>NC_140589.1:266255163-271255163 GCF_964204655.1 Triturus cristatus | reverse complement strand
CCAGCTGTCAAATTAAAACTCAGCATACAACTTCTTTCAACTGATCCTAACGCAGATTCTATCTATCAACCAATCAGATTCGGACTCACGCTCGTTGTTTGACCCATGCCAGGGCGGCCTTTTGTGATGTCAGTATTGCTCCTTACTACTAACCCTTCCTTTACAATTTTGCATCCTTCTCACGCCCGCTGTTTCAACCTCTCCAAGCGCGGCTCTTGGTGACGTCAGTATAACTCCTGCGACTGACCCTTGTTTCACAAGGTAATACAAAACCTTTTCTTTAAACCTTTCTTACAAAATTTCCATTAATAACAACATACAAACATCGCTACTCTGTCTGTTCCACTAAACAAAGAATAGATTTCGACTTACTCTCGACTTTAAGTATTGCTCCTTTTCCGCTGCGAGTAAAACCCGTGTTTACCCTTCATTCAAGCTCGGGAGTACCTGTTACTCCTCCAGTGATACCCCTTATGGGAAATAAGACCAAAGTCTCACCAGCGAACCCTCTGCTATCACTCACACTCTACTTTTACACCTTTTTTTGACAAACTGTTCATGTGCCTAACTCCTCTGCAAGAGGAGTTTGTCCAACAGCTATTGCGATGAACAAGGGGTCTGAGTCTCAGGGCAAGGAAGCGTTGAGCCGTTCCCCTCCGCTAGCTTTTTTGCAGTGCGGTCCATGAACCTAACCAGTGCACAATTTAAGCTGGTGTTCCGGGGATCAAAGCAGGCCAACACTGCACCTCTACACGATCTGACCTCCTTGTCGTTCCAGCCGCCCCGTAGAAGAGCCCTTCTTTCCTTCAAGAGGTTAGGACACAAACACAGTACATGCAGTAGGTCTTCCCTATATTGGCCGCAAAGCCGGCATGTTTCCAGGGCACAGTCTCTTTTCCATTTGGGAAGATGGCAAGTCAATGGGACTACCCCCATTCTCAATTTTAAAAAGCGGACCTTGGTGCGTGCACTGAAGGTGAGAGTTAAGTAACTCTCAGATTTCAGGTACTTTTACACGATATAGTCCCTAGTATAACACTGCCAGCCCTCCGTAGCTTCTCAGTATTATGACAACAGACGAGTAACCTCCTGCAGTGTGGCTTCTGTCACCACCCGCAAGACACTAACTCTTTTGTTAAACATAAATCAATAATCAATATTCATCACCAAACTAGTCAATAATAACTATAACTTTGCTACCAGAAAACTGATCTAGCGGTTCAACAACAATAGGTACTCCACTACCATATACTCACCTGGGCCCATAAACTCACAGTGCATAAAACTGCTGGCGTCAAGTTTGTTGATTTCCACAATATATTAGGATTAGTTAGTTAATACTTCTGTTCACTTTAACTAACCCTTCACAGATAAAAAAGTTCTTTCCTCTGGTCGATGGATCATTAGTTGAACTAGTTGATGGTGAGAATAGCATAAACTAACTTACCTATACTTTAATTTTGATGAAATAACCACAGACTCCTTTAGGATTTCAAAACTTTATCTAAATTCAAATGCATGTGAACCGTCTCAAATATACAGTGGAGTCACCATCATTCATGGGAGGAACATTTCAATTAATAAACACCATACATTTGCCTCAGACTCATACAATAATCAATGCTCAGAAAGGGAGAGGATAGAGAGATAAGAACACTAATCAAATAACGAGAAATTATGATTACCAAGGATGGTGTGGAACACAAACCCCCTGGCCAAAGTGCAGGTAAGGGTCCCCTGAGATAGATCAGGAGACAAAGACTTCAGGACAGGAATCAGGACAGGATAGTCAACCTTTCTAGAATACAGACGACGGCGCCGCACCCCTCTCTGACACTCTCTTCCTCCATGAGATTCTTCCGCAAATCTTCAGATCTAACCCAAATTAATTAGGATAAAGATTTCTGCTTCAGGCTCTGCAATCAGCTCCCTCCACCCAGCTCTGCTCTTCTTCAATTCTTCATCTGAAACACCAGCATCTCACAGTATCATCTCCGCACTCAGTCTGCATCTCCGTCAGCATCTTGTTCTTCTTAACTAACTAAGGCTATCTTAATTATACCTTCCATTTCTTCATGTCCCACCCATAAATGTTTCAATATCGGAAAAGTACGAAATTTGATTGGTCAGGCAAGGGGGGGGGGTCTTCATCACACCATGCTTACATGTCACAAGATTCAGTTAAACCATTGTTCGTAACCCTACCCCTTACTATTTATTCATAAACTAATTCCCGTGTGCTAGATGTAACGATGTTGATACAATTATAACTTTAATATGAATAGATTTCTTCATGGCTGAAGTCGACATTATCCTGTTTCCACGTTGTAGCACTCGATCTTGGCTCCCTTTCAACTGCTTTGTCATGACCTTAATGGCTTCACTCAATGGGCATATGCGGACTTCGCGCCACTCAGTTCATTCGATTATGCGAGAAAGGCCCAAATATGCACTAATGATGAAGTCAGAAAAACAAATATTAATTTCTCAAATATAGTGTTTGCACTGTATACCACCCACCTCTACTCTATCCCATTTTATTTATTAATACTTTTCCCCGCATTAGCATTAATGAAATAGCTTGTTTCCATTTCAGCCAAGCAGGTGCCATGCATGTGAGCCTTCAAGACTCCATTTTAAAGCTTCTGCTCATGTGCCAGAATTTCCCTCCAAGCGTTAGTTCGTCATCCTACGTAGATGTAGTTGACGCATGCGCAAAACAGATTTCCTGTTTAACGCGTTATTAGTCTGTTTCAATGGTATCCGTGTTAGTACATGCATATGCAAGCTTCATTAACCCACGTGTTCATGTAAGGCATTTTATTTTTCGCAAAACTATATTAATAACTTGTTAGTGAGTTAAATGAGTGGATTGCTTCTGAGCAGGTCTCTTTACCACGAGTCCTTGCTCCATCATTACCATCTATTTTTGTAATTTTTGGAGTGCTTGAGGAGGAAGAAGAACCATTTGAGGAGGGTGCCTTTCAATCCAAAGTAGGGCTCATGGATCAATCTGGAGTGATCAATTTCATTTCCACCATTCAACATTCTGTGTATTTCAACTAAAATCTTAATTCCCTACCACTTCTTAGGAAAATCCTTAACAAAATACATCAAAGACAACTTTGATGCATTTCTCTAGGATTTTTCAAAATAAGATTTAATAGTGTAATTAAGTTTTTGATAACTTAGATGGAAAATTAAATTTATAAAATATACTTTAGGTTGGCTGCATGACCAAGAACGTGCTTAAAAGCATTCCTGACACTCATCACACAAACAGAGGTGGAATACTCGTCCTTAGCTGGGAGATTTAATAAATCTGAATCAGAAGAGAATGGCCTGCCTCTAAGCCCAGGAAGGGCCAATGGGTGTTGATGGCTGACCAGTTAGTAGGTATTAGTTCTTTGGGAGTGAACAGGAGCTGTCAGCCGAACAGAGGACAGCTTTAGCACTACCTCTTTTGATACAAAGACACCAAAGTGGGCCTCTTCTATATATTTTCAGGGCCCTCCTAGGCACCGAGGGTCCAATCACAGTAGAAGGGGAAACCAGTTTTGAAACTGTCAGGACAGAGGTGCACTCATCTAAACAGAAAAGTAGCGTAGGACCTGAAGACATGCCTTCCCGGCAGAAGATGGCTTTGCTATCTTAAAACAATGGTTCCTGTTTAATTTTACAGTAAGGCAAAAAGGAAGTGCTGCAACAGGAAATAGGGGCTGTCAGAAAATAGCTATGACTGGGTGGTCGAATGTCTTCAATCACTGGCTAGTGAACATGATAAACATGGTATCTCCACCACTCCCTCCTCAGAACATTCCTGGACCTGGAAAGACTTGATCTAAAATAGAAGGGTTTGCTGGAAGAAGACTCCTGACTTCTGCTGGAAGAACAGAGCACATGTAAGGACTCTAGGCCCCTTAATTATTGCTGCACCCAGGGTGTGGAACTGCTCTCCAAGGGTCAAATGATTAGCCTCCGGCTTCCTGCTTGAGGAACACAAAAAGCAGAAGAACTCCTGATCAAGAGGGCCCAACTTACCACTCGAGATTGGACCACGCAGGAGTCCAGCTTGGAGAGAGATTTGGTGCCTATAAGCCTGCCCTGAGGAGGTGTGGGTGCAGGACTGACCAGGAAAAACTTTCCCAGAACTTTGAAACAGTTGTTACCTAGTACTTTTTTCAACCTCAGGAGTACCAGTAGAAGGTGCTGAAGTGTGCTCAGGAGGTTACAACCAAGATGTGGCAGGAAATCAGGTTTGTCCTGCTTGGAGATTTTTGCCACACTGAAAACTGGTTCAACGAGAACATGTGGCAAATCAGTTTGTCCTCATGGACCCCTGCCTGGCTATTGTTTCCAGCCATATGCCACTGGATGATATGCACTTTACAAAAAAGCAACTGTATCCGAGGTAAAGCTTTGGACCTGAGTGAGACAACAATTTTATTGACCCCAAAAAGCAACCTCGCCCACCGCAAAATGCAGATTTGTTCCATTAATAAGTTTTGACATCACCTACGGTGATTGACAGTAACATAGCTAAGGGTGCGTGACTAATTCTGCTCTGCCAGCAGAGTTCGCTGATTTTTGCCCACTCCGCATTATGTTTGTAACAGAGTTCTGGCAAAACTCCGCTTACTGCAGCATGGCAGAAAGTTTTCTCATGCGCAGCTCACCAATGTTAAGTTGGTGAGCATTAGTGAGAATTGGTATCCTGTAGCACGATTTTCAGGTGCTAGAATGGCACCTCGCGAGATTTTCTCAACACGAGCGGTCGCGACCTTTCACGTTGAGAAAGTTGCAGCTCGAGTAGAAAATGTACTCGAGCAGCAGCAAAGATGCAGCGCCCTCTGGCACACACCATGGTGCCATTCAAGCTTTTTTTGTAGCACGGAGCAAGCTCCCGGAGGTAAAAATCGCAATAGCAGTGCAATTAACCAATTGCTACCTACTTTTTATGTAACTCTGCAGAATTCTGTGGAGTGAAACTTCGCGGGTTCCGCCTAACCCTAAATATATCTGACTTTGAGGGACCTTTGCTTGCTATAACCTTGGATATTGCCCTCATGAAAGATTTTGACTTCGATAAAGAAGATTAGAATGACAGGTAACAAATGTCAGCAGGATGACCATTAACATATTTTGATGCACTTGATATCTTTTTGCTCACTATCAGTTTTTCCCTTTTTTCAATTAGACGCTGACTACAAGCGCCTGCTCTGTGCCATTTGAGTACTCCTGAGGCGGAAGCCGGGAGCGTGACCAGCTGACATTTTAAACATTGAAATTTTCTGTCTGACTTTGTGTTTTGCTAACTTTTGAAAAATCTCACTCACCATCTGACTCCGGTTCCCCGCGCAGCTGATTTAACGCTGCGGCGGGAGGTTACCGAGCAATCTTCACCCCCTCTTTGGCGAGCGCCGAGGCCACGCCCCTTTACCGAGGCCACGCCCCCTTCCAGCGCACAAAAATAGACGCTGATTACAAGCGCCTGCTCTGTGCCATTTGAGACCTCCCGAGGCGGAAGCCAGGAGCGTGACCAGCTGACATTTTAAACATTGAAATTTTCTGTCTGACTTTGTGTTTTGCTAACTTTTGAAAAATCTCACTCACCATCTGACTCCGGTTCCCCGCGCAGCCGACTTAACGCTGCGGCGGGAGGTTACCGAGCAATCTTCACCCCCTCTTTGGCGAGCGCCGAGGCCACGCCCCTTTACCGAGGCCACGCCCCCATCCAGCGCACACAAATAGACACTGATTACAAGCGCCTGCTCTGTGCCATTTGAGACCTCCTGAGGCGGAAGCCGGGAGCGTGACCAGCCGACATTTTAAACATTGAAATTTTCTGTCTGACTTTGTGTTTTGCTAATTTTTGAAAAATCTCACTCACCATCTGACTCCGGTTCCCCGCGCAGCCGACTTAACGCTGCGGCGGGAGGTTACCGAGCAATCTTCACCCCCTCTTTGGCGAGCGCCGAGGCCACGCCCCTTTACCGAGGCCATGCCCCCTTCCAGCGCACACAAATAGACGCTGATTACAAGCGCCTGCTCTGTGCCATTTGAGACCTCCCGAGGCGGAAGCCAGGAGCGTGACCAGCTGACATTTAAAACATTGAAATTTTCTGTCTGACTTTGTGTTTTGCTAACTTTTGAAAAATCTCACTCACCATCTGACTCCGGTTCCCCGCGCAGCCGACTTAACGCTGCGGCGGGAGGTTACCGAGCAATCTTCACGCCCTCTTTGGCGAGCGCCGAGGCCACGCCCCTTTACCGAGGCCACGCCCCCATCCAGCGCACACAAATAGACGCTGATTACAAGCGCCTGCTCTGTGCCATTTGAGACCTCCTGAGGCGGAAGCCGGGAGCGTGACCAGCCGACATTTTAAACATTGAAATTTTCCGTCTGACTTTGTGTTTTGCTAATTTTTGAAAAATCTCACTCACCATCTGACTCCGGTTCCCCGCGCAGCCGACTTAACACTGCGGCGGGAGGTTACCGAGCAATCTTCACCCCCTCTTTGGCGAGCGCTGAGGCCACGCCCCTTTACCGAGGCCACGCCCCCTTCCAGCGCACACAAATAGACGCTGATTACAAGCGCCTGCTCTGTGCCATTTGAGACCTCCCGAGGCGGAAGCCGGGAGCGTGACCAGCTGACATTTTAAACATTGAAATTTTCTGTCTGACTTTGTGTTTTGCTAACTTTTGAAAAATCTCACTCACCATCTGACTCCGGTTCCCCGCGCAGCCGACTTAACGCTGCGGCGGGAGGTTACCGAGCAATCTTCACCCCCTCTTTGGCGAGCGCCGAGGCCACGCCCCTTTACCGAGGCCACGCCCCCTTCCATCTTTCCGCCCCCTACAAATCATGTGTCTTCATCGAACGCGCAGCGGACGAGCGCAGCGGGCGCGACAATGGCGCGCCGAAGGCGCGCCTAAGGCAAGCCCGTCTGCGCCCGTCCACGCTCGACCGCGCCCAGGGCCTAGGCCACCTTGCTATCTTGGGCTACTACAATATTCATCGGCCCAACTATATGGCCTTCAAGGCCCCTGGTCTCTTGAAGCCTCCGTGACCACCCACATTAATAACCTGGGACTGACAGCTCCAACTGCCTCTTCCGTTTCTCCTGCCCCGGTTCACCCCTTCCCTCTCCTTCCCACTTCCCGTCCCGACCCTCCTATCGGGCCCAGACATACTCCTCTTTCCATTTGCTACCTTAACACGCGCTCTGCAGTTAAGCATTGCCACGAACTCTCTGTCCTACTTGATTTCCATAAACCTGACCTTTTATTTTTGACGGAGACCTGGTTCTGCGATAGCTCTCTCCCGATCCTATTAGCATCTCTCCCCACTTCCTACTATGCTCTCCGAGCGGACCGGCCACCTGGCAAATCGGGTGGAGGCGTTGCCTTGATTGCTTGGAAGGATCTTCCTTTTCAGCCTCTCATCTTTCCCCCGATTGGTACATCTGATTTCCTAGTCGTTCGCTCACTTTCCCTTAACGTACCTCTTACTTGTTTGCTCATGTATCGCCCTCCCCTACCTTCTCAAAACTTTCTTGCTGGGTTTCAGGAGCTTGTGGCCACCCTAGCAGTTAACAACTCTTCCATCTTGGTGTTAGGCGACTTCAACTTTTGGCCCTCCCACTCAGCCGAATGTTCCACCTCTAAAGAATTTTCCGAAACCTTACGCTCCCTTAACTTCATTTCACATGTCCACTCCCCTACGCACACTCAAGGTCACATTCTCGACCAGATTTGGTCTCTGAACTGCCCCATCATGTCCCTATCCATTTCCCCCTGCCACTGGTCTGATCACTCCCTGATTTCCTTTTCCTCTCAACTAGGCCCTCCTACCAAGCCCGCGCACCCTAAAAACATATGGGTACGATCCTGGGGTCGGGCAGATATGGCTACTCTAGCCACCTCTCTCTCTTCCTCCAGCCCAGACCTATCGGGTCTGTCTACTTCAGAACAAGCCAATTCCATTAACACCTGGATAATATCAGCCTGTGACTCCATCGCCCCACTCAGGCGAGTCTCCTCTAGACGGACGAACGACTCCAATCTTTGGTTCAATGATGAACTGAAGGCGTTAAAGCTTTCAGTTCGTCATGCTGAACGAGGCTGGAGACGACAGTACTGTCCCATCCTTAAAGCCCAGTACACCTCCCTCTTGTTGCAATATAAAAAATCTATTCTGTCCACCAAAAAAGACTACTTTTCCTCTAAAATCCTAGTGGCTGAGAACAAGCCCAGAGAAATTTTCTCTATTATCAACAAACTCGCTTACTCTGATAGAACCACTCTCAAACCTTCCCCGTCACAATCTCTCTGTGACTCCTTGAACTCTTTCTTCTTGGAAAAAATAGCTATAATTAAAGCCAATATTCCCCCTCCCTCTCCCTCTTTTCTCAACCCACCCTGTCCCCCCACATTGGCCTGTTTTGACTCTTTCCCTCCTTTAACAGAGGAATCCTTTCTCTCCCTCCTCCCTCTGGTTAAATCTGGATCTCCACTTGACCCGTGCCCTGCCCATATTCTCTGTTACATTTGCATTAATTGCCCACTACCCCCGCTTATTTTTCTCAACTGCTCCCTATCTCAGGGCGTTGTTACCCCTACTCTCAAAACTGCTATAATTTCTCCTATTCTCAAAAAACCAGGCGCGGACCTCTCTGTCCCCGCCAACTATCGCCCCATTTCTCTGCTTCCCTTTCTAGGGAAAGTTTTGGAGCGACATGTCACCAAAGCACTCACCACCTACGTGGAAGAAAACCGAGTTTTAGCCCCCCGCCAGGCCGGCTTTCGCCCAGCCCACTCCACCGAGTCAGTCGTGCTTTCAGTACTTGACAACCTCAGAGAGGGATTGGACACTGATCGTCCCCAGGCCTTGGTCCTACTCGACCTCTCCGCCGCCTTTGACACGGTGGATCACTCCATCTTACTTTCCCGTGTCAGTGCGGCGGGGATCGGCGGCTCGGCCTTGGTCTGGTTGTCCTCCTTCCTAAGCGATCGCACCCAAGCGGTGCGTCTGGGCAATTTCTCGGCCGAACCACGGAAAGTGTTATGTGGGGTTCCTCAAGGCTCCTCCCTTTCCCCATTACTTTTCAATCTGTACATAGCTGCCCTCATCTTTGCTCTTCAGCAAATGGAGGTCTCCGTATATAACTATGCGGATGACCTCCAGCTCATCTTCTCTCTATCTCAATCCCCTAATTCTAAATCTAACTTCCAATCTACAATGCTCTTCATCCGGGACTGGATGAATCACAACCACTTAAAACTAAACTCTGATAAAACAGAGTTGGTCTTGACAGGTGGTTCCTCCAGTCCCTGGTCCCCCCTATTTTGGCCCTCCTCTCTTGGGCCTCCTCCTCCCCCTTCCCCCTCCGTTAAAACCCTTGGCATTAAACTCAATGACCAACTCACTTTGCACTCCCAGGTGAGTTCGGTGGTTTCTTCCTCCTTTCTATCTCTTCGAACCATTCGCAAGGTTTCTCGCTTCTTCTCTTTCACGGCCCTAAAACTTATTGTACTAGCTATGGTCGTCTCTCGGCTGGACTACGCCAATGCCCTCTACCACGGCATGCCTGCCTATAACGTACGACGACTACAGCTGGTCCAGAACCAAGCTGCCCGCTTGGTTTATAACTTCTCCAAATCCCATCACGTCACTCCCCTCCTAAAATCCTTGCACTGGCTCCCCATTCGTGAACGCTCTCAGTTCAAGGTGGGCTGCCTCGCTTTCCTAGCTCAGCTAGGCTCTGCCCCTGCTTTTATCTCTTCAGAGATCAAACCCTATGTCCCTGCTAGGGAACTACGTTCTTCTTCTCAACACCTGTTTTTAATTCCCCGATTTCGCCGAAAAAAATGGGGAGGCTCAAAATTTTCTACCCTTGCCCCCATTTTCTGGAACTCCCTCCCAGCCCATCTCAGATGTTTCACCCAATACTCCCTCTTTAGAAAGGCTTTGAAAACCTACCTATTCTCTAAAGCCTTTCCCCAATAAATCAAGTCCCTCCCCTGCTTTCATTTGCCTCTCAAGGACTCAGTGTACTGTAGTGCTATGAAACCGCCAGGTGTACGTGCGCTTTATAAATAATTTAAAACTCAAACTCAAACCCTAGTTTGGGAATTTTATTTTGTTGTAGTCTTTTTTAAATTGTTGGTACTGTTTGAACCTAACAATGCACCTGGAAGTTTGCTTCAATAGAGTCAATGTGCAAACAAGGTGTCCTGTGGATCGGATGACTGTGCTCCTAAATGCCCAGTTCAGGTGCCTGGACAAGACGAGAGGTGGCTCTCCAGAACATCATATAATCATGGATGCTGGGCAAGAATCTGTGACAAGAATACTGACATCAGGTATTATTGGCCCTTTTATCTAAGACGTCTTCCTCCTCACTTGTTACAGAGGAACATAAAACCTTCTTTTCTTCTTGCATTCGTCATCTTTACTGTAAAAATGTATATTACATTTATTAGCCACTCACGACATCTAGATTGAGTCCTGCCTGAAGAAAGGAAAAATTACAACCATCTGATACTTTTCATTAGATGCAGTATACAATTGTTCCCATCAGACATTACTGTTGTTATATGAGTATATGCAGTCCTGCCACGAGACAGTGCAAACTATTGTCTTAATTTCTAAATGTATCTAGATGACTCTCAGCTACATCTTCCACTCAGAAAAGAAATCATCAGAACATCTCAGGAACACATTTTTAATTGGTTGAAGGAGAAACTCATATGCCCAAATGGCTCCTAGATGGAGATCTTTTTGGTTTGAAAGAGGAAGCAGGACACATTTCAATTCAATACCATAGGACCTCCCTCACCAACTGTAGAGAAGTTTCTCTTTTTGTAATGGCATCTCAATTTGTTTTGTGGACTGAAGCTGGTAGTTTTGTCAGTCTGTATACTGGGATTCTGCTAACAAGGGCCCAGAGCATGTGCACAACTTCTAAAAGGTATTGAAATTCGTTATACTCGTAATAGGCAAACTTAACTTACCTATAACCCCTAGTATATGGTACAAACTGTATCAAAAACCTGTAACTTTAATGCCACTAGTACATTGTACACAACCTATTGTGTTATCCACTACAGTGACAGAGTAAATTTAACTTCAGGCCTGACTGGCAGTTTCTAATGAGCAATTTGTCCTGTCAATAACACCCTCTTACAGGCTCAATCCCTTCCTTTTATGTATTAATATGTCTCCCCATATACGCTTTATAGCCCATAAGGCAGGGTGAATTGTATTTAAAAGGAGGACATGTAAAATGTCTGCACAGCAACTAGCACTTAAAGGCTATTTTAACTGTAACAAGGCTGGCTTTTAGATGGAGAAACACTAGGATGCACCATTACATTTAACAATGCTGTGTTCGACTAGGAAACTGCTAGAAATGTAATTCTCTGACTCTTCGTAATATTTATTAAAAGCCCAATCCAGGAAAAGGTACTTTTAAAATGGTATATTATCCTCGCATTAGCCTTCAGCTGCAGCCCTTTGAGCGCTCAAGCCCTGAATTAGGTATGAAAACTGGTCCCAGAACTGAGAAAAAGACTTGGGTGTGAGTAGGGGTTTCTGTTCCTCTGGCAGGATAATGATTTGGGCAGTGCCCAGGAACCTAATTATCTTAAATGGGACCTTACCCCTCACAAGCAGATGTCAAATGACACCTGACAGGCCCCTTTCTTTTTTCCCCCAGTTAGGCAGGCTCCAATCCCACTGAGGAGGTAGTTGCTGTCAGAACTGGACTGAAGTGACCACAGAGGAGACTTCACTCATTACCATGGCCACACCTCTGAGTGGGCACACAGGCTTTGCACAAGGGGAGAAGGAAGCAGTTATACTGTAGTGTGCCTTTGAAGTAGTGGGGGGCTTTGTACCACATGTGTCTCCCCTAAATTTCAGCCTGGTCTGCCATTAGGCAGTGGAAGGCAGATCTTAATCTTTAGTGGGGCCATGATCTGGTTTCCCAGGGGCCAAGCGCCTAAACCTCTCCCTCCAATATATCCAGCCAGGCCCTCAAATGGCAGAGGTTTGGCAATCCAGTTGCATGCCCAATGCTTATGGGTGACACTGGTGAATGCACAGATGTGCTCCCCCAGCCTCCAGTGTGGACTGGAGTCAAACTAAAAGGCACACAAAGAGGTTTAGAGCAGATAAATGCCCACTTTCTAGAAGAGGCATTTCTGAGCTATTAATGACAAATCCAACTTTACCACAGGTTAGGGTTTGTAGTTGTGAATCTAATGATAGGAAACATGATGCGGCTGCTCCACTGTAAGCCCCTCTTGCAGCTTAAAGTAATTTCAAGCATTCCCCCATGTTAACATATGGTAAAAAAAACTCATATGTAGTGAAAAAACATATGGGTATTCTTCACTTCCTGTGTACCTGTCCTGCCCTGCATTTCACCTACCACTTGCTTCACTCCTCAGGGCTCACCTTAGGGGTGTTCTAGTGGTAGTTAAAGTCCTCTCAGGAGTGGCCAGAGGTTTAGAAAGGCCAATCTCAGCATATGTGCAAGTGCCCGCACACAGGCCTGCAATGGCAGGCTTGAGACATGTTTAAACACATCATAAGTGCACATGCGCACACACAGGCCTGCAATGACAGGATTGAGACATGTTTAAAAATATCAGTTAAGTGCCACTCCTAACATGTGTAGGAAGGGCACGTGCACCTTTACACTGCATTTACACCCATGTGTACCTGCTCTGCCTTTCGCCTACCACTTACTCTGCCCCTCAGGACTTAGCCTACGGGTGCTCTAGTGGCAGTGAAAGGCCCCCTCAGGGTCAGCTAATGAGTGAGGAGTACCGACCTGAGCATAAGCACAACTGTGCACCCACTGGCCTGCAATCGCAGGCTTGATACATGTTTGAATGTCTTATGGGTGGCACAGTAAGTGCTGCATCCCACTAACAGTCAGTGCAGTACCTGCCCTGGGTATGTAGTGCACCTTTTTACGGAGCACTCACAGGTACAGCACCTAAATCAATCACAATGGCGTAACGAAACTTCAGGGGGCCCCCTACAAAGTGCATGGAGGATGCCCTCTCATGCTCCGGATGCAGTCAGGAGCTCTCAGGCCCACCTGTGCACAGTGCCGGAGGGGGCCCCCTGAAGATCGGGCCCTGCCCCACACCACAGGGGCTATTGTTACACCTCTGAGCAGGCAACACTTCCTAGCATGTGTAGGAAGAAGGGCGTGTTTTCACACTGCATTACAGTCGGAAAGTGACCAGAGTCCTAAAGCCACAAAAAGAGAATCAGCAAAAACCAGGAGGAAAAAAAGCAAAACGTTTTAGTGGAATCCCCTAAGAAGGGACATGTCCAATAATATGTTTTTATGTCTTGCCTGCAACAGTGCATGAGTGGCATGCACTCTCACTTGCAAGAGAGTTTGAAAACAATAAGGTGCTTGCATACTCCCCATTGCTTAAAATTAATTTTCTTTATTGTCACTCTTATTTGCTGCCATCTAATTGGCCAGAGCATACTGGCTTCATTTCCTCTTCTTTCGTATTGATTGCTTCAGCTTGATTGCAGTCCTTTTTCTACGATTGCTCTGTGACTGAGGCACTACGTTTCTTTTTTCTTCCTTGTTGAACCTCTTGCCATTTGTAGCTATATTTTAATATACCACACATGCTTCAAAGAAGCCCATTTTTCTTTTGACATGGAAGTTTAAAGTGACAGCAGATGTTATCTGCTTTTATCATGAAAACAAATGTTATCTGCTTCCAAATGTATTTTCACTAAGGCATGGCCATGGGCACCATTGCTTTCTTTGTGTGATAGGATTTTTTGCCATATATAATTTCTTTTTCTTCCTTACATATGGGGAGATTAACAGATTAGCTCAGAATCACAGGGATGTTGTGCCAAGACCTTGCAAGTATTGGCAGAGCCAATAGGTCTCGCCTTTGAAACTATTGGCTCTGCCATTGCCTTTTTTTCCTGCCGAACAGCCTGAGCATTGACAACTTTGGAAATGATTGCAGCCATGCAGTATAGCACTGTGGATGATGTGCAGCATGGCACTGATGCACGTTTAATAAGAAAAAAGCGCATTAGCCCTGGCTGCATCATAGACAATTAGACAATTAGTATTGGCAACACTGAAAAACATGTGTGCTGCTGTACAACATGGCTACAAAACACTTCCAAAGCCAATAGCTCTCACTGGGGGAGACCATTTGGCTTTGCCAATGTTTATTTAAAACCATAATGCCCTTATACTCTGCCTACAAGAAAAGTAAGAGGGTCGTAGTGGTTACATGTCGTAAATGGGGGACAAAGAGCCTGGATTAAGTATGTATTGAATGAATTAGGAAGGTTGAGTAAAAATGTGTGTTTTTTTAGGATGAGGGAGGAGATTCTATGTTATATGAAATTAATTGAGTGTTAATTTTGTCAGTGCTTAATTTATAAAAAGATGAGTGCCGGTGCCCAAAGCCCTGCTCAAAAGTCGGCGGCCGGCACTATCACATGTCAGTGCCCCGAATGCCAAGAAGACGGGAATCCACCTCATGTCTCTTTCATCTACCAGACTCTCCCTTCCCCCTTATCTCAGTTCTGCACGTCCCTAATTTCTCCCTTTGTGACGGTTTTTCAATTTTTCTCTTCCCCCTTTATTCCCCTTGGTGTGTTTTCCCTCTCTTGCTCTCAGAAAATGTGTGGAAATTAATTGTATTTTTACCATCAAAAATAAAATACATATATTTTTTATATGTATATGGTTCGTGAGTTTCTAATGTAGGGTGCAGAGGTCTTGTTCTTCTGATCTTCTGATAATTAAGCAACATTCATGTTGTGAGTCATTTCTGTGGGTAATGTGATATGTGTATTAATTGTCCAGGAAATGACGGACTAGCAGGAGTAGTTTTGTTTTGCATGATTGTGTTCGCTTCCTAAAGTTGGAGTAGTGGAGGCCCCCTCTGAATGAAAAACCTCTGCTCAACTACAACCTCAAATTTTATAAGATATAATTACATTTTTAATAAGAATGCCAGAACATGGAAACACATTTCTGTAGTCCATTTGCACTGAGGCTGGGCTGCATTGCATCAACGGATGTTCATTTCAGATTATGACACATATGAGCACTCAATATGGTGTGGGACATCCACGTGCTCATATGGTCAATGTTAAAGAAAAGCAAGGAAGTGACATTTATAGTATATTTTTATGGTTTGGGAGTCTACGAACTGCGCATAACAATAGCCTCCTTCTAATCTAACCGCAAATGCAATATTGTGGCGCTGCCTCTTTTATTCTGCATTCGAGTTCATCGTTTTTTGAGTGATGTGGTAAATGGGTAAAAAAGTGTTACATCGAGTGGGGCGTGTAGGGCAGCATACATTTTATGGCATAAGGTTTATGTTTTTTAAAACAAGCTATAGGTTTCTGGAAAATGTAAAATGTCCGAATATCATTTATTTTTTGACTATTTATGGAAGAGAGAACAGAAAGGATTTCTTATTGTGCACATATAAGAAACAGATTCCCTTTTCTTACGGTGTGCAAAGCCCCTATTTTTAATGAAATCCAACTGTACTGTGATAACCCACAAAGCATTTAATATTCAAAATATGTGGTATTAATAAAGATATCACAGACAGTCTCCTCTAAACGCTGCTGGGATTGCCGAGCCACATAATAGTGAAATCTAGTCATGTTTTAACTATAATTCACTACAAGTAATACTAACTGAAATCCCCCCCAGGGAAACGTTTCTCATAAATATTAATTGAAAATATCATGAAACCCTGACTGGGTTTCCCTAATCCGTGAAGCAGCGAGCTCTGCTGTATTCCTGAAGAATATTCAAATTTACCAGGGAGCAGATGGAAATAAAATGTAATAAAGCATTTGGCAACTCTCAAGCAAAGATTTGAATGGGTTGTCGAAGCATCTGTTTTGACATTAGTAAACAAGCATTGGCAACGCCCAATGATTCTGGGTTTTTGCAATCTTGCTACAGACAGCTATTTGTCATTCATACCATTGTATACAATGCTACTGGAGTCAGCCCTTGACCATGATTAGATTGCCTTTCTTCCCAATCTCGTTACCTGCGTTTTATAGGCTGTGCAAAGCTTGCTCACCCTTGCTTTGGATTGGATAGATGGTGACATCCACTGCAAATGTCATGAAACTACTTGTTCTGTTTTCTTATTTAATTTCTTGTTTAGCACTTCATGGGAGTGCCCCTCTTGGTTTTCAAAGTGTGCACACACTCTTTGCTTTGATCCCTCCGGGTTCAACCCCTCTCTCCCGCCTCTCCTATCTCCATGGACGTCATTCAGGGTTCAACAGGGGTCGCAGCAGTGAACCCCGGCTTGCCCTTTGCGACCCCTTGTATCAGAGGTAGCAAACTCAGTGCCAGGAACACAAGGCCAACTCGTCCTCCTGGACGTCTGTTGGGGCTCCAGTTCCCTTGTTTTCTGTCAATTTCTTTTGCAATAGTAAATAATAGCTTATCATCCACTATTGGTGTATTAAAGAATGGAGTACAATTATGTGGAATCTGACCCTCCCTGGCAGAGGAGGTAAGTAAAACATGCTTTTAAATGTATGTTGTGTGTGTCCTTGCAGGAGAGAATGTGTTTATGTGAGAGAGAGTGTGTGTGTATTGTTATGTGAGTGAGTGTGTGAATGTGTATGTGGTATGTGTGCATGAGTGGTAGTAAAGCTCAAATTACGGGTGATGCCATTTCCGCTACCCCTGGCATATTGGTGAATTGACATTCTTGCCTCTCCCCTCCCTCCTGATGATCCTCTGAGGCAACCAGGTGGTGGACGGTGGTCTTGGTGATGCAATAGATGTTCTCATTATGCTGTGTTTACACTTCCACTCTCCTTCCCTGTGCTGCTCCCTACTTTGCAGAGCATAGTATTGCAGCCTATGTGACACCCTGAATGTTGTTCAATTGCACTATGCAGTGCTGGTCCTCTCCATGGTGGGAGCCGCTATTGGCTTTTAAACTCCAGCCAATACCGATGGCTGGCCATGTTGTATGAGTGCTTGCAGCTGCTCCATGTCAGTAAATGGATTTCAGCATGTGCCTTAGTCTGTGTGTTCCAGCCCAATTTTAGGTGTGTTTGTCTGTGTCAATGGTTGTCTTTGTGTGCATATAGGCCTTGATATATTTTGCTCTTCGCATTTTGCTGCTTCTTTGCATTTAGTACTGGTATGTATTCATGGCAATATGTATGTTTTTTTTATTGGTGCAAGTATGCAGGCCTGTATACCTGTTTGCATTTATGGATGCATGCATTTAAAAATCTGGTTTAGCAAACCGTGGTGGGAAAACATGGCCAGCTAGCATGCAAATCACGGGTGAGCCCAGAGCCCGGAGAGCATCAACAAAATATGCCGTATGAAAGGAACTAGATTTATGAGTACTCACCAGTTTATCCGACAGCGCAGAGTATACCGGTCAATGTAGAGACAGTAGTTCAGCGCAGCTACGAGCGGAGAGTTTCCTCCTGTTTGTATAGGAATTTAGCAGCACAACGGCAGATCAGCCGTGGGTGAGAGCGGCGCAGGAGCTCCGCAGGGGTGACACGCGCAACCAGGATTTCCTTCCGGGGCAGGGAAAGAGGAGAAAGGCAAAGCAGCATTAGCCCGCGAAAGGTCGGCAGTAAGGCGCAGATGGAATTGGTTTCAGGCACTGGAGATAGTGCGGGTCCTCCAACTTTAACACCATTAACCCCTTCGGTGCTCATGACGGAATGGTTCCGTCATGACCCACGGTTGAGCTGTGCTCATGACGGAACCATTCCGTCATGACCACGCCCGCGCAAGATTCCGCCAGCACAGCGGCGGAATCTGCGCAGCATCGAAGGGGTTAAAGGACCCATTTCAGGTAGGGGCTGCAAAATTGGATTTTTCCAGCATTCATTTGGAGTCTTCCCAGGCAGGGGCTGCTAATTTGGAACCCATCGGCGTCGAATCGGGTAAAGGCAGGAAGAAGGTGCAGAGGGGGGCACTCGTGCTGTAGGGGTGAAGGAGATTTCCAGGTATGCTCTTAGAAGCACCGGGGCTGGTAACTCTGTGGCAGCTGCAGCTTTAACAAATGTTGTTTCTCAAGTAGAACCTGAATTAGGGGAAAAAGTGGAAGAGAGTAAGGAGGAAAAGGCAAAACAAGTGAGTAGGGCCAGGTCAGTTAAGGAGACCGTGGTTAAAGAGACTAGAAAATAATTTTGAAAAATACTATTCCTGAACAGAAAGTTAAGGTCACTCCTTCACTTAGGACCTACTTTAAAATCTTGCCGAAAACCTTTATTCTGAGAGATAGTGTCCTGATAGACAGCAGTAAGATGGACTCAAAGGGTCTTCAGGGTCTTCAGGGTCATCAGGGTGGTCCAAGTGAGGAGCAAGGGATAACTCGCAACACTGAAGACTTCCCAAATATGGGAGACTGGCCTAATCGCTATCAGGTCCTGGCCCCAGTTATGGGGCTCACTGTGGAGTCTCCAGCCCCAGTACTCCTTAGGGAAAAGGAAGCAAATGAGCATGGGGTCAGCAAGGAAGCACAAGTTGTTTAAAAAAACCTGGTTACAACCCTCACGTTGGAAATAAAAAATCGATTTGAGACGTCAGAAACAAATCAGAAAGAAATCAGGGCGGTGTGTGACTGTTTGGAGAAAAAAAAAATTGATGACTTGAGCTTGAGGACCGTGATCCTAGAAGGGGAAGTAGGGGACCTTAAAGAAGTAGTGAAAGTGAATACTGCTGAAATAGAGGTTCTAAAAACGAAAGAGAGAGAATAACAGGAGAGGGTAGAAAGGTTGGAAAACGTTCAGAGGAGAAATAATTTGAAGTTCTTAAAAATTCTGGAAGGCAAGGAGGGGGATGACATTAAATCATATATAGTCCAGTTGATCAAAAAAGAGCTACTTCTTGAGGAGTCAGAAGAAGAGATCAGCAAAGACATTCAGAGGATATATAGAGTCCCTTATAGACTTAACCCAAATAGGGCCAAGCCCAGGAGAGTTTTAGTAAACTTTCTCACATACACCCTAATTGTGAACATCTTGTCTAGGACCCTGACTAAGAAAGTGATGGAGATTGATGGGGCAAGGTTTTAAGTTAGATCGGACGTGTCGAGTGTAACCTCCAATAGGCAGTGGGAGCTAGGAAAGAGAATTGAACCTTTAAGGAAGCTTGGTGGGACAGTACAGTTAAAATTCCCAGCTTTGTTGAAGGTAATGCTTAATAATAAAATGCATTCCTTCCGTTTTGTTGAAGAGGTTGATAAGTTCATTGAAAATCTGCAGCCTGGGCATTAGCAAAGGAGGATACAGGAGATTAACTCTCCGGACTCTGAAACAATAATTTTAGACTCTGGTGTATCGAATTAGCTTCATTTTTTATTTGTATTTTTCCTTTCTTTTTAAGTAGTGGTTTAAGAAGTGGTGTTTGATGTAAACTCGGGGGAGGGGCACCCATAGGGCTTTTGCCTTGGAAAGTCAGGGAAGGGTTTTCCATGGTGGGGGGGAGGGTGCAGGGGGCACAGGGTGGGGAGCATGAGGGGAAAATATAAAAACATATTCCTCATTTGCTGTGTTGGCTTTAACTTGCATTCAATGGCTAACTGTAAGAGGGACCTTATAGGCAATGGCCAAGGAAGGTGCAAATGAGATACAAATCTTATCTTGGAATGTGAATGGTTTGTGAGTAAAAGCAAGAAGTGAAAAAATACTTCAGTACTTATGGGATTGCCCGGCACAGATTATTATTATGCAGGAGACTCATTTGACAGAGTCTGAGAGTCTGGAGTTATTTAAGGCTACAAAATGAATCTCTAAAGCAATTGTTACAAAGCAGTCGGTAGTCACTAAAGGGGTGGCGATTTTGGTGAAACAGGATGAATATCACGGTAGAAGTTAGTGTTTCAAGCATTGCAGGTAGGTGGCTTGTGGCAAAGTTAAAGATTTATGGGCATAAATATACATTGGTGGGTTACTATGGCCCAAATCAAGACGATACAGGCCCCCTGGAAGCTCTATTTGCTGAGCTATTAAATTTTCCTGACCCAATTATTATGGCAGGAGATTTGAATGCCGTTTTGGATCACAAGTTAGATAGATCTCTAAATAGTAGGGCAGTGGTAAACCCTAAAATGTTGGCGTTGATACACCAAGTGATGAGACAATTGGGGCTCTGTGACATCTGGCGGCAGAGGGTAGGCTTTCAGTAAAGTTTCACATTTCATAACAAGAAATACAGGCATCACTTAGGATTGACTACTTTCTAATTGACAATAGGCTAAAGGACTTAGTATCAGATATTAAACACATAGGTGTACACCTTTCAGACAACTCAGCTATAATACTCCAAATAAAATTGGGAGAGTGGAGGGTCCAATCAAGATTGACTTTAGATCGCACCATCTTATTTGATGAAGAGACTCTTGGTATTCTAAGAAAAGAGACAAAATAATTTTTTGACAATTCTTCGGTGGGTATAGTGTGAGACTCTTACAAAGCCTATTTGAGAGGTAGTTTGGGCACTTTAGCAGCAGCAAGAAGAAGATCATATCATAATAAGATTCTAGTGTTAGAAGAACAAATTCGGATTCTTGAAAATGACCTGATTAGCTCAAGCAACCAGGGAGAACAGGATACTAGATTGAGCAAAACAATGGAAACAAAGGCAACTCTGTCAGCAACTATACAAGATAGGGTCAGGAAAAGGTGGGCGACAAGTCGCCTGGCACACTTCGAATATGGAGTAGGTTGTACCAAGTTGCTAGCCTGGAAAGTCAAGAGTTAACAAGTAAAAAACATGATTAAAGAGATCAGATGTGAACAAACAGGATTATTACTCGGAGGCAATCAGGCCATTGAATTAGCTTTCCATAGATACTTTGGAGAAGTTTACCCGGAGTATTTGGATGTATCGGAAGATGAGGTGATGAACTGGCTGAGTCAAGATCCTGCTGAGCCTCTAATAGCAGAGGAAAGTGAGCACCTGAATGAGAGGATAAATATCGCGGAACTACAAATGGCAATAGGGGAGGGTAAGAAAGGGAGGGCACCCGGACAAGATGAACTGCCCCATAAAGTGGAGTGGGACTACCGGACTCCTGGAGAGAGGCTACCATCACTCTGACATGGAAAGGGTTTGTGGCAAGGCGCTGAGATGCCACAAACGCCCAGTGAAAAAACTGACAGGCCAAGTTTAAATTTCCAACCAAACTGGAGCCCAGCTGCTTCAATTCAATGTCGATACTTCCGTCTTTGCGATGTCTGTCGCAAAAGCCATCTTTCCTAAGCACAAAAAAGACCAGGAAAGTGAACCAGTTGTCAAGCTGCATTAAATCCGACAGCCACATTGAAAGCTAACTTATACTGGAGTGTCATTCAATTCTTAGCACTGCAAGACAGCCACTACCACAGTTCAGTAGTAATAACTAGCATGCAGCCATAGGGTTAAAGGATTCATGGTAAATGCTTATTTTGTGACATTTTCTCTTTATCAATCCATCAAACTCTTTACTAAATCAAACATAATGGAATACAATACCAGATTCAGAAAATGGATTCTACATACTTTTGGACAAATGCTTAGGTGTCCTGTTCGATGCTGTGACTTGTAGCCCTCTACATTCAGTAGTAAACCGGGTGCCATCATATAGACCACTGAGCTCTGCAGTGCTTAATTTGTAAAAAATGTAATTGCCAGGCCCCTCATCAGGAGACTACTGCTGCTTGCACCACCCATTTTCCTTGCTAGCACTGCCAATGACAGTAACAATACAACTACGAACACTAACACGCCTACATGTCTGCAGAATCAGACAATTCCAGGCTCCCAAAGCTAGAAGAATGGCTTGGGCAGCAGGTGTTATTCATTTATCATTTATATTCAATTATTAGACAGCAGTTCTTCTGCTTTCCTCTAAATTATGCAAACAGCGCCACCATGTGGCAAGTGGCAACCTGTCATAGGTTTTGGCTTTGACATTTAAGTAACAGTGCTTAGTATGGGAAACCACCCGCTCAAATTAAGCAGTGGTGCTTTACAGCTGCTCCAATCCTTACACTAAAAGATAGCATTGCTCCTGTCTTCTTACAGTGGCTACCACTTCTGTTTTAAACATGTAATGAGCCATGTGCAATTTCAATGAATGGGTTGTAAGTACCGGCGCTACACTCAGTATTTCCGTTTTTGACCTTATTTTGGAGCTGTGACCCTGAACTTAAAAAACACATGAACAAAAGTACACCATTTACCTGTAAACTTTAGGAAGAAACATTGGCATAATCGTGATTACATCAAAATACACATACTCTCCATATGTGACAGAGACTACAAGACTAATACCTACATATCACACAGAACAGTTTATATCGTTGTCCTTCTATGCCTGAAGAAAGGTTAAGAGCAACCCATGAGTTGCAGAAGGGCTGTGCCCATTCCTCTACTTGTAATGCACGTCATTATTCCAAAGCTGGGATAGCCTCTTTAGGTGGCAATATACAGCAAGTTGGTCGTACTCTAATTATATTACCAAAGAATTCACATTTTCTTTTGACAATAATTTAATGCGAACTTGAACGCTACTTTTTTCTATGAAAAGTAAAAAAGATAAATGACCTTAATGCGATCCTAACTCTAACCCTTTTCTTATATTTAATTCAATCTAAGCATTTTAAATCAAATTAAACTAACTTAAATAATATTAACTTCATTCTTAAGCTAAGTAAATAGTTCAAACTCCAATGATAACTCTGACCTTCGGTTTTATTAAACGTTCTTATGTTTAGCATGTCTCCCCCCCCCCTGTCATGTCCTTCACAACAAATGAGACATTGACAGTGAGAAAGACCTTTACATGCTGCAAACTGAGGAATTGTATTGCAGCTCCACATGAGCAGGTACCTCTCAAGCAGGCAATGTCCACACTGAAAAGGGTCTTGTAGAATGCCAGCATGTGCATTGATTCTTCTGTGTGTGCCCACTTTCTGCACAGTGTAAAGGATAAAAAGGCATACCCAGAGAACCCCAGGAACATGGAGAGATGCTTCAGTAATAACAGAAACAGTGAATCCAAAGTCAAAAGGAATTATTGCAACTTTATAATTCATGGAGACCATGAGGGGTTCAGTCCTGTATAATTCATATGCTTGGGATCTAGACTCGTCTGGGGATCGAGGTCAATGTACAACTGTTTTTGGTTTTTCTATGAGTTCGTATTCAAATATAATTTCCCACGCAACATAAATGCTGTATTATTGGGTGCTTTGTGGCCACAATAATCCACAGATCAAGTTTGAACAAAGTTGCTCTAAGTGAACAAACAATGAAGTGCCAGTGACCAGCCAAAGTAATGAAACAGCGCACAACATATATATTGTTTATAACAAAGCATAACTGCTTACATTTTTATTTAAGGTCGGATGAATTTGCTATAGAGTGCCGGCATTTATTTTATTTTATTTATTTTATTTTACAGTTTTATAGAGCGCGAACCAGACCCATGAGGGTATCAGAGCGCTTTACAGGATTGAAGGGGGGAATAAAACATAAGGATGGGAGGGATCACACTGGGAGATAAAGGGATACAGGAGGAACACGCAGTTTAAAGTCCAAGCTACATGAGGGAGAAAAATTGAAGCATGCAAAGTAACAATAAAAAGGTTTCCAATCAACGAGGTGCATCATAGTTGAGGTCGACGCTCCATTTGGGATAGAAAGAAATTTGAGCAGGTTGTTATAAGGTACAAGAGGCAAGTCTATGAGGTGATTGTAAAGAGTACGCTAGATGACGTATTTTCCCATTAAGAACGTTTTGGTCTCCTTCTTAAAGTGTGCCAAGGACGGGAGTATTCTAATGGAGGGTGGGAGAGAGTTCCAGATTCTTGGAGCGGCTCCAGAGAAGGCTCGATTGTAGGTTTTTTTCTTCCTGAAGTGTGCTGGCTGCAACAGCAGGTTTTTGGCAGATCGGGAATTTCTGGCCTGTCCGGATATCGCGAGTTTTTGTGCAAGAAAAGTCGGTGAGTTCGCGTACAGAGCTTTGGGAGTTATGCAAGCCAGTTTAAATTGTATTCTGGCCTCCAGGGGAAGCCAGTTCAGAGCTTTGAGGTGGGGAGAGATGTGGTCAAATTCTTTTGAGCCTGTTAAGAGTCTGGCAGCGGTGTTGAGGCAGGCTTTCAGTGGGGCCAGAGAGTTCTTGGGTAGCCCTGCGAGAGTAGAGCATCCATATTCAAGTCTGGAGATGACAAGGACCTGGGTTGCCATTTTAAGGTCGGAACTATCGAGGAAGGGTTTTAGGTTTCTTAGGTAGCTCAGGTGGAATCTAGCCGTTTTGCCCATCGCGTTTATATGGCTGTGCATATTCAAGCTGCCGTCAAGGGTTATTCCCAGGGATTTTGCAGAGTCAACAATGGTAGGAGGGCAGTTTAGTGCCGTGATTGTCTTGATCCATTCCTGGATGTCTGGATTTGGTTTGGGTGGGGAGATCAGAAGGAATTCGGTTTTGTTTGCATTGAGTTTAAGCTGGTTGGCAGTGAGCCAGTGGAATGTTAGCTTCAGTGCCTTGTTTAGGGAGAGAATGTCCTGAGGGGAAGAGATTTTTATGTAGACCTGTGTATCGTCGGCGTACATAAGGTAGGAGATGTTGGCGGCACGAACCACCTCGGTGAGAGGTTCAAGATAAAGGTTGAAAAGGGTAGGGGATAGGGTTGATCCTTGGGGGACTCCCACGGGAACTGGAGAGGGGGCGGATAGATCATCATTGATGAGGACTCTTTGTGAGCGGTTTTGGAGGAAGGATCTAAACCATTCAAGGACGGTGCCCTCCAACCCCATCCTGAATTTGAGGCGTTCAAGGAGAATTTCGTGGTTCACCGTATCAAAGGCGGAAGAGAGGTCTAGAAGGATTAGGAGACAGGTTTTGCCTAGATCTAGGGCATGGAGAGCGTCGTCAACAATGTGGAGGAGGGTGATTTCTGTGCTGTGTACCGGTCTGAAGCCTGATTGAAAGTCATCTAGCAGGTGAAAGTTGTTGATGTGAAGGCTTAGTTGCTGTTGCACACATTTTTCCAGAACTTTGGCAAGGAGTGGGATGTTGGAAATGGGTCTATAGTTCCCGGTGGAGGCAGGGTCAGCGTAGGTTTTTTTAGGATGGGGACAACTTGAGGGAGTCAGGAATTGAGCCCTGTAGGAGGGAGGCATTGATTATTGAGGTGCAGGAAGGGATGATGGCCTTGGAGGTGGCAGCTAGGCAGTTAGAGGGGAGAGGATTGTTAAAGTGATTGTTCGATTTTAGGGAGGCAAGAATTTTCCAGATAGATTGATCGTCATATAGATTAAAATTGGACCAGTGTGCTAGGTTTTTGGGTGAGGTTTGGGTGGACAACACGGAGAGAAGAGGTGGAGCTGCCTGATTCTGATTTTGGTGGTGGGTTGCAGATTTAAGGTCATTTCTTAGGGCCGAGAGTTTGTTACAGAAGAAGGAAGAGAATTCCTCACTTGATATTAAGGGTTTCAGTATTTCTTTGGCAGTTTTCACTAGTTTGTTGGATTGGTGTTTGACCAAGTCGAACAGCTTGCAAGGCCGATTTTTCTCGTTTTCCAGTTCAGTTCTGAAGAATTCTTTTTTTGTGTTGAGTATTTTCTTGTTGTAGACATTTCTGGCCTGGCGAAGGAGATTTAGATGTGCTGCAGATGGGTGTTTTTTCCAGATTCATTCAGACTGTCGCAGGGATCTCCTCTCTTTGTTGAGGGATCCACTGAACCAGGGGTTTCTGTCTTTGATCTGTGTTCTTTTTTAGTTTTAGCGGTGCCAGGTCATCAAGAATGTCGGATATGGTGGAGGAGTAGTGGTCCGCCAGGTTTTTGATCGCTGTGCACTGTGGAGGGGGGGGGGGAGGTCAGACTCACAGCGGGCTGCCAATTTCTCGTGGTCGAGGTTCTTGGTGTCCCTGACCCATCGTTTGGGAATCACAGGTTGAGGGGCCCATGATTTGCGAGTGTTGGGCAGGAGGAAGGTGATGGCGTGGTGGTCAGACCAATCACAAGGATCAATGGAGATAAGTTTGACTGCTGATTTCTTAGCAATGATCTAGTCGAGGGTGGCATCTTTCACGTGAGTGGGAAGGGAGCAGGCTTGGGTAAGGGTTAGATCGGCCAAGAGGGCTCTGATTGCATTGACCTGAGGATCTTTAGGATCGTTCTAATGCAAGTTAAAGTCACCAAGAAAAATGTCGTTAGAGCTTGGGGACACTTTAGCAGTGAGGATTTCCATGAGGAGGTCTTTAAAGCTGTCATTTTTGCCGGGGGGTGGGTGGTAAAAAATGTGCAGTTTGCAGAGCTGTGAGGTGTTGTTGGAGATGGCGAGTGCGAGGTATTCGCGAGAGTCTGTGGGGTCCACCGGCAGTTCTGTAACAAGGAGGTTGGAGCGGTAGATACAGGCAATGCCACCCCCCTTTTTCTTAGAGTGTCTGTCCAACCTTACGATGCTATAGTTGGGCGGGACTAAGAGGTCAAGGTAGGGTGATGAGGAATCCTTGAGCCAAGATTCAGTCAGGATCGCAAAGTCCGATTTATGTTTCATGATGAGGACAGCGACATCGGAAGCATGCTTTACAGCTGACCTGCAGTTTATTAGGAGGCCGGCTAGGGAGGGGTAGGAGTGGGTGTCGACAGTAGAGGCAGAGGTGGAAACTTTAGCTAGGTTGCTATTTACCAACCCTCGGACGCGGCGGGTAGCAGCTCTGTTAGGGTTGGTTGTAACCCTGCAGATAGGGTGTTCTCCTTCCGGGTCTAAAGGGCATGGGGCTATGAAGGCAGAGTCGTAGCTACATAGGAGGTCAACTACTTCTTCCTCCGTGAGTTCTGAGGGATTGGTCGTGCCAGGGGAGGGTTTGTAGGTGTAGAGGAGAGCAAGAATTTCCTCCTCAGAGAGGAGGCAGGGTTGCTTGCGAGGGCGTAGGTGTCTTTGGGATAGAGGTAGAGGGTGAAGGAGGGGCTTCGTGAAGGGGATGTGAGTCCCAGTTTGTGAGAGCCATAGTTTGGAGAAGGAGAGTTCAGTGATGTGAAGGAGGTGCTTTAGGTCCAGAATCGATTTGTGGATGCTCAGTGTTAGCTCTGAGGATCTGCGGTGGAGAGTATCAATATCAAAAAGAGAAGCGGTTCTGATGGCCTAAATTATGACTTGAGGTCTCTTGGCAACCACAAATACTATCCCTGATCAAAGTTTCGACCCCTTCATGACAATGATTTCCAATTGGATTTTCCTCAGCACCAGAAATGCTCAAGGAGATTCAAGCACATTGGGCAATAGATGGTAATTATGCTGTGCAGGGCCGGCTTTAGCTCTGGTGATGCAGGAAGCGACAATGTTTGTCTCCAAGGATTTCCTCACTACCACCTTCAATAGGGTCCCTCCTCTCTCTATAGCCCCCTCTCACATCTATTTCATTTGTTTTATAGCTCTGATCATACCAATGTAGGGTATCAAAGCACATTACATCATGCACACATTAAATAAAAACAATGGAGCACTTATGAGGATGTGGCCTTATGGCTAGAGCAGTCGACCTCGACGCTGGGGAACCGGGTTCAAGTCTCGGTAGGGATGCTCAACATCCTGTGATTCTGGCCAAATCACTTCCTTCCCCCGTGCCTAACAAAATGAATGTGTCTATCTGTAACGCAACTGGTGCTCATGTAAAGTGCTCTGATACCTTTGGGTCAAGACTATGTGGTGTAGGAGTGATGCTTCATCCATACTGGTAGCCAGTATATTTTAAGAGTGCCTAGCCAGGAGATGCACATACGTTAACCAGTGGTTGGGCTAGTCTTTACTAATAGCAATATACATATTAATGAAAGACTGTGGAAAAACCATAAATTCTAACCTATACTTGCAGTTTGCATGCAGCTCTTTGACGACAGTCCATAGCTCACTGCCCTATATTAGGACTGTAACTTATGAACAGCAAGTAACTAAAAGATTTCTGTTACAAAAGCAGTAACCCACTTAGCTATCTATATAAAATATGATTCTGTAGTCTGTATGGTACAAGTTCTTTGCAGCAGTCATACTAACCCCTTGAGTTACTTAATTATGAGTCAAAACAAGCCACCGCCCATGTAAGAGTGGTGGGGTGGTGGGGCCAGGTGGTGGGGGAGTGGTAGGTTACAGACGACGAGGAAAAATGTAATTTTACCATGTCGTGGGCTGTCGAAATCTGTCACCAGACAAAACTGCAATCTTACTCCAGCAGGTACACTAAACACCAGAGTTATCTTGACATTTTTATTGTTACCTAAAAAGTTGCTGGACACACAGGAAATTCTGCAGTAGGTGCTTTTGCAACCATAATAGATTTCAGCACACAGTGCCCCCAAGTTCAGCACCTCGTGTCGTGACAACAGTTGCAGCACTGTAAAGCCGGCTCTGCTGATGCTGATAACAACTAGGAAAGAATAAATCATCTACTTTCCTGAATTTAAGAGGCCAAGCTATGCTGCTTGCCACATATAACTCAAATTGGTATAGAGGGCTCACTACATGGTCTTTTGCGACTCCCAAGTTGAGGCGATAAAGCATTCACAAAAGGGAAGTTCCTTTATTGAGAGTCAATCACAGGCAGGGCGGAGAGGGTGGTCTGCTGACCCTTGCGAGCCACTTTCCCCGTGTAGTAATCAAGTCGGAGTGAGTCAAAAATCATGACCTACCTCTTCAATATTAGTGAGGTAGTTCAGAATACAACCCATTGAGAATATGTTTTGGGGTATCAACCTATTTTTACAGTCATATCACACAAAAAACTTAAAAAAAAACTGAACAAAATACATATGTCTGGCCCTTAACTCCATAAAAATACAGCCTGAAATCAGTGAAAGATCTTCAACTTGAAGAAGGGATCGTTTCTTCAGAATAAAAGTGTACAAATGAAAAATGAGCAAAAGAAAGGAGCAGCCCAGTTGCAAAGTGCGCCAGTCAGGCACCCCATGAAAAAGAAAAATGGAGAAAAAAAAACAGGGCAGAGTGGGGAGGGGGGAAATACAGTAGAAGGGGGTTGTCCGACAAGTTAGTGAAGTGCTTAATGAAAAAGAAAGAAAATGAGTCCTGAAAGCAGGCAACAGAAAGATGCAAATCATCAAATCAGAAGGTTGATAAATAAGCCCTGCTCCAGCCTAGGGACAACCACAGCTGGTCAAAGAAGGAAAACCATTGCATACACAAGAATATTTGAGTGGCATGAAAGACAACTAATTTCTTAAGTGAAGAAAACTTGTACCGGGCAGTGTTGGTTTTCTTGGGGTAGTGTTCCCTTTGGATGAGGCCAATGTTCAGAGTGAATCTGTATGACTCATGAGGAACTTAAATCTGTCCAGGTTCATATCTGTGAGTGAGATTTTAACTAGTTGTTGTTGTTGCAGGAATTCTGTTTTAGTAGCTAGCTCAGTCATGGAATGCCTTGACTCCTGTACAGGGAAAACCATGCCATATCAGTGTTCTTAGATTACAGTGGTGCTGCCCCAGCTGGGCTTGTGGCAGTTGCAGCCCCTGACCAAACCAAAGGTAGATGCAGCCAAGATTGTATCTAGACTGATCACAGTAGTTGCAGCCACTAACTGAGACAAAGATGGATGCAGCCCAAATTGATGATCGCTGCAGTTGCAGCCCCTGACGACGCCAAATATAGCTGCTTATAGCAGTTCCTGCCAGGAACTAGCGGCGAGAGACCAGGTAGACCTATGGATCATTTCCAGCTCACTCTCGGGCAACAAACTCTCTCTGAATGCCCCTAGTCCCTGGGAATACATTTGGGCATCTCTACTTCTGGACAGTCTCTTCTCCAGCAAGGTACGGTAGAATCATACCCTCTCTAAGTAAGTAGACAGGCTTGTAGGTATTTCAGGTGGTTCCACAACTTGTCCTGGAGAAATTGAAGGCTTCACATGATGTCCGCCGATCTCTGTGAGACTGACTGTCAAACAGACACCAACCCTAGATGCTCCGTAGTTCTTTGAGTGCTCTGTGAAACACTTCCTTCCCTGTTCATAAAGGTTTGGTCCCACTTTTCCACACATCCTTTAGACAGGCAATCTGAATCCACGGTCTCAAACTCTAAAACCAGTTTGGGGTGGATCTCCATTTAAGTGTCCCCCTTAAAGTGCTCTCCAGACACAACCTTTGGTAGATTGATGCTTTTCACAGCAGGCAGTACTGCAAGTGTTTCCAACCTGGAGCACCCACAACCCAGGTACTATCAGGTGGTAGGTTTCTGCACCCAGCTGTTATCAGCCCAACTGAAGGAAAAACCAGGGCCAGACAAAAAAGCACAGAATGGCACGGCAAAACTAGAACGGCAAGGGGAGCAAAAAAACGATGGATTTAGGCCCAGATCTCTGTACTGGGGTGAATGTATGACATTGTTCTGCATTCTGTCCATCAACTGTTGTTTTTGCATTTGCCACCCGAGTGGGAAGGGTATGCCCAGACGTGGGTCCCGTGCTCTCCATGCCAATGGAATCAAGCTATCCTGGCTGAAGATGGGTGAAATCCCGAAACCGGTCCTAGGATGCTTGTTTCCAGTCCAGGGAGGACCTGGCCTGGCAATTCGGGCTGGACTGTTCCCATGAGGCACAGGGTCAAGACTGACTTGCATATGGCTGGGTTCAAAGTGGAATGATGGATTTAGGCCCAGATCTCTGTACTGGGGTGAATGTATGACATTGTTCTGCATTCTGTCCATCAACTGTTGTTTTTGCATTAGCCAAAACAGCAGGCCTAACCTAGGAACTTCATCCCCTCACAAACTGAAACAGCAGTCCCACCCCTCATCTCTACCATCCACAAAATGGTAGTGTCGGGTTTCGGCAGCCTTTCTGTGCCGGCCTTTCCGACACAGAAAGGCTGTCGGAATTTGACTTTGCGGGCCCCCGCAGGGCCTCCTTGGGTGTACGGCCTCTGGTTGGAGGTTGAGGGGGCATCTATGGTGCTCTCTGTTGATCCCTGCACCCCGTGGCAGGCATCTTAAGGTGCCTGCCACAGGGTACAGAGATGAACCGCACCTCCCTTTTCTCAATGGGAGCATGAGTTATGGTCGGTTTACGGCTGTAACACGAGCTCCCATTGATAAAAGTGCAATGCGACTGAACAGTGTTCAGTCGCATTGTAATAAGCTGGTAAGGACCGCCAACCGGCTGTTCATCGAGGTGTGTTCTGCGGAAGGAATTCCACGACATCGAAATGAGGCCCTTAATATATTAACAGTAAACAGTAATATAATGTAAATTAAATATATTTAAATATTTTAAAATTATATATATTGTAAGACCTGGGGTCTCCAGGCCCTAAGGGGGTAACGTGATACGAGCGGCTGGGCACTCAAAGGCTTGTGTGTAAAGCGACCACACAACACACGCATCCACTGAAGCAAGGAACGCACACAATAAGGGACGCCACACTGTAGAGATGTATGCAAATAACTCAAGTTTTATCCAAGCATTTCCAGATAAATGCAGTTCATAACATATATATGCACTTCATGAGATATAAATTCAGTTAAGGAGATGACAATGGCAATTCACTTATGTCAGCGTTTGATCCGCCAGCACCATATTCACCAGTACCCTGTATATCTTACTCCCCGTGTTAGGGTTTGGGGATTGTAGCGCCACTCCTGGGGGCGTGCAGGGACCCAGGGCAGACCTCGCGGGCCTACCGTTACCTTGGGATAAATCTGACGAACACCTTCAGAGCAGAGCATTAGAACATAGCGCCACTCGTAACCAGCACGCAGTGCATACTTCAGAGCAGGGCATTAGAACATAGCGCCACTCGTAACCAGGAAGCGGCAAATACTTCAGCACTGAGCATTAGAACATAACGCTACTCGTAATCAGTAAGCAGTGTATACGTCAGCCCTAAGCATGGGAATATAACGCTTCTCGTAATCACTAGCAATGTATACTTCAGAACGGAGCATTTAGAATATAGCACTTCTCGTAATCACTAGCAATGTATACTTCAGAACGGAGCATTTAGAATATAGCGCTTCTCGTAATCACTAGCAATGTATACTTCAGAACGGAGCATTTAGAACATAGCGCTTCTCGTAATCACTAGCAATGTATACTTCAGAACGGAGCATTTAGAATATAGCGCTTCTCGTAATCACTAGCAATGTATACTTCAGAACGGAGCATTTAGAATATAGCGCTTCTCGTAATCACTAGCAATGTATACTTCAGAACGGAGCATTTAGAACAGTGCGCTACTCGTAATCAGTAGCAATGAGTACTTCAGAACGGAGCAGTTCACGGAGCACAACGAGCCGCGCGAAGCGAGCCTCTCGTACTCCGGTGCAGTTTGGGAGACACAAAGTTCCGGGAGAGTCAGTGGGGAGCAAGGGGCGAATCCCTCGGAGGGGTCTCTCTGTCGTGGTGACCAGGGGACTCCCACAGAGAGGGAACCCGGGCTCAGGGTGTGGTGTCGCTCCCAGCCTGTAGGGGGCGCACCGGGGTCAGTCCCAAGCCTCCGGGCTTACCTTGCTCGACGTCGGGAAGGCGTCCAACCAGCTCCGAAGTCCGCAGGCGATCCTGTTGCGACGAGGGTCGGTCACGGCCTCACGCACCTCCACCACAGCTGCGATGGCAGCGGTGGGGCCCCGGGCTTCTCCTCGGGCCTCGCGACGATGAGGGGCACTCTTCCGAGCTCCGGGCCGCAGCGGTGAGCGCGCTGCAGCCTCCATGCCACAGGGGGGGCTCAAATTAAGCTGGGGGCTCCGCGCTTAACGGAGCACGCTACCAGGGATCCCAGGCCAGGTTAGGGGGCGCAGGGTTCACAGCGCTAAGACCTGGTTGATCCTCAGCAATACCACCATCGGTTAGGTAGGTAGTTTCAAGGTTCAGTCTGGACACGCAGTCTCAGCATTCAGTTCTGGCAATCAGTTGCTCTTGAAAGTCTTGATGGCGCAGATGTATCTGGCGCCCTTAAGGTGGATGACCGTATCCAATTCACTCATTCTTTGAGTAAAGAAAAAATACCTTTCCTAGACGTGGAAGTCAAGATAATTGACCAAAAAATTATAACCACAGTGTACACTAAAACTACAGACAGAAACAACTTCCTACACTTCTCGAGTTTTCATCAATTAAGTCTCAAACAACATTTGCCTTACTCACAACTATTGAGGATAAAAAGAATATCATCAACTGAAGATTTGTATCAGGAAAACAAAAATACAATGATGGCAAAATTTAGACAAAGAGCATATCCAGACTCGGTACTACATCATGCCAATGAGAGAGCAAACAAACAAAGCAGGCATACGTTACTTAAGAAAAAGAATTTGGACGTTCAACAGGACCGAAATGTGTTCGTCTCTAAATACTCAACCAGAAGTCAAAAAATCAAACACACAATAAAAAAATATTGGCCAATGCTACAAGCGGAGACAGAATTTAATGGCATTTTTAACCAACCACCAATATTTGCATATCAACGCACAAAAAATCTACAACAGATGTTGAAACATAAACAACAAAGACAAGACACACACAAGGGAACCATTCCATGTTTGAATTGTAGCAGCTGCAACAACATAATTAAAGGAACTACACTGACTCATCCAACGCAAGGAACTCCCATCAAGTTGCATGTGACAGCGACATGTGACTCTAGCTTTGTTGTGTACTTACTTAAGTGCCCATGTGGGTTGCCCTATGTGGGAAAAACGGAACGAAAAATCAAAACCCGTCTGACAGAGCATAAGAGCAACATAAGAAACAACAACCCGAAATCAGTCATTGCCACACATTTTAACAAAGTATCACACAACATCAGTCAACTCCGATTCTTAATTTTGGAACAAGTGCCATTGCAAATGGGCAGAGACAACAAGAAATTTCTACTGCAAAGAGAACTATATTGGATTTTTACATTGGACTCACTACACCCGAAGGGTCTGAATGACCGGGTGGAATATAATTGTTATTTGTAACCACTTATCAATGTGCAGGTGTGCATTTGTGATTAACAGAATGCATTTAATTTTCAGAGTAAGAATGCATTTTCTGATGATGTATTTCGTAATTTATTGTTCTTCTTTTTAATTCAGTAGATATTTTCATTTTTTTATTTTCTTTATTGAGTTCATCACAATTCACGCTATAGACATCCTCCCGTATCATTAAGTTTGGGCTCTAGTCTTTCTTCTATATCTTGTACGAGTTTCTCTCGCACGCACATATTTACTTCCGGGGCACACAAGGAACACAGCTGATCCCAATGGTTCAGGGAACGCGGAATCGTTACGAACGAGGAACGAGTTTTGCACAGGTATGCGTCGTACCAAAGCGGTTTAGATACTACATGATAAGATTCTTTGTATTTATTATTAGTTTAATTGACGCTAGAGTCATTCACACAGATATCACTAGTTATTTAAATCGGAATCTTTAGCACACGCTCGAATTAATTACTGGCACATTTCTTAAAGAACCCGTGGTCAGGATACATATGCAGGCACACGCCATCAACCATTTATCGGCACTTCGTAGAGTTTCACATCACAAGTTTTAATTTGTTTCACAGTTCACGCCACATCGGCCACCGAGAATGATTTAGGAATTTATGTTCACTGCATCAGATAGTATTTGCGTCTACATTGGTTTAGATCTGTGACAATTGGTTACTGTTTGCGAAAAAGCTCTGTTGTTATGCTATTAGCTTTTGTTCTTACATTATTCTAGTGCGGATATTATTAATATATGGTCACTTTATTTATAGGGAGTGTCCCCTGACGAAGGGAGACCCCGAAATGCATTGGGATTCATCCCTGTAACCCAAATTGAAAATATGGAATCATGTTTATAATATTGGAGCTTATCCACATGAAGATGTCATAAATATACTTGAATCATGAAATCAATGAATATTCTTTGAAGTACCAAAATCAATTTGAGACTGTGAAATAAAACAGTTTATTGATCAACAGACATTCGTGGTGTAATTGATTACAGTTTGAAGGAAAAAGAGTGCATACTGGGATATACCTTCCACTGTGGAAGGAATCGGAAATTCAGTCTTAAGCCACATCCCTCTTGATCTGGGGAGAAGATCCCACAGCACCGAGAACATAGTGAAATAATTACACAGTGATTGAAAGGTATACAAAGGAGTGCGACCGACACACAACTTGATCCTCAGCGATACCACCATCGGTTAGGTAGGTAGTTTCAAGGTTCAGTCTGGACACGCAGTCTCAGCATTCAGTTCTGGCAATCAGTTGCTCTTGAAAGTCTTGATGGCGCAGATGTATCTGGCGCCCTTAAGGGGTTCTGTTACAGGGGGGTAGGGGGTGAGTTGGTGACTAGGTCCTTCCTAGTCAGGCTGGGCAGAGGTTCCCTGGGTCCTCCTACTGCTGGGCAAGATCAGTGGGTTTCACAGGATCCCTCACTCACTTAAGAGGCAGCACCTAAATCCTGTCACTCTCAGAGGCATAAGTCCCTGGCTAGGCCATACCGCCTACACTCCTGCATGGATTCTCCAGCTCTGCTTTACCCCACTGGCCAACTGACTAGAAAAAGTTCCCCCTCTCACTTATGTATCCCTAGGTCAGGTGACCTCTAGCCAAGGCGGCAAAAGTAAAACCACACCTCCCTTCTAGAAGGTTCCAGCACATTCCAGGAGCTTCCCCATTCTACCTATGGGACAAAAAAGGCGGGCTGGTGTTGCAACATTGTTGTGGGGTTCCAGCCAGCTCCTGGCAGCTAGGGTGCTACTAATAAAGACCACTCTGCAGTAGCAAGGGTCTGTGGCAGCCATCTTGGGAGAAGGGAGCACCTGCACCTTAACACTGATTGGCAATGAAAAGGCGCTCGGAGACCTAAGTCCAACATCAAAATGAGGGTGGAAAAAATGAGGCACGATGAAAAATAAATGGGGAGACCACCCTAGGGCTGACAGGTCCAACATATATAGTTCATACATATTTGAAAAAAATCATATATATATGTTTATTTAAACATATATAATTTAATCTATTATTCAAATAATAATGATAATTTATGTCATAATTTACTTATTTTTCTAAACGAAAAAAACAAATATATATATAAATATATGTGTGTATATATTCATATATATATATTCACTGAAAAAACCATAGGTTTCAGGGGCGTTATAGTTAGCTGGACTTTTCACTCATACAAAACCATTGAAATTCCCTCGTTATAGTTAGTTCAGCTAACTATAACTCGCGCGCCCGCAATGCACTGCTGATGACATCACATATTACATCACTCATGACATGGTCAGTGACATCACTCATGACATCACTGATGACATCTCAAATGACATCACTAATGACATCACTGATGACATCATCCTTGTGATAGAGTGGCAGACCTCCTCTTCCCCTAATATAACCTTTGATACACACATTCAAAAATAGAAACTGCAATGTTCAAAACAATGGACATACCAATACCAGTTACAACAACCTATTCAGTAATTCTAAGATCCACATACACATCCACTCATTCACCAACAGTCCTATACAGTCACTCATACATGTACTCACTCATCATATGTACTCACACACCTATACATCCATTTACACAACGCCATTCATCCATAGAGTTACTCACACACATAGTCACTCATGCTAATAAAGAATCAAACATACATTTACTTGCATATACAGTTATACACACACCACCACACTTACTTCTACAGAAACTTACACATACTTAGTATTTTAAACAATAACTTATAGAAACACATACGTATTCATACAGGAACTCTTTCAATCTCTCACTCTCACATATACTCACTTATATACACCAATAGTCACATATACTAGTTTAAAACATATGTAGTTACTCATAAAGACACTATTGAGACAGTCTATCACTCACGAACACACCCATGCACACACTCATCCACCCATACAGTCCTGCACACATGCTGTCTTCAACACATACAAACAGTGAGTCACTCATTCATGCACCTATGCACTACGTAATACCCCCCCACCGAACCATAAAGACACTAAGGCACTCATACTGATACTCAAAAAACCAACTAATAACCTAATAGACACTCATGTAGCTACTCACCAACCTATGCAGCCACTTATACACAAAGTGAGAGACTGATACAGATATTTACACATTTAAACATTACTCACTAAGCCATGTATTCACTAAGATACACTTAATCAGTCAGTTATACAATCAATTTTTCAAAAACAAATCATCCATTTAGACACTTATACACCCATTTATTCTTCCATCGACCTTGAGATATACATATATAAAACATATGTAATTTTCAGAAAAACACACATTCACTGGATGATGTCATCGGTGATGTCATGAGTGATGTCACTGACCATGTCATGAGTGATGTAATATGTGACGTCATCAGCAGTGCATTGCGGGCGCGCGAGTTATAGTTAGCTGAACTAACTATAACGGGGGAATTTCAATGGTTTTGTACGAGTGAAAAGTCCAGCTAACTATAACGCCCCTGAAACCTATGGTTTTTTCAGTGAATATATATATTACATACTGGCGGTCGCCAGTAGGTAGTTATAGTTAGGACCACGTTTCCAAAGGAAATCCGCAACATTCTATTTGGAATAACTTTGGCGCCGGTCGACGAATCCTCACGAATTTTTCAAAATAGGTGGGGCGCTACGCTCCGCTCCTACCCTGAAAGTCTCGGGGGGATTCGTCAAGCGGGGGCTGAGATAAAAGGGGGGTCCCAAAACACGTTTTTCCCATGCATTTTTCCATAGGACCTTTAGACACAGCTACAGCCCGAACGGCTGAACAGAATTACTTGAAATTTGGTAGAGAGGTAGTCCTCAGGTCAAGGAAGTGCCTTTTGTAGGTTTGGTGTAAATCTGTTCAGTAGATTCAGAGAAAATAGCCTTTAAATAAATATATATATCTGAGCCAGCTTACGGTACGGTTACGGTGCGCTTACCGTACGCGTACGGTGGCGTGCGCGAGCGCGATTCTGATTGGCTGTTAGATCTTAGTAAACATTCGAATCGGTCGAAACCAGGAAGCGGCGGCCGCCATTTTGTGTGTGATATCTTGAAAAGGGGGCAAGGGAGAGAGTTACAGACCCCCTAACATTTGTAAAGGGGTCAAAGAAGGACAGAAAAGTACAAAGAAAACATTTATTGATTTTAACAAAAAAACGCGGGGTACGCGTACGGTAAGCTCAACGTACGCGTACGGTAGAAAAAAAAAGAAATGAAATTCAGATTTAAGAGTTTAGATATTAGGGGGCTCTAAAAAGAGCCGTTGTGTTTATGAAGTGATTTGATTTTTTAGTGGTACCTACAAGTAAGTACCGATGCAGAGTCTAAGGTTCAAGAGGAAGACTCTGTTCCCTTCATCATTGAAGTGCACACCATCTCCTCTATAAATGTCTTGCATGTCGTAACGCAAGTTGTTGTGGTAAATGGAACCCATACCATAGTCTCTGAGGAAAGCAGAAACAGATTTGTTGACGTGCTTTCTTGCTTTGTCAATCTGCGGACAAAAATGATTGGACCAGTTCCATTTTTGCCTTTGGCATATGTTAGAAAAGACAAAGGCAGTTTTAGGGAAAAGTGAAAACAGTTGTGCAAAGGTCTCCTTCATAAGCATTTCCAGACCTACCCCAGTCAAAGTGCCTAGGTCATTGCCACCACAGTGTACTATTATGAGGTCAGGGTGTTGGATTTGCATGAAGGATTTCACCAATGGCATCAATTGGTGCCACTTTAACCCTCTCTGACCAATCCATTTAATGTCTACATTTGGCAAAGCAAGGTCTCTCACCATATCTGTTTTCTCTGCATACTTTTCACTCCAGAAGACATAGCTGTGCCCTACAATCCACACTGTGAACATCTTCAAAGGAGAAATGGATGCACTCAGGAGGTGAAATTCAGTAGAATGGTAACAAGAAATGAAAGACAGTTTGGAAATGGAGGCATACATATTTTTTTATAAAAAAAAGAACTGATTGGCTGTTTCATACCATTCTAGAATAAAAACTAGGCTGTATGTGTAAATTAATAGAAGCATGTTTTGTATTGGTACAGAAAAATGTGTTACCAAAGAACAGTACTATGGATTTGCTGTTAGGTTTGAAAAGTCAAGCACTCTTGCTCTGTGGAATTGAAACATTGTTTGGTGAACTTCTGACCTAACTCCACACAGCAGTGTTCCATGAGCTGTTGCTATGGTAGCAGGCAGAAGTCAAGTTGGGGGAAGGGTACTAGGCAGAAGTCAAGTTGGGGGACGGGTACTTTTGGAAAAGGGTTGGTTTTCAACCAATAGAAATGTGTGATTACATTTGAAAAAAGGGGGAAGCACTGAGATTTGAAATTAACATGTATATGTGTGGAAAAAGAGAGGGAAAGTTTGCCATTATCTGGTTCTGCTGAGAGGAGAGAGGTGTAAAGAACAGAGATCCTGGCTCTGATAATCTGCTGTTTGAGTGCCACATTTCTTTCACAACTAACTAATTTTAAAGGTGAGTTTAGAGTTTGAGAGGGGATGTATATGGTAAATTAAGAAATGAATAATAGAAATGGAATTCCTTTTGTTGAAGTTGTGTTTATCATTTTCTGTTTTGGGAGAAATTTAAATGTGAGGAACATGTAAAATAATATGGACTATGTTTTCACGATAAATTAAGGTGTACTGGTAAAAATAAGGAATACTTTAAGGGTTTGAGGTTGCACTCAGTAATGCAAATACATACAGCATCAGTAAGGCTGGTTGCCCTTGCTGGAGTGTAGTCAGTCACCCAGGTTACATATGGTGCTGGTCTGAAAAAGCAGTTTGGACATGTGCTTTTTTAAGAATCTAAAAAGTGGATTCAAAATGTGTCAGTCTGTAAAAGTGTTTATCACTTGCCAAAAAAAAGAGTAGTAAGTGTGCTTTCAAATTGGCAAAGAAATTTTGTTTTGTGACTAATATGAAAACATGACTCTGTGTGCAAAGAGGAATTACAGGCAGAGATTTATTGAGTATTGCTCTGGTGATTTCACAGTTGCATTAGATGGAAAGGGTGAGACATTTTTTTTGTGAAGAAGCAGACTCTTAGCACACACCCAGCTGCTTATCCTCTGGTATCATGCACAGTATTCACAACCGAGTGGGGTTTGAGGTTTCAGTCAGTAATGCAAATACATTTAGCATCACTAAGGCTGGTTGCCCTTGCTGGAGTGTAGTCAGTCACCCAGGTTACACATGGTGCTGGTCTGAAAAAGCAGTTTGGACATGTGCTTTTTTAAGAATCTAAAAAGTGGATTCAAAATGTGTCAGTCTGTAAAAGTACTTATCACTTGCCAAAAAAAAGAGTAGAAAGTATGCTTTGCAATTGGCAAAGAAATTTCGTTTTCTGTCTAATTTCAAAGCATGACTTTGTGTGCACACAGGAATTATTTTTAGATATTTAATTTGTGAAGGTGTTATTGTGATTTTCATTTATAGGAAAGGGGTTTATAGTATTTTAAGATTTCTAAAGAACATAAAAAATGTAGTAATATATTTAAATAAAATAAAGGAATTTTTTTTTTAGTTTTTTTCAGGTATTGCTGAAGAGCAGTGAGCAAAATTTAAGATGCCTACAAAATCCAGACTAAAGAAAGACCACAAAAAAAACCTATATTTGAAGACAACTGGAGGACCTAAGTTAGTTGGAGATGCTCATGTTGGGAAAAAGAAAAAATCTTCTGGTAAGCAGACAAAAAAAGGAAAAAATGTACAAAATGTCTGTACTGGAAAGAATGTTTTCAATAGAAAAGGACAGGAAAAAATTGAGAATTTAGTTAATGCAAATATACCTTCTGTAAATATAAAGATTAACTTAAACAGAAAAACAGCGTTTAAAGAGATACGTAGAAAAATGTTTCAGAGAAGAGTTATGTCCAATTTGATAAAGGATGTGAAGAAATATAAGCAAAAGGCAAAATTTTACAAGAGAAAAAAAGAAATTGAAGCCATTGCAGCAAAGGCATTAGAATTAAAAAGGAAACTATTCATTTTAATTTTGAATAGGATGCGTACATTAGATAAAATGGTTAATGTACTGAAATCACAAAGCAAAAGGAAAAGAGTAGTGAACAGAACAAACTTTTGTAAAGTGTTTTTAGGAAAATGGAAGCATAGTTCAAGTAGTGAACCTTTTTTTAATGAAGAGAGCTATTTTCAAAGTAATAGTTTGCTGCATGCAGTTGACACCAGAGGTCGTGCTTACGAAGTGAAAAATGGTTGCATAATGGAGAAGGAGATAATGGTTCCAAGAGATGAGGTACAAGTGATGGCGGATGAGGCTATGGGGAGACGTCCTAAAGCCCCAGTGTACACTTGGAATTGTAGTAGTATTTGCACTGTGCGTCAGGAATCTATTGATAAATTTCGTGAGTTTCTAAGAGAATATAGTAAAAAAAGTGTAAAACAGAAGATTAAGGTGCTTCAAAGTCTAGATCCATGCAGAGTGAGAGAGAATACTGGTTTGCAGGGTCATTCTCTGGCTTGTCTATCTAGAAAAGTGTGTAATAGTGTTTTCCATCATTTTAGAATGCTGGCTGTTCATCATACTGAAATGAGAAAGTTTGTGAGACGGTTGTATTTTGCTAAAAGTCCAGCACTAAAGTTAGATGAATTGAATAGGGCTCTGTTCCGTGGGTCAGTATCAGATGTAGAGAAGGTTGTTGATGAAATTCAGTTTTGTTACTTTGGTCCTGAACAAAACAGTGCAGAAAAGGACACAGTAAATGAGGAAGAAGTGGAAGAGAATGTAGAACCATTTGTAAGTAAGACATTTAATGATCACATAACAAAATTTGAAAAAATCTCTAATGAAAGACCAAATATTACTTGTATTTGTTGCCGCAGAACTCATTATAGAAAACAAACCAGGTATGTTGATCTCTATAGAAAAAGTGAAAATGAAGATAATTATAAGTGGAAGGATTTTGCCACATATATATTTCTTGAAAATTGTTTTGAATTGGGTGAAGTTCAGCGTATTTGTAAATACTGTTACAACAAATTAGAAGAAAATAGAATGCCGACCAGAGCTGTACATAATAATTTAGAATTGGATGTTATTCCTGCCGAACTTTCTGAATTAAATACTTATGAGTCTATACTTATTCAATGTGTTCATCCGTTCCAGACCATAGTACGTATGGAGCCCAAAACTGGTAAATTACCTCCTTCAGATTTACTGAGAGGTTTAAAAGGTAGAGTGGTGTATTTGCCCTTGGATTTGAAAAAAAATATGGAAACTATTGATGCAGATACTTTGGAAACTGAACCATTAGTTATTCTGGTTAATGGTGTACCTACAAAGAATAAGAAGATTTGGCAGGAGCTGGTAGATGTACGGAAAGTACAAAGAGCAAATTTGTATTTGAAAAGGAATAACAAATGGTATGAATCAATTTATATAGAAGAAGAAGAAGAAGAAGATTTACAAGAAGACACAGAAACACCAACTGGACAAATTGAAATAGTGGACAAGTCAAAGGAAGAAGGAATTTATGAACATTTTAGCATACATCCTCTTCATTCAAAAGAAGTTATGGGAGACAATATTGATCTATTTCAGATGAAGAAAGCAAAAGGAACTCCCGTGAGTGTATGGGAGGAGAGCTTGGAAGCTCGATGTTTTCCCCAGCTGTTTCCTAAAGGAAAAGGAGGACGATACGATGAACGTCCAGAACAGATTCCAGCTTCTGAGTATCGGACTACAAGACTATATGCTGAAGATCCCAGATTTCGACAAAGTATTCCTTATTTGTTCCATCTTTTATTTGAAAGCGACTTGTCTGCACTGTCTTATGCAGTAAATCACATTTTAAAAAGTGGAGTACATTTACAAAATGTGTCTGCTAAGGATTTTATGGAGAAAGTGCAGCACCGAGATGATCATTTGGAAACACAACTGATCAATCTGATGGCTTGTCAGCGTGGGACAAATGAATATTGGTACCGACGCGATGGTGAATTAAAATGCATGTTACGGAATTTAGGAACACCAACATGGTTCCTTACCCTAAGCTGTGCTGAGTACGCTTGGGATGATTTACTGGATTTTCTACGAGAGGCAAATTCAAACATTAAAAACATTGAATACAAGACAGCAGGAGAACTGTGCTCATTGGATCCGGTTAATGTTTGCAGATATTTCAATCATAGATTTGAGGCTATGATGTCCTTCATCTGCAATAAAAAAAATCCACCTCTAGGAGAAGTAGTGGATTTCTTTTGGAGAAAAGAGTACCAGGCAAGAGGTGCTCCTCATATTCATATGCTGTTGTGGATCAAGGATGCCCCAAAGTTTGGAACAGATGCTGATGAAGCAGTGTTATCTTACATTGAAGAATATGCAACATGTGCTATACCAAAAAGCACAGAAGAGAAAAAGTTAAAGGAGCAAGTTTTACGTTTCCAAAGTCATCGGTGTGGAAAATACTGTCGACGGAAATACAAGAGCAAAGATAAATACTATACTAAATGTCGATTTGGATTTCCTAGACCTGTTCTTTCAAATGGAAGAGTAAACAGTTTTATGTCATCTGTGAGACATACTATCACAAGAAAATCACCTAAGAATACCTACAACCTTAAAAGAAAAGAAGAATCAAAAAATATAAATGACTACAACCCAGTCATTTTATCCATGTGGAATGCTAACATAGATATACAGTATGTAGCTGACAATTCCATTGCTGTTGCTCGATATGTAACGTCTTACATTACTAAATCAGAAAAAACTGAATTGAAAGAAATGTGGGAAGAGATTTCTCACGAGAAGACTGTCAGTAAGAAGCTGTACAGTTTCAGTTTAAAGATGTTATCGCATCGAGAAATTGGATCCTACGAATGTTCAGATAGGTTATCTTCTGCAAGTCTCTACTCGAAATCAAGAAGAATAATTTGGGCAAGTTTAGGCCTTGCAGCAATGAGAAATCGGATACTGAAATCTGTTGGAGAAATTGAATATTTGGCCGAGAATGACCCAGAAAGTACAGATATTTTGAAATCAAACATGTTGGACACATATTATCCCAAGAGAAGTCATCATCTGGAGAACATGTGTCTCTATGAAGTGCTGCAGAACTACATTTATTCACGGAAAGCCGCAGAAGACATCAACAATGGAAAATATAAAGTCATTGGTGAGGAAGGATGTTTGGTGAAGCAAACAAAAGGAAGTTTGATAAATCACAGGAAGCTGAGTTGCGACACTACTGACAAAAAGGAATTTTACTACTTGGCTCTTTTACAGCTGTTTAAACCATGGCGTACAGAGGATGAACTACTGGGAGAATTTCAAAGCTATGAAGATTCTTTTAATGTTTGCAAAGACAGCATACAATGCAGTACATTCTCAACTTATCTGCAAATGTTAAATGAAGAAATTGAACAGGAAACTACAATTGCAGCAGAAGTAGCTAGAGACAGTTCTCAGGACAGCCAAAGTTCAGGAACACTCAGTCAAGATCCCCTAGGACAACCAATCATTGAAAATGAAGCATCAATAGCCATGAATGAAGTGGAAACGGCTATGAATCAAGCTCAAGAAGAATTTATAGACTTACAAAATTTGGAAAGACAACTGAATGAAGAGCAGCAACAAATTTATGAAGAGATCAGAAGCAAAATTGATCACGGATTTCAACATGAAAAAAAAGAGTGCTCATGCACATCATTTAATCCAATCAGGATGTATGTAAGTGGAAAAGCTGGAACTGGAAAAAGTTTCTTAATAAAAGTCATCAGAAGCTACCTACAGCAAAAAACGGATTCTACTTTGTCTTGTGTGGTTACTGCTCCAACTGGGTTAGCAGCCTATAACATAAAAGGAATCACCTTACATCGTTTGCTAATGTTACCAGTGGAGCATGAGAACAAAATACAATACAACAAGCTAACTGGAGAAGCATGCTTGGAAGTTTCAAGAGTATTGAAGAAGATGCAAGTTCTCATTATTGATGAGGTGAGCATGGTATCAAACTTAATGCTTGCCTTTGTGCATTTAAGAATGCAGCAAATTCTAAGGACAGACTATGACGTGTTATTTGGTGGAAAACATGTCATAGTTTTTGGGGATCTTCTACAGCTTACTCCAGTTAAAGGACAACCAGTGTTTAATACTGTGACACATGGAGACACAAAGAAGTCATTGGGAAGCATTGGTAATGCAAATATTTTGTCCTTCTTTGAGTACAAGGAACTTACTACTAATATGAGACAAGCAAACGATGAAGAATATGGAAGTATTCTGAAAGATATCAGGATTGGACTACTCACTGAAGCAGGCACAAAAGCATTACAGAGTCGGTTGCTACATAATTTATTTCCAAAGGAAGAAATCGTTGCAGAGAAGATATACAAGAACATTGCAGAAAAGAAAAGTGTCATCTGCTTAATGCCAACTCTACGTGAATGCTCAATATTCAATGAGGAGCTTTTGAAATTGGAAAAGGAAGATATCAGGAAATTGGAAGCAGTGGACAAAATTGAGGATGGAAGAATTACTATCACATTAACAGGCACACTGAAAAATAAATTGGATTCACTAGAGAAGAACATTTCCAAAACAGCTATATGTTTGCATGAACTGTAGAGTATTTTTAAGGAGAAATTTGGATGTTGTAAAAGGTTTAGTTAATGGAGCTATGGGAAGAGTTGTGGGTTTTATTAATTATCAGAAAAAAGATGGAATTGAATGTTTAAAAATAAAATTTGATCAGATAGAAGAAGTTAAAGACATTTGTCGTTGTTCAGTTCGTTTCATGCTTGTGAAAGACTTATATGTACGTAGGAAGCAGTTTCCGTTTTCTCTAGCATATGCTGTAACTATTCACAAGTCTCAAGGATTGACTGTAGATTGTGCATTTGTGAACATTGGTTCAACTGTGTTCAAAGAAGGTATGGCATATGTAGCTTTGTCACGAGTGAAAACATTATCAGGTTTATTCATGATAGACTTTGATGACTCAAAAGTTAGTGCTGATACAAATTGTGTAAAGGAGTATAATAGATTAAGAAGAAGCTATGCTCCTCATTTAGGTCAGTATCCTGTGTTGGAGAAACGTGTAGTTTCTCGTAAAAGGAGAAATGAGAATGTCTGTAATGAAGATGTAGAGAGGAGGAAAAAAAAGAGGAGTGATGTAATTGCAAGCAAAAAGAAAAAGGAAAACGAAGAACAGGTTGTAGGATGTCATTTTGAAAATAGCTCTGGTGTCAACTGCTACGCTAATGTAGTGCTGAATGTTGCATTTTATCTGGAAAGTGTGCAAGAGCAGATAATAGTAAATCAGGGAAAAAGATTCTGTTCTGAGTTGAGTCTCCTTTTTCAAAAGCTGAGTAATGATAAAACTCAAATAGAAAGTGCTACTGAAATTAGAAAACTTTTAGATGTATGTTCAGGACGAACACAGTTTTCTCAAAATGTACAGCAAGACGCACAGGAATTCTTGATGTTTTTTCTTCAGGTACTGGAAGAAGAAGGGGTTCCCATTGAAAATTTATTTGGTCTCTCTTATAAATGGGAACATAGTTGTGAAAACTGTTACAATATATGTGGCTCTAATGTTGATTCTGAAAGGTTTATTTATTTAACATTGCCAGAAAGTAAAACAGTCACTTTTGCTAAATTAGTTAAAGATGCTAATCATAGCATGGAATGCAGTGAGTGTCAATCTGATATGTTTTCAACGTTAATTTTAAAGGAATACGGACAATATGTAATTTTAATGATGCAACGCTGTAAAGCTGATGGTTCAAAATTAGATACTTTAATAAAGAAGTTTACAGGACAACAATTATCAATTTCAGGAAAAACTTTTGTAACAGTTGCAATAATTTTCCATGAAGGACCTACTGTAACTTCTGGACATTACACAGTTTATCTTAAATGTGAAAAAGGCTGGACACTGTGTAATGATTCCCAATTGATTTTTTTTTTGTGTTGACATTTTTTATTGAATTTTTATAAAACAAATACATCAAAGCATAGACAACTGAAAATGAAGAGAAAATAGATCCATGTTGAAAGAAACAATGCTGAAAGATACATATGAATAAATATGATATAAATAGGATATAAATATGCATATAAATAGATAAATACTAATTGAAGTAATAATGATGTCAAGGCATAGGATGATACATTATAAAGACATAACCTATAAGGAGAGGAAAAGGGAAAAAGCTTAGACAATGGAAATGCGGGAAATATAGATAGAAAGAACAAAGAGAAAGTAATTAGATAAAGACAGAAGAACACTACAATGAATAAAGCAGAGGATACAGAAGGCAAAGAAAAGAAAAGAAATAAACAAAGGACAAGAGAGGGTAAAAGCTGATTAATGTGTTTGGGTAGAAGTAGAAGCAGGGGAACTAGCTGTATTTGATTTAAGAAATGGAGACCAAATTCGGAGAAAGGTGTCAGCTTGATCCTGGAGGTTATAGATAGTGCGTTCATGTGAGGCAGTCTGAATCATCGCTACCAACCAATCTTCCTGAGAGGGAGGCAAAGATGATTTCCAGTGACGCAGAATACATATTTTAGCAGTAGCAAGTGAGGTATGAAAAAGACGAAGTTGTGGTTTCGAGAGCTTTGGGGAGTGGCGTAAGTCATGCAGGAGAATGTTAGTTGGTGTAAGTGGCAATTTTAGGGGCATAGTGGAATTCAAAGTAGTACCAATGTAAGCCCAATAGGATTGGATACTAGGGCATTCACAAATGATATGGGTAATATCGCAACCTGAATTGGTACATCTCCAGCAATTAGAATGGGAAAGAAGACCAGCTTTGTGCAATTTGACTGGAGACCAATGCCAATCGTGTAGTATTTTGAAAAGACAAAATTTGAGCCTTGATTCACGAGCTCCCTTGTTCAAATTCTCTAGAATCAAATCCCATTCGGTGTCGGAAAAGGAAATTGAGAGGCGAGCTTGCCATTTACGCTGAAGATCGTGTGAAAGAGATTTAGAGAAAAGATGGGACGATAAAATTTTGTATATACCGGAGGTAACACCTTTAAATTTCCCCCAAACGTGCAAATAGGATAAAATAGGGGAGTCTTGTAGTAGCCATGGCGGTGATCCCATATGGGTCTTCAGACATTGCTGGAGCTGAAGGTATTTAGAAGAATGATGTAGGGGAAGATCAAATTCTACCCTTAGTTGAGAGAATGGCTTAAAATCCCCATCATGTAGAAGCTGATCCGGATAGAGGATACCTGCAGCACGCCAATCAGGCCAGGATAACATACGACCATTGATACGAATGCCCGAATTATTCCATAGGGGGGCCTTAATGTGAATTCTTGGATTCGAACCTAGCAACCTATGACTTCTCTGCCAGGATTTATGCATGGCAGATAATATCGGATTTTTCGGGTCAAGACGACTAGTGCCACTACCATACAAAGGAGTAAGATTCGATTCCGAGGATAGAAGATGTCGTTCTATTTGGACCCATTGTGGCAAGTCTTTAATACCGGGTAAAAAATATGAGAGTTGGGAAATATGTAACGCCAAAGAGTAGTGTTCAATGGATGGAAGACCAATGCCGCCTGATAACTGATGAGCCTTCAACTTGGTTATGGCAAGACGCGGCTTAGCAGTACCCCAAATGAAGGTTTTAATCTGGGCGTCTACTGACCGGAGTAAGGATAAGGGAATCTGTAGGGGAAGCATGCCCAGAATGTAAATGAATCTCGGAAGATTAACCATTTTAACAGCCTGAGCCCTACCCCAGAGAGAAAGACCCAAAGCCTTCCATTTATCAAAATCCCGACGCATTTGGGAGATAAGAGGAGACAAGTTATCTGTCACCATATCTTGTAACCCTTTATTAACTAGGACACCCAAGTATTTGAGGCGTGAGGACTGCCAATGAAAAGGAAAACCAAAGATGGCTGCTTTTGTGGTACCGTTAGAAATAGGTAAAGCCTCACTTTTGTCCCAATTAATCTTATAACCTGAAAAGGAAGAGAAATCATTAATAATTTGAAGAAGAGAGGGGATCGACCGAGGAAGACGAGTAAGAGTGAGTAAAATATCATCAGCGTACAGGTATATTTTGGAATGTCCAATAGGGAGGGGAATACCAGAAACTTCATCAGATTGACGGATGGTAGCAGCTAAAGGTTCCATAGCCAAAAGAAACAGAAGGGGGGATAGTGGACAACCTTGGCGTGTCCCTCTCTTAATTGTAAAGGAATCAGATAGAAATCCACCACAATTCACTTGAGCAGAAGGATGGTTGTAAAGTAAACGTACTTTATCAATAAATTTTGTACCTAAGCCAAATTTTTCCATGACCGTGAAAAGATAATTCCATTCGATGCGATCAAACGCTTTTTCTGCGTCAAGTGAGAGGGCTAACGCATCATCTGTGAGATATTGAGCCGACCACAGTGCATGGGCCAGAGAACGCAAATGGTTGCGGGAAGAGCGTCCCGGTACAAAGCCTACTTGGGAATGGTGTATCAAAGAAGGCAAGACTTTACGTAAACGAGACGCAAGGATACTAGCCAGGATTTTAATATCAGAGTTCAACAGGGAAATGGGACGATAACTACTGCAAAGCTGGGGATCTTTGCCTGGCTTTGGTAGCACAACAATAATAGCTTTGTTAGAAAGGGGACCCAATGAAGATGCAGCATCCGCCTCCTGGAATGCGGCATGTAGAGTGTCAATAATATTGAGACCTGCCCAACGATAGAATTCAGGAGGAAACCCATCCTCACCAGGGGCCTTGTGATAGGGCAGGGCAGCGATCGCACTGGAAACCTCATCCCTAGTTATTTCACCCTCAAGGATGGCCTTACCATCTGCTGAAAGAGAAGGGAGATGCACCTTCGCAAGAAATGCCGTCATCTTATCCGAATCCATTCGATTATCAGAAGTATAGAGGGATTCATAAAAGGAGGCGAACTCATTGACAATGTCTTGAGGTTTTGTGCATAAGTATCCTTGCGCAGATCTAATGGCCGGGATGGCCATAGATGCCTCTCTTTGACGCAACTGTGCGGCTAATAACCTTCCCGCCTTTTCTCCTTGCTCGTAGTGTCGACCTTTCATTTTCTGTAAGGCGTATTCTGCCTTAGATGTAAAAAGACTGTTTAAGGCCATTCGGGCTTGTTCAAGCAGTTTACGATTTTGTAAGGACGGAGAAGTGATATATAGGCGAGAATAGGTTTGTATGTCATGTTCGAGCTCCACTTGTTTCCTCGCATTTTGCTTATTAGCGAGTGCTGCATCACGCATTAATTGTCCCCTTAAAGTAGCCTTAGCTGCAGCCCAAAGAGTCCTGCTGGAGGTCACGGATCCCTGATTATTAGAAAGATAAGTTTGAAGGTGTGACTGCAGTTGGGATTTACCAACAGGAGTTCTGTGGCGTTGAATATTCATTCGCCATGGCTTACGTCCAGGACTAGAAAGTCCCAGTTCTAGGGAAAGGAGAACCGGAGAGTGGTCAGACAATGCCGCTTCCAGAATGCAGGAATCCGTGACCAACTTAACTGCATTCTGTGAGATGAGGAAGTAGTCAAGACGAGAGAACGTACCATGAGTCGACGAAAAGAAAGTATATTCCTTATCCGTTGGGTGACTGATACGCCAATGGTCAACCAACCCGATATCTGAGATAATGTCACCTAGCAAAGCTCTATCTGAAGCATTGCCCCTATCTAGTGGACCAGTTTTATCTAGAATAGAATCTTGCGTCACATTCCAGTCTCCACCAATCAAATATTGCGATGCATTAATTTCGAGCAACAAGCGGGATAATTGAAGAAAGAATGTTTTCTTGTTACCCGTAGGGGCATATACAGACCCTACACAGACGTGAGAATCACCAATTTTAAGTTTAGCAAAAACGTAGCGGCCATTTACATCTGACCATGTTTTAGAGACAGTGACCGGAAGGGACTTGCGAAGAAGAATTGCAACTCCACACTTGCGAAGGGGACCTGCGTCCGTGGATTCATCCTGTTGAATGCTGCTATGTATAACCTTACCCACCCAGTCTCTACAAAGTTTGTCTGATTCTAGAGCATCCAAATGGGTCTCCTGAAGCAAGGCTACATCTACATGCTTAGTCTGAAGATAGGAAAGAACCTTCTTCCGTTTTATGTAATGGGTGAGACCATGTACATTCCAAGTAATTGCATTAAGAGGGTGTGTTTTTGCCATATTAGAACAACGCAAATATCAGAAACAGGAGAATGAAGCACAAAACAACGTGCTGAACCAAACAAAGGAAAAAGAAAAGAAATGACAAAAAGAAGGGGAAACAAAAATAAAATAAATGGAAACGAAACTTTGATTTAAATGGAATACATGAAAGAAGCGATCAGAAGAATAATAAAAGAAGAAAAAGGGAGATGAAATTTAGAGAGGTGATACAATAATAAGGAAAACTATAAAATATTGAGTAAAAGCAAAGAAAGATCAAGAGACCGTAGACTGTTACCCGCGGGCCTGGGCGCACTAGAGCACCGCCACGGGAAAAGACCCCACAGAAAAGAGAAAAGATTAGGAGAGTAGTAATGGTATAGAAGGAAAGCCCAGAAAAACATTGTGAAAAAGAACCTAGGTACGATAAAAAGGTAGAAAGAGCAAAATAGAGATTCAGAAGCAATATTGCTTAGAGGGGGGAGTCTAGTAATAATTAAATGTAAAGTAACCTAATATCATAAAGCATACAATGCGTGTATAAATAAACATAGACCAACATGCAATCGTGCAAGTAGAATAATAAAACTGTAATTAAACCATTAGACGCCAAGGCGCCCAAGTAAATGCAAAATTAGTAAGAAATATTTAAGCAATAAATTGTAACAGGAGAAGCAATGAATATAAGAAGAAGAAAGAGTGATATTATTAGGTAGAGAAATAACAGTAAGCAGACTGAAGGAGAAAAGAAATAAGGTAGAAAGCTAGGAAGAAAGAGGTAAAAAAGGACAAGCAGATATTATAAGAACAGCAAAACATGTGAGAAATGTGGTAAATAATTAACAATAGAAATAAGACTTCTCAAGAAAAGAGAGTCTATAGTTAACTGCCAATAATATTAAGGTCAGCAACTTCCATAAGTGAGAGAGTTATTCAGTCCGCATCCGAAGGAGTTTTAAGAGGAGAACGTGACTTGTCTCTCTGCAGATCTTGTGAAAACGTAGCAACCGAAACCGATTGTATTGCAGATTTCCTATCTTCTTGTGAGCGATGAAGACGTTCAAGATCCCTACCCCGAGGTCGGGGGCTGCTAGGAGGGCGCCTGTTGCGATCTGGCAATGTAGTGGAAGACTTAGAGGATGAATGGGGCTGAACTTGCTGTGAGGGTGTTGTGAGAACCTCCATTTCTTGAGGATGAAGACGGTCCAGGAATTGCTGAAGATGCTCGGGGTCAAAAAAGTCCTTAGAAACTCCATCTTTGGTAACGCGAAAGCGTGCTGGGTCAAATAGGCCATATTTGATACCTAATTGACGTAGTTGAGGTCGCATGGAGAGAAAGGCTTTCCGCCGCTCATTAGTTTCCTTGGAGAAATCAGCTGCCATAAAAATGCGATGACCATCAAAAGAAAAGGAGCCTTGAAGCCGAGCCGTAGATAATATTTGTCTTGTTTGTTCATGACGAAGAAGACAGGCAATAATCGGTCGTGGGCGTGCGGCAGGATCATCACGTGGAGGACCAATTCTATGAGCCCGTTGTATCTCCAGAGGTGGATTGAAAGGAATACCAGTTAGCTTTGGGAGTATACGACACAAAAATGCACTGGAACTCTGCCCTTCAATGCGCTCTGGAAAGCCAAAAAAACGGATGTTGTCTCTCCTACTTCTGTCTTCCAAATCAATGAGTTTACTATGGAAGAGTAAAAGGTCCCGGTCTTGATTTGGAAGAGATTCCAATCGATTCTCCACTGCCAGAACTCTAGAATCAAGGGATTCAAACTTCGTATGAAAGTTGGTAATTTCTGTCTTAATTGATTTAGTCTCCTCAGCTAGTGATGTAATTGTAAGGTGAATGTCATCTAATCGACGACTAACCTCGGAAATTTCGTGCAGGATACGTTGCAAAGCTGCCGCCGACGCCTGCCCACCATTAGAGACCGAAGCCTGAGGTGAAGCGGAAGGAGAGGAGGCATTGCCTTTTGTTGGCATATTGGTGGACTGCTTGAGGGCTTCTGCAAAAAGAAGTGGTTTAGAAGCCTTGTTTCCTTGCTTAGAGGCAGACATTTGAGGAGAATGTTTGATAAAACCTTTGAAAGTACGTAAAGCCGTCTTGCTGTTGAGGAATGCTTATATGTAGTTGCAGAAGAATACCAAGACATGCAAAAGAAACACTTAGTAACTGTATATGTATGACATTAATAAGCTAAAAGGAACTTATAATGCATTTCTAAACAGTAAAATGTACATCATTGCTTAATGACCCCCACTACTTACACTTGTAAATATGATAACAACTGCCGCTATATTCAAAGGCATGTAAATAGAGGTAAGATAAAATGAAACATCATATGCGCGATTATGGTAATAATAGTAAGCACAGCTACATGCACAGCAAGATGAACAAGGCTGTAGAATGCAAGGTAATCATAGTCAAAGCAGAAAAAGCACAGCCTAACTGAAGGAGTTGACCTGGGCACTATAATGGCATTGGAAAAAAGCACACTCTTGTACAAGACATATAGACTACGCTAAAGGAGGCCATGAAGCGTCGGCTGTAACCAAAGTCAAAAGGCGCGAAACTGTGACTGTAGCAAAGAAGTTCAGCTTGGAAGAACAGTTTAGCGTGATGAATCGCAAATTAATTGCTGACCTGATAATACGCTCATTGACTGGATGAGATGAGTGACATAAGTGCCACAACAGGATTATAGAAGGAAGTAACCCTACCAGTAGCTGAGCGTCGACACGTCAAAAATCCTGACTCCTGTCAGGCGACATTCCTGAAAAGAAACTTTACAGCAGGCAATTTGAGAAAGGCGCGGTTTCATGAGGAGATAGATACTTGTCAGGAGCAGCGAAGGCGCGGCCTCATGAGGAGGCGGGCGCCCGTCGTCAGCAACGAAGGCGCGGCTCCATGAGGAAGCAAGCGCTTTTCAGCAGCAACAGAGGCGCGGCTTCATGGGGGCAGGCGTTCTTCGCAACAGAGGCGCGGCTTGAGGAGGAAGAAGAGGCAGCCTGAGTAGATACGTCAGACAGGCCCCGCCAGACACGCAGCTCCACACAACCCTGACATCGAGGCAGTCAACACCAGGGAAGCTTCGCCGTCACATCGTCAAAAAACTCGCCCAAATCGTGCCCACCACCTTCCGGCTGTCGCAGGGCACAAGAAGTAGACTCCAAAGCCGCTGTGAGGTAGGAAATATCCGTTAAGGGTCCATCCCGTGACGGAGCTCACTCGTCAGGCGGCCATCTTCCTGCGTGGCCAGACCACGCCCCTCCCAATTGATTTTTAAGCAACGTTTGCCTTTTGATTTAGCAAATTCCTATCTAATATTCCTGAAACCTAAATTTTAGAGAGATTTGGCAACATCTGTACAAAACAATTTTACCATTTTATTGGATTACCATTGGAATTTTCAAAAAAAATGATTTTACAAATTATCATTTGGCCTAATGGAAAGGTAACCAATTGTAATGTGGACTTTTTCAATTTTTAATGAAACTTTGGAAAACCAAAAATTTAGACAAAATCGGTAACATCTGCACAATTTAAATTTTGGAATGTTATTGGATTGCCATTGGAAATTTATTCAAAAAAGATTTTTAAAATTACTATTTGGCCATGCGGAAAGGTAAACAATTCTATTGTGGACTTATTTAATTATTAATTAATCTTTCGGAAACCAAAATGTTACAGACAATCGGTGAGATTTGTACAATTTAAACTTTAGATTTTTATTGGATTACCATTGGAAATTTAATCAAAAAAGAATTTTAAAATTACTATTTGGCCTAAAGGAAATGGAACCAGATGTATTGTGGAGTTATTTGAGATATATTTTTGTGATTATACTTCTGAAACAAAAATGTCAGACGGTATTTTAAAGAAATAAGTATTGATATTAGATGATATTTTTTAAGAATATTATGCATTTCTATAAAGTTATGTTTATGCAAAAAGAGATTGTGGGCATTTTTAAAACAATCTTTGAGATTGTTAATTTTTTTTTTGCCCGCTGTTAAATGATGAATGCAATTGCTTTCACAATTTATAGTGAAATGCAATATATTCTGAAAACAGCAAAAAAAAGGCAAAACATTTTTTTGAAAAATATGTAGATATGTGTACTGTATTATAAAATGTTTTATTAAATATTAATACTTTTTTCTTTTTTTTCAGATTGAGATAGAAAATTTTCGAAAACTAGAACCATTTTTAAAGCAATTAAAATTAAATTTAAATTAATAAATATTTTTTTGAGTGGGTATGGTAAACCAAAAATTTCATGGTCCCTTTTTTCCACTTCTCCACAATCACATTTTCAGTTTTTCATTGTAGTCTCTCAAGGACCTTGTAATGTGATAATTGATTTTTAGTGTTTTTTTTTTTTTTTTTTTTTTAAATTACGCGTACCGTACGCGTACGGTAAAAAAAAAATCAAAAAAAAGTTTTAAAAACATATATAAAAAATAGTTGAAAGGTAAGGTTGGCTCTTACAAGAGCCGTTGTGTTCATGCAGGGACAGAGGAAAGAAAGAATGGGAATATTAGTCGGTACGACAAATGTGCTGATCTATTTTATTGTTCACTAGGGAAACACTGGTCTCCCTATGACAAATTAGATCATGACAAGTGGCGCACCATATTTCAACCCTCACAAACCGATGGTTTGTTTCCAGAGGAGTAGAAAAAGGAGATGCTCCCACCACAGATGAAGGGCTCACCTGACCTGCCGAAGATGGACTCGGCCCTGCAGATGATGGACCAGGCTGAGCTGCTGTGGATGTGCTTGGTTGACTTACTGAAGGGTTACCTTCAGTATGTCGAGCATGTGTCCTTCTGTGTACATCTTTAAGGTGTCTCAACATGGTGTGATTCCCGAAGGAATACTTCTTGTTGGGATTCCCTCTTGAAAGTACACGGCCACACAGCTTACAAGTCACTAAGGGTGCATTTACCTTTTTCTTGTCCTCTGGAAAAGTAAAATACTCCCATATGAAAGAGGTCTTTTGTTTCCTCCTTCTCTGCCTCAAGGTAGTGCTGCTAGCCTCACTCTCAGCAGAAGAGTGCTGTTCTGCCATCGTATCACAAAGACAACCCAGCTCCTTCTCCTAAGGGATCACAAGCAGAAATGAGGGGAATGGGTGTGGTGTAGGAGAGTTCTAGAACTGAAAGTAGTTTCAACCAATCAAAAGTTGTGTTTCATGATCACATGACCCACCGTGCGCGTACGTTACGCTTACGGTGCGCTTACGGCAAAAGTACGCATGCGCGTAAAAAAGACACGCGCTCGCGCGCATGCGCATAACAGTCACTCCCCAACCCTTCCGCGTAACGTGCGCGTGTAGCGTACACGCCTACGCGCCCCACGCGCAGTACGCGCGGCTACGCAAATTGCGTAACTATACACAAACAGAGTAGATAAATTACGGACATTGCGTAAACCGTACGCTTACCGTACGCTTACCGTACGCGCACTAAAAAAAAAATAAAAAAAAATATATATATATATTTTCAAAGTTATACTAATATATCTTACCTGTTTGGTAAAAAAAAAAAAAGAGAAAACTTGAAATATTGCAGATTCTTTAGAAAAAAAACAGTGTTTTAAGAGAATAAAAAGTTTTAAAAAAACTTGTTTTTTTAAAAAAAAAAAACACATTTAATATAAGAATTTATACTAAAAAAATCATAAAAAATCAATAAAAAAAATATGGGAATCACATATGTTATAGCTAAGAATTAGCATTTAAAAAACCATAAAATTCACTGAAACAACCATGGGTTTCACACACCTTATAGTTAGAAATTAGCATTTAAAAAACCTTGCAAATTCACTGAAAAAACCATAGGTTTCACACATGTTATAGTTAGGAATTAGCATTTAAAAAACCTTGCAAATTCAGTGAAAAAACCATAGGTTTCACACACGTTATAGTTAGGAATTAGCATTTAAAAAACCTTGCAAATTCAGTGAAAAAACCATAGGTTTCACACACGTTATAGTTAGCTGGACATTTCACTCGTAAAAAAACAATGAAATTTCCCCGTTATAGTTAGTTAAGCTAACTATAACTCGCGCGCCCGCAATGCACTGCTGATGACGTCACATATTACATCACTCATGACATGGTCAGTGACATCACTCATGACATCACTGATGACATCTCAAATGACATCACTGATGACATCACTGATGACATCATCCATGTGATAGAGTGGCAGACCTCCTCTCACCCTAATATAACCTTTGATACACACATTCAAAAATAGAGACTGAAATTTTCAAAAAAATGGACATACCAATACCAATTACAACAACCTCTTCAATCATTCTAAGATCCACATAAACATCCACGTATTCACCAACAGTCCTGTACAGTCACTCATTCGTGTACTCACACATCATATGTACTCATACACCTATACATCCTGTAACACAATGCCTCTCATCCATAGAGTTACTCACACACATAGTTACTCATGCTAATAAAGAATCAAACATACATTTATTCGCATATACAGTTATACACACACCACCACACTTACTTCTACGGAAACTTACACATACTTAGTCTTTTAAACAATCACTTATAGAAACACATACTTATTCATACAGGAACTCTTTCAATCTCTCACTCTCACATACACTCACTTATATACACCAATAGTCACATATACTAGTTTAAAACATATGTAGTTACTCATAAAGACATTATTGAGACAGCCATTCACTCACTAACACACCCATACACACACTCTTCCACCCATACAGTCCTGCACATATGCTGTCTTCAACACATACAAACAGTGAGTCACTCATTCATGCACTTATGCACTACGTAATACCCCCCACTGAACCATACAGACACTCAGACACTCATACTGATACTCAAAAAACCAACTAATAACCTATATAGACACTCATGTTGCTGCTCACCAACCCATGCAGCCACTTATACACAAAGTGAGAGACTGATACAGGTATTTACACATTTAAACATTACTCACTTAGCCATGTATTCAATAAGATACACTTAATCAGTCAGTAATACAATCAATTTTTCAAAAACAAATCATCCATTTAGACACTTATATACTCATTTATTCTTCCATCGACCTTGAGATATATAAAACATATTTAATTTTCAGAAAAACACACATTCACTGGATGATGTCATCAGTGATGTCATCAGTGATGTCATTTGAGATGTCATCAGTGATGTCATGAGTGATGTCACTGACCATGTCATGAGTGATATAATATGTGACGTCATCAGCAGTGCATTGCGGGCGCGCGAGTTATAGTTAGCTTAACTAACTATAACGGGGAAATTTCATTGGTTTTTTACGAGTGAAATGTCCAGCTAACTATAACGTGTGTGAAACCTATGGTTTTTTCACTGAATTTGCAAGGTTTTTTAAATGCTAATTCCTAACTATAACGTGTGTGAAACCTATGGTTTTTTCACTGAATTTGCAAGGTTTTTTAAATGCTAATTCCTAACTATAACATGTGTGAAACCTATGGTTTTTGCAGTGAATATATATATATATATATATCTCACAGCAACTCGCGATATTCACCCGCTGGCGCGCAGAAATCACCAGCCTAGACCAACTTTTTGCAGCATTATTTTTATTTTGTTTTCCTCTTGTGTCAGGACGCGTTTCGGCCGTCCAAGCGGCCTTGATCACCTGATCATACGTCACAGAATAGCCCATTTTAAAGTGCAAGTGCAACGTCATCATTAATAAACATAGAAGACATACTGTGATAAGTACATAGTATAACATACTTAAAAACATTATTATTTTTAAAAAACCTTTGTGTTTCTCTCATATTAAATTCCCAAGTATTTAAGGAAATTTAAAGCATAGAATGAAGGCATAAATGCCATGTATACCTCATATATGTATATATATCTTGGTATTATGCAATTTAATAATAATTTCAACAGTACGTCTGAATTTCCCATAGATTAATTTGTTGCATAATGTACTAATAATATTCAGTGCTTACCAGATAAAGTGCTATAGTGTTGTCTTATCAAATTATACATAATATTAAAAAGCTTAATAGACTAACATACATGTAAAGCTATTACATACATGCTGTTGCATAGATGCCAGGGACATAAATTTGAAGAGTACAATAGATTAGAAGATAAGAGGTAAAGAATGTAATTCATCATTGTAGAGTTTGTATAATACTAAAACAATACAAATATTAATTTAAAGACAGTAGCTCAGTGACATGTTTAAAACAATCAATAAAAAGACACATAGATAAAAACTACCCATGAAAATCTTAAAACTAATTGTAAAAAAGCAATGCCCCCAGGACTACAGCCCCCATGATGGACTAATCTCACTTTATTTTACAGTACCATGAACTTCCTGATAGTTTTTATAGAAGGGTGTGTAAATCTTCTGTTGTATTCAAGCCACCCGGCCACTTGCAGTTGAACTCTAGTATATAGTTAGTCTCAAGCCTGCGTAGGGTGGCTTCCCTGTCCCCTCCTCTCTTTGTAATATGGATGGACTCAATGGCGAAGTAGTGGAGAAAACGAGGATCGCTGTTATGTGTGGTTTCAAAATGCCTAGCGACAGGATAGTTCTGGTCTTTGTTGGTTATTGCCCTCAAGTGTTGTAGAATTCGCTTGTGGAATGCCAACTTGGTGCTGCCCACATATTTGAGATGGCAGTCGCACTCAAGGACATACACACAGTATTCAGTTTTGCATGTTAGGTGTTGTTTGATTTCTCTGTCAATATCAGAGAAAAATGTCCTATAGGTTTTAGTGTTGGTATCAAATTGACACGCCCTACAACTTAAGCATTTATAGAATCCTTTCCTAGCCAGTAACCAGCTCTCCCTTTTGCAAAGCTCTTGGCTATTTTTAGCCAAGGCATTGCCCATACTTGTGGACTTACGGAAAGTTATGGCTGGATTGCAGGGCATTAGTCCACCTACCACAGGGTCATCTCTAACAAAGTGCCAGTTACGCCTAACAATATCTCTCAATTCCTTTTCCTGTCTTGAATAGGTAAGAATTAGGCGGACTGGCTCCACTTTATCAGTTGCCATCTTACTTTTGTATTGGAGAAGTTCTTCCCTGGGCATGATCTGTGACTTAGTTATAGCTGCTTTAACTACTCTGGGGCTGTAACCTCTATCTAAAAACCGAACCTGACTTTCAGTTTGTTTTGCTTTCATGTCAGCAGGATCGCTGCAGATGCGTTTAATTCGCAGCATCTCCCCATATGGAATACTATTTATTATATGTTTGGGGTGTGCACTTGTGGCATGCAGCAGTGTGTTTCCAGCGGTTGGTTTTCTAAAAAGGGTAGTTACCAGCGTATTATTGCACACTAAAACCTTAACATCTAAAAATGTCACCGAGCTGTTACTGATGTTGGAAGTAAAATTTAGGTTAAGTTCATTGTGATTAATACTTTCTACAAAATGTAAAACACTCTCCTCAGTACCTCGCCAAACAATAAACAAGTCGTCAATAAAACGCATCCAGGAGACTATATTGTTGTTACAGGTTTGTTCATAATCACGTATATATATATATATATATATATATATATATTCAGTGAAAAAACCATAGGTTTCACACATGTTATAGTTAGCTGGAAATTTTACTGATAAAAAACCAATGAAATTCCCCCGTTATACTTAGTGCAGGCAACTATAACTCACGCGACCGCAATCCTCTGCTGATGACATATGTGTCTTTATGAAAAAAAAATATTTGTAATATATGTATAGCTAAAATTTAATGGAAGAAGACATGGGCAAATAAGTGTCTAAATACAGTATTAGCATCAGCAGAAGATTGCGGTTGCTGGAGTTATAGTTGCCTGCACTAAGTATAACGGGGGAATTTCATTGGTTTTTTATCAGTAAAATTTCCAGCTAACTATAACATGTGTGAAACCTATGGTTTTTTCACTGAATTTGCAAGGTTTTTTAAATGCTAATTCCTAACTATAACGTGTGTGAAACCTATGGTTTTTTCAGTGAATTTGTACGGTTTTTTAAATGCTAAGTTACTTTACACCATTCGTGGCGTGCGCGCCTACCTAACGCAGTTCGTTCCGTGCGCGCACGGTGCGCATCGCGCACCGTGCGCACACAGTGAGCACGCGGTGCGCTTCGCGCACCGCGCGCCCACTTTACGCAGTTAGTGCCGTGCACGCACGGTGGGCACGCGGTGCGCTACGCGCACCGCATGCCCACGTTACGCTAGATGGGCCATGTACGCACGTTGCGCTTCGCGCACCGTGCGCACATGGAGGACATATGATGCGCTTCGTTGTGAAAGGTAATATTTTAATTTTTTAGAGTTGTAATATGCCATGCAAAAATGGTGCCCTTCGGGCTCCATTTGCACATGGGGTGGGGAGAGTATGGATACTTTTTTTTTTTTATTAATTTTTACCGTACGCGTACGGTAAGCGTAATCGGCGAAATTATCGAAAAATTTAAAATTCCGTTTTTTACCTTGGGGGATCTTTGAGGACTCCCTCAACATGGCTAGGTGCTTAGGAGCTGTCTAAACAGCCCCTTCACATGTTTTTGGCCTTTGTTTTTTAACCCCCTCTCAGAGTGCGAGAGAGAAAATGGCGGCCGCCACTTCCTGGTTTCGACCGATTCGAATGTTTACTAAGATCTAACAGCCAATCAGAATCGTGCTCGCGCACGTCACCGTACGTGTACGGTAAGCGCACCGTAAGCGCACCGTAAGCTGGCTCAGATATATATATTGATTTAATGGCTATTTTCTCAGAATCTACTGAACAGATTTACACCAAACCTACAAAAGGCACTTCCTTGACCTGTAGACTACCTCTCTGCCAAATTTCAAGGAACTCTGTTCAGCCGTTCGGGCTGTAGCTGTGTCTAAAGGTCATATGGAAAAATGCATGGGAAAAACGCGTTTTGGGACCCCCCTTTTATCTCAGCCCCCGCTTGACGAATCCCCCTGAGACTTTCAGGGTAGGAGCGGAGCGTAGCGCCCCATTAGTTTTGAAAATTTCGCGAGGATTTGTCGACCGGCGCCAAAGTTATTCAAAATAGAATGTTGCGGTTTTCCTATGGAAACAGGGTCCTAACTATAACTACCTACTGGCACCTACAGTAACTATAACGGGGGAATTTCATTGGTTTTTTATCAGTAAAATGTCCAGCTAACTATAACATGTGTGAAACCTATGGTTTTTTCAGTGAATTTGCAAGGTTTTTTAAATGCTAATTCCTAACTATAACGTGTGTGAAACCTATGGTTTTTTCAGTGAATTTGTACGGTTTTTTAAATGCTAAGTTACTTTACGCCATTTGTGGCGTGCGCGCCCACTTAACGCAGTTCGTTCCGTGCGCGCGCGGTGCGCTTCGCGCACCGTGCGCGCACAGTGAGCACGCGGTGCGCTTCGCGCACCGCGTGCCCACGTTACGCTAGATGGGCCATGAACGCACGATGCGCTTCGCGCACCGTGCGCACATGGAGGACATATGATGAGCATCGTTGTGACAGGTAAAATATATGTTAGGTTTTGCAGTAATAAGACATGCACAAATGGTGCCCTTCGGGCACCTTTTGCACAAGGGGTGGGGAGAATGTGGATATTGTTTTTTTTTTTTTATTATTTATTACCGTACGCGTACGGTAAGCGTAATCAGCGAAATTTCCGAAAAAATTAAAATCGCCTTTTTTCACTTGGGGGATCGTTGGGGACTCCCTCGACATGGCTAGGTGCTTGGGAGCTGTCTAAACAGCCCCTTTACATGTTTTTGCACTTTGTTTTTCAACCCTCTGTCAGAGTGCGAGAGAGAAAATGGCGGCCGCCGCTTCCTGGTTTCGACCGATTCGAATGTTTACTAAGATCTAACGGCCAATCAGAATCGCGCTCGCGCACGTCACCGTACGCGTACGGTAAGCGCACCGTAAGCGCACCGTAAGCTGGCTCAGATATATATATTGATTTAAAGGCTATTTTCTCAGAATCTACTGAACAGATTTACACCAAACCTACAAAAGGCACTTCCTTGACCTGAGGACTACCTCTCTGCCTAATTTCATTATATTCTGTTCAGCCGTTCGGTCTATGGAAAAATGCATGGGAAAAACGCGTTTTGGGACCCCTCTTTTATCTCAGCCCCCGCTTGACGAATCCCCCCGAGACTTTCAGGGTAGGAGCGGAGCTCAACGCCCCACCTATTTTGAAAATTTTGCGAGGATTCGTCGACCGGCGCCAAAGTTATTCAAAATAGAATGTTGCGGATTTCCTATGGTAAGAGGGTCCTAACTATAACTATCTACTGGCGACCGCCAGTAGATAATGAACAAATAGATATATATATATGAATATATACACACATATATTTATATATATATTTGTTTTTTTCGTTTAGAAAAATAAGTAAATTATAACATAAATTATAATTATTATTTGAATAATAGTTTTAAATTATATATGTTTAAATAAACATATATATATGATTTTTTTCAAATATGTATAAACTATATATATAATTTTAAAATATTTAAATATATTCAATTTACATTATATTACTGTTTACTGTTAATATATTAAGGGCCACATTTCGATGTCGTGCAATTCCTTCCGCAGAACACGCCTCGATGAACAGCCGGTTGGCGGTCCTTACCAGCCTATTACAATGCGACCGAACACTGTTCAGTCGCATTGCACTTTTATCAATGGGAGCTCGTGTTACAGCCGGAAACCGACCATAACTCATGCTCCCATTGAGAAAAGGGAGGTGCGGTTCATCTCTGTACCCTGTGGCAGGCACCTCAAGATGCCTGCCACGGGGTGCAGGGTTCAACAGAGAGCACCATAGATGCCCCCTCAGCCTCCAACCAGAGGCCGTACACCCAAGGAGGCCCTGCTGGGGGCCCGCAATGTCAAATTCCGACAGCCTTTCTGTGTCGGAAAGGCCGGCACAGAAAGGCTGCCGAAACCCGACACTAATATGGAATAATTATGTACAATTAACTTCCCACCCATTATCCCTAGAAACCCTAGGCTTACTAAATATATATTTAAAAAAATATCTTAATCACATAATGAACATAATTAATTGTCAATTAAACAATTAATAACAATAAATAATTATATTTAATGAACTTTCCACCATTGACCCATGCAAACACAGCAACCAGCACCTCGTATGTAACTTTAAAAAAGTTACACTATTTGCATAATTATTTTTTTATTAAATAATTATTATTGACTACTATTAATTAATTGGTATATTAGAAGAAGAAGAGGCTGTAGATTTCCATTCCATTGATTAGCAGCTGAGTTGACTCCTTTGGTTATACTAGTGAATTTGGGCAGTAAGGCTTCTGTCTTTTTTATGTCAAGTTTCCTTTGTTTCCACTAAATCTCATTTATTCATTATATATCATGTAATACATTGGTCCTTCTCATTTTCTAATATATGCATGTTCATATACTGTTTTAACTGACACCTGGGGAACCTATAAGTACTTTTGCAGTTCTCTTGCAAAGTAAGGTCATTAGTACCTTTTGAATCTACAGAAGTAGAAAATGCCCTATATTGAACTTCTTCACCCATTAGGTCTCTCTAAAGACAGCTATAGAAGTTGGAAGAGCTAATGATACTAATAGTTAAAAAATAGTACATGTAAGAAGCAATAAAGAGAGTGGGCTTTGGGTCAGCCTACCTCAGCTATTCGCTTTCAAGAGTGTTTTATCTTGTCATTGCTTGGATTGGCAGGATGTCAAGGTCAATACATTTTGAGGATGGTTATATTGCCCCATTTGCATTTCCATTACAGAGGGTGCTCAAGCAGTTCTTTTGTTTAGACTCCCAAAATCTGAGTAAGTGTTTTTTCTATGATGCATTTATTTACTAACATGATCACATTTTATTTGCTGGGTTGTGGGATTTTTCCTTAGGATGCATGCCATTATTGTTTTTATTCAGACTAAGGGTATTTACTAATTACCTTTGCTACTTTGTGTGTATTAATTTCCTTTAATAACATTTTGTTGGACTTACAGTTTTTGTTTACAAAGTAAAGACATGAATACACATAGGGCCTGATTAGGAATTTTCTCCTAGTCTGGTGGATGGTTCTTTGGCAATCCCACGGCGGTGTCTATGAAATAGGCACTGCAATGGGAACATCAAATCAGTACCTGAACGGCATGGACTATTGCAGTCCATGCCGTGAAGGTACTGGGGTGGATACACACAGTGGGGGGGCACAACATGTGTCCCCCTGCATGCATCCTCAGGGCCAAAGAGAACAGGGGACCCTTTGTTTACTCTTTGCCATGTTTTCATGGCGATGGAACCGCCATGAAAACTGCAGCGGAAAGGAAATTCGGAATATACTTAGTGGGACTTAGTGCCAATCCCTCATGCATATTGCGGCCTTAAAACCACTGCTCCTCTGTTTTCTTCGCATTGTACGATTTGAGTTAGCATATGTGGCACCATTTTGTATTCAGGTGCCATTTTGAGACATGATCGAAACTAACTTCTGTCTCACTCTGTCTACCTCAGCAGAAAGCAGCCTCATTATATTTTTTTTCTCTGTATTTCTCCAAGGTTGAGCTTTGCTGCACTAATGAATAGACTGTTTGTCGTTACATACTTTTCTCATTAGATAGGACTGCTCCCAAGATGCTATAGTGGACAGTATCAAAGGCCGCCGACAAATCTGATACAATGAGGGCGGCCTTCCCACCATTGTCCAATGCTTCCCTGATTTCCTCAACCGATTTGATCAATGCAGACTCAGTGCTATGTCTGGCTCTAAAGCTGTGTTGCGATTCATCTAACCACATATGTGCATCAGTGTGTTCCACAAGCTGTGTGTTCATGGCTCTCTGTATAATTTTAGCAGGTAAGATTAATCGTTAAATAGGACCGTAGCTGTTTATGTCCTTTGGATCTAAATTAGTTTTTTTTATAATAGGTCGAATTGAGGCTGTTTGCCACATCTTTGGGAATACTCCTGTCTTAAAAGTCAAACTGATAGTTCTTAACACATTATCTGCTACTACATCTTGGGCCGTTTTCACCACAGCCACTCGGCAGGGATCAGTAGGAGATCCTGATTTAGTTTCTTCCATTATATCCATTATCTGTTCTTTCATCCAGGTCAATGAACTTCCCAAAATTGGGCTCCCCGACCGGTCAAACCACTAGTAGCTCGGTATCAGGAGTCAATAACTTCTCCTTAGATCTAAAGCTGCCTACTTCGTTGAAGGTACTTTCTACTTTATGCACAAAATATGTGGCGATCTTGTCACACAGAGATTGAGTTGACACAATCGCTAGAGTGTGTAGAGAGGTAAGTGACAATACATTTCTGAACAGCTCCATAGAGGAGTTCTTGGCAATTTCTATTTTTTGGGAGAAGTACAAAGTTTTTTCGCTTCTTACCAGGTCTTTATATTTACTCAGAATCTATTTATATTTATATATCTCTACAGGATCATAAGCTGTTCTCCAATTTGCTTGTAGTCCTAGCATCTTTCAGTGGTATCATATCAAACTTTGAAGGTAGTATCCTTTAACCTAAACACAGAGGGGCAGATTTACGAGCCCCCTATGCCACCAGTACGTCACCTTTTGTGACGTACTGGAGGCGCATTTCACTTCTCCATATTTACAAGGAGAGGAAAAGCCACCCTGCGTGACTTTTCCTCTCCTTGTAAATATGGCCCCTTCGCACGCAGCACTTTTCGTGGAAGGGGCGTTCCATGGGTGTTGTTGTGGGTGTTCCCACGCAACACCTATGGAATGAGACACATTTCCAGATTTACGAGGAATCGTAAATCTGGAAATGCGTGTCGATGCTACGCCTCCCCAAGGGAGGCATAGTGAGGCGCAAAGAGGAAAAATGTTTTAATTTCTCCTTGTTTTTTTTCTCTTTTAAAGCATGCTGCATTCTACAGCACGCATTGAAAGGGGAAAATGCCTGTTGTGATTGTTTTTGTGCAGGAAGGTGCACCTTCCTGCACAAAAACAATCTCCCCATGACGCAGGCATCCTTGCACAATGGTGCAAGGGTGCCTGCACAGGCGCATGGCTGCAGTTTGTGCGCCAGAGCAGGGGAGAGTCCAGGAATGTGACATATTATTGTAAATATGTCGCATTCCTGTGCTTTGGAAGTGCCGCAGCGTGGCGCAGCCAAAGGGCGTGGGTTGCCGCGCTGCAGGACTTCCTTGTGGATCTGCCCCCAAGTGCCCCAAAATGAATGTGATGATGTATTTTTGAAATTTTTACAGTTTGCATAAGATGTGTATATTTTGTTCATAGCCTTACTAGTGAACATAATCAATTAGTGGTTGTGAGCATTACAGTAAGATACAAAACATTGTAGTGAGTGTATCAGATGTTCAGATGAAGCCCCCGCCACTCGCCGATACCAGTTATTTCAATGTTTCCCATGAGAGCCAATTGCCTTCTGCACAGTGTGAGTTGAGTTTTATGATCACTAATGTGATTGGGAACAAAGTAGTGTGAGTCATTAGTTTTGGCAGGAGGATCGGGGATCGGATCCACTCCTTGGGGCAACATTGGTCTTCAGTTCCTAAGAGAGATAATCGCAAATGTTTCTGAACACTTGATTGCAAACAACAGAGTGACAGTGATTAGTGATCAGTGTAGTGATTGCAACCGTTATAGTTTGATTGCAATTTAAGTATCCAGGGTTCATACTTGTACTTATGTTTTACATCATCGAGTGCAGTCAGAAAAAGCAAACAGCATTAGTCCACAGCCAGGGTTCGACTGGGACAGAAAATAGACCCGAACACCAAAATAAAAGTGGCCCCCATTAGTAAATTAGATAGCTAATAAAGTGGCCCATATTTGCATATTGGACATCTTTGAATTTGAAAACACACTCTATATATGTGTTTTGTAATGTATGAAAGACTGCATGAATTTGAGCTTGCTGCAGGAAATGTTTTAGTAGATAACAGGGCAATCAACAAGAAAAACAAGCTGACAGGCCATAAAACAGGGCCACAAAAACTGCCAAAAGAACGGCCCACACACTGCCCTGTCAGACTAGACCTCCAGACACTGACTGATTGGCCTGTAGGGCAGTCCGACCCTAACCACAGCATGCCCTACGTAGAAGCCTGTACCACATTAACTACTGCATGACAGTGACTGAAGCCCATTCTTCTGAACTGTAATGTGATTACAAAAAAAAACCCTCTAAATTCCACCAGGTATGTTCTTAACTGACACTGGGACAAAACATACTTAATTGAAGAATAGGATAAGTCTGTGCTCTCTCCCTTTGTGTTCATTGGTGATACATTGTTTGTTTCTACTAAATCTTACATATCATTTTATGCACAATGTAACGTTTTGGGAATTATTGTTTCTTTATCCCCTCACTTGTACCTTTTTCTTCTTATTTCCATTACACAGATGTGTTCTTTTCTAAACCCTCGTGCTGCTTTCACCTTTATTTAAATCGCAAATAAGCAGTATTACATTTTTTAAATACATTTTATTCCTACTTATTTACCTTCACTTTGATTGCTTGGTGCCCTTGCCTTGCCCTTCATGTGCTCTTTAGTTACTGTAACTCAAAAAAATGGCTGATGAAGTTGTAAACAGCTATGAGAAATCACAAAAATACCAAGCCTGGACTTTTTAATAAGGATGTGACAGCACGTTGTTCTAAGGCTATGCCTCATATTCAACAATGATTAATGGTGATATTTTAAACAGAAGAATAACTGGAAACTGGCTGTCCTTGCTTAGACACTTGACCTGAACATCCAATAATGTTGCAACATCAGGGTGCTTTAAGGTTTCTTGCTTGTGATGTCATTGACATACTTAATGATTGATGATGGGTGTTGTATTACTTGTTATGGTGTTACTTTAATTCTGTAGTGCCTTTATTACATTAGTCCAAATTACCCTGTATCTTTTTTCTCTAAAACGTCTATTTTTCCTTGTATTTCTTTTCCTTTTCCATTCATGTTATTCCACATTTGTGGCAGACGAATGTGCACTATTTCTACCTGCTACACAAGTCTTCACACCCACACTGCATGACCCTCAACACCTTTCCAAGTCAGTGTTAAAATTCCTGCTGATATCCACTAATCACAAACTCTAAACAAGTAACTGCTCTAATTGTATAAACCACTACACACAGTATTTAGCTACCAAACAATATTCATCACCACAGAATGAAAATGTATTCAATGCCTTATCAATGAGTTAAAAGGTGATAATCTGAGTTGATACAAAAAACTGAAGCAAAACACATTCTCCGTGACAAGTCAGAAAGTGATTCAAGCAAGAGTATTTTCTGGATATCCACCCATTCAATATTATCCAATCAATCTGAAGTATTTAGGAGGGCAGCATGTCCAGAGATGAGCCAGACATAGAATACAGGTAAACCAGCTCATTACATGCTTAAGATGCTTCACAAATCATGCAAAGCAAAGAACCGTTCTCTGGAATGGTCCAAGTTAGATGCACAGCATACTCTAAAAACAAATCAATTATCCACCAGTGATGCTCCTGATTGATCACTCAAAGGTCTATTTTCTAACTGAACATTAAGCATTACATTCACAAAGTGTCCTGTGGCTTCCCAGACCTAGGGGCTTTTTCACTCCCCAGCAAGAGGGTTGTAGCCAGGGCTGGACTGGGATCACAAACCAGCCCTGGCAATTACATCCGACCGGCCAGAGGTGGGGGAGGGGCTGGTGGCAACACAGCTGCTGTGCTTTTGTTACAAGGAGCAGATTTTGCAGCACTGCTCCAAAACCAGCCTCCAGTAACAAACCAACCCCCACCGGTTGAAAACTGACCCCCACACTTCTGGCCCACCGGTAAAATGCCCGGTGCCCACTACAGCCAGTCCGGCCCTGCTTGTAGACCCTCTTTTACTCCTAAGCAGGACAGGCCCTCTGGAATGCCCAATGGGACATGCTCAGTCTCTCCCCTATTGCTCTCTAACAGACTGCGCTCACTTTCTTCTCCAGATGACATCCACACCAGAAGTCAACAGGCAACAACAATCAATTGCCACATCTGAATGATGTTCGAAAACAGTCAGAGGATTTTCTTTGACTACCTCTGACAGTGTCCACTCCCACAGGTGGGACAGTCATAAGTAAAGGAAGTCAAGACAGCAATAATACCTTCAGATTCATGGAATAGGTGGTAGCGAGAAAGGCCTTTGGCAAGCTGCATGAACAAAGGGGAGTCTCTCTCTATGAAGGCAGAGGAACCATTAGTGTTCATGTGACAGAAAAGATCGAAAGACAGAACACGCGCTAAAGGGAAGGTCCTATTTGATCATTCCTATAGGAATCCTTAAAATGTACTAAGGTAGAAGTAACATATTCAATTTGTCCCCGCCTGTTCACCCCCAATAGTTTTCCCATGGGATTGGAGGGGCACCAGTATTATTTACAATTTTACCTGTCACCTTGCCATCCAAAGGGTCACCATGGGCCCTGGAGGAACACCAGGAATTATGCTTTTATTTATTCAAGTTTTTTTCTACCCCTAACCCCCAACCAGTAGTGTGACAGGAGGCACATTTGCAGAGTGGCCCTCTCAGCAATCCTGCTCTGTAGGTCTTTCTAGAGGTAACATGAGGGCTTGTTGGCTCCCAAGGACCCTCACCAGGCAACATTTTGTGCACCAGGAGGCCCCTTTGCAGTGTGGGTGAGAAAGGGGCAGGGCTTTCAGCGACTTCCTCAGGCCAGCTTTTAAAAAAACAATTATTAGGGGAGAGGGCCACAAGGCCCCTATTTCCCCAGTTGATTTTGGCCCCGGGGACCCCATTCCGTGGGGCCCGGCTTTTTTATCTTATTTTTTTTTTCTAATGGGGTGAGGGGCTGCACGCCACCCCTGGGCCATCCTCTGGGGCCCAGCCATTTCTGTTGGGTTGCTACAGGACATCCATCCTCCACTGGGACCCCAGAGGGAGCCTGAATGTCCCTGCAGTCCCTGCCTCCTCTGGGACCCAGCACTGCTTTCAGACATAGGGAGCTGCTGAACATGCAACTCCCAGTGTCTGAAAGCAATTTTGCTCCACTTCTAGCAAGCAAGAGAATTTTGTTTGATCGCATTTGCTGGAAGTGGAGTGTTGGCAGGAACAGTAAAGCAATATAACAAAAGAGAGAGAAAGGGATTTCACAACTAAGTTGTAAGGGGTACTCCCAGTCCCCTGAGGTATACAAAATAAACAAAGAAGGGGGTATCCTTAAATGAGAGAAGGTAAAGACCTTCTGTCTGTTAGAGAGTTCTCAGAGAAGTAAAAAGAGAAATTATTTCTTTTTTATGAAACCCCTCACTCACCAACCTAGTTGGTGACATGCTTCATCATCGGGGTCCACCCGAGCAGTCGAATACCACTCGGGTGTGCTTCAACGCCTGATTACAGCGGAGCAGGTTTGTTATTATATCAGTACGTGTAAGTGACGTGTGTGAGTGAGTGAAATAAAGTTAAAAGTAATCCTACTGTACTCCCTAACAAATTTAATATGGAGCAGCAGGGTCACGGTTAAAAAAGTGGTGAAGTGTAATACTAATGTAGGTTTAATTTGACCTAAAGTATTATCCAAATATTGACGGTTTACATGTTTCAACCTTTTAGTGTAATCACAGGTTTTCGTCAGGACCTATTGACACACCGGGCGGTCTACACGCACTAAGGTGCATCCAACCCTGGAGCGTCTGTGTGCCACCTACATATACTTGCGAAGGTGGTAAAAAGGGTTCAGGGAGTCCTCTGTGTACAGATGAAATTGAAAAAAGCACATACAGTTCTGGGCAATCAGAAAATAATCTATTTAGAATTAGAATGAACAGTGCCCATTTCCGTGTGAACTCTCATTTTTGCGCATATAATCATCTCATTCTGAGTTATGCGCCCCATGTAATTACCATTGGTTGTTGGAACCGAGCATTCGTTCCATATTATGCGAAATTAGCATCAACCCACTAAATCATTGTGGAAATCGTGGGTGTCTTACGGCTACACAGCAATTGTGAGTATACTTGATGTGTGATTCTATAAAGCGGACAAAGACGCACGTGAAAAAGACTCTATTTGTGACTAGAATTGACAATCAAAGATGTTGTTTCTCAGTCACAATTTCATCATTTCAAGTAGCAGTTAAGAGTGTTTCAAACACTGATTTGTTTTTGTGCAAGAAAGTACTTACTTGCCTTCAGGCTCACATCATGGGTTATCAACGTATAAAGTGACATCACATTAACAGTGACTAGCAGTAAGCCACTTTGGCATTCCGTGTTGGCCAAATGCATCAAATAATCCCCTGTAAACGTGATGTAGGAATTGAGTGTAGTTAACATTGGTGGAAATTTTCAACATAAAAGGAGACCTTTTCATACAATGACCCACAACTTGAAATGATAGGTCTCCCTGGTGGATTTAAAGTTAAAGAAAAAATTAGTGGTGAAGATACAAGCTGACTATTCTACATCTGGAGGCCCACCTAAGGGTTATGAAAAATGTAATTCATCATTTGTTACAGTGCAGGACCCACTGAAGGGTAAGACATGAAGGAAGAATACTACAAATCCCAACATACTTTTACATTTAAACTCACTGGAGAGGCCCACTGGAGGGCATTTAAAACAATCAGCATGTCAACCAGTGGTTCTTTTATTCTTTATGCAAAGTTGAAATTACAGCCCGTGACCAAGGAGCAGGAGCTCCGAAATGCGTACGGCACAGAATTAATCTGGATGTGAGTGGCAGTGTACCTGAATAAAGAATTCAGCGAATTCAACAGTTCTTCAGTGGGTCTTCCCTTGCGGACAAACTTTCAATAATCTATTACGGCAGTCCAGGCCAGGAAGACTGCACCACCACGGAAAGAAAGTGTGGGCTGCCTTGGTTTAGAACGGTCTGAATCTCTCAGGGCGGAAGAACAGATTAGTGGGGTAGATACAAACCGGCTATTCTACATTTGGAGGCCCACCTAAGGGTTACGTAAAATGTAATTATTTATTTGTTATGGCGCAGAACCCACTGAAGGGTAAGACTTGCAGAAACAACCCTACAAGTCCCAACATGCTTTAACATTTAAACCCACTGGAGAGGCCCACCGAAAGACAATTAAAACAATCAGCATGTCGACGAGTGTCTTTTTCATTTTTTCTGCCAACTTGCAATTACAGCCCATGACCAAGGAGCAGGAGCTCTGAAACGCATAGGGCACAGAAGCAATCTGGATGTGAGTGTCAGTTTACCTCAATAAAGAATTCGGAGAATTCAATTGTTCTTGAGTGCATCTTCGCTTGTGGACAAACTTTGAATAATCTATTCCGGCGGTCCAGGCCGGGAAGACTGCACCACCATGGAAAGGAATTATGGGCTGCCTTGGTTTCGAATTGTCTGAATCTCTCAGTGGTGAAGAACAGATTAGTGGTGAAGATACAAACCGGCTATTCCACACCTGGAGGCCCACCTCCGCGATAAGAATAATGAAATTAATTATTTGTTATGGCGCAGAACTCACTGAAGGTTAAGACTCGAAGCAAGAACACTACAAGTCCCAACATGCTTTTATATTTAAACTCAAAGGAGAGGCCCACCAGAGGGCAATTAAAACAATTAGCATGTTGAAAATTGGTTCTTTCATTCTTTCTGCGAAGTTGCAATTTCAGCCCCTGACCAAGGAGCAAGAGCTTCACTTCAAAATGAGTAAGGCACAGAGGCAATCTGGATGTGAGTGGCGCTTTACCTGAATAATAGAGAATTCAACTGTTCTTGAGTGCGTCTTCGGTTGTGGACAAACTTTACCAGTAGGTAGTTATAGTAAAAATATAATACAAGGTAAAATGTATCATTTTTTAAATAGTTTTATATTGCATATGTTTATATAACCATACACACTTTTATATAGGTGTGTCTGTTTGTTTAAATTACTAAATATGTATATATATTTGTAAATACTATTTAAACATATTTAATTTACATTATAATAATGGTGTATGTTAAAATATTCAAGTTTTACTTATTTAAACTACAAATAAAGTACAAAACTATATTTTTTCATTTTTATATATTAGAGTTAATCAATATTTTTATGTACTTACCATTCTGTATGGAAAAACAATATTTTTGTGATCGATTTTTTGACACAATATCTTGGTATCACAATATTTATGTTTATAATATTGTGAAAGTGATCCATAAGGAGTAGAATGGCCTGTTTCATCCTTGGTGAGCTGCTAATCTACTTGTAGGTGGTAAACTTTCACTTTCTTCCCAGTACCAGTTGACTTCTAGAATTGATTATTTTCTGAATATCTTCAGAATTCACAAAGTCTCTAGCATCATATACCTCAAACCATTTGTCTGATCATGAAGCCATTTCTTTAAATGTTTTTTTGTGTCTGTTTGTACTTCCTCTTATAGCTGGTTCTTAAAAACAGTCTTGTGTGATGAGAGCTCTTTTGCTGAGCAGATGACGGCAAGAACAAGGCTGTTTTTTTAAGAGAATAAGAACTCCAAGTACAAGTCACCAGACGATTCTTTGTTGCATGCTGAATTACAGCATTCCCAAACAGATCAACAGCAGCATTACCTAGGTAGAGAGGCAGCTGAATAGGAGCTACTGAGCTCAAACAAGCACGTAACGTCAAAACCTTCAGACAAAAGCTATGCAAAGATGGGGAAATAAGTAGGCAACTGCTGGTTTGGAGGTCTAGAGCACAGAATACAAATAATACCGTGTTGAAAATTGGAGTTCCTTCCAGCAGATGCTTACCTACTGAAAGTTAACAAATTGAAGAAGTTTTCTTTCAACATTTATCTAAAATTTATAAAGAAGAGCGTTTCCCTGGAGAGAGTGAAATTGTGAATATTTTATCACAGGTTAACATCTAGATTCACTCTATAGCAATGCAGGAGCTTGAAGCAGAGTAAGACCTCTGACCCTCGGTTGAGGTCCACTCTCTCCCCTCAGCTCTGCTGTGCCTTCTCCTGCTCCGGCTCCTGCTCTCAAACCCCGGCCTCCTCCTGGGAGGTTAGAGGCTGCTGCCCGCCCTGCCGCCCGCTCCACCCAGGAACCGGCCTGCCATCAGCCATCACCGTAACTATCTCATCCGCTTTTTACTTTTTTAAAATTTCACTGCTGTGCCACCACTGGTTTATTGTGTATTTAATTTTGATTTTCCACCACTGTTTTCGTTTTGTGCCTGCCTCTGCCCTGCCACTGCTTTCCCTGCGGCCCTCCCCCCGGACAGCTCCCGCTCCCTCCTCCCAGCCTCTTGTCCCTCCTTTCAGCCTCTCGTCCCTCCCCTCTCCCCTACTTAATGGCGGCGGCTGTCTGCGGGGGAGCGCGAGTCAGACCTCTGACCTTCGGACTAGGTCCATTCTCTTCCCGCAGATCCGCTGTGCCGTCTCCTGCTCTGTCTCCTGCTCTCAGACCCCGATCTAATCCTGGGAGGTTTGAGGCTGCTGCCCGTGTCTGCTGCCCACTCCACCCAGGAACCGGCCTGCCATCAGCCACCACCGTAACTATCTCATCCACTTTTTAATTTTTGTAAATTTCACTGCTGGGCCACCACTGGTTTATTGTGTATTTAATTGTGATTTTCCACCACTGTTTTGTTTTGTGCCTGCCTCCGCTCTGCTGCCCCTACAGCCCCTCCCACCTGGACATCCCCCGCTCCCACCTCCCAGCCTCTCGTCCCTCCCCCCTCCCCTACTAAATGGCGGCCGCTGCGGGGGAGCCAGAGTAAGTCCTCTGACCCTCGGTCTAGGTCCACTCTCTCCCCGCAGCTCCGCTGTGCTGTCTCCTGCTCCATCTCCTGCTCTCACCCCGACCTCCTCCTGGGAGGTTCGAGGCTGCTGCTTGTGCTTTCTACCCACTCCACCCAGGAACCAGCCTGCCATCAGCCGCCACAGTAAATATCTCATCCGCTTTTGATGTTTTGCTGTGTCACCACCGGTTTATTGTGTATTTAAATTTCATTTTCTATCACTGTTTTCGTTTTGTGCCTGCCTCCGTTCCGCCGCTGCTGCCCCTGTGGCCCCACACACCCGGACAGCCCCTTCTCCCACCTCCCGGCCTCTCGTCCCTCCCCCCTCCCTTACTTAATGGTGGCAGCTGCGGGGGAGCCAGACTAAGTCCTCTGACCCTTGGTCTAGGTCTACTCTCTCCCCGCATCTCTGCTGTGCTGTCTCCTGCTCTCAGATCCCGGCCTACTCCTGGGAGGTTCGAGGCTGCTGCCCACCCCTGCTGCCCGCTCCACCCAGGAACCAGCCTGCCATCAGCCGCCATTGTAACTATCTCATCCGCTTTTTACTTTTTGTAAATTTCACTGCTGTTCCACCACTGGTTTATTTTTTATTTAATTTTGATTTTCCACCACTGTTTTTCATTTTGTGCCTACCTCCACTCTGCTGCTGCTGCCCCTGTGGCCCCCCTCTCAGACAGCCCCTGCTCCCACCTCCCAGCCTCTCGTCCCTCCCCCCTACTTAATGGGGGCCGCTGCGCAGAAGGCGTGCCAAAAGCAAGCCCATCTGCTCCCGTCTGCAAAACCAACCACGACCATCGCCAGGGACCCTGTATCTCCACCCACCCACTACTACAACACAGCCGTCCTCCACGCACTCAACCCCAGAAGACTCAGCGACTGCCAACAGGCCACTGCAAACACAACCCATGGCCAATTCTCCTGCCTTCGCTGCCATCAGACCTTCACCACCACCCCGGCCAACAACACTGCCAACACCTGCAGCACCCTAAGATGCATCCTCCTCAACGTGCGCTCTGTGCACAAACATGCCATAGGGATCTGGAACTTACTTGACTCTCTCTCGCCCGACATCACCTTCTTCATGGAGACCTGGACCAATGCCTCCTCCACCCCCGACATCAACACCGCCATCCCGGACGAATACAAGATCCAGAGGAAGGACCACCCAAACCACCCGGGAGGGGGACTCGCCACTATCCACAAGAACACCCTCCGCCTCACCACCTCCAACGAAACCTTCCCCTCTACCGAACACCAGCACTTCCAGATCCAGACCAGTCCCAACTCCACACTCTGCAGCACCCTCGCCTACAGACTCCCCAGGCCCCCTTCATCGCCACCATAGCCGACCTCATCGCACCGCACGCCATCGCCTCACGAACTACATACTAATCAGAGACTTGAACTTCCACCTCGACAACCCCAGCGACCCCAACTCCACCACCCTCTGTGACAACCTTGCCAACATTGGAATCAAACAACTCCTCACCACACCGACCTACAGGGTAGGACACTCACTCGACCCCATCTTTGCAGCAGGAAACACTTCAGCCACACAATGCAACCCCCATGTAACTACCACCACTGCATACACTTCCTCATCGACAAACCCTAGCCACCAAAAACCAGCCCCCCGCACACCACGAAGGAACTGGACCAGAGTCACCAACGAACTACTCAACTCCACCTTCATCAGAGACAACCACACCCTGACATCTGACACCAACGTAACAGCCAGAGTATTCTACACGTGGATCTCCAGCGGTGCAGACAAGCTTGCCCCACTATGCAACCCAGACAAACAGCGCCCCAGGAAAGCCGCCTGGTTCACCACCGACCTCCAAGAAGCAAGATGCACCTACAGACATCTGGAGAAGAACTGGAGAAACAGCAAGACACCTGGAAGCTACACCACCTTCAAGGACGCCCTGACGGACTACCACAACCAAATCAGAACCACCGAAAGGACTTTCATCCGCAACAAAATCCTCGCTAACTCCAGCAACTCCAAAGAACTGTTTAGTGTCATCCAGGAATTCACCAACCCCCGCAGCGAAGCAACAGACATCACCCCATCCCAAGACCTCTGCGATAAGCTCGGATCCTACTTCCACCTCAAGATCCAAAAACCTCTACGACAACTTTGTCGACCATCCACCAGGCTCCACAGCCGGCCCGCCCCCCAGACACACCAGCCAGCCCACCATCTCCACCTGGATGCCGATCACGGCCGAAGACACCGCGCGACCATGAAAGGCATCCACTCAAGGGCACCCACCTACCCCTGACCTCCACACATCTACCACAGAGTCCCCACCGCCATCGCACTCAAACTACAATGCACCATTCACCCCAACCTTGGAAACAGGCACCTTCCCAGATGACTGGAAACACGCAGAAGTAAGGCCCCTGCTCAAAAACCCTCAGCGGACCCCACGGACCTCAATAACTACATGCCCATCTTGCTCCTCCCCTTCATTGCCAAAGTTGCAGAGAAAACAGTCAACATGGAACTGACAAGATTCATCTAAGACAACGCCATCCTAGACCCGTCCCAATCCGGATTCCGAAGCAACCACAGCACCAAGACAGCCCTACTCACCGCCACAGACGACATCCGCACCCTCCTTGACCAAGGCCACTCTGCAGCCCTGATCCTACTCGACCTATCGGCTGCTTTCAACACCATCTCCCATTGCACACTCGTCGCCAGACTACGCGATGCTGGCATACAAGGAACCGCCCTAGACTGGATCCGATCATTCCTCACCGGAAGAAGCAAGAGGATTAGACTGCCACCCTTCCTCTCCGATTCAACGGAAATTGTCTGCGTAGTCCCACAGGGATGATCACTCAGCCCGACCCTCTTCAACATCTTCATGGTCCCCCTCGCTGCCATCGTCCGACAACACATCCTTAACATCGTATAATATGCTGACGACACCCAGCTCATCCTCTCCCTCACCAAAGACCCCACCACCACCAGACTCAACTTCCAGAAAGAAATGCAGGACCTCACAGTCTGGATGACCAACAGCTGCCTAAAGCTCAATGCCGAAGACAGAAGTCCTCGTCCTCGGAACCACCCCTTCAGCATGGGATAACTCCTGGTGGGCCACCGCCCTCAGCAGCCCACCAATCCCCAGGGACCATGCCAAAAACCTCGGCATCGTACTCGACTCATCCCTCACCATGAGCTGACAGGTCAAGGCCGTCGCTTCCAGCTGCTTCAACACCCTCCCATTCTATGTAAGACGTTCAAATAGATCTCCCTGAGTCAAGGAAGACAGTCACACACGTACTCATCACCGGCAGAGTGGACTATGGAAACACACTCTACCCCGGAATAAACAAGTCCCTACTCTGCAAACTCCAGATGATACAGAATACCGCCGCCAGACTTGTCATCGGCATCCTGTGACACAATCAGATCAGCCAACACCTACGAAAGCTCCACTAGCTCCCCATGGAGAAAAGAGTCACTTTCAAAATCCTCACCCACGCCTACAGATGCCTACACAACACGGACCCGAATACCTCAACGACAGAATCACCCTCCATATACCCAAGAGAAACCTCTGATCAGCCAACCTCACACTCAAAACCACGCGCATCCACAGAGCCAAAGCAGGCGGAAGATCCTTCTCTTGCAGTGCAGCCAAGACCTGGAGCGAACTCCCGGCAGACATCAGACGCCCCCTCCCTTAATACCTTCAGGTAGACTCTCAAGACCTGGCTCCTCAGTTAAACAGCTCTGCTGACCCCCATCCACCCAGCGTCTTGAGACCCTCACAGGTGAATAGCATGCTTACAATTCCCTGATTGATTGATTGAAAACACCTTCTAGATGTAAAACAGTTGGTGAGGACATGTTCCCATCAGAGTGCTATCAAATATCTCTCCCAGAGCTGAAATTTGTTTTGTTAGATAAGTTTATTCGAATTTTGAGTGGGCTTCCCATTCCCCCATCTTTTTGTAAGGGGTATTCGCTTGTTTTTTGATAAATGACAAAACCCTGAAGATATTAATTTCTTTCACCCAATTTCTCAGCTGAATGCAGACTATAAAATTTTTATGGAAATCAAGGTGAGCAGAGGTCATTAAATGTCTGGTCTGTCATGTATGGATTTACACGGGAAACATCATTTACATCGCATTCAGTACACCGCGATGCTGTTACATCGCGGTCGTTACAACGAACGCGATGTAACCACGTGATGCCATTACAACGCAAGTCTTTACATCGACTTGCGCTAGATGGCGTGCTAACATTACAAATAGTGTAGTTTACTATCCCAACACCTTCCCTACTGTTAAGTGGACTGGAGTTGGAATAGTAAATTACGCTTTTCTAATGTTAGCACGCCATCTAGCGCAAGTCGATGTAAAGACTTGCGTTGTAATGGCATAGCGTGGTAACATCGCAGTCGTTGTAACGAATGCGATGTAACTGCACGCGTTGTAATGACTCGCGTTGTTGCGTCATACATCCGATTTACACTAGTGTGTCTATTGTATTCTAATACGCACTACTTAGTTGAGGTGATAGATCATTCTCCTGGCAATGGAAGGCAGCTGCGGTATTGTTCAGAGATGCAGCTAAAGCTTTCAACCTTGTGAGCTGGATCTTTTCATTTAAAGTGCTGGAAGTAATGGGGTTTCCGAGCTAGCTCATAAGGTCAATTGCTACGGGGCGTGGCCACCCGCCAAGCATGGTGGACGAGGGCTAGAGGAGCTCTGTGATCAGCCCTGACACTGTGGCACTTATCCAGTTGACATCAGACCATCCGTGCTCTACTATCGGCGCCCTGGGCACCGGAGTGCCTGTGGTCTGTGAAAACATTGAAAGCGAATCGCTTTGGGCTTGGTTATGCCTTCACTGGTCCAACAACTTCTGGAGCCGAATCCGTATGGGAGAGGAGGCAGAGAAATTGCATCAGCTTGGAGCTCGCGCTCCGAGATCCTGGAGTTGCGGATCTGAGCGATGGTGATGAGTGTGCCCTTACCCCTTGCAGACTTATCGCCAGGAGGACTGGGTGTTCTGACCTGAGGACCTGCCGTTATTGCAAGATGCAGACGACCCGGGCGGCACAAAATGGCGAGCGGAGCTCTGATGCAGGCTCAAATTCGGCAGATGTGCTGCGGGCGAGGTGAGTGGGATCTATGAACTCATTGCATCTGACCCTGTCTATTATATCATAGCCATCTGAGAGACATTGACTTGCACGGGCCATCCCCTGAATGGAATAGTACCGCCCGGGGCTAATAAGTGACCAGAATGCTGGGACACGCCTGCCTCTGCAAATTGCTCTGAAGCGACCGAAGTGGACATTGAAGGTGAGATACGCTGAGCGGCCTGATTGCAGTGAAAGGGGCCTAGTTCAATATCATTGCAGAGAGTCTGGCTGACTGCGGGCGACGCCGGTTGCTGAAACGGTAGATACCAGGCATGTCTTGGTCAGCACGGAGGCACATAGCGTCATTGCTGGGGTGCTGCACCGGCGCGGTGCGCTGCAGTGGGGTAACCAGTGCCCAGGCCTCCACCGGGATAAGCTGCGCCAGAAAAGGATTAGTGGGACCAGCGGGGACTGTTAGAGTAAAGCGTAAAGGAGGAGCACACAGCCACGCGAAATAGGATAGTAAGAAGGGGTACAGCGGATTCGGTGTGACGCAGTGGCCCTAGTGCTTACTGCTGTACCAGTGCAAGAATGGAGGTGGCCATGTAACGCAGGTGTATCTTCGCACGTAGTTGGCCCTTTCCTGGACTTGATCTCCCACTCGCCTGTGCGGCTGCCAGCCAAAGAGAACATTAAGAGCCAGAGTTGGCCTGACTAGATTCTGGCATGGTCTCTGTATTGATTGTGCAAGGAGCCTCTAAGATACGGACAAAACACGGTGGGGCCAGCCTGTGTACAAGGAGGACGCTGATCGGTGTGGATGCGCTGTTTGGGAGGACTAAGACCACGGAATGCTGAGGTGTGCCGAAAGTAAGGTAACCCCTGTGAAGAGACGATGTGTGTCACGCAGTAAACCAAGTGGGACCATTGAGAGTTGCCAATTAGCGTCGAACAAGAGGTGGTGTGAGTGTGGAGGTACAATCTAACCTGGTTCCTCAGCATCATGGGGCGCTTCAAGGCCAAGCAACCGGACCCCCGGACGACCCACCGGGAACGGTCCAAGACACGGAAATGCAAAGCCTGGACCTAGATGTGATTCCGCCTACAGAGCCCATTTTAAGAGAAATTCGAGACTCCCCGGCTGCTATTGAAACTCAAATTGGTACACTGACTACCAGTTTTAATCTACTGAAAGCGGATCACACGAAGTTGGTGGACAAAGTAAAGTCTAACAGGATAGCGCTGGATGACCTCATACCCCAAAAAACTACGCACTCCTCTTAGATAGAACAACTAAAGCACCAATTGAAAGGATTACAGGACAGGGTGGATGATGCGGAAGAGAGGTCGAGACGCAACAATGTGCGTGCGTATACTGGGAATACCGGAGAAGAGCGAAGGATCCAACCCCACCCAATTATTAGAAGAATGGCTGCGGGAGCGGGTAGCGACAGAGGGTCTAACAGAACACTATAGTGTGGAACGTGCACAAAGAGTTCCGCCTAGGCCCCCCTCCCCGGGGCACCACCGAGGCTGCTTAAAGCACGGATATTGAATTATAAAGATCGGGATACGATATTGCATGCGGCCAGAGAGAACGCTACAATAACATTCAAGGACAAAACAATTTCACTCTATCCGGATTTCACTCTGGCGGTGCAGAGGGCGAGGGCTACATTTCAAGATGTCAAAAAGAAACTCCGGCTCCATCACCTGAAATATGCATTGTTATTCCCAGCTCGCCTCAAGGTTATCTATGATCAAATATCCTGTTCTTTGACAGTCCGGAGGAGGCAGCAGACTGGCTAGAAATTACCCTGTCGCTGCCAAATTCACAGCACTCCTCCCAGTCCAGCCGAAGAAGCAGCGGGTTCGACGTGACAGACCTGACAAGAGGCGCCAGACAGGTACCGGAAACGGAGGACATCCATCACAGGAGCAGATATCAGACAGTCAAAGGGACGCTATAATGATGGCGGGAGCATTGGCAGCACAAGATGTGCAGTCTGTAGCAGAAACTGTGGACTCTTCTGAAGATGCGAATGCCCCGTCTGACTCAGAGAATAGTGTGGCACTGTTCCCCCTGGTAACTCCACAGACTGCAAATGACTACTTGGGGTAACTGCAGTGCTCCTCTCCTTCTGCTAAAGTGGACTGTCAGATGAGTATAAATCTATACCAGTTATGCTGAATATGACAAATGTGTGGGTACTTCTGCGAGTTGTATTATTGGATGGTCTAGATGTATACAGTACAGGTTCTATGACAGGGCACTGACTGGAGCCCTGATGTAACTGAACATTGAGAATTGTGTGCAGGGTGCTCTGAGGCGGGTGGTGGCCACTACCCCTAAGGCAAATGCACTTGGTTATTGTTGAGTTTCTTTTCATGGTTTGGTCCTCTAATGTTGTGTGGGGGAACCTAGTATTGGGAAGTTTAATGGGGGTTACGGACTCAACTACATGTGACACAATTGTTGGTCAGCGCACTGGGATCTCTGTCCATGGCAGGTCACTCTATAGGAAACGTAATGGCGCAACCTAATAGATATAAGTATACGTCCTGGAGTGTGAGAGGTCTGGGTTCAGCGCATAAAAGGCATAGAATTCTGGCACAATTAAACCGTAGAAAGGTACATATAGTACTTCTTCAGGAAACCCATTTAATACATTTCATTTCATTTATTAGTCTTTATTTCGACCAAATTGATCATAAAAGACATGAATATTTACAACTTCACATGATAAAATCCATTATTCCTTTAGCGACTTTTACAAAAATATAATGATACATATATTAAAAAACATATTAAGAACAGTGAATATCCACTAGAAAGACTCTCCAATGTAAACCCCTGTTAAAAAATATTTAAAAAGCACGTGCCAAAGGGAACTTTTCTTGAAATAGAAAATACCAGCAAGCCCCTATGCAGATATACAAATATAAAACATTTATAAATATATATAAACTGTATTTAACGATACCAAGTAAAAGAAGACTAAGCAGAAGACAGAGCACTAGAATTTACTGTCGCAGTCTGCTTGTTTTTTCCAAACTGTTGCCTTATTCTCCAGGCCCATCCCAGAAATTTCGCTATGGCTATTACAATTTCCTCTTGAGTACTGGACTTTAATATTCTTAACGCAACCACACTTGACCTAGTACCAAGATTCAGACAGACTGGTTTGAGCCATATCCTCCGTGGAGAACAATATGCTGGGCACACAAAAAGGATATGGGAAATCGTTTCATCCATACTTTGACAAAATAAACATTTACTGTCTTGAATCGGGTGCCATGATTTAGTAAAGGCTTTGGTAGGTAATGACCCAACCCTAAACTGAAAATAGCGTTTTCTGTCCAGTGGCTTAACTATAATGTCCCAAAATTCTTCATAATGTGGATCCAGCTTATGATCCAAGAAGGCACTGGTCAGCGATATAGACCCGGAATATCTCAAAATACCGGATCTAATCATGGACCAGTACACATCCTTGAATTCTGTTTTGGATGGAAATAAATTGTGAGCTGGATCTTCCCATAGCTGCCTCATGCCCATGTCCACCAGGGATCTTTTAACCTGCTGTAACCAACTAATCTTATGGGACATATCATTTCTCCTTATGTCCATAAGGGCTGCGGCATAATGGGCTAATTCCGGAGTGGACCAAAGTCTTCTCCAAAAAGCCAATGGTTTGAATCTTGCAACCTCTGTTAGCTGATGACACCCCATATCAAAATATAGAGGAATTAGGGGGGTACTCTGGGGGAGACCAATCAGACCTCTTAGAAAACTTTTTTGGAACTGAGCTAATACGGAAAAAATTTCAAACCCCCAAAGTTCTGCCCCATATAAAATAGACGCCATAGCTTTAGCCTGGTAAATCTGAAGTGCGGGCTTACTGGCTTGGTTTGAGATAGCCTATGTTCTTTCAAAATCACCCCTTCTATTTGTGAATGTTTGAGCGCCATTATTTCTATTTGGTGCTTCCAATCCATCTTACGATTGATGGTTACTCCAAGGTATGTGAAGAAGTCTGTTTGTTCTAAAGGCGCATTATTCATTACAACCCTTGACTTGATGGCTTTGTGGTTGTGGAGCACCATAAATTTAGTCTTGTCCACATTTACCGTTAATTCATGTTCGGAACAAAAAGCCTAAAACCGTACCAGGGCTTTCTGCAGTCCGGCTTGGGTCTTCGATAAAATCATAGTATCGTCCGTGAACATGAGAATTGGTACTTTGATACCCGCAACAGAGGGAGCATTGGTAGGGTGATCAAGAAAATATCTAACCACACCATTTATAAATAATTAAAACAAGGTTAGGGCCAACACGCATCCTTGTCGTACCCATTTGGAGATTGGAAATTTGTTTGTAGTATTCCCTTGACCACCCTATCGAACCTCGGCATAGTTTGATTCATGCAATTTATTCACCAGCTGCAATAGCTCTGTTGGGATTCCTAGATCTCTCAATACAGACCAAAGCTTATTCCTTGGTACAGTATCGAAAGCTGCTTTAAGATCCACAAAAGTGGCATAGATTGTGCCACCCGCCAACTGTACAACACGCCAATAGATTAATAAAAATGAAATACTTGGTCTATCGTGCTCACGTAAGCCCTAAAACCTGCTTGGAAGGGGGATAGTATATTGTTCTCCGAAATCCATGATTGAAATCTATTCAAAACTAATCTGGCCATGATCTTTTGCGTGGAATCAATCAGGCTATTAGGCCTATAGTTGTTGGGGCTCGAACGATCCCCCTTCTTGTAAATGGGGAGGATTTCCGCCCCATGCCAGGAGTCAGGAATAGATGCCCCGCTGGCAATTGCATTTACAAGAAACAGTATATTCCTAAACCAATTTTCTTTGTCAGACATAAATAAATCCACTTGGACACAATCGGGACCTGGAGCCCTACCTATGGGGGCCGAGGTCACAGCTATTTCAACTTCCCTTGAAGAAAATGTTGCCGGTATCTCTACACTTGGGGCTAAGAATGGGGATACTTTTCTCGTGACAGCAAATTGGCCCTCAAAAAAAGATACCCATTGATCAGGGGCAATATAATTTGACGGGGTATTTCCTTGGCCTCCTCGTCCCCATTTAACAAGCTGCCAGAATGATTGAGGGTTTTTCCATTTGCTTGCTATCAGAAGATCCTTCCATCTTTGTTCGTCCCAGGCCCTTTTTGCAGAGTGTTGGGTAGATTCATACTGCTTACGGGCTAGTCTTATCATATTTATATCTTTTGATTTAATCGCCCAAGACAGCTGTTTATATGCAAACCTGCATGCCTTGTTGTACCAGTGGTCACGCTTTAAGTATGGTCTCTTTGGGGGTTCGTATGGTTTAGTAAAAAAGCACCTAATATTTTCAAACAGGGATTCATGTATATGTGTTATATTTTGATTTATTTCATCCTGATTTGAATATTGTTCTAGGAGGTCTAGCGTCTTTTGCACCTCAACATTCATACTTTTGATGGAACTTTCTTTTTCAATTACCCGGGACCACTTAACCCTCCTCTTATCGTTACTAATAACAGCATTGGCAGTCTCAGTTAACTCTATTGGTGGCGAGGGTCCTACTTTGGCTAAACCTTTTACGTCTAGCAGTAGTGGGTTATGATCGCTTTCATGCCTTGTACAAACCTTCATATCTACTACAGAAGACCAATACTCTACATTTATAAAGATATAATCTATGCGGCTACTTCTCAGGCCGTTGTTATATGTCTGGAATTCTAGGCGGTCAGATGGAGTACGACCATTTGCTACTCGCACACCTCTCTCCAAGCTAAAGGCTTTCAACTGGAGGGCTGCCTCATTCCATTTTTTTATTGGTGGAATTTCCAATTGGGGAATACCCCATTGAGCGTCTTCATCTACACTTAATTGGCTGTCCTCATAGTCCAATGGCTCAAAAGTAGTATTAAAATCACCAGCTATGATTATGTTATACCCTTCTCCTTTACTGGCTAAAAAGTTATTAAGATCTGTAATAGTCTTTGAGGACCTACCACCTACCAGCCCCCGAGCATAAACATTGACTATAAGAGTTTTAGGCGGATTTTTAGTACTAATGAGCAGCACCATAATATCCATATTATCAGTCCCAAGTTCAGTTATCTTAAAGGCGTCGGTCTGCCTTAGCCAGATAGTTAAACCTCCAGAGGGCCTTCCCTTGTGTCCGCCCAAACGCTGCATTATGGAAAGTAAGATAGCCATGGTGAAAGACCGGCGCCACCGCCCAGGTCTCCTGAAACGCTACAATACCTAGCGTGTCAATAAAATCAATCCATTCAGATGAGTTAATCTTACTAGTCAACCCAGCTACATTCCACGATGCAAATCTCATTAGGGATGCATCATGGTTCCCCAATTTGTTGCCTGAGCTAGCCACAGATGGTACACTTATTACAGTAGTGGCTAAGACTGGAGGCTGCTTTACTTTTTGGTTTAGATTTCCAAACTTAGAATGGTCTACTCTCAAAGTGCTTAAGTTTGTCAATGGCAGATCATCTTCACAGTCCATCCCTGCTGAGCTGGTGCCAGTGGGACGGCTCATACAAGAGCTTACTATACTATTTCTAGTGCTGGCCAACACGAATCCTCCCTGTAGGTTCATACCAGTTGATGGTCAGTCAATTTTTTGGAGGGATCAATCCCCGATTGGCATTCTTTCATGGGTATTGGATGAAAAATGAGTAGAAAGATCTGTGGGGGGGTTCAGTTTCAATCTAATATTTGTATGGATAAGATGTGAAGTTCTCAACTCAAAAGTCAACAGATTCTCTACCAGCAATGGTGAAACAAGAGTAAGGCACACATAATCGGTGTCTCCGTCCTTTAAACAATATCTTGTGGCAGAGGATATATCCTCCCTAATTAATGATCTGCACTTACGAACATGTCGTAGCCACTGAATGCTCTTATTAATCAGGGACTGTTCATCCTCTCTAGTTAAACTGGGCTGGATCATAGGAACGTTGGTTAAAAAGATATGTGATTTTATAGGCCCGGGGCGAGAATGCTCAATAGTACTTGCTCTTATGAGGGAACTTGACCTAGTCTGAGTTGAGTGAGCATACTCATGTTGGGTTTCCCTTCTAGTTGGTATATTATACAGTTTACCTGTTCTACCTGCTACTTCATTGGTAGCTACACGTTTCCATATAGGTTTTGGAGCACTAGATGGGGTTTTGGGAACTCTTTCCATTTGTACATTAATTACATTCTTATCAGTTGGACAATTTAGATTACCTTTATTGACATTTGATACACTAATCGCTTGAGTGAGGGACGGATCTTGGGTAGCTAAATGCTGTTTATTAGTACATGATTTTAGTGCTAGATTAAGGCTAGCCAGCGTTTCCTTACGTACTTTAACTTCCATCATAAGATGCTTAGTCTGATCTTTTAGGTCGTTTATCTGGTTTTTAAACTGGACTGAACAAGAACATTTTACAACCTTATTCCCTGGAGATACTGGCTGAGCAGTCTCTTCCTGGGGAATTTGTAGAAGAGGCAAAAAGCGATTCGAACAGGAAATAGTGAGCTCGTCTGCACAAGTTGATGCAAGGCAGGGACCAAGCAGGGAAGAATTGGTACTTTCTACGTGCGAACAATGGGCCATATTGGAAAGTTGTTGGTCCTTAGGGAGCTGCTTTTTGAACATATCTGGTATAACTGAAACTGGTTGCTTTTTACTTGTGATTGGTATAGGGGAGAGTTCACAGGCCACAGCAGGGGAACTACACAACCCTGGTAGAACGAGGAGAATTTCCTCAAATTCTCCAAAAAGGTTGGCAATGCGGTCCATGACAGTGTGAGGTTTATTCAGTGTTTTGGTTGGTTTTTTAGCTCTTTTGCCTTTCTTTAAGTGACCACTCTCCCCACTATCCACAGCTTTTCTTTTCCCCATTCTAATGCACAAAAGGTTACACTCGTTTATATTGACACAGACTTACAATATTACAATAAACATTTGTTTCAAATAATCACATCACTTTAAGAACTTACAGTTTTAACCAGTACCACTGTTGGAAGTACTTTGATAAATCACACTATTGTAATGTGGTACTTTAGCCACATACTCAATTAATCAGGGAGACAGGGAGTGTTAGTCCAATAATCGCTGCACATAAAACGGTACATTGTAAGTCCTTTATCCCAACTACTGGGCAGATGAAATGAATAGACCTAATAACCAGAGGCTCTGGGGGGGGAGGGGTGGCCCTGCCCTGCCGCGACCTTGCGCGGACGGGCACAAGCGGACCCGCCCTATATACTAGATAGTGAAAGTAACAACCAACAAGTATTATCTATCATATATGAGCAGGAAACACAAATAGTGAGCTCCTAACAGACCTTAAATCTGCGTTCTTACTTTATACAATGATGTCAATAGGGTGGCCCAGCCCGGCCTCTTATGGCCCCTGACGGCCTCAGACGGTCCCACCCTTGTCCCGGGCTTCTCACGGCGCGTCCCGAGGGACCAAACACGTCTTTATGCCCCTCCAGGCGCTGGCTGATGACGGACGTGGCAATCGGGGGTGATGAGATTTGTGGTCCCGGTATGGCGGAGCCAAGCCCGGCCAATAGCAGCGGCGGAGCAAAGCCCAGGCCGGAGTTCTGATGTAGGCTGAGAGTTCTATTGGAGGCAGATGGCAAAAGGCAGGAAGGCTCGGCGGAGAAGGTCCCGGCCAAGCAGAGTGGCGAAGCAAAGCCCGGCCAGCAAATCCGCCCCCCAGCAAGGTAGATGATTCACAGGGGACTCGGCCCCAAACACACCTTTATGCGCCTCCAGGCGCTGGCTGATGACGGGCGCGGCAATCGGGGGTGATGGGATTTGTGGTCCTGGTATGGCAGAGCCAAGCCCGGCCAATAGCAGCGGCAGAGCAAAGCCCGGCCTGGAGTTCTGATGTAGGCTGAGAGTTCTATTGAAGGCAGATGGCAAAAGGCAGGAAGGCTCGGCGGAGAAGGTCCCGGACAAGCAGAGTGGCAAAGCAAAGCCCGGCCAGCAAATCCACCCCCCAGCAAGGTTGACAGACCTGACAAGAGGCGCCAGACAGGTACCAGAAACGGAGGACATCCATCACAGGAGCAGATATCAGACAGTCAAAGGGACGCTATAATGATGGCGGGAGCATTGGCAGCACACGATGTGCAGTCTGTAGCGGAAACTGTGGACTCTTCTGAAGATGCGAATGCCCCGTCTGACTCAGAGAATAGTGTGGCACTGTTCCCCCTGGTAACTCCACAGACTGCAAATGACTACTTGGGGTAACTGCAGTGCTCCTCTCCTTCTGCTGAAGTGGGCTTTCAGATGAGTATAAATCTATACCAGTTATGCTGAATATGACAAATATGTGGGTACTTCTGCGAGTTGTATTATTGGATGGTCTAGATATATACAGTACAGGTTCTATGACAGGGCACTGACTAGAGCCCTGATGTAGCTGAACATTGAGAATTGTATGCAGGGTGCTATGAGGTGGGTGGTGGCCACTACCCCTAAGGCAAATGCACTTGGTTATTGTTGAGTTTCTTTTCATGGTTTGGTCCTCTAATGTTGTGTGGGGGAACCTAGTATTGGGAAGTTTAATGGGGGTTACAGACTCAACTACATGTGACACAATTGTTGGTCAGCGCACTGGGAACTCTGTCCATGGCAGGTCACTCTATAGGAAACGTAATGGCGCAACCTAATAGATATAAGTACACGCCCTGGAGTGTCAGAGGTCTGGGTTCAGTGCATAAAAGGCATAGAATTCTGGCACAATTAAACCGTAGAAAGGTACATATAGTACTTCTTCAGGAAACCCATTTAATACATGCGGAAGCCTCTAAGCTTCAAAAGAAATGCAGGGGTCCATTGTTTTCTACTTCTTACTCTGCATTTGTCCGTGGGGCGGTGATCTGGTTCAGAAATGGCACCCCCTTCACACTCCTAGAACAACGGGTTGATTTCGACGGGAGATATGTACTGTTGCATGGTCTGTTAGATTGGGAGCACATAGTGTTAGGGAGTATTTATGCCCCAAACACAGAGCAGGACAAATTTCTTGAGGTTCTTAGTACTGCCTTGGTGGGCTGGGAAGGGTACTCGTGGGATGTAGGAAACAGGCAGATGCACTCCAGACATGGGCCGGAGATTGGGGTGTTGGGGACATATGGCAGGAGATGCACCTCACGGATAGAGAATACTCCTTCTTCTCGGCGCCGCATGGCCTACATACACAAATAGATATAATATTTTGTTCGCTGAAATTATTAGACACAGTTATAGAAATTACACACTTAGGCAAAACCTTCTCGGACCATAACCCGATTGAGGCCACATTACTCTGGGGGAAGGTTCCAACGCCAATACCAACATGGAGTTTTTATATCCCTCACTATTGGAAGATTCGGTGCTCCACAATGCGCTCTCTACGGCCATAGCTCACTACTTTACTGAAAAGAGTTAGAGCTAGCACACGACAAATTGAGTGGGACGCCTTCAAAACTGTGCTACAGGGGGTTGCGATCAGCACGAAAGTCGGGGCACGCGCTGTCCTACTTGAAAAGCTTAAGACAGCAGACAATAGGCTGGGCACATTAGAACAGGAGGCAGTATTGAATGACTCAAGCAAGGCAGAGCTACAAGAGCTGCACGTAACACATGACGAACTTCTGGAAGAACTCTGTGTTCTAGATTACCGATTGTACACCCAGAAACAGCATGCGACTGCAGATAGGGCGGACCCACTGCTTGCTAGGATAATTAAGGATGCACCACCAGTATCTCCTATTCTTGAAATAGCTACCCCAAATGGTGCTGTTGTGCTCACCCAATTGGAAATTAATACTGCTTTTTGACGGTATTATGAACGATTATATGCGCCTGCAGGTGAGGTAGGGGAGAGTGAATATGAGAAATTCTTTGATGGGATACAACTCCCACAGTTAAGAAGTGACCACATAGAAGACCTAAAATGGCCTATCACCCATATGGAAATCAAAGCAGCGATTAAAGCCCTTCCACGTAACAAGTCGTTGGGAAATGACGGACTGCCCATCGAATTCTATGCAGCTTATTCTGAGATTCTGGTTCCCCGATTACAGGAGTTGTATTTGGCAGCACTTGAGGATGGCTCCCTCCCACTCACTACATTACAGGTGACAGTGGTCTCCCTTCCGAAACAAGGTAAGGACAGCAAAGACATGGCTAGTTATCGACCCCTCTCACTCCTTAACACGGATTATAAGATTCTGAGTAAGTTGTTGGCCACCAGACTATTGCAGTATTTCCCCCGACTGATACACACTGATCAGTGTGGGTTTGGGTCGGAAAGGAGTACAGCGCTCAATATTAGAAGACTTCACCAGGTAATGTCTCACATGCCTGAGGATGCTTCCCCCAGGGGCTGTATCTCCTTGGATGTACGACAAGCATTCGACTCCCTACAATGGGATTATATGCTGAACGCTCTGCCTAGATTCGGGATTCCGCCGGAGTTCACAAACTGGGTGCGACTGTTATATACGAATCCAACAGCGCGAGTTAGAACGGTGGCTCACATTTCAAAACAATAACAGGTAGCGCGGGGTACTAGACAGAGCGGTCTGCTCTCGCCATTATTATTTGTTTTAGCGCTGGAACCTCTCTTACATAAGCTCCGTGTCACGGCAGGCCACAAGGGAATACTCATAAATGGTGAGGTGCATATAGTTTCGGCGTATGCAGACGACCTCATCTTATTTTTTAATAATTTGGACGATGACTACAAACCTATCCCTGCGCTTTTTTCAGTGTTCCAAAGAATTTCGGGACTCTCCATCAATGAGAACAAATCATATGTATTTTTTTAACAACGTGACCAGGACTGAACCAATTCACTTTGGCTGTTGGACGTTTCAGATGGCGACTGTTACTTTAAAATATTTGGGTGTTTAGATATACAGGGACGTGGAAGATATATTGGATGGTAACCTGACTCACGCTATGACATTGCTTCGAAAGCAAACGCAGGTCTGGACCTCGCTACCTATATCGGTGGCTGGGCGTGTGCCACTACTAAAATGCTGATGCTACAAAGGCTGTTATATTATTTCATTAATCTGCCCATTATAATTCCGCTACAGATGTTTAAATTATTGGATACCCTTCTCATCGAATTATTATGGGGTGTGGGATGTAGACGTATAGGGCTTTCTAAACTACAGCTGACAACAAAGCAAGGGGGAATGGGAGTCCCTGATCTCAGAGCTTATTGTTATTCAGGTCAGCTGCAAGGGTTAGCGTATTGGATTGCAGGCCGCATCCTGAGAGAAATATCTATGACTCTCCAGGCGTGGGAGCGTGGGAACTACACGCATTGCTGCTACCAGGCAGCAAAATTCCATTGACGGCGCCTCCACTTTTGCGGACGGCTCTATTGTAATGGAAGAAGGCAACACGCTATACTAAAATAACAACACTCTACGCCCCAAACATACCCCTCATGGGACTTCCAATACCATCCGGGAGGGTGATTCTCAGACATATAGAGGCACGGGTAGAGACGGGAGTGTCTACGCTAGGTGCGTTCTTTACCAACGGTACGTTGATGAATCATGATGCATTTGTGAGGGAGATGGGAGTACCAAATAGATTGTTTCTGCTCCATGCACACATCTCTCGTTGTATTCGAACGGTGTGGGCCCCGGAGGGAGAAGAGCCGTTGAGGCATGCACTGACACACATGCAATATTTGATGGGTAATGGTAGTCACCTGACAAAATGGCTGTACCGGGGTATCCGTACACACGCTTTGACATACCTTCGTTCGACCCTAGACAGGTGGGACACAGATATTGGTTGTGCACTCACGGATAAGGAATGGGACACACTACTGGAACACCCTCGCAAGGTCTCTAGGAACCCAAAGTTTAAGTTTATACAGCTTGTGATTGTACACCACGCAAACTTGACCCCACAAAAACTAAGCATGATGTTTCCAAAGGTGTCGGGTGATTGCCCCCGCTGCCGCTCCCCAGATGCCGGTCTCTTGCATATGTTGTGGGACTGCCCGAGGCTGAATCATTACTGGTCAACAGTGCAGGAAATCGTGAATAGTGTAGCACCGACAAGGAACATTAAGCCACTAGAATATTGCTTATTTGGCTTAGGTCCCAAGGGGAAGAAGGGATGACCTGCCCTCAAATTTGCGAACCTTGCACTGATCTTAGCAAAAAGTAATTTAACCATGAGATGGAAGGCTACCAGATCGCCTCTATTATTAGATTGGTACAATGAGGTGGTCCGATGGGGCAGGTCGGAGGGAGCCAAGCTTAAACGAGAAGAACAAAAGGGGATGCAAAAGATACCTATTTCGCTAGAATGGAATGCACTGCTAGAAGAGTTGCTATCCAGGGAGTTACAGACATAGACTTGGAACGCATAGTTCTGGGATGTAGTTTTTGTCATAATGCAAAGACAGAATAAAGTGTGGGACAATTCAACTGTATGTGTACTGCTCATGTCATGGTATGTATACATGATATTGTATATCGCTGTTTCCTATGGTGGGGTTGACCACTAGGTATGTATAACAATGTTAGTTTGAGTCCAGGGAAGGGTGGTGGGAGGGTGGGAGGTATTTTTGGATCATTGTTTTTTATTACATGTACGAACACAATGTTTCCGATAGGAACTACTGGCTGTAGAATTTGTACTGGTATGAAAATCATTAAAAATATGTTACAAAAAAAAAGGTAAATTGCTACAACATATGAGGTGTTGATGGCTTTAATAGCTTTGAATGGCAGAGTATAAAGATCACTAGAGGCACTAGACATGGTTGCCCACTCTCACCTTCCCTATTATTTATGTTCACAGAGCCTCTGGCCTGCTTACTGAGGGAAAGTAAGTTATTGTTATTGTTATTGTTATTGTTATATTGGATTTATATCGCGCCCAATCACGTGCAGGTCTCTAGGCGCTCGGAAATCGATGGTAACAACAATAAACTAGGCAACATAGGATGAGAGGCACACTCTGGTCTAAATTACACACAGGATTCTTTTAAATAACAATGTTTTTAGCATCCTTCTAAACCGCAGGAGGTTCCCCTCCTTGCGCAGCACCTCAGGCAGCGTGTTCCATAGCTGAGGAACTAACACAGAGAAGGCTCTACCTCCCTTAGTTAATAATTTGTAACGGGGGCAGACCAATAACTGAGAGTCTGAGGATCTAAGTGTTCTCACTGGGCTGTACACCTCCAAACGATCTGCAATGTAGGCTGGTGCCTGACCGTAAATTGCCTTATGAGCCGTGCATAAGTTCTTAAATTCCACTCGCTCTTTAATGGGGAGCCAGTGCAGGCTATGTAACAGGGGGGAGGCCTTGGTTCTCCTTGGGAGTCTAAAAATAAGTCGTGCAGCGTCATTCATCACGACCTGCAGTCTGTTAGTCAGAGTTTTAGGTAGGCCGAGATATAAAGCGTTTCCATAGTCTATCCTTGAAATGACCGTTGCTGCTACGATTGAGCGCATCATTGATTGGGAGAGGACAGGGGTTAACTTCCGCAGCTGCCGAATGATATTTGTACAGCTTCCCACCACGGAGGAAATTTGACTGGACATTGAAAGGTCACAATCCAGTTTGATCCCCAAGCTCTTTACATTCGTACTTGATTTTGGGGCGGGGCCTAACTCCACTGGCCAGTAGAGGTCACTCCAAGGTGAGGCGGTGGATGGAATCACCAATACCTCGGTCTTATCTGGATTAATCTTCAACAGATTTTCAGTCATCCATTGTACAGTGTACCTCAAGATGTTTTGGGCGTTGAGTTGTGCGGTCCTAGTATTGTCGACACTCAGCAACAGCTGTGTGTCGTCCGCATAGTTAAAGACTCTACAGCCCCTGCTGGCCAGAGATGCAATCAGAGGTTGTAGGTAGAGATTAAATAGGAGTGGGGACAGGGCAGAGCCCTGTGGCACCCCACATTCCAAGGACCCCACCTCAGATGTTTCATCCCCCAGTTGTATCCTTTGTGTCCTTCCCAAGAGGAAGGATTGCAACCACTTAAAGGCCAAGCCTTTGATCCCAAAGTCATTCAATCTCTCCAAAAGTAAGGCATGACTGACCGTATCGAACGCCGCTGATAGATCTAACAAAATCAGGGCGCTCGGTTTCTTACAGTCAGCCATGCCTCTTAATTCATCCCGCACCGAGAGCATCACCAACTCGGTGCTGTGATGAGCTCGGAACCCTGCCTGACGCTCATGGAGTAGATGGTGAGACTCCAGATACAGGGACAGGGACTTTAATACATGTTGTTCCAGTATTTTTGAGAGGAAAGGCAGCTGGGAAATAGGCCTGTAGTTCTTCAATATAGCAGGATCCGCACCAGATTTCTTCAGCAGAGGCCTTACACGTGCCTCCTTGAATTCCACCGGTAGATACCCTATTTCCAAAGATCTATTGAGGAGGGAGATAATACATTCCTCCAATAAGGAATGGGCTACACGAAAGACACTGGGTGGGCATGGATCTGCTGGAGAGCCAGATTTAATTCCTCCCATCAATTTCTCCAGACTCAACGTATCCAGCTCTGGAAATGCTGTAATAGTGCAGTCGGCTGAATTATACGGGACCGGAGTTGTGGCAGTCCCATTTACCATCCCACTCTTTATTTCCATAATAATGGTCTTAACTTTTTCTAAAAAGTACACCTGAAAGGAATTACAATTTATAAGGGACTTGGAGTTTTCAGGTTTTTTACTTAACTCTGACAGAATTTTAAACGTCTCTTTCTGGACATTGGTTGCCTTACTCAGGCGGGACTCATAATGTTCTGCTTTAGCTAGGACAATAAGCTTTTTATATAAGTTAAGGGAGGCTTTATAGGTATTCCTAGCTGTGTCTTGCTTAGTTTTCCTCCAGCCTCTTTCCAGGGCTCTGAGCTTTCTTTTATGCTCTCTTAATGATGGCATAAACCAGGGGGCCCCTTTACCAGGTCCCCTTATCAACTGAGATCTTACTGGCGCTATCTGGTCGATAGCCTGAACCAAGCTCCGCGTTAGATCCGTGTATTCTCGGTCAAGACTACGTTCCAGATCCGAGGACTGGTTCATTAGCGGTAACACCTTGGTCAGAGTTATTAAATCAACCTCTGCCCATTTACGGGTTCTCCTGGTTTCCGACGATATATTATGTATATGGCCATCAATACGTATCTCGCATGACACTAGATGGTGGTCTGACCATATGCATGGTACAACGTCTTTAAGAGTGAAATTTGTGTCAGTCGTACACACGAGGTCAAGAACATGACCTTTAATATGTGTGGGAACATCCACAAGTTGTGTAAAACTCAGGGCAGCCATTATGGTGTCCAACTGACGAGTAGCCAAGTCCCAATGGGGGTTATCCCAATGCAAATTAAAATCTCCTGTGACTAAAATTTTCGTGTATCGGGTACATAAGTCCAACATAATAGGCCCAAAGAGGTCATGAAAGAGTGGGGTAGAGTTTGGTGGGCGATAAACTGACAAAACCACCCAGCAGGATTTATTCATGGTTATCTTTACCCCAAGCAGGTCAGCTAGGTCTACTGACTCAGATAACAATCTTTCAACTGACAAGCTCTTTTTAAAGAGGATTGCTACCCCTCCCCCCCGGGCACCTCCCGGGCGATTATGCCATATGGCATCATAGCCCCCTGGGAGAGCGGCAACGATGTCAGGCATCGAGTTATCACCCAACCAGGTCTCCGAGAGGGTAAGGACATCGATGTCATTGTCCTGGAGCAGGCTATAGATTTCCACATGATGACAGTGGAGTGATCTAGTATTTAAGCTAGCAATCCTCAGTATAGAGCGCCGGCCTGAGGGAGTAACCTTATGAGGGGGAGATATAGCATGATTATTAATAGTCATCAGGGTTACGCTATCCGGGCACCGCTCACCTTTATCCAGACTGCGCAGCTCCTCTGAGGAGTAGGCAAGCCTGTGACCAGACCTCCGAGCCTCCGGGCCCGTCCGTGCGCGGACGGGCGCAGACAGGCTGGACTCTGGCGTGACTCTGGCGATGCTCTGGCGAACCCGCCGCGCGTGCCCGCTGCGCGTCAGCATGACCGGCTTAAGTACCGGTCTAGCGTCCTTGTGACGACTAGACCGCTCCGATCCTCAGCCCTCCCCAAGATGTCCGCCGTTCAGGCAGTGCAGTGCAATGCAGATGGGGGAAGGGGCCCGCTCCAAACGCGGTGCTTTCAAAATTTTAATGTGCAGGTATGTGGCGGTAAATAGCGGATAAAAACAGGGTACAATGATGAAAAGCAAATTTTAACTGAAAGAGCAAAACGGGAACTTTAAAACATGCTGTGGTGCTCCTGGTGAGCGCGCTACGTTCTATAATGTGCTATCGCTTCTCTCTGTTACCGGAATGATGATCTCCAAGTAACCGGCCGCCTAATTTACCCAGCTTAAGTACCGGTCTAGCGTCCTTGTGACGACTAGACCGCTCCGATCCTCAGCCCTCCCCAAGATGTCCGCCGTTCAGGCAGTGCAGTGCAATGCAGATGGGGGAAGGGGCCCGCTCCAAACGCGGTGCTTTCAAAATTTTAATGTGCAGGTATGTGGCGGTAAATAGCGGATAAAAACAGGGTACAATGATGAGAAGCAAATTTTAACTGAAAGAGCAAAACGGGAACTTTAAAACATGCTGTGGTGCTCCTGGTGAGCGCGCCTCGTTCTATAATGTGCTATCGCTTCTCTCTGTTACCGGAATGATGATCTCCAAGTAAGGAAGTGAAAGCTGTGATTCATGGGGAAAAAAATTAAAATGCATGCAGATGACCTTGCATTATTTCTTCCACAGGAAAAAATTATTTTTGATAACGTCTTTGGCATGTTTTCCAATTGTGTAAATTTGTCTGGGTATTGGGTCAACATCTCTAAAACTGTGATAGTGCTCCTTAATACCAGTGCTGACTCGTTCCCTCAATATTTATGGGCAGCACATCATAGAAACACAGTAAGACATCTAGAAATTAAGGGATTATAGAGGGATGTATACAAGCTTAATTATTCCCCTCTACTTCTTGAGATTAAAAATAATCTTGATAGGTGGAGAAAGCTACCAATTTATATCATAGGTGGAGCTGAAATGATGATATCCAGATCCTGTCCCTTCTGCATTTTCTTTTTACAGCCAGCCTTCAATCGATATCCGACGACTATTTTCAGAAATTAAATTTGTTCGGTTGTTATTTTATCTTGAATAAATGTAGCCCCAACTTCAGTTTAAAGTTTCTAAATTTGACAAGCCATAAAGGAGGTTTACCTTTCTCAAACTGGAAAGCTTACTATTGTTTCACTATAAAGGCCTTGAAAGAAGTTTCAAAATGTGTTCCTGATTTGTTCCATCAAAGTTAGTTTAGATCCCTTCTGAATTTCTTGAATGCACATCGGGTCAGCTTTTTTAATAACCAGTGATAGGTACTATAAATTAAATAAATTAAAGTGATTTGATAAAAAAGATTCAAAGAGAACAGGAAACTTCCCTTGCCCAGATCGCCAGCTTCCCATAGTTAGGATTCCTAAATTAGTAAGGTATTGCACAGGGGCGGTTTCTTCATAAGAGCAAGAGGGAATTGACCCCCCCTGCCTGTCAGCAATTATATCGCACACACTATGCCAGCAGACAGGGAGTGTACTGCTTGAAGCATGGTTTACTGTCTTCACCAGCTGGGGCTGTGTATCTGAACTGCACATGTCAGATTGGCCAATTTTTTGCTTGTGGCCAGTTCAACATGCGCAATTCTACCTACCCTTGCATACGGAAGCGAAGTCCAGTTTGGAAAAGATGCTGGGGTTTTGGATAAGCTCCAAACGTGAGCATACAAAAAAGTATTTTCACTTCCGCATAATGCCTCGCCGGCGCAGGTTCGATTACAATTCGGTTTACAACAGCAACAGCTTCATAGAAGATATGTCACAATAAGAGCCTGGTATAAAATTTGGCGTATCCGAGAAAATGAAGTCAATAATGCACTCTGGAATGCGTTACAAGGTGATCGCAGTCCACCTAATTTGTATATCTTCAATCCTCCCTTCAATTCACTAACATGGTAGATCTTTGGCAGAAGCACCTTCCTTACTTCACTTTCCAGCAAATCTTGAAGAAGGGAGCAAAGCAACATGTATTACTCGAGGACAAGGCCACCCTGAGCAGGCGGGCACATGCATGGATGGTCTTGCAATCCTATGTAAAATTGCAACCGGCGGCATATTTGGATCAGCCGTTTTCTTACTATCTAAAGTCTAAATTTATAGCAATACGCTTTGGTAAATTGCCATCAACTACAGACCAGCCAAGTTGGAAATATCAGGGCCCAAAATCATGTTGTCTCTGTGGAGCATAAATGCAGGATTTTATTCACTTCGTCTGTATCTGCCCAGCGTTAGGCAAGGATCGTCGTAAATTGTTAGGCGGATCATTCAATACAAGAGGTGTCCGCTCTTGCAGAACTGCAATATTAAAATGTCTTGACCCGGAAGATCCACAGCTTAACTGTCTCTTGATCAAATTCCTAACTAAACATGAGGAAAGATCAAATTAAGACTAGTGGTCAAGGCAAAACGGTTGCATGAAATATCATTAGAGACCATGCTAAGGAGACCACATAACGTAAGAGGTATCTACTCTGGTGGAACTGTTATATGAAAATGCCCCGGCAGGGAAGATTCGTAGCCTAGCCGCGGCTTGACTAACCTCATAACATCCAAAATAAGGTTAGTGGCCTGGCAAAATGGTTGTATGATGTAACACTTGAGACTGTGTTTTAGATATTAACCAATTTTATGAAATGCTTTGTTTAAATAATACAGGAAGAAGTTCAAATTTTATGATAAGAAATAGTTTTCCCTTTTAGAGAATAAAAAAAGGAACATCTTTTTTACGGATATTTGTTTTAATCTTGCTATGTATAAATTGTTGTGGTTTTAATTAACTGAACAATAAACATATTCTATATCTTCTATTCCATCTGTGGGCATGCGCAATTCAGGCTTTCCCAGTCATTTGTGTTTGTGAGATGGGGAACCAGACACACAGCTCCACTGGTCTCAGATGGAGCGCTGTGTTTGTCTGTCCCAGCCAATACTCACAGTACTCTTATGTTGTTAACTATTAGAAACAGCATGAGAGCACTACTTTCATGAGCTGAGGTGCATGGTGCTGGTTTCCCCGTGCACAACATACAGAGCTCTTCGGTGCAGCAGACAGACAGGACGGTTGATTTAAAAGAGTCGGCACGCAGTGTGGAAATAAGGTATGTTTTTTTAGATAGTTTCAGTCCTGTGTAATATTAATGTAACATGCTCATGGTAAGCGCTCCCATACTGTGAGAGCTCGAGTTTGCGCTATGTAAATACCCAGAAAAGACAACAGACATGTGTTGCTGCCGCATGCTTGTAATGGCATTGTCACATCAAAATGTCTCATTTTTGATGTCACAGGGCCATTAGAAGGATCATGCGGCTGCTACACATGCCTATTTTCCCTCATATTCACGTAGCGTGAACTCGATCTCTCACGGTATGGCAGTGCTTAACATGAGCACTAGTTAGAGAGTTTGTATTGTAAATACTGGGCGAAAATGTATGTTTATAAAAATGTATGCCTCACCATTTTCGAGGGGCACCAGTCTCCACTGCTACCGCACACTAGCTATTTTTGAAGCAGAAAAAGAAGCAACTGTTCGATGATTAAGGATCCCCAATATCCATGCAGAAACCAAACAGGGAAGGGACTGTAGCCCAGGCGACGAAAGGGAGGAAAGATGGGAGGAAAAACACAAAAACACGTCATCAGAAGTGCCTCGTTAGAAGCTCCAAACAGAGAACTATGGAGCACGAGCACTCCAGACAAGAAACGAATGCCCGTTTTGTCCCCCCAGGTTGGCTAAATGAGATAGTCTTAGACCGAAAAAACCATCTAGAGGCATTTATAGCCAATCAAATTAAACCACTGATTAGCAAACTTGACAAAATAACACATGAAATCCAGAAACAGGCTAAAGGGAAGGACATACAAACCTCAAACCAGGGAGGTACGATCACACCAGATACGAATGCCCCATTGCAACGACCCCGGCAGATAAATAATTGCGTAAGCACTGCCAAGTGTAGCATCGTACAGGTACACACTGAGCCAAACACAGCAGAAGAGAGGGGCACTGAGGGAATAGGGAAACACCAAGGGAATGGGGGAAGTGAGCTACTACCAAGACAGGAATTAGTTACGCCCTTACCAATAGGACCCTCTGCTGCATTTAAACATGATTCCAAAGATCACCAGAGACATCAAGCTCACCTCCCATTAGTCAACCTCCCCCCGGAAGCAAGCCCTTTTGTAGTTATATTTACAGGGGTCCCTGAAAATAGAATAGGACAGAGAGAATCACAACTGGAATTGAAGGGTAAAATTGCTAATTGGCTAAATTTTCACAGACCCCTACAACCTGGCCAAGAGGGAGAAATCCAACACGTGAGAAGGGTTTACTGGGTAGGCTCTAGAAGGAAAGACAGGGAGGGTAACTGCGTCATCGCACATTTTAAAAACCCAAATTTGGTGGAGTACATATTAGAGAACTGCAATAGGAATGCCACAAGCACAATTAGGACCATGCGGTCGCCTACTTCTATCCCAGAAAATTGGGGGCTTATCCACAAAATCCAAAACAGGGGAATAGAGACAGACATGGGGACGAGTATTGGGCAAGGCAAAATGACACCATTACACAGTACTACCCACATCAACTAGGCCCTCAGTGGACAAATAGATACACCCCCTTGTACTCACTCGATGGAACAGAATGACTAGGGTCTCCAGGAAGGCCTAGCATAGCTACTGATAATGGAGGGAGGAGTATAGTGATAGGATCTATGGAACGTATGAACCCAGAAATGAAGCAAGTACCAGATGCCCCGACGCTTAACTCTATAAAAGCGGGGTCAGGGAATTGTATAAGTCCAGCACAACAGGGCCAAGTCAGAAGTAGTATCCAGGAGACCAAGACAAAAATCCTATCTTGGAACATTGCAGGGCTAGCTGGTAAATTTGAAGATCAGGAATGGAGGAAGGATTTGCAGGGTTATAATATATTAGTTTTCCAAGAGACCTGGGCAGTTGATCCGGCAAGGTATCAAATAGAGGGCTATAAGTGCTTTGGGGTCCCCGCACAAGAAAGTAGATCAGGAAGAGCGAGAGGTGGGTTATCTATCTATGTCGATTTAACCCTGGAAGGGAAGTGGACAATCCCACACTGGACATCACATACTCTCCAGGTACTCAAGCACCAGGGTAGAAGGCATAAATCACAATTCTTTAACCTCTATAATTCTGGGCCCACACTAGGGGAAAATCCAGTATTAAGGGAATTAGATAGCAAACTGAGGGAACAGGTAGAACAGACAAATAAGGGGGGAAATCCAATCATCTTTTTGCTAGGGGACTTTAATTGTCACCTTTGCCCTCACCTCGCCACTTTAGAAAAAGACTGGGACAGCTGTCCGCAGCATAAAGGACCGCATTTTGAGCATATGCAGGAGGGCACACTATTATCCTCAATGTTGGCTACCTACTCACTGGCGCACACGATGGACATGATACCTCGGGTAGGGGAGGACTCATATATCCCCACATTTAAAGGCAGAGGTTGTTCCTCCACAATTGATTATATAATTTTATCAACCTTCGGATTATCTAAAGTCACTAAGGTAAAAACAAAATGGAGTCCCTTTAGTGATCATAACCCTTTAACTATAGAACTGACACACATGGACCGTAGGAACAATACGAATGAAAGGGAGGGGAGGTTGCAGCCTGAAGCTCGAGGAAGGCGCCTGATGTGGATGAAAATAAACTCACAGGACTTCTATAAAACTCTAATTTTGAAAGGGGGGAAATACGTAGAGGATTGCTTAGACCTCCAAATAGAAGGTTCAGATCTAGTGTCCTCCTTTGAATCACTAACAAAATTAGCAGACACACTTTTAGAAACAAAAGGCCCCAGCAAGATATCAACTAACCCACGGTGGTTTGACTCCAACTGCTCGAAAGCTTTAAGGAATTTGAAACAAGCACTAAAAAGCAAACCAAGGGACACGGCAATAGTGGCCAAACTGAGGCAAACCTACAAGGCCAAAATAAAGGAGAGAAAATCAGTAGTACAGGCAGAGGTATGGGCAGATTTGAGAGAGGCAGGAGAAAACCGGGACTATTGTGAATTCTGGAAAATAGTAAATAGGCCTTGTTTTCAAGATAGCTCCGCCCCAACTATTAGCACTAACATTCTCCCAGAACAATGGGTTAGTCACTTCGAGGGACTGTACAATAATGCGAAGGGGGCATTGCAAGAGGGTAGGTGGGAAGGGGATAGGAGTGTAGATTTAACTTTCTCCCTGGAAGAGCTCAAATTAGCAATTCAAGGGCTCACCCCCAACAAAGCACCGGGACCAGATGGGACACCTCCAGACCTGTATAGAAGCAATATAGACCTGTGGGCCCCTATTTTAACAAGGGTCCTAAATGCGGCGATTAGGTCTGGTCTACCACGCTCCTGGTCCACCGCCCTAATAGTACCTATCTTCAAGAAAGGGAGCCGAGAAGACCCGAAATGCTACAGGCCGATTTCTCTAATCGACGTCTCAGCGAAAATTCTGGGACGGGTGATATTGCACAGGCTAACAAACTGGACAGAGGAACATTGCACTTTAGTGGACACCCAGTATGGTTTCAGAGGGGGGAGGTCAACAAGCGACCAGTGCCTGAATCTGTATTTGTTAACAGCTAAATACACCAAAGCCTCCACTGGAACCGTTTTCATGGGGTTCATGGATTTGGCAGCTGCTTTTGACAATGTCAATAGAACTAAACTCTGGGCCATGATGTTTAACCTGGGTATGGAGGCGGAGTTGATTAACATTCTAAAGGAACTCCATTGGAATACTACGGCTAAAGTACGTTTCACCTCGGATGGGGGCTGCACGGATGCTTTCCCCTGCACAGGAGGAGTAAGACAAGGATGCATCCTTGCTCCTTTTCTTTTCTCGCTATACATAAATGGCCTGGAACGACACCTCATCTCTCTAGCCGCAGATTGTCCAAGAGTAGGATCACGACAAATACCTGTCCTTTTGTACGCGGACGACGCAGTCCTGCTGGCCCGCACACCAAGGAGTCTACAAATCTTGGTGAATGGGTTTGTTGAATTCATGGCTGACCTAGATCTGGCAGTGAACTTGAAAAAATCATTTGTCTTGGTAGCAGGGAAAAAACCAGCTAAGAAACCACTGTTCAAGATAGGGCCACATGTCCTGGAAACGGTAAATACTTTCCCTTACCTGGGCCTGCTCCTGGACTCTAACATGTACTTTAAGCCTTTGGTAGACAAACATTGTTCAAAACTTACATCATCCAATGGGGCAATTTTAAGCTTTGCACACACTGGGTCGGTGGAGCCCGGAACAGATCATGACACTCTATGGGTCCATCACTAAGTCAAAGGCCCTATATGGGGCAGAGGTGTGGGGATTTACGGATGTGACTAAATTGCAAATCGAAGAAGACAAGTTCCTCCGCCGAATTCTCAGAATCCCAAAATCCACCCCTGCGGACATTGCTCATCTTGAACTGGGGATGGGCTATATCTCTGACGAGGTAAAGATCAGACCAATTACTATGTGGACAAGAGTATGGACCAACCCAGAGGCGGAATTAACCAGGGAAATTGTTAAAGACTGTTTGCTAAGGGAAAACGCACTTGAAATTCCATGGTTGAAATATGTTAAAAATACCTTGAAAAGTATTCATCAGACACATTTGTTCTTGGATCATACGCAGATTACAACCATGTCTAAACTCATAGTAAAGAAACTGTTACTGGAAAACTTTGCAAGTGCTAGACTCAAAGTGGGACAACTTAAGAGAACAGTAACTGCACATGGCTTGGTAGCAAACAGGGCAGGCATGGAACCATATTTGTTTTTAATGTACAACCAACAGGACAGATTTTTAATGTGCCGTTTTAGGCTCAATCTTTTACCTAACATTTTAGCTTACCCCGCGGGGTTCACCACAACGATTGAGCAGAAGGGTGCCTGCGGCTGTGACAATAAGTCTCCGCAGGACACCCTTCATTTTGTACTTTTATGTCCATTTTATCAATTTCCAAGGCGCCGCTTCCTGGTCCAAATACTGAAAAACCAGAAAATACGCCAAGCAAAAGCAGCCCTGTTGTTTTTACAAAAAGCAAATGATATGTATACTCTCTATGCTATCTCAAATTTCCTAAAAGTTACTGTTAGACTTAGGAATACAAGGAACTAATTTAATCGTATTTACATGTCCTTTCTGCCCCTGACCCACAAATCATGTCCCTAGTATATGTTTTTAATCCTTCTCTTTTTAAATTGTTGAAGTTCAGGAATGAAATGTGATAAATTGTATTTTTATGATGATTTTTAATTATCGAAATAAAAACGAACTGAACCATGCAGAAACCCTTTTTTTTTTTAAATATACGCCCATCTGAATTGGAAAACGAAGTAAACAGATGGGAAGAATGCGATATAGAGAGTATAAGAAACTGGCAAGTTAATAATAATATTTGGATACACGGGAGGAGGTGCAGGCTAAAATTACATTGCCTAGGGCCCAAAACTATCTTCTTTATTTTCAAATAGTCTCTGTTTTGAATAAATACAAAGCATTGCAGAATGAGCCTACAAGGGAAATAGAGCATGTTTTATTTAATCCCTCTGGTGAACAGAGAAAGTTAGGGGAGTGGGCACCTTGGCTAAAGTCTAAGAAGAATATTTCTCAAGGCCTGCTTTGAGCTATCCAAAATAGATGGCTAAAAAAAAACAATCTAAATATGACATGAGAGGAATGGTTGGAAGCCTCCTGACTTATTCTTAGTGGATTGAGAGGCCCTAGTTTTCGGAGAATGCAACTGTGTGCTCAATTGATAGTGTATTATATAATCCAGCATTATTGCATAAGTGAAACTCTTATGTTCCTAATCAATGTCCAAGGTGCATGGAATCCGGTAGCTGGGTCCACATGATTTGGAAATGTAGTAATTTAGGAGTATTGTTGGAGGGGGTATTGAGGTGCATATGGGTTTCTCGTGGAGGGGGACATATTCTGGGTAGGAATTTGATTCTTTTGAAGTGTTCTAAGCATGTGGGAATACATCAAAGATCAGATCATATTTATTGGTCTACTTCAATGACTTTGGTACTTTATTTGTATGCAAAAAGGATGGGAAAGGAGAGGACTTTTTTTATTTGGAAGAACGCCATGTGCTTTATAAATGAATGATATAAAGGAGGTACTTTAAGTTATTGACTGTTTAGATATTGATTGTGAATCATGGTTATGGAATCAAGGCAAATTAATTTTTCTTTCTCAAGTCTGTATTAAGTATTTCAGCTGTTTTTTTAAAAACTATTTGCCACAGAAAAATTGAAATAAGAAAAAATAAAGCTAAAGAAAGACAAGCACAATGGGCTGGCTCCACGTCAACAAGTTGTTCAGGCTTTGGCACCATAAGAAAGCTATGCTCCCCAGTTTGGGACCTCTTTACACTCAAGCTACATATGAAGCACATCACAGAATTCTCAATTTGTAAACAATGTTGTTCTGCTAAGCCAGGTGGACATTATGGTACAAGTCAAACAAGCCCAATTGAAATATTAACATGCAGTCATGTGGGCACACCATCTCAAAAACGCAGCTGGTGATGGGGAAAGAGAAGAAGATATAAGGAGGTGGTGGTGAGGAAGAAAAAGAGGAGGTCAGCGTCATCTGAAGCAGCCATGTGATTGTTTCTCATAGTGTGCAGTCATCACCCACAGGAGCCTCAAAAGGGGCGCAATGGACTGAGAGATACAGTCACCCCAAAGCGTTCAAGCTGCGTACCTGATCCCCGGAAGCCACTAGTGGAGGCATCACAAAGAAAGCAGTCAAATAACCCACTATCACGGCTAATTTCACCAAGGAATCTCCATACCAACAAACCATAAGAAAGTCCATTAATACAATGATAAGATAGTCAAAATGTCAGCGCTTGACCTCCTCCCTTTTATGTTCATGGAAGGAGAGGGGCTGCATTTGCAGAGACCCTGTACCAACAATGGGAGATTCCAAGCCAGACCTATTTTTCCACTTTTGTTGGGCCAGCCCTAGCACAATCGAGTAAGGCAATTGGTTGGCAACACTATGAAGGAGAGTGCTGTTCAGTCCATCCACTTCATGAAGGACATGTTGACTTGTTTTCATGCAACAGATAACATGTGTATCCCTCCACACTGGATCTCTTTCAAGGGAGTGAAGCAATGTCTAACTGCTGGTCTCGCTGCTGAATATGCTTTTCAATGCATTCAATAGCATGCAACAGTTGCAGTGTTTGCCATGGAGAAATCACATAAAGCTGACAACATCCTAGACAAACTTAATGCTAAAGAATACAAATGGCTTCAACCCAGTGGTCTCAGCATTGGATGCATTGCAACTGGAAATGGCAATAATATTGTCATAGGCATGGTGAAAGGAGGATTCTTCAGAGTCCTCTGGTTAGCACATTGCATAAACCTAATTGTGAAGGATTTCCACAAAAAGAAGATGCAATCAACAACATACAGGTCACCTGGTTTTAGAGTGGGAAGCCAAAACCAAGACTACACGTAATGACATTAAGTCCATTCAAGAGATTCAGTAGGGCCCCAAACTAACATTGGTGGAAGAAATCATTAATGTATTTTGAAACTTCTATCATGGCCTTGATAGTGAAACAATGATTTCAGATGCACAAAATATGCATGGCTGATTAGAGGCTCTCCCTCTTCCTTCGCTGAGTAATGACCATAGAAGAAATTAACTCAGATCAGAGAGGAATAAATCTGTGATTCACTAGCAAAAAAAAGAGTAATGTAAGGCAATCAAGGCAGATTGCATACCAATAGAACTGGATAAGTAGTTTTTCCTGTTTTCAGTTTCTGTTTTTGGTAAATTCTGGTGAAGTTTTTTTCCAATGTTTTCCAGTGATTTGAATACCTTAAAACAACAGTGGTTATCAGTGGTTTCACGTTTTCATGCCATTAAAATCAACAGAAACAGTGTTTTCCCAGTGTTTTATGGAGCGTTTTGCTTATATTACTGCTTGCTTTCTGCACTGATAGTGCATGGCATATAGACAGTGTACATACAATGTGTGTGAGGCCCAAATACATTTTTACAAATCAAATTTATTGTAGTACACCATACAATACTTCTTCCGTGAGTCTAGGACTGAGAGCCAATGGCCAAATGACACAGTTGGGATGACACTTTCTTTGATGCCTCCCGAAGCACAAAATGTGAAATATTTGAATTTTTGTTCTAGCGCAGAACGAAACAGGGCATGAGAATGGACTGCAAAGTAAATAGCATTCTTCAGTAACTTTATGGATGATAAAGATGCTTTTAGCATACCATCTAGTAAGAAGTGGCAAGGATCTCTTACAGGGAAGCACTTCAGCTCAGGTTTCAATTTTGACAGTTCATCACACAATTTTTTCAAATACGTAGTTGAATCACTGCAAAGACAAACACTATCACTCCAATCATTGTTGAACTTAGTAAGCACTTTTTGTAGCAGCATTCCAAGTGACATTGAGGGGCATATTTGCAAGAGAATGGAGGACCACAGCGTTAAGACAAAATTGCTAATGCCACACTCCACTATCCTGAAAATGCAGGGATGCACCATATGTGTGCTGCATTGTGCACAACACATAGAAGTTGCAAATCATAATTTTTGTAATGATTGTTTATGTGCAGTAAGGGACACTTTCCTGCACATAACCCCACCCCACCCCACCCCTTGCAATACTCCCTTTGGAAGCAGCTAAAGCATTTGATCAGGTTAATTAGCAATATTTGTGGGCATGTTTTCAACTATTTAGAATGTCCCCTCTTTTATAGATGCACTAAAAGTCCTCTGTAAAAAACTCTTTGGCCAGAGTTCTTGCCAATGGAATCTTGACAGGAATTATACCTATTAGAAGAAGTACGCTGCAGGTCATTAACATTCCTTTTTTAACTTATGCATTGATCCTTTACCTCAACAAGTAAAAGATAACAGAAATATACCTAGTATTGAGCTGAAAGGGTTCAATAAAAAGAAAGGCCTTACACTGATGATTTAGGGCCTCATTTAGTGTTTGGCGGAAGGGTATTTACTCCATTTACACTGCTAACCCTAATGAGACCCTGCAGGGATTTGAATAGCTGGCTAAAGAATTTGGAACTATATCAGGATATGTAACTATAAGATTCATATGATCCCTAAGAATAATTTCAAAAAGGTAAATAGTGCTATTAAGAAACAATCATGAAATGGCAGAACCTCCCTTTAACTATTTATGGCAGAGTAGATATTATTACAATGAGTATTTGTTCTAAGATTACTTTTTGTTTAACTGTATGCCTCTAACACCCAAGAAGCCAGCCATTCTGAAAAATACAAAAACAATAAAAACTGTTTAAGATTGACTTCGAACGGACAGCACCAGTTAGTTTATTAGTACGTCTTGAGCCAAAATTCTTTCTTGAGGATAAAAGGTTCCAGGTCGACTGGAGCTATATTGATAATAAGTGTACTCGGGACTGGCTCGTCCTCATTATTAACACTGCCAAGAGGCACTCCTTAAAGAAATACTTGAACTAGAGTAGACCATTAAGGTTGACACTACCATTGCTGAATAAAGGGAACAACTTGCAAGATTCCAGAGTGACCTGTGAGAATATAAGGCATATATGGTTAAGCGAAAAAACAAAGGGTTAAAACGAAATTTGGAACGATACACACACGAGTGGGCCTTTCAATATACAGAGGACAAACATTATCAGTCCACAACTGAACAGGTATACCAACCTCAAGGCCAGAGGGGTGGCCTTCGCCAGGGTAGGAGGACACCCCAGAACTGGACCTTCGACAATACGAAGTAGCGAGGAGGACGAGATCAGTGCCCAACCTTCTACTTCAAATCAGGGCCGAGTGAGGTTCAACCCCCAGGAGAGATCTAACGAGGATTTGGGAGCACTCTTCTGTTCTTTTTTTAGGAGGGCAGCAAGCAGGCCAGAGAGGAGAAGGGGGAGTTCCAAGGGGGAATGACAGGGCACGCCAGAATTTGAATCAAACATGGCAGACTTACTCCCCGAGAATTGCACGCCGTCGGGGCAGGACACCACTGTGAATGTTGAAGTAAATGTTCAAGTGAACGACATAGTGGTGAATCTATCTGACTATGTACTATTGAACGATGAGCTACGGGTCCTCAACAAAGGACTAGGGTTTGTACCCACACCCATGTATGATAGTTTTAAATGCAGGAGTGAGTTCTTCGAGCTTCTGAGGAGGATTAAATTGAGGACGTTTTTTTGCAGGCAAGGAGCATGGCCCTCCTTCGATTTTTTTTTTTTTTTTTTTTTTTCCCCCCCACAAATTTACACTGTCCTTCCCAATTCTGGCCCGCTAACAGCTCAATGGGACCTGAAGTTCAGGTTTTTGCGCAGAAAGTATTGCAGGACATTGGTAATTTAGAACAAGCCGAGAATCAACACATTTTTAACAATATGAGCAGGACTGATTGGAGGGCAGTGAAGTCCTTACAAAATAATGCATTACTGACCATCAAACCGGCAAACAAAGGCGCGGCGGTGGTCGTGATGAAGACTAGTGATTACGAGGCAGAAATATTAAGCCTACTTGGGGCACGTCAAAATTACAAACCTCTCACACGTGACCCCACGGGGGAACTCCAGGAACTAATAATCAAATTAGTGACAGACGCCAAAGAAAGGAAATGGATTACGTTTAAAGAGGCTGAGTTTTTAATAAATCTAAAACCCAGGACAGTGGCATTCTATATACTGCGGAAGATACACAAAGCGCAGCGGCCTCCACTGGGACGCCCGATTGTCTCGGACATCCAGTCCGTGTTGGAGCCGCTATCGCAATTCTCAGATTTCTTTCTGCGGAATGTGCTGTCAACCAACTGTCATATCTTCAAGATACTACAGATGTTTGAATATCTTGGAGACACTAGAATATGACCCGGATCAACAATTCTTGGTCACGATTGATATTGAGTCATTGTACACAAGCATACCCCAGGATGCCACGCTGGTGGCAGTAGCACGGGCACTGGGGGAATGCGAGTGGTTTTACGATACTCCACAATCTTGTGTACTTCAATGTATTGAGATAGCCCTGATGAGAAACTTATTTGCGTACAAAGATCAACTTTACCTCCAAGTGTCCGGTACTTCGATGAGGGCAACTTTTGCCCCCAGTCTGGCCTGCATTTATGTGGGTCAGTTTGAAGCCAATTACATCAATCACTCATCTAATCCCTTCCAGAATAACATCTGTCTCTGGAAGAGGTTTATAGATGATGTGCTCTGCATTTGGTCAGGTACAGAGTCGAGGCTCAAGGAGTTTCTGGATTTGCTCAATGGGCTTGATGAATGACTCAAATTCACATGGAACATCAGTAGGAATACAGTCACTTACCTAGACTTGGACATCTGTGCAGTAGGAAATCAACTTTGCACTAATGTGCATCAGAAACCCACAGACAAAAACTCTTTCCTGCATTATAGATCATTTCATCCCCGAGCCCTCTGGGATAATTTACCCGTGGGGCAGTTCTTGCGCTATCGCAGGAATTGTACCTCTACTCAGAACTTTGCTGAACAGGCAGCTGAATTGGCAGTCAAACTTGAAAATCGGGCATATCCAAAGAAAGTAGTCAATAGAGCCAGGAAAAGGGCACTCAATACACCCAGAGCGGCCCTATTGGAGAGAAATGTCAAGGAGAAAGGGGACTGCCTACCGGTAGTCACCACGTTTGACCCCCTATCTACTAAGATAAGGCAGATCATTAGAAAGCATTGGCCTTTGTTGAGCACAAGCAGTTTTGATATGCCACCGCCAAGGTTTGCTTTCAAAAGATCGAGAAATCTACGTGACCAGTTGGTGCACACCCGCCCAACTCATGAGTTAAAAAGCTTGGGGCTTCCATTGGGACACTACCCATGTGGTGGTTGTTCTGTATGTGAACTCACATGGGCAACTAAAAGTGTGCAACTGATAAACGGCAGAACATGGTATCTGAACAAATTTACCAATTTCAACACGTCACATGTTATTTACAGGCTGACATGCCCATGCGGGTGGCACTATATTGAATTGACATCACGGAAAATTAAGATCAGATTTCAAGAACATCTAAGTACCCTTAAGGCAGGAAAACTGACTACACGCTTAGTGGGTCACTTCCAACAACAGAAACACCACTACAAAGACATTAAGTGGGTTGTACTTGAGAGAGTGGTGGGAGATACGTATAACATTGAGAATAGACTCACCACCAAGGAGGCTCATTGTATTTACAAGGAGCAGGTGGACCAATGGGGCCTTAATGATGTCATTGAATGGAATAAGGTGGGGACTCACACTTAGGTGCATCATGTCATGGACTGGCAGTAGTTGCATCATACAGTAAGAAAGTGTGTGATCTGAGCACACGGGAGCATGAAACTCGATGGGGCAAAATGGTAGAGTCAACCTTTTAGTGCCGTCACGCTATGAGAGAGGCATTGGTATACAAGCTAGAGCTATGGGTAACCAATAGTAAAGCAATGCCGGTAGTGCCCATTCAATAATGGAGGTCTTTTAACATTGGCACACATACTAACCCAATGTCTTTTAAAATCACACTTTGGTATTTTCCCCTTTTCATAGCACTTGATAATCCAATGTCTTTTAAAACCACACTTCAGCATTTTTCCCCATTCAAAGACAAACTTAAGACAGACTTAAGACAGTCTTAAGAAAGACTTAAGCCAGTCTTAAGACAGACTTAAGACAAACTTATGACAGACTTATGACAGACTTAAGACAGACTTAGGACAAAATCCTAACTTAAGTCTGTCTTAAGTCTGTCTTAAGTCTGTCTTAAGTTTGTCTTAAATCTGTCTTAAGACTGTCTTAAGACTGTCTTAAGTCTGTCTTAAGTCTGTCTTAAGTCTGTCTTAAGTCTGTCTTAAGACTGTCTTAAGACTGTCTTAAGTCTGTCTTAAGACTGTCTTAAGTTTGTCTTAAGACAAACTTAAGACAAAATCCTAACTTCTGTGAATACCAAAAGTAGTAAGTTTAGGATTTTGTCTTTAGTTAGTTCTGTGAATCGGGCCCTCTGTATATGGGAGCAGTACGTCATATAAAAACAAGCGCTGCGTAGAGTGATTTAATCATGCTCTGTACCTAACCTTGTGTTACTTGTTGTCTGTGTCTATTGTTCCCAGGTACATTACTGAACTAACAGTGTGGCGAGGACTGACCCGTAGCTCTGAGAGCGTGGGTACGGCGCATACACCAACATCACCACTACAATAGTGGTACGGGCCGTACCCACGCTCTCAGAGCGTGTATACGGCCCGTACCATGCGTACACCTACATCACCACTACAATGGTGGTACAGGCCGTACCCACGCCCTTAAAGCGTGGGTACGGCACATACACCTACATCACCACTACAATGGTGGTACGGGCTGTACCCACGCTCTCAGAGCGTGTGTACAGCCCGTACCACGCGTACACCTACATCACCACTACAATGGTGGTTCAGGCCGTACCCACGCCCTTAAAGCGTGGGTGCAGCCCGCCCCACCATTGTAGTGGTGATGTAGGGGTACGTGTGGTACGGGCCGTACCCACGATCTGAGGGCGTGGGTACGGCCCGTACCACCATTGTAGTGGTGATGTAGAGGTACGCGTGGTACGGGCCGTACACACACTCTGAGGGCGTGGGTACGGCGCGTACCCCAACATCACCACTACAATGGTGGTACGGGCCGTACCCACGCCCTCAAAGCATGGGTACGGGCCGTACCACCATTGTAGTGGTGATGTAGGGGTATGCGTGGTACGGGCCGTACCCACGCTCTGAGGGCGTGGGTACAGCCCGTACCACCATTGTAGTGGTGATGTAGGGGTACGCGTGGTACGGACTGTAGCCAACCTATGAATGCGGGGGTACGGACCGCATCACCCGTACCCCTAGGGCACCAGTACATTTGTGATACAAGGCGTACACACGCCACAAATGTTGGCTTAGGGCCTGGTGCAGCATATAACCAGTATATTGGGGGGTGTTCATGGCCAGGACAGCAGTGTACAGCACCAAGGGTGCGGATGGGTGGGTGTCTGCCTAGGAGTCCCAGCAGTGGACAAAGACATGTGAGGTGTGGGTGCCTATCACTCCCAGCAGTGGACAGAGACATGGGGGTGGGTGCCTATTACTCCCAGCAGTGGACAGAGACATGTGAGGGGTGGGTGCCTATCACTCCCAGCAGTGGACAGAGACATGTGAGGGGTGGGTGCCTATCACTCCCAGCAGTGGACAGAGACATGGGGGTGGGTGCCTATCACTCCCAGCAGTGGACAGAGACATGTGAGGGGTGGGTGCCTATCACTCCCAGCAGTGGACAGAGACATGTGAGGGGTGGGTGCCTATCACTCCCAGCAGTGGACAGAGACATGTGAGGGGTGGGTGCCTATCACTCCCAGCAGTGGACAGAGACATGTGAGGGGTGGGTGCAGAGGAATACCAGCAGTGGACAGAGACATGTGAGGGGTGGGTGCCGATCACTCCCAGCAGTGGACAGAGACATGTGAGGGGTGGGTGCAGAGGAATACCAGCAGTGGACAGAGACATGTGAGGGGTGGGTGCCTATCACTCCCAGCAGTGGACAGAGACATGTGAGGGGTGGGTGCAGAGGAATACCAGCAGTGGACAGAGACATGTGAGGGGTGGGTGCCTATCACTCCCAGTAGTGGACAGAGACATGTGAGGGGTGGTTGCCTATCACTCCCAGCAGTGGACAGAGACATGGGTGTGTGTACATCATGCTCAGATGACCACAACTCCATGGGTGTATGTACGCATCCCCAATGTTCTACTATGTTGAGAGTGCCATAACAACACATCACTGACAGCAGTGTCCCACTCCCATGAGGATGGATGTCTTTCCCCCACTGCATGACACACCACATGTGGGTGTGAGGACAAATGACACATGCATACCCACCTCTGGTGGATGCAGCACAATACACACACAGAGATCATGCCACAAGACTGTATAGTCATGTCAATGCCTACTAAACTAAAAGAGCCAAAGGGAACACACACTGTCATGGACATCCCAGGACTGATAGGAATGTACAGGTGCTGGGATAGCCACAAAGATGTTGCCTCTCATGGAAGGAATAGGGTGGAGTTCCCACAGATACAATGCCCACAATTGTCAGGCAGGTGCCCAAATACCCTGCAGAACAAGTACCAATTGTGTGCTAGGCTGGGATAACCCACATGCATAGTGCGGAAAATGGATAATTTAGCCATTAAGGCATTACAACATACTCAATACACAAGTACAGTGACTAGCAAGGATGGCACAGACGATGCAGCCGGAGACATTGCTGAGCAGGCATGCCCATAGTTGAAGGGATCCGTCACCAACAAAGGAAATGTAGACAGAGGTCAGCACAACAATTGTGCAACTCCCTGCAGGGAAGATGTCTGGTGCCACAGAGGAAGGAACACTCCTTGGGACAATGTCTCCAAACACAAATAGCACACACGACCAAAGATTCTTCGCAGAGACCTTGTGATGGCATGCAGATACCATGGTCCACCCCATGAGCATCAGACTACAACATTACCCTGAAACATAAAACATTACCACAACCCCAACTCCTGGAGCATCAGCACCCACATCAATACCTGAAATGCAATAGTGTTCAAAGTGAAAAGATAATGCTTTATTCAGCATTAAAAGCAAAATCATAAAAGGACACTATTTACAAAGGCACATGGCCAGTCCAGATCAGAAGTCCTTGTGGGGGACACATGGCCACACGTCTCCCCTAGCTTGCCTGCACATTCGAACCCTCAGGTTCGTCGACTGGGGGGGGCATCATGTGGAGAAGGACCAGGCACCGCAGGGACAGGAGGTGTAAGGGTAGTTGTGGTGGGTGCAGGGACGGACGCCTCCACCACAGGGGGTGGGGCAGCGCCAAAGGTGGAAGTCAGCTCGGCGCTGCACACTGCTGCCAGGTCGTCCAGCATATCCCCTGCACCCAAATAAAACACAGGCTCAAAGGAGGGGGGGGTCGGAGGGATGGGGTGCAGCGCTACTGGGGGAGGGGATGGACAGGGGGGGGACTCAACTCCCCTGTGCCATTCCCGTTTGCGGGCTGGTGAGCCAGAGGGGCTGAGGCCCAGCACAGCCAAGTAGGCCTCCTTGTCAGATTGTGTGGTAGGGGAGCCGAGGGGAGTGCCATTGGAGGGACTGGGTACTGCGGTATGCGGACTCGGACTGTGGTTGCGTGTATGCCTGTGTGCCCCAGACCCAGTGGATGTGCCTTCATCCCCCTGAGTGTGCGTGCCAGGAGGTGTGTGTTTGCCCTTACGTGTTGGTGTGCTGCCTGTGTCTGGTGGGGTGCGTGCTTGGGAATGTCTGGGTGTGCTTTGGACAGGCATGGGAGTGGGAAGTGTGGATGGTGCAGGAGCAGGGGGGCCACGAAGCACTGCAGGAGACTCACTGCTGCCGCCAGTGAAGTGTCCATGGACCTCAGCAACATCCGTTGGTCAGACATCGCTGATGACATGCCCTCCATGTACGACACCATCTGTGTTATCAGCCTGGTGTGGCCTTGGAGGACATTCAGCGTCCATGTCTGGCCAACCTGCAACTGCCGCAGAATGTCCACAGACTCTGCAGTGAGGGCAGCAGGGGGGACAGGGGCAGGGGGTGCGGTGCCTGGCACAAAGGAGACACGGTGTTGCTCAGCACAGACAGAAGGGACCGGAGCAACTGGGAGGGCGGTGATGGGAATGGAGGGGGTGGTGACAGATGTAGTGCTGCTACCAGGTGTTGTAGCAGCCTCCGCCCCCTCGAGGAGTTCAGCCTCGGACCCGTCAGCGTCGTAGTCAGTGTTGCCACTAGACAGGTCCTCCGCCTGACTTCCCTCGCCCTCTGTGCCACTTGCACCCGCAGACTTGCCAGCAGTGGTGGCAGCGGTGCTGGATCCCTCCTCCAGGTCCATGCAGGTGTCTCCCTCGGTGTCCTCCGATGATGCTGTGGGCAAGGTGAAGATACAGAAAATAATCAGTCACCTGTATACATCTGACACATGAGTCCAAACAACAAATGTCACAGTGCATATCAGGAAATGCATCATGAGTAACATCTAGAATACTCCGCACATATGTAACCCTGCACTCCCCAGTTGGTTGACCCACCATGCCACTTGGAAACAATGGAGATTATGACACAACAGCAAATAACTTGATATCAAATTATACTGAGAAGCTAGTGTCTGGGAACAGTTGAGCACAGCAAGACTATGAAGGCATGCCACCTCTTGTTCACTGTGAACGAAACAGTATTGGTGCACCCAAGGCCAAATAACAGACCTCAATGCTGAAGGTGTCCCCACACTCAGAGACCTGTGAGTACTTTGGAAACCCAAACGAAAAACATTGCGATCCCTTGGGACTCACAACACTTTACACAATGTACATGTTTAGAATGTGTGAATGTGCCACTTTGTGAACAGAACACACATGTGCCTGTATAACAGAAGTCACACAAGGAGGTGCACACTAAACTACATTTACACAGTCATTGTATGAGCTGCCAGCCGAATTCAAATAAGCCACTGTAAAGAAGAAATGGGGTATCAGTAAGTACATATACATGGCACCATGGTGGTCTGGATGACTTGACACTCGTAAGTTGGTATCAGCAACAACCAAGGGCTTACCCAAATGCAAACACACTGTGGGAACATGGATGTGTGCAATCAGAAAACAAGTGGTAATCGAACTGTGCCTTTCTTTAAAATGTGCCAGCGTGTCCCCGGAAAGTGTAAAGGAACTTTCTTTTGCACTTCCTTGGGAGACATCTGTCATGCAGGCACATTATTGTCCTTCACAACTAAACATCAAAGTCAAGCATATGAAAAATTGAGACATGTTGACAAGTGTAGTGAGTGCCAAGGTACAATACTTCTTGACTAACAACTTGAATCATGCCACCTGTCACATGGCCATCCGTACCATGATGACACAGTTGGCAACACATCTGACCCACTGCCTGTCATGTGGAGTGGCACACATGTCCAAACACAGGACAATGCATTAGCTAATGGGCCTGCAATTGTGTCGGGATAAGGAGCACCTGCACTGAGGAGACACCCTCATGGGAACCAAGAATGTCCACACAGATGTCAGCACACACAGACCAAACTACGTAGCATCTCGACCACACACTGGTGGCAAAAATGAATGAGCATGAACCATGTATTTTAACTTTTGACACATGCTGCAAAACACAAACATTAAACCCTGCACAACATGACTGGGTCACTGCATGTTGAATGTCTGTCCAGACAAATATCACACACAGGTCAGACCTGGCAAGGAGACATAAGGTTTGGACATGTAGGCCTTGCCCGCACAAACCCACCATACCTGACACAATGTGATTGAGACAGATCAAGAAGTTACACCTCTTAATCTGGGTTTACTAAAATGTGCATCAAGAATTCCTAAATGTACTCCACATCACCTCGTGAGGCTGCCAACACATATTTGTGACAAACAACCATCAACAGATAGTTGTACATAGACACACAGGCACTGCCCAGTGTGAGGATGCACAAGCCAAATGGGGTCAGCCTGTACAATGGGCACATGTAGCACACTTTAGATAAATACAAATGAGGCCAGGGAACAATGCCACAGAGGCCAACTTATGCTGAACACACAGAGAATGGGCACAGTGTTGGATGACACACATGATTCCGAGGCAAGGGTGTCTTAGGGGACTGTAGTGGGCACACTGCTCCATGGTCCTGGAATGATCTAACTGTAACATGAGCTACCGTCCCGGCACTATGCATATCTCCCACTCATGCACATCATGTCTGAGGCCACATCGGTCATGCATGCTGCAAGTCTGTTCATTTGAAAACTCACACTCCTATGTTGAGACTCAGCATCAGTGTCAACTAATATGGACCCCCAAATGACTGAACAGGACAGGGCACAGGCAAGGTAACAACACATGTCTCAGACCCCCCCCCCCCCCACATGATGCAGAAAGCAATGTGCACTTGGATTAACTGGCAGCCTAGATGACCATGTGCAATAGTGATTACACACAGACCAGGGAACAAATGTCAAGGAGGGGAAGGGAGGAATAACAGCACCAGTTGACTTTGGGGAACAGGATATGCACTGCACATATTAACCCTCGCAGTGTATCCAGGCGACTGAGCACTTCAAAAAGCTGGTTACACACAACAAACACACATGTACCTACTCCCTTCCTGCTGCTGCAACTCCTGTAACCGCCTATCCAAGTCAGGGAAGACCACCGCCAGGACACGCTTCATCTGGTGGGTCAGGCGTCGGCGCCCGCCGTGCTTGCGTGGAGGTGAGTCCTTCATCTGGCACCGGGCAATCCTGCCAGCATTTCCTCACTTGAGCTAGGCGCCGACTGTGACCCTCCACCGATCTCACGGCCCTGACGGCCCAGATCTTCCCCTTCTCGTAGGCAGTTACCTGTGAGGATGACAAAGTGAGACAACATCACTACACCTGCTCCATGTCACAGAGACACACATTTGAACATCTTTGATATGTTGAACAGGGTATAGTATGCTGGCAACAAATGGCACCTTTGTCATAGGGACATTAGCCTCTGTGGAAGCCCCAATGCACTACATGGCATTGAAACTACACAGGTGGCATGAGGGGTGCAGCACACTCCCTGATCATGGCACACACTGTGCATCACATGCAACACCAGGCTGATGGACAGCACCTCCAAGCAGTTACATGCCCCAGGCCACTGATACAACCTCAGCAGAGTACACAGACACACACAGGCACAGGTCAATCACCTGCCATTGGCAACAGTGGATACAAACCTCACTCTGGACATGTGCCACTTGCCTGTGGGGTGTCACAGGTGTGGTGCTAGCTCAGCAAGTCAGACACTCCGCACGGCTTACTTCTCACATCAGATGGGTGGAGCTGTTGCCTCCTCCATGCAGCTGTGGTGCATTCCACATAGACACTCACCCACATGACAAGGAACATTCACACACATCAATGTCCAGGGGGCGTACACATCATTTGGACACTCTCACCACCCTCACCACAGCTCCACTCAACTCACACACATCTGTGGGTACAGTCACCTGTCACACCGGGGGGGACACTGAATCACCTCAGGACTATAGAACAAAAATGGTCAAAGGATTGGGCAGGCTGAATGTGCCATGCACTATGCAGTGAATGTCACAGTAAGCACAATGCAAGTGAGGAGTGCACACATGAACTACATCATGCTCTGCATGAGAGACATAAACCATTCCCACCCCTGGGACCCACTCTGAACAACATTGCATGTCTGTCACACCTGGACAAAATGCCAGAAGTGACAGTCACAAAAAAGGTGCACAGTCAAAGCTAGTTAAGTCATCACTCACCTGCTCCCCTGGTCTCCCGTACAGGCTGGTGTACTGTGGGAGGATGACATCCAGCAATACCTCATTCTCCTTTTGTGTGAAAGGCTGGGCCCTCTCCACAGACCTTGACATGGTGCCAGAGGAAGCACAAGCAGCAGCTGTGGTGTCAACTGAAAGGTTGTGCAGGCAAGTGCCCTCTCTTGGGTTCTGGCTGACTTATATCTGCCTTGCTGGGCTGTTTCCTTTACAGGAGTACAGAGTGATTGGTCAGACTCATTTGCTTCCTACGTTTCCTCCAATCACTTTAAACATACACCAGTGAGTGCCTTTGCATGGTTCAAAATTTGAGCATCATGTGAAGTCAACAAGTACTTTGCAACATTGTATTTAGTTGCCAACTGACTTTTACAGGCCACCTGATGGAAAAATTTGAACTGGAAAATCGGTCTCCATAACAACCAGCATGCATTTAGGCCCTAATACTTGTCCCTCATGTGTCCCTATGTAATTTAGCAATCCACACACAGGTACGGTGCGTTTCACACGTACCCCTACGGCACCAGTTGCACAGTGAGTTTGACACGTACGTGTACGACCAGTGTGTACACGTACAAAGTTTCCGGATTCGGCAACACACACACCTCAAAGATGCTCCTCCCTTCCTCCCTCCACCCATTCATTTGGCTGTCATCAGCTTGTCTGTGCCACTGTTGCGGCCACGCGGTGGCAAAGGCTGGACCGTCAGCGCATGCAATGTGCACATTGCACGACCCTCATGTCCTTGCATGACCCACATCACACTACAGTCTGATGTTCCAGCCACCCTCCAAGCATTGTCCATCCGAAAATCTACCGCCTGCTCTCAGGCATACCCTAGGCGCACACACGACACCTTTGCATGATGATTGTGCAACTCCAAATGCCTACACAGCGCTGCCCCGCCTTCCAGGCCCTGTCACACCAACCAGGTCATGTCCCTCCTACTCCCCACTGGCTCCGTACACCAGCAAGGCCATGGGAGTGGGACTCAAGCCTTCAGCATGTAGTATAGTGCCATCATCTGGCACATGGCCCAGGTATCATCTCTCAGCGTGTCAATCTTCAATGTGTCCAGGTCCCCCTCTCCGGCATCACATGCGCACAGCACCTCATCATCAGCTCGTATGCCATTGACAGCCAGGTGCTCCTCACCCTCACCAAAGACGCAGCCATTGCAAGTTCCAACATTCAAGAAGGCATGAGATCCTTTGATGAATGGCTGAACATCAGCCACCTGAGGCTGGACTTGTACAGGACTGAGGTAATCATCTGAGCATTGTCCCCTTACAGCTGGGTCAACTGCTTGTGTCCCACCCGCAAGAGCCCTGCACATGCACCCAGTGCAACACCCTCTGCATGATGCATATGATCTACAGATAGATCCACTCCAAGGAAAGACAGACCATCCCCCAGGCCCACAACACCAGCCGTGTCAACTACTGCCCCGCCCTCTATGGAGCAAGTACATCCAAACTCCCGGGAAACTTGCCCACATCCAGGCTGCATGTGCACACCTCAGCTTCAACATCCGCGCCCCAGCCACATCGCCGTCCACCAGAGATAGCTGCAATGTATCACTGTCTGCTGCAGGATGACCTTCAGACTCCTCACCCACACTCAGGAGGCAGGCCACAACCCCAGACCCCAAACTAACCTTGCACGTCTGTCATCCAAGACCCCGTTGTGCCAACTCCGTGCATCCAACCTTGCCCTGGCTACCATTCTTCACATCCACCATACTCCAGCATGCAGGACATAGTTCTCCCACCTGGCAAGACATACCTGCTACTCCCTCCCCGGCAACAGCCACATGAGCCATGACCTCTACGCCTTCATGATACTCTTCCCAATTGGTCTGTCTGCACAGTATTGCATGCCCCCCCTCACCAGCTTGAGGCCATCACGGGTGAGTATTGTGCTCCATGTCTGTATTGTATGATACATTGTGACCCATGTGTGTCCTGTACCAGACTCAGATTCCAGGGTATGGATGGCTGGAGTTAGTTCAACACTCAGGCATAGTTTGACATTTCCCCACATGTAGGTTGTGTACTCATGCTAAATGAATGCAACATCTCATTGAATAAATTAGGATTTATTCTCGGTGTGGGGCCAGTTTAGTGTGGACAAATAGGTGCTATACAGTGTGCATGGAATCCAAAGTTCACTGGGGGAGATGGGATCCTTGGCATTTGAACTGAAGTCATCAGAGTCCAAACCAGTGTTGGTCATCATTGGTCCGACTGTGACCAGCAAGTCCATGTGACAGAGAATGTCAGTGAATGATGTGCTGCTGTTGCGCATGAAGGCCAGGTGCCAGGCCAGGTGACCTGGGAAATGTGGATGGTCCGCTGCCTCTCACGGTCTTTTCCGTGGACGACCCACCTTCCTCCGGGGACCCTCAGATGCAGGCCTTGACGATGTTTGGGACGCTCCGTCGGACGAATCCTCCTCCTCCTCCTCCCTGCCTGTGGCTGGTGCTGGTCTGCGCCTGGTGTCACAGGGAGGGTTGCCCATGTTGTCGGCGATCCGATGGAGTGAATGGCTCATGTCGCTTTGCACCGCCAGGAGCTCAGCCAGTCTTGCCTCTATCCGTCCTTGGTGTTGTTGTTGACTGGCGTGTTGCTCGGCCTGCTGGTTCTTAATCTTGTTGAGGGTCGCCACTACCTGGCTGATGCCCCTGGTGTCACGCCGGTATGTGTCCAAGATGTGGCGTATGTGTGACATACCGGTTCCCTCAGCTGGCTGGTCAGGTTCGCACCTCCGCCTGCCTCCACTCGCACCACCCCTGCCCACACGAGCCTGGCATGCCGTTGTGGGAACATCGGGTCTACGGGACCCCTGAGGGATGACATTTGCAGGGTTGTCTGCCTCCTCCTGGGTGGCTGGAGAACCTTGTCCCTCCAGGTCAGACTGGCTCAGTTGTTCTGTGCGGGCAGGGCTCCTGGGTGTCTCCTGGGATGTGGCAAGAATGGGGGTGGTGGTTGGCACAGATGTACCTGACGCAGGTGCTGCAGAGGCTTGGGCACCAGAGGGTCCAGGTTGGTTGGGGTCATCAACAGAGTGCTGAGAGTCGTCGCTGCCGGTGGGATCATCTTCCTGCCGAGCCTGGGCCTGTGATTGTTCCCCCCCAGTGTTGGGGGGAGATCCATGACGTTGCCCTGTGTGTGAGAGAGAGACAATGTGAATGCTGTTTCATGCGACATCCATGTTTCATACATGTTCTAGTTGGCACAGTTCCTCCAGGTAGTTGTATGTGCTTAGCATTCACATCAATGTTCACTTGTGGATGGGTATGTTGCAGGGGACTGATTGAAATGTTATCCAGGGTCTTTGACATGTCGCATTTGGCCTAGGATGCTTTTTTGGCTGTGGCTTGATCTTGTTGTGTCACATGTCCATTGTGAGAGTGGGTAACTCCATTGGCTGCCCCGGGGGTGTGTGCTTGTGTAAGGGGTGAGTGATCATCCCTCAGCCCGACGCTGTTCAACATCCACATGGCCCCCCTCACACAAGTGGTCCGCCACCACAACCTCAAAAACATCTCGCCGACGACACCCAGCTCATCCTCTCCTTCACCAAGGACCCTCACACTGCCAAGACAAACATCCACGAGGGTCTGAGGGCCATCGCCGACTGGATGCAGAGTGGCCATCTGAAACAGAACTCGGACAAGACAGAGGTCCTCATCCTCGGACCCACACCCTCAGCCTGGGACGATTCCTGGTGGCCGATCGCTCTGGGGACATCACCGACACCCACCAAACACGCACACAACCTAGCAGTGATCCTCGCATCCTCCCTCTCCATGTCCAAGCATGTCAATGCCGTCTCCTCCTCCTGCTATGACACCCTACGCACGATCCGCCGGATCTACTAGTGGATCCCGACCGAAACAAGTGGAACAGTGACACAGGCCCTCGTCAGCAGCTGACTGTACTACGCCACTGCACTCTACGCAGGACTCCCATCCACACACCAACGGCGGCTACAACGCTTTGGAAACGCCTCAGCACAACTGATCGTCAACGCCCCCCGCCACAGCCACATCACCCCCCTCCTGAGAGACCTGCGCTGGCTCCACATCGACAAGAGGATCACCTGTAAGCTCCTCACCCACGCACACAAGGCACTCCACACCACCGGACAAGCCTACCTGCACATCAGACTCAGCTTCTACACCCCCACCCGCCAGCTCCGCTCCGGCAGCCTCGCCCTCGCAGCTGTCCCCCGCATCCAACGTACGCCCGCCTGCGGCAGATCCTTCTCCTACCTCGCCGCCAAGACCTGGAAGACCCTCCCAACCCACCTACGACTGACCCAAGACCTACTTGCCTTCAGGAGACCCCTCAAGACCTGGCTCTTCGAGCAGTGGTGGAACCCCCCCCCCTCAGCACCTTGAGACCCTGACAGGTAAGTAGCGCGCCTTACAAGTACCCTGATCGATTGTTGATTGATTGACGGTGCCTGCTGGTGGGTGTGGTGTGATTGGGCAGTGGGTCTCCCAGGTGATGTATCTGTCCCACCATGGCACATGCTGCCATGTCAGTGAGTGCGAGTTCCTGTCCTAGATTTCTGAGCTTGTTGTGTTTGTGTTAGAGTTTGCAGTTGTCACGGGAGGGCCTTGTGCTGCCTACAGCAGGGCCAAATGTCAGATACCTTGTCAGTACTTTGCCAGTCCCTGTGCATTGCGCATGGTGCATGGGTATGTACCTGGGCCATATGGGCTAAGGGCAATGGTGTCTGTTTCTGTGTTGTACAATATGTTTAGTGATCCCCACCCTCCCAGCATCCCGGACATCCTGTCTTGGGTTTGTGGTTTGTGTAGGCTGGGAAATGGCATGGCCTTGCTTTGTGAATGGGGCATACTCATGTTAGTGGCATGAGCGTTGTTTAGAGTGTGGTTGTGTCAGGTGAGGGCTTGGGGGTAGGTGAGTGCATTTGTTGTAGTTGGGGTGTGGATGCCATTCCCCCATGTTACGTAAGTTGTTTGTCTACTCACCAGGCTCTCGGCCTCCTTCAGCTCCGTGTACTCCCACCGGCGGAAGCAGGGCCATCATCTTCTCCTCCCAGGGATGGTAATGTACTGGTCTGCGGGGCAGCCCACCTCCTGTGATGTTACTCTGGGCGTAGTCCTCGTTCATTTTGCGCTTGACTGCCCTCCGCAGATCGTACCACCTGGCTTGGCATTCATTCCTGGTCCTTCTGATGGGCACAACAGCATTCACCCGATCGACGATCCTCTGCCACAGGTTAGTTTTTTGGGATATGCTGGTCTGTCTGACCAATGTTCCAAAGAGCTGTGGCTCGACTCTGATGACTTCGTTGACAAGGATGTCCAGCTCCTCCCTTGTGAACTTTGGATTCTTGTCTGTGGGCATGGTGTGGGGTGTGGGTGTGGATGGTTGTGGGTGTGTGGGTGTGAATGTGTAGGTGTGTGTGTGTGAATGTGTAGAGGGAGTATGTGTGAAGGAGGTTGTGTGAAGGTGTGTAAGTTAAGGTGTATGGGTGCAGTTGTTTGTGTGTGATGTCTGTCAGCAGTGGGTCTGTTGCAAAGGTTTGTGATTGTGGGCCCTTTTTATTGGTCCATTTGTGGGTGTGGCTGGGATTGAACTTTTGGTGGGTATGTTATAAGAGGTGGTTGTGAGTTTGGGCCTCTGTTTGCCTGTTTGGATGTGCCAGGTCAGTCTTTTAGATGTTTTTTGTCCTGTACACGTGTTTTGTGGTGTTGTGCGAGTCGAATTGACCCTCCTTGGGCTGTTTTACAGTGTCCTGCTTCAGTACGAGTCGTTTTCGTGTATGTAAGGTGCGTCCATAGCTATGTTGTTGTACAGTCATCACATATGCAATGGTGTTGTACGAATCGTACATAGGCGATGCTGGGGTACGGTGTTGGGGTACGGTGTGTCCAAGTACGGGGCTGGGGTGGGGGGTGTTGTATCCAAGTTCTCGTTCCAAGGGCCACACTTACCAGTGGCCCGCAATGTAAGTCAAATAACGAGCAGTTGGCAACGTAGAAGGTTCAAGCGTTTATTGGCCAAACAGAAACTCTACATAGAGGAGCCTCGTCGATCCTCACCCAAGGGGTGTGCCGAGGAAGACTGCTGGCTCCTTGTCAAACTCATACTTATATACATCACAGCGCAACATACAAAGCCTTATAAGTGGAAAAGTACCAGCCAGTCTAGGCGCTCCTAATGAGCTCATCCTATATCTAGTTTCAATGATACAAAAAAAGGCTACTATCTTTAAGAATAGAAGGTCGACCGGGTGACTCCCTTCTCGCCCCAGGTTCAGAAGGAATTTGCTTGGTACTCCCTTTTGGCAGATGTGACCTTGCTTCTCGGTCGTAAATACAATTCAGCCTGTCTTCTAAAACTAGTGCCTGCTGGACGAGAGAAATATGGGTTCCGGGAACCACGTGATTGTAGCTCTTTTAGATGAGAGAGCTGAGGGCCAAGATGGCCGTGGTTCTGTTTTCGGCCCTTTCTGCCGTACTTACTAAATGGATGCAGAAAGGGCCTTCTTACAGGGCCGAGACGAATAAGTTAGTTTTAGTTACACTGTGCTAATCATTATTCTAAAATTTGGATCCTACAGAACGGCCCTTTTAGCATAGTGTAGCTAAAATATCATAAAGAACAAGTATAACTAATCCTCAAAAATACCCTCATCTATCTGCATTAGATCATGAATTTCTTTCTGGGTCATCTAGGCATGAGCTTGGGTAGGTGGGGATTTAGGTAGTGCAGAGCGAAATTGGGTGGCACAATAGGAACAACAGGCGGGGCCGCACTGGATACAAATGCAACAGGTAAATAGGAAACCCACAATACCCAACAGAACCATGAATAGTTTCCACCCCCAGTTAGTCAAAAGGTCCCAGAACCAAGTTGACAGGGACCAGGTACCAGTTTCAGTATGGATTTCTGATGCCAGTCGGTGGAGTTTCTGAATGGCTAAATGAACCGAAGGGGCGGAGTCAGGTATATATACGCAGCAGGAGCTCCCGATCACCCGGCATGCTCCCCCGCGGTCAGCCAGTATGACGTCTAAAACAAGACGATTTTGAAGGGTTACAAGCCGGGTTGCCTGAAGCTCAACAGTGATATTAGTCAATATCCCGGCCGTGGTGTTGACTACTCCCTCCACCACCCTGGATAGTCTTCTGATTTCCTTACTAGTGAGGATAGGGCCCCATATCGGTAGGACCCCTTTTATAATGTCTACGAAATGTTGGGCCGGGGTATCTGTTTGATCAGTGGCATCATTATCACTGGATCGGGATAACAGACTTCTTTTATTCAATGAGTGAGATTTATGGTAATCTGAGGGGGCAATATACACAGGAGGATAGAGGAAGGACAGATAACACCTGCCCGACCATCCCCTGGGGAGCCAGGTGTAAGCATTCTCCCCACATACAAAATATATGTTCGGGGGAGTTAGAATGGGAGGACTACTAAAAGTCCGCAATCGATAAGTGTAATTACATCTGCTAACTCATACGAACAGGTGGCCGGAACCCTGGACACAAAAAGAGGATGTCGTATTCAATACAGAGACAGGTATAATCTTGTCTTCGGAGACATTGCGTTCCTGAAAATATCTAAAATACTCAGTGAAATTGAAGGATATAAAATCTAATACCTCATCCCTTAACCAAGTATCATTCTCATGGTCCATGTACACATTCATGCAGGCTGTTGGATCTAGAGTACCATCAGTGCCTTCTGCATTGGGAGTGAATCCCTGATGCCTCTCTATGTAGGCCAAGATTAATTCATAATCTTTCTCCGAGAATCTATGCGCATCTACAGTGTAATGCTCATATATCATAGACAACAATCTAAACCAAGCCTCACAGCTCCCTAGATGTGACAACGGCATTGATATAAACAAAACATGTTTATGCATTACAGAAGGGAGGAGGCCACATACACAGCAGTCAGTAACATTTGTGGAACTGTGAGTCTGATGCAGCATTTCGATAAAAGCATTATGTACATAAGTCTGGCGATGCCTTTCTTTGTGGGGGGCCAAAGTCTGAAAATGGTGTTCCTGAGGAGTGGGGGTAGTTAACACCAAGGCATGGACTGGGTGACGGAATTCTAAATAAATGAACAACCCTAAACACAATAAAAATGACACAGCTATTATAGAAATAAACACAATTTTAGCACGCAAACTCCATGTGGAGAACATTGGTAAATGTGCATACCTAGGGCGGGGAATTATGGGACGTTCTTCTTCAAGGGCCAAGCGAGCAAAGGGATACATTCTCACTAAAAGTCCAGTTCTAAGCTCGGGAAACAATAAACACAAAAGAAAAGCTATACGCAGTCCATTCTGCCGGAGGGTGCTTCTTTCCTGTGTCCAAATTAGAGCCTCACAGGCAGACTCTTAGTATTCCAAAACGGTAGAAGTATCAGAAAGAAAAAGAATAAAAAAATCAAGGGTATAAAAACTTCTCGCGTGGGAGCTGCACTTGACGCAACTCTGGTCGAAGAGGAGGATTACCTGGGCCCCTCTTGCTATCAATGTCTCTATCTTCTTTCTGAACAGGGCTATCACTTATAGTTCCACGCCCTCCACGAGTTCAGTCCAGTGTTCATGTGATCCCCTAGGTCCCTTAACTCGGACTTCACCTTTTATGGTAAGCCGGACCGGGGAATCTCATTTCGTTTGCGGGGCCGCAGGTGGTATCGAGTGTGACCAGGGGTTTCAGGATTTATGAACAAAATGGGCACAGTGGGATCAGAGAAGGAACAAGGTGTGTGGCCCTCCTGGTCACGCGTTTGATCCCCAGGCAGGGCCTTATTTGCCACAGCTGACCCCGAACTCGTGGCCCTCTCTCCCTGCCCTTCTGTTTCTCCGTGGGCTTCGGGGGAGGGCGGCTCTTCGGCGTCGTGCTCACCTCTGTGCCGATCGTTCTCCTCTTGGTCCTGGCAATCCTCGGGCAAAGGAAGCGGGACACGCTTCAGATGGGAAACATGAATCCAATGCTGCCTCCCTTCGACCTTTACCGCCGTCCTCGTGGCCAGAAGCACTTGATGCGGCTGGATTCAGCGGGGTTCCAAGCTCGACTTTCGCTGGAAGTTCCAAATTAGGACCCACTGACCTGGTTCGATGCTGTGTCCGGGGCCCTCCGGCAGAGGCTGCAGGACTGCTGAAATCTGTTGGTGGATAGAACGGAGATCTTTAGTTAAGGCATAAAGGTAGTCGGCCAGCATAGGATACTCAATATCCCTAAACGACTTAGGCCGGGGCACCCCCCATACATTGGCTGGTCTCCCAAAAACCACCTCGTAAGGGGAAATCCCACTCCGAGAATGAGGGGTGGTTCTTACGGATAATAGAGCCAAGGGCAGAAGATCGGGCCTTTTCAGGCCAGTCGTGTCCTGTAGTTTAGCTAATTTTAGCTTCAGGATCCCATTATATTTCTCAACTAGGCCTGCTGATTGTGGGTGCCTTGCGGCGTGGAACTTCTGTCGAATTGCCAAACCTTAACATACATACTGAACTAAGTTGGCATTAAAATGTGTCCCGTTATCACTCCAGATTACTCGTGGTAACCCGTATCGGGGGAAAGAACTCCTTTATTAGGGCTCTGGCAGTTGCCATGGCGGTGTTTTCCCTAGTGGGGTATGCTTCCACCCATTTACTGAAGGTACAGATTACCACCAGAACATATTTAAGGTTGTTAACCCGTTCCAGTTGTATATAATCCATTTGGAGTACCTCGAACGGCAAGGTAGGTGGGGCAAAACTCCCCGACAACACAGGGGTACCACCCCCCGGGTTATGCTGGAGGCAAATCATACAATGCTGGACCAGATTTCTAGCTGTTTTCTGGATATTAACATTGTACCATACAGGGTCCAACATTGCACACATGCCTCGGACCCCGACGTGAGCGGGACCATGTGCCATGGCCACCACCGCATTCACAAATGCATTCGGTAGCAGCCATCTGCATTTTTCTGATAAATCTGTCCAACACCCATTTTCGTCTAACCGCCCCACCCGCTCCTGCCAATCCTGCAGTTCCTCTGGGGTGGCTTCTTTTTGCAATTCTCTCACACTATCTACAGTGTTTCGAAAAGTGTCTGCTTCTACCATCCTTCTGAACTGACTAACTACAAACATGGTGGGGGTATCTGACTGGGCCGTTTCCTTAGCAATTTTGTCTGCAAAAGCGTTACCCCTCCCAACATCATCAATTACAGCCTTATGGGCACTACATTTTACAATGGCGAGGGCTTCTGGCAAAGGTAATGCGGCCAGCAGTCGTTCGACCAATTGTCCATTCTTTATCTTGTCACCATGAGACATGAGAAACCCTCGTTCTGCCCACAACCTCCCAAAACTGTGAGCCACGCCGAAGGCGTACTGGCTATCAGTGTAGACGTTCAACCTTAGTCCCTTTCCCAACTCACACGCTCTTAGTAGTGCGATTAATTCAGCCGCTTGGGCGGAAAGATATGGTACTTGGCCGCCTCTACCACGGTCCGCAAGGTGGTAATTGCATAGGCCGCAACCGTATTACCGTTGGGCAATTTAAAACATGAGCCATCAACATATAATTCTCCTTGGGGTTCCGATAAGGGGGTGTCTGTTAGATCTATCCGGCCCTTTGTCTCTTCCTCAGTCCGGAATATGCAATCATGTACATCCTGGCCACTTTCTCCCGTGGGGAGGGGTAACAACGTGGCAGGATTCAAAGTCATACATCTTTTAATGGTTATGTGAGGTGCAAACAGGGTCAACTCGTACCCCGTAAGACGCGCACTGGTTAAGTGCTGCGTCTGAGTTCTGTTTAACAATACGTCCACAGCGTGTGGTACCATCACTGTGAGGTCCGTATTTAGGACTAGCCCTTCCGATTGCCTGATTGCCACCGCTACTGCGGCCGTGGCTCTCAGGCAGCTGGGAAGTGCTCTGGCGACGTTGTCCAAAACCGCTAAAAAGTATGCACAGGGTCTTTGCTTACCTCCAAAGTCCTGTGTTAACATTGAAAGCGAACAACCGTCCACCTCATGCACATAGAGCACAAAAGGCTTCCGGTAGTCTGGGGTGCCCAGCACAGGAGCGGAACATAAAGCAGTCTTTAGAGAAAGGAAAGCCGTTTGACACTCATCAGTCCAAGGTAGGGGTTCATGCACATCTTTGGTGATTAAATACAAGAAAAGTTTAGTGATGAGAGAGTAGTTAGGAATCCACTGGCGACAGTAGGAGGTTATGCCAAGCAAAGCACGGACATCACGTTGCGTGCGAGGAACAGACATGTTAGTAATGGATGCAATACGTTCCGGGGTCAATCGCCTTCCCTCCTTCGACAGGAGATGACCAAGATAGGTCACCTCCGGTCGACAATATTGGAACTTTGACAGTGATACCTTATTACCATGTTTTGCCAAATGTTGCAGTAACTCCACTGTCGCCGTCCGGCAGCCTTCCTCAGTATCAGAGGCCACTAGGAGATCATCGACATACTGGAGTAATACATTACCTGGCGGCAAACTCAAGGTGTCCAGTATCCTTTTCAGGGCCTGACTATAGATACTGGGGCTTTCTGTAAACCCCTGGGGGGCGCGACAGAATCTGAAGCTACGGCCCCCCAATGAGAAGCCGAAAAGATAGCGGCTGTCTGGATGTATAGGGATACTAAAGAAAGCGTTTTTCAAATCAATAACTGAGAAAAATTGTGCCGTTGGAGGAATCATTGTCAGGACGGAGTTAATATCAGGTACCGCAGGGTACTGGGGTACCACAATCTTATTGATTTCTCGGAGGTCAATCACGAATCGATAGGTATCAGCATAATCAGGAGTCGGTTGTTTCGGGGCTCGTTTAAGAATCGGAAGAATAGGGCTATTACATGTATTAGAGGCCGTTTCTTCCACTACTCCAGTCTTTATCAAATCGTGAATGATAGCCATTAGAGCCCGTTCCCCAGCAGGGGCAATTTTATACTGGGGAATCTTTGGCAACTGGGCGTCCTGTTTTAAGGTAATCGATACGGGGGTTATTCGTAAATGGCCCACATCAGTGTCTCCGGTCGCCCAGAGGGTTTCCGGAATGTTCGCCAGTTCTGGTGGTAAAGGTTCTGTTTTAGAGAAGCATTGTGCAGAGAGGGGAGAAGGGTCTTTTATGGTCAGGTAAACCCCTTCTGGGGAACAATAGATGTGAGCATGTAATCTTTTCAATAGGTCCATGCCTAAAAGGTTCTCTCCACACTGGGAGGTCAAAAGGAAAGGTGAGTCTATCGATACCGGCCCCAGGGTAAGGGGAAGCGGTTCTGAGATGGGGCTTACCACCGGAGTTCCAGAAAACCCCACAGACACATTATTCTGGCCAGACAGAGCAGCCCCCGGGACTAGGGCACGTGAAACGGAACTGTTCATGGCCCCAGTGTCAACTAGAAACTTACCTGATGCATTTAGTAATCGTGCATGAACGTAAGGTCCAGCTTGATCAATCGGAATCGACACCTGCCCCAGACTCTGTCTTTGGCTGTCGAATGCTTGAGAATAACCTGATCCTTCGCCTACCATATAATCGTCATTATAATACTGTCTTCCCTGACCGTGATCGAAACAGTTCTGGCTTATCTCACCTGCCGCCGAATGCTCGGACCTCGTAGATCCCCCTCGCTGTCCAGAGAAACGTCCCCTTCCCCGTCCTCTCGGAACACTGGGCTCGCCAATGCCCCTCCTGTTTACAGAAGGCACACTGATTTATGCCCAAATCTGTCCGTCCCATCGTCTGCGGCGGACCCGCCCCTCTCGAAGCAAAATTCTGTGACCCTCTTCCTCTTCCCCGTCCCCTCTCTACTTGCTGTAACAATACCCTAGTCTTCAAGTCCTTCGACTTCTTTTCTGTCCTGTCCTTGCTTTCATTCTCCCGATGTTCATAATATTGAGCCATACTCAATATTGTCGACGGGGTGGTGGTTGTCCAGGTGCTTTCGGCAGCCTGTAATCGAGCCGACACCTCTGGCAACAGATTGGTCACGAATCGATTCACGAACAACCGCACCCCTCCTTCAGTGGCTAGGTCCTGTCCACTGAAGTCAATGAAGACTCCCTCAAATCTTGTAAAGAAATCAGATACACTCTCATCCTTCTTCTGCTTGCAGGCCGTTAACTTATCCCAGTCCACCTTTCGAGGAGGGATCAGTGAATGCATATAGTTTATTATCCTATCAGGAAGGGCCAATATTTCCGCCCGGGGCTTATTCCCTTGTTTACGGTCTCCATCCCATCCCCGTAGCTGTTCCCAGGTCCCTCCGAACTCAGTTACATGGTCTTGATCATGCACCTGGCGCCAGATGTCCACCGGTACTAGTAGGGCGAAGAACAGCTGAAGTACTGGGTATTTTAGACCCAGCGGTGCAGGGGCACACACCCTATGACTTCGGGGTTTCACCCTGTTCCGGACCTACAGAAACACAGAGTCTTCTGGGTGAAGTCAAAGAATCGTTTATTGGCTGCAGACCAATGACAGGTATCCTAGAAGTACAACAGCGTGTATGTTCTCAGGAGACTGCTGAAAATCATAGGAACGGACTTCTCCTTAAGTACAAAATATCATGCTCCAGGCATACATTCCTTGGTTTACGATATGGTCATATAAAGGCATACATTACAAACGAAAAAGCAGAGTCATGATGACCATCCCACATTCCAGTTCGGCCAGCCCACAATGATTTACACAGGAAGGTTCAGATCCCATGTTTGAAGTAAATAGACCCCCCAATAAATATGAGCATATCCTGTTTTGGGAAACAAGTCATAAAGCAAGAACAAGCAGGTGTGGAAGAGATTAGCCGGGGGATTGTGTAGAATGAAAGGGTTTTATGACGGGTCAAGCCCTGATACGAATCACAGGTGGAAGGAGGAAGGGGAGCTCGTGAGACCGGTTTGACCCGGGGCAGCAGAGCCAGCTGCCCAGGTCACAGAGAAGTCAAAGGGAAAGCCTGTGTACTGTGAGGCCCGTATTAACTCCATCATAGCCTATGTGAGGGCAATGACAAGATGGCCACTGCTTCCAAAATGGAACCCGCGTAGTTGAGCAGAATACGTGTACACAGTGCATTCGTAGCTAGAACGGCACATAAAGCACTCGTACGTGCCGCATTTACCATTTGCGGTTCGCTAATACCAAAATAGACAGAGGTAGGGCCCTGTCCCCTACGCGGTTCCGAATACCAAAGTACGACAGACCCTCCTTTTGCCCTTACATAGGCAATCACTATACTCATCTTAATCCGAGTCTAGGTCAATGTTCACGAAGTCATGGAGATGTTGCTGTAGCATCATCCTATTACTTAGCTCGTCCCTCGATACAGGTTTCCTTACACATAAGGTAGCACAGAGGCCACATATCACAGGAGCACACTGTATGCATAGACAGAACAGGAAAAGAATGGCTAAGATCATTCCAATGACCATCAGAACTTTCCAACCCCAAGCAGATATCAATTCCCAGAACCATCCCATCAGTGACCAATCTCCCTTATCCACGTGTATGGCTTCAGATATTTTATGGAGTTTGGAGATGGCTTGATACACTGTTGGAGCATTATCTGGTATGAAAATGCAGCAACTGGATTGGATGACCTTGCATACCCCACCGCGGTCTGCAAGAATAACGTCTAGGACCATGCGGTTCTGCAAAGTCATAAGGCGATCCGCTTGGAGCTCAGCTGTCAAATTACTAAGGGCACCAGCCGTTACATTGACGGTGGATTCAACCACACGAGTCAGCTGTCTCAGGTTCCTACTATTGACCATAGGTCCCCAAAACGGCAGGAAACCCAGGAAAAAGTCTCCTGCTTCCTGACCGGCAGTGTCCTCCTTACTAATCACACCTCTCACAACTCTGGTCTTGTGATAGTCAGAGGCAGCAGTAAATGTCGGCGGTAGCAAGATCGCAATATAACATGTGCCCGAGAAATCAGGGGGCAACCACGTATATGCTCGGTCATGACAGATGAAATATGTGCCCTTAGCAGCCAAAAACGCAGGGGAAAACTGTGACGGGAAAGTGTACGTTTCAGTACAGTCACTTCTTCCCAGTTGAGCCCTAGGGTTCTGACCATTACCCTGTAAGCAGAACCGACCCATGTGGGGTACGACCCAGATTGGAGATGAGATTTTTCGCTGTCTTTCACCCAGACTGATACTATACCCCGTCGCGTTCCATCCTACATAAGGTCTCAGCTCTTCTTTGGGAATGGACGAGTATGCATTAATATCCCTACTCATATCGGCAACTCCTTTCATCAAAGCCTTATTATTGGTGATGGGTCTGATGGAACGCGGTGGGCGAGGGGAGTATGTATCTAGGGCGTAGAGAAACATGGTTTGGAATGCCCATGACGATCCATTGTAACTGTACGGTAGCACCAGGTAGGGAATACCCTTGTTAGTGGTATGGGGCATTAACCCACAGACCCAGCAATTGGTCGTATTCATTACCAGTTGGTGCTGGTGCAAGAGTTGGATAAACGAGTTATTTACGAACTCTGATCGTCGGGTCTGTTCGTGCTCAGGCAAAGGGTGAAAAGAGTGAGAGGAGGCAGTAGAAAGAGATATAGGCTGTTGAGTGGGTGCAATGGGTTTTGGAGCAGAGAAAAACACACATCCTATAATAAACATCATGATACTACACAGTGTAACAAAGCACAAAAAGACAAAACATTTACTTTTTACAATTCTACACATCCTTGTTTGAGAGTTCATTTCCTCAATCGGTCTCTCCATCCTACAAAACTCCATCCTCTACTCGGGCCGCTCGCGGTGGATGAGTTTCTTCTGCTAAGGAGTACGCCTGTCAGTCCAGGGAAACGCCCTAGACCAACCAGAACCGTTGACCTAGCGTCTTCGGCCTGTACCCCAAAGTCTTGGCACCGCGACCCTGCGGCAGAACCCGGATGGTGGTTCGAAAAACAAAAATCAAGAAAGTCCTTCAGATGGGAGAGCAAAAAATGTCAAAAGGGAAATAATGAGGAAATCTTTATTTGTCCATGGGCCTAGGTCTCAAGTTATAGCGGAGACGGCCAGGTGCTGTTTGGTCTTGAAACAAAAGTTCAGGCTCAGTGGTGTCCAGTCGATTTGATGGCGGCACAGCTTCCTGCAGAATATTGTCACTCTCTTGGACTGAAGCTGTGTCTTTTAGGCGTGCGTCACTGAATGGTACAAAGCGAGGTACAATGTCTGTCTCTGAGTCGGCGATACCCTCGTTGACCCACTGGTCATATGGCAGAGGCAAGGGAACTACCTTGCAGTGAGTACCATGAATCCAGTGCTTCTTCCCTTTCACTCGCACTGCTGATCTTGTCGAAAGAAGAACAAGATGGGGGCCGATCCAGCGAGGTTCGTCGTTGCCCTTACGCTGGAAATTCCGGACCAGGACCCACGAGCCAGGGTTGATGGGGTGTCCAGGAGGTTCAGAGGCTTGGGGAAGAGTATCATGTACCTGTTGGTGCAAAACACGCAGTTTAACAGTCAAATCATACAGGTAATCGAGCAGTACTGGATGCTCTATTTCACTGAACTTCGTAGGCCTTGGCACACCCCATACGTTGGCCGGGCGGCCAAAGACTACTTCATAAGGACTAAGTCCCACTCGTGAGTGTATCGTCATTCTGGTGGACAAGAGTGCTAGAGGCAGAGCGTCAGGCCATTTAAGACCAGTGCTCGCCTGGATTTTGGCTAACTTGAGCTTTAAGGCTCCATTGTAGCGTTCAACTAGTCCAGCTGATTGGGGGTGATTTGCAGCGTGGAATTTCTGCCTTATGCCTAAACCTTCACATACATTCTTCATCACTTTACCCACAAACTCACTACCATTATCACACCATACCATTCTCGGCATCCCAAACCTGGGGAAAAACTCCTTCACAAGGGCTTTGGCTGTGGATAGGGCAGTGTTATCTTTCAGAGGATAAGCCTCTACCCATTTGGAAAAAGCACAAACAACCACCAATACATATTTCAGGTTGTTGCATCTTTCCATGTGAATAAAGTCCAGCTGCAAAACTTCGAATGGACATGATGGGGGTGCAAAGTGACCGGCCGGAGTTGGGGTTCCCCTACCAGGGTTGTACTTCAAGCATACTATGCAATTCTTGACCACATTCTCTGCACACTTGGGAATCCCAACATTCTGCCATACTGGAGCCAACAACTTACAGATACCTTTCGTACTGATATGCGCCATTCCATGTGCCATAGTAACCACTGGAAGCACATATGCATCAGGCAACAACCATCGTCTATGTTCTGTCAGGTCAATCCAACAACCATTCTCATCCAACTTACCCATACTCTCTCTCCACTTGCTTAACTCTTCTTCTGTAGCTTCAGCCTGAAGCGACTTCACACTCTCTATTGTGTTCTCACACATTCCCACATCATTAACCCATCTTGCGGGGCCTGCAACATACATTCTAGTCTTCACATTCTGTGCTGTCTCTCTCGCGGTCTCATCAGCAAACGCATTCCCACGTCCAACATCATCTGTGACTTTCCTATGCGCACTGCATTTCATGATCGCAACTTGCAAAGGTAGGGTCAGTGACTCAAGGAGATCATTCACCAACTTGCCATTCTGAATTTTAGCTCCATGCGACGTCAGGAACCCACGCTCTTTCCACAAACGCCCAAAATTATGAGCCACGCCAAAGGCGTACTGGCTATCTGTGTATATGTTCACTCTCATTCCTTCAGACAACACACATGCTCTCGTGAGGGCGATCAATTCTGCTGCTTGGGCCGAATTATGTGGCACTCGTGCAGTTTCCACGACCGTATGTAAAGTCGTGATAGCATATGCAGCAGTCGTGTCACCATTAGGGAGCTTGAAACATGACCCATCTACCCATAAAGTGCCATCACATTCAGTCAGGGGAGTATCTTTGAGATCTACTCTCCCTTTCGTCTCTTCTTCTGTCCTGAACAGACAGTCATGTTGCTCAATCTCATCTGAGTCTGCTGGAATCGGCAATAATGTGGCTGGATTCAGCGTATTGCATCTTTTTATGTGTATGTGATTCGCTAACAGTGTGAGTTCATACCCTGATAATCGCGCACTAGTCAAGTGTTGTGTCTTGGTTCTATTTAATAATGTGTCTACAGCGTGTGGAACCATGACAATCAATGTGTTGTCCATTACCAGACCAGCAGATTGTCGGATAGACATCGCTGCAGCAGCTGTCGCTCTCAGACAGCTTGGCAATGCCCTCGCTACAGGGTCCAAGGTGGATGAAAAATACGCGCATGGGCGCGGTCTGTCGCCAAAAGGCTGTGTTAACACTGACAACGCACATCCATCTTTCTCGTAAACATACAATGTAAAAGGCTTGCTATAGTCAGGAGTGCCCAACACAGGAGCTGAACATAATGCATTGCGTAATTCCACAAAACTTTTCTGACACTCTTCAGACCATGGGATAGGATTCGGTGTGTCTTTGCATGTTAATGCTAATAAAGGTTTTGCCAACAAAGAAAAACTAGGGATCCAATGCCTACAGTATGAGGTGATGCCCAAGAAAGCACGCACTTCTCTCTGTGTCTTTGGCACACTCAACTGTGCAATGGCTTGAATTCTTTCTGGGGTCAGTCTCCTTCCCTCCTTCGATAAGAGATGACCTAAGTAGGTCACTTCTTGTCGACAATATTGCAGCTTAGAGAGAGACACTTTGTGATGGTAAGCGGATAAATGGCGCAACAGTGACAATGTGGCTCCTTTACAGATCTTTTCAGTATCCACAGCGATCAGTAAATCGTCCACGTACTGGATCAGGATAGCGCCACTAGGTAAAACAAGTGCATCAAGCTGCGCTTTCAAAGCTTGACTGTATATGGATGGACTCTCGCAGTAGCCTTGGGGAGCGCGTTTGAAGCGGAAGCTTCGGCCTCCCAGACTAAAACCAAAAATGTCTCTGCTCTCTTCTGCAATTGGGATACTAAAGAAAGCATTCTTTAAATCGATCACTGAAAACCATGCAGCAGAGGCTGGAATCATCGTTAACAAGGCAGTTATATCAGGGACAACCGGAAACTGAGGCACAACAATCTTATTAACCTCTCTAAGATCAATCACAAATCTGTAAACAGGTGGCTGTGAAGGGTCCGTTCGTTTTAAGACAGGTAAAATCGGACTATTGCAAACGTTGCCTCTTGTCTCTTCAATCACACCCTTATTAATCAAGTCGCTGACAATGTCTAACAATGCTTTCTGGCCTTCATTAGAGATCTTGTACTGGGGAATACGTGGCAGTCTGACATTAGCCTTTAAAGTCACCACATATGGTGGTATTTCCAAGAGGCCCACATCATTGGGACCAGTAGCCCAAAGGGCATCCGGAAGGGATGACAATTCAGGTGGCATCGTGTTTTTAGACAAATACATTGGAGAAACCACTTGCTTGCCTAATGTAAGTTGTACTCCTGAAGGAGAACAATACAGTGTAGCGTGCAATCTTTTCAACAAATCTAATCCCAGCAAATTCTCACCACAACCTGTTGTCAGGATCAGGGGCGCTTTCAGCTCGCAAGGTCCAACGGAAAGTGACATGGGACTGGAAATCGGGTTCCTAACCGGGGCGCCAGAAAAACCTACTGAAACATTTATATCGCCAGACAAAGGTGCGCCAGGGAGTTTGGAATGCATGATTGAACTCTTTGCAGCACCAGTGTCTAGCAGAAAAGGCTCCGTTACATTTGCTGTAGTCACCTCAACATACGGTCCACTCTGATCCACTGGCACTGAAACAACTCCCTCTCTCTGTCTATGGCTATCCTAGTAATCATTATTCTCTGCATCACCATCTTCTGCATAATAATCATTATTGTAATACTGAGCCGTATTACTAGTCGCATTAGCTTGCTGATCAAAACTATTAATGGCGCTTTGGGGCGGAAGAGGACGCGCGTTTTGGGGAACACTCCCACGCCCTCTGCCTCTAGGAGCTTGCTGACCACCTCTACCTCTTGCGCCATACGCATTACCGTTCCGTTGCATTAATTTAGGACAACTATATTTAAAATGACCTTCCTCTTTGCAGTATGAACATTGGTTGGGACCTACAGGGACACGTGGTTGATAATACCCATTCATTTGCTGATTAGTCTGAAATTGTTGGGGTTGGTGATAGACACCTTGGGGTTGTCTATAATTATTACCGCCGCCACGTGGTGGATAGGCCTGCTGTAAAAGGACCTTTGTCTTTAGTTCCTTCGTTTTCTTCTCCGTTCTATCTTTCTCGTCTTTATCTCTGTTCTCATAATACTGTGCAGTAGCCAGTATTTGCGCTGAAGAAGAAACAGCCCAAGAACTCTCTGAATCTTTCAACTTTTTACACAGGTCAGGGAGTAAATTCTGCACAAACTTATCCACAAACAACCGTTGGCCACCCTCAGTACTCATATCTTGCCCACTGTGGTCAATAAACGTTTCCTCAAACCTAGTAAAGAAGTCTGACACTGTCTCATCTTTCTTTTGCTTACATGCAGATAACTTGTCCCAATTTACGCGCATCGCAGGCATTATTGTCTTCATATACGTGATGATTCTACCAGGCAATTCAGCTACTAAAGGTTCTGGTTTCGCACCACCCGTTTGTCTAGCATCAGCAGCAACAATGTTAGCCCAGGTATCCCCTAGTTCTGCATTGTGATCTACATTACGAATTGATCCCCATAGAGGCTGTGGAACAACATTACCAAACAACATGTCTATGTCGGCCAGATTCATAATGCATGACCCTGCCGTCTGTGACAACTCTTTATAATAACCTGCTGGGTTTTTACGGGGATCAGGCAAGGACTGCTTAAGTGCTAACACCTCAGAGCGCTTCCATGGAACATGCACCCAAACACGTTGGAAATGCGCTGGCACAGCGGGGTTATTGCCGACAGCTGCAACTGCTTCTTTCCATACCGGGGGAACTTCTCTCATAGGGTATTGTCGCGCTTTTGCCTTTTTCCCCACAAGGACCTCTTGTTCAAACAATGACTGTTGGCAATCGTCATTCCTTAAGGACAATACAACCGCAACTGCTTTATCTACTTCGCGGTCCACAATTATAGTTCCAAAATCGAACCTCACTCTACACAATTCCTGCGGGTTCGGATTTCTACCACTATCCTCCAATTCTTCACAGAGAATTTCGCACATTTTCTCGAATACATATCTCTGTTTCGGGGCATCCCATTGATGGAAAGTGTGAACAACCGATTCCACATCATACAGTGAAGGAAAAACGATCCATCTACGCGCCATGTGATCTATTACCTTTTTCTCATCGGGGTTAGGCAATTGGCTGCGCAACTGCTTACGCTGTACACCAGGAGTTGCACCAGATGACCCAAAGAGAGGCGACATTAATGTAGTAACCACATTGGCTAAACGCTGTCGCGCTGAAGGAGAAGCTGAGGCGAGAACAGGGGGAAAAACAGAGGGAAGAAAAGAGGATGTAGAGACAGGTACTGGAGTGGTAGAAGGAAGAGCGTTAGGGGAGGCAGTTACTGAATTAAGCAAAGTCGCAGGAAGTGCGGGGGTAGTTGGAAGCACTACCGGAGGCGCTTGAGAGGACTGCGCTACAGGAATAGGAACTGGTTGCAAAGCAACTGGCGGTTGCGGCAAGGCTTGCAGTATATGCACTGGAGGTGGCATATTTACAAGCTGGGGAGGCGCCGTGGCAGTTTGAGCATACGGGGGTGGCGAACTCAACAAATGCGACATTAAGGGATCTTTCTCCTTTTCTTCTGACTCATCCTGCTTAGAATGTGGCAAAGCTGGGTAACATTTGTCAATCCCTAACTTACGCTGCCTGTGTAATTGCTCATTCATTTGCTCCTCTTCATTATCTTTAAATTGTACAGCTGCTTGCATTACTGACATACCTCTCTCTCTCTTATTCTTTTTCGCTAGCTTAATTTCCTTCTGTTTGGCTTCCTTTCGCCATAAGCGGAAAGAGTCAAACATCGCCGGCCGGGCTTTCTTCTTAAACAATTTAATTTCCAGGTTATCTAAAATATCGGTATCAAAACTACCATTTTGGGGCCATTTTAAAACACCGTCTTTCCTGGTGTAGTGGATCCACACTTCGTTATATGCAATGGGGCCTACGCCATGTTTCACATAGAGCTCATAAGTTGGAGTTCCAACCGGAGGAACCGGACATGATTCTTCCAGCTGGAAATCTTTTCCACAACCCAAACAGAATAATCTACCAAATAGTCCAGAACCAGGCATCTTCGCTCACTAGTCTAGATCCAAACGTCAAAGGATTATCGATTACGATATTCTCGTGAATACACGAGTCCTCTGGCTTTGGGGTTTGCAAACACCAAATCACCAATTACCAAATCAAATCAAACGATCCCGAGGGATACCAAAACAAATGGGAGACGCTCCACTTATACTTAACTGAATATTGCTGATCGATGACGTCACCAGAAGACTCTCTCGATTGTTTCGCTCTCTCAAACTCGTCAAGGGTCCAAAACAGGTCGATTAATCAGGGCAGCAGTCCTTCGTAGCCGTCGGGACGCGGAGAACCTCGCAGAAAAGACTTTCGGACCACGTCGACATGCAGGGGTCGATGAAGTGGCGGCCTTCCTCCGGAATTTCCACACGAAGCTCCTCACGAACCTCTGGCTTGGACTGGTACCGCTGAAATCGGCCCGAGTTGGGCGCCAAACTGAAGTACTGGGTATTTTAGACCCAGCGGTGCAGGGGCACACACCCTATGACTTCGGGGTTTCACCCTGTTCCGGACCTACAGAAACACAGAGTCTTCTGGGTGAAGTCAAAGAATCGTTTATTGGCTGCAGACCAATGACAGGTATCCTAGAAGTACAACAGCGTGTATGTTCTCAGGAGACTGCTGAAAATCATAGGAACGGACTTCTCCTTAAGTACAAAATATCATGCTCCAGGCATACATTCCTTGGTTTACGATATGGTCATATAAAGGCATACATTACAAACGAAAAAGCAGAGTCATGATGACCATCCCACATTCCAGTTCGGCCAGCCCACAATGATTTACACAGGAAGGTTCAGATCCCATGTTTGAAGTAAATAGACCCCCCAATAAATATGAGCATCTCCTGTTTTGGGAAACAAGTCATAAAGCAAGAACAAGCAGGTGTGGAAGAGATTAGCCGGGGGATTGTGTAGAATGAAAGGGTTTTATGACGGGTCAAGCCCTGATACGAATCACAGGTGGAAGGAGGAAGGGGAGCTCGTGAGACCGGTTTGACCCGGGGCAGCAGAGCCAGCTGCCCAGGTCACAGAGAAGTCAAAGGGAAAGCCCGTGTACTGTGAGGCCCGTATTAACTCCATCATAGCCTATGTGAGGGCAATGACAAGATGGCCACTGCTTCCAAAATGGAACCCGCGTAGTTGAGCAGAATACGTGTACACAGTGCATTCGTAGCTAGAACGGCACATAAAGCACTCGTACGTGCCGCATTTACCATTTGCGGTTCGCTAATACCAAAATAGACAGAGGTAGGGCCCTGTCCCCTACGCGGTTCCGAATACCAAAGTACGACACAGCTCGATGTCTGCCAATGTCATTACTGCGGAGGAAGCTGCCTCAGTAAGCTCTTTGTAATACGCGGTGGGATTCTTCCTGGGATCTGGTAACTGACTTTTTAGTGACAACACTTCACTACGTTTCCAGGGAGTGTACACCCATTGCTCCTGGAAACGGGCCTCCACCCTGGGACGAGTAACTACCCCATGGGCATCTACCACTTCCGTGATCTCGGGATGGTAGATGGGGTGTACTTCCCGCATAGGGTACTGGGATAGCCCCGTAGAATTAGTGGACTGCAGGCGGGTTCTATACGCCACCAGGGTCTGCACATTCCCATACACTTCTTCGGGGGTAAGGCGGGATTTATGGGCTTGTGTGACAATATCGTATAATATGGCCGGGGCCCTTCCCTCCGTGTGTGTTTGTTCCCATAATGATATAAGGCGGTTTGCCATATGTTCTAATGCTGCTGCATTACCGGCTCGTAATCCCTCATGGTGCTCCAAATATCTGATAATAAATAAATGGGTTGCCGCATCCATTGAGATGTCTGCACAGCAATAGCGTCCCTTTCTTCGGTTCCCAAGGCCGAATGAGTAAATAACCTCTTACCCTCGGTCGAAGGAACCGGACGTATCGGAGTGGTGACAGCTGCTACCGGCGTAGTACTCGCGGAGGAGGAGGGCAAGGCAGAAGGGGAAGTCATTGACCCGGGTGGCAGCTGTGTTGTCCCAGCTGCTGCAGCAGTTAACAGGGCTGGTAACATGGTAATCACCTCCGACACCGATGTGGACAGTCGGGAGAGCTCTGTCGAAGGAGGGGGGCTGAGGGGAGCCGGAGGGGCTGAGGCCCCCGGGGTTCCCAAGGGAGTGGCCGTGACTGGGGCCGAGACTCCAGTCACCTCCGGATACAGCCGTTGCGGCACATAAGGAGGTGGTGGCCGTATATCCAATAAGTCCTCTATCTCATCTTCAGCATTGGGCCGAGTCACATAGCTCTTATCTACCTTCAGTCGAAATTCACGGTTCATACAGTCTATTCCCTTTTCTGCTCGAGACCTATCATAAGCTATGGCCTTCTGAGTCACATTCTGTCCTGCCTTAGCCCTAGATTGTTTCTCCTCCCTTATCCGGCGCTGCTTGGATTCTTTCAGCCACGAAACCAGGGCATCGAACATAGCCTGGCGGCTGCGTCTGGAAAACAGTTGTTCCTGCAAGAAAGCAATCTTTTTCTCGTCAAACGAGCCAGTCTTTGGCCATTGCAATTCTTCGTTACTTTTAGTATATTTATGCCACAGAGTACAAAACAATAAAGGGGTAATTCCATGCTTCACATACATATAGTGGCTGGGACTCCCTTCCGGCGGGGCGGGCTGACTCTCAGCTAGCCGAGAGTCGCTCGTCCGACAGCAACAGCTGAAACAATTCAACTTACTAAAACAGGGCATGGTAATTAATCCAATACAAACACCAATGACACAAACCACAACCAAGAGGTTACAACGTTTTTCTACCTAGTCAGTGAACCAGTCCCACACTAATCGGTAGCATCTCCAGCAATCGACCTCCCTGACTACACCATGGATCCTCTCACTGCCTTTTCGGTTCACCACTGAGGCCTGTCCCGGGGAGGTCTGTGCCTCACCGAGGATATGTCTCGCGGCTACCCGGCTTGGGTCGTGAGTCTCCCAGGTGCAATCAGGCAATATTCCGCGCGCGGTTCATAGAGTCAGAAAAAAGGGGCCCCCATTCAACCATATCACATGTACATGTACTTTTCCAAATCAATGCCCAGCCATACCAATCTGGCTTCAAACCAACCGTGACACCGCTTCTCAGTGCCTAAATCAATGCACCGCCCTAGAGCCTGTGCTTCAAATACCACTTCACGCTCCACCTCGCGTGTTTCAAAACCAAAACGGGCACTGCTTGTAGCCAGTGCTTCAAATCAAAATTCTACTCACGGGGTGCACCCTGGTACGAATGTTCGTTCTTCGCTGCCAACTCCTCTCAACCAATCCGGTCCGTTTTCCTGAGTTGAGCCCGTAGGACCCCGGTGAAGGGTGACTAGCAGCAGAGGGCTTCCCGCTCGAGCGCGTGGAGCAGAACCCTGGAGCTCGTTCTCCGCCCACCCGACCGAAAAACGCCCTCGGACCTACCGCCCGAGTACGGGGGAGGCCGGACCCTATCACGGGGTCCCTTCGTGGTCGCCAACTGTTGTATCCAAGTTCTCGTTCCAAGGGCCACACTTACCAGTGGCCCGCAATGTAAGTCAAATAACGAGCAGTTGGCAACGTAGAAGGTTCAAGCGTTTATTGGCCAAACAGAAACTCTACATAGAGGAGCCTCGTCGATCCTCACCCAAGGGGTGTGCCGAAGAAGACTGCTGGCTCCTTGTCAAACTCATACTTTTATACATCACAGCGCAACATACAAAGCCTTCTAAGTGGAAAAGTACCAGCCAGTCTAGGCGCTCCTAATGAGCTCATCCTATATCTAGTGTCAATGATACAAAAAAAGGCTACTATCTTTAAGAATAGAAGGTCGACCGGGTGACTCCCTTCTCGTCCCAGGTTCAGAAGGAATTTGCTTGATACTCCCTTTTGGCAGATGTGACCTTGCTTCTCGGTCGTAAATACAATTCAGCCTGTCTTCTAAAACTAGTGCCTGCTGGACGAGAGAAATATGGGTTCCGGGAACCACGTGATTGTAGCTCTTTTAGATGAGAGAGCTGAGGGCTAAGATGGCCGTGGTTCTGTTTTCGGCCCTTTCTGCCGTACTTACTAAATGGATGCAGAAAGGGCCTTCTTACAGGGCCGAGACGAATAAGTTAGTTTTAGTTACACTGTGCTAATCATTATTCTAAAATTTGGATCCTACAGGGGTACGGGGCATACATACGCGGGTGCTGGGGTGGGGGTAAAGCGCTTACAGATGCGTGTGCTGGGGTACGGTGCGTACATGCGCGGGTGCTGGGGTGGGGGGGTACGGATCGTACATACGGGGCTGGGGGTATGGCGCGTACATAGGGGGGCTGGGGGTACGGCGCGTACATACGGGGCTGGGGGTACGGCACGTACATACGGGGGGGCTGGGGGTACGGGACATACATACGGGGCTGGGGGTACGGCACGTACATACGGGGGGCTGGGGGTACGATGCGTACATACGGAGCTGGGGGTATGGCGCTTATATATGGGGGCTGTAACGGCGCGTACATACGGGGGGCTGGGGGTACGGCGCGTACATACGGGGCTGGGGGTATGGCGCGTACATACGGGGGGGCTGGGGGTATGCGCCGTACATACGGGGGTGGGGGGTATGGTGTGGACGTACGCGGGAGGGGTGGGAGGCTGGGGGGGCCGTACGACTCGTACCCCGGGCACAAGTGTACCTGGGGCCGTGCAAAGTTCGCTCCGTACGGGATGTTTTCCATACACTTGTGTATTCGGGACGCCGGTACGGATCGGACTTGTGCGCTCGGACTTCAGTTTTACGACTCGTACGTAAAACTGTCCGGGGACGTCTCGTAGACTTTTCCCGAGGTCATTCGTATGTATTTTTCACGTACGAATCGTACTTCGCCGTTTGTACGGGACTTGTACGATTCGTACGTAAAAAAATACAGATACGAGTCGGACGGTAAATTTTTGACGGATCGGAATCGGCACCAAAATGTATTACTTTTACAAAATTCTAACATACATTCCAAAAATGATACATACTTTTAACACATATACTAACACTTAAAACACAAAAAAAATCGATATTACTAACTTTGATATTATGGAATTAGATATTTCTTATCTGCATTTTAATATTCTGCACCACTATATTTTTGCAATTCGATATTCTGTCCACTCTATATAAAAAAACTCGATATTCTGTCCAGGCAATATTTTTTTTCTCAATATTGTGGATAGCTACCCTTACAAGTGAATTAGATGTGCCAATAAGGTGTAGTCCAATTTTCCCATGTGTTAGGGAGAGAGCACATGCACTTTATTACTAGTTAGCAGAGGCAAAGTACACAGAGTCCTAATGCATTCACAACAGTGTACCAGTATTTCTCATTATTTCTCCATTTGGGTCTTCCCATCTATTTACTAGTGCGATGGAGCCCTATGTAGGCGTTGATCTGCCAATGCCCACACCTCGAAGACTTAGCACTCTACGTGATGCCCTGAATAGGCTACGAGAATAAGCACAGTGGTGGTTGTGTTATGATGCCCCTTCCTTCTATCTGGCATGACAAAGAACACTATGGCCTTACACATACGGACATGTTACGACTGATAACCTTCACACATTAGCTGAAAACACTAATTATCCATAGTTGTCCAATTGTGATGGATATAAATGATAGAATGAAGGAGCATTTGTTGTCTTTTATCTTGTGTGTTGGGTTTCTCTGTGATTTTTTTTTTCCTCTACAAAATTATTATTCTATAAATGAAGGTAGTAAAGCGTCAATATCAGTTGTTGCGATGTGTCTGTGACATTTGTACATTCACATTCTTTATCAAGCGGGCCCCCTTCCCTGAGCTGTCGCCAGGTAGAGGTGAGGTATCTTATCTGTGCACTACGGATAAGCAAACATTACTCTATTAACATATGCTAGTAGCATTTAAAGATATGGTGTGAATAGTATCCCACCTTAGTATCACGATTTTTCTGCAAACTTGTTTCAGAGTTATTTATTTGTTTGTATGTTTTTTATCTTTCTCTAATAGGTACGATCACTATGTTGTGAACTGAAAACAACTGTACCAGTGGTTTTGTATTTCAGTATCTGCATTATTTATTTGTTACTCTTCACTTGTTTTTGTGCAGCAGCACCCATACAGGTGCTGACGGAAGCCTTGACACCGTATGCGTCCCTATGGCTAAAACATGTAGACCTCTCGTGCGTTTGACACATGCAGTTTTAAATCCATACTGCAGGTGTGCTGTTTTTAATCCTGGCAGCGAGAACAAGCTAATAAAGTTAATATTTTTGCTCTTGCTAGTTAGTTTTAACATCCCTCCCTACACAGTTATTTTTTGTTGCACTGCGCCCTCATCATAACCAGTTCCTCTCCTCTGTTGGATTCAGAATATCCTTTATAGAGTAGATAAACGAAGACATCCCTGAGCTCCTCCCTCTCAGAGAGGGGGTTGTAGCCCTTGGTAGGACTAGGATTTCCCACCAAGAGGAGAATCCCAGATGATGAAGCATGCCATTTTCGGTGGGTGAGGGATTACATCCTGACAGGGATTTTGCCGCAGTTATCTCTGTGTGACTTTTTCTGGTATCTCTGACTGTTTGCCTCATTTAATCTAGACAAAAGTATTTCTTTCTTGTTTTGTAGTACTGTATTGGGGATACAATCCTTTGTAGGTCTATACATTTTCCCTGGGACCCTCCTACATCTTCTTTTGTGAAGCATTCTCTAGCAGCTACTGCTGCGGGTCCTCTGTCACTCGAGTCCTTTCTGTTCCGCTCCTTTATGAGGATCAGATTATGCTGAAACCCTATTCCTATCTATACTCTTGTCTCATTGCTCCTAATATCAAATGACAGAATCACAGGGACTGGCCTTTGATGAGGCTATGGCCCAAGCAATTTTGACTACCCCTAGCATTATAGATAACATACAAAGTGGGACTTTCACACAAGGGGATGACTGGTCCAAATTGCTCTTGCTTAAACGATCACATTCACACACTTTTAACTATGGTGCAATAATGACGGAATATCTGAGGGGCAATTGCGCCCCCACTGGCTTGATTGTTATGAACACTCCAAGATTGTTCTTGGATGATAAAACTTTTTTAAAAGATTGATTATTCATCGCTTGGTGATGTACGAGAGATTGGTTAATTTTAATTATTAGCACTGCCAAATGAACCGCAGATACAATTCTCTTAGAAATCCAGACCCTGGAGTCTCAAATAAAAGTGGTCATCGCAGCGACCCTTTACAAGAAACAGGCTGAAGATACTAACAAAACCAACAAAGAGTTCAAAGGCTCAATTCTAGTGACTAAAATCAACAAATTTAAGAAGGATTTGGCTTGATTTTCCTTTGATAAGGTGTACCCGTATACTAGTGACAACTATGTTCCAGTACAATATAATCAGAAGGACAAAAGGTCCAATTACTCCACTTCTAGGAGTGAAGACAGGTCAAGTGACCCTGACTCAGCCAGCAATGAAGAACCTAGAGGGCAGGAGCCAATAGAAGTAACAGAAGCAATTGGAGAGGAGGCCAAACAGGGCACCCAGCACCACAATGGTGACCCCAGTTCCCTTTGGTTATCAAAACCCACCATTTCAGCCATCAATGTTTCCTTACCATCTCCAACCACAGTTTTTCTCTAACCAGCCTTTTTTAGGGTCTGGCAGGGGATGAATGAGAGGGAGACGACGGAACCAACAAACTCACGTGCATTGGAGCCCGCCACCATCCCCAAGAACAACACGTAGTAGGATCAAACCCAACACACAACCAGGGAGCAGACACGATGCGACTTAGTCGTGAATCTCTTGGCCGCCCCATAATCTCTGGGATAGGGACTTTACTCGAACCCCTCTCTACCGTCGTGGATCATTTTTTACGACCACGTGTCATGGAAATGCCAACATACCTTCAGGATACAAAAGACATTCTTAGACTTCTTGAAGTGACTCCATTCGATGTCACCAGAGACTATCTTATCTCCTTTGACATTGAGTCTCTTTACACATGTATCCCCCAAGATGAAACATTGGTAGCAATACAAACTTTACTCAACAACAGAACGATGGATACCCCGGTACACTTCATCATGTCATGTGCACGTCTCGTAATGAAAGAGAACTTCTTCAAATTTGAAGATGGATTATTCGTGCAAATATCTGGAACATCTGTGGGCAGTGTTTTCGCTCGTAGCTTGGCAAACCTCTATGTGCATCTCTTCGAACAAGAACACATTCTATCTGAGAGCAATCCATACATAATGCATATCCTGGTATGGAAACACTATATTAACAACGTGTTTGTCATCTGGTGTGGTACACCAGACACTATTATTGAATTCCATCAATGGTTGAACACCAGGAATGAGTTTCTAAATTTCACATATGAATACAGAAATACCAGCATACCGTTCCTCGATATCCGCGTTTTTCCAGAAGGAGAAGGCCTGGGAACAGAGCTTTTCAGGATACCGATGACCAGAAATTCTTTACTATCGTACAACAGCTACCATCCGAAGTCCCTCCGAGACAACTTGCCTTATGGGCAATTTTTACGGATAAGGAGGAACTGTTCCACGAAAGAAAAGTATGAAGAACATGCAAGGAGACTGTCCTCCCAATTGAAAAAGAGACACTATCCGGTCAAACTCATACGTAAATCCAAGAAAAGGGCGGTGAACAACAACAGGGAGGCTGTGATGGAGATTGCTATACCCAAAGAAAGTTCATCGAGAATCACATGTGTCAACACTTTCTGTAGTTTCTCTAACAAAATCAAGAGAAGCATTCTGAAAAATTGGAACATTTTGAAAATTGGGAACACCTCTATCCCCCAACCGCTATTTGCTTTCAAGAGATGCATGAATATCAAAGATCAGCTTGTCCACACACGTCCGAGAGAACAACCACCCCACACTCAAGGAACTCTCTGGAGTTTACCTACTATAAAAGAAAATCTTCCACGAGGTTCATGTGCTGTTTGTCTACAAACCAAACATACTGTCTCAATTGACAATGGCACCAACAAACCATGGATACTTTCCCGTCACACGAGCTGTAATAGTGAAAGACTTATCTACTTGATCTTCTGCCCATGAGAATTGCGGTACGTGGGGATGACCACTCGCAAAATGAAGACGCGAATTATGGAGCACAAAAGCACCATTCACTGTAGGAAACTATCCACTAGGCTTACCAATCATTTCCTAGAGAAGCACCATTCACCAGACGATCTGAACTGGACTGTTCTGAAACAACCCTTTATCACCTCTCATGTCGCAGATCTCTCTCTCAATATCTATTTAGATGCAAACAGAGATGGGTTTACAGACTACTGAGTGACACCACAGGTCTGAAATTATGATAATCTGTGGGTTGCACTCTGAAGATGGGAATAGTGACCTTGGATGGTTTCAGTCTCACACTTATTGTCAAGAATTCCTGTCATACAAGGGAAACACGCCCTTATGTAAACAGGAGAGCTGTTACATAACTCAAGGGAAACACGCCCTTATGTAAACAGGAGAGCTGTTACATAACTCAAGGGAAACACGCCCTTATGTAAACAGGAGAGCTGTTACATAACTCAAGGGAAACACGCCTTATGTAAACAGGAGAGCTGTTACATAACTCAAGGAAAACACGCCCTATAAAGGGAGGAACCGGGAGGTACAAGGCTGTCGGATATTGTGTTTACACCGACGTACCTGCTTCGTGAAGAGCAGTGTTCAGGAGTGGTGCTCCAGTAAGGCAAGAACGGAGGTAGGTCGAGTCGTTACTCCCTGGGCCGTGTCTTGCCCCATCGTCACCTGTGAAGGACCCGGAAGCTCTACCGGTCAACCATTGAGCTTCGCTTTTTGACTCGGCTGAGTCCAAGCGCAGTGGCGCTTTTGCTGGTTGGAGTCGTAACTCCCAGCCCGACCAGAGACACAGGGACTGCCAGCTGTAACGCACACCAGGAGGTGTTTGCCGCGTTACAGACTCGGAAGTCCACAGGATCGATCGAGCGGCTGCTCTCGGTTCAGTCTTCTTGCTTGTGATTGGGGTATCGGTGACGCATCACCAGGAGGTGACTCCGCGTCCCGGTGCAGTCTGAGGAAGAGGTTGAGCGGCTGCTCCCTTCAGGTAGAGACCCCGGCTGGGTGTTTCCCTGACTCCTCGATTCTCCCCAACACTCTTCGTGCCCCTCACAGCCTACCGGTTGGCATTGTCGGCCATTACATTTCTGCCCTCTGTTGGCATACGCCGGGATCGGCGTATATGCAGAGGACGGTTAGGACCATCCGTGCTGTGGGCTGGTAACGTACTTAGCCTGGAGGATTCCAGTGACTATAACTTTTGTTTGTTCTTTGTATTTTATTTGCCTTCATTAAAAGAACTAACCCTTCACAAGTGGTTGCGTCCTCATTGTCGTGTCTGTTAAACGATCCTGAGACGTTCAGGGCGTTACAAAATATCCGACCTTAATAACACTAACTGTCTCCCGGTCGATAACAGACATGGCAACACTTGATGATGTGCTGGCTGCTTTAGCGGCCATGCAAGTTGAAGTGGCTGCCTCTAGGCAAGAAACAGCCGATGTAAAAGCCAGACTGGATGCTATCCAATTGGACCCGCTCACGCCCAGCACCTCCCTCACGAACCAGACCCCTGCGGTAGTAGTGGAAATGCCGGTAGCCATCCCCTTGGCAACACCAGAGAGGTACAGTGGGGATCCTAACACAGTGCAGGTATTCCTCACACAAGTGGCGCTACATTTATCGTGCAAACCAAAGGCGTTCCCCACGAGTCAGGCTCGTGTGGCTTTCCTTATATCCTATTTGGCTGGAAACGCGGCACAATGGGCCGTACCTCTGGTGAGCAGGGACGACCCCCTCTTATGTGATTGGGGTGCTTTTCGCGAGGAATTCCTGAAGGTATTCGACAGAAGGGCTGACTCGTACACGGCGGACCGTGAAATGCTTGAGTTGAGACAGGGATCCAACGACCTGGTGCAGTATCTCAACGCGTTCCGAAGGCTGGTTGCGGAAACCAAGTGGCCTGTTGCTAAACAGACGGCGCTCTTCCATCAAGGGCTGTGCGATGAGCTCAAGGACGCCGTGGCTCATATTGACCCTCAACCCAAGACATGTGAGGGCCTTATCAACCTGGTATTACGGCTGGAACATAGGCTAAGTGAAAGAAAGGGGGATCATGGGAGAAAAGGAAAATCCCTTCCATCCTATGTGACGGTGGGAAGTCCTGTAACTTCCACCGCATCCAAGGGAGAACCCATGGACATCAGCGCAATACGAGCGAGCCTCACAGCCACGGAGAAAGAGTCACGCCGTAAACAAGGATTGTGCCTATATTGTGGCAAAAAAGGCCACTACGTACGTGAATGCCCTGCCAAACCGAAGCCGTCACGTTATCGGGCCAACCGGTCGGTAACAGCCGTGGTGGACATACCGGCGGAAAACTAGAGGACTCCAAGACCAGAGAAGGGGCATCTCGGAGTCACTCATCCATCCCTTCACTTTCCAACTCGGTCACTAAGGGACAACGACACCTGTTTATCACGGTGCACGTGGGAGTGCATGACCAGTGGATACCCGTTGTGGCCATGGTGGATTCAGGGGCCACTGGCATGTTTATGGACCACAACGAGGCATGCAGGCTAGGGCTAGTGCTTCTTCCCAAAGCAGTACCCGAAGACGTCTATGCGGTAGACGGAAGGCGATTGGTGACGGGGCCCATCGGACAGCACACGGGGGTCCTTCCGATGAGATATGGGAGGAACCATTTGGAACAAATCGATTTTAACATCATCCGAGCGCCCCAATATGGCGTCATATTGGGATTGCCGTGGCTACAGAAACACAACCCCTTTGTGGATTGGCCAACACATCGCATCGAAATGACGTCACCGTATTGCATCCTGCATTGTGGAATAAGAACGGAATCCCTTGACGCAGATGAGAGCGGGAGTCAGACGGTGGCTACAGCGGCAGAAAAAGATGTGGCTCTCCCCCAGGCTTATCACAGTTTTGAGGATGTATTTGATGAGGTGAAGGCGGAAGTGCTACCACCACATAGACAGTTTGACTGCCAGATCGACCTGGTGCCAGGGGCCAGCGTTCCCAGCGGCAGGCTGTATGCCCTGACGGAGCCTGAAAACGTACATCTCCGGGGGTACCTGGATAAACTCCTCAGGCTAGGATTCATCCGCCCGTCCAAGTCTCCGGCCGCCTCGCCACTCTTCTTCATCCCGAAGGCTAATGGGGAGCTGAGAGCCTGTGTGGACTTTAGGGCATTGAATGCGATAACCATAAAAAATCGGTACCCCTTGCCTCTCATTAGTGTACTTTTGGAACAGGTCAAGAAAGCTCGTATCTACACCAAGTTGGATTTGAAAGGGGCATACCATCTGGTGCGCATGAGGGACGGAGACGAGTGGAAGACCGCCTTTAAGACCAGGTTCGGCCTTTTTGAGTACCTCGTCATGCCGTTCGGTCTGTGCAACGCCCCGGCAGCCTTTCAGTACTTTTTGAATGAGGTATTCAGAGAGGAGTTGGATATCTACGTGGTCGTATATATCGACGACATCCTCATCTATTCTTCCAGTGTGGAGGAGCACGTACACCACGTCAAAGCTGTGCTCCAAAAGCTGAGGGAAAACATGCTGTTTTGTAAACTCAGCAAGTGTGACTTCCACGTCACATCCGTGGAATTCCTCGGAGTGATGCTGAGTCCAGAGGGACAGGAGATGGCAGAACGAAAGATCAAGGCGGTGAAAGAATGGCCGGTGCCCCAAAGCGTGAAGGACGTCCAAAGTTTCATTGGCTTCGCCAACTTTTACAGGCGGTTTATAGATGGATTTTCAGGAGTGGTGGCCCCAATCACACAGCTACTGAGGAAGTCCAAGGAGTTTGTCTGGTCCCCTGAAGCGAACAAAGCCTTTGAGGCCCTGAAAAGCGCCTTTGGTAAGGCGCCGGTGTTGGCTCACCCCGATCCGGATCTCCCCTACGTGGTGGAAGCGGACGCGTCGGATGTGGCGCTGGGGGCTATCTTGTCCCAACGCAACCACGACACAGGGGTGCTTCATCCCGTTGCGTACATGTCCCGCAAACTCAACGACGCCGAACGCAACTACCATATTGCGGAGAAGGAGCTTCTCGCAATCAAGGACGCCTTCACCGAATGGAGGCATTGGTTGATGGGGGCAAGACATGTGGTATCGGTGTACACGGACCATCGGAACCTACAGTTCATGACGGCCACAAGACACCTTTCTCCCAGACAGCTGCGGTGGATGATCTTCTTTGCGGGGTTCAACTTCCGCATCACATATCGGCCGGGGACGGAAAACCGGAAGGCGGACGCCCTGTCCCGTCAATCTGCAGTTAAGGAACCATTGCCTGCAACCGAGCGTTCCATCATTTCCCCGAGGATGGTATTGGGGGTTATCCAACCGGATACTTTCCTGAGGGGAATAAAGAGAGGGATCAGGTCATTCGCATGGCGGAGGTGGCTCCTCAGTCACAGAGAATGGCAGCTGAAGGACGGGATACCCCTGAAGGGCAGGTGCCTATTGATACCCACGCCTAGGCTAAGGAAACAAGCATTCATCTGGTGCCATGACTCTCCATGCGCAGGTCATTTGGGCTTTGAAAAAACGGTGGCTAGCATGGGACGGCATTTCTGGTGGCCAACCATGAGAGTGGATGTCAGGAGGTGGGGACAGGAGTGTCCTACGTGTGCTACCATGAAGGCCGACCATGGCCGAACCCAAGGGCTCTTACATCCACTTCCGACCCCGGATAGACCATGGGATAGCATATCACTGGACTTCGTGGTGGGCCTACCGGTAGACCAGGGGATGACGGCAATACTGGTGGTGGTGGATTACTTGACGAAAATGGGGCACTTCATCCCCTGCAAGAGAGTCCCTACGGCCGGGGAATTGGCGTCACTACTCCTAAAGAATGTGGTACGACTGCATGGATTACCTGGGGTGATCGTGTCGGACCGGGGGTCGCAGTTTACTGCGCAATTCTGGAAGACTTGGTGCACTGCGCTGCATGTTAAGACCGCCCTGTCCACCAGCTACCACCCTCAAACGGACGGCCAAACCGAGCGCCTGAACCAAACGCTCAAACAGTATCTGCGATGTTTTGTGGACCAGGGCAGGGAAGAATGGGTCGACTTGCTATGGGTTGCAGAGATAGCCTATAACAACGCCACTCACAGCTCCACACAGTCATCTCCGTTCTATAGCAACTATGGCCAACATCCCAGGTTCTTGCCATTTCTACATCCGTTCAGAGAGGACAGGATTCCCGCCACAGCGGACAGGGTGGCACACATAAAAGACACGTTGATGCGCTCAAGGGCTGTCCTAATAGAGGCCAAGAGAAGATACAAGGCTGCGGCAGATAGGAAGAGAAGGCCCGGGCCACTGTACCGCACTGGAGACTACGTCTGGATATCCACAAGAAACATGAGGTTTCGAAAGAACAGTGTGTTCCATCCCAAGTACATGGGCCCCTATCGAATTACCAAGTGTATGGGTCCCGTGAACGTGAAGGTGTGCTTGCCCCAGTCATTGCGGATACACCCTGTCTTTCATGTATCATTGCTCAAACCAGCACCCTCCAAGCCGTCTGGGACACCTAGGCCGGTATGCGTGGAGTCGGAGGTGGAGTATGAAGTGTCGGGCATACGGGCGTCCAAATGGCTCAGGGGGAAGCTGTGGTACCTGGTTGCGTGGAAAGGCTATGGCCCGGAGGAGCATTCATGGGAACCGGCTGAAGGGGTTCATGCTCCGCGCTTGGTCTCCTTGTTCCATCGGCGTTTTCCTGCCAGCGCTGGACCCGTGGGGAGCCGCTGAGAGGGAGGATGTACTGTCAAGAATTCCTGTCATACAAGGGAAACACGCCCTTATGTAAACAGGAGAGCTGTTACATAACTCAAGGGAAACACGCCCTTATGTAAACAGGAGAGCTGTTACATAACTCAAGGGAAACACGCCCTTATGTAAACAGGAGAGCTGTTACATAACTCAAGGGAAACACGCCTTATGTAAACAGGAGAGCTGTTACATAACTCAAGGAAAACACGCCCTATAAAGGGAGGAACCGGGAGGTACAAGGCTGTCGGATATTGTGTTTACACCGACGTACCTGCTTCGTGAAGAGCAGTGTTCAGGAGTGGTGCTCCAGTAAGGCAAGAACGGAGGTAGGTCGAGTCGTTACTCCCTGGGCCGTGTCTTGCCCCATCGTCACCTGTGAAGGACCCGGAAGCTCTACCGGTCAACCATTGAGCTTCGCTTTTTGACTCGGCTGAGTCCAAGCGCAGTGGCGCTTTTGCTGGTTGGAGTCGTAACTCCCAGCCCGACCAGAGACACAGGGACTGCCAGCTGTAACGCACACCAGGAGGTGTTTGCCGCGTTACAGACTCGGAAGTCCACAGGATCGATCGAGCGGCTGCTCTCGGTTCAGTCTTCTTGCTTGTGATTGGGGTATCGGTGACGCATCACCAGGAGGTGACTCCGCGTCCCGGTGCAGTCTGAGGAAGAGGTTGAGCGGCTGCTCCCTTCAGGTAGAGACCCCGGCTGGGTGTTTCCCTGACTCCTCGATTCTCCCCAACACTCTTCGTGCCCCTCACAGCCTACCGATTGGCATTGTCGGCCATTACATTTCTGCCCTCTGTTGGCATACGCCGGGATCGGCGTATATGCAGAGGACGGTTAGGACCATCCGTGCTGTGGGCTGGTAACGTACTTAGCCTGGAGGATTCCAGTGACTATAACTTTTGTTTGTTCTTTGTATTTTATTTGCCTTCATTAAAAGAACTAACCCTTCACAAGTGGTTGCGTCCTCATTGTCGTGTCTGTTAAACGATCCTGAGACGTTCAGGGCGTTACACTTATCCACAAGCGTTTGCAGTGTTACCAATCTTGCTCAAAACTATTTTAATCTGGCTAACAGTACTAACAAGAACAGGGTGACGTTCAACCAAGATCTCTCTATAAGATCTTTTGCATGGATTAATTCCACTGAGTTTGGTCCCCCCTTTTTCACGATTGGTGCATATAGTTTAGAAACAACATACTGGAGCATAGCGCGATTTTGCCTGGTAATGTGATCACACAAGCATACTACACACAAAAACATAGGGGCTAGTTTAAGACGCCCACAGCAACATCCCTGGAGTTGACTAGTTAAAATAAACTTGATTATCATGCAGTGGAGACACATGGTTGTCACTTTGAGGTTACCTCTACATCGGTGAGTCATTATTGTTTTAGACTTGTATGGCATATGGGGGATACAGATCTTGGTTTCAATGTGTAGCATCATGCTGTATGCATAACTAATTTCATTTTACACCATCACCAACTTAAAACAAACATTGCACAATAAAGCGTGTTTCTAGGCATCACCAATTTGATACTGGTGTCTAGAATAAACATTGCACAATAGAGCGTGTTTTTAGGCACGTCATTAACATCCACTTTGAGCACTTATAATCAGCGACGGCCCGTGTAGGGCGTTTTACAGGGGCGGTGACGTGGCGCAGAGGAGGGGCAGGGTGGGGGGTTGCAAAATGCGGCATACGGCCGACTTCAGGTAAGTTACGAAAAAAATTAATAAAACGAATTTCGTTGCGCGCGCTGCATCGCATTTGGCGATGCAGCGCGCGCAACGAAATTCGTTTTATTAATTTTTTTAGTAACTTACCTGAAATCGGCCGTATGCCGCATTTTGCAACCCCCCACCCTGCCCCTCCTCTGTGCCACGTCACCGCCCCGGTAAAACGCCCTACACGGGCAGTCGCTGCTTGTAATCGTTTAAACTCAACGACTTCGATGTTATCATGTCACACTAATGCTCGTAAAATGAGTGTGCACAATAAAGCTATCGGAGCCCAAAAGTTAGGAACATGGCCTGTCTCTGTTTGGGGCATGCGCAGTATAACGCGTTTGTAGATAGATTGCACTACAATTCCCGATGTGCTCTGGGACAGACACATCTGAATACACTTAGGGGCATATTCTCAAGCAGTTATCACCGTGTTGGCGGCACTTTTCTGCCGCTGCCGCTAACAGCCATTAGCGACAGCTTTCTGGCGTTAGCGGCCGCTATTAACATCGCCAACGATGTTAGCGACAACTAATGCTAATTATATGCAATGTAGGTGTTCCCCTCTTAAAACGCACGCTAACCCCACTTCGCAATATTCTCAATGACCACCTGGACCGGCGATGCGATCAAAAAACAGCCGCTAGGACCTGTTAGCTGCTGAAACTTAAGACCAGAAAATAGCTGGTCTTAAAAATGGGGATAACACTTGAGGCAACATCTCAGCAGGTTTTGGTGCTGGGCAGCGCTGCAAGCAATGTTGCAGCGCTGCCCTTTGACAAAACTACAGTGCAGGAATGCGCACCTTCAATAAGATGGTGATGTGCATTCCTGGGCCCCAGTCTTGAAAAGTGTTGCAGTGCTGCGACAAGACAGCATTGCAACACTTCTCACAATGCCCGTCTTGCGACAGCATGGATGCGCTGTATTCCCTGAACAGCACTCCATGACGCAAGTAATGACAGATACATCAGGAATCCTGACGTATCTGTCTGCACTAAAGTCACGCATTGCTGCAGTTGTGTCACAACAATGACGCAACTCCATCAATGCATGGGGCCAGCCTATCCCTGTGGCACTGTGTCACCCTCACGCCTGCCATCAGGCAGGTGGAAGGTACTGACGCAGTGCCGTTCATACGGGGGTGCCCAAATGTCGGCGTTGTTGGAGATTCATCGGTGGCAGTTGCGCGCTGCGGTGTCATCGTTTGGAAGCATTGGTGGAGTGATGGTGCGGAGGGAGTTTGTGAGACGTTCTTCGGTGGCCTTGATCCAGCTGCAAGGGGGTGCGATGATAGCAGTGGCATTGGGTGGGCAAGGTGAAGACGTGATGTTACCAATGATGGTCGGTCCAGGAGAGTCCGGGTTGTGGCTGCAGTAGAAGTTCCCGTTGGCAGAGGTGACGTACTTGACCGCGTGTCCTGCTATGCGGCTTGTCGAGGTGACTTACTGCTTGCGTCTGATGTAGGGAACCTTCCCCCGTAGGGGGTGGTGTCCTGGACACTGGGGTTGAGTTCACCAAGTAGGATGGCGTCGGTGGGTGGGAGACCCTGGGGTGCAATGACGTCTACAATGGTATTGGAGAATGGGGTCCATGGCTCGGGGGGCCTGCACATGAGGGTGCCACAGAGGATGTGCTTGGGCTTGGTCCGGATCTGGGAGTTGAGGTGGTCCATGGTCACCCTTGGGTCATTAGAGTGCATGGTCAATCAGAGTGTGCCTCTCTAGGTGGTGGCAATGCCTCCTCCTTGATGGTCATGGTGCTCCTTGCGGGTGATACTGCAGCCATCAGTGATGGCGATGGCGATGTCCGGTCCGGAGCAGAGGTTGGTCCTGGCAGGCGAGGTGTCATCCAGGGTTGATAGCGAGGAGGGTGCTGGCATCAAAGCGGTGGAGTGGCCAAGAGGAAGGCTCCTTGGTGCAGAGCGCGGTCCAGGGGCAGACAGACGTAAACGGCATAGCCTACAGGTTGCTTTTGGCATGGGAGACGACCATTACAACACAGGCAGTACATCGTCAACAATGCAACTCCGACAACACAGTTGCCTTTACATCGCATTTGATTACAACCCATTGTGAGGTCAGTAATGGGGTAATTTAAAGTTTATCAGGTGGGTATGGGTTTTGGATGTAAAATATGAAAATTGGGGTGTGTTTCGGGGTAAAATATGGAAATTGGGGTGTGCATTTGGGTCAAATTAGATTTTTGGGTGCGTTATGGGTGCTCCAAAAGGAATTCCAGGGTGCACGGCTAGGTTTGGGATGCAAAGGTTAGTTTTGTGTTGCACTCACTGAAGTGGGAATAGTGATATTAATGTATCCGCTATGCAACACCTACTCTACTGTTGCAATGTGCCTGGTATTAGTACGCATGGTAATGGAATGCAATGTTATGGCATGCGTCACAACCACTTATGTGCCTTTGGCACACAAGTGGTACGCCCGCTGTGCATGGGCGCACAGTGGCCGCCATTGAGAAGTGCTGGGGGGGCCTGGACAGCTATGAGGTGGTAAACACTGGAAAGAACACTGGATGAGGGTGGACGTGGGGATGTGTGTGTGAGCGGGTGTTCTAAAAACTTTAATAAGGGAAGTCTTACCTCAATGCCGGGTCCCGTGTCTTCATTGCTCCTGCTCTCCTGCTTCTGCTTCCAAGAACAGGAAGTAGGCAGCCAGGCTCCCTACCCTGAGCCAATCACAGCGCTGCGATGTGTTTGTGGGATTGGTAATTGGCAATGGGACAAGGCATGCAGCCAGGGGCTGGAGGGGTGGGCATGTTCTCCATGCAGGCTGTAATGCAGCCTGCATTACGAACAGGGAAGTGCGAATAACTGCTTTGGGAAGCCTGAGTGGGCCGACCAAACAGTCATTGTGCACTTGAGTGAGCATGCCAATACGTCCGTGCCTTGCCCCGTACTTGGAGCAGTGCTAAAGCAAGGGAAACATAGCACGGTTACATCAGTAAGTTATCATCGTGTGATGATTGTTCCTCCTCTGCACTGCTTGAAAGCATTGGGGCGACGCTCTTCCACCATAGCGAATGAGCCCACACGAGGGGTGTGTCATCTATGTGTGCTAGGTCTGGGGGACTCGACCTCCAGGCATCCTGCGCTACGTGTCCCACCTTCTCCTTACCTGGACATTGACACCGTGGAGCAATCCGCTGCACTCTCTCCAAATCTGTGACTGAGCCAGCAAGAGCCTCAGCCAGGAGGGATTTCTCAAGCCTGGGTACAGCAGTTGCCACCAAGTCCGCTGGTGAACCTCCCGTTGCAGTTGTTGCAACAGGGCCCCCTTATGCGTGAAGTTGCAGCGCACCCGCCCCACAGTTTCGGCACAGCTTAGGGGCCTCACCCTCCACAGCGTCCGGCCAGCCCAACGCCATCCGGCCTGTGATGCAGAGTCGGCACCCACCGTTGGTAATCCCCTCCATGCACCTCAGTGTAGTTGTGATCGTAGTATGTGATGCAGACTTCCCTACGTTGGGGCGCAGGAGCGCCTCTACTATTGACAGCTTTAAGGTGCGCAAGGCGGTCTTCTCACACAGGTCAGCAAAGTGTCTCCATGCGACCTGCCAGACTTAACCACCAGGTATGGGCGATTGTTGCGCCTCAATGTCTACCGCCAGGGATCATCGACTCCACAGCTCCTCAGCATCTCACTACAGGCTCCAGGCGCAGGTCCAGCGAGGCATCCAGGCTCCAGACGCAGGTCCAGCGAGGCATCCAGGCGCAGGTCCAGCAAGGCATCCAGGCTCCAGGCGCAGGTCCAGCGAGGCATCAGGGCTCTCATCCCGGTCATCCTGGATGTTGGCTGGCTTGCAGGGGTTGTTGATGTGTGCTGCACTTGTTCCTGGCTGCTCCATTCTGCAGTTTATTGTTTTTTATGCCTATTTTATAATGGAGGTTGACTGATAGGCTATTTTTTGCATTAGAGACAAAAAAATCACGTTGGGCTGACTAGAGTGTTTTTTTGCCGCTAATGGGCCTATCGGTAGTTATCACCTTCTAATGCTGGGTTTCCTATTGCCATCATGCTGATGTTAGTAGCAGTTTTCACTGTCATTCCCTGATACTATCGCCATGTAGGGACGGCTTGGTAATACATCGCTAACATGTCGATAGTTTTCAGGGTTAGGCGGCGATAAAAAAACTGCCGCTAACTTGCATTTGCCGTAGTATCACCGGTCCTTGAGAATATCCCCCTTAATCTTACGAACCGCATTCCCTTTGCTGTATTTAAGTGGGCAGTCTGTCTGCTACGCTCACCTCCGGTTGCAGCTTACAGATTTCCTGGGGTACCGACGGAGAGGTGAGTGCGAAGAAAGGCTGTGTGCAAGTTAGGACTCTCTCGTCTCATACGTTTGGCTTTTTTATCTTTGCTAGTCACTCTCTCTCTATTTTGTAGTTTGATTGACACACTAGTCAACTAATGGAGGACATTCATGTCTGTTTTACTTGTTTAATAGGGTGGGTTAGACTGGTTACGTGTCAGTCCCCGATTGCTGACAATGAGCGGCCACTCATGAGTACCTGTTCTTTTTTCAAAACTGCCATCGTTTATAGATAAACGACTTAATGGAAGGGCACTCGCTCTGTCTAAACCTCTCCATACAAGCGGGACATTTACGGTTAACTGTCTGTCACGAAATAGACAGTGTACCAGTATTTCTCATTATTTCTCCATTTGGGCCTTCCCATCTATTTACTAGTGCAATGGGGCCCCATGTAGGCATTGATCTGCCAATGCCCACACTTCAGCACTTCGCACTCTACGTATTGCCCAGAATAGGCTACGAGAATAAGCATAGTGATGGTTGTGCTATGATATGTTTTCCTTCTATCTGGCATGACAAACAACACTATGGGCTTACACATACAGACATGTTACAACTAATAACCTTCACACATTAGCTGAAAACACTTATTATCCATAGTTGTCAAATTGTGATGGATATAAATGATAGAATTAAGGTGCATTTTTTGTCTTTTATCTTGTGTACTGGGTTTCTCTGTGATTTTTTTTCTTCTACAAAATTATTATTGTGTAAATAAAGGTAGTAAAGCATCAAAATCAGTTGGTGCGATGTGGCTGTGACATTTATACATTCACATTCTTTATAAAGTGGGCCCTCTTCCCTGAGCTGTTGCCAGATAGAGATGAGGTATCTTATCCGTGCACTACGGGTAAGCAAACTTTACTCTATTAGAACATGCTAGTTGCATTTAAAGATATGATGTGAATAGTATCCCAAATTAGTATCACGATTTTTCTGCAAACTTGTTTCAGTGTTACTTATTTGTTTGTATGTTTTTGTATCTTTCTCTAATAAGTACGATCACTATGTTGTGAACTGAAAACAACTGTATCAGTGGTTTTGTATTTCAGTATCTGCATTATTTATTTGTTACTCTTCACTTGTTTTTGTGCAGCAGCATCCATACAGGTCCTGACGGAAGCCTTGACACTGTATGTGTCTCTACGGCTGAAACATGTAGACCTCTCTTGTTCGTTTGACACATGCAGTTTTAAACCCATACTGCAGGTGCGCTGCTTTTAATCCTGGCAACGAGAACAAGCTAATAAAGTTAATATTTTTGCTCTCGCTAGTTAGTTTTAACATCACTCCCTACACAGTTATTTTTTGCTGCACTGCACCCTCATCATAACCAGTTCCTTTCATCTGTTGGATTTAGAATATCCTTTATAGAGTAAATATACGAAAACATCCCTGAGCTCCTCCCTCTCAGAGAGGGGGTTGCAGCCCTTGGTGGGACTAGGATTTCTTGCCAAGAGGAGAATCCCAGATGATGAAGCATGCCACCTTCAGTGGGTGAGGCATTACGTCCTGAAAGGGATTATCCCACAGTTATCGCTGTGTAACTTTTTCTGGTATCTCTGACTTTTTGCCAAAGGACTTTTTTGTTGTTTTGTAGTACTGTGTTGGGGATACAATCCTTTGTAGGTCTGTAAATTTTCCCTTGGACCATCCTATATCTCTTTTTGTGAAGCATAGGACAGGAAACTGCCAAGTTTCTAAAAGTGCATTTTCATAATTGTGACTTAAAATCTGACATTACAGTTAAAGAGCAATTTAAATTATAATTCATTTGAATCTAAAAACATATTTCTATCTGCTCCCAATCTAAAGTTAACACTTATTTAATGTAACCCAGTGTTGGCAACTGATTTGATGGGCCTTACAGTAGTGACAAACAACTTTAGAAGTTTTTCACTACCAGGACATGTAAAACTTAAGCCCTACTTTTTAAATAAAATGCATCCTGCTCTATAGGCCTTTAGAGCCTACCTCAAGGGTGACTCATATGTAATAAAAAGGAAGGCATAGGCCCAGCAAGTGATTATTTTGCCAGGTCACAATGGTAGATTAAAACTGCCCTTCAGGATGCAATGACAGGCTTGAGGCATGTTTTAAAGTGCTACTTTAGTGGGTGGCACAATACGTTTTTTAGCCCTCTAGTAGCCTTTAATTTACAGACCCTGGGTACATGCAGCACCATATACGAATGACTTACAAGTGAATTAGATGTACCAATAAGGTGTAGTCAAATTTTACCATGTGTTAGGGAGAGAGCACATGCACTTTATTACTAGTTAGCAGAGGCAAAGTACACAGAGTCCTAATGCATTCACAACAAAAAATAAATTTAAAAAACAGAAGGGTTGAAGGCAAAAGGTTTGGGGGAATATCACACCAAGGAAGTCCGGTCCAATAGGAAGTCTTCAATTACCCTAAAATCATGCTATTTTGCTGTGCATTTCAATTCAAACACTAAGAATAAGTTTAGGTACCCCTACTGAGTCAGATAAAGGCTAATGTTTAAGTCAATGACAGAAATTCACATCACTAAGTCAGAATTCCTCAACAAGCTTGGCAACCCATTTTTTTAAGTGCAACTAAAGACTCTAGTCACCCTCCAATCCAAGTTTAGAGTCCGTGGGTCAATTTCAAACTCTGCAGTTTTAGCTCGTATTGGGACTCCCTATGTACTACCGAATGCCTTAAAGATACACCATATCTACAGCTTAGAGAGGTTGGATTAGATAAAATGGGGACCCTTAATAGAAGGCAATGGATCATGGTTTCAACTGAAAACTCTCTAAATTCAAAAACCTCTAATTATCATCATTGACAGCAGCATGTAAACATGAATTAAATAAATTAAAACTGGCAGCAGACATTGAAATAACTCTTCAAACCACAGACTCAAACAAAGAGGCACACAAGTGGTATGAAATGCTGTGTCAAACTGAGAAACAGAAGAATGCGCCTCTTTTCGAGATCTGGGAACAATGCTTTCCAGTTGAACAGTGGAAAAATATATGGCAAGTACCTTTTAACAATCTTTATGATGTTATTAATCCTGCCACACTTAAAAAGAACCATTTCTTCACTCTCCATAGGGCATATTGACACCATTCAAATGATCTAAAAATGCAGAAGCACAAGAGACCCGGTGTATGGAGTGTGACTATCCTAGAGCAGATTGTTGTAGCGCGGAACATCAAATTCCCCTTTCGTCACAGACCAAATACCTCAGCATCAAATTCACTCATATACATTCATTGGTGGGGCCCATAACACCAATACTTACACTGTTGATCTGCTTTCCTAGGGAAATAAGTTTCCAAACGCTGACATGAAAGGAATACCGTTACCTTACCCTAAAAACATTGACTTCAAACCTAAGATATCCCTCTCATAAGGAGATGGATCATTTAGTTGTTTGTAGGTTTAGCGTCACAATCATTTATCCAGTCCTTAAATCCCACTAAATTCTCTTATTAAAATAATCGACACAACACATTTGTCAATGAAACAATTATTCTTAATCTAAGAAATATGGCAAGAAACATTGGAAATCATCATCAGCATTTCAGAGCATCATATTTACCTATTCTGGCTAAAGTCGTCCTCTAAGTCAATCAGTCAAGAAGAATTTTATTCAGCAAAGTTAGGCCGCAATTCAGTCTCTCAAAGATTCAGGATAACAGCTGTCCAGCAGTGCCACCGTCCTCTCCGTCAGCATAACGTCAGGAAATCGAGTTCGTCAAAGAAGATAAAGCGATGCAATAGATATTTGTTCAATTCCCTACCTACTTTTATAATGAAAATAATGTCAAAAAGTATCAAGATCGGGGTTTAGAAAGTCCTGATTGGTCGACTTGGGGTTGTGAGGTACAGTTCTCAGGGTGTCAAACGATGAAGTCATCGAACTTGCTAGTTCCGGTTTTTAAATCTAGCATTGTCTTTGGTATTGGCTAGGTTCCCGGAGCGTCCTTGAAGAGTACATGTTCTCCCGGGGTCAGGTCCAGGCCACTGCTACTGGCGGTGACGCCTGCACACTTCACTCAGACCCTCGTGTTGTCGGGCAGTCACGTTTAACGTCTCGTTCAGCCATCTTGTCTAGGCCGAAATGGTCAACTTAAGAAAAAGAAACACAAAAACGTAATTAAAACACAGAAATGGCTAATAAAATGTTATCCCCTTGCTAAAACCCATATGTGTGTGTATTTATCTAGCAGAAGCAACACTTAGAGCGGTTTATACTTACAAAATAAACCACAAATCACAAATACATCACCAAAGCAACATATAACATGCAATATTCTAATTTTCTACTATTAATATGCGTACTCAAGTTAGTTTACAATTAATATAGCCATGCAAGGTGCAATTCCCACATGTAATTCTTTCGTTAGTATGATTGATTAATGTTTTCACTGCAAACCAATTAATATGATTACTATTAGTTAATTATTCAAATTAATATAAACATGTAGAATGGGGGGGTATACAAAATTTTGTACTACCCGCTCCAGCAATCCCCCCTTTGGTGATTATGTCACCACACTAATCAAAAATGTCGTATCCCTTTTACGGAAATTTAAGTTGATTTCTTGTTTCGTTCATATTTCAGTATCCCCTGTTTCTTCTCTTTTTGCTGTTTTATACATGCTATCCTTTAACTCTTCTAGTTCTATTTCTTCAAATTCTCTTTCTTGTTTCTTATCCCTTCTCCTTAAGTTTTCTCTTTTTATTCTTTTCTGATTTGTATTCTTTCTACAACAAATACAACCTAGTCTAATTATTAATACTAGGGTAAATACACATGTTAATGGAAATAATATCTTACCTATAAATGTACTACCTAATTTTACTAAAAAGTCTTTAATAGCTGATATTTTCTTACCAATCTTCTCCCAGACACCTTCAACCTCCACAGACTCCACCCTCTTTTGCCAATAAAATATCAAGGGCAAGTCAATTTTGCATTACCATAGCACGCATGGCAACCATTTCAGTATTTACCAATAAGAATCCTCCAGCGGTGCTTGTTGACAAGCGATCCACTACTGTTGAAAGTTTTCTAATTTTGTTCGCATTCAGAGATATTCCCACTGCGGGTATCAGTGCTCCAAAAATGTCACCCACAATCTCAATCCAAGATTCTCTCTTACTACATGCTAAATAACTACCTAAGCTATGTACACCATCCTCTCCTCTATCCATGTGAAAAATCTTTGGAAAAACCAGGCCAACATAACATGTGCCATACCAGTGGTCTGGCAAACGATAATATGCCCTGTTCCCACAAATGAAAAACAGTCCTGGAAAGACTGGATCTCTTCCACCTTTAAATCCCCATCCTCCCATGATCCGGTATGTATCATGGCACTCACTATTCCCTAGAAAATAACTTTCATATGCCGTCTGATTCCTTCTTATTCACAATTTCCCTTTCTGAGGCCAATCTAAAGCCATAGTTGGACTTGTTTCCCCTCTTAAGTGTTTCTCCGTCTCTACATTCCAAACCGTTTTCTCCACTCTCCCTTCTGAAGCCTTTCTTTGCATTTTCAATCTCCTTTCTTCAACCATATCCAAAAATGTCTTCTCTTCTTTCTTTAAACTGCAAGTCAAGTTATTTCTAAATATATATTATAAGGTTAGTTCTTTAGTCTCTAAGAAAAATTCTCCTAATACCTTTGCAGGTTTTACCTTGTTTAGTTTGTTAATTGCTGGTACTTGGGAAAATATAGTATCTGCATCTGAAAAATAATACTCTAATTGACCTGTTTGATAAAATAAACTAGCTATTACACTACATGTTATTCCATATGTTACAGGAAGGTGATGATAAGTAACTCCTTCAGATACAGATGCAGGTAATTGCATACATACGTAGCAATCCCTTACGTCCACTGTTTTTACATATTCATACAACAACTTTGAAAACACATTGTTAGAAAAATCTGTTATTGATCTATCATTATGTAAATAATTGTTATCTATTCTAGTTGGAACTACCTTTTGAACTTTCCTTATATTAGTCATGTTATCGCTATGTCCTTCTAATGTATCTATAGTAACTTTAAATTAAATTAGTAGAGCAAGAATACTCCAAAGAAGCATTAATAATCCTGTACAACAACAACACATTTTGCACCATCTTCTAAGGAAGGTACATCTACTTTTGCTACTTTCTATGTTTGCCATCTTTCTAAATGAGCCGTGTCTTTTGACTTAGCCTCTTCAACTTCACAACTAGTTTCTAACCCAAGGCTTCTAAGCACCTACGTGGTTCTACCAGTTTTTGTCTTTTTCAGTATTTTATTGCTTTTCCATCAGTAACTTCCTTGTCTTATTCAGTTTGGCATCTCATCATCTTTCACTTTCCTCTCGTTTTCAACATACAGGTTGTCCTGAACATCCGCTTCTTCTCCAATATTGGACAAGATAACTCTCAGGATTTCCGATTCTTCGTCTTCCTCAACCACTTCCGGTACAACCACCTCTGGATTCCCCTGGCTATACCGCCTCTTACTTCACTTCAGGCAGGGCCACATATGTCCATTCCGGTGATTTATACTTCTGGTTAGGTTTTCGTGTTCGTTTGTTTTCTTTGACCACTGTTTGTTCTTCTTCTTTCGATTTTTCCTGACTCGTTACTTCATTCACCTGTTCAGCTCTTGGCGAATTTACACGTGTCAGTCGATAGCTCAGTCTCTTTATTTTGTTTGTCCACACCTCGTCTTTTGCCGCTCTTTTCAATTTACTCCCTTTATCATTCTTTTCAGTTCTCCAAGCTCTCTTTCTCAGAACTCGGCCTTCTGGTATTTCATCTTCGCTTTCCTCAGACTCTGTTTCAACTTGCTTTTTACCTTCAACGGGTTCCTTTTCCACCTCTTCTTTTGTTTTCCCTACTTCTGTCCCTCCTCGAATCTCCATCACACAATCTTCCTGCTGACTACTTGTCCCTGATTCTAACTGGATGTTGGAGTTCCCTACACCTCCTCGGGGGTCTTCCGCAATAATCTTTCCCTCTCTCTCTGTATCTGGCACCTGTCCATCTAAAAGTGTTGTTTCAGGTGGAATTTCTCTCAATCTTTCATCTGGCACTTCCTTTTCAGGGATTTCTTTTATTGTCTCTCCACTGTCCTTTTCTTTGTTCTTCCTTTGTTCTTTCTTGGACGAATGTGCTCTTTGTTCTGTCTCTGAGTCTGAACTGGTATCAGAAATCTGTAACCTTTTCCTCAGGGAATTACTTCTGGGGACCAAAGTTAACCTTGGCTCTGTCTCACCCCTTTCAGAGTTTTCTCCTTCTCTATCTTTTGGCTCTCCGTCATCTGACTCAGTACTGGATTCTGATTCATCAAAATACTCCTTTTCTTTACAGTCAACTGGATTTGGAATTCTCAAAGTATGACTTGCATGGATCCAGTTCTTCAATCCAGCACACTTCACAGCTGTTGTCGTAGTCAAGATGACTTGCCTTGGTTTTCCCCACCTGTGTACTTTTATCCTTACCCAGTCCCCTGGGCTTAGATCATGAGCTGGCTTCTTTTCAAGAGTGGTGGCATCCGCTCCAACCTGATGAAACACAGAATGAACTGCGTCAGCCAGGATTTTACAGTATTCCAATACCATGTCATCAGTTATTGTCATCAGCTTGTTGACTGGTATAAATACATGTCTCATTGCGTGTCCCATGAGGATCTCATGCGGACTCAAAACAGTAGTTCTGTCTGGTATTGATCTAATAGTCATGAGTACTAGAGGCAAGACATCGGGCCATTTCATACCTGTGGCTAAACACATTTTCCCTATTCTGTTTTTGATAGTACCATTCATTTGTTCTACTATACCAGAAGCCTCTGGTCGGTAGGCACAATGCAGTTTTTGTCGTACATTCAATGCTTCACAAATCAGTTTTATAATCTCATTATGGAAATGTCCTCCTCTGTCTGATTCAATTGTTACTGGGAACTCAAACCTAGGTATAAATTCCCTCAACAGTAACCTCGCCACTGTCATTCCATCATTTCGTCTTGTTGGGAACGCCTCTACCCACCTGGAGAATAGGCACACCATCACCAAAACATACCTCAACCTGTTACAAGGAGGCATCTCAATGAAATCTACTTGCATTTTGGTGAAAGGCCCTCCCTCTCGACCTATTGTTCCTAGACTCACCACTGTCTTTTTTCCTGGATTGTATTGTTGGCAAATTAGGCATCTCTGACAAATACTTTCCGCCACAAGCCTGAACTTGGCATTATACCAAGTTTGTTTAAAAGACCTAATCATGGCGTCTCTTCCTATATGTCCCTGTCCATGATACATCCGTGCCATGGCAGACATCATGCTATCAGGCATAACTGGTCTTCCATCTCGATAGACCCACACATGATCTTTCTTTCTTGGTGCACATCCTGCTTTTACCCACTGTTTTACTTCTTCCTCTCCTGCTTCTTCCTGTAATTGTCTTACCTCATCCCATGTTCCCACAGTGTTAGTAAACATTGGGAAACAAGAAATCGACTCTTTTTCCTTTGCCCGATTGATTGAATTCTGATTTTGTGCACAATATTGTGCCATGTCGTTTGCAAACTTATTTCCAGTGGCAATGTAATCACCACTGCGGCTATGAGCAGCACATTTTACCACAGCCAATTGCCTAGGCAGCTGTATTGCCTCAAGCAACTTTCCAACCACTTCAGCATTCTTAATGGGAGTTCCACTTGAGGTTAAGAAACCTCTTTGCAGCCAAATGTGGCCGAAATCATGGACCACCCCGTAGCCATACTGGCTATCAGTTATCACAGTCACTCTCATACTTTTCCCAATCTTGCATGCTCTGGTCAGGGCAATAAGTTCAGCTACTTGGGCCGACCTTACTCCTTTCAAATAGGATGCTTCCATCACTGCTGCATCTGTACATACCGCATATGCTGCACTCAGCACTCCATCATCTGTTCTCAAACAAGATCCATCAACAAACATGACATAATCACTTTCTGGCAAAGGTTCATCTTTTATGTCAGGTCTTGGTTTTGTACAGAAATCAAGTACATCCAAACAATCATGTTCTGCTTCATCTCTTACCTCCACATGCTCTACATCAGGCAACAATGTCGAAGGATTCACATTCACGCATCTCACAAGACTCACATTTGTTGCACCCAAAATGACCTTTTCATACTTAGTCAGTCGGCTGTGCGTCATATACTGAGTACGACTCCCTGTCAAAAGAATCGCCACATCATGAGGCACAAACACTTTCACAGGATATCCCATCACAATTCCTTCACTCTGTTCCAAACTTCGACATGTATCAGCTACTGCTTTCAGACACTCAGGAAGGGCTACAGCTACTGGGTCCAACATGGATGAAAAATATGCAATTGGTTTCCTCAGTTTTCCATGCTTCTGCACTAGAACAGAGAGTGCACATCCATTTCTCTCACTGCAATACAACTCGAACTCCTTATCGTAGTCAGGCATACCTAATGCAGGCGCTTCACACAATCCTTCTCTCAACTTCTTGAATTCTGCCAACTCCTCTTTGTTCAAATCAATAGTATCTCTCACATTACTTCTTGTCAATCGCACCAAAGGTTTTGCAATCAATGGAAAGTTTCCTATCCACTGACGACAATATCCAACCATTCCCAGAAACATTCTCACTTCTCTTTGGGTCATTTGTGGACTCATTCTTTTTATGATCCCGATTCTGTCAATAGTTATTTTCCTGTGTCCTTTCTCAATGCTGTGTCCTAAATATTGGACTTCTTTCTTAAAACTTTTTAATTTCGATGGTGACACTTTTAATCCTCCATCTTCCAAAGGATTCAGCAAAGCTACCGTGTCTACCTCACAAGCTTCACGAGTTTCCGAAGCCACAAGAAGGTCATCGATATACTGGACTAGTACTGAATTTTCAGGCATTTCCAAACTCTCTAAAGACTTTTTCAATAGCTGATTAAATATTGAGGGGCTTTCCGTATACCCCTGTGGAATTCGGCACCACGACAAAATACGCTTGCCGAAACGAAATGCAAAAATTTGCTGACTGTCATGGTGCAATGGGATGGAAAAGAAAGCATGGCACAAATCAATCACTTTGTACCATTCTGCGTCATGAGGGATCTGATATAAAATCACAGATGGATTCGGTACAATGGGACAACATGGTACAACGATTTTGTTTATCTTTCTCAGATCTTGCACTATTCTGAACTTCCCACTAGGCTTTTTCAGTCCCATTATTGGTGAATTACATGGGCTACTCATTATTTCTCTCAAAATTCCTTGTTTTATCATTTTCTCAATCACAGGAGTAACTCCTTCAATTATTTCAGATGTCAATTTGTTGTTGTAATACTTTATTCGACATATAAAAGTATATCATAAAAGTTCTGTACAGCATATTTTTAAAACAATTAAGAAAGACATACTACAACAAACGGTTTCAATCCATATGTGATTAAAAAAAGGATAAAAAAGAGATAAAACTGCATATATATACACATATCATAATCAGATATCCCCTATAATTAGTAATGTAAACAGTAATGGGCTGCCAAATCAAGGATGGGGATGAGTTACTTGTGGATGTTGCGCCTTGATTAACCTGCGTCTTAACCTCCAAGCCCAACCCAAGTATTTGGCAGTCCCACAGGTTACACTTAGAACAGATGTATCAGAAGTCAGAATACGCAGTGCCTCCTTGGCAGACCTTATACCCAAATTTTTACAGACAGGTTTTAGCCACCTTAATCTAGGTTGCCTGTAGGCCTGACAGGCAAACTTGAAGTGGCCAATAGACTCTGTGGGCGAGGCACAGCCTGGGCAGCCCTTTAAGGACGTAATTGCCTTACTCCAACTGGTTTGAAAATCGTGGAGTGGAAGTGTGCCATATCGCCATTTGAGATATAATGATCTATCTTCAGGCAGTTCGATAAAATCCAGAAAGGGCTCCAGACTAGGAGCTGGTTTCATGTCCAGGAAGTTCACACTAAGCACACCCACCTGTTTTCTTAGGGTTTCAGCCATGACCCAATCCCAATAGATTTTTTTTATCATTGGTTTAGAGGGAGGGGCCTGGCTCACCCAAAAATCAACCAAGCCAATTTCCTGTAGTTGTTTTTTCAAATTCATTACCAAGGGGATCTTATGATCAGCTCCCAGGTTTAGTATCTCATCCAGGTGTCAATTTATATTGTGGGACATTTGGGTAACATACTCCTTCTTTTACAGTTATTTTTACTGGATCTACATTTCTCATCAATCCTAAGTCTTCTCCTGTAAAGTCCCAAACTTCTGCTTTTACTGATTGTTTTAATTCTTTTGGTAATTCATCAGGGTTAAATACAGCATAGGTTCCTGTAACCTCTTTCTCTCTGTTTGCCATTGTCATTTTATACAACACATCATCATCTGGTGTTTCAAAGGCTATTCCATCTGGAGTACAAAATATAGTGCAATTCATCTTGCACAATAAATCTCTACCTAACAAATTCACAGGACTGGTATCACACACTACGAATCTGTGCATTTCAGAAAATTTCCCTATACTAACTTTCACTGGTTCTGTAAGGTAAGTTTTAATCTGTCTGTTGGATACACCAACTACTTGGATCGTTTCATCCGAGAGAGGAAGATTCTTGACATCAGCTGATCTAACTGTTGATCGAGTAGCACCAGTATCAACTATGAAAGTAATATTTTCATTATTAACTTTTCCATCTACAAATGGGCCTGTCTGGTCTACTTCTAGAGTTGCGCCAAGTACGCACTCTTCTTCCTCCCTTCGGCACCGTCAATAACCCTCTTCTGAATCGCTTTCATCGCGTTGCAGCCAATACTGCGAAGCAGCGCTAGCGTGTTGCGGCTTATTTACCCGTTCTTCGTTGTGGAATCCATTCTCCTTACTATACTTCTGGTAATTTTTGTTCTGTGGAAAAGGTGGTTTTGGCACCTGATTCTGTTGTGTGACACCCTGCTGTTGTCGTTGCTATTGACCACTCACCTCATTCTGCACCTGTGGATTCAAGGATGAATTTTCATCGTTAGTACTTGGTGGATTCTTACACTCGGATTTCCAATGCCCTATCCGACCGCAATTATGACACGGAAATTTCTTCTTTGCTTCCTCAATATTCCCTTTATTTTTCCCAGGATTACATTTCTGTTTTGATCCAGCTTGTTCCACTAATTGTGCTTCCTGTCTCTCTGCTACTTTTACTTGTGCCCGCATAGCCTTCTCTTTTAGTTTTCGCTGTTTTGCTTCAATTTCAGCACTGAAATATTTAGCATGACTCAATACTTCATCTATTTTCTTATTTTGCCAATCTACCGCATGCTGTTTTATCATTTCACTAATTTCTGGACGAAGACCATATACAAATCTGTATACGAAATGACTCAAATCCTTGTCACTCAAATTTTCATCTCCACTGAATTGTTTAAAGGCTAAAATTAACCTCTCATAATAGGCATGTACTGATTCTTTGCTTTCCTGATGTGTTCTTTCAATCTTCACCCAATCTGTTAATCCACAAACAAGGAAAACCAAACCACCTTTGCTCATCCTACAGGCCGATATCACTCCTAAACGTGGAGGCTAATATACTGGCCAAGATACTTGCTACCCGTATTTTGACAGTGATCACCAACCTAGTACATCCTGACCAGTCAGGCTTTATGCCAGCCAGGAATACTTCTCTCAATCTGCGGAGACTTCACGGAGTGCTTGCGAGGGCCAACACTATTCTGGAAGATGCGGTTGTAGTCTCACTTGAGACGGCCATGGCCTTTGATACAATCGAATGGCCATACATGTTTGCTGTAGTGCAAAAATTAGGGTTCGGCCCTGGCTTCCTCAGTTGGGTACGCCTCCTTTACGCCTCCCCCTGGCTCGGATAGTGGTGAACAATCGAGTGTCCTCCCCATTTGAGTTGGGAATTGGCACTCGTCAGGGTTGCCCCCTCTCCCCATTGCTCTTTGCCTTCATTTTGGAACCATTGGTGAAGTGGAGAAGGAAGGATCCAATAATTAAAGGGTTGAAATGGGCAACAGACTGGGCGGACCATATATCGCTTTATGCTGATGACGTAGTACTATATCTAACGTCACCGGCAGCCTCTTTAAATCGAGCGCTCCACATCTTCATAGTCTTTGGGGAATTTTCAGGATACACCATTAACTGGTCTAAATAGGTCCTTTATGTCTTAAGCTGTAGAACCTCAACCTTACCCAGAGGTTTCACCATAACAATCGCTCCTACTAGCTTTAAATACCTGGGGATATATGTTTCCAGAGACCTGACACTTTCATACGATCAAAATCTTCTTCCCCCGTTACAACACCTTAAAAGTGACGTCATACACTGGAAGTCGCTTCCTCTGTCCCTATTGGGGAGGGCCGTCGTGTTTAAAAGGATGTCTTCCCGTTTCTTATATGCTTTCCAAAATACACCACTCCCGGTGAAACAAGAATATTTCATATCAATTGATTCCGCCATGAGGGAGCTCCCCGTGGGAGGGGAAACCACCACGGATGTCTCTTTCCAAACTCACAAGAGGGTGGTACGACAGAGGCATTGCACTCCCCAACATTAGAAGATATTACTGGGCAGCTCATCTTACTTCCATTAATCACTGTACATACGAACCGCAGAATGACCAAGGTTTTAACATGGACAGATGGCTGCTCCCCGGAGGGAGTTACAGGGGAGAGCTATATGCAAATCCATCTAAAGTGAAACTAACGGGGCCCACCAACCACTCGGTCAAAGTGTGGAGAGAGACCATACTGAGTTTGGGGTGGAAGGACAAAATCACGTTGGCCACCCCACTCTGGGACACAGCCCTGTTGGGTAATTTGAGAGTCAGTAAAGGGTTTGACCAGTGGGACCTAATTGGCTTATCCTCAGTTGGAGACCTGTGGAAGGACGGAGGAGTATTCTCCTTTGACCAGTTGAGAGACGAATATGAACTTGCTGCCTCAGAACACTACAGATATCACCAAGTCAAACACACGTTGAAAGCGGTAATACCCAGGGGTGACACTCTGCCAGAATCCTCACTGTTACAGGACAGAATAATAGACGGCCAACTCCCGGAGAAGGCAATCTCCATGATTTATAAAAAACTTATAAACAATACACCCGACCCCCTTCTCCGACTCCGCGCACACTGGGATCACGACGTAGCTGGTCATACATACTTTTTGGGAGTGTCCATTAATCCAGAGATAGCGGGAGAGAGTGACAAATTGTATGACAGAAGCCATGGGGGTAACTACCAACAACAAAATTAAGCTATGTCTTTTAAATATCTGGGGCCCTACAGACCTGAGCATAAAAGAGAAGTTATGGGTGTCATTGGGGATGATGGTTGCCAAACGAAATACTGCAAAACTGTGTAGGGCGGGATAAAAACCGTCCATGAGACTCTGGGAAGAAGATATGGACCATTGTATGTTTACCGAAAAAACTGTATGTGTCAAGAGGTTGCCCTAACAAATGGTCGCAGATATGGCAAAAATGGAACACTTACAGGGGGGACATCTGTGAGCCGCTGAGAGACATACCAATCATGGACATGGAGTAGTGGCCACTAAATTGATGTACTGTGTGATTTTTCCGCCCGGCTGGGGATGTATCTTCAATATGGATAGTTGCCAAATGCATAATATTGTCTGTAATTTGTTATTTTAATAAAAATAACAGTTAAAGTTAAACACAAATATCTACACATTCTGGACACTTGTAAGCTCAGTCATAGCAGAGGTAAAAAAATAAGATTTTATGATAAGCCCTATTATGAACCTATTATGGATACAATATGAGGAAGGGGCCACCTGTAAGAATAGCAGGTACCTCATTTGTTATCTGATACTCATTGCAAGGCATCAAAATTTTAAAATATGGCTGACCCTAATTTTCCTCAATGTAAAGACTGTGTCGATCAGGCCTACAAAATATATAAGTGAGAAATAAAATGCACAAGTAAAAGAAAGCACATTTCTTTGGGACTCCTATGGTTGAATATCTTTGTTTGTATCACATATGGGTCTAATGAATTCACCACTACCCAGCTCAACTCATATAGGAGGTAGGTGATCTCCATACATTTTGCCCCTCAATATGTATGAGTGAGGCTTAACAAATTCCCATAGGTTGATTGCTCAGACATGAGAAATGCCCTTCAAAGAATACTATAGTTACTTAATTGCGGAGCGATCCTAAGGTGATGAGGACCTAACAAAAAAGAACAAGAATAACATCCAGAGAAGTGGTGAAGAAGGAGAAGGAACCAGTGGCTGCTGGGATGAGTGCTAAGTGAAGTTTCTTTCTCAATTGCAACTGCTGCATTTGTTGAGATATTACTTTCTTGCTCCTAAGCCCTTTCCCCAATCATTTAAAAATGTTGTACCTTCCTATGTTTCTGTCTCTGACTCTCTGCCATGTAAGGGAAAGGTATTAGAAAAAGAGATGTGTTGTCCAGTGCCCACTGTCCACCCACACCCCCACTTCCCATCCTATCACTTCCAGTCCAGGCATGTGCCACATTTCTCCCTCAACTTCTTTCTAAGTTTATTTTTCTTCTGATGCCTTCTCTTACTTTAGTTGAACTTCTGCTCCAATGTAATACCCAAACTCTTCATTGCAAAACTTAAACCCAGCCCGAGCCCTGGCCTAAAACATCAGCCTTACCTAATACTCACGTGCTCCATAACCAAGGAAAAATATTTGTTGTATTTGTATTTAATTCAATCATTCAAGCAGATCATACTTGTAAAGCACAGCTTGCCACTGGAGAAGGTATCTGGGTGCATGCATCAGTCGAAGAGCCTGGCCTTGAGATCCTTCCTGAAGTGGGTCAGCGTGGGTGAGGTGCAGAGGTGGAGGACGTTCCTAGATTTGGCAGCAAGGTGCAAGAAGCAGCATCCTCCGGAGCGGGGAATACCTGGTATCAGTGTGAGGGCGAGATGTGCGGAACGGTGGTTCCTGGGAGGTCGGTGGAAATGCAGGTAGTGGTTCATGTTGGTGGGTCCCTGGTTGTAGGTCGCAGGGGTGAGGGTGTGGTATCAGGAAGAGGGCCTCTTGTCAGGACTAAAGGCCATTGGCATTATTTTTAATATGTGCCAATAGTTGCCCCAAATCATGTCAGCCCACATGGTTAGCTAAATAATGTTGAATGATATAGTAAAATATATTGTGAGCATACATTTCATGCACCATAGTTTTTGATTTCTAATCATATTTTTAAGCACATGCTAAGTGTCTTGTGAAACTGTCACCCTATGAATTCATTTATTTAAACCTTTCTTCTATTTGAGCAAGTTCTATTGTTTTTTTTATTATACGGGTGGTTAGGAATAAATTCATGCCAAGTACTGCAAATAGCAATTATGTGAATGATGTGTAAAAAGGTCCCAGGGACATGGAATCAGATAGGCAAAGTGCCTTTATCATAGGGAACGAGCAACTCTGTGTGACTGTCTGACTACACAAATGTTTTTGTTTTGCAGTGGGTACTATAATTCATGTACTTTTGTTCTTTCCTCAGGCAATCTTGCTGTTCGACAAGGAACCACCAGTGCTGCATGCCAATGCAGACACCAGAGCAGCGTGTTCCCCAGCAGCAGGCACCACTGCTCCCCCTCAACCACAGGGATTGTCCTCAGGGAGCTCATAAAGGGAACTGAAGCTGTTAAATAAACCCAGAGAGCCATGTTGTGTTGTGGGTGGTGGGGACTGGAACAAATTGGGAAAGGGTAATAACTATAGCATATATTCATCTTCAGGGTCGAGGAAGAGGGGTAGGAATAATTTAATTGAAGTGCTTTTGGGGTTCAGGGAGGGGGTGAAATCTTATTTTTTTTAATATCAAATAAGGTTTTCTTTATTCATCATTTTGATTTTTGTTTGGTATGGTTTATTAGCTGTTTACTTTATTGTGTTCTAGCACCCCCATAACTATTTAAAACCAGAATCCTTCACCTACCTAGAAGGCAGAGACCATTATAAATCAACACAGTGTACAGACAGGTGCAGCTCCTAAATCAAGGGCAATAAACATTCAAGTCCCTGGAGGAGGTTAGTTCTGTAAAATCATTGTATCCGAAATGTAGATTGATTCTTTCTGGCATGTGGATTGTGAAAAAGATACACATTACCTACCTTTGGCCTTTAATACTTTTCATTTATGTTCTGCTCTATGGTGTCCCGTTGTGACCTGAGTAAGAGGGTTGGTATGGACAAATTTGTAATTTTTTAACAGTTTTGTGTTGTATAGACCACATCTGACCTGCAAAGTGTGAGATTTCTTGCTGGTGGAAACGGATAAAAGTACAATAGAGCTAATACCTCAGGACAAAATGGCTTGGACATTGACGATTGTGTGGGTAGGGGAAAAAAAGAAACTTTTGAGAAAGACAAACACAGCATTTAAAACATCATATGCATGGCATGTCTCTCTTGGAATAAAGATTACAGTTATGTTACGTGATTCAAACAATCTTTAGCAGTCAAAATACTTCCAAATTACCTGGAATTATCTAGGCTGGAATCCAAAATGGTGAGGATGTGCACAGTTCAAAAATATTTAAAATAAATGTTAATTAAATTGATACCATATGCAAACGGTGCAATGTTTGTCTGACATTGTCTGTCTTGGGAATAGGGCTGAACTGCAGAGCAGTAAAGTCACAGAGGTTTCTTGTAGACGGGAAGGCCTGTAGAATGAGTAACAAAAATTACAGTAATTGAGAGTAGATGTAAACATGGTGCACGAGGAATAAGAATGTGGCCCATAGGATGCTGTACCATTAGCTAAGGGCCAATCTGGATCTCAGACAATCATTCCACAAGCTGCATGTCCCCTGAATAATTCATCATCCAACCAATACAAATGTTTAGATGTGGCCTTCATATCTACAAAATATTTTATATGCACTTAGGTTTTGCCGTGAGCCACCAGTCTGCATTATTCTAAATAAATCACCTCTTCCATGCTAGAGGGGTAGGATTTTTAAAGTCTTTTTTCCCACTAGAAGTAGATGGGAATTGTTACTTCTCCTGAATTTTGAAGGAATTGAGTTGTTTTCTTGTCAAGTGAAACTTAGAGGTCTAAGAAGATGCTGGAGTGCAGTTAACAAAATGGCAATCCAGTAACACACCATGCAGCACATGGAAATGTTCACCTAGAATGATCAGCCAAATATAAAAAGAAATCCAAGTTTACCAAAGCCCTTTTCACCCATCCCATGAATAATCATTTGGCATTGACTGATGCAAGTGACCTCTTCTGAGATTGGTATCACCTCTCTAGGTACAGGTCTCTTCTTCTGTGAAAGGTAAAGACAGAAGCAGTGAAGTCATTTCAATTTCCCCTGACAGTTGAGAATGAAAGGTTAGGCATGGGAGGTGGCTTGTTTTTTCAGGTAATGGTGGTATCCATTGCACACTTTCCTTCCATTGCTCATTGCAAAATTTAAGATGGCTTGGCCCTGAGGCTGAATTACTTTCTTTTCTTTTTTGCCACCTCTCAACACTCAGTCACCAGGCCAAAATAGCAGTGTACTCCCTAATTATCAGTCTGATCTCTCAGATTAACAGGTGCATTTAAGTTTATTTACAATCGGTTCACACTTACTATAAAAAGAACATTATTTTTAAATCCAGAAAGCAGATTAAATTTTCAAATTCAGGGAGGTTGATTGGACAATGATCACTTGCACAATTTTTATGTCTGAATATGTGCCCCTATTCATGGTTGTATCTTGTGGAGTCTTGTCATTTTTCTGTATGAAATGTTAATTCATTTTAATCATTGCCAGTTTCTCCAGGTCTTGAAGAGAGAAAAAGTTCACCCTGACTATGACAATTGCCCCAGCTAAACTGAACATCACTCTGAGGATGCATTGGCTATAGGACGTGCTAGATACATTTTTCCCAGCCCCCTGTGTTCTGGCCACTGTTGCATTTTCCAGTACCAATTGCTCAATAGCTTATACACTTTTCCTTAGTCATATAAATAGTCTTGTACGATCCTCCCTATTGTCATACTTGTTGACATTTGATGTTTCTGAATGCCTGCACCTGTATATTTGAGTTTACTCGTGGAATATTCATAAACCAAGCCATTGCAGATGTTGGAAGTTAAAGTGATTCTGTTGGTATTACAGATTTCTCAGCATGCAATTGTGCTATCTTGAACGTGTGCGCTGCTGTAGTTAAAACATACCTATGGATTCAGATCATCCACCTTTCTCTCTAGAAGTTGAAGGAAGCACTTCAGTTGCACTCTTTCATTTTCTAGGTCATTCATTTTCCTCAACATCTTATTCATATAAATGGAGACATCAACTGATGGTAAAGAAATTAAAGTGGGTGGACTTTTTTGTACAATGGATCCAATATAGTGGCTCGGATGTAGTCTTTGGTGGACACAACTTTAATTTTGTATTCACAAGTAGAATTAACGTGTTGGTCAAAGCAGCTGCTTCTTTATTGACATTCATGTATAGTTCTTCTATCTTTTACAAATGATCATCCATCATCAGCAACAATGAAATGGCTTGGACTATGGCACAATCCTTCTTGGTGACTTCCTCTGTCAAAATCTCAAAAGGCAGTAAAATTTAGATCAGGCCCTCCACCAGTCATGGTTCTGGTAGTTGGCAGTTTGGCAGTTAGATTCTCTCTCTTCAAACAAGCATTATATCATGTTTCAACGATGGAGTTCCAGTGGTTGGGTGCGGTTCCACTGACTTGGAATCTCCTATATGAGGGCTTTCACAGGGCCTCTTTTATTACGCTGAATGATCCTCAGTTTAGTCCATGTTTATGTTTTGGAACAATAACTTAAATGAGTGCCAATCCTGCAACATGTTGTATACTACTTATTTGAAGAAGCTCTGCACAATTAAGTTGATGCAATGAGCTAAACATAGGACTTTGAAGTATCTCCTCTTAGCCATGGCTTTCACAGTATTACTGCTATTGCCAGTGGCAATAACTACGCTGCTAAGAACTCTAGGTTGAAGCCATTCATGGGTTTTAGTATAAACTTCTTATACAATGTTGGCAACTGTATGTTATTTCTTCATAGAGAACATTGCAACAGATGCCTTGAAAAGCATCAGCAATGGTAAGATTAGCTGCTAGCCTTTACTTAAGCCCCTTGAAGGAGACCCAGTGTGCTGTGGTGCACATGCTGTAACTTGGCAATTAGTTCACATGTCTGTTGTGAGGTGGAAAAACAGAACAGTGTTCTCCTCCATTGCTTCACCAACCAATTCCAGCACTTGGCAGTATAGCTGTGACACAGCAATGTTTGAAAAATAGGCTTGAAACATTCCATTATTGACAGAGGCCCTCCACAAATTTCAGACAACCCTCTCCTTCCACCATAGAAAAAGGGAAGCGGACAACTGCTAACATTTTGACCAGCTTCTCATTAAATAAGAGCACCTTGCTGAACACAGTCTTGATAGTGAGTTGTGATGTTTGTTGGTTTCTTTGTGACAATCTCATCTCAAGTGACCTATATGGGGTTGTGTATACAAACGTTCCACCAATAGAACCAGTAGAGTCACTGCCAATGGAAACATGAGAGTCCACCTGGCTTTAATTAAAGTGGGCTGCCTGTCAGTTTGGCAGACAGGGTACTTCTCCACATGTGTGATGGGGTTCCCTCTTAGCCAAACTCAACATCCCAGTGTCCCTCTAGGGTGCATGGTATTCAAGGAGTCACAGAAGTCATGAAAATTTCAATTAAGTTAACTAGCAAATACCTGGTGTCCCTCCGGGGCCCAGGGGAACCCTTTGGGAGCCAGGGAGAGGATGGCAAAAAATGTTATTAATAAATAAATATCTGGTTTTCCATGAGGCACCTATGGAAGTTAGAAGGAGGCAAAGTCCACTAAATACGAAATACCTCTTGTCCACCCAGGGACCAAAAGGCCCTATGGGAGTCGGGGTGGGACTGGCAACATCGATTAAATAATTAACTAGTTCTTGGTTGTGGTCTTAAACAAGAATTACACAGTGGCATTGAATGAGAGAAGGGCGGAAAATTGACTTGGTTAAGTGAACAAGTTGAATTTAGATGGCTCTGCGTAGTATGATGACGGAAGGATATAGTTACTCATTAGATCTAAAGAAAGGTGCAGATTTTCAGTGTTTCAGTTAGTAGGAAAATGGCTTGTGTGAGCAACCACATACTGGGAAGTGTGCTTGATGGCTGTTGAGAGTGGGTGAGTGTCACGTCACCCTCCCTGTTCAAGAGCAGACGGCCTGAAATCATTGCATTGAAAACGTACATGATATGAAAAGATGAAATACCAGTTACAATAAAAAATTAAAAAATGATTGCATCATTGAAAAATACACAAATATAAGGAACAGCTTACCAAGAGTAGAACTTGTAGAACTGATCTGACTAATAATCTTTATTATGTGTGTCCCCTCTGGCATTCATCTTCACACCCCAATACACTGGCTATTACATGGGTGCTCACTGTGCCACTGGAATCAAGCTATCCTGGCTGCAAAGGGGTAAAACCCTGAAACCGGTCCTAAGATGCTTGTTTCCGGTCCAGGCAGGAACTGGCTTGGCAGTTCGGGCTGGACTGTTCCCATGAGGCACAGGGTCAAGACTGATTTGCATATGGCCAGGTCTAAACTGGGGTGGCATGGTGAGCAAAAGAATGATGGATTTGACCCCGATCTCTAGACTGGGGGTGAATGTTTTGATTTGTTCTGCATTCCATCCCTCAATTGTGTGTCTTTTGATTTACAAGAGTGTTGGCACTCTGTTACATCTAAAATAACATCGGAATTTTGAGCAATGGCATCAAGTCCAGGTCGGTATTAAGCACATGCATCAGACAAACCTGCATTTAGTTCAACTGTATGCCCTCAATTGAACACTCTGCTAGCGCATACAAAAATGTGTGAACTTTTGTCCCCACATTATTTATACCAATACCTTAAATGGGGAGGCCTATGTTGTGGCAGCACATGCAGAAAATAAATCTGAAAGAAATAGTGTGGGTCGAATAGGTAGTGCTCCAGTGTGACAGATTTAGGGTGTGAGGATTGACTATTACGAATAACATGTACATTTCAGCTATGTTCACATTCAGGAACATTTGACCTATGTTAGGCTGGAAAGGTTTAACCCCATGTAGATATGATGTATATATGTCACTATACCTTTACCCTGTCCTTTACCCACAGATTCACCACCATTTACCCTACCCCTTACTTCACACCAAGAGCACTGTAAATATTTATCGCATTGCTACTTATTTTGAGCAACTGTGTTGCCTCTAAGAAATGCTTTGACGTTATATTGAATTTGATGCCTTCATTTTAAAATTAAAAATCTGATTTGAGCATCATACAAAAGTGGTGAATGCTTTTCTAATTTTCTTCAGTAAAACAAAGTTGCTATCACGACCACCATTATATTGTACTGTAATACTGACCCAGGTCTGGTAGTTTTACGTGGGTTACCCCGTTAAAACTCAACACGCCCATTTTATTACACTCTGACATGACCTCTATTCAGAATGTATACCTGCTTAATAGAGAGGAGTGCTTTTATAAAGTGTGTACTCATCATTATGTCCATAGAGAGGAAGGGGAAACTTGTACCAGAGCATGTATTCTCATCACCTCTGCGCCGAGGTCACACATGTTAGTCATCATTCAGGACCTCATCCGACAGAGGGCAAGATCTCGCAGTCACCTCCCATCATGTCCTGTGAGGTTGCATGCTTGTGTGTGTACTTGTGTACATGCACGTGCATGCACGCATAAGTGTGCGTGCGCGGGGGTGTTTACTTGAGAGGGCAGTCTGTCAAGGGGTATTTGTCTGGAGTAGAAAAGCCTGCATTTGTGTAGGGATGTTGAGGTGGTGAGGCTCTGGCTGTGGTGGCAGGTAGTGAGTTAGAAAGGGATGGGGAGTCTCTTTTGTAATTAATCCATGCACTGAAGAAATACAAAAGTAACACACTTTAAGCACAAAATGTCCAAAAACACACACTTCAAGCACCAAAGAATGCATCTGTCGTGTCAACCAAATGACAGCATGGAATTGACTAGAGAACTGTGAGGAGGAGTTGGCCTAACGGCTAGGGCGGTCGTCCTCGAATCGGGGTAACTGGGTTCGAGCCTTAGCAATGAAGCTGAGCATTCTGTGATTCTGGGCAAATCACTTAGGGGCATATCAACAAGCAGGCGATACAAAATTATCGCCGCTTTTGCGGCCGATTTCGGCCGAAACGCGGCGATAATTTTATCGCCTAATTAGCAAGGTCACGCTAACGCGTGAAACCTTGCTTTAGCGTCAGGATTCGTAACGCCCAGCTTTGCATCTCTAATGAGATGCAAAGTGGGCGTTCCTGACCTGGCATGATGCTTAGCAACATTTCTCCTATCAGCAAGCCTAACGCTATGAAGCATAGCGTCAGGAAAAGTAGCGATAACCCCTGTTATCGCTACTTTCCTTACGCCTGCTTCAGGACTGACTTAGCCATGATATCCTATGGAAGGTGGATATCATGGCTAAGTTTGTGAGTCCCTATCAACTAACTAACGTGAGATTAACGCTGGGTTTCCAGCGATAATCTCACGTTAGCCAGTTAGCGCTAGGATTTTTATCGCTGATGAGATAAGCGTTGCTAATAGCACGCTATCTCAGCGATAAAAATCGGCGTTAGCCGGCGATAATTATCCTAGCGCTAAGTGCGCTCAGCGATCATTATCGCCGGTTGTTGTTGATATGCCCCTTAATCTCACCGTGCCTAACCAAAAAGGAATGTGTGTTCTCATGTAACGCAACTGGTGCTATGTAAAGCACTCCGATACCCGATTCAACTTCGCGCTGTAGAAAACTCCTTAAAAAAATAAACTAGAGATAATAACCTCTTTATTTACGTCATCTACTTATATAGGCTTGATTCCGTTCCGGTCAACTATTTCCATCAGGATGACGTGGCACTAAACAGTAAAGTGCCTGCGCAGCGGGCAGTATAAAATATAAAACCACATGAAGATATGAGCTGAGGAAGAAATTCATTCCCTCTCAAGTACATCACCGGACTGACCCATTGCACTTAACTTCACTCATGGCTGAACTTCCTCTCCCATTTCCCAACACACGCAAATGCCTCCACCACCACAACTTCAATTTCATATATTTTCTTTGCCAATAATAATTTCCTATTGGGAATTTTGCTGTCTCTTTCTCCACTATTTTCATTTTTGCGCATTAGAACAATTCTGCAGTTCTACAGAAACGGCACGCAATATTAAGTAAACTCATTTTATTTATAGTGCCCTGTGCACAGATTGAAAATACCGCTTTGTAGCCCTCCGGGTATTCTGGGTGCCTTAGGGAATAGGAATGACACATCTTTTTCTCATGCGAAGTCTAGTCTTGACGTACATGGTAAAACGATGATCATTGTTGAGTTATAAGGCAAAACAAATGCAAAAGCAAAAAGAAAATGTATTAAAAATCAACATAGAAATAAGCCCAACAGTCAAGCTTTTTAGTAACACATGAGCACGTGCAATTGAATTGCAGACAACACGTTGACCCCAAACAGTGGACTGGGGTGATGACATCTGCTATCAATAGCCACCATCTGCAATCACTGTGGGGTTGGGCAGCCCCTGAAGGTCACTGACAATGAAAAATTGATTCCTAGTAACCACCAAAAGCAGTTTCCTCTGAAATACGTGTTTCATCATCATAATGACAACTCCCAAACCATTCTGCAAATGTTTCCATTGTCAGTGCCACAAGGGTTATGATGCAATGTTATCTAACTTAAAATTATGCATTGAAATATGCTGTTTATGTGGCACATTCTCTGATAGTACTTTTAGTTTTTTTACAGAGTTTTATATAGCGCGAACTTGACCCGAATCGGGTATCAGAGCGCTTTACATAGCACCAGTTATCTTACATGAGGACATTCATTTTTGTTAGGCAAGGGGAGATTAAGGGGCATATCAGCAAGGCGAGGCGATAAAATTATCGTCGCTTTAGCGTCTGTTTTCGGACGAAAAGCGGCGATAATTTTATCGCCCTATCAGCATGGACACGCTACCATGTGAATCCATGCCTTAGCGCCTGTTTACTGAATGCCCAGCTTTGCATCTCTAATGAGATGCAAAGTGGGCGTTCCTTCCCGAAATAACTGGAGAAATGCCGCTAACCGACATTTCTCCAATTATCAAGGGAATCGGTAAGAAGCATAGCGATAAGAAAAGTAGCGCTAAACATGTTTATCGCTACTTTCCTTATGCCTGCTTTAATTCTTACTTAGCCATGTAACCCAATGGTAGGTTGATTACATGGCTCAGACCACCCTGCCCTATCAGCAAGGTATCGCCGGTCACAGTGAGATTATCGCTGGATTTCCAGCGATAATCACACTGTTTTCCAGCTAACGCTTGCACTTCTATCGCTTTGGATATAAGTGTTGCTGATAGCACGCTATCTCTGCGATAGAAAGCAGCGATAGCCGGCAATAATTATCCTAGCGCTAAGTGCACTTAGTGATAATTATCGCCGGCCCTTGCTGATATGCCCCGAATCACAGGATGTTCAGCGTCATTGCTGAGACTCAAACCCAGTTCCCCAGATTCGAGGCCGACCGCCCTAGCCGTTAGGCCAACTCCTCTCCCCTTATTATTATATAGTAATATTTTGCAATATGTTTGTGAAATCTGAAAATTGTGTGGCAACATATGTGGCAAACACCATTAATCCATCATTTTATGTCAAGGGCTGCAGCCACAGAACCACATAGATCCACTGGACCTCACCACTGTCCATTGTTATATCAACAATTTAATAATCACGGGTAAGCATAACCATTTTAATTCCAATCAGCAATCTTTGTCATCTGCACTTTGAAGAAAAAGCTAATTTTCTAACCTTACTACCCAAAAATAAACATGTAATATGAAAAGATACATAACAGTTGACCTGTGTAATATGCTCCTATGTTGCCCTTTTGGAATTCTGCTGACATTTAGAAACAATTTGGTTTTCAACATAGTGGTTAATGATGTCATCAGAATCTCTTGACAGCAACAATTGGCCGTATGACACGGATGTGCATTAGGTACACCTGCAAATCATATCTGGCACACCATGTGCAATATTTATGATTGGCAAACAGAGTTCACAACTCAGCCGGAACCCGGCATTCATTTTTACCTCGCTTGTCTTTGCCACACAACTTTTTGCCACAAATATGCCGTCAACCACGTATGCCTTTACAATAAAAATGTAAGTATTTCACAGGTAAGTGTATAATACATATATATAAATATATTACCTACTGGCAGACACTAGTAGGTAGTTATGGTTAGAACCTAGTTTCCATATGAAAAACATTTTTGACTTGCCTATAACTTTAGTGCCATTTGATGAATCTTCACCAAATTTTCCCAAAAAAGTGAACTCCTGTTTCTAGTTGTGCATGGAAAGTTTCAGGGTAATCCTTCAAGAGGAGGCAGATAAAAGGGGGGGGGGGGGTTAATAAAAGTGTGTTTCCCATGTTAATTCGAATAGAGATTTTAGATACGACTGCAGCTTGAACCGCTGAACGGAATTACACTAAATTTGGCAAAGAGCTTGAGTTTGGTCCAGAAAGTGCGCTTTTTGTGATTTGGTGAAAATCCGTTTAGTAGTTTTTGAGATAATAATGGAAAAATAAATTTAGAAATCTAGGGACGCAGACTCTCCACAGACCCATCACGGTGGCTTGCAAATTCATGTGCCAACAGCAATGCAATGATTGGCTGGCCGCAACTTGATTGAAAAGTTGTTGCCGCCATTTTATCTATCGGGGAGTTGTCCCCGGTTGCAAAAATAGAAATGTAATGAAGTACAAGGGGTCAGCGTAGAGGTACCCTGACCCCATGGGTGCAATGTAGGGGTCTGTGAAAGACCACTGATGGGTTAAAAAATAACCCAAAACATTTTTTTTCCATGTGCAAGGGTTCTCAAATCCGAGGCAACAGTCAGTATGGCACCCCATGTAAAATCGCAGTGGATTTGTGAATTCTCTGGACAAAATACACACACACTCTCTAACACACTCATACAGCCACTCACAGACCCACTCAGACACTCTCACACTCACTCACTGACCCACTCAGACACTCAAGCGCCAACTCACAGACCCATTCTGACACTGTCACACCCACTCACAGACCCACTCAGACACTGTCACACTCACTCATATACTTACTCAGACACTAATACACCAACTCACAGACCCACTCGGACACTGCCGCACACACTCACATACCTACTCAGACACACTTACACTCACCCACAAACCCACTCAGATATTGTCATACCCACTCACAGACCCACTCAGACACTGTCACACTTACTCATACACCCACTCAGACACTGATACACCAACTCATAGACCCACTCAGACACTCTTACACCCACTCACAGACCCACTCAGACACCCTTACACCCACTCACAGACCCACTCAGACACCCACACACCCCTGGTAATCTCACTTAGATCCTCTAATACCCACTCACAGACACACTGAGACACTCATACCCACTGACAGCCCCTTTCACACACGTATACACCCACTCACAGACCCACTGAGATTCTCACACCCAATCTCTGACCAACTAAAACACTCACATACCCACTCAATCAATCAATCAGGGAATTGTAAGCGCACTACTCACCCATGAGGGTCTCAAGGCACTAGGAGGGATCAGCAGTGCCAATCAGTCAAAGAGCCAGGTCTTGAGAGCACTCCTGAAGGTGTTCAGGGAGGGAGCTCGTCTGATGTTGATCGGGAGTTCGATCCAGGTTTTGGCCGTGATGTAGGAGAAGGCTCTTCCCCCTGTTCTGGCTCTGCAGATGTGCAGGGTTTCCATGAGTGCAAGGTTGGTGGAGTGGAGGTTTCTTTTGAGTACATGTAAGGCGATTCTCTCATTGAGGTATTGGGGTCCTGTGTTGTGGAGGCATTTGTAGGCATGGGTGAGTAACTTGAAAGTGACTCTTTTCTCGACGGGGAGCCAGTGGAGCTTTCGTAGGTATTGGCTGATGTGCTCTTGACAGGGGATGCCCAGATGAGTCTGGCTGTGGTGTTCTGGATCATCTGGAGCTTACAGAGTAGAGACTTGTTGATGCCAGCGTAGAGGGTGTTTCCGTAGTCCAGTCTGCTGGTTATGAGTGTGTGGGTGACTGTCTTTCTTGACTCAGGGGGGACCCATTTGAAGGTCTTTCGGTGGATGCGGAGGGTGTGGAAGCATCTGGAAGCGACAGCGTTAACTTGCTTGTTCATGGAGAGGGATGAGTCGAGTACAATGCCAAGGTTTCTGGCGTGGTCCGTGGGGGTCGGAGGGTTTCCGAGGGTGGTGGGCCATCAGGTGTTGTTCCATGCTATGGGGTGGTACTGAGTATGAGGACTTCTGTCTTCTTCAAGTTGAGCTTCAGGCAGCTGTTACTCATCCAGGATGCGATGCCCTGCATTCCTTCCTGGAAGTTGAGTCTGGTGGTGGTGGGGTCCATGGTGAGGGAGAGGATGAGCTGGGTGTCACAAAGCTACTCAGACACTCACATACCCACTCTCAAAATCCCACTAAGTCACTGTTACATGCACTCACAGACCCACTCAGACACTCTCACATCCACTCACTGACCCACTCAGACACTCTCACAGCCACTGGTAAACTCACTTAAAACCTCTAACACCCACTCACAGACCCTCTCAGACTCTTATGTACCAAATCACAGACCCATTCAATCACACAGCCACTCAAATACATACTCAGACACTCTCATACTCACTGATAGACTTACTTAGTCCCTCTCACACCCACTCACATATCCACTCAGACACTCACACATCCACTCAAAGACCCACTGAGATTCTCACACGCAATCACCAACCCACTCAGATACTCGCAGACCCACTCAGACACTTTCACACCCAGTCACAAACCCACTCAGACACTGTAACAAGAACTCACAGACCCACTGATACACACAGAGACTCCCACACCCACTGGTAGACTCTCTTAGATCTTTTCACATCTACTCACAGACCTACTCAGACACTAATATACCAACTCACAGACCCACTGAGACACTATCACACCCACTCACATACCCACTCAGACACTCATACCCACTCACAGACCCACTCACACACTTATACACCCACTCATAGACCCACTGATATTCTTACACCTACTCACTGACCCACTCACACACTTACCCACCCACCCAGAGAGCTACTCAGAAACTCACATACCTACTCTCAAAAACCCACTCAGACACTGTTGCATGTACTCACAGACCCTCTCAGACACTATCATATCCACTCACTGACCAATTCAGACACTCTCACACCCACTGGTAAACTCACTTAGAACCTCTCATACCCACTCACAGACCCACTCAGACTCTTATGCACCAACTCATAGATCCACTCAATCACACAGCCACTCACAGATACACTCAACCATTCTCACACCCACTGGTTGACTCATGTAGTGCCTCTCACACCCACTCATAGACTCACTCAGATATTCACACAGCCACCATCATACCTACTCAAACACTCATGCAATCACTCACAGACCCACTCAGATACACTCACACCCACTCACAAACCTATACAGACACTCATGTGGCTTCTCACAGACCCTCTCAGACACTCAAAAACTCACTCACACTCACTCACAGACCCACCCAGATACTCACACACTCACTCACAGACCAACTCAAATACTGTCACACCTATTCACAGGCTCACTCAGGCAGTCAAACATCCTCTCACAGACTCATTCAGACACTGTTACTACCACTCTCAGCCCTGTTCAGACACTCTCACACCCACTCGCCAACCCACTCAGATACATATACACACTCACAGACCCACTCAGACACTCATACACCCACTCACACACCCACTCAGACACTGTCACACCCACTCGCAGATCCACTCACACTCTCTCACCCACTCACCAGCCCACTCAGACACTCTCACACCCACTGGCAGATTCAGTTAGACCCTCAGAGACAGTCACATACCCACTCATTGACCCACACAGACAAAATCTCACCCACTCCCCAACCCACTCAGACACTCTCCGACCCACTTGTAGATTCAGTTAGACCCTCTGAGACACATGCCCACTCACAGAGCTTCTCAGACACCCTCATACCAACTCATCAACCAACTCAGATACTCACACACTCACTCACAGACCATCTCAGACACTCACATGCCAACTCAGACATTTTCACACCCACTCACAGAGATACTAGGACACTCTCACACCCATCCACAGACCCACTCAGTGATTCTCACATCCACTCATAAACCCACTCAGACACTCTCACACTAACTGGTAGACTCACTTAGACCCTCTCACATCCACTCATAAACCCACTCAGACTCTTATGCACCAACTCATAGACTGACTCAGACACTTACGCAGCCACTTACAGACCCTCTCAGACACTGTCACACCTACTGGTATGCTCACTTAAACCCTCTCAGATCCAATCACAGACTCACTCTGTTACTTACACACCCACTCACAGATCCATTGAGACACTCTCACTCACAAACCTACTCAGGCACGCAGCCACTCACAGACCCACTCAGGCACTCTCACGCACACTGGTAGACTCATGTCGTCCCTCTCACACCTACTCACAGACTCACTCAGATACTCACACAATCACGTACAGATCAAGTTAGATGCTAATGCAACCACTCACAGACCCACTTAGACACTCTCACACCCACTCACAAACCCACTTAGACACTCAGGCAGCCTCTCACAGACCCACTCAGAAACTCTCAAACTCCCTCTCACTCACAGATCCACGCAGATACCCACACACTTACTTACACACCCACTCAGATACTGTCACACCCATTCACAGACCCACTCAGACAGTCAAACATCCACTCACAGACCCATTCAGACACTGTTGTACCTATTCTCCACCCTATTCAGACACTCTCACACCCACTCATCAACTGACTCAGACACACACACTCACAAACCCACTCAGACACTCACACACCCACTCAAAGTCCCACTCAGACAATCTCTCACCCACTCACCAACCCCCTCAGACACTCTCCGACCCACTTGTAGATTCAGTTAGACCCTGTGAGACAGCCACACGCCCACTCACAGAGCTTCTCACACACTCATACCCACTCATCAACCTACTCAAATACTCACACACTCACTCACAGACCACCTCAGACACTCACATGCCAACTCAGACATTGTCACACCCACTCACAGAGATAGTAGGACACTCTTACACCCATTCACAGACCCACTCAGTCATTCTCACATCCACTCATAAACCCACTCATACGCTCTCACACTCACTGATAGACTCACTTAGACCCTCTCACATCCACTCATAAACCCACTCAGACACTTATGCAGCCATTTACAGACCCTCTCAGACACTGTCACACCTACTGGTAGGCTCACTTAAACCCTCTCAGACCCAATCACAGACTCACTCTGATACTTACACACCCACTCACAGATGCAGTCAGACACTCTCACTCTCATTCACAAACCTACTCAGGCACACAGCCACTCACAGACCCACTCAGTTACTCTCACACACACTGGTAGACTCATGTTGTCCCTCTCACACCTACTCACAGACTCACTCACACAACCACGTACAGACCAAGTCAGACACTCATGCAACCACTCACAGACCCACTTAGAAACTCTCAAACTCACTCTCACTCACTCACAGATCCACTCAGATACTCACACACCTACTCACACACCCACTCAGATACTGTCACACCCATTCACAGACCCACTCAGACAGTCAAACACCCACTCACAGACCCATTCAGACACTGTTATACCTATTCCCCATCCTATTCAGACACTCTCACACCCACTCATCAACCGACTCAGACACACACACTCTCAAACCCACTCAGACACTCACAGACCCATTCAGACAATCTCTCACCCACTCATTACCCCCCTCAGACACTCTAACACCTAAGGACAGACTCAGTTAGACTCTCTGAGACAGTCACACACCCACTCACAGACCCACACAGACACTCTCTCACCCACTCACCAACCCACTCAGGCACTCTCATACCCACTGGTAGATTCAGTTAGACCCTCTGAGACAGACACCCACCCACTCACGGACCCTCTCAGACATTCACACCAACTCACCAACCTACTCAGATACTCACACACCCACTCTCAGACCCACTCAGACACTCACACACCCACTCAGACACGAATACACCCACTCACAGAGACATTAAGACACTCCTATACCCACCTACAGACCCACTCAGATATTCTCACATCCACTCATAAACCTACTTAGACACTCTCACACTCACTGGTAGACTCACTTAGACCCTCTCACATCCACTCACAAACCCACTCAGACTCTTATGCACAACTCATCAGACACTCACACAGCCACTTACATGCCTACTCAGACACTGTCACACCCACCTTAACTCTCTCAGACATATACTGACACACCCACTCACACATCCATTTAGACACTCTTACTCACAAACTTACTCAGACCCGCAGCTACTCACAGACCCACCCAGGCACTCTCACACCCTCTCACAGACCCACTCAGATACTCCCACTCACAGACCCACTCAGATACTGTCAATCCCACTCGCAGACCCTCTTAGATACTCATATACCCACTCAGACACTGTCACACCCATTCACAGACACACCCAGACACTATCATACATACTGGTAGACTCAGGTGGACCCTTTCATATTGACTCACAGACCCACTCAAACACTCTCATACCCACTCACCTACCCACTCATACAGTTGTATGATGGAAACATGTGTGGCTCGAACCATGAATGCATCTTAACCATGCAGTCCTTTAACATGCATGCCTCTATCATGCAATTTCATTTTAAAGGCATGAGTGGTAAGGGGGTCTGCATGCTAAAGATCACCACAACTCTGACCCTCCTCCCTGCCATAAGCTGTAATATTCTATCCTCCTACCTCACCCCCGCCCTGTGGCCTTTAACCTGCCCCCCTTAAAACTACCCCTTCTCCTTCCCCTGCCCTGAGGCCTAAAACCCTGCCCTCCACCATTAACTACCCCAACTCCAGCTCCCCCGCCTTGAGACCTAAAACACACCTTGTCGCTATCCATAAAACTACCCCATCCCCTTCCACTGCCCTGAGACCTAAAACCATGTCCCCAATTTAAAAAACTACTCTGAACCCCCCTGCCCTGAGCTCTAACACTCTCCCCACTTCTAAAAACGACCCCCAAACCAAGCCCTTAAAACTACCCCAACCTCCTCCCCATCCTGAGCCCTACGCGTGGTTAAGGAAGATGAATGGTTCAAGCAAGCATGGTTACACTTGCAGGGAAATGGCATTTATGGCTCTGCTTGTGTTGTTCTGGCCATTTTCCACTCAGACACTCACACACCCACTCACAGACCCACTCAGAAACTCACACACCCACTCACAGAACCACTCAGTCACTTACACACCTACTCACAGAGATACTCAGACACTCTTATACCCACCCACAGACCCACTCAGACACTCTCTCACCCATTCCCCGATCTACTCAGACACTCTCACACCCACTGGTAGACCCACTTAGACCCACTCAGACTCATATTCTCCCACTCACAGACCCACGCAGACACTTACAGTGAGTTATAGACCCACTCAGACAGTCACACAGCCACTCAAAACGCCCCCACTAACTATCATGCATCTATTTACAGACCCAGTGAGACACTCATACCCACTCAGACATTCATGCACTCACTCACAGACCCACTCAGACACTCACTCACCCAGCCACAGACCTACTCAGACACTCACATACTCAGTCAGAGACCCACTCAGACACTCACTCACAGATCCACTGAGACACTCATGCACCCTCTCATAGACCCACTGAGACACTCATGCACCCATTCACAGACCCACTCAGACACGCACACAGTCACTGACCGACCCACTCAGACACTCACAGACCCAGTCAAATGCACAGTCACTCACACAGTTGTATATTCTAAATGTGCCGCTGTGTATTGACAGTGCACTTTTGCTTTGTGGTGTCACGACAGATTCACAAATTTGAATAAAAAATTACCAAAAAGGGATTTAAAAAGTAAATGAAACAGTGTTTAGGAAAAGGAATGGCTCTTAGAAGAGCCTTTGTGTTTATGGTGTGTAGATGATAACGCCATATAAAACAGGATGCCGTCTTTTAAGTTGTTGAGTAACATCCTGTTGCCTAAAAACCCAAGTATGCTGTCCAAACAACAGCTGCATCAGTATGTTTTGTCTAAGGCTAAGGTCTGGCCAGAACAAAATGACAAGGGGCATTGTTGTTCGACCTTGCACAAAATGTTCAGTCAACATCCCAGAAACATGCAGAGAGTGAACATAGCGATGAGTTCTCATGTGAAAGCAATCATTGAAAGTATTGCAAAAATAAAGACGTGTAGTAATGTGCGCAAAAGCAGCAGGCAAGCTGCAATGTGCTCATGCTAAGTTAGTGAAAACGACAATGTCCCTACGGGCCACGTGACACCCTCCCCTTGGCCAGGGTGTTAGCTCTATGCAAAAAACAAAGCGAGCTCTACGTGCCCAGGAATAGCAGTACCTTGAAGATTCATACTTATGAACTTACAAACCTGACAAACTTGAAACCCCACCCAACTCCCCGCCATCCTGCTTCCCTGCACTCTGGGCTTGAAACTACCCATATTTTCATTAATGCACAGTGCCTGTCGCCCCATTACTAACTAAGAGAAGAAAATTAAGGGGTAATGGGCCCGCCCTCCCTCCACCCCGCAGATACACTTTAAAAGTTACCGAGTGAAATAAACAAGACATGCATTCTATGCGTTAGGTCAGGTCCATAAAAGTCAATCGCCGAGATGGCGCTCTACCTGGTGCCACCCTGGCACATGCGGGGCCATGTAGACGTTCATGGTCTTCTCCCGGCCCTTTTGGCATGGAGAAGCCTTGCCAAAAGGGCAACCCTTGAACCCTTGCAACCCTTGACCGCAAGCCTTTTTCAGCAGGCTTGCGTTCAAGGGTTCAGTGCCCCTGCTCTGTGTGTTCCATCAATTCTCGTCAACTGTCCAACCACTTGGCCGTTGACTCTGGTGTATCAAAAAAACTGGATCTTCCCCCAGCCTCTACCCTGGAAACAACATCGCGTATTTTAGGCCTTTATCTCTGAGGCGTTTTTTGACTGCCAGGAAAGATCTTTGCTGTCGCTGCACTGCCTGGGTGAAATCTGGAAAAAAAGTTATAACGGAGTTTTAGTACTTTAGTGGGGGAGGCCACTCTAGACGTTTGCAGGATGACGTCCCTATCTCTATAGTTGAGAAGTCTGGCTAAGATTGGGCGTGGAGGAGCTCCCGGCTTTGTTCGCCCCCCAGGGACTCTATGCGCTCTTTCAACTACAAACAGATTTGATAGGCCTTTAGGTTGCAGATGAGCCGTAATGAGGGTGTCTACAAGTAGGTCAGCCTCTTGCACTTCGGCCCTCTCAGGTACCCCCAAAATACGCACGTTGTTGCGCCTCGTGCGCCCTTCATAATCATCTAGCTTGTCTTCTGCGAACTTGCGGAAAGTCTTGAGTTCCTGGATTTCACTCTGCAGCTCCGAGGTATCACTCACCAGGCTGGCAGTGGTTATTTCAAGTTGCTTAACCTTTTCCCTGTTGGTGGGAAGGTCTGCTCGGATGAGCATCACCTCCGAGGAAATAGCGTCCATGCGTTGCTCTATAGACGTTCTAACTCCAGTGATGACCTCCATTACGTCCTTCAATGTGAGTTCTGGTCCTTCACTCTCAGCTGCCACCGTGGGCCTGTCTTTAGGGAATTGATGGTCGATCGCTGTCTTCAAACATGTGTAGCGGTCAAGTTTGTTTTGATGTGTAACCTTGGATCCTTTATTGGAGGCCATGATGGCGTGGCCCTGCCTCGCGTCCCGATCAGGTTCCGAGCCGCAAGCAGGGCTCCCGTTCTCACCTCTGTTTATCTGCGGAGGTATGCAGTTTGCGACTTTGGACCCTTGCTCCCTGGCCTGGTGGCACCTCAAATGGCTGCATTCCGCCCGCTGCGCCCGTGTGACAGAGGGCGGACCCAGAGCTTCCTGCGTGCTCCCCCGCTGCCTGCTTAAGCTCCCTCTCGGTATCGGATCGTGATGCGCCACAGGCGGGGAGGGGTTTCCTCCTCCTACCCCACCAGATAGGGTGCCTGTTACATGAAGGAGGAGGAGGGGAAAGGAAGAAAAATCCAGGGGAGGTCACCCTTCATTCACCTCACCCACCACTGCAGCAACTGCTCCTGCGTGTTGTGGATGGGCCTGTCAGTGAATGTGTCTCCACTATATCACACCAGTGTTCCTCCCTCCAAGTCACCTGCACTGACTGCGTGGGCACTCCTGGCTCTGCATGGGCCTCTGCTGTCTTTCAGGGTCCATGGCCCAGACGCCCCCCCCATTCCGGTCCTGCCGCTGCAGGGTCGTTGGGGCCCTCTGTCTCCCGGTGGCGTGCGGTGGATATCGCAGTCGCCTTCGCCTCTGTCACTACCCCCCGGGGCTCCTTTTCACTCTCGTAGGCTCTGCATCTCACCTACGCTTTGCGGAAGATGTTCGTCAGCGCAGCAGTATGCCGGTGCTCGGCTCCCGCAGTTTGGCTGGCGGCCGCCGCTCCCTTTATGTGTCCCTCGAGGTGATGCGTCCACTCCAGCGCCCGGCTTCAGACGCTAGAGAAGGCCGAAGCTTCTCTCCAGCCCAACCTCGGCCAGCGCAGCCCCTCAGTTGGCAGACTAAACTCGTTTGATCGAGCGGACCCTTCGACGGCTGTTTCTTGCCTCAGAACTCGGATAAGTGTAGTGGATTGATGGTGTAGGGGTGGACGGGTCTGGAGCTTCCCTAGCTAGCGGCCATATTGTTACGCCACGAAGCCACACCCCAATTGGTGTAATTTTGATGCAAAAAAAAACTTTTTCACGTATTGCAAGGGTATAAAGTTTCTCAAAATTCGTTGCAATTTGGGCGCTCAAAAATGCTATCCATTCATTGTTAGTCGTCAGAGACTAAAATGTGGGAAAAGAGGAATGCCATGAATTCCAGAATGTTGTCTGTCCCTTACATTGTAAAAAGGTATGCCATCCAGTTGAGTAGTTCGAATGAGCACACATGCTCCTCATATCCAGAGGCTGTTAGGAGCATCTCAGGGTAACATGCATTAACCTCGATGAAACTGCGGTCTATGAGGCGCTGCGCAAGAGCACAGGTACTCAAGTCTGCCGTTGGTCCAAGCAGAGAGCCGCACACCAAACGCCTTCCCACGGCACATATCTGGTCAATGGCCTTCAACGGACCCGTTAACAGATTGTATTCCAGGGCAGCGTGTGTGGTATTGAACAGGCAGACATCCATGGCCCATTTAAAAGGGCACCGGAGGCAGTGGAACACAGGTTGCACACAGGTGAAGTAGGCATAACAGAAGGTCAGTCAGTAGTCGATGGCAAAATACTCCACTGGCATAGAACCAAAAAGCTGCTGCATTTGATCATGGTAGAGCTGCAAATGGGCCGGGTCTGGCAGTTCCACAGATCAAGCCTCCCCATTGCGAAGCAATGATAGGAGAACCAGCATGTCACAAACCAACAGGAGCACCAGGGGAAACCCTCTGGAGGCGCTGAAAAAAATAGAATGAATAAAGACGGAATTATTCCATAAATAGTCTGAAATGAAGAAACAAGGCCGGATCCCACAAGTTTAAAAAAGGGAGCAAGGCCCTCCGTATCAGACGCATTGAATATTTGGTGTATTAATTCTCCAAAATGGAGTACACTCGCTGTTTAGCAGCGAGTGTATCTCGCTTGCGGTTCTTGCCACCTGCAATTCGAAGGTCTCTCGAGCCGATGTGAGAGCCACTTCTTGTTGAAACAATAGCGCTTTGAGTCTGCTTAGTTTATTGAAATCTGTTTTCAAAGTTGGAATGGAAGGCCAAAGCAAACTATCTTCAATCCCAGGCAGGGGTGCAAATAGGACATTGCTGCAACATGTAACACGTTGTGAAACCATTACTATATACGGAATGCCAGTTGTCAAGCCGCAGCAGTCGTGGTTATTCAAAATAAGATAACTACCGGTAGAAAGCAAAGTTAATACGGGAATAATGGCTGGGACAGTGGTACCTCTTAAAAAACAAGCCAGATTAGGGTCCGAAACATTACAGGCTCCGTGAAACTTAACTTGTTTACAGACAGTGAATGTCCTACTGTAGAATCACATTCCTCCCCTGTAGGAAAACTTCCTTCTCTGCACGCTGACATTTGTAGGTGAAAGGTAACGACCATAATTCATGAATATAATTATTGCCGAGGGGTTCATATCTACCAATCGGGTAGAGTTCCATGCAAGCTGTAAACTGAAAAAGGGAGATTGGCAATGAAATAACCCCATGTATTATCACACAGCTGAATCAGTCTTGGCCACCAAAAGCAGTAACTATTCTAATTGTTCAATATGTAACAATGTGTATGTGGCATCTTTCATGGACATTAATTTCTGTTTATCAGTCAAATTAAATGGCAATACAGTGAAGAAGCATTTAAATAATCCCATGGTACTTTTCCATTTTTAAGTGTTTGCAATGTCCAAGCAAACTGCATTACAGAACGTAACTGATTTTGACCATGATACAAAAAAGACACTTCATGTTGAACAATGCCAATGACGGAAGATACAATATTATCTAAAGTATAAATACAGGAAGAAAGTGTATTAATGCTATTATCAACAACTTCAAGAACTTTTTCCAAACAAGCTTGATCAATTTTGCGCAGACACACTGCTGCCTCCATCTGAGACAGTTTCCAAAATTAATTTTAAGCTGAATAAAAAAAAGTTTTGTGCGAGGGGCTATTGGACCTAGAAGAAACCCAGCCAAATCGATGTCACCTGACAAATGAGAAACGTGTTTTCTCAGACGACAGTGTGGAATGTTCCAACCATTGCTGACATAATTTACCCACTGAATGCGTGGTAACTGTATGCAAATGTGGGATGCGTGGATCAGGTCTACTGTGAGTAAAACCTTTTGTAGTATTCAACAGTCGTAATTGACATGTACTTGAAGCTGTAGGCCATACTAACCATCCCAAGAGGTCAATTTTGGAAGAGTTAAGTGTGCCATTTTGAAATAAGACAGCCAAGTCTTCAAATGTGTGGTTAGTGTGTGGAATGGAGGGAATATTTATATTTTTGGCCGTGGCTAAACCAAAATAAGTAGTCTGTTGTACTTTGTCATTTAAAAATAAGATTTGAGACAGTATCAGACATGCCCGTTGCAAAGCTTCAGTGCCTTGCACTTGCCATTCTTTGGTACGACAAATGGATTTTAAATCAATTGTGTCCTTCCAATGCTCTTATCCTTTCCTGAAGGACATGGAGTAAACCAATTTAGTGTGTGTTAACATAAATTTAGACTGTGGAGGCATCTTCAATTTAAAAAAAAATAAGACTGTGGGTCAGACAGATTGTAACCAGAAATATACACATATTTACTTTGTTGGGTCTTTGAACTGCCCCGTAATGGTGTTGGACAATGTTTCCATTGAGTATAATTAAAAAAGGGTCTTCAAGTTTTAGTTTTGTGTAAAGAATTATGGCCATAATGTTGATAGCAGTAAAAATCTGCATAATTAGCCAATTTCAAATGTAAACTTCAGTATCAAAAGCAGCGTAATATTTTAAACCAGAGAACAATGAATGAACGGTATGAACATTCCAGTTATCCGAGTGGATATTGGGCAAAACCACATCCCCATAAGAAACGCGGAAGACGTATAGAATGTTCAAAATTTCAGTCGGGCCATGGGCATCGTATTATACTTTCTCCCAGACAATGCCATCAACAACAGGGAACGCTGATATATTGACCAGGGCGTGGTCTCTTTTCATTAGATGGGATGACGTGTGACGGGGCAGAACTCCGTCAACAAAGTTCACAGTAGAACGTTCAGGTATATAATGGCCAATAATGAGTAGGGAAAATTCAGTCACAAATCCAATCCACATGAAGAAGAATATCATCATAAGCACTATCCAGATATAGGACCAGGGCGGGACCAAATAAGTCTTTTTAAACCAGGAGATGAAAACACTGCTACTGGTAGGGGTCTCTGGCACAGAATATGATGAGGACGATGTGTCCGAGGAAAAGCTATTGCGATCAATATAATAACCACTGGACCCCAGCTGAAAGAACGGGGTATGTTCTGCATCTGATGTTGCATGTATGGTACTCTCAGGAATGTCAATTATGACTTCAACTGGAGGAGAAGCATAATCAATATCTGCAGATGTGGATGTAGTAGGTAAAACAGGCAATAGAGCAATTGAAGATTCCATCTACCCCTCAAATTGCTTGGGAGTAGTCGAAGAAATAGAATCCATCAAATTTAATGAAAGATCTCGACATGGAATGCTTGGAGGCATACTATTCAGTTTCAGCCAATATGGTGTAGGTTGACTTATTTGATGGAAATGTAATGGCACTCCTTACGACAAGGCAAGGGCAGCATTATCACAGCACAGGTACCTTTCAAACCAAGGAGTCTGACTGGTGCATGGTAGGATGGAACACATTTTTTTTGTTCTCCACCTTTTCTCAGACCAGATCTCCAACTTTAGGAGGCCAGCCAGAAACAGGAATCAGCACAGCTGGATCCACAGTAGAGGGTTACTGGGCTCTAGCTTGTGAGTAACAAGCTTTTTGTAGATCCTGTAACATAGCAAAATGATTATCTACATCAAAGGTTGCGGCAGCCACAACAATGTCTAGACCATCAAGGTCTGGCACAAACATTTTAATGCCAAAGAGCGTTTCATATGGGGTCCGCCCACCCAGAGCTTCTGGGGAGATTATTTAGTACACGTTGGACACCATACAAATGATTCAGCCAACCCCTGCCAGTACCTAGACCCTAGCTGTTAAAGATTGCTTTAAGTCATGGTTCATTTTGCTCCACAATTGAATTGCCCTCATGCCGGTATGGAGACCAAAACTGCACCTGCAGCCCCAGAGACTTCATTGCATTCCAGTAAGCCTTAGAGGCAAATGCATGACCTTGGTCAGAATGGAAGGTGCCACAGGCAAATGTCCCAACAAAGACACGCACATCCTTAAGAACAGTTTGAGCCTCAGTACTACGTTGCAGCCAAACCCAAAGGAATCTAGTGCATGAATACACTACAACCAAAATATGTTTGAAAGCAGTGTCTGATGTCAAAGGACCGCAGTGATCAAGATAAATGCAGCCACATGGCTGATTGGAGATGTAAAGCTGAGTGTGAGTGGGACGTGCAACAGTAGAAGGCTTAATTTGTTGACAAATGTCACAAGAAAGTACATTTACCTGTCTGTTGATATAAACCACACCACCAGAAATGTTGCTGTAAAAGAGACACTGTCGCTGACACTCCAGCATGTGCAGAAGCCACACCTTCATGAGTGGCAATAATCAAAGAAAGTCCGCGGTTAGCCGATCCCCAATGGATGGGATAGTTGCAAATGGGACTTGATCCGACGACAAGTGGTCTATGTAATGTGAAGGGAAACCTTGGGGATCCTCTGTTCCCTCCTTCCTAGCTGCAACAGCTGCTAGAATATCATCACAATTTTTTGTCATAGACCTAGTGATTGCTGCTCCTTAAGAGAAGCCACTATAACCCAAAGCGTTTTATGCTTAACTGCGCTACCTTTAGAATTACGAAAATCATTTTCAATCAATCAGGGAATCTAAAAGCGTGCTACTCACCTGTGAGCTTCTCAAGGCACTGGGCCCCTCCCAGCTGTGGGTTTATGGAAAAGCCACGGGCCCGATTCACAGAATTAACTTAAGACAAAATCCTAAACTTACTACTTTTGGTATTCACAGAATGCACTTACTAGTTTTGGTATTCACAGAATGCACTTACTACTTTTGGTATTCACAGAATGGATTTACGACTACTAACTTTACGTCCGCACTCGGGCCGGAAATTCCGGCCCGGAGGCCGAGCTTCCGGCCCGGAGGCGGGGCTTCCGGGCCGGAGGCGGAGCTTCCGGCCCGGAGGGGGGGATTCCGGCCAGTGGCGGAGATTTAGCCATGGCCAAAATCTCCACCTCCGGGCCGGAAGCTCTGCCTCTGGGCCGGAAGCCCCGCCTCCGGGCCGGAAGCTCCACCTCCGGGCTGGAATTTCCGGCCCGAGTGCGGACGTAAAGTTAGTAGTTGTAAATCCATTCTGTGAAACCGAAAGTAGTAAGTGCATTCTGTGAATACCAAAAGTAGTAAGTGCATTCTGTGAATACCAAAAGCAGTAAGTGCATTCTGTGAATACCAAAATGGTAGTAAGTTTAGGATTTTGCCTTAAGTTAGTTCTGTGAATCGGGCCCCACGTCTTTAGGCCCTTCCTGAAGGTGTGCAGAGTAGGGGAGCGTCTGATGTCGACTGTGAGTTCATGCTAGGCCTTGGAAGCGACGTAGGAGAAGGCTCTTTCTTCTGCCTGCTCTGGTTCTGCGGATGCGCGGGGTTTCTTCTAGGGCGAGGTCGGCCGAGCGGAGGTTTCTTTTGGCTACGTGGAAGCTAACTGTTTTGTTTACGTATTTGGGACCGATGTTGTGGAGTGATTTGTAGGCAAGGGTGAGTGGCTTGATGGTTACTCTCTTCTCAACAGGGAGCCAGTGGAGGTCTCGCAGGTGATGGGTCATGTGCTCCTGTCAAGGGGTGCCGAGGATGAGTCTGGCCACGCTGTTCTGGATGGTCTGGAGTCTGTCTAGCAGGGATTTGTTGATTCCAGCGTAGAGGACGTTACCGTAGTTCAGTCTGCTGGTTATGCATGCATGGGTGACGGTCTTCCTGGCTTCGGGGGATCCACTTAAAGGTCTTACGGAGAATGCGTAGGGAGTTGAAGCAAGTAGAGGTGATGGCTTTGATCTGGTGAGTCATGGTGAGGGAAGAGTCAAGGATGATGCCGAGGTTCTGGGCATTGGTCCGTAGGGGAGGGCAGGTTTCCGAGGGTGGGGGGGGCCACCAGGTTTTGTCCCAAGCCGTAGGGATGGCCCAAGGACGAGGACCTCTGTCTTATACGAGTTGAGCTTTACCTAGCTGCTGCTCATCCAGGCTGCAACGTCTTTCATTTCTTCCTGGAAGCTGAGTCTGCTTTCTGGGTTTTTCGTGAGGGAGAGGATGAGCTCGGTGTCGTCTGCATAGGATACTATGCTGAGTCCATGCTGTCTGATGATGGTGGCGAGAGGGGCCATGTAGATGTTTTGTGTCCAGAAGAACAAGTGGTCATTCAAGGATTGTACACAGTAGCACGAATCGCACACTATAACCGTAGGAATATCTGAATCAGCAAATTCAAGAGCCAAAACCAAAGCATGGAGCTCCACGAACTGAGCCGAGCAGGCACCAAGAGACTGTGTGTGCACCATGGAGGATTTAAAATCACCGTCAACAATCTCACCTGCCACTATTGCGCAGGCTGCGGAATAAGCATGTTTAGATCCAATGGCTGGCTGCGCAGATCCATCAGTGTAAATAATGCATTTGTACTGATCAAGAGGAAGCAATGACAGAGGAGGTGGGTGAACATGTTCATACTGTAAAAACTCCTGTGTCTGCAAAGACGGGTTAAAGATTAAGTTGACTTCAGCCGACATCAAAGAACTAGTCCATTGAATTAAACGTGTATTCAAGGCTTTAGAATTTGGAACACCAACCTTTGTAACTGCTTCCAAAGCAGGTACAGGCAAGACCGTAAAGATGCGTTTTCCCTGTGCCAGAGAGCATACTTTCAGAATCCCCATCTGGACAGTGGTCAAACATTTTTCTGTAGAAGAGAAACGCATCTCCTCCGAAGTGTAAAAATGTGATTTATATGTAATAGGGACCTTGTCCCCCTTGTTGAACATCAAGTAAGTGAAACCTAACACGCCAGGTACAATGCTTATGACCAGAGTTGTAGAATTGTCTAGTGTCAACAAGAAGTTGGTCGCCAGAAGGACAGATTGCAGAGACCAAAGAATTGCGGTATGTTACGGAAGCCAACAGGAAGCCCAAAAATAAGGTTGTATCAAAGAATAAAGTGGCTTGATACGATGGGCATAATCAGGAATGTAAGTCCTCCGGAAATTAAAAAAACCCAGCAAAGATTGCAATTTTGAAGAGTAGATGGAGGTTGCAATTGAGCACATTTCTCCAGAAAGAGGGGGGACAACGCCCTACCTTCATTGATGAATTTGTAACCCAGAAAAAGAACTGCCTAATAGGCAATATGCGACTGCAAAAGACACGATGATGCGGTCCACATGCACAAAGATGCGGTATCAATTAATTATTCATCAAATAAATGTCATCGACGTATGAGAAAGCATAAGGGTCCATTTCATATAAAACAGACACTATGCATGCTGCAAAAGCGCCAGGACTATTTTTATATCCCATAGGCAAGCGCCTATACCTTTAATGATTGCCGGGGGAGCTGAAGGCTGTCAAGTCAAGACTATCAAGAGCCAAATTGTGACTATAAAAACCATTGGTGATATCAAGATCATTTTATATTTTTTATGAACAATAGTATAGACTAACGCAGAGCTGTGGATGTTCTGTACCGCAAAGGTACGAACATGACTATTGAAATGATAGTAATCCAAAACAATATGATATGAACCGTTCAGTTTCAAGATCGGAAAAAGAGGATTATTCATTGAAGAAACACTGGGTTTAATTACACCCTGATATTCCAATTATGCCAAGATTTCACTTCGGGCAGTTTTGCTTCACGCTTAAGCAGATATTGTGGTTGGGGTTGTGGCATCGATCGCAAAGGAATTTCATGTGTCAGTGAATCCTTATCCCAACCCTCCTGATTATGATACACAGCCGGAACAAGGGTTGATGCCCACTCCGATGGGTAAGCTTGTTTAGCCTCCTCCGAGACATAATGCAAAAAACTCAGGAGAATAACATCCTCTCCTTTAGAGGATGCCAGAACAAATGGGGGAGGCCAATCCACCTCCGCCAACAAAATATTGGAGGAAGTGAGGTTGTCCCAAAAGACTGCCTTAATCGTGTGTTTAATATCACCTTCAATTTATAGGCCTATCCCATAAAGCAACTTGTGTATCAGCTGTTATCGCTGTAATGAATGTGCCGGTTGCTTTCGCCTCCAGACACCGGTGGAGCGCCTCCCGCACTATTGTAACTTCCGCCGCACTGTCGAGGAGTGTTACCGCCCATCTCCAATCTAGGAGCAGAGTTCTCACGGTCTGAGGCATACTTTGCAGTAAAAGCGGCAACTTTTTTCTTTTGAAATGGGGCACGATATTGAGGTGGTCCCTGCTGTTTGGCTTTTACATCAAACTAGCACTGCGGGTCATATTGTGGTTGCGCAAACTCGCCTTCTCAGCGATCCTGTCATCCTCTTCCGGCGAACTGTTGATCCGATGATTCCTGAAAGGAACAAGGATCAGGAACCTGAAACCTCTCAGGTGTTTTAATTTTAGAGCGGTCATGCAAATCATATCTACGGTCAGAAGCATCTGGTGGTGGTGAACCAGCACAAGAACAAGGCTTCTGCTGTTGCTGCCGCTGATTTTTATTCCAAGTCTTTTTAGGAAAGTACCTGAGTATAAGGTTTTACTCCCAAACTATTACGAACTAATGAAGTATACACATCCGCAATAATAATCAGCAACTGCCGCTGCCGATCAACATCCACCACCGCTTGCAAGCTAACTGCCTCACCTTTGACACTGGCCAGAATCATATCGGAGACAATAGGGAACATGCCCACTAATCTCATCCCCAACTCCAGGGCTGGACCAGTTCTGTGTTCATCCTGAACCTTTTTTAGAACGCTCGGAAGAATGCTCATGGAGGGGGTGCCAAATCACTGCTTCAAATACAGTCCCCTAGGTGGTGTGATCAGCTAAAGTGGGAACAATACCACTCGGTAAGTACATCGTAAGGATCCTGTGTTCATTAACAGGAGTAGTACGTGGAAAAACAGCCTCGAGTTGCTCAAATTTCTCAGCCAGCCAATAAGAGAAAATCATATTCATTCTGAGGACGCTTGCCCATTACTGAATTGATCTTGATGGGACTTATGACAAGACCTCCACCATGTCCAGGTGGTTGTGGAGCGGCTCCAGCCGGAGCCACTTGAATATTACGTGACATAAATTGTATGACACTTCTGTGTAAATGAATCAGGGTTGTATGTAACTGATGCAGCTTTACGAGTGGAACATTAAGATAATCTGGATGCAGTATAAAACCAGCCAAAACAGGCCACGTGGCCCCATCGACTGACAAGGAGCCTAAATGGACACAGAAACAGGGTGAGGTAGAACCCATTAAACCAAATAGTATGCTCCCAGGCTGTCAATGGAACTTCAAGTAATCGATAAGGACAATATTTTCGCGGGACCGCGGCCGCTGTATATTCATGAAACAAATTATCATTCCCATCCACTGCTGGAAATGTAGCCCAAGAATAGAAAACTTCGAAGCGGTAAGCTGCATCCACCACAACAACAAAGATAATATCAGCCCCCTCATTAGGGACCCCATGATGAGTCAAATGGGCTGTGACTGCAGCGTGGTTATGAGCCGCAATAGCAACCGCCACAACAACAACAAAAAGGATAAACCAGTAGAATGGTAGTGCAAAAGCGGGTCAGAAAGAGAAACAAAACCTTTTAAATTCCAATCTTGAAAAACCAACACAACACCAATATAGGAGGCTAAACCCTTACACTACGGACGTCCCCGGAAACCAGTGTGAGGGGATTGTGGAGAAACGCAAGCATTACGCAGGGGTCTCGTGAATAAGAACCAGACCAAATGTTGGTGGTGCCATGTTGCAGGGATTCAGCAAAAACACAGAGCTATGCAAAGGATTATGGGACCTTAGTGTATAGGGACTGGGTCTTCCTACCACCTTAGTACCCACAAACCCAAGACCGACTAGCTATAGTGTCTCACTTGCTCTCCTACTCACTTACAGAGAAACCAAGGATTAGACACCCCAGAACACAACACTCCCAGATCTCTCAGGAATCGCGGTAACACACAGGGGGTTACACGAGGGACCGCGCTGAGCATTGTGAAGGATTCACAAATTCGCTCACAAACACTACCAGATTGGGCTTCTTAACAAGAAAGGTTTAAAAAAGCTGACCATCGAGAAGTGGAATAACAAAAAAAAATGTACAAATGGGTGACTACTTGCATCAGTACTTGGCTTCATATATATCAGTACCTCTTTGGGTATGTAACTGGATATGTACCTAATCTTCACACTTACTTTCATTTAACATGCACTTATAACACAGATAATCCAGTCACATACCCAAAGAGGGACTGATATACTCTGTTATATATGAAGCCAAGTACTGATGGAAGTAGTCACCCATTTGTACATTAACTGATATATGCATGTATCCCATCAGTTATATGCCCATTTGGGCAATAAAACACTCACTAAAAAATCTAGTTACATACCGAGACAATCAGTTGGAATTAGGTGATTCAAAAGTTTATTAGTGATAGATAGTAGTCAATGTTCTCGTCCCATAAATATAGTTTCATTGACTTATCTACATTTAGTATATTTAATCTATTTGTAAGTCCGCAGTTCAGTCCTCTACCTGGACCCAGGGTCTGTATATTAAATAGTAATAGTGGTATTGTAGCTCTGATTGTGCTACCCAGAGAAATAGTCTTTCAAATATGTGTTAGGCCTGCTGCTACAGAGCCTGTGTGTGCAGTTTGCACTGCTATGCTGAATTGACATTTATAATGCCTTGCCAAGTCTTACACTTTACTTTCATTAAATATAAAAGACCCTCAAGTGTGGTATGTGCTTAAAAAGTAAAACATGTGGGGCCATATGTAGGTAAAAACCAAATTGTGAGTTCTTAATAGCGATTTTTACCGAATCGCTATTAATTACTTGCCAAATCAAATGTAAATAAAAAATCGCTAAAATTTAGCGATTCTGTAATAATCGCAAGAAAAATACCGAACCCGCATTACCGAATCGGTATATGCGAAATCGCAAATTTAAAAAATCGCAAATTAGAGAATCTGCTAATCGGGAGCAGCCTGTTGACCTCACAACCAGGAAGTGGCCTGACACATGCTGTTTCACTGAGCCGGAAGCTGTGGGAGAGGCAGGGAGCAGGAGCACAGACCCAGGAGCTCCACAGTAATACCCAAGCAGACACCAAAAACAAGCATGGAGACACAGGAGAAGGGAAAGAAGCAGGCAAAGAGGAAGAGGAAACACAAATTCTCTGAGAAGGAGTTGGAGGTCCTAATTGAGAAGGTGGTAAAGGACCACGACCAGTTGTTTGGCAAGAACTCATTGCATGTTCCCGAATCGCAGAAACAGAAGATATGGCTCGTAATACAGGTAAAAATGAATGCCATTGGGGTCACCCAGCGCTCCATTGATGAACTCAAGAAGCGCTGATATGACCTCCGCAAACGTGCCAAGGAGAGGGTGGCTGACAGGCTCAAGCAAGTCAATCAGACAGGATTTCCTGGAGGAAATGGTGGAGTCCACCCTCCAGCCGGAGAGCATCAATGGCATCGGAGACGCGGACAGCTCAGCCAGAGGAAACACCAGACAAGGTAAGAAGCATGCACAGCATGCTGTGCCCCTCCAATCTCCAATCCCCAATTAGCAAGTATGAATCCCACTCCAGTCCATGATTTGCAAACAACCAGCAATGCATCTTGGGAGATGTAGTCCTGATTAACACATAGCATACCAGTTATTCCAATGATCGCAAGTGCATGTGACCCACATCAGTAAATAAGCAAGCTGGGGACTGTCAGTTTCAATGACAAACATGTATTTTAATGGCAAACATGTAATTTAAATTGACATTCTGTATCCACAGGAGAACCTGCAAGGAAGGGTATACAAAGGCAGTGAACAGGCTATGCAATGCCACCTCTGTCCTCTGCAGACGCTCAGTGTCTATGTAGTTGGAGATGGCCCACTGCAGCCGTGATGTGGCAAGGGGTTTGGTTACTGTCACCACTGCTTTGGAAGAGCTCCAGACAACACACATTGCTGCCACAGGGTCTGGGGATGTTGGTGAAAGTGAGGAGGTAACAAGCCGCAGCAGCATCACTCCACCACTACCAGAGTCAAGGAGGCGCAGTGCAAGGCACGGCCCAGCAGCAGGACAGTCGTCTGGCGAGGGCAGTGTGCAGGGTGAGCGGAGCAGTGCTGTTCGTGGCTGCAGGAAATGAAGCCATGCTTCAGCCTACTTTGGGAAATGGGTGAGGTAACCCATGTGTCCAAATTATGTTGGATGATAATGAACATGCAGTGTATCTATGCCATGCTGGGCTTGTTGAGGCACTGAGGGGCCAATATGGTGCTGCGGTGTGAATTCCTATTGCCTAACGTAAGGTCAATAAAACACTGTTACACATTTGCAATTACTCGCTTTGTCTCATTACTTACTCAGAAATAGTTGTGTGTGATCTCAGCCCGTCTGTGTCTCCCATTTGGCGCTGCTGCGACACCTGCTGCGCGGTGCAGTGGCTGTAGAGATTCCTCATCATCATCCTCTGATTCAGTGAGTTCCGCGGATGTTCTCTTCCTTGTGGCCAGGTTATGTAGCATGGCACATGTTTCTATTACCTTGCAGCAGATCAGAGGGCGGTACTGCCGTGCACCTCCACTTTTGTGGAGGCAGCGGAACCTGCTTTTCAGGAGTCCATATGTACGCTCCACAACATTCTGTGTTGATATATGCGCCACGTTGAATCTCCTCTCACTTGGGGTAGATGGGTTGAGATGTGGAGTCAGGATAAATGACCGCACCGCATATGCGCTGTCACCTAAGTGGTAAAGGAAGGAACATCATTCACAGTCAGCAACAGATACGTTCACGGTATAAATCAGGGTGTGTCACATTGATTTACATAGCAGGTATCCTTCTCCAAATTGACCCCCAGCAAGATGTGTATAGATCCCACTGTTCCTGAAGATGTAGGAGTCATGCGTGCTCCCTGGAAATTTTGCGACAATGTCGGTGATGATGTGAGACGCATCACAAATGACCTGTATGTTGATTGAATGTGTTGATTTGCAGTTCCGATATATGTACTCAGTAGCAGAAGGGGGGGCAGACCGGTATATGTGTCCCATTGATACACCCTATGACATGTGGGAACTGGGCCTTCTGATAAAAATCCGTCTTTGTCTTATGCAGTTCCGTCTGTGTGCTGGGGAACCAGATGTAGTGGTGCATTCTTTGCATCATGGCATCCAGGAATGTGTTGAAGAAGTGTGACAGGCAACTCTGTGAGACACCACCAGCCACAGCTGTGACCCTTTGGTAACTACCTGATGCAAGTAGGTGCAGGCAACAAAGTACATGTACATGTGGTGGTATTGCATGCGCCCTTAGTGTCTGGTGCTCCAGGATTGGGTGCATGTCACGTATCAGGTCTAGGATGGTGGTGGGGTGAAGCCTGTACCTCTCATGGATTTCTGCCTCAGTGAGTTGGAATAGTGTGATGCGCAATCTGTATACGCGTTCCTGTCGTCTCCAGATCCTCTGTGCTGCAGCTTGCATCCTGACATAGAGGGCCGCCATTGTGTTCACGCAAATGCATTCTGGGGCTGTTTATATGCAGTGCACCTGGTTACCACCTGCTTTGAGTCAGTGTTAATTTGCAACTCCAAATTAGTGATTTTTCAAAAAATCGGTATTTGCGATTTTATGTACATTGGTTTACGGCTGGATTTTGCGATTCCTTATTTAGCGACTCGGTGTGGCATATTCGCTAAATAAAAAATCGCTAACTGATTTCCTTTATTTTTAGCGATTCTTTATTTAGGGATTCGGCATTTCCGGCTCTACATTTCACATGGGTTTTTTGCGATTGCAAACGCTGAAACTCTGCGAATTTCAGCATTTGCGGGCGCAAATTGGCTTCCTACATCTGGCCCTTGGTTTTAAGTTTCAATGAGTTATAAACACACTTTTATACTTATATACCTAGATATACATCCAGTCAGCTATCTAAGCAGCCCCTGAGATACCTATTTACAAAACCATAGAGTCAGTCACACACCCAGTCAGAGAGCGACAGAGACACTTGAACATGTCCTCAGAGCACTTATGTATCCAGCAGTGACAGAGGCAGTTGCACACACAGATACATATCCATTCGCTTACTAAAACAGCCAATAAGCAATACTTACAGGAAGTAACATATACTTATACACACCCATAGACATCCTGAGCGAGCTAGTCATATGCTGGCATAGTTACTTATACATCTACTGTCACATCCACAGAAAGACTGATAAACTTATTTAGATATGTACTCAAGTATTGACACTCCTAGTCACCCATCCAGACTAGTAGACCTTTAAACATGCATTTGGCTTTCTAATGCAGAGCCTATCTGTATAGTTTTAATGCCAGGTCGACTTGGCATTGATAACTCCTTGCCAAGTCTTAAGCTCCCCTTCTACTACATATTAGTCAACCCTAAGCTAGTACATAGGTAGGTCATAGGGCAGGGTGCTAGGCGCTTAGAAGGTAAGACATGCACAAGTTTCAATGAGCTGCATGCACACTTACAGACCCATATGCCCAGTTATACATCTAGTCTCCCACCGATACCGGGACTCACGTACCTATTTTACAAAAGGATAGAGCCGCTCACAGACCCAGACAGACAGACACAGAAGCACTTACATATTCAACTACACACCCACATAGCACTTATATATCCAGCAGTAACAGGCCCAGTTAAATACCTCTACACTCACTAGTGTAGCTTGTAAGCAATCCATATAGCCAATTACATGCCAATCACACAGTGACATAGTTACTTACACATCCAGTGATACACCCACAGAGGGACTTATACACTCACTCAGATATGTTCTTGTAAAAGCAAGATCCGACGGCGCTCCCGGTCCAAACGGCCTACCACAGTCCTTGTTCAAAACAAACATTGATTTATGGTCGAGATATCTATCCAATCTTTTCAACTATGTACTGACAAGTTCAACCATCCCGGACTCATGGTGAGGGGCAATAATCCACCCGATTTACAAGTCCGGCTCTCATGCATCCCCAAACAATTATAGACTAATAGCCTTGTTAGACATCGAAGATAAGTTCTTTGCAGGAACATTATTGGGGGAACTGAGAGATTGGGTAGAGCAGAATAATCTGATTCCACTGAACCAAACTGGCTTCACTGCCTCCTCCGGTACCATGACCAACTTACTATCATTGTCTATCATTGTCAACAATGCATTAGTCACATCTAGCATGGTTTTTTGTTGCTTTATAGATTTTAAAGCTGCATTTGATCGGGTACCAAGGGCAGCTCTATGGGAGAAGCTAAAAAAATGGGGGATCCCAGATAAGCTCCTGGACGCGATCATCCAACTTCATTCGGGCACGTGGGTACAAGTGAAGTTGGGGACCGGCACGAATCTCTCTCGGAAAATTATGACAACTAGAGGAGTCAAACAGGGATGCGTGCTGGCCCCCCTTCTCTTCAATCTGTTCATTGCAGATCTGCCATCCTTCCTTGAAGAAACGAACAGTCACCCGCCCAAGATGGGAGGCGTCCCGATAAGCAATCTTTTGTATGCTGACGACTTGGTCCTTTTTAGCTTGACACGGGTAGGGCTGCAAAGGCTATTAAACAGACTGGAAGTCTATACAACCACGAATGGGTTGGAGGTCAATCTAAAGAAAACCCAGGTTGTCACTTTTGGTAGAAAGCTATACCGTGGGGGAGGTTGGCTGTTTAACAACTCTAGCCTCAGCATAGGAAACACCTACAAATATCTTGTGGTCACTTTTGACCCCAGGGGTAACTTTAACCAACAACGTAAGGTTATCTCAGTAAAAGCCATGAACCTTCAGGTAAGCTTCTGTAAGCTCTCAAGAAATCTGTCTGGCCCAAGCCTGTCCCCATTACTGGAAGTCATGAGAGCAAAAATTGGGCCCACTTTGACTTATGGCGCTGAGATTTTTAGGGGGAAACTAAATTCCTCTTTTAACCAACACGTGACAAAACTTTACAAAAAAATCCTCCACTTGCCCAAATCAGCTTCTGCTGCTCAGATCAGACTAGAATTCGGTCTATTAAATTATGAAATTTCAGCCACTGGTCTGTATCTAAACATGTGCCACAAACTGAGACAGGCAAAGCCAGGATCATTGGAGTCCTTAATTTGGCTGGATATTTCCCAGACAAATCCAAGCGGCCCTTACAGCCGCCTTTTTAAGGATTCGATCCGTGAAATGTCTGCTGGTGCATTATGGGACCTCAACCCTAGTAAATCAGCATTTAAAACTAGCATTAAGAACTGTATTCGCATGAGGTCCCTGATCATTGATAAAGCCCAATTTGCCAAACGCAGACACGCCTGGGCTACAATGTCCTCATATGGTCGGTTAGCTCCCGCTTCTTACCTATCCTGCACCTACTCCTTGCACCTTAAAACTAGCTTTATGGCCGCCAGACTAGGCGAATGGCAATTTCTAAAAGATCTTCCCATCTGGCGCCGTCCGTCAGAGGCCGTAATCTGCAGGGGGTGCGGCTTGTCTCCCGAAACCATGGAGCATATAGTCTGTCTTTGCCCATCTTTTATGTCACAACGTAGACATAAATTGAAAATTGAGTGGAACAGGCTGGGAATCCGAACGTGCAGACAAGCAATTATTGCAGCATTAATGCCAGAAAACATAGGTCTAAACATTGCTTTTACAATTTTCATACGAAATGCTTACCGCTCTCTTAAGTAGTTACGGGCTGGTTCACTTTTATGCTTTTTCATTCTATTTTGTGATTTCTCAACTGCTGCTTATACCTTTTTATTGGACTGTTGCTTTGCACAATTGGCTGTCACTTTATGGTCCATTGTCAGTAACCATGGTCCTTGCCAAAGACTTGAATCTAAATGCACTTTAAATTTTATACCGGTCATTGCACTTTGCACATTAAGTCCTTTTCCATTGATAGACTGGTGAAGTTTTTTACTGTGTTTTGAAGTTCTATTAATTACTGTTTTTATGCTAAGGTTCTGTTTTTAAAATGTTTTGCTGTGTAACTTTGAGGTGATCTTTTAATAGATATTTTTATATCTAAAATAAAGTAAAGCACTATCACTCACTCAGATATGTACTCATGTACTGACACAACAAACACCCATCCAGACAAGTAGCCCTTTCAACATACCTGTGGCCTCCTACTACACAGCCTGTGTGTGCAGTTTTACTATTAGGTTGCGTAGGTATATAAAACTCCTTACTAACCCTTAAATTTCCTTTTTTCTGCATATAAGTAACCCCTAAGGTATAGCTCCAGGTAGGCCATAGGGCAGGGTGTTATGTGCTTACAATGTAAGACATGTAGTTTAAGAGGGAGTAGAGCTGTTATACTTAATATGAGTGGAATAGAATGAAATACTCAAGTAATGGATTATGAGGCATTTAGCTGCTTGAGGTATGTAATGTTAAATGCATACTATATTTTGTTTTCAGATAACTACTTGTCTTGAAAGAGAACAACTTACGATGTCAAGAAAGGAAAAGAGAAGGAAAAAACAAAAGAAACAGTACTACCCCCAAAAAATGAGAACTAAAAAGGAGATGATCGACTCAATGTAGTGGGGGGGGGGGGGACTGCTGAGAAGAGAACCAAGGATTTTCTTCAAACAGTATTTAGAAAAAGGAAAAGTGTGGTCAATTATATCAATAAGTAAGCTTTAACAGTAACTGAGAAATGAAAAGGAGTAAAGTAGAAAATGTCTGATGAAAACAAAGAATCTGACTGTAAGGCAGAAACAATCCAACAAATTCAAAGAAGACTGTTTAGAAGAAGGGTAATACATAATTTGGTAAGAAATATATAGCAGTATAAGAGAAGAACTGCAGCATTGAAGCAAAAAGAACAAATAGAAAGTGTAGTACATTAAGCATTTGCCCTGAAGTGTAAATGATTTATCCTGATACTATATAGCACAAGAAAAAGTCAGAAAAAAGACCTGTAAATGAAACTCATTTTTGAAAAATCTTTTGAGAGGAATGGAAGCATACATATAGTACTTAGCTTTTCTTTAATGAAGAAAGCTATTTCCAAGAGAACACATTAGTGCATGTACTTGAACTAACTGGTCGATGATATGAGGTAAAAGATGGTACTGCCATTGCAAAAGAAGAAATGATGCTTAGAAATGTAGAGGAGGAGATAGCTGTAGAGGTACAAGAAAGGCATAGGGCCCGATTCACAGAACAAACTTAAGACAAAATCCTAAACTTAGTACCATTTTGGTATTCACAGAATGCACTTACTACTTCTGGTATTCACAGAATGAACTTACTACTTTTGCGATTCACAGAATAAACTTACTACTTTTGCTATTCACAGAATGGATTTCCGACTCCTAACTTTACGTCCGCACTCGGGCCGGAAATTCCGGCCCGGAGGCGGAGCTTCCGGGCCAGAGGCGGAGCTTCCGGCCCGGAGGTGGGGATTCCGGCCAGTTGCGGATCCGCCACTGGCCGGAATCCCCACCTCCGGGCCGGAAGCTCCGCCTCCGGCCCGGAAGCCCCGCCTCCGGGCCGGAAGCTCCGCCTCCGGGCCTGAAGCTCCGCCCCCGGGCCGGAATTTCCGGCCCGAGTGCGGACGTAAAGTTAGGAGTCGGAAATCCATTCTGTGAATAGCAAAAGTAGTACGTTTATTCTGTGAATTGCAAAAGTAGTAAGTTCATTCTGTGAATACCAGAAGTAGTAAGTGCATTCTGTGAATACCAAAATGGTACTAAGTTTAGGATTTTGTCTTAAGTTTGTTCTGTGAATCGGGCCCATAGACATATTCCTGTGTATTAATGGTATTGCAGTTGTATTTGTAGTATTTGATAAGAATCAATTGATATATTCAAAGATTTTCTAAGAAAATGTCCAAGTAATTGTATGAAACAGAAAATTGCAGTCTTGCAAGGTGTAGATCCATGCATAGTGAGAACATTGACTAATTTACAAAGACACTCATTGGCATTTATATCCAAGAAAGTGTGCAGAAGCACCTTTCATCATTTTTTAACGTTGTCAGTTCATCACTCAAAAATGTGAAATTTAGTTAGAAGGCTTTACTATGTAAAAACTCCTGCATTGTGTTTAGGGCCACTAAACAAAGCGCTTTTGTATGGTACAGTGTCGGAGGTTGAAAAAGTTTGTGAAAATATTCAATTCTGTTTCTTTGGTCCTGAAGTAGAGTTTGGAGAAAAAGAAGAGTTGGTGTATCCAGGTATAGAGGAACAGAACACAGTACTGTTAAGTTTGCACAAGCTAAAAAAAAGTTTAATGCGGTTTCTACAGAGAAACCAAACTTTATTTGTATATGTTGCCGTCACACTCACTACAAAAGCCAAATTCAAAAAGTAGATTTGTTCTCAAAAACTGAGCAAGAAAACAGAGGTCCGTGGCTAGAATTTGCTGTGTATTTAGGTGTGGATGAACGGTTCGATTTGTCAACACGGCAGATAATCCGTAAATATTGTTATATTAATATTGCTAGAGTAATACACAATAAGTTAGAATGGTTCAAATTACAGACGAACTTCGCCATCTATATGTATATGAAACAATACTGATACAATCTATCCACCCATTTCAAGTAATAGTTCGTATGGAAGGAAAAACGAGAAAACCATTCACCTTGACCTGGTGGAAGTGATTACTCCCACCCTCTGAGTTCACCAGTCTACTCTCTGAGTTCACACGCCAAATAAGGGAGATTGGGCATGATCTGCCTCCTGCCCCTGGGGACTACCAACCCTCAAGGCCATACTGGTCAACCCTGTAGAGGTCCCACCAGGAGGTGGTTTCTTTGGATAGACAGAGTTCCCCTGCTTGCTTCCTAGCTGAGAACAATCAAAGAAGCAGAGTTGGAAATGAGGTGCCCTTGGCCACTGCTCACCAGAACTTCAATCCAATTTCTAAGGAGGATCATGTGAACTCTTTCCTTCTTCCTTATGCTGAGACTTTTCTGGGTCTACCTTAACCACCTTGCTCTGCTGGAAAGCACCCCTTTTGGGATCATCCCCAGTTACCTTCATGGAAACTCTGGGGCTGACCCAGAGGTCCACCTTCTCAGCAATCTTCCTGTACAGCATGTACTCCCTTAGAATTAGGTTGTACAGCCCAACACAATCATTCACTTAGCTGCTCCACACCCATCCCTTCATTGCTTTGCTGGAATAATCTAAGAAGTTCACCCAGGATTGGTTTGGTATTTTGTGTCTGTCCCTGATCCTTTGACGGTATTTCTCAGGGATCAGCCCAAAATTGGAATGTAGAATGGCTTCATGGGGTCACACTTGGCCCGATCCTCTACCTCAAGTCTAAGTAGTTCATCCCTCCCCACTGTGGGCTACCCCCTCCAGTCCTCCTCTTGGAACCTCAGAGCTGAGAACCCTAAATCAATATCACCTCCCACCACACAGATGAGCACCAGATCCTTGGGTATGCGGACTGTCACCTCTCCAGTGGGCGCTGCTGATACACTGCCACCAATATTGCTGGACTCCACTTGCTTGCGTTTATGTCCAGCTGCCTGAGAGTGAGCTTATGGGCCATTCTCCTCTATTCCATTCTTAGCCTGGCTAGTGCCAGTTTGAGCTTCCTCTCCTCTCTTTTGTCCTCCAGCCCCTTTTGGTTCAGAACCCTGGCAGAGATGTTGCTCTCTTCCCCATTTTGGGCATCCTAAACATCGTGGTCATCTGCTAGGGTGGAGTAGGGCTCTCCTTGCTGCTCAGAACACTGGGCTGGGTCCTCTCTCTCCTCATCCTCTGTCAGTGGTCCCTTCTCCTCATTGTTTTCACCATCATCCTCTACTGAGGTAGACATCTCTGCACCTCCTCAAAGACCCTTTGAGCTGTTACCTTGAGATCCAGTTTGGTAGCCCTTGTGTCCGCTTTCAGCCTCATCTTCTCGCAGAGTTTCAGCAGCTCAGCCATGCTGAGGGTATCAAAGTTGCACAGCTCTATCGCCTTGGTGCAAAAATGAAGACGAGGCATTTAAATTTAGAAAAAGGGGGAAAACAGTTGAAGGAAAAATAAGGAAGAATTTAAAAAGAGGTCACTCTGATGTCAATTTATCTGGGATTTTTGTGTAATATAAATCAATGTATGGTACTGCACAAAACACAAGTACTGATCCACACGACCGAACACCAATGTGAGAATTTGGGTTATTGGTTGACTGTGGGTGTGAGCCCCGGTCAAGCAGCAGCCACAATCCCTTGCAGGGTGTACCACAAAAAGTAACTCAATTAACCAGTGCTTAACCCTGAGTAGCTTGGTACAAAAAGCAGTCAGCCTTAACTCAGAGACAATATGTAGAGTATTTATACAGCACCCAAACAGTAATAAAGTAAAAACGCAACACAGAAAAGTCTCATACCAATTTAGAACAATAGAGTACATTTTTATGTATTATTTGACACCAAAACTACAAAAATTTGATTAGTAGAACTGGAGTTATAATTTTTATACGTTTTTAGTTAAAAAAATAGCGCCTAAAATGCCAAAGCACCAACTGCGAACATCTAGTTGGGTGAGACTGGGCCAAAGTCGAAAAATGTGGCCAACTGCAATGGAGCATGGTTCAGACACAAGAGGTGGATTGGGCCCTACAGTGCTTACCTTCGGACTTGGAATAATTTCTCAGAAAAATATTCTGAGAAGATAAAGTACAGCAGGGCAAAGCTGCAGGAGGTGCTCGAGGAGGGAGCATTGTCGTCAGATAGCCTTAGGTCAAAGCTGCAGTGAAGATTCCTAAATTTGGACTTAGTCTCTGAAATGGAAATCAAAAGGCTCCAGTGGGATGAGGCAGAGGACTGTAGCCAAAGACAGTTCCTCGAAACTGATACCCCATGTGGCTCTGAACAGTAGGCCAGGAAAACTAGTCCTTGGAGTCACACTGGTTGTCCTGGGTCCAGGTGAAGTTTCAGGGCTGAGCTCTGAGTGTTCAAGGCAGGCTACAGACAGCAAAACACTCCATCCAGCAGTAGTTTTGAAGAGTGCACAGCAGATCACAGCAGCAAGCAGTCCTCTGAAAGTCCTTCTGCAGGTCCAGCAGTGAACTAAAGAGTGGGTCTAAAGGTCCCAATTTTATATCCTGCTGCCCTTTCTCTGGAAGGTGGGAGAAACTTCTGGAAACGTTCTTTGAAATGCATGGAATTCCCTAACTCCCCTGCCCTGGACCCAAGCTGGCTGCAGTGACAATAGGGAGGTGTCAGGTCCTTTGTGTGGCGGAAGAGAGTGCTATATTCAGTTGCAAGTAGGTCTGTACCAGCTCTGCCTCCTTATCCTAACAGTAAATGGCCCACAGAGGCACACCTAATCCCTCTAATGTGTGACAGTCTGGGAGGAATTCATAAAGTCTAACTGTCAAGACAGACTACAGACAAAACGGGCTAAGGGCAGAAAAAGGCCAACTTTCTAGAATTGGTTTTAAAAAATTGTAATAAAAAATCTGACTTTACCTTTAAAGAGGGTTTATCAATAAAATTTCATGGATAAGAAACATTTCATAGTTACCTGCTTCTAATTGGAAATTACAGCATATAAAATGTAATAAGGAACCTCCAATGTTATCCTATGAGAGGGATAGGCTCACAACAGTGAAAAAAGAATGTAGGACTTTTTCACTGCCAGGACATGTAAAACTTAATAGTACATGTCCAAACTTTTAATTGTAATTCATCCTGCTCTATGGGCTACTTAAGGGTGACATATGCAATAAAAGGGGAGTTCAAGGCTTAGCAAGGAGGTTATATTGCCAATTCAATTGACGGTTTAAAGCTGCTTTTGGGCTGCAATGGTAGGCCTGGGGCATGTTTTATGGTGCTATTTAAGTGTGTGGCACAATAAAGGGCTGCAGGCCCACTAGTAGCATTTAATTTAGAGGTCCAGGGTATATGGTATACCATTTTACAAGTGACTTATAAGTAAATGAAGTATACAATTATGATTTATGTGTATGCCATTTAAACCATGTATAGGGAAGTGAACACAAGCACTTCAGCATGCACTGATTAGCAGTGGAAGAGTGCACAGAGAGCGAAGGTCAACAAAAATGATTCTGGCATCTTCAACTGCTTTAGAACGGCTGCAGCTGCGCTTTGACTCCACATGCAGGAAGCAGCGATTCCGTACTTCGACAGTGACACATGTGACATGCACGAGCAGTTTGCTTGGACCACGGCAAACTCTCAGGGAGAGCACACCGGTCTTTGGGTTACTTGTCCCCTATCTTGTCACCGGTTGTAGAATCTACCCCAGCCTGGGCACTTGCCGATAACTATGCCACATACGGAGCTTGGTATTACACATCTTTGTTCTTGTGCAGGTAACTGTGAACTCAACATTGTATAATAAGCTTTCATTATGTTCCGCTCTGACACTTATGTTACAGCTCTATGGAGTTCATTCGAAGCCAAAAGGGTTCCGTCATAAAGCTCACAATAAACTACAGGGATGAGCAGAGATTTTATCAGAACTATGGGGCTCATTATGATGGCGGGAGGACATCAGTCCGCCTGCCACCATAACGGCGATGGGACCAACTTCCAGACTTGCGGCGGTCCCACCGGCCAGTTTAGGATGCACCCGCCTTACTGTCTGGCGCATCCTGGCCTTTTACCATTGCAGATGGTGCTGCTGGCACCATCCGCAATGGTAAAAGGGCATGCACAGTATTTCCCTGCACCACGTGACAGGCACCATGCGGTCCCTGCCACTTGCTGCAGGAAACTGCAGGAGGGGACCATGGCTACCCCGACCCCCCTGGGGGCCCGCATCATGCCCCCAAAGCCAATCCCCGCCAGCCCTTCCATGACGGCATCGCCGCAATGGAAGGGCCAGTATACCACCCACATCATAATATGGCTGCCAACATATTACTGGTCCAGCACCGCCCTGCCGGCAATCGGAACGATTGCCAACCAGCAGAAAAGCGGAGGACGGACTTTGCGTCAGCCGCGATACCCACCTCCATCATAATATGGCGGGGGTATTTCTCGTTACGCCGTCGGAATGAGCCCCTATTTTTTAACCTAACCAGATTGTGAGTATTAAGTTGGTAGTAGATTTTGCCTCCCAAATTAAGAACACAATTTCTGACAATCATCAAAAAACATAAGCGCTAAAAAACGTTTGTTTAATTTATTGTTCCTTAGAAGACATAATATCTTTTTTTAAACTTCATGCATGCCCTAAAACACTGTTAAATGTATGTTATGACTATAAAACAAAGCCTAAAAACACTAAAATAAATCAGAGAATAATGGTTAGATGAGTAAACCATATTTTGCCCCAATTTACTGTTCATGACTACACACGAAATTACAAATAACATCACAAAAATGAAATAATTGACACAATTGATGATGGTATGAAATATCACCTAACCAGCGATGATACAAAAAGTGTCCCTTTAATTTTCTCCTTTCAATTTTACAGTTCAGCTCTAATATATAATAAATAGAAATCGCTGAAAACTAAATTATTCAGAGTTTAACGCCGTCATTTCCCCACTCATCTATATAGTAAAGGTCAAATTGCACCACTCTGCTCAGATATTCTATTGTACACTCTCCTTTCTTCCCATTCATTGTCACTGGTCTCTTACAGTCAGAAAATATTGTCAGGGCTTTTAATTTCTATGTTTATGCTATGTTTAAATGTGCTTTGTGAAATGTAAAGCTCACTGACACTTTCCCAGATAAAAGTAGCGCTGTATACAACATGTATATTATACATTCTCCCTGCAATTAGTCCTGGCACAGACACGGGTTTATAAGATGTACAATGCGATTTTGTAATGTACATGATGATACTCATATAACTTTGTTAAGAGCACTGACATCCTACTCCGAATTAGACAAAAAAAGACATAAAACTATCTACAAATCCAGTTAGACTAAGAAACCAGAGACTCCAAGTAAAATTACAGACATTCCTTTCCTGCCTTGGGAAAAGGACTTCACTTCTGGCAACAAAGGAACCAGCATTTACCAATGCAGTTATGTGTGTGTGCTTATAAAGCGCAACCTCCCTGTAAAGTATGGGGTCCATGGACAAGAGGAGGAGTGGTGGGATTGCAATGCGAATGAAGAAGCATTGCTTTAGAGAATCATGTACATTGTGTGTGGAATTTGTGTAAACACATAAGGACAGATCAATGCCGTCATTCCCTCCCTCCTCCAATTCTCCCTCCCATATCCTCTCCCATGTACGGGGAAGCAGTAAGTAATGTCTGCATGAGTACGCTTTTATTTTGGAAACATATATTCTCTATCGACTCAGGTTTATAATTGAAAGCACAGTTGTTTTTGAGTGACGCATGACATCACGATGGGCTAGTGGGAGCCGAGAGGATTACATGTTTATGAAACTGAACTGCGGCTGAACTAACCTGAGAAACCCAGTTTAGCAAGCACTTGCCTGGAATCTGCCAATCACAGCAATCTTGCATTTCTGTCAGTTCCACTCCCATTTAACTGGAAATAGATCATACCACTATGTAGCCAGAATATCACAATTTAATCACTGGAAAGACCACATAGATGTTTGTCATTAGCCTAGCAACACTTTGCTATTTCTAGTTCTTTTTTGGATAACATCATAGAATTTTTGAATGATTAGTATTGTAGACACACACATAACCTTCAGCTGAATTTAAATAACAAGGAACATTTTTGTTTTTAATTTCTGTGTTTTAATTGATTTGATTTTTACCAAATGGAAATGTATTATTTTAAATCATTTGAAGGTGAAGCAGCGGGTGGGAAACAAAAAGAAGGGATTAAAATAGGTGCAGGGAGAGAGGAATATAGACAGGGAAAAACAACAAGTGAGTGCGGGAGAGGGAAGGTCAACTGGTGGTTAGGCTGCAACAAGAGGTTTCTTGAAGAAGAGGGTCTTTAGCTCTTTTCTGAAGTAGAAGAGGTACTTAGGGCCATATTTATAAAGAAATGACGCAAAACGGAGTTGCAAGCAATTTAGCTGCACCGTGCTGCGTCATTTCAGAAACACAGGGATGCATCTTATTCACAAGAATACGGTGCATCCCTGTGTTTTCGCTTGCGCTGGTGCTAAATATAGTGACCTAGCGCCAACACAGTCACCCTTGCGCCATGGTGCAAGGGGGCCTGCATGGAAGGGATGATTGTTTATGTGCAGGAAGGGACATCTTCCTGCACATAAACAGTCATAGAAGCAATTTGCTCCTTTTATGCGTGCTGCAGAATGCAGCTCACATAGCAAGAGCAAAAGCGAGGAGAAATAAATGGATTTCTCCTCGTTGCGCTAATTTAATGCCTGCTTTTCAGTGACATTAGTTTTTGGCACTGCCACAGATTAACGCATCCTTGTAAATCTGGGGCAGTGTCAACAAGCAATGGGTAATGCAGTGGAACCCCCACATCAGCACCAATTGACCGTCGTGAAAGGGTACTATATTTACAAAGTGGCATTAAGCTACACAAAGTGGCTTAACAGCGCTTTGTAAATATGGAGCAAGACATGGCACCACAGGAGCATCCTAAAGAGTGACGTTTCGGTTGCCCAATCCCCTTGTAAATTTGCCCCTTAGCATTGAAGGTGTAGACTGGGATGGGTATCAATACACACATACCATAAAAACTGAATGTGATGTGAAAGGGAAGAATTGAGCTGTGTTTTCTATGGGTAGCTGTGTCCCTATCATGTTTCTGAATGTCCTTGAAAGCTAGGTCACTATATGAAAGACACTTCCTGTGGATGCCACCATGTGGAGCATAGCCTGTGCCTACAGAACTCATCTAAAGTCTGTTAATCGAAGGAACGGCTTTGCTTTTCAGCCCACATGTATTGGGTGCTTTGGGATCTTTGTTTTGGAAGTTTTGCCGGTCCTGAATTTGAGGTTGGTGTAAACGTGGCATCCCAAGTACTAGGCAGTCTCAGCAAGTTGTGAGTGACAGTCATCCAAAGTCATCTCTGTGAACCATTCCGTGTTCTTATTTAATAATATTATGACAAAGTCAATATCTATATTGGGCTTCTTCTCAACTCTAGCTTTTTTAACCCAACCTAAATTTGGCACAAACCACTTCAGTTCTGATGCACAGAGCAGGAAAAAATCTGAGTGAATAGGACATTGCACAAACATATGTGACACTGTATAATGATACATTTTGAAAAAGACCCTGCCCATAAATAATAGAAGTATGCAGATTGGTAGGAATTAACGGGTGTGTACCCTGCAAACTATTGTGCTTATATGTATATAACTTTATTGGACAACATAGATTGCACAAGACTGCAAACCCCCTTTCAATCTAGGTCTCTCCCCCAGGAAAACACATCAACTCTGCAACAGTCTAATGCCCTCCTCAAAATACAGAAATGGCATCCTCAAGGCAACCATTGGAGAAGTTGCTCCTTCAACCAGTTCCATTGATTCTGTCTCTCAGATGAAGACTTTCATACATCATACATAATTAGGAAGAGATGTATGTCGTTACAACGCACACTTTTACAACGCATGCACTTACAACGCATTTTTTACAACGCATAATCCATTACAACGCATGACATTACAACGCAGGACACTACAACGCATTTTTAAAAACTACCTTTACAACGCATTTCCATTACAACGCATACTACCTTTACAACGCATACCATGACAACGCATAATATTAAATTGCAATTAAGGTAAGTATTAGATAGTATAGGGGTAAAAGTTACTTTTCTAACTCCAGGGGGTGCAACAGTAGGGTAAGTGTTGGATAGTATAGGGGTAAAAATTACTATTCTAACTCCAGGGGGTGCAACAGTAGGGTAAGTGTTGGATAGTATAAGGGTAAAAATTATTATTCTAACTCCAGGGGGTGCAACAGTAGGGTAAGTGTTGGATAGTATAGGGGTAAAAATTACTATTCTAACTCCAGGGGGTGCAACAGTAGGGTAAGTGTTGGATAGTATAGGGGTAAAAATTACTATTCTAACTCCAAGGGGTGCAACAGTAGGGTAAGTGTTGGATAGTATAGGGGTAAAAATTACTATTCTAACTCCAGGGAGTGCAACAGTAGGGTAAGTGTTGGATAGTATAGGGGTAAAAATTACTATTCTAACTCCAGGGGGTGCAACAGTAGGGTAAGTGTTGGATAGTATAGGGGTAAAAATTACTATTCTAACTCCAGGGGGTGCAACAGTAGGGTAAGTGTTGGATAGAATAGGGGTAAAAATTACTATTCTAACTCCAGGGGGTGCAACAGTAGGGTAAGTGTTGGATAGTATAGGGGTAAAAATTACTATTCTAACTCCAGGGGGTGCAACAGTAGGGTAAGTGTTGGATAGTGTAGTGTAATATTATGCGTTGTAATGGTATGCGTTGTAATGGTAGTATGCGTTGTAATGGAATGCGTTGTAAAGGTAGTTTTTAAAAATGCGTTGTAGTGTCATGCGTTGTAATGTCATGCGTTGTAATGGATTATGCGTTGTAAAAAATGCGTTGTAAAGGTAGTGCGTTGTAAAAGTTGCGTTGTAAAGGTTGTTCCCCATTAGGAAGTCACCAATGCACATGAGGGCACAGCCAGAAAAAACATGTCCACCTTCCAGAAGACATCCACATTCCCAGACACTAAGCGCTTAACTGGCTTCCTTACGAAGCAAGTATCCAGCTAAAGTTGGCTTGTATCACACACAAAGCAATACACTACAAAACATCACTATACCTAGCCCAGAAAATCACATTGTCAGGAGGCAGCAGATGCTCTCGGAGCCTGCCCTCTTCTGTAAGAAGAGAACTTATGGCAGAGCATTCTCTGGCGTGGCACCAAGAATCTGGAACTTACTCCCCCCGAGAATCAGAAAGATCTCGTCCACATCAGTTTTCAAAAAAGAAGCTAAGACCTTTCTTATGAGGAAATACCAACCTTAAATAAAAAAAGACCAGACACTATTATGATAGCTTTCAAATCACAGTTTATATTTACACAGATAGATCTTAAGTAATCGTTCGGAATTGTATGTATGCTATAGTAAGCACAATTGCCCAATCTGATTATTTATGTTTGTTAATGTTTTAATCTGATTATTTTCGTTTGTTAATGTTTGCTTAAAGGTTTGTGCCAAACTGGTCATCGAAAGTTTCTTGTTTATGGAATTGTGAAGTGCTCTGATACCCTGATAGGGTCATGTCCCGTCATTGTCTTCTAGTCCATCAGTGCTTTGCATCGCTCTTGCATTACCTCTCATAAAATAAAACATATTATCATCACTAAAATCCAAAATAAACCTAACACAAAATGATAGAGTGAGAATGTGGATTATTAGTTGGAATTATTAGTTGGTGGAGGTGTGAGTCCTCCCCAAGTAACAATGTCGCAATTATGTACCAGGTCCAGTTAGGCTACCCCACTTGTTCCAAATTCCAAGTCCCTTATGGTAAACGAAAGGGAGTGATCTACAGAGTGACTGATGTGCAACCAGGGATGGTGCCTGCCTGACAACCAGTCTATTAGAAGTTAAGGGGCATCAACTGAGTCTCAATCTCAAACTAGAGGAGCAGTATACATGCCCTAAAGTGCCTAGAAGCCTGCCTGTTTGCTAAAAAGTGGGGAATTCTTCCAACCCTGCATGAGGAGTGAATGTCCAGAAGGAATGAGGTGCCACATGTCCCCAGCGTCTGTAAGTCACCCAGAAAGGAGAACTAAGGAGGGCGATCAATTAGACTAAGTGTTCAAGGCCTGCAATCTCTCTGCACGTGTTCCTAGTGGGAACCATGATTCTGTTACTGTGATTGTCGAGGTCTTGTCAATGCTGTGACTATCTATGTTAGATTCAGCATGTGCAGGCCACAACTGGCAGCTGAAGAGTCAGTCTGTATGTGGGCATGCTTGCTCAAGTTGTGATGTGCCTGTGTATGACAGCTACTGCCAAGAATCACATTGTGATCGGCCTGTGAATGGCCACTACTGCCTAATGTTGTGATTGGCTAAGTCTGCTCCTGCCCAGTGTTGGAATCAACCTCTGCATGGTCACAACTGCCTTATGTGACTAACCTATTAGAGGCTGCAAATGCCTGTACAGGACTGCATCTGGTAAAGTTGAGACCAGCAGGATTAGGATGCACCTGGAAAGTGTTAAAATACAGATATGGCACCAATGCACACACAGTCCAATTTGCATTTGTTGGTTATTTTCCTTGTTAAGTTTCAACTTCTCATTAGTAACCTAGAAAGTGCTGTCTGTTGTGATGGGGCTCCAGACAGCCCATTGCTGATATTGACCCTGGAAACACTCACCATTGGTCCAATCAGTCCTGTGCCAAGACAGAACTGCAAGCTACACTTCTGCCAGGCACACTTTTGAGAGCAGCTTCAATGGCAGAAGTCAAAAACCCAGGAGGGTTACCAGTCAGTGCAAATACTCTCCTGCCAAGAGAATACTAGTGCATGTGAAGGTTAGGTGGTGACGCCGACCAACCGACGCTTCCAGAAAGACTGTGAACTGAGCTTTAGTGGACACTTATTTAGGGGTAATGCAATCTGCACCTGATACTAGTTTATCGTTACACCTTAAATCCCGTACACTCGGAGGCCACCAAGAACTGGGAGAGAACCCGGATCTGGGGATAGGAAGAAAGTGAGAAGAGGCACAACACAGTTAAAATATCAGCCTATGACACTAAATTGTATTGTGTTGAAGTAGTGAGTAGTTGTGTGATGTAGTGTGTGTTAAATTACTTTTCTTTCTGTAATTAGAAGAGCTGGGATAGACATTCCATTATTGAATTGTTCTGTAATTGTTGAGCTCTGAGTTCTTGTGCCCTTCTTTTACCTCCCTGAGAAGCATGTGACTGTTCGCCAATGTTATCCACTGAGAGTCAATATATTATGTGATTGTTATTTACAATTGTTTGATTTATGTGTTGCAATTAATTTATGTGTGATATTGAGGTTGTTTGTAAATTTCTTGGTTGGTGATTGCCACATTTTAAAATCATTTCTATATAATTGTATTATATCAGTATTCATTAACACTGGAATTTTTATTAATGTTTTGACTGATGTAATAATGTATTATATTTATTATTTAAAACAAAAACAATTGGTTATGTTGGTTTTTGTAATAAGTTTTGAGGACTTTGATAAGTTACCATTGATTTTATAATATGCTTTTGGCTATAGTTTCTAAGTAACACACTCTTTGTTTTTATGAAGTGTTTTACTTTAAATTGTAGCACGCCGTACATTCTTTTGGTTTGTTTGCTAAGTTGAGGGGCAATTTGGCTAACAGGTTTCTCCATTCGTAATTGTTGGTTGCTTTGTTATTTTTGCAATGCTTCTATAAATGTATTAGAGTAGGTTGGGTTATGCCTAGTGTTGCTTGAAAGCAATTGTGCCATCCCTCCACTGTGTTGTTTGTTTTGGATTCCTGGGCCAATATGCAGTCATAGACATTCCACCATGGTATTCAGCATTTGTGTTGGCATCTGTGTCCAGAGCGATACAGTCTATCAACCAAAGTGTCTTCAAAACAGTCCATTAGGGGGCATAGTTTGTCTTTATTTTGTTGGTAGAAAGGACTTTTTATTAGTAAATTGTAGTGGTTGGCTACCTCTGTGACAGGTACATAAGCTAGTGATATAATTTTTTGTTTCATTCAGAGGTAAATTGGCTATTTGAAGAATATTCTACACTCTGGGCCCTATTAAGAATCTGGTGGTCTGCGGAACGCCAGACTCATGATGGCGAAACCAGCCACCACTGCACCGGTGGTCCGACCACCCGATTATGACTCGGGCAGTCGGACTGCCCTAGGACCGCCGGCTCCATCAGGGAACCGTTGTTCCTGGCATAAAAGCAGTGATCAGAGGCCACAATATGTTTGACAAGCATATTACGAGTTTCCCCTCCACCAGGGTTTTCATGGAGGGTCCATCGCCATGAAAACCCTGGTCGAAAGGAAAAAAACGGGGCCCTACAGGGCCCCCCGTGTCTCAAACATATGTGGATGCACACAGGGGGGCATAAAATGTGCCCCCCCCCCTGTGTGCATGCATATAGGTACCTGCACGGCATGGACTTTTGAGTCCATGCCTTGCAAGAACTTTGTTGTGCAGTCCCATTGTGTTGCCTTTTTTAATGGCGCCGTCATCTTGGAAAGAAGCACTGCCATGGGACCACGAAGGTACCCACCTGCCAGACTACTCAAAAATCGTAATTTTGTGGGCAGGTGGTGCAAGCTTTGGAGGAGCGATGGTACGGCGGTTTGCACTTCTGCGCCACTGGTCCTCAATGCAGATTTTTGGAGGAGTCTCCATGTGCTTTGATTGACATGATAGTAACAGCCTTGTATGGCTGGGTGGGGGTACATTTTTAGAAGAGTTTGAATCATGGCTTGCTCAAAGTCTATGATTATTTTTTGGGGAATAGTTATTTGTTTTATATTTAATATGGTTTGAGAGGTCGTAGTAAGTGCTGCTTTGTTTATTTTGTAGTAGGGCATTTATAAAAGGGACATTGATATATTGATATTAACCATATAAGGTATATATCTAAGTGAATGGTTTGGGACACAGGTTCCTTTTGTCATCCCTGTTTGACATTGTCTAGGTTTTAGTAGGTTATCTGCTATAGAGAATATTACGCTTAATTTCTCATTATTTAGGTTGTCACGTGAAAGGAAAGGTTCCTCGTTATGTGTAATTGTTAAATGTTCAGGTAAGTGTATGGCTTGTTTTTTTTCTAGAGCAGGTGGGGTATCGCTGGTGGCTTTTTTTGCTTGTGAAATTAAACTTTTTTAGATTGGTATAGGTAGTAGTTGGCTTGTGATGTGTTCGGGGACTTTAGGTAATATATCTGTAAGGATTTTGGTTGTGTATTCCTGGTCACTAGTGCTTGCTTCTCTTATATCCTGTAATATCTCCATTACTTGTATTTCTGTTACATTTGGTGGGTGGTTGTGCTCTCTTACATGAATTACAACATCATCTTTTGTTGTCGCCCTCCCATAGCATGCATTACAATAGGATTTTGTACATTTCTAGTTTATATTTTCTGTTGATGCACTTTTCTTGGCTGTCGGTATAGCCCATATGATTTAGTAACTGCTTTCCTTTCTGTGTGGGAATGTACTTTGCAAAATCTGAAAGTAGTTTAATGGTATATATATAAAATTTTTAAGGTTTTATGTTTGTGATTTACATGTAAAAATATGCATTAACTTCTATTTTGTAGACTTACATGCATGTTCTATTTAGATGTTTCACACGGTTTGGCAGGTTTTCCATTGCGGGTGTCTAATGTCAAGCAGGTGTTTTCTTTTCTATTAGTTGGAGAAACAAATGTTAATTTTATTTTAAATGTTAATTTGTTGTTAGTTTGTAAAGGTTGATGGGGCCGATTCACAAAACTAATCTGACACAAAATCCTAAACTTACTATTTCTAGTATTCATAGAAACACTTACGACTCCTAACTTTACGTCCGCACTCAGGCTGGAATTTCCACACCCGGAGCGGAATTTCCACACCCGGAGCGGGAATCCCACACTTGTGCCAGAATCTCCGCTGCTGGGCCGGAATACCCGCATTCTGGCCGGATGAGCATTCTCCTCAATGCTAATCACCTGTCCAAGTGCCTACCATCCCCCACAATGCATCAGATGAAGTCAATTAACACCAGAATGTTGGTATTCCGGCAGAGATTCATGCCCGAGGGCGGAAATTCCGGCACAAGTGCAGGATTTCTGCTCCTGGTGCGGAAATTCTGCTCTGGGTGTGGAAATTTCGGCCCGAGTGCGGATGTAAAGTTAGGAGTCATAAGTGATTTCTGTGAATACCAAAAATCGTAAGTGCCTTCTGTGAATACCAGAAGTAGTAAGTTTATGATTTTTTCACAGATTAGTGCTGTGAATCGGCCCTATGTTGGTTTATTTTTACTTGTCATTTGTGTTTTATTTTTTTTACTTACTTATGTATACTTACTTTCAGATATAGTTTTTCAGGTTTGCGACAGTTGTCATTTTCTGGCAGTTTATCCCTTTTTCCAGGTGTAGTTTTTTGTTTAGGAAGTTTATGTAAAGAGATAGAAGTTGGCGAGTGTTTTATTATTTATTTGGCATTTTAAGTTTTTAACTTTCTTAACAAGTACGTTTTCATTTAAATATAATTTACTTACTTGGTTAGGTGGTTGTTAATTTGTATATAGTTCTATAATCCGGAAGAGTTTGGTTGTCTTGCAGCGTTTGTCGTTCTTCAAGTATTTCATTGTTTAAATTAGGGTGACTTTAATATTGCAGTTTTTTTTGTTTTTTGCTTGAATTTATTAGTTAACAATGTTTATAGTTTAATTTTATTGATTGGTTTAGTTTTAGTTTGAATTTTTCTACCTGATGAGTCTTTCCAAGGTAAACGCTAATTTAGGTATTATTTTTAATGTATGATATATAGTTTGATAGCTTTGAATATAAATGAATTTATATATATATTTATTAATATTTAAGTTGCTGTTTAAATGTGTAATTAATGCTAATATATGTTGTGGTTGTATTGTTATTATTTAAATTATATAAATTATTTGGACGTATGGTAAAGATTTTGTTGATGTGATATATTCATATTTAATTTAAATTTGTGCATACAATGCTTTGGGTTTATTTGAAATAATTGTCTTATACAAAAAGTGTTTTTTTCATATGTAGTAATAGTTATTTAAATATATTGGCGATAATATTGTAGTTGATATTGTGTGAATCAATATTTTTGACATATTCTATGTTTTTTTAAAGGTAACAATATTTTGTTTCCCATATTTCTATTTTCGATATAGGTAAAAATCTATATTTTTAACAACGATATTTGTGTTCTCAATATTTGTGCTTTAACTAGTTAATTATAGGAAGTGACATTTGTTGGTATTGATATTTAATTTGCAATATTTTTGGTTTCAGTATCGTAATATTATGCCTGTGATCCCCATAGCCCTTTCACACAGTGCATCAAGTTTATTCCTAGTATTCCCCAAAATTACAGACTGTTTAATTTACTGAACTACTTGTTACCCCAGATACTTTATCTTTCTAAAATACTGCACTACCTCTCTGAACCCACTCTCCATGCTACTCTTGCATTTTTGTTTAAGTCTTGTTGGATGCTTTTTATACATTCTTTTAGTGGCATTTTAACATATGAAGTAAACACAATTGGCATAAAACAACAGTGTGCAATGTAGGTCCTGTTGCAGTCCCATATCAATATACAGGACATTCAGTGAGTACACAGCATTGCAGGTTAAGGATCATAAGTATCTTCTTGCACTGATAGGCTACAGATACCACAGTATCCTTCCCAAGTACCCTCAGGAAATTTGTTAATGATCCCCCCATTTTCTTACCTGTCCTCGAACACCCCCTCACTTTGTATATTTGTGCCTCTAGTATTCTACATTGTTCTAAGATGGGTTCCTATCTATCTAGAGTCAATGGCTCTACAGCTCTCAAAGTCCTTTTCTGTTTCTGTGTATAAAGTCTCACTTAGACCCTGCATATCCAACAAAGTGGTGTATCTCTTCTTATGCACCACAGTAGGGGGCAAATGAGATATACTTTATGCAGGTAATTCAACTGAATCAGTCTAAATTTAGATGACCCTGCTACCCTTGGGTCCCTTAAAGCAGTCTGCTAGTCCTCGTTTTCGATGGAGTCCTAGTTCTACTGCCCATAGATTGCTTAAGTTGAAAAATGTATCAGGAGTATTTATCTCAAAAGAACTGTTGTCTCTTGTTAGTTTGTTGTCTGGTGATTTTGTTGTTTTCATCGTTGCATCAAGAGAGCAAAACTCAGGTAATCCATCAAAGTATTTAAAATAGGAAGCCAGTAAATATCTGGGCTATAGGTAGCGAAACAACTGTCAGTAAGGAATCCAAACTCCTCTTGTAGTTCGGTTTAGGATGTCATACAGTTGTTTGTGGCCACTGCCCCAAAATGAGAGATTCCAAGCAAATCTCAATCCTCAAAGCTCAGCAAAAATGCCACTTGTAGTTTAAGTCCAATAAGTAACGCAGCGTTTCTCCAGTCAATACACCCTTCCAACAATCACACTTATTTTGTCTTTCCAAAACTAGGACCTAACTCTGGTGGCCAGGGCAATGCCTCCTGCAGATGGCCCACCATATATAAAATGTACTTGCATACTCTCACTCATGTTGGGAGGACCCATGTAATTATAAGCAGATGACCTACTTACATACATGACTGGCCCTAAGTGATTTGGGCTTTGGTTGTAGCAAATCGTTTGAGTGACAATTAGACCTCTAGGTAAATTGGGGAAAAGAAGTCACAGTTATACCTGGTGCAAAGGAATTAAGTCATGAGGGACAAGATCCTTCATTCTGAACGTATTTTAGCTCCTAGGGTCTTCACATATTGAGAAATGCTCATTTTGAGTTCGAGGAGGCTACTATGGATATGCAGGGCAGTATTTCTCAACACTATACGCAACACAAGGCAGCAAGACACCATGCTAGCTGGGTGAAAAGGAGAGGGCATAAATACACCATATTTAACATTGTTCAGCACATTCCTGCTCTCTGCCTGTGCTGGTGCAGACAATGCTGCCGAGCGCTAATGAAGGCAACCTTGCACCATGGCGCAAATGGTACCTGAGTTACAAGAAGGATTTTTTTGTGCAGTAAGGGACACCTTAGTGCACAAAAACAATCCTCTGAGGCATTTTCCTCTTTTTACACGTGCTGCAGAATGCAGTACATGTAGAAAGAGGAAATAACAGGGAGAAATAAAGATATTTCTCCTCTTACTGTCTCCCCTCGGTAAGCGCAGCATTTTGATGCATTCCTACCAGCATTGGTAAATTTTGAAATGCTTCAGAATCTGTGGGTGGACGAGTGGGGCACACCCACGCTCCTCATATGGAACGACTCCCTGGGGCACAGTAACACAGGGCAGCAACTTGCGCTGCCTTGCGATAATCTAGATTTACCAAGCCACTCAAGACCAGGCAATGGTGACTAGGGAGCAGCCCTGTCTGGTGCCATGATCAATGGCAAAGGCCGCCATACATACTTCCATGAATTTCACGTAGAGAAAATGTATATGCGAAAGAAAGATTAGGCCAAACATGATTTCTGTAAGCAAAGAATTGCTAAACACCTGCAGAGTCTGCCTGTCATTGTCTAGGTGCTAAGGAGATGGAGACCAATATGTCACTTGGACCAAATTGCCATAAATTTAGACTGATCCTGATTTTATAAAGGAGGTAATCCTGGACCCCCAAATAGTTGGTTACTGGAGCATTAGTAATTATCGTTGAATTTACATTAACATGAGATATATGTTGGTATAAGTTACATCTTTCTGGTTGTTATCCATGTTTCAAGACTTCTGAAAGTCTTTGAATGGGTTAGGGGGGGGATGAGTTTGTGGCATTACAATCGTCTTCTTCCAAAATGGTGGCGAATTGCCATCAGCAGATTAAGGGGCCTATTGAGAGCATGATGAATATTACCCTTGATAAGTTATGAGGAAGGATTAGAGTCTACCCTGATGCTGGTTCTGGATGCAGTAAACACCACAAATAGACCTGGGATCATGGGGTCTCAGAGCAGGCCTGAGGTGGCACCTACAGGGCAGATGAATATGCTTCCAGTTTACTCTGTGCCTAACGAGTCTCATCTAGGGCAACCGATGTTACCAGGTCGAGTTAATAGGCTGACAATATGGGTCTCTCCTGCAACCACTCACTTCCTTCACTCCCACAACTAGTTATGTGGAGTTTGAAGACGTTTACAGCCAACATTCCCTATTCCAGCCTGCCAATGACCTTGCACTTATTGCTAGAGGCAACTCCTTATGTAATCATCCTGAGTGACAGTTCGACTTGACATCATTGGCGTGGTTTCCCCTGACTTTTGCCTCTACCTCCTGTATTTTTAGAAGCTGAGCTGGATTTCGTTTTTTCTGGCTTTGATGCTTTTGGCAGCTTGCCACTGCTGATCAGTGTCAAAGTGCAGGTGTTCCCTGAGTAAATTGCTATTGCAATTGGTTCTCTCTGATTGGCACATTTGATTTACTGGTAAGTCCCTAGTAAAATGCACAGAGTGTGCCAGGGACTGTAAATCAAATGCTACTAGTGGGCCTGCAGCACTGATTTTGCCACACACATGAGTAGCCCTGAAAAGGTATCTCAGACCTGCAACCGCAGTGTCTGTGCACAGGCTTAAACTGCCATGTCGACCTGGCAAGTGCCCCTGCTTGCCAGGCCCAACCCTACACTTTTCTCACATATAAGAAAGCCCTCAAGTAGGCCCAAGGTACTTCCATGGGCACGGTGCAGTGTATGTGAAAGGTAGGACATGTACTGGTGTCTGTGACATGTCCTGATAGTGACTGCCAATTTCGTTTTTCACTATTGAAAGGCTATCTGTCCCATAGGATAGCATGTGAGATACTTGGTAACATCTGACAAGTATAACTTCCCATTGGGGCAAGATAGAGAAATAAAATGTAAGGCTCTCTGAACTCAGAATTTAATAACACATCTTTTAGTAAAGATGGTTTTTAAAATGTGTATTGGAAAAGGCCACTTTTAGAAAGTAAGCATCTTCTTGTTTAACCATTCTGTGTGCCTCTGCTTGTTTGTGGATTGACCGTCCGGTTTTGGATAGACAGGGGCTGGGGGTGTGCATTCACTGTAGAAAGCCACGGGGCGGCGGGGTTGAGGTGTGTCTGGCCCTTCCTGGATGACTCAGAGCTAAGCTGAATAGATCTTGGCTGAATTTAGAGTAGTGCAAGGAGTTTCCCTTGCACTTGAAAAGGGCCATTCCGCCTTGCACAATGCTGTCTCCACCCCCTGTGGTCATACTGCACCAGTGAGGACAGAACTGGTTTGGACTGGGCTCAGAGACCCTTGCACAAAGAAGAACAAAGACAAAATAGGGTATAAGTAGCGGACCTTAAACCCCAGGACATTAGATCACTCTGGACTCAAGAGAACCATTGCTAAGGAGAAGAGCTGGAGAGCTGTGAGGAGGAGCACTGCCCCTTTTGCTGTGTGCTGTGTGGGGTTGGCCTGCAGTTGCTGTTTCTGCCAAGGAAGGACAAAGACTGGAACTTTGCTGAGAAACCTTCTTGCGGAAGAATCTCCAAGGGCATGTGTGTGCTGGCCTCTTGTTCTGAAGTCTCAGGGACACAAACACTTCACCCCCTGCTCCCCTGAACTCTACTGCTGAGAGTTCTAACCTGCCAGGAGAGGTCTGTTCCAGTTTTGGGCCTCTGAAGGTTGTTACTGCTGTTGGGAGCTGGAAGAAACTGACTGTTTTTCTGATGCAGCACCGTCGTGCGGAAAGAATCTCCTTGCACCACCGCTGTGCCGATGTAGAGATGACACAGTGTGTGCAACTGCAAGAACTGATGCATCGTGGGATCGCAGCTGAAGAAACCAACGCAGCGCCGCTTGCCGCCGCCACATCAATTGCCACCGCATCCTGGATTTCCACGCATCGCACCTGTGCGGCAAGTTTTCCCATCGCATGACCCGCTGACCAGAACCGTCTTGTAATCAACTCATCACTTCCCCCTATAGTCCGGATTCGATGCATCACTTTTCCTGCGTGCAGCAGAACTGTCACATCGCCGACCCAAGGACTCAGATACTGACGCATCCCTTTGTTTCTGAATGCTTCCCTTCTCTGCGGCTGTTTGGCCATGTGTATTTTGGCGCATCTACGGGTGCTTTGTGTGAAATCACGCATCCATAGTTTCCTATGGACCAAGTTGCTGGAAACCTTTTAGAAGTCATACTCTTATTACATATATGGTGGATTTTTGTTGTTTTGGTCTTTTTTAGTTTAGATAAAGATACCTTATTTTTCTAAACTGGTGTGGTGTCCATTTGTGTTGTTATCACTGTATTGCTGTGTGTTTTGAGTCTGAATACTTTACACATTACCTTTGGGATAAGCCTGTCTGCTCATGCCAAGCTACCAAGGGGGTGAGCAGGGGTTATCTAAGTTGTGAATCCCCCTTACCCTGACTAGAATCAAGGGTCCCTATTTGGACAAAGGTACCTATCTCTGCAAACTAGAGAACCCCATTTCTAACAAAATGTTTCAGTATTTTGTCCTTTTATTTAATCTTCAAACTTCCAGCCTCTAGCCAACACATGCTTTGTCGAAAGGTCATGTCGGCTACAACTTAATCAGGGCTATTAGTAAACAAGACATAACTTCCTATCAATGATTGTATCCACAGAAATCAGACTGTATTGCTATTCTTACAACTCAATGCGTTATTTTATAAATTCATACATAGTAAAAGTGTGAATACACAGCGTGTAAAGCCGTAATTCCATCAACAACAACAAGTATAAAGAGCACAGCTGATTGTAACTGAATTAAACAATCCCCTAATACAAAACCCTATTATATCACCTTAACACCCAAGAGCAACACATTCAGACTGCCTCTGCATCAACCAAATGATCAAACAATCAAAAAATGAAGAACTAAATTACCTTAGTGCATTCTGGAAGCAACCACAACTAACATACCTTGATTACAAATAGTGACCAATTTTTTTCCAGCCAACTGCATATGACAAAATTATGTATAAGTATCTCATCAGTTCAGGGGCATGGCTTGCAAGCCAAAGATGGCGGACCCATAATTCAAGCATTCAGCTCCGGCCCGATAACATCTTGAAAACTTGTCTTCCCAGGTGCCCATCGATCCCTGTAAAGGTGCACCCCTGTTTGGCAGTATTTGCTGCTTCATGGCCCTGTGACTGGCAGGGGGCTTGGGACAGCACAACAGACTCCTGGGGTGCTGCGGTCATTGGGCCTCTACTCCTGCTAGGAGCACTCTGGTGCCAACCTGAGAGGTGGGGTCCACGGCCCCTGGCAAGAAGCAGCAACGACGATGGTGGGGCCAGGTATCTAGGGCCACTAACATCCAGAAAGCTGGTTGGTTCCGCACTGTGGTGCCCAGCCATGACTGGTGCATAGATGCAGGGCCAGGTATCCTGGTGCTTGTAGCAGGAGTGGGAGACCAGAAACCGTCAAGAGCGGCCAGGCGACCCCTCATTACAGCAGTGCGATAATGTTGTGGAACTGCGGGGTATGCCCAGAACTACCACAGGCTGCTTTGGGAACGAATCACAATCTGGACAGCACGGCTGAACTGGGCAACTGCTGCCCCCACCTTACATTGCTTCCAATGAACTTGTGGCAGTACAGCGAGGTAACCACACACTGGGATGGGAGAGTGCAGTCAGCCGAAAATCCAACGTTTCGTAATCCTCACCTGAAGACTCTTGGCGCTTTGACAGGGGAATCTGAGGGAGCTGTGAACCCTGAGCACAACTGAGACCACTACATGGTGCTCTCCCCTTGGGCCTAAAGACAGTCCATATGCCAGGACATGCTGTGACCTTGTGATACTCTGCTGGCCATAACAGGAGTACAGAGATTGGAGTATCGAATTGTGGCCCGGATAGTGGGAGGAAGCGGAAGGCTAGACTTGGGTGGACTACTGGTGGACACACAATAAGCCTCTAATTTGGCACGCCTCCCCCCGTAATCATATGGAAGCCCAGGTGAAATGAGTGGGCAACCGTAAGCAGTGCCTGTAAAGGAGAGCAGAGAAACTACCATTTGCCTCCACTCGTTGCTTACACATGATGGGGTACCCCAGTGTGGTCCTCACTTCCTTTTAAAAAAATTGTTTTATTGCATTTTCTAAATAGAACAAACAATCAGTGAGTGAATGTCAAAGGCCCGCGGGTGCAGGTCATAATGTACCATGATGTCAATATAGAACACTCCCAGACCCCAAACACAAATCAATTTTCAAAGGAGCAATTCTCTAGCAAATATTCAAATACAATCAAAGTACAGAATTTCCACTACATTAATCATGGCATTGTCCACAATCTCGCAGAGGCCGTTTCAATTTTAGTGGCTATTTGTCTTGAAACCTCCCGGTCTGTGCTCACTCGCAACAAATTTACCTGGTGTGCCATATCGTTGTGTATGTTTGCCTATCTCAGCCTTTATCAATGGGGTAGGTTTGTAAATAGTTTTTCAGCGGCTGCCAGATATCATAAGAGCGTGAAGTGGTGGGTAATAATGAGGCATAGACATCACTCATGGTTTCACAGTAAATAAGGTCACAAAGCCAGGCATGTACCGATGGTGTTTGTGTTCTGCCCCAATCTAAAGAGACTTGGCATTTTGCTATGAGTAGAGCTATCGCAGAAAACCTTCTAATACTTCTCTTAAGTGGCTTGACATATCCCAATAATGCCATCAGTGGTGTGGGTTTTAGAATGTGTTCCACCATGATGGACAAGTGATGGAAAATTTCTTCCCAATATGCCCTTACAGGTGCACAGTGCCATGCAAAGTGCGTAAAATCCGCCTCTGCTTCCGTACATCTAGCACATGCATTTGATACGGTAGGGTTCATTTTGGATAGTAATTTCGGTGTTACATACACTCTATGGAGGCCCACTGCAGGGCGGAGGGATAATAATAAGTGGTATATACGTGAAACTAAATGCGTACCGTCTGGTGAGCTTATGACAAGCGAAAGTGGAGGAAAATCATCCAGTTCCTTTGATGAATCTGGTATAGCTTCCAACAAAGATGCACAGATTATATGGAGTAAAAATCTACCCATATATTTAGCGGATCCAGGGGAGGCGAGTTCAATAGTCGTACATGGTCTGGAGTCTTTAAACAAGTCTTTTTAGTAAGAATCTCAGTGGAAGGGGGTATCCACGGATTATCCGCTAATGGTATATGTGGAGAGTATAGGGACTTGTATTGTAAACACCTCTGTAACTTGGTCCATGCCCAGCATGTCGAGGGTAAAGTTTGGATTTCTGTAGGACAATGCGGCAGGCCCCGGGGTAAAATCGTCAAAAGCGAGTTAGGGTATATTTGAGATCTGTCGGGTTTGATGTATTGAAGTCAGGCATCTGGGTGATACCAGTAATATGTAAAGTGAACTTGAGCAACCAGGTAGTACAAGTGAAAATCAGGGACCACAAAACCCCCTGCTCGTATAGCATAGTCAGGGTGGCCCACCTTATACGCAGTTGTTTACCTGCCCAGACCAGTCGAATCAGCAGCAACCGAGATGTATCGAAAAAAGTCGCAGTCAGGGCAATTGGAATGTTTAAAAAGAGATATAAAAATTGTGTCAGTACCACCATACTTAGTATAGCAATCCTGCCAGCCATGGAGAGGGGAAGCTTCGTCCATTTGTTAATCTGTGCCCCAAGTTGGTCTAGCGCGGGGCCATAGTTTAGACGAATGAGCTCAGGGGCGATGCAGTGTAAGTAGATACCCGGGAATTTAGGGGGGTCAGTGCACTACTATAGGGGGAACTCTAGGTCCACCGGGGCAGTAGCTGATGTCAGCGGAAAGATTTCTGACTTGGTCCATCTTATAACTAAGCATGAGGACACCCCGAATCAGACCACCTTTCTCAAAAGAGGAGACAGGTTCTCGGCCGGTGTGCGTACAATCCGCATTACGTCATCCGCATAAAATGAAACAGCAAGTGGGCATGTATGTAGCTGTGGCCCGCAATGAAGATGTCATTCTTGTATATGACCGGCAAGTGGTTCCATAGCTATAATGAATAATAGGGGCGAGAGAGGGCACCCCTGTCTGGTGCCACGTGATAAGGGGAACTGAGTGGTTATTACCCCATTTATGTTTAGCCGAGCCACCGGGTTCGAGTACAACAGGCAAACTAGGCTTAGAAAACCAATAGGTATGCCTAATTTATACCAAAGGGGATGATGGATGGAGCATTTGAGCAAATCAAACACTCACCCCCAGTCAACTGATCTGGGTTTAATCCATCATCATTCTTTAGCTCAGTCCCCCACCCCAGTTCACACATGGCCATATGCAAATCAGTCTGACCCTGTGCCTCATGGGAACAGTCCAGCCCGAACTGCCAAGCCATGTCTTCCCTGGACCGGAAACAAGCATCCTGGGACCGGTTTCGGGTTCATAACCCTCATCAGCCAGGCTATCTTGAATCCAGTGGCAAAGTGAGCAAGGGACCCACGTCTGGGCATACCCTGCCAACTTAGGGCGAACAAAGCGATACCAAGGGGATGATGGACGAAGCATTTGAGCAAATCAAACACTCACCCCCAGTCAACTGATCTGGGTTTAATCCATCATCATTCTTTAGCTCACTCCACCACCCCAGTTCAGACATGGCCATATGCAAATCAGTCTGAACCTGTGCCTCATGGGAACAGTCCAGCCCGAACTGCATTACGGCATATAGAACAGGCCATTCTAAGGAATCAAAGGCCTTTTCAGCATCAAGTAAAACCACAGCTGACAGTAGAGTAGGTTCCATTTGATTTGTTACTGAGAAAACCGCTCGCAAGTTAAGTGTCATGGATCTGTCAGGAACAAATCCGGCCTGAAAGGGGCATAGTGTGGTGTCTACTAAAAGTGATAGGCGAGTGGCCAATATTTTGGCAAGAATTTTATAATTGTGGTTGAGTAATGACAGCGGCCTATAGGACTGACATTTACATAGTGACTTGCCAGGTTTAAGCAATAGTGTAACTATGGCTTCACGTATTGTTGGGCAAAGGGATCTGCTCTCTAGTGCCTCATAATATACCTCCAGGAGATGTGGATCCAAATCATGTTAGTAGGCTTTATAAAAGTCCCCTGAAAGGCCGTCAGAGCCAGTGGCACGGATCCTGGCCAGATCTTTTATCGCTTGCTTGATTTCTTCCACATCTATCGGGGAAGCCAAAAACTTGTGCTGCCCATCCACGAGCCACACCATAGCTATTTCCTGAAAATAGTCCATAAGGGCTTGCTCTACCGAGGGATCCCGCGTCTTGTACAGTTGGATATAGTAATTAAGAAAGGTATCAGAGATGTCTGCATATCTTGTCAATGAGTCACCTACGTCGGTATCTAGATGTGTCACAAATGTTGATTGGTATTGTGGTCAGAGGAGGAGGGCAAGTGTCCTACCTGGCCTCTCTCCCTCCCCGTACACCAGGGCCATAGCATATTTACCGAGATATTTAACTTCTCGGGCAGCTGCATCAGTGAATTCGGTCATTAATATGGAGCGGTCACGGAGCAGTTCCAATGTAGAGACACTTTGCATGCCTGTGTCTATGTCCTATAATTTCTGTTCTATTTCCTCTTATTCCACCCGTAAGGAGCGCAGAACACCAGAATGCTTTGAGATACAGACCCCACGAATAAATGCCTTAAAAGCGTCCCAGAGTACCCGTTGTGAATCTACTGTTTCGTCGTTCAATTCAAAATACTTCCTTATAGCGTCTCCCACTTCGCTGCGAAATACCAGATCAAGCAAAGCTGCTGCAGGGAATCTCCATAATGGTAGCTGTTTGGGGATCGAAGGGAAATCTGCCACAAGTAGGACAGGGGCATGGTCAGATATAGTGTGGGGCAAATTTTCAATCTTTCGTACCTCTAAAAGTAGTTGCGGTGTAAAATACCATTGATCTATTTGGGACCATGTACCATGTGGGCCAGAGTAAAATGAGTAGTTACGGATTCCCGGGTAGTTAACGCGCCAGGGATTCTCTAGCAGTGCTGCCTGTAATAGATTAAGGAGGCTCTTTGTGGTTTGTGGCTTTGTAGTGCGCCCAGAGCGGGTAGTGTCAGTAGTGGGGTCAAGATGGAGATTGAAGTCTCCTCCCATCAGTATAGTATCAACATTTAATTGGTCAATATGTATAGCAATTTTAGGAAACAATTCAGAGGTGTCAATATTTGGAGCATGTATGTTAATAAGAAGTACTGACACCCCTCCAGTGATCCCTGCACAATGACATATCTGCCCTCAGGGTCTGTCACACTATCCCTGGCCTTGCAATGGGAGGGAGCAGTGCACCAATATACACACTCCACGCAAATATGTACTATAACAATAGAAGAATCTGTTCCCACCCCATGATGCCGCAAACCCATGTGCAGGGAGTGGTACGTAATGTGTCTCCTGGAGAAAGGCGATCTGGTTGGAATGTCTTGCCAGGTATTCCAAAACCTGTCTACTCTTTTTAGGACCAGATAGCCCTCTTACATTCCAAGATATGCACTGAAGGTGTAAACCGGAGTTATTCCCATCGTCTAGAATCATTCAACCACTAGTGGTTCCATTATTACAAGCTCAGGATATGGAAGAAAAGAAAATCCCATACCAGCCCCTCCTCCCGCGTCCATCGGATACACAGAAACAAGGCACCCTGTGAATCCCAATCGAGGAACAGCAAACTGGGGAAAAGGGAAGGAAAGGGGGGGAAAGTGGTAAGAAAGAGCAGGAGTTTATCCTGAGGGGGATGGCAATGCTCCGGTGGAGCCATCATGTTGTAGGATAGTCAACACTGGTGATGTGTCCACCCAACCTGCGCTCGCATCTTGGGCGTAAGTCTGTATCACTGAATGGAGAAATAGAGGAACGCTTCCGCTCCGTAGTTCGCAAACCAACTGCTGACCCTTCTGTATAGAAGTCAATGATTGCGCCAACATCTCGCAATCGCCAGTACTGTTCCATGCATATGGTGCCACATTGGATAGCCATGGGCCGCACTTTTGGTCTGTTGAAGTCGTGATTCAGATGTCTCGACCATACAGGGGGTGTGCTGCTGTACTCCCCAGAAGTTGTGTGCAAGATCATATTAGCCTGTTGTGTTTTGCACAACATTGCTTTAATGCATGGCTTACACATACCTCTGGTACCTCGGCTAGCTCTGAATCTGGGAAACCGGGCCATTGCACATAACCGAGGTCAGGGCATACAAGTCCGTGATCAGCTCGTTGCCACGTTTTTCACATGAGCAACCTGTAGTGTCATGGACAAAATGTGGTTTGCTGTCTGTTGTCAATGATGAAACTTGGATATACACGACTGTGTCAATAAATTCCATCCCAAGACAACTTTGCCAGCCACACTAACTGCATGTAAATCACAGCTGCTGACAGCAGTCAAAAGGTGGAGGCTGCCTCAGGTCATGTGCCCATGTCAGCGATCAGTGTAGTGGATGTCCCTAAAAACAACTATTCATGCAGATGACAAACGATAAATGTCCTGAGAGACCTACCTGGACCTTATGAGGATGGGTCACTTAATCACAAAAGGCCATAACCATTGCATACTCAGGCTTGTGCCCTCAAAAGATTTGACTCTCCTACAAATGATGGGCCCAGAACATGAGTGATAATGTCATGGGTGAATCAGGCACCATGTGTCTGTGATATATCCACATTGCTCCACCCCAATGTTACGTAACACATCACACAACTCTGGTAATGAGCATTTAATATGGACTACATGTACCATAATGCAAAGTAGGAGAACATGAAACTGAGGCTTGATGTTGTGTCAGCACCCCAGTCCGTGCGGAAATGTCATTAAATGGTCTGTTCCCCCTTTTGTTACATATTCATGATTCTCACCCGCACTGTCATTTCAGTTTTTTCGACAAGAACAGCAAGATGGCAGTGAATTTGATTTCTGATTGTGGATGGATCAGGAAGAATATAAAATGGCTGCCAACTATTTCCTGTGATGTATTTCCTGCCTCCCACTTCCTGTAAAATATTTCCTGTGTGAAATAATGTGTTACGGGTCATTTTCAGAGTTTACGGCCCGAAAACGTAAGTTCCGATTTCGGAGCATAATGCGCATGTGCGGACCCGCCGCTCCGGAACCGGAAACTACGTTTTCGGGCCGTAATCTCCAAAAATGACCCGGAACACATTATTTCATACAGGCAATGTTATACAGGAAGTGGGAGACAGGAAATACATCACAGGAAGTTGTTGACAGCCATTTTGTGTTCATTTTGAGTCATCCTCCATCCCAGATCAGACCCTCTGACATCCTGCAGCTCTCATCTTACTTATTTGCCCAAAATGGCTGAGGGTTATGAAGAGAATGCACCCCCTTTCACTGAAAGGGAATTAGACATCTTAGCTGAGGGGGTGCTGTCCAAATATCCTCAGCTATATGGGGACCCAGAACACCAGCTGAGCAATGCAGCCCGGGCCAGGCTATGGGCCAACATTGGGGAGCGCTGCAGTGCAGTGGGAGTCCACACCAGGAGTGCTAGGGCATGCCGCAAGCGCTGGGAGGACCTAAAACGCTGGTCCCGGCACAAGGCTGAGGAGATGGTGGGCTTGTCTTCCCAGCACCATGTGCATCGTCCTCGCCTCTCCCCACTGTACAGGAGGGTCCTGCGAGCAGCTTGGCCGACCCTCCATGCTCAGCTGGAGGAGCATGAGCAGCAGGGACCTGGTAAGTGCATCATATGCAATATGTGTCTGGGAGTATGATGTGAGTGAAACAGTGCCGTACCATTGTGTGTCCCATGCCTCCATTCACCGATTCCGTGTCCATGCAGCAGTCACCAAGATTAAAAAGGTACACTGTGGCATATGGACTGTACAGGGTAGAGTGCATTTTGGGAGTTGTAGTTTCTTTATGACAACTGGGTAAATGAGCCACACTTGTGCATTCATATTGAAATCTGCTCTGCCAGCACCACTACCATTGAACCAAGGAAATCATAACTGATGTGTGCATTGGATGAGCAATGGTACAGACACTGTCCAGTGTACGCATGGCAGGCCAAAGGGTATTGGATGCTGTGACTTGCATTGCATTTGTAGAGTTTGGATTCCAATTGAGACAGATCATCATCTGCCATGGAGTCAAGACAGACTTTGAGATCCTTGCATCACTCTTAAGTGCTTCTAAATTTGCAAGGTGTGTCCACTGACAGACGTCTCACCCTCAGTGGTCTGTATGACATTTCACATGTACAGGTAGCTGTCACAACAACCCACCACTGTTCACCAGTGTACTGCACTACCTTATCAGTCACCAAAGCCAATATGTGGCACTGGATTGTCAGATTATGTGTGGGGACAGCAAAAGGCTAGACTCACAATGTAGCTAAAGAAATAGCCCAGACCCTATGTGGATGTGTGACCCACATTCGGCATTTTTCTTGTCCCATACAATGCTACAAAGCAGATGACACATGTCCAGACGTTAAATAGCTGCAACTCCATATCAATGGCCAAATTCTAATAAATCTGGACTCTTCATGTTCTCCTTTGGTGGACTGGTTTTGGAACCTGCACATGTAGCAGTGACAGAACACACAGATCACAAGAATGCCAAGGTTGAGGGTTGGCCAATACAGTTGTGTAAACCACAAACATTCATGTGAGATGTCCATGTCAGACTCAATTCAGTAAATGACAGTGAACATACATGTAATGTAAGTTCATAAACACTGACAACTGTAGAGTGTGAACAGAGGAAAACAAAGTCTGACCTTGGCTTATCTATGTATGTGTCTCGTCGTGCATGAAACAACTACCACATCAGGATTTTGCTTACATTTCAGCAGGCACAGCTGGCCACATGGAAGAACAGCGGGACCAGGTCCGGAGTGGGAGGCCATCAATGCGCCGGCAGCTACACCCTCTTTCCACCAGCGAGGAAGAAGAGGATGAGGAGGGACCCTCAACATCAGGAGGCAAGGGGATTGCACCCACCCAGACTGACAAGGAACACAACTCTGGTGCTAAGTCCCGGGTGGAGGCTGCGGATATTGAAGGTGGGGGGAAGAACCCGACACCTCGGCCCATGATGTGGTGGAGAGCTACTCTCCCCCAGACTATTCACCTGGGGGTCCTGAGTAGGTGTCCCCGGGGCAGGCCAATCCCCAATCTGGGCCTGCCATCAGCCCCTCCCTACCTCTAGAGTCCCCCATTCCATCGGGGGCTCCAGCTGCATCTCCTGCAACCAATCCCATCCTCGTAGCTGACAGCTCGACGACAACATTGGCTCCGGACCTGAGGCACCACATCCCTCCTGTACCCCCAAGGCCCCTCCCGGTGTTGTTCCTCCTGTGGCTGTGCCAGGGGACCTGAGGTGGATGTGTGAGGGTCAGCCAGACATGTCCGCTCGCATCTTGCTACAAGTGTGTCTAGAGATACGCATTATGTGAGAGGACATTGTCCGATCTCTGGCCACCCTCACCACCAACATCAATTCCATGGCCACAGCCATGTCATCTGTTGTCTCCCAAATCCCTTCCCATTCCACCGTCAATGTCTCCCCCTGTCCATTGCCCCACACAGTTTCCCCTCATACTCCTCATGTGTCACGAACCCATGTTTTGACTGTTCCTGCACTAGCCAGCCGTGTGCCTGCATCTGACACTGAGGATCTGGACATTGTGGTAGTAGAGGATGACCAGAAGGACACTTGACTTTTTGACTGAGACGTCGTCCTGAACAATTATTTCATTTTCCCCTTGTAAATAGACTGGTTTCCCTGACGCTCCCTGACGTGTTATATTTTTATTGCCCCACCCCAATCCAAGTTCCCTTCTCCATCTGCATTAAGATCATCATTTGTTTTCCTTTCTCCCTACCAAACGGACGGTTGTTCTTCTGTTCACACATAAATATCTTTGAGGAATTCTACTTACTTTAACTTGGCTGACTTCATTTTGAATGTCTGGGTCAGAATATGGACACATATTTGGTGAGTCATCTGCTATGCACATAATGGCTTGTTGCAATGATGGGTTACACTTGTAACGGTGTCACACACACACATACCTCCTCACATCTCTAGGCCACCTACATCGTTATACAGGACATGATACACAACAGAATCTTACTTTTGTAGATCTTTATTTTTTCTATACACATATTCACGTGGTCAATTTGTCTTGGGGTTCTTGTCACTGGCGATCGTGCTGGCGACATTGCAATTTTGGAGGTGATGATCGCTGTGAGGGGTCAGATCGGGCTTGTCGCCTACATGTAGGTGGGTGTTGTTCATGTGCTTGTACAGGGTGAGCTGCAGGGGCAGATGGTGTATGCACATTTGGTGTTTTTGCCTGGACTAGGGCTGGTTGTGCATGTGGTGGGAGTGCCTGTACAGGGGTTGGTGGTGGTTGTGCAGGTGGTGGCAGTGCCTGTACAGGGGTTGGTGGTGGTTGTGCAGGTGGTGGCAGTGCTTGTACAGGGGTTGGTGGTGGTTGTGCAGGTGGCGGTAGTGCCTGTACAGGGGTTGGTGGTGGTTGTGCAGGTGGTGGGAGTGCCTGTGCAGGTTGTTGGTGGTGGTTGTGCAGGTGGTGGGAGTGCCTGTTCAGGGCGCCGGTGTGGATGTATACCTTGCTGTAGTGCTGTGCAGTTGGTGGTACAGGTATGTGGATGTGCTGTCCTGCAGGCAGATATGATGGCTCCCCTCCCTGCGTTGACCGTGAAGGAAGACTTTGGATCACTTTCAGCATGCCCTCCATCATCTTCATGGCCAAGGCATGATGTCTTGCACTCTCTTCCCTTTGGATAGATATCATGTCTCTCATATTCCTGGACATGTCCTGCCAAGTTCTATCCATCCTATCCAAAACTTGGCTCAGCCTGTCCACCACCTGAGGGAATTGGACCATGTCCTGCAGAGACTCAGACATGTCTGACAGGGTAGCTCCTATAGCATGAATGTCCTGCCTCACATATGTCTGCTGTTGGAAGAAGTCCTGCTCCAACTGGCCACCATAGCCAGGTGCAGACCCTCTCTGCAGGTGTCTGCCATGGATGGGATGAGCGGGTCCAACAGCAGGGGAGGGGGTGGCAGGTGGGAGCCTGTGGGCAGGAGAATGGTGCCCAGGTGATACCTGCACCACAACAGGGGTGGTACTTCCCCCAGATGGTAGAGAGGATGGCAGGGATACACTGTATAGGGAAGAGCGGGTAAGGGAACCACCATGTCAGTCCTGGACTTGAGGGCTAGGAGGGAGTGATGTCTGTGTTGGGATGCGTGGGAGCTGTGGCTGGTTTGCTCTATGCTGGGGACAGGCAATTGTTTGCTTGGGAGGAGGCTGACCAACGTTGCTTGGCGGAGGATGTGCTGCCATGACTGATGTTGGCAATCTGGCAAGATAGCTCTCATTGGCATCAGAATCGTCATCCCCGGAGTGGATGGACATGTAGTTATCATCATCCACCAAGTCGACGTCCTCAGGAACTTACTCCTCCTCTTGAGCAGTACTTGCTGCCGACATAACTGCTTGGAGGATCAGGGGATTCTCCCCTCTGATTCCCCGTCGGCCCACACTGGTCGCAGGTCTGTCATCCTCATCCTCAGCATTCCCTGGAACACAGAGGTTGCAACCGTATTAGTGATTGACCTGGTATTACATGTGGTGCAACACAAGGGTTGTATTAACTGTACTTTGCATCAACAGATGAGGATCATGTGACCTGGTTAGGGTAGCACCACAAATGACAGCTCACACCATAGCACTGAGGTGTGACACGGAGATGTACATGATACAAGCAAACTCACCAGCTCCAGCCACAACTTTCTGTCCCTTCGCGTTCCCCCCTGGTGTCACCTGCTGAACCTGTCTCCTCATAGATGTTGTAGACATAGCTGTCCCTGATCCAGCAGCTGTAGAGGGAAGTGACAACATTCTCAATGATCTGCATCACTAATTGACAGACAGGCAGATGACACTCCTAATTTGTATTTCACTTTGTAAACAACAACTGCTGATTCCATGCAGAAGGGGATCTTGATCTCTGTCATGGCTTAGTAATCTAAGCTAGTGTCACACCTCATGCCAGAATTACCTCAATGACAGGTGCGCGAGGGTTTCACTGCTGCAGCCAGGATGTCATGCATTCCCTGGGATGGAGTCCGCTGCAGTGGTGTCATCCTGTCAGCAGCTGTGATGAGACATACATGTCCATATTTTAGTACAACAGATGGTAGCTGTGAGCCAACATTTCATTCTCAATAACCATTTGCAGATAATCCAGGACAATGTGCAGCATGTTTACCTCATGGATTTTACATGTGGGCACCTGCTCACGTGCGGCATTTATCAGCTGTTACCTCCACGCAGCACTGACATCAATGAGATGACACATCAACAGACAAACTTGTATGAGAAGGTTACTGATATTTCAAGGAAGGGGATAAATTACCCTGACTCCTCCGCATTACACTGATTTCACCTTTACCATTAAGACTAACATTTTTCATGAGTGTAATGTTGTCCGTTGACAAGTCAGAAAGGAGTTCATGTGTGAGATGTGCAGTAGTCTGGGACATGATGTTGCTCATTTGTGCTTCCATAACTATGAAGTCACACAGCTCATTTTTGAATGAGAGAACACAGATTTCTTATGTCCATTCTTTGAGTGTCCTCTCTTTGCATACTCTATTTCCAACATCATGGTACTACTTAGCTGACAACGGATGGTGTCTTGTACAGCAGACATCCAATCCTCATATGTCAAACACTCACCTATACATGTGAATAAGGTAGGAGAGGAGGCAAACAGAATGCAACATTTGGTTATGATCACACATTGCGGATAAGCTGAGAAGCTTTGATGCTTTCCGCCTGCACTGGATTAGCGTGTTGCTCTTCAGCCATCCTTTCATTAGCCACCAGGGTCTGATCTGGCATGTGTTCAAATGCCATATGTGAGCATATTCAGATGCAGGACAACAGTGTTGTACAACACATGCAACATACGGTGGAGGTGAAAGGCACATTTAATTTAATGAGCATTCAGCCTGAATTATTCTTGGGTTTACTTACCTTGGCCTAGCACCGGAACAGTGTGTGGTCCCTGAACAGATGTCACAGCCAACCTTGTAGCAGAAGTCAGTGTGTGTCTTTGATTCTGTGAGGACCTCATTGTACCTCCAATGATAAGTGTGTTTTGCAACTTTACATTTCTGCAGCCACATGTGATGCACTCAATTTCTGGCACAAAGGATGAGCACAAGTGGTTGTGGGCACCACCGTTGCAGAAGTGTGTTATACTTAATATCATGAGTGATCCCACATATAACTTAGAATGGGCCCACTACCTAGATGCAACCTATATCACAATGACATGACTACGAATCCTGAGGTAAGGTACACTATCGTGTTTTGTTGATGGCCAACAAAAAAGCCAGCCAATGTAAGAAGTACATGACCAGCTGTATGGATTGGGTAATTTAATGTATATTGGAAACATTCGAAGTTGGACAGTACTACTGACACTGGTATCTCACTTCTTGTTCATCATTACCATATATGTGCAAATTAGATTTGTGATTAGGTCTACAGACACTATTACAATATAGTGGGGACACCCGTTTGACTAGTTGTGGCACTCGATTACAGGATTGGATTCCCAGGTCTGGGACTGTTGGTGAAATACATGTTATGTTCCACAATTACAAAGGTATGATGAGCCAAGACATGTTATATTTTGTCTTTCGCTGTTCACATATGTCATTTGCTAAAGGTGAATGTCCATTGACAACTCCAATAGTAATGAAGCTATTTTTTCATCTCTGGTTGATTTTCATATGTGGGCACTATATGTCCCTCTGTCGTCTCCTGACAATGTATGCATTTTGACCATCTCCTGGCCAGTTTGACTTACCAGTTAGTGAGGGTGGTATGTCTTTCTCTATACGATGTCTATTCCTCCCAGTAGATGCAGGGACCTCTGCTACTGCAGTTGTCTGTGCTCTGGCTGAATGTGTCAATGAGTGAGAAGAGAGAAAAGTAACCAAATGGCAAATGTGCTTGTGGAACTTTTCAGGGATTTCCCCATATCTTCTGCATGCTAACAGTGTTGTGAAGTACTGCCGCAGACGGGGCAGGTAGGAGCAGTGGTGCATTGGGGATGTAATGGCGTGGCAGGGTGGGAAATGAACAACAGAATATGTGTATGACATATTTTGATCTGATGATTCTCTCACCTTCTGCTTTGTGATTTAGGTTGGCACAGGGTGATTTACTTGTTGGATAATTTGTGGCAGGTTTACAAGCCCCTTGAAAAACATTTACACCGCCGTTGCGCCACTTCTGTGACACGGCGGTGGTGTAATACAGGTGACACATTTTGACTTATTCACAACGTGACGCATCTATGGGGATGCGTCACTTTGTGAAGCCCTGCGCAACATTAAACCTGCATCAGCTTTGATGTAGGCAGGGTGGGCGTCCCTTTAGAATATGCCTCATAAAAGTGATGCAGTGAAATCTACAAGATTTCACTGAGTCACTTTTCAGAGGCCGCTGTGACGCAACCTTACGCCTGCTTGAAGCACACATAAGGAGTGGCACAGCACGTTAAGTAGAGACGGTCTATGGACATTGTTGGAGTTGCGTCATACTTGCGACACGACTCCAGCAAAGCACACACCTAATGCCATCAGATGCAACACACATCTGTCTATCCCTGCACCACAGTGCACCGCATTGTAAATGTGACGCATCCGTGGTGGCGCAAGGGTTGAATTATGTGTCGCACATCCCTGCTAATATTTGTCAATTGCTACTTAGCAGGGTTGTATATATACGGCAGCAGCACTGTGCCCAAGTTTTCAAAAGTGGGGGAGGGATTTGCCATTTCTAATGCAAAGGATTCTGGGACTTGTGGTGCTACATACAGAGGGTGACACATGAGTCTCTGACTGACTATATTTTTATATACACTTTTGACAACTTCCTTACTCACAATGACAGTGCAACACAGACAATCTTTTCATGCACTTTTTCTTTTCATCCCATTTACCTGGTACCACGTAGCGGACGTCACTAACAGGCAGCCCATGGACCAAGTGGGGGTGTATTGTGGTAAGAATATCCTCCTCCAGTGGGGTGAGACGGATGTGGGGTCCAGAGTATGCAGCAGGGAGGATCCTGTTTAATTCGATCCTGGAGTACTTCTCCTTCACCCTCTGCCTTTCATCCTGCCAATTCTTCTTGATGTCCTGGACTGTGTGCCTCTCCTCCCCCAATGCTGTGACAGCAGTGGCTAATTGCTGCCATAGGGCTGCCTTCTGTGTGCCACTGGTGCAGTAGGATGGGAGTCCATATAGGTGTTTGTGGTGCCTCACTATATACTCCACAAGCATGGTGGTCTCCTCTGCAGTGAAGTTCTTCTGCCTCCTCATTAGTTCCATTTAGCTCTGGCGATGTCAGCGTTGTGAACACAAACTCTCTGTGGCCAAACCTGTTCCTTCAATGTGTGCTGCTTTTATATATTTTGTGGTGCTGGTCAATTAGTGTTAATTGGATTCAGCTGGAGCGTGGTGGGGGATGGTAGGCAATTGCAACATCATGGCAAAATTGAGCTACTGGCTGGGATTGGCTGCAGTGTGTCAGCTGATCCATGGTGGGGGATGGTAGGCACTTGGACAGGTGTTTACCCTTAGCTAAAATGATCAACGGCCGCAGTTCGTGTATTCCAGCGCGGAATCGGAGATTCCGGCCCGTAGACGGAGATTCCAGCCCGAGTGCGGACGTAAAGTTAGTAGTCGTAAGTCCATTCTGAGAATACCAAAAGTAGTGCGTTCATTCTGTGAATGCCAAAAGTAGTAAGTGCATTCTGTGAATACCAGAAGTAGTAAGTGCATTCTGTGAATAACAAAATAGTAGTAAGTTAGGGATTTTGTCTTAAGTTAGTTCTGCTAATCGGGGCTAAGGAGAGCACTTTGGCCCTGATTATGAGTCTGACGTTCATAAGACCGCCAGACTCCACTGGCTCCCCGTGGAGAATAGAGTCACCTTCAAAATCCTCACTCATGCCTACAAAATCCTGCACAACAATGGACCCAAATATCTCAACGACAGAATAAACTTCCACATACCCAAAAGAGACCTGGATCATCCAACCTCGCACTGGCCAAAACCCCGCGCATCCACAGAGCCAGATCATGCGGAAGATCGTTCTCCCACATGTACCTGGAATGAGCTACCGGCAGACATCAGACGTGCCCCCTCCCTGAACACCTTCAGGAAGACCCTCAAGACCTGGCTCTTCAGCTAAACAGAGCGGCATACCCCCTCCCTCAGCGCTTTGAGACCCTCACGGGTCTCTTCCAGGGTTGTACACTCTCTTGTATTTATGAATAGCATAACATCCTCTACAGTCAGTTTGTCCCCAGGTACTGCAAGTGAAGGGAAATTAAAGTTGTTAATTAGATATTAGAGTGGGTGCAGAGCTAAAACAAGGCATGCTGAAACATTACATGAGAAGATAATGGTCAATGCACATGATTGCACATGATATATCCTAGTGCATTCCCGACAACTGTTGAGGATGCTTACCATTAGGAGAGGCCCCTCGACATCAGCTGCTGAAGAACTGTCCTTGAGGATGGCAGTGAGCACATGCCCCTTTATGCAGCAGCTACAGAAAGAATTCTGACCATGTAACTGATGAGGACTGTTATCGGTTTCTGAAATTGCATGGCTTATATGGCTTTGTGATTGTATTGTGCCTTAAAGTATCGTATGGTAAGTATTATCGCTTTAAATGTTGCTGCAGCTAGGAAAATACTAATATTTATTGGGATTAGTGTGGACTTTAAACATTAGAACTTTCATTTCTACATTTTAATTACTGTTATGTTTATTTTTGCTTAAGTTAACATTCAGGCCTACTAGACCGCAGTACCCAAGATGGCGTTCTCTGAAGCAGATGCCACCATGTGTGTGCGATAATTTCTGCGCATGCCCAGATGGCTCTTGAGATCATGTGGTGACCTAAACTCCTGACATCGTGTTCCCTTCCAGGGACAATGTGTTGGGGACTTGACCGCAAGCCAGAAGATGTTCGAATGGGAACTTGGGAGAAGACAAAGGATGAACCTGTCAATAGGACCCTTTTGTCTTGAAACGATACATTTGCCGTTCTCGCCTGAGAAAATGGAAAAATAACTTTCAATTTGTGACCCCTTGTGCCAAGTCACCATGGAAAACCAGTTTGCACTGGGAAGAGTGTAATGAACTATTGATGACCCCGAACTGTCCAATCAGAACATTTGGTCTGCCCCTAAAGTTCTTGTATGAAGTAAAACGGAAAAAGGGTATAAAGAACCCCTCATCAGACATTATTGTGGGTGCTTGCGTTAGAGTTGGAGTTGCCGTTGCGGTTACAGTTAGTGTCGCAGTTGGCGTTGAATTTGGGCAATAACTTTGCGGTTGTGTTTGTCTTTGGGTTAATTTTCTTTGACTTTGCTGAATTTCTGAACTTTATTACGCCGCATCTGTAATGTGCACAACGATTTGATCTTGTGATGAGGGTCAGACTTCCTTTTCAAGGGTGTCTTCACTTGAGAATGCAGATAACTCCCTATTTGATCGGAAGCTTTTGTCACCTGTCTATGGGTAAATGATTTACTGCATTTTTCTTAAATCTATGTCTATGAGTAATTCCTAAATGTTTATTTCTTTTAATAAATCTAAAATTCAAATAATGAGCTGTAGTCAGTAAATGCAAGATTTAAAGAGTTCAATTAATGGTTAGATAAACAAAATTAAAATAATAAGAAATTAGTTTGTGGTTTCTTAAATTAATTACTGAAAATATGAGGGAATCACAACGCGGTTTTTACAACGACTGCGTTGTGATTCTGCACACCATTACTCCACAAGTTGGAACAACGACTTGCAGTCTGTGCGGACAATAGGGAAGGTGTTGGATTTTAAATCCAACACCTCCCCCTCTTCCGCAAGTCGTTGTTCCGACTTGCGGAGTAATGGTATGCGGAATCACAACGCGGTCGTTGTAATGACTGCGTTGTGATTCCCTGCGGGGAAAAAGATTTGTGGTAAACGTTGTTTACCTCCATTGACTGTTGGTGGCAGAATTAAGGACCAGAAATATCATTCATCTGTCATAAAAAGCAGTTGTAATTTGTGACCAGTCCTTTTGTGTGAAGAAACTTTTCTTGAGAACTGAAATATGCACTAAAAGGTCCATTCACAAAATAAGGGATACAAATGTGCTGCAATCAAATCTACTTAATTAATATTCATGCAATAGGTTGCTTATGGTGCTGCACTATGACTGACCACAAACATTTGATGGTCAGCTGCAGTGATCAGCAAGTCATCATAAATGTGATTGCTTTTAAATAATGAAACTTTTTTTGTTTTTTAAAGTTGCCCAATTTCTTCAAAAGAAATCGGGATGCTTTAAAAAAAAAGTTTCTTTTTTTGACAAGTTTCAATAAAAGCTGGCATTGGTCAACTGATCCACTGCCAGTTCACTCAACTCGAAGTTTTAAACTAATTCACAAAGTGGAAGGGGTCCAAACGAGAGCTCTTTCCTTTTTGGAAATAAGCTACTACTGCAACGTGGGACCAAAATTTCTGTCACAAAGCATTGATGCATCTGATACTGATTTGGGATTTAGAAAGGTGTTGAAAACGCATCCCTCCGAATAGCGAATCTGTATCCAGTCACAAACCCATTCTAGGAGTCATTGAAACTTTGCCAACTCCTAAAATTGGTTTAGCACATAGTACAAAATGTTTTAGCAGTCAAATATCCACACATGTAATGCATCATTTCATACATATGGCCCTTAGCAAAGATATTTAGAACTACTGAAAAGTGCTAAAACAAAATTGGCACTAGTTCAGCAGTGGAAACTGACATTTTTCACTGGTTTGTCAATCCAAATAGGTGAAAACATTGCATCAACACTGATAACGCCTATGCACTCTGTCCCAGCTTACATGTAATCGATGCAGTGACATGCCTTCTTCCATCACATGAATGATATTTTTACCATTACAAAGTTCACATAAGCCTTACAAAATTAAAATGTGTTCTACTTCAATTAATGATTCATTATGCAATTTTATCATGAACACAGATATTTTCCTGAGATTTATGAATGGGTAGTGTAGCATAATTATATGTGAGACATATTAATGATATGTTTAGTAAACCTCACCTCCTCTGATAAAGTGCTGTGCGATGCATTATATTTCATCTAGGTCCCTGCAACAGATTAGCAAACTCATAGGGCCATATTTATGACCTGGTTTGCGTCACTCTTGCACTACGCAATATGCTGCAAGAGCGATGCAAACCATAAGTCTGATTTTTAAAGCCACGCTAAGCAACTTGGCGTGGCTTTGAGTTGCTCCAAAAATCTGGAGTAACGCAACTCCGCCCAAATCACTGTGTTGCGTTACTGGGCTCTGGGCAGGTGTTCCATGGGCATTGCATGTGAGTTCCCACACCACTCCCATGGTTTTTGATGCATTCCTAGATTTACAAGACCTTGTAAACCTGGGAATCAACCAAAAAGATATGTCTCTGGAGGAGAGGCGTAATGAGGAGAAATATCTTTATTTTTCCTCATTACTTTCTCTTTCTCTGTGTCGTGAACGTGCCTCTGTTTTTTGTGGATGAAGTTGTCCCTTCCTGCACAAAAACAATCCTGCATGCAACACACGCACCCTTGCACCATGATGCAAGGGTGCCTGCATTGGCACTAGGAAGCCATTGTGTGCCAGCACAGGGGAAAAAGTCAGGAATGCCCTGGATGCCTTAAATACAGAGCATTCATGCCCTTTCCCAGTGACGCAGTGGAGCTCAGCAAGGTGACTTGCTGTGCTGCAATGCACCACCTTTTCATAAATACGTCTACTGGTACATTTAAGTGTTTTGTCTTATTTAGCACTTGGATGGTGATCTGTAAGTGAGCTCATCCAAAGATAATGATGAAAAATGCACATCTGCTGAGCACATACATTTAAGAGGGAATTGTCAATGCTGCTTCCAATAAAACGTCTCCACTTAATAAAATGAGGCTCTGTGACTATTTGTGATGATAATTATCTGCCCACATGAACTGTTTTGAAATAAAGGAGGTCTGGGACTGCTGTCCCTGTAGTATTCATTGCACAACACTGGTAAGATACTGACACAAACATTAAGCTCTTTCGCCGCATGACTTTAGCCCACACCTTCGCCTCATTTCTGATTCTGGGGCGTTAAACATTCTATGTTTTTAAGAAAGATGTGTCCATCCTATGTCCAAAAGGTCCAGGTCATTCCAGAATATAGGATTACCAATAACTATGTAAATGAGTTTCATTTAGATTAATTGGATGCAAATGTATTTTTTGAGATATGAAATCCGGCATGGAGCCGCAAATGTTTTGTCTAATCTTTATGATTTGAGCATTAATAACATCAGTCACTTGGAACGCGGACGTATGACACAAAAGTACATTTTAAAAAAGTGGACAAAACATTACACACTCCATGCAGAATTTACATTACACAAATGCTTTAAACAGTAAATGCAAAAGGACAATTGTTTCCTAAAGCTGAAAAAGCTGAAAAAAAGTGTGACAGATTTTACTATTTTCACACATCTAGAAGCAAAGTCCCTGCAATGTCATCCTTTGAAGTTTGCCAACAGTATACAAGGGTGCATTAGGGAAACAGTGGGTAACGTGGCAATTCAAATGTTGCTGAATGCACGTATCGAATGTTTTCATGAATGAAAGCTGAAAATGTGCTTCATCCTACCATAATGCCTGCTCTTCCTCGCCAAAAAACGGCTAAAGTGAATTACTAATTGTGTGAAATTGGGTTATTGGTTGAGTTGGGTGCTAAGCCTGCTCAAGCAACAGCCACAGCAACAGCCACAATCCCTGTCATGGGGAACCACAAAAGTCACTAACTTAACCTGTGCTTAATTCTCTAGTAGCTTGGCAAAAAAGCAGCCAGGCTTAAATTTGAGGTAATGTGTAAACTATTTATGCAGCACACAAACAGTAATAAATTGAAATCACAACACCAGAAAAATCTGACACCAATTTAGAATAACAGAGTACATTTAAATAAATTATTTGACACCAAAAACGACAAAAATCCATTCAGTAAAAAAGGAGTTATGATTTTAGGCTAAGAACCAGTGCCTTAAAGGTAAAAGCGCCAACCGCAAACATCTAGTTGCACGAGAAAAGGTAAAAATCGAAAAATGTGGCCTACCACAATGGAGCCTAAGCCAGATACAACAGGTGGATTGGCCCCGGTCGACGTTTACCCCTGGTCTTAGAAGAAATTTCAGTAAAAAGTTGCTTGAGTAGGTAAAGTTCAGTAGGGCAAGACTGCAGGCGGTGTCCGAGGAGGAGGCGTCATCATCCAGGAGCCGCTGGACCTGGTCATGGTCAAGATTTTCTACGTTCAGACACAGGTCCTGATTGCAATGTCGGTCGGAAAGCCTCTGAACGACAGTTGGATTTTCTTAGACCGTGTTGGAACCCATCAGCCCGACTCGGTTGGAAACATTTCCGACCAACCGATTACGGTGCTCGCAGTTGAAAGGGGAACCATTCTGTCATTCTGAAACGGTTCCAACCGGCATTCGGAGAATCCAAGTCGGTCGGAAACGATTCATACAGCTCAAAGGACAGCATTTCAGAACGACGGATTACCATGTCGGATTTAGGCAGCCATTCCGACTTGGTCTGTCCGACACGAAAAGGCTGTCGGAAACTGAGTTTGGGGCCCCTAGCAGGCACCCCTTCATCCTGAGTCTTCTGCTTTGGAGTTGAGGGGGTACCCAAGGGACCCCCCTGTAAAAACATGCGCAGTGTGGCAGGCACCATGGGATTCCCGCAACAGGGTACAAGGTTTTCCACAGACACCCATTTTCCCCATAGGAGCCTGTGTTGTCGGTCGGAACACGGGCTCCCATCAATGGGAGTCCTTTCGAACGGTGGTCGGAGGCATCATAATGGGTTGGGAAGAACCGCCAACCATGAGTCGGTCAGAATCGAATCCGACAAGGTATCTGGCAGTTTAGTTTCCAAACGACATCGTAATCAGGCCCTTTGTCTCTTTTTTGGACGTTGAAAATCACCAGCGAGACGAGGCTGGATGCTGTACCCAACAGTACCCCTTTGGCGAAGGATTGCTGAACAGTATTTGCTGCTGTGGAGAAGAAGATAGCGGGAGCTGCTGCAAAGTGAGGCTGGCCAGCGAAGCACCTTGGGTAAATACAAATAGACAAGCAAGTTGGTTCCAGTCTCCTCTCGGTTATCAGTGCAGTTTTTAGCCCAAAAAAATGTAAGTCCCAAGTTTTGCATTTTGGCTATCTGGCAAGTTTAAAGCCATCATGTCCAGGACTGTAGGGGCATCACTCTGGGGGCGTTAGGACTCACTCCAGCTGGGTTCAGGTACGGGTTCAAGATGGTTGGAGGTTTTTCTGTCTCAGGCTCTGATCAGGAGGTCAACCAGGTATCCCATGGAGTCACTCTGGTAGTCCTGGGTTCAAGAAGTGGAACAGGGGTCAAACAGAATAGCAAACCTCAGAGGTTCAAGAAAGGCTTCAGGCAGCAGAGGAGTACTTCCAGGTACAGCAAAGCAGCCTTCTGAAGTGCACAGCAGGCCACAGCAGCCGGTGGTCCTCTGAGAGTCCTTCCCCAGGTCTGGAAAGTAAACTAAAGAGTTGATCTGAGGGCCCTATTTTAATACATGATGCCTTCTTTTAAGTAGGAGAAAATTCTAGACAATTCCCTCTAAAGTACTCCCCCTATTGTGTGGCTGCCTGGGAGGAATAAACAAAGTCCAACTGCCAACTACACCCAGTCACGTGACCATGGAACAGCATACTGGCACCAAATTGATAGGGCACTCAGTTGGCAACTTTATAAAAGTGCCACTTTCAAGATTGTAATTTAAATTCTGACTTTACATTTTTAAGTTACAATTTCTCATACACCAAACATGAACCCTTGACCTGTTCCCAATCAAATGTTAGCAATTAATAAATGTAATACAGCAACTCTATGTTATCCTAAGGGAGAGGTAGGCCTCACAGTAGTGAAAAACTAATTTAGGAGTTTTTCACTACCAGGACATGTAAAACCTAAAAGTACAAGTCCAACATTTTCATTAAACTCTTCCCCTTGGGCTACCTAGGGCCTACCTTAAGGGATACATATATGTAATAAAATGCAAGTTAAAGTTTTGGCAAGGGATTATTTTACCAAGTCGAATTGGCAGTTTAAAACTGCATGTAGGCTGTAATGGCAGGCCTGGGACATGTTCTAACGAGCTACTTAAGTGGGTAGCCAGTTTTTACCCTATCATTTGTTTCCTGTGTCACTCTCATAGCTTTTTTATCCAACATCATAGGTAATAAGCAATTTTTGAATTTATTAGCCTGTTCCAATATGGCCGTCGTGCACAATGGTTAATAACTCCCCCATTCGAATGAAGGAACACCATCTCATGATAGCGCTGGTGCTACATGTGTGCCAGCACTATCAGTGTTACAGAAGGGGATGCACAAGCATCTGCGGCCCCTCCTGTAATATCACTGTGTTCGGGAGTGCACAAAGCAGGCGCACACGCCTGTTGCCTCCGAGGGCACGATGTATAATACTGGCCCAGATAGGGTTATGCCACAGTGGCAGTTGAACTCTTGCATCACCATAATCCTAGATTTGCAGCTCAAACTGCACAATGCTTTAAGACAAGGTGCAGCACTACACAACATTCCCAAAACAAGTGCATTCATTCATTTACTGCAAACTTCATTTATGGAAATATGTCATCGAAAAGACCGTCAGCACCCAGCTACCAAACTTCATTGAAGCTAACAACATCCTGGACACCTCCCAATCGGAATTCCGAAGCAATTACAGCACAGAGACCACCCAACTTGCCGCCACCGACGACATCTTCTCCCTCCTCGACTGGGGCAAAACAGCTGCCCTCATCCTCCTGGACCTCTCAGCTGCATTTGACACCATTTCTCACCGCATCCTAGGCACCAGACTCCACAACGCTGGCATCCGCAGCAAGGTCCTTGACTGGATACACTCCTTCCTCACGGGCAGAGCTCAGCGTGTCAGACTCCCTCCCTACTTCTCAGAACCTACAGAGAACAACTGTGGAGTGCCCCATGCTTTCACGAACATGCCACAGGCACCTTGTTTGAGCACTTAGAAGGGTGACAATTTAGTGTCACTGTTTTTTTTAACTGTAGTCTGCCGTATGTTTTTACATCACAGTTACTTTAAAGAAATATTACTATTAGATTTACTTTTATACTGCCACTCATATAATGGGTTTACATTGAACAAACGTCTTTGAGGACAAAGTGACCAATAAGATCCAATTAGGTGTGACGACATTTTTAGACTTTGATACTTCTAATACAAAGCTATTCAAACCGATTCGGCCCATGTCTATTTCCATTGCAGAGACATCCCATGTTGTAAGAGTTATAATAGACATCTATTTTGAAACATTCACAATTTATTGTGAAATGCTGGTCAGCTCCATTTCAGCAACTTTCCTTTGACTGCACAAGAATATTTTTTCAACATATATGCGTATCTCATTAGGACAAGATTATTTACACTTCTGTCTCCAATAAACTAGAAAAGTAAAGAATTGTAAGCACATTTCTGGAATTCTATATTAATTAGGCTTTAGTATGAAGCATATATTTTTGATATATTTATACCAATGGTCATGCACCCAGGGAAGCATTTGCCTTTGTTTTACTCTTTTCTCATACAGAGGATATATGTATAGAGAGTAGCAGAATGGCTACATTGAGGTTGAAGCAGATACCATTTACATGAAGAATAATGACACTTTCTGTAATGTCCAAAATAAGTCTGAAATAAATTGGCCCACTTTTAGACGATACCAAACCTATGGAGGAGCGAGACACTATGATTAGGTATGAACCCTCAACCTCCCAAACTATCTGAAGTAATTACACTATGGAGGGTTAACCTATAATATGCTAATATGCAGAGATACGCCAGTCCTTGTAAATCTGCCCCAGTGAGTTGTCACAGGGGTACAATGGTTTAGATGTCTGGGGGGGAACAACCTTTACAACGCAACTTTTACAACGCACTACACTTACAACGCAATTTTTACAACGCAACATCCACTACAACGCATTCCATTACATCGCATGACACTACAACGCATTTTTAAAAACTACCTTTACAACGCATTCCATCACATCGCATACTACCTTTACAACGCATACCATTACAACGCATTATATTACACTACACTATCCAACACTTACCCTACTGTTGCACCCCCTGGAGTTAGAATAGTAATTTTTACCCCTATACTATCCAACACTTACCCTACTGTTGCACCCCCTGGAGTTAGAATAGTAATTTTTACCCCTATACTATCAAACACTTACCCTACTGTTGCACCCCCTGGAGTTAGAATAGTAATTTTTACCCCTATACTATCCAACACTTACCCTACTGTTGCACCCCCTGGAGTTAGAATAGTCATTTTTACCCCTATACTATCCAACACTTACCCTACTGTTGCACCCCCTGGAGTAAGAATAGTAATTTTTACCCCTATACTATCCAACACTTACCCTACTGTTGCACCCCCTGGAGTTAGAATAGTAATTTTTACCCCTATACTATCCAACACTTTCCCTACTGTTGCACCCCCTGGAGTTAGAATAGTAATTTTTACCCCTATACTATCCAACACTTACCCTACTGTTGCACCCCCTGGAGTTAGAATAGTAATTTTTACCCCTATACTATCCAACACTTACCCTACTTATGCACCCCCTGGAGTTAGAATAGTAATTTTTACCCCTATACTATTCAATACTTACCTTAAATGCAATGTAATATTATGCGTTGTAATGGTATGCGTTGTAAGTGACAACTCACTGTAGTGTCTTTACTTCCAATTTTAGATGAGACAATAGTAGCCCAACACATCAACTGTTTTACCATAATTTATTTTGCGGGTAAGCTAAAGAGCGTAAATGTTTAGATAAATTTAGGTAAGGATAAGTCACCAGCAAAGTTTGATAGATAATGGAATTCTAATGTTCATACTTTAGCAACTATTCATTCAAGTACATTTTTAAATTTGAATCTACAGCAAAAATATATTTTTGTGAGCAAGATAGTCAGCTTTTCTTGCTACATAGTGTCCAATATGTCACTACCTAAATCTGCTAGTCATGGTTGTCAAAGAGGCTGCTGTTTAAAAAGTATATTGCAAAAGGGGGATGCTCATGTACTATTGAAACTTTTGCTCCTATTGGGGAAAAAACTATGATGACATTAAACTGGAAGCTCAAGCCCCTTGGGGCACCACTTGTTGCACTCCTGGACTGATTTTCTGTTCTCCCGCTGTGCCTCTTCCTAGCACTTAATTAAAAAATAATGCAACAATTCCTATCTCACAGGCCAACAACTGATGCTGGTGTTCTAAGTAAAGCAGGGAATAAAGGGACTGGTGACAGAGTTTAAAGCTATCCTAGAATGATACTTCAACTTTCCAGATGCTCAATGCCAGAACCTTGGTCATACAAAAAAAAGCTGTGTTGGCATGGAATTCCCTGTGTTGCTGCCCACTAAATATTACCTGATGCTGCTGTTGGATGTAAATCTTCAGTGGTGTGAAACAAGTGTTTCAAGTGCCTGGAGTTGACTCTTGCTGTTGTGTTGGATTGGTGTTCAGCTTTCCCAATGCTCTTTACTGGAGCCTATTATACATCATCTTCCTAAAATCAAAATTAGGCTGATAAAATTCATCAACATACACACATAAAGCACAACAGCTGTGCTTCGGTCATGTCAGAGCAGTGGGTTAAGAGAGAGTGTTGTGTCACAGAACAATTTACCACATAGTTTGAGAGCTTGGAACCACTTCAAAAGCCGTCACTGTGAACTAATGCTGCCAAATGATGGTACACCACTGCTTCGAGTGGGGGCTGTGCAATAACATGTAACTAGTCCTAAGCCGTCAGAAGTAATGACAAGCAAATCTAACACTTTGGTTTCTTGTTGCCAGTCAGGGCTCTGTGAACAGTGAGTAAAATGAAAGTGAATTAAATTTCAATCAATGAGCCTGGTTTGTCTCTAAATCTTTTTAACCTATTTGTCACTTCTAATCTGTTTGGCCGTACACCAAGGGTGGTTGCCCACAGGGCCTAGCCTCTGGCCAAGACCTGCACACAACCCCTGGTGGGCTGTCAACCCCCTTCTATAAACACTTATAGCCCTTCTGTGGGTTGCTGGTATCCAACCACCAGATGAGCAACACCTTCAGCCATTCGCAGCAAATGGATGGCGACAGGGCCTTGTCACCGGCCATCACCTGCACCCAACCTCCATGGAAGGATAAACACCCACTGCGCACAGCCTTTAGATATACACAGTGGGGAGTTGGCCACAGGGTCAGGCCTCTGGCCAGTTCTTCCACCTACCCCTGCCATAAGTGGCCAACCTTGCAGTGGAAACTTGAGTGCCAGCTTCTGTGGGACTGCCACATTACTTCATGGGAAGACTTCACATGAAGTCTCATAGACATTCCATGGTACCCATAGTACAACCTCTGCCACCCCACCCTCCTGCAATATTTTTCTCTGGGTTGTGGTCAGCCAATCAGATTGCTTGGTACCACACGACCGGTCCTGGCCCAGCAATACTGAAATGGCTGATGGAGAAAAGGGTCTCTCAGCCAATCAGAGAGCCTTATTTTTGGAAATATGGCTCCTGCAGGACCAACCATCCAAATATACCTAACTTGTTAACCTCTTCAAGCCCAACAGAGAACCTCTAAAGCTACACATTTCTAAGAAATGGCTGATTTATCCCAACTCACAAAAATAATGCATTCTAAGTAAAGTTATAACTTTTTACCAAATTTAGTGTAATTCCTGTTTTTTATGTTTTGAAAAGAAAAGTTTCCTGTGGGAATTAACCTGGAAAATCCATGGTTTAGAAATCCCTTTGATGGATCAGTGCAAAACTTTCTAGGAAGGAGCTAAAGAGGGTGAATTTTCTTTTGGAAAGTTTTGTTTAGATTCAGCCAATGGTGCTAAAGTTATTTGCAAACAAAAATGTTCTTCCTATGGAAACTTTGACCTGATATAACTACACTGAGGTAGCCATGCCACCTGTGTATTTATAGTTAGGTTTCACTTTCCATTGGAAAAACATTTTTGTTTTATAAATAGAATCAGTAAACCTGCTCAAAACTTTAAAATAGTGGTTCCTTCATGGAAATGTTTGGGATGATCTGTCAAGTGGGGGTCAAAAGAAAGAGTGGGCTGCCAAAAGAGCTATTTCCCATTTTAATTCCTAAAGGAAATTCTGCTCTCTGACTTGGGAAAACACACTGAACAGAATTACACAACATTTGGGCCAATGTAAGAACTTTACCCAAAAAGTGTAATTGATGTGATTTGATGTAAATCTTTTCAGCCATTTCTGAGAAATGAGAGTTCACAGACGGTCTCCTGTTGGATTTGAAGAGGTTGACCTCCAGAAAAGATATCTGAACTGTTAATTCATGGAGGATCCGCTGTTCAGCTACTACGGTTCTACTGTGACTCCAAAATTAAGAAAATACTTAATTTGATTGTCTGTGGGAGCTTTATTTCCCATGTGCCATTTCGGCACCGCAGATCTGGTGATGGACCCAGAGCACTGGAATGATCTAATTGGCTAGGCCAAACAATGGGGGAAAGTGCAGTGTCCACCATTACAGGACTCAGTCACTCAGTCCCTAGTTTCAGAGAAAAGATCAAAAGCATTTGTTTATTACCAGGCCCTTGTAGGGAAGGCATAAATAGACCCCCTCTGTTGTTAAAAATAATGAAAAAAGTATTGCAACTTGTTTCCCGTTCACATGACTGCAGACTCAAGTGAGGCCCTTAAATGCAGTTTTGCAGAGGTACCACAATCTCACCAGAGCAAGCTTCTCTGCCATGGTGCCGCATTCCCATGCACACTTCCAGACCATGAGGACAGATCCGTGTTACTGTGGATCTGGCACCAGTCAAGGCAACTTGCACGGCACTACAGCCCCAAGGCAGGGATGCTTTCTTCCAGAACTGTTGACGTATCACAGATCAAAAAAAGGCTAGGCTTCCTGATTTGGCATGCACTGCACAGCAGAGTTTGAAGCCTGGAGGGAACTTGGTGTCTTTAGTCAACCTCTGTGGTGAAAGAATAGGATACCAAGGAATTAGTAGTTAAGTCAGAATAAAAAAGACAGTTTGGGAGGGGGGAAAGAAGTAGAGGGGAGAGAGATGTATGAACAGCTTTTAAAACAGCTAGAAGATGAAATAGAAAATAGAGATGGATGAGGAAAAGGAGGAGTTGGAAAAGAGAAGGGCTTCAAGGAGAGACGAAGTTAGGAATGAGGGCAGGAAGAATCAACTTACTAGCAAGGAAGGCATGTCAGATACCCTATATCCTGAACAGTCAAAAAAGAGAAAAGGGAATCATGTCTGAGATAACCACCATACTACTAGATGGGACATGGCATGTTACAAACAAGTGGATGTGAATCACTGGCCAAGCTGCATCCACATTTAATAGAGCACAAGAGATTCTCTTTTCTGGTAGAACGCTACTAGTCTCCAGACCCGTAACCTGTTTGTTTACACTGCCCTATGTGCAATGGGGGCTGAACCCACTCCTATTCTTCTCCCAGTTGTCTGCTTTCTGGAGTTATCCTGACCATGTGCAGTGAAACGTCATTATCTGTGTGTGTAACCCGGACTCAAGTAATCAAGTGCAGCACATTTTGGATGCTAACCTCTATCCAGTATTCATCTTCATTGTTCTATCAGTTGGAGTGCATTCACTCTGCTTGCTTTTCATTCTGCCCCAAAACTCAAAATGTGATTATCAACCTCCCATACTCCATTGTATGGTTCTCTATCTTCGGTCCTTCCACTTTCCACTTGCACACTTCACTCTCTTGATGTGCAGGCCAGCCCTCCTTTCAGTATATGTACCTACCAGCCTCATTTGCAAAACATTATTCCTCTTTAGCTGGTCCTGCTTATTCCCATCTTCACTTTGCTTGTGTTTAAGCACACCTATCATCCAGCAGTCAACCTTTTCCATTTCACCTCCGGCTATCCCCTTCCTTTGGTCCCACCCACTTGCCCTTATTGTGCCTTTTTATTACTGGATTCGAGGACCGTGTAATGATGTAATGTGCATGCATGCACTGGCATTGTGATATGGTGTTCTGCTTTAGAAGGTTAGGGGTCTTTCAATATATTACAGGGCAGTTAAGATTAGAGGCGGGTAGCGTCAGGAAGCTAACCTACGTGGAGCTGCCAATAAACTACTTAATGAGTTACCTGATGTCCCAACTAAGTTATTATACTGGCGACGAGTAGGAAGAGGAGCCTACCAACCTTGGAATTCTTCATGAGTGTCGGTGCACTGTTTGAGGATGTCCCGAAAAGCTGCTGGAAACTGATATGAGGAGCATCAGTGCCACGCCTTAGTGTCTCTGTCGGACTACAGTTTGAGGCTGCCTGATTTTGTCCTTCAGTTCACTTTGAGGTTCCATGGTGGTGAGTGACACTCCAATGACTCCCTTGCCACTGGATGAATGGTGAGTGTGGCACGGCATTTTATTTCTGCGGTGTGTTCACGCTCCATGAATTGAATGCACTTTGCTGGTTGCAAGAAGACAAAGGCGAAGGAAGGCGCACAAGCGCTCAACATACATTTTTTTTATTGTGGAAATTTTCTTTATTGAACAGCTCGCTGACTATTTATGCGCATGCACAGTGCACGTCACTCAACGCACGTCACTGGTATTGGCAATTTTAAGGTCAGGCATTAAAAGACGTTGCGGTCCCGATTTGTGAGCTCAAATAACACGCTGATGTGCACAGCTATATCGGAACATTGTGATTGGATCAATAGTCAATTGGCAATTATTTTGGACTGTTTTGTTTATTTGAAAACGCTAATATATAACTTGATTTTCGTCGCTGATACACACAGCTTTTACTCTCATCTTGTGTGTATTACAGGTAAAAAAATAATAGTCAATCAGACTAATACTCTCAGATCTGATCAGATTTTTCATGTCAAGTGTGTTTATCACAGTAATAATAAACAAAATAATTATAAAAAGAAATAATAATAAAGACATTTATTAATAAAACAGAATAAGACAACAACTGTCATGACAACAGAACGATAATAATAATAATCTGAATGAATTCTGATATACATGATGAGGAAAATGATGCAGGGAAAATATCGAGTACTGTCTTTAGAAGGCCACTGCCCTTTGATCTTTCAGAACAACAAAATGTTACCCAAAGGTGGGAGAAGTGTACAAGGAGATTTGAGCATTTTTTAAATGCAATGTCTAAAAATCGTACAGATGAACAGGCAAAAGATTTGCTGCTCAATCTTGTAGGAGATGAAGTAGAAGACCTAATAATTACATTTCCTCAACAAGAACGAAACACTTATAGGGGACTCATGAAATGCCTAAATGATAAGTTTGATCCTCACAGAAACTTAGATTTTGAAAGATATAATTTTAACATGGCATGTCAAAAAGAGGATGAAACAATGGATGATTTTGTCACCAGACTTAAGAAATTGGTAACCTTTTTTCAATTTGCCATATTCAAGAATGAAGAAGCGATAAGGCTAAGAGTTATACAAGATTGCAACTCAAAGAAGTTCAGAAAAAAACTCTTAGAGAAAACATATGATCTACAACGAATTTTGCGCATGGCAAGAACAGAACTATGAGCTGAAAAACATGCCATGAATGAAGGATAAAAACATTAGAGCAAGTGACTATGCTAAAGATGTGGGTTTCAGTTTCCTCATCAAAAAATCTGTCCAGCTATGGAACAACAATGTACAGAGTGTGGGAGATACAATAATTTTGCAAGTGGATGTAAATTTAGGAAAGAAAAAAAGGAAAACTGGACAAAGAAAGAAAGTGGAAATAAACAATTTAATTCAGTTGGAAAAAAGAAATGAAAACGTGAAACATATAAGAGAAATGGAAGGAATTGAAAGAGAAGAAGAATCTGAAGAAGATTTTGAACAAAGTCAAAGACTATACATGATGCAAGAAAAAAATGAAGTTCAACAACTTAATATGATAAGAAAAGAAGATATCAAAAAGACAACTTCAGTTGATTTGTTAGTAGGTTCTCAAAAAGTACCTTTCATCCTGTATAGAGGGGCAACATGTAATATAATGTGTGTAACTGAGTATGGGAAAATGTCTGAACAGCCCCCTTTTAAACCATCAAATGTAAGTGTTTTTCAATGGGGAGCTAAGCGTCCTGTCTCCTGTCTGGGAAAATTTGAGGAAATTCTAAGACATCAGGAAATAAGTAGCAATGAAGAAATACATGTTTTGCAGGGAGAGGTTCCAGGACCATGCCTACAAAGTAAAATAACTGCTCAGTTTATGGGGTTACTAGCAGTAACCTGTAATATAACAACTGATCACCCTGTTCCCCCCGAAAATATCCAAAATTATTTTATAGTCTGGGGAAACTGAAAGATAAAACAATCACCTTACATATAAATGAAACAATAAAGCCTGTAGCTCAAACTCATAGAAGGGTTCCAGTCCCTATGCAAGCGAAAGTTGAAAAATAAATTAAGGCATTACTGGAAGAAGACATAATTGAAGAAGCAACAGGCCCAACGCTGTGGGTATCTCCCATTGAAATTGCTCCCAAAAAGGACACTGAAGATATCAGAATTTGTGTGGACATGAGGGATCTGCATACTGCAATTGAAAGAGAGAGATACCCAGGCCCTCATCTGAATGATATGATTGGTAATATTAATGGTGCAGTTGTTTTTTCAAAACTTGATTTATGTAGGGGATGTCATCAGCTAGAGAGTGATAATCAGTCAAGATACATTGGTACATTCTTGACACACCTGGGTCTTTTCAGGTATAAACGTTTGAATTTTGGTCTATGTTCTGCTGCCAAACGTTTTCAAGAAATTATAAAAAATTTAATAAGGCCTATACAAAACAGAATGAACTATAGTGATGACATCCTGGTCTTTGGCAAAAAATCAAGCGGAACATGATCAAGCCTTGGATGGTGTATGTCAACAACTCCTTAAAGCTGGATTGACTCTCAATCTCAAGAAATGTGAATTAAACAAAACCAAATTAACATTCTATGGGCATATATTTTCTTGTGAGGGAATGAAGCCGTATCCCAAGAAAATAGTTGCCCTAAATGCAATACAAAGACCCATGGATATAACAAACTTGCGATCATTTCTAGGAATAGCCAGTTATTGTGCGAGATATGTTAACAATTTCACACCTTTAAGCTCGCCTCTCAGAGAATTGACAAGAAAGGGTCGAAGTTTTTTAATGGAATGAAAGTTGTGAACAAGCATTCAGGGAAATAAAGTCACAAATAACTATGGCAGCAAACTTAAAATATTTTGATCCAAATCTATGTATGAATAATTGGTAGTGGATGCCAGTCCTGTAGGGCTAGGTGCTATTCTGGTACAACACAAGCCTGGAAGAGAAACTGCAAGATATGTAGTTTCTCATGCCAGTAAAAGTCTTTCAGAGATTGAACAAAAATACTATCAGCCTGTAAAAGAAAGTTTGGCAGTTGTATGGGCATGTGAACATTACCATGACTTCATATATGGAAAGCCTTTTGTAATAATAACAGATCACCAAAGACAAAGAAACATCCAAGAATAGAAAGATTGGAAATGAGACTAATGGATTACGATTTTAGAATCATTCATAAGCCTGGAAGAGAATATAATACAGCAAAGTATTTGTCTAGGCATCCTTCTGATTCAAAGGCAAGACAACAACTAGAGGCATCTGTTTTTTAATAAAATCAGCAATACCTGGAGTAATTTCAGAAAAAGAATTGGTTGAAACCACACGTTTGGATGATACTATTCAAGAAGTAATTAAAATTATACATGAAAATAACTGGAGTTTGATAAATGCTGCAAGTCGTTTTAAACCAAGTGTGAGAAAGTATGACATTTTGGCCTTTAAGAACATACAGTCAGAATTATCAGTAGCCTCTTCAGGAATATTGCTTAGAGGAAAGAATATATTTGTCCCAGTCTGTCTACAACGGCGAGGTATTGATTTAGCTCATGAGGTCCATAGAGGTATATCCGCCACTAAAAACTTTTAAAGAGAAAAACTGTAGTTTCCAAGACTGGATCAGCAAGTGGAAGAAGCAATTCAGTCATGTCACATATGTCAATGTACATCACAAGAAAGAGAAACACAAGAACTTTACATGTCAGAGGTGCTAGATGCTGTATGAGTCAATGTGGCAGCAGATTTCTATGGTCCCTTGGATTGAGGACACTATCTTTTACCCATAATAGATGAATATTCTCGATTCCCTATTTTTAAAGTAGTATCTTCAATGTTCACTTCAGTAGTACTTCCAGTTCTTGATAACATTTTCTCTACGTGGGGTATACCTAATGTATGAAAACTGATGATGGCCCTCCATTCAGTGGAAATGAATTCCAAAAATGTATGAACTATCTGGGGATTGTGCATTGGAGAGTAACTCCTATGTGGCCTCTAGCTAATGGAATGGTACAAATATTGATGGCCACCATTAATTTAATTAAGTCTTTATTTCGATCTTGCTGATCATAAAAGACACATAATATATATACATTGACTTAATAAAGACATTATACTACATCAACACATAGCAGTGAACACCTTCATGACATATTGCTTTGTACCAAATAAAAAAAAAGACATGCTAAAATTACAATAAAAGGAAAATCCTAATCTGACACTAAAATTTAATTATTTATAACAATTTGAGACATTGTTCAGACAATTAAATTGTTCTCTTTCTATTTTATCCAGTACCAAATTGATTAAAACAAAATATTATTTACACTATATACAACTATAAAAAAGTCTGATCAATCATTAAAAGTACAGTACAGTAGCAATACAACGTACAATACATTAGAGATATTCGCTGTTATCTGATGTTTGTAAAAAATCGGTTCGAAGCCTCCATGTCCAACCTAAAAATGTTGCCACGGCAATCACAATTGACTTCTGTGTACTAGTTTTCAATGTGCGTAAGGCGATAGCGCACAACCTGGTGCCCATATTGAGACAGATTGGTTTTAACCATTTTATCCGCTGTAATATATAAGCGAGGCATACAAATAAAATATGCGGTATAGTCTCTTCTATATTATGGCAGAACGGGCATTTGTTATCAAGAGTGTTATGCCAATTTTTAGTAAAACATTTGATCGGAAGTGTACCTACCCGAAACTGAAAAAACAATTTCCTGTCACTAGGCTTAGTTATATAGGGGCATATGTATGAAACAATTTCACATTCGCAAATGCTGCGAATCGCAAAAAAAAACAGCTTAGCGAACGTGAAATGGAGAACGCAATGTATCACACATTTTCGCATCGCAAAGTAAGAAAGCGCAATTAATTGCGATTTCTTAATTTGCGAGGCCCGAATTCTGGGAATATCCTTATGAATTTGCAGTCTGCCATACGCAGGCTGCGATAATCGCAAGTGGAGAAATCGCAATTTAAGAAGTCTCCATGGAATGTATGAAAAAATCACAAATTGCGAATTTCGAAAATTTGCACTTCAAAATTACCAATAAGTGAATGCAGGTGGTAACCAGGTGCAAGCTATATAAACAGGCCCACAATGCAAGAGGGACTTCCACAATGGCAGCGCTATATGTGATAGCCAGGAGGCTGCGAATTTAGGCGGCAGCAGCACAGAGGAGGATGCGACAGGAACGGATCTTCAGAGTGCACATTCCAGCAGACTGAGGAGGAGATCCATGAGAAGTACAGGCTGGACCCAAAGACCATTTTAGACCTGATAGAGGAGCTGAAACCCTATCTGGAACACCCAACGCGCAGGACCCAAACCATTCCCACCCATGTGCAGGTCCTGTGCTCACTGCACCTACTGGCCTCAGGGAGTTTCCAAGGGGTGATAGCAGTGACAGGTGGGGTCTCACAGAGTTGCCTGCCGTGCTTCTTCCACGCATTCTTAGATGCAATGCTACAGCGGCTACAACATCACATACAATTCCCCAGCACACAACAGGCATTACAGCAAACAAAACTGGACTTTTACCAGATTGCACGATTCCCCCACGTAATTGGCTGCATAGATGTGACCCATCAACCAATGAATATGTATTCAGGAACCGCAAATCATACCATTCCCTGAACATACAGGTTGTCTGCAATGCAAAACATAGCATCAATTACATTGTAGTCAAATACCCAGGCATACTCACGACTCCTTCATCTTTAGACATATTGGGATACACAGACGTCTGAGTTTGGTGAGGGCTACCTGTTAGGTAAATGCATAGTACACATCCCTACATACAGTACATCTTTTGGGGGTGGGACATTGACTCACCTCTTGTTTCCATCCCTGTAGGTGAGAGTGCATATGCAGTGCAGGAGTTCATCTTGACCCCGTACCTAAATCCAGCCAATGCAAGGGAGAGGAGATACAACCGTGCACACAAATCTACGTGCTGTGTAATAGAGCGGACGTTTGGGATCCTGAAGAGCCGTTTCCGCTGCCTGCATAAAAGCAGAGGAGCACTCCATTACAGCCCTGAGACCTGCTGCAAGATTGTGGCTACCTGTGCAATGCTCCACAACATAGCAATGAAAAAAGGCATCCCAATTGAACTGAGTGATACAGATACGTCAGCCGATGATGGCCCAGGTCCCCCTGGCAGACCAGCAGTTGAAGTTGGGGCAGCTGCCGGAAGGCAGAGACGAGCTGAGATCACACATAACTACTTCTAGGTGAGTAATGATGACATGAGGCAACATACATTTTTTAGCAGATCTGTGTTTATTCACACTATTAACTGCAGGATGAAAGTAAGTCACACAATCTGAGCATCACAATGAGTGTAGTTGTCCGTAGCACATGTTAGATCCACAGTGCAGGTAGTCAGGCAAGTCTTGAGTCTTGTAGGAATGGGTTGACTCACCCATTAACGTGACTCATTGTTCCAGATTCACCTCCTTCTCGGATGGACAGCTGCAGACCTTGGGTCCACAGGTGCTGCACCCTGTCTCCCACTGCACCTCCTTGAATCTGGCACTGGTGGGGTGACACTGCTCCGACTGGATGTCTCCTCACTCTCCCCTGTAGCCATCAGTGCTGTGCCATCTGTTTTTTCCATCTGCAGTTGTTCAACTGCAGTAGTGACCTGTGCCAGGCCTTTTGCAACGTCATGGCAGCAGTGGGACATCTCCACTTGCATGCTGACGCTGCGACGTGTCAGCTGGCTAGTGGCAGTGCACCGCCTTGGTGTAGCTGTGCAGACGGAGGTTTGAGCATTGGCTAGCCCTGTGCCTGGCTGCCTGGTCCCTGTTCAATGTTGCACAGAGTTCACGGATGGCCCCTTCCATGCCCATCATGCCCTCCCCCAATGGCCCCTGCCCTACCCATCATGCCCTCCCCCATGTAGCGTAGGCTTTTGTTCATTCTGCATAGCTGACAGTTAATGGACCTCATTGATTTGTGTTGCAGGCGCTGAATCTGCAGCATACTGCCCTCCAGTCCTGCGAACAATTTGGCATCTTCGTCAGTGTCACAGCTGGTCCTGGCCCTTGACCTCTGTCTGACTGCTCCTGATTCCCTATGTTGGGGTGTGTGCTGCTCACGCACCTCGGTGACACGCTTCCCTGGCTCTGCCTGTCCATCCTCCTCCCCTGTGGACTGGTGTTCATCCTCGTGGCAGTGGTGGCACAATGGTGCACCTCCTATGTGGGACAAGTGTTGCCTCTGTGTCTGAATCTGAGTCCCCATGACCTGTCTGGTCATCCAAAAGTTCGGACTCCTCAAAGCCTGCGCTGTCTTCCTGTGTCCTTGCTTGTGCTGCGGATGGAAATGGGAATATATGATTTTTTGACTTTGTATGCATTTCTCACTCAATAAAGTTTTTCTGCATTTTTGTTGGCTAACTGCTATCTCTCACTTTTCCCCTGTATATGAATTCACATACTGAGTTAACATTGCTATGTCTCATTGCCCCACTGGTATGCATCTGACTACGTCTCCCATGATGCATTGCTCTGTGTGCTGGAAAAAGTGGACCGGAGTGACATGTTTAGTTTGTGTTTGGGGCATTCCTGTGTGTCTGAATGGGATGGTGATGTGTGCGGCTGCATTTGGCATGCATCTTACCTTGGCTGGTGGATGCAGGGTTGGAGCTGTCTATGTGAGCCACACCACTGACTCTCTCGGGCAGGAGGGTTGACTCCACCAACTCCTCATGGGGTGTTGAGTCGGTGGCAGTAGATGTTCCACCCCCAGTCTTGTTGGCCTCCGCCAGCCTGGCTGCCTCCTTCTCCTTCGACCTTTGGCGCATGTCATACCAGCGCTTCCTTAACTCCTCCACCGTGTGCTGGGTCACACCAACTGCATTGACCTTTTCCTGAACGTCCAGCCAGATCTTCCTCTTCCTGGACTCAGGTACCCGGAGTGCCTTCTTCCCAAAGAGGAGTTCATGGCTGCACACCACCTCCTCAATAAGCACCTCCTGCTCCCTTTCACTGAATTTCTGTTTTCTTTTTCTTCCTGCACCCTCCTTGTCCTTCTGTGTGGCCTGGGACTCCATTGTAGCAGTTTTAATGGTGTGCACACTCCTCTGCCTCTCCTCACAGCCTCTGACTCTGCCTCAGGCAGTCAGGTGTAGCAAATCACTCCCACTTCCTGGGTGTGGTGTCATCAAGCTGCCCCTGAATTGCAGATTCCCTATATTTGCGATTTCTTATTTGCGAAAATTGCAATTAAGGAATTGCAAGATGGGATTCTCAGAATTTTCAGCAAATTTTAAGAAATCGCAAAAAGTTAGCGACTTTTTATTTACATCGCGATTAGCGATTCTCAAAATGCAATTCTCCCCAAAAACCATTTTGAGAATCGCTAATCGTTTTTTTGATACATATGCCCCATAGTCCCAAAACCTTTCATACATAGGTTCTGGGTTATGTTCCAGAAAAACACTAGTCAGCGACAAGTCCTTGGTAGGCCGCTCATTGTTTACTTTTATCATATCCCAATAGGCTTTCTTATACACATTTTTTGGTGGGAACAAATTATCAGCTGGGTCATCCCAGAGATGTCTCATACCCATGTTCACCAGAGACCATTTTATCTTGCACAGCCAGCTAATCTTATGCGATGTGTCAGTATCTATAACATCTTTAAGTGCATTGGCATAGTGTGAAAGGTCTGGAGTAGACCATAATCTTCTCTAAAATGCAAATGGTCTAAATCTTGCGACCTCTACCAGAGAGCTTCAAACCAGATCAAAGTATATGGGCCAGATTCACAGAACTAACTTAAGACAAAATCCTAAACTTACTACCATTTTCGTATTCACAGAAGACACTTACTCACTTTGGTATTCACAGAAGACACTTACTCACTTTGGTATTCACAGAAGTTAGGAGTCCTAACTTTAGGACTCCTAAATGCCTTCTGTGAATACCGAAAGTCATAAAATTAGGATTTTTCTCAGTTTTGGAGTCCTAAAGTTAGGACTCCTAACTTCTGTGAAAATCGAAATGAGTAAGTGCCTTCTGTGAATACCAAAATGAGTAAGTGCCTTCTGTGAATACCAAAATGGTAGTAAGTTTAGTATTTTGTCTTAAGTGAGTTCTGTGAATCGGGCCCAACGTGTTTAAGAGGGGTATTTTGGGAGACACCAGTGAGCCCCCTCACAAACTTATTCTGGGCTAATGCTAGAGAGGACAAGTCTTCAAAACCCCAGAGTTCTGCTCCGTACAGAGTAGAAGCCATGACCTTCGAACTGTAGATCTTTAAAACCGGACCTACCGGCTTCGTCTGAGAGAGCCTATGTTCATTTAATAAGGTTCCTGCCAGTTGGGAATGTTTAAGTGCCAACATGTCTATTTGGGGTTTCCACTCTAACTTCCTGCCTAGGGTGATTCCAAGGTAGGTAAATACATCTGCTTGCTCCAATAACATATCGCTCATGACAACCCTTCCCTTAACTGCCTTATGTTTATGCAGAACCATGAATTTGGTTTTATCCACATCTACAACCAAATCATGGTCCCTGCAAAAGTCCTCAAAACGGTTGAGCGCTCGCTGCTGCCCCATCTGAGTTTTAAAAGATAAGGGTATCATCTGCGAACATTAGTATCTTTTGTACCTTTTTGTACCTGCGAGTGAGGGAGCATCAGTGGGGTGTGAGTGGAAATAGTTGACCACCCCATTTATAAACAATGAGAACAAAGTGGGGGTCAAGACACACCCTTGTCGTAGCCCTTTTAGTATTGGAAACTTAGGGGTGACGTTACCCTGGTTTCCCCAGCGGACCTGCGCTTAACTACAAGCAATAACAGGTCCAGTGGCATGCCCAGATCTTTCAAAACAGCCCAAAGCGTGTTGCACGGAACCGTGTTGAATGCTGATTTGACATCAACAAATGTGGCATAAATAGTGCCACCTGCTAAAATTACGACACGCCAGAAGATTAAAATAAAACGTAAATCATACTTACATGAGCCCTAAATCCTTCCTGAAAAGGAGATAATATATTGTTTTCTGAATTCTGTTCAGCACTAATCTGGCCATGATTTTTTCTGTAGAGTTTATTAGACTAATCGGCCTATAGTTACTGGGACTGGATCGTTCCCCCTTTTTGTATATTGGTAGGATTTTGGCTCCTCGCCAGGAATCAGGAATGACTGCTCCACTGGCTATCGCATTCACAAGCAACAGAATATACTTAAGGCAATTGTCTTTATCGTGTAGGAACAAGTTTACTGGGATACAATCGATGCCTGGAGCCCTGTCCCTAGGTGCCACATTCAGGGCAGATTCTAACTCACATTTGTTAAATAGCACTGTCAAGTTTGGCTTAGATAGTCGCAGCGAGTTTTCACCTCCATCATTATCCTTAGCTGCAAATTGTGCCTCAAAAAAGATTTCCCACTGATCCGGGGCTACATAGTTTTGAGGTGTTTGACCCATCCCTCCTGTGCCCCATTTTACCAGTTGCCAGAATTTTTGCATGCTTTTCTCTTTACTAGCCTGCAATAGTTCTAGCCACCTTAGCTCATCCCACTCTTTTTATTTTGCTGCTATTTGTGTGGTTTTATCCCTTTTACGAGGTGTTTTCGCATTGGCCATATCTTTCAGTTTAATTACTTGAGACAGATGCTTATATGCCTCTCTGCATGCATTGGTATACCAGTGGTCATGCTAAGGGGGAAGCCTACTACTTACTTTATGAGGTTTTGTGAAAAAGTTCTTAATTGTTGTAAACATAGACTCATGGATTTTGGTTATGTTAGAATTTAATTCATCCTGGCTAGAAAGCATTTGAAGGTTATCTAATGTACTCCCTACTACTTCCTTCATTTTTGTAAGAGAGCTTTCATTTTCTACGATCCTAGACCATTTATCCCTCCTCAGGTTGTTACATACAACAACATCGGCAGTCACACTTTCGACAGATTGAAGCTGATCTATTGTTTGGCCAAGTACCGCCATCTTAAGCAGAAATGGATTGTGATCACTTTCATTTCTCACACGTACCTCTATATCAATTAGTGACGACCAACATTCTAGATTAATAAAAATATAGTCAATACGACTACTTCTCAAGCCGTTGGAGTACGTGTGAGAGCCTGATAGATCTGAAAGTGTTCTCCCATTCACCGTCCTAACTCCCCTCTCGAAGCTGAAAGCTTTTAGTTGTAAAGCGGCCTCAGTCCATTTCCTTATTGGGGGCAGGTCCAATAAAGGAATTCCCCATTGGGCATCTTCTTCGGCACTGAGGTTACTATCCTCATCAAGCGGTTCAAAGGTATTATTAAAGTCTCCTGCTAAGATCAAATTATTTGTATCTCTTTTTGTCTCTAGAAAATTATCAAGTAAGGATATTATTGGGGAGAACCTGCCTCCCACCAGACCTCTGGCATACACATTGACCACTAAAAGGTTCGGAGGGTATTTGGGCCGGAGTAGTAATGCCATAATGTCTGGGCTATCAATAGAGATTTCCTCAATTGTATAACTAGAGCTTAGCCTAACCCAAATGGTAAGCCCTCCTGAGGGCCTACCTTTGTGACCACCTATTGCTGGCTTTGAATAATTAAAATAACCATGGTGAAAGACTGTTCAAGCGACCATGTTTCCTGAAAAGCTATTATATCTTGGGTCTCAATAAAAGCAGTCCAGTCCAATGACATAGTCTTAGAGGACAGACCTGCTATGTTCCAAGAAGCAAAGGCCACCATTAAGAAAGCTGTGCAAAGAGCAAAATTAACACAAGTCTCGATAAATCAAACGTTATGCCAAGTGTTGAGAGATTATAGAAACACCCCACATACGTCTACTGGAAAGTGTCCATCAGAATTAATGTTCAGGCAATCAAGGCATACTCGTTTCCCGCATTTACCAGAAAGGCCTCCGAAAAATCATAGTGAAGTACTAAAGAAAGATAAGGAGGCAAAAGAAAAAATGAAATACTATGCGGAAAGCAAAGGAAGGTATCAAAATTGAGAATATCATGTGGGTGATCTGGTTCTGGTTTGACAAGAGCAAGTTAAAAAGTCGCAAAGTAGATTTCACCCGATGCCATTGGAAATAACAAAAATTTGTCGAACAGCACTTACAGCAGAAAAAGAAAACAAGAGAATACCAAGAAATAAGACATTCTTTAAGAAAGCTCATCTTACTGAGTATGGAAATATTCAGGCAAATGGTTCTGAAGACAAACAATTAAGCAGAAAATCTGAAAGGATTTTCAAGAAACCCGTTCGTTTAATTGAACATTGTTAAAATATTTTTCTCATTGATGTTTTATTTTTCTTTCTTTCTTTCTTTCTTTCTTTCTTTCTTTCTTTCTTTCTTTCTTTCTTAATAATGTGCACGCATGCACTGGCATAGTGATGTAGTGCTCTGCTTTAGAAGTTTAGGGGTCTTTCAATATATTACAGGGCAGTTAAGATTAGAGGCTGGTAGCGTCAGGAAGCTAATCTACGTATGACTGCCAATAAACTACTTAAAGATTTACCTGACGTCTCAACCAAGCTATTATAGACCCTGTTTGATTTAACATTCAGACCTTGAGCTTACAGACTTTATCATTAACTCCATCTGTAAAAACTCACATTAATATTTAACATTTGCAATTGCTGAATTTGACTTCTTGTTCGGGAACTATAATGTTTTCTGTGGTTCACTCTATTGAATTTCTGGTGCCCAAAATCACATCCGGTAAAATCAAAATTGATTTTTCTGCTAATTGTTTCTGCAATCAGGATTTCTAAGTATTGAATACATCAATATTTCACCATATAAAAGCTTAGGGTTAAGGTGTCATATCATAAAGTGTATCATATATTGTCACATATTTTATTTAGTGTCTAATAACAATAAAAAGTGTCAAAAGATCATTGACAACATTTCCACAGCAAGGCAGTGCTGAGTATTTTTAATAAGTTACAATCCATTTCTATCGTCAGCAGCATTAATACTTAGGGTATATGTTGGTCACTACAATTTGTTAGGTCTAACCACTGACTGATGCAATATTTGATTGTATTTAAATTGCATCCATTTGCTAATAGAGGTTGTTTAAAAGCAGGAATGTGGGCTCATTAATAACTTTGTCTAATTAAACTTCTACAAGGATATAACAGGCAATTTATTTTTAGCCAAATTTAAATCTTAAAATGTATTCTAGCGATAACATGTCAATGGGATATCAATATCCCTGCAGCCCCCATGGTGCGGGGGCCCCCGAGCTCTAGGGGGCCTTCTCCTGCACTGTGCATGGGAGGCAGGCCCCTGGCCTAAGACCTCCTGACTGTGTCCGGAGCATGGGGGGCGCTCTATATACTTTGCAGGGGGTCTCCTCAAGTTTTGATATTCCACTGTAGCAGATAAAGCATTTTTGTTGATCTATTTCAATTTCAAACCTTTTCCATAAATAAAAAAGCAATATCAAAATGATAGTTATAGAAATAGTTCTTGTAAAATAAAAGGTACTGAACTAAATCTCCATATGTTACCACACACTGACACATCAAATTATACATTATTAAAATGTAATTAAAATGTAGTCACTCAAATCAGGCAGTAGGATATTTATAAAATATCTACTTTTAAAAATATTTTTGTGTTTGTCAGGTGGCAACACATACATACTTGTAGCACTGCATGTAGTCCTCTTCCAAATTCTGATAGGTGTTGCAGGGTGGGAGATATACTATTCTGTAGAGGAGCTTAAAGAGGTAAAGGAGTAAGTGTGTCATGTCTAGATAATTTCAAACCAGATTAGCCTCAATTCTTTGTAGACCGCAGTTGCGTTCTCGCATCAATATTGTAATGGCCTTATGTCCTTTGCAACCTCATCAATAAAGACTTGAACACTGATGTGTACCTGGGGTAACTACTGTGTGCATTCCCTTATAGCAGTTGTCATACATTGCATTACCTCCTCAATGTGATGCACATGTATATGTAGTATTCTTCTAATTTGTATATGGTGCCACAGAGTTGATAGTGTTCCCTGCCTTTGCATTTCTAACATTTTTGCCAAAGCATCCTTTAGACTAGGATTGTTGCTATTATATTTGCAGATGCTTCTAAGTTTTCATTCTTTTTGTCATTCCATCATGGCTTCTTTTCTATACACAACAAATAGAAATTACTTTGTGACAGTGACAGCAGACTCAGTATGTTTCAGGCTTTACATTGACTTCACACAATAATTCACTGTCCAAATCTATTGTTTCTTGGTAGGTCTCTGTGATGTACAATCTACATGATAGTTCTCAACAGTTTGTCTTTTTCTTATTTCACCACTGTTTATCTCAGCAGACTCTTTGTCCAATACCTCCATGGCTTCTGGAGTTAAGGCAACAGAACTAGCAGCTTTGTCAAACATAACAATGGCAACAGAGGTAGAATTGGTCAATTGAGCTGTAGCATATGAGGTTCTGGCAATTGTTTCATTCATAACTTCCCTAGACAAGGTTGCGGCGGCAGCTTTAGTTTCAGTTTTTGTAAAGGTGGCAATTTTAGAAGTTTCTTTTGTCTGCTTGTTTTATGTTCTTTAATTTCTAATTATGGCTATCCTATTTGAAGGTTTGTAGATAATCGAGACATGCTTCTGGCATCCACCTACTGAAACCCCACGTTCTGTTGGTTGGCACCTGACATTTTGTAGAAATATTTATTTATACTTCCCATGTGAGAATTATATATTTTATATAATGACCATGACACATATAAATTGCATGTTAGAAAAATAATGTTACCTTAATACACAATCATGGTGAAATGTTGACATCTCCTCAAGTGAGACATTATGATGCTGACAATCGGTTGTTTTAAATTATGCCATATATTTGTTTTAATAATTTGTCATGCTTAAATCCCCTTTGTTCTAAAAGAAACCATTTTGAATTAACAAAAAAGAATTCTATAAACACTTATGTGCCTTTGTGAATCGGTTTCGAAATGCACAACTCACTAATATTGAAAGTGAAAAGTGGTAACTGTCAATTGTAAAAAAAAAATGCATATTAATATTCCTTGATTATTCTCATGTTACTACCTTTTCAGGTCTTTTGGGACAAAATCCCAAATGCAAGTAAGTGAATGCAAAATAGTACTAAGGTGTATCTAAGGGTCTGATTACGAGTTTGGCGGTCCTACAGCGGACGGTGCAATGCGCCGTCCATTGTAGGACCGCCAAACCGTGGTCTGACTGCCCCCAGATTATGAGTTAAATCTTGGTCTGGTGTGCGGCCCTATGGCAGTCTGACTGCGATGGTCTGCTAGGCTCACATAAGAGCATATCATGCAGTGTGCCACAGTCAGAACGCTGACTACACCTTCCTGCACGGTGTGGCATACACACTACATGTTCCCCCCCACATGCACCTCCATGCCTAAGTCCAGAAGGGGCCCTGTTAGGGTTTCCTTTGTTGCCATTCTGCCACCCTTTTCATGGTGGGCTGTCCCACCATGAAAATCCCGGCGGTCTTGTGGCAGTCCCACTGCCACAATCGTTACACTGCGGGCAGTTCAGCAGTGTGGCAGTCGTTAGACCACCACCACGGGTACAACGGTCCTATGGAACTCCATACTCATAATTAGGGACTAAGTATTTCAAAATGCTTTCAGAAAATGTCCTGCTGACATTTTCAAAATAGACACAATTGGCATAATACTCTTTACTAAAGTCTGTTTTCTAAACATATTGCATTTAAATACCTCTAGGGCATTTGTTGCTTTTCTTCATCAACTAAAGTTCCTTCTTCATGCCTGCTCATATGTAAAAGGACTTCAAAGTCTCCTCCTAGACCTCCAGCTTCAATTCTGAAGCAACATTCACACCATTTTCTTCGAATTCTTCTTGGTGCCACAGAAGAAGGGCATGCAACCTTTTTTTTAAATTGCTGAATCTGTTTGTTATGTCTAGGACACCTCTTGTGGTAACTGGTCTGTGGCCAAAAATGACCTTTGTACTTTTGCAGTTGTGATCATAAGCTGTCCTATCAAATGTGGCTCCTTTGTGGTTACACAATCTGGCACACCAGTAGCACTCTTTCTTTAACGTTTTCTCTATTCTCTCAAATGCTATGATGTTTAGACTTCTTTCTTAATACTGTATTAATGAACCCGGATGTGTTCCTATGAATAAATCGCTCCTTTGAAAGTAATATATTTTTTTCAATTTTGTAGAAAGTCTTTTTAGAGACCAGAATCAAAACAGGAAGTTCACTGCCTCAAAATAAAGTTCCTGTGATGTATTTCCTCTTTAATTATGTTTTTTGTGCATGTCCTGTATTTCCATATGAGGAAATATCACAAATGCAACAAGAGTTCTGGAAACTTCACATTTGTAATTTAAATGCAAAAATAGTGTCAAAGTAGTACATGGAAATCAGTTTTAGGGATTACTAAATACCGTCGATTTGACTTGCGTATTTCTGTGTCTCGATATTGCATGTTTAAAAATAAAGGTGAGGTAATTTTGGACTCCTGATATTCTGCGGTCGAAAATGTGGGTTATTTTATGTTTTGATATTGCACAACCACAAAGTACGATTGAGTTTCCAAGTCCTGCTTTTCAGCACTCGAAACATTGTTTTATTTATATTGTGCATTTGGAAACGACAGTTGTATTATTTCCGGTACCGGAAATACCCTGCAATTGCATGTAAACAGGAACTGAATGATATATAAGGAGGTCGTTTTACATTCTGAAAAATATAGTAGGTTTTTGGACGGATTGAAAGCTATCAAGATTGTGCTTACAGTTATACGCAAATAGGAGTTTAAATCCTACTTTCCCATCTTTACTATAAAGGGTGATTAGATATGCCTGCCATTTACTATTGAAAATAAACAGCCATCCGGCCTCTTACATTTCAGTTTAGTGATAATGAATTACACGTTCTTGCAGAGGAGGAAGTGAAGTGCAAAGGTGTGCACACAGACTTGGTATATATTAGTTATAAAGATAATACTGTATTATCCTACCCAAGCACAATTAAGGACTGTCAGAAACAGCTTGAGTATCTCAAATGCTTGGACGTATTTCCAAACATAAAGGTGAAAGTAATACTTCTGAAGGAGAGGAGCCTCCAACACTTGAAATAACACCCTGGGATACTGTAAGAAGTATCATCAACCTACCAACTATTGCAGGCATTGAAGATGATGTGAACTGGAGGTAATGAGTATACCGGTGAGTGTATTTTACTTAGGGCCTGATTACGACTTTGGCGGTCCTCCACTGGACTGCCAAGGCCATGGTCAGACTGCCTGCAGGATTACGATTGTAATCCAGGTCGGGTGGGCGGAGCAGCTGCGGTCTCATGGTGGCAGTCTGTTAGACTCATAGGAGAGCCTAATATGCAGTCCACCACCATAAGAGCGCCAACTGAACACTCCTGCATGGCATGGCATGCACCATGTCGTGCATGCCACTCTGAACATGAAAGGGGGTGCAATTCCAGGGGGCACAGCAGATGACCCCAGCATGCACCCCCAGGACCAGCGGCAGCAGGGGGCCCTGTTAGGGTCCCCTTTGTTGCCTCTCCATCACTCTTTTCATGGTGGGCTCACCGTCATGTAAAGGGCAGTGTAAAGGCAACTTGGAATATGCTCGGCGATGCCACTGCGGCACACCAACATATTTCTGCCTCTGACTGCGGATGCAGCAGTCCTGTGGCGGTCTAACTGCCATACTCCTAATACTTGGGGCCCGCAGTGTGGCAGTGGTCGGACTGCCACCACGAGTATCGCGGTCCCATGATCCGCCATATTCATAATAAGGTCCTTAGGCTTTTTGAATTTTATATAGTTAATTAAAAAATCATTACCACTTAAAATGTTTGAAGTTAAATTATGAACAGTAATAAGGGAAGTCTTAAATATCAATTCAGGTTATTTTAAAGACAGGTTTTTAAGAATATATTTTCATAATTTGTTTGTGTTTAGTGGAAACACTTTTTATCTGAACACTGTTAATTAAAATCAGATCTACATATGCAAGACATAATTTGTCTAAGAGATAATATGTCGATTGACAGTGGTCACCAGCCTTTTTGGTGGAGCTCTTCTTGCACCACTTATATGTGCAAACCATGTACACCTCCTCCGAGGCCTGAAATACGACAAATGTGGAAAAAAGGGATTCACCTAGAAGGTAGGGTCTTTTTCCTAGGTCTAAGTAGTGTCCAGATGCTTGTTGAGGTCATGCCATGTTCCAATTGTGCAATATCACCTGCAAGTGAATGACAGACGTGGTTTCTCATTTACAAGTTCATGGATATTGTTGCCGTATGAATATATTAAAAAGCCTCTTGAAAGATGGCAGTATACCTATTATTTGAGTTTAGCCACGCAACCTGGAAAAGAAAATAATGCAATTTTAAAATCTTCCAGGCATCTGAGTGTATTATGCAAACATGTTAGATGTTCATAATGACCCATTAAGGATAAAGTACCCCTGCTGTACATTATGAGGATATTACAAGCCACCTCGGAATTCCATAACTTATAGAGGAACTCGGCCTTCGGCGTCATTCTCATAGATGGTTATGGAACTCCTCAGTGACTTGAAATATCCTCATAATGTACAGCAGGGGTACTTTATCCTTAATGGGTCATTATGAACATCTAACATGTTTGCATAATACACTCAGATGCCTGGAAGATTTTAAAATCGCATTATTTTCTTTTCCAGGTTGCATGGCTAAACTCAAATAATAGGTATACTGCCATCTTTCAAGAGGCTTTTTAATATATTCATACGGCAGCAATATCCATGAACTTGTAAATGAGAAACCACGTCTGTCATTCACTTGCAGGTGACATTGCACAATTGGAACATGGCATGACCTCAACAAGCATCTGGACACTACTTAGACCTAGGAAAAAGACCCTACCTTCTAGGTGAATCCCTTTTTTCCACATTTGTCGTATTTCAGGCCTCGGAGGAGGTTTACATGGTTTGCACATATTAGTGGTGCAGGAAGAGCTCCACCAAAAAGGCTGGTCCGGAAAGACAGCATGTTGTGGTATGGTTATGGTACTTTAATTGCCATTGCTAATTATGTTGGCTCATTTCACTTTATTGACTTATTGGCGACACATTTCCATATCATTACAGCAATGACTTAGGGCTTGATTTAGTGAATGGTGGTCAAGCCAATGTTCCATCAGGGCAACAGAGTAAATTGCTCCGTTGCCCTGGCAGAGGTACAGACCACTAGATTTATAAATGATTGCCAAGTCAGCGGTCATTTATAAAGCATCGAAAGGAACCCCCGTCACAGTGGTTCCTGTCAATGCATTTCGCTATTTGATGCAGAGCTGTGTCAACATGACAGAGCTTGCACCAAACAGTTTTCGTTTTTATTTTCAAAAAGAAAATCCAGAAACAGACTTTCTTTTTAAAAATAAAAAGATAATGCCCCCTTCGCCATGGGAGTTACCTCTCATGGCAAGGGGGGCATTATTTATTTTTCACTGCCCCTCACCACCAGGGTTTGCGTGGCTGTGATCGATAGTAAAAAAATGGCTATATGTCTGCCCATCCTAATTGGTCAGACAGACAAATACGTCATTCTCTGAAGGACCTTACTCCGTCAGACTATTGGAGGAGTTTGGCTTTGGCGGTGACGGAGTAGTCACTACCGTAGTCATACTTAAGGTCCACCCACATCTAAATCAGTGCAGGCAGACCATTATGTTGGTGGGGAGGGAACTCAGTCACTGTTATGATGGAGTTCCCTCTCCACCAACATATAAATCAGATCCTTAATATTGTTTTTGTCAGGGAAGCGGAACACATTTTCAGTATCATATTGCCTTTTTTTTTTTTAAGAATATGAAATTGTCATTTGTCAAGCAGGTGATTATGTAACTATGAGGAAGGGTAGGTGTAAAGTGATTCACAACAGCTGATTACTCTGATTTATAACATAGAAATGTCCTGCTAATAATCATTATAAAATAAAAAGCAGGATTTTTCATATATATTTTTTACAACAGCAAAGGACATTAGCTAACAATGTTTACAATGATATACATATTACTACCAGATCCTGACACACAATATTACATTTAAATAATTTTTTAACCTGTCCCAAACTTTTTGCGTTCACCCCCTGCCGGTGCTGAACCCGTTTGTGTTTGCTCTTAAGACTCTGTGCCCCTTACCACAGGTAGTCATTGGTAAAGTATTTGTGCTCTCTCCTTCAAACATGGTAATATTGGACTACACAAAATTGGCATATTTCATTTACTTGTAAGTCCATATTAAATGGTACTACATGTACCCAGGGACTGTAAAGTAAATGCTACCAGTGGGCCTGTAGCACTCATTGTGCTGCTCACTAAAGTAGCACTTTAAAGCATATCTCAGGCCTGCCACTGCAGTCTGTAGTGTAATATAAAATTGCCATTTTGACCTGTCAAAAAATAAACCTGTTGCCTAGCCTACATCTTCCTTTTTAGAACTCATAAGTCACCCAAAAGATGTGCCTCACATGCTCACAGTACAGGGTGCATTGTTTTACAAAGTAGGACATGTTTACTTAAGCTTTACATGTCCAGGCAGTGAAATACTCCTATAGTCGTTTTTTCTTGCCTAGCTGATTAACACTGAGTTTCCCTATAACATTTATTAGGTGAGAACTGGGAGCAGGTAAAAGTATACCATTTACACTCAAATTAATTGTAATTTAAAATCCTCTTTAATTGTGAAGTCGGATTTTAAGTCACAAAGTCCGAAAATGGCACTTATAGAATGTTGGCATTTTCTTGTCCTAACCAATCTTCTGCCAGTGTTATGGGTCACATGACTGTGAATGGCTCTGCTGTTGGGGTTTGTGTATAACTTTCATACAGTGACACATAGGGGGCTTAGGTGTGGACAAGATGGGTCACCCTGGCAGGATGACTGGGAGGGGCTGTACCTAGCCCACTAACATTTCAAAGGGATGTGCTTCTGCACACACAAAGGAATTTGACACCAGGTCTGCCCTGTCTTTTGCCCCCCTGGACAGTTTGGAGCATTGACAGGGGAAGAGCTTTTCAGAACCAGATGTGGGTCAGCCTGAACTTGTAATTCTTTCCCAGTCCAACGTGACCAGATAACCTCCCTTTGGCGGTTTGTGCTTAGGCGTTACTTTCCCTAAAACTTTATAATTTAATATCTTAGGGTCTACTGATTGAATGTTTGACATTCTGGAATAATTTAATTCATTAAAATGTATTTGGTTTGGAATTTTCCTTGTGTTGTATTTTCACTTTATTGCTATGCTAGCTGTGTGCTGCATAAATATTTCAAACATTGCCTTTAAATATAGCCTGAACGCTTTGTGCCAAGCTACTAGAGGGTTGAGCACAGGTTAATTTAATTGACTTTTGTGGCTCACTCTGAGAAGGACTGTTGTTGTTTCCTCAGCATAGCTTTCAACACCTCCCAACTAATAACTCAATTTCTTACAATTTTCTTCTCCCTTTATAGAAAGGGGGAGAAATATTTTATTGTGGATGTACAATGTGACTTTAATTGGTTAGAATGTTTGTCCATGATAATAGGCCACAAGTACTTTTGATGTCAAGGTATAGCAATATAAAAAGCACAAAAAGGTAAATATGTATGACTAAGGGCCTTATTTAGAGTTGGCAGACAGGAAACGTTGTCATAAATAGGCATATGTCCTGTCAGTTGTATTACAAGTATATTACAGCCTGTGGGAACGGTAATACGGTGGACAGGATGTCTGTCATTTGTTTGCAGACTATCCCATCTGATAAATTCTAAATAAGGCTCTAAATTCTTTTTTTTTATAGAATGTAGTGCATTATTTATGGTCAGATGGTTATCCTATTAATATAATATCAGGTGGCAAATCCTCATAGAACTTGTTTCAATCAAGCTTGCGATAACAGATAAATGTCTGTCAACTATCGCTTACATATTTGTATTTGTAGTTTGTGTGTGATAAAACCCCACACAATAAAACTTCGTGAAATTTCACGTGTGATAAAATCATATGGGGATTATAATTAAAATTGGCCTGAACAAAATTTACACATGAAACGTTGTGGTATTTTGATCCACCTGATGAGGGCCCAAATATGATCTGTTGAAAAGATTTTTCATCACTATTACATTGTCAATTTTAAGTTTGAAGACCACATGGTTGCATCAATGGAAATATATGTGAAGTGACTCTAAAATGTTAGCATATATTTCTTAAAAAGTAAAAATGACAATCAGAAATGTGTAGCTCTCTTTACATCAGCTGGCCAGATGGTGACATTATCTCTCTCATGCATACTGTTTCTTTTGCTCAAAATGAAAGTAAATTAACACGTTTCCTAGAGAAAGAACACAAGGGAGACAGCACAAGTACATTAGCATTGGCTAGCAGTGGTAAAGTGCAGAGTCCTAATACCCCAAAAAATAATTCAGAAGGCAGAAGGACTAAAGACACAAGCATGTCAGGCTTTAAATGTTTTAGCAGAAAAGGTATCGGAAGTTGAACTGGAAGCATAGTTGGCATAGTGTCTCTAATTGCTCAGTAACTAGGGAAGGGAATTTGGAAAAACTAAAAGGTTGAGAGGGAAGTCTGTTATCAAATGTGGCTTGAAGATGAGTTTAAAGAATTCTTTAAAAACTGCATAATTCCTCACTGGATGGTTTTGAGCTTGTTTTCGTTGGCTTTTAGGACTCTTTGCACTTTTTGCCTGTTAATCAGTGGTTGGACTTTAAGTCATAATTTTGAAAATACCACTTTCTTGTCCTAACCAACTACGACTTTCTGCCAGTGTCCTGGGTCACATGAGTGTTACTGGTTCGGCTGTTGGGGTTTGTGCATTACTTCCAGACGATGAGGCAAAAGAAACCTAAGTGTGAGGGATGAAGGTTGTCCTGACAGGATGGCTGGGGGAGAGCTGCTCTTGCCCTGGGCGCATTTCAAATGGCCCTGCCTACAACAAACACACACACACACACACACAAAGGACACCAGACCCAACCTTGCCTTTGGACCCTAGACTGTTCGGAGCCCAACCCAGAGGTAGGATAAGAACTGACCAGAACTAGTTTTGGAGTATGTCAGGTAATTCCCCAGCATGAAGGCTGGCCCAGCTATTAAAATGGGATCTTCGGAACCTCTCATCAGAATACTCCTGGATCTGTGGATGATTTAGTAGAACTGTCCTGCTACCAGAAGGACTGTCTCCCTGCTGCAATGACTGCAATGACTGGCTTGCTGCCTGAGGAAAGAAGATTGGGCTTGTATGCCATGACCAGAAGGCTACCCAGAGTGACTCCTAGGGTCAGTTGGTTGACCTCATGCACTAGCTTCCAGAGGTTTCCCCTCAACTACCCAGCTAACCAGTACCAAGTGGGCACACCTGGAGGACTTGCCTGAGCTCTGCTGCCAACTTCTGCTCAAGTGTGACTCCTGATTCCCAAAATGTGCCATCCAGGTCCTGGACTCTTAGCTGGCATCTGTTAGAGCTCCACCACAAGTAAAGATTAAAATCCTGAAATGTTGAGCTCTTCACAACAGCAAAGGTACATCTTCATGCTGAGAATTGACCACCTGCAACAACCACTAATGTGTAGTGGGACCGTTCTCCACACCCTCAGCAACCGTCCATGAGGACTGGCAATTCGAGACCTGCACTTTGTGCTCATAGCGACTGTCTGTGATGATCAACCAATGCAAAGCTTCGGGAATGACTGGCTCTTCACTCTACATCATCAACTGTTTGCGATGCTCGACTTTCACTTTGTGCCAAAAGACTTCTCCTCGCTGCCACTCCAATGTGAATGGAACTGTTTGCAGTGAACTTGGGAAGGTAACTCTTCAACTGGACTTACCTGGCTCCTGTATCCGACCCACACTCCTTCGCTATCAGCCTGAACAATTGACTGTAACCTGATCTAGCAAGACAGATTAGTGAGTGAGTGGCGCTTTCTGGTGCTATCTTTACTAAAAAGTTTAAAAATCAATCTCTCTAGTTTCACTGATAAAATTTTGCTCATTCTAGTATCATTTTATTTAGTACAATTTATCTGTCTTTCTGAATTAGTTTGGGATTTTTCCTATGTTATGTTTTCACTTTATTGCTATCTGTGTGCTTCATAAATACTTGTGCCAAGCTCCCAGGTGGTGAAGCACAGGTTAATTTAGTGACTTTTGTGGCTCACCCTGATGAGGATTGTGTTTATTGTTTGAGTGCTGCTTCCACCCATCTCCCATATCAACCAATAACCTGATTTCTTACACATGGTTTGTTTACATTGTGGAGTGAAAGGGGACCACAGTTTGGATTTTCTCTAATTGACAACTTGATCACAGAGTGACTCAAAATGACTATGACATTATGGGCTAGAAAGTCCAGTGCAGAAGGGAATTCTAATTACAGAATGTCCTTGCACAGCGCTTTTCTTTAGAAACAAAAACTTACAAGATGGACATAACAAACACTAGCTTAGACAAGCAAGGCACAATTAACAGCCCTTGATGCATTCAACAACATCTGCATGATACAGATAGCAATTACACACTGGCAAACAAACTCCACCAAAATACACAATACACCAACATACTGCTGGAGCATGGATTTCCGCCACCACTCACTTCTCACCAAGAACCCAGTCTCAGGTTGATGGATCTATGTTGTCAAAGAGATATCAAATTAAACCTAAACATGAAGCATTGCCAATTATCATTACTTTTGATCAGTCAATAAAGAGAGTTTAATTGAAATGAAGGGCTTTATTTTATCTCTTTTTGTAATTAATTTGTTTATTAAAGTATTTTCTTCAGGTATAATCAGTAAAGGTTAACAATAAAAAAATCAATAGTTTCTAGTAAGATGAAGCAATTCAGAAATGAGAATATGCATTAACAAAGTAAATATAGCGGGGGAGGAGCCTAGCGCGCAACCAAGATGGCCGCGTAGGCTTACGGCTCTCGAGGGCCTCCGCAACCTCCCACGTCTATCCTGACTAAATCCTGGTAAACTTGATGGGCTTTTGCTGATGCATCCGCGCTGAGGTGCCACCCGTTTTCCAAATTCAGATCGGACGCCGGGAGCCCGAATGGTCGCCCTCCGAAGATTGCGGTCTGCTGTTGCCTAGGTCCCGATCTCGAGTTGGTGGGGTGCCCGGGTACGAAGTGAACAACAGCGGCATGCTGAGCCTGACTTGCCGCGTACCCCGCACTTTCACTTTCGTTTTCGAGTCTGTCCTTTTGAGATCGGCTGAGGGACCTCGGTGTTTCAGAGAAGAGCGGACGGCGGAGTGTCTGGCCTGACTTTCGGGCTACACACGGACTTCCTGCCCGCGACTGCAGGGTTTGACTGACTTGGCCAACTGGTTCCTGTCCCCGGCTTCGACGAGTGCCAACTTTGGTGGCCTCCGGACGATGGCGACTAGACTGGACGGCGACAAGTCGAAACCCAAGTCAACCCGGAGGGGATCCTATGCACAGGCCAACAATATGGATCGGTATGCGCAACCGAAGGAGTCCCCCAGTGGCTTGCATAAATCGCCTGAGAGGGCTAAAGAGGTTTCGGGCCCATCGTCAGAATTGACCCTGCAGGACGTTACGGGCGCCATTGAGGAGATGAAGGCTGCGGTGGGTCAGCGGTTTGATACCCTGGCGCATAAATTGGACGCGGTCCTTATTGATGTGAATTTGGTCAGGGCAGACCTGTCCAAAACCAACGATCGGGTTGACTCTTTGTCTCAAGCGGCGTCGAGCCTAACTGTGGATGTGGCAGCCCTGCAGACGGAGGTCCGCCGGCTGCGGCTGGCCAGTGACCAGACGGATCGTCGACTTGAGGACTCTGAAAGCAGGGCTAGACGCAATAACGTTCGTATCATCGGAGTGCCGGAAAGATCGGAGGAATCTGCCACGGATCTATTTGTGGAGGATCTGGTGATCAATCATCTCGCGCCCAAGGGATTGAGCAAGTTCTTTGCGGTGGAGCGGGCCCATAGGATTCCGGGTGGTGCGCCCAAAGTGGGTGCTCCCCCGAGGCCTATAATTGCCCGACTTTTCAACTTTCGAGATAGAGATGCTATCCTTCAGGCGTCGAGGGTGGCAGGGCCGCTGAAGTTTGAGAACTCCAATGTCAGCTTCTATCCGGACTTCACGCAAGCGGCTGGGATTTTTGGGTGTGAAACGGCGCTTGAGAGACATGGAGTTGAAATACGCGATGTTATTCCCGGCGAGGTTGCGGGTTGAGTTCCAGGGTCGTTCCCACTTTTTTGACCGGCCGGAGGCAGTTGGAGACTGGTTGGATGCTCTGCCGCGGGGACAGGACCGAGACAGTCGGACGGCGGAAAACGAACGGGATGTGGTGGAGCGGGACTAGAACTTGGTTCCTGGCGATTGACTAGACTGGCGAGGTTTTGTACCTTGGCTCAATTGTACTTTAATCTGGTACATCATGCCCTTCAAGTGCCTGGGGGTTGTGCGGAGCTTATTGGGGTCCTTTCCTCCTTCTGGGGTTCTTTTTGTGGTATAGGTTAGGGCGACAGGCACACTGCAAGTTGGGGGGGCTGTTTGGGCTCAAGCAGGGGTGCAGGGAGGGGGGAGTTGTTGTTCTGGGATTGTGGGGGAGGGGGGTTGTTGGGGATGGTTGTATTCTTGTTTTGCAAGGCAATGTGAAGTTTTCTGCTGAACTCTCTGGGTTGTGCTCTCCGGGATGTGGGTATCATGTGTGGGAGTGGGATGGGGGGTAGGGGATTGAGAATCCTTTCGTGGAATGTGAACGGTCTGAAGGACAGGATCAAGCGCGGGGTGGTGTTGCAGTTCTTGAAACGAGCCTCGCCCGACATTGTTTTCCTGCAGGAGACACATTTGATTGGGAACTCTTTCCAGGCCCTAAATAGGAGGGGCTATCGCCTTGCCGCTCACTCTGGTTTTACTTCTGGCTCTAGGGGAGTGGGCATTCTGGATAGGGCCTCTCTCCCATTGGAAGAGGACGAGGTGCTTCACGATGATAGGGGGCGATATGTGGCGCTGGTGGGGAGATGGGAGGGCAGGACTGTGTCGCTCGTGGCTGTGTATGTACCTCCGGGGTTACAAACGGCTACGTTTGCTGATTTGGGGCGTTTGGTCCTGGGACTCCCTGGGGGGGTTTTGGTGTTGGGTGGTGATTTTAATGCCGTTGTCTCCGGATTGGAGGACCGCCACCCTCCCAGGGATCTCCCTAGGGCTCAGGCCTGGTTGGGGGTTTTTTTGGACACTTTGGGACTTGTAGATTGCTGGAGATTGATGCATCCGGGACAGGCGCAATACACCTTTCACTCGGGGGCCCATGGGAGTCTCTCGAGACTTGACTATATGCTTATGCCGGCGACCCAAGCTGGAATGATTGGGGAGGTGCGTCATTTAGCCCGAGGTATCTCTGACCATTCCCCTCTATGGTTGCAGCTGATGGTAGTCTCTGGGGCAGAGGGGAGAGTGGCACCCATTAACACCTGGTATCTTCGTAACCCTAAGATCCGCGCGGAGTTGGTCAAGTCCACTGATCACTACTTCACTGATAACGTGGGGTCGGTGTTGTCGGCCGTCTCCCTATGGGAGGCTTATAAGGTAGCGGTCAGGGGGCAGGCCTTGTCCCTTATCTCCCATACTAAGAAGTGCGAGAGAGCGGAGGTGGTCCGCCTGGAAGCGGAAATAGCTGTAATGGAGGAGGACTTGGAGAGTGGGGTTACTGAGGAGAAATTGCATGTTCTCAGCCTCAAACAGTCAGATTACAGAGCGTTAGTCACGGAAGCGGCTAAAGAGATGAGTAGAGAGCAGCAAGGGTGGTTGTATGATGTGGGGGATAAGGCCGGAAAACTGATCGCTTGGTTGGATAGGAAGGAGAGAGCTAGCAGGGTGGTGCCCGTTGTGGAGAGGAGTGATGGAGTGCGTGTGACTGACCCGGTTGAGATCGTTGACTGCTTCGCAGTTCATTTCCGCGGAGTATACTCTCCGGTCTCGTTGCGATCGGAGGAGGATTCCCATAGCCTGCTTAGAGACATCACATTGCCAACCCTATCGGAGGCAGACGCGGTGTTGATGGAGGCGAAGTTGTCGTCAGATGAGATCGCTTTGGCCACTCGTTCGATTGCTTCGGGTAAAGCGGTGGGTCCCAATGGTCTTCCCATCGAACTCTACAAGTTGCGTCCCGATAAGATAGCACCATATCTTCGAGACATGTTTTTGGCAGCCCGTGCGGCGGGCTTCCTCCCCCCTGACCAATGCCTCGCCAGCATAGTTGTGATACACAAAGAGGGGAAGCCGCGAGATCGCTGCGCCTCCTATAGGCCCATTTCTCTGTTGAACGCAGAACCCAAAATTCTGGCTAAAGTGTTGGCTAACCGACTGGTTCGGGTCGTGGGCGACTTGATTCATCAGGATCAGTCTGGTTTTATACCCCATCGGAATACCGCTCTAAATCTGAGGCGGTTACACGGCGTGCTTGCTAGAGCGGAATTCATACGTGAGCCGGCCATCTTGGCATCTTTGGATGCTACTATGGCATTCAACACTTTGGAGTGGCCATATATTTGGGCCGTGCTGGCGAAATTTGGGTTCGGCCCGGAGTTTATTGGTTGGGTAAAATTACTATACGCTGACCCACTGGCTCAGGTGGTAGTGAATGGTAGGGTGTCGGCTCCCTTCGCACTGGGGAGAGGTACGCGGCAGGGGTGTCCGCTATCACGCCTTCTCTTTGCACTTTCTTTGGAGCCTCTCGCCGCCTGGTTGCGTTGGGAGCCGTCGTTGCGAGGCATTAGATGGACGCCGGAATTCGAAGACCGTGTCTCCCTTTATGCGGATGATATCCTTCTGTATCTCACGTCTCCCCGGCAGTCGCTAATTGTATTGGTGGACGTGCTGAATTCTTTTGGTCGCAACTCTGGCCTGGTCATCAACTGGGCCAAGTCGTGCGTCTACGTCCTCTCGGGGGATGCCCCCCTGCTGCCGCGGGGTTGCCCAGCTCAGATTGTTACCCTGGGGTTCAAATATTTGGGAATCTTTATCTCACTGGACCCCGCGGTTCGCTATAAGTGAAACCTTCTACCTCCCCTCCAGCGGTTGAAGGCCGACGTAGCGAGATGGCGACGACTTCCGCTCTCGCCGCTCGGACGGGCGGCATTGTTTAAAATGATGTCGCTGCCTCGTTTCTTGTATGCCTTGCAAAATACCCTTGATGTCGTGCCGGCCCGTTATTTCCGGGAGGTGGAGGGTCTTCAGCGCCAACTGTTTTGGGACGGGCGGCCGCGGATTGCTCTCGCTAAGTTGACGCTCCCTTGGTATGATGGGGGGTCGCCCTCCCCGATATTAAACGATACTATTGGGCGTCTCATTTGGCGGCGGTGAACCACGGGATATATGGTCCTGCCTTAAACCCGGCCTTTGAGATGGATAAACTCCTGCTTCCGGGTGTAGACTATAATAGGGCGCTGTACTCGGTGACCCAGGACATGCGGTTGACGGGACCCACGCGGGTGGCGGTGCACGTGTGGCACGCGGCGAATGCTGCGATGGGGTGAAGGGATCGCTTGACTCGGGCGACGCCGTTGTATGCTTCTGGGCGGTTGGGCTGTTTGTGGAGATCGAAAGGCTTTGAGAAATGGGATATGATTGGTATATGTAAGGTGGGTGATCTGTGGGCGAAGGGAGCTTTCAAAACGTTCGACATGCTTAAAATTGAATATAAATTAAACTATAGAGAGTACTTCCGGTATGCTCAAGTCTACCATGCACTTTGTTCGGTCTTTCCGGATGCTACTGCTATCCCCGAGTATTCCCCACTGGAGGATAGAGTGTTGGATGGCAATGTGCCCGACAGCACTATTTCCCTGATTTATAAGAAACTCATTAACGATCGTGCGGACTTGCTGCTCCGTTTGAGGGAGGCGTGGACGGGCGATGGCTTGGAATTGGATGATGAGGACTGGGTATCGGCGGTGGCCTCCCCAAAAGAGGTGGCGATCCCGGCCCGCCTACGGTTGGTACAGCTGAAGATCCTCCATAGAGTGTATGTCACAGGGCCCGGTTTGCTGCGTATGGGTTATTCGATGGATGGATTGTGTAAGCGTGGATGTGGCCTGCCGGGCACGTTTCTTCATATCTTGTGGGAATGTTCGGAGGTTGGGCGATTCTGGAACGGTATCCACACAGTAATGGAGGGGGTCACGCATGTGGCCCTGTTGCCAGAGGATAGGAGGTGTTTGTTGAATGTCTGGGAACCGAATGATTGTAATGCGGCACAGACGCAGTGGGTGACCTTGGGGTACATGGTGGCTAAGCGTAACATTGCACAGCTATGGGGTTCCCCGAGGCCGCCCATGATTGACGTATGGAAGGAGAATATGGACTGGTGTATGTTTAGGGAAAAGACGGCGTATGTGGCGAGAGGTAAGCCAGGGAAATGGACTAGGGTATGGGGTCCGTGGAATCTATATCGGGGACGTATCTGCACCCCGCCTCTGCCATTAGAGGTCGATATTGCTCTGACCCCCTAGCCGCGCGTTCCGCGGGAGGGCTTGAGGTGTGCTTCATGCTTTGTTTTCCCATTGCCCCCCTCTACAGCTTCCGGACAGGAACTGCTTTGGACACTATATGTTATTCCCCGTCCCGGAAAGAGCACGCTGCTACTTCGGACTCTCATTGCCTTGAGTGTGTTTTATATTTAATACAAAATGAAACTGTTGTTTTCAATTGCTCCTGGCCTGCGGCCACGGCCTGTTATATGTGCTTACGAACTGCCGGGCGCCTTGCCTATGGTTCGACGGACTGTGTGGCGTTACATTGCGGGCCCTCGGGCTCTATAGCTGCCAGCCCTGGTGGTTGTAGGCCCTTGTTTGTATTTTATTGTGTGCTAACGGTTTCGAATAAAAATTTAATTAAAAAAAAAAAACAAAGTAAATATAACAAGCGTGTGCCATTAAGAAATGTCCCTGTTTTAAGCTAAGGTTGAGATAGAAGCAGAAAGGATTGTAGGTGTCAGCACAGAAACAAATGAAGAGCTTTGATGAGAGAAAAGAGCATAAGCATTAAACTTTAACAGAATAAGCTGGAAAGTATTCTCAGCTAAAATATTAGCCGATCAAGAAATAAACAAAGACTTCTCATAAAGAGATGACCAGAAAACTCAGTACAGAGTCTCCTCTCAGACAATCAGAAAAAAGGGAACACAGCAGTCTTAAAGTCTCATTGAATCTGCTTGAGACTGCCTTACTAGTCTAGGAACATGCACTGATAAAAACACAAGTTTTCTCAGTTTGTAACATAAATGTTATATTTTCTTCATGTTGACCAATAGGATTTCAGCATGCTCCTGGGAAAAGGTCTCCTCCCCATCTTCTCACAACAGTACAATTGTCTTTCAATCATGTTTTCTTCAATGTTGCGAGCACATCCTTTCTTGTTTGCAATAACTTCTTCCCATGAATCATCCTCCCTGTAGTCTACATGTTATGTGGTATGAGAACCTCCCTATCAGTTGTCTAATACAATAAATGTCTATTCACTAACTGATAAACAGTAGCTTTGAAGTTGCAATGTCTGCAGCAAAGAAAAGAAAAACAATGTGCAGAACTATTGGTTAAAGGGAAAAATAAGCATATCGTAATTAATAGTTCTTCGAGCTAAGACATGGGTTCTATACATATGTCAACTTAAGATGAATCCATGCCTTATTACTAGGTTAAAGAGTATGGTTGCCTACCACAATTTTGGCATTAAGCATACTTCATTTTCTAATGTAAATTATGCACATTGTATTTTTAATAAAACATTTTGTCAATTGAAATTTCAATCAATCAGGATTTATAAGGCACGGCTCATCACCTGCGAGGGTATCTAGGTGCTGAGAACATAGCAGATTCTAGGGGGTTCAGTTGAACAGCCAGGTTTTGACTCCTTTCCTAAATTCAAGAATTGAGGATGAGTCTGGAGGTGAAGGGGAGGTCGTTTCAGGTCTTTGCAGTGAGGTAGAAGGAGCATTCCACACAATCGCTTCGGTGGATGTGGGGGGTGCAATGAGAGGGAGGTGAAGCGCAGGTTTCTAGAGGTTTGGTGGAAGTTCTTGCAGTGATGGATGTATTTTGTTCCTTGGCTGTGAAGGGCTTTGTGGTGTGGATCAACATCTTGAATTGGCATCACTTCTGAATGCGGAACCAGTGGAGCTCCTTGAGGTAAGGGGAGATGTGAGTTCATTTGGGGAGGTCGAGGACAAGTCTGGCTGCTGAGTTCTATATGGTCTGTACTCTCTTCAAGAGGTGTTGATGATTTCTATGTAGAGTGTGTTTTTCTAGTCCAGCGGCTAAGGACTAAGGCTTGAGTGACGGTTCGTCTAGTGTTGACGGGGAGCCCTTTGATTAAACTTAAGGAGCATGTGAAGAGAGAGGAAGCAGGTGAAAGAGACTGCACTGATCTGGCTCTTCATGGTGAGCTTGCTGTCCAGGATGATGCCAAGGTTGCGGGCATGGTCTGTCAGAGTGGGTGAGGGTCCTAGTTCTGAAGGCCACCAGGAGTCGTTCCACGGGGGATGTGTTGTTCCCATAGGTCATCACTTCCATTTTGTCTGTGTTGAGTTTTATGTAGTTGTCCTTCATCCAGTCGGTGATGCTCGTCATGCACCTGCGAAAGCTGTCCATTATTGTGGAGGGGTCTTCTGACAGCGGGAAGATGGGCTGAGTGTCATCTGCGTAAGATATGATATTTAGTCCATGTGTTCTGACAATGTTGGCCAGGGAGGTTATGTAGGTTTTGAACAGTGTAGGTCGGAGGTACAAGCCTTGAGAAACACTGCAGATGATGTTCTTTGGTTCTGAGATTAAATGTGGTAGACAGATAAACTGGGTTCTTCCTGTGAGGAAGGAAGCGATCCATTTGAGTGTGTTTGCTTGTATTCCAATGCGATGAAGCCTCTTGATCAGGGTGTAGTGAGATATGGTGTCGAAGGCTGCAAATATTAGATTTGCCTTAGCAGTTTCCCCTCTCTGATGGTTGAAAACCCATCACAATTTCTTCACAAATGAATCGTTAAGTATACCCTCATGATCTGTTGATCCTTCTTTTTCACTTTTATGTTTTCCAAGTTCTCTCAGTCTCCCTATTCTTTTTTCTCTCCTTCTTTCTCTATTCTTCATTCTGTTTAGGCAATAACTCACTATTTTCTATACAGCATATAAGGTTATCAAGCAAGCATCTATAATAAATACAGGTTCAATAATGACTCTAAAAACGAACTCCTCCTCCTACTGTTGCAAACCAATTTCCAATAGCTAATGCTCATTTGCCAACATTGTCTAATATACCAGCGGTTTCTAATGGTTATAGTTTAGGTTTTCAGATTTGAAATATTCTTTGCAAATTCCTTTTATCTTCTTACTCTCATCAGGTATTTATGAGCAGCAATGGTGAGCTCTCAGCATCTTGCAAACACCACCTTTCCCTGCCAGTAAAATGTCTAAAGCTAATCAATCTTGTAAGACCATTGATCTAATAGCCACCAATTCTGTATTTACAGCCAGCAAAGCACTAGATGTACAAATTGCTAACTTATCCACTACTGTTTACATCTTTCTAATCTTTTTTCCAAAATTATCTCCTACTAACTGTATTCCATCATAAACACTATGTTAATGTCTATGATATGGTGTCAAGGTCAAAGCATCTATACTATTTACATCGTACATTTCAGGAAACAACAAAGCTAAATAGCAAATACCCTCCCAGTCAGCTGGAAACTGAAAATAAGCATCTGTTCACAAACAGATTAAACCGCTGGAAGAACTGCTTCTTCACCTGTAAGAATGTGAATTGGTCCTCCCAAAACTTCAAATGTGTGTTCACGACTACTAATCTCAATATGTCTTTTTCTAAGTCGATTCCTTTGCTTGTAAACACATCATTTCTGTTTTTGTCATCTGTCCAATTTCAATTTTGGATATACCATTTTCTTTTTTTTATACATCTTCTTCTGTCTTCCAAACATTTTTATAAATGCTATTGTTGTAATGTTTTAGTGATGTTTTCTTGCTACATGTATCTTTTACTGTATAGCCCTCCAGCCTAGTTAATTCCCCACTTTATTCTCTTTCCTTGGGTTTATCCCTAGAATCCTCAGGTGAGCTCCTTTAGAATGTCGGTCCTGTGAGGAGCACAGAGATAATTCTGTGAGGCAAGACTGGAGATGTCTTTCATTTAGCTTAAATTAAGACTTTGCTTCTTCTACGTTATGATTTATTTTTTCATCTGGTGACAAGGATGGGATGCTGTGAATGGGGCAGCAAGATGTCTCCACCCCTGTGAAGTACTTCTTGCCACTATGTGAAAAGATTCCCACTTTGTGAGACTTTTGTCTATGGGGGTCCTGAAGATGAAAGGAATATGAAGACTGAGTGGGTCAATATTGCTATCAGTCACTCCTATCAGCACTTTTTCTGCGTTTTACTGAGGGTTACTCCGCAAGTTTTCCATCTGGAACCATCCAATGCCAATTTCACACAGTAACCTCAAGGTGTTAAGGACAACATAAATACTGGAGGATTTCTGATTTGCACATTCATTCTGTTCTGATCTGCCACTAACATGGTTTGTGTACTTTACTTAAGCCTTCGCTTGAGTCAATGGTTGACCTTGGCCATAAACGGTTTTGGGTCAGACGTAAATAAATCTAACGGTTGTTTCCACAGTCTTCAATCAAGTCGACGGTTACAGAGCTTCAGAGCGCTCTTTCTGAAGGGACACCTGTTATCCCAACGTCCACCTAATTCAGAGCAATGCATTGGTATCAGAAGCAAGTCTTTTAGCTTGAATTTCAAAGTGAGAAAGCCCAGCATTTCCCAGGCTCCTCTGCACATGGCTTGCCATATAGGAGGCTACAGCAGAAGAATCAAGTATTTTTTTGTTCTGCATGTGAGCCCAGCAGGCAGCATTTTCCATTTGAAAGCCATTCTACTCGCAAATGCCACAAGCTACGGAATTAGGATTTTAGCCGTTCCACTTTAATCGCTTAGGTTCTTTTGTTATTGAACTGCAAGTGAGCACAGTGGAGCAGAGTTTCTCCATTTATATGCAGCTCTTGAACCTGTTATAGCCATGAGCAGCAGAAGGAAAATGGGAGAGCCGTTACACTTAGATCCTCCGGCAGTTCAAGTGACCTGCCTTGACTTTTATATGATTTTCATTCTCACAGACAAGTAAGACTTACCTGATTTTGGGATTGTGGTGGATGCAGCTGCACACTCCTCCATTACTTCCATCCTTGTGATTTCTCATCCACCTCAGGGAAGTAACTCTACCTTTTTCTCTCCCTACTTCCTTTATAGAAATGAAGAGAGGACTATGTGGATGCACCATGTATTTCGGTGTTATATGAGCGTACTTGCATAGAAACTGACAGAGAACTATTTGCATAAAGTTTTTTACTCTTGGATAGTAGGGGAAGTTTACATAATATCTGAAAGTAGTGCATGCTTATGATTTACTGTTGCATGTCGTAGAATGTATTTTTGAGAAATACTTTTATTGGTTATTAGCACATATTATTTTAACTCTGGTAGAGGAGTATTTTGTTTACCAGGGATTCAATAAGCTGTAGATTTCTCCATTGATAATATGGTGGCAGCTAGTATGAACCAACCACCTTCTTTCTTGAATTAAGCAGGAGAACCTGATATTCCATGGGACAGGTGGATTAAAATGTTCACTTCATATTTAATTGCAATAGGAGGTGAGAAATTATCTTTGATTCGTAAACAGTATATTTTATTACGCAATCTAGAGTTACAAGGAAGGAAGGTATATGTAGATTTAACTGAAAATGTGTCCAATGAAACTGGTTATGAGGGGGACAGTGAAGACAATATTTTCCAGGCTACTGGCATTTTAAAGAAAGAATCAATGTTGTTCTAAAACGGCATACATTTTTTAACACAGTAGAGAGAAAAGGTGAAAAAGTGTTTGGGTTTATCCTCCACTTGTGACTTTGGTCCTCTTACATCTTCCCTAATTGGAAATCAACTAATTTGCTGCACCAATGCTCATAACATTCAGTTAAAATTGCTAACTCAAAATCCAGATCTCACAGAGACTATAAATATTGAAAGAAGCTTTGAACATACAGCTATATGTGTCAAAGAATGAAATTATCCAGTGAGACCTATAAAGAATTAGATGAAGTGAAAGCACTTTCCAATAAAGAGAGTATATGCAAAAGTAATGATTCTGTAACAATGAAACAAAACTCTAAAAATGAAATTTTGAAATGTTTTAGATGTGGGAACCAGAATCACTTAGCTAATAATCCTAAATGTCTGGCATGAGGTGTTATATGCAGAAACTGCAACAAGAGGTAATTTTTCAAACGTCTGCAAACCTCCTAAGAAAAATGCACATGTGATTAGTGAAATAAAAAGAGCTCATGAGGATAATAAAAAATTGATATTCCAAATTAACACCTCTATAAAAGAATAGTTTCTAGAGTCTTTTCTCAACCAAATGATTTAACAGCGCAATTGTATCCTGTTTGCAAGCTTCTTGTGTATTTGATGCCACAAGTAGGTCATTTAACATATTAATAGATGGCATTAGCATTACGCACAAGTAGGTAATGTAACATATTAATATATGGGATTAGCATTAAGGTTTATGCAGACTCTTGTTCTCAATACCCTCTGATTGATAGTGATACTTTTCACAACAATTTCCCCAGAGATGACTACAACCTAAAAGTCCCTGACAATCAACAAGAGGAGTAAAAGAAAGATCCCACTGCCCTAGAGGGTGTATTTCCTTTAAAAATAGGTGCACAATTGGCAAGTTCACATCACCAAACAAAGGTCCAATTTATTAGGGTGGAAACCCCAGAAAGATTTAGGTATTAGTCTGGATCCCAATAATGATAAACAGGCATTTTTGGTTGACAGGTTGTTAGTGTGTACCAATGATTTTAAGAATTTCTAGAAGTCTTCAGAGAAAAATTGTGGTAATTGGATGACTACATACATAAAATAAAATTGAAATTTTAATGCCATTTAATTTTTTTTAAACGTATTTTTATTATAGTACTGCATTATTTGTTATGGTAATTTGCACATTTTACATTTTACAATTAACGTAATCTGCCCATCGGGCCTCTAGCAAGGTTATGTTTCGCCATGCATGAGGCATCTTGTTTTATTCACCCAGGCTCTATTGGTGTGCATTAGCATTCATTGCAATCAGGATGCAGAAATTGCAGTAGGAAGAACTAGATCAACAAGGGAAACAACCCAACAACAACTTGCAGCAGCGTCTAAAGATGGTATTTCTCCACAAACATAATCACCATACATTTAGTGCATTATCAGAGCCAGGTGTCACACCACCATTCAAGGTCAAATGGTCGGTAGAGGGGGGGATGCTCAGCATTTGGTGATAGCTGTCTTTCCTTTGTGTGGGGGCCCTGGCTGTTCATAGTCTCTGTGTTTTAATGCCATTTCTGTTGTACACATAACAAGATCTATCTCAATGTTAATGAAAGAACCTTTAAAAGAGGAATTGCACAGTTAATTAAGTAAGGTGTCATTAACGAACTACAGAGTTCTGAGTGGTTATCTCCCATAGTTATCACAGCCAAGAATGGGGGGAAAACATCTGCCTTTGTGTGGAACTAAGCGGTTTAAATGCCAACATCTGGGTGGATCGCCATCCTCTACACAGGATACATGAGATATTGAGCAACATACATGGGGCTAAATATTTCAGTGTACTAGATTCATCATCTGCATACCATCAGGTAGCTTGTGATCCTGAATCACAAATGCTTACAGCTTTTACTACACCTTTTGGATCTTCCAAGTTCCTAAGAATGCTGTTCGAGTTAGCCTTTGCTTACTCAGCATTCCAGGGGACAATGCAACACTTACTTAAGGAGGCAAAGAAATCTTTGTGCTTCCAAGATGACATACTTGTTTATGGGTATGATGAAGATAAACACAATAGCAATATAAAAGAGAGGTGGTTAAAATACTACAGGTGCAGGATTCACTTTAAAGAAAAATAAATGCTAAATAGGAGTCACATCAGCTGATTATTTAGGACACAGTTTCTAATGAAGGAATTAAGCCCAAAATTGATTTAGTAGAATCCACACCTACTAGTAAAGACAACGTTAAATCTTTGCTGGGGTTGTTGGGATACATGTCCAAATTTATTAAGAATTTTGCTGATGCAGTCCAAACAATCAGATCTTTATTCAAAAAAGGACTATGGAACACGGGAGCACATTCATCAAAATAAAGAATGTCATTGCTAAAGCTCCATACATTGGAAATTTTGATGTGAACCAACAGACTATATTGATAATGGATGCGAGTTACAAAGGAATTGGTGCCATTCTATCATAAGTTGTTGAGGGTAAGGATAGGATAGTGGCTTTCGCATCAAGAACTCTAATTGACTCAGGAATTAAACTATTCGACATTAGAGAGAGAAGCTCTAGCTTTGTCATGATCTCTCCAGACGAACAGGCTCCTTGTTAAGTTATGTGAACAGACTTCCTGTTAAGCCATGTTACCCATGCTAAACATGCAAGAAGAAAGAGCAATATGTGTAAAAGAACAAGTTGTTGCTATGATGTTAATAGCAGATCATTGTGACTATAAGATGGAATCATTGTATCCCTTGTAACCATTTATCATGCACTAACTGATAGAAAACAGTGTCATTTTTTCAGTTCATCATTGCCACCTCAATGCAGTTTCTTTTATTTCAAGCGCGTGAAGAAGGTAGATCATGCTTTCTTTTATGTTCATCGTTTTTCTTTTAAGTTGTAGTATATGCACGACATGCAGACATCACGGCTGCTGTAAGCATATAAAGATGGACACGCCTGGCCGCTGAGCGCGGATTATTGACGTTCACAAAAAGCTTTGGTTCAACGTTCGTCTTGTTCTGAAGAGGCCAGTCCCGGGATTGTTTCCTGACGAGATTCCAGCCCGTCAGAGTACAGGAATCAGATAGAAGATTACTTCCTCTCTGCCTGAAGTGTTCTCAGTTGTCACTGTGATGCAACAAGCTAGGAAAGAAGACCTGATAGCGCAGATGTTTTCTTTCCTTTGACGGAAAACTGAGTATTCACAAAAAACATCAACTTGAGTCAAATGAAGTATTTCTTTAGCCTTTGAAATGAATGACTCTAATTTGAAATCCATGGAGATCTTTACATGTTAGCGTCAATGACATTCAAGCTCTCTGGTGTGACTTTTGGATATTTTAATTATACTGTTTATATTATTTTCATGCTCTTGTGTGATTTTTGGGATATTCTTGGAAATACATTATTATATGGATTTCTCTATTATTACTCCTGAATTATTTTCTCGTCCTTGTATCGGGTGAGTTGCTGTGAACATTAGAACCAGAACATAAGTGCTCTTTGCTGAGGAAACAGACTATCTTTTAGTTACAAGACTCTGTCAGGATAAAGACACATTTTTCTTTTACAGGTCTCCCTCCCCACAGTACCCTCCCTAATTCCCTTCCCCTCATCTGACCACTCTGATCCTCTGTGTTTTATAGATCAGAGTCAGAACATGAGGGTACTGCTCCTGAGGAACATATCTAGTCTTGACAAGCTTGCCTTTGAGCTATTAACCATTTTAAGTTTTACCTCTGGGGTCTACCTTTTGTTTCAAGGACAGATCACAAACAGTTAATATCTGTTTTCTCCAAGAAAGACATGGAGAAAAAACTACACATTCCAAATGGGTATTGGGCCTCCAAGGGTACAATTATAAATTAGAGTATTGCACTGAACCTAGAAATTATGCAGCAGACTGATTGTCCAGGTTGCCTATTGAAAACAAATAAGACATCGTTTACCCAGAATCTCTGGTTTTAGCTATATCTGTCCCAGCCATTTTAAAAGAATTGATAGAGAATATGGATAAAGACAGCACACTGAAAGAAGTTAAACAAAATGTAATTGAGGGTTGGTCCTAAAATTTTAATGTGCAGAAAATGGATTTGTCTTACTATGGAAGATTTGAGAACCCCTTTCTTCTAATGGCATAATTTGTGTCTTTTTTAATGGTCTCAGCATATAGGTCAAATTGTTTTGGTGTGCCTTAGCAGTATCTATAACAGTAGGTTATCTGAAGAAATACCATGCAGGGTTTTGCTATTTTGCCAGTGAGTGTAAATTCATGCTTTTGAAATATTCAGGCCGTAATTGGAGAAATAATATTCAAAAAATTCCTGTCTATAAAAGAAGATAAGCAGCATGCTGCATGTAATTGCATATGGCAGCGGAATGTGGTGGTGTCACCTCGTCTATGGCTGAAGAAGGTAAATGAGCACAAAAGTAGAAATCCTTGGTGTCTAAAACTTGTGTGTTTTCTTTAACAAACCTAGATTAAACATTATTTGAGAATTCATCTTTCAAATAATCTACAAATTAAGCCTTAAATGTTGTTTCATCTACTATGGGGGCAGGTGTTGTACTTGCAGGTGTAGGTACAAGCATCTCTAACTTTGGTGTAAAACTTAATCCCACTAGTTCAGTTCAGTAGTTCTTTATTCGGTTGTTAAAAACACCATAAAAGGATATATACACAATTCATTATTTAAAAAAAAAACAATTAAATCAGCATCATAAGAACTCTGTTAAAAAGAGAAATACATATTCACAAAAGAGGTACATAAATTCATGGCAATCACAATTTACACCTGTCCTCTAGTTGCTCTTAATCTCAGTGCGACTTTAATAAAATTCAATATGCAACACAAAGTCAGTGGATCGGCTGCCCGTTGTAAGAAAAGTAGCGCAGGTTTAAGTTGAGTCAGATTGGCCCTTTTCATGATGTCAATTAGGAATCTCCACCTCGGCATTGAATAAAAGAAACAAAAAAATACAAAATGAAGGGTGTCCTGCGGAGACATATTGTCGCAGCCGCAGGCACCCTTCTGCTCTATCGAAACAGTATAGCCTAATGGGTCAGCTAATAAGTGTGGTAAAAGATTGAGCCTAAAACGAGATATTAAAAATCTGTCCTGAGCATTGTACATGAGGTAAAGATAAGGTTCCATTCCCTCGGTAGTCTTGACGGCGCTATGCGCATTCACTGATCCCTTAATCCCTTCTACTGTCATTCTACTTGTGTTTCTTTGGGCCAGGAACAATCTTTTTATTTTGGGTTTATCCTGAACTCTAATCACTGATGGGTTAACAAAAAAATCTATGTGGCCCAGGTTCTCCAGATTGGTCTTAACATACTTAAGCCAGGGTATGTTCATGCATCTTTCTCTCCCTAAACAATCTGTCAATATTTGCCTACTTATCGCAGCTTCTGGGTTTGTCCATATGTTGAGCCACGATAAAATAGGTCTATACTTGGCCGTCTCTATAATATATGGCCTCCCTAGCTCTCTGTGGGCAATTACAGCAGGAGTGCTCTGGGGAATTTTTAACACTGATCGCACAATTTTATTTTCCTCCCGCTGCAGTTGTTCCATATCAACAAAGCCCCAGACTTCTGCACCGTACAGAGCTTTAGAGCAACAATTGGAGCTGTACAGAATCATTGCTTGTTCTGGAGACCATCTCCCTAACCTCCGCCCGTAACTAGTTATTGCACCATTTGATGATATTAATTTCCCACATCTCTCTTCTAACAAGGGGGTGAATTTTAACGTCTCATCAAACAGTATGCCCAAATAGGAAAAGGTCTGCACCTTTTCCAATATATGAGTCCCAATTCTATGTGTAAACTTGGTTCGGGATTTATTACCTACCGTCATAACGAATGATTTACCAAGATTGACAGAGAGGTCTAAAGTTCCCATAAACTTCACAAAACCATTGATTAGGATCTGTAAACTTTTCGGGGTGCGGGCTAACAGAACCGCATTATCTGCGTAAAGCAGGACTGGAACATGACGCGTGCCAACTTTTGGGCAATCAGTATTTAGATTAATCAGGGTCTGCTCTAGATTATTAATGTATAGTGAGAAGAGGAAGGGCGCAAGGATGCACCCCTGTCTCACCCCACTAGTGCACACAAAGGGATCAGTAAGTCCCCCATCAGTGTTATAACGTACCCTGGCTGTAGTGTCCCTGTGCAATTTCCTAAGTATGGTGATCAGGCCCTGGTCAATACCAAGCTGACTCATCATTAACCACAGCTTGTCCCTATTTATGTGGTCAAAGGCAGCCGCCAAGTCCATGAACCCTAAATGAATGGTTTTGTTAGTTGTTTTAGTGTACTTGGCGGCTAACATGTAAAGATTCAAACATTGATCACGAGTTGACCTCCCTGATCTAAAACCATATTGAATGTCCGATATGATGTTTTTTTCCTCGGTCCATTCAGTTAGTCTATTAAGGATTACCCTTCCCAAGATCTTGACAGAGACATCAATTAGCGAAATGGGCCGATAACACTGGGGATTGTCCCTGTTGCCCTTCTTAAAGATGGTAACAATAATGGCAGTAGACCAAGATCGTGGCAAACCAAGCGTAATGGCAGCGTTTATCACCCTAGTCATGATCGGGGCCCATAACTCCACATTGCTAATAAACAGGTCAGGTGGAGACCCGTCTGGGCCGGGTGCCTTGTTTTTAGATAATCCCTCAATACCCTCAGTTATTTCTGCTAGGGTGAACTCAACCAACTGCTCCTGTGAAACAGCACCTTCCTCCGGGGCAGTGGGCTCATTTCCGTGATTATACAGACTCTTAAAGTGGGAGACCCACTGCTCCGGTAGGAGGTTTGCACCAACCTCCGGTGTACGGCTATCATGAAAACAGGGTTTATTAATTATACTCCAAAATTTGGTGAGATCCCTTCTTTCTGCTGCCTCCCTTAAATCTGCCCACACTTCCCCCTGTAGTGCTAATTTTCTCCTTTTAACCTCGGCCTTGTATTTTGCTCTGCACTGGGTTACCCTATTTGGGTCCCTGGGCTTCTGTTTAAGGCAACTTTTTAGCTCCCTAAGGGCCCGTGAACAATCCCTATCAAACCATCTTGGTTGGTTGAAGGAATTTTTTGGGGTGTGTGTTGTCAAAAACCCTTCAACCAAACTAGTGATCCTCCCGAATGCGTCTAATAATTGTGGCCCATCAGTTCCAAGGTCTAGACATTGTTCGATAGGCTGCTTCCCTTGCTCCATCAGGGCTCTATAAAATGTGGCACTCTCAATTTTAGCCCACTTAAGTCGCCTTCCTTGATCTGTCGCCCTCTCGGCAATGCTCCCCACTATACATGTCCTAGGTGAAACCACTAACAATGGTATGATTACTGATAATACAACTATTAGTGTAACACCTAAAATGATCCTATATCTATCTGTGGTAGGAAACACGTTTGTATAGTCAGACCTATGAGTAGAATATAGCAGCAAGCAGATTCAGTTCTCTGCCTTAACTTCTACTCCTGCAAAAAGGGAAAACTTTCTGTGTTTCAAACGTTTACTTGTGGTTATTTCATTCAGTTTATACACAATAATCTTCATGAGTCACCCTAACCCTACTCTGTCTTCTTCTAAATAGGTTATCTCTACCCTTCTACTGCAACCTTGGACCTAGGAAATATTTCATAATTCTTTTTATATATCTTTGTTATTTCTTTTTATTATTTCAGTTTGCTTTTACACCTTGACTTTTACAGTTAATCCCTCTTTGTTGAAGCCATTTTCAGTTTCAAGTTCAAACAATGTCTAGTTCTTAATTGCAATAATTGTTTCAGATATTTGTTTTAATCAATGCTGCTAGTTAGTATGGCATATCATGTAGACATAACCAACTCAGAACTCAGTTCATCTGGAATTTGTTGTGCCACACATGGCACATTTCTCAAGTAGTATGTCCATTTAGGTGCTGAATACCTTTGGCAAGGTACTCTTGCTCTTTTGGATCTTGAGTGTCTGCTGATCCTCTTCTGTGTCACTTATAATGATATACTCAGTTTCTTCAATGATTGTGGGTGGAATACGTTCGATTGATACACACTTAATCTCAATTGTCTTTTTCTACTTGGCCATTTGAATCTCCAGATTCGTTCTTTTTGTCTCATAATCATTCCTTCATCTGGGTCATTCAACTACCTTTGTGAAACTCCAACAACTTCTTTAGAGTGTGCTTCCACACCACTCTGCGATATTTCAGGAACTTGCATTGGTGTGAGATCTTGTTGACATTCGCCCCTTTCTTGTTCTTCTGAACGTGCTGTCACCAGTCTACTTTGACAAAGAACACTACTTCTTCATTCGGGCACCATACTCTCTGAGTGTGCAAAGCTTTCTCCCAGTTAGGTATGTCAGCACATTTGATAGCAGTGTTCATGATCAGATTAACTTGGTAGGGTCCTTTCCACCTTGGTTCCAAACAGGACATCTGCACATGTTTCTTCACCGATACCCAGTCACCGAAACTAAGGTTGTGGCACTGCTCCTGATGTAGACTGGCAGTGGCAACTCGAACCTGTTGAGAAACAGAAGTGCATTTGTGGGCACAGAAGGCACTCTCATTGCATGTCCCATGAGGAGTTCAAGAAGCAAGAATCCTGGTCTCCTGTCAGGAGTACTTAGAAGACTCATCAGAAACAATAGTAATGCATCTGGCCATTTCAATGTAGTAGAAGCACAAAATTAAACAATCTGGACTTCAGTGTCCTGTTTACCTGTTCCACTAGTCCTGAAGCCTCAGGATGATAGCTAAAATGTAATCTCTGTTCTGCTTGAGGAGCCACACACATCATTCTAAGGACTTCATTATTGAAATGAGTCTCTCATTCTGACTCTAGAGAGTCTATTAGTGGGTATTAGTTCATGCAACAGCAGGTTAGCTACAGTAAGACTGTCATTTCTCCAAATTGGATAGGCTTCCACATATCAAGAGAAAATGCACACTATAACTAGAACATATCTCAACCCATTACATAAAGGCATCTCAATAAAGTCCAAATGCGGCCTATTGAATGGCTCCTCTGATCTTCCTACATGGCAATTGGTTGCAGGTGTCTTTCTCCCTAAATGTATCTGTTAGCAGGTTACACATCTGTGACACAATTCCTCTGCTAAAACTCAGAATCAAGGATTGAACCAATTCTGTCTAAACAGCCTAACCATTGCATCTCTTCCGATGTATGCAGGACCATGAAAATGTTGTGTCATAGGAAACAACAAACTGGCTAACCACACTGGTCTTCTATCGGTTGAAATCCAAATCTCATTCTCATCCTTAACACAGTCTGTTCTGACCCAACCTTGTTGTTCTGCTTCTGAAACCTCTTCATGCAACCTATTGATTTTTCCCACGTGTCAGCTACTGGCAATAACATAGAGAAAGCAGTGTTCTCAACAGTTTAATTTGTGTTAACTTCATTAAACGTATATCCCACAAGTGCTGAATATTGGGCAACTACATCTGCACATCGATATTCAACTTAACATAATCATTTCTATTTCTATGAGTAGTACATTTCCCCACCCCAATTGCCTGAGGCAACAGTAATTCATCTAGCAATTCTTTGGCATATTCCCCATTTCTTATGGGGGAGCCTGAATATGACATAAACCCTCTTTGTGACCATAACTGTCCAAAATCATGGACAACACTAAAGCCATATTGACTATCTGTACATATGATCATTCTCATTCATGCTGAAAGGCAACATCCTCTCATAAGTGCAATCAGTCTGCAACTTGTTCAGAGGTAACACCTCAAAGTCAAGAAACTTCTACCACTTCAAGTACTGTGCAAACCGCATAGGCTGCTCTCATTGTTTCTCAGACATGAGCCATCCACAAAGATTGTATAATCGAGCTCATCCATAGGTTCATCTTTTATGTCTGGTCTTGGCGCTTAAGTCTGTGACATCTTTACAATCATGCACAACTTCATCCCCGTCAATCTTATAATCAGGAGAGGGCAAACAGGTTGCTGGATTTAGTATGCTGCATCTCTTAAGTATGATGTTGTCAGATGCAAGTGTCGGTTGTTCATATTTGGTGAGTCTGCCATATGTCAAATACTGATTTTTAGTTTGGTTGAGCAGTAGCTCCACTGAATAAGGAACCATCACTGTAAGAGGAGGTCCCATCACTATTCTTCCAAATCTCTCTATACTGACACCAACTGCAGCAACCACTTTGGGGCAGCTAGGCAATCCTGCAGCAATGGAATTAAGTGCAGTTGAAAATATGCCACAGGTCTTCGTGCATTTCCATGCATCTGAGTAAGCATTGAAAGAGCGTAGCATTTGCTCTCACTAAAAAATAATGTGAACATATTTTTGTAATCAGACATTCCTAGTGCCGGGGCTCGGCTGAGACTTTCTCTCAGCTCTAGGAAAGCTTTCAAGCAATCATTATCCCAGGGAAGCGGATCCAGCACATCTTAGTGTGTCAGCCCCTGTAAAGGCAATGCCGCTAGGGAAAAGTTTGGTATCTACTGTCTACATAGCAAACCATTCCCAGGAGCATTCTGACTTCTAAGTTCTTGATGGATTTATGGTCAAAATGGGTTCAACTCTCTCTTGTGACACCTTTCTCTTTCTCTTCTCAATTATATGTGCGGAATACTGGACTTCTTTTTGACGAAATTGCAGTTTGTTTGGCTACACTTGATGTCCATTCTCAGCAATATGATTTAACAGTGCAATGGTATACTGTTTGCAAGCTTCTTGAGTATTTGATGCCACAAGTAGATCATCAATGTATTGATGGACTCTCAGTATACACTTGTGGAACTCGGCACAATGCCAAAACTCTATCACTAAACATGAATGAGGACAAGTACTGGCTGTCCTCATGCAACTGAACAGAGAAGAATGTCTGGCAGAGATCCACAACTATAAACCATTCTGCAGGTCAAGGAATCTGGAAAATTACTTTAGCTTGATTTGGTACCATAGGACAACATGGAACAACTACATTAACAATCTTTAGAAGATCCTGCGCAAATCGATATTTTCCATTTGGTCACTGTTAAACCTTAATAGGTGAATTGCAAGGGCTTCCGACAATCTCTTTTAAAATTCCCTTTTTTAGCATGTTTTCAATCACTGGCATCATTTCTGCAATTGTTTCTGGTGCCAAATTATAAGGTGATGTTCTTGGGAAAATTGCATTTGGTTTTACTGTGATTTGGACAGGATCTACACGTTTAATCAGTCCAATATCCCGTCCTGTAAAATCCCATACTAGATTTACAGTGTCTTTTAAATCAGGAAGTAAATCTTCAACTGTTCTTACTAGGTACAATCCTACAGCTGTTCCTTTTCAGGCTATTGTAAATTCAACATCTTCATCATGCTTTTGGAATTCCACACCCTCCGGTGAGCAATACATTGTACAAAAGATCTCTTTCAAATATGATTACAAAATAATGATTTTCTTCAAATAAACCTATTTTTATGTCACTTTCAGGATTTGTTATTTGTTTATTTCTAACTCTACAACTTGGATCTTCTTTCCCAAGAGGGGTAAATCTGGGACTTCTTCTGTTCTGTTCAGTGGATCAGGTAGCTCTGGTGTCAATAAGAAATGACCATTATGATTTCCTTCTACAAATGGTCCACTTTGGTCTACCTCCAAGACTGCCCCAAGTATGCAATCTTCCTCCCCCATAGGCACCTTCATTGGGAATTGTCAGAGTCAAAATGATCATTTTTCAAAATAGGGAACTGTTGGAATGGATTCTGATTTTGAAATGGGTTTGAATTTGTCCTTGATACCTGATTCAAATTAAATTTAGTATTTCCCATGTTCTGTGTGACCATTAGGACTTGCGGAACCTGGATCATAGGAACTTGCCATTGTACATCCTTTGTACAGGCATCTAAACAGGAATATTCTGCATCTGGGCTTAATTTGCTCCCTGCACTTGCCTATCGCCACTTATTTTTTTAGGATTCTGTCTACACTCCTTCTTCCAATGCACAATTATGTTACAATAATGACAATGAGTCGACTTCTTCATCATTGCAATGTCTATGCCAGAACACCAACTGCTCCTTGGGCAGTGTGGCCTCCAGCTTGAACACCAACACCTTGCATTCCACTAACATTCCATCCGAGTGACTGATTCTGAAATCCTTTCTCTGATAACTTTCTGTGTGCAATTGATGGACGGAATTCTGAACAATGTCAAACATTGGCCACCAGTACAGAGATCTGGGCCTAAATCCATTGTGTTATTTGCTCACCATGCCATTCCAGATTGGACCCAGCCATAGGCAAATCAGTTTTAACCCTGCTCCTCATGGGAACAGTCCAATTCAAACTGCCAGGCTAGGTCCTCCCCAGACTGGAAACATGCATCCTGGGATCGGTTTCAATGTACACCCCTCATCAGCTTGGTTAGCTTGAGTTCAGTGGCATGATGAGCATGGGACCTACATGTGTCCATAACCGTCCCACTCAGGGTGACAAATGCAAAAATTAACAATTGATTGACGAAATGCTGAACAATGTCTAACATTAACATTGTCATTTGAGCGGGAAAGCAAATGTGTGATAAAAGTTACAGTTTTAAAGGATATCAACTTTAAACGTGAACATGTAAAATGGAAATGTTTGTGCACAAGGCCTATTGATGATGACTGTCTGAATTATGCTTGGTTCAACAGGGTCTGTAACCACTTTATCAATAGTAGTTTTATCACTATCATCATTTACTGGAGGAGCCACATAAAGTGATGGATCCTTAGCCAATAATTAATTTTTCTGTTTCTAATTTTCTTTACCTTTTCTGTGGTTATAACTAACCCTGGGTGTAGTACGCAAAGTGCACTTCGCACTACGCGAGCTATGCGTAGCACTTTATAATTTCTGACTCAAGTGTTCAACGACCTCTAAATTGAATGCACCATATTGTGGAAATTTAAACTAACACTCATTTTCAGTAATCTTGCACTATTGGCGAAGCCATAACCATGTATGTAGCCCTACATTAGGCCACATGTAGTGTGCTGGCATACCGTCTGGTGGAGCCTCTTCACCTTTTCTTACTTGGACATTTACATCACTCCTCATCAAATCTCTATTAGTTTGAAAGTATTTAATTTTTGCAAGAATTCAACAATCAAATTCAAATTCAATGTTTTGGTTCTGTTCTAAATTCTGTTAACATTAATTTCTTTCCTCCAATCCTGTTACAGCTTTAATTCTTTAAGACTTGCCAACCAATTTTAACCCGGCACTGTCACAACAATTGACTTATACCAGCGCAGCACTCTGTATCGTCATCAACCAATAGCAGCACAACAGTGCACCAACCAGCCAATCTCAGTGCGACACGCTATGAAGCATTTTCTCACTCCTTTTAGCAGTTCACCCTCCATAACAATTCACTTATGCACAAACTCTAAAACTTTAGGAACCGTAATAAACCAATAACTTTGTCTGCTCCACTAAAGAACTCAAAGTATTTCGGTTACTCAATAATCAATCGGAAATAAGGTTTTAACATCCTCTTATTTCACTACATTTAAACACACATACACAAATGGAATCTCGACCATCGGGAAATCACTCTAACTGATGTACCTCTTTTGCACAGTAGGCTCCACTATCACCAATCAATATTAAAACAATCAGAACAAAGTTATAGTCCCTATCTCAATTGTGCAATTCAATGGTACCTCATGAATATAGAGAATCAAGATCAGAGGGATATGTAGTTCCTAGTAATTATGGATTTGTCTGCTTAGGTCAGTTAAGTTCCACAGAGTCCGCAGGGAGCATTACTCTGTAGGAACAAATGCCCTCACACACCTAGATAGGTGCCATAATTCATCATTGGGCTTCTGCTCCACATCGTGTCAGTGCTGCAATGTGCAACGGGCGCCCTTAATGGGAACTCTTTACTGGAGATCTTTTTATAAGCCCTATAGGGAAGTGTGGGTGTGTGGGTAAAATAGTGGATTGGTGTATTTTAAGTAAATATGTGAGAGTGGGATAAAAATAAGACAGGGGTACTCTACAGAAGTATTTTCATGATGGAGTCCTACTGCTTATGTTAAAATATGTGGTGCCACCTACTAGAAGTGATTATCGAAGGTAGCTGAAGGTTGACATGCTTATGACCATAAAAACCTAATCTACACAGTGACTGGGGTTTCGATATATGAGTTCATTTGTTTTACTCCCAGCCACAAAAACTTCTCTATGTATCAATATAAGTAAATCAATTTTTGAGAAGATCTGTAGTGCAGACAAAATTATTACATCATCAATTTCACTGTTATCAAAAAATGGACAATGTGAGATACCAAAGCATGCTCACATGTTCATTCTCACTCTCTAATGCGTCCCATGAATTAAAAAGTGCAATTCACCAACACCACATGGAAGATAAAACATATATCATGAAATTCCAACACCCTCTATTGATCAGTGAAGAAACGTACCCACTGAGGGTATAAATCAGGACTCCTCGAGTATTTTGCCTGGTGACACGCTTATTAGGGTGCTGTAAAATATCAAAATACAGGAACCATTGATCCGGGTTAATGATCTGGCGAGCGAGCAGTTAAATTGCATCCACACTCTCTTTCGGAAAAATTGAGCGACTATACCATACTTACAAACTCCTGTATATCAGCACACTGGAAGACCTACTCATGCCGGCAACCACAGAAGTGCTGAGTGCGGTGGGTCTCCAGTGTTTAACCTGTCTTCCATCAGCGTTAATTGGAAGCAGGTGTGTCTCATGCAGTTGAAGCCCAGTTTCAACCACTAGAGCGGAAACACTCAGGTCTGGCGTTCGGATCTGTTTTTTTATTTTTAATGGGAGAGGAATCTTCTCTCCCATATATGTGTAAACATGGCGGCCATTTTAACAAGGGTGTGGGCTAATATCGTGCGTCCAGTCAATCTTAGTTGTAATAGTCGGACTGACATAAAAACACTCCTATTTTGTTTACATGACGTGGTTTTTTCAGTAGTGATCCAAAGAAATGTTTTCCTTTGAACAATTATTTTATTGTACTGATTTCCAGCACTCACGACCCTGAATAATCAGGACCTCCAATCATTAGTAAGCGCATGGCAGCTAGGTATAAATCTGTATTTTATTGTTCAAATCTTTTTGTTATGAAATTGCAGCAGAGTTGCTTCAAAGGATGGGGAGGGTTGAATTATTCTTTTTAACCCTGAAGATGTGCTAAAGGCTAATCTGAAATGGGCAAGGGATCACTTTTTAAAATGAAGAATGTTGGCTAGAGAACAGTAGAAATGACGATCAACAGTAACTGCCTGGATCAGGAGGGAACATATAAATATCTGGGAGTAACATTAGATCGCCACCTTAACTACAAGCAATACCTAGAACAGAAGAAAATAAAAGCAAAACAGCTACTATTTGCATTTAAAACCTTGCAAAAAAAACTCAGTGACTGTTCGACGACTCACTTATTAAAGGTCGTGGCAGCAAAATTCTTGCCATCAATCACGTATGGTTCGGAACTCCTAAACACAAAGGACGCAATAATTCTGAACATCGGCCAAACCAGCCTCTTCAAAAATCTATTCACAATTCCACGCCACATTCCTCAAGCCCGGATTAGATTAGTATTCGGGTGTAAAAAACCAGATCCCGTCAAGACAAGGAGCGCTGGTAAAATACTATTGGAGAATGCGGGCAGCGGAGGAAGAGTGTCTGGCACACTACTGCTGGCTGGAGGTTGAAAGGCAATCCAGATTGAGTAACTTGGTTTATCCATCTTTGAAGCAATCGATTGAAGCTATAAAGTTAGTGGAAGCTTGGCACATAATACCATCCTATCTGGAGTTCAAATGAATAGTCAATAAAACGATCAAACTAATATCTCAGGAAAAAGATAAAGCCTCATTGACTACGAAAATCAACGCATGGATGGTGTTGCCAACATATAAAATGTTAAAGCCTCAACCATACTTCTTGGAACATTTTGCAAATCGCATAAAGCAGAAACTGATTTTACTGAGACTGGGAGTTTATTCATCTAAAGACCTAATCTCAAAATGGAAACGGACCTGGCCCTGAATGGACTGCCGCCTTTGTGGACAAGGAGATGAATCATTGCTCCACCTACTTTGCATTTGTCCGGCATTATTATCCATACGGAAAGAACTCTTGTGGCCAATAATGAAAAGAGAACAAATAAGGACTCGTAGATCTGCCGTAATAAAATGCTTAGGAGGTTCGGCAGTACAACTGGCATGTAAAGCAATAAAGTTTTTAAGCTTAGCTGCAAACGAACTAGAAAATAGAGACAGAGAACTTGAACCGGCAAGGCATGCAAGGTGATTAAGTGCAATTAATCAGTCCGCAGCTTCATTGCTTACAGCACAATGCATTTTACCTTGGAGAAATAACAGGGATTCATCAATGGCACCAGCACTTTATCTCAGATCACCAAGCTGAACTTAAAAGATCTCTTACAGGAAATATATTTTATTTATTTTTAGTGATTTGTAGAGCGCGCAAATACCCTGGGGCGTCTCGGCGCACACAAAGACATACTATCTAAGAAACATACATTTCCTTTTAAATGAATATCGCCACTTTATTCGCTAATCGCCCCAGGGCTACTCTGAGAGATCACTTAACTAACCTTGCCGGACACAGCTCAAGTATAACCACCTAAGAACTAAATATTTTATAGCATGACTCGCTATCACAAGACTGAAGGAATCAATTGCACTCTGTTTAAAATGGTTTTAATTTTAATGAGAATTTATCAATTAATTTGAACCTTGCTCATTAATTTTACGTGTATTAGCGGTCACGCCGCTCTTTTTATGATTTGTTAAAACCAACAGTACAGCGGTGTCTTGTTGAATACGACCCAGTTGATTGAGCATTAATAAACAATTGTGAAAAATAACATAGAATACTTTTTTCAAACCGGTTTAGACTCAATCTATTGCATGTATTGCTAGCTTTCCCCAGTGGATGGCATGAGGTTTTTTCCACTGGGCCTTGAAGCTGCGACAGTGTCTCCGCAGGATACTATGGGCCTCATTTATGAAAAGTGACGCATCACTGCGTGAAAACAGTGATGCGCCACTTTTCACTGCGCCCTCCCTGCGACTCCAGTGATGCGTCATATTTACAGTATGACGCATCATGTCGCAAGGAGTCACAGATACGTCAGTATTTCTGACGTATCTGTAGGCGCAAAAGTGACGCATCGCTGGAGTGTGTCACAAAAGTGACGCAACTCCAGCAATGTGTCCTTTCACATGGGGCAAGCCCCATGTGAAAGGGCCTGCGTCAGTCTTACGCCTGCTGTGAGGCAGGCGCAAGAAATTGACGCATTTGCACACTAGAAGTGGCGCAGTGAAATCTCGTAGATTTCACTGCGTCACTTCTACGACCCTTTGTTGCGTCAAAACGCCCCCCTTGCATACATTATACCTGGCGCAGGTATAATGTGGCGCAGGGGTTTACAAAGTGACGCATCTACCTAGATGCGTCACTTTGTAAATATGGCGCAACATGGCGCATGTTTTCTGCCACTGGTGCGTCACAAAAAGTGACGCACCGGCGGCGCAAAAGTGACGCAGGGGCTCATAAATGAGCCCCTATGCATTTTACGATGTTCTGTACGTTTTTTGATGCGCCAAGAAAAAGCTTTGGGCCTCATTTATGAAAAGTGACGCATCACTGCGTGAAAACAGTGATGCGCCACTTTTCACTGCGCCCTCCCTGCGACTCCAGTGATGCGTCATATTTACAGTATGACGCATCATGTCGCAAGGAGTCACAGATACGTCAGTATTTCTGACGTATCTGTAGGCGCAAAAGTGACGCATCGCTGGAGTGTGTCACAAAAGTGACGCAACTCCAGCAATGTGTCCTTTCACATGGGGCAAGCCCCATGTGAAAGGGCCTGCGTCAGTCTTACGCCTGCTGTGAGGCAGGCGCAAGAAATTGACGCATTTGCACACTAGAAGTGGCGCAGTGAAATCTCGTAGATTTCACTGCGTCACTTCTACGACCCTTTGTTGCGTCAAAACGCCCCCCTTGCATACATTATACCTGGCGCAGGTATAATGTGGCGCAGGGGTTTACAAAGTGACGCATCTACCTAGATGCGTCACTTTGTAAATATGGCGCAACATGGCGCATGTTTTCTGCCACTGGTGCGTCACAAAAAGTGACGCACCGGCGGCGCAAAAGTGACGCAGGGGCTCATAAATGAGCCCCTTTGTTTCTTTTATTGAAGGCTATGATATTTTCACAAGTCTGTGCTGCTCTCATGTTTTTACAGCTATTATCGAATGAACAGGTTATTTTTAATGTTGCCTGTTTTTTAAAAGCTGATAAGATTGAGGTATATTCAGAAAGATCGATTCTTTTATGTGGCATAAATGCATTCTTACGTTTTACTGATTATTGTATATATGACTTTTAAATACTGTGCTTTCATGTTTTTAAACGCAACTGAATAAAGCGTGATTTGAAGTTCCGGGGCTTCCACATCAACTACCTGGAACTTCTAGACATTCACCTAGTGTTGAAGGCTTTCCTACCTCACCCAATAGGCCAGGTGTAGGAAGCTGCCTTTTTATGTAGTGACGATGATGTAAGGGCACACCATGCAAAGAGTCCAGACGACCCTTATTGGTTTCCAGGACTTACTTTAATAACCCAAAGTGCTCTATTTGTTGTAGTGTGCTCGAGCAGCGTAGGCTTATCAGAGAGGTGTTAAGCATTTGTTGCACACACACAATCAGTACATGGTTCACACACACTCAGTCAATAAATGGTTCACCCACTCAATAAGAAATCCAAAACCAATTTATAAAAATAGATTTTTATAACAATTTCGACATCATGGTCTTTAGAATAACTTCAGTACAAGTGGAGATATTGATTTAATAAGAAAATAGAAAAATACTCAAATAACGTTTTGAGGCATGAGCCTCGAACGCTACAATGTTATCCTATTGGAGAAAAATACAGATAGCAAACAGGTTCTTGCAAGCTGAGTTCTGGGGTTCCATTTTGGGACTTAAGATGCTACGGGGCCAAGGTTCAAAGTACCACCAGTAGGTTTGTTTTACCTGCCTGGGGTGTCTGTGTGCAGAGGTGCTAGTCGGGATGGTAGCCTCGAGCGCTTCACTATTGATGTCAATGGGAACTGAAATAAGGGCTCCAAGGAGGCACTTGGGGGCAAGTCCAGGTAACCCAAAGGGGGGCTCAGGTGACACTTAGGCCAAGGGGACACAGTCCGAAGTCATGGGCTGTGAAGCTCGGGTGCAGACGGACTTGGCTGGCTGGCTAATGAGTACGAGGCCCTAATGGTTGTTGGCAGATCTGCAGAGGGGAGAAAAACAGACAGCAGAGCCACTCTGGTCATGGTTCTCATCTGTCCTGATGTCCCGTGATGTGCAGGAAGGCTTCTGAGGTGGTGGTGTCTGGGCTCGGCGTGATACAAGCCTTGGCTGGTGGAAGTGCCCTGGTTCTCAGGGTATTGGTGCAGGGGAGCTCCTGGTGGTTGTAGCGCCTTGAAACATGGCTGCGAGACGGGGCTGATCCCCTAGAGACATGACAACCTACTCCTGATGTGATGCTTCCTCAGTGGGGTTGATGGTCACCAACACAGTGAACCAAACAGATGTGGTTGGTGCCTGCAGATGCAGGGAAAGGCTCCTATACCCCAAGGGAGATGATCGCTTGTTGTTGAAGTGCTGGGTAGTCCTCTAAATAGTGGGGAGGATGCACATCTGCAGGACAAGTCTGGTCTTTGCAATTGTTAAGGAGCAAGTCGCAAGGCAAGGTTTGGCGCCAATTTCTGTGCATGTCCTTGGTTCTTTCAGTGTAGTCTCTTCTTTGTCCTCCTTCAGCTCCAAGGAAGATGAATCTGTGGACATAGTGTCGAAGGGGGGGGGGGGGGGTACCCCTAAATGCTCAATTTAGGGGCGTTTAGGGTTAGCCAATGGGCTACCTACCCCTAGGGTGACTATACCCCCTACATGACCCCTTCCTGTGAGGACTGGGCATAGTCCTAACCCAGAAGTCCCTATTTCACCAAAAACAAGATGGTGAAACTTTTCTCTGGCTGTTTACTTCAGGTAGCCCACCTTAGGGGTGTGGATGGGCTGCGGGTGTAACACTCCTCCTGAATTTTCTGCCTGCTCTGGTACCAAATGCGCCCCAGGGCAGAGGTGGAATTCCCAGGTCTGAGATGAAGCCTGGGTTGCATTTCAAAGATGCAGATGCTTTCAAATGCTAAATTGTTAGCCATCCAGCCGGAGGAGGTGAGAACATCTGCTGCTGCCGAGTAGGCATTGTTCGGGGCACCTTTAAGGTGCCCTCTATGTGCAGGTCCTAATGAATCTGATGCTGGCATCAGTACAGATGTATTAGGACAAGATGTTTGATGCTAAACACCAGCACTTTCAGTGAAGCCATTATGTAGCTGGGTAATTCATAATGACCAGTGCTCAGAACTAGGCCTGGGCGAAGCACTACGCTACGCTCGCGTAGTTTGCGAAGTTCGCGCTACTTTGCGCTACGCGAACTGCACGTAGCACAGTGCGAACACGCGTAGCGTAGTGTTGCGTAGTGCTGCGGTCATTTTTTGCTTGCTCGCGGTCCTCAACGTCAAGTTGGCGACCGCGAGCAAGCAAAATGACATCCTGGCGAGACTTTTTCCTTGTTCGCGATCGCGAGCATGGAAAATAAACCTCCCGGCGAGATTCCCAACGCGAGAAGGTCAGGTTTCTCATTGCGAGGGGTCGCGTATGCTCGCGACCGCTCGCGATGAGAAACTACCAGTTCGCGTTGAGAAAGCTGCAGCTCGAGTAAAAATCTACTCGAGCAGCAGAAAACTACAGCTCGCACTGTGCAAGATGCCATTTTCAATGATTGCACAGTGCCGGTTGCTTGTCCGCACTGTGCAATCATTGAAAACAACATCTTGCACAGTGCGAACATGTTACTTCGCAGTTCGCGAAGTGCTACGCGTAGCTCGCGTAGTGCGAACTTCACTTTGCGTAGCTTCGCGAAGTGCTACTTCGCGAACTACGCCCACCCTTACTCAGAACATTTCATCAAAATGGCTTCTTGAACACTTGCAATGTCTAGCAATGGAACTAGTTATCACAGGGGCATTTCTACTCATGCAGAAGTACCCATACATGTAATATAATGCATCCTGCCTCAGTGCTCTCATGGCCTGCTGTAGGGGTGGCTTACATATAGTACATGCAGTGTACACAGGCATTACACACTGAGTAGGCAATGTTGTGTTTTTGAAATGGCTTGCACCACTTCACGCATCCTGCAGCGGCGGTCTGCCTGCAGGTTGAGTGTGGGTCCCTTTGGGTGGCTGTAGGAAGATGGCTCTTTATGTAGTAGACCAAAAAGAGGTACACTGTGTAAAGAGTCCAGTCAGCCTTTATTGGTTTACAGAGGCAAAAATGATAACACTAAATGCTCCCCTTAATGGTGCTGTGAGCGAGCAGTTTAGGGTTATCAGAGGGTAGTGCTAAGCATTTGTGGTACTCACAGAGGCAATAAATGAAACACACACACAAGACTAAATCCGAGACCAATTTAGAAAAATAAATTTTATTTATATATATATTTTGATACCAAGGACTTCGTAAGTAAACAGTTCATTTGAACGTGTCTGTACGCAGCTATTCTTCCCAATGTACTATTGCTTCTTCCTGGCCCAAATGTCTCGGCCCTTCCCCAACCCCAAAGGCTGAAATTAAAAGCCTGGGAGTTTGGATTGACCATGATTTGAATTTTAAAAAACAAGCAAGCAAGGTGGCCGCAGGCTGCTACGGATTGCTCAGAATGCTCTGGAAGATTCTCCATCTTCTTCCTCCCATTGTTAGGAGAACAGTGGTCCAGGCACTTGTTCTTTCCCGCCTGGACTATGCTAATGTCCTTTACCTGGGCGCCCCTTTGGTAGCCATCGACAGACTCCAGGTTATCAAGAATTGCGCAGCAAGTCTACTTACCAACTCTGTTAGACGTTCGTCCGCTAGACCTTCCCTTGCAAAATTGCACTGGCTGCCGGTTGTGCAAAGGATCCATTTTAAAGCATTGTGCATTGCTCACAAGGCCCTTTCCAATAAGGGCCCTCCTGTTGTTAGATCTCTTATCCTGCCCTATTGTCCTTCTAGACCACTTAGATCAGAAAATAAGCATCTTGTCAAAGTTCCAACTATAAAGAGGATGCGCAGTGGAGGACGTCGCTTCGGCTACAACGCGGCGAAACTCTGGAATAATCTTCCACTGATGATTCGGTCTGAATCCAACTATCTTTTGTTCCGTAAATGTTTAAAGACTCATCTGTTCCCTTGAATCTTGTTTTCTGCTCTAGGATTTGTTATAGCGCTGGGACGCTCTAGGGTATCCATGCGCTTTATAAATGCCCTTTCAATTCAATTCTTTCAATTCAATGGCAGAAAAGTCACATGTTGCATTCAGTTATTTACGGTCTGTTTCTGGGGGTCTCCTTCGGGACATAGGGTCATAGGGGACAAAGGTCCAAAGTACCACCAGCAGTTATTTGATACCTGCCCTGAGTCGTCCAGGTGCAGAGGTGCTGGTCAGTTTGGTAGCAATGCCGGTGGAAAGAAAGGGGGCCACCTACAAACAGGCAGCAAAGGGGGACTTGAGGACAAGTCCTAGGCTCCAAGTAGGGGGGTTCGGATCACACGGGTCCTGGGTACAATAGGGCACAGCCGGTTTGTCGGTGCCAGTGCTGGGGCGCTTGGGTGCAGAGTGGAAATGTTAGCTGGGCTCTGTGTGTCCTATATCTATGCCATTGTCTGTCTCGCCGGTTGAGGGTGCAAAAACAGGACTGCTGGGCCACTCTGGAATTGTGTCTCTGCGGTGCTCATGTTCCTCTATGACTGCACAGTCTCAGTGCTGTTAGAGTACTGACTGGACTTAAACAGGCCTTGGCTGCTGCGAGGGGTCCAGTAACCTGGATATTGGTCCTATGTCTTTGGTTGGTCCTAGTGTCCTCTCACTCAGTGGGGGGGGCAGATCTGACTTTCAGGAGCACAGGTTCCTCTTCCTACGGAGCTGCTGCTTCAGAGTGGCCATAGAGTGGCAACACAGTAAACTAGACTCTGCTTCTTAGGTGCCTGCGTACTGAATGGGAGTAGCTCCTGTACTCCAAGGGAGATTGCTGACAATTTGCGAAGGGCTGGCAGACTACCGGGGTTCTTGGTAGTTGTTCAGCTGCAGCATGACTCATTCAGTTACAATTTTTGAGACTAGTGCAGGCAGTCTTTGGTGCCAAAAGTCCACAGCAGTCTTCACTTCTTGCTGTCTTGCGACTTTTCTTTGTCCTCTTCTTCAGGATCCATCACATCTGAGTTCCTGGCATCAGTGGTGTCTTATAAATACTCAATTTAGGGGTGTTAAGAGAAGTGACAGTTTGTAGCCAACGGGCTACTTACTTTTAGGGTGTCTACATCCTCTATATGACACTTTCTGTGAGACATGGGCATAACCCTGACCCTCAGAGAGCGCAGGCTCTCACCTGCAGGGGGCAGAAACCCATCCGTGGCAGCAGGCTGATCTGCACCTCCTCCATCTTCTGAGCTGCAGCCTACCTGTGCCCCAGATTGAAGTGAGCAGAGTCCAGGAAGTGGTAAGAAAACAGACTAGTGCTGTCTCTTCCCTAAAAAAATGATTTTCCATACCTATGATTGCATCATCTTTTCTTTTTTAAATTTCTTTAACTGTCTTTGCCTGTGGTTGTTATAGTTTAAAATTGTAGTTTTAACCTGCCCGTGATTGCATAATTTATCACATGTTTTGTGTTTAAACTTGTGATTTTTCCTGCCCGTGACTGCTTCCATGTAACCTGTTGAATTGTGGGATTTGCTTTCCAAACACTGTAGTTTTTCTCTCTCATTTCCTGTGACTACCAGTTTTTCCCTCCAAATTTCTCCTTTGCTCTTTGATAAGACCTGTATGTTAAGCAGTGCACCCCCAGCCACCATTTTATGTTAATAAGTCAGTGAAACCAGAAGCAACAGGGATATTCTACATCAGAGGGTGCTCTGAGACAGCAGTAATCTGCTGTGTGCTGTTTAAACTGTATTTAAGAGGGACTGTGCACTTCCTTTTTTGGCCAGGAGAGGGAATAAAGTTTTATTCAAACAGTATTGTTAAAGGACAAGTTTGTTAGGCCCTAACCAGCAGAAATCCAAAGTGTGTATTGAGCCTGTATGTCTCCTAGGAGATTTCTAAATAGAGCAGCAGCTTCCAACTCCCTGGCCAGCAAACCTTGTCTGAGGTAACTGGGACCTTATATAGTCTGCTATTGTTTGGTACATGTGTACACTGCTTGGTGGTTGTATCTGGTGTTTCTATTGGAGTATTATTATTATTATTATTAAATTTCTAAGGCGCACAGCTGCCCGGAGGTTTCCCGGCGCCATCAGACCCGCGCAAGAAGAGAGAGAACCGTATTGGTTTAAAATTTGTAATAGATGCTTACATGCCGGAGTTGTAAGGGGAGTGAATTCCACAGTGAAGGAGCAAAGCAAGCAAAAGACCGACCACCCATATGTATTCGTTTGATCCTGGGGACTTGAAACTTTGCCTGAGTAGAGGATCAAAGAAAACGCATAGATAGTTAAGGGTGTACCAAAGCACTGAGATACTGTGGTGCTGAACCCGATTTAATCTTATGCATATAGCATAGGTCCTTGAATTTAATGCGATTCTCCATCCTAAGCCAATAAAGGTCACGGTCAGAACCTGAGATAGAGGCCTTTCTAGGTAACTGGCAAAGCAGTCTGGCCGCAGAATTCTGGACTATCTGCAGCTTTCGAACCACCTCCTTAATGGCTCCTAAATTCAGGATGTTGCCATAGTCCAGTCTGGACACAATCAAGGCCTGGATTACTGTTCTTTGTGTAGAATTAGGCAGCATCCTTTTGTGCCATTTTAGGATGGTGAAACAGGTTGAGGAGACCTTAACAGCTTGCTGCCTCATAGATAGTTGGTCATCTATGATTATGCCCAGATTACGAACTGATTGTGACGGTTGTGGGAGATCACCCATTTGAGGTGGGCAATGTTGGGGACCCCAGAGATCTTTGTTTCTTCCGAGGATTAAAACTTCAGTTTTCCCCCGTTTAATTTCAACCTGTTGGTATGCATCCAGCTAGCTATCTTTTGCAACCCTACCTGGAGAGAGGACACATTAGATGCCTCCTTGGTGGACAGAGAGAAGATTAGCTGGGTGTCATCAGCATACGAAAATATAGACAACCCAGCCTCTTCAGCTATTGTGGCCAGGGGACTAACAGATATTGAAAAGCAGTGGACTTAGGATAGAACCCTGTGGCACTCCATAAGGAGAGGCATGTTCCTTAGAGCTTGCGAACTGAGAAAAAACCTGAAAAGTCCGGCCAGAAAGAAAGCTCGACAGCCACTTGAGTGCTGATCCGACAATGCCCCAAGAGTATAAGACTTGTAGAAGGGCAGTGTGTGACACAGTGTCGAAAGCAGCACTCAACTCAAGCAATATGAGTGCCACAGTTTCTCCCATGTCAAGACGTTGGCAAAGAGTTTCAGTGACTACCAAGCGCCTGGATTCTGTAGAGAAACCAGCTCTAAATCCCGATTGTGATGTATGTAGGATTTTTTGGGAGTCAACAAACTGCGTCAGCTGCTGATTGATATGTTTTTCTAAAATTTTAGAAAAAGCTGGGAGTAATGAAATCGGGCGGAAGTTAGATGGTTCCGCCGGATCAGCATTCACTTTTTTTAGAAGGGGGAGAACCATGGCATGTTTCCAAGCCGCTGGTACTATTACTTCACGTAGTGATGCGTCAAGCAGCTCCATAATAACATTGAGTAGTGGTAATTCCAATTTTTGAAGAATGGGGAGAGGGTCCTTGGGAGAGCCAGATTTAAGGCTATTTAGGATGCTGCTGAAGAATGGAGCATCTAGAGGCAGTCAGTTTTCAAGCGTCTTGCCAGGTATTGCAATACTGGCCTGCGTCGTTGGAAGAGTGGCACCGCCTGATGTAGAGACATTGATCTTTTTTTGCAGCTCTACATTAGTTGCCGTAGTATTAAATTCTGTGTACATTTTTTCTATTTTATCAATAAAGAACTCTGCCAAGTCTTCTCATTGCGCTTCATTTAACACAGGTGGCGCTGGTTGACAAGTTGCGCCTGACAGCTCTTTCACTACTTTAAATAGGACTTTAGGGCTGTTATGCGCCAATGAAATTATTTTATTTGCGTACTCAGCTCGAGCAGCGTTAAACAGGGCATGGTAATCTTTTTTCGCCAGTTTATAAATAAGTCTTGATTCTGGCGCATAGTACTTCCTCCAACGTCTCTCCAGTACTTTGCATTTGGTTTTTACTACTTTTAACTTATCCGAGAACCAAGGGGCAGGAGGGCGATGATTGTTCATTGTTTTATTAGAAGTAGGAAGACATGCATCAATAGATGTCGTCAACCAAGTTTGAATGGTGTCCGCATCTGCTAAATTGGTTGAAAAGATGGCAGGAATATTATTCTTAAGATGTTGATTAAATAGATCTAAATCTAGATTCTTCCAGTTTCTAGACACCACCTTGGTAGCAGAAGTAAAGGAGTTTCGTACTGCAACTCCAGTTTCACCTTAAAACCGACCAAGAAATGATCTGACCAGAGTATAGGGAAGGCTGTCTGGCATGAGATACTAGTTAGATTGGAGAAAATGGGGTCTAATAGATATCCCGCCTTATGGGTGGGATCTGAGTTACAGAGTAGAACATTCATGGCTGCCAAATCAGCAATCAAAGCGGTGCTAATAGTGCATGTGGGGTCATTAAAATGAATCTTTAAGTCTCCTAAGATAGTGAAGTTTGTTGCTTCTAACAACAGAGGGGCGATAAGTTCTGGGAGCGTCGATGCCCATGAACCTGCCGGTCCCGGAGGCCGATAAATCAAGATCCCAGAGAGAGTGAATTGAGATGTAAGCGAAGGTTTAAAGGGTAGGTCCTCCCATTTGCAAGTATAAGTATTTTTAAAAATGAATGCAATACCCCCTCCAATTTTATCCACATGATCCTTTCTAATGATCGTATAGTTGGGAGGTAGGGCGATCGCAACATCAATACCGAGCTCTCATTTAGCCATGTTTCCGTAAGGAAAATGGAATCTGGTTGTGTATTCAATAGGAGGTCATAGATATCCTCCTTATGTTTGGGCAGTGACCTACAATTTATATTAAAAAAGGTGATAGCTACCTTATTTTTAACAGAGTAGGGCATCTGTGTGTTAAGGTTCATGGGGATAATGGTAGTATCAGTATGTATCCTGCTGGGTAGTGTGGTGAAGGAGAAATCACAGCAGTCACAATTAGAAATAGAACTTCCTGGTTTAAGAGACTTGCATTTCAGTTTTGGCTGAGTCCGAAGTTCATGTAGTAGTTTTTGGGAGTAAGTCCTTATGTCTTTGAGAAAAGGGGCAGGGATTGTGGCCTCTGGTCCCGGCCTGGCATGGACAAAGCGTCGCCCATTGGATTTTATACTAATTAGCAGCTGATCTGCTAACAGCAGATTCCCGCCTCCCCTCGCCTCTTGCCCGGAAGTAAATGTGACCGCGGCTCCCTCCACAGTAATAGGGAAATCCCATGGTGGACCGGGGAGCAAAGCGGTGAAATACAGGTGTCTGAAGCGTACAGGTAGGCGCAGTGGTGCAACTATTCTTTTGCGCAGATTAAAAGAGTAACAAGTGCAGTTTAAAACATATGAGGACACGCTAACACAGCCTCGGCTGTCAAGGTCTCGCTTCCAGCCCGCGTCCACTGCGCGAAGCGTCTGCCATTGGATTTTATACTAATTAGCAGCTGATCTGCTAACAGCGGATCCCCGCCTCCCCTCGCCTCTTGCCCGGAAGTAAATGTGACCGTGGCTCTCTCCACAGCAATCGGGCAATCCTGTGGTGGACCGGGGAGCAATGCGGTGAAATACAGGTGTTTGAAGCATACAGTTAGGCGCAGTGGTGCAACAATTCTTTTGTGCAGATTAAAAGAGTAACAAGTGCAGTTTAAAACATATAATGATACGCTAACACAGCCTTGGCTGTCAAGGTCTCGCTTCCAGCGCACGTCTTTGGATTAGGGTTAGTGTCCTCATTGGTTGGGTATTTGATGGTTCTGATTGGTTTCTGGGTCTGTGATTCAATCAATGTAGGGTTGGGACTAGGATAGGGTTAGGATTTCTATTGAAAATAGGGACTAGGACTTCCTGTGCCATTGGTTGCTTGGACTTGGGTTGGGACTACTGGTAGGGCTAGGGCCTCTACTGGACGTAGAAATCAGGGTTTTTTTAACTGATTGGTTGCTTGGACTAGGGCTATGATTGGCTGTAAGGTCCTGGTCTCCTACTGGCTCCAGATTTTAGGGGTAGTGTTGTGATTGGATAGTGTTAGGGCTAGGGTTCCCATTGGCTGAAGGGGTCACCTGATTACTAGGGCTATAAAAGGCCAGGCTAAGGGCATCCCAGTCTGCGCATCGAGGCTAATGGCGTAGAGGACAAGGGCAGTTGCCGGTTTGAGCCTGTTCGGGACCAGGGCCAGAAATGCTGCCCATGTTCCCATTCAGTAATACTCACGCACAATTTATTTTCAAAAATAAAAAAAAATAATCAGGTCTACATTTACTTCCATTGTGCATCTATGTACCTCCATGTACTTGGATCTGTGTGTCTGTGTGTGTCCTGAAAAAGCAAATCCAATGCACTACCCTATTTCTCATCCTGTACCTCTATCAATATCTTTAATCTATATATACTTACCTCCTTTATGCATCTATATACTTTCAATGTACTTATAGATCTATATATTTATCACTTTCTTCTAATTTAGCATTTCCAATGCACTACTGTATTTCTCAGCCTATACTTCTCTCAATATATCTTCTAGCCCAACTTCCTGACTCATCTGAAATTACTTTCTACTACTCTTTCCAATGCACTACCCTATCTCTCACCCTATACATCTATCAATGTATCCTCTACATCCACTCTCATTTATCCCAAATCCCATACCACTACTATGATCCCCAAAATAACCCTTTCTAGACTCTCTCCTATTCTACCCCTCATTGCATCATCTGACACCTCTTTTACTATACCGATCTCCCAAAACAAACCTCTCTAAACTCTTCCCTCTGACTCTTCCCCCCCAAAAACCCTTTTTACTCATCCAAAAGCCTCCTCCTACTGCTATGACCTGCTATCCCTCCACTATCCTTCTCACTCCAAATAACTAAGCCTGGGCAAAGCACTACGCTACGCTCGCGTAGTTTGCGAAGTTCGCGCTACTTCGCACTACGCGAACTGCACGTAGCACAGTGCAAACACGCGTAGCGTAGTGTTGCGTAGTGCTGCGTTCATTTTTTGCTTGCTCGCGGTCCTCAACGTCAAGTTGGCGACCGCGAGCAAGCAAAATGACATCCCGGCGAGACTTTTTCCTTGTTCGCGATCAGCAACTTCAAGTTGGCGATCGCAAGCATGGAAAATAAACCTCCCGGTGAGATTCCCAACGTGAGGAGGTCAGGTTTCTCATTGCGAGTGGTCGCGTATGCTCGCGACCGCTCGCGATGAGAAACTACCAGTTCGCGTTGAGAAAGCTGAAGTTCGAGTAAAAATCTACTCGAGCAGCAGAAAACTACAGCTCGCACTGTGCAAGATGCCATTTTCAATGATTGCACAGTGCCGGTTGCTTGTCCGCATTGTGCAATCATTGAAAACGACATCTGGCACAGAGCGAACAAGGTATTACGCAGTTCGCAAAGTGCTACGCGTAGCTCGCGTAGTGCGAACTTCACTTTGCGTAGCTTCGCGAAGTGCTACTTTGCGAACTACGCCCAGGCCTACAAATAACTGACTAATATCCACGACTCAAATTGCTTTCATATTCCAACATACTAATTTACCATTAATCCTTTATGGGTTTCCGGAGTAGCGTGCTTCAACACCCCATCAGGGGTAATAAGCGCTATATAAATACAAACCTTTTTCCTCTTCTATCCTTCTGCTATCCTTCCAAATCCAAATAACTGACTAACCTATCCACCACTTAAAATGTACTTGCATGTTTCACTGTACTAATTCAACACTAATCCTCTATGGGTCCCGGAGTAGCATGCTACTCGCCGAAAAAGCGCTTCGATCCCTCGTCAGGGGTAGTAAGCGCTATACAAACACAATTACAATACAACTACAATACAATAACCAACAGTAATAGAGTGTAAGCACTACAAAAGGACACCACACCAGTTTAGAAAAATATTCAATATTTTCAAATACTTAAGACAAGACTAAAAATGATAATAATCCACAATACAGTACTTAGAAATCTTCATTTATCAAAATAAATTGAAAAACAGTTCTTTGAAGTCAATACCTCCGCCTGGGGCTATCACGGCGCCGTAAACAACAAATCCAAGCAGTTCTGTCTGACTGCAGCGTCGCAGGGCAGCTACGGAGTCGGGAAGACCAACAAAACAGTACCTTTAGCTATGCAGGGTATCCACGACCTCTTGTTGAGCTCCGAAAGCACGGCGTCTGCAGGCGTCGGTTTTGGAGGTCGGTGCAGGAGTCGTCGGGCCCTTGAAGTCACACGCGTTGCAGATCGAACTCTCTGCGTTTGAAGTCGGGAGTACCAGCGTCGGCAAGCGTTGGGTGCTGCGATGCAAAGTGCAGCAGTGTGGCGTGCTGTGCCCTGAGGTCGCAGTGCAGGCAGCGGCTTGGTGAGGGTTGTCGGGGGCATCGGTGGGACCAGGGCTGCGGTGCGAAGTGATGCGGTGCTCATCGCGATGCTGGCAGGTCACTGTGCAAGCAGCGACGGCGTCGTTGCTGAAGCGCTGTCGTCAGCTGATGAACTGGAGTCGATGGCGCGGCATCGATAGGCCAAGGCTGCGGTGCGGGATGAGGACGGTGTGTTGTGTAGCTTACGACTAGTGCCTTCAAACCACGGTGCAGGCAGTGACATCGATGTCAGCGTGGCGCGTTATTGTCGGGGATACCAAGGTGACGATGTGAAGCGAGGTGGTGCGGAGCGCGGTGCCCACAGATTGCGTTGCAAGCAACGGCTCGGTGGCGGCATCAGCAGGCGTCATTGGTGAGACCAGGGTTGCGGTGCAGTGTTGCAGCGGTGCCCACTACGGTGCCTTCAGGACACGGAGATGGCAGCGGCATCTTAGACGGTGTCTGGCTGCTTTTCTTCTGTTGCAGCACAAACCACACAGTCCCCAGTGCTGAGGGCAGAAGAACTTGAAGTCTTTGCTGTTCCTGAGACTTCTTGAATAGGGGCAAGCTCTACCTCAAGCCCTTGGCGAAACTCACAAAAAGAGATTGCAGAAAGTTCAAGTCCAGTCCTTTCACTGCCCAAGACAGAAGCAGCGACTGCAGGCCAACATAGCAAAGCACACAGCAAAGTGGTAGTTACTCCTCACAGCTTCCCCAGCTCTTCTTCTTGGCAGTTTTCTTGCTCCAAAAGAGTTCTAAACTTCAGGGGGTTGATCCCCACATTTTATAGCCCAAAATCCTTTGTCCTCTCAGTCAGAGAGTGTTTGTGCTCAGCCAGAACCAGTTCTGCCCTCTGGTGTGGTTTCCTGTCAGGTGGTGGAGACGGCATTGTCTGAAACAGACAAGGCCCATTTAGGTGAAAGGAAATCTCGTCCCCCCTTCTCTAAATGCAGCGCAGGTCTATTCAGCACTTTCCTGTCCCACCTACACTAGCCGGAGCCACTGTCCCTCTCCAGCTCCTGTCATCTAGAGCCCAGACAGTCAATCCACAAACCCAGCAGAGGCCTACTGATTGGCTGAGCAAGAAAATATATACTTTCTAAAAGTGGTATTTTCAATCACAGAATGTAAAAATCACCATTTACTAAAATATGCATGTCTAGACTCTGTGTTCAGGCATGCTAAATTGTATTTCTCTACCTAGTTTCCAGGGCCAATTATGTTTATAAGATTTTATAAACAAACTCCCCACTCTGTCCTATGGGACCAGGTAGCCTTGGAATAGTAAAAAACGAAATTGGCAGTACTGCACTATCAGGACATGCCACACACATCAGGGTATGTCCTACCTTTCACGTTCACTGCACCCTGTCCACAGGGGTACCTTCGGCCTACCTTAGGGGTGACTAACATGTAGAAAAGGGAAGATTTAGGGCCTGAAAAGTGGGTGTACTTGGCAGGTTGACATGGCAGTTGTAAACTGCATGCAGACTCTGTGGTGGCAGGTCTGAGTTACCTTTTTACCGGCTACTTCTGTGGGTGGCACAACTTGTGCTGTGAGCCCACTAGTAGCATTGGATTTACAGGCCCTAGGCCCTGGTACTCTCAGTGCACTTTACTAGGGACTTACCAGTAAATCCAATATGCCAATCATGGAAACACCCATCCATAACGCAATTTACAACAGGAGCACTTGCACTTTAACACTGAACAGCAGTGAAAAAGTGCGCAGAGACACTAAAACAGAAAAAACTGTGTCGAAACCAGGAGGATAGAAAGCAAAAATACAGGGGAAACACGCCAAAAGATGTCAAGTCTAACACCAATTCATGCACAAAATAGATAATTGGTTGACTAAGAGGACAAGTCACATACTCTTTAGTGAAATTCCCCACCAGCAGCACCATCCTCTTTGCATAGCCTACTCACTCAAACTGTCAATCCAGCCACACAGTGACAGAGGAACATTCTGTGACAGCACAGCTTACACTGAGCAGAACAGCAGAAGGGAAGATCAAAGCCAGCAGGACATAAGTAATTGTAAAAAGACAAAGCTGGCCTAGATGAGATAGAAGGGGCTATCACTGTGCTTGAGGGGCATAGGAAAGTCTGAAAATGTTGTCTTTTTAAGGACTGGTTGTCAAGGTGTTTTGAGAGGTAAAACATTTTGGACCAAAGTTGGTGCTTGGGTGTTGTGGCACAGAAGAGGGGTTAACAGGTTGGAAAAGTGGTCAGAAAGGGCACTGTGGAGGCTTTTGTTCATTATTACATTCCAGGCTGAGAAATGAGCATGAAGGTATTATCTACAGGGTGTACATGTTGATACAGGCCCAGTAGTATCATATTTAATCAAAGCACAAGCGAGGTTAAAGTACTGGACTGATTATAAGGAAAATTAATTTCTAGAGAAGAATTGTAAAGCACATCCCCACCAGCCTTTCCATGGCGGCATCACCGCCATGGAAAGGCCTTTCAAACCAGGCATCATAATATGGATGGCGGTTTATGCCCCAGCTCTGCCCGGCCGGCAATTGTAACGATTGTCGACCAGCGGAAAAGCGGCGGATGGACTTTCCATCCGCCGTGGTACCCCCGCCACGATAATGTGGTGGGGGTAAATCCAGTTGGGATGGCGGGCGGATCGCTACCGCCGACCCGGCAGTGGCGATCCGCCCGCCATTGTAATCACCCCCTAATAGTCTACATTTCACCTCCTATAGGAAGGTGTCTGGGATCCCACTTCAGTATTAATTTCAATTGTAAAGCAGAAAGATTCATGTTTAAAACAAGGAGCCCCATAAATTAGGCTTGTATCCTTCATTGCCTGAAACAAAAGTCTAAGCAACATTTTTCACAGCAAAACGAACCCTCACTGTCACAGCAGATTATGAATCATGTGAAAAAATGTGGTCTGGTTGTATAGGTTTGCCTTTTAAAGCATTTGAATCCTGTTTATAAAAGAAGAATTAGTGCCAGGTAAAACAGTGCCATGATTGGGCCAACTCAGAGACTCCAGGGCTTATCACTGAAGTTAGAAAAATATACCTCGGGTTAGAATCCTCCACTGTATACATGAACCTGTCTTTACCTTATTAAGATCTTCAGCACACTCCAAAGTCCCTGCCAGTCGGAGCTTAAAGAAGCCTTTGGAGTTGCTTTAACAGGACGCCAGTAGCTCATAATGTCTGGACTGGATTCAAAGGTATAATTGAAATAGTGCAGTACTACCACCTGAAATGGAAAGTGAAAATGTTCAGCAAAATATGGTTCTGTTTCAAGCTGCTTATAAATTACCCAAAATACTTTGATTATTGTTCTCCAGTTATTTTAGGGAGTCTTTTCGCTTGAATTTTGGCTGCAATACTCACAGAGCTACTCACCATAAAAGATGTGAGAGGTAAATATTGTACATCTTAAAATTATGGTGTACAGTCATAAACCTGTAAAATTGCTGGATTCAAGTATGCAATGCTGCATATAAGATTTTTTCATTACCATTGTCGCTCTTAGTGCGTATTTTTTTGCAAATTCGGAAACCATGAAGCACTTCTCATGATGAACCGGGAGCACTGTTAATTCCCTAAGGATTAAAGGGGCACATGCATCAACAATGCCATTTGCGATTCCTTATTAGCGAAAAATAAGGAATCGCTAATAAGGAATAGCAAAAGGCTATGCATGTAGGAATCGCTATTCAAATAGCGATTCCTTAACTTTCCTTAATTGCTACTAGCAAATTGCGAGTAGCAATTAAGGAATGCCATCCCAATCATTCCTATGGGCCTCCAGGCCCATAGGAATGAATTGGAGATTGCATGAGCAAATAGCGAGTACCAGTAGGTTCTCGCAAATTGCTCATGCAATTTCAAGGGTGCAAGGGTGTCAAAATGACACCCTATTGCAACCCTGAAATTGATATGTGCATATATGTTGCACACACACATGCTCTAAGGGCATGTGTGTGTGCAACATGAAACTTTGAAAAATGCACAAAAGTGCATTTTTCAAACTTTTAGCAAATTACCATGCAGTTCATCTTCATGGTAATTTGCTCCCCCTATTAGCGAATTCGCTAATTTTTTAACTTTCATGCATTGCATTTAAGGAATCCCAAATTGAGATTCCTTAAATTAAGGAATCTCAATTTGGGATTCCTTAAATGCTATCGCTATTTAAGGAATCGCTATTTAAGGATTCCTTAAATAGCGATTTTTGCTTTTGGGTTGATGCATTGGGATTGGGTATTTTTAACTCAATACCGGGAGCTATTAGCGAATCGGTATTTTACCGACTGGATTTTGGCTTGATGCATGAGGCTGATAGTGCTCTACGACAGAGCACGGTCAACAGATCAAAAAATTAAATGGATGTAAAGCACATTAAGCCCCACAAAAAAGACAGAGGCCCATAGTTATAAAGCCTTTGTGTTGTCCTTGCATCATTCAAGGCAACGCAAGGACAACACAAAAGCTTTAGTAATATTTACTAAGTCACACAAGGCCTGATTTGTATGGCTATCCATGGCTTTATAAAGAAATGTAATGTAAAGCAGCTGCTTTTGCTGCGTAATGTTGCATTTCAACTTGGGATCCGTTCCATGGGTGGAGCATGAGCATTCCTATGCATCCAACCATGGATTATAGCGCATCCCAAATTTATAAAGACTTGTAAATCTGGGAATCGGCCAAAATGATACGCCTTCCCAATTGAGGTGTTTCAAGGAGAACTATCTTTATTTCTCCCTGTTATTTCTCTCTTTCCACATGTGCAACATTCTACAGAATACATAGAAAGAAAGAAATGCCTCTAAGGTTTGTTTTTGTAAAGGAAAATGTCCCTTCCTGAACAAAAACAATCCTGCCTGTAACACAGGCACACTTTCAATATGATGCAATGGTGCCTGCGTTGGTGATAGGTTGAACACAGTGTGCCAGAGCAAGGAGAGAGCAGAAATGCTCCCAATATTTGTAAATATGGAGCATTTCTGCCCTCTCCCTTTCATGCATAACGGCACAGCAACTTTGCTTACTGCCCTGCTTTGAGTGACAGTTCAGTAAATGTGTCCAAGAGTATTTTTCAAAACATGAAGGCTTATTAAAAGTTGATGGCTTACAGAAAGCAAACATCTATTTAGTATCAGTCACTATTCAACATGTGTATGGTTTGATTAATATGCAAATCAAAATCTTATGAAGCAGTGCCCAACCCAGCATGGGATTACCTCAAAAGGGAAAGATACAAAAAGATCACTCCTCTCTCTGATAGAGTACTCTAAAATATCCTATTCGGGTCTACTGTATCCTAAAAACACTGAACTCATCTGCTGAACTAATCCACGCAAGTGCTAACATTTTACACACCTACAAGCAGTTCTTTTTTTTAGCTCGAAAAATATAATTGAGGTTTAGAATGTATAGTTGTAAGAAGTAATCCATGGAGACATAATAACGATAACCTACATATTCATATTATAAAATATTAGTAACTGTTACTTTAAGAAAGAAAAACATATTTAGGGGTAAAATATGAACAGAAGAACTAAGATATTATAGGCTTACAATAAATTGGAGTTGTGTATTTTACAGTCAAGAGTAAACCAAATGTTAGCATTAAGAATAGTAGAGTCTTAACTGGGATATGTGAGTGCATATTTACCACATCACAGAAACGTTTTCCAATTCCGCTAAACTTCAGCAGATAGTAAGCTTGCATCTTTCCAATTAGAAGTGATTGATTTAACTGTCGTAGATATGAGAAAGTCAAAAAACGTAGAATCAGCAGGTGTTAGTAAATGGGAAAAAAGCCTGAGATTTACAGATAAATATGTTAAATGATAAAGGAATTTGTAGTTGTAAATCTGTAAAATAATATTCCATAATTCTTTCCAGAAGGAAACAAATAACTGGGCAATCATACAGTATATGCTGTAAACTCCCCAAATTTGTTTTCCAGTGCCGACAGTTTGGTGTGTCAATTAGTTTTGGCTTAAACATTTTATATGAAGATCAAAAACATTTGTATAACAGTTATGTATTAGTTTGTATAAGAGAAGCAGGGAGGCACCCTGCAGTGTTACACACCCAAATTGACTTCCATGGTATAATAGAAGGATTATCTAAGTCCGGAGAACATTTGTGCACAAAGTTAAAAAATGGGGTCGAAGTAATGGTGAGTTTTGTATAAACTTTGGAAGCAATATGCCCTTATCAGATAAAGAGTCTATTAAAAAGGCTTAGGGACTGATCACGAGTCACTTGCAGTGGCGGTGGTCCGTCTGCCGAAATACGACTTCAAAAGTAGTTGCAGTAGAGGACCAGTGGCTGCGCCAGGGAACAGTCTCTTTCCCTGGTAGTAGCGGAGCTGTGCTACAATGTAACATGCTGAGCGGGACTGGCACAGTCACTCTCAGCATATTGCGAGTTCCGCCACCACCAGCCATTTCATGGCGGGAGCCATGCCATGAAATGGCTGGCGGTGAAGGAACAAAGAGGACCCTACATGGCCCTCATGCCCCCCCTCATGGAGATATATTCAGGGGGGCACAACAAGTGCTCCCCTGTCTATATTCCCCCAAAGGTCCAGAATAGCATGGACGTCACCATCCATGTCATACCGGTACTTTGTTGCTGTTCCCATTGCAGTGTGGATTTCCAGAAACCGCCATGGGAAAGGAAAAGGACCGTCCATATTACACAACTGCAACTCATAATAAGGCAGGCAGTCCTTGCTCTGCTTTTGCACAGCTGTGTCAGCGGAGAGCCGGCACGACTGCGCCAAAGTCTTAATCAGGCCCTTTGATAGAATACCATATTAGATAATTTAGCAAACTACAGTAAATTATTATGCGCATTTAAAATGGAATTACATAACAATTAATATTTAGAAAAATCAGATTGCGGTAAATTGTATTTGGTTGTAAATTCTGAAAAAGCGGAAAACATACCCCCTTGACAAAAGTCAATATTATAAAATAAAACCAGCTTTAATCCACAAGTTTCAGAAACGTATACGTGCATTAGTCTTTGGGGTTGGGTTTGTGGCATAGTGAGACCTTTTTTGATGATCACATATCAATAACAAATTTGTCATCTAAAGAAAGTAATGGCAATTTAGTGGATATATAGTATGGGCAAAATTTTACCAACCTTAGTATTGGCCATGGATTGAAAAGGCAGTTAAGGGAAAGGGTTGTAAGAGAATATTTGCCAATCCTAGCAATGTAGGAGTATGTACAGAGTCTACAGGTTGAGACCATCATGATCTTTGGGCAATGAGGAAAGATGTATGTTATTTCTTGAGGTCAGGTAATCCAACACACTCTTCCTTTTTAGGAATTTGTAAGTGTTTGATAGCAATACCTGCATTTTATTATTCTATAAGAATGCATTAAATCATTTTTCTATTTTAGTAAAGAAAATGGAGGTAAAAACTAGTTGGAAGCATAGATAGTATGTAAAGAATTTGGGGAGTAATAACCATTTTAAGCACTTTAATACATCCAAACCAATTTATCTGTTTTTTCTTTTGTATGTGTAAGCATTTTAGAACAATTGAGATCTGTTGTAGCTTCAATAGTATGGTAGAATGTAATACCTAGGTATTTCAGCGATGTACTTTACAACAAGATATCATATCGGGACTACATAATATATTTAATGGGAAAAAATCAGATTTAGCAACATTAAGAGAGTATCCAGAAATATAAGAGTATTGATTAACAATATGCAAAATAATAGGTAATCCATCGGTACTGTTTGAAACTTTGCCAATCAAAAGGATTTACCTGCCACAATAATTTATAGAGGCCCTTGAGGAGGATCCTAATATTAACTAATCACACATCGGTGCAGACAAGAATGGAAATGTTTAAATAAAGAATGTCATCATTTTTATTTTTCAAATTGTCAAGAATTATTATGTCATCAAATGAATTCAAACACAAAGTCCCACAACCTCATTCAGAACAACCAACCAACCAACCATACTGTCACACAAACCAAATCAATTCGCATCATCATTTATACCGCACACAGAAAATTTGTACACTTCAACAATATGTATCTCGATGGTACAATTACCACATGAAAGTTTGAAAGCAAGTTCATAATTGTCATCCACAGGATATATATGGGTGGAGATGGTCCAACTACTCAGCAGCAATGAAAACGCCAACGCGCGTTTCGGTGCCTAGCCCCAGCCGGGGCTACACCTTCATCAGGGCGGAGATGGACAAGAGGTGTGGGACAAACACACCTAAAATTATGAAAAGATTTTTTTAAAAGTTTTTTTTAAAAGCATACAATGTAAATGTACAACCAATTATACATTAGGAAAATCAAGGCTTTATTTGGAAAGACTGAGATTTTTATAATAACTTAACATCTGCCACCGGTGTGGGAACAAAGATTTAAACATGTTATAAAACAATTTTTTAAGTAAGAATGGAATAGGGTGCACCACCAGAAACAGATAAAAAGAAAGCAGGCCAAGGGCTATGGTTAGGCCGTAGCCAGAGATAGATAATAAGTAGCGCCCAAGTCATGAACCATTTGGAAAAGAGTCCAAATACGATAGGGCAAATAGAAAAATAAAATAAAAGAATATCCCCAGTGAAGATTTAGAAGTAGTGAAAAAGTGCATCTCACATACATTCACACAGGTGAGGGTCTTAGTAATTATGACCCCAACTATAACCCTATCAGTCTAGACAAGAACCCTTTGAACAATCTGCTATGCTATGCCAAATCGTTTTTTCGGCAACCGCCGGGGGAGTTTCCATCCCAGAACACGGACCCCCCAACAGAGGAACTTCCATCAGGGTCAGGGTCAGCCACAAATGTACATCCAGACACGACACCATCAGTACTGGAAAACGTAAGAAATATGCCTGTGTTTGACTTGTCCAGTTCTAATATTGACACGGAATCTGTGATGTTGTTATCCAGGTGCCTTTCTTTTGTCCCCTCTACCAATTTCAACAAATTTGAATTCTTGAAAGACCTACATCTATTTTTTCGTAAGTTCAGACTAAAAAAATACTTCCTCACGAGACCCTCTCCTGATACCTCTGATAACATGTCAGGTCTGAAACCTCCATCTAATTTCACCCCTTCTCTGGATCTAGTTGGTCCTGAGGTAGGAATTTTTTAGAAGGCTGTGACTACTAAAATTAAATGCGTACCTAAAACTCTGTGTAGTCTCTCCAGAGTTGAACATTCCACATTGATATCACTGAAAGAGAATTAACAGCTTACGATTAATCCCTGCGACAAGGGTGGAGGCATTGTGATTTTTGATACTCCAATGTATGTAGAGAAAATGAATATGCTTCTTGCTTCCACCAAACACTACAAACGGATCATCAAGAATCCTGAACCTGCTTTAAAACAACGCATCTTGTCCATGGTAAAGATGGCAGTGGACATGGGGTATATCTGTCCCATTGAAGCTGAGTTTTTGACCCCTAGCCATACCCTCATGCCCATCATCTACGGGGTCCCTAAGACCCATAAGAATGTTCTTGATCTGCCCCTTAGGCCCATTGTATCCATGATTGGATCTGCCACCAAGCCTCTTTCCAAATATATTGACCGATTTTTAAAACCACTTGTCAATAAACTAGAGTCCTTTGTTAAGGATACAGGTCAATTCATTACCAAAATTGAGGGAACTCTTACCATTCTTATAGGGAACGCCTGGTGACACTGGACCTGGAGTCCCTATATACCAATATCCCTCAGGAAGGAGTTTTGATGGTAATGCAAGAGATCTTGCTCTCTGAACCTGGGATAAAAAATGCTCCATTTATCATTCAATGCCTTAAAGTGGTGCTTAGTGAAAACTACTTTGAATTCAACCATTGCTATTTCCAACAGGTTCAGGGAGTAAGCATGGGGGCCTCTTGTGCCCCAAACATTGCTTGATTATACATGGGACACTTCGTGCAAGTAAACATCTACAATGAGATGGCCCCCTTCTATGAAAATGTACGATCATGGTCTCGATTTATTGATGACATCTTTTCATCTGGAACGGGGACCATGTTTCATTAAATGACTTTATTCTATGGATCAACGCTGCAGACAGTAACCTTAAGTTTACTGCCAATTCCAGCAACTGCAAATTGGAGTTCCTCGATGTTTGGATTGAGCACAACCAAGATGAACTCTATGTGTCTCTATTTGTTAAGCTCACTGCTAGAAATACGCTATTGCAGTATGGCAGCTACCACCCTCGCTGCCAAAGGGATAGTATCCCCTTCAGCCAGTTTCTTCGTATTCGAAGAAACTGTTCTGACATCAAGGACTTCCTTAAACAAGCAGATATTCTCAATGAAAAACTTGCTTATCGTGGCTATCCCCACAAATTGATTAAAGACTCATTCAAACGGGCTAGATATTTCAACCGTGACTCTATGTTTTCACCTAAGAAAACCAAATCCATGGACAAATTGGTCTGTGTGACCAGACATTCCAACATTGATCAAAAACTGAGACAGACCATCAACTCGTGTTGGTACCTTCTTAACATGGTAAAGCTACGAAAGAGGGACCCTGAATAAGTAAAATAGGTGAGGAAGTAGTCAGGGAAATAAAAAATATCAACAAAACATACTAAACTTCCTACACGTATATGCTTCAATAGTAGGCAGTATGTCCATACAGTAGATCAAACCCACAGACCAAAAGTGTACAAAAGATAAGTTAATTTATTATTTCATTTTTCATTTTCATGATGTTTATGTATCCATTTTTCCCATTTTTAAAAAAAAGTATAATGCAAAATAGTTGACAATGGTGAAATAAAACACATCCTGACCAGCACACAACGTAATGACAAAAGTCAATAACAATGGCAAGGCATGAGGAAATCAAATATCTACAAAAAAGCAATAATAACAGTGTTACAAGACAGTGAACAACAAAACAAAATACATTAAACAATAACTATAAAGTAAACAAAAAACAAGCGCCGACACGCGTTTCGGAGATCCTATGAAAACTCAACAGACTCCTTCTTCAGGGCCCACAGTGTGAGTCGTTTAATGAAAAGCAAGTTTTAAAACTTCATTTCCAACTTCATTTAGTTATAGTGCCGGGCTTTATTCAATATTAAAAAACTGTTGGTTTGAAACTGGATCCCATGCTAGGGATGGGGCCTGGCCAGAGTATAGCTTCAGAAGAGTACTCGCAGATAGCTTAAAGTAGCACACTAGGCGAGGGGTTTATTTTGAAGCCCGAGGTGTTCATAAAATAGAGTTCCAGGCCAAAAATGTATATCAAGAAACAAATGTGTTGATAGGTCAACATAATAAAGCGTCCACTTGCGGGTAACTGTATCTCCACTATTCTCACTGTGGTTAATAAATTGGAGTTAGGGGATATATCCGCCAATTCAATCATAGTAGAGCTCGCGTAGTAAACTATTTTGTAAAAAGATTCAGTTTGCGATCTGGAGAAAATGAAACAGGCCGGCAGTGCTTTAGTAAGAAGGGGGTTGCTGTATCTCCACTATTCTCACTGTGGTTAATAAAGTGAAGTTAGGGGATAAATCCGCCAATTCAATCGAAGTAGAGCTCGATTAGTCAACTTTTTTGTAAAAAGATACAGTTTGCGATCAATAATTTCATCCAGAATTCAAACGTTCCGCTACCGGTGGCCTACTATTGAAGCATATACGTGTAGGAAGTTTAGTATGTTTTGTTGATACCTTCATAGCATGTGCCTTGGTGAAGACATACTCCCTAAACCCATCTTCGCTTTCAAAAGAAATAAAAATCTCAAAAATCACTTAGTGAGAGGGAAGATGTTGGAGCCACCTTCCATGTACCAAAATGCCATTGAGGGCGCTGGACCCAATAAAGGCAATCGCTGTGGCAATTGTCAGGCATGCCCCAACACCCTTGTGGGCGACACCATCAATACTCCTGAGCGCACAGTCACCCTTTCTAGAATGACGAATTGCCGGACCTCCAATATTATCTACATCATCATTTGCCCCTGTGACCTTGCATATGTTGGAGAAACGGGGCGTGAGTGCAGGACCAGAATTGGGGAACATAAGTCTAACATCCGAATAAAAAAACTCTCTGCGCCTTTGGTCTGCCATTGGCTCGAGAAAAATCATTCTGAAAAGGACCTCAAATGGTCCATCCTGGAAAAAATTGTTGTCAATCCTGGAAAAGACCCTACCCTCATTCGGAGAAAAAGAGAAGTATTTTGGATTTATTTACTCAATACTGTCAACAAGGGCCTTAACAAACATTGCCTTTGGGAGAATGCCATAATATAATTCCTGGCCTCCCCTCCCATCTTCTTTTCTCTCTCGGCTGAGACACTGAGGTCCTCTCTAGGATCTCTGATTCCTCTTTCATTTACCATGTCTTGTTCCTTGGTTAATTTTATATACATACTGAGGAAGGAGTTTGTTTCTGTTTTCAGAGCTAGCTTACTCATTTTTTTCAAAATGGTCCCCTTTATATATCTGGATGGTTACCCGATCTTTGTTTTTGTTTCTATCCATTTATGTTGACGAATCAAAAGAAATCCCCCCCTTGGCTAGCTGGGGCTTGTTGATTGTTATTTTTTGCCCTCTTTTTCTATTTCTTTTTTCCGTGAGGTTTTACTTTGGTGAATCATGGCCTCCTTGTATTTTGATCTTCTCTGCTATCGAAAGAAGCTAACTATGATAATAGTTGTCATAGGGTGTACATATCCCCTGTGTTATCTCTAACCTTCCAAGATGGCCATTACATTATTGCGGAAGGCTGTCTTCTCCGCAGTCCTATTTCTATCTCCATTCTTCTCTCGATGTTGAGCTTCCATTGGTTAGCCGGGGTCCGGAAATTGCAGATATTGCCCTGTTTTCCGCCTTCCCTGGTACGCTAGATTTTCGAGAACGAAGGCTACGGGGCAGTTTGAACCTTTTCTTATCCGAAATAGGTCATTTGGACTCACAGGTAACCCTAACCCAGCATGAGGGATTTAATTTTCATCGCTTTATAAAAATCTTTTTGAGTAAAAGTGTCCCTTATAGGTTAGCGCCTTTTAGGTCTCCCCTTGCAGTCAATTGTAGACTTCCTCCCTTTAGCTTTTAGCATGTGGATGATTTTTTAAATATTTTACCCGCTGTAAGACACTGAAATGAGCTATACGCTATTGACTATTGTCTATACCTAGGAGCGCTTCGCGTCCATAGATTCTTGTGGCTATACTTCATTTCTAAAAAGCGGCTTCTGAGCTTTCTTTAGTCTAGTTACCACTCAGTAGACATTATGATGAGGGAGCCTTGTCTAACCATACAATCTACCTGCGGGGTCTTGATCTCTTCCTTACAATACCCTGTTTACTATCTATGCTCTGTAGAATTTAAATCCGGACTTTGGCACCAAGCCCTAATTGCTAACTGCGGTACCTGGACCTTATCGTTTAAAGCGATAGTCCTTATTATTCCCCTCTTCCGTGGACTCTGACTACACGCTTTCATCCGACTGGACCTTATTGGACCCTGAATGGTAGGTTTATGTTTTGCTTTCTTACCTGATGTACACGTTGTTGTGCATAATTTTTGGGATTCGTTTTTTGACATCACCATTTTAAATTGATACCTTAAATATCCTTTTGGAAATTATTGTTCCATTCCGAAGCTTAGGAAGTTTCTGGATCATATCTGACTTTCCCCACATGTGATACTATCAGGTATTCAGTGGACTTATTTCTGCGAATTCGCTCTTTACACTCCATTGCACCTTGTGTGAATGTATGTGAGATGCACTTTTTCACTACTTCAAAATCTTCACTGTGGATATTCTTTCATTTTATATTTATTTTTCTATTTTCTATATCGTATTTGGACTCTTTTCCAAATGGTTCATGACTTGGGCGATACTTATTATCTATCTCTGGCTACGGCCTAACCATAGCCCTTGGCCTGTCTTCTTTTTATCTGTTTCTGGTGGCGCACTCTATTCCATTCTTACTTAAAAAATTGTTTTATAACAGGTTTAAATCTTTGTTCTCACACCGGTGGCAGATGTTAAGTTATTAGAAAAATCTCAGTCTTTGCAAAATAAAGCCTTGATTTCTCTAATGTATAATTGGTTGTACATTTACATTGTATGCTTTTAAAAAAAATTTAAAAAAAAAAATCTTTTCATAATTTTAGGTGTATTTGTCCCACACCTCTTGCCCACCTCCGCCCTGGTGAAGGTGTAGCCCCGGCTAGGGCTAGGCACCGAAACGCGTGTTGGCGTTTTCATTGCTGCTGGGTAGTTGGACCATCTCCACCCATATATATCCTGTGGATGACAATTATGATCTTGCTTTCAAACTTTCATGTGGCAATTTTACCATCGCGATACATATTGTTGAAGTGTCCAAATTTTCTGTGTGCGGTATAAATGATGATGCAAATTGATTTGGTTTGTGTGACCGTATGGTTGGTTGTTCTGAATGAGGTTGTGGGACTTTGTGTTTGAATTCATTTGATGATGAATTTTGTTTTACTATATATGTATTTTTGCATCTATCTGACATAATAATTCTTGACAATTTGAAAAATAAAAATGATGACTTTGTTTAATTAAACATTTCCATTCTTGAGTGCACCGATGTGTGATTAGTTAATATAAGGATCCTCCTCAAGGGCCTCCATAAACTATTGTGGCAGGTAAATCCTTTTGATTGGTTGTTCTCTTGTTCCCCTTTTCTACCTGCCTTCATTATTTGACAGGGGTCCCCCTTCTTAGTAGTTGTTTGAGACTTTAAACATAAAAGGGGTAACAAAAGTGGGTATAATGGACATCCTTGTCCACTACCTCTATGGAGACTGAATGAAAAGGAACAAATAATATGCATCATGGCAGATGAGGCCGTATATAATGTTTTAACCATGTTTATATAAGCAGGACCTAAATGAAAAGTTTCTACTGTTCGAAAAATGAATTGCTGATTTACTTTATCAAAAGGTTTTTCAGTGCCTAATGCTAATAGGCTCGCTGGACATTGGAGCTTATCAGCCAAAGACTATACACGACACAGAAGTCTGATGCTATGTGCAGCTAGTCTACCTTTCATAAAATCCATTTGATCTGGTTGTATGGTAGAGTTGAGTAAAGGTGTTCATTTGTTTGCTAGAATTTTGGTGTAAATCTTACAGTCTTGGTTAATAAGAGATATTGGTTGATAAATGACGACCAAAGTGGGATTTGTTAGGCTTCAGGAGGACAATAATAATAGCTTCTTTAAAGGAGCCTTTAGTGCTAGAAGTGGTTTGAAAGTCTGTACACAAGGTAAGCAGAATGGGAAGAGTTTTGATAGAAACCATTTATAAAATTCAGCAGGGATGCCGTCTGGTCCAGGGGCTTTATTCGAATTTAGTTATTTTATTGCCAAATACATTTCTTGAATATCAAGTGGTTTTCCAAGTTTGGTTCTATCACTGACAGACTTTTCCGGGCCGCAGCACGAGCTGCAATAGAAAAAGGGATATTTCCGACCACCTACATGGCAGTCGCATCCTAATTTGATGGGTGGGACCTCCGACTACTTGTCGGGCGGTCCCACTCCCGCTGCGATGGTGGTCGGATGCTTGTCTGACCGCCATTGTAATATGGCCCTTAGTTATCGACATTAAATTGTACAGACACAAATCTACCATCTGAGTCCTTATTGTGATGCAATAGTTGCACTTGTGAAGAAAAGAATGGCCACACCTTTTTTGCGCCCTTCAGCCAGTGACGGGATGTCCCTTGGACATACTGTAAAATTGTATTATTTATATGTGTTCCTTGAAGAAAACATATATCAGCATGAAACTTTTATAGGTATTCCATTATTTTACACCTCTTTGACTGAATGTCAAAGACCTTTTACATTCAAAGAGATAATATTTAACTTATGTTGTTGGACAATGGATGTAAAGAGGGGGATAGAATAGAGAGGAAATACATAAGGGAAACAGTCCATAAACAATAAGACGGACAAGACAAACAAAATAAAGAAAGACCATATATTCAATGGAGCAATTTATACGAAGGCGCAAAAGAAGATAGAGCACACTGGATGTACCTCTTATAATGACCAAAGAAATACAATATTTTCTGAAAAAAACCAGCTGAGTCTGAGGGCTATGACTTCATAGAAATGAGATTGTGTTGATCAAGATTTGTGGTCAGTTCTAAGGGAGAAGAGAAGGATTTAGAAACATAATTTTTATAAATACTCAAGGTAGATGGATCAAAAAGACCATATTTCTTTAGTTGAGGCCTGAGTTTGAGAATTGATGACAAACTTTGTCTTCATTGCAAAATCCTGATGAATGAATACTCTATTGCCTTCAGTAAGTAGCGTTAGAATTGCTCTTACTGCCTTCCTAATAAGGAGGAGATGGTGATAAAACTTTAAATATAATGGGCCCGATTCACAGAACTAACTTAAGACAAAATCCTAAAATTACTACCATTTTGGCATTCACAGAAGGCACTTACTCATTTTAGTATTCACAGAAGGCACTTACTCATTTCGGTATTCACAGAAGTTAGGAGTCCTAACTTTAGGACTCCTAAATGCCTTCTGTGAATACCGAAAGTCTTAAAGTTAGGATTTTTCTCAGTTTAGGAGTAGTAAAGTTAGGGCTCCTAACTTTACAACTACTAAACTGAGAAAAATCCTAATTTTAAGGCTTTCGGTATTCACAGAAGGCATTTAGGAGTCCTAAAGTTAGGAGTCCTAACTTTACTACTACTAAATTGAGAAAAATCCTAATTTTAAGGCTTTCGGTATTCACAGAAGGCATTTTGGAGTCCTAAAGTTAGGAGTCCTAACTATACTACTACTAAACTGAGAAAAATCCTAATTTTAAGACTTTCGGTATTCACAGAAGGCATTTAGGTGTCCTAAAGTTAGGACTCCTAACTTCTGTGAATACCGAAATGAGTAAGTGCCTTCTGTGAATACCAAAATGAGTAAGTGCCTTCTGTGAATACCAAAATGGTAGTAAGTTTAGGATTTTGTCTGAAGTTAGTTCTGTGAATCGGGCCCAGGTGTCTTGGCTTGGTTTGATGTGGTTTGCGATGAGAGGGGACACGTGAGCCTTTTCAATTTTTAATTGTTCTGTAATATTAAGTAGGTGAAGTGGGAGGGATTCCAAATAAAGTCTGCAGCTTTGTCCTTCAATTTTTTGAGGGTTATTGAAAATGCATAGATTGTATCGGTGAAGTCTATAATGGATGCTTGCATAGGAGAAATCTGTTGGCCTGAAGGACTCATAGCTTTTAAATTATCCCTTATATTTATGTCTTTGTCTGAGATCTTCTTAGAAAGTAATGCTATGTCTCTATGAGCAAATGACATCTGTATTAAGTTGAATTGCTTGGATTTCTTCTAAGATTTTTGACAAGGATGTTTCTTAAAAGATTCTACCACTTTAGATTTGATCAGTGGAAGGGAGGCAGTTTATTTCCATGTATTTGTGTGAGCTGCTGACGTGTACGCTTCCATATTGCTTGCAAAGGAAATATTTAATATAATTATATTTGGTGGTATTGGTGAAAAGTAATGTCTATAGGTAATACCAAATTGAACAACATGGGTCAACTGAGCAAAATGCAGAAGCTGCTGAGCCCCAAGATGTAAGCTTGCACAGGTGAACATACTGAAAAAGTTTAATAGTAACATGTTGGTAATGAGGTTGTATATGAGTGGAAGCAGCAGTGTTTTCTTGAGTAGAACATTTTTGTACTGAGCATCATTTAATTTAATGTGACCAGCAAAAGGAAAATCCCTTTAATACTTATGAGAGACAATTTTTTAAGGGACAAGTTGGATGTAGAAAGAAGGTAGGCATGACTGAGGGATTTGGAGGTGTGAACCACTCACTTTAGAGGAGGCAGGTTACTGTGTGAGGAAAGTCATGGAAGCACATGAAAAGGCACCTCACTGCGTCACTGCTTCATTTGCAATGCAAAACCAAGGAAAACTACGCACCTCGGTGCAAAGATGAAGTTCATGGAACAACGGTCACCTTGAAGGATGCACGCTACCATCTCTTCAACTAATGCAATTCTCATATGACTGTTCAATCAGGTTAAAGCGATGATGATACAATTATCTGTATGTTAGTTTCTCAAGGTTTCTCAGAACTAAAGTTTGTCTCCTTCATACTTACACTATCTGTAACAGAATGAGATGCATGTACCAGACTGCACACTAAAGGTGTTTTCTTGAATGGGCTATTCATTAGAACAATCCATGATCATCACTGTTAGAAATTGGATTTTTGGTCGGCAGGCCATGTGCCAAAGTCTGTCAGAAACCACCACTCTAGTCAGGATAAGGGAGTTACACTCCTAAAATCACCCCTGCTCACCCCTTTGGTAGCTTGGCATGAGCAGTCACACTTATCTTAGAGGCAGTGTGTAAAGCAGTTGCACATAACCAACAGTAATACAGTGTAAGCACTACAAAAGGACACCACACCAGTTTAGAAAAATATCCAATATTTTTATCTACTTAAGGCAAGACCAAAAACGATAAAAATCCACAATACAGTACCTAAAAATCTTCAGTTATCAAAATATGCTTGAAAAACAGTTCTTGATGTCGAACTCAAACATTTCTGGCTGACCACAATGTTACAGGCCAGCTGCGGCGGGGGTAGACCCGCAAACAGTAACTTTTAGAAATGTAGGGCGTTGGGGCCCTCTCGTTGAGCTTCTGAAAGCATGGTGTCTGCAGGCGTCGGTTCCGGAGGTCGTGCAGGAGTTGTCAGGGCCCTTGAAGTCACTCGTGTTGCAGATCAAACTCCGCTTTGATGTAGTCAGGAGCTCTGGCGTCGGCAGGCGTCAAATGCTGCAGTGCGAAATGCAGCAGTGCGTCGTGCGGTGCACTCAGGTCACGGTGCAAGCAGCAGCTCGGTGGCGTCATCTGATGGCGTCGTCGGTGAGACCAGGGTCGCGGTGCGAAGTCAATGTGATGCTCATCGCGGTGCTGGCAGGTCACGGTGCAAGCAGCGTCGTCATCGTTGCTGAAGCGCTGTCGTCACTGACGAAATGGAGTCGATGGCGCCGGCGTAGGTAGGCCAAGGGCATTGTGTAATTTTACGAGCTGTGCCCTCGACCCATGGTGCAAGCAGCAGCGTAGATTTTGGCGTGGACCGGCGTCGTCAGGGAAACCAAGGTATTGTCGCGAGGCGGTGCGGAGTGCAGTGCCCACAGGTCGCGGTGCGAGCAGCGGCTCAGTGGCGGTGTCAGCAGGCGTCGTCAGTGACACCAGGGTAGCAGTGTGGCATTGATGCGGTGCCCTCTGCGGTGTCTTCAGGACACGAGTCAGCAGCGGCAGGGTAGACGGCATTGGGTTGCTTTTTCCTCTGTTACAACACAAAACACACAGTCCCCAGTTCTGAGGGCAGAAGAGCTTGAAGTCTTTGCTGTTCCTGAGACATCTTGAACAGGGGGCAGGCTGTACCTCAAGCTCTTGGAGAAACTCCCAAAAGTGGATTGCAGAAAGTTCAGTCCAGTCCAGTCATTTCACTGCCCAAGACAGAAGCAACCACTGCAGGCCAACACAGCAAAGCACACAGCAAAGTGGTAGTTCCTCTTCACAGCTTCTCCAGCTCTTCTTCTTGGCAGTCTTATTGATCCAAAAGAGTTCTAAAGTTCAGAGGTCTGGGCCCCAATATTTATATCCCAAAATCATTTGATCTCTTAGGCAGAGAGTGTCTGTGCCCAGCCAGAACCAGTTCTGCCTTCTCTGGTGGGACTTCCTGGCAGGAGGTGGAGACGGCATTGTCAGAGGCAGACCAGGCCCTTTGAGTTGCGAGGAAATCTCCCCCCTTTCCCCAATTCCAGCCCAGGTCTATTCAGCCCTTTCCTGACCCACCTAGACTATCTTTAGCAACTCCTGCTCCCCAGCCTTCTGTCATCCAAAACCCAGACAGGCAATTCACAGTCCAGCAGAGGCACACGGGATGACTGAGCAAGAAAATACCTACTTTCTAAAAGTGGTATTTTCAAACACAGAATGTACAAATCACCTTCACTAAAAAAAACATCTTTAGATTCTGAGTTCAGGCATACTAAACTTTATTTACTTACCTAGTTCCCAGGGCCAGTTCAGTTTATTAGATGATACAAACAAATGTCCCTCTCTGTCCTATGGGGAACAGGTAGCCTTGCAATAGTGAAAAACGAAATTGGCAGTAATTCACTATGTGATAGGTAGGACATACCCTGGTGTGTGTGTCCTACCTTTCACATACACTGCACCCTGCCCACAGGGGTACCGTGGGCCTACCTTATGGGTGGCTGACATGTAAGATGTGGTAAATAAAATATCACGCTCTCATAATTTCAGAATATCAATAGGATCATGCATAAAGCAAGAGGCTGAGTCTGTGGTATCAGGTTCATAAAGGGCTTTATTCCAATAACTCGAGTCAAAGGGAGAATATTTCCATCACCAAAATTGGATCTGGAAAGGGGCTCAAAAGTATTCTCAATATTCTCAAAACATTATTCACAGAGTACAGTATATATACATTTCTCAATTGTACGTAAGCAAAAGAGCAAGAGAGAATGAGATAAGAGCATGTGGGCGTGTAAGTAGGCGTGAAGGTGGGCGTCCATGTGGGCGTCCACTTGATGATAATGGGTAATTTGTCATGTGTGGGTGGATACCTGGAGAATCCTGCAATGTCAGCAGAAATATTTGGCAGAGATGCGTGCGCAGTCGCATGACGTGTGATAGACGTGCAACTAGAGGGAGAAAGGGACTTGACATTTAGCTCTACATGTGGAGACAAAAGTCTGGGGTTATGTCAACCTAATCCCAAATCATATCTAATATCCTATGTTTAAAGAACTGTGTTATCCAAAAAGAAAGGTCTCTCGAACAAAATCTATTCTATACTGACTGTGAGTGCGTGTACAAGCGTCTAAGTGTCTACACTAAATGCGAGGGGGTAGGAATATTCCATGGTAACAGGGCTATGAATTACTTGCATGAGGACAGAGAAGCCGGGCCTTTTGCTCGGTAGCTGGAAGAATGTTTACTTAAACTACTAGACAGGAATGCATTGGGCAGGGAGCGGAGCAGATAATTTCCGAAGGTGAAATACAGTTCTTGGCAGGCAGCAAGCTGATGTCGGGCATCGTGAGCCGCGCAGAGGATGAGACAAAGTTCATGGTCACAGATGCAGGCTCGGACTGGAGCTTCAGAGACAGAAAGCAAGAAAAGCTTGATGACAGAATCAGGGCCTACTTGCCTGGACTGTAAAATGGCATAAGTGAACCATATAAAGGCGGTGGCCTTTCGTACTTAGGAATGGAATATCCGGCCCATTCATGGCGGATCAACAGAGGACATGTTAACGGTGGACGCACATGTATTTGCGTCTTCATAACTGGAACTGGAGGGAACATACATGTACTTGTAACATGCACATAGAACCGTTGGGGTCCAAGATAGGGGACATAACTGACCAGAAAAATCCATATTTCCACATTTCCTCCTTGTCCCCTACTTGCCCGTCAAGAGATATCAATCTTCATTAATCCATTGATCTGTTCATATAGCATCATTTGTTCTTCTTTCTTCTTCCGGGATCTTGAATGAAAATCTTGATGTGGAATGCACGATGTGGCACACAGACCACAAATCGCTGGTCCACATTGCAGGCATAAGCAGCAACTGAATAGTATGAGAAGGCCAATACCTAGGAAGGATAGGACCCTCCATCCAAAGGTAGATAATACACTCCAAAACCAACCGGACCAAGTCCAGGTGCCTGGATTCTGGTGTATCTGGCTTACAATCTTATGAAGGCGAGTTATGGCTTTATATACAGATGGCGAATTTTCTGGTATGAAAAATGCAATAGCTTGATCCGATGACCCTACAAGCTCCGCCCCTATCGGCCAGGATAACGTCAAGGACAAGACTATTTTGAAGCACAACAATCCGCATAGCAGACTGCTCTTCTGTTAAATTGCCTAAGGCGGAAATAGTTTCGTTCACTACTGCTTCAAGGGTTCTGGTTAATCTACGTATCAGCTTACTATTGGTAACTGTACCTATATAGGGAAAGAAACCTTTATTGAAATCTGTGTATTTTTCCCATGCTGTTTCAGTGTAATCGACAATTGGGAGATCTCTCTGCTGTCTATTGTGTACTAAATGAGTATTTCTATGATAATCAGGAGGAGCTAGGAAAACAGGTGGTAGGAGGAATGCTATGTAACAGGTACCATCCCAATCTAGAGGTAGGCGTATATATGCGGTCTGGCCACATATAAAGTAGGAATGACGAGAAGCTCTAAATGTAGACTTGCCTTGATCACTGAATTTTATTACAGTGGTGCATTTACTATGGCCCATGTGTATGGAGCCATTCTTTCTTATACATAATTCCCCTTTTACTGGGAATACGGACATGGCGGGCAAGATTGGTGTAGCTTCAGATTCAACGTTCAGGATCATGAGGTTAAGTGTAAAATTACCTAATCCATATACTTCATTTCTTAGATCAGTTCCTGTTCTTTTGGGAAGTCCCTCCTTGTTAGGGTAGCAGACTTTAAGCAAAACTAAGTTCAGGTTTCCCCATACCCAGTTGTCTTGATAAACTGCGGAATTCGAATCTAGGGAATTAATCAAACTAAACCATGCTCCACAGGAGCCATTGTGTGTGAACGGATAGAGAAAGAGGGGCAAAACTCCCTTATAGTTCTGATAGGGGGGGAGTCGGCCACAGACCCAGCAGTCTGTAGCATTGCTAGTCTGATGTGAATGGTGCAGCATCTGAATAAAGGTATTGTTGTGTAAGGCAAGTCGATATGATAGCTCATAGGATGGCAGATCACTAAATGTGTGCTTTATGGTATCATTAGTGGAGGAGTATAAGAGTGAGGCAATAGGAGGAAAAATAGCATGTAGTATTAAGCTGATACATATTATCGTGATGCACATCTTGCACTCTTTTTTTTTTTTATATCAATGTTATTGTCCAAGATCTTATGCAAGCCAGAATACATGTTCAACCGCTTCACCACCTAGTGGACTTAATTGATCAAACGGGTTCTGACTTCTTAGATCAAAGTTTAGCTTTGTGGAAACTTCTGGGGAGTCTCCTCTAGAAAATGGTGTTCAAAATCCAAAATCCAAGTTTAAAGTCTTTTTCCTTTGTAAAAGAGTGGTGAAGGTGCACTTTGACTTTAACGGCCGTCCCCGTGGTCCAGAGCACTGACTTTGGCGCCTTTCATCCAGGAGCGATGGAGTATTCTTTGACCTGGGTGTTGTCAGGGAAGGCGGCAGCAACCTGCGAACAACAAGAGAGTAGTGCAGACATCAAGGAAGCCAGGTAATCTGTCAGCATGTTACTATTAACATCAGTAATCCTTTAGGCATTGGAGTGCCCCACATATTTGGTGGTCTACCAAAGACCACTTCATAGGGAGATAAGCCTGTTCTAGAATGAGCTACCATTCGCATGAAAAAGAGGGCAACCGGCAGGGCTACCATCCAATCTACACCTTTGTCTGCGCAAATTTTAAAATCCGATTATGTCTTTCTACAAGGCCTGCTGCTTCAGGATGTCGCACACAATGGAATTTCCAGGTATACCCTAACAGAAGGGACACCTGCTTCATTAGTACCAGGACATATTTGTAACCTCTACATCTGTTCATTTGGATATAATCCATTTGGAGCACTTCAAAAGGGTGGTCAGGTGGATGGAATCCACCTTGTTCCATCGGAATGCCTTTACCTGGATTGAATTGGCAACAGATCATACATGTTCTGACCTTTTGTTTCGCTGCTGCACGCAGGTGCTTGTTGAACCATATATTCTGTAAGCTATCTATCATTGCTTTCTCTCCTAAGTGTGCAGGACTATGTGCGGTATTTATAATCACTTGTACCATAGAATCAGGAAGAAACCATATGGATTTGCCCTTATTCATCCAACCCTGATCAGTCAGTACCCCTCCTTGTTCCGACCATTTCTTTAATTCGTCCATAGTAGCATGTGTCTGTATGTCTTGTACATCCTTGGAAGGATCCCTAACTGTCATGGCTTTGGACACTTATTGAACCTGTAACTTTGTCATGTCTAGTGGGGTCTGAGCTGTCTGTTTAGCAGTTCGGTCTGCCAGATCATTGCCTTGGGAAATGGTATCTGTGGCTCTAGTATGTGCTTTACATTTTAGGATAGCTATGGCTGTTGGTAAATGTATTGCTTCCAGTAGGGCTTGAATATGGGGGCCATGCTGTATCTTGGCCCCATGAGAGGTCAAGAAACCTCTTTCTCGCCAGAGAATCGGTGTAAATGTTTACTCTCAGGTTCTTATGCACGCTTGTGTCAGGGCGATGAGCTCTGCTGCTTGTGCTGACAATATGTCTATTCTTTTAGTCTCTATTATTACAGTATCAGTAGTCACTGCATATGCTGCCACTAATTCTCCCGCCCCTGTCCTCATGCATGAGCCGTCAACTTATAGTGTTAGGTCGGGGTCTGGGAGTGCAACGTCTGTCAAGTCTTGTCTTGGTTTAGTCACGGTATGTATTACTTCAACACAGTCGTGTGGTGAAACGCTTTCTGTACTGGAGGGCAAAAGGGTAGCAGGATTCAGTATGTTGCATCGTCTGATCTCTATGTGTGGTTGAAATAACGTTGGCTCATAGCCTGTCAGTCTAGCTACAGTCAGGTGTTGTGTTTGTGTCCGGTTCAAGAGAACCTCTACTGCGTGTGGTACTTGTACTGTCAGAGGGTGGCCCATCACTATCAAGTCACTTTGTCTTATGGCTAAGGCCGTTGCTGCAACTGATTTTAGGCATGCAGGCAAAGCCTGTGCTTCTGGGTCTAATGTACTAGAAAAATAAGCACAGGGCTCGTGTTTTCCTGCATGATCTTGTGTTAGGACAGATAGTGCTGTACCATCCCGCTCTGTCACAAAAAGCATAAACGATTTGTTGTAATCAGGGTTTGCTAAAACTGGTGCTTGACATAAAGCTCTCTTTAATTCTTCAAATGCCACAGTGTGTTCTTGAGGACTTTAGTCTTTTTGTGTCTTGGGCTGGGAAAAAACCAGAAATCAATTGAATACGTTCCGGTGCCCACAACTAATTCCCCTGAAAGATCACAATAAAACATGAGAAAAAGGGGAAAGCACCATACCGATTTCCTCGACTTAATTTCTAAGGGGGCTAATTTCTAAGGGGCTTAATTTCTTAAGGGGCTAGCGGGAAGCGAACCTCCTCAGGGGCCAGCAGAAAGCCAATATTCTCCTCCTTCCCCCCCTTTTTGACAGGAGGAAATCTGAAACAGATTTCACTGCTGTCAAACACTATCAAACCCTGTGTCTTGTCAACACTATTAATCCCTGTGTGTAGCTACTGGGCGTAAGCAAAATTATAGGAGATACACAGCGTATTTGAAACGGCGAGAAATCCTTCAAATTAATGTACAAACCTCATTGTGTTAGCTCATAAGCTAGCCAAATGACATCTCATATGCAAATGTCCCTATTACATGAACCTACACCAACCTGAAGTCAATATTAATGCTAGTAGGCCCTAATAGGAATGCTAAATTACCTAAATATTCGGAAAACCAAGTTTAAGAACAGTTGTTAATGTTGATAATTAATAATTTATCTGCTAAAGAAATCAGTCATTTTGCAATAATTTCCACCTATACAATAAATAGCCTAATTTAAAAACAAGTCAACTTTTGGGGCCACCACTTACAAGAATGAGCTTACTAAAGCAAACTTTAAAAAGGAAATCCTGTCAGATATTTTCTCATTACCCTAAATACCGAGCCTTATTTGTCACTCTGTGGTGGCAGTCCTTATTTAAAACAGGCCTTTCAAGAGTTAAGATGCGAGTGCACAGATCATAATTGTTCCTTAATGTCCAATCTGGAAACATATGACCGAGGCTGCCTGTCTATAAGAGAAAGGCAGTCATGTGAAAAATATTTTAGTCTTGCATAATTTTTCCTTTTATTTCATTCATCTCCAACACCAATTAGACATACACTGATAACGTGTTGTCTGCTATTTTGACAGCATGATAAAGGTAATATCACGTCAGTTAAATTTAGTAATTGTGAACAAGTTCCAGCCAAGCGCTGTGCAAAGATCGCCGTCGTCACGACTATCTCTGTACTTGCACAGGAGAACTTGGTATTAAACGCTAAACAGACTGGTCAATACAACACAAAAACAAAACATATATAAAATACATATGCCAAGCCATCAGTATACCAAGCACAGAAAGCATAGACAATTGCACTAACATATATAAATGAGCAGCGATGCGCAATTACAGTACCTACAGCTCAGAGGCGAACACTCTGGCCTGCTTAATTTGTCAGGCTTATAATCAATAACTTATTTACCTGCCCTATACACCCCCATCTGAAATCACCGTGTCAAGTCTGACACACAGAATCAGCAATAATAATCAAAAACGAAGAACACACGAACCTGTTTGTTTTCTTTTATAAAAATGAGCTATGCATCTTCGTCAACACAATGTACCCTAATGTCCCAGACGAAGACGCACCTCTCATCTCTCCTCACAGACTTTTAACCACTGGATCATTTATCCAATGCAACTGGTGGCAGCTTGTGGCCACAATTCAAAAATGTCTGAATTTGAAAATCGTTTTTATATAGGCACATAGCCCTTAAAATTCCAAGCAAGAGCAACACTTTACTTTCTGGCCAGATGCAATATAACATTTGCTAAAAAATAAAGCAAATCTTCTCCATAGACATTTCCTCGGGGCACTGGTTTAGCACAGAATAGACCAAGGGAATCTTTCTCGACTTACATTTCTCAGCTGCCCTGTCTTATCAGAGAAGCTAAAAATAGCCCCTCAGCGCGGCCTGAGCCTGGGCTGCCAGCCAACTTTTTTTTGTTCTTCCGGCTGCAGGCATTACACAGATGCGATGTCAAAGAAGCTTTCTAAGCAGTGCCTCTGTTCTGCTCCTCTCACCGGCCCCCACCTACGCTGGCTACAAGGTCAGAATCTGTCTCCGATTTCTGTATCACATACTGCTCTACACAGCCCCCACCTTCTCCTCACTCTGAAGCTGTCAAAGACAAAAAGACTACTCAATTCCATAAAAACTGCAATAATTCGCCCAATTGAAAAATTATTTTTACATACAATTTGCACTCAGGGGGTCATAATCTCACCGACTTGACCCAGCACATTGACTCACTGGACCACCAAGAACACAAACCTGTATTCTTGAACAATTTGCAAATTCGAAATACCCACAATTCTTTTTTTTTTTTTTTTTTTTTTCAAGCTAAACTTTTCAAAAATTACTCTTTCATAAGAGTGTTTCGTTGTCCATCTACTTGTTCTGCTTTTACTCGGATACCTTCCTCAACTAACATATTTTCTCGAACTTTATTTGAATTCTCCTTACTCTTCTCTTCCTGTCTACGTGCTTTTTCCGTACGTCTATACGATTCTTTTCGCCATAATTCAATGGCGTCTTTCTGTTATTGTCTAGCTTTCCTTTTCCATAATTCTTCCTCTACTTTCACGATGCAATCTGCATTCCAGGTCCCAGCTGCGGGCCACCTGTGACTTTCTGATAATTCCTTGGTGTAGTCTACCCATAAATCAAGAAATAATATGGCGTCTAGGCCATGTTTATGATACATAAAGTACCCTGGAGTGTCCCTAGGAGGAATGGGAACAGCTTCTTCGAGTAGCCCTTTTCTAGTTGTGATCTTGTCTTAGTTTCGAAAAGAGCGGCATATTGAGAACTGATCTGATACTTGGTTTTGAACAAACTTAATACAATAAAACACAATAATGAACAGTCATTCATACCACAATATGCAGGACGTATTAACACATTTAACATTTAACATTTAATGAGCAACAATGATGATGATGATCTAAGAAACTAGTCACTAAACATAATACTCGGTATTAACTGCATTATTCTGAATTTATATACTTGACATACTAGATATACTGCTAAACAGTACAGATACACTGCTGAAACAGTGCAGACCGGATTTGTGTACCCAAACCCGTCTTGACCGGCACAACCTATGTGCACGTCAGAACGCCTCCCCGGCAATGGTACTCACCGGGTAGCTCGGAACGGAAGGCCTCGGAACTGAACTGGACTGAACTGGACTGGACCGGACTGGACTGGACTGGACTCTACTCGTGACCTGGATACTTCGGAACTTCGGAATCTGGTGGGCCTCTGTATACCTCGGACACAGCTCTCTCGCAGGTGGGCTCTGGGTAGGACAATCTGCGTTCCTCACCGCCTCGTATGGATGCCTGGTCGCAGTCTGTCCCCTTCGTTGGCCTGAGGGAGTTGGCGGGAAGACCCGCGACGTGCGCGCTTGAAGTCCATCACGGCTGTGGAAGGGGGCAAAACTGGACCTTCATCTCCGGCGTGTGGGGAAAGAGATTAAACTGTTCGGGCGCCATTATGTGGTAAATAAAATATCACGCTCTCATAATTTCAGAATATCAATAGGATCATGCATAAAGCAAGAGGCTGAGTCTGTGGTATCAGGTTCATAAAGGGCTTTATTCCAATAACTCGAGTCAAAGGGAGAATATTTCCATCACCAAAATTGGATCTGGAAAGGGGCTCAAAAGTATTCTCAATATTCTCAAAACATTATTCACAGAGTACAGTATATATACATTTCTCAATTGTACGTAAGCAAAAGAGCAAGAGAGAATGAGATAAGAGCATGTGGGCGTGTAAGTAGGCGTGAAGGTGGGCATCCATGTGGGCGTCCACTTGATGATAATGGGTAATTTGTCATGTGTGGGTGGATACCTGGAGAATCCTGCAATGTCAGCAGAAATATTTGGCAGAGATGCGTGCGCAGTCGCATGACGTGTGATAGACGTGCAACTAGAGGGAGAAAGGGACTTGACATTTAGCTCTACATGTGGAGACAAAAGTCTGGGGTTATGTCAACCTAATCCCAAATCATATCTAATATCCTATGTTTAAAGAACTGTGTTATCCAAAAAGAAAGGTCTCTCGAACAAAATCTATTCTATACTGACTGTGAGTGCGTGTACAAGCGTCTAAGTGTCTACACTAAATGCGAGGGGGTAGGAATATTCCATGGTAACAGGGCTATGAATTACTTGCATGAGGACAGAGAAGCCGGGCCTTTTGCTCGGTAGCTGGAAGAATGTTTACTTAAACTACTAGACAGGAATGCATTGGGCAGGGAGCGGAGCAGATAATTTCCGAAGGTGAAATACAGTTCTTGGCAGGCAGCAAGCTGATGTCGGGCATCGTGAGCCGCGCAGAGGATGAGACAAAGTTCATGGTCACAGATGCAGGCTCGGACTGGAGCTTCAGAGACAGAAAGCAAGAAAAGCTTGATGACAGAATCAGGGCCTACTTGCCTGGACTGTAAAATGGCATAAGTGAACCATATAAAGGCGGTGGCCTTTCGTACTTAGGAATGGAATATCCGGCCCATTCATGGCGGATCAACAGAGGACATGTTAACGGTGGACGCACATGTATTTGCGTCTTCATAACTGGAACTGGAGGGAACATACATGTACTTGTAACATGCACATAGAACCGTTGGGGTCCAAGATAGGGGACATAACTGACCAGAAAAATCCATATTTCCACAAAGAAAAGGGAAGGTTAGGGCCGGACAAGTGGGTGCACTTGCCAAGTCGACATGGCAGTACCAGACTGCGCACAGGCTCTGCAATGGCAGGCCAGAGTCACATTTACGGGCTGTTTGGGTGGGTGGCACAATACAGTGCTGCAGCCCACCAACAGAATTTGATCTACAGGCCCTGGCACACGCAGTGCACTTTGCTAGGGACTGACACATAAATCAAATAGGCCAATCATGGAAACACCAATCCATAACAGATTGTACCACAGGAGCACTTGCACTTTACCACTGTGAGAAAAATGCACAGAAACACTAAGCCAGCACAAACAGAGTCAAAACCGGGAGGTCAGAAAGCAAAAATTCAGGGGAAACGCCAAAAGATGCTAAGTCTAACAATCACAAAGAAAAGAAAACATTTCTTCACATGGTAAAGAAGGAAAAAGAACACTACATTCAATACTTCGAACTTCAGCTCGCATAGAAATAAAATGTTCACGTGTCACAAAGCAAACTTGTCAACCAACATTAGCCATTGTAAAATGTAGGCCTTCATTAACTATAATCAATCTAAATGTGATTAAACATCATTTGTTTCTACAAGTAGTAATTGCAAGTCTATGCCTTAATATTGTGTTACTGCAAACATTTACTATGAAAAGAATGTTTCCAGAGCTCATGCAATTTCCGGAGGCTTCTGAAAGGCATAATTTAAAAGAAAAACAGTATCATTATTATTTTCTTTAAGCTTATGAAAAATGTAAATACAATAACAATTCTTTAAAAAAGCAGTACAACTGTTACATTTGGCTCTTAAGTATTTCAGGTAACATAGTGCTTTTTAGCAAAATCAGCAACCTCTTTTGTTCTCCTATATATTTAAAGGATGAGGTCTACTCAAATGATAAAAACATAAAATACTGACATATTAACCCTTTAGCTAATTAACATCATATACAGTCACCCATTAATTCAGAAAATAAAAAGTTGATCACTGATTGTGAGCTTTTTATTTTTGCTTAAAAGGGTCTCTCAGTGTGAGTGAGAAAGTGCGAGCTAGAAGGTTTGCAGGGTCAAAAATCTAATATCTATTGGGCCAGGGTTTTACAGTCATTGGTGAATAGAAGGGCGGCTGGCAGGAGCAGAGATGAGCTGGTTCCATTGGTATAGCAAAACATTCTGGGACTCATTTAAGAGGCCCCTTGTGCCCCCGAATATCACTTTTTGTGACGTTCTGTGGCACAGGAGCCTGCTCCATATTTACACTGCAGCACTAAGCCACTTTTTTTGCCTTAATGCTGCCTCGTAAATATGGCTCCCTTTAATATAGTTTTCTCAGTGAAATAGGCTTGCAATGGATGTTGCTGGGGGCGTTCCCAGCAGCATCCATGGCTTTTTGACACTGCCCCAGATTTACGAGAAATTGCGTCAAACATTTACGCTTCCCCAGGGGAGGCGTAAGGGAGGCACAATGAGGAGACATATCTTTAGTTCTCCTTGTTTTGAAGGTTTGGCTTCCTGAACAGAAATAATCATCCCCGCAATGCAGGCACCCTTGCACCATGGTGCAAAGGTGCCTGCATTGACACATGGCAGCCCATTGTGTGCCAGTGGGCCTGCAGCCCTGCCATATGGTAAAACCTCATAAATGAGGCCCTCAGTACCTAGCATTTGTGTAAATACTTAAAAAGGTACAAATGAAAATGAAATCGAAATTTCACTTTAAGAAAGTTTAAAATGTTTGAAAGCACTGGATTCAGCAAATATAATGCACAGCCTAGACCATCCTTGGATATTTTAATTATTTAACTGATATCTATTGCACAGACTGCATAACTGAATTGTTTCTAGACACTAGAGAGAGATGATCTAAGGGGGACAATATGGGGCTAGTGATTTAGACAAAATAAGATTTCAATTGTTTTCTGAAAGAGAGGAGGTTGCTGGAGTTTTGCAGGTGAAGGATCTGACTGGGACATATGTTTTGTATTTTGTGTCATAGGTAAGTGGGAGCTGAACGTCTTATGCATTTTAGGTGTGGCAGAGGATTTTGAAGGCGAAAAGTTTGTTGATTTGAAAGTGATGCTGCATGGTGTTGGTTTTTTCAGTTCTCTTATTAGAAGGATACCAGAGTTCTGTTTTTGAGTCTCTTTATTTGGAATACTGGTAAGCAATATGTAGGAGAATGCCTCTTGATTGGTCACCCTCATGTTTTGCTAGATATTTCTGTTGGTTTTTGGACTCTGCACATTGGGATACTGCTGTCCAGTGCCCAATGTTTGTACCCTGCCCCTTAAAACATGCTGAATTGCTATAAACCTAGTATGCATATTTACATCACCTGTAAGTCCCTATTATTTGTTACACAGTGTACTCAGGGCTGCTATGTTAAATGTCGCCAATGGACTGTAATGCTCATTGCGCCACCACTAAAGTAACAATTAAAAACATCACTGTAGGTCTGCCACCAGTTACATGGCTGTCCATGTTTAAACTACAAATTTAATCCGTTAAAATATCCCCTTTTGATATGCCTAAAAGCTCCTTTTAAATTGGTAATAAATCATCCTTAAGTAGGGCCAGAAGGCAGGGTGTGTGGTATTTAAAAGAATGACATGTAAAAGTTTATTGTTAAACATGCCCTAAACACCTTGGTTTACTGTGGAAGTGCTAGCTGTTCCATAGGAAAGCATTGTGATACCTTATTAAAGTTAAAAAACGTATCTTAGCCTAGGAGACAGATACAAAGTTCATTCTAAAATATTTATTCCAAATGCAATTTATTGGTAAAGTCAGTTTTGTAACAAGTATTTTGCAATTGGCACTTTTAAAAAGCCTCTAGACGTCCATTTGCCTGAGCTACCAAATGTCACTCAGAAGCTTTTTCATTTCTTCATTTGGTGTGCGGTAGCCGACTGCGTGGCTATTGGTTAGCAGGCGTGCATACGAGTAGAATGGTGGAGCAGGTTGTGCGCAGCACAATATATTTTATGGAGCCGTTATTGTGCGCAAAGTGCCTATTACAACCGCTTTTGAGCTCCTTCCACCGCAGGCGAGAATGGTAGGGAGAGAAAGAAACTGAAAGACTTGGAAGTGCGACTGTTCTGTCAGGGAGATGGAGCGGCTGGAGCAGAATATGAGCAGCGTCACCTGTTATTATTTGATGACAATTCATTTCAGACAAGTATTGTACATCAACAATCATCTGTGAAATTGAAATTTTTTCGTTTTCCTAAGTGGAATACAATTGAATCTACATATACTTAACTTTGAGCCCTGAAGAGGTCTCGATAGAGACGAAACGCGTTGGCTAATGATTCACTTTTATGGTCTTTGGATTTTAAGCATTTGAATAAAGAACAATTTTTTTCGACTACAAGCAAATTTTGGACCTGCTTCTTCTATTGGTCCCCATGGATGTTCCATGTCCTAATTAATTGCAATGAGACAATGGGTGCTAATTCCGTTTTCTGTCTTTGATTCTATTTGGGTTTACCCAATAGGAAGTGGAGAATGGTGCACTTCCTGGTTTTTTCAGCACCATCACAATATTATTAGACCACTATTAGTAATAGGTGCAGGATCTTTGCCTCAACCCTTTGTGTGTTTTGTTAATTGAAAACACTATGTATTCAAGTCACCAAATAAAACCTCTACTTCCAGGAAGCTAGGCATTGTAAATATGGTGGATGACTCTATAAAATATTAATATATTAATATAGAACTGAAATCTCCAAACAATTTGTCGAAGACTGAAATTATCCTAAATTGTTTGAATGTGTATCTGGTCTAATACTGACATACATAGATACAAGCATATCTACAGATCCTAATTCATGATCCAAAAAAAGGACCTCCCTCGACATCGGCATCTGCCATATCATGGAGGTGCTGTTATCAGGTACTGCAGCTGAAATATAAGGTACAAGCTTTGAAGAAGCAGTTATGGGTCTTTAGAATAGAAGTCAAATGAATAATTGATGAAATTCCTGAAGAATCTTAGGGGGGCAGTGAAGTTATGCTGGTTTAAAAAACAAAACCTAGACTAAACAATCAAAGAACACATCCACTAGACCAAAGAATCCAATAATTTGGAAGAAGTAGCTGGCTCGCAATTATGATTCAGCACTTTCTGGAATATATAGAGATGATTAAAGAAGTGGTGGCCTTAAAATCAATAAAGCAACCCATTTTGTCTGGTAAAAAATGTGTCCCAAAATATAACAGCCTCAGCAGAGAAAAAATAATAATTTCTGGGTCTGAGAGCATCCTTGAAACCTATGAATATATGTTATTATTATTTTTAAACTAAACCACAGAGATAACACCTTTATATGAGGGCACCTACAAGTTAAAGAATATATCCAAATGTTGCAAGGGGTACATGCAGTAAAATAGGTTTTTCCAGTTTATTTATATTTGTTTATTCCATATTTTGAACTATATTTCTGGTAATTTTAAACCAGCAGAATAAAATATTTCAATAATGTTTTCCAACACTGAAACCTTTTGAGCATACATATTGTGTATCAAAGTTGTAGAATGGGTTAGATGACTGATTAAAGTCACAATGAAAATTAAGGAAAAGAAATAGTGAATGGGCATGATGTAGTCTATTCAAAGCTAGATCACACTTATTGAGGTAAATTATTATCTACTTTAAGATAAAAAAATAAAGAGCATTTGTTAATGCCATGATGTACAATAGATGTTCAACTAAGGTTGTCAATTCAGACATCCATTACTGTATATCTGTATCCTTTAAATAGCTGTACACTCCTGTTAGTGCTCTAGAAATCACTGAGTTTTTTTCTAATGCTCTGAAGAAAACGTGCATACCAATGTATCTTTGTTTTAGAAATGTATATCATTTAGATTTTGTGCGTGCTCTGTTCATTTGCAAAGGGGATATCTCCTGGCCCTGGTGTGTTCCTTATATGATTCTACATAAATGTTTTGAGTATTCTTATGCCAAACTTTCTTAACCTATATAACCATTTTGTTGTTATTAACAGGCTGGAAATATCCTCTTATATGCAATGATTTGTCCCATTACACAAAGAGGGATATGATCAAACCCTTTGTAAAAACGTAATTACACCTCTCCTGTGCCAGGAATCATTTTTGACACATCTTTTGACTGGCTGGATTGGGATGATATTTTGTGTGCACTCTAATGGCGTGACTGTAGGCCTAAATTCGTATGGCTTGTTTCTGTATTGTGTGGCACCCCAAAATTTCAGGTTTTGTAAATTGTGTTCTATCCCCATTTTATCCCTCACAAATTGTACTAGATAGGTTGTCTTTTATAGCTACTTCTTTGTAATTTAACATTGAATTGTTCATAGTTTGAATTATAGACAACACAAAAATATACACTTTTAAAATGTAGAAAGCAAATTAAAGGTTCAACATATTAGGACAGTATGCTTATGTATTACACTGAATCTGGATCTGCAATGTACTGGTTTAAAGAAGTTGATTTATTGCCAAATGCTACCTTTATCAATGCTACATCAGAAATGTGGCTTCTCAATATTGTTTTCCCTCTTTATTTATATGTTATAATATTTTGGAATGCTAGTGAAATTTATATATTTAGGCATATTTTTTAAAAACTTTTATGGAGGAAAAATTAAATCAAAGTTAGCTGAAATCAAACACCAAATTATCAATTAGATGAGAAATGCCACCCTCTGTTTTTATTGTGGTGGGGAAAGCTAGATACTATTGAGATGAAGCTATCGCCTATTGTTTTATATCCTCTACCTATTTTCCAATCAATCTACTAAAAATTTCTTTAACAGTGTTGAAATTTCCTTTGGCGGACACTCTATTTTTATGGAATCAGGGAAGACCAAAAATTTTATTTTCAAACCTAGAACATTTACATATAGAGTTGTTTTTCGAAGAAGATTTCCTCTAAGTTTACAGTAACAGATGCAGTAGGAGCTCTATAACATAGAAACCAATCAAGATCTGGGCTATATCACACTGGACAGCCTTGTGATCTTTGTGCCACCAGAGCACTAAACAAACTTTTTCAAATTTGACTATTCCTTTTACCAGAAGATAAAAGTCACATCTGTGGAGAGTGCCTTTGCCTCACGCCTAGCAGGTCTGTATATGCATTATTTTGGAATATCAACGATGACAACCTCTTTGAGACTGCATATTATTTTGGTGGAGACATATATGCTATCCTGATAATATGGCAAAGCGAAGTGGGACAGGTACACTCCTTGACAACATGAATTAACAACCTGGATATCTACTTGATATTCACATCTACAGTGTTGGAGATCCAGATTTCCTTCTTGGCCTAGAGCTTATAATTATTGGAGAAAGAATGACTAACTGAACCCACCATCCAGATCGTAACAGCCTACCAAGATTTGATATTCATCATCCCTTGGCATTATGGGAGAAACTTTCTTTTGGACAATATCTTCAGTTAAGAAGGAATTGTAGTGAGGTCAAGGATTACAATGAACAAGCACATGATCAAGTTAATAAATTACAAGCTAGAAAGTACCCTAGCATCGTTTTGCAAAAAGCTATGAAAAAGGCAAAGAATAACAATCATGAAGCTCTACTGAAACCTACACAAAGAACTGCTTAAGATAGACTCACCTTCGTGACTGTTTTCCCCATTTACAAACAGGATAAAAAGGATCATCTTCAAAAACTGGCACATCCTCAATAAAGGATAGTTAGCTAATTTGACTAGGGTATGGAGTCTTCCTGTGGTTAAAGGACATTTTGCATGTGGAAACTGCAATATATGCCACTTTACTAGACAAACAAAATAATTAAACCTTGGTCTTGAAAAAGAATGGGAACAGAGAGGCCATACAAACTGTAACATGCAGAACTTCATCTATTTGATTACTGCATATGTGGATCCCGGCGTGTAGGGATGACAACTAGACAGATACAAATATGTACAGATGAACATAGAAGCACTTTCTGGAGTAAGCAAACCACTACCGAGTTGACTGCTCATTTTCTGGAACTCCCTCACTTCACTAATGACATGATCTGGAAGATTTGAATAACTATTCCCCCTTCTCACAACACAAAGACATGTCTTTTTCAAAAAGAACAACAAACGGTGTTCAGTTAACTGACATCGATCACCAGCTTAAACACTGAGATCCCATGAGCCCAGATGAGGAGATTATATAGGGCCCGTTTTAGATCTTGGCGGATGGGTTACTCCATCACAACAGTGATGGACCCATCTGCCAAAATATAAATCCCATTATAACCTATGGGATTTATATCTCATTTGGCGGGCTATCTGTCACCATTGTGATAGAGTAACCAGTCCGTCAAGATCTAAATCAGGTCCTTAATCTAAACTTTACAGATGATCGAGCCTCAACATCAACAGGCAAGTGAGCTAGAACCACACCTATAGATCTGACATTGCATGTTTGAGGTCTCATTCGTGTCCATCTACACTCTACCTCACCCTTAATTGACCATTACAGATGAGCTGAAACTGACATACAACGCAAGCTTTTGCAACTTGTTTATAAATATAATTGCAGACTTAAGGAATTCCTGAACTTGCAATACATCTCTAAAATTGCATAATAGGGGTTTTGTTTGATCTCATACTGGTACATCTACACTTTCCCTCACACTTATTCTACATACAGGGAAGAGGGTTCCATATTTCACAATAACAACGTACAACAAGGGTATAAATATGGTGGGAGCCTTAAGTTATTCCTGAAGGTCTTATCATGTTTCTGACCTTCCACAGTATATATGACTAGATCTAGTTAGTGCCTCTGACAGCTTCATAATTGTTCACACTGATTTATTCAGTTGAGTGTACTTTTTAAATACCTAGACTTCTTTTAGATCTGGCCTACAAACCTTACAATATAATACCCTAACACATTACCAGCTGCAGGTTCCTGGGAAAGGCTCCTCTTAACTATTAGGTGCTTCATTATATATGTTTATTTAAATAACCATTTACCATGATGAGAGGTAATTGTGGTATCCAAGATACACACATCACAGTCAGAGGACTCTTAAGTAGGGAAGTAGGATCTGCTTTTATGGTTACCCCCACTGTTTACTTGATGTAATGCTGTTTCTGAATAGTCTGACTGGGATTCTGCTAATCAGGACCCTAGTCTCTGTGCTTTCTCCCCTAAATTGGTATGGTAAGTACTTAGGTACATCCCAGATTGGACACTGGTTTACACTTATCAGTCCCTAGTATATGGTACTAAGGTACCCAGGGCAGAGGTACACCAGGGGTTCCTAAAGGGCTAAAGCATGTATTATGCTACCCACGGGACACCACTCAATTTGTAACTACAGGCCTGCAATTGCAGTTGTGTAAGCTGGTGCTAGCACCTCTTACGGAAGAAATAGGTTTCCCTATATGTACGGTCACTGCACTTAAAACCTATAGGTCACCCCTAAAGCAGGCCTTTCAATCCTGGAGGCAGGGTGCTCGGTTCTAATTGTGAGGGTGCACTTGCATGACCAGGACACCCCTACAGCCTACGGAGTACATTCTCCTGGGTTGTAAGTGCGACATATGGAGGGGCACTGCGTCATTACGCGATGACCACCTTGACACTGGCTGTAACAAACCCTATCATGCTTGGTATCAAACATGTTGGAATAAAACCCCATGCCGTAAACAGTGTAGGAAGTATGATTCTATGCACTGTAAAGCTCATGCGGGAGGCCCTCAGTGCTCCCGGTCTTCTAGACCCGGACAGCACAACATGGATGCTGCCGACCAGAGACATGATTCTGCCCTCCGGCTGCTGAGCCAAGCTCGAGCAGGGGACGGCAGAACAATAGGTATCCTGTTACAGGGAGGTGTGAACACCTCCTAGACAGGGCTCAGTGTATTGGGGCCGGGTGGGAGCACTTGCCAGAGCCACTCAGTCTGCTTGAAGGGCACATTTGGTGCCCTCCTTGCATAGTCCAATTCAAACCAGCGCAGAGAGCCGTTGGCTCCCGCTCTGGCATGAAACTGGACAAAGGACATGTCCTCACTGTCTGACCCCTCCCTTGGGAGGGAACCCTTAATCGTCCCAACCTTTTCCTTAGGGTACTTAAGGGCTTACCTGAGAGTGGGTCCCTAGATTCATTGTGGGACAATATTTATTTCGAGACACCACTTCTACTTCGACCGTCTGGGCACTCTGGACTTTGCTCTGGGCATCAAGGCTGCAACCCAAAGAGACTCCTGCTGCTCCTGATCTCGTTACTCTGCTTGTCTGCTGCAACGTCTGTGCCTGTTCTCCTTACAGAAACCTTCCAAAGCCTGTGGGCATCCAAGACACCTGAAGGAATCTCCCTTGAAGTTAAGGAGTCACTTCCCTGCATCTGCAGGCACCCCAACTACGCTGACCGGTTTGCTGATCCAGGGCTCCCATGGACTCTGAAAGGCTCAGCGACATAGGTGGTGGTCGTACATATCCCTCGAGGCCTGCCCTGTCCTCTTACCAAGTTTGAGGCCAATATCCCTCGTCAGAGCTGCCAGAACCGAACCACTGTGCAAAGGCTTGTTGGCTTCCTTTCATCAAGATCTTTGGGCTCCAAGTAGCCCCCACCTCAAGCACCTCCTATGACCAAGATCTTCATCCTCACCACATCACTGGCACCGTTGGCCTGCATCTTCAGTGAGCTGCTTGAGGTCCTCTTGGTAATCCAGTGCCTCTAGCCTGTGGGTCCTGTTGAGGCCCCCCATTAATTTCTGTGGGCTCCCCTGAATGCTCAGAGATTGCCCTGACTCCCCTGCTTGTGGTGAGTTACCTGGACCTTGCTGGTCCCGACACTGCACCTTCTTCGCTTTCCACGTTGTTTACAGTTGGCAAGGCCTGTTGCTCCTCCCGACGGACACCGACCCCTCAACTGTCGACATTCAATGTGGGACAGCTCGTGATTGGCTCCTGGTCTTCCACAGTGTCATCTGGTCCTCACAGCTGCAGCTCCAAGGTCACAGGTACTCCTCACCTCAAATCCACCTTTGGGTTCCACCAGACACTTTCACCTTCTCCAGCAGTGACATATTCCTGAAGTCTCCCATTGAGTTCGACAATGGTTTCCAATGCCACTTCACACCTATGCACCTGGCTTCCCTGATGTAGGTACCCTGGTTCCCAGGGTATTCACAGGTGGAGTGGCTCGCCAACCTCTTGTCTTCCACGGGGTTGCTTCAGGGTCCACTGGGAAGAGACCTTCTTCTTTAAATTTGCAACCACGACTTACCCGTAGACTTGTACTGAGAACATGGTTGTCTTCCCACTCTGCACACGACCTCCATCAGGCTCCTAGATACTCACCTTGGGTGGTTCCTTGGGTCCCAGGCACTTCTATGTCTTCGGGGTGTAGTCTTGACACGAGTCGTGGTTCGCATTGCACTATTTTAGTATATGGTTTGGTCTCACCCTGGTGAACACTGTGTATTCTTTGCTACTTACCTGTTTCTATTGAAAAGTATTGTGTGCATTATGTATAACTCTGGCTAGGAGATATATGTATGTGTTAGTGAGTGTCTTATAATAAATAGATACTTTTATAAATACACTCTGTGGTTCTTTTCTCTTAATCTATACCAGTAAGATTATGTTCTGGTAAAACAAGCTGCTTTACACTCCTTCTGGACTAATCCTGAAGGTTTCTCTCCTCAGCTACCACTTAGAGAACTTTCTAAGGTTGTCTAAGACCACTAAAATCACCATAAGGCTTGTCTGGATTGGTGCAGGGTGCCCACTTACAAATGTGTGCATTATATACCAAGCCAGCCTCTCATAGCCACATTCAGACTTTCCAAGCTATATTTATACGCTCCCCTCTGTTTTTCTTTGCACAGCCATACCTTTGGAATTTGAATTTCCGAAGAAAAAGAAACATCACTTAGTAAGCAATTGTGATTTGTGATTGTTAGCCACACTTTATCAATTGCTTTTAAAAATAATTATTTTTAAACTCCATGAATAGGCTTTTTGAGACGTACTTTATCTATGCACATGGCAACATAGCCTGAGAACTTCACGCAGTAGATAATATTAATTAGTAAGTGCACACACATGTTCCAGCACTCTTGATACACTCAGCTGATCTAGATTGATCAATACCCAACCATATACAAAATGAATAGGCAACATACTTTGTCTCTCTCACACCGTCATTAAACTGTGAGTAAAAATATGTGTCGTGAGATGCAAGCACGCTAAGTCTGCAGATGCCTTTATGCTTGAATCGTTTTACTTTACTTACTTAAACACCTTGTTTTAAGTTAATGAGCCAGATGAGTTCTTGCATCCTATGGGGGGCTCATAGGGTCATAGAAGGGGTAAGATTAATTCTAAACAACATCCTACTTATGTTTAGACTCAATAAGCATAAAGTGTACATTAAGTCAAGTATGCATAGGAGGAGATATCACTGCAGTGCTCACTGAAGAAATGCATTTGATCTTGCTCACATTATGATGGTTTGGCGCAGTTGATCTAGGTGTGTTATCAATGAGCATACGTATCACAACAATTTCCTTTTGTATTTCTTTTTTATATATTTATGTTATTTTGGGGCACATGCATCAAGCTTTTTACCGGTCTCAATCACGCTGATTCGCAGAATCGGCCTGTTTGCGACCGGTAAAAAGCCATTTACAATGCATCAAACCTAAATGCATTCGCTAAATAGGTAATCGCAATTTTAGCGATTACCTATTTTGCAAATGCATTTAGGGAATCGCAATTTGCGATTCCCTAAATGTAATGCATGAAGCATTTTAAAAATGCAACTTTGCATTAAAGATTCGCAAATTGAAGTTGATGGTAATTTGCAAATCATTAGCAAAATGCAAAAATTTGCTTTTTTCAAAGTGCCATGTGGCGCATACACATGCCCTCAGGGCATGTGTGTGCACCAATTGTGCACACTTACCTTTTTTGGGGGTGCTTTAGGGGGGCCGTAGACCACCTACCATCCTTGTAATTGCATTACAACAAACAAATCATGGACGGAATGCTGACAATGCAGACATTCTCCCCCAGTCAAGAGATCTGGGTTAAATCCATCGTTCTTTTGCCCACTACGCCACCCCAGTTCAGACATGGCCATATGCAAATCAGTCTTGACCCTGTGCCTCATGGGAACAATCCAGCCCGAACTGCAAAGCCATGTCTTCCCTGGACCAGAATCAAGCATCCTAGGACTGGTTTCTGGCTATCAGCCGTCATCAGCCAGGATAGCTTGACTCCAGTGGCGTAGTGAGCACGGGACCCACGTCTGGGTATACCCATCCCACTTAGGGCGAAAAGCGTTACAACAAACAAATGATGGACGGAATGCTGACAATGCAGACATTCTCCCCCAGTCAAGAGATCTGGGTTAAATCCATCGTTCTTTTGCCCACTACGCCACTCCAGTTCAGACATGGCCATATGCAAATCAGTCTTGACCCTGTGTCTCATGGGAACAGTCCAGCCCGAACTGCCAAGCCATGTCTTCCCTGGACCAGAATCAAGCATCCTAGGACCGGTTTCTGGCTATCAGCCGTCATCAGCCAGGATAGCTTGACTCCAGTGGAGTAGTGAGCACGGGACCCACGTCTGGGCATACCCATCCCACTTAGGGCGAAAAGCGTTACAACAAACAAATGATGGACGGAATGCTGACAATGCAGACATTCTCCCCCAGTCAAGAGATCTGGGTTAAATCCATCGTTCTTTTGCCCACTACGCCACCCCAGTTCAGACATGGCCATATGCAAATCAGTCTTGACCCTGTGCCTCATGGGAACAGTCCAGCCCGAACTGCCAAGCCATGTCTTCCCTGGACCAGAATCAAGCATCCTATGACCGGTTTCTGGCTATCAGCCGTCATCAGCCAGGATAGCTTGACTCCAGTGGCGTAGTGAGCACGGGACCCCCGTCTGGGCATACCCATCCTACTTAGGGCGAAAAGCGTTACAACAAACAAATGATGGACGGAATGCTGACAATGCAGACATTCTCCCCCAGTCAAGAGATCTGGGTTAAATCCATCGTTCTTTTGCCCACTACGCCACCCCAGTTCAGACATGGCCATATGCAAATCAGTCTTGACCCTGTGCCTCATGGGAACAGTCCAGCCCGAACTGCCAAGCCATGTCTTCCCTGGACCAGAATCAAGCATCCTAGGACCGGTCTCTGGCTATCAGCCGTCATCAGCCAGGATAGCTTGACTCCAGTGGCATAGTGAGCACGGGACCCACGTCTGGGCATACCCATCCCACTTAGGGCGAAGAGCGTTACAACAAACAAATGATGGACGGAATGCTGACAATGCAGACATTCTCCCCCAGTCAAGAGATCTGGGTTAAATCCATCGTTCTTTTGCCCACTACGCCACCCCAGTTCAGACATGGCCATATGCAAATCAGTCTTGACCCTGTGCCTCATGGGAAGAGTCCAGCCCGAACTGCCAAGCCATGTCTTCCCTGGACCAGAATCAAGCATCCTAGGACTGGTTTCTGGCTATCAGCCGTCATCAGCCAGGATAGCTTGACTCCAGTGGCGTAGTGAGCACGGGACCCACGTCTGGGCATACCCATCCCACTTAGGGCAAAAAGCGTTACAACAAACAAATGATGGACGGAATGCTGACAATGCAGACATTCTCCCCCAGTCAAGAGATCTGGGTTAAATCCATCGTTCTTTTGCCCACTACACCACCCCAGTTTAGACATGGCCATATGCAAATCAGTCTTGACCCTGTGCCTCATGGGAACAGTCCAGCCCGAACTGCCAAGCCATGTCTTCCCTGGACCAGAATCAAGCATCCTAGGACCGGTTTCTGGCTATCAGCCGTCATCAGCCAGGGACCCGTGCTCACTACGCCACTGGAGTCAAGCTATCCTGGCTGATGACGGCTGATAGCCAGAAACCGGTCCTAGGATGCTTGATTCCGGTCCAGGGAAGACATGGCTTGGCAGTTCGGGCTGGACTGTTCCCATGAGGCACAGGGTCAAGACTGATTTGCATATGGCCATGTCTAAACTGGGGTGGTGTAGTGGGCAAAAGAACGATGGATTTAACCCAGATCTCTTGACTGGGGGAGAATGTCTGCATTGTCAGCATTCCGTCCATCATTTGTTTTTTTTAACATCCTTGTAATTGCAGTCGCAGTTTGCGATTACCTATTTCGTAATCGCAAATTGTGAATGATTTTCCATTCATTTCTATGGGCGCCCAGGCCTATATGAATGAATGGGGATGTATTTCCTAATAGCAAAGGGCAATTTGCAATTCACTTTTAGGGAATTTGTAGGAATCACTATTTATTTTGCGATTCCTTTATGCATAAGGAATTGCGACTCCTTAATAGTGATTCCTTAAATATCGCTATTAAGAAATTGCAATTCCTTATCTTGATGCATGTGCCCCTTTGTCTCTTGCTCCGACAAGTACAACGTTATCAGAGCATATAAGTTCCAGTGCCTTGCGGCACTCACCTTTAGTGTACAACACCCATAGCTATATCATTTAGCTTTAGGACAATTAGTTGAATTTTCCCTCACCCAGATAGTAGGGTATTAAATTTTCTAGTCCTGAATTAATGCCAATTAACCTAGGCAGGCATATAGGCGTGAACCATGAAGCATGCCACCGAGGTGGCTGAGAGCTCTTGCATCCTAATATATAAATATCCTCAGCACCATTGGAACAAGATACAAAATAAAGCAGCAACATTTCCTAAACTCAATGTAAGAATGGGATTCCTTGGAACATCACACATGTGGTCACAGTATTTTCTGTTTTGCACAGTTAGAAATCATGGAATTGTAATCAAGAGATGCAATCCTTAGGATGCAATCTTATGATGAATATTCTTGCCCACTTCGGATTTAGGTAACCAACAAAAGGTTAGGCTTTTTTCTTGGAGGGCATACCCATCGCAAAGGTCCATTTATTTTGTTATCTGAGCATTCTATTTTCTAGTAATGGCTCCTGGGTCCAACGCATATAGAATGCCTGGCTAAAGATGAAAAATGAATATTGCATGGGGGTGTGTTTACGCCATATTAGTGATATGATCACCATCTACAAAGTGAGAGCCCTGGCAGCCCCAACTTTCCAACTTTTGGTGGGGGCGTATGGGGTCACACATCTAGCAGCCCTTTACAGGTTGAGGACAATGTCGTTTTATGGCATCTTTTGTGCACTCCCCCCTCATCACCATCTTCTATCATTCACAAGGAAGTTTTGTTAATTCACATGGAAGACATGTTGTCACTGAAACCTATTCTATTGTGGTGTTCACTATGGGCAAAACCCGGGAAAGAATTGACGAAGGCAATCATACGGGACTGTTTAACGTTATATCACACAGTCCATTTTCCCTGGTTATCTTATATCAGTGACACCCTCATTCTGGCGTTTGGCTTTCCTAGGTTTTGGGAGCCTTCTTGAAGTATTATGCACCAGACGTTTGAGGTGAAGGCGGTTTTTCTCGATGTTTGGGAAGAAAAAATAGCTCTTGTTGATCCCAGGAAATCCACAGGTGTCCAATATATGTCAAACGCTTTGCCGGAGCGATTCCAAATGTATCTGTCCTTAGTGACAAACTCACAGTACCATTTTGTTTTACCTAGATTGAGGTTAGGCATTGTACACCACCGTATCACTTTTCCTACCAATAACCAATAGCACTGCGTGTTTGTTCTGTGTCCACGTGATGGAATTTTAAAACAGAGCAGCCAGCATTTTATGCTTTTCTACCAATTTTATCTCGATCTAAGGAAGCTTTTTTAAAAACCAATCTTCATTGTGCACAATATCAGGTATCACAAGGTTGCTATGCATTTCTTGAGCACTCTGGTGTTCCCTGCAATATGTTTTAGTATTTTCTCTTATATCTTGGAAGAACTACGTGCTAGGAAAAGCTTTTTTTTAAATCTATTATAATGCCTTGTTTGTATGTTATTGAGTTTCGGATGTATTTTTATGTTTTCACTCTGTTTTATGATATATTGTATCTTAACAATGTTTCTTTTATGGCCTATGTTGATAGTGTAGAAATAAAGATTTGAATCAAAGACTACTTATTAAATTAGTAGTGATTTGTTCCCTGGATTACCAAGAAAATGCTCCACACCAAATTTGCATAAAAGTGAAATAACAATCCTCATTTTGAACTGTCCAGCTGAAAACAAATTGTGTTGTGGCCAATCCCATGCAGATCACCAACCCTCATTTTTGTTTTTAACCGGGGTACTGCACACAGAGTACACTCCCATGGTACAGCCGTACAGTGCAAGCTTCTGTAAGAGAAGCTTGCGCGGCATCGCAGTACCACGGAGGGGGAAGTTTGAGTAGTGACTAGGGTTCCGCTTAGCCTCTTGTCTAGCTTCACCATCTGTGGTAACCTCTAAATCAAAGGTTAACGTGACGTTATAGTCAGCTATGGTAATACAATGTTTCCTTACATTAAAACAACCCTAGAAGTTCACTAAGAAAGCACATTTAAAGTGACCATACATTTAGATGTTGAAACTAGGAAACAACTAACATTAAACCAAAAGCCCACTGAAATTCAAGTCTAGTCAAAATAACTTTATTTCGGTTGCGAGAACCATAAAAAGATTAACAGCATCACAAGATAAGATACAATACATCAAAAAACCGCAATAAAATCTAAAACGAATCATAAAGTTCCAGCTATAGCATGTCATTCTTTTCATAAAAAGTCAGTTTAGGAGCAAACTGTTATCCTAATGGTAGTGCTTCCTGATCGCAATAGAAACCCTTACATAATTAACTACTGCAGACCATATTTCAGCATTTGCTAATCACTGTAAAAAATTAAAACCATCAATATATGAACAAGGGCGAATGTTCCTTAATAATGGCAATAAAAATCTAAATCTCATTGACTTGTACAATGTGCAAAATAATATCAAGTGCATAGTGCTTTCACTTGAGAAATTATCACACGGACAGGACGTGAGCCTGTCTGACCACCCTTCTTGACGTGGAAATGCCAGCAGAATTTGCACAGTGCATAAACAAAACGTTGTTAAATATTTATAGTTTACTGAGGTAACTAAGACTTTCATCACTGCATGCACTGTTTATGGCCTCACATACTACCGTCCTCATGACATGTTAAATGAGATCATTGATGGCATCACTCATGACATCTAAATGACATCAGTGATAACATCATAGTCACATACAGCATCGGTCAGTGCAGTGAAGTGCATCTACAGCTACTTCATATAGCCAAACAGAAATTACATTATTATTTGGCAATATGGCGGAGTTCTGTTACATGTTTGAGCAGCAACTAGGAAGTTGCATAAGGCACCCTCTTCATAAATGGATATAATCCATTAAATAATATAAGACTCCCAAAGCCTAATTTCAGGTGAGATTTATCCTAGACCCCACTTAGTACTATATCAATTTTGTCAGAGTTATACAATGATCCTGGTCCCATTATTAGTGGTAATTTGATGACACATCCCAAGTGGGTTACAACCACGAGTGTCAACGGTCCTGTGTAGCGTTATCCTTATCAATCCAAAAATGGGGCTACTGTTCCTGATAAGACACAGTTAGTGTCTGTCAAAAGAAGAAAAGAAAAGGTGGGTATCTAGGTACTATTCTACTCAACAAGAGACAGTCACAAGGTATGTCTCTAGTTGCCCTCACACATCCCAAGGAATGAAATGCTTCATCATTGGGCGGTGCTCCTCATTGGGCCGACGCTGCAATGCCCTACAGGTCCCCCACAGGATCACTTTAGCGGAGATCTTTTTATTTCGCTGTTTGATGAGTGTGAGAGTGTGTTCTTAGTGGGGTCGTGAAAGGTGAGTGGAAGATAAATGTTAAAACTGGCTAGGGGATATCCCAAACGTCTTTAATACGTTGGCTCCCCTGTTAGAGTAAAAAAAAACATAGGTTGTTGTTACTAGTGGGGTAATAATGGCCCCTAGTAACTGAAGGTCGACATGTGTCATGGCTAGAAGTGGTCAAATTGATCCCTGGTGCTTCATCAGGACCAGAAAAATGTTTTTGTTGAGTCAACCCCAAACTTGAATAATGATTGCGCAGTCCCCCTTTGTTTTGTTAAGGATTGTACCTACACACCATAGTTATCACTGTTGGTTCAACCTAGAATGCTGAAAGTAAAAGAGAGACACACACGGTACAGTACTACTGTAATCAGATTTTTCCCTCTCTATAACTGACGTGTCATATATCTGCAACTATAATTTTAATTCTGAAATATATGAAAGATCGAGCTAAGCATTATAAAAACAACTTCCATTTTGAATAAACATATGCTCCATATATACCACTACATCGCTAATGTGTTCCCAGCACATTGTGACACCATTGCATGAGAATCAACCCTTTTTTATAAAGTATCAGCTCAAACTTCAAAATCCATGTATTCAGATTCCGTCTTGGTTTTTTGGAAAACGGAACACCTCGCTCTACTACAAGATGGCGTGTGGTCATGCGCAAAGACTTGGGATACGCCCATAGGAATCCAGGCATCCGGAAGTCAGGCAACGCAAGGAATCTTACTTTTCGAATGCCGGTCAACCGTCCGGCCACCATATAGGCACGCATGGTCAAGGGTAGGTGCAGCAAGTCGTGCACCCGGCAAAACTGTTAGTAGGATTCCTTGCCCCCCCGGGGGCTCAGACCTGAGAACGGCTGCTTCTTTAGGCCACAAGCACAACTTTTAACATTGGCCTTCCACTCTCTTCTTTGTTTCCTCCTTCCCATTGACACTCAAAGCCCGTAACGGTCTATGAAGCCTATTGTCAGAAACAATTAGTTAAGTCTATGTCATTACCTATTGCTCGAGAAAATTTGCATGTTCTAAGTCATACTATCACTTAGTGATAAATCATGTGTGATACTAACTATTAACAGGGATATGTGATTGTAACAATACCACCTACACACACCTAAGAGGATAGTATGCGTGAGAGGCACAATGACCTTGAAATTAACGATGACGCCTAATTATGAAAGTACATGTTCTTTGTGTGCTTATGTCTGAACAGTGAGTCTGTACTTGATATATGTTACCAACTAGAAATCTACAGTTGGACATTACCTAACACTTTGATGTTTTTTGTCTGTTTATGTACCGTGTGTGTCTCTCTTCTACTTTCAGCATTCTAGGTCGAATCAATGGTGGTCCTCTGCCCTCAGCACCCCCTCCTACCCCTGTGGATTACGCCTGAAACCTCGGCATCATACTCGACTCCTCCCTCACCATGAGCCACCAGATCAACGCCGTCACCTCCACCTGTTTCTACACCTCCACATCCTCCGCAAGACCTTCAAGTGGATCCCCCAGGCCAGAAAGACCGTCACCCATGCACTCATAACAAACAGACAGGATTACGGTAACGCCCCCTACACTGGAATCAACAAATCCCTGCTACGCAAACTTCAGACCATCCAGAACACCGTGGCCAGACTCAACTCGGCATCCGACAGCATGAGCACATCACCCAACACCTGCAAGACCTCCACTGGCTCCCTGTCGAGAAAAGAGTAACCTTCAAGCTACTCACCCACGCCTACTGATCCCTCCACAACAGCAGACCCAAATACCTCAAAGAAAGAGTCTGCTTCCAAGAACTCAAAAGGAACCTCCGCTCCGCCGACCTTGCTCTAGCAGAAACCCCATGCATCGGCAGAACCAGAGCGGGTGGATGAGCCTTCTCATATATCGCAGCCAAAGACTGGAACAAGCTCCCCTTCAACATCAGACGCTGCCCCACTCTGCACACCTTCAGGAGGAGCCTCAAGACCTGGATCTTCAGTTGAACTGGAGCTGCACCCCCCCTTCACCCCCAGCACCTTGAGACACTCATGGCTGACCAGCATGCTTTAAACCCCTGATTGACTTTTTGATTGATTGAACAGTGAGAACTATCATGTGCAGGTACCACCCTTAACAAAACAAAGGGGGACCGAGCAATAATTAATCAAGTTTGGGGTTGACTCAACTAAAACTTTTTTCTGGTCCTGATGAAGCGCCAGGGATCAATTTGACCACTTCTAGGCATGAAACTTGTCGACCTTTTAGTTACTAGGGGCCATTATTACCCCACTAGTAACAACAACCTATGTTTTTTTTTACTCTAACAGGGGAACCAACATATTAAAGACTTTTGTGATATCCCCTAGCCAGTTTTAACATTTATCTCACACTCACCTTTCACAACTCCACTAAGAACACACTCTCACTCATCAAATGACGAAATTAAAAGATCTTTGCTAAAGTGACTCTTCTGGGGACCCGTAGGGCAGTGCAGCGATGGCCCAATGAGGAGCACCGCCCAATGATGAAGCACGACATCCCTTGGGATGTGTGAGGGCAACAAGAGACATACTGTTAGAAATGGGGGTCTCTGGTTGGCAGAGTTAGGTAACTTTGTCAAAATAGGGACCCTTGCTTCTAGTCAGGGTAAGGGGAATACACTCCTAAAATAACCCCTGCTATCCCCCTTGGTAGCTTGGCACGAGCAGACAGGCTTATCTCAGAGGCAGTGTGTAAAGCATTTGTGAACACACAGTAATACAGTGAAAACACTACGAATAGACACCACACCAGTTTGGAAAAATACATAATCTTTATCTAAACAAGACCAAACGACAAAAATCCACAGTACATTTATCTAGTTATCTTAAAAATAGGTTATTCACTTAAATAAAGCTTCTAGCAACAAATAACTCCACTTGGAGTTATAACGACATCATGACCAGTGTAAATCCCAAAGTACGGTGCCGACTACGAAGTGCGTGGCATCAGGCCCGGAGTCAAGCAGACCCACAATGAACAGTACGTTGGAATTGATGAAAGCAAAGACAGTTCACGGCATCGGGGAGGTGCGGCTTCTGTTCCTTACTGCAGCACAGGGGAGTTGAGACAACTGTTCCTTACTGCATCGGGGTGGTGACGTCTACCACTATTCCTTATGATGTCGCGATGTCGATGTATTCGCGGTCACCCACGTCGCGGATCGGCTCCACGATGATGAAGTCGGCTTCTGAGTCGATGCGGCATGGCAGCTGCTGTCGGGCCTACGTCGCAAGACGGAGCAGCGCTCAGTGCTTCGGTGCAGTTTACGGCTTCGCTCGCTGGCGTCAGTGTTGCAATTTCCTTCTGTAGCAGCTGAAACAGCAGTACCAGATGCAGGCAGACAGAAGGCGTGAAGTCTTTGTGTTCCTGAGACTTCAGAACAGGAGGGAAGCTCAGTTTCAAGCCCTTGGAGATCTTTTCTTCAAGCAGGTTACAAAGCAAAACAGCAAAGTCCTTCTTCTCCTTTCCTTGGCTGCAAGCAGCCACTGCTGGCCAACCCCCGACAACAAACAGGACAGGGCAGTATTCCTCCTCAGCTTCTCCTGCTCTTCTCCTTGGCAAAGGTTCCCTCTTGATTTCCCAGAAGTGATCTAATAGTCTGGGGTCTGGGCCTCTCTTTTTATACACCAAAATCATTTGTTCTCTGAAGCAGAGAGTGTCTGTACCCAGCCAAAACCAGTTCTGTGGGGCACTTTGCAAGTGCACAACAACTTCCTTTGTCAGTGTGAGCCCTGGCTTCAGACACACCACAGGGGGGCTGAGCCGTCATTGTGGAAGGCAGGCACAGGCTCATTCAGGTGAAGATGCTACTCCTCCCACCACTCCAAATGCAGGCCCAGCCTATTCAGCACAGCCCTGACTCATCAGACTTCTGGAAACACAGCCCTCTCCAGCCCCCTGTCATCCAAAAGCCAGACATGCACTACACAAACCTAGCAGAGGCACACTGGATGGTTAGGCAAGAACATACCTACTTTCTAAAAGTGGCATTTTCAAACACAGAATGTAAAAATCATCCTCACTAAAACATGCATCTTAGCATTCTGAGTTCAGGCATACTACACTTTATTTTTTCATCTTGTTCCTGGGGTCAGTTATGTTCACAAGATGTTATAAACTAAATCCACATTCTGGTCTATGGGAACAGATAGCCTTACAATAGTGAAAAACGAAATTGGCAGTATTTCACTATCAGGACATGCCACACACATCAGGGCATGTCCTACCTTTCACATTCAATGTACCCTGCCCATAGGGGTACCTTGGGCCTACGTTAGGGGTGACTAACCTAGCAGAGGCACACTGGATGGTTAGGCAAGAACAAGCCTACTTTATAAAAGTGGTATTTTCAAACACAGAATGTAAAAATCACCCTCACTAAAAGATGCATCTTAGCATTCTGAGTTCAGGCATACTACACTTTATTTTCCCATCTTGTTCCTGGGGTCAGTTATGTTCATAAGATGTTATAAACTAACTCCCCATTCTGTCCTATTGGAACAGATAGCCTTGTAATAGTGAAAAACGAAATTGGCAGTATTTCACTATCAGGACATACCACACACATCAGGGCATGTCCTTCCTTTCACATTCAATGTACCCTGCCCACAGGGGTACATTGGGCCGACGTTAGGGGTGACTAACACGTAGAAAAGGGAAGGTTTACGGACTGGCAAGTGTGTGCACTTGCCAAGTTGACATGGCAGTCCCAGACTGCACACAGGCTCCGCGATGACAGGCCTGAGCCACATTTTACAAGCTGCTTCTGTGGGTGGCACAATCAGTGCTGCAAGCCCACCAGCAGCATTTGATTTACAGGCCCCCGGGCACACATGGTGCACTGTACTAGGGTCTGACAAGTAAATAAAATCAGCCAATCATGGAATCACTAATCCATCACATCAATTTACAAAGGGAGCACTTGCACTTTGGCACTGAACAGCAGTGGTAAAGTGCCCAAAGCATCTAGACCAGCAAAAAATGGAAGGGAGACCCACGTCAATGATGCCAAGTCTAACACATACCTTGTGACTGTCTCTTGTTGAGTAGTATAGTACCTAGATACCCACATTTTCTTTCTTTTCCTTTCTTCTTTTGACAGACACCAACTGTGTCTTATCAGGAACAGTAGCCCCATTTCTGGATTGATATCATTGTGTGGAGCAAGGGTACTGGACCTTTATCAGCTCCCAGTCCCCCCTCTTCTTTATTTGACAGATAGCGTTATCCTTATGCATACGGCACATGATGGCAAGTAGGGAATAATTTTTCACAGGATATATTGGAAGGACTATTATAACACTGGATGATTTGTGTACTAGGTTTATGATATATTATATGTCAATAGTATGTTGTACTGTGTTTTTAAGGAAAGAGCGTTCCGAAATAAACTAACTTGATGATGACAATATATCGGTAGATGAAGTTTCAATAGCATTTGCTTAGGTGGTTGAGAATAGAAAATACTGACCAAATTTACTTCAACACAATGAGTGTACTGTCAGCTTTGTTCACCGTTAAAAGACTAATATTTTTACCTTGCGGACAACCATTTTAGTTGGCCAATGACAAGGATTTACATGATGGATACATTGATTCTGAAGTATGTGTGATTGTTTAATCCAACTTTCACTTACAGGTTAGGTGGTATGTGTAGAACACTATTGCTTTATCTGATGAAGTCCGTGATTGCTCCCATTATGATTGTGGCATGAATTTTGGTCTTCCCCATATTGGCAGAATTCTGTGTGCTTCCTGCAAATGACAATCTCGGATACATTAGAAGCCTACATTGTAGAACAGCAAAAGTTCTATCAACACTGACATTGACAAGGTATAATGTTGCCAAATGTGCTCAAGAAAAGATAAACATTGTACAAAACTTAAAATCTAGCTAATGTATACAAGCATCTCAATGAACCTTACATTTGTACATGCATATAGCAGCAGCTGTGAAAAGTGTGCATACATTAATATACTTTTAAAGACAGTAATATAATGAATGTTGTTAAAAGTTTTAAAATAAGAATTGCTTTATGGTCTCTGTAAATCTGACGACTGAACAATGGCTTCCTCTGAAGTTTAAATTTACGACACTACCGCAAAAGAAAATTATGCCAAGAGGGTTACTTATTTTTTTTTTACAAACAAACTTTAGTGACTCCTGTTTTGGGGTCAGTGAAGAACATTTTATAGCCAGTTCATTACAGACAAATCAGAAACTGGAGCAAAATCCACAGAGGTTTGAAGTATCCGAGATTGGGACATCCTTGTCAGAATTCCCACTGTTATCAGAATGAGAAGGACAAAGTAAGGAGTAAGATTTTCCCAGCAAGCTTTTCAGGTAGTTGGGAGAATTAAGGGTATCACTCCGGTAACCACAAGAGTGAAACAACGCATCTTCATTCTCACATCACTTGAGAAGCTAGGGGCATATTATCAAGCACGGCGTTACAATTATCGCCGCACTGCAGCTAAAGCGGCGATAATGGGCTTGATAATACGCCCTGGAGAATTCCAATAGAAGCCCAGGTTGACACCAGAACATGGGCTTCTATGGAAATTCTCAAGGGCATATTATCAAGCCCATTATCGCAGCTTTAGCTGCAGTTTTCTGCCGTTAAAGCTGCGATAATTTTAACGCCGTTTCTTGATAATATGCCCCTTAGTTTACATAAACAACAAAAATACCAAGATTTCATTTCCTTACTTCTGTGAAGTTTCTGTTATGTAAATGTCATCTCCATGCAATACCTACTTAAATAATATGATCCCTAAAGTGACTAGAAAATGCAGTTTCGTGCTCAGTTACTGGAACATTTTACATTTTGTCTGTCATTTTACTGCGGTCACCATCATCAAATGCTTTTGTTTGAAAAATTGTCATGCATCTATCTTAAAATCATAGAATGTAGCAAGAATCCTACCTGACAAGGTCAGAATCCTACCTGACATCAGAAAGGGGGTGTCAGGGAAAAACCACAAGTTTCAGGTTCGGCAGATGGAGTACATGCATAAATAAAGCAATCACAAAGAACCAGGCAAACATAGCATTGCAAATCATGTGGGAGGAAAATGTAAATGTAAATGTAATGTAAATGTATGTGTCTTGTAAAGCGCACTGCTGCCCTGAGGCGTCGTGGCGCTGTAGACCGCTGGGGAACCCGTCCTGGCTATCCCTGTGAGATGGTCCCTCCAGGGTATCTCCAAGGTGAAACCAGACATCCCCGGCGAATGTGGGGGGCCGTTGTGGAGGTGAGGCAAGCTAATGCCCAGAGTTGCCGAGTGTGATCCCTGGTTAGAGTAGGCACCAAAGCGAGAATTATCGAGTCCGCTGGCCCTGGTCCACGACCATGAAATGTATTTGTGATGCATGACGTAAGCATGTTTAAAATCTTGCTGTATATGATAGGCTTTCACTGACAGACATAAGCAAACACTTATCACTCAGGCATGTTTTGAAGAACAAATGAATGCAATGGAAGACTAATGCAATGATTGCATCAAAAGTCGAAGATATTCCCTCCTGGCTCCTGCTCTGCACGGTCTTATCTGTCCCAGGGCTGGCACACGTGCTGGCCCTCCGATGCTCGGCCATGGAACAATGCAACGCATTCTGCAGCTTTGCTCTCACGCGGGATCATCAAACTCACCTTATACGTATAGTTATGGCTTCTTGCAAAGACAATCCCTGGAGGGCAATTGCTCTTGGCACACACATTTCCTGAAAACCCAACTTTATTATATAATCAGCTATCAAAAATCAAAAATATATATTTCTAACATTGTCTGACAAGGGAAGCAGTTAATTGCTTTGAGTGGAATAAATATTTGTTCTTCTAAATTCAACGGGTTCGTCTTAGCGAGGGACATTTCGATGCCTTTGTATAACAAGTCCAACTCTTTTTTCTAATAATATTTCTCTGCCCACGTTAACTTTTCTTGCCTTGGTTTGTTTAATCTGTCATTGAATAACCACCTGCACTTTTATGCTACACTCCTACATAACGGTGGCCCTCTACTTCCTGACCTTTACAGTACCATGCCCATCTTCTGAATCTATACCTTTTTCCACCTGACCATCTCTTCTGTCTTGGTGTTCTCTTAAAATTCAGCATGAACCCTCTATCACAACTGTGGTACTGCAAAACCAGAGGCAATATTTAAGTAAGAGCATAATGTTCCTCTTTGTGCCACGGAGCACCTTTAGCTATTTACACCGGACGCAAACAGGCACAGTGAACCCTGATACTGACAATGCGCTGCCCCCCGGGCAGCATTATTGAAATGAAGCAGTCCGACCGCTTTTTCACAGCACAGAGAGCACCTGGCCTACACTTCCAATCGGGGCAGAGGTCCCCCTGCAGTGAATGACGGCACCAGCCTACAGGGGGATGTCTGGAGGGTCCATGGAATGCCCATAGTGCACTCAAGAGGGTCGTTCTCAGGGAATGCACAGACTGCGCCCCACCTCTTTGTGAAGCACAATCAATCTATCTCCTTACCGCCTCTTTGTCTCTGCGTCCATTTCCATATCCTGCTATGGGTGAACAGCCAAAGCATTTGACTCATTTTCAGTGGTCCATGCCCCCATGTAAATAAAGGGGAATGACACTTTTAGTCAGTGCAGACACTACATGTGCACTGGTGCTATCTGTATTACAAAAGGGGTCGCATACATATCTGGGGCCTCTTCTGCAGTAGCAAATTGCCCTGCGGTGTAGAAAGCAAGTGCATACTCCTATTTCTACCCCAGGGCACTTCATGCAATACGGCCCCAAACCCTTCATATACAAAAGATCTTCCCTTGCATCTCTTTTGTGTCTTAGACATGTTCAGCTACTTGTTTTTCAAAGGTTTAGGAGTGGCCAGTGGTGTCTGAAGCGAGCTGCAACAGCAGACCACCCGATCGACACATTTTATGTTGCCCATCATCACAAGATCTAATGTGTTTTACTCTCATTTAGTGTTCAACTTCTGGAGTGCTTGAACTTTGATGTAATCAATACACTAGAAGGAGCAGATTTACAAGGTCTGGAGCATCTCTGCAAATCAGCAGGGATGCGCCAGAACACTTGCGACCCGCAAAACCACCCGTGCGCCACCACTGATGCGCCACATGTACAGTGCGGCGCGCCATGGGGCATGGATGGGCAAATGCGTGTCGCTTCCCCTGGCGGAAATGCGGCGCATTGCTGGAGTTGCACCCTATGCCTAACATGCTGCGTCAATCCTTACGCCTGCTTCAAGTAGGCGCAGGGTTTTGACGCAGCATGGCCGTAAAAGTGACTCAGTGAAATCTTGTAGATTTCACTGCGTCTCTTTTACGAGGCATACCTGCGAGGGAACGCCCACCCTGTGCTGGAACGCCCACATGAAACCTGACGCAGGTTTCATGTGGCGCAGGGGTATACAACGTGATGCGTCTCCCTAGATGCTTCACATTGTAAATACGGCGCAACATGGCGCATGATTTACGCCGCCGCTGCGTCACTGAAGTGACGCAACCGCTGCATCACCGAAGTGAGGCAACGGCTGCGTAAATGTGTCGCAAGGGGCTTGTAAATCTGCCCCTAAATTTTTCTATTTAATTTGTAGAAAATATATATTCTCAGGGGCCCAGAATTTTTCTCATGAGTCTCTTACTGACACCGCCGAATAGAGGGGTTGATAAATACCAGGGCTGTCTACTCCTTATTCTTCCTCATGTATCCTTCTCCCATTTCCTGTCTCTTTTAATTCTTGCAGGGTTATTTTTCTACCCTGCTTCTTCTTTTCCTCAATATCTTTATCTTCCTCTTTCCTTCTTCGCTTTTTGCCTTTACCTCTCTTGCTTGAGGTCAAAGTTTGTCGATGAAAATTAAGCACTGATCACCAGTAACAAGTACTGCTGCTCTCCACCTGCAGCCACCAGCACAAGCTAAGCACTGGGGGGCACATTTACAAGCCCCTTGCGCCACTTTTGCGTCACTTTTAACATGGGAAAAGTGACGCAAGAGTGGCGCAAGTGGCTTGTAAATCTGCCCCTGGATATTTTGGGCAGTCTCCATGGTGACAGTTGTAGCTTTTGAGGTTGCATTCCAATACTCGTACTTTACGCTTTGTACTTCTCTGGTCTATGTACGTTTTTGTGTGCTGTCGATTATCCTTCGAACCACAGTGTTAACATTAACCTCGCTGCTCAGCCCTATGCTGAACTAGATACCAGAAGGGCAATGGGCCGGATGCAAGAAAGGCTTTGCGTTCGCAACACTCCTGCAACCAGTAGCGGCTCCTGGAGGGAGTGCTGCGAGGCAGGGCAGGGGCAGGGTGGGTGGTAGTAAACTCCGACATACGGCCGATCGGAGTCACAGTAATGAACTATTATGCAAGCATCTGGCTTCGCAGCGTGCGCAATTTAATTTGTTTTATTTCTTTATTTCTTTACCTCACTCCGATCAGCCATATGCTGGAGTTTACTAACCCTCACCCTGACCCTCTCCCTCTCCACTCCCCCGCCACACCGCCCGCAGCACTCCCTCCAGGAGCCGCTACTGCCTGCAACTGTCTTTGCAAATGAAACATTTCAACATGCACTGCAGAAAAGTGCTCTGTAAATAGTCGTGACATTTATGAATTGTAAGCATTGAGTATCATTGCTAGTTGCATACGGGAAGGGGACAGCCAAATGCTTTGCAAACATGTTTGATATGATGACGTATTAAAAGCTTAGGGCCAGATTTACCACTTACTCGCGCAGTGCAGCAGCCGCAAATGCTGCGCTACGTGAAAAGGAGAGAGAAGGAGAGCTCCATATTTACAGAAATATGTCACTCTGCTCCCCTTTCCCTAGCGCCGGCACTGAAATCAGCTGCCGTGCGCCACGGAGACACCTTTGCCCCATAGTTCAAGGGTGTCTGCATGAGTCTAGCATACTATGCATAGACTGACTTTAACCCATTTACCTCTTTGTATGTGTGCTGTAAGGTGCAGCACATGTACAAAAGTCGGAAAAGGAAGGAAAAATGAAAGCATTTCTCCTTTGTTGTGCCTACTTCAAAAGGGCCTAGTTTTCTGACAGTAAACCCTGTCTACTTTATTCATTTAATAGCGTTTAGCATCAGAAGCCTTGGGTGGTTGCATGGGACACCCATACTCCACCCATGGTACACCCCCTTGGCGCTAAGTAAGGCAAAGTAGCGCTATGCACTGCCTTGCGGTACTTTCAAGTTTTTTCCAGCGCTAAACAAGGTTAGCGCTGAAAAGTAAATTTAAAAAATGACTTTGTGCAGATTTGCGTCACTTTTGTGATGCAAACACGGCTTAAAATCTTAGTAAATCTCCCCCTTAGTGTCTGAGAGGCCACAGTTACTATTCTCAAAGTATGTGCTGTCACAATCTAACAGCCACACCCTGCTTATGCAGTCTGCAGCCACCAAGATGTGCATAGAACAATTCATGAACTCCCAGATGCCACATTCACATGGGCCACTGTTTGCAGCGTAGTAAACTAAGTAACTTTAAGAGACAGGGATCGTAATTCAGGCACATTGCAAATGTGAATGCTAGGATGAAGGTCTGCTCCCACTTTCACGCATCAATCCTAGCAGTCACTACTGTTTGCAAGGAGTCAAAGCCCTATCTTTCGCTCACTGATATGAAGCAGCAGACTGTGACTTTTTTTAAAGAGATTCTTTGAGTACCCCTTGCACCACGAAGGGAGAGGTTGATCACAGAGCAATGCAAACATTATGCAGTGACCTACATCTTTTGTGCATGGGGCTTGAAGAATTTCCTCTCTAGGCTATGGGCTAATTTTTGCACATACAAACTTCTGACTATTTATGCCCTACAGCCCCTTGCTCATCTTGTGCTGTTAACCCTGAAATTGGTTCTTTTGCTCCTCACCCAAACGCTGACTTTAAGCCTTTGGCGAATGGGACACCCCATCACAAACGTGGCACATTTCCCGTTTGCTGTATTAACAGTTAATTTTAGCCTATAGCACTTGGAATATGGCAGACCGGATATCCGTCCTGGTTTGACAGAGTAGCCCGTCAACCAAATTCTAAATCAGGTTCTTTATCTTAATTCACTATTGACATTGCTGAAAATAGTGTCAATCTGTTATGTGAGAATCACAGCAATGAACTATTATGCAAGTATTTTATCCCCACATTTGCAACCTCCTTTGGTACATTTATTGGATATTTGTGATCTGTGACCTTAAGTTCTGAAAATGATAGTTTTTAAGCAAATGAATGACTAATTTGCTCATTACTGAGAAGCTATTTCACCTAAACTGTTTAATGGAAATTTGCAGGATGAATGACATTTAACATTTAATACAAGCCAATTTAGTGAATGTCTTTTTTTACTAATTCGGCTTTTGCATGCTTATTTTTTAAGATCTAAATGCAATGGTTGCAGTTCTTTCTTTCAGAAATATTTTTGACATAGTTATTTAGTCCAGTGCTTTAATTTAGGAGACGTTACTTCAGGTTTATAAATTGTACATTATCAAACAATTACTTCAAATGCTTTTAATTTGCTAACTAAAAATAGAGTACATTTTAATTAATGAATTAAGACCAAAACATCGAATATCCAATCAGGAGAACTGGAGATATGCAATTTTAAAGATTTCAGTGAATACAGAGCACCAAAAAGTACAAAGCGCCACCTGTGGCTTTCTGGTTACAATAGACCCGGACAAAGTCACAAGTTCAGGCCGACCGTGATGCAGTGCGGGCTGGCTAGAAGTATCCAGCTAGGTTAACTGAACAGAAGTACCTTAAATCCAGTTTGAGAAGAGTTGCAGGGTCTTGCGTTGAGGATGGGCCACGCATCTATGTTATGCGTCAGTTCCAATGAGAAGCGAGGCGGCGGTGTGAGATCTGTCATCGTCGCCAAGGATCCCGTAAATAAGGGCTTGCGATGATGCGTCGCACTGCCGAGGTGATGTGTTAGTCCAGAGGAGCTGCAAAGCTGCAGTGTGAGGTCCTGCGTCGTTGTCAAGGATCCCAGCCACAAGAGGATTGTGATGTGAGGACCTGTGTCAGAGATGCGTTCGGCATCGGTGGTTCCGATGGCACAGTGATGAAAAGTCCTTGCATGGGGAAGTCCAGACAGCAGAAGCGATGCATTGGTTCTGCTTGGGGTTGCACTGCGCAGCAGAGGAGATGCTGGATCCACAGATGGGCTGGCAGAGCGCCTTTAGGCTCACTCCCATGGGTCCAGGACTTGGGTGGCACCACTTGGCAGGGTGGGGCTCATAGATTGAAGAGTTGAAGTGCTGGGTTCAACATTGATAGAGTCTTCTGTCCCCGAGGCTCTAGTCAGGAGGCCAGCCAACTAGCCCTTGGAGTCACTCTTGGGGCCTGGGTTCAACAGATACAGGTCCAGTCCTTCTCACCCAGGCAAGAGGCCAGCAGGCCAGCACACCAGAGCAGCAGGCCTTCATAGCTGCAGTCTAGTACAGTGGCAGTCCCTTCAGCAGCACAGCATTCCTTCTTCCTGGAAGCGTCCACAGGTCTAAAAGTGTACCTGTGATTTGTTGTCTCAGGTCCAATATTTATTCTGGTGCCCACATCAAAAAGGAGTAGGCTACTAGAGGCTTTCACCACTAAGGTATCAGGCATCCCCAACCTCCTTGTCCTGGTCCCAGCTGGCCTGCTGTCATAATGGACTAGCTATAAGCCCTTTGTGTGAGTGTTCAGGCAGAGCCTTTGTGATGTACAAGTGTTGTGACAGCTCCTCCCCCTCGTTAACTCAGAGTAGCCTGTCCTGAGAAATACCTATCTTCCCTTTGTGCAACTGTCTGGGAGCAATACACAAAGACCAACTACCAGCTACACCTAGTCATGTGATTCAGCAACAGGCTGCAGGCACCAAATGGCTAGGACAAGCAAATGCCAACTTTCTAAAACTGCACAAAGAACAATTGATGGACAGAATGATTAACAATGTCAAACATTCTGTCTAGTAGAGAGATCGGGACCTAAATCCATCGTTTTGTTGCTCCCCATGCTATTCCAGTTTAAACCCAGCCATATGCAAATCAGTCTTGACCCTGCTCCCCATGGGAACAGTACAGCCCAAACTGCCAGGCCAGGTACCTCCCTGGACCGGAAACAAGCATCCTCGGACCAGTTTTGGGGTATCACTTCTCATCAGCCAGGTTAGCTTGTCTCCAAGTGCATGGAGAGTACAGGACCCCTGTCTGGTCAACTTTCTAAAACTGCCATTTTCAAAATTGTTATTAAAAATGTGACTTTACCGTTAAAAGGGGCTTTTAATTGCAATTCTGTAGACCCTGTACTCGACCTGTCTACCTGCTCTCAATTGGAAGTTACAGCTTATTAAATGTAATACGGTAACTGCAATGCTATCCTATGGAAGAGGTAGGCCTAGCAGTAGTGAAAAACAAATGTAAGAGTTTTTCTCCACCATAACACGTAAAACTAAAAGGTGCATGTCCCACTTTTTTTTAATATGTCACATCCTGTCCTCTGGGCTGCTCAGGGCCTAGCCTAAGGGTGTGTTGCTTAGATGTTTTAAAAGGGAAGGTTTGGGCCTGGCAAAAGGTTTATTTTTCATAAATAGCTGGACCATGAAGATGGACCAAACCCTAGGCGCACAACTGTATGTCCGGCAGGTTTCCAATGTAGACAATATTTGATCCAGTTTTTTGGTACTGAACAGACTTGTCTTCATAATGAGACTGATGTTTTTTGAATCTCTCAAGCAGTTTGTTGAAAAATTACAATATGAACTTTCATGATTCACACACAAATGTTACTCTACACTTGTAGAATCAAATATATAACAATGTATCAATGTAGCGATCTTTGTGCACAAATAATTGGCTCCAAAACCCAATACATTTCAGGAAAAACACTTTGTCTGGGGTAACTATAAATAGAATGGGAAACATAAAAGGTCTATGTAGGGAGTCGAAGGAGAAATTAAATAACAACAAGTCTGTGACACACTGAATAGGAAACACGTTTCTCCATGTTTAGAAGGGTGCTCATTGGTGTCATCCAAGCATTAAAAAATCTGTGAAAAGTGGTCAACTGCCCAAGCAGGTTGGTGAGTTTAACTCTGAGACATTGTGCAACAAAACCAAGTTCAAACCGCGCGACTCAAATGAGACACCCATCACCTAGTAAGAAAAGTGCAAAGTAAATGATGAAGGTAATACTGTGCCCTATCCCCTGTATTACAAACTCAAAAGTGAGGCTGTGCCGCCATCTCAATGACTTGCTAAGTAAGTTACTACTCACAAAAACGAAGTCAATAGTATCGTCAACGTCAATGATAAACAGAATACATGATACTCTCAATGCACTGCATACTATAGCTAGTCGGTCCCTTCGTGGTTATGTGGTCAGATTGGGAAGTGACTCAAAACAACTGTAAAAAGACAACACTGCATTGGTTACAAACTGACAGGCCAGGGCTGTTACACCCATGCATCAGATGCAGCAGTGAATGCCTACAAAAGCAATGTCAGCGTTCAAACGGAACAAATTGACATGACCAGTTCAATGGTTCTTTATTGCACCTGTTCCAATTAATGTACCATCCCCCACTTGTCTCACAATTGAAGAATGAACAGCAAAGTTGTGCTCAGTAATAAAAAATGAAAAATCAAACAAAACAAAAAATATTTAATGCAACAGTGAAACAGTGATGTTCTCCACTGTCTAACATGCTATAATCAAACACTCTGTGAACCCATAGCCAATCCCATAGGTATCTTTTAACCATGACATAGCGTAATCCGAACGTCAATGTGAAAAAATGCTAAATACACCAACCCCTAACCCCTAAAGTACACCCATCTCAGATTCTGCCCATAAACTCCACCTATCCCTAAAGGCTTAAAAACCCTCACTACCCATAAAAACTACCCATTCCTTAACGCAAAAGACAATCACCAACCCTAAAATCCACCCATCTCTGAACCAAAAGAAAACCTTTCTACATCTAAACTCCATGCATCCCTGAACCTTTAATACCCCTAACCACGGAACACTCCACCCATTCCTGGGTACTAATACTCTTTGTAGCCTTAAAATTCACTGCACTGACTTCCAAAACCCCTTACAGCCTCAACTTCACCCATCCGTGAACTCTAAAAGCCCCTCAACACCCCTACACTCCATCCATCCCTGAACCTTAAAACTCTCTCACCACCTACAAACTCCACTAATTATCAATATTAAAATTATCTTTCCTTCAAATGTTTCCTTTCAATTTCGATATTTTTGTATTTCTTCAAAATTGTCTTTCCTTAAAATTGATTTTCTATGATTTGGTTTCCTCTGCTGTGGTTTCTCAGTTATCATATTTCTATTAATTCACTGGAGGTATCCTGTTGTTTTAAGGCATACGATAAGAAAATATCAAAATGTAATACAAATAATACCATTCAAAACATTCTTAAGGGAAAATGTGATGTTACATTATGCTAGGCTCAGTTGAAAGATATGGTATGCATACTAAATATCGAAGTCAGAATATCGATGGTCTGTGCCGTGGTACTGCTGCAGTGCGGCCAAAGGAACCAAGAGTTGTGGTTGACTTTGGCTGCTTCCCTCCCAAGTACCAACCAAGAACCAGGAAAGATTTGGGAAAAGGGTGCATAAAATTTGTGGACACTATCATCATACCTGAAGCAAAGGTTTGCTTGCACAGCATAGGAGAGGGAATACTTAATTGTGTAGCCTTACAGCACTAGAAACTGTGCAGGATATTGGTGCAAGAAAACACACACACACGACTTTTATAGAGATTTTCACTGCATTTAATGGGAACAGCAGGTATCACTGTATTTTTGCAACTTTGACAAAGTAGTGGGATCCAAACCACTTGTACCTCTTTGTATCTTACTCATGACCTGCATTCAATCCACCACTCACTTTTTCCCATTCCTGTTTGGCTCTAAATCCTTCCTTTTTCAAATCAGATAGCTTTTGCTTAGCTTTCAACCACAAACGCAGTACTAGTGGTGTTGTTATTTAAATTGGTGCAGCTAGGGACAGTGCACCATAATATATTAAAGAGTACTGTCCCCTGTGCAGGGGTAAACGTGTGTGCTGGGAACAGCACAGCATTGAATGGCATACTGGCGACTTGAAACCAATGGTCTATCTATCAATGCAGATGGATCTGTGGATGTCCATATAGGGTCCATCTGCATTGGTGGCTGTATAGGGTCCACTGACCCACTTACCGTTTGGTGTATATTTGGTGTGCTTGTTGGTAATATCAATCAATCAATCAATCAATCAAACCGGATTTATAAATCACTGCTAATCACCCACAAAGGTATCCAGGTGCTGAGAGCTAAGCTGCTTGGGTGAAATCACTTGAACAACAAAGTCTTCACTTTCTATCTGGGTTCCTGAAGAGAAGATGAGGTCTGGAGGTGGAGGCTGTTCTAGGACTTTGTGGCGATGTATGAGAAGGAGCATCCTCCACTGTTGCTTCAGCAGATGTGGAGTTTCTTTGGGTGAGGGGTGATGTGGGTCCATTTGGGGAGTTCAAGGATGCATCTGGCTGCTGAGTTCTGTATGGTCTGTAATCTTTTCAGTAGGTGTGTGTGATTCCTATGTAGACTGCAGCTGGTAACGATGTCTTGAGTGCTGATGAGTCTGGTTGTGACTGAGTGCTATCTGAGAATCATGTTTCTAGACTCAGAGGCGACCTCGTTTTGGCATTTAAAAAGACTACTGTATCGTGAGGGCCTTATGAAAAGGAGTCCCCGTACTCTCGTTTAAGAAGAGCGTAGGACTTTTCTTTACATATAAACCTTTAGAACTTGATGCTTGTAAATTGTATAAGAACTTTTTATGTGTTGATCATAGAATAGGGGTAACTCCTCAGCTGGTGGAGTCTGTCAGAAACCTGGGGATCATGCTGGATACAGAGTTTTCCTTTAAGCATCAGATTAGCAAAATCACGGGCAAATGCTTTGGAATACTTAAAACACTCCGTAAAATTCTCGAATTACTCCCCATCAGTGCTAGAAAGACACTCATTCATGCCCTAGTCACGCCTCATTTGGACTATGGCAATGCTCTCCTTCTGGGCCTTAGCAAAAAAGGTATTCACCAACTTCAGTGCGTACAAAATGCTGCTGCACGTATGGTGTTAAACCTCCCACGTAGAGCATCAGGTAAAAAGGCACTCCATGAACTTCATTGGCTCCCTATCGAGGAGCGAATCAGGTTCAAGGCTCTCTGTTTTGCTCATCGCATTGCCCAGGGTAAAGGCCCTGGCTACTTGCGTAACCTTCTCACTCTCCATCGTCCCATCCGCAATCTCAGATCGGCTGGAGTTATGCTGTTCCAACTTCCCCGCGTTCGCAAGACCAAGATTGGAGGGGCTTCTTTTAGGTTCCTAGCCAGCAAACACTGGAACAGGCTTCCTCTTGATCTTCGCATGGAGCCTTCTGAAGCAAGATTCTGATTAAAGTTGAAAACTCACCTATTTCCGCGTAAAAACTAACTTTTTGTTTTGGGATCCTGGCGTGCCCCGGACTTTGGGCTTTTAGGGGAGCAGCGGCATCTGTCAGCGCGGGGACACACTATGCTAGTGTAACCAGGCGCTCTAGAAATGGTTTTATTATTATTATTATTATTATTATTAATTCACTTATTTGTCATTGTGTATATATGTAAGTTTGTGTTCACTTAATTCATTTTGTGCTTGTTCTTTATGAATGTATTGTAAATTACACTGAGCACTTAGGGCCATATGTAGGTAAATTATTTTTACCGATTCATAAATACCGAATTTTACCGAATCGGTATTTAAGAAGCGGTAAGTTATATGTAGGTCAACACTCGGTAAACTTTACCGAATCGGTAAAATTCGGTAAACATGAATCGGAATTTTCCGAATCGGTAAATACCGAAGCGGTATTTTCCGATTCGGTAAATACCGAAGCGGTATTTACCGAATCGGTAAATACCGAATCGGTAAATACCGAATCGGCAGTTCAACAACACATGACTTCAAGCAGCCAATCCTGTGCAACCTCAACCCCACCCAACCAGGGAGTGGCCACACCCAGGCAGGTGCACACAATTAGCAGACTCTGGAGAGGCTGGAAGTGCTGAGGAGAGGAAGAGAGCAACTGCCAGATTCAGACCTGGAGACAGCAAGAATGGCAAGCCAGGACACAGAGAGGGAAGGAGGGGAGAGGAAGCGAAAGCTCAAATTCAGCCCAAAGGAGCTGCAAGTTCTGGTGGAGGAGGTCGTGAAACAGCACCAGAAACTATTTGGGAAACTGTCACAGCAAGTGCCTGAGTCTGAGAAAAGAAAGATCTGGCTTGGAATCCAGGCACAGGTGAATGCCATAGGAGTGACCCCCCGGGACATCGATGTCCTGAAGAAGCGGTGGTATGACATCCGCATTATCACCAAGAGGAAGGTGGCAGATTTAAAAAAAGAGGCCAGCCAGACAGGAGGTGGACGCAACAGAGCACCAGCCCTGACAGAACTGGAGGAGCTAGTGGAGACAACGATTGAGCCAGAGAGCATCGTGGGGATTGGGGACGCTGACAGCTCCGCCAGAGGCACCTCCAAACAAGGTAAGACGCTTGCACAGCAATGTGCCCCCCCTACCCCTATCCAAACTCCCAAAATGTGCCATGAGAATCCAACTCCAGTACAGGTATTAGTGCATGCCTGCAATGCATCATGGGAGATGTAGTCCCTGAAAGGCCAAACATGATACGAGGACAATGAGATACTGTCTAGAAATTGTATTGTCATGTCAGGAAGACAAAGCTTCAGGTACACTTAGCTGCTGTTGCTTTTCTGTCCACAGGCACTACTGCGCACAGAACTGGCCATGAGAAGGGAGAGAGAGCACACCACACACCCAGCACAGAGAAGGCCACCACCAGTTCCGGCCAGGGAACGGCACCACAGGCACTTACACCACCCCAGCCAGCATCGCCGCTCCAGCCAGCATCCCCAGTCCTGCAGGTTTCACCACCATCTTCACCTCCTGCACAGCACAGGTTGAGGAGGCGTCCTGCAGCTAGGTTGGATGTGACCGACTCATCATCCGATGAGTCGAGGGGCCCGGAAACGTCCACTGTACCCCAGGATGTAACACATGCCAGTGTGCCTTCCGAGTCTGAGGGAGAACACACAGTTGGCAGACGGCGCCGCAGGGCTCGGCCGCAGAGTCCACCTCCCCTTGGGCAGGGCCATGGAGTGTTCTCAGGTCTTGAGGGCACCATGGTGAAAATACAATGCGTACAGGCAAGGGCAATGGTGTCCGTACAGCGACAGATGCGTGGCCTACACAACACCTTTGGAAACATTGAAAAGGGCATCACCACCATGGCAGGGGGCATTGCGGATATGGCAGCGGGCATGCGGGACATGTCCCAATCCATCATGGAGCTGTGCTCAAGGTTCGATGAGGACAGGGCCACACGGCGCAGGGGACATCAGAGGAAGGATCAGACCTCGAGGGCAGTGAACCGGCTGGCGACTGCCACATCGCTGATCTGCAGGCGCTCTGTTGCGATGCAGGAGGGCCTTGCACAGTGCAGCACAGATGTGTCCAGGGGGATGGTTAGGGTCACAAGTGCACTAGAAGTGCTGCTCACCAGCCAGTCTGCAGCAGCTGGCGCTTTGGATGCTGGCGACACAGAAGACACGACCAGCAGGAGCAGCATAACCCCCCCCGTCCCAGACACTCGTCGGAGCAACAGGCGTCAACGTGGTGCCACTGGTACCCCAGCCAGTGAGGACGCCCCCTCAATTCCATCCCGCACTGCTGCGCGTGGGCGCAAACAGTAAAGCCCCATGCGAAACAATGACACATTTGGGTGAAGTAACCCTTAACTCACAAAATTTAATTTCTCATTGTTGTTGTAATACAGTTTCCTTTGTGTTGTGGCGTAGTGCTGCCTGATTAAACTACGTCATGGCATCCAACTACAGGCTGTGTCCCCTTACTCATTCAGAAATAGTTGGATGTGATCTCTGCCCGTCTCACTCTTCCATCTGTTGCTGCTTGTACTCCTGCTGCGTTGGCCTCTGCATGCGCAGTCTCATCATCATTGTCCTCAATATATGTCATTTCGACCTCTGTGCCTTTCTTTGTGGCAAGGTTGTGCAGCATTGCACAAGTGGCAATAATCTTGCAGCAGAGGATGGGTGTGTACTGGCGTGCACCTCCACTCTTATGGAGGCAGCGAAACCTGCTCTTCAGTAGTCCAAACGTGCGCTCCACCACATTGCGAGTAGATTTGTGTGCCACATTATATCGTCTCTCACTCTGGGTTGATGGGTGTAGGTAGGGAGTGAGGATGAATGACCGCACGGCATATGCACTGTCCCCTAGGTGAGTAAAAGGGAGACATCAGTCACATGCCTCAATACACTATGATTTGCACTGAGTACTATGTAGCGTCACTGTTACTTACCTAGCAGGTATCCTTCCCCGAATTCTCCCGCAAGCAGTCGTGTGTAGATCCCACTGTTCTGGAAGATGTAGGAGTCATGGGTGCTCCCAGGGAATTTGGCAACAATATCAGTGATGATGTTCCCTGCATCGCAGATTACTTGCACATTGATGGAGTGGGTGGACTTTCTGTTTCTGTAGATGTGCTCAGTGGCAGCTGGTGGGCAGATTGGGATGTGTGTGCCATCTATACAGCCAATGACATGGGGGAACTGTGCCATTTGATAAAAGTCAGTTTTAGTTTTCTGCAGTTCAGCCTGTGTGTTAGGAAAGCTGATGTAGTGGTGCATTCTCTGCATCATGGCATCCAGGAACTTCCTGAAGAAACGGGACATGCAACTCTGGGAAACTCCGCCCACCGCAGCTATCACCCCCTGGTAACTGCCAGATGCAAGTAGGTGTAGGCTGCAGAGCACCTGCACATGTGGTGGTATGGCATGGGCCCTTCTTGTTGGCTGGTTCAGGAGTGGGTGCAGGTCCCTTATCAGGTCCAAGATGGTTTGGGGGTGTAGCCTGTACCTTTCATGTATCTCTGCGTCAGTCAGTTGGAAGAGTGTGATGCGCTGTCTGTAGATGCGTTCCTCCCGTCTCCATATCCTCAGTCCTGCAGCCTGTAGACGTAGCCGCCTTGCAATGACATACAGAGCAGCCATGTTGTCCATGCTGTTGCATTTTGGGATTGCTTAAATGCACTGTTGAAAATTACCACCTGCTTTCTATCAGTGTTAATTACCGACTCTTATTTACCGATTTTGAAGGATTTCTTAATTACCGACTTTACATACATTACATTTTTCAGTATTACCACTTCATATTTACCACTTCATATTTACCGAATCGGAAAATATGTATTCGGTAAATTTGAAGCGGTATTTTTGAAGTCGGTAAATTTGAATCGGTATTTACCGATTCATATTTACCGAATATGTGTTTTTGGCCTCCTACATCTCAACTATCTAAATACCGGTCGGTAACGTCTGTTTTACCGAATTTCGGCCATTACCGACCGGTATTTGGCTACCTACATATGGCCCTTAGTCATTGTTTAAGTAGGCGCTGCATAGGAACAACATGTCTTGTTGGAATACAAAAAACAGATTCGCATTTAATTGCAAACCAGGGGTAAATAAAAAATCCATCTGGTAAGCTAAAGTATGTATTATTCATGGTGTCAGAGGTAACATTTTTTGATTATATTATTGGGATTCCAACCTCTGTACTCCTTAACAGAATCACTCCCCTGTTTTTTATAGCTCTGAAAATCTTTCGGCGCATGTGGAGAGTGAGGAAGCAGGTGGTGGAGACTGCATTGATATGGTTTTTTAATTTGAGTTTGTTGTCCAGGATGATTCCGAAGTTATGGGCGTGGTCTGTGGGAGTGGGTGAGGGTGAGGGTCCCAGTTCTGTAGGCCACCAGGAGTTGTTCCACAGGAAGGTGTTGGTCTGCTCAGCATGCTACAGCTCAGCATAGGAAAAAAGGTGTTTCTTTGTTCTGTAGCAGTTCATTCTAGTTTCTCCTTAAAAATCAAACCCATTAGACCTGATTTACAAAGGTAAACTTACAATTTTGTGCAAGTTTACTATTTTTTTGGCATTTAAAAAAATATGAGTTTAATTTTAGTATTAGTACTTTTATGACTGCGATGACTCAACACTTGGGGAGTAGAACTCCGCACATGAAAAGATAGGCCTGTCCTAGCTTTATATGTGTGGATTCTTTGCAGTTGTCAAATTACTATTAGTAAAATTAAACTCATCGTTTGAAAATGCCAAAAAATTGAGTCAGTATTGCAAGTTTACCTTTGTGGATCAGACCCATTGGTTCTAATTCACTAGTGCATTATAATCTGTCTTTATGTATGTTAGCATGCTGAATATAGGTATGATTGGATGTGGTATTTATACAGCACAGACCTAGCCGAAGGGCATCATACTTCCACTGACACGCGGTTACATTTCAGGTGTAAAACGTGTGTAGTCTTGTACACTAAATGCTCAAACTAATGATGTACATTTCACTGTGAATTAATGACTTGAATTTTTTTGTCCTTCACTTTGGTGAAGTGGGTGAATTTCTGTCTGGTTGCAAAATGTGTGACCGTAAGATTCAGTTCCCCATTTTTAAACTGCATTTCTGGTAATACTTGTCAGCGTTGTATGCACATATCTACTAATCAGTGTTATCCAGCTAACATGGTTAAAAAGAGTGCGGGACCTATTTACAAAGGCATTTTGGGCTACACAACTGAACACTCCTGTTGTACTCTTTTGCGCATTCTTACCTGTCTTTGTGACGGCATCAAAAAAGGGAATAAAATGAGAATATTGATATTGATATACAGTTTGTACAAACACAAAGTACTGCACAGCACTGTACACTCATTGCTATTTTACTAATAGGGAGTTGAAGTTTTTTTCCCTGATGCACATAGGCACGTAAGAGTACGTAAAAGAGTACTCCTGCAATACCAATACATAATGAGAGCCGTGGGTCACTGGTCGGGGCCACAGACACTCATTTTTAGGGACGAAGACTTATTTCTCCTCATCAGACACTTTCTGAGATCAAGAGAGGGAAAAGCATACAAAAGGAAGAAGGAGGACGCGAAAGACAGATATAATGCCAGCAAGGGAGAAAGCAGGAACCTGCAAGAGTGAGATAAAAGTGCATGGAGTTTACTGGATTATAAATGTCTGAGCAGGCATCAGGACTACACAGCCTAAGTATTGGATGGGCTGACATATAATAGCGCTGTCTGCGGGTTTCTGAGAAGCCCTTTGGGCACCGGCACTCATTATTTTACAAATTAAGCACTGTCATACTACTTCCCTTACTCATAAATGCTTTTGTGAATGGGCACTCTTTTACACAAGGAGTGGTATTATAGCAGTCATTGAATGGAGTGGCATGAACTGGACTGTGTGCCTATGCATCTTGCAGCCATTAAGGTAAGGTGCAACCTTTGTTTGACCTCATCATTTTTTATAAGTGACTTTGTAAAGTACTATTCTCCAGACCTCTCCCAGTCAGTGTGCTCACTGTCTGTGCACCTAGTGTGATGTCCCTCGTGAGGACAGATTTCTCCTTCCCAAAATAACGCAGATTCTTTATACCACCCGAGAGGGTCATTTCCATCAATGACTCATTTGTCAAATGCATTTAGATGTATTGATGGCACCCATGTGTTTCTGCAGGCATCACAAGAGGAGCAAAGCAGCTCCGAAAATAGATAGTTCTACTGTTCCAACTACGTGGGGATGATTTGTGGGAGGTAAGTGCTAAGATTTATTTAGAGTTTCTTGTCAGGGATGGTGAGAACTATCCATTGGAGGAGGAACAAAAATGGCAAGCATTGTGATGGGGATTAAAGGATGAGAACAAGTCTGGGACAAGGGCTAGTTTGGCTGTAAAAAGTTTGGCGAATGGGACCTATTTCGAAATATTCCTGAGTGAGAGAAGCCAGTTAAGGGCAATGTTATGTAATAAATGCAGTAACAATGAGGCATGGAGGTCCGGATAAATATTTGACCTTCATCTGTCATCGACCAACTTTTCCATGAAATTTGCATTGGAAATAGCAAGTCGCCGCATATTAAATATTTTTATAAATTGTTTTTTTATTAGGTTTTATAATTACATATATATTGATGAATATGTGTCATAGCTTGATGCAAGAAGTTTTTTTACACAAACCTCTCCATGAGTAAGTTGGGTAGCTTCAGAGCATCTCTCAATATGTTAACTAAATAAAACTGGGATACAATGCATAACACACTTGCTCCGACTTATTTTTATTTGCATTAGATATCAGAGTTGTTTTAATCTTAGCAACACAAAGCAGATTGCAATTAACCAGTAATATAAATACAGCTTGTAACTCCACACCCGAGTAGGATATAATTGGTGTCTATGGGGCCCGGGCGTAGGAGAGTAGGGGGGCAGTTACACACATATAAAGGTTTGTAGTTAATTAACGATCTCTCTATAGTACATTGGGGCAGATTTATGTTAGACTTGCGCCACTTTTACGCCGCCGTTGCGTCACTTTTTTGACGCAGCGGCGGCGTAAACCCTGCGCCACGTTGCGCCCTATTTACATCGTGACGCATCTATGGAGATGCGTCACGGTGTAAAGCCCTGCGCCACATTAAACCTGCGTCAGGTTTAATGTATGCAGGGTGGGCGTTCCAGCGGAAAAAGCCTCGGAAAAGTGACGCAGTGAAATCTACAAGATTTCACTCAGTCACTTTTCCGACACTGCTGCGTCAAAACCTTGCGCCTGCTTGCAGCAGGCGTAAGGCATGACGCAGATGTTAGGTATGGGCAGCCCCTAAACATTGCTGGAGTTGCGTCGTGCTTGCGACACGACTCCAGCAATGCGCCGCCCTTACGCCATCAGATGCGTCACGCATCTGTTTATCCTTGCGCCACGATGCGCTGCATTGTAAATGCGGCGCATCTGTGGTGGCGCAAGGGTAAACTTGCGTGACGCATCTTTCCTGGCGCATCCCTGCTGATTTGCGGGGATGCGCCAGGAAACATAAATCTGCCCCATTGTTTCTCCACCTCCGGGGATCCCAGGTCGTGATGGAGCAATCCCTAGCCCTCACATGGTAGAATAGGCATTTCATAGTTCTCGTCAATGGAGATGCTCTTTCGAGTTTTCTTCTAGGAGTGTCAATATCGCATCCCATTTAACACCCAAAGCCACCTGGCCTGCCCCCCTCTGTGTAATTACATCCGACCTCTCAGCCTCTGCCCATCTTTTGAGGTCTGTCATCCATATTGTACTTCTTAGAATTGATATTGCTTTCCAATGCATGGATGTTTTAATTTTTCCAAAACATAAAAGCAGGGTCCAGGATCCTGTTTCTCGCTTTAGTTTTCGTTTAGATCGGTGCATGTGACCTAATAAATGTAAAGCAGTGGTGGCCGCCAGGTTCAGCTCAGTGTCAGGTGTATTTGTTGCAAATAGTTAAACTATATCAATTTTTAGACTGTTTTAGTGTATTCAACTGTATTGATCCAATCGGAATCAGACAACTCTGGGGCAGATTTACAAGAAAGTGACGCATCTGTACAGATGCGTCACTTTCCCTGCGCCACCGTTAGAAACCCTTGCGCCACCATAGATGCGCCGGGGCAGATTTACGTTCCCTGGCGCATCCCTGCAAATAAGCAGGGATGCGCCAGGGAAGATGCGTCACGCAAGTTTGCCCTTGCGCCACCGCAGATGCGCCGCATTTACAATGTGGTGCATCGTGGCGCAAGGACAAGCAGATGCGTGACGCATCTGCCAGCGTAAGGTTGGCGCAGTGTTGAAGTTGTGTCGCATGCGCAACGCAACTCCAGCACTGTTCCAACCTGCCCTATCCCTAACATGGTGCATCACGCCTTACGCCTGCTTGAAGCAGGCGTAAGGATTTAACGCACCAGCGTCGGAAAAGTGACTCCGTGAAATCTCTTAGATTTCACTGCGTCACTTTTCCGAGGCTTTTTCTGACGTAACGCCCACCCTGCATACATTAAACCTGATGCGGGTTTAATGTGGCGCAGGGCTTTACAACGTGACACATCTCCCTAGATGCGTCACGTTGTAAATCTGTCGCAGCATGGCACTAGCTTTGCGCCGCCGCTGCGCCACATAAGTGACGCAACGACAGCGCAAAAGTGGCGCACGGGGCTTGTAAAGCTGCCCCACCGTATTTACAATATGGCGCACTGTGGCGCAAGGATTGACAGATGCGTCAGAAATTCTGACGCATCTGTTGGCGGAAAAGTCACGCATTTGCTGGAGTCGTGTCGCAAGCATGACACAACTCCAGCAATGCGTGTTGAGGCCTATTCCCGCTACACTGCGTCACTACTTACGCCTGCTTGAAGCAGGTGTAAGATTTTGACGCGGTGGCTTCCTAAAAGTTGCGCAGTGAAATCTTGTAGATTTCACTGAGTCACTTTTACGAGGCCTTCCTGCATGGGAACGCCCACCCTGCATACATTATACCTGACGCAGGAATAATGTGACGCAGGGCTTTACAACATGACGCATCTCCCTAGATGCGTCACGTTGTAAATAGGCCGCATTGTTTGCGCCACTGTTGCCTCAAAAAAGTGACGCACTGCAGTGCAAAAGTCACTCGCAAGCGGCTTGGAAATCTGCCCCTCTGTATTTAACTTTCTTTCCCATTTCTCTCATATGAAGGAATCATCTGAGTAAAAGGCAGGCATCATAGCATTCTAGAGTACTGTAATACCAAAAACGTTGCAACACATCAGATTTTAAGTGTTCCCAAGCATTTGCCCTAAAAGTTAGCCTCGCTAATCTTATCACTAATTCATAAGTCATGAATAGCCCCAGGCCCAGACTGCAGTCAACTATAAATGTATCAAATGTGCATAACGCACCGCTGTCATAAAGGTCTCCAAGGGTTTCTATGCCCAGCTCTGTCCATGGATGGACATCCTTTGTTCGTGCAATGTCACTGAACTTCAGGAGACACCTTACAGTGATAGTTAGTGTTAGACCTGTCAGCTCAGGTTGGTCTTCCCCCATACATTTTGCCTTCATCCTCCTATTTTTTTTAATTTGTTTTGTTGGCTTTAGGACTTTACCACAGCTAACCAGTGCTAAAATGCGTGTGCTCACTCCTTAAAACCAGAGCCTGTAAATTGAATTCTATAAGTGGGCCTGCAGCAAATAGTGTGCTACTCATTAAGTAGCCTCTTAAAAAATTTCCCAGGCCTGCCAATTCAGCCTGAATGTGGTTTTAAACTGCCAATTTGACTTGGCAATATAACCCCCTTGCCAAACCTTTTTATTGCATGTTTATTACCCTCAAGGTAAGCTCTAGGTAGCCCATATGGTAGGGTGTACTGTAATTAAAATGTTGGACATACACTTTTAAATTTTACATGTCCTGGTAGTGAAAAACTCCTAAGATCATTTTCCAATACTTTGAGGCCTACCCCTCCCGTAGGAGAACATTGGGTTGCCTTATTACATTTAATAGGGGATAACTTTTGATTGAGAACAGGTGTAGTTTCATATTTTCTGTCTAAGAAATTGTAATTTTAAATCCTCTTTAATTGTGAAGCCTGACTTTAAGTTACAATTTAGAAAATCTGACTTTTAGAAAGTTGGTGTTTTCCTGCCCAAGCTATTTGGTGCCTGCAGCCTGTTCTTGGTTCACATGGCTAGGTGTAGTTGGCAGTTGGACTTTGTATATTCCTCCCAGACACTTGTTCAATAAAGGGATTAGGGTTGTCTAGATGGGCCGTCACTGGCAAGATGGGAGGGCAGAGCTGGGCACAGCCCCACATGAAAATCAATAGGCTGTGCCCTGCCTTCACACAAAGGACTTCACACCACCTTATTGTGCCTGTAGTCAGGCTGGAACCAGAGCAGAGGAGGCAGGAAACTCCAAGCACTTCAAAGGGAATTCTCTTGAAACTTCTCCTACTTCAAAGAAGGCACCATTTATGAAAAGGGGACCTTCAGATCCACTCTTCAATTCTCTTTCTGGACCTGTGGAAGGACTCTCAGAGGACTGGCTCTTGCTGTTGCCTGCTGTGTACTTCAAAAGACTGCTTTGCTCCACATGGAAGGATTGCTCTGCTGCCTGAAGACTACCTTGAAGCCTCAGAGGCCTGCCCTGTAGCTTGAGCCCTGTTCCACTACTTGAACCCAGGACAATAAGAGTAACTCCAAGGGATAGATGTCTGGCCTCCTGATCAGCACCTCAGGGACAGAGACTATTTTGAACCTGCACTTGGACCCAGCCTGAGTGAGCCCCAACCCTCCAAGTGGTGTCTCCCTAGCCCTGGACCATTGCAAGGGATGCTAAACGTCTCCTGAAAACTTGGGTATTAGAACAGTTTTGACAATGATGGACTCTGAGAACTGAGAGGAGACTGGGACCTACCTACTCAATGATCCAACCAAGGTGCAGTGCTGGTTGGTCTGATATCGCAGCAGCTCCCGCTACGTTCTTATCCACGGCAGTAAATCCTGTTCAGCGGTCCTTCGCAGAAGGAGTATCTGGCCTCCTGGAGCCCTCGTCAGCTACGGCTTGCAGCTTCATACTGCTTGAGATTTTTTGACTTGCACAAAAGAGACTAAGAGCCTGATTACGAACTTGGAGGAAAGGGTTACTCCGTCACAAACATGAAGGATATCCCATCCGCTGTATTGCATTCCCATTAAATCCTATGGAACTTTTGATACAGTGGACGGGATGTCCGTCACGTTTGTGACGGAGTATCCCATCTGCCAAGATCATAATCAGGCCATGCATCCAAACATAGAAATCTTCATTCCGACTTCCTCCAGTGGCTCTCTGATGATGATGCCTCTTCCTCAGGCACCACCTACAGCCTTGCCCTGCTGAACGTTACCTTCTCAGATATTGTTTAACAAAATCTCATCTAGGTCTGAAGGTAAATGCTGACAGGGCCCAATCCACTTCTTTGTATTTACACGGACCTCCATCAAGGACACCGATTATTTTTTTACTTTGCCCGGTCTCGGCGACTAGATATATCCGCAGTTGGCACTTTGACCTTTTAGGTTTTTACCTTAAAATTTTAAAATTCATAACTCCGGTTCTACTGATTGCATTTTTGCAATTTTGGTGTCAAATAATTTATCAAACTTTACTATTTTTTTCTAAATTGGTGTGGGATTTTTCTGGTGTTGTTCTTTCTATTTATTACTGTCTGCGTGCTGTACACATACTTTACACCTTGTCTCAATGTTAAGCCCGACTGCTTTTGTGCCAATGTACCAGATGGTTAAGCACAGATTAATTTAGAGACTTTTGTCGTTCACCGTGACAGGGATTGTGGCTGTTGCTTGAGAAGGGTTAACACCCCACTCAACCAACAAGCCAATTTCTCAAAGTTTGCATTGCTTGAATTGGCTGCCCCTCAAGCCATGTCATTGTGTGGAGGGTTACATTGTGCTGTTTGTGTTCCTGTTATGTTTTCCTGATATGCATGATGTAAACCTCTGCAGATGCATGATGTAAACCACTGCAGATGCAACATGATGCATAGTTTGTTACTCGTGGCCAGTGTGTGTTCTTTTGAAGTATTTTCTCTGCCTTGCTACAAAAACTTAATTGCTAACTTTTGGCTTTTTTTTCAGACGTGTCTGCTCTGTGAATGACTGACTCTGTCTCTCATAAATACGCAGTGCTATTCACTGATTGTCCTTTCGCGTTCCTTTGTTTTACTTTACTGTTATAATGATATATTATTGGATTTATGTATTTTTTTGGTACATAATCTATCACCAAACACTTAATTTAGCAAAAAGCCAGACTTATTGGCTTTGTCAGTGCTTGATTCTTTACAGCAATTTCTACCAGAAATGTAAAGCTATATAGTAAATTAACAGCCATACACATCACAGCACTCACAAAGTGTTCATGACTTGTTAAACATATTTTTGGGCTCCTATTCATAGCCTTTTACAAGTACTGGAGGATTTACTGCCGTGGATAAGTACTGGAGGATTAAACATGATTGAACAGAGTTATGTGGCACGGAGAATATCAAATTATGTGGTAAGGTTCACTAAATTATCTGTCTAGAAAAGGCAAATAATGCAGCTTATTATTTCAGTGTTTTTGTTTTATTTTAACACACATTAATACTGAGAAAAGACTTCACTTTATTGGTACCAGTTCAACAATTGAATTAAGCAATCGCCATACAAAAATGACCTATTAACCTCTGCACTGTGTTTTACACTATGATACTCCACATGTGAATCTTTTTGTAGTAACTATTGACTACTATTTAAGTTAGAATTGTTTTCAATTACATTTTCAAATTATTTAGCAGATGGTGGATTATGTCGCAAGTGTGGTAAATTCATAATCACTGCATTTTCAGTGGACAGAGTGTAACTCACTGAGCCATCATGCGGTCTCGAATTCACTGTTCTACAGGAATTCGACAAAGGTCAAGGCTCCTGGAAGCATTCTCCTCCAGGAGCAAATTCCACACACTACAGCACTCATGACTGAAGATATGAGTAGAATCTGATAGGAATGTTTAGTCTGAAGCCTGATTGAAGTTTGGACACGATGCTCCAGAAAATGCTTTATCCGGAAACATACCAATCACATTGGCTATTGCAGAGGTCAAATTTATTGCACATGAAAATCTCTTTACAAGGTTCCAAGAAGGAAAACATCTGCCTGCTGCAGATATGAGATGCTATACAGCCAAGATAGGATGAGCATACCTGTATATGTATATATGTATATATATATATTACCTACTGGCGGTCGCCAGTAGGTAGTTATAGTTAGGACCTAGTTACCATAGGAAAATCGTAACATTCTTTTCCCAATAACTTTGGCGTCGGATGAAGAATCTTCGCGAAATTTTCAAAACTGGTGGGGTGCTCCGGTCAGCTCCTATCCTGAATGTTTTGGGTTGGTTCGTCAAGCGGGGGTCGAGAAAAAAGGCGGGTCCCAAAACACTTTTTCTCCATGTTATTTCCCATAGGAATAGAGTTTAAAAAAACGATTTCGCATAGGACACTTTAGACACGGTTATAGCAAATACTGCTGAACGGAACAAAATAGGGGGTCTGTTACGGACCCCCGAGCCCCAGGGACCACCACCCACCGGGACTTTGCATTAAATGGGAAGGGGGCCATGTGGCCCCCCTGCTGGAGCCAATGATGGCCCTGGGGACCGCCACCCCCCAGGGACAGCTCCTGCAGTGTCCCGGGGTGCCCACCCCCGGGACACTGCTGTTTGCAATGATAGGGCGGGAACCTCGCGGCTGCCGCCCTGTCATTGCAAACTTTGCTTTGCTTCGCGAAGCAAAGCAGAATTGCTTTTCCATAAGGGTTTCTGCATGTCAGCAGCTCCCCTTGTGGAAAAGCAAAGGACGCGGCGAGCCGGCGGGACCGTGGGGGGATTGGGGACTGTTCCACGGTCTCCAACGGATAGGGCCGGCCCCAGGGGATGGGGTCCCCGGGGCCAGAAGAGGGCCAGGAGGGGGGGCACGCAGCCCCCCTCCCAAATATATTTTTTTTAATAATAAATAAAGGCCGGCCCCGGGGGATGGGGTGCCTGGGGCCAATAGAGGCCTTAGGAGGGGCGCCACGCAGCCCCATCCATAATAAAAAAAATGTGACCATGCCCCGGGGGATGGGGTCCCTGGGGCCAGAATTGGCCATGGGAGGGGGGCCCACGCGGCCCCCTTCCCGTAACATTTTTATTTCTTTTTTTAAAATGGAGGCCAGGCCCAGGGGGATAGGGTCTCCAGGGCCAATAAAATAGAAAAGTAAGAGGGGCAACACAGCCCCCCTTCTTTAAAAAGCTTAAAATAAAAAAAGACTGGCATCATGCCGGAGGCCCCGCCCCCTCCCTGCAGTACTCTGCAAACGCGCCCCCTGGTGCGTTGTAAGATGGGGAAGTAATTCCCCTTGAATACCGGGGGTCCCTGAGGGCCAACTAGCCTACCAGGAATCTCCAGAATGCACCAGGGAGCTGCGTTGCAGAGAGGTGTTCAGAGGCATGCCCCTTTTTACACCTCTCTGCAACGCTGCTCTGTGGCGCTTACTGGAGGTACCTGGTGGGCTAGTTGGAACCCAGGGACCCTCAGGATTCAAGGGGACTTAATCCCCCAACTTAAAACGCACCACGGGCGTGTGGTGTGTTTTAAGTTGGGGAATTAATTCCTCTTCAATACTGAGGGTCCCTGGGGGACAACTAGCCCACCACTTACCTCCAGTAAGCGCCACTGCACTGCGTTGCAGAGAGGTGGCCCAGGCCATGCCCCTTTTTACACCACTCTGCAACGTAGCACTGTGGCGCTTACTGGAGGTAAGTGGTGGGCTAGTTGGCCCCCAGGGACACTCAGGACTCAAGCGGACTTAATCCCCCAATGTACAACTCACCAGGGGGTGCGTTTGCTCAGTGGTGCAGGGAGGGGATGTGGCCTGATGTCAAAAGTGCGCAAACGCGCCCTGTGGCGCGTTTTAACTTGGAGAATTAAGTCCCCTTGAATCCTGAGGGTCCCTGCGGGCCAACTAACCTACCAGGTACGTCCAATAAGTGGCACAGAGTTGCATTGCAGAGAGGTGTAAAATGGCCTTGGACCACCTCTCTGCAACGCAGCTCTGTGGTGCTTACTGGAGGAGGTACGTGGTGTGCTAGTCGGACCCAGGGACTCTCAGGATTCAAGGGGACTTAATCCCCCAACTTAAAACGTGCCACAGGGCGCCTTTGCACAGTGGTAAAGGGAGGGGGCGGGGCCAGAGGTGACTTGTGCAAACACGGCCTGAAGCCCGTTTTAAGTTGGGGAATTAAGTCCCCTTCAATCCTGAGGGCCCCTGGGGATCAACTAGGCCACCAGGTACCTCCAGTAAGCACCACAGGGCTTTGTTGCAGAGAGGTGGTCCAGGCCATGCCCCTTTTTACACCTCTGTGAAACACATTTCTGTGGCATTTACTGGAGGTACCTGGTGGGCTAGTTGGACCCCAGGGACCCTTAGGATTCAAGGGGACTTAATCTCCCAACTTAAAACGGCTAATCTCCCAACTTAAAACGGCCACAGGGCCTGTTTGCACACATGTCACCTCAGGCCCCCCCTCCGTTCACCACTGTGCAAACTCGCCCGTGGCGTGTTTTAAGAGGTAGTTTTAATCCCCCTCCCCTATTATGTACTAGGGACTTAAAGAGGAGGTCATGCTAATCACAGAGGTACCCCAATGCATAGTGTTCCCTAGTGTATGTAGGTGTTTTCACTGTATTCTAAGTGTCTTTTAGCATAGCACTGGCTCTAGGCCTGGTTAGTCAGAGTCCGTTACTACCAGTACCCGTATGAAAAAGTTGTGGGCACAGGATGATTTTGCAACAAGGCCTCTTTCTGCTCCTCTGTCGGTTCTTTCTGCACGTCTTCCTTCTTCATGCAGTTTTCTTCGTCTGTAGGCATAGTTAGAAATTAGCATTTAAAAAACCTTTGAAATTCACTGAAAAAACCACAGGTTTCAGACACGTTATAGTTAGGAATTAGCATTTAAAAAACCTTAGAAATTCACTGAAAAAACCATAGGTTTTAGGGTAAGTTATAGTTAGTTGGACATTTCACTCGTACAAAACCATAGAAAATCCCCTGTTACAGATAGTTCAGCTAACTTTAACTCGCGCCCCCGCAATGCACATATTACATCACTCATGACATGGTCAGTGACATCACTGATGACATCTCAAGTTACATCACTTGTGATAAATTGATGCATCTTCTCACACCCTAATATAACCTTTGATACACCCACTCTAAATTACAGACGGGCATTCTCAAAACCATTGACACTCCAACACCAATAACTACATACCCACTCGCTGATTCTTAGGTCTACACACACATCCACTCACTCATCCGTACAGTCACTCATACTTATGGTCACAAAGTACAGGACTATCATATCATTGAAATTCCCCCGTTATAGTTAGTTCAGCTAACTATAACTTGCGCGCCCGCAATGCACTGCTGATGACGTCACATATTACATCACTCATGACATGGTCAATGACATCACTCATGACATCACTGATAAAATCTCAAATGACATCACTGATGACATCATCCAGTGAATGTGTGTTTTTCTGAAAATTACATATGTTTTATATATCAAGGTTGATGGAAGAATAAATGGGTATATAAGTGTCTAAATGGATGATTTGTTTTTGAAAAATTGATTAAGTGTATCTTAGTGAATACATGGCTTAGTGAGTAATGTTTAAATATGTAAATATCTGTATCAGTCTCTCACTTTGTGTATAAGTGGCTGCATGGGTTGGTGAGTAGCTACATGAGTGTCTATATAGGTTATTAGTTGGTGTTTTGAGTATCAGTATGAGTGTCTGTATGGTTTGATAGGGGGTATTACATAGTGCATAGGTGCATGAATGAGTGACTCACTGTTTGTATCTGTTGAAGACAGAATGTGTGCAGGACTGTATGGGTGGATGAGTGTGTGCATGGGTGTGTGAGTGAGTGAATGACTGTCTCAATAGTGTCTTTATGAGTAACTACATATGTTTTAAACTAGTATATGTGACTATTGGTGTATATAAGTGAGTATATGTGAGAGTGAGAGATTGGAAGAGTTCCTGTATGACTATGTATGTGTTTCTATAAGTGATTGTTTAAAAGACTAAGTATGTGTCGGTTTCTGTAGAAGTAAGTGTGGTGGTGTGTGTATAACTGTATATGCAAGTAAATGGATGTATGATTCTTTATTAGCATGAGTGACTATGTGTGTGAGTAACTCTATGGATGAGTGGTGTTGTGTAACAGGATGTATAGGTGTATGAGTACATATGATGAGTGAGTACATGTATGAGTGACTGTATAGGACTGTTGGTGAATGAGTGGATGTGTATGTGGATCTTAGAATTACTGAATAGGTTGTTGTAACTGGTATTGGTATGTCCATTGTTTTGAAAATTTTAGTTTCTATTTTTGAATGTGTGTATCAAAGGTTATATTAGGGGGAGAGGAGGTCTGCCACTCTATCACAAGGATGATGTCATCAGTGATGTCATCAGTGATGTCATTTGAGATGTCATCAGTGATGTCATCAGTGATGTCACTGACCATTTCATGAGTGATGTAATATGTGACGTCATCAGCAGTGCATTGCGGGCGCACGAGTTATAGTTAGCTGAACTAACTATAACGGGGGAATTTCAATGGTTTTGTACGAGTGTAAAGTCCAGCTAACCATAACGCCCCTGAAAAGTATGGTTTTTTTCAGTGAATTTCTATGTTTTTTAAATACTAATTCCTAACTATAACGTGCCTGAAACCTATGGTTTTTTCAGTGAATTTCAAAGGTTTTTTAAATGCTAATTTCTAACTATGCCTACAGAGATAGGACATGTGAAGAAAGAAGAAAAAACGCACAGAAAGAAAAAAAAGAAATGCAGAAAGAAGCAGCAGAAGTCCTCAAAGACGAAGAGAAGTGCAGGAAGAAGGATAACGTGCAGAAAGAACAAACAGAAGAGCAGAAAGAAGCCTTGTTGCAAAATCATCCTGTACCCTCAACTTTTTCAGACGGATACTGGTGGTAACTGAGTCTGTCTAACCAGTCCTAGAGCCAGTGCTATGTTAAAAGACACTCAGAATACAATGAAAACACCTACATACACTAGGGAACATTATGCTTTGGGGTCTCCCTGTGATTAGCATGACCTCCTCTGTAAGCCCCTAGTATATAATAGGGCAGGGGACTAAAACTACCTCTTAAAACGCGCCACAGGGTGTGTTTGGACACGTTACCTCAGGCCCCGTCCCCTCCCTTCCCCACTGTGTAAACACGCCCTGTGGCCGTTTTAAGTTGGGAGATTAAGTCCCCTTGAATCCTGAGGGTCCCTAGGGTCCAACTAGACCACTAGGTACCTCCAGTAAGCGCCACAGAGCTGTGTTGCAGAGACCACCTCTCTGCAACGCAGCTCAGTGGCGCTTACTGGAAGCACCTGGTGGGCTAGTTAGCCCCCAGGGGCCCTCAGGATTGAAGGGGAATAATTTCCCCAACTTAAAACGTGCCATAGGGCATGTTTGCACACGTCACCTCAGGCCCCGTCCCCTCCCTTCCCCACTGTGTAAACACGCCCTGTGGCCGTTTTAAGTTGGGAGATTAAGTCCCCTTGACTCCTGAGGGTCCCTAGGGGCAAAATAGCCCACTAGGTACGTCCAGTAAGCGCCATTGCAGAGAGGTGTAAAAAGGGGCACGGCCTGCACCACCTCTCTGCAACGCAGAGCAGTGGCACTTACTGGAAGCACCTGGTGGGCTAGTTGGCCCCCAGGGTCCCTCAGGATTGAAAGGGAATTATTTCCCCATCTTAAAACGTGCCACAGGGCGTGTTTGCACATGTCACCTCAGGCCCCGTCCCCTCCCTTCACCACTGTGTAAACGCGTCCTCTGGCCGTTCTAAGTTGAGAGATTAAGTCCCCTTGAATCCTAAGGGTCCCTAGAGTCAAACTAGCCCACTAGGTACCTCCAGTAAGTGCCACAGATCTGCGTTGCATAGAGGTGTAAAAAGGGGCGTGGCCTCAGAACACCTGTCTGCAACGCAGCTCCCTGGCACACACTGGAGATACCCGTTGGGCTAGTTGGCCCTCAGGGACCCTCAGTATTGAAGGGGAATTAATTCCCCAACTTACAACTGGCCAGGGGGCGCGTTTGCAGAGTGCTGCTGTGGTAAATATTTAAATTACCTGTACTATTTTTTATGCGGTAAAGTCTAGTAAGAATAACTCAGTCAAAATAAGAGGCAGAATCCGTGGTATTAGAGGTTCTGAAAAGGGCTTTATTCCTTACAAAGGAATTATAGTTCGAACTAGGCAACCATATTCCATCACCACGAAGGTTCAGGAAGGGATCAGCAATACATTATTGACAAGTAACAATATTTATATGGAAAGCATTGCATTAGGACAGATGCAGGAGGCGTAACAGCTGAAAATACAGATAAGAATACACATACGTAATGAAAATAGGCGTAAATACAGGCGTATACTAGAAACGTCATTAAAAATGATGTCACAAGTGGGTGGATCCATAAGAGAATCCTGCAGTGTCAGCAGAAATATTTGACAGAGATGCGCGCGCAGCCGCATGACGCGTGATTGACGTACAACTAGAGGGTGAAGGGAACTTGACATTTGGCCCTACATGTGGAGACAGAAGTCTGTGGTGTCAGGACAACCTAGTCCTAAATCATATCTAATATCTTGTGTTTAAGGAACTATATTATCTGGAAGGAAGGGTCTTCTCGGACAGATCCTATTCTATACTGACTGTTAGTGCGTGTACAAGCGTCTAGGTGTCTACATGTGATGCGAGGGGGCAGGAATCTTCCATAGTAACAGGGGCTATGAATTACTTGCAAAAAGACAGCGAGGCCGAGCCTTTTGCTCGGTAGCTGGAGGGATGTTTACCTAAACTACTAGACAGGAATGTATTGAATGAGGAGCGGAGCTGATAACTTGAAGGCTGAATACAGTTTTTGGCAGGCAACAGGCCGCGTCAGGCACCGTTAGCCGCGCAGGGAGTAAGACAAAGTTCATGGACACGGATGCAGGTCCAAGCTGGAGCATTTCAGAGGCAGAAACAGAAAAAGGCTTGATGGCAGAATTCAGGGCCTACTCGCCTTAACTACAAAACTAGAAGAGTGAACCGCATAAAGTCGGTGGCCTTTCATACTTAGGAATGGAATATTCGACCCATTCATGGCGGATCTGAAAGAGGGCATGTTGACGTTGGACGCGCATGTATTTGCGTTTTCATAGCTGAAACTGGAGGGAACATACATGTACTTATAGCATGTACATGGAGCCGTTGGGGTCTAAGATAGGGGACACAATTGACCATAAAAATTCATATTTCCACATTCCCTCCTTGTCCCCTACGGACCCTCATGAAATATCCATCTTCATCAATCCATCAATCTGTTCATATAGCATCATTTGTTCTTCTTTCTTCTTCCGAGATCTTGAATGAAAATTTGAAGGCGGGATACACGATGTGGCACACAGACCACAAATCGCTGGCCCACATTGTAGACACAAGCAGCAACTGAATAGTATGAGAAAGCCAATACCTAGGAAGGATAGGATCCTCCATCCCCAGGCTGACAACACGCTCCAGAACCAACCGGACCAAGTCCAGGTGCCTGGATTCTGGTGTATCTGGCTTACGATCTTATGAAGTCGAGTTATGGCTTTATATACTGACCGCGCGTTTTCTGGTATGAAAACACAGCAACTTGATCCGATGACCCTACAAGCTCCGCCCCTATCGGCCAGAATGACGTCAAGGACAAGACGATTTTGGAGAACAACAATCCGCATCGCAGACTGCTCCTCCGTTAAGTTGCCCAAAGCGGAAGTAGTTTCATTCACTACTGCTTCAAGGGTTCTAGTTAATCTACGTATCAGCTTACTATTGGTGACTGTACCTATGTAGGGAAAGAAACCTTTATTGAAATCTGTGTATTTCTCCCATGCTGTTTCAGTGTAGTCGACAATCGGGAGGTCTCTCTGCTGTCTATTGTGTACTAAATGGGTGTTCCTATGATAATCAGGCGGGCTAGGAAAACAGGTGGCAGAAGGAATGCAATGTAACAGGTACCATCCCAATCTAGGGGTAGGCGTATGTATGCGGTGTGACCACAGATGAAGTAGGAGTGACGGGAAGCTCTAAATGTAGATTTGCCTTTATCACTGAATTCTATTACAGTGGTACATTTACTATGGCCCATGTGTTTTGAACCATTCTTTCTTACACATAATTCGCCTCTAACTGGAAATACTGACATAACGGGCAAGATTGGTGTAGCTTCGGATTCAATATTCAGGATCATAAGATTAAGTGTAAAGTTACCTAATCCATATACTTCATTTTCTAGATCAGTTCCTGTTCTTTTGGGAAGTCCCTCCTTGTTAGGGTAGCAGACTTTAAGTAAAACTAGGTTCAGGTTTCCCCATACCCAATTGTCTTGATAAACTACTGTATTTGAATCTAGGGAATTAATCAAACTAAACCATGCTCCACAGGAGCCATTGTGTGTGAATGGATACGGAAAGAGGGGCAGAACTCCCTTGTATTTCTGATAGGGAGGGAGTCGGCCACATATCCAACAATTTGTAGCATTGCTGGTCTGATGAGAATGATGTAACATACTAATGAATGTGTTGTTGCGCAGCGCAAATCTATAGGACAACTCATGTGGGGGTAATTCACTAAAAGAATGTTCGGCAGTAGCATTGAAAACATGCTTGGAGATAGGGTAATACATGTGTAATAATATACCGGAGATAATAATCAGAAGACTTAGAAAAAACATAATTAACAATGTCACTATGCAGTGACTACGAAGTGATTTACAGTACGCATGTGTCCTGAGCTGTTTCTGTCCATTTTTCTCTCTATTTCGGTCTAGAGGATACATGTCAGAGACAAATTCAACCGATTCACCTTGGAGAGGACTTAAACAATCAAATTGTCTGACTTGCTAGACCTTAGTTTCAGTTTATAGTTTTCACTCTTGGTTTGTTCAACCAGGGGTAGTTTTGAATCAGTCTGTGAGGGAATGCAGGGCTGAGGGTTCACGTCGGACGGTAGTCCATAAATTTTTTTGATGTGGCTCGAGTGCAACCACCCTTTACGTTCCTCAATCTTCACGGCTGTCCTTGTGGTTAAAATGACGAGCTTCGGCGACCGCCACCGAGGCTCCAGCTGGCTCCTCCTGTCAAAATTCCTCACAAACACGAGGTCCCCCGGAACCACGTCGTGGGGCTTCACCTCAGTGTTGTCGGGAAAAGCTGCAGCTACCTGTGAACGACAAGATTGTAGTGCAGACATCAAGGAAGCCAGGTAATCTGTCAGCATATTACAATCAACATCAGTTATTTTACGAGGTATAGGCGTCCCCCACATATTTGGTGGTCTACCGAAGATCACCTCATACGGGGATAGCCCTGTTCGAGAGTGTGCTACCATTCTCATGTAAAAGAGCGCGACTGGTAAAGCTGTTATCCAGTCGACACCTTTTTCTCTACATATTTTTGACAGTCTAATTTTCAGAGTTTGATTATGTCGTTCCACGAGACCTGCTGCCTCGGGATGTCGGACACAGTGGAATTTCCATTGGTAGCCTAACAGAAGTGAAACATGTTTCATGAGCTCGGATGAGAACGGTTGGCCATTATCTGAGTACACGATACGGGGCAAACCATACCGTGGGAAGAATTCTCGAACTAACTGTTTGGCAGTAGTCGGGGCAGTGTAATCTGAGACGGGATACGCCTCTGTCCACCGGGAAAGAGCGCATACAACTACGAGGACATATTTGAATCCTCGACAACGTTCCATCTGGATATAATCCATCTGGAGGACTTCAAAAGGGTGATCGGGGGGTTGAAATCCACCCTGGTCTACAGGTACGCCTTTTCCTGGATTGAACTGACAACAAATCATACAGGTACGTACTTTCTGTTTAGCCGCTGCTCGTAAGTGTTTATTAAACCAAATGTGTTGAATACTGTCTAGCATAGCTTTCTCTCCTAGGTGCGCTGGACTATGTATTGTGTTAATGATGACCTGAACCATTGAGTCGGGGAGAAACCATATAGATTTTCCCTTCGTCATCCATCCTTGATCCGTTTGGATCCCTCCTAATTCAGTCCATCTCTTTATTTCTTCTGGTGTAGCATGTGTCTGTATGTCAATTACATCGAGGGCGGGATCCTTAACTGTCATGCAGTGTGTTGGTGTCGGAACTATTGTCTTTGTCGTGTCAATTGGACGAGTCTGATTCTGAGCAGTCTGTTTAGCTGTTCTGTCAGCTAGGTCATTACCCTGAGAAATAATGTCAGTTACTTTTGTATGGGCTTTACACTTCATGATAGATATTGAAGTAGGCAGATGTATTGCATCTAACAGAGCTTGAATAAGGGGACCGTGCTGGATGTGGGCACCGTGAGAAGTTAAATAACCTCTCTCTCGCCACAGTACGCCGAAGTCATGGACGACTCCGAATGCATAACGTGAATCTGTGTATATGTTGACTTTCTTATTTTTGGCTTGAATACAGGCTTGTGTCAGAGCGATGAGCTCTGCTGCTTGAGCTGACAAGGTGTCGATACAATTTGTTTCAATAATTTCAGTGTCTGTTGTGACTGCATAAGCGGCCACTAATTCTCCTGCATTTGTTCTCATGCATGAACCATCTACATATAATGTCAGGTCTGGGTCTGATAATGGAATATCTGTCAAGTCTTGTCTGGGTTTTGTTGTAATAGTAATGACTTCAATACAATCATGTGCCAATGGGTCTGTTCCATTCAATGGCAAAAGTGTGGCAGGATTTAATGTACTACAGCGTCTGATTTCTATGTGTGGCTGGAACAATGTTAATTCGTAACCCGTCAGTCTTGCTATAGTCAAGTGTTGTGTTTGGGTCCGGTTCAGGAGAACCTCTACTGCGTGTGGTACTTGTACTGTCAATTGATGTCCTAACACTATGGCGTCACTTTGTCTGATTGCTAAAGCTGTTGCTGCGACTGATTTCAGGCACACAGGAAGAGCCTGAGCTACGGGATCTAATGTACTAGAAAAATAAGCACATGGCTTATGTGATCCTGCTTGTTCCTGCGTGAGTACTGACAAAGCAGTACCTTCACGTTCTGTAACAAAAAGTGTAAAACGTTTGCTGTAACATGGCGTTGCTAAAACAGGTGCTTGGCATAAAGCTTTCTTTAAGCTTTCAAAAGCTTGTGTATGTTCCTGAGTCCAAGGGAGGACAGTCGGTGTCGCTGCCTCCTGTGTTGTTAACTGAATGAGTGGTTTAGCTAAAAATGCATATTGGGGAATCCACTGCCTACAGTACGAAGTGAGGCCTTTGAAGGTCCGTACCTCCTTTTGTGTCTTGGGTGGTGGCATGTTTACAATTAACTGGATGCGATCAGGTGTGAGCTGTCTCCCCCATTTGGACAGCAAGTGCCCTAGGTACACAACTTGCTGTACACAGAATTGTAGTTTCGAAGGGGACACTTTGTGCCCCTTGTCGGCTAAGAAATGTAAAACCGTCAGTGATGCTTTTTCACATTCAGGTTCGCTTCGTGCGGTGATCAGCAGATCATCGACGTATTGAAGCAGGGCAGTGTTAGCTGGCATGTGAATACTGTCAAGTTCTCTTTTCAGTGCTTGGCTATAGATGCTGGGGCTTTCTGTGAATCCTTGAGGTGCACGTGTGAATTTAAAACTTCGTCCATTTAAACTGAATCCGAACAAATATTGGCTTTCCGGATCGATTGGGACGCTAAAGAAAGCGTTCTTGAGATCAATTACAGTAAAGAACGTTGCTTCTGAATCTATGGCCGTTAATAATGAAGAGATATCTGGGACCACGGGGTATTGTGGTACAATGCATTTATTTAATTCTCGCAGATCAATAACTAATCGATATACTGGTGGTGCTTTTGGATCGGTTCGTTTAAGAATCGGAATTATCGGGGAATTACATATATTGGAGTCAGTCTCTACAACCACTCCTTGTGCGATGAGCTCGTCAATGATTTGCAGTAAAGCCACAACAGCATCTGGCGGTAATTTGTATTGTCGCATTCGTGGTAGTACCACTCCTGTTTTGAGTGTGACTCGATATGGTGTAATGTGCATACAACCTACATCAGTGGGGCCTTGTGCCCATAAATGTGCAGGTAGATTCTGTAACCGGTGATCCATGTCTCTAGACACGTAGTGACCTTTAAAGTCACGCAAAAATAGTCGTACTCCTTCCGGAGAACAACATATTACAGCTCCTAGAGCCTTCAATGTTTTTATACCTAACAAGTTTTCTGGACATGATTTCGTAAGTAATAGATCTGTAGTCCGTGTTAATGGACCGACTGTAAATGCAAGTGGTTGCGATACTTCGTTAACAGTAGGCTTTCCTGAAAAACCAAGGGAAATATTTTGTGAGCCTGAGAGGGGTACCCCTGGGACTTCGCTGTGACGGATAGTGGTTCTGCTTGCCCCTGTATCGAGTAGAAACTTTCTATCTTTCCCTAATAACTGACTTTGTACATAAGGACCCTCTTGGTCTACTGGAACCTCAATAAGGGGTAAGCCAACTTCCCTCTCTAGGCTATTTCATGTGTAGCGCTGATACTCTGGATAGTCATTTTGTGCATACTGGTACATCTGTTGTGTCGTGTTTTGTGTCGCAGCAATAGGCTGTGGCTGTTGTTGTAATTGTAGTTGTGGTTGTGGTGCGGTCTGTTGTACAGCTGGCATAGGCTGTATATTCTGAGGTACTTGTTGTTGGATCTGATCCTGTCTAGGCGGACGTGGTCTCTCTTTCGTTATACCCGTAGAGATATTATGTTTCAGAACTGCGCAATCGTGTATATAATGACCTGGCTGTTTACAATAGTTGCATGTCCCTCTAACAGGACCTACTGAATCATTGGACTGTGTCATACCCTTTTTATGACCGTCAACTGGAACTGACTGAGCAACAAGCATTTTCATTTTTGTGTCTTTCATACGTCTTTGTTCATGTTCTTGTTCTTCCCTAATTCTATTGTGATGATATTGTAACATTTGTAACATCTGTGACGGTGTGTTTCCTTGCCAGGTACTCTCGAATTTCAGTACTCTACTCTTGACTTGGGGCAGGGAATTCTCAACTAATTTTGTCACAAACAGATGCGGATACGATTCACTACTTGCTTTTATGCCACTATTAATACCAAAACATTTTTCAAATCGGGAATAGAAATCACTAGTGTCTTCATCTTGTTTTTGTTTACAGGCTGAGATTGCACCCCAATCTTCCTTTTTCGTAGTTAATAAACGTGGTAGTACCTGCACTAATAATCCTGGTAATGCTGTAGTCCTTTCCCCAAGCCCTGAACCTGCAGCTCGGGCCTTTTCTTCGTTTTCTAATACTGTCCAATCTATCTTTTGGTCTCCCACCTCCCATTCCTTTTCTTTGAGTTTCTCGTAAATACCGGCGGGTAATAGGACTTTTAATATTTTCATAAGGTCCGGGTAAGTATACTCTCCCAAGAGTAGCATGTCTTTTATCTCCCGGTGGAAACCTGCTGGGTCTTTGTCATGGCTAGGTACTACTTTCTTCATCTCTAATAATTCAATTTTAGTTATGGGCGCGTACACAAACACGCGTTTAAAAATATTGTCCTCACCTCTGACTGGGTGCACTTCGCGTAAGGGATTCTGTCTGTCTATGTGATACGTTTTTCTTTCCAACTTGGGGGGAACTGAAACATGCTCTGGGCATACGAAGACAATGTACTGGTGTCGATATTCTAGAATTTCCTTAATTAAGTCAGTACCTGAACCTCTCCATTTATTCGTGAGTAATTCTATCAGTATATCAGGCAGGGGACCGGGATCGGAGTGTTGGCTTCTATATAATATAACGAGATGTTGTATCATGTATATACCAGCTAAACGCTGTTCGTCTGGGGTAAGATTCAAAAACGTGTGTGCCAACGCATCATCACTGTATTTTTCAGAACTGTCAGCCCATTGTACTGCTGACCTGGCTAATTCTTGTTCATCCATAGAATCGAGCATATGATACCCCCTTCGGTCTCGGAGTAATTTATCAGCAGCCTGGAATAAGTGTTCAGGGGACTTCATATTTAACATAGGGGCTTGAAAATGTCTGTTACATTCTGGACGTATCGGGCGTATCGGGTCATTAAAGTATCTGGTATTGTTACAAGGTCTTCCCCTACCTACATAAGCTATCGTTTCTAATTGTCCTGTGGGCATTTCTGATTCTTCCTCCTCCTCTCCCTCTGATTCAGTTTTGTCTGCCTCTAATCTGGCTTTATGTATTCGTTCTACTTCTTTGCGGATCTTTCGGCACATAACTACTATGCATGTCTGTTTATCATGCTTTCCCTCGGATATATTCTGACCCCATCGGGTAAGTACTTGCATTTCATCCTGGTCTACCTCGGACCTATCTCTGTCTCTGATCAAGCAGTTTATGAAGAAACGTAACAGTTGTCTCTGTATATCCGCTTTCTGGTATTCCATGGCTTCTTCAATACTTTCAGGGCCTTGCCCTGTTTGGACAAAGCGATATATATTGTCTAAATGTTTAATCATTCCTGGTAGCGTCGTTAAATATATTGAGGCTCGTCGTATACGTAGTGATGAGAGCACCATTCTGTCATTTTTACCGGGCACTGGATCATATCTACAATCTACAAGATGTTCCTTAAACATGTCGGATGTTGCTATTTGGGGTGTACGTTGGTTTGCTAAATCTCTAAGAGACGATTTGCTTCTTGATGGTGGTGTGGCAAAAATTGCTGTCGCACCTTCTGAGGTGCTAGGCATGAAAGGATTTGTGGGGTGTAAGGTAGAGACTGTGGATGCAGGAAAAGCGGTGGAAACAGATGGACCTGTTGGATTGTGCGGAGGAGTTTGTTGTTGCGGAGGTGGGGGCAGATGATCTCGGTGTTGAGCTCCAACGACGGGTGGCGTGTGTGGTGGATCATTAACATATTCGGGAGCTACGTCGTCTAAATAGGAGGAAAGGAAAATATCTTTTGCGGTCTTGGGATGTGCTTTAATCGGGAGTAATGGGGGTGGCAAATCTTTCGGTATTTCCGGGGTGGCCTTAGGTAAACCTTCGGCCAAAAGAGGATACATACCATTCATAAGAGTGTTTCGTTGTCTGTCTACTTGTTCTGTTTTTACTCGGATACCTTCCTCAACTAATACGTTTTCTCGGGCTCTATTTGAGTTCTCCCTACTTTTCTCTTCCAGTCTGAGCGCTTTCTCTGTGCGCCTATGCGATTCTTTACGCCATAACTCAATAGCATCTTTCTGTGACTGTCTGGCTTTCTTTTTCCATAATTCTTCTTCTACTCTCATGATGCAATCTGCATCCCATGTCCCAGCTGCGGGCCACCTCTGACTTTCTGCTAGATCCTTGGTGTAGTCCACCCATAAGTCAAGATATAATACGGCATCTAGGCCATGTTTATGATACATAAAATACCCTGGAGTGTCCCTAGGTGGAATGGGAACAGCTTCTTCGAGTACTCCTTTTCTAGTTTTGATCTGTCTTAATTTTGAAAAGAACGGCATCTTTAAACTTTGTTACTTGGTTCTTACTTGAACTGGACTTGGACACAATTAATACGATAAACACAATATAGAACACTCATTCATACCACAATTTTTGGACACAGTAAAACATTTAACATTTAACATTTAACTTTTCACGAACAATGATAATTAGAAGAAAACTAGTTACTGACATAATACTAATACTAGATAATACTGATTTATATACATGAACATACTGGATATACTGCTAAACAGTACAGATACACTGCTAAAACAGTGCAGACCGGATCTGTGTACCCAAACCCGTCAGGACCGGCACAAATTAATGTGCACGTCTAACTGCCTCCCCAGCAACGGTACTCACCGGGTAGCACGGAACGGAAGGCCTCGGAACTGAACTGAACTGGACCGGACTGGACTCGACTCGACTCGGAACTTCGGAACCTGGTGGGCCTCTGTATACCTCGGATCTTGCTCTCTCAGCTAGGCTCTGGTCGGGATACTTCGCACTTCTCACCGCCTCGTCTGGGTGTTGATCGCAGCCTCAGTCACCCCCACTTGGCCGGAGGGAGATACAGGAAATCCTGCGGGTACGCGTTGTTGTCCGTCCGGCTGTGGCAGGAGACCGGGCCTGCAACGCACCTCCGGCGCGTGAGATGAGAAAGTGTCCCTATTCGGGCGCCAATTATGTGGTAAATATTTAAATTACCTGTACTATTTTTTATGCGGTAAAGTCTAGTAAGAATAACTCAGTCAAAATAAGAGGCAGAATCCGTGGTATTAGAGGTTCTGAAAAGGGCTTTATTCCTTACAAAGGAATTATAGTTCGAACTAGGCAACCATATTCCATCACCACGAAGGTTCAGGAAGGGATCAGCAATACATTATTGACAAGTAACAATATTTATATGGAAAGCATTGCATTAGGACAGATGCAGGAGGCGTAACAGCTGAAAATACAGATAAGAATACACATACGTAATGAAAATAGGCGTAAATACAGGCGTATACTAGAAACGTCATTAAAAATGATGTCACAAGTGGGTGGATCCATAAGAGAATCCTGCAGTGTCAGCAGAAATATTTGACAGAGATGCGCGCGCAGCCGCATGACGCGTGATTGACGTACAACTAGAGGGTGAAGGGAACTTGACATTTGGCCCTACATGTGGAGACAGAAGTCTGGGGTGTCAGGACAACCTAGTCCTAAATCATATCTAATATCTTGTGTTTAAGGAACTATATTATCTGGAAGGAAGGGTCTTCTCGGACAGATCCAATTCTATACTGACTGTTAGTGCGTGTACAAGCGTCTAGGTGTCTACATGTGATGCGAGGGGGCAGGAATCTTCCATAGTAACAGGGGCTATGAATTACTTGCAAAAAGACAGCGAGGCCGAGCCTTTTGCTCGGTAGCTGGAGGGATGTTTACCTAAACTACTAGACAGGAATGTATTGAATGAGGAGCGGAGCTGATAACTTGAAGGCTGAATACAGTTTTTGGCAGGCAACAGGCCGCGTCAGGCACCGTTAGCCGCGCAGGGAGTAAGACAAAGTTCATGGACACGGATGCAGGTCCAAGCTGGAGCATTTCAGAGGCAGAAACAGAAAAAGGCTTGATGGCAGAATTCAGGGCCTACTCGCCTTAACTACAAAACTAGAAGAGTGAACCGCATAAAGTCGGTGGCCTTTCATACTTAGGAATGGAATATTCGACCCATTCATGGCGGATCTGAAAGAGGGCATGTTGACGTTGGACGCGCATGTATTTGCGTTTTCATAGCTGAAACTGGAGGGAACATACATGTACTTATAGCATGTACATGGAGCCGTTGGGGTCTAAGATAGGGGACACAATTGACCATAAAAATTCATATTTCCACACTGCAAGGAGGGGGCGTGGCCTCCGGCGCGATGACAGTCTTTTATTTTTTTAAGAAGGAGGGCTGTGTGGCCCCCCTTCTTTTTCTAATTTATTGGCCCTGGGGACCCTATCCCCAGGGCCTGCACCCTAATTTTTGTTGTTGAAAAAAATACATTTGGAAGGGGGCAGTGTGGCCCCCCGCCCAAGGCCTTAATCGGCCCCGGGGACCCCAACCCCCGGGTCATGGGCTTTTTTTTTTTTAATTCCTCAGGAGGGGGGCTGCATTGTCCCCCTCCTCAGGCCACTTATGGCCCCGGGAATCCCATCCCCCGGGGCCAGCCTTTGTTTTTTATTATTTAAAAAAAATATATATTTATAGAAACACCTAGGACATGCTGGACAAACCGTATGTACCTATCACCATGACGATTTGTGTGATATTCATTAAAAGGCGACTATGCATACAATGAATCCATGTGGAATGTATTTACACCACTAGTGAATCTCTGACGTGTCTGACGCCTTACCGTGCCTAATCCCGGTACCCCCGCCGGTGGGTACTCTCCAAGTAGACACCCTTGTCGTTTATTTATACAAACATGGGTAGCTATTGACGGGCACATTTAATACACACGTGCACCAAGCCATTCAAAGGGGATTCGACAAAAATTCGACCAAACTATGCAAGAAACCCCGCTCACGGTTAATAAAACACACATCCACCGTCGGATGTGTAATACTTTTTATTTTACTCTCTGGAAAGGATACGAACCTCACTTGAGAGTCACAGTGTGCTCCTGGCTGAGCCCAATGCTGTGTTACACCCACCAGTGCCCGCCGAGTGCCACACACCTCTGTTTTGTATTCCACCAGCTAGTGCGTATGCTATGACACTCTCTAGCCCATGTGCACTGTAACACCAGCCCGTCAATATGTCATGCCACACTTGCCTTCGCACGGGTTATATTGCTCCATCTAACGTGCCTTCCTCGATGCCTATGTTATAACGCACAGCGCTATGCCATACATATTACAATCTGGGATCCATATCTTTGTCACAGTGTATATGCAACGTTACACTCCCCAGCACATATTTTATATTACAACTTTAGAGACTAGTTAGGTTACACAACACTGCCCTGTGCATATTACACTCCAAGGCGCATATCGCATAGCACGCGCTTGTGCCTGTGCTATCTCGCGCTCTCCAATGAATCTGTCATTGCGCACAATGTATTGCATATTAAATTTCACACTCCGGTTCATCTTATATCACACTTTTTGATGCATAATTTATACCATATACTATATCTAGTTTTCATTTTCAATCGTGCTCTCAGGACTATGTTCTATATAACACTGTGTCCACCTACCCTTTTCACGGGCATTACATTTTGCGATGGAGGTGGAGGGTCAGGGGGTGTTTCTGCCAAGTGAGCCCGGAGTCACAGTCACAAACGTCCTCTTCTTCCTGAATAAAAGTGAGATTATGCTGCATACTTGTTCATATTTTAAGTAGTTCGCACAGACACACATTTTAAAAACAATAAAGTTCCTAATACCCACCTTATCTGAACAGTTAGCTTGCTGCCCCATCCACCTCTTCCCTATCCTCTGTTGTCTGAATCCATGGACTAGCCGCCTCCCCCCTGCCATGCATGGTCTGATGTGCTGCCACTGCCCTCCATTTAGCATGATGTACCAGTCCACTCCTCCTCCATTGCCCAGTTCTATGGCCCATCATTGACCTCCTGCTTAGCCTCTGTGCTTAGCTTGCTGCCCCTATTCTCCTTCCCCCTGCCCTCCGATGTCTTTGTGCATGCCCCTGCTCCATCCTTTTTGCCCACCATGTTCCATGGACCTGCCACTCCCATCTACTCTAAGTGTTCTGTGGAGCTGCCACTCCCCTCCCACTTGCCTAGCATTGTCAGGTGACTGTAACCTGTCCCTGCCACCTCCACCCTGCCTGTCCACATGCCATGCCCCTAACCCCTTCCTCCTGTCCTCCATGGTCCATTTTAGTGCCACACCCTTCTGCCCTCCCTGGTCTGTTGTGCTGCAACTGCTCCTCCTGCCTGCCCCGCGCGGTCTGTTGTGAGGCCCCTTCCCCTGAACTCTCTTGTCTGTGCCCAGGTCCTGACCCTCCCTTCTATCCTCCATGGTCCTTTGTGCATGCCCCTGCACCCTCCTTCTTGCCCATCATAGCCATTGTGCTGCCACTAACCCTCCTGCTTGCCATGCATAGTCTTCTGTGCTGCCATGGCCCCTCCCACCTTCCCTGTGTGGTCAGCTAGCTGCCCCTGACCCCCTCCCACCTTCCCTCCATGGTCTGTGTGTATGCCATCATAGTCTCACTGTTGCTCTCCATGGTGTGTCTTGTTTCTAGTGCCCATCCTGCCTGACCACCATGGTCATTTTGCTGCTCCTGCCCTGCCCCCTTGCCCCCAGCCCTCTGTTTCCATGTGCAGACCCCTAATCCCTCCCTCCTGGCTTGTCTGTTCCATTGTAATGCCCCTGATCCATCCCTCCTGCCCTTTATGGTCTGTTATGCTGCAGCTTTCTCTCCTGTCTGTCCATTATGGTCAGCTAGCTACCATTGCCTCTTTCCCCTCTGTTCTCTGTTGTCCATGTGCATGGTCCTGTCCCCTCCCTATTGCTTTCTATGCATTGTTGTGCTGCACTTCCGTCCCGCATGCCCTGTGTGTTGTATTGTGCTGCTGCAAACCCTGATGCCTGCCCTGTAGGGTCAGTTTGGTGCACCTCTCCATGTCCCTCCTGTCCTCTGTTATCCGAGTCCATGTCCCTACCCCAATTCCTCCTGCCTACCACGATCCAATGTACCATACTTGCGAACGTTTTGAACTTGGTAAGAGGGAGATTAAAAAAAAAAGCTGGGGTATTGATTATCCCCTTTGAGTTACATTGAAAAAGAGGAGATTGTAGACAGGAGACAGATCAAACAAAGCCCATTTGAGCTTAAAAACATTGGTCGTTTCCTGGCTGAAACGGGTCTGTTGGCATGTATGGTTGTACTACCACTGCCTCTTCCTTCTTCCCACAATGGTCTATTATATTGCCACAGCCTCTCTTGCCAGTCCTGGATTGTTGGTTTGTTGCCCCTGCCCCCCTTTCCACTGCCCTCCATAGTCTGTTGTGCTGCCACTGCCCTTCCTGCCTGCCCAGTGTGGTCAAATTGTTTCCTCTATACTCTCCTACCTGCCTTCAATTTTCAGAGTCCGTGCCCCTGGCCTCTGCCTCTCAACAGTATCCCAATGAACAACTAGATTGCTAACATTCTATATTTATTACAAAAGTGTGGAACGCCTGACGTCATCTTGATGTAATCAAAACTGTAATACCTAGAGCATTTCCTTTAGAAATTACATATATGAGGGTGTCTTATTTGCACCAAAATTATGTTTAGTGCTATAAAAAACTAAAATGAGGACATGTTTTCTGAGTTTTCAAATAGCGACAAAGAACTTTTAAATTATTTGTAATCTTTATGTTTTTTTATTCAGTTGACCACTTGATTAAATGTTGCACTTAGGGGAGAGGATGTGGTGTTACTTCCAGAGCTGCAGACTTTGTAACTGGGGAACCAGGTTGGAATTCTGCTTCAGCTCAACATTCTGTGATTCTGGTCAAATCACTTAATCTCCCCATGTCTACAACCAAAATGAATTTGATCTTGTGTGATGTAACCAATGCTCATTTAAAGCACTCCTGACAAGTCTGCACTATATAAGACTGCAAATACACAAAAAATAAGTGTTTTGCACACTTCTGTCATTGGGCTACATGTGGAATACATCTGGGTGATATTTGTCTCTGGTGGCCATCTTGGGAGATTTATTTGTTGTGAAGTTTCCTAATTTCCTCATTTACTGCAGTCTCCTCAGTAGGAAATACGTTCAGGTTTTTACTTTGGTTCCATCAAGAAGGCATTCAGATGTGTCACACATTTGCCATAAATTCTGAATGTTACCACTCTAGTTGCTCATTAGATCACTGTAGTAAAGCTTCTGCTCACCAGGGAAGTCTGCTGCTGGTACTCAAAGTGCATGTTTCAGTCTGTATGTCAGATTTTTTTTATGAAATAGAAGAGGATTTGAGAAGTCAAAATGTGCCCTAGTTTTTCTTTCTGCAGCACTAATCATAATTTCTATGGCAAAATGAACCCCCTCATTTTGTTCCTTTTTAAATTAGATGTTTTAAGAGTTACCACTTTATTCCAATTAAGATGGCTTCAGGTGTGCAATACGTTTGTCATAAGTAGGACTGTTAGCGCTCTAGTTGTTCTTTAGAACACTCTGGGAAGCTGCAGTAGAACACAAAGGAATCAACTGACAGTCTCTGCCCTTGTTGGATGTACATGTTTTACTGAGAATGTCAGACTTCATTCTCACATGACTGAGAAAGATAATGTGAATTTACAGAAAATATGCTCTCAGTTTAGTTTATAGATCACCTTCCAAACCTCTGTGGGAAAAGCATGAGAAAATAGTTTTCTCTCAAACATGATTCATGATATCACAGCAGACGTCTTTCTCACATGGTAAAATCACCTTAGAACACACCACAATTCCTAAAATGAGTATGGTACCATCAACAAATGATTTATAATGTAACTAAAGTCTTAAAACCTTCTATTAACTGCAATGCTTTTTAATGAGGTGCTATCATGTATATTAGTCCCAAGATGGCTGCCAACACTTCTTGCATGAAGTACTGACAGCCAATCAGATCTCAGGATGAGATGTGTGGTTAGGCACCGCCCAGATATATCTATCTTTTTAACTCTAATTTTCTCAGGAACTACTGAACGGATTTACACCATTTAAGCAAAAGGCACCAGTCTGAACTGAGAACTACCTCTTTGCCAAACTTGGTGTAATTCCGTTCAGCAGTTCGTGCTGTAGCTGCGTCAACAGGTCCTATGGGAAAATGCATGGGGAAAATGTGTTTTGGGAACCCCTTTTTTCTCGGCCCCCACTTGATGAATCACCGTGAAATTATCAGGATAGGAGCGGACCGGAGCTGGCCAAAAGTTTGGAAAATTTCGCGAAGATTCGGCAATCGGTGCCAACGTTATTCTAAATAGAATGTTTCGTATTTCTTGTGGAAAATAGGTCCTAACTATAACTACCTACTGGCGACTGCCAGTAGGTAATATATATATTACCTACTGGCGGTCGCCAGTAGGTAGTTATAGTTAGGACCACGTTTCCATAGGAAATCCGCAACATTCTATTTTGAATAACTTTGGCGCCGGTCGACGAATCCTCGTGAATTTCTCAAAATAGGTGGGGCGCTACGCTCCGCTCCTACCCTGAAAGTCTCGGGGGGATCCGTCAAGCGGGGGCTGAGATAAAAGGGGGGTCCCAAAACGCATTTTTCCCATGCATTTTTCCATAGGACCTTTAGAACGAGCTACAGCCCGAACGGCTGAACAGAATTACTCAAAATTTGGCAGAGAGGTAGTCCCTAGGTCAAGGAAGTGCCTTTTGTAGGTTTGGTGTAAATCTGTTCAGTAGATTCTGAGAAAATAGCCTTTAAATCAATATATATATCTGAGCCCGCTTACGGTACGCTTACCGTACGCTTACGGTAAGCGTACGGTGGCGTGCGCGAGCGCGATTCTGATTGGCTCTTAGATCTTAGTAAACATTCGAATCGGTCGAAACCAGGAAGCGGCGGCCGCCATTTTGTGTATTTCACTCTGAAAAAAAAGAGTGAAAACAAGGAAAGGGGGCAATGAGGAGAGTTACAGACCCCCTAACATTTGTAAGGGGGTCAAAGAAGGACAGAAAAGTACAAAAAAAACATTTATTGATTTTAAAAAAAATCACGGGGTACGCGTACGGTAAGCTTACGGTAAGCGTACGGTAAAAAAAATAAAAAAAAATAAATGAAAAGCAGATTTAAGAGTTTAGATATTAGGGAGCTCTAAAAAGAGCTGTTGTGTTTATGAAGTCATTTTTTTAGTGGTACCTACAAGTAAGTACCGATGCAGAGTCTAAGGTTCAAGAGGAAGACTCTGTTCCCTTCATCATTGAAGTGCACACCATCTCCTCTATAAATGTCTTGCATGTCATAACGCAAGTTGTTGTGGTAAATGGCACCCATACCATAGTCACGGAGGAAAGCAGAAACATATTTGTTGACGTGCTTTCTTGCTTTGTCAATCTGTGGACAGAAATGATTGGACCAGTTCCATTTTTGCCTTTGGCATATGTTGGAAAACACAAAGGCAGTTTTAGGGAAAAGTGTAAACAGTTGTGCAAAGGTGTCCTTCATAAGCATTTCCAGACCTACCCCAGTCAAAGTGCCTAGGTCATTGCCACCACAGTGCACTATTATGAGGTCAGGGTGTTGGATTTGAATGAAGGATTTCACCAATGGCATCAATTGGTGCCACTTTAACCCTCTCTGACCAATCCATTTAATGTCTACATTTGGCAAAGCAAGGTCTCTCACCATACCTGTTTTCTCTGCAAACTTTTCACTCCAGAAGACATAGCTGTGCCCTACAATCCACACTGTGAACATCTTCAAAGGAGAACTGGATGCACTCAGGAGGTGTAATTCAGTAGAATGGGAAAATTAAATGAAAGACAGTTTGGAAATGGAGGCATACATATTTTTTTCATAAAAAAAAGAACTGATTGGCTGTTTCATACCATTCTACAATAAAAACTAGGCTGTATGTGTAAATTTATAGAAGCATGTTTTGTATTGGTACAGAAAAATGTGTTACCAAAGAACAGTACTATGGATTTGCTGTTAGGTTTGAAAAGTCAAGCACTCCTGCTCTTTGGAAATGAAACATTGTTTGGTGAACTTCTGACCTGACTCCACACAGCAGTGTTCCATGAGCTGTTGCTATGGTAGCAGGCAGAAGTCAAGTTGGGGGAAGGGTACTAGGCAGAAGTCAAGTTGGGGGAAGGGTACTTTTGGAAAAGGGTTGGTTTTCAACCAATAGAAATGTGTGATTACATTTGAAAAAAAGGGGGAAGCACTGAGATTTGAAACTAACATGTATATGTGTGGAAAAAGAGAGGCAAACATTGCCATTATCTGGTTCTGCTGAGAGGAGAGAGGTGAACAGAACAGAGATCCTGGCTCTGGCTCTTGCTGTTTGGAAATGAAACATTGTGTGGTGAACTTCTGACCTAACTCCACACAGCAGTGTTCCATGAGCTGTTGCTATGGTAGCAGGCAGAAGTCAAGTTGGGGGAAGGGTACTTTTGGAAAAGGGTTGGTTTTCATCCAATAGAAATGTGTGATTACATTTGAAAAAAGGGGGAAGCACTGAGATTTGAAATTAACATGTATATGTGTGGAAAAGGAGAGGGAAACATTGCCATTATCTGGTTCTGCTGAGAGGAGAGAGGTGTACAGAACAGAGATCATGGCTCTGATAATCTGCTGTTTGAGTGCCACATTTCTTTCACAACTAACTAATTTTAAAGGTGAGTTATTAGTTTGAGAGGGGATGTATGTGGTAAATTAAGAAATGAATAATAGAATTTGAATTCCTTTTGTTGAAGTTGTGTTTATCATTTTTTTGGGGGAGAAATTTAAATGTAAGGAACATGTAAAATATTATGGACTATGTTTTCACCATAAATTAAGGTGTACTGGTATAAATGAGGAATACTGTTTTCTAATTAAATTTTTGGGTGGGTCAGGTAAGTCAGAAATTAGATGGTCCCTTTTTTCCACTTCTCCTCAAACAGATTTTCAGTATTTCGTTATTAATCCCTCAAGGACCTTGTAATGTGGTAATTGTTTTAAAAAAAAATAAAAACGCTTACCGTACGGTAAAAAAAAAAAAAAGTTTTTAAGAAAAAATTTAAAAAAGTTGAGCGGTAAGGTTGGCTCTTACAAGAGCCGTTGTGTTCATGCAGGGACAGAGGAAAGGAAGAATGGGAATATTAGTTGGTAGGACAAATGTGCTGGTCTATTTTGTTGTTAATTAGGGGAAGACTGGTCTCCCTATGAACAATTAGACCATGGCAATTTGAGCACCGCATTGTAACCCTCGCAAACCGATGGTTAGTTTCCACAGGACCAGAAAAAGGTGAATCTGCCCCCACAGATGAAGGGCTCAGCTGAGCTTCCGAAGATGGACTCGGCTGAGCTGCTGTGGATGTGCTTGCTCGACTTACTGAAGGGTTTCCTCTAGTATGTCGTGCATGTGTCCTAGGGTGTACATCCTCAAGGTGTCGTAACATAGTGTGATTCCAGAAGGAATACTTCTTGTTAGGATTACCTCTAGAAAGTACACGCTGGCACAGCTTGCAAGTCACCAAAGCAGCATTTACTTTTTTCTCGCCCTCAGGAAAAGTAAAATACTCCCATATAAAAGAGCTCTTCTGTTTCCTCCTTCTCTGCCTGATGGTGGTGCTGCTAGCCTCACTCTCGGCAGAGGAGTGCTGGTCTGCCATCGTATCCCAAAGACAACTCAGCTCCTTCTCCTAAGGGATCACAAGCAGAAATGAGGGGAATGGGTGTGGTGTAGGAGAGTTCTAGAACTGAAACTACTTTGAACCAATCAAAAGTTTTGTTTCTTGATCACATGACCCACCGTGCGCGTACGTTACGCTCACGGTGCGCTTACGGAGCGCTTACAGTAAAAGTACGCATGCGCGTATAAAAGACACGCACACGCGCGCATGCGCATAACAGGCACGCCCCAACACTTCCGCGTAACGTGCACGTGTAGCGTACGCGCTTACACGCCGCGTACGCAGTACGCACGGCTACGTAAATTGCGTAACCATACGCAAAAAGAGTAGAAATATTACGAACATTGCTCAAACCGTACGCTTACCGTAAGCTTACCGTACGCGCACGTAAAAAAAAAAAAAAAAGGAAAAAAAGAATCACTATGTTATACTAATATATCTTACCTGTTTGGTAAAAAAAAAATGAGAAAAAATAATATATTGCAGAATTTTTTTAATTTAAGCATAGTGTTTTAAGAGAATATAAAGTAAAAAAAAAAAAATGTAAAAAAGCTTGCAAATAAAAATAAAAAAAAACACGTTTGATATAAGAATTTGTATTAAAAAAACCATACGAAATCAATGAAAAAACCATGGGAATCACACATGTTATAGGTAAGAATTAGCATTTAAAAAACCATACAAATTCACTGAAAAAACCATGGGTTTCACACACGTTATAGTTAGGAATTAGCATTTAAAAAACCTTGCAAATTCAGTGAAAAAACCATGGGTTTCACACACGTTATAGTTAGCGGACATTTCACTCGTAAAAAACCAATGAAATTCCCCCGTTATAGTTAGTTAAGCTAACTATAACTCGCGCACCCGCAATCCACTGCTGATGACGTAACATATTACATCACTCATGACATGGTCAGTGACATCACTCATGACATCACTGATGACATCTCAAATGACATCACTGATGACATCATCCTTGTGACAGAGTGGTAGACCTCCTCTCACCCTAATATAACCTTTGATACAAACATTCAAAAATAGAGACTGAAATTTTCAAAACAATGGACATACCAATACCAGTTACAACAACCTCTTCAGTAATTCTAAGATCCACATACACATCCACTCATTCACCAACAGTCCTGTACAGTCACTCATACATGTACTCACTCATCATATGTACTCATACACCTATACATCCTGTTACACAATGCCAGTCATCCATAGAGTTACTCACACACATAGTCACTCATGCTAATAAAGAATCAAACATACATTTACTTGCATATACAGTTATACACACACCACCACACTTACTTCTACGGAAACTTACACATACTTACTCTTTTAAATAATCACTTGTAGAAACACATACTTATTCATACAGGAACTGTTTCAATCTCTCACTCTCACATATACTCACTTATATACACCAATAGTCAAATATACTTGTTTAAAACATATTTAGTTACTCATAAAGACACTATTGAGACAGTCAATCACTCACTAACACACCCATACACACACTCATCCAACCATACAGTCATGCACACATGCTGTCTTCAACACATACAACCAGAGAGTCACTCATTCATGCACCTATGCACTACGTAATACCCCCCACCGAACCATGCAGACACTCAGACTGATACTCAAAAAACAACCTAATATCCTATATAAACACCCATGTAGCTACTCACCAACCCATGCAGACACCCATACACAAAGTGAGAGACTGATACAGATAATTACATATTTAAACATTACTCACTAAGCCATGTATTCACTATGATATACTTAATCAGTCAGTTACACAATCAATTTTTCAAAAACAAATCATCAATTTAGACACTTATATACCCATTTATTCTTCAATCGTCCGTGAGATATACATATATAAAACATATTTAATTTTCAGAAAAAAACACATTCACTGGATGATGTCATCAGTGATGTCATTTGAGATGTCATCAGTGATGTCATGAGTGATGTCACTGACCATGTCATGAGTGATGTAATATGTTACGTCATCAGCAGTGGATTGCGGGTGCGCGAGTTATAGTTAGCTTAACTAACTATAACGGGGGAATTTCATTGGTTTTTTACGAGTGAAATGTCCGCTAACTATAACGTGTGTGAAACCCATGGTTTTTTCACTGAATTTGCAAGGTTTTTTAAATGCTAATTCCTAACTATAACGTGTGTGAAACCCATGGTTTTTTCAGTGAATATATATATATATATATATATATCCAGCTCGTGGGGAATGTCCAACAGTTGAATCGCACTCGCACACAGAGAAGCTTTCCCCATCGCTTTATTGTTGGTAAAGCAGTTGCACTTCCAGCATAATTGAGCAACTGACCGCAGCCCTGACGCGTTTCGAATAATCTTTTTCAAAGGGTTAGTGCAGTCAAAAGAGCATGTGCGGCAACACCTTCCTTATAATGCCATATCGTGAGTCCTGATTGGACAACTCTGGATGAGTAATCACGTTGCATGCTGGTTGGTGAAGTCCGATATTCGACCCCAAATGGATGCGCTTCAAATTCAATTGCTGATTCTTGGCTCTGGTTGAGCCCCGGAAAGCGCTGCTGCCTCAATCCATGCTCTGTGTCCCACTGTTGAAGCTCGTATTTTCTGAGCCTCGTGGCCTTCGTTGCGAAGTGGTGCAGATTCGGCGGCAGGACGGCCGCCTTTATATCCAGCTCGTGGGGAATGTCCAACAGTTGAATCGCACTCGCACACAGAGAAGCTTTCCCCATCGCTTTATTGTTGGTAAAGCAGTTGCACTTCCAGCATAATTGAGCAACTGACCGCAGCCCTGACGCGTTTCGAATAATCTTTTTCAAAGGGTTAGTGCAGTCAAAAGAGCATGTGTGGCAACACCTTCCTTATAATGCCATATCGTGAGTCCTGATTGGACAACTCTGGATGAGTAATCACGTTGCATGCTGGTTGGTGAAGTCCGATATTCGACCCCAAATGGATGCGCTTCAAATTCAATTGCTGATTCTTGGCTCTGGTTGAGCCCCGGAAAGCGCTGCTGCCTCAATCCATGCTCTGTGTCCCACTGTTGAAGCTCGTATTTTCTGAGCCTCGTGGCCCTCGTTGCGAAGTGGTGCAGATTCGGCGGCAGGACGGCCGCCTTTATATCCAGCTCGTGGGGAATGTCCAACAGTTGAATCGCATTCGCACACAGAGAAGCTTTCCCCATCGCTTTATTGTTGGTAAAGCAGTTGCACTTCCAGCATAATTGAGCAACTGACCGCAGCCCTGACGCGTTTCGAATAATCTTTTTCAAAGGGTTAGTGCAGTCAAAAGAGCATGTGCGGCAACACCTTCCTTATAATGCCATATCGTGAGTCCTGATTGGACAACTCTGGATGAGTAATCACGTTGCATGCTGGTTGGTGAAGTCCGATATTCGACCCCAAATGGATGCGCTTCAAATTCAATTGCTGATTCTTGGCTCTGGTTGAGCCCCGGAAAGCGCTGCTGCCTCAATCCATGCTCTGTGTCCCACTGTTGAAGCTCGTATTTTCTGAGCCTCGTGGCCCTCGTTGCGAAGTGGTGCAGATTCGGCGGCAGGACGGCCGCCTTTATATCCAGCTCGTGGGGAATGTCCAACAGTTGAATCGCACTCGCACACAGAGAAGCTTTCCCCATCGCTTTATTGTTGGTAAAGCAGTTGCACTTCCAGCATAATTGAGCAACTGAGCATGTGCGGCAACACCTTCCTTATAATGCCAGATCGTGAGTCCTGATTCACCAACCAGCATGCAACGTGATTACTCATCCAGAGGAAGGTGTTGCCGCACATGCTCTTTTGACTGCACTAACCCTTTGAAAAAGATTATTCGAAACGCGTCAGGGCTGCGGTCAGTTGCTCAATTATGCTGGAAGTGCAACTGTCACAATCCAAGAAAGAGTAAAATGCGCACTGAGGAGAAAGAGTTTCACCAGATTTTATTCCTTCGTTTCGTAACGCGTTTCAACACACACTGGTGTCTTGTTCACACGATAGTTACAATGGGAATCAAACGTGTATAAGTAAACCATACATAGACATAAATGATGTACTTGCAGTTTTTTTGCATTCGATTGACCTGACAAACAGAGCGCCATCTTGGAATGGTAAATACGAGTGGGAATTTATATATCCTTTATCGTAATTACATTATTGCTGGCATGTGCCATGAGAGGTGTATATGTGGTTCATACTATTTTCTGAATACATTATATTACACCATTTGCTTGAAACATTCCCCATAATCTGGCCATTTATGAATTAAATTGCACAAATGATAAATCGAAACACATGATATTTCAGACTAGTGCATGAATGTAACAGTGTGAGTGCGCATTTTACTCTTTCTTGGATTGTGATACCTAATTCCGGCTTTTGGGTGCCTGCCGGAAATGCGCCACCCGACTATGGGATTAACCCCGGAAGGACCCTCAGAATACTTGATATAAATATATATATATATATGTATATATATATATATATATATATATATATATATATATATATATATATATAAAGTATCAAAAGTTCGGTTGTAATATCTAGTAAATTATTGTTTAGACACATGTCTATAAAACAATAAATACAAATTTACAATAAAAACTCTCAACCCCAGCCATCCCCGTCCAATATGCAAACATTAAAACAACCTATCATGCCCCCCACATCTAACTACATTTTAAATAATACAGCATATTTCCATTAATTACCAGTTGGACGCTCCTTGACAGAGTCAACATAGGGCATATTCTCAGTAACCAATACTAATCATTAACAATAATTCTATCCATAGCTTGTTTCTAAGAATTTTGCTAATGGACAAGCCACATTTAAAAACTCCATATTCGTGACAAGTGGCAGTGCCTCATTGTGATGGCGAATATTATATTTAAAAAAAAAAAAGGAGTTTTAATCAAACATCGAGTACTATGAAAATGCAAACATTCTATTAATAAATTAAGGTCAACATTTGTGCTTCATAACCCACAGGCACAGTTGATATCAGAATCAAATAGTGCAACAAACTTCTCCTGTTTTAGATATTGAAAATTCAATGCCACCCAAAATCTTAATAACAGCACACGCATATAGGGGTACGGGAAAGCGGATATGTAGGGATACATACTTACATTATCCCAGGACTCCAACATGTAGATCGCTGAGAGTTTTCCTGCAACTTAATGAAGATCCACTGCGCTAGACTCTATCTTACAGGCATCTCTTAGCTCCCCCTTGGATAGATGGGATGCCTCCATTACTTAAAATGTTTCCACTTCCACTATACTGAGGAACAGGGTCAAGACTGATTTGCACATGGCTAAGTCTGAACAGGAGGTGGCAAAGTGAGCTAAAGAATGATGTTGGATTCAAGCCAGATCTGTGACTGGGGGTGAGTGTCTGCAAAGTTTCAGTGCTTCGTCCATCATCTCCTTGTGTTTGCTTTGTTTGCCCTAAGTTGGCAGGGTATGCCCAGACATGGGTCCCTGGCTCACTTTGCCACTGGATTCAAGCTAGCCACTTAGTAATTATTTTAGATGTGGCCATTCGGGAGCTGTAAGATATATGAATGTATGCAAAACTTGATTGATTTTAAGTAGATTTTTTAATTTTTTATTGTACTAACTTTTTAGGCAAACTATTCTTTTTGCGATTCCCACTATGATATTGCATATGCTAAATGTGACAATATTAATTGATTTACAATAAAATATTATTACCAGCCATCACCATTCAGATAAATGTGTTCTGTCAACCTCATAATTTAAACCTGTAACATGTTTGGATCATCATGATCCAACATTGTTCTGATTGGCAATGAAGAGCAGGTTACATGTGATGGAATTAAAAGTACAAAAGTCTCCCCAAAGGTGTTTATCATCTGAGGGAGGATGCATATGTGGAACTCAGGCAGCAAATGCTTCTACTGTCATAACTGAAGTACATACACACAAAACGCAGAAAAAGAAATGTAGCAAATCTGCCATAGAGAAGAATAAGGACAATAATTCTAATGGCACCTTTGTGATACCACCTGTGTAACACCATGTCAAGTTTCCATAAACAAACACTCATTTTTTAGGATAACAGTACTGAATTTAAGGATTGCACTGCATACACATACAAATACACACACTCAAAAATCCGCACATCGATTATGAACTATGTTTCAGACTTGGTTTTATTCATGAAATGACAGTATGTTTCCTCAAATGCAATTCATTATTTTCTTCTATTTTTAACAACATTCTTTAATTGCCAGGCCTCAAGATCCTCAAATTAATTTTAACCATGTGGAAATGCAGAGTCAAGTTTTTCAATCCACCATTTTGGTATAACCATTTGATCTATCTCCACCAATGGTAGGTATTCCACAGGATCATGTGGGGTGGAGCTGTGTCTGACATAAAGAAGAAAATAACACACACGTTGTGTATATATGAGAGCATTGAGCTCAGTGGGTCTGCAACAGTGAAGTCTGCTAATAATCACATCCTCTCTCCATCCTCTGCAATGATGTTATAAAGATACAAAATGAAAGCAAATGCTCATATAATAAGTCAACTGTCATAGATTTCAAATGGAAATGCCAACTGGGGTATTTTTCACTACAAACGTAAGTTTCAATTCTGTGCCATTTCCATGTCACCAGAAAAGCTCAATGTGGAACTTATGGTATGAAGTATCTAAGAGAAGGGATTTTTTAGGGGAAATGCTATGGGAATAGTGACTGGTGTGTTAGATACCAATTTAATTTGACTATTCCCAATCCATATAGCATTTCTATTCCACATAATTATTGATTGTGAAGTGAAAATTGCCATTATTATGGTCGATGATGGATGGATGTTTTCCCTTGTCTGTGCGATAATTTGGAAAATACAGTTTGCATACCTCTCTGTCCTCCACAGAGCACTCAAAATACTTGACACTTTGAGGCATATTTATAAGCCCCTTGTGCCGCCAGAGCATCACTTTTTGTGACGCGCCAGTGGTGCAAACTACAAATACATATTTATGAGGTTGTTGAAAGCAACTTTGCGTGGCTTTGAATGGTCTCATAAATATGGAGTAGGGCAAGGTAGCACAAATCGCTGCGTTGCTTTACTCCGCATTAGGGAGGTGATTCATGGGCATTGCGGTTGGTGTTCCCAAGCAACACCCATGGATTTTGGCAGTTCTCCAGATTTACAAAACCATGTAAACCTATGGATGCGCCAAAATCTTACGGCTCCCCTGGGGAGGCGCTACAGGAAGAAATAACTTTATTTCTCCTCATTTTGTCATCTTTCTATGTGTGCTACATGTTGCAGCACACATACAAAGAGAAATGAGCCTACCAGATTGTTTTTGTTCAGGAAGATGTCCCGCACACAAACAATCCTGCTAACAACACAGGCACCCTTCAATCAACCAATCAATCAATTAAACAATCAAAGCATTTATATAGCGCACTACTCACCCAGAGGGTCTCAAGGCGCTAGGGGAGGGGGGTCCGCTACTGCTCGAACAGCCAGGTCTTGAGTTGCTTCCTGAAGGCGAGGTGGTCCTGGGTCAGGCGGAGGTGGGTCGGGAGGGAGTTCCACGTCCTGGCGGCGAGGAAGGAGAAGGACCGTCCCCCTGTGGTGGCTCTTCGGATGCGGGGGACAGTGGCGAGGGCGTGGCCGGTCGATCGAAGCTGGCGTTTGGGAGCGTAGAAGTTGAGGCGGCTGTTGAGGTATCCTGGGCCTTGGTTGTGTAGGGCTTTGTGTGCGTGGGTGAGGAGATGGATGGTGATTCTCTTGGTGACCGGGAGCCAGTGCAGGTCTCTCAGGTGTCCGGAGATGTGGCTGCGACGGGGGATGTCCAGGATGAGTCGTGCTGAGGCGTTCTGGATCCGCTGCAGTCTTTTCTGGAGTTTGGCGGTGGTTCCGGCGTAGAGGGAGTTGCCGTAGTCCAGACGGCTGGTGACGAGGGCCTGGGTGACCGTCTTCCTGGTCTCGGTGGGGATCCACCGGAAGATCTTTCGTAGCATGCGCAGGGTGTTGAAGCACGACGAGGAGACTGCGTTGACTTGTCTGGTCATGGAGAGGGTGGAGTCCAGGATGAAGCCCAAGTTGCGTGCGTGGTCTGTTGGTTTGGGTGCGCTGCCTAGGGCGGGGGGCCACCAGGAGTCATCCCAGGCGGAGGGTGAGGATCCCAGGATGAGGACTTCCGTCTTGTCCGAGTTCAGTTTCAGGCGGCTGTTCTTCATCCATTCGGCTACCTCTTACATCCCTTCGTGGAGGTTGGCTCTGGCGGTGGCGGGGTCGTTGGTGAGGGAGAGAATCAGCTGGGTGTCGTCGGCGTAGGAGATGATGTTGAGGTTGTGCTGGCGTGCGATGTCTGCGAGGGGGCTCATGTACACGTTGAAGAGGGTTGGACTGAGCGAGGAGCCTTGAGGAACGCCGCAGATGACTTCGGTGGCTTCAGATCTGAACGGGGGAGGCGGACTCTCTGTGTCCTTCCGGCGAGGAAGGAGATGATCCACTCCAGTGCCTTCTCCTGGATTCCGACGTTGCTGAGTCGCTGCACTAGTGTACGGTGGCAGACAGTGTCGAAGGCTGCGGAGAGGTCTAGGAGGATGAGGGCCGCTGTTTCTCCGTTGTCAAGCAGAGCTCGGATGTCATCGGTGGCTGCGATCAGGGCGGTCTCGGTGCTGTGGTTGGCCCGGAAGCCAGACTGCGAGAGGTCGAGGGATCCGTTCGTCTCGAGGAAGGCGGCCAGCTGCTTGTTGACGGTCTTCTCGATGACTTTTGCAGGAAACGGGAGCAGCGAGATGGGGCGGTAGTTCTTGAGGTCGGTGGGGTCGGCTGATGGCTTCTTTAGTAGAGCGCTGAGTTCGGCGTGCTTCCAGCTCTCCGGGAAGGTAGCGGTGTCGAAGGAGGTGTTGATGATGTCCCGCAGGTGGGGTGCGATGACAGCGTCAGCCTTGTTGAAGACGTGGTGAGGGCAGGGGTCGGTAGGAGATCCGGAGTGGATGGAGTTCATCGTGCGGACGGTGTCTTCAGTGCTGATCGGGGTCCAGGCGCGGAGGGTGGTGGTGGGGGGCGGTGGTTCGGTCGTGGCGTGCGTCGGTTGAGTGCTGAAGCTGTTGTGTATGTCCGCGATCTTGTTGTGGAAGTAGGAGGCGAGGGAGTTGCAGAGGTCTTGTGAAGGGGTGATGTTGTTGTTACCGGCGTTGGGGTTGGAGAGCTCTTTGACGATGTTGAAGAGTTCCTTGCTGTTGTGTGCGTTGTTGTCCAGTCGTTCCTTGAATGCGGTTTTCTTGGTGGCGTGGATGAGTTGGTGGTGTTTTCGGGTGGCGAGCTTGAGGGCAGTCATGTTGTCCGGTGTTGGGTCTCTGCGCCAGGTTCTCTCGAGGGCTCGGCAGTTCTTCTTGGAGCTCTTGAGTTCGTCGGTGAACCATGGGGCTTTCTTGCTACCGGGTCTGCTAGTCGGGGTCTTCAGAGGGGCGAGGTCGTCTGCGCAGTCGCTGATCCACTGCGTGACGTTGGTGGCCGCTTGGCTGGGGTTCGTTGCGCTGGTGGGTGGGTTCTTGCTCAGGGCGCTCGCGAGCTGGTCGGCTGTGATCTTGTTCCAGCTTCTGCGTGCAACCTGTTGCTGGTGGTGGTGGATAGTGGTCCTTCTGAAGCTGAAGTGGACGCAGCTGTGGTCCGTCCAGTGGAGCCCGGTGGCGTGGCTGAAGGCGATGTCCTTGCTGGATGAGAAGACGGGGTCGAGTGTGTGTCCGGCGTAGTGGGTGGGGGTGGTGACCAGCTGCTTGAGTCCGAGGTTGGCGAGGTTGTCAAGCAGGGTGGTGGTATTGCGGTCGTTGTTGTTCTCCAGGTGGAAGTTGAGGTCCCCGAGGAGGATGTAGTCAGCGGAGGGGAGGGCGTGCGGGCTGATGAAGTCGGCGATGTCTTCGCTGAATTGTGTGCGTGGTCCCGGGGGTCTGTAGATGAGGGTGCCTCTGAGGGTGGTCTTGGGGTTGATGTGGACCTGGAAGTGCAGGTGCTCGGCGGGTGCGAGGGTGTCATCGGTGTTGGTCGTGATGCGGATGGTGTTCCTGTGGATGATGGCGAGGCCTCCTCGGGTGTGGTTGATGCGGTCCCTTCGGATGATCTTGTAGCCGTCTGGGATGGCGATGGCAATGTCGGGCGTTGAGGAGGCGTTCATCCAGGTTTCCGTGAGGAAGGCGACGTCTGGGGCTGTGGTGTCAAGCAGGTTCCAGAGCTCGACGGCGTGTCTGTGGACGGAGCGGGTGTTGAGCAGGATGCATTTCAAGTAGCTGCTGCTGTTGCTCGTCTTGGTCTTGGTTGGTGCTGGAGTAGTGCAGGTCCGGATGCAGGTGAACTTGCAGGAGTTGCAGCAGAAGGGTCCGTGGGTGCGTCTCGGGGTGGCTCGGTAGCATCCTGGGCTTCGGCCGGCGTTGAGTGCGTTGAGGGTGGCGGCGTCGTACGTCCGGCGGGTGGGCTGGGGTCTGCGGGGGCCAGGCGTCCTGGCGCTGGGCGCGGTCCAGGCGCGGACGGGCGTAGACGGGCTTACCTTTGGCGCACCTTCGGCGCTCAATCGGTGCTCCCGCTGCGCGCGTCCGCTGCGCGGTCGCTCTGGGGACGTCATAAGAAGGGAGCCGGTCGGGAGGGTCTGCGGGGAGGCGGGAGCGTGAGCCAATCGGCTATGCGGGGGGGCGGGGCCACGGGCTGGGGCGGCGGGAAAGCTGGAGCGGGCTTGGCGGCCCTCGGGTGGCTGGGGCTGCGGGAGGCTGGTGTGGGCTTGGCGGCCCTCGGGTGGCTGGGGCTGCGGGAGCAGGCACAGGCACAGGAGCGTGGGGGTGGCCAGGCCGGAAGGCGCAGTGGTCACTCCCTGGTTCTGGTCAGGCTCCCCTTAAGAAGGGAGCCGGTCGGGAGGGTCTGCGGGGAGGTGGGAGCGCGAGCCAAACGGCTGGCGGCGGGGCGGGGCGGGGCCACGGGCTGGGGCGGCGGGAAAGCTGGAGCGGGCTTGGCGGCCCTCGGGTGGCTGGGGCTGCGGGAGGCTGGTGTGGGCTCGGCGGCCCTCGGGTGGCTGGGGCTGCGGGAGCAGGCACAGGCACAGGAGCGTGGGGGTGACCAGGCCGGAAGGCGCAGTGGTCACTCCACCAGGGGCTTGTAAAGTGCGGCTACTCACCCGTGGGGGTCTCAAGGTGCAAGGATACCTGCCTTGGTGCTAGGCTGCTGAAATGGCGCCAACGCAGGGAGAAAGGGCAGGATGCACCATATTGAATAAATACGGTGCATTTCTGCCCTTTTGCTTTGACCTATGGCAGCGCAGCTAGGTGAATTGCTGCGCTGCCCTGCTCCAAAACTCCATAAATGAGACGTGTGTGTGTGTATACCTAGTTTTTAAATTCACTTTTCCTCTTCTATGTATTTTGTATGTTCTATAATAATGCATGTGTAATTTATATTGTGTTCAGGGTTTTATGCTACAACCACCAGCTACTACTTGGTAAAGCTGTAGTGGGAGCTTGTTTTGATGTTTCCATGTCATTAAGATGTGCTTTTTTACAAATGTTGTAAAATCCAAAGAACTCTAAGAAGCCACAGAAAAAAAGTGTTTAACAGCCCTCTGGGAGGTTGTACCAAACCTAAATCTTTGGGGTTCAATCCTCATTGTTTATGTGGGAGCTCGTGTCATGCACCACAATTCTGCATTGCAGGTTAGTAAAACTACTCATTAATGTCTACATCATCAGAAAGTACTAATAGGCTTCCATCACTGACCATCCAAAGTCGTTCACAATCACTGGTCGAACAACCTCACGGAAGCAACAACGAGATATGCTGCCTTACAGTCTAAAGCCCATAATCAATAAATACACAATATACCTCCATTTCTGTTGTGTTTCGAATGGTGTTCATTATGCCTCTCACATAATAACACCAATTCACATTGAAAGTATCACTTGATTTTATCAGATGATTAAAATAGCACCTTCATCCTTCACATGAGTCACTGGAGGCATGTGCATGCGTTTTTGGTACTCAAGTAAGTGCCCAAATGTTGCACAAAATCTGTAATGCTGGGAATAACTGAACCGCTTACTCTTTCCACATAGAAAATATATATATATTTTTTAAATAACCCTAGCAGCTGCAGACCAAGAGGTTCTTGCCAAATAATCCACATGTTCCAAAGTGTAGGCTCCCATGAAAGTCCAAAAAATAACAGACATCAAAAATAAAGGCAAGAAATGAACAGTGTATATTAATGTGCTGGTGTGTCTTAAAATCAACTATTGTTATTCCACTAGAAAAATTTGTAAATCTCAGCGGTACTTCGTGTTGAATGACTACAAATAAGTTAAATACTTCCACATCAATCAGTCACAATCGGACAGCGAAGAAAGCAAACCATGTCCAATTGTAAATTCCTAAGTTCTCTTGTCAGAACAGCATTACCCACAGGGTTCATCTAAATCAGCCTGGAATCCCTTCTCTATTAATTCTGAGCTATCAATCGCCGGCCTTGCGTGCGAAAATACAGTCAACAAAACAAATGTGTCAGCTCACAGTCAGGAGTGCTTATATAAAGCCTAGCTTACAGTACATTGTGGCTCCTGTTTGAGTGCTCAGTGAGTTCCACTCACGATTACCACACTGAGGAAATTGTGGTGAGAAAAAAAACAATTGTCTAGAACAAACAAATGACAGAGCACAACAGGGATCGTATCTACAACATGACTGATAGTGTATGAAAGGGTGTGGAGTAGGAATAGTACTCAACACATTCTATCTAAAACAGCAAACATTATTATTGAGAGAATTTCTGCTGTTGGTTTGGTCTTTCCAGGATCATATCTGTTCACTGTTTGCTACCACCAGCAGTCATCAATGAAGTGCTATTATGCAAAAACACGCCACCATGTGGGTGGGTTTCCTCCATGGTTTGTGAGGCAGGAAGCATGCCCCACCGGCACGATCAGTGTTCCTTAGTAATAAACTTGGGAAGTTCTTCTTCAGACTCTGCTGAGGGATCAATAGGGAATACTGCTGCCCTTAGCGCCAATGGACTCCTGGAATAGGCTGTAGCTTCAACAAAGGCAAGATAGTAGCAGCAGAAGGACAGACCACCAGATATGATAGGCATATTAGGGCCCTACCTCTATCATAATGGTCTTTCACTGAAGTCACCCTTCGGTGAGCTGCAGGAGAAACATGGATATATTTGTAGGCGAGAACAGTTGAGCAGCAGCCCAACTGCTATCTGCTAATCAAAAGAATGAATTCTGATCAGTCTAGGTAAGGCAGGTTTTCACCACTCCCTGCATGTTTCAGACCCTAGTCCTCTGAACCACCCCACATGATAACCTCAGGGGGTCTTGTCTAGCTGTCAACAGCATGAGGTGACCGTTCGTCTAACATCTAAGTTTTTGTACAAGTGACAGTAGAATAGAAGGGAATAAATGAGCATTAATTCTTCACATGATTTGTACAGGACCAATAAATGGCACTGGGGAATCAAACCACAAGAGAGGCATGGCGAAAGGTGTTCTCAGTTATTTAGATTATTTACTTTACCTGTCAGCCTCCTGTGGCATTGACTCAAATGATTCAATTAACTCAGTTGTCAAATCCCTTAATGTCTTATGGCCCAGAGGGAAAAAAACAGCATTATGTAAAGGCACACAGGCAACATTTCCTTTGTGTTTACACTTCCCAGCACAATGGTCAGTAGTAGTTCTGAGGTTCTGTAATTTTTGAGACTGACTCCATTTTATTGTGCCACCATTTTGTGTTGCCCTCACGTAGGCCTGTGAAGGTAGCCTGGCGAAGAAAGTGGCCTGGCCTTCTTAGTCCATGTATACATTAACTAGGTTTCTTTCTGTCTCTGGAATTAACTGTAAGAAACTGACCTCTTCACCTGAAACTGACCTCGCAAAGCCAATTTCCCTGATCGATCTTTGTCTGAGATTGCCAATCAAGATACTGTACATGTAATCATGCCATGCCCTGCAGTGCCATCTAAATCAGATTAACCTTTGTGAACTATGTAATTATAATGTTTTGCCAATATCCTGCTAAAACCCCAAAGGCTACTCACCTGCTGACCCACCAGATTTTCCATTTGTTTAGGAATGTAATTGGTACAACTCCCTTACATGCCTGGGGCAGGATAAAGAGTATATAAGACGTGAAGTAAGACCATTCTATGGACTACCTCATTCAGTTGCTACGGCTTCTGTGTGACGTAGTCACACTCATTTGAGTTTAATAAAAATGTTCTTTTATATTTCAGCTTCTGTGCCAAATTCTTTATTATTGGTTTGAATGGACTAAGTATCAGTGAGACCCCTGAAATGAGCTATATTTCTTCAAATGGCGCGGCCAACGTGGGCCTCATCAGAGAAGTGGCTATCTGTGGGAGTGATCTTGTCAGAAGACAGAAATCTACTGAGGAGGACAGGACAGGACTCTACTAAGGAGGTACTCTGTGCACGGAGATTCTGGGGATTCTTTGTCTCTGCAGCCCAGTATATTTCTGATCTTCCTGATTTTGATCCTCCACATGATGTCCCCTCTGACTGAGAACATTTTTGGCGTGAGTATTTTAAAAAAAGACCGTTAGGTCATTTAGAACTTGGCAGTTAGAATTTGGACAACCATTTGTTTGGTAAAAGTCGTTATGCGACTCTTACTGTTGGTTTTTGCCTTGGATTGGTAAGGTAGTTTAGTAACACTATAGCTTTGGAATTTTGGAATTTGTGTTGGCCAACTTTGGATTTGTATAGGTTTGTATATGCGAATTGCAATTTGTGTAGGCAGGTAAAGAGGAGATTTTTCTCTATCTGGTTTTGTTGAACGGTGCAACGTACGAAGAGTACATTAAGCACTACTTTGATTATAATATTGCACATTCTGCAGTATTTTTGGCATGCCTGTTTTCAAAGCTCACATTGAAGAATGTGTTGCTTTTTCTTGGTGTGATGTGAAGTAAATTAGCCAGCTCCCCTAGAGGGAATACCTAAATAGGTTTAGGTATAAAAACATATTTCTTCCTTGGTGATTCTTTATCCCCAGGGAATTAAAATATGGACATAATACATACAAGGATCCTTTGTTCTGCGCAATCTTATGAATGGAGATACGCAGAGCGATTTTTTGGTGTTCTGCCAGCCAAAGCTGGTGAATTGAGTGTATCTTGGCTTCTTGGAAATAAAGGTCTGTGGGTCTGTTTTTGCAGTCTTTTGGAACACTATTGAGAAGCGCTTCTTGTAAATATGACTTACAACTAGTATTTACAAATGGTTTGGTTTAAGTACAGTCTGTGGGCTGTCCTTTGTTTCTGTCTTGAGTATTGATCTGTGGGTTAAATGTGTGTTTAAATGTCTATGTGGTTTTCCCATTAGTGCAACTTCTGTAAGTAAATAGCGATGGCGCTATTTATGAAATAAATGACTAAAACGCGCTGTATTGTGTGTCCTGAGTGTTTGACCCCTTTCTGTTTATGTCTGAAATGAGCTCAATGTGTGTTTTTGGTTTTTTCTTGATGTTTTCAGTCTGTTAAGCAAAATGTCAGTTAATTAATTAAGTAGAAAATAAATAAAAATCCGGAAATGAACCATGTGATATGCTACAATAGCTATATGTTGCTATTTAATTTATAGAGTAAGCAATTATGCATATGTACAAACTGTTAAATGCTTAAAAGATAAAATTAAAATTCCCATTCACTAGGAATAAAAAGGCATCAAAAACGAAATTGTGTGATTTGTAGAAAAATAAACTTATAGTATTTTTTTACTTACATACATTGTATTAGATATTAACAGGCAAACACTTCAACTGAAGTAAATCTTTGCTGAACTCAAACGCAACACGCATTGATATGTCAGAGTTTGAAAAAGACTGACACCGTGCTCATGTTATAACACTGAGAGACAAGCTTTTACTGCCGCGGAGCAAATAGCAGGTCACGAATAGACAGGAATGTTTACTCAAGCCAGGACTTCGCCCTCAGTTAAACACGGGTGGAACTTTGCATTTCAGGCTGTTGTTTTAAAAAAGGTTCCAAAACTACGGTTCATTATTTTGTATTACAAGAAGACATTTCAATTAAGGGTTTCCTCTCTTTAAGCATTTTTATAAGCATATTCTTGGTTCTAATGTTAGAATAATTGTTCTTTAAATTTTTTTTTAAAAAGTGGCGCAAGAATTTGTCATGTTTCAAGTTAAGCTTCTGTGTTTAGGCTTATAAATAAATGTGTCTAAAATGATAGGCAAGGGATGCAGCTTGCTTTTATATATGGACCTATCAAAAATGATTGGGTTTATTAAAAATAATTATTAATTATGAAAAAGAATTATTAAAAATAAGTGCTTCTAAATTCGTTTTTTAATATTTATAAAGCTTAATACTCATACTGTGACCTCCTAGCATTAAAATTTAATTTAAGTTGTGTTGAACCGCAAAAATGAGAACATTTGCATATGGAATTTCACTTGGCGCAGGCCTAAAAAACTCATTTTTCTAAGGATTTACATGAGATATGTCTAATGTCCAATCTCTGTAATTTGTAAAGAACATTCTGAGGATGATTAATATGTAGCACAATTATAGGATATTTATTTTTAAGTGCCCCAGGTGTCAAAGTCGAAATTGGGTGAGGGCACTATTTAAGCAGCATTTTTTTTTCATTTAGAGTAGCTTTTAAAGTGCCTTAGGCTTCAGTAAATGCATACATTTAGGTATAATACAAATTTGCAGGTTGTTCCCATTCGGGGTTGCTTTTAATGGCTCAGTGAGCCAATGTGCCCGGTGCAGAGGTTTGAGTTTAATATCAGGGTTGAAGGTTTTAACTCTAGCTGGACCTACTGAGACGTTCATCCATTTAAGGTCGATGAAATGAGTACCATTGCATAGGGTGGTAACAAGCATTTGTTCTAAAGCTGGTATGTTGTGTTGTTGTGTTCTGTGAATTATTCACAGTAGAAGTTTTTGAGTCTGGGAATAGGAGTGGATTGTGGCCCCTAAAGGGAGTAATATATATGGTATGTGGTTTTGGATAAGGGTTGGTTATTGCAAGTTAGAAAGAGTTAGGAAGGCTTTTTGTCTTTGACAGCTTCAGGGTGAAGAGAGAGAGGGCTGAGGAGAGGAAGATTTTGACCTTGAGGTCAGTAAGGTGGGGGTTAGCAGTATGTTGAAACAAGATGAGTTTTTGTATGACTCCTTTGAAGAAAAAATGTTCGTGTGTTTTTCACGTTTTTGCATTTTGTTCTTCTATGAATTGTTCCTGCTGGTCCTGTGTGTCAGAAGCAACACGGTAAGTTGTGTTTGACAGCTGATCACCACTAACTGGTGACCAGTTGTCAAAAGGAGGGTGAGGAAAGTAAAAGAAAGTGTACTTTTAATTTTAAGCCTGACAAATTAAGCAGGCCCGAATATTGGGTTTTGGGCTGCATGAAGTACGTGCTTCACCGCTCATTTACATGTGCTGTTGTAATTTGTCTATGAAGTGCGTGCGTCACCGCTCATTTATATGTGCTATTGTAATTTGTCTATGCATTTTGTGCTTGGTATACAGCAAGTATACCTGATGGCTTGGCATGTGTGTTTTTATTGTATTCCCTTTTTTTTTTTTTGCGTTGTGTTTACGCTTTTGCTTTTAATACTGTTACAAGCTCCCCTGTGTTGTGAGGGGATGGTCATGACGATGCCCATCGCTATGCAACAGTTGGTTGGACTTGTTCTGGTTACTACATTTCACAGATATGATATTTCATGCTGAGAATATGACAGACAACACTTCACCAGTGCATATCTATTTGGCTATAATGGTATTGAAAAAAAAAAAAAAAAAAGATATACAGGATTAAAAGTGTGTCACCTGCAGTTAGTCATGTTACTGCTCCTTCCTTCAAGGGACGAGCAGCCTAGATTGATGTTCCCTGATTAGACCCTAAGGATGAACTATAAATCTGTGGCTCTTGTTAAAGGTGACCTAACTTTCCTTATGATATTACACTTCTACATGTAGTCATAAGAGACACCAAGAGTTTCTTATTTGCTGTCCTGAGTAGCAGGATTGTGATTTTAAGTGGGTATAGTGCCCCCTCCGGACAGGTGACTAGGGAAAGGAAAAATTGTAGATCAGACACCAGAGACCTGAGAATTATTAGACTAGGTTGACAGGTATTCTCAGTGATCATGAGGAGATATTGTTTAGCCTGTGTATTGCATGGTGCACTTGCTGCACAATTATTAAAGGGAGGTATCTGCATGCCCCTGATAATTTGTATCATGCGTTTCCCCTTTTGAGGTGTTCTAGATAAGGAATGTAGGAACACACAGATGTAGTAATTTAAGAGATGTTTATCCCATTAGAAAATCATGAAATGAATATTTGTAAATCCATAAGGGACTGGCCTATCTGTAAAATTGGTGCCACTATGAACCACGTCCAGTTTTACTAATGATACCAGAATGTTTAATTGATTGGTTATTGAATTTGCCTTTTGGATTCCCCTCCTTTATATCTGTCCTACCTCATGAGCACTCTCTTTTTTTCACACTCCCCTTGGAGCAACCTCTTTCTCTATTAGGAGCGTTTAATATGGTGATCTGTTCTAAAAGTCTCTTAGTTTTCTCTGTTCTGTATCATACCCTGTTCTCCTCAGGTTTTGAGCTGATCATGCATCTAAACTGACACATTTTCACTCTGACTCCTGCAGTCCTGCATTTTGGTGGGTCAGCACTGATTACAGCTCAGGCTACTGCTGCCATACCTTTTTGATGGTGCACTGTTCACACACATGTTGTGACTGATAAAGGAGAGACTGCAACATGATCAATCTCCTTGTGGCTTAATTATATTGAGATTGGATACAGACTGTCATGTAGCAGATCCTATAGGCTGGCACACTGTGTGTTTGAGTGTTGGTATGAGTTACTGTGATACGTTTGGCTGGCTGTCACTCTTAGGGTCTTGAGATCATCAGTGCTGCCTTCTTTAATAGGCACCTACTCTGAAATTGATTCTGGGCTTAACTTCACCTCAGAGAGCTACTTTGAAGGTACTGGCGAGCTACCAGTGGCTCCCGAGCTACTCGTTGGAGACCCCTGGACTAGAAGTACTGCCTTTGCCTTTGCATCTTATGAGAGTGACAGTGCATTCTAAACCAGAGTTGTCCCATGGCTTCTGGCCACTCCCTTGAAGATTGCAGGCCACCTGCCTGCAGTCCTATTGTTAAATACAATGAACTGTTTTTATACTAAACTGAAGGAAACTAACAACTGTGTCACATTTCCTACGTCACTAGCTTTTGCGGGAATTAAGTCATAATAACCTGCAGAACATTGATTTAAGCCTAATTCCCATCAGTGACAGCTACAGATGAAAGGCGGACGTCTTGGCCCTACAGTCCCAGCACCCAGAAAGTAGCAAGGCTGGACAGCGATCGCCAGCGCGCCATCAATGGTATCGTACTTGCTCCATCAGACGGCATTGGACATCACAAAACCAGAGTTTCAGTGTAAAAGATCGAAAGAGAAGGATCCGTGTTGTTGATAGCAGGGCTGGTTTGAGGCTTCAGTTTTCTACCTGCCATGTGCTGGTAACCTCTGGCAGTGTGCAGTCCCTTGAGCCCCTTGGCCTGAGTTTTAGTCAACCCCTCTCTTTTCTTTGCTCCAACGGAAGGGCAGTGCACTGGAGGATCTAAGGCACTACATGATGAAAGGAAAATTAAATGAAAGAGCAGCCCAAACATCCTCTGACACTGAATAGCGAGTGTTAGAGCCTGAAAGTGTTGCTGAGCGTGAAAGTCTGTCGCTCTTTCCGATTAATAGTACTCGGGTCTGCACAAGATGATCTGTGCCCATGACCAATGAAGAGCACATTATTTGTAGTGTCTGTCGCAGAGGAGAGACACAGGTGCACTGCCTTGAGACATTGAGACTTTTGAGTGAGCTGTGAGTGTTTGCCAGGAGGGCACTCCAACTAAGCAGTACTATTTTCATGAAGAGGCCTGAATCGAGAGGCCCAATGCGGAAGAATACAATGGAAGCAGATTTGATGGACGATAGAAGCCTGCCAGAGAGGCTTTGAACGGACTTTGGGCACAGTTGCACAAGCGATTCCAGTGCAATTGTATAAAGTAAATGTTAACTAAGTTCTCATTTGACTGAATTGCCATGGAAGAGGAAGTGGCTCCGCCTCTAGCCTCCAAAAATGGTCCACCAGAAGTGAGTCTTTGTGCTACTATGTGTGTTCGGAGACCGGTCCTGAGAGAAGTAGAGAATAATAAGATGATGTTTCAGCAACACCTTGACGACCTAATGAATATCGATATAGACCTAGATTCAGATTAACATGAGTCTTAGGTTATTGCCTACGTAATGGCAAAAGGAGGGTCTGAGGTTCTGTAATTCTCGAGACTGACTCCATTTTATTGTGCCACCATTTTGTGTTGCCCTCACGTAGGCCTGTGAAGGTAGCCTGGCGAACAAAGTGGCCTGGCCTTCTTAGTCCATGTATACATTAACTAGGTTTCTTTCTTACTCTGGAATGAACTGTAAGAAACTGACCTCTTCACCTGAAACTGACCTCGCAAAGCCAATTTCCCTGATCGATCTTTGTCTGAGATTGCCAATCAAGATACTGTACATGTAATCATGCCATGCCCTGCAGTGCCATTTAAATCAGATTAACCTTTGTGAACTATGTAATTATAATGTTTTGCCCATATCCTGCTAAAACCCCAAAGGCTACTCACCTGCTGACCCTCCAGATTTTCCATTTGTTTAGGAATGTAATTGGTACAACTCCCTTACATGCCTGGGTCAGGATAAAGAGTATATAAGACGTGAAGTAAGACCATTCTATGGACTACCTCATTCAGTTGCTACGGCTTCTGTGTGACGTAGTCACACTCATTTGAGTTTAATAAAAATGTTCTTTTATATTTCAGCTTCTGTGCCAAATTCTTTATTATTGGTTTGAATGGACTAAGTATCAGTGAGACCTCTGAAATGAGCTATATTTCTTCAGTTCTACAATTATCTGTGTCAGTCTAATTGCCCTAAATTGGAGAAGCAAGGTAGGGCACGCTACTGAAGTGCACCTTTAACTGTGTGTCCCAGGATCATACTGGTTCAGTGCACCCTATCACAATTAATGTGCAGTCGCAAACTCACCTCTGCCCTGGGTGCAGCACTTTAGTGAAAGACAGATTGGCTGTTTGAAATCGCCGGCCTGCCTGCCACTGTGCAGGTAATAACCCAGCCTGCATGTGGAAGGCAGACAGAGATCCATCTGCAGGTGGGTGAAGTAATAGGTGGCAATGAGTGACTGAAGCCACGTGTATGGAGGAATCTGGGAGGTCCAAGGGAGCTTTTTTATCTCCTCCCAAGGGGCCTCTCTGTGGTCACACTAACTGTGTGCCACTTCTGTGTAGCACACAGTCAGTGCACCTCCAATGGTCTCTGTGCCTGCATCTTTAATATGCAAAAAGAAGAATTGATAGATGGAATGCTAAGCAATGTCATACAGCGAGTCAGAGATCTAGGCCTAAATCCATAATTGCTTTGATCACCACCCCATTCCAGTTTGGACCCAACCATATACAAATCAGTCTTGTCCCTGCTCCCTATTGGAATAGTCCAGCCCGAACTGCCAGGCCAGATCCTCCCTGGGCAATCCTAGGACTGCTTTTCTGGTATCACCCCTCACCAGCCTGGATAGCTTGAATCAAGTGGAGGAAGGACCTGGCCTGGCAGTTCAGGCTGGATGGATCCCATGGGGACAGGGTCGACACTAATTTGCATATGCTTGGAACAAACTGGAATGGCGTGTTGAGCAAAAAATGATCATTACTAAGGAACGGGTTTTATGGCAAATCATTTTCTCATTTACATGGGGCCAAACCACCAAGCAAAAGATGGGATGCTCCCTTAGGATCGAGCCAGCACCACAAGTACATCAGCATCATCTGCATTACAGCAGAGCACAGGCATGCATCTGCGGTCTCTTTCATAATACTGCCGGATGCAAAAAGTGAGTGCAACATGCCCGTTTTTCCCCGGAACACTTTTGATAATGCATTATACCCTTGCCCGGTTGTGCGTATTGCTGGCCGTTCATTGGTGAGGTAGAATCCATCATTCTGCCAACTTCACAAAAAGGTTTGGAGGGTTTGTCTGAGTCCTACGAGCACCGTAACCTACACAATTTACTCTGTTGTTTATCTCGGCTGAAGGAGCCCGCCTCCATACCCCCAACGATGCTCACTGGGCTGTGTTGAGAGCACCATCTCCCGATGACCAAGAGCTGCACTCGCAACCTACATAATCTACCCTGCTATTGACCCAGTCATAGGGAGTCTGACTCCAGCCTGTTGTTTACTCCATCTGGAAGAACCCGCTGTCAACTCTCCATCAAGGCTCACTGAGCTGGGAGGACCCCAATGACTGAACGCTACGCTCGCAAAATGTTTCCCGCTGTCTACCTCATTCAGAAGGAGCCCCCCAGCCTCTCTCTGATGAGTCTCACTGGGCTGAGTTGTGAGCGCCGTGCCCCAACAACCGAGCACTGTGCTTACAATCTGTTGGATTCACTCTACTGTTCTTCTACTTAGGTTTGAATGAGAGTTACAATAGCAGGAGGCAAATAGGATGTGTGTACACTGCACATTGAGCACACAGATATCACAGTAGCAACACTTTCTGAGAATCCAGAGCAGTAACAGGCCTACAGGCTGAATTAACAGGGCAGGCATGCCCCATCGCCTCCAAGGAAGGTCCATCCGGAAATGTGGCGAACTCTAGACAACGGTGTGGAGGAGTGCAAGGAAGTGCAGTAGATCAGGTTTTTTCCCATCCTGAACAGGCTTAATGTGGAAACCACTAACACACAGATCTATTGACATTCAAGGAGCTCTCAAATGAGGCTCACTGGCCTGTGGTATGAGCGCCGTGCCTCGATAACTGAGTGCTGCGCTCGCAATCTATTCAATCTGAGTGGTATAGCGGTAATCGACTGACCTAGTTCATCGAACTTGGCCAACTTTGTGCCCTGACACACCCCCTACCAAGATCCAATGCCTTGCTCCACAGCGCTGCCACGCTCCACCATGCATTCGTCATGTGGTCAGTCTTGAGCCCCTCCAGAATGATACTGAGGCCCTCACAGACCCTTTCCTGCACCAACCGCCTCCTGCATGTGCTCTTAGCAGCTGGTACTATGTTCAAGATGTACAAAAAAATAAATTAAGTGCTACAGATTAAGAGGATTACAGCAGTGCTTCTCATAAAACTCATAATGAAGATGTTTTAGAATTACTAAAGGATATAGGATGCAGGCTTCCACGGCACCCTCCATCCCTGCACTACCCTCCCTCTTGAAACCTCATGGTCCCAACACCTTCTCCATCACCCTCCCCCTGACCTCTCTACCACAAGTGCTCAATATCTCAAACACAAACTGATTAAACAATACCCCTAACTGATCATTGCTGATAACTCTTACAATGCCTCGAAAGGCCTAAAGAGGACAGACCTCAACTTTTACAGTACCTGTCCTGCGAAATGGAACATAATCCAAACAAAACACCTTCACATAACCAAATCCCCCAACATCCCGTAGGTCCACAAACTAACAATTTCTGACTCACTCACCTTGAAAGGTAAAGCTATCACTACCCTCTTCAGAAACAGAACAATCATGATACAAGCCACTGATTTTTTGAATCCATATTCCCTACACTAAAAAACGCCATATAACTGTCCTATATCTCTTACCCCCTTAGTCACTCTCCCCACAGGTAACTACATAAAATGAAACACACACTAGTCACACAATAAACTCTACTCCCTCCCCCACCACTCAGCTTGCCCTCAGTGACACACTAATGAGTTACTCCACAAACTCTACTTCCTCCCTCACAACTCACTTTACCCTTACTCCTGCCGGTACCAAACCCAGTATGCCTGGTAGCCCATTGGTCAACACCACTACCCCTAGCTCACAAAATATGGTCTACTCGTCTATCAACACACTTACAAGCCCAGCTCGGAACACCTGCGCAGTTCTGAACACCACCACTAATCCCACCTCTCAACACAACCCCCCCAACCCAACCACTTATCCAGCCACCACCCCCATACAAACCACAACCCTCGCAGACCTCTTCAGACTTTGACCGAGTTGCTCATGCTCCCAGCTCCTACTACCTACCTTCTGCACTCACCAATATGCTGATGACACAATTTCAAAGAGGCTAACTCTACTCACCCACCAATCCTATCATTAACAAGAAAGAACTAAGTGATATATCTAATCGCACCCCCAATGACTTCTCGAATCCCACTTTCAGCAACATATAATCTATGACTTAGGACAGCCTTGCTCCATACAGTCTGCAGCGAAACACCCACAGTCCCTCCTCATTAAATGAAATGCCCATGTCCAAGATAAAAAAGCGACTAACTAGGATAGAAAACGAACTAGAGACAGTATTACAGGGTCTCGACAATATCATAGTGAGCCTAAACATATGTGCGAATCCTGACCATCACCCTCAGCCCGCCTACATTGAGCAGCAGATACCTCCTAAAACACTCTAAAACACAGCCACACAGCTGGACCAAAACACCTCTCCACAACAAAGCTCAGAGGCCTAAAAGAGCATGCGGCACAATGCTTCTGAGTGAGACGGCAGAGCTAGACAAATCTTACAACCTGGCACCTAATAGAATCAACCTCTCCTCAAAGATCCAGGTTATCACAAGACTAGGGAAAAACAACACACCAAAAAGATAACTAGGTTACCAGTACACTTTATCAATATCCCCTAGATTTCCTCCCCTCAATATCCTAAGAACTGCAGAGAGACCAAATGCTTGCTCATAAACTTCAGATTTGCAACCAAGCATGCAACATAACTAGCAAAAACCATCTTAAACCACAACATTGATATTGTATTCATCCCAGAAACATGGCTAAATGAATCCTCATACCTGATCATGGACTCGCTAGTCCAGTGGTACTCATAGTACGGCCCGCGGGCCACCTGCGGCCCAGCAGGCCTTCATTGGCGGCCCACGGACCTTCCCTTGCTGTATCTACGTTTCTAGTGAGGCCAGCAGTAAACACAGAAGATGACCGCAGGAGCATACGTAGTGATTACGTATTAAATAGATATTCACTACGTATGCTCCTGCAGCCATCTTCTGTGTTTACTGCCGGCCTCTGTGACCTCACGGCACCGTCAGAAAGCTTCCTAAAAGGCCCTTTAAAAGACAGCTGTAAGCGCTTTGACAGCTGACTTTTAAAGGGCCTTTTGGGAAGCTTCCTGTTTAAACAGAAACAGATAGAGACAGATAGAGGCAGAGACAGATAGAGGCAGAGACAGATAGAGGCAGGGACAGATAGAGGCAGAGACAGATATGCAGATAGAGACAGAGATGCAGATGCAGATAGAAACAGAGACAGATAGAGACAGAAACAGATAGAGACAGATAGAGATAAAGACAGATAGAGACAGACAGACAGACTGAGACAGACAGAGACAGTCAGAGATAGATAGAGACAGAGAGACAGACAGATACAGAGACAGAGATATATAGAGACAAAGACAGACAGAGACATACAGGGACAGATAGAGGCAGAGACAGATAGAGAAAAATACAGACAGAGAGAGATAGGGACAGAGATAGAGACAGATAGAGACAGAGAAAGATAGAGACAGAGATGGAGAGGGGCAGAGACCGATAGAGACAGAGAGGGACAGAAACAGACAGAGAGAGAGACAGCGATAGATAGAGACAGAGACAGATAGAGACAGAGATTGAGACAGATAGAAACAGAGACGGATAGAACTAGAGACAGATAGAGACAGAGAAAGATAGAGACAGAGAGAGACAGACAGAGAGAGACAGAGACAGATAGAGACAGAAACAGAAACAGATAGAGACAGACAGACAGACAGAGACAGAGAGACAGACAGAGATAGAGACAGTCAGAGACAGATAGAGACAGAGACAGATAGAGACAGAGACAGATGGAGACAGAGAGATAGACAGATACTTAGACAGATAGAGACAGAGACAGAGATGTTATATTATGTTATTAGCACTTATAGCGCGCACGGCTACTCAAGAGTGTCCCGGTGAGAGCCAAGTGGGGCGGAAAATGAATGAACCATTAGATGAAAAGCAACATCATCAGTTTTTTCCTGAAGAGCTTAGGGTCCTGGATACTGCGAAGGTCCAGGGGAAGCTAATTCCAGACTAAAGCTGCCTTATATGCCAGAGAACTTCCGCCAATTCTCTTGAGGCGAAAGCGTGGAATAACAGCGAGAAGCTGCGCTGCTGAGCGCAGCTGTCGTGCATGAACGTAGAACCTGAAGCTATTCCTAAGGTAAACTGGACTAAATCCATACAGAGCTGAATTAGCCAAAACAAGGGCTTTAAATTTTACTCTTTCAGCCACAGGTAGCCAATGGAGAGCTTGCAGATGTTGCCTTATGCTAGATCTTACAGGGTAATTAAGAAGAGTCCTTACTGCAGCGTTCTGGACTACCTGCAGCCTCTTCAGAAGGTAACTTGGCATGCCCATGTACAGGGCATTCGCATAATCAATGCGCGAAAGGATTAAGGCAAGCCTAACCATTTCCTTGGCTGCCCTAGGGAGGAGGGGGAAAAATTTCCTGAGTGCTTTAAGAGCGCCAAAGCATTGCCCAGCTAGCTTCTTAATCTGTGTGGTAAACAAAAGATTTTAGTCAAACCAAATTCCAAAGTTTTTAGTGGGCAGACCCACGGAATTAGGCATTGGGTAGTCTACCGGCCAAAGCAGTTCCCTAAACTGTGGAAGGAAAGTCCCAAACAGGAGGATCACTGATTTATCTTCTTTGCATTTGAGCAGCATGGAGAGGAGCCACCGGAAGACGGCCATAAGGCATGTTCTGGTATGAGAGGTGCATAGATCAGTTTTGTTCCATGTGAAGAGGAGCTGGGTATCATCAGCATATGCGATGATCTTGGCACCAAGTTCCTCCGCCAGCTGGATCAGCGGGGTGACATATATATTAAAAAGGAGGGGATCAAAGTAGACCCCTGAGGCACTCCTGTGGTCACACTTTGAGGAGCAGACGAGGAAGGAGAGAGCCAAACTTGCTGCGATCTGCCCTCTAAGAACGATTTCAGCCAGTTCCAGGCAGACCCTGAGATACCAATGTCTGAGAGACGGGCCAGCAACAGAGAGTGAGGCATCATATCAAATGCTGCAGAGAGGTCTGGCAAGATTAGAGCCACCCTTCCACCGGCGTCCAAACATTCCCGAATGGCTTCGTAGATTTCAACAAGGGCTGTTTCGGTACTATATGAGGCTCGGAAGCCTGATTGGGCTGGGTGTAGCAGGCCAAAACCCTCAACATAGTTGGTGAGCTGTTTATCAAGAAGAGAGATAGGGTGATAGCTAGCAGGGACAGATGGATCCAAAAGGATTTTTTTAAAAGACGCAAAACCTTTGGCCTGTTTCCAAGCTGAAGGAACTGAAGCAGTTTGTAGGGACATATTGATAAGACTGTTAACCTCCGGGTTCACTGTCTCTGCGACTGAAGCCAACAGCCTGGCCAGGCAGGGGTCGGACGGGGAACCCGATTTCAAAGATTTGAGAACCATCAGGGAGTCAGGTGGAACAATAGGTGAGAAGGCTGCCAGAGATAGTGACGGATGAAAGGTCAATGTTGCCCCCTTTAGGAACTGGGTTCCCTACCGTGGAGTTGGTGCCAGTATTAAAATTCACCTGAAGGATCATGATCTTATCAATAAAGAAACTAGACAGTTTCTCACACCAGGTAGATGAGCTAGGAAGCGGGATGGTCTCTGCGCTAGGGGCTAGGAAGCTCTGCACAATGGAAAAGATTTCCTTGGCATTGTTTCTGGAGAGGGCGATGTGATCAGCATAGTAGAGGTTCTTAGCGTGCAATATAGATGCATAATATATTTTCTGAGCTTTCCTGAGCACCAATTTGGCCATTTGGCAGTATGCCTGTCCCCGGGATCGCTCCAGTTATTTGCAGTGTTGTTTCTGAATTTTGAGCTCACTGGAGAACCATGAAATAGATAGAGACAAATAGAGACAGATAGAGACAGAGACCGATAGAGACAGAGACAGATAGAGACAGAGACAGACAGAGACAGATAGAGACAAATACAGATAGAGACAGAGACAGATAGGAACAGAGATAGAGACAGATAGAGACAGAGAAAGATAGAGAAAGAGAGGGACAGAGACCGAAGAGACAGAGACAGATAGAGATAGAGAGGGACAGAGACCGATAGAGACAGAGAGGGACAGACAAACAGAGAGAGAGAGAGACAGGGATAGACAGAGACAGAGACAGACAGAGATAGAGGCAGACAGAGACAGAGACGGATAGAGACAGAGACAAATCGAGACAGATACAGACAGAGAGAGACAGATGGAGACAGAGACAGATGGTGACAGTGACAGACAGACAGAGACAGATAGAGAGAGAGAGATAGAGAGAGAGATATAGATATAGATAGACAGAGAGAGGGAGAGAGAGAGAGAGAGAGAGGGAGAGAGAGAGAGAGAGAGAGAGAGAGAGAGATAGAGGGAGAGAGAGAGAGAGAGAGAGCGAGAGAGAGAGAGAGAGATAGAGAGATAGAGAGAAAGCGAGAGAGAGAGATAGAGGGAGAGAAAGATAGAGAGAGAACAAGAGAGAGAGAGAAAGAGAGAGAGAGAGAGAGAGAGAGAGAGAGAGAGAGAGAGAGCTGTGTGTATGCCGGGTCTGGTGGCTCAATGGACGAATGCATCTACTGCAGGGGTCTGTATTCAACCTCAGGGTCACAAGTTATTTTTTGCTCTAGCCCCTCCCCCCCCACTGACCCTGCCACCACCAGTGCGGCCCACGCCCACAAGCCACACTGTAAATTTGGCCCCCGAGAGAAAGTTTGGGAGTACCCAAGCGCTAGTCCAACCTGGGTTTTCAATCATAAAGAAACACAGGAAACACTGCCACAGTAAAAGCATCGCCATTATCCACAAGAACAACATCAACGTCACTGCCACCTACAACTCATTTGAATATCTCAGTACGAACATAAGGATGAAAGACAACACAACAACAAACTGTCACATACTCTATGACCCTCTAGTTAATGTGCTCTCCTTTGGCGAGCACCTAGAAGATCCAATAACACATTGTTCACTCTCACATGCCAATAACATCATCCTAGGTGGCCTCAACCTTCATCAGAACGATGAAAGCAATTCTTGAATCCAATCCTTAAACAACCTCTTGCTCAGTAAGAACCTCTTTCATCATTGCAGAGGTCAAACCCACAGCAAATCTAGTACATAGAACCCCTCACCATCATCCTCAGCCAAGCAAACATCCCCTTCCATCTATACGCAGAAGACTACCAGCTCTACATGGAAATATCCTCAAAAGACAACATTCACCGCTTAAATGCTAATCTCAAAGAAGTGGCTATCTAGCAACCACCTAAAACGTAACCAATATAAGACAAAAATTCTCCTCATATTGAAGACAGAGCAGCCCCCCAAATGCAAGAATAGATAAACTCTATAGACACTCTTAACTGCAATCTAGTCCTAGCTGACTCCATCAAATGTTTAGGTATCACAATGGACCTTAAACTGCTCATGAAAGATAATATAAAATATCGTGCAAACAGTGCATTCTACAACCTGACACTTCTGAACAAAATCAAACCTTACCTACCGCTGAATGATCCTAAATCTGACATGTAAGCGTTGGTGCTGTCTAGATTGGACTATGGACACGCCATCCTGTCAGGCACTTGTAAATCTCACCTTGCAATCCTTAGAACCACTCTCAATGCATCAGCCGGACTGGCCACAGGCATCAAAAAATATGACTGAATCTCCCCTGTCCTAAAAGAACTGAATTGGCTCCCAATTGAAGTTTACTGCAGCTTCAGAATTTAGGACTCACTCACAAAGCCCTTCACAATGGGAAGCCAGATTACCTAGCCTCAAAACTCAAAACGGCAGGTCAGACAAGAAACCTAAAAAAGTTCAAACACCCTACTTCTCATTCCACCTTAAAGTCCACAAACAAAAAACACTGGCACGCTCTTTCTCGAGCAATGCATCTAAAATCTGGACCTCCATACCAGTAGCAATCAGGATGAACCTGTCCTTCTGACAGCTGAAGTATCTCCTCCTCAACCAGCTGGACATCAATCGCCCAACAAGACAAGATCTGTACCCCCAGTACCCCTTCCTTGCTATTTTTCCTCCCTCATGCTCAACCTCTGATTTTATCTGATTCAACTCAGCTGTTCTGATTATACTCTTTGGGGCGCATGCATCAAATTTTCATTTTGAGATTACCAAATAGCAATTTTTTAGAAATCGTTATTTGGTAATTGCAAAAGGCAATGCAGCAAAACAGAGGGCAATTAGTGATTCTCTAATTGCGATTCCTTAAGAATCGCTAGCGCAATTAGGGAATCGCTATCTGCAATCATGACTCAATTTTTTCCTATGGGCCTCAGGGACCATGGGTGAGAATGGTCTAGCATTACCTAAATTGCGATTACCTAATTGGAATCGCAATTTAGGTAATGGAAAGGCAAGGGTGTTCGGGTTCCTAAGGCCCCCCTGAGGCGCCCCTAAAAAAAAAAAAAAGTACACATGAAGGCACACACATGGCACTTTGAAAAATGCCGTTTTGTGCAGTTTTCAAAGTATGCACATGGTTAATATCAACTTGAAGTTGATGTTTTATTAGTGTTTCCTAACTCGCATTTAGGAAAGGCTTCTTGCATGTGTACTAGGGATGAAAGGTCAATGTTGCTCCCTTTAGTAACTGGGTTCCCTACCGTGGAGTTGGTGCCAGTATTAAAATTCACCTGAAGGATCATGATCTTATCAATAAAGAAACTAGACAGTTTCTCACACCAGGTAGATGAGCTAGGAAGCGGGATGGTCTCTGCGCTAGGGGCTAGGAAGCTCTGCACAATGGAAAAGATTTCCTTGGCATTGTTTCTGGAGAGGGCGATGTGATCAGCATAGTAGAGGTTCTTAGCGTGCAATATAGATGCATAATATATTTTCTGAGCTTTCCTGAGCACCAATTTGGCCATTTGGCAGTAAGCCTGTCCCCGGGAACGCTCCAGTTATTTGCAGTGTTGTTTCTGAATTTTGAGCTCACTGGAGAACCATGAAATAGATAGAGACAAATAGAGGCAGATAGAGGCAGAGACCGATAGAGACAGAGACAGATAGAGACAGAGACAGACAGAGACAGATAGAGACAAATACAGATAGAGACAGAGACAGATAGGAACAGAGATAGAGACAGATAGAGACAGAGAAAGATAGAGAAAGAGAGGGACAGAGACCGAAGAGACAGAGACAGATAGAGACAGAGAGGGACAGAGACCGATAGAGACAGAGAGGGACAGACAAACAGAGAGAGAGAGAGACAGGGATAGATAGAGACAGAGACAGACAGAGATAGAGGCAGACAGAGACAGAGACGGATAGAGACAGAGAAAAATCGAGACAGATACAGACAGAGACAGACAGAGACAGATGGAGACAGAGACAGATGGTGACAGCGACAGACAGACAGAGACAGACAGAGACAGATAGAGAGAGAGAGATAGAGAGAGAGATATAGATATAGATAGACAGAGAGAGAGAGAGAGAGAGAGAGAGAGAGAGAGAGAGAGAGAGAGGGAGAGAGAGAGAAAGAGAGAGAGCGAGAGAGAGAGAGAGACAGAGAGATAGAGAGATAGAGAGAAAGCGAGAGAGAGAGATAGATGGAGAGAAAGATAGAGAGAGAACAAGAGAGAGAGAGAGAGAGAGAGAGAGAGAGAGAGAGAGAGAGAGAGAGAGACAGCTGTGTGTATGCCGGGTCTGGTGGCTCAATGGACGAATGCATCTACTGCAGGGGCCTGTGTTCAACCTCAGGGTCACAAGTTATTTTTTGCTCTAGCCCCGCCCCCCCCCCCCCCCCCCACTGACCCTGCCACCACCAGTGCGGCCCACGGCCACAAGCCACACTGTAAATTTGGCCCCCGAGAGAAAGTTTGGGAGTACCCAAGCGCTAGTCCAACCTGGGTTTTCAATCATAAAGAAACACAGGAAGGACTGCCACAGTAAAAGCATCGCCATTATCCACAAGAACAACATCAACGTCACTGCCACCTACAACTCATTTGAATATCTCAGTACGAACATAAGGATGAAAGACAACACAACAACAAACTGCCACATACTCTATGACCCTCTAGGTAATGTGCTCTCCTTTGGCGAGCACCTAGAAGATCCAATAACACATTGTTCACTCTCACATGCCAATAACATCATCCTAGGTGGCCTCAACCTTCATCAGAATGATGAAAGCAATTCTTGAATCCTATCCTTAAACAACCTCTTGCTCAGTAAGAACCTCTTTCATCATTGCAGAGGTCAAACCCACAGCAAATCTAGTACATAGAACCCCTCACCATCATCCTCAGCCAAGCAAACATCCCCTTCCATCTATACGCAGAAGACTACCAGCTCTACATGGAAATATCCTCAAAAGACAACATTCACCGCTTAAATGCTAATCTCAAAGAAGTGGCTATCTAGCAACCACCTAAAACGTAACCAATATAAGACAAAAATTCTCCTCATATTGAAGACAGAGCAGCCCCCCAAATGCAAGAATAGATAAACTCTATAGACACTCTTAACTGCAATCTAGTCCTAGCTGACTCCATCAAATGTTTAGGTATCACAATGGACCTTAAACTGCTCATGAAAGATAATATAAAATATCGTGCAAACAGTGCATTCTACAACCTGACACTTCTGAACAAAATCAAACCTTACCTACCGCTGAATGATCCTAAATCTGACATGTAAGCGTTGGTGCTGTCTAGATTGGACTATGGACACGCCATCCTGTCAGGCACTTGTAAATCTCACCTTGCAATCCTTAGAACCACTCTCAATGCATCAGCCGGACTGGCCACAGGCATCAAAAAATATGACTGAATCTCCCCTGTCCTAAAAGAACTGAATTGGCTCCCAATTGAAGTTTGCTGCAGCTTCAGAATTTAGGACTCACTCACAAAGCCCTTCACAATGGGAAGCCAGATTACCTAGCCTCAAAACTCAAAACGGCAGGTCAGACAAGAAACCTAAAAAAGTTCAAACACCCTACTTCTCATTCCACCTTAAAGTCCACAAACAAAAAACACTGGCACGCTCTTTCTCGAGCAATGCATCTAAAATCTGGACCTCCATACCAGTAGCAATCAGGATGAACCTGTCCTTCTGACAGCTGAAGTATCTCCTCCTCAACCAGCTGGACATCAATCGCCCAACAAGACAAGATCTGTACCCCCAGTACCCCTTCCTTGCTATTTTTCCTCCCTCATGCTCAACCTCTGATTTTATCTGATTCAACTCAGCTGTTCTGATTATACTCTTTGGGGCGCATGCATCAAATTTTCATTTTGAGATTACCAAATAGCAATTTTTTAGAAATCGTTATTTGGTAATTGCAAAAGGCAATGCAGCAAAACAGAGGGCAATTAGTGATTCTCTAATTGCGATTCCTTAAGAATCGCTAGCGCAATTAGGGAATCGCTATCTGCAATCATGACTCAATTTTTTCCTATGGGCCTCAGGGACCATGGGTGAGAATGGTCTAGCATTACCTAAATTGCGATTACCTAATTGGAATCGCAATTTAGGTAATGGAAAGGCAAGGGTGTTCGGGTTCCTAAGGCCCCCCTGAGGCGCCCCTAAAAAAAAAAAAAAGTACACATGAAGGCACACACATGGCACTTTGAAAAATGCCGTTTTGTGCAGTTTTCAAAGTATGCACATGGTTAATATCAACTTGAAGTTGATGTTTTATTAGTGTTTCCTAACTCGCATTTAGGAAAGGCTTCTTGCATGTGTACTAGGGATGAAAGGTCAATGTTGCTCCCTTTAGTAACTGGGTTCCCTACCGTGGAGTTGGTGCCAGTATTAAAATTCACCTGAAGGATCATGATCTTATCAATAAAGAAACTAGACAGTTTCTCACACCAGGTAGATGAGCTAGGAAGCGGGATGGTCTCTGCGCTAGGGGCTAGGAAGCTCTGCACAATGGAAAAGATTTCCTTGGCATTGTTTCTGGAGAGGGCGATGTGATCAGCATAGTAGAGGTTCTTAGCGTGCAATATAGATGCATAATATATTTTCTGAGCTTTCCTGAGCACCAATTTGGCCATTTGGCAGTAAGCCTGTCCCCGGGAACGCTCCAGTTATTTGCAGTGTTGTTTCTGAATTTTGAGCTCACTGGAGAACCATGAAATAGATAGAGACAAATAGAGGCAGATAGAGGCAGAGACCGATAGAGACAGAGACAGATAGAGACAGAGACAGAGACAGACAGAGACAAATACAGATAGAGACAGAGACAGATAGGAACAGAGATAGAGACAGATAGAGACAGAGAAAGATAGAGAAAGAGAGGGACAGAGACCGAAGAGACGGAGACAGATAGAGACAGAGAGGGACAGAGACCGATAGAGACAGAGAGGGACAGACAAACAGAGAGAGAGAGAGACAGGGATAGATAGAGACAGAGACAGACAGAGATAGAGGCAGACAGAGACAGAGACGGATAGAGACAGAGACAAATCGAGACAGATACAGACAGAGACAGACAGAGACAGATGGAGACAGAGACAGATGGTGACAGTGACAGACAGACAGAGACAGACAGAGACATATAGAGAGAGAGAGATAGAGAGAGCGATATAGATATAGATAGACAGAGAGAGGGAGAGAGAGAGAGAGAGAGAGAGAGAGAGATAGAGGGAGAGAGAGAGAGAGAGAGAGCGAGAGAGAGAGAGAGAGAGATAGAGAGATAGAGAGAAAGCGAGAGAGAGAGATAGAGGGAGAGAAAGATAGAGAGAGAACAAGAGAGAGAGAGAAAGAGAGAGAGAGAGAGAGAGAGAGAGAGAGAGAGAGAGAGAGAGAGAGAGAGAGAGAGCTGTGTGTATGCCGGGTCTGGTGGCTCAATGGACGAATGCATCTACTGCAGGGGTCTGTATTCAACCTCAGGGTCACAAGTTATTTTTTGCTCTAGCCCCTCCCCCCCCACTGACCCTGCCACCACCAGTGCGGCCCACGGCCACAAGCCACACTGTAAATTTGGCCCCCGAGAGAAAGTTTGGGAGTACCCAAGCGCTAGTCCAACCTGGGTTTTCAATCATAAAGAAACACAGGAAACACTGCCACAGTAAAAGCATCGCCATTATCCACAGGAACAACATCAACGTCACTGCCACCTACAACTCATTTGAATATCTCAGTACGAACATAAGGATGAAAGACAACACAACAACAAACTGTCACATACTCTATGACCCTCTAGGTAATGTGCTCTCCTTTGGCGAGCACCTAGAAGATCCAATAACACATTGTTCACTCTCACATGCCAATAACATCATCCTAGGTGGCCTCAACCTTCATCAGAACGAAGAAAGCAATTCTTGAATCCAATCCTTAAACAACCTCTTGCTCAGTAAGAACCTCTTTCATCATTGCAGAGGTTAAACCCACAGCAAATCTAGTACATAGAACCCCTCACCATCATCCTCAGCCAAGCAAACATCCCCTTCCATCTATACGCAGAAGACTACCAGCTCTACATGGAAATATCCTCAAAAGACAACATTCACCGCTTAAATGCTAATCTCAAAGAAGTGGCTATCTAGCAACCACCTAAAACGTAACCAATATAAGACAAAAATTCTCCTCATATTGAAGACAGAGCAGCCCCCCAAATGCAAGAATAGATAAACTCTATAGACACTCTTAACTGCAATCTAGTCCTAGCTGACTCCATCAAATGTTTAGGTATCACAATGGACCTTAAACTGCTCATGAAAGATAATATAAAATATCGTGCAAACAGTGCATTCTACAACCTGACACTTCTGAACAAAATCAAACCTTACCTACCGCTGAATGATCCTAAATCTGACATGTAAGCGTTGGTGCGGTCTAGATTGGACTATGGACACGCCATCCTGTCAGGCACTTGTAAATCTCACCTTGCAATCCTTAGAACCACTCTCAATGCATCAGCCGGACTGGCCACAGGTATCAAAAAATATGACCGAATCTCCCCTGTCCTAAAAGAACTGAATTGGCTCCCAATTGAAGTTTGCTGCAGCTTCAGAATTTAGGACTCACTCACAAAGCCCTTCACAATGGGAAGCCAGATTACCTAACCTCAAAACTCAAAACGGCAGGTCAGACAAGAAACCTAAAAAAGTTCAAACACCCTACTTCTCATTCCACCTTAAAGTCCACAAACAAAAAACACTGGCACGCTCTTTCTCGAGCAATGCATCTAAAATCTGGACCTCCATACCAGTAGAAATCAGGATGAACCTGTCCTTCTGACAGCTGAAGTATCTCCTCCTCAACCAGCTGGACATCAATCGCCCAACAAGACAAGATCTGTACCCCCAGTACCCCTTCCTTGCTATTTTTCCTCCCTCATGCTCAACCTCTGATTTTATCTGATTCAACTCAGCTGTTCTGATTATACTCTTTGGGGCGCATGCATCAAATTTTTATTTTGAGATTACCAAATAGCAATTTTTTAGAAATCGCTATTTGGTAATTGCAAAAGGCAATGCAGCAAAACAGAGGGCAATTAGTGATTCTCTAATTGCGATTCCTTAAGAATCGCAAGCGCAATTAGGGAATCGCTATCTGCAATTGTGACTCAATTTTTTCCTATGGGCCTCAGGGACCATGGGTGAGAATGGTCTAGCATTACCTAAATTGCGATTACCTAATTGGAATCGCAATTTAGGTAATGGAAAGGCAAGGGTGTTCGGGTTCCTAAGGCCCCCCTGAGGCGCCCCTAAAAAAAAAAAGTACACATGAAGGCACACACATGGCACTTTGAAAAATGCCGTTTTGTGCAGTTTTCAAAGTATGCACATGGTTAATATCAACTTGAAGTTGATGTTTTATTAGTGTTTCCTAACTCGCATTTAGGAAAGGCTTCTTGCATGTGTACTAGGGATGAAAGGTCAATGTTGCCCCCTTTAGTAACTGGGTTCCCTACCGTGGAGTTGGTGCCAGTATTAAAATTCACCTGAAGGATCATGATCTTATCAATAAAGAAACTAGACAGTTTCTCACACCAGGTAGATGAGCTAGGAAGCGGGATGGTCTCTGCGCTAGGGGCTAGGAAGCTCTGCACAATGGAAAAGATTTCCTTGGCATTGTTTCTGGAGAGGGCGATGTGATCAGCATAGTAGAGGTTCTTAGCGTGCAATATAGATGCATAATATATTTTCTGAGCTTTCCTGAGCACCAATTTGGCCATTTGGCAGTATGCCTGTCCCCGGGAACGCTCCAGTTATTTGCAGTGTTGTTTCTGAATTTTGAGCTCACTGGAGAACCATGAAAAAGATAGAGACAAATAGAGGCAGATAGAGGCAGAGACCGATAGAGACAGAGACAGATAGAGACAGAGACAGACAGAGACAGATAGAGACAAATACAGATAGAGACAGAGACAGATAGGAACAGAGATAGAGACAGATAGAGACAGAGAAAGATAGAGACAGAGAGGGACAGAGACCGATAGAGACAGAGAGGGACAGACAAACAGAGAGAGAGAGAGACAGGGATAGATAGAGACAGAGACAGACAGAGATAGAGGCAGACAGAGACAGAGACGGATAGAGACAGAGACAAATCGAGACAGATACAGACAGAGACAGACAGAGACAGATGGAGACAGAGACAGATGGTGACAGTGACAGACAGACAGAGACAGACAGAGACAGATAGAGAGAGAGAGATAGAGAGAGCGATATAGATATAGATAGACAGAGAGAGGGAGAGAGAGAGAGAGAGAGAGAGAGAGATAGAGGGAGAGAGAGAGAGAGAGAGAGAGCGAGAGAGAGAGAGAGAGAGAGAGATAGAGAGATAGAGAGAAAGCGAGAGAGAGAGATAGAGGGAGAGAAAGATAGAGAGAGAACAAGAGAGAGAGAGAAAGAGAAAGAGAGAGAGAGAGAGAGAGAGAGAGAGAGAGAGAGAGAGAGAGCGAGCTGTGTGTATGCCGGGTCTGGTGGCTCAATGGACGAATGCATCTACTGCAGGGGTCTGTATTCAACCTCAGGGTCACAAGTTAGTTTTTGCTCTAGCCCCTCCCCCCCCACTGACCCTGCCACCACCAGTGCGGCCCACGGCCACAAGCCACACTGTAAATTTGGCCCCCGAGAGAAAGTTTGGGAGTACCCAAGCGCTAGTCCAACCTGGGTTTTCAATCATAAAGAAACACAGGAAACACTGCCACAGTAAAAGCATCGCCATTATCCACAAGAACAACATCAAAGTCACTGCCACCTACAACTCATTTGAATATCTCAGTACGAACATAAGGATGAAAGACAACACAACAACAAACTGTCACATACTCTATGACCCTCTAGGTAATGTGCTCTCCTTTGGCGAGCACCTAGAAGATCCAATAACACATTGTTCACTCTCACATGCCAATAACATCATCCTAGGTGGCCTCAACCTTCATCAGAACAAAGAAAGCAATTCTTGAATCCAATCCTTAAACAACCTCTTGCTCAGTAAGAACCTCTTTCATCATTGCAGAGGTCAAACCCACAGCAAATCTAGTACATAGAACCCCTCACCATCATCCTCAGCCAAGCAAACATCCCCTTCCATCTATACGCAGAAGACTACCAGCTCTACATGGAAATATCCTCAAAAGACAACATTCACCGCTTAAATGCTAATCTCAAAGAAGTGGCTATCTAGCAACCACCTAAAACGTAACCAATATAAGACAAAAATTCTCCTCATATTGAAGACAGAGCAGCCCTCCAAATGCAAGAATAGATAAACTCTATAGACACTCTTAACTGCAATCTAGTCCTAGCTGACTCCATCAAATGTTTAGGTATCACAATGGACCTTAAACTGCTCATGAAAGATAATATAAAATATCGTGCAAACAGTGCATTCTACAACCTGACACTTCTGAACAAAATCAAACCTTACCTACCGCTGAATGATCCTAAATCTGACATGTAAGCGTTGGTGCGGTCTAGATTGGACTATGGACACGCCATCCTGTCAGGCACTTGTAAATCTCACCTTGCAATCCTTAGAACCACTCTCAATGCATCAGCCGGACTGGCCACAGGCATCAAAAAATATGACTGAATCTCCCCTGTCCTAAAAGAACTGAATTGGCTCCCAATTGAAGTTTACTGCAGCTTCAGATTTTAGGACTCACTCACAAAGCCCTTCACAATGGGAAGCCAGATTACCTAGCCTCAAAACTCAAAACGGCAGGTCAGACAAGAAACCTAAAAAAGTTCAAACACCCTACTTCTCATTCCACCTTAAAGTCCACAAACAAAAAACACTGGCACGCTCTTTCTCGAGCAATGCATCTAAAATCTGGACCTCCATACCAGTAGCAATCAGGATGAACCTGTCCTTCTGACAGCTGAAGTATCTCCTCCTCAACCAGCTGGACATCAATCGCCCAACAAGACAAGATCTGTACCCCCAGTACCCCTTCCTTGCTATTTTTCCTCCCTCATGCTCAACCTCTGATTTTATCTGATTCAACTCAGCTGTTCTGATTATACTCTTTGGGGCGCATGCATCAAATTTTCATTTTGAGATTACCAAATAGCAATTTTTTAGAAATCGCTATTTGGTAATTGCAAAAGGCAATGCAGCAAAACAGAGGGCAATTAGTGATTCTCTAATTGCGATTCCTTAAGAATCGCAAGCGCAATTAGGGAATCGCTATCTGCAATTGTGACTCAATTTTTTCCTATGGGCCTCAGGGACCATGGGTGAGAATGGTCTAGCATTACCTAAATTGCGATTACCTAATTGGAATCGCAATTTAGGTAATGGAAAGGCAAGGGTGTTCGGGTTCCTAAGGCCCCCCTGAGACGCCCCTAAAAAAAAAAAGTACACATCAAGGCACACACATGGCACTTTGAAAAATGCCGTTTTGTGCAGTTTTCAAAGTATGCACATGGTTAATATCAACTTGAAGTTGATGTTTTATTAGTGTTTCCTAACTCGCATTTAGGAAAGGCTTCTTGCATGTGTACTAGGGAATCGCAAATTGCGATTCCCTATTTGCATTTGCGAATCTCAAAAGATTGCGATGACCTAAATTACTAATTTAAAAAACTTTCAATCATTGGAAAATGCCATTTTTTTGATCGTTAACGGCCGATTTTTGCAAATCACACTGTTTGCAATTGCAAAATTGCTTGCTTGAAACATGTGCCCCATTGCTTTTTATGTGAACATGTACAGATGTAAAGTGCGCTGATATCCTCGGGTCTTGACAGCACTATATACAACTTAAATAAAGAAACACATGTGTTTAGATGCATCAGGGGGAAAAAAATTATTTTGAGAACATGAGTGTTTAGCGTGCTATTTTAGAAGTGATTTTTTCCTATTTCAATGTTTAGCATAATTACCCTGAATTACAATAAACTTCCATGTTGTTCCCACCCAGTGTGGGGTGGTGAGTACCTAGATCCCATTGCTATTCGTAGCACTGCAGAAGGCAAAATCACTCGAAAAGCACCAGGTAAAAAAGACAACAGTCGTACATCACGTATTAACTTTTATCATTCATGTGGGACTAGCTGCGTGCAAAGATTTTGTTATTGCTGTTACTTGGGTAAACCACAGATCGACGATTTTCCCAATTTGCACATTTCAATATTAAAACTTAGGACTGATACAAAAGCCCGCATTTCAAGGTGAAAATACATAGACAGAAAATGCTTTGAATAACAGGTATTGGAGCATTCCCTAATTTTATGGGAAGTTCACAAGCGAAAATCTTTACAACTTCGAACACCCCTATGCTGACATGATCAAAAACACCTTTGCGTTTGTCGTTCGAGAAGCAGCACTTGCAATGAAATACCTTACATTTTGTGCTTGGTACCAAAACTTGCCTTTGAGTCCTTCCAGCTCCAGTGCACATGTAGTAAACCCATGTGACCTACCCCATGTCAGCACCATTGACAATGACAGATGTTGCCTTGCCTTGGTAGAATTTTATAGAGGTCAAAGGGTCATTTGCATGTGTGAGATAAGAGCTGAGCATCAGGCAAGCTCCGCATGATCTTCGTACATTGGTATGTAATTTGTGGAAGGCAGAAGAGCCTGTTGCTGAGGTTTATGAAGTGATGAAACTTTTTTACTGAGTGCGAATTTAAAACAAATAATAACTATGAGTATATATGAACAGTCACAAATGAAATGACTTCACTGTGTATAACAGTATTTAAAAATGTTAATTATTCCAAAGTTGCTGTTCTATAACACCATGAGAATGTATTTTCTTTTTCTTTTTTGATGTTCCTGAAGGAAGTAAAGAACTCAGCTGTATCATGAAGGTCATTTCCCCTGGCCAATCAGAGGTTGTTTATATCATTTGAATGTGCATGTGCTTTTATATTGTAGGGCAGAGTGCAGGAGTATTCTTTAGTAGTAGAGCAAAAGTCATTTTGCATGAGATGTGTTTTCTATTTTACTATTGGATATCCTAATGTATCTTATGCTTCACAGCACATGGACAGTACGAATAGTCTGGAAACATATAAGAATGCACATTTTGAATGCAAGCCAGGTCTATCCCTGATCTATCAAAGAGAAAGATCTCAGGTCAAACCTCTTATTAAATTAATATTTAGAAATGTTTCAAGATTCTCTCCTTGCATTAAATGGAGCAATCCCAATGACAACTTGCTCTTTGAATTTCTTATTTGCTTTGCACTGGACCTTATTTGGTTCTGGCTAGTGACTAGACTGGGGGCTCAGCTTCCATTGCTTATGCTGAGTCACTTTATTTCCATTTTCAGTATTTTGCCTTTTGTAATGAGTTTCTTAATTTCTAAATATACATTCATGGTTTGTATTTGAACTTTAACCAATGTGGATTGTCTAGTGTAGATGTTTTGTGTGGATTTTCTAATGTGGGTTCTCTAGGTTTTCTTGTCATTTGTGCTTATGGATCTTGTCATTTGGGACTCACAGAAAGGCACCAACATCACTTGACGCCAGCCTTTTCCTTAAGTTGAACTTGGAGGGGTTGGTCCTGAAGTTCATGACCACTTTTTAAAAATTATAATAATCAGAATGTTGATCTATTCGTTGTTAGTTGTATTAACAATAAATATTTGCAACAGGTTTTTGAGAAGTAGAGAATGTTATGTGCATATGATGAAACTGCTTGTCTGATGTCCACATTCCTGAATGGTAAAGCATAAATTGATGCCACTGAGTTGAGTAAACACTATGCATTGGTATTTATATAATGCAAACCTAGCTGTGAAGCAATTGAGTGCTGTACATTAAATGAGGGGTTGGAGAATGTGTGTACATCAAGTGGGGATTACATAAATAATTTTAGATGCAAGAGCATTAAGGGCCGATTCCAAGTTTGTCAGTCCTTGGACCACCAAACCCGAGGTGGTGCAGTGGTGGCCGACAAACCGGCCAATGCGACCGCCGTGTTGCAAGTTCAGTGGGCAGACCGCCATTGGACCACCGCAACAGCCACGACCATCGCAACCGCCGGACAGCCATGATCCCTCGGCTGCAGAGCAGAGGTCTGGGGCAGCAATATGTTGGCAGTACAGCTGCAGCAACAGCTTCAGCTGCAGCACTGCAAAGCATATCATGACTTTCCTGACCTCACACTTTTCATGACGGTGATCCCGCCTTGAAAAGTGAGGCAGTCAGGAAAGTAAGGGTGCCCCTTTGCATTGTGGTGCAAGCAGGAGGGCACATGGTTTGCCCCCCTGTGTGCATGCACCCCAATTCTTGCACAGAATGGACTGCACTGTCTATGCCGTGCAGGAACTTGCTTTGGCTCTCCCTCTGTACTGCAGTTCAAAAGCTCACTTATGAGCCTTAGAACTGCACCGCTGCAGAACCGCCAATGCACCACTCACTAGACCACGAGGGAGGGATTTAACTTTGGTGGTGTGAGAGCAGGGTGCTGGCTTGGAGGCCTGCTCCCCCACCGCCAAAGTCACAACCGGGCCCTGAGTGATTTGCCCAGAATCACACAATATTGGGCCTATCCCCAAGACAAGGATTGGAACCTGGGTTCCCATATTACACAGATGGCAGCTTTAGCTGCTAGCCCATTGCTCTTCATCATAAAAAAGTACATTATATAGGAAGAGTATTTAACAAACAGATTTGTTTAGCAAATCCAGGATAAGCCTCCTAGTGTTTTCTCGTCTGTGATGCGAGTACCAGGAAAATAAGCAGCTGTGCTTGAAGTCACACCCTCTCAGGGTCAGACATTCTAGTAAGCAGCTTTTGCCATGACTGCTCCCTGTGATTCCCCATCAAAGGTGGATGAAGAGTGTAAAGAGAAAACTTGCAATTTCAGCTGTTTTTCAGTTGTGTGGCTGGAAAACATGTATCCCATCCAGGAAGAGAAGGGCCAAATAAGAACTGGGTGGTGGGCTGACATTTAATTTTTGCGGTCAATGTTCATCCTCTATCTTACATCCCCTCTTGTTTACTGTTCAATATCTACATATGTTGCCTAGGTCCAGGTGAATTTAAAACTGCACTCAGATTTATTAGGCATGCTGATACCTGACAGCTGTCCGGGCACAAATGTACCGAGCTGCATGACTGCTATGGATTTCCTAATGGAGGCTGGAGAATAAGTCATAGGTTAATGCTTCCTGAAATGGTAGGAGTTTGTCCACAAACGTACACTAGACAGATGCTCATCAGATTATCCACTGATAACTTCAAGAGAATGGCACTCAGAAAGTGATTTCTGTCTGTTTTAGGCCAAAAAAACTGGAGAACTCTCAACCCTTCCTTGAGAGCTGAAGTCTATTACAAGCAGTGCAGGAAACTGCTGAAAATTGCTGAAAATATAGCTATTCACACTGCTCTGAATGGATGTCTGAAGACTTTCTGACAATCGCCCCATCTATCCTGTAGGCCACTGGTGTCCCAGCCCCCTCACAACCCTTCCTTGTGTGTGACCAATGGAAGCACTGGTAAGTTAGGTAAATAAAATGAGACACACAGAACTTTACAAAATGCTAAATGAATAAATCAATAAAAATATAACTTAAGCTTTCGTATAAAAAAATGTCTGTGGTCCTCTAGTGATAAGCCAACTGACAGGTGCAGCAAAGGTGATTATAATTGTCCACACAAGTTCCTATGTTAATTATCACGATGTCCTTCACAAACATACTGAGGATTGAAATACTTTTTTGTATTTCTCAAATAAACAGAAAGCATTTACCATTAGCACTAGTCTCTGGAATTAACATTAGTCAAGGGGAGCAGCAGTAGGCATCCTCCACAGAGAAAAACACCCCCAAAACTGACAATAAGCTGCCTTCAACCAGCACCTCAGTAAGGCAATTAGGGGTGGGGGGGACCCTCTCAATCCTCAGGCAGAGGTGAGACCAGTTGAGGTTTGCCTCTAAACCAAGAATGACCAAGGTTGTCCCAGGAGAGAAACTGAATTACAGTTTTAGGGCTTCTTTGGGTGTAGGGTCCCTCAAACAGACCCAGAAAGTAAAATGAAATGGGTGTTTGTAGCAGAAATCTGAAAGCAGAATGATAGAACATGTGGTACAACCAGCTGTGGATTCTTGTCCTTATATTGCTCAAAAGACAGAGGATCTTGTGGAAGCAATACCATGGTATGAAACTTCTAGTGGGTTATCAGACTATATCCACATGGAGCAAATGAGTGCATGTTAGGATTATGGGAGCTGAACCCCAATACTCACCTGATACCCAATATTTGATCACCCTGATTTTTAACAAAATAATTTGGCTCTAGTGTCTCCAGTTGATCTAGCAGTTAGAGACTACACTCTACTCCTTATCAGGAAACCCCCTTTTAGCAGAGTTAAACAGAAATAAAATATTGGAAGCATAAAGAACTGAGTTCTAAATCTAAAATGAAGCCAAAGTGAATTTATTACAGAACAATCAAAGTGGGATACAAAGAAATGTGCGTGAATTGCCTTGAATGCCCAACTACAGAAGTACAGATAAATGTAAAAAGCATAAAACGATATAGTCCTTAGTTTGACAGAATCTAGGCAAAAAGTCCAAGGGCCTGATCATGATCTTGGCAGATGGGATACTACGTCACAAATGTGACGGATATCCCGTCCGTCATATTACAAGTTCCATAGGATATAATGGAATTGCAATACGTCAGACGGGAAATCCATCACGTTTGTGACGGATTAACCCATCCACCACAATTGTAATCAGGCCCTAAGTGTCAAACTCACAAAAGTACTGACAGCATTACCTCAAAAAAAATAATGAAGGAAGGTTAGGTTAAACATTTTGTTTATTTGGAAATTTGTTGCTTAAACAAATACAAATCAACTCCACATTTGCAATCATCTATAGTAGAATAAACCTATAAGCCTTTGTTAAAATTAATCCATAACTGTCCATTAGGTGTAAAACATTCTAAAACCCCTAAGTCAACAGCACAGCATAGAACATAAATTAAAATCACAATTCATGGCAGTCAAAATTTCTCAAAGACCAAATAAAACACCCCACACCTAAGTTAAATCAAGAAAGTGCTACTAATAAGAACATCACTTGCACCATATTTTAAAAATGAAGGTCTTTAAAATGTTCGCCACTTGGACAATCGATTAATACATGAATAAGGGGACAATTCCTTTGTAAAGGGCATAAACAATATCCATTATTTTCCCTTATTTTTTCAACCAGACATGGAATGGCCATGAGAGGATTAAAGCCTGTTCTAATTTTTTTTTATTTTCTATACAAATTAAGGTATCCGCCAAGTGATAAAGATAAGGGTATATATCCGGGCTGCCCAGGGAATACACTGTCCTTTGGATTGAAGATCTCTGAGATAAATACTCCTTATCTTTCTGGTGAGACAGAATCCAAGCAGCTTCCTGCTGTAACTTCTTATGAGAAGGCGACATGGGTAGTGCCATCTCCGAAAGCGACTAGTCTCAAATCCTGATAACAAGCCCATAAATATCCCGCAATGCACGGTTCAAACTAACCCAATATTGCATACTACAACAGATGTACCTCACTCCCAAAAGATTCAACTCCTACTCCCTAACACAGCAAACACCTGCCTCAGGTGTCACCGGGAGGGAAGGGGTATGCTGCACATAATGTGGGAATGCCCCCTATTGGCTGTCTACTGACCAGGGATATCACAGACTGTAATATGGCTTGCATACTGGGGCTCTACTCCGCCCTGTGAAAATAAATCTAATATCCTGTTTTATAGACCTGGCTCTAATCCTGGCCAAGTGCCTCATCACTATGTGATAGAAGGAACCCACTGTGCCACAGTATGACAAATAGAAGACAGACCTTTAAAATGTGCACAATGGGAGTGGGGAACACTTCTCTGAGGCTAGGAGAAGCAGGAGACTGCTAGATTTTTCCTGAGCCTGGGAGAACTTACTGGAGACAAATAATGAAACGATGACCAAGGAAAATATCCACCCTTCTCCATGATAACCCCTCCAATTGGCATTGGGCCTCATGATGCTAGATAAGTGGACCCAAACTTCCCCACTACCGATAGACAATCAGTCAAGAGCCAAAACTACCACCATACACAGATGTCCCCAAAAAATGCTAGAGTAACTTCTCTGGGCCAAATCCTGCTACACGATGACTAAGCACATTTCCCTCTTTTCATGTTATTAAAGGACACAAGACACTATGGGGACATGGGATAACAAAGGCTGGGCAGAGGCTGGAATTTCTACATGGTTGGAATAGTTAGAATTAACAAAGATTGAATTTGCTTAGAACCCAGTGACATACACTATTGTATTGAAGTAACCACACCAACTGATCTGTAGGACCAATGCCTCTAACATGTTTTTCCAACCCACCAACTGGTGAGCTCAACTTGTACAATGAGTCAGCGACATGGCAGCTTATGAATTATATATGGCTGTGGTGTACTCTTTAAAAACTCAATAAAATATATTTAGAAAAAAATAGATGTTGAAGAGGATGTGAGAGTAAAAAGATTGTTGGAGAACCTGTTTTTACATTGACACAGGGTAAGATGGAAATTGAGCAAATTGTATATATTGATTTTGGTTATCCAGGTACAACAAGGACTGTGCCCTTCAGCCTATTCTATCTATGAGCATTTTCAGGGGAGTGCTATGGTCCACCTTGTTGAATGCAGCTACTAAGTCAAGAAAGATAGGGAGAGATAAGTTACCTCTTTTTGGATATGGAGCTTTGTTAACTATTTTTAAGGATTCAGTCTCCATGCAAAATCCTGATCAGCAGTCTGACCAGAACTCAATTAGTGGTACATTTTCTGCAATGAAGTTTTTACAGTGCTTCTCCAAGCAGCTGTCTAGAAATTTGGCCAGAAAGGAAGAATTAGAAAATAGGCGAAAGTTGTTAAAATCAGTGGTGTCTGCTTCATGTTCTTTTTAGCAGTGGAAATACCTGGTCTACTTTTAGGCCTTATGGAAGTTTTCCTTGGAAGAGATACATATTAACCAGGCCGATCCAGTAAGGGATAACAGAGTGGCTAATTTTCTTAGATGTGTCAAGGGGAGGGTCCAGAAATATTGGAGGCATTTTTGTTTTTGCCAATTGCATTCAGCAACTTCAAAGGGTAATTCATTTGAAGATGGACCATGTAACTTCACCCACCCCATGAAATCCAGGATTTCATGGTCTCTGTGAGGGAATGTTCTATTTTTTTTAACCTTCTTAGAAGCTGGAGAAGTCCTCAAATATTTTGTTGTAGAAGTACATGATCCCCTTTGATTTAGAAAGTTTGATTTGATGCACAATTTCATCTGTTATGCTTGATCTGTCTTTCTTTTTATGATATACATCTCACACAGAATATAGGGTGGCAGGGTTCTTAAAAAAGAGAGAGGTGCGCCAGGTGGGGGCACGACATGTGTTTGGACGAAAACCCTCACTCACCCGAGGGTGACATGCCTCATAATTGTATTCTTCCAACACACTGGGATCTCAAGGTACCCAGTGTGGGCTTCAACTTCCCTGCAGGGAAGGAGCAGGAGTGTTTTTAAAGGGCACGTCAGAGTTTGCATACCTGTAGGGTAGAGATTAGGGGCAGAGTGCAACAAAAAAGTGTGTTAAAACGATCTCAGTAAGGACAACAACTTTTTTGTTACGTCCCACAGGATAGAGGATAAATGCAATGTGAGAAAGGGTTATGGATGTATACACTGTGTTGGGGTCAACATGTTTTTGTCCTGTATGACATTACGGGCCATATGTAGGTAGCTAAATACCCGTCGGTAACGGCCGAAATTCGGTAAATATCACATTACCGACCGGTATTTAGGCGATTGAGATGTAGGAGGCCAAAAAGCAGGATTCGGTAATTATGAATCGGTAAATACCGATTCATCTTTACCGAATTCTAAATTACCGAATCGGAATTACCGAATTATTATTTACCGAATCGGTAAATAGGAAATGGTAAAACGAGAAAAGAGATGTAGGTAAATTCGGTATTACCGAATTGCATGAAATTCGGGATTTAAGAGTCGGTATTTAACACTGAGTGAAAGCAGGTGGTAATCAGCTACAGTGCATATAAGCAATCCCAAAATGCAACAGCGTGATCACCATGGCGGCTCTCTATGTGATTGCAAGGCGCCTACGTCTACAGGCAGCAGGTATGAGGATTTGGAGACGGGAGGAGCACATTTACAGACAGCGCATCACACTCTTCCAACAGACTGAGGCTGAGATACATGAAAGGTACAGGCTACACCCCCAAACCATCATGGACCTGATAAGGGACTTGCACCTACTCCTGGACCATCCAACAAGGGCGCACGCCATACCACCACATGTGCAGGTGCTGTGTAGCCTCCATCTACTCGCATCTGGCAGTTACCAGGGGGTGATAGCTGCGGTAGGCAGGGTATCCCAGAGTTGCCTGTCCCGTTTCTTCAGGAAGTTCCTGGATGCCATGATGCAAAGAATGCAACACTACATTAGCTTCCCAAACACACAGGCTGAACTGCTGAAAACCAAGACAGACTTCTACCAGATGGCACAGTTCCCGCATGTCATAGGCTGCATCGATGGCACACACATTCCAATCTGCCCACCAGCAGCCACTGAGTATATCTACAGGAACAGAAAGTCCACCCACTCCATAAATGTGCAGGTAATCTGCGATGCTGCCAACATAATTACTGACATCGTAGCCAAATTTCCTGGGAGCACCCACAACTCCTACATCTTCCAGAACAGTGGGATCTACACACGCCTGGTTGCGGGAGAATTTGGAGAAGGATACCTGCTAGGTAAATCACTGTGACACTCCCTTATACTTACCGCAGATGAATGTGTATTGGTGTATGTGACTAATGGCACCCTCTTTCTCACCTAGGTGATAGTGCATATGCCGTGCGGTCATTTATCCTCACTCCCTACCTACACCCATCAACCCTGAGTGAGAGACGATACAATGTGGCACACAAATCAACACGCAACGTGGTGGAGCGCACGTTTGGACTATTGAAAAGCAGGTTCCGCTGCCTCCACAAGAGCGGAGGCGCACGCCAGTACACACCCATCATCTGCTGCAAGATCATTGCTACTTGTGCAATGCTGCACAACCTTGCCACAAAGAAAGGTACAGAAGTGGAAATAACCGATTTTGAGGAGGATTATGATGATTTTGCACAGCCAGAGCCCAACGCAGCAGGAGTGCCAGCAGCAACAGATGGGAGAGAGAGACGGGCAGAGATCACATGTAACTATTTCTAAGTAAGTAAGGAGACACAGCCAGTTGTTGGATGCAATGACGTAGTTTTAATTTGTGGGCAGTACGCCACAACACAAACGGTCAAACTGGGCTTTCAAATTGGTGACATCCATTGTAGGAAGTCATGGGTTACTTCACCCAACTCTGTCCTGGCAGTGTGGGCTGCATCAGCGTCTGCGGCCACGCACTACAGTGTGGGATGCCAGTGACTGACTGTCCTCACTGGCTGTGGGACCAGTGGCAGCCCCATGCCATCTGCTGCTCCTCCGTGTGTCTGTGACAGGGGGGGTAATGCTGCTCCGACTAGTCGTGTCCTCGCTGTCCACAACATCCACAGCACCAGTATTGGCAGACTGGCTCGTCAGCAGCACCTCAAGAGCAGTGGTCACCTTAACCAGCCCCCTAGAAATATCAGTGCTGCAGTGCGCAAGCCCCTCCTGCATGGCCACGGAGCGCCTGCAGAGCAGAGAAGTGGCAGTAGCTAGTCGGTTCACTGCCTTCGTATGGTGCTCCATTTTCTGCCTCTCCCTTCGCCGTGTTGCTCTGTCCTCCTCCATTTTACTGCACAGCAGCATCACAGACTGGGACATGTCCCGCATGCCCACAGCCCTCTCCCTCATGCCCTCAGCCATTGAGGAAATGCCCCTGTCAATGTCGCTCATTTTATCATTGAGGCACTTCCATTTGTCGTTGTACCGACTGTATTGCCTTGCCTTGTAGGCGCTGCACCTTCACCATGGTTGCCTCCAACCCTCCAAAGACACCATGGCTCTCACCCTGTGGAGGTGGACTGCTCAAACGAGCCCTGCGGCGGCATCTGGCACCTGTGTGTGCTCCCTCAATGGTGGACAGCACACCAGCATTGCTAACATCCAGTGGCACAGTGGTTGATTCATCCCCCCTCGAGTCTTCTGAGGAGGACTCGGGCACATGCAGTCTGGCAACAGCACGCCTCCTAGGTCTCACCAATGCAGGTGGTGTTGATGCTGGTGAGGCTAGCAGTAGTGGCGATGCTGGCTGTGGTGGCGTGGCTGGCTGTGGTGGTGAGGCTGGCTGTGGCGGTGAGGCTGGCTGTGGTGGTGAGGCTGGCATTGGTGGTGTTGTGTGCCCTGCATTCGTGGTGGCCTTCTCAGTGATGTGCTTCCGGGGTGCCCTCTCTCCCTTCTCCTGAGCAGTCCTGCGCGATGTGTCGCCTGTGGACAGAAACTTTACATTAGCTCAGTGTATCTGCAGCCCTGCATTGCTCACATCATAATACATTTCTGCAACACTATCTCATTGTCCTGTGCCTGATTATCGCAGATGTGTGTCACATGCCTTGTTGTTCGGTGCGATTCCTGTCATGATAGGGGTTTCCCTGACTACATCACCCATAATGCATTGCTGGTCTGAACAAAAACCTGTACTGGAGTGGGAATCACATTGCCCAATTGGGGATTTGGGATAGGGGAAGGGGGGGCACAATGCTGCGCATGCTTCTTACCTTTCTTGGTAGCAGCTCTGGCTGAGCTGTCTGCATCCCCAATCCCAACGACACTTTCAGGCTCTATCGTGGACTCCACGAGCTGCTCAAGTTCTGTCAGGGCAGATGCCCTGTTCCTTCCTCCTCCTGTCTGGCTGGCCTGTTTTTTCAGATCAGCCATCTTCCTCTTGGTGATGATCCGGATGTCATACCACCGTATCTTCAGCACATCAATGTCCCGGGGGGTCACTCCAATGGCATTTACCTGCGACTGGATTCCTTGCAAGATCCTTCTTTTTTCAGACTCTGCAACTTGCAGGGACTGCTTTGCAAAAAGCTTATTGTGCTGCTTCACCACCTCCTCCACAAGTACCTGCAGTTCCTTCAGGCTGAATTTCATTTTCCTCTTCCTTTCACCTCCATCTGTGTCCTGGCTGGCCATTGTGCAGGATCAGTTAACAATGTTCAGGCACTGGCTCTGTTGCACTCCTCAGCACTCCCAGCCTCTTCAGAGGGTTCTGATTGTGTGCACCTGCCTGGGTGTGGCCACTTCCTGGTTGGGAGGGCTGTTGGTTGCACATGATTGGCTGAATCCTCAATTGATGTGTTTTTGAAAATCCAATTCGGTAAATTCCGAGTCGGTAAATACCGAATCGGTAAATAACGAATCGGTATATACCGATTCGGTAAATACCGATTCTGGAATACCGGTCGGTATTGTGGAATCGGTAACCATTTTCCGAATTTTACCGAATCGATAATATTTACCGAAAAATTAGAAACATATGAAATACCGATTTCTAAATACCGATTCGGTAAAATTCGGTATTTATAAATCGGTACATTTGACTTACCTACGTATGGCCCTAAATGTTCTACGCATTCATCAGGACCATGATCTTCAGTCACTCTGCTGAAAAATGTGCATAAATAATAATGATACAAAATTACTCAGGCCCATACTCTTGACCAACAGTGCACAGCAATAGCAATCAGTTGGGTAGGTCAGGTGGCCCTTTGATAGAATGACAAAACATTCATTTTATAATGGTAGATTTGTCTTTCAAGATGAATTCTCCATATTTGCTTTTTTCAGTATGTGTTAGGATGCAGAGTAAGGCACGATTACCATTGCATGCTGATTTTGTACGATGGTCTTGTGCGATGCGCTTCTCTGAGGCTCATAAGCATGCATGTCTTTAGGAGCAGAGGAGGATGGAAGGTTGCATAGGATCTACATTCTGCTGGGCAGAAGCCTCACATCTTAGAAGGAAGCATTTCGGGAAGCACCTGAGTAAAGACAAGAAGCACTAGATGCCCATTGTTTCTGCAGGACTCTTGCAAGACTTGCAGAAGATGAAGGCCATCTTAAATCACAGAGTACAAGTTCAATGTGGGCCATAGCATCCTTGCTAGGCAATCGTGATACATATATGATGCAGGCTTCTTGTTGGAATCTTATTATCTGGTTTTCCATGAAGTCAATGAAGACATCCAGGAATCAGAGAAGGATCTTGCAAATAATAGATTTGCTCTTCTCAAGAAGTCCTCCATAAACAGCATAAACTCTACAGCAAGAAGAACCATTTTAGGACCATGAACTCTATTGCTGTGTTTACTCTGCAAGTAATCAATCTTGGAGATTATGAACTACCACAAATTTCAATGGGATATTAGCACAAAATGTGGTATGGTAAGCTAAAATCTGCTACAGTAAATATATGTTTGACCAGGGTTAGAAACTAAATTTTCAGTAATATTGAATATTTTCCTATTGCAGTTATCCACAGGAAAACTTAATTCTGATTTTTAAGGTAGCTCTAGCTGATAAATAAGTTTACTTTAATCCTGATGGGTATTCAGTTACTACATCAAAATATAATTATCTTTCAGGTCTGTAGAGAGAGTTTCAAGTTAAAACTTGAGTGATCAAACTATAGTTATATGATAGCTCTCCATTACTTTTTCGATATCAACCCCTCCAATAATGTAGATTAGGCCCTTCTCTGCAACAAAGTGAGTGACGTATTCTTTGTCTCTATGTTTTCTATATTGTCCCAGTCTTCTTCACCGAACACCTGAATAACTCCAGAATAGTATTTTGGATTTGGGTGTTGGTTTGGCAAGGTGTGGGAAATATCCTTTCTCCTGTTGGGACAAATGTTCAGGTTAGTGCATCTGACAATACAGAGTTGTGTCTAGTTTTCCACCATTGGCTTTAATCACAAATTATTTCATATGATCCCAGATATTGCCTATCCTTGTTTAGTTATGTAGAGAACTAATATGCTGATCATTAAGGCTTTTTAATCTTTTGAGTGTTTTGGGGGTGTAAGCATCCATTAGCTCTATCCTGTTATCACTATACTTTACAGTGAGTTCATTGAATTTCAATTCTAGAGATATGGATTGTTCTAGCATGGGAGTATCAACCCTCCTCAGATCTCTGACCCATTACTTGGGTCTACTGAGCTGTCCAGTAGTGACAACTTTCTCTGAGGAGTGGATTGAAAACAGGATGAGAAACTGGTGTGATAAGTCTACTTGATTTTGAGTATTGGCCTTGATACTAACTTCTTACAAGGTGAAGTGGTTCAAGGTGTCACATTTTGTGTTTGTGGAGGTTGCAAAATATTAAATAAAAATATTATTGAATAATTATGAAGAGATAGGCAGTTCACTTATCTGTTTTTGTCTACCCAGTGGAGGTTGAAGTTTTTATTATCAGCATGTAGGTGTTAGATAACATGGAACTAAAAAGGGTAAGATTCAATTGTTCTCTTTTCAATCAGGAGACATTGGAAACTAGAGAATTGATATGATTCATTCAATCTGGTTTCATCAGAATTATAGGATCCAGGATGTTTTAGGTGAATACCCCTGCAATGTACATTCTATGTTTTAATGCCAATCTCCATTACTAGAGGAGGTATTGGAGGGAGAAATGTGTAGTGCTGCTACAACGAGTAGCATGTGTGTTTACTTCTATCAGATGTTCTGAATTAGTGTCTTCAAAATTGAAGTTGGTAAATATTCTCCTCATTCTTTTAATGCAAGGGATTGTGTAGACCCCTTGAGGGCTATTTGTCTTTGTGTTTGAGTGATATCCTAACAGAAGGTCTTCAATTTTCTTTCTGGACATATGAGTTGTGTTAATAATATGCTGTGATTCTCTGTTGCAGTGTGTTTTGCATTCAGCTAAAGATCCATGGGGTATCTATGTTACGGGATAATTCATGAGGATATAAGTTGAGTGTGTTTCTACATTTGAATGCATGGTCTTGGGGTTCACAAATTGACATTGGCACACATTCAAGCCAGCTTTCACTTTTTGAGGTGGGTTAGTTAACTTTCCTGAGAATCATTTGGATTGTACTGCAGAAGCAGGGTTGAGACCTCAGGAGATGAGTCTCTTTGTTATGAGAGAGATTGGGTCTCAAGGCAGTCAGTGACTCCTTTAAGATCTGTCCACATCCTTTAATTTCTTGCCATGTTGTCTATATGCCTACATCCTTGTGGTGACCAAGATCCTTTGAGAAATATGACTCACTTTTGGGACTCGTATTGGAATGAAGTCTCCTGAGAGTCTATAATCTCAGCCGCCATATTTAGCAAGTCCTGTAGTTAAACTACGCCAGCCGAGGAAAGCACACAACTACTTAACATTTCTCGGTTTGCATTGTGATCCTGCTTTTTGTGATATATGTACGAAGTCCAGAGTCTTCCTTCACGTTCTGTGAACTCAATCACAGTGTGGATCTTCCCCTGGATGCTGCCAAATCCTTGACCCCAGTGAGTCTGGCTACTATGGAAGACATTACGGTTTCAGGCCAGTTATTTCATGGATATAAACTTTGCAAGATATTGTTAGGACACATTGATGATGGAACCCATAGTGTTTAATGATGACAAGTAGCCAGAGTGACCTCATGAAGAGAACTGTTTGCAAACTTTGGTATTGAGTCTGTCTAAAGTAAAGAGGATTGTTGGAATGGGTAATGCACTGCAGTGCAGAGAACTGCTTGAGCCTAGTGCTGACAACTGTGAATGGACCCAAATTCTGTTTTAAATTCTTGAATCTGTCACAACTGATAGAGTAAGAGAACTTACATACAGGAAATAGAGGAGAGGTAGGTTTAGCTTGGATAATGGGGTAAAGCAAGGTGATAGACTAAGACCACCTGTAGGGTTAATGATGATTCCATGTAATATGTCATTTAAAAATGAGAGACACAGTGTAGGGTGCCAGTAATTGATCCTTCAACACACATTGCTAGCATACACTTCCCTTTGACATTGTTCTGGCATCCATGTCCTGATTTGGAGTATTGTTTAGAATGTTCAGAGGGTGCAGAAAAGGAGTTGGGAGCAACATCGTTCCTTCAGGACATAAGCAGATTATCCCATTTTAATGCTTGTGCTGTTCTGTGCATTTGGCAGTACCTCTGAGGAGAAGACATGGAAGTTGTAGGGGAGTAGATATGAGGGAAGGGAACTCTTCTGGGTGTCTGGAGACTGACAGCAGTCAGGCAATTGAGGATGGGTGTTAGAGAAAGGGTACACTGACAAAATATCGACACGCAAAATATCCCCATTTAAAAATATTCTGACCCAAATATCATTGTCGAAAATATCTTTATCCTATACTTATGATGGTAAGTACAAAAATATTGGAAAAAAATATCTATGTCAAAAATATCATTTTTTATATATAAATATATATATCCAAGCTCCAAAGTACCCAACGTACAAAGAGTACTCGAACGGCAACATGCTCATGGTATACAATCCGCCGGCACAACGATAACTTTAAGTAGTACAATTTGCCATGGATGCCTGACACATTATGGGCCTTGTAGTGTCCTTTGTCTCCAGATGGACGAGCAATGTTGCTGCTGTAACATTCATAGCCCCCAGACGGGCCTCGCTGTGCCGGTGGATATGCTAAATCTGTTGCTGCCCCACGAAGTTGGCCTGCTCGATAACAGACTGCATGGCCCCCACATCTTGGGGTGGTGCTCCTTCGCAGCAGGGTGTGCCGCGTATTTATTCAGGCTACAAAGTACCCAACGTACAAGGAGCACTCGAACGGCAACATGCTCATGAAGAGTCTTTATGGCATACAATCCGCCGGCACAACAATAACTTTAAGCAGTTCAATTTGCCATGGATGCCTGACGCATTTCGAAGTGTCCCCACTTCTCTTCAGAGGCTTTGGCAATTGAAGATGCATAGGACACCGCCCTCATCATTTAAATGCTCTAATGCATGCCCTGGATGGGACGCTCAGCCGCAACTAGCAGAGCATTATGGGCCTTGTAGTGTCCTTTGTCTCCACATGGAGCGCACAATGTTGCTGCTATAACATTCATAGCCCCCAGATGGGCCTCGGTGTGCCGGTGGATATGCTAAATCGGTTGCTGCCCCACAAAGTCAGCCTGCTAGATAACAGACCGCGTGGCCCAAACATCCTGGGGTGGTGCTCCTTCACGGCAGGGTGTGCCGCGTATTTATCCAAGCTCCAAAGTACCCAACGTACAAGGAGCACTCAAACGGCAACATGCTCATGAAGAGCCTTTATTGTATCCAATCCGCCGGCACAATGATAAATTTAAGCACTTCAATTTGCCATGGATGCATGACGGGGTTTCGAAGTGTCCCCACTTCTCTTCTGAGGCTTTGGCAATTGAAGGCGCATAGGACACCGCCCTCATCATTTAAATGCTCAAATGCATGCCCTGGATTGGACGCTCTGCCACGACTAGGAGAGCTTTATGGGCCTTGTAGTGTCCTTTGTCTCCAGATGGAGCACGCAATGTTGCTGCTGTCATATTCATAGCCGCCAGATGGGCCTCGGTGTGCCCGTATAAATATATACATAAAATAAATTAATGCGTATTAAATATATTCAAGAATAAAATTAATTTAGAAAATAAATTAGATTTAATATACATTTTAACAAAGATAAGAAAATAAACTTAATAAAAAAAGTTAAACACACATATATAATAATTAATATATGTATATATTTACTTTAAAACAATTATCAAACTAATATTTTTAATGTATTTTATAATTTTAAAATGATGTAAAAAGTTTACAAATATATATATATATAAATTACCTACTGGCGGTCGCCAGTAGGTAGATATAGTTAGGACCTATTTTCCATAGGAAATCTGCAACATTCTATTTGGAATAACTTTGGCGCCGTTTGACGAATCTTCACGAAATTTTCAAAAGTTTTGGCCAGCTCCGGTCCGCTCCTCTCCTGAAAGTTTCATTATGACGTCATCAAGTGGGGGCCGAAAAAAATGGGGGTCCCAAAACTCGTTATCCCCATACATTTTCCCATAGGACCTTTAGCCGCTGCTACAGCCCGAACTGCTGAACGGAATTACACCAAATTTGGCAAAGAGGTAGTCCTTAGTTCAGACTTGTGCCTTTTGCTTAAATGGTGTAAATCCGTTCAGTAGTTCCTGAGAAAATGACATTAAAAGTACATATATATCTATGGCCTCAGAGGATCCGCGTACCCTAAGCGCAACCTAAGCGCACCCTGCCATGCACGAGCTGTATTCTAATTGGCTGTCAACACTCCAAATCAGGAAGTTTTGGCAGCCAGGTGATATGTGTGCAAACATGCCCTGTGGCGCGTTTTAAGTTGGGGAATTCATTCCTCTTCAATCCAGAGGTCCCCTAGGGGCCAACTAGCCCACCAGGTACCTCCACTAAGCGCCACGGAGCTGCGTTGCAGAGTGTTGTAAAAAGGGGCGTGGCCTCTGAACACCTCTCTGCAACGCAGCTCCCTGGTGCATACTGGAGGTACCTGGTGGGCTAGTTGGCCACCAGGAGACCTCAGGATTCAAGGGGACTTAATCCCCCAACCTAAAACACGCCACGGGGCGCGTTTGCACAGTGGTGAAGGTAGGGAGCGGGGCCTGAGGTGATATGTGTGCAAACACTCCCTGTGGCGCGTTTTAAGTTGGGGAATTAATTCCTCTTCAATCCAGAGGTCCCCCAGGGGCCAACTAGCCCACCAGGTACATCCAGTAAATTCCATGGAGCTGCGTTGCAGAGTGTTGTAAAAAGGGGCATGGCCTCTGAACACCTCTCTGCAACGCAGCTCCCTGGCGCATACTGGAGGTACCTGGTGGGCTAGTTGGCCCCCAGGGGACCGCAGGATTGAAGAGGAATTAATTCCCCAACTTAAAACACGCCAAAGGGTGTGTTTGCACACGTCACCTCAGGTCCAGCCCCCTTCCTTCACCGATATACTAATATTCCTCTAAATTCAGCCGAACTACGAATTCCGATTTACTCACCTTTTATCAGGAGAGAACCCAGTGCTGCATCTTTTAGCCCAGCACTGACCCTGAAAAGTAATTCTAAGCGTACTTACCAGTAACTTGTATTTCCTTCTATAGGAATCCATTGTGTGGTTTTCAGCAGAAAATTTTCGAAGTGTCGATTTTCACAAACTAAAAATATTCCTAAAAAATTGTCTGTATGACTTAAACACATTCTTTCAACTGTTTACAGGAGATGCACCAGTGCTGGATCCAGGATCCACCGCTGAGTAAGAAAAACTAACGATAACACTACTTACCTGCTAAGTGAATTTTCTGCCATAGGATAACATTGGTGATTCTATGTGAAATTTTCAAGTGTCAACTTTTAAAATACAATAATGTTCCTTAAAAATCACTACTGTAACTAAAACGCTTTTACTCAACTGTTTACAGGAGATGTCCAAGGACTGAATCTAGGATCCAGTCCTGTGGTTAGAAAAGTAATCCATAAAGTAACTAATTGCATTTGACTAGAAATTCACATTGAGCCCAATGTTGCATTGTGTTTGAAATTGTGTTGCCCATTGCAACAACTGTAACTACTGTACTTAAAATTCTATTGCCTATTTGCAAAGTATTTAAACTAAAGTAATTCATTCTGAGAAAGTATATTTTGTATTGTAATGTCTAATGTAATTATAATGTAATTAAAAAACATAAAATATCTAAAAATAAATAGTTTAAAAAATGTAGTAAATCAGTATAAAAAAAATCAGTATAACAATTAATACATTAAAAATTGTCATTTAAAAAACCTTTGAAATTCACTGAAAAAAACATAGGTTTCAGGCCTGATATAGTTAGGAATTAGCATTTAAAAAACCTTTGAAATTCACTGAAAAAACCATAGGTTTCTGGCTTGATATAGCTAGGAATTAGCATTTAAAAAACCTTTGAAATTTACTGAAAAAACCATAGGTTTCAGGCCTGATATAGTTAGGAATTAGCATTTAAAAAACCTTAGAAATTCACTGAAAAAAACATAGGTTTTAGGGATGTTATAGTTAGCTGGACATTTCACTCGTACAAAACCATTGAAATTCCTCCGATATAGTTAGTTGTACTAACTACATCTCGCTCGCCCGCAATCCACTGCTGATGATGTCACATATTACATCATTCATGACATGGTCAGTGACATCACTGATGACTTCTCAAATTACATCACTGATGACATCATCCATGTGACAATCAGATACACCTCATCATACACTAGTATAACCTTTCATCACTCCCTGTAAAATACAGTGTGCCATATTTGAAACCATTACAACAAACAAATGATGGACGGAATGCTGACAATGCATACATTCTCCCCCAGTCAAGAGATCTGGGTTAAATCCATCGTTCTTTTGCCCACTACACCACCCCAGTTCAGACATGGCCATATGCAAATCAGTCTTGACCCTGTGCCTCATGGGAACAGTCCAGCCCGAACTGCCAAGCCATGTCTTCCCTGGACCGGAATCAAGCATCCTAGGACCGGTTTCTGGCTATCAGCCGTCATCAGCCAGGATAGCTTGACTCCAGTGGCGTAGTGAGCACGGGTCCCACGTCTGGGAATACCCATCCCACTTAGGGCGAAAAGCGTTACAACAAACAAATGATGGACGGAATGCTGACAATGCATACATTCTCCCCCAGTCAAGAGATCTGGGTTAAATCCATCGTTCTTTTGCCCACTACACCACCCCAGTTCAGACATGGCCATATGCAAATCAGTCTTGACCCTGTGCCTCATGGGAACAGTCCAGCCCGAACTGCCAAGCCATGTCTTCCCTGGACCGGAATCAAGCATCCTAGGACCGGTTTCTGGCTATCAGCCGTCATCAGCCAGGATAGCTTGACTCCAGTGGCGTAGTGAGCACGGGTCCCACGTCTGGGAATACCCATCCCACTTAGGGCGAAAAGCGTTACAACAAACAAATGATGGACGGAATGCTGACAATGCATACATTCTCCCCCAGTCAAGAGATCTGGGTTAAATCCATCGTTCTTTTGCCCACTACACCACCCCAGTTCAGACATGGCCATATGCAAATCAGTCTTGACCCTGTGCCTCATGGGAACAGTCCAGCCCGAACTGCCAAGCCATGTCTTCCCTGGACCGGAATCAAGCATCCTAGGACCGGTTTCTGGCTATCAGCCGTCATCAGCCAGGATAGCTTGACTCCAGTGGCGTAGTGAGCACGGGTCCCACGTCTGGGAATACCCATCCCACTTAGGGCGAAAAGCGTTACAACAAACAAATGATGGACGGAATGCTGACAATGCATACATTCTCCCCCAGTCAAGAGATCTGGGTTTGCAATTGTCACCCCGAGTGGGAAGGGTATGCCCAGACGTGGGTCCCGTGCTCTCCATGCCACTGGCATCAAGCTATCCTGGCTGAAGAGGGGTGAAACCCCGAAACCGGTCCTAGGATGCTTGTTTCCAGTCAAGGGAGGACCTGGCTTGGCAGTTCGGGCTGGACTGTTCCCATGAGGCACAGGGTCAAGACTGATTTGCATATGGCTGGGTTCAAACTGGAAAGGCATGGTGAGCAAAAAAACGATGGATTTAGGCCCAGATCTCTGTACTGGGGTGAATGTATGACATTGTTCTGCATTCTGTCCATCAATTGTTGTTTTTGCAATTGTCACCCCGAGTGGGAAGGGTATGCCCAGACGTGGGTCCCGTGCTCTCCATGCCACTGGCATCAAGCTATCCTGGCTGAAGAGGGGTGAAACCCCGAAACCGGTCCTAGGATGCTTGTTTCCAGTCAAGGGAGGACCTGGCTTGGCAGTTCGGGCTGGACTGTTCCCATGAGGCACAGGGTCAAGACTGATTTGCATATGGCTGGGTTCAAACTGGAAAGGCATGGTGAGCAAAAAAACGATGGATTTAGGCCCAGATCTCTGTACTGGGGTGAATGTATGACATTGGACTGCATTCTGTCCATCAATTGTTGTTTTTGCAATTGTCACCCCGAGTGGGAAGGGTATGCCCAGACGTGGGTCCCGTGCTCTCCATGCCACTGGCATCAAGCTATCCTGGCTGAAGAGGGGTGAAACCCCGAAACCGGTCCTAGGATGCTTGTTTCCAGTCAAGGGAGGACCTGGCTTGGCAGTTCGGGCTGGACTGTTCCCATGAGGCACAGGGTCAAGACTGATTTGCATATGGCTGGGTTCAAACTGGAAAGGCATGGTGAGCAAAAAAACGATGGATTTAGGCCCAGATCTCTGTACTGGGGTGAATGTATGACATTGTTCTGCATTCTGTCCATCAATTGTTGTTTTTGCAATTGTCACCCCGAGTGGGAAGGGTATGCCCAGACGTGGGTCCCGTGCTCTCCATGCCACTGGCATCAAGCTATCCTGGCTGAAGAGGGGTGAAACCCCGAAACCGGTCCTAGGATGCTTGTTTCCAGTCAAGGGAGGACCTGGCTTGGCAGTTCGGGCTGGACTGTTCCCATGAGGCACAGGGTCAAGACTGATTTGCATATGGCTGGGTTCAAACTGGAAAGGCATGGTGAGCAAAAAAACGATGGATTTAGGCCCAGATCTCTGTACTGGGGTGAATGTATGACATTGTTCTGCATTCTGTCCATCAATTGTTGTTTTTGCAATTGTCACCCCGAGTGGGAAGGGTATGCCCAGACGTGGGTCCCGTGCTCTCCATGCCACTGGCATCAAGCTATCCTGGCTGAAGAGGGGTGAAACCCCGAAACCGGTCCTAGGATGCTTGTTTCCAGTCAAGGGAGGACCTGGCTTGGCAGTTCGGGCTGGACTGTTCCCATGAGGCACAGGGTCAAGACTGATTTGCATATGGCTGGGTTCAAACTGGAAAGGCATGGTGAGCAAAAAAACGATGGATTTAGGCCCAGATCTCTGTACTGGGGTGAATGTATGACATTGTTCTGCATTCTGTCCATCAATTGTTGTTTTTGCAATTGTCACCCCGAGTGGGAAGGGTATGCCCAGACGTGGGTCCCGTGCTCTCCATGCCACTGGCATCAAGCTATCCTGGCTGAAGAGGGGTGAAACCCCGAAACCGGTCCTAGGATGCTTGTTTCCAGTCAAGGGAGGACCTGGCTTGGCAGTTCGGGCTGGACTGTTCCCATGAGGCACAGGGTCAAGACTGATTTGCATATGGCTGGGTTCAAACTGGAAAGGCATGGTGAGCAAAAAAACGATGGATTTAGGCCCAGATCTCTGTACTGGGGTGAATGTATGACATTGTTCTGCATTCTGTCCATCAATTGTTGTTTTTGCAATTGTCACCCCGAGTGGGAAGGGTATGCCCAGACGTGGGTCCCGTGCTCTCCATGCCACTGGCATCAAGCTATCCTGGCTGAAGAGGGGTGAAACCCCGAAACCGGTCCTAGGATGCTTGTTTCCAGTCAAGGGAGGACCTGGCTTGGCAGTTCGGGCTGGACTGTTCCCATGAGGCACAGGGTCAAGACAGATTTGCATATGGCTGGGTTCAAACTGGAAAGGCATGGTGAGCAAAAAAACGATGGATTTAGGCCCAGATCTCTGTACTGGGGTGAATGTATGACATTGTTCTGCATTCTGTCCATCAATTGTTGTTTTTGCAATTGTCACCCCGAGTGGGAAGGGTATGCCCAGACGTGGGTCCCGTGCTCTCCATGCCACTGGCATCAAGCTATCCTGGCTGAAGAGGGGTGAAACCCCGAAACCGGTCCTAGGATGCTTGTTTCCAGTCAAGGGAGGACCTGGCTTGGCAGTTCGGGCTGGACTGTTCCCATGAGGCACAGGGTCAAGACTGATTTGCATATGGCTGGGTTCAAACTGGAAAGGCATGGTGAGCAAAAAAACGATGGATTTAGGCCCAGATCTCTGTACTGGGGTGAATGTATGACATTGTTCTGCATTCTGTCCATCAATTGTTGTTTTTGCAATTGTCACCCGAGTGGGAAGGGTATGCCCAGACGTGGGTCCCGTGCTCTCCATGCCACTGGCATCAAGCTATCCTGGCTGAAGAGGGGTGAAACCCCGAAACCGGTCCTAGGATGCTTGTTTCCAGTCAAGGGAGGACCTGGCTTGGCAGTTCGGGCTGGACTGTTCCCATGAGGCACAGGGTCAAGACTGATTTGCATATGGCTGGGTTCAAACTGGAAAGGCATGGTGAGCAAAAAAACGATGGATTTAGGCCCAGATCTCTGTACTGGGGTGAATGTATGACATTGTTCTGCATTCTGTCCATCAATTGTTGTTTTTGCAATTGTCACCCCGAGTGGGAAGGGTATGCCCAGACGTGGGTCCCGTGCTCTCCATGCCACTGGCATCAAGCTATCCTGGCTGAAGAGGGGTGAAACCCCGAAACCGGTCCTAGGATGCTTGTTTCCAGTCAAGGGAGGACCTGGCTTGGCAGTTCGGGCTGGACTGTTCCCATGAGGCACAGGGTCAAGACTGATTTGCATATGGCTGGGTTCAAACTGGAAAGGCATGGTGAGCAAAAAAACGATGGATTTAGGCCCAGATCTCTGTACTGGGGTGAATGTATGACATTGTTCTGCATTCTGTCCATCAATTGTTGTTTTTGCAATTGTCACCCCGAGTGGGAAGGGTATGCCCAGACGTGGGTCCCGTGCTCTCCATGCCACTGGCATCAAGCTATCCTGGCTGAAGAGGGGTGAAACCCCGAAACCGGTCCTAGGATGCTTGTTTCCAGTCAAGGGAGGACCTGGCTTGGCAGTTCGGGCTGGACTGTTCCCATGAGGCACAGGGTCAAGACTGATTTGCATATGGCTGGGTTCAAACTGGAAAGGCATGGTGAGCAAAAAAACGATGGATTTAGGCCCAGATCTCTGTACTGGGGTGAATGTATGACATTGTTCTGCATTCTGTCCATCAATTGTTGTTTTTGCAATTGTCACCCCGAGTGGGAAGGGTATGCCCAGACGTGGGTCCCGTGCTCTCCATGCCACTGGCATCAAGCTATCCTGGCTGAAGAGGGGTGAAACCCCGAAACCGGTCCTAGGATGCTTGTTTCCAGTCAAGGGAGGACCTGGCTTGGCAGTTCGGGCTGGACTGTTCCCATGAGGCACAGGGTCAAGACTGATTTGCATATGGCTGGGTTCAAACTGGAAAGGCATGGTGAGCAAAAAAACGATGGATTTAGGCCCAGATCTCTGTACTGGGGTGAATGTATGACATTGTTCTGCATTCTGTCCATCAATTGTTGTTTTTGCAATTGTCACCCCGAGTGGGAAGGGTATGCCCAGACGTGGGTCCCGTGCTCTCCATGCCACTGGCATCAAGCTATCCTGGCTGAAGAGGGGTGAAACCCCGAAACCGGTCCTAGGATGCTTGTTTCCAGTCAAGGGAGGACCTGGCTTGGCAGTTCGGGCTGGACTGTTCCCATGAGGCACAGGGTCAAGACTGATTTGCATATGGCTGGGTTCAAACTGGAAAGGCATGGTGAGCAAAAAAACGATGGATTTAGGCCCAGATCTCTGTACTGGGGTGAATGTAGGACATTGTTCTGCATTCTGTCCATCAATTGTTGTTTTTGCAAATATTTGAAACCATTAACACACCAATACAAGTTTCTAAACACCCACTCAGGGATTCCTAGATCTATAAACACATCTAATCACTTACCTATAGATCCACTCTTACATGCTGTCAATGATCAATAGAACACTATCAAATATACTTATACACCTATATCGACATTACACACCAGCACACATCCTAATCACTTATGAAGTCATCCTACTCACTCATGCAAACAATGGATCATACTTACTTTTACTTAGCTACACACTTGCACAAACACCACTTCATCTATTCATATAGATAGTAACTCATACTTAGTGTGTTATAAAATCACTGTTACAAGTATATAGTTATCCATACAGTCACTCATACAATCACTGAGTCTTATCTATACTTATTTACATACAACAACTGACACATACACTGGCTTTTATTTTTCTAGTTTGTTGGATATGTACCATTGAGAAATATATTTGCTCATCACCACACCCATAAAGATATTCACTCACCCAAACAACTGTTATAACATGTAGTTTTAACTTCATATACCTACTGAATCAACTATTCACACATCTTTGGGCTGTCACACACCCCCCATCGAACCACACACACATTCACTCTCCCATACAGATACTCAGTTAACTAATCCATAACTAATATAGACTTTCACGTAACTAGTAACCAACTGATGAAGCAGTTAACACAAGAACTGACAAAGTGATACAGATATTCACACAGTTTAGTCACTATCCAATATATTTAGTGAGAAACTATAAATTAGTCAAGTAAACAGTCAATCACACTGCTACTAAATTTTCCATCCAGATATTTATATTTATATATCCACTCATTCTTCAATGCAAATTGCTATATATATATATATATAAAATACATATTTAAATAACGAACCAAACCACATTCACTGGATGATGTCATCAGTGATGTCATCAGTGATGTCATTTGAGATGTCATCAGTGATGTCACTGACCATGTCATGAATGATGTAGTATGTGACATCATCAGTAGTGGATTGCGGGCGCGCGTGATGTAGTTGGTACAACTAACTATATCGGAGGAATTTCAATGGTTTTGTACGAGTGAAATGTCCAGCTAACTATAACACCCCTAAAACCTATGTTTTTTTCAGTGAATTTCTAAGGTTTTTAAATGCTAAATCCTAACTATACCAGGCCTGAAACCTATGTTTTTTTCAGTGAATATATATATATGTATATATATATCTTCACTGAAAAAAACATAGGTTTCCCACATGTTATAGTTAGGAATTAGCATTTAAAAAACCTTGCAAATTCACTGAAAAAACCATAGGTTTCACACATGTTATAGTTAGCTGGACATTTCACTCGTAAAAAAACAATGAAATTCCCCCGCTAACTATAACTCGCGCGCCCGCAATCCACTGCTGATGACGTCACATATTACATCACTCATGACATGGTCAGTGACATCACTCATGACATCACTGATGACATCTCAAATGACATCACTGATGACATCACTGATGACATCATCCATTGAGTATGTGTTTCTGAACAATTTTAATATGTTTAATATATATAGGGAAAGGCCTGTTGAAGAATGAGTGGGTGTACAAGTGTGTAAATGGATGATTTTCTGTGGTGCGTAACTGACTCTATAAGTGAGTCAATAAATGTATCTTACCCCAGACTAGTGACTAAACTGTGTAAATGTCTGTGTGTGTCTGTATGTTGGTGTATAAGTGGCTGCATGGTTTTGTGAATAGCTATATGAGTGTCTATATGAGTTATTGATTGCTTGTCTCAGTATCTGTATGGGTTCCTGAGTGTTTGTGTGGGTAGGGAGTGTTACTCTGTCACTAGATGTGTGAGTGGGTGATTCTATGGGTGCATGGTTTTAAGAGTGCATCTGTGATGGACTGTATGGTTGAGTGAGTGTATGTATGGGTGTGTTAGTGAGTGAATATATATCTCATTGGTACATTTGTGACTAACTACATATTTGAAAGGCAGTATACGCGTGTAAGAGTATATAAGTGGGTAGATGTGAGAGTGTGTGATTGTGAGAGTGACTGTACGGATGAGTGTGTGCTTGTATCAATGATTCTATAAGAAGGTGAGAATGTGGTACTATTTTTATGAGTAAGTGAACTTGAGTGTGTATAACCGCATAGGTGAGTAAATGGGAGTGTGATTATTAGCATTACTGACTAGGTGTGAGAGTACCTCTATGGATGATTGGTGATGTGTGAGTGTCTATATAGGTGTATAAATGCATATGATAGTCTTGTATGGAGTGACTGTAAGTATGAGTGACTGTACAGTGAATGAGTGGAGGTGTATGTAGACCTAAGAGTTAACATGTGGGTATGTAGTTATTGGTATTGCAGTATGTATGGTTTTGAGAATGGAACTCTGGAAGTCGGTGTATCAAAGGTTATATTAGGGTGTGAGAAGATGTGGTAATTTATCACATGGATGACGTCATCAGTGATGTCATCAGTGATGTCATTTGAGATGCCATCAGTGATGTCATGAGTGATGTCACTGACCATGTCATGAGTGATTTAATATGTGACGTCATCAGCAGTGGATTGCGGGCGCGTGAGTTATAGTTAGCTGAACTAACTATAACGGGGGAGTTTTATTGGTTTTTTACGAGTGAAATGTCCAGCTAACTATAACATGTGTGAAACCTATGGTTTTTTCAGTGAATTTGCAAGGTTTTTTAATGCTAATTCCTAACTATGACGTGTGTGAAACCTATGTTTTTTTCAGTGAATTTGCAAGGTTTTTTAAATGCTAATTCCTAACTATAACGTGTGTGAAACCTATGGTTTTTTCAGTGAACTTGCAAGGTTTTTTAAATGCTAATTCCTAACTATAACGTGTGTGAAACCTATGGTTTTTTAAGTGAATTTGCAACGTTTTTTAAATGCTAATTTATGAATGTATTATTATATTTTTTAAATATTTATTTTACAATAAGCTACCTATGTATATAGTTATAGATTGACTTTATCCTGTATTATGGAATGGCTCAGCTCTTTTTTTTTTTATTTGGATAAAGTTGAACAGCATAGTTAATATCTTCTATAAACTTATAAACACTTTAAATTTTTTTTTTTAAGGGTTTTTGACCGTGCGCGCACCATGCGTGCACGGTGCACGCATGCGTAAGTGCTTTGTGTGCGCATGCGTACGTGCTCCTCGTGCGCATGCGTACGTCGTGCGTGCTCCGTACGTGCATGCTCCGTATGCGCATGCGCGCGTGCTCCGTGCACGCACGCTCCATACGCGCATGCGCGCAAGCTCCGTACGCGCATGCGCGCGTGCTCCGTACGCGCATGCGTGCGTGCTCCATGCGCGCACGGTGCACACACGGTGCGCGCACGGCATGTCATGTGATTTAGAAACAACAGTTTTCATTGGTTTATAGTAGTTTCAGGTCATGTGATTAAGAAACAACACTTTTCATTGGTTTATAGTAGTTTCAGTTCCAGAAACTTCCAACACCACACCCACTTCCCTCATTATTTCTTCTGATTCCCTGGGAGAAGGAGCTGAGCAGCTTTTCCAGTACTCCAGTACTTGAGAATGGCAGAGCACCAGTCATCTTCTGGGAGTGAGCAGGAGACCCTTGTGAGACAGAGGAAACAGAAAGATTCTTTTATCTGGCAATTTTTTAGATTTCCAGAGGGGCAGAAGAAGGTGAATGCTCCAAAAGTAACTTGCACTATTTGTGGTGTTGTCTTATCAAGAGGAGATCCTAAAAAGAAATACTCTTTTAGTATCTTCACTATGATCAGGCACGTTAAAGGAGTACATCCTGTGGCTTTTGCTCGAGCTGCTAGAGACAACCCTCCAGCAGCTCAGCCGAGCACATCCACAGCAGCTCAGCCGAGCACATCATTGGCAGCTCAGCCGAGCACTTCATCTGCGGCGGCAGCTTCACCTGCTTCTGTTCTTCTGGATATACACCCTCTTTTCAAGAGGGTGCATATACGGTGCAATGCGTGCAATGCTCTTCTCTCTTATGGGGACACCAGCATTCCCCTAATAGAGAGCAAGATACAGCAGCACACATGCGGCACCCTATAATTTTTTTCATTTTTTTGTTCCTCTGTTCCTCAATTAACACAACGGCTCTATTTAGAGCCACGTAACATCTAAACACTTAAATTTGATTTTTAATTCTATTTTTTTAATGATTTTTTTTCAGCCGTGCGCGCACCTCGCGACGGTGAGCGCACGGTGCGCGCACGGTGCGCGCACCCCGCGATTTTTTAACAAAAAATAAAATGTTTTTTTCACCCTTCAGGGTCCTTCAGGGACCCCCTGACAAAGCTAGGGGGTCAGGAACTCTGTACCCTGCCCCCTTTTCACGTTCTCCACCTTTAGTTTTTACTGTCACACACATAATGGCGGCCGACACTTCCTGATTTCGACCGATTCGAATGTTGACTGACATGTAACCACCAAACAGAGTTACGCTCACGCACGGCACCGTGCGCGCACGGTGCGCGCACGGTGCACGCATATAGATATTTATGTACATTTAACTGCAATTTTCTCAGGAACTACTGAACAGATTGACACCATATATGCAAAAGGCACATCCCTGACCTGAGGACTACCTCTATGCCAAATTTCAAATAATTCTGTTCAGCCGTTCGGGCTGTACCTTCGACTAAAGGTCCTATGGGAAAATGCATGGGGAAAACGCGTTTTGGGATCCCCCTTTCTTCTCAGCCCCCGCTTGACGAATCACCCCGAGACTTTCAGGGTAGGAGCTGAGCGGAGCGCCCCATTAGTTTTGGAAATTTCGCGAGGATTCGTCAAACGGTGCCAAAGTTATTCAAAATAGAATTTTGAGATTTCCTATGGAAACTCGGTCCTAACTATAACTATCTACTGGCGACCGCCAGTAGATAATATATACATATATATACAAACAAACAAAGTCGGGTCCTTCCGGGATCAGTACCTTAGTCAGGTGGTGTGTTCACCAGCAAAACCCAAAGCCGGTTCCGTTTTAATGTCCAAACATAAAAAGATAACGCACTCTCAGAAGTCAGCTCGCTTGAACTATAAGTCTTTTATTCATCACAAACCGCTACGCGTTTTGACACCAGATGTGCCTTGATCACACGATATTCTAGCTTTACAAGGACGTGCATAAGTAAATAATAGACATAGAAGAAACACTTCTGTTTGGCAATCACCCGCATTCTGTGTTTACAATGGCCGCCATTTTAAAGCAAGTACAGATATATACAAATTAATAGTTTCAATACATCCACAATGCCAATAACTATCTGCAGCAAGAATCTGCCTCATTGGTCCTTCATATTTTTGAAATAATGACCACACATTAACGTGAAAATTTAGAAATTCAGTGTTCCAGTCATTCTAATACCTCGTAGACAAGTGCCCCGATTGCACTGAACCACAATAATGCATGTGCAGCAAACTTGTATTAACGCAATATGATTAACGTATTCCTATACTTGTCAAATATGAACAAATTGTCGTTTCTCTCCAAAATTGGGGACTGATGGCAAACGTTCAGTGAATTGAAATATCCATGCGGACTAGTGCCTGTTAGTACCTCATGCCAGGGTACTACAACGTTGAGGAATTTATGTAAATGCCAAGTGGCAGTGAATTTTAGCAAGTGTTTCTTCTAAAAAAAGTGACGATAGAACTAAACTACAGAAAGTTATATAAATATGGCATATTGTGATTAAGTGTTTTAAAAGTAATAATTCTTATCTTATTGAAAAGTGCAGATGGCAGTCCTAGTGAAGAAAAGGGTAGGGAACCCGTGAAGTGTCTTGAAAAGTGATGGGTCCCTTCCTTTCCTCCTAGACAATAAGAAAAGAAAATAATTAAAATCAATAAACAACTCAAACAATAGTTAACATAGCATTACTGTTAACAATTTCAGAGAAGTATATACAGTCAAATAGAACATCATACTGAAGATAAAACAATTCAATCATCATGTAAATGCGTTGCTAATTCCTCATCAAGGTTGTGTCTCCCCGGGAATCTTGTTTCCAAATCAATTATCCATTTGGACTCTTTTTTTCTAAGGGCTGATTCCCTATTCCCTCCCCTCTTACCTAAATTAAACTGCTCAATGGCAAAAAATCTTAGAAGGGAGTTATTTGATTGATGTTTTTCCTGAAAGTGTCGTGCGAAGGGGTAATGCGGGTCTACATTAGTGATAGCTCTCAAATGTTCTTGGATGCGTTTCTTAACCATACATGTTGTGCTCCCTACATATCTGAGTCTGCACGGACATTCAAGAACATAGATGACATAGTTGGTATTGCATGTTAGGAACTGTGTAATTATCTTATTATTTTTTGACCCCAATACCTCGAATTCCTTAACCATATGGCTAGACTTACATGCCCTACAGTGTCCACAAGGATAGAAACCTTTAAGATTTTGTAAGTTTCTATTGTGGATTTCTGTGATGTCACCTTTGACCAGAATGTCTTTAAGGATTCTGCCCCTCCTGTATGTAATCATTGGTCTATCACTTATGCTACCACCTATGATAGTGTCAGATTTTAAGATTTTCCAATTATCAGCTAAGATCTTATGAACATGCTTGGATCTGTGATTGAATGTAGTTATCACTCTAGTCTGTGTTTCATCAATGTTGTCTTTCCAAGTATACTCCAGAGCTTTGGATCTGCTAGTTTCTTTTATTTTATCCATAGCTTTTTTGAGTACCCACTCCGGGTAACCTCGCTCTCTAAACCTGGCTAGCATGGTTTCTTGCTCCTGGATGTATATCTCATCCGTACTACAGTTTCTTCATGCCCTCAGTAACTCTCCATATGGAATACTCCACTTGAGTGTCTCAGGATGAGCACTGAGGGCATGAAGCAAACTGTTTCCTGCAGTTTCCTTACGATGCAAGCTTGATACCATAATACCATCTTGTATTGTGATCAGGGTATCGAGAAATTCAATTCTGTCTTTATTCATGTTGGATGTCAGCTGTATAGTGTAAATATTGTTATTCAATTTGCTGACAAAATTAGTTGCTTCACTTTCGCTCCCCTTCCATATAATGAAAAGGTCGTCGATATACCTCATCCACACTCTGACCTTCTTAAAGTCAGAGTAAAGAAGTTTTTTCTTTGCGAATTTCCTCCTCCCACTTCCCTAAGAAGAGGTTTGCAAAGCTAGGTGCGAAGCACGTACCCATCTCCGTGCCTTGCACCTGCTTGTGAAGCTTGCCATTGAACATAAAGATATTGTTAGTGAGGCATATCCTCATCATATCTGTCAGCATATTTGTGTGTTCCAAATAACTTATATTTCTTTCCTTGAGAAAGTGCATACAAGCTTCTATACCCTGGCCGTGATCAATGATGGTATATAATGAATTCAAGTCCAGGGTAATCAAGATGAATTCATCCTCCCACGTAATGTTCTCTATTTTATTGAGGAAATCCTTGGTGTATTTTATATGAGATGGCAAATAGACAACATATTCTCTAAGAAAATAGTCAACATATTTGGATATGTTTTCATTGACATTGCCTAGTGATGAAACTATAGGTCTCCCTGGAGGTTTTTCAGAGTCTTTGTGTATTTTAGGGAGTAAATACAATACAGGTAGTTTTGGAAAATCCCTTTTCAAGAAGCAGTATTCCTGCCAAGTAATAATCCCTGTCTCTTGCCAGTTGGATAGTCTCTCCCATGTTGTAGTTATGCTACAATTATATTCAGTGGTAGTACATTTGTAATAAAAATTAGCATCATTAAGTTGTTTATGAGCTTCTTCAATATACATCTGTCTATCCCACAGGGCAATATTCCCTCCTTTATCTGAAGGTCTTATTACAATGTTTCTGTCCTGCGCTAATGATAGAATGAATTCTCTTTGTTTTTTTGACAAATTCAATTTAGCATTATTTTGAGTACATATCATATGCTTATGTTTGATAAGTTCCTTTGTAACTACTTCATGGAATGTATCGATCGAATCATGAGGGAGAACTGGATAGAAGATGGACTTTGGTTTAAATCCAGTACATGCAGCTCTATCGGTAGTAATTTCTCTTTGATCTTCTAACGGCATGTTTCCATCATTTTCCGAGACTGAATCCCCTAGTACATACACGGCTTCTAATGTATTAGCATCACCCACAGTTAGATCTGGTTGAGATATGTTTTCTGCATACAAAATATTGCTTTCTGGGGGTCTGTCATTCTTCAAGATATGCCATTTCTTTAATTTAAATTTCCGTATATATTTAAAGATGTCAACTCTTGTGTTAGCATAATTAAAAAGTTCTGTGGGACAGAATGTCAACCCTAAGCATAATGTAGTTTTTTCTATTTCAGTTAAAGATCTTGAGGAAAGGTTAATGATGGTTCTATTTACCATTGTAATATCCATGGTTAATGCATTTTTATGTGTGTGTGTATATATACATATATATACACACACATAAACGAATAACATAAAACCTATTTTAAAAAAAGCATTCTATTATATATTAAAACATTAAACTATTTCAAAATATTTAAAATTTCCCAGTCCAGTCAGTACAAAAGTAGGGAAAGTCTTGGATAGCAGAGGGGTAAAAATTACCTGTCCCGCTAGAAGAGTGCAACAGTAGCGAAAGTGTTGTATAACGGAGGGGTAAAAATTACTATTCCCACTCCAAAAGTGCAACAGTAGCGAATGTGTTGGATTGCAGAGGGATAAAAATTACTATTCCCACTCCAGTGAGTGCAACAGTAGTGAAAGTGTTGGATAGCGGAAGGATAACATGTACAATTCCCACTCCAGTCAGTGCAACAGTAGGGAAAGTGTTGGATAGCAGACGGGTAAAAAATGACTATTCCCACTCCAATGGGTGCAACAGTAGGGAAAGTGTTGGATAGTGGAGGGGTACAAATCACTAATCCCACTCAAATGAGTGCAACAGTAGGGAAAGTGTTGGATAGCGGAGGGGTAAAATGTACTATTCCCACTCCAGTTAGTGCAACAGTAGGGAAATTGTTGGATAGCGGATAGGTAAAAATACTATCTACGTATACACAAAAGAGGGGGGCTGAGGAGATTTACAAGACCAGCGAGGGCAAACTCCCCAAATTAAATAACTCAATACTCAAAGAGCCCTCAGGTCTTAGGAAACAAAAAAGAAAAGGCAAACTGGCTAACTCAAAGGGAGAAGTCCCTTTTAGGAACAGTTTCCCTCACCCAACAATGGTTGCATGCTTCATCATTGGGAATCATCCTCGCACCATGAAACCTAGTCATGGTACTTGCTACAACCCCCTCTCTACAAGGGATTAGCTCAGGGATATTTTTTTGCATTAGAGGGGTTATTACTAAAACCCAATGTGAGCTTGTAGGGTGTTGTGAGGGGTGCAGTGCAGGTGAAAATGTGAATTAAAACCAGCTACAAGGTTCACCACATGACCTTTATTCTGGCTTCCTTGTGCTAGGATTAAAAACAAAAGTAACGATGGAAACCATTAGATCCAGTCTTACTAGACAGTGACCTTGGAAGTGTTGTGGCTTTCTCCAGGATCTATTACTTGCTACTGCCATTAGTGTAAAAAAGTGTGCAACCAAACTAAGCATTGCCGTGGTATATACAAAACCAGTGATCCAAGGAATTCAAGATGGTGGATTCACCGTTTGGTACCTGTCAAATGTATCTAGATTTCACATTGAGAAAAGTTGTTGCAGTTGTAGTCAAAATGCAGTCCAAGAGAACTGCCTAAATCTTTCAGGGATGCATAAAGTGGTATTGATTAAATATCCCTAACGTGGTCATAATCAGATGGGGTTGTTCTTAAGAATTCATTTCTCAGTGGCAAGTCACAGTCAGAGTCAAAGTAGCAAAAGTTAGTTTAAATTACATGAGTCAATAGCCAGAGTGATTGACTGAGAAGTGAATTCTTAAGAACAACCCCATCTGATTATGACCACGCTAGGGATATTTAATCGATACCACTTTAGTATAGTTATTACCATTGCCACCAGCATCATAATGTATTAGGCAACAGCCCAAAACTCAATCACAATGCAAAATTCTATTGAATGTCTCAATCAATGGTGTAAATAGTGGGTCTATGATGAACCTATGTATGGAGATATTGCGTGGCACCAAATAGTGTCTGAGTAGATAGTTTAATCGCTGCAGTTAAATCAAATGGCGCTGGAATAAGAAAAGGCAACTTTTTATATTTCCTTACACACCCTGGAACTTATTCCTGTAAAAGCCGCAAGAAAATGTACAAAGTAAGCCCTTCTTTGTTTCAAATAATAGTGTGGCCGGCATATTAGTTGTACCAGACGGGTGATCGTGTACACCTGCTGAAAGATCAATAACGCGATTCAGTAATAACCAAGATAAAGGCATATTGAGCGGAGCCTGCTAGTCCGGCCGCTTCAAGCAGAAGCTCGACTCGCCGCTTTGACACAGCAGGATCTCTGGAGCATTTGCACTGGACAGGAAAGTCAGTCAGGGGATGGGATGGCTGCAAAAGGAGGAAGAATAACCTGCCTCCCGATTACTTCCCGAGGTTATAATGCTGCCAAGGTTTCAGATTGATATGTGTGACATTCATAATTTCAGTGAAATTATGAGTGACATTTCAACGACTATGAGTGACATTTTGCTGTATTTTCTTTTCTTGGGTCCTATTGGAATTACTGATCATAGGTCACACAAATGAACAGGAGACTCATCTTTTGCTAAAGACATACAAAGACATATTTGATAAGAAAGCCTATTTCACATGTGCATATATTAACACAATACCTCTTTATTCCACAATAGCTGATGGTGATCATTGAAAGTGGTTGAGAGTAAGAGAGATATTCACAAGGAGCTAACGCCGAGTTAACGGCACTTTATCACAGCCAAAGTTGCGATAAATCGATCGCCCCATTCACAAGCTGCAAAAAACATCGCCACAGAAGACCCCCGCAACTATCGCTAATGAGATGCAGAGTAGGCGTTCCCATGCCCAAAGCTGCAACACCACTCCACAACATTTACAACGACCAGACAGAACTGCAGGAAAATAACACCTGCTCTGACCTGGTGCAATGTCGGACCACAGCCTACACCACAAAAGGGAGCACAGCCCACAGCCACATTGGAAGGGCAACAGATGCCATGGAGCCACCGGTCATGTGGGCCGGACACCCAAGAGGGCCACAACACCAACCGCCACCACCCCAGGACCCAAACACCCACTCGGAACTTCCCCCCCAGACCACCACACAGGCAGCGCAGACAAAGACAGTGGACCCACAGGAAATGCACCAGCCACACAGACCCAACACCTGACAATGTCATTGCCCACCACGGGCTCAAAAGGACAACCATCGTACGCATGCTGACCAACAACACTCAACAGGCCGACGGCACTAACACAGTGAACAACCAACATCCCACCCCACACAAAGCTGCTGGCTGTACTGCACCTGTGGGCCCCTGGAACCCCCAACCAACACCCGCCACAGTTGGAGCAGACACACAGCCAGACCCAAGTCCCTCACAACTCACCTGGACATTACCATCAGCCTGTTACCCCAGTCCCTATATGTCCAAAACAATGCGCAGGATCCACTGGACACCAAGCAAGGCCCATACGCCATAGCTGGATGCACGCACGTGTCGGGGGCGATCCACAGCACACATGTCATACCTGTGCCCCCTGCCGACACAGCACACAATCACCGCAACAGAAAGCACACATCTCACATCAATGTGCAGGCAACAACCGAACACCGTGGAACCTCCATCAATCTCGCCTCCAAATACCCAGACACTGTGCACAATTCCTCCATCCTCCAATCGTCCATCTGCAAACAGTGTCCCCAGGATGGCACCAAGGGAAATGCACAGCCCGTTGGCAAGTTCCAAATGAACACCCCACTCACCTCAACTCCACAACCATGCAACTCACAACTCTGGCAATCCACATGTCACAAAATCAAAACAACATGCTTAACAACATGCCCACCCACCAGACATGACAGAACAACTCACAATGGTAACCTCGGTAAGCCGTGAACATGAGCCATCAATGGCATGGCACCTCAGCCACACACTAGCCCAATGTGGGGAGAGGTGGAAACCAGGCATGTGTGAAGGAGGCAGGAGAACCATGACTGGGAAAGCACACAATGTCAAGAGTGGCGGAGATGTGCTTGACAGACCGCAGTATGCAGAACACACCCATATCCATGGCGACATACACCTCTGGTGTATGGAGTATAGTGGACAGTGGATGCAACCATGTCACCCTGGCCAGTGGGGGAGTTCGCAGAAATGTTGCCTGTTATGTCCCCCCCGTAGGCATGAGCAGAGTGGGGGGCCCGGTGTACGCCAGGTCAGCGTAGTGCTGTGAATAAAAAGCTTGTAGCCCTGGGTGTGGTCCTCTTCCGGAAAGCCCAACATCTCTGCCAGGGTGGCACCTCTCACCACGCCACAAGGCCGACGCCGTCCTCGTGAGTGGACTTGCCTGCGATCCTGTGTGCCTGCCGTACCCCGTCCGCTGGACCCTGAACCTGTCAGGCCTGCTTCTGCGCAGCCAGGCCACACTGATCACCTTCCGACACCGGTGTGTGTCAAGGAGAATCCACCACATGCCGGTGCAAGCTTCAAGCACCAGTTCTGTGACCTCTGCAGCCTCCGCAGACCATCGTTGGCCCCCCGACGCTGGCCCTCATCACTCCTTCCTCATTCACACACTACACCAGCATCCTCTTCGACCCAGTGGGTCCCATATGTGAAACTGTGTCCTGAGTCCTGAATGCCAGTGACCCCAAAGCCGGGGCAGCGGCCACAGCACCAGACTCCCTTCGATCAGTGAGGCATAGTTCCATATGGGCATCTTGTGACACGTGGTGCCACTAACCCTGTTCAACGCCAGCCAGCGACAAGTCGTGCCACTAACCCTGTTCAGTGCCAGCAGGTGGCATGTGGTGCCACGAACCCTGTTCAACGCCAGCTGGAGACACGTGGTGCCACTAACCCTGTTCAATGCCAGAGAGCTACACGTGGTGCCACTAACCCTGTTCAATGCCAGCCGGCGACACGTGGTGCCACTAACCCTGTTCAACGCCAGCCGGTGACACGTGGATGAGGGACCAGGACTACCCGTAGGTCCCACATCCAGCACCTAGTCGCAAATCACGAATGGCAGTGTCCACAACAGTGGTCGCACGGAGAGGAGTAAGAGGAAGATGTGGCTCAGTCTGGAAGAAAGCCGGGTCACAGTCACGGAGGTGACCGAACACTATCAACAACTGACCTGGTGCCATCAACCCTGTTCATCACAGTCCACTTCCCTTGGTGCCACTGAACCTGAACTACGCAGGCCAGTGGAGACATCCAACCTATGCCGGCGACACTCGGTGAATGGCCCATGCTGACTGCTGCCTCAGGCCTACACTGCGGTCCAGTAGGTCAAACTTGTGGAACTGTGTTTTGGGTAAGATGTGGAGGAATCCACACCATTGGACATGCCTCATCGCAGGCGGCATCCCCTATGTGCACTGGTGCCACTAACTCTGTGCGCAATGGACACTATCTCGTTGGACCTTGGTGGCGTCAGAGCCCATGGCCTGGTGGTTTTCTGCATCTTCTTCTGGCTGGACCTGACTTGGTGTCCAACATGTGTCTGTTCCATTCATCTCCACCATAGTGACTGTATCAGCGTGTGTAAGAAAGTGGGTTTCTGTTGCAGTAACCCCCCCTTTTTTGCCTAATAGCTGATGCACTTTTCCTTGTTGTGCCCTGGGCTCCTGCCAATCAGGTGCCCAGGGCCTGTGTTCCTTCCCTAAAAACTGCCTAACAGCCAAAACCCAAATTGGCAAACCCTGGCCACATGTCAGCCCCTGGTAAATGGTACCCTAGGTACCCAGGGCCTTGTGACCAGGGAAGGCCTCTAAGGGCTGCAGCACTCATTGTGCCACCCTTAGAGGCCCTGTACCCTAACACACACACACTTCTCTTGCAGGCTGAGTGTCTGGATACAAGACAAAACAGAGAGTCGACATGGCACACATCCCTGTGTGCCATCCCCACAACCTACACTGCCCTGGCATACATCAGCCACCCCTCTAGCTGGGTGCCCTATGCCAGTGGTGTGGGCACAGAGGCAGGAGCCCTGTGCCCCTACAGTACCCAGGTCCATACCTCACAAACCCCGGAGGACCTGGCTACCTCTTGGCTATAAGCCCCTGGGACTCCCATGAGTAGAGGCTCTACTCAAAACCTACCTCTAATCCCTGGCAGCAGCCCGGAACCGCGAACCCAGCACACTCTGCACCAGCCAAGCCTGGCCAGTGCCGGAGTGAACAAAGACCCTGAGGACGACCCCACAGCGACTGTGACCCCGAGTCCGGCACCCAAGGACCTCCCTCGACACTCCTGAAGACGCCTGCAGCCTCAGAAGAAGGTGCCCCCTCAACCGCGAGCAACAGAGGGTAAGATTTCCCGACACCAAAAGGCACCCCTGCACGCGGCACCCCACGGCCCCCTGTGCCCAATCCCGGGGTACCTACCTATCCTTCAACTACCCAACTTACCTCCCGAAGTGGTGGTGGCACCTGAAGAGTCCTCGTCCCCGAGATTGCAGTCTTTTTCTAAACCGGAGATTTCCCATTGAAATCAATTGAGCGCCCGAAGGCTCAAAAGCCCTCTGCCCCCAGCCGCCCGAGTGGCCCTAGCAGTGAAAACTCTACACCTACCTACTTCCCCACTTGCCCTGAGTAAGTGACCAGGAGCCCAGCTCCCACAGCCGCATGGCTTGCCAGTCAGCAGCCACCAACCAAGGCCCCCTATCCCTCATAGGATAACATTGGGCCTAACTCTCTCTGCACCCGGCCGCCCTAGAGCCGCTGAGGGTGAACCAACTGTACCTACCTGACCCTGGGGGACCCCTGATTCTATGCCCAGAACCTCAACTCTGCCAGTCGAGTACTTACCCTTAAGCCGCAAACTCTATTTTCCTCATAGAGTAACATTGACTGGCTTTTTCCTGAAATTTCTTCCAAGTGTAGACTTTTCAAATCTTAAAATATTCACCAAAAATCAGCCGAGTAACGAAAACGAAATTACTCACCTGCTCTTAGGTGAGCTCCCAGTGCTGGATCTTGGTGCCCAGCACTGACTCTGAAAAATACATACAACTGTACTTACCCTTAACTCAATTTTCTTCTATAAGAAACCATTGACTGTTTTTCTGTGAAATTTCTTCTAAGTGTCAATTTCTGCAATCTTTAAATATTCTTCAAAAATCGTATAATATCTGCAAATGTAATTACTTACCTGTTTTGGATAAAGGTCCCAGTACTGAGTCTAGGCACCCAGTACTGGATTACAAAAGTAACGAGAACATACTGTACCTGCAACTTGAATTTTCTTCCATAGGGAATCATTGACTGTTTTCTTTGAAATATTTTCTAAGTGTCAACTTTTAAAATAGCTAAATATTGTTTAAAAATCATTACAGTAATTAAGTCGACTTGCATCACTTGATTCTGAGTACTGACCCAGGACTGAATCTAGGATCCAGTCCTGGAATTCCAAAAGTAATCCTAAAAGTAATCTGTGGCAAATAACATGAAACTTCCATTGAACTCAACGTATTGTGTTTAAAATAGTGTTGCCTATTGCACCCACTTGTAACTGTTTACAAAAGTCAATTACATATTGCAAAAGTATTTATATAAAGCATCTCATTCTGAGAAAGTATATTTTAATTCCAATTGTTGGTTCTAAAATAAAACAAGCATATATTTTTTTATATAAACCATTGGCCTAGAGTTCAGTTATTGAGTGTGTGAGACCATTTGCTGAATGAGTGTGTACAACACATGCTTTACACTGTCCTCTGATACTGCCTTACTGCTCGACCAAGCTACCACTTTAGAGAGTAAGGTTATATCTAACTTTAGCCTCTGTCAAACCCTTGGGGACTGTGGACTCTGTACACCCTGTACCTATTTGGGAACAGTATATACAGAGCCACTTTCTCACAGTGTGGGCCTGCCCTCTGCATCCTGCCCTGGGGGTACACCTTCCACTGTCCATCGAGACACTCTGCGACAAGGCCCCTTGTCATCCCGTGAACCTGCTCTGCACCCGTGACCCTGCCCCAGTGCACCGCAAGTCAGTGGCCCATGGCGGCAGGCCCATGCAGGATGCTGTGCATCCGGGGCTACTAACTCTGTGCAGCACAAATCATGGGGCCTTTATGGTTGAATGTTTGTGTCCTTTACGATGTACACTGTTGTTGATTTCTGACTGCACCAGGCAACCCTTGCCGGCTGGTGTGCACACACCCCACACACATCCAACACAGGTGTCACTCAGTAAATGTGCCTGATAATAAATGTGGCCGTGCGCACTTGCCCGTAGCCATCTGAGCAAGTATGTTCATGTGTTCATTGTGCCAGCTTGATGGGCACGGGCCCTGCAACATCACAGTGTGCTGTCTTCTGCGGACGTTACCATGTCACCTCAGCGTTGGCAGTGACCCTGGACATGTAGCCCCTCACCTGCCCCCCTGCATGCACAGGCTGCGTGTGCTGGTTCTGCGGGGGGGGCCCGGTGCAGGAAGTGCGGTAAGTGTGTCTCTGTTTTGGGGTGTTGTCGCCACCAGGGCCACAATACACGATGTTGCACTGTGGCATTTACCAGGAGGGTGGGTCCGCAGGTACTGGGACATGTAGGGGCGCAAGGACGCTCGGGGTCTTGGCACATGCATGCCAGGTGTGATGTGTATCAGTCTTGCAGATGCATGAGTCTGCTGGCTGGTCTCATTCGCAGTGCGATCCCAGCCAGCCATGGGCTGGACACCTGCGTCCGCTCTCTCCGGACCATTGGCCTACACCCAAGTGGGCGCACACCTTCGAAGGCCAGTGTCGCGGTGTTGTTGGCATGGCACAGGACATGCGCTGCTAGGCACTAGAATGGTGTCCCATAGGAGTGCACATGATGCAACCGTGCAGTGCACACAAGTGTGGGTGCCTGTGGCAGGGAGGAGCAGCTGTCTGGCAACGTGACACACAGTGAGTCCGCTCATGTGCATCGTGCTGGGCATATCATCCATGATTCCCAGGGTCGTAGACGTCCCACCACACCCACGACCGGCCTCTGTACGTCTCCTGTATGCATGCAGCTGGTGAAGTTACTGTAGGGATGAAAGGTCCTTTGTCTGTACTATCAGGCGGTAGCATCATCATCAAGATATCTTTATTTCGGCAATTTGCCTTAAAAAGTACATAAAAAAATAAATATATATACAGACAAACTTGGCACAGAATGAAATATATCATTACAATACATTAAGTAATGCATAGTCCCCTTCTCCTGTTCCACATTGCAAAGAGGAATTTAGAAACTGCAAAAACTATACATTCAGATGTGTCTGTTTTTAAAATTCTAAAAGCATGGCTACATTGCCGAAAACCCATATTTTTACAGATAGGCACTATCCAGTGCTTCCTAGCTTTTGTGTATGCAGGGCAAAAAAATAATACATGGAGCTCATCCTCTTTAACACAACTGCAGCCAGGGCAGGTCTCAACAGAATTTGATGCCCAGCTGCTAGTGAAAGCTCGCAGAGGTAGTGTGCCGTATCTCCATTGCAAATATAGTTTTCTTGATGGTATAGGATAAATAATATCCATAAAATTCTCAAATTGATAAAAGTCCTTAAGACTTAAAAAAGATTTAGTTAAAACTCCAATATTAAGGGCAGTCTGCACTCTGTTTTGTTTCTCAGCCACATAGATCTTAGTGAGCATCTTCCGTGAGATCATCTTGCAGCTTAGTTCCGGTTCATACCACATGTCACCCAGCCCGAGTTTGATGCACTGGGATTTTATAAACACAAACCAAGGGATTTTTAGTACACAGTTGCTTGCCAGAATTTCCTTCAGCTCTAATCTATAATACAATAATTCTGGTGTAGTCCACAACCTGTGCCAGTACCTAAGAGGCTTCAAAGCTAGTTCATCATCCATCGACCTCAGATTCAGATCCATCCTCAGAGGATGCATCGGAGTACTCTGTGGAAGTGATAGTAGCTGTCTGATGAACTTGTTTTCAATTTTGAGAAGTTCCAGCCCAGGTAAGTGCCCCCAAAGTTCTGCTCCATATAGAATTGCTGCCCTGGCCTGGCTCTTATATACTTCAAGCGGGGGTTTAATTGGTTTGTATGTGGACGTGTTGGAAAACTTAAGGATACCCCCAGCATACTGGGCTAATTTCAGCTGCGCCTTGGCAATTTGTGGAACCCATGAAAGATTTTCGCTCAGCGTTACTCCTAGATAATCAAAAGTTTTTACCCTTTCCAGATTTGATGAATCAAGTTTAGGGTTTGGCCGTGTGGAAGGTGAAGGATTAAACACCATATACTTTGTTTTGTTCACATTAATTTCCAGGCCTCGACCTCTACAGAAGTCCTCGAAACTGTCAAGGACACGCTGGATTCCCATTGGTGATTTGGAAAGTAGCAGGGTGTCATCCGCAAACATGATTGCTGGCACCCTGCTACCTGCCAGAATTGGGGCGTCATTGTTAAGGGCGCTATTAAGATGGGAAATCACGCCATTGACATATAGGCAGAACAGGGTAGGTGCTAGAACGCACCCCTGTCTCACCCCTCTGCCAATGGGGAACTTAGAGGTTAAAGCCCCGTTCTTCCCATGACGCACCTGGGCAAAATTGCCCTCATGCAACTTGATCAGTATTGTCAGGATTGGTAGAGGTACCCCCAGACTGACCAACACGCCCCAAAGTTTCCCTCGGGGTACTAAATCGAAAGCGGAGCGGAGGTCCACGAATACCATGTAGAGGCTGCCACCCTCAATCTTTGCTGTTTTCCAGAATAGTAATAACAAGCGAAAGATTTGGTCCATGGTAGAGGTGTTCCTCCTAAACCCCGCTTGGTATTGGCTCAGTATAGCGTGCTCCTCCATCCAGTCCTCAAGTCGTTCAAGGATGAGCCGCGCAAAAATTTTTTGCGGAACATCTATGAGGCTGATGGGTCTGTAATTTGCCGGTAGCAAGGGGGAACCCTTCTTGAAGATGGGAACGATTTCTGCGCCCAACCAAGTGCAGGGCACGTTCATTCCTCTCAAGATTGCATTAAATAAAATGCATAGATATGGTCCTCAGATCTCCATTTGGTGTTTAAAGAGGTCTCCCGGCAGTTTATCTAGCCCAGGGGCCTTGCTAGGTGGAATTTTCGAGATGGCATTAACAACTTCCTCAGGCGAAAACTGTATGCAATCATAGGAGTCATTCAGTGCTGGTAGTGCCGGATATGTGTCCATATCAACTTCAATAGCATACAGGGCTCTAAAGTGGTCTTCCCAAATACTAGCCTCTATATTAGGCTCAGTGGCCGGTTTAGGATCCCCACTTCCTGTGTTGATTATAGACCAAAATTTACGGGCATCTCTCTGTTCTAGAGCGCATGACAGATCGGTCCATTTTGCATGGTCCCAATCCTGTTTGGCCAACTTCAGCATAGCTTTATAATGAGTTCTCTTGGTGGCGATAAGGATCTTGTCGTTGCCTTGCTTTACAGCCCGAATCAACTCTTTTTTTGCCAGGCGACAAGCATCATTATACCAAGAGGAAAGGGGGGTCCTATTCTTTCTTTTGGTTGCTACTGGATTAAACATATCTGACAAGATACTAACGAGATTCGTATGCAGGGCCTGCAGTTTGATATTAAAATCTGGAGAAAGTTCTTGAGTTATTAAAACATCTAATTCGATAAAACACGGCAAGACTGAATTGTACAATCTTGCCAGGTCCTCAGGGGATGCCTCCACCTTGTCCCACTTGACCCTGCGCCGGTCATTGGTTAGGACTGACCTGTCTACTCGGGCATCTCTGGGTCCTAAATCCTTCGGTTGTGTGACCGGAGAAGCCAGCTCCAGCCTCAGCAAATTGTGATCACTGTCGTCCCTTGCAATGATCTCGAGGTCGATAACCTTTGACCACGAGTGTGTCCGAACCATAATGTAGTCTAGACGCGATTCGTGGCCCTTTTTGTTGTATGTGCACCTAGAAGGAGTATCTGAATTGGTGCGTCCGTTACAAGCCCTGATTGAGTGGCTCAGTGTGAGGGCCGTTATTTGGACCGCTAGAGGGGACCAGGACCTGGTGTGAGGAGATTGGACTTGCGGAATGGACCAGTAATCATCCTCAGTTGCAAGTGCACCATGGTCCATCCCCGGTAAGGGTTCAAAGTGGCAGTTAAAATCTCCTGCTACTAGTAAGGACACATCCGTAGGGATGGAGTACAGAAAATTTGATAGTTCGTCGACCGTAGTAGACTCACTAGATAGACTGACAGGCCTCGAGTAGACATTCACAACAGCCAGCTTGAAATTATTGGGCCACTTCAGGATTACACACTGTATATCGTCCGAGTGTGTGCTAACAGACTCGGCTGAACAGCCCAAGTGGGTTGCCACCCATATGGTAAGACCCCCAGACGGTCGACCCTTACCCCCCCATCGTGCAGGTATATGAAAACCCGCAAATCCCATTCTCCTTTCCTCTATTCTTGCCCAGGTCTCCTGGAATAGACATATGTCCATTCCATCGATAAACGTTCCCCATTCACCGCTCGCTACTTTACTATGTAGGCCCGCAACATTCCAAGACGCAATTACCATGGATTCAGTGTTCGTAGGTACCCTGGTATTACAGTCACTCCTAATTATAACAGTGCTGTCACATAGGTGCGGCTCTATAACCTCTTGCACGTCTGGACGCCTAGCATCAGATGTAACCTCTTGAAGTTCAGGAGGGAGTTCAGCAATATGGGTGTGTTTCTCTATGATAGTAGTTGACAGCCCATCTATTATTGACGGGCCTTCAGCTTCATTGACAACCCGACTTTTGCTGTTATTCTGAGTTTGCGCCGCTCCCATTACCCGGCCAAGTCAATCCACTTGGTCCAGACAGCTGTATCTGTTTTGTGTTAATATTTTGGGGGGTGCTGGTGGGTGGTCAAATGGAGCCCTTGATGGCCTTGTTCCTCCTCTGTATTGTACTAATGTCCAGCCATTCTCCATAGCCTCCCAGCGGGTCGGTGGATAAAAGTAAGACAGCGGGTGAGTTTGGATCAGTGCACCCTGTCCCTGGTACCTCCAATTGCAGATATATTCAGCAGTTCGGGGGTCTTTAAAGTTTACTAGAATACAATCACCTTTGATGTTTTTAGGGCCATGACCCACCCACGATGCTCTGCGTACCATAAGGATTTCGCTAGTAATGCGTTGGGGAAGTGGTCGGTTTTTATTAAGCCAATCTATTACTTTATTTTTGAGGGAGGGGTATGATTCTATGGTTGAGATTGGGAGCTCGGGGACTCCAACCAAAATTGCCACATAAGGGCTACATTCTGGTGGCAAATCTATGGTACGTTCCTTGGGGAGATACCCCTTGCTCTCCATCTGATCACCCTTCCCTTCATTTATATTGGCATCCCCCCTCCCCATTAGAGTGGTTGGAATAGTGGCTGGGTTTGTTGCTGTTGGAATTTTTGGAGGAACAGGCGTGTTGTTAATTAGATCTAAGTCAGACTGGAGACACCCATTTTTGGCAGGAGGAGGGCATGGATTAGGTATATTTGGAATTAGCTTGCTCTGTGTATCCAGCGCCACCTGTTCTAACCGTGAAAGCTGCTGCTCAATACGAGACAATCTCAATTCCAGGGGATTAATAATAGCACTCAGAAGAGCAGTTATAGTGGCATTTATCTCTGCTGGGGTGTCATGTATCTCAAGTGGGGTTTCACTACTAATGGGAGTTGCTGCCCCAGTTCCTAAGGGTATAGGTGGGGCCTGAACTAAAGCAGCTGCGTGTTGGGCTGTTATAGTTGAGTCAGTTGTCATCTGAGTACCCGTATGACCTTTGGCAAATTTCGCTTTTTTTCCCCCCGCTCTCGGCGCCGTAGTCAATTTTCTTTTTGGCATCGCTCCCTCACGTCTTCCTCGCAACTGGGGGAGACTTAACCTCTCAGGTGAGCTTAGCATTGTTGACGCTAAAGTAGAATCTAGGGCTTGCTCAGATGGGAGGGACTGCAATGGATCTGAACTACAGGATGCATTGTCCATGCATGAGGGGCGATTATCTGGCATTACTCTGCTAAGAGCATCCGGAGTGCATACATTAGCAATATGACCCAAAGAGGATCTTTTTGCAAACGCTAAGTCTTGGGAGACTCTTCTTTCCATTAATATTATCCCCTGATCTATTACGGAGTTTGCTCTTGTTATAAAATTGTCCAGAGTTCCTGTTAATACAGTCCTGCTTCTAGTTGATGGTGCAGCCATGGTGCGTTAGTCAGGGAGCAAAAATAACTGTACTTACAATCCTCCTCGAAACCGATGCAGCAAGCAGTATCAGGGATGACAGAGGGGTGGCCCGGTCCGGTCTTGATCGTGCTTGAACGGGCTTAAACGGGCCCGCCCTTGGCCCGGGCTTAGCCCGGCGCCGCCCGCGCGCGTCCCGCGACGCGGGGGAAGCCTCGTCCTTTTGTGCGCCTCCGGGCGCGTGGGTGTCGTCACCGGCCGCTGTGGTGCCTGGGAGCTGTAGTCTCCCCGCTCTCGGCCGCGAGATGGAAACAGTGGCGGCAGGGGAGACACCAGCGTGTGGGACCCAGGAGCAGCGGCGAAAATCGCTGGCAAAGCGGACGGGGCACCAACGGAATCCCCAGCAGGTAAAATCAGCCTCAGGTTCTGTCCCCCGCTCCCCGAGGGAGCCTCGTCCTTTTGTGCGCCTCCGGGCGCGTGGGTGTCGTCACCGGCCGCTGTGGTGCCTGGGAGCTGTAGTCTCCCCGCTCTCGGCCGCGAGATGGAAACAGCGGCGGCAGGGGAGACACCAGCGTGTGGGACCCAGGAGCAGCGGCGAAAATCGCTGGCAAAGCGGACGGGGCACCAACGGAATCCCCAGCAGGTAAAATCAGCCTCAGGTTCTGTCCCCCAGGCGGTAGCACATCTGCAGCTCCAAGCAGGAACTTGCATGTGCCCAGCACCCCCTGACAGATACATTAGCATTTGCTTGCGACTCCCACACTACACACAGCCTGGCGTGAGACCAACGTGTACACATCCCACACACAGTGGTCCTTGGTCATAGTTGGCATGCATGATATGGCCTTCACACGTACTCCCACCCCACCCAAGGCCTGCACCCGTTGCACACAGACACTGCTCATTGCACCAAGCTGTGCCATTTCATCCACAGGACTGTCTCAGGGCAAGCCAGTGCCGCTTCAAGCAGAGCCACTGACGCAATGGCAGACCATCCCGGACATATGGTCTACTCCAGTCACGTGGAGCTTTACCGTGCATGTCTGATACATGTACTGGGGGCACAGCGGTTGGCAGTGCTGCGGATCACTTACCGGCTGAGTTTCCGCCTTGCGCACGTCACCTGCGTGCAGCCTTTGTTGCATTGTCACTTGTGCATATTCGAGTGGTCCATGGATGTCTGCCTCTCCAACTATATGGTAGCTGACCTGGATTTTGAAGTGTGTGTGCATCCCCTGTTGGACCACGAGCAGGAGTTTTCACCATGATGACTGCTTATGGCATGCATGGATGTTTTGCATTCAGGCTGGAAACTGGACCTGGGAGATTGCACGAGTCGTCGTGTGCAGTGAGCACATTGAGCAACTACCAGATTGGGCTTTGGTGTACATTGGGTCCATGGGTTGGAGTCAGCACATCTGTCTGGGTCAGCTGATGGATTACTTCGACGGCATGTCAGGTGTGGTGGACGACGATCCCTCAATGAAGATGTTGGCCTACGCAGCTGCACTCGCGTTTATGGATGTGTGACAAGGTACCTGCAGCCACAACTGGATGTGAGCCATTGCACTTGTCACGACACATGGTTGCACGTTATGGATATGGTCACAGGTCCCGAGACGACCGTGGACATGGCTGCATTGGCCAGGACTCATGTTCCAGGTGCAGACAACCAACACGGGTTGCACTGACTTGTGTTGGTGAGGGACTCCCCTGAGGTGGACATGTGCGCTTTCCTACGTTCCTCATTCAGACATGCTGCTGCATTTGTCTGCATATCGTGGCACTTCTCTTGGCCGTACTGACTCACACTTGTTGATAAAGTTTCCCCACTTTCACTTGTCTCCAACTGTGTTGTGTCTTGATTTGTATGCCAATGTGTGTGTCACGGACTCTCTGGCTCCCTGCCATCCATGCATTGCTACCCCATCAGGACTGTGTGTTTGTACGTGTGCATTATCATGTCCCTGTTTTGTGCTTTGCCAGATGTGTGTGGCCGTTTACCGGCCACAGGCAGGTGCACTCTTGTCCTGTGTTTGGGTGTGCACAAGTTGGTGTTTGTACCACATTGTGTTGGATGTTGTGGTGCTCTGCTTCCTATGTGTGTGTGCTGCATTGTGTGTGAGATGTCCCTTCAACTAATAATTCAACATAATTTCACATGGCCTATCATTTTTTCACTTAATGCCAATTTTATAAAACATTTATGCAGCACTTCGAACAATAATACAGTGCAAACACAACATAAGAAAACTCCCACATCAATTTAGACAAATCGAGTAAACTTTAATAAATTATTTGAGACTGAAACAACACAAATCCAATCACTAGACCTGGACATATAAAATTTCAAGAGCACCAACTGTGGGTATCTGGTCACGCCAAAGTCAAAGTAACAAGTTCAGGTATGGGACAGATACAGGGACCAAGTTAGGCCCACTGAACCAAAATCCTTAAATCAGGATTGCAGAGCGCTGAGAGATGAGTTGCCCAGCGGCCGTTCCGAAGGACTGCGGGGCTTCGATGCGAGGAACTGCATCAATAATGGGTCGTGCAGCAGCAGTTCTGAGGAGTTGCAGACCTGTGATATGAGATCCTGTGTCAAAGAGGGGTCAAGGCAGTTCTAAAGAACTGTGGGTCCTGCATTAGGTATGTGTCATGCTGGGGCAGTTCCGGTATGAAGCTGTGAGGCGCTACGTCAAGCTACATCGGTTTTGCTTGGATTACAGCTGGGCTGGCAGAGCACCTCCACACCCACTTCCAAGGGTCCAGGACTGCAGTGGCACAACTTAGGGGGCACGACTCCCAGCAGACTAAGTGCAGGTGCGAGATTCAAGACCGCTGGAGACCTTTTCTGTCCCTGAGGAATTGATCAGTAAGCCAACCAACTAACCCTTGGAGTCAAACTGATTGTCCTGGGTTCAAGTTGCAGGTCCAGTCATTTTCACTCAGGCAGCAGAGTAGCAGTATGCCTTGCAGAGCAGCACAGCAGTCCTTTGAAATCTTCCACAGGTCCAGAGGTGTTAGGTCCGAGGGTCCAATATTTATACTTGTTGCAAGCTTTGAAGTAGGAGAGGGTTCAGAGATGTTTGTAATTTCCTGCCTTCCTGCCCTAGTCACAGCATGTCTGGGGGGCACAAAAACGTGTGTCAAACCCTTTATGAGATTGCTCAGGCAGAGGATTTGTGAAGTACAATTGTGGTAGGTGGTAGGTGACAGCTCCCCCCCCCCTATTAAGTCAGAGATGGTCAGGCCTGCCAACCCCTATTCCCCCTTTGTCTCACGGTCTGGGAGCAATACACAAAGAGCAATTGCCAGCTACACTTAGTCATGTGACCGAGGATGCAATAGTTGCAATAAGGAAATGCCAACTTTCTAAAACTGGTATTTTCAGAAATGTGACTAAAAAATCCAATATTATCACTAAAAAGTGTATTAAATTACAATTCTTTAGACACCAAGTTCAACATTTCTACTTGCCCACAATTGAAAGTTATCCCTTATCACCTATAATAGGGTAACCCAAAGGTAGGCCTGGTGAAATTCATAATTTAGAGTTTTTGACTACCAGGACATGTAAAAGTGTAATCTACGTGTGCAACTCTTCAGATTCACTGCACTCTGCCCTGTGGGCTGTTTAAGGCTTGTCCTAGGGATTACATATTTATTAAAAAGGTTTAGACCTGGCAAGAACTGCACTCAAAGGTTGCAAATGGCAGGCCTGAGACATGTTTAAAGAGCTACTTACATGGATGGCACGATACGTGCTGCAGGCCCACTACTAGCATTTTATTTACAGAACCTGGGTATATGTAGTATCACTTTACTAGGTATGCACAAGTCCTAAAACTCAACAAAAGCTGGTTCAGGAGGGTGAAGGGAAAAGGTTTGGGGGTGACCCAAGCATTTTATCTAGCTGCACCAAACATTTGTGTAGGTACATTTGGTTTACTAAACAGTAGGTACAGTAATTTTAAACTGAAAACAGTTATATTTTTAAAGGATGAGCACATGTTGCTGAGGTCTGTTCAGCATGCTCCAGCTATGCTATAGGTTAAAATAGAATTATTGCACGCTCAAATATAGAAGACGTTAACTTAACTACAATGGATTTCCTGTTGGTGGGTGTGTTCCCCACATTGAGAAATATATTCCATGTAATCTTATTGGTATATTATTTTATTTAGGGAGTTGTGGAACAGGTTCTGGGGTAGTCCAGCATTATTGTGTTTCTGGGTGGGTTGCGGCATGATGATAAAGTTGGCTCTATTACTTTGATGTGAGACATTCAGTGGAGGCTGAGCTAATTGTAGGTTGAGCCAGTGACTTGAGTTGTGTGGGGGATGCATTCCCAGAGTTTGTGGCATTGTCAGGCTGTGCTCTGCAGGTAAGAGTCTTGCATTGTAGTCAATGTTATGCAAGGGACTGAGAAAGGATCTACATTTGAACTTTTAACAATAAAATGGTCATTAGACTCCCATGATGTTGTTTGTAGTTCTCTTCTGGTCTGCTGGTGTTTGGTTATGTGTCTTTGTTCGTGGTCAACAAACCTTTATGGGTCATTTTGCTCCATTGTGCCCCTAGGGCCATTTGGGGCTTGTGTATCTCTGTGACCATTTGGGGGCATCAAATCCAACAGAATGTCTTGTTAATTGTTTCTCAGAGGATTTTGGAAGCCTATCTTTATTGTAAGTGACTGGTGGGCAGCACCTTCAATCTGTCTGTGGAGATTTGGTTGTGTCCCACAGCTGCATTAGGGCCCTTAAGGTACTAGTGTACAGCCTTATGACAGCAGTAGGGCATCTACAGCAGTACAGAGTGTAGAGCACATTAGTCAGGTACTTTTTATCCACACATTTGAGGCTGCTGTCTGTGGCTTATGACATGAGCAGCTCTAATTGATCAAGGAGGGGTTGGTAGACTAAACAAGATGTGTGAGCATGAGGTTGGTTGCTACAGGGAAAGAAATATTGTGCTACTTTGGGTGTTGAGATTGTATGGAGTGCTCTGGTATGGCAAAATATTCAGCCCTGTTCTTCTAGTACATGTGTGTGATTGGTTGCTTTGTCTCTCCCATGTGAATATTGCTGTTTCGGGAAAGAATGTTACTTTGTCACCTTTTAACACCCTTACTGTGCTATATATGATTTGGCGACGAAGATCTTAGAGTATTAGCTATCCAGTGGGGTTCAGTGCATCAGGAACGCGGGTGACTGCACTTGTATGGTGCCCTTTCAGGTCTGAGCATACAGGATACCCATATGACCCCAAATGTGGCACACACGACAATCAGGGAAACTGTTCTGGGCAGGAACCTTGAATGGCAGAGTGAGCAATGCAGCATGAGGTCTGCAAATTCTGACAGAGGCAGGAGGGAGCGGGCACTGCCACATTTGTGTAGTCCATTGCAGGTACAGCACGATGATCTCTTCATATCTCAAGTGCAAACATTCTATGTGGTAACTCAGTCAGCTGGCTTAATCATTCATATTTTAGAAGCATTTTAAAAAGCGCTCACGCGACGCTGAATAACTGTAAATATGTTATTCTCTTAAATATATGAAACATCATAATGGGTCTAAGGACAACATTTCAGACTGCACATGAACAGCAAGTGGTTTTCTTGGCAGATGGAGGCAAGAAGAAAGCAATTTCACGCACTGACCTCTGCCTACAAATCCAATAAAAGTGACCACTTTCTGCTGACTTCTGCTTTGACAATTCAATACGTTTTGGCACAAGAATAGCTCAGTTTTAATAATAGAAAATTGATTTTTTACTTCCAACGTTATGGTCAGTTACTGAATTTGTGGTCGCCTAGAAAAATAGCTGCATGGAATCAGAATGTCATGCATATGTTCTGCCCTGGTTGCTGGTCTGCACGCCAAACGGTGTGCGAGTAATCAGTTCCCTGTGTTATAACCGTGACACGCCGAGAACAAATTGTGACTTTCTTAAAGTGATTTATTGCGCTCAGATGTAGAAAATAACAATTATATCATGAAAACGGAATACTTGAATCATTGTATCAGAAAAGCTGATGCACTTAAAAATGTAAAATCATTTTTCTTATTCAAAGGCTTGAGACCTACAGGAAGGGATGAGATTGGCGAGGCACGCCTGATCATACTGAAACTGTATAAACAGTGGGTTAATGCGGATTCACATAATTGACTGTTCAGTCCAAACCGCTGCAGTTCAGACAAGGTTGAGGTGTAATACATTTTCTTAAGCTTACTAGTTTTCCAGGTTTTGGATAAGAATGCGAAAAAAAAACAAAATGGGGTCACAGAACGAACAAAATGTGCTAAATACACCATAACCTGTCCTTATAAGTGTTGGAATATAAATTCTAAAATATTTCTCGATCAGTTGTGTTTATTTCTTCAGTGACGGTGGCATTCTTTCGAAAAAGTGTAACAAACATATTAGAAAGTTCTTGGATAAAAATGAGGCTGTAATAGTTACACTAGCATTATCAGTTTGTTTATTTTTTTCTACTGTGCATTCGTCATTAAACTTCTAAACTTCAAGATCCTAACCCCGACTGTGGAATCCCCCTGTGGTAAAGTATAGGGAAAAGTAAAACAGTTTAATTAACTTAACAAATAGTAAAATTGTTTTTATGTTAAATAAAATGTGTGGTTTAAACTAAAAAATAGATTTCCACCTACAGAAAATAATACATTTTTATTATGCATTAAAAGAGATGTATTGAATAATTAAAAGTGATGTCATTATTTTTTATAACATTAATGTCACTTTCATTTATAAATTCAAAAACGTTGAATAAAATATTATAGTATTGAATGATAAATATGTATATTTTACTTTTGTAGAATTTCATTATATCTAAATTATATTTTTAACTTTTTAAAATAATTTAATTTAATTTAGTTAGATTTCCTATGGGTTTTCCCTAAGTCTCTACTTTTATTATTTTCCCGGGGGAGGTGTGAATGGGGGTGTTACAGTACCGGTTGTTTGCCATGTGCGGTGCCAAACTTGCTTCACCTCTGAGATGGAGTAATTTGCTACCGTTTTGAGTCCTTTTGTTCGCTGTAGTAAATTGAAAGTGTAGTTTATCATTAGCAATGGATTTAGGGGCCATATGAACGAAGCATTTTTCTAGTCTGAAACAGACCAATTCACAGAATGCTTTTTGTAATGTACAAAGCCCAAATTGTAATCCAGTAACTGGTTACCAAATCGCAATTTAGGTTTCGCTATTCGGTATTTGGAAGGGGGGTGTTTCGGGCATCTCTTCCAAATACCGAATCGTATTGGTATGTATTACTTTTTTGTTATCGAAATGCGGTCACAAACATTCACACTTTACCACCATCTCAAAGTTGACCTCAGCAGGCCACCATTCCTGTGTTGGCTGTGATTCCTACCTCAATAATATTCATGATGGAGGTCGATTTGTAACCCACTAGGAATCACAAGTATGAAACAAAAAGTATCATACTTAAGGAATAGTGATTTCCAAATAGCGATTCGGATAGAATTGCTCTTTGAAATCATTATTTCTATTCGCTGTACGTATGGCCCAATGCCTTTTGGGGATGGGTGCATATTGCTCCATAAACCTGTCCCTAGCCCTGCCAAAACTCCGCGTTTTTCTTCCTTACATACTGCCCATACTGCTAAGTTTTCCCCTTTTTCTAGTCACTCCCCCTGGTCCCTCCCACATTCACTAGTAAATAGTAAACTTAGATGTGTGAGGGTCTCCCCATAGAAAAGATAGGAGAGGTTGAGGTTTACACTTCTAGGTTTGTGAATACTATTTTGTGGTACTTTAGTAGTGCTATTATAAGGGGAACTACTAAAGTACTACAAAATACAGTTCGTGAGCTGGTCAATTTATGTATGTTCAAAATAAAAAAAATTATGTCTTCTTGTTCACAGAAACAATGCAAGTAATTTATTCCAGTGGAACACAGTACCATTTCAAAATGTTGCTGTTGGAAGCATTAAGATGAATTGATGCTATTTCATAGTAAAACAAATTGATTTAACAAAATACAGCCAAAATGGTGGGAGGTTTACTCCTTCCAACGGCTGGAATAAATCATTTTGCAAGGTTGGACGGGGAATGGAACACGGCCAAACCCTTCCTGCTATGAGGGAAGGCATTTCTCCACAGAAAGAAACAAAGAGAAGGCATGTATAATCACAGATTGGCACTGATTTTCCACAATGTTCATACAGTTCTGAATTGTGAGAATACAAATGAGCAAAGATTCACCTTCCCTTACCTGTTGGATACCTGTAAAACAGTGACTGATGCAACCTTCTGGGGTCAGCACTGTGAAGTTTTTTGATCTTAAAAATTTTGGAAATCTATATATCAATATCAGAGTATGTGTGTAGATGGTTTATACGTGCCCTTTTTGTATCTCAAGCCCATACTGTCAAACCAGGTCTAAATCCTGAATTGAAAGTAGGCATTAGAGAGGCCAACTATTGGCTCTGAAATAATATGGGTATACAGAATTAGTAAGAAGCACAACACATCTGAAATTGTCGGTATCTTAAGCTATAAGGATTTAACCAAACATCCTTGATGGCTCAGTGAGCTGGATGCTAACTACAAGTAAATACCTTGAGCTAGAGGTCATGAGTCTACATCTGAACAAAGTATACCCAATCTTCCATCTTTCCAACGTTATTTTAAAATTGAGTTCCGTGAACTGGGTAATAGCAATATGTAGTATTTACAGTGCTTAAAAACAGCAGAAATGTGATAAGAAGCACTATATAAAAAAAATGGTAATAATTATTATTCACTTGTTGGGACAGGTACTGGAGGTGTAGAAACAGTGAGTGTAACTATGCCTCCTTCACAAATTAACCGGTATATCTCGGAAAATGGTCATCAACCAGGGAAATTTATTGAAATGGCCCAAGGATGAAATTGATTTAGAGAAGATAAACCAGTGACATGTAAGGCTGCTTGTGTGTCCTATTGCCCTAACATGCAGCCCAAGATAGCAGAAGACCACAGCAAAACCAGGATTTAGCAAGTGGAATATTTTCTGGTGCAAGGTCTCTCTGAAGACATCTTTGAAAAACAAGGAAATATGTGTGGGTCCCTGGTAGTAGCTAAAAAATTGTTTATCAGTAGAGGTTAATGTCTGAGTGGCTCCCTAACATGTGCTAATTTCAAACATCACGAATGGTTTAAAACATATAGGGGCATATCAGCAATGAGGCGATATAAAATTATCGCTGCTTTTGCGTCTGTTTTTGGGCGAAAAGCGGCGATAATTTTATCGCCTAATTAGCAAGGTCACGCTATCGCGTGAAACCTTGCATTAGCGCCCAGATTCTTAACGCCCAGCTTTGCATCTCTAATGAGATGCAAAGTGGGCGTTCCTGACCTGACATGACTGGAGAAATGTCTATAAGCGACATTTCTCCTATCATCAAGCCCTACGCTATGAAGCATAGCGGCAAGAAAAGTAGCGATAACCCCTGTTATCGCTACTTTCCTTACGCCTGCTTCAGGACTGACTTAGCCATGATATCCTATGGAAGGTGGATATCATGGCTAAGTATGTGAGGCCCTATCATCAAGCTAACATCAACCTTTGTGAGATTATCGCTGGGTTTCCAGCGATAATCTCACATTTGGCAGTTAGCGCTAGGATTTTTATTGCTTTTGAGATAAGCGCTGCTAACAGCACGCTATCTAAGAGATAAAAATCCCCGTTAGCCGGCGATAATTACCCTAGCGCTAAGTGCGCTTAGCGATAATTATCGCCGGTTGTTGCTGATATGCCCCATAGTATCACAATACATCAGTGCTATAAATGGGTAGGTACTGTCCGGTCCTGAGTACCTGAACTTTTTTAATTTGAAAGGAGGAGTACCTGCACTTCTCAGCACTGCGATAATATATTTGATGGGAGAGTATTGGCACTTCTCAGGAGCAAATAGGTACTCTAAATAGTGAGCATCTCTACTTCTATGTTTCAATTTAAAGCACTGCAAGACATACTGAGAAATATCACTCCTTAACTATATAATCCATAGGCACTTATCCACATGCTTATTCACTTTCTCATTCATGTTTCATATTCCACCTTCCTCAAGTCATGGCAATGGTGGAAGCTAAGAGTGATTGAGATTATAGAGTGTGGCAGATAAGGCTAAGGGCTTAAGATAGCTTTTGTATCATGTGCTTTTAATTTTCCGTGTAGTCAGTATTAAACATCAGTCATCCATCAGCCCACTTTCACTTTTGTTTTTATGCATATTATTTTTCATGAAAAAAATGGTAATGGAGAGTGCATATATAACAAAAATAACAATGGTTAACAAAACCAGAGAAATTCCTTTAATAAAAAAACTTCAGTTGATCTCACAATTTGGTTATAATTTTAAACCTAAACAAACGCTGAAATTCACCAAAAGAGCAACACAACCTTAACTCACCTCTAATTCACTGCAAATAAATGATGTTATGATGATTTCACAAAATTATGTTTGGACGGCATCACTAGTGGCCTCACATGGCACCTCACCATTTATATAATATGAATGACTGAGTTAGTATAGCTACATGCCATTAATAGAAATTCGAAGCACAGCATCTAGGGGCACGGCAATTTTAATTTTAGCAGGCTCTATGGCTGGGGTCCCCAACCTTTTCTGTAGTGATATTTACTTCTAATTGGTGAAAATCATCAAGGCTATGCAGCTCACTCGTTTTCAGACACCCCCAAGTGCAGCTTTATTGACTAAGCCTAATGTCCACGGAGTCAGATATATGGTTTGAACAAAATACTTTGGCTAGGGGCAGCATGACTGATAGATGTATGAACATGAGTGCTTGTGAAGGGAATATATTTGTATTGGTGACTGAGAACCTGTGTCGTATGTACTTATGGCATAAGACATACCTTTCACCATATGAAGCTCTGTTACATGTATAACACAAACATACAACCCTTTTTTATCAATGGGAGAAAAATGTTCTGCAAAAATGTCCATAATATGGAAACATTTCCTGCACTTCAAATGTCTCCCCCTTAAAATAATGACTGAGGGCCATATGTAGGTAAAACGTGTTTTGCGATTCTCAAATTGCCATTTTTAGGGAATCGCAATTAGAGAATCGCAAAACGCAATGTAGGTAGAAATAGCCAAATATTTTGCGAATCCCACATATTCCTTATTTGTGAATCCCAAATTGAGATTCCCAAATAAGGAATACCTTACCATTCATTCCTACGGGCTAGAATGCCCATAGGAATGAATGGGAAGACATTCTCAATTTGCGATTCTCAATTAGAGAATCGCAAATTGAGAATTCAATTTCAAGGTTGCAAGGGTGTCAATAGGACACCCTTTTGCACCCCTGAAATAAACATGTGTGCACATGTCGCGCACATACATGCGCTAAGGGCATGTATGTGCGCCACATGGCACTTTGAAAAATGCAAAAAAGTGCATTTTTCAAAGAAATCGCCATTTACCACCAACCTGAAGTTGGTGGTAATTTGTGATTCCTTAAGTTAAAATCGCACAACTTGGGTGCTTCCTACATTGCATTTAAGGAATCGCAATTTGGAATTCCTTAAATGCATTTGCAAAATAAGGAATCGCAAATTTTGTGATTCCTTATTTGGCGTGTGGGTTGTTGTTTGCTACATAGCACACTGCCCAAATTGCGATCGCAAACGCTGAAATTCTGCGAATTTGAGCATTTGCAATCGCAATTTGGCTTCCTACATATGGCCCTATATTTTTCATTTATAAATATGACATCCTGTATATCAGCCTCCAGGAAGAAGACACAATGATGTACGGAATTCTGATCAATGCAAACATTCAACCCCAGTCACAAAGATCTGGGTTTAATCCATCACTGTTTTGCTCACCATGCCACCCCTGTCTGGACCCAGCCATATGGAAATCAGTTTTAACCCTCCTCCTCATGGGAACAGTCCAGCCCAAACTGCCAAGGTAGGTCCTCCCTGGACCGGAAACAAACAGCCTGGGACCGGTGTCGGACTAAAGCCCCTCATCTGCCTAGCTAGCTTCAATCCAATGGCACAGTGAGTACGGGACCCGAGATTGGGCATACCTTTCCCACTTTGGGCAACAAAAGCAAAAAGATCTCATGATGGATGAAATGCTGAAAAATGCAAACATTTACCCCAGTCACAAAGATCTGGGTTTAATATATACATGTTTTGCTCACCACACCATCACAGTTTGGACCCAGCCACATGCAAATCAGTCTTGACCCTGCTCCTTATGGGAACAGAACAGCCCCATCTGCCAAGCCGGGTCATCCCTAGACTGGAAACAAGCATCCTGCAAGCAAAATGCCTATTCTACGGTGAAGGTGAAACATTTACAGAATGAAAAATCTTTATCACTGTTCCACATGGAGTAATAATGCAAACCCCATCTCTAAACCTGCTATTGGACTGGGAGGGAATTTATGCAGATGCAAAAGCATACCTTGGTCTTTCTGAAACAATTTATAAACTTCCTGGAGTAACTAGTCCTCAAGCTTAAAGCCAAGTCAAACTGAGTCTATAGAGTTATAATAGCAGCGATTTTAATGTACATCCACAACAAGGCAGGTTTATGGCATTCAGCAGTAATGGTAGTAGACTTATCACAAAGAAAAACATGGCCTACGTTTAGAGTTGATTAGTACATCAGGGGCAGAAAGAGCTTATTCTAAACTATCCTGGAGACTTTGCATGGTCCGCAGGACATTCTGGAAGTGATCTTTGCAGCACTTCGTGGTACACTCAGAACCATCACAGGGTCTCCACAAGAAAAACCTCAGTAGAAATTAGATTGGCTTATGATCAACCTTTGACGGAAGGCAATCGGCCTCAAAGGTAATCTAGCGTCCTTCACTAAGGAGTGAGTCAGACAGTAGTTGGCAATTTAGAAGGCGAAGTGTTATAAAGGAGCTCACTCCCTACAATTAAGTGGCGTAAAAAGTGGACAGAGCCCTCATCAGTATGCAAAAAACGAAATACTTAGCTTACCGAGAGCAACAATCCAAGATGCTGTATTATACTTTTGTGTTCTTATTTTCTGCAGTGCTTAATTTGTGCTGGTGCATGCCAATGCATTGGCATTAATGACAGTCCACCTAGTGGCAATTTTTGTGTACTTTTTAAGGTAAGTACATCAACAGTATTTAATGATTCAATATGCATTGGTAGCGCAGGCAGTGACAATGGCTGGTGCAATCTGCAGTGTAGTTCTTAGAACTGCCCTAACAATTACTTTTTTTACAAATAAAGCACTGATTTCCTGTGACATTACCTTTGACTGTGCTGTGTCATGCCAGTGCTGCACCGACATTTAGCAAACTTGTCACAAATGCTTACAGAAACAGCAACATAAATTAACATAAATGATGGTGGATTCATAGTAATTTCATACTGAACGTAAAGGTGAGATGGTTTGTTATACCACTGGTGGCAATCTGTGAGGTCATGAGCAATGTATTAAGCGCCAAGTTAAGAGCGGCAATGTTCAGCATAGCTGGCAAATTTCTGTTTTTATAGCTTTTATATCTTAACCATACTTTCTCATCAATGGAAATGTTTAAGGGAATTTCTCTGTATTTTAAAACTTTCTGTCTGTCTTGTTAGTACTTATCAATACCAAACCTTTAACAAAGTGTTTTATAGGGAATTTGATTTGTATTTTTTATGGTATAATGATATACCTTTCCTATCTGAAAAATCAAATATCTGCTGATCATGTGCTTTCTGTTGACAAAACCCACTGAACATGGTTGCTCATGCACAGGGAGGGTTTTTAGTAAAATCCAGTATCTTCCTTAGTCTCTTCAGGTTTGGGATTGGGGCTTTGCTTTTGACAAGTAGGGGTGGGCGAAATTTGCGAAATTGACTTTCGCAAATTATTGCGAGCACGCAGAGATTTCGCGAAGATGGGGAAATTGCATTTCCCTCCCGTGCTCGCGGGGAAATATATCTCCAACTTGCCCTTGCGGTCGCTAATAGGCGCCGCCATCTTGCTCGCGATGCTTATTTCCTGTTCTGGGTCAAATTACGTGTTCGCGATCGCAAACTCTCGCAGGATAGCGCGACCGGCTACCAACAATCCAACATCTCGTGGCACATGCAAACGGATAGGAAAATTCGTCGGCCAGCACAGGGACCCGGTAAGTCGCGACCGCACGCGCGAGAACGCATTTTTTAAAGTGTGAACAAGAAAAATACTTCTGTTTCACGGCAGATTGCGAAAGTTTTGACATTTTCGCGATCTCCGCGTAACGCGAAAATGTCAAAATATAGCAAATTCCGCGAGTGGAACGAAATTTACCACCCAGGCCTATTGACAAGGCCCTGCATTTAACCTCTGTATGGACATTAGCCATTGAACATGGTCTTTGGCTGTGCAAAAGAAATATTGTATTAAGAACCTCGGTGCTCACTACAGTGTCCTCAGTTTTAGATACAGAACTTTTTTTCAGGTTAGGCATAGATCCCTTGTCTGGACACAACTCATTCCACATTGCCTTCTGGGTTTAGAACAGAGACAGACCAAATACTGTGGGATGTCCTTTTTAAAACAAATCTTTAAAAAAAAAATTACAGTTCTAGATCTAGAACCATTGATCTAATATGATAGAAAGGATTTGTGGTGGTAAGCGGCTACTCATGCTCCACTGATCCATGGCAGATTCACTGAAGCTCTACTCTCAAAATGGAAGCTATGAGCTTTATGAGATTGTGCAACTCCCACTGGAAAAACTGTGTACTTTCTATTTGTAGGGGCCCAGTATCTGCACTCTAGGACACCCATACATTGTCTCCAGGGTCAGGAGATGGTACAGCTACTGCCTTTCAGTCCTTCACATTTTATTTAATCGCGATACAGGATATTCAGAAGTAAACATATGTGCCACATATTCAGGTAGCCACAACAAAAAAGAACATCCAGTCCCTCAGATTGCAAGGATCTGTGCAGCCTTTAAATATTAGTGGAGCCAACATTGGATGAATGGAAAAGGTTTTCTCTCCTGCAATCTAATGCATTAATTTTTCAATTTATTGCCTGATCATCCTTGAAATTGGATTCGCATATAAGCATAGGCTACGATTAGTATATCTTTAACTCTTCTATATCTACTACACGTCTTTTTTGTAATGCAAATATCTTGAAATATAGAAAACATATTTACACCAAATAACAAAAAGGCTCAATTCTGGGTAAAAGCCAAGTTTCATGCCAAAGTTTGTGTTATTCTGTTCAGCAGTATTTGTTGTAGTAGAGAGCAAAAATCCTTAAATTCCTATGGGCTTAAAAAGCAAAATGCTTCATTTTTAGCCCACTTCCAACTCCCTCCCCTTGATGATATGCACAAATCTTGACATACTAAAGCTCTGAGAAATTTGGTAATTATTTTCAGAGGGGTGACCCCCTACCAGCTTAATAAACAAATCTGGTTCGGCCACTACTAAGGTCCAGACTTCCTAACACTTTGAGGTGGGTTTTGTATTACTTTAGTAGTACAAACCCGGTTCAAAGTGTTATGGTGTTGTTTACTTTCTAATGCAACTTCACATTGGAAAGTTGCCAAAGTAACACAAAGTAGTGCTATGTGCTACTTTGTGCTACTTTGAGTCAAGGGGATGTTTCATGGGGGTACATGGGCATTCCAATGCAACCACCCATGGGTTTTGACCCACATCCATACTGACTAACAACTATAGACTGGGATTCACGTCAAAACCTTACACACCCTCAAGGCAGGCATAATGCATTCTAAAGTCCCCATCATTTTCATACTTTGCATGTGTGCTGCACTGCACAGCACACATACAAAGTGAGAAAAATATTAAAGCATATTTTTTGTACTGAAAGACTCTCCTTCGAGTACAAAACCTGTGGTTGACAGACTTGATACACCTTTCCACTCTGGTGTAAGGGTTTATGTCTTCACACATGGCAGCCTTGAGCGCACTAGTGCCGGGGGAGAGAAAAATAGTGCCATATCATAATAGATGAGAGGCTGTTTTTCACTCTTCCTTTTACGCAATGCAGTGCAGCAACATTGGCTGCTGTTAAGCATTGTGTCACATTTTAGTAAATTTCCCTGACAGTTCTAAGAGAATCTTAGCAAAACCCGTGGTAACTGTGGCACAAACAGCAATAGATTCCAGGACAACATCTGTGAAATTCAACAGTACCAATTATTTCAAAAACAGGAACTCAACACATAATTCCCAAACCAATTTATAAAAAATATGAAAAATTTACTGAACCAAAGCACACCAAAGCACACCTAGGGGGGCATATTATCAAGCCAGGCGATAAAATTATCGCCGCTTTAGCGGCAGAAAACTGCCGCTAAAACGGCGATAATGGGCTTGATAATATGCTCTATGGAATTCCAATTGAAGCCCATGTTAGATGTCCTTCACATTTAACATGGGCTTCAATTGGAATTCCATAGGGCATATTATCAAGCCATTATCGCCGTTTTAGCGGCAGTTTTCTGCCGCTAAATCAACGATAATTTTATCGCCTGGCTTGATAATATGCCCCCTAGATCGTTAAAATTGAGAAGACAGAAAGCACCTAGATAAAGTGTCATTAAAAAACAACATTTCATGGCTGACTGGGACCAAGGTACGAATTCAAGCCGACTGTGATGGAGCGGTGACTGTAAAAGACCTAAGATTTTCACCTTTGGACTTCGACACAGATTTGTTAAGCATTTTAGTGGGCCCAAATTTCTTTTCTTATTGAATAATCCTACTTTTGGATCCAGAAAAGTTTTTCCAGCTTCTGAAATGAGATTCTGAAAGGGTGCTGCTTTTGTATCAGGAAAAGGTTGCAGGCATTCCTTCCACATTCCAAATCAAAATCTAAAATATCAATGCTTTGCATTGAAATCCTGTCACAAAACATTCATATCTTAGCAACACCTCAAAGGAGTTGGTAACCCCTTAGCAAAAGGGAAGTAGTCCCTTTCGGGCCCTTCTCCTTTATGAATTTAAAAACGTTTGTTTTACAGGAGCCTGTGGCCTACTCTGAAAAAAAAAAAAAAATCTTTTTAACACAGTCCTGTTTGGTTTACGAAATATGGGCTGCATTTAATAAAGTCTGATTTATAGAAAAGCAATTGCAAACATGGTGTTCTGTTGATCCCTATTATGGCCTCTGCTCATAGATATATTCATAGACAGAGGTATAATTTATACAGTTTTCCAATAGTCAGTGAAGCCGCTGCACACATTTAATGCTGCCATTCTACAATATATCACCAACCCTCACTTGGGTTTGATCTTTCTCTACTTGTTGAATCACATGGACAAGAAAACACAATATTAGAAAAGTCTTAGCAGTGCAGTGTGTCCCAAGTGAAGAGAATAAGCACCTCAACCCAAAGAAACTACAGAAGAGGTGAACATAGTGAGAATTAGTGTGTGTTCAGAACAAACAACTATCTGGTTCTCAGCAGCCCGTTGAGATGTCATTTGTTTGTTAAGATGTTTTGCCGCCGATGGTGCAGGGGTCTTATCATGAGAATTATCATGTAGGAATGTCTGAAACAAGTAAGTTAATGGCTTAGAGTATGCATGCTGTGGTGAACTGAACTAATTATAGCATATACATTTACTGTTTATGAATATTACAGGTTCCCTGTTGTGTTCAAGAATAGCTCTTCTTACAAAAGACAATCCAGTCACAATTGTGGGCCTACCTCATTAATATGCATGCGTCAACATAATTTAGCAGGGTAAGGTAAAAAGATGAGAATGCGAAGGGTGCCTCGAAGTTGGATGCACCGTCATCAAGGTTTCACTGAAGCTGTTGGTTTTGGCAACAACATCTTGGAGCAGCACAATGCTGGATTTCGACGCCTCTGAGGTTGCATCACTGTCAGTTCGATTTGCCTCCTCATCCCAGTCCAAGGTTTCACCTTTGGATTTAGTCACATTTTGGTTCTCATAATCCTGCATTGGGGCAAGGCTGGCAGTTATAGTCAGCCAGGGCTTCTCGAGGCTGGATATGTTTACTGCATGTAGGGCACAGCAAAAAGCTCTACATAGGATGAACTTGGTTTTCTTGCTTGTCTTAGGTGCAAGCTTCCTGGGCAAGACTCAGAACCTTGTCCCAGTGTCTATATTTGGAAAAAATGACTGTCAGAATTCCATCTCATCAGAGGTATGTAATCAGGCATGGGATGAGTTGGAGACGTTGGGGCACAGGGCAGACTGCTATTACTGACTAACAGGTTTTCATTATTTCCTGGTTTAAGACATTTTGGGCGCACAAAAGGTAGTATATAAGGGTCAGGTAAACATAGAAATGACTAACAACAAGAAAAAAGTCCCTCTTGTGTCACCTATATATATTTATCATCAATCTTCTCCCATATACATCATTTAATCAACAGTCTTTCATATCACCAATCATACTACGAGGTCAGTGTATTGCAGAGATATCTTTCCTTTTTTTTGTCAAAGTTATTTTTATTTTTCCACAACATGTCTTAAAACAGTACCATCATGGCACCTCTCACAGGAGGTGTTGCGTAATTCGACAGGACTATAATTGACTAGTATGACAGATTGCCCAGTATGGGTCCAATTCCTTTCTCAAGGAACTGCTGAAATAAAGTTTACAGTTTCTGATGACAAAGGAGCTTGGAGCAAGTTCTTATAATCATAAGATGTGAGCAAACAGTTCAGCATTTGTCCCATCTGTCGTTTATGACGGAATTGTCTCAAGCCTTCCAAGCGGAAGGTGCCGTATGTAACAAACAAAAATCATATAAAAACAACTCCCAATCGGGAGACAACATAAACAAAAGAGCGAAAAAAAAAAACCTCCCCCCACCCCCTCCCCTACCATGGTGGCGGCTAAATCCATACAGTTTAATGAACCTATGGTACTAGAAGTCAGCTCAAACCTGAAAGAGATGAAGGGGTCTGATGGTGGAAGGGAAAACAGCCGAGGGGAGTCCACGTGAAAGGGGCCCTATTTAAATTTAAAGTTCTTATAGTTATCCCTAAAGATGTCAGACATGCATTCAAGGCTAAGTAGCTTCCAGAGCCGAGAGTGCCAGAGGGAGGTAGCAGGTGCCTCCTTCCTCTTCCAGGCAGCTGCCAGGGTAACCATAGCTGCTCCTATACAAAGCCACACAATTGTTTTATCAGCTTGGGTCTGATGCTCTAGGGAAGGGTCGCGGAGTCCCAAAAGGACCCCCGCCATGGTGGATGGGATGGGGTATCCCAGCATATCTTTGATATGTGCCAGTATTTCTTCCCAAAAGGGGCGGATAGTTGGGCAATCCCACCATATATGTTGGAAGTCCCTAATGCGACACTTACTTTCTTCTAACACTGTGGCACAGGCGTACTCGCCGTCGCCACTACATGGACCATAGTTCCCTGGGGCAACTTGCTGGTAAGACGAGCAGAGTGCGGCCAATTGGATGTGTTGTATTGAGGCTCCCTTGAGCCATTCGGCTGACGAGCCCTGGACCAGCACCTGCGCGCCATGAGTGGTACGTTACCTGTTAATACGTTTTTGGCAGTCTACGCGGCACCCCCTTACACTCACCTACTCCCTGCTGACGAGAGGCAACTACCTCGAAACACGTGTCCAGGGATGGCTAATGCGACACTTACTTTCTTCTAACACTGTGGCACAGGCGTACTCGCCGTCGCCACTACATGGACCATAGTTCCCTGGGGCAACTTGCTGGTAAGACGAGCAGAGTGCGGCCAATTGGATGTGTTGTATTGAGGCTCCCTTGAGCCATTCGGCTGACGAGCCCTGGACCAGCACCTGCGCGCCATGAGTGGTACGTTACCTGTTAATACGTTTTTGGCAGTCTACGCGGCACCCCCTTACACTCACCTACTCCCTGCTGACGAGAGGCAACTACCTCGAAACACGTGTCCAGGGATGGCTAATGCGACACTTACTTTCTTCTAACACTGTGGCACAGGCGTACTCGCCGTCGCCACTACATGGACCATAGTTCCCTGGGGCAACTTGCTGGTAAGACGAGCAGAGTGCGGCCAATTGGATGTGTTGTATTGAGGCTCCCTTGAGCCATTCGGCTGACGAGCCCTGGACCAGCACCTGCGCGCCATGAGTGGTACGTTACCTGTTAATACGTTTTTGGCAGTCTACGCGGCACCCCCTTACACTCACCTACTCCCTGCTGACGAGAGGCAACTACCTCGAAACACGTGTCCAGGGATGGCTAATGCGACCCTTACTTTCTTCTAACACTGTGGCACAGGCGTACTCGCCGTCGCCACTACATGGACCATAGTTCCCTGGGGCAACTTGCTGGTAAGACGAGCAGAGTGCGGCCAATTGGATGTGTTGTATTGAGGCTCCCTTGAGCCATTCGGCTGACGAGCCCTGGACCAGCACCTGCGCGCCATGAGTGGTACGTTACCTGTTAATACGTTTTTGGCAGTCTACGCGGCACCCCCTTACACTCACCTACTCCCTGCTGACGAGAGGCAACTACCTCGAAACACGTGTCCAGGGATGGCTAATGCGACACTTACTTTCTTCTAACACTGTGGCACAGGCGTACTCGCCGTCGCCACTACATGGACCATAGTTCCCTGGGGCAACTTGCTGGTAAGACGAGCAGAGTGCGGCCAATTGGATGGTTTGTCCCATCTGTCGTTTATGACGGAATTGTCTCAAGCCTTCCAAGCGGAAGGTGCCGTATGTAACAAACAAAAATCATATAAAAACAACTCCCAATCGGGAGACAACATAAACAAAAGAGCGAAAAAAAAAAACCTCCCCCCACCCCCTCCCCTACCATGGTGGCGGCTAAATCCATACAGTTTAATGAACCTATGGTACTAGAAGTCAGCTCAAACCTGAAAGAGATGAAGGGGTCTGATGGTGGAAGGGAAAACAGCCGAGGGGAGTCCACGTGAAAGGGGCCCTATTTAAATTTAAAGTTCTTATAGTTATCCCTAAAGATGTCAGACATGCATTCAAGGCTAAGTAGCTTCCAGAGCCGAGAGTGCCAGAGGGAGGTAGCAGGTGCCTCCTTCCTCTTCCAGGCAGCTGCCAGGGTAACCATAGCTGCTCCTATACAAAGCCACACAATTGTTTTATCAGCTTGGGTCTGATGCTCTAGGGAAGGGTCGCGGAGTCCCAAAAGGACCCCCGCCATGGTGGATGGGATGGGGTATCCCAGCATATCTTTGATATGTGCCAGTATTTCTTCCCAAAAGGGGCGGATAGTTGGGCAATCCCACCATATATGTTGGAAGTCCCCAAGTAGTCCGCACCCTCTCCAACATCTATCGGAAGTGGTGGGAAATATCTGCCTAAGTCTGGACGGATGGAGATACCAGTCCATCATAGTCTTAAGAAGGGCTTCCCGGAGCTCTGTGGAATGATTACATTTTTTAATGTCGGACCATAAATGCACCCATTCATCGTCTGAAATAGCACACTGAAGTATATCTTCCCACATGGACATGTATCGTGGACGCGGGGAGAGTGTGGTAGTGAGTAGAAAGTTGTATATGAACGAAATCACCCCCTTCATGGAAGTGGTCTTAGTGAGGAAGGACTCAAATTTTGTGAGAGGACTGGTGGCTGCCTCCCGGACCTGAGGAGTAAGGGCCCAGTGCATTAATTGATTATAGTCGTATCTTTCTGTATTCCCTAGTTCATAGTCCTGCTTACAGTTGTCAAAAGCGAGGGGGTCAAAATTATGAAAAAGATGTGTCAGAGTTAGGCACCCTCCCTCCAACTATCACAGGGCCCCTCCTGTAGAGCCGGGGGGAAAGCAGGGTTAAAGTGGAGTGGTGTAAATGGCGAAGGGAATGAGGTCCATCTATCGTCTCCTGCGACCAAATCCCCGACCCTTAAGGTGGTGCGTGTAGGAGTGCTAATGTAGGCATTCTTAGGGCTGTCCTTTTCGGGGCACCAGACCAGGTCCCATATAGTCCTTCCCGTCACACTGCGATCCATATGTAGCCAGTGCTTATCAGATTCCCGCTTTGACCATTCTACCAGGACTCTCAGTTGCGCCACCTTATAATATAATTGGATGTCAGGGAGTCCAACTCCCTCCTCCGTGCGAGAGCAGCGCAATAGGGAGAAGGCGAAGCGAGCTCGACCCCCTTGCCAAATAAAGTGTAGGATCATAGCCTTAACGCGCCGAAAAAAGTCTCCCTCCAGTTCTATGGGCAAGGCCTGGAATAAGTAAAGGAGTTTTGGAAGAAGTGTCATTTTCACAGCGTGTATCCAGCCTAGCCACGACAAAAAAAATGTTTTTCCCTTTGTGAGGTCCATTTGGATACGGGTAAGAATGGGGGGAAATTAGCGGCGTATAGTTTCTCCACCTTTGAAGTTAGTTGGACTCCCAAGTATTGTATAGAGGAAGTGGCCCACGGTAGAGGTATAAGAGACTGGAGCTGCGGACTTCCACCTGTGGGAGAGTGAGACTGAGGATGTACGATTTGCCTAAGTTTATTTTAAAGCCTGCTACTGCTTCAAAGCGCTCAAGTTCCAACATTAAAGGTGGGAGGGACATGGCAGGGTTGGAGAGGGACAGGAGGACATCGTCTGCGAAAGGGGACATTTTGTGGGGTTCCCCAGTGAATGGTATCCCCTGAATCTCAAGATTAGCTCTAACCGCTAACGCTATTGGTTCAATGCTAAGAGCGAAGAGCAGGGGCGAAAGGGGGCACCCCTGTCTAGTGCCTCTAGAGTGGAAGAAGGAAGATGATTATACCCCATTGACCACCACCTTAGAGCGTGGATGAAGATAATTAGCTCGAATCATAGTAAGAAATTTAGGCGAGAATCCGAAAGCGGTAAGAGTGTGGAATAGGAATGCCCAGTCAACCCTGTCGAAGGCCTTCTCGGCATCCAGCCCCACTAATACAGCGGGATGTGGCGTCTGTTGGCCTTTTCTATCAGATGTATGATTCGACGAGTATTGTCATGTGTTTGGCGCCCTTTAATAAATCCTGACTAATCGGGGTGTATGAGTTCAGGCATAAGGTCATTCAATCGTTTAGCCAGGATAGAGGAATACAATTTTGCGTCAAGATTTAGTAGAGCGGTAGGAGGTGCAGTGCCGAGGATCCTTCCCTGTTTTGGGCATTACAGAAATGATGGCCTCAGACATGGAGCCTGAGGTCTCTCCCTCTTCCTCCATCTTGTTAAAGAGCCACATGAGGTGAGGGCTGATATCAGGAGCAAAGGTTTTATAAAAGAGGGCGGTATATCCGTCCGGGCCTGGGGCTTTATGGGGCTTTACAGCTTTAATGGCAGCGATGGGATCGTCTAGGGCAGTGGTTCTCAAACTTTTTTGACCTGCGGCTCCCTTGACCTATTGGGCATTGGCCGCGGCTCCCCATTCTGTTACTTTTTTGTGGGACGGGTGGGGGATATAAGCTCAGCCTCGGGAGTATTTCCATTATTCTCCATGAAAATAATTGGGATGAAGCCGATAAAGGTATTAGAACTATAGATGCAATCCTATTCACTCCACTACTGAGCCCCATGCAGTATCAACAACTGATTGGAGGGACACTGGGTTGTTGGAGAAGTGAACTCTAACTGTATTGTTATGTAGTGCTCTTTGAAGAGGTGTGTCTTTAGGACAGGTCATTCCTGAGCAGGGTTTGTGAGGCAGATACAGGAATGTTATTTCAGACCCTCGGAGCATTGATAGAGAAGACTGCATCTGCTGTCTAGTTTTTTCTGTTTTTGCACATTATTGCCTCCAGTCTGAGGACCCCAGGTACACCCTTGTCTGGCTTTCTCCCTTTTCACTCTGTCCTCTTTAGGAGTGTGTTTTGTGGACATCGCCTGTCTGCTCCTTCCTAACTCCAGACTTTGCGTTCTCATGCATGCTGTCTGTCTCATATCTTCTGTCTGTGTGTTCTTGCATCTTATCTCTGTCCTCGTGCCCTCAGTCTGTTTTTGCCTCCTGCCTGTGTGTCCTTGCCTCCTGACTATGTGTTCTGGCCTCCTGTGTGTATCATCATGCCTTCTGACTGTGTGTGCATGCCCCCTGGGGAGGGCCTGGTACCTGCCAGGAGACCTCAGGGCTCAGAGCTGAGGGCTCCCGTTGATGCACCGCAGGCTGCTCCTAGTTCCCAATAGTGCACTCTCAGCATCTTTCTGGGCTCTGAGATGACGGGAGCATGCTACCTGAGCCTCTCTCTCAGCTCCAAGATGACGATGACATCAGTGCTGTGCCAGCTCCTCCCTGGGCTCCCAGATGTGGCCCTCCGAGGTCTCTCCACTACACACTGTCTTTACCACTGTTTTTCCTTTTCTCCTTGGTTTAGCCACATTTTTGGAATTTGATTCTTTTGGTTTAGGACTCCACGTTCTGTTTCATCAGTGACAGTTTATTTATGGGTATTTTTTCTGACTGTTGTCCTATGTTTTTTGCACTTTAGTTTCTGACCTTTGAGTTTGAACTTCTGCTTCTAACCAATTTCCTTTGCTTTCGGCATTCTACTTCTGATCTGTGACAGTCGCTTATGGAACTGTTAATTTATTTTTTGAAAAATAAGCATCAAAATATTCACTTCTTCTTCTGCAATCTCAATGAACTCGAACATCAACCTTCATTGAATACTGCAGATGTCATGCCTCCCTTTCATGAATTTTGAACACTTCAGATAGCCTGTGTATATAACTTAGCAGGAAACTTGTATTTGTGCATTAATTCATTTTTTTCCAGGGATAATTGGAGGCAATTACGCCCTGAGCATCGTAAATAACTTGGCTTTGACATTTTAACTGCAAACAACGGATTGAAATGTTTTTCAGCTGAGAGAGTTAAACTAGAGCTCTGTGCTTTAGAAAGACATGATTCATGTACATTCCCAAACTGTGTGCTTGGTGTGCGGCACCCCAGACTAGCTTTGACGGCGCACTGGGGTGCCGCGGCGCACAGATTGGGAACCACTGGTCTAGGGTAATGGGAGAGGAGAGCAATTCGTTCCCTTCAGTAGACACGTGAGGGATGGGCAATGTCCGAAGATAATCCCGTTGGACGTCTGAGTCTAAGCCCTCCCCAGAATAGAGGTTTTCGTAAAAGGAACCAAAGATCTCGGCTTTATCTTCGTCTCTATGTGTAAGTTCCCTAGAAGACCCCTGGATGCCGCCTATATACTCTCTCTCTCGCTTATCTTTTAGCTGTCTGGCAAGATGCTTACCAATCGTGTTGCCCTGAGAATATGAGAGGCGTCGTAGTTTGAGGAGCGTGAATTGCGCCCTGTTTTTGTATATTGCCCGGAGTTTACCTTGGAGCGCCGTCAGGTTATGAAGGGTTTGCCTTGTGGGATTCAATTTGTGCGTGTTTTCAATCGAAGCCAACTCTGTCTGCAGTTGCTCCCTCTCTCTAGTACGTTGCGCATCTAATGCCGAGTTAAGGGAAATACATTTCCCCCGAAAGACTGCCTTAAAAGCATCCCAAGTGGTAAACTCCGACGTGTCCTCTGGTTTATTGATAGCAAAAAATTCAGTGATGGCTTCTCTTAGCTTAGTACAGGATTCCTTGTCCCGTGCCAGCGACGTCAAGAAATACCACCTGGGAGTAGCCGAAGTATTCCCACCCCAGGACAGACATATGGAAAGCAGGCTGTGATCTGACACTGAAAGAGGGAGTATCTTGGCTTCTTGCAGAGCGCCCTGAAGGGATTGGCTAATAAAAATGTAATCAAGTCGGGAATATGTATGGTGGACATGAGAATAAAAAGTGTCATCCCGGGTGAGTGGGTAAAGAGTGAGCCAAGCATCTTAAAGGCCCATATCATGAATGCGCTGCTGGGTGGCAATAGAGAAGGAGCCCACGTCTGAGCGTTGAGTGCGTGCTATCCAGCTCTTTCTGCCAGGTCAGGTTAAAATCGCCCATAAGGACCATTGGCCCTTCCACAAAGTCCAGTAGTTTCCCCAATAGTGTGTGTATAAGAAACCTGTCTGCCCAGTGTTGGGGGCATAAACTGCTACAAAAGTGCATATTCTTCCCCTCAGACGTCCCTTGACCATGACCCAGCGGCCATCCTTATCGCTATGAGCTCCTAATGGCTGGAATTGTATGGAAGAGCAGAACATGAGCACTACTCCTCTCTGTTTCGTGTGTGCCGAGGACCTATAAATTAGTGGATAGTGTTTGTGTCTAAGGCGCGTGTCCTCGGATCTGGCTAAGTGTGTCTCTTGTAGCGCCACTATATCAAGATGGTGATCGAAAAATGTATTTCCAAACCTTTTGTCGCTTCTGTGGGGAGTTAAGACCTCTTTAAGAGCCCCATCAGCCTCACCGTGTCCCAAGTCTCCGCCTGTCCCCATAGGGCCGTGCTCTGCCATCTCACGCCAACTGTAAGTATAGAAATGCTGCAGAGCCCATCAGAATGAAATGATAAAAAGCTGCCACCATGGCCCTCCCGCTCCCACCCCTTAACCCCCCAAAAAAAGGAAACAAAGATGAACAATTATACAATATAAGAACCACAACTAGGTCCCCTCTGTGAGGTTAAAACACCCCCTCAAGGACCCGGGGGGACAACAGGTCCGAGGACCCCGTCCACGTTCATCCCGGTATAAGTCTCAGAGGAAAAATCATCGGTGTGTGGCTCAAAGTAAGCATTAAGTCAGATCCATTCTTGAAAGAAAGACAGAGGCAGGTCATCTGCAATGGGAAATAAAATATGAAACAGGTCCCCAAATAGCAGTATGGATCTATAAGTAGTATGACATCAGAGTTCAAACCGACCTGGCTTTAGAAAAAAGAAAAGAAAAAAAAAGATAACATCACTGTTCTTACGTATAGGCCGAATGAGTCCATGGCCTCCTCCCCTCGCAAAGGGGTAACGGCGGCCCCTGAGCCTGGTGCAGGAGAAGATCTGAAGATGGAGATTGCGATTAGGCGCAGGTCTTCGTCCAGTGCCACCGGTTATATCGAAAGACATCGGTCTCAGCAATAACTGTTCAAAAGGCCGAGAGATCCAGTCCTGGTTTCAGCTAGAGACCTCGGAGATCTCCTGGGGTGATCATCAACAGTTCATCGGCGACCCCTGCATGAGCCGACAGACCAGGCAAAAGTTGACGGTGGGCCTCGGGAAGGTTCTCCATTTTTACTGTGGGCAGGGCCACACTCCTCGGAGGGGAGGTCCAGCAGCTCCAGACCTTCCTTTAAGTCAGTAATGTGGCGACGTTTATTCTGAAATCCAAACGGAGAGGTCCATCTGTATCTAATTTTGTCATCCCGCAGCTTAGCGGTGACGGGTCTGAATGACTGCCTCCGTGCCAAGGTAGTTGGTGCTATATCTTGGTATACGCTACAAGAGTGACCTTGGAAAGAGATGTAGCCCTTCGTCCTGGCCGCCTGGAGTACTGCCTCTTTGACTTTATAGGTGTGGAATTTCGCCAGGATGTTACGGGGTCTTTTCTTCTTGCCATTCTGAATACTTCCCACAAGGGGCCTGCGAATCTAGCACCTCCGCAAAGAGTCCCTCCATGAAGGCCTCCAAGTTCGGCCCTCCGCGCCCTCCTCCAGGTCTCTGATTTGTATGTTCTCCCTCCGAGCTCTGTTTTCGAGGTCTTCTGCCTTGAGCGGCGTCTGGTGCAGCTGGTCTTTGAGCGCACGGACATCATCACGTAGTTCAGTGGAGAGTTGTTCTTGTTCCTGATGGTGTGCCTTGAGGTCTAGTACTCTAGTGCCCACAGAGTCCACATGGTGTTGGAGGGAGGTCAAGCGATCCGTTAAGTCTGTCCGCAATTGGTCCATGAAGGATTTAATGTCTTGGTCGATTTCGCTGCGAAGTCCAGTTTTAAAGTCCTTAAACATTTCAGTAGGTCTGCCTTCGTGAGGGCCATAGCTGCAGACCCCGCTTCCCCTCGTAGCGTCTAGCATTTTTCTGAAGACGTGAAGAAGTCCGAAACCTTACTTGGCGTCTTGCTCATCGCCTTCTTCGGCGGCATATGGAATTAGACCAATAGGACCTCTGTAGATTGTCAAGGACGGTGAGGGTACCTAAGGCTCAGGCTGAAGTGAATCATGAAGTGCGGCTTAAGAGGGGCGGCGGGACATCAAGGAGTTGCACCTGTAAGAGAGTGGCGGCCCTCCCCCGATCATCCACTAGATCTGTCGCCCAGTGCTCAGTTGAGGCGGATGTCGCCACATCGGAGCGAGACCGCCATGTGGAAGTGAAGGACCCCGGAAGTGGAGGGGGCCATGGTTTGCACCCTGTTCAGCCAGAAGGGATTAGCCAAGGGATAGCGCCAGGGAGAGTAGCAAGGCACCAGCCTGTGAACTCTAGTCGCTGACACCTTCAGCAGTCGCGGGATTCATCGACACCGAGTGGAGTTGGATAGGCGTTCTCCAGTGCAGCATAGGGTGCGTGTCTATGCAGATGGGTATATGCTTAGTGCCATCCTGGGCCCTCCGGCCAATCACGGGCTGTCGCCGGTCTCGAGGCAGTCGCAGAGGGGAGGCCACAAATCATACCACCAAGTATGCCATCTGATATGAAGGATGTGAGAGACTCCGGGCCCAGGGGAGTAAGCGGCAGCACCAGGCGCCATTTAGCGAGATTTAGCCGCCATGTTAGAGTCAGGCAGGCGGAGCCGGCGATGCATCAATCCAAACTGCCTGTGAAAGCTAGCCACTGCAAATACCCCCGGGCAGATTATCACTGTAAGCAGGTCGCTGCGTCACATAAATGAGATCCGGTGACCACACCTCCATCAGGGGGTCGAGAATGTCTCCCATCGCGGCAGAGCTCCGGCCGCCATTTTAGCCGCTTCCGACTTCTCCCTGCGAGGCAACGTGAAGCAGAATAAAGCCGCTCCCTCAATTTCTGAGCTGAAAGGTTGATCTCCGCGGACGCCTCACATCTTCCTGTAGAGGTAGGATCCTTTTGCAGCACTCCCAGCTGCCAGTATTCAGTACGGAACAACACGTGGACCGGGAGCCGAGACGGTCTACGTCCGATCGGCCATCTTGCCCGGCCACGCCCCCGATATCTATCCTTTTATTACAAATAATACAAATAATCTTTTCTCTAATAAAATCTCATCAAAACTGTTTCAAAATTCATTACATGAAGTGTTATCAAGACAGGTTACAATGTATTCAAATCAGCATTGCATATAAACAAATCACTTAAATATTTTTTCTATTTTTCTTCAATATTGTGCTCTACCAACTTTTCACTGCAGTTCCTCATTGGGAACCATATCAGCCGTTACTGTTTTCATACAAATGGTCAAACCACACCTTCTTCAGGACAACTTTTTTAAAACAATGATGTTCTCTTTCTTGTTTTTTTCCTACCGATTTTATAGGTGTCAACCGAGAATATCATAGGTAAATCGCCCTGGTGATATTATTCGTAATTCCTCTCATGAAGATTTGATACCCAAAGTCAACTTTGTGACCATCACTTCAATCCTCGTGGGCGTGATGTAAACAAGCTACTTCTCAATTCCTGGCTGTGGTACATCACAAAAAGTGACTGTTCTAATTTGACCCTTGGTTTTCAAATGATACGTTTTCTGGGGTGTCAGAGTCGAGTTTCTGCCCTTCTGTTCCATTATAGTGAGCTCGTCTGTGTGATCAAGTCTTTCGATTGTTAGGTGTTTTAACCCTGTCCCTTTTGTCTGAAGGGTTGCTCTCTCATTTGTTTTGTAAACATAGAAATGACACTTGGTAACATGTTCTTAGTTGTTGTGGCTCTCTGCATCTGTTATTGCATCTCTAACATTTGTTATTTTATTTCATTTTGGTTCCCTCAAATGTGAAATGTTCCCCGGCATCTTCCCTACTGTTATCTATATGATTGTCTGTGATAACTCTGGGTATCCTCTCTCTCGCTTGCATCCTCAGGTCTGGTTTGCAGTTGCATCCATGGACCTCCTCCAGGAATACAGGTCTATAGGCTTTTCATCACAGCAATAATTGGCACAGAAACAGGTCTTGGTCATGCTACTGTTATATATATTAATCAGCACACCCATATTCATCTGTCTTTTCCAAACTTCATTGGAGATGGTACAGCAAACTCCCATATTGCTTCCAATGACATATTCTGTACCACTTCCAATCCATGCAAAGTACAACTCCAGTCCAGTGTTTCTCTCAGTCTCCCTTTCCTTTCCATCCCAACGGAGCACCAGGTCTTTCTCCAGCCAGGTATCCAGCACGTTTCAGTCCTCTGTGGCCAGCTGGGCCCTCCTAGAATCAGAATTTCTCCTATTTTTGTACCCCTGTAGTATGTAACCAGGAGACCAACACCTTGACCCTTGGAATGCAGTCTTCCTCAGTCCAGGAATGTTGTGAAGAAGCGGTGGTGGTGAGGGGCGAGTCTTGTCCTTTGCAGTGACAAGTAATTGTAGAATGTTCCCTGCCCAATACTTGCTACTTTCTCTTCCTATCCCCACCACCTTTTGCAACTCTTCCTCTCTCCCTTATAATAGAATTAACCAGGAGTCTCAGTTTTAAACTGGCAGAAAGTGTCTGCCACCAGATAGGCCTGTCTTCAGCACCCTATCCACTCCCCTATTTATATGAGATTCCCTCTTACCTCACAGGAGTCCAAACTGGTTCTTTCCTCCATTGTGACTCAAGCTTGACTGTCTAGGTAGGTCATGGAGATGATTACGAGAAGGCTGAATATCATCTCTGCTCCAGCTGAGCCACTAGTATATTTGTCCCATTAAAGGCAGTGGACTTTGCCAAGCATGCATCACGTTTATTCTGCCCACTTGGCAAAGGCTGTTTGTTTTCAAGAAATAATCCCCCAAAGTAATAATATGTTTCTTAAAAACAAAAAGGCAATTGCCCTGATGTGCAGAAAGTTTACTCTCTGCATATTGGGGGTACATTTTTGATCTACCTGCCTGGGACTTCCATGTCTCACATCATAGTGCAAGACAGGAAACTCTAGTAGCAGTTTCCCTGTCCCAAATACTACAGTTTCCCTATCCCAAATAGTGACCACCACTATGACACCATTTGACCATCTAATTCTTACAGCACCTTAAACACCTACACACAAATGATTGACATTTTTAAAACCAACCCAATTCATCAAGGCAAAGTATGCTTTGAGTAACTTGTGTATAGCACTGAAAAAAAAAATGTCTTGGGTTGAATGCTCAAATTAATCTCAGCCACAGTGAATTACTGGGGCTACATTCCATTCCATTGGTATTTATACAACCTGCTGCCTCAATTTGGACCGAGCCACTTACAAATCAGTCTTAACCCTGTTCGAAAATGAACATTGCAGCCTGCAACCAGAGGCTATGTCCACCCTGAACCGAAATACAATCAACCAAAGACTGGTTTTACCATAATTGCAGATCTTCAGTCGGGTGTAGCTTGGTTTCAGTGGCACATTGAGCCCATGCTTTGACATACCTTTGTACTTATGGTTTTGCACTGAAATATGCAAAACAAGTGGGAGAGGATGTAGCCTTATGGCTAGAGTGGTCGACCTCAAAGCTGGGGAACCCGGTTCAAGTCCCGGCAACGACGCTCAACATCCTGTGATTCTGGGCAAATCAATTGATCTCCCAGTGCCTAGCAAAAAAAAAAAAAAAGAATGTGTCCATCTGTAACAAAACTGCTGCTCATGTAATGCGCTCTGATACCCAATGTCTCGGGTCTAGTTTGCGCTATATAAAACTCGAAAACAAAAAATGATGCATGGAGTTTTGGATTTCATCTCAGCCACTGGTTATTACTTGAGCCACATTCCAGTCCTTCCTTATTATAATTTGATGTGGTCTGGTGGCCTTAGAAACAACCTTAGTGGCTAAACCCAAATGAAGAGCCCCAACTAGGATGAAAAAACGCTTTTGGGATGCTTGCGTACCGGTTCGCAGAGGACCTGGCTTGGCAGTTCAGGCTATATTACACATAATAGAGCAGGATTAAAGCCGATAAGCAGAGAGCTTGGTCAAATCTGAGGTGGCATGATGGGCACAAAGTCAATGTACAGGGATTCCGCCCCAATTAATTACCAGTGGCTGTGGTTTATTCAAGCATTCCACGCATCACTTTTAGGTTTACTTCAATACTACGCCCTAAGTGCAAGGATATGCTCACATGAGGGTCCTGTGCTCAATGTGCCACTGGAACCAAGCTATACCCTACTGAAGAGCCCCAACTAAAGTTAAACTGGCCTTGGGTACTTGTGTTCCCGGTCAGACTAAAACGGCAATCTGAGGTGACCTGTTTCTACAGGAGCAGGATCAAGGCTGGTCTGCTATGGCTTGTCCTACTCTGGAGTAGAAAGGCAGGCAAAAAAACGAAGGCTCGGCCCTGGGCGGCTGAGATTATTCAAGCATTCTACCCAGCACTTTTTTGTTTATTCACTTGTGTATAGGGCACCAACAAAATAGCTTTTCTTTTTAGGTCAAATCATCAGGTTGAGCTCTTCTAGCTAAGGTCAGGTTTTTTAATGCAGGCTGGATGAGTGCTCACAGGAGCTTGGCAATGTAGAGCGCGCTGATCACTAATTTTACTTATCGCGACAAGGGGTGGGTATAGCTTTCATCTACTCTCATCCTTCACAGCACAATCGCTAAAGCGCCACTCAGATTGTTTGTTCTTTCTGCGGGTTCAATGCTAGGGCGCTGCACCGATTCTGGCAAATACAATAAAGCTGAACTTGATGAACCATGAGTTTTATTTCAATTATACTAACAATATTATGATGTTTGATTTAAGGTGACATTATGAAGCAACATATTTTAATTTAATTTGCTACAAAGCTTATAAATAAGAAACATGTTGAAAAGTAATCAGTTCATCTTCTGCCTCACCTGGCGCATTGTCCCCAGCTGGCCCCTTGGCTTACCACGTTTGGTATTCAAGTATTTCTTTTTTTACAGAATTCTTTTTCTATTTTTATGGAAAACAAACGGCATTATGTGGTCTCTGCATTCCCCCAGCTCTGCAGAAGTCATAACATCTCAGAAATAGACTTGTCATCCTGAAATGCATTCATTATACAACATCATACAAAATAGCAAAAGATGTAGCCTGAAGTTTTTTTTCTCCATGTGACCTTCGAACTTATCTAAAGGTAGGCCAGCTTTTTAAATATATCTTTAGGGACCACTTTTGATCCAACATACTTGGCCCAGCAGTGCTTGGTCAGCGTTTTCCAGCATTACCTTGTATTCTGGCTATGACTATGTTGTCTTGCCAACTTGTAGATCTGCCTTTAGACTTGGATATTTAGTCTAAGGGACTGACACTTATCCAGCATGATGAGGGCAGGAGTCTGTCAAATTAATGAGTTTATTTCAAAACTATATTTTTAGCTAAAGTTCAGTCCGGACTAATGTTACTGAGGTACGTGCATGTTCAAAATGGGATTACGGGAAAGTGTGTGGAGATTGTTATAACTTTGTGCAGAGACGTTTTAAGGCATGGGCAAACTGGGTTCTGGTCCAGGGCCCAACCTTTCTGCGGGCCCCCTGATAGAACCAGCTCTGTTCTGCAGACAAACTTTCCCTGATGGCCTTGAATAATTTTTAAACAGATTGTTTTAAATACTGTTTTACTTTCATTTATTCTTAATGTGGGTGATGTGTGAAAGTCTATTACAGAAATTTTGCAGAGAAATGCCCAAAAATTAGATGTAAACACGTTTGGAATTTAGATGAGTGTGCCTGTGCAATCTCAGTGACCTGCCAGAAAGGGCAAGAAAGACCTGAAATTGGATCATAAATTCAAAGCTGTTCCAAACAGGGGCCCCCAAGATACATTTGGCTCAGGGCCCCCAAAATCCTCAAGTTGTCCCTGTCTTAGTGTTCCCAGAATTACCTTGTGAGCCCTTGCTATAATGAATAAGCATTCTAATTCAGTTCTATATTCAAAATATGTGTTGCAATGATGTGCCTGCTGTAGGTCGTGACTCATGACCCTTTTGCCTGATATGGATACCATATCCTATAGTTCATTATCTTAGGAAACCACACATGGAAGACTTATAAACAGCTTGGAACTTGGGAGCATTGATCATTCAAACTAAAAGTGCACTGGGTTAACAAGTAATTAATTGTACCTTTGAAAAGCATTCCATCTAGAGACGAACTACAGGCTAGAGCCAGTCCCATAAGAAGGCACGCACAAGATTACACAGAACAAGTCACAGAAGGGCTCCATGAAGAATGCCTTGGTTGATGGTGATGTTTGCTCTCATGGCAATACATGGTTGTGGACGGGTAACACATTAATCATGCCATGCGGGTGAGCCTGCATCGTTCAGTATCCATTCCAAGAACACAAGTTAGTAATGGCTCAATTTGGAGAGGAAGATATACACTAGATTAGGTGCCATGATGGCATCCCTTTGCACCAAGGGCATTATCTTGTCTACAGTTATCTGAACCAGTCAATTGATTTCTCAGTTGCACAATTTCCTGTAAAGGGTTTAGTAGAATACTATGACCCATTTAAGCTGAGGTAGCCTGCAGGCCTAGCAATATAGTGCAAAGCTCCAAGTATGTTTTCAAGGGGAAAATTTAGTATCAATATAAATTATCTACCCAGGGAAACTCATATGCATGATTTTGTAGCTGAATGTATGGAAATTAAGTGAAGGTTAGTATATTGGTTGATGTTATCCTAATAGTGTCCTGGTACTGTATGATCTGCCTGACAAAATGCAGTATTTCTGGGGGGGAAACAATTTGGGAAAGAGACAACTTTTAAGAGTTTTTTTCTAATGACAAAATCGTTCTTCTGAAAATTAAGTGGCAGCTTGTTTCAGGCTTTGCTTCTGGCAAAGAAAAAGAGCAGCTTCCAGTCCTGGGATTTTTGATGCTAGGCCCTGTTACCTGACAGCAGAAGGAGGATATTTATGGCTGAGCTTACTAAGACTTCACACAACCCAGCGCAATGCAGCACAGGAAGTTGCTGTGCTGCATTGTGTGAAAGGGAGAGAGCAGAACTGTGCCATATTTTCAAAGATATGGCACAGTTCCGCTCTCCCCTTTTGGGGGTGCACTTTGGGATCCCTTTAGCACCAATGCAGGCACCCTTGCACCATGGCACAAAGGTGCCTGCCTTAAGGTCAGTTCTGCACATAAACTATCATTCAATGCTTATTTCTCTTTGTATGTGTGCTACAGAATGCAGCACACATGCAAAGTGGAGGTAACAAGAAGAAATAAAGATACTTCTCCTCGTTACTCCAGACTCTATAAGCACACCCTGGGTAAAACCTGGCAGTAAGGGGCAGTGAAAACTTGTAAATGACCCCCCATGCCATAGAAGTCTGTAATGGTGAGGGGGTAATTTCTTTTTTTTTGTTTTCAAAAACATAATCCTGCTTTGATATTCTGTTTTTTAAAATGAAAAAATATTGTATGTTTGCCGTACAGCTCCGTCTGGTTGAATGAGTGCCTTTCATAGATGCTGCCCCAGTGGTTCCTGTCAAAGAAAGAGATGACCCCAGGGCCAGTGGACATCTCTAAATTTGGCAGGCAGGCACTCCATTAGGCCAACAGAGTACTTTAATCCGTCAACCTGACAAGGTAAATTCTGTCCTCCAAACTCTAAATCAGGCCCTGTTTTATGAACCACCAGAAAGCTTTATTGAATGCCCCTTACTTCGCGTTGATTTCTAACCTGTTTTTAGCTATCTTAATCAAATAGTAGAAAGGCTGTATACTGTGAAATGATACCCTATCTTTTCCGCAGCTCACCTGTCAATCATAACTCAGTTATCACAAGTTACTAGCTTTGCCAGAATACATTCTTTTCCCTGGCCGTGATTGTATTATTGCGGGTGTGATTCACATAGGTAAACTTACACCTTTGTGTAAGTTTATGATCGTTTTCTGCTCACAAAGGGATTTACGAATAGTGGGCCTGATTCACAAAAGTAAACTTAGACCAAAAGTCTAAGTTTAGACTTAAAGTCTAACTTTACTACTGGTAAAGTTAGACTTTTGGTCTAAGTTTAGACCAAAAGTCTAACTTAAACTACTAGTCTAATTTTACTACTACAAAAGTGAGACTTTTGGTCTAAGTTTAGACCAAAAGTCTAACTTAGACCAAAAGTCTAACTTCACTACTACTAAAGTTAGACTTTTGTAAAACTTAAGTTTAACTGAGACAAAATCCTAGGGCATTTATAAGTACTAAAGTTAGGATTCCTAACTTTAGTACTCCTAAATGCATTTTGTGAATACTGAAAGTATTTAAGTTTGGATTTTGTCTCAGATTACTTTTGTGAATCGGGCCCTAAAACTTTATTTAAATTACAATTAAGTGATATCTTAAGATGACAAAGACCACTAATTAACGCAATAAATATTTTAAAAAATAAATGCATTGTATATATAAACATAAAAAATACACATATACAATAAAATATCTCACACTCGAGCTTCATCAGGGCTGCAACATTCAGAAATACAAGTGACTGAGGATTTAGCTGAAACTGTAAAATTGCCCAGTTTGGTCAGTGAAATCCTCAGTCACTTAAGTCTGGTGCTTGGGAGAAAGAAGAATGAAAAAAAAATGTTTCAAACTGTACATGCATAACAGCATTCAGCATCTTTACCCAAACTCAAGATAAGTGTAAGTAAGCGCTCATGTAGTTTTGTCACACGTTATATAGATGCACTTCCCCAAATGAAATAGAGATGCTGCGAGTTACTGTACTCATACAAAAAAACATGGGCACTTCATATCCCTTGCTGCTTGAGTTCACCAATTAATCAGTAGTTGGATAATAAAGTGCACCCTACTTAGGCCACTCCAACAAATTCAAAATTATCCTGTTGATTGACTCATGTGTATTGTTTCCTCGTTTGTAACTAGAATCCATATTACATAACAAATGCAGGGGAACATTTCCTGTCAACCCTTGTGTCAATGTCCACAGTAAATGTTTAAGTAGCTTACTCATGTAGGGCATTGTGTTTCCACATCTCTCACAACAAACTGCCAAATTACTCACCGGCAGCCGTTCCTCGGTCAATCGCCGTCTTGGACTATGTAACCCACAGAAAATAGCAGAACTACAGCAAACCATTATCGTCTACATTATTAAACAGTCTATCCTACAATAGATGGCCTAGATCATGATACCAAATTGATTTCGCAGCCAAATGCTACTGCCAAAAAACTCACCAGCAGTCTGCCATTTTTCTTTATATCCATCAGCCTTAACATTTTCTAGGCAACCGTAAACACTCTTGTATACCCTTGCTCGGCCGCCATCTTGGACTATGGAAATCTATAGGAAACAGGGATCCAACAACATTATTATCCGCATGTGACATGATGCACTATTATTTGGGTGACAAAAAAAACGCTCATAAAGTCACAAGTGCAATGTTAGATGGGCAATACGAAATTGTCATTCCATGGCTAGTCATCACTAATCAAGTTTTGATAACTGTTTCAGCACTATCGTGTTGCTAGCCAATGATCTCACCAATGTATTTTTTCTGCATCTAACATGCTGCACTATTGTTTAGGTGACCAAACACACTCAAAAAGACCCAAGTGCAATGTTAGTTGGCAATATGAAATTGACACACCATGGCTAGTCATAACTAAATAAAATGTCATCAATATTTAAGCACTATTGCGTTGCTAAGCAATGACCGCACCAACATACAGATCCCATTTATTGCTGACTACCAGCAAGTCACAGAGGTCACCAAAAGATAGCCAACAAAATTATACACACAGCGAACCAGAAAAATTGAGAAGTGACATAGTCACACACTAGAGTATCAATACCACTATCTTCTTCAGATTCAGTGAGCTCTCATGGTTGTTTCAGTACATTCAAGTGACTATGCGATGACTACATCCTCAAGGAACTGAAACTAAAAGTAACCTCAGATTATTATAAGAAATTACGTAACTCACTGTCTAAATTAAGTCCTAAATAAACTGCTCTCAATCTACAAATCCATTTAATTTCCAATTGTCGCAGATGAAGACTCCTATCTCGACCCCTGGGATCAGGTAGTACCATGCCAACTCCATGAAACCTGAAGTTAGCTCTATCACCACCTCTATTACCATCCTTAATACATATATGTGTGGCCAATGGATAGGTAGTATCTTGAATTAAACATGCTCTACGATGATCTTGTATGCAAGACCGTAACTGTTATGTTGTTCTTCCCACATTAATTTTGTCATATATGCACTTGATTACATAAATGACATCACTTGTCTGATAGTATAACTGCCTGTTGAATTGTAACAGAAATCCTGGCCGTATTGAAGCCTAAAGGGCACTTTTTGCAATTGACACATACAAAGAAGCCTAGTGGCCAATTCAGCCAAGTGATTTTAGAATTAACACGGGGCAGTGCATAATGGGACAGATGATTTCTCTAATGGTCTGACTGTGTCAATAGGTAACAGAGGGGTGGTCTGTGATCATAAAGCCTACACCCTTTACTCCTTTGAGTAAGTTCCAATGTCTCTTTAAGATTTTGAATATCTCTTGGCTATGTCTATTGTATGTGGTCACAAAAGTTAGTCTCTTCTGGCTTTTATTCCTATCGGTAGGCAATAAAGTGTTGGCTCAGCTAAGCATTCTATCTTTTTAGCTGCATTATGCAGTACTTGGTCCCCATATCCCCTCACTTGTAATTGTGAGATAGTTTGAGCTAGATTATGTTCAAAAGTATTACAAAAGTATTATCATCACTGCAATTCCGTCTCAACCATATCATTTCCCCTTATGGATAGCTCCGTTAGTACAGGGATGCTATGCATTATCATAATGGAGGATGCTATTAAGTGCTGTATCCTTTTCGGAATAGGGTACTGTGGAGTTTGTTACCTACCACAAATAACTCATTATCCGAGATTTTTTTTTTTTTCAACATACTCAAAGTTGACCTTACATTGTATGTATTCCGGTTAAGATAATCAAAATGCAATCTCATCTATTCTTCAGTCCAAGTCCACACAATGAAGATGTCATCAATACATCTCCCCAGCAGAATATCTCATTCATCCATTCTGCAGGTTCTGTGGCCCCAGCATGCAACTTCTCGTACCACCCCATGATGAGGTTTGCATATGTTGGGGCAAACATATACCTCATCGTAGTCCCTTGCAGTTGGACCTCATCGTAGTCCCTCGCAGTTGTGGAAATTAATCTTTTATTATGCAAGAAACAGTTATTTGAAAGGGTGGGATCCACCATTTATAGGAGCATATCTTTATGTTGCACAACATTCGGCTGGCGAGAAGACAGAAAATAGTCAACATAGGTACTTCATATCCCTTGCTACTTGAGTTCACCAGTTAACCAGTAGTAAGGGAATAAAGTGCACCATTTCTAGACCACTACAACCCAACTTCAAAGTCATCCAATTAACAGCCTCTCAAATAACATCACTGATGACATCACTGATGACATCATCCAAGCTTCTTTTGTACACATTGCTCTATAAACAGGTACAGCCTTAGAGCTCTGAATGTAAATACAAAATACCTCAGAAGAATATGAGCCATGATAAATGTCATCACAGAAACAGCTCCTTCTACTGTAGAAATGATGTGTTGTTTACCACATTGACCCTATGCCATCCACTTGACAGGTAGCATAGTTGACATTAATAATCAACTACAGATGTCTGAGAAAGCCACATTGGATACACTATTCAATCTGTTAATACCTGTTCAGAGCAAGCCTAGTTCTTAACAATACTGAACATCTCTTCCAAAAACAATGCCCAAGTATGGGAAGCTTTTATCTGTATCAACCCCCTGATAGTCACCGAATCTCCATTGAGAAATGAAGTTGATATAAGTAGAGAAGTGAATACTATAAACAGTATTCACCCTATGGACAGTGTTAATTCTGTACCAGACCGTTTGCAAACAGTGAAACTCTCATGACAAATACACTATAGAGTAATAAAAAGTATCTTCTAACCACAGTGTACACTCTATGCAAAACATTTTTAAAGAGTGACTATTCACTTAAAATATCCATGGTCTGAAGGTGCTCAAGATCATACTACCTGCAGCCTTCATACTGTGGTGAAAGCTTTACAGATAGAACATCTTCTGAAGAAAAACAAGCACATGGACATAGGTCTTCTATGTTAAGTAGAAATTGTAATGCTGATTTGATTCTGTCTAATAGCTCAAGACTGTTTACAATACTTAGGGACATATTTATGAGGGGCTTGCACCGGCGGTGCATCATTATTTTCGATGTAATGGGAGCGGAAGTGGTACTCCATATTTAAAATATGATGCATTTGTCCAAATTCATTGGTTTTTGGACTCCTGCATTGTAAAAAAAATGCACCTAAACCAGCTGCTCCATGCAGAAGTTAAAACATGCAAGGTAGAAATCAGACGCAAATACTGACATAAATCCAACGCAGTGACATTTATGGGAATGGCAATGTTTGACACAACGTTGTATAGTGGCGCGCAAAGGCTATAACGCATCGAGATTCCAGTGCATTGACAACACAGGTGAAGGAAATGATGCAGTGACTTTGGAATAAAAAGACAAACCCATGCAACACAATTTGGCAAGCTCAACTACGCCATGGAGGTGGTCATTCTGTAGCTGGGAGTTGCCAGGAGACCACCACCACGTATGTTATGTTAGATGTAAAGATCCTGGTCACTCCCAAAGGAGTGTCCCTGAGCTAGAAGTTTACAGCACTATTAGTCAGTCGTCAGGTAAGGTCCCTCTTAAGGGGGCTGCCAGTCCTAGGTACTTTGCTTGAATAACCATGTCTTGAGATGTTTCCGGAACCTCTCTACTGATGGCTCTGTTCTAAGGTTTAGTGGCATAGAGTTCCATAGTTTGGCAGCAAGGAACCTAAAAGAACTCCCCCAGGTGCATTTTGTTTATTCTGGGGATTGCGTTTAGTGCTGCCCCATAGGACCTAAGGTGTCTGTTTGGTGGGTAAGTTTGAATCAAAGGGTACAAATATCGAGGGCCTTTCTGGTTGAGTATCCTGTGTGTAAAACAGAGTGCTTTGAAACAAATTATGTGATTAATAAGGAGCCAGTGTAGTTTGGCAAGTCCCGATCTTATGGAGGACTGTTTTGGGAGTTTTAACAGTAACCGGGCTGCTTCATTCTGTACCCTTTGGTGTATTCCCAGCCTGCCCTTAGAGATCGCAAATAAAGTATATTGCAATAGCCTAAGCGGGATACCAGCAGAGCCTGTATAGCTGTTATTTTTGCCGGTTCACGTAAGAACTCCAGAATCTTTCAAACCATCTTTAGAACTCCCAAACAGATGCCAAGCATAGTTGTAATCTGATTTGCAAAGGAGAGAAAGGCATCAAAGATGACTCCCAGATTTTAAGGGCTCAAGGCCGATCCCTGTGTTACTCCCTACTGCAGGGGGATGGTTTCTGATGTATGCAGCTTCTGAGTCACCTGATAAGAGCGATTACCTAGGAAGTTGGCAAACCATTCAAGGGCTCGGTCCCTTATTTCCTGTTGTCATAGCGGTTCTAACAGAAGGCCATGGGAAATGGTGCTGAAAGCCGCAGTAAGGTCTAACACAACTAGAACAGACATTTTTCCTGCGTCAGACTGCATCCGCAAGGTCTCTGAGGCCAATAGGAGAGCAGAGTCTGTGCTATATAGGGACCGATTCCGATTCTGGCCGCAAAACGTACCGACCATCACGGACCCGGCCCGGAGACCGACCGTCACGGACCGGCGCCGTACGACCTGTGCAGTACGATGCAACGCATGTGAATTACAACTGACACATACGGAATACAAGCCGTATGACCGAGCCGTAGGGAAAATAGTGATCCGGACAGAAAACCGACGCGAGTTGCGCCGAGCAACACGAACCCGGAATGAACTTGACTGACACGTACCCGCGATGTCCGATCCGCGCAGTACGATGCAATGCATGTTAACCCCGACTGACTCGCACGAAGCCCAAGCCGCATGACCGACATGCACAGAAAACAGGGCCCACAAGTAACAGAGATCTCTGCGACCGACATGCATGAAACACAGAAGAAAGTCAGCGTGAACGAGGCGGAGAAGCCCGCACGAGCCAACATCAGCATCCATCTCGGTCAGAAGAACGTCTCCTTCATGCCTAGAAAACCCAAAGGAAAAAAGACAAAAAAAAGACCAAACAAGCAATGACAAAGCCAATAAATTTCCCCCAAAAAAACCTGAGACAAAGACACACCCACAACTCCACCTATATAAAGGACATCAATCACTGCCATGATCCTTTGCAAATAGGAGACACAGCCAGCAGCAAACACCATCACACAGCAACCACAGACACACTCACAACTCACCCATCACACAAATCACACACCATTAGCACCTCACCAAAAGCACTTACACATACAGCTAGCTAAACCAACACTAATCCACCCTCACTTGCACCCTCACACACACATCACTCACCACCACCACCAATCACCATGCCCCAAAGAAGAATCCAAAGTTCACAGACGATGAGTTAGAAGTGCTGGTAGACGACATCATCAGAGTAGAGCCACATTTGTTTGGTACATTGGTCCAAAGAACCCCCATGTCACAGAAAACCAAGATGTGGGCAAGGATTGTGGACAAGGTGAATGCACAAGCACCAACGTTGCGCACAAAGGACAATATCCAGAACAGGTGGTATGACGTGCGCAGGAGGGTCAAGAAACTCATCGAGAAAGATCACGCCTTGAGTAGCGCACCGGCGGTGGCCCTCCTGCCAAACCAGTCTACTTCAGGACCTGGGAGGAGAAGGTGCGGGACATCCTACCACCAGAGAGCATCCATGGTCTAACAGAAATACCAGAGCCTGGTGAGTACACAAACAACATACTCAATATTGTGTGGCAAGGGGACAGTGAAACCATGCACAGTAACCAATAGATAATCATCCCAAGATGTGTATGCTAGTCAGACAAACACAAAACCTGCTATCTCATAGTGACTTGGAACTGTATCATGACATGTACAAACCTAACAACAAATAGAGCAAGGCAGTGGCACAAAGCCAAATAAACACTAGCAGACAGTTTGCCACCACAAACACACTACCTCACAGCGCAGTTGACTGACAGGAAGGAATAGTGGGTATGCAGGTGAAGTAAGTGTATCCAAAAGTATGATGGGGTTTGTAGTCACAGATAATGCTCCCCCTCAAAATTGGCCCATCAAGACCTATCTGAAACATGCCCACATCACAGGGAGGGGAAAATGACTGATAAGATGGCTGACACTGGGTCCTGCTTTGGGTAGCACAAGGCGCTGGTAGGGGCTGTGTGCAAATCATAAGCAGGCCACCACTGAGTGACATCCTGAAAGACAACTTGCATGCCCTCCAATGGAATCACGTTTCATGGTGGGATGTCTGGCCGGGTGGGAAGGAGGACTGACAGCTCTGACCATACTTACCAGCATGTGGAGACACCCCCCCCCCCTCAACACAAACTCCACACAACTCACCGGGTAGAATGCATTGACCCACACCTCAGTGAAATATCAGCAAAAGATACACCATACTGGGTGCTGCTGTGTGAAGCACAGGGGCTCTCTTTGGACTTGTAGCCAAACAAACACCAGGATTTCACAGTCAGCCATCTTGCCATTGCTGTCACACCCCCTCACAGGGAAGCAGAGTCAAGATGAAGGAAGTATGGTCCTGCTGGGAAGGGGGGTGTAGCCAGGAGCATGATGGAAGTTGCAGTCACAGACAATCCCCAGCCACCCACATGGCCCAGCAAGCTCACACTGAACCATGCTCGCCTTACAGGGAGTGGGAAGGGACTGACAAGATGTCTGACACTGGGCTCTGTTGTGGGGAGCAGAAGGCCATGCTGGGAACTGGGCACCAACAAACACCAGGACTGCACAGTCAGCCATCTTGCCATTGCTGTCACACCCCCTCACAGGGAAGCAGAGTCAAGAGGAAGGAAGTATGGGCATGCTGGGAAGGGGAGTGTAGCCAGGAGCATGATGGGAGTTTCAGTCACAGACAATCCCCAGTCACCCACATGGCCCAGCAAGCTCACACTGAACCATGCTCGCCTCACAGGGAGTGGGAAGGGACTGACAAGATGTCTGACACTGGGCCTGAGAAATGATGTTGCTGACAATCACACATATGCACAGGCCAAACAAAACCCGGTCGCACACACAGCCATTGCAACCATATGTTCTAAATCATTGTCTGGGGATGCAGTGTCCAGGGATGCCCCCTGGCCGGGCAGTGGAGGTGTGTCTTGCAGATGACAAATGTGGAGACCCATATATGGTACATTACACAAAACACACAGGAACTCACATATACATCATTGACAGGGGACATCTGACAGTGAATGGAATGGACACACCAATATAGCCGACACCATAGCATGTTCGCATTCACACTCAGTGCTGTTGTGAGCTGCATCCCACTCCTACATCGTGCTGAAACATAGGCATCCTTCACGCAACATACCACTCACCGACATAGACACTGTACATACAAGGTCAAACCTGGACCACACTGTCATGAGCATTGAAAAGCCAGAGTGCTACATTGCCCAATCCATGTCACCATGGAGAACATTGACAAGTCAAATCACATATGCACGTACAAAACTCAGCACCAGACTCATTAACGATGGTGACATCATCACTTGTATGAAATGAGATGGTAATTAGGAACACTGGAAAAAAACACTTCCTCCAAAAAGATCACAGGCATACCGGACTGTGACCAGGTCGTACCAATACACCAATGTGGCACACAAAGACTAGCAAACTCTGCTACCACACATGCCCCAATTGTACAACATATCCCCAGTGGAATAGCACGTATGACCTTGTTAAATCTCACATGTGTACAGGGATGACACACCTGTGTCAGCAGCGTGATGGCCCTTGAGTAGTAATGATCATGTACTGACAAATCTATCCATGAGCTGGGCATGCACACACTTCGACATGCACATTGAAACCTTTTTTTTGGCTGGGCAATGTGCAACTACAATAACAAGCCCTAACAAAGCAGTGTATAGGCAGGCATCCGTTCGTACAGTAGAAAATGTCATGTTTGTGAACCATTGATGCCTGTAGAAGCATAACTTACATTGTGTGTCTCTTCCAAGCACAGGTGGTGCTGGGGACACAGCACCAAATGAAGAGGATTCCCAGTCCCAGACTCTGGTGGACACTCAGGTCTCTGGTTTGACTCTGTCGCTGTCCTCTTCGGATGACGAAGAACAACCTCATTCGCCCACATGACATGGAGGGTTCATGTTGGTCCAATGTAGCAGATGACTCTGGACATTTTATCTACCAACACTTCCAACTCTACTGAGAACTTTGGATTCAAAACCAATGTACAGCACCCACCATCATGTGCACTTTCCTCACACATGTTCAGAAATAAACTCACCAGTACACCATACTTGCCTCTGTTGTGATTCCAACTTGTCATGTGTCATGGAGATGTTGATCTGCTAAACAACACAGTGCATGCCAAATACTACAACAATGTGACCACTGTTAGGTGAGTCATGGTGATGTGACACATGTGAAGGAGACACACCCCTATGGCAACACAACACATACTCACCATGGCCATGTTACTCATCCCACACAATGATGTTGACCTGAACCACATTGGTATGCACAGAAACAACACCTATACACAGTCAGTGGTAACAAGTCCACAGGTAAGGTAAGCAAATGTCACTCAGATGTGGGAAGACAGACAACGCACCTAACAAAGCATAGCACAGTTTCATTACACATCAGCAACATGTTTATTCTAAAATAGTTGCACGGCAATTGTACGTTACGGTGGACACGCGGTCACAGAGTGTCTGAGATCTGAAGTCCAGGGGTGTGTGGCACATCACTTGATGGGAATTGACTACTCCCACACTGGTGTTGGATTCTGGGTGTTGGGGGTCAGTGTTGACCAAACAACAGGCAAAGTACCCTGGGAAGGACAGACACCAGACATAGTCAAAAGCACAGCAGAACAGGATAGAAATACAATACACATGCACAAAACATGTCACAAGAAACCTACACAGAAACAAGTTAGCAGTACTACACTATTCTGGAGTACAGACCACCTGAATGGACACATCACTGCACACATCCAGTCAAGTGGCACACAGACACACTCAGACAGCAACAGAGCAACCACAACACATTTCAGGCTAACTCCATACATTGACATAACAACCCTGTAAACTCACATTCAGGTGAAGAAGTTGTTGATGAGCTGTGTGCGGACGTCACCCTCATCTTCATCATCACTGGCATTGTGACCCAGGCCGGGATCCTCCACAGGTGGCGGAGGTCGGTCATCCTCATCCTGGATGAGAGGCACCTTCTTCCACACTGCCATGTTGTGTAGCATGCAGCGTCCAAGGATAATTTTGCACACCTTTGAAGGGTCATATGGGAGGGCCCCTCTGGTCTTGTCTAGGCAGCAGAAGCGGCTTTTCAGGAGGCGAAATCTCCGCTCAATCATCCGCCTGCTCCGACCATGTGCCTCATTGTAGCGCATCTCGGCTGGTGTCACAGGGTTCCTGAGGGGTGTCAGCAACCACCGCATGTTGGGGTATCCGGAGTCACCTACAGACAAACAATTGAACAATTAGCTGAGTTTTGTTGGAGTGCGGAATACAACATTGCCAAACACACACAACGGTAAGCAGTCAGTACACACCGACAAGCCAGGCACGCTGGTCTGGCATCTGTGACATCAGCGTTGCAATGTGACTACTCCTCATTATGTAGGCATTGTGCGCAGAATCGGGGAAACGTGCACACACATGTGTGATACACATGTCTGCAAGACATACCACCAGAGAATTGATCGAGTGGAAATGTTTCCTGTTCCGGTATGCCTGCTCAAGTGCCTGTGGTGGTATCAGGGCCACATGTGAACCATCAATAGATCCGATGACGTTCGGCATCCTCCCCTGTGTATAAAAGGCATCCTTTATTTCAGGGAGTTGAGCTGGGCTAGGGAACTTGATGTACAGGTCAAGGAAATACAACATCCCCTCCAAGACATCGCGTAGCACATGACTAAACATAGTGTGCGACATACCACCAGCAGTAGCCACAGTGTACTGGAAGGTACCAGTAGCAAAGAAGTGCAGGGCTGCCATCACCTTCATCTCTGGGGTCAGTGCTGTAGGGTATGTCCGGCCAGGTAGCAGATGTGGCGCCAACTGCTCCGCCAACTCCTCAATCAGTGGCCTGGTGAAGCGGAACCGTCAGATGCAGTGGCGTTCCTGCATGGTTTCAAGGTCTGGGAACGGTCGATGGACAGCTGGTGCCCTGCAGAACAGAGAGGAAGATTGTCGGTTCATCCACCCATATGGCCATGACCAAGCAAAATATCACGATACATCATGACATTACACAATGAACTGAGGTGTGTGCTGTTGGGCATGGACACATATGTCACCTACATGCCCATCACCTCACTTCTCAATTGCACATGTCCACATAAGTCCCATGTAGTGCAATGGCCAATCATTGGGCTGTGTCAACGTACCTATGTACTGCTGTGACGTTACAAACACACACCACAGTGACAAGTGAGGCCTGATGTCTCCCAGGCATCACAGATGTTTGCCATGCAAATACCAAGGGTCCCTGTATTGCCACATCTACACTGGCATGACATGGCGTATCACGTACACACCACAAGGCAAGCGTGAGTCCCACAGGTAGTGGTCACTGTTGTCTCTGCAGGCCCTACATGGACGTCTCTTAGACACACACACAACATCAAGGTTGCTGCACATACCACATGGATGTGGAGACTGTCTCCCATTGGGCACATTTGATCATCCACATCTGAGACACAACATGCACATAGACTGTGGGTGCACATCAGAATTGTGGCTACAGGTCTCACTGTGACGCACATGCCATCACCCCCAGGACTCAGGGTGTATGTGACATGTCCTAAACATATACAACCTGCAACTGTGTCCATGACTCATGCCCATAACTGTACAGTTGCACATCACAGTGGTAATGTGCACAACACACAAAGGATTCTGCCCCCATGAACACGTGCACAGCCTGGGAGTGGCTGAACAAAAGCGCCACACAACAAACCAAATGTTGCCCCCCCAACACACAGGGAATGCAGCCTTACATGCCATGGGACACTGTGTGGCCAATGCTGTAGAGTGGTAGGTGTGCACATGTGTCCCTGGCAAGTAATTGTGTGTTGAAGCCATCAAATAGTCACACCAATCAGCTTGACGCGGCTGACAATGCGTACGCATTGCACGGTTCGTGAGCGAGCCATGCGTATGCTTTGCCATTGACTGCAATGAGGTCCGACGCGGGTGACAATGCGTATGCATTACACGGTTCATGACTGACCCATGCGTACGCATTGCCATTGACTGCAATGAGGTCTGACGCGGGTGACAATGCGTACGCATTGCACGGTTCATGACCGAGCCGTGCGTATGCTTTGCCATTGACTGCAATGAGGTCCGACGTGGGTGACAATGCATACGCATTGCATGGTTCATGACCAAGCAGTGCGTACGCTTTGCCATTGACTGCAATGAGGTCCGACGGGGGTGACTATCATGCATGCGCGTCGGGCAGGCATGTTCTGAGACAGGCGTACGCCTTGGCCATTGAATCGTATGGAGACGGGTGCATGTGAATTTTCAAAATATGCATTGTACAGTCAGTTGACCGAGCCGTGCGCACCCATTGGCTCTGGACTGTCATGGAGACGGATGCAGATTCAAAACTTGTACGAGTTGTGCGCTGGAAATTCAGTTGTATACCTACAACAATGTTGCAATTCCTAGGGTTTTATTAGAAGGTGAACGATGCGGAAGGCGTGTACGAGTCGTACATTTCCATGGATTGGCCAGATTCATAGAATGCAACCTGGTTGGACCTATCACTGGGGACACATGGTACAGAGGCTGCCTCTGCAGCACAGATATAAGGCTGGCTGGACCCCAGGGAGCTCACTTACCTGCACTACATGCTACTGGACCACATCCCTGCTACCACTGCTGCTGTCCCTGCATCCTCTGGCTACTGCTATGGCACGTACTCTGGAGAGGGCCCCAGCCTTCACTGAGGAGGAGAACCAGGCCCTGCTGGACGAGCTCCTTCCACAGTACAGCAAGCTGTATGGGAAACCAGGGGAGCAGGTGAGTGTGCAGTCCACTGCCTTCCTAATTATGCATATTGTCTGACTAGCAGTACTAGCAGTGTGTACACCAGTGGCAAGCATTCTCACTGACTACTTTCATCCCCCAAAGTGTGTAGGTACATGTAATGAACAGGTGTTCTGCAGCTAAAGTGCATTTGTGCAAGCTTAAACGTCCCAGGTATTGTTAACATGTCAGACATGCAGGTCATTTTTCCTTTTCCATGGGTGCACAACCTGTGTCACTCATTTCCCTTTGTGATGATGACATGTATATCCAAATGTGTGCAGCAAAAATATGGGGCATGTGTGTTAATGGACTTTTAACTTTGTCATCCTCACTAGTTGATGCCCACCAGAAGCAGGAGATATGGCTGACCATCGCCCGGGCAGTTCGTTCGGTGGGGGTCTACAAGCGCTGGATCCGTAACTGCCAGAAGAGTTGGCAGGACCTTTGGGGCTGGACCCGGAGGATCGCAAGGGTCCAGCTGAAGCTGTCGCCTCCTCGCAGGAGGGGCATGCACCAGACCCTGACCCCCCACATGCTCCGAATACTGGGGGTGGTCTTCCCGGACCTGGATAGGCAGCTGAAGGCCAACCAGCAGCAAGGAGGGGGTAAATTCATGCCTAATCTGTGTACTATGTCTGACATGCTAATTGCAGTCTTTTGGCCTGGTCACACTTCCACATTACGTAGGTCTTGTACTCAGGTCCCCCAATTGTGTGATGTACCCTCCTCATCTGATCCACAGGTGTGGCCCCTACAGTCTGTTGCTTGTGTCACTAGGGCACTGTGTCCCTGCAGTCAGCTATGCTTCTGCTTCCGGACTGCATCTGTTCCTGTGACTCTTTTGTGTGTTTCATGGGTGGGTCAATTGTTTACCCAATGCCTGAGATCTGACATGTGATCTGTGTGTGCCCTTGATATGTGTTCCAATTGCTGGTCTGAGTCGCCACATGTGGCTGGGGTATTTCAAACATACCCATGCAGCATTGGACTCCAATTTGTGGGCCTCAGGAGTACGTATATAAAGTATGTCACACTTGCTAAGCCACCTGACTACTGTCCAGGGCCACACACTGTTTCACGTAGACCTGGGCAGTCATGCCTACTCAAGGGCATTTAGAAACACTCTGTAATCCCACTCCTGTGTATCAATTTACAGGTTGTGCTTAGTGACATGTGCCTTCAGGTGTCTGCCTCTGTGTCATTATGGTGTGGCTTCCTGTTACGTACAACTGGGGTGTTCATGAGTTTGAGGGTCAGCAGGACATCTGAGATGTGACTATGAGAGACAAGACCTGTGTGACATATAGGTGTGTGATCATTTGACAGCGCACAATGGTGTATGCAACTGTGCACTTCAGGCAGCTGTGTTACATGCACAGCAGACTGTGATGTGCTAATGTACAGGGAGTTGTGTTCGCAGAGATTCATATGTCTGATTTGTATGATGTGGGGTCTTCTGGGTCCGGGATATGTTGTTTACAGGAGATGGGCAAGTGCACTTGTCAGCTGCAGAGTTTGCTTTACCCCTGAGCTATGATTGTGACAAAGTGCATACTGATCTTGTCTGGATGCCCTGCCCCTGTGACAGGAGACAGTGTTGACTGACTTTCCAGGCATGCCAGTGCTATGGCATTTAACTTGCTATGAGTGATCCTGCATTGTGTTCAAGTGTGCTCCATGCACCCCAGTGTGGCATTGACTATCAGGACATGAGAACATCATAGTGTGTGTTGCTGGCATGCATTACAATTACCAAAACAAAAGAGATGCCAATGCTGCACAAAGTATCAACACAGTACTTCAAATCATGGACTGAACAAAACAGTACCACTACAAACCACTTTTTCCGTTTGATTTTAATCAACAATTTTAAGGGATCAGTGCTTCATTAACTCATTTTTAAGCACGGTCTTATTTACACAGAAAATAGCAAAAAACAATACAATATTAATATATACATTTCCTACACAAATATACACGACACTACTACTGGCATACAAGTGTCAATCATACCATACATTCATACTACTCAATCATACTGTGAGACATTTAAGACAAATAATCAATGACAATTTTGCGACTTTACAAAGACAAAGGAGGGCAACCAAAAACTTGTTCACAGCCTAATGATAATAGTTTGAAAATAATTAGGTTGAAATTTGTGCGGTTAGCCCACAACGGAGAGGTCTACGCGTTTCGAATCCCTCAAGTTGTGGGGATTCTCATCAGGACCAGATGCTCACTATAGAAAGAATACAGAAAGGCTGAATTAGACCAATGAACCCTTATGCACTATACTTTCCTCAACGCAAACCTTGTGCAAGTATCTTACCTTGCAGCCAATGCCACCCGAAGGGAGACTAGCGAGTGTGGAGTATAGACCTTTTCAAGAAAGAAGACCTTTAGAAAGACAGAAGAGGGGAGGTTTGATTTAATTAAAATGTCGCATGAAGCGCTGGTATGTGTAATGGCGGTGTTAGTCCCACAATCACGTCTTACTTGTCAGCCTGTCGATGTCGTGTATCTTACTGCTGGCGTGCCTTCGGACTGAATGCCGGCTATTACAGATGATGATTCTAGTATCGGAAAAGCTTCAATTGTCGTCTGCAAGAGATGAATCAAAAGCGGAGTGTGGTGGTTGCGTTATAGTGGCTCACAAAAGCTCATGAGTCGCTAGTACAATTATTCTCTTACCTTCCGAGATAGATCGAAGAAAATTTTTAACAAAGAGCCCGTCGTCCGTGTTTGTAACGCCAATGCAGGTGTGGTTCACAGTGCAGCCGGAAGGCATCCTCTTTTAAACTTCCTGTCTTTGGTCGCGGGGGGAATCTGGGATATGTAGTTTATTCGCAGCAAAGCTGATTCAAGTAATGGAGGGCTGCTTGCTCGAGCGGTGATTGCGCTACGATATGAAGGCTCAAGGGATTTGTAGTTTGTAAACGCATTGTGTGCAGCTTTATTGGTAACACCAACACATCATGCCAATGGATATGCAGGTACAGTGCTAAATGAAGCATGAGTGTGATATGGTAAGGCTGTGCAGCGAATATCATGATTGACATTATTTTGCTGGACAACAGGAAAACGGAGATGTTCTCACAGGCGTAGATTCAAAGATTGAAAATCTCAGACATTTCATTCAATCCTTCAACAGATGTGTTGAATTTAATTATCAACATCGCTTCCCTTTTCAACAGTTTGGCATCTAAATCACCTCCTCTGCTATCCGGTGTAACTTTCGAAATTACAGTCCATTTGACATCAGCTTCTGCATGGTTGTTAAGACGCCAATGGTTAACTTACATCGGACATTGGGTAAGGTACATCGACGATGTGTTTTTAACTTGGACTGGAGAAGAAGACCAACTGCGAGATTTCGTCAATTGGCTGAACAATAGGACACCGGACATCAAGTTCAGCCTGAACTTTTCCAAAGTTAAAATACCGTTTTTGGACGTTGAAGTCTACCCAAGTGAGGGACACCTCGTATCTACATTGTACAAGAAAAAAACCGACAGAAATAAAGCGCTACTCTATTCTAGCAATCACCCACGCAGCCTGAGGGACAATTTGCCCTACGGACAATTTTTAAGAATCCGTAGGAATTGCACTTTCAAGGATGAATTTTTCTTTCATGCAGAAAAATTAAAAACTAACCTCTTAGAAAGAGGATACCCCAAATAACTTTTGAAGAGATCTATGAAACGTGCATGGTGGACCCCACGGGAGGTTCTTTTTGAAAGAAGAGACAAATCGAAAATGGACAGGATTGTCTGTGTCTCCACCTTTACACCCACGTCCAATTGGCTCAAAAATATCATTTCCCAAAACTGGCACCTTGTAAAAGGTTTGGACCCTTCCCTCAAAGAACCCCCACTGTTTGCCTTTAGAAAAGACAGAAGCATTGCTAATCAGATCGTGAGAGCTGCTCTCCCTAAAACAAAGGTCTCGGACTTGAGAAGCTTTTTTAATCTTCCTCCGATTCAAGGCCACCACAAATGTGGCACATGTGTGTGCTGCGAGTCTACTTTGGAAGGTAATCATTTCATCCATCAGAACATTCATTGGAAACATGATTCCTTCTCAAATTGCAAAACAAAATTTGTAGTATATGGGATACTATGCCCATGTGACAAACTCTATATTGGTAAAACAAACCAGGAAATAAGGTTCAGAATACAACAGCACAAATCAAGAATACGAAAAAATGTACAAAACGCTCCTTTGGTTAACCATTGGCGTCTTAACAACCATGCAGAAGCTGATGTCAAATGGACTGTAATTTCGAAAGTTACACCGGATAGCAGAGGAGGTGATTTAGATGCCAAACTGTTGAAAAGGGAAGCGATGTTGATAATTAAATTCAACACATCTGTTGAAGGATTGAATGAAATGTCTGAGATTTTCAATCTTTGAATCTACGCCTGTGAGAACATCTCCGTTTTCCTGTTGTCCAGCAAAATAATGTCAATCATGATATTCGCTGCACAGCCTTACCATATCACACTCATGCTTCATTTAGCACTGTACCTGCATATCCATTGGCATGATGTGTTGGTGTTACCAATAAAGCTGCACACAATGCGTTTACAAACTACAAATCCCTTGAGCCTTCATATCGTAGCGCAATCACCGCTCGAGCAAGCAGCCCTCCATTACTTGAATCAGCTTTGCTGCGAATAAACTACATATCCCAGATTCCCCCCGCGACCAAAGACAGGAAGTTTAAAAGAGGATGCCTTCCGGCTGCACTGTGAACCACACCTGCATTGGCGTTACAAACACGGACGACGGGCTCTTTGTTAAAAATTTTCTTCGATCTATCTCGGAAGGTAAGAGAATAATTGTACTAGCGACTCATGAGCTTTTGTGAGCCACTATAACGCAACCACCACACTCCGCTTTTGATTCATCTCTTGCAGACGACAATTGAAGCTTTTCCGATACTAGAATCATCATCTGTAATAGCCGGCATTCAGTCCGAAGGCACGCCAGCAGTAAGATACACGACATCGACAGGCTGACAAGTAAGACGTGATTGTGGGACTAACACCGCCATTACACATACCAGCGCTTCATGCGACATTTTAATTAAATCAAACCTCCCCTCTTCTGTCTTTCTAAAGGTCTTCTTTCTTGAAAAGGTCTATACTCCACACTCGCTAGTCTCCCTTCGGGTGGCATTGGCTGCAAGGTAAGATACTTGCACAAGGTTTGCGTTGAGGAAAGTATAGTGCATAAGGGTTCATTGGTCTAATTCAGCCTTTCTGTATTCTTTCTATAGTGAGCATCTGGTCCTGATGAGAATCCCCACAACTTGAGGGATTCGAAACGCGTAGACCTCTCCGTTGTGGGCTAACCGCACAAATTTCAACCTAATTATTTTCAAACTATTATCATTAGGCTGTGAACAAGTTTTCGGTTGCCCTCCTTTGTCTTTGTAAAGTCGCAAAATTGTCATTGATTATTTGTCTTAAATGTCTCACAGTATGATTGAGTAGTATGAATGTATGGTATGATTGACACTTGTATGCCAGTAGTAGTGTCGTGTATATTTGTGTAGGAAATGTATATATTAATATTGTATTGTTTTTTGCTATTTTCTGTGTAAATAAGACCGTGCTTAAAAATGAGTTAATGAAGCACTGATCCCTTAAAATTGTTGATTAAAATCAAACGGAAAAAGTGGTTTGTAGTGGTACTGTTTTGTTCAGTCCATGATTTGAAGTACTGTGTTGATACTTTGTGCAGCATTGGCATCTCTTTTGTTTTGGTAATTATATATTGACTTGGCCTTGCTGCCCTTGAAGTCAAAACCCAAGGTTGTTCCTAAGGCATGCATTACAAGCATGTGAAATGAGTCTCTGGCCATCCCTTCATCTGGATACCTGTACTGAGTCAGTGGCAAGAGATGTGCTGTGTGTAGAGCGACATTCTCCTACATGTTCACTTGCATGTCCAAAAAATGTGTGGGTGGTGCATGTCGGCACATTGGGGTATTAGCATCCAACATGCAACAGACATATGGGTGCAAGTCCAGGAGGGATATGTGTGCCATGGTTGATGGTGAGACTGACAATTGACTTATTCTAAACAGTGTGGGCACTTTGAGCAGTGTTCATCTGATGATGCCAGGGGTTGCCCTGTGGTGTGATGTACTCACTGTGGTGTGTGCAGTAAGTGCAGGTGACTGATGCTGTTCTCTTTCTTCCGATTTCTATCCAGATACATCCACAGCCACAGGAGGGGACAGCTCCACAGACCAGGAGGAGCCACAGAGCCTGACTGGGACAGAAGGAGAGGAGTCGGGGGGACCCAGTGGCATGGAGGGCGAGTGGAGCCACACCGAGGAGTCCTCAGCACCATCCACCCCAGCTGAGGGCCACAGCAGCTCAGAGGATGACTCCCTTGTGGAGGTGGGTGTCAGCAGCCACCAAACCCCATCTAGTGAGGCTGTCCCTGCCACCGCCCCCACCACCACCATCACCACCCTCCCATCGGCTCCCATCCCAGAGGTCAGTGGAGGCTCCTGTGTTCGGGAGCAAGTCTCCTTTGTGCCAGGCACTGCACCCCCTGCCCCTGTGTCCCCTGCTGCCCTGAGTGAGGAGTCTGTGTACTTACTTAGACAGATCCATGTAGGGCAGACATCAATGCTGAGTGTCCTCCATGCACACACCAGTCTGTTGACGCAACTGGTGTCGTTCATGGAGGTCATTTCATCGGGCATGTCTGCCCTACAGAGGACCAATCAGTCTGTGGCCTCCTCCCTGACGGCAGCAGTGTCCCTCCCCCAACAGTCCCGCACCACTCCTACCCCTGCACCACCCACGATTCCTAGCACCCTACCTGTCCCAAGCACACACACACCTGCACATTCTCACAAAGCCACAGACACGGGCAGCACACAAAAACCCAAAACAAGGTTTAGACGTGCACACAAGCAAGCGCAGGGGACTGATACCACACTCACAGGGAATGGTTTGCAGACACACACACAGTCATCCACAACCACTCCGCAGTCCTCCAATACCTCTCCCTCCCAGCACCCTTCCCTTCCCTTGCCTCACCTGCAACCCCATCTCCACAGAAGCTCTTCCTCTGTGACCTTGGCCACTTCCCCACCGACCCAGCAGATCCATCTTACAAGGGGAAGTCCCCTCACACAGAGGAGAGTGCCCCTCACACCCAGACACCCTCCCCCAGGCGCAGTTAGACTGTGGCCCTCACCCGCAAGTCCCCCCGGAGCCGGAAGAGCAAGATCTCACCCCCACCCCGCAGCTCCACGGCAAAGTCTCCGTCCTCCATCCCCCAGGCCACCACTCCAGAGGTTCCCCTGCCACACCCTGCCCCAGGTTCCCCCACCCACAGATACACCATCCCCAAAATGCTGAGGCCCTCCCCCCTATCACTTGCTCTTCCAACCCCGGTCAGACGGTTAGTGCCACTGATGTGGGGACCGTGTCTCTTGTGGCCAGCAACCTCACAAACCCCGGAGGACCTGGCTACCTTTTGACTCTAAGCCCCCTGGGACTCCCATGAGTAGAGGATCTACTCAAAAACTACTTCTAATTCCTGGCAGCAGCCCAGAACCGCGAACCAGGCACACTCTGCACCTGCCAAGCCTGGCCTGTGCCGGAGTGAACAAAGACCACGAGGATGACCCCACGGTGACTGTGACCCCGAGTCCGGCACCCAAGGACCTCCCTCGACACTCCTGAAGAAGCCTGCAGCCTCAGAACCAGGTGCCCCCCCAACCGCGATCAACAGAGGGTAAGATTTCCCGACACCAAAAGGCACCCCTGCACCCGACGCCCCGCGGCCCCCTGTGCTCAATCCCGGAGCACCTACCTATCCTCCAACTACCCAACTTACCTCTCGAAGTGGTGGTGGCACCTGAAGAATCCTCGTCCCTGAGCTTGCAGTCTTTTTCTAAACCGGAGATTTCCCATTTAAATCAATTGAGCGCCCGAAGGCTCAAAAGCACCCTGCACCCTGCCTACCGAGTGGCCCTGGCAGTGCAACCTCTACACCTACCTACTTCCCCACTTGCCCTGAGTAAGTGACCAGGAGCCCAGCTCCCACAGCCGCGTGGCCTGCTAGTCAGCAGCCATCAACCAAGGCCCCCCTACCTCTCATAGGATAACATTGGGCCTAACTCTCTCTGCACCCGGCCGCCCTTGTGCCGCTGAGGGTGAACAAACTGTACCTACCTGAACCTGGGAGACCCCTGAGTCTATGCCCAGAACCTTAACTCTGCCAGTCGAATACTTACCTTTAAACCGATAACTCAATGTTCTCCATAGGGTAACATTGGCTGGCTTTTCCTGAAATTTCTTCTGTGTGGACTTTTCAAAACTTAAAATATTCACCAAAAATCAGCTGAGTAATGAAAACGAAAATACTCACCTGCTCTTAGGTGAGCTCCCAGTGCTGGATCTTGGTGCCCAGCACTGACTCTGAAAAATACTTACAACTGTACTTACCAGTAACCCAATTTTCTCCCATAGGAAATCATTGACTGTTTTTCTGTGAAATTTCTTCTGTGTCAATTTCTGCAAATGTTAAATATTCTTTAAAAATCGTATAATATCTGAAAACGTAATTACCTGTTTTGGATAAAGGTCCCAGTACTGAGTCTAGGCGCCCAGTACTGGATTACAAAAGTAACGAGAACATACTATACCTGCAACTTGAATTTTCTGCCATAGGGAATCATTGACTGTTTTCTATGAAATATTTTCCAAGTGTCAACTTTTAAAATAGCAAAATATTGTCTAAAAATCATTACAGTAATTAAGTCGACTTTTATCACTTCATTCCAAGTATTGACCCAGGACTGAATCTAGGATCCAGTCCTGGAATTCCAAAAGTAATCTGTGGCAAATAACTTGAAACTTCCATTGAACTCAATGCATTATTGTGTTTAGAATTGTGTTGCCTATTGCAACCACTTGTAACTTCCTACAAAAGTCAATTGCATATTGCAAAAGTATTTATATAAAGCATCTAATTTTGAGAAAGTATATTTTAATACCTATTGTTGGTTTTAAAATAAAACAAGCATATATTTTGTATATATAAACCATTGGCCTAGAGTTCAGTTATTGAGTGTGTGAGACCATTTGCTGGCTGAGTGTGTACAACAAATGCTTTACACTGTCCTCTGACACTGCCTTACTGCTCAACCAAGCTACCACTTTAGAGAGTAAGGTTATATCTAACTTTAGCCTCTGCCAAACCTCTGGGGACTGTGGACTCTGTACACACTGTACCCATTTGGGAACAGTATATACAGAGCCACTTTCTCACAATGGCCATATACCGCATACTGTGCAGTATGTCTGTCATTCACCAGGGTTGTAAACTGTCCTTGTGTGATGAGTCTGTGCACCTTATTTCCTCCCAACATTACTGTTTGTCATGGATGCATGTGCAATGTCACCTGTCCATGTGAGCTTCACAGATGCACATTGGTGCAGTTCAGGGTGTGTGGTGTTGAGGGTGGACTGATGTAAATGTTTGCATGGATGTGCCCCTAGCTCCTGTTTGTCCATGGATGACGGGCCATGCTGAGTGATTTGTGTTTGTGTAGGTGGGATGTACGTTTGTGGCACAGGACACATGTCTGGTTTTCTCAGTTTGTACGACATCTACCTTTGTCAGCACAGTGGAGGTGTCATGCATGCTTGTGTCACCCCAATGTCTTGTCCCTGGGGGTAGTGCTGTTGTGTGTCAGTCTCTTGCTGTGTTAGTTTGTGTTCATTCCAGCTTGTGTCACATGTTTCTGTTGTGCTCCCTCTCATCTCATAATGCCTGATTGCCCACTAAGGGGGGCCCATTGATGGGTTACGTTTGTATGGCACTGTGTCCACATCTGTGTCACTGTGGTTCAGCCCACCTCATGTGTTGTGTAGTTGCCTGGGGATACTGAGACACACACACACATGTTGTGTCAGATGTGCTGTGTGAGGTTGCCTGTTTGTGTTTGTGCATCTGCACCAGTGCATTGGTATTACTGTTGTGGGCCATTGTCTGGATGTTGTTTTTGTGATTTTCCCTGCTGTCCCTGTGAGTCATATCACATCATTCTGCACATTCATCCTTGTTGTTAGGTGCCATTGCTGGCATGGAATGGGAGTTTGTGACGTGACAGTCTACACAGGTTGTTTTGATTTGTGTGTCTATTTTCGAGATGTGTGTATGCTTTGTGATGGTCACTTCTGCTTTTGTGTCATTGTACACTGTATGCATTGTCAGCCCCCATGGGTGGTGCTTGTCTGCACATGGCCAAGAGTATGTTAGGTTATCACATCACTGTTAGCCTTACCACATCTCTGTGGGTATGGGACACAACCACTACTTTGGCCCAAAAGTGTTTCATGTGTTGGAACCAGGAATCATACATGCTGTTTGGCATTTGCAGCTTTAACCATGATGACACTTACCTTTTAGTTACTGTGATGAGGGGGGTTTTAGACCCCATCACCACAATGCTCCACATCTGCTGCAGTTTGGAAACCCACACTTAACTTTTGTTCTACACAGTGAGGGGGTGTTATTTTTACATTGCCACAGTGCTAGTGATGCTTGCTATGTATTGGCCACACTCAGTTTTTTGTCACACATGGGATGGTAGTTACATTGTTTGTTCGAAGTCATGATCACTGTTGTGAGCATTTGTCACAAACTACACACTGTTGTCATGATGTTAGGGGGGATGTATTTTGCTGACTTACATAATGAGTGGGGGTGGCATTAGTGCTGGGCAACAGGTCCCCTATGGGTGGGGGTGGCAGGAGTGCTGGGCAACATAGTCCCTAGGGGTGGAGGTGGCAGGAGTGCTGGGCAACATAAGTCCTATGGGTGGGGGTGGCAGTAGTGCTGGGCAACATAACCCCTATGGGTCGGGGTGGCAGTAGTGATTGGCAACATGAGCCGTATGAGTGGGGGTGGCAGTAGTGATGGGCAACACGAGCCCTATGAGTGGGGGTGGCAGTAGTGATGGGCAACAGGTCCCCTATGGGTGGGGGTGGCAGTAGTTCTGGGCAACAGGTCCCCTATGGGTGAGAGTGGCAGTAGTGCTGGGCAACATATCCCCTATGGGTGGGGGTGGCAGGAGTGATGGGCAACATAAGCCCTATGAGTGGTGGTGGCAGTAGTGATGGGCAACAGGTCCCCTATGGGTGGGGGTGGCAGTAGTGCTGGGCAACAGGTCCCCTATGGGTGGGAGTGGCAGGAGTGCTGGGCAACATAGTCCCTAGGGGTGGAGGTGGCAGTAGTGCTGGGCAACAGTTACCCTATGGGTGGGAGTTGCAGTAGTGCTGGGCAACAGGTCCCCTATGGGTGGGGGTGGCAGGAGTACGGGGCAACATAAGCCCTATGAGTGGGGGTGGCAGTAGTGATGGGCAACAGGTCCCCTACGGGTGGGGGTGGCAGGAGTGCTGGGCAACATAGTCCCTAGGGGTGGGGGTGGCAGTAGTGATGGGCAACAGGTCGCCTATGGGTGGGGGTGGCAGGAGTGCTGGGCAACATAAGCCCTATGGGTGGGGGTGGCAGTAGTGATAGGCAACATGAGCCCTATGGGTGGGGGTGGCAGTTGTGATGGGCAACAGGTCCCCTATGGGTGGGGGTGGCAGCAGTGCTGGGCAACAGGTCCCCTATGGGTGGGGGTGGCAGTAGTGCTGGGCAACAGGTATCTATGGGTGGGGGTGGCAGGAGTGCTGGGCAACATAGTCCCTAGGGATGGGGGTGGCAGTAGTGCTGGGCAACAGGTTCCCTATGGGTGGGGGTGGCAGTAGTGATGGGCAACAGGTCCCCTATGGGTGGGGTGACAGGAGTGCTGGGCAACATAAGCCCTATGGGTGGAGCTGGCAGTAATGATGGGCAACATGAGCCCTATGGGTGGGGGTGGCAGTAGTGATGGGCAACATGAGCCCTATGGGTGGGGTGGCAGTAGTGCTGGGCAACATGAGCCCTATGGGTGGGGGTGGCAGTAGTGCTGGGCAACAGATCCCCTATGGGTGGGTGTGGCAGGAGTGCTGGGCAACATAGTCCCTAGGGGTGGGGGTGGCAGGAGTGCTGGGCAAAATAAGCCCTATGGGTGGGGGTGGCAGGAGTGATGGGCAACATGAACCCTATGGGTGGTGGTTGCAGTCGTGCTGGGCAACAGGTCCCCTATGGGTGGGGGTGGCAGGAGTGCTGGGCAACATAGTCCCTAGGGGTGGGGGTGGCAGGAGTGCTGGGCAACATAAGCCCTATGAGTGGGGGTGGCAGTAGTGATGGTCAACATGCCCTATGGGTGGGGGTGGTAGTGGTGCTGGCCATACAACCCCTATGGTGGCCTGTTGTTAGTGGCCAGGATATGGATCCCTTGTGTGTGTGTGCCATTTTGTAGGTACGTGTCGTTTGTTTGTGTGGTAGGTGTCTGACTTATCGTCTGCACCGTCCGCGTCTGTTCCTTATCTGGTCATAGATGTAGAGAACTGGTAAGACCTGCGCGATGGGATTCATGATGTGTTTGTCTCGTACATGCTGCTTGTTGCTCCGTCTCGTACCCGTTGCAAGCTTGTCCGTCTCATAGCAGTGGATTGAGTTGTGGTGAGAATCGTAGCTGATATGCTTCTTTTCCGGATGCTTTGACGTGCCGTACGTGGCGACCCGCTCGGCACGTAGGAAGTACGCATTGTACTTATCCGGGTGGAAACTGCTATGGATACTGCTTTCGGGCAACTCGGTTCGGCGTTAGGAGTTACGGCTCGGACGGAGAATGAAGCTTGAATCACAGACTACGTGTTGGTCGGGTTTTTGGCAGTTATGCGCATCGTACTTCATCAACAGGACGGACCGGCTACGGGTACGTGTCGGTCGCAAGGTAAGGCTACAAACAGCTCTCCGGGAGCTGTCCGACCCGGATCGGAATCGACCCCATAGTGGCTTTAACCCTGATTGCGTTTCATGAAGTAGTTTATTCTCATCAATGAATTTTGTTCATTGTAAATATATGTGTTTTTTCACAATGTTTGAGAAAAAATTAAGCACCTCGATCAATCGAAGGTTTTCTGGCTTTGAAGGGTTAAATGAGGTTTTTTGAGAAGGGGGATTGCCATGGCATGTTTCCATTCTGATGGTAGTTGACCTGCTTCGAAAGATTGATTGAGCAATGTGCTTACCGTTGGAGCAAGGGCCAGCAACCCTCATTCAAGTCAAGTGGGGTCCCAGATTTAATTTTCATGGCAAGGGATCATGTTTCTTCTACCGAGATGTTTTTAATACTGGAGGAACCTCCCAATAGGGCGAGTGGACTTCTACTGAAGGAGAGAACTTACAGTTCTTTGCTTTTTCTGGAAAGGAAATATACAAGGAAAATATCTTGTGGGAGTAAAAACAAGTGCGATCTGATTGCAGCTACTGATGGTTGTGGCCATCACCGCTGACACGGCTTCTAGTGAGGGGAGTGTTTGAACTATTGTGACGATCTCCTGGGAGGAGTTCTCTGCCTCATCTATCTTTAACGCAAATATTTCGTCCAGGATATACTAATCTGCCTATGATAATCCTCAAGCGCAAGTAGATACAGGTCTCTTGCAGTAGTCTGGTAGTTCTTTCGCCATTTGAGTTCCAGGCATTTACATGCTTTTTTCATCCTAAGGAGGTCCTCCGTGAACCATTCTGCCAAGGGTCTGGCCCAAGTAATGTTTTGCAGTTTCCATGGAGCAATGGAGTTGAGAGCCTCCTCAATCTATGCTGTTACCTGCTGATTTGTGACCTGGGGACAATGGCCTAGTTGTGGGGGTCTGCAGCTTGAAGCTGAAAGGAAAGCCTCTGGAGTGACCTGGGCTCATTTATGAGTTTGTATTGGTAAGGCAGGTGGCAGGCTTTGCAAAGGAGATAAATCCGAAATTCGGAACGGGATAAGAAAATGATCAGACCAGGCCATGAGAGTAGGAGCGGCTACCATGAACCATGAACGGAATTAGTAAAAATTGGGTCACCGCTATGGCCCTGAATGTGAGTTGAGACCTGTACTAGCTGTTGGAAGTGAAGGGAGCCTAAATCTTCAATTAAACTATTGGCTGTGTGGCAGTCCAGTCCATCCAGGAGTAAGTTAAGATCTCCTAAGATTAGGATGTTGGGATACCACAGAGTGTATGGGTGATTCTGTCTAATAGGGCCATGGTAAAATGAGAGGCAGGCCGGGGGGGGGGCAGTAAATTAAAAGACCATTTAGGGAGCAGGACCCTGTTAGAAATATGGAGAGGAAAGCTGTCTCGGATCCATTGATCTGGACATAAGACTGCAGCCCAGATGTTGTTTGTAGACCACTGCCCTCCCCCACCCCTCTCTTTGGGCCTGTCTACTCTTAAAATTGCGTAGTCTGCCGGGATAGCTTCCAGAATGTCGGGTGCGGACTTGCCATGAAGCGATGTTTCCACCAGAAAAATGGAAGTTGGCTGCTGCGAGGATATAAGGTTGGCAATTTCCTGTTTATGTTTGGAGAATGATCGGAAGTTTAAGAGGAAGCATTGGGCTGCCTCTGATCTGCTGTTTGCCCTTCTGCCCTCACGCTTCCCTACCAGCCCTGTATAGAGTGAGAAGGGGCACTCAGCACAGGCCTTTTGGGCTGTGCCCACATTCATGATATGGCGGCAGAATTCTGTTGACCCAGTGTTCAGAGAGCGAAGTTCTGCTGCCAAATGACTGCAGAATGTCTGATGTGGAAGAGCCATGGGACCTGGCCTCTGATGCTGTCCAGGCACGGAGGGGCGCACATGGGTTCCCCTTTGGTATACCCACTGCGCAGTCGCACCAGCCTCCTTCTTTTGTAGTCAAGGAGACTAGGACACAACATGACTAGAAAGAAGGCAGATCGCCAAGGTAGAAAATTAGTCAGCACAATCAGCAATATGCAGAAAAAGCAAACAGTGGTTACTCACAAGTAAAAAATGTATCAATTTTTAAAATGTCTCAATTAAAAAAAAATTACTATTAAAAATATATTACTTACATAGTGCCCGCCAAACCGGCTTCGTACTGGGCTGTTAGTGTTGCATGGTCATGCCAGCCTGCTTCTTTTGAAGTCAAGGAGAGTAGGACGCAATGTGACTAGAAAGAAGGCGAACCCGCTCTAACTGACGGGAACCAACCAGGTACAAAATTAGTAAGCATAATCAACAATATGCCGAAAAAGCAAACAGTGCTTACTCACAAGTAAAAAATGTCTCAATTTTTAAAATATCCCAATTTTTTAACAAATCACATATCAAAATAGATTACTGACACAGTGCCTCCCCAAGCTGCCTTCATACTGGGCAGTTAGTGCTGTAGTCAGGGAAGGAGAAGGAATCACGAGTTCCTGCAGAGCATATCCCTCATTGACTTTAGGGAGGATGATGTAATTAAATTTAACAGGCTCAAGGAGGAGTCTATCATACAATTGCTATACCAACAAAAGAGAGGGGGACCGAGGAGAGAATAAAGGTCCAGAGTCCATGCTCCCCAAGAGATACTGAAATCAACAAGAGGACACTGTTCCTAGGAAAGGGTGTGCAGTGTTGCTCGTATACCCTAACCAACAAGAAAAAGGAAAGAAAAAAGAAAAAGCCCTAGGTATAGAGAAGGACCCCCTTAGTGTAGAGGAAGAACATGCCTTCCCTCCTGTTGCTCTCACACACCCCGAAGGGTGTCATGCTTCATCATCAGGCATTTTGCTCCTCGTCAGGCCCGGCTCTGCAATGCCCTACGGGTCCCCTGAAGGGTCACTTTAGTGGAGATCTTTTTAGAAAATGCCGGATGGTGCCTGCGGGTGTGTGGGTCCAATGCGGAGGATGATAAGTGTGTGCAGAGTGAGTGAACAAGGGGTTACTAAACCAAAAAATAAAATAAAATGGGAGTCATGCCCATATAAAATTAGAATTAGAACCCCATGGGTAAAACATTACCCCAACAGGCATAATATGCCTGTAGTAGATCACTAAAAAGATCTCCGCTAAAGTGACCCATCGGGGGACCCGTAGGGCATTGCAGCACCGGGCCCGACGAGGAGCAAAATGCCCGATGATGAAGCATGACACCCTTCGGGATGTGTGAGGGCAACAGGAGGGAAGACATGTTCTTCCTCTGTACTAAGGGGGTCCTTCTCTATACCTAGGGCTTTTTCTTTTTTCTTTCCTTTTTCTTGTTGGTTAGGGTATACGAGCAACACTGCGTACCCTTTCCTATTGTACAATTGCTCCACCAACTGGCAGGTCCAACAACATTCCTCCACAGTTCAAACTCTTGGCAGTACTACACACACTGGTATCTGGTTTCTTCCAGATCACAACAGCCAGAGTGGCAGGAAAATCGCAGTCATCATTTTCTGCATTTCTATCCTCAGTCCTGGATGCCATCATCAGGATCACACCCCAGTACCTCCTCTTCCCCAAGACCCAACAGCAACAGATGGACACCAAGCAAGGTTTGTATGCCATTGCTGGATTTTCCCACGTCTTAGGTGCCATTGATTGCACACATGTGCAATTGGTTCCCCCTGCCAAAACATCCCACCTGTACAGGAGCTGGGAGCACACCTACTCCATCAACGTCCAGGGTATTGTGGACCCTCTCGGGATGTTCACAAATGTTCTGGCCAAATACCCTGGAAGTGCGCATGATGCCTACATCTTCCAGTATAGTATCATCAATGAGCGTTTCTAGAATATGATATGGGAATGGCCTACTTGCTTGTAAGGACGTTTCAAGGACTCAGCATAAAATTAAAGTTTTCCACGTATCACATAAAAGCCATCTATGTGCCTGTCGATGGAGCTAGGATCATATGTATGAGAGGTGTGCCTCATACTTGCACCAGATCATTTAAAACACGCAAATCTACTTTGCCTGGCTATGAATGGGGTAAAAAATATGGAGTAATGCAATGCAGGGCAAAATGCTGTATTGCTTTACTCTGTGCAAGGATGTGTTCAATAGACATGGTGTAGTTGTATCCATGCAACTCTAATGGTTAATGATGAATGTCATGTATACCAAACAATGTAAAGCTGTGAATACCTCAAAAGAATATGCCACCCCGGGTGACGGCTAACAAGGACAAATAACTTAAGTCATCCAACTCACTTCCCCTTCCTATGTGTGCTGCATTCTGTGGCACACATAGATAGAGGACTATGCCTCTAAAGATTGTTGTTGTGCAAGAAGGTTCCCCTTCCTGCACTAAACCAATCCCTCATGCAATGCAGGCACGCTTGCACCATGGTGCAAAGGTGCCTGTGTCTGTTCTAGGCACCCCATTGTGTGCCACATAAGGTTGAAGGGCCAGGAATGTGCTGTATGACATGAATTTAGTGCCCTACTGCAGTTTCCCAGTAATGTAGTGCAGCACACATAGGTGACTTGCTGCGCTGTTCCACTTTGTCAAATATCTGGCCCTTAGTGTCATGTGCACATAGTGGGAAGTTTCCATTCAGTCATCCCCACGTTAATCCTGTAATGGCAGCAGCTGCAGAACAATTGTGTGTAGTAAAGTGACATTCCACACTGTGTGAATGGATAGAACCACATCATCAGCACTGGTCAAACAATTACTACAAAACCATGTGATACGCCAGACAAGTCAATATGAATACAAAGTCTACACATGAGATAAGTTTGAGATGAGGGTCTCCTCAATGACTTTACCAGTCTTGCCATCAGTTAGAGTGCCACATCTTCGATGGTATGATAACAACTCCTGTGTAAATTAGCATAGCAGTATAGTTGTATGTTGATCAAAGTTTCAGGAGCAACACTGGAATATGTATTTGTAAATTCCATGTGGGGCATGCAATGTAAGTATATGCCCCATCCATGTGCAAATGTCAACAGTGGGTAACAATGTCATACAAACAGTACAAGACACACATATGTCTCTGACATACTGACAGTCTAGGTACACACATAGGTATCAAGCACATGGACATATGTGACCAATGTGATAGATAATCAGTTTTGTGGTGTAAGTTGGCCAAGTTACATGCATATGAATCCAGAAATGTTAAACTCACAAATTCAAGCACAATGGTGTCAAACATGTCATACATCAGTAATTAAGATAGAATAAAATGCAACCAGGACAGAGCATCACAGTGTACTCTAGATACTAATCCCAACCTTCACCGGCCAAATCAATGCTGTCTGCTCCTCTATCAAATGCCAGTGGGCACAGGTTGGTTTTCTAGAAGAGACCCATGGCACAGCGGGAGAGCTAGATCGCTTCCTCAAATGTTGGAGGGGCCTTTCTTGTGCCACAACCTACTTGCCATATACATGTGGTGTCATGGTGTGGATATGCCCTAGGATCCCCTAGGAAACCATGAAGGAAATTGTCAAGGATAGCCGCTATGCCCTCTTTGAGGGCCACCTAGATGGTCGTCTAGTACTCCTGGGAAGCATTTATGCACCCAATGCTGAGCAGGGGAGCCTTCGGGACACCCTCTCTGCCGCACTTGCTCACAGCACCGTGTCACCGTGGGTGTTAGGCAGGAACTATAACTGCATTCTTGGCCTAGCCCTAGATAGATCCCATCCTTTATTACCTCTCACCCCCCCCCCACAAATGAGCAGTCAGCTCGTTTCCAAACCTGGGCAAGTCACTGGGCACTCACAGGTGCATGGAGCTCCTGACACCCCATGCCCCAGCTCTTTTCTTTTCTTACCGTTGCACATAACCTGCAAGAGCCGCATGACCACTTCCTCTGCTCTCCCACACTGGTACCCCTTATTCAGCATGTGGATTATCTGTGATGCATAGTCTCTGATCATGATGCACATGTAATGGATCTCAAATGGGCACCCCCTTTCCTCCCATGCCCACTTGGAAGCTTCCACAAGACTGCCTGAGGACGCTGTGTTTTAGGAGGAATGGGGACTCTGCATACAGCAATTCTTATCTTAAACACAACACGGCATCAACTAGGATGCTGGAATGGGATGCCTTTAGGTGGTCATGAGAGGAGACTGCATCCAGAAAATATCAGGAGTCCACAGGACCCTGGAGAGGGTCAAAGATGCAGCTGAGTGGGCCCTCCCTGACCTTCGCAAAGCAGCAGACACTGATCCCATGCTAGCCCAAGGACTAGCAGATTCTGAAGTGGTAGACCTTGCAGGTGTTGCGGTCTGCACCCAAGCTGGTATACTATAGGCTTTCTTTGAGTACTACTCATCCATCTACAAGGCACCCCAAAACACCCTGGAAGATCATGCAGACATGTTCCTGGTTGGCGTTGTCCTCTAACGCATCTTGGCCCCCACAAGACACTCCTTGGGTTGCAGAGATCACATCAACGGACATAAAGCAGGTGATCCGCGACCTCGTCCAGAACAAAATGCCAGGATTAAACAGCCCCTGGGAATCCTACAATACCTTCGCATCACTCGTAGCTCCCCGGCTGAAAGGTACAAAGCCGCACTGGGTAGTGGTGAGCTTCCCCTCTCTCTGTGCGAGCCACTCCTGGTTTCCCTCCCCAAGTCGGACAGAGAACCCACTGCTGGCTTCTTACAGACCCATTAATATACACAGGGGGTGGATCATAAAAATTCTAGGTAAGTGTCACGATCCGAGCGCACCGACCCCGCCACAGAAATGCCCGAAAGAACTACAGGTCCCAGAGGCAACGCGGCTACCCGATCACGTAATCACCTTTCGGCCAATAAAAGACCGCAGACTACCCGGGGGCGTTGCCTATGATTCCTACACTCATCATCGGCTCCCCGACTGCCAGCCTACGCGGTTTCCAGCCCGCCGTCCTCTACAGCGTTCCAGAGCTTCCAGCGGCCCCTGCAGCCGTTGCCCTTCTTTGCCCGAGCGACATCACCGTCGCCTTCGCAGAGAGGTGAGTGTCTCCGGTTCTATCAGCAACCTTGCAGACGCCTCTCTCCCGAATCCTCATCCGCCGTTCTCCTAACGGCCAGCAACCCGACGGACTCCCTGCTCTTCCTCTACGCCCACGGATTTCCGGGCTTGCCAACTCCTCAGAGTGCGCTCCTCTACTCACGGTAGTACCGTGAGTATTTGAGTAGCAGCGCGAACATCTCTGCCGGGGATCACCCGCAACTCCTTTTGTTTACTTTGCTTGCTGTCCGTAATCCCCGCTTGACCAACGAGTGAAACCGGGCTTTCGCTCCACTTCCTCCCTCCTTGTGAAGGGTGAGGAGGAGAGAACCTTCCTGACTGGCGCTCCTCCGCTCACGGAGTTCCGAGCGTGGAAGTGGTAGCGCCAGCTCCGTTTCCAGTTTCTTCTGGTCGAGGTGACCCCCATCTACAGCGCGAAGGTACCAGGGTCGTTACTCTATCCGAGAGCTATCGGGAAGGGTGCGGGGGTCCTCGTTCCTCTTCTCACCCTGTGCATCTTCTCTTCCAGGTCTCTCTGTCCCGGCGGTTCCTGTCCCGTTTTCCCTCACTCACCCGTCCCCCTAGTCCGCGTGTCTCATACATACTCCGGGCTGGGGACGGATGGGAGGGGGGCCTTACTTAGCATCAGTGCCATCCCGAGGAGGAGCTCGCAGATATCCGTGACAGAATCATAGGCCCACGAAAAAACCTCTCCTCTTGATAGCACTGATCACTTACAATGGCCTCGTTGGACGACGTGTTAGCTGCTTTAGCGCAAGTCCAGCAGGAGTTAGCAACGTCACGAGCGGAAACCGCAGCCTTGCATACACGCCTGGACCGCCTTCAACGAAACCCGTTTGACGCTGGGCCTGTACTCCCGTCCTCGACCCCGCAAGTAGTGGTGGAAATGCCTTCACACGTTCCGTTGGCCCCTCCGGAGAGATTCCAGGGAGATATCCAGAAAGTCCAAGTCTTCATGACCCAGGTGCTCTTGCACTTCCACTGCAAGCCCAAACTGTTCCTCACGAACCAGGCCAGAGTGGCGTTTCTGATTTCTTACTTGACGGGAGAAGCGGCGCAATGGGCTGTCCCCATCGTTCGCCGGGACGACGCACTCCTGTATGACTGGGACACGTTTCGTCAGGAGTTCGAGAAGACCTTCGACCGTCGGGCGGATACCTTCTCTGCGGATCGAGACCTCCTTGATCTACGCCAACAGAGTTCGGATTTTCTGGGGTACGTCAATAGCTTCCGACGATTAGTGGCGGAAACGGATTGGCCCGAACAGAAGCAGGCCGCTATCTTCTAACGAGGACTCACTGAGGACCTGAAGGACGTTATCGCACAGATAGACCCCCAGCCCAGCACATGCTCGGCCATGATCGAACTGGCCTCTCGATTGGAATACCGGCTCAGAGAAAGAAAAGGGGAAAACAAGCGCAAGGAGAAAACACCCATGTCCTTGGAACACCCTCGCTTGCAGGAACCAGCCTCCCCGAGACCGGTTCCCATGGACATCGGAGCGGTGAGAGCGTCCCTGACCCTCAGCGAAAGAGACCACCGGCGCACACAGGGTCTCTGTTTGTATTGTGGCAAGAAAGGCCATTTCCTGAGGGAATGCCCCGTCCGCCCAAAGAACCGCCGGCCTCAGGTGAGACAAGCAGCCACCGTAACCAACACCGGACCGGTGGGAAACCTGAACGCTTGAAGGAGCAAGGAAGGGCCCCTTCGAGCTGTCATTACATCCCTTCCCTAGAAGCAGACACCTCCATAGAGCCAGACCATTTCTTCCTAACCGTGCTCCTCGCTATAGGTCCCAAAACTCACCAAGTACGGGCCATGATTGACTCTGGAGCAACGGGCTGCTTCATGGATGACCGTGAAGCCCACCGGTTGGGGATACCGCTGGTGGCGAAAGACACCCCTGAACTCGTCTACGCCGTGGACGGCAAGGAGCTAGAATCCGGCCCCATACGGTATACCACACCCACTTTACAGGTGTCCATTGGAGAAGACCATAGCGAGAGACTCGCGTTTAACATCATCCAAGCGCCCCGATGCCATCTTATCCTTGGATTGCCTTGGTTACGTCGTCACGAGCCCCAGATACAGTGGGCTACCAACTCTGTAACCTTCTGCTCCCTCTTCTGCCGCACGCGGTGTCAACGCCGTGAGGCCGCTCCAGATCTTAACGAACCACAGGCACACCATGTGGCTACAGCTGCAGAGAAGGACGTGGAGCTCCCTCTATGTTGCCACCACTACAAAGGAGTGTTTGATAAACAGAAAGCCGAGGTTCTCCCTCCACATCGCGACTATGACTGTAGGATTGATCTCACCCCGGGAGCCGCTGTTCCGTGTAGCAGGGTGTACGCTCTCACGGGTCCAGAAACCCGTCATCTCCGGGACTATCTTGATACCTACCTTAGGTTGGGGTTCATTCGCCCTTCCAGATCGCCCGCAGCATCCCCCCTCTTCTTTATACCGAAGGCCAATGGGGAACTACGCTGCTGCATAGACTATCGCGCCCTCAACGCCATGACCATCAAAAATCAATACCCGCTACCACTGATCCCGGTATTGTTGGAACAGGTGCGAGGAGCGCACATATACACCAAGCTAGACCTCAGGGGGGCATACCACCTGGTGCGAATGCGGGAGGGGGATGAGTGGAAGACGGCTTTCAAAACAAGATTCGGCCTGTTCGAATATCTGGTGATGCCCTTCGGGCTCTGCAACGCCCCAGCCGCCTTCCAGTTCTTTTTGAACGAAGTATTGAGGGATTTTCTGGACCTCTATGTAGTGGTGTACATAGACGACATCCTCATCTTTTCATCCTCGGAAGAAGAACACGTGGGCCATGTAACATCGGTATTGCAAGCCTTAGAAAAACACCACCTGTTTTGTAAACTTACGAAATGCGAATTCCATGTCACCACGGTGGAGTTCCTTGGTGTCCTGCTTACCCCCGATGGACAAGTCATGACTGACCGCAAGGTCCAGGCGGTAACCACATGGCCCCCGCCGAAAACAGTGAAGGAGGTCCAAAGCTTTCTTGGGTTTTCAAACTTTTATCGGCGTTTTATACACCACTTCTCACAAATGGTGACACCACTCACGAAACTAACACGGAAAGGCATCCCCTTCCTCTGGTCGCCGGAAGCCCAGACAGCGTTTGACCAGCTCAAACACGCCTTCACCACCGCTCCCATCTTGCGCCACGCGCAACCAGATCTTCCGTTCATAGTGGAAGCAGACGCATCCGATGAAGCAGTGGGAGCCATTCTTTCCCAACGCCACCCCGACACGGGCCAACTACACCCAGTGGCCTTTATGTCCAGGAAATTGAATCCAGCGGAACGTAATTACACCATCTCCGAGAAGGAATTGCTTGCCATCAAAGACGCGTTCCTGGAATGGCGCCATTGGCTACTGGGGGCCCAACATCAGGTAACGGTGTTCACGGACCACCGCAACCTCCAGTTCCTGCGGTCAGCCCGACACCTCTCTCCCAGGCAGAAGCGATGGGTGCTCTTTTTTGCGGAATTCCACTTCGTGGTCACCTACCGACCAGGGACGCAAAACAAGAAAGCCGATGCCCTTTCAAGACAGACCCTCTCGCACCTCCCGTTGGCAACACCAGATCAGCCCATCCTATCACCGGAACAGGTCATCGGCAACACGCACACCGAATCCTTCCTGCAAGGAGTGAAGCGAGGGATACGTACCTGTGCATGGTCCACATGGTTAAAAGGACATAGAGAATGGCGATTGCACCACGGTCTCCCGATGAACGGATCTCGGATCCTGATCCCTACGCTCAAACTCCGCAAACTCGTCTTTTCCTGGTGTCACGACCTGCCGTGTGCTGGTCATACGGGAGGCACCAAGACGCTGGAGAAAGTGATGCGTCAATTCTGGTGGCCCTCCGTTCGACCAGACGTGTTGCTGTGGGTGAAGGAATGTGCCGTTTGCGCCCAGATGAAGAGCGACCACCAAAAGTCCCAAGGTCTTCTGATGCCTCTACCCACTCCTCTGAACCCCTGGGAACGCATATCCATAGACTTTGTGGTGGGGCTGCCGAAAGATCAAGGGTGCACAGCCATAATTGTAGTCGTCGACTATCTGACGAAGATGGGACATTTTATAGCCTGCAAACAGGTGCCCACAGCGGGAGCGTTAGCGAAACTCCTCTTGCAACACGTAGTGAGACTTCACGGATTACCGACGGGGATTGTTTCCGACAGAGGGTCGCAGTTTACTGCACGGTTTTGGAAGGTATGGTGTGAAGCGCTGGGTATTCACTCCTCCCTCTCTACGAGCTTCCACCCACAGACAGACGGACAAACAGAGAGATTGAATCAGACGCTCAAGCAGTACTTGCGATGCTACGCTGACCAAGCTGCAGACACCTGGGTGGACTTACTTTGGGTGGCTGAGGTGGCATACAACAACGCACAACACTCCTCCACCCAGCAGTCTCCGTTCTTTCTCGCCACGGGGTTCCATCCACGCTTTATCCCCTTCTTTCTCCCGCGAGACAACATCTGCCTTCCTGATCTCCAGAGCCGGCTTCACTCCATACGCTCGGCCCTGAAAAAGGCCCGGTCGCATCTCCTGTTAGCCAAGGCCCGATACAAAGTGCAGGCGGATAAACACCGCAGACCCCCGCCGGTGTACCACAAGGGGGACAGAGTGTGGCTATCCACTAAGAACCTCCGATTTCGGAAACCCAGTGTCTTCAATCCGAAATACATAGGACCCTACCCGGTGGTTAAACACGTAAACCCCGTAGCGGTGCAACTGCGCCTTCCACCACACATGCACATTCACCCGGTGTTCCACGTCTCTCTCCTCAAGCCCTCGCGCTGTCGAGCGCGGAGGGCTCCTGCTCCGGTGTGGATCAATCATGATCGGGAGTACGTGGTTCGCCGAGTGCTGGACTCCAAACTGCTGAGGGGGAAGATATGGTACCTCTTGTCCTGGAAGGGGTACGGTCCTGAAGAAGACTCTTGGGAGCCCGCCTCCGCGGTGCACGCCGACCGCCTGGTGGCAGCCTTTCACCGTCGCTGTCCGGCCAAGCCCGGGGGCCCGGGGGCGGCGGTGACGGGGTAAAGGGGGATGTGCTGTCACGATCCGAGCGCACCGACCCCGCCACAGAAATGCCCGAAAGAACTACAGGTCCCAGAGGCAACGCGGCTACCCGATCACGTAATCACCTTTCGGCCAATAAAAGACCGCAGACTACCCGGGGGCGTTGCCTATGATTCCTACACTCATCATCGGCTCCCCGACTGCCAGCCTACGCGGTTTCCAGCCCGCCGTCCTCTACAGCGTTCCAGAGCTTCCAGCGGCCCCTGCAGCCGTTGCCCTTCTTTGCCCGAGCGACATCACCGTCGCCTTCGCAGAGAGGTGAGTGTCTCCGGTTCTATCAGCAACCTTGCAGACGCCTCTCTCCCGAATCCTCATCCGCCGTTCTCCTAACGGCCAGCAACCCGACGGACTCCCTGCTCTTCCTCTACGCCCACGGATTTCCGGGCTTGCCAACTCCTCAGAGTGCGCTCCTCTACTCACGGTAGTACCGTGAGTATTTGAGTAGCAGCGCGAACATCTCTGCCGGGGATCACCCGCAACTCCTTTTGTTTACTTTGCTTGCTGTCCGTAATCCCCGCTTGACCAACGAGTGAAACCGAGCTTTCGCTCCACTTCCTCCCTCCTTGTGAAGGGTGAGGAGGAGAGAACCTTCCTGACTGGCGCTCCTCCGCTCACGGAGTTCCGAGCGTGGAAGTGGTAGCGCCAGCTCCGTTTCCAGTTTCTTCTGGTCGAGGTGACCCCCATCTACAGCGCGAAGGTACCAGGGTCGTTACTCTATCCGAGAGCTATCGGGAAGGGTGCGGGGGTCCTTGTTCCTCTTCTCACCCTGTGCATCTTCTCTTCCAGGTCTCTCTGTCCCGGCGGTTCCTGTCCCGTTTTCCCTCGCTCACCCGTCCCCCTAGTCCGCGTGTCTCATACATACTCCGGGCTGGGGACGGATGGGAGGGGGGCCTTACTTAGCATCAGTGCCATCCCGAGGAGGAGCTCGCAGATATCCGTGACAGTAAGATTCTAGCTGATGGATGTTCCCAGATCCTTCTGAAACTGGTGCACCCTGATCAAAACAGCTTCATTCAGGGCCGTAGTACTTCCCAGAATATCCACCACAACTATGCCACTACAGTCGGACTTCACTATGTGGAGCATAGAGCAGGGTCTTCCAGGAAAGGTGATGTATCTTAGTCATGCATATCTTCACCACCACCACCTGCAGGGGCCCTGGGGGCTGCAGATTGTGCCTTTGGGAGGAGTAGGCAATGAATCATTGGCATCAGTAGGGGCCCGAGGTCCGAGCTGGCCTTGTTCAGGTATCGCCCAGCTGCCCAGGGGAACAACCATTGGAGCTGTGCTGCCAGAACATGTGATTCAATTGGTCATTGCTACTCACCGGAGCCCGGATGCCAATATGAGTGTGCAGAGGAGAGAGTCTAGTTCCCTGAAGAAAGAGCGAGGTGGTATAAAGGGGAGATTCACAAAGTAGTACTGAAGATGGGGTAGGATAACCATATTTTGTCAGGGTGATTTTGCCTACAGAAGCCAAAGGGAGGGGTTTCCAGAACTGTATTTGGGACCGGATGCCCTCCAATACTCTGCAGAGGTTCTCCTAATATAGGTCAAGGGGGTGTGGTAAAGGCAGACCCCTAAGTAACACATTGCCTGTGTATGCCAGTTGTGTGGACTCCGCCAAGATATATATCCCGAGCTGTCTGCTTGGGCTGAGTGGGTATATTGCCGACTTCGCCCAGTTGACTCAAAGTCGGCTACAGTGTCATAGTCCACTAGTGTATGTATTAGAGTAGATAGTCCTCATATAAGGACACTGGATGTGCCCTGCTCACCAACTGAACGCCCCAATCCCAGCCCCCCTCATGCACCTGCACGGCCAGAGAGTCCATGATGTTTCACCTGACTGGCATATTTAATGTACTTATAAGTCCCTTGTAGAGGGGTTTGCCATTTACCCAGGGCCTGAAAATTAAATGCAACTATGATGCTACACCTGAATTGCATATTTAATTTACTTATATGTGCCCTTTTAGAGGGGTTTACTATTTACCCAGGGCCTGAAAATAAAATGCTACTAGTGTGCCTGCAGCACTTATTGTTTCACCCGCTTAAGTAGCGTCTTGAAACATGTCCTAGGCATACCATTACACCCTAAATGCAGTTTTAAACTTCCACTTCAATATAAGCTCCTTCCCAAACCTGAAACTCGACATTTTAATGCATATGCCATCCCTAAGGTAGCCCCTAGGCACCCGAGGTGGCAGGGTGCATTGTAATAAAAAAGGTTGGACATCTACCTTTAAGTTCTAAATGTCCTGGTAGTGAAAAAACCCTATATTTGTTTTCCTCTACCGTGAGGCCCACCTATCCCACAGGATAAAGTTGGATTGCCTTATTACATTTAATAATGCTAACTTTTGATTGGGGACTGATAGGCACTTCATGTTTGATATCTCTGAAATTGCAATTAAAAATCTTCTTTAATGGTAAAGTCAGATTTTAAATGTAGTAATTTTCCTGCCCTTTAGCACCCTTCCCTGATCACATGACTGAGTGTTGTTGGCAGTTAGGGCTTCGTGAATTCCCCCAGACAGAAACACAATAGAGGGATTATGTATTCCAGCTTGACGCCAGGGCAGGGGAGTCAGGAAATTCCAAGCACTTTAAAGAAAAACTTCAAAAAACCTTTCCCACATCAAAGAAAGTAGCAGTTATAAAAATAGGGCCCTCATACCCACTCTTGAGTTCACTTTCTGGACCTGAGTAATGGCTCTCAGAGGACTGCCTGCTGCTGTGGCCTGCTGTGTACTTCACAAGGCTGCTTTGCAGTACCTGGAAGTGCTGCTTTGCTGCCTGGAGCCTGCCTTGAACCCTTAGAGGCTGGCCTGTTGCTTGAACCTTGCTTCCCTGCCAGAACCTAGTACTGCCAGAGTGAATCCAAGGGCTAGTTTGCTGGCCTCTTGTTCAGAGCCACAGGGACATAACAGGCTCCAACCGTCTTGAACCTGCACCTGGACCCAGCATGAGTGAGTCTTAACCCCCCATCCCCAGAAACAGTGCCCCTCTAGTCTTGGGCCCTTGGTGGTGGGGTCAACAGTGCCCAGATAGTCAAAATCCAAAACTTTGAACTTTTTGGCTAAAAGCTGCTTTGAAAACTGAGGGAAGACTGGGACCAGCTTCCTCATCAATCTACCCAAGGTGCACCGTGGTTGGCCTGACTTCGCAATAGCTCGCACTACATTCTTCTGCGCAGCAGCAAATCCTTTTCAGTGGTCCTTCGCCAAAGGGTAATCCGGACTCCTGGATCTCTCATCGAGTAGGGCATCCTGACTCATCCCGCTGAAGATTTTTGACTTCCAAAAAAGTGACTAAGTCTGAAGGTAGGAATCCTCACTGCGACTTCATCCAGCGGCTCCACTACGACAACTCTCCCTCCTGGGACATCGCCTGCAATCTTGCCCCACTGACCTTTACCTTCTCCAAATATTTTTCTTACAGAATTTCCTCTAAGTTCGAAGGTACGCGCTGACCAGGCCCAATCCACTTCATGTTTTCAACTCACACTCCATTGCGGTCCGCTATATTTTTTTACTTTTGCCCAGTCTTATGCTACTAGATTTCTGCAGTTTGTGCTTTGAACTTTTAGGCACTTGTTTTTACTAAACACTTTATAAATTCATAACTCCTGTTCTACTCATTGGATTTTTGCTGTTTTGGTGTCAACTAATTTATAGAATTTCCAAATTGGTTTGGGATTTTTCTTGTGTTGTATTTTTGCTTCATTACTGTTTGTGTGATGCATAAATACTTTACATATTGCCGCTAAGTTAATCAAGACTGTTTTTGCATCAAGCTGCCCAGGGTTAAGCACAGGTTAATTTAGTCACTTTTTGTGGTTCACCCTGCTAAGGATTGTTACTGTTGCTTGACCAGGGCTCGTTATCCAGTCAACCAATAACCCTCACAATAACCATTTGCAAAATAGATCCTCTTCTCATCTTGGTCTATATCCCGTTTTGTTAAGACCTAAAATGTTTTTTAAAAGAAAAATTGAACCAAACTACAATGACAAAGAGGAATCAGATGTACCTAATAAAACAGAAAAACAAACACACAGAAAAGATAGTACATCAGTATTAAAACCAGAATGGTGCTAATTGCTTCAGAATGTTAACCTTTTGGTACCTACCATCTGTCAAAGGCATATTCTATCAGCATGTAGATCAACACTTCAGATAAATATTCTGTCTCACAATCACATATGGCACTCTACAAGTACCAGAGATATGGGAGATATATGTAGTGGAACTATTCAGTTTACTATCAATGAACAAAAAGATGCTCAAGAATTCTGTATGCCTGTTCTAGGAATAATACGTACTAAAGCTCATCCGAGTTGTGACTGTTCAGTATAATCTATTTATGGGAACATTAATGTTTCAGTTGTTAATATTCAATCTCCACTGTGACAAACTTTGAAAGATTTGTATATCTACTAGCACCTAGTTGCAAATTGATTGCATTCAAGAATTTGATATCTAAAGCTGTGCAAATTAATGTATGTCCAAACTGTAAAACATACTTTTCTACTCACTTCATTTAAGAATGGTAACACATTTTTTCATTTTTATGATTCAAAGATGTACTGACATTCACTAAAAAATAGATACTTTCATTTATAACTTTGCTGCTTCACAAATTTCTATTTCAGGATGCATGTAAACTACTAATGCCATAATTTTCCAACATACAGAGACAGCAGCATCGGGATACTACACAATCTACTCAAAGAACAACACAGGTTGATCAGAATGTAATTATACAACTCTTACTTTTAAGCATAGGCTGCCTACAAAATTACAAGACAGTTGCCATCTGATTTTACATCAAATGTTCTAAGTTACAATGTTACCATAGTTCTCAAGCTAAAAATTTCTTTTGTAGTAAGATAATTCAGGAGATATGTCATTATGCAGACTGTCATGGGTGATTACATTTATAAAAATGTTCTTTAAGTATTACTGTCTTCTGTGCTTTTACATATGTCAAATTACTTCATATATCAACAGTTGGACATGCACAGCATCTAAGGTTTTTTTCACAATCATATTGATTTGTTTTTCCCCATCCCCAACATCATGTTGAACTGTAAGTGTTCTAAAGGCTGACATAGTAGTATTGCAGAAATTGCTCTTATTTCTGATAAAACTTAAAAAGAAAAATAATGATGGATTGACTTTGTGTTATGTTTATGTATGAAATACAATCAGATATCACAGTAGTAGTATGTTATAAACAAACCATCTAGTATGAAGCCACAGTAATGCACATGTTTAGCTTACTTCACACTTACCATTTAGCTCTATATTATTTCTGATACCTAAAACACAATGGTCAATATTGGTAGAAGCTCTTTATCTTTTGAGACATTTGTTTAGTTCTGAAAATAACTTTTTTCTTATTTCTGGATTTTTTTTTAACATGGTCAACATTAGCAACCAAAACAAAAGTCTAACACAAGACTGGAGGACAACAAATAAAAAATAAAACTAAGGGTGTAGGGGAGGACATTAGTGAGCCGTGACAAGCGCCCGATGGTTTTTTTCATATCCCTCTCTCCCACAATAATGACCATATGGCACAGAATACAGTATGTCACTGTACTGCCAATTTTGTAAAGGTTGTGCCACAAAAGCTGTATTGGCACTGCGGTACCAGGAACAGGTACTGGTGGAGGGACAGATGCACCAGGTGCTGCTGGAAGGGCAGATGTAGCAGAAGAAGCGGAAGGTGCAACTAGAGGGACAAATGTAGCTGTAGGTGGTGATGCAGCAGAAGAAGTCAAATGTGTTGGACTAATGGAAGAAGCAGCCACTGCCGATGTTTCTATTTCTGCGTTATAGTGTTTAGGGGGTGCACTCCAATATGCCTCCTTTTTAAATTCCTTATTTTGTGCAGGGTGTTACAGCAAGTAAAAGTGGCCAGCTCCTGCGAGGTTCAAATGTTAGGTAATGACAAGCACTAAGGGGCCGATTCCGATCCGGGTCGGAAGGGCACCGAACGCGATCCAGATGGAAAAACTACGAGCCGTACGCGTGGTTTCCGGCTGACTCGTACAGGTGTACGAGCAAGCAAGTACGATGCGAGCTACGTGAGATTCACCGACCGAGTCGTTTCTGGGTCCGAACCGCTCCGTACGTCTCGGTCGGAAGCTAACCGTGGCGTGCAATGGATGCGATTTACAACCGAGCCAGTACGATGCACGCGTCGGACAGCCTGTGTGAGCCAGAGTGTCCGGCTCGCAAAAGCTTCCGGAGTCGGATTTCGGGGGTCCGCGTCGGACCCCCTGACACCCGCAGCCCTACGACTCGTCTCCCCAACACAGGCATGTACGGTGCGGATGGCACTGATGCGTACCCACTGTAGGGTGCGCACTTGTTCGAGATGTACCCATTCAGTCAATGTACACGTCGTACAACTGGCTTCCATTGACTTCTATGGGAGTCCAAGCGAACCGAGTCTGACAGCATACGTGCGCATCGTACTCGCTCGGTAGGACTGTAAGGGTCCAGCTAGGTCGGAAAACACCCCGGATGCGGCTCGGTCGGAGTGCTTTCCGACCCAGATCTGAATCGGCCCCTAAGATTTGAGTTTGCAGTGCACTGTTCACTTGGTGGTCACACCACAATATAAACCATTAGTTTTCAAACTTCTTGGAATGTATTCTTCTTTTCAAAATAATATTATAAGCAAAAATGATTCATTTTCAATGTGCATTACATTCTTTTGCAATGTCAATTTGTTACATGAATATACATTATATACATAGTAAGCAAATGCTTAAATTGCAACGTCACTTGTACAATGTCATACAATATTCAGTGCTTATGCCCAATGCAATTCAGAACTAAAAACTGTTTCTACCCCAGGGGCAACATCTGTAAATGAAACATAGATTGGTTATTTTAAATTTTTTAATAGATGTCCTAAAAGAGCTCAAGATCACTCTATTTTTTTGTCTGATTATAATAGATCACATGCTGACCTGTGGTTATTACTATTATGAATTGCCTATATTAAATGTTCAAATCCGTCACCCAGTGTGTTTGTGTGTGGTGTATAACATAATATCATACCTGAAACTGCATAACTGCATAACTTGTGCTTTATGTATCAGCCAATCAAATTCAACAACTGTAAGACAACCAATAATAAATGCCTGTAATCAATGAACCGCTGTGTACAAAGCCAACACTGATGCTATAACCTTAAAGAAGTTATGCTTCCTTACCTAAAGTTATACGATTGAGGTCTGATCTGTAATAAAATAAATAAACCAACTCGTTGAAAATGAATCCTAGCTAAAAAGTCAACAAGTTGTTTTTAGAGAGATCTATCTAGAAGTGCATACACAAACGATGTAGTAACCGCTGCGTCTCAGAGTTCTTACCTTACTAAACACCGTTTGACGCTTGTAGTCTGTAACAAAAAAATAAAAGTTTCAGACACACAGTTGTCCAGCATTTGCCCATCATGATTAAAATCCCGAAAGAGGCGACTGACACTAGCCGCTCGCAATTATTCGTTCACCCGCGTTTTACTTTAACACTCGATTTCGTAATCCGTAACTCGGCTGCCTGGATTCAACGTCATTTCCTGGTTGCAATCTCGCAGGGTCATAAGAGTAAACGGTGATGTTAACTAAACATAACTGGCGGACTCCCGGGTCTCCACAAACTAATATACACGTGTCATGATATACTGGTGCAATACATGTATACAAAACGCTTACGCTACCACAACAATGCAGACTTAAGACTGAATCGCTATTTTAAATCTGGCAAATATCGAAACCTATATTCAACTCAAATAGGTATCTATGAAAATGTTAAATTAACGGAACGTGTTGATAAAACAATATGATGATACTAAGTTGAACCTAAACAACACTAATTCACGTTACATTGTAAAAATTAAACAATAACCATGAAGCAAAAATTATATAAATGCGAGATTTCTATACTATCCGGTTCAACTGAAGTTCTCCAAAAATTCCGTCATATACTATGATAATCCGCTATATACACGCGATTCTATGCCATGTACCTATATAATATTCTGTTGTTCACCGTTGCTCAAGACAGACTATGACTCCAAAAATTATTATGCCTAATAAAAAAACACATATCTGAAAAAGGTATAAAATAAGATAAGACGATATACCACTTGCTCGTATATCTAGTGTATGATAACCGTAATATTATTCTATCCCAATGGCCTAAAAACGCTACTCCTTATAACAAGTTATAGTCCATACTAGCACTGAGAACCTGTACCAGATTCCTGCCAACTGCTGACCCTATGTATATGTCATGATTCACACCAATCTTATGATTTTACTGTAGTGTGATGTGTGTGTTACTTTGCTGGGCATTGGGTGGAGTGTAACCGTTATAAACATTTGGTTATCATATGGTAAACCTACTAAAAACAAGACATATCTTATCTGTCATTCAGTCCCTTAGGAATCATGGTTTGTAAGGATTTTATCCAATATACCTCGCGTTTAAGCAGTTTTTTTATTATTCTCAACTCCCGGACGTGTTTTGACTTTTTCTATGATCTGAAGTCTTAATTAGGAAATGGAATGATTGGCCTCTGTCCAGTGTACTGCTACTGCTGAGGTTAGATTTATTGTTCTTATTCGACTCTTGTGTTCAGTGACCCGGGTTTTGATTTTGTGTTCTGTTTTCCAATGTATGCTTTTCCACAAGGACACTTTATGCAGTATATCACATTGTCTGTATTACGGTCACTCGTATGTCTCAACGGTATTTGTGCTCCTGTGATGGGGTGTGTTAGCTTGTTGCCTATGATCGCATTGTTGCAATGTATGCAGTTGTGACATCTCATAGTTCCTTTAGGTTCCTTGGGTTGGCTATCAGGGGTAGGCATTGAAAGTAATTCCCACAAATTCCTCCCTCTTGTGTATGCATGTAAAGGTAAATCTTTGAATAAATTGTTGAAATCCGGTTCATTAGCTAATAACTCCCATCTTTTATTGATAATCTTTTTAATGGCTGGTGAGCTTGTAGTGTATTTGGATACAAATACAATTTGATTGATCTTGGTTGTAGTGTTGGCAATGAATAAGTCCTTACGTTCTTTATTAGAAGCTCTGTGTATGCAATCTAGTAGCACTTTGTCAGGATATCCTCTTGTTTTGTATCATTGTCTGTATTCCTCTGTTTTGATGGAACATACTGTTGGATCAGAACATATTCTCTTTATCCTTATGAATTGAGAGTATGGCAGATTTTTTATGAGGCTCCTAGGATGAAAACTGGAGTGATCTAATGCATTATTTCGATCTGTCGTTTTGGTGTATAGTTGGGTGTCTACACCTCCACCATCTGGTTTCTTAATGACTGTTACATCCAAATATTCTATTTCCATGTCATGAATCTTGTAAGTGAATTGTATTCTGGGGTCAAAAGTATTGAGTGTTTGTACCATTTCCTCCAGTTTTTCTCTGGTATCTATCCAGACCAAAAAGGTGTCGTCTATGAATCTACAATATAATTTAATCTTTGACCACCATGATGGATTGCTCATGTGATTCTGATGTTCATATAAAGCCATGAAAATGGTCGTGGGTGCCCCCAAAAAACCCATGGAGGTTACGGTGAGTTGTGCGTAATATCTGTCATCCCACTTGAAATAACTGTTTTGTAAACAATAACTCTGTAGCTGTAATAGTAATAACTTTTCAGTATTGATATCTTCTAGTCGTAATAAAGCCCACTCAGCTGCTTCTAATCCAGCTGCATGTGGTATCGACGTGTAAAGCGCAACCACATCTATTGTACAAAGCAGCCAGGATGCTTGTGTGTTCCATTCGATATTTTGTAATTTGAGTAAAAAATCTGTTGTGTCTTTTATGTATGATATCCAACCTTGCACGGATTTCGGCAGAAAATGATCTAAATATCTGCCTAGGCAATCAAAAATGGACCCACACCCAGACACGATGGGTCTAAAGGGAGGATTCTCCAAATGTTTGTGGATCTTTGGTATCATGTACAAGGTCTCCGTGGATCGGATGTTGTAAGATATGTCCTTGTAGTTTCATCAAGCCAGTCCATGTCTACTGCATGTTGTAAGATTTTTTCCAAGATACCGAGCAGTTCATTGGTAGGATCAGAGTCCAACGGTAAGTATGTGTTAGTGACCATGACATGTTGAGTGACATTTTGTTGGTAGAAGACCGTATCCATCAATACTATGGCTCCTCCCTTGTCAGCTTATTGGACAGTAATTTCTGGAATATTCGCTATTGCTTTTAATGTTATCCTATCATGTTTTGTTAAATTTTGTTTGCTGGGTCTAATGAAATTCAAGGCCTTGATATCCTTTTTAATCAATATCTCATATGTGTCTAACATTTTGTGTGAGACTGGTGCTTGGAAGGTGCTCTTGGGCCTGAATTTCACACTTTCAATTGTTTGATCAGTTTGTTCAATGTTGACCACGTTGGTGAAAAAATGACGCAAGCGTAGTGTGCGCAAAAACCTGAATAAAGATGTTTCCACTTCCATATTATTGGTGGTACTTGTGGGTATGAATGACAATCCTTTGTTTAACACTTTGGTTTGTTGGGATGTTAATTGAGTGGAAGAAATGTTGACAATTAGACTATGTTCTTCTGCTGCGGAGAGATTTTCCGGCCTTTTCCTCGCCTAATTGGGCGGGTGTTCCTGTAGTTGCCTTCTGTTGGGCTGGTGGTAACCCTTGGTCTGGAGCCTGTGACAAAAAAAGACACAGTGGTTGTTGTATTGATGTTTTCAACTGGTTGTGTGGTGGATCCGGTTGTGCTTGTGCCTGAAGTGCCTGGTTGCACAGGTGTTCTGTTTGTGGAGGTATCCTTATCGCTTACCAGACTTTCTTCAGATGAGTTAGTTGTAGTTTTTCTTTGATCAAATCTTCTACGGGCATAGATGTCTGCCCATGTATAAACCTCGTTCAGTTTATAGTCTATTGTGTCTCTTTTGTATTTTCTCAATTTTACTTCCTGTAATTCTTTACTGTATTTTTCCAACTTTTGATTCAATTCCTCCAAATTGATCTGCCAGGTGTTATGTTCCATTCTCAGTTCTAGTTCACATTTCAAGGTTTGGATTTCTTCTTCTAGTTCTCGTATAGCCTTTGATAATTCCTCTATTATCAAGAAGATGAGATCTAAGGAACATTTATTTAAAATAGAATACCATTTATCCATGAAAGCTGGGTTCAAGTGAAAACGAAATAACATATGCTTGATAGACAGACGTAATCCCCTCGGTATTCGTTTTACTTTATGGTACTGAACTAACGTAGATGCGTGTAGTTTCTGGTTCAGTTGTTTTCAGGTTAGATATTCCAACTGTTTTAATTGTTGTGATATTGAGCCCCCATGGGCATCCATTGATCGTACTTCTTGTATGAGAGCGTATATTTCAGTTGTCTGATGTGTATACCATTGTTGTTGCTCTACTGTCCATTATGTTAGTGATAGATTCGAAAGACATTTTTTGTGGGTGCTACCTCCTGGGTTTGACCGTGGAAATATGACTGCGTTATAGTGTTTAGGGGGTGCACTCCAATATTCTTCCTTTTTAAATTCCTTATTTTGTGCAGGGTGCTACAGCAAGCAAGAGTGGCCAGCTCTGGCGAGGTTCAAATGTTAGTTAATGACAAGCACTAAGACTTGAGTTTGCTGTGCACTGTTCACTTGGTGGTCACACCACCATATAAACCATTAGTTTTCAAACTTATTGGAATTTATTCTTCTTTTCAAAATAATATTATAAGCAAAAATGATTCATTTTCAATGTGCATTACATTCTTTTGCAATGTCAATTTGTTACATGAATATAGATTATATACATAGTAAGCAAATGCTATATTTCGGCATCTTCTATTTCTTTCTGACACCTTCTTACGCATTCGACAACATAGTGGAATGAATTGCCTGCAAGCATTTTCTTGTTCCACTGGGAAATTACTTTGTTACATGGGTTGCATGCAACAAGCCTAGAATTCATTTTTTACCTCCAGGTGGCCTCCTCTTCTTCCTCGTCTTGCAACAGAACAGAATCTTCTTCTTCAGCCATTGCAGGTTTCCAAAACCTCAAAGGTGGCTTCTGAAAAAAAGATTTTCCCTCTTGCAAACAGGACAACCTTCACCTTTGAATATATCAATTGTAATGGTGATAAGTAGTATTCACTTCCTGTTTCCTATAGTTGACAGAGTTCTAACCCAATGAAATGCTGTTTTACAGGTACTGGGGCAGCATCTCAATTGTACCACATCTTTATTGCGGTACCCGTATAGTTCACAAACACAAGCTACAATTACAATACTAATACATATACAGTCATAAAACAAAACAATTTATGCTACAATGGGGAAAGTGTTGTACTTCAAAGGGATTACATTTCCTCCAATCTAGGCTACATTAGGGACGGTGTTGGACATTGAAGGGGTTACATTTACTTTTCCCAATCCAATCCAAGCTACAATGGGGAAGCTGTTGGATTTTAAAAGGGGTAGAATTAATATTTCAATTTCAATTTAAGATGTAAGTTGTGACATTAACTATGCTAAATCCAAACTAAGCTACATTGGAAATAGATTTGGACATTGAAGGGATTTAATTTACTAATCCCATCCCAAACCAGGGGTCAATTATGATGTCGGTCAGAAGTGCTTCCGCTGTCCTGTTGGAGGCGGTCAGCCGACGGAACTTACTTCGGATGCAGTCCCTCTGACCCCTGCGTTATGATCTCCAAAAACTGGTTGCTTACTGACCGACTCAGTTTCTACGATTCCAACTAGAAATTCAGACTGCTAAACTCTTGGAAATGCCGAATGGAGCAGTTCAGAGTGACTTCTGACCCTGGAACCGCCTGCCTCATTACGATGAGTATTTCTGACGCGTCGACTCTGTCGGGCCATCAACCTCGTCAGAGCAGGTGGAAGGGGAGTATTTCAAGTCCAAATTTTGTGACAACATGCTTCCTGTGACCTCTGCTATGCAGTTATGGAATCCATCACGCATGTCATCCCTCCACTATACATCATTGATAAATATTACAATCCGAACCGACGTGGGCGTCGCCGCTGGTAAGTAAGACAGCTACCCCTACAAATTAATGTAACTACCAAGCGAAAGTCTATATAGTAGAAAGTGTCCCGCGGGAATGCCTATAGCTACATATATATATGTATACCGAAATGTATGGATGAGTACACCACAGCACACAAAGAAACATTACATGGCAACAAAACCTCAATGCACTCACAAAAGTATGTCCACAGAAACATATGCACTGGCGCCAGGGCCACTCCTAGCTTCATCATTTCACAGGGCAGAACCTGAATATCTAAAACGCATATAAATACAACAAGATGTCATGTCAAAGGAAGTGACATCATTTACCATAATTACCCTGCCATTGCTCAAACACCATTGCAAGAAGAACTTTATCTAGTCTGTATATCTTGGAATTGCCCAACCACACGTATAAATACACATTAAAAAGATGTCAAAATATATGGCTGATCTACTAAGTAGCAATACAAGAAATCCACCCAATTGGATAGAAAAGTAATCTCACATCTTACTTAACCTGATGCACCAATTTCTGACAGATCAATACATGGTTCTAAGCACCAAATTAACTAATACAGTCCAACCTGGCCTGCCACTCCCCAATCAGCCCAATCGCGCAGTCCCACATCCTGTGTCCTGATGAGTACAGCAGTGTCGGAGCAGGCATCCACCAAAGCCTCTGCTATCTATGATCCCAGCCTCACCACAGGGCAGGTAGCCAGGTCATCATAGGGAGACACAACCAGCATGGGATGTTGGAATTGTCAGTAATAACATTTGAAGGATCCAGCACACATCCAAAGCAGGACTCAGACATATGAATCCCTTCCATACAATCCCTAGCATGCACTCAGGTCTGCTTGCACGCACACCTCACTCAAATACAGTGGGCCACAACTATCTTGGGGCCAATTTCACAAGCTACTGGTGGACCTGTGGCATTCCTCCAGCACTGTTCACTGAGGGCAGCCAGCAGGGCATGAGCAAGGATACCTACCTGTACAGTTATGATATGGTATCAAAATGTCCCACTTGGAGTGACAGTTCTCAAAAAGGTCTAGAGTAATAACAGTCCTCACAGAGCAGGCTTCAAATCTACAGGCACATGAAGGATGGTTCATTATACAAAATCTTGGGAAAGGAAGACACACATCTCAAAACTAAGACAATTTCTTACATACAAAAGAAAGGTAAAGGGAATTGCGTTTGCTGCCATATTGCTCAATGCATGTACCTGCACACGAGTCACAAGACATTTTAACTTCCAAACAAATCTCTTACTTTCAGCACATTATCATGTCTTGGGAACAAATTGGGATCGATGTAAATCATCTTTCATTAAGCAGGCAATGCAGATCTAGTCAGCTGGGCATAACAAACATTCATCATTGAGTCAAGTATACAACAACAGGAGCATATGGTACAATAGTGAACAACTCCAAAAACAGGATAACCATAACAAGAAAGGTGAGCACAGTAGGATCATGGGCATTTAGAAGGTCAGCATCCCACATACCTCACAGTCCAGACTTGGGGTGAGACTAGGGCCTCTAGTACAATTGCCATTCTTAACAGTCGACATTGTAGCATATGTGAATTCTAAGAGACCCCGTCCCATATGATAAAAGGAGGAGATGTCAGGCAGCCAGTCTGTCTTACATGACAGAGCAGCTAGCCATGTCAGAACCACCTCTGATAGGTCTGACCCTTCAAAGTCCTTCACCCATCCAGTGGCTCTTCCCGTGTATCCTGTAAGTCCTGTCACAAGTTGTCCTACAGCTTAGCTATTGCAATCCTGGGGAGGCACACAACTTACTCCCTGCGCAGCACAGTAGTCTCAGCCCTACCCATTAGAGAGTTGATGCGTCCAAGAGTTGAAGTGTTGGGAGTGTAGTGGCCTAAAAATGCATGCAAATGGCCTGGCATGTTATGAGCACTTACAAATCCATCCTTTCATTGGATACCTTTTTAAAACATCATCTGCATGAATATCCCTCGCTGCATCCCCTCAAATAGAAGGAGGTTGACCCAACCCCTCACTTTGTCAAGTACATCTGTAACTCTTGACCACTAGGTTTGCAGCATACAGCCATGCCCAGAACACATGCATCAATTCCAAATTTGGTGCATTACATCGTGTGCACAGAGGGCAGGACACAAAAGTTATGCACAGATCAGTAAACCTATTCCAGATGGTCACGGAGGGAAGCATTGCTCAAAGATCTGGAAGCAGAAAAAACTGGCACTCCTTAAACACCCACTGTTCTGACCACCTTTTTAACCTCAGAAATTGGATGTCCATCCAGAACATTACAATTCTTCCAAGCTCAATTGGAAAAAGGTTTTTGGGAATTATCTATTTTTTTCGTTGAACCACTCAAGGAACCACGAGGTTTACATTGCAATCTTGTTTCCTTGTCCTTCCACCTGAGACTGATCTTCAGTCCCCCAACCGCGACCCCTGTACATTAAGCTCCCATCCTAATGTGCCACAACAATTGTTTAAACAGCTCCATGAGTAATTTTTTATTATGGATTTTGCCACATAATCAGGTTTAAAGGGCAGGAGAGCCCACGTACATTGTTTTCCCACCATCAAAACTGCTACACTAACTGGGGATTACCGCAGAATCTCTCTCTTCTTCTTCCACTGATGCAATGCCAACCTGTTTCACAAACTTTACAAAATAAACTACAAATAATCTAAATGATCGACGTAACACAGAGAGGCAAATACTTGAAACAGAAAGCTCGAGAAGCTACACAAATAAAATACCAACATACAAAATATACAAAGTTCAAATAGAAAAAGATATGAAATACAGAACAAAAAAAGAAAATATTAGAACCCCTTAATGTCATCAAAAAGCCAAAACACCCCCAAAAATAAAAAATGCAAGTGTACACTGGGCAAAATGCAAGGATGACATTAACAATTTAAAAAATTCCAGAACCTGAACTTTCTTTAATACAATAAAATACAAAAAAAGAAAAACACGAAGGAATCTCTCATAGAAAAGAGATAACCCATACCAAAAAAAGCATTTCCAAGCAAAAGATAAAAGTGACAGCTAAATAAGATTTCCAAACAACAGAAATACTCCAGAGTAAGCATCCCCTAACAAAGAATGAACAGGAAATTTGAAATAACAAAAGAAATGAAAACCCGAGGTTTTTGTCTCAAATTGTTCAAAAGTGGATCTATTCTGCTCGTCTGCAGCTAAACCCGACCAACAACCGACGTTAGTAGCGTGTAGGCTGTTTAAGAAGGGCCTACATGTTTTCCTGTCCTGGAACTTTCTCCTCATTTGCAGCACTTCTAAATATCTTGGAAGCGAAATCAGTTTGCCTAGAATTATGGGAGAAGTTTAAAAGTCCAAACTATTAAGGGGGGTCGGGCACTTACTTTAATCTGCCCATTGAGTCAGATACATTTCACAGGTAACATTTTGCTCAGACCTAATTACAGAATATTATCTACCTCTTTTTTCCTTTAGAAATATTTAATGAGAAGCTTTTTATTTTGTGTTTTTATTATGGAATTGTGTCGTGTGACCAACTTCAGCAGACTCATGATTGTTTTGCTATATCTCAATTTAGAATATTTCTTACTCCAGCTTTCTCTACAAATTTGTTCACATAATTTTCCTGAGATTAATATAGTTTGTCATTCCGTTTTGGCAATGGCATCACATTTAAAGATGAACATGGTTTACTAGGTAATGCGCTGGGTTGCACTATTCAGCATTAATACGACTGGAAAATAAATCAAATAAACTGAGACAGTTAGGTAATAAACTCAGCTCTGCTTTTAAACCTTCCACGAAGATTGAATTACATAACAGCTCCTCGTCAGCATCTTCAGCTCCCAGAGTGGAAATGTCAGAATAATTAAAGTACTTTTGCAATCTTCCATGAAATGTAATTTTATTTTTGCGGTTACTAGGTATATGCCTAATTTGTTTTTATTAGCTGACCTCACCATACCTCCTAATCATCTTCACATCACTCTTATAATGTACAATAATGTTTTTTTCATCCTTCTTATCCTATTCTCCTCGCATTTTATCAAAATCATAATTCTAAGCATGTCAGGATAAAACAGAATGTATCCTTTGCTGAGCCTCTGATGTTTCATTATTCACATGTAAGTCCCAAAACCACAGAGGTTCTTGGCAATAGCATCTTTTCGGGATCCTTTTGGTAGTTAAGTTACTGTTCATCGTATTTCTACTGTTTAACCAAACAATTACGCGTGGAACTGGTTGATTCAAGGCCAGAAGGAGATTAGTATAAATATTGAACTAGTTTACAATTACAGCATGAATGCTCAGTAGAAATTAAAGTACATTCGCCCATTGCCTTCATTGATTGAGTATCCATCACAATGTATCATCGTTTCATCAACTCATTAATCAAACATCTCTGTTTGAGTTGTACGTGGCAGACTTTGCTGTCTTGTGAACACAGGAAGGCCGTTTCGGTGTCCAATCTCTGAGATGGGATTTTAGGCTTGGCATACTATGCTGAGACAACTGCCTCACCACCACTTATTCACCCATCAGTTAATAGATGGGCGGTCTGCCAAGGAGGGAAGGAGGGGAGTTCCTAAAGCAAGACTGCCAACACAAAACCATTCCCAAAAATCAGTCCAAGATTCATCTTTGTTTTTGACCGAACACATTCTCAGGTTGTATTTATTGACAATAGTATAATCATTAACAGTACACAAATTATTTACACACAAAATATTTTATAGAAATTCAAAACTATACACATAAGTAGACAACTTAAATCTTATCATTTCAAAGGTTTTGTTCACCTACGGCAGTGGTTGACTACCCAACTAGCCCTTTCAAAATCAGGGAATTTGACTTGGGCTCCTTGTGCTACTCAAGGGTTCATATGCAGAATGCACTCAGGATGAATTAATCTGCTTCACAAGGGAGCTGGGCCAACTGGAAAGCTGACCCAAAATACCAGGCCAAAGGCACCTCAAAGGAGCGCTCCCTCATGACATCCTTCTAGAAGATGTCCAGGGTAACCAGGCACTAAAGTATCCCCTGATGCAAGCCCCATCACTTAAATTCCCAGAACAGTACTATACAGTCCCCTTGAAAGGCTATGGAGGGACACAGAAGCACCTACCCCCAGGATTCCCTTTATCACCAGAGGTCCACTGTCCATACTTGGGGGGAAATTGAGGCAAATCCAGAATTCACCTTCCTTTTCAAATGCCAGATACCAATGTGTTCATCCACCTTGTGGCCAACCACGAGTTCAGCCAACAAAATCCAACCACAGAATTAAAAGATCCACACGCACCCTAAAACCTGACCCATGGGATGGACGGTGAGGGAGAACACCATGATGGCTTGTAGCAAACTCGGAGGCAGCTGCCTCTTATGCCCCCTCCTTACAACGTGATGCTCTAATGCCCTGTAGCTGCCCGCCTCACATGCAGCAAACTTCACTAATCAGGCAGAGTCATGTGTTGTGGGCTTAACTAGTGTGCTTCCCCAGTTAAAATTAAACCATTGGCACCCCTCTACACCCCCAAATGAGCCCACATTTGTTCCCAGGGTCTGAGGTTTCCAATTTAGGTGCCAGCCGAGTCTCCATCATCAAAAACCCTGCAAGTCCCCACATCTAAATAGGGTGTGGGAACCATGGTTTGGTGGGAAGCTGCACTGTGGATTTACTGCAGTGTTCCTGCTCCACCAAACTCTACATGACTTTGTTTGCCACTGGTGTACACCTGCCTTGAGCTTCCTGAGGTCAGAAAAACTTGCTCAGAGATTTCTGAAACGATTTGATTAACAAACAAGCGCTCAAAATGGGTGAAGGTGGCACTTAGAAGCTGAAGCAGGACGTGAGGTGGTTGCATGCATTGGTCACACTCCAGCAGTTGTTCAATTTCCAGTTTGCATGAAGCTTTTTCTCTCTGGTGGGCTATGATCACATGCTGCGTTCAAATTTTGAAACCCCAGACCAAATTCATACCATCTGACAGTGAACTGTCTTTCCAAAGATATTTATGATCAGTCCTAGGATAAAGTGGTTGCAAATGCCGGTGGAAATTGCATCTTTTGTAGGTTGATTTTGTAGGTTCCAGGGGAACTGCCGGAGGCATCAGCAGGACCCTCCCAAGCCCTGCAGAGGGGGAGACCAGGAATCCAGCAGCAACCCGAAGCCCAGCAACAGGTAAGCCCCCAGAGCCTTCCGGTTCCTGGTCCACTTCATACTGTGGGAAGACAGAAAAAAGAACAGGAGGAATTCTGGGTAGAGTACGGTTATGTACTCCCAGTAGGGGGGGGAGGGGTGTACCAGCATTCCTTTTTTCTTTTTTCTGTCGTGTGATAGATTATCTCACTTGTTCAGTATGAAGGGGACGAGGACAGGAGGGACATGGGGGTAATGGGTGGCGGCTTGCATTCTGCACTCGTCCCCTCAGTTTTCCACATAATAAATCACGCGCTATTGGCAGGTCTTGTTACAGGCAATTAAATATGGCAGGCTATGTACCACTTTTATAAAGGTCCTCCTTGACCCTAGATGACCCACAATATTAAAATACATGTTCCTTCATTAACAGTGTTTCTCCAATGCCCTACTGGTGAAATATGAATTGCTCTTCTGACAACTTTCAGCATTGAATCCACTGGCATCTCTAAGCAAGCCATCCTAGTATATTCTAGTATTACTGTATCTACACAGCTGAAAACTGCCCCTAGACAAGTCACTCTTTATCCAACATGTCCTCAGACTACTCCAGTGAAGGCTACAAAAGAAAGCACTCCAGTGCTGGTCTGCTTCCAAATACAAAGCGCCAAAGAGCTGTGAACAGATTACTACCTAGGAGACTTCTTTCTCACTCCCATGTGTTTGCAGAACCCTCTTTGACATTGTCTCCATTCGAAAGTCTGGTCAATAACTCAGCAAAGTCTTACTGATGCAACATGGAGCTTGTAGTGCTGATCTGCTGGCCTTCTGGATTGAATCGAGAGCAGATGATGACCAGATGCTGATCCATTTGAACATTGTATATGTAATTTTTCTGTGATTCTCATGTGCTGGACTTCTTCCATACCTAATGTGACTAAGAAAACAAGGTCGGTATATAGGTACTGATTCAACAAAGTGCTACTTCAGACGCAAATAGCTTTGAACACATATGTTTGTTGTTTTTAAATCATTCCTTTGTGTGCAAAAAGCAGTTGTGCATATCAAGACCATTTTCCAACAACCATTCACATAGTGGTACCCCATTTATAATTGCTTGGGTCAGGAATATCAACATTGCTCTCATGTTGATGCTTGAGCAGCTCATCCTGCCCAGGGATTGGGTTTGAAATCTGGGACTCGTAGTCCTGATTTTACACATTGGTTGGACAGGGCTACACATTCTAGAATGCTACAAACAAACTAGACTGGACGATCTACTCACACATGAAACTGGGTAAGTTGAGAGCTCTGTGTCAAGATCAAGGCAGCCTGCTGATCAGAATTCATATTGGTTGGGCGTGTGATGACCAGATCTATTAAAGGTAATGCACTAGAAACTGTTTCAAAGCTTCTCAGAACTTTTGACTGTTTCAATTCAAGACTCCTTGGCAGGCCTAATGATGGTTTTACTTGCACTGTTGTACAGAAAACAGACTGCATTTAATCCACTTTAACCTTTGGCAAAATGATGTTCATCCGTTCCAGTATTGTTGAAATAAAGCCAGGTCCTCGCTTTAGAGTGGCAACTACAGACAAGACTTAAGGTCTGTTGTTTTCTGCGTCAAAAACAATAAGGTCGGTGAAATGTAGTCTGATGATTTCATGCCATAATGCCTATATCTAGTCCTGGATTTTCAATTGTCAAATAACTGCATTGTGGAAGGTGTAGTCGTAGTTCACACCAATTGAAACAAACTAATGTTGTGTTTCAATTTAGATGCCCATACATAGGTTCCCCTGAATCATGTCCTTATATATGCACAATTCGCATTGCCCTTATTTAGGCATAGAATCCCAGTCCTTATTTAGGCATTAGCCATGCTTTCCAAATACAGGCATGGTCACCTATATCCGTCCATCCCACGACACAACGAGTTCTTAGAAACCAGACCCTTAAGCCATCGGGACTTTCCCTAGCTAGGATTATTGATTTCTCCAAGAACTCATCTATTATGCATGAACTACTATTCCTTAGAGGTTCATCCATGACGTCTTCCTCTGCCCGACTTTACGTCAATGCTAGCATTCCTAAACACCCTCCAGGTATAAATATACATTCCCTTACCATGGCAAACCCCGGCACGGCTCGGCACAACTTGACTGCACGGTTCGCCACGGCAAGTTCAGAAGAGACCATATTCCGGCCTGATGCACTGACCAGATGCTATCATCCCTGCTCACAGAGGATCCAGCTTCCAGTGTTCTGACTCCCTTTGCGGGGTGTTATAGTTAGAGACTCGGATAGAGATTCCCACCTCTCTTATTCTAAAGGTATGGAGCGGACTAGAACCTAGAGGGACTCTTGGCATACAAACTTAGTATATTTCATACTATAGAAACAGCACCTACTCTTACCTTGTACTACACTTAGGTTAGGTACACTGGGGTAGAACTATTTAGAAGCACAAGACGAGTATTCACTTTTTAGCCTGTGTTATTTATGTATGCATATATGAATATATGTCATAGCTCAAAAAAAACAATGCTATTGCAGTATTATTTCTTCTTACTGCTTACGCTGTGCGTATTATATCTGGCTTACTGTCTAATGATTGTAACAGCTCATATCTCTTACACAAGAAACAAGACTGTTCAATAAATCCCTTTTATTGAAACGCCCGTCTATCTATTTCTGTGTAACTCGGAAGAAATTAAGCATGCACAATTGACTGAGTGAAACTGTTATCTGTTGTTTCCACGATTCTGAGACGCGTTCCGATTCTAAAGGGAAACAAAGTTGTCATGTTTATGTGGTTGTCAGAAACTAATCCCTTCTTTTTTATTCGAGAAGTTTCTAGTGACCTCTGAGTTAGCTGGCACATAAAGTAATGAAGTTTAATGTACTCGATAGGAGCATACTGACCTTAGTCCTATGCAAAAACTATAGTGTATATTATTCCAATGCGCAGAGCCTATAAGGGAAATAGGAACGACACTACACTAACACACCTGAAAACTAGACTTCTACGAGAAAATGATAAGTTTGGAAAAACTCTGTCCCTCTGAAATGGGGTAATCTCAAAACTCTAGGCTGGTCTTTACCGGGAAAATCTCAAAACACCATAACCATTTCAATCAGAACTTAAAATCAAACCATGTTCCATGAAAACGTCGATACATTCAAATTCATAGAAATGCAGAAGCAATACCCAATTGGAAAGAAAAAGAGATAAACCTATTCACTCTTTAAAATGGGGATGGCACATGGTTGGAATCTGACCTACCTCATGAATATTAATGAGGTAGGTCGCATTTGTGACTCATTTCGATTGGAGCAAATCACAGGGATGGTGGCCTGCTGGAGTCAGCAGACCAACTTGTCTGTGCTTGCCTTTCCTTTTGCATGTTGAGGAGTTGGCAGGGGTCCCCCTGAACCCTTGCCTCCTCTTCAATAATTTTCTTTTTACAGTCACAAATAGGAAACGGGCCCCAGGTTACCCTTTTCATTGTGAGAATGCTTCACATTCCCTTTTGAGGTGTCAGTAAAAAAAAAAATCCATGTATTGTGACAAGATTTCAGTCCCAAAACATTGATACATGACATACTAAATCAGTTTTTCGAAAGGACACCGCAGAATCCCATTTAAGAAATAGACGTTTTCAACTGCTAAAGTGGGCTTAATACATATGAAAAAGCATTGAAATGGGAGCAAACACTAAATTGGAGTGTTCGTGACCATTAAAATGCTTTGTGCATCTGGCCCGACCACTTTTTCACATTAATCCTTAGAGCATGCGTTGTTGGTTCGATGCAAGAATAAAAAGAGTTAACAGGTTTTAATAATCCTTCTATCCAGTGTGTGCCTCAACCTTTTTCCAAGAATGTGCAGAGAATACCAGCAGAGTTCAACAGCAATTTGCAAAGGAAAAAAAAATAAAGGTAATCGCTGAAATTAAAGTTGATCGCAGCTTAGGAAGTTTATTTTGCGTTGCAGCTCCATGGTTTGCCGAGTGTAAGATTCCTCAAGACGCCCCTTTCAGCCCCCACTGATGAACTTGAGTCATTCAAGCAGGCCTAAGGGAGGTCAGCTGAAGTTCCCACTGACATTGAGTGCCGCACCTCTAGCTGACATGGAGTGGTCCAATGATGGATCTCAAGACACCTCATAGCTGCCAAGTGACCCCAAACTGTGTATGGCACTTTCAGCATTTTCTGCCCATCAGCACGTTGCATTCTGAGATCTCTAGTTACATGACATGAAGTCACTTGACCAAAGGGTTTGCGGCATAAGAGCATGATCGCGCTATGTTATTCATTGAAATTGCGTTGGATCGAAACTATAATCCATCTCAGGATAAAATTATTTTCCAGTTCTGAGCTCTCTTTTCACAAATCATTAGCAGGTGTGTAGGTCCAGTTTTCTTAATTGAAGAATGTACAGCCTGCAAGTTCCAGAATGCATTGATTTGCAAGACTGGACACGGGCCGTCATGATAGGGCGCGAACTGACAATTAAAAATTAGGCAGATTATGTAGCATTTTAATTAAGATTTTTGTGGCATGTCGGTATGTTTTTTGCTTTGTATATCTTGTGCTAATTAGTATTTTTTCTGCTAAACATTGCACATTTCAACTTTTTACATGCCAGAGACATGAATATAGTTGGATGATGCACTTGATAAAAAGAGAGGGGCTGTGATCTGTGTTCATTTACTCTGTGTGGCTCAGTGGACTAATGCGTCTGCTGCAGGGGCCTGTGTTCGACCTCATGGTCACAGGTTCACATCCCGGCGGGTCCACTCAGCCTTTCATCCTTCTGAGGTCGATAAAATGAGTTGGGTAACAATAAACATCTGTTATTCAGCGCCAAGATACCCGTAGTGGTGAACGTGCGCTTTCAAATACACGTGTTATGTTATGTGTGTTTAGTCACACCTTTGGTTAGATATTGCTTTTTAGTTCAGTTGTGCTGATGCTGAGTTGCTCTTTGTCCTCTAATTAGTAGAAGTGTTTCTTTAGCTGCCTGCCAAAATCTTTGTCACTAGTCTTCTAAAAGAATGTGCATGCAGTGCCCTTCAGTTTCTGCTGGTGGGTGTTTATAGTATAATTCCACCTTCTAGGAAGCCCTTCCATCACAGTGCATGAAGTGCATTGTTTTCAGTATACAGCTAGGAACTATTTGGTGAAAGCAGAAGCCATATTAAAAAGAAGTCAGCAACCTGTAAAATCAACATATTCTACATTACGGGCAAATTCTTATATGAAGTACAGTCTAAAAATGATGTGTGTAAATTCTCTATATTATGCGTTAAAGGAAGTAAATATTTCTTCATCAGCTGTACCAGTGCTTTAAACCACACAGAGCAGTAGTAGGCTGTTTGTGATCTCACACGTGCTAGTGTTCTGATTTTACTAAGTAGCGTAAAGCCCAGCAAAAGGCCCCACCACTCATATACCTCACGATATACAATAAGAACAGAATTGGGAGAGATCTCCAAATAATCACTGGGGAATTTGGAGTAGTATCCATATTAAGGGCCAAAAGAGAATTAAATCATATTACTGTCCATCCAGATGGGCACAGAGATTCTTCCACTTAGTTCATAAACACACGAATAGACGTAGAGGTGAGTCTTCAAAACGCTTTATTCCTCAGATATTGAACATCCAGCCCAGCTAATGCATTTCACCCTTCAACAAGGGATTCACCAGGGCTGTGAAACAAACAATACAAAAACTATATTTAAAAACAAATAAAATACATTAAAACCAACAATAGATTCAATAATAAGACAGGTTTTCATATTTGCACTAAATGCAATATGTGTGAATTTGGATTTAACTAAATGAAGAATTTCAGAAACAGTATGGAACAAACATACATCACCAACAATTTATCAGTTGTAAATGTGGTTATGCTATTTATATTATGATTTGTGGATGTTTAAAAGCATATGTAGGAAGTACTAAAAACAACTCTCAAATTAGGAATATAAGAGCATGCAAGAGCAATTAGGAAGCAAGAGCAATGTTTCATTTAGCGCATTACATCCAGGATTGTCATCCAGATTATATGAACTCCATTGCTGTTCTGCATTCAACACACCATAGTCTTTCATGCCTTCAATGTCATTATTTAATCACTCCAGCTACTCATAAGGATACCCCCAGCTCTTCAGTGATGCACACAGTTGTAAATCCTGGGGTTCACCCCAATTACTACCTAACTGAGGGTCCTCCTCGCACCCACAACTCTCATTAATGAAGTCAGGAGATGCTTTCACAGAAACTCCTTTTAGTTTCCATTAAACTTAGAGACTTTCAAAAGATTTGTAGAAAAGAGACCACAGGTAACCCATAAAATATGTCGCCACCTGGACTTAACTGTGTATGGGATTGTACCCAGCTTTCACGTAATACACTGAGCAATCCAGACCTTTTCCCCTTCTGTTCTACAGTTGCTCTTTTAGCTGCCCATCTTTCTCTCTCTCCTTTTAAGTGACACCTTCCCTTATTTCGCACAAGCATTTCATTAACTACATCATAGGAGCTCAGCAGTGGCTGGCTCTAGAATCTTCAGCACAACAATACTCACACATTATTCTGTAACACAACAAACGGTGGACAAGAATATTACAAGAAACTTCAAAAGCTATAACCCTATTTTGAGACGAACATAGTACCACATAGAGTTGTGCAGATTTGATAAAAATGTGGATCTTTATTACTCCCTGCTTTAGCATCTACTATTGTGTGAATACTATAATTGTTACAATGACATAGTGCTCAACTGCATATTCATCCTACTTGACATATCCACAGCCTTTGCTAGTGTCACTCACAATACCCTGCTTAAAAACTCTGATAGACTGAAAGTGCCTAGATGACTTGTTACTGGTATCTTCTAAAGAAAGTTAAACTGTTTCTTCCAGAAAGTGACTTCAGAATTGCTATTCAATCCCTTGCTTCTGGAAGATGGTAATGGCCTACTGTTGAGGGTCCCAGACTAATCCATAGTCATAGGGTCATTTTCCTTTACACAATTGGGAGCCCTGGTCTGCCAGAAATGGGTCTCAACTGCTACCTAAGTCTTGCCTCATTTTCATGCAGGTCCTCAACAACTCCTCACCAAAATGTTAAAGTTGGAGGACAGGGTCTTCATACAGAAGCCTGGAGCCACTCAGGTATGAGGTAAGGTATTTATTTCATGTTTAGCTCTTAGGTTACAGCAACAGCAGGTAGGTTCTATCATGACTCCATCCTGTCTCTAATAGTTCCTACCTCCTAGTTTTCTTAGCAGTCCGCACACAAATATTTTATTATATAATCTACTCTCAGCATTCCAGACACCAGCTCAGACATACAAGGAATAGGAACAATCAGGATAGTTCATCTACTTTATGGCCTTCCAGACTACACACAGGCAGCATGTACGGGCATCCTACATGCCACAGGACAGCTCATTAAGGGCCTAAAGGAATGTGATCAAATTGCTCCCATCCTGATGGAACTCTATTGGTTTACCTTGCCAGCCCGCCCCACCTTCAAGACCGGTTGAGTCACTTACTGAGCCGTCACAACCAGCACCTTTGCTTATCTTGCAGAGAAGCTCACTATCTCTGGTCATTCTTGCTACACCTGCAGGCAGGATACCATCAGACTGCAGATTAAGAGGGAAAAAAAAAAGACAGCAGGCCCTTTCCATCGACCCAGGATCTGGAACAACATCCCTGTATCCATCAGGAATGCACCAATGCAGCTCCAGTTTAGGAAAGGGTTGAAGACGCACCTCTTTAAGAAAAATTACATCACAATGCATTAACCCAGCTTCCTTTCCTATTATTTGTTGAATGTATGCTTGTCTGTGACTGTTTACAGCAGTCTGCTGACTTGGTTTGGGCTATTCAAATATCAAATAAATGCATACACATACATTCACACATATCATTTACTTTCTACATAACTAATAAATAACAGCACATAAGAATTATTGCCTCTTTGAAAACTCTATTCCTCTCCCTAAAAGATTACCTCAGGATTCTACCCTTTCACCTATCTTCATCAATCTTTATGTTGAGCCCCTTAGTACACTCCTAAAGAAATCAGGTTCTACTTGCAATCTCTATGTTGATAACACTTAGGTTCACCTTAAGACTTCCTTCTCTGATGGCTTATCTCTTCTAACTTAAATGATCATACATCTTCATTAATGGATGGCTAATAACCTATCTAACTAAATCCTGATAAAATGTAATTTTTGCCGACCTCAATTCCTTATAGCAATACATAATTCAAAGCCTAAAGTGCACCCATGATTTTCTCTGCCTGCAAGCTTCCCATTGTTAATGTGCTAAATCCCTATGCTTATTACCAGAAAGCGAATCTAGTCTAAAGGGCGAAAGTAAAAAACTATCTGGCACTGCTCCTTTCCGGATTAGGCTTATTCTTCAAATCAAATTCGACATCAAAGAGCCAGACTTCAAACCTGGAGTCTTGGTCCTTGTACTCTTCCAGTTAGACTAAGGAAACTTACCTCTGACTGTTTTACTGAAAAAAGTGTAGCTGCTATGAAGGCAGTCCTCAACATGACTGCAAGACCTATCATATTCAGGGAAAGATTTAATGTTACCTCAATTATCAACACATTATATTAGCTCTCAGTCAAATCCAGAAGTATGGGTAAATTTAACACATTATTTTGGGCTCCTCCAGCAATCTTACTCAGAATCTGACTTTATCAAGCACAATCTGCTCCCAATGGAGATTTGAATTTTTTCTTCTTAAGACACCATATGCTTGATTCTGTCCTTCTCAGGGAATGTTTTATGAATCCAAAATCTACTATCTTCTCTGCAAACTATGTCTTGCTATCCTTCATTCACAAAATACTAAAAATATTACTTTCAAGTGCCAACTTCAGTGCTGGTAATTTTCAATTCTTCTGTATTCTTTGAAATTTATTTTTCTCCTCATGCTGGCACTAGTTGTTTTGTTATTCTAATCAGAACTTCTTTTTCATCATATCACTGCTGAGTCTATCATTGATAAGTATTTGCGTATGCTGATAGTCATGTGTGCTAGTTTTCATTCAATGCATCTAATCCACTGCTTGATAAGCCTCCCTGTTTATTTATTTGGACATCATATAATTTGTTATGTCTCTTGGCTATGGAGCTCTACCATACCACTGGTGTAACCTTTGTTTGCACTATAAAAAACTAAACAAAATAATTAGAGGTTGATACTACAGAATGCTGAGTATGTGGAAGCTGGTGATACCCCTTACTGGGCCTATGGAGACTGGCTATATATGATGCTAGACACGTAGAGTCTGTTAATAACAGTTGGCAAGTATGTGAAGATTGACAGTACCCATGGCCTTGCAGGTGGAGGCTAGTCATTCCTGTTTCTGAGAATAATGAGTCTGGACATTTCTGTTGCCTGAAAGGTGCAAGCTGGTGATTGTTATTTCAGGGTATGCGGAGGCTGGCTATACCTGTTACTGGCAAGTGAAGGCTACCCATAGATATTGCTTGTCACCTGAGGCAGTTTATTCCTGCTTATGCACATGTGAGGACTAATGGTACCAATTACAAGTCATGAACAAACTGGTCATACTTGCTCCTAGTCAAATGTAGACGGACCATACCTGTTACATGCCATGTGGAAAGTGTTAGCCCCAAGCTTCTGTTTCCAGCGTGAACTGATTTAATCAGTCAACTTTTGTTCAGGGCTACTGTCCCAAAGTCCTTTGCAGCTGGTACTATGCACCAAGAATCCTTTGGCAGACATCTCCAAAAATCCTCCTATTTACTGGTTTTCAAATAATTTCATGTTTTAATATTTTTATTAGCCTGAAATGCTTTATAGTGCACCATTTTGCACTGTTTGTCTTACTTCCCCAATGAAGTGATCTTTAAATAATGTATGCTTTGTCAATGGTCCAATGCACTTTCATAATTCCTGTTTATACTTTCTTCCTGCATAAATGTTTTAAGTGCCTCTTACCATCGTTCCTACCATCACCATTGGATATTACTCTAGACCAATCTGAATTTACACAACGTTTTTGATAGCATGCTCATTTTAAGATTTTTTCCATCATGGAAAATGAATGACTGAACCATATGTAGAGTATGTTTTTAAGATATAAAATGTTTTATATAATTCAGATAAAAATTGTTTAGGGTTTAAAATTCATTGTTACCCTCAAGATGTTTTAACACCTGTGAGTCAGCTGAATCCATAATATCACTTTTAAACAGTGGAAACACATTTCAGTCTCACAGTGTGCATAGGACACTTGTTGATTTATAAGCCAGAGAGTTTGGAAAATGTGTTTAATTAGCAAGTATCATTGGGCTCAAGAAGCAGTCAAATGCATAGAAGGTCCTCCCCAGTACACTATTGCCTCTAGAAGAACTGATCTCCGAGCCAGTAATGCCCTCGATTCTAAGCCAGGTAGAGTGAAATTGCCCCATGGAATTTCCATTCACCTTGTTCAGAATGGTATGTATTTCCACATCATTTTCTCAGATGTGGGAGAACCACACCCAATTTTTCAAGCTGGTAATTCCTGCTAGACAAAATTGCATAAGTATTTGTTTGCAGCAGCAGCCAAGACTAATTCCCCATTTTTTAAATGCACCCTTCTGCCAGACAAACTTTTCTCTTCCCTCCCCTGCTCCTGCACCCCTTTCTCACCCTCCACAACGTTCACTTGCTAAGAAATTTTGAGTTTCACATGTCCAGGTAGTAAAAACTCTTATATTTGTTTTCACTACTGCAAGGCCTACCTCTACCATAGGATAACATTGGAGTTACCAGATTCAATTAATAAGCTATAATTTCCAAATGGAAACAGGTAACCAGTGCATGTTTGGTGTCTTTGGAATTGTAATGAAAAATCCTAACTTATGGTGAAGTGAGATTTCAAATTACAATTTTTAATATGTCACCTTTAGAAAGTAGAAATGTTCCTGCCCTTAGTCATTTAGTGACTGTAACTTGTCCCTGGGTCATATGACTAGATGTAGCTGAAATTGGGCTTTGTGTATTCCTACTACACAGCCACACACAATAGAGAGCGTAGGTGTGCAGTAATGGGCCATCACTGGCAGGATGGGAGGGAGGACCTGGGCACAGCCCCACTTACACTTGAATAGGCAGTGTCCTGCCTCCACACAAAGGACTGCATACCCCCATATAGTCTGGAGCAAAGACAGCAGTGGTGGCTCGCAGAGGGAATGCTGTGGGGCGGTGAGGCGGGGTAGGGCGGGGGTAGTGGAGTCAGACATATTACGGCAAGGAGTAAAGCAAGTAAATAAATAAATAAAACTACTTACCTTGCGCTTGCTGCATCACCGACGATGCAGCGAGTGCAAGGTAAGTAGTTTTATGTATTTACTTACTTTACTCCTTGCCATCGTATGTACGACTCCACAACCCCCCACCCTGCCACGCCCCCACCGCGACCAACCACCCCACAGCATTCCTTCTACAAGCCGCCACTAAAAGACAGGAAAGGTGGGATGCCTTGAGACTTCAAAGGGAATTCTGGAAGCTTCTCTCACCTTCCAGAGGGAGAGTATCTGTCAAGAACTCACTAGTAGCCGTTGTTACCCCCTCCCCTAAGAAAAGAAGAAGAAGAATGATTCCTCGTTCCAGGTTTGGAAGAGCACTGCAGCACTTGTGGATCTTAATGCAGAGGTTGCTCCTCTTGATTGCTGAAACCGGCGTTGAGGAAATCCAAGATGGCGGCAACCCTCGAGCGAAATCTGAGCGCTCTAGTCTCTGGGCTAAGGTCTCGAGCCCAAGCGAATCTCTAGCGCGAGCTCCCTACAAGCCGCGCACTTCAACTGAATTTCTCGGCTGAGAGCAACGTTTGTTTCCTGTTCCTGCTCTGAAGAGATTTTCAGCTTGTTTTCTTCATGATTTTTCTCCCGCTTTTGCGGAAGGATGTGCACATCGGGAACGCTGTTCCCAGTAACGAATTTAGAATTTTTGAATCTTGTTTATTTTTCCTGAGAGAAGTTCTCGTCAGGATTGAAGAGGTCTTTGAAGTTCGAAGTATTCCCTGAGAAGTCTATCATTTCCAGAACTACAATTCTACCAGAAATAAGTAAGACGAATTAGTCATTGTGAGAACTAAACTCCGCTGGAACTGTATCCTTTGAAGTTTACTTGAACAATTGACAGCTATTTCCATTCTTTTGGAGAGACTTCTGGTTATTATCGTTTTTTGGGTATATTCAGGATGTTATTAAAGTCAAGAGTTATCAGTAAGAGAGAAGCAAGCCTGCAGTGTTCCTCAGGTAGCCACCAGTTTTCCAGAGGGTGAAGGAAGGGAGTTAGTTGGGCACTGTAATTGGAGGCATAAGTTTGTTCTCTCATCCTCTGCAGGTCCGGCCCGATTACTTCACAAATCTATTAACAGATGAGGGAATTCCACTCGAAGATTCCTAATAGAAGAAGTTGGACAGTTCCTAAACGTGCAGCAGTCTCTCTTTTCTTATCCAATTCCCCTTTCCCCCCCCCCCCCCGTGAGTGTCAAGTTCAGAAATCTGATTTGGCAACCGCGTCGGGGATTTGGGAGCTATCATCTGCTTCTGTGGAAAAATTCTGGCACAAGGTAAGAGATCCTGACAGATTGAAGTGCCTTTTGTTTCCACCCAGGCAGGATGGCAGAAGGATTGGATGTTAATGCCTTAGCAGCCCTAATTGAAAACATGCAGCAACAATTGACCTTAGTGTTAGAGGAAAATAAGGAATTAAAGGAAGGTATTAAAAGATCTCAGGTTGAAAATCAACAGCTCTTACAGAAGTTAAATGCCTATACCCCCGGGTCCTCATCTCAGACTAGAGGACCTGAAAGAAAAGATTTCCCTAGCCCCAACTCTGAAATAACTACTCAAGTCATACATTCCATTTCCCCCATAATTCCTTTAGCCCCTCCTGAACGCTTTAATGGGGATCCTCAAAAGGCACAAATCTTTCTAACCCAATGCTCGTTACACTTCTTTTGTAGACCAATAATTTTTGCTGAAGACCTGTCGAAGACAGCGTTTGTATTGTCCTACTTGAGTGGTGACGCAGCCTCTTGGTCCATGCCCATTGTCTCCCGTAATGATTCTGTGCTGTACAACTTTGAAGATTTCAAAAGAGAATTCCTCCGGATCTTCGACCGTCGAGCCATTTCTCAAGCGACTGATAACGAGTTACTCGAGTTAAGACAAGGGAATCGAGATCTAATTTTCTACTTGGCTCAATTCAATAAATTGATAGTTGAGACTGAATGGCCAGAAGCCAAAAGAGCCGCAATTTTCTACAGAGGCTTGATGGAAGAATTAAAGGACGCCCTGGCTCAAATTCCGGATAGACCCACGGAAGTTTCCAAGTTAATAGATCTAGTATTACAAATTGACCAAAGGTTATTTGAAAGAAGATCAGAACGAAAAAGGGAATTTAGACCCATTCCTCCACGATTTGATCGGGGCAAAACCGACAATGCCAAGACTCCAGATTTACACTCTCCTGAAGAACCCATGCAGATTGGAAGTGTCCGAGGGCCTCTTTCCAAGGAAGAAAAGGAAAAAAGAAGATCTGGAAATTTATGTTTGTATTGTGGTCAGTCGGGGCATTTTGTGAAGGAATGTCCTAAAAAGCCAAAGACAAATAATAATCCGTTAAAAGAGAAGCTCCATCAGTGAAAAGAGTTGCCCTGATGGATGATCAAATTAAGTCGACTCTTGGATATCAACATTTGGCAAACACCCTACAATCAGCTTCACCACATCTTATAGTACCATTTGATTTGAGTTTTGAAGCAAACGAAATCAAAGATGTTTCGGTGATGATAGATTCTGGGGGTACGGGCAACTTTTGCGACATACAATATGCCAAAAGAATTGGAATGAATTTTGTGAACCGGTCCGAGCAGTGGACGGTACCAACTTGACTTCAGGTCCAATCACATGTGAAACTGAATTGGCGGAATTAAAGCATAATCAAGGGCATTTTGAAAAAATTTCTTTCAATCTTATAGATGCTCCCCAGTTCCAGCTGATCCTAGGTTTACCATGGCTTACCGAGCACAATCCAGAAATAAATTGGGAGACCAGAACTGTGAAACTAAATTCGAACTACTGCCTCCAGCATTGTTTTAACCTTTCTGAAGCTCAACCTCTGACCTCTCCTGTCAAGTCTTTAGCCACCAAACCGAATGTGATTGGAGCTATTGAGACCGTAACCTTTCCAGAAGTTTATGAGGATTTAAAGGCAGTATTTGACAAGTCTAAGGCTGAAAAACTCCCTCCACACAGGCCATATGATTGCAAGATTGAATTGGAGCCTGGAGCAAATCTGCCATGTAGCAGAATTTACGCTCTCACGGAGAAAGAAAATCAGTTCTTGAAGGAATACTTAGACCAATATTTGGCTAATGGCTTCATTCGTCCCTCCCAATCTCCAGTTTCCTCTCCTTTATTCTTCGTTCCTAAAAAAAAGAATGCTGAGTTAAGAACGTGCATCGACTATAGGGCATTGAATCGAGTTACGGTAAAGAACAGATATCCCTTACCACTCATATCTGTGCTTCTAGACCAGGTGAAAGAAGCAAAAATCTTCACGAAATTAGATCTTCGTGGAGCTTATCATTTAATCAGAGTTGCTGAGGGAGATGAGTGGAAGACTGCCTTCCGGACTAGATACGGGTTATTCGAATACCAAGTAATGCCCTATGGTTTATGCAATGCCCCAGCCGCATTTCAACATTTTGTCAACGACATCCTGAGAGAATACCTTGATCGCATCGCTGTGGTCTACATAGATGACATTCTGATTTTCTCCAAGAATCTACAGGAACATGTACAACATGTTCGAGCAATTCTTCAACGGTTATTTGAAAATAATCTGTACGTGAAGCTTGAAAAATGCGCCTTTCATGAAAAAGAGGTGGAGTTCTTGGGATTCGTTTTATCTGAAAAAGGAATCTCCATGGATACTGCTAAGATTCAGGCAATTTTGGATTGGCCCTCTCCCAAGAATGTAAAAGAAGTCCAAAGTTTTTTTGGGTTTGCCAATTTCTACCGTCGTTTCATTCAAGAATTTTCTAAACTTGTAACTCCCATCACCAGACTATTAAGAAAGGGAGTAACTTTTCATTGGTCCAGTGAGGCAGAGACAGCCTTCAAGTTTCTCAAAGAAGCCTTTACTTCGGCACCTATTCTCCTTCACCCCGACATTGAAGAACCCTTCTACGTTGAAGCTGACGCCTCGGATCTGGCTATTGGAGGTATATTATCCCAAAGACACAAGAAAACTGGACAACGCCATCCCGTGGCATTTAGATCCAGAAAGTTGACTCCTCCTGAAATTAATTACTCAATTGCTGACAAGGAGCTATTAGCAGTACGAGACGCCTTTGTAGAATGGCGCCATTATTTGCTGGGCGCTCGGCATGTGGTTACAGTATTTACAGACCATAAAAATCTTCAATTCTTGAAATCAGCGAAAACCCTCACTGCCAGACAATTAAGATGGTCGCTTTTTTTTGCTGATTTCAATTTCACGATCACGTACTGGCCAGGGGCAGCTAACGGAAAGGCTGATGCCTTATCCCGAGTGGGAACAGTTTCTAAAATAGAGGAAACCCAGAAGAAACCAATCATACCTGCCGAAAAATTTATATGTGTTCTACAATTTTCTGAAATAAAAAAGAAAGTTCGAGAATCAATGTCTGATGAAGAAATTCTGAATTGGGCTAAGGAGAACGAAGAAAGAACTGTGATCGACAATCTTCCCTATATGAAAGAGACTTTGTATCTGCCTACAGAAGAAATTCGAGAGTCTGCACTGCAAGCTTGTCATGATGATCCTTTGGCTGGGCACAAGGGGATTTTAAAGACTACAGAATTGCTAAAAAGATACTTCTGGTGGCCCACCATGATTCCTCAAGTGAGACAATACATTCGCTCTTGTGACAAATGCATCAGGGGAAAATCCAATAGACAAGCCCCTGAGGGAAAACTCCAACCCCTCCCCATAGCTCCTCATCCTTGGCACACTGTCACGATGGACCTTATTGTAGATTTGCCAACTAGTCAAGGCTTCGACACCATTTTGGTATTTGTAGACACCTTTTCCAAAATGAGTCATTTTATCCCTTTAAAGAAGCTCCCCACAGCTCCCCAGTTGGCCAAACTATTTTCTCAACACATAGTTCGAGCATATGGAATTCCAGTAGTTGTAATTTCTGACCGTGGTACCCAGTTTGTCTCTCATTTTTGGAGGGCCTTCATGCAGGAGTTGGGAATTGATTCCCGATTCTCGACAAATTATCATCCAGAAACTGATGGTCAGACGGAAAGGGTAAATCAAGAAATTGAACAATATCTTCGTCTGTACCTTCTAGACCAAGAAGGTGAATGGCCAGACCTCATTGGGACAGCCGAATTCGCATATAACAATGCGGTTCATGCTTCCACGGGGTTTTCTCCATTTTTTTTTAACTCTGGAAGACATCCAAATATAATTTTGGGAAGGTCAGAAAATAAGGTCCCGGCAATTAAAGATCTTAAAGATAAGATTCAAGAAACTTACCAGTCTGCCAGAAAAAATTTAAACTTAGCAAAAGAGACTTACAAGAAGTATGCTGATCGAAAAAGAAGATCGAATCCAAATTATTCTAAGGGAGAATTGGTCTGGTTATCCACTAGACATTTACATCTCAAGGGAAACAGGAAGTTCTCACCTAGATTTCTAGGCCCTTTTAAGATCAACAAGATTATCATTCCAGTGACAGTTAAACTTACCTTACCTCCTCAAATGAAAATTCATCCAGTATTTCATGTCTCTCTCCTAAAAAAGAGTCCAACTAATGTCAGACTAACTATACCACCAAATCCAGTCACAATAGATTCTCATCCAGAATATGAAGTTAAAAGAATCTTAGACTCAAGAGTTAAGAGAGGAAAATTGCATTATCTCATAGACTGGAAAGGTTATGGCCCCGAAGAAAGATCTTGGGAATCAGCAGATAATGTACACGCAGCTAGATTAGTGAAACAATTTCATGACACTCACCCTAACAAGCCAAGGTTGGTGGGACGATCTTTAGAGGGAGGTACTGTCAAGAACTCACTAGTAGCCGTTGTTACCCCCTCCCCTAAGAAAAGAAGAAGAAGAATGATTCCTCGTTCCAGGTTTGGAAGAGCACTGCAGCACTTGTGGATCTTAATGCAGAGGTTGCTCCTCTTGATTGCTGAAACCGGTGTTGAGGAAATCCAAGATGGCGGCAACCCTCGAGCGAAATCTGAGCGCTTTAGTCTCTGGGCTAAGGTCTCGAGCCCAAGCGAATCTCTAGCGCGAGCTCCCTACAAGCCGCGCACTTCAACTGAAGTTCTCGGCTGAGAGCAACGTTTGTTTCCTGTTCCTGCTCTGAAGAGATTTTCAGCTTGTTTTCTTCATGATTTTTCTCCCGCTTTTGCGGAAGGATGTGCACATCGGGAACGCTGTTCCCAGTAACGAATTTAGAGTTTTTGAATCTTGTTTATTTTTCCTGAGAGAAGTTCTCGTCAGGATGGAAGAGGTCTTTGAAGTTCGAAGTATTCCCTGAGAAGTCTATCATTTCCAGAACTACAATTCTACCAGAAATAAGTAAGACGAATTAGTCATTGTGAGAACTAAACTCCGCTGGAACTGTATCCTTTGAAGTTTACTTGAACAATTTACAGCTATTTCCATTCTTTTGGAGAGACTTCTGGTTATTATCGTTTTTTGGGTATATTCAGGACGTTATTAAAGTCAAGAGTTATCAGTAAGAGAGAAGCAAGCCTGCAGTGTTCCTCAGGTAGCCACCAGTTTTCCAGAGGGTGAAGGAAGGGAGTTAGTTGGGCAATGTAATTGGAGGCATAAGTTTGTTCTCTCATCCTCTGCAGGTCCGGCCCGATTACTTCACAAATCTATTAACAGATGAGGGAATTCCACTCGAAGATTCCTAATAGAAGAAGTTGGGCAGTTCCTAAACGTGCAGCAGTCTCTCTTTTCTTATCCAATTCCCCTTTCCCCCCCGTGAGTGTCAAGTTCAGAAATCTGATTTGGCAACCGCGTCGGGGATTTGGGAGCTATCATCTGCTTCTGTGGAAAGATTCTGGCACAAGGTAAGAGATCCTGACAGTATCAGGTATAAACATTGGACCTCAGACACCACCTCTTCAGTTCACTTCTGGACCTGTGGATACTCTGCCAGGAAGATGGACTACTGTGTGCTACAAGGACTGCCACTCTGGAGAACTGCTGCTCTGAAGGACTGCTGCCCTGCTGTGATGACCTGCTGCCTTCTGCCCTCTTGCCTGGATGAGAGGAACTGGACCTGCATCTGCTGAACCCAGGATTCCCAGAGTGACTTGAAGGGCTAGTCTGCTGGCCTCCTGTTTAGAGATACAAGGACATAACAGGCTCACAACCTCCTGAACCTGCACCCAGATCCAGCTGGAGCTAGCCCCTGAATCCCAAGTGGTGCGCCTCAGGCCCTGGACCCTTTGTGACCTCAGAGAGGCTGATTGAAGTTTTTGGGCTCTTCACAATCATAAACAGGCCTACTGGTGCCAAAACCTTGTCAATCGCACCGACTGCCAACCCGAAGTTCCATTAGCCTGACGCATTGAATTACAGCATCGAATGCTTTCAGAGAGCCCCATTGCAGAGCACCGGCCTGACCGCTTGTGATGACAACATGATCTTTTCACTACAGCAACACCCATCTGCGATGCCAGGCCTGCTCTTCACACTACATTGACAACCGTCTGTGATGCTTCCCTGCTCCTGAGGGCCACCACGAACAGGACTCTTTGAACCGGACTGAGAAGGTAGCTTTTCAGTAGGACTATTCTGGTCCCTGTATCTAACCCGCACTCCTTTGCGGTGGTACTGAACTTGCACCTTTCTCCCTGTCCTGCATGGCCAAATAGCCGCGAGTGATGCTTTGGGCTTTTTGGTGCTATTTTAACTCAAAACTTAAAAATTACATGTCTCTGGGTCTACTGATTGGATTTTTGTTGGTCTTGCTTCATTAATTAACAATTACATTATCTTTCAACATCCATGATGGGATCCTTTTGTTGTGTGTTTTCATTGTGTTACCGTTTTAGGTGTTGCACAAATACTTTACACATTGCCTCTGAGTTATGCCTTACTGCTCTGTGCTAAGCTGTGTGAGGGTTGAGCACAGGTTAATTTAGGGTTGCTTGTGACTTCACCCCGAGAAGAAGTGTAGTTGCTGCTTGAGAAGGGTTTCAACCCCCTCAACCAGTAACCCAACTTCTTAGAATCATAAATATAGGTCCAAGTCTTTTTCATCTTATAACCCCTATAGGAATTCTCATTCCTTTGCTGTTCATTTACAGCTATAGCATAATTTTGGTGATTTCCCGTTATGCTTGTTACATGAAATTCCTGAAATACTATATTAAAGCCACACAATTAAGTGCCACTCTTTTTTTAAAAAAACTGAAAGTGCATGAGAACAACACGAATAACTAGAGCATGAGCAGCTATTGCTTGCAGTGTTTGTGTTTGTTTTGTTATTTTTTAGCAGCAAATATGACTTTGTGTGCAAAGTGTATGCAAAGAAGCATTTCACACTAAAACAAAGCCCCAAATGCCTGTTTGCATTTCATACAATTACGCATACTTTCTCTGATTATTCAAAACGTTTGCATAATTACACAAAGCAAATTCTGGCAACCTCACACACCCCTAGTTATAAGAGCAGCTATCCACTTCTTGTGCCTCTCTTCTGCCATAACTCATCTGGGTACAGTTATTCAGAACAGAAAGGCCTGCTGTGAAATCATTTTTATCTGAATTATTCAGGGTGTTCATTATTTTTTTTATAAAGTTCACCCACTATACCATTAAGGCAGGATATTCTGTTCTTCAGAGAGTTCATCTCGTTATATCTGACATACACATTTCGTCATCTAAGTTCACTAAGACTTAAGTTGCACCTTTTTTTATATGTGGCCAAAATCTGAATTTTCAAACCACCACTGTGTTAGTGCCGGAAGGCAAATCTTTTATTTAAAAATGATTATCTCCTGCGCTCTCTATAACTCTCACGCTCCGATTTTGCTTTATTGTTCTTGTTCCCTCTCTCATTCTTTGTTTCATTAATGAAAACCTCTATCGCCATTAAAAATCAGGCATATGATATATATGATATTTTAATGGTGTTGGTTCAAGCTTGTGAGATATATTGTAATGTAATGTAACGTGGATTTGTAGCTTCTGGAAACTTCTCACACAAGAGGGTGTCCGGATATATTTAAATTCGAACACAATACTCAAAACATGCTTCCCTAGTAATTTAGCAAAATACTTGTATAATGCACAATCCCTTTCTACACTCAGACTCGTTTCTTCTGGAACACATCACACGCGTCATTACTGAATGGAAGGCCTCCAATACACCTGGTAAGACAGATCTGTGGTTTAATGCACATGTAGACATTTGACAACAATCTCCATTTCCCATGCTCCAATTTTGGTGTGGCTGACTCATCCCTGTGCCAAATAAAACAAAACAAGTGCCACTGAGTTAGGTAATAATATCACCTGTTATTTACATTACTGTGAAGCAGCGTTGTTGCACGGCCAGCTCTGCTGGGTTTAAAAAAAACGCGTTGCACTGTTTTAAGCTTGGAAATGCACGAAAGAGCTCTCCGATTTTCAAACATTCAAATCACGGGCCGGACACACATCTCCTCACCTGGTGCCCTGCACGTTTCTGGTTCCCATTATACAAGCTGAATGTTTTGTGAAACAAGAACCTGACTGATTTCTGAACTCGACGAAATTTCCCTCATATCGCACCATCAGTTAATTTCCTCAAGACATCATCACATAGTCTTCGGCCTCCCGGGACGGCGGCCCTAACCCGGTCTTGTATGACAGATTGCCGATTCCTTTCTCACCGAAATAGCGCTCAAGGCCCGGGCAGCTCTTGGGGGAACAATGCTATTTTTTCAGACAGTACCAGCTACGGGTCACGTATTGCGCGAACTAAAAAAAAAGTAAACAACCATTTCCTGTTGCGCCATCCTTTTTCTTTGATCTTAGCCAATTGGGAGTAGTCGATACAAAAATTATTGTGCAAAACACAAAATGTGCAGTTTTGCACTTTATTGTCAGCACAGTACATCTGACCTCGCGTGTTGCCTGCCCAGTTTCACTTGGACGGAAGTTTGCTGCCGGTGGTTGGTTTTGGCACGCTCCCTTGCACGAGCTTCCCTCAGGATCTTTTTTTTTGTAGCGCGCTCGCGCCCCCTCAAATCCTCCGGTACAGCTACCTATCCTGCAGGCCCAATAATTGATCTCGGGAGACCGGCCGCCGCTTTGCAATTTATTCTGAGCCGTTTGGCCGGAGTTTAGAGACGGTGAGTCAGAGTGAGCCGTGTGGGTTCAAATCTGGAAAGCATTTGTTTCGCTTCCATCATTCAATCCATCAAGCTGCGAAATCCTGGGAAGGGTGCTCGCTGCCTCTTGATGGCATTCATTTGCATTCAAGCAATTGCGATACAGATAGTTTTAATTTCAGGTGGTCGGGTGCCCGGTGCGCATCTGGGATTGGTTTGCTTGTTTCGCAGAGTCCCTTACCTCTCCCTGAAAGAAGAAATTCTAAAGATTCTAATTATAACTAATGAGCAACATCCCTTGTTAATCAGGCGCAGTTATTGCAATGTGTTTATGTTCTGAAGAAACAAGGACATTTCACCTTTAGTGACACCTGCAGTAGCGTTGACCTGTATGTTTCTTTTAAAAAAGCACACTCCTTTAAAAGGTAAAAGCAACATTGGCATGTAAACAGAGAGAAGAAAATACGGGTATATTCACAAGGAAAGTTTTCCTTTGCGCTAAAAATTGCTGCCTAGCGGCAAAACAAACGTCCTTGCGCCATAGTGCAATGGTGCCTGCGTTGCAAGCAATGATTGTTTATGTGCAGGAAGGGACACCTTCCTGCCCATAACAATCTTTTAAGGCGATCTGCTTTTTCTATGTGTGCTGCAGAATGCAGCACAGATAGAGCAAAAACGAGGAGAAATAAAAGTATTTCTCCTCGTTGCGCCAATCTAACGCCTGATTGTGCATGGCGTTAGTTTGTGGTACGGCCTCAGATTTACACATCCTTGTAAATCTGGGGCAGTGACACAAAGCAATGGGTGTTGCCTTGGAATGCCAATAGCGACACCCATTGCGCACCCCTTTCATGAAGAAAACTGTGTGAAAGGGTACCATATTTACAAAGTGACTTTAAGCCATGCAAAATGGCTTAATGCTGCTTTGTAAACATGGTGCAAGGCGTTGCACCACCGGAACGCCGATAAAGTGATGTTCTGGTGGTGCAATCCCCTTGTAAATATACCCCTACATTTTTGTTTTAGCCCTGAAAATAGTAAAAGAGGCCTATTAAAAAACCCAGTCTTCGTCCATTGTCTGTTAATGGGTTAGGATCCATAGCTTAACATTTTAATCTTGCACTTTGGATAGTTGAGCTGACTATAGAGATAGTAGTACACATTTTAAAATAAACTTTCTTCAGAATTGATTGGCAATCCTCATGGTATTGAAGGGAAGTTCTACACTACCTCCTCATCGTCGCTCCTCTTCTCAATCCTCATGAATGAGGGTCAGACCTCCCTGCCAGTGCCCTTGAGCACCCAGTACACATGGGTATTGTTTTTTCTTCCTTCTCTACCTATAAAGCCCCTCCGTGCCCTCAAGCACTTCCTGCTTGCTGTTCATGTCGACGTCCTGTTAAATGGCCCTGTGTGCTTCACGTGGCCAGCAAGGCTGGTGGCGCTTCCACAGCAGCATGGGAACAGTCACGCTTCTCACTCATGGGCTGAGCTGGAGTGGGGAGAAGTGAAGTGACGGGCACTGTGGCAGTCTGCAAGCCTCACAGGTCCGTTCCCAACATCATGCAGAGTCAACGCACACCTAGGCTCATGCAAGCGTTTGGGGGGACCTGAACCCCCTTCCTCGGGGTCACTCGAAGGTACCTTCTCATGGGCCCTGGTCTGAGTCAGAGGCTCCCTTTCTTGGCAATCTCCCTGGGTCAATGAGCTTGCTATCTATTAGGAGTTTGCGGAGCTTGGGAAAACAAGGACTGAACACGTACCCTCTTAACCCCTTGCATGCCCGCCCCTTTCCCCGCCCAGTGCCGCGCCTTGCATTAGCGGAAGGAGTTCATGACGAGCTGGACTCGTCATGGGCACAGCGCCACCGCAGCCCATGACGAGTCCAGCTCGTCATGGGCACTGAAGGGGTTAAAAACAGATTGTAAGGCTCCTCATATGTGTTTACCTCATTACCCTTCACTCAACCATCCAAGGCCTTACAAATGTAGTGGGCAAAATATACCCAGGACTGGTGAGACAGCGTCTGACTGTCCCTGAACTTCAACCTATACTGCTCAGAAGTCAGACCATAATTCCTGACAAGGGCTTCTTTTATGAGTGGGTACTCCATCATGTCACCCTTACCTAGGAAATACTCCTTTCAGTTGGAATGCGTATCCAGTGACTGGCTCCCAAATTCTCCTCAGTGACCCTATGCATCTCTAAGGCTACCTCATATGTCTTGAAATACCTGTCTGTATCATTCCCCACTTCCATGTGAGGGAGCAGGTTCTTGGGTATGTGGACCCTCCTGTCGCCATAGATCTTTGAAGTGGGGGATTCCCTATGCTATCCCCACATCTCCTGCTGGAAAGCTCTTCCCCTCCCCTGTCAATGTTCCAAGAAGTCTTGAGGTACAAAAGACTAGAGTCAAGGCCATTTTGTATGTGCTGGAGAAAAGCCCTTTGAATTGTAAATAGGGCAAGGCACCGCTCTAAACCCGGCCATCCTGACAGGATGGACCATCCTGCACACATCCAGTCCATTTTTGTTTCAATGTCTGATAGGAATATCCAAACCCAACAGCAAACCCAAGCTACTCATTGTTAGAACAAGAAAAGTCTTTCTAAAAGTGGCCTTTTCAGAATTATGACTTAAAATGTGACTTCACCATTAAAGAGGATTTTAAATTACAATTCATTTGAGTGTGAAGAGCATATTTCTCTCTGCTCCAAATCAAAAGTTATCACTTATTAAATGTAATAAGGTAACCCAGTGTTAGTCAATGGAAGAAACAGGCCTCATAGCAGTGAAAAATGAATTTAGGGATTTTTCACTACCCGGGCATGAAGAACTTAACTACACATATCCTACATTTTATATAAAATGCACCGTGCCCTATGACCTGTACGGCCCACCTTAGGGGTGACTGACATCATTCATGGATGTCAGCACTAGAGAGTGTTGTGTTGGGCAAATGGTTGGGGGACACATTAAATAAAGGAAATAAACCTCAGTTACCTGAATGAACCTTCCTCTGCGCTCCGGTCCGGTTTCCATCTTCTCGTCTTCTCTTCCAGCAACTGACTCACAACAACTCCCCTAACCAATCCTGGCAGTAGCACCAGGATTGGAGGGAGAGGCCTCTCTTGCTGCTCCCCAGGACACTGGAGCCCTGCACCTGCTCTAACCCAGCTGTGTTAAAGCGTTCAAAGTGCGTATGTCTGGCTGGCCATCTTGCGACGGCCTGCTAAAGGGGCAGGAGCACTTTGATAAGTGCACAGGCAGCCAGCCCACCCTCGTGCCTCTTGCTACCACACAACAAGCCCACCCGATCCTGACATACAGTTCTGGATGGGGAGAATGAAAAATAAAATAGTAATAAATTAACTTCATTACCATTTTATTTTTCATCTCTGGGGCTTTTTTGGGGCATTTTGGATTTGGTTAATGGGACAACGCTCCTCCGCTCAAATAGAGGAGCCGCCCCTGACTTATATGTATTAAATTATTTGGTGACACATGTGCATTATTCATTGTGGTGATGTGCATTACTGGTGGTTCTCCATTTCAGGAGTGTCCATGTTATATTGTGAACTATCTGTGATATGAACACATTACTATATCAGTGCTGTGCATGTAACAGTGCAGTGTTTTGCAACACATACACTGAAACCTCCATTATTGCTCAACACATTAGTTATGTCTGAAATGCATTTCTGTTATGATCTGACAATATCAACAGTATTGACAGAGTGCAGTCAGTAATATTTCTCAATAAACCTTAACAAAAGAGGTGCCAGCACATTTCCAGGACTACTCAATGCTGTATTTCATTCCGAAATGTTCAAACGGCACTGAGCAATCCTGTAATTGTACTGGTACCTCTTTGGTAGGTTTAAGGCCAACAATTTTGATGCTTATTATTGAGGAATATATAGTAAACTTCAACAAAGCCGTGCACTGCCTCTGGTCAAGCACTCACAGGCATTTTGGCTACATCATGGAGAGTCAGTAATATTTCTGACTGCTTTTCTGTGATGCACTCACCTTTAACTGAATGCATAATAGTATTCTATAATGCACATGCACAAAACTGATCTTCCCCGATCTGCCTTCTAAATGGGCAAATACTCAACATATTGTAGTCAGGAAACAATGTACCATTTCAAAAGGCTAGGGAACTTCTCCATTCCATCCTTGAAGAGGCTTCTGGATAGTCAGATCTTTCCAAGGTGTGACATCAATGTGATTCCAGACCGGAAATTGTATCTCACTGGAGTGTACTCCTGCTGAGCTGATTGTAGTCCTGAATATCGACCCATCAAAATCTCGAGATCGACACATTTTCTACCAAAATTACGTAAACCCTATACTTATAATTAAAATAACAAAAATAGTGATTCCAAAATCTTTCCCCACAAACATATCTTAAAAATATCTAATTCAAAAACATATATTATGCTACTATTGAGTTTAAAATTAACATTAGTATTGATACAAATATAGAAAAACAAAATATAGTGTAGAAAGTAATGATAACATAATTTTAAAATATCAAAAGTATTTATTTAAAATTAATTTTAAATGTAAACATTTGCAATACATGTAAGCAATATATCTTCCACAGTTATAATTAATTTATTTTGTAATTCTTAAAATTACACATTTCAAAATACAAAAAATAATATAACGCTTTCTATTAAAACATTTAATATTCAAAGATAGAAACATTAAAAAAATTCATAATTTTTGTAAACATTCCTTTAACTGATAATTAAAATAAACTTACATATCGTCAGAAATATATTTATTTTTTGCATTTTTAAAACTATAAAATAATTCTTATACAATTTGCAAAAATGTAAAACTTTTTATGAACATTTTAAGTTTTAATAAATTAACATATATTTGGCCTTGGTTAGTCAGATTTACATTTCAAACTCTAGTCCAACTAAAATTGGAGAAAGTGCATCTATTTGTGAGGACGAGTGGGAGGAAATGTATCATTCTAACTCCAATCCAATCAACATTGCAAAAAAGTATATAGGTAGGTAGTGGATCAGATGTATTATTCTAATTCCACTTCTCAACGCCCTACTGAAGAAACCCAAGGCGGATCCGAGCGAGCTCAAGAACTTCCGGCCCATCTCCCTGCTTCCGTTCCCAGCAAAGGTCATCGAGAAGATAGTAAACACCCAGCTCCCCCGTCACCTCGAAGACAACAACATCCTGGACCCGTCCCAATCAGGATTTCGCAGCAACCACAGCACCGAGACCGCCCTCATTGCCGCCACAGCCGACATCAGGATCCTGCTGGACAAAGGCGAGATGGCGGCCCTCATCCTCCTGGACCTCTCCACCGCCTTCAACACCCTCTGCCACCACACACTACGCTCCCGCCTCCACAACGCAGGGATCCAAGACAAGGCCCTGGACTGGAACACCTCCATCCTCTCTGGCAGAACTCAGAGAGTCCGCCTCCCCCGTGCGATCGGATGCCTCCAAGATCATCTGCGGCGTCCCTCAGGGATCTTCCCTCAGCCCGACGCTGTTCAACGTCTACATGGCTCCACTGGCACGCATCGCCCGAAAACACGACCTGAACATAATCTCCTACGCCGACGACACTCAGCTGATCCTCTCCCTCACCATGGACCCCCTCACTGCCAAATCCAACCTCCACCTGGGAATGAAGGCCGTCGCAGACTGGATGGAGGACAGCTGCCTCAAACTGAACACAGACAAGACGGAAATCCTTATCCTCGGGTCCAACCCCTCCACCTGGGTTGGCTCCTGGTGGCCCACGTCACTGGGGTCCCCCCCGGCACCCACCGACTACGCACGCAACCTGGGAGTCATCCTCGACTCGAAACTCTCCATGGCCAAACAAGTCAACGCAGTCTCCTCCACCTGCTTCAACACGATCTACAGATGGATCCCGACAAACACGAGGAAGACTGTCACCCAGACCCTAGTCAGCAGCAGACCCGACTACAGAAACGCCCTCTACGCCGGCCAAGCTCATAAGACTACAGAGAATCCAGAACGCCTCTGCACGCCTGATCCTCGACGTCCCTCGCCGCAACCACATCACCCCCCACCTGAGGAACCTGCACTGGCTCCTAGTCGATAAAAGAATCTCCTTCAAGCTCCTGATCCACGCACACAAAGCTCTCCACAAAACCGCCCCGTCTATCTCAACAGTCGGCTCTCCTTCTACGTACCCAACAGGAACTCCGCTCTGCTGACCACGCCCTGGCCACGGTACCACGCATCCGGAGAGCCACTTCCGGAGGCAGAGCCTCCTCCCATCGAGCCGCTTGAACCTGGAACACCCTCCCCCTCTACCTGCGACAAACCGAAGACTTGCTGCCCTTCAGGAGACAACTCAAGACCTGGCTCTTCGACCAATAACAGCAGCATCCCCCCCCCCCAGCGCCTTGAAACCCTCACGGGTATGTAGTGCGCTTTACAAATTATTGATTGATTGATTGATTGATTGATTGACTTCCAGTCAAACTAACACTGGTTAAAACACATATATTTTTAGGACCAGAATTTCTATTGCCTCTCCAAACTAAGCAACATTTGGGAAAGTCTTTGTGGTGATGACGCTGGTGCCTTAGGTAGGTAGAAGTTAAGATTTATTGTGTGGATACTCGGTTGTGGAGTCACATCCAGTCCTGACTCCACCAGTAACATATTGAACTACAACAGTCCACTTTGAAACAATAACATTCTAAGAGCTTACATTATGTGGTAATACTATTCAACCTAAGAACTATGGCCGAGAATGTTCATCCATGATTCCTCATGCAGAGGAAACACAAGAAAGCACAGAGTAACATTTTGTGCGAGTACTACAAAGTTGAACACTGGAGAAGGGATGGGGCCAAATTTACAATTTCCACTCCAAATTAAGCTATACTGTGGATAGTGTTGGATTGTGGAGGAGGTCACATTCAATATTCACACTTCAAACTAGACAATACTGCAGCAAGTGTTGGACTCAGGGTAGAGGGGCAGATTTACTATTTCCACTCCAAATTAAGCAACATTGTACACAATTTGACTGGGGTAGGGGCATTTATTTCGAGAGAAAATGTTGGTTTCTGGGGATGGCAGATTTACTCATCCCACCCCAAAATAAGCAACCGTATGGGGAGTATTCAATGCTGAGTGGAGGGCAAATGAAGTATTCCCAATCCAAATGAAAAAGAATTTAGAAATATGCATCTATAGGTGGATCAATGTTTCTATCCACACTCCAGACTAATCAGTGAAAAATGAAAACATGTATAAAAACAATAAAATATAAAAAATGTATTACTTATTAAAGAAGAAAAGCTAATTAAAATTATTCAAAAATAATATGTGAAAAGGAAATACAAATATGAATACTTTATTTAAGTAAATATTATCTAATATAATTTTATTTTGGCACAGTAATGGCATTCTCAAAGCTTAATATCATGTTTATAACAATTAATTAAAATTGAAAAGTTTAGATTTTAAATAGGAAATGAAACATCTTTTAATTCTGAAACTAATTTCTTAAATAATAAATATTTGAATTTTCTTTTAAATATATACAATTTAAAAAACTATCCATCAAAAACCCGATAAAACCAAACAACAAGAAAGATAAACAACGCAAAAAAGTGTAATTAGTAAACAAAAAAGCAAAAACAATATTAATCAAAATGTACAATCATTATTTTACAATATCCCAACTCAAAACCCAACACTCCAAATAAAAAAACATTTTTATTAAATAAAAATATTCAAACATTAATTTAAAACATTACCTACCACAAGACTCTATAAAATCTGATAACTTGAAAAATTATATAGTTATACATTTATTTATTTATTTCATTGACAGTTTGTGTGGTTTCAAAAAGCATTATACATTTATCACATCATCTGATATTTACAACATCTTGAGGCTCTTATACATCCTTATCATTATTTCCCATCATATTTACAGTTGAGCTCCCATTATGAAGCCTATAACTCCCATGCTGTTCGTGCCATTTTAACAACCAAGAAACACTTCCCCCGCCCTCCTCCTTTGTCGTGCCAGTTCTCAGATTATAGAACAGCATAGCACATTTTCCACAGTTACATGAAAACACATCTTACAGTCTCTAACTACAGATTATTTGGCCGTGCCCTCAATGTCTATCTCTGTCAATCCTTCCTCCATCAGTTCCTCGTCTGTGATAGTGGGGATTTTAACATCTGTCCTCATGAGGATCCATTCCCTTGCATCTTCTTCTACCTTATCATCTCGTCTAACCTTTTTCATTCGAACTAATTCTGCTGTTGCCCATTCGCTCAAGTCTTTAATCTATCCCGTAAATTGTGGGGGGATCCAGGCTAAGCCATTTTATCGCAATTTTTCTCTTAGCCAAAACTAGCCCTAGTAGGATGAACTTTCTACTGAGATTTTTAGCTTTGGCTGAGGGGAGAAGTCGCAGTATTGCAATTTTTATAGTGGTTGGTATTTTCCAGCCTGTGGCAATTTGCAAACAATCTACTACCTTCCCCCAGTAATTTGTCAGTGTTGGGCAGTCCCATAACATATGAATAAAGTGTGCATCTGGGTGTCTACATCTAGGGCATTGGTTGGTACGATCTGGGTAAATTTTCTGAAGTATTCACGGGGTGAGATATGTTTGGTGTATAACATTATATTCTATAAATTTGAACCTCGCGCTTTAGCTAACCGTATTTTCTCCCATTCTCTATCTGATAAAGATTTATTTATAATTCAATCCTGTCTTGCCTGAACTGGAAGGAGTTTTTTGGGCATCTCTTTTCTGAGTGCTTTATATATATGTGAGACCAATCGCCGGGCTCCGGCCAGGCCAATTATCATCTGTAGAACTGCAGTGGTAGATGGTTCCTGCGGGAATGTGGGACAAATTTCCCAGGCCACTGGCGAGATTTTAGCTATTGCAAATATTGTCCTTTTCCTACTTTAAATATGGTCTCAGTTTCCTCCCTCTTTAGGAAGTGTTCGCTTCTGTATAAATCTCCCATTGTTAGACAACCTCCTTCCTCCCAGTTTTAATAGACATTATTTCTGTTATCTTTTTGAAGGGTTTCACAACCCTTAATGGCGCATCGGGGACATAAGGTGAGTGTCAAACTACTTTCTGTACTGCCATTTCCCAAATTGCCGCTACATGCCGTATGATATAGGGGTAGGAGACGGGTACAACAGCCCCCATTATGAGGAGTTGCGGCAGGGTAGCCCTGCCATATGTATCTGCCACCAGTTGTTATTCCCAGTTAATATGTTCATCCATCCAATTTACTGCGTTTTGTAGTTGTGTGGCCATATAATATATCTACAAGCGTGGAATCTCCATCACCGCCTCCCATTTTCTCTGAAGAGTATCGAGTTTAACTTGCTTCCTCTTGTCCCCCCACATCAGATCTACCAGGAGGCGTTCTAGACGTGCAAAGTATTGGTGTGGGATTCTGTATAGGGAGTTCTGCAGGATGTATAAGCCCCTTGGTAATATGACCATTTTTATTAGTGCAACTCTTCCCATCAGGAAGAGAGGAAGTCCCTTCCAGAATTTAACAGAATTACCTATACCATCTATTGTTCTCCCTATAAATAGGCTGTGTGTGTATATGTTAATCTGATCTCCAGATATCAAACACCCTTCGGCACCCACTTCATTCCCACCTTAGGCATAGCAGTGTCTGGCTTTCTGACCAAATTCCCATGGGGAGTCCCAAGGCCAAAGAAATACTCAGAGATAGAGCATCCATTGTTGATTGACTATTTACATGATCTAACCACTAAGTTACGTGTCCTTCACCAACAGGTACAAGATACTTTGCCCCAGGCTTCAACGGATCCTGGCCACACCATACGGCTGGGAGACTGGGTCTGCGTCAAAAACTTTCAGAGGTCAAAGAACTTGGAACCTCGCTGGAGAGAACCTCGTCAGGTACTACTGACGACGCGTACTGCAGTAAAGGTGGTCGGCAAAAAGAACTGGGTACATGGGGTACATTGCAAGAAAGTGCCCCTACCATTGCCTTATGATCAATGGGTTCATAAACGAATTAGCGACTCTGAAACCGGAAGAATACCAAGATTTGGACTATTCAGCGATGCACGCCTAGACTTTGCCGGAGCAGGACAAGACGACGACGAGGTCCTCCAGACAGCTATACCACCGGCAGTGAAATTGGACACTACTAAACCACATCCCCTTTTCCAAGAGCATACTGTACCTGGTTCCCGGAGGTACGATTTGAGGCCCAGACTGAACAAAAATACCTCAATAGTGCTTCATTGACTTTGTCTTTATCCTGATTTCCACGTGATTGCAGGGCCGTGATCGTAAGTCTCAGAATTGTGACCCAAGATGTGGCTCTAGGCCTGTGGGACTTGTAGGAAAGTATAAAGAACTACAGACAATCACAGCTGAGTGAAGCAACCTCCCGTCACGGGCAATATTTAGAGCTGGAAATGACTGTTAACAAGGGAATGGACAAAATACCAACAATGAGCACAAAGCATTGTAAATTATTGCATAATCGTTTTATAGTGGCTTTAATAATATTGATTTTGATGTGTATTATATTGTCTTGTATAGGATGGGGACTACACGTAATTTTTACACAGCCTACTCCCAAAGTTACTGTTGAAATGCATACAGATGTCACTCTACCACCTCATGTTGAGTCAAGAAGGAGTGAATTCCACAACAACACATTTGTTTCCATGCTACACCAACATCAATTGGCCACTAATGCGACGAACTGTTGGGTTTGTGGTCTTCTGCCAAGTTCGGTGAATACGGGAATGCCATACATTACCCTTCCTTTTTCATTTAATGGCTCTTGTAGTGCATGGTGGGAATTGAGTGCCAGTTGGGTATTTTCTGGAGATGGGGATACTCGAGAAGTAAGGGGCTTGGGAGTACATCTATACCATTTATGTTGGCGGGACAGAAAAAGGATATATGGGACGGATAGTGAGAAGTCAGAATATGCTGATTGCCAAACCAAATCTACGGATTTGTATTTTCTGCCCTCTAATAGAACCTCTCGAAAAGGACAACGTTTTCTAGTGGTACCTGGACAAGCACCATTCTGTATTAGGAAAGAAGGGTTAGAATATAAAGGTACAAGCAATTGCCAACATATTGTGACATTGAATGGGACAGATTGGCCTCGCATGGTTCCCTCACGTAATACATACTTCGTGTGTGGAAATAAGGCTTACACTTCTCTACCGGGTAATTGGAGAGGCACTTGTTATATCGCTTGGTTGTTGCCCCCTACCTATATAGCAGATGCCAAGCATCATTTACAGAAAAGAGGGGTGATGTCTGACCAGGATACGTCAGGACAAGGAGTCGGGGATGTCTTGAAAGGACTCCTTCCATTCTGGGGCCCAATAGCCAACAGTAGAGACATAAGACAACTAATTCGAGTTGTAGAAGCCACTGTCAATGAAACAGTGGAGCTTTGAGTAACATCACTGCAGAACTCGCTGCTGACCGCCTTGTCATGCTTCAGAACAGGATGGTATTAGATATCATCCTTGTTGACCGTGGGGGCGTATGCAGATTGATCGGATCTAGCTGTTGCATTTTTATTCCAGACAACGCCCCTACAGTATACCAAGCCATCTCTAAGCTACATAAGATCGCTGAGTCCGTTCACCAGGATGAAGGGAATTGGTCTCTGATGGGATGGTTTGGGGGACTACTGTCTACATGGGGATGGAAGATTCTTACCTATGTCGGAGCGACTTTGGCCATTCTCTTCTCATGTTGCCTTTGCCTACAATGTGGTCAAGCTATATGTGGGCTCTGCGCCACCCTGTGTGTTCCAAATCCGGTATCACAGAAAGCAGCGAACACAAAGATAATGCTGCAACAACAGCTTGTAGATTTCATGGCTATTGAAGTCGATTCAGATTAACAACAGCCTCTGATTTCTTTGCCTGAGTAATGGCAAAAGGAGGGTCTGAGGAAATTCAAATACAGCCCCATCTTTCCTAGTAACACCATTACGCTGTTGCCCTCACTCAGGCACCTTCAACCTTCGTAGCGTTTTTTTCACATTCTATACTGTTGCACATATTACACGACCTTTCCTCTCTTTTCCCTGAGCTAAGTCCATTCTGAGACCCGGCTCGAAGCAACTAATCCCCTAGATAACCATCTATTGACCCTTGGTGACCGTTCTCGGCCTCGCCAGTTGTTTTACGAATCACCATCTTCAACACGCAAACACGTCCTGTCGTAAATTAATTTAACCAAGGAATGGCTATGCCACCTGACCTATAGGGTCGGGTAGAGAACACGACCTTAGGGAAGGAATTTCTATTACCCATTATCCTGTATCTTGTACAAAGAATGTTTTCTTGTGGATGATTTGTATTTTTATTGCACATTGAGGGGGTTGTTGCTTTAGAGGATTCAAGCGCTACAAAAGAATGTGAGCCACGGATTGAAGTGGCAGTCTCCTGAGAACCTACCACTGATGTACTTCTAGGACAACTGTACCTAGCTGCAGCTAATAAATTGAAGTTCCTATGCCAAAACAGAGTGTTCCGTGTCTCTGTAATTTGGAAGACGAACTCAGAAGATTTCAGGCGTACCCTGCGCCGCCAGGCTGAATGAGCCCGGTTATTCAGGTTGTCGAATGTATACTAGCGTGTCGTCTGCATACAGTGAGACTACATGATTAGTGTCTCCTAATTGAATTCCCCATCGTCCCATTTTCTCTCTTAGTGTAACTGCTAGGGGTTTCATCGCAATGGCAAATATAAGTGGGGATAAAGGGCAACCCTGTTGGGTGCCTCTCATTAGTGTGAATCATTCGGACACTTGGGCTCGTAATCTCACTCTGGCCGTTGGACTGGTATATAAAAATGTTATCCTTCTATATATTCCTGTCCCAGCCCCAGTTTTTCGAGGATCGCACAGACATAATCCCATTCAACTGAAAAGAATGCCTGTTCAATGTCTAATAATGCCAATGCACAACTTCTTTTATACTTGGAGCATGCCACACGTGTGCTAACCTGCGCAGGTTATGTCTGGTATTTCCCCTAGGAATAAAACTGGTTTGGTCAGTGTGGATAAGGTGGGGCAAATAGCTGGTAGAACTCTGCAGGCAGCCCGTCAGTACCAGGGCACTTCTCTGTTTTTAATTTTTTAACAGCTGCTAATATTTCTTCTTTTGAGATGGGTGCCCCGAGAACCTCCGAGTCCGTTTTCTCTAGTGTGGGCAATTCTATATTATTCAGGCAGTCCCGTAGTGCCTGCTGAGGTGTGTGGGGATTAATTGTGCTTGTCGACTTTAAGTGTAGTGCGAGTTCTTGCAGTATCGTCTTTTGTGTGTACACGGTGTCCCCATTTTTGTTTTGAAGTTACAATATAGGTGTAGTATCTTTATCTGTTCTGATTAATCTCGCTAGAAGCACCCCGGTTCGGTCCCCCTCCATGTGAAATTGTTGCCTGTATGCTGTGTATGTACATTTTTCTAGTCTTGACCACGATTCAAGCAATTCCCCACGAATCCGGTTCCATTCGGTCATATGTAGTGGCAACGTGTGTATGGTATCCTCTAACTTCTTGAGCTGTTCTTCTTGTGTTTTTATATCTCTTTCTAGTTGTTGTTTCAACCCATACGTGGTTCTTATACACACCTCTCTTACTACCACATTCATGGCTTCCCACTCAGTTGATCTATTGGCTGTTGATCCCCAATTTTCTTCAAAGTAGTGGGTTAAGTCCTCTGTTACCACTGCAGGGTACGGTGGGTCTGATAGTTATACATTTAATTGAAATTAAATTGCTTCAATCGTTTTCTAAAAACGTTTTGAATACCCATAATAAAGGTAATAATTTAAAAAAATCAAAAACAATAGAAAAACAATAATGAACCAAAGTAAAAATTACAGACATAAAAAACTTAAAGACAGTAATAAAAACCACAATATTAAAGTAATAGATATTTAAAACTTCGATGTGATTATTAAAATAACAAAAACAATATACTGACCATCGATAATTTAAACTTCAATATAATAGTACCCACAATGTTATTACTTTGTATGTAAGCACTATTCTTATTCTGTCATCAATATTAAGGATACTCCCCATATCTGATGCTAATTTATTTGGAAACATTTCCACTCAAATGTTCAAAAATAAAGGGCAGATTACATTGTATATAACATGAGATTTGTTTTGTGGAAGTACTTGCAATGAAACCATGTGATGTAGAGTTCCTCGTTAAGTTTTAGATGGCAATAAGACCAATGTATCTATTACTTCTACTTCACATATCTGCAGTTGCCCCTCCCTTCAGACAGCTGTCACCCTCTAGCATGAATTATACCAAGCTGGAAATAGAAATGCCTATCTTTTAAACATAACGTATGTTGCGAAGCCTCTTCAACAGATTTCAGCCACTGTAAAGGTCAAAATATCAGATATCCATAGGAAAAACAAAATGGGAGAGAAAAGGCAAAAAGCTAGTTTCGTTACATTCTCTCTTGCTTTTACACGGAGTGAGGCATATTTACAAAAAAAATTTGGAGCACGGACCTGTGCCAAAATCAGCAGCTCCACGGTCCGACATTTTTAAAGGACAGGGATGCATTGTATTCACAAGAAAATGGTGTATTTTCTGTGATTCCCATAGTGCTGGTGCAAAAAAAAGCTGCCTAGCTCCAGCGAAGGCACCCTGCCACCATGTTGTAAGGGTTCCTACGCTGCAGGGACGATTGTTTATGTGCAGGAAATCTTCCTGCCTATAAATAACATTCAGGGCGGTTTGCTCTTTCTACGTGTGCTACAGAATGCAGCACACATGGAAAGAGCAAAAAACGAGGAGAAATCAATGATTTCTCGTATTGCCATTCTAACGCCTGGTAATCCACGGAATTAGAATGGCGTTGTTTTTGTTGCTACCTCAGCCTTGTGAATCTGGGGCAACGTCAAAAAGCAATGGGTGTTGCACTGGAACCCCCACTGCAACACCCATTACACTCCCTTTTGCAGCAGAGAACTGCAGCGGAAAGGGGCATATTTACAAGGTGGAGTTAAGACGTGTTAAGAGGCTTAGTGCCACCTTGTAAATATGGTAAATGGCACTACGCAATCCAGAGCATAAAAACAAGTGACGCTCCAGTGTTAACAGGGGCTTGTACATATGCCCAGTGATTGCTAGCCTTTATTCTTCCTGTTCTACTATGTAGTAAGAGAATCCTTACTTGCAGTAAGTTTACTTTTTAAGCATAGCCAGTTGTTAAAGACTTCACGCGTGATAATTTTAGCAGATTTAAGGGAAACACAAGAAGAATTCTCCACAGCTCAAGAAAATGGAAATTTAAAGGCCCAAAAGACAATGATATACTATGGAAAGACTAAAAATCAGGAAGGCTGCAGGGACATCCTGAAACTCACATTTCTTGTTCATGCTCTGCCCTTATCCCCTTCCATAAACCAATGTTCAGTTTGCCGGGATTTATCGCCCCACTCAATCTTCCCTTGGGGGTGCATTATATACCGCTACTCTGCAATATAATTTTTGCAATGCTACATTTAATCTACAGCATATTCTACATCCTCCCCTTATGCTGTTCTCCTTCTACCACAAATGTATTGTACTCCTGGGGACATATTCACAAGGATCTATCGCCGAGTTAACGGCACTGTATCGCAGCCAAAGTTGTGATAAACTTATCGCCCCGATCACAAGCTGGTGTTAACAGCCCACAGCACCAGTATACCCACGATAGCAGCCGCAAAAAACATCGCCACAGATGACCCTCGCAACTATTGCTAATGAGATGCAGAGTAGGCGTTCCCGTGCGAAAAGCCGTGACAACACCACTCCACAACATTCACAACGACCAGCCAGAAATGCGATGAGAACACAAAACAGGCGATAAGGCGCATTAGCAGCAGGAAAATAACACCTGCTCTGACCTGGTGCAAAGTCGGACCACAGCCTGCACCACAAAAGAGAGCCCAGCCCAGAGCCACACCTGAAGAACAACAGATGCACACGGGCAACTTAACATGCAGCCCGGAGGGCCGAAAGGGCAACAACACCCACCGCCACCAACCCCAGAACCCCCCTCCCCGGCACCCCCCCCCCACCAAAGATATGCCACAACAGCTACACCTAAATATGTACTAAATAATCCGCTTGATGTCACACTATCACAACTGGTGACATGCATGTGTCGTCACAAAAATGAGCAACACACAGTCACTTTCGAAGCATCAAATTAAACTTTATTAAAATGAACACTGAAATAAAATGAAGACACATGGCAGCTCCCCTCGGGACAATCGGTAGGTCACAGCCTGAAAGACAAAAATCATGATGAGAAGGTGTGTCCTGCACACATCAAAGGACAGAGAGAGAGCGAAGGAGAGAGAGAGGAAGAGAGGGAGAGAGAGAGATAAGAAGAGAGGGGGAGAAAGAGAGAAGAAGAGAGGGGGAGAGAGAGAGAGAGAGAGAGAGAGAGAAGAAGAGAGGGGGAGAGAGAAAAGAAGAGAGGGGGAGAAAGAGAGAGAGAGAAGAAAAGAGGGGGAGAGAGAGAGGGCCCCCAGGCACCCAGGCCACACTGCTCACCTGCTGCCACTGTTGTGTCTCCAACCACTTGCTGGTATGTATTGCAGTTCACCAAGTCACACATCTGAGACAGACCTGTCATCTGAAACAGAGTCCAGATACATGATTGGCACAGTACACACAATTGAACAAGACAACATCGCCTGCCCGCCCATGCACACTCAGGCAGAGGCACCCCAGCCCCTCCCGCCGCCCATCGGAGCATGCCCGCCCATGCACACCCAGGCCTCACTGCTCACCTTCTGCCACCGGTGTGCAGACAAGAGGTCCCACCATGTGCCGCTGCAAGCCACAAGCCCGGGGCCCACAGACATGGCACCCTCCACATCATGTAGCCCTGCTCTGCAGGCCACCAGGTCTCACGTTTGGTGCTGGGTCTTGATTACTCCATGGCAGAGGACATACCAGTGCACCCGGCCTCATCGCAGGCTGCACACCCGCTCAGCCCAATAGGTGCCACTAACTCTGTGATCCCGGTAGCGACGCCACGTAGCGTAGACCCGCGCTGCCCGCTGGCTCTGGCCTACACTGCGGTCCAGCAGGGCACACAAAACCGGACCTGTCCGGACCGCCGGGACAGGGCATCATCACAGGCTGCACACCCGCTCAGCACTTAAGGTGCCCCTACCTCAGTGCACACAAAGTCACCATCCCGTGGCGGGGTGCCTGTGCCGGCCGCAAAGCTTCGGGTGCCACTAACCCTGTGAAACCCCAGTCAGCGCCACGTGGTGGTAGGCCCGTGATAGCCACAAGGTCTCTGGTGCCACTAACCCTGTGCTCAACAACTCATGGGCCCTTTATGATTGAGAACCATGGATTGTCTGTCATCCAGTCACCACAGGCAGAGGGGAATGTGACATCGTCGGCTCCTTATGTTGGTGGAGTCACATGGCCTGTGACGCCTGTGCCAGATGGGTGTGGTGTGTGTGCAAACCTGCCCTCAGGGAGTGGCTGTGACATGCTGACAACTAGACCAGTGACCTGCACACCACCAGCGAGTGCACCTGCAACGGGTAGCAATGAGGGCCCCCCTCGGAGTGTAAGCAGAATGGTCTGGCCTGCCATACGCCGGACCAGCGCAGGGCTTGCAACAATGACTTGTGGGCATGGTTCAGTCCATGTCCGGACATGGAAGTTACTGATGTGTGTGTCCCTGTTGTAATGTCCACGGCACCCAGTACACAATATGCAATGTAGCACCCTCTGACTGGCATCCCACAGGATGAGCATCATTGACGCAAGGGAAATCACTGTCCCTACATTCATCCACACATTCATACATGAATGATGAAAGACATAACACAGCAGTGTGTTACTGGATGTTTATTGCACATCCAGTGCAGTTTTGCAGCTGGAGCGGTACAGGGCAATGCCAAGCACACTACACAATATGGGCCCATGGAGGGCCAGCCAGAGTGCATCCGGGGATGACAAGTACTGCGGAAGAGGAAGGGTATAGTCTACAGTCTGGCCGCCGTGTCATTGGTCATCAAACACGATATGGCTGTCCATGTCGCTGTCCAATGTGAGTGCATCGGAGTGTATCGGGGGTCAGTGGAAGGTCATGGGGGCATGTGCGGCACCAAGCAGAAACAGGCCAGGTGGCGGAAATGAATGCTAGTGCCTCCTGATCACAAACCCATCCACGTCCTCATCCCCAGATGTGTGCTCTGCCCCACCTGTGGGTGTTGCAGTACCGGCTGAGGCACTGTGGGCCACTGACACATCAGGTGCCGGAGTGGATACGTCTGCTGCACTGTGAGGCAATGGCACACCAGGGGGCGGAGATGTGGATGGTGTGGGGTCAGCAGCATTCATCATCACCATGGCCTTGTGGCAGCAATGCCATGATGAGGATCTGCAGGACATGATAGATCCCAGCTACATTTCGCTGGTGTGCAGCGGTGGCTGCCATCCTTTCCGCCTCCATTGCACCATGTCCTCCATGAGCCTCCACATGTGTGCCAGCTCACGGCTGGTATCGCTGGAGCCCCTCTGAGCAGACAGGTGTTCTTCTCTCTGCATCATGACTCCAGCGATGTCAGTCAGGGCTCGCTGGAGACCATGGAGCGGGCATAGACACCCATGGATGGCGTCCAGTTTGGTAGCCATGAGGTCGAACCCCACCCGCACCTGCTCAGCCGTCTCCCTCTGGCCCTCCAGCACACGGCGTTGGAAGGCCATGTGCTGTTCCTGTGGGTCTTGGGAGACTGCCAGGGCCGTGGGTGGTTTGGGTGGTGGGTGGGGTTTCCTTGATGCAGCTGGACAGCCCTGATCCTGGAGGTGAGTCGTGGATGATGTCAATGATGTCTAGGAGGGCTTCTGCATCGATTCTGACGTTGTCCTCCTCGTCAAAAGTGAAGAGTGGCTGGGACTGCTCTGCAGGGGGTATTGACGGTGGCCCTGCAATGTGAAGGGGAGATGGTGTATTGCAATGTGTCCACATGTATGTAGCAGGAGTGTAGTACGCGCACTACCTGTAGAGTTGTTAGATGGTATTAGTGGGTGTACCGTGCTCCGGGGTATCACTCTCCGAGGTGGAGTGTAGATATAAATTTAAAGGTGCACCCCAGGATTTGGGGTGTGTCCCCCAGGCACTGGTGGTGGTCCTCCGGAGAGGTTTTTGAATTTTTTAAGTGAGTTTATCACAAGTTTGTATTCTTTTTCAAAGAAAATCTTTTTTGATCATTCAATTGCTTCATAGAAATTGAAGATTTCATTTTTAATCCATAGAAAAAATCCATTGTACAAATCGTCTGCTCTTAAATCACATCTTTGTTATTGTTCCCAATGCATTTCGGCATGCTTGCCTTCATCAGGGGAAGTCTATAAGTAATGATAAAAATGTAGAGTATAATATACGAGGAAATAGTTTCACCCAATCATTGTGAAACGAATAAAAAAAAGGGAATAACGTGGTGTTTAGTACAGAACGCGGTAGCGTGGATGTGAAGGAGGACGGTTAAACATTGGTGGTATGTTAACGGGAAAGTGGGTATTAATTTCGAGTGACGGGTAAAGGGATGTTAAAGTTTCCGAGTGGCTATCTTGGGATACTAGTGTCATTGAGTGGTGTTACGGGAAAGTGAAAAACGAATTACCGAGGTAAAAGTGCGGTTAACGACGGAAATGTGACTGTTTAAACTGATACCATTGGTAAGTGATGTCTGTGGTATTACGGGTGGAGGAATTGCTATCGGATAAAACGCTTGAAAATTAATGGCGCTCCAAAGTTTCTTTTGCTTACCGGGTGTGAGATGCATCGACGCGTAGAGCCGGTGATACGTCAGTGGTGTGTTTTCACTTAAAAAATTCAAAAACCTCTCCGGAGGACCACCACCAGTGCCTGGGGGACACACCCCAAATCCTGGGGGTGCACCTTTAAACACATATATGTAGCCTCATGGTACATGTTGACATTCAGACAGCATGGCATTGTACATTGTGACAGTCTATAGATCTGGGCGATGACCCAGAGTCATTGAGGGTGTGCACTGTGCTCTGCTTGACTGTGCATGTGTGCCATCGTGGCCATCTCCACCCATCCCCCCAGTACCTGGTGGTCACTCACCCTGTTGCGGTTGTGTTGTGTCCCGTCAAGCAGTGTCCGGTCCCCCGACTCCGGCCACAGTATCCACACTGATGACTTTCGACACCAGCTCCTCCATGTCATCCATCACAAGCTGTGGCGCTGGGCCCCCAGCTCCAGTCTGCATTGGTGCCTTCTGGTTGGCTGTGAGTTTCTCCTTGGTCTTTCGCTTGATGTCATTCCATCGCCTCTTGACCTCATCCAGTGTCCTCTTGTGCTCTCCGACGGCATTCACCTTGTCCACGATGTCCCGCCATATTCAATTTTTGGTGCTCAATGACACGATGGAGGTGACAAACAGTTGTTGATGGCGTTCCATCACCTACGTGACTATGATCCTGTGTGCCTGCAGACTGAACTTCGTCTTTCTCTTCTTCTTGTCCTTGACCTTCCCTGTCCACGAGGTCCTGGGCTGGTAGTCCCGGGTGGTTGTGGGGTTGCGCTCATCCTCTGCGCCTACTCCGGCTGCCTCCATGGTGCTTAGGTGTTGGTCAGTTTGTGTTTGGGTGTTTTTTCTACTTTTATAGTCGATTTTTCCTGCCTACCAGGTGTGTGTTGCAGGCCTGGCGCTGCTTATCGCTGATTTCCTCTTCACACTTTGGCCCATCGTAGGTTTTTTCGCGTTGGGTTTTGTGTTTTTATCTCTGTCGAGGTGGTTGTATCGCGGGCAATGGCCGCGGTTTCGGCAAACTATCGCATGGGGCCGCCTTGTTGTGAATTCCACGTTGACACAGGGTTATTTTCCTGCGTTAGGCTGCGATGTGTAAAGTTGCGTTAACATTTTTTGGTGATGTTGAGCACACGTTCTTGTGAATATACCCTCTGGTGTTTTCTTTATGTTTATGCCAAATGCATTCATAGTCTCTGTGTTGCCCTTATTTTATCCTTACTTCTTTTTGGTTTCTCAAAACTCTAATTGCTAAGTAATTTTGCCAAAAGCAAGTGCAAAGGTCTTTACATAAATATTTAAAGTTAGTAAAGTCTGCTTTGAACATTAATACTAAGGTTTCATATTTGCACCCATACTGCCAGTTGCTTATGTAAAATTCATGTAAAAATTAGCAATAAAGTATCAAAAGCAACAAGGTACCTACATCCAAGTTTGGAAAAAGAAATATATTTCACACTGCACATGTCGTTTTGAACGAGGTTTGAACTTGAATTTAATAGCGCTGAGCTGCAGCTATTTTCAGTAATTCTTTCCATTTCTTCATCGTTTGGCCCTCCCGTTTGAGGTGAAACGGGGAAAGGCTGCCCCTCTGTAGCACGCCTCAGACAGAGTAGCCGGTTGTCAGTCATCCTCTTAAATGCATTTAATCAATGTTACTGGAGACTGGAATCCTTGTATTCCTCTTGCCCTTAAATCGCTTTCCCTAGACTGGAACCGATTTATACTGTTTCCTCTGCCCTTCTTTTTCCCGTATTTTTTTCCTTTCCATTTGGAACATCAGGAAACCGCGTTGATTTGAAGGAACAAAAATGTCTAGAGCTGCCGCAATTACTTAAAGGTATTTACCTTGAGCGAACAGGTTGATCGGCGGCCACAATGGTCACTTGTGTCAATGAAGGTTCCCAGTTTGATTGCTCTGTGCAGGGGACTTTGTGACTTTGGGAGTCTGTATTACATCTGAACGTGGACATATTCTGTGAATGGAGTCACTATGTCTACTTCTCAGCTACTGTTGGCATTACCTAAAAACTCCATATTGCATGTCATAATGACCCAAAAGACGGTTTAGATTTTGCACACATACTTTACATGTTATTTATAGCTAACCTATCTATAATATTGCTTTTACAGTAGCAATAAGAAAACACAGCGACCTGCCACTGGCCAGGTTGCAATCGGTGCACTGAATGATGGATTAGATGATGAAATATGTTTCTGTCTATGTTTTCTTGTGGCAGGATAGCTGAGCATAGAGCATTAATCAAAATGGCGACTGCCAGCTTCCATTTCTCTCCGAGGTTAGTTTAAGGAAATAAATATTTTTCCCATGAGAAGATATGGCAATCCAGGAGTAAATGAGAAGTAAGAGAAATGTGAGTCAAACCAAGTGCCAGATACATCTTTTGTGAAGCAGGCCCTTTGATGACATTTACAACAGCTGGAATCAAACTTTCATGACAGCCATACAGCCATTTGAAATTCCACTTACGGACTGCCCTGCCAAGTTTCCCAGTTCAATGTCCATGTATGTTGTGCTGTTCCTGTTTTTTATTTCAATTTTGAGACTTGTAGTCTTTTTAATCCATTCTAAATTAGGACTACAAATCCCAGCATTCAAAGTAAAATGTATGGACTGGAGCAGCGCATCAGGCATGGACATGGGAAACTTGGCAACTATGGGGCATATTTACAAGCCCCTTGCACCACTTCTGCCTCACTTTTCCCATGTTAAAAGTGACACAAAAGTGGTGCAATGGGCTTCTAAATCTGCCCCTATGTACTTAGTTACAAGGTTAGTAGAGGGCGCAGGAACATAATAACAGTTTCCTACTTCCGCCTACTCACCAAGGACAGCTGTCTCTCCATTGCAAGCAGGAACCTCAAAACACTGATGGATTGAAATTACCCTGGGCGTAGTTCGTGAAGTAGTACTACGCGAAGCTACGCAAAGTGCACTTCGCACTACGCAAGCTACGCGTAGCACTTTGCGAACTGCGTAGTACCCTGTTCGCACTGTGCAAGATGCCGTTTTCAATGATTGCACAATGCGGATAAGCATCCGGCACTGTGCAATCATTGAAAACGGCATCTTGCACAGTGCGAGCTGTAGTTTTCTGCCGCTCGAGTAGATTTTAACTCGAGCGGCAGCTTTCTCAACGCGTACTGGTAGTTTCTCATCGCGAGCGGTCGCGAGCATACGCGACCACTCGCAATGAGAAACCTGACCTCCTAGCGTTGAGAATCTCGGCGGGATGTTTATTTTCCACGCTCTCGATCGGCAACTTGATGTTGCTGATCGCGAACAAGGAAAAAGTCTCGCCGGGATGTCATTTTGCTTGCTCGCGGTCGCCAACTTGATGTTGAGGACCGCGAGCAAGCAAAAAATGACCGCTGCACTACGCAACGCTACGCTACGCATGTTTGCACTGTGCTACGTGCAATTCGCGTAGTGCGAAGTAGCGCAAACTTTGCAAACTACGCGAGCGTAGCGTAGTGCTTTGCCCAGGCTTTATTGAAATGCTTCAGTTAATTTGAAGCACTTTACTTTGGTTACATTCCATGCCACTATTTTGCATCTCAACCGTGCAGTTACACAAGGGAACTAACCATATGCATTTCAGCCACTGTCCTGCTCGAATAAGCAAATGTCTAGCCTGAACTGCTCCACCTGAAGAGGAACACGAAAAACTCCACCAGAGGCAGCCACAGTTCTGTGGGAAAATGTGACAAACTAGTGAATGCCCCTCCCAGTAGCCGGAGCACCGAACCTAATCATATAACAATCATAACCTGCTCAGCTCTGGTCCCACCCTTCCCTTTCCAGAAAGTCAGCTACCCACACTGAAACCAACCCTAAAAAAGACCTTTGATTCTATATAGTGGGCTACACTAGCACACTTTAAGTGCCTGTCCATTCAGTCTGCTCAAATTCACTCGAGGGCAATTAAAATAACTGAACGTGGGCGAACAGCCACTGAGTTTGCAAGGGAAAAAGGAAAGTTCTTCAGGGTAATATATATATGTCATGATTATGAAGGCTCGCATTAGGGGCCGCGGTCTTCCTGCTGTGTCAGCTGAGAGGAGGAAATAACAGTGCAGATTGAAAGTCGCTCTCCCCTTGACCTCTTGCAAACTCGCCGTTTTTCAAAGGGAAGTATGGCGAATGAGCACAGCTGCTCCTAATAGCAACGCAAAAAACACGACCTAGAAGTTTCTTACGTTCAAAAAATGCACAAATGACTTGTAAAATTCAAAACAATACCATTTTGTGGCGTGTGTTCAAAACCATTTCATACAGAGAGAGAGGGTGAAAGCCCGACCTCGTGGCATGTATGCTGGGCCTTCATACATTTGTGCCACACTTGATGTCAAACACTCAGCGGAGTAGCCGTGCGCTTTATAAATCTATCATTTAATCATTCATTCACCAGTCTTAATTGAGCTGCTGATAAACATGTCCACTTCAGATTGCCTTCAGCCTGAACGGCTCAGCTAATCTTAGCATACCATACAGGACGATATATAACTTTATTGATGCCATATTATAGCATTATAACCCACCCCCTCCCCGCCCTCCTAGTGCTGATCCCTTTTTTTTTTACTATTTGTGGTAGTTCGCGCCTAGGACACCGTAACCATTTTTCCATATAAGGGATCCAAGTCAAACTTGCGGCCATTTTTGCTAACACCCTGGGGATTTCACAAGTACCCAGGTTTTTTGGTTTCCTCTGGAAGGGGGCAAAAAATAGCGAAAATATATCTAACTTTTGTGTTTTGGGGAAAAATAGGGAAAAAAGTGCTCTGGATAAAAGTGGGTTTTTTTCTTCTAAAAATGGCACCAACTATTGGCTTGCTGTGCTAAAGTCACCATCGTCCCACCTTTCAGGAACATGCAAAGCTGAACACAAAACAGCTATTATTTTTTTACTACAGTTTAGGCATTTGTCAAAGAGGTATCCCATTTTTCCTATCTTTTATGCTTTCACCCTACTTCCAATTTGTGGGGAAAGCCAGTGTGAACCCTATGGGTGATTCAGGAGCGCTATAGATTTCTGAAAAGTAGACAGAATTCTGAATCCAGCAAGGGGTCATATGTGTAGATCCCTCAAGGTTTTCCCAAAGAAACTAAATGTTGAATAAGGAAATTTGAAAATGAGTAGACAAAAATGGCCATTTGTGACAACATTTTCCTCTGTAACTTTTCATCACAGTGGCCGATTTACAAAAGCAATATACCATTACGTCTGCTAGACCCTTCTGCTTGCAGAGATATGTAAGGTTTGCGAGTTCTCCAAGAGCCAACAACTGTGCTGCAGCGTACATTGGTTTGTCATTGTGTACCGAGTATATACCAATTCAGATGGTGAAATATGTAGAGTGAAAAATGGCTATCAAACAAACCTAGGTATTTCTGAAATGGGCATAAGATATGGAGTTTAGGAGCAGTGGTTATTTGTACATCTCTGAATTTGTGAGTACCCATACTAGCATGTGATTCAGAGGGCATTTTTCAAAATGTCTTATTTCTTACACACTGGTTTATGTTTTGAAAGCACTAATGAAGCAAAATCCAATTGGTAATAACAAATGTTCTACTATTCTATGTTCCCGCATGTCTTCAGATAAAAATGGTACCTCACTTCTACGTTAGGCCTAGTGCCAACAATAGGAAATAGACCAAATAGCAAAATGGATGCATCACATTTTTCCACTGAAAATGAACCTTTTTATTTTAAATGTCGGTAGCTGTGGATTTTGGGCCCTAACTCAGTCAGCACCTAAGACAACCTTGCAAAACTGCACATTTGTTAATACTAGACACCTAGGGGAATCCAGTGTGGGTTAACTTGTGCAGCTTTCACCAGGTTAGTTTACCCAGAGGCCCTTACAAACCTCAAACATTCACATTTCTGTCATGGAAAGTTCTGGAATCTGCAAGGAACCACAAACTTCCTTCCACCCAGCATTCTAATGAAGTCTCCCAATCAAAATGGCTCCTCACTTGTGTGGGTCGGCCTAGTGCCCGCAACAGGAAAGGGCTCAAAATGCAATGCTGATACATCACATTTCTTCACTCAAAACTGTCCCTTTTTTTGCAAAATGGGTAGCTGTGAACTTTGGACCCTAGCTCAGGGGCACAAGGAAAACTTAGCAAACCTGTGCATTTCTGAAAACTAGACCCTTAGGGGATCCAGGATGGGGTGGCTAACGTGGTTCGTACCAGGGTTTTTTACCCGGAATCCCTTGCAAACCTCAAATTTTGACTAAAAAAAACCTCACATTTTTGTGGTAGAAAGTTCTGGAATCTGCAGGGAGCCACAAACATCCTTCCAAACAACATTTACCCAAGTATCTTGATAAAAATGGCACCTCACTTCTGTGTCTAGGCCTAGTGCCTGTTACCGGAAAGGGCCCACAATGCTATATGGACACATCACATTTTACCACTCAAAACGGACCCTTTTTTTTTGCGGAGTGTGTAGCTGTAGATTTTGGGCCCTACCTCAGCCGGTACCTAGGGAAACCTAGCAAAATTGCACATTTAAAAAAACTAGATGCCTGTGGTATCCAGGATGGTGTGACATGCGTGGGTCTCATCAGGTTTTCTTGCCCAAAGCCTTTACAAACCTCAGACTTTACCTAAAACACACATTTTCTTTATATTACTGTGCAGTACGTTTCTAGAATCTGTGAGGATCACAAATTTCATGCCAACTAGAGTTCCCACACATCTCCCAATAACTACGGTACCCTACTTTTGTGGGTGGGCCAAGAGACCACCACACAAAAGTACCTGAAGCCCTACGTGGAGACCAGCAATAAGGGTGGCTGCTGTATTTTGGGTACATGCTCAGTTCCACCAATGGAAACCTACTAACCACAGACATTTGTTAAAACTAGACACCCAAGCGACTCCACAGTGGTGTCCCTTGCATGAATCTTCTTACCCACAATGCTCTGCAATCCTCAAACTTTGGCTAAAATCATGCATTTTCCTTATATTTCTGTGATGAAAACTTCTGGAATGAGGAGAAATCCTACCACCAAGCATTCCTCCACTTGCCCCAATAAAAATGTTGCCCCACTTGTGTGGCTGGATTTAGTACCCACAACAAAAACAGATCAAACTAAGCTCAGTGGGAGTTCAACTGTGAGACTTCCATTGACCCAAGTTTAATCGGTTCTTCTTGCGGTCACTAGGCCCAGCCACACAAGTGGGGTAGTGTTTCTATCAGGAAAAGTGGGGGAAAGCTGAATGGTATGAATTTTGTAGACCCCTGGGAACTCCGGAGGATTATAACACATAAATGCAAGGAGAATTCATGTTTTTAGGGAAATTTTGAGGTTGGTGTATATGGCATTATAGGAAATGCCATAGGATCCACGCAACATATCACCTTGGACTCCCCTCGATGTCTAGTTTTCTAAAATGTCTGAAAGTTCTCTACAAGTGGCAGAATACCCAAGCATTAAAAGTACAGTCAATCACCATGGCAAGTGGGACAATATTGGGATTCAGCCACACACTACTGGCCCATCTGTAGACACAAACCCAAAATAATCAAAGTCCTCCTGATTGCTATTGGAATGGGATATTTTTGTCCGCAGCTAAATCCCTGGTGTTCAGTGGGCTTTCCACCCCCCAGGAGACAGATTTGGGGCAAACCTCCAATCTGTCCCCAGAGGGGCAGAAAGACACTATTGCCCTTATTGGGGGAAGCGTGTAGCTTGATGCCTGGGAGGCTGCCTCATCCTTTTGTTTGTTTAGCTGCCAATTTGAAATCCCTGGTGTCTAGTGGGCTTTCTGCCCTCCTCAGGGGCATTTTATGGGGAACCCTCTGATTGGCCCTGACGAGGGGCAGACAGACTTGTTTGTCCCTTTTGGAGTACGGGCATGACCAATGCCAGAGTGCAATGCCTGCACCTCTTTATTTTGCCCGAAATGCTAAAACCCTGATGACTAGTGAGCTCCCTACCCCCCATCAGGTGCAGATTTGAGGCATTCTTCCCAATTGGGACAAGTCTCCTATCTGCCTCCAAGGGGAAAGAAATACACTATTGCCCCCACTGGGGCAGTGATATGGTTCAATGGCAGGGTCGGATGGCAAATTATTGTCTTTGTTTTGGCGCCATTTTGAAATCCCTGGTCTTCAGTGAAATTTCTGCCCTCCCGGGGGAGATTGGTGGTGGATACCACTATCCGTCCCCCAGGGAGGTAAGAAAGCCTATTGGGCCCCTGGTGTGGGAGGGGGAGCACGGCCATGCCTAGATGGTCTGCCCCCCCAAAGAAATATTGAATGAATGCAGTCCCTAATGTCTAGAGGGTGTTCTACCCCCAGGGGAGCAGATTGGAGGTGAATACCCCTATCCACCCCCCAGGGGAGTCAGGAAGTCTACTGGGCCCCAGTGTACCTCCACAGACTAGCCTCCCAAAACTCCTCTTGGACACTATGTATTCTTAGTGATATCTCATAGGCTGCAAACCACCTACCAATATCATCAACCACCTCAAAGCTGGACACCAGGTCTTTGGTTATGTGGACCCTTCTGTCTCAACTGCACACTGTGGGCCTGATTAGGATGGCGGTCGGAAAACCACCCTTACCGCTGTGGTAGCGGAAATTAACCGCCCGCAGGTACCACGGCCAAACCGGCAGTCCGATTAGGATGTCCTGATTGAAACACCCTACCACGGCAGTCGGATTCCAGGTTTCACTGGCGGAAAAGCTAAAAATCCATCCGCGGTGGACTGATTTGCTGCAGAAAGACCAAAGACCGCAGTTTATCCAGCGGTCACAAACATATGTAGCTATCTGCAGTATTGCCTCCGCCATCCCCGAATAGACGGATTCTCCGCAGCTGTGTGATGGCTGTTTGAGGCATCGTGATAGTACCGGCGATCTTCACCGCATTCCGCATGGTAGAAGCTCTCTATTGGCTCCGTCTGCTACCGGTGCGGACGGAGATTTCTGGTGGAACAACAAACACCGCAGCAGACGGGAAATGGGCTATCAATACCCATCCTAATACGGCAGTTGCAAAGACTGCTGCCTGAGTGTGGAAAAATACATTTTTCACGCCCGCCAGCACCGCGGCCGTGCCACCGCCCGCCATCCTTATCAGCCCCTGTGTTGTTGCTGCCACAATTTCTGCTCGACTCTGCGACTTGTTTCAGTTTTAGGTCCAGCAGATTGAGACTCACTTCATGAGCCCATAAAAGTTTCTTTTACTCCAGAGCTGATTTCCTCTCCTCCAGGGCTCGTTCCTGGAGTCTTTCTTCCTCAAAAAAAGGAAAAATTCCCTTGATCTTACAATTTCAATATCAGTATGTTATAACTAGTAACAAAACATAAAATACTATGTCCCAAATCTATATAAAAATTGTTTTATTTAGAAAAATATTTTTCTTATCATTTCAAGACAAATAAAATCACATATCATATCAAAATGAAAACAAAATTATTAAAAAGCATCATACAATACACATCAATCAAATATATTTTTTGTTAAACAACAAATCACAATTATGTCCAGCATAATGGAGACAGACACATATGTAAGACACAGCTTCTATTCTTTACAGATGCACATCACATTAGACTCAAAGTCACAGCTCATTATACATTGATTGAATCAGTATTTAGTTTGTCTGTGTTGGTCCTTGGTTTGTGCTTTCAACAGCGTAGACGCGTTTCGATGGCTTCAAATTAATAATACCATCTTTATCAAGACACAATAATTCTGTCTCCCACCTTTGTTAATCTTATTTCCTTATTCCTTTATATATGGTAAAATGAGTGCGTACTCGTAACTTAAACCTCTGGCTTATTACGCAAAGAGATCTGTAAGTCCAACGTCCTTATATCTTTCTTGTTTTGTTAATAGAACGCTCCGCCTCTCAACGATCTTTTATCCGTATTTGAAAGAACTACTTTCTGTGTTGCGTTCCTGGTATTCGTTTGTAAAAAGTACTCACACCACGAGGCTTTAATTCCTCTTCTTTTTCCGGGCGGGTCTCTATTTTACGATCTGGCCTTGAAAATACGGGTGTTCGGATCCAAGTTGTATCTTTCTTCATCAGCCTTGGTTGCTTTTGCAGCCAGTTCCAGCTGGGCCAGCTGCAGCTGTCCTCCAATTCCTCAGGGGACAGGGAATGGGAGGACAAACTGCTTCCTATGCCGTGTCGTGTGGTTACATAGGCCACGGCACAGAACACCTTGATTTTACATGTTCACGTTCAAAGTTGACATCCTTTTTAAACAATGACCTTTAACACACATTTGCTTGCTCACCCGTATGGGATAATGTTCTCAGAAATTAGTTTGCTTACGCTTTTTCCTAGGCATATTAATCAGGCCCTGGAACATTCTGTACAAGGACTAAGTTTACTGCGCAAAATGTTGTTGTTAGTTGTTGTCCGTTCTGCGACTACTCTAGGAGAGTAGAATCAATAATGACAGCCAGACAAGAACTCCGGCATAGAAAGAATGGGTGAATTTTAATAATAAAAACGCTACTCAGCCTTTGTTTAGAGGAGCACTTCAATGGGATTGTCGAGGTCGCAACATGCTGGAACTCTAGACCAGCTGAATCTTGTCATCATCCTGAGAGCTGCGACCTGCTTTACACCAAAATGGGCTCCCAGATGACAGATACCATCAGGTAAATGGGGAGTTAGACAACTCTAGTGTATTCTAGCAAACTCGCAAAGTCTATATTCTATAGGATAGGCAATACTAGGTAGGAGTACAATCATATGTATTCATATAAGCAATGCAATTGCACAATGGTTGAACTGATCATTCACTTCACCATTCTTGTAACGCTGGCAACACTATTCTGCTCCATTCTATAAATCATTGCAGCACATGTTTTTCATGCAAGAATCCAATTGCTTCAATAAATGTTTGAAATGCCAATTTGTGTACTTTTTGTGTCTCTCTTTGGACATGCCTGAGTTAACTACGAAAGGGTAAATCTGTTTCCACGATTTCCTTGGGGAAGCAGAGTTGTCATGTTCTGAGGTTGCACATACCATCAAGTACCTTGTAAGGCTAGAGGTCCTGATGATATGCTGTGAGCTAGCCAGGACTTAAGACAACATATTCTGCTGGTGTACACAGACTCAGTCCCACATAGTTTTGAAGCTTATGTTGCCAAACGCACAGTCTTACTGAAATAGTAGGAACCGTATGACATGGCACCAACAACGTTTGAGGTACTTATTTAATGGGTCTCCTGAGTAGTTTTCTTCTATGTGCCCAAGACCCCACTCACCATTTAACCAGAGACGTTCACGGTATTAGGGAAAAATCCTACTCAACAAAATAGAGTGAACCTATTTCTGGCTGTAGGTTGTTCAAGCTTGAACCTTTAAAAAGGATCACCCCACAATAGTTACCCTCTCTAAATTCCACATATTCAAATGGCTAATCCAGTACCAGTGGTTATAACACTTAACTGCAAACATGTAGTGACACAGATGTTGCAACAACATGGGCTCCCTCAAGCAGGATGTTGCCTTTGTGGTAGACGCCCACGAAGCACGTATGACAGAGGTATTCTATTCATGGGTGATGTTTCCGGCTGCTCATGCCACTACAGGAAACTTTCATACATACAATGTAGCTCTAGTGCCCAACAATTTCAGACCATAGGAAGACTTAGAAATTGGCATCCTACCACATCCATCAGTTAATGTCAGACTGGATCCCTTCAGCAATGATAGGGAAACATGGCCAGCCTTAGCTAGTTACCCACTACATCCATAGTTAACAGCACTTAATGCAACTGAATTATGTACGCTTTACAATGGTGTAGTGAGGTCATACAGATGTATGACACAGTTCGTTATGCAAACAATAACAAACCCAGTGAGGACTGCTCAAGCTGCACAACAGCATTTAGCAATGCCAGCAATTAGCCCAGTTACTATCAATTCAACTATGGAAAAGGTTCCTGCCAGACTGGAGGAAATTCCATTCTGGATTTCATAAAAAACGATTCAGCTTGAAAAAGTATTTCCTCATATGGGACATCAAGATAAACAAAGAATTCTCACAATGTGTCTACCCCTAGGGATGGTTCCCCTGGTAATAGAGTATGCCACATGGGGCACAGTATTTGCTGCAATTTATACCATCACGCATGGTACACCATCCATTATTATTTTGCCAGAAACTCTCAAACATATTCAAAATGAATACGGGGTAGCTCCTGCCCTAGACTTGGAGTTGAAACTAATTGGCAATTACACTACAGTATCCTCAAATATTTTATGCAAGGCAGGGTGGATGTCCTCCAAAGTGTCATGTGGAGGTGTTAGGCTTGGTTAAGAAATTGCCATTTTACATGCACACGCTCTTAAGTTGCATTCTCTCCCTAAACACAATGGCATTTGGCGCACATTTATTTGCATACAAATATGGGATAACATTCTTTGAACTCAGTTTGCTTACAACACCACTTAGTAGGAAATCTATCAAGACACCTTGAACATTCTGTACAAGGGCTAAGTTCCACACGCAAAATGTTTTGGTTTTGAACACTCAGCGACCAAAGTATCATAATAGAATAAACAATAGAGGCTTGTTTGGGGCTTCGACATGAAAACATGGAGGATGTAATTATATATATATGATATCAAGTCTTTGTTTATTCAGAGGAGCATTTTGCTGGCAATGAGAGATTGGTCCATGCCGGAATTCCAGCTGAGCAGATTTCTGTCACCTCATGCGAGCGATGCTGTCCAACTCCACACCAAGACCGCCAGCTTACTGACACTTAACCACAGGTAATGGGGAGTTGGACCACCCAGATAAGTATTTGGCAGATCCATCCACCTTAGACACAATAGAGTATAATGCGCTAGGTAGGAGTACACTATATTACAGTACTTGTGTGCAAGCATATAGTTTTCCGTAAAATGGTTGAATTGTTCCTCTTTTTCACTATTCTATTAATGCACATTATTCTGTTTCCTTCTATTAATCATTGCAGCGCACGTATTTTACTCAAGAATTGCAATGCTTCAATAAATATTGAAATCGCATGCTGTGTATTTCTCTTTGGGTATGCATAAGTGGTTGAGCGAACAGGTTCTAGTTCTTTTACCACAATTTCCTTGGGGAGTCAGGGTTGTTATGTTCTGAGGGTGCACACACATATAATACCCTATAAGGTTAGTGGTGCAGATGGTGCACTGTGAGCTAGCAGGACTATAGACCAACATATCCTGAGAGGTGCTCAGAATCAGTCTCGCACCAGTTCAGCATTTATGTTGTCCAAAAAACGCTGTTTTACTTGAGAAAGTACAAGCTGTACGACATGGCGCAACCAGCGTTTTAGCTTGGGTTCTTATTTAATGGATGGCCTGAGTAACTTTCTTTTGTGTACTCAGCTGAGTATGTAACCCCTATGTACTGGCTGTAGGTTGTTCAAGCTTGAACCTTTCAAAGAATCTCCCCATAGAGGTACCCTCTCTGATTCCATATTTTCAAATGACTGAGGAAGACCCAGCAATTAACATACCATTTAACTACAGACATGCAGTAGCACATATGCTGTTACAACGTGGCCTGACCCTTGCAGGTGGTGACGTTACCTAAGTGGTCTAGGCTCACGAAGCATTGAGGACAGAGGTATTCTATTCATAGGTTACATTTCCAGCAGCTAATGCAACTACAGGACTCTTTTACACATATACTGAAGATACAATTCCTAATAACTACCCAGCTTATGAAGTACCAGAAATACCATTAACTTACCAAGAACATCAAAATTGGTTTGAAGGCACCTTACCACATACATACAACAATGTTAGACCAGGTCACCTTAGCAATGGGGGAGCAACATGGCCAGTCTGAGCCGGATACACACCATTTCCAGATGTAGATAACCTGAGAGTTCCAGAACTTCATATATTGTACAACGTTCTGGTTAAAACATATAGGTGCACATGCATCAAAATTCGGAAAAGCGATTCCTTATTAGCGAGAAATAAGGAATCGCTATTAAGGAATCGCATTTCTGAATGCATCAACAGATTCGGGGAAAAAAAGCGATTTCTTAAAAATCGCTAACATTTACCGAATCCACAATAGAAAGTAGAGCAAACACCGATTAGCAAATAGCGATTTCGGTATTACCGAAATCGGCATTAGCGATTTCGGTATTAGCGAAATCGGTAATAGCGAAATCGGTAATAGCGAAATCGCAAAAAACGGGTCGCTCTGGGAACGGTCTTATGACATCACTACCAGGAAGTACAGCTGCCCCACCCTCATTCACTCGCCTGAGGAGCTCACAGGAGGAGGAACAGGACACAGGCTGAGGCTACAGAATCCTCACTGACAGCACTTCCACCCTCCGCCACCAGGATGGACAAGGATGCACCAGGCACCGCTAAAACAGCCAGGAAGAGGAAGAGAAAGTTCTCTGACCGGGAACTGGAGCACCTGATCGAGGGGGTGAGCAGCAAGCATGATAGGCTGTTCAGAAAGCTGTCTCTCAAGGTGCCAGAGGCAGAGAAAAGACGCATATGGCTGCGCATCAGGGAGAGGGTCAATGCCGTAGGAGTGACGTCCCGCAGCATCGATGAACTAAAGAAGAGGTGGTACGACCTTAGGAAGAGGGCCAAGGATAGGATCGCAGAAAGGGTCAGGGAGGCAGCTGGCACAGGAGGGGGGCCATCCACAGTGCCTGCAAACACTGCCCTTGAGGAGCTAGTCGAGGGGACCATCGAGCCAGAGGCGGTCGTGGGAGTCACGCAGATGGACACCTCCGGCGCAGCCACAACTGAACAAGGTAAGATGCATGCCTGCGTCCACACTCTGCATATCGTATACCCATTCCCATCCCCCCAGCTCGATCACAGTGTGCAGGCAGAGGTACACCACACATATTCCCTCATATCAGTAGTGCATCATGGGAGTCGTAGTCATGTCAGCCAGGTGTGCAAGTATAGTCATAAAAGCAAAAATATTTCCGATCAGCAGTAGAAGCAAAACATAGACTCAAATAATGTAATTAATAGAAGGACATGTATGAAAAATTACAAACAGATGTAGTCATAATCCAACTAATCATGCAGTGTTTCACACACATATGCATCTCCTGGCGATTCAGATGACAGCGGCCGCCTCATCATCTCGGAGACACCAGCTGATTCTGATGGCGACGCTCCACAGGAGGGTCAACCCCCACCTCCACCAGCAACTATATCACCACCACCACCATCACCACCACCTGCTGCGCCAACTGCAACCAAACTGCCAAGACGCAGGGCACAAGTCCCCCCATGCAGGTGATGGATGCATGCCCGAGTCCTGCAACACCAACTGGGCCAAGTCCGACAGTTGTCACACCGCCAGCACCACCACCAGCACGTGGCCGAGTCAGGCAGTGGCGCAGGTCCCTGCGCAGTACTTCTGATGTAGCCGACCAGGCAAGCTCCCCATATGGTGGCATCGAGGCACAGATGTTGCGTGTCCAGCGCCTGCAGGGGAAACACATGGGGACCATTAGCCTACACATGTCACGCCTTGCAAAGCAAATGTGTACCCTGACAGACGCAGTGCGGGACATGACCACAGTTGTGGCAGAGGGGAATGGAAAACTGAGTAAGGACCTCCAGGAACTCATCCGTGCCATCAGAGCAGGGCATCACAGTGAGCGACGGAGGCACAGACCGAACTTGTTCCGTTCCACTGCATCAACCAAGGCCATCACTAGGCTGTGCAACAGCTCTGCTGTATTGTCCCGACGCTCTGTGTCACTGCAGGTGGACCTCGGCCATTATTTTGGTGACGTGGCAAAGGCCTTAGGCCAGGTGACCACTGCAGTGGAACACTTGCAGAACGGAACTTTCAGTGGCAGCACCTTGGGAGGGGAGGACGGCAGAGAGGCTGCCTCAAGTGTCAGCAGCATATCCGTGGTGGAGACCAGCACCAGGAGGCGCAGTTCACGCTGCTCCACAGCCACAGGGACAGGCCATGGTGAGGTGGAGGAGACAGGTGATAGGAGGCTGGGCGTTCATGGCAAGCGCCACTAGTCAGACAGTACGGCATCCCTGACCATGGTGGGGTAACCATGGCCCTGTCCAATTGTACTATTGCACACCCATGACTATAACGGGCATGTTTTGGTCCTCATTGTGTGGGGGAACTGTAATTCACATTTATGTGTGACCGCACATACATCAGTGCTCCTGTGCATTAAACGGTAGCACCACTAATGATATCGTCATGGCTCACTCTTACCTGGGTCAGAAATGATGTTGCGTGATGTATGTCCGCCTCCTTTGGCCCTCAGCTGTGTTAGGAACGTGTGCCTGTCGGTGTTGTGCGGGTGGTTGGTCATCCCGGTAGTCGTCATTCCTGTCCACCTCTATGGGTATCCCCCTTCTGGTTGCGATGTTGTGCAGCATGGCACATACTGCTACAATCCTGAAGCAGGTGTCTGGTTTGTATTGCAAGGCACCACCAGTCTTTTGTAAGATTCGGAAGCGACTCTTCAGAATCCCAAATGTCCTCTCTATCACATTTCTGGTGCTTATGTGGCTTGCGTTGTAGCGTTACTCCTGTGGTGTTGCTGGATTGATGTAGGGAGTGAGGATGTATTCACGCAGGGCGTATGCACTGTCACCTACAGGATGGAAGCAAAGGCTTAGCGACAGTGATGAATATACATGTGTGATGCTCATTTTATGAAGAGGTATGTGTACGTACCAAGCAGGAGTCCCGCTCCAAATTCTCCATTGAGTAGGCGCCTGTGGATGCCACTGTGTCGGAATATGTAGGAGTCGGTTTGCTCCCTGGAAATTGTGCCACTAGGTCCGTGATGATGTACTTGGCATCGCACACGACCTGCACATTGATGGAGTGGTAGGACTTGCGGTTACGGAAAATGTACTCATTGGCTGAGGGTGGACAGATGGGGACATGTGTGCAGTCAATGCATCCTATGACATGGGGGAATTGGGCCACCTGGTAGAATGCCTGTTTGGTGTGGTCCAACTGCTGTGGGGTTGTGGGGAAGCTGATGTGGTTATGTATCATTGTCAGCATGGCATCAATGAATTTGTGGAAGAAGCGTGATAGTGCAATTTGTGATACGCCTCCCGCAACGGCGATGACCCCCTGAAAACTTCCAGAGGCCAGTAGGTGCAGGCTGCATAGGACCTGGACGTGCGCAGGAATAGCATTGGTCCGACGTGTCTGGTGCTGCAGTAGTGGTTCAAGGTCTGCAATTAGGCGCATGATCATGGCACGATTGAGACGATACTTGTCGTAAACCTCATCCTCATTTTGGCCAAGCAATGTGTTGCGCACTCTGAAGACTCTCTCCTGGACCCTTCTCCTGCGCTGTCCTGCTGCATTGATTCGCATCCTCCTTGCAAGCACGTAGAGGGCTGCCATTTTGTGCAAGGTAACAGGGTCTCCTGGCCCTCTTTGTATGGCTTACTGATTGTTAGCATCTGTGGCACTTTTAGAATATTTTTCATTTTTGTTATTTTTTCATGCAACTTTACCTCCTGGTTCTGATTCCCTTTAATCTGCTCATGCAAAATTGCAAATTTTGGGATTTTCGGTATTTGCGATTTTTCATGCATTCATTAGCGATTCGTCATTTGCGATTAGCACATGCCGGGCGCTATTAGGGATTTCGGTATTTGCGATTTATTGTTTTGCGATTCTTTATTTTGACGGGGCTTCTTTTTGCGATTCTTTATTTTAGCGGGGAATTATTTAGCGATTCTTTATTTTTTCCCGATTTCTGTTGCTGCATTGGAAATCGTTTTTTGCCACTCGCTAATGGGTGATTTTTGCGATTCGATATTTTTGCGAGTTGATTTTTGGTTGATGCATGTGCCAGATAGATGTTTAGCACAGTTTGTCATGCGACAATGACAATAAATCCAGTGAAGGCTGTTCAAGCTACACAACCACAATAGTCTCCACCGTTATGGATTTCATAAAAACAAACCAGCTTTTTGCCCCATACGGGACCTCAGGAAAAACACAGAATTCTTACAATTTGCTTGCTAATTTAAATGGCTACCCGGTGGAAGACTGCGCCACCCAGGGTACAGTCTTTGCTGCAGTATATACCAGAACATATGGTACACCCTCATTAGCTGTTTTGCCAGAAGTGCTTAAACAGATCCAGAATGAGTATGAGGCTACTGGGGATGAAACTAATGGGCAACTTTGCCGCAGTGTCTGCCATAAGGATGAGCAACATTAAAGGGGAAGCTGCAGCGTTGGCAGTGCCTCAGTGACTCATTAACTTGAGTAATTCTAAGAAGGATAACTCAAAGCAAACACCTGAATCTTCTATGAAGAAGTGGGATAATAAAAATCATAAAGAAAAAAAACTAAGTCACTGGGCAAATCTCCTCAATCGGAGGCCACTGAGAAGTGCTATAACTTGTGTAACCGTGACAATGTTAAGACGCCTGACAGGAATCAGAATACTGATACACGCTCATCTCCTTTCTTTCAGGATTCATCCAATAAACGCTTGGAGGGAGGAGGACGGTCAGAGCACAGGTCAGAGGAGTATGTGATACCAAGGAAGGGCTCACAACGCTCTTCTGACTATATAATAAAAATGGAAGATAAACCTAAACAAACCTCAATTCAAAAAGAAGAAGGTGGCAAGCATAAAAGTAAAGCATGCTGCCGATATTGAGGACACTGCTTTTGAGCGAGGAGTGGGCTCTGACCATCCTGGGAAGCGCAGCAGAATTCATGATAGTTCACCAGAACCTGATGGATTGTGTGGTGGCAGTAGCATTTAGTGACTATGTCCAGGTGGAAACACAGTACACAAGGGTAAGTGTCCTGCATCGATTATATGAGATGCAACGCGAATTGAAGGGGGACGTTCTGAGATACCGAAATGTTCTCTTTTGGGAGAACTTATAATTTGGCTATGATATTCTCTTGGCCGTAAAGGATTGATTGCTTGAAATTGTGATGGATTGCCCACAATGAGTTATTGTAATTTTACCTGGTTTTTCCGACCTCGTCCCAGAAGCAGTTAAAGATTCATACGCCAAGGACTGCACTTTAGTGCTAGCTCTTGCATTATACCACAACCATGTGGATTGGAATGATGGTTCCCCTTATCATGTTATACCAGTGACGTCAACCTCAAAGAGAACATCCCATTAAAAAGGAGGCAAAAAAACAAGTTAGAGAGTAACTGACGCAATTTGAATACCAAAATGTAATAGAGTTGTACCTCCCCCATGAATAATTCTTTGTTTCCAGTGATAAAACCTGGCCATTCATATAATCTAGTATTAGATTACAGATATTTGAAAAACAGCTACACGTTCATTCACTGTACAAAATGCTCATAGCGTGGCACTAATAAACAACATAGCGCGAAAGAAATACAAAACAACTTTAGACATCTCGAATAGATTTTTTTTCCAAAACATAGCACCTGAAAGCAGGTATTTGACCACATTTACCATGCTCAGGTCTCAAAAGCAGCTCTGTCCTTTTCCTCAAGGCTATAAGAACAGCCCAGATGTGTTTTCAGCCTAGTTTTCAGAACTTTTGAAAGAAGATGATGTCCAGGCGTTGTACTTTGTCGATGACATCTATCTGAGGGATGATGACCTTTCAACACACTTGGCAAGAGTGGATCACATACTTTTGGGATTTGCTCATATGGGCTACAAATTCAAAAATAGCCCACCTCAATGTCCTATATTTAGAATATGAGCTGTCAAGTGAATGTAAAAGCCTAGTGACACATTTCCTAGAGAAGTTTGTATTTCTACAGCCATGAACACCTTAAAGAAACTCCAAATCATATTGGGTTTTCTGTATTTTGGCAGAATGTACATTCCAGACTACACAGAGCAGGTAAAACCCTACTATGACTTGATACATCTAGACTTTTCAAGCACATATTCGACAACTGAACACACACAACTCTTACGTTCAGTACAAGCTGACCTGCTAGCTTCAACACACTTACACACATGTGTAAACACATCAAACCTGGTGATCCACATCTTTGCAGGTGCATCAGGATATTCCTGCATTACATTCAACGAGGGCGACACTGTGTTGCAAGGTGGCAGTATTATGTGATATGACTGGTGGGCCTTATCAAGTAATACTAACGCATTACACAAAAGGGGACATTGCATTCACCCTTAGCAGCCTTAGCTGGGTCCTGGCAGAGTGGCATGGAGCAGTCAGGCGTACTCAGAGAAACATGAATTAATTTCACACTACCAGCATTCACAATAAGTAGGTGACACGACTTGAAAGAAATCCTGACACCAACTTATAAAAATAGATTGTATTTTAATATAAATATGGACATCACAATGAACTTGATGCGTTGCATTTGACCGGAGTAATAGATTTTCAATGTATTAAATGGCAAATACAATGGAATACTTTGGATTTCTGGCATCAACTGAAGTCCCTCTTGCTGGGAGCAATCAGCTTTCACCATGGACACAAGTCGGCACACGGTTCCAGTATATGGTCTCTTCAGGGCACTTAAGTGTCCTATCTTTGCGAAAGAACTTGTCACTGCCCCCTGCCAGCAAAGAAGTGTTCGTGAACAACCACCGCAGCTGAGGTGTATTATGAGTCGGAGGACTCGTCTGTCATCTTTTCGCCAGGTGGTGAGTACACACGATTCAGGACAAGTGGCAGGTTCAAAGAGGCGATTGTTGATTGCATTGATAGCCAGCACTCGCTTTACGCTATCTGCGATTTGGTATTTTTTTTACATTAATTCAACATGTTCAACGAAGAGCTGCATGAGTGAGAGGCAGCTGCAGAAGCACTATTTGAAAATTTACTGGATGTTCACAACCAATCAAGGGCCACTTACCAAAGTAAGGCTCTTGCAACAATGACTAAAAGACCTTACAGAAACAACTTGAAAAACTCCTGTGTACAGAACTTACCAAGTGGTCGGAGGGTAAATCCTTACAGAAATATCGGGATGTGGGCCGTGTCCCACGCAGACTGAGAATTATGCTGCCCCCCAGCTTTGAAAACCCTAACCCCCAAATGCTCAAAAAATGGGCAGAGAGCAATCTCGATGCATCTATGAGACTGACTGTGATCCTAATGAAATATGCCGAAATCGGCCGAACGTCCACCATGAAGGAGATTGAACGCACCAATAATGAGCTTCACAAAATGGATCAAAAAGACTTTATATCTAAGGGATGTGAGGAAATCGCAATAAAACAATTAAAACAAGCAAAGCTTTCAAATTTGCCAGAGACAAGGTCGATTACGAATCTGGTCAGGTTTTCACTTTCGCCAGGAGGTATGATTCAGTAAAAAACACAGATAATCAATAAACCAACAATGACCGCACAGGGGGTCATAGCATCTACTCATGAAGCTGACTCGGCTTCAACATCTGAGCTCAGCTCAACACTGGAAAGTGGTACCGATTTGGAGGATGGTGAGGAGATAGAGGACATGGTGAGATAACAGTATGCAACTTCAGTCTCGCCGAGGTTTTGGATTTTTTAAGATTAGACCGGCGACAAACTCTGCATCCTCGGTTGCCGAAGAAACAAGGCACGACGAAACCGCAGGAGATGCAAAAGAAGGAAATGGAGTAAATCCAAGATCAAACCACAGAAAGAAAAGCAATTGGAAACGCAAATGATGACTGACTCTAATACCATAATCAATCTCACCAACTTAACCCTTACCAAACCTGAGAATCAACTTCTCTCTCTGGGTTTGACCTTTTGCCCGTAAAGCAGCTTCAACTATAGCAGTACACGGATTGACATCTTCTAGTTTATCAGAAAATTAAACCCAATCAAGTTTTTCAAATTAAAACACACAAGTGCAGCCACTGCAATATCCTCTTCAGCTGCGACACCATCGGGCAGTAATCTTCTGGTATCCGATATTCCTACCATCCGTACTCTTTATGAGCTAGAATCTGTGTCTGAGCCTGCTTCCACACAGCAAATCTTAAGTATTGAAGGTATCACCTTTACCAAAGCCATCTCTAGTCCTTTCAAACCCCAGTCCACGTTCACACCTATGATGCCGAGAGACGCTATTGACACCTTCAATTATGTAATTGTTGAGGAGTTGAAGTTATTACACCAAAGGAACACATGGAAATGACCCAATTATAACTATTGCAATATGCGGATTTAATTAACAAATTATAGTAGAACAGTGAGGCGATAATTAACAAATCTGACAAAGGTGGTATCATCGTGCTCTGGCCCAGATCTCTATATCTTGAAGAAGCCCACAAACATCTCAGTGATAGCACTTGCTACAAGTTATCCAGTCTTAAGGAAGTCAACTCTAAAAGCAAAGAGCTAAAAAAAGAAACTTAACCGATATAGATCAAATGGCATTCTTACAAAAGATGAATTCCTGTTCCTTTGCAATGACTCCACAGTGCTTCCGGTGTTATACTTTCTCCCCAAGGTACACAAGGGAATTTCCCCGGTCCCAAAACGCCTAATCATCTCAGCCCACAAGAGCCTCTGTGAAAACATGTCTAAATATATGGATTACTTTTTGCAGGAATTTGTCACCCAACTACCCTCGTATTTGAAAGACACCAGTGACTTCTTGCTTAAGGTCAAAGATTTCCCTTGGTCTGATGATTATATTCTGTTGACCATGGATATTACCTTTGTACACCAGTATTCGGCACTCTAATGGTTTATTTGCATGTCAACAATTTCTTAAAAACAGTCCCATACACTGTTACAAACACAATAATTTTATTTTATTTATGGATGAGTGGTGTCTGAACAATAATTTCTTCATGTATGATAAATCGGTTTATCAACAGCTCAGGTGTGTGGCCATGGGAGCCTGCTTCTCTCACAGTTACGCATGTCTTCATATGGGCTGGTGGTAGGAGGAGCGGTTTCTTAGGGTGACACACTTGGCTGCCTTTAACAGACACATTGTGACCTGGCTATGCTATATCGACGATGTGTTTGTTATTTGGAACGGTACCATCAATAGTGCACTGTCATACATTTCTGCTCTCAACTCTAATGATCACAACCTTGAATTCAATGCAAATATCAGTGCAACTTCTGTTGAATTTCTTGATGTCAGTATCTATATTTCTAATAGCACACTACACTCCAAGCTGCATGGGAAACTTACAACTGGGAACTCCACTCTGCAGGCCTCTAGTTTCCACCCTAGACCCTTAATTGCCAGCATCCCCTATGGCGAAATGCTTCGGCTATGTAGAATTTGCAGCTCTGCGAGTGACCTCGCACAGTGCCAAAGTGAGGCTCACCATAGATTTAGAGCACGTGGTTACTCTGAACACATCATTGTCACGGCGACTACCAGAGCCAATTTAATACCTAGGGAAGAGCTCTTGGCTGGTAGATCAGAGACTAATTTGAGTAATATTGATGCCCCTGAAGATTCCAACAATAAGGGGGTGGTAAATACTCGTCTCATCATCACCTATAACAAGGAAGAGCGAGTCATACGATTTATCATCAACAAACAATCGAGGATAATTTTGTCCGACCCAGTCTTAGGGGTCCTTCTAGCAAAGCGCACAACAATCACGTACTGACGTGCTTTTTCTATGCATGATGCGCTGGTTAAGAGTAGCCCAGAAGTCTCCTTTAAATCTAATTAGCTCACTGACATCAAGGGGTTCTTTAAATGCAGGAGCTGCAGAGCTTGCAAATTTGGCATCAACAAGAATTAAAGTCAATGCTACTTTTCACACTGAAGCTTTTACCATCAAAAGTAGATTCATGTCGAACTGAATTCGTAGTCTACGTACTACAGTGTAGCTGCGGTCTAGGATATGTTGGCAGTACCAAACTTCAAATCCAACTGCGCTTTTGCAGCATTTGCGTGCCATTGTTAATAACGACCCCACATACCCAGTAGCAAGGCACTTTAAGGACGTACACAACAATGACTTAGATCATCTGAAATATTTTGTCATTGACAGTGTACCTCCACTCAGACGAGGTGGTAACCATGAAGAAAAGCTTAGGCAACTAGAAACACGTTACATCTTGGAGCTTAACACAAAATCACCAGCAGGTCGCAACATTAGGGAGGACCTACACAATTACCTATAAAATCCTGTAATTTGTCTGTTGTTCTGGGTTCAGCGTGCTGCTCAATATAAGGCTTTGTTGACATCTTTATAGTGGGTTTTGTTTATTCTTGAGTCTTACTCTCGATTCGTACTTTCTGTATCAGTACTCCCATACAGATTCTTCTTTCTTTCTTTTTTCCTCTTAGATATGAAGTAATTTCAATTGCATGTCTCAGAATCTTGGTTGTACTATTTTGTCCATATGCATTGCATTTAAGCAGCTATAAGCTACATGGTTCTGGTTACAAATGATTGGTCTCTCCCATGTGTTTTCATGGTACATCCCTTGTATCAATGTAGTACTGTATTCAGAATTTCATTGTAATTGTAAACAACTTGTTCCGGATTGAAGTTGTTTTTTTTTCCTGATTTTGTGATGTCCACACAGGTAACCTACATTTGAACACATTTAATCTTTGGTTTTAGTTCCCCTCATCAAATTGCACCTTGCGTGAGTTTTGCACATTTTAACCATGCTTTTTACCATTAAGCACTTGTGCACTTTCTTGCCTTATATAATTATCCACTACCTTGTTTACACTCTACTTGACCGTAGCCCGCTCTGACATGTACGCCTCGCATTTGGGCATTTGATATTTCACTTTACCTGCTTTTCATATTATGCCTAACCTCCTAGTCTCATGCCTTAATTTACTAAATGGCAGCATTCATATTTCACGCATTTGCAATCAGTTGCTGTCTTGTCCTAAGTATGTTACACTAGATCTTGGAAGATGATTAGGACACATCTGTCTGGTCTTATTCCTTCCTTTGTTCATCCTTCTGACGCTTGACATGTTTCACACTCTGAAACACATTTAATATTTCTTGTTTGAATTGCATTGTAAACAATTGTATTTACTTTGTTACAGGTTGTGTTTTGTTGATTTTACTCCTTTAGTCTGGCTACAGTGTCCTTGGTCAGACCTGTGTGTCAGCAATGAGTCATGTGCATGTGACTCTTCGGCACTTGGTCTAAACTCACGTTGGGTTGAAAAAAATGTACAAAATGTAAACATAGTAGAAACACTTACCTGTCTATTTAAGTTGTAATTTACACACAGTGTGTCACATGATCAAGGCTGCAGTCCGGTGGCCTAAATGCATCATTTGGACCTTGTTATGTTGAAATAAACTACTTATCCAATTGGAGTCTGTGCCCGTGTGTTCCTCCAGTGCGGCTGAACCTTGGGATTTTTCTTTGGATATATATATATCGGTGTCCTTTCTTTTGTTGAAGATTGGAGTTGATGGTTGAGATATATATATATATATTCACTGAAAAAACCATAGGTTTCCGGGGTGTTATAGTTAGCTGGACTTTTCACTTGTACAAAACCATTGAAATTCCCCCGTTATAGTTAGTTCAGTTAACTATAACTCACGCGCCCGCAATGCACTGCTGATGATGTCACATATTACATCACTCCTGACATGGTCAGTGACATCACTCATGACATCACTGATGACATCTCAAATGACATCACTGATTACATCACTGATGACATCATCCAGTGAATGTCTGTTTTTCTGAAAATTAAATATGTTTTATATATGTATATCTCAAGGTCGATGGAAGAATAAATGGGTATATAAGTGTCTAAATGGATGATTTGTTTTTGAAAAATTGATTGTGTAACTGACTGATTAAGTGTATCATAGTGAATACATGGCTTAGTGAGTAATGTTTAAATATGTAAATATCTGTATCAGTCTCTCACTTTGTGTATAAGTGGCTGCCTGGGTTGGTGAGTAGCTACATGGGTGTCTATATAGGTTATTAGTTGGTTTTTTGAGTCTGAGTGTCTGCATGGTTCGGTGGGGGGTATTACGTAGTGCATAGGTGCATGAATGAGTGACTCACTGTTTGTATGTGTTAAAGACAGCATGTGTGCAGGACTGTATGGGTGGATGAGTGTGTGTATGGGTGTGTTAGTGAGTGAATGACTGTCTCAATAGTGTCTTTATGAGTAACTACATATGTTTTAAACTAGTATATGTGACTATTGGTGTATATATGTGAGAGTGAGAGATTGAAAGAGTTCCTGTATGAATAAGTATGTGTTTCTATAAGTGATTGTTTAAAAGACTAAGTATGTGTAAGTTTCCATAGAAGTAAGTGTGGTGGTGTGTGTATAACTGTATATGCAAGTAAATGTATGTTTGATTCTTTATTAGCATGAGTGACTATGTGTGTGAGTAACTCTATGGATGAGTGGCATTGTGTAACAGGATGTATAGGTGTATGAGTACATATGATGAGTGAGTACATGTATGAGTGACTGTATAGGACTGTTGGTGAATGAGTGGATGTGTATGTGGATCTTAGAATTACTGAAGAGGTTGTTGTAACTGGTATTGGTATGTCCATTGTTTTGAAAATTTTAGTCTCCATTTTTGAATGTGTGTATCAAAGGTTATATTAGGGTGAGAGGAGGTCTGCCACTCTATCACAAGGATGATGTCATCAGTGATGTCATTTGAGATGTCATCAGTGATGTCATGAGTGATGTCACTGACCATGTCATGAGTGATGTAATATGTGACGTCATCAGTCGTGCATTGCGGGCGCGTGAGTTATAGTTAGCTGAACTAACTATAACGGGGGAATTTCAATGGTTTTGTACAAGTGAAAAGTCCAGCTAACTATAACACCCCGGAAACCTATGGTTTTTTCAGTGAATTTCTGAGGTTTTTTAAATGATAATTCCTAACTATAACATGCCTGAAACCTATGGTTTTTTCTGTGAATTTCAAAAGTTTTGTAACTGCTAATTTCTAACTATGCCTACAGAGATAGGACATGTGAAGAAAGAAGAAAAAATGCACAGAAAGAAAAAAAAGAAGTGCAGAAAGAAGCAACAGAAGTCTTCAAAGACGAAGAAAAGTGCAGGAAGAAGGATAACGTGCAGAAAGAACAAAAAGAAGAGCAGAAAGAATCCTTGTTGCAAAATCATCCTGTACCCTCAACTTTTTCAGACGGATACTTGTGGTAACTGAGTCTGACTAACCCGTCCTAGAGCCAGTGCTATGTTAAAAGACACTTAGAATACAGTGAAAACACCTACATACACTAGTGAACATTATGCGCTGGGGTCCCCCTGTGATTAGCATGACCTCCTCTGTAAGCCCCTAGTATATAATAGGGCAGGGGGATTAAAACTATCTCTTAAAACAGGCCACAGGGCGTTTTTGCACACGTTAACTCAGGCCCCGTCCCCTCCCTTCACCACTGTGTAAACACGCCCTGTGTCCGTTTTTAGTTGGGAGATTAAGTTCATTTGAATCCTGAGGGTCCCTATGGTCCAACTAACCCACTAGGTACCTCCAGTAAGTGCCACAGAGCTGCGTTGCAGAGAGGTGTAAAAAGTGGCACAGCCTGGACCACCTCTCTGCAATGCAGCTCAGTGGCACTTACTGGAAGCACTTGGTGGGCTAGTTAGCCCCCAGGGGCCCTCAGTATTGAAGGGAAATTATATCCCCAATTTAAAACGTGCCATAGTGCGTGTTTGCACACGTCACCTCAGGCCCCGTCCCCTCCTTTCACCACTGTGTAAACGCGCCCTGTGGCTGTTCTAAGTTGAGAGATTAAGTCCCCTTGAATCCTAAGGGTCCCTAGGGTCAAACTAGACCACTAGGTACCTCCAGTAAGCGCCACAGAGCTGCGTTGCAGAGAGGTGTAAAAAGAGGCTTGGCCTCAGAACACCTGTCTGCAGCGCAGTTCCCTGGCGCATACTGGAGATGCCTGTTGGGCTATTTGGCCCTCAGGAACCCTCAGTATTGAAGAGGAATTAATTCCCCAACTTACAACTCGCCAGGGGGCGCGTTTGCAGAGTGCTGCAAGGAGGGGGCGTGGCCTCCGGCACGATGCCAGTCTTTTATTTATTTTAATTATTTAAGAAGGGTGCTGTGTGGTTCCCCTTCTTATTCTAATTTATTGGCCCTGATGACCCCATCTCCCAGGGCCTGTCTCCTAATTATATTTTTTTGACCCCAATCCCCAGGGCCGGCCACTGTTTTTTATTATTTTTAAAAAATATATATTTATAGACACACCTAGGACATGCTGGACAAACCGTACGTACCTATCACCATGACGATTTGAGTGATATTCATTAAAGGCGACTATGCATACAATGAATCCACGTGGAATGTATTTACACCACTAGTGAAGCTCTGACATGTCTGATGCCCTACCGTGCCTAATCCCGGTAGACACCCTTGTCGTTTATTGATAAAAACATGGGTAGCTATTGACGGGCACATTTAATACACATGCCCACCAAGCCATTCAAAGGGAATTCGACAAAAATTCGACCAAAACTATGTAAGATACCCCCCTCACGGTTAATAAAACACACATCCACTGCCGGATGTGTAATACTTTTTATTTTACTCTCTGGAAAGGGAACGAACATCACTTGAGAGTCACAGCGCGCTCCTGGCAGAGCCCAATGCTGTATTACACCCACCATTGCCTGCCGAGTGCCACACACCTCTGTGTTGTATTCCACCAGCTAGTGCATATGCTATGACACTCTCTAGCCCATGTGCACTGTAACACCACCCTGTGAATATGTCATGCCACACTTGTCTTCGCACAGGTTATATTGCCCCATCTAACGTGCCTTCCTCGATGCCTATGTTATAACGCACAGTGCTATGCCATACATATTACAATCTGGGATCCATATCTTTGTCACAGTGCATATGCAACGTTACACTCCCCAGCACATATTTTATATTACAACTTTAGAGACTAGTTAGGTTACACAACACTGCCCTGTGCATATTACACTCCAAGGCGCACATCGCATAGCACGCGCTAGTGCCTGTGCTATCTCACGCTCTCCAATGAATCTGTCATTGCGCACAATGTATTGCATATTATATTTCACGCCCGGTTCATCTTATATCACACTTTTTGGTGCATAGTTTATACCATACACTATATCTAGTTTTCATTTTCAATCGTGCTCTCAGGACTATGTTCTATATAACACTGTGTTCACCTACCCTTTTCACGGGCATTACACTTTGCGATAGGGGGTGGAGGGTCAGGGGGTGTTTCTGCCAAGTGAGCCCGGAGTCACAGTCACAAACGTCCTCTTCTTCCTGAATAAAAGTGAGATTATGCTGCATACTTGTTCATATTTTAAGTAGTTCGCACAGAAACACGTTTTAAAAACAATAAAGTTCCTAATACCCGCCTTCTCTGAACAGTTAGCTTGCTGCCCCATCCCCCTCCTCCCTATCCTCTTTTGTGTGAATCCATGGACTAGCCTCCTCCCTCCTGCCATGCATGGTCTGATGTGCTGCCACTGCCCTCAATTTAGTATGATGTACCAGTCCCCTCCTCCTGCCCTCCATTGACCAATTCTATGCCCCATCATTGACCTCCTGCTTAAACTCTGTGCTTAGCTTGCTGCCCCTATTCTCCTTCCCCCTGCCCTCCGATGTCTTTGTGCATGCCCCTGCTCCATCCTTTTTGCCCACCATGTTCCATGGACCTGCCACTCCTATCTACTCTGAGTGTTCTGTTGAGCTGCCACTCCCCTCCCACCTGCCTAGCATTGTCAGATGACTGTAACCTGTCCCTGCCACCTCCACCCTGCCTGTCCACATGCCATGCCCCTATCCTCTTCCTCCTGTCCTATATGGTCCATTGTACTGCCATACCCTTCTGCCCTTCCTGGTTTGTTGTGCTGCAACTGCTCCTCCTGCCTGCCCCGTGCGGTCTGTTGTGAGGCCCCTTCCCCTGAACTTTCTTGTCTGTGCACAGGTCCTGACCCTCTCTTCTATCCTCCATCGTCCTTTGTGCATGCCCCTGCACCCTCCTTCTTGCCCATCATAGCCATTGTGCTGCCACTAACCCTCCCACTTGCCATGCATGGTCTTCTGTGCTGCCATGGCCCCTCCCACCTTCCCTGTGTGGTCAGTTAGCTGCCCCTGACCCCCTCCCACCTTCCCTCCATGGTCTGTGTGTATGCCATCACAGTCTCACTGTTGCTCTTCATGGTGTGTCTTGCTTCTAGTGCCCATCCTGCCTGACCTCCATGGCTATCTTGCTGCTCCTGCCCTTCCCCCAGCCCTCTGTTTACATGTGCAGACCCCTACTCCCTCTCTCCTGGCTTGTCTGTTCCATTGTAATGCCCCTGATCCGTCCCTCCTGCCCTATATGGTCTGTTATGCTGCAGCTTTCTCTCCTGTCTGTCCATTATGGTCAGCTAGCTACCATTGCCTCTTGCCTCTCTGTTCTCTGTTGTCCATGTGCATGGTCCTTTCCCCTCCCTCTTGCTTTCTATGGATTGTTGTGCTGCACTCCCGTCCCGCATGCCCTGTGTGGTGTATTGTGCTGCTGCAAACCCTGATGCCTGCCCTGCAGGGTCAGTTTAGTGCACCTCTCCGTGTCCCTCCTGTCCTCTGTTATCCAAGTCCATGTCCCTACCCCATTTCCTTCCATGATCCAATGTACCATACTTGCGAACATTTTGAACTTGGTAAGAGGGAGATTTTGAAAAAAAACTGGGGTATTGATTTTCCCCTTTGAGTTACATTGAAAAAGAGGAGATTGCAGACAGGAGACAGATCAAATAAAGCCCATTTGAGCTTAAAAACATTGGACGTTTCCTGGCTGAATCGGGTCTGTTGGCATGTATGGTTGTACTACCATTGCCTCTTCCTTCTGCCCACAATGGTCTATTACATTGCCACAGCCTCTCTTGCAAGTCCTGGATTGTTGGTTTGTTGCCCCTGCCCCCCTTTCTACTGCCCTCCATAGTCTGTTGTGCTGCCACGGCCCTTCCTGCCTGCTCAGTGTGGTTAAATTGTTGCCTTTGCACCCTCCTACCTGCCTTCAATTTTCAGAGTCCGTGCCCCTGGCCTCTGCCTCTCAACAGTATCCTAATGAACAACTAGATTGCTAACATTCTATATTTATTACAAAAGTGTGGAACGCCTGACGTCATCTTGATGTAATCAAAACTGTAATACCTAGAGCATTTCCTTTAGAAATTACATATATGAGAGGGTCTTATTGGCATCAAAACTATGGTTAGTGCTCTAAAAGACTAAAATAAGGACATATTTTCTGAGTTTTCAAATAGCGACAAAGCACTTTTAAATTATTTGTTATCTTCATGTTTTTTTATCTAGTTGACCACTTGATTAAATGTTGCACGTAGGGGAGAGGATGTGGTGTTACTTCCAGAACTGCAGACTTTGCAACTGGGGAACCCGGTTGGAGTTTCTGCTTCAGCTCGACATTCTGTGATTCTGGTCAAATCACTTAGTCTCCCCATGTCTAAAACCAAAATGAATTTGTTCTTGTGTGATGTAACCAATGCTCATGTAAAGCACTCCAATACCTGACAAGTCTGCACTATATAACACTGCAAAAACACAAAATAATAAGTGTTTTGCACACTTCTGTCATTGGGCTATATTTGGGCTACATCTGGGTGATTTTGCGCTACATTTGGGCTCTTTTGTCTCCGGTGGCCATCTTGGGAGATTTATTTGTTATGAAGTTTCCTAATTTCCTCATGTACTGCAGTCTCCTCAGTAGGAAATGCTTTCAGTTTTTTACTTTGATTTCATCATGAAGGTATTCAGATATGTCACACATTTTCCATAAATTCTGAAAGTTAGCACTCTAGTTGCTCATTAGATCACTGCAGAAAAACTACTGTTCACCATGGAAGTCTGCTCCTGGTCCAATACAGGACTGGCAAGAGAGGCTGTGGCAATATAATAGACCGTTGTGGGCAGAAGGAAGAGGCAGTGGTAGTACAACCATACATGCCAACAGACCCGTTTCAGCCAGGAAATGTCCAATGTTTTTAAGCTCAAATGGGCTTTACTTGATCTGTCTCCTGTCTACAATCTACTCTTTTTTAATGTAACTCAAAGGGGAAATCAATACCCCAGTTTGTTCTCAAAATCTCCCTCTTACCAAGTTCAAAATGTTTGCAAGTATGGTACATTGGATCATGGTAGGCAGGAGGAATTGGGGTAGGGACATGGACTCGGATAACAGAGGACAGGAGGGACACGGAGAGGTGCACCAAACTGACCCTTCAGGGCAGGCATCAGGGAGTGCAGCACAACAATCCATGGAAAGCAATAGGGAGGGACAGGACCATGCACATGGACAACAGAGAACAGAGGGGAAAGAGGAAATGGTAGCTAGCTGCCCATAATGGACAGACAGGAGAGAAAGCTGCAGCGTAAAAGGGCAGGAGGGACGGATCAGGGGCATTACAATGGAACAGGCAAGCCAGGAGGGAGGGAATAGGGGTCTGCACATGGAAAAAGAGGGCTGGGGCAAGGGGGCAGGAGCAGCAAGATGACCATGGAGGTCAGGCAGTATGGGCACTAGAAACAAGACACACCATGGAGAGCAACAATGAGACTATGATGTCATACACACAGACCATGGAGGGAAGGTGGGAGGGGGCAGGGGCAGCTAGCTGACCACACAGGGAAGGTGGGAGGGGCCATGGCAACACAGAAGACCATGCATGGCAAGCAGTAGGGTTAGTGGCAGCACAATGGCTATGATGGGCAAGAAGGAGGGTGCAGGGGCATGCACAAAGGACCATGGAGGATAGAAGGGAGGGTCAGGACCTGGGCACAGACAAGAGAGTTCAGGGGAAGGGGCCTCACAACAGACCGCACGGGGCAGGCAGGAGGAGCAGTTGCAGCACAACAGACCAGGGAAGGCAGAAGGGTGTGGCAGTAAAATGGACCATGGAGGACAGGAGGAAGGGGATAGGGGCATGGCATGTGGACAGGCAGGGTGGAGGTGGCAGGGACAGGTTACAGTCATCTGACAATGCTAGGCAGGTGGGAGGGAAGTGGCAGCTCAACAGAACACGCAGAGTAGATAGGAGTGGCAGGTCCATGGGATGGAGCAGGGGCATGCACAAAGACATCGGATGGCAGGGGGAAGGAGAATAGGAGCAGCAATCTAAGCACAGAGGCTAAGCAGGAGGTCAATGATGGGCCATAGAATTGGGCAATGGAGGGCAGGAGGAGTGGACTGGTACATCATGCTAAATGGAGGGCAGTGGCAGCACATCAGACCATGTATGGCAGGAGGGAGGAGGCTAGTCCATGGATTCAGACAGAAGGGGATAGGGAGGAGGTGGATGGGGCAGCAAGCTAACTGTTCAGAGAAGGTGGGTATTAGGAACTTTATTGTTTTTAAAATGTGTGTCTGTGCGAACTACTTAAAATATGAACAAGTATGCAGCATAATCTCACTTTTATTCAGGAAGAAGAGGACGTTTGTGACTGTGACTCCGGGCTCACTTGGCAGAAACACCCCCTGACCCTCCACCCCCCATCGCAAAATGTAATGTCCGTGAAAAGGGTAGGTGGACGCAGTGTTATATAGAACATAGTCCTGAGAGCACGATTGAAAATGAAAACTAGATATAGTATATGGTATAAACTATGCACCAAAAAGTGTGATATAAGATGAACCGGGCGTGAAATATAATATGCAATTCATTGTGCGCAATGACAGATTCATTGGAGAGCGCCAGATAGCACAGGCAATAGCTCGTGCTATGCGATATGCGCCTTGGAGTGTAATATGCACAGGGCAGTGTTGTGTAACCTAACTAGTCTCTAAAGTTGTAATATAAAATATGTGCTGGGGAGTGTAACGTTGCATATGCACTGTGACAAAGATATGGATCCCAGATTGTAATATGTATGGCATAGCGCTGTGCGTTATAACATAGGCATCGAGGAAGGCACGTTAGATGGGGCAATATAACCCGTGCGAAGGCAAGTGTGGCACGACATATTCACAGGGTGGTGTTACAGTGCACATGGGCTAGAGAGTGTCATAGCATACGCACTAGCTGGTGGAATACAACACAGAGGTGTGAGGCACTCGGCGGGCACTGGTGGGTGTAACACAGCATTGGGCTCAGCCAGGAGCACACTGTGACTCTCAAGTGAGGTTCGTCTCCTTTCCAGAGAGTAAAATAAAAAGTATTACACATCCGGCAGTGGATGTGTGTTTTATTAACCGTGAGGGGGGTTTCTTGCATAGTTTGGTCGAATTTTTGTGGAATCCCCTTTGAATGGCTTGGTGTGCGTGTATATTAAATGTGCCCGTCAATAGCTACCCATGTTTGTATAAATAAACGACAAGGGTGTCTACTTGGAGAGTACCCACCGGCGGGGGCGCCGGGATTAGGCACGGTAGGGCGTCAGACACGTCAGAGCTTTACTAGCGGTGTAAATACATTCCATGTGGATTCATTCTATGCATAGTTGCCTTTTAATGATTATCACGCAAATCGTCATGGTGATAGGTACATACGGTTTGTCCAGCATGCCCTAAGTGTTTCTATAAATATATATTTTTTTTTCAATAATAAAAAACAAAGGCCGGCCCTGGGGGATGGGGTCCCCGGGGCCATAAGTGGCCTGAGGAGGGGGGCAACGCAGCCCCCTCCTAAAGAATAAAAAAAAAAAGGCCTTGACCCACCCGGGGGATGGGGTCCCCGGGGCCTTGGGAGGGCCAAATTCTTTTTTTTAAACAAAAAAATTAGGGTGCAGGCCCTGGGGGATGGGGTCCCCAGGGCCAGTAAATTAGAAAAAGAAGGGGGGCCACACAGCCCTCCTTCTTAAAAAATAAAAAATAAAAAGACCGGCATCGCTCCAAAGGCCACGCCCCCTCCTAGCAGTACTCTGCAAATGCACCCCCTGGCCAGTTGTAAGTTGGAGAATTAATTCCCCTTCAATACTGAGGGTCCCTGAGGGCCAACTAGCCCAACAGGTATCTCCAGTATTCGCCAGGGAGCTGCATGGCAGGCAGGTGTTCTGAGGCCACGCCCTTTTTTACACCTCTATGCAACGCAGCTCTGTGGCGCTTACTGGAGGTACTTAGTGGGCTAGTTTGATCCTAGGGACCCTTAGGATTCAAGGGGACTTAATCTCTCAACTTAGAACGGCCACAGGGCGCGTTAACACAGTGGTGAAGGGAGGGGATGGGGCCTGAGGTGACATGTGCAAACACGCCCTGTGGCACGTTTTAAGTTGGGGAAATAATTCCCTTTCAATCCTGTGGCACCCTGGGGTCCAACTAGCCCACCAGGGGCTTCCAGTAAGCGCCACTGCTCTGCGTTGCAGAGAGGTGGTGCAGGCCGTGCCCCTTTTTACACCTCTCTGCAATGCAGCTCTGTGGCGCTTACTGGAGGTATCTAGTGGGCTAGTTGGACCCTAGGGACGCTCAGGATTCAAATGAACTTAATCTCCCAACTAAAAACGGCCACAGGGCGTGTTTACACAGTGGTGAAGGGAGGGGACGGGGCCTGATTTAACGTGTGCAAACACGCCCTGTGGCGCGTTTTAAGTTGGGTAAATAATTCCCCTTCAATCCTGAGTGCCCCTGGGGGCCAACTAGCCCACCAGGTGCTTCCAGTAAGCGCCACTGCGCTGCGTTAAAGAGAGGTGGTCTAGGCCGTGCCCCTTTTTACATCTTTCTGCAACGCAGCTCTTTGGCGCTTACTGGAGGTACCTAGTGGTCTAGTTGGACCCTAGGGACCCTCAGGATTCAAGGGGACTTAATCTCCCAACTTAAAACGGCCACAGGGCATTTTTACACAGTGGGGAAGTGAGGGGACGGGGCCTGAGATGACGTGTGCAAACACGCCCTGTGGCGCGTTTTAAGAGGTAGTTTTAATCACCTGCCCTATTATATTCTAGGGGCTTACAGAGGAAGTCATGCTGATCACAGGGGGACCCCAACGCATAGTGTTACCTAGTGTATGTAGGTGTTTTCACTGTATTCTGAGTGTCTTTTAACATAGCACTGGCTCTAGGACTGGTTAGTCAGACTCAGTTAACACCAGTATCCGTCTGAAAAAGTTGAGGGTACAGGATGATTTTGCAACAAGGCTTCTTTCTGTTCTTCTGTTTGTTCTTTCTGCACGTTATCCTTCTTCCTGCACTTTTCTTCGTCTTTGAGGACTTCTGTTGCTTCTTTCTGCATTACTTTTTTTTCTTTCTGTGCGCTTTTTCTTCTTTCTTCACATGTCCTATCTCTGTAGCCATAGTTAGAAATTAGCATTTAAAAAACCTTTGAAATTCACTGAAAAAACCATAGGTTTCAGGCACGTTATAGTTAGGAATTAGCATTTAAAAAACCTTAGAAATTCACTGAAAAAACCATAGGTTTCAGGGGCGTTATAGTTAGCTGGACTTTTCACTCGAACAAAACCATTGAAATTCCCCCGTTATAGTTAGTTCAGCTAACTATAACTCGCGCGCCCGCAATGCACTGCTGATGACGTCACATATTACATCACTCATGACATGGTCAGTGACATCACTCATGACATCACTGATGACATCACTGATGACATCTCAAATGACATCACTGATGACATCACTGATGACATCATCCAGTGAATGTCTGTTTTTCTGAAAATTACATATGATTTATATATGTATATCTCAAGGTTGATGGAAGAATAAATGGGTATATAAGTGTCTAAATGGATGATTTGTTTTTGAAAAATAGATTGTATAACTGACTGATTAAGTGTATCTTAGTGAATACATGGCTTAGTGAGTATTGTTTAAATATGTAAATATCTGTATCAGTCTCTCACTTTGTGTATAAGTGGCTGCATGGGTTGGTGAGTAGCTACATGAGTGTCTATATAGGTTATTAGTTGGTTTTTTGAGTATCAGAATGAGTGTCTGAGTGTCTGTATGGTTCGGTGGGGGTATTACGTAGTGCATAAGTGCATGAATGAGTGACTCACTGTTTGTATGTGTTGAAGACAGCATGTGTGCAGGACTGTATTGGTGGATGTGTGTGTGCATGGGTGTGTTAGTGAGTGAATGACTGTCTCAATAGTGTCTTTATGAGTAACTACATATGTTTTAAACTAGTATATGTGACTATTGGTGTATATAAGTGAGTATATGTGAGAGTGAGAGATTGAAAGAGTTCCTGTATGAATAAGTATGTGTTTATATAAGTGATTGTTTAAAAGACTAAGTATGTGTAAGTTTCTGTAGAAGTAAGTGTGGTGGTGTGTGTATAACTGTATATGCAATTAAATGGATGTTTGATTCTTGATTAGCATGAGTGACTATGTGTGAGTAACTCTATAGATGAGTGGCGTTGTGTAACAGGATGTATAGGTGTATGAGTACATATGATGAGTGAGTACATGTATGAGTGACTGTATAGGACTGTTGGTGAATGAGTGAATATGTATGTGGATCTTAGAATTACTGAATAGGTTGTTGTAACTGATATTGGTATGTCCATTGTTTTGAAAATTGTAGTTTCTATTTTTGAATGTGTGTATCAACGGTTATATTAGGGGGAGAGGAGGTCTGCCACTCTATCACAAAGATGATGTCATCAGTGATGTTATTTGAGATGTCATCAGTGATGTCATGAGTGATGTCACTGACCATGTCATGAGTGATGTAATATGTGACGTCATCAGCAGTGCATTGTGGGCGCGCGAGTTATAGTTAGCTGAACTAACTATAACGGGGGAATTTCAATGGTTTTGTACGAGTGAAAACTCCAGCTAACTATAACGCCCCTGAAACCTATGGTTTTTTCAGTGAATATATATATATATATATATATATATATATCAACCACCAACTCCAATCTTCAACAAAAGAAAGGACACCGACACCAACGACTTCACTGGACTTCACTGGATTCACAGGTTTTAATGATTTCATTCCATTGCTACGCGTTTCGGCATCACCTGCCTTACTCATGCATATTATCTACTGGCGGTCGCCAGTAGATAGTTATAGTTAGGATCGTGTTTCCATGGGAAATCTGCAACATTCTATTTGGAATAACTTTGGCGCCGATTGACGAATCCTCGCGAAATTGTCAAAATAGGTGGGGCGCTCCGCTCCGCTCCTTCCCTGAAAGTCTCGGGGAGATTCGTCAAGCGGGGGCTGAGAAAAAGGTGGGGTCCCAAAACGCGTTTTCCCCATGCATTTTTCCATAGGACCTTTAGTCCAAGCTACAGCCCGAACGGCTGAACAGAATTACTTGAAATTTGCCAGAGAGGTAGTCCTCAGGTCAGGGATGTGCCTTTTGCAGGTCTGGTGTAAATCTGTTTAGTATTTCCTGAGAAAATAGCATTTAAAAGCATATATATATCTATAAGCGCGCACCGTGCGCGTACGGTAAAACTTACCGTACGCGCACGCTGCCGTGCGCGAGCGCGATTCTGATTGGTTGTTAGATCTTAGTAAACATTCGAATCGGTCGAAACCAGGAAGTGTCGGCCAGCCATTTAGTCTCTCGCAGTCTGAGGGGGTGAAAAACAAAGGTGGAGAACGTGAAAAGGGGGCAGGGTGGACAGTTCCTGACCCCCTAGCCTTTGTCAGGGGGTCCCAGAAGGACCCCCAAGGGCCAAAATTTCCTTTAATTTTTTTGCGAAAAATCGCGGAGTACGCGTAGCGTGCGCGTACGGTAGAAACTGAAAAATTCCGCGAACTGCGTAACGTGTGCGCGCGGTGCGCGAAGCGCACCGTGCGCTTACGGTACGTGCACGGTGAAAAACCTTAAAAAAAAAAAATACATAACTTAGCATTTAAAAAACCGTACAAATTCACTGAAAAAACCATAGGTTTCACACACGTTATAGTTAGGAATTAGCATTTAAAAAACCTTGCAAATTCACTTAAAAAAACCATAGGTTTCACACATGTTATAGTTAGCTGGACATTTCACTCGTGAAAAACCATTGAAATTCCCCCGTTATAGTTAGTGCAGGCAACTATAACTCACGTGACCGCAATCCTCTGCTGATGATGTCAGATATTACATCACTGATGATATATGTGTCTTTCTGAAAAAAAAATATTTGTAATATATGTATAGCTAAAAATTAATGGAAGAAGACATGGGTAAATAAGTGTCTAAATACAGTGATGTAATATCTGACGTCATCTGCAGAGGATTGCGGTCGCGTGAGTTATAGTTGCCTGCACTAATTATAACGGGGGAATTTCAACGGTTTTTCACGAGTGAAATGTCCAGCTAACTATAACATGTATGAAACCTATGGTTTTTTAAGTGAATATATATATATAAATATCCACAGAAACCTCCTTTGTAGAAACAAAAGAAGAGCACCAAAACCAGACTTCTGAAAACATGCGCTTTTATTCACGAACACTTCATCATGGGAGCATGGAATCCTTACGCGTTTCAACTCGTGTAGAGCCTTGATCACAGGTGAGCCATGGATAATTGAGGGCATAACCTTCTTCGTGCCCCCTTTAACTAAGACTGCAACGTCACTTTGCAGTCCTAGTATACTATAATGTCCATAATGCACTGGGAAGTTTATTCGATGTCTTGGATCCAGTCAAACAATTTGTTTTCACAAATATGTTATTCAGTGAAATTGCAGGCTGAACGATATTTTTCTTTTTCATTATTCCACATGTGCACAAAAACGGCTCAATGTTGTCATGTTGCTCTGATTATTGCATTACCCCAGCGTTTGTTTTTAAAGTCCATCACAAACTGACATGTGTCAGTTCGTTTTCCCTTGTTCTGCTGCACCATTTCGTCGGTTGCGCATTTCATACCTTTTACATTGGTGCATAATGCAGACACTCTACCTCCTGGGCTTAAAAGGGCAGCCTTAAGAGTGAGTGGTGTGGCTCTGCAGCACATGGTGTGTGCAGAGTTACGTTTGAGCAGACAGGCTGCTCATACAGGGCTACAATGGCAGATCTGCAGGCATACTTTTACTTGGGTCACACAGGGTGGCACAATATAGTGGTGCAGCCTTGGTGACCCCTTTATTCATCCTTGTCCTGGGTACCACTGGTATCATAAACGTGGGTCTTACAAGGAGTGATAAGTGCTTGCCAATTGGTTATACCAATTCAACAGTTAAATTTAAGGAAATAAACACTGGCACTAGAACCTTGTTAGCAGGTCCCAGTGAATTTCCAGTTCTATAAAGACAGCATCTAGAACAAAAAGTGGGGGGTGGCCATGACAAAAAAGGTCATTTTCTAACACACTGTACTAATTGCACATAAATCGCATTTATACACCAACAGAAAAGATTCTGTCGGCGGTAGAGACGGCTGTAGTGAGAGAAAGATCCTTGATTCAGGGGAAACACATCTTTGTCATGACTGTGGTTCCAGCCCTTGAGGCTGTCACTAAGGTCAGCATTCCTAACGCTGAGGCTTTACATCCACGATGGATACAGTGGGCCAACTCTCACTACAACAGATGTAGACTACTGATTTGACTCTACAGTACAAACACAAGCATATCTGCAATATGAAAATGAATACCCTCTGCCTAATGAAGTCATGCCTCTTGATCAGTTTGATTACATCATCTAAACTGCACAGACTGCCGTAGGGACAAAACACCAATACTCTACAGCGAGCGCCGCTGTTAAGGGTAGAGTTGAGGATGGTGAATTCCACCCTCACCAGACTTACACGAAGTCACTAGGTGATTGCACAGTGCAGCTGGAAGAACTCAGGCCTCTCATTCTGGCACTAAGGAATACGGATCCCAGATTGCCCACACTGATTGTGTGTGATTTGTATTATTGTGTCCAGCCTTACAGTGAGTACTTACACTACTGGAGCCAGAATGGATTCAGTGATTCCAAAGGGCATACTAAAAGGCACAAAACTCCTTGGGGACAGGTGGCAAAAATCAGAGTCTTTGCCACATACTAATGTAATACACATACTGAGTCATCAGTGTGTAGGAATACACGTTTTAAGGAATTCAATGGCTGATGAAGCTGCATCAGCAACAGTGCAAACTGCTGCAGTCATTGCAATTACTCATTCGAATACAAGGATAGATTGAGACATCATTGTGGCTGTCAACCCTGCACGCCATGACACCCACCTGCCGAAAGACTTTCTCACAAAGTACTCCTACCAGTTAAGTGTGCAAAGCTTTCCGTTTGCTCAGATTCCCTGAATGGGGGGATAGAGTGATACCAATTTTCAGATCGTAAGTTAGGATTGATCCTAGTAGAACATGATGGCCTAGAATCTGCACATGCAGGGGTGGGAGTTATCATTTCACTACTGCAGAAACACTATTGGTGACCAGAGGGGATGTTTACTAGAAAATGATGCAGCGCAGTGCTGCAAGCCATTTTGCTGCGCTGGGCTGCATCATTAGGAAAGTGCAGGGATGCATTCTATTAAAGCAATATGATGCATCCCTGTGCATTCATCAGTGCTGGTGCACAATTGGCTGCCTAGCACCACAGTTTTTATAAAGCATGGCTACTCACCCATAAGGGTTTCAAGGCGTTGAGTTGGGGGGTGGATCTGCGGCTCCGTTCAAAGAGCCAGGTCTTGAGGTCCTTCCTGAATTGAGGCAGTGATGGTGATTGCCTGAAGTGCAGAGGCAAGGAGTTCTAGGTCTTTACAGTGAGGTAGGAGAAGGATCTTCCTCCAGCAGAGGTTTTGGGGATCCCTGGGATTGTGGCCATGGCCAGTTGGGCAGAGCAGAGATGTAGAAGGGGAGATGGTGGTTGAGGTATGCAGGTCCAGCATTGTGGAGGGCTTTGTAATCATGTGTCAGGAGCTTGAATTTAATTCTTTTGTTGATAGGTAGCCAGTAAAGGTCTCTCAGGTGGCCAGTGATGTGGCTGCTGTGTGGGACGTTCGGGATGAGTCTGGCAGAAGTGTTCTGGATGTTCTGAAGTTTCTTTAGGAGTTTCTGGGTGGTGCCAGCTTAGAGTGCATTGCCGTAGTCGAGTTTGCTGCTGACGAGCGCTTAGGTGACTGTTTTCCTGAACTCGTTGGGATCCACTTGAAGATTTTACAAACCAGGCAGAGTGTGCAGAAGCAGGAGGAAGAAAGTGCATTCATTTGGATGTTCATTGAGAGCAAGGAGTCCAGGATGATGCTGAGGTCTTTGGGTGTTGGGGGGGTTTCGAGCACTGCAGGCCACTAGGGATGTAGGGATGATGTTTTTGTGCAGGAAGGCAAACCGTCCAGCAAAAAAACAATCATTGATGGTGTTTTCCTCCTTCTATGTATACTGCAGAATGTAGCACATATAGAAATAGCAAAAAAGAGAAGAAATAAAGGAATTTCTCTCATTGCGCCACTTTAATGCCACACCTGGGGAGGCATTAGAATATGACACATTCCCAAGTTTACGAAACCTTCTAAATCTGGGAATGCATCAGAAACCCCAAAACTGGTCCCATGATGCCTGTTTCTGGTTCAGGGAAGACCTGGCTTGGCAGTTAGGGCTGGACGGTTCCCGTGCAGACTGATTTGCATATAGATGGGTCTGAACTGTGGTGGCGAAGTGAGCTAAAGAACGATGATGGATTCAACCCAGATCTGTGACTGGGGGTGAGTGTGTGAAAAGTTTCAGCGCTCGCTCCATTATCTACTTGAGTTTGCTTTGTTGGCCCTAAGTTGGCAGGATATGCCCAGACATGGGTAACTTGCTCACTTTGCCACTGGATTCAAGCTAGCCTGGCTGATGAGGGGTGTTACCCCGAAGCTGGTCCCAGGATACTTGTTTCTGGTTCAGGGAAGACCTGGCTTGGCAGTTCAGGCTGGACTGTTCTCATGAGCCACAGGGTCAAGACTGATTTGCATATAGATGGGTCTGAACTGAGGTGCCGAAGTGGGCTAAAGAATGATGATGGATTCAACCTAGATCTGTGACTGGGGTTGAGTGTCTGAAAGGTCTCAGCATTCTGTCCATCATTTCCTTGTGTTTGCTTTGATCGCCCTAAGTTGGTAGGGTATGACCAGACGTGGGTCCCTTGCTCACTTTGCCACTGGATTCAAGCGAGCCTGGCTGATGAGGGGTGTCACCCTGAAACAGGTCCCAGGATGCTTGTTTCCAGTTCAGGAAAGACCTGGCTTGGCAGTTCAGGCTGGACTGTCCCCATGAGGCACAGGGTCAAGACTGATTTGCATATAGCAGGGTCTGAACTGAGGTGGTGAAGTGAGCTAAAGAACGATGATGGATTCAACCCAGATCTGTGACTGGGGGTGAGTGTCTGAAGGGTGTCAGCGCTCCATCCATCATCTCCTTGTGTTTACTCACAATCCATGGGGAACACCCACAGTAACACCCACGGAACGTCCCTTTCACACAGAGCAATATGTGAAAGGGGGCCATATTTACAAGGCCATGAAAAGGGACACATCGTGCCTTTGCGTGACCTTGCAAATATTGCTCAGCATTGTGCACAACCGGAGGGTCAAAAAAAGTGATGATCCAGTGGTACAGGAGCCTTGTAAATATGCCCCCTGGTCTCTGTAAATAGACCAAGGACTTTGTCCTTAAATGTGACATCTGCCAGCAGATGAAGGATTCCACTGTGGCAAGTCCACCACAATCACTTCTATTGATCTCAGACAAGCCGCTTGCTTGTGTTTATCTGGGCCACTGTGACCCTTTACAATCAGACGGGGCTTGCAAATACATCTTGGTAGCAGTGGATTCTGGCTCTTGGTTCATTAGGGTTTGGCCACAGAGATCAGCTGATGCACAAACTATCATATAAGATATTCAAGTCTTTATCTGGACATACGCAGTAGCCACATTCCATTTCAGACCAAGGTCCACCATTTTCCTCAAAGGCTTACAGAAACATGGGAAAATTAGGTATGGCCTTGAGGTACTCCTCCCCCTATCATCCAGATGGAAATGCGGTAGTGGAGAAGAAAAACTGGGACTTAAAGACTTCTTTACCAGTGAGGTTATTAGGTCCATGTTGCAGTTGGGTTCATCACCTGTATGGGATTTAGAAAGCCCTAAACAGTCTGCCTAGAAAATCCCTGTGTGGTTTGACTACCTATAAGGTCCTGTTTGGGTTAATATGTGGGTACCAGACCTTGGCAGTCCCAGTACAGTGGCGGCTGAAACACCATTTGACATCAATGAATGATTTACAGGATCTAAACATCTTTCGAGAAGCTCAGAGCAACGTCCAGCAGAAAAGTTACGCCACTGGAGAAGTGAAGGAAGCACCAGCAACTCCTGGTTGGATCCCCAAGAATGGTGAACTGGTCAGGGAAAAAATAGTGACAAGAAATAATTTGGGCAATCTTATAGAGCGCCTGCACCTGTCTTGACCATTGAAGGTATGAGAACGGTACTTCTACTGCCCCTTGCTGGTTGAAAAAACAAGGGATTTGTGTCAAAAGAACTCGTCAAACTACACTATGTGGCCAGTAAGCCAAGAGGGCTACTCTTAGACCTGGCACCATTGGCGTGGGTCTTCCCTGCATTTTTTGCTTTTGCCTGCTGTGTTTTTACTGTGTGTTGGATTCAATTTTGCTGGTCTAGATGCTTTGGGCACTTTGCCACGGCTGTTCAGTGCCAAAGTACAAGTGCACCTTTTGTAAATTGTTGTTATGGATTAGTGATCCCATGATTGGCATATTTGATTTACTAGCCAGACCCTAGTACAGTCCACTGTGTGTGCCCAGGGCCTATAAATCAAATGCTGCTAGCGGGCTGCAACACTGATTGTGCCCCCCACACAAGCAGCCTGTAAAATATAACTCTGGCCTGCCATTGCGGAGCCTGTGTGCAGTCTGGGACTGCCATGTCGACTTGGGAAGTGCACACACTTGCCAGTCCCTAACCTTCCCTTTTCTTACATGTTAGTCACCCCTAAGGTAGGCCCAAGGTACCCCTGTGAGCAGGGTGCAGTTTATGTAAAAGGTAGGACATGCCATGGTGTGTGTGGCATGTCCTGATAGTGAATTACTGCCAATTTCGTTTTTCACTATTGCAAGGCTACCTGTTCCCATAGGACTGAATGGGGAGTTTGTTGATAACATCTTATAAACATAACTACCCCTGGGAACAAGGTAGGAAAATAAAGTTTAGTATGTCTGAACTCAGAATGTTAAAATGCATCTTTTAGTGAGGGTGATTTTTACATTCTGTGTTTGAAAATACCACTTTTAGAAAGTAGGAGTTTTCTTACTTAACCATCCATGTGCCGCTGCTAGGTTTGTGTATTGCCTGTCTGGCTTTTGGATGACAGGGGCTGGAGAGGGGCTGTAGTTCCAGAGAGCCTGATGAGTCAGGGCTGGGCTGACTAGACCTGGGCTGCATTTAGAGTAAGGGAGGAGTTTTCCTTTCACCTAAATGGCCCTAGTCTGCCTTTAAAAATGCTGTCTCCCCTCCTGCCAGGAAGCTGCACCCATGAGGACAGAACTGGTTTTGGCTGGGTACAGACGCTCTTTGCCTTCATAGAACAAAGGATTTTTGTGTATAAAAAGAGGGGCTCAGACCCCAGACCCCGGACTTTTTTAGATCATTTCTAGGAATCAAGATATACCTTTGCCAAGGGGAAGGGCTGGAGAAACTGAGGAGGAATACTGCCCCTGTGCTGTTTGCTGTCTGGGGTTGGCCTGCAGTGGATGTTTTTGCCAATGAAAGGAGAAAGGACTTTGCTTTGTGCTGTGTCCCCTGCTTGAAGAAGATCTCCAAGGGTTTGAAATAGAGCTTGCCTCCTGTTAAGAAGTCTAAGGTACACAAAAGACTTCCTGCAACTCTGCTGGTGCTGCTGGACTCTTCCATCTGTGAGTCCTACCCTTGCCTGAGGTGCCTCCTGCAGTCAGAAGGCCTCAGAAATGGGTTTTGCAGCTGCTCTCTGCAAGAACCGGCACGAAGCATCGCAAAACTGTGCAAAGCCTCTCGGAACCGATGCCGGGTGATGCGAAGCCTCGCCACGCAGCACCCAGCACTGACGCCGGATGACACGAAGCTTCACAAAGCAATGCCTCACCCTGGTGCGCAGCACATCGCACTTGGGCGCCAAGTCTACAAGAACGCTGGGGCTGCAGTAAGAAACCGATGCATCACCTCCCCGCACAGTAAGAAACCAAAGCATCAACTCCCCTTCAGTAAGGAACCGATGCATCACCTCCCCTGCGTGGCAGTAAGAAACCGGCGCATCACCTACCCTGAAGTAAGGAACTGACACATCACCTTTCCTGAGCGTAAGGAACCAACGCATCACCTTCCCTGTGGCTGTTTTTGTTTGTGACTGTGACGCATCCAAGGTATTTGTGTTGAAAGTGTTGCATCCATAGTTTGCTATGGACAGAACTGATTCTACCTTTTGAATGTCATATTTTGATTACTGTATTGTGGATTATTGTCATTTTGGTCTTGAGTGGTTTAGATTGTAGTGTTTTCACTGTATTACTGTACGTGTGCACACATGCTCTACACACTGCCTTTGAAATAAGCCTGTCTGCTCATGCCAAGCTACCAAGGGGGTGAGCAGGGGTTATTTTAGAAGTGTTTCCCTCTTAACCTAACTTGGAAAAAGGTGCAAACCATTGCCAACTAGAGACCCCCATTTATAACAGCTACTACATAGTTGCCTGACTTCTCTCACTTCCTTACAGAAAGTCCTGATGGAAGCTTTGATCAATGATGAAGCCTCATCTCCCCTCAAGGGGACAGATAACACTGAAGTATCACTTTGTTCTGTTACATCAACAAACTCTTTGCTAACATCATGCACAGAAACACAGATTTGAATTTGACAAAGAAGATGTTTACTGCAATGTACCACCACATGAGTCTATTCCCGGTTCTCTAAAGTATCCAGAGATGTCAAAAATAGATTGAACATCCTCCGGCTACTTCATTATCTATGAAGATTTCTCTTCAGATTAATCTGACCCACTACCACTACTGCCTGAGCTAGATTGTGTGAATTCTACTTTTGGCTGAAAATGACATACTTTATAAAGCATGGATATATATTTAGAGTACGGTTTAGTTAGTGTTCCTCTTCCTTTGGATTGGTTTCCTGACAGTTTTTTTTGTGATTCAGAAACAGACACTATCTCCCAGAATGCCCTGCTGTTCAGCTTAGCTTTGAAACCTCATTCTTCATCACACAAGGTGCAAAGAGACCTCTTCCTGGTGAACATTTCTGCTGTTCCGGTTCCTGATGAAATTCTTTGGGATAAGATATCCCATGATAAATTTGGTCCTATTAAACTGATTCAAATTTCATATGTATTTAAAATGTATCTGCATGATTTAATCGCCCCAAGTTCTCACTCTGATGATTGGGACATTGATACACTACATGAAATTCTAGATAATCTGCAGCATTCAACTGTTTTTAATGATAACGAGATGTATGAGGGCACAGCTCATTTTGATGAAATGTTCTGTTTTTACTTTTATGGTCACCAATTCCTGCAAAAACCAAGTACTCAACGTGCTGTATTCAATTATACACAATGTGAACACTGCCCTACACCACTGAAGGGTAGCTCAAAAGCATTTGCACAGAAATTTGCATATTTTTCAGGTTGTAAATCAGTTGACCCAGAGTGTTATTTTTACAAACTTACACCTTCAAGGGCTCAGAAATCTATGCTCACTAGCACAAAGCTGACATGGTCTACATCATTCATTTCCCGGTTGGCTGTACAAGGGTTCGACCTTTGAAAAGACAATGTTGATTTAAAATCCATTTGGGAAATTAAGGATTGACAGGTTCAGGGACACAAGACTTTAATTAGAGCATGCATTATATCACAGCACATGGTTTTCTTGAACAAAACCGTGCAGCAAACATACTGTCTTGACTTGGCTAAGAATAAAGATGTAAATACACCAAACTATCCCACATTTGCACGATTTGCAAACTGACAACAATTCACAAATCAAAGGGGATTGATAGTGTGGCCATTAGCTACTAACGGATGTCAGGCTCATTTTCTGGGTAAGAACGGTTTAGGATCAGTAGGTTCGACTCAAGAGATGCGCAGACATAAACCTGGAGAGTGGTAACAACTTACAGTGTTGGGAAGTTATGCCTTGACTGGCTAAAAACCTCAAGATTGCCTCAGGTGAAACAATACTTGTCCCTTCTTTCTGGTGGCATGGAATTACAGGACATTTTACTAGTTCCTTGAAGACTACCTCAAAAGCACTTTCTGTATGCAATTTACAACAAAGTGTGGAACATTTCACAGCAGGAAGCTGTTGCGAGATTATGTAAAATTGACAGGGCAAATTTAGAAAGGGCTCTGGTAGTAGTAGATAATGATATGACTACTCTATCTACCAGAATTTTCTCTTTGGGTAACATAGTGTCATCTGCAATTGACATCATTCTGAGTGACATGTATTATTTACAACATGAGCAGTCGCACCTTAGAGCTAAAACATTACTAAGTTGGACTTGCGTTCCATGGAGACACCTTAATGCCACTAGCTTGTTTTTCCAATTGTACCTGTGTAGACAGTTATGGAAAAGAAGGACGCAAGGTATACCACATTACACATAGAGAAGTTGGTGAAACTACCACTCACTGTTGCAGAAACACCTTCCGCAGATTGGATAATCCATGGATTGATTTCTTTGCCAATTTTGACATTTCACTTACAATACTGCTTACAACACCATCAAGTGTGCAGATATGAGGCTCTAGGAGAGGAGTATGTACATGAGTCATGGATCTTATCTTTCAAATACTGCTGTAGGAATGGTGAGACTGATGTTTTTTTTAGTGGGGCTGACTGCGAGAGTAGATAAGGTCATTCCTCACTGTGCAGGGAACTTTCGCTTCATGACGCTTGTAACGCTTCTAGGGCAACCTTGTGTTTCCTGAAAGGTTCTCTGGCTGCTGTGATCAGTCAGGCTTTCAAATTGCTCTCTAATGGGAGTTATTTGATGATGAATGATCAAGGCTGCTGTGGGATGAGACTGGGTATTGCCTATCTGGTAATGGTCTGTGCGATTGTAACTTGCTGTACACAAGTACTGTTTTCACTTGCCCGCACACCTAGGGATGCAACACTTTGGTTTCCGATAAACTGACAAATGTATGTTTGACCCTTTAAGCCAACTGAAAGCCTTATTGTGCCAGAAAGATGTGGCCTTAACATCTGCAAGGGAAATGTTTGATCTTCAAGTTGCAAAGTCCTCTTCTGAGATACAGTCGCTACATCGCACTAATTTCCCACACCATTTTGGGGAACTTGTGCATCACATTTTTAACATGTCTAATATGGTGGGAGTAGTGCACTTTTTTAAGTCGATTGGTTCTGTGTCCCACTACGAGGCCAAATGAGGCTAGCACTATCACACATGCTCCTGTGTCATGACATCATGATACAGCAGTTTGGTGCACCCTTACTTCAGGAACTGAATGACCATTAGTTCCTGTCCTTTCTGCCTTTATGGCTACACTGCATGTAGCCCGTTTTCCGCTGTATGCTGTGCACTTTCGGGTGTGCTCTAGACATATATAGCAATTGGTTCAACCTCCAGATATTGCCCTACTGGTGGGTCCCCTCATGGCTCACTTGTACCATTGTCCTTTGTGCTTGTCATTGCTCCTGAATGCTTATTATGAGCCCTTCTGGGATGCTTTGGCTCCTGGTGATCTGGATCCTGGCTCATCATCTGCAGATTCGGCACAGGCTGTTCCTCTCATGGCGGACGCTGAGGTAGAAGGAATGGAACATCTTTGCTCTCTAGGCCTGATGTGTTGGGTGCCTATGAAATCATCGTCGGCGATTGCTGAGAACAGCAATGTTTTGTCTACTCCTATGAACACATAAACAATCTGGACATTTCGAGGTCTTGTAAAAAATTTAATTCAGACTTGTTTTTAACATCCTTAAAATAGGTTTTAAATTATTTTTTTGCACTGCATTTTTTAACACATTTCTAAAAGTAGCATTTTTGCTTTTTAAATATGGCTTTCTGTATGCTTTTATACTCAAACTTGCATAATGACTTTTATAGTTTTAAGGGGTTTTATGCTTTTACGTAGCTTTAGCACTGAATTTAGATATCTAAATTCTAGTCATCTTACGTCTAAGGCGTGGGTATCATGTGAAGGTATTAGGCCTGGTTAAGAAATCGCCATTTTACATGTACATGTTCTTAAGTTGCTTTCTCTCCCTAAACACAATTATATTTGACACACATTCATTTGTGTACACATACGGGATAACATTCTTAGAACTCAGTTTTATTATAACACCACTTCATAGCCACTCTATCAAGACACCTTGAACATTCTGTACAAGGGTTATGTTCAGCACGCAAGATGTTGTTATTTGTTTTTGGCTATTCGGCAACAGAACTTTCATAATGGAATAAGCAATAGCAGCCAGACTGGAGCTTCGGCATGGTAACATGGAGGATGTTATTATATATATGACATCAAGCCTTTGTTAATTCAGAGGAGCATTTCGCTGGCACTGAGAGGTCCATGCCAGAATTCTTGTTCAGTTGATCACTGTCACCTCATGCGAGGGATGGTGTCCAATTCTACGCCAAGATAGGCACCTTGCTGACACTTACCTACAGATAATAGGTAGTTAGACCACCTGGATAGGGCTTTTGCAGATCCACTCATATCAGATCAGAACAAGCTTTATTCGATTTTATGCATGTAAAATCACAAAAGCAGACATAACAATTAAAAATGCAACATCTTACATAAAAAACTTATTTTTGAACATACAGCACGGGCAATTCATTTAAAAAGAAATTGCGATTAAATCAAAGCCTCACGGATTTAAGATCATCACAGAATATCGAAAACACATGCCCATGTGACATTTAAATCGAAATAGTCTTTCTGATTGTCAGCGTACTTTAAAAAAAAACCAAGCAATTGCATAGGTAAAACATTCATTGTCTAAAAATTGCAAAAATAAAAACGCTAGTCGGCATTAGGTCCACCCCCCTCTTCTTAAAATTAGCTGAATCCACCTCCTTCTTTGCATTTTATCAAATTTTCAGAATAAAACCATGTGCATTGATGATTGCTGGGACTGATTATCACATGGACAACAGCATAGCTCGTTCGACCAATTGTTTATTTCGGGAAAACCTATCAAACGATAAAAATTCCCAAATCTAAAACGGGTCAGAACATATCTATCATACCCACTTAGATTATATTGTATGTACAGCTGTATTGTTTAGGTAGATAAAATCAATTGGTGCCATTGTACTGTTGGTATATTTGCTTCTAAAATAAATCTATGTGCCTCCAGGTGAGTCATAAAAATTATTTTGAACTCCTTCCTGGAGACAGAGTTAATGGATTTGTGGGAATTTTAGTAATCTGGGTACCCAAGGTCATGCATGAAGTTTTTTATATATTTTAACCAGGCGATCTTAGTACCCTGGTCCAACTTCATGCTATCTCTAATAATATCACGGTTAAGACCAGTTCTGTTGGAAGTCTAGATCCTATGCCATAATAGAGCTGGCTGAGCTTTAATAATGTTGGAGATATATGGAACACCTAGTTCACTATGGCAATTATAAACAGAGGTGCTAGCCGGATCCGCCAAAAGGAACTTTAAAAAGGCATTTTCAACTTTCTGAATAAGTTGGGAATCTTGAAACCCCCACACACCCGCCCCATAGGTAGCTATACTCACACATGTAGCTTGATAAATCTGCAGGGCAGATGGCCTTCTACCCTATTTTTTCTAAAGTTGGCCACTGCTGCCGTTGATTTCATGAAAAGCAAACTCTTACTTTTAACAGCCTGATACCAAGACCCATTAGAATCGAATAAAATACCTAGATTTGTAAATGTCTTGGTAGATTACACCCAGCTACCCCCTATGGTCATGCTCTTGCATTTCGGGCTTCCCTTCTCACACTTCATTATATAGGTTTTGTGGCATTTTATTTCAAGCCAAGACTGTCCATATATGCAATATAGGTGGAGAGTGCCTTTTGTAGACCCAATTGTGTACAGGCCATCAGCACCGCATCTTGCGCATACAAAAGGGTAGCTATAGGGCGTTCATTAATTTGTGGCGTATCCTGCACCTTTTCCACCATTATTTGTTCCAGGGCATTTGTATATAATGTAAATAAAAACGGTGCCAGGACGCAGCCCTGTCTAACCCCCCTTTCCACGGTAAACGGTGCAGTGCATTCTGCCCTGGTTCCATAGCGGACCCTAGCTGACGCCCCATTATACAGCTGCCTCAGAAACAGGACCAACGGGGGATCCACCCCCAGATCAGGTAAAATGTCCCAAAGTTTGCTATGTATGACACAGTCAAAAAAAGCTGTAAGGTCGACAAATGCTAAGTAGAGTCTCCCTTTTTAGGCCTGCGTATATTTCCCTATTAAAATACTAAGATTAAGAGCTTTCTCCAGAATACCCAGCCCCTACCTAACACCATATTGTACATCCGACAAAATGATTTTGTCTTCTGCCCAATCTTGAAGCTGGTTTAAGACAATCTGCCATGCTACCTTTACCAGAGAATCCAATAAAGATTTGGACAGAAGCAGGCTGGATTTTTCCGGTCGCCTTTCTTAAAGATGGGTACTATAATTGGCTCGGACCAGGTCTTAATAAAACCCTCCGCGCAGCAAGCGTGCAGTACCTGTGTTAGTAAGGGAGCCCAAAGGGACAGATTTGATTCAAAAAGATTCATTGGCACACCATCTGGGCCAGGAGCCTTGCCGCTTTTGCTCTCGTTGATTGTGCTAATGACCTCATTATAAGTAAAATGAAGATCTAGGGGAGGTATTCATGGGTGGTAATTCCCCGTTGGTTACAAGGGGAGGTTAAACTTACTTCATCGGGTGAGAATTATAAACCTTAGAAAAGAAATCCACCCATTGCTTTTCATCTATTGCATCCTCTATCCATGGTTTATTAGAGGCTGTAAAAAAAGGAGCATTCACCGCCTGCCTAAATGCGGCACAGTCTTTATTCAACGAAGATTCATATAGAGTGGCCAATGCATTATCTTTTAACTCCTTTTTGCGTTTTTTTAGGGCTTGGTTATAATCCCTCCTGCACTCCCGAATTTCCTCACTGACCCTTTCAGGTCCTTGGAGGGCTACTTTTAGTTTGGTATATGCTTTCGTGCATTTTGTATCAAACCAACCCTGACCGCGTTTGTGCGCTCCTTTATACTCCACCCTAAGAGTGTTTTGTATTTCATATGTAAGGTGAGCAAAAGCTTCTAGAGTATTATCATGGGAACTGGATTCCTCCAAAGAGGTTAAAATAGAGTTATAGCACTTAGTCACAATTTTCCTGGTGAACTCTATTGGTTCGCTACTGGACCAGCGCAAAGAATACCCATTAGTCCTTCCCAAAGATAAATTCTGGGCCGAAGGTAGTTGACTAATATGTTGGTTCCACCTACTGCTTGGGAGCGCTAAACTTACACTCAATGGGAGGTGATAGCGTATTGCGTTCTGATGGGTTTTATAACTTTAAAGACTTGAAGCATATTGACTAGGTAAAATAATAAAATCAATTGTTGATTTAAAACCTCTACCGATAAAAGTGTGCTCAAAATCGAATGGGGGAGAGCACAAACTGTTGGCAAAGCCCATATCCTATGAGAATAAGGTCTCATTTAGTAGGTCCTTGGAATAAGAGTGTAAAAAATGAGAATGAAGGTCGTATTCATCTAGTAGTAAACCACAGTTACTATCCCCGTTTAGAGGGAATAACCCGGTATTAAAATCGCCACCCCAAATGACAATCACCTCTTGATCTCTATCTTTCTGCAATTTGGTCAAGTCACTATTTAATTTCTTCAGGACTTCCCTTATCTGATCTTTCGGGCATTATTATAAACATTTATCAGGGCCAGTATGTGGTATTTATCTAGTTCAATGGATATGATTTGATAATACAATTCAGATATCAACATAGTTATTTTAGATAGCTTAATCAGACTAGAAACATAAGTACAAATGCCCCCTTTGGCTCTCCCATGTGTTGAGCGTACTGCGGCAGTATGATATGTCTTAAAGCCATTAATGTGGATTTCACCTGTTGCCCAGGTTTCTTGGAGACAAAGAATTTTAAATTTCCCAGTGAACTCGGTCCATACAGGGTTTAACAGTTTAATACGCAGACCTGCTATATTTCAGAAGAGTATGCTAAAGTTATCGTTTTGGGCATTAATACTTTCTGGCCTAACTGGTGGTAATACAGTCAGAAGTGAGGATTCTTGTATTGGATTCAACCTACTGGCTTGTTTGTTCCCCCTTATTGGTGATAGTGGTCTTCTCGGTGTGTTTTTAGTTTTTAAACACTGACATCCGCTAACAGTGATATTCCCCAGGGCCCCATCTAGCACATCGTCCTGCTTATTAGCAGGGGAAACTGGAACAATATAGGTAGCCGCTACCCCTCTGGGCCTGGTGCTATTTTCCTGCGTGGCAGATCCACTCACCTTAGACACGATAGAGTATAATGAGTTGGTAGGAGTGCACTATATTACAGTGCTTGTATGCACGCATATAGTTTTCTGTAATCTGCAAAATAGATGAATTGTTCATCTTTTTCACCATTCTCGTAATGCTAATCACATTATTCTGTTTACTTCTATTAATCATTGCAGCACACATATTTTAATTAAGAATCACAGTGCTTCAATATATATTGAAACTGTATGTTGTGTATTTATTGTGTATTTCTTTGGGTATGCATAAATAGCTGAGGAAAAGGGTTCTAGATATGTTACCACGATTTCCTTGGGGAGTCAGGTATGCCATGTTCTAAGTTGCACACACATTTGTTACCCTATAAGGTTAGGGTTGCATATGGTGCACTGTGAGCTAGCAGGACTATAGCCAACATATTGTGAGGGGTGCTCAGAATCAGTCTCTCACTAGCACAACATTTTTGTTGGCCAACAAACGCACAGTTTACTTGGGAAAGTACAAAACATACGACAACAGCAGACCTCTGAAAAGCGCTATAATTAGCAGAACCATGATACAATTAAACAGCCTGATATGTATCAGTATACTGATACACGTCCTTCTTGTTCCTTGCAGGAGTCATCTACAAAATAGCTCGGAGAGAGGAGGAAGATCAGAGCGCAGGTCAGAGGAGTACATGATAGTGAAGAAGGATGGGGAGTGGGCTCTGACTCTGCTACACAGCGCGGCAGAAGTCACAATAGTTCACCAGAATCTTCAAGAGTGTCTGTGTCAAGAATTCCTGTCATGCGAGGGGAGGAAAACGGTAACCAGCGAAAACGGACTACATCTCCCAGGATGCTTAGCGGTTGAGAGGTTATGTAAACAGGAGAGCTGTTACATAACTCAAGGAAAACACGCCCTTATGTAAACAGGAGAGCTGTTACATAACTCAAGGAAAACACGCCCTTATGTAAACAGGAGAGCTGTTACATAACTCAAGGAAAACACGCCCTATAAAGGGAGGAACCGGGAGGTACAACGCTGTCGGATATTGTGTTTACACCGACGTACCTGCTTAGTGAAGAGCAGTGTTCCGGAGTGGTGCTCCAGTAAGGCAAGAACGGAGGTAGGTCGAGTCGTTACTCCCTGGGCCGTGTCTTGCCCCATCGTCACCTGTGAAGGACCCGGAAGCTCTACCGGATAACCATTGAGCTTCGCTTTTTGACTCGGCTGAGTCAAAGCGCAGTGGCGCTTTTGCTGGTTGGAGTCGTAACTCCCAGCCCGACCAGAGATACAGGGACTGCCAGCTGTAACGCACACCAGGAGGTGTTTGCCGCGTTACACACTCGGAAGTCCACAGGATCGATCGAGCGGCTGCTCTCGGTTCAGTCTTCTTTGCTTGTGATTGGGGTATCGGTGACGCATCACCAGGAGGTGACTCCGCGTCCCGGTGCAGTCTGAGGAAGAGGTTGAGCGGCTGCTCCCTTCAGGTAGAGACCCCGGCTGGGTGTTTCCCTGACTCCTCGATTCTCCCCAACACTCTTCGTGCCCCTCACAGCCTACCGATTGGCATTGTCGGCCATTTCATTTCTGCCCTCTGTTGGCATACGCCGGGATCGGCGTATATGCAGAGGACGGTTAGGACCATCCGTGCTGTGGGCTGGTAACGTACTTAGCCTGGAGGATTCCAGTGACTATAACCTTTGTTTATTCCTTGTATTATTTTTGCCTTCATTAAAATAACTAAACCTTCACAAGTGGTTGCGTTCTCATAATCGTGTCTGTTAAACGATCCTGAGACGTTCAGGGCGTTACAAAATATCCGACCTTAATAACACTAACTGTCTCCCGGTCGATAACAGACATGGCAACACTTGATGATGTGCTGGCTGCTTTAGCGACCGTGCAAATTGAATTGGCTGCCTCCAGGCAAGAAACAGCCGATGTAAAAGCCAGACTGGATGCTATCCAATTGGACCCGCTCACGCCCAGCACCTCCCTCACGAACCAGACCCCTGCGGTAGTAGTGGAAATGCCGGTAGCCGTCCCCTTGGCAACACCAGAGAGGTACAGTGGGGATCCTAACACAGTGCAGGTATTCCTCACACAAGTGGCGCTACATTTATCGTGCAAACCAAGGGCGTTCCCCACGAGTCAGGCTCGTGTGGCTTTCCTTATATCCTATTTGGCTGGAAACGCGGCACAATGGGCAGTACCTCTGGTGAGCAGGGACGACCCCATCTTATGTGATTGGGGTGCTTTTCGCAAGGAATTCCTGAAGGTCTTCGACAGAAGGGCTGACTCGTACACGGCGGACCGTGAAATGCTTGAGTTGAGACAGGGATCCAACGACCTGGTGCAGTATCTCAACGCGTTTCGAAGGCTGGTTGCGGAAACCAAGTGGCCTGTTGCTAAACAGACGGCGCTCTTCCATCACGGGCTGTGCGATGAGCTCAAGGACGCCGTGGCTCATATTGACCCACAACCCAAGACATGTGAGGACCTTATCAACCTGGTATTACGGCTGGAACATAGGCTAAGTGAAAGAAAGGGGGATCATGGGAGAAAAGGAAAATCCCTTCCATCCTATGTGACAGTGGGAAGCCCTGAAACTTCCACCGCATCCAAGGGAGAACCCATGGACATCAGTGCAATACGAGCGAGCCTCACAGCCACGGAGAAAGAGTCACGCCGTAAACAAGGATTGTGCCTATATTGTGGCAAAAAAGGCCACTACGTACGTGAATGCCCTGCCAAACCGAAGACGTCACGTTATCGGGCCAACCGGTCGGTAACAGCCGTGGTGGACGTACCGGCGGAAAACTAGAGGACTCCCAGACCAAAGAAGGGGCATCTCGGAGTCACTCATCCATCCCTTCACTTTCCAACTCGGTCACTAAGGGACAACGACACCTGTTTCTCACGGTGCACGTGGGAGTGCATGACCAGTGGATACCCGTTGTGGCCATGGTGGATTCAGGGGCCACTGGCATGTTTATGGACCACAACGAGGCATGCAGGCTAGGGCTAGTGCTTCTTCCCAAAGCTGTACCCGAAGACGTCTATGCTGTAGACGGAAGGCGATTGGTGACAGGGCCCATCGGGCAGCACACGGGGGTCCTTCCGATGAGATGTGGGAGGAACCATTTGGAACAAATCGATTTTAACATCATCCGAGCGCCCCAATGTGGGATTGCCGTGGCTACAGAAACACAACCCCTCTGTGGATTGGCCAACACATCGCATCGAACTGACGTCACCGTATTGCATCCTGCATTGTGGAATAAGAACGGAATCCCTTGACGCAGATGAGAGCGGGAGTCAGACGGTGGCTCCTCAGTCACAGAGAATGGCAGCTGAAGGACGGGATACCCCTGAAGGGCAGGTGCCTATTGATACCCACGCCTAGGCTAAGGAAACAAGCATTCATCTGGTGCCATGACTCTCCATGCGCAGGTCATTTGGGCTTTGAAAAAACGGTGGCTAGCATGGGACGGCATTTCTGGTGGCCAACCATGAGAGTGGATGTCAGGAGGTGGGGACAGGAGTGTCCTACGTGTGCTACCATGAAGGCCGACCATGGCCGAACCCAAGGGCTCTTACATCCACTTCCGACCTCGGATAGACCATGGGATAGCATATCACTGGACTTCGTGGTGGGCCTACCGGTAGACCAGGGGATGACGGCAATACTGGTGGTGGTGGATTACTTGACGAAAATGGGGCACTTCATCCCCTGCAAGAGAGTCCCTACGGCCGGGGAATTGGCGTCACTACTCCTAAAGAATGTGGTACGACTGCATGGATTACCTGGGGTGATCGTGTCGGACCGGGGGTCGCAGTTTACTGCGCAATTCTGGAAGACTTGGTGCACTGCGCTGCATGTTAAGACCGCCCTGTCCACCAGCTACCACCCTCAAACGGACGGCCAAACCGAGCGCCTGAACCAAACGCTCAAACAGTATCTGCGATGTTTTGTGGACCATGGCAGGGAAGAATGGGTCGACTTGCTATGGGTTGCAGAGATAGCCTATAACAACGCCACTCACAGCTCCACACAGTCATCTCCGTTTTATAGCAACTATGGCCAACATCCCAGGTTCTTGCCATTTCTACATCCGTTCAGAGAGGACAGGATTCCCGCCACAGCGGACAGGGTGGCACACATAAAAGACACGTTGATGCGCTCAAGGGCTGTCCTAATAGAGGGCAAGAGAAGATACAAGGCTGCGGCAGACAGGAAGAGAAGGCCCGGGCCACTGTACCGCACTGGAGACTACGTCTGGATATCCACAAGAAACATGAGGTTTCGAAAGAACAGTGTGTTCCATCCCAAGTACATGGGCCCCTATCGAATTACCAAGTGTATGGGTCCCGTGAAAGTGAAGGTGTGCTTGCCCCAGTCATTGCGGATACACCCTGTCTTTCATGTATCATTGCTCAAACCAGCACCCTCCAAGCCGTCTGGGACACCTAGGCCGGTATGCGTGGAGTCGGAGGTGGAGTATGAAGTGTCGGGCATACGGGCGTCCAAATGGCGCAGGGGGAAGCTGTGGTACCTGGTTGCGTGGAAAGGCTATGGCCCGGAGGAGCAGTCATGGGAACCGGCTGAAGGGGTTCATGCTCCGCGCTTGGTCTCCTTGTTCCATCGGCGTTTTCCTGCCAGCGCTGGACCCGTGGGGAGCCGCTGAGAGGGAGGATGTACTGTCAAGAATTCCTGTCATGCGAGGGGAGGAAAACGGTAACCAGCGAAAACGGACTACATCTCCCAGGATGCTTAGCGGTTGAGAGGTTATGTAAACAGGAGAGCTGTTACATAACTCAAGGAAAACACGCCCTTATGTAAACAGGAGAGCTGTTACATAACTCAAGGAAAACACGCCCTTATGTAAACAGGAGAGCTGTTACATAACTCAAGGAAAACACGCCCTATAAAGGGAGGAACCGGGAGGTACAACGCTGTCGGATATTGTGTTTACACCGACGTACCTGCTTAGTGAAGAGCAGTGTTCCGGAGTGGTGCTCCAGTAAGGCAAGAACGGAGGTAGGTCGAGTCGTTACTCCCTGGGCCGTGTCTTGCCCCATCGTCACCTGTGAAGGACCCGGAAGCTCTACCGGATAACCATTGAGCTTCGCTTTTTGACTCGGCTGAGTCAAAGCGCAGTGGCGCTTTTGCTGGTTGGAGTCGTAACTCCCAGCCCGACCAGAGATACAGGGACTGCCAGCTGTAACGCACACCAGGAGGTGTTTGCCGCGTTACAGACTCGGAAGTCCACAGGATCGATCGAGCGGCTGCTCTCGGTTCAGTCTTCTTTGCTTGTGATTGGGGTATCGGTGACGCATCACCAGGAGGTGACTCCGCATCCCGGTGCAGTCTGAGGAAGAGGTTGAGCGGCTGCTCCCTTCAGGTAGAGACCCCGGCTGGGTGTTTCCCTGACTCCTCGATTCTCCCCAACACTCTTCGTGCCCCTCACAGCCTACCGATTGGCATTGTCGGCCATTTCATTTCTGCCCTCTGTTGGCATACGCCGGGATCGGCGTATATGCAGAGGACGGTTAGGACCATCCGTGCTGTGGGCTGGTAACGTACTTAGCCTGGAGGATTCCAGTGACTATAACCTTTGTTTATTCCTTGTATTATTTTTGCCTTCATTAAAATAACTAAACCTTCACAAGTGGTTGCGTTCTCATAATCGTGTCTGTTAAACGATCCTGAGACGTTCAGGGCGTTACAGTCTGGTGGCAGCAGCAACTAGTGCCTATGCCCAGGTGGAAATACCAGACCACAGACTGAGGGGCATGTGTACAAGAAAGTGGTGAAGCATGTCGTTGAGCCTAGAAGGCTAATGACACGCTTTGTCACTTTAGTAATGCAGGGTGGCGCCATATTTACTAGAATATGGTGCAGCCCTACGTTTCCCCCTGCACTGGCGCTAAATTTAGCTGCCTAGCGCCAATGCAGACACCCTTGCACCATAATGCAAGGGGGCCTGTGTTGAGGGGAAGATTGTTTATGTGCAGGAAGGCCCACCTTCCTGCACATAAACAATCTTTAAATACTGTTTTGTAACTTCTATGTGTGCTGCTTAATGCAGCACACATAGAAGTTGCAAAATGGCAATTTTTTATATGATTGTTTATGTGCAGGAAGGGGTACTTTCCTGCACATAAACAATCATTGGTGTTTTGCTGTTTCTATGTGTGCTGCCCAAGTCAGCACACATGGAAACAGCAAAAACAAGGAGAAATAAAGCATTTCTCCTCTTTTCGCCTGTTTAAGACCAGGTTTTCCCTGGTATTTATTTTGGCGCTACCGCCTATTGACACTGCTCTTGTAAATAGGGGGCAACTTCAAAATCAATGGGTGCTGTAGCAGAACGCCCACCACAACACCCTATTCCCGCCCGTTTCACACCGCGTCAAGCGGCTTAATGCTGCCTTGTATGTAAGGCGAAGCTCCTATCGCCATCACAAAGCCACTAAAAGTGAGGTTGTGGTGGTGATAGAGGCTTGTAAATATGTCCCTAAGTGTTCCAAATCAGTAGTATGAATTAAAACTCCAAATGGAGTGTCAAATACCTTGCCCTATTAACATTTTCTTTTGGGAGAACTTATTTGGTTACAACATTCTCGTGGCTGAGAAATATTGGCCACCTGAGTTTGTTCAACAAGCCCTAAGAGGGGAAAGTAATATATTACCATCTTTCACTGACCTCATTCCAGAATCAGTTAAACATACATATGCCAAGGAGTGGGTCCTAGCACAAGCCCTGACATTATATCACAATCACACAGGCTGGGATGAAAAATCCTGTTACCATATTATACCCATAAAGTCAAGCCCACAAGTACAACAACAGTACCCCATTAAACAAGAGGCAAAATTAAAGGTTAGGGAAATCCTTACACTACTTGAATATCAGGGTGTAATTAAAACATGCACCTCCCCAATGAACAATCCTTTGTTTGAGGTAATGAAACCAGATCATTTATATCGCTTAGTCTTATACTATACACAATAAAACAATACTACTTGCACATTTACAGTACAAAATGCACACAGCGCAGCACTAATGAACAACATAGTGCACAAAAAATACAAAACATTAGACATTTCAAATGGCTTTTTCTGCCAAAACATAGTGTCTTAAAGCAGATATTTGACTTCATTGATCGCACTTGGGTATCAAAAACAATTCTGTCGAGTGCTACAAGGGTATAAGAACAGCCCCGGGTTATTTCATGCGCATGTAACAGAACTATTACAGAGCAATGACAATGAAGCATTGTCCTATGTCGATGATATATATCTCACAGATGATGACTTACAAATACACCTGGACATAGTAGATCGTATAATTTTAGAATTTGCTTACATTGGGCACACATTCAATTAAAAAATACAAAATTGCCTATCTCAGTGTCCTGTTCTTGTATATGAGTTATATGGAGTTGGATATGAAGGCAAGAGCTTGGCGATACACTTTCTAGAGAATTGTGCGCTTTTACAACCACCAAACACATTAAAAAGACTACAAACTTTATTAGGTTTTCTCAAATTTGGCAGACCATACATACCAGATTATGCACAATGGGTAAAATAGTTTTAATTCATCTAGAGTTTTCAAGCACATACTGGATACCAGAACTCACAGATCTTGAATTCAGTGTAAGCTGACATGCTAGCTTCAAAACACTTAAACAAACGTTCCAACACCATAAACCAGGTGATCCACATAAGCGTGGGAACCTCTAGTTACATATATATCACATTCAACGAGGGTGACACGGTCCTGCATATAAATCGCATTTATACTCCAATGCAGGAATGTGTTTTGCACCTACAGAAAATATATTGACGGCAGTAAGGACAGCTGTAGTGAAAGAAAGAATATTAGCTCAGAAAAAACGCATAATTGTCGTAACTCCCATTCCAGCCTTAGAGGCTGTCACAAAGACCTGCATCCTGAACCGAAAGCCTTACATCCCAATTGGATACAGTGGGCCAGCTTACTCACAGCAACAGACGTAGACTATGTCTTTGACCCTACATTACAAAAAGAAGCATACCTACAATATGAACAAGAATACCCTATGCTCAGTAAAATAAAGCCACTAGATCAGTATGACTTTGTAGTTTATACTGATGGTTCTGCCCAGCATGCAGTTAGAACAAAATACCAGTACTCTACCACCTGTGCAGCGGTAAGGGGTAAAATGAGGGATGGAGTTTTCCAACCCTTAACAACATTTACGCAGTCTCTGGGTTATTGTAATTCACAGCTGGCTGACCTGAAAGCACTAACTCTGGCACTTGAGAATACTGACCCCTGAATTCCCTACACTTAGAGTATGTAATTTGTATTATTGTGTCCTGTCGTACAATGGGTACTTACACTGTTGGAGCTAGAATGGATTCGGAGATTTGAAAGGGTACAGTGAAGGTTTCGCTGTCATACAAGCACTGTAAGACTTCTGGGATGAGCAAAGCAATGAGTTTGTGAAACGTTCTACCACTGGCGAATTTCAGGCACTACCAGCAACTCCTGGCTGGATTCCAAAGATTGGGGATCTGGTTCGAGAGAAGATTGTGGACAAAAAGGAATTTAACCCTATGTATGTCCTAGTTGTTGAAGTTACCACAACTGTACTTTTACTGCCCCTTTGCTGGTAAGAAGCACAAGATGTTTGTGTCAATAGATCGAATCAAACCACACCATGTCGTCAGTTCAACATAGTAGGCCATGAGGGCTCCTGGTTAGTGACCTGCAACCTCTCACTACAATACAGGAAATCCTGTTACAAGCCTTAACCAACACTAAGGTTTTGCTTCCTCGGCTGGGGAAATCTGATACTGAAGTTTTGCTACTTCCAGCTACATCTACCAACGCTATACAATCAAAGTGTTCAGATTCACAAGCTTCCACACCACAAGCCAACAATGAAGTTGTCTATTATACTCCACTATCTGAGGTACGAGAAGGAGCATCCTCCACTGTTGGCTCAATGGATCCGTGGGGTGTCTGCATTGGAGAGGGAGGCTGAACGGAAATGTCAGGGTTGTTGGTGGAAGGTTAGGTGTTTGTTGATGTATGCTGGTCCTTCATTGTACAGAACCTTGTAGGCGTGGGTCAGCATCTTGAATTGACATCTTTCTGAATTGGGAGGCATGTAGTTTCTTGAGATGGGGTGTAATGTGGGTCCTTCTGTGGAGGTGAGTCTTGCCACTGAGTTCTGTATCGTTTGAAGTCTCTTCAGGAGGCGTGCAGTGAGTCCTACGTGGAGCGTGTTTCCGTAGTCCAGTCTGCTGGTGATGAGGGCCTGTGTGGTGGTCCTTTTTGTGTTGACTTGGAGCCACCTGAAGATCTTGCAGAGCATGCGACGGGTGTGGAAGGAGGCAGAAGAGACGTTGTTGAATTGTTTCTGTATGGCTAGCTTGCTATCCAGGATGATACCGAGGTTGGGGACATGGTCTGTTGGGTCAGGGGGTTTTCAAGCTTGGCAGACCAACATGATTAATGGTAGGCTATTGTTCCCAAAGGTGAGGACTTCCCTTTTTACTGAGTTGAGTTAGAGGCAGTTGTACTTGACCCAGTCTGCGACATTCATCATGCATCAGTGGAAGTTAGCTATTGTGGTGAAGGGATCTTTAGACAGAGAGAGGATGAGCTGTGTGTCCTCTGTGTAAGAGAGGATGTTGAGTCCGTGTGATCTGATGGTGTCGGTCAGGGGGGTCATGTTAGTGTTGAAGAGGGTCAGATTGAGGCACATGCCTTGGGGTACTCTGCAGATGATCTTCTTGGGCTCTGAGGTGAATGGTGGGAGACGGATCCTTTGGGTTCTGCCTATGAGGTATGAGGCAATCCATTTGAGGGTGTTTCCTTGAATCCCGATGTGGTGGAGTCCATTGATCAGGATGTGGTGGCAGACTGTCAAATGCAGTGAAGAATCCAGGAGGTTGAGTGCTGCTGTTTCTCTGCAGTCCAAGAGGGCTCTGATGTCATCAATGGCTGCGATGAGGGCTGTTTCTGTGCTGTGGTTAGCTCCAAATCCAGATTGGGAAGGGTCCAGGAGGTTGTGATCTTTCAGGTGTTGGGTGAGTTGATGGTTGTTTGCTTTTTTGAGTACTTTTTCTGGGTAGGTGAGCAGTGAGATGAGCCAGCAATTCTTCAAATCGGCAGGGTCAGTGGATGTTTTTTCTGCATTTTTCCAGACCTCAGGGAAGGAGGCCCCTGTGACGAAGGTGTTCAGGACCTCCCTCAGTTCCACGCCAATTGTCTTGATTCAGGGGGCAAAGACATGGTGTGGGCATGGGTCTGTGGATGTTCCAGAGTGTACGATGTTCATAATGGAGCTAGTGTCTTGTCTGGTGAGGATCCTAGTGGGTGAGAAGGTGTTCGGGGTTTGTGTTTTGGGTGTGAGCTGGTTGATGCTGTCTGCAGTGGATGGTTGGCTTTCAATGTTTTCATAGATGGCCAAGATCCTGTGGTGGAAGTGGTTGTTGCACAGTTCTTTGGAGAGAGTGATGTCGTTTTCTGCAGCTGTGGGATTGGTGAAATCCTTCACGATGGGGAAGAGTTCTTTGTTGTGGTTTGCGCTGGCTTCAATGCTGTCTGTTTGGGCATTCTTCTTGGTTTTTTTCAGGAGGCAGTGGTACTGGGTGAGAGTAGTCTTGTAAGCTGTGTGGTCTTCCATTTGTTTTGCTGATACACCACTTCCTTTTGAGTTGTCGGCAGTTGCATTTGGTGGAGTGCAATTCCTCTGTGAACCAGCTATTTATTTGCTTTGTTTTTTGGCCTTGGTTGTCTTGGTTGTGCAATAGCGTTGGAAAACTTTGTGATCCACTGGGGCGAAGTTCTTTGCTGCTTGTTCAGTATCTTGGGTAGAGTCTTTGAGGTGGGAGCGGAGCGTGTCGTTCCACTGGTCTTCTGATACCCTTTTCCAGTTTCTACACATGGATCTGAGGGGCCTGGTGTCGGGTGGTTGGGTCTTGTGATGGTGAAGTGTACACTGTGGTGGTCAAACCAGGTGAGTTGTATGGATGTGGATGTATCTGACTCTATCACTGGAGGTGAAGATGGGGTCGATTGTGAGTTGTGCAATGTGGGTGGGCCATTGATGAGCTGCTATAAACCGATGTTGCTCATGCTTTCTAGGAGGTCAGTGGATTTGGCATCGCTGCCGTCATCGAGGTAGAAGTTGAGGTCTCCTAGGAAGATGTAGAGCTCAGAGTCGATTGCAAGTGGGGCAATGATTTCTGGGATGGTTTTGCAGAATCTGGGTTGTGGTCATGGTGGTCTGTAGGCAAGGGTGCCTCCCGATGTTGCTTTTCCCGTCTGTGTGGAGTTGGAAGTTGAGGTGTTCCATTACTGGTGTTGGGTCATCGGTGGATGTTGTGCAGCGGAGGATGTCCCTGTAGATGATGGCGATTCTGCCTCTATGCTTCTTGGTTCAGTCCCAGTGCATTATCTTGCATCCTTCAGGAATGGCGGAGGTGATGTCTGGTGAGGATGCGTGGTGAATCCAGTTTCTGTGAGGAAGATGATGTCCGGGTTGAGGGAGGAGCTCATGTCCCACATGTCTTTGACCTCCTGGTGTGTTTCCTGAGTGAACGTGCGTTGAGTAGGATGCACTGGAGTATTGTGGAGGTCGCAGTTTCTGTAGAGGGTTCAGCTGTGTTTGCGATGCTGTAGGTTGACAATGGTTGCTTCCGTGCTGAACATAAGGCTTTATTGTTGGCAGGAGAATGGTCCTTTGGTGGTCCATGGGTATTTGCAGCAGCAAAGATTGTTTGTGCATCCTGGGCCTAATGCTCGGAGATCTGTGGTGGCTTATCTTCGTGGGGTGGTAGAGCCAGAGGTCTTGGCACTGGGCATGGTGCAGGCATGGACAAGAGCAGATGGGCTTGCATCTGACACGTCCGCTGCACATGGCCACACAGTGGGCTCCACATGTAGAGATGGGAAGTGGGAGGGGCTGTGAAATAATAGTCGGGATCCGTTTTGAAGATGAAATGGAGGTTTAATAAGAGGTACAGCAAGATCCATAAGACAGCACCAACCGCCTCAATCTTCCTTCAATCCATGGAATGAGTGATGCATCATACCATGCATCACACCATTCCATGACACAGGAAAGATTCTACATTACATCACCAACTCCATTAGAGCTAATCATAACACATCCCCTTCCCACCCAAATGAAAGAATACATAAAACTTAAGAACAAATTCTAAAAAAAATGAAAATACAATATAAGAACAGACTCAAACAAAGCAACATTAGTACAGTACATGGTCCATCATCTTAACATACATTATAAGAGAAGACTCAACCAAGATAACATTAGTACAGTACATAGTCCTTCATCCTAACAGGCACCCTCCTAGACCTGGACGGATGCTGTTCGGGTTCCCCTCCAACTTCTTCACTTTCTGAATGATTACCACCCATCTCGGAAAGGTCAGAACACTCTGCACTCTGGGAACCACCAGTGTGCCTGACCAACCTGGACATACTCCACCAGCAACCCGTGTTAACCTTTACCACATTCTTCTTGGTGGCTACAATGGTAAAGGGACCCAAATAACGCGTTCTACCTTTGAAGGTATGCCTAGGATTCTTCACCAAAACCTGGTCTCCCACACACCATTTCTTGTACTTAACATTCATCCTGGAATCATAACTAGACTTGTATTTGTTTTGATACTCAGAAATCCTAGCTTTCCTAGTTTCAACAGACAACTCTTCCTCCAAACTAGAAGGTAACCAACTAGGATTCAATTTGGAAGAAGCTTTCCTCCCCCTCAAAACTTCAAAAGGAGACTTTAAAGTAACAGCATTAGGCGTAGTACGGTGAGCCCACCAAGTATCCCTCAAAACAGTACTAAAAGGCATCTTAGACTCAAGAGCCCGTTGAGCACATCCTTTGACCACCCTGTTCATTCTCTCAGCCAACCCATTAGCTTGAGGTGAATATAAAGCTGTCTTTTGATGGACAATGTCAAAGTCTTTAAGGAAGTTGTGCATTTCATGGGAAACAAACTGCACCCCATTGTCAGTAATTAAGAACCTAGGAACCCCCTCAGACACAAAGACATCTTTCAGGAAATCTATCACCGTCTTAGTATTAGCCACCGACACGCACTTAGTAACTACCCACTTAGAGGTATAGTCCACAAGAACCAAAACAAATCTCTCAAAAGAAGGTAAAAGCTCAAATGGCCCCACAATGTCCAGACCCAGCTTTGACCATGCCTTTTCAGGAACCACCACAGGAGACAGAGGATCATTGCTGGGAATATGAGACTTGTCGTTGGAGGCACAGGACACACAATCTTTAACCACTAGTTCAATCATCCGATCCATACCAGGCCACCAGTATTTTTCTCTTACGCGGGCTTTCGTCAGACTCCTGCCCAAATGTCCCTCATGGGCAAGGTTAATTATTTTATCCCTGAACACACAAGGAGGAATCACCCTTCCACCTCTCATGAGATTATCACAACAAAACGACAACTCTTCCCTCACAGTCCAGTAAGGTCTCATTTCCTGATCCAGGACTTTATAATCAGGCCATCCATGACTCACCCATCTTTTCAGGCAAGCAAATTCTTTGTCACCATTAACACCCTCCACCCACTCTTCAGATGAGAAAGCAGGCTCAGCAACCCATGACACACACTCCACTTCACTGCAATCCGTGGACTCCCCAACAGGCAAACGAGAGAGACAATCCGCAGACTTGTTATTCATACCAGGTATATACCGAACAACAAAATTGAATTCCTATAGGCCTTCACTCCAGCGTTTAAGCCTGGGTGTGATGTTCTCATTATGCCTGCATGAAAAAACTTGTACCAAAGGACGATGATCTGTCCGGACCACAAAAGGAATTCCCCAAAGATAAAACCTGAAGTGCTGTACCGCCCAGAACACACTCAAGGCTTCCCTCTCAATACACGAGTAATTTGCTTCTGCATCCTTAAGGGCTCTAGAGGCAAAAGCAATTGCCCTATCCTCCCCATCCACAACCTGAGACAACACAGCCCCCAACCCTTTAAGACTGGCATCAGTTGTAAGTATAGTCTTCCGATTAACATCAAAATGTCGTAGGGTAGGCATTTTTCCTATCCCCGTCTTTATACAATCAAAAGCTTTCTGGCAATCGTCAGACCAAGTAAACTGTGTCCCCTTCTTAAGCAGGACTCTGATCGGCTCAGCAACACTAGCAAACCCATGTATAAACTTGGAATAAAACTCAGCGAGTCCCAAAAACGACCTTACTTGGTCCTTATCTTGAGGAATAGGTGCCCTCACCACACTTTCAGCCAATTCCAACTTTGGTTGTATCCCCTTCCCAGAGATTACATGACCCAAGTATGTTACTGAACTCACACCTATCTTACACTTTTGTTTTTTAACCGTGAGTCCAGCATCCCTCAGTTTCTCCAATACCGTGTAAAGGGTTGTACAATGCTCTCTCTCATCCTTCCCATATATCAAAATATCATCTTGAAAGAACATCACATTAATTACTTCCCCCAAAACCACCTTCATGACCCTCTGGAAGCATGCCGCTGCTGATGCCAACCCAAAGGGCATACGCAAAAACCGGTACGCTCCCATGGGTGTTACAAAAGATGTGAGATGTCTTGAGTCCCTGTGCAGTACAACTTGATGGTAGGCCGAGGATAAATCCAACACACTAAATATTTTGGCCCCAGAAAGAACACTAAGGGACTCGGCTATATTGGGCAAAGGTTGGCGATCCACCCAAATCCATTTGTTCAGTCCTCTCAAGTCCACACACATTCGGATACTTGCCCCACCATCCTTAGGGGCAAGAACAATGGGAGCAAGCCACTCTGAGGCTTCGATTTCCTCAATAACTCCTTTGAGCAATCTCTGTAACTCGGCCTTCAGTGGTTCAATCATCATGTTTGGCACCCTCCTTACCTTGTGCACACAAGGAATAGCTTTCTCTTTGAGGACAATGCGATGCTCAAACCCCTTCAGACAGCCTAGGCTATCCGAAAATACTTCGGGAAATTTCTCAAAACATTCAGAACTTGAGTTCCAAGAATCTACCAACATGACCTGATTATTAGGATCCTTAGCACAAGGGTTAAGCATGATGCCAAGATCACGCTGATGCCTCCACCCAAGCAGGTTGTCACCCCTTTCAGCTACATAAACTTTCCCCATAGTACACCTATCTTTAAATTGAATAGATGCTTGAACATAACCTAGGACATTGATCTTGGAACCCCCCTAGCTGACAGGATTGATATCTGGCCTCAACAATGCTACGTTGTCAAGACCTACACACTCATCCCACTGTTTGTTACCAATCATGGTAAAAGGCGATCCCGAGTCAGCCAACACAGAAAAGTCAAACCCATCAACCATTATTTTACACTCTGGCATGGTTATACTATCTGCATCTATTTTCCCATCATCAGCCTTAACACTCAAAAGAACGGTACGCACAATCTCCACATTCTTCTGAGGGTTGCGAGCTTTGTCAGAAGCTTTGCAGACTCTAGCATAATGCCCCTTGACACCACATTTGTTACACACTGCCTCCCTGGCAAAACAATGTGGATAATTAGAGTAATGTGAGAAGCTTCCACATCTCATACATTTAGGTTTAGTGACTGAAGAAGTGGGCTTATCAGGAGAAGAACCACTGTGATTGTCACGTTCTACTCTGATTTGAGTGCTCTTCAAGGGAACACGCACACGTACATCCTTCTCAACAGTCTTCCCACCGGAAGACGCAGAAATCTTCGCTAAACTGTTGCAAGTCTCCAAATTATCTTCTTCTTCTTCTATGGCATGTACTTCATTAGGTTTCTGACTTTTCTCTTCCTTGTTTTTCATAATTTCTTTAACCCACTTAGACGTGTTCTCCATTCCCTCCACAATGGCTACAGCCTCAGTCAAAGAGGGATTTTTAGATAAGAGTTTCTCCTGAACTCGAATACTGTTGGTGCATCTTACCAACTGATCTCTTACTAGCGAATCCGCAAGATCACCAAACTCACACGTGCGTGCGAGAGTTTTCAGAGCTGCCACATAGCTGCCAACACGTTCAACTGGACCCTGGATCCTAGTAAAAGATTTATGTCTCTCCAGAACCACGTTGATACCAAAATACTTTTCCAACATAACCAGGGACATCTCATACACATCGCTAGGAGCAGCATCGCCCTCGCCCACAGGAATGATGTCCATGCTGTCGTAAGTGTTTCTTCCTTCTACGCCCAAGTTATGAAGAAGGATAGCTTGTTTCCTGACAGCCGAAAACTTCTCCCCACCAATGGCTACAATGTAGGAGTCAAAAAGGTTTTTCCACCTCTTCCAGGGCAAAATGGGATCACCCTCTTCGGACAAAAAAGGAGGTGGTTGTGACATACTAGAGGATGAGGCTAACGCAGTAACCTTTGGAACATATTTGCATGTGCGACTATGTTGGATTAGCTTCCCTGAAACTAAACTTGTTTACACATCTAGCTTTGCACAATGCCCTAAACATCATGTACAAGGTCTCTTTTTGCACTATGCACAAATGTCATCTCTATCTCCATCCACGGGGCGACAGGGCTTTCTACATATTCATAACATCACTAACCTATAAGTGCATTGCAAGGCTGCTTTCTATTAAAAAAGATGAGCATCCTGATAGATTAGCAGAGGAGGCACTCCAGCTGACACCAGAGGTCCCTCCATGCTGAGAATTCACAACGTGGTGGTCTGACATCTTGTGAGGGGTGTCCAATTTGTGACCAAGACGGGGCCCTTCATTCTCTCCCACCAGGTAATGGGGTTGGATTGTCCCTTGAGGGTATTCTTGGCTCTACACCTTCACACACACTAGGTGCACTTAGAGTAGGGTTCGCATAGTAGGAATACCTGTGATTATTGCCTTGTTTTAAATGCCATTGCTACAGCAAACTAATGATGGACGGAATGCTGACAATGCAAACATTCTCCGCCAGTCAAAAGATCTGGGTTAAATCCATCGTTCTTTTGCCCACTACGCCACCCAGTTTGGACCCAGCCATATGCAAATCAGTCTTGACCCTGTGCCCCATGGGAACAGTCCAGACCGAACTGCCAGGCCAGGTCCTCCATGGACCGGAAACAAGCATCCTGGGACCGGTTTCAGGGTATGTCACCCTTCTTCAGCCAGGCTAGCTTAAATCCAGTGGCACAGTGAGCAAGGGACCGACGTCTGGGCATACCCATCCCACTTAGGGTGAAAACTGTTACAGCAAACAAATGATGAACGGAATGCTGACAATGCCAACATTCTCCCCCAATCAAAAGATCTGGGTTAAATCCATCGTTCTTTTGCCCACTACACCACCCGAGTTTGGACCCAGCCATATGCAAATCAGTCTTGCCCCTGTGCCCCATGGGAACAGTCCAGATCGAACTGCCAGGCCAGGTCCTCCATGGACCGGAAACAAGCATCCTGGGACCGGTTTCAGGGTATGTCACCCTTCTTCAGCCAGGCTAGCTTAAATCCAGTGGCACAGTGAGCAAGGGACCCACATCTGGGCATACCCATCCCACTTAGGGTGAAAGGTGTTGCAGCAAACAAATGATGGACGAAATGCTGACAATGCAAACATTCTCTCCCAGTCAAAACATCTGGATTAAATCCACTACTAAACGATGGATTTAGGTCCAGATCTCTGTACTGGGGTGAATGTATGACATTGTTCTACATTCTGTCCATCAACTGTTGCTTTTGCATTTGTCACCACGAGTGGGACGGGTATGCCCAGACGTGGGTCCCGTGCTCTCCATGCCACTAGAATCAAGCTATCCTGGCTGAACAGGGGTGAAACCCATGAACCGGTCCTAGGATGCTTGTTTCCAGTCCAGGAAGGACCTGGTTTGGCAGTCCGGGCTGGACTGTTCCCATGAGGCACAGGGTCAAGACTGATTTGCATATGGCTGGGTTCAAGCTGGAATGGCATGGTGAGCAAAAAATGATGGATTTAGGCCCAGATCTCTGTACTGGGGTGAATGTATGACATTGTTCTGCATTCTGTCCATCAACTGTTGTTTTTGCATTTGTCAACCCGAGTGGGACGGGTATGCCCAGACGTGGGTCCCATGCTCTCCATGCCACTGGAGTCAAGCTATCCTGGCTGAAGAGGGCTGAAACCCCGGAACCGTTCCCAGGATGCTTGTTTCCAGTCCAGGGAGGACCTGCCTTGGCAGTTCGGACTAGACTGTTCCCATGAGGTACAGGGTCAAGACTGATTTGCATATGGCTGGGTTCAAACTGGAATGGCATGGTGAGCAAAAAAACGATGGATTTAGGCCCAGATCTCTGTACTGGGGTGAATGTAAGACATTGTTCTGCATTCTGTCCATCAACTGTTGTTTTTGCATTTGTCACCCCGAGTGGGAGGAGTATGCCCAGACGTGGGTCCCGTGCTCTCCATGCCACTGGCATCAAGCTTTCCTGGCTTGTTGTGTGCAGATTTAGATTCCGTATATAGGTCTCCCGATTTATGCCCTTATATAGGTACAATTCACATTGCCCTCATTTGGACATAGAAATCCGGCCCTTATTTAGACATTGTCCGTACAAACCAAATACAGGCATGGCCACCTACATCCGTCCATCCACGTCACAACGAATTCTTGGAAACCAAGAACCTTAAGCCTTTAGGAATTTCCCTCAGCTTGAATATTGATTTCTCCAAGAACTCATTAAGTATGCATGAACATCTATTCCTTAGGGGTTCATTCATGACGTTCCTCTGCCCGACTTTTACATCAATACTGGCAGTCCTAGACATCTTCAAGGGATAAATATACCAGCACTTGCCCTGGCAAATTGCAGTTCCCGGAGGATTCGATCCAACCCAGACTGTGCGGTTCGCCACAGCAAGTTCAGAAGGAGATCGAGTTCCACCCTGATGTACTGACCTGACGCTGCCATCCTCCTCGCAGAGAATCCAGCTCCAGTGCTCTCCGACTTCCCTTGCGGGGGTTAGACTATCGAGTCCAGAAAAGAGATTCCAACCTCTCTCATTCTCAGGTATGGAGCTGAATAGAACTTAGAGAAACTTTTGGCAACTCTTGGCTAAACTAAAATGCACTTAGGTTAAGTACACGGGGGTAGAACAATTTAGAAGCATCAGATGAGTATCACATTTTAGAATTATGTTATTTATGTATGTATTTTAATTAATATATGTCATAGCTACAAACCATGCTATTGCAGTATTATTTTATCTTACTGCTAACCTCGTACATATTGTACTTCGCAGTCTGTCTTACGATTGTAGCAATTCATATCTCTTGCATGAGGAATAAGACTGTTCAATAAACCCTTTTATTGAAACGCCCGTCTCTATATTTCTGTGCAACTCTGTAGAAACGAAGCATGCATGATTGACTGAGTGAAACTGTTATCTATTGTTTCCACGATTCTGAGATTGTTCCGATTCTAAAGGGAAACAAAGTTGTCATGTTTATGAGGTTGTCAGAGACTAATCCCTTCTTGTATATTCGAGAAGTTTCTAGTGACCTCTGAGTTATAGTGTATGTTATTCCAATGCGCAGAGCCTATCAGGGATATAGGAACTACACTACATGGCGCCCAACGGTTTGGTAAGGCACTAATTTAAAGCTAGATACTGAAGTAACTCAGTCATGCTTTTCTCAGAGACCCTCTACACATAAAACTCCATAAGACGTCTGGAGTGGGTAGGGATAATATCTGCCATAGCTGAGTAGGATGAAAGTCCTATGTATTAGATGTTTGGTTTTGCTCAACGTTGAAGGATACAGTATTCTAAAATATTGTGCACCTTATCTTTGTTCCCTTGAAACTTGCTCTGCATTTTTCATTAAACAATGTCCGACCACGGTGATGTTGTCGTTGAAAACGGTACAGCTGCGGCTGACCTTACAGGTTTTAATGAAAACAAAGTTGGTGTTATACACATCCCACCAAATTTAAGGAGAGCCATCACTCTAAAACTTGTAAAACATTGTCTGGCACCAAGAGGTGGTAGAGCAGTTTTTGTGATAGAGGCACATGAATCTCACCAGACAGAGGCATTCTATTCATGGATAGTATTCCCAGAATCAAATCCATTAACACACTTGTTTCACTTCTACAAAGAAGATGAACCACCTGAGGAATATATTCCTTTTGAGGATATTGAAATTACACTCACATACCAGGAGCATGAGCTCTGGTTTAAAGGTGCCCTAAAACATTACAATCACATTACCAGGCTCGGTCCACTAGGTAGACCAGGAGCAACATGGCCGATTTTAGCCAGCTACACACCTGACATTGAATCAATGTCAGACGAGGAATTACTTAAAAACATACAAAAGCTAATAGAACTATACAGTTGAAACCACAACTGTCTGAAAGTCCTGATAAGGTATTTCCTAAAAATACTCCTACCTCTTCTAAAAAGAAGTGGGAAAATAACAAACAGAATTCTAAAGAGAAGCATTCTAATTCCCGAGGCAGGTCTCCTCCTTCAGCCGTCTGAAAGGAGGTACAACCTCAGAAATAGGGATAATTTGAGAAAACCTGACAGATATCAAGATAATGATACACGTTCCTCTCGTACCTTTCAGATATCGTCACAGACATTCGAAAGAAGAGGACGTTCAGAAAACAAGGAAAAACGCGTGAAGTCCAAAGATGATCAACACGTTCAGAAATATAAAGCAAAACCTCAATTCTCCAAGACAAAAGGTAGCAGGTCTGAAGATCAGACATGTCGAGAATATTGAGAACCCAACTCAGGAACGGAGAATGAGCCCAGACCATGCTGGACAGTGCAGCAGAAGTTACAATAGCTCGCCAGAACCTGAGGGGGCTTCTGGAGACAGTGGACTTGAATGAAGACATACAAGTTGAGACTGTAGACACCAGGGTTAGTTCTCCACATAGGTTATATGAAATAGCACTCTGGATGGAAGGAGACATACCAAGAAAAGTGAAAGCACTCTTTTGGGAGCATCTTTCAAAGGGTTATGATATACTTCTAGCAGAACAGGACTGGCCACCAGAATTTGTCAGGGAGTGCCCACATGGCGAAGCCATCATTATGCCTGCCTTCTCCAACCATATTCCAGTTCATTTAAAATATACATTAGCCAGGAAATGGGCAGTAGCCCAAGCCCCAGCACTGTATAAAAATCATGTAGGATGGGATGAGGACTCACCTCACCATAAAATCCAGTTAAAAAATCAGCCGACTGCACAAAGGCAGTACCCAGTTAAGCAAGAAGCTAAAAAACAGGTCAGTCAGATTTTAGATCAACTTGAATATCAGGGGGTGATTGAAACATGTACCTCATCAATTAACAATCCTTTGTTTCCTGTCTCCAAACCAGACAATACATATTGTCTAGTTTTGGATTACAGACACTTAAATTCTTGTTGCAAAACATTTGCAGTGCAAAATGCACACAGTACAGCATTACTGAATTACATTGTGCGTAAAAAATATAAAACCACATTAGACATTTCAAATGGTTTCTTTAGTCAAAATATTGCACCAGAAAGCAGATATTAGACCGCTTTCTCAATAATGGGGACCCAGCGTCAATTTTGTCAACTGCCCCAGGGATTCAAAAACAGCCCGGGGTTATTCTCAGCAAGGGTAACAGAGTTACTACAAACTTATGATGACAAGGCATTGTCATATGTCGATGATATATATCTGACAGACGATGACCTGGATAGGCACTTCACCAGGGTGAGCACCATAATATTAGGCTTCGCCTCAGAGAGTTACAAATTCAACTTTAAAAAGTTAAGAATTGCCCACCTCAACGTCCTTTTCCTAGGATATGAACTATCAAGTGAAGGCAAAAGCCTGGCAGCCAACTTTTTAGAAAAGTGTGCGCTGCTCCAACCACCAAAAACGCTGAAAAATTTACAGTCTATTCTAGGTTTCCTGAATTTAGGAAGAACTTACATTTTAAATTACACAGAAAAGGTTAAACCCCTCTATGAATTAATCAAACCTGATTTCAAAATCACACATTGGACACAAAAACACACAGAAATTTTGCGTTCACTCCAAACAGACATGTTAGCAACAAAACACTTGCATACACGCGTAAACGTATGCAACTTAGTGATCCAAATAATTCTGGGTCAATGCGGATTCACCTACTTAACTTTTAACGAAGGTGAAAAAGTACCAATTGCATACAAATCACACTTGTATACACAAGCAGAAATGAAATTCGCTTCTACAGAAAAAAATTCTAACAGCAGTTCAAACCGCAGTAGCAAAAGAAAGAGCCCTAGCACAGGGGATACGCATTATGGTTGTGACTCCTGTACCAGCCCTACAGGCAGTTACAAAGGCTAGCATTCCAAATGCAAAAGCTTTACATCCGAGATGGATACATTGGGTTATTCTCTTGCTGCAACTGATGTTGAATACGTTTTTGATCCATATTTAAAAACACAAGCATTCCTACAATATGAACACAAATGTCCTCTGCCTTCTGAAATTTTCCCTCTTGACCAGTACGAATTTATAATTTATAATGACGGATCTGCACAACCCGCTACGGAGAGTAAACAAGCTTACAGTGCAGCGTGTGCTATCGTTAAAGGTCGCATGCGAGATGACAAATTCAGACCAATGGTCACAAAAACACAACCTCTAGGACATTGTACTGTTTACCGAGCTGAACTACAAGCATTCAAGATGGCACTTGAAAACACGGATCGCAAATTCCCCACACTCATAGTGTGCGATTCTTTTTACTGTGTTCAATCTTACAATGAATATTTACTGAATTGGATTCAAAATGGTTTCAAAGATGCAAAAGGTGGCAGAATCAAGCACAAATTGCTTTGGGAACAAGTAGTTCAGTTGCGAAATGGACTACAGAACACTCACGTGATACACACGCTGAGTCACCAACGTGATGGCATTCACATTGAAGGGAATTCATTGGCTGATGAAGCAGTGAAAGGGGCTGTCCAAACGGCTTCCGTATCCGCAATCACTTGTTCAGAAACGAAAATAGACAGCGAAATAATGCTGGCTGTCAATGCATCAAGCAAAGGCAGCGGTGCGGCATTACCTAAAAAGTTTCCACTCAAATACTCATATATAATTGATGCAAATTACGTTCCGTTTGCTCGAATACCTGGAGTGGGGGATAGAGTAATTCCAAACAGGGAACGTAGAGCAACGTTGATTTACGAAGCACATCCTGGAGAGGGTCTGATAATCAAGGGATCTCGAAGACAATTTTAGAACTAAAAGAGATGTACTGGTGGCCAGGGATGAATACTTTCATTCACATCTTCGTTAATAACTGTATAGCATGCAATAGAGATCGCAGTACAGAACGTCACCATATACCTGACTACAACATAGCCAGTCCAGTTCAGACACCATTGTTAGACAGCATTAGACTATCTATGTGCAGGCGTCCTCTTGGACAAATGCAATCCCAGAAACACTAAGTCTAGGTTCCTATGGATGTGGCCTCAGCGCTCGGCTGACGCGCGAACTGTTATAAAAGATTTGCGAGTCTTTATCGGCACATACGCAATAGGCACACTACATTCTGACCAGGGTCCTGCGTTTAGCTCTAGGGCTTACAAAGAAGCCATGGCCAGTCTGGGCGGAGCATTGTGGTATTCTTCTCCATTCCATCCTGAGGGAAATTCTGTTGTGTAAAGAAAAAACCGGGACATAAAGCAATCTATAACAGCTAGGGTATTAGGTTCGGGTGATGGGTGGGTCAAACATTTATATGGGGTCCAGCGCACACTTAACAACTTGCCAAGAAGTTCTCTAGGGGGTGTCACCCCAAATGAGGTCCTGTTTGGGACTAGAATGTTGGTTCTGGACTTAGATATGAAAGGCACAGTGGTGGAAAACAAACAATTTGATATCAAAGATCGTTTGGCTATTTTACAGGACTTAAGTAAACTAAGAACGCAACAAAGCAATGTGGTCCTGAAGCCAACCACCACTGAGAAAAATCCGGCCGTCCCAGCAAGGCCTGTCTGGATCCCAAAGCTTGGGGATCTAGTCAGAGAAAAGATCGCGGATAAGAAGGAATTTGGGCCTTCATACAGAAAACCAGTACCTGTCCTAGTAATCCACAGATCAAGAACAGTACTTTTGCCGCCCCTTGCTGGTAAAAAGGGGAAAAGATTTGTGTCCATCGACCTGATCAAACCACACTATGTGGCCAATACTGAACAGTAGGCCAAGTGGACTCCGCCAATGGAGCAGACACACTCCTCTAGCTACAATCCAAGAGGTTCAAACTGAGAGACTCATCACCTTTGAAGATTCAACAGTAAGAAATAGAGGACTAAGCAACAATGCTATAGACCTTGTACCTCTTGAGACCCAAATAACAGTTCATCCAGATACACCTATTTACAACGAAGTAACAAGTGATCAACTGGTTCCAGCAATTTCATCAAATGCAGATGCAATTCCAACCATTGACAGAACTGCTTCTGGCTATTTCATGAACTTTGATACGTTTTCTGTGGATCCCAGCGAGCCTGAAACGACGCCAGTACAAAGAACTTTCAAAGAACAAGCAACAGACTTTTTTCATCTACTGGAAAAAACTTATCTGGTTTCACCATGGATTGAACTATGGATTGTTTTGGGAATATTCTTCTTTCTACTTTGGTTAGCTCTGGTAATAACCCTGGGTATGCTGATTAAATGGAAGAAATATTCAAATGGACACAGCAAGTAAAAGAGTTAACTTACTTCTCCAGCCACACAAATCATCCCATCGTGAAGCATGAGACTTGTCAGCAGTGAACATCACAGCGATTCCTATACCTGATGCTATAGTTTGGGACAAAATATGACATTTTTGGTCCGTCAGAGCTTTTGAAGATTCCACATTTATTTAAAATTTAATTAAGTGACTTTATTACCTCCAGGACCTTTTCTGATGATTGGGACTTCGAGACTGTTAATAATATGATGTCTGATCTAGAGATGTCAACTGCATTTACTAATAAGGAATATTTGCAAGGTTCATCAGGCTATGAACAACTGTATTGTTATAACCACTATTGTCATCATTTCTTGCATAAATCTGCAACACCTAGAAATTTATTTATGTATAACCAATGGGAACGTTGTCCTACACCACAAAAGGGGTAGCTCAAAAACATTTGCAATGAAATTTCCATATTTTTCACGGTTTAATATCTCGAATGCAGGGACATTTTACTTTAAGAATGTCAATAAGACAGGAATGAAAACTATGTTAACGAATACCAAACAGATTTATTCTGCAACCTTTATTGCCCAACTGTCTAGACAGGGTTACGACTTTTGGAAAGACAACATTGAGACGAAAACTGTCTGGGGTACTAAAGATTGGCAAGTGCAGGGAATCAAAGCTTTGTTTAGAGCCTGTATCATCCCTGAGCAAATCATGTTTTTGAACGACACTGTCCAACAAACATCATGCCTTGGAAAAGACATGAACACTCCGTCTATACCTGCACCTAAAAGTGAAAGCACTACACAGGGGTAGGTCGACGTACATACTATTTTTAAAAATAACAGATTAGATCCTGATTGGAAAAAATGGTTGCTCTGGCCCTTAGACACAAACAAATGTCAAGATAGATTCCTGAACAAAACACAAGGTTTTACCTTTCATAGACCAGACCCACATTATGTCCAAACACAGCATCCAGGAGTAGTAACAACTTACAGTGTAGGGTAATTTTGCCTTGATTGGCTACAGAAAGCTGCACTAGAGGATGTAAAACAACACTTAACCTTACTTCAAGAAGACGCAGACCTTAGGGAATTCTTGCTAGGACCAAGAAAACTGCGTCAAAAACATTTCATATATGCCGGTATCTACGCTGCCTATAATGAAGCATGGAAGGTCACCCTAGCAGAGACTGCAGAACGAATACGAGAAATTGATCGTATTAATTTAGAGAAATCTCTCTCTGTAGTAGACAATGGGTTAACGACTCTGTCGTCCAGGATATATTCTTTGGACAGCATTGTATCCTCTGTCATAGACATCATGGAACAAGACTTGGTCATGTTGCAACATGGTCAGTCACAGCTACGTTCTATCATGCTATTAGGCTGGACGCTTCAAAACCTGCATTCTGGCTATGTGCCTTGGCGTTTAATCAATACTACGTCACTGTTTGCAGAATTCAATCTCATTGATAGACAGATCAAAATGGCACAAAGGGGAGCAGACTATACGGTGCTGAGCACTGAAAAACTGGAGAAATTACCATTCACAGTGGTAGAAAAACCAGCTACTGAGTGGATCATACATGGTAAAATTACTCTGCCTGTTACGACTTTCCATTTTCGGTATTGCCTAAAAAATATACCAGTTGGCAAATATGAAAGGTTGGGTAAAGAATACATCAAGACATCCTGGGATTTACCTGATACACATAGATGTTGAAGTGGGGGACGTGAAGTGTTTCTTAGTGGTGAAAACTGTGAACACGCACTAAGCGGTTCTCTCCTTTGACAGGGTATTAACTTACACGGGGCCTGTGACGGTTCCACTACAAACTTATCCTGCCACCTGCACGGTTCACCGGCAGCAGTAATTAATCCAATCTTTGGTCAACTTTCAAATGGGAGTTACATTATGTTGAATGATCACAGCTGCTGTGGCATGCTGCCAGGTATCCCATATCTAGCAACGGTTACATCCAGGGTCACTTGCTGTATGCAAGTCTTGTTTCCTCAAATAGACATAGTCAGGGAGTCGCCTTTATGGCCTTCACTGAATATCTCTTCTATACGAATTGATACTCTAAGCAGAATGAAAGCCATTCTTTTACAAAAAACTGTGCCTATGACCTCTGCCAAAGAAACCTATGATCTCCAAGTCGCAAGGACTTCTGCGGAGATACATCACCTTTTTTATACAAACTGCCCTGTCTATTTCTCAGAAATGTTAGGTCGTATTTAAACATGTCTGATACGAGCGGTATTGTACATGTATTTAAGAATGTGTGTGCAGGACTGTTAGCACCTTTTCAAGCAGTCCTCGGAATTTTTCCAAACTTCGTGCACTCTGTGTTTGGCAGACTGCCGCTCCTTTTAGCACTCGTTGCAGGGATACTATTTTTGCTCCTATTTCTACGATATGGCAAGCCAAATCACCAGTGACACCCAGTTCACCATGGAAAGAACTCTATTGGAGATGAAGTGTTGTGAGAGCATCATCCAAATTCTGGGTTTACCTCGTCTACAAGAATTAAACACCACTTGGTTTCTGTCATTCAGACCAATCTTACCTGTTCTACGCTGCCTGCTATGCGGTGAAGAATGCGTGCTGGACATTTGTCTGACACCACCATCAGTCATGCCTACGGATATCGATACTCTGCTGGACCCGATAACGGCCCATGCTATGTGTTGTCCCCAGCGGCTACCAATCCTGATAGTGGCATTCATTGAGATCTCACAGACGCAACATGCTACTGCTGAGGTACGGGAGGAAACAGCAGGCGTGCAGGTAACATCCAATCCGGACATTGCTGATGCTTCCCATGCTGAAGGCGATAGTTCGCATCTATGTGCTGTTGATCTTCTACATGAGATATTCCAACTCTCACCCACAACGGTAAACGACTTGATGTCTACAGGATTAGAAACTTTTATGTTTTCTCCATCCCCAGACACTGACTTTTGATTCAAGTACGCAGTGTTCCGGAGAAACTCTGAATTTGGCCTTCATTCTTTCTTTCAAACGTAATACTGACTTTGGAACTTCTATGAGTATTTTTTTTTTTATCCCTGTCCCAAAATTTTATTTTTTGGCACAGTAATCTGCTTATAATAGAACTATTCATAGATAACAGAATTATTTGATAAACACTTCCAGGGACAGTATGCCAGCTTGTCATGAATAACAATTTGACTTATGTAACCTGATATGAAATGGTTTCGGTCCCTTTTTTCTTCTGTATTTACGAGCCATTTCATCACATGTATATATTTTGGTATATTCAGTTAGCATTCTAATGTGATCCTATGCTTAGAATGGAACATTGCCTTTAATATGTACAACACTTTATGCATAGCAATGGTTTTGTAATGTATTTTTAGAACATATATTTTAGATATGTTTTTAGCTTGTTTTAGCAAACCCATGCGATACTCTGTTTTAAGATATGTTTAGAACGTTAAGGATTTAGTAACGTCGTTCATACGAAACTGGAGTGGGTGTTGTGTGCAGATTTAGATTCCGTATATAGGTTTCCCGATTTATGCCATTATATAGGTACAATTCACATTGCCCTTATTTGGACATAGAAATCCGGCCCTTATTTAGACATTGTCCGTACAAACCAAATACAGGCATGGCCACCTACATCCGTCCATCCACGTCACAACGAATTCTTGGAAACCAAGGCTCTTAAGCCTTTAAGAATTTCCCTCAGCTTGAATATTGATTTCTCCAAGAACTCATTTAGTATGCATGAACATCTATTCCTTAGGGGTTCATTCATGACGTTCCTCTGCCCGACTTTTACGTCAATACTGCCATTCCTAGACACCTTCAAGGTATAAATATACCAGCACTTGCCCTGGCAAATTGCGGTTCCCGGAGGATTCGATCCAACCCAGACTACTAGGTTCGCCATGGCAAGTTCGGAAGGAGATCGAGTTCCAGCCTGATGCACTGACCTGACGCTGCCATCCTCCTCGCAGAGAATCCAGCTCCAGTGCTCTCTGACTTCCCTTGCGGGGGTTAGACTATCGAGTCCAGAAAAGAGATTCCAACCTCTCTCATTCTCAGGTATGGAGATGACTAGAACTTAGAGAAACTTTTGGCAACTCTTAGCTAAATTAAAATATAGCTAGCTATACTTTAGAAATAGCACCTACTTCAAACCTCATACTGCACTTAGGTTAGGTACACTGGGGTAGAACAATTTAGAAGCATCAGATGAGTATCACATTTTAGCATTATGTTCCTTATGTATGTATTTTAATTAATATATGTCATAGCTACAAACCATGCTATTGCAGTATTATTTCATCTTACTGCTAACCTCGTACATATTGTACTTCACAGTCTGTCTTACGATTGTAGCAATTTATATCTCTTGCATGAAAAATAAGCCTGTTCAATAAACCCTTTTATTGAAACGCCCGTCTCTCTATTTCTGTGCAGCTCTGTAGAAACGAAGCATGCACGATTGACTGAGTGAAACTGTTATCTATTGTTTCCACGATTCTGAGATTGTTCCGATTCTAAAGGGAAACAAAGTTGTCATATTTATGCGGTTGTCAGAGACTAATCCCTTCTTGTATATTGAGAAGTTTCTACTGACCTCTGAGTTAGCTGGCACACACAAGTAATTAGGTTTAATATACTCGATATAGATATACTGACCTTAGTCCTATGTCAAATCTATAGTGTATGTTATTCCAATGCGCAGAGCCTATCAGGGATATATGCACTACACTAGAGGCTGAAGAGGAGTGAAACCCCGAAACCGGTCCTAGGATGCTTGTTTACAGTCCAGGGAGGATCTGGCTTGGCAGTTTGGGCTGGACTGTTCCCATGAGGCACAGGGTCAAGACTGATTTGCATATGGCTGGGTTCAAACTGGAATGGCATGGTGAGTGAAAAAAACGATGGATTTAGGCCCAGATCTCTGTACTGTGGTGAATGTAAGACATTGTTCTGCATTCTGTCCATCAACTGTTGTTTTTGCATTTGTTTTATATGCCAGCATATATACATTGTTTCAGCACCATGGTAGAACTATATCTACTATTCACTCTTTTGGAGCTTATAATCACTTTCATCTGCTTCTCTCTATTAATCATTGCAGCACATGTATTCTGTACAAGAATAACATTGGTTCAATAAATATATTGAAAACATCCCACTGTGTATTCTCTGTATACCTCTCTGAGAATAAGTGAGCATGAGTGACTAACATCTGCGCTGTGTTTTTTTAGCATCTCCTGTTTTGCATTTGGTGGGCGCCATCTTGGATTGGGGTGTTTGATCCGGCGGCCGCCGCCATTTTGGAGCGGACTTGCGCGCTAAGGGCCTATTGGAGCGCCTATTTAAGGCGGTCCTTCGTGTGGCTGCTGTCTTTACTGGCTACCACATTGCTGCGCCTGCGCTTACATCTGCGCTGTGTTTTTTTAGCATCTCCTGTTTTGCATTTGTGTTTATCTTGTGTTTAACTTACCCTTGATTTTAAGCTTCGCTTGCAGTCAGCGCGCCTTTTCCCCTCACTGCATATAAAGAAGGCATCTCTGCCAGAAGCACCACCACTTTGGTGGGTCCGGGTCCCGGGGGCGAACTTTGGTGGGCGCCATCTTGGATTGGGGTGTTTGATCCGGCGGCGGCCGCCATTTTGGAGCGGACTTGCGCGCTAAGGGCCTATTGGAGCGCCTATTTAAGGCGGTCCTTCGTGTGGCTGCTGTCTTTACTGGCTACCACATTGCTGCGCCTGCGCTTACATCTGCGCTGTGTTTTTTTAGCATCTCCTGTTTTGCATTTGTGTTTATCTTGTGTTTAACTTACCCTTGATTTTAAGCTTTGCTTGCAGTCAGCGCGCCTTTTCCCCTCACTGCATATAAAGAAGGCATCTCTGCCAGAAGCACCACCACTTTGGTGGGTCCGGGTCCCGGGGGCGAACTTTGGTGGGCGCCATCTTGGATTGGGGTGTTTGATCCGGCGGCGGCCACCATTTTGGAGCGGACTTGCGCGCTAAGGGCCTATTGGAGCGCCTATTTAAAGTCGCTTTCTCCCGCGCAGCAGGACGCGCACCTGGACGCCTTCGCTTAGCCTGAGTCGTGCCGGAGTCCTGCCCGTCTGCGCCCGTCAGCGTCCCGGAGGCTCCGGGGCGGCGGTGGACTGCGGCCCGGCTAGCCTCAGACGAGGATGATCCGGTACACCTCGGCGACGCTGCGCGCCCTACAGACATTTTCTTGCTCCTGTCGCTCTGTTTTCCCGGGCCGTGTCAAGGGCAAAAGGCGCTGCCCGGGCTGTGGCTGGTCGCCTGTGTGGACTCCGGTCACTGTCCTCCGAATCGCAGTGGCTCGTGTTAAACATCTGTGCCTGCTGCCCAATACGAGGTCAGTAGGTAGCCATGCCCTGTACATTTACGATCTTCTTGTCAGGGAAAATCCATTATGTCTGCTACTGACTGAAACCTGGCTGGGTGAGGCGTCCAATCCGGACATCTTTTCTGCCATTCCTCCGGCGTATAATATCTTCCGGCAGGACAGAGCGAAGGGTAGGGGTGGCGGGGTTGCTGTGGTGGTGAAGAAGAGCGTGTCTTGTTCAGTGCTCCCCCTGATTTCTATCGGGGGTTCCGAGTCCCTTGCTTTCACGCTCAGACTGTCCTCATGCCAAGCTTCGAAGGGGCTGCTGGTATACAGGCCGCCTGGTCCTGTGGGTTCCTTTTTGGATGACCTGCAGATGGCCATTTCCGATTTGGCGCTGTCCACACAGCATTGTGTGGTGGCGGGCGACTTCAATTTCCATCTCGACGTGGCGGATGATTCGGACTCAATTAAATTGCTGGATATTACATCTTCGCTGGGCCTTGTACCTTTTGTGGTGGGTCCTACACATGAGAAAGGGCATACCCTGGACCAAGTGTTTTCGTCGGTCCCGATTGCTGATATTGAAACTCTGCCTGTGCTCTGGACGGATCACAGGTTGATCAGGTTCTCCGTGTTGGAGAACGGGCGAACGAACAGTAGTGCCCCCATACTGCCCAGACCAGCTGCGAGAGCGCTGCATAGAGTGACGCCCGATATGTTGGAGCAGGCGCTTGCGAATCATCCATGCCCCTTTTCGGGCGTGTTGGAACAGGACACTGAGGCTCTGCAACTATGGCTGACTGAAAGGTTGAACGATCTTGCCCCAGGGACGGCCCCCCGGTCCACGGCAATTCGGCGATCTGCGCCGTGGTTTACGGAGGTGCTGCGATTGGCTCGCAGCCAATGTAAGGTTGCTGAGCGGGCCTGGCGCCGTCAGTATGACGGGAAGGCCAAACTCGCCTATAGGTCGGCTATGAAGGGATGTATGACGTTACAACGCACACTTTTACAACACATGCACTTACAACGCATTTTTTACAACGCAAAATCCATTACAACGCACTACACTTACAACGCATGACACTACAACGCATTTTTAAAAACTACCTTTACAACGCATACCATTACAACGCATAATATAAAATTGCATTTAAGGTAAGTATTAGATAGTATAGGGGTAAAAATTACTATTCTAACTCCAGGGGGTGCAACAGTAGGGTAAGTGTTGGATAGTATAGGGGTAAAAATTACTATTCTAACTCCAGGGGGTGCAACAGTAGGGTAAGTGTTGGATAGTATAGGGGTAAAAATTTCTATTCTAACTCCAGGGGGTGCAACCTTAGGGTAAGTGTTGGATAGTATAGGGGTAAAAATTGCTATTCTAACTCCAGGGGGTGCAACAGTAGGGTAAGTGTTGGATAGTATAGGGGTAAAAATTGCTATTTTAACTCCAGGGCGTGCAACAGTAGGGTAAGTGTTGGATAGTATAGGGGTAAAAATTACTATTCTAACTCCAGGGGGTGCAACAGTAGGGTAAGTGTTGGATAGTATAGGGGTAAAAATTACTATTCTAACTCCAGGGGGTGCAACAGTAGGGTAAGTGTTGGATAGTATAGGGGTAAAAATTACTATTCTAACTCCAGGGGGTGCAACAGTAGGGTAAGTGTTGGATAGTATAGGGGTATAGGGGTAAAAATTACTATTCTAACTCCAGGGGGTGCAACAGTAGGGTAAGTGTTGGATAGTATAGGGGTAAAAATTACTATTCTAACTCCAGGGGGTGCAACAGTAGGGTAAGTGTTGGATAGTATAGGGGTAAAAATTACTATTCTAACTCCAGGGGGTGCAACAGTAGGGTAAGTGTTGGATAGTATAGGGGTAAAAATTACTATTCTAACTCCAGGGGGTGCAACAGTAGGGTAAGTGTTGGATAGTATAGGGGTAAAAATTACTATTCTAACTCCAGGGGGTGCAACAGTAGGGTAAGTGTTGGATAGTATAGGGGTAAAAATTACTATTCTAACTCCAGGGGGTGCAACAGTAGGGTAAGTGTTGGATAGTGTAGTGTAATATTATGCGTTGTAATGGTAGGCGTTGTAATGGAATGCGTTGTAAAGGTAGTTTTAAAAAATGCGTTGTAGTGTCATGCGTTGTAAGTGTAGTGCGTTGTAATGGATTTTGCGTTGTAAAAAATGCGTTGTAAGTGTAGTGCGTTGTAAAAGTTGCGTTGTAAAGGTTGTTCCCCGCTATGAAGGCTTATCACCGGGATATCCTGTGTGCTAAGAAGGAATATCTCACTAGGAGGATTGAGGAGTCGATGAACTCCTGTAAGGAGATCTTCACTGTGGTGAAGGAGTTCACGACCCCCAGCTCCAACCTGCCCCTACCAGTTTCACCTGACTTGTGGGCGTGTGATCTTGCCAGTTTTTTTACAGATAAGATTAAGGCGATTCAGGCCTCTTTCTTGGACAGGTCGGAGGAGGGGTGTTGCGGCTCTGGGGCCGGACGCGTTCCACCGCCCACGCCTGTTGCTGTGCTGTCGGATTTTTCATCTGTTTCCAGCGATGCGTCCCTGTTGCTGTTGGCCAGCTTGAAATCGGGTTCGCCGCTTGACCCCTGCCCTGCCAAATTTTTGGCTAGGATGGCAGCGGTGGTGAATCCACTGGTTAATTCTCTTATTAATGCCTCCTTGAGGGAGGGGAGTGTCCCACGCACCTGGAAAAGGGCGATGGTGATCCCCCTCCTGAAAAAGCCCGGTTTGGACGCCGAGGTCCTGGCCAACTACAGGCCAATTTCTCTTCTTCCGGCTCTGGCGAAGATTACAGAGAAACATGTGCATGGCATCCTGTCGGGTTTTCTAGAAACAAACAATCTACTTCACCCATCCCAATCCGGATTCCGTCCTAATTTAAGTACGGAAACGGCTTTGTTGGAGGTCTCGGAGGTTATTCGCGAGACTCTGGATGTTGGAGGCAAGGCCATGCTTGTCATGTTAGACCTGTCGGCGGCCTTTGACACCGTCCCCCATGCGGCGCTCCTCGCCAGGCTCCATGCCATCGGCCTTATGGGGACGGTGTTCAAATGGTTTACATCTTTTCTTGAGGGCCGCCGCCAGACGATCTGGGTTTCCCAGAGCGCCGCCGAGATGCCGCCATTGGGAGTCGGAGTTCCACAGGGTTCTGTGTTGAGCCCGACGTTGTTTAACATCTTCATGTCTCCCCTGGCGGCCTTGGCGGAGGCTCATGGGGCCCAGATCGTGTCTTACGCAGATGACACGCAACTCCTCTTCACATGCGGAAAAGATCAGGCTTTTGATGGAGAGAGCATTCGGGGGTGCCTGGGGATGGTCTTCGACTGGTTCCAACAGAATAGTCTGAAGGCCAATTCCAGTAAGTCGGAGGTTTTATTCTTCGGCTGTGCCACCGACCCGGAGTGGCAGGATTGGTGGCCGTCGGACATGTGCCCTCCTGCACAGTCATCGCTGGTTGCCAAAAACTTGGGAGTTAAGCTGGACAATAAACTTTTGTTGAGAGCGCATGTTCTTGGCTTGGCTGGTACCTGCTTTGGCATTCTGAAGATGCTCCGCAAGTTTTTACCATTGCTTTCTGTGGAGCACAGGCGGATCACTGTGCAAGCTTTGATTGGATCCAGGTTGGATTACGCGAATGCCCTGTTCCTTGGTCTCCCGGATTATTTGGTCCAGCGCCTGCAGGTGGCGCAGAACTCTGCTGCTCGTGCCATTTTTGGCCTTCACAGGCGAGCGCGAGTATCTGGGCTGATGCAGACGCTCCACTGGCTGCCTATCCGGAAGCGGATTATGTTTAAATCCTTGACGCTGATGCACAAAGCACTTTTTGGCTCTGGCGCAAGATGTTTGCAATGGAGGTTGTCTTTTTACCGTCCAGGCCGTTCACTGCGGTCAGATTCTCTTTTCATGGCCGTGGTTCCGCGGGTGAGGAAGGCTCGCACTGGGGGGCGCTCTTTTAGCTTTAAGGCTCCCCAGCTTTGGAATTCGCTCCCGTTGGCTCTACGCAGCACTGCTAATTTGCTGCAGTTCAGGAAGAGCCTGAAGACCTGGCTTTTTAACCTTTAAGTTTCTTTTCCCCTTGTTGCCTTGTGCTTTGTTATTTGTCTGTTGTGTTATTTTACACTGAGCTGCATGTGGAAAGCGCCGGGACACTCTTCTGGAGTAGCCGTGCGCTATATAAACACATTATAACATAACATAACTAAGCAAAAGATTCTGTACTGTTTCCATGATCCCTGAGGGGTCAGGGTTGTCATGTTCAGTGGTTGTCAGAAACCATTTGCTCCCTGGTAGGTTAGGGGGGCTTATGGTGGCACTGTGAGCTACCTGGTCTATAGGCCAACATATCCTGTGGGGGTGTCCAGAATCAGTCTTGGCACCGAGCCCCTAGTTTATGTTGTCCAAACAATGCACAGATCCTACGGATTAGTAGGAACTACACGACAGAACAAAATTGTAAGTTCCAGGAACTGCAAGCATGCATTCAGTCATGAACGTTTAAACAGCTGGATGGCTGATTCATGAATGGAGGCTTGCATAAACAATAGATGCTTGTGTGGGGTGATGAAATTGATGACTAGATGATTACATGAGGGAGGAAGAATATAGTGATGCTTAAATTGATTGTTTGGTGTGCATTGATAGATGGATGGATGGATGGATGGATGGATGGATGGATGGATGGATGGATGGATGGATGGATGGATGGATGGATGGATGGATGGATGGATGGATGGATGGATGGATGAGTGTTGACATTGATGGAGGTACCTGACAGGGGTGGCTAGATATATTGAAAAAGCAATGTATTGGTGTGTTTGTGACTATATTTCCAATTATACTTCATCCATCATACACTCAGTAGTCAACTTATTCACCTGTATATCATCTATACATTCTCCCATATATCGCTCATCTACAAACTCATTCAGATATTCATCAATCCATGCAGTCACTGCCCAATTCATTCATCCATGCAGTCACTGCCCCATTCATTCATCCATGCATCCACTAACCCATCCATGCATCCACTAACCCGTATGTGCACCCAATCATGCAATCGCACATCCATTTACTGATGCAATCAGTGACTCATCCACTGACCAGTTCATGAACTCACCCATTCTATCATTCAAAACGTTGACTCATTCTTGCAATCCACTTACACCCCATATATTTGCTTATGCAACAAAACACTTCATGGAGAACAGTATTTATTGCAACAGACGTAACTCAAATATGAGGTGCTGTATGTTGACAGTATGGTAGATTTAAGTTCTGCTCAAGAGCAAATTACAGAAACCAAAATGTGAATGTGAAATAGATCTTGTTAGTAGGACAGTATTAATTGCATGCAGTTGTTTGCATTCCACAGTCACATTATATTGTTAAATGTATACATGTTTATTATTTTAGATAAAGTGGAATAAAGTGATTTGCCCATAATCATATAACATTGTGGTCAAGTACCAAAGCCAGGATTAGAGCTTAACCACTAGCCCCAATCTCCTAAATAGTAAGAGAGTATGCCTTGGGTTATATTGGTAGCATATTATGTAATATCTGAATTTATGCTATGATATGGGTTGCCATGTCTCTGTTTCCTGATCATGATCATTCTGGTTGAGTGTCTGTTCATCATGTAAGCTGAACATGTAAATTTTCATTTAATAAACCTATAACATTTGATCCTGTTAAAGTGCCAAGTGTGTCTCTTTAAAACTTTTTCATAGTGAATAGGAAAACCTCACTTTTCAATGATTCTTCATAAGTAATGATTATATTGGAAATGGAAAAACACACAAACACTAGGCCTGAGAGAAATGTTCAAATCTGCTGGCAGAATTGGAGGAACTTTGGTAATTCTACCTTCCTCTTGTAATAATAAGAATTACGCTGCTCTGCCAGCGTAATTAGAAAGTATGCAGTGGTTTCTAAAGTTTAGAAACCACTCCATACCACTCGGTGCCCTTCACACTCTGCAGTGATTAAAAGTTGCAATCACTGCAGAGTATGCAAGGGCACTGAGCTGTATTTAGTTAGGCTATTTTCGTAGATAAATGGATCCTCAGATCCACTTTTCGACATGAGGTTGCATTTTGCACTAAGAAATAGTGCCAAATGTCCACTCCGCCCCGTCACAGAATTCTGCAGAATCTGGCGTAACTTTAATGTAATTCACTTTTCCACTTGACTCTGTGGAATCAAATTCCGCGAATTCCACCTGCCCCTAACAAATAGAGAGAGAAAAGATTGCTCAGATAAAATAAATGTTTACTATTATTCTGCAAATGTGAATAGTTGTCAGAGCAAGCTAACTGAGGCCTAGTAATGCTAACTGAACCACATCTAAATTAGGGATTATGTTACTAACAAAAAATATGAAAGTTTAGACTTATATCCTTAACTTCAATTTTACATATCATCAAATTACATGTTCATGGAGTCGATTTAAAAATATAAAATTTATATTTACAAATGTATACCTAACTATTTTTGTTCTCAATAGTCTTGCTATAATATTTTTGGAGTACAGTATTTAGAAGTTGAAATTCTGATATTATAACTCATATAACACTCCTGGCCTTCCATTTTAGAGAAAATAAAATTCACTCTGGTTTTATTTACATCCAGTACCTTATATTGGTGTTCACAGAAGACTAAAAGTCATTCTTTATGTTAAGTGTTAATTACAATAATGAAAAATAGTAAAAAGGCAGAAGTGAAATATATGTGCCGGCACTAGTAAGCCTTCCTTTGCTCTTCTGAAACACTTCTTTTGTCTCAAAAAATAGCAAACCCATCTAACAGCCATTGCAGGAACAGACTCCAAAAAGAGGCAGGATTCTTCCCAGTAGCGGCCGCTACCAGACTTGAGTGGTGATGCAGGGGCAAGGTTTGGGGGGGGCAAAAAAACCTTTGAAAAACCACTTACCTGTGATGGGAGGACGGCCGGCCACCGCCTCACCTCTGTCGTCTTCTTCCTGCTCTGGCCCTGCAACAGGATACAGGAAGCAGCAGGAAACACCCAACTCCCAGGCTCCCAATAGCCAATCTCAATGCTGCAATGCAGCACTGTAATTTGTCTGAGCGCCCGTGGATCGGCGCTCAGCCAGGGAATTGGGGCCTGGGCATGTTCTCTGTGGCGGCTGTAATGCAGCCTGCATGGAGAATATGGGAAGTGCGCATGACTTTTGGGCGGCCCGAGAGGGCTGACCAACAGTCATGTGCACTTAGGATTGGGCAAACCACTCCTTGCCTGCTCCTCTGGCCTCGGAGGAGCCCCGCCCAGAAAGCTGCTGCAGCCGTAGAAAACATAACATGATAATAAAGGGAGTTATTATCATTTTATGTTTCCTGCTGATGAGCAGGGGGGCGACGCTTCTCCGCCCTAACGGAGGAGCCCCCACTGATTCTTGCTATTCACCTCTCATGCATTGCTTTTCAAACAATAGTTATTGCTAATGTGAATAACAGATTCCATTGTTTTGCCATGGCAACACAGTCCTGTCAAGACTCTAAAGGGCATATTTACAAGGAAGTGGCGGAGTGCAGCGTTAGCCTCCTTGGCTTAATGCCACACTCCACCACTTCTGAAATGCAGGGCTGCACCGTATTTACAAGAATACGGTGCAGTCTTGCATTTTCCCCCTGCGCTGGCACTAATTTAGCTACCTAGCGCCCAACAGAGGAACCCTTGCACCATACTGCAAGGTTGACTGCGTTGAGGGGAATGATTGTTTATGTTCATGAAGGTCTCCCGTCCTGCAAATAAACAATCTGAAATGGCATTTTGAAACTTCTATGTGTGCTGCTTAATGCAGCATAAATAGAAGTTGCAAAACATAATTTTTTAATGATTGTTTATGTGCAGGTTGTCCTGCACATAAACAATCAATGGCATTTTGCTGTTTCTATTTGTGCTGCACAAAGCAGCACAAATGTAAACAGCAAAAACCAGGAGAAAATAAACATTTCTCCTCGTTGTACCAGCGTAAGACCAGATTTTCCCTGGTCTTAATTTTGGCGCTGCCTCATATTTATGCTAGCCTAGTAAATATGGGGCAGCGTCAAAATCAATGGGTGTTGCGGTGGAATGCCCATCACAACACCCATTGCCCGCCCCTTTCACGCTAAGTATAGCGTGAAAGGATGACTTACACAAGGCAGCATTAAACCACATTAAGTGCCTTAACCCCACCTTGTAAATACGGTGATGCCCCAATCGCCACCACAACGTCGAGAAAAGTGGTGTTGTGGTGGCGATAGGGGCTTGTAAATATGCCCCTAAGTGCACAGTGCACCACTTATTGAAGACCGTATAATAAAATACACCTCCTGTTCTCAATGAATATAGACTGATCATTTAATGCAATGTGTGAGAAAATGGGGTTCTGTTGCAGTAACCCCCCCCCACTTTTTGCCTGGCTTTTCATGCAACTTTTGACTGTAAAGTACTGGATTCCTGCTGTCCAGGTTCCTAGTACCAGTGGTAAACTAGATACCTAGGGCCTGGAGGCTGAAGAGGGTACCAGGTCGACATGGCACACTGCCTATTTTCCTTGCCAGCTAGCACTGCCTAAGATATAGGTAAGTCACCATTATAGCAGGCCTTACCAGTCATAAAACAGAGCGCATTATATCCAAGGTGTGGGCATATTTGCATGAGCAGATATGCCCCTACAGTATTAGGGTCTCTTCCCTAATATTGTAAATGCCATGGAAGCCATAGAGAGTGCATGGGCTGGGAACTTGACAAATCAAGTTCCACAGCACCATGCTTTCGCTGAAACCAGAAGTGTTTGGTACCAAACAGATCCTTGCAATAATTCCACACTGATGCCAGTGTGAGATTTATTAAAACGTGTACTCAGAGGGCACTTCAGAGGTGCCCCCTGAAAACCTACTGACCCTGATGTGGGCACTGACTGGCGGTGGGCAGTCAGCCACCACCAGACATGTTTCTGGACTCCTGGGTAGAGAGCCCCTGATCTCTGGGAACAGAAAAAATGCACATTCTGGGCAGTGGTGCCAAAGCTCCTCCTCGAGGATGGCCCAGCTGCAAAGGCCTGCTACCTTTATAATGTGACCCCAGCCTCTACTGATAGCAGCAGATGGCAGCCCCTAGTTTACACCCCCCACTTTGGGGGAGAACCCGGCAGGAAGACTTAGAAGAACAGGAGGTGTGCCCACCTCTGCCAACTCCACCCCTAAAGTGGGAGAAGTGAGGTGCTGCACATCTTTCAGTCCCCTCCATCTTGAAGATGAGGGGAACCCTCCAATCGGGGCTAGGTCTATGCCCCCTACCACAGGAGGGTGGAATATTAGATTGTATAGTCACCCCAGGCAAGGTGCCCATTGCCCCTACCTGCTACTCCCCTAAAATGGCCCTAAATCAAGTATTTAGGTGGCTCCCTAGACCTAGAAACCAGATTTGCAACGAACTAAGAGGAAAGAAGCCAGAAGGCAACAACTGCTTTGCACCAGCCCTACCGGCCTGTTTCCAGCTACGATGAAACTTGCAACCTGTTTTGCAGCATGACCTCCAAAACCCCTGGAAGGACTGTTGCCTTAAATAAAGACTCCAATCTCCAGAGGACAGTGGACCTGTCCAGAAAAAAACGACTTCAAAGACTCCAGATCCCGGTGGATCCAAATCTCCAGCCCACTCTGCACCCGATGCCTGAGGCCAGAGTCTGCAGTGAAGTCTCCCCAGAAATCCTGACCTCATGTCCAGCATTGGCTGACATCTCCTGCCCTCTACTGCGGTGCCTGCAGTGTGAGTCCAGAGGCTCCCCACGAACGGCTCTGGTAAGAAGATTCTGAGGTGCAAAGGCACCCCTGCACCCGAAGCCCTTGGGCCTTGGTGAGCTCATCGATGATGCCCATATGACCCCTACATCCCAACTTACCTCTGCTGTCATTGGCCTTCCTCCTGCAACCTCTAGTGCCATGCCTGCAGACTCTTTGCCGTCAGGAAAATCCTCTTTGAACAGCGATGGCGAATTTGCACCCTGCACCCAGCTGCCCCTGTCCTGCTGGTGGTGTATGTTTAGTGCTGCTTTGTGCCCCCCCACCCTTGAGCTTGTGCTAACCCCCAAAGCTTGGCCCCTGCAACCAATTTACTTACCTGCAAATTGTAAGTTCGATACTCACCTGGTTAACCACAATATTGTTTTCCCCAAAGGGTAACATTGGACTGTGTGAAAAAGTTTCTAAGTGTCGATTTTTGAAAGTGAAAAGTATTTTTAATGAAAAACGTTCTTACCTTATTGTGTTATTGGTCTAGATCTCCTTCTTGAGTTGTGTGTCTTTTATTGATCATGTGTGTGCAATGAATATCTTACATTCCTCTGTGTTAGGCCTAAGGCTTAAGGCTGTTGGCTCACACTACCACTATTGGGTTTTGCATTGAGCCCTGTACACTTTTGGGGAACACCTGGGCTCTGAGCACGTATTAACACTTAGTGGCAATACCATATACAGAGCCAGCTTCCTACACAATGCACTGAGACTTGAGAAAGCTATATGCTTCCAGGAATGGGTGAAGCACATGTTGGCTAAAACAACTCCACTAGCATTAATCAGTGGAGAACTTTTGTATAATGTATCTGTGTAATCATCAGCAACCAATTGAAGACAAACAAATAGATGCCAAAATACATGTGTGACTCATGAGGTATTTATATTCAATATTGAACTAATCTTACCAGGGCACCCTCCATGCAGTGACATGATCCCTGCAAGACCACGGATTATGGGGTCCCGCTTTAGTGTTTGGATAAATCCCGGAGGACATTAGTTTGGGGAGAGGGCTTGCATGCCCCTCTCCTGCTTTAGTGTCTGGCCAGACCACATGGTATAGGGTCCCTGTGGACAATATTGGCCAGGGGAGGCGGACTGCATGCGCAGTTCAGTTACTGGCTAGGCCCCGGGGGATGGGATCCTCGGGCCAATATTATATAATAACTGAAAAAAACAAAGATTAAAGTAACCTTATAGTTAGGTGAAATGTTCTGTAACAACGTAGCGTTTTAACAGCAGCGGTACTTCGCTAAGGCGGAGAAGCGTTGCCCAACTGCTCTGTGAGCAGTTCAAAAAGGAAAAGTAACATTATAAATAACGCAATGTTATTATCATTTTATTTTCGGTCCTGGCTCAGCTGGTTTACATTTTAGGTGCGGGTGGGGCTGGGCTGTCACAGGAGCAGGGGGAGGAGTGTGGGGCACTCTCCTATGTGTAAATGATGGTTTGGCCAGCCATCTTAGGCCGGCCAAACAGTTATGCGCACTTAGCATGTTCTCCCCCCTGGCTGTATTGCACTGCCTGGGTGGAGAACATGCACAGGCTCCCAGTCCCTGTCTGAGTGCCGAACCACTGCACTTAGACGAATCAGGAAGTTGCTGTCATGCTGGTGGTAGCAGCATTGTGAGGTGAGTCTGGGAGCTGGTGCGCGTCCTACTTCCTGCTTCTAGAGGACCGAGAAATGGTGGTTGGCCTGCAGGTTTTTTTCAAGCCCCCCGCCCTGCCACCCCTTGTGTGCTGAGTACGTAGTGGTTATGTCCTCGGCTGTGGTGCTGGTGTGCTGAGGACATAACTGTTACACCCTCGGCACACCAGTCAGAAGTCCCTCTGCTGTAAAAGAGCTTCCTCAGCTGCCTGAAGCATTATTTTTTCAGTGTAATGACAATTAGCGCACATGTTGCGTCAACATCATTACACTGAAAGTGAAAGTGAAATAACCTGATTGGCTCATTTCACTTTCACTGCCTATGTGCTTGCAGGGTTATCTCAGCCCCCCGTGCACCTCCTTTGCAAAACAAGATCATTTTGTGGTAGATCATTTTGATCTCTCCACAATAGATTTTGGCCCCTTCCCAGCCACAGGCACTAGGTCTACCCACACAAGTGAGGTACCATTTTATCAGGAGTCTTGGAAGAATGCAGAATGGCTGGAAGTTTGCAGCCCTCTGCAGATTCCAGAAATTTCCATCACAGAAAAGTGAGGAAAATGTGTATTTTTTTTACAAAGTTTGAGGTTTGCACAGGATTCTGGGTGACAGAACTTGGTGAGAGCCACACGTCACCTCATTCTAGATTTCCCCGGGTGTCTAGTTTTCAAATATGTAAAGGTTTGCTAGGTTTCCCTAGGTTCCGGCTGAATTAAGGCCCAAAATCCACAGCTAGGCATATTGCAAAAAAAGGGTCAGTTTTCACTGGAAAAATATGATGTGTCCATGTTGCGTTTTTGGGCCATTTCCTGTCGCAGTCACTAGGCCTGCTCACACAAGTGATGCACCATTTATATTGGAACACTTAGGTTAATGCTGGGTGGAAGGAAGTTTGTGGCTCCCCTCAGATTCCAGAGCTCTCCATCACAGAAATGTGAGGAAAATGTGTTTTTTAGACAAATTTGAAGGTTTGCAAGGGATTCTGGGTAACAGAACCTGGTGAGGGTCACACGTCACCTCACTCTGGATTCCCCTGGGTGTCTAGTTTTCAAAACTGCACAGGTTTGGTAGGTTTCCCTGGATGACGACTAAGCTTGGGCTCAAAATCCACAGCTAGGCACATTACAAAAAAATATGGTGTGTCCACGTTGCGTTTTGGGCTGTTTCCTGTCGTGGGCACTAGGCCTACCCAAACAAGTGAGGTACCATTTTTATCAGCATTACTAGGGGGACTCAGAATAGTAGAACAAGTGTCATAACCATTTGTCTTTCTCTGCTTTTCTGCCTTTCAAATGTAAGACAGTGTGTAAAAAATAGGTCATTTTGAAAAAACCTTCTAATTTACATGCTAATATGGGTACCCAAAAATTCAGAGATGCATAAATAACCACTGCTTCTAAACTCCATATCTTGTTCCAATTTCAGAAATATATAGGTGTCCTTGATACCTATTTTTCACTCTTTGTATTTTACCAAATAAATTGCTGTATACTCGAAACTCAATGAAAACTCATTGCATGGTGCAACTCAGTTATTGGCTCTGGGTCCTGTGGAGGTAACGGTATATTGCTTTAAAAAATCTACCATAGTTAGATGAAGTTACAGGTGACACTGTAGTCACTAATGGCATTTTGGTTCAACTCAATTTAAAAAATGTATTATTTAATCTGTTACTTTCTATAGGAAATCATTCTGAATTCAGTATTTTGTCTACTTTTCATAACTGTATAGCTTTTTGGGATCTATTGTTGGTATCACACCCATTTCTCCCACTAAGTGGAAGGAGGTTGAAAGCACAATAAATAGGAAAAATAGGCTGTCCCAGTAAAATGCCCAAACTGTGTATAAAATGTCGGCTTTCTGACAAATGTCTGCCTGTTCCTGAAAGCTGGGAAGATAGTGATTTTAGCACCACAAACCCTTCATTGATACCATTTGCTAGGAAAAAAACAGACACTTTCTTCTGCAGCACCTTTTTCCCATTTTTCACGAAAACCCAATAGTAGCTGTATTTTGCCTAATTTCTCAGTCTCTCCAGGGGAATCCCCAAACCCTTGGTACCTTTAGAATTCTCAGTATGATGAAAAAAAGGACGTAATTTTGCCATGGATACCTTACATGGACAAAATATTATTGGGGCCTAACCTTGACCGTCCCTAAATAGCCCAAAAAGGGAGTGGCGCGGGTGGGGGGAAAGTCTGGCAGCAAAAGGTTAGCTAAAAAAACACAGGAATTCACCAGTTATAGTTATCTCAAGTGACTATAGCTCGTACCCTAAGGTAATTACACCCGCGCCCCAGCCATGCACAGTTTTTTCCTCAATTTCATAGGAAATGTTGCAGTGACATTATCAATGATGTCACAGAAGATGCAATGAATGATGTAATATATGGGGTAATTAGCAGTCCGATAGGCTACAGGATAAAATCTTTCTCTTTTCAGAAAACGTCAGCTTACTCCTGAGTGAATTTGTTCAAGGGGTACACATTTGGGAAAGGACTCCTGATATCAGGTCTGAAGAAACACTACTTTCTGCCAGGTGGAACTGACCACCGTGCCTAGAAGACATCAAAGATGATCCCAAGAGATCCACAATGCTTTTAAACTCCATTGTTATACTCAAATAATAAAATTCCTTTCATGTGCTCTATGGGAACAGTGTGCTTTCTTTATTTTATAAAAGAAAATAATGTTGGTGCCCTAAGTCTGCAATATGCATCCCATGCCAAACATTTTACAACTTATAACAAATGATGACTGGTGCACCTCCCACATGGTTCCTGATTCCTGGCCTAACTAATATGTGTGCATTATATTTGTGTTCTGTCTTCTTTAAGGGCAATTAAGTCACTGCTGAGTGATCAATGGGGGAGGACATGAAAGAGTGCTTGGAAAGCTGACTGGAGGGCAGTGCTTTGCAGGAAATCCTTTTTATGAGGTTTCAGGTTACTGTGGCTCGTCTACGAAAGACGAACCAGAAATCACAGGGATGACGCACATTTCCACAGAACAAATGAAAAGTGAGAGCATGAAGGCCTTAATAGTCTCAGTACCCCGGAAACTCAAGAAGGCCTCGAGCTGATTCACAAAAATAAGGGATGTGTAAAGTAGGGAATGGATGTACAATTCAGAAACAGTATGAGTCTGATTCACAAAGATTGGTCTATTAGTTAGTGTGGCCTACTCTTGTAGTACACACTGCTTACCTATGAATTTCCTTTTTATTCCTGGCTTGTTACTGGAATTCAGGAGTACTGCGAGAGTAATTCATAGGAAATCTTGGTGAATTGGGCCCTAAATATGTTTCGTTACTCTTTCCACGTGTTAGATTATGATATAAATGTACATGCATGTGTGTGTGGTTATGTACAGTATGTTTGCCTAGGATTAGGAAAAGGCAGCGAATACTGCCCCTGAAAATGCTAGAACAGATGGTAGACAAAACATAGTTTGGTCCCCGCAGATGCTGGAACAATCATGGCAGTAGAATAGTAAATGGAGCAGGAGAAGGAGGTAAAGAGAGAAAGACAGTTTTGGAGGTACAGAGCGCAGGGTGTAAGCAGAGAGGACAGAAGCACAGGGACGAAATGAGGCATAAACATGGGTAGAAACAGAGCGGCATATTTACAATGAACTGGCAGAGCGCAGTGTAGCTCCAACGCAGGGATACGCCATATTCACAAGAATGCCGTGAACTCCTGCATTTCCCCGAGTGCTAAATCTAGGTGACTAGCTCCTATGCAGGCACCCTTGCACCGTAGTGCAAGGGTGTCTATGATGCAGGGAATGACTGTTCATGTTCATCCATCCAAGATGGCCGCAGCGAAGGAGCTCTGGTCCTGAGCTCCAGGGCTTTGGGATCACTCCATTGTGTAAATCCCTGCTGCCTTCCTAACCCCCCCATGATCCCTGCGACAGCTGAGACAACCTGGACTCACCGGAGCAGGCGCACAAGGCCAAGGGGTTAAACCGAAACGGAGTGGTGTGTCCACTGCTGGGAAAGGCAGGAAAGAGCGATCCCCGCCTCGCCGCCTCCAGGGCTTGAACAGTTGCCTCGGAGGTGAGCAATCAGCGGATTACACAACTGGCAGCTCGGAGACATCAACACATTGGCCCCTGCAGATGCAACTGACTGTGGGCGGATACGGCGAGGCAAAGGTCCGTGATTGCTGGAGTGAGTGCCCCCCCGCCATTTGGGGCATCCATCCGGCGCTGCATCCAAGACTCAGAGACATCGCCGGTGAGTGACTGGGAGGCTGGGGGGCAGGGTCCACTCACTGGATCCTAGGGGCAGCTGCCTCCAACGCTCTGGCCTCGGTAGCGGCGAGGCACAGTACAAGAAAACTGGGATGCCTGAGCAGAAGAGAACTTGGGGGCCTGACCCTAAGATGGCGGCACCTCGGGGTCAGTTAATGCAATTACCTCAATATCGAAGAGGTGCGGCCACAACTTTACAGCAAAAAATGCTCCTACCTCTAACGTAACAAAAGATACAAAAAGGATTAGAAGTTAACTTGGGTGCCTGACCCTAAGATGGCGGCTCATCGGTTTCAGTTAATACTGATGCGATGACCTCAATAACGACGAGGTGCGGCTACAACTTTGCAGCGTAAGCGCCTGCCACCTAATGCACCTTCTCATGCCTATGCTGCGGATTCTAAGGAAAAATGCTCCTACCTCTAACGTAATAAAAGTTACAAAAAAGAAGAAGAATGGCTTGTATGCAGAGGAAGGAAACTTGGGTGCCTGACCATAAGATGGCAGCACACCGGGACACAAATGGAGGGAGGCAGACGGCCCGATCTGCAACTCTTTGCGGCGGTATTGCTTCTAAAACACAATGCTGTTACATGGCATGACCTCTCCTGAGGCCCAATTATGTACAAGAAATAATCTCATACAAGAATTAGTAAACAAACAATGACACACTCACACTGAAACACTCACAAGCCTAATCCTGAGGCCCAACTATGTACAAGAAATAACTCTCTACAAGAAATAGTAAACGAACAATGACACACTCACACTGAAACACTCACAATCCTAAACACTGGAATATCGAATATACTATCCAAGAGAATGGCTCAGCTCCACATTAACTTGATGGACAAGAGAAGAGAGAGGTTCAGCTCCACACTAACTTTATAAACAAGAGAAGTTGTAGTTACAGAAAACTCACTGGCTGACGGCCGAGGGGAGAGAGAGCTAGGATCAGGGATCACTCCTTAGTGTAAATTCCAGCTGCCCCCCTCCCCCACGCTTCACACCTCTTCTCGGCGGCTACAGTCCCACAGCACGAAGTTGCTACATGACTTGACCTCCTCTTAGGGACACGCAGTACAACAAAGTGGTGGAGCGGGGAGAAATTCTCCTCCCAAGGAGATCAATGAACTCACGCTGTTGACCCATTGCTGAGGACGGCTTCTTGAAAGAGAAGGGGCTAATTTCTAACCATCACTAAGCCACCAAGATTGAAACTAGTCCCTGGCCCCTGAAACTAGTCCCTGTCACCTCTTAGTTCTACCTCTCTATGACCAATAGACGGAGAGAGCTCTGGATGGTAATCCACCCATATAACAGAGACAAAATGATACCAACCAATGTAACCTCCCTCCATGCCTCGGCGCCGAATTGTATGAAACCCCATGGCCCTAACACTTTCTCCATAATCTTCCCCCCAATCTCTCACTCAAAGCAAAAAGTAATTTCAAACACAGGCTGATAAGACAACACCCGGAAACACTATTCGCTGACATATACCACTGCTTTTCCAAAGGCCAGCAGAAAATGGATCTCATTTTTCACTCCCAGAGCCCTGCGAATTGGAACATCATTCTTAGAACCCACCTTCACATATCCAAAACAGCTAGCACCCCTCTCAGCTGCAAACTGACATTCTCAATCTCAAACCGCCCTACTCGAAATGGCAACAAACACCTTTGCGACCATCTACAGCAATTGTACAGTCCTGATCCAAGCCAACAATGACAACCTTGACTCATTTGACTCCCTATTCCCCACGCTATGCAATGCCTTCACCCATTTACACTATTCCCACTCGAACAACTCCCTATACCCCAACCGACTGACCCCCCTGGAGAATTCTCAATACAACCCCAAGACACACTCCACCAACTTATCCCCCTCCGACGCCTCCCTCTCCTCCTCCTTCACTTCCCCTGACTCGCACAATACATATCTCTCATCTAGAACAAATCCGAGGTATGTCTCTGCCGAGACTCTACAATTCCTTGCCAACCTCCACCGCTCCCCCCTCTACACGATACTATTACGTTCAAGCAACAAGCGAAACCGACCTGCAGTCAATAGCCTTTAACTCTCTCCTTTCACCGGCACTCCAGAAACTGCCACTTGACTCATGACGTAACTCTTCACACCACATGTCCACGGCTATCGTCAGGGGCAACATGGGCAACATTACCACTGTGAGCCACACTACCAATGACAAGTTCTCTCCATCCCTGGACTGCCCCACTCTGGATATCCTGAACCCAAACTCCCCTACCCCTTCCTCTATGAATATGACTCAGAGACTTGATCTGATGGAAAACCAGCTAGAGATCGTAATACAGGGAATCAACAAAATCTAATTGAACCTCAACGCACCTCTGGAAACTACCCAACGCCCACACCCTACACCCATAGCTACCAACTATAAACACACATGTCCTCCCAAGGTCCGACGGCACAGCTGGAACACGACCCCCTTCTTGAACCAGCCACAGAGACCCAAAAGAACAAGCCCCACAATGTCCATGAGAGAGGCGATTGATCTTGCCAAATCCTAAGACACAACGTCAGCTGTCAACCCTAGCTCCGAGATCCAGGTTATCACTGGATATGGAAGAGACCACATCGCACCGAGAATGTCGAGGCCTCCAACCTTCCTCACTAATATCCCTAGGTCTCCCCTAACGATGGAAAGCAACAATAAAGGGTCGACCAACTACATGCTCATAAACTGCAGATCTGCTACCAAACACGCAACAGAACTGGCAGAAACCATCCTCACCCATGACATAGACATCACGCTCATCACTGAAACCTGGTTGAATGATTCCTCTTCCCCTATCATTGACATGCTTGTACCCCCGGGGTTCTAAATCATCAAAAAAGACAGAAAGAACCATCGAGGCGGGGGGGATTGCAATCATCCTCAAGAGCAACATCTCCTTAACGGAAACAGACTCCTTCAAATATAACACATTTGAATATCTAACCTCCACCATTAAGACGACTGACGACAAAACGCTATACTGCCACCTCCTCTACCATCTGCCAGGCAACACCCCCTCATTTGGAGAACACCTTTCTGACCTGATTACACACTGCTCACTCTTGGACTCTAACAACATAATACTAGGCAACCTCAACGTCCTTTGGAATGATGAAAATAACTCTCTGATCCAATCCATGAATGAACTTCTACGCAACAATAATCTTATCCAACACTACACAGAGCAATCCCATAACAGAGGCTCAATCCTGGATGCCATCATAGCTCACGAAGATGCAGTCACTATTGACCATATCCTTCCTGTTGACTGGTCAGACCACCACATCATTCTATTTCACATCAACCAATAGATCCATTGCCTCCCTCGTACACAGGAACCCCCCCATTCGGCGAGAAATCTAAGACAGATGCCCGTTGCCGAACTTGAAGAAAGGGTACGTTCACTCCTTCCCACCATCACATGCGACCTATCTACAATAGAACTTACTTCACACTACAATGCAACTATGACGTCCATATTTGACCAAATAGCTCCCTTGAAACAAAAAAGAGTCAGGAACATTCCATCGAGATCTTGGTTCAACACAGACCTAAACTCAGAAAGAAGACAACGAAGAGCTGCAGAAAGCCTCTGGCGGAACAACCCATCCACTATCCACCTTGATCAACTCAAAACTGAACGCAGGAAATATAAAAAGTACATCAAAAATGAAAAAACGTTCTTCTTCTTTGGTGCACTGAACATTGCCAAAACCGTCCTAAAGAACTCTTTAATCTCATTAGACAACAAACATCTAAGCCCCCCTCAACCTCAGTGCAGGCTTCCAAAGTACTATGTGATAACTTTGCCAATTTCTTTAATGATAAAATCACCAAGATTGAGCTCTCCCTGGACGACCACCTCCGTCCACCAAACGAAGGCCCACCCCCTAGCAAAGAAGAACACAACCCACCCAGGCACCCCTAACAACTGGAAGTCGTTCAACCCCATCTCTGAAGCAGAAATCATTGAAATGATTACCAGATCCAATCCCTTGTCATACATTGCGGACCCTATCCCTGCCCAACTGGCTAAAAAGCTCAAACACAACCTTGCTCCGCTTTGGTCCAAGATTATAAATAGCTCCCTGACAACCAGGATCATGCCAGACTATCTCAAAATCGGACAAGTCACGCCACTGCTTAAAAAAACAGGCTCTGACACAAACGTTCTCAATAACTTCAGGCCCGTATCCAATCTCCCATTCTTAGCCAAAATCCTAGAAAGATGCATTCTACTTCAACTTACCCAACACATGGACAGCAACACCCTTCTAGACCCTCACCAATCGGGTTTCAGAAAAGGTTGCAGCACAGAGACAGCGATCCTGAATGTCATAGCTGATGTCCTCAAATCACTCGATACGGACCGATGCTGTCTTCTTATACTCCTGGACCTATCGCTAGCCTTCAACACAGTAGATCACAAATTGCTCATTAATGGACTCCGAGAAAGGGTTGGAGCTGAAGGGATCGTCCTACAGTGGTTTTCCTCCTTTCTGCAGAACTGCTACCAAAGAATAAAAATTAAAAACTTCACGTCTGACCTACTCTCCATAAACAGGGGCGTCCCCCAAGGATCTGTTCTCTCCCCATCAGTGTTCAACATCTACATGGAGCCCCTCACCACCATACTCAAAAAAGCCAACATCCCCTTCTACCTCGATGCAGACGATACACAGATCTACCTAGAAACTTCTTCCATTGGTGACATTCATAGACTAAATGACACTCTAAGAGAAGTTCAACACTGGCTATCCCTCAACCACCTGAAACTCAACCAAGATAAGATGTAAATCCTTCTCATATCCAACAAAGAGCAGACCCCCCAATTCACAGAATGGCTAAAAACCATTGATGCTCTCAACTGCAATCTCATCCCGGCAGACTCCGTAAAATCACTGGGAATCACTCTGGACCCAAACTTAGACCTGGTCAAACATATCAAGAACACTGCAAAGAGTGCTTTCCTCAACCTAAAACTACTCAACAAAATAAAACTATTCATCCCTCCAAATGATCTTAACAGGTGATAAGGCCGGGTTCGGCTACCAGAATTTAACTTGGAACCCTAGGTCGATGTAACGTTATTACCTGCTGAGAAGTGTAAAGGGGAGAAATAACTCATTGTAGACAATTCAACAGTCTGCAATAACTATGACTCAAAAGGATCACAGACTCCGAACTCCAAGTTAGTGGGTTTATTACAAAGCCAAAAACAATTGAATGTACAAGCACCTCAGAACGAGGTTGGAAAAGTACATAGGAACTAATACAAATCCATGTCTACGAGTGAGCTTAATCCGATGGATCATGTAAAGAATGAAAAGTTCTAAGAACAAAACATAAGCAAGTACTACTCCAATATTTAAATCAGACTTCATCTGTGGCTGAAAATTGAAAAGCATTAGACTATCCCTACTCTATCTCTAAAGTGTCATCCCTACTTAGCATTTCGACTGCAAGACCAATTAAAGGTGTCAGCTCATGAAGACTTCCTAAGAAGTTCACTCACGCTGTTAGGTCAAGTAGCCAAAGCTACAGAACTTGTTCTAAAAGCTCTTTCCAGATCGATCTCTTCATTCCTTCTCCTAATTCAACCCCCGGGACACTGTCCCTAATACAAAACGCAAAAATGTGAAACACGCCCACAGATCACCTCATCTCAACGGACACTTCTCCTAGGTAATTTCCCACCGTCTTCCACACTCCTTCCAATGTTCAGCTCGATGACCTTGATTCCCAGGCCTCCTTGGTGAGAATGAACACCGGCTCCCAATTATCGACATTCCGTTCAAAATGTATCTTTTCTCCTCCATGCCTAACTCCTAAAACAAAAGGCGTTAGTTCTAACTAACAAAGGCAGCTTCTTCCACCTGCAACTGAAACGTGAGAACAGAACATCCCTGCATGCACATGAAGTTCGCTGACTTCCTCCAAATGCGAGAGCTTACCGGGGAAATAACATTTTCAGGCCTACACAATTCAGCCAACATAAGAATAAATGAATAGGCCTTTCATATACACAGACGTGAACATTTCATTTAGGCCTTTACACATCAAAATTACACACAGGTTATTGATACTTTCCTTTGCAAGCATCTGCAATTATTACATGTTAAGCACAATTAATCATTTCACGTGCAGACTTTAACATGGTACACGTTTAAATCAAAATGCATTACATTACACATAAGCATTTTGTCAGGCAATTTCAATATACTAAAGGTTACTTTTTCCAAACGTAAATGCCATTTCGTTTTCTTTGCATGGCATGAAGCAATTTCTATTCTTTTCACTTAACACCTTCATTATTACAACACTTTCCTAATAACCAAAGATTAGTACAACACATATGTGGGTGCGAACTATCTATGATTATGATACACCCCTACAATTTTAGAGCACTATTGCGCTCCATCACAGGCTACACAATCCTTGGTTCTGTGCAGACTGGATTACGGGAACGCAACTCTCACAGGCACTGCAAAATCTCACTTAGCTCCCTTCCGATCAACTCTAAATGCAGCAGCCGGGATGGTCACTGGAGTAAAGAAATACGAACACATCTCTCCCGCTCTCAGGGAGCTAAAATGGCTCTCAATCGAAATACGTGCAAGCTTCAGAACTGCTTGTCTCACACACAAAGCTCTGCACACTGACAAACCTGCCTACCTGGCCTCCAAACTCAACAAGGGTGGTCAGACAAGGAATCTCAGGAGTACTAACATTCTACTTCTCATCCCTCCAAAAACTCGCAAACAAAAAACCTTACCACGCTCCGTCTCTGGTAATGCACCCAAAATTTGGAACGCCATCCCAGTTCATATCAGGGATAACCCCTCGTTCATAAAATTCAAAAGCCAGCTCAAAGACCTCTACCTCAATCGAACTCTTCCGAAGGGATAGCTACCGCCCAATGCAGAATCTTGCCCATTGGAGTATATAGTCATGTTGATAAGAAGACTTTTACATCACCTACTTCTGGACTCAATCCTTTCTCCCCCCTCCCTGAACAGGATTCGCCACGAATCAATGTGTTTACTATTGTGATACTGTGTATTCGATTGCTACATGACAAAAGGTTGTAAAGCTCTCTGATACCTGCGGGTCTGGCCAGCGCTATATTAAACCCTTAAATCAATAAATAAAATTAAATGTGCAGGAAGGTGTCCCTTCCTGCACATAAACAATCACTAATGGTGATTAGTAACTTCTATGTGTACTGCTTTGTGTAGCACACATAAAAATTGCAACTCGTCATTATTAAATGATTGTTTATGTGCAGGAAGGGAAACCTTCCTGCCCATGAACAAACACTTGTGGAGATTTGCTCATAGAAACAGCAAAAACAAGGAAAAATGTATAATTTTCCCTCATTTCACCAGGTTAAGGCAATGTTTTCCCTGCTCTTATTTTTGGTGCTGCCCCATATTTACACCACCCTTGTTAATAGAGGGCAGTGTCAAAAAGTAATGGATGTTGTCACGGAATGCACACTGCAACACCCATTGTCCGCACCTTTCATGCTAAGTGCTGCGTGAAAAGGGGCCTTATTTATCAGGCAGCGTTAAGCCACGCTAAGTGGCTTAACACTGCCTTGTAAATAAGGCAAAGAGCTTATCGGCACCAAAACGCAATAAAAAGTGATTTTCTGGTGGCGATAAGCCCTTGTAAATATGCCCCACAGTGAGGGGCACACAGAGAAAGGGACAGAGAGAGATGCAGAGAGAGAGACAGGGACAGAGACAGAAAGATGGACAGGGACTGAAAGGGATAAATAGAGAAGCAGAGAAATTGAGGACAGGAAGACAAACAGTGACAGAGAGGGTTCGAAATAGAGAGGTACAGAGGGAGGAAGAGAAGCAGAGTGAAGGGCAGAGTCAGAGCAAAGGCTGGAGAAAGGAAAAGGGCAGAAAAAGGGACAGAGACATAAAGGAACAGGGACAGGGCCAAAAAGGGACAAACAGACAAAAACATAGAGACAGAGAGGGGCGAAGTAAGACAGTGGTAAAAAGAGACAGACAGGGACAGAGGAAAAAGAGGGACAGAGCAAAGGACAGAGATAGAGAAGGACACAGTTCGAGATGGACAAGGACAGAGAAAGAGGGACAGATAGACAGCGGATACATAGAGGGATTGATAGGGAAAGGTTTAGATGCATAAATAGTTATAAACAGAAGGTTCTACTTAGGAAGATATAGATTGATAAATATAGGGTAACAGGTGAAGCTCTTACTTGCACACTTAGGAGCTTCACTAAACCATTTTCGTATCAAGTTTGCAGTGAAAAGCTTTAGGGGCTCCATTTCTGTTTTTTAATGTCATTGTATCATTCTCTTTGCTATTCTGGTTTCCAGCGCTTACTTGGTAAAATAATTAGTGTCGACGCTTGATGTTTTTCTCAGAAACAACTGCTGGCGCTGCCAAAGGACAGGCTTGCGAATACCGAGGCTATCTCATCCCGATTCCACCTCTTGCCTCTCTTATCCACAACCATACACTGCTTGATCCTTTATTTTTCCCTTAGTTTGGATCCCGGGTCTCCTGTTTCACAGTCTCCTGGTCCTCATCCTGGACCTTTTCATCCTCCTCGTTCTAATTCTAGTCAATGAGTCCTTCTGGTCCTGCTCCCCTGGTTCTTTAGTCCCTTTATTTGCCTTTACCTAAATCTTCTGATCCTGGTGACCTTGGTCCATCTAGTCCTGGTCTTAGTTCTGGTACTCTTTTGCTTGTCCCTCATGTATCAGGTTTTCTGGTGCTAGTTCCACTTGCCTTGCTTTTCCCTAGCCCTCCTAGTCCCTGGTCCTCCTATCACACCCTAGTCCTACTAGTCCTCCTGGTCTCCTGCTTTGCCATTCTATCATGTTCTTGTCGATCTAAACATGGGCCCCTCTATCATGGCCCTCATAGTAATGTTTTTGGGGGATCTGGTCTTCCTCATCCCTCTAGCATTGTCCTCCTAGGTCATATGTTGTATGATCATGTATTTCTTTTCACCCTGGGTTAGAATCCCCATAAGTCTGACACTTCTGAACCTTCCTGGTCCTACTGGACCTTGACTTCCTAGTCCTTTATAACACTGGTCATTCTAATCTAGGGTCTCCAGGTCCTGCTAGCCCTAGTAATTCTGGTTGTGGTCTTCCTGGTCTTGGTCCTTTGCTTCTGGCCCTTGGTCCTCCTTGATCTGATGTTTGTGGTCTTGGCCCTCCTGTCTCTGGCCCTTCTCTCTATTGGTTTCCTGGTACTGGTCCTCTATGGTCTGTGTACTTGGGTCTGCTACTCCTGGCCCTGGTTAACCTCATCCCTCTGGTCCTGGTTGGTGCACACAGGCCCGCATAGCCCTCCTTGTCATTATGTTCCAGGACATTCTGTTCCTTGTACCTCTGGTCATTCTGTTCTGTTGGGCCCATTTCCACTGGGTCTAGATCACCCTCTTCCACATCCTCCTGACCCTCCTAATCCTTCAACGTCTGACTCCTGTATCCCTAGTACTGTTATTCATTGCCCTGTTCCTCATTTTGTATTTATTCCTGGTCCCCTCTAGCATCGGCAACTCTGGTAATCCTAGGTTAGGTTTCCTGGGCATAGTTCTTCTTGCTCTTGTCCTCATGGTTCTGGTCATCCTAGCCTTCCTAGTGGTTTGCCTTTTGGCCTACATTTTCCAGCTTTTCAGCCTCCTCCTCCTACTGCTTCTTTCCAAAGCACTCCTCCACAATGGCTTTAGTCAGACACAGCCTCCAAGCATGTCACAGATTTTATTTTTGCCTTCCAGATATCTTTTGCTGAGACAGCACTGTCAAGTATAGGAACTAGGGCGTTACACTGCTTAACAGGTTAGAAATCAAAATTACCATTCCCAAAATATATTGTGCAGGTGACTAAATTGTCAGTGAGGCTGAAGGAGCCACTCATGATATGGAACCAATAAACATCAATGCCTTAAACCTACCCTGCTGGGTGATTAGTAGGAAAAAGTGTGCTTATTAACAGGCACCAGAGTGAACTCTTCCTGTGAATTACCAAGATGCCTTTCTTACCTGTCTCCGGCTTTCATTTCTGCTTTCCGCAGATGCCCCATTACAGTGCCTCACTCAATTTACCTCCCCAAAGCACTATGCCTCCAAAACCCAATTACCTGCTGTACGTGTCCCTCTTTCTGGGGCCCAGACACCACCTATCTGTTTGCATTGACCTGTTTGCTGCTTCTTGATGACTGCTGCTGTGTTGCCAGATTTGAAATACTAAGCAAGTAAAAGCTTCCTTAACAGAAGTCTTAAGCTAGCACAAGGCCTTCCATAAGACGACCAAAAAGAGCCCAGCCCTCAAACATCACCAAAAGGAAAATCATAAATACTAAACTGACACAATGTATTCTCCTGAGTGAATAAAACATTTATATATCATGCTTTCAAACCATACTGAGTATTCTTTGCTGACAGCCAAATACTCCCTGATTGAAGCACAAAATATCTGTGTGCCATATCCTGAAGCTTCTGTTTAATTTCTACATCCTATTTGAATATTAAAATAGCATAAATATGTTTATTAAAAATTGAATTTATATCTTTGTCATCGGTAAATCGCTTAGCTTAATCCATACACTTACCTTTTCACAAACTATTGTACAATTGTATATGCAATTACTTTCAAATGCTTTACACATGATGCATCCCCATTACAAGAAGGCCACCACACTACCATTGCCTGCAGTCCTTTTTTTCTTTATGGCTGGCTCTGTAAAGACCTCCTTCACACCATTCATCTAGCCACTGGTAAAATTGTACATCATCGCTACAATTTTGTCTACGGACGGCTACACATGAGAGATAAGGTTCTATTTTGCCAGCCACTGGGTAAATAGCAGAGATTTTGTACTGTTCGACTGGCAGTGAGTGAATAGTAGCTTCCTTGTAAAATTAATTAACTTTTAATATTTGAGGACATCATATCAATGCCTGTAGCGAGCCTTTTAAAGTAGGGGGGTTATAATTATTTTGATCACCATTTTTCTGATGCTGTATATAGAACAGCTGCCTCTCAGCTATTCCCTGTTGATTTGAGAGGTCGTGAATGCAAGGAAAATGCAGATGCACTATAAGTGAGGACAATTAGTTTAGTTCCTCAACTTATCAGCTTCCAAAATAACTCAGGGTAACACCTAAGGAGAGGCATTTATAGACTCAAGAGCTTTCACCAATAAACTCTAGGATATGGTAGATCGCGCTGCATCTACTGTAACACCCCGTTTAATACTCCTAAAGAAATGGACCCAATAAACAGTATAAATTGTGGCATATGTCAATGTGGCTCTGATAATGCCGCCTATAAGAAAAGTCCTTATGTCAATGACTACCATATTAGACAATGTGGCATCCATGGACCTGTGCACAGAAGTGGATCGCTACATGTCTGGTGACACGTTCAAGAACAGTATGAGTATGTACAGGACCAACTTTAAATCTCTGAAGAAGGTTGAAACTATAATGCAGCAAGGTTGCAAAAGGGTCTCTTCTACAGGGCTACAAGATTTAATGGTTGATTGTATGTAAATGTTATCAAGAAGATGCCTTCAGATGAACAATATGAGAACAGGAATATGCATGGGAACATCTTTAAATCTCTGGCCAAGGTTAAATCTATCTTTCAGAGTGTCTTCTAAAAGGGTTCCTTTTGCAAGGCCACAAGACTTACAGGCCATTTCCCATGTTAATTTTATCAAAGCACTAATTGCAGTCAATCGACCTGCTCATTCTGCATGCCCAGTTCCCAAGCCACAAGAGACGCCATTGGCTGTGATGCAGCGTGATCTTTGAAGAACAAACGCAATAGTGAGCCAAATCTGGGTCAAGCAAACTCATAAGTCAAAAACATTGGGGTATATTCTCAAGAACATGTGTGATAACTACCACAAGAGTAGCTTAACGCAACTCTCAACATCGCAGCATATCGCGGGAAAATTACTCTGTGTTAACCAAGCATTCTCAACACTGTGGCACCATGCGATATTCCCCAGATAACGCGTCAAATGACCGAGTTAAAATCAACGCCACGCCGCAAAACGCGAATGCAAAAAAGGCTGCGATGAGGCCAGTCGTGATACAAAAATCAGCGAAAACCAGCTACAGGCCTGCAATTTACATGCATCAGGCAGAAAAATCACCATAAAAGTAGGAAAAAAAACTGACAAACAAATGCCAAACAACAGCCAAGCACAATGTATGTTGCCGGAGCAAGTACAGAAGAGAACCAGAACCCCACAAGCCCCCTGGAGGACCTGCCTGTGACCTCGGGGTCAGGGAAGGGCAAGGAGAAGAAGAGTAGGAAGAAGCAATTCAGTCCGCAGGAAAACAGGGTCCTGATAACGGAGGTGGTCGAACACCATCAACAACTGTTCGTCACCTCCACTGTGTCATTGGCAACAAAAAATGGACTATGACAGTCCATCGTGGACAAAGTGAATGCAGTCGGAGTGCTGAAGAGGACAATGGACGAGGTCAAGAGACGCTGAAATGACGTCAAGCGCAAAACCAAGCTGAAACTCGCCAACAACCGGAAGGCAGCAATTCAGACTGGAGGTGGGAGTCCTGCCCCACAGGAGGAGCTGGACGACATGGAGGAAATGGTGTCCACAGTCATCAGTGAGGAGACGGTGGCAGGAGTTGGGGGCCTGGACACTGCTCAACAGGACCGGACACAACAGCACCAGGGTGAGTAATTACCAGGGACTGGGTGGACGGGGGGGAGATGGGCACAATGGCACACATGCACAAGTAAGCATAGCACATCTGCAGACAAACCCTGCCCCAGATCCCAACTACCACCAAGAAAACAATGTACCCAAGTATGCTACATGTTAGCACTGTACAAGCACAGAAGTCAAAGGCACACCGCATGAAAGGGAAAAGGAGCAGCAAAACAGAGCAGCAGTGGCCACCCCCCCCCCCCAATGCAGCACACACACATAACATGCAGAGCACATCAACACTGACAAAAAAGTGGCACAAACCTCAACACGTCCACAACAGAACACAGGACACAACTGTCACCTACTGGGTATAAACACTGGCCAATCACAAGTGGCATTGCAGGGCAATGTGAGTAGACAATGTACAAGTTGAAACACACATCCGTGATGGTGTCAAAATGTCCACTGTCTCGCTGCAAATAGGCAGCCCCTCCAAAACAGCCACAATGTACACAGTCATGCAGTCTGTATGGGAACATGTACAAGCCGACAACACACATGTGAACACATTGTCAAACTGCATCTCCCCTTCACATTGCAGAGGGACAGTCAACACCTCCTGCAAAGCAGCCCGAACCTCTCTTCTCTGATTACGAAGAGGACCACCATAGCTTCAACTCCGACGCCCTCCGAGAATTCATTGACAGTCTCCGCAGCTCACCTCCAGGAGCAGGGCAGTCCAGCTGCAATGGGGACACCCCACCCCCTGCACAGACCACACAGCAGGCAGCACCCACCATCACGGCACCCCCCTGGACGCCCACAAAAAACACATGGCCTTCCAATGCCATGTGTCGGGATGCCAGGAGCAGCTGGCTGAACAGGTGCGGGTGGGCTTCGACTGCATGGCAGACAAACTGGATGCCATGCGTGGGTGTCTAAGTCCCATCAGCGACCACTAACGGACACCCAAAGTCGGCTCCATGCCCTCTAACGAACCATGGCTGACATCGCCAGAGTCCTGACAGTGCGACAAGAATGACTATCTAGTCAGGGTGGCTCCAGCGAGCTCACCCTGGAGTTGGGACTCATGCGGAGGCTCATGGAGACCATGGAGCAGAAAGAGCGGCTGCCACGGCTGCACACCAGCAAGAGGTAGCTGGATTCCACAATGACCTCAAAACCATCCTCATGGCATTGCTGCCACAAGGCTTGGCGCAGATGCATGCTGCTGCTACCATTATATCCACATCTCCACCCCCTGAAATGTCAGTGCCACACAGTGCTGGACAAAGGCCAGCACCACCCACACGTGAGGCACATGAGACAGCAGGGGACGAAGATGCGGATGAAACCACCTTACTGGTACGGAGAAAACTGTAGCATTCATTGCCGCCATATGGCTGGTTTCAGCTTGGTTCTGCCCTCTGCCACATCACCTTCAACTGTCCCCTGATACACTCTGTGACACTCATTTTGGACCTAGCAATGGACTGCCATATTCTGTATGATTGCCAATGACACAGCCAACAGACCGCGGAATTAACTCTTCCACTTCCTTAGGACTTTGAATGACTCTGGCTGGCCCTCCACGGGCCAACATTTTAATGTGGGGTTTGCATGGCCCTGTACTGCTCCAGATGCAATATTCCACTGAATGTGAATTAAACATTCCAAATCAAATAGATGTGTCGTCTCTATGGTCTTACAAGTGTGTTAGTATGGATGAATGTAGGGTCAGTGAATTCCTCTTACGTCCATGTGGCTCATGTCATTGGACGTGGGTCACAGGGTGACACATTGCCAATTGTCGTCCGGATGGCGCAGACGCAACAACAGCAACACACACATTTGTCACTTCCTCGTCCAGCTCCATACGGAACCACGCCCAGAGCACCGGGGTCATTGTTCAAACCCTTACGCTGGACTGGCATACGCCAGGCCAGCCCAGTACGCTTACGCAACAGGGGAGGACGACAACACCAGTTGTGCCAGGACTCCCCTGTAGTGATCTGTTGCTCACAGGTCTAGTTGACAGCATGCCACGGCCACTCCCTCATGGTTGGTTTACACCCACACCACACCCATCCAGCACACGTGTCACAGCAGGCTGTAATCTAGGTATTGACCTGAGGGGAGCAGCCATGTGTCTTCATTTCTGTTCTGTGTTTATTTTAATAAATTATCATTTGGTGCTTCGAAGGTGAATGTGTGATGACCTTTGTGTGATGACACATGCATGTTACCAGATGTGATTGTGCGACATCAAGCGGGTCTATTTGGTACATGATTTGGTGTAGTTGATGTGGCATGTCTTTGGCAGGGAGGGGAGTCCTGGGGGTGGTGGCGGTGGGTGTTGTGGTCCTCTTGGGTGTCCGAAACACATGTTCAGTGGCTCCATTGCATCTGTTGTTCTTCAGGTGTGGCTCTGGGCTGGGCTCTCTTTTGTTGTGCAGGTTGTAGTCCGACTTTGCACCAGGTCGGAGCAGGTGTTAGTTTCTTGGTGCTAACGCGCCTTATCGCCTGTTTTGTGATCATATTGCAGATCAGGCTGGTCGTTGAGAATCTTTAGGTGTGGTGTTGTAGCGTCTTTTTGCACGGGAACGCCTACTCTGCATCTTATTAGCGATAGTTGCCGGGGTCATCTGTGCCGATGTTTTTTGCAGCTGCTATTGCAGGAAATCTGGTGATATCGGCTGTTTGCACCAGCTTGTGAATGGGGCAGTGAATTTATCGCGACTTTGGCTGTGTTAAAGTGCCGTTAACTCGGCGATAGCTCCTTGAGAATATGCCCCATTGTATCCCCAATAAAACTGAAGGAAAGATTAAGAAGTTATCCTTTTTGCATATCCATCTAACACCCAATTTCAGGCCTTTTTAGGTCTCGCCTGACCCAGCGCATGCGCTGGTCTGGCGAGACTTATTGAGAGGGCTCCAAAAAATGCTACCAGGCCAGCCTAGAGCTACAGTGCATGTGCGCGGGCGCGCGTGCCGCTTTTACCGCGATTACTTTCACTTTCACGGCCGCACGGCCGCTTTGATGTTTGATCGCGATCACTTTCGCGGCCGCACGGCCGCTTGGCATAGCCAATAGGTCTAGCTTTTGGGACCTTATAAGTATTTAGTTATGCAACTGTTGCATGGCTAAACACTTATAAGGTCCCAAAGGCGAGACCTATTGGCTATGCCAATGCTTGTTTGAGCTGGAGGTCAGATGCATGGGTGATGTAGATGATGCCTTGTTTCAGAATTGCCCTCCTAAAAGAGGTTACACTTTTCAACTTTTCTCAGTGGTGATAAACGTTCTCTTATGCAAGATGAAACACAATGCTAAACTTCTAGTAGTGAGTCTAAATTTGCAACGTCTACCTTGTTATCATTAAAAGCTGTATTATGACTAAAGTCTGTTCCTTTCTACCTTTATCTTCCACAGAGATATTAGATCCAAATTGGGGGCTTTGGGGCCTTGTCAGTCCCTCTACTGTTCATTCACATTGAAGCTTTCAGGGGAAACTAATTCACCTGCAGCAATAATAGTCGTTGGCCTCTGTAGCACAGCTGGACCATGTGGACTTACTGGTGACTTAGCGCCAAGCAGATCTCACTACAAGCATCCTCTGCCAGGGCTGGTCCATCAAAACCTGTCACACTGGATGGTCATTTCTTGGCAGTCTAATGTGCCCAGTCGCTATGAGGCAGGGGGAGGTGGGGGGGGGGGGGTGTCTGTCACACAATACTGGGTGGTGTTTAGGTTGATGGAAGTTCCGCCACTGCATTTTCCTCGAGATGTCGCACTTACCCACAAATCAGGAAATTTCTCTTTGCAACCCAACTCTACACCACACAATACAAAGGCACGTCACTCGTGAGAGGACAAACGTGATTTCCGCTTGCATGGATGAACTAGTGCACCCACATCAAAGCTAACTAAGAAATCAAGGGGCAGATATACAAGGCCATTTGCGCCACTTTTGCGTCATTTTTCCATGTTAAAAATAACGAAAAGTGGCCCAAGGGGCTTGTAATTCTGCCACCAAATGTTTTCCCAGGGTTGCTTCCATAAGCGTGGAGAGAGAGGAAGTGGGCGCTGACGATTATCAAAGAGCGCCCAACTCGCTATAGAAACAATGACAATCCCTTCCAATAAATCATCGATCATAGCGGTGGTCGACATGTAGCCGTAAAGTGAGCGGCCATTGAATCAGAAAAAGAGTGCAGGTGTTGTTGAGATGTAGTGTTTAAAAAGCACGATTTTGTTTATTCTGAGGAAGAAGGTAAAAATGGATGCCGTACTGCTGGATCAACTTTTGGCTTTCCCGTTTCCCCTCAAAATCGAGGGTCACGGTCTGCGCTGCCATCATGGCCGGTCAAAAATGTATCAAAAACCTAGACGGACCTAAGAATGTTATTTTCCGTGGCCGCTGGGACACTTCTTGTCAGTTCCTATAATTGAGTATTACAGTATTTAAATTACAAATTGAAGATTATTTTTACAGGTGTCATTTTAAATATAACACGAAATGTCTTGACATTACATCAGCCACGGCTCACAACCAGCTGCATTCAGGCCTGCATGTGGGATGCACATGGTTAGAATGTTTTAATATTACATCATGTACTACAAAAACATATAAATAGATTGCTGTAATGTAATATTCGAGAGAGCAGAATTTCTGGACTCCTTACTTTTTCCTCGTGGGGATCTAGATCAACTCGTTGCCTTTTATTCCCGTGAATACTGAAAGTTGGCATTTATGTGCTGAAGCAACAGAAAGTACAACACTGCCCTCTAGTGGAAGGCAGACATTTCTTTCTCGCCTGTATACGGTTGCTTTGATAGTGCTGATACTAGCCGTATACAGAGGTGCAGCCAAGCAATAGTGCAGCAGGTGCAGTGGCAGCAGGATCCCCGGGGCTTGTAGGAACCTCTGGCCCCAACTCGGTGTGCATTGCTTACCAGACTATGGGTCAGATGGACATTTTTAATGTATTGCGTTAAGCCCCGTGGCACCAGTGCAATGCATGGGTGAGAGGTTGAAGCTGCAGCCTGCAGAGTACAGATAGGGCCTGATGAGAATACGCCTGGCGGAGATTCCGCCCCGGTAGCGGAGATTCTGTCACGGTAGCGGAGATTCCGCCCCGATAGCGGAGATTCCACCACGATAGCAAGGCTCTTTGTGAAACAAGCCCATAGAACACTAAGGGGCATATTATCAAGCCAGGCGATAAAATTATCGTTAGATGTCTAACATGGGCTTTAATTGGAATTCCATAGAGCATATGATCAAGCCCATTATCGCCGTTTTAGCGGCAGTTTTCTGACGCTAAAGCGGCGATAATGTTATCGCCTCGCTTGATAATATACCCCTAAGTGTTTTAAATCAACCTGCTTTCACATCGGCAGCCAGGCAAATTGACCATCGAGTCAACAGGGCAAATGCCCCCTAGTAGGCCTGGCCTCATTAAAAGCTTTTGGGGCGCTCCACTGCTAGTTCGTGGCCACTACACTACCAAGGGTTCATGTTTCTATTTCCTAACAATGAAAACACAATCCTAAAACTACGTTTCGCGGGATACTTGTTTTGCTGTAGTGTCTCCCTCCCTCGTGCTCAGCTTGTAAAGAAACAAACGCTGGCCTGTTACAGCCACTTCTTGTCACTACATGAACATAGCGAGTGGGGCCCGCTCAAGGAGCACCGTCCATTCGAGGGGCAAACAGTCCGGGGTACTTCATGGACATTCAGCCCAGGCCCCCTTAAGGGCACCTGGACCGGACCACTGATGACCGTCTCATTCAGCCCCTAGCGTCTTTCACTGATGCAAGGCTAGGACAGACGAGCCCTGGGGGTGGGCTGGAGAGATCTGTGCCTTCTGATCTCGCCTCCACCGCCCCCCCCCCACCTACACCTGACACACCCCTCGTGACTTCTACAACTTCCAAGCACACAGGTACATAACTATATAATAATAATAATAATAATAACAGTCCACATTTGTAAAGTGCAAAAAATCACCCGAACGGGTCTCGAGGCGCCTTCGGGAAGATTAAGCAATTTATTGCCCAGACTCACATGGTGCTGGACTAATCTGCCGCTAGCGCCGGGGGTCGAACCCCGTGAGCCCCCGCGGTCCGGAGACACTCACCCTGGCCGCTGCGCCGCACCTCTTCCCTATGACTATATAATAGAGAGAGCTGTAACGGGCTCCGCAGCAGAAGCCCAGCTTCACACATCAGACTCACTATTGTTGTCGATGATGTCACTGGATGGACCCACCCTGTAGTGACGGTATTAGTCTATGGATAACGTTTTTAACAACTTTGATAGGAGTTTCACAAGGAGGGGCAGGGGCCCAAGAGGGGTTTATACCGAACTCTCATTTTGGAAGCAGGAAATTCTCTAATGAATGATTTTAATCTGCCGCCAGACAGCAAGAATTTAAGTCCATGGACAACACTACGAAGCTGCCTCTGTAGTGTTAAGTGCCAATAAAATATTGTGAATATGGGATGTTTGCCTTTTTTAAACCCAATTCAATTTCAAATTTATTGATTTAGACCTCAACTGAGATCAACAATGTTAAGTAATAAAACAAAACTGTAAATCAATTTACCCATTACATTTAGAAATTAGATTTTAAAAAATATTTTAGAAAAGAAAAAAATAAAAAAAAGATTATATCATACAAAAGACATAGGGGCAGATTTATGTTGCACTTGCGCCTCATTTACGCCGCCGTTGCGTCACTTTTGTGACGCAGCAGTGGCGCAAATCCTGCGCCATGGTGCGGGGCATTTACAAACGTGACGCATCTCCCAGATGCGTCACGTTGTAAAGCCCTGCGCCACATGTAGGCGTTCCAGGGCAGGTGGGGGCGTTCCGGCGCAGGAACGCCTCCTAAAAGTGGCTGAGTGAAATCTACAAGATTTCACTCAGTCACTTTTAGGCCCATGCTGCGTCAAAACCCTGCGCCTGCTTGAAGCAGGCGTAAGGATTGACGCAGCATTGTACGGATAGGGCCCCCCAGATCATTGCTGGAGCTGCGTCGCGCTTGCGACGCAACTCCAGCAATGCGCCACTTTTCGGCACAGATGCGTCACGCATCTGTGCTGTTTTTGCCCCATGGTGCGCCGCATTATAAATGCGGCGCATCCATGGTGGCGCAGCTGTGGCGCATAATAACTGGCGCATCCCTGCTGATATGCAGGGATGCGCCAGTCGTCATAAATCTGCCCCATTATTGGGAAACATTGCTACACTTAATTCATCAGCTGTTCCTATATTACATTTAGAATACAATCGAGAAACATTTTATTTTCCTTTTTTATATGTTGATTTGTGAGCGTAAGATTGTTCATTGCAGCTCTCCAAAAAGAAACATTGGGAGTAACTTCTGAGACGGTAAAACTTGTCGAGGGTGAAATGCCGGTCGAGAAGTCACCTGCTCCATCCTGTACATGCAACTCCTCTGCCTCTCTAATTAGTAAACCAGGACACTATGCAGACATGATATTAGATGGTATTGGAATTACTGCTTCTTAACACATTCCCGCCTCTGTAAATCAATATACAATTGACAGTTCAGAAAGCTATGTCAAATGGAAGCAGTGACTTTGAAAACCCACAGAGACGGTGCTCTAATATAAAAAGTATACAATTATTTCCCCCAGTTTTCCAACTTAAATTTGACGTGCCGACAGCTGATTGCTGTGGAACGTGAAGGGACAACAAAGCAGTTTGTGTACAAAAAACCAGGGTCGGATTGGCACAGCGGGCACTGGGCGATGGGCTGGTATCTGAGTTGCAGCTGCGGGTCGCTTTTTTGGGCAGAGTGGTGGCCAATTTGGGCTGTGTCAGTGCTGTTCCAGATGCGGCCAGCAACCCTTGAGCCACCTTTTACCAGGAGAGCCGAGGTGTCAATCCCAGTCTCTGCTGGGCCGACCCATTAATGTATGCAGATTGAGCAAGGGCAGGGGGCCTGAGCAGAATTGGCCTCACTTCTGTTCAGGTGTGTTTCACCATTGTGAACTAATCCATGCACAGGAGTCCTGGCAACATTTGCATTTTTTTTGTCTCAGTGAAGATGAGAAAACATGCCTCTTTTATAGAACCCCGCCTTCCTTCTTTTCATAACACTTAAAACACTGAAGCAGTGTTTTGTGTAAAGGTGCAATCCACAAATATGGGCCACTTTTTTGGGGGGTAGCTGGGCAATACTAGACTCCGAAGCACCTTGATTAAAAGGGGGCACATTTTTAGCTTTTGTCAATCTATCAAGCTCCTTTGATTGAGTTTTACATGATACATTGTGGTCTATCATGACAGAGCTTGGCGTGGACCCACCTATAATACAGTTTTTAAGGGAACTGCGCTCGGGGAGTAGGGCCAGGCTACAGTACTGCCTTAATGGAGAATGTACCTGCTCCTTCAATACAGAGAGGGAAGTTAAACAATGCTCTGTCCTCATTCCCTTTCTGTTCACTTTGGCACCATCCTAGCAGAGAACTATAGTGATCTCCAACAAATTGACCATCGTGCAATTCCTGCCCTTCTCTATGCAGCCGGTGACATACTCACATCCCAGACTCCACTAGGTCTACAATGGTTACTCACCTTGTTTTGTCAATTCTATGTAGGATCTACTTCTATCAGTTAACGTGAGCAAAATGTATCTAAAAAATGTCACTTCGCATCCTCTGTCAATTTAGGACGCTTTTTTTAGACACACCGACCCTTGACGAATGTGTGACTACAGGCTGGAGTCCCCACAACAGTCCCGGGTCAGGATATTTCATTATGAAACTCGATATAATTGGTGATTGTGTTACTGAGAACAAGTAAGTTTGACTTAACCACCTTTTAAAGAAATTGATCTTATAGTGATATAGACCAACGTTGTGAGGGCTCTTTACCCTGAATAAAGCCAGTGACCCAGAAGGGCATACAAATTTAGCTGAAACATGTTGTTAAATGCAGTAGGGGGTAAAGAGTGGTAACTCCTCCTATACACCTCGTCTTTTGACTTTTAATCTTGCCAAGGTAGCCCACAATAAAAAAGTTTAGATGGTACCTCCTTCGGCAGTTTTAGCTCACTTTCTTCTGCACCAGTGATCCCTCATGAGGGAAACTTTTCCATCTTTTATCATTCCTTTTCTCTCTACCTCACAAAAAAATCAGAGCTCCACCCAGTGTGTTGGTCTGCACCTGGGCGTTTTAAGTGGCCCATGATGAAGCATGCCACTATATAGTGGGTGAGGGCAGTATTAAAAAATCTGTTGATTTTCCTCTCTATCCCTTTCTTACAACCCTTTTTTCACTGTTTTCTGAGGACAGAGACACATCTATAATCCAGTCAATTCTTCTTTGGCACAATATTTGGACTAACAATGACACAGTCATAAATTGCAAAGTCATCAGGGACTGTCTTAAACTGACCTCATGTATTGAAAAACCATGGCTGAATTATAATAAAAAACAGTGTATGGACTTGGGACATCCAAAATACTTCGACCTATCAGACATATTCACGTGTGTTAGCAGAAAGCATTTAAAAGAAGACTGATTATCCCTGTTTGAGGACCTAAGATTGACCTCTAATCTGCTTCAACCCGGCGAGGTTAAAAATCAAATGATGTTGGTCACTTTCGATATGCAACCATACTTCAAATACATGCATAATGCCCGCCATAGTTTCATTTTAACCCCATTCAGATTATACATTTTTCATCGAGTGGTAAGTTTCTCTAGTGTTAATGACTAGGCCAAGATGTGTATTAAATGTCCTTGCGATAACATCTGGAATAAGGGCACTTTGCATAGCATCTTGTCCTGTAAATGTTAGAGGGATTTGAGGAAGAGCTTAATAGAACCCATCCTGAGAGAATGTCGCCTGCATATTTGTTTCTGCAAATGTTGCCCATGCTAACTATCTACTGTATAATGTCAAGTTATTTATGGGCAGTAATTCAGCTCAGGAAATCCTTATTCTTCTAAAAGGCTCCTGCCATTGTATGATGTTTTTTATACTCATTGCACTGGTTGCCCTAGCAGACAACAATGTCATATTTGCTGGATTTTGTGCCTCAACCTAGTTATGTAAGTCTGAGTCTCACTTATTAATGGTATTGTGTTATGTTTTGTATGCTTTTCTGATTTTTACTCAAAAAATCAAATAAAAATTATTTTGATTTGATTTGATTTGATTTGACTGCGAGGTCCTGTCCTATTGCCAGTGCTTGCATTTGTCAATGTTTGTGACCGTGAGGTACTGTTGTCTTGTGGCTGTGTTCTGGTTCCAGCTTACGGAAGTCTCTGCTTTATCTAATTGCTTTTCTCCACTTCTGCAAGTATGTGCAGCTTTCCATTTTAATGGCTGCGGAGTTCTACTGTGCAGCCATTGACTTCGCTCCCTGTCTTAATGGCACTTTTCTTCTGGACTGTCTCCAGGGCCTGGCCTGCTACCAGAGAGTTCTCTGTTTCAATGACAGCGGGGCTCTGACCTGCTGTCAGTGGCTACACCCATTTCTTTATTGACTGGCGGGTTTTGGCCTGCACCACTACATGGTCCCTTGGGGAAAGGCTGCAGAGGCAGTGGAACTCTGAAGAGCCTGGGTCCTGTGTGGGGTGTCTGGTAAAACCCATTTAGCACACGTGTAGTACAATATGGGTTTCAACTATTTAGGGTATAAGCCTTTGTAGAAGTCATCCTAGCTTATGCTTTGCCTATTATGCGGTTTCTAGCAATGAGAAAAGGACATGTGCCCCTAATTCTTGATGAGTGCTATAACCACCACAGCCTTCCCCTGTGGGCCTTCAGTGTCAGATGCATCTGGAGGTGAAAACATTCATATTCATTTAATGAAACTGTGTGCTTGTTTCCATTGCACACATATTATTTTTCTAAGATGTGCTTCGCTTCCTATGAATCTATTTTGGTTTGTTTTATGACCTAGAGAAAATAGATCTCCATGGAGAAAGTAGGGTGTTTTTTTTCCTAGTCCTTCCTTTCATGAAGCACTTTTAAAGATATGTACATGACATAGTCACCAAAATAGTTTGGAGTGTTCTCTACAGGAATTTCCAGAACTTGTCTTCCGAAATGGGGTCAAGAAAGGAGAGAAGGCAGAGGACAAACTCCAGACTACTTGCAAAACTCTGACAAAACTATAAACACATGCCAACTGCACCCCGTGCCCATCATCGGCACGATTTACTGGTGTGCCCATGCACCTGCAGGTCTGCTAAACACTGGCCTCCCATCTGGCATCTCTCGCCTTGATTGCTGCCTGACAGCCCAGGGCAGCGGTTCATTAACCCGCATCCCTGGGTTCAAACGGCACCTGCAGGGACGCTTCCCCTCAATCACTGGTCCGGCTTCCAATAGGAAAGCTTCTAAAAATAGAACAGCGCCTGAGCTCATACGGCATTATGCCCAGTACTCCCCGTAAGAATAAATGAATCGGGCAAGGCACTGGCACCAGCCCTAAAACAACCAGTGCACTTAAACAAATCGAAAAATATCCACGTTTATGCATTTTAGTCGTGTACATGTATTCCCACTTCATTTAAGGCTTTTATTGTGAACCGTTTCTTTTTCATCCACCTAAGTGTTCTTTTAATAATTACTTCAGTTCTTTCCTTTTTTATTCAATTTTTATTTCCTTTCTTCCTTCTTTTTGTTATTTCTATTTTCTCTGTCTTTGTTTAGCCCTTTCATCATGTTCCACTTCTCTTTTCTCTCACTTTATCTTTCTCACTATCACTCACTCTCGATAATTTTTATCTAGATCCTTCTACATCTCTTCCCTTCTCTGCCTCGCTGTCTTTCCCCTTTTTGCTCTCCCAAATGCCTCTTTTAGTCCCTCCCTTGCTTACTTACTTCCTACGTCACTCAATTTTTCACTCAATATTTTCTATAATTTTACCTGCACAGAAATATAGTTTTAGCTCTGCCTACATCTTATTTTCGGAAAGTATACAATTCTCCAATGTGTATTTCCAGAAAGCCATCGGTCTCTGATAGAAATATATAACTAACATTGCCAAAGCCAATAATTGTTGTACTCTTACTAAGGGGCTGACAAAAGCAATGAAAAGACGCATTCTTCAGTATAAAACAATTAACACTTGCATTTGAAAAGCCAGTACTTCTAATCTCTAAACGCCAAGTTGTTGGCTTCGTCAATTGTTTATTGACATTGGCATCGACATGCCACAATGGCTGGTAGGGCATCACAATGATACTGGGGTTGCATGGTCAGCTATTTTAAAATGAATATTTTATTAAAGAAAACCCATTCCAAGATGGCTGCGATTACTATTTGTTATGATGCAAGCATTCACTCATGCATCGTGACTAACTGGTGGTCATTTTGACTTTTTTAATTCACTGTTCAAGCATGGGGGACATATCATTTAAATCTGTACACTAAAAGTAAGTAAACTAAAAAAAGCGCGCAAAGCAGAGAGAAAATATAAAACAAGCATCCTGGTAGCACTTTGAAAATGCTGGAACATACTAAAAAATAAAATAAATGACTACAAATGATTGACATAGGGGAGCAGGAGGGTGCACCAGGGGCGGAATGATACAACACATCCAATTAGAACAATATGAGACTGAAATTCTCCTGGGCGGAACAAACAGAAGAATAGAAAGGAAAGCCATCAAATCACAAGCAGGCACCTGAGATAGACAAAAAAGCCTTTCGATTATGAGCAAGAAGCTTACCAAAGGCCCAATCAAAGTATATGTTATTTACTGGAAACACTAGTTGATGAATGGTTTATGATTCGTTAATCGGTGCCAAATAGGTTAGAGATCGGTAAAAAGTAAGGGGCATATTATCAAGAAACAGTTAAAAATGATCGCTGCTTTAATGCGGCGATAATGGGCTTGATAATATGCCACAGAGAATTCCCATAGAAGCCCATGTTTTGGTGACAACATGGGCTTCTATGGGAATTGTCAAGTGCATATTATCAAGCCCATTATCGCCGCTTTAGCGGCAGTTTTCTGCCGCTAAAGCGGCGATAATTTTAACTCCATGCTTGATAATATGCCCCTAAGTATGGAATGCATTAAAGTGGTATTGACTCCAGTAGCAAAAAAACGTGATGCAAACCGAATCTTACTGACTCAATATTTTTGTGTCTGGAATTTGTGATTGCCTATTACCAATTTGTGTCTCTGAATTTAGAATGCATTATTGGTTTTTTAATGGTAAACAGTCACAAAAACAGGTTTTGCTCTCAAGTGGGAGTAGGTGGTAATAAGGTGCAAACTTTAAAAGGAGTAGAAACAAATAATCTTTTCCCCTCAATGGCTTCTCTGTATGCTATGGCGAGGAAGATGGGACTGTCTGCTACGACACCACAGGAGAAGCTAAGACAGGAGGGCATTTTCAGGGACTGGGTGACTTTGTTTCAGCAGGCCAAATAGGAGATATAGAGCCAGTACAGGCTCAACAACACTGTAATGTTTGATTGAAAAGCTGGGTTATACCCTGTGTTATGTAGAGACACACACAGGAGTGGTGCTGTGCCAACCCACCTTCAGGTGCCTTACTGCCTACACCTTGCAGCCTCCGACGCTATCAAGAGTTTGTTTCTACAGTGAGAGGGGTTATGTAAAGTGCTGTGTCGCAGGTTTTGTTTGCACGTTTTAAATTCCAGGCTGCTAAACATTCATACATATATGTTTTCCCAGCTCATAACAAGACTTGCAGCAAACAAACGTAGATATTTTCATGTGGCACATTTCCCACAGGTAAATAGACTGTGTTGATCGGACAGATGTTTTAATTTCTCCTCCTACTGAGTTAGGAATCGGAATTGCTTAGCATGCCTTAGCATGTCTTCACTTTTATTTTTGTTACTATCATTAATCAAAAATAAGTTTCTGACGGACCACATTTTTTATAAAAACCTAAATGCGAAAAACACTTGCACGCACGCACTGCTCTGCATGCAAAATTCCAATTTAATGTATTTAGTATATACATTGTAAACTATTATAAGTATAATTATTATTATTATTATTATTTATCATCATTAATGTCATGGCTACATTTAAAACTGCTGGATGTCTTGCTGTTTATGCTAACACGTCCTGTCTAATATCCTTAAAATAATTCAAGCAATGGTAATTATTTTGTTTCCTCCTCCCTATTAACATGTCTTTTGTGAGCGATTCCTTGGAAAGTTTAAAGATCTTCGGAAAAAATCACAATCAGGTTTTTCTGCAAGGATTTTTTGCAGCCGAGTCAGCAGAAAATGTTTATTCTCCACCTAGAAATTCAGCAGGCTGCTAAATCATACTAGTATTTTTGATGTTACTTGTTTGCAGTTCTTGGCTATTTTTCTATATTAAAAAGGTCCTGAACATTTCCCCAGGGGGCCGCAAAGTGCTGTCTGTGGCATGCCAGAGGGCTGCACTGGTGCAAGCAATGTGAGGGTCGGGTGATGAAAGGTGGGCGGAGGGGGATGCGAAGCAGATGCATGGTGTGGACCACAAACCGAGCCTTCGCGTGACTTCTGTGTGCCACCAACACTCTTTTCTCATGCACAAAGAATTAAAGTCAAACCATTAACTTCTAATGTAAAACATGAGAGGAAAACCTGGTATCAGTGCTGGCTTCACCACTTGACCAAATGGTGTGATCCTGCGCATTTGGGTGATTTCACTTTGGCAACTATTTCTTCATTACTACATATGCGAGCCCCTTAAAATATACTAGTTTAGGATGTGTGCTGTACAGAACCTTCTCTTGTGTATTATTTAATAAACTATATTGGTATTTAAATTATATAACAACCAAGAGTACACCTGACAAATGACTTGCCTCTTGGTTTACCAATGCCATTGTTTTCGGAATGGGACAGCATGAATGTTTCCTAGATCATATTTAAAAAACAATCAATGCTAATAAATGCCTCACGGGAGAGGGGGTGGAGGTTAAAGGGCAGGAGGGCCCATGCTAAATAATTCTTTCAGAAAGGCTTCAGAAAGGTTCCTATGCACACATGCTGGGAATGACATGCAGGCACCCTGCAGTACAAACACACACCCATTCATCAACGAGGGTCCGACATAAGAGTATATCTGCAGTGTAAGGATTTCCCTGCTCCTTCCATAGCATCTACCTACTCCTGCACTACATACTCCTGCACCACTTCTCTTACTACACTACGGACCTGAAGAAACATTTTTATTATTGTTTGATGGAGATAGGACTTGAAAAAATGGACTCTACATGTTTGTTTCACAGTTTTAGCATTTGCTTTATGTGTAGTTTCCGGGGCAGCCAACCTGGACAGCCATCCAGTGGCAGGGCAGTGATGACGGCTATGGATTTTGACGTGTGTGGCGGGTGTGGAGACAGTGGGGTCAGTACTTGCAGCTAATGCCCAGGGACTAATGCCCTTCATCGGAGCACAGCTTTTAATGAATCGCCATCAAACTCATTTTGCACTTCTTGAGAGACATACTTATACACTGTTAGTGTGATTATATTTGCAAAACGTAGAGCTGTGTGCTGTGAATTTGAATGATATATTATGCATTTTTGCTTCAGTGAGAAAACTCTCAAACATGACATGCATGCATAGAGAAAAGCGCTGCACCAAAAGACAACAATTAATGTGCCACCCACATTTCATAGAAAGTTCATCGTCCTCACTACATTGCATGATTTCATTGTTGTGAACCACAATTCCACGGGACCTAACCCACGCAAATACACTTTCCTGTTTCCAACCTGCTGTCATCCGATTGCCATGATTGAAATTCAATGTGTGGCACATTCAGAACCTTTATATTTGATACTTAGGCCCGAGTGTCACATTGTACCCACCACGCCAATTCAGGGATGGTCACAGTACCCCTGGGGTTTCTTTACAAGCCAATAATGCCCCCTTCATGGACAGCTATCCACAGCCTAAGTCATTTTTGGAGTGCAAGAATACATTTCCAGCCCTGTCTGACCTCACTGCTATTGCTTCACTGGGTGGAACGGCAGTTGCAACCAATACAAAGGGGGACCCCTGCAAATAAATGACGGGCGCCTGGGGCAGGGGAAAATTCAGAAACACCACCACTAAAAAGAGTCACCCGCCCACGGGGATTACAAAAGTCCCTTTTTAGTGGTGGAACGACAGTTGGAGGCCAAAAGGCAGTGTCCACTCAGGTCTGGGCTCTATTGCGGCCCCCTGTTCCCCGTTCACCAGTTATTAATTCCAATTCCCGCATACCTATTTAAAAACTATTGAGCTGGACTGTAGCAGGTCTTCGCTCTAAGGTACACCGTGTGGACTGGTAGCTATTTGTAAGAAACTATGATATCTTGCTGTTTCAGGAGACCTGGGACCCCAGCCTTTGGTGTTTGATGGTTATTAGTGCTTTAGTGTGCCCGCTGTACCATCTCTGTTCGGACGCTCATCAGGGCTTCTGTCAATCGGGATAAATCTCTTGACCATCCTCAGGCCCTCGAAACACTTGGGAAGGATTTCCAGGTTGTCTTTTTTACGGGGATTTTGAGCCTATACCTGGCTGACTTCTACAATAACGATGTTGTTAATACACAGAATACAAAGTTTCCTGACTTATTTGAACTTCTTGATTCACTTATAGGCTAGGTCACTGATCGGGGCATCAGGTACATCTTTGTCTAGCAGGTGACTTCAATGCCAGGCTGACCCAGCACTTTAAAGCACACAGATATAAGCGTCCTGTAGAGGGTGTTGACCTTAGAGGTGAGGAACTAGGGGCATATCTCTCACCACTTGATCTGAATAATATCATGGACGCGAGTGGTATTAGCGATCAAGGGCTGCCCACTCACAGAGAGCTCATCAGTAATTGATTACATTTTTATCTCTAACAGCCTAATATACTACAACATGGAGCAACCCTCCCCTCAAATTTTTGTGATCACAATCCCACTGAAGCAGCGCTGGCTGTATCATTGAGGGCCAAACCTACTGCTGATGCTGGGATTGGCAAACTACAATCATCCTCTGATAACCTTGGATTGGTATGGAAACTTCAGAAGCCGGTCCAATTCCAGGAATTTATAATAAAAAATAACCAAAAGTTGGTTATGAGTTGTTTGACCCAAGAGGTAGCCTGAGAGTCGGTAGTCTGCTCTTTTGCTGCTCTCTGTTCAAAACTTTTAAAAGCCTGTCTAAAACCTACAGGGTCAACACATACAGCACCAAGATGGTTTAAACAAGACTTCTCAGCAGCCAACTGACCTTTACGTAGGGCACTTACTGCCAACCCACCGGATCCCCCCACAGTAGCTGCTTTAAGCAAGCAGTATAAAGCAGTTACTACATAGAGATGGAAGGAAGTCCTCACACAGCTCTTGGACACATTAGCCCAAGCAGCTTCTAAGGACAGTAAGTCCTTCTGGACTGCCATAACTGCTATGAGAACAGTAAATCATAATGCCACCCTGATTGGCTGCCACATTTCCAGTGAAGCAGAGAGGCTCACTTTGCCAAAATATATTCTGCCACAGTAATGGCTGCACAGCCTAGTATGATTGTTAACAAGCATCAGGGCATTCGGGTCGCCTTATGCAAAGTTGTTGATTCCATCCAGCAGAGTGTTAGCGGTATAGCACTTGGCATGGATGGAGTCCCTGTAGATTTGAAAAAGTGTAACATCGAACTCTGGGCTACCCTACTGACTAACGTTTTCAACAATCTCGCACACACCCCAGTACTGAGTTTCTGGACTGCCTCAACCATCGTCCCAATATTTAAAAAAAGCAACCGGTCACATCCTAGTTGCCATCCCCCCTCGTTCACTAATCAACACATCTGGCAACATTTTAGGCAGAGTTTTGTACAATAGGATCAAGGAATGGGGTTCAGAAAATGCAATCATACTTACCTGTCGGTATGGATTTAGAAGCCGAGTAGGTACAATCGAGCAATGCATGAACATCAATTTAATCATAGGCAAGTACACAATAACCAAGCAAGCACCATTGTATCTTGCTTTCATGGATTTGACTTCGTCATTTCATTGTGTGGATCGCTCAAAGCTATGGCAACTTCTCTGTAAGTGGATGGGCAAATCAATTGTACTCTTCTTAGCATATCTACATGAGAACATGAAAGCTAGAATGAGGTTTGTCTCTAATGGTGAAGTCTCCCATGAGATAAAAAAAATCCCAGATATAGGGCAAGACTGTGTATTGGCGCCCTTATTGTTCATATTATATATTAACAAGCTCAGCCTCTATTTGACCACCAACACTACTGACGTCCCAAAGGTGAATGGAGACAAAGGGTACCCTTCTATACACTGACGACGCAGTGCTGATGGCACATACTCCTAAAGCTCTGGATTTCTTGATGTCCTCTTTTATTCAATTCATGGCTGCTCTTGATCTGCAAACACATTTTTCGAAGTCATGGCTTATGGTTTGCGGCCCCACGGGTATTCAGACTTCTACGCTTGCAATAGGGTCAAATCGTTTAGAAAGTACTAGCACTTTTTCTACCTGTGGGTTATTTTTGATTCAGTTGGTTCTTGGGCACCTAACATCACACACTGCATGTTGAAATTATGTAGTGCAGTTGGTTCCCTCTTCAGTCTACCTCAGTCTCCTGGGGGTAGGACACTTTCACCGCTTTTGCAGATCTATGCGACCCTGTTGCAACAAATGGGGCCTAGATATGGGGCATCGCAATTTATGAAGCCATTCATAAATTCAGATGGAGGAGAACTTTTGCAGAAAAGCTCTCTCTGTCCCTTTATCATCCTCCCATTTCATTTTCTAGGAGGAATTGGGTCTGACTTATGTGGGCAACTGCATTAGAGCACACTGTCCACTCCTGTGGCTATCCATTTGGAGAACTGAGGAGGCGTTCCTTACTAGAGATACTATCTAGGACTGTTTAACGTGCAATATTGACCATAACATACCATGGCTGGCGTATGTGAAGAAAGCCTTCCAGGAGATTGGGCTGTCTCACATTTTTTTGGAGCATTGCTCCAGTTGCAGTCTAAATAACCAAGCATTGGCAAAGCCAATAGGTCTCGGCACCAGAGAGCTATAGACGTTCTGAATGTTGATTTCTTTTATCTATGTGTTATTGTGTGGAGTGAATGTATGTAGTGTGGAGTGGAACTATGTGGGTTGGAGTGCAATTGTTGTGGAATTGTGTGGCGTTGAGTGGAGTTAGGAACTGTGGAAATGTGTGGCATGGTGTGCATTGGAAATATGTGGTTAGTAATTATGTGGTGTTGATTGTAGTAGAGTTGGTAGGTTTTTTACCTCAAGAAATATTTCAAATTTTGATGGTAAAACCTTTGACAGGGAAGAACCAACAATTTTATCTAGGCTACAGGTCACTGTGAGTCGTTCACAAAGATGCTTATGTCCCAGTCTACTGCACTCAAGACACTAACTTTTTCACGTTCCCATTGTTTTTATGCAATGACTGTTGTGGTTCGTATAATGTCTGATCCCTATATTTGATGATCTTCATTTTTGTGTAATTTCAGGCATTAAAATATTTTCTATCTAGTTTATTTTAGAAAATCTATGAACCTAAGTTTGTAGCTATATTTTTGTTTTGATGTTGCTACACATATGTCACACATGCTTTTCTCTGAGGGAGACCTTCTGTTTAAGCTAATCCAACAAGGGTGACATTAACTTATGTACCTTTTATGATTTAAATTGCTTGGGATTTGTGAAAGCTCAGTCACACCTCATACCAAGAATGTGACCTTTCACACTCTGATTTTTGATTTCCCACGGTGGTATTTGATCTTCATCTGACCCACAGTTATAATGAATTGTATACACAGAGACCAAATTTACTATGTTTTCTCTATAAGTAATTGTAACTTAATCCTATCTTAGATATGAAATGCATCTTAGTATCTAAGCCTGAATCAAAAAACCTTTGCAGTGAATAGTTGTGTCTTATTATAGACTCAGACATGATTTACTCAATAACTTCAAGCAGTAAAATATGCTAACTCATGGAATTTTTTTTTACATCCTATACCTTCCTGCAGGAGAGCAGGGGTGCCGCCCGTGAGGTTCCTTAATATTCCCAAAACTGCTGAATGGATTTACGCCAATTTCCAAAAACGCCACTTTCTGAACCAACAGCTACCTTTCTGCCAAAGTTGGAGCAAATCCGTTCAGCAGTTCAGGCTGTAGTATTGTCTAAAATTCCTATATATATTAACATCCTTTGTGTATAACCACAATCAGTACACCAGTATATCAAGGTAGAGTAATGTGATTATTATGAAATGACATCGCTGTTTGCCGCTCTTCCTTGCAATTGTACCACTCTAAAATGGCGCTTATACAATATCGCTGTGTGCTGCTATTCCTTGCAATTGCACCACTCCAATATGGCGCTTACAGGCAAAACGCGCAAGTCCCCTCTCGATGTCTATGTTGTAATCGGTAATGTATGTAAGCTGTGTTCTATGGACATAATGGTGTGTGAGCAAGCCCCTTGAGGGTGAAACGCGTCACGTTGAGTTTATGATGACAATAAACCCCCTTTGAAGTATCCTTGATGTATTGGGGAAGTCCTTTCCATGACCTGAGTGCACGAGAGGAACTCCGTTTTTTGCAACAAAAAAAATAAATATATATATATATATATTCACTGAAAAAACCATAGGTTTCACACATGTTATAGTTAGCTGGACATTTTACTGATAAAAAACCAATGAAATTCCCCCGTTATAGTTACTGTAGGCAACTATAACTCACGCGACCGCAATCCTCTGCTGATGCTAATACTGTATTTAGACACTTATTTGCCCATGTCTTCTTCCATTAAATTTTAGCTATACATATTACAAATATTTTTTTTTCATAAAGACACATATGTCATCAGCAGAGGATTACGGTCGCGTGAGTTATAGTTGCCTACAGTAACTATAACGGGGGAATTTCATTGGTTTTTTATCAGTAAAATGTCCAGCTAACTATAACATGTGTGAAACCTATGGTTTTTTCAGTGAATTTGCAAGGTTTTTTAAATGCTAATTCCTAACTATAACGTGTGTGAAACCTATGGTTTTTTCAGTGAATTTGTACGGTTTTTTAAATGCTAAGTTACTTTACGCCATTTGTGGCGTGCGCGCCCACTTAACGCAGTTCGTTCCGTGCGTGCACAGTGAGCACGCGGTGCGCTTCGCGCACCGCGTGTCCACGTTACGCTAGATGGGCCCTGAACGCACGATGCGCTTCGCGCACCGTGCGCACATGGAGGAAACATATGATGAGTATCGTTGTGACAGGTAAAATATATGTTTTGTAATTGATATATAAGCCATGCACAACTGGTGCCCATCGGGCACCAGTTGCACACGGGGTGGGGAGAATGTGGATATTATTTTTTTTTTTTTTAATATTAGCTACCTTACGCGTACGGTAAGCGTAATCGGCGAAATTTTCGAAAAAATTAAAATTGTTTTTTTTTACTTGGGGGATCGTTGGGGACTCCCTCGACATGTCTAGGTGCTTGGGAGCTGTCAAAACAGCCCCTTTACATGTTTTTTGACTTTGTTATTCAACACCCTGTCAGAGTGCGAGAGAGAAAATGGCGGCTGCCGCTTCCTGGTTTAGACCGATTCAAATGTTTACTAAGATCTAACGGCCAATCAGAATCGCGCTCGCGCACGTCACCGTACGCGTACGGTAAGCGCACCGTAAGCTGGCTCAGATATATATATTGATTTAAAGGCTATTTTCTCAGAATCTACTGAACAGATTTACACCAAACCTACAAAAGGCACTTCCTTGACCTGGGGACTACCTCTCTCTCAAATTTCATTAAATTCTGTTCAGCTGTTCGGGCTGTAGCCCTGTCTAAAGGTCCTATGGAAAAATGCATGGGAAAAACGCGTTTTGGGACCCCCCTTTTATCTCAGCCCCCGCTTGACGAATCCCCCCGAGACTTTCAGGGTAGGAGCAGAGCGTAGCGCCCCACCTATTTTGAAAAATTCGCGAGGATTCGTCGACCGGCGCCAAAGTTATTCAAAATAGAATGTTGCGGATTTCCTATGGAAACGTGGTCCTAACTATAACTACCTACTGGCGACCGCCAGTAGGTAATATATAAAACGTTGTCCCCACTCTTCCCGCTTTCCATCCAGCACACTGAGAAGAGAGAGTCACGAACACCCGTTTTCTTTGTGGCAAATCAGGTCTTTATTGCAATTGTAGCTCTTCTGACACGTTTCGGATAACACAGTATCCTTGTTCACATGCGGAAGTGCTGTCCGCCAACAATTTTTATACCCATGTGTTTTTTTTCCTCTCTGCTAAGTGTCATGTGATACTAAAAATGGAAAACATCCTTACCAAGCACTAGTCTGTTTTCTTTGGTATACAACATTTGCGGCATAACACAAAAACACAATAATTTTATCGGCTTTGTGGTTGTAGCTATTGACATATCCACGAGTAACAATAATAATATTTGTTGCCATGTTTTCATTGCACATAATTGAATATCCGCATAAATGCCAGATATACTATATATCATTCTATGGATGGTTCCAATCGCTAGTACACATTTGCATTTATACAAAGTATATATAACATATGTCGCCTGGGAAATAAATTTTTATGAACCATATTGACACTGAATGCAAAGATTATATAAACATAAATGCTGATTCCAGATAAAATCATCCAAGAATAAAATTCATAAATATAAGTGCAAGAGAAACATGATAAAAACACATAATGTTAACCGCCAAAGCTTTTTGTGCAAAGATACGCATTAATGTAAACCATTGGAAGCTACCATATCCTCTATGATATGCTTTAAAGTGCAAAGCGCTGAATTTGTAAGGTGCTGAAAATTTGTGCAAATCGTGCAAATGTTACTCCATCTGATAATAAATGAAGTAAAGTATATATGGAAAAAAGAGAAAAAAGAGGGGGGGGAAAGAAGAAAGACGGGGGGAGGAAAGTTTGTTAGCAGCTGAGGATCCATTTCAGTTATATTGGAAAAAGGATAACCTGCCGGGATACATTTATGAAAACCGGTTATAAAAACTTCTTACAAAAATTCTTTAATGATAAAAAGCCATTGTAAAAAATATTCCATAAAAAATTCTCACATAGAAAAAACCCCTATAAAAAATTATGGAGATCTTCAGTGTTGTTAAGCCCATTGGGATGTTTAGTGTCAAGTTCAACAATCATTCTTGACTCTAATTGTCGTAAAGATCTTTCCCTATTCCCCCCTCTTGGGGGATATATATGCTCGCTCACTCCTTTCTCCCTTCTGGCATAAGGAAAGCACTCACAGGGGTTTTCTTTAGAGTTTCTTTTTAATTCATCTGCTTTGAGATGTTTCAAAGCGGATGAATTAAAAAGAAACTCTAAAGAAAACCCCTGCGAGTGCTTTCCTTATGCCAGAAGGGAGAAAGGAGTGAGCGAGCATTTTAAACGTGGATACACCTCCGCGTCACGAAGCACCCGTCCGAGAGTGCGCTGGTCTGAGGTGCAGTTGGAGCCATTATATATATATATATATATATATATTCACTGAAAAAACCATAGGTTTCAGGCACGTTATAGTTAGGAATTAGCATTTAAAAAAACCTTAGAAATTCACTGAAAAAACCATAGGTTTCAGGGGCGTTATAGTTAGCTGGACTTTTCACTCGTACAAAACCATTGAAATTCCCCCGTTATAGTCAGTGACATCACTCATGACATCACTGATGACATCTCAAATGACATCATTGATGACATCATCCAGTGAATGTGTGTTTTTCTGAAAATTACATATGTTTTGTATATGTATATCTCAAGGTCGATGGAAGAATAAATGGGTATATAAGTGTCTAAATGGATGATTTGTTTTTGAAAAATTGATTGTATAACTGACTGATTAAGTGTATCTTAGTGAATACATGGCTTAGTGAGTAATGTTTAAATGTGTAAATATCTGTATCAGTCTCTCACTTTGTGTATAAGTGGCTGCATGGGTTGGTGAGTAGCTACATGAGTGTCTATATGGGTTATTAGTTGTTTTTTTGAGTATCAGTATGAGTGTCAGTATGGTTCGGTGGGGGGTATTACGTAGTGCATAGGTGCATGAATGAGTGACTCACTGTTTGTATGTGTTGAAGACAGCATGTGTGCAGGACTGTATGGGTGGATGAGTGTGTGCATGGGTGTGTTAGTGAGTGATAGACTGTCTCAATAGTGTCTTTATGAGTAACTACATATGTTTAAACTAGTATATGTGACTATTGGTGTATATAAGTGAGTATATGTGAGAGTGAGAGATTGGAAGAGTTCCTGTATGAATAAGTATGTGTTTCTATAAGTGATTGTTTAAAAGACTAAGTATGTGTAAGTTTCTGTAGAAGTAAGTGTGGTGGTGTGTGTATAACTGTATATGCAAGTAGATGGATGTTTGATTCTTTATTAGCATGAGTGACTATGTGTGTGAGTAACTGTTGGAAAACGAGGCAGCATCTGTGAGGCCTGCACAAATAACATGACTACATTTGTCCTTCACTGGGAACCAAACACCCAATTGTAGCGCCTGACTCTCAGAGGGTAGCGTTGCAGAGCAGTCTGAGGCTTACTCAAGGGAGGTGGTGTGGGCTAGTAATCGCCATTTGCAGGTGCACAAAAATAACACTCAATAATTGATTGTCCAGTCTGTACTTTGCTTTATAAAAGTAAGAGTACATTTATTAAACACACACACTACTCAATACCATGCACCAATTTACAAATATACATAAGCTGTTGGAATTACTTTGGGACATTGCATAACATCTCCACCCCTCCCGCAGGGGGGGGTGGGGTCTAGTACCACCACTCCCATGTATGCACAGCAACTTGCCCCCAATGCAGTTAGTTGAACATAACCTGGAGCGAGGGCCCTGCGCACTGGCACCATCCCAGTGGCGACCCACCCCATTACCTCCACAAGCATTAAAAAGGGGTAAACCTGCCTTGGTGACACATGACCCTGACTAAGCATCTCCTACTGACCATAAAGTAGGCACCTCTATATCTTAAGGGCTAGCAGTCTGGGGTCTTCACCTAAGTGCAGCAGCAAGAATCCATGTTTACGCACACTTTAGAATGACAGTACTCATCACCTTGGTTGATCATTTGAATGCTTTGCAATTACAGCCCCTTAGGGCATCACAGATGAAATCACAGGATTGCTCATATACAGCCAGACACCCTAGCAGGACTGCCTGGCCACATAGCCCCACTTGGCCTATGACATCTCCTTACACATGTGACTTACAGTCCCTTCAAAAGAAGTACTCCTGTCAACTACACTTCTCCTGCCGTGTGCCTCTTCCCTTTAAAAGGAATCACAAAAGCATGGGATTACGTAAATACAGCCAGACCCCCTAGCAGGAGGGTCCAGCAACATAACTCCATTTAGCTTAACATCACCTTACACAGGTACTTCACTTTACACATGTGACTTTCAGTCCACCTAAAAAGAAATAACCAATAGTAAATGCATTTCGGTGCAATTACACCACTTCACCTCCAGGGGATGCCCTTCTCCAGACATCCCCAACTCAGCCCTTCTGCTGAGCCCTTGAGGGGTTATTCTTCCAGATGCCCCGTGAAACTTGGGGGTGGACTGTTCTTCTTTATGCTGGGGGAGACTGCGGTGCTCCTGCCGCCCCCCTGCACCCCTTTTCACAGATGAGGTTGACCCCCTCCTCTGGAGGCCACCAGGCACAAAAATGGCAGATTTCTTCGTGCTGGGGGGGGGGGGGGGGAAAGACTGTGCTCCCCCAGCCGCTCCCCCAGCACCTTTTCACAAGTGAGGGTGGCCCCTCTCCTCTGGGGGCCACAAAGCACCAAAACAGCAGATTTCCAAATTCCTGGCGAGGCATTATGGGGCACTTCATGCTCCTCTTTACCAGCCCCCGCCACTGGGAACACTCTCCTCTTCCCTCAGGGTCTCTGATTCAGCAGGGTGCTGTCTTCGCTGGCTCCCTGCGCCAGCCTCTCGCCAGGCTCTCCTTCTGGGACTCACCAGCCCCCGCCACTGGGAACACTCTCCTCTTCCCTCAGGGTCTCCAAGGGGATGCCTTCTGCAGGGAACGATCTTCACTGGCTCCCTGCACCAGCCGTTCGCCTGGCTCTGGGCCCCTCTTCTCCCTGCGCTGGGGCCTCTGCTCCTGCGCACCGGTCCTGGGCTTTCCTTCTGGTGCTGGTACGGTCCTGGGGGCAGTCAGGGGGTCTCTCCTTCCAACTGCCCATTGCGCCAGGCTCCAGCACCTTCTGCCTCTGCCGACCACACCCCAGAGAGAGCTTCTCTTCCTGTGCAAGCACTTTTTAAAAGTTGAGTAGGGGGCTGACAGGAAGTGCCTGCTGGTCCTATCAAACAGCGACACATCACTTTTCCTGCCCCTGCTCCCTCCTTCTTGTCCAGCCTCTGTGTTTGTGCAAAATGGCCTCGTCCAGTGTCTCTGGCCACATGGCCTCTGAAACCCAACTCCTTCCACGCTGCCTTCCCTCCTTGGGCTGCTGCCTTCCCTCCTTGGTGCAGCCCGTGCCTGGCACCCAGCGACAGCAGTTGATGGATTGGCCTGCAGACCCTCCCATCTTCCCTTCATGGAGAGGTGGCCCTCGCTTGTGGAAGAAAGGTTATCAATCCATCCAGCTGAGGTCAGCCCTCAGCCTGGGTCTGGTCCTGGCTGGCTCACAGAAATATGACAGTTCTGGATGACCCAAAAGCAGTACAAATATGACTTTGGACTCTGCAGAATACTTCTTTTCACCTCCAATACAATGGACTTTAGTGCATGTCTGGAAACTGTAGGCCTTGTGGAAGTTAATTTAGCCATGGGCCCCACATTCCCTTAGGGAAATAATGAAGTGAAAACACAGTAAGACACACTGACTTTCCCTGGCATGTTTCCAGTGTATAAAGCCTATTCCACCCAATACTGCATAAGTCCTGCCACACCATTCACTTTGTAGCTGCTCCTGGACTGCACACGCTAGGAATCTCCCCTGAGCTGCCCGTACACGTGTGCACACGTATGTACACATGTGTCTGCATGTAACCAGCCCGGTGTCCCTTATTCCAGCTGCTGCGCAGTGGCCTGGTCAAGCCAGGGGAACACCAGTAAAATCCCCATGCTGTCTCTTACATCCTGAGTTCACTGTGGGTGAGTCCCAACTTATGAGGCTCCCCCACAGTAAAAGCTCAACAATTAGTTGCTCAAAAATCAAAAAATCCGGGCGGCCCATAGTGTCAGAACCACCTTCTAACAGTAACTCTATGGATGAGTGGCGTTGTGTAACAGGATGTATAGGTGTGTGAGTACATATGATGAGTGAGTACATGTATGAGTGACTGTATAGGACTGGTGGTGAATGAGTGGATGTGTATGTGGATCTTAGAATTACTGAATAGGTTGTTGTAACTGGTATTGGTATGTCCATTGTTTTGAACATTGTAGTTTCTATTTTTGAATGTGTGTATCAAAGGTTATATTAGGGGAAGAGGAGGTCTGCCACTCTATCACAAGGATGATGTCATCAGTGATGTCATTAGTGATGTCATTTGAGATGTCATCAGTGATGTCATGAGTGATGTCACTGACCATGTCATGAGTGATGTAATATGTGACGTCATCAGCAGTGCATTGCGGGCGCGCGAGTTATAGTTAGCTGAAATAACTATAACAGGGGAATTTCAATGGTTTTGTACGAGTGAAAAGTCCAGCTAACTATAACGCCCCTGAAGCCTATGGTTTTTTCAGTGAATTTCAAAGGTTTTTTAAATGCTAATTTCTAAGTATGCCTACAGAGATAGGACATGTGAAGAAAGATGAAAAAACGCACAGAAAGAAAAAAAAGAAATGCAGAAAGAAGCAACAGAAGTCCTCAAAGACGGAGAAAAGTGCAGGAAGAAGGATAACGTGCAGAAAGAACAAACAGAAGAGCAGAAAGAAGCCTTGTTGCAAAATCATCCTGTACCCTCAACTTTTTCAGACGGATACTGGTGGTAACTGAGTCTGACTAACCAGTCCTAGAGCCAGTGCTATGTTAAAAGACACTCAGAATACAGTGAAAACACCTACATACACTAGGGAACACTATGCGTTGGGGTCCCTCAGCATGACCTCCTCTGTAAGCCCCTAGTATATAATAGGGCAGGGGATTAAAACTACCTCTTAAAACGCGCCACAGGGTGTGTTTGCACACGTCACCTCAGGCCCCTTCCCCTCACTTCCCCACTGTGTAAACACGCTCTGTGGCCATTTTAAGTTGGGAGATTAAGTCCCCTTGAATCCTGAGGGTCCCTAGGGTCCAACTAGACCACTAGGTACCTCCAGTAAGTGCCACAGAGCTGCGTTGCAGAGAGATGTAAAAAGGGGCACGGCCTAGACCACCTCTCTGCAACGCAGCGGAGTGGTGCTTACTGGAAGCACCTGGTGGGCTAGTTGGCCCTCAGGGACCCTCAGTATTGAAGGGGAATTAATTCCCCAACTTACAACTGGCCAGGGGGTGCGTTTGCAGAGTGCTTCAAGGAGGGGGAGTGGCCTCCAGCGCGATGCCGGTCTTTTATTTATAGTATTTTTTTAATAAAGGAGGGCTGTGTGGCCCCCCTTCATTTTCTAATTTACTGGCCCTGGGGACCCCATCATTTTTTTAGTGAAAAAAATACATTTGGCCCTCCCAAGGCCATAATCGGCCCCGGGGACCCCAACCCCCGGGTCATGGCCTTTTTTTAATTTAAATTCTTTAGGATGGGGCTGCGTTGCCCCCCTCCTCAGGCCACTTATGGCTTCGGGGACCCCATCCCCAGGGGCCGGCCTTTGTTTTTTATTATTTTAAAAATATATATATTTATAGAAACACCTAGGACATGCTGGACAAACCGTATGTACCTATCACCATGACGGTTTGCGTGATATTCATTAAAAGGCGACTATGCATAGAATGAATCCACATGGAATGTATTTACACCGCTAGTGAAGCTCTGACGTGTCTGACGCCCTACCGTGCCTAATCCCGGTGCCCCCGCCGGTGGGTACTCTCCAATTAGACACCCTTGTCGTTTATTTATACAAACATGGGTAGCTATTGACGGGCACATTTAATATACACGCACACCAAGCCATTCAAAGGGGATTCGACAAAAATTCGACCAAACTATGCAAGAAACCCCCCTCACGGTTAATAAAAAACACATCCACCGCCGGATGTGTGATACTTTTTATTTTACTCTCTGGAAAGGAGACAAACCTCACCTGAGAGTCACAGCGTGCTCCTGGCTGAGCCCAATGCTGTGTTACACCCACCAGTGCCCGCCAATTGCCTCACACCTCTGTGCTGTATTCCACCAGCTAGTGCATATGCTATGACACTCTCTAGCCCATGTGCACTGTAACACCACCCCGTGAATATGTCATGCCACACTTGCCTTCGCACGGGTTATATTGCCACATCTAACGTGCCTTCCTCGATGTGTATGTTATAACGCACAGCGCTATGCCATACATATTACCATCTGGGATCCATATCTTTGTCACAGTGCATATGCAACGTTACACTCCCCAGCACATATTTTATATTACAACTTTAGAGACTAGTTATGTTACACAACACTGCCCTGTGCATATTACACTCCAAGGTGCATATCGTATAGCACGCGCTAGTCCCTGTGCTATCTCGCGCTCTCCAATGAATCTGACATTGCGCACAATGTATTGCATATTATATTTCATGCCCCGGTTCATCTTATATCACACTTTTTGGTGCATAGTTTATACCATATACTACATCTAATTTTCATTTTCAATCGTGCTCTCAGGACTATGTTCTATATACCACTGCGTCCACCTACCCTTTTCACGGGCATTACATTTTGCGATGGGGGTGGAGGGTCAGGGGGTGTTTCTGCCAAGTGAGCCCGGAGTCACAGTCACAAACGTCCTCTTCTTCCTGAATAAAAGTGAGATTATGCTGCATACTTGTTCATATTTTAAGTAGTTCGCATAGACACACATTTTAAAAACAATAAAGTTCCTAATACCCACCTTCTCTGAACAGTTAGCTTGTTGCCCCATCCACCTCCTCCCTATCCTCTGTTGTCTGAATCCATGGACTAGCCTCCTCCCTCCTGCCATGCATGGTCTGATGTGCTGCCACTGCCCTCCATTTAGCATGATGTACCAGTCCACTCCTCCTGCCCTCCATTGCCCAATTATATGGCCCATCATTGACCTCCTGCTTAGCCTCTGTGCTTAGCTTGCTGCCCCTATTCTCCTTCCCCCTGCCCTCTGATGTCTTTGTGCATGCCCCTGCTCCATCCTTTTTGCCCACTATGTTCCATGGACCTGCGACTCCTATCTACTCTGAGTGTTCTGTTGAGCTGCCCCTCCCCTCCCACCTGCCTAGCATTGTCAGAGGACTATAACCTGTCCCTGCCACCTCCACCCTGCCTGTCCACATGCCATGCCCCTATCCCCTTCCTCCTGTCCTCCATGGTCCATTTTACTGCCACACCCTTCTGCCCTCCCTGATCTGTTGTGCTGCAACTGTTCCTCCTGCCTGCCCCGCGCGGTCTGTTGTGAGGCCCCTTCCCCTGAACTCTCTTGCCTGTGCCCAGGTCCTAACCCTTCCTTCTATCCTCCATGGTCCCTTGTGCATGCCCCTGCACCCTCCTTCTTGCCCACCATAGCCATTGTGCTGCCACTAACCCTCCCGCTTGCCATCCATGGTCTTCTGTGCTGCCATGGCCCCTCCCACCTTCCCTGTGTGGTCAGCTAGCTGCCTCTGACCCCCTCCCACCTTCCCTCCATGGTCTGTGTGTATGCCACCATAGTCTCATTGTTGCTTTCCATGGTGTGTCATGTTTCTAGTGACCATCCTGCCTGACCTCCATGGTCATCTTGCTGCTCCTGCCCTGCCACCTTGCCCCCAGCCCTCTGTTTCCATGTGCAGACCCCCTATTCCCTCCCTCCTGGTTTGTCTGTTCCATTGTAATGCCCCTATCCGTCCCTCCTGCCCTTTATGGTCTGTTATGCTCCAGCTTTCTCTCCTGTCTGTCCATTATGGTCAGCTAGCTACCATTGCCTCTTTCCCATCTGTTCTCTGTTGTCCATGTGCATGGTCCTGTCCCCTCCCTATTGCTTTCTATGGATTGTTGTGCTGCACTCCCGTCCCGCATGCGCTGTGTGGTGTATTGTGCTGCTGCAAACCCTGATGCCTGCCCTGTAGGGTCAGTTTGGTGCACCTCTCCATGTCCCTCCTGTCCTCTGTTATCCGAGTCCATGTTCCTACCCCAATTCCTCCTGCCTACCATGATTCAATGTACCATACTTGCGAACATTTTGAACTTGGTAAGAGGGAGATTTTGAAAAAAAACTGGGGTATTGATTTTCCCCTTTGAGTTACATTGAAAAAGAGGAGATTGTAGACAGGAGACAGATCAAATAAAGCCCATTTGAGCTTAAAAACATTGGACGTTTCCTGGCTGAAACGGGTCTGTTGGCATGTATGGTTGTACTACCACTGCCTCTTCCTTCTGCCCACAATGGTCTATTATATTGCCACAGCCTCTCTTGCCATTCCTGTATTGTTGGTTTGTTGCCCCTGCCCCCCTTTCCACTGCCCTCCATAGTCTGTTGTGCTGCCACTGCCCTTCCTGCCTGCCCAGTGTGGTCAAATAGTTGCCTCTGCACTCTCCTACCTGCCTTCAATTTTCAGAGTCCGTGCCCCTGGCCTCTGCCTCTCAACAGTATCCCAATGAACAACTAGATTGCTAACATTCTATATTTATTAAAAAAGTGTGGAACGCCTGACGTCATCTTGATGTAATCAAAACTGTAATACCTAGAGTATTTCCTTTAGAAATTACATATATGAGAGGGTCTTATTTGCATCAAAATTATGGTTAGTGCTCTAAAAAACTAAAATGAGGACATATTTTCTGAGTTTTCAAATAGCGACAAAGAACTTTAAAATTATTTGTAATCTTTATGTTTTTTTATCCAGTTGACCACTTGATTAAATGTTGCACCTTGGCGAGAGGATGTGGTGTTACTTCCAGAGCTGCAGACTTTGCAACTGGGGAACCAGGTTAGAGTTTCTGCTTCAGCTCAACATTCTGTGATTGTGGTCAAATCACTTAATCTCCCCATGTCTACAACCAAAATGAATTTGATCTTGTGTGATATAACCAATGCTCACGTAAAGCATTCCAATACCTGACAAGTCTGCACTATATAAAACTGCAAATACACAAAAAATAAGTGTTTTGCACACTTCTGTCATTGGGCTACATGTGGGCTACATCTGGGTGATAGTTGTGCTGCATGTAGGCTCTTTTGTGTCTGGTGGCCATATGCATATCAGAATTTTTTAATGAAATAGAAGAGGATTTGAGAAGTCACTCAAAATATGCCCTAATTTTTCTTTCTTCAGCACTAATCATAATTTCTATGGCAAAATGAACCCCCTCATTGTGTTCCTTTTTAAATTAAATGTTTTAATTGTTACCAGTTTATTCCAATCAAGATGGCTTCAGGTGTGCCATACTTTTGTCATAAGTAAGACAGTAAGCGCTCTAGTTGTTCTTAAGAACACTCTGGGACATTCTGTCATTAAGCTATACTTGGGCTACATCTGGGTGATATTTGGGCTACATTTGGGCTCTTTTGTCTCTGGTGGCCATCTTGGGAGATTTATTTGTTATGAAGTTTCCTAATTTCCTCATTTACTGCAGTCTCCTCAGTGGGAATACTTTCAGTTTTTTATTTTGGTTCCATCAAGAAGGCATTCAGATGTGTCACACATTTGCCATAAATTCTGAATGTTAGCACTCTAGTTGCTCATTAGATCACTGTAGTAAAACTACTGCTCACCAGGGAAGTCTGCTGCTGGTATTCAAAGTGCATGTTTCAGTCTGCATGTCAGAATTTGTTTATGAAATAGAAGAGGATTTGAGAAGTCAAAATGTGCCCTAATTTTTCTTTCTGCAGAACTAATCATAATTTCTATGGCAAAATGAACCCCCTCATTTTGTTCCTTTGTAAATTAAATGTTTTAAGTGTTACCACTTTATTCCAATCAAGATGGCTTCAGGTGTGCCATACTTTTGTCATAAGTAAGACTGTTAGCGCTCTAGTTGTTCGTTAGAACACTCTGGGACATTCTGTCATTGGGCTATACTTGGGCTACATCTGGGTGATATTTGGGCTACATTTGGGCTCTTTTGTCTCTGGTGGCCATCTTGGGAGATTTATTTGTTATGAAGTTTCCTAATTTCCTCATTTATTGCAGTCTCCTCAGTAGGAAATACTTTCAGTTTTTTACTTGGTTCCATCAAGAAGACATTCAGATGTGTCACACATTTGCCATAAACTCAGAATGTTAGCACTCTAGTTGCTCATTGGATCATTGTAGTAAAGCTACTGCTCACCAGGGAAGTCTGCTGCTGGTATTCAAAGTGCATGTTTCAGTCTGCATGTCAGAATTTTTTTATGACATAGAAGAGTATTTGAGAAGTCAAAATGTGCCCTAATTTTTCTTTCTGCAGCACTAATCATAATTTCTATTGCAAAATTAATCCCCTCATTGTGTTCCTTTGTAAATTAAATGTTTTAAGTGTTACCACTTTATTCCAATCAAGATGGCTTCAGGTGTGCCATACTTTTGTCATAAGTAAGATTGTTAGCGCTCTAGTTGTTCGTTAGAACACTCTGGGACATTCTGTCATTGGGCTATACTTGGGCTACATCTGGGTGATATTTGGGCTACATTTGGGCTCTTTTGTCTCTGGTGGTCATTTTGGGAGACTTATTTGTTATGATGTTTCCTAATTTCCTCATTTACTACAGTCTCCTCAGTAGGAAATACTTTCAGTTTTTTACTTTGATTCCATCAAGAAGGCATTCAGATGTGTTACAAATTTGCCATAAATTCAGAATGTTAGCACTCTAGTTGCTTATTAGATCACTGTAGTAAAGCTACTGCTCACCAGGGAAGTCTGCTGCTGGTATTGAAAGTGCATGTTTCAGTCTGCATGTCAGAATTTTTTAATGAAATAGAAGAGGATTTGAGAAGTCACTCAAAATGTGCTCTAATTTCTCTTTCTGCAGCACTAATCATACTTTCTATGGCAAAATGAACCCCCTCATTTTGTTCCTTTTTAAATTAAATGTTTTAAGAATTACCACTTTACTCCAACCAAGATGGCTTCAGGTGTGCCATATGTTTGTCATAAGTAGGACTGTTAGCGCTCTAGTTGTTCTTTAGAACACTCTGGGAAGCTGCAGTAGAACACAAAGGAATCAACTGACAGCCTCTGCCCTTGTTGGATGTACATGTTTTACTGAGAATGTCAGACTTCATTCTCACATGACTGAGAAAGATAATGTGAATTTACAGAAAATATGCTCTCAGTTAGCTTATAGATCACCTTCCAAACCTCTGTGGGAAAAGCATGAGAAAATAGTTTTCTCTCAAACATGATTCATGATATCACAGCAGAAGGCTTTTTCACATGGTAAAATCACCTTAAAACACACCACAATTCCTAAAATGAGTATGGTACCATCAACAAATGATTTATAATGTAACTAAAGTCTTAAAACCTTCTATTAACTGCAATGCTTTTTAATGAGGTGCTATCAAGTATATTGGTCCCAAGATGACTGCAAACACTTCTTGGATGAAGTGCTGACAGCCAATCAGATCTCACGATGAGATGTGTGGTTAGGCTCCGCCCAGATATATATGTGATTTTACATTTGATTTTCTCAGGAACTACTGAACGGATTTACACCATTTAAGCAAAAGGCACATGCCTGACCTGAGGACTACCTCTTTGCCAAATTTCAAATAATTCTGTTCAGCCGTTCGGGCTGTACCTTTAACTAAAGGTCCTATGGGAAAATGCATGAGGAAAACGCGTTTTGGGACCCCCGTTTTTTCTCAGCCCCCGCTTGACGAATCACCCCGAGACATTCAGGGTAGGAGCTGAGCGGAGCGCCCCATTTGTATTGAAAATTTCACGAAGATAAGTCAACCGGTGCCAAAGTTAATCAAAATAGAATTTTCAGATTTCCTATGGGAACTCGGTCCTAACTATAACTATCTACTGGCGAACGCCAGTAGATAATATATATATATGTATTTGTTTATGCATTTACTACACAGTGGCTATCACCACAGTGTAGTTATAGTTAAGTCAGAGTTTCCATAGGAAGAGCTTTTATTGCTTCACTAATAAACTAGGCATTGTTTGAGGAATCTTCACAAAGCTTTCCAAAAAAAAAAGGTAATCTACCTCAGCTTTTCCCTGGAAACTTGTGGGTGATCAGTGAAGTAGGGGGCAGACAAAATGAGGGGACCCCAAAACATCTTTTTACCATGCAATTTCCTGTTGAATGTTGAGAAGCGATACAGAGAAAACAGGTGAACTGAATTACATCAAATTATGACATAAAGCTAGATCTTTACTCACAAAGAGTGCTTTTTGTGACTAGGTGTAATTAAATTCAGCCGTTTTTGTGAAACTAAGATGTTAAACTATAGTGATGTCTGGATTCTTGGTCGTGCAGGAGTCCCATGGTAATCATATGGCATCGCAATTGTGAAAAACTAAAGCATTCTGATTTGCCAAAAGGGTCCCTTCGAGAAAGTGTATTTTGTGAATTACAATGGTCTTACTCTTTTGTTGGTGTGTTTTTGTATTAGTATACTCCTCCTTTAAAGCCACCCGTTTTTGAGAAAATATTCCCCATTTTCCCACCACTCCGCTGGTCCCTCTGACATTTACTGCTAAAACCTGTGCCTATATATTCCTGAATATCCATGCCTGAGCCATAGACCATTTTCCATGAGAAGCTCTGTCTTACTCCAGGTTTAGGTCTCTAATGCCATTGGAATAATGAGCAGTAATGTCGAAACACTTGTCTGTTTACGCCTGGGGACCGTATTATGGGAAAGGTGCACTGCCCCAGTCTGCACCGTGGTGCACCTTTTACAAGGTGTACCTAGCGCAGCCCAGAGCAGTGTACCCTATTACCATGAATGCGCTGACTCCAGGGCAACCGCAAGCTCATACTTTGTCTGGGTGCAGCACATTAGTGAAGAATGGAGCAGCAGCTCCCTCTGTTACTGTGCAGGATTTGCACTCAACTCCAATTCAGAGGGGGAGAGAAATCCCCCTGCGGGTGTCTGCAATGAGTGACTGCACCCACTTGCAGGGTCATGTCTGGGGGTCATTGGGTCCCCCTTTACTCCCTCCAGGCTGCCTTTGGGTGTCTCTGTGTCAGAGTGCATTATACAGCGCGGGCACAGAGGCAAAGTGTTTCCCTGCATGCCCCCATCCAGTAAGGAGCTGTGCACCTAAGATAACACCGGTCATGTATGTGTGGCTATGCTATGTGTATTACGGAAGGGGTCGCTTACGTATCTGCCCCGCCCCCCTCTAATAGCACAGTACTATAATGGGGCACAAATAAAGAGTTCACACACCCGCTGCACATGCCAATGTTATCTTCATCGTCAAGTCCTGGAGAACCATTGTTTGCAAGATGACCAATCACAAAGGACCATCGCTTAACTGCACCTTTGTAAGGGGTCGTGCAGGGTAAGGAAGACTGGATGGAATCCCCTCTCTCAACCTAAAACATCTTTCAATGCGAGGCCCTAATTAAGGGTTTGAAATACAGCAAAATATAAACTCCATGGCAATGTATCAAATCAGCCATTGATTCCTGCATGCAGTGTATTTAAAGTTCTATAAATATATATAGCACAGTCTAAATGTTGGCCTCAGCTGCCATCAATCTTCGGTGTTATCCTGCTGAACTGTGCCATTAGCTAATGACTTCAAAATGTGCACATGTTGTAAGCTACTTCACGCCTGAGTCATTGAACCATTAAACAAGCTGATGTGCATGGCATCCCTTTTAACTCTATTGTTTGCACAGACGGCTGGCAAAACGTTAGGACACATTTTGGTGCAAATCCGAATTACAAGTATATTCTGTGTCCAAATAACACAGATGTAGCTCGCCCATTTTATAATAACAGTTTGGAAAAGGTTGTTTTAACAGTGCATGGGACGACACTTTCAGACGCTGTTTTTCGTGATATATTTTTGCATTAATGCCATGTTTTGAAGGCTGGAAGCACCTTTCCAGAAGGCGTTCACCAGTCTCGTTCATCATAGCTGAGACCACAGTACAGTGGAGATTTTGGCTCCAGCACCCACGTTGAAAAAAGCAGATAACACGTGTTTTAAAAAATAAATAATGTCATCGCCTGTTTTGCTGGTTGGCAAGTGCTATTTACTTTTAGGATTCACAGTACGAGCATGTGATTGATAAAAGTACAGATTATTTTTTTGACCATCTTTATTGAGTTTTGCAGCATAACAAAGCATGAGTTACCAGCCGTGGCTCGTCCGCTAAGGCGGCGGAGAGTCGTCGCCCCACTAAGTGTAAAAGGAATAATGAAATGATAATAACGAAACTTTATTATCATTTTATTCTTCTGTATGGAGCCCAAGGCTGGTTAGGGCGGGGCTGGGCTTGTTACAGGTAGAGGAAGGAGGATTATTTGCTGTATAAGTGGGCATGAAGGTTAGGCCGGCCATCTTGGGTGGAGGAGATGCACAGCCTACCCTCCCTGTCTATGCACCGAACCAGGGCTCTCAGACCAATCACAACGCTGCTGTCATGCTGGTGACAGCAACATTGGGATTGGCTAGAGGAGTCTGGGAGCCTGTCTGCTTCCATGCTGCCAGGAAAAGAAGAGGACGGAGAAACAAGGACCCGCCAGGTAAGTGAACTTTATTTTTATTATTTAAAATCGATCCCCTGCCCTACCACTAATTTTCCGAAGCTTCCCACACTGAGTTACACTGTGATTGTACTTCTTTGAAATCATTAGTTCAGATAAAAGTACAACATATGCATTGAATGTGGACTGTAGCTGTAAGGGTGTTGTGTGGGCGCCTTGTGATGTTGCATTTGTGCCACTGTCCTGAGACCCGCAATGCCACTTGCGCGCTTTTAGGATTCACAATAGAAGCATTTGATTCATAAATGTGCAATGTTTGCATTTACTGCCACTTGTTGTGGGCTATTGCCATCAGGTTATTCGGTACATAGGTGGTGGTGCTGCATATGGGCCCATGAGACACAATGACACTGTGGTGGTGTGGCACTATAATGCTATTCTCTGTATATTTCATAGTAAGAGCATCTGATACCCCCCCCCTCCCCCACAGCGCCTTAAGACCCTTACGGGTAAGTAGCACGCTTCACAAATCCCTGATTGATTGATTGAAAGTGCAATGTATGCATTACATAACACCCTTGGGTGGGCTATCGCCGTGATGGTGTTGTGTAAGTACGGGATGATGCTGCATGTGGGTGTCTGCCCTTGAGGCAAAATGGCATCTGTGGTTGTATGGTGCGCTGATGCTAATCGCCCTTAAGATTCACAAATGGGCATGTGATTCCTAAAAAAGTATGTATTAAATGCCATCCTTTTGGGTGGGCAACAGCTGTAAGGCTCTTCTGTAGGTAGGTTGATGAGGCTGCAAGTGGGCCACTGCCCAGTGAGCCACATTAGCATATGTGGTTGCATGGTGGGCTAATGCTATTCGTCTGTGGGCTGACGCAACCACAGCTGCATGTTGAATCATCCATGTGTGCGACATCTTAAACACCTGATCTTATTGGGAGTGGCGCATGGCCCAGCCACAGCTTGGAAAGGCTCACAAAGGCCAGAACTCCAGCTGCCCCAGGGGAGCATGTGGACTCTTCAGCGCCAGAAGATCAGCTGCAAACTCCCAAGATGGAGGCAGAGGAGCGAGGATAAGTCACTTCTTGGTTGGTTAGCTATGCACGAAGGAACATTGATGTGTTGTAAATGGGAGCATAAGTCTGCATTGAGCCAATTATTTGTGCGCTGTAACAGCTGTGATGTGATGGTTTTACTACTAAATGTTGCTTATACTGTAACAAGTGCACGCCTGTGGGCTGGGTATTGTGCACATCTCAGCAATTTCTTTGAGTTGTTTTTACAGACATGCCATGCTTAATTTATAAAGAAGAGTAAGTATCAGGGCCCTGTCCAGGAGGCCACAGCAGCTTGCCCCAACCATTGCCTCCTCCAGCGCTGCCAATGACAGTAGAAGCATAATTATTAACCTCTGCACTCCTACGTGTGATAATTCAGAAAATTCCAGGCCACCTAAAAGTATAAGAACGGCGTGGGTGGCAGATATTATTCATTATAATATAAATTCAATTATTAAACACTGTTGTTTTGCTCATCTTCAAATTAAACAGACAGCCCCACCATGTGGTGGACTGTCATTAGTACCGGTGTTGAGAATTAAGTTCTGGTGCTGAGCACTGGAAACCTCCGGCTCAAATTAAGCATAACAGATGAGCAAGGAAATTGCTCATTAATGGTATGAGGACTTACAAAGAGGCAACAGCGGTTGAAGTGTTGCTGTTGTGACAGAAGTGTGAACGTCCCACAACACTTATGCAAGAATTTACATACTCAAGGTTACCAATTTTCCAGAGGAATGTGTAAATTTAGGAATTAGTTCCCAAGGGGTAAACTTTCTGTATCCAAAGGCTACAAGGAGCTAAAAGAGAGGAGCATTGCTAGGTTTTTGGTGCATGAGGGTGGTGATTTATCAGTTCAGCAGCCTACTGAAGGAAACTTTTCACAGACGCAGCCTAGGATGCTGGCAGTGAACATAATCACTAGTCAATGCAGCTCCCTATGCAGCCCTGCAAGGCATCCAAAAAAGCGGCACACATCTTTGGGAATCCTATACATCTGTGGATTGCATATGCTTGCCACACACCTTTGGGCTAACTATGGTTGCCACAGAATTTTGTTTGACCGACTTGGGTTTGGAACGCAATTTTATTTGAGCTGCTAAGGGTTGGCACACAACTTTGTTCAAACTTTGTTGGGCTCCCAGCCTAGAGTTGGTCTTCATTTTTGGGCTAGCAAAGTTTAGCACATATTTTTTGGTTGCTTGGGATTGAGATATATTTATGTGTCTATGACTGACACATGTTTGGGCTGCCAGTGTGCTCAATAGCCTGGTTGGCCAAAATTATATAGAGAATCAATTTTGAATTAAAAAAACAGAAGGTATACATGATGATGAGGAAGACCAGGAATAGGATTTTAGAGCCTTCTGCAAAAAGTGGAGTGGTGAACCCATCTAAATAGCATATAATGTGACATTACAAGAAGTGACGTCACTTCATTTTTCACCCTCTTTAGCATACTGAAGCAACTTCACCGTAGCTTTCCTGGTTTCCTGGTATATAAATATACATCCTAATTATAATAAAAACATAGGGGCAGATTTACAAGCCCCTTGCGCCACTTTTGCGTCATTTTTAACATGGGAAAAGTGACGCAAAAGTGGCGCAAGGGGCTTGTACATCTGCCCCATAGACTCTAAATGTGTATAACAGAAATACCATAGAGTATAGTACACCAATCAGGTCAACTGTGAAAGAAATCCTGACTGGGCCAGTTAAACCATTCTTTTTAGGAAGGTTGTAAAGGAGTAACATTGACTGTTTGTAAAACGTATGATGCACCTGATAGCAGTATATTTGTGGGTGGCGTTGCATGAATGATCCATGCTTGAACTCCAGGTCCCCAAGTAGTGGACAGGGTTAGTAGAATAGATTCACAACACAGCGTGTGGCTTTGCTAGTGCTCACAGTAAGAATAAGCATACCTTGTACATACTTCACCATTCCCAAGTTACAGTCTGTCAGAACTGCTTGGCCACCTATGGCTGAAAGGGGAGTGGAAACTGAGGAGAGCATAGGACCATAATATCTCAAAGCCCACCACTTTCAATGCATCCCGACGCCTGCTGAAACACAGAGAGGCTGCAGAGAGGCACCTTGTCCCCGGTCCTGACTACAGGAAACGGCCATGTCCAAAGACACACAAAGGACAGTACCCACGGTCACATTGTTGTACCCAAGAAACTCAAACATCAAACTGTCCACAGAGCACAACTTAAAACACAAGATCTGAAACAAATGATTGTGTTGGGAAAGCAGGGATGACAAAGAGAGTAACCTCTGCTGAATCCTAAAACTGTTTTGGAGTGATTCTTTATGGAACAGTGTTTTCTATATGGCTGCTTGGTACGTGTTATAATGTATTTTAATTCCTAAACTATTACTGTAATGTTTTACCAATCGATATAACATTAATTATCCTGTTACCCTTTTTGGTACTTTCCTCTTCTTTCCCTTCCCCATCCCCCCTTTGGCTTTGTCTCTTTTGGAATGCCCGGGAGTGCACCTTAGAATGTTCAGCTGCACTCTGCACTCTGTCGTTGTTTTGAAGTGACTTGGAGGTGTCAGTTAGATAAACGCCAGTTCCCCCAATTGCCGAGGACTGGATGTATTTCAACACTGGCGACTGAAGACGGGATCCGCTGTGTAGAGGACAGCAAGACACCTTCACCCCTCTGCTGTGGTCACTCTCATCAAAGGCTAGACCTTATTATATGGACTGAGGTCTGTAATTTTCTATTACAGTGTGTACATTGGTTGAATAAATCATATTAATTTAACAGCACTTAAGCATCATTAAGAATATGGGTGGGAGGAGGAGCCAAGATGGCGACCGGGACGGCAGCGTAGATTCCCGGCTCCGTGAACCTCCGCATCCCGCACGGATATCCTGCATGAGATCCTTATTCTGCGCCACGCGATCGTGTTTGTAAACGAAAGTGGCAACCGATCGTGTGATCCTGAGGTTTCTGACTGCAGTACCGCCGGAGAAATCAGCGATTGAACTTTGCGGCCCGTGCGGTCCCGAAGCCGGGACCTCGAGTGGACGCCTTGGCCGGGCGGCAGTTTAACAACAGCGGCCTGTGGTGACTGGGTGGAGTCGGTCCGCCGGAGTGTTGCTCCCCTCGGCCTGCATTTTGCTGTGGTCGCTCCCCCCCTGCTGAGCGCTGCGGACCGAGGACATGCCCGGGTGTGCGATTCTCGGATTCTGTGGTGTTTGCCCCTGCCTTTGACTGTGAGCTGCCCGGGCGCCGTCCCTGGTTCGCCCTGATCCTTGCGGGCTGCTCCCGGCTTTTTGCGGGAGCTGGTCCGTGGCGGAGACGACTATTGCCCGTGACCGCGCAACGGTTGCATCTGTTCCTCCCCCAGGATCCTTGTCTTCAGCGACGTGGACCTTGAGGCGTTGGTCCCGGGGTCCTGGCCCCAATACGAGTCGGGCCTTCCCAGCGGCCATTTTGTCACTATGCAGCCTACCATCCTGTCCGCTGGGACGCAGCGGGACTGGGGGTGTGTGACGGTCGGGAGTGTGGCAGAGCGATCGGAGAGAGCTGCCCTGGGGTACGGCGACCTCCTGGAGGCCCTTGGTGCCCTTCATTACTCCTTGGCTCATGGCGCCGGGGTCCTGGGGAGGAAGCTAGATGGTGTGGTATCAGCGTTGGGACAGTGGCGGCATGCTGGTCCACCAGTACACAGTGGCTTTCCACACTGCCCACAGGAGGAAGATGTTGCGGCCCCCCCCGCGATTAGTGTACAGCCGGACACTCCGGACAGTATGCTACCGTGTGGTCAGCTAACTGTGGGCTTGATCTGCTCCGGAGGTGTTGGACCTGAGCGGAAGATGGAGGCCTTGTCCCGTGCGCGGTCTCTGGCGGCCCAGGGACGATTCCGGCAGCGTGTGTCTCATTCGACTGCTTCAGCCTGTCTGGACCTTGTGTGCAGTGTAAATCCTGGGGCAGCACTGGAAAAGACGCCCCCCCATGAAGCGGTCCGTGCTGATGCTCAGAGACTTCCACCCCACCTGTGTGCGTTGCTTCCCGACTGTTTTTGGACACTCCTGTACCTTGGGACATCGGACATGGTGCTGGGTCGAGGGGCAGGCATGGGCAGAATTGCACAGAGCGGTCAAGGCTGAGGCTGATCCTTCGGGAGTGGTCACCTAGTAGACAGGCGGACTCATGGTTGCGTGCTCTCATGGTTATTCGCATAGTTGGTGCATAATGCTCCCCACTCCCCCCCCTCCTTTTTTGATATGATCAACTTGGTGCTGCTAATTGTTTGCCGTGGGGAGACTTCACCGTGCGGGAGGGAGAAGCCGGGGGTATGTTTTGAAGGCCCTCCTCCAGTTTTATTACATTTCTTCCGCCCCCCCGTCTGGGGGGGCTCTTTCTTACTCCTTTTTTCCCTGTCTCTTCTATATTTCGGGTCTAGTTCCAGGGCGACAGGCACACTGCTGGGGGGTGGGGCCATACTCATTCGCAGAGGTGCAGGGTGGGGGGATGGGGGAGGGGACTCTTTAGTCTTTATCTCTTTTTCCATGGCCTCCTTTTTCTTCTCTGTTTCTTTTTGCCTGTTTTTCTGGGATCAGCGCGGTACACCTCTCTTATCGTGAATCGCTTGCTCTTAATGTGTGCCACAGTTTCCGGGGGGTTCGCTGGGCTGTAGGTACGGGGACCTGTAGGCGCAACTATCTTTGATATTTCTCCCTATCCGTACTTTCCCGTGTCTGCGCCATTGATTCAATGTATTGCTGCTTGCTGCTTGCGTCTCTTATCCTAGCCCTTATCGCTGTTGGGAAACTGTTTGGCACCTGATCCTACTGTTTTGTTTTATTATAAAATGAAAAACCTTTTCTCTCCTGGTGTCCTACCTGAGCGGCTCATTGGCCGGACTATACTGTATTGTAGACTTTGCTCTCCGAGGTGCCGCCTGTGTTTACACGTGCTTTTATTGTTCTGATTGCTTAGCGGCCGGCCCCGGGGGGTTGTAGGCCCATACGTGTAAATGATTGAAACGTCAATAAAGGTTTTTCAAAAAAAAAAAAAAAAAAAAAAAAAAAAGAATATGGGTGGAAGAGGAACTGTGGATATGTCTGTAGCTTTCAGAAAAATATTTGTTTTCAGTTTTCTTACTGTAGAAGTATTCACGCGGATATTGTGCCTGCCAAGAAACTGAAATGAGAAAATAGACAAGGGATACATTAATTTTCTGGTTGTGCATTGCTCGGTCTGTTAGACAGCTCAGTGGGTCATTGCACATGCTGCAGGAATCTATGTGCTACCCTCGGATGATTGGTTTTATGCTATCTCTGGCTTTCATCCAGGCGAGGAAGATGAAATGAGATCTACATGTTGGGCAAAATTAGCAACTCTCCTTGACTGTACCAAGTCCAGAGCCACACTGTGCGTCATCAAGGAAGCTATCTCCTAGCGTGGATGAATATTTTACCTCAGATGGTGCTTTTTAAAACAACACGAACTAGAGTTTCACAGGACTTTGCAAGCACATTTTATAAGTGAGTTTAGGTGGTTTTTGGAGCTGCAGCCGATGATGATGCTGTGTTGTTGGCGGTGGCTGCTTGGTCAACTCTGTGCTCGGACGTCATTGGCAGAACCAGCTTTCAACTAGTAGTGCTATTGGGTTAGGGAAAGCAGCACACCATGGTTGTGGACCTGGGAGGTTGGGGGTTCATTGTATGCAGTCAATCCCCACAGATGGACTTGCATAAGGAAACCACAGAACGCTGCAGCATTTATATGTGGTAAGGGGTGAAGTACACAATCATATCAGTGGCCGTCATTAAAACCTGAGCTCTCATTAATACCTTAGAGGCTTTGTCCTTAGCCCTGCTGGTCCTTGTTGGATGCACCAATAGAACACTGAGAGATTAAAAGAGTATGTCATGATCTTGACATACTACACACTCCTTCTTGAAATAAGATGATATCAGTAATCATAATTGGTATTTTTTTTTTTTTTTTTTTTTATGTTTGAAAAGCTTTATTCAAGAAGGAATAAATACAAAGGCATCAGCCGCAATATAAGAAACAAACAAATGGAATAAGTTACATTAAACAAGCTAATGTCATTAAAAGAAAAATAGAACAAAGCATTTTATAAATTTTTTAAGGAAAGATGGGACAGGAAAGGGGGAAAGGAGGATCAGGAAAATAAAGGGGAAAAGGGGAAAGGCAAAAACATATTATATAATAAAAGATCCTAAAACCTTGCTATAAAGAAGGAATGAAAACTGTAGGCATTACAACAATCAAAATGTTACACAGCAAACCCAATAGTGTCATAACCCAATCTGATATTATTAAAGTAGAAGGAGGAGGAGTAACACCCTCAAGGTGGTTTAAAGTTTTCCGAAGTGATGGCGGGAACATTCCTTGGGGCCATCCGGTCTAAGTATGTGGTAAGAGGCAGCCAAAAAAGATCCCTATTATGTGTAGGGTTACAAAGGGAAGCAAAGGCCGTATCTAGTCTGTGGAAGTGACACAAGGAATTCCACCAGTGACGGATGGAAAGGTTAGACAGGGTTTTCCAATTAGAGAAAATGTGTTGAAAGGCGAGAGCGAGCATGAGGTCAAAAAGACCATGAGAGCATAGAGGAAGATTTAAAGAATCAGATAAACTGCCTAAAAAGAGAGTAGAAATTGAGTATGGAGAAGGGAGAGTGAAAATACGAGAGATATAGATCCAGACAGACTTCCAGAATTGGGAGACAGAGGGACATAAAAACAAGAGATGAAAAAGATTAGCATTGGGGGCAGCACATGTCCAACAGCTAGAATCAGAAGAGGAAGAAAAACGGGCTAAAGAGAGTGGAGAGAGATATAGTCTATGGTATAAGTAGAATAAAGATTGAGTAAGAGAGGCCGAACGAGAGATTTTCAAAGATCTAGACCAAAGCTTGTCCCACAAGGCGACGGGCCAAGCACAACCCAGGTCTTCCTCCCAAGCAAGTTCTAACTTAGTTTTGAGGCGCTCTGGATTAGGGGATGAAAAGAATTTGTAAATGAGAGAAGCCTTGGGTAAGGTTAAGAGAATTTTAAGAAGAGGTGCGTGGGAGAGCGAAGAAGGGGAGGGGGGAAGAGAGTAAAAAACATCCAGAATAAGCGTCATTAGGACAGCAAACTTCTGGAAGAAGGAGCGCGGACAGCGAAAGGTCAGCTGAAACTGGGGAAAAGAACAAGGGGATGCTCCGTCAAAAAACTGGTTCACCCAAATGATGCCCATCGATCTCCAAGACTTCCAGAAGATAGGTCTATTTTTTATTAGAATAAGGGAGTTATGCCAGACAGTGGAGTTCAAGAAGGACTCTCGAGTAGTAGGTGTAGGGTTGAAGAGTGGCTTTAGAAGAGAAGAAGTATGTTTAAACAAGGGAAGAGCCAAGTGTGAAACCCTAGCAGAAAAGCGAATAACCTCCTCAAAAGAGAAGGGTAGTAATAATGTATGTTCGATGGAAAGCCAAAGAGGGGCAAAAGCAGAAGGGACAGAAGCAAGCCATCTAGATGCCTGGCGAAGGGAAAAAGATTTATGATACATACGGAAATCTGGAAAGTTGACCCCACCATTAGCCTTCGATTTACGGAGTGAAGCCAAGGAGATTCTAGATCTTTTCTTGTTCCAAAGGAAGCGAGACAAACAAGAGTCTATACGTTTAAAGAAAATTGCGGGGATATGGACAGGTAGCATAGAAAGAACGTAAATTAAAATAGGAGCGATCATCATTTTGATGGAGTCTAATCTCCCCCACCAAGAAAGAAAAAGAGGATTCCAAGAAGAAAGTAAACGTTCAATGCGGGACAAAACCGCTGACATATTAAGAGCAATTGAAGAAGAAACAGAATTAGAAAACCATACTCCTAGGTATTTGATTTTAGAGCCATTCCAAGCAAAGCCCGTGGGAGCAAAGGCATGAGGAGTGCAAAATTTCGTAAGGGGAAGAATTTCAGTTTTATCGGAATTAATTTTGTAACCAGAAACCTGTGAGAAAGTCTCGAATTCGGACAGCAACGGGGGAATAGATGTTTCTGGAGCAGAGATGAAAAGAAGAATATCGTCTGCGTATGCAGAGAGTTTCAGTTGCTTGTCACCATAAGGAAAACCAGTGATGGTATTATTGTTCCGGATAGACGATAAAAAGGGTTCAAGGGCAAGAACAAAAAGCAAGGGAGATAAAGGGCAACCTTGACGAACCCCACGCTGAAGAGGGAAATACGAAGAAACTTGACCATTGACCAGAACTGAAGCCTTAGGGGCAGAATATAACAGAGAAATAAGAGAGATGAAGCGAGGACCAAAGCCATGCCAGCACAATGAAGCAAATAGGAAAGACCAGTCAACTCTATCAAAGGCTTTCTCTGCATCAACCGAGATTGCCGCTAAAGGAATAGAAAGAGATGGAACTTTATTTAGTACATTAAGGAAGAGACGAGAATTATCAGATGTCAACCGACCCTTCACAAAGCCACACTGCTCCCTACCAATGAGATGGGGCATTAAGGGATCAAGACGTAGAGCTAATACTTTGGCAAACAACTTATAATCAACATTCACTAAAGAAATCGGGCGGTAGTTCTTACAGTATTTGGGGTCGCGGCCATCTTTAGGGATAAGGCAGATGGTAGCTTCTTGAAACGTGCCTTCCGCTCTCCCCGATGAATGAAACGATTGAAAAAGAGACAGGAGTTTAGGAAGTAGCAGGTCAGAAAAATGTAAATAAAATTCAACTGAAAAACCATCAGGACCTGGAGTTTTGCCTTTGGTAAGAATAGCCAACGCCGTGGAGAGCACATGTAAAGAAAGGTCAACTTCCAGATCCGGGAAATGAAGATGAGACGTCAAGGGCTTAGGAAGTTTGTCAAGGTAAGCTTGGACAAGAGAGGGAGAGGGAGAAGACTCAGGTGTATAAAGGGTACGATAAAATAATTGAAATTGTTCAAGGATATCCTGAGGTTTATGCAATAACGAATTGTCAGAGGAGTAGATGGAATCAATGAATGAGCGTTCTTTGCGTGATTTGAGATAATTGGCTAGAAGCTTCCCAGACTTGTTGCGACCACCATAAAACCGGGCAGAACGCCGAAGAAGCATTGACGAGGCATTATCGGTAGTTGCTTTGTTAAAATCTAGTTTGGCACGAATAAGTTCCGGAGGTACAGAATTCTTAGGGGAAGAATAGAACTGGCGCTCCAGAGACTTAATATGAGCAAATGTATCTTTCCGCTTCAGAAGAAAGCGTTTCTTTTTTTTGGAAACAAAATCAATGACAAATCCGCGCGCAGTGGCTTTAAAGGAGTCCCAGAGAAGATGGGGAGAGATAGTAGAAGCATCATTTAATAGAAAGAAATCAGTAGCAAAAGAGCGGAAGGAAGAGGAGAAAAGGGGGTCAGTGAGTAAAGAGTTATTAAAGCGCCAGCGAGAGGATCTGGGAGGAGGGGAGAGAAGGTCAAGATCTGTTACAATAGGAGCATGGTCAGAGATAAGGATAGGTTCAATAGAAGACGACAGCAAATTTTGCGACAAGGAAAGAGAAAGAAAGATATAGTCAAGACGAGAGAAAGAGGAGTGAGGAGGAGAAAAAAAGGAATAATCAAGTGTGTCAGGGTGTGAAAGTCTCCAGGAATCAATGAGAGATGTTTGAGAAATGGTGTTGAGAAATTGTTTGTGGGGCTTGTGGGGTATGAAACGAACACTTGACTTACGATCAATAAAGGGGTCCACAATCTGGTTGCAATCGCCACCTAAAATGAAGAGGTCATCTTTATATTGAAAACATTTGCTAGTAATTAAAGGCCAAAAAAGTAAATCAGGTTGCGTAGGGCCATAAACATTAAACAAAGTTAAAGGGATAGAATTAATTGACAATTTAGCAAGAATCCATCTACCGTCAGAATCCGACTCTTGTGTTAAGACTTTACATACTAATTTTTTATGACATAGAATAGCTACACCATTCTTCTTGTTTGTAGAAGGGGAAAATAGAACCGTACCCACCCACCTGCGTTTTAATTTGAGAGACTCAGTCTCCGAAAGATGCGTCTCTTGTAAGAGAACTATGTCAGGATTGTAAGTAGCAAGGTGGGAAAGAATTCTCTGACGTTTGATAGGGTTAATAAAACCTTTCACATTCCAAGAAATTACTCTGAACTTAAACAATGAATAACATTATCAAAAACCATACCTACAGCAGTGGGGAAAAAGTGAAGCAATTGTAAAAGATAGATATAGAAAAGAATAGCTACAAGAAAAGGAAGCTCAAGCAAGATAAGGGAAACGAAGACTAAAGAAAGTAGGAGTAAAGAAGGGAAGAGAGGGGAAAGGTGAAGAGGAGAAAATACAAGAAGAGACAGTACAAATCCATAAAGGACGACTGAAAGTAACATACCTGAGGGGAACACGGAGAGGATGTCGGGGCAGTGGATGACGCAACAAAACAAGCATGACCTCCCGACACCAGGAGGACAATCCGACCGCACCAGGACGAAATGGGAAACACAACTCACATGAGGAAGGAAGGGAATACCTTAGTCGATCTGAGCAAGGAAAACAAACACAAAAATAAGTGAATAAAAGCACTGATGAGGACAAAGGAGACGTAAATAGATGAATAAACAATAAACAATGGAGTGCAGACAGCCCAAAATTAATTAAAACAAAGGCTGCGCAAAAGAGAGCAGCCAGCAGGAAGAATCAAAGACAATGAAAGAACATATCAAAAAGCTCTTAAGAGCAAAACAGTGTGAGAAAAACCAACATCATAACACAGCATGGCAATGCGGAAACATTATCAGGAACACCCTGTAAAATAAAAGGAGAGGAACGTTCAGCCACTAGTAGAGGCGGAAGTATCCATGCCAACATTGGATTGTATGTGAATAAAGTTTTTCAGCTCCGCAGGATCTTGAAAAGTCCAAGTCTTATTCTGGTGAGTGACTTTGAAGGTACAAGGATGGAAAAGACCAAATCTGGCATCAAGAGCACGTAAGGGTGTACGAAGGCTCAAAAATTCCTTTCTTCTTGCTGCAGTAGCATTGGAAACATCCTGAGCAAGGAAAACTCTCTGGCCCAACCAGGAAACTTGGCGCTTGGCTCTAGCTGCGGAGAGGACAAGGAGCAGGTCAGTGAACTTCAGAAAGAGAATGATGACTCCTCGAGGTTTAGTTGCGGATGATAGGCGAGGACCAAGCCTGTGCGCCCTCTGAATGGTGAGAGAGGTGGTAGGAGGCATGTCCAAAAGCTTCGGGAGGAAAGTAGAGAAGAACGAGACGGGGTCATCGCTCTCCAAGGATTCTGGTAGCCCATAAATGCGTAGGTTGTTCCTTGTATTCCGATTTTCTAAATCCTCGGTATGCTGCTGCAAAGCAAGAACAGATTTCTCCAATGAGGTGATACGTTGAGAGTGAGACTGAATCTCCGAAGTGTGAAGTTCCACCACCGACACTCTGCTCTCGATAGTTGACCATCTCTCTTCAAAAAGTTGCATCTTGTTGTTAGTTTCCTCAATGAATGGACGTAAAGCCCGTATTTCCTCAAGTATTAACTCCATGGAGATAGGGGGTGACGGCGGGTCTGGAGGAGGAGAGTCTTGTTTTAAACGTTTGGTTGACGTAGCAGAGGAAGAGGCCTTACCAGAGGCTGACTGTGCCAACGAAGGACGACTGGACGACGTTGTCGCCATTGTATCTGCAGGATTGGAAGAAGGATCACCTGATGAGGAGGAGGAAGGAAGAGCCGCCGAAGATCCCTTTGAAGGCACGAAAACAAACTTTGGATTGCGAAGCTTGCCCATAAGTGCGCTCCAAACAAATCCCCACAAGTATCACAGTTCAGGAGAGCGGGCAACGCCGTCAGCAGAGGTTGAAAAGGTACATTAACAGAACACAACGTTCCACTCAAAGACCCCACAGTCACCTGCACCTGCCACGCAGAAGAACCAAGGCACCCGAAGTAGTTGCCGCAAAAAAGAAAGTCACTGAGAACAGCGTCTGACCATGATCCTCAAAGCGCAGTCAGACCAAGGAGATAATAAAAACTGTGTGTCCTTGAAGATAAACCATGGAGGGTTACAAGCAAAAAGAAAAATAAGGTATTATAAGGTATCTACCTTGGGCATGATCCAAGAATCCATGTTTCATGAGGAGAAATGTGGTTGCGTGGGAATCGTCGCGCCGGAAAAACAAAATGGCGGCCGTCATGAGGCGCTCACAAAACGGCTTGAAACGAAGGATTGAGGAGTCCCAGCGCGATCATTTTTAGCTCATCCTGAACAGGACATGTTCCGATTACAGGAACCAGCAGGTAGCTTGTGATAACATCGCGTAAATAAACGCGAAGCGGAGGAAGTCGTCCCGATGCGGCGGAGCCCCGGACTCAGGCGGCCATCTTGAACGGCGTCCAAGCCACGCCCCCCATAATTGGTATTCTAAGCAAAATACTAGGGTAAATTGAATCTGTAAAATGATTGAGGCTTTTTTTATGTTGCCTTTTGTGTTGTCTTTATTGAAAGGGTTTCATAATTGTCAGAAAGTGAGTTAATAATTTGATAATGGGGACTCTTATCCTCTGAATACGTATAACCTGATAGATCCTAGGATAGATTTCAGTAAAAAAACTTTAGCTGTGGAGCAAGCGGGGGGTAATTCCGAAAGAAGTGAGTGTTACATTCAATTAGTATCAACAATTTTATAGTTAGGACAAAAAAGAATAAGAAAATGTTTAAGCTAATTTGGGAAAATAGAGAAAATGTCATAATCAAAAAACCACCAAAATGAGAAAAATCAGGTAGAGGAACCAGAGATACCAGTATAAAAAGTTTTAAGGGAAAAAACACCTACAAAATGTAAAGCACCATTGGAAAATTTCAGTTTGAGGTTGGCCGGGATCTAGATGCAATTTCAGGCCAACTGCAATGACCTAGAGGTTGGATACACCAAGTGGGTGGCTCTAGTCAAAGTTTTACCTTCTGACTAAATGCACTTTTTAAAAGTCACAGTCAGTCAGATTGTGTGAGCCCTGTGGCCACAGCACACATTGGAAATGCATAAACCCTGCTGTATGATTAAAGTAGTGTAAAAGTCCTTTATGGTTCCGTCCAATTGTGCTTACATACATTATTTTGATAAATACAAGAGATGTTATAATACTCTTCTGATATGCATTTGGCATCCTCGAGCCCCTGTTGCAGCCAGTGGTTTTGGTGCCAAGAGCTCGAAGTGGGACAAAGCTGATTCTTTATCCCATGAAGTTAATTCACCATGGGATATATTTTCCGCCTCACCCCAGTTCAAGGTTTCATTTTTTTGGGTCTCAAAATCCCCCAGCAGGTCAAGGCTAAAAACTGTAATTGAGCAGGGCTCCATAAAGCCAGAGTCTTTTTCTGCAAGGTCCCACTGAAGCAAAAAGCTCCTCATGGGATGAACCCGGTTTTCTTTTTTTACTTAGGCGTGCCCTTCTCTGCATCTACTACCAGTCCCAAAGGGATAGAAAAAATGAAAAGGGCCACTTTTCTCCCGCTGCTGGGAATGTTTCGCCTGGTCTTTCCTGGAGCTCTTAGGTCAACAGGGAAGGCTTATTGGTACCATGTCTCTTTCCAGCCAGGGATGCTGCAGAGTCTAGTCCTCAATGGTAACATGAGCCTTCTTAGAGTCAGAAGTCTTCTGCTTCGTGTGCCTCTGAAGCAGACAAAGAGGACACATAACACTTGGTCTCTGGAGAGTTGTTCCAGTCCAAAGAGCCAGTAAGAGTCAAGCATCCTTCAATTTTCGTTCTTCCAGTAGCCCCCATTGCACAGGTGTAGTTTTACCAGGTCCAGAAATGTTCTGAAGAAATGGTGCAGAGGTACCAGTCTTATTTTGGGCAAAAGTCAGTGATTGCCGATTTGTTTCTACCCAAACTGCCTACTTTCTCACACTATGCCCATCTCTTTTTGCTGCACTTCATCTGTGCTTTACTGTAAAGATTCACAGAAGTCCTAAATCCAAAATGTCAGACCTCTTCTTCCATCAGAAGAGTCTCTCTGTCAGAACTGGTTTTGTTCCCTGCTGTGACTGGAGCCAGACTGGATAAGAGGACTCTAAAAATGAATGGGGGCAGAGTCTGTTAGCCATAATTAGCATTTTCAAGCCAAAAGAGATAATGTGAAGGCTGGCCTTCGGTCTTTCAACTGTTCCTTTCCTTTACCTTTCCAAAATTTCTAATCCCTGTTACGTTGGCAGCTGTTGCCCTCATGAAAGCAGGGTTGCTAACTCCAGCCAGCGATGTGTATTGCACCTCAGGTGGTCAGATGACAAGCAAAACTGGGTCTAATCTGAGTTTGGTTCAAGCAGCACAAAGTACATTTTTCTACTAAAGTTGTCACAGATCTACTTCCACAGCATAATTAGATTCTTAAAACTAAGCAGAAAATAACTTTCAGTACTTTTTCTAGCAATTTCCCTGGTGAGTATTGAAATTAAGGGTTTTAATTTTTATCTAGGCCAGTTCACGGCAAAAGTAGCTGAATCTATATAGTGAAAAAAGCTTTTGGACATTTAGTCATTTTGAAAGTACACTATTCCATGTATTTAGCTTGACTCTTTTATAAATATATTAACCACTGATCCCTCAAGGCTAACAAGGCACAATTTAAGGGTGAATTTATAATAAAAGGTAGGTTTTCCTACATGCAAAGACACTGTTCCTTTCTGTGCTTCTACACTGCAGTGCAGCTACACAACAGTGGTGCACCTGGCTGCCATATACTTTGTCATATATGTGGATGGCTTAAATACACACTGCATCCCACATACAACATTCATTTTCCATTCCACTGATGACAGTTCTATTCCATATTCTATGGCCTTTCAAGAAAGTTAAATAGATACATTGGGTCTAAAAAAATTGAAAGTACCTTTATAAAGCCAGAGCACACTAACTGTGATACTAAATAGCAGCGCCGTTGGCCGCAGCGCCGTTGGCCACAGAGCAATAACACCAGTAAGAACAGGATCCAGAAAAAGGCAAACAAATCCTAGGTGACTATGCAGAAAAAGTGACTCTATTACAATTGTATTTCACAAGTCTGTGCAACAAAGCAGATGTCTGAGTCTTCCTTGGTCTCTTTATCCCAGCACTATGTCACCCCCAGACTTGGACATGGACATGTGGTGTGTGGGTGCAGTAGCAATGACAGACACAGGCTGCATCCTTCTCATCAGCTTAAATGTTGCCCATTTCTGTGTGGGTGTGACGACAAAGCGTGTCTGTGGGCTAACACGATTAAGGATGCATGACTTGTCATCAAATGGTATTGGCATCCCCATGCTTTTATAATTATGAGGCAGGAAATTTACCAAGAATTGCATAAAGAAGTCGGCATGAAAATCGACAGTGATGCATGGAATGAACTGTAAAAAATGTGCAACCTAATATTAAAAATGTACTGCTAATGTCAACTGTCAAGCACATGCTAATAATAATGCATTTGTGCAAAGCCAAGCAAGCAGTGACGCACATGAGATTTTTACTCGAGGCACATCCCCATAACAGATTTATCTGCACAGATGACCCCCCCCCATGGTAAACCATGCAATATGTATTATTTTCATAAATTTACAGGATGAAATGTCATGTGATTTTCCTCTGCCCATTACTGCACCTGTATTCATTTGGTGCTGGTATTCTATGTTACTTTGCATAATATTATTTATCTGACTTTGCATGGAATCACACAAATATTTACGCTGTTTCTAATCAATTTTGCGAGTCCCTCACATTTAGTCACTCTTACCAAATGGGCTACTAGGAGGAAATAATAAAAAGCAGAAGCTATACCATATACCACAAAGTAACCATGGCTAATATTTTATGGCTACACACTTGTAATAAGTAAACCTGGGCATATTTTCAATAACTCCATCATAGTTCACATAATTTGGGAAATTTAGCACTACGCTTTTACGCAAAATTCATAAAATGACGCTATTACATCTTTTCTAATTGATACGTAGCAATAAAATAATAGCATGGTACTGCGGGAACAATACTCACTGGGGCATATTCTCAAGGACTTATCGTCGGGTTAGCGGCAGCCAAAGTGGTGTTAAATTTATCGCCCCATTCACAAGCTGGTGCTAACAGCCAATATCACCAGTTTTCCTGCGATAGCAGCCGCAAAAAACATCGCCACAAATGACCCCGGCAACTAACGCTAATGATATGCAGGGTAGACGTTCCCGTGCAAAAAGCCAGAACAAAACCACTTCACAATATTCCCAACGACAACCAGATTGGCAATAAGATCCCAAAACATGCGAAAAGGTGCGTTAGCAGCATGGATTTTAACACCTACTCTTACCTGGTGTTAAGTCGAATGACAACCTGCACCATAAAAGGGAGCCCAGCCCAGAGCCACACCTGAAGAACAACAGATGCCATGGAGCTACTGATCATGCAGCTCGGGGCCCCAAGAGGGCCGCAACACCTACCGCCACCACCCCCCAGGCCTTCCACCCCCCCAGGTCCCTCCCCTCCCAGACTACTACAGAGGCAGCGTGGGCAAAGACAGCGGACCTTCAGAAAACACACCAGCCTCACAGACGATAAGTAACTACTGAACACACCACACACCTCAACTCCACCAACAGACAACTCACAACTCTGGGAATGCACACGTTACAAAATCACATACAACATGACAACCAACATGCCCACACACCAGACACGACCGCACAACTTACTGTAGCAACCTGGGCTAGCCATGTACACAAGCCATCAACGGCATGGCACCTCAGCCACACAATAGTAGAATGTGGGGCGAGGTGGGGACCAGGCATGTGCGAAGGAGGCAAGTGATCCATGAATGTGAATGTACACAATGCCAAGTGTGGCGTGGATGTGAAGGACAGACTTCAGTATGCAGACCACAGACATTTCCATGTCGACATACACTGCTGGTGTTTGGAGTGTACTAGACAGTGGACGCAACCATGTTACCTCAGCCAGTAGGGAAGACCGCTGAAATGTAGCTTGTTACGTCCCCCCCTGTAAGCGTGAGCAGAGTGGGCTGGCCTGGCATACGCCAGGCTAGCGTAGGGGTGTGAATAAACAGCCCGTTGCCCTGGGCGTGGTTCTCTTCCAGAATGGGCAACGTGTCTGCCAGGACAGAGCCTCTCACCCCGCCACCAGGCCAACGCCGTGAGTCGTGGTGCCTGAGATCCTGTGTGCCTGCTACACCCCAGGCCGCTGGTCCCCAGACCCGTCTTGCCTGCCCCTGCTCACCAAGGCCTCACTGCTCACCTGCCGACACTGGCGGGTGTCAAAGAGGGCCCACCACGTGCCGGTGAAAGCTCCAAGTTCCAGGCCCGCGACCTTGGCAGCCTCCTCAGACCATCGCTCGCCTACGTGACACAGGCCCCCAGCACTCCTTTCTCGTCCACCGCTGCTCCGGCCTGCACTGCGGTCCAGTAGGTCACATATTTGGAACAGAGTCTTGATTTCATGATGGCCGAGTCCATATGTTAATGGGACGTTTGATATCACTGTACTCCCTTCGATGTGGTGCCACCGACTCTTGTCTGTAGTCCCTTACTGACTACTGCCTTCGGCCTACACTGTGGTCCAGCACCGCGGAGTGATCTGTGTACTGCCTACACTGCGGTCCAACTGGCCTCACACAAATCCAATCCAGTCCAGACCAGGCAGGACACGGCATCGTCGCACACTCTCAGCTCCGGTGGTCCTACCTCCGTCAACCACAAATCATCGCCACATGCCATTCCAACGCCGTGTGCGAGACTTCCAGGAGGAGCTAGCTGAACAGTGCTTGGCCCACGATGACCGCTGCCTCTGGCCTACACTACAGTCTAGTAGGTCACACATTTGGAACTGAGTCTTGATTTTTTTAATAGCCGAGTTCATATAATTAGACGCAAGGAGAGGAGTAAGAGGAAGACACGGTTCAGTCCGGAGGTAAAAAGGATCCTCGTTACGGAGGTGATTGAACACTACCAACAAATGCTCTGGTGCCACTAACTCTGTGCATCTCAAGCCAACGACACGTGGCTGTGGGCCCCTGCTGACCGCTGCCTCCGGCCTACACTGCAGTCAAGTAGGTCACACATTTTTTTAACTGAGCATTGATTTATTTATGGCAGAGTTTACACCATTGTACAGGCCTCATCGCAGACTGCATCCCCTTTCAGCTCTGGTGCCACTAACTCTGTGCCCCTGAATTCATGGACACTCTCTGGTTGAACTTTGGTGGCGCCCGAATCGATGGTCATGTGTCTGTGGCCATACGCTGACCGCTGCCTCCGGCTTTAACTGCGGTCCACCAGGGCTCACAAATCAAATCGAGTCCTGACCTGCCGGGACGATTCATCACCGCTGGCTGCACATGCCACCACCGCCAGGACCACCTCCAACCAACAACTGCCAGAGTCGAAAGAGTCTTACAGCCAGACTATCAGAGTTGGTCACACCTGTCTTGGATGCCATCATCAGCTTGATACCCTGCTCAGCTCTTTAGGTGCCACTAACTCAGTGAACCACAACTCATGGACCCTTTCTGATTGAGTTTTGTGCTGTGGACAGCTCAAGCAACAATGTCACCTCAGGCAGTGGGGAAGACCTGGGACGATGATGAGGAAGATGAGGCAGGTGTATTACACCCCACTGCAGCTGCAGCAGGAATATCCTGAAGGTGAAGGGACACAATCCTAGACAATTTCTTCACATGAGCACGCTCAGCTGTGGTGCCCCTACCCCAGTGCACTGCAACTCACGGACCCTTCAGATTGAATATTGGGTGACCTCTGTACTTGCTCTGGCTACCACCATGATGCTTCGCAGTTGTTTGTGTTATGTTGGTGTTTTCTGTTCCCGCTTTAATAGTGTTTACTGCTCAAGTTGTTGCCAGCACCAACCACTCCCTGAGGGCTGGCTCACACTCACCCCACACCCATCCAGCAAAGGCGTCACTGGTCAGGTGACCCTGGTAATAAAAAGTGGCCTGGCGCACGTGCCCGTAGCAAGTTCAACTGACTATCAAAGTGTGTCCGTGTGCTCATTACGTATGCATGATGGCCCCGGGCCCTACCACATTACATTGTGCTGTGTACAGCAGATGCAACCATGTCACCTCAAGCAGTGGGTAAGACCTTGGACATGTAGCTTTGTCTTCCTCCCCTTTACACGTAAGAGAAGTGGACTGAGCCGGCGTACACAAGTCCGGAGTAGGGGTGTGAATGATTATCCTGGGGCTCTGGGCGTGGTCAGTACTGGAAATGTGCAAATGCATGTGTCTCTGTTGCAGTGTGGGTGTCTGTTGGGGAGTGTAAGTGGTCCCTGATGGGAATTAGACAGCCACGTATGTAATCTAGTTCGGCTGCCATGAGGTCGAACCCCACCCGCACCTGTTCAGCCACCTCCTTCTTGCAGTCTAACACCTAGCCTTGGAATGTGATGTGTGCTTCGGTGAGGTGCTGGGACCCAGCCGTGGTGGTGGGTGCTTAATGCTGTGTGGTCTGTGCAGGGGGTGGGGTCTCATCAATGCAGCTGGGCTGCCCTGCTCCTGGAGGTGGGTTGCCTAAGATGTCCATGTGCTGTTGTAGGGCGTCGGTGTCGAAGGTGTGGAGGTCCTCTTCATCATCACTGATGGGTTGACTGGTCTGCTCTGCAGGAGGTGTTGATTGTCCCTCTGCAATGTGAAGGGGAGATGCATTTTCACATTGTTTTGACATGTATGTTGACGCATTGCTCAAGTTTACATACAGACAGCATGACAATGTGCATTGAATGAATGAATGAATGTACATTTCTAAAGCGCATGGCTTCCCGAAGGCATCCCAGCGCTAGAGGCAGTGATATCATGGAAATTCAGGCGGTCTTCAAGGGAACAGAAAAAATTTCAAAAAATTTCTGAGAGTCAAATAATTGTCCTCCAGACAAATAAAAGTAGGGAGCTGATTCCACAGTTTCCCAGTGTTATAGGAGAACAAATTGCCTCCACTCCGGGACCTTTTGATCATAGTAACTATTGCCAAAGGCTTATTTACTGACTGCAGGGACCTGTTGGGACAGTAGGGAGAGATGATGGACTGGATGATGGGTGGCCCCTTAGATGACATAGTCTTGTGAGCAATACACAATGCTTTAAATTGGACTCTTTCCGCAATCTGGAGCCAGTGCAGAGTGGCAATAGAAGGCCTTGCAGGGTCTCTATTGGAGACCTTCATAAGCAGGCGTGCTGCACAATTTTACACAGTCACAGTCTGCAGCTTTTTGATAGTTGAACATGGAGATCCTAAATATAGGGCAGTGGCGTAATCAAGCCGAGAACGAATCAATGCTTGAACAGTAATTTCCTAGCATTGAAGGGCAGCAGAGTGAGGATTTTCCTTATCCTCTTCAGAATTCCATAACAGCTACCTGCCACCTTCCGTGCTTGCTCCTTAAAGTTTAGATTGTGGTCCAGCCATGCCGAGATTCTTAATCTGTTCTTTAGGAGGTCGCATTGGACCCAGACAGCTGGGCCAAAAGGAGGTAATCTTCAAGGGGGTGGGGGGGGCTTTACCCAAGAACATCAGCTCAGTCTTTGTCCCGTTTAGTTTCAAGTAGGAGCTTTCCATCCAGGCTGACACCCTTTCAAGACAGCCCGCTAGCTTTATCGAGATGGTTGAAGGAGACAAACAGCTGAATATCATAAGCGTAGGTAATGATCTGAATTCCAATAGGTTTCACCACTGCAGCCAGGGGGCTCATATAAAGGTTAAAAATAGTGGGTCTCAAGGATAAACCCTGGGGAACACCACATCTAAGTGGCATGCTCTCAGATATAAATTTGCCCTCAAATACTTGAAATGATCTATCCTCCAAGAAGGACTGCAGCCACTTAAGAGCCGTCCCTGTCACTCATACCTCCCTGAGTCTCTGGATAAGCAGTTGATGGTTAACAGTGTCGAAGGCTGCACTGAGGTCTAGAAGAACAATAGCTGCAGAGCCTCCGACATCCAGAATATTTCTTGCTTCTTCTACTACAACCAGCAAGGCAGTCTCAGTGCCTTGTTGGGGTCTGAAATAAGTTTGAGAAGGATGAAAACAATCTTTCTTCTCCAAAAAAGCAGAGAGAATAGAATTGACATACTTTTCGGCAATTTTTGCAATTCCTGGCAAAAGCGAGATTGGATGGTAATTCGAGAATTCTTCTGGATCCAGGTTCGTTTTTTTTCAAAAGGGTTTTGACCATAACTCTTTTCCATGATGGGGGGACAAGCCCTGTAGAAAAAGAGATACTAATCAGCTCCAGAATGGTTGGAGAAACCGTGCTAATGACTTGATTTAAAATAATAGGGGGGCCGTATCTCTGGGGGAACCAGATTTCAAATGGTCAAGAAGGGTATGCAAAAAATTCAAATCCATAGGAGGAATTTCCACAAGGGATCAATCTTGAGTTTGTAGCTGGTTGACCAAAGGTAAGACATTTTGATATGCTAAGGTCTGGGGAAACGAAGAGTAGATGTCCTGAATTTGTTTTTTTTTAAAGAATTCTGCTAAATTGTTACAACGCACTAATGCATCATCAGGTACAAAAGTAGGAAGGGGAGGATTAAGAAGGGATTTTGCAATGCGAAAAATTTCAAGAGGAGAGTTGGAGGCTGATGTAATCTTTTCCTCATAGTACAAGGACTGAGCACTTCTGATTTCTGCCTTGTAAGCTTTAATGGCCTCTCTGTATTTAGCTTTGTTAATGGAGGAATCGTTTTTTCTCCATCTTCTCTCTAATTGTTTATACTTTTGCTTCATCTCTCTCAGCTTTAGGGAGTACCACCCTACTCTGTTGGATCCTTTCTTATTAGTAGACCATTTTTGGGGGAAGCACCATGTCTAATGAAGATTCGAGCCAATTGTCAAACTTATCGTTAGCAGTAACTGGGTTGGAATCAATCATGGGTCTGGTTTTATTAAGAATTGGCACCCAAGACTCAATAGATAGTTTAGACCATTTGCGGCTCAATTTTTTAACTGTTACCACTGGCGAACTTGTGACCAGTGGGGCACACGAAAAAGGGATCAGATGATGATCTGACAAGGCTACCGGGAACAAATTTTCGACCAAAAGATCATTAATATTAGAGAAAATAGGATCGAGTAGATGGCCTTTAAGATGAGTGGGGCCTATCACTTTTTGAGTGAGTAGAAGGGCATCCAAACTGTCAATCAGTTCATCTGTAGCAGGTGAAGAAGTATCATCAAAGTGAATATTAGAATCACCCAATAAAGAAAAATTGGGTAGAGAGCTGACTGAGTTGGCTATTCTCTCAGATAGTTCCTTACTAAATTGACCTAGAGTCCCTGGGGGATGATATAATAGAACCCCAGAAAAGGTGCAAGTATGAGAAAAAACTATTGCAAAGGAGAGACTCTCACAGTCAGGTAAGGGGCTTGCTAGTGACTGTTTGGGAATAGCTGACTAGTTGATGCGGGACAGTGGACATTTGAACTACATCACGTATGTGACGTTGAACACGCACATCTTCGTCTCACAGTTTCCTACTATGCCAGATGTGATTGGCCAGTTTCTACGCACAAGCAGAACAAGTTGTGTGCTCTTTTCTGTAGTGAAAGTGTTGCACTTTGTACCACATTGTCATCAATGTTGATGTGCTGTTCTTGCTATGTGTGTGTGCTGCATTGTGGGAGAGTCGCCCCTGCAGCTGTGATTTTGCTGTCCCTTCTCCCTTTGAGGCGGTGTGCCTTTGACTTCTGTGCTTCTACAGTGCTGAGATGTTGTAGACTTGGCTAATTTTGGCTCTTGTTCGTATTTTGTACTCTTGGGCATGGTTCATCCGCAGATGTATTAATGTCATCAGGGGTTGTTTGTGCACGTGGATGTGTCAGAGTGTGACCTGCTCCTTTCCGGATGTGTTCCACACTCAGCCACCTCAGTGTCATGGCGTGCACTATGTCATGATAATTGGACTGCAGCCATGCTATTCGTCGTGCAGTGTCACTTGCATTGTCAGTGTGGCTCACAGACATGCAGCTTTGCTGGTTTTGACACATGTGCATGGGTTGGTTGTGAGATTGGTGCTGTGTGGGGAGGACCCCTTTGTACCCATAGTGGACGGGGTCCTACTTGCTGTTTTTATGTGTGCTGCAGTGTGCCACGGGGATCAGGGACATGATCCAGAGTCATTGTGGGTGTGCAGTGTGCTCTACTCACTTGTACATGTGTGCCATTGTGCCCATCTCCCCCTGTCCACCCAGTCTCTGGTCGGTACTCACCTTGTTGATGTTGTGTCAGGTCGTGTTGAGCAGTGTCCGGATCCCCAACTCCTGGCACCGTATCCCGACTGATGACTGTGGCCACCATTTTCTCCATGTCATCCAGCTCCTGGTGTGCTGCTGGACCCCCACCTCCAATCTGCGTTGCTGCTTTCATGTTAGCATCGAGTTTCTTCTTGGTTTTGCCCTTCACATCATTCCAGCGCCTTTTGACCTCTTCCATTGTCCTCCTCAACGCTGCAACTGCATTTACATGGTCCAAAATGGTCTGCCATATTTGCGTCTTTGTTGCCAATGACACGTTGGAGTTGACGAACAGTTGTTGGTAGTGTTCTATCACCTCCGTAACGTTGATCCTGTTTTCCTGCGGACTGAACCGCGTCTTCCTCTTCCTCTTCTCCTTGGCCTTCCCCGACCCCAAGGTTCCTTGCTGGTCATCTGTGGGGCTTGTGGGGTTTGCATTGTTCTCTGCACTAGGTCCGGGTGCGTCCATGGTGCTACGCAGTTACATTTTTTATGATGTTTTTTTTCTCCGACTCTATAGTTCATTTTCCCGCACGACGCGTGGGAATTGCAGGCCTGTCGCTAGTTATCGTTGATTTTTGTATCGCGATTTGGGACATCGCAACTTTTTCTGGGTTTCGCACTTTTTCAGCGTTGCATTGATTTTAACTCGGTCATTTGACACATTATCGTGAGACTATAGTATGGTGCCACCGGGTTGAGAATACAACAGTAACATGGTGTTATTTATCCGCGATAGACAGCGATGTGCAAAGTTGCGTTAAGCTAATTTTGCGATAATTATCACACTTTCTTCAGAATATCCCCCATTGATGTTTCAGTCCCTATTTTTTAGCACCAATCTCATTGTGTTCAAAATAGGCACAAGAATAAAATTCATGCTAAAGTATAGTGCTGAATTCAGAATTTTGCATAGCACGCCCAACTTTCCAGAAAACGTGCATAATTTCACACAAACCTAGTAACAAAATTCTGTTAAATATAAAACTGCGGTGGTAATTAGAAATTATAATTAAATAAGCTTTCCTTTTAATTCCCAATAGAATTAAAAATTGTTACAGCCCAGTAAGGCAAAGTGGGCATCCCCACGGAGAGTATCCTAGGGTATCCATTCACAAACATATGGCAATGCTGTTCCCACAATTTGAAGAGTGTAAAACATACTCACTGAATGGATCCGGTGTAGGCTATTGCGAAGCTGTGGGAAAATGTACTAGCCAATACTCTTTTTCAAAATATCCGTTGAAAGAGGAATGAATGGCGTATTAAAATGTGATGTGTATGATTTTTTTTAAAAATCACTCATTTTCCTAAAGGAAGGCAATCATAAAGGCATCTAGCACATTGCAAGCATATCAAAATAGGTGCCACTGCACAAATACTTAAGTACTATTTAGGCACGGTAAACTTTACATTTCTTTATCCATACCAAAGTGAGTACATTCCATATTTTGGTTCTCCGAGACATTGTACTGCCTTCATAGAATCTTTTGCTTACATTAGGTCTGAAGTGCTTCATATTCACTGAGCAACTCACCGAAGAAACGTTTAATAATCAGACTCTAGCGATTGGACTAATTCTAAATAACAAACACATGCAATGCTATTGTGCACAGCAAAATAATTCAAGTGTAAAAACTCCCAATCATATCCTCCTTAAAGCACATAGGTCCAGATTCACAAAGGTAACTTACTCTTTTGAATATTATACAGTTTTGAGTGAGTTTACTATATTTGGCTATACACACAAGCCAAGTGCAAATTACTACAAAAACCAGTACTATGTCCAGAACCAAACACGACCAACCACTGGTACTGCAGTACCTCCCATAGAACATAATGGAGGTAGGGGATCAAAATAAATCTTCATAGGAAATAATGTTAAATCAAATTAAACTATTTAAAATATTTACATTTGTTAACAAATATAATGTAAATGTAAAAATAAATATTATTTAATGTATAAAATATTCTGCTACCCTATTTAATTTTTTTAATAAATGTAACAGTAATAATATTTAAAATCTTATCTTTAACTTAATAAAAACCAAAAAATAATTATGTTAATTAATTTGATGTATCACTTTTAATGATTATTAATGCAGATAAAAAAAACATTCTTTGGGTCGGAATTTATTTCTTCAATTAGACTCCAGTAAAATAATTTAAAGGTAGATATGGAAACAGAGAGGAGTGATGTAGCAGAGATGAAGAAAAAAGAGAGACATGAGACCAAAATGTAATTTTAATTGAATTGCCACCAACCTTTTTGGAGTGTGAGGTTAAGGTTGGGCAGTTCAGGTATGACACTAAGCTTCTGTTAAGCATGCTCACAGCTGTCAATTTAAAATAAAACAATCTGTTTTCATGCACACAACAGGGGTGTAACACAGGCCCCCGCAGTGCGGGGGGGGCCCAAGCTCCAGGGGGCCCCCTCAGCACTGCACTTCGGCCGGGGAACTCCTAATAGAGTCCGGAGGGGGCCCCTCCACGTACCTTGCAGGGGGGCCCCCTCAATTATCGTTACGCCACTGGCACAAATTAATTGCGACTTTTAACAGGCCCCTCACTTTACTAGAAAACCCTGTGGAAGGTGGGGACCCTGGGCAATTGCCCACTTTGTACATGCCTTAAAGCATTTCTTGAAATTCCTTGAATCCTGATTCCAGGATTCAGTATTTTTCTGTCATTTATCCATTTTCTGCCCACTCTGAGAAGACTAAAAATGTCAGGATAATTCTTCAATAAATCAGGAAAAAAAACACCCGGAAAGACCAAGGGAGATATGTACAATGAAGTGGTGGAGCATGTCGTTAGCCTCCATGGATTAACGACATTCTCCACTACTTCGGAAACGCAGGGCTGCACCATATTTACTAGAATGTGGTGCAGCCTTGCGTTTCCCCCTGCGATGGCGCTAAGTTTAACAACTTAGCGCCAACGCAGGCATCCTTCCACCAGAGTGCAAGGGTGTCTGCGTGCAGGGGATGATTGGTTATGTGTCCCTTCCTGCACATAAACAATCCTAAAATGCCATTTTGTAACTGATATGTGTGCTTTTTTAAAAAAGGTTTGTTTATGTACAGGAAGGGACTGCTTCCTGTACATAAGCCAACAATGGCATTTGGCTTTTTCCATGTGTGTTGCACAAGGCAGCACACATGGAAAAAGCAAAACCGAGGAGAAATAATGCATTTCTCCTCGTTTTGGCAACTTAAGACCAGGATTTACCTGGTCTTAATTTTGGCGCTGCCTCCTATGTACGCCACCCTTGTACATAGTCAAATACAATTGGTGCTGCGGTGGAACGCCCACCGCAACACCCACTGCACGCCCCTCTCACGCCAAACATAGCGTGAAAGAGTGCCTTATGTACAAGGCAGCGTTAAGCCACGTTAAGTTACATATTGTACATAAGGCAAGGCCCCTATCGCCACGGGAACGTCACAAAAAGTGACGTTCCCTTGGCGATAGGAACTTGTACATATGCGCCCAAGTTTTCATGGGTCTCTGTAGCTATTCTGGCCTCTAATATTCCCACACTAAAATCTTCCAAGCTTCTAATAAAGGGTGTAATCTGTAGAAAACAACTAAAAATGCATATTTACCACTGTTGAAAGCATAATGATTCAGAGTGGCAGTATGATTTTTCGCTGGTGTGGACTGTGGGGATAGATTTGTCATTTTTTGGGTATTTCCAAACACCGAAACTATTTCATCACACCCTTTTGGAACACCTGACTTTACTGAATAGTGTATGTGTGTGGATAAAAATCTTCCTGTTTAGGGACAGTCATATCTAGGAATGGGTGTAATGTTTTACTCCGTCCGCGTAATTGGCGGAATTTGGTGACCCTGCATTACTCATATATTGCGGAGTTCCAGCCACATTCCACGAATGGCCACGTAGCAGAATTTTTTTCCAGCATGACTGCAGAAATGCAAGCAGGTTCGAGCAAGATTCGGAGTCCGCTGGCGCCATTTTCTAATATGGGCAGTTGCGGTCTTAGGGCTGCTCCTCGAGCAGATTTGCTGCTGCTGAAGTAGATTTTTCAGCACTGTTCGCACTACTGCCGCAACATTGCAGCGCAAGCAGCGCAACATGCATATTTCTGCCCACTGGCAGAACTCTGTGAAATGTCACTGAGTTTTTATGTAACTCCACTGAATTCGGAACGGATCTCTGCGAGTTCGGCCCACCCCGAGTCGTATCTATGGTAATCATTGTGTTGTGCATGTTTCCACGTGTAAGACAATGGTTTTTTGGCAGATTCATTATATTTGGCCGCATTGTTCAATGGTGAAAAAACACAGCAGAGCCATATTTATGAAAATAATTGCTTGCTGCTGCTCACGACCACTGTGCTAGCACACAAGCAAGTTGTCTAGTGCCACGAACAAACTTTGCATCATGGTGTAGAAATGTGTGAAGCATTCCAGTACAAAATCCTATGCGTAGACACATTCTTAAACATCCCACACAGTATATGGGTGTTGTACAGTGCAGCACACATAAAATGTGTGGAATGTAAGGAGAAATTAAAACATTTCTTCTTGCTAGTGCCTGCTTCAACTAGGCATTATTTCTTTACACAAAGCCCATTCTGGTTATTTTAGCAGATCGGTCTCAAAAACTAAGGGTACTTACCACTCTAGTTACTCCCATAGTAATAACCTCTTGGCGCAAAGTGGGGCTAAGAAGCACACAGCGCTATTTTTGCTGAGGAAAGGGCATCTTTCCAGCACAAAATACCTTTGCACTGAAATGTAAATACTCCTCGCAAGAGTGTGCTTCACTCTGTGGCAAAATGCATAACTTTGCCCCCAGCACAAACCCATAGCAAATATGGGCCTACAATTTGCATAGTTTAAACTGTAATCATAATCCTTTGACAAGCTCATAAGAATAAAGAAAATACTGGTGCTCAATTCATGAGCCTGTTCCTATGAGTAATCCTAATTCAGGGTGAGGTGCGAATTACTTCTGAATATCGAGTCAGATTCTTAAATTATTTTGTGAGAGTAAGTGTGTCTTACTCCAAGCGTAGGTGTGAGTTTCACCTAAATTTTCAAACACATTCACAGAGCATTTCCTATGAGTAGGTGTGTCTTACTCCAGGTAATGCATGAAGTAGTCATGAATTTCCAAGAACACACCTTTCTCACTGTGATCAGGCATGAATTTCTCATGGAGACTGCTCACAACAAATATTTTGTGAATCAGACCTGGTTATTCAAACCTAACACAGGACTAAGACATTACTCACAGAAAAAGATTTGGAATTGGACATGCAATTTCATTGGGTTTTTTTTCATGGGAATCTTATTGTTATTTTAGCAAATATTTTTAATGGATAATATAGGTAAATATTAATAGTGGAATAAACTAGTGTGATAGTAATGCAAGTCCTGCACATTGGAAAGAGTTTTTTTACTCTTCGTATGTCTACAACAGGAGTATTTAACAATCGCTCTGCCTGGGCTGCTACCATAGAAAAGCTCCATAATCAGTTAAAATGATTGATGACTTTTCTGAAGTAGTTTATTATTGTTTACTGTGGTAATTGCTTTTGGGTAACCTGTGCGCCAAAAAATGAAAGAAATATTTGGCAGGAACACATGAAAATACACAATAATCCTTTTATGTACACCTCTAAAAGTCAGATTGGGACTGGAGGATGATGTTGGACTGTCTCCAAATAGCTGACTTCAAAACGGTGGGAAGTGAACAGACATTGTAGATCCAGTGGAATGTTGATTTGAGAATCTGGCACTCTGATTGGCACGGGGTCCAACTCGAATATACCAGCCATGTTAACTAAGTCATATTAACACAGAGACCATTTTTAAGTACTAAATTAACTCTACTTGTTTGACAGGTCAGAATAGCAGTGATGGCGATAGTATTGAGCATTCCCGGTCTACGAATAATTAGAAAATATAAGGCGACATAAACAAAGAAATCCTTTTTGAAATATTGATTCACCTGCATTTGTAATTAACTTTAGCAAAACCCATGTCAACATCTTTTCAGAGGTTTCACAACAATATGTTGAGATAAACATTCATAGACCTATATTGATATTTTCGATAACTCTTTGGAGTTTGTTGCAAATCGAAACATCAATCTGTCAATTTTCCAATTATGACAGCCTTACTCCTTCTATGAGACACTGCATAGCGCTGTGCCATATTAGTTAATGCAAAGACAAAAACAGCCAGGGGTGGCGCATCATTAAGGGCTCCTAGGCTTCGCCCCACCCTTTTCCAAAGCATGCTGAGTGTCTGTCAGGCTGAGCAAAGGTCAGCCTGACAGACACTTGCCATATCGGGGTCAGGCAGCCAGGTGCTTTTCATGCGCTCATGCACACACATCTGGCAGCCTGAGCCAAGGTTCATGGGCTGAAGATTTCACAGCCCTAGAGAACGTAACCTCATCATCCAGGCAAATCCCTGTGTGGTCCTCCTCCTCATGAAGAAGAGGAGCATCACAGATAGAATCACACCTGTTTCAGGTTTAGGCCGTGAAGTGCCCATGGCTGGTTGTCTATCAGTGACACCTTGTTACAGAGTGCAGTGGGATCAGCAAGTCTACTGACCTCATCCCACTCTGTGAGGAGTTAGTGAATGTCCGCCTCTCATTGGCTGACCCATGACAATGTCAGCCACTGAGAGGAGGCAATGGGATCTTCCGTCCATCCCTTCTTTCCCCAAAACATCCAGGCTCCACCGAGGTCTTTCTGCTTCTCCTACCCACCACTCAATGTCACTGCTGCTGCTTGTTGAATGTTGTGTGTATGTGTATATATATGAATGTATGTGTAGGTACACATGCATGTTGTGATGGGTGTGTACATGTGTATGTGTTTGTGACTGGTGGGTGTATGTGTGCACACCTGTGAATGCATGCGTGAGTTAGAGTGCATGTGGATGGGTGTGAGTAAGTGTGTGCTTATGTTAGTAGATGTGTAGAAGAAAGTTTGCATACCTGTCCCACTACTCATGTGCATTATGGGCCGCGACTGATAGCAGCAAAGGACACACTGGCCCTCATTATAGTGTCCACATAATTCCGATTGTACGGGTAACTGTAGCTGCTGGTCCCATGAGAAATATGAGATCTGCAGAAACACCGCAGACCGGTTTACCTCCACCCTGAAAGTTTGACTGCAGAAAGCATCTGAAATCTCTGGGTGAAACTCATGGGTAAAATGATGAATTACTAGGCCAATCGGGCTCAGAATTACCAGTTCTCCTAGAAATCCCTCTTTTTACAGGGGAACCTCTAGATTCCACCTGTAATGTCAGGTAATTGTGTCCTATGAATTTACTGGTACTTGTGGCATCTGCAATTCACTGAGGAAAAATGTAAGGACCAAAATCAGAGTACCTTGTAATGAATGAAAAAAATATTTTTTTACTCAAAACCATTTGCAATATGTCTTACATCTGTGAAGTGAAAACATGAGTACAAATTCAATACATGAATAAATGTGAGTAAAATGCAGTGATATATTTGTAAGAAATACGTATTCATCTTAAAAATAGTTATTTCAGCAGCATTGATTAAAAGATTAATAACAAATTCCGTGGCGGAGGGAGTCGCGCGACCGACTTGTAAGACAGAGATGACCTCTATATATCGGCCGCCATTGAGTCTAAGCGCCGCTGGTAATTGACACTGCCTTGTAATTTGACCCCTCTTATTCAATGCAGTTCGATTTCCAGCATGTAAAGTAAAAGTCGCAGGAAAAAGATATAATTTGTGAAAGTGTAAACCTGACTCATCATCAACTAACACCCTTGAATTCTGATTTTATTTGTAACTTTAAATGTCCAGTAAAGGACAGCATATATGAAAAACACGGACCCCAGCCATAGTGTGGTGAGTCTTTACTGTTATTCAAAGGTTTACGGTGAATGATGAAAATCAAGGAAGAACAAATATTGTTATATGAATAAACTATAACGTGCTCTGTGTTAAATATATATACAGTTTCATGTATACTGGTGCAAAAAAAATGACAGAAGTCAGTGCTCTTCTATTTGATTTGTTTATTACATCAGAATTATAGGATTATTGGCTTCCCACTTATATACAAGGATGTAGCATTTGAAATTGACAATATTTTGAATATTATCTGGCATAAACTAAAATATGAATTTAGGTCCAGAAACAGGGCTGAAATAAAGCCAATAGAAGCACAATTACAAAAAAGCCTCGGAATGCAATTAAGGGCAGTGAAGGAAGGTAGATGGTCGTTAGTTTTGTTTACATTTGAGGGATGACAGCATGTTGCTGTGGGTGTCCTTGGCTTTTTTGGCAGGATCACAGATTTGTTTTATATATTTGGGCGGGGAAGAGTGTTGACTTGGTTGGTGGAGGAGAGTGGACGAATTACAAGTATTTTTATTTTTTAATTTGTTTGTTAGGACGATGCAGTGGAGGTTTGAAAGAGACTAAGGGCCTGATTATGAGTTCGGCGGTCCGTGGACTGCCAAACTCACTGTGGAGCAGTGGTGGCAGTCTGACCACCACCGCACAGACGGTCGCACTGCCCTTTTATAACTTTGGTGGTCGGACTGCCATCGGACCGCCTCAACTGCCAGGAAAACGCGTTCGCTCATGGTGGCATGTTGGTCAGGGGCTCACAATCTGCTGGTCGTGCCCCTGCAGCACCTCCATGCATGTTACGAGTTTCATGACCACCAGCGGTCTCCTAAAGTGCAAGTGCTCTCTGTGTAAATTGTGATTAGGATTGATTATCCATGATTGGCATATTTGATTTAATGGTAAGTCCCTAGTAAAGTGTGCTGTGTGTGCCCAGGGTCTGCAGCACTGGTTTTTCCACCTACATGAGCAGTCCTGTAAACCTGTCTCAGGCCTGCCATTGCAGTTTCTGTGAGTGCAGTTTAAAACTGCCAGGTCGCCCTGGCAAGTGCACTCACTTGCCAGGCCCAAACCTTCCATTTTAGCGCATGCAAGGCACCGCTAAGGTAGGCCCAAAGTACCCCTATGGTGCAGTGTATGTGAAAGGTAGGACAAGTACTGGTGTGTATTGTATGTCCTGACAGTGAAATACTACCAATTTCGTTTTTACTATGGCAAGGACTAGCTTTCCCATAGGTTATCACTGGAGCTGCGTTGTGACATTTTATAAATGTAACTTTCAATTGGGAAATGCTAGAGATTTAGAGTTGGGCTCTCTGTCCTCAGAATTTTAAAACACAACTTTTAGGAAAGGTGTTTTTTATATTGTGTGTTTGAAAATGCCACTTTTACAAAGTTGAAGGAACAAATGATGGGCGGAATGCTGAACAATGCAAACATTCACCCCCAGTCACACCGATCTGGGTTTAATCCATCGTTCTTTTGCTCACGGCACCACCCAAGTTGGGAGCCAGCCATATGCAAATCTGCCTTGACCCCGTTCCTCATGAAAACAGTCAAGCCCGAACTGCAAAGCAAGGTCCTCCCTGGACTGGAAACAAGCATCCGTTTCGGGGCATCACAGGTGCAGCTTGTGAGTGCAATTTTATACTGCCATTTTGTCGTGGTATAAGAGACCATTTGCCAGGCCTTAACCTTCCTTTTTAATACAATAAGTCACCTCAAGAGTAGGTGCTAAATAGCATAGAGCAGCTTTTGTTGTGTTTAACAAGTTGGACATGTACTTTTAAGTTTTACATGTCCTGGTAGTGAAAAAATCTCAAATTAGTTTTTCTCTATTCCAAGGCCTACCTCTCCCATAGGATTTTTATTATTTATTTAAGAGTTTCTATATAGCACTGGCAAGACCCGAGGGTATATAAGCGCTTTACAACAGTACATGTTTATAACAACTAACACATATTATCAATACAGCTGAATTGAATTTAAACAAGTCAAACTATATGAGCACAAAAATATAGCACATAACACATATAATCAATATAGCTGAAGTGAATCAAAACAAATCAAAGTAGGAGCCCAAATTAGGAGGAGAGATAACAGTGGAGGGGAATAGGACTTTTGGGCAATGGATGTCCTGCTACTTGAGATGTTGGTTGAGGAGGAGATCCTTTTGCAGTCTCTTGAAGCTTAAGAAGGAGGGATTAATCCTGATGCACTGGAATGGATTTCCAGATTTTTGGGGAATTACTCGAAAAAGAGAGTGTCAGGGTTTTTTGTTTATGGGCTTTAGGCAGATTAAGTTGCAGGGTGTTAGAAATGGCATTTCTGGTTGGCTAGGGCTTGCGCCAAAGCCAGACAGAAACCACCACTCTAGTCAGGGCTGGGGAGTTACACGCCAAAGATAACCCCTGCTCACCCCCTTGGTAGCTTGGCACGAGCAGTCAGGCTTATCTCTGAGGCGATGTGTAAAGCGTTTGCGCGCGCACCCAGCAACAACACCCAAGGCCCACCACAAAGGAAACTCCACACAAGGTATTATATAAAAATAACCTTTGTATTATACACAACACATTAGATAAAAACACACACTTTACAATGTGCCAACAGGCACGGGCAGAATTTACAAGGGATTATATATACAGGGGACAGGGCCACATGGACCACTGTCAGGAATTAGCACTCTTTAGAAATAGCACTTAGAACGTAGGAATAATATTTTAGAACATAGCACATACAATCACTGTAGCACTAAAAATAGAACATATAGCACACAACCAGTAACTACTGGTAACCAGAAAGTACCACCTACGCAACCCTAACCACCTTTAGGAATATCACGCAGGGAACTAGGACCTTACTAGTACCACCTGTACTAAGGAGAAAACAACCGCCTAAGTATCACTCTACCTGTAGGGGTCTAAGCACATAAACACAGGATGCATAAAATACATTTAGAGGTGTAAGGAAATAAAACACATGATGCATAAAAACATTTCAGGTGCAAACACAAGGCACATGACGCATAAAAGCACAACCTACACTAGGAAAGACCTTCCCCTACGCATAGGTACAGCTAGCAATCACATAGCATAAGGGCATTGCGCAGGCGCAAAAGTACATATGTAAACATCAACAGGTACCCTAGGTGAGGGCACGACACAGCAAAACTGTCCCCCGGCCGACCTGGCCTTTCAGGGGCTCAAACGCCCTTTGTCCACAAAGTCAGGGCTGGACTGCGCAGGCTGCGCAAGCCAGGCGCACAATGTACAACCTAAACGTTGCAGCTGCCCACTAAGTGCTGGGCAGCTGGGGATATGCTGGGGCACCACTGTGCCTTTTCAAACAATATACAGCACTCACGTGGAGCCTCTCTGGGCTCTGAGACAGCAATGCCCCATAAACAGCGCGGGAGCCTCGTGGCTCTAGAACGATGTGCCTCAACGTTGGAGCGCCTAGCGCTCTAAATACTTGTGCCCCCTTGGAGCCTTCTAGGCTCAGAGAGAATGCGCCTTTTTTTGGAGCCTCGTGGGCTCTGGACCAACTGTGGGGGCAATGTTGGAGCGGCCCGCTGCCTTCCGGGGCCGCTCTTATCATTAAAAATAAATGCCCCTCTATGTTAGAGCCTCGGGGCTCTAAATCAAGAATGCCTCCGACGTTGGAGCGCTCCGAGCGCTCTGAAACAAAGGTGCCTCGTGGGAGTCGTTCTAGACTCAACAAAATACTGCCCCCGCCGTTGGAGCTACACGGAGCTCTACACAACCAGGCTCCTCTTAGGTGGGGGGGCGGCCCACTGCCAGACGGGGCCGCCCTGCCTTCGTGCCTCTGCTACCCTCGCTCCCGAGCCCCACTCACCTGGGCTCTCTGGCGGGACGTCTCCGTGGGGGTGGCGCTGCCCCTCTTGTTAGATCCAGCGCGGGGTGGGCTCCCGCCTGGATGCCTCTCCTTTCCTTCTGGCAGCAACGGCGCGGGGCTCCCTCAGCTCACGGGAGCCCCGGTCTACAACTCACTTCCTGCTTTGTCCGGGACAGCGCGGGGTAGGCTCCTGGCTGCTTCCTGCTGCAAAGTCCCGCCCCCGTCCCAACGAAGGCTGCCTGTCTTCCGGCCGGGGCGGCAGTCGATACGGATCTCGGGCTGCGGCGGTGATTTCTTTAGATAGCAAAAGCGGGGTAGGCACCCGCTATCGGGCACACTAACGCGGGGTGGGCTCCCGCTATGGAAATATTAAAATAAGCGGGGTAGGCACCCGCGAGGATGGAAAAGCGGGGGAATCCCTAGGATGCAGCTTCGCGCTGCCGGCCACAAAATAAAGCGCTCTTAGCGCTGTCAATGATAAAAGCGCTCCCAGGCGCTGCAAGTAAAAGTCCAGCACAAAGTCCTGGCAAAGTTGTTAAGAAGGTAGGCAGGGGGCAAGGCTGGGCCCAGAGCCAGCTCACTGGGCCTCCAGGCAGGGAGGTAGTCCAAGTGGCGGTCCTCTGGCCCAGCAACAGCAGCAGCCCCCTCAGGCAGGATCCTGGAAGAGAACAGTTTCTGTGGGGACACAGCCCCATTTTTATACAGGCAAACCCTTTGTTCTGGGTTCAGGGTGAGGGGGAAAACCAGTCGCAGCTGGTTGGGGAGCACCCTTGATGTGCTCAGCCCCTCACTCTATTCACTGGAAGGGCTACGGTCGTCAGTCGCACCACAGGGGGCGGGGCCAGCATTGTGTTTGGAAAACCCTGTCCTATTCAGGACCCAGGTGGACTCCTCCCACCCATCTAGCTGCTGATCTCCCCATTCACCACTGGGTGACTCATCCTGACACTGGGGAATCCCTAGCCCGTCACATGACATGACCAGCCAATCACGCGACAGACACACTGCACACAGAAGTGCCCACTTCTAGAAGTGGCACTTCCACACTAGGTACATACACGCCGCACACATCATCGCGCAGCATTCACTCCCACGAGTCCGCACATACCAAACTCGGGCCTGCACACCCCACGCATCAGGAACTACTAGGGACACATACATTCCCCATGCATTCCTATGGGAGGGCAGGCCTATCTCACCACATGCACTCAGAGCACGCACGCACTTTACCCTGGGACACAGGGAAAGTGCGCAGGAAACCAAAAAATCACCACACCAAGTCATCAGTAAAAAGAAAAAGTTCAGGGGTGAACCTGCCAGAAGGGCCAAGTCCAACACAACCCCCTTCCAGCCAAAACGCAGGGCAGCCCAATCACCACCGTGATGGACTTCCCTGCTTGGGGCGATAGAACACGGACGCGGGCCCGCAACTGCAGGGACACCCTCCGGTTCTACGCCACGGTGAACTCATGGAATTCTTTCTAACACCCCTGTCTGGACCAACTGGGCTACCCCACTGGTACTCCCAAGCTGTCCGCGGCCAAGACCAGGCCCTAGGCCACCCAGGTGCCACTGGTCTTTGCCTAACCACAGAGTGGGGGGTAGTAACCCCTGGCACATAGCGGCCTTTCTCCACTCTTCCTCTCTGAAAGACAGGACTAGACTGCCACTGGTTCTCCAGCCTAGGGTCTACACCCTCAGGCGGACCAGGAGTCTCAGGGAAGGCTCTCCTCCCCCTACCTCTTCTCCTAGGGTTCCTCCTCCTCTGGCGAGGGGTACACCTAGAACGCCATTCCAACCCAGGGTTTAACCCCTCAGGTTGTACCGGGGGCAGAGGTGGGCTCTCCCACCCTCTGCACCCCCTTCCAGAACCCTGCTCCCTACCAACTGGGGCGGTACCTCTGGAAGAAGAACTGGTCGGGACGCTGATTACAGACGTCCCACCCTTCAGGTCAGGCTGATCCCGAACCTGGCCTTCCAACCTCCGGCCTAGAACCTTTGGTGGAATAATTGCCTGGCACTCCAGGACTTCTGGGGATCTCCACTCCATCCCCCTGAGGCTATCAAATGACACGTATGTCGAGCGACTGTCTGTCTGGCGCTGATCTCCCGTCCCCTGTCCACCTGACAGTGCGCGGAGATCCCCCAGAACAGAAGTGGTGTCACCCTGGTCACTACACGGGAACCTAGCCCAACTGGGAAGTCCCTGACCCACCGGCTCTTCCACTGGGGAACTCATCCCCCAATCACTCACGCTGGACTCCTGTACCCTCCCTACCGGAGCGGTACCGCCAGACTCCAGAACCACAGGAGCCCTGGTTACAGGTGCCCCAGGTCCTCCACTCACTAAGAGATCTTCCTCAAGTGGACTAACAGGACAGCCTAGGTCCCCAACTTGGTGTTCCCTCATGAAACCATCCAAGTCCTGAGGCAGGGTTTCGGGCGTCTGGGGACCCTCGGTCACCCCCTCACTCCTGCTCCACTGAGCCAGGCAGCGAGCCCCTACAACCTCCTCGCTATCCTGGGACCTAGCTGGGCTACACTGAGCCTCCTCCACCACGCTGGGCTGGAGGATCTCTGAACCACTATTGTTGGAATCACTCACTAATGACACTAGAGAACCTCTGGCCCTTTCCCAGCGGTCTGCTTCCTCTGCAAGTTCAAATGGACAAAAAGAGTTATACCTCAACAGGTGTTGGCGCAACCCTGGAGAACAACTACTGAGCATCTGCTCCTTGATAATCATATTTAGTACTCCATCCAAATCCTGCTCCGGGTTAAACACCAACCAGTCCACCAGGGCATCATGACATTCCTCCACAGCCTCCTCCCAAGACTGGTGAGACAGCTTTTTACTGCCCCTGAACTTCAACCTACATTCCTCCTCTCGGGAACAAGGTACCACACTCGGGGAACTGGGACTGGGACTCTCTATACTGCACTTTATATTGCTGCCCCCCCTGGACTCCACCCTCACTGGGGAATCCAGAAAACTACCACTGCGCTCAGGGGACAGGGAAAGGGGTGAGGCGCTATCTTCTACGCTGGACCCAGCAAGGGACTCCCTACCTACGGGGTCCTCACTCTCTACTGGCGTCCAGGTACTGTCATCTTCTTCTGAGTCTTCAGGGCTCCCCACAGACCCACCACCCTCCAGGTGTGAGGCCCGGGCCCTTTCTTCCTCACTGCGCTCACGTTTCCATTCATCTGCTTGCCATCCAATCATGTAGTTCCTCAATTCGTACACAGTGTCTGACTCTCTCACCCCTATGTTTCTTTCTCTACAGAACCTTTCCAACTCCTGCATACTGTAATAAACTAGATCACTGAGATCAAAAGCAGGCTCCATTCTGGCAGACGTTCTAGAGAAAAGATCACACAGGGAACCTAGGGGTCTGAGTTTAACAGGAGTACACAATTCACAAAAAGATTCAGCAAGCTCTCTAACCCAGAGAACTCACACTCACTTGCCTAGTGCCACACACCATTCATCCACACACACAACCCTCCCCTCGGACTGGTAAGGCAGTTTCTACCACCCCTGATTCCTCAACCTGACCACCACGTGACACAGGTACCAACTCTGGGCGCAGGGCGGGGGACAAATGTACAGGACACTATTACGCTGCCACCACTGGATCCCACCCTCTGGTGAATCCAGAAACACAATGCACTAAGGGGGATGACCTACCCTCCCGGGCTAGGGACACCTAACTCAGTGCACAAAACCACATTTCCAAAGAAATGACAATTAAAAACAAACTTTAAAACAATAATCCCTATACCATGTGATTTATCTAAATGCAGAGTTTTGTAGTGCGGCCAGTTGCCGTTGCGGTACAGCGCAAACGCAAGTCCAAATCCCACCGCTGATCACCAATGTTAGAAATGGCATTTCTGGTTGGCTAGGGCTTGCGCCAAAGCCAGACAGAAACCACCACTCTAGTCAGGGCTGGGGAGTTACACGCCAAAGATAACCCCTGCTCACCCCCTTGGTAGCTTGGCACGAGCAGTCAGGCTTATCTCTGAGGCGATGTGTAAAGCGTTTGCGCGCGCACCCAGCAACAACACCCAAGGCCCACCACAAAGGAAACTCCACACAAGGTATTATATAAAAATAACCTTTGTATTATACACAACACATTAGATAAAAACACACACTTTACAATGTGCCAACAGGCACGGGCAGAATTTACAAGGGATTATATATACAGGGGACAGGGCCACATGGACCACTGTCAGGAATTAGCACTCTTTAGAAATAGCACTTAGAACGTAGGAATAATATTTTAGAACATAGCACATACAATCACTGTAGCACTAAAAATAGAACATATAGCACACAACCAGTAACTACTGGTAACCAGAAAGTACCACCTACGCAACCCTAACCACCTTTAGGAATATCACGCAGGGAACTAGGACCTTACTAGTACCACCTGTACTAAGGAGAAAACAACCGCCTAAGTATCACTCTACCTGTAGGGGTCTAAGCACATAAACACAGGATGCATAAAATACATTTAGAGGTGTAAGGAAATAAAACACATGATGCATAAAAACATTTCAGGTGCAAACACAAGGCACATGACGCATAAAAGCACAACCTACACTAGGAAAGACCTTCCCCTACGCATAGGTACAGCTAGCAATCACATAGCATAAGGGCATTGCGCAGGCGCAAAAGTACATATGTAAACATCAACAGGTACCCTAGGTGAGGGCACGACACAGCAAAACTGTCCCCCGGCCGACCTGGCCTTTCAGGGGCTCAAACGCCCTTTGTCCACAAAGTCAGGGCTGGACTGCGCAGGCTGCGCAAGCCAGGCGCACAATGTACAACCTAAACGTTGCAGCTGCCCACTAAGTGCTGGGCAGCTGGGGATATGCTGGGGCACCACTCTGCCTTTTCAAACAATATACAGCACTCACGTGGAGCCTCTCTGGGCTCTGAGACAGCAATGCCCCATAAACAGCGCGGGAGCCTCGTGGCTCTAGAACGATGTGCCTCAACGTTGGAGCGCCTAGCGCTCTAAATACTTGTGCCCCCTTGGAGCCTTCTAGGCTCAGAGAGAATGTGCCTTTTTTTGGAGCCTCGTGGGCTCTGGACCAACTGTGGGGGCAACGTTGGAGCGGCCCGCTGCCTTCCGGGGCCGCTCTTATCATTAAAAATAAATGCCCCTCTATGTTAGAGCCTCGGGGCTCTAAATCAAGAATGCCTCCGATGTTGGAGCGCTCCGAGCGCTCTGAAACAAAGGTGCCTCGTGGGAGTCGTTCTAGACTCAACAAAATACTGCCCCCGCCGTTGGAGCTACACGGAGCTCTACACAACCAGGCTCCTCTTAGGTGGGGGGGCGGCCCACTGCCAGACGGGGCCGCCCTGCCTTCGTGCCTCCGCTACCCTCGCTCCTGAGCCCCACTCACCTGGGCTCTCTGGCGGGACGTCTCCGTGGGGGTGGCGCTGCCCCTCTTGTTAGATCCAGCGCGGGGTGGGCTCCCGCCTGGATGCCTCTCCTTTCCTTCTGGCAGCAACGGCGCGGGGCTCCCTCAGCTCACGGGAGCCCCGGTCTACAACTCACTTCCTGCTTTGTCCGGGACAGCGCGGGGTAGGCTCCTGGCTGCTTCCTGCTGCAAAGTCCCGCCCCCGTCCCAACGAAGGCTGCCTGTCTTCCGGCCGGGGCGGCAGTCGATACGGATCTCGGGCTGCGGCGGTGATTCCTTTAGATAGCAAAAGCGGGGTAGGCACCCGCTATCGGGCACACTAACGCGGGGTGGGCTCCCGCTATGGAAATATTAAAATAAGCGGGGTAGGCACCCGCGAGGATGGAAAAGCGGGGGAATCCCTAGGATGCAGCTTCGCGCTGCCGGCCACAAAATAAAGCGCTCTTAGCGCTGTCAATGATAAAAGCGCTCCCAGGCGCTGCAAGTAAAAGTCCAGCACAAAGTCCTGGCAAAGTTGTTAAGAAGGTAGGCAGGGGGCAAGGCTGGGCCCACAGCCAGCTCACTGGGCCTCCAGGCAGGGAGGTAGTCCAAGTGGCGGTCCTCTGGCCCAGCAACAGCAGCAGCCCCCTCAGGCAGGATCCTGGAAGAGAACAGTTTCTGTGGGGACACAGCCCCATTTTTATACAGGCAAACCCTTTGTTCTGGGTTCAGGGTGAGGGGGAAAACCAGCTGGTTGGGGAGCACCCTTGATGTGCTCAGCCCCTCACTCTATTCACTGGAAGGGCTAGGGTCGTCAGTCGCACCACAGGGGGCGGGGCCAGCATTGTGTTTGGAAAACCCTGTCCTATTCAGGACCCAGGTGGACTCCTCCCACCCATCTAGCTGCTGATCTCCCCATTCACCACTGGGTGACTCATCCTGACACTGGGGAATCCCTAGCCCGTCACATGACATGACCAGCCAATCACGCGACAGACACACTGCACACAGAAGTGCCCACTTCTAGAAGTGGCACTTCCACACTAGGTACATACACGCCGCACACATCATCGCGCAGCATTCACTCCCACGAGTCCGCACATACCAAACTCGGGCCTGCACACCCCACGCATCAGGAACTACTAGGGACACATACATTCCCCATGCATTCCTATGGGAGGGCAGGCCTATCTCACCACATGCACTCAGAGCACGCACGCACTTTACCCTGGGACACAGGGAAAGTGCGCAGGAAACCAAAAAATCACCACACCAAGTCATCAGTAAAAAGAAAAAGTTCAGGGGTGAACCTGCCAGAAGGGCCAAGTCCAACACAGGGTGTTCAAGCTTCGTAGTTTTCTTGTCTGACCTGCCTTTTTGAGTTTGGAGGTGAGGTAGACTGGTTTCTCAGTGTGAAGGGCTTTGTGAGTTAGACAAGCAATTCTGAAGCTGCATTTCTTTCAGGGCAGGGAAGATGTGGTCCTACTTTTTTATTCCAGTGATCATTCTGGCTGCTGCATTGAGAGAGGATCTGAGGGGTGCAAGATGGGCTTTCTCCATGCCAGTGACAGTGGTGGTCCTGTAGTCTAATCTGGACAGCATTAGCACTTGCATGACAAATTTAATATAATTTGTTGGCAGTTAGGGTTTAATTTTGTTCAGAGGTTTCTGGTTGTAGAAGATGTTCTTTGTACTGTTCTTAATATGATCTTTCATGATCAGTTTGAAGTCTGGAGTGATTCCTAGAGATCTGATGGAATCGGCTAGGATTATATTGCAGTTCAGAGCGTCTATGGAGTTTCTGCATTTTTGCGTTTTGGGGGACTGCTCTGTCTTTGAAATGATAAGAATTTCTGTCTTAACTTGGTTGAGTTTTAGGTGGTTTTGGCATAGCCATTGTTGTACTTCTTTGAGGGTACTTCTTAGCCTGAGAAAGTCATCTGGTGAGGAGATTCCCATGTAGAGCTGGGTGTCATCTGCTTGTAGATGGAAGGGGATGTTTGCCTGGTTGAGAATGATGGTGAGAGGCTCCATGGAGATATTGAAAAGAGTGGTAGAGAGGATAGAGCCAGAGAGATGTGAACCAGTGAAGGACTACCCCATCAATTCTGATCCTTTTTTTGAGGAAATCCAGGAGCAGATTGTGGTCAACCATGTCAGAGGCCACCGATAGGTCTAGGAGAATGAGCAGGCAGCATCGGTCTGTAGCCAGGGATTTGTGTATGTCATCTACTATATTCAGAATAGTTGTTTCTATTCTGCATCTTTTTCTGAATCCTAATTCATGCGGGTTCGGAAAATTGTTGTTTTCTATGGGCCCGATTCACAGAACTAACTTAAGACAAAATCCCAAACTTACTACTATTTTGGTATTCACAAAAGGCACTTACTCATTTTGGTATTCACAGAAGGCACTTACTCATTTCGGTATTCACAGAAGTTAGGATTCCTAACTTTAGGACTCCTAAATGCCTTCTGTGAATACCGAAAGTTCTTAAGTTAGGATTTTTCTCAGTTTAGGAGTCCTAACTTTACTACTCCTAAACTGAGAAAAATCCTAACTTTAAGACTTTCTGTATTTGCAGAAGGCATTTAGGAGTCCTAAAGTTAGGAGTCCTAACTTTGCTACTCCTAAACTGAGAAAAATCCAAATTTTAAGAGCATTTAGGAGTCCTAACGTTAGGAGTCCTAAGTTTACTACTCCTAAACTGAGAAAAATCCTAACTTTAAGACTTTCGCTTTTCACAGAAGGCATTTAGGAGTCCTAAAGTTAGGACTCCTAACTTCTGTGAATACCGAAATGAGTAAGTGCCTTCTGTGAATAGCAAAATGAGTAAGTGCCTTCTGTGAATACCAAAATGGTAGTAAGTTTAGGATTTTGTCTTAAGTTAGTTCTGTGAATCAGGCCCTATGTGTTGGTTTAGTTGTGAGAGAACACATCTTACTGGAGTTTTGGCTAGGTAGGGGAGATTGGAAACAGGCCTGAAGTTATGGAGGTCGTGCGGGTCTGCTCCTGCTTTTTTTAGCAGTGGCGTGACCTGACTAAGCTTGAGACAGTCTGGAATCACACCAGTCATCAGGGAGCTGTTTATAGTCTTAGTCCAGATGAAAGTTAAGGCGTGATTGAGCTTTTTGCCAGGGATGCTGGCAGGGCGTCCGCCAGGTGGGAGGATGGTTTGGACTTGGCCTACAAAGCAGAAATGTTTGCCTCCGAGAGTTAGTTGAAAACCTTTCATCATCTAGGAGGTTTGAAGGGTCCTTGGGGTCGATTACCTCCATTTTGGTCCTCTGGAGAGATTAATGATAGGGAGACCATTGAGAGAAAGGGGTGATTGTTATCTTCCTTTCTGGGACAAGGTTCTCATTGGTTGACTGGCTATGATCTTCAAGGGAGAGCTCTATCTTTGTGATTTTATAATTGAAGAAGCTGGCAAAGTTGTCACACCTTTCGTTGGAGGTCTGAGGTTTTTTAAGGGTGGTTTTGAGGTTTGTTGTTTGATGATAGTGAAAAGGTCTATGCTGCATTTTTTGGCCTTATCTAGACCATTGGGGGAGTGGCATTTTCCTGTTGTAGTTTTTTGTAATTTCTGCATTCCCTCCTGAGTTATTCATGGTGGGCTCTGGATCGATTTGTTCTTCAGAGTATTTCTGCTGTTCTGAGCTTTCTTCTTTCAGTGTTTAGTTCTTTATTGAACCAGGATCTCAAAGGTGTCTTTCTCACCCTTTCCAGTTTCAGATGTGCTACTTGGCACAGAGTGCAGGACATTGGTGAGTTGCAGTGGGTGGTGAGTTCTGTTTTTGTGAAGTTTTATGATGAGGGGGAAAGAAGTGATCCCATTTTGCCTTTAGGTTCTCCAGAGGAATTTGTCTTATATTTATTGCCCATTGGAGGATTTTTTTGTGGTCCAGTTGGGAGGGTGAAAAGCTTTGTTGATACGTAACAGAATGTTGTGATGATCTTTCCAGTTGCCGAGAAGGATGTTGTCAATAGTTAGTGTTTATTCCTGAGCTATGATAGCATCCAGGGTTGATCCTTTGTTGTGGGTTTGACCTTTGCAGTGCTAGGAGAGGTCCTTACAGAGTTAGAGGTTATTCAAGGATTAGATTAGGGTACTGCTTCTGTCATTCCAGTGAAGGTTGAGGTCACCTATGATGATGTTATTGGCACATGAGAGTGAGCAGGGTGTTATCAGAGCTGCACGGTGTTCACCAAAGGAGAGTGTGTTACCCGGCGGGTGGTAGAGTAGGTGACAGATCATATTTGTGTTGTCTTTCATTTTTATGTAGGTTCTGAGATATTAAAATAAGCTGTAGTTGAAGGCATCTGTTACTCTTAAGCCGATGTTGTTCTTGTGAATAATGGTGATGCCTCCACCGTGGCATTCTTTCCTGTTTTGCTTGATGATTGAAAATCCCGGTGGGACTAGTGTGTCCATGATCGGCTGTGAGGATTCATTTAGCCATGTTTCTGTGATGAAGGATATGTAAATGTTGTGGTTCAGTATGGCTTCTGCTAGGTCTGCTGCATACTTGGTAGCGGACCTGCAGTTTATGAGCATGTATTTGGTTTGTCTGCCGCTCTTAGGATCGTGAGGGGCGGAGATCAGAAGGATATTGGTGAGTTGTGCAGGAGATTTAGTCATGCTCACCTCTCTAGTCCCATGATAGCCTGGATCCTACAGTAGGGGTTGATTTAAGCAAGCTCCAGTTGTAAGATTTGGTTAGCTCCACCGCTTCGCGCTGAGACATTGTGGCGCTCGTTCTTTATGGCCTCTGAGCTTTGTAGTTGAGTGGCCTTGTGGGCCAGCTGACTGATTGTGTCTTGGCTTTTCTTAGCGATAGTGTGTTGGTGCATGTAGGGGGAACTCCGCCTCTGCCGTTGTGAAGTGGAGTATACCACCCACTGCCTTAAGTAAAGTTATTTACTTTCTTGTTACAACGGCATAAGAGGAAAGTGAGGAGCCGGATGGCAGGGTGCATGCACAGAGCTGCAGCAGGGTCTTGTAGTCAGAGAGCCTACCTGCAGGTTTCACTTTCCATTCCAGAGGCTGACTGCAGGAGGGAGTGGGAGAGGATCGCCAACCTCGAGGATCTGAGGGGCAACCAGAGAGAAGGTCTCCAAGATGCTCCACTGTCCCCAAACTGACAGGTAGGTGGCAGTGCCGGGGAGCCAGGGGGCCACTTGCAATGACTTCTGCTGGATCCATGCGGTGTTGTCAGTTTGATTTGAGCCTCCGCTCACTAGCTTTAACACACAGGGGGTGGGACTCACAGGAGGCCTAGGCTGAGCTTCCCAACATCATCCCTAGCACCTCTGCTCAGCCTCAGGCAGGGATAGCTGATCTCCCCCATACCAGTGCCCTGCACTGGTTCCATATGTTTGCCCCCCCCCTTACTCCAGATGGGTGGCTTAAGTTATTAGGGCGTAGAGGAATTTCACAGAGTTTTTATTCAACTGTGCGGAATTCCACGTAGTGAAGCTCCGCAAGCTCAACCCACCTCTAGTGAGTATGGGTGTTTGGCTTAAGACTGAATGAGGAATAGTGATTCTGCATCTGAGAGTGTTTGTAGGTGTGAGTGAGATTCAGGATGTCGGTGAGATTGCGATTAGAGCTATCAGTGGGTTCTTTATTTTTAATGACGGGTCTGGTGGGTGATTTGTGCAGGACCCTTTGAGATGGGGTCATCAGCATATTGATTAACATGGAGGGTAGGTGGTGGGAGTGGTGGGAGTTGGGAGCAAGGGCGCCTCAGCCTTTAAATATGGGCAAGTTGGCGAAAGTAGGTTTGTGTCCGTACTGGACATTGGTGGATTTGGTAATGTGAAGGTACTTCATTAGAAATGTGTCCCTTTTCCTAGGGCATGTAGTGTAGTAGATGAGATCTGTTCTCTTTAGCCTTTGAATTCATAGTAAAAGATATCAGCAATGAGCAGTTTGGGATGTTGTTTGAACAATTTTGTTTTAGATTTATCACCATAGTGGGGGAGGGATTAGGGGGGAGAAGGATGGAGTAGGAGTTAGGACCGTGAGGTTTTGAGATGGAGGATAGTGCAAGGGGTTGAGAGTTTTGTTGATGCCTACATCATACATCCTTCTAGTGAGGACTTGTAGATCTTATAGAAGTCACAACAGGTGAATCTCCCAGCTTTTCTTTAGTGGACCTGATGTATATTGTGGGTGGAGGCCTGCAAAATACACTTAACTCTGCTGTGGAAGCAGATTCTGAGGAGATGGGGGATAAGGGGTGAGCTTATCTATTGATTAATATTAGAGTATGTAGTCAAGACAGGCGGAATTCATAGCTTCTCTTTCATAGGCCTCATGTGTCCTCATGTAATGCAACTGGTGCTATGTAAAGCGCTATGATACCCGATTCAGCTCAAGTCCGCGCGATATAAAACTCTGTGCAAGAAAAAACCTCTTACACTGAAAAGGGCATTTTCATGTATATGGTTACATTAGACCTACTATAAGTTAAATGTCCTCTCTATCCTGAGGGAATCCTGAAGGAGGAGGAAGGTCTCTGTTCTCCACTAGCATCCATATCTATTTCTAGGCAATCAAATAGAAGAATGATGCTTGTTTAGGTTGTTCAGGGCCCGATGGTATGAGGCTTCCAATACTTTCTTTTAATCGCTTATGAGGCAGATTCTTCAACAGCTCAAACAAAGATTTTAAACAATTCTTTCTAAAATTGTGATGGTAAAGATGCAGAGTTGCAATGATTCTTTAAATAAGGTAGGACTTGCCCTTTGCAGTTTAGTGTGTAATGCACAACTTATATCTTAAATTCCAACACGGTATAGAAATAGCATAATAAGATGCTGGTTAACACACACAACTCCTGAGTGCTGATGGCATTTGCACAGGGCAATGTGTAAAATTTGACATCCACAATTTAAAAAAAGAGGGACGTTATTATTACTGAGTTTTGCACTTGGTAGCTCTACCAAGGTCCTCATTACGAGTTTAGGGAGAGGATGTAGCATTACGGCCAGAGCTGTCGACCTCGAAGCTGGGGAACCGAGTTCGAGTCTTGGCAATGACGCTCAACATCCTGTAATTCTGGGCAAATCACTTAATCTCCCCGTGCCTAACAAATATGAATGTGTCCTTCTGTAACAAAAATGGCGCTATGTAAAGCACTCTGATACCCGATGTCTCAGGTCTAGTTCACGCTATATTAAACTCTAAAAAACAATTATTCAAAAGAAATAGGCCTGAAGTATATTAGGGGTAGGGGCCTGCGAGCTTCAATTGAATCTGCTGTGGGGGCAGTTCTTAAGAGATGGGGGATAACAGGTAAGCGCTCCACTAATGAATATTAGTGTGTTTAGTGTAGGGAGGTACTGCTCAGTGTATTTGGGTAGAGATTGACTTAAGCAAGCATATTCCAAGGTGGCCGCCAATCTGGGGGTGGGAGAGGAGCTTGGTGCTCCTCTTCTTATTTCTATGGAGAGGTGAGGGAGCCAGGGAAGTCGAGGAGAGACTTCAACCTCCTTCAACTTCTTTCTGTTTTATCTCGTATATCTGATCCGCTGCAGAGCAGATCAAGACTGTATGCAGGAAAAAACATTAAATCTACTCAGACTCCGCTGAGATGTCTTATATCTGACAACTTCCTCTCATAGTAAGGGACTCCGTGGTCTAAGGCAAACCCCCTCAGAGTTCACTGAGGGGATTCAGCAACAGATCAGCATCCGTGGTGGCACATCAGCAACCAGACACCACGGGGCAAGTTCTTCCCTAATCCGGAGGCCCTGTGGCAACCGCAGAACCACAGGGGGAACAGAGAGCTTGCTAGCCCAAGTGACCATGGAGCAACCCTTGAGCGGACCCCAGGAGGGACAAAGGACACCGCAATCCTCCCACTGCACAAGGAATCAGGCCCGAGGGGAACCAGAGCTGACCCTTGAGTCCTCTCAATCATCTGTATGATGAAGCAGCAGTCAGCACCATGAGCTGTGTCACATTGAGGCAATCGGACTGAGGGCTGTCAGCATTGGCTGAGTAGCCCTGCAGTCGACCCTCGAGCCCTTTCAGCTTGTGTAAGATGCAGCAGCAGTCAGTGCCATGAGCTGCACTGCAATACCGGCATTCAGTTAAAGGGCTGTCGCCAGCAGTCAAGCAGCCCTGGTGTCACCCGAAAGACTCACTTGCTGGTGTGTTCCACAAGAATCGCAGTACAGCTTGACCCTCTGGAGAGTGACTCTGCCGCTCCTTCTCACACCTTTGGAGCACTGTTCTTCCCTCTTGTGGAGCGGCTTTGGATTGTTAACCTCGTTGTAGCACCTGTGGAATCTGCAGATCATCAACTGGCCAGTAGGTTTGCGCCGATATTCTCACTGGCCATTGTCAAATCAGCTACAGAATTGTCTTATTGTGTACTGCTGAGTGCAGTTAGTCCGTGAGATGTTGAAATGGCAGTGGATGGCAGAGTTGAGTTGGGGATTTACAATAGATGTTGATCCCTAGCACGGAGCTTCTCAGGAGAGCTCCTCTCATTCGGCGATCTTGCTTAGATTTACAGGATAACATTTTATTACATTTAGTAAGTGATAAATTTGATTGAAAGCTGATGGGCAAGTCATGTTTGGTGTCTGTGGAATTGTAATTTAAAACCTGCAGTAGATTTTAAGTCACAATTCTTTAAATGCTGCTTTTAGAAAGTTGGAGCAATGGGGGGGGGGGTTGGGTCCTTATCAACAGCCATCATGGGCCTCTAAAAAAGTACAAGAAACAAATGGAAAGGTGGCTGCATAGATTCATATCACTTTACTTAAGGACAAGTTAATCAACAAACACGGCCTTTGTATACATTTCACAGTTCATTAAACCTAGTTGTTGTATTTTAACATATCTGAAAAGGAAAAACACTCATCTTTAACATCAGTTAAGTGTACCTCAACAAGAACAAAGAAAACAATGACAGCACATCCCTACACTTGTTAAAAAGAAGGGTGCATTAATGACATCCCTTTCCAGGTGTCTGTAGGGTGTGCCGGCCACACCCTGTGGGTTTCTCTGACAGCTATTCCTCCTCCCAGCTCTAGGCTATTACAGGGTCATCAAAGAAATACGTCTTCTCCTGGTGGATCACCTTCAATCAGGCAGGATAGGGGAGCCTACACTTGATCTGCATCACTCAGAGTTTGGCTTGATCTCTACGAATACCTGCCTCTGTTGCTGAACCCTCCATGTGTAGTTTGGAAAGATCATGATTTTAGCAGAGTCCTAAAGACTGTCTTTTGAGCACATGCCACCCTGAGTACTTCATCTCTGTCCACATAATTAAGCCATCTAAGGATAACCAGCCTTGGTGGGTCCCCTAATGGGAGCAGGATCTGAGGGATCAGTCTCCCTCTCTATGACAGATTAGACAGACAGTTCTTTGTAGGGTATCCACGATCTAATTCATGTGGTAAAGAATTGCTTTGGTCTTGGTCCCTCGTGGTCCTTCAGTTCCCCCACCAGTCACAAGTTGTTTCAATGTGTTCTCCCTACTGTGTCCTCCGGTCTCCTTCCCAACTGTAGCCGCAACTCCCAGAGCTTCACAAAGTCATTTTTCAGGGAGCACACCTCATTCTCCGCGTAGGCTGTTCAACTAGGAGTACCGCCTGTCCTATGTTCCTGCTCTATTGCCAAGATACCTTTACGGGTTATAGCTGCACCATTCAAATCGACATACCATAACAACATAACATAACATAGCATAACATAACATAAGACAGCATGGCATAACAGAGATCCGAGTCTCCGTCTCTTTCATACGGTCAGTCACTTTTCACAGATCATGGCGAAAGAGGTAAACCTTTGTGCCCACTCCTTAAATTTGACACTCCAGTGCCTCCTTGGACTCACGTATAGCCTACAGGGTAGTTGCTGAAGTAACGTGGTCTATCTCATGTTGTCGCTGCTTCCTAGCAGCGCCCTCAGAGTGGAGAGGCATTCCCGACTGAACCCAACATTGTAAATCGGTTTATCTTTCCTTGGGAGGAGAATGACGCCCCACTGTCCTATACCATGTTGTGGGGGTCTGTGCTAATCAATATGTTAAGACAGTACTCTACGCTCATCAAATCTTACTCCAGGTGCAAGTCCTGAGGGGGTGACCTCAACTCCCCACAAGGTCCCAGTTTTCACACCCTCAGTTGAACTGATATTACCAGGCCACCAAGGTCTGAGTCTTCGTGGTAGGCCGCAGTGCTCCCTAGTGTAGACACTGCCTGTGGCTCAGCAGGCCATGCAGAACACGGGCGAAAGCGCCCTGTCGAGCACCTCCTAGCACCAGGTGTCTCCCCAATCACTGCTCAGGATCGGGGGGGGAGGGCTCTCAGAGCGCCATCACTGTCTCTTGTGTTCCCATCCTGGTGACTCACTCATCCATCCTCCAGTCCCTGCTTCTTCAACCACCGAGGGTGAGCTCCTGGACCAACAAGGGTCATGTGTGGTGTGAGTTGTCTGTGACCTGCCGGAGGAGCACAGGCTTTCGGCCACCTCTCCCCATCAGTTACTGCAACCAAGCGACATCTGCTCTGCCACCCGCCATGGCCTGCCACACTCCCCATCACCATGCAGGGTACAAGCGGGTTACTGCTGGGTCCAGGCTCCTCTGTTTCTCCCAGACTTGGAGCTCTCTCAGGTCCGATTACACTTCCCGGTCTCTGATGGCCTCTCCTGGCTCAGTGGTACTCACTCTCATGGGCTGCTGCCTTCATCAAACCCAGACCTCTCAAGCCTTGGTGTGCTCTGGGATTGAAATGTGGTTTCTCAGGCTCCAGAGACGGCAGGCTCCACTGAATAATGTCAGACGAGTGGGGTTTGGAGCTGAGCCTCACAGAAATGTTGACACCATCTTTGGTGGTTTAGCCACACCTCCTCTAGGAAGATATTTTGAATGTCTGGTTTAAATGTAATCCCAAATGGAGATCTAGGACCACTGGTGACCATCTGAGCCGTAGTAGACACTTCATCAGAGCAGGTGCAGAGTAGAGCCATTTTCTGGGTGTGTCTTTTATCAACTGTTGTTACTCTAATCCTGTGGTAAATCCTCAAATCCTGCAGTATCCTGACCCTCAGATGGGGTTTACAGGCCCAGATTTTTGGATGTCTGCATGAAGAGAGCATTGAAACTGAAAACCAAGGTGTAGAGCCTAATGTACAAGTGTAAAGTTATTGCTTGTATCTTCTCACACACAGACAGATTTATTGTAATGATTTATTATTAGAAAATATCTAAAGTAAAATGCTTATATTTATATATTATGTAGTAAAATGTATTAGAGTTATGTAGCGAATGTGATTAAAATTAATGTACTATTTTTAAGTTTTCGTTACATTTATTTTTAAATTAAAACATGTTAATGAAATATTTCAAAATAAAAAATATTTTTTATAAACTTGCAAGTTAACATACCTTTTAGTTTCATTTAGATATATATTTTTAGCAGTCAAAATAATGTAATTTATTCAACTATCATTTCCTGTGAATGTTAGTTTCTATGGGAGAGTGTTGCCTCACCAGTGGTTGGCCATGTGTGGTGCAGGATTTACTCTAGGTTCTATCTGGAATGCAGAACTGGGTTCTTTTTGATTGTGGTAACTCTAGAACTGGAATTTGTTAAACACAATGGGCTTTTGTCTGTGGGTGCATGTTTCTCCTTAAATCCCCCCTTATCCTTCACTTAACCCCTCTTTAATTCTCCCTGATTCCTACCATTCAGTAGTTAGTATCCCCCATTTTTCAGTCATTCCCTCAGACCCTACCATATTACCTACCAAAACACAGATGTTTTTCCTAACTGAGGATATATCCTCACAACTCGGTTTGAGGAGATATCTGCAGTCAGGAAAGTGATCTCCACACAGAAATTATAGGAGGGGTGTAAACCTCCACTAGTCGGTTTTTGAATAGCATTTTAAAGTCCATGAGCAGTACTATTGTGGTACTACTAAACATAATACAAAATACAGTTTGTGAACGTGCCCATCATGTGGATGTAACCTCAACATGATTTTGAAATTGCAAATGACAAGAGCTGAAAGTTAACAGAAATGTGCTACACAGTTTACCCACCTAACCATATTGAGCATGTGTGACCAAGGGGTCTATTAGTATGGTGGGCGGATTGCCACCGCCCAAAAGGCGGTGGCGATCCACCCACCATACTACACCGCCCACATGCCAGTTACCACCCACCATATCAGTATGGCGGGGGTACCGCGCGGACGGGATAACCGTCCGCCGCTTTTCTGCCCGGTCGACGAGTCGGCTGGGTGGAAAAGGGTTTAATATGGTGGCGGGGTCTGCTAGACACCGCCATCCATATTAGTATGCAGGCTGAGAGCAGCCCGCCGCCACGGAAAGGCATGCAGAGTTCACAATTGGGGGCCGTTGCGGGCCCCCAGGAAGTTGAGGGGGTGGGCGATGCACATAGGGGTTACCTATGGTACCCCCCTGCATTTGCATGCACAATGCGGCAGGCACCGCACGGTGCCTGCCACTTTGTGCATGCAAATGCACAACATGCATTTTTACCATTGCGGCGGGTGCTGCTGAAAGCACCGCCCGCCGCAATGTTAAAAATGCGTGATATGCCCGCCAGTGTGGTGGGTGCATCCTAATCTCCCCCATGGGACCGCTGCACATATGGCGGGCAGTCCCGTTTTCCGTCATCCCAATGATGCCCTAAATTTAATCTGAATTCCAATATTTCTATTTCTTTGACTGGCTTTCAAATACATATCCTTCACCATGCATGGTTGCTGCTGGATGAAGGGGAATGAGACAAGTGTGGTGATTTCACTAGTATTGCAATATATTCGTTCAGTGGTGGGCCTAAAGATGGGCTCTAAATTGTGCTTCAGACTGTCTGTTAGCTAACATCTTGCTGATTGTTCTAGATTATTTCAGCTATTAGGATTAATTAAGACAGTTCAGTTGTAATCATTGTCGATTGTTATTTCCCACCTTTGAAGCAATTTAATGGTGTAGTCCAAAGAAACGTCGTTGATCTTGATTAGTGGAGAAGATGGATGTTTGCCGGAGAATCCCAAAGCCTACTTTCCAAAATAAGTGGATAAACAATGCAATTGGGTGTTTTTTTATGATCCTTTTTGAATGAGACAAAGGTGCCTGTTTACTTCTTGCTTACAACAAGGGCTGTAAGAACTGCCAAAAGAGTTATAGGTTACTTGACTGGCTGAGTGTATTGGTGGAATGAAGCACCTGCGTTGGTAATTTTGTTGAAGGACAAGGTTATCAACAAGACACTTTACTGTGTATATATATAATGGAAACCTGCAGGTTAGCGCACGGCACGCTGCCTTTGTACTGTGCATTTTTTATCTTATTGTGCTGCTTTTGATACTAAATAGAATTCTATTATGGAACAAAAGCAATTTAGCCTTAATTAGAGATGCATCTCCATTGTGTATTGGGAAGTAAATATTGAGCAAGAGTGGTGTAAGGCAAGGCTGTGTCTTTTGTGCTGTTCTTGGTCATTCTTTATCTTAGTGAATTTTGCAATGAATATTCAAATATAACATCACCCTCCAAAATTCCAATCCTTGCACATGGGTGCCATTGATTTTGGGGACAGCATAGTACCTTGTGATTTTACTCCAACTGGGTGTTAAAATAAGTTTTACATATGCATGGATCATACATGGAGGAAATCCTTGTTGTAAATCTTAAAACAACACAGGTCATATCCCAGGGATAACAAGTTGAAAAGCAGCATCATGAATAAACATTGTTTTATCACTAGCCACATAATTTAGTGGCTACAACCGCTTCTAGGCTGCTTGCTGTTAACACCTGAAAGTCAGAAGCATCAGCATAGAGAAATGGAACAAAGATAAAGGTTTTTCTCTCAACCTTATCACGAACTTTCTTGCAATTTAAATATAAGGCCATTTCAAATTAATACCTTTGAAAAGAAGTTTCTTTCTGTTTGGTTTGATATTCTGTAATGCAATAATCATCTTTTGATTTTTTTATTTTGTTATTCCATTTTTCCATTTTTTCTTTTTTCTTAAACTTTTTGTTGTGAAAAGTCATGGGTTTTGCTTGTTACTGTTTAGTTATTTAGTTAATTTTACACAGAAATTCTTACATATTTCCTACACAGCCCAAACTACTAAAGTGATCAAAGGCTTTCTTTTTTACAGTAAATCGGTGCCGAATCATTTGTCTTGCAAAACCACTCATCAATACTGTAGTCCGAATCTCTCACATCTTTCCAGTTGAATATATTATATACGGTTTAGCACATTTTTCATTTTGCTTGATCATTCCGGGAGGTTTTTGATTTTTATTAACCTAAATTATTGGTACATTGATACTCTAGGCAGTGAGAAGCTTCTACATGAGATGAAAAGTAGCTATGCTACAATGGGGTAAAGCTGCAGTGTTGGAATTTCAAACTAACTCATTTTACCCAGTGAAATCTAAATCTAGAATTAGGTAAATCAGCTTTCAAATTGCAAAGCACAGCTGTGTATTTAAACTTTAGAGCTACTCTTGTTTAAAAGTAAGAAGGGTAATGTGGGTACACTGGTGTAGTTACCTGAGAATCTGGTTTGTTTAAATATCACAAATGCATTTAAAGATGTCTTCCATAAATGTGCATGGCGACCATTTTTAAATGCATTTGTAATATTTTAACAAACCCATTGAAAGATGGCCACAGTAAATATATGTGAGTCCGCAGCAGCCATCTTTCGGGGGGTTTGTACAAACAAACCAAACATATTTCCATGTGCTTGCTGTGCATATGTGGGCATGTTGAATATTGGGTGGCCATTTTGAAGGGAGCAAAAACGATTTTGAAACAGATGTCTACTGATACTGCGAAAGGGCCAAAAAGGTTTTGAAAGAGTGAAGTGAAAGAGCGGTGATGGAAGGGATGATAAGCAATGGAGGAGCAAGGGCGCAGGAGATGAAATAATTTGTTTTAAAAAATAAGCGGGATTAGGAGGGGCGAGGAAAGCAACGGATCAGCTGGGGAGACAGAGGCAGAGTGAAGGGGAAGCACTGCATAAGAGAGAGTACAAAATATGCATTCCTCTTGAGTGCTTAAACGAAAAAAAACTGTTTCCCGTTTGCAAACAACTTCAGCACTGGAAGGATACAAGTTAACCAATCAGAACTGTGATGCCAAATGCGCCTTCTTGGCAGTACAAAGAAAATAATAAGGAGGAAAGCCACTTAATAAAGAGGAGACAGCTAAGTTAGACAACAAAGCCATACAAACATGACCAAGGGGTTGAGCAAAAGCCCACTCTATGTATACTGGTCTGGCCAACTGTAGCTGAGAGACCTAAAAAGCAGCCATGATCATTTCGGATGAGGCCATAATGACAAACACTTTCTGCCAGAAGCTCTTGATTGCACACTTCACATTTTGATGCATAACACGTAATATTTGATGCTTTTTATCTATTTAATCAAATGGCAAATCTTATCGGTAGTAATACATGTGGCAGGGACCCGGAATGCGGAAGTCTCTTAAAAAAATATCACGATCCTGGAAACATTTGTAGTTCTTATAGTGTACTGAAGTGTATGTATAAAAATAGCGGCATTTAATGGACATTCCGAAAATAGCTTACTGAGAGTGATTTAACACATCATAACTATCGAATCAAAAGACATGGTGACATGACCAGTCCCTCTTAAACGAGGCCTTTCTGGATTCGCCAAACAATAATCACAGGCAGTTTACCAAAAATAACAAACACCAGAACCTCTGCTTTTGCTTTCCAACGAGATAGTAATCATTTTAAAATATATATTTTTTTTACAATGACAACCCAGTTCTATATTGTAGAAATATATGATAGGTGTTCAAACTGGGTGAATCAACCCGTTCGTGAAAGTAGACGCTATAATGTGAATATTGTGAAAGACTGTAGCCCCATCTGCGCCATCACTTATGAAGGAAAAAAACACAGGGCCTTTTCCCATTTTAAAAGTGACGCACTTCAGTTACTAGTGAGCTGCAGCGATTCGTCAAAGACAACCTACTGCACCTATCCTGAGCAGGTAAGGGTTGTGCAGCAAACCCATCGTCACTCTGACGCATTAAAATGGCGCAGTTGTATAGCAAGAGCATTGTTATCCAAGGGGTTGGTAGGACCGGATTCTTGTCTACCTAATTATCTCCAAGAATCCTCTCAGGTCGCCAGGATCTTTTTATCTGCTAAATAGTGTAGAGGGGAGAAAATTCAAATCTCAATACATAATTAACCAAATCATTTTCTGCTCTTAAAGGACCACTGACTCCGAATCTAAATTTTTATGATTTTTTTACAACCAGAAATAAATGCACATAGAAACACCTCAATACACCTTAGGCTCTAGGGGGCATATTATCAAGCCAGGCGATACAATTATCCAATTGAAGCCCATGTTAGATGTGAAGAACATCTAACATGGGCTTCAATTGGAATTCCATAGAGCATATTATCAAGCCCATTATCTCCGTTTTAGCGGCAGTTTTCTGCCGCTAAAGCGGCGATAATTTTATCGCCTGGCTTGTTAATATGCCCATAAATTCTGTCTTTGCTCTCAGTTTGTCATGTGGCCAGGTATTCGTTACATTTCGATATCGTTTTACTGCTGTATGGATATGCAAAATAAAATAAATAAGTAATTGTAATTAATTGGCGGCTGATATTGTGCCACCCCTTCTACCTTGCATGCCATATCATTTCCTTTCTTTTGTTTTTAACCGATGTCATGTCTCCTCCACCAGCCTTCTTGTATTTTCAACCATTTAATGATATTAAAATGTTCTTTTAATATCTAGCAGTCTTGCTTGATTTATATGACTATACCCCTGTTGTGTTCCCTTTCTTGAACAGTGCTATGTTACGGAATTGCAAAATAAATATAAATTGAATGAACAAATAAAGTAGTAACAACCCCTTTCCTCAAATGCGAACCGCGTACTTTATCATTTTAAATGCTTCTTATTGAAAACTGTTCACACTTGCTTCAGCGAGAGTAAAACTGGCAAGAGTTTTCCAGCACGGCCAGATCATGTGCAGCAGTAAATAACTCCATACTAGCTTGAAATCAATGGCCAACTCATTCTACTTACTAGCCAAGAAGCAGGGTGCTAGGAATTTGTCAATTATAGCTTCTTGTTGGGTTGCCTAATTACATTTGGATTTTAGGGTGATGTAGGAAGTTTGTGAATGAGAAGGTGTCTGGCCCTTATCCACATTCCTTTCATTTCCTCTCTATAAATATTGATTACCATTGAAAGGCGTTATCACAGTGCTGCTGACTCGATTGCTGCCGTGGGTGGGTTAGCCAAAAATGACTGCTAACATCTTTTAGCGTTATCTTTCAGTACCTATTAGAAATGGAGTTTAGCCCTGAGAGAATCCGGGTTAGAACTGCGTTTCTTGGCTCAACTTTGGTAGCAAGGTCAGATCAGGGAGTCCTTTGAAAAACGTGTTCAGCTTTTTGTGCAGCAGCAAAGTCAAACAGCATTACAGTTAAGAGGTAAAGGAACTTGTAGGGCCACACCAAGTACAGTTAAAATGATACACAACATTAGGGCAAAAAAGGAATAAAATAAAAACCTCAATGGAGAAATGTGAAAATGTCCATACGAAATTGCGATGGGGGAATCCTGAGTTTATCAATGGAGCAAGCCAGAAAACAGCCAGTAAGAGAACTGTCCCCGGTTGTATGCGTCTAAGGGGAAGAGGGCAGGAGTGGAAGGGCATTGCACCACTTGGTGGTGTTTCCAGTTTGATTCAAATTCCAGTAGCTCGAGCCTCGAGATGGTGCATGTCATGGTGGTGTCTAAACTGTGCTCAAGAGACTCTTTCTCACCTCCATGTTTTTTTGCAAGGAACTAAGGATCCTGCTTTTTAATTGCTACTTGAATCCAGGTAATACTTGTATGTTTCATCTTGTGGAGTTATACTGATTTATATATAGAGCCAAGAATCTAAGTAAATGTTGTGCCTTACAAAAAGTAAACATAACTTAACATAGACAGAAGAGGGCATGGGGTTGCAGCAGCAAGTGCTCCAGCATTGTTGATATCAGCAGGGTACGCCACTAAGATGTAGATTACAGTATATCTGAGTGAATTATGTTTGCTTACTGTGCAACTCACTATTCCCCTACAGTCTTCAGTCTTCTTCTCTTCTTTCCCACTGCCGGAATATGATGAGGAAGGCAATCCCAACAGTTATAAACAATGAGCTGCAAAGTAAATATATACAGAATGTAAAAATGATGGGTATTCTGGTCAGCGAGACACTTTTTACTAGGCCTGGGCGGAGATGGCGGAGTACCGCGAAGTGCAAACAACACTCAGCCGCGCTACGCAGAGCTCAGCAAGCAGCGACGTGCATTGGATAAATGCAGTTTGCGGTGATTTTCAGTGCCAGGTACTTGTCTGCACTGTGCAATCATCCCGAATGGCACCATGCACAGCGCAAGTGGGCACTGCTTCCGTTCTGCCGCTCGAGTAGATTTTTACTTGAGCGGCATCTTTCTCAACGCGAACGGACAGTTTCTCAACGTGAGCATATGACGAATCTGACCGCCTGAGTTGAGAAATCTCGCCGTGAGGTTGATTTTCTACTTTCGCGCTCGCCAACTTGATGATCGCAAATGAGGAAAACTCTTGCGTTTACGAATGCGAGCGAGGAAAAAAACACTCGCAATGAGAAATCTGACTACCTGCATTGAGAAATCTCGCAGGGAGGTTGATTTTCCATGCTCATGCTCGCCAACTTGATGTTGACAATCGCAAAGGAGGAAAAATCTCACCGGGAAGTTGGTTTCCCTCGCTCGCACTCGCCAACTTGACGTTGACGAGCGCGAGCGAGGAGCTCTGTTTAACTCAGAGTGCCGAAATCTCGCAAACTCCGGGAGCGGAGTGGAGTTCACCGCCCAGACTTAATTTTTACCTCTCTCTCGAAGACGCATTCATTTAAATATATTTGATTAAATAAAAATAAGTTCCAAAGTTTAAATTGAAGTATATATCCCCACATAAATGAAAAAATATATATTTAATTATGTATTATAGTTGTTTAAAGTGATGTAAAGGATTAATTAGAAGTAATTTAATAATATTTTAGTAAAAATGAATGTAACATTAATTGTAAATTCCAAAAAGTTGTTGAAATATTTTATAATTGAATAATAAATATGTTTTATTTTTAGATTATTTTAACATTAAATTATAAGTGTTTATATTTGTAACCATTTTATGTAATTGAATTAATTTTTACATTATTTACTATAGGATTGTATTTTAAGTCCCTTCCTCCATTATTTCTCGGGGGGGGGGTGGTCTGCAGTATTCACCGCAGCTCAAGTAATTTACAACTGTTTTGGGTCCATTTTTGACTGTAGTAGCTTTAGATGTGCAGTTTGTGAATAACAAAGGACTTTCTCTTTTATGGGTGTGTAAGAAAGTTTGGAAACAGCAAAATCAGCACTCCACACCAGTCCGTCAGTTAATGTGATAATGAATGATCTACTACTTGATGAAAGAGAGACTCCTGAGACTTGTTGCTATCTAGGTTTATGACGATGGGAAGATGTTGTGCTCATACCTCCTTTGAAGACTGACTGTTAACCAGTATTTTAAGGTAGACCTCTCTGATCTCTGACGTTATGTTGGTCACTGATCTAGTGGACAATAAGGAACAGGTAGCACTCAAGAGATCATATATCACCCTCAATTTGTCACATTTGCTGGAACATAAATTAGTTTGTATATAAACGAAGTCCTAATAAGGATATTTAGGGCCCTATTAGGATGGCGGGCGGACTCTAGTCTGCCCGCCACCCTAGCAGTGCAGGGACCGGCTGCCAGGGGTGCAGCAGTCACGCACCGGCAATTAGGATGCCACCGCCACCTTGGCGGTGGCATCCTCCATTCCCAGCATTGTGATGGGCAGTACTCACAGCACCGCCCGCCACAATGCTGGGAATGCACGTTGTGCATTGTCATGCACAAGGTGACAGGCACCGCGTGGTGCCTGCCACCCTGTCAATGACAATGTAGGTGTAGCCCTCACCCCCCCAATACCCTGGGGGCCAGCAACAGGCCCCCGTGAGCAAACTCCACATGACTTTCCGCCCTACATCCTAATAGACCCCTTAGTATCTATCAACAACTCCAAAGGTATAGGAATACTGTTCAATGCTTTTGATAAACATGTATACACAAGTGAAATTCTTGTTGCATGTGATTTTCGATAGACTTGGAGCAACAGCCCTACTCAATGGGGACCATAAGAAGACCCCTGCCCTTAACAGATTGGCAGGTGGATAAAGCTCATAGGTGCTACCAGCTCAAGATTAATTTCCAGGGTCTGTTTGGTTAAGTGCATTTATCAGTGAACTTTGCAGAACCATGTGCATACCTTTAAGGATTCATTTAAATCAGAGGGCAATGCTGGTGATTCTTACCCTCTATCCAAAACACCACACAAGAAGGTATGGCTCTGCTTCTATTGGAGGTAATTCCTAGCAGCTCTAAAGGTGGGATGTCAGAACCTGTCTAGAGGTTGCACGACAAGCAGATGTACCTGCGTCCCAACCGTGGTGATTTTGGACCACTTACCACTGCTGTCCCATGGCCTGACCTGCCATGTTCCCGCAAACTGATCACCAAGTGTACCCTTTCAGTACTTGACCCTCTTTGGTATCAGGCAAACAGTTCAAATCTTCAAAGGGAGGCAGAGTGGAGCAGAGACGCAGAACTCAACATTTCTGACACAATATTTACCCTCCAGTCAAGTGCTTTTTTTTTAATAAGAGAAGTACTTAAATAGACTTCAAAAAGCAGTAGTTCACGTCAAAGTAATGAAGAGCTAAGACTCAACATCAACCACAGGGATTTCTACCCAGAACCTGATCAGGTTCAAAATAAGCACATGTGCAGCCTCACATTCAAATGCACAGGCACCTTCTCTGGTTCTGTGACCCATAGGATAGTATTTTCAAATTTCCCAGCACTGTCTTTCAAGTTTTGGTGTTGTCATAACCCACTTTCTTCAAAAGTTCTTGACTTTACTTGGTAATTGACACTCACATACAATTAGCACAAATGCGGCATTCTTAGGTTAGATACAGGGTGGCCCGCCATCTTTGGATTATCTCGGCACATTCTGGTTAGCAGCTCATGGGGTTGCCTTTGATCAGCCTGGGAACTCTTGCTGGTGTGTTAAGCATTGGGTGAAGTCTGTGCTAATAACAGAACCAGCACCAGTCACTTCGGCACTTGGCAGTGACGTCCTTTGGGTGGAATGTGGTGGTCGCATGTAGCTGTTGGTGTTTCAGTTCATGGTTGTTCGTAACTGTAAGTATCTCAAGTGAAGGTCAATTGTATCTACACGTTTTTAGGTTGTGGTAGGTTGTAGCTTGTCATGTCTTTTTCAGGTACCAAGGCCCTGCTAGGATTTGGACAAAGGTGAGTTAAGATACTCCTTGCATGCAGTTAATTAGCACTGCATGTGTTGCATGTTCACTGAGTATGATTGTATGCTGACACCGGGTCAAATATATCATATACATCCTGATGAGGCCCAGTACTTTGTAGGCCAAAGATAGGGTCTGAAACATGTTGACGGCTTAAGTGGAAGTCTTAGGACCATAACACATAAGATTGACCCAGATAGACCCCATTGTTGCTTAAAGTGTGGGGCTCCACATGCAGACTTTGCTCAACTCACTTGGAACTGTGGTAAAATTAAAACCTACTGGGCAGCGATCTTTCCAACATTAGGGGAAATGGTGGAGATGGAGATTGCACCCACCCCTGAGGTTGCATTGATAGGTTATGTGGTTAATTTACGGAGGGGGATTTGGAAATTCTTAGCCATTGGATTATTGTTGGTAAAGAGAGAGATAGTAATTAAGTGGGGACGTAAAATTGCACCAACATTAAAATCTGGTTAAACAGCTTAGCGTATTGTAACACAAATAGTGACCTGTATGCCAGCACTTTTCCAAGGTCGTCCCGCCCAAGGGACAGCTGGGGCCCCCTAAATGGTTACGCTGCAGCACCACGCCCACAGTCCGCTTCACAACAGGAACAGGGGATTGTACCGACTGGAGTGGGCTAATCGGGATATACAACTTAATGCTAGTAGACACAACAATAAATGAAGACTTGGGGTAAATTGAAGTTATGTATGAACCAACGTAATGTGGGATATGTGTTCGAACAGGTGGGATGGACGGTCGGATAAGAACTATCCTTCCCAGTCTAATCAGTAACAGTTGTCTAATCTGTATGGCTCTGGTTTTTTACTTCTTTTTTTCTCATTCTTAAAAATGCCATGTATTACACAATGAGTATTCATGGATCCATTGTCATACACGTGAAACTGGTAAATAAAGTTGAAAAAAAAAGGTCTTAGGACCATGCAATCCTAGTGATTCCCCCGCCACCAAGTGTTTTAGTCTATACCCACATTGACCATTAATATAGGCATACCTTGTGTCAAAGTAAGGTATTTTTATCTTTAGAGTTCCCCGGTAGAATATACTTAAGTGCTACCTGAACACGGTTGAGCCTACCGTTGGCTTGAGGGGCTGGGGTTGACCTGATGATGAAGCATGCCACTACGAGAGTTGGTGAGAGTCATATATAAAGAAAATAATTATTTTCTTTAATAATAAATCTCCGGTTCGTTTGCCTAGAGAAGGAGTTTGAGACCTCTCTTTGGCGAGGAGTTCTTAGTTTCATGTAGGGTTGGTGTAAGGGATAGTGTATTCCTTCGCCCTCCCTTTCATTAGGGAAATTTCTTCCTTTCTCTCCCCAGTGGCTCTCCTCAGCCGCATTCCACTTTTTGTGACAGCCCTGCTAGTAACACCATGTGCACGCAGTACACACGCACCATGAGTCTGGATATCAGCGGGTGGTCTGGACACTACATTAAATGGAACTTTACACAAATGCAGTCACCAGGCACCACATTTGCTCTAAAAAGATAAAATAGCAATACTTGACCGTTGTTTGAAAACATATGATATACTCCCACCACCACTTAAATGTATATGTCCCAGAAAAACAAACAGTAGTATCATGTCAGCTCCAGAGTATGCTTGATATGCCCCTCCAGTCATGCTCTGGCTCCCACAACATACAGGAACATCAAGGCATGCGCACAATTATAGTGCAATAGGCCAAAAAAGATCAGCATGTGATCTATCATGGAGCTGGGTTTTTTAAAACAGGGATGGCACATTTGTGTTACTATGCAGGGTACTTTCAGGATGTGACTTGCAGCTACTTATGAGATGGCGCAATAACAGTCCAGGCTCCCCATAACCTTTCCCAGCATTACTTTCCTTTTTTGAGCATACATAATAATTGCTATTTGTAAAGTGCAAACATCTCACCCTTTAAGGTTTCAAGGTGCTGAGGGTAGTAGGGGAGATTAAGTGCGTTATTGCCCAGAGTAACTTGATGCTGAGCTGGAAGGGTTATTGATATGGTGTTCAGATTTACGTGTCAATAATCCTTTATGTTTTATATCTCTGGAAGTCTTCAGTTGACTAACAACAAGAAGATGAGTCATTTTGCCAGGGGCAGCGACATGCTTTAGCACTTGTACCATTGTGTACCATTTTGTCTATCATTATCACTGAGGGAGAGGACACAAGTTGGACACAAGTTGGACTGGTGAACTGCATACTGTGTTTGCCCACACCAAGGTGCGGCTTGGTGTTTTACTGGAGGGCATGGGCATTTGGCAATGCCCACTGCCACCACTCCTTGGGGATGTGCCACACGTGACACATCTCTCACCTTTGTATCATAGAGTTATAGTTAGAGTTTTGTTGCCTTGCATAGTCCCACTTGTGCAGGTCCCCCAGAGTAGTGCCCTCGAAAAAGGGAGTTTACGGCGGGTTTTAATCAGCTAAATTATGCGGAAGTCATTGAAGTCACGCAAAACTTCCATGTGTGACAGAAATAAGGATTTCAGTGCTTTGAGGGGGAGTGTATGCTGTTCCATTAACCAATCAGTGTCACACTTGTGTCCGGGCTTATTTTATACCTGTCCCTGCTGGTGCACAAAGGTGCAAGAGTGGTGATGTGATCCATCGAGCATGGTCAAGCGCATTTAGCATGATGAAATTAGTAATTTTGCTGGGAACAGCAAGCTTCGAAAATCGTCTCTAATTGGTTAACTCTGAAAGCTATTAGTCAGGCTGTAGTAGTAATTGGCTAAGTCTGTGAGCAGCAGTGTGGAAGGACTACCCTGCCTTAAATGTTCCTTGATTTCTTGCACTAGCTTCAAAAGTCAAACAGGGCTTCATCAGGACTTCGTGGTTCATTTGCATCTGAGGTTAGACAAGATTTAGAACCTCCAGCTGGTGCATAATGAAGGGACATGTTCTTGTGTAGTGCTATATTATAGTGAGTTAACATAGAGCTATTTTTATATAGCCGATGTTTCAACCCCAATGTAAATGTTACAGGGTCATCATCAGGACCAGAGTGGTAGCAACCGAATACGTGCAATTGCTGGATTTATGCATTGGAAAAGTGCTGGAGTAACTGGACACAAAAAAGGTCAATAAAAGCAATTGATATGAAGATGCACTGTCACAAGATCGGTGAAAAATGTCCCTGATATTATAATGAGACTGGCCAAAGCCATCATTGCAAGCTGCGCGACTTGGGGTCAAAACGTCGACTATATTGCTAGTCGATTACTATCGATGGAAATAATGTACACATTGTACTGTAACTTTGTGGTATCAAATATCAGCCCCTAGCATTTTATATATTATAAATAACACTTGTGCACTTTACTTACTTATGTCACAATTCACTGTGCATCTTTTTCAGTTGGAGCACCTATATTTTGAATCAGAAATTATGGGTTTGCTATACTATTGCAATGATTAGACAATTAATGGTGTTTGCACCTTGCACCAAAAATGGTATAGTGTCCCAAAACATTTTTTGTACATTCTTTACTAGCCAAGGGAGGGTAGGGCTATTACTTCCCCAGGAGGGAATCATTGTTTTTGCACATTTAACCCCTAAATCAGGTTGTCAGTCTAGAGTGTCACGAGAGCAAAAAACAATAGGATAGCATGCTATCCCAAAGGATTACCAGTGGTTAGACTTTTTGCAAGCATTAGTCCCATCACCTTTTTGGCATGTGGAGAAGTGTGGCTCAATGGTTAGAGCGGCAGACCCTGATGCAGAGTTCTGGCCCGGGACCAGAGTTCAATCTCCCGCCGTGACAGGTCTTGGATTCAATTTCCTCAGACCTGATAATTCTCGCCTCGGTGCCTATTCTAATCATGGGTCCCACGCTGCAACTCTGGGCAATAGCTTGCTTAACCTCCACAACGGCCCCAGCAGCGCTGGGATGTCTGGTTTCTGGTTTCACCATGGGGGTGCCCAGGAGTGGACATTTCACAGGGAAAGGCCAGGAAGGGTTCCACAGCGGTATGAGTAAAAGTGCCAGGATACCCCTGTTGGGGGTGGCAGTGCGCTATACAAGTACATACACATTTACATCTGATTGCCAGTGGTATGTCTTGAAACCTGAGACGGGTGCAGCTTTCCTAGCCTACTACTGCCAATGCTTGTGAATTCTAAAAAGCAGAAATATGCATCCATTCAATGAGTACATATATGGGTGCAGATTTGCTACGTTTTTAGTAAACTGGTCACTATTTATATTTAAGTTTCTGATCCAAAAAATAAAAGTTAAAACTTCTTAGTAAAATGAGGATAATGAAGAAAAACAACCGTCAGAGCAGACCCAACTCCCAGGCTAAGAATGCATTTATCTGGGGGTGGGGGGAGAGGTAAGGAGGGGATGTCACACCCCAAACGCCCCCCAACCCCCGAAACAGCGCTCCAGATAATTTGTTTTTTATTGTTTCTATGAGCAGCAACAACAGTGCAAAATCAGAATGCACTATTTTTTAAAAGATTACTCTTGGAATAACATTTTATGTTAATCGATTCACAAATGATGCATGTGTTGTATTTGGTTTCACAGTCAGATTTGTCTTGTTGTTCTGGGATGCTAAAACCTTTCTGTGATATAGGCTGCAGTGAAGTGTGTTTGCTCCATTAACTAACTATTGCACATGCAGCCAAAATGGTAAAAATGAATTTACCCTGTCTGAGGCTCAGTGCAAAATGTCTGCGGGCGGGCCACAGAAGTGTTTTATTTCATGTTGTGAAGTAGTAAAAAGGAGGCTGCTGGATCTGTTTAGACTTACACACTCCGTAGTTTAAACCTATAGATTACCAGAGGACCACACCACTCAATGAAGGGCTTCATAACTGACTCAGCCCCTTATGATCGTCTGCTAATGTTCCTGGGTGCAGTAACAGAAGAATCACGGGGCATATTATCAAGCACGGCGTTAAAAGTATCACCGCTTTAGCGGCAGAAAACTGCAGCTAAAGCGGCGATAATGGGCTTGGTAATATGCCCATGTGAATTCCCATAGAAGCCCAGGTTGACACCAGAACATGGGCTTCTATGGGAATTCTCAAGGGCATATGATCAAGCCCATTATTGCCTCTTTAGCGGCAGTTTTCTGCCGCTAAATCGGCGATAATTTTAATGCCGTTTCTTGATAATATGCCCCCAAACTCTTCCCCTGTAACTCGACCTTATAGTGTGACCCTGAGCAACAGACTTTATGCCTCGGTTAATACATCAAATGAATTGAGAGCTCTTTCTACTTTGAGCACTATATAGAAAACGTTACATTGATGCGCCTTGGGTGACCGTTGTGGGGCGGCTGGGCGGCTTACAGTTCATCTGTCTGGGAAATGAGCCTCTTCTAAGGTAAATACTGGCAGAGCACGCGTAGATTTTTAAACACTGAACAAAGTGATACTTTGCTCTCAGCATGAGAGCAGCATTTACACCTTGCAGGGGAAATCTGATGCGCAGCAGCTGATGACTCGTGCTTAATTTGAGCCGGTGGTTGCAGTTGGGGCCCACGTGCACTAACCTTTTCGGCCAGGTACTTATTTTTCCTCAACAGAGTTTTAGCCAGCCCTAGAAAGAAAAAAACACAAAAGGGGTACAAGAAGAAGGAAGAGAAAGACGGTAAAACTTTGAGAAAAGGAGAGAGCAGGGATGAAACAAAACCTGCTAAAGTGATATAAAGTGAGCTATGAGAAAGGCTGCAGCAGGATGGATCCATTTAAGTCAAAAAAGAGGTCAACCTATTATTTGTTACCTCAGTGACACTAGAATCACCCTTTGAAATTCAATCATGATCATTCAAATAATCTGTGTTCGGTTTTAATTAGAGGCTTTGCTGTGCTACAGACAAGAAGGCCATTGATAACTACGGAAATTCTCACGGTATATTTACTTATTCAAATTTGCTTTCATACTTTACAAAAAAAGACGATTGATAAGACGTGTCAACTCGTCTTATGAATTTTACAAATGCTTTAAATCAGGACAAATATAAAGGCAAATAATTTGTACCTAGGTGGACAGTATGACAACAAAGACGAACAATACACAGTTGTTAAAGCGACAGGAAGATACCGTCTCCAGGTAAAAAGGCCTAATTACAATCAACCTTCTGAAATGATGCACAAATCAATTGCATAAAACAACAACTACTTCAGGGGTCCATAACGCTATCAATAGTCCATCTGTATTCTTCTTGGATGGGGTTGGTCTTAGATGATGTGGGTAGACGTGTTTCGGCCTTGTGCTTTATGCCTCTTCAGGACAATGCAAAAACACCCAAGCTTGGGAAAAAAATACCAATCAATTGAGCAGGATTCGTAATGTTGTCAATTGAAGGAAATACAAGATAAGGGGTCGTGTGTGCTGCCTGCACATAGTGCCCTGGTCTGTTAGCTACGAGCTAACCGACTAAGTGACACACATGCTGAACCCAGGATGGATGGTGTAGTCAATTATAAACAAATATGAACATTTCCTGCAAGTGAGATAAAGAGGCAGGGAGAGTCTTGTGGTGGATTAAAGAGGCATGAGCTGTAAATAGGTTTATGCAGCCTTGGAATTCAGTACCTCAACCTTCTATAGCGCCAGATGTCGGCTTCTGAGCAAAACCTTGGGCCCCAGCACTTATTCCTCTGCACATTAAACACTTCTGGTGACACCATAGGTGACCACCCGGTATTGCCTCATTGTAGAGGACTAAAGAGCTACCATGCCTAACTGCACAGAGAGACCAGACCTGAGGAATGGCGCTCACCGGCTAAGAATGGCCATGGTACAAATGAGTGATAAATCTTAGAGACAGTATGGGAGTCTTGAATATGCCTGCTCAAGAAACACATTTTTGTTTCATCTGCCTTGGCAGGCTCCTCGTAGCAGTTGCCAAGTTCTGCTTTCTTGAGGGTGAGCTGTGCACTCAGAGGGAACTGTTGTCACGCTTCTTTCCATGGCCTGATCAACGTGTCAGATCTGCAGCTTTCCTCTTCCTGCGCCTGCATCTCCTGCCAAACATTGGAAATGTGGTCTGTGTGATGTTCAAATGCCCCCAGGTGGTGGGAGGATGGCAGCAGAAAGTCTACTAATAGCTTTTCTAGGAAACCTTTTTATTGGTTTTCACATTTATCTGGGATGGCTGGGGTGTCTGAATCCGGCATTTATAAAGGAAAGCTCTGTAGTAGCGGATTTCGGTATCCGTGTTTGAATAAGTGCAATTCTAAAACTGGTTTCAAGTTGTGAGCCTATGTCTCCTTCCAAACCCCAGCTCATGCCCGTGTTTACATTTATATTAGAAAATTACCATCTTTTTAGGTCTTGTATCAGGAGATCCTGGAGGGCCACTCATGCTTTAAAATATTAGTGTCTCTTTATGAGACGTGTGAAAACCGTCGTGATAACACCACACAGGGAATTAACAATACTGTAGCATGGTATTACCGCCGCATTACAACTTTTAGCCCTCAGAATGGGGACTAACTATGGCAATGGGAATTTGAGAACTGATTTCCAAGTATTTACCCGGATTCAGAGCCATATTTATGAGGGGAGTTGTGTCGTTCATGCACAACACAATGTGGTGCAAGCACAACACAAGCTCAAAATGCGATTTATGAAGTCACAACAAGGTCACTTTACATGGCCCTGAGTGACTTTATAAATCGCATTTTGGGCTTGCGTCGTGCCATTCCACTAATCCTTCATGGGTTCCAGAGTAGCATGCTACTCACCGAAAAAGCACCTCAACACCCCATCAGGGGTAGTAAGCGCTATATAAATGCAAACCTTTTCCCTTCTTCTATCCCTCCACTATACTTCTCAATCCAAATAACTGACTAGCATGTCCACCACTCAAATTACTTTCATATTTCTCTATAGTAATTCACCAGTAATCCTTTATGGGTTCCGGAGTAGCATGCTGCTCGACGGAAAAGCACTTCAACACCCCATCAGGGGCAGAAAGCACTATATAAATGCAAATCTTTTTCCCTCTTTTATTCCTCCACTACCCTTCCCAATCCAAATAACTGACTAACATATCCACCACTCAAATTACATTCATATTCCACTAATCCTTTATGGGTTCTGTAGTAGCATGCTACTCGCCAAAACAGTGCTTCAATGCCTCATCAGGGGTAGTAAGCGCTATATAAATAAAATTGCAATACAACAAAATAAATCTGCAGTAACACAGTGCAGTACATATCGCTGTGTTGTGTTGCTCTGCCCTGGGACGGCAATCAATGGGTGCTGCACGGTTGTTCCCACTCAACTCTTATGGATTTTGATGTATTCCCAGGTTTACCAAAAGTGGTAGACCTGGGAATGCGCCAAAAGGATATTCCTTCCCAGATGAGGTGTACCAAGGAGAAAAATCGTTATTTCTCCTTGTTCCTTCCTCTTTCTATCTGTGCTGCATTTTGTAGCACACATAGAAAAAAGAATATGCTTCTCAGTATTGTTTTTGTGCAGAAAGGTGCACCTTCCTGCACAAAAACAATTCTGCATGCAACGCAGGCATCCTTGCACCGTAGTGCAAGAGTGCCTGCATTGATGCTAGGCAGCCAAACGCCGCCAGGCAGGAATATGCTGTATTCTTTTACATTTGGCACATTCCTGCTCTTTCCCTGTCACTCAGTGCAGCATAGCAAGGTGACTTGCTGCGCTGCATGACTTTAACATGAATTTGTCCCTCAATTTGCTTATAATTGAGGAGTGCTACTCGCCAAAACAGTGCTTTGATACCTCATATGGGGTACTAAGCACTATATAAATACAATTGCAATACAATACAATAAAACAGGAGCAACACAGTGCAGCACATATCGCTGTGTTGTGTTACCCTGCATTGGGACGGCACTCAATGGGCGCTGCATGGTTGTTCCCACCCAACTCTCATGGTTTCAGACGTATTCCCAGACTTACCAAAAGTGGTAGAACTGGGAATGCACCAAAAAGGTATTCCTTCCCAGATGAGGTGTAACAAGGAGAAATATCATTATTTCTCCTTGTTGCTTCCTCTTTCTATCCGTGCTGCATTTTGTAGCACACATAGAAAAAGGAATATGTATCTCAGGATTGTTTTTGTGCAGGAAGGTATGCCTTCCTGCACAAAAACAATTCTGCATGCAACGCAGGCACCCTTGCACCATAGTGCAAGGGTGCCTGCGTTGATGTTAGGCAGCCAAACAGCGCCCGGTAGGAATACGCTATATTCTTTTACAATTGGCACATTCCTGCTCTTTCCCTGTCATGCAGTGCAGCATAGCAAGGTGACTTGCTGCGCTGCATGACTTTATCATGAACTTGCCCCTCAATTTGCTTATAACCGAGGCGTGCTATTCGCCAAAACAGTGCTTTGATGCCTCGTCAGGGGTAGAAAGCGCTATATAAATACAATTGCAATACAATACAATAAATCTGGAGTAAACAGTGGAGCAAATTTCGCTGTGTTGTGTTACTCTGCCTTGGGAAGGCACTCAATGGGTGCTGCATGGTTGTTCCCACTCAACTTTCATGTTTTTTGACGTATTCCCAGATTAACCAAAAGTGGTAGACCTGGGAGAATATATGATGATACAAAGCAAACCATTACAACGCATACTTTTACAACACGGTTTTTACATAGCAACTACCATTACATCGCAAGTTTTTACAACGCATTCCATTACATCACATGTTCATAGGAATACCCTAAAAGTACCATTACAATGCAATCCATTACAATGCATACAAATACTATGCATACTATTACAACGCATATTATTTTTATTCCTTTTTTCAATTACTTTCCCTACATTTTTAAAAAGTATAACCAACCCCTGGAACAGGATGCAAGGGAAATAAGGGTTCTGGGTCGGGAGTGTATTACTACTCTGATATAAAAAAAACAAAACCCAGGTAATAAAATTATTACCCGGGTACCTGTCAAAGTACCGATCCAATTTAATACCCTATTAATAATGTCAAAATGTAAACAAATGATCACAAAAAACAGAATAAATAATAAAGACAGAGTACGGAGATAAAGAGAGATTTTACACCCACCATTTTCTACAACAAAAATACGAAGGTCCATCAACTATTTTTATGAATGCCCCTCATCCTGCATCTTCACAAAATGGCTGACATTACATGAATAAATGTTTTAAAGAAAATCTTTAAACATAACAAAATAATTATACATTCTGTCACGTTCTGAATCACATGAAACAACTGTTAATGAAACAAATATTTTTTTAAATAATCGTTTACCCTCAAATAGTGTATAAAAGCAGTCGTCCACCATTTTGAGCACAGTGGTAGACTGACTTTCATGGTGACCACACGCATTTTTCGAGACAAAAGAATAGAGCATTTGTTATGCCAAACAGTGCCATCTACAGACAGTAGTAAGTTTGTAATTTAAGTATATTAGGAACAAAATATTATCACATAAATCTAAAATACTAACAAGTATTTTTCCCCAAATTTTTCCAGCATTTGCTGAATTTCAAAAGCAGCAAGAAATTAAAAATACAGACTACCCAGCAAATAAATCCTTTAATAAGTAAGTAACAAAAAGACACTATTTTTCTTGAAAAAAATTAAAATAAGCATCTTTAAAAAATATATATATATTCATTTTAAATTAAAAGATTTGTGTAAAAATCATCTGTCAGTATATTGTTAAAAAGATAAAATGGGTACTTGCCTCAGGGAAAGTGTTAAATGCTGGTGAGGGTCAAATTTACTCTTCCAACTCCGACAGGTGCTTACCTCAGGGAAAGTGCCAGATGGTGGTGGGGGGGCAAATATACTATTCCTACTCCAAGTGTGGCTTGGTTCAGGGAAAGTGCTGGATGGTTGTGGGGGGAAAATATACTATTCCAACACCGACAGGTGTTTGCCTCAAGGAAAGTGCTGGATGGTGATGGGGGCAACTTTTCTATCCCTAGTCCAAATGTGGCTTACCTCTGGGAAGGTTGTGGATGGTGCTGGGGGGCAAATTTACTATTCAAACTTCAACAGGTGCTTGCCTCAGGGAAAGTGCTGGATGGTGTTGGGGGCAAATTTACTATTCCAACTCTGACTGATGCTTGCCTCGGGGACTGTGCTGGATGGTAGTGTGGGGCAAAATTTCTGTTCCAATTTCGACAGGTGTTTGCCTCAAAGAAAGAGCTAGACAGTGGTGGGGGCAAATTTACTATTCCTACTCCAAGTGTGGCATGTTTCAGGGAAAGTGCTGGATGGTGGTGGGGGTAAATTTACTATTCCAACACCGAGAGGTGTTTGCCTCAGGGAAAGTGCTGGATGGTGCAGGGGCAAATTTTTTACCCATAGTCCAAGTGTAGCTTGTCTCCGGGAAGGTGGTGGATGGTGCTATGGGAGCAGATTTAGTATTCCAACTCCAACAGGTGCTTGCCTCAGGGAAAGTGCTAGATAGTGGTGGGGGGCAAATTTACTATTCCAAGTCCGACAGGTGCTTGCCTCAGGGAAAGTGCTGGATGGTGGTGGGGGGCAAATTTACTATTCCAACTCAGACAGGTGCTTACCTCAGGGAAAGTGCTGAATGGTGGTGGGGGTCAAATTTACTATTCCAACTCCAACAGGTGCTTGCCTCAAGGAAAGAGCTAGATGGTGGTGGGGGCAAATATACTATTCCAAGTCCGACAAGTGCTTGCCTCAGGCAAAGTGCTGGATGGTAGCGGGGGAAGAATTTACTATTCCAACTCCAACAGGTGCTTGCCTTAGGGAAAGTGCTGGATGGTTGTGGGGGGCAAATTTACTATTCCAACTCCAACAGGTGTTTGCCTCAAGGAAAGAGCTAGATGGTGGTGGGGGGCAAATGTACTATTCCTACTCCAAGTGTGGCTTGGTTCAGGGAAAGTGCTGGATGGTGATGGGGGTAAATTTAGTATTCCATCTCCGACAGGTGCTTGCCTCAGGGAAAGTGCTAGATAGTGGTGGGGAGCACATTTACTATTCCAAGTCCGACAGGTGCTTGCCTCAGGGAAAGTGATGGATGGTAGTGGGGGGCAAATTTTCTAACCGTAGTCCAAGTGTAGCTTGCCTCTGGGAAGGTGGTGGATGGTGCTGGGGAGCAGATTTAGTATTCCAACTCCAACAGGTGCTTGCCTCAGGGAAAGTGCTAGATAGTGGTGGGGGGCAAATTTACTATTCCAAATCCGACAGGTGCTTGCTTCAGGGAAAGTGCTGGATGGTGGGGTCAAATTTACTATTCCAACTCCAACAGGTGTTTGCCTCAAGGAAAGAGCTAGATGGTGGTGGGGGGCAAATGTACTATTCCTACTCCAACTGTGGCTTGGTTCAGGGAAAGTGCTGGATGGTGATGGGGGTAAATTTAGTATTCCATCTCTGACAGGTGCTTGCCTCAGGGAAAGTGCTAGATAGTGGTGGGGAGCACATTTACTAATCCAAGTCCGACAGGTGCTTGCCTCAGGGAAAGTGATGGATGGTAGTGGGGGGCAAATTTTCTAACCGTAGTCCAAGTGTAGCTTGCCTCCGGGAAGGTGATGGATGGTGCTGGGGAGCAAATTTAGTATTCCACCTCCGACAGGTGCTTGCCTCAGGGAAAGCACTGGATAGTGGTGGGGGGCAAATCTACTATTTCAAGTACAAGTGCATGCCTCGGGGAAAGTGCTGGATGGTGGTGGGGGCAAATTTACTATTCCAACTCAGACAGGTGCTTACCTCAGGGAAAGTGCTGAATGGTGGTGGGGTCAAATTTACTATTCCAACTCCAACAGGTGCTTGCCTCAGGGAAAGTGCTGGATGGTGATGGGGGGCAAATGTACTATTCCAACTCCAAAAGGTGTTTGCCTCAAGGAAAGAGCTAGATGGTGATGGGGGGCAAATATACTATTCCTACTCCAATTGTGGCTTGGTTCAGGGAAAGTGCTGAATGGTGATGGGGTAAATTGACTATTTCAACTCCGACAGGTGCTTGCCTCAGGGAAAGTGCTGGATGGTGGTGGGGGGGGCAAATTTACTATTCCAACTCCATCAGGTGCTTGCCTCAGGGAAAGTGCTGGATGGTGTTGGGGTGGTAAATTTACTAATCCTTCTCCAAGTGGGGCTTGCCTCCGTGTAGATGCTCGATGGTGGTATGGGACAAATTTACTATTCAAACTCAAATAGATGTTTGCCTCAGGGAAAGCGCTGGATGGTGGAGGGTGGCAAAGTTGTAGTTCGTAAATGTAAGCAGGAAATTACTAAAACAGTTACATTTGAACATTTATATCAAATATTTGTAAAGCAAACAATAAAACATTTATAAAAAGTAAATCTTCTCCACAGAATAAAGGATATACAACACCAACAGAGGAGGACACACTCTTCTGCCCAAAATAACAACTAACCCTGGGCGTAGTTCGCAAAGTATCGCTACGCGTAGCTACGCAAAGTGCACTTCGCACTACGCGAGCTACGCGTAGCACTTCGCAAACTGCGTAGTACCCTGTTCGTACTGTGCAAGATGGCGTTTTCAATGATTGCACAGTGCGGCATTGTGCAATCATTGAAAACGGCATCTTGCACAGTGCGAGCTGTTGTTTTCTGCCGCTCGAGTAGATTATTACTTGAGCGGCAGCTTTCTCAACACGGACTGGTAGTTTCTCATCGCAAGCGGTCACGAGCATACGCGACCACTCGCAATGAGAAACCTGCCCTCCCCACGTTGAGAATCTCGCCGGGAGGTTTATTTTCCATGCTCGTTATCGGCAACTTGATGTTGCTGATCGCGAACGAGGAAAAAGTCTCGCCGGGATGTCATTTTGCTTGCTCGCAGTTGCCAACTTGAAGTTGAGGACCGCGAGCAAGAAAAAAATGACCGCTGCACTATGCTACACTACGCATGTTTGTACTGTGCTACGTGCAATTTGCGTAGTGCGAAGTAGCGCAAACTTCGCAAACTACGCGAGCGTAGCGTAGTGCTTTGCCCAGGCTTAATAACAACACATCTGAATTTCCCAAAACAACCAAAAAAGACAACAAGGTAAACATATTCACATAATCATTTTTTAAATTTTCAGGTTAGAATTGCACAAGCATTTTATGTCGTGTATGTGTAACTTTGCGTCACAACTATAAAAATCACTTACAAAAGCAAAATGTCTTTCAATCAAGTTTAAAAAGGAAAATCTATGTTTTTGCAGGCTAATTGGAAAACTGAATATTCCTAAAAGAATACAGGAAACACCCTAAAGCCACGAACTAAACAAAGTACAGCCGCTCAGAACAAAACTATCATTACATGTAAAGTTTTAGCCATAATTAATTTTAAATAAAGTTTGAAGTGCACAAATAGTGCTTTCCAATAATTGTATCTTAGAATAGGAAATTTGAAACTCACAAACAAACAAAAAAATCACTGAAAACAAACAATCCAAACTAAGTAAAAATATAGCCTAACATTTTTTGGGGGATAATGTGCATGTTTAAAGTGCACAAGCATTTAAAAGCACTAATCTTTTAAATTGCAGGGTAATAGTAAATCTTTAAAAATCCATTTGATAATTCATATTATTAGATCTCCTTTTCCAGAACCAATCCAAAAGGATAAAGGCCCAAATTGAAAAGCAGCCTAGGAAATCAAAATCAGCAACCAACGACAACAGAACTTTCTGGAATAACAAAAGAAAACCCTCAAAAAGGTAAGCCTTACTATTAACTTAACCCTCATTCATTTTTAGGTTAAAAAAAAGTAGCAAACTATTAAAAAAACTTCAACAAGCAAATGCAATGAAATCATGGTTCAAAGTGCCAAATATTTGACCTGTAAAAAATTGTGGATTTACTTTTCACTTACTTGTCTTTTCTTCTGAAGAAACAACACTTTAAATCAACTAAACAATAGTTTTCTCTTGTTATATTTTGTTACAGCTAATGGCATCCAGTAAACAAGCAAAATACATCAAGTCCAGCAGAGGAAACAGACTATTAAGTCACAGTGGTTACGTTTATTGTAAGGAGAGATTAACTGAGTACAGGTGTCATTGGAGGTGTGTGCAATATTACTCATCCCATTGCACAAGCAAAACGGTTGCTCTTGTTGACTCTGTTGTAAGGACCACAGAGCATAACCACTCTGCCTCTGCAATGGAGATAGAGTTTCATGAAAGTATCAATGAAATTAAAGCCCTGGCATACACCTCCAATGAACCCTGTGGCTCAGTTTTGAGGGAGGTTTCACAACACATTCCATCATATGTAGCAAGTTGTATGCCCACAATACCTAACCTAGGCAGAATTATTCAGTGTAAAAAACAGGCAAGTAATCTCCTACGTGTAAGACCCCAAAACTTTTCTGACATTAACATTCCACCTGAACTTTCAATAACAGTTAGTAATCAACCCTTTCTTTAACATGACAACCAAAACCCTCTTAAAAGAATACCAATCTTTAGCACACCCCATAATCTTGTTCAATTGGAGAGTAGTGATATTTAGATGATGGATTGGACTTTTAAATCCACACCCCATCCATTCACCCAAATATACAGTATTCACGCCTACATGAATCAAACAGTTGTACTCTTGGGGGCCTATTATGATGGCGAGTGGATCGCCACCGCCCAGCCGGAGGTGGTGATCCGCCCGTCATCACAACTACATTTACCCCCGCCATATTACCATGGCGGGGGGGTACCGTGGCGGACGGAAAATCCGTCTAACGCTTTTCCGCCGGTCGGAAATCTGCACGATTGCCGGCCGGGCAGAAAAGGCCCAAAATATGGTGGCGGTGCCTGTATGATGCTGGCGGTGGATATGCCTTTCCATGGCGGAGACTCCGCCATGGAAAGGCATACGGTAAATCACTTTTGGGGCCTGTAGCGGGCCCCCGGGGTCTGGGGCGTGGAACGCCCCTTCATTGCCACGCACAAGGTGGCAGGCACCGCGCGGTGCCTGTCATGTTGTGCATGGCAATTAAATGTTTCCCTTTACATAAAATCACCCCGTACCCAACATCACCCTGATTGTATGTGTACATTAGTTATATATTTTAATTTTTTATAATTTAATGAACATTTTTACAATTAATTAACAAATAAAATTAATAATAAATAATACCCAATTATTAATATTAAAACCTGAGTATAATTATACTCCCCCACCCTAAACCCCTGTTTCCCTTGCATCCTGTCCCAGAGGATAACTGCAAAAGGCTTATTTAAATATTTTATATTTTTTAAAATATAAATATTTGACAATTAATTTACAAATAAAATAAATAATAAATAATACCCAAGTATTATATTTAATACCTGAGTATTAATGTACTCCCCCACCCTAAACCTCTGTTTCCCTTGCATCCTGTCCTAGAGGATAGGTGCAACATCCTTTTTAAATATTTTATCCTTTTTTTATATTCAGTCCACTATCAGTAAATCTAAATATCAAATAATACTATTTCAATAATTTAAAAATACTAGAGTATTAATACTCTCCCCCTCCCAAAAAAACCTATTTCCATGACATTTCATGCAAAATACTTTATCATTAAGTTACCTTTAAATTAATATACTATTATAATTACAATTAAAAATGAACAAAAATTAACAACTTACCTAAATTAAAAAGATTACAATGCGTTGTAATGGTATATGTTGTAGTGAAATGCATTGTAATGGCACATGCATTGGAATGGCATTCAATGTAATGTCACCTGCATTGTAACGGACGTCTCCCACCTTGGAATACATCAAAAAGGTATTCCTTCCCAGATGAGGTGTAACAAGGAGAAATATCATTATTTCTCCTTGTTGCTACCTCTTTCTATCTGTTCTGCATTTTGTAGCACACATAGAAATGGAACATCCATCTCAGGATTGTTTTTGTGCAGGAAGGTACACCTTCCTGCACCTAAAAACAATTCTGCATGCAACGCAGGCACCCTTGCACTATAGTGCAAGGGTGCCTGTGTTGATGCTAGGTAGCCAAACGGTGCCAGGTAGAAATACTCTGTATTCTTTTAAATTTGGTGCATTCCTGCTCTTTCCCTGTCATGCAGCATAGCAAGGTGAATTGCTGCACTGCATGACTTTAACATGAATCTCCCCCTCAATTTGCTTATAACCGAGGAAAAGATCGGAATCCTATAATTTGGAAGAAGTGGACTTTTCAGTATTACTTTTCTGACTCTCACTTTTATATAACCTTCCAAATACTATGTTCAAGCAAAATAATGAGTTGACAGACACCATGCAAACCACACTTACATCTATATCCTCCTCCATTAATGTTAATACTGATATGAATATTGATAATGCAATTCCTAACACATTCACTCAAAAGCAGCTGGCATAAATAAATTCATCAGATCTCTTATTAGTGACAGAGGCAAGTCTAAAATATAGATTGGATGGGAATCTGATCTTCAATGTACATGGCCTGACTTAATCTGAGATAGGATTTGTGCAAAGATACATTCCAAAGGTCATTCCCCAAGTTTAACACAAACATATTTCCACTTTCCTATTGAAGACTAGGTTTATAGCAGGATACTTATTGGCGTTTTAACTCTCACTTGAGTTATTGTTAATTTTTGGATGCAGATTTGGAAAACAAATAAAGTTTCTACTAATGATTCTATACTTTTTCATTGAATGAACTGTTTTTGGGTGAGGTACATATTGTTCGGTCTTATAATAGGATGCATGGTAAAATTGTGGATTTCTTTTTTAGCGATTGCCTTACAGGTTATCACCTCCAACTGGAAGACTCTAGACAATATAACCATCCAAAACTGGTAGAATTTAGTATATCATAGCCACAGGCTGGACAGATATAATTTGAATTCCCTGCAATTAGCAGTTTGTCCTAATAAATTGTGGTTACCCCAGAACAATTATTTGCCCATCAATACTGTTATTAATGCCCGTGTGTGTCCTTAACAAAGTAGGTGGCTTATTTCAGTTTATAGCTTTTTGTACTAGTCTCAAGATTCGAGTTGTATTCCAATTAGATATTTAATGCATATTGTGATTTCATGACTAATATTGTATGTCTATCTCTTTACTTACTATTCTCACTACTATGTCTTTCTTTCTTTCTTTCTTTCTTTATTGCTTTCTTTCTTACTTTCTTTCTTTCTTTCTTTCTTTCTTTCTTTCTTTCTCCCTTTCTCTTTCCTTTCTTTTATGACATATGTGCAGCACTGCTTTTTAATGATTCATTAGCTTTTCATACTTATATTTACTTACTGCTCCCTTATTATTATATATTTTAACTGGTTACAAAACTCTTATATGTATCGACATATGTTATGTTTCTTAGCTTTTAAATTATAGTCCTAATTTGGATGATTTTGAGAAACTCGTAATGAGGGGAGTAATGGGGCTCCTTAGTTGTACCCCTATAGTACTACTTCACATACTCATAAATGCCATTGTGAATTTCCTCCATAATCATTAAGGTAGTCCTAAATTAATGTTTCTGTTTTGGTAGCTTCCTCTTAATGAACTCTTTTGGGACGCATTAACCATTTTTCATACATATCTATATTCCAAACTATGGGGCCAATAAACAAAGGCATTTACGAGTACGTGAAATAATACTCATGCATGCCGCTGTGAATTGGCACCAGTTTCAGCCTGTTTTGCCTCATATTTGCAGTAATGGAGACAACATAGAAATACCCAGAGCGGAAATTGCAAATATTCCCTATTATCGAAGACACTAGTGTCTTCATTTAGAGTTGGCATTTCTGGAGGTAATGTGATGGAAATCTTGAGGCTGATATTCCGCAACTTTCATGCCAATTTACAGTATTGGGGGCATATTTATGACTTCTGTGGCGCAGCGCAGCAAGTCACCTTGCTGCGTTACCCTGCATCACAGGAAAAAGGCAGCAATGCGACATATTTATCCAATACGGCACATTCCTGTCCTTTTCCCTTGCGCTGTTGCTGTTTTGTGGGCAGAATTGTTTTTGTGCAGGAAGGGGCACCTTCCTGCACAGAAATAATCCTGAGATGCTTTTCCCTCTTTCTATGTGTGCTGCAGAATGCAAGGAGGGAAAAATGAGGGGAATTAAAGACATTTCTCCTTGTTACGCCTCTCCTGGGGAGGCATATTTTTCTGGCACATTCCCCAGTTTACCTGTTCATGTAAGTCTGGGAATGCATCAAAATCCTTGGATGTTGCATGAGAACACCCACTCAGCACCCATGAAAATGCCTCCCTGGCACAGATAATGCATTGCAGCAATTTGCGATGCGTTACATTACTGGAGATTTATGAAGCCACGCAGGGCCTCGCAAGGCCACGCAAGGTGGTTTCGCGTGGCTTCTTAAATCCCATTTTACATTTTGTCACTCTTACACCACGTTCTGTGGTGCAAGATCGACGCAATTGGGCTAATAAATATGCCCCCTGGTGTGGAATGTTTGTGCACATTTGAGTAAAGTGGCATAAAAGGGCTGATTCCGATCTCGCTAGGAAAGCCCTCCATACGACTCTTATCCAGAAGGCTTTCCTACCAAATCGCGCTGTGAGAGTCTGACCGAACAAGTACGATACATCCATATGCTGAGCGGCTAGGTTCGGTCGGGCTTCCATTGAACTCTATGGGAGCCTGTATACCGAACGTGTACACAGACTCCCACAGCAAAAAGGGGTGGGTGGGGGAAAGCGTACACCCAGAGCATGCTTGGATCAGGGGGACACCCCTTGACCGAATCGGAGGGCCCCAGGTGAAGGGGGGCCTTCTATGGCCCCCAAAGTCCAATTCCCACAGACGTTTCATCTAGCTGAGACCAAGTCGATACAGCTGTCCGAATCGTGCAACATACTTGCTCGTTCGGAATCCGGCTCCATTGCTCGGCATGATTCGGCTGCGAACGAGTCAGATGGACATGATCAGGTTTGGAAACTATTTGATCATCACAGATGAGATCTTCGCATCGCTGGATCTGAATAAGATTTGCACGTACAGGAACCCATCTGGAGGCCTTCCTAACGACATCGGAATCAGCCCCAAACTCAGATGTATGTTGCTCTATTTTAAACACTTGTTTGTCACCTTTTTCCTTCACAAGATTTCTCCTGCCCCATACTGTAGTTGTGAAAAGAAGGCTGTTAATGTTGGCAGCAAATTTTACTTTCCTTTTGTGAGCATCTTTAAAATCTTACAAATATTGAATTTGAAAAGTACAGATTTCATTGTAATTTCAACCGTGTTGTATTTCTTCTAGGCACATTTTAATGATAGGGATCACCCTGCTTTGTGAATATTATGTCCCATGTTGCAGTGTTACACTGCAAACAAGAGTTTTGCAGAATTCTATTTGGAAATGACCATTGATTGGAATTGCTTCTGCCAGCTCGAATCACTACATGGAATTCTTGCAATTCCCGGATAGTCTGTGCAACTCGGTGGGACATGCATATTGCAGTCACATCTTTTCAGAGTGTATGTCTTAGGGCTGGGACACACCAGTGGTGTAACCATGCGTTCTATAAATGGATAAATAAATAAAATTCAATGTTAAGCCACTGGAATAACGAATAACTTTGCGGCCCTGGAATTATTGAGTGGGATTCGAACAGTAACTCCTATCCAGTTGGCTTCACACAGTCATTTAACATCTGCTCCAAGCAGTAAGCATAGTGCTTGAAGTGGGCCCGGTCCCTCCAGGTCCCAGACCCAGTAGTAATTTAAAACGGGCATTGAAACTGGTCCCTTTTGTGTCGTGTATTCATGTTCTTAACTTTTCATGCAAATACAATGATGTATTTCTGAACAATGGGTGTAAAAAACGTTAAGGTAATCCATGTCGTGGTTGCCTATATTTCACAAGTGTTACTTAATCTTGCCCTACCCGTGAGTGTTTACTTTTTCCACGATATTTTTTTTCAGGCAGCATATTACTCTCGTCCAGTGCATAATTTGAATTCAGTCGCATCCTGGTATTTATAACAGGGCACAATTGAGTTCCGGAAGGCAGTGTCTGTCAGTAGCAAAAAGGTGTTCAAAATACTTGCCCGTCCAATCCTTGGGCTCTCACTAAACCTCACAGAGCAGTGGTCATGTGTGTCAGTTGCAGTTTTGATTCAGTGCAAATATGTGGGTAGAGTGGCACTCGATTTTTGTGTTTATGTTTAAGCCACGCCCTTAATTATAGAGGCCATGCGCTATTCAGGGATTCCCCACTTTGTTATCCCTATTAAAGCCCTGAGTAAGTAGATGCCTAGAAGAGTCCTGCGATGGGCACGCTAGGGGATGGAAGGAGTTGGGAAGTCCAAGGGAGAGATTGGAAATGTCGCTGGGTGGGGGGAGCATTACATGCTCCCCCAGCGACTTGGCTGGGGGCTTGGGTGGGGGCTAGGAAAACAGGTCCATTGGCGCCTCAGCAGTTTCCCTATGCAGTTTTACTGGCCAGATTGGTTAATGGTAAAATGAGGTCCAATATTCGAAGCAAGAACACCAGACCCCTTATAACTGTGTGAAGCAGAATGCCACTCGGAATTCCACTCTGTCTAACTTATAATCGTGCCAGAGTGACCAAAAGTTGGATGCTCCCCTTGGTTGCTTCAGACACATTATATTTTTCAGATATTTGCAACATGGGGGAAAGTACTTGGCATGCTGTCACTACTAGAGGATATTCTGCTCCCTTTTGCCTTACCAGCAGCAGCTGAGGAGGAAGAACAGGAGGTGCAGACGAGGACATTTTACCACAGTGATGTTGGAAGAAGAATCGCACAATTAGCTCCCCAGGTGCAGAGGGTCACACTTCCTCTCTGAATGTTGGATCGTGGAATTTACGGACAACATTTTGGCTTGCCATGGAAGGTATTTCACACATTCTTACTTCTTTAATGGGACCTTTAAAAGTGAAAATGTAAAATGTCACTGCTGTTCTACTGTTGATAAAGACTCTCGTTGTTTTTCAGTTTTATACCACCGGTGCTTTCCAAAACAGTGGCAATAAGGGTTGACATTTTTTTACCTAGGACTGGAGTAACCATCTACAGCGCCTAGACGCCCTTAGGCATTTGTGCGCTATATACATTTTACAATCAAATCAAATCAAATCAAATTTTCAGAAACTGGAAGAAGTTGTATTCTTGAAATATACTATCTCGACACAAATGCTGGCACAATTTCAGGCATCTACACACAAATTAAGCAGGTGCATAGCCCTAGCTACGACTTATCTTTGCCTAATCCCAGCAGCGGTCTGTGCAGGTAAGCGTGGTCTGGGGTGGGGCGGGGGGTATATCGTCAGACGACCGAATAGGATTTATTTATATGTTTAATTTTCTCTATTCTGTCGTCTGTAAACTTTCCCAGCCCTGACCCCGGCCTGCCCCTCCCCACAGTCTCACCGTGCTTACCTGCACAGACCGCTGCTGTCTAATCCTCTGACCAGATAAGGCCCTGCTGGACCCGGCTACGGTGCTATGAGGCTTCTGCCTCACTCCTCTCCTGGTCGCTATCTCTCAGTCTTTCTCTCTCTCTCTCTCTCTCTCTCTCTCTCTCTCTCTCTCTCTCTCTCTGTCTTTCTCACTCTCTCTGTCTCTCACTTACATTCTCTCTCTCTATCTGTTTGTGCCATCTTCCTTGCAACTATGTGCTTCCTTTGCCCGTTTTTTGCGTGTGTCATCTATTTCTTTAGTGACCGTTGCTCTGTGCTCTTTTTGCTCCTTTTACCCATTTTTCGCTCTTTGCTCTGTGCCCCTTTTCACCTTTTGTTAATTTAAACAACAACGGTCCCTAGAAGGTTCAAGATAGGAAACCAACGGAATGAATATAGACTCAGTCAGTACTATATTAAGCGGACTTGTCCAGCCAGACAGAGGTCGGTCGGGTCCTGCATTGACGGACTCAGCATCCCGCTATCCAGCCTGTGACAATACCAATCGGCCATCGTGTCCCCGAGTACGCACACGCGGCTCTAAACTCTCTGCCCCGATCCAAGCATCCGTCCTCCGCCGCAGCCGTTAATTGACGTTGCGCCTATTCCTGCCTCCGGACTATTCCCCTTTTCTCCTTCAAACCGGTTATTAAGGCTCTACTGTACAGGCATAATACTCGTTGTCCTGATGATGATCCTTATATTCCCCCAATGGATCGAAACGCCGTCGACACTCTAAAAACACGTTATACGTCTTAAATAATTCATTTGAATATTGTAAAGGTGTTCAACGCGATTTGCTCTTTGAAAATGTTTATTGTTCCTTTACAACAAACCATGAGCTTTGCCTGAGCCCCCTGTTGTTTTGTTTTGTATTGTTCTCGGTTGGTTAAATAGGACACAGGCTTGTGTCCCACTTTATGTATTAATGTTTAAACGAATGTTTATCTGTTTATAAGTAAATATTTGACCTCTGTCCGGCTGGACAAGTCCGCTTAATATAGTACTGACTGAGTCTATATTCATTCCGTTGGTTTCTATCTTGAACCTTCTAGGGACCGTTGTTGTTTAAAATAATTGATTCTCAGGGTCCCTGGTCGACCTAACTTGGGTGCCCTTGTTGTATTATAATATACCTTTTCATCTTTTGGCCATTTCTTGTTCTTTGTTCTGTGCCCCTTTCAGTCTCTTTGCCCATTTCTCACTCTGTGTTTGTGCCTTCTGTCTGTGTTATGTTCTTTATATTGTGCTACTTTGTCCTGTCTTTTGCTCCATGTTTGTGTACTTTTGTTTAGTTTTTGTGCAATTTCTCCTTACCCATACTCAGTGTTTTCCCACTCCTTTCCTCTCTGTAGCACTCCTTACCTGTTCCAGCCTACCCACTCTCCCAAACTGCTCCCTCCTGCCTCCTGTTCCACCCCTCACCTCCACCACCATTCTCTGCCCTCCTCCCCTGTACCAGGACCTCCATTAATGGCAGCCGCAACGCTGATACACCACAGACCCACTTAAGGTATGCCAAAGTCAGGGCCCGTATGCATCTGACTGTGCCCAGACCATGCCCATCACCAGGAACCCTGTCCCTTCCCTCACCCACCACTTCCCTGCTACACTCCTTTCCACTCTTAACCTCAGCCCCTCTTGTCACACAACTGGCTCACCACACAACATGGAAGGAGCATTCTCTTGCTTCTTCTGCACGTTCCCTGCACTCACCTGCTCTTCTCATTCCTTGCACAAACAGCACCTAATACAATTGTCTCTCGCACTTACACAGATTAGCCTCATCCAGCATAGTCCCCCACACTCTCATGCATGCTCCTTAATGTCCGCTAACTTGTCAAACACACAATGGAACTCAGGGACCTGCTACATGACCACAGCCCAGACCTGCTCTTCCTCATAGAAACATGGTTGAACCCAGCACCGGACACCAGCACAGCCATCCCCACTGTCTACAAGATCGCTAGGCAGGAAGGTCGGCACAAGTCCGCAGATTGAGTCTCCATCATGTGCATCCTAGCAGGACACTATCAGCTGCACCACCTCTACATACATGTCAACTAGGTGCATGGAAAACTTCACATTCAAACTACTCATCACAGCAAACTTCAGCCTGCACAGAACCCTTTTTTAGAGACCACCAGAACATCGAGCCATTTTCGCCAGCACCATCACAGACTTTGTTGTACTCCTTATCATTGACTCCAGTACCTTCATTCTCATTGGAGACCTGAGCTTTCATCTGGAAGATTGTACTCAATTTCCTTTTAAAATAATCTCGGTAACCTTGGCCTCAACCAGCACGTCTCAGGATGCACCCAATCTGCCACACACCTTTTCGACACAATTTTCTCCTCCTAAAGCAAAACCACAGCAGACATACCAACACCAATCACCTGGTCTGACCATACCCTCATCAATTTCAGCATCCCCAACCAACAACACCACAGACCTTCCAACGCAGGACCTGCCGTAAAAACATTCAAGAGGAAGACTGGACAGCTACTATCTCCACACACCACACTTCAGTATACTAGCAAATTTCCAGAAGCCATGAAGAAATTCATCAACTAGATCATTGCATGCACCAACACCCTGGCACCCCTCAAGCCCTGGAAAACAGTAAGAGCACGGCCACAAGACAGCTGGTACACAGAGGAACTCAGGCCAATGAAACACCAATGCAAGCATAATGGGCAGAGACATCTATCTTCAAAGCCGCCCTCAGACAGGACCACCAACTGATCCAGAACCGCAGGTGCAGTGCACAATCAGACCACATCAACACCAGCACTAACAGCAACAGGGAAATCTTTGCCATCATCACACAGTTCTCTGTGCACGCAGCTACCTCCAACAAAATCTCCCTCTCAGAATACTGCTGCTATCAGATCACATCCATATACTGCAACTTTGATACTCAACTGGATCGGGTCACCCTCGCTACTCATTTCCCCATCTCTGCACATGGTCACAGCAAGTGACACCACTGCTACCATGAAGTCCACCCACCCCGGGGTTGATCCTGACCCCTTCCCCCACCACACCTTCACCAAAGGACTGACACCCATCAGTAAAGCTCTTTTTCCCACCCTCAACACCTCCATTTACACAGCCACTGCACCGGACACATGGAAACATGCCACAGTCACCGGTCTGCTCAATCCGGAACCTAGACCCCCCCTCACAAACTACAGACCAGTCTCTCCCACCAGCTGGGAAGAATGGAAGTTGGGCAGGTTCACAGATTACAGGGACCCTTGATGATAGTTTGACTACAGGGCCCCACCAGTCTTCGAAGGGTAAAATATACCCATAAGTAGGGTACTCCAGATAAGGCAAATGAACATAGTTATTGCATGCCCAAATAATTTTTGGCTGCACGCCACATATTATCCTCAGAGGACACCATACGCATAATTGGGGAAGCAATACAAGTTTTGCCACCCTGACAAATGCCTGGGAGCTTTTTAGGTCAGTAGTGTAGGGCAGAAACATGTTGGTGTTTTAATTGGGTCATAGGACCACAATATCCTGAATGATCCTTCATAGTGTTTAATCTTTCCCATCCTCCCCACTAATAAAGAGATACCTTGGGGTTAGATAAGGAATTTTATCTATTTTGTATCATCCCCTAGACAGAAATATTCAGAGAGCTCTCTGGAATACGTTCAAGACCACCCTGTCCTATAGGTGTCAGGGTGAGCCCGATGATGAAGCATGCCACTAGTAGAGTGGGTGAGGGTTATATAACAAAATCAATCTTTTCCCTTTTTCCCACCTCTGAGAGGTGGAGTCTAAGGGTGGCTCATTTTCCCTCCTCATGAGAATTGACTGTTCTAGCAGAGGGGCACCATAGAGGTTATTTGATTTTCTCCCAGCAAAGCTCCTTGAGCAGCTCATCAACAGACATCTCACTGATCACCGCATCAATCACCAACTCCTCAACAGTGCTCAAAATGGCTTCAGGCTCAACCACAGTACAGAAAAAGCATTATCACTGCCAAAGAAGACAACCGCATGATACTGGTCAGTGGAGATTTGGCAGCCCTCTTCCTCCTGGACTTACCTGCAGCTTTTAAAATGATCTCACACCCCTTCCTCATCAGACGCCTGCATGAGATGGGCATCCAAAGACCCGCGCTCTGATGATCTGCTATTTTTTGAGAGACAGAACGCAAACTGTCAAGCTGGCATAATACTGCTCAGAAGCAAACTCATTTGCAAACCGTCAGCCCGACTTTCTTCAATACTTACATGAACTCCTTTTCCATTGCGATTCATGCACATGACATTAGCATTTTCACCTACGCCGATGAAATGCAGCTCATACTCTCCCTCTCAGACAAAACCCCCAAAACCGGGAACAAATTCAATGCCTGCAAAATCGAAGTCACCATCTGGATGAAGGACAACTTTTTCAAGCTCAACAGCAACAAGATAGAACGAGTGATCTTCGGAAAAACACCTCACCATGGGATTCCTCCTCGTGGCCAGCTGACTTGGGTCCCACACCAATTCCCAGTCACCACAGCAGGAATCTCTGTAACCTCATTGACAGTAAACTGGACATGACCACACAAGTCATCCCTGTCACTGCCTTCTGCCTTCGCACCATAAAGGTGCTCAGGAACATCTTCAAATAGCTATCAAGCAACACCAGAAAATAAATCACTTAGGACCTTGTAAGTGCATTGGTATGCCCAGACGTGGGTCCCAGTCTCACTGTGCCAATGGATTCAAGCTAGCCTGGCTGATGAAGGGTGATGCCCCGAAAACGGTCCCAGGATGCTTGTTCCCAGTCCAGGGAGGACCTGGCTTGGCAGTTCGGCATGACTGTTCCCATGAGGCACTGGGTCAAGACTGATTTGAATATAGCTGGGTCCAAACTGGGGTGCCATGGTGAGGAAAAGAACACTGGATTTAACCCAGATCATTTGAATGGGGGCGAATGTTTGATTTGCTCTGCATTCCGTCCATCATCTGTGTGTCTCTTGCTTTCACGCCCTAAGTACGCCAGGTATGCCCAGACGTGGGTCCTGGGCTCATTGTGCCACTGGATTCAAGCTAGCCTGGCTGATATGGGGTGATGCCCCGAAACCAGCCCCAGGATGCTTGTTTCCAGTCCAGGGAGGACCTGGCTGTAGCGGCAGCTCCGGTCCTTGAACTTAACATATGCCCTATTCTTCCCATCAAAGATGTGTGTCTGTGCAGGTGGAGAGACACACTTTTTCACACTGCCATGGTGGCTTGGGAATGATTGGAGTCCAGGGGGTACCATCTGCCAGACCCTGGTGAGCAGTCTCGTGAAAGGGAGGGGTGGCAACAGAGATCGAGACGGCAGAGGTGAAGAAGTCTGACGGTGGCTAACAAGATCCCAGGAGGAAACTGAACTGGCCAAAGTAGTGACATACATTAAACAGCATCGGTCCTGGAAATCCTGTAATAAATGCGATGCTCTGGTTAAAGAGTACGATGAGAATGCCAGAAACTCCAAAGTCTCCAGAGTGGGCTCACAGGAAGAACAGATGCTGCAGTGATTTGCACAGGGTCATGCCTGCCCCCTTCCAAGTTCACCCAAAGAGACTTTCTACTAATTGTGTAATGTTGTTAATGTTGATTGAGTTGGGGTGACAGACACTTCGGGTTTTGGGGGTGGGTAGTTTTAATTCCGTAGCACGAGGAGGTTGGGAGAGGGAAGTGGAGGGTCCAGGGTACAAATGTACAAGGCACACTGAGACACCACCGAGATAGGCAGGCACCGGCTCAGACCAGACACCAAAGACAATGGCCATACACCACCTGACATCCCGAGCCTTTTATGGTATTATCCTAGAACATCAGAGGCCTGTTAAAGAGGGGTGCAATGTGGAAATATCTAGCAAGACAGGGTCTGGATGTAATTCTCCTCCAGGAGACACATCTAGTGGGGAATACCTGTAGAGTGCTGCACCACGGCAGATATCACATGCTAACACATGCAGGCTTCTTGTCCGTCTTGAGAGAGGTGGCCATACTGGCCCCCCATGTGCTCCCCTTGCCGGTGACTCATACATGGGTGGATAGTCTGCATTGCCAGGCTGCAGTGAGCGGTCGGTGGAATGGGCGTTCTCCACCCGGTACCTCCCTCCTGGCTTACAAATAGGGGTGGGCAATGAACTCTGCTCCACTGACGGAGTTTGCTGAATTTTGCCCTCTCCACTTGGAGCAAGGAGTTCTATAAACATCTGCCAACTGCCTTGTTATGGTTTTTTTTCTTGCACGGTTTGCCAACGTTGAGTTAGCAAGCACAAGCGATAAAATCGAGAGCTAGAACACCTCCCGGTGAGATTTTTCAACGTGGACGGACGTGGCAGGTCGCTACAATTCGTGTTAAGAAAGCTGCCACTTGAGTAGAAAATCTACTCCAGCTGCAGCAAGAAGCAACACCCTCTGGTGTACCGTGTGGTGCCATTTGCGCTGAATTTACAGCTCATAACAAGCTCCCGGCACTAAAAATAACGAACGGCGGACTTTGTTAAGTCGCGCTGTTCGCCGAACTCCGGGGAATTTTGCGAAGTTTTTATGTAACTCAGCGGAAATCCTCGTAGTGAAACTCCACGAGTTCCGCCTACCCCTACTTACACACATATGGTCTGAATGAAATGGGGGCATGGCAAGCGGAGGTGACAGAGGCCATACTGTTGATAGGGGGGACCTTAACCTGTCTCACTATGGCAACTTGGACAGAATGAGGTCTGGGGAGAGGTCCAGATGGGACACACGTCTGGCATCCTTTTTGGACACTACGGAACTGATAGACCTATGGCTGGAGGAACACCTGGGGATTAGACAATACACTTACAGCTCCAACCAGCTATGATCCATGTCCAGGCTGGCTATCTCCTGATGCAAATGGCTTGCTTTGGACACTTTACTATCCTAGCAAGGGACATATTTGACCACTGACGATGCTCCTACAAACAGACATTCAGAAATCAAGGGGGAGTGAAAGCTAGACCCCTGGGACCTGACCTCAGGGGATACTAGAAAGCTGGTGGTGGAGAACAGGACTCAATACCTTAAGGAAATCACAGGGACAGTGGACTTGGTGGTCATTGTCTGTGAGGCCTTGAAAACGGTCCTGCGGGGCCACCTCATGGCCCATGTCTCAGGTAAATGAAATGAAAAAGACAAAGATTGAAAAGTTTGAACTTTGAATGGCTCAGTGGGAGGCTGACTATGTAACTAGCCCCACCTCGGTTCTAACAGGCAAGATTGAGGGGGGAAGAGAGGAGCTGCTTTGCAACTAGTTAAACCAAGAGGCAGGTGCTATGTATAGGGCTAAACAAACTGGACTATATGAAGTCAGCAACAAAGGGGGGAAGCTGCTACAGTGGATGGCCAAAAAGGAGGAAGGCAAACAGTGGATCGCTGTGGTTGAGGGAGAGTTGAGGATGAGGGCGGAAACCCCAGGGGCCAAATCACATGCCATTGAGACACCATTGAAGGACTTATATCAGGCTGGGGAGTGCTATCGAGCTGGATGGATCCACCCACGAAACATGGAGAACTTCACAAGTGACATGCCGTCACCCAGACTGCAGGGGGAAATGAGCGAATTCCTTGATGTGGAATTGTCAGAGTGGGAATTGGATGAGGCTATAGGCCAGATGCAAAGTGGGTTTTCTCCCCCAAATTGTTTAAATGCGCAGAATGACATTTAACTAGCCCGCTCAGGACAATGTTCAAAAGGGACCAGCAAGATGGTGTTCTATCCCAGGACCTCCGCAAGGCATCAATAGTTTTGATTTAGAAACAGGGAAAGCCCAATAAGTAATGCGCCTCCTATCGCCCGATATCACTTCTTAACTTGGAGACCAAAATGTTGGTGAAGGACATCTCCAACCACCTTGTGCAGCTTATTGACACACTGGTGGCCACCGATCAGTCAGGCTTCATGCCCTGCAGGGTAACCAGACACAGTCTCCGTAGATTGGCCAGCTGGCTGGTGTGCTGCGACTGGATCCCTGTGCCACTACTCTTCCTTTGTCTGGATAACAAAAAAGGCGTTCGACTTCCTTGAGTGGCCCTATCATATGGCAATATTGCAAAGAATGGGTATTGGCGGGAGATTTATGTGCTAGCTGGGCTTATTATATAAGGAGCCTGTGGCCAGAGTCAAAGTGAATGGGGCCTTCTCAAGATAAGTCCCCCTGGGCCCGCTCTCCCCTCTAATGTTTTCACTGGCGATCAAACCTCTGGCCGGGGTTGCGAACAGATGCACTACTGCGCGGTTTAAGATGGGACCCAGTTTGGGAATATTTTGTATCCCTTTATGCAGACGACATTCTGCTATATTTAGCAGATCAGGATCAATTGTGCCCAGGGTGCTAGAGATTTTGGAGGTGTTTGGCTATTTCTCAGGGAGGAGAATTAACCGCCACAAATCTATCATGTTCTCGCACTCCGAGGGGACAGTGGCCCAGGCCTAGCACCACCCTCTAGTGCGGGAACCAAGTTTTGTGCGAGCAAAAGATAGCACAAAACTGCATAATGCAAAATGTAACTCATTTCTCAAATTTTGTGTACTACAAACCTCGCAAGCGTAAATAAAATTTGCAGAGTGTCTAACTCACAGACCACCCCAGTGCTATTTTCTTCTAGGAGCTGCTTGTTGAAAAACGCACACGGTTGCAAATATTCCGGCATCAAAATGAGCAGTCAACACTGAATGGCAGCACAAAAGTGTGACCACTAATTGGAAAGAATGCCAAGATACGGCCATTAAAGGATATCATAAGTTTACAGTAACATAATTAAGGGATATCATAGGTTTGCATTAACATGACCAAAAGGATCCTGTTTATTCAACTTAAGTCTTGTCTTTATGAGACACAGTGGCGTTCTCAGCTCGTCTAGCTCTGTCTTGTCTTTCACCACTAAAATTAATAAGTGTACAAGAAGCATGTCAACTGAAATGCCCGGAGGCGCCTTGGAAACAGGCCAGCGGTGTAATAAACTTTTCGGTGAGAAGATCTCAGTTAGAGGTTTTTAATGCTCGTCTTTTTACCGGATGTAGAAGAGGGGACGAGGTCTTCCCAGTTAGGGAAGGCTTCCTGCCAGCAAAGGCTAAAAAGTCTGTCTCTCTGGACAATAGGGCTCTTCAAGCCTCAAGTGCTTGACTGACACCATGCACGAACGGTGATAAAACGAGAGCCCCATTCCACCAGCCCCAGCCAGAAACACAGAAAGTCAAAAGTATATTTTCCCACCTTTGTAGTTAATGAAATCACTTTTTCTTTCTGGCTCTGATACATAAGTAACGAAGTGTGATACAATAAGCAAATAATACGGAGACAGAGTCAAATGAAAGATGTTTTAATGTAAATATGCGTGCCATCAGCATTCGAAATGTGGAGGAGCTGCACTATTCTATTTTGTTTCTCATTTAGTAAAACAGCACCTTGCCAAATTAAATAAAACCGTTCACACAGCTGAGCTTTTGAACAGGTTGGCTTTCTTGTGTGGGAAACAAATCTCAGTGATTTTAAAGGCAGCGTTTGACCAACGTGGGGGATATTTTTGATGTGCACTTGTTTGTGGTTGTAGCTTTCCCTGCCACTGCCTGATCAGCTTGCCCTCAGCTTATTTTTTTCTTTCGCCATATATACTATTTAATAATGCCACACTCCTGATTTAGGTCTATGCAGTGCGTTAAATCCTCTCTGAATTAACCACTCCACCTACTGATGGTAAGCAATATTTTAAGCTATATATACATTTTTCTTGTGTGATGTACAGGTACCATTAGTATGGTATCATAGGGCCATATGTACGTACAACTGGTCGCAAAATACTAGTCGCTGTTTGCGACCAGTGTTGTAATTTGTGAAGTAATCTATGTGCTAATAGGTCGGTTTGAAAATTAACGATTAGAAGTGGGTCGCAATTCGACCCACCTCATGAATATTAATGAGGTTGGTCACAAATTGTGACCCAAGAGTAATCGCAGCCATCACAGGGATGGTGGCTGCTGGGATCAGTAGACCGTTCTGTCTGTGATTGCTTTCAAATAAAGCTTTTATTTTTATTTTTTTTAAATGCAATCCGGTTTCCTTTATTTATTTTTTAACAGTAGGCAATGTTCTGCTAGACCACTGCCTGCTCTTAAAAAATATTTATTCAACATTCACAAAGGGGAAAGGGTTATTTCAAGACCATTTCTCGTTTGTGAATGGGTTACCACCTCCTTTGAGGAGGTGGCAAAATATTAATGGTTTGTGAAGGGATTTGGATTGCAAAACATTGATACATACCATTCAAATTCGGTATTTTGAAGCGACGCCCTACATACACCTCTTTCAAATACCGAATCGGTATTTCATTGCAAACCCAAATTGTGATTCGGTAATGCGCTACTGATTCACAATTTGGGTTTGATACATCAGAAAATACCTTTTTGCGTTGGGAAACAGGCCTATTCCCAGAATGGAGCCATTTGCACCTGCAAATGTTTTCATACACCCGGCCCCAAATGCTTTGGGTTGAAACTTTTCAGACACTCCAGTGTTTGAAAAGTTTCAGCTCTCCGTCACAGGACCAAGACTGATTTGCATATGGCTTAGTCTGAACTGGGGTGGCGAAGTGAGCTAAAGAACGATGATGGATTCAATCCAGATGTGGGACGGGGTGAGTGTCTGAAAAGTTTCAGAGTTCCGTCCATTATCTCCATGTTTTTGATTTGTTTGCCCTAGGTTGGCAGGGTACGCTCAGACGTAGGTCCCTTGCTCACTTTGGCACTGGATTCAAGCTAGCCTTGCTGATGTGGGGTGTTCCCCCAAAACCGGTCCCAGGATGCTTGTTTCTGGTCCAGGGAAGACCTGGCTTGGCAGTTCGGGCTGGACTGGTCCCATGAGGCACAGGGCCAAGACTGAGCTAAAGAACAATGATGGATTCAACCCAGATCTGTGACTGGTGGTGAGTGTCTGTCTTTTTTCTCCTCGCACCAGCATGTGGTCACTTGGGAAGTCAGTGTATCACTGAGCACAAAATGGCGGATAGCTGAATTTATGGCTTTTCGAAATAGGAAAAGAAAATATGTTTTGGAATGTATTTTGGCGTGCGATTCAGAATCTGGCAGAATGTATGTTTATTATGTAGTGTGAAATAAAATGGTTATTTTCTTTCCTTTTTAGAACGACAGCCATTTTGTGTAGACCATGGTTGTACTTGTTAGTGAAAAAATAGGAAGGACACCAGTAATGCTGTATTTAGAATGAATATGCTTCTTTTCCAATTGCCAGTACAGCGTTTTTACATAAGAAATGTTACTGCTTTTTAGGGGCTTCCGCAAATGTTTTGCAAAGTTGTTGTTTGTGTTCTGTAAATATTTTTTTAATTACTATCCAGTATCTCTGTGGGGTGTATTAAAACCATATTTGAAAGGTTAAGTAACATGCATTGTAATAGCATGTGTTGTAATGCTATGTGTGGTATTGGTATGCATTGTAATAGCACTTTTACTGTACCTCTATGGGGACGCATTGTAATGGTATGTGTTGTAAAAGAAATACATTGTAATGGTATGTGCATTGTAAAGTCCTCATTGTAAAAGCATGCATTGTAATGATATGTGTTGCAACGTCATATATTCAGCATTGTACCTAAAAGGAGGCAGCAACCTGCAAAAAAGATAAACAGATTCTCTCTAAAGCTGCAGGATTCAAACATGAGCACAATTCAAAGACATCAAATCCAGGGGTATGTGGTAGATACATGTCTTGCTTCCACCCGTTACACAGCACATATTGAGAGGGTGCTTACAATGTTTCTATTTATGCAGCCAGGAGACCAGCAAAGCATGGAATTGGCAGAAAGTTGTTTGTATATTTTTTTAAACAATGAGCTGTCCTCAAGCAGACCTTTTTCATCTTCCACCCCGTGTTTGTTCCCCACTTACCAGAGGCTCCTTTCATAAACAACCAGTGCATTGTGCTTGTACTTTAATTTCTAAAGTTATGTATATTCATGAATTTTCCTTGTTTGCAAACTCCCGGCAATGCAGCTTCTTACATATTTATTCTGTGATTGATTTTTTACATGATTTATTTAGCACCAACTATTGCCTCCAAGCTGTGGAGATAATTAAGTCAAGTCACTGTAAACATACAGAAAGCGTTAGGAGTAGGTTTATTACATTGCGAAGGGTAAGTTAAAACAAAGAGACTAGAGAATCTCTGCTCAATCCCTAGTAGGTGTAGCACATGTAGCAGGCAATTGCCCTGTGAAATATAAGTTACAATGAGGCAGTACCAACAACTGAAAAAGTCAGAGACAACAAAATGAACTTTCTGAACCGAGTTAGAAAAATAATTCATAGAAAGACACCAAGATCATCAAAATCAAACAAGGAGAACTGGAGATAACAATTTTAAAAAATTTAAGGCTTAATGCAACAAAAAAAGGAATAGAGCAATTTCAAACAGACCACAATGGAGCAAACATCAGCTACATCAACCAGGACAAAGTTTGGAACGCTTGACATAATATCAGAAATGGAGCTCAAAATGTTCCAGCTGGTCGAGCTCTAATGAGGTGCCTGGCAAAAAGTCCCTTAAAGTCAGATACGTTACTGTTGAGCTCCCTCTGAACCCATAGAATTTGGAGCCAAAAGTTCGGAGTGGGACAAACCTGGATTCTGTATCTGCCAAGGTAGCTTCATGGGTTAGATAGACTCACAGCTACACTTTCAGCCAAGGTTTTACCTTTTGAATTAGTAGCTTTTTCGGAAGTGAAAATCTTTGCCATGAAGCCCCACCTGACTAATTCTCAGCACAACAAAAAGGTTCAAGCAGAAAAAAACTGGTTGTCTTGCTGCATAGAGTAAAACCTTTCTGCCATGCCACGGTATTATATCCCAATCCTCTGGAGCTGGAAAAAATGACTGGGTCACACTTTTCCCCAACTGCTAGAGTACTTATTTCTGTTTAGTGCTGCAGCCCACAATTCCTTGGGACAGGCATCTAGGCAATAAATTCCTCTCCTGCAAGGTCTAATCCTTTTTGGTCACCCTCTTAAAGTCAGGAGTCCTTCTGCTTTTTGGGTCCCAGGAGTAGATAAACAGGACCCATGAAGGGCAGTTCTAGTCTTGGGGCCAGCAAAGGTCAGGGTACTTCTTTCTTTCAGCGGAAAAAGGAGTCTTTCAGTCCAGAGACAGGATACCATAACAACAGGGCCTTCATCATCTGCTTTAATCCTCCAAGGTCCTGGAAAGTTCAGAGGAGGTTTAAATTGAGGTGCAAAATGTATCTTGTGTACTAGCCAGTGATTGGAGAAACTCTGCTATACGATCCTATTTATTCGCAGTCTTCTTCCTCCTTTTGAAGCACTTCTTGTTTGCCATACTGTAATAATACACAAGAGCCATTGTTTTAACATGTCAGAACCCTTCTGCCACCTAGCAAACCTGTCTTCAGATCCTTAGCCAAAACCCTATTTATTCAAACTCTCCTACCGCCTAACAGAGTCCAAATTGGTTCTCTTCCCCAGTCTAACTGGAGCCTGGAGGTCTAGGATCATTCTGGAAATAAACAGTGGAACACCTCTCTGACATCTCCAAGTCAAATGAAATAGTGCTAGAGCTGCTTTTGTACTGATATTTTTTATGTCCACTCCTAATAGCTAATCCTTGCTAAATGGCCCGCAGTTAATACCAATGTTCTCTTCCTAGACAGGAGCAAGGTGATGTCCTCTGAGCCAGAGTTCCAATTCTGGAGTGTGAAACTAGTTTTAATCCAGTATTGATGGAGACAATAGCGTACATTTTTGCTAAAAGTATCAAACATCGGATTTCACAATTAAATTAAGCTTTGAAAATCCAGTGCAAAGTAACTTTGAAGCATATTTCTAGCATTTCCCCAGGTAAGAATAAGAAATAAATATTAAAAGTAACACTTTAGATCTTACTTCTGAATATAATCACTAAAAAAACAAAGGTTACAGGGACGTTATTGTTAGGCTGACATTTCACTCAAGAAAAACCAGAGAAATTCAGCTGTTATAGTTACCTGAGTTAACTGTAACTGCTACCCCCGCAATGCACTGCTTATGACCTCACATATTACATCAGTCATGATATGGTCAGTGACATCACTGATGACATCCGTGATGACATCTCAAATGACATCAATGATGACATCAGTGATGACATCATCCAAAAAAGTTAGAGTGAAATATATATACTTACGTGTATTGGTGAATCACTGGCAGTATGAGTGACTTTTTGGATAACTGAGTGAGTGCATGACTGACTGTATAAGTAAGTGATTAGGTATCTCAGTGAAAGTATGGATGAGTGGCTGATTGTGTGAATGTATCTGTATGTCAGTTGATGTAAGTGGGTGTATAAGAGTGCTAGTGGGTACGTGAATGGCTATATGGTTGATTGATTGGTTGACTATCTCTATGCTTGTCAGGGTGTCTGTGTGGGTGAGGAGGTGTGTGATTGTGTATGGATGAGTGAATGTGCGAGTCAGTGTCTGTATGGGGTAGTGAGTACATGCGTGAGATGCTGGTGAGTGAGTATCTGTATGGCTGTGTCAGTGATTGAGTGCTTGTGTCAGTATGGGTGAGTAACTGGGTATGTGAAAGACAATAAAGATGAGTGACTGGGTATATGAGTGACTGTACATGTTAGACCCGGCCCTCGTAACATGGTCAGACCTGACCCCTGCACCTCACACCAGCCCCGAGCCCCTGGCCTGGCCGATCCTTCCCACCAGAACACACACACCCGACCCGACTTCCCCCGTCCGTAGGCCTTCCTCCTTCGGCCACCCCAGGCCCGCGTGCCCACTTCATGCACCAAGATGGCCGCCCGGACCCAGCGCGACCCTGGCCTAGAGGCGCCACTCCGGCTGGAGGACATCACGCTCCCCTTGGGATGAGAGAGGGAGGAGCAGTTTCTATCACACCTCTGCGCTTCCCTGGAACGGTGGGTTTTTATCGACCCGCCGGCCTCCCCGAGGGCTGGCTCCACGCCTGCTGGGTGGCTGAGGCTCCTCCCGACCCGGCCCTGAAAGGATCAAAAGACAATGGCAGGAAACCCCCAACAAGCGACCCCCAGGTGACAAGACCCCTGCCTGCACAGACTCCGGACATCAAAGAGGAGTCGCCCTATAACAAGGGGTGCCCTGGGACCGTCCGGCAGATTCGCCTTGGAAACACCTGAGCCCTGCTGAGTGACTCGCGGCTCCCTGAAGATCGTAAGACCTCCGAACTTGTGCTTGAGCCCTGCTGAGTGACTCGCGGCTCCCTGAAGATCATAAGACCTCCGAACTTGTGCTTGAGCCCTGCTGAGTGACTCGCGGCTCCCTGAAGATCGTAAGACCTCCGAACTTGTGCTTGAGCCCTGCTGAGTGACTCGCGGCTCCCTGAAGATCGTAAGACCTCCGAACTTGTACTCGAGCCTGCTGAGTATCTCGCAGGGCCCCCAGACTCCCTTGGTCCCGCCGGACCCCACGACGACAAGCGTAACCCCCAGCTCGAGGATTGTGAGCTGTGCGCCGGATACGCTCCTGCATTTGATCCATTCCCCCAAAGACTGTCCCGCTACCTCCTAACCCCCCTCCAAGACTTTGTGAGCCCGCGCTCTACTTGTATATATATTGCCTTGCTGATCATAAAGATCTTACCACTCCGATCTGATAAAGATTTGCTCTTAAGAACTCTCGGTGTGGTGTCTCTTTGTCGTGTGGTGCCGAGTGTACGATCCTAGATACGAGGTTCCTCCCCTGAGGAGTCTCCCGCCAGTGCCCGGCTACGATACCTCGAGGGTTGGTCTCAGGACAGTCAGGGCCCCCTCCGGGCCCCTCTGAGGTCGCCTTCTAACAGTACACATGAGTGAGTGAATCTGAGAGTGGCTATATGGATGAGTACAGGTTTCTGTCAGTGAATGTATAGGTGGATGAGTATGTTTTACTATTTGTATGAGCAAGGAAGTGTATGTGTATGTAACTGTGTGGGTTAGTACGTAATTGTATGATTGACTGTATGGGTGAGTGTTTATATGTGTGAGTAGTTCTATGGGTGACTCACTCAGTGTGTGAGTGCCTGTATGGGTAAATAAGTGGAATTTGTCAGTGGCTGTATTGGTGACTGAGCGGGTGTATGAGTGGCAGTATGGGTGAGCAAGTGGACGTGTGTGTAGATCTATGAATCAGTGAGTGGCTGTGTAAAGTACTGGTATGGCTCTATCAATGGTTTTGTGAATGGGTGTTTGGGAGTGGCAGTGAGTGTATAAACGATTCTATAGGGGTCTGAGTTTGTGTGTCAGAGATGATGTGGATGATGTAATCACTGATGTCATTTGAAATTTCATCAGTGATGCCATCAGTGATGCTACTGACCATGCCATGAGTGAAGTAATATATGAGGTCAGAAGCAGTGCATTGCAGGGGCGCAAGTTATAGTTAACTCAGGTAAATATAACAACTGAATTTCTCTGGTTTTGTACGAGTGAAATATCAGCCTAACTAAAAACGTCCCTGTAACCATTTTTTTGTGTGTGAAATTCTAAGGTTTTTTCAATTCTATTTGCTAAATATAGCGCCCTGGAACCTTTGTTTTTTTAGTGAATATCTAAGATTTTCTGAATTCTATTTGCTAACTATAACGCCCCTGTAACCTTTGCTTTTTTGTGAATTTATAAGGTTTTTTAAATTCTATTTGCTAACTATAACGTCCCTGTAACCTTTGTATTCTTTAGAGAATTTATAAGGTTTTAGGTAGCATTCATGTTTGCAGAGTAGTGGAGAAGGGGACTGGGCCTCCAACCAGCTCTCAGGAACTCAGTTGAATAGGACTTTTAGGAGATATCAGGAGGGCTTCTGGTCCCCAAGGTCCCTCTGGAGCCAAGGGGACTTTATCCCCCAACTAGTAGTGCACTGGAAGGCACATTTGCAGAGTGATTGCAAAAGGGTGTGTGGTCTTTGACAACTTCTCAAAAATCCTGCTGTGTGGAACTAACTGGAGGCAACAGGAGGAGTAGTTGGCCCTCCTATTACCTCCAGTAAGTCCCATACAGCAGGATTACTCAGTTCTGATAGCAGGCCACACCCCCTTTTGCCACCACTCTGTAAACATGCCTCCTGGTACGCTCTTGTTTGGGGGAAGTAGTCCCCTTCACTGCTGAGGGTCCTTAGGGGCCAACTATGGGAGAGGAGGAGGCCTAATTGCTAGGGCCGTCAACCTCGAATATGGGGAACTGGGTTTGAGTCTCGGCAATGACGCTGAACATCCTGTGATTCTGGGCAAATCACTTAATCTCCCCGTGCATAACAAAAATGAGTGTGTTCTCATGTAATGCAACTGGCGCTATGTAAAGCGCTCTAATACCCGATTCGGGTCAAGTTCGCGCTATATAAAACTCTGTAAAATAAAAAAAATAAAAAAATAGCCGACCTGTTACCTCCAGTAAGCCCAACACAGTGGGAGGTGGTTGCAGGCCACGCCCCTTTCTCCACCACTCTGCAAATGCGCCTCCTAGTACACTTCTATTTGGGAGATGAAGTCCCCTTGCCTCTTGATGGTCTCTGGGGGCAACTAGACGTCTTGTTACCTCCAGTAAGCTCCACACATTTGTATAGCTGAGAGGTGGTCAGAGGCCACGCTGCCTCAGTTGTATATCTGAGAAATCTTCAAAATTCTGAGGAACTACTGAACGGCATTACATCATTTAACAAAATGAATGCTCTCTGGACCAAGAGCTACCTTTCTGCCAAATTCAGTGTAATTCCGTTCAGCAGTTCGGCCTGTAGCTGTGGTCAACAAAAAAAGGAGGCACCCTACAGCAAAAATAGGGACAGGCTGAATATAGTCTAGAAAACAAAAGTGTCCCTGCTAAAAAGAGTAGTATAACCAAAATATAACATGAGCCACATTAAAAATGAACACATCAACAATATCACAAATAATACAAAAGGGGATAATCCAAAGATTACTGAAAGAAAAAAAATAGTAAGGTACGTCAGACTAATACAATAAAAATTCGTAAACATTTATTATACAAACTAAAAACAAGTTTATACATAAAAAGGCACAACATCATCATATTTTTAGAAAACACAGTCGACGCAGCGTTTCCGTGAGTTGACAGATGTTCACCTTCTTCAGGACAGTTTTCTCTAATGTAGGAAGGACTGTTAGTCTTCCTTATTAGTAATTATTGATACCGGGAGAGAGGGACCTTGATGATATCCCAAGTTTTAAAACCGCTTGGTAATTTCCAATAGGGTATATAAAAATTGTTCGTTGGAGCCACCGTCTAGTTATTTTTGCAAGCCATGGATGCTTATTCTATGGTTAAAAATGTTCATCTGTCATGGATCCTATGCCCGCCAAATAGATGAGTCGCGACTGGATGCAGACCCAAAGGTAGAATAGGTGATCCTAATGTAGAATTTTCACACTGGAAATAATTTGTCTTTTGGGCAGATCTAAAAAGCTCCAAACAGGCCTGATATTTAAAAAGCGGCCTCCCTCCATCTAACGAACCACACTTCCGGATTACGGAGCTTTTTAGATCTGCCCAAAAGACAAATTATTTCCAGTGTGAAAATTCTACATTAGGATCACCTGTTATACCTTTGGGTCTGCATCCAGTTCCTGACCTGGCCTGGCAGTTCGGGCTAGCCTATTCCCATAGGGAGCAGGGTCAACTGATTTGCATATTGCTGGTTCCAAACTGGAATGGTATGGTGAGGAAAAAAACATTGCATTTAGGCCCAAATTTGTGACTAGGGGTGAATGTTTGACAATGTTCAGCATTCTATCTGTCATCTGTTTGTTTTCATTTTTTGCCCTACTTGGGAAGGGCATGCCCAGACCTGGGTCCAATGCTTGCTATGCCACTGGATTCAAGCAAACCTGGCTGATGAGGAGTGATACCCCGAAGCCGGTTCTAGGATGCTTGTATCCAGTGCAGGAAGGACCAGGCCTGGCAGTTTGGGCTGGACTGTTGCCATGCTGAGCAGGGTCAAGAATGATTTGCATATGGCTGGGTCTAAACCGGAATGCTGTGGTGAGCAAAAATCTATGGATTAAAGCCTAGATCTGTGACTGAGGGTAAATGTTTAACAATGTTCAGCATTCCATCCATCATCTGTTTGTTTTTCATTTTTGGCCCTAAGTAGGTGGGGTATGCCCAGACTTGGGTCCCATGCTTGCTATGCCACCGGATTCAAGCTAGCTTGGTTGAAGATGGGTGATACCCTGAAACCGGTCACAGGATGCTTGTTTCCGGTCCAGGGAAGGCCTGGCCTGACAGTTCGGGCTGACCTTTCCCATGGGCATCAGGGTCAAGACTGAATTGCATATGGCTGGTTCCAAACTGGAATGGTGTGGCATTTCAGCCCAAATTTGGGACTAGTGGTGAATGTTTGACAATGTTCAGCTTTCCATCCATCATCTATTTGTTTTCATTTTTTCCCCTATGTGGGAAGGGTATGCCCAGACGTGGGTCCCATGCTTGCTATAGCACTGGATTCAAGCAAGCCTGGCTGGTGAAGAGTGATAACCCAAAACAGGTTCTAGGATGCTTTTTTCCAGTCCAGGGAGCAGCGGGCATGGCAGTTTGGGCTGGACTGTTCCCATGGGGAGCGGGATCAAGAATCATTTGCATATGGCTGGGTCTAAACTGGAATGGTGTGGTGAGCTAAAAACAATGGATTTAGGCCCAGATCTGTGACTAGGAGTGAATATTTCACAATATTTAGCATTCTGTCCATCATCTGTTTGTTTTTCATTTTTTCTTCATGCGTGAGAAGGGTATGCCCAGATTTGAGTCCCGTGCTTGCTATGCCACCTGATTCATGCTAACCTGGCTGATGAAGTGTGATACCCTGAAACCAGTCCCAGGATGCTTGTTCCAGTCCAGAGAGAACCTGGCCTGACTTTGGGGCCGATTCCGATGTTGGACAGACCAGACTCTGTCTGACATCAGTCAGGAACTGTCTGAATGACCTCCTGTTGTCGGTTACAGGCCTGGAAGTAGGATGGGACCGAACCCTGTTTGGTCGCATGCCTATACTTTCCAAAGGAAGCATGCATTCCGAACGGAATACATGCTCTCATTGACAGAGCAGAGGTGCAGTTCATCCCTTCACCCCGTGGCAGGCACCCCAAGGTGCCTGCCAATGGGTGCAGGGATCAACAGAGGGGCCAGGCTGCCATTCGGCAGCCTTGAACCCATAGGGGCCCCCAAAGCTGTTTCCCAATGCTTTTCTGAGCCAGAAAGGCTGGCACAAAAATGCAGTGGGAAACTGCTATCGTTATCCCTCAGTCGGAAAGAGGCGGCCGGGGGATTACTGAGGGCCTTCTGAAGGGCAGACAAGCCCGTCGGAAGCCATTCAAAAGACTGATTCGGTTTCCCTTCTGACCAGCCCCATCGGAATTGGTCGGTCAGAAGGAAAACAGAATCGGTGACTCCGATGCAGTTAAGATGGCTCCGACAGACGGTCGGAGCGATTCCTAACCACATCGAAATTGACCCCTATGTGTAAAAAACAGCACTTTTAGCAGAGATTGCCAGTAACGGTTCTTAGAATGTGAGTCAATCCTTTAAAATAGCCTTGGAAATAGTAACACTGATGTATTTGGTTAAAATGTATTAATTTATTAAGACATGTAATTAATGGGGCTTTCCAAAATAGGCCATCCAATCTATAGACATGGGTTGTAGTATTATCTGGATTTAGAGGATGTTGAGCGGCTCTGAAGATGTCTGGATGCAGTGCATGCATGGATGCCTGCCAGTGGTCCATGAATTCTGAGGAACATAAATGAACCCATGTGTGCGACAAAGAAACGAGAATTATTGCAACATGTATACCTATATTGCAACCTCCTGGATACAATGCTTATCGACAATGTAGAACTTGTTGAGTAACCCATACTAAGTGCCATGTATTCTGGTGAGCTGGGAAAAGAGAAATGAAGTAAAATTCTATGCTTATGCATAAAGCAGGGTTCAATGGTGATAATCTCAACCTCCCAAGAGACTAAAGTGACCAATTACCAAAAAGTGAATGAAGATGATACTACATTTGGTGGGTATGCATGCACTCATTACATATAAAGAGTATATCTCCTATTGACATGTTGCTTTTAATTTTAGACCGTCACACAATCTAGGCCATATTGTCTCCAAAGTGAGGGTTAAATTAGAATCTTTAAATCGCAGGCCCACTGACAAGCACACACATATGCACTTTAAGGTTGTAATGGTCCTATGTGAGATTACAGACACATTGTTAAAAACTTTTATTGACAATAACAAACATGTTTGCCTCACATAAGAACACAGGAGCAATGTTTGGATTCAACAACTAAGAACTATATAGACTTGTAAAAAATGTTAAGATGCCGCCTAGGCGAAGATCTATTTGTTTGTTTGTCCTTCACTGGTATTTATTCCTTGTTTGTATATATTCCGCACCTTACCTTACGTTCCATACATAAAAGAGAATTAGAAGCAGCCGGGTCATAGGAGACTGCACCACCAGAATCAGTCACTAGCAGTATGCAATATTTGCCACCTCAAACGATCTGCTGCTTGTAGATTGTAAATATATACTTGAGAATTGTTTTGATGACAACTAATCAAATGAACAGTAATGTTTCAACATAAAACATTTGACATATAAATGTTGTTTTCTGCCGTCTTTTTATTTTCCTAGTTGTACTTCATAAAAACAGCCAGCCAACTCGTTTCGCCCAAACATGGGCTTCTTCAGGTCAAGATAATATGAATGTAAAGCTTGTCTTCCGGCAAGTGAGTCAACGAGAACTGGACACGGATTCTAAAGCATGATGATATGGCTCACAGTGAAGCATGAGTAATCAACCAATGTTGGTATTAGCCACATCCAAAAGAATACCAGGGAGCCGTATCCGTCTTCGGCATCCTACAACCAGCACGATTGCCCATCGTGCTGGTTGTAGGATGCCGAAGACTGATACTGCTCCCTGGTATTCTTTTGGATGCGGCTAATTCCGACATTCAATAACTCTTTCAACAGACATTGGTTGATTACTCATGCTTCACTGTGAGCCATATCATCATGCTTTAGAATCCGTGTCCAGTTCTCGTTGACTCACTTGCCAGAAAATACGCTTTACATTCATATTATCTTGCACTGAAGAAGCCCATGTTTGGGCAAAACGCGTTGGCTGGCTGTTTTTATGAAGTACAACAAGGAAAATAAAAAGACGGGAGAAAAAAACATTTATATGTGAAATGTTTTATGTTGAAACATTATTGTTCATTTGATTACTTGTGTTATCATATTGCCTCTCATCCAAACAATTCTCACATACAGTCAGAATATCGAGTTTTTTATTTCGACTTGCACTAAGCGCAAAATATCTTGATACATAAATATTGACTGTCAGAATATCGTGGTAAAGAATATCGAGTCTAAGGTAAGTAATATTGTTTTTAACAATATCGAAGTCATTAATATCGTTTGCAAAAATATAGTTGTTAAAAATATCATTTTTCTAGTTAGGGGTGGATTCCGATCCGGGTCAGACAGCTCTCCGAGAGCTGTTCGTAGCCTTAACTTGCGACCGACATGTACCCGTAGCCGGTCCGTCCTGTTGATGAAGTACGATGCGAATAACTGCCAAAAATCCGACCGACACGTAGGCTGTGATTCAAGATCCATTCTCCGTCCGAGCCATAACTCCTAACGCCGAACCGAGTCGCCCGGAAGCAGTATCCATAGCAGTTTCCGCCCTGACAAGTATGATGCGTACTTCCTACGCGCCGGACGGGTCGCCACGTACGGCACGTCACAGCATTCAGAAAAGAAGCATATCAGCTACGATTCGCGCCACAACTCATTCCACAGCTACGAGACGGACCAGCTTGCAACTGGTACGAGACGGAGCAACAAGCAGCGTGTACGAGACGAACACATCATGAATCCCATCGCGCATGTCATACCAGTACTCTACATCTATGACCGGTTCAGGAACAGACGCGGACGGCGCAGACGGTAAGTCAGACACCTACCACACAAACAAACGACACTTACCCGTAGGGGACCTGTTGCCCATCACCCCTGCCACCCCCACTCATAGGGCTTATGTTGCGCATCACCCCTGTCAACCCCACTCATAGGGGACCTGTTGCCCATCACCCCTGCCACCCCCACCTATAGGGGACCTGTTGACCATCACTAATGCCACCCCCACTCATAGGGCTTATGTTGCCCATCACCCCTGCCCCCCCACTCATAGGGGACCTGTTGCCCATCACCCCTGCCACCCCCACCCATAGGGGACCTGTTACCCATCACCCCTGCCACCCCCACTCATAGGGCTTATGTTGCCCATCACCCCTGCCACCCCCACCCATAGCGGACCTGTTGCCCATCACCCCTGCCACCCCCACTCATAGGGCTTATGTTGCCCATCACCCCTAGCACCCCCACTCATAGGGTCCTGTTGCCCATCACCCCTGCCACCCCCACCCATGGGAGACCTGTTGCCCATCACCCCTGCCACCTCCACACATAGGGGACCTGTTGCCCATCACCACTGCCACCCCCACTCATAGGGGACTTGTTGCCCATCACCCCTGCCACCCCCACCCATAGGGCTTATGTTGCCCAGCACTACTGCTACCCCCACTCATAGGGCTTATGTTGCCCAGCACCCCTGCCACCCCCACTCATAGGGCTTATGTTGCCCATCACCCCTGCCACCCCCACTCATAGGGCTTATGTTGGCCATCACCTCTGCCACCCCCACTCATAGAGGACCTGTTGCCCATCACCCCTGCCACCCCCACTCATGGGACTTATGTTGCCCATCACCCCTGCCACCCCCACTCATAGGGGACCTGTTGCCCATCACCCCTGCCACCCCCACTCATAGGGCTTATGTTGCACATCACCCCTGCACCCCCACTCATAGGGGACCTGTTGTCCATCACCCCTGCCACCCCCACTCATGGGAGACCTGTTGCCCATCACCCCTGCCACCCCCACCCATAGGATGGGTGATGCGCCACACATCCATCATACTCCAACATTAGGTATGTCAGCAAAATACATCCCCCTCACATGACAACAGTGTGTAGTCTGTGACAAATGCCCACAACAGTGATTATGACTTCGAACATACAATGTAACTAACAGCACATGTGTGACCAACAAATGAGTGTGGCCTACACAAGGCAAGCATCACTATAGCACTGTGTCAATGTAAAAATAACACCCCTTCACTGTGTAGAACAAAAGTCAAGTGTGGGGTTCCAAACTGCAGCAAATGTCGAGCATTGTGGTGATGGGGTCTAAACCCCCCTCATCACAGTGACCAAAAGGTAAGTGTCATCATGGTCAAAGCTGCAAATGCCAAACAGCATGTATGATTCCTGCTCCCAACACATGAAACACTTTTGGGGCAAACTAGTGGTTGTGTCCCATACCCACAGAAATGTGGTGAGGCTAACAGTGCTGTGAAAACAAAACATACTCTTGGCCATGTGCAGACAAGCACCACACATGGGGGCTGACAATGCATACAGTGTACAATGACACAAAAGCAGAAGTGACCATCACAAAGCATACACACATCTCGAAAATAGACACACTAATCAAAACAACCTGTGCAGACTGCAGGTGTCAGGTCACAAACTCCCATTCCATGCCAGCAATGGCACCTAACAACCAGGATGAATGTGCAGAATGATGTAATATGACTCACAGGGACAGCAGTGAAAATCACAGAAACAGCATCCAGACAATGGCCCACAACAGCAATACCAATGCACTGATGCAAATGCACAAACACAAACAGGCAACCTCCCACTGCACATCTGACACAACATGTGTGTTTGTGTGTGTGTCTCAGTATCCCCAGGCAACTATACAACACATGAGGGGGGCTGAACCACAGTGACACAGATGTGGACACAGTGCCATACAAAAGTAAACCATCATTGGGACACCCTTAGTGGGCAATCAGGCATTGTGAGATGAGATGGAGCACAACAGACACATGTGACACAAGCTGGAATGAACACAAACTAACACAGCAAGACACTGACACACAACAGCACTACCCCCAGGGACCAGACATTGGGGTGACACAAGCATGCATGACACCTCCACTGTGATGACAAAGGTAGATGTCTTACAAATTGTGAAAACCAGACATGTGTCCTGTGCCACAAATGTACATCACATCTACTCAAACACAAATCACTCAGCATGGCCCATCATCCATGGACAAACAGGAGCTAGGGGCCCATCCATGCAAACATTTACATCAGTCCACCCCCAACACCACACACCCTGAACTGCAACAATGTGCATCTGTGAAGCCCACATGGACAGGTGACATTGCACATGCACCCATGCCAAACACAGTAATGTTGGGAGGAACTAAGGTGCACAGACTTATCACACAAGGACAGTTTACAACCCTGGTGAATGACAGACATACTGCACAGTATGCGGTACATGGCTATGACGTCAAAGCTTACGTAACCTTCCGAATACCTGCCACAGTCCCAGGACAATGCAGAAGCCAAGGAGAACCACAAGGCACACATGCTGACACCTGCAAACATTGCAGTCCTGAACCGGACAAGTGGGATCAGTCACACACACATACACGTCTCAATCACTGAAAGGTATCACCTAGGGACAACTACATGATATTGCGAACTAACAAGTGCCTTGGGGACCCCTGACTGTGTCCCATCTGCGTCTGACAACATCACCACAAATCAGAACTGAAAAATCCCAATGATGAAACACCAATTAACAGTAGTGTGTCATGCACCCACACATCTTGTAGCCCATGGCAAAGTTGCGGGATGAACACAGTACCACTCAGCAAGCATAAACAACAGGAACATATCAAGGGGTAGGAGGGGTACGGGACTGTTGGAGGAGGGACACTGCTGCCGTCAGGGAGGAGGCCATGGACTGATTGGTCCTCTGTAGGGCAGACATGCCCGATGAAATGCCCTCCATGAACGACACCAGTTGCGTCAACAGAGTGGTGTGTGCATGGAGGACACTCAGCATCGATGTCTGCCCTACATGGATCTGTCTAAGTAAGTCCACAGACTCCTCACTCAGGGCAGCAGAGGACACAGGTGCAGGGGGTGCGGTGCCTGGCACAAAGGAGACATGCTCCTGAACACGGGAGACTCCACGGACCTCTGGGATGGGAGCCAATCGGAGGGTGGTGAAGGTGGTGGTGGGGGCTGTGGTGGGGACAGCCTCACTAGCTGGGGTTTGGTGGCTGCTGACACCCGCCTCCACAAGGGAGTCATCCTCAGAGCTGCTGTGGCCCTCAGCTGGGGTGGATTGTGCTGACGACTCCTCGGTGTGGCTTCACTCGCCCTCCGTGCCACTGGGTCCCCCCGACTCCTATCCCTCTGTCCCTGTCAGGCTCTGTGGCTCCTCCTTGTCCATGGACCTGTCCCCTCCTGTGGCCGTGGATGTATCTGGATAGGAATAGGAAGAAAGAGAACAACATCAGTCACCTGCACTGACTGCACACACCACAGTGATATACATCACATCACAGGGCAAGCCCTGACATCATCAGCTGAACACTGCTCAAAGTGCCAACACTGTTTAGAATAAGCCAATTGTCATTCTCAACATCACCCATGGCACACATAACCCTCCTTGACTTGCACCCATACGTCTGTTGCATGTTGGATGCTAATACCCCAATGTGCCGACATGCACCACCCGCACATTAGTTGCACATGTAAGTGAACATATAGGAGTATGTCACTATACACACAGCACATCTCATGCCACTGACTCAGTACAGGTGTGCGGATGAAGGGATGGGCAGAGACTCATTTCACATGCTTGTGATGCATGCCAGCAACACACACTATGGTGTTCTCATGTCCTGATAGTCAATGCCACAATTGGGTGCATAGTGCACACTTGAACACAATGCAGGATCACTCATAGCAAGTTAAATGCCATGGCACTGGCATGCCTGGAAAGTCAGTCAACACTGTCTCCTGTCACAGGTGCAGGGCATCCAGACAACAACAGTATGCACTGTGTCACAATCATAGCTCAGGGGTAAAGCTAACTCTGCAGATGACAAGTGCATTTGCCCATCCCCTGCAAACAACATATCCAGGACCCAGAAGACCCCACACCATGCAAATCAGACATATGAGTCTCTGCAAACACAACTCCCTGTACATCAGCACATCACAGTCTGCCGTGCATGTAACCCAGCTGCCTGAAGTACACAGTTGCATACACCTTTGTGCGCTGTCAGATGATCACACACCTATGTGTCACACAGGTCTTGTCTCTCACAGTCACATCTCAGATGTCCTGCTGACCCTCAACATCATGGACACCCCAGTTGTACGTAACAGGAAGCCACACCATAATGACACAGAGGCAGACACCTGAATGCACATGTCACTAATCACAACCTGTAAATTGATACATGGGAGTGGGATTACAGAGTGTTTCTAAATGCCCTTGAGGAGGCATGACTGCCCAGGTCTACGTGAAGCAGTGTTTGGCCCTGGACAGTAGTCAGGTGGCTAAGCAAGTGTGACATACTTTATATACATACTCCTGAGGCCCCCAAATTGGAGTCCCCTGCTTAATGGGTTTGTTTGAAATACCCCAGCCACATGTGGCGAGTTAGACCAGCAATTGGAACACATATCTAGGGCACACACAGATCACATATCAAATCCCAGGCATTGGGTAAACAATTGAACCACCCATAAAACACACAACAGAGTCACGGGAACAGATGCTGTCCGGAAGCTGAAGCATAGCTGACTGCAGGGACACAGTGCCCTAGTGACACAAGCAACAGACTGTAGGGGCCACACCTGTGGAACAGATGAGGAGGGTGCATCACACAATTGAGGGACCTGAGTATTGGACTACAAGACCTATGTAATGTGGAAGTATGACCAGGCCAATAGACTGCAATTAGCATGTCAGACATAGTACACAGATTAGGCATGGATTTACCACCTCCTTGCTGCTGTCTGGCCTTCAGCTGCCCATCCAGGTCCGGGAAGACCACCGCCAGGATCCGGAGCATGTGGGGGGTCAGGGTCCGGTGTCTGACCCTCCTGCGTGGAGGTGACAGCTTCAGCTGGACTCTAGCGATCCTCCGGGTCCAGCCCCGAAGGTCCTGCTACCTCTTCTGGCAGTTGCAGATCCGGTGCTTGTGGACCCCCACTGAACAAACTGCCCGGGCGATGGTCAGCCATATCTCCTGCTTCTGGTGGGCATCAACCTGTGAGGATGACAAAGTTAAAAGTCCATTAACACACATGTCCGATATTTGTGCTGCACACATTTGGATATACATGTCATCATCACAAAGGGAAATGAGTTACACAGGTAGTGCAACCATGGGAAAGGACAAATAACCTGCATGTCTGACATGTTAACAATGCCTGGGAAGTTTAAGCTTGCACTAATGCACTTTAGCAGCAGAACACCTGTTCATTACATGTACCTACCAACTTTGGGGGATGAAAGTAGTCAGTGAGAATGCTTGCCACTGGTGTACACACTGCTAGTACTGCTAGTCAGACAACATGCACAATTAGGAAGGCAGTGGACTGCACACACCTGCTCCCCTGATTTCCCATACAGCTTGCTGTACTGTGGAAGGAGCCTGTCCAGCAGGGCCTGGTTCTCCTCCTCAGTGAAGGCTGGGGCCCTCTCCACAGTACGTGCCATAGCTGGAGCCAAAGGATACATAGACAGCAGCAGTGGTAGCAGGGATGTGGTCCAGTAGCACGTAGTGCAGGCAAGTGAGCTCCCTGGGGGCCAGCCAGCCTTATATCTGTGCTGCAGAGGCAGACTCTATGCCATGTGTCCCCAGTGATAGGTCCAACACGGTTGCATTCTATGAATCTGGCCAATCCATGGAAATGTAAGACTCATACACGTCTTCCGCATTGTTCAAATCTTCGCCTTCATGTAACACTAGGAATTGCAACATTGTTATAGGCATCCAACTGAATTTCCAGCACACAACTCATACAAGTTTTGAATCCGCATCCATCTCAATGACAGTCCAGAGCAAATGGGTGCGCCCGGCTTGGTCAACTGACTGTACAACGCGTATTTTTGAAAATACACATGCAGCCGTCTCCATACGATTCAATGGCCAATGCGTACGCCTTTCTCGGACCATGCCTGCCCGACACGCATGCATGATAGTCACCCGCGTCAGGCGTCATTGCAGTCATTGGCAAAGCGCACGCACGGCTCGGTCATGAACCGTGCAATGTGTACGCATTGTTACCCGCGTCGGACCTCATTGCAGTCAATGGCAAAGCGTACGCACGGCTCGGTCATGAACCGTGCAATGCGTACGCATTGTCACCTGCGTCGGACCTCATTGCAGTCAATGGCAAAGCATACGCACGGCTCGGTCATGAACCGTGCAATGCGTATGCATTGTCACCCGCTTCGCACCACATTGCAGTCATTGGCAAATCGTACGCACGGCTCGGTCATGAACCGTGCAATGCGTACGCATTGTCACCGGCGTCGGACCTCATTGCAGTCATTGGCAAAGCGTACGCACGGCTCGGTCATGAACCGTGCAATGTGTACGCATTGTCACCCGCGTCGGACCTCATTGGTGTGACTATTTGACGGATTAAACACACAATTACTTGCCAGGGACACCTGTGCACACCTACCACACTACAGCATTGGCCACACAGTGTTCCATGGCATGTAAGGCTGCATTCTCTGTGTGTTGAGAGGGGGCAACATTTGGTTTGTTGGGTGGCACTTTTGTTCAGCCACTCCCAGGCTGTGCACGTGTACATGGGGGCAGAATCCTTTGTGTGTTGTGCACATTACCACTGTGATGTGCAAATGTACGGTAATGGGCATGAGTCACGGACACAGTTGCAGGTTGGATATGTTTAGGACATGTCACATACACCCTGAGTCCTGGGGGTGATAGCATGTACGTCACAGTGAGACCTGTAGCCACAATTCAGATGTGCACCCACAGTCTGTGTGCATGTTGTGTCTCAGATGTGTCGGATCAAATGTGCCCAATGGGAGACAGTATCCACATCCATGTGGTATATGCAGCAACCTTGATGGTGTGTGTGTGTCTAAGAGACGTACATGTAGGGCCTGCAGGGACAACAGTGGCCACTACCTGTGGGACTCACGCGTGCCTTGTGGTGTGTACGTGATACGCCATGTCCATGCCAGTGTCGATGTGGCAATACTGGGACCCTGGGTATCTGCATGGCAAAGATCTGTGATGCGTGGGAGACATCAGGCCTCACTTGTCACTGTGGTGTGTGTTTGTAACACCACAGCAGTATATAGGTCGGTGACACAGCCAAATAATTGGCCATTGCACTACATGGGACTTATGTGGACATGTGGAATTGAGATGTGAGGTGATGGTCATGTAGGTGACATATGTGTCCATGCCCAACAGCACACACCTCAGTATATTGTGTAATGTCATGATGTATCATGTGATATTGAGCCTGGTCATGGCCACATGGGTGGATGACCTGACAATTGTCCTTTGTTCATCTCTGTTCTGCAGGGCATCAGCTGTCCATCGACCGTTCCTAGTCCTTCAAACCATGCAGGAACGTGACTGCATCCGACGGTACCGCTTCACCAAGCCACTGATTGAGGAGTTGGCGGAGCAGTTGGCGCCACATCTGCTACCTGGACGGACATACCCTACAGCACTGACCCCAGAGGTGAAGGTGATGGCAGCCCTGCACTTCTTTGCTACTGGTACCTTCCAGTACACTGTGGCTACAGCAGGTGGGATGTCGCATACTATGTTTAGTCTTGTGCTACACGTTGTCTTGGAAGGGATGTTGCATTTCCTTGACCTGTACATCAAGTTCCCTAGCCCAGCTGAACTCCCTGAAATAAAGGATGCCTTTTATACACTGGGGAGGATGCCAAACGTCATCAGATTTTTTGATGGGACACATCTGGCCCTGATACCACCACAGGCACATGAGCAGGCATACTGGAACAGGAAACATTTCCACTCGATCAATGCTCTGGTGGTATGTCTTGCAGACATGTGTATCACACATGTGTGTGCACGGTTCCCTGTTTCTGCGCACGATGCCTACATAATGAGGAGTAGTCGCATTGCAACGCTGATGTCACAGATGCCAGATCAGCGTACCTGGCTTGTCGGTGTGTACTGACTGTTTATCATTGTGTGTGTTTGTCAATGTTGTATTCCGTACTCCTACAAAACTCAGCTACTTGTTCATTTTTTTGTGTGTAGGTGACTCCGGATACCCCAACATGCCGTGGTTGCTGACACCCCTCAGGAACCCTGTGACACCCGTCGAGATGCGCTACAATGAGGTACATGGTCGGAACAGGAAGGTGATTGAGCGGATTATCGGCCTCCTGAAAAGCCGCTTTCACTGCCTGGACAAGACCGGAGGGGCCCTCCCATATGAGCCTGCAAAGGTGTGCAAAATAATCCTTGTATGCTGCATGCTATACAACATGGCAGTGCGGAAGAAGGTGCCTCTCATCCAGGATGACGATGACCAACCTCAGCCACCTGTGGAGGATCCCGGCCTGGGCCACAATGCCAGTGATGATGAGGATGAGGGTGACGTCCGCTCACAGCTCATCAACAACTTCTTCACCTGAATGTGAGTTTACAGGGTTGTTATGTCAATATATGGAGTTAGCCTGGAATGTGTTGTGGCTTCTCTGTTGCTGTATGAGTGTGTCTGTGTGCCACTTGACTGGATGCGTGCAGTGATGTGTCCATTCAGGTGGTGTGTACTCCACAATAGGGTAGTACTGCTAACTTGTTTCTGTGTAGGTTTCTTGTGACATGTTTTGTGCATGTGCATTGCATTTCTCTCCTGTTCTGCTGTGCTTTTGACTGTGTCTTGTGTCTGTCCTTCACAGGGTACTTTGCCTGTTGTTTGGTCAACACTGAACCCCAACACCCAGAATCCGACACCAGTGTGGGAGTAGTCAATTGACATCAAGTGATGTGCCACACACCCCTGGACTACAATTCTCAGACACTCTGTGACCGTGTGTCCACTGTAACGTACAATTGCCTTGCAACTATTTTTGAATAAACATGTTGCTAATGTTTAATGAACCTGTGCTATGCTTTGTTAGGTGCGTTGTCTGTCTTCCCACATCTGAGTGACATTTGCTTACCTCACCTGTGGACTTGTTACCAATGACTGTGGATAGGTGTTGTGTTTGGGCATACCTATGTGTTTCAGGTCAGCATCATTGTGTGGGATGAGTAACATGGCCATGGTGAGTATGTGTTGTGTTGCCATAGTGGTGTGTCTCCCTCACATGTGTCACATCACCATGACTCACCTAACGTTGGTCACATTGTTGCAGTATTTGGCATGCACTGTGTTGTGTAGCAGATCGACATCTCCATGACACATGACAAGTTGGAATCACAACAGAGGCAAATATGGTGTACTGGTGAGTTTATTTTCAAACATGTGTGAAGAAAGTGCACAGTATGGTGGGTTCTGTACATTGGTTTTGGAATCCAAAGTTCACATTAGAGTTGTTAGTGCTGGTAGATAAAATGTCTTTAGTAAAGTCCACAGTCATCTGCTACATTGGACCAACATGAACCCTCCATGTCATGTGGGCGAGTTGTGTGCGATTGGCAAGGTGAACGGGTTGCGCACAAAGAACATTGTCCAGAACAGATTTAGAGGCTCTGGGGGATGTGCTGGGACATCTGCCTCTCTGATGTCCTTCTTCGGACGACCCCTCTTCTTCTTGGGGGGGCGATCCTCAGTTGCAGGCCTCTGCGGTGCAGGGGACTCTCCGCCAGAGTCCTCCTCCCTCCCTGTGGCGCTGGCAGATGGTGTTGCAACAGATGTTGTGGCTACACAGGGAGGTGTGGACAGGTTTGTGTTGATCTGGCGGAGACATTGGAGTATGTCCCGATGCACCGCAGTAAGGGCATCCCACTTTGCCTCCATGCGGGCATGATGGGCAGCCTGCTCCTGTTGTATGTCCTTGAGGATCCCCAATACCTGGCCAAATCCTCTGGTGCTATCCTGGTACGCATCTATGATGCATGCCAGTTGGGGGTCATCATGCAGTCCAGAACCCCTCTGCAAGACGCGCCCTCTGCCTCCCACCCCTCCCAGCAACCCTATCCACACGGGCAGGACCAGCGGCTGGACGCACAGGTGACACTGGGACCCCTTGGGTGGTGTTGCTGGTGGTGTTTGCTGTAGCTTCCGGGGGGGGTTCTGCGTCCCTGTGCAGTGGGTGTTCAGTGGCATTGTTCTGCCCGTGTTGGCGGGGGTGCCCTGTCGGTTTCCAGATGCTGGAGGCGTGGGTACAGGGGGTGCAAATGTTGATGCTGCTGGTGCTGTATGATGACACACACCGGAGGGGCCAGGTTGGTCGTCGTCATCCGAAGAGGACAGAGAGAGAGTCAAACCAGAGTGCTCAGTGTCCACCAGAGTCTGGGACTGGAAATCCTCTTAATTTGGTGCTGGGTCCCCAGCACCACCTGTGCTTGGAAGAGACACACAATGTAAGTTATGTTTCTACAGGCATCAATGGTTCACAGACATGACATTTTCTACTGTATGAACAAATGCCTGCCTGTACACTGCTTTTTTCCAGCTTGTCACAGACAGAGTTTGATATTGTTGTTGCCCATTTCCCAGCAGGGCCTTGTGCTCCCCACAACAGAGCCCAGTGTCAGACATCTTGTCAGTCCCCTCCCACTCCATGTGAGGCAAGCATGGTTCAGTGTGAGCTTGCTGGGCCATGTGGGTGGGTGTGGATTGTCTGTGACTGCAACTCCCATCATACTCTTAGTTACACCCCCCTTCCCAGCATGCCCATACTTCCTCCCTCTTGACTCTGCTTTCCTGTGAGGGTGTGTGACAGCAATGGCAAGATGGCTGACTGTGAAGTCCTGGTGTTTGTTGTTGCCCATTTCCCAGCAGGGCCTTGTGCTCCCCACAATAGAGCCCAGTGTCAGACATCTTGTCAGTCCCTTCCCACTCCCTGTGAGGCGAACATGGTTCAGTGTTTGCTTTCTGGGCCATGTGGGTGGGTGTGGATTGTCTGTGACTGCAACCCCATCATACTCTTGGCTACACCCCCCTTCCCAGCATGCCCATACTTCCTCCCTCTTGACTCTGCTTCCCTGTGAGGGGGTGTGACAGCAATGGCAAGATGGCTGACTGTGAAATCCTGGTGTTTGTTTGGCTACAAGTCCAAAGAGAGCCCCTGTGCTTCACACAGCAGCACCCAGTACGGGGTATCTTTTGCTGATATTTCACAGAGATGTGGGTCAATGCATTCTACCCGGTGAGTTGTGTAGAGTTTGTGTTGGGGGGTGTCTCTACATGCTGGTAAGTATGGTCAGAGCTGTCAGTCCTCCTTCCCACCCGGCCAGACATCCCACCATGAAACGTGCTTCCATTGGAGGGCGTGCAAGTTGTCTTTCAGGATGTCAGTCAGTGGTGTCCTGCTTCTGATTTGCACACAAGCCCTACCAGGGCCTTGTGCTTCCCACAGCAGGACCCAGTGTCAGCCATCTTGTCAGTCATTTTCCACTCCCTGTGATGTGGGCATGGTTCAGAGAGGTCTTGATGGACCAATCAGGAGGGGGAACATTATCTGTGACTACAAACCCCATCATGCTTTTGGATACACTCACTTCACCTGCATCCCCACTATTCCTTCCTGTCAGTCAGCTGCACTGTGAGGTAGTGTGTTTGTGGTGGCAAACTGTCTGACAGTGTTTATTTAGCTTTGTGCAACTGCCTTGCACTATTTGTTTGTAGGTTGGTGCATGTCATGACACAGTTCCAAGTCACTATGAGATGTCAGGTATTGTGTTTGTCTGACTGGCATACACATCTTGGGATGATTATCTATTGGTTACTGTGGCTTGGCTTGTGGTGCATGGTTTCACTGTCCCCTTGCCACACAATATTGGGTATGTTGTTTGTGTACTCACCAGGCTCTGGTATGTCTGTTAGACCATGGACGCTCTCTGGTGGTAGGATGTCCTGCACCTTCTCCTCCCAGGTCCTGAAGTAGACTGGTTTGGCAGGAGGGCCACCGCAGGTGCACTGACTCAGGGCGTGATCTTTTTCAATGAGTTTCTTGACCCTCCTGCGCACGTCATACCACCTGTTCTGGATATCGTCCTTTGTGCGCCTTGCTGGTGCTTGAGCGTCCACCTTGTCAACAATCCTCACCCACATCTTTGTTTTCTGTGACATGGGGGTCCTTTGGACCAATGTACCAAACAAATGTGGCACTACTCTGGTGATCTCGTCTACCAGCACTTCTAACTCACTATCTGTGAACTTTGGATTCTTCTTTGGGTGCATGGTGATGGGTGGTGGTGGTGAGTGATGTGTGTGTGAGTGTGCAAGTGAGGGTGCGTTAGTGTTGGTTTTACTAGCTGTATGTGTGTGTGCTTTTGGATGAGGTGCTGATGGTATGTGAGTTGTTGATGGGTGAGTTGTGAGTGTGTCTGTGGTTGCTGTGTGATGGTGTTTGCTGCTGGCTGTGTCTCCTGTTTGCAATGGATCATGGTTGTGATTGTAGTCCTTTATATAGTTGGAGTTGTGGGTGTGTCTTTGTCCCAGGTTTCTTTTATTTGATATTTATTGGCTTTGTCATTGCTTGTTTGGTCCTTTTTTTGTCTTTTTTCCTTTGGGTTTTGTAGGCATGAAGGAGATGTTCTTCTGATGGAAACGGACGCTGGTGTTGGCTCCTGCGGGCTTCTCCGCCTCATTCACGCTGACTATCTTCTGTGTTTCATACGCGTCGGTCGCGGGGATCTCTATTACTTTTGGGCCCAGTTTTCTGTGCGTGTCGGTCGTGTGGCTTGGTCTCTGTGCGAGTCGCTCTGGGTTTACATGCATTGCATCGTACTGCGCAGATCGGACATCGCGGGTACGGGTCGGTCGGGTTCATTCCGGGTTCGTGTCGGTCGGTGAAACTTGCGTCGGTTTTCTGGCCGGATCACTATTTTCCCTATGGCTCGGTCGTACGGCTTGTATTCCATACGTGTCGGTTGTAATTCACACGCGTTGCATCGTACTGCACGGGTCGTACGGCGCTGGTCCTTGTCGGTTGGTCTGCGGTCTGGGTCCATGTCAGTCGGTAGGATTTGCGGCCGGAATCGGAATCGACCCCCTAGTGTTATGTATTTTAGTATGTATTTTAAATGAATGTGTTCTATTATTTTGTATAAGTATTGCATTTGTTTTTTAATATATGTATTACATTTTTAGAAGTTATTAATTTTATTTTAAGTACATTTTGCATTTTAGTTCCGTAGCGGGTTGTGGGTTTATAGGGGAATAGGGTGGGAAGTAATTTAATTATAATACATTGATTAATAATTGTTAGAAGTTATTAATTTTATTTTAAGTAAATTTTGCGTTTTAGTTCCGTAGCGTATTTATTAATATTTATGTATTTAATATTTTATATTGTTAATTGTGGCAGTTAATGTATTATTATTATTTATTAATTGTTGTTAATTATTAATAATTAATTGGTAATTATGTTAATTGTGTTATTTTTTTAGGGGCGGGTTGTGGGATGATAGGGGAGTAGGGTGGGAAGTTATATAATTCTAATACATTTTTAAATATTTTTGATATGATTTTTTTTAATGTTATTTTAAAGTGGTAATTGTGAGAATTAATTTATTATTAATGATTTTTATTTTGCTTACTAAGTGTGATCAATTAATTAATTAATTGTAAATTAATTATGTTAAATGTGTCATTTTGTATAACATTGGTGGTGTAATTTATAGGTGAATATGGTGGGAGGTAAATCATTTTTAAGTAATTAATTAATTGGCAGTTAATGCTAATTAATTAATTAAATATAAACAATGCGTACATACGGGGGTGGGTGGGGGTACGTGCGTACATACGGGGGTGGGGGTATGGTGCGTACATACGGGGGGTGGGTGGTGGTACGGTGTGTACGTACGGGGGGTGGGTGGGGGGGGCCTGTTCGCCTTGTACCCCTGGGGAATCAGCTTTTATGGCTGTTTTTGGCTCCCGTAAAAAAAGAGCCGTACGGAGTGCCGTAGGGACGGATCGTACTTGCTGGGCTGTAAAACGCTGCTTACATCCATACGGACGGCGCGTACAGGCTGTTCCGGATCTGATTCGTAGGGTTTTTTACCCGTACGGTCTTTTGTACGCTTGGTACGGAAATAGGATTTCTGTACGAATCGTACTTCCTAGGTTGTACGGACAGTTTACCGGGTACGAGTCGTACGGAGAAAACGCTCAGTACGACGATTCGTAGGGCCTTTTTACCGGATCGGAATCGGCACCTTAATAGTTTATTTAATTAATTATTTATTAATTATTATTAAGTAAATATATATTACATTTTATATATGTATGTTTAATTTCTTTTTACATTACATTTATTACTTATAATTGTTAACATTTACTAATAATTCTAAATAGTTTTTTAAGTTATATGTTTTATTTAATTTATTTTACATAATGTTTTATACATAAAAAAAGATATTTTTTACATCGATATTTTTAAGAACTATGGGGCTCATTTATGAGCCCCTGCGTCACTTTTGCGCCGCCGGTGTGTCACTTTTTGTGACGCACCAGTGGCATAAAACATGCGCAATGTTGCGCCATATTTACAAAGTGACGCATCTAGGTAGATGCGTCACTTTGTAAACCCCTGCGCCACATTATACCTGCGCCAGGTATAATATATGCAAGGGGGGCGTTTTGACGCAAAAAAGGGTCGTAGAAGTGACGCAGTGAAATCTACGAGATTTCACTGCGCCACTTCTAGTGCGCAAATGCGTCACTTTCTTGCGCCTGCCTCACAGCAGGCGTAAGACTGACGCAGGCCCTTTCATATGGGGCTTGCCCCATGTGAAAGGACACATTGCTGGAGTTGCGTCACTTTTGTGACACACTGCAGCGATGCGTCACTTTTGCGCATACAGATACGTCAGAAATACTGACGTATCTGTGACTGCTTGCGACATGATGCATCATACTGTAAATATGACGCATCACTGGAGTCGCAGGGAGGGCGCAGTGAAAAGTGGCGCATCACTGTTTTCACGCAGTGGTGCGTCACTTTTCATAAATGAGGCCCTATATATTTTTTCGATATTTTAGTACTTAGCATTATGAAGATACAATGTCGATATGTTTAACATCGATATTTATGTCCCGATATTTTGGAACACGATATTTTGTCGGGGATCTCCATATACTTGAGCAAGGCTTGCCATGACGGCAGTAGTGCATTGTGACCCGAACAAGTCTGAAAAAAAACTATCTGCACCTTTGGACAGCCTGAGTACATGCTTTTCTCTCTTCTTAATGAAGGAATGTGTGGTTCACTGGATTTATATATATATATATATTAACCTAACGCCCTCATTAAATTAGTAGATTTATATAGTGCAGGTTTTCACCCATGAGGTTATCCAGGCGCTGTCCATGGAGAGAGTAAATCATTTGCCCAGAATCACAGGATGTTCAGTCAGTGCTGTGACTCGAACCTGGAACCCGAGCTCCCAAGTCAGCAGCTCTGACTGCTGTGCCACATCCTCTCCCAACGTGCCAACATAATGTTTTAAACCCAGCAATCCGCACGCTCTGCCTTCCCCATTCCTTAATTGGTCCTGGGAATGCATCCCCCTGAGCCAAATTCTAACAGGAAGATGGCGCTCGCCCCATCCCAGAGCCTTCATAGGGCTGTGAGGTATTTAAAAACAGATGGGATGCACACAGCCCCCTCCTGGAGCCTTAGCTCCGAAGACCCATTTCCCGGGTTCAAATTCAATTAAAAAAGAGAGGGGTTCTGTGGAAGCCCCCCTTCTTGAGCCTCAGTAGGCCCTGGGGACCCCATGCTTGGGACAATTTCAACAAAAAGGAAACAGAGCCATGGGGCCCCCTTCCCGAGCCCCATAAGGCCTCAGGTAACCCATCCAGAGGGCCAAATTCACCAAGAGGTGCAGGCGAGGCCACATAGCCCCCTCTCCGAGCCTTCTCGGACACCAGGGACCTATTCCTAAGGACCTTTCTTTGTCATAGGTGAGTGCCCTGCTGCCCACCTGGGGCCACCCACCAAGCAACACATTAAGAGCCACAGGGGGAGCCCTATCTGGTTTCCTACTTAGTGCAGGAGCTCTCATTACTCCCCCCTGGAGGGAGCAGCTATCTATGTTTGCTCCCTCGGGTGGGAGCAATATGTGCTCTGTTTCCCTGCCCAATGGAATGCGGGCAGGAAAACTGAATAGATTTCTGTTCCCAGCCAGCAGTAGCATTTTTACATTTTCTGCCAGCTGGGAGCAGACTTACTTTTCCTGTCCACCCTCCTGCAAGCTGAGAAGGCATGTTTGCCTCCATTTGGCAGGTGATTTAAAAATGCTTCTGCCAGACTAAAGCAACCACATGTTTCCCTGCCAATGGTAGTGCGGGCAGGGAAATTACTGTATCCCAGAGGTGGGCTCCCCAGGACACAGTAAATGAAACAGCACTGGGGGTCTCCAGGGCCTTTTTAAAGCTCAAGGAGGGGGCTGCGTGTCACCCCTCCCAATAAACCTATTTTTTTAAGTCCTGGGTGATGGGGTCCCCAGGACCTACAATGCATGCCTCTGCCCTCTTTTCTATTGAATATGTCTCCGGTGATGGGGTCCCCGAGGGCTTTTTAGGCTCAGGGAGTGGGACGGCATGCCCCTCTCCCCATTGTTTTTTACTTCAGCCCTGGAGTCTCTGGGCCTTGCAAGGTTTGGGGTGTGGGGATGCGTGCCCCTATCTTTAATTAAAGGACTGGGCCACAGGATGGGCCCCCCAGGCTACTGAACGGATTTACACCAATTAACAAAAAGAGTGCTTTCTGAACGAAGAGCTTCCTTTTTGCCAAATTTGGTGTAAATCCGTTCAGCAGTTCGGGCTGTAGCCATGCCTAAAGCTTCCCATTCAAATTAACATGGAGAAAAAGTGTTTTGAGACCCCCATTTTACTCAGCCCCCACTTGACGAAAACTTTAAACACAACAGCTGATGTGAGTGGACCTTTAGTTTTGAAAATTTCATGAAGATTCCTCAAACGACCCCAAAGATATTGGAAATCATAAAAACGCTTTTCCCATGGAAACTAGGTCCTAACTATAACTACCTACTGGTGACTGACTAGTTATAGTTAGAACCTTGTTTCTATTTCACTTTGATAGCTTTATTTCGGTTGTTGACCATAAAAGCACAGGTAAAATATGTACATACAAGATAAAACATAAATAATTATACATACAAGTAAAAAATTATTAAACAAGGGTTATCAAAGATGAAATTTACACATCATTAATTTGATTGATAAGGGCGGACCTCCTCCGCCACATACTATGTAAAAAACGGGAAACAGTGAACACAATTGGGGGTGAGGTATCATAACGCAATATCCTGCATGCTTGTGCACAGTGTTTTAAGCCTAAGTTTCTACATAGTGGCACAAGCCAAGATCTGCGTATTTCTTTGCAGGCAGGGCAGAAGAATAAGATATGAGCTAAATCTTCTTTAATTGCGTTACAACCCGGACAGAGTCCCTCACTTCTCCCTGCCCATTTGCAGGTCAGGTCCCCGATTGGAAGACAGCCATACCTTAGCTGAATATATAACTTTTTAGCAATCGGGGGCTGAATTTGGTCTAGGAACTCCTCCCTGCTGGGTACCATCTTAACTTGCAGGAAGTCTGTAGTCAACCTACCCATGGACTGTGAGCGGCATAACAGAGCTAGTTTGTGCTGTTTGAGTAAAGCTAGCAACTCCTTCTTCTGTACCGCTATACAGCTCACCCCTGGAGACTCCCAGAGTTGCGGCAGGCCTATCTTATGTGTTAAGGCTTTAAGATGGGATAGCCAGGGTATATTTTTGGCCTTCAATTGGTCCCAGATTGCTAAAAATTCAGCTCTATAGTCGTTGAGCTCGGGCGCTGTCCATAACCTTCTCCAATATAGGAGGGGTCGGTTTGATAGGAATTCAGAAATGGGTTCCAGATCTAGGTCTAGCCTCATAGGTATAAAAGGTGTACTCTGGGGGAGCCCTAGCAAGTTTCTAACGAATGTGTGTTCAGCCTTTGAAAGGGGTGATACACGAGTGTGGACCCAGAGTTCTGCGCCGTATGTGGCGGTAGGTCTGGCTTGAACCCTGTACATTTCGAGGGCTGGGGAAACTGGTTTAAATTGCGTTTTCCTATGGAACTTATTAATGCCACCCGCTATCTGCGTTAACTTTAGGGCAGATTTGGCCACCTGAGGGCCCCAGCCGAAATCTTCAGTCAGGATGACACCCAGGTAAACAAAAGTTCTGACCCTTTCAAGCGGGATGCCGTTCAGAGATGGGCAGGGGCGGGTGCGCTTTGGTGGGCCGAAAATCATGTACTTTGTCCTATCTAAGTTCATTTCAAGTCCCCTCAGAGCGCAGAATGTTACAAATCCATCCAAAACCCTCTGGATGCCTGTTGATGTCCGTGATAACAACAGGGTGTCATCCGCGAACATCAGAGCAGGCACCCGCCCAGTTGACAAGCGAGGGGCATCATTGTTTCTGACCGCATCCAGGTCACCAACCAAGCCATTTATGTAAAGGCTGAAGAGTGTGGGTGCCAGGGCGCAACCCTGGCGTACTCCTCTGGTGACGGGGAAAGGGTCGGATAAATCACCGTTCTTCCCACAGCGTACCTGGGCATAGTTCCCTTTATGAAAACGCTTTAGAACTTCTAGTAAGTATGGGGGGAGCTTTAGGTCTTCCAATACCCTCCATAGCTTTTCCCTGGGCACAAGGTCAAAAGCGGCCCGTAGGTCTACAAATACCAGGTATAAGCTGCAACCCTCCAATATTACCGTCTTCCAGTACAGAACCTGTAATCTAAAAAGCTGGTCTAAGGTCGAAATCCCGGCTCTGAACCCAGCTTGTAGAGTGGTTAGTATTTTATTTTCTTCTGCCCATTCTAGAATTCTATCCAAGATGATCCGACCCATAAGTTTCTGTGAGGTATCCAGGAGGCTTATCGGTCTGTAGTTTGAGGGGGCCAAGGGGGAACCTTTTTTGAATATAGGGACAATTTCAGCCCCGGCCCATGTGTCTGGGATGTTAGTTCCCTGAAGCACTGCATTAAACAGTGCAGCTAAGTAGGGTGCCCAGATCCTGGGTTGGGAGTGGAAGAGATCACCGGGGACTTTATCCAGGCCGGGTGCTTTATTATGGGGCTGCCTGGCGATGGCGTGCTCTACTTCCTTGATTGATATCCTAACAGTGCTTTCTGAAACTACCCCAGCTCTAGCACCTGCGTGGCCCGGATGTTCCACAGATGTCATAGACCCTCGTGTTCTGGACTCACACTGAGAATCCGGATTCGATATCATACAAGTAGAACCATCCGGTTGGAATGCCCTCTCACCGACTGGGTGCACCAATGTTTCCCCCGAGGGGGAACTATATAGGGTCGCAAAATGGGCTTCCCACACTGCGGGCGAAATATTTGGCAGAAAAGGTTCCGCACTATTTCTCCTGGTATTATTCACTAGAGCCCAGAAAAGTTTGGCGTCCTTCAGCATCAGGGCATTCCTCAATTTTCCCCATGTATCCTCTTCCCAGTCCATCCGACTCCTATGTAGTTCCTCCTTATATGCCTTCCTAAGGGTTCTGATATCTAACTTATTTTTTAGCTTAATTGCCGTTAGAAGTTCCTTTCGTAATTTCCTACAAACAGTATTATACCAGGGGTGGGTGTTTGGTACACGCCTCTTGGTACGAATTACAGGATGGAAAACATCAGCCAGTGCCACAACTAGTTGTTTATGGATATCCAGTATTTGTGCATGCTCTTTTCCTTTGGCCATCTGGGCTATAAAAGGCGTGGCCATTTGGTAAATTTTGGCAAGTTGTAAGGGTGACTCTGCCAAATGTGGCCATTTCACCCGCCTTCTATTATTGGTTAATGCGAGGGGGTGGGTTACTAAAGTGGGGTTGGTCTCACTATTTTTCAAGCCAAAGGACCCTGGCTTCAGGGTTAGGATCAGTGCATTGTGGTCACTGTCCTGTCTTTTCTCAATTCTAAAGTCCAGCAGCTTGTCCCAATTTTTGGCCTCAATCATTACATAGTCAATGATAGAGACTCTGTTGGATCGGTTAAATGTTCCAGTTGCTGGGCGATCAGAATCCAATCTCCCATTGCATGCCCGCAGAGACATTGCAAGGGAGAAGGATTTTATTTGTAATGCCAAGGGTGTCCAGGCTCTTACTGGTACAGTGTCGGGAGTTGGGATATGCCACAGCTCATCTACTTCATCCTGGTCACCCAACTCAGCTTCACCCAACGGTTCAAACTGACAATTGAAGTCCCCTCCGATAACTAAGGCAATAGAGGGGTCAAGCCCTGAAATAAATGAGGCCAGGTCACTAAATACGGCTGATTCTTTGCCGCTTTTGGTGGGTCTTGAGTATACGTTTATTATTGCTACTGGAGAATTACCTAGGGGTTTTAAAAGGACACACTGGAAGTCCAGGGATTTTGTTGGTACTTGGGTGGCCTGGACTCCCAAGTGTGTGGCTATCCAAATTGATAGTCCACCAGAAGGCCGACCTTTGCCTGCGAATGACGCCAAGATGTCGTAAGTGGCATAGGTCGTACTGACGCTATTTTCAAGTGCCCAGGTCTCCTGCATTAGGCAGATGTCAAATTTGGCCATAAATCCTACCCTCTCTGGGGTGGGCAGTTTATTTTTAATACCAGCTATATTCCATGAGACCAATTGTATGCAGCATTGATTCGGGCCCTCAGAGCCCTTAGTATCCCCGGTATTAGCATTAATTACCCTTTCCTTGGATCTCTGTTCGGGTGGTAAGGTGGCTGTCAGGTCTTCTTGCAGTATTTTCTCCACCGTAGCCTCTGCCCAGGTAGGAGTCTCGGTAATGGCATAAGAGTTTAGTTTTACTTCTGGGGTAAGTCAATCCACCTCCTCCAACACACTGAATCTATTCCAGTGTGATTGTATCGGGAAAAGAAAAGGGCGGGTGGGTCCGCTTTCCCTGTATAACCCTCTGTTTTCCGGGGTATAGGGTAGACGATAGTACCCTCTATTTGCTGGCCTAACTCTTTGCCAGGGTGGTTCCAAGCTGGGAGTGGGATAAAAGTGTGAGAGGTGTAATGCAGATATTTGGGTGTTTTGTGCGTAGGCCTTGGTGCTGCATATGTATTGCACAGCACTGATGTCCCTAAAATTTAAGATTATCACATCCCCTGCTATGGTCTTTGGGTTCCTCCCGATCCATCCCACTCTTCTAGCGAGAAGGATTTCACCTGAGATATTAGTTGGTAGGGGCATGTTGACCGTTAGCCATTGGATACACTTATTTTTGAGCTCATCCTCCCTTTCTCTTTTTCCCTCAGTTAAGGGTGGTACGCCCACAAGTACTACAACAAATGGCTGAGCTTCTGGGGGTAGGTTTATTGTTGGGAGCTGATAGGAGCTCGTTCTCGTCATCGTGTCATTTCCCATAGGTGTAATAGTTTTGGGCCCCTGGCTAACTTCCTTCATCTTTGTCGCAGCTTTATCAGCTGTATTTGTCAGGGTTGCTGTGGGTAGGGTGCTATTACTCTGGTGGCCAGGGATCGGCACATTTTTGGATGGAGCAAAAGTTAAACTTTGAGCATCTGTGCTTAGACCCGTGTCACTACTCTGTATTAGGAGTTTATTGTTTCCGACATTTGAGTGAGAAGGGGTTTTAGATAATTCAGCTTCCACAGTAATGGGTCCCATATTTTTAGGGGGATTAGCTATCCCTGTTTTATCTCCCCCTTTGGCATTTATTGCAGAAATAAGTTTATCGATTTTTGACACCAATGGCTTTAGTTGTGTTGTTATTATCCTCTCTAGGGACGTTTGTAAATCTGTAACCATACTAGCAACCCAACAGGGTATCCCTGGCGTGGAATCAGGGAGACTATTAGAAGGGGTCACCAGATCATGGTTTACGTGATTGTATTTGCTCGGCCTGTTAGTATTACATTTTTTCTTAATTCTAGGGCAGGATTTTCGTGTGTCTAGCTTTTTCCCTGCAACAGCGGGGAGGATTGAGGAAGTGGGTCCGCTGTGAGACTGTTTGTCATTCTCTACAGGTAGCTGACTGCAAGGCAGGTCTATATATGAAGGTGTCATGCATAAGCTGGCTCCCAACACCTCATTCATAGTAATAGAAGTATCCATTTCCTGTACTGGGATACATAGAGATGGGGTGATGGAGAGCCTTCTCTCTGTGTTCTCAATGGCGGTAGCCACAACCCCAATGGTCTGCTGTAACATTTTATCTATAGCAGTCAAAGTTGGTAGGGGCTGAGGTTCCACGGTCAGTAGTCTGGTATGTGACCGTGTGGCAGGAGATTTAGTATTGTTTTTTTTTCCCCGTTTCATCATTTCGTTCAGTGCTGTGCACTATTAATACAGTGCGAGCTGGTAACAGGTCTGGCACTAACAGAGAGTAAGCTGAATAATACCACAGAGGGGGATGGATAGCCTCGATACTAAACGTGGGTGCCAATACAATATGCTGATTGAAGTAGTTCACTGCCTTACACACTATAGAGTAAGTCGTATGGTCCAGCAAGAGAAAATCGGGGACAAAAGTACTGACCAGGAGATGTGGCCCTGCCCGGCCTCGATCGGCCCCGGACGGCCACAGACGGTCCCGCCCTTGTCCCGGGCTTCTCCCTGCGCCGCCCGCCCGCTCGTCCCGCGACGCGGAGACCGGCCTGGATTTTTAAACAGGTCCTGGCGGGAAGTCGGTGCTGGCGGTGGCGGCTTCCTGCCGCTAGGGCTGATGGGGTTTGTAGTTCCTACTGCCGCGCTGGTGGCAAAGTTCAAGCCGGCAGGATGTGACCCTCAGCAGCGCTCAGAGCCCAGGGCAACCGCAGGTAATGTTGGCAAGATTCTCAGTGCATGACAAACAAAGCGCCCGCTCTGCCGAGACCGGCCTGGATTTTTAAACAGGTCCTGGCGGGAAGTCGGTGCTAGCGGTGGCGGCTTCCTGCCGCTAGGGCTGATGGGGTTTGTAGTTCCTACTGCCGCGCTGGTGGCAAAGTTCACGCCGGCAGGATGTGACCCTCAGCAGCGCTCAGAGCCCAGGGCAACCGCAGGTAATGTTGGCAAGATTCTCAGTGCATGACAAACAAAGCGCCCGCTCTGCCGAGACCGGCCTGGATTTTTAAACAGGTCCTGGCGGGAAGTCGGTGCTGGCGGTGGCGGCTTCCTGCCGCTAGGGCTGATGGGGTTTGTAGTTCCTACTGCCGCGCTGGTGGCAAAGTTCACGCCGGCAGGATGTGACCCTCAGCAGCGCTCAGAGCCCAGGGCAACCGCAGGTAATGTTGGCAAGATTCTCAGTGCATGACAAAAAAAAAAAAAAAAAAAAACTATTTCTATTCAAAAATTGTTTTTTCTTTTGCCTATATCTTTGGCGCCATTCTGATAGCAGGCCAAGCCCCTTTTGTCCACCACTCAGCAAAAGCGCCTCCTGGCACACTACTGGTTGGGGGATGAAGCTCACTTTATTCCAGAGTGACCTTGGGGACCAAGAAGCCCTCTTGGTACCTTCTGTAAGTCCTACGTAACAGAATTTCTGAGGGCTGGTCGGATGCCGAGAACCCTTTCTCCGCCACTCTACAAACATAACTGATGGTTAAAAACCTTATAAATTCACTGAGAAAAAAACGCAGTTTTCAGGGAAGTTATAGTTAGAAATTAGCATTTAAAAAAACCGCGGAAAAAAACAAAGGTTAGAGAGAGGGTATAGTTAGTCTGACATTTCACTCGTACAAAACCAGAAAAATTCAGCCGTTATAGTTAGCTGAGCTGACTATAACTCGCCCCCCGCAATGCACTGCTGATAACGTCTTGTAACTTGGATGAACCGAGTCACAAGAAAAAAGGTCCAAAAACATTAAAAATTAGGAAAAGGGGGCAGGGTAGAACACCCTGACCCCTTAGGCCTGCTGAGAGAGACCCACAGGGAGCCACAGGGCCAAATACGCTTTTTTTTGTGTTTAAATCGGCGGGAGTCACGTTGCATCAGCGAATCCCACTGAAATTCTTTTTTTTTAAATGAAGTGCGGTCTCCCCTGCTTTGTTTCCTTTAGGCCCCCGGGTGGGCCAGGTCCAAGGAGCAATTGACTTAATAATGTGGGGGTTGTGCGAGCCGCCATGCCTTGACCTTATTAACATTAAATTGCGGGGGCAACGTCCTATCGCTGCCCCAGGGTCCACAACCTCCCCGGGGCTATATTTGAAATGCAATGCATGGGGGTTCCAGCCCCCCCACACAGCCCCCCGGAGCACAAATTATGTGAAGGTGGAATCCGTTGTGGGCCCCGGGGATCAACACCTCTCCGGGGCTATACATAAGATGGGGGGCTGCGTGGCCCACCCTCAAGGAGCCCTCCATGGCCCTGGAGACCACCACCCCCCAGGGCCAGCTCCAGCAATGTGCAGGGTTACCCACCCCGGGACATTGCAGTTTGCTAAGGCATGGGTAGAGGGAGCTGCATATTCGCAGGAGGTGGGGAGCCGGGAGGGATCATGGGGGCTTGTGGCTCCCCCCGCGGACCCAATGACCTGGCCATACCCGGGGGATGGGGTCCCTGGGGCAGTATCGGCTAGGGTAGGGGGGCCTCGCAGGCCCCTACCCATTTTTTTATGATAAGGCTTGGCCCTGGAGGATGGGGTCCACAGGGCTGAAATTGGCCTCAGAAGGGGGGCAACGCAGCCCCCCTCCAAAAATATAGAAATAAATTACACGGCAAGCCCCGGGGGATGGGGTCCTCAGAGTCAAAACTGGCCCAGGAAAGGCAGGCCATGCAGCCCCCCTTCTATAATAATAATAAAAAAGAAAGAAAATGGCGGGGCCCCGGGGGATGGGGTCCCCAGGGTCGAAATCAGCCTAGGGAAGTGGGGGGCATAAAATATATTTTTTTCTCTCCTGGTAGGAGTCGCAACCCTATTGTGGCACTCAGCGCTGCACCCCGGTGTAACGTCTCAGTGGATATGCAGATCCACCTTAAATAAATAATTAAATAGAAAACAGTTCCAGAGGTAGTGTTACAATTGTGAACTTTTTTATAGAGGTAGTGAGATTGAACTTCATATTCATATTAAAATTGACAAGATTTAGAAAAAAAATATTTAAAATTAAAATTAAAAGTTAAAGTTGGAAAGTGAAATGTGTTGTAGCACCTTGAATTCGTGCTTTTGTTTTGCGGATTTGCAATAGCTTTGTGAATTCGGAAAATATTTATAAAGAGTATATATGATAAAAAATATATAACTTTCACATTTGGGTTATAGGGTGGTTCTAACAAGAGTGTTGTGTTCATTATGCCTTTGTTGCAGCTACCTGTACGTCTGGATGCACAGCTTAAGGTTGTTGAGAAACACTCTGTTCCCTTCATCTGTGAAGTGAACTCCATCACTACCGTGGATGTCGTGCATGTCAAAACTTAGATTGTTGTTATAGATAGAGCCCATGTTATGGTCTCTGAGGTAAGCAGAAACAGCTTTATTAACATCCGTCCTATCTATGTCAATCTGTGGACAGAATTGATTTGACCACTTCCATTTCTGTCTTTGGTATATATTAGAGTATACAAAGAAAGTGTGAGGGAAAAGTAACATAATTTGTGCAAAGCTATTTTTCATTAGAATTTCCAGCACTACCCCAGTCAATGTGCCTAGGTTATTACCACCACAGTGCACAATCATGAGGTCAGGGTGTTGGAAATGCAAAAAGGTTTTAACCAAAGGCATCAATTGGTGCCACTTTAATTATCTCTATGCAAACAATTTAATATCCACATTTTGCAACCCTAGGTCTTTGTCAAATACCTCTGTGTCCAGCATACCTTTGGCAGCAGAAAACAAAGCTGTGCCCTACAATCCATACTGCAAGCATTTTGAAGAGATGTGTGGAAGGAATCAAAAAATGTCTGTAGCTGATTAAGTTATTTGGTAGAATGAGAGTTATCTAAAATGGTGGAGAAGATGTTGTTTTAGAAATAGTAGATAACTGATTGGTTGTTCATAACCATTGGGTACTTAAAACATAGGATGCATGTTACTTTGCTGACCAAGCATCTTTCTGATTAGTTATAGAAAAAAGTTTGAAAGGTACAGTAGATAGGATAAGCTACTATTTGACAAAAGTCAACCACACCTGCTATTTGCAGTTGTAAGCTAGTCTGCTGAAATAGAAAATATAGTGAACTTGTGACCTGCTGATACAGTTGAACGTTGCAGAAACTGTTACTATGCAAACTAAGATTAAGCAGAATGGGGGAAGGGTTGAAAGTTAACTGTGGTTTTAAAATATGAAATGGTAAGTTATATATATGTGATATGCTTCTAAAGTAAGTTTTTCCAGATCAGTACTATGTTTAGAAGTGGTGTGTCCTTAAAAAATAATACTACTATTATTGGAAATAGGTTTTTGAAGTCCCGTAAGGGTTCGCGACTCCATCATGATGCTACACTGCGGCACCATGGTGGAGGCGCAACTCCAGCAAATTACAGAACCAGATTGGGCACTTTTAGAAGAGAGTTCTAAAGGGTTAATATGTCTAGCCAATAGAAATGGATTTTAGAAATTGAAAAACTGAAGGGAGCATTTTTATTTGTTACTTACATTCATTTGTGTGTAGAACGAGAGGTAAAGTTTTCCATGACTGGTTTTACCATGTTGAGAGTGGTGCATCACATTTTTTGGGGAAAAGAAAAAATGGGAGTTTCTGATATTTTCATGTTCATATTCTGCAATAGTATTTTAGAGGTGAGTTACAAAGGTGTGTTGGTGGCTAAGATGCGCATGGAGTGAGACGTGACTTGCTGAGTCTCCGCTCCGGGACATCCCGTAATTACCTGTAATCCCGTCCACCGGGCCTGTTTTTGCCACAGATGAGCTGTCCCGCTGTGGTGGTGTGGCGGAGCTGATCGGAGCGGTGGGGACCCGCCAGATCTCTTCTGTGGGGCGGTGATCTCCTGGCATCTTGCGGCGCCCTTCCATGCGGGCGCCATCTTGGTGATTGGCAGTGGTGGAGCTCGTCTGGGTGATCGGCGGCCCTGTCTCTGAGTGCCAAGGGACCCCGCCTTCATTGGAGTGCTGCTGAGTGCTGTTGCCGCCGACGAGTAGGGTTGGGCCCCCGTGAGTGGCCCGGGCCCTTCTTCACCCCCTGCACTGCCCAGCCCAGATGCTACTTGAGGCCATCCAGCCGACTGGAGCATTTCTCCCCTGGGGACCTGCCACCACAACAACACAGCTACGGGGAGCCAGACTGCTGTGCAAACCCACGCCCGGTTGGGCCCCTGCTGTCCCTTCCTTTCCTGGTTTGGGCCCTTCATGCCTTCTTGCCTCTGCACCAGTTATGGCCTGTGTTTCCCCTGCTCCTGAAGCGGCGCTGGTACATGCTGGACTAGGCCTTGTAGATGGACCCTCTCCTGTGCGGTGCTCCACGTGGGGGCTCCCAGGAATGCACCGCCTGCCTTCGCCTTCCTGCCCCCTCTGGCTGCACATTGCCTGGGACATTGACTGAGTGGGCCAGGGGATGCTGGTGTCTACAGTGGACGGCATTCGGAGGGGGGCTTCTGCGCAGCTGCAACGGCCCTTACGAGGCTCCGGGGAGGCATCTATATTTTGCGGCCCTACAGAGTACCCCTCTTCCACAGTGCTTGCTGGCCGACCACCCTTTGGGACGGATGCCAGTGGACTTCCCCTGTGCTGGCACGGACACCCTCAGTTGAGCGGCCGCAACAGTTTACCGACGGCCGCATGGGGAGAGGTGGGTGTGCTTGCTGGGCAGCTGAAAGCCTTGTCGCCCCGGGACTTCTACTCTTGCCTCTTCCCGCCCCACCCTGGCCTGCGTCCCCTGGTGCCTTCGCTGCCGCTGCAAGTGATAGCGTCCACGCTGCCGGACTGCGTACCTGGGCAGCTCCTTGTGTGGGGGCCCAGGCAAGGCCAGTTTGCTTGGCGCTACTTGGCGGTGGCTGGCCTGCTGAGTTCTCCCCCCTGTGCGCCCTGCTGTATTTTTTGCCTTTTCTCTCTCCCCTGGGGGCCGGTCCTGCTCTGCACCATCTTGAGGGGGACCTCCTTCCTCTTCGCTCCTGGCCTCCCTGGTACTCCCCTTCTCCCAGTTGGGTGCTTTGCCTCACTGCCCGTGGCAGCCATGCCTCCCAAGAACAGGGGTGACAAAGACACTGACTCTGCGGCCTCCGTGATAACCCGGTCACCTCCTTGTGGTCTAAGGTGGCCCCACAGTCGCAGGAGGACTCCTCTTCATCCTCGGCGTCTGCTGGGTTGGCCGCCTCTGGTGCTCCGGTCACCCAGGCTTTTATGTCCTCCTTCCTCCAGGAGATCACGCCCTCCAACAGGACTTCAAATCTGGGCTCCAGGACATCTGTAAAGAGGTCACAGAAATAGGCAATAGGGTGGACTGCTTTGAGTGTACAATGGACATCTGGACGGAGGACCTCGAACACCTCTGGCACAATGTATCTGATCTTGAAGACCAAAACATCTCCTTGCAGCTTGAAGCAAGAAGATTGGTAGAACCATAGTCGGCGGAATAACCTGCCCTTCAGAGGTGGTCCTTTGGGAACAGAGGGGACGGACATCTTGAAATACACAGCAGACCTCCTCTATGCTAGACAGGAGGGTGAAGGTTCCTCTCCACCAATGCTTGACAGGGCGCACCGTGTGTCTGGCCCCCGCAATCGCCCTGAATTTATTCCTGACATCATCACAAGAATCCACTTCTTTGCCGACAAAGAGGCCATCCTTCGCAAGGTACAGGGGGTCAAGTCGATCTCCTACAATGGCCTGTCCATCCAAATCTTTCAGGATCTGGCCCCCTCCATGCTCCGTAGAAGGAAGGAGTTCAAACCTGTTACAGACAAACTCAGGGACCTTGGTATTAAATACCAATGGGGCCATCAGTTTGCTTTGATGTTCACCTGGGAGGGCAGTCGGAGGGTCCTTCGATCCTTGCGGGAGGCACGACAGCTTCTTCATCTTCCTGCTGAGGCTGAGGACGAGGACCCCCCTTCTCCCGCGCACGGCTGCCTGGTGTCTCCTGTCCTGAGTGGTCTACAGTTCCTCCCCCCAAGTCCAGATGCTGATCATTGGGACTCAAATCCTCGCAGGCCAAGCAGGACATCATCGGACACATCCGCTCCTTGAGTGGCTGACTGTCACTTCCGATCTAGATGCTTGGATTTATGCAATTCCTTTCATTGTAATTTCACCTCTGACGCCCGCTTGATGACCTCTCTAGCCCGGGCCTGGTGGTCTGGTTGCCTCTCGCTTGTTCTCCTGCTACACGGGATGCTGACTACGGTGACTCTCGTCCCCTTGTGTGTCTGCTGCCCCCCCATATCGGAGTCCCACAGGAGAATCTCCAGAATGGTCCACCTTCAGAATCCTGGACTGTTTCCATTAGACTCTGTACTCACTTGGCCCAGTTGGCCAGTTGTTTGTTTCTCTCTTCTATTTCCTCCTTCACTTTTTTTACTCTTCTCTCTCTACTACCCCCTTTTGAACGTGCCTCGGCTGGAGTTGGTGACACTGCAATCCTTCGGAGGTGCATTGAGGGGTCCTCTATGGTTTGGTGGGACCGATTGTGTGCCTGGCTATGTCCCCTTTCTGCTCCTCTCCCTGCTTTCCTTGTCCTTACGCCAGCCTCTCATTGCTGTGCGTTCATGGGGGTTGTCCCTTCCCCGCTCGTGGAGACTACAATGCGGGGGGCTGTTGGGGTGCGCTTAGTGGCTGCCGTGACTTGGCCTGACTTCGCTCCCGGTGGAGTGGCAGTGACACAAGCTCCTCTTTTCTCTGTGATATGACAGATACGGTTGAATTTCTTTCCCTCATTGTGAAGGGGCTGAACTCCCCTAATAAGCGTAGCCAGATTTGGCATTATTTGCTCCACCACAATCCCGACGTAGTTTTCCTCCAGGAAACCCACTTGCTCTCTTCCGATATCCACCTTATGTCCCATCGTAGGTATCCCATCCAACACTGGACGTGCTCTCCTTCCAAGACTTGTGGTGTGGCCCTTTTTTTTAAGGCATGCTGGCAAGAAGCGTTCATCAAGGGTACAGCTGATGCTGAGGGAAGGTATCTCAAGGTCCATATGGATTGGAGGCGGGGCTCTTATGCTTTCATTAATGTATATGCCCCCAACCAGAAACAAGACGCATTTCTGCGTCTGCACTTGAGAACCGTTCTCCGTTCCATTACTACTCTTGTTGTCCTTGGTGGCGATATTAACTTGGTTTGGGACCCGGAGAGGGACCGCACTGCGCAGGCCCTCCATGCGAGCGGGGCGATGCTGGCTTCACTGTGGGATGCCATCACTGACTCTGACCTTGTTGACTCTTGGAGACACCTAAATCCGGACTCCCACAATTACTCTTTTTTCCCACGTACATCGCTCCTATTCACGTATTAATTATTTTTTTTATAGCTCCCCCTGATCTGTCAGTTACGCTGCATGGAAATCTCCGATATATTGATCTCGGACCACGCTCATGTCTTGCTTACGCTTCAACCTCCGGAAGCTCAGTGTGCACCTCTACCATGGTGGCAACTGCCCCCTCAGGTTCTCTGGGACCCTTTTGATGTGGCAGATGTTTGCAGAGAAATTGAGGCCTTTTTCATCACTAATTAGCTCGCCGACACCCCAGAAGATGTCTGTTGGGATGCCTTTAAAGCCACCATTCGGGGGGTCATTACCTCCATATCCATTGCCCGGTCCAGGGAGGCACATTTGGTCGAATCCAACCTTTCCAGGGACATTAAAGAGATGGAGCGCAGGGATCATGCACATCCATCCCTTTGCAACAGGCGACGCCTTGCAGACTTCCGTGGCCAGCTATGCCTTCAACAAACTAACAAGTCACTCTCAAACAAAAGTTTTATACGGGTCGGCGATAAGGTTGGGGTATGCCTTGAACGACGCCTTCGGGCCCAGACTGCTCGGTCTCACATCGCTAAGCTTAAGAGGCCGGACGGCTCTTGGGCCATTTCGGATGCTGACAAGAGCTATACGCTTGAGGACTTCTATAGGGACCTCTATGCTTCTGCCCCTTATCCTATGAACTGTGTTGCGACCTTTCTCAATTCCTGCCCGTGGGACCCTACCGATACCTACTCGAAGTTGCTTGATGACCCAATCTCTCATGAAGAAATCGTTAAGGCGTTGAAACAGCTCCCGGTGGGCAAAACCCCGGGCCCTGACGGTTTGCCGGTCACTTTTTATTGGGTTTTTTATCCACAACTGTGGGATCATTTGCTCCACCGGTTTAACAACTTCACTGATCACTCGGGCCTCTCCCCTATGATGAATGAGGCAGAGGTAGTCCTTATTCCCAAGCCGGGCAAGGATTCGACTCAGCCTGCTTCCTTATTTATGAAGATTCTAGTGAATCGCTTAGAGCCCCACTTACCGGGTCTTATCAACCCCGACTAGGTAGACTTTATTCGCCATCGCCAGGGTCCGGACAACATCCACCGGATAGCTCACCTGGTAGAGAAGGCGCATATCAGAAACATCCCGGACTGTTTGGTGTCCCTGGATGCCGAAAAGGCGTTTGATAGTGTTGATTGAGGCTTTCTTCGGGCGGTTCTTCAGAAAGTAGGCTTGGGTCTGGGGATGATCTCTAAACTGATGGCTCCCTATGCAAAACCACCTGTCACTCGCATTCAATTTAATGGCTCCTTAACAACCCCCATCCCTATTCACCGCGGTACCAGACAGGGGTGTTCCCTCTCCCCCCTCTTATTCGCCCTTGCGGTCGAGCCCCTAGCTATTGCTAAACGTCATAACCAGGATATTCGTGGCATACCTATGGCGGGCACAGAGCACAAAGCCTCCCTTTTTGCTGATGACCTTCTATTGTCCTTGTCTTCTCCTGCGACATCCCTTCCAGCGGTGGCGACACTTCTGGGGACCTTTGAAGCCGCCTCAGGATATCGAATTAACCTCGCAAAATCCCATGCCCTTAATCTTGCGCTTTTGGCCCTGGCGGTTCAGGAATTGCGGGACCTTCTTCGGGTCCAGTGGACTGATGTCTCGATTCACTACCTCGGGCTGGATCTCACCCCTGCGCTGGCGTCTTAGACCTCGGCTAACTTGCCCAGATAGAGAAAGTCCATTCGGGACGAGATGCGTAGATGGGAAAGTCTCCCCCTGGCGTGGTTGGGGGAGACTTAATACCATTAAATAGTCTCTTCTTCCCAAAATACTTTACCTTTTCCAATCTCTTCTTACTCCCATACCTTGGACGGACATTTTGGCCCTCCAGCATGACTTTACTAAATTCATCTGCGCTTCTCCCACAAAATTCTTATGCTTCCTAGGTCTCGGGGGGGACTTGCTTGCCCTGACCTGCTGGAATACTATTGGGCCTGTCACCTCCAGTTTCTCTCTGAATGGATTGTCCCCGAGAGCGAGAAACACTGGTTTCATATGGATCAGGGGTGGCCTGTCAGCCCTTATGGGACCTTGCCTGGATCCCGCGTGAAGCCCGCCCCCGTAGTGCTTACATAGCCACTCCAACGAGATTGGTATTGGAGATCTGGGATAGGTTGGCAGTGTCCTGGGGCCTTACGACGTTCCCTTCTCCGAATACGCCTCTAACTCGCAACCCTCTGTTTCCCCCCGCCCTGCCGCCTACTACCTTTGCCGCCTGGACTGTGGAGGGACGCCGTGTTAGCCAAGATTTCTTCCAGGGCACGACCCTTCGCACCTTTGAGCAGTGTAAACAGGCCTTTTGCCTTTCAGACACCGCGCGCATGCAGTATTACCAGTTGCGCCACTGGCTTAGCTCTCCGGATTATGCTCGAGAGGCAACCCGACAGCTTACCCCCTTCGAGTATTTGGTTCGCAGATTTGATGGTTCACGGGGGCTTATCTCCAGAACTTATTCTGTTCTGCAGCACTCCCAACAACTCCCACCTCATGGATACCAGACAAGGTGGGCATCTGATCTGGCCGCCGAGGTCTCTCCGGAGGCGTGGACTCGCCTGTGGAGGGACATCCCCAAGGTGTAACATAGAACTCCCCAGCGTGAATCAGCATACAAATTAATGACACAATGGTACTATTCTACCACTCGCTTACATCGGATGTTCCCGAACTCTCCCTCACTCTGCTGGAGATGCCAAAATGCCGAGAGGAACTTCCTGCACATTTGGTGGTCTTGCCCGGGCCTTACACTGTTTTGGAAGGAGGGCCTCAGCCATATCAAAGACGTGGTGGAGTTCCCGATCCCTTCTGATCCGTCCTTAACGATTTTGAGCATTAAACCAGGCATGGTTTAAGCGATGACCACAGCGGAATGGCACCTGATCCTCCACTTGCTGGGGGCAGCAAGGCAGTCCATTGCTGCCAACTGGAAGAAGCCCCAACCCCCCCTCCATAGCGGCCTGGTTCCTGCGACTGTGGGATGTCCTGGCCCTCGAACTACTCACAGCACGTCTTAACCATAGAGACACCCGATTTGACCGTATTTGGCAACCACTTATATGGCACTTCACCAAAACTGAGCATTCCCGTCTGATGCCCCCCAGGTTACGCACCTTGCAACTTTTTGAGGACTCCCTTGCACCCTTTTCTCGGGGTCGAGAGACGGTATCCCTGAGCCACCCTATTTAAACCAAACAAGTGTACCTTCTCCACTCCGGTGGCCACGGACCCCCACTCCAGTCTCCGGATCCCCATGGCGCACCTAGCATTGACTCCCCCCTCTATTCCTCCTTTCCCCCCCCCGAAAGGAGGCGCTGCCCTCTCTCTCTGTTGACCTTCTTCTCTTCTATTTCTATTCTTTCTTCTTCTTTCCCTACAATTTCTGTCTTTCTTTTGGTGGTTGTTTTAGTTAGTATTTTCTAAAGTATAGATTGTTTCTTCATGCTGCAATGTGATGTTGTTACTCATGGGGTGGGAATACCGCCCAGGACATGGGAGTTTTAGCCGTCTAGTCTTTATTGCATACTCAGTCAAGTTCCTGTATCATTCCTTTTTTACTGGGTGTTCAGACTCTATATGGGCAGCCTTATTTTGACCCCTCTCATGAGCCCTCCTTAGACTCCGGCCCTTTGGCCTTGTTGCTTGTTCTCCGGGAGGACTCTGTATCACGCCCTATGTTACCTCACTAGGTCTGATGGGGAAGGGGTTGTTTTGACGGGTAGATTTATGCCCCTCTGGTATACTCTTCAACCTACTTTGTGCTGATCCTTTAATGTTATCACTGCAGCCATATGTAAGTACGATTTGCTTGACTTCAATAAACAGAAGTTCAAACAAATGTGTGTTAGGTAGGAGTGCTTCAGTGTTTGTAATGATATTTTTAACTTTGTAATACATTATTTGTAAAGCTTGCAAAGCATTAAAGAAATGTGATGTTTGAAATATGTTACAAAATGTAGGAAAGTGTATTGTAGTCTGTTTTATTGTACTGAAATGAAGATTGAAATAGGTTGTGAATACTAATATGTGTGCTTCCTGAGTCTGTAATTGAAGTAGTGGAGAAAACTGAGGTTTAAAACATGTTGGCAGATGTATTAAACTGTATACCACTCAATATAACTCTCTGTCTGTGAAACATTCATTACGACACAGGCATTACAATGGTCTACAGGTGTTGGTTTGGCTTTCTGTTGAAATAGTAAGCATTCTAAGTGAAGCTGCGTTGTAAAAATCAGTCTGTAAAAGTATGCGCTGTACTAGTTTGTGTTGTAACATCATATATTCTTGAAATAAGTTTAAAAGTATGAGACTTACAATAGTGCGATGAGAAGAGTTGGTCTTTCATATTTGCCTAGGCATAAGTTTGTGAGCCGACATTGAATAATGAAGCTGCAAGAGAAAAGTGAGGTTTAAAACATGATGGCAGATGGATTTGTGTTAATGGTAGTTCATATTAGTGTCTGGAAAGGTACACTTAAAGTAGGTCGCAGTAATTATGTGTCTGGTTTAAATAGAAAGTGCAGTCTGTCAAGTTTTAATATATGCTTACTAACATGCAGCTGGAAAAACTTTCTTAGTCCTACTACAGCATTCAGTCATTAAAGTCTAGATCATTTAGCTAGGTAGCGGTCATAGAAGCAGTGGAATATAGATTTAAAAATCTGATTGCCCTGTTTAATGAGGAAAAAGTAATGCATACATTTTCTTGTACACAAAGTTAGAAAAAATTGTTCAGAAATTTGAAAACATTTTCTTTCATACTTTCAACCGTTTACAGCTTTGCTAATGTGCATATTTAGGTATTCTACATATTTATTTGCTATGGAGAGAATGCAATGTAATTCTAAGCAACTGATTATAGATTATTATGAATATTAATATATGATTCATTTACAATTATTAATTGTTATAACAAACTATTAAAACTGTTGTTTGGTTTTAGATATTTATTTTATTTGGAACACAAATTGAAGATGGCAAGAAAACATGAGACAAGAGAAAAAAGAAAACAGTACTACCTAAAGAAGTTAGATGATGCGGAGAAGGATATACAAGAAAAACTCTTCTGGTAAGAGAAATAAACAGTTTCTTAAAACAGTTTTACAGAGATTGAAAAATGTTGAAAATATTCAAAAGAAAAAGAAAAGTTTTACAACAAATCAGAAGCAAAACAAGAATTGTCATAGTAAAACAACCACATTTTATGGAAGAACAATGCATTACATACAAGAAGGCAAAAAGAGCATAAGGAAATAATAAGAAGAAGGTTTAGAAGCAGAGTAATTCAAAATGTATTAAACGAATGTAAAAAATATTTTAAAATAAGATCAGCAGCTTATAAGAAGAAGCAACAGATTGAAAGTGTAGTAGATAAAGCTTTTGAAATGAAACAACATTTTTTATATTAATATGGAAGAGAATGAGCACATTGGATAAAACAATGGTGTTGATGACGGAGAAAAGCAAAAGAAAAAGACTTGCTAGTAGGAGTAACTTTTGTAAAACATTTACTGGTGAATGGAAGCACACTTCCAGTACTGAGCATTTCTTTAATGAAGTTATTTTCAAGAGAACACATTAGTACACGCAGTTTAAACTAGTGGCCAATGAAAGATGGCTGTCCCATTCCAAAGAAACAAATGGTTCCTAGGAATGTTGAAGAAGTAATAGCCAAAGAGGTTCAAGGAAAGCATACACAAGCTCCTGTATATAAGTGGTATTGTAGCAGTATTTGCAGTATTCAACAGGAGTCTATTGACATATTATGATTTTTTACGACGATATGCAAAAAAAGTGTTAAACAGAAAATTAAGATGTTACAAAGAATAGATCCATGTAAAAAGTACTTTTCATCATTTAAGAATGTTAGGTGTACACCACTCTAAAATGCGGAAGTTAGTAAGGAGACTTTACTATATACAAACTCCTGCATTATTTTTAAGTGAGATGAACACAGCTCTTTTGCACAGTTCTGTAACAGATGTACCGAGCGTTTGTGATGATATACAGTTTTGTTTTTTTGGTTATGAAGAAGAGTAGAGAAACTGAGACTTTGATACGTGTAGGTGTTGAAGAATAGGAGAAAGAGATTAGTATTGATGATTTTGCATAAGAAATTACAAGACGACAGGTCAGGCCGATACACAGCATCTGAAAGCAGCGACGGAGATGGCGGTAGCGGTCGATTCCTCTAAACCAGGGGGCGCAACCCGGAAGAAAGCCACACGAAGGGAGCTCACCGGACCATCAGTCGTGGACCTGTTACGGAAAGGCTCCTGTTCGCTTCCAGGTCAGGAGAGGCAGCGGCGGGCCTCGCACTCCGAGGGGAAGTCTCTCCCTGTCCCAGACCTCGCAAACGGCCCACCCTCTCTAACGACGACAGTGGGCGATAAAATCTGTACTGCAACGGAAGATCTCCAAACTCAACACGCAAAAAGGGATCTTGGCAACCCAGTCTCATCTCAGCAGCAGCCACATTCAAGTCTTGAGGTGAGCATGTTACCTATTGTACCTGATATGCCTGATATACACTCTAACTCAGGGGTCTCCCTAGATAACGAATTGACTAACACTGCAGAGAACGATTTGGTGTTAAATAAATCTGCCAAAATAAATGCAAGCATTGAGTCCGGGCTCAACAGACAATCGCAGCAGCAGAAGTCTCTTAGCTCAAGAACCCAAATGCAGACAGAGCCGCCAGCCACTATGAAGACCATGAACACTAACCCCGATTTGGCTGAGAACATGCCTGAGAACATGCCTAAAAATAGGGGTGCAACACCTGCTCTGGAACACCTCGGCACTGGCAGCGCAATTCGCAATGATCTTGAGAAGGAGGCTAGCGACTTTTTCTCCTTCTCTGATGAAGCAGACCTGGAGAACTAGGAGCAGCATGGGGCGATACATCAGCTTCGTATGTGTCTGATGAATCTGATAGTGCGACAGATGCGGGGGCAGAGCCAGTCACTATCAAACTAAAGCAAAAGGTCCTCAACAAAAGGGGGAATAAATCGCATGGAGCGGCTTTACACTGGGATCATACACACTCCGAGCAACTAACTCCACTGAATTCTATAAACTCGTCTGCTCCAAACAACCCTGCGGCTGCATCGATAGAGGCTGTCCTGCAGGCTATAGCCTCGCATCGCGAAGAGACCTCACAGGATGGGCGAAAAGCGCAGGCAGCATTGCGTAAGGTGCAAGGAGTGGTGAGAAAGCTGGTTAAAACATGCAGTACGTTCGGCGATCGACTAACCGAAATAGAGTCCAGAACCTTGGCCAACGAAACTGAAGTTGTCGCAATCCAAGAGCGGGTGGAGTCAAACGAGCTGCAGATAGGGGACATCAGATGGAAACTGGAGGATTTTGAAAATCGTCAGCGCAGAAACAACCTGCGTATACTAGGAATACCTGAGAAATCAGAGGGGGAGGACATCCGCTCATTTATGGTTAACATTTTTAGAGACTCTCTGCCAGAGCTATCAAATTGGAATTGGGACGTCGAAGTCCAGCGGGCACACCGAATGCCTCTTGTTCAAAAAACCCCCGACAAGCCCGGTGCATACCCAAGGGCTGTTTTGGTTTATTTTGGCAATTTTTTGCTCAGACAGGCAGTGTTTGAGAAGGCAAGGCCTGAAGCCAAACGCACCTCAAAGGATATTACCTATTTTTCACGTCCTGATTTTTGTCATACAACCGTTGAGAGAAGATGGAGGCTGCGGCAGCTTATAAAACCCTTCCAAGACAAAAAGGCAATAGTGTACCTGAATAACCCTGCACGGCTGAAAGTTATATATGGAGGGCAGGTGAAATTTTTTGTCTCGGAGATAGCAGCACAAGAATACTTGGACAGCCTAAAATGATTGCCTCCGTCTGATAACTTTATATGAGCTAGGGCACGTCTGAGTTGATCTGACCGAGCTATCTAAGCAATTCAAGGCACTCTCAAAACTTATTAACATAATGTGAATTATGTGAATACTACTAACTGGGGGAGAGGAGGCAAACACTGCGGAATATTCATTATTATATTATATTATATTCATTAATTTAAGGTGGGGGGCCAGTGGTTCGTGAGATATCTGCTTAAAAAGAAATATTCGTAAGGGGAAAAAAAAAAAAATTTTTTTTTGGAAGAGGGGTCTATAAAAAATTTAATAATAAAAAAAAAAAAAACGGTGACGGCTGACCGATCAGGGTCCTGATAGCGTGATGCACGTCCCTCACCAAAGGACTCTTATTGAGTCTTGTTGCCTTATGTTGGGAGTAGGGGGGGGCAGGAAGATGGGGGGAGGGTGGGGAGGGCGGGGAAGGGAGCAAAATGGGGAAAATGCTGACAACTCCAAACAAAGGAACTCAAACTATCATGACACATCATAAAATATTTCGGTATTACAAGACAAATCTAGAATCAAATTCCATTACCAGTAAAAAGACTGAAACCTTAGCTATATGGGGAGGATAAGTATCTGTAGCTGGAACATTGCAGGGCTACACGACAGAGGTAAGCGAGGGCGGCTTTCTGAGATAGTAACGCAAAATTCATTCGATATTATTTGTCTGCAAGAAACACACCTACCTTGGTCAATGCGAAGCCTATTAAAAATACAGGGGTACAACATCTTGGCCACTACAACTCAAACAACTAATAATCGAGGTGTGGCGATATTAGGTAAGAAATATTTAGGAATCCCTATACGCCAAGCAACTGACCAGCATGGCAGGTGGATAATTGTTGAGCTTGCTATAGGGCTAACCATATGTGCTGTATATGGACCAAACATAGACGATCCATCTATGTTTGAAAGCTTAGAAGTAGAATTGGCTGATTGGCCAGGCCCGCTGATCTTGGCTGGCGATCTCAATATAACACTAGATTCAGTTCGGGAAACTCTAGGCAGGAATAGGTATTATGGTCGTAAACCTAGGGTGTTTAAAGCTGTTAATTCACTCCTTACGAGTCATAATTTAGCCGATATCTGGCTGCTCAAACACCAAGGGGATCCGGGGTTTACATTTTTTTCAAACCCACACAATAAATACAGCAGAATCGACTATATATTTTCCACCAGAAATATCTTGAATTCAGCAACCATCGTCAAATATCCTAAGTTAGTCTCTGATCATAACGCCCTAGTGCTTACTATCAATCTAACAAACACCACCAGGAAACCTTCAGTCTGGACGTTTGATAGGAAACTACTGGCCAACAGTGACTATGTTGATTTTATCAGGAATTGGGCTCAGGGGTATTTTGATATTAACCGCTATAGCGCCCCTAGAAATATAGTGTGGGATTGTTTTAAGGCCTCGCTTAGAGGGGAAACCATTAGCTTTGTAGCTCGGACCAAGAAACAACAGACCGCTGAGCTCACTAAGAAATTGGGCGAACTAGCCAATTTAGAAACCGCGCATACCATATCACTAGCACAAAAAACGGATGGCTCAGATCTACTACGACAGATCCTGATCTTAAAAAACGACCTAAATAAGGCAATTTCAAAAAAGTCTGCTGAAACTTATAGAACACAGCAAAGAAATCTCTACGAGAATGGTGAAAAGGTCGGCAGGCAATTGGCCTTACGGAGAAGACAAAAGGCATCTCAAAACACTATCTCCTTAATTAAATCAAACGGACAAGATTATACGCAAATTAAAGATATAGTCGACATTTTCCAACACTACTACCAGAACCTCTATCAGAACGACATCTTGTATAATAAAGAGGATATTAATACATTTTTGGTTAACTTTGTAGCTTGCTCAGATAGGAGGCTAGATAATGCTATCAAAAATAATCTGGAGAAAGAAATATCAATAACCGAGGTAGAACTCGCCCTGGCAGAACTAGCACCGGGGAAAGCAGCAGGCCCAGATAAACTGCCGCTAGAGATCTATCGAGTCTTAGGTAAAATAATACTACCATTTTTATTAGATCTATTTCTCGGAATCCAGTGGAACGGCCACACGCCAGCATCATGGCAGGACACAAATATTGTCATTTTTGCTAAAAAAGGCAAACCTACTGATTCTCCATCCTCCTACCGCCCAATCTCACTGATAAACTCAGATTCGAAACTCTACTCAAAAATACTCGCCAATCGGCTCAGGGGGGTCATTGGGCATCTGGTCACGCCATGGCAACATGGCTTCATCCCAGGAAAGGGCACTACCGACCACATCCGTAGAGTAATTACATTATTTGATATCACTGCAACAACGGGTGGCCAGATGTCAATGATTCTCCTCGATGCCGAAAAAGCATTCGACAGAGTATCATGGGAATTTATGTGGGCTATTTTAGAACGGTTTAATTTTGGGCAAGGGCTTATCAAATCAATCAAGGCAATGTATATTGACCCAAGGGCTAAGCTTCAGGTTATGGGGTGCGAATCTAACACCATCCAAATCTCAAGAGGAGCAAGGCAGGGATGCCCGTGCTCCCCGATATTATTTGCCCTCTACATTAATCCTCTGATACTCAAAATGCTAGAAAGTAACAGGATTACACCGGTGGTGACAGGCCGATATGAAACAAAAGTCCTAGCATATGCAGATGACATTGCTATTGTTACACGTGACCCCGAGACAGCCATAACCGAGATAGAGGCAATCACACAGCAGTTTGGTGCCTATTCAAGATACTCCCTGAATAAAAATAAAACCATAATATTATGTACAGCAAACACACAGTGCGTGGATGTGAGACGGGCCGAACTAGCAACATATTTAGGGGTCCATATATGTACAACAGCACAAAATATTATCAAAATTAATTATGAACCACTGATTGACTCAATTAGACAAGATCTCACAAGGGTAAACAGTTTGCAGCTATCTATCATAGGGAGAGGGAACTTTATCAAAATGACTGTTTTTCCTAAAGTATTATATCTATTTCGTGCTATCCCTTTGCTAGTAGACGATACAATTATTAAAATTCTGGATTCACAGTTCTCTAAATTCGTTTGGCAAAATGGCAGGATCAGAAGATCGCTGAAATACTTGTCTCTTCCACTTGACAGAGGGGGGCTTGCAATTCCACAGCTACTTCTTTATTTCTGGGCTTGCTTTTTGAAACAACTCACCCCAATGGTTACCCTAGCAGATAACCGGGAAGAGCTAGATATTCCGTCTATATATGAACTAGCCCTCGGACATAATGCAAGAGGACTTTTGTTAAGACAACTCGAGCCCAGTTACTATAAGAAAGTCAAGTTCAAGATTGTCATCGGGGCATGGAAAGTCTGGTGCAGAATCAAAAAATATATGAATATCCCCAGACTTAGTCGATATACGCCACTCTGGCATTCATGTTTATTACCGCAAAACATGAATGATGCTATCTCTGCCAGGTGGGAGAGACAAGGAATTATATCCCTTTATGATTTCCTGGGTATAGACATGAAGGCCAATTTTACTACTCTCCAAAATCAATTTAATATACCTGCGACAGATTACTTAAAATTTCTCCAAATTAGATCAATTATAAACTCTCAGTTGCACAACGTAATCTGGACTAGAAGCCCTATTATTGAAGCCACCACCAGTCCTTCTTCCAGAATCGGCACGATCTATACGTTTCTACACGAGAACTCACCAGATGATATAATACAGACAGAACTACTATGGGTAAATAGGCTCGGTAACTCAGATATAGACATCAATAAGGTTCTTGCCATGTCAACACAACTATTTCTTTCCACTAATCTGAGGTCCCAACTCTACAAAACTATCTATAATCTTTATTTCACTCCAGCCAAGCTATTCTCATGGGGGAAAAGAACCAATGATCAATGTCCAAGGTGCAATTGTGGACCCGCAACGTTAACCCACATGTTCTATTATTGTGCTAAGCTGACATTATTAAAAAAAATGATCTGGGAATTTTGGGAGGCGATCTTTGGGCATAAATTGCCCGAGTCCCCTACGATTTGCTTGCTTGGATATGATTGTACGCTAAAATTGAACTCCAACGAGGAAGCTATCCTTTTCATCGGAACTGCGATATATAGAATTATTCTTGCTGCTCTATGGAAAAATTGTGATGCCCCTAGTTTCCAAATGTGGCTCTCTAGATTTCTGTCTGTATATAATTACGAGCTTGCAATATACGCAACTAGGGGCCCTAAGTCTAAAAGAAAAGGAGATAAGATTTGGTCCCCCGTCACTTTATGGTGCATCGCAGCTGTCCCAAATTAATTTATAAACCCTTGGTACTAAGTTTCTCACAATGCAACAGTTCCTATTGTCTATTTTGGATTATATACGAATTCTTATGCTCCCATTTTTTCACTTCGATTGTACCGGCATTGATGTAAGTTTGGCTTCCTATTTCTTTTTTTTCCTTTCGCTATTGATGATCTCATTGTCTGTGATTTTTTTGGAGTTGTCTAATAAATAAATAAAAATAAAAAAATAAAAAAAGAAATTACAAAGTTTAACAGATTCGTCTGAAAAACTGAACTATATTTGTATTTGTTGTCGACATACTCACTATAGAAGTCAAACTAGGAATGTTGATTCATATTTAAAAAGTGAAAAAGAAAAAAATGATAAGTGGCAGGAATTTGGTCTATGTTTGTAGAAGGTCAGTTTGAGTTGGTCAATGATCAAGTTGTTTGTAATTACTGTTACAATAAATTAGAAGAAAACAAAATGCCAGCTAGAGCAGTACATAACAACTTTGAGTTGGTACTTTTTCCTCAGGAACTAGCAGATTTAAATGTATATGAGTCTATTGATTTTCAATCTGTACACCCATTTCAGGCTATAATTTGTATGCAGCCTAAAACAGTTAAGCTGCCACCAACAGATTTGCAAAAAGGTCTCAAATGAAGAGTTGTACACTTACCTTTAGATTTTAAGAAAAACTGTGAAACTGTTGGTGTAAAGAAAGAGGAAAATTAGCCAGTAGTTATTCTAGTAAATGGTGCACCAACAAAGTGTATAAAAACTGGCAAGAGTTTGTCAATGTTAATAAAGTTTGAAAGGCTATATTATACCTGGAACAGATTAATATATATTATAAGAATGTAAATGTTAATAAACAAGTAATATGCTATAAGTTTAAACACTAATCTCAAATGGACATATTGAAAAAGTGGACAAGTCGAGGAGTGAAGAAATTTATGAACCTTATACTATACATCCTGTGCATTTGAAAGAAATCATAGGAAACAGTATTGAATTATTCCAAATGAAAGAAGCAAAGGGAACTCCCATGAGTATGTTGGAAAAAAGTTTAGAAGCTCGTTGTTTTCCACAGCTATTTACCACAGGAGAAGGTGGACGATTTGATGAGCGAGCTATACAGATTACAGCATCATTGTACCGATCAACAAGATTGCATTGTGAAGATCCAAGATTTCGGCAGTGCATTCCATATATAATTTATCTTCTGTTTGAAAGTGATTTGTCTGCTCTTTCATATGCAGTAAACCATATATTAAAAACAGGAGTGTATCTTCAACATGTTTCTGCAAAAGAGTTCATGGCCAAAGATCAAGAAAGAGATGACAATTTAGAATCTCAGTTAATGAACTTTATGGCATGCTAACATGGTACCAATGAATATTGGTATCTACGTTATAGTGCATGTTCAGCAGCCTAGATACACCTACATGGTTTCTATCACTAAGCTGTGCTGAATATACAGGGATGATTTGCTTGAATTCCTTCAAGAAGCAAATTCAAATGTGAAAAATATTGAACTAAAGACATCTGGAGAACTCTGGTGTTTGGATCCTCTAAATGTCTGCAGATATTTTAACCATACGTTGCAAGCTATGATATCTGCAATAAACGTGTTCCACCGCTTGGAGAGGTAACTGATTTTTTGGGCGAATCGACTACCAAGCCAGGGGTGCTCCTCATATACACATGCTATTATGGATAAAGAATGCACCAACATTTGGAACAGATAGTAATTAAACTGTTTTGTCTTTCATTGAACAGAATGTTGCGTGTGCCATTCCAAGAGAAGGAGGACAAAAGAGCTTGAGACAACAAGTTTTACGCTTTCAAAGTCAAAGCTGTGGGATATTCTGCAGATGGAAATATAAATGTAAAGGAACATTTTACACAAAATGTCGTTTTGGATTCCCACATCCTATAATTTCTAAAGGAAGAGTAAATAGTTTTTTCTCAGCAGTAAGATATAGAATAACTCAGAAATCTCCCAAGAATACATACAACTTAAAAATAACAAAAGCATTCAAGTACATTAATGACTTCAATCCAGTTATTTTGAAAATGTGGAATGCAAATATGGATATTCAGTATGTTTGCGATAATTCAATTGCTTTTGCTTGTTATGTTACATCATATATTACAAAATCTGAAAAGTCAGAGATGAAAGAAATGTGGGAAGAAATTTCGACAGAAAAGAATCTTTGCAAGAACTTTTACTGCTTTCTCATAGAGAGATTGGATCCTACGAATGTTCAGATCACTTGAGCACAACCAGTTTATATTCAAAGTCAAGAGGAATCATTTGGATAAGTCTAAGTCTAGCCTCCACACGAAACAGAGTATTGAAATCAATACAAGAAATTGAATACTTAGCACAGTATGAGTCAGAAAGTACTGATATTGTCGAAACTAATATGTTGGATACATACTATCCCAAAAGGAGTCCATATCTTGAAAACCTATGCCTGTATGAAATACATCAGCATTATAGGTTTCAAAAGAATGTTAGAGAACATATAAAAGAAGAAAAATATGCAGTAATTGGATGTGATGGATGTTTAGTGAAACATGTCAAAGGGAATCATATTAACCACAGAGTTCTGAAACTGCAGATAATAGAGAATTTTTCTATTTAGCACTTCTGCAACGGTTTAAGCCTTGGAGTAGTGAAACAGAATTACTTGGAAATTTTGACTGATTTTAATGCAACTAAAGACAGCATTCAGTGTACAATTTTTCCAACTTACTTACAAATGTTAAATAATGAGATTGAACAGGAAGATACTCTTGCAGCTGAAATAACTAGAGAAAGTTCCAAAAGAAGTCAAAGTTCTGGTCCCCTGACTCAAGATCCACTGGGACAACCAATTATTGTAAAGGAAGCAGCAATAGCCATGAATGAGGTAGAAACTGCAATGCAGCAAGCAGAGCAGTATATTATTCAGTTTGAAAAGTTAGAGGAACAACTAAATATTGAACAAAAAGAAATATATCTACAAGTCAAACAACAGGTAGAACAAGGTTTCATCCATGAGAAAAGGAATGCCGATGTTCATCATTTAAACCTATTTTATTGTACATTAGTTGTCAAGCTGGAACAGGAAAAGGTTTGTTAATTAAAATTTCGTCCAGTTATCTACACAAAACTACAGAATCACATTTATCTTGTGTTGTAACAGCTCCAACTGGATTAGCATCACACAGCATTAAAGTTATTACTTTACATCGAGTACTTATGCTACCTGTTGAACATGATAATAAATTGGAACATCTAAAGCTATCAGGAGAAGCTTGTTAGGAAGTCATAAGGGTACTGAAGAAACTAAAACTTTTAATCATTTACGAGGTGAGCATGGTTTCAAGCTTAAGTCTTGAGTTTGTACACTTGAAAATGCAACAGATTTTAAAAATAGATTATGATGTTCTGTTTGGAGGAAAACATTTAATTGTATTTGGAGACCTACTACAACTTACTCCCGTTAAAGGACAACCTGTTGTTAAAACAATTGTCCATGATGACACAAGGACATCTTTGGGAAGTATTGGGGATATTAATATTTGGTTAACATATTTATATTACCTACTGGCGGTCACCAGTAAGTAGTTATAGTTAGGACATATCTTCCATAGGAAATCTGCAACATTCTATTCCCAATAAGTCTGGCGCTGGTTGACGAATCTTCGCAAAATTTTCCAAACTTTTGGCCAGCTCCGGTCTGCTCCTATCCTGTAAGGTTCGTGGTGATTCGTCAAGCAGGGGCTGAGAAAAAAGGGGGGTCCCAAAACACGTTTTCCCCATGCAATGTCCCGTAGGACCTTTTGACACAGCTACAGCCCGAACTACTGAACGGAATTACACCAAATTTGGCATAGAGGTAGTCCTCAGTTCAGACTCGTGCCTTTTGCATAAATGGTGTAAATCCGTTCAGTAGCTCCTGAGAAAAAAGTACATATATATCTATGGCCTCGGAGGATCCACTCACCCTATGTGCACCCAGCACGCACCCTCTGTGAACCGTGCGTGCACCCTCCCGATCACGTGCAGAATGCTAATTGGCTGTCAAGTGTCTGTCAACATTCGAAACCAGAAACTGTTGGCAGCCATTTTGTGCCTCGGTAGAAGCGAGGCTGAGGAAATAAGGGAAATAAGTGCGTGAAAGATGTAAAGGGGGCAGGGTAGAAATACTCTGATCCTCTAGTGTTGCTTAGGGGGTCCCAGAAGGACCCCCCGGGCCCCCTTTTTTTAAAAAAAACCAGCAAAATGTGCGCAGGGTGCGCGGGTCCAGCCGTAAAGAAAAAAAAAACAAAGCGCGGACTTCCGCGCTTCCTTAATAATTAGCTAGAAAATAATTAGGGGGGAGCTGAACGGCCCCCCCAAGCCCCGGGGACCACCGCGGGAGGGGGGCTGCGTGGCCCCCCTCCTGGAGCCCTCAAGGGCCCTGGGGACTGCCACCCCCCAGGGCCGGCTCCTGCAGTGTCCTGGGGTGCCCAGCCCAGGACACTGTTGTTTGCTATGAGAGGACGGGAGTCTCCCACCCTCCCATAGCAAACTTCGTTTGGATTTTGAAAGAGAGAGCAGGGTAACCTTCTCTCTCTTTCAAAATCCAAACGATATTGGTTTTCCACACGGGGAGCTGCATGTCAGCAGCTCCCCATGTGGAAAAGCAATGCCGGCTCCCGAAGGACATGGGGAGCCGGCTGGGACGTGGGGGCGTTGGGGTTCCCTCCACGGTAACCAACGCCTTTTATAAGTCCTGGGGGATGGGGTCCCGGGGATAATAAAAATTAGTGATAGGGGCTATTTTTTTTTTACAGTAAAATTAGGAGTTGCGCATCCTAACGCGTTGGGTGCACGATTTCTCTCGCCTAGGGTGCACGGTTCCTAGTGCGTTGGGTGCGCGACACCAAGCAACAATTGAAAAAAATAATAATAACAAAGTATTAAAAATATAGTTTAAAAAAATATTTAAAAAATTATTAAAAAATAGAGTTAAAAAAAATTTACAAATATTTTTAAAACAAATTCCATTAAAAACATGTAATATATATATTTTTTTAAATATGTAAAAAAATAACTTACAAAATGTTGAAAAACAGTATAAAAAACATAAATAAAGGAATTGATACACTGAAAAATAAAGATTTAGAAATCCTGTGAAATTCATTAAAAGTCATAGGTTATAGATAAGTTATAGATAGGAATTAGCATTTAAAAAACCTTTGAAATTCACTTAAAAAAACCATAGGTTTCAGGTATGTTATAGTTAGGAATTATCATTTAAAAAACCTTTGAAATTCACTGAAAAAACCATAGGTTTAAGGCACGTTATAGTTAGGAATTAACATTTTCAAAAAAAATTAGAAATTCACTGAAAAAACCATAGGTTTCAGGGGCGTTATAGTTAGCTGGACATTTCCCTCATACAAAACCATTTAAATTCTGCCTTTATAGTTAGTTCAGCTAACTATAACTCGCGCCCCCGCAATGCACTGCTGATGATGTCACATATTACATCACTCATGACATGGTCAGTGACATCACTGATGACATCACTGATGACATCTCAAATGACATCACTGATGACATCACTGATGACATCATCCATGTGATAATTTGATGCATCTTCTCACAAGCTAATAGAACCTTTGATACACCCACTCTAAATTACAGGCTGCCATTCTCAAAACCATAGACACTCCAACACCAATAAGTACATACCCACTCAATGATTCTTAGGACTACACACCCATCCACTCACTCACCCATACAGTCACTCATACTTGTGGTCACTCAGTACAGGACTATCATATGCACTCATACACCTATATAAACACTCACACACCGCCACTCATCCATAGAGGTACTCACACACCTACTCAGTCATGCAAATAATTAATCACACATTCATTTACTCACCTATACAGTTATAAACACACTAGCTCAATTACTCATACAAATACTAGCACATTCTTACGCTCTTATACAATCAATGATACAAGCACACACTCATCCATACAGCCACTCTCACAATCACACACTCTCACTTATAGCCATTTCTCCAACACACATATATACTGCCATTCACATATGTACTAAATCACACATGTACTAATGAAATATAGATTCACTCACTAACACAACCATACACACACTCCCCCACCCATACAGTCCATTACAGATCTAGTCTTGAAACCATGCACCCAGTGAATCACCCACTCACATATCTATGCACAGAGTCACAGACACCCCACCCACACGAACACTCAGGCACCCATACAGATACTCAGACAACCAATCTATAACCCATATAGACAATCATGTAGCAATTTACAAACACATACAGCGACTTACACACCCGCAGACAGACAAATAAAGATATTCACACAGTTTAGTCACTAACCCATGCATTCAGTAAGATACGTTTAATCACTCACTTATACAGTCAGTAACGCACCTACAAAATCATCCATTCACACACTTATACACCCACTCATTCCTCAATATGCCTTTCCCTATATATAATAAACATATTTAAACTTTATAGAAACACACAGACACTGGATGATGTCATCAGTAATGTCATCAGTGATGTCATTTGAGATGTCATTAGTGATGTCATCAGTGATGTCACTGACCATGTCATGAGTGACGTAATATGTGACGTCATCAGCAGTGCATTGCGGGGCGCGAGTTATAGTTAGCTGAACTAACTATAACGGGGGAATTTCAATGGTTTTGTATGAGGGAAATGTCCAGCTAACTATAACGCCCCTGAAACCTATGGTTTGTTCAGTGAATTTCTAAGGTCTTTTAAATGCTAATTCCTAACTATAACGTGCCTGAAACCTATGGATTTTTCAGTGAATATATATATATATATATATCAATCAAAGCTCCAAGGTTCCCACCTGTGGAGATGCACTCTGACATCCACTGCAGTAACCTTCATGAGGTAAAAGCCGGATCGGCGGGCGGATCCAGTTTACAGCATGCCTGTCGATTCACGCCTGACGCGTTTCGTGCTCATTGCACTCTTCAGAGGCGCAACAGTCATTTTGGCATAGAGGCCACACCTCCCACTTAAAAATATGAGCCCTCCAATGGGCGACTCAAATGAGTCCGCGTTAGTTTGTGGGTCTTGTAGTGTGTGCCTCAGTTGTGTGCTGCTGTCTGAGACATTTCAAGCCCACCAATGGGCCTCCACTCGCACATCCGGCTTGTCAATCCTCCATGGATGCCTCCACATTGAGACTCTGTGATTTGGAGCTCCGTGGCCCCAAATTTCCGGGTGGTGCATCTCCCGCGGCTGGTAGGCCGCTTAAAAATCAAAGCTCCAAGGTTCCCACCTGTGGAGATGCACTCTGACATCCACTGCAGCAACCTTCATGAGATAAAAGCCGGATTAGTGGGCGGATCCAGTTTACATCATGCCTGTCGATTTACGCCTGACGCGTTTCGTGCTCATTGTACTCTTCAGAGGCGCGACAGTCATTTTGGCATAGAGGCCACACCTCCCACTTAAAATTATGAGCCCTCCAATGGGCGACTCAAATGAGTCCGCGTTGGTTTGTGCATCTTGTAGTGTGTGCCTCAGTTGTGTGCTGCTGGCTGAGATGTTTCAAGCTCTCCAATGGGCCTCCACTCGCACATCCGGGTTGTCAATCCTCCATGAATGCCTCCACAGAAGATTATGGAAATAATCTTAAAGACATAAGAATTGGTATGTTGACGGAACATGGTAAACAAGCTTTAGGAAGTCGGCTACTAAGGAACTTGTTTACATCTGAAAAAAGAACAGTAGAAGTAATGCATGATATGCTTGTAGAGAAGAAGTCTATAGTTTGTCTAATGCCTACACTGCAAGAGTGTGCTACATTTAATGAACAACTTCTCAAACTGGAAAACAACACTTTCTGGAAATCAAAGCTATTGACAAAATCAAACACCAGGGAGTGACAATTCTTCTTACTGAGAAACTACAGGCTAAATTGGATTCTTTATAAAAGTCTGTATCTAAAACTACAGGATAAGAAAAAACTTTACATGTATGTAAAAACTGTTGAGTAATTATGCGCCGTGATTTGAATGTAGAAAAAGGATTAGTAAGTAGAGCAATAGGAAAAGTTGTTGGTTTTGTACATTTTCAACATAGAGATGGAATAGAATTTTTGATTCTATATTTTGACCAGATTCATGAAGGAAGACAGACTGGGCATTGTGTTGTACATTTTTTGCTTGTAAAGGACTTGTGTGTTCGTAGACAACAGTTTCCTCTGGCTCTAGCATATGCAGTAACTATTCATAGATCTCAAGGTTTAAGTATAGACAGTGCTTTTGTAAATATTGGGAGTACGGTATACAAAGAGGAAATGGCATATGTTGCATTGTCTCGAGTAAGAACATTATCTGCTTTGTATTTTGATAGATTTTGTTGAGAAAAATATTAGTGCTGATGCAAATTGTGTAATAGAGTACAATCGTTTTTTTAAGAAGTCTTTATGCTCCTCATCTAGGTGAATATACAATATATGAGAAATGTGTAGTGTCCAAAACGGAAATATGTCACACATTCAGCTGAGGTTGAAAATAACAAAACGCTTGAAGAGAAAGTTGAAGGTGTAAAGAAAGAAAATATCTATTCATAGTCAATACACCATATTTTGCTAACCCGTTTTGAGTATATATTATGCCATTTGAGCCATACCCCAGATATCCAATGGCAATTCCTGCATGGGCATGCGAGACACAGGGCCCACAAAGACATTTCAATTTCTTTAGTTTTGACCATGTGAATCAGGACCCTAGAGCGGGTAACCGGGAATTAACACTCAGACTAAGAGAGGCCATGTGGATACTACGTCTGAAAGCTGTAGAGTTGGGCTTACATTCAGATCATAAATTACAATATTTTCTAGGTGACTAGGGATGTAATGAATAACATTGTACAGGCACAAGCTAGGTTTATTGTGATGTATTCATAGTAACATAGGATTGGGGCTTACACACTAACCCATCTCAACAATACAATTTAACAGGTCATGATAAGAACTATGAATGCATGTCACCCTTGTGAAATGAAATGGATGAAATTGTAGTAAAATTGTATGAAAATATACTGGAGCTTGGTCTCTGTCATATACCATAAGGTACCCCATCATAATAATATAATGGAGACATCATGATTGAATTCACCAAATGGCATAATATATAGTCAAAACGGGTTAGCAAAATATGGTGTATTGACTATGAATAGATATTAAGAAAGACTAGTAGGAATTACAACAATAGCAAAACATGAAATGTCAAGAATCATTGTATCTATCTATCTATTATGTGCTGGTGAAAGGGACATGACAAAATTATACTCTGTAAATGGCAGTAATTCACCATTTGATTTGGGATTGAGGGAACACAATTATAGGATATTTTAAATTTTCGGAGATTACAGAAATAAGTCAAAAACACAAGCATAATTATTATTGCACCATTGTAGTAAAAATATATATGGGCATGGTTACTACAAGAGGAGGGAACTCATACATGGTTAATAAAGCACCAAAGTTTGAATTGACAAAGAAACATCAGGACAATGAGGGTTGATGTTCTAGTCATCACAGCGGAAGAACTAATAATTAAAGGTCGAAGGTTTCTCTTTTGCTCCGAACACAGTACGACGGACGGATTATGGGAAACTTGAATCATGCGAGCGTACTCGCCTGCATGTATCTATTGCAAATTCAAAGTGAATTAGGAAAGATGGGCATTAGGGACTCTTAGAACGTAACAGAAAACTAATTTAGATATCTTGTGAACCATAGATTTCATTTTAGGAATTACGGGGACCACTAAGCTACACAGATTGAAAATGATAATTGGAAGTTACAGACAATTTGAACTGCACGACATAAGCGGGTAAGACAGGATTTCAATCCTTTCTTTCAGAAACAGGGACATATCTAACAGGAGTTTTTAATTACATTTTAATTAGTTGCAGAGACCGGTGGAATAAGACCTAGAAACAAATACTGGACTATTTGGCTACCGAGACGGAAGTAGAACCGGCAGTAAGGTAGGCATTTGGAAGCAAGAATCTATTGTGTTATCTGAAGACAATTACTGCCCCTCATTTGGCACATGTTGATGAATCCATACATTATATATAGTACAGGTCACTGATAATGTTAAATTGTGGATTAAGAAAGGTAAGGTAGGTGGACCACCAGATCACGCATGCATGCTTGTTAAGGGGATTCACAATATACTCACATTGAAGACTCCCATATTGGGATTATAGATTATTGGCACGTCCCATCACATGATTATAAAATGAACACTATATCAAAAGCTGATATGAGTTAACATGTACGACGATGATATATACAAACCTATGTGAAATTGAAATTGATGGAATTGTATAAGGATTTGGAGCATGGGTTTCCACTTGCACACTTCTAATAAGGTTAACAGTCAACAGCACTATGTCACAGGTACAGTGAGCTGGACTGTACAAGCACACTGCAACCAGGATGGTGTTGTTTATTGTGTCTTCTAGCCCTGAAGAAGTTGTGGGTTAATCCTGACATGACGAAACATGTGTTGGCTAAAGACTTAATGAAGAAAGAAAATAAAGATACAAAACAACATAAATATATTTGTATTATAACAACCCAATGTATGGTATTTTTTACGGAAAGTGTGTGCTCAGGGAAATGGTTGAATAATTTGTGGATTCTGCAGGAGGTCCTATGTGGGGGGATTTAAGGATGATTACCCCCTCCCTTTGAGCACCATAAAACTTGAATATCTAGAACTACACAGACACGAAAAGACAGTGAGTGCCGTTTCAGTTATTCGACTTTAAATTCACCCTCTCGGACTCGAGAAAGTGTATGTATTATATTCTTCTCATGATATAGGGCAGGTGGGTATTGAACTCTCTATTTGATGGCTTATGTGACACTTACATAGGTAACAGATATCTCCTACTGCAAATGAATGCTCTAATAGGACTGATAAGATTTGTGCATCTGTATGATAAGGTACATAGTTTTTAACTTAGGGTCATCAGATACTCAACACATGTTATGTAAAAGTACATACATACCTCAGTCATGATAGCACGCAGATATTCAAACTTGAAAAAGTGCACTTGCCATTTAAAGCAGACGCCTAAATTAATGCAGCCTACTTTAAGAGTACCTTTCCAGACACTCATATGAACTACCATAAACTCAAATCCATGTGCCATCATGTTTTAAACACCACTTTTCTCTTGCAGCTTCATTATTTACTATCAGCTCACAAAGTTAGGCCTAGGCAAACATGAAAGGCCAACTGCTCTCATGTCACTGTTGTAAGTCACACCATTTTTCTCAAGCCGTCAATTTGTGTGTTTGTGCCTCTTTGTGGTGTCATAATACATCAAAGGAAGCCTACACATACCAGAATATCTAAATTTGTGTACAAGAAAGTTTATGTATTACTTTTTCTTCTTTATACAGAACAGGTGAGTATTATAAGTGCTTTTTATTATATTTAAAAATTTGACTGTTCTGAAGTTCGATGTATGTTCTCATTTGAAGAAGTATTTTAAAGATACATCATAGAGCTAATAGGCATAAGTTTTAAACAAAAGAATCTATTTTATATGGCACAACCCATGCACTCATCAATTTATACACACACTACCTGAACACTTATGTGAATCGCATAGCGACTAGCTTTGCACTCATCTATTTACTCAAGCAGTACCTATGCACTCATTCATTGACTCAAGCACTATCCATGCACTCATGTATTCACCCAAGGACTACCTTTGCACTAATCTCAACAATCTTTCACTAATACTTGTACTTATCAATTTGTTCTTGCACTACCTATGCACTCATCCAATCATTCACGCACTATCATTGCACTCAACCATTCACTCAAGCACTATGGATACACTCCTCTATTCTCTCAGGTACTAACCATGTTCTTATCCAATGACACAGGCACTACACTTGCACTCATCCTGCTGCCCAGGGATTACCCATGCACTCATCCGATCAGCCAGACACTACTCTTGCACTCAACTATTCACTCAGGCACTACCTATGGACTCATCCATTCTCTCAGGTTCTACCCATGCACTCATCCAGTCACCCAGGCATTACCCATGCACTCATCAAATCACTTAGGCACAACCCTTACACTCAACCATTCACTCAGGCACTACGCATGGACTCATCCATTCTCTCAGGCACTACCCTTGCATTCATGTAATGATGCAGGCACTACCCTTGCACTCATCCATTCACTCAGGCACTACCATTTACTCATCCAATCACCCAGGCACTACCCATTCACTCATCCAATCACCCATGCACTACCCTTGCACTCATCCAATCACTCAAGTACTACTCTTGCACTCATCCAATAACTCAGGCTCTACTCTTGCACTCCACTATTCACTTGGGCACTACCCATGAACTCATCCATTCTCTCAGGTTCTACCCATGCACTCATCCAATTACTTAGGCAAAACCCTTAAACTCAACCATTCACTCAGGCACTACACATGGACTAATCCATCCTCTCAGGCACTACCCTTGCATTCATGTAATGATGCAGACACTACCCTTGCACTCATCCATTCACTTAGGCACTACCATGCACTCATCCAGTCACCCAGGCACTACCCATTCACTCATCCAATCACCCAGGGACTACCCATGCACTCATCCAATCATGCAGGCACTATCCATGCACTCATTCAATCACTCAGGTGCTACCCTTGCACTCATCCAATCACTCAGGTACTACTCTTGCATTCAACCATTCACTTAAGCACTACCCATGCACTCATCCATTCACTCAAGCACTACCCATGCACTCATACAATCATCTAGGCACTACCATGCACTCATCCAATCACCCAGGCACTACCCATTAACTCATCCAATCACCCATGCACTACCCTTGCACTCATCCAATCACTCAGGTACTACTCTTGCACTCAACCATTCACTCAAGCACCGCCCATTCACTCATCCAGTCATGCAGGCACTACCCATGCACTCATTCAATCACTCAGGTGCCACCCTTACAATCAGGCAATCACTCAGGCACTACCCTTGCACTCAACCATTCACTCAGGCACTACACATACACTCATCCATTCTCTCAGGCACTATGCTTGCATTCATATAATGATGCAGGTACTACCCTTGCAGTCATCTATTCACTCAGGCACTACCCTTGCACTCATCCATTCACACAGGCACTACCCATGCATTTATCCAATCACCCAGGCACTTCCCATGCACTCATGCAATTAGCTAGGTGCTACCCTTGCCCTCATTCTTTCAATTAGGTGCTACCCATACACTCATGCATTCACTCAGCCGCTACTCATGCACTCATCCATTCACATAGGCACTACCCGTGCACTCCTCCATTCACTCGGACACTAACCTTCTACTCATCCATTCACCCAGGCACTACCCATGCACTCATCCAATCACGCAATCACTACCTATGCACTCATCCATTCACTCATGCAGTACCCATGCAGTCATTCATTCACTTAACCAGTAACCATCCACTCAACCATTCACCCAGGCACTACTTCTGCACTCATCCATTCACTCTAGCACTACCCATGCACTCATGCAATCACACACGCACTATTCATGCAGTCATTCATTGGTACTGTCAATGGTGTGTCAGAACTTAAAATAGAACCCACAGAAGTACTGGGCCCTGCAAGTTCTGCATCCTGTGATTGCTGTTGAAGTTCTCGCTGGTGCTGCTCTGTTGTGAGACGGTTTGGATGGATGGTTTGGAGATGTTTCATCATGAAGGATGTCCCACATGAGAATTTTTTCTTGGAGCACCTCCTCGCGCAAAGTGCACATCACTTTAGGCACGTTGACTTTCTTCTCCCCAGGTGGAATGGAAAAAAGGTCCAGACTATGCTCTCCTTTCTTTTCTTGATAGGCTCCTCCTGCTCCTCTACATCTGCAACCTCATCTGCAGGTGGATTGGCAGTTGCCATTTCTCGTGAAGGTCAAGTAAGATGAACACAGCAGGTTTTATCCTAAAGAAGCTCCTGAAAGAAAAAACAAATTGGGTGGGGACCTCCAAGTACTAGAATAGAAAGCTTCTTAACCAATAAAATCCTTTTTTTTAAGTCACATGGGATTCGGGTACTAGACGCGTATTCACCGCTCACCGGACACAACTTCAGAAAATATGTGTAAACGGTATTATATATCTTTTCCAATTACAAATATAGTGGTTTTACAAATATGAAAGTAAATCTGTTGGTATAATGTATAATATAAAATTATATCTATATGTTTTTAGAACTACTTAATTTGTGCTTGAGATGTGAACTTATCTCGCACCCGGAAATACATGCACAAGGTTACGCAGAAGGGTAGCGGCTTCCGTAATTTTATCAAAAGACCTCAACTATTCAAAATATTTATATTAATGTAAGTTTTATAACTCTTTCTATAAAACATATACGAGTGATTTAAAATGTATATAGTATATATCATGTATTTAAATTTAAAAAAAATGAAAAATGTGGGAGTCACGCACCCATCGCGTACCCTACGTGGACATTAAAATATAGTGACACCCTGCTCAGATTCGCGCACCCACCGTGACCGGTACAAGATTGGTACATGACTCTCACAGTTCCTTTTTAAATAAATATAAATAAGTACATATATAAACTAAAAATGTTGAAAAATTATGTTACCTTTATAAATGTGAAAAAAAATGGAACAAGCCATGTTAACACATAGTATAACTTCTTCTACACAGTGCAATTCTTCAGTTTGTAGTACCATCTGCAATCAAAATCTTTTACTACTTGCATTTAGTTGGAGGTTCTTGTTTTCATGCTGTCGAGAGTGCTTATTGTTCTTTTGTGAGACATTGGCGGTGATGTCGCTGCCAAGCCCTGACCCATCAGGCTGGGTGGTTCTCTTCATCAAAATACTTATGGATATATATACATATATATATATATATATATATATATATATATATATATATATATATATATATATATATATATACACATGATTGAAGGAGAGAGAGAGTGCAGTGGAGCAGCTGTTTAGCGACGCTGAGGTCGTAGATGAAGTCCCCAAAGTGAAAAAGGAGGGAGAGCCTGTGAATGCAAATGACTATATGGAGCTTTTAAACGCATTAGAGTAGCTTATTAAGAGAGAAACATCCAAGTGGTGGGAAAGCAATCCCTCACAAGATACTTGGAGGTGGGAAGAATCTCCATAGGACTGCGCATACTGATAGCTCCCACGTACGAACACTAACCCAGACATGCTGCGAGAGTGGGCAGAGAAAAACGCTGATTCGTCAAAACGCATGTTGGCTATCTTGATTAAATACACAGACATAGACAGCGAGCCCTACTTAAAGAAATCGATGCACTCTCAGAGCAATTGAGAAAACTGCCGGAGCAGGACATCATAAAAAAACTTCAAATGGATATGCAAGAACGAGTAAAAAAGTATGAACAGACCATCAAGAATAGAAAGGCAACAAAATTCAGGAGGGACAAACTGGATTACCAGAGAAGCCACATTTTTTAATTTTCAAAGAGTTTTGAAAATATACAACACCAGAAGATGGGCACTGGTTCACAAGGCAAAATACTATGAGCCAATGAGGAATCAGAGTCAGAAAGCAGCTCAGAAGCAGATACTGATAATGAAGATGTACGTAAGATTAGGAGTAGAGGACGAGCTGCGTTTTTTGAGGTGGGACAGAAGCACAAATTTAAGACCATTACAGGAGCAAGAAATAACCTTCCTAGTTGGAGGAAGAGGAAGAGGAAAGACCGCAGGTCAAGGAGATGAATTGACCAAGAAAATAAACAACAAGAAAAACAAACAACTGACAACAGTATTAGTATAATCAATTTATCTGATTTAACATTAAATGCAGAAGAAACCAAGATTTTATCACGCGGTCTATCTTATTGTGCCCCAGAAGATAAGGACTATGTGCAAACTAGGATTGACTGTTTTAAATTTACCCGCAAACTTAGATTGGCGACATATTTTTCAGTAAGCAGGGCTGCTGAGGGCCTGATTACTGAGGCTACCAATGATGCTGCTACACTGCAAATTTCTGACATTGATATACTAAGGGATCTGGACAGTTTGGAAAGAGAAGGTGGACAGGTGATATCTGATGATGTTTTATTAAGGGGACAAGGTTTAAGCAAACCAAGTACACCTTTTAAACCCCTTTCCACCTTCTTACCCAGGGTTCCCAAAGATGCCATAGATTCCTTGACAGATTTAGTTGTCTATGATCTGAAACAATTATATTCTGATCAGCAGGCTAATAGTCCCACAGAGGCCTCAGACATAGGCTATAGGAATCTAGTTAAGAAACTACTTTCCAGACCAGATATAGTGGTTAGACAAGCGGTCAAAGGTGGGAACATCGTCCTTTGGCCGCTTGGTATGTACCTGTTAGGGTTTGTGCAAGGAACATAGCTCAGCCTCACACTGCATCATAAGAACATATTTATAAGCATGCTATTGTTGTGTACTGTTCTGTCATTAATATGCAGATTTTCGAAAGAGCTCCATTAACTGTACTAAAAGCTTAATAGATCATTGTATTTGCTTATGCTTGTTTTTATGTTGCCCCATCGTGAGCACTCAAGTGTTGTTACAATCATTGCACTTACCTGTGCTCGTTTCTAATATGAGAATCAGGGTGCATTTTTTTAAAGGTCACACTGCCAAACCAAGAACTAATTTTCATAAACTGCACGCGCCTGCTTAAGGAGTTGGGACATGTGCGCCACGTTCTCTTCCCCGCCAACCGAAGAACCCCACCCTACAAGAACTCTATAAAAGCCCTTGAAACCCAATCACACGCGCTTGCGCTCGTTTGTCCACTTCCTCACCTGGATTCCAGAGATCGTCTCTCCTCTCTTCCTGCAGCAAGAGGATTTCTTCTTCGATGCTTCCTTTCCCGGCTGGGTCTCCATGGCGACGCCGACGCGGTGATCCTTCTTTCCGGTCCCAATTCCTTTCTGCTCCGACCTGAAACAAAGATAAAAGAGATATTTATTATCGCGTGCATAATCAGAAGCGCATTCAAAGGGATACTTGATTTTATTATAACTTTAGTTTGGATTCAATGCACGTTGTCAACCAGAAGTGATTTATGACTTAAAAAAAAAAAAGAGAGGCTGTCAGTGTTGTATGAACAAAATACGATTTTTGAGACTCATATACTTCTACAAATACTCACCTTGAAATACCGGAACTTTTCCCAAACCTTCGGTGCAATGAAGGGCAGCAGTTGTGCCTATAAAGGAATAAAAATCAAGAGAAGAGGACAATAATTAAGGACATTTCAAGACTCATTTAATATGTTTTGGGAGACAATACATGTTGTATTAGAAGTTCGATATCAGTAAGTTAGTGACCAGCAGTACAGCATATTATGAGCAAAGATTGGCACATATGGTGAATACTATTCTTTTATGTTTTCTGCAGATACTAGCTAGAAATATAATTTAGGCTGCATTCTTTAACGAACACTGTTCTGGTGAAAATAACCACAAGCACTGGAAGGTATTTCCCGAATGATAATGTTTAATAGATAGAGAGAAGAAGACGAGTTAACATATTTCGCTTGATCAGCTCACAGATGCAAGAGTACTTGAAATTGTAATTAAAGAAAGGAGTGGCGTCAAGTGAAGTTGAAAACAGTGGAGTGTTTCTTTCTGTTTATTATTTTGTCACATTTTTCCCCCTTCCCCTGGAGATCTATTCTTGCCAGACTGCGTTGTGAATTCAGTCGAGCGGGTATAGGTTTTTAGGGGCAGAAGAGAAATAACGTCTCATCTCTCAAGTTGAACAACCTGGTCTTCAGGTGAGTGAAGGTTAAACAGTACCAAGCTGAAGCGATGTCACAGCTTAGAGATAGACAGTGCTACAAGTAGGTTGACAATGATACATCACTTACAGAGCCCGGTCGACATCGTAAGCGCTTTTAACACGAAGGTTATATCATACCTACTACGCTTCTACTCTCAATGTTTTAAGCATCCATCATTTTATCAAGACTCGGCATTTGCAAGAATTCACCATTAAACCAGGTTTTACTACACACATGAGCTCTTCGCAATGAAGTATAAAAGAATTATCATTCATTCGTAAATTACCATCAAATAAGGTTTTGCTATTTACATGGGCCTATCGAAACGAAAAGTATAAAAGAATAGTCATTCCTTCTCAAATCAACTGACTGTAACTGAATGAATAAACATCCATCAAGGTGTCCATTTATCAGAAAATAACCTACTTAATTTCCTGGAACCCCTACTTTTGCATCTTGGAGTACAGGAATTGTGGCTTTTTTTCCTGACGAAGGCGTTAACTACGCCGAAACGCGCGTCGAATAGTATACAGTTGTGCCACCGCATTTGTTTACTTTTCATCCCTATGTAGCCTACAACCTATTTTATTGTTTGTCATGATTTTTTACCATGTATGTAATAAATTTGTTTTTATCTTTGAATGTACTAAACAATTATAATTAAAAAAGAACTACAATTTTCATTTTTCGTCTCACTGCTTAAATTTTTCTGACTATTGGATAGAAAATACTTTCAGCTGTTATCTATAAGAATTGCCTAGGCTGTTACTTTTCAAACATATATTACCCTGTCCTAGGAATTATCAGGGGGTCCTTACTATTTGCGTTAAAAAACAAAAAAGAAAAAAAAAAGAAAAAAAAATGATACATCACTAGCCACCACTGTCACTTTCCATTTAAGATTAGAACATTGGAGATCTGTAGGGCTTATCTCTCAAGCAGAGCACAAGTTCCTAAAAGTAGATTCGCCAGTGACACCAATATTGTACATTATACCAAAGCTGTACAAAAATGTAAGTGTCCCACCAGGTCGTCCGATTATATTGGCAATCGGTAGTCTATTTGAAAATGCCTCACGATTTTTAGATTTCTTTCTGCAAGATTTTGTCAAAAACCTTTCTTCTTACACCAGAGACACTGGAGACTTCCTCAAAAAGATATTTGACATCAATTGGGAGGAGAATCTTATGATGAGCACATTAGACGTCTGCTCCCTTTATACCAGCATCTCACATGTGGATGGTATAAGGGCAGTGCAATACTATTTGAGCACGCGGCGAGTAACCCTGTACAGACACGCTGAGATGCTGGTAGACATGTTAAGTTGGTCTCTTAAGAACAACACTTTTCTTTTTGGTAAGGACCTGTATCAACAGGTCAGGCGGACTGCGATGGGCACCGGCTTCATCCCCAGCTATGCTAATTTGCATAAGGGCTGGTGGGAGGAGCAGGTGCTGGCGGTGCAGTACGCTAAAGAAATCTCAGATAATGTGGTCCTATGGACCCGTTATATTGATGATCTTTTCATTATTTGGTGAGGCGATATTCCATCAGCAGAGGCATTCACAACAATGACCTCAATTTACGTTTTACATCTCACCTCAGCAAGGAGGACGTCTAGTTTTTAGACCTCACAGTATATATACAAGATGGAAGGGTTAATACCAAAACATTTTATTTCATAAGAGCACTGCTGGCAATACAATACTCCATGAAAACGCAGTTTCCATCCTCCCTAATTGGTCAACAGCATCCCTTATGCTGAGAATTTGAGAATGAGAAGGAACTGTAGCTGTACAGATCTACTGTATCAAGCACAAGAAGGGCTAAATGAGTGCTTTGAGCAGCAGGGGTACAGCAAGACAGTATTGAAAACAGCTAGAGAAAATGCAAGTTCTAAGCCAAGGGAGCAACTGATATTCGTATAAAACAAAAGAGGGAGAGAGATGCATTCGAAAAAGATTCAATCAAAAAGAAGGGGGAGAGATAGAGAAAGGAATAATTCAGGGCAAAAGAATTTCCTATTTGGAAAAAGACCCATCACTCACCAACCTGGTTGGTGACATGCTTCATCATCTGGGTCCCACCCTGACCGCCGAATGCTGTCAGGGTGTGCTTCGACGCCTGAAATTCCAGCGGAGCGGGTTTTCGTGTGTGTAGGTGAGTGAAAACGTGAATGATGAAAAATAAAAGTGATATATTAAAAGTGTCAGCGGTGTGCTTCCTAATAATTTAATATGAAGCCACTTGGCACGATTAAAACCTGTGAATAGATATCGTAACTGGTATTAATGGCCAGTGATATAGTGTTGGTATGTATGTGTGGTCAACATGTTTCAACCTTTCTAGTAATTCTTAGGTTTTCGTCAGGACCAGGAATTTGAGGAACGGGGGGTCTGCACTCGCTAAGGTGCACCCACACCCTGAACCTCTGTGTACTACACCTTTATTAGAGAGTAGTTTGTTGTGCCTTCAAGCCGTTCTTGAAGGATGATTCGGATCTGTAAAAGTAAAATCAGAAAAAAGAAACTTTCTATTGGAATTATTCCCATTAACTCTCCACGCTCACTTATTATGGCATGCGACATGCAATGTGAGTTGTTGCATGCAATCTATTGTGGGTTGTTGAGGGTGGTTTTTGCATGTCTCAATCCATGTATAGGGCATGCATTGTTGATTTGGCGAAAAGAATTATTATTAATATTCTCGCATCACGTGCATTAGTTGTGCCTGTCTGTTGGCAATACAAGAAGGGCATACGTGATGATTCACACTGCTATCAAACACTTCTAGTGCAGTGCGCGAATATTTGTAAAAGTTTAGACAGAGACAAACAAATAAAGAGCGCTCAAGGACTCACGTTAAAAAGGCTAAATATAAAGCCTCATGGTTCCAGTGGGGAGCGTGGGCTCTGAACCATTACTGTGATAGAAAAGGAAACAACATTTTCAGCTTGATTTGTCTTACCTTGATCTTGTAAGGCCCTTCTATAGTTAGAGTAGGGATACACTTACGTTCTCTCACCGGTACGCCCGTTTACACACCTACTTCGGGGTCCCACAGTTACCGAATGCTGGCGCCGTGTCTATCATGGTCGGTATTTAAGAGAAAATGCTTCCGCCCTTGTGACTTGGGGTGTGGTTTAATTGGGTCATAGGGATCAAGGTAAAATTCTGTATTTTGTGAAAAGTGATAAGGGTTCTGCAATAAAGAGGTGTTTATTTGCAGATGTTTGCTAAGTCATAGGGCTCGGCTTAAAATTCAGTAACCCGTGTAAATAATAAGGGTTCTGCAGTAAAGAGGTATATTGCAGAGAAAAGGTAACAATGGATTCTGATTGAAACCTTGTGTGTGTTATAACAATAAACTGAGAAGAAGAGATAACAGAGACCAAATTCATCTACTAAGTACTGAGTTCCATGGTATATTGTCGTTCAGCCCTGTTATGTGGGTTGACAGACGGTACACCCATCTTTGTTCCTTTTCAAAGAGTGTATTCTGACTTTCGACAGATTCAATAACAGTCCAAATCATATCATTTGGAGTGTGGTTATTGCTGATAAAATGTTCAGTCAATTTAGTAGTCGCTTTCTTGCATCGGATAGTACTACGATGCTCTGTTATGCGTTGTTTCACTTTACAAGTGGTCATGCCTACATAACATAGATTACAGGGGCATGTTATGAGGTAGACTACATTGCAACTGTTGCAATTGGTATGGTTTTTTTGTGTCCAGATCTTGTTTTCCAGTGTCAGTGTTTTGGTGTGTGTAGTGAGGTGACATACTGAGCAGTTCCCACAGGGATAGTGACCTGTAACTTTCGGTAGTCCCCAAAAGGTCAGGACTGTGGCTGCATCAACTGCAGTGATTTTCTTCGGTCGAGTGTTAACCAGTGAGTCTTTTAGACTTCTTGCTCGTTTGTTTGAGAATAAAGGCTTCTCCCATTGCAGATTGCCATTGTTTAGGATTGACCATCTTTTTCTGATGGTGTTCGTCACCTGATTCGACATAATATTGTAGGTTGTCACACCGGTGAGAGGTGGTTTCTGTGTCGGTCTACTGGTTTCTTCTAATAGGGCATCTCGGGGTTGGTTTCTCGCCCGTTTTTGGCCCTTGTCCAAGATATGCTGAGGGTAACCTCTTTCTGAAAGCTTTTTGGAGAGAGAAGAGGCCTGTGTTTTGTAGTCTGTCAGTTTGCTACAGTTCCTTCTTAATCGAAGGAACTGGCCATAGGGTAGATTTTCTTTTAGTGCTCTCGTGTGAAAGCTATCATATTGTAGTAGATTGTTTTTGGATGTTGGCTTGGTATAAGTTTTTGTTTCAAGTTTGTTGTTTTCATTGTGGATTTCCACATCTAAAAATATCATAGTGGTTTTATCAATGCTGTGTGTAAATTTTAGATGGGGGTCACAGGTGTTGAGCCAAAAGATGAAATCTTGCAATGTTGTCATTGGGCCTTGCCAGATTGCCAGTACATCATCTATATACCTTCGCCAAAGTTTGAGGTACTTGGAGAAGGGTCTGTTAGCCCCGAGAATAAATTGTTCCTCAAAATCAAAAACATAGAGGCCCGCTACACTAGGAGCAAAAATGCTCCCCATAGATGTACCTCCTGTTTGGAGGTAAAGTTGACCTTCAAATTCAAAGTAATTCTTCATTAGGGCGAGTTCTGCGCATTTGAGGACAAAATCTCTTGGGACATTATGGTCCCAAGTGGGTTCTCCAGGGCTTTTGCTAAGACTGCCAATGTAGCCTCTTGAGGGATATTAGTATACAGGCTTTCTATGTCGAAACTGACAAGGATAGTTTCTTCATTAGTCTCGATGTCTTTTAATACATTGAGGACCTCTTTGGTGTCTCTCAGATATGTGGAAGTCTTCTGTATCATGGGTTTGAAGAAGAAGTCACTATATTCAGAAAGGGGTTGGAGGACAGAGCCTATCCCAGATACGATGGGTCTGCCTGGTGGGGGCGATTTATTTTTGTGCATCTTAGGATGTACATAAAAGTAAGGTATTTAACCTTCATTGCTGGTTAGGAAATTAGCCTCCTGTTTGCAAATATACCCTCTTTCCTCGGCGCTGTTGACAAGATTGGAAATTTCTTGTTTCAGTGCAACAGTAGGGTCTGAGGTGAGGGGTTTATAATTGCTACGATCTTCGAGGAGTCTCCTACACTCAGCCTGATAGGATGTTTTGTCCATTATGACTATCCCACCTCCTTTATCGGCAGGTTTTATGACAATGGTGTCGTCATTACGGAGCGCTATTAGGGATTCCTGTTCAGTTTTAGTCATATTCATAAAAGGTTTTTTTGGGGAAAGTTTTTCTATGTCATTGTAGACCGCCTGTTCGAAAGTTAGAACCTCAGGAGGAGTAGTATGTGGAGGTGGAATGAAAGTAGATTTCCCTCTAAAACCAGTCACATTAGGATTAGTACTGATGGACGTTGCGTCAACCTCTTCCTTTTCAAAAAAGGCTTTTAATCTCAATTTTCTAAAGAAACCTGCTAATTCTGCATGCAACTTGAATCTATCAAGGCTAGGGTCGGTACAAACCCCAATCCTTTGTTTAGAACACTTTGCTCGGACTCAGTCAGGTTTCTAGAGGACAGGTTAGTTACTAACTCTTGCTTATTCCTGGGCCCTGCCCCATCGTTTTGCTCCTGGTATTTTTGCCTACACTGTCGTCGTCCTCCCAGGGCACCTGTGTCTTAACTCTCCGTCTTCCTCTCCCTCCCCTCTCTAAAAAAGGAGGCCTGAAGGTGTTTTGTGGGAAAAACGGTTGTTGAAAAGGGGGTTGCCAACCATACATTGGGTAGTGCTGTGGGGGAGGAGGGGAGTGATTTTGGTAGGCAACTGATATTCACCAACTTAGCAAGCAAGAGGGAGTCTCGAGATGGAGCAGAACCAAAGTTTCGATTCATTACAGGATATAGTATACAGCAACAAAACATCAGAGCCATAAGGCAGAAACATTGGCATGTACTGCGAGGCGATGCCTTTTTGAGACAGAAGCTGGGTAAAGGTCCCCTAACAACCTTTTGGAAGGCTAGATCTTTGCGACAAGCGTTAGTGACAAATAGCCCGGGGATCAGTGAAAGCAGGGGTTTCAGAAGGTGCCACAAATGTAAGGCCTGCAAGTTTGGGGAGAATACCATGGAAGTGCGCTTACCTTTCACAGATAGGAAGTGGAATATCATGAAACCCCTGAATTGCAAGAGTCAATTTGTGGTGTATGCTCTTAGGTGCAGTTGCCTCAAACTCTATATAGGCAGCACAATTTTACTGATCCACCAAAGGATTTTACAACACATCAGGGCCATAAATAACAGAGATCAAACATATCCGATGGCCCGACACTTTGGGAAATTCCATGGCAGCAAGGTAGAGGATCTGGTATACTTTGTGCTAGACCAGGTTCTCCAAATGTTGAGAGGAGGCAACAGGGAAAGATGCCTAAGACAGTTGGAGTCAAGATACATCTTAAGCTTCAACAGTAAGATCCCCAATGGCCACAACACTGAGGAAGATCTACATATCCACTTGTAAGAAATTATACAAAATAGAAAAGGTAAATAGATGGCGGCTGAGTAGAGGCTGAGTAGAGGTTGCAGTATGTCCTCCCTGTCTGTGTCCCCCTGAGATGATCCTGCACAGCTAACCCAGTACAGCTACAGCTTCTGAGATTCGAGAGTCGAGACTGATCGCAGCATAAGGATAAAATTAAAAAGGATAATGTCGAGAACTGGTCGCTACTGATTTCTGCGGTCTGTAAGCGGGAAAAGAAAAAGCTCCTAGGCTCCAAGGCTCCTAGACTGTTTCAGCAGCCTCCGGCGGTCTTAAAAAAACTTAAAGAAACCTCCTGGCTGTCAGCAAGTAAGTCTTAGGCTTAAGTCTTGGTCGACGGTCGAAGGGGGATTCATAGAGGCCATTGTGTCTTCACTTTTAGCTACTATACTGTAAAAATTAAATAAAACCCCTGCAAGCCAAAGCCTAGCTAAGTCAAACGTTTCCTGATGAAGTTGTGAAGAGCTCGTGAATCGAGTGAATCGAGCGCCCAAAGGAACGAAGGAACAAAGGTAAAAATAGAGCCACGGCTCGACTATCCATGCCGCCATTGCAGCTAAAATCAAACGCACATGCTGCTACTAACCTAAAGTGTCTGGCGGGTCTTTCCAGGTCGCGCCGCGCACTCGGGTCTCCGTCCTCCTGTGGCCCAGTGCTTGGATCGCCAGCGGTGGAGATCAACATTGAGGTTTGCGGGAGACGGCGTGCGTGACGGAGGCTTCAGCCATCGTGGAGCCGTCGTCTGGTGCAGGCACGGCATTCACAGCGTCCGGAGTTACAGATCGGCCGGTTCTCTCTAGCGGTTGTCACTATAGTAACAAGGAGAGAGCATAATCTTGAAACAAACAGGTCACTATAGACAGCAAATAATGACCAGTCTAACTTTATCATGGCTAAACTAAAAATTATCTCAATTAATATATGTGGTCTCAATGATATGAAAAAAAGACAGAAAGTAGCCATTGGGCTACAGCAAATGGCTGCGAATATTGTTTGTTTACAGGAGACACATATCGAGGGTTCCCAACATTACCTGCTTAAAACATTTGAGTATAAACTCATCGCTGCCTCGACACAGGGGGTCCAAACTAAGGGGGTGGCCATTCTGGTGAAAGAAGTGGGGATCCAATGTACAAAATCTTCATATGATAAATACGGGCGTTGGGCAATCACTGAATTGCACTATAATAATGGATCAAATAAGCTGACGCTATGTACTATCTATGGGAGTGTCAATGATGATCCAGAAGTATTGATTCATGTTTCCAATGAGCTAGTACACTGGCCTATGCCCCTGATAGTCTGTGGGGACCTCAACTTACATCTACCAGGAAACTGGTTGTCAGGGAACGAGTTTAAATATCAAGGCAGGAAACCTAAAGTTTATCGGGCACTTCAAGATCTTTGCACACTACATGATTTGACGGATAGTTGGCAAGGCAAACATCTTATGGATCCCAGGTTCACATATTATTCTCATCTACATTCACGTCATGCCCATTTAGATTATATGCTTATCTCAAACTCCTTGAAAATTAATTGCTCAATAGAAAAATTACCGAAAGTTTTATCCGACCATAACCCATTAGAATTAAATCTAAACTGTATTAAAAGCAATCCATCAATTAGATTATGGACTTTTGAAAGGGCACTCTTGAAAAATTAGAATTATTGTCAAAAGATGAGAGAATGGATCCCGATTTTTTATTGGATAATTTGGGTAGTGCACCGATCAATGTGGTCTGGGATACCCTGAAAGCAGGTTTTAGAGGGGAAACACAGCAGTTCTCATTTCCTTCTAATAGAGAGGGTAAACAGCACATGGCCATATTACTGGAACAACTTGGAAGCGCAGAAGAAGATCTAATCAAAGCTGTACAAGAAGGAAGGACAACAGAAAATGACTTGGCCAGGGTAGCAATTGTTAGAAACCTCATTTCTGAGATTTTTATAGAAAAGGCAATAGCTAAAGCAACATCATGTAAAGAGAAGGTTTATGAAATGAGTAAACAAGTGGGACACCAGTTAGCGGTTCGTACTAGAGAAGAATTTTCTGCAACAACAATAAAAAAAATCCAAGATCCAGAACTAGGTTTGAGAACAGATTCATCGGAAATTAGAACATCATTCCAGAAATTCTATCAAGAACTTTATACAGAGCCAGACAAAGGACAGGATTACCCAGAAGCATATTTAGAGTCAACTATCCGTAATAAATTTAAAAAAGAGGATCAAGATAAGTTAGATAATCCCCTTGTCTGGGTTGAAATTCTTTTCTCTCTAAACTCATTGTCAAACGGAAAAGCAGCAGGTGTTGATGCGATCCCGACGGAGTTCTATACTAAGTTTGTAGAACAACTTAGGGTTATCATGACATATCTTTCAGGGCGGGACACCACCGGCCTCTTGGTCGGATGCTAAGATTGTGGGTTTTCCCCAAAAAAACTAAATAGCCACAGAAATGGGATCTTACCGCCCTATAACCCTGATAAATGGGGATTTCAAAATCTATTCTAAACTTTTGGCCTCTCGATTGGCACCGATTATAAACAAAATCGTGTCCGAACGTCAACATGGGTTCATTCCCGGTAGATCAACAATCGATCATGTGCAGAGAGTCATCTCCCTATTTGATTATACAGAGACAACAGGAGACCCTATGGCGCTTATTCTGCTTGACGCGGAAAAAGCATTCGATAGGGTCTCCTGAAGATTTCTTTGGGCCGCCCTGTCTTACTCTGGGATCACCGAGAAATTTATAAAAGCTATACAAGGACTGTACATCAATCCGGGGGCCCGTGTTTTGATTAATGGGCTTTTCTCTGAAAGATTTACTATTACCCGGGGAACTAGACAGGGATGCCCATGTTCTCCTCTCCTTTTTTCAATCTATATTGATTCATTCATTTGCCGGCTAGAGAACCATACGTCAATATTACCTATTCAAACACATAATCATAAAACTAATATTTTAGTATATGCAGACGATATAGAAATTGTCACCCCCGATCCTCATAGTGCTATAACTGCTATAGAAGATGAGGCACAACAATCTGGAACTGTATCAGGGTATAAATTAAACCCTGGGAAAACTCAGATTGTTCTGAATGATAAAATCAAGATGAGGGGCATAAGAGTTACCGATAATGCTGTATATCAAGGGGTTAACATAAGTGCCAAAATAGAAAATGTAGTCAGTATTAATATAACCCCCTTAATTGCCCGCACCAAAAAAGAACTGGCTCGATTGAATAATTTGCACCTGACAATAGGGGGCAGATGCAACGTAATTAAGATGCTGTTTCTGCCAAGATTTTTATATTTCTTTCTAGCTAACTGTCTGGAGTTCCCCACAGAATCATTAAAAGCAATAGATGCAATTTTTTCCAGATTCATTTGGGGATATAATAATCCTCGTCGGGCCCTCAGATGGATCACCTTACCTAAGGAAAGAGGGGGATTAGCATTACCCAATTGTAAATTATACTATTGGGCCACTGTCCTAAGGTATAGTGTAAACTTGATTTCCCAGGATTCCTATGATCATATTATACCGACACCTCAAGAAATTATTCTAGGGGAGGGCTGTGACGGATGCTTTTGGCGACACATCAACAATTGTTATTTCAAGAAAACTAAGTTTAAGACTATATCTAGTGCACATAAAGTCTGGTGTAATGTACGAAAGCTAATTGGGCTGGGACGATATTCATCCTATACCCCCTTAAACAATAATAACGATCTTCCTGAGATCTTTCACGATAGTTGTATGGAACGGTGGGTCATTGCAGGGCTGAAGCAGCTAGGTTGTTTTTATACTCCGAATGGTCTCAAAATATTTTCGGAGTTACATCTCAATTATGGAATCAGCAACAAAGATTTTTTTAAGTTCCTTCAAATCAGAGACTTTTTATCCAAGAAGGGGGGGGGGGGGTCGATTAAAATTTCAAACAAGTCAAATTATAGATAACCTATGTAAAAAACCTACCCCTAAGATCTGGGAACTATATGACGCTTTGAATTCGCTACTCCCGGATAATATGGAGAAACAATACACAAGCTGGCAAACAAAATTAGCAGTTCGACCAGAAATTCCCCCTTCTGCATTTGAATTATTGCAAACATATTTGATGTCCATTAAATTACAAACCCAATTTTATAAGACATTTTTTTCCCTATACTATACTCCTCATAAAATTGCAAAGTGGGGACCTGGAAAGGGAACTACATGCCCGCAATGTATGTTGTATGAGGCTGATATTATTCACATGTTCGCTTCATGCAATATGCTTACAAACTTGATAACAGAAATTTCTGGTTTTCTGTCCGAGATATTTCAAATCAGGATGAACATAACAACAGAAGAGATTATATTGGGAGTTGCAAACCAGAAGAGACTAAAGCATATGCAAGGCCTAATCTTTGTTGCTTTGGCAGTTTTACGGATGTGTATCGCTACATCCTGGCTCGATCCGAACCCACCCGCTTTTGCACAATGGAGAACTAGATTACTGGCAACATGTAGTCTTGAGGTGGCCATTTACAAAAATAAAGGGTATAATAAAAGAAAAAGAGGCATGACAATCTGGGAACCTTTGCTTTCATGGATACATATCCACACTTAATTATCATTTCGTTTCGTGACCTCAAACGTTTGTCGTTATCTTATTGGTTTTTCTCTTTATGTGATGTAGCGCCTTTGGTCCGGGTGGGGGGGGGAAATATGGAATGTAATATGGGGGGGGGAACCTTCAATAAAGTTTTTTTTTAAATAAAAAGGAAAAGGTAAATAATGTACTTATGGTTATTGCTCTAGAGGCTCACATTGGTAGGAGAGATTGAAGACAATGGATTTTAACTCACACCATTCATTAACATCACTTAATTTTATCAACAATGTTCAAATTCATTTGCACAGCACTTTTATTCTAATTCATATTTGCTATTTTTTATAATCACGTGATCAAGGTTCTGTACCGAAACGCGTTGTGTGAATTAAACACTCGGACTATACCATCCTGCTGGCTGTCTGTGTCTCACTGAGAGCGCACGTTCCACTACTTTCTTATTTGGATATTGCTGTTACCGGCGTGCTCCGCCGGTGTGTGCACCACCTCTCTCGGGTCCCAGCGATCCGGAAGGAGCAACTTTTCTTCGTGGATATATATATATATATATATATATATATATAAAACGTCTCACCAAGTGTATCTCGTACACAGAGGCACTCCTCCCCAGGAAACAACACAGCAAATCCGAAGTTCCTTTACAAGATTTTTAATGTGCTTCAAGCCAAGAATATACCCAACGCGTTTCGACGAACATATCGTCTTGGTCACGGGTAAATATCTGTTCAATCTCCACAGTTAAATACAATTACATGAAAAGAAAGGACAACGGCACTTTGCACACGTTTGGCATTCATTAACATAAAAAGAGGACTGATATTCATATTCGTGCCTGTTCCGAATTTTGACGGCCATCTTTAAATGGTAATGTACTTGTGATTATGCCGACTACATTTTCAATAAAGTTGTAAATTACAATAACTAAGGCTTTAGCGACCATCTTTAAACAATAGCATACTAATAGTGCTGAATTTAGTGATTCCATCTTCATAACGTTGTATCTTTCGAGCATACCCATTACGAGAACAAAAATTAGCGAAAACAATTATAAATTCATATTGCTGCAAACATATTAGTATGGGCAGTTAATCAATGACAAATGATAAATTAATCCTATATTCTCCTTTATATGTGTCAATCACACATTATAATTCATTCAACTTAGTTCTCAGGTTGCATTTCAATCATGTTCTGGGTCTAAAGTCAGAAGGCACAATTCATCATCATCGTATTATCCCAAGTGGGTAAGTATTCCCAGACTTAAATTCAATGAATAAGGGATATTATATCCAAGTGGATAGCCTGAACTAGTATCTGAGACAAAATATCGCTCTAATAATCTTTTTCTATTGTACGTAGTCTAATCTTACTACTTCTCAATACACTAACATCAGTTTTGCAACTTAAGTATTCAAATATTCAAATATTCAAATATTGTGTCTTACAACAAAATTAAGCCCAAGTGGGCACGCGTTATTCTGACTCTTGCGATTATATTTCAATTGATACTTTCAATCTTGATTGTTGTCTCTTTCATCCTTTACTCTACTTCTGGGATCACCTAATAACAAAACAAAATTCGGTCAGACTTGTCCTCTTAAAATTCTAGCGCCAATATTGTCCAACTGAAAGGATTAATACAGATTCAACGTAGAGCAGTTCGGAGCTAAATTACTATCAGTTTAACAAGAGATAATATCTAAGGTTAAGAACCTATGCCAAGAGAATAGAAATGGAAATCCGAACATTTCAATTATGCAGCAAAGTCTTACAAAACCATTGAGGTCACAGGAAAAATGACAATCATAACAGTTAGAACTTGCAGTTTCCTAAGTAAAATCTGATAGAATCTTATAGAATCAGTCGCCTAGGTGCCAGGATAATTCTTCCTCTGAATTTAAACCTGCCGGAATCTTGGTATCGAGTTCCATAATGTACCTAGACTCAAGTTGACGTAATTTGCGAATTCTATCGCCCCCCCTCATGGAGGGCAAAATTCGGTCTATAACAAAAAACTTTAAAAGGTTACGATTACTTTTATGGAACTCCTCAAAGTGCCTGGCAATGGGGGACAATTTATCCTTATTTTGAATTGCCCGCATATGCTCCAAGATGCGTTTCTTAGCAGCAAACATGGTGCTGCCCACATACTTCTTGGGGCAAGGGCATACCAACACATAGACACAATAATCTGACAAGCATGTTAAATGTTTCTCGATGCGTCTATTGCTGTCCGAAACTGGAAAGTACACTGTTTTAACATTGGTACTGGATTTACAAGCCTTGCATGACATGCATGTAAAAAACCCTTGGACATCCAAATAAGATCCTCTTTTGCCGGGTACCTCATTACTGCATAGTTTATCCTTTAAAGAGTTAGCTTTTCTATAGGTGACAACTGCGGCATCTCCTATAATGTCCTCCAATGTGGGTTCTGTTTTTAAAATCCCCCAATGTCTATTTAGACAGCCTCTTACCTCATGGGAACTAGAATTAAAGGTCGAAATGAATCTCACAGTTTGAACATCATTCGTCTGAACTTTGGTCTTTGTTAATAGTTCAGATTGTGTGAAATGGTTTGCCTTCGACTCATTTGTTCTGGACACCTGCTGCTCCCAGTAGCCCATAAAAAGATTAAAGATAATGATGAAATTTTGTCTGGAGAATAATTTTTTTATCTTTAATGATAAATTTTACAGACAAAGACAAGGGACAGCCATGGGCACCTGCTTTGCTCCCAGTTTTGCTAATCTTTTTATGGGCTACTGGGAGCAGCAGGTGTCCAGAACAAATGAGTCGAAGGCAAACCATTTCACACAATCTGAACTATTAACAAAGACCAAAGTTCAGACGAATGATGTTCAAACTGTGAGATTCATTTCGACCTTTAATTCTAGTTCCCATGAGGTAAGAGGCTGTCTAAATAGACATTGGGGGATTTTAAAAACAGAACCCACATTGGAGGACATTATAGGAGATGCCGCAGTTGTCACCTATAGAAAAGCTAACTCTTTAAAGGATAAACTATGCAGCAATGAGGTACCCGGCAAAAGAGGATCTTATTTGGATGTCCAAGGGTTTTTTACATGCATGTCATGCAAGGCTTGTAAATCCAGTACCAATGTTAAAACAGTGTACTTTCCAGTTTCGGACAGCAATAGACGCATCGAGAAACATTTAACATGCTTGTCAGATTATTGTGTCTATTTGTTGGTATGCCCTTGCCCCAAGAAGTATGTGGGCAGCACCATGTTTGCTGCTAAGAAACGCATCTTGGAGCATATGCGGGCAATTCAAAATAAGGATAAATTGTCCCCCATTGCCAGGCACTTTGAGGAGTTCCATAAAAGTAATCGTAACCTTTTAAAGTTTTTTGTTATAGACCGAATTTTGCCCTCCATGAGGAGGGGCGATAGAATTCGCAAATTACGTCAACTTGAGTCTAGGTACATTATGGAACTCGATACCAAGATTCCGGCAGGTTTAAATTCAGAGGAAGAATTATCCTGGCACCTAGGCGACTGATTCTATAAGATTCTATCAGATTTTACTTAGGAAACTGCAAGTTCTAACTGTTATGATTGTCATTTTTCCTGTGACCTCAATGGTTTTGTAAGACTTTGCTGCATAATTGAAATGTTCGGATTTCCATTTCTATTCTCTTGGCATAGGTTCTTAACCTTAGATATTATCTCTTGTTAAACTGATAGTAATTTAGCTCCGAACTGCTCTACGTTGAATCTGTATTAATCCTTTCAGTTGGACAATATTGGCGCTAGAATTTTAAGAGGACAAGTCTGACCGAATTTTGTTTTGTTATTAGGTGATCCCAGAAGTAGAGTAAAGGATGAAAGAGACAACAATCAAGATTGAAAGTATCAATTGAAATATAATCGCAAGAGTCAGAATAACGCGTGCCCACTTGGGCTTAATTTTGTTGTAAGACACAATATTTGAATATTTGAATATTTGAATACTTAAGTTGCAAAACTGATGTTAGTGTATTGAGAAGTAGTAAGATTAGACTACGTACAATAGAAAAAGATTATTAGAGCGATATTTTGTCTCAGATACTAGTTCAGGCTATCCACTTGGATATAATATCCCTTATTCATTTAATTTAAGTCTGGGAATACTTACCCACTTGGGATAATACGATGATGATGAATTGTGCCTTCTGACTTTAGACCCAGAACATGATTGAAATGCAACCTGAGAACTAAGTTGAATGAATTATAATGTGTGATTGACACATATAAAGGAGAATATAGGATTAATTTATCATTTGTCATTGATTAACTGCCCATACTAATATGTTTGCAGCAATATGAATTTATAATTGTTTTCGCTAATTTTTGTTCTCGTAATGGGTATGCTCGAAAGATACAACGTTATGAAGATGGAATCACTAAATTCAGCACTATTAGTATGCTATTGTTTAAAGATGGTCGCTAAAGCCTTAGTTATTGTAATTTACAACTTTATTGAAAATGTAGTCGGCATAATCACAAGTACATTACCATTTAAAGATGGCCGTCAAAATTCGGAACAGGCACGAATATGAATATCAGTCCTCTTTTTATGTTAATGAATGCCAAACGTGTGCAAAGTGCCGTTGTCCTTTCTTTTCATGTAATTGTATTTAACTGTGGAGATTGAACAGATATTTACCCGTGACCAAGACGATATGTTCGTCGAAACGCGTTGGGTATATTCTTGGCTTGAAGCACATTAAAAATCTTGTAAAGGAACTTCGGATTTGCTGTGTTGTTTCCTGGGGAGGATTGCCTCTGTGTACGAGATACACTTGGTGAGACGTTTTATGACAACAGGATTTCCTCGGACCCTGTTTTGTGCACCGCCGCAATTGTGTCCCGGAGGACTGAGGAAGTGGAAAGTGATATATATATATATATATATATATATATATATATATAATATATATTCCATGATTAAGACAAAAAAGTACTTACTGCCACTGTATGAAGGAAAAGCGTTGCATATTTATTTTAAAAATACCCACTGCCGCTTTGAATCGAACTGGTGGACAACAGTCCTTCTTCAATGTTTAGAGCTTTATTTAAATATGCTAACAAACCCATCCATAGAAACTCTGCATATGATTAAGCCTCGAGAGAGGCGAAACGCGTCATGCTGCTCTTGTCTCCAATAAAGAAATAAAGAAATGCAACAGCATGTTGGAGTGGCCTGTTTCATGTTTCGAAGGGTAACGTGTTTTGTGGAATTAGCAAAGGTGTCTGACACACCGTTGATGGGCCCCGACTCGCTTGGCTGTGGCGCTTCAATTGTCAGGTCTTTTTTGTTTTGATTGAATCCATTATTAGAAGCGCCCGCCGGACTGTAACTAATGGATTGTCAACGAAGAAATGATGGCAGGGCCACGTTGATAGGCCCGCCTCGACTTGGGAGATAAACATGTACACAGTCAGGGTTTGCGTAGGGGATTCCCCAGTGCACCTCATGCTGATCAATGTTTCTCGGAAGACAAATAGAAGGTTACAACAACTGGGTGGTAGCGAAATTGACCTTGAGAGACGCTGCAACCTTTTGAACATAAGCAGCAAAATGGAACTGTTCCTGTTAAAGGCAACTTTATGCACGGAAGTTATGGTGACAACAAGGTTTGAATTTTGCCAAGAACGCATTGAAGTACCAAGTAGGTAGAAAAATGGCAGTGATGGTGTATTCTGGGTATTGTGGTACGAGTACTACAATTAAAGACAATTGGGAAACTATGCAGTGATGGGACACAGTTATAATGAAAATACTTTTTTTTCAATGGTTTTTCCATGATTAAAGCAAAAAAATACTTACTGCCATTGTATGAAAGAAAAGCGATGCATATTTATTTTAGAAAACCCACTACCGCTTTGAATCGAACTGGTGGACATCAGTCCTTCTTCAATGTTTAGAGCTACGTTTAAATATGCGAACGAACCCATCCATAGAAACTATGCATATGATTAAGCCTCGAGGGAGGCGAAACGCGTCATGCTGCTCTTGTCTCCAATAAAGAAATGAAGTAATGCAACATCATGTTGGAGTGGCCTGTTTCATGTTACGAAGGGTAACGTGTTTTGTGGAATTAGCAAAGGTGTCTGACACACCGTTGATGGGCCCCGACTCGCTTGGCTGTGGCGCTTCAATTGTCAGGTCTTTTTTGCTTGGATTGAATCCATTATTAGAAGCACCCGCCGGACTGTAACTAATGGATTGTCAACGAAGAAATGATGGCAGGGCCACGTTGATAGGCCCGCCTCGACTTGGGAGATAAACATGGACACAGTCAGGGTTTCCGTAGGGGATTCCCCAGTGCACCTCATGCTGATCAATGTTTCTCGGAAGACAAATAGAAGGTTACAACAACTGGGTGGTAGCGAAATTGACCTTGAGAGACGCTGCAACCTTTTGAACATAAGCAGCAAAATGGAACTGTTCCTGTTAAAGGCAACTTTATGCACGGAAGTTATGGTGACAACAAGGTTTGAATTTTGCCAAGAACGCATTGAAGTACCAAGTAGGTAGAAAAATGGCAGTGATGGTGTATTCTGGGTATTGTGGTACGAGTACTACAATTAAAGACAATTGGGAAACTATGCAGTGATGGGACACAGTTATAATGAAAATACTTTATTTTCAATGGTTTTTCCATGATTAAAGCAAAAAAATACTTACTGCCACTGTATGAAAGAAAAGCGATGCATATTTATTTTAGAAAACCCACTACCGCTTTGAATCGAACTGGTGGACATCAGTCCTTCTTCAATGTTTAGAGCTACGTTTAAATATGCGAACGAACCCATCCATAGAAACTATGCATATGATTAAGCCTCGAGGGAGGCGAAACGCGTCATGCTGCTCTTGTCTCCAATAAAGAAATGAAGTAATGCAACATCATGTTGGAGTGGCCTGTTTCATGTTACGAAGGGTAACGTGTTTTGTGGAATTAGCAAAGGTGTCTGACACACCGTTGATGGGCCCCGACTCGCTTGGCTGTGGCGCTTCAATTGTCAGGTCTTTTTTGCTTGGATTGAATCCATTATTAGAAGCACCCGCCGGACTGTAACTAATGGATTGTCAACAAAGAAATGATGGCAGGGCCACGTTGATAGGCCCGCCTCGACTTGGGAGATAAACATGGACACAGTCAGGGTTTCCGTAGGGGATTCCCCAGTGCACCTCATGCTGATCAATGTTTCTCGGAAGACAAATAGAAGGTTACAACAACTGGGTGGTAGCGAAATTGACCTTGAGAGACGCTGCAACCTTTTGAACATAAGCCGCAAAATGGAACTGTTTCTGTTAAAGGCAACTTTATGCATGGGAGTTATGGTGACAACAAGGTTTGAATTTTGCCAAGAACGCATTGAAGTACCAAGTAGGTAGAAAAATGGCAGTGATGGTGTATTCTGGGTATTGTGGTCCGAGTACTACAATTAAAGACAATTGGGAAACTATGCAGTGATGGGACACAGTTATAATGAAAATACTTTATGTTCAATGGTTTTTCCATGATTAAAACAAAATAGTATAAAGAAATGAAGAAATGCAAAAGCATGTTGGAGTGGCCTGTTTCATGTTACGAAGGGTAACGTGTTTTGTGGAAATATATATATATATATATATATATATATATCCAAGTTGTCTGCTAATAAGCAAAACGCACTCTCAGTCGCTGTACAGGTAACTTTTAATTAGCACTGTAACGCGTTTCGGGAGACACGCTCCCTTGGTCACACAGTGTGGCATCTGATCACACGCATCCATAAGTACAAGGTGAAATCAACATAGTCAAAGGACTGCCGGTTTACAGTGCAAAACAAATTGTGATAATAGCGGCCATCTTGAAGTGGTGTAACGATATACAAACCGAATGGTATACATATACATAATCAAATCAGACTGGCCTAATGTACAAGGTGACAGTTATGCGTTAAACCCATGTCAATACACTTCGTCATAGTGACTGGTTAAAGACAGAAATAATGGTCACATATACTGTCGGCTGTCGGTGCGAAAATGTTCTTAGCGGCCATCTTGTAATTGTGTGAGATTAGAACCAAGTGGTATGCAATATCACAGATCAAAACCAGATTTCCTCTCTAAAATACGGAGTTTATGCATTTTAATCATGTCAATACATTATGTCATAGTCACCGATTTATGAGAGGAACTATCTCTTACCTGATATGGCCAAAGTATAAAGTAAAGAAATTCATTACTAGCTTGAAATCAGCCTCATAACTCTATATACAGTACGACAGTAATTCATCAAAGCCATGTCAATACATCTCGTCTTAGTGACCGATTGATGAAAAAAGGGGGCTATCTCATTCATAGTTTGACAAAAGCACAAAAAGTGATAGCTTCAATAAATTGCAATATTCGCGCCAGTTTGGATGTGCAAGTGCCGGGAGGAAGAGAATAAGGAGCATACATATTAACTGTACCGGCTTATAAGTCCAAATGTACTCTAAAGTGTACTACGGTGCAGGCGTGATCCCTACAATACAATTCAATAAGACGTGAAATCTAGAAGAAGAAAGAATATGTGAAACAATACTAGTGAAAAAGAGAGTAAATAAAATCCAAATAGAAAAGGGGTGTTTTCATATCTACTTATTTGCAGATTTCATTCCAATGGAACCGAAGAAAAGGGTAGGAGCCCGTGAAGTGCTCGTGAGGATATAAAGGGCCCCTTCCTTTCCTCCTAAAATGATAAACAACAAAGAAAAAATTGTGGTTAAAATATTGCCATTATCATGTTATCATAAACATCTACACAGACTGTAAGAATTACACATGCATAATACGATGAGAAACTACAGCAAGGAGGGCTAGTCCTCAATCAAGTGTGTTGCCAATTCCTCATCTTGATTATGACCTTTCGGGAATTTCGTTTCAAGGTCCATAATCCACATAGATTCACGTTTTCTCAAGGACAGTTCCCTGTTACCTCCTCTCCTCCCCACTCTCACTTGTTCTACAACAAAATAACTGAGTAAATTGCTGTTGGAAAGGTGGAATTCAGCAAAATGCCGTGCAATGGGGTAGTGTGGATCCTTGTTATTCACTGCTCTCAGGTGTTCGAGAACTCTCTTCTTAGCCATGTGAGTGGTACTCCCTACATATCTTTTAGCACAGGGACATTCAAGAACATATACAACATATGTCGTGCTACAAGTAAGGAATTGTGTTATGCTTCTTGTACCAACTCTGCCAGGTATACTCAATTCTTTAACCATCTTGCTGTTTCTGCATGCCTTGCAATGTCCGCAAGGATGGAAGCCTTTCAGATTATAGTGATATGGGTCTTTATTGATTGTAATGTCACCATGTACTAATATATCTCGCAAACTTTTACTTTTGCGGTATGTTATTTTGGGTCTGATGCTGATTTTAGGGCCTATGATGGAGTCATTCTGAAGAATATTCCAATTGTCAGTTAGGATTTTTTGAACCTTACTTGAATCTTTGTTGTAAGTTAGGATTACCCTTGTCTCATTATTTTCCATCATATTTTCATGTGTCTTAATTTCTAATGTTTCCTCTCTGGTTATCTTTTCGATTTTAGAGACAGCCCTGTTAAGCACCCAATCCGGGTAACCTCGTTCCCTGAATCTTTTTAGCATTATCTGTTCTTCCTTGTGGTATCCCTCATTGTCACTACAATTCCGTCTTGCCCTCAGCAGTTCCCCATAAGGTATATGCATATGCATAAGCAGCACCCACTTGGTGATTGATGGGACTTGGACTACTAGAACCATAATGCATTGTCATTTAACGCCCACTGGGGCGGGGCTTGTTACTTAATAAAGCAGTTGTCCCAGAATGCTTGCTCTCTTCGTTGCTGTAACATGCAAAAGCCAGTGATCAAGGAGAAATCTGAAACGCGTTTGGCTGCATATCAGAAGGCGAGAGGTAGCGGCAGCACTGCAACCGCCTGTGGCATCGTGTGCTAATCCCTTCAGTGTGCGGCATCTTCAAGGGGGCAACCTGTTGTTTTTGATGTTAGCGGCCAGTCCAGCCGCGGAGATGCCCCGCTGCCGGAAGTGGCGGCTCTTCCATGCTCATAATCACGCAGCATGGTGTTGAACTGAAGGGGCCTGAGCCACGGGGTGATATTGGGAGCAATGCGAAGCACCTTTTTCTCCTTCATCTACGAATTTCACTTACCCATTGTAGAAAACATTTTTGTACGAAGAAAGCAGCACCCACTTGGTGATTGATGGGACTTGGACTACTAGAACCATAATGCATTGTCATTTAACGCCCACTGGGGCGGGGCTTGTTACTTAATAAAGCAGTTGTCCCAGAATGCTTGCTCTCTTCGTTGCTGTAACATGCAAAAGCCAGTGATCAAGGAGAAATCTGAAACGCGTTTGGCTGCATATCAGAAGGCGAGAGGTAGCGGCAGCACTGCAACCGCCTGTGGCATCGTGTGCTAATCCCTTCAGTGTGCGGCATCTTCAAGGGGGCAACCTGTTGTTTTTGATATTAGCGGCCAGTCCAGCCGCGGAGATGCCCCGCTGCCGGAAGTGGCGGCTCTTCCATGCTCATAATCACGCAGCATGGTGTTGAACTGAAGGGGCCTGAGCCACAGGGTGATATTGGGAGCAATGCGAAGCACCTTTTTCTCCTTCATCTACGAATTTCACTTACCCATTGTGGAAAACATTTTTGTACGAAGAAAGCAGCACCCACTTGGTGATTGATGGGACTTGGACTACTAGAACCATAATGCATTGTCATTTAACGCCCACTGGGGCGGGGCTTGTTACTTAATAAAGCAGTTGTCCCAGAATGCTTGCTCTCTTCGTTGCTGTAACATGCAAAAGCCAGTGATCAAGGAGAAATTTGAAACGCGTTTGGCTGCATATCAGAAGGCGAGAGGTAGCGGCAGCACTGCAACCGCCTGTGGCATCGTGTGCTAATCCCTTCAGTGTGCGGCATCTTCAAGGGGGCAACCTGTTGTTTTTGATGTTAGCGGCCAGTCCAGCCGCGGAGATGCCCCGCTGCCGGAAGTGGCGGCTCTTCCATGCTCATAATCACGCAGCATGGTGTTGAACTGAAGGGGCCTGAGCCACAGGGTGATATTGGGAGCAATGCGAAACACCTTTTTCTCCTTCATCTACGAATTTCACTTACCCATTGTGGAAAACATTTTTGTACGAAGAAAGCAGCACCCACTTGGTGATTGATGGGACTTGGACTACTAGAACCATAATGCATTGTCATTTAACACCCACTGGGGCGGGGCTTGTTACTTAATAAAGCAGTTGTCCCAGAATGCTTGCTCTCTTCGTTGCTGTAACATGCAAAAGCCAGTGATCAAGGAGAAATCTGAAACGCGTTTGGCTGCATATCAGAAGGCGAGAGGTAGCGGCAGCACTGCAACCGCCTGTGGCATCGTGTGCTAATCCCTTCAGTGTGCGGCATCTTCAAGGGGGCAACCTGTTGTTTTTGATGTTAGCGGCCAGTCCAGCCGCGGAGATGCCCCGCTGCCGGAAGTGGCGGCTCTTCCATGCTCATAATCACGCAGCATGGTGTTGAACTGAAGGGGCCTGAGCCACAGGGTGATATTGGGAGCAATGCGAAGCACCTTTTTCTCCTTCATCTACGAATTTCACTTACCCATTGTGGAAAACATTTTTGTACGAAGAAAGCAGCACCCACTTGGTGATTGATGGGACTTGGACTACTAGAACCATAATGCATTGTCATTTAACGCCCACTGGGGCGGGGCTTGTTACTTAATAAAGCAGTTGTCCCAGAATGCTTGCTCTCTTCGTTGCTGTAACATGCAAAAGCCAGTGATCAAGGAGAAATCTGAAACGCGTTTGGCTGCATATCAGAAGGCGAGAGGTAGCGGCAGCACTGCAACCGCCTGTGGCATTGTGTGCTAATCCCTTCAGTGTGCGGCATCTTCAAGGGGGCAACCTGTTGTTTTTGATGTTAGCGGCCAGTCCAGCCGCGGAGATGCCCCGCTGCCGGAAGTGGCGGCTCTTCCATGCTCATAATCACGCAGCATGGTGTTGAACTGAAGGGGCCTGAGCCACAGGGTGATATTGGGAGCAATGCGAAGCACCTTTTTCTCCTTCATCTACGAATTTCACTTACCCATTGTGGAAAACATTTTTGTACGAAGAAAGCAGCACCCACTTGGTGATTGATGGGACTTGGACTACTAGAACCATAATGCATTGTCATTTAACGCCCACTGGGGCGGGGCTTGTTACTTAATAAAGCAGTTGTCCCAGAATGCTTGCTCTCTTCGTTGCTGTAACATGCAAAAGCCAGTGATCAAGGAGAAATCTGAAACGCGTTTGGCTGCATATCAGAAGGCGAGAGGTAGCGGCAGCACTGCAACCGCCTGTGGCATCGTGTGCTAATCCCTTCAGTGTGCGGCATCTTCAAGGGGGCAACCTGTTGTTTTTGATGTTAGCAGCCAGTCCAGCCGCGGAGATGCCCCGCTGCCGGAAGTGGCGGCTCTTCCATGCTCATAATCACGCAGCATGGTGTTGAACTGAAGGGGCCTGAGCCACAGGGTGATATTGGGAGCAATGCGAAGCACCTTTTTCTCCTTCATCTACGAATTTCACTTACCCATTGTGGAAAACATTTTTGTACGAAGAAAGCAGCACCCACTTGGTGATTGATGGGACTTGGACTACTAGAACCATAATGCATTGTCATTTAACGCCCACTGGGGCGGGGCTTGTTACTTAATAAAGCAGTTGTCCCAGAATGCTTGCTCTCTTCGTTGCTGTAACATGCAAAAAACAGTGATCAAGGAGAAATCTGAAACGCGTTTGGCTGCATATCAGAAGGCGAGAGGTAGCGGCAGCACTGCAACCGCCTGTGGCATCGTGTGCTAATCCCTTCAGTGTGCGGCATCTTCAAGGGGGCAACCTGTTGTTTTTGATATATATATATATATATATATGTATATATATATTCACTTAAAAAACCATAGGTTTCACACAGGTTATAGTTAGGTGGACATTTCACTCGTAAAAAGCCATTGAAATTCCCCCGTTATAGTTAGTTCAGATAACTATAACTCGCGCGACCGCAATCCACTGCTCATGACGTCACATATTACATCACTCATGACATGGTCAGTGGCATCACTCATGACATCACTGATGACATCATCCTTGTGATAGAGTGGCGGTCGCGCGAGTTATAGGTATCTGAACTAACTATAACGGGGGAATTTCATTGTTTTTTACGAGTGAAATGTCCACCTAACTATAACCTGTGTGAAACCTATTGTTTTTTAAGTGAATTTGCAAGGTTTTTTAAATGCTAATTCCTAACTATAACGTGTGTGAAACCTATGGTTTTTTAAGTGAATTTGTACGGTTTTTTAAATGCTAAGTTATGTATTTAATAATATATATATTTTTTTTAGGTTGCGCACCGTGCGCGCACCGTGCGTGCTCTTTGGGTGCACCGTGCGCTTCGCGCACCGTGCGCACGTGTTGGGCGCACGGTGCGCCGTGCGCGCACCCCGCGATTTTTATAAAAAAAATAAAATGTTTATTTCACCCATGGGGGTCCTTCTGTGACCCCCTGACAAAGGCTAGGGGGTCAGGAACTCTCTTCCCTGCCTCCTTTTCACATTTTCCACCTTTTTTCCCCCTTTCCTTTTCAGTGCGAGAGACAAAATGGCGGCCGACACTTCCTGATTTCGACCGATTCGAATGTTGACTGACATCTAACAACCAATCAGAATTTCGCTCGCGCACGGCACAGTGCGCGCACGTGCGCGCACCGTGCGCGCAATGTGCGCGCGTATAGATATTTATATGCTTTGAAATTCTATTTTCTCAGGAAATACTGAACAGATTGACACCAGACCTGCAAAAGGCACTCCCCTGACCTGAGGACTACCTCTCTGCCAAATTTCAAGTAATTCTGTTCAGCCGTTCCGGCTGTACCTTCGACTAAAGGTCCTATGGAAAAATGCATGGGGAAAACGCGTTTTGGGATCCCCCTTTTTTCTCAGCCCCCGCTTGACGAATCACCCCGAGACTTTCAGGGTAGGAGCTGAGCTGAGCGCACCATTAGTTTTGAAAATTTCGTGAAGATTCGTCAACCGGCGCCAAAGTTATTCAAAATAGAATTTTGAGATTTCCTATGGAAACACGGTCCTAACTATAACTATCTACTGGCGACCGCCAGTAGATAATATATATATATGTATATTACCTACTGGCGGTCGCCAGTAGGTAGTTATAGTTAGGACCACGTTTCCATAGGAAATCCGCAACATTCTATTTTGAATAACTTTTGCGCCGGTCGACGAATCCTCGCGAATTTTTCAAAATAGGTGGGGCGCTACGCTCCGCTCCTTCCCTGAAAGTCTCGGGGGGATTCGTCAAGCTGGGGCTGAGATAAAAGGGGGGTCCCAAAACGCGTTTTTCCCATGCATTTTTCCATAGGACCTTTAGACAGGGCTACAGCCCGAACGGCTGAACAGAATTACTAGAAATTTGGCAGAGAGGTAGTCCTCAGGTCAAGGAAGTGCCTTTTGTAGGTTTGGTGTAAATCTGTTCAGTAGATTATGAGAGAATAGCCTTTAAATCAATATATATATATCTAAGCGCGCTCCGTGCGCGCTGGGTGCGCGCACCTCGCCGTGCGCGAGCGCAATTCTGATTGGTTGTTAGATCTTAGTAAACATTCGAATCGGTGGAAATCAGGAAGCGGCGGCCGCCATTTTGTCTATCGCATAAAGAGGGGGTGATAAACAAAGGGGGAGAACTTGAAAAGGGGGCAGAGTGGGTAGAAATAGACCCAGTAGGCATTGTAAGGGGGTCAAAGTAGGACCTTGTAGGGCAAAAAAAAAGATTAATATTTTGTTAAAAAACTATCGCCGAGTGCGCGCACCCAGCGCGCACCCGGAAAAAAACTTAATAAAACAAATTTAAAAAAAATCGCATTTAAGTGTTTAGATATAAGGAGGCTCTAAAAAGAGCCCTTGTGTTTATTGTTTGTTTTTTGGTACCTACAAGTAAGTACCGATGCAGAGTCTGAGGTTCAAGAGGAAGACTCTGTTGCCTTCATCAGTGAAGTGCACACCATCTCCTCTATAAATGTCTTGCATGTCGTAACGCAAGTTGTTGTGGTAAATGGAACCCATACCATAGTCTCTGAGGAAAGCAGAAATAGATTTGTTGACGTGCTTCCTTGCTTTGTCAATCTGCGGACAAAATTGGTTGGACCAGTTCCACTTTTGCCTTTGGCATATGTTAGAATATACAAAGGCAGTTTGTGGAAAAAGCGACATCAATTGCACAAAGGTGTCCTTAATAAGCATTTCCAGACCTACCCCAGTTAAAGTGCCTAGATCATTACCACCACAGTGCACAATAATAAGGTTAGGCTGTGGGAGATGTAGAAAGGTTTTCACCAAAGGCATTAATTGGTGCCACTTTAACCCTCTCTGACCAATCCATTTGATGTCTACATTTGGCAAAGCAAGGTCTCTCACCATACCTCTTTTCTCTGCAAATTTTTCACTACAGAAGACATAGCTGTGTCCTACAATCCACACTGTGAACATCTTCAAAGGAGATCTGGATGCACTCAGGAGGTGTAATTCAGTAGAATGGTAAAAAGAAATGAAAGACAGTTTGGAAATGGAGGCATACATATTTTTTTATAAAAAAAAAGAACTGATTGGCTGTTTCATACCATTCTACACTAAAAACTAGGCTGTATGTGTAAAATAATAGAAGCATGTTTTGTATTGGTACAGAAAAATGTGTTACCAAAGAACAGTACTATGGATTTGCTGTAAGGTTTGAAAAGTCAAGCACTCTTGCTCTGTGGAATTGAAACATTGTTTGGCGAACTTCTGACCTAACTCCACACAGCAGTGTTCCATGAGCTGTTGCTATGGTAGCAGGCAGAAGTCAAGTTGGGGGAAGGGTACTAGGCAGAAGTCAAGTTGGGGGAAGGGTACTTTTGGAAAAGGGTTGGTTTTCAACCAATAGAAATGTGTGATTACATTTGAAAAAAAGGGGCAAGCACTGAGATTTGAAATTAACATGTATATGTGTGGAAAAAGAGAGGGAAAGTTTGCCATTATCTGGTTCTGCTGAGAGGAGAGAGGTGTAGAGAACAGAGATCCTGGCTCTGATAATCTGCTGTTTGAGTGCCACATTTCTATCACAACTAACTAATTTTAAAGGTGAGGTTAGAGTTTGAGAGGAGATGTATATGGTAAATTAAGAAATGAATAATAGAAATGTAATTCTTTTTGTTGAAGTTGTGTTTATTATTTTCTGTTTTGGGAGAAATTTAAATGTGAGGAACATGTAAAATAATATGGACTATGTTTTCACGATAAATTAAGGTGTATTGGTCTGGACATGGGCTTTTTAAAAAATCTGAAAAGTGGATTCATAATGTGTCAGTCTGTAAAAGTGATTATTACTTGTCAAAAAAAAAGAGCAGTAAGTGTGCTTTCAAATTGGCAAAGAAATTTCGTTTTGTGACTAATGTGAAAACATGACTCTGTGTGCAAATAGGAATTACAGGCAGAGATTTATTGCGTTTTGCTCTGGTGATTTCACAATTGCATTAGTAGGAAAAAGGGGGAGCGTTTTTTTGGTGCAGAAGCAGACTCTTAGCACACACCCAGCTCCTTTCCATGTATAATCATGCACAGTATTCACAAGCGAGTGGGGTTTGAGGTTTCAGTCTGTAATGCAAATACATTCAGCATCACTAAGGCTGGTTGCCCTTGCTGGAGTGTAGGCAGTCACCCAGCATACACATGGTGGTGGTCTGAAAAAGCAGTCTGGACATGGGCTTTTTAAAAAATCTGAAAAGTGGATTCATAATGTGTCAGTCTGTAAAAGTGATTATTACTTGTCAAAAAAAAAGAGCAGTAAGTGTGCTTTCAAATTGGCAAAGAAATTTCGTTTTGTGACTAATGTGAAAACATGACTCTGTGTGCAAGTAGGAATTACAGGCAGAGATTTATTGCGTTTTGCTCTGGTGATTTCACAGTTGCATTAGTAGGAAAAAGGGGGAGCGTTTTTTTGGTGCAGAAGCAGACTCTTAGCACACACCCAGCTCCTTTCCATGTATAATCATGCACAGTATTCACAAGCGAGTGGGGTTTGAGGTTTCAGTCTGTAATGCAAATACATTCAGCATCACTAAGGCTGGTTGCCCTTGCTGAAGTGTAGGCAGTCACCCAGCATACTCATGGTGGTGGTCTGAAAAAGCAGTCTGGACATGGGCTTTTTAAAAAATCTGAAAAGTGGATTCATAATGTGTCAGTCTGTAAAAGTGATTATTACTTGTCAAAAAAAAAGAGCAGTAAGTGTGCTTTCAAATTGGCAAAGAAATTTCGTTTTGTGACTAATGTGAAAACATGACTCTGTGTGCAAGTAGGAATTACAGGCAGAGATTTATTGCGTTTTGCTCTGGTGATTTCACAGTTGCATTAGTAGGAAAAAGGGGGAGCGTTTTTTTGGTGCAGAAGCAGACTCTTAGCACACACCCAGCTCCTTTCCATGTATAATCATGCACAGTATTCACAAGCGAGTGGGGTTTGAGGTTTCAGTCTGTAATGCAAATACATTCAGCATCACTAAGGCTGGTTGCCCTTGGTGGAGTGTAGGCAGTCACCCAGCATACACATGGTGGTGGTCTGAAAAAGCAGTCTGGACATGGGCTTTTTAAAAAATCTGAAAAGTGGATTCATAATGTGTCAGTCTGTAAAAGTGATTATTACTTGTCAAAAAAAAAGAGCAGTAAGTGTGCTTTCAAATTGGCAAAGAAATTTCGTTTTGTGACTAATGTGAAAACATGACTCTGTGTGCAAATAGGAATTACAGGCAGAGATTTATTGCGTTTTGCTCTGGTGATTTCACAGTTGCATTAGTAGGAAAAAGGAGGAGCGATTTTTTGGTGCAGAAGCAGACTCTTAGCACACACCCAGCTCCTTTCCATGTATAATCATGCACAGTATTCACAAGCGAGTGGGGTTTGAGGTTTCAGTCTGTAATGCAAATACATTCAGCATCACTAAGGCTGGTTGCCCTTGCTGGAGTGTAGGCAGTCACCCAGCATACACATGGTGGTGGTCTGAAAAAGTACCGTTCACCTGCCAAACATTGGGATATTTTGAAATCTGATGGGGTGGTTGGCAACTTGGTTCCAGACAGGCCCAGTCTAACCTATAGGAGAGATAGGAATATACGGGACATAGTAGTAAGAAATGACATCACTGATCGCACTACTAACACTGGACATGGCCTCATGGGATTTTTCCCATGTGGCCACTGTAAAGCTTGCAGAAACAGCACATTCAAAGACAGTCTGGCGTATGGAGGGGTGTCTAAGAAAATTACACAATTCCTTACTTGTAGCACGTGTTTTGTGATCTATGCCATCGAGTGTATGTGCAGACTCAGGTATATTGGGAGCACAACATGTCCAGCCAAAAAGAGGGTGATGGAGCATCTGAGAGCTATTACCAACAATGACCAAAAATACCCTGTTGCACGTCATTTTTATGAAAAACATGGTTCCAATACTAATGACATGAGCTATTTCATTCTTGAACACATACCTAGGAATCCCAGAGGTGGGGACAGAACTCTTAACCTCAGACAGCGGGAATCTAGGTACATTATAGATTTTCAAACAAAAAGCCCAGGTGGGTTGAACATGGACGAAGAAATGTCAATCCACCTTAAATAAGGGATTACAGCAGGCATTTGGTATTTTCTTAGTTGCTGCTATCATTTCCTTGCATGTTATGTATTTATACTTACTTGCCCTAAGTATTTTTAGCAATTTTTGCTTTTCTGTATTTTAGCTATTTCGTTTCTTGTTCCATGAGATTGTATTGCACTTTACTTCTTTGCTAATTTTCATGAGCTATGTTATTCATTTGTACTGACATATATATCTTTCTAGTATTTCTTACAGGAGAGAAGGAAGGAGCCCTTCACTTAGACTCACCAGCACGGGCATCCTACCCTTTTCCTCCATGGTATCACTCTTCACTAGCTCATCACCTCATCTTCTCCACTGGCGGTTCCTTGTTAAAGCATACGAGCACGTTTTTTGGTTTAAGATAAGTCCTTTTGACCTATGGTCATTACATGTATTTTACGATTAAGGTCTGTGAGTAGTTCTACTTTAGTATTATCTTGACCGCTTTCACTACATTAGCCCAGCCTGAGACTTAAGCATACCAGTAGGATGTCTGGGCACTTGCCCGTAGACTTTAAGTACCATGACCTTTTTGTAAGTTCACGCACTTTTCGTGATATTTACCTTGTGGCATTTTTACTTTTGTACAATATGCTTTTGGCGACTACCCCGTACTTTTTTTTTTTTTTTTTTTTTTTTCAAAACCTTTATTCAGCATGAATACGTAGTACGCAGCCCCATGCCTACAACCAACCTGTGGCCGGCAGCGTGGTACAAGAAGGAAAATGAACTTTAAACACAGCTGCCTGCCTACAACCCACCAGGGGCCGGCTGCGGCATAAGAAGCAAGATAGTTAGCATGCCAGTACGAAAGACCATCACCCCCAAGACATTTGCATTGCAACAGTCGACCCACAATAACATGTAGCAGTGGTATAAAGGCGTCTGTCTGTTGCGCCCAATGACTGTCTCAACTCTCATCCCAGTTTGCTGCCTGGCCAGGGGGCAGAAGGTGGGCCACTACCGCAGGAGCGGTGTCCTAGGAAGGTTAAGGGGAAAGCGGGAAGAAGGCCCGCTATGTCTGTGGATGTGACAACAGATATACCTGTAAGGGACCCCAGATGTCAGTCGGCCGTGAAACGGAAGGCAGGAGTTCAGCATATCGAAGTAAAGTATCCTGACAGTGTACCATATCACCGATCCAATCCTTAAACCTGGGAGTGCTGCCCCGTCCCCATCTACAGGCTATCAGACGTTTCGCCATAAGAAAGGCGATAGTGGCAAATCTGCGGACTGGTTTTCGTATAGTTCTTGTATAGCCCAGGAGTGCCTGTGTTGGAGAGGGTGTCAGTGGGACATCTATCATTTCGGAAATGCCGGAAAAAACTTGTTGCCAATAGTCAGCAATTTCCCGGCATCCCCACGTCATGTGAAGGAAGTCCGCCCCCGGAGCGCGACAGCGCCAGCATAGATCATCCTCTCGAAGGCCTATCCTATGCATGTGTGCTGGAGTACAATAGAGCCTATGTAAGAACCGATAATGAATCACCCTAAACCTGCTACTGGAGGAGATCTGTTCGGTTTGTAAGCAGCAGTAGCTCCAGAGGTCGTCATCTATGGGGAGTCCTAGGTCTTCCGCCCATTTTGTACGTGCCTTGCAAGGCGAGAGGTCTAGAGTGGCGCGTAGCGAGTGGTATAGGGTAGAGACTGCATGAGCCGGAGTGGTAGCCTTAAGTAAACGATGCAAGGGTTCCAGCGTGGGCGGCTCACTAGGGAAGTCCCCTGTTAATGCACGAATACCACTACGAAGCCTGGTATAGAGGAAGGTGTCCATGAAAGTGGGTGCAGAGTGAGTGAACATATGAGATTGGGAACGGAATTGTCCACTATGATAGAGGTCCCCCCATGTTGTAATGTGGAATTTGGCCATGAAGTTTTTAAACAGTTGTTCCTGTAAAAGGGGCAACCGGGGATGGTATGCCAGAGGAAGCAGTGGGGAATAGATGAGCGGTGCGCATGCCACCTTCGCAATGTATCGCCACGCTAGAATGGAGCTCGAGATCGTGGTGCGGTATGTCGTATGTGTCTCTGGTGTACTGAGTATCGCTCCCTCTAGCGGAATAGGCGCAGCCAGCCAATGTTCCACAGCCGTCTGCGGCAGGAAGGGCGTGGAGCGAATCCAGTGATAAATGTAGTGGGCCTGCGCGCTGTGATAGTACAGTTCAAAGTCCGGAAGGTCGAGCCCCCCCTGCGCGAATGGACGAGTCAACACCTCCCAACGAAGACGCGGCCTCCTCCCTCCCCAGACCAGACGAATGAGCTCAGACCTCAAAAGATGAAAGAAGGACTTCCCCGGGTAATATGGGATGTTCATGAACAGGTACAGGAGTTTTGGAAGAACCACCATCTTGATTAAGGAGGCGCGGCCCGCAAAGGAGAGGGGCAGCGTGATCCATCTAGACACGCATGCCTGGATATAATCAAACGTGCGGCCATAGTTCATCCGCATTAGCTCTTCTCGGTCATGAGAGAGGAGTATGCCCAGGTAACGGACTTCCTCCATTTCCCACCGTAGAGGGTAGTCCAGAGGGAAAGGCTGGGTGGCCGCAGTCAGTGGAAATATAGTGGACTTTCCCCAATTGATATGGACACCAGACAGACCCGCAAAGCGAATAAACTCACGGAGGATAGGGTTGAGGTTGGCAGCGGGATCATGTATGTAAAGTGTGATGTCATCCGCGTAAAGGGAGATGAGAACCTCTCGCTGAAGACAGCGCAGAGCCTTGTCTCGGTGATGTTGGCGGAGCCGGGCCGCCAGAGGTTCCATCGCTATCGCGAACAACAGCGGAGATAGTGGGCAACCCTGCCGGGTACCTCTCGACACCACAAAGGCGTCCGATATGCGCCCGTTCAACCCCACCCTAGCAACCGGTCGGTCATACAGGAGATCAATCCAGCGCGTGAAGCCCAGCGGCATGCCCATATTGCGCAAAATACAATGGAGATAGTCCCATTCCAGTGAGTCGAAGGCCTTGGTGGCGTCCAAAAAAACAGCCACCAATGGCAAATCCGGAGCTACATTATGCATGATGGAGAATAGCGTCCGGAGATTATTGGAGGTGGCCCTGCCAGGGACGAAACCCGCTTGATCAGATAGCACCAGGCCTCCGAGTAACAACTGCAGCCGGTTAGCCAGTATTTTTGTCAGGATTTTTGCGTCACAATTAATTAGCGAGAGCGGGCGGTACGAGTCGCAACATTGAGGCGGCTTCCCAGGCTTCAACAAGGAGGTAATCAGTGCCTCCTGCATTGATGGAGGAAGTGCGCCCGATTCGTGAGCCTCCATGAAAACCTCACGGATCACCGGAGCAAGGATGTCAATATACGCCTTGTAGAAGTCCATAGGCAGCCCATCCAGGCCAGGGGCCTTTCCCGGAGCCATCTGTTTGATCGCATCTCTAACCTCCTCCAGGCCTATCGGCTCCGCCAGGAATTCCCGGTGACGGTCAGAGAGCCATCCCAGTGTAAGCTCCCTAAGGTAGTCGTCCATGTCCAGTGCACCAACCCTGGTAGTGGAGTATAGCTTCGAGTAGTGTGTAGTAAAGGCCGCCAGAAGCGAGCGCGTGTCTCGTAAAGGAGTCCCATCCTCCCCCTTCAGTTCCAGCACAAAATTAGAACCTCGCGGTGGTCGGATCGCTCCCGCCAAAGATTTACCGGGTCGTTCCCCCTCCCCGTACGTGCGAGCCTTGAAGTATTTGCCCCGGAAATTCACCTCTCTTTCAGCAGTGGACATGTAGTCCGATAGCGTTTCGCGGTACTTCGCCTGCGCATCTGCATTGGTGTTGTAGTCTGGGCTATGTTCTAGAGTGTGGAGTGTAGTTTCCAGTTTGCGCAGTGTATCTCTCAAAGTCCGTAGTACCCCGGAGCTCTTGGAAATGCAGAAGCCCCGTATCGTTACCTTTAGCGCCTCCCAGAGAGTGGCCATCCGATCCACCGTTCCCCTGTTACGGGATAGGAAATCTTCTAGTTCTTGACCCAATTCTGTTCTAAATAGGTCATCAAGTAAGATGGTGGGTTGGAGTCTCCAAGTCTGAGGTCTGCCCATGATGTCGGGTAGCCGGAACTCGGCCAATACTGGAGAGTGATCGGAGTATGTGCGGCCCAAATGTCGCACCCCCACCAAGGAGGGGGCTAGGGCCTTATCCACCATAATGTAATCTAGTCTGGCCCAAGTTGCATGTGCATGATTCCAGTGTGTTCCTTCCATAGAAGCCGGGTGTAAGTGTCGCCAGGTATCCACGATCTCATGGGTGTCGCATATGTCCCTCAGGTATCTGTGTGTGTTAGTGTAGTGGTGCATGGAGGGGTTTGACCTATCCATCGCGGGGTCTAAGACAGCATTGAAATCCCCCCCCCAGATGAGGTGTGTGGATCCCACTTCTCTGACCTTGTTCCAGAGAGCAATGAAACTGCTCGGATTATCGCAGTTGGGGCCATAAGAGCAGGCAAGGGTGATGGTCTCGACCCCTATCCTACCCCATGTTATGCAATAACGACCCTCGCGATCAGTGGCGGTGCCTATGGGAACGTAGGGAACTCCCCTTTTAACTAGGATAGTAACGCCTCTTGCATAGGACGAGTAAGGTGCATGAAGTGAATGGGCAGCCCATCTGGCAGCAAAGGTGGCATTGCGAAGAGGGTCCATGTGAGTCTCCTGAAGAAATACAACCTGAACATGCAACCTGTCTAAGGTACCCAAGATTTGCCTGCGTTTCCTGGGATCCCCCAGGCCCCGAACATTCCAGGTGATAGCAGTGAGCAGGGCTCTCCCCCCTAGCTCAGTGCATGTGGTGCGGGTCATGTGTGCCGAGAGATGACTGATGGGTGACGAAGTGTAACTGGCAGCAGGGCCATAAGTGTAATGGTCGAAAAAGGGCGGCACAGTGTGCTATTTCAACAGATATATGCGCAGTGTTCATGCTGAATACCAACAACAACCCCAACACAGTCCCTGGGACTCCCACCCCCTTGTCTACTTCAACATCCCAATCATGTCGAACATTCCCAACCCCCATCCCACCCCCTCCCACCACTGCAGCCCAATCCTGCCGGAATGCAGAACCCCTCCCAATCTTAACAACAAACATATATGCAAAGGTGGGGTATACCCTATAGGGGACTCGCCGGTGTGCCGGACCCGCCCTTCCCAATCCCTTTTTTCACCCACCATACCATCACCCCATAGGGGGAGGAGTTCGGGTGGGACAGGGGGGGAGTGCCAGGGCGAAATCTAGTCGTCAATGTCCAGACCAGTACCTTGTTAACAATAGACGATGGCATATACAGGGCCCCAAACTGTAATGACTGTTCATCCCGTACATTTTGGCGAGAGGGCGAAGGGTTAATGTAGTCCCACAGTAGCTGAAGGAAACGGTCCCTCCCAAAAACCCGAGCCTCCCAAGTTCCATAGGCAAAGTACGGGTTACTCAAAGAGTGGGCTCAAGAGCGATGGGGGAGTAGATAATGCCAAGGTACAAGGAAAGATACATGAAGGGGTAAAGAGACTAAACATAAACCATAACAGCGATACTCATCAGTCAGGAGCAGTCGTCGGGGAGCTGGAGCCTGATCCCGTTCCAGGACCGCGTCGCCGAGGGGCCGCAGAAGACTGTTCCTTCAGAAAGTCCTCCACCTGTTGCGGAGTACCAAAGAAGAAGGGCTTGCCATGATGTGTGACCTTTAGCTTGGCCGGATATTGCATGGAGTAAGGAATTTCTCGTTGCTGTAGTTTCTTCTTTACTCCTGTAAATTTTCGACGGGCATCTTGCACTGCTTGTGTAAAATCCGGGTAGAATGAAATGGTGACGTTTTCATGTAGGATCGGTTGTTTCTCCCTGGCTAAGCGTAATACGGTGTCACGGTCCCTGTAATTCAGAAATTTGATGATAACAGGACGTGGCGGGGCCCCAGGAACTGGGCGAGGCCCCAAGGAGCGGTGGGCTTGCTCCACCACCAGTTGCGGCGAGAAAGAGTCCCTTCCAAATTTATCGATCAGCAGCTTCTCAATGAAATCCTCCATATGACCCCCACCGCTGGACTCCGCAAGGCCAATCAGGCGAACGTTGTTTCGGCGGGAGCGTGCCTCTAAATCTTCATTTTTATCGGCAATGACCTTGAGCAGCCGGTCCATCTGCGTCAACTTAGCTGTACCGGCCACCGCGCCATCCTCCAGCTCCGATATTCGCCCCTCCGCCTCTTTCAGGCGCTCTCCGTGTTGGTCCAACCGATGTACCACTGCCTCCAGTCGTGTGTTCATGTTGTCGATTTTGGTGTCAATGGACGTTAAGCTCGTCTGCAGGCCGAGAAGGATAGCCTTCCAGTCCACTTCCTCCTCCCCGGTGGGCCCCACCTCGCCACTCTCCGCAGGCAGGGTTCGCGTCTTCTTTTTGGGGGGGTTGAATTGTAGAGTCGCCTGTTTTGCGTCCGCTTTGCCCATGGCTGCGTCGGACGAGGTCGAAGAGAGACAGTCCGCCAGGCAGGTTCAATCTTGTAGGCGCTTGCGGGAGCTCCGAGTCGAGGCGCACGCCTCACTCCACAATGCCAACACCAGCTCGCAAGAGGGGCAGACCTTTCCAGATGGCGGGAGTCTGTGGGTCAGCTTGGCTGTAAGGCGCTCCGTATAGCCACAGCACCTCCTCAGCCCCCGCAAGTATGGGAGCACGTACCTCCGCTTCGTGGGCAGACCAGAAGAGACGTCCAAAGGGCACGGGTCGCTGCTACTCCTCAACGCCAGTGGAGGCGCTCCGCTGACAGCCCCCCCCTCAATGCAGCTCTCGGTGCCCCCGGCCACGGCACCTCCGCAGTACACGGGCCAGGAAGCGCGCTCCCCTGCCTTAGCGTGGTCCGGCTGGGTGGGCAGGGTACCTACACGCACGACATCAGCAGCCTCGATGTAGCAGGGTTCACCTCACGCTACGAGCACGCCCGGCACCGCAGGTAGGCACCGGCAGTCGCGAGGCAGCGAAGGGGACGTCAGGCCCACCGTGGTCGTCAAGAAGAGTGTCGTTCGCGCCAGCCACAGTCCACAATTCCCTCGCGGCCCGCAGGGCCCGATGAAGCACCGGTCTCGCGTTGTTAGGAGCCTCCGCTCCTAAGGTCCGCTCCTCTCGCCGTCTCGTCCACGACGGGTAGTATCCGCGCCGCCAGGGCGCCTACAGACTCGAAACTTGCGCCGAGTGGACCCGAGACCCTCAGCTGTCCATCGGCATCGAGTAAATATAGGTAACTGGCCTGTAGGATGTATTTGCAGGGTTTATTGACGCCCGGCTGGCGAGAGCCTCACTAAAGCGCGGCCATGACGGTCCAGCGCCACCTAGCGCCCCCGACTACCCCGTACTTTCACTATGGATGCTAGCCCAATATGTCTCAGTTTGTAATCTTAGGGGTACTACTCACTAGCCTAGTATTGCACGTACTGTATTCTAAGGGATCTTACCCCCTTTGGCAATTTGGGTTGGCGGCTTGCATTGCTTAATTTCGCTATAACATGTATCCTTGTTTATCTGCTTTAAATTTGAGCACGCAATGTTTACGTTTATAATGATGCTTTTTCTTGACATTTTTTGATATGACCATTCCAAGATGGCCGCTACCAGTTGATGCGTGTAGTCCTTTCTTGATTGTGATGACCTCGAACTTTCAATGCTTTATTAATGACTGCTTGGAGCGCACACTTTCACACGTGATCAAGGCTTGTCGCCGAAACGCGTAGTGTGAATTAAACACTTGGATTACTTACCTCGCTGCTTACCTGTTTCTTACTGAGAGCGCACCACTCAACTTGCTTTTCGTATGGATATTATCTTCACCGGCGTGCTCCGCCGGCGCGTGTGCCACCTCTCTTGGGTCCCAGCAGTTCCGGAAGGAGCTTCTTACTCTGTGGATATATATATATATATATATTCACTGAAAAAACCATAGGTTTCACACACGTTATAGTTAGGAATTAGCATTTAAAAAACCTTGCAAATTCAATGAAAAAACCAAAGGTTTCACACATGTTATAGTTAGCTGGACATTTCACTCGTAAAAAACCAATGAAATTCCCCCGTTATAGTTAGTTCAGCTAACTATAACTCGCGCGCCCGCAATGCACTGCTGATGACGTCACATATTACATCACTCATGACATGGTCAGTGACATCACTCATGACATCACTGATGACATCTCAAATGACATCACTGATGACATCACTGATGACATCATCCAGTGAATGTGTGTTTTTCTGAAAATTACATATGTTTTATATATGTATATCTCAAGGTCGATGGAAGAATAAATGGGTATATAAGTGTCTAAATGGATGATTTGTTTTTGAAAAATTGATTGTGTAACTGACTGATTAAGTGTATCTTAGTGAATACATGGCTTAGTGAGTAATGTTTAAATATGTAAATATCTGTATCAGTCTCTCTCTTTGTGTATAAGTGGCTGCATGGGTTGGTGAGTAGCTACATGAGTGTCTATATAGGTTATTTGTTGGTTTTTTGAGTATCAGTGTCTGATGTCTGTATGGTTTGGTGGGGGGTATTACGTAGTGCATAGGTGCATGAATGAATGACTCAGTCTTTGTATGTGTTGAAGACAGCATGTGTGCAGGACTCTATGGGTGCATGAGTGTGTGCATGGGTGTGTTAGTGAGTGAATGACTGTCTCAATAGTGTCTCTATGAGTAACTACATATGTTTTAAACTAGTATATGTGACTATTGGTGTATATAAGCGAGTATATGTGAGAGTGAGAGATTGAAAGAGTTCCTGTATGAATAAGTATGTGTTTCGTTAAGTGATTGTTGAAAAGACTAAGTATGTGTAAGTTTCCGTAGAAGTAAGTGTGGTGGTGTGTGTATAACTGTATATGCAAGTAAATGGATGTTTGATTCTTTATTAGCATGAGTGACTATGTGTGTGAGTAACTCTATGGATGAGTGGCATTGTGTAACAGGGTGTATAGGTGTATGAGTACATATGATGAGTGAGTACATGTATGAGTGACTGTATAGGGCTGTTGGTGAATGAGTGGATGTGTATGTGGATCTTAGAATTACTGAAGAGGTTGTTGTAACCGGTATTGGTATGTCCATTGTTTTTAAAATTAAAATTTCTATTTTTGAATGTGTGTATCAAAGGTTATATTAGGGGAAGAGGTGGTCTGCCACTCTATCACAAGGATGATGTCATCAGTGATGTCATCAGTGATGTCATTTGAGATGTCATCAGTGATGTCATGAGTGATGTCACTGACCATGTCATGAGTGATGTAATATGTGACGTCATCAGCAGTGCATTGCGGGCGCGCGAGTTATAGTTAGCTGAACTAACTATAACGGGGGAATTTCATTGGTTTTTTACGAGTGAAATGTCCAGCTAACTATAACATGTGTGAAACCTTTGGTTTTTTCATTGAATATATATATATATATATATATACACACAGAAGCAGAGAACTCTGGGTAGTTCTCAAGTTTAGGTGGAAAGCAGCTCCTGTATGGAGCACTCTCAACACTTGCGACACTCTAGATCTGCTCACCTCAAATGTCTGCTTTTCTATCAAAATCTTTAAGCATAGGATTAGCACAGTGCCATCCACACCGAGATAGAAAGGGACAAAGTCTTTTGTCATTTCTACAGCAAAGTCTTTAGGCATAGGACTTGCACAATGCTGTCTATGCTGAGCTGTAAATTGACAATAACCATTTATCACTCCAGGCACAGTATTACAGCTTTGAATTGGTAAAATACCAACCAAACTAACCTGAAATGAGTAAAACAAGCCCCTGACACAGTGTTTTGCTCTACTTAGAACTCTTGAGAGAGGTATAGCTTTGTCCAGACACAAGGGAGCACCCAGTATAAGTCAAACAATACCCTTTCAGGCATAGAGTGACAAATAAATTATATATATATATAAAGTTAGCGGTCTGTTAATGTTAGGTGAAAATGTCAGTTAAAACATACCATTATAAAGTAACTATAACTCATGCCCCAACCCTGCACAAATTATGTTATTTTAGATGTTGCAGTGATGCTATCAATGATGTTTTAGAACATGTCATGAGTGATGTAATATATGTGCTCATTAGTAGTGCATGGTGAGGATGCCAGTCATCGTCACTTTAGGGCTTGAGTAATAGTTTCTTGAGATAGCAACAACTAGTGAATTTCAGTGGTTATGTTTGTTTAAAATGCAATGCTTTAACTTACCTTTACACCTAACTATGACGTCCCATCCACATTTGGATTTTTTAAAGACTTCCTAAGGTTTTTAAAGCAAAGTAAGATATTATTACAATTCCTAACTATAACGTCACTTTAACCTTTGGTTTTCTCAGTGAAGGTGCTTTCTTTAACATAAGGTAAGATGTCCATCACCGTCTGTGCCATTGACTATGTCATGTAACAATATAAAAGGAATGATTTTAAGTAAGGCAGACCTACTGGCTTTGTAAAAGGCTCAAAATCCCAAAATATAAAATGTGTCTGGGACTATTGACTTTACCAGGGGTCAGCAGATCAACATATATAAAGTATTGGCTTTGTCAAAAAGTCACCAATAACTGCAATCAAAAGTATTTTTCATAAACTTTACACATTGCAATGTTTAATAATAGCTGTGATGGCTGGTGAGATTTTAAAGTGGTGAGGCGTAACACTAGCCACAATTGGCCGATGATGAAAGCAAACCCAACTCTTCCAAAGGGGAAATGATTGGGGGAATACTCCCCCAATAAATCTTTTAAAACAAGAGGATATTTTGCATCTAGACTACCTTTACTAAAAAAAATAGTTTCAACATCTATAGGTATAAAAGCAAATTCTATTAGGGTACCAACAAGGACCACACATACTTTAAGAAATATTTTCAAGAATTCATCAACTGCCAAGTGTAACCACATTTGAATAAAATCTGACAGGTGACAAAGTTCTGTCTGCCATTCTTGCCATTTAAACTATATATCTAATTGTAGGAGAGAATGTGTGGTGCAGCATAGTTTTAAGATCGAATCCTCCTACTCAGCGGAACCGTCTGGTTTACTAAGGATATTTTTGGGACATTTGGAAAGCTTACCTGGGAATGCATTCTGCCCGCGGCTTTGTGATTTGTGACTTACATTTTCTGGCATTCTATTTACTGGCTTTACTTGTTTTAAGCTGTCCAGGGTGAGTCCGCCCCTCCCAAGGAGCAAAGCCTTTTCACACCAGCTTTCCTTGTATTCTTCCACAAGAGTTCCTTTCAGTAAACAGGCCTGTAAATATTGTTCTTATCTTGACACATTTACTGTGCATTTAAAGACAGAGGAGAGGAGAACAGAAGGCAAGGAAGGTAGGAGGGAAAGATAGTAAGGAAGAAAACAAAAGCAAAGAAATTAAAAGAAAAAGAAAAGAAATTAAAAGAAAAGAAAGAAAGGAATGGTGGACTGAAAGAATGGAATGAAAGAAGAAGGCGACATGGAATAAGGAGGAGATGGATGAAGCAGAATGAAGCAAAGGATCCAAAAAGCAAAGAAGGAAGGAACAAAGAGGAGAAAGGAAAGAATGAATAAATCCTAGAAAAAAGGAAAGGAAAGGGAAAGGAAGAAAGAGAACGGAGATAAATCAAATTTGAAACAGAAAGTAAGAATAGAAAAATAATCGAAAGCAAACAGAGTGAGAAAGAAGAAAAATGTCGTGGGCCTCTCAATAACACATTCAGACATTGAAGCAATACGTTTTAGGGTGGTTCTCAGAAATGTTTTCAAGGAAGGTGCTTGGAGGTATTGTTCATTATCAGACTTCTGAGCTGGTATCAGTGGCACTCTTAGATAAATAGGATGAGGGCGGGCTGTAAGCTGTTTCTGCACCCGGTCTCTGCATGCTTTTAATTGCAGCACACGTAGTGAGACAGGGGGTCGAAGACCCCCGAACTCCAGGCACTGACCTGCTCCAAGACAGCCTGCGAGATTCTGCCATGGGCACTGCCAACTGTCCTTAGCATGACTCCCTTCTTACTAAAGCCAGCACTTGCCAAGAGTCCATGACCCGGCTGTTTTTTGTTGAAGAGAACACAGTATGTCAGACCGTTTCATTGTCTTTCAAGGAGAGCTTCACTGGTTGCTGGGAGCTTCCTGGGGTGCAGTTAGGGAGGTTTTTATTGCCCTTTGGGCCTGCCATGATTCAGGATCACATTTTACTTTACTCAAAACCAGCGTGTTCTGCAGTGGTTCCTTGTTAATGTGTTTTACAATTGCTGGAATAAGCCTGGCTTGAACTCTGTGAAGGAAAGCTGAGGCACGCTGCAGGACCTTTGCAGAGAATGCCAGAGCCTTCACAAGTTTAGATTGAAAATTAGTCAAATTACCTTACCTGAAAGCAAACCAGTGTCCGTATGGTCTGTCTGTCTTGACTAATAAGATGCTGCTGCAGATAGCCAGATGGATGACAAGTCTGAAGAATGGCAGGATGAAAGGCCGTGCTCCAGTCTTCTTAGGTGCAGGCAATTTGAATTGGCTCCTGGCTGGAAAACACACGCGCTGCTGAAACGCACGTGATACAGAACACCTGATTAATTAAACATTTTGTTAAACGACAGTTAAGCTGTGGGTCATTCGGATCGAGACATTTTAATATTGTGGTTCTACAGGAACGAATGCCTCTTGTGTTAAATGATCCCTTCAGCAATTTGCGACGATCTTGGTTTAGGGCTGCAGATGCATATTAAATTAATAAAATCCTGTGTTGGTGAACCACAAAGGCTATATGACTTTGGGCCCTGGTATCTCAAGTTTGGCTGGTCTGCGTTGGGTGGCAGCTTTCCAAAACATATTGCTAACAACTTAGACTTACGGAGAAAAAGACTGTCCCAAATACGTTGCTGGTTACGAATTTGTTTATGATTGCAACTACGCATGGGCTCGCTTGCTTAGCATGACTTTATCCTCCATTAGTGAGTGTTGCGTTGCCGCTTTCTTGAGTATTTGTTGAAAAGAAGTAAATGGGAAATTCCACTGCCAAAGGTCTGCCATGTTGGGGGGAGTGGCTAGACGCCCAAGGAGTATGGACGCGTCTCCGTGAGGCTCCCGGTCCCGGAGCGGAGAAGTCCGACTTCGCGATGATTTCCTGACAAGCGGCTGGCAGCATTTAGCATCGGAAGCGCTCCCACATCGCGCACGATGTTACACGAACAGATTTGAGCCGATTTACTTTACCTTTCTCAGGTAATGAGCGTCTGCCCGTCTCTGCAGCATTGCGGCCGCCATTTTGAATTTCGGCGGAATGACCTTTCTTTTCATGAGCTTCCACTACAAAGCGATATTGAGACATAATTCTAGTGGCAATTGATGTCTCCTTTACTCAAGATGCCTACAAGACCGTTTTTCCTGGTTTTTCTTAGTTGCTGTTTCTGTTTTTACCTCAGCCTACGTAGATCCTAGCAGTGGCCGCCATTTTAGGTGATGGTTCGCCTCATCATTCTCTCCTGTTATATTTTTGCTGCCCAATTCTGGATAGGCGCTGGCTGGGACTGCATAGTCTTGCTTTGGGTCCACGAAAGCTCCTCGCTGTTACTCTCCATCACCACTTTTTTCATGGACTGTAGCTTCTAGTAACCTTATTGCCAAATAAGTTCTGGACTGCTTTCTTCGCCCTCGCTACCACCTTGCTTGCTGACTCACGACTTGCTACTGCACACCATATTTGGGGGTTTCTTCTCTTCTGTGCCTTGCTACTAGTCCTACTAATTTATGGGTAGGACACGGGGCGCTCATACCAGTCCGTCCCTAACGCCGCGTTCATTTGTCAAAAATTCTACTTTATTCTCACAACTTTCCAAGCTGGAAGATTCGCAGCTGCCTGAGGAAGGGGCTGAGCATTTGACGATGGATCCTGTACCTGCTACAACTGCCAAGTCGAACGTGAAGAGGCTAAAAAAAGACCCTCCCTCGCCTCCCAAAACATCCTCGGATATCTCCATGGAACTTTTGCTACATGAGATAAGGGCTCTTAGACCCTTTATGGAGGAAACAAATTCCAAATTACAAGCTCTCTCTGACAAGTGGGGGCAACTCGACACAAGGCTTACAGCGGTTGAACATAGTGTTGCCACCCTCAGTGACACTACTAAGACTGTTCCTGTCTTGCACTCGCAAATTATTAGCCTCCAGAAGCAGGTCGAAGACCTTGAAAATCGCAATCGGAGGAATAACCTCCGCATTTTTGGCCTGGGGGAGGGACTTGAAGGGAGTGACCCTATTGCGTTCTTTAAGACTTTCCTCCCTAAAGTCCTTCACTTGTCAGACGGAACTATGCTCAACATCCAACGAGCCCACAGGTTAGGGCGTGTTCCTTCTGTTGGATCCTCTCCCCAACGACCGAGGGGCGTCATCATCTACTTCTTAGAATACACAGATTTGCTAAAGGTGTTGGCGGCAGCCAAAGCTCTTCAACGTGTCACATGGTCAGGTTCCACGCTGTTCTTTGCGCAGGATTACTCTAAGGCCACTGCCGACAGGCGCAAAGCTTTCCTGAATCTCCGACCTGATCTTCGTTCTATGGGGGCTAGATTTGGCCTCTTTCACCCTTGTCTTTTCAAGGTCACGTACAATAATAGGACTACGACTTACGAAGATCCTGGGCGCCTGCAGAGCTTTATCGATTCACACAGGATGGATGCCACCACCTCTTCAGGAGCTCCCTCGTCACATGTTGCTTAATCGTTACTCAATATTTTTGTCTTTTTATCATTTTTCCTGCTTTCTAGTCTCTCCAATTGCTAGTTGGAAGTTATTCCCATTTTATTCTATATAGTAGTGCTAGTTATTTGTGCCGTTCTTCACTGCATTAATGTTTCTGCATTTTCACAGTATTGTTCTTTTATATTTTTTAGGCTCGTATTTTCCTGGTGTTTGTCTTTTACAGTTGCCTCTTGAGATTAATTTTTGTCATATGTTCTTGTTTCACAGTTATGATGTCCTCTTATACGGTCTTTCCCGTTCCCCACCGGATCCTCCCTGGACGTGTGTCTGCTTCATGTGGTTTCACCCACCCTCCCACCCATTCTCTCCTTTTGTAGGTATGTTTTATATTTTGTTGTGCGTTTTCTCTGTTGTACTGTTTTTGTTTTGGTGTTCTACTTTTTCATGTGTATCTCATTGCCTTTCTGGTATCCCTATTGCTCCGACTTTCTTTCTCCTATTTACTTCTATCCTCCTCTCCATGCTTGCTTCGTCTTTTTCTTCTGTCTTTCTCTTCAACCAAAAGATTCCTTCTGTGCCATGCATTTTTTCCATTTTCTACGGATTTTGTACTGCATTGATTTTATGCTTTATAATTGCATTCTGTATTACTTATGATTGCTCATGTCTTTGAAACTTGTTACATGGAACGTCAGGGGTTTACATTCTCCCATTAAGCGGCAAAGGATCTTGACCCATCTGGCCAAATTAAATGCGGACATTGTCTTTTTACAAGAGACTCACCTCTCCGCTGATGAATCGTTAAAGTTGAAAAGGGGTTGGGTAGGGGAGGTCTTCTTCTCTCCCGGGGATGGCAAACGGAATGGGGTGATGATTCTTTGCCGCAAATCTCTCCCGCTTACGTTATTGACCCAGAATTCAGATGTTAACGGACGATGGTTAAATGTTAAACTGTCCTTTAAAGGGGTTCCTGTTTCTCTGTTCAATGTATATGCCCCAACCTGTGGAGAGCCATCTTTCTGGTCCACCTTAGCTGCTCAGATTGCCCTTGGTTTAGAGGATAATTTTATTTTTGCTGGTGATTGTAATCAGGTTTTTGATCCCTTTATTGACAGAAGCTCTAAGGTTCCTTATATTCCTAACAAACCTCAGAAGTCATTTGTACGAGTTATTTCCCAGCACAAGCTCTTTGACGCCTGGCGTCTCTGTAATCCAACCACCAGAGAGTACACTTTTTATTCACCCTCACATCACACTCAATCGAGAATTGACTACATTTTTGTTTCTCACTCTATCTCACAAACCCTTACACACGCAGAAATTGGCCCTATTTTGTTGTCAGATCATGCCCCTGTGTCAATTGGTCTCGAAATTCTCCCTCAAGCCACAGGTCCTAAAAGGTGGCGCTTTAACAATGCCCTCCTTCTGGATCCGAAATTTACCGCTGCTTTTACTATGTTTTTTGAAGAGTTTTTTGTGCTTAATACTGACCAATCCATGCCCTTCTCAACCATTTGGGATACTTTCAAGGCCTCAGCGAGGGATTTCGTAATTGGCTTTGTTGCTAAGAGGCGGAAACTTTCCCGCAAATTTACTGCTGACCTTTTACGGGACATCAAAGCATTGGAACATTCCTTTTACACTTCGCACTCGAGCCATTCCCTCACGGCCCTCATTAACGCCAAGTTAGCATTTAACAAGAAATCTACGGAAGATACTTCTCTGTACTTGCTAAAGTCAGTGCTAAATTTTATGGAGGCAAAAACAAGGCAGGAAAGATACTAGCTAACTATCTGAAAGTTAAACAGAATAGACTTAATATTGAGTCCATCTATGATGACCGCCTGGATTTAAAATTTAAAGATTCGGATATTCTGAACGAATTCTCCCTATTTTACAAATCCCTCTATACCTCAGAATCGCAGCCTTCCGATGACTCTCTTTCCCAGTTTTTTTCAACACTTCAGACTCCTCCCTGTCATCAGCCGGATCTTAGTCTCCTGGAGTCCGATCTAACGCACCAAGAACTGTTAGCGGCACTCCAGCTGCTCAAGAAAGATAAGGCGCCGGGGCCTGATAGCTTCACGGTAGAGTTCTTCCAGCACTTTTCCAAACTCCTGTTACCCAAGTTGCACTCCCTTATAGCTTTCTTTAATACCCTGGGTTGTTCTTCAGGTTCCTTTTCGGAAGCACACATCTGCCTGATACCGAAGGAAGGGAAAGACCATAGACACTGCAAAAATTATAGGCCTATTTCTTTGGTCAATATAGATTATAAGATTTTTTCCAAAGCCTTAGCTATACGTCTTGACTCCTACTTGCCTGACTTACTATATGCGGAACAATCGGGCTTTGTCAAAGGCAGATTTATCATGGACAATACCAGGCTTCTTTTCGATGTCTTGTCCAAATCCTCGTCCTTGAAGCATCCCCTGGCGGCAATTGCGCTTGATGCCGAGAAGGCGTTTGATAGGGTTGAATGGAAATATTTGTTTCATACTCTTCGTTGGTTTGGTTTCGGTCCCAAGTTTGTGTCCTTGATTTCTCTTCTTTATTCCAACCCGCGTGCGGCTATTTGTGCCAATGGTCTGATTTCCTCATATTTTGATTTGGGCAGGGGGGTCCGTCAGGGCTGCCCTCTCTCTCCTTTTCTTTTTAATTTAGCTTTGGAGCCCTTTCTCTCTAAGCTTCGTCAGAATCCAAATTTATTTGGCTTTCAATCAACGAACATTCACCTTAAATTAGCTGCTTATGCAGATGACATTTTACTTTTTATGTCCAACCCTAGTGTTTCTATTCACGCCTTTTTGACGGATGTACAGGCATATTCTAATATCTCTGGCTACAAATTGAATAGCGATAAATGTGAGATTCTTCCCCTGACCAAGTACACATTTAAAGCAGATTTCAGCGCCTCAAACTTTACGTGGAGCCCCTCTCATATTAGATATTTGGGTGTGTATATTACTCCCTCAATATCTGACACAGTAGCGCTATGTTTAAACAAATGTATACAAAAAATTACTGACTTAACGGCCAAGTGGCACCCACTGTACTTATCATGGTGGGGTCGGTTAGACACCATAAAGATGATGATAGCACCCATTGTACTATACACCATCTCCAATATTCCAGTCCCCATCCCGGCCAAATTCTTTAAAAAGATCAATTCCACCCTTTCTTCCTTCTTGTGGAATTCAAAGCGGCCTCGTATGTCATTAGCTAAATTAATTCGCCCAAAGGCTGAGGGAGGAGTTAATTTTCCTGATTTCCAGGTTTATCAAAAAGCTTTTCTTCTGCGACAAGCCTCACTCTGGTTGCTTGACCCCTCGGAGAACTGTCCTCTATGGCTTAGGACAGAGCGTCTTTTCCTTTCTCCCTTCTCCTTTTCTGAATACCTTTCATTTTCACGCAAACCGCAGGCGGTGTCCTCTCCTATAGTTAAATTGACTTCCAAGCTCCTGATGCCCTCACCTTCTCCCCCCCGGATTCGATTGACTACTTCCTAAATTCAACAATCTGGCATAATAAAGACTTGGTTGTCCGTGGTAAACCATTCTACTGGAAGACCTGGCGTCGAAAGGGTTTAATATGGATACACCAGCTATTCTCGGATTCAAATTTTATGTCCTTTCACTCACTTAAGCAGCGTTTTGACTTGCCTGCCTCATTTACACATAAATATCCCTTACTCAAGTTGGCTGTGATGGATAGATTTGATCGCCTATCTGCTTTGCCTCAGGTCCCCACATCCCAGACTTCTTTCTCACAACTCTCCTCCCTACTTAAGTCTAAACCCTCGGCTTCTAGCATATATAAGCACTTACAGGGGATAGGCGTTCTTAGACAGAAATCTAAAGTGGAGGATGCTTGGGAGCGCGATCTTCAACTCTCATGGCCACTATCTCTTTGGAATAATATCTGGCTCAAGTTGCGTAAATCCTCCAGGGCAGCTAATCTCACACAAACGCTATTTTTTGTGTATAATCGTATTCTACTTACGCCAAGTGCTTTGAGCAGAAGATTCACATCTACCCCAGATACGTGTTGGTCATGTTCGTCCCCAAACGCTGACATATTTCATGCGCTATTTCTATGCCCGCTTGTGCAAAGCTTTTGGGAGCGAGTTTGGTCCCAAATAAATTTAATTTTTGACACTACATTTCCCTTTTCTATCCCTCATATTTTCTTGGGGAGTCTCTCACCATGCTGGGAGAACGTCCCAGGTAACACTAAAATTATTGATTTGCTGTTAGCGGCTGCGTTTCAGCAGATCACGGTTAATTGGAAGGACTCTACCAAAATTTCTTACAAGGCGTGGTGGTATGTAGTCTGCCATAATCACAGACTGGACACCTCCTTTGTATATCCAATGCAGTTGGCAACGAAGCGTCTGGACCTGTGGTCCCCTGTTACACTTTACCTTGACTTGTGTGCCAAAAAATCCTCTCAACTAAAGCCGTCCCAACCAGAGGTCTTGAAACCCCCATGAACCCCTTATGCGTTCCCAGATTTATTTCCAAATTTTAATACTGTTTTGAGTTATTTTCTTTGCATCACTAGCCTATCTTTTACTCATGAGTTTGTTTTTTTATTTTTAGCAGTATAAGTCTATTGTAATGTAATGGCATGAACTTACCGCTTTCTTTCTGTTCTATGTCAATGGATTACCTTGATATGTATTTATTGTTATTGCTTACAGTATGGATACCTCTGTATGTCGCAATAAAATTCTTCTTTCAAACTTAAAAAAAAAAAAGGTCTGCCATGTTAGTGTAGTGATCTATACAGATGATTGACGATACTCGGTGTAGGAAAACTGTGGTTCGCCTTGTAGTGCATTCCAGAGCACATTGTTGATCTCATTTCCTCGATTGCTCCAGACTTTATACCAGGTCTTTATTGTTTTTTTTTTTTTTTTTTTTTTGTTTTTTTTGAAACCGTTTATTACAGGTCTTAAAAGTATACAAGTATGGGCCCACAACTTTCCGGCCGGCCGCTAGCAATGGTAGGAACATACGACATACATTTATGGAACACGTGGTATTACAGGAGAAACATTTCTCAGTAGGTAACAATGTCAAAGCCACATCATCCAGGCCCCATTATGCGGTTTCATTTTAAATTAAGAACAACAAAAATTAACAGCACACCCACCAGGCAACCCACAATCAAAAGTAGCAGCACGTGCTCCCCAAGATGGGGGATCCCAACTATACACAGAAGTGTGAGGAGGGGGAAGAGAACAGAGTGAGGACTGGGGGAACCCAGCGCCCGGCAGCGGGGGAATGAGTCGGCTAAGGGGATGGGGCTGGCGAGGCATCAGGCAGCAGCGGTGGTGCGCAGATACCCCCTCGGTAGGCGTTCCAGGGGCCCCATACTTTCACCCATGTCCCAGGCTTACCCCTCGCCACATACACCACCTTTTCGCGAAACATGCACCAGTCCATGTGTTCTTTCCAGGCCGAGACCATCGGGGGCCTCTGGGATCCCCACAGTTGAGCAATATCACGCTTGGCTATCATATATCCCAGAGTCACCCACCACGTCTGCGGCGCCGAGTAATCAGTCGGTTCCCACACGTTCAACAGGCATCTCCTCGCTTCAGGCAACAGCGCCACATGCGTAACCAGTCGCAGCACCTCATGTACACCACGCCAGAACCCCTCTACCTCCGGGCACTCCCACAAAATATGCATAAAGGTCCCCAAAGCACCACACCCACGCTTACACAACCCATCTCCAGCATAGCCCATACGCAGAAGCTTTGGCCCCGTCATGTAGACCCGGTGGAGTATCTTGAGCTGGACGAAGCGAAGGCGAGCCGGTATGGCCACCTCCTTCGGGGAGGCCACCGCGGAGGTCCAGTCCTCGTCGTCCAACTCCAGCCCGTCGGCAACCCAAGCCGCACGAAGGGCAGTCATCAGGCCCGAGCGGTCGTTTATGAGCTTTTTGTATATAAGTGAGATCGTACTGTCCGGGATGTGCCCATCCAGCATTCTATCCTCCAGGGGGGAATATTCCGGGATGGAGGCAACGTCCGAGAAGACGGAGCCCAGCGCATGACGGACCTGCAAATACCGAAAGTATTCACTGCCCTGCAACTGAAATTCCGTCTGCAGCATATCGAACGTTTTAAATCCTCCCCTCGTCCAAAGATCCCCCACTTTACTGATACCTATTATGTCCCACTTCTCGAAGCCCTTAGAGGTCCACAGGGAACCTAACCGCTCAGACGCGTATAGTGGTGATGCCCGGGTCAAACGGTCCTTCCACCCCATAGCTGCATTGGCCGCGTGCCAGACTTGCACCATGACACGCATGGGGCCCGTCAGACGAGCGTCGGGCGCGCTAGAGTAGAGCGCTCGATTGTAGTCGCCACTTGGCAGGAGCATCTTGTCCATTTCAAATGCCGGGTTTAAGGCGGGCCCGTAGAGGCCATGGTTAATGGCAGCGAGCTGGGAGGCCCAATAGTACCGTTTAATATCCGGGAGGGCAATCCCCCCGTCAAACCATGGGAGCGTCAGCTTAGCCAGAGCAATGCGCGGCCTCCCGTCCCAGAACAGGCGGCGTTGCAGACTCTCCACCTCACAGAAGTAGCGCGCCGGGACCAAGTCCATAGTGTTCTGCAAAGCGTACAGAAAACGCGGCAGAGACATCATCTTGAACAATGCCACCCGGCCGAGCGGCGAAAGCGGCAGGCGCCGCCAGCGTGCGACATCTACCCGCAGACGCTGGAGGGGGGGAAGCAGATTCCGTTCATACCGGGCCTCCGGGTCCAGAGTAAGGAAGACACCCAGGTACCGAAATCCCTGCGGGGCGACCTGGATCGGACAGCCCCGCGGGAGAATAGGGGCCTCCCCAGAGAGAACATATACACACGATTTAGCCCAGTTGATGACGAGACCGGAGTTACGACCAAACGAGTGTAAAACATCAACTAGCACTATAAGTGATTTATGTGGGGAGGCTAGGTACAGAAGGATGTCATCAGCGTATAGGGATACGCGGTCCTCATACTCGGGGGTCCAACGGAGACCACGGATGGAAGGCTCCCACCGCAGCCACTCCGCCAGGGGCTCCAAGGCAAGCGCAAAAAGAAGCGGCGACAAGGGGCAGCCCTGTCGCGTGCCCCGGCCCAGCTCAAACGGGGCCGATACTCTTCCGTTCACGACCACCTGCGCCAATGGGCCCGCATACAACAATTTGACCCAACTGATGAATCCTGGGCCAAATCCGAACTTCGCAAGCATCGCCCAGATGTATGGCCACTCAAGCGTGTCAAACGCCATGGTGGCGTCTAAGGACGCCAAAATGGCCGGTTCCCGTATAAATGGGACGCGCGCGAGCACCCCATGCAAGCGCCGCAGGTTAAGGGCTGTGTTGCGATGGGGAATAAAGCCAGACTGGTCCTGATGAACCAGATCTCCCACCACACCAACCAGTCGATTAGCGAGTACCTTGGCGAGAATTTTGGGCTCCGCATTCAGTAGTGAGATAGGCCGATAAGAAGTAACCCGATCCCGAGGTCTCCCCTCCTTGTGGATCACCACGATTGTAGCCAGACGCTGGTCAAGCGGGAGGGAGCCCAGCGAGTGGGCCGCGAGGAACATTGCGCGGAGGTGAGGCGCCAATGTATCCGGTCGCAGCTTATACAACTCGATAGGGATACCGTTCGGGCCCATGGCCTTGCCAGAAGCGACCGAACGTATGGCGAGGGCGATTTCGTCGGAGGTGGGAGCAGCGTCCAGCGACACCCTGTCCTCCCCGGACAGGGAAGGCAGCGCGATATCCCTGAGCAGGGTACGGGAATCCTCTTCCGAGCAAGAAGAGACCGGGGAATACACCTCGCGGAAATACTCCGCGAAACAGGAGACAATTTCTTCTGGCTCAGTTACACACACACCATTCGTTTTCTCAATCAACGGGACCACACGATTCGCTCTCTCCTTTTTATCCAACCACGCTATTAGTTTACCAGCCTTATCACCCACATCATACAGTCGCCCCTGCTGCTCTCTACTAAGGCCCCTGGCCGCCTCCGTAACGAGGGCCCTATAAGCCGCCTGCTTGAGCTGGAGGACATGCAGTGCAGTATCCGTCACCCCATCCTCTAGATTACCCTCCAGCTCAGTTATTTCAGCCTCCACCCGGGTCACCTCCTCCCGTTCGCGCCTCCGGGCGTGAGAAATAAGGGATAGGGCCTCCCCTCTAAGTACTGTTTTGAAGGCCTCCCACAGGGAGATAGCTGAAGGCACTGACCCCACATTCTCCTCGAAATAGCGCTGGAGGGATTTAATCAAGTCAGCGCGAATGGTGGGGTCGCGCAGGTACCAGGAATTGATTGGGACCACCCTGCTCTCAGCCCTCGGAAAGACATCAAAATGCAACAATAGCGGGGAGTGGTCCGAGATACCCCGTGCCAAATGGCGTACCTCCCCCACCCTCCCGACATGGGCCGCCGGGACAAGGACATAATCAAGCCGTGAGAGACTACCATGGGCCCCCGAGTGGAAAGTGTATTGCAGCTGCGTGGGATGTTTTAAGCGCCAGCAGTCCACCAATCCCAGTGTATCCAGGAGGCCGGATAGCCACGCCTGTGCCCGGGGGAGGTCCCTAGGGGGGTGACGATCCACAGTCCCAGAAACCACCGCATTGAAATCCCCCCCCACCACCAGAAGCCCCCCCGGAAGGCCAAGGAGGAGGCACCCCAGATCTGCAAAGGTGGTCGACTGCAACCCCGGTGGGACGTACACTGACACAAAGACAACCACTTTGCCCTCCATTCTCCCCACCAAGACAGTGTAACGTCCCCTGTCATCGTGGAGCACCTCATCAATTTCTAACGGGAGCGAGTTCTTTACCATGATACCCACACCCCTCGAACCTGACGTGAAGCCCGAGTGGGCCACGAGGCGGTAGCCACGCCGATTCATGGCGCAGAAGGAATTGCCAATAAGGTGTGTCTCCTGCAGGAAGACCACATCAGGCGAGAGTCGCTTCAGATACTGTAGGACCACACCTCGTTTGATCCTGTCCCCCAGTCCATTGACGTTCCAAGACAACAAAGTTAATTCCCTACCCCCCATCATACACCGAAACCATCCTTCGTCCCCCCGAGAGCACAATAAAACCAACACAAAAAAAGGGTTGCCTTGTGATAATAACGCACAACACCCCATCCCTGCCCACCCACCCCAACAAAACTCCCCCCTCCCTGCACCCCTGCATGAGCCCGGACAGCCCCCCCAACGTGCAGTGTGCCTGTCGCCCCATAGATAGTTAAACTAACTAGACCCCCAGAGGAGGAGGGAGAACCCCCGAGAGACCCCACACAACCTCCATAGGAGGGGAACTTAAGCAATCCGACGTATAGTCAAAAGTGGCATCATTTTTGTCCCGAGCGGGGCCTAATATTAGTCCCTCAGTCTTGATCCGGCGAGCCCTCTCCCCCGGCCGCTCCCCCCCCGCCACCCCGATCACGATCTCCGGACAGGGTATCCAGCCAGTCCCCGGCCGCTTCGGGGCGATCAAAAAAGTGTGTGCGACCTTCCACCTCCACTCGCAGCTTAGCTGGGAAAAGCATGGCGTATTTGAGATTTAGGTCCCGAAGACGGCGCTTGACACCAAGGAAGCTCAATCTCTGCTTCTGGACCGCAGGGGTGAAATCAGGATAGAAATTAATGTCCATATTGTCAAGTCTAATCGGTCCCTGTAGTCTGGAGGATTGGAGGATAGCGTCTCTGTCCCGAAAATTAAAAATCCGGGCGATGAGAGGTCTCGGAGCGGCTCCGACCTTAGGCCTTCCCCCGGGAACCCTATGGGCCCTCTCCACAGCAAAGAATTTACTCAGCCCCCGTGGCTGGAGATGGGTAACAATCAGGTCTTCCACGAAAAGGTCCGCCGCCGCTTCCTCACGTCCCTCAGGCACCCCGATGATACGGATGTTGTTCCTCCGGGCCCGACTCTCGGAGTCCTCCAGGCGACGATCCATCAGCGCACTCGCCCGAGCAAGCCGGCGCACCTCCGTTTGCAGGGCCGCCACATCTGTCGTAAGGCCCGATGCGGTGTGGGCCAAAGAATCGACTCGGTCGTTGGTCTTGGAGAGATCGGCCCTTATAAGGCCAACATCTACGAGGACCGAGTCGATCTTCTGCGCCAGTGTGTCAAAACGTTGGCCCACAGAGGCCTTCATCTCGGCGATGGCGCCCATGACATCCCGCAGAGTCAGATCCGCGGGCAGATCGGGGGCATCAGTAGGGCCCTCAGGGGACCTGCGTGGCACCTCAGGAGATCCCTTCTGGAGGGTATAGCGATCCATGCTGTTGGACTGATGGGCTGCGCCACGCCGGGTCGATTTTACCTTTGCCCGATCGCCATCTTGTTTCGTGGCCATGGTCCCAGTCTCCCGATCGCACCAGCCACGTCGTGAAGGGCGGGCAAGCCGGTCCACGGGCTCCGGGGGGGTGCCACCCCAGATCTGCGGGGCGGATCACAGCCGGCGGGCAGGCAGGGCCCCCCAGCGAGGCCACACCAACACACAAAGCCCCGCGACCCAACCTCGCATATACAGCAAGGAGGGTGCGAAAGCGAAAGTGAAAGTGCGGGTCGCGCGAGTCACCAAGCCCTGCCCGCCGCTGTTATTCACTTCGTCACGGGATCGCCCCACAACGCAAATCCGGGGTTCGGCTAGGAGAAGGCCGCAAACCTCAATCGCTGCTAGAGTCGGTGTCCGAGGTCCGATTTGGAAGCGGAAAACGGGCGCCACCTCAGCTCGGGCTCACCAACACAGTCCCCTCATCTGGGACAGGATATGTTCAGGATATTCATAGGAGGTCGCGGAGGTCCTCGGGAGCCTCGCACCTACGCGGCCATCTTGGTTGCGCGCTAGGCTCCTCCTCCCAGGTCTTTATTGTTACATATCTTCTGTGTAGCTGTTGCAGCCCAAATTCTAACCGGACCTGTGCCCATGAGGAATAACGTGGTAGAGAAAACACTTTTTTGTACGCTCGTATTTGGAGGTTGTCCAGCGTCACTGCATCTTTCCCGTGCTGAACTTCACTTCCGTGTGCTAAAGTTGGTAGAAGTTTTGCTTTCATGATCGCTAATAATGGAGTGAAAGAGGGTCCTTGTAGACTCTTTGATATTGAACAGAATGCAAATGTTAGGCCGTTTCCCTTTTTTTGTGTGGCCTTGTTCTACTTTTGAAAAGTTAATCTTTTGTCCAAATGTATCCCTAGGTATTTGTAACTGCTAACCACTTCCAGTTTCGTGTTGCTGAATTTGAATGGTGATTGTTTTTGGATGCAACGGCTTACAATCATAGCTTTTGTTTTTGTAACATTTATCTCTAGCAAATTCGTCTTCGTGAAGTTCCCCAGTTCATTGATCGCTCTTTGCAGGCCAATTCTTGTGTGGCTTAAAAGGACTATTTCGTCAGCGTAAGACAGATGTGGAATCGGTATTGTACCCAAGCATGGGGGATGGAAGTTAGCCTCATCTAGTCTTGGTGATAAATCAGCCATGAATAAGTAAAATAGGTGTGGCGCTAGGATGCATCCTTGCCTTAGGCCCTCATTCGTATAAATTTTTCTAGTGAGTCAGTGTATAGTTCCATTATTGGTCTCAATATTGCTTCCGGAAGGCCCCACGTCTTTCACTTATGCCATTGGATACCTCTATTGACTCGATCGAATGCTGCTTTAAAATCGATAAAGCATAAAAACATGTTATTTTGTTGTCGTAAGCTTTTGTCTGCCATTAGACCTAGGGCGAGGACATTTGTGATGGTACCAGTGCCTCGTCGGAAGCCGGACTGGTTAATGGGAATTATTTTGTTACTCTCAGACCAGCTTATTAAATCTGCCAAGATCAATGAGACGTAATATTTTGCTTCAGCATCTATTAAGGCTATCAGTCAACAGTTGGCTGGGTCGGTTCGCTCCCCACCCTTAAATAATGGATTTATTATTTAACTCTGGTAGGTAATTTATGGTGCTCACCTCATAGAACCGGCAGGGCAATGGTACCGGCCAAAAATTGGGGCTTGCTTGTAAATTGCTTGGGGTATGCTGTTCGGGCCTGGTGCACCATCTAGCCTGCCCTTGGCTATGACTTTGGAAATTTCATCTATGGAGTAATGTCTGAATGATTGTTTTATTACCCTATTACTCTTTGAGGTTCTTCCAGACACTTTGGAGGTCGTAACTGTAATGTGCGATTTGTCCTCCTGTTTTTGTGTGCCTGCAGGCTCTATAGTTGATGTTTGTTCTCCTGGAGTAGTTGAACTTGAATGCATTAATGTGATTTGGTTCTTTACTGGAGGGGAGTATGGAGATGCCTGCGCTGCAGTCGCTCTCTCAGGTGTTATTGAGAAGGTGTAGATTAGATGATGTGCCCAGGCTTGTTCTGTAACACAGTTCGCGTTTATCACTTTTGGCATTCTTGCAAGGGAGTTTACCTGATCCCAAAAATATCTGGTGTTCGATCAATTAGCATTATAAAAATGTTTCGACCAAAAATTGTCCTGCTGCGTTCTGTTGTCCTCCTAGACTTGTTTTTTATACCGCTTTTTGAGTTGTTGTATTTGTTCCCATATAATTCTTGATGCATTATGGCCCCTTGTGGATCTGATAGCCGCTCGTAGTTTTTTTCTTAAGTTTCTAGCTGTCCGGCTCAGGCATCTGCTTTGATCATACGTCATATTTTGATGGGAATTTGTTATTGTAGCATCCTCAGAAAGATTTTTTGAAAAGGTGGCATAGGATTCTATCATAGAGCTGTCTTGTGAGTCGTGAGTTGCTATCAGTACCTTTGCCCTCATGGCGTTTTGGCGAAGTGTACTACTTGTCCATTGTAATCATTTAAGATTTATCGTTGTTGTGGACCCAACCTCGGGTGCTGCTTTCCTGTGCCTTGGGAATGAGGTTAGCAGTTCAAGATGTTGGCGCGAGTGGTCGCTTCCTGTAGTGTATATAATTGAAAATGCCTTAATTTGCACTAGCTGCGGTAAAGTGACAATTGTTTAGTCTATAATGGAGCTAGCATTGGGGCCATGTTGTGTGCAGATTGGTGGTCTGTCTTGTGCCACTCTACCATTTAGCACTCGAATCCCAAGGTGTTCCAGGTCCATCACTAGTTGTTGCCCACCCGTATCGATCAGTTTAAAGGTGGGGTGCACTTGGTTTTGTACTGCCCACATTGTATTCACTGCAATTATGTTGTTGTCTTTCTAGGAAGTGTATCTCACATTTGAATTAAAGTCTCCTGGTCTAATTATTTCCCATGTGGGTTGTTTGAACCGGAGTTCTGCTATGGTAGCGAATAGTGTTTTAAATAGTTATTTTTTTAACTTATGTTTTGGGTGTACGTAAAGATTGATAAGAATAATAGTGCTTACGTCTTTGTTCAATCCCAAATCCATTTTTATTATTTGCATGTCCGTTGTTGTGGTGGTCAATTGGGCAGTTGTAATTAACCCCGGGCGTAGCACTACGCTTCGCCCACGTAGTGTACGTAGCGCTGCCTGCTTCGCACTTTCCGAAGTAGGTGAAGCAGGGCAGCGCTACGCACACGCCGAGGGCGAAGCGTAGCTGCTTGCCACCCGCCACCCACCTCCCGCCTGCCCTCCTTTTAATAATATAAGCAATGAAAAATAAATTAAAGTAAGTCGACTTACCGTAAGCGCGGCGTCTCCGGGGCTCCCTCTTTCTGTTTCTAATTTCTTCTGGCAAATGCGCATGCGCGGACACCCGCGCATGCGCATTTCTCGCGTGAAATGCGCATGCGCGGGCGTCCGCGCATGCGCATTTGTCAGAAGAAATTAGAAACGAAGAAGAGGGAGCCCCGGAGACGCCGCGCTTACGGTAAGTCGCTTTACTTTAATTTATTTTATATTGCTGATATTATTTAAAAGAAGGGCGGGCGGGAGGTGGGTGGCACGTAGTGGGGCTACGCGAAGCGCGTAGTGTGCGTAGATTTGGGCACACTACGTGCTGCTTCACGTAGCCCCACTACGCCCACTACGCCCACTACGCCCACTACGCCCACCCTTAGTTGTAATGCTTAATGTTGTTGAAATATAGACTGCTAGGCACCCTTCTGGACTGGAGCTGTTAACCTTGTTTCCTGAAGGACTACTATTTCGTAATTGTTCCTGTACTCAGGAGACACATTGTCCTGCAGGTCATGCTTTGCACCTCCTATATTCCACGACAGGATGTTTATTGGCTGGTGCTCTCATGTGCTGTGCGCCCGTATGGGTCATTCTCTTCATGCGAGCGGTAGAGGGTCCTTGTTGCCCTCTTTACCTCTCGCACTGCGTAGTACTGAATGAACTGGCCTTTTACTGGAATGGTTGAGCATGGTGTTACGCTGCTGTAGCAGGGATAGGAGGTAACGTTGTTTTGTGGGAATAGACAGAGATATGCCCCAAGCCTCAAATTGAGATGCATTGTTTAGAATGGCTGAGACCATTTCTTCGGACCTCCAAGTTGACAGAGTTTTTTCCATTCCTTTGAGGCCCTCCTGTTGGATGAACTCTATTGATAATAGGTCTGTTGAAGATAGATGCTTTAATGTTGGAATAGATGCCATTACGTGCAGGACATTACCTCTGTTTAAATAGTCATGTGGACCTTGTGATGTATAGTGTGGGGTTAATAGTATCCGGTCATTTAAGTGTTGTGTTAGGTCATTGATTCTTGGCTGAGATGTAAGTGCTGGGCTAATGCTTTGATTTCCAGGTTGCCCATTCAATTCTTGGCCGCTCTCTTTTTTGCGCTGTTGGTTTATTCTTATCAAAACCTGGCTGCTGGGCTCTGGTAGTCCCCTTGTGGCCCCAATGACAACAAAAGGTGGTGGGTGTCCCAGGTGGGCCAAGGACACCCACGATAAAAATGAAAAAAATTAAAAAGGATAAAAATAAATAATTAATGAGCTGCTTGTCTATTGTTACTGCTCCGAGCAAGGAGTGCCTCAGATTATCGTAGGCCTTTTACAAGTAGATACTTTCTTGCTGGTGGTGCCCCTAAAAGAGGCAGGGGTACCACTAAACTTTTTTTCAATGTTGTGGGGTCTGCAGGGAGTACAGCAGCCCCCCAGTAACATTATTAAAACAGGTATATTCCTGAATCATTAAATCCAGGATTCCAGAAAAGCTCACCATTATTTTAAAAAATGGACCTATATGCTCTCCAGCTGGAGTGTGGAAACCTCTAGTGGTTGGTTCTATGCTTGCACTTTGTGCCTTGAAAAATGTTAAAAGAAAGGCTCAAAGACATGTTATTATTTTTTTAAAGGCTTTATTCAAAATATTTTACAATTCTTGTTTTGATTTGTTTTTTTTCTGAAGTCGATGCATGCAGTTCTGGTGTCTGACCCTTACTCGTCAGATGCCAGAACTGCATGCATCAACTCGCTCAACCTGGACACGACGTATGTTGCCAAGACATACAGAATACAGAAAGAAATATATAAACAACAAAACAAAACAAAAATTGTGCATAGCTACTACACACCGCAAAGAACCGATGGATGAGAATTAAACCCCCACAATGGACAACTCACATTGGGAGTAGTCAAGAATGCTTTCTGCATTTCTGTCTAGATGCCCTGAAGAAGCTCGTAACTAGGCAGAACGCATTGGCTGCGCAATGTTTTATCTCTAATCTACATAACGAAACTTGTAGAATGAAAAAAACAAATCGAGGACAACACCTCTTGACTCATCTTTTTGCGAATAGCATTTGGCAGTTACACACCTTTTTCTCTTATAGTTGCCTCTCAAATGTGTGTTAGAAAACATTTTGGAAACTAGTTTAAAAGCAAAGAAATTACCATGCATTCATATTTTCAAACTTTAAGAAATTGGGTTTTTAATTGAAGGAGGTGTAAACCCTACTGCACCTACAAGTACAACTACAATCCTTGTCAGAGCGAACCACAAAAGTCACTAAATTCACTTGTGCTTACACTCTGCGATCTTGGCAAAGATGCAGTCAGGCTTAACTTACAGGCACTGTGTTAAGTATTTATGCAGTACACAAACAGCAGTAAAGTGAAAACACAGCACAAGAAAAATCTCACACCAACTTAGAAAAAGAGAGAATATTTTGATAAATAAAATGACACAAAAATGAACTTATTCCAAGCAGTGGAAATGAATGTTATGGATTTTTTAAGTTTTTAGTTAAAACTAGCGCCTAAAGAATCAAAGCGCTAGCTGCACGTATCTGGTTGTGCGAGACCGGGGCAAAGTAAAAAGTTAAGGACAACCGTGATGGAGCACGATCAGGATAAATGAGGTAGATTGGGCCTGGTCTCCACGCACCTTTCGACTTATAAGAAATTCAGAGAAAAAATCCAGGAGACGGTAGAGTTCAGCAAGGCAAGGCAGCAAGCTGTGACCAAGGAGGAGTAGTGGTGGCCAGGGAGTGCTGGACAACGTCTTGGTAAAGCCCTCTATGAGAAGGTTGTCATCAGCGATGTTGAGCCTGTCGCTGACGAGTCTGGTGATGATTTTTACCATCTGACTTTGTTCTTTTTTTAAGTCAAAAATCTCCAGCAGTACTACGCTGCTAGTCGCAGCCAAAGAGGGAACGACAAGGCTGCTTACGTCACTCGGAGGTCCTGCTGAACAGGATTTGATGCTGTGGAGCAGAACATAGTGGGAGCTACCGCAAAGTCAGGCCAACTGGAGATGCACCTTGGGTGGATTGGCCAGGAGGTAGGTCCCTTTCTTCTGCAGGTTCTTCTGATCAATGTTAAGTTTAAGTAGAAGCAGTCCCTCTAACACCACTACCAAGGATCCAGGACTTTGGGGGCAAGACTTGGGGATAGAACTTGCTCCAGCAGAAGCCCGGTGCAGGTACGAAGGTCTCTGGAGATTGTTATTTCCTTCTAGCTCACACAGGAGGTCAGCCAACAAGCCCTAGTCCTGGGTTCAAGGAGATTGTCCTCTCTCATTCAAGCAGCAAGGCAGTCCTCTGAAAAACAAAGCAGTCCTAAATCAGCAGGGCAGATGTCTTGAAAACAAGGCAATCCTTCTGAAGTCTTCCACAGGTCCAGGACGGTACCGAAGAGGCGGCTTAGGAGCTTCAATATTTATATCTTTGAAGTGGGGGTAACATCATGGCTACCCCCACATCTGGTTCTGGAAAGTCTTTCCCTTCCCCTGCCAAGGCTCCAAGTACTCTGGGGTGACATTGGTGTGTGTCATTTTGTGTGGGCGCTGGATGCAGCCTTTTGAAATATAATTGGGGCAGGGAAAATCTCCTCCCCACCCATCCAGCCAACACTTAGGGCGTTAGTATGACTACAGCGGTCCATTGGACAGCTGTATTCGTGGTAGCCGTGCGTGGACCGTTAGACTGGCAGCAACCTGCCATATTCTGACTATCCGTGATCCCTCAGCAGTGGTGCAGTGGTCTGAGGCCTCAATATGCTAACGGTCCTGCTGCTGCACCACCAAGCATATTACTAGTTTCCACACTGTCACAGTTTTCATTGTGGGGAGTCTGCCAAGATAAGTGTGGTGATGAGGAAACTAAGGGGGCCCTACAGAACTCCCTGGTGCCGCTACACCAGGGGATACATGCAGGGGGGGGGCACAATTGTCTGCATGCACCCCCAGTTCCTGCATGACATGAACTTCACAGTCCATGCTGTGCCGGAATGTGCAATGGTGTTCCCATTACAGTGCCTTGCTAAGGCTCACATGTGAGCCTTAGAAGGCACCACCATAGGCCAGCCACCGCAGGACCACCCAACCTGGATTCTAGTCGGAATCCGGTGGGCGGTATCCTTATGGGTTTGGCATTGTTGGATAGGGGGACTGGCATGGTGGCCCGCTCCAAGACCGCCAAACTCATTATAAGGTCCTTAGTCCCGATTTGTCTATCTAGGAAGGTGGAATCTGACAGCATGGTTACCCCCACCTTTTTCCTAGTGTTTTGCTGGTTTTCAACTAGTCTGACTGGGATCCTGCTAATCAGGACCCCAGTGTATCTGCTTTCTCCTCTAAATTGATTGCATGTACTTTAGGTACACTCCAGATTGGATTCTGGGGTACCCTTATTAGTCCCTAGTATCTGGTATACTATGTTATTGTTATTGTTAACTTCGGTTTATATAGCGCCAACTCACCTACAGGTCTCTAGGCGCTCAAGACCGACGACAAACAGAAGTAATGCAGAACGTATGAAAGGCAAAAAAGAGAGACATTCAGTGCAGCTAATTAGGTGAGCCAAAAGCCTCCCTAAATAGAAGCGTTTTTAACAGCTTCCTAAAACGCAGGAGATTTACTTCTCTCCGAAGTGGTTCTGGAAGTTTATTCCATATCTGTGAAACCAGAACCGAGAAGGATCTCCCACCTTTGGTTGCTAGCTTATATCGGGGGCAAACCATAAGCTGAGAATCAGAGGACCTAAGAATTTGTCTAGGCTTATAAACCTTCAAGCGCTCTTTAATATAGGCAGGGGCCTGTCCGTAGATTTCTTTATGGGCCGTACATAAGCTCTTAAACTCCACTCTCTGCTTGATAGGAAGCCAATGTAACTTGAGCAGCAAAGGAGAAGCATGAGCTCGTCTAGGTAGCCTGAAGATTAATCGCGCCGCATCATTCAGGACAACCTGCAGTCTATTAGTCAAGGTTTTAGGCAAACCTAAATAGAGAGCATTTCCGTAATCCAGCCTCGATATAATCGTAGCAGAAACAACCATTCGAAGCATAGAGAAAGAGAGAAGGGGAACTAGTTTACGCAGCAGTCTAATCAACCCAGTACACATCCCTACTACAGAGGCAATCTGACTGGCCATTGACAACTCATTGTCAATCTTGATACCAAGACTTTTTACTTTGTCACACGGTGTCGGTGTAGGGCCTAGTTCCTGGGGCCAATAAAGGTCACTCCAAGGTGAAGCTAAGGTCGAAACCACCAGAACCTCCGGTACCCCAGAGGCCTTCCATGGGCTGCAGCATGTATTGTGCCACCCCTGAGAGACCATTCAAAAGGACAGCACAGGTCTGCTGCTGCAGCCTGTGTAAGGTGGTGCATGCACCCCTTACTTAGATATAGGTTCACTATATCTATTCTAAATCACTGCACATATAAACCTATCAGTCTCCCCTATGGCAGGCATTATCAATCCTGAAGGCAGGGTGCTGGATGTTATGTGAGAGGGTGCACCTGCATGAGCAGAGCCCCTGTGCAGCCTTCGGAACCTATTTTCCGGGGTTGTTTGTGATGCAGCCAACCATATATATTTAAGTGCATTATAACCTCACGGTAAATGCTAACTTTAAAAAGGCTGCTTGGAAACATGTGGTGTTTGGTGTCTAACACCTTAGGTATGATTCCACCCTCTAAGAGGGACATATGTGACACACCGGGCTACCTGGTACCAGCTTTCTCGACCTGGGCATCACAAAATGGATGCTGCCAGCCACAGACACGAGTCTGCCCTCCTGCTGCTGAGCCAAGCTCGAGCAGGGGAAGGCTTGACAATAGGTTTCCTGTCACAGGGAGAAGTGACCACCTCCCAGACAGGCTTTAGTATATTGGGGCTGGGTGGGTGCACTCTGAGAGTGCTTTGAAGTCTGCACTGGGGGCACATTTGGTGTCCCTGTGCATAGTCCAGCTCAAACCGGTTGCAGGAGCCATTTGCTCCTGCTTTGGCGCGAAACTGGACAAAGGACATGGGTGTAGCCACCCCTCTGTCCTGACCCTCCCATAGGTGGGTCCCCGGAGTTTGTCCCACCCCTTCCTTGGGTATAAAGTAGGAACCCCTGACTAGATCTGCTACCGAAACCAAGTACTTCGACGATCTACACTACGCTGGATGATTGAAGAATCTCCCTTGGAGTAAAGGAGTTACTCCCCAGCAAGGCAGGCACCTTTAACGCAACTGACCGATTTGCATCTCCCGAGCTCCCAAGGACTCCGAAAATTTCTAACACAGGAGGTGGGTTCCTGAGGTCGATCTGCACTCTCAGCAATTCTGATACCAGTTTTCCTCATGGGGACCGTGCAACCTGAACCCCTGTGCACCGCGTACTTTGGCAGCAGCATAAGGTTTTTGACAATCCCTGAGGCTGTACTTTGGCTACGGGTAGTCCTGACCCTGAGCAGCATTTCTACTGAAGTTTTCCGGCCTACACTCCACGAGTGTTCCGTGGGCTGGTATTTTGTGATTCAGCTCGAAGTCCCTTCGCCATCCCTGGTCCATTGGCCTGTGGGTCCCTGTGAAGGTAACTTTGACTTTCCGTGGGCTTTCCTGGTTGCTCCAGACGTGCCATGACTCTCCATTGCTTGGAGAGTCACCAGGACCTTGCTGGTCCTCACCGAAGCTTAGTTCCTCTGCCCGCGTGGGTTGCAGTTGCCAAGGCTTGTTAGTGTTCAATCCGGACACTGACCCCCCAGCACTCGACATCCTTTGTGGGACAGCCCACCTCCGGACTTTGGTTGTCATCGACGTCTCCTGTTCCCGTGGCTGCAGAGTCAAGCATTGCATCTTCTCACCTGAAGAACCCGACATCGGTGGGCATTCATCTCTCGTGCCCCTGGTCACCCTGAAGTGACCCAGACTCTGTCCCCTCTGCTTTCAGGATCTTCTCACCTCGGATCCAGGCTTGGATTCCACCGGACACTTTTCATCTTCCCAGCAGCAGCACTTTTCCGCATCACGCCATTGAAAACGACGAAGGTTCCCGACATCACTTGACCCTATGCACCCGGCTCCTCTGGGATAAGTAACACGGGTATCTTGGTACTCTCAAGGGTGCTGGCCTTAGAACATTCTATGTTTGAAAGGGTTTGCTTAAAGTCCTCTCCAAAGTGTCCTTAATCTTTAAAATTCCAACCGCGACTTTCCCATAGGATTGTTCGGAGCTCCTGCCTGTGTTCACACACTGCACTCGTCCTTCTTGAGTCCCCTGTGTCACTACCTTGGGTGGTTCCTTGGGGTCCCAGTGATTCTACGTGCTCTAGACACTGTGTCTAGTCAAGTCGTGTTTGTTATACCACTTTTTTAGTATATGGTTAGGTCTCCCCCTGGAGCCCACTGTGTATTGTGCTATTTACTGTCATTCTAGTGATTTAATATTGTGTGCTTTGTTCTCTAATCTCATAAAGAGGTTAGTAGAGAATATTTAGTAATAAATACATATATTTTATATATCCCTTGTGTGGTTCTCCTTTCATTTGGTCATTCAGGAGGTTCTAATCTGGTAAAACAAGCTGCTTTACATTCCTCGAGACTTAGCCTGAAGCCTGCTCTCCATAGCTACAACTAGGATAGCTTTCAATAAAGGTTGTCTTTGACCTAATCATCAATAAGGGTTGTTTGGACTGGTACAAGGTGCCCACTTTTAATTAGTGGTCAGCATATACCAGGCCAACTTCTCACAGACTCACTATCTGGGAGGAATACACAAATACCAGCTGCCAAGCTATTCACAGTCATGTGGCTCAAGAAACAGGCAGCAGGCACCAAATGGTTAAGACAAGAAAATGCCAACTTTCAAAAAGTGACTTTTTTAAGATTGTGATATAGTCAGACTTAACCATTGAAAAGGGTTTAAAGTTGCAATTCATTTGAGCACAAATTGGACATTCCTTTCACTTCTCAATCAAACGTTAGCAGTTATTAAATGTAATAACGTAACCCAATTTTTTCCAATGGGAGAGACAGACCTCGCACTAGTGAAAAACAAACGTAGGGGTTTTTCACTGCCAGGACATGTGAAACCTAAAACCACATGTCCTACTTTAGAATAACAATGCACCCTGTCCTGTGGGCTATTTAGGGCCTACTTAGGGGCAGATCACACCCTTTAGTAAAAAGAACGCTACTCATGAAAGGGGTATGTAAAATACAAAGGGATTTTCTGCTGTGCAGGTCAATAGTAACTCATAACGTTTTCCGGGAGTATAACTCATCATTGCCTAGATTTTAATTAATTTAAATTAGTATAAATATGCACAGTTTTAGGTGTAACAATATGTTAATGCACATTTATGCTTTGACTTCTATGTTTGGGAATCAGGATACATTTTTAAACACTGTAATGACAGTGTCTTTATTGCTCTCTACATAAAGAGGGAATCGTAAAATGCCTATTATGACTAGAGTTGTAAAAATCTGGATGGCGGTGATGGGCTTTAAGATGCGGGTAACTTGTGCGTGCACACAATCAGGGGCATATGTACAAGGGGATTGTGCCACCGGAAAGTCACTTTTACTGATGTTCCGATGGCGCAATGCCATGATCCATATTTACAAAGTGGCATTAAGCTGATTTTTGTGGCTTAACACCGTTTTGTAAATATGGTACCCTTTCACGCAAGTATCTGCGTGAAAGGGGCGTGCAATGGGTGTCGCGGTGGGCGTTACACCCCAATACCCATTACTTTTTGGCATTGCCCCAGATTTACAAGGATCTGTAAATCTATAGCAGCACCAAAAACTAATGCCATGCAGAAGCAGGCCTTAGATTGGCGCAGCAAGGAGAAATTCTATTATTTCTCCTTATTTTTGCTTTTTTCTACGTGTGCTGCATTATGCAGCACACATAGAATGAGCACAATGCCATTAATGATTGGTTTTGTGCATGAAGGTGCCCTGTCATGCACACAAACAGTCATTAAATAATGGCGCTTTGCTACTTCTATGTGTGCTGCAGAATGCAACACACATATAAGTAACAAATCGCTATTATTGATTATTTATGTGCATGAAGGGACACCTTCCTGCACATAAACAATCATCCCTGCAACTCAGGCACCCTTGCACTATGGCGCATGGGTTTCTTGCGTTGGCACTAGGCAGCTATTTTTATCGCCAGCGCTAGGGAAAACAGTGGTGCACCGTATTCTTGTAAATATAACCCATACCTGCATTTTGGAAATGGCGCAGTGCTGCAAAATTTGCCCCAAGGTGCGCTATTTCCTTGTACATGTGCCCCTCAGTGTCTTATTTAAAATGAACTGTTTAAATGAAGTACATACCAAGAACATAGCTTTACATCTGATTCAAGACCTACACACAGGCCACAGCTATTCAGCTAAGAGTTCTTCTGCTTTTTTTTTAATTACCAATTTATTTGTCAATTACAGCGCCATACGCCAGAAGAAACACTAATGTGGCCAACCATGACCATAGGGAAGAGAGAAAGTGTGGTGAAGAGGTGATGAGCTAAACGTAGTGTAGAATAAGGAAAGACGGCTTCAAGCTCGTAGATGTTGGAGACCAATGGGAGGCCGGGGATTGCTGCTTTTTTGACAGTAAAAGAAGTTCTAAACAAAAGAATTGCATGCGTTCGAGGATGCTCCGAAGTAACCAGTGTTAAAAATACACTCTATCGATGAAGTTTTAAAAACATGTTTTTAGTCCAATAATGTACATTTTTAGTAACAAAAGCCAGAGATTCTATGAATAAATCTTGCATGGACCAAAACAGTTTTTGATAATATATATTTTTTTGTAATTAAGCAGCCAGATTGAGAACGGTCCCCAGGAAATGTCCAAGTCTGTACAATAGTTTACACGGGTATCTTGGAACATTGTGAAGCCCAAGCCCCCACCCAGCATCGAACACCCCTCCCCTGAGTCTCCCACTGCAAGGTCGTATACAAGATGCGGAAAATAATTACCTATCACGCTATATGATCATTATGTATTTCACATTCCCTAATAATCTGAAGGTAATTGCTTTCAGTACAGTTATGTCTGCTGGGGAAATGTTCCGAGCAAGAGCGCGGGAAAAGGGGGCCATCTGACATGCTTTCAGTGCCCTCTGGGACTCCCTTGGCCCCGTCCTCTTTCTTTCCACAGAACATCGTTGCACGTGAAACAGAGGGACCTGGGACAGATTCCTTCCTAAAGACTTCAATCTGGAAATTACCCATAAATTGGCCGATGAAAGTTATTAAGACTCTACATTCCCCAAAGGTTTGCAAGTTGAACAACTGTAAACCTATATAGCTCCTTCGTTGAGAAGGGAAGTGACTTCATCTGAAAGTTAGGCAATATTTCAAGGAGACATCTGGGCACAGCTGGCTGAACCCGTGGGCACACCGTGGCCCAGGCACTGGTGTCTGAGAGTATTGCCGGAAGTACTGAAACCAAACACCAATAGTAGCCTTTGTTCACAGTGGCATGTGATCTCCTCATCCATCAGGAAGGTGTGAAATAAATCATTCCGTGAATACTACAGATCTCTCTGGCAGTTCATTCACCACAAAGTTGTTGCAATCCTTTGGGATGTCTCCCTCTGTGAGTGATCCACTGCGGCCCTACAGAAAGTAATGCCTCTTTGTAAAGTTTGTGCAATGATATGGTCCAGAAAATTCTGCTCCCGTAGAATAATCCACTGCTTCTCCCCATGGTTAATGAATGTGAATTATTCTGCTCAGACTCATATTCTCAAATATTCCGCAGTCGTGTGCCAGTCGCCGTAAAGCTTTTGAAAGCCTCGTCAGGGGTGTTAAGCGCACGATAAAATCAATTATAGTACAGGAGACTTTCTGTTGCTAAAATGCATCACAATCTACATTGGTTGATTACTTCTTTCGTAGAATACACGTTTTCCTGAAGTTTCTGTCTTCCGCTTAGTGATATCCCACTAAACCACACATAATTCAGACAGACACTTTTACATTCATGTGTATGTACACCTTACGAGGAGGCTGAGGCAGAAGAAATGTCAAAATCCTTTATTAGTACAGCCATTTAGGCGAAGAGCATCACCTGGCTTGGCAAGACCCTTCTATTCAATAATAACAACAGGGAAACATTCTAATTACAACACCAAATGTAAGACACAAGATCTGGCATGAAGAAACACTAGGTATCACACACAGCACAGCTCTTTTTCATAAAAAACAACACAATGCACATATAGCTGCACACGCTCACATTAGACACCATGACACCTTTGAAGATGGTACTGCTTAACATGCAGGGCCTGAACTCTCCTATCAAGCGTTGAGACCTCTTACAATGGTTAAGCACAAAGCGGTGGACGTGGCACTAATATAGGAGACCCACCTTCTCAAAGCAGACACTAAACATCTACGTTCATACTGGTACCTTGTGCAGTTCCACTCCTCCTACACACACAAGAGATGCATGGTAGCAATTCTGCTACACAAAGACCTGCCCTTCCACATAGATAGCATATACCGACTGCTAGGACCACCTTATGGGATACGAGGAACCTTAGGCAACAGCACAATGGCTATTATATTACTTTACTGCCCCAACGTGGAAAGAGATAACTTTTACGCTAGCCTTTTTTCCATAATCTTACACTTCCCAGTAGGCGATATTTTAATGGGAAGTGTTTTGTAGTTCCTAAACATGCATAAGATCTGCACATTTAGACAACATAAACTAAGGGATTGGTGTCCAGACTGATTCCAGACACCCCCAAAGGATATGTTAGCCTTTAGACCATCTAGCTTACAGTGCCACCATAAGCCCCCTAACCTTACCAAGGTGAATAGTTTCTGAGAACTATCGAACATGACAACTCTTGTTCCTTCAGGGATCGTGGAAACAGTGCAGTCATTTTTCGCTCAGTCAATAATGCTTGCTTAGTCTCAGAGAGATACACAGAATAAACTGTGGGGACGTTTTGAATAATCATTTATTGAACCAGGGTCATTCTTGTATAAAATGTGTTTGCTGCAATAACCATTAGATAGAAACAGATGTACAAGATTGCAAGCACCAACAGAGTAAATAAAAGGTAGCATTCTACCATGGTGCTAAAACAGTGAATATATGCAGGCATACAGATACATGACGGTAATCAAGCGTACTCCTAAAATGCAACCCCCACCTAAGTGTGCCTAAGTGTATCTAGCATGTATGTAGGTGTAGAGCCACAAATCGCCTAGGAAAGAGCCAACCCTATTACCTGATGTGAGAGAATGAAGGACCCCGTCTTGGTCTTGAGTTGGACACCCCACAAGGGATGTCAGAGAGCTGCGTGTTATAGCTTCGGCATGCCGGGACCTCAGCATCAAGTGTCAGCGTGGAAGCTTCTCCTCTACCTATCTAGTGTTGGTATGTGTTGGAAACGGCCCTTTTTGCAGGGTTATCCCCAAACTTTTTGCTTCTTCTTCCTTTATTTTTTCTGACCCGTGGTTGTTGGCAATAAGACTCTGGGCACTTTACCACTGCTGATCAGTGCTAAAGTGCATATGCTCTCTGTATAAATTGTTATATTGATTGGTTATCCATGATTGGCATATTTGTTTCACCTGTTAGCCCCTAGTAAAGTGCACTGCGTGTGCCAGGGCTGGTGATTCAAATGCTACTAGTGGGCTGCAGCACTGATTGTGCCACCCACAGGAGTAGCGCTAAAATGATGTCTTAGGCCTGCTTGCAGTGCCTATGTGCAGTCCAGGACTGCCATGTCGACCTGGTCAGTACACCCACTGACCAGGCCTTATCCTTCCCTTTCTGTACATGTCAGGCATCCCTATGGTGGCCCTAGGTACCCCCCTGGGCTGGGTGCAGTGTATCTGAAAGGTAGGGCATGTACTGAGGTGTGTAACATGCCCTGGTAGTGAATTACAGCCATTTTCGTTTTTCACTGCTGAGAGGCTATCTTGCCCATAGGATAGAATGGGGAAGGCTGTTTACATGCCTATCTTCCCATAACGGCAAGATAGAAAATCCAAGTTTGGTATCTTTGTGTTCAGAATTGAATTACACATCTTTTTAGCAAGATGGTTTTTAAATTCACTGTGTGAGAATAGCACTTTTTAGAAAGTAGCTATTCTCCTGTTTACCCTTCCTGTGTGCCTGTGTGCTGGTTGGCTGACGGGTGTCATGTGATGGGCTAGGTGGCTCCAGGAGTCTGGATGAGTCAGCAGCAGGGTGAATAGGGAGATCTGCTTTAGATGGGTGGGAGGAGTAGCCCCTGGGTTTGAGTAGGGCTGCCTCCTCCAGTACAATAGTGGCTCCACCCCCTGCTGGCCAGGCTGAGGACTCTGCCTCTGCTGGCACAAAGAAGGCTCCCCCTCCTGCTGAGCGTCTAACGACCCTGCCCCTCACTCTGAAAGGAACCAGGTGCTCCAGAGCAGAGCACACCCAGGAACCGGTTTGAACAGGGGAATCCCCCCACTGAAACAAAGAGAGACAAAGACTTGGAGGGGTATAAGAAGAGGACCCCAGACACCTAAAACTTTAGATCACTCTGGAACTAAGGAGGAACCTCTGCCAAGGAGAAAGCTGGAAGAAACTGAAGAGGAGAAGACTGCCTGCTTGCTGTTTTGCTTTGCTGCCAAGGAGAGGGGAAGGACTTTGCTGTGTCCCCTTCTTTTGATTCTGATCTCCAAGGGCCTGAGAAGAGCTGGCTCCCTGTTAAGAAGTCCCAGGAACAAAAGGACTTCACCACCAGCTCCCCTGGAACTCTGCTGAGAGAGTTCTGACCTGCCTTGGAGTGCTTGCCCAGTCTTGGGGCTTCAGGAGGTCGTTTTGCTGTGTTGCGGGAGCTGGGAAGCAGAAGCGTGAACAAGAGTGACTGGTACCCAGCGCATCATCCGATTGCGTGTCGCAAGAACGAGAGTGCGTGGAAAATTTCATCGCGGCACCATCGCAACACGCAGGGTCCCCGCATCGCCGAGTGCGTCGAGCATCGTCCCGGTGCGAGAAGATTTCTGCCGCTGCGAGAGTCGTCGCAGAACCAGTTTGCGAGCCGCACCACTGCCGGTGCATGGAAGTCTCCAGTCGCTGCGTGTGTCGACGCAGAGTCCCGTGCCGTGGCGCATCGAGAGTTGCGGCGCCGGAAGGCAACGCTGTGCCACGCATCGCACCACATCGAAGAGTGTCGCATCGAACCTGTGCGTGAAGCTTCCCCCGAAGAAACCTACGCAACGAAGGCCAAAGTCATCGCATCCTCCCCCTACAGATCGGAGCCGGCGCATCCACCTCTGCTGCGTGAAGCAGGGCTGCTGCAAAGCCTCCCCAGGATCTCAGGAGTATCGCATCGCCTTTGCAAGCTTCCTTGTTATAGCTTTTGGGAACCTTATCGCAACTACAGGTACTGTTGGGCACGAAAGTGTCGCATTTTGTGCATTGAGAGTCGCATTGTGCAGGACACTGATTTTTACATCCTGGAGTACTTTCTGCAAGCTTGAACTATCTTTAAAGTAACCGTTTTAATTGTATGTTGGTTTTTCTGTAGTATTTGGTCTTGTGAAGTTTTAAGTAAAGATACCTTATTTTTCTAAAACTGGTGTGGAGTAAATCTGTGGTGTTTTCACTGTGTTACTGTGAGTGTTGGTACAAATACTTTACACATTGCCTTTTGATAGCCTAGACTGCTCAGGCCAAGCTACCTAGAGGGTGAGCAGGGGTTATCTTAACAGTGTATCCCCCTTTCCCTGACTAGAAGCAATGGTCCCTACTTGGACAGTGGTACCTACCCTGCCAACTAGAGACCCCCAGATCTAACAGTATTGTTCTTTTATACCCTAAAGATAGCCTTGGAGTTCCTTACACAATCAATATGTTGTGAATATGATTATGTAAACGAGCCTAAATCAATACCTGCAATTATGCAAAGTAGTTCTTTCACCCTAGGATGGAAGATGACCAAGACTTTTATACAGAGTATGTTAATCCTGTTATGTGCGTTATGTGCAGGGACCTTTCTAAGAATCCTCATGCATAATAAATGAGGCTAGTTTCAAGGAAACTGATTGACATTTTTCTGCACATAACTGGGTAAAAGGTCAGTGCTTGAACCGTTATGCAAAGCAAGGTGGGACAAATGTAGGTTAAAGGTCATGTAGCTCCCACCCCAGACATGGTGAAACTCACTCCTCTACCTCCCTGATCAAGGGATAACAGACTTCAACGTGGTGGATGCCTGGCACCATCATCTGGGTGAAAAAGAGTATACCTTCTACTCCAACATCCATGGAACTTAATCCCACCTTGACTATTTCCTGGATGTACAGAATATACTGCCCAGACTAATCAACTCAACTATAGATATCAAGTCACTGTCAGACACTGCCCTGGTTTGACTGATGTTAAGCCCCATTACACAGCAAAACAGTTCTCGCAAGTTAGGATTGTAAACAAGATAATGCTGAGAGACCCAGTTCTGAGGGAACAAATCAGAGAAGCTACTGACCATTATTTCTCAAAAATGATAAAGAAGTGACTCTATAAACCCTCTGGGATAAAGGTGGTTCTACATGGGAAACTTATTTCTCACATGGCAACATCTGAACGCCTAGCTATGCAACATAAAATTGCCCTAGAATTTAAAGTCTCCCAGGCCTGAGGAGCAACACAAACTGGGGGGCGAGACCAGGACCTTGAGGAAAACACATAGGCTCAGAGGGGAATTCGAACAAATTCAGATAAAGGAAGTGGCCAAGAAATACTAACTTTATGTTAACCAAACCTATTAAAAAGAGTGATAAGGTGGATAGGCTTTTGGCCCACAAGCTTACTCTGGTTGCATCTCAAAATGACATTAAGGCAATAGAGACTAGAAGGGCGTGCTAACGCTGGAAACTGTGCAGATCCTCACCTTTTTTAAGCAATACTATTCAACCCTGTACCATGCCCAAGAATTAGATGAGAGGTCCTAGGGTGAGTACCTCCGAGACTATTCGCCTCCAGGTTTAGAGGCAGAAATGCACCTACAGGTGGAGGATATCTTGCACAATGAAGTTCGAGCGGCAATTGATGGATTGCCATCTCCAAACTCCCCTGACCCAGCCAGCTTTCCTGCCTCCTTCTAGTCGAACCCCTCTCTAAAATTTTTAACTATTTTTTGTCATCTGGGGTGGTGACGGATACTATGATAGGCTCTCATCCTTTCTTTCGCCTGTCACATAGACCGATCACACTCCTAAATTGCGATGTCAGAATATTTGTGTTGATACTAGTAGGCAGGCTCCAGAATATCTGGCCTGTCTTATTGATCCCTAGCTGTCAGGCTTTATTGAAAATAGACAAACGAACAACAATGCGAGACTGGCAGCAATTCTCTTGAAAGTGGGTGAACAACGGAGTCAGCTGATGGTCCTTCGTTCTTTAGATTCAGAGAAGGCCTTCAACAGGGTGGACTGGCCGTACCTGTAGAAGCTGCTGAATAGAAGCCATATTGGCCCAAAGATGAAAGAATACATTCAGGGGAACTACAAGAAACCAACTAGTAAACTTAAAATTAGTGGGGAATTTGTATAGGACATCCCTCTAAGAGAAGGAATGAGTGAGGGATGTTCAGTGTTTCCGCTGATATTCTCCTTGGCCATGGAACCCCTAGTGGCTAGGATCCAGAACAACCCCAATTTTCATGGTATAAAGTTTGGAGACATTGAACACAAATTAGCCTTGTTTAGCGGATAACATTTTATACTTCATGACTAATCCAGAGAGCACAATACCAGTGTTGCAGGCAGAATTAGACTGCTTTGCACAAGTGTCAGGTTTTAAACTTAATGATTCAAACATTTCAAGGAATAAGGGTGGCAGAGCCACAGACCAATTAAAGGGACCAATCCAGCAATGTGGGTTCACAAGGGCAGAATCCGCTATAAGATGTCTAGAGGAGTCAACCGACCAGCACAGACCAGGGCATTATGTGACAGCAACATCCCCCACTGATTACAGCTCTATTAAAAGATCTGTATCAATGGGGTAAACTTGGAGTCTCCTGGCTCGACTGTCTGAATAGCTTCAAAATAAATCTTATGCCTCACCTCCTTTACATATTGCAAACACTTCCAAACACAATCCCAAAAACAATGCTATCACTAATACATGAGAACATGCTCAACTTTGAATGGGAAGGCAAGTGCCCGCTCTACAGATTAGGGGGACCTAGGCTTTCTTGATGTAACAACATACATGTTAGCAGCGCAAATATGCCCCTACCGAGAATGAAACTGTCACTCTGAGAGTAAACCATGGATTTTGCTTGAACCAACATTCTCGACCATACAACTTAAAGATTTATTAGGGCTATTGAGTACAACTGCTCTCTTTCTTGCCTTTAACGGTTAGGCTATTGACACACTGGCAGACAATACTTTTGCAAACAGGAATTTCCCCCCACCCATTTTCCTTGACCCCTGTGGCCAACAACCCAGATTTCCCCCAGGCACCAGGGTCAACCTCCACACCTGAAGGATTTCTTCAATGATGGCAAATCAGGGACCAGAGGATCTCATTGAGAAATTTGCCTTGACCAGGCCAGATGTTTACACTGGGTGGGGAGGGCCCCCTTGCTCGTGGAGCACTTATATGAGATGAAACACCAATTGAATCATTGTATATCAACATTAGATGAAAAGGCATATTTTGCTTGGTTCTATTGCCATATTCTAACTCTCGCCCCCCCCAGTAGAAAAAAACATTGTTCAGCATTCCTTCCATCATTTGTTCTTTTTGCATTTGTTGCCCTAAGTGGGACAGGTATACCTAGATGTGGGTCCTATGTTCACCATGCTACTGGAGTCAACCTAGCCGGGCTGATGAGGGGTGATAACCTGAAACCGGTCCTGAATGTTTCGTTCCGGTACAGGGAGGACCTAACTTAGCAGTTCAGGCTGGACTGTTCCCATGGGGAGCATGGTCAAGGATGCTTTCAATATGGCTGAGTCCAAACTGGAACGGCTTGGCAAGCAAAAAATGATGGATTTAGGACAGGATCTTTGTACTGGGGTGAGCGTTTGACATTGTTCAGTTTTCGTCCATCATTTGTTCGGTTTGCATTTGTCGTCTTAAGGGGGATGTGTATGCCCAGACATGGGTTTCGTGCTCACCATACCAATGTGCTCAAGCTATTCTGGCTGATGAGGGGTGATACCCTAAAACTGGTCCTAGGATGCTTATATCCTGTCTAGGGAGGACTTGGCTTGGCAGTGCGGGGTCTGGACTGTTCCCATGGGGAGCAAGGTAAAGACTGATCTGCATATGGCTGAGTCCAAACTGGAAGGGCTTTGTAAGCAAAAAAAAAAATATTGATTGAGGCCCGGATCTCTGTACTGGCGACGAGAGTTTAATATTGTTCAGCATTCCGTCCATCATTTGTTCTTTTCACAACTTTCTAAGAGAGGCATTTTTAAAATTATAATTTAAAATCCAATTTTACCACAAGAGAGGATTTTTCTTTACAATTCCAAAGACACCAAACATGAACGGGATGCCTCTCCCCATTTTAAAGTTATATCTTATTAAATATAATACGGTAAGTCCAATGTTATCCTATGGGAGAGGTAGGCCTTGCATTAGTGAAAAAATGTAAAGAGTCTTTTCACAACCAGGATACGTAAAGCTTAAAAGTACATGTACAGCTTTTCAAATACACTTCACCCTGCCCTCGGGGCTGTCCAGGGTCTGCCCTAGGAGTGACTTCTATGGATTAATAAGGAAGTTTTAGACCTGTAAAAAAGTTTGGAAGGCCCAGTGTGTCCAGTTTAAAACTGCACAAACAGGCTGTAATGGTAGGCCTCTGACATGTCTAAAGGGTGGCACATTAAGTGCTTCAGGCCCGCTTGTAGCATTCAATTTGAATGACCTAGGTACATGTAGTACCACCTTACTAGGGTCTTATAAGTAAGTTAAATATACCAATTGGAGATAATCCGATGTCACTATATTTTAAGGAGTTAGCAATTCACTTTAGCACTGGTTAGCAGTGGTATAGTGCACAGAGTCCTAAGGTCAGAAAAAATGGAGCAGGAAGGCAAAACGTTTGGAGAAAGACCCCCTAAGGCTGACAGGTTTAATACAATCCGTTCATCCAAGACTTTAGTCAGTCTCTTTCTTATTCTCAGTAGCACTCTATGCAACTATTTTAATTTCACAGGTTTGCCATCCTCTTTTTGCTTGATATAGTGTGCAAAACCCTTGACTTCTTCCATTTTGCTCTAGAACAAATTAGAATCTTAGACAATATTAAGTCCAATTTCTCACTGCCATCACGTCTTTCATTACTATCAACACTTCTTCCCCTTGCATACACCCATCATGTATTGGGGTGACCTGCATTTTCCTTCTAGCACCAAACCTAACACGCCTTGTAGTATCCTTCCAATATATCTTGAACCTTGTGTCTCTCAAACATCTTCCTAAAATATTTTAACATCAAACTCACTCCAAGCCATGCATTTTGAACTCAACCCACAGAACAGTTACTATTCCCTAACAACAGAAGGGCAAAATGTAAAGTTTATTCATATGTCTTTTTTTCCCACACCTGTTGCAGGTCTAACTCAGGCTACTAAGCAGACTTCTACTCCACCGCCCATTGAGCCTCACAGTGCAGACGGCACAAACACAATTTTTTGTAGGTTTCATCATCATCAACACAAGCTAGATTCGACAATACAAGTCATAAAAGCTGTATACATAAAACAATAATATCACAATCAAAACATTGGGTTACAATTAATAAATTTAAGTAGGTTTCTTCAGTGCTATTGTTTCATCATGTAAGCTTATAATACATTTTGTTGTTTTCGTTTTTTTTCTTACTGGTGGTCTTTTTTCAGGTCAATATATTTTGCTGAATCTTTTTATCAAAACACCTAACCACCAAACAATGCTCATGAATTTCTCAAGCTCATGAGACACAGCCCAGATCCTAAGTGCTTTTACAGAAGAATGTATAGGTTCCTTTGCATTTTGCTACCTAGAAAAAGTACCTGCCTTTTAAACTGGATGCAGTTTTGCACATTTAAGTCCGTCTCAAGCCTTTTCACTGCTTTCCTCTATTCATTATCTTTGTCCCGGGTGGGAGGTGTACACATTGGAAGGATCACCCCCTGAAAGTCTCAAATAGGATAACTCCAGTCTTTGAGTGTGGAGTATAAAAATATGCTCTCAAAATCTCATCTGATAATGACATTCTGGAAGCCACAGATGCAGTGTCACACTCGCCCACTATTCTATTTGCTTGCACTTGATAGGGCCGGATTCTTGTCTAACCAATTATCTGCAAGAACCCTCTCAGGTCGCCAGGATCTTTTTACTTGCCAAATAGCGTAGAGGGAGTAAACACAATTATCAGAATATAACTACCGCAATTTGACATCATTAAAGGATAGAGGACTCAGAATCTAGAGTTTTCGAGATTTAATTATGAGCAAAAACACCTGAACATACAGGCACCTCAATACAAGGCACAAGAGATAAATGGGCACTAATACAAAATCTAACCTACGAAGGATTCTCATTCGACTAAAAATAAAAATAATTACAGATTCTAAAAGCATCAAATAAAGAATCGTTATACTGATATCAATTTTCGGAATCATTAGTCAAAACATTTCTGTCCCTACTCTATTCTGAAGTGGCATCCCTACTTAGCATTCCCTCCCAAGCCAGAGAATCATGTAAAAGGTGTCAGGAGTGAAACTTCCTAAGAAGTCTTCACTTAGTGAGAGCTCGATCTATGATGCTCCTTCTAGCTTTCCGCCTAAACCTCATCTGCTCCACCCACGGGAGACTGTCCCTAATACAAAACCCCAAAATCGCAGAACACGCTCTTCGGCACACCTCTTCAGCCAGTTCTTCCTCCGGTAAATTTCCATCCAGAGCTGTCCATCTTCCATCGTCCGTTAGCTTGACCTTGGGTCCCAGGCACCTTCCATACTAAGAGTTACAGTTGCACATTCCAATGCACTCCACTGTAGGCTTCTCGCCGTATCTCAACTCCTAAAGAAAAGACTAATTCTCACTAACGAGCTAAATGTCCTTGCACCTGCAACAGAAACATGGGAACGAAAAGGAAAGCTCTTCGCATCTTGAAGTTTTACATTTCACGGCAACTCAAGCCTTAACCAAGAAATCCCTGTCGGCCTATAAAATATAGCTAAAATAAGAAATGGCTACTAGTAACAAGATTGGGGAGTGTAGAGGGATGGCCCTTCATGGGCTTCAGAGATGGATGCGTCCTCCACTTCAAATTATTTACTTAACAAAAAGATCCATCTCTTAAGGGGAGAAAAGAAGGAAATTCAAAACCTGGGTTATATGGGTGTAAATGTCCCACAATGGTTGGACATACACAAAGGTGTTTAAATACCCCTCACACACCAAGAATGACCAGTGGTGTCATGCTTCATCATAGGGGTCTTCCCGCCCCGCTGCGGGACGGGGCGTGCTACGACCTACGAATACGTGGGAGCACTGATAATAAAGTGCTATGTGTAGTGCAGTGGGAGGGTCTGGGATAGGTGTGAATGTGAGTTAAAAAGGACCTGGCCCCTAGGACAAAAGAACTTTAATAAGTCGGAGGGGGCTGGTACTATTAAAAGGGTGGTGCGGAGACTTCCTACTCAATGTGTGGTGTTCTCCTAGTATGTTGTCGACATGTTTCGATGCTAGGCATCTTCTTCAGGACAGGGTTAAGATCCCTCCTATGTGCGCATATTGGTACTCATGATAAGTTTATCAATATAAGAGAAAACATGCGTGAGTATACAGTACCTAATGGTATTCGTATTTAATTCTGTAAGAAAAATAATAAAGTAAATTACTCGTTCAGATTCCCAGGAATTGTGAACATCGTACCTGCAAACAAAAGAAGTGTGCCACGAAGGTGACAAAAAACGTGATAGTTTTAGCCATAACTCTAAATGGTTGCAGAAGAAGGTGCAGTGACCTGTAAGAAAAGTAGAGACATACATGACACTACAAACAAAAAACAGAAAACACACACTCTAAAAATAATGGACGTTACTCTTATTCGGATATGGAACCAATGGTATATTGAAAACATACTTAAGTGTATGTGAGGTATTGCCTCATGGACCTTAGGGTTGATGGAAAAAACAATAAGGAGCCTCAATGCTGAAAAAGATAATAAAAAGGAGAGATGCCTGTTATCTACTGACTACTCCTAGAGAAACGCCGTTATCGGTGTCCTCCAGCGGCTAAGCCGTACTCACGTATCCTTTAGCAGCCAATCGCTACATGTGCATCCATCCCGATGTCCGGTCGTACTGTGGGGAAATCCCAACTGTGCCCAGTTTAAATACAGCCAGCTTTCACCAATTTGCGGGGAAACTAGTTGCACCTGGTGAGTTTCAGAAGTCTTCCGGTTCAAAGGGTGCCGGTAGACTAGACCGGATCGAGTAAAAGATCTATGTCAACTGGAAGTGAGGATCCAATACGGGTATTTGAAGTGGTGTGATCACATGCGCCCACTGGTAAATGTAAAAAATAAATCAAAAAATGAGGATAGAGGTCTCCCAAGTATAACGCCTCAAAGCCTGTTTGACGGATCAAAGAGGTACGGGCTGGACTTAGTGAGAGCGAGAAGCGTCTCTCGTGTGTCGAGAGGTGTGATAGCTGAATTGGCTCTCGTGTGTCGAGAGGTGTGATAGCTGAATTACAACGGGGAGAGAAAGAAAAGGGCCAATGCTGAGAGGAGGTGGGACTAATCCGAGGGAGGGGGTCAAAGGGTGTCGAAAATAGAGGATTGACACATGGTTAGTAATCCATCCGAGCCCATCGTGTCATTTACCAAAGACAGAAGAAGTTCTTCTGACGGCAGAAAGGATGCTTGGGTGGTTTGTTGTGAATACAAGTACAAGCATCCAAATAGTGCCAGGAAAGGAGTGTCATAATTGATCTCGTTGGTCATAACTGACAGTGAAAGGGGTGAGGCAAGTCACTATGACAGCTGTGACCATGGTATGTCATCGTTCAGACCAAACACGTGAGTGCCCAGACGGAACACCCAACGTTGTTCTTTCTCGAAGAGTCCATGCTCATTCTGTAGTTGCTCTATGACCGTCCATCTGAGATCGTCGACCCCATGATTCTCAGTCAGGAAATGCGTCGCCATCTTGGTCGTGCTTCTTTTGCATCGAATGTTACTCTTATGTTCGCCCATTCGCACCTTTACTGGTCTGGTGGTCATACCCACATATTCCATTTTACAGGGGCAAGTAATAAGATACACAACGTTTTTGCTGTTGCAATTGGTGAATTTTCTCTGTTCCCAGACTGTGCCGTTGGCAAAAGTGATGCTGGTACTCTTCTTAGTGAGTGTGCAAGTGCTGCACATCCCGCAAGGATGGTGCCCTTTGACAGGTGGTTGAATACCTCTTACGATCTGTTGGGCAGGTGGTTTTCGTGGTCTGGTGTGAACCAAAATGTCCTTTAAATTTCTACCCCTTTTGTGAGAGAACATGGGTTTCGGTAGATTGAGGCCTCCACAATTTAGAATTTTCCAATTCTTATTTATGATCTTGGAAACCTGGTTTGAATGTGTATTATAGGTTGTGACACAGATAGGCCTGGTTTCCTCTTCCTGTGATGGTCGATTTTCTAAAAGAGAATCCCTATTGTTGTTCCTTGCTCTCTTGAAACCCTTTTTGACAACTGCCTCTGGGTAGTGTCGATCTAATAATTTCTTCTGCAGGTTTTTTGCCTGGGCCTTGAAGTCTGTCAATTCTGAGCAGTTCCTACGTAGACGTAGGAACTGGCCATAGGGGAGATTATCACGAAGGTGTCTGGGGTGGAAACTATCATATAGCAACAGGCAGTTCTTGGCCGTTGGTTTAAAGTGTGTGCTGGATTTCAATCTGCCTTCATCCGCATAGATGTTAAGGTCTAGGAAAACTAGGTTGCTGTTGGATGATGTATGCGTGAACTTTAGAAAGGTATTTTGTTCATTCAACCAATTCATGAAGGTGACGACTGAATCAGAGTCTCCTTTCCAAATCACTAGCACGTCATCAATATAACGTTTCCACAGGAGGATGTTCTGTTGAAACGGGTTGTGAGGGTTCAGTATCTTTTGGGACTCCAGATGGTGGACATATAATCCCGCTAAGCTCGGCGCAAAGGTACTACCCATGCTGGTACCGTGTTTCTGGAGGTAGTGCACATCATGGTACAGAAAATAATTCTTCTTGAGGGCCAGGGTAATACATTCCATCACTAGGTTGCGAGGGGTATGATAGTTCCAAGGGGTGGAAAAAAGAACCTCCTCAATGATATCCAAGGTGTCGTTGTGTGGTAGACTAGTATATAGGCTTTCCACATCCAATCCTATTAATAGGTGTTGGGTAGGATCGAAAACCAGATTTTCAAGAAGTTGTAATACTGCTTTTGTATCTTTTAGATAGGTATCCGTACCTTGGACTAGTGGTCGAAGAAATGCATCCGCAAATTTCGACAAAGGCTCTAATATTGAGCCAATCCCAGATACAATGGGACGTCCAGGGGGATGTTCCAGGTTTTTGTGGATTTTTGGGATTGTATAGAAGTAGGGAGTTCTAGGTGCCTTCTGTACTAGGAAGTCCGCCTCCTTTCGAGTGATCCAATCATGTGCAGTGGCCTCTTCCACCATCCCCATTATGTGAACCCGATGCTCTCTGTAGGGTCATCATTGAGGACCTCATAGTTCCTCTGGTCACTCAATAGTCTCTTACACTCATTGTCATAGTCAGTAGTTGTTTGTATAACCGTTGCTCCGCCTTTGTCGGCCGGCTTAATGGTGATGTTAGTGTTGCTGGCTAGTTGTTGTAGTGCTTCTTTTTCTGCTCTAGTCACATTCTGGAATGCCTTGTGATCCTTCTGGAGTACATTGTTAATATCCTCCATTACTGCTTTCTCGAAAGTTAATAGTTCGATGGGTAGAGTGGAGTCCGCCGGGGTAAATGTGGATTTGGGTCTTAATCCCGTGTCAGATACCTGGGTGGGGACTGTAATTTGGTCAGAGAAAAAGACTTTGAGTTTGAGTTTACGCATGAACTCCTTTATTTCCAAACAAAGTTTGAATTTATCAACTTTGTTGGTGGGGACAAACCCCAATCCTTTCTCCAAAGCTGTCATTTGTTGATGAGTTAGGGAAATAGTTGAAAGGTTGACCACTAGTTGTCCTTGCGGCTGGTCGATGGCTGGTTCGATGCTGCTGTCATACTCCGTGTTGATACCCTCGTTGGGTCCTCTTGGTCGCTGCTCCAATGGACCTGGTTGCCTCTCCGGTTTTTTCCTCTTTGTGGTCCTGGACGCATCCCTAAAAAAGGAGGTGGACCATAATAGTTGTAGTCTTGTGGAGGGGGATTCCAATGTTGGAAAGGTACTCCCATAGGTAGAGGTCCAAAGGGATATTGGGCATATAGTGGTGGGCCCTGATAGCCACCCCAACCTCTGCCTCTTGGTCTGTAAGGTCTCTGTTGATAGCCTCTTCCCCTCTGACTTCTTGGACCACTGTTTTTACTGGAATAGGAATCGTTGGACGCCGTGTCGGAGAGATCACTGTCCGTATCCTGGTCGCTGCCTGTTTTGCGTTGTATGTAATCATCCCTGATGTATGGGTATACGCGTTCATGGCTGAAGGCTGCAGTGTCTTTCGTCAGCTTCTTATACTTGCTCTGTTTCAATGAGATTTCATACTCACTCATTTCTTGGTTTAGTTCCTCAAGTCGTTTTTTTAAGACAGAGGTTGATTGATAGCTCTTCAGTTGCACCTCTATCTTCTGTATATCAATCTTCAATTCCTGAGTGAGGCGCGTGGCTGTCTTGATAATCAGGACTAACCAGTCCCTTGTGCAGTGCCATGATATAAGGGACCAATCTTTTTTAAAGGTTTTGTCGTGCTGGAAGATAAATGGTTCATTACGAACTATCAATCCTCTAGGCGCTGTATTGGCCCTGAGGTATTCCGTCATCAGGAGACCGTGTAACGCTGTCTTGATCTGTGTTCTCCGTAGGTTTACCAATTCATCCCAATCGGAACTATTAAGTCCGGGGTCTGTATTGCTCAAACCCTCGAAAGGGTTGAGGGCTGCCAGGATCCTGTCGACCTCCTCATCATCAAATGTAAGGCCCGCAGACTCAGCCATTGTTGTGAATTGCTGGGGTTGTGAGTGTGAAAATAAAACTAAAGGTAGAGAGTGTGTGTTTTGCAATGTAATCTGTATGAGAGTGATTGCTAGAACAAAAAATTTTTAATTAAAGAAAGCACACTGGCTTTTTATCCCACAAGGGGCAGGAAAACTCCCACAGCTGTACGCTGTCGAAATAGCTACTAGTAACAAGATTGGGGAGTGTAGAGGGATGGCCCTTCATGGGCTTCAGAGATGGATGCGTCCTCCACTTCAAATTATTTACTTAACAAAAAGATCCATCTCTTAAGGGGAGAAAAGAAGGAAATTCAAAACCTGGGTTATATGGGTGTAAATGTCCCACAATGGTTGGACATACACAAAGGTGTTTAAATACCCCTCACACACCAAGAATGACCAGTGGTGTCATGCTTCATCATAGGGGTCTTCCCGCCCCGCTGCGGGACGGGGCGTGCTACGACCTACGAATACGTGGGAGCACTGATAATAAAGTGCTATGTGTAGTGCAGTGGGAGGGTCTGGGATAGGTGTGAATGTGAGTTAAAAAGGACCTGGCCCCTAGGACAAAAGAACTTTAATAAGTCGGAGGGGGCTGGTACTATTAAAAGGGTGGTGCGGAGACTTCCTACTCAATGTGTGGTGTTCTCCTAGTATGTTGTCGACATGTTTCGATGCTAGGCATCTTCTTCAGGACAGGGTTAAGATCCCTCCTATGTGCGCATATTGGTACTCATGATAAGTTTATCAATATAAGGGAGAACATGCGTGAGTATACAGTACCTAATGGTATTCGTATTTAATTCTGTAAGAAAAATAATAAAGTAAATTACTCGTTCAGATTCCCAGGAATTGTGAACATCGTACCTGCAAACAAAAGAAGTGTGCCACGAAGGTGACAAAAAACGTGATAGTTTTAGCCATAACTCTAAATGGTTGCAGAAGAAGGTGCAGTGACCTGTAAGAAAAGTAGAGACATACATGACACTACAAACAAAAAACAGAAAACACACACTCTAAAAATAATGGACGTTACTCTTATTCGGATATGGAACCAATGGTATATTGAAAACATACTTAAGTGTATGTGAGGTATTGCCTCATGGACCTTAGGGTTGATGGAAAAAACAATAAGGAGCCTCAATGCTGAAAAAGATAATAAAAAGTAGAGATGCCTGTTATCTACTGACTACTCCTAGAGAAACGCCGTTATCGGTGTCCTCCAGCGGCTAAGCCGTACTCACGTATCCTTTAGCAGCCAATCGCTACATGTGCATCCATCCCGATGTCCGGTCGTACTGTGGGGAAATCCCAACTGTGCCCAGTTTAAATACAGCCAGCTTTCACCAATTTGCGGGGAAACTAGTTGCACCTGGTGAGTTTCAGAAGACTTCCGGTTCAAAGGGTGCCGGTAGACTAGACCGGATCGAGTAAAAGATCTATGTCAACCGGAAGTGAGGATCCAATACGGGTATTTGAAGTGGTGTGATCACATGCGCCCACTGGTAAATGTAAAAAATAAATCAAAAAATGAGGATAGAGGTCTCCCAAGTATAACGCCTCAAAGCCTGTTTGACGGATCAAAGAGGTACGGGCTGGACTTAGTGAGAGCGAGAAGCGTCTCTCGTGTGTCGAGAGGTGTGATAGCTGAATTGGCTCTCGTGTGTCGAGAGGTGTGATAGCTGAATTACAACGGGGAGAGAAAGAAAAGGGCCAATGCTGAGAGGAGGTGGGACTAATCCGAGGGAGGGGGTCAAAGGGTGTCAAAAATAGAGGATTGACACATGGTTAGTAATCCATCCGAGCCCATCGTGTCATTTACCAAAGACAGAAGAAGTTCTTCTGACGGCAGAAAGGATGCTTGGGTGGTTTGTTGTGAATACAAGTACAAGCATCCAAATAGTGCCAGGAAAGGAGTGTCATAATTGATCTCGTTGGTCATAACTGACAGTGAAAGGGGTGAGGCAAGTCACTATGACAGCTGTGACCATGGTATGTCATCGTTCAGACCAAACACGTGAGTGCCCAGACGGAACACCCAACGTTGTTCTTTCTCGAAGAGTCCATGCTCATTCTGTAGTTGCTCTATGACCGTCCATCTGAGATCGTCGACCCCATGATTCTCAGTCAGGAAATGCGTCGCCATCTTGGTCGTGCTTCTTTTGCATCGAATGTTACTCTTATGTTCGCCCATTCGCACCTTTACTGGTCTGGTGGTCATACCCACATATTCCATTTTACAGGGGCAAGTAATAAGATACACAACGTTTTTGCTGTTGCAATTGGTGAATTTTCTCTGTTCCCAGACTGTGCCGTTGGCAAAAGTGATGCTGGTACTCTTCTTAGTGAGTGTGCAAGTGCTGCACATCCCGCAAGGATGGTGCCCTTTGACAGGTGGTTGAATACCTCTTACGATCTGTTGGGCAGGTGGTTTTCGTGGTCTGGTGTGAACCAAAATGTCCTTTAAATTTCTACCCCTTTTGTGAGAGAACATGGGTTTCGGTAGATTGAGGCCTCCACAATTTAGAATTTTCCAATTCTTATTTATGATCTTGGAAACCTGGTTTGAATGTGTATTATAGGTTGTGACACAGATAGGCCTGGTTTCCTCTTCCTGTGATGGTCGATTTTCTAAAAGAGAATCCCTATTGTTGTTCCTTGCTCTCTTGAAACCCTTTTTGACAACTGCCTCTGGGTAGTGTCGATCTAATAATTTCTTCTGCAGGTCTTTTGCCTGGGCCTTGAAGTCTGTCAATTCTGAGCAGTTCCTACGTAGACGTAGGAACTGGCCATAGGGGAGATTATCACGAAGGTGTCTGGGGTGGAAACTATCATATAGCAACAGGCAGTTCTTGGCCGTTGGTTTAAAGTGTGTGCTGGATTTCAATCTGCCTTCATCCGCATAGATGTTAAGGTCTAGGAAAACTAGGTTGCTGTTGGATGATGTATGCGTGAACTTTAGAAAGGTATTTTGTTCATTCAACCAATTCATGAAGGTGACGACTGAATCAGAGTCTCCTTTCCAAATCACTAGCACGTCATCAATATAACGTTTCCACAGGATGATGTTCTGTTGAAACGGGTTGTGAGGGTTCAGTATCTTTTGGGACTCCAGATGGTGGACATATAATCCCGCTAAGCTCGGCGCAAAGGTACTACCCATGCTGGTACCGTGTTTCTGGAGGTAGTGCACATCATGGTACAGAAAATAATTCTTCTTGAGGGCCAGGGTAATACATTCCATCACTAGGTTGCGAGGGGTATGATAGTTCCAAGGGGTGGAAAAAAGAACCTCCTCAATGATATCCAAGGTGTCGTTGTGTGGTAGACTAGTATATAGGCTTTCCACATCCAATCCTATTAATAGGTGTTGGGTAGGATCGAAAACCAGATTTTCAAGAAGTTGTAATACTGCTTTTGTATCTTTTAGATAGGTATCCGTACCTTGGACTAGTGGTCGAAGAAATGCATCCGCAAATTTCGACAAAGGCTCTAATATTGAGCCAATCCCAGATACAATGGGACGTCCAGGCGGATGTTCCAGGTTTTTGTGGATTTTTGGGATTGTATAGAAGTAGGGAGTTCTAGGTGCCTTCTGTACTAGGAAGTCCGCCTCCTTTCGAGTGATCCAATCATGTGCAGTGGCCTCTTCCACCATCCCCATTATGTGAACCCGAATGCTCTCTGTAGGGTCATCATTGAGGACCTCATAGTTCCTCTGGTCACTCAATAGTCTCTTACACTCATTGTCATAGTCAGTAGTTGTTTGTATAACCGTTGCTCCGCCTTTGTCGGCCGGCTTAATGGTGATGTTAGTGTTGCTGGCTAGTTGTTGTAGTGCTTCTTTTTCTGCTCTAGTCACATTCTCTCAGCATTGGCCCTTTTCTTTCTCTCCCCGTTGTAATTCAGCTATCACACCTCTCGACACACGAGAGCCAATTCAGCTATCACACCTCTCGACACACGAGAGACGCTTCTCGCTCTCACTAAGTCCAGCCCGTACCTCTTTGATCCGTCAAACAGGCTTTGAGGCGTTATACTTGGGAGACCTCTATCCTCATTTTTTGATTTATTTTTTACATTTACCAGTGGGCGCATGTGATCACACCACTTCAAATACCCGTATTGGATCCTCACTTCCGGTTGACATAGATCTTTTACTCGATCCGGTCTAGTCTACCGGCACCCTTTGAACCGGAAGTCTTCTGAAACTCACCAGGTGCAACTAGTTTCCCCGCAAATTGGTGAAAGCTGGCTGTATTTAAACTGGGCACAGTTGGGATTTCCCCACAGTACGACCGGACATCGGGATGGATGCACATGTAGCGATTGGCTGCTAAAGGATACGTGAGTACGGCTTAGCCGCTGGAGGACACCGATAACGGCGTTTCTCTAGGAGTAGTCAGTAGATAACAGGCATCTCTCCTTTTTATTATCTTTTTCAGCATTGAGGCTCCTTATTGTTTTTTCCATCAACCCTAAGGTCCATGAGGCAATACCTCACATACACTTAAGTATGTTTTCAATATACCATTGGTTCCATATCCGAATAAGAGTAACGTCCATTATTTTTAGAGTGTGTGTTTTCTGTTTTTTGTTTGTAGTGTCATGTATGTCTCTACTTTTCTTACAGGTCACTGCACCTTCTTCTGCAACCATTTAGAGTTATGGCTAAAACTATCACGTTTTTTGTCACCTTCGTGGCACACTTCTTTTGTTTGCAGGTACGATGTTCACAATTCCTGGGAATCTGAACGAGTAATTTACTTTATTATTTTTCTTACAGAATTAAATACGAATACCATTAGGTACTGTATACTCACGCATGTTTTCTCTTATATTGATAAACTTATCATGAGTACCAATATGCGCACATAGGAGGGATCTTAACCCTGTCCTGAAGAAGATGCCTAGCATCGAAACATGTCGACAACATACTAGGAGAACACCACACATTGAGTAGGAAGTCTCCGCACCACCCTTTTAATAGTACCAGCCCCCTCCGACTTATTAAAGTTCTTTTGTCCTAGGGGCCAGGTCCTTTTTAACTCACATTCACACCTATCCCAGACCCTCCCACTGCACTACACATAGCACTTTATTATCAGTGCTCCCACGTATTCGTAGGTCGTAGCACGCCCCGTCCCGCAGCGGGGCGGGAAGACCCCTATGATGAAGCATGACACCACTGGTCATTCTTGGTGTGTGAGGGGTATTTAAACACCTTTGTGTATGTCCAACCATTGTGGGACATTTACACCCATATAACCCAGGTTTTGAATTTCCTTCTTTTCTCCCCTTAAGAGATGGATCTTTTTGTTAAGTAAATAATTTGAAGTGGAGGACGCATCCATCTCTGAAGCCCATGAAGGGCCATCCCTCTACACTACCCAATCTTGTTACTAGTAGCTATTTCGACAGCGTACAGCTGTGGGAATTTTCCTGCCCCTTGTGGGATAAAAAGCCAGTGTGCTTTCTTTAATTAAAAATTTTTTGTTCTAGCAATCACTCTCATACAGATTACATTGCAAAACACACACTCTCTACCTTTAGTTTTATTTTCACACTCACAACCCCAGCAATTCACAACAATGGCTGAGTCTGCGGGCCTTACATTTGATGATGAGGAGGTCGACAGGATCCTGGCAGCCCTCAACCCTTTCGAGGGTTTGAGCAATACAGACCCCGGACTTAATAGTTCCGATTGGGATGAATTGGTAAACCTACGGAGAACACAGATCAAGACAGCGTTACACGGTCTCCTGATGACGGAATACCTCAGGGCCAATACAGCGCCTAGAGGATTGATAGTTCGTAATGAACCATTTATCTTCCAGCACGACAAAACCTTTAAAAAAGATTGGTCCCTTATATCATGGCACTGCACAAGGGACTGGTTAGTCCTGATTATCAAGACAGCCACGCGCCTCACTCAGGAATTGAAGATTGATATACAGAAGATAGAGGTGCAACTGAAGAGCTATCAATCAACCTCTGTCTTAAAAAAACGACTTGAGGAACTAAACCAAGAAATGAGTGAGTATTAAATCTCATTGAAACAGAGCAAGTATAAGAAGCTGAAGAAAGACACTGCAGCCTTCAGCCATGAACGCGTATACCCATACATCAGGGATGATTACATACAACGCAAAACAGGCAGCGACCAGGATACGGACAGTGATCTCTCCGACACGGCGTCCAACGATTCCTATTCCAGTAAAAACAGTGGTCCAAGAAGTCAGAGGGGAAGAGGCTATCAACAGAGACCTTACAGACCAAGAGGCAGAGGTTGGGGTGGCTATCAGGGCCCACCACTATATGCCCAATATCCCTTTGGACCTCCACCTATGGGAGTACCTTTCCAACATTGGAATCCCCCTCCACAAGACTACAACTATTATGGTCCACCTCCTTTTTTAGGGATGCGTCCAGGACCAAAAAGAGGAAAAAACCGGAGAGGCAACCAGGTCCATTGGAGCAGCGACCAAGAGGACCCAACGAGGGTATCAACACGGAGTATGACAGCAGCATCGAACCAGCCATCGACCAGCCGCAAGGACAACTAGTGGTCAACCTTTCAACTATTTCCCTAACTCATCAACAAATGACAGCTTTGGAGAAAGGATTGGGGTTTGTCCCCACCAACAAAGTTGATAAATTCAAACTTTGTTTGGAAATAAAGGAGTTCATGCGTAAACTCAAACTCAAAGTCTTTTTCTCTGACCAAATTACAGTCCCCACCCAGGTATCTGACACGGGATTAAGACCCAAATCCACATTTACCCCGGCGGACTCCACTCTACCCATCGAACTATTAACTTTCGAGAAAGCAGTAATGGAGGATATTAACAATGTACTCCAGAAGGATCACAAGGCATTCCAGAATGTGACTAGAGCAGAAAAAGAAGCACTACAACAACTAGCCAGCAACACTAACATCACCATTAAGCCGGCCGACAAAGGCGGAGCAACGGTTATACAAACAACTACTGACTATGACAATGAGTGTAAGAGACTATTGAGTGACCAGAGGAACTATGAGGTCCTCAATGATGAACCTACAGAGAGCATTCGGGTTCACATAATGGGGATGGTGGAAGAGGCCACTGCACATGATTGGATCACTCGAAAGGAGGCGGACTTCCTAGTACAGAAGGCACCTAGAACTCCCTACTTCTATACAATCCCAAAAATCCACAAAAACCTGGAACATCCCCCTGGACGTCCCATTGTATCTGGGATTGGCTCAATATTAGAGCCTTTGTCAAAATTTGCGGATGCATTTCTTCGACCACTAGTCCAAGGTACGGATACCTATCTAAAAGATACAAAAGCAGTATTACAACTTCTTGAAAATCTGGTTTTCGATCCTACCCAACACCTATTAATAGGATTGGATGTGGAAAGCCTATATACTAGTCTACCACACAACGACACCTTGGATATCATTGAGGAGGTTCTTTTTTCCACCCCTTGGAACTATCATACCCCTCGCAACCTAGTGATGGAATGTATTACCCTGGCCCTCAAGAAGAATTATTTTCTGTACCATGATGTGCACTACCTCCAGAAACACGGTACCAGCATGGGTAGTACCTTTGCGCCGAGCTTAGCGGGATTATATGTCCACCATCTGGAGTCCCAAAAGATACTGAACCCTCACAACCCGTTTCAACAGAACATCATCCTGTGGAAACGTTATATTGATGACGTGCTAGTGATTTGGAAAGGAGACTCTGATTCAGTCGTCACCTTCATGAATTGGTTGAATGAACAAAATACCTTTCTAAAGTTCACGCATACATCATCCAACAGCAACCTAGTTTTCCTAGACCTTAACATCTATGCGGATGAAGGCAGATTGAAATCCAGCACACACTTTAAACCAACGGCCAAGAACTGCCTGTTGCTATATGATAGTTTCCACCCCAGACACCTTCGTGATAATCTCCCCTATGGCCAGTTCCTACGTCTACGTAGGAACTGCTCAGAATTGACAGACTTCAAGGCCCAGGCAAAAGACCTGCAGAAGAAATTATTAGATCGACACTACCCAGAGGCAGTTGTCAAAAAGGGTTTCAAGAGAGCAAGGAACAACAATAGGGATTCTCTTTTAGAAAATCGACCATCACAGGAAGAGGAAACCAGGCCTATCTGTGTCACAACCTATAATACACATTCAAACCAGGTTTCCAAGATCATAAATAAGAATTGGAAAATTCTAAATTGTGGAGGCCTCAATCTACCGAAACCCATGTTCTCTCACAAAAGGGGTAGAAATTTAAAGGACATTTTGGTTCACACCAGACCACGAAAACCACCTGCCCAACAGATCGTAAGAGGTATTCAACCACCTGTCAAAGGGCACCATCCTTGCGGGATGTGCAGCACTTGCACACTCACTAAGAAGAGTACCAGCATCACTTTTGCCAATGGCACAGTCTGGGAACAGAGAAAATTCACCAATTGCAACAGCAAAAACGTTGTGTATCTTATTACTTGCCCCTGTAAAATGGAATATGTGGGTATGACCACCAGACCAGTAAAGGTGCGAATGGGCGAACATAAGAGTAACATTCGATGCAAAAGAAGCACGACCAAGATGGCGACGCATTTCCTGACTGAGAATCATGGGGTCGACGATCTCAGATGGACGGTCATAGAGCAACTACAGAATGAGCATGGACTCTTCGAGAAAGAACAACGTTGGGTGTTCCGTCTGGGCACTCACGTGTTTGGTCTGAACGATGACATACCATGGTCACAGCTGTCATAGTGACTTGCCTCACCCCTTTCACTGTCAGTTATGACCAACGAGATCAATTATGACACTCCTTTCCTGGCACTATTTGGATGCTTGTACTTGTATTCACAACAAACCACCCAAGCATCCTTTCTGCCGTCAGAAGAACTTCTTCTGTCTTTGGTAAATGACACGATGGGCTCGGATGGATTACTAACCATGTGTCAATCCTCTATTTTTGACACCCTTTGACCCCCTCCCTCGGATTAGTCCCACCTCCTCTCAGCATTGGCCCTTTTCTTTCTCTCCCCGTTGTAATTCAGCTATCACACCTCTCGACACACGAGAGCCAATTCAGCTATCACACCTCTCGACACACGAGAGACGCTTCTCGCTCTCACTAAGTCCAGCCCGTACCTCTTTGATCCGTCAAACAGGCTTTGAGGCGTTATACTTGGGAGACCTCTATCCTCATTTTTTGATTTATTTTTTACATTTACCAGTGGGCGCATGTGATCACACCACTTCAAATACCCGTATTGGATCCTCACTTCCGGTTGACATAGATCTTTTACTCGATCCGGTCTAGTCTACCGGCACCCTTTGAACCGGAAGTCTTCTGAAACTCACCAGGTGCAACTAGTTTCCCCGCAAATTGGTGAAAGCTGGCTGTATTTAAACTGGGCACAGTTGGGATTTCCCCACAGTACGACCGGACATCGGGATGGATGAACATGTAGCGATTGGCTGCTAAAGGATACGTGAGTACGGCTTAGCCGCTGGAGGACACCGATAACGGCGTTTCTCTAGGAGTAGTCAGTAGATAACAGGCATCTCTCCTTTTTATTATCTTTTTCAGCATTGAGGCTCCTTATTGTTTTTTCCATCAACCCTAAGGTCCATGAGGCAATACCTCACATACACTTAAGTATGTTTTCAATATACCATTGGTTCCATATCCGAATAAGAGTAACGTCCATTATTTTTAGAGTGTGTGTTTTCTGTTTTTTGTTTGTAGTGTCATGTATGTCTCTACTTTTCTTACAGGTCACTGCACCTTCTTCTGCAACCATTTAGAGTTATGGCTAAAACTATCACGTTTTTTGTCACCTTCGTGGCACACTTCTTTTGTTTGCAGGTACGATGTTCACAATTCCTGGGAATCTGAACGAGTAATTTACTTTATTATTTTTCTTACAGAATTAAATACGAATACCATTAGGTACTGTATACTCACGCATGTTTTCTCTTATATTGATAAACTTATCATGAGTACCAATATGCGCACATAGGAGGGATCTTAACCCTGTCCTGAAGAAGATGCCTAGCATCGAAACATGTCGACAACATACTAGGAGAACACCACACATTGAGTAGGAAGTCTCCGCACCACCCTTTTAATAGTACCAGCCCCCTCCGACTTATTAAAGTTATTTTGTCCTAGGGGCCAGGTCCTTTTTAACTCACATTCACACCTATCCCAGACCCTCCCACTGCACTACACATAGCACTTTATTATCAGTGCTCCCACGTATTCGTAGGTCGTAGCACGCCCCGTCCCGCAGCGGGGCGGGAAGACCCCTATGATGAAGCATGACACCACTGGTCATTCTTGGTGTGTGAGGGGTATTTAAACACCTTTGTGTATGTCCAACCATTGTGGGACATTTACACCCATATAACCCAGGTTTTGAATTTCCTTCTTTTCTCCCCTTAAGAGATGGATCTTTTTGTTAAGTAAATAAAATAAGAAATGAACACGCCTTCTCTTCTACATATGCAGCTAGGCCTAACAAATTTAAACACACTACGAAATCACATTCTAAGCATTAATTCAACATAATCATCTTGTAAATAAGCAACCTACTTTTAAATTCTAACATGGCACACATTTAATCCATTACATTAATTGTGAAACCTAATCATCTACATTATTCCAAATACATTCACGATAACTTGCAACGTTAAACTTCGCAAAACGTTAATACATGTCTAACACTTCTATGTTAAATGGTTATAGCAAATACATTTCTATGACGCTTCTAGACATACATCGATTATATGCGGGTGCCGACTAACGGTGAATATGATGCACCCCTACAAATCTCAGAATCACATGGCGCTCTATCACACTACAAGAGCATGACCATAGGGTGCTTTCAACAAGAATTCGGCTGGCAAGCACCATGCTACCTAAACACAGAGTGCGGAGGGGTAAATAGGTCTTGTAAGAAATTGGGTTTTAAGTTGAGGGGGATGGAAACTCCATAAAAAATAAACACACTGATGAGGAGGATTTTGAAACATTTTGAGCTGTTTTAGCGTCACAAAAGTGATGCTAAGCCGCACAATTTCTTTTTTCCTGATTCACTTTCCAGTGCAAAACTTGATTTGCGCTGTAAAGTACCCAAAAGTACGCTGCTCTACATTACTTTGCATCAAGGGGGCGTTACATGGGTAGTACATGGGCGTTCCCATGAAACCACCCATGCTTTTTTACTCTAAACCCTATCTACTAACATTCGTGGACAGGGTTTTGGGCCAAAAATGAACGCCGTTGAAAAGCAGGCTTTAAAACAGGAAGTGGTTTCAGTTCTCCTTTCTTTTCCAACTTTGCAAGTGTTCTGTACTGTTAAGCACACATATAAAGTAGGAAAAGGTTTTTCTCTTGTCTAGCCATAGTATTTTGTACAGGAAGTATTTTGTACAAGAAGGGTATCCTTCCTGTATAAAACCTACGGCAAACTCAGGCATGCACCCTAGCACTATGGCGCTAAGGAGTGTGCCTGGTGCACAGCAGCTGAAATCAGCGCCGGCGCTAGGGAGAGGGGTGGAGAGAGCCATATCTCTGTGAATATGGCGCTCTCCTGCTCTCTCTCTGTCATGCAATGCAGTGCAGCATTTTTGCCTGATGTGCTACGTTCCATGACACCTTTGTGAATCTGGGCCAATCTTTGTCAGGGTGAGCCACAAAAGTCATTAAACAAATCTGGGCCTAACATTCTGGTAGCTTCGCACAAAAGCAGTCAGGCTTAACTTAAAGGCAATGCGTAAAGTATTTAAGCAGCACTCAAAGAGGAATAAAGTGACAACATAACACAAGAAAAAACCCAATCAAATTTAGAAACATAGAGTTAATTTTAATAAATTACCTGACACCAAAATGACAAAAATCCAATTAGTAGAACCGAAGTCATGAGTTTTTAAACTATTAGTGGAAACAGCACCAAAAATTACTAAGTGCCACTTGAGGGTCTCTGGTTGAGCTGAACCAGGTCAAAGACACAAGTTAAGGGTGACAGTGATAGAGTGAGGGTCAGACAAAGGAACCAGGTTTGCCCCAGTGGTGATTTTGTCTTCTCAGAGTCCAAGTCCATGTAGCGAGCCACTGCTGAAGCTTTAGAGTGGCAGGGGCTACGAGAAGGTCAAAGTTGGTGCAAGGAGCAGGATGCAACTGGAGTTTCACATTGGTGGTTGACATGGGCGGTCACTGTTTGCCACGAAGAGCAGTTTGTCACAGGAGCTTCGTGATGATGGGAGAATCGGGCATTGTTGCAGTCGTGGACGGTCATGCTGACTATGAAGAGCAGGTCTTTCCTGGAGCTTCGCATTGGCGGGCACCATGGATGCTCATTTCGTGGCACAAAGAGTTTCCTTAACAGTCACAAGGACCCCAAAATGTTTGGATTTTCACACACATTTTACTTGGTTTGCAGGTAGGAGGAGTACACCCTAAAGTCAGCCAAGACCTGGTGACACCTCTTAGGGATCAGGATGCACTCCAGCAGAAGCCAGCAGCAAGGCTCAGGCAGTGCCAGGCCGGTCCAGTTGGTGTTGGTTAGCTGTGCAGTTGCTGGGAGACCTCTGGAAACTTGTTGTGTCCCTGTGCCTCGAACAGAAGGTCAGCCAACTGATCCTCAGAGTCACTTCTCGAGAGCCTTGGTCAAAATCAAGGAGGTAAAATCTTATGTCTTCAGACAGCAGGGCACTCCTTCTTCTGAATTCTCCACAGGTCCAGGGGAGCTCTAATGAGAGAGTCCGAAGGTACTCTTCTTATACACAGTGCCAGCCCGTGGGGGGGAGGGGGCCGCCTTTGTCTAACCTTCCCCTTTTTGCTGGGTTTAGCTCAAAACTTTTTAGGGTGACAAAGGGAAGGCAGGCCTAGGTGTGAGCTGCATTTGTCACTGCCAGGGCAGGCAGCCCTTAGAAGATAGGAATGGGTTGGGAATAACCCAGAGGCTATCCTTTGAAGCTAAGGAAAGCTGACTTTAACACCCCAGGACATCCTGCTTAGGAGAGGAGCACTGTGCGCCGCGCCCAAGACCTTTATGCCGGGGCATAGCTTCATGGAGGTGTTCAGGGTGTTGCACCCCCTAATAATTAGGTAGGTAAAGGTGCTTTCAGTTGGGTATTGTGAGATATCTGTCAGATTTCACCAGGAATCCATACACGCCGGCAAAAAACGAGCACACACTCTCGTCCTCTCTCTGTTTCGAAAGTCTTAAAATTTTTTGGTTATTTTACAAAATATTAGCCCACATGTGTCAACCTATTTTGCATTCGCAAACAGTGTGAATTTCTAAATTTGACCGTTTGCGAATGCAAAATAGCCTTTCAAGATGCATGAAAGGCTTTGGCAGTGCATTTTAGGTAATTGCATTCTTTTGCAATGACCTAAAATCACTATTCCAAATAGGGAATCGCAATTTGTAATTCCCTAAGCACATGTTCCGAGCATTTCCTAATTGCAAACTGGGAATTTAGGAAATGGTATTACCATCAACCGTAAGTCAATGGAAACCATGTGCAATTGTTGAAAATGCAAAAAAAAAGCATTTTTCAAAGTGCCATTTAGTGCACACATGCACCTAGGTCAATGTGTGCGATTTACCTGCGCACATTTTGTTTGGGGTGCTTTGGGGGGAGGGCTTAGGCCTCTGGTCACCGTTGGTTTTGCATTTCCTAATTTGCGATTACCAATTAGGTATTCACAAATTAGGTAACGCAAAACCATTTGCTCCTTTGGGCCCTTAGGAACAAATGGAGTAGCATTTCCTAATATGGATTCCCTAATTGCGATTGCGACTCTGTAGAAATCGCTATTAGGGAATTGCTAATTTCTTACATACCATTTTGCATTCCCTAAATAGCATTCACCTAAAATTTGCTATTTAAGGAATGCAAAATTAAACTTTGATACAAGTGGCCCATTGTGTTTTCTCTCATTTAGTACCCTTACCAATCAGCATTCCTCTGACTTTCAACTGCCCCTATCAAGCAGCCTGCTTATTGTATAATGGATTTTAACATTATATGCCAGCGTGATTGTTGAAAAATCTGCAGCTCCCATGCCCCCCCCCACTCTTAGTGACCAGGCTATGCCCCTGACTTGCTGTCCCCATGTCTGGAATGAATACAACACACACCACGGGAGGGCCTTTTTGTAAGTCCACAGTCATATGACTCTGGACACTGGCAGAAAGGCATACTTGGTTTAGACAGAAAATTGGCAACTTTCTAAAAGTAACAACAACACGGTGATGGATGGAATGCTTGAACTAATGTCAGCCAAATGAGCCTTGACCTTGCACCAATCGAAACAGTCGAGCCCAAACTGCCAGGCCAGATCATCCCTGAACCAGAAAGCAGGCAACCCAGGGCCGGTCATTTTCAGAGTAGTAACTTAAAATCAGCTTTTACTATTAAAGAGGATGTTACATTGCAATTCAGTTGAGTGGAGGAAGCATTTCACTATCTGTTCCCAAACTGGTGTTATTACTTATTAAGTGCAATAAGGTAATCCACTGTTAGTCTATGGGAGAGATAGCCTTGCAATAGTGAACAACAACTCTAGGAGCTTTTAATTGTCAGGACATGTAAAATGTAAATATGTAAATGCTAGGCATTAAAACTGAAGGTTTTTGCCTGGCAAAAGGTGTATTTCGCCAGGTCAAAATGGCAGTGTAAAACTGCACTACAGGCTTCTGTGGCAGGCCTGCAACATGTTTTACAGAGCTACGTCAGTGGGTGGCACAATGAGTGTTACAGTCAACTAGTAGCATTTAATTTGCAGGTTCTGGGTACATGTAATGCCATTCACTAGGGACTTAATAGTAAATTAAATGTACCGAATAGGTGTAGGCCACTTTTACCATGTTTTCAAGGGTGAGGACAAGCACTTTACCAAGTGTTAAGAAGTAAAGTGTGGAGAGTCCTAAGAGCCAACAAGAACTGGTTCAGCAAAGGAAGGCAAATATTTGGAGTGACCCTGAAGAGAGGGACTGGTCCAACACTTCTGAACAGTCAACTTGAGTACCAGATTAGTTGGTGCTCACTTTGTCCTTTGTGAATGATCGTTCTTCACTCTGCTCAGTGAAAATTACATTTGCAATAGCCATGGTTGGGGCTGAAGTCTCTTCCCAAAATGGACTCCCAATGTATTATGTATACATCTGCCAAGTACAGTGCATTGAAATGTCAGAACTCCCAGGACGGCTGGCTCCAAAGCAATGTGTGCTGTTGACTTGTGCGTCGTTCAGAGGTTTTGCCTTGCGGATTATGAAGCCACCTCCACCAGTCAAACAAACCTCAGGTGGAATCAGTGTCGGTTTCAGCCTATCATAGGTCATGTGGTACCGGGAAATGCGTTCTCCCACGCATTGTCACAAGAAGGTGGTGAGGTGCAAGTTAGTGACCTCAGATGATGGATAGCAAAACCAAGAACATTTCAGGGAAAAGTGTTGTGGTTGTGTTGCGGTGAGTTGTCAAGTTTGTTGGCAACATTAGGATGGAGATGAAGCAGAAGAAAGGCCAAAATCTGTTATTGGTCCCTTAAGTTAGGAGAGGGTTAAAAGAAGCAGTCTACCTGGACAATACCTCAACTGAGACCTTTGATTTAATAAAACACCAGATGAATATTCCAATAGCAGCAGCGAAGACAATTCATAATACATGGCATAATGGAGCATGAGACGCCAGACATGACTATGCAGTAAGCTATCTGGGGGCTGGTGGGTATTGTTCATCATAAATACGTTTTGACACATTTCACTTCCAGGCAACTCTTAAAACATAGTATGCTTTATTTAGAACTCATCAACCAAGTGTAGCAGTGTAAATAAATAGGTTTTTTTAAGTTTAAAGTAAAGCTTATAAACTGTGTCTGGTATGCAGCATTATTAAATGCATAAACCTTTGAAATCCGGTGATAATAACATAGCAGGATTGCATAAACAGAATTGTTTAAGATTCATACATTTTTCTATAAAGGTTTCTCCATCTGCACTTCCAAATGAGTGCAATATGGCTTCAAATATTTATGAAGTACTCCAATCCCAAGCGCACGTAATTGTATCCCGATTGCACCGCTTCATCATGAAATGCTTGTATTATTCCAAGTATGTCTTACTATTGCTCGGTGATCGGTAAGTACCGCACACATGTTACCTAACTGAGTAAGTGAACATGTCTGTGTGGCACAGTGATCTAATGATTGCATTAAACCCGGTTGTGACAGATTGCATTATTCTTGCATGGAGTGGTTTGACTCAAGTTTAAAGAGCTCAACTAGGGTTCCCCAAGTGAGCTCAAGATGTCATTGTCAAATGGCAGCCTCTCAGGACCTCTTTTGATCTGACCAAAACTTGAAATCATACCTGGGAGCAATAAGACTTCACTCGTACTATTTTTGCTGAATCAGCCTTGAAAAATGGGCTTAGGGAACCTCCCCCATATTTGTAACCATATCTTACAGTTTTTGTGACTTGTACCATATGTTTTGTAACAAACAAATCCACAAAAGTTTTTTTAAATCAGAGACAATCCCCAAATATTTTACATTCAACTACCAGCATTAATCTGTGTTTGTGATGTACTAGGAGCCTTCGTAATTTTATTTACCAAAAGATAATATTTGCTTTTTGCAATTATTAATCTCCAGTTGACCCTCTTTCGCAAATTCCTGGAGAATATTGAGTAATCTTTGCAGTTCCACTGTTAAGATCTTGTAATCAGCATACAGCAATGTCTGCCTTTAGGTAGGTTGTAACCGTGTTGGATTAGCGTTGAACTTCAAATATCAAAAAGACACTGATGAAAATATCAAACAGGGAAGGAGCTAAGAGGCATCCCTGTTTCACTCTAGTTCCAGTTTGTAAGCAGTTACATATTCGTATAGCAGAGTGCTTCAGTACCCTGATGAATTGTGCTGTAAGGGATTATTTCTGATGGCACATAGCCGCATGCCCCTAGAAAGACACAGCCTTGATTTCAAAGCCCTATACTGAGGCCACACTCCAAAACCTGCGTCAGTCCCTCTTAGATGTTTGTAAAGTCTTCTGGAAATTGTGTGACAAGCTCTGATCATCTAATTATCTCTGACTCGAAGTGCAGAAATACTCTACCCAGCCCTACACCACCCCATGCACACTTTAGGCTGCATCTCTCCAGTACTGCGCTTTCCCTACAGGCAATTCCCAAAAACTAACTTTCAAATTCATGTGGATATTTCTAATTGAAATGACACACTGGTTTTTTTTTTTTTAAATAACGAACTATATACATTTTTTAAAGGTCTGTTTTACAATTTGCAATTTTTAAGGTGCACGGAATGAACATTATTATCATTAGTAGTAGTAGTAATAGAAGTAGTAGTGTAGAGTATTATTATCAGTAGTGGTAAAAGTAGTGGTAGTAGTAGTGAGAATATTGTTATTATTGTAGTGAAGGAAAGACAAAGCACCAGAGACAACATTACTAAATACATAATAAGCACATTTCAGATAAAAAGAGCATGCACTTTCTTGCTCAGTTGGAAGAGGTACAGTACAAGCATCTGGACTGGAGCCGTGCATTCCGTGACCCAGGCCACAACAAATGGGATTACACAGGCCATTAAGTCTACTAACTCGCTTTCTTTCATTTAAGGTTAAGTCACGGTTACACAAACATTCCTGCACAGTAGTCGTGACAAATAGCCATCGTTGTCGCTTGCATCCTAAGTGGAGCAGCACATGCCTGGCGGCTACTGCTAATGCTAGTCATTTCAGAGGTGTTCTCATTTGAGATAATCACCTTTGGTGGCAGAAACATTTCTCAAACCTGTCATGATTCAAAGCACTCTTGAACATTAGCCATGTTAGGCTAGTGGCCTCTGCTCCCTCAGAAGATATTTATGACATGTTTGTACAAGTCTGATTATGAAAATACCTCAAATCTCCCATGACCAAAAATGTATTCCAGTACGGAAACAGCCACAACGTCAGTGCCTGCTACCAGTCCCCTGTGATGTTACCTTTCTTAAAAAACCTTGAAATATATTTAAAGAGCTTTGACCCTCTTAAATCAATCATATGGGAGCAGAATGTAACTCCAAAGCGCTGTAGTCTTGATGCATCAGCCTGGGGCCACAGTCAGATGACAAAATACAGCAGGACTTGGGGGAACGGTTAAGGAAGGAATACCAGGGAAGGGTTCCTGGGGGAGAGATGACAAAACGTCTTTGAGCAACCACCTGAAGTTATAAATATGCATACAACACAGGTCAGTATAACCCTAAATAGAGGTCCTACCTGGAGGAGTCGGCACTGAAGCCTGAGACCAAGGAGGAGCACCATGCCCTGGATGTCGATTGCAAGAGAAGGGTGATGCTCTGGAAGAACGGCATTGGATACAAGTTGACTAGCTGAACAGCCGCAGCCGGTCCACTGGAGCTGAGGGGCAATGCCCCCACCTTTTGCCCCTCATGAACAGTGTCAGTCAAGCTGAACAAAGGTTAGCCTGTCTGACACTGTTTATTTTCATGTCAGGCAGCCAGGAGCCTGACATGCTCTAAATGCGCAGGCTACTGGCTGCCTGAGCTGAAAGTCGGTGGGCTGAGGAAGTCACAGCTCCTGTGGGTGTGACCTCCTCAGCTCAGCAAAGGTCCCTAAGGCCCTCCCCTCAGTGACGAGGGGTAGCGTCATTGATTGCCTCGCACCTGGGTGCTTCTTTTTTAAGCCCTGAAGCGCCCAGGGTCAAGTGTCAATCAGTGACACTTCATCAGAGTGGGGTGGGGTAAGCAGTCTTACTGATCCCATCCCACTCTGTGATGACATTGGGACTTAGGTTAGCCAATGAGGGAAGGCAGCAGTACCAAGACTCTTGCAGTCCCAAGCCTCCTGTGACCTCCGAGGCAGAGCTGCAGGTAACTGTGTGTTTTTTTTTTTTTTTTTAAATGAATGTTTGGTAATGAGTATTGTGAGTGGAAATGTTTGGTTGTGGCTGCGAGCGTGTGAATGCATGGCTGTGAATGTGCATGTGTGCGTGTGCGAGTGTGTCCCGTCCGCCCCCCTCCTTCTTAAACTTACCAGCCACCACTGCTTTGTGATGATGCTAGTCCAGCGGCGGTTGCCACTGATCGGGGGTGGAGGGACGGCTTGAGGACAAATAAAAAAAATTATTGAACTTGGCTGCTTGCTGCGTCCTCCTTGCCGATCCTCCTGGTGGCGTCTCTCCTCCTCCCGCCGGCAGGAACAGGAAGAAGCCTGGAAGCACCCAGACTCCCTTGAGATAATCACAACGCTGCAATACAGCATTGTGATTGGTCTGTGCCCCATGGCTCGGCATTCAGACGGGGAATGGGGGCCTGGGCATGTTCTCCACCCAGGCTATAATGCAGCCTGGGTGGAGAAAATGGAAAGTGAGCATGACTGTTATGGTTGGCCCAAGAGGGTCGGCCAAACAGTCATGTGCACTTAGGAGTGGGGGCAAACCACTCCTCTGCTGCTCTGTCAGCCCCACCCGCCTCGCCATGCAAAGCTGCCGCACACAGAAAAGGAAAAAATAAAATGATAATAACTGAGTTATCATTTTATTTTTTCTTATGCTGCTGAAAAAAAACAGTGAGGCGGAGGAGCTGCCACTGAATAACTGGCATCTTGCGAAGATTATTCTTCCCCACAATTGACAAAGGTAGCCTACATCTTAATATTAGAGGAGAGGGACTTATAATTTAAGTTATATAGCTCTCCCTGATGGTCACTTCTACATTAATGCATTATCTTATCTTGAACTTGAAGTATTTCTGTTTGAGTAGATTAAATCTACAGCCTGACACTGAGCTATGATTTGCGATAAAGAGTATTGCATTCTCCAAGGTGATCTGTATAAGAGTGAGCTACAAAATTAAGTCGACAGTGTAAAGATTTTCTGGTGCCTCATTGGGCCAAGAATGCCCCTGGCAACATGGCTGCCAAAGGTTCAATAAACAGAGCCAATACAAGTTATGAGAGAAGGCAGCCCTGTCTAATGCCTATAGTAAAGCTTCAAAGCTACCCAATTTACATAAAGAACCGATTATGCCCCTTCAAATTCCCTGAAAGCACACTACCCCCTGGGCGATCCAGGGGAAGGGAACCAGAGGCACAGGGCACTAGGAGCAAGCTAGCCTCCAACACGAAATGTTAACATAAAAGAAGCTACTCCCAACAAAATCACCGAAGGTACTCTAAATCTTAACTGTGAGTGCTGGCATCTCACAAAAAGTGAAGGACTGTCCTCACACACCACCAGGTGTCATGCTTCATCATCGGCAGTCCTCTACCTCTAGAAGCTCGGTTTGGTAGAGGGCAGGCCTTCACCTGGAGACAGGGAGGCACTTCAAAGTCCCTCCCTATTGCAAATGGAATTACTTTTATACTGACTCCAGCAACCGTGTTCTCCCATATCACACTATTCTTCAATGTACTTCTCTGATCTAGCCAACAAATTGGATGCCCTTCGTTCTGAACTTAAACATTCATCCACATAACTTCTATGTGACCAGAGCTTCAATGCACAGATTTTAACACTGTCCATACAACAAGTGGGAAACACATTCGCCTTCTGGTTCTAACTCCAGCTTTTTGTTATCTAATCTCAAACATAGAAACATAGTCCCTGCCTACATAGACACTCCTCCTCTCTATACAATGAGAATCTCAAAGATCCCTATATTGTCTAAAAAGTTGAAATATTCACTCCCTCTCACAGTTCTTACTTTAATTCTCCTCCAGTCCTTTTGAATAGTCACCTTAATTATTTCAGACCAAACTCTCTTGGTTTAACACAACCAACTCGAGTTTTCCAGAAATCCCAATACTGTTACTCTGCTACATTTTCTCCCATTTCTATTCTCACAGGTAGCAAACAATCTCCTCTCCTACCTCTGTAGATCATGAGTAATATTTAACAATTGAATCTCACTGCATCTCCTGTTCTTTTCTCCCCCTTGAACAAAGTGACCAATTCCACTCTCAGATGCCTAAAATGTACAGAGAATTACAAAATAATTACCTATAGACAGTCCACGCAGGGGCACCCACAGACCCCTTCCCCCACAACAACTTCAACAGGCGTCTTTTGCACACTGTCCCTTTTCTCCTGAGGCGAAAAGCCGGGAGATATTCTCGCTGTACTCTCTCTTCTGGTTGGGCATCTCGGCTCCTATCTTAGGGGCTCTGGAGTGTCCTGTTGGTGCTCCAGGGGTCTCGTCGCTGGTCCCCCGCCTTCTTTCCTCCTACAGCGCTGTCCGGGCGTCCCTCGCACTGCAGACTCGTGCTTCGGGTCGGACGCTCGCACCGTGGCCATCTTGGGTGAGGCAGGCTTGCCAGTCGGCGGACTAGGCTTGCTGCCTCACGGGCGGGAACTATAAAGTGATACGGGGATGCCTCCGCGCAGCGGACGCGTTCAGCGGAAGCGCCTTTCCCGCGCCAAAGGAGCGCCTAAGGAAAGCCCGTCTGCGCCCGTCAGCGTCCCGGAGGCGGACGGATGCGGGCGGGGCTGGGTTCCAGAGAGCCATCGCCACGAGAAAAACTTAGACTACTCCGCCCAACAGCTTCTGGCCCTCAGACAACACAGTTACAGCGGGTGCAGTATCTTTGACCCCGCTACTCGGATTAAACATCACTGCACTAGCTGTGGCTGGTCACTGAGGGGCAGGCCGATGGATACAGAGGCTGCAAAGTCTAGCCAACATATAATCGCATCAACAGAGCGGGCCTCTGCAGTCCGTTTTTTCAGCTGTGCTCTTTTGAACACACGGTCTATGAGCAAACATGCTCTGGACCTGTTTAACTTCCTCACCGATTCTAAGCCCGCCTGCATGTTCCTCACGGAAACATGGCTCGGCGAAGCGTCAGGTCCGGATATAGCTAATGCCCTGCTCGTGAACTACTTTATATTAAGGAAGGATCGGAGCACACACAGGCAAAGGGGGAGGAGTGGCATTGGTAATAGACAGACGCTTCGAGTGTTCCATTATACCAACTGATGACATTCGCGGGGCCGAAGCACTTGGTTTCTGTCTTACACTCTCCCCCGGTCAATCTTGTGCTGGTTTATTGGTCTATATACCCCCTGGCCCGGTTGGATCTTTTAACGAGGAGCTGGACGCTGTGATCTCAGGCATGAGCGTTCAATTTAAGCATCTTATTCTTCTGGGAGATTTTAATGTTCACTTTGACAATACGGAGGCGTCAGATACTATTAAAATTTTAGGTACTACTAGCCCACTGGGCCTTTTACCCTACGTCACGCTGCCCACTCATAATAAAAGGGCACACTTTGGATCAGATTTTTTCCACCACCTCTGTGACAGTTGTGCCCCTCTCCCGGTGTTATGGTCCGACCACCTTCTGGTGGCTTTTAATATCCAGGCACAATCCAGCAAGACTAGCAGAGGTGTGGGTTGTCCAGCCCTGCGGTCGCGTCCTTTCCACCTAGTTACCGTGGAAATGATCGATCAGTATCGGCTAACCCACCCTTGCTCTCTCATGGGTGATTTGGAATCGGACCTTGCTCGTTTTCAAGATTGGCTTGTACAGTGCCTAGAGGTTTTGGTCCTGCCAAGGCAGCTGTATAAAAAATCCCCACGTGCATCGGCCCCATGGTTCACGCCTGCACTTAACTCTAGTAGAAGGCTCTACAAAAAAGCAGAAAGAGCTTGGCGAGCAAAGTATCTGGACCCTCTGAAGGAGGCCTACAGAAGTTGCTCCAGGGCCTATCATAAGGACATCTACCTGGCCAAAAAAGCTTACTTTGCTCATCGGATTGAGGAGGCTGCCAACACCAGTAAAGAAATCTTCGCAATTGTGAAAGAATTTACATCACCAGTGGCTATCACGCCTAGGTGCTCTTTTACGGAACCTTGGGTTCGGCAATTAGCCAGTTTTTTTGCCAATAAAATTAAAAGCATTCAGGCTACTTTTCCTGCTCTTGCAGGGGGGGGGGAGCGCCTTGTCCTGAAACTAAGGCCGCTGTCTCGGACTTGGTAAATCCCAGTCTGTTGAGTTTTCCACCGATTGCACCCCAATCTTCACTGGAATTTCTTGCCAAAATAAGATCCGGTTCTCCTCTGGACCCATGTCCCGCAAAGTTTCTAGCTAAAATAGCTCATGCTATTAACCCCCTGGTTAATCCAATTCTAAACTGCTCATTGCTAACAGGGATTGTGCCGTCTGCCTGGAAACAGGCAATGGTCATTCCGCTCCTGAAAAAAACGTCATTGGATTGGGATGTCCATGCTAATTATCGACCTATCTCGCTACTCCCTGCTTTGGCTAAAGTGACAGAAAAGCATGTCCAGTCTGTCCTTTCACATTTTGTGGAGGCCCACGGCCTCTTGCACCACACCCAATCCGGCTTCCGTACGAATATGAGCACAGAGACCGCTTTGTTAGAGGTGGTGGAGGCCATCAAGGAAGTTCAGGACTCTGGGGGAAAGGCACTGCTGGTGTTACTCGATCTCTCTGCGGCGTTTGACACCGTTCCTCATGACCGCCTATTGACCCGCCTTGAGGAGATTGGGGTTGGAGGAACGGTGTTCAAATGGTTCAAGTCCTTTATGACCAACCGCCAACAGACAGTCTGGGCCCCTCAGTACTCGGCGACAGTGCCGCCTTTGGAAGTGGGAGTTCCTCAAGGATCTATACTAAGTCCGATCCTTTTCAATATTTATATGTCCCCTCTGGCTGCGCTAGTCGAGTCTTTTGGAGCCCAGATTGTTTCTTACGCCGATGACACCCAGCTTCTTTTCACATGCAGAAAAAATATGGATTTCAATGGAGACCATATTAAGAGCTGTTTGGCCGCGGTTTTTACATGGTTCCAATGCAATCAGCTAAAATGCAACTCAGATAAATCGGAGGTTCTCTTCTTCGGTTGCCCTCCTGATCCTTGCTGGAGGTCTTGGTGGCCTGCTGATATGTTTCCCCCTGCTGATGTGGCCTCGGTGGCTAAAAATTTTGGCGTTAAGTTGGATAACTGTCTCACCCTGAAACCTCAGATTTTGAGCCTAGTTGGTCAATGCTTTGGCATTTTAAAAATGCTAAGAAAATTTCTTCCTGTTTTTTCCATCGCCCACAGGAAGATCACGGTGCAGGCCATGATAGGCTCTAGGCTTGACTATGCCAATGTCCTGTACCTGGGCCTCCCCAAGTTCCTTCTCTCACGCTTACAGGTTGTGCAGAATTCGGCCGCGCGGGCTCTCTTTGGCCTTAGCCACCGCTCCCATGCCACTGGATTACTGCAATCCCTGCACTGGCTCCCCATTCAGAAGCGCATTGAATTCAAGGCACTTACCATGACATTTAAAACTCTTCATGGTAATGGCCCTCTCTATATGAGAAAGAGGATCGGTTTTCATCGACCTACCAGAACCTTGCGCTCTGCGTCACTGTCCCTCACCGTGGTCCCGGCAATTAGGCGCGCCCGGATCGGAGGGCATTCCTTTAATTACCTAGCGCCACTCGCCTGGAATGCCCTCCCTCTGGCGCTAAGAAAGTGCGACAACTTGACAACCTTTAGAAAGAAGCTCAAAACTCGGCTGTTCAGCCTGTAAGTCCTCCTCCCTGTAGAAGCTTTATGGTCTTGGGTCTGTCAGCGCCGGGACACTCTGTCTGAGTAGCTGAGCGCTTAACAAAACTCTAGATAACATAACATAACATATCATAACATGAGCCATGATCAATGCTGAATTCTCTTCCACCATCAACACCTTCCTCAAGACAGTCACCTTACCAGAAAGTGAGAAATACGCCAAAGTCATCACCCTCCCTTAAAAAAAACCTCATAAGACACAGAAGTACTCAGCAACTACTGACCCATCTCACTTCTACCCTTCCGAGCCAAAGTCATTGAGAAGATCATCAACAGACAACTCTCTGACCACCTAGAATGACACAAACTCCTGGACGACTCACAATCAGGATTCCAAAACAACCACAGCATCAAAGCAGCCCTCCTCGCAGCCACTGATGACATACACACCATCCTCAACCATGGGCAGACCACTGCCTTCATCCTCCTCAACTTATCTGCCGCTTTTGAGACCGTCTCCCACCACACACATCACCGGACTACACACAGCGGGAATACATTAACCAGAACTCAAATGGATAGCTTTTTTCTTCTCCAGAAGAAAACAATGAGTCAGGATTACATCTTTCAGATCAGAATCCAAGGACCTCATCTGCTGAGTCCCACAGGGATCATCACTCATCCCCACACTTTTCAACATGTACATGAATGCTCTGGCTAAAATCATTCTATACAACAAGTAGTGGAGGTACTGTGCCTATCAGAAGGCAAAGAAGAGAGAAGGCTTGATGGAGAAATGGGATTCCTAAGGATTATTTCTTGGTGCCCTCACACATCCCTGGGGATGTCATGCTTCATCATCGGGCATGCTTCTCGTAGGGCCTGCACTGCAATACCCTACGGGCCCTACGAATGGTCGCTGTAGAGGAGATCTTTTTATTTGTTTGCCGTATGATGAGAGGTGTCTGTGTGATGACATTGTGAATTTGTGCGGTGTAGTAAAGTGAAGGGAGGCTAAAACTGTCTAAGAGATACAAAACTGTATTTTAATATGCATGTTCTCTTAGAAGGGTCATAAAAACATAATAAGGTTGGGATCCTGCAGGCAGCTGATGTACCCGAGTAGCCCAAATCTGTGAGTGTCGTCAGGTCATCATGTTTTGTACCCAATGGCCCAAAAAAGTACTTGCACTACTTCTTCAGGACCTAAAAAAGGGTGTAACCATACCCCACACCTAAGAAGTGATACGCAATTTATTTATTTATTTTATTTGTAATGAGCATGAATCCTCCCTGAAGGGATAACTTGGAACAGCGGGATCAACAATGCAAGGCGAGGAGCCTAAAAGTTTAAAATAATTCAGTTTTTAATAATTTCCTAAAATTGTAGTGGGCGGTGCATTCTCGTAGGTGTAGGGGAAGTTGTTCCAAAGGTGGGGGGCTAGGAAAGAAAAAGCACGGCCACCTGAACATGTTTTCTTAATGCGTGGTATAGTAAGAATAGACTTATTCGTAGATCTCGAAAACCTTGTAGGTCGATAGAGGATAAGTTTTTCCTTCAAGTAGCTGAGTCCCTTACCATTAAGTACTTTGTGCACTAGGCAACAGTTTTTGAAGGTGATACGCTTCCGCAGTTAGTGTAGTGCACGTAATTAAGGGACCGAGGCAGATCTCTCTGCTAGATTTTGAATTAGACGATCCGCATTATTCTGAACTACCTGGAGCTTGTCTAGGAGGGATTTGTTGACCGCAACCAGGAGAGCATTTTCATAGTCCAGGCGGCTAATCACCAGTGCCTGGACTAGGGTTTTGCGTACTGCCTATGGGAGCATTGAAAAGAATCTTTGTAGTAGCCTAATAACATGAAAGCAGGAGTCAGTGGTGGATGTCACTTAGTCTTTCATGGTTAACTTCTGATCCAGTTTTATACCCAGATTTTTCACAGAAAACTTTGGAGTAGGTGGTGATTCTTATTTAGGCGGCCACCACTCAGGAGACCATAACAATTGAGCAACACCGAAAAGCATGATTTCAGTTTTACCACCATTTAGCCGGAGAAAGTTAGCGGCCATCCAAGCTGTAATAGCTTTCCTGCCTTAAGTGAAATGCTCTCTTGTCTCGGACGGTTCTCTATCAAAGGCTAACAGAAGTTGGGTATCGTCCGCTTATGAGATAGGTGTAAAACCATGGGCTCTAATGATGTTTGCAAGGGAGGTGACATATATGTTGAACAGTGTGGGGCTCAAACAGGAGTCCTTTGTTAAGTATCATGGCACGTGATGCAATGTAGGTATTCCCCTAAAAGAAGATACCTGGTTCAGTTGACCGTCCAGCCTAAATGATAAAAGAGAAAAATAAAAAGAACACAAAGCAAACAAATATTTTGCATGTATGGTTCAATGTGTCACCAGGATCGCTTTTCCAGCACACTTAATAGGAGTGACTCCAAAGGTAGATATGTGCATGCTTTTGATACCACTGATCAGATGCCACAACGTGAAAAAGTGAAACAAACATATTAGTACTAATAATGACAGGACATGCAAGTAGGCATACATGGGACAGACAAGATAATCATCTATCTCTGTTATTGTCACACAGCGTATCATAAGTGATAGGATGTCCACAAGTGTAAGGTAAGAGGCTTACCCTTTGGATCAGCCAAATATGCCCCATAGGTCAAAAATCAGGGGGTAGTGTGCAGCTGCTAACTGTAGGCGCAAGGCAATAGTAGTCAGGATTAAAATAGGCAGTAAAACAAGGGGATCTAGATGACCATAGTGTAGACAGGCAATGTGCAAGAGAGACAACCGTACTCACGTGGCTTCTGTGCAGAAAGCACAAGAGACCTACCCTCCTCTGCCTGTCTGGATCGAGACTGAGCAGAGGAGGTGGATAGTCTTTTGAATTGCGGGTAATTAGAGCAATTGTTCTCAGGTGTAGCATGTACCCCCTGGTGGACGGAGTTGTGGCTGCGTTGCCAATGAGGAAAGACAGGGCGTGTTCATGCTGGTAGCAGTGATCCCCTCATGATTGGGTGTATCGTCTCACAGTGGCACCACTGCATGTTTGTACAAAATAGAGTTGTTAAAAGATGATGGTCTAACAGGACACTCAAACCGAGTTCTTACTTCAAGATAGAGATGTGAAACAAAATGTGGTGTACAATACGGACCTTCACAAACTAAGTCAAGGTATTGAGGTGGCAAATCTTACAATGAGCACACCCGACGATGAAGCATGACATCCCCAGGGATATGTGAGGGCACTAAGAAATAATCCTTAGGATTCCCATTTCTCTGTCCTCCTTTCTCTCTTCTTTGCTTTCTGATAGGAACAGTACCCCCACATTTTGTTGTACTAGCGATTTCAGAGCCTGGGCACTGGACCTTTATTGGCTCCCAGCACCCCTCTTTTTCTGTTTAAGTTAAAATCATTAAATGCCATGGAATCAACATTATCACCTAAATTGACAACACTCAGCTCATTTATTCACTCTCAGACAACATCATCACCACCAAGATTAACTTCAGACAATGCATGACCAGTGTGGCCAATTGGGTGAAAGAAAACTGCCTCAAGCTCAACACCAACAAAACTGAAGTGCTGAACTTCGGGAATAAGAGTTTACCTCTGGACTCCTAGTGAACTCAGACCCACACCTACCCCAGCTGACCACATTAGGAACCTAGGCCTCACCTCCTGGATACCAGCCTCACCATGAAGTCCCAGGCCAATGCCATCACCTCTTCATACTTCCACATCCTCTGCATGTGGTGTAAAATCTTCAAATGGCTCCCACTGGACGTCAGGCGTGCCATCACGCAGGCCCTAATCACTAGCAGATTGGACTGCAGCAACATAGTCTTTGCCGGCATCCCAAACCATCTTCTTCACAGACTTCAAACCATCCAAAACACCACTGTCAGACTTGTCCTCAAACTCTCACGCCGAACCTACACCGCAGCACTCCTCACAGAGCTCCACTGGCTCCCCATCCAGAAACACTTCCAGTTAAAATTTCTCAAAAAAACATTCAAGTCACTACACAACATGGGACCACATACCTCAATCGTCGACTTCACTTCCACAATTCACTATACAACTTCACTCAGTATCACTCTCAATGGCACACCCCACACCTACAGCGATAGATCATTCTCCTACCAAGCTGCAAAATCCTGACATGACCCCCCGCCCCACCAAGCACATCTGGGCCCCCTCCTCACTTCTTGAATTCCACAAGAAGCTGAAGACCTGGCTTTTCATTTAGTCCTCTTGTGAGACCATTGAGACTGCCTGTACTCAGGGCCAGCCTCAGCACATGCCTACACTCACCTTCTAAGTGCCTGGATACCATCATGGGTGACAAGCAGCACTCTACAAATCCACCTTACATTACATTACATTACCTCTGTAGATCTGATCTTGATCTTTTATATTGAAACAAAAACTTGCTAAATAGATCTTCACAGAGGATTATGGATTTGCTTTACCTACCTGATTATTCCATTGATTAACTTCTCCTTAAAGGAAAATCAGAAGCGGTTTCAGAGTTATATACAAAATCTCATTCTTTTGCAGACATTTTCAAATTGTTCCGTACAATAATTTTCAATGCCCAGTCCTCGAACTTAAATCTATGAGTCTGCACCTTTCAAGTTTAAACTCATTTAGCATCTCTTTACCAAAAAAGCTACCTTTTTTGAGTACTCTGTGAAGAAAATTTCTGCCACACTTTGACTCTTCTCAAACAATATTTTCAATAGCTACCCAAACAATCATCTGGGTAATTATAATAACTCCCCCCACTTCTCTGACTTCCACTGCAAGAATGACTCTACAAAATATTGCAAAGGGTTCACTCAAGAGAAAGTTTTCATGCTCAATCTTGTGATGTACCAACAAGATATCATTTACATTTGATGGTCCAGTTCTAGTGGATTGGTTGTACCATTTCTAGATTCTTTTTTCCATCTTCTTTACTCTTACCACAATCACTGGCTAACTATATTGATTCACTTTACCTAAAAGGGCAATCAGAGGTAGTTCCAGAGTTATATACAAAATCTCATTCTTTGGCAGATATCTCCAAATGGTTACCTACCACAATTTTCAAAACCTAGTCCATGAATTCAAATCTATGAGCCTGCATCTTTCACGTTTAAACTCATTTATCATCTCTTTACCAAAAACCTAACTTTTGTTGAGCACTCTTGGGAGAACATTTCTGCCACACTTTGACTCCTCCCAAGCAATATTATCATTAGCCACCCAAAAAAAAATTTGGGTAATTCTAATAACTCTTCCCAATTCTCTGATTTCCACTGCAATAATGACCCTATACTTTTTGCAAAGGGTTCAAAGAGTTGCAAAGGGTTCACTCAAGAGAAAGGTTTCAGGCTCAATCTCATGATTTACAAAGACAATGTTGTTTACATCTGATGATCCAGTTCTAGTGGATTGGTCACACCATTTCCAAATTCTTTTTTCCATCTTATTTTTTTAATTTTTAATTTATAAAGTTTTGTATAGCGCATCCAAGACCTACACGGGTATCAGAGCGCTTCACATTTAGGATAGTAAGGATACAGTTGAGGGAAAAGAACATTTGTTACAAATATGAGTATAGAACGGCAATGCAGCCTACCCAGGTGATCAGCAATGTAGTAAACAATAATGAAGAAGATTGGACATGGAAATAAACAGTAGAGCCAAGGCTCTTTAGGGCAGAAACTTGTTCATTAGTATTTTTTTCACTTCCTTTTTGAAAGAAGCAGTGGATGAGATTCGACGGACTTCCGGTGTAAGCGAATTTCAGATCTTCAGGGCAATGCCTGAGAAGGCTCTGTGACTCATTCTCTGTTTGTGGAAGATCTGTGGTTTCAGAAGCTATGAACTTGCACAATGATCTGCAACCCCCCAATAATTCTAGCTTTTGAGCCAGATATATGGGGTCTTGAAGTGTAAGGCTTTGTGAGTCAAGCAGGCAATCTTGAGCTGTATTCTTGCTTCGTAAGGTAGCCAGTTTAGAGTTATCAAGACTGGGGATATGTGATTGTTTCTTTTTGTACCGGTAATCATTCTAGCTGCAGCATTAAAGGAAGCTCTTAGTGGAGCAAGGCTTTGTTTGGGATGGACATAAAGCGCGGCACTCCCATAGTCTAGCCTTGTGAGTATTAGAGATTGCACCACCTGCTTAAAGTCATCCTGTGGGAGGAATGGTTTGAGATTCTTTAGTAAACTCATCTGGTATTAGGCTCCCTTGGTTGCTTGCGTATATGATTCTTCATGTTCAAGTGCATGTCTATTGTAATTCAGAGGGATTTTGCTGACTCAATAATGTGTGGAGAGCAGTTGAAAGCTGAGAGAATTTTCATCCAGAGGTCGAGCTTATGAGCATGATTAGGGGGAGGGATGAGGAGGAATTCCATTTTGGAGGTGTTGAGTAAGATGTGGTTCTCCATGAGACAGTTTTGTGTGTTCAACAGGGTGGAGTTGAGTGTAATTAAGTCTTCTGAGGTGGTGATTTTCAGATATAGTTGAGTGTCATCCGCATACATATGAAAAGAATGTACACAGAGTTCAGAGCATTTGCTAGAGGTTCCAAGAATAAATTGAAGAGTATGGGTGACAGAGCGGACCCTTCTTTACTCTTATCACAATCACTGGCTAATTCAAAAGATCTAGGATGTGGGTCCACAACACCAAACATATTGACTTCACCAATCTATCAGCACCAGTTGCTACTAGTACACAAACCTCTTGGACTGCCAAGAATTCTACTCCTTCCTTATATTTCAATACTTCTTCTTCAAATGAATAAAATGATGGCGAAGCCAGCTTTCTCGCATTCCCGATGTAGAAAAAATGGTATTTGGGACTTGGAATGTAAATTTGGATGTACGTGTGTATTCAAAGCCCCTCTATGTCCATGTAAACACCTGCTTTCACAGAAATAGGTATTATTTACATCTTTAACAGCATCCCGCTCAAAACTATTTGGTTTGTCAAACAGGCCAGCAAAGCTCCACTAGTCTTAACCACCACAATACTTGACACTAAATGGGAGAAGTTTGCCTTCTTATCTTAAACCAAAGTGTAAAATATTGAACGTATGCTTCAGTTACTCTTCATACAAACCTTTTCTTCCTCCTTTTGGTGAAAATCTCTGAGTAGGAGGTCCATGTTCAAGGAGATATCTCCATGAGATAGAATCAATGCCATTTGCAAAGAAAAACACTCACCCTGATCCAATTACAGCCTTCCTGGCAAAGGACTTTGGATATCATTAAGCTGGATAAATCTTATCAACATCTCCATTAATCAAGATGAATTCCCGGCCTTCATTTAACTTGCCACTTTACTCCTCTTCTAAAACAAAATCAGGCAGGTGACTTCAATGGCTTAAACAAGTATCAGTCAATCACTGGCCTACCTTTTACTCATTTGAAATAATTTGGTAGTGACATTTATGTCCATTGCAACTGAAAATATGGATTTGGATAAAGTTTAAGCATGGTGGTAGTCATGCCCCAAAGTGAAGACAATCGTCTACACATTTTGGACAATGGAGACTTGCCTTTTGATCCTTATCTTTTACATGTAGTACATTCATTTGTATATATACATTATCCCAATTAAAAATATAACTCAGAAAAAGAGGGGGGCATAGACACAATAAATAGGGACATAAGAAACATTACATTGCAACCAGTAACATACAAGGACCAGCTTTGAAACACAAATCCTCTCACAGTTGTTTTTTCATCATTTCTTTACTAAATATTTTTTAAAGAAAGATACTAATATATAATAAGAAATTGCAATGGGATGCATCAGTGGTGGGAACTGGGGAGAAAAAGGATATGAAATGTAGCACATAAATCAGATTTTGATGTTCTAGAAACAAAGGGGTAAATTTATGAAGAAGTCATGCAACGAAATGTAGAAAGACACAATGCTGTGCTGCACTGAGTGACAAGGAGAGAACAGAAATGAGCAATAGCTACTAAGATATGACTAATTCCTGCTCTCTCCCTGCACTGGCTCACTGTGTGCAGCCTAGCACCCATGAAGGCACCCTTGTGCCGGGGGTCAAGGGTGTCTGTGTTACAGGCAAGATTGTTCTTGTGCGGGAGGAATAACTTCTTTCACAAAACAATCCTTTGAGGCATTTTCATCTTCCTACATGGGCTTCTGAAGGCAGCACATGCAAAAAGAGGAAATAATGAGGAGAAATAAAGATTCTGTTGGGGAAGGCATGCCATTTTGACACCTGCTCAGGTTGGCTACCCTTATCCTCCACCCTCCACCCACGTATGCCTCCCAAACGCAGAGGAACACAAGGGCTCAGTAAATCTGGGCCCACGTGATTTTGATTAAGAAACAGGCAGATCAAGTGAATTTAGTACATTGCTATTCTTCTAGAAACAAAATACTACTAAGAAAAGGTGCCAGTGGGATTCCAATACATCCCCAGATACAGAGCAACTATCACCAGTAAATTTCATTCTGCTTCACTTCTTGATGGATTTTGACAGGGTGAGTGACACAGGCAGAGAGGGGATCATTCTCCAAAAATGTACTATTTACTTTTACATCTTGCAACAGATTAAACTAGCCAAGTACCTCTCTGATCCCATCCATCTTCTTCAGAAAGTACCCTGTAGGTCTATTCTTGCCCCTACTGTTTAATGATTAACTAAAACCTGTAAGAAATTGGGTTACTGGTTGAAGGAGTGAATACATACTCAAGCAGGAACCACAATCATTGTCAGGATGAAGTCACAAGCAACCCTATGGTCAACACTGTGGTCGCTTGGCACAGAGCTGTCTGGCTTAACTCAGAGGCAATGTATAAAGTATTTTAGCAACACTTCAAACAGCAACGCAGTGAAAACACACCACAAAAGCACCCCACACCAATTTAGAGTCATTTTAAATAAATAAAAGAAGACAAAAACAACTGAAATCCAATTAGTAGAACCGGAGATATGCAGGTATAAAGATTTCAGTGAAAATAGCACCAAAAAGTACAAAGTGCCAACTGTTGATATCTGATCGTGCTGGACTGAGACAAAGTCACACATTCAGGCTGACTGCGATCAAGCACGGACCAGTTACAGGGACCCAGTTATCCCTGCTGAACTGAGTACCTTAGATCCTGGGTGCAGAGTGTTGCGAGGTTCCGTGCCGACGATGCATTGCCCAGCCGAGGTGGTACATTGGTTCCAAGGAACTGCAGAGCTGTGATGCAAGGTCCTGCATCATCGTCAATGAGGTCTTGCGATGTGAAAACTGGTGTCAGGGATGTGTTGCACAGTCGAGGCACTGAGTCGGTTCAGAGGAGCTGTGAGGATGCAATGTGAGAACCTGCGTCGCCTTTGAGGATGCCTTCGACAAGAACATTTTGCAAATTGAGGCCCTGCGTCAGGTTTGCACTGCACAGCAGAGGAGAGGAGATGCATTGGTTCTGCTTGATCCACAGATGGACTGACAGACCACCTTCAGGCACACATCCAAGGGTCCAACATTGGGGTGGCACCAATTGGCAGGGTAGAACTCACAGATGGCAGAGTCCAGGTGCTGGTCTCAAGGTTGTAGGAGCCTTCTTTCCCAGAGGATCTAGTGAGGAGGAAAGCCTATTAGCCCTTGGAGTCACTTTGGGGTCCTTGGTGCAACAGATGCAGGCCCATTCCTTCTTACCCAGGTAAGAGGGCCGCAGGTCAGTGCAGCAAGACAGGAATTTTTCAGAGCAGCAGTCCAGCTTAGTGACAGTCTTTTCAGCGACATAGCAGTGCTTCCTCCTGGCAGAGAGGCCCAGATGTGTACTGAATAGTTGGTGTCTGAGGTCCAATATTTATACCCAGTTTTGCTATTGTAGTGGGAAAACTCCTAGAAATTTCCTTTTGAAGTTCACAGATACCCTGTCTTCCTTACCCTGGCTAGAGATTAACTACAGGGGTATGCAGCACTTTGTGTGGAGTCAGGACACAGCCTATTTAAGAGTAACAGCGGACCCGCTCCTCCCTCCCATCCTGCATGTGATGGCCCATCCAGGTACACCTATGCTCCCTATTGTGTGTGTCTTTCTGAGAGGTATGCACAAAGCCCAACTGACTGGGGGTGAGTGCTTGCAATGTTCAACACTCCGTCCATCATTTCCTTTGGTTTTTGCTTTGTTCGCCATAAGTTGGCAGGGTATGCTCAGACGTGAGTCCCTTGCTCACTTTGCCACTGGATTCAAGCAAGCCTGGCTGAAGACGGCTGAAATGCCAGAAACCGGTCCTAGGAAGCTTGATTCCGGTTCAGGGAAGACATGGCTTGGCAGTTCGGGCTGGACTGTTCCCATGAGGCACAGGGTCAGACTGATTTGCATATGGCCATGTCTGAACTGGGGTGGCAGAGTGGGCTAAAGAACGGTGATGGATTAAACCCAGATCAGTTGACTGGGGGTGAGTGCTTGCAATGTTCAACACTCCGTCCATCATTTCCTTTGGTTTTTGCTTTGTTCGCCATAAGTTGGCAGGGTATGCTCAGACGTGAGTCCCTTGCTCACTTTGCCACTGGATTCAAGCAAGCCTGGCTGAAGACGGCTGAAATGCCAGAAACCGGTCCTAGGAAGCTTGATTCCGGTCCAGGGAAGACATGGCTTGGCAGTTCGGGCTGGACTGTTCCCATGAGGCACAGGGTCAGACTGATTTGCATATGGCCATGTCTGAACTGGGGTGGCAGAGTGGGCTAAAGAACGGTGATGGATTAAACCCAGATCAGTTGACTGGGGGTGAGTGCTTGCAATGTTCAACACTCCGTCCATCATTTCCTTTGGTTTTTGCTTTGTTCGCCATAAGTTGGCAGGGTATGCTCAGACGTGAGTCCCTTGCTCACTTTGCCACTGGATTCAAGCAAGCCTGGCTGAAGACGGCTGAAATGCCAGAAACCGGTCCTAGGAAGCTTGATTCCGGTCCAGGGAAGACATGGCTTGGCAGTTCGGGTTGGACTGTTCCCATGAGGCACAGGGTCAGACTGATTTGCATATGGCCATGTCTGAACTGGGGTGGCAGAGTGGGCTAAAGAACGGTGATGGATTAAACCCAGATCAGTTGACTGGGGGTGAGTGCTTGCAATGTTCAACACTCCGTCCATCATTTCCTTTGGTTTTTGCTCTATTTAAGAGTAACAGCGGACCCGCTCCTCCCTCCCATCTTGCATGTGATGGCCCATCCAGGTACACCTATGCTCCCTATTGTGTGTGTCTTTCTGAGAGGTATGCACAAAGCCCAACTGTCAGCAACACCTAGTCATGTGACCCAGAGAAAGGCTGCAGGCACCGAATGACTAAGACAGGGAAATGCCAATTTTCTAAACTAGACGTTTTCAAAATTGTACCATAAAGGAGGATTTTTCATTACAATTCCAAAGACACCACACATGAACTGGTTACCTATTCCTATTTGGAAGTTACAGTTTAATAAATGTAATACGGTAACTCCAACATTATCCTATGGGAGAGGTAGTCCTTGGAGTAGTGTAAAATTGTAAACGTACATGTTCAACTTTTTAAACTTTTTAAATACACTGCGCTCTGCCCTCTGAGGTGTCCAGAGCCTACACTCGAGGTGATGTATATGTATTAAAAAGGAAGGTTTTGGCTTGGCGAAATGTTTATATTACCAGGTTGACCTGGCAGTTTAAAGCTGCACCCTCAGGCTGCAATGGCAGGCCTGAGGCAGGTTTACAAGGCTACTTAAGTGGGTGGCACAACAAGTGCTGCAGGTTCACTAGTAGCATTTAATTTACAGGCCCTGTGTTCATGTAGTACCACTTTACTAGGGATTTACAAGTAAATTAAATAGACCAATTGGGTGTAAGCCAATTCTACCATGTTTAGAGGAGAGAGCAAAAGCACTTTAGCATTGGTTAGCAATGATAAAGTGTGCAGAGTCTTAAGGCCAGCAAAAACAAATTCAGCAAAAAGTTGAGGGTAAGGGCAAAACGTTTGGGGTTGACCCTGCAGAGAGGACCATGTCCAACTAGACCCCCATCCACCCTAAAGCCAGAGGAGACTAATCAATAGCTTGATGGACTTCCCTGCTTAGGCTTTAGAACGTAGGCAATAGTCCTCTACTGTAGAGGCACTTGTCAGTTCTATGCCCTTCTGTTGGATCCCTCTGTCTACACTCTCCTGAGCCATCCGACTGATTCAGGGGAACCCTTCTCCTCACCTGTGGACCCCATTGGTGCAGCACCTCACCTTAACTTGCTCACAGATGCATCCCAGTAGGCAGACGTTACCATCATGTCCAACAAAGCGATGTGGCTATTCCACTCCGTGGAACCGACTTCTGGCCCCAATGCAAGGAGAATTCTGCCCATAAGGAGAGCAACCAACAGAAGCCACTGACAGCTGACAGCATCAGGAGCCAGGCCCTGGGCCATCCATTGCCAAGTGGAAGCTCTGAGTGAGGACATTGGGTAGACCTCACTTCCAGCCTTGGGGCTGGCAAGGTGTTCCCTGTGGGCTTCTGAGAGTTCTCTGAGGTTTCTCAAAGTGGGGGGCAACAGCCCTGGGTGTTAGGCACCTTACTTCCACTTTAAAGCCACCAGTTCCAGGGTGGTATCTTGAGACTGGCCCCTCAGCCCAGGATCTGTACCCTGAGGCTAAAGAGGGGACAGAAGTGTATCCCGTACCTGCTGCTTGGGAGTGGTACCCTCAGAAAACTGAACTGTCAGGGTGCCATGGGCAGTAGCCCCTCTTAGCTCTCTTGACACCAAGGCAACTCATTAGCAAAATGCAGCCTATGGGAATCTGGGGACTAACTATGACCCTCCTCTGAGTCACCTCCCCACCCCACTCTAGGGATATCAGGTCAAAGGGGTAGAAAAAGGTCTGCCCATGGACCTGAGTTACCCTACACATCTGGCCGATGTACTGCTCTGGGGAAACTAGCCTTTTTACTATCATGGTCTGGCTAGCCCCGGTGTCCATCAGAGCAGTGACAGGGACCGTATTCACTTTCGCCTTGTGGAAGTGACGACTCCCCCCCTCAGTGATCACCAGGTAACCCTCTGAGCCTATCTCCCAGCTACAGGAGATCATGGCATGACCTATGACCTGCTCCCAGAGACTACGTACCCCTAAGTCCACATTATCCACCCCTGTAAAGGAACCACCAGTGGGTGGGTTTTGAGGACAGAAAAGGTCCACCTGCTTGTGTCCTAACTGGAAGCAGCAGTGTTGGAAGTTGGATGCCCTGACCCACCATCCACCAGAACCACCCTTCTGTTTCTCAGAAGGGACTTGGGAACCCTGTCTCCCACCTTAGTCTGTGGCTTGTCTGGGTCATCTTTAACCTCCACCTCACTCTGAGGGGTGGAACCTGAACCACCCTTCTTGGGGTCACTCCCAGGTACCTTCTTGAACACCCTGGTACTGACCCATTGGTATGCCTATTCAGCAAGCTACCTGGAATCAGTCAGCTTGTTGTCTGCTAGATGTTGGCACAGTTCTGTAAAACAAATATTGAGCATGCGCTCACTGAGAATCAAGTTGTACAGTCCATTGTATTCATTAACCTTGCTGCCCCTCACCCAGTCATTAAGTGCCTTTTTAGAATAGTCCAAGAAATCCACCCAAGACCGATGGGGGAGTTTGTGGCTGACCCTGAACCTCTGGTTGCAATATTCAAGGGTTAGCCCAAATTTAGCTAGAAGAATGGCTTTCATGGGTGTGTACCAGGGTTAGTTCTTTACTTCTAGAGTTAGAAGTGTGTCCCTCCCCACTGGACGTATATGCTTCTACAGGCCAACCCCCGGTGCTCCTCTGGGATCTTGTGTACTCTCAGGGTCTCCTAATAAGAGGAAAACAATTTACCTGTGTTATCTTACACCACATAAATGGGTACCAGGGGCCATAGGTACGACCATGTTATTTTGCGAGTCCCAAATTGCGCTCAAGTGCGACTCGCAAAATGACAGAGACACTGTTTGCGATTCTCAGTGGGGTCGCAAATGTATGCCTCATCAATATTCATGAAGCACTCGCACATTGCAACCCCATTGGGAATGGCTGGCCCTCCCAGGTCTGAGGGCCTGCTGGGCTCAGCAGACCTCCATGTCTGGGACTGCTTTTAAATAAAGCAGTTTTTTTTTAATGCTGCCCGTTTTCCTAAAAGGAAAAAGGGATGGATTGGAAAACGCTTTTGTTTTGTTTTTTAAGGGCAGGATTACTGCCTGCCCCTAAAAAATATTTTCCCCTGCGTTTGCAAAGAGGAAGGGATCCCCTATGGACCTCTTCCCTTTGGCGATTGCAATACCACCCTCTTGAATAGGGCGGTAAATTGCGTGTGTTTTGCGGCCACAATTGCGGTCGCAATCTTTCGTACATGGCTTGTGGGGTCGCTATTAGGAAGGGAACGCCCCTTTATAATAGCGAGTCGCAATTCCTATTTAGCGAGTTGCAAATAAATTGAAACTCACTAAATAGGAATTGTGCATGTCCCTATTGTATTTTGCATGTGCAAACGGGTTGCAAACCCGTTTACGCATGCAAAATAGGGTTGTACATCTGGCCCCGGGTCTTTTAGGTATACAGACCTTCTTGTCTCCTTTAGTCACTGAGGGTATACTGCCACCATTGCTGCTGTCCTCTGCCTTTCTAGCTATAAGGCCCAGCTCTCCAAGGCTCCTTTCATTAAGCAATCTTTTCTCCTCCAAATGCAGCTTCTCCTCCATTTTAAGCTTGGCCATGGAGACGCTGCAGAGAGGGCCATGTTCAACAAAGCCTCACAGGGACCTCATGCACACTAGCAACATAACCAAGCAACAATATGCCATTGACACACATATTTACTCAAAAGCCTCCTGTCAATAGACATATTTCTACTGATCTACACTCTTGAAAACACCAAGCACAAAAGTGAATTTCTCATTGTCTCACCCTCTCATTTTGCCCCCTGTGGTTTAATCCACATAGCACACTTTTGACATCTTTCACAACCTTTTCTCAAAGAGCATAAAAAATTACTTATTTTCTTTTTTTTACTCCAGTTTTCCATTCATGCCCACATCAACATCATGCCCAAGAAGCACTGGCAAAGCTAACATAAAACCTATTGGCTTCACCAACGCTCAACAATAATTGATTCAAGCAAATAAACATTCAAAATGGTGTAGCACATTTCTTGATAAATACAGTGCCCAGTTTCACCATTTTAAATGTTTGTTTCTTACAACCCCAGGGCCACTATGATTGACCTTCATGCCTCTAGCATCCCTATTCACAATATGATCAGTCCTGCAGAGGCTCAGACTGGTGAAGAGGTGCCAGGGATGAGCCATTCCAAAAGTGCTTTAGTCCAATGACATTTGGAGAATGCAGTAGAAAGGAACCTCCTCTCCCCCATTTCCATAGACAGTCACAAACAGGCAGGCCCAGCTTTTCAGTATTGAATGGTGCTCAAAGAGGGCATGAGAACTATATCTTTCACAACACCTAGACCACCACCATGTGAATGCACTGCAGCTGGTTGATTAAAAAATGGCCTGGTTTCTTGGAGTTTCTGACGTGGTGGGTTGACTGGTGGAGTGTGATGGAGAGTGGACAGTGTAAGATGGTGCTCTTGTACAACACTGATGACTTCCTGAGCTACCCCAGGGTGCTGTTTTGACTCAACTAGATCCACCTATTGTTTCTCTTCCCTAGGAACCTTAACATGCTGCCTTCATGGTTGCCAGCTCTGCACATTTGGTACACTTACAGAAGAAGGCTTCACTTCAAATTGCAAAGGTAGGAATGTACCCTCATTCCAAGCAGAACCGTTTCCTAGCCAATATGGGCATATGCGTTAAATTGCCTGAAGTGAAATAGGCCCATGTGTGCCCCTAGCAAGGTGACCCATCACACATGTCTGGCGGTCATGTTTGATTAGTCACCTATCTATGTTTGTATACTTGGGATGACTGTGCACAGCATGAAAGGAGAGCGGCACCCTCTCTACTGGCGCCCAGAAGATTCCCGATGGTGGTTGAAGGCAGCAGGAAGAGTAGAGGTATAGAAGAGCTAGCCTAAATAGTGCAATTGCAGCACATTTAACAAATGTAAAAGGCGCTAAAGGCATTGTGGATGTCAACCACTTTTAAATACTACTTTTACTCCTAATATTGTTTTTTTAGTAAATGTTGATTAGGTGAAGTATTGATGTTTTATATGATCTACACATGTGATCAATTGGTAATGTTTAGAGCACTGATAATAGAATGTCATAGCATAATACCACAAAGACCTTACGACAGGCTGAGCCCACCTCTTAAATTATGAAATAAGATGGGGAGAAGATGCATGCAGAATAGGAGCAGGTTAATCTGAGACTCCTGCTACCTCCTGATAAAGAAGGAACATGTGGTCTACAATTTGAAGACTGTGATGAGGTCTGTTAGATGATATGTCTTACCATTGGGTATCCTTTGATTTTGCGGATAATTACATATTTATAATTGTTCAAGTATGTTGGTCTTAGACTAAAAAAAAAAATTGTTTCTTCTATCCATGTGTGTCAAGGGAGAAATCAGAAGAGTGAAAATGAATTTCAGGTTTACATTGATTGTTCAACAATTACTTCACTAAATTATGAAGAAATATTTGCAGCTCTGTAAAGTTTTGACAGGGCTTACAGTCATTTCACTCTTCTCCCCATATACAATACTCACTGAAAGAAACATAAACTTATTCTCCTGAGAGTGAATGTGGACTAAAAAGAAGAACAAATTAACTCCTGTCTGAATCTTGCTCATTCTGTATTCACATGTATTCACTCTAACACCTTTCTGGTTCCAACTCTTTGCCATTCGATATCTGGTGCAAATAAATGCTCCTTTTCTTCTGTTATAAAATGAACATTACCAAAGACAAAATACCCCAATCAAAGTCACATTAAATCAATCTCCCTAAAAGCTATAAACACTTGGAGCAGTTCCTCACTAACTTCTAGATAGAGTGTATTCAAAATTACACTTAACTCCACAAATTACTTCCATGACATCCTTCCTGAACATATGACCAAAACTCAGTTTTAACTTTTTCAAGACATTTGGTGTCTATTAATTAATGCATTGCTCATACAAGGAGCCTTGCCCAAACTACAAAACACTGGTCATATCAATTGCATATTTAATTCCCTCACCTGAATCCAAATCTATTAGTTAATTTCAGATATGATTCTAATCTATATTGGTTTGGAAAAGCAATGGCTTATTGTGATTGAAAGCAATTAATTACTGTTAGACTTGGCTTTTTCAGCGGGTTCACCCCCAGACATTTTGCTTTATGCCCTCCTGTTTTTGTTGGTTTTAGGACTCTGGGCACTTTACTACTGCTATTCAGTGCTAAAGTACATATGTTCTCAGTGTAAATTGTTATTATGGATTCGTGTTTCCATGATTGGCTTATTTGATTTACCTCCAAGTCCCTAGTATAGTGCACTGTGTGTGCCCAGGGCCTGTAAATCAAATGCTGCTGGTGGGCCTGCAGCACTGGTTGTGCAACCCACACAAGCAGCCCTGAAAAGGGTTCTCAGACCTGCCACTGCAGTGTCTGCATGCAGTTGGTAGCTGCCATGTTGACCTGGCAAGCGTACCCACTTGACAGACCCTAATCTTCCCTTTTCTTACATATAAGCCAACCGTAAGGTAGGCCCAAGGTACCACTGTGGGCAGGGTGCTGTGTATGTTAAAGGTAGGACATGCACTGGTGTGGGTTACATGTCCTGGTAGTGAATTTCAGTGTGTTTCGTTTTTCACTATGGAAAGGCTATCTGTCCCATAGGATAGAACTGGAGTTTACGTAGAATATCTTTTAAGCATAACTTCCCGAGACGAGTAAGTGGCCTGTAACAGCCCGGAAGCCGGGACCTCGAATGACAAAGCTTCCCGCATCGGGTGGAGGATGGCAGGCTGCATTCATCTGACGGACCGCTGAACGGACCGGGGACCCCCCTGAGTGCTGAATCCGCGTCCGGAGGCAGCTCAAGTGATCGGTGTCCCGCCGCACAGAAGTGGTGCCAACTACATGAATCGACGAAGCTGACCTACTGCGACGAGACTGGGTGTGCAGAATCGGAACCCGGTGTACGCGAGTCAGACAGTGGGATTTACCGGCGCCCGAGGGGAGAACTTGGCTGGCAGAAGCTCGTCTTGCAAGAGTGAGCCCAAACTTGTCGTACCAGTGCATAAAGAACGGAATACTCAGTCGTGACGAGCGAAGGCCTGTGAGAATGTAGGAGCTGGGGCCTCGCATGAAGAGGAGGCCCGTGACGGTGCAGGTGCTAACGAGTGCCACACAGCAGCCAACCTGGCGACTGCACCAGCGTCCCCCCTGGGAGCTGACGCGAGAAGCCGGCGGTGGTATGGGAGTTCGCGATCCTAAGGAGCAGTGATGCCACCATTGCCTGAACTGATACGGTTGTGCGGCAGGGGCCCAGTGCGTCATTGGAGGAAAAACAGAATCCGGCACAGAGGTGAGCGAGCTGGGAGGTGGGGACAGCGAGTACCAACCGGATCCGCAGGGCTGGCAGCCGGAAGAGTTGGCTGTCCCCAGAACTATCGCCAATGTTGCGGTGCCAGAGGACCATTCTCTACCCGAAGCACCATACCCCAGGGCGAAAAATGGACTGTGAGGGGGCCGCCATCTTAGGCCCAATCGCTAGTGGTCACGCTCAGAGGGCCCTGTGGACACAACCTCATACGCAAAACAGTTGCAGCAATAGGGTCAGTAGGAAATTTAGCAGGCAGCAGCAGAATAACTCCCGGGGTGCATCAGAGGGTGAAATCGAGTCTCTGGACCTACCGGCACAACCTCTTTTGCCCCAGTGGTGCTAAAAACGGGGCTCCAACTCAGTTGACCGGCAAGACAATCACAAGAGTGCAGGGACACTAATATCGGGCGCGATGTCGACCACCAGAGGCTCCAAGACCACCCAGACCAATAAACACTTGCCCTAAGATGGCCATGCCTGACCAGCAACAGCTCATGGATAAGCCGACAGGAGGAGCATAATGGGGTGTCCCAGAACCCACTTTGAAAGATGTAATTGAGGCAATAAGCGAGATTCTTACCTCACTGGAGCAGAGAATGGACACGATCTCCTCCGAAGTGATGCTGATTAGGGCGGACCTTGATACTAACAGGGAAAAGGTCAAACAACTCCAAATCAGGACCACGAGCTTCGTCGATGACACCAACCAGTTGCAAAATGAATTTAGGGAGCTACAAGCATTCCGTAAGTTCGCAGAAGGGACACTAGATGACTATGAAGGGCGCTCGAGGCGCAACAATGTACGCATCCTAGGAGTACCGGAAAAAGCGGAAGGCCAGGCTGCCGATCTCTTTGTGGAGAACCTAACCACTACTCATCTCCAACCAAAAGGCCTGTCGAACATCTTTGTGGTGGAAAGAGCCCACAGGGTACCGGGAGGCTGCCTGAAGGCCAGGACTCCCCCCCGCCCAATGCTGGCCAGGCTCTTAAACTATCGAGATAGGGATGTCATTCTCCAAACGGCCAGAGTTGCACCCCGCTCCAATGGGAGAACTCAGTAATCACCTTCTTTCTGGACTTCACCCAGGCGGTCCAGAGACAGCGCAGATCTTTCTTGGCGGTCAAGAAGCGATTGAGGGACAAAGGCCTAAAGTATGCGATGTTGTTCCCGGCTCAGCTTTGAGTGGAGGCCGGGGGAAAAGTTTGTTTCTTTGAAGTTCCAGAGGAAGCTGCTGAGTGGCTGGATGGCTGGAGAGACTCGACGGAGCACGACTCCCATGGACACTAGTTGGCACAGGAATGCCCTAACAAACTTGTTCTGAATCCTCAACTTTGGCAGCCTCCAGTCACATATAGACTGCTTCCTGTATGGACTCCGGGTAAATAAAGCACAGGGGGGAGGGATATGGATCTTATGGCTTAATCTGAATACTCCATCACAGTACAAGGCCGGCCATACCCAGGGTAATTATTTGATTATGTAGAGGAGTAGGGAGGGAAGAGCAGAGTGGCATATTCCCCCCAATTTTCTTCTCTTAGTATAGTTTTGGGGCAACAGGCACTCTGCATTGGGAAAGTCATGGGCTGTCTTGAGCTCAGAGTGCAGGGGAGCAGGGAGGGGGTAGTTGAGAGGGGTTATGGTTCTATTGTTTGTTTGTTTTGAATCGACAAGGTAACGAAGATCCGCTACGAGTATGGATTGGTAACACGTAAATTTTCATGACTACGCAATGGGATAAGAGTTTTAAATTGATGAGTTGGAACGTGAATGGTCTGGAGGACAAGGTGAAGTGTTGTGTAGTGCTGCAATATATCAGACGTCATGCCCCTGATGTGGTATTGCTCCAAGAAACACACCTGGTGGGAAACACATGTAAAGCCCTAGACCGGTATGGATACAAGTTAGTAGCACATGCAGGCTTCACCACGGGCTCGTGAGGAACAGGTATACTACCAAGGAAATCCTTCCCAATGACAGTGCAATCCTCTTGGGTGGACGCGTAGGGAAGGTACACGGGCATCACGGGACAATGGGAGGGAACCACATTGACCCTTATGTCAGTGTATGTGCCACTGGGCCTTCAGGGACTCATTTAAAGACCTGGGTTCTATCCTTTTGGCGGTACCAGACGGTCTCCTAGTGGTTGGTGGGGATTTTAATTCTGTGGTCTCTGGTACGTTAGATCGATACCCTCCGCGAGAACTCCGTCCCTCAAACCGCTGGCTCCCGGACTTTCTAGAAGCTCTAAGGGCTTCTTGATACATGGCGAGCGTATCACCACGATACCACCCAGCACACCTTTCATTCTGGTGCTCACAATAGCCAGTCGTGAATTGATTACCTGCTTGTCCCTCCGGACCAACTAGCACATATTCGAGAGGTCAGGCACATGGTGAGGGGTATATCAGATCACTCCCCTTTGTGGGTTCACTTCGTTTTCACCGAACACAGAGTGGGACGGATTGCACCTATTAACCCCTGGCACCTCCGCAACCCTGTGGTTCGTAAAGCCTTACACACCTCAATAGAATACTACTTCCAAGAGAATAAGAGCTCGGTGCACTCCCACCAGACGCTGTGGGAAGCGTTCAAAACAGTGGTAAGGGGGCAAGCACTCTCCCAAATAGTGGGGGCACGAAAGGAGAGAGCGAAGGAGGAGGTTGTGTTAGAGGATGAAATTTCCCATTTGGAAGAATAGACTGAAGGGGGGGTCCAACCCGGATAGGCTCCACATTCTGCAGCTGAAGAGAGACAGTTACAAAGCCTTAGTGACCGACAGAGCTAAAGTAATGGGAAGAGAGACGCAGGGTAGAATATATGATCAGGGGGACAAGGCGTGGAAACTAATTGCATGGTTGGATAAAAAAGCACTGGCTGGTAGATTGGTACCAGAGCTAACCGACGGGGCGGGACACCGGATCACTGACCCCCAAGAGATTGCCAACACAATTGCTGTTCACTATAGGGAGACGTATAGCTCGCAGTCACCTTACACTATAGATGACTCCCAAGATCTCCTTAAAGATATCACCCTGCCAACACTGTCGGCTGCAGACATAGACTACTTAGAGGGTGCTCTTATGGCAGATGAGATTGCCCTAGCGATCAGAAGCCTTAAATCTGGGAAGGCATCAGGCCCCAATGGCTTGCTGATTGAACTCTACAAACTCAGGCCTGATAAACTTGCCCCACTCCTGCGTGCAATGTTCGAAGAAAGTAAAGAAAAGGGGGAACTGCCACGGGACCAACGAATAGCGACTCTGGTAACAATACACAAGGAAGGAAAGACTAGGACGAACTGTGCCTCATACAGGCCAATCTCTTTACTTAACGCTGAACGTAAAATCTTAGCTAAGCTCCTTGCTACTAGGCTGGTCAAGGTGATCAGTGGATTGGTTCATCCAGACCAATCAGGCTTTATGCCACAGCGCAACACTGCCTTGAACTTACGCAGAGTACATGGAGTGATGGGGAGGTGGCCACCATACAGGAAGCGGCGATAATCGTGTCACTAGATGCCACGATGGTGTTTGACACAATTGAGTGGCCGCATCTATTCGCAGTCCTGGGAAAAATGGGGTTTGGCCCCCGGTTTATCCAGCGGGAACAGCTCCTATATTCGAAGCCTCTAGCCCAAGTGGTTGTTAAAAACAAAAAGTCAGAAGTCTTCCCCCTGGGCAGGGGGACCCGTCAGGGTTGCCCTCTCTCCTCATTCCTGTTTGCACTGGCATTGGAGCCCTTGGCCTCCTGGATACGGAGGGACCCGGTGATACGTGGACTTAGGTGGGCAGCCACGTGGGAAAACCGTATCTCCTTGTACGCTGATGACGTACTCCTATTTTTGGCCTCATCAAATGCATCCTTCATAGCTGTGCTAGACATCTTCGCAATCTTTGGTAGGTACTCTGGATACTCGATTAATTCTAAATCAATTCTATATGTCCTCCAAGGACCCCAGCCTGACCTCCCCAGGGGATGCCCGGTGCAGATTACCACGATGGGCTTTAAGTACCAAGGCATCTATATCACAGCTGACCCCGCTAGTAGATTTGCCCATAATCTCCTCCCGCCCCTACAGAGATTGCAGAGGGATTCGGAATGCTGGAAGGCGCTTCAACTCTCTTTGTTAGGCAGGGCGTCCTGTGTTGCAGATCTTGTCCCTTCAAGCTATTTAAAAAAAATTGAAAGCCTGCAGAGAAGCCTACTGTGGAGTGACCGGCCACGTATAGCACTCTCCAAACTTAATCCTAACTGGTACGATGGAGGTATTGGTCTCCCTGACCTTAAAAGATATTACTGGGCAGCGCACCTGGCTGCCATCTATCATGGAACGTATAGGCGAGCTGTTGACTCTGGCTACACAATGGGTAGATGGTTACTGCCTGGAGGGAATTACAACAGGGCTCTATATACACACAAAGGGAAACTCCATCTGACTGGGCCGACTAAGCGCTCTGTGCAAATTTGGCATGAAGTTACTAGAGGTCTGGGGTGGGAACGCAAACCAACATTGGCTACCCCCCTGTGGGACTCTGACCTACTTGGGAACTTGTGGAAAACCAAAGGCTTCGACAAATGGGACCTTATAGGCATCTCTAGGATCGGTGACCTCTGGGTGAAGGGGGAGGTTAAATCATTTCCCATCTTGCGACAGGAGTACGATCTGGCCGCCACAGAACATTTTAGGTACATACAGGTTCGACACGCACTACAGACATGCCTCCAGAATGGTGAAACCCCTCCTGAATCCTCACCCCTTGAGGACAGGATTTTTGATGGCTACTTGCCTACGAAAGCCATTTCGCTAACCTATAAAAAGTTGGTAAATAACTCAGTTGAGCCGCTAAGGCAACTACGGGAAAAATGAGAAAGGGACAGCATTATTCTGGATGACGAAGATTGGGTAGAGGTGATTGCCTCCCAACGAGAAGTGGCTGTATCAGCCAGAATACGACTGGTCCAACTCAAAATACTGCACCGTGTCTACATGCCTGGACCATGTCTACTGAGAATGGGGAGGGAGGAGGATAGTAACTGTAGTAGGGGTTGTGGAGGTGAAGGCACATTCCTACACATACTCTGGGAATGTCCGCATATCCAGAGATATTGGAAGAAAATACACGACATACTTAGTGAGGTGCTCACGCTTGCTGTTTCCCTGGAGGCCAAGCGATGTCTCCTGAATATGTGGGAGCCAACAAATCTTAACAACAAACACATTACATGGGTCAAGCTGCGATTGATGGTGGCAAAGCGAAATATTGCCCAAATGTGGGGAGCGATACAGGCACCGGCCGTGTCCGCTTGGAAGATGGACATGGATTGGTGTATGTTCCGAGAAAAGACAGTGTATGTGTCTAGGGATGTCCTAAAAAGTGGTCTTACATCTGGAACGATTGGAATGTATATTGTGGTAATATCTGTGCTCCCCAGCGGTGACGCCCCAGGAAGATCTCTCATCGCCATAATAATGTTACCAACTAATACATCAGATCTCATATGTAACTGATAAGAACTGTATCAAGTCTAAAGAATGCTATGTAAATTGTACCTTGTAATGTCATTCATTTTTTTATTTTATTTTTTGTCCTCATAAGCCTCTTTATTAGGAAGAAAAATGAACAACCGTTCTTCCCAATTGCACATCCTGATGGGCACCTAAGCCACAGCCCTTTTATGCTTTTTGCAGTACGGGTAGGTATAAATATGAATATGAGACAGAGGAGGGGGAGGAATCCTGTGACTTTGTCTGTGTTCTTTTCTCTCGCTTTCCACCAAGCAGAACCAAATCCCATATACCAAAACCCAAATGCTTAGCGAGGCTGATAAGGCGTAATCATCGGACCATCAAAAAAAAAAAAAATACCTACTATCATTTAAATTATTGCACCATTCAGTGAATGGGAGCCAAAATTGTACATCCCTTGTGCTCTTCCCCTCTAGGGTGACTATATACTTGACTGATTTTAACAAATCCTCTAGACTTGCGGAAAGAGGAGACACCCATAATTTACAGATTTCTCTTCGTGCAAGCAATGCAATATGGAAACTTAGTCTCACTTGGTCTTTATTTAATTTCACTTCAGGCTCCAACTGCCCAAAAATAACAAATAAAACGCTTACCTTAACTTGCATCTTAAGCATTTGGGATAACACCCCAATCACTTCATTCCAATATCGTTGACATTCTACACATTCTAAAAAATATGTGAATATCATCTGCCTTCATTTTACCACACTTCGGGCAAGGAACTTCGCCTCTCCTCCCAAACTTTGACAGCTTCCAAGGTGACCAATATGCTCTATGGATGGAAAAGAGATGGTTTCTTCTCAGATGTGCAGGCTTAACTGTTTTAAATAGCATAGCCATAGATACTTGCCAGTACTTTTCCAGCGATGACTCTGGCAAGTATTTTCCCCACAACTCCACTGGAAGCGTAAAATCTCCATCTTTTGTTTCCACCAATAACCAATAGATCATCGCCACCTCCTTTCTTCGCCGCAATTGATGCTTCATTCTAAATTCTAGCTCATTTTGTTCCCCTATTTTTGTTCGTGGGTCAGCGAACCAGCTCTGAATTTGCATATACTTAAAATTGGAGAGTCGAAAATTTGTAAGCTGGCTACAACTCTCCCAAGAGATAAGTCTTCCATCATATATTAACTGGTCCCATTGTCTAAAGCCTCCCTCTAGTAGAGGTTTAGCCAAGCTATCTTTTTTCCACTCTGGAGAGCCGGGGCTATCCCAGATGGGAGCTAGGAAACTGTGGTAAGGGATTTTCAAAGTTCTTCTCACGTTGTACCAAGTCTCTGCTAGCCCCCTCAGAGTCTTCAACCTAACCTTTTTAAAGAATTTAGGGTCAGCATACTTAAAAATAAACCCCTCCTTGCCTCCTGGCTCTAAATTCGCTAATGTAGACCACAAGCCTCCTGCAATTGAGGGATTTGGCGAGCTAATAAGATACTTTCCGTTCTTTAAGAGAAAGACCCATGAATAAAAAAGAAGATCTGATAAGGCAATTCCACCTTTTTCAATCCTTCTTCTTAGCTTCTTCCAAGCTATTCTTGGCCCTTTACTTGCCCATATAAACGAACCCAGATCCCCTTGTAATTTCTTCAGCCAAATCACTTTAAAAGGTAGAGGTATTGCATCAAAGAGAAAAGTCAATTTTGGAAGGATTATCATTTTAATCAAGTTACTTCTTCCAAAAATTGATAGTGGGAGATAAGACCAGGATTTCAAAAGTTTAGTAATCTCCTTCCGAACTTTATCAACATTGAGTTTCGCTATTTTACCAATATCCTCGGATATCGTCACCCCCAGGTATCTAATCTCGTCCTTTCCAGATGACCCCTCAATATTCCAAGTCATGACTTCGGACTTATCTTCATTAACCTCATAACCTGAGGCCATCCCAAAGTCAGTCGTTAAGGCCATTAAACGAGGCCAAGTTGTTCTTATATTTGTGGAAATGATCACTATGTCGTCGGCATAGAGCCCCATTTTTTTTTTCCAACTGGCAAACTTAAAAGGATGAATTACTGGATCTTCCCTGATCTTCCTTGCCAGTGGCTCTATATACAAAGTGAAAAGCAAGGGCGATAAAGGGCACCCCTGCCTTGTTCCCCTTGATATTTTCACTGGTTGCAACAAGGAGCCATTAATTAAGATCTTATCCTGGGGGCTTGATAGAAACCAGCCAAAGCGTTGCAGAAGTTTATACCTAAATTCAGGGACTTGGTGACTTCCTTCAAATAAACCCAGTTTACTCGGTCAAAAGCCTTGGTAGCATCCAAGGCCACCAAGGCAAAGGGTAGATGGTGAGTAGACGCTAGATCAATCGTGGCAATCAATGAGAAGGTCAGGTCTTTCAAAAACCTTCCCCGAATGAAGCCCTTTTGGTCGTCGTGAATTAAATCAACCATCAGCCCATTTAACTTGACCGCTTGGATCTTTGTGTAGATCTTATAGTCACTATTTAGCAAGGAAATGGGGCGATATGAGTCACATTTTTTTTAGCATTTTCCGGGTTTTAATATTAATGCAATCGTGGCCTCACTCCAAGAGGCTGGCATGTCCTTATGATCAATGTATAACTCATTAAACATTTTAGCTAAAATAGGGGCTAAAGTGTCCGCTAGAATTTTACATACCTCTTGTGGAATGCCATCTGGCCCTGGGGCCTTCCCCTTCTTTAATTGCTCTATTATGATAACCACTTCCTAAACCTTTATTTTTCCGTTGAGAAGATCTGCTTTTTCCCTTGACAAAGGGTTTCCCAAACCTGGTCTTATCCAGTTGTCAAGAATATCCTTCGATGGCATAAGATTTTCATGGTATACACTGCTAAAGTGATTTTGGAAAACTTGCTCAATCCCTTCACTATCCTCCACCAGTCTGCCTGTTTGTTCACAAACTATTTCCTCAACCCTATTTCTCAGTTGTTCTTTCTTTCCCTTCCATGCTAAAAGTTTACCACACCCTTCACTGTATTCAAAATGTGCAATTTGGCTGGCCTCCCATCTCTTCCTCACCCTCTCTTGCATTACCATAACAGTTCTTGAAGCATTCTTATCCTCCCCTGCTCGTCTATGTTAGGAACCATTAGTTCTTTTTCTAAGGAACGGATCTTTTCCTCCTGTATGGTTACTGCTTTATAGTAGTTCCTCCTTTTCTCGGCTGCTAGAGCCCCAAGCCTGCCCCTAAAAAACGCCTTATAGGCATCCCAAGCAACCCCTGGGGCCACTGATCCCCAATTGACCTAAAACAACTCTTCTGTGTCTTTTTTAAGGGCTTGTACCACCTCCTCCTCCAATAGTATTGTGCGATCTAAGGTCCATCTGGACTGGACCGCATCTTCCCTGACCTCTAAAGTAAGCATTACCTCTGAGTGGTCTTACAAATGGGCTCCTATGTGCGCAACCTGTTGTACCTTCTCTTTAATTTTACAATCCACCACAAAATAGTCTATTCTAGACTGATGTTTATACTTTTTGTTGAAAAAGGTAAAGGCCTTTTGTTGCCCAGATTTTCGTCTCCAAATATCAAGCAACCCTAGTTGTTCCATCATTTGTTTAATTAATCTAAGAATATTAGGGTTGACCTGGGCTTTACTACATGTGGACTTATCTAATACATGATTCAGTACAACCTTAGAATCGCCAGCCAGAATGATCGGGTCAGATGAGTTCAAAAATTCCACCCAAAGATCTTGCAACGGTGTTACATCATCATGATTTGGCCCATAATAGCCTGCTATTGTAAGTAACCTAGATGCAATCTTAACTTTAGCTACTAACCATCTGCCCGCATTATCAGATGTAAAAGAATCTAGGCTAACCTGAGCCCCATGTTTAATTAGAATTGCCACCCCTTTAGTCACTGCATTTTGAGCTGTGCATGCAAACTGTGCCACCCATTTCATGGTTTTAAAAAGGTCTACCGCCTCTATCTCAGTTAGATGGGTTTCCTGAAGTATAATTATGCGAGCTGGAGAGTCCTTCAGGTACTGAAGTATTCTCATCCTCCTACTCCTGACCCGTAGGCCATTTAAATTCCAGGACAATATTTTTATGCATCCTCCTTTCTTACTACCCATCAACTACTTTTATCGAAAAAAAGAACCGAGTTCTACAAAAATTAAAAGAGGTTATGAAGAACTTATTTTTTTTTTTATTTTTTATTTTTAAAAAACCTTTATTCGGATATTTCAGATACACAGCTATTCAGCCGACAACCCGGAGGTTCGGCAGCTCGTCAATCAACATATGTAGTCTTCTATAGCTGTCATGCAGGAGAGAAAAAAGGTTTCAATTTTTAAAGAAAAACATAACGAGCAAGGCAATATACATCATGTGTTCGCGTCAGATCCCACCGATGAGGCGGCCCCATATCCACCATCAGATCAGCCCTCAAGTGTGGAGGGGAGGGAGAGGCAGAGGCACTAACTTTCTATCAGATTTCATCCGCAAAACTCAAGTCGGAAGTGGGGCTAGGGGGAAAGGTGCTCCTCTGGCGGGTCAGTGGCAGGAGGCAGGCAGATGTACCCCCTATACTGGTTCCACCCCCCCCACACCTTGTGCCATTTCTTGGGCCTCCCCCGTGCACAATACACTGTTTTCTCCCGAAACATGCACCAGTCCATGTTGTTCTTCCATGCATCCAGGGTGGGCGGGCTAGGGGATCCCCACAATCGTGCAATATCCCGCTTGGCCACCATATTACCAAGGGTCACCCATTGAGTCTGCGCAGCATCGTAGTCTGTAGGGCCCCACACGTTCAAGAGACAGCGCCGCGCCTCTGAGTGCAACACAATACCCGTGACCTCCTGCATCACAACATGAATCTGCTTCCACAATTCCGCAATCACACCACACTCCCATATAATGTGCAGAAAGGTGCCCACCATCCCGCAGCCCCTCTTACACAGCCCGTCCTCGGAGAAACCCATGTGGACCAACCGGGGGCCAGTGACATAGACTCTGTGGAGTATCTTAAGCTGGACCAGCCGCAGCCTGGCGGGGATGGCAACCTCTTTCGGGGAGGAGACAGCGCACTGCCAGTCCTCATCGTCCAGATCAAGACCGTCTCTAGTCCACTGGTCCCGCACCCCCAGGAGGAGATCGGTACGGACGTTCACCAGCTTCTTGTAAATGAGAGAGATTGTGCTCTCCGGCACATGGCCGTCCAAGATCCGGTCCTCCAACGGAGAGGATTCGGGCACCTTCTCCCCCTCAACGAGGACCGACCGCAGCGCATGACGTACCTGCGCGTATCGGAAGTATTCCGTGCCCTCTAGCGCATATTCCGTCTGCAGCTCTGTAAACGACTTAATCCGCCCCTTGGCCAGCATGTCCCCCACCCTGGAGATACCAATCAGGTCCCATTTGTCGAAACCCTTAGAGTTCCAGAGTTTCCCCAGCATGTCCGAGTCAAACAGCGGAGTGGCCAGTGTGAGTCTATCCTTCCACCCCAGGGAGTTCGTGACTGCCTTCCACACGTGCACCGCCACCCCGGTCGGCCCCGTGAGGGATCCAGCCGGGGCCCTTGAATAAAGTGCTCTATAGTAGCCACCACCCCGCAACAACCACCGGTCCATAGCGAAGCCGGGGCTAAGCGCAGGACCGTAGACTCCGTGGTTGACTGCGCTCAGTTGGGAGGCCCAATAGTATCTCCGGATGTCGGGAAGCGCGATACCCCCGTCATACCAAGGGAGAGTCAGTTTTGCTATCGCTATACGCGGGCGGCCGTCCCACAGCAGCGAACGCTGTAGACTCTCAACCTCCCGAAAGTAACTGGCCGGGACCAGCTCCTGGGTGTTCTGCAGGGCATAGAGAAAGCGGGGAAGCGACATCATTTTAAAGAGCGCCGCACGACCGAGGAGGGAAAGCGGCAGCCGCCTCCAGCCTGCCACGTCCCGCCGCAGGCGCGCCAACGGAGGGAGCAGGTTTCGCTCATAGCGTACCGTGGGGTCGGCTGAAATATAGATCCCAAGATACTGAAAGCCCTCCCGGGCGATCTGGATCGGGCAATTCCGCGGGGGAACCGGAGCGTCTCCACACAGGGCGTACAGATATGACTTACCCCAGTTGATGGTGAGCCCCGAGTTCCTCCCGAAGGAAGTCAAGATGTCGCAGACAACTATAAGGGACTTTCGGGGTGAGGTAAGATAGAGCAGAATGTCGTCGGCATAGAGGGAAATGCGGTCCTCGTGATCGGGGGACCAGCGAATCCCCCTCACGTCTGGGTGCCACCGTATCCATGCCGCTAGCGGCTCAAGGGCGAGAGCGAACAACAGCGGCGAGAGGGGACAACCCTGCCTGGTACCCCTTCCCAAGTCGAAGGGATTGGAGGCCCTCCCGTTAACCGCAACTTTGGCGAGAGGACCTTCGTATAAGAGCCTCACCCAGCCCACAAATCCGGGCCCGAAGCCGAACTTCGCGAGCGCGGCCCACAAATATGCCCACTCAACCGTGTCGAACGCCATCGTTGCGTCGAGCGCAGCCACCACGGCCGGTTCCCGCATCGTCCCGACCCTTGCGATCACACCATGAATGCGCCTAAGATTCAACGCAGTATTCCGATGTGGGATGAATCCAGATTGGTCGGGGTGGATCAGGTCACCGATCACCCTGACTAGCCGGTTTGCGAGGATTTTAGCAAGGATCTTCGGCTCAGCGTTAAGGAGCGAGATCGGCCGGTATGAACTGCACCTGTCTCTAGGCTTGCCATCTTTATGGATGACCACGATCATTGCCAGGCGCTGGTCGAGCGGGAGGGAACCCGTCGCCCGCGCCTCCACAAACATGGCTCGTAGATGCGGAGCGATCTTGTCCGGCTGGAGTTTGTAGAGCTCAATAGGCAGACCATTCGGACCCGAGGCCTTGCCCGGACGCAAAGAACGGATCGCCCCCGCAATCTCATCGACCGTGATGTCGCCATCAAGGTCGTCCCTGTCCACGTCGGAGAGGCAAGGCAGGGCGAGATCGCGCAGGAGCGCACATGAGTCCTCCACAGGCCTGTCCGACACGGATGTATAGACCGTGCGGAAGTAATCCGCAAAGCACTGGACTATGTCCTCCGGCTCCGTGACCAGGACGCCAGCCTCCGTCACTAGGTCCGGCACCACTCGATTGACCCTCTCCTTCTTGTCCAGCCACGCGATCAATTTCCCGGCCTTGTCCCCGACGTCGTACAGACGGCCCCGCTGTTCCCTACTCAGAGCCTTGGCTGCGTCAGTCACGAGGGCCCTGTACTCCGATTGCTTAAGGCTCAATTCGTGCAGCGCCTCCTCCGTGACCTCACCCTCCAGGGCCAGCCCTAGGTCTGCGATCTCCGCCTCAAGCTGGGCGACCTCCGCGTCCCTCCGACGCTTGGCCGCTGTAATCAAGGAGAGGGCCTCACCCCGAATCACGGTTTTGAATGCTTCCCACAAGGACACCGCCGACGTGACCGAACCGAGGTTTTCTTGAAAATAACGGTCGATCGCCTTAAGTACCTCACTACGAGTCACAGGGTCTCTAAGATGCCACGGGTTAATTGGGGCCACCCTACCACCCACTCCTCTGGCAACATCCATACAGATCCACACACCGGAGAATGGTCAGAAATACCTCGTGCCATGTGCCTGGCCTCAGAGACACTGGAAGCGTGTGCAGCCAGAGTAAGGACATAATCAATTCTGGAGAGACTGCCATGCGCACCTGAGTGGAAAGTGTATTGCCGTTGTGTGGGATGCAACATTCTCCAACAATCAACCAGCCCTAGGGTATCTATGAAATCAGAAAGCCACTTCTGAGCCCCCCCCGAAATCCTCTGCGGGTGCCTGTCAAGCAGGCCTGAGCCGACCGCATTAAAGTCACCACCCACCACCAACACGCCCTCTGGGAGATCCAGTAATGTCCTCTCTAAGTCCGCTAGGGTAGTGGGCTGCAATGCAGGGGGGACATAAACCGACACCAGGACCAGCGTCCTGCCCTACCACCGTCCCGCTACTGCCGCGAAGCGCCCCCTATCGTCTACAGTAGTAGAATCAACCTCAAATGGGAGAGAGGACCTGACTAGTATTCCCGCCCCTCTGGAACCCGAGGTGAACCCGGAATGCGCAACAAACTTATAGCCTTTACGATTGAGTGCATGGCACGTGTTGCCAATCAAGTGCGTCTCTTGCAAGAGGACAATATCAGGGGCACATCTCTTCAGAAATTGCAGTACAATCCCACGCTTAATACGATCCCCCAGGCCATTCACATTCCAACTGAGTATTTTGAGGCCCCTACCCCCCATCCCAGCATGTAAGGAGACCACCACCACCCACGTGGAACCCGACCCGAACCACAGGAGCTTGCATCATGACGCCTTGCAGAACCAAAAACAACAACAACCCCAACAACAAACCCCACCCACCCCCCACCCTGCACCCCTGCGTAAGCTCTAAAGTGCCCCCCAACTTGCAGTGTGCCTGTCGCCCCTTATAAAACTAGTCTACGGAAAGAACCCCAGAGGAGGAAAAGCTCCCCTACTGCCCCCGCCACCCCCCGGACTATCAACCTCCCGGAGGGATCGGAGTCGTGGTACTTAAGTCCCGGTTCAATGTTCGTCACCGGCACCATCTGCGCCACCAGAGCGTTCCACGCCAGGCCGCCCTTGGGGCAGAGTGTCCAACCAGTCTCCGACCATGTCGGGTGCCTCAAAAAAGAAAGTTCGCTCTTCGAACACCACCCGCAACCTTGCAGGAAAGAGCATGGCATATTTTAGTCCCATCTCACGCAGTCTTCTCTTGACCGCCATGAAGCCTTGCCGCTGCTTTTGCACCATCTGAGTGAAGTCCGGATAAAAGCTTACAGTAGTGTTCTGGAATGGCAGCGGGCCGGCCATCCGCGATGCTTGTAGTATGGCATCTCGATCCCTGAAATTAAAGATCCGGGCGACAATCGGCCTTGGTGGGGCCCCCACCTTGGGCCTCCCGCCAGGAACTCTATGGGCCCGTTCGACGGTAAAGAACTTGCTAAGGCCTTTGGGTGCCAGATGGTTCACCACCAGGTCCTCCACGAACAGGTCCACCGACTGCTCCTCCGAATTTTCCGGGACCCCAATGATGCGAACGTTGTTGCGCCTCGCACGGCCTTCGAAGTCCTCCAACCGGCGGGCGAAGTGATCATTTGCTGCCCGGAGAGTACGGACTTCCTGCTGGAGGCCGGAGACATCGCCCAGGAGGCCGGCAGTCTTGAGGTCCAAGGACTGAACCCGCTCATTAGTTTTGCCGAGGTCGGCCCGAACCAGGTTGACATCTATCGATATGGCATCTACTTTTTGTGCCAGGGTCTCACATTGCTGCCCAATCGAGGACTTCATCCCTTCGATGGCCCCCATGATGTCCTGCAGGGTTAATTCTGTGGAGGGGGACGCCGCGTCCTTCGAGGCTTCCGACGTCGGGCCCGATTCGCCCGGGGACCCCCTCTGATGGGCATAGCGGTCCATGGTATTAGTCTGGGTGGAGGTGCCCCGCCTGGTGTTCTTGGGCTTCTGCTTTTCGGCGTCCGACCTGGTCGACATCTCAATCTGCCGTGTAGACAATCTCCTGGCCCGTACAGGGTAAATGGGCATGCAACCAGTGGCTGGCGCCGCGCACGCCCCGTCACGGGCGCCCTGGAGACTGGAAGGCAAATCGAAAGTGAAAGTGAAATCCCCTCCACCTCCGACGACTCCTCCCCGACCAGGCCGCTGTTGTTCAATTAGGGCACGGGCACTGTGCCAACTCAAGTCCCGGGCACCGTGCGGGGATTAGGCCCCAAACTTCCAGGCAGTATAACTTCGGTCTCCGGTGGGCGATTTCGACCCGGACAACGGTTCCCGCCTCAGCAGCAGATCCTCTCCAATAGTCCGGGCATCAAGTACAGGATAATAGACAGGATAGATGCCGGAGGGAGCGAGGGTCTCGGGAGCTCTAGGCTCACGCGGCCATCTTGATCACGCGCTAAGCTCCTCCCCCAAGAACTTATTTTTTAATGTTTTTTCCCACTGCTCCCCACCCTGTGCACTTCCCAACCATAGAGAACCCCCCCCAAATCCACCTTGACCGAATGATCATATGGATTTACCCTCAGTGCGTTAGACTTTCTAAAATAGTGTTTGCCATGTCCTAAAAACTGTCCTAAAAGCTGGAACCCTAGAAGGAGGGAAAGATTATTCGTTTAATTTATTTTTTCTTTCCCCCTCCCCCTTTATATTCACATTCTTCTGTAATTTTCAGCCAAGATTTTTTACATATCTTTTATATTCACATTCTTCTGTAATTTTCAGCCAAGATTTTTTACATATCTTTTTTTTTCCCCTTAAATTATTTTTTAATTATTTTCTCGTCAATCTCCTTACATATTAGGGAATTTAATTATTTTCTGGTCATCTGAAACTCTTTTAAGAACTCATCTACTTTCTTACCGGAGTGGAAGATGAACATTTTGTTATTGATCATCACCTTTAAATAGGCCGGAAATCTTAACTGAACTACAGCTCCTAGGCCTCTCAATTGATCCATCCTTTTTCTAAGCTCCCATTGCCTATTTGAAGTGGCAGCTGAGACATCCGAACGGAATTCATATTTTACTCCTTCCACTTCCACTGATTTCAGGCTCAGTGCTCTAGAGAGTATTTTCTCCTTTAATGAATATGTTAGAAAATAAATCAGGATCTTCCTAGGCTTTGTCCTATTTGTGTTAAGCCTATACGGATCCCTATGCACACGCTGAATATCCTTGCTTATTTCCTCTTCAGACTCCTCTAATTCTTTCTTAATCATAAGCACTACAAAGGTTTTAATATCCTCTCATTCTCTACCTTCAGGGACTTTAAAAATTTTTATATTATACCTTCTTTGAAAATTTTCTAACCTCTCAACCCTCTCCAAATACTCTGACTCTGAGGACTTTAGTTCCGTGATCTCAACTGTATAAAAACCGACCTGCTCTTTAATCTCCTTTACCTCCTCCTCCAATTTGGCCGTTCTACTGCTGAGATCGTCAATTTTTTTTCTCCAAATTATCGCAAGCTTGTCTTATTTCTTTTTGGTTCCCTTCCGATGTCTCAAACCTAGACCTCATCTCAACCGTGAGAGCTTTTAATAACCCGCTCAGCTCCTCGCCCCTGACTTCCCTGTCGCCCCTGAACCGCCCAACTCCTGACCCAGGACTTGTGTAGTTGATAATTGCTGTACATTTTTTGGGGTCGCCTGGGATGTCTGAGCGCACATATTTTCGTTTTCATTGGCAGAAAGTTCAGCCAAGATTTGAAATCTATTAGGAGAAATATTTTCACTCCAATCACTAATCCCTGTGGGCATATTAGCAGAGTTTGCACCTCCTACAATCATCTTATTATTTATTTCCTTCTCTCCCTCCATCCTACTCTCTGCTAAGAAAACTGTTTGGGGCACAACCTTAAAAAAGGTCTTGAGGGAGGGGGTAACCTTTATTGTCATTCATTTTGTTCAATAAAAAGAATTTTAAAAAAAAGAATTTACACATAGTATATCAGACATTGAACAAAGAGTTTTGAACAGAGGATACGATAGGAATATCTTACTAAGGGCCAAAAGGAGAGCGGTTAATCGATCGAGGGAAGATACACTTAAAACTGTAATCAAGACTATAGATACCGATATGGCCACTATCAGGTTGGGGACTAGTTGTCATCCTCTTTCCTCCAAACTCTATGGCATACTGAAACAGTATTGGTTTCTATTAACATCAGATGCCTCGTTGAGACCATTCCTAGTGAATCACCCGACTGTGACCTACCGTAAAGGTAAATCTATAGTGAGTTTTTTAAGCCCCAGTTATCCCAGGATACAGGAGCGAGTACCTACTTGGTTACACATGCACAACTTAGGCTTTTTCAAGTGCAGTAACTGTAATATGTGTAGATTAGCCATGTATTGCATGGGAAACATGAATTCCAATATAACGGCTCAAAGAACTACCAGATATTAACATATATAGATCGTACCACAACTTATGTTATCTATGCCATTGTCTGTAAGTGTAATAAGATCTATATTGGTAGCACTATTAGAAAGTTGAAAGAACACATAGCAGAACACTTCAGGACTCTGAAGAATGTTGATACAAGGTATCCAATTGCTGTTCACGCACTAGAATGTGGAGCTAAAAATACTCAACTGACTTTCAAATTTCATGGCATTGAGAATGTAAAACCTGATATTAGTGGTGGTAATCAAGAGTTGCAACTTCAACAATGGAAGTTCGCTGGATAATGCAGTTGTGAGCAGTTGCTAGAGACTTAAATATTGATAATGAGCTTCAATATTTTTGGGGTAATTGATTAACACCTTTATTACCTATGCTCCCTGTCCTAACTTCTAACTGACCTTTCTGTCTAAGTTAGTTGATTCTGTGTTTATTTAGCCTTTGTTGCTAACATTGTTTCTGAGATGACCAATATCGTGCATTTTTTGGAATATATAATTCTTGTAATGTTAATATTACTGAAATAGAATTGAAATTGTATTACACAAATGTGTTATTTACCATCTATTTGTGTATTGGCGACTGTTGTTTGCTTAAAATGAAAAATTTAATCTTTTAGTTGTGTGCACTGTCTTGGCAGTGTATGGGACAAAATTGTGATTGGCTGGACCTATGATATATATGTTGGGATAGGGTACTTGGATATAGTTAGCCTGTTAGGCATGATAGGCATAACGCCTTTACTGTATTATTGTACAATCATATCACCCTACCTTCATTCTTTTTTTCTTGGCACAGCCCGATTACGGGTAATACTGATATTGGCCACTGACTTTAACTGGTGTTTTCATCTTATTTTGTATGAACAGTTGTTACTTATGTAGGTAATTTCTTACTGTCATGATGTTTGTGGTGTCAGCACATCCATGATTGGAATTAGGAACCCTTCACCTTATTATGATATTTGTATGGGACAAAATGATGATTGGCTTAACCTACAATATATTTGTTGGGATGGGGTACCTGGATATAGTTAGCCTCTTATGCATAATAGGCATAACTTCTTTACTGTACCTTTGCACAATCACTTTACCCTATTTTCATTCCTTTCTTGACATGACCCGATTATGGGTAATACTGATATTGGCCACTGACTTCAATCCATATTTACATTTTATTTTTTACGAACAGTGGTTATTTACATAGGAATTTTCTTACTATTATGATGTATTTAGTGTCAGCACATCCATGATTTGAATTAGGAACCCTTCACCTTATTATGACATTAGCACATTTTTTGTGCTACTGTGTTCGATTAATATGACATCTGCACATTTTTTGTGCTACCGTGTTAGATTAACACTTCGTTCTATCAGTAGTCATTAATTAGATTTATTGATACTCTTGCGGATTTTAGTATCAGATTAATACCCCTTAAGGTTTAGACATATTCATGTACAACCTTGGTAGTATCTATACACTTATATGTGTTTCGTATGACTTTTCTCTCGGTCGGATATTGTGATTTTGATACCGCTCCAAGATGGGGCCTGCTCTTGCGCATCACGGTGCTTTGTCCTATTGTCCCTTTTCTATTGTTATTCGCTCTTAATGCATTGATACTCTTGCGGATTTTAGTATCAGATATATAGCGCCTTAAAGTTTATATATATTAATGTACAACCTTGGTAATATTTATACACTTACATTTGTTGGGTATGACTTTTCCCATGGTCGGATATTGTGATTTTGATACCGCTTCAAGATGGAGCCGGCTCCTGCGCATTACGGTGCTCTGCCCTATCGTCCCTTCCCTATTGTGATACTATTTTAACGCATACCGCTAATGGGGCTGGTGCTAGACGTCGTGGATTTGGAGGACTACTCTCCTCTCGTGTTGCTTGCCGTGCAGGTAAGACATTGTATATTGGTATGTTGTGCCCCTATGAGGAGGCTATTTATTGGTGTAGTAGACGTCTATGTTATCGTACTGTGGTTGGGATTGTTTAATCAAATCAATTTGGACTACTAGCTAATGTATTTCTCGTGAGTACTAGATATTCTATATAAATATTACGGGTGATCCCCGATTCTATTGTACTGTGCATTGAAATCTTTTTATTAAATTATTTTGATCACTGGATATCGTTATTACTGTTTGTATTAGGTAACAGGTTCCCCATATAAATATTACGAATGATTCCTGACTGTGTTATTTTACCTTTTCGGAAGCAATGCATTGACAATATTTGTTTTCTTCGGTTTTAAAAATTTGATAAATAAATTTGGATATTCGGGTTGAATTAAAGTTAACTTGATGCAATTATGCATTGATGCTGCTTCATTTCTAAGAGTATAATTAAATATTTTGTTTCACTTTTTAGTTTAAATTTTTGTCTTGTTCTTTGGTGGTTTCCATGCCTTCCGTTATGATTATTGCTATTGCTTTTTCTCACACTTCGGTGACATTTGCGCCTTTCTTATTTGTTACAAGACATACTGCTAACAGAAGCCTAATATTGTGAGATCCGTATTTATGTAAGTACTTATCGTGATATTTGATACCCCAACAAGGAGTGTCTCTTTTTTGTTGTTTCAAATTGTTGTTTTCGTTTTTTTGTCCATTTTTAGTGGTTTCACCTAATTCTTTCTCAGTTCTTGACGTCTCCAGATTACCTTGGCTGGCAGGGTCGTTTCCTGACTGACTTTCATTTGACTTTTTTCTATGGTGAGTTCATCATAACGTGATAAGAGGTTATTTTGGCTTTCTTAATTTGTATGTAGTTGGTCCCTTCTCCTTTACTTACTAGCTTCAGATTCTGGTAATTTGGGGGCATATCAACAACAACCGGCGATAATTATCGCTGAGCGCACTTAGCGCTAGGATAATTATCGCCGGCTAGCGCCAATTTTTATCGCTATTAGCAACGCTTATCTCATCAGCGATAAAAATCCTAGCGCTAACTGGCTAACGTGAGATTATCGCTGGAAACCCAGCGATAATCTCACGTTAGCTAGTTGATAGGGACTCATAAACTTAGCCATGATAACCACCTTCCATAGGATATCATGGCTAAGTCAGTCCTGAAGCAGGCGTAAGGAAAGTAGCGATTACAGGGGTTATCGCTACTTTTCCTGACGCTATGCTTCATAGCGTTAGGCTTGCTGATAGCAGAAATGTCGCTTAGCGACATTTCTCCTGTCATGCCAGGTCAGGAACCCCCACTTTGCATCTCATTAGAGATGCAAAGCTGGGCGTTAGGAATCCTGACGCTAAAGCAAGGTTTCACGCGTTAGCGTCGCCTTGCTAATTAGGCGATAAAATTATCGCCGCTTTTCGCCTGCTTGTTGATATGCCCCCTAGTGACCTTGGTCATGTTTTGCATGCTATGCAATTCACTGGTGTTGGCTGTGGTAAATTTATCTCATGTTTTTGCTCCTGCTCAGCACTTTCGCACACTAGCACTTTGTTTCAATATAGTGACACTTAGGTTATTCCTTTTGCTCCTTTTTGGTCCTTTCTTTGTTTCACTGGTGGTTCTCTCTGATCTTGGGATGTTGGGCATTTCAATCTGTAAATTAAGATTATACAGATATGGAAATGTACATTGTCTAAACCAGATGCGAAGTAACATTGGGAATTTGTCTTTGCTAATCAATGTTCTAGCCTTGAAGAAGTCTTTGGTTGACACCATTAAAGACGAAACACGTGTTGTCTAGAAGTCTGTTGAAACTTGAAAAAAGAAAATAAAGAAGATAAGAAGCCTCTTATGGACCTTTTCTTATGAGGATTTGAATGTGTTTTTGCTCAGGACATTAACCCATTGTGTCCTTTGCTGTATTGTTGCTTTGCTGGATTGGCCTGCAATTGCTGCTTCTGCCTTGGGCAATTAAAGGACTGGACTGAACATTCTACACTTGTGCTGAGTATCTCCAAGGGCTTGAAATTGAGCCTGCCTCCTGTTCCCAAAGTCTCACTAACAGCAAAGACTTCACTGATCTCTGGGTACTGCCTCTGGAACCGTGGTTTCAGTTGCTATAGAGGGGGGAAAGCAACCGACTCCATCGCTGGCTCTGTGTATTGTAGGCACTACAGAGGGCACCATCCGCATCTCGCACCGCAACCCTGGTCTCACCGATGACAATGACGGAAGCCACCACCACCAAGCCGCTGCTTGCACCGTAACCTGTGGGTACCGCACTTTACACCGCCTCGCTTTACTTCGCCACCCTGGTCTCACCGACTCCGTCTCTGCATGCTGATCGTGACCTCCGTGACCACATCGTGGCTTGGAGGCACCGCTCATAAGTCTCATGATGCACCGTCCCATCGCACACCATAGTCCGGACCGACTCAAGATACATTATCGATTTAGAAATCAGGGTCCCGTTAGGATGGAACACTAAAGAAAAGCTTATGGTGCATTTGGAGAATGAGTAATTTTCCTATTTTTCTATATACATGTTTAAAATAGATGTAGCCCTTAGCCTGGACAGAAGGTTGGTTAGCCTGTTTCATTTTCTTTCTTAAGTAGGAGGAAAGAAAGGGAATCTTGGCTGAGATGCAGTGAAGCCCTTGTAAACGGAGTGCTCTACTAGGAGTTGGAGCCCATCATCAGATAAGATTTTCCTGTTTATTTATTTATTTATTTATCAAGCACTTTTTTTTTATGTGCATGCCTATATCATACCTACTAGACACAACTACTATGGTTGTACTGTTTGTTTTGATATTTAATACCATTATTCAATTGCCCACTTTGGCTTGATGTAACCATTGTAAAATCCGACTTTATGGGTCAATTTCGCAATGTGTGCTATTCCACTGCATTGATACTAAGGTCCCTAAGAGAGACACAGGAATCATATTGATGGGTGTAGAGACCATATGGTTGGCAATAGAAGTAGAGGTTGTTTTTCTTGTGCCTGGGATCGCGGTGGCTTTGAATTGAGGGCTGACTTGGGCAGCATTGCAGTTTTGAATGAGTTTATTTTGCTTTAAGTCAATATTGTAGGTGTCTGAAGGCACATTTTAATGCTCAGTGGAGTTTGGTTGCTTAGGGAGTTTGTGAATCAAGAGCAAATCACGGTAAAGTTGAGAAGGTAGTAGTTGGTTGGGAGGTTGAATAGGCATGTGTTCTAGGTTGGAGACATGAAACCTTCATCACTTATTGACCTGGCAAATAAGGGACTGTGGCTTCATGATTGAGAGGATGCTTTACATCTACCCCTTTTATGGGTAGGTTTTCTTTTCCTCTTTATTCTTTATCCAATGATTGGAATCAGCTGTGAGCTAGCTTGTGAGATTCTTAGGTCCAAATTACGAGTCTGGCAGTCCGAGGACCACCAGACCTGTGGTGGCAGTGGCTGTCCAGCCACCACCACACCAGCAGTCCGATCGCCCTATTATGACTTGGGCAGTTGTGCCATAATTTAACTGTCAGCTCTGCTAGTAAACCGCTGTTAAATGGCGGTGGAGCGGAGGTCAGAGGCTATGTAATATGCAGGTGGTGCTGCTGCGGCATCGCCATGCATATTGCAAGTTTCAGGACAGCCAGCAGTTTCATAGAGGTCTTTCCTCCAGGAAAAGGCTGTCACTGCTGAAACAAAGGTGTCCCTACAGGACCCCCTGTGCCCCCTCAGCCTGGGGATGCACGCAGGGGGGCACAGCATGTGCCCCCCTTTGTGCATGCACCCAGGTTCCTGCACGGCATGGAACTTCGAGCCCATGCCACGCAGGAATCCCGTGTGGTGTTCCCATTGCTGTGCCTTTTTCAAAGGCATCGCCACCTTTGAAAGACGCAGTGCAGCACCATGCCGCTTGCCTGCCAGACCACAACATTACTTGTAATCAGGCAGGTGGGCGGCAGTTACTCTTGGTGGCGCTGGGGCATGGCGGTTGCGGGCCGTTCGCCCCCAAACCGCCAAAACTCATAATAAGGCCCTTAGTGTATTATGAGAAACAACGATAAAGTTATTAGCAAAACAAAAAATACTCTTCCTATGAAAATTCTGACTTATGTATGAGTACACAGTGGTGACCTCCACTTTGTAACCTAATTTTACATACATACCGCAGCTGTCGTTGCACTCTTGACAACACTGGGCGTGGAGCGCTATGACTTGATCTCGAATCCCAACTCCGAAACACCATAAAGAGCACTCTCTTAGGTCAGGTATTATTGCAACAATGTTTTATTGGACACACAATTCACAACGCATGTCAGCCTGAATGGCCTTGATCACATGATCATCAGTCAGTACACCCGCATTTATAAGTGAACAAGTGTAACATTAGAAGAAGTATGAGCACAAGAAACAAGTGACAAATAGGTGTCATATTGGAATGGTACAATGTCGATATCATAATTAGTATCCACCAAGTTGATAATCAAAAGGATTGATTCATCATGTTTTCATGTTCCAATCAGTGCAATGTCACATCACAGAGCATGGACGCCATCCTTTTCCACAACAGTGGTCAGACATACAAGGATGAGAGTGAGGTCATCAGAATGATCACCACCTAAAGTAACTGCTCTAGAAAAGTCAGGTCTGTCATTCAAAAACATTGGAGTACACTTACGAATAATTTCACCTTTGATACGGTGGGGCAGTGGGCCAAACATCACTAACAGCAGAAATTAGAGCGCTTAAAGCCATGATGGTCGATAAAGACATTTCCAGAAGTATGCAGTTCAGACAGAACTCTAAGGAATGGAATACTCAGCCACAAATGGCAAGGGGACTAAACAGATTGTGCAATTTTTCACATGCAGATGGCAAGGGGACTAAACAGATTGTGCAATTTCTCACATGCGGCTCTCAGTTTGTAATATACATCCTTTAATGCACTTGTCAGAAGAGATATGTTGGCAGTACCATACATCCTGCTTAGAAAAGGATCGCAGAACATATGAAGGAAATAGATAATAATGACCCCCATTACCATATTGAAAGACACTTCAGAGATGAGCATTTCAGTGACAGAAATCTACTGACCTATTTTGCTGTGGAACAATCCCCAGTAATAATAGAGGGGGGGAACAGAACACTTGCCAAGATGAGGAAGGAATCGAGATACATTATTGATTTAGAAACCAGGGTCCCGTTAGGATGGAACACTGAAGAAAAGCTAAGGGTGCAGGGAATCTTGGCTGAGATGCAGTGAAGCCCTTGTGTACGGAGTGCTCTACCTATTTCTTCGATGCACTTAAAGGTGTTGGAGCCCATCATCAGAAAAGATTTTCATATTTATTTATTTTTCAAGCACATTTTCTTGATGTGCATCCCTATATCATACTTACTAGGCACAACTACTATGGTTGTATTGTTCGTTTTGATATTTATTACCATTATTCCATTGCCCACCTTGGCTTGATGTAACCATTGTAAAATCCGACTATATGGGTCAATTTCGCAATGTGTGCTATTCCTGTTCATTTGATCATGTTATTCATTTTATTTGAATGGTTTTTAATTTATTAACATTATTTGTTTGGCCACTAGGGCTTGATTGTTTAGGAAGCAATAATACACTCGAACACAGGGGCTGGCGCCACAATATGTACCATCACATCTATGTGACTATGCTCCACATGTCCTCTATTGCACACAGGAGCTGGACTTTGTGGAGTACCAAGTTGGATATATTACACAAATCATATTGGGACTTTAAGGTTCAGACATTGCACTGATTGCAACATGAAAACGTGATGAATCAATTCTTTTGATTATCAGCTTAGTTGATACCAATTATAATGCATTGACATTGTACCATTCCAGTATGTAGCCTGTTTCTCACTTGTTTCTTATGTTTGTCCTTCTATTTTCTCACTTGTTCACTTAAAAATGGAAATGTACTGCCTGATGGTCATTGGTCATGTGATTAAGGCAATTCAGGTTGAAACGCATTGTGAGTTTTGTATCCGATAAAACACTGTTGCAATCATACGTGTACACACACACACATACATATATATGTGTGTTTATTTATCTTCGTTACTCCACAACTTAACCTAATTTTGAGACGATAAGCGTCTTAAAAAAAACATGACACTTGCTTTCCTTCACATAATTAACCCCGGGCGTAGCACTACGCTTCGCCCACGTAGTGTACGTAGCGCTGCCTGCTTCCCACTTTCCGAAGTAGGCGAAGCAGGGCAGCGCTACGCACACGCCGAGGGCGAAGCGTAGCTGCTTGCCACCCGCCACCCACCTCCCGCCTGCCCTCCTTTTAATAATATCAGCAATGAAAAATAAATTAAAGTAAAGCGACTTACCGTAAGCGCGGCGTCTCCGGGGCTCCCTCTTTCTGTTTCTAATTTCTTCTGGCAAATGCGCATGCGCGGACACCCGCGCATGCGCATTTCTTGCGAGAAATGCGCATGCGCGGGCGTCCGCGCATGCGCATTTGTCAGAAGAAATTAGAAACGAAGAAGAGGGAGCCCCGGAGACGCCGCGCTTACGGTAAGTCGCTTTACTTTAATTTATTTTATATTGCTGATATTATTTAAAAGAAGGGCGGGCGGGAGGTGGGTGGCACGTAGTGGGGCTACGCGAAGCGCGTAGTGTGCGTAGATTTGGGCACACTACGTGCTGCTTCACGTAGCCCCACTACGCCCACTACGCCCACCCTTACACATAATACATTTGCGGCAGAATTGTAATACAATATAAAATCTTTATAAAAACTTTTTGGGGGTAAAATTAAGACTTCACAGAATTTACAGTATTTGTCAAATGTAAACACAGAGTTAATGTAAGTAGCATATTGCTAGAGCATGAAAACTAAATATTTTTAAATTCATAAACTTTATCCAGTATACTTTATTTAAATATACTGTTTTGACATGTGCTATGTTGCTATGCAGCCCGAGTGGGCATTGTCACTGCCATTACACTGCGGATGTCAGTATTGAGCCCATTATCATCTCAAAATAAAGTTAAGTTGTGGAGTAACGAAGAAAAACTACGAGTCTGTTTTTACTCTTTACTCTGTTGTAGTTCTACACGTGACACGTAGAAACCACAAACAGGAAGTACAAAAATGGCCGCTGTCAAAACTTTTTTGTCGGTGAGCACGGAGCAGAACGCACCGAAACATGTTCGACTGAGACCGAATAAAATAGATTTTGGGCACCACACATGGCGTCGTCATTCCTTGTTTGAAAGGAGGAGTGCACGGATTTAACAAACCCACTCCTTAGGGGGTCCGAATAGACAACGCGACTCACAGTCTGGAGGTGGCGAGGGGGAGTGTGAAGGAATACATATATATATATATCTATTACCTACTGGTGGTTGCCAGTAGGTAGTTATAGTTAGAACCTAGTTTCCATAGGAAAAGAGTTTTTTGATTTGCTAATAACTTTGGCGTTGTTTGACGAATCTTCGCGAAATTCTCCAAAAAAAAAGTCTATCCAGGTCAGCTCCTATCCTGAAAGTTTGAGGGTGATTCGTCAAGCGGGGGCTAAGAAAAAAGGGGGGTCCCAAAACACATTTTTCATGTATTAATTTCCATAGGAAATTTTGAGACAAGCTACAGCCCGAACTGCTGAACTGAATAACCCAAAATTTGGCAAAAAGGTGGTGCTTGGTTCAGAAAGCAACCTTTTTTAGGTCTCGCCTGACCCAGCGCATGCGCTGGTCTGGCGAGACTTATTGAGAGGGCTCCAAAAAGTGCTACCAGGCCAGCCTAGAGCTACAGTGCATGTGCGCGGGCGCGCGCGCCGCGTTTTACCGCGATTTACCGCGATTACTTTCACTTTCGGCCGCAGGGCCGCTTTGATGTTTGATCGTGATCGCGATCACTTTCGACGGGCCGCACGGCCGCTTTGCATAGCCAATAGGTTTCGCTTTTGGGACCTTATAAGTATTTAGTTACGCAACAGTTGCATGGCTAAACACTTATAAGGTCCCTAAGGCGAGACCTATTGGCTATGCCAATGCTTGTTTTAAATGGCGTAAATCCATTCAGTAGTTGCTGAGAGATTCAAATAATAAAAGTTTCGATATCTAACAGAGAAAAAAAATGTTTAAAAACAAGAAAAGGGGGCAGGGTAGAAACACGCTGACCCCCGAGGTCTGCTCAGGGCATCCCACAAGGACCCCCAGGGCCCAAAAAAGCATTTTTAAAAAAAATAATTTCGGTGGAATTCGCGCTGGGGTCGCCAATCCTGCCGAAATTATTAAAAAAAAGAAGCAGGGTGGGCCAGGTCCTGTGGGCATTGCCCAATTCCTAATTTCACTGCCACCTCCCCAGGGCTATGTTAATAAAACTATGCGGGAGGGCACGCGGTCCTCCCGTAGCCCTGGGGACCCCCGGGGCTTGAATTTTAATGTGTGGGGGGCCTCCAAAGCCATCACCCCTGGGGCTTTTCAAAAATATTCGTGGGGGGCGCACGGCCCACCGCAGCCACGGGGACCGCCACCCCCAGGGCTATGTAAATAATACTATGCAGGAGGGCACTCAGCCCTCCTGCAGCCCCCGGGACCGCCACCTCCGGGGCTTCCTTTTTAATGGGTGGGGGGCCTCCAAGACCCCCCAAGTCCCGGGGACCACCACCCCCTGGGTTTTTTCAAAAATATTCACGGGGCACTGCCCCACGCAGCCCCAGGGACCGCCACCCCCGGGGCTTGATTTTTTAAAAATAAAATAAACCTGTGTGGGGGGCATGAGCCCCCCCACGCACCCCGGGGACTGCCACCTCTCCAGGGCACTAATAATGCAAATGCGGGAGTCCGTTATGGATCCCCAAGCCCCGGGGACCACCACCTTCCCGGGGCTTTGCATGCAGCCCCCCTCCTGGAGCCCTTGGTGGCCCTGGAGACCACCACCCTCCATGGCCGGCTCCTGCAGTGTCCTGGGGTGCCTACACCCAGGACATTGCTGTTTGCTATGACAGGGCAGGAGCCATGTGGCTCCTGCCCTGTCATAGCAAACTTGGTTTGGATTTTGGAAGTGAGAGCAGGGAAACCTGCTCTCTCTTCCAAAATCCAAAGCAGATTGCTTTTCCACACGGGGAGCTGCATGTCAGCAGCTTCCCATGTGGAAAAGCAGTGCTGACTCCCGCAGGAGGCGGGGAGCCGGCGGGACCGTGTGAGAATTGGGGTCCCCCCCATGGTCCCCAACGGATAGGGCCGGCCCCGGGGGATAGGGTCCCCGGGGCCAGAAGTGGCCCAGGAGGGGGCCACGTGGCCACCCTCCCCTAAAAATAAAATAATAAAAGGCAGGCCGGCCCTAGGGGATGGGGTCCCCGGGGGCCATAATTTACCTGGGGAGGGGGGCCTCGCAGCCCCCCTCCAAATATAAAAATTAAAAATAAAAATACTGGCCATGCCCCGCGGTTGGGGTCCCCGGGGCCGAAAATGGCCTCTGGATGGGGGCCGCGCAGCCCCCTTCCGTTTAATAAAAATAAAATTTACAAAATAAGGGTCAGGCCCTGGGGGATGGGGCTCCCAGGGCCCAAAAAAAGGAAAGAAAGGGGGGCCACACAGCCCCCTTCTAAATAAATAAATTTAAAAAGCTGCCATCGCGCCGGAGGCCCCGCCCCCTCCCAGCAACACTATGCAAACACACCCTGTGGCGCGTTTTAAGTTGGGGAATTAATTCCCCTTCAATTCTGAGGGTCCCAAGGGGCCAACTAGCCCACCAGGCACCTCCAGTAAGCACAACAGAGTTGCGTTGCAGAGAGGTGAAAAAGGGGAGTGGCCTCAGGCCACGTGTCTGCAACACAGCTCTGTGGTGCTTACTGTAGGTACCTGGTGGGCTGGTTGGGCCCCAGGGACCCTCAGGATTCAAGGGGACTTAATCTCCCAACTTAAAACATGCCACAGGGCGCTTTTGCACAGTGGTGAAGGGAGGGGGCGGGACTGATGTGACATGTGTGTACTTATCCAATCACTCCGCCAAAACCCAAGCACTTATATATTCACCATGCACTCTCCTTGCAGTACTCTAATCTTCCGGTCAGTACCCATGTACTCATGGAATGATCCAAGCACTAACACATGCACTGCTACAATCCCCTTAGCACTTCCCATGCAGACCTCTAACCACCTACACACTACTGATTCACTCCTCTAATTACCCAGGTAGTACCCATGCACCCCAGAAATCCCTCTGTCACTACCCATGCACTCCTCCAATCACCCAGCCAGCACTGTGTACTTATCCAATCACTCTGCCAAAACCCAAGCATTTATGAAATCACCATGCACTGTCCTTGCAGCACTCTAATCATCCAGTCACTACCCATGTACTCATGCAATGACCCAGTCACTAACACATGCTCTGCTGCAATCCATTGAGGACTACCTATTCAGTCCAGTAATCTCCCTGGTACTACATATACAGTCCTCCAATCACCCAGCCAGTCCTATGTCCTCATCCAATCACTGCGCCAAAACCCAAGCACTTATAAATTCACCATGCACTCTCCTCGCAGTACTCTAATCATCCAGTCACTACCCATGTAGTCATGCAATGATCCAGGCACTAACACATGCACTGCTACAATCCCTGTGTACTACTAATGCAGTCCTCTAACCACCTATACACTTCGCATTCACTCCTTCAATTCCCCTGGTAGTACCCAAGCAGTCCAGCAATCACCCTGTCACTCCCCGTGCAGTCCTCCAGTAACCCGACCACTACCATGTACTAATCCAAACACTCCGCCAATACCCAAACACTTATAAATTCACCCAGGCACTCTACTTGCAGTATTCTAATCTTTCAGTCAGTAACTATGTACTCATGCAATGATCCAGGCACTAACGGATCACTGTTACAATCCCATATGCCCTACCCAGACAGTCCTCTACCCACTTACACACTTCTCATTTGCTCCTTCAATTTACTAGGTAGTACCAATGCAGTGCTGCAATCACACTGTCACTCCCTGTGCACTCCTCCAGTCACCCAGCCACTACCATGTACTAATCCAAACACTCATCCAATACCCAAGCACCTATAAATTCACCAAACACTCTCCTTGTAGTACTCTAATTATCCACTCAGTACCCATGTACCCATGCAATGACCAGTCACTAACACATGCACTGCTGCAATACCTTGAGGACTATCTATGCAGTCCAGTAATCTCCCTGGTACTATCTATGCAGCCCTCCAATCACCCAGCCAATCCTATGTTCTTATCCAATCACTGCGCCAAAACCCAAGCACTTATAAAATCACCATGCACTCTCCTTGTAGCATTTTAATCATCCAGTCACTACTCATTTACTCATGCGATGACCCAGGCATTAACTCATGGCAACTACAGAGGAGGTCATGCTGACCACAGGGGTACCCCAATGCATTGTGTTCCCTAGTGTATGTAGGTGTTTTCACTGTATTCTAAGTGTCTTTTAGCATAGCACTGGCTCTAGGCCTGGTTAGTCAGAGTCAGTTACCAACAGTACCCATCAGAAAAAAGTTGGGGACACAGGAGGACTTTCTGCTCCCCTGTTGGTGACCTGGGCTGGCCACTATTTGTGAAAAATCAAGATTGCCATTTCTGTAGGATGCACTCACTAGGGGTAAGCCAAACATCAAAGAGGCAGCACACTTGAAACCTCTCCTCACATAGGTACTGCCAACACGTTTCGGATATCCTCCTTCCTCTGGACAGTTTGTTGAAAAAGGAGAGGCAAACAACAGGCTAGCAGAACATCCCCTCTTTTATTTCTAAAAGTTTCAAATGCAAGTCAGGTGAGTTAATACTTGCATGCTGGGACTGGTAGTCTTTTACTCCCAAGTGGACGTTGCCTTGCAATTTTCTAAAAGTTCATCGTGGGACAAACAAAGTTCAAAAGCGGCGCCTGTATAGCGAAGGCTCCCCTAGCTCCGCATCGCCATGCCAGTGCAATGCTGTGGACCCGCTTGGATGTCGCTGCGGTGCTATTCCGTGACCTGGGCTGGCCACTATTTGTGAAAAATGGAGATTGCCGCTTCTGTGGGATGCACTCACTAGGGTTAAGCCAAACATCAAAGAGGCAGCACACTTGAAACCTCTCCTCACATAGGTACTGCCAACACGTTTCGGATAACTTCCTTCCTCTGGGCAGTTTGTAGAAAAAGGAGAGGCAAACAACAGGCTAGCAGAACATCCTCACTTTTATTTATTTGTATATATATATATATGTGTGTGTATATTTATATGTATATGTATATATATGTGTGTGTGTGTGTGTGTGTATATATATATATATATATAGATATATATATATAGATATATATATATATAGATCACCAAGCACTCTTCCATTCCGCGCTTCTTCCACCGGCCACGGCAAAAAGAGCACGGACCACGATTCTTCAAATACCGATACGTTTTATTGTCCTGTCGGTTACATCGACAACACAGCAGCCATTACGCGTTTCATCCCTGCATGGGGACTTGATCACATGACGCTGAACCACCAATAGTTTTACACTTTTAAAGGGGTTGGGCACTGTTTGTTCAACAACTTTTTTTTATAAACTTTTATTTCAACATGTTTTTTCTTCTTTTGAATTGTCCTTTCACTGTTTACTTTATCTATCAATGTAGACATCTTTATGTCTCATTTAATCAGATACAATATATCTAAACAGAACCTCCACTAAGGCAATACAATCAATCATGTAGATAGTGGATAACTTAGTAGCACGCCAATTATCATGAATCATTGCGTCTGTACTAATCCCTGGTTGTAGTTAAAATATAAACTTTAACCTCCACATTTTTTTACATCAATTATTGCCTCATAAGTGATTATGATAATGCATACTGGGCAAAGTTCAAATAAACAAATAGTATTTCATGACTCAAAATAAATATATAAATATATAAATAGATCAAGCCATAAATTTATAAATACATACATGGTATCTAAATACACCAGATAAAACCATATATAAATATAGAAATACAAAAAAACTATATATATATATAAAAATCTATGTAAAAGCTTAGTAATAATACCAAATTTCCATAAATATAACCATAAAAACAGTCTTCAATACCAAAATGTAATAAAATCACCGTTTTGTATGTATTAATAAGATTCAAGGTCGCCCACCCATCTGCTCCACACAGGGAATAATAGGATAAATCCTTACTTGGGTATTGCGCAATAATTTATTGTTATGGATTCATTCTATGTGTATATTGAGATAATCATACTCTGTTTTAATGTTTGCCCCTAAACAGTTGGTTCGTTACCTAATTACTTCATGGTTGGAACCGAAGTTCCCTCCGTTAATTAGTTGGAATTAGCATACTGGGATCAAAGGGTTCACTGGGGTTCCGTATCCTGAAAGGAAAAGCAAGGAAAAGACAATATATATATATAAAAAGGAAGCTAGTCTAGATGTCATAGTAGCCCAGTAGTTACTATAATATCAGCCGATATATAAATAGTAAAGTACTGCTGGAGCTTAAAATTAGTACAAGCAATTAACTAATATTGATCTGGCTCCATATCAAAGATTGGAACAGGGTTACAGCAAGGAAAAAATATATGAATATATGTATATCTTATAAATTGGTACCATCGCATTAACGTGACCGTTACAGACTGGCGTGAAGCTCCTCCGAGCTGTTTAGTCCATTTGGGTGCTTACTATCTAGATTTAAAATATAGTACATTTCCAATATTCTGAGCGTTTTTTCTCTCTCCCCCCCTCGCTTGTTTTTAGGGACAGAGTCAATGAGGAAGTAACTTAAATCTTTTGGGTTACCCTCATATTTCACCTGGAAATGCCACACCACTGGATACGCCTGGTCATGGTTTTTGATGGCACGTATGTGTTGGAGTATTCTTTTGTGCCCTGGTAGGATGGTACTCCCAATGTACCTTAATTTGCATGGGCACTCCAACACATATATCACATAATCCATTTACAGCTCAACGATTTGGTGATTTCATTATTGGGGCCCCCAAAAGGTGTAGTGTAGTTTGTTGTAGAGACCCCATATTGGCAGGCCTTACACACCTTGCATTTGAAGAATCCCCGTCTTTGTGACAGCCAAGATCCCTTGGTTTCCATCCCACAAGGGTCATTATCTACCAACATATCCTTCATAGATACTCCTCTTCTGTATGTGATAGCTGGGCGTTTGGGGATCATTTTACCGATTATGGGGTCCTGTCTTATAAGGTACCAATTTTTATTGATAATTTTCCTTACTACTCCCTCCAAGCGTTTATATTCAAAAATAAATCTGAAATTATTGATTGGCTCATCGTCTGGGGCACCGTGTTTTGGGGTTTGACTAATCAGTGTCCCCCTATCAACCTGATTGCATTTGTCTAAGGCTTTTTGTAAGCATTTGTTGCTGTAACCTCGTACCTTAAAACGGCCAATGCATTCCTGATGGGCTATTTTTAGGGTTTCGCTATCACTGCAAATACGTTTGATTCGTAGAAGTTCCCCATAAGGAATGCTTTGAATGAGGTGCTTAGGGTGGGAGCTGCTGGCATGCAGGATTGAGTTCCCTGCCGTTGGTTTTCTATGTAATTTTGTTTCCACTCTCCCATGTTCTATATACACCTCTACATCAAGAAATATTACCATATATATATATATATATCCACACAAGAACTCCATGAAGGGGGCCCCCAACCCTGTAGGGCGGCTTTTGCTTACGGGAATGGAGAGACTCGTTAAAGCACGACGTGCACACACAAAAGGAAACACAGAAGCCCGATGCTGGATTCCATCAATGCATTTATTCCTCTGGGAGAAGGCAGCAATTAAAGTCCTTACGCGTTTCAGCAGATTGCCTTGGTCACAGGTGAGTAGGATTGCTTGCAGTATTTGAACTGTTATGTCGCGTGGCTCAACATTTTCCTGCATATACCAGCATGCACCATCATTATTGTTCCAACTCTGTATTGTGGTGCGCATTTAAATAAAACTGAATAGTGTCACTGCACCACAAACACAAGTTCATATTCAAAGTGCATTTCTTCATATTCTTATTTTCAGCGCACAAAAAGCCACATGATTTGCATGTAAAAATTAGAAGCACATTCACAATCCCTGTTGCTGCTCCTCATTGGCCTAGCTTGCACGACAGTCGAGAATCTCCAAAGGGAGGCAGTTACTTCCCTCATCTCCCTTTCTCACCTTTCAAAACCATAATTGTCACGGAAAATCCATTTCTTTGGAGTGAAGGCGAGCGGGTCATGCCCCCTGTATTAAATCCACACAAGAACTCCATGAAGGGGGCCCCCAACCATGCAGGGCGGCTTCTGCTTACGGGAATGGAGAGACCCGTTAAAGCACGACGTGCACACACAAAAGGAAACACAGAAGCCCGATGCTGGATTCCATCAATGCATTTATTCATCTGGGAGAAGGCAGCAATTTAAAGTCCTTACGCGTTTCAGCAGATTGCCTTGGTCACAGGTGAGTAGGATTGCTTGCAGTATTTGAACTGTTATGTCATGTGGCTCAACATTTTCCTGCATATACCAGCATGCACCATCATTATTGTTCCAACTCTGTATATATATATGGATATACATATATATTGTTAAAGATATAAATATACACATACATCTATTGGCATGTGCCATATTCTACCCTATGCTCAAAAAAAGGAAAAGCAGATCTTGGAAACAAATATGAGTGTGTTTTTTATGGAATACCATACAGTTACAAATGTAACAACCACCAAACATCTAATATGCCCTTCATATGTTTAGATATGAAAGTTTAGTAAATAACTGAAAAACTTACATTTGTTATCAGACATCGCCATCACTTATTACATTCATAACACATGACTGTTTTTCTCAATTGGTCATTATTTTACGATTTCTGAAATATTATGTCTGTTAAGGATTTGGTGGTGGAGTTGTTGTTTTTAAATATTAAAACATCATTATGACAAACAAAGTAGCACTATAAACAGAAGCATTCAATGAGGAGAACAATTCATAATCATTTTCAGACTTCTCCTCTGTGCCAAATTTGGCAAATACACATCAGTGGAGGGATCAAAGGATTTTAATCTGCAACAGGAAACAAAATTTCGATTTCATGTCTTGCCAAGCTAATCTAAACAATTAGCTCTTCTAGAAAAATAATTAAAAAACATGATCAAACACAAAAGGCAGCGGTAGTACTTAAATACTTTATCAGGTACTAGATTGTCTTGTGAATGCTTTCAGGGAGATTTATATGACAGTATAATTGGCTAGAAATTTGATTGCTGTGAATCTTTTGACTGTGAGCCTGAACACGCAGGAATTTTACATTTAAATGGGCAGATTGCCTGGTATAAATTGCTATATTATAACTTGAAAACCAGTATTCCTGGAAATATAAGATGAATGGAAAGTATTTTCTAAGGTAGGGACTCGATTTACACGCATCTTTGTAGAAGCCAGAAGAACTTTTTAGTGTGGATGTATTGCTAACATTTGTTTAGATTTCCATCTTGATAGGGATGCATAGAAATCCACAGGAGAACTCTTGGAACTCTATGCAGCCCTACATTTTCTCAGAAATTCCCCAAGGCGTAGAAATAGAAATAGCACACCAAACATTTTTTTTCAATTTTCTCCCATTGAAAAATAATGCTCCTAGTCAAAACAAGTTCCTCCCCCTATAACTTCATTAAACATCGAGGTGTGTGGGAAACTTTGTCACCATATTGACAATTATACTTTAGCTCATTTTACCCATATTTCCATCCCTAGGACTCAATATCTTACTACCGAAAGTCCACTGTACCAGCAGATTAGTCCCAGTCGTAAAATCCATGTGCTGCCGTAATCTGTCCACAGATGTGATTTTTTTGCGCACAAACTAAAACCAACATTTTGATGCAAGCCTAAAAGTATATTGCAATAGCTTTACCTAGCTAATCAACCTCGAGATAACTAAACTTTACAGAAGTGATTAATATCCATCCAATTTCCATGTTGGTTTAGTTAAAATTTAAAAAGGAAAAACAGAAGGAATATAAATTCGATGGCGGTGGTTTCCTAGAAAAGTTTATAGCTGACTATGTAACCATTTGATTTATAAAAAAAACTATTAATTACATACTTTTAAATACAACTTGAAATTAAATACAACTTGAAAATAAAATTGCAGCCATTTAATGTGTACTATAATGTTATACTGTTGGTAGGTCAATTAAAGGCAATAAAGTTGCAGAGCGCTAATAAAACTCCAGTGTTGGATTCTAACTTTGTACTCAAAATGGGTGTTCATCGATGTGGACGAAATGATCTTGTTTAACACTGATGACGTCTTCGAGAGCAAAGAAATGAAAACATTATCTTTAGGTAACACTGCAAGTAAGTGTGAGAATTAGGTCACCTGTGTTTATTGAGTGTTGTCACTTTGCATTTGGGCTCTAAGAGAACATGACACATGCCACATAGGTGGCAGGAGTCACCCTCAAGGACAATGCCTTTTGAGGTACTTAAGACATATATGGTTAAAAGAGCATGTGTACAACAAAGAATGTGCAGCTGTTTTAATAAGTCAGTAAAAAGGTTATTTCTGGCACATTTAAAGGACATATATGTTGTCCATGATGTTAAGTCTTGGAAGAGCCTTACACAGATCCTAGTTTCTCAATCAGGAGTGAGTTAGTGAGCATAGATATTTATGTAACACATTACACATACTTCGATACTTGTAAAAAAAAGTTTGACGCTAGGATAATTTATACCTTTTGAGTTTCAGCAGCAGCTTAAATGCCACTGTGAGAACTGTGGCTGTTGGCTGAAGGGGGAAATAACCCCTGTTCAAACACCAGCCACAATCTCAGGGTGAACCAAAAAATCCTCTAGAGTTAACTTGTGCTTAACCCTCTGGTTGCATGGCACAAAAGCAGTCAGGCTTAACTTAGAGACTAGACTATGTATGCAGGACACAAACAATAATAAAGTGAAAACACTACACACAAAAATCCCACACCAATTTAGAAAAATAGAGTACATTTAAATAAATTATTTGACACTAAAACAACAAAAATTCAATCAGTGGAACTGGAATTGTGAATTTTTACAGTTTCAGTGAAAATCTAGCAACAAAAAGATAAAAGCACTAACCACAAACATCCTGTCGCCTGAGACCGAATCGAAGTGGAAAATTGTGGCCAACCGCACTGGATAGCGGGTCGGATACAACTAGTGGGTTGGGCGCCGTTGGTGCTTAACTTCAGACTTAGGGCCTGATCTAGATGTTGGCAGACAGGTTACTTCATCACAACGGTGACGATATCACCATCCGCCAAAATGTATATCCCATTATAGCCGATAGGATTTCAATTTCAGCGGACGGTCTATCTGTCACTGTTGTGACGTAGTAACCCATGTGCCAACACCTAACTCAGGCCTTTTGTGAAATTGTGAAGAAAACTTTCTGAGAGGGAACCCATAACCATGCAGTCATAACAAAGCATTACACTTACACCGCAGTCAGTACCACGCATATGTATTTACCACGCATGTCATTGCCACGCATATCCCATTATCACAAATGTCTTTACCATGCATACCTTTACTGCACATTATTGGGTAAGTATGTAAGTAAGTATATGTAAGCATGAATAATTGTTTGTTTACATTTTATCTTGTTTATTGTTTTCAGTTTTTAACCCCTTCGCTGCGGCGCGAATTCCGCCGCGGCGCTGGGGGGGTGCGGGGTGAGCGCGGCTCCGCCATGCTCATGACGGAACCACGCCGTCATGAGTCACGGGCGACCTGTGCTCATGACGGCGTGGTTCCGTCACGACTCCGCCCACTTGCATTGGTCGCCCGCACAGGCGGGGAATCAGTGCCACGTGGGCGGAGCGGCCGCAACGGCCGCAGTTATGACGGAACCACGCCGTCATGAGCACACGCCGCCCGTGGCTCATGACGGTGTGGTTCCGTCATGAGCACGCAAGGGGTTAATATATATAAATGTCATTTATTTTAGAGGTCCATATATATGTGATTATGTACTAAATGTAGTATTAGGGATGGTTGTAAGGGATATAAGGGTAATGCGTGGGAAAGTGTATTACTACTCAGGATTTAACTTTAATACCTGTTTATTAATTTTTAAAAGAAACATTTATAGTGTTTTAATACTTTAATGATTTTTCAAATATATTTTGAAAACTAATAAACAAATATTTACGGACGGTTTGTAAAGGATATAGGGATGTTGGATGGGGAAGTGCATTAATACTCAGGCATCAAGTTTAATACTTCAGTATTAATATATACCCGTTGATTTAAAGTGTTTTTAATACAGCACTTATTTGTATTAAATAACTTTCGTAGTAAACAATCTTTAGGAGCAGGTTGCAAAAGATATAAGAGTATTGGGTGGGGGAGTGTATTACTACCCAGATATTAACTTTAATGCCGGAGTATTCATTTATAAAGCACTAACTTAAAGTGGTTTTTAATAATATATGTATTTAAAAAAAATATGGATAAAACTAGTAAACATACCTTTAGGGACAGGATGCAAAGGGATATAGGGTTATTGGGTAGATAAGTGTATTCATACTCAGGTATTACATTTAATACATGAGTATTATATTACAAAATATGCATTTATAGGGATTTTAATATAATATTTGTTCAAAAAATATATTGGGTGGGGGTGAGTATTAATAACCAGGTATTACATTTAGTACCTGAGTATTAATTTAGAGAACATGAATTTATAGTATTTTTAAAATTATAGTTATTTAATAAAAATAACTTAAGACTAGTCAAAAAAAACTTTAGGGAATGGATGAAAAAATATAGGGGTATTAGGTGGGGAAGTGTATTAATTTTCTGCCCTTAAATTATCTGTCACCCTAGGGGTATCTGGGTGCTGTGTCTCTGTCAAAGAGCCAGGTCTTGAGTCTCTTTCTGAAGTCTGGCAGCGACGGGGCTGTGCCGAGCTGGAGGGAACGGTCATTCCAGGTCTTAGCAGCGATGTAAGAGAAGGAGCAGCCACTGCTGCGGTTGCGACAGATGCGAGGGGTGTGCTACAACGAGTGAAGAGGAGGCCCGGTGTCTAGAAGGTTGATGGAAGTCCAGTAAATGGTTGAAGTAGGCAGGTCCTAGGTTGTGGAGGGCTTTATAGCCGTTCACCAGGAACTTGAACTGGCATCTTTACTGAATGGGGAGCCAGTGAAGATCTCTCATGTGGGGGGTGATGTGTGTTTGTTTTTGGAGGTCCAGGATGAGTTTGGCTGCAGTCTTCTGAGGAGCTGGGTGGAGAAACCGGGGTAGAGGGTGTTGCCGTAGCCGAGGATGGCTGGTGATGAGGGCCTGAGTGACGGTCTTTCTGGTGTTGGTTGGGATTAATCTGAAGATTCTGCAGAGCATGTGAAGTGTGTGGAAGCAGGAAGAGGCAACTGTATTACCTAGTCATGTCCTAGTCAGTTGTCTGTCGAGGATGATGTCAAGGTTGCGTACGTAGTCAGTCAGTGTGGGTTCGAGTTCAGCAGGCCAAAAGTTATGGTACCATGCAGAGGTGTATTTCCCGAAGATCAGTGCTTCAATTTTGTTGGAGTTGAGTTGGAGGCAGTTGTTTCTCATCCATTTGGCTACATTGGTCATGGCGCCGCAGAAATTGTTTTTACCATTAGAGGGGTCCTCTGTGAGCGAGGGGATCAGTTGAGTGTCATCTGCGTAGAAGATTATGTTGAGTCCGTGGAATCTGACAAAGTCTACGAGGGGTATCATGTAGATGTTGAATAGGGTGGGGCTGAGGGTTGATCCTTATACTACGCCACATATGATGTCTTTAGATGCGGAGGTGAAGGGAGGCAGTTTGATGCTCTGTGTGCATCCTGTGAGGAAGGAGGCAATCCACTTGAGGGCATCTTTCTGTATGCCTATGTTGTGGAGTCTGTTGATGAGGGTGTCATTGGAGACTGTGTCAAATGCCGCGGAGAGGTCAAAGAGGATCAGGGCCATGGTTTCTCCATGGTTGAGGAGTTTTCTGATCTCCTCTGTGGCAGTAATCAGCATGGTCTCAGTGCCGTGGTTGGCATGGGATCCTGATTGAGAAGCATCCAGAAGGTGGTTTTGTTCCAGGACTTCAGTGAGCTGCTAGTTGGTGGCTTTCTCAAGAACTTTGACCAAGTAGGGGAGCAGCAGGGATATTGGATGGTCATTGTTTAGACCACTGGGGTCAGTGATGCTTTCTTTTGGAGGGGTCTGACATCTGCATGTTTCCATCTGTCTGTGAAGGTTGCTGTGACGGTGCAGGTGTTGAGGATGGTGTTGAGTTCCGAGCTAATTGGGTTTGTTGCAAGGTTTTAGCAATGGTGGGGTCAAGGGGGTTGTGGGCGCCCCGGAGTGGATGGAAGACATGATGGCTGAGGTGGCGAGGGTGGTGAGCAGTGATTAGGTGGTGATGGTTTGGCTGGTTTCACTGGTTGGCTGAGGTTTTCGGGCTCAAGGGTGGTGGAACACATGTTTAAATTGTTGTAAATGTTGGTGATCTTGCCGTGGAAGTAGTCTGAGAGGGTGTCACAGAGTCCTTGGGAGGTGTTCTCTATGGCTATTGGGTTAGAGAATTCTTTAACTATTTTGAAGAGTTATTTTGTGTGGTTGGCTCAAGAGTCAATGCGGATATCGATGGCTGTTTCCTAGGCTTCTTTGATATGCCGGTGCTAGATGCTATGGACTGTTTTTTTAACTGCTATATTGAGAGGTTCTTGGGGGAACACTATCGTTTCTCCAGTTGGGAAAAATTGGGAAAAGTTCATGGATGCAACTTTTTAAAACCAACTTGGATAACAGTAATATTTAACATTTTTTGCATTATGGCTTTTCTCAGTTTTGAAGCTTAACAAGACAAAGACCATGGATTTGCTGGAAAATCATTTCAGGATTTGGATGTTTTTAGCATTTTTTTACAACTGGGTTTTTGAAAAAAAATTGTATTTAGATTATTTTTTACTTTTGATTGGAGTATTGAGAAAATGGAATGCTGGAGAAGGATTTTTAAAAAATAGGAGTGTAGGCCTTTAGTGGTTTGGGATTTAACTCTTTAGATTAACGGATTGCTCAAGGCTCTTGGTGACAGGTTTCATGAAATATCACCAAGAGCCGAAAAAAGAAGGCAACTGTAGGTAGGAGCACTAATTTAAAATTTAGTAACAACAGGAAATTAATTTTTGAGTGTGTTAGTTAATGTTAGTAGTGTAAGATATATGCAATATTGTCTAGGTAGTCTATAGCTACCATCAAAGGAAATTGATGGATTTTTACCAATATTCTCTCGGATATTTCCTTGTTTTTTTTGGTATATACGAAGGTTCAGATTACCTGATAATGTGAAGCCAATATTTTCTCATTTTGTGAAAAGTATTGCAATTGTGTGACAGAAGTCATACAAGTACTCAGGAGGTACTAAATACAAAGCTGTTTTGTAACTCATTGAGGTTTACTATTTGACATATAATCCTCAGCTAAAGATGTTTTTGAATTTTTTGCAATATGCCTGGGAAATGCGAAAGAAATACCCTTGAATTTGTGTGTCAGGGTAAAGTTTTGTAATATTTAATTTATTAATTTATTTATAAAGTTTTATATAGCGCAGACTTGACCCTAGAGGGTATCAGAGTGCTTTACAAATTGTTAGGCAAGAAGAAACAGGTAGAACAACCAACAAACAAATACACTTGCAGTGCAAGGTGTAAATGAGGAAATGGCCAATAAGCTAATAAACAAGGACATAGCAGGAGAGAAATTACCATGCGCTTAGACACTGCGTCATCTCAGTGCCGGGATATAACTGTCAATGAGTTCTCTGGTATAAACTTGTTAATCAAAAGCACTTTGACTTCTTTTTGTATGATGTAGTTGAAGGATTCAATCTGCTTTCAGGTGGCAGGGAGTTCCAAATCCTCAGGCCATTCCCTAGAGAGCTCGGTTGTAGGCTTTCTTTTTCAGAAATTTCTGAGGTTTCAACAATAGGGTTCTGGAGCTTCTAGAGGATCTGCAGCTGCCAAACATCTCCATCTAAGTACTTCGGTGTGTAGAAGTGTAGGGCTTTATGGGTCATGCATGCAATTTTCAATTGTATCCTTGCCTGATATGGGAGCCAGTTTAGCGATTTTAAATCAGGAGTGATGTGCTTGTCTCTTTTGGATGTAGTGGTGAGCCTTGCAGAAGAGTTGAGGCATGCCCTTAGTCAAGCCAACTTGGATCTAGACAGACCACAGAGGGTTGCACTACCATATTCCAACCTGGGTAATGCTAGAGTATGCACCGTTGACTTAGTGGAGGAAGGGCTTTATGTTTTTTTAGTACGTTCATTTGAAAGTTTGCTCCTTTGGTGCCTGAACTGATATGTTCCTGCATGTTAAGATTCTTGCCAAGGGTTATTCCCAGAATCTTGTGGAATCTATAATGTGTGGAAGGCAGTTAAGGGCTGCTAGATGCTTCATCCATTCTTCGATATCGAGGGATTGTTTGGGTGGGGAGATAAGAAGGAATTCACTTTTTAGCACGTTTAGTTTGAGGTGTTTCCGGGTCATCCAGTTCTGGTTTTTCTGCAGATTTATGTTGAGGGATCAGATATCTACGGGGGAAGAGAGTTGTTGGTACAGTTGTATGTCATCTGCTTACATGTGGTAGTGGATGTTACTTTCAGTTAAAGGCTCCATGAACAGGTTGAAGAGACTAGGTGAGAGGGTGGACCGTAGTGGAACTGAACAGGGACTGGTTAACCTTGATTCTTTGAGTTCTGTTGTGGAAAAACAAGGGAAAACCCGTTTAGAATGGTCCCTGATAACTCCATCCCGCATTCCAGTAAGTCAAGCCTACTGTTGTGTTTGACCACATCGAAAGCTGAGGCGAGGTCTAGGAGAAATAGAAGGCAAGAATCTTTCTGATCCAGAATTCTTTGTGCTTCTTCATCTGTTTGTGTGAGGGATGTTTCTGTGCTGTGACCATGAAAGAACCTGGATTGGAATTGGTCTATCAGTCGGAATAGCTCTAAGTGGTTGCATAATTGGACATGGACACACTTCTCAAGGAGCTTTGCCGGAATGGTGGAAATTGGAACGAAATTATTTGGGTCAGCATGATCCACTGTGGGGGTTTTTAGAATATGGGTTACCTGCCCTGATTTTAGGCAGTCTGGTATAGTGCCTTGAAGTAGTGAAGCATTCACTATTTGGTCCAGAGTAGGAGTATAGCCTTTTTGATCTCATTGAAGAAGTTAGATGGCAAAGGCTCGCAGAAGTGGTTTGACGGTTTAAGTGTTGTTACAATTTTAGGATTGGCATTTTCATCAACGATTTTGAATGTGTTCCAGAAAAGTTGTTTTTTAGTGTGTGTCCTGGTAGATGTGGGGGGGGGCTGAGCGATCAGCCACAGTCCAGCACCTTTCCTGAGGTAAGTACTTGGCTGAGTTAGAATAGTAATTTTGTCCCCCACTAATAGTCCAGCACCTTCGCTGAGGTAAGTACTCAGCGGAGTTAGTATAGTAATTTTGCCCCCATCAGCCACAGGCTAGCACCTTCCCTAAGGTAAGTGCTTGGTAAAGTTAGAATATTAATTTTGCCCCCACCAAGTCACAGGCCAGCAACATCCCTGGGGTAAGTACTCAGTGGAGTTAGAATAGTAATTTTGCCCCCCACCGTCACAGACCAGCAACTTCACTTAGTAAGTACTTGGCTGAGTTAGAATAGTAATTTTGCCCCACGGTTACAGTCCAGCACCTTCCCAGCGATAAGTACTTGCCAGAGTTAGAATAGTCATGTTGCCACCCAGTCACTGTCCAACACCTTCCCTGAGATAAATATTCGGCAGAGTTAGAATAGTAATTTTGCCCCCAGTCACTGTTCAGCATCTTCCCTGAGGCAAGCAATAGGCAGAGTTAGAATTGGTCACAGTACAGTTCCCACCTTCAGATAAGTACTTGGCTGAGGATAGAATAATAACTTTACCTCCCATTCACTGTCGAGCACCTTCCCATATTTGGTCATAGGTTCTACCTAAATAATTATTTTCCCTTTTTTTTATGGCACAAAAGGGTGAATGGTATCATACACTGTTGTAAAAGTTGTAATGGATCCAAGGTGGGGTATGAAGGTAACCTTTAGAATGTCTGTAAATAAAAAATATTTTTTAAATATCAATTATTCAGGTTACATAGTTAGTATTGTAATAGGGTGATTAATGGTAAGGATATACTTACTAGTGTTGAGGGCAATGATGGGAAATGTGTGGACTGTAGTGTCCTGGTCTCAGTGGTGCGTGTTGTCATGTCAAAAGTCAGTGTACCACTGAATGCAAAATAGCGGGTGGCTGCTTTTATATTTATTTTGGCAGTATTCGATAATTTACAATAAAATAGGTATTGGAAAGTGCTTTTTCATGATTTAAACTCTGTCTGAACATATTAATGTATTGTTTATGATAAATAACATGACCTTCTTCACAACAGCTGTAATGACATGAGTGGAAATGACGTGCATGGTAAGGGTATATGTGTGGTAAAGACTGCATGATAAACAGTGGCGGTGCGTCCATTGGGGGCGTTTGGGCACTGCCCCACTAGCCACATGGACGAGCGTCACGCTAAAATTAAATGCAGAAGTAAAAGTAAAACAATTTACACAAAGTAATCTGTCTCTTAGTTGCAGCGCAGCCTCACTGGACGCTACCACCACCGGGACAAGTCCAACTCAATCAGACGGCGCGCCACTGAAGGGGGGTGGGCCTGGGGGTGGGGCTACGGCAGCTTTAAGCGCAGCACTATAGCGCAGCAGACAGATTGATAGTGCAGCTGCAGCAGTGCGCATGTCCGTGTTTGTGCTGGTCATTTTTATGACCAGCCCGAACATGCGCACAGTACAACTTTCCCCTTCACAGCAGTGACTGGTGATGGACCCAAGGGTGCTGCTTCATACCGCAACCCCAAGGGTCTCATAATGGGCCGGGAGTAACCCTGCTCTTAGCCAATCCTGGAGCTGCAGCGCAGTGGCGCTGCTAATGCAGCGCCAGGATTGGCTAAGACACCGTTCAGCCTGAGCCTGAGGGAAGGCTTCGCTGTATGGGTGCCGCGCATGAGTGGTGGCACTGCCGCACTTGTATGGCCAATCACTGTGGCTTATGTGAAGCCATGCAATAGTGATTGGCCATGTCCCGCTGTCGTGACGTTGCAGCGCAGGCAGCAGTCTCACGTCACTGCGCCACACGAGTCACAAAACAGTACTCGCACCACACGCAAACCTCGTGCCGGTGTCTACTACTCTACAAACTGTTAGTGGCGGTGCGGTGCCGTTGCTCAAAGAAAATGTAAGTAGTACGTTTATGATCTTTCATGTTCTCCTGAGGCAGTTGGCAACTTGGCATGGTTAACCACAGCTTCTCGGCAAACCCGTAAAACACAAAACTGGCTCTTGGTGGAAATTAACTGCGAAGCCGAAATTGATGGCCCGATTGTATCAATAAAATGAAAGTGTCTGAATACAAATACTGGGAAAAATCTGCGCCGGTTAATAATATTGTTTTCATGTCAGTTAATGAGTTTTTAGCTTGAAATATTACATATATATGTGTGATTGACTCTTGTTGAGGTCCCGGGTGTGGGGGTCGGGGGATACATATGTCAACTCAGTCTGAGGCTGAGAGCTGGCCCGGCGGGCAGTGGGGTCCGGTCACGGTGCAGTGTACTACACAGATTCAATTGGCGTGGCACGGACTGGGTGTCACTCACTCACCGGCTTTATTAGTGTACCACGTATTAGTGTGAGTATCCGTATCCTTGATAATCCTGCACAGCAGCGCAGTCTGCCCCTTGCCTTCACGGTTGTATCCTCCTATCCTCCCACAACGACGTACAGTAAAGCGCACTCCTCATCACTTTGTGCCACACGGTGCAGTAATTGTGCACAATTCTTATAAGAAACCTTAATTATGCCCCCTCCCCTGCCCTTCTGTTCCTGTCAATAATCTGAATAACAGTATAGAGTAACCACGTGAAAGTTAACAATTCTCATCCAGGGTGGCGTCCGATATTGCGGTACCACGTGTGTCAGCTAGTCTCAGATTTATTTGTCGGCTGGAGCCATTTTAAATGCTCAAGTGTAAATGTTCCATCAGCTTGCCCACATGCTGTGATATTGTTAATTTCGCCGGTCAATGCACCTGATTATAAGGTTCCAAAAACAATATCATAAACAAAAGGACATAAAACAGGGGCACTCACTATTAAATACATTATCCTTGTTTTTGGGATCTGCTAGCTCAGAACAAGTCTGCGGGTCGCATAGGAGAGAGTTGGAAGCTGCCCCAAAGAGAGCAGCATCGGGTGGGGTGCACCTTTCGGAGATGTCTTCCTTCTGAACATTGCAGGATCCACTGAATTTGGTATTGTTTTTAGGTCGAGGACCATCCGGTCTGCCGAAGGCAGAACCGGAAGTCGGAGAATTAATGTTTTGGAGAAGAGGGGCTTGCACCCTCCCCTCTTCTCCCCTCTTCTCCATTGGCTGGCCTCTTGAATGCTGGCCAGCCATTGGAGAAGAGCTTCGTCACTCCGAACAGGGCCCGTCCTTTTCGGATTCGGGGGCGTGTTTTTTTCAACTTTTCTGATTATCTCCTCCAGCCAATGGCAAGAGGAGAGCACGCCCCCGAATCCGAAAGCGCCGCTGCCTTTCTCCAAAGCATTTCTGCTTCACCTCGGAGAAAGGCGGTGGTACCTTCCGGTGCCCTCGGCTTGTTTTACACTAGCTACCTGCGGCTAAGAGACTCCTCTGCTTTCAAGTGCACACAAGGGATGAGAAGATGGGCGGGGCAAATTCTCGCGTGAAGAGGTCACCGGCACTGAAGTCCGCGTACACAAATGAAAGCCTCCAGCATACAGAGGCCGGAGCCAGCGAGGGATGCGAATCTTGGGGCAAAACAAAAAAGAACAACAAAAAAAAACAACGGAAGGCCTTGGAAAGGTTGTAAATAAACGCCTCTCAAACATGGGCTGCCTCTTGGATGGCTGACAACGCGGACACGAGGCTCCGCTCGAGCCTGTGATGGTTCATTTATCTCATTACCTCAGTACACCGGGAGACCGCAGCAGAGGAATCCCCTGGAGACAAGCCCCTGAGAGAGGGCCCCACGTTCGCCCTGCCCTGAACCTGCTTTTGTTCTGAATGCACTCCTTCGGTCACCCAAGCCCCTGCAGCCAGTGGGCATCTGTTCCCCCGCCACCCAGCACAATCTGCCAGGGCGGCCTGGCCTGACAGCCATCAATCACGCGGCAACGTGTGGACCACGAGACGTGCTGGGACGCGATTTTCAAGTCAAATTCAGTAGTTAGCATAAATAGAGCAGTGCCCCGGTTTATGATTCCGCAGCTGCCCCTATAGAATCCGCCTGAACAAAAAGTGAAAAAAAAAACCGAAAGCTAGCGGCCGGGCAGAAGCGCGTCCTTATATGAGTCAGAACCAGTGTGACGTCGAGAGCAGATCCTGTCAGGCGGCCATTAGCAGGCCCCCGCCCGCACCCCCAGGGAGAGAAGCAACCAGGAACAAGATTATCAACTATTAGGATGCACACAGGGAGCAGGCATCGGATCTGACGAGCCTTACCATGTTTTAACAATGGGTTCATACGCATTAAAATGGTAAAATTAAATCAAGTCACAACTATTCGACAGCTCCTTAACCAGGCGACTGTGCCTGCATTAAAGGCCTGCACACTGATAACTGATCAGCAATGGTACGTTGTACCTGTGTTTAGTAAAGCCAGCGCTTTAAAACATACAAGTGCAAGGGCCCAAGGTGTCTTAAGAGGCTTTCGAATGTCACGGCGTCTGTACCAAAACTGCTTAGTCTTGATTCTACCACAGGCTGCCCAATAGTGATGGCGCTAGAACTGCCCTCCCGCATTGATAGGCCTGTTCATTAGAACAGCTGTTGGTCAGCAGCACTTATCAGCGGTGCAACAATCGCTAGTGCAGCAGGTATAGTGGCGCCAGTGCCCGCAGGTGTGAATGTCCAGCTGCATCCCGTTCGTGACTGCCCTTTATGACCCACCAAGAGGCGAAAGGACATATTTAGTTGCATTAAAGCCCACGGCATCCTTGCTGACCCAGCGGCCGCCAATCCCAACGGTGCCCGAACGGATCCATTCCATGAAAGGTCCGCGTGCCTCAGTCCGAGCCGCTTCAGATGGAATACCTCAGTCACGACTTGAACCCAGTCTCACGGACTGGACCAGAGGCCTCTCGAGAGACCCGCCCGGACTGGGCTAACCCCGATACGGAAAGAGGATGAGTTAACACCCCAAGAAAGGTGCTCGGATTCAACCGGCCTGCACGGAGAGCCGCTCGCCGTCTTCCCAGGCCGGACGAGTCACGGGATTGAATGTCCTCACGTTTCATCAGACTGACTGATGCATTTATTAATCCTGGAGACCTCACCGAGGTGCTGGGGGTTGAGAATGGGGAAACACATGTGCAGGGCCCCTCTCTCAAGGATTGAGTCATGTCACTTGGAATGAATCATGCCCAGGATTACGCGGGGGCGGGGTGATTATGTAGTAGTGTTCAGTAAATGATGTGAAATATGAAGGGCAAATTGTTCAACAAGGCAAACGGCAAACTACGAGTCATGTTGTTTGATGCAATGCAAACATGTGGCGTATTATGTGATATTAATAGCTATTTACCATACATCTATACATTGGCAAGACGAGGCATATCCAAAATACACAGACGTTTAAAAAATAAAACTATGAATGTTCACCAGACCCTATTCAAAACTGCATTCACAAACAATTTATAATGTTAGCAGTAGTAGCAACCGCGAGTAATATCAGCATCGTTTTTTTGCACCACTTAGAATCCTCAGAAGTCTGGCGCGAAGCGTATGTAAGAAGTAATATCAAAAACCAATGCCTCACTGTGAGCACTGGACTGAGGAGCGTTTTGTGTGGGCGCTGCTTAATTAATCTAACGCAGGGATCTCCAACGAGTAGCTCGGGAGCTACTGGTAGCTCGCCAGTACCCTCAAAGTAGCTCTCAGAGGTGAAGTCAATCCCAGTATCTCATTCAGAGAGTTTATGCAGAGACTCTAAGCATATTAAAAAAGGCAGAACTTCTCATCTGAAGATCTTTAGCCAACCAGCCTATGGCAGGGACTAATATTAACAATCAAACACGCACTGTGTTGGCCTATTGAGTCTGCCACATGGTCACCGTTATCCAATCTTGGACTAAATCACAAGGTGATTAGCCATGTGGTAGTCCCCTGCTTTATCAATATCACCATGTGTGTGAACATTGGGCCATAAATGAAGGGTGGCAGTGGTAGCCTGAGCAGTAATCAGGGCTGACCCACTAAAGTGTGGGACAGCAGGAGTCAGAGTGAAAATGTTTCAGTTGGGTGCATGAGCAGCCAAGGGCTGAGGAAAGCTATGATCCTGAGCAGAGAAAATTAAGAGCCTCATCTGCATTCATCTATGTTTGCGTCCATTATAAACACTGTTGCTTCCTGTAAGCTACACATGGTGTCAAGGACTACCAAATGGGTATGCTAGCCCCCATCATATGTGTTTTGTCTGTGGCACAATTGTGTCAGTTCATGGCATAATAGCCAATGACATAATTATGGCCATCCTTTACTATTTTGGGTATTCGTGGTCTAGTTATGGTAACTGGCAGCCATCAGTGACATATTAAGAGCATGACTGCGCTATATTTAGGTGTCCCTAATATCATTGTGGCTGCCCCTTGCATAATAATGATCATTACTAACAATATGGTGGCCATCCTGGTCCTTATGGTGTCCAGACTTGGCACAATTTATACTGGTGGGCATTATTGGCATTATACAGTCGTCCTCTGTGCTATGGTGCCATGGATTATGACTGCAATACCTGAGCATTTGAAGCAGTCTGTCCATATGAGGCATTTGTACAGGTGAGTTGCCAATTAAAATGACTAGCTGATGTTTGGGGACTATGTATTTCCTAAAAATTAAAACATGTATTTTACAGGCATTTTTTTCAAACAAGGGTTTTCTTCAGGAAAATTTAGTTTGTTTGCCCAAAATGGAAAGTGGTGATAGAAAAATCTGTGTATTTTCAGAAATTGATATGCTGATTAAGACAAAAGGTTGCAATTCCAAAACTCATTTAATGTTGATACTTGAAAGATATGTCAAGCTGACTTGAGGAGACGTATTGCTGTGGTTATGTCCTTTGTGCCACAAGGCATGTGAAGATTTGAATGTTACTTTATCAGTCAGGTGGGGGCATTTAATATTGATAAATGTTTCCCTAGCATTTCTTCTGGTACTATCACCTGGAATACTTGGGTGGCACTATGATAATCCTGCTTAGGGTGGTCATAGTGTGATGTTTACATGTGCTGTCAATATTTTACAGTGATAAAAGTTGCTAGTAGCTCAACAGGACTTTCCTTGAGCTGAAGTAGCTCTCAATACAGAAAAGGTTGGAGACCCCTGATCTAACGTTTGATTAAAGTGAACCTCAGTAAACTAAAATTGAAACATTGTGGTGGTTAGCAACCAATTGCATCCATTAACTCTCGATGCAGTCAAGTGTTTTAATTGTATTTCAGATTCAGTTTAATTACATTTGGCTACCTGCCCTTTCCGAGAAGTCAGTGTGCCCTTTAATGTATCTTTACATATAGCTCCACCCAGGGCTCGAGTCGGGGTACCACTATCACGCGGGTGGACGGCGTCCCCCCACTTAATTTACCGGGAGCTCGATAACTGGAGAAAATTGAGCCACACATTCACTCTTTGGCCTCTCTGGGGCGTGATCGGAGTTCATTCAGAACGCTGCTCACACGCTGGCTTCTCTGATGCCATCGCATCTAACGGGGTGAGCGAGGGGAGGCAATGAAACTGATAGTGCAAGCCACCTTTCGTGACGTCACTTCCCTAATGTCATGAGCAATGCCAATAGCTCTAACTTTAACAATGCCGAGACCGTTGCATTGTAAATGCTTGTTATGGTTGCAGTGTGAGTTCAATTTGCGTATATAAGCTGGTGTGTGTTGTTTTAATTTGTGGATTCTTTTTAGGAACAAAAAAACATTTTGGTGAAAGTGGTAATTGCTATTCTCAGTATCTGAGTTAACGGAAAAAGAGGTATCTTTCTTATTAATGCATGAAGGTATTAGGATTTCACTTCATTAGTTGCAGCACAGCTGATACTTCCCCTAGTTAGTGGAGCTTGGGAAAACAGTGCGCCTGCGCTGAAGGATTGAACTGGTGGTTACACACAATCTTACCCGGGACTCGGTTTTACTGAAGTGCAGAAATCTGTAACCTGTGGATTGGTCCCTTAGGGAGCAATTATCCTTTATGGGTTTTTGCTTCTCAGAATCCTCTAAATTTCAGGAGAAATATTAACCCCTCTGAGTCTAAAACTTTTTTCCAGAACTAACTGCTACTGAAAGTGTATTCCGCCGTTTCTGTGAGAAAATCAAAATGCAGTATTTGTAGAAATGTACCTTCTGCACTGACTCTTTTAAAAATTAAAAAAAAAGTGCCAGGCAGGAACAACGGTGTCCACTCAGCTTGTCATCGATGCACACTCAAGCGTTTCATTAAGTTATGATGGCCCTTATTCAGCACTTTTTCTCAAAGCGCTTAGCAAGCGGCCTCCTGACGGGAGACAATAAAAGTGTCATGATAACGCTGATGGTTAATGTTTTTCCTAGAGAGAGATCAAAGTTTTGTCTAGTGGAAGTTTTGACTCATGGAAAGGTAGCGCAGAAGGTTAATGTGCCTGCTGCAAAGAACATGCACCTGATGCAGATCACAAAATGCACATGATGTAAATAGGTCAGTGAGTCACTGCTTTTGTCAGAGAGATCCTTTTGTTACTTGCAGTTTGTAAGTTAAAATTGTAACATACAACAGTGAGCTATTAACTCTTCTAAGAGCTGCATGCAAACTGCTAGGTAAAAATTGTAGCGTTATGTTTTTTCCCTCCAGTCTTTGTTTGATTACCCTAATGTTTCAAAAAGAAATTGTTATATTTTTATTTTCAGCACCTGGTAAAGCCTGACAACCTGAACCATTACCTAATGTTTGGGCAATTTTTGGACGAAGAACGTGAGGCTCTAACCTCCTTTGCTGCTCTTTTATCCCGGCTACGACCCAGCAAACAACCGTGTTAAAGGTAAGGAAACTGATTATATATTTTTCTAGATTGGAGTTAGGGCTATGTTTGTGGTCACTCTACATGGTGGTTGGGGTGGGTGCACATTCTGAACATTGTACCCTCAGTGGATGGAATTTACTAATACTGAGCCTTAGCCCTGTGCTTTGGGCAATAACGGTTGTTAAAGGCATTATCTATTCCTTGCCTTTTTCAAGGCCCTCAAACAGTGTCTGTTTCAGTGCCTTCAGCAACCACTATGGCATACAGAGGCAGCAGGCAGTAAGGCTGTATTTTTAGCAGTCCTGTTGTCCAAAGGGGAGCTGTTGGAGATATATTGCGATAATGCACAAGATATATGTATTTATACTGAAATTTGATATTATTGCACAAAATCTTATACGTTGTACTTTGACTATTGACAGGCTTCTTTCATATTGGTAAGGACAGCATCGGCATGATGAATACGGTAGAACAATTAATTACACGGTCATTCCATGCACGTCCACTAGAAGAGAAACTACATATAAAGAGATTAGGACCTGATCGGCCTGACCTACAACTACAACAAGTTACCCAGGACAGAGGAAAATCTTACAAACGTACATTCTCAAATACCTGGTACACAAAAGGTGATTGGCTTACGTCAAGAAACAAACTGTTCTGCTTCCCCTGCTTGCTGTTTAATGGTGATTTTCCTTGGACAAGAGAAGGAGTGATAGACTTGAAGCATCTGTCTGAAAAAATAAGGAAACATGCATACACAAGAAAGCATATGGAAAACCTGACGAGACTGGGAATGTTGGGAGACACACCGATTGAGCAGCACATAAACAATGCATACCGCCAAACAATACAGAACCACAATGAAGCAGTTGATAGGAATAGACACATACTATCAAAAATAATTGATTGCATTAATTTCTGTAGTGCTTTCGAACTGGCATTGGGAGGCCATGATGAATCAGAAGGTTCCCCAAATCCTGGAATATTCAAAGGCCTCGTGGATTTAATACCAAGCATAGACAAGGAAATGGAAGCACATTTATCAAGTGCTACAGTCTTTAAGGGCACCTCTAAAACTATACAAAATGAACTCCTTGAGTGTATGCTAGAAATTATGAGAAGCCATATTGTCCAAGAGTTGCAAAACATAGACTTTGTGGCTATTCAGGCTGATGACACCACTGATGTGGCCACACAAACACAGTCCGTATTAGTCTTTCGGTACCTGGACAATGACAATAATGTTGTGGAGAGGTTCTATGGTTTCACTCATTTAAGAAACTCTACTGCAGAAACCATTACTGCAGCTATACTGCGTCAACTGAACTTCATTTTTCCAGAGTTGCATCAAAGCAAAAAAAAACGTATTGCACAAAGCTATGATGGTGCGTCCGTAATGAGTGGAAGCCTTGGTGGAGTACAGAAAAGAATTAGAGATGTGTACCCTTATGCTCATTATGTGCAATGTTATGCCCACCAACTTTATCTTATTATGCAACAGGCAGTATCAAAGATCTCTGAGACATGAATTTTCTTTCGGGATGTGGGAGGCATGGCAGCATTCTTCTCACATTCCCCAAAAAGAACGGAAGCACTTCAGGAGATTGTGGACAAAAGGGTTCCAAGGGGAACCTCAACTCGTTGGAACTTTTACATACGTACAGTCCAACTAATATATCAATATAGGGAGGACCTTTTGAAATGTTTTGAAGCCATAGAAGCCAATGAAACATTTGATTTCAAAACTCACAGTGAAGCCTGTGGCTTTGGTAGAACACTAAAAGATAGAGAGGGTCAGTTCTTTCTGTTTTTGTTTCAAGACATAATGTCAGCTGTCGGGAATTTATACAATCAGTTACAAGCACGAGAGATAGATACTGTCTCTGTGAAAAGAAATACCGCTTTGTTTGTCGAGCGCATAAGTAAAGTGAGAGATGAGGTTGATAATTTAGACAGCAAACTGCCAGAGGATTCTACTTTTTCAAACCACAGGAAAAACATCACCACTCTGGTCCGAAATGCAAGGGAGATATGTGACATTGTAATTGTGCATGTACAAGAACGTTTTGCTTTCACAAAACATTTGGTGAGTGCCGCATTATTGGAAAGTAAATACTTTGCAAAATATGATGAATCCTTCCCTGAGCATGCTCTGCATGAGGCCGTGGAAGCTTATCCTATGCTCAACCAAGTGGACCTGAAAACTAAGTTGACTGTACTGTACTCAATATCTGTGTACTGGAAGGCCAAAGATGCCAGGTCTTTGCTGGCTTTAATTCATAAACTTAATATGGAAAAGACATTTACAGAGACAGTGGCTTTACTAAAAATTGTTATAACCACTCCTATGACAACAGCCGTGTCAGAACGATGTTATTCAGCCTTAAAGAGGATTAAGACATTCCTGAGGAACACCATGCTTGAGGAAAGACTAAATGCTTTGGCAATGCTCTCTATAGAGAGCAAGCTAGTTCAAAATATCTCAGAGTTTAACGTTCAAGTTATTGAAAAGTTTGCTGCTCTTTAAGACAGATGTGCTGATTTTAGATACAAAAAGTAAACATATGTTGAATGCTGCTAGTTTGCGACCTGTTTAGTTGTTTGTTAAATAAAAAACATCTGTGAGGTACTCAGAAATGCATTATATCTCAAAGTCTGTTATGAAGCTCTGTGGTTCTACTGAATAAGCAGCTACCTATGTTATATGACATCTCTTTATTAATGTAATAACTGCACTTTCACAATTGCTTTATTAACCTTCCTGCTTTCTCAAATTTGCTTGAAAATGCACCATTTTTCCACTCTCTTTTCAAAATTTTCTCAGGGGATAACCCCCCCGAAAACCCCCTTAGGTTGTTCGGGCTCGCTCGCTACGCTCACGCACTACGGTGAAGTATGACAATCATTTTACGCCCCACCACTTTCAAATGTCAGCATTCGCCACTGGCTGTAAAGGCATGTGTTGTTCCATTATACACCTTTCTGAGAAGGTAAAGTTCAGCAGGGCAAGGCTGCAGGCGGTGTCTGAAGAGGGAGAGTCATCATCAAGGAACAGCTGAATGAAATTGCAGTGACGATTTCTACGGTTTCACTTCTTTGGAAGTTGAAAATCGGCAGCGGGACGAGACAGGATTCTGCAGCCAGCGAGAGATTCATGAGGCCAAATATCCGTTTGGCAAACGACTGCTCAATAGGATTTGCTGCTGAAGAGAAGAATGTAGTGGGAGCTTTGCAAAGTCAGGCCAACCATTTTTGGCGGATAGAGGAGCAGGTTAGTCCCAATCTTCTCTTGTGTCCTAAGAACAAGATCTGGATTTTGGCACCTTTAGCACCACCACCAAGGGTCCAAGACTGGAAGGGCACTACTTGGGAGGTTAGGACACACTGATGCTGGGTCCAGGGGAGAGGGGGTAATGGTGGGAGCCTTTGCTGTCCATGAGGCTCTGCATAGAAGGCCAGCAAACTAGCTCTTGGAGTCTGGGTTTCAGGTGGTGAAGCAAGCTATACCTGGTGTCTTCTTTTAAATAGGAGGAGTTTCTAGAGGTTTCTCTTGGAAGTGCTTTGAATTTCCTGACTCCTCTTCCCTGGCTATAGGCTGGCTGGACTTTTGACAAGCCCTTTGTGTAAAGGCAGAGCACAGCCTATTCAGTTGCAGGAGGAGCTTTGACCAGCTCCATGTCCCCCCATCATGTCAGCAAATGGTCCATTCGGGCACACCTAATCCCTCTATTGTCTGACTGTGTGAAAGGAATTCACAAAGTCCAACTGCCAACTACACCCGGTCATGTGACCTATAATAGGCCACAGGCACCAAATAGCAGAGGGCAGGAAAATGCCAATTTTCTAAAAGTACCATTTTCAGAATTGTAATTTAAAATCCGACTTTTCCATTAAAGAGGATTTTCAATTACAATTTCAAAGATACCAAACATGAAATGCTCATCTGTCTCCAATCAAAAGTTAGCTCTTATTGAATGTAATAAGGCAATCCAATGTTATCCAATGGGACAAGGAGGCCTTACAGTAGTTAAAAACAAATTTAAGAGTTTTTTTACTACCAGAAAATGTAAAACTTAAATGTGCATGGCCAGCCTTTTAACTACATTGCACCCTACACTATGAGATACCTAGGGCCTACCTTAGGGGTGACATATGCAATGAAAGTAGAGTTTATGGCTTCATAAAAGGGCTGCAATGGTAGGCCTGAGACATGTTTTAAGGTGCTACTTAAGTGGGTGGCACAATGAGTGATGCAGGCCCACTATTAGCATTTAATTTACAGGACCTGGATATGTAGTATACAATTCGGCAAGGGTTTTATAAATAAATTAAATGTGCCAATCAGGTGAAAGCCAATTTTACCATGTTTCAGAAGGAGAACACAAGCATTTTCGCGCTGGTTAGCAGTGGTAAAGTGCACAGACTCCTAAGGCTAACAAAAACAAATTCAGCAAAACATAGGAGGGGTGAAGGCAAAAAATGTGGGGGTGACATGCAAAGAGTGCATCAGCCACTATGAACATGCATCCCACAACCAGCCTGTGACAACTGCACAACAATCAATCTGTTTGGAGAGAGGCTTGCATACCTGTATGGAATGAAGAGCAGCACTTTCTTATATTTCGTTGATTATGGAATCAGAAGAAGGTTGCAAATAAACTGAATAGTAAAGTATCACTACATGGGTTGTCCTTCATCTATTTCTGTGGGCCTTTGTAGAAACAAAAGAAGGGTTGTTCTGTTGTCTACCAGTGTGCTATAAACTAAAGCAGCTTCAGAAAGGGACTAGGATATTGTGGGAGATGGTCATTAGTTATCGTCCTTTGAAATAAATACTGTTGTGCTCATTGGCAGCCACTAACACAAATTACACACTACAAATGCTGCAGATAAAAATGCCTCTCAGACTTTAATTTTTCCAGTCATGTGAGACACACGTACGTATCATGTACTGTACGCAAATCTAAGGGGGATTGGAGAAATGAGAATAGAGGTTAAGATTAAAGGCTTGCTTTAGAAAATCCACTGATAGCAGATAGAAGTACTATGTATCAACCACTGGAGAAGTACCTACACTATTTTTACTTTTCTTAACATGTTTGTGGTATACGATTTTATGTTATTGTTTTTATGATTAATAGACTTGTGTACTCTCTTCTCTTGTTATGCGACTTGTGCTTTTATGGATATACTAATATTCGGATAAAGATTTTTTAATTGGATTTGAATTGAACTGCCCATCCCATATGCCAAGTGGGGCTGCCGTTGCATGAAGTCACTCTTGTAACAGGAGGAACCCATCCTCGCACCAGTCGGGCCATTGCCCATTTGCAGAGGTGGCTTGGCAACCCGGTATGTCACGAGGGGCTGCTGTGGCTATCCATGTGAGGCTAGCATGACTAGAGTGTGAAGGCAAGAGTGGTGGCCCCATAATCAGTAGGGGCTGCTGGAGATACTGAAGCCGAGAGGTCCGGGTTAACGACGGGGACCAGGAAACTGTTGTGACCAAGGTGAAAGTCAACCACATCTTGTGAACCGCCCCGCAGAACCTGTTGGAGAAAGGAGACCAACCCCCTACCCTCCGCTGAGGGAGAAAGGACTTACCATGTGACCTCTGGAGTCGGAGCACCTCACCCATCTGACTGCTGCAAGTAGCGTGGCTTGGGGGATATGATTAGATATAAACATTACACATGCTTTGGAAACTATTGCAAAGACAAATACATTTAAATTTAATCCACCATGAATTAATTATCTAATTTTCGAAATCCAACCATAGGAGTGCATATTGGTGACGTTTTTGCCATCAGGGGAAAGCCCACGCCTGCCAGGTGCTGCCGCATGTGACCGTGGGCAGCCCGACTCAGCCGATCTAGAACAGGACCGTGCTGCAACGCTGCTCGGTACTTTGCCCCTGGAGCAGGTAAGCTGAAACTGGGCCTTTGGGCCTTGGTGGACAGACCACCATTGGTGCTACTAAACCCTAGATTCTAAAAACTGAATGTACTTGCAGTCTGGGGGAAGAACTCTTGGGTACAGCCTATTATTTTACATTCCCTGGATGTGGCTATCAATGAATAAAGAATAACACTGAACCATTTACTCTAGAGGTGGGAGGACAGGGAGTGGCCTAACTACTACTGGATCCCCGACCTCAAGCTATTGCTTTTTGAATGTCCTTTACCTTTGCATGTGTAGAGTTAGAATAAAAATACTTCTTTTTATTCAAAAACAAGAATTTGACTTGACATCGATTTATTGCTGCGCTGCCCGCACGTTGAGTTATGGGTTATGTTCACTGAACTATGTTTGAGCTTTCACTCAAGGAGCCTCACCTGCTTGAGCCATGCTTCCCAGCTGACTGTCAGGTGCCGAAGGGGGAGCTTGACCATCGAGCGGAATCCATAGTAGGGTGGGCCCAGGGATAGCAGAAGTAAAAGGCCCCAACTAACTTGGTTGGATCCAGTAACTCCTGCGTACCCTGTCGCTCCCAAAACAGCGTTCTGACAAGGCATTTTAAATATTATTAGGGTGAAAAAAGATGCACCCAAAACATTGTTCACTGCCAATTCATAATGCTCTATCCACTTTTTGATTCATTGTAAATCCATGCGATACCTCTTCATATCTGTAGACAACAAAAAATTCAATTCAGTGCCCTGCTTCACTGCTCCCCGCAACATTTCTCTCTGTCTCTCTCTGTCTCTCTCTCTCTCTCTCTCTCTCTCTCTCTCTCTCTCTCTCCCTCTGTCTCCTCCCCATTTGTAGTGGTTGTTAGAAATGGGATTTCTGGTTGCCTAGGCTTGTGCCAAATGCAAAAACATTAACCCAGATCTCTTGACTGGGGGAGAATGTCTGCATTGTCAGCATTCCGTCCATCATTTGTTTGTTGTAACGCTTTTCGCCCTAGGTGGGATGGGTATTCCCAGACGTGGGACCCGTGCTCACTACGCCACTGGAGTCAAGCTATCCTGGCTGATGACGGCTGATAGCCAGAAACCGGTCCTAGGATGCTTGATTCCGGTCCAGGGAAGACATGGCTTGGCAGTTCGGGCTGGACTGTTCCCATGAGGCACAGGGTCAAGACTGATTTGCATATGGCCATGTCTAAACTGGGGTGGTGTAGTGGGCAAAAGAACGATGGATTTAACCCAGATCTCTTGACTGGGGGAGAATGTCTGCATTGTCAGCATTCCGTCCATCATTTGTTTGTTGTAACGCTTTTCGCCCTAAGTGGGATGGGTATTCCCAGACGTGGGACCCGTGCTCACTACGCCACTGGAGTCAAGCTATCCTGGCTGATGACGGCTGATAGCCAGAAACCGGTCCTAGGATGCTTGATTCCGGTCCAGGGAAGACATGGCTTGGCAGTTCGGGCTGGACTGTTCCCATGAGGCACAGGGTGAAGACTGATTTGCATATGGCCATGTCTAAACTGGGGTGGTGTAGTGGGCAAAAGAACGATGGATTTAACCCAGATCTCTTGACTGGGGGAGAATGTCTGCATTGTCAGCATTCCGTCCATCATTTGTTTGTTGTAACGCTTTTCGCCCTAAGCGGGATGGGTATTCCCAGACGTGGGACCCGTGCTCACTACGCCACTGGAGTCAAGCTATCCTGGCTGATGACGGCTGATAGCCAGAAACCGGTCCTAGGATGCTTGATTCCGGTCCAGGGAAGACATGGCTTGGCAGTTCGGGCTGGACTGTTCCCATGAGGCACAGGGTCAAGACTGATTTGCATATGGCCATGTCTAAACTGGGGTGGTGTAGTGGGCAAAAGAACGATGGATTTAACCCAGATCTCTTGACTGGGGGAGAATGTCTGCATTGTCAGCATTCCGTCCATCATTTGTTTGTTGTAACGCTTTTCGCCCTAAGCGGGATGGGTAATCCCAGACGTGGGACCCGTGCTCACTACGCCACTGGAGTCAAGCTATCCTGGCTGATGACGGCTAATAGCCAGAAACCGGTCCTAGGATGCTTGATTCCGGTCCAGGGAAGACATGGCTTGGCAGTTCGGGCTGGACTGTTCCCATGAGGCACAGGGTCAAGACTGATTTGCATATGGCCATGTCTAAACTGGGGTGGTGTAGTGGGCAAAAGAACGATGGATTTAACCCAGATCTCTTGACTGGGGGAGAATGTCTGCATTGTCAGCATTCCGTCCATCATTTGTTTGTTGTAACGCTTTTCGCCCTAAGTGGGATGGGTATTCCCAGACGTGGGACCCGTGCTCACTACGCCACTGGAGTCACGCTATCCTGGCTGATGACGGCTGATAGCCAGAAACCGGTCCTAGGATGCTTGATTCCGGTCCAGGGAAGACATGGCTTGGCAGTTCGGGCTGGACTGTTCCCATGAGGCACAGGGTCAAGGCTGATTTGCATATGGCCATGTCTAAACTGGGGTGGTGTAGTGGGCAAAAGAACGATGGATTTAACCCAGATCTCTTGACTGGGGGAGAATGTCTGCATTGTCAGCATTCCGTCCATCATTTGTTTGTTGTAACGCTAGGCTTGTGCCAAAGCCAGGCAGAAACCACCACTCTAGTCAGGGCTGGGGAGTTACACGCCAAAGATAACCCCTGCTCACCCCCTTGGTAGCTTGGCACGAGCAGTCAGGCTTATCCCGGAGGCAATGTGAAAAGCGGTTGTGCACGCATCCAGCAACAACACCCAAGGCCCACCACAAAAGAAACTCCACACAAGGTTATATATAAAAATAGCCTTTGTATTATACCAAACACATTAGATAATATTCACACAAATTACACTGTGCCAACTGGCACTGGGCGGAATTTATAGGGGACAATTTACACAAGACAGGGCCACATGGACCACTGTCAGAATCATCACAAATCACCAAATTATAAATGTATAAATGTAGAACAAATAATAAATGTAGCGCACAACCAGTAACCGCTGGTAACAGGTAAGTACCACCTACGCAATCCTAAAACCCCTTAGGTACACATCAGGCTGGGAACCATGAACACACTAGCATAATTTCTACTAGCAAAACAATCTCCTATGCATAAACACAGTTAAGGAACGAAAATAGCATAAAGGCAATGCACGTGACGCAAAAGTATACATGTTAAAATAACCATGCACCCTAGGGGAGGGCACAACACAGGGAAACTGTCCCCAGGCCAACTTGGCCTCTCAGGGGCTCAAACGCCCTTTGACCAAAGTCAGGGCTAGGTGCGCAGGCTGCGCAAGCCAAAGCGCAAAGGGGCACAACCTAAACGTTGCAGCTGCCCACTAAGTGCTGGGCAGCTGGGAAAATGAGCTTGGGCACCCCTGTGCCTTTTAAATCAGATGTGTCACACGTTGGAGAGCACTGGCGCTCTTGATCAATACTGCCCTCAAAGTTGGAGCGCTTTCTGGCTCTTAACAAATAATGCCTGTGAGAGTTCCTCTGGACTCTACACAATATACCCCCTTCATTGGAGCCTGTCAGGGCTCTAAAACAAATATGCCCCCGTCATTGAAGCCTGTCAGGGCTCTAAACAAATATGCCCCCTGAACGTTGGAGCCTCTCTGGCTCTTCAATAATAATGCCCTCGCTGGAGCGGCCCGCTATCAGACGGGGCCGCCCAAGAACTCTACACACAGTGCCTTCACTGCCACTTCAAAGAGTTATCAGCTCCCTCCACGGCGGGAGCGAAATGCGGCCCGGACCCCCTCGGAGCCCTCACTCACCGGCGCTGGGGGTGAAGGCTCCTCTTCATCCGGTCCCGCTTCACCCGGGCCCTCTCCCAGGGTCCCGGGACTTTTGCAGGCACGCGGGGTTCTCTTCCGGTCACGAGGGCCCCGCAGGTAGCAGCGCTGGTTCTGACTTCACCCGGGCATACGCAGGAGCGCGGGGTAGGTTCCCGCCTGCTTCCTGCTTTCGGCGAAGCTTCCATCCTACGTTACAGGAGCGCGGGGTAGGCTCCCGTCCACTTCCTGTGCTTAGCCACGCACACGTCCCTTCCGAGGCTGCCTGACTTCCGTTTCACCCGGCCGCGGCGGTGATTTCGATACGGTGGCAATGAGGGGTAGACTCCCTCTTCTTTAATCATACAGTGTGGGGTGGGCACCCGCGAAGGATGGCAATACGGGGTGGGCTCCCGTTACATTGGGGCATAAAGCAGGGTGGGCACCTGCTCAAAAGGGCACAAATCGGGGGAATCCCACACAGTGCAGCTTCGTGCAGCAGGCACCCACCGTCCTCCACAGCGCCTCCTGGGACTGCCACAAATAAAGCGTTTCTCTCATAAGAAGGCCAAATAAAGCGCTCTTCCAGGCGCTGGGTTCAGGCAAGGTCCAGAAAAAGGCTTTTAGATGCAGGGGGGCAAAGACTGGGCCCAGGGGCCAGCTCACAGGGCCCTCCAGCAGGGAGGCAGTCCCTAGTGGCGGTCTCTCCTGGCGCCCAGCAGCAGCAGGCCCCCCTCAAGTTAGGATCAGTAGAAGAACATTTTACATGGGGTCACAGCCCCTTTTTATACACAGGTTTCCTTTGTCTCAAGGTGCAGGGAAGGGGCGAACCAGATGCAACTGGTCCCTGAGCACTTTGTTTTGCTCAGCCCCTCTCCCTATTCACAGAATAGGCCAGGCGGAGCCAGCATTGTGTGGGGAAAACCCAGCCCTATTCAGGTCCCAGGTGTACTCTTCCCACCCATCTGGCTGCTGATCTCCCCATTCACCACTGGGTGACTCCTCCTGACTCTGGGGATTCCCTAGCCCATCACATGACCTTAGCCAGACAATCGCTAGACAAGGCACTTATCTCACACTGCACACAGAAATGCCAACTTCTAGAAGTGGCACTTCCACACTAGGTACATTGACATCGCACACATCATCGTGCAGCATTTCATCACATGAGTCCGCACATACCAAACTTGCACCTGCACTCCCCACGCATCAGGAACCACCAGGGACACATACATTCCCCCATGCATTGCTATGGGAGGGCAGGCCAACCTCACTACACGCACGCACTTTACCCTGGGACACAGTGGTAAAGAGCGCAGAAGCCAAGAATCACTAACACCAGGTCACAGTAAAAAGCAAAAAGTTTCAGGGGTGAACCTGCCAGAAGGGCTGAGTCCAACATCCAATCAACCAGTGCATCACTACATTCATCCGCAAACTCCCCCCAATCCTGGTGAGACAGTTTCTTACTGCCCCTAAATTTCAACCTATACTCCTCTTCTTGGGAAACAGGTACCATACTCTGGGAACTGGGAATGGGACTCTCTGCACTGGACTCTCTATCGCTGCCACCACTGGACTCTACCCTCCCTGGGGAATCCAGATAACCACAACTGCGCTCAGGGGACAACTTACCCTCCAGAGCTAGTTTTTCTCTGGCAAAGGCCCTCTCAGCCTGCGCCATCTGCTTCTGAGCCAAGACCCTCTCGGTCTCCAGCTTGGCATGCTCTATCCTGAGTTTTTCTATGGCCAGCTGATGCTCCCTCTCTTCCCTCCTATCTACCCACTCCTCTGGGGACAGGAAAAGGGATGGGGTGCTGCTCCTGACACTGGACCCAGCAAGGGACTCCCTATCTATGGGGTCTTCACTATCTACTGGCGTCCCTGTCAGGTCATCTTATTCCTCCTCTTCAGACTCCTCAGGGCTCCCCTCAGACCCACCACCCTCTTGGCGTGTGGCCCGGGCCCTCTCCTCCTCACTGCGCTCACGTTCCCATTCATCCTTCTGCCATTGGATCAGGTTTTCCCTGAGTTTTGACTGGGAGTCTGACACACTCACTGCTATGTCTCTCTCCTCACAAAACTCAACCAACTCCCCCATACTGTATCTAAACAGACCACAGAAATTAAAAGCAGCCTCCATTTTGGCAGGACGCTCAGGGACACGTGCAACACAAGGGACCAAAGTGTCTGAGCTGAAGCAAGAGTACACAATTCAAAAATGACACTTTTTAGGAGAAGAAATAATGGAACTCAAAACAATAATCCCCAAATACGTGATTATCTAAAATGCAGAGTTTTGTAGTGCAGCCAGTTGCTGCTGCGGTACAGCGCAAATACAAGTCCTATCCCACCGCTGATCACAAATGTTAGAAATGGGATTTCTGGTTGGCTAGGGCTTGCGCCAAAGCCAGGCAGAAACCACCACTCTAGTCAGGGCTGGGGAGTTACACGCCAAAGATAACCCCTGCTCACCCCCTTGGTAGCTTGGCACGCGCAGTCAGGCTTATCCCGGAGGCAATGTGTAAAGCGTTTGCACGCGCACCCAGCAACAACACCCAAGGCCCACCACAAAAGAAACTCCACACAAGGTTATATATAAAAATAGCCTTTGTATTATACCAAACACATTAGATAATATTCACACAAATTACACTGTGCCAACTGGCACTGGGCGGAATTTACAGGGGACTATTTACACAAGACAGGGACACATGGACCACGGTCAGAATCATCACAAATCACCAAATTATAAATGTATAAATGTAGAACAAATAATAAATGTAGCGCACAACCAGTAACCGCTGGTAACAGGTAAGTACCACCTACGCAATCCTAAAACCCCTTAGGTACACATCACGCTGGGAACCATGAACACACTAGCATAATTTCTACTAGCAAAACAATCTCCTATGCATAAACACAGTTAAGGAACGAAAATAGCATAAAGGCAATGCACGTTTCGCAAAAGTATACATGTTCAAATAACCATGCACCCTAGGGGAGGGCACAACACAGGGAAACTGTCCCCAGGCCAACTTGGCCTCTCAGGGGCTCAAACGCCCTTTGACCAAAGTCAGGGCTAGGTGCGCAGGCTGCGCAAGCCAAAGCGCAAAGGGGCACAACCTAAACGTTGCAGCTGCCCACTAAGTGCTGGGCAGCTGGGAAAATGAGCTTGGGCACCCCTGTGCCTTTTAAATCAGATGTGTCACACGTTGGAGCGCACTGGCGCTCTTGATCAATACTGCCCCCAAAGTTGGAGCGCTTTCTGGCTCTTAACAAATAATGCCTGTGGGAGTTCCTCTGGACTCTACACAATATACCCCCTTCATTGGAGCCTGTCAGGGCTCTAAAACAAATATGCCCCCGTCATTGAAGCCTGTCAGGGCTCTAAATAAATATGCCCCCTGAGCGTTGGAGCCTCTCTGGCTCTTCAATAATAATGCCCTCGCTGGAGCGGCCCGCTATCAGACGGGGCCGCCTAAGAACTCTACACACAGTGCCTTCACTGCCACTTCAAAGAGTTATCAGCTCCCTCCTCGGCGGGTGCGAAATGCGGCCCGGACCCCCTCGGAGCCCTCACTCACTGGCGCTGGGGGGGGAAGGCTCCTCTTCATCCGGTCCCGCTTCACCTGGGCCCTCTCCTAGGGTCCCGGGACTTTTGCAGGCACGCGGGGCTCTCCTCCGGTCACGAGGGCCCCGCAGACAGCAGCGCTGGTTCTGACTTCACCCGGGCATACGCAGGAGCGCGGGGTAGGCTCCCGCCTGCTTCCTGCTTTCGGCGAAGCTTCCATCCTACGTTACAGGAGCGCGGGGTAGGCTCCCGTACACTTCCTGTGCTTAGCCACGCACACGTCCCTTCCGAGGCTGCCTGACTTCCTTTTCACCCGGCCGCGGCGGTGATTTCGATACAGTGGCAATGAGGGGTAGGCTCCCTCTTCTTTAATCATACAGTGTGGGGTGGGCACCCGCGAAGGATGGCAATACGAGGTAGGCTCCCGTTACGTGGGGCATAAAGCAGGGTGGGCACCTGCTCAAAAGGGCACAAATCGGGGGAATCCCACACAGTGCAGCTTCATGCAGCAGGCACCCACCGTCCTCCACAGCGCCTCCTGGGACTGCCACAAATAAAGCGTTTCTCTCATAAGAAGGCCAAATAAAGCACTCTTCCAGGCGCTAGGTTCAGGCAAGGTCCAGAAAAAGGCTTTTAGATGCAGGGGGGCAAAGACTGGGCCCAGGGGCCAGCTCACAGGGCCCTCCAGCAGGGAGGCAGTCCCTAGTGGCGGTCTCTCCTGGCACCCAGCAGCAGCAGGCCCCCCTCAAGTTAGGATCAGTAGAAGAACATTTTACATGGGGTCACAGCCCCTTTTTATACACAGGTTTCCTTTGTCTCAAGGTGCAGGGAAGGGGCGAACCAGATGCAACTGGTTCCTGAGCACTTTGTTTTGCTCAGCCCCTCTCCCTATTCACAGAATAGGCCAGGGTCATCAGTCGCACCACAGGGGGCGGAGCCAGCATTGTGTGGGGAAAGCCCAGCCCTATTCAGGTCCCAGGTGTACTCCTCCCACCCATCTGGCTGCTGATCTCCCCATTCACCACTGGGTGACTCCTCCTGACTCTGGGGATTCCCTAGCCCATCACATGACCTTAGCCAGACAATCGCTAGACAAGGCACTTATCTCACACTGCACACAGGAATGCCAACTTCTAGAAGTGGCACTTCCACACTAGGTACATTGACATCGCACACATCATCGCGCAGCATTTCATCACACGAGTCCGCACATACCAAACTTGCACCTGCACTCCCCACGCATCAGGAACCACCAGGGACACATACATTCCCCCATGCATTCCTATGGGAGGGCAGGCCAACCTCACTACACGCACGCACTTTACCCTGGGACACAGTGGTAAAGAGCGCAGAAGCCAAGAATCACTAACACCAGGTCACAGTAAAAAGCAAAAGGTTTCAGGGGTGAACCTGCCAGAAGGGCCGAGTCCAACATCCAATCAACCAGTGCATCACTACATTAATCCGCAAACTCCCCCCAATCCTGGTGAGACAGTTTCTTACTGCCCCTGAATTTCAACGTATACTCCTCTTCTTGGGAAACAGGTACCATACTCTAGGAACTGGGAATGGGACTCTCTGCACTGGACTCTCTATCGCTGCCACCACTGGACTCTTCCCTCCCTGGGGAATCCAGATAACCACAACTGCGCTCAGGGGACAACTTACCCTCCAGAGCTAGTTTCTCTCTGGCAAAGGCCCTCTCAGCCTGCGCCATCTGCTTCTGAGCCAAGACCCTCTCGGTCTCCAGCTTGGCATGCTCTATCCTGAGTTTTTCTATGGCCAGCTGATGCTCCCTCTCTTCCCTCCTATCTACCCACTCCTCTGGGGACAGGAAAAGGGATGGGGTGCTGCTCCTGACACTGGACCCAGCAAGGGACTCCCTATCTATGGGGTCTTCACTATCTACTGGCGTCCCTGTCAGGTCATCTTATTCCTCCTCTTCAGACTCCTCAGGGCTCCCCTCACACCCACCACCCTCTTGGCGTGTGGCCCGGGCCCTCTCCTCCTCACTGCGCTCACGTTCCCATTCATCCTTCTGCCATTGGATCAGGTTTTCCCTGAGTTTTGACTGGGAGTCTGACACACTCACTGCTATGTCTCTCTCCTCACAAAACTCAACCAACTCCCCCATACTGTATCTAAACAGACCACAGAAATTAAAAGCAGCCTCCATTTTGGCAGGACGCTCAGGGACACGTGCAACACAAGGGACCTAAGTGTCTGAGCTGAAGCAAGAGTACACAATTCAAAAATGACACTTTTTAGGAGAAGAAATAATGGAACTCAAAACAATAATCCCCAAATACGTGATTATCTAAAATGCAGAGTTTTGTAGTGCAGCCAGTTGCTGCTGCAGTACAGCGCAAATGCAAGTCCTATCCCACCGCTGATCACCAATGTTAGAAATGGGATTTCTGGTTGGCTAGGGCTTGCGCCAAAGCCAGGCAGAAACCACCACTCTAGTCAGGGCTGGGGAGTTACACGCCAAAGATAACCCCTGCTCACCCCCTTGGTAGCTTGGCACGCGCAGTCAGGCTTATCCCGGAGGCAATGTGTAAAGCGTTTGCGCGCACACCCAGCAACAACACCCAAGGCCCACCACAAAAGAAACTCCACACAAGGTTATATATAAAAATAGCCTTTGTATTATACCAAACATATTAGATAATATTCACACAAATTACACTGTGCCAACTGGCACTGGGCGGAATTTACAGGGGACTATTTACACAAGACAGGGACACATGGACCACGGTCAGAATCATCACAAATCACCTAATTATAAATGTATAAATGTAGAACAAATAATAAATATAGTGCACAACTAGTAACCGCTGGTAACAGGTAAGTACCACCTACGCAATCCTAAAACCCCTTAGGTACACATCAGGCTGGGAACCATGAACACACTAGCATAATTTCTACTAGCAAAACAATCTCCTATGCATAAACACAGTTAAGGAACGAAAATAGCATAAAGGCAATGCACGTTACGCAAAAGTATACATGTTAAAATAACCATGCACCCTAGGGGAGGGCACAACACAGGGAAACTGTCCCCAGGCCAACTTGGCCTCTCAGGGGCTCAAACGCCCTTTGACCAAAGTCAGGGCTAGGTGCGCAGGCTGCGCAAGCCAAAGCGCAAAGGGGCACAACCTAAACGTTGCAGCTGCCCACTAAGTGCTGGGCAGCTAGGAAAATGAGCTTGGGCACCCCTGTGCCTTTTAAATCAGATGTGTCACACGTTGGAGCGCACTGGCGCTCTTGACCAATACTGCCCCCAAAGTTGGAGCGCTTTCTGGCTCTTAACAAATAAGGCCTGTGGGAGTTCCTCTGGACTCTACACAATATACCCCCTTCATTGGAGCCTGTCAGGGCTCTAAAACAAATATGCCCCCGTCATTGAAGCCTGTCAGGGCTCTAAACAAATATGCCCCCTGAGCGTTGGAGCCTCTCTGGCTCTTCAATAATAATGCCATCGCTGGAGCGGCCCGCTATCAGACGGGGCCGCCCAAGAACTCTACACACAGTGCCTTCACTGCCACTTCAAAGAGTTATCAGCTCCCTCCTCGGCGGGAGCGAAATGCGGCCCGGACCCCCTCGGAGCCCTCACTCACCGGCGCTGGGGGTGAAGGTTCCTCTTCATCCGGTCCCGCTTCACCCGGGCCCTCTCCCAGGGTCCCGGGACTTTTGCAGGCACGCGGGGCTCTCCTCCGGTCACGAGGGCCCCGCAGGTAGCAGCGCTGGTTCTGACTTCACCCGGGCATACGCAGGAGCGCGGGGTAGGTTCCCGCCTGCTTCCTGCTTTCGGCGAAGCTTCCGTCCTACGTTACAGGAGCGCGGGGTAGGCTCCCGTCCGCTTCCTGTGCTTAGCCACGCCCATGTCCCTTCCGAGGCTGCCTGACACCGCACACATCATCGCGCAGCATTTCATCACACGAGTCCGCACATACCAAACTCGCACCTGCACTCCCCACGCATCAGGAACCACCAGGGACACATACATTCCCCCATGCATTCCTATGGGAGGGCAGGCCAACCTCACTACACGCACGCAAGTGCGCAGAAGCCAAAAATCACTAACACCAGGTCACAGGAAAAAGCAAAAAGTTTCAGGGGTGAACCTGCCAGAAGGGCCGAGTCCAACAGTAGTTCTTATGCATTTTCCTCTTATCCAGTGTATGGTGCATTTGGGGATTTACCCGCGTGGAACCTGTGTTTGCAACACCAAGCTAAAACTAATACCCTTATTTGAAGAATTAGGAATCGTGGAAGCCTTCCCCATTCGTAATTCTTGAAGTCTAATAGCAATGACCCTTACAAGGTCAGTGTTATATCCTGGCTTTGTTGTTATGCATTGCATCTCTTGCTTTGCCAGTGGAATGTTCATCCTATGATGTAGTACAGAATGTTGGGAGCCAGAGATGTCAGTTGAGAAGGGTTGAGCACCATCCTGGCTGCTCCTGGTGGGGTCTATGATTGGTCTTGTACTGTCTTGTATTGGATTGAATTGGATGACTTGTAACCAACTACAAATAAACATCTAAAGATCCTCTACACGTCTGGACTAAGGGCCATATGTAGGTAGACTGTGTTTTGCGATTCTCTAATTGCAATTTTTAAGGAATCGCAATTAGAGAATAGCAAAATGCAATGTAGGTAGGATTAGCAATTTTTTTTGCGAATCCCACCCATTCCTTATTTGCGATTCTCTAATTGAGAATCGCAAATAAGGAATACCTTGCCATGCATTCCTATGGGCTAAAAGGCCCATAGGAATGAATAGGAAGGCATTCTCAATTTGCGATTCTCAATTAGAGAATCGCAAATTGAGAATGCAATTTCAAGGTTGCAAGGGTGTCAATAGGACACCCTGTTGCACCCCTGAAATCAGCATGGGTGCACATGTGGTGCACATACATGCTCTAAGGGCATGTGTGTGCACCACATTCCACTTTGAAAAATGCAAAAAACTGCATTATTACAAGAAATCGCAAATTACCACCAACCTGTAGTTGGTGGTAATTTGCGATTCCTTAAGGCCAAATTGCACTTTTTTGGAGCTTCCTACATTGCATTTAAGGAATCGCAAAATTTGCGATTCCTTAAATGCTATTGCAAAATAAGGACTCGCAAATTTAGCGATTCCTTATTTTGCATGCAGATTTGCCTTCCTACATTCCACTTAGCAAATTTGCGATCGCAAACGCCGAAATTCGGCGAATTTCAGCGTTTGCGATCGCAAATTTGCTTTCTACATATGGCCCTAAGTCACTACAGTCAGCTCGTTTAAGTCTTGCACCTGTAATACCTCTAATATTCAGCAACAAAATTGTAAGTTGCATTTTTAGCTGAAACAATGTAAAAAGGAAGACATATGACAATTTTGACCACACAAAAACTGTTAGCTTACACAAAATAAATTAAGAAAACTCTATTTCATTCTAAGACCCGTATTTCAGGTGCAGCACACTTATGCTAAGTGAGGCATATGCCTGGCATTATTCAATGCACAGGCACAGCCTATGTTACGAAAGCATCAATGCCTGTGATGCATAAAAACATTATCAAACACTTAAAAAACATACCTGCACTTTACACATAGGTTCACTTGAATGGCAGGGATAGCACCATCTCACACTCTTTGACCTCAGTGACATTGTAGGACTGTCACCCTTCCCCTAAGCTCATCAGCTGCTGATTATTTGCTGATTTCTACCTAGGGAAAAGGGAAGGATAAACAACCAAAAAGTAGACAGGACTTATAATCCCTGTTTAATTTCGATTCATGTCGCTGTTTTCATGAACATTGAGACGAGTGCTGGCAAGAGCAGTGCTAGAGGTACAAATGAGCATGCAAGAATCAGCACTTATTCCTGAAAACCCATAACTGATGCTAAGCAGTGCATGTGTGAACAGTTGCCCCTCAATACATACCAGGGTCCTGAAGATGGCTTGATGTGTTCCTGTTTAATTAATGAAGTCTTGTGTCACCAAGGCTGGTGAACTGAATACCAATATGTTGGCAAAAAGTGGAAGTGTTATAAACTTCCAAATCTTGTACTTGCCAATAGTAATTAAAGACCGAATTAGTTGTGTGATTAAGTACCTGCTGCTGTGAGTAAACTCACATGAAAGTCTTCAAGGGAAAGGAAAACTCCATGCAAGAATTTCCAAGCACATCCACTTCTCCACTCGCCCATTTCTCTAGCCATGCACTTACATCTATTCATCCATTCATCCATTCATCCAGCCTGCGGCTCATTCTTATATTCTCCTACTCGTCAATCCACATAAACACATACATTACAATAGCCAATCAATTTAAGAAACTCTTTACTAATGAGAAAGCAAGCCTATTGGCATTGACAATGCTTATTTTAAAAAGTAATGACAAAAGCTGCCGTAGCCAGACCTAAAGAACACCATTAATTTGGGTAGAACAAATGCCAATAGCTTCTGTCCTACAAGTCAGTTTGGGGAAGATTTACTTACATTTTAAGTTGTATTTGTGTCACAAAAGTGACGCAAATCAGCACAAAATCGTTTTTTATCTGATTTACTTTCCAGCACTTAACTTGTATAGTGCTGGAAATAAGTTGAAAGTAGTGCGCTACTTAGCACCAAGGGGGCATCCCATGCAACCACCCAAGGCTTCTGATGCTAAAACCTATTTACTAAATAAAGTAGACAGAGTTTAGCATCAGAAAACTGCGTCCTTTTGAAGTAGGTGCAAGGAAGGAGAAATGGTTTCATTCCTTCTTCGTTTTCCTACTTCGTACGTGTGCTGCACTTTGCAGCACACATACAAAGAGGGGAAATGGTTACAGTTAGTCTAAGCATGGGTTTAGATTTTCAAACATTTTGCGCTGATCTAGCGTCACAAAAGTGACACTAACCAGCACACAATTTTGGGGGGAAATTTACTTTCCTTTGCGCTGGAAAGTACCCTAAAAGTAGCGCAAAGCACTGGTTTGCATTACTTAGCACCAAGGGGTCATTACATGATGTCTTTTGACGCAAAACCCTATCTACAAACAATTGTAGACGGGGTTTAGTGCCAGAAGTTAACGCCACTTGCAAGGAGGCGCTAACAGGAGAAGCTTTTTTATTTCTCCTTTCTTTTCCAACTTTGCATGCATGCTGCACTGTGCAGCACACATACAAAGTTGGAAATGCTTTAAAACTTGTTTAGGCATGCTATTTTGTGCAGGAAGGATAACCTTCCTGTACAACACCTATACTAGACTGACGCACACAACCTAGCGCTATGGTGATGAGATGTGTGCCTGGCGCATCAGGGGCTTTTGAGGCCCATATCAGATGTACCTAGTGGTCAAGGAGACAGGAGAAATAGAGGGGGAGACTAATGTTTTTTCGCCAAACTTTATGTCTGCTTCTACCGCATTACAGTTGTCAGAAATGGGAATGTATGCGTCTTGATTGTACCTTTGTAATTTGTCGGGAACCTGTAGTCTCATGTTTCATTTGTTTGCCTTGGTCGTCATCGATTAGTCATGTTTACTGTGTCACTTCATGTGACTCTAAAAAAAGCTATGTTAATGGTGCTGTGCATGTATCCAGACCAACTATACGATTGTTTGTAATTTGTCAATAAATAAAATTTAAAAAGTGAGTGGAGGAAGGGCCACATCTCTCCTGCTCCCTCCCTGTCACGCAATGCAGCACAGCCTCTTTGAGTGCTGTGCGGCAGTGCGTGTATTTTTTGACAATCTGCCCCATGGCATTTTGTACTGGAAGGATATCCTTCCAGTACAAAACCTGTGCTAGACTCACAGAGACACCCTTTCACTATGGCACAGAGGTGTCTCCAAGGCGCACGGCAGCTGATTTCAGTGCCGGCGCCAGGGAAAGGGAAGGAGAGTGCCCTATTTCTGTAAATATGGCGCTCTCCTCTCTCCTTTCTATGCAGTGCAACATTTGCGGCTGCTGCACTGCACTGCGTGAATAAGTGTTACATCTGGCCCTTCATATCTCAGGTAGGTAGGAGCTAAGGGGCATATTAGCAAGGCGAGGCGATAGAATTATCGCTGCTTTTGCGGCTGTTTTCAGCCGAAAAGCGGTGATAATTTTATCGCCTAATTAGCAAGCTCACGCGTGAAACCTTGCTTTAGCGTGGGGATTCCTAACACCCAGCTTTGCATCTCTAATGAGATGCAAAGTGGGAGTTCCTGACCTAACATGACAGGAGAAATGTCGCTAAGCGACATTTCTCCTATCATCAAGCCCCACGCTATGAAGCATAGCGGCAGGAAAAGTAGCGATAACCCCTGTTATCGCTACTTTCCTTACGCCTGCTTCAGGACTGACTTAGCCATGATATCCTATGGAAGGTGGCTATCATGGCTAAGTTTGTGAGTCCCTATCATCAAGCTAACGCCACATTGCGTGAGATTATCGCTGGGTTTCCAGCGATAATCTCACGTTAGGCAGTTAGTGTGAGGATTTTTATTGCTTTTGAGATAAGCGTTGCTAATAGCACGCTATCTCAGCGATAAAAATCCACTATAGCCGGCGATAATTATCCTAGCGCTAAGTGCGCTTAGCGATAATTATCGCCGGTTGTTGCTGATATGCCCCTAAATAAGTACAAATAGAGGGGCATATTATCAAGCTAGGCGATAAAATTATCGCCGCTTTAGCGGCAGAAAACTGCCGCTAAAACTGCGATAATGGGCTTGATAATATGCTCAATGGAATTCCAATTGAAGCCCATGTTAGATGTCCTTCACATTTAACAACGGCTTGAATTGGAATTCCATAGAGCATATTATCAAGCCCATTATCGCCGTTTTAGCGGCAGTTTTCTGTCGCTAAAGCGGCGATAATTGTATCACCTGGCTTGATAATATGCCCCATATATCCATACTTACATGAACTTAATATTGACGCAATCGTGCAGATTTGCAAAAGCAAAATTCATTTAAGAATATGCCCATATTATGTTGTTTTTTCCTAAACGTTATGTGAAGAAAATAAATCAGGTTTTCTTATCTCTAGAGCTGGAAGATTTTACGTTTCACTCGTGCTGTTTTGTTTCTATGTTTTTGATTGTTTTGCAAGACGTTTGCCTCTGCGCAGTTCTGGAGCCGTGCCAAGCTTCGGGAGGTTCGGTTTGCTTACAGGAGCGCGTTCCACATGCTCGTGGTCCTGCAGAAACACTGCGAGAGTTCACAGGGAGCGCGCGCGTCATCACAGACCACACATCCAATTTTGTTGTCCTCGCACCACTCCGACAAGCACTGATTCAACCACTCCTGCGAGGATTGCCTCTGAACTGTGGCCCAACCGATTAAAATGCAATTACCACTCTTTGCTCTGCCATCTCGGAAGATTTATTAGAGGTAAGTGCACTGCCCGGTCCATAGTAACGAATAAGTCATCGTTTTGCAATTTATTTTCCAAGCCTAATGTTGGTATTTAGTTACTGGCCTGCAAGAAAGTGATGAATGGCCTACTGCACATGTGTTCCCTGGGGCCACGTGCCCAGATCAGTCTTCTCGGATGGGGCACGGAATGTTTGGAGCGATTTGAACTTTTCTCTAAAAATGTGTAAGAGTTGAGAGAGTGGAGTGTCAGGAAGAGAAATTGATGAATGGACGCCAAAGCATAAAACAAATCACTTAGGAATACTTATGAAAGAGATGAACTAGCTAGAGCTATGAGGGTCACCTTGGGACAGTTCTGTTTTTTTAACTTCTGTTCAGTGAATGGTGTTGAGGGCAGCCCTAGGGTTCTAATAGAAACAGCACGTTGGCAAAGAAAGGTGTGCAGCGCGCAGTAGATCCAAAAACAGAAGTGGCCTTAAGTCACCCATGCGGCCTTCTGCTAAGTATGCACCTTAAAGGGTTGAAGGGCACAATTCTGCATGGGTGGGTAGGTGCATAAGGATGCTGAATTGAGTGGACATCCGTCTACTAATAATATGATATATAATTTGAAATATCATATAAGTTGCTTTGCCCACCTGCTCCTGACAAGTCCTTACACAGGTCGGCAGTTACACCTATAATTATAGGCTGAGAGAACAGTTCTAACAGTGCATGATCGGCGGGGGCCCAGACATGTTGTAGGTAGTGCTGTGGGTTTTAGGCTCTGGCTGTTGGAGTTGCGCAAGGTGCCATGGCACCCCAGGGAGTGACGTCTCTAGATGAACCCTTTTGCTTGAAGGCACAAACAAGTTCTTTTGGGCTCTAATGGAGCTTAATGAGTTCCTCGTATCAAAATGTAACTTGTAAGATAAGACACGGCGACCAAACTGTACTCTTATTTTTGACTTTGCATCCACACCTTCCAACCATCAATGCATACTTCAGTTTGCAAAAAAACATGAACATGGTTGTAGATTACAGGGCCACACAAGGAGCAGCATTGCCCTACAGATGAACCAGTTTAGGATGTGCAGCATAGCATAGGTGTAGCCACAGAGGGCACACTTTTGCATCAACACAGGACTGCTGCAGAGAAATGTAACCGCAAGTACTAGTTATAGAGTTCCTTGGTCTATGAAGATATGGCAAAGACCAAAAAGGACCCTTTCGGCTACTTTGTGAATTTTCTTCTGGATTCCATATCCCCATTGATACTTAAATTGGATATTGTACTTCTCCTTGAGGACTTTAATGCTTAGTTATATAGGACTACTGCTCAGGAAGCTAGTGACCAGGTGGGAGTCTTGTCGAGCGGAAAGCCATCCAACAGACTGTCAGATGCTTTCTACTCGACATCGAGGATTTCCCTACGGCTGGTGTGTTACAATGACGACTGCCGGCGGAATTGTTATCCCAGTAATTGTGGCAGAGCCAGCCTCAACTCCGCCGTCGGGATTACAATGTTACTTTCCCAAAGCCTTTCCATGTCGGCCTTTCTGCCATGGAAAGGCTGTTGGAAAATGACTTTGGGGGCCCCTAGCATGGCTACCTCCCTCCCAGCCCTCCTCTATTGGGGATGGGGGGCACTTATGACGCCCCCCTAAACAATCCCTGCACCATGTGGCCGGCACCGTGGTGTGCCTGCCACATGGTGCAGGGATGTTTTAAAACATCCAGTTTACAATGGCAGCTTGGGCTGCAGGCCTTTTCCTCCCCCGCACATGCTGCCATTGTAAAATGGATGTTTCCCACCACCCTATGGCAGGTCGCATCCAAATTGTGGGGACAGAGCCTCCGACCTATGTTCGAGCGGTTCCAGTCCGCTATGGTGCGTCCGTCCGACATCTTAATGAGGGCCTATAATATTCCAAAGACCGACTTTTGGTCTAAGTTGGTCTAAGTTTATCTTTGTGAATACCAAAAAGTAGTAAACATACACTAAAGTGTAAGTTTACCTCTCTGAATCGGGCCCATTGTTTTTTTTATTGGCAATGCCCCTCTTTGCCTCTGTAGAGGGCTGAGTTAGCAGAAGCTACCCCATCTCAATTAATCTGTTCTGGTGTTTTTGGTTTCTTCCACTCTACAATTATCAAGATAGGTAGTACCTTAGCTACCCAGATTACTATGAACAAGGTCGCACACCTGATCCTATCTATGTTGCTCCTCTTGCTGCCATGAATCCCTTATTTGGCATGAAGGTCTATCCTAATGCAAATGATGCATCGACGATTCAGTCTTTTGATGGAAACAAAAACTTCCTTTAACCCAACTTCAAAGAATGTACACGCACTGTGGCCATCCTGTATAACACCAACTCTATGAGATTGAGAACCAATGAGACATTGGTCTTCGCAGATCTATGTGTTTTCGCTCATAACTGCTGGCCAACAGACATGGCAGGGTCTCCAATCTCTGCATCTTCTGCACAAAACCGTAGGATTCATTTTGATGTACACTTTTTATTCATAGCAAAAATAGACAAACTTTCCACTACCTGCCGCTTTACACTTTGTGTCATTAAGAAAACAGTCTTTACTGTACTTTACTCATATCACACTTATATTATTGCAATTCTCTTTTTCATAGCCTCCCCTGTTATTTTCTTGACAGACTTCAGCATACACAGAGTGCCACAGCTTATTTGAACTTTGTCTTGACCATAAGAGCCCAGTTTTCAGCTCATCTGGACTCTTTGCTTCTGCTGCCTGCTCACAAAAGATGACTTTTCAAGCTCTGTGTATTTGTTGAAAGCTATTGATAGAAGCTCATCCAGCTACCTCTGTACACTACACTCCTACTAGGCCCTTCTATGCCCAGGCTTCCAATGTTATGACTGTTCCAAGCTTTTTCTGAGTTTGGCTGGGTAGCAAAGCATTCTCTATAACCACAACAAAAGCTTGGAATTTCTGACCTTTGCTCTTGTGGTTAACTACTGCCCTTTTCTAGTTTTAACTTCTGAAATAGTAGCTATTTGATATTCCTTTTTACTAGACCTGTCAGCCTTAGGATGGTCTTCCCTCAATCTTTTTGCGTTTTGTGAATCTTTTTACTTGCCTTAGAACTCTGAGACCTTACCACTGCTAATCAGAGCTAAAGTGCTTATACGTATACCCTAAACATGTGTGTAATTGGTGTATTCCTGATCAACATTTAATTTACTTGTAAGTCCCTTGTAAGGTAGTATACCATATACCCAGAGTCTGTAAGTTAAATGCTACTACTGGGCTGCAGCACTGATTGTGCCATCAACGGAAGTAGTCTTTCAAACTTGTTCCAGGCAGGTCGCTCTCCAGACCGCATAGCTCCACCAAACTGTGCCTGTGCTCCCGCCCTCGCTGCTGCCGCGAGTTCGAGCCACCTGTGTTGCTTCTCCGTTTGCCTTTTTATTTTGTCTTCTTTGCCTTGTATCTCTATTCTATCCCGCCTATTTTTGCCATTTCTGCACTTTTATTTCCATAGCCTCTCTCTTACTGTTGGCCTTCTGCCACCTCACATTCCCACTGCTGCGTTCCCTGCGGCCCCGCCCCCCTCACTTGCCCATTCGCTCCCATACCCGCCTCGCAGCTGCTCCTCCCTCTCACCTCCCCTTCTTAATGGCGGCCGCGGCATTGCCGCACAGCAGGCGCACTGCTAGCGTGCCGAAGGTGGCCTAAGGAAAGCCCGTCTAAGCCCGTTCTCACCTGGACCACGCCCATCGCCAGACCCCATGGCCCCCGCAAGCACCACGTCACCTGACGCCGCTACGACGCCTACATCCTCCACAAGCTCAACGCTGGCCGATCATCCACCTGCTTCCAGGCCCACCAAAGCACACCCACGCACCCTTCTCCTGCCGAAGCTGCAGCTTCACCAGTCACCGGACACCTGCATGCCCTACCCCTCCCACCCGGGCAGGTCGCAACCATCTCAGATGCATACTACTCAACACCCGCTCTGTCCACAACCACGTCATCGAACTCTGGGACCACTCGACTCATCCTCGCCTGACGTCGCCTTTCTGACGGAGACCTGGATGAACCCCTCCTCGGCGCCCGACATTGCCATAGCTATCCCGGACGGCTAAAAGATCACCCGCAGGGACCGCACCAACAAACCAGGAGGAGGAATCGCAATTGTCCACAGGAATACCCTCAGAATTTCGACCAGCACCGAAGACACCCTCATCACTGCCGAACACCTGCACTTCCAGATCCACATGATCCCAACACCACCCTCAGAGGCACCCTTGTCTAGAGACCCCCCGGACCCTGACCACAGTTCAGCGACTCAATCATCGACATCGTCAGCACGCACGCCCTTGCTTCCACAGACTACATCCTCCTCGAAGACCTGAACTTCTACCTTGAGAACGCCAATGACAGCAACTCCACCACCCTGCTCGACAACCTCGACAACCTCGGACTCAAACAGCTCGTCATGACATCCATCCACTCTGCCGGACACACGCTCGAACCCATCTTTTCCGCCAGCAAACACGTCACCTTCAGCCATACCACCGAACTCCACTGGACCAACCACCGCTGCATCCACTTCATCTTTCAAGAAACACACCTCACACAACCACATGCAACATATCCCCCCCGCAGCTGGAACAAGGTCACCGAAGACCTGCTAATCACCACCCTCGCCCGAGACCCACCAACCGACCCCACCAACACCGACACAGCCGCCCGCAACTTCAAGCAATGGATCGACAACTGCGCCAACACTCTTGCCCTGATCAAGAAACTCTCAAACAGATCCACAGACAGGAGGGCCATCTGGTTCACCACTGACCTCCAGGCATCCAAGCAGACTTGCCGAAGACTCGAGAAGAAGTGGCGCCACGAACAGACACCAGACAACCATGCAGCTCTCAAGAACGCCAGACGTAAGCACCACCAACTCATTCGATCTTCCAAAATGACCTCATTCAAGGAACACATCAACAACCACGTGCACAACAGCAAAGAACTCTTCAACATTGTGAAAGTACTCGCCAACCCCAACTACAGCTCCAACGACATCCCGCCGTCGCAAGACCTCTGCGACTCCCTACACACCATCTTCCACCACAAGATCGCAGACATCCACAACAGCTTCAACAACCAGACCCACCGACACTTCAGACTCAACGCCCCCAACCACACCAGCCTCCTGCTCTCCTGGAACCACGTCAACGATGACGACACCATCAAAATCATGAACACCATACACTCCGGCTCACCATCCGACTTCTGCCCTTACCACATCTTCAACAAAGTGAGCTCCATCATCGCAGCCCAACTCCGGAAGATCATCAACAGCTCCTTCGAGACCGCCACCTTCCCAGAGACCTAGAAACACGCCGAGATCAATGCTATACTCAAGAAACCCTTGGCGACCCTAAGGACCTCAAGAACTTCTGGCCCATCTCCCTGCTCCCGTTCCCGGCGAAAGTCATCGATAAGACTGTCAACAGGCAACTGACCCGCTTCCTTGAGGAGAACAACATCCTGGACTCGTCCCAATCCGGATTCCGCAACAACCACAGCACCGAAACCACCCTCATCACCGCCACCGACGACATCAGGACCCTGCTGGACAATGGCAAGACCGCTGCCCTCATCCTCCTGGACCTCTCGGCCGCCTTCGACACTGTCTGCCACCACACCCTACGCACAAGCCTCCACAATGCAGGGATCCGCAACAAAACCCTGGCCTGGATCACCTCCTTCCTCCCCGGCAGAACACAGAGAGTCCGCCTCCCCCATTTCCGACCAGAAGCCACCAAGATCACCTGCAGTGTGCCCCAAGGATCATCCCTCAGCCCAACCCTTTTCAATGTCTACATGGCACCGCTCGCCAACATCGTCCGATCGCACAACCTCAACATCATCTCATACACCGACGATACCCAGCTGATCCTTTCCCTCACCGCCAAAACCAACCTTCATGAAGGAATGAAGGCCGTCGCAGAATGGATGAAGAACAGTCGCCTGAAACTGAACTCTGACAAGACGGAGGTCCTCATCCTCGGCTCCACCCCTCCACCTGAGATGACTCCTGGTGGCCGGCCACACTAAGAGCTGCACCGACACCCACCAACAACGCACGCAACCTGGGTTTCACCCTGGACTCAACACTATCAATGACCCAGCAAGTCAACGCCATCTCCTCCTCCTGCTTCAACACCCTCCACATGCTTCGCAAGAAATACAAATGGATCCCCACCGGAACCAGGAGGACTACCCAAGCCCTCATCAGCAGCAGGCTGGACTACAGCAACGCCCTCTACGCGGGAACCATGGCCAAATTCCAGAGAAGACTTCAACGCATACAGAACGCCTGTGCTTGCCTCATCCTCGACATCTCCTGCCACAGCCACATCACTGCCCACCTGAGAGACCTGCACTGGCTCCCTGTCAACAAGAGGATCACCTTCAAGCTCCTCACCCACACTCACAAAGCACTCCACAATGCCGGACCAACATACCTCAACATATGACTTATCTACTACACCCCGAACCGCCAGCTTCGCTCCGCTGACCACGCCACTGTTCCACGCATCCATCGAACAACCACCGGCGGCGATCATTCTCCCACCCCGCCGCCAAGACATGGAACACCCTCCCCGTCCACTTGCGACAAACCCAGGTCCTGCTGACCTTCAGGAGACTTCTCAAGACCTGGTTGTTCGAGCAGTAGCAGCACCCCCACTCCTCCCTTCCTCCCTCAGCACCTTGAGACCCTCACGGGTGAGTAGTGCGCTCTACAAATGTTTGATTGATTGATTGATGTTTGCCACTGCAGTGCCTGTGTGTGCAGTTTACTGCCGCTTGGACTTGCATTTTAAAACTACTTGCCAAGCCTTAAACTCCCCTTTTATTACATATAAGTCACCCCTAAGGTGGGCCCTAGGTAGCCCTAAGGGCAGGGTTCCCTGTAAGTAAAAGGGAGGATATGTACTTTAAAGTTTTGCATGTCCTGCTAGTGACACACAGCCTATTTCATTTTTCACTACTGCAATGTCTACTACTCTCATAGGTTGGCATTGAGAATTTCTTAACATACTTTTAAGCTGTTAATTCCTCATCAGAGTGGAGAAGTGTTTTCATGTTTTATATGGCTGGAATGGTATTGATAAATCCTACTTACTGGTGAAGTTGGATTTAGCATTCTGATTTTAAAATGCCACTTCTGAGAAAGCGAACATTTCTCTGCACTTACTGATCTCTATACACTTTACCTGAATCTCCTGAGGCGGAAGCCGGGAGTGACGCTTTGCTAAAAATTGGATAATTGCTCTTAAAACTGTGATAACTTGTATTTTAAACCTCTTTGCGCATACCCCCAGCACTGACCTGAGACTCCCCAAGACAGCCGATTTGAACGCTGTCAGGGACAGGAATTCACTCGCACGCCGCCATCACCGGCCGCGAGGAGCCACGGACACGCCCACCTCTCGTGGTCACGCCCACCCCTCGCCAAGCACATAAAGCGCGCCCTGATCCCTAGAGCTGCACTTTACCTGAATCTCCTGAGGTGGAAGCCGGGAGTGACGCTTTGCTAAAAATTGGATAATTGCTCTTAAAACTGTGATAACTTGTATTTTAAACCTCTTTGCGCATACCCCCAGCACTGACCTGAGAATCCACCAAGACAGCCGATTTGAACGCTGTCAGGGACAGGAATTCACTCGCACGCCGCCATCACCGGCCGCGAGGAGCCACGGACACGCCCACCTCTCGTGGCCACGCCCACCCTTCGCCAAGCACATAAAGCGCGCCCTGATCACTAGAGCTGCACTTTACCTGAATCTCCTGAGGCGGAAGCCGGGAGTGACGCTTTGCTAAAAATTGGATAATTGCTCTTAAAACTATGATAACTTGTATTTTAAACCTCTTTGCGCATACCCCCAGCACTGACCTGAGACTCCCCAAGACAGCCGATTTGAACGCTGTCAGGGACAGGAATTCACTCGCACGCCGCCATCACCGGCCGCGAGGAGCCACGGACACGCCCACCTCTCGTGGCCACGCCCACCCCTCCAAAGCCCGATTTCCCTCCATAAATTATGTGTCAGTTCATGCAGCGCAGCGGACGGGCGCAGCGGGCGTGCCGTCAGCGCGCCAAAGGCGCGCCAAAGGCAAGCCCGTCTGGGCCCGTCCGGGCCCAGCCGGACCCAGGCCCAGTTACTCTGCCCATTTCTGCCAAGAAATGCCCGACTTACTCTCGGGATAAGCTTCTGGCCCTAAACACCCAGAAACACCCCTCCTGCATTTATACCCATACGGGCGACAACCCTTTCACCAGCTGCAGCCTCTGTAACCCCCCTGGCCCTGACCCGGTACACGGTGGACTCCAACTAGGCCTACTTAACTGCAGGTCGCTCGTTAAACACGCGCATGAAATTAACCTCCTGATCTCAAGCCACGGATATCCTGTTTCTCACTGAAACATGGCTCACTCCCAACCATGGCCCTGACATAGTCCTCGCACTCCCTCCTGGCTACCTAATATGCTCGTTGAATAGACCAGAGGGTAGAGGAGGTGGACTAGCCATAATATACAAGGACGTTTTCACCTGCAGAACCTCGGATGGCAACATCAATGGATGTGAAAGCTGCCACTTCGCCATCCAAATCTCCCCAGTGACATCGCTGTCGGGAATGCTTGTATATCGCCCCCCCGGCCAAATCGCCGAATTTCCTAGCAAACTCATCGACCAGATCACCATTAAGTGTACGACTTCCTCCAATTATCTCTTATTGGGGGACCTCAATATCCACTTTCTGGACCCGGTCGACAAGCAGGCGACAGAACTTCTACAGGATATCACCTCCACTGGCCTCGGCCTAAAAAACCCACAGGCCACTCATGACAGAGGGCAGCTACTCGACCCCATATTCACTAACATCCAAGATCTGAACACCCGTGCTCACGTCCCCCTCCCTTGGACCGACCACTTCCTTTTCCCCTTTGAATGGCCTATCAACATTCCCCCCCCTCAACCCCCCAAAATCAGAACCCTTATTAGACGCTGGCATAAACTGGTCCCAGACGAATGGGCAGCTAAATTAAATGAAAACACCCCCCTCCCCTCTCAAGACACCATCGCCGCTGACAACGAATTCAATACTTGGGTCACCCAATCTCTGGATGACATCCTCCCGAAATCTAGCACCCTTAAACGTACCAAGAGAGTCAATCCATCCGCATGGTACACTCCCGAACTTAACCTATTACGAAAGGAATGCAAGAGGAACGAACGCCTTTGGAGGAAAGATAAAACGGCAGACAAGAAAGACATATTTCGTGCCTCCGTAAAATCTTATAAAATGGAACTACGCAATACCAAAAGCGCCTTCTACGAAGATAGAATCAAAAACGCCTGCTGTTCGGCCCACGAAACCTTCGCCATTCTTAAAGAACTCCTTCATGCCCCAGACCCCCCTGTTAAACCATTGGACCCCAAAGCAGCGGAAAGCAAATGCATTAAACTCGCCACCTTCTTTGATGAGAAAATACAAAAAATTCTCTCGGCCCTTCCCCCTATCGTAACTAGCCACATGGAATCGGGGATCCTGCCAACTATCCTATCCTCCTCTCCCATTTCCCTGACGGCCCCTCACCCTCCCTAGACACCTTTGGCCCAGTGTCCACGGAAGAGGTAGCCGCAACATTGGCTTCAATCAAAAGTGGGTCCCCCCGCGATCCTGCCCCTCTCCGTTTCCTGAAAAAAGTTTCCAGCACCATCATCCCCCCCTCACGTCGCTTATCAACTCCTCCCTCTCGCAGGGCCTAGTCCCCCATAGCTGGAAAGCGGCAGTGGTCAAAGGCCTACTAAAGAAACCTTCTTTAGACCCCCAGGACCTTTCCAACTACAGACCTATTTCCCTTCTCCCAGGAAACAGTAAGATCACGGAGAAGCTAGTGAACAAACAACTTTCACTATTCCTGGAGAGCAACAACTTACTCGGGGTCTCCCAGACAGGGTTCCGTCCAGGCCAGGGCACCGACATCGCCCTCCTGGCGGCTGTGGAGAAGGCCAGAAGCATTCTGGATACAGGAGGATCAGTGGCAGTGATCCTCCTGGACCTCAGTGCGGCCTTCGACACTGTGAACCATCATACCCTAATCCAACGACTGGGAGAAATCGGAGTAAGGGGCACGGCCCTGAAGTGGCTAAAATCTTTCCTTGATGACCGCTCCTTTCAAGTCTGGGAGAACGGCAGCCACTCACCCGCAATCCCTCTCCGCTGTGGAGTACCGCAGGGCTCATCTCTTAGCCCGACGTTATTCAACGTGTATATGTCCCCGCTGGAGAAACTGGTCATTCCGTTCGGCGTATCGATCATCAATTACGCCGACGATACCCAGCTGGTGGTAACCCTCTCACACCCGCACCAATCTCCCTCTGACCTCCACAGCTGTCTCACTGAAATCCACAGCTGGATGAACTCCTCAGCATGAAAATTAAACGGTTCCAAGACCGAGATCTTGCTGCTCAGACACAAAGGGCCCTCCCTGCCACCTCACCTCTGGCCTGACTGCTTGGGTGACCCCCCTGCACCCAAGGAAGAGGTCAAGAGCCTGGGCGTATGGCTCAAAAACGACCTGAGCTTTAGAACACAGGCAAAAAAGACGGCAGGAATCTGCTTCGGACTTCTCAGGGCCTGTAGAAAGATCTTCCCCCTGCTCCCCGCGACCGCCAAGAAACTTTTGATTCAGGGCCTTATCCTGGCAAGGCTTGACTACTGCAACGCAATCTATCTGGGAGCTCCTGAAGCCACTCTCAACACCCTGCAGAAAATTCAAAACGCCGCGGCCCGCCTACTCACTGACACCCCCGCCAGATCATCGGCAAAGCCAGCCCTCAAGCTTCTCCATTGGCTCCCAGTCAGAGAAAGGGTTGCTTTCAAGGCCCTCTGTCTGGCCCACAAAACTCTTTATAACAACGGCCCTCCCCTCCTCAAGGAATTCATCATCCCCTACAAAACGAAAAGGGCCCTCCGTTCCAGCGGAGAGAACCTTATCACAGTCCCCAGAGTTAACAAAGCCAGGTCCGGAGGCCGCCGCTTCTCGGTCCACACGGCCAAACACTGGAACAACCTCCCCCGGAGACTGAGAACTGAACCCAATCTCCTTCAGTTTAGGAAGGCACTGAAGACTCTTCTCTTCCCTGACCCTTAACCCCCTCCACCGCTGACCCCCCTTGAGTTCAGGTTCTAGCGCTGGGATGCTCTAGGGTTACTACGCGCTCTACAAAACCTTAAATAAAATAAATAAATATACCTGCAGCCTGTGTTCAATAAACATCTGGGGTGGGTGACAGCTACACTTTGTGCATTCCCCCTAGACAACCACAACACAAGAAGGATAGGTGTGTCTGAATACCCATCTACAGATATCTGCTTTCTGATGGCTTTGCCAGGCAGGATGGAAGGGAGGGGCTAACATTTGAATAGGCAGTGCCCTGTCCTGTCTGTGCTCTCCAGTGCAAAGTTTTTGGTTCTGCTCTAAAACTGTTATCACCAAACCCTAATGTTGAGCATGTGGTAGGGCATACCCAAGTTGTGGGCAAAGAATGTCTTGCTATTAGCACTCAAAGCTTGCTACGAGGAAAAGTGCCTCTATAATGCCTGGAGCGACCCTTGACCTTGTTAGGTAGGTCGCTCCACCTCCACACAGCACCGCCTGTGCATCCTGTCCATGCCCCAGCTGCCGCTGCTGATGTATGTTAAGGCCCTCCTACGGCCAGTGGTAGGCCTTAGGTCTATTCGATTGTTCATTGCACTGCTGTTTCGTTTTCTCTCTGCCATCTGTGACTGCTGTTGTCTGTCTTCCCCCAGTGCCTTTATTCTCTCCTGTACCCTTCTTTCTTTCTGTTCCCATCATCACCCCCGTGATCTGTGCCCTCTTTTTCCTTTTTTGCCCCGGTTTTCCTTTCTGTGCCCCGGTTTTCCTTTCTGTGACCCCCGTAATCTGTGCCCCTGTTTTCCTTTCTGTGCCCCTGTGATCTGTGCCCCGGTTTTCCTTTCTGTGCCCCCATGATCTGTGCCCCGGTTTTCCTTTCTGTGCCCCCGTGATCTGTGCCCCGGTTTTCCTTTCTGTGCCCACTGACCTGTGCTCCGGTTTTCCTTTCTGTGACCCCCGTGATCTGTGCCCTTGCCCTCCGTGCCGTCCACCGCTCCTGCTGCTGCATCCCCTGCGGCCCCGCCCCCTGACTGTCCATTCGCTGCCCCTACCTCCCGCCTCCTGCCTCCCAGCTGCTCCTCCCTCCCACCTTCCCATATATGGCGGCTGCTGTGCGGCCGCGCCGCTGGCGCACCGAAGGCGCACCTAAGGCATGCCCGTCCGTGCCTGGACCATGCCCAGCGCCTGGACTCCTGGCCCCTGAGCACAGTTTAGCGATTCCATCACCGACCTCGTCAGCACACACGCCCTCGCCTCCACGGACTACATCCTCCTCGGGGACCTGAACTTCCACCTCGAGAACAACAATGACACCAACTAGTCCACCCTGATCGCCAACCTCGCCAACCTCGGACTCAGACAACTCGTCACTACACCCACCCACTCCACCAGCCACACGCTTGACCCCATCTTCTCCGCAAGCTCCCACGTCTCCTTCAACCACACCACCGAGCTCCACTGGACCGATCACCGTTGCATCCACTTCACCTTCCGGAAACACACCACCACACCCAACAGATACCGCGCCACTGCTGGAGCAAAGTCACCGAAGACCAGCTTTCCAACTCCCTCGCCCGGAGCCCACCCACAGATCCGACCGATCCCAACACCGCCGCTCGCAACCTCAAACAGTGGATCAAAGACTGCGCCAATACCCTCGCCCCCCTCAAGAAGCCCTCCAACACTCACACTAGCAAGAAAGCCAGCTGGTTCACCGAAGACCTCCAGGCCTCCAAGCGAACCTGCCGAAAACTCGAAAAAAAATGGATCCGTGAACGAACACCGGAAAGCTACACCGCCCACAAGAACGCCACCCGCAGACACCACCCCTCATCAGATCTGCCATAAGGACCTCCTTCAAAGACTGCCTAGACAACAACGCACACAACAGCAAAGAGCTCTTCAACATCGTGAAGGAACTCTCCAACCCCAGCTCCAGCACCAACGACATCCCACCTTCACAAGACCTGTGCGACTCGCTGGCCACCTTCGTCCATCGTAAGATCGTAGACATCCATGACAGTTTCAACGCCGTCACCACCCCGGCAACCACTGAGACCCCCGCTCCCACGACCACCACCCGCACCAACCGCATGACCTCCTGGACCAACATCAACGACGATGACACCATCAAGATCATGAGCACCATCCACTCCGGATCCCCAGAAGACCCCTGCCCACACCACATCTTCAACAAAGCCAGCTGCACCATCACACCCCATCTCCGGAAAACCATCAACATCTCCTTTGAGACAGCGACCTTCCCGGAGAGCTGGAAGCACCCAGAGATCAACGCCTTACTCAAGAAACCCAAGGTAGACCCCAAGGACCTCAAAAAATTCCGACCCATCTCCCTGCTCCCGTTCCCGGCGAAGATCATCGAAAAGGCCGTCAACAAACAACTGATCAGCTTCCTCGAGGAGAACAGCATCCTGGACCCATCCCAGTCCAGGTTCCGCAGCAACCACAGCACCGAAACTGCCCTCATCGCTGCCACCGATGACATCAGTACCCTGATAGACAGCGGAGGAACCGCGGCCCTCATCCTCCTGTACCTGTCAGCCTCCTTCGACACGGTCTGCCACCGCACACTCCGAACACGCCTCTATGACGCCAGAATCCAAGAGAAAGCCCTGGACTGGACCACCTTCTTCCTCTCCGGCAGAACACAGAGCGTCCGCCTCCCCCCCTTCCGCTCCGAAGCCACAGAGATCATCTGCGGCGTACCCCAAGGCTCATCCCTCAGCCCAACGTTGTTCAACGTCTACATGGCACCACTCACCCGCATTGCATGTCGGCACGACACCCAGCTGATCCTCTCCCTCACCAAGGACCCCCACACCACCAAAACCAACCTCCACAAAGGAATGAAGGCTGTCGCCGACTGGATGAGGAACAGCTGACTGAAGCTGAACTTGAACAAGACGGAGGTCCTCATCCTCGGATCCACCCCCTCGGCAAAGGATGACTTCTGGTGGCCGACTGCACTAGGAACACCCGCAACACCCACCGACCACGTAGGCAACCTAGGGGTCATCCTCGACTCTACCCTCTCCATGACGAAGCAGGTCAACGCCGTCTCCTCCTCCTGCATCAACACCCTCTGCATGCTTCACAGGATCTTCAAATGGATCCCCACCGAAACAAGAAGGACGGTCACCCAGGCCCTCGTCAGCAGTAGACTGGACTGCGGAAACGCAGTCTACGCAGGAGCCCCAGCCAAACTCCTGAAACGGCTTCAATGCATCCAGAAAGCCTCCGCACGCCTGATCCTCGACATCCCTCGCCGCAGCCACATCACACCCCATCTGAGAGACCTCCACTGGCTCCCTGTCAACAAGAGGATAACCTTCAAACTCCTCACCCATGCACACAAGGCACTCCACAATACCGGACCAACATACCTCAACAGCCTCTACACCCCCACCCGCCAGCTCTGCTCCGCAGACTGTGCCCTCGCCACCGTCCCCCGCTTCTGAAGAGTGACCGCCGGCGGTAGATCATTCTCCCACCTCACCGCCAAGACATGGAACACCCTCCCCATCCGCCTGCGGCAGACCGAAGACCTTCTGACCTTCAGAAGACTTCTCAAGACCTGGCTCTTCGAACAGTAGCAGCTTCCTCCTCCCCCCCCCCCCCCCAGCACCTTGAGACCCTCGCGGGTATGTAGTGCACTTTACAAATGCCATGATTGATTGATTGATTGATAGTCCATCAAAGTGCTTTCATATTTAAGAAAAGAACCAGGTATTTACCTTATGGAACTCAGATGTTCTTGCATGTTTCTGGTCTTCCTTGAAAATAAGTTCCATAGTTGTCCGGCTTGTACAGTGAACAAAATTTTACTGATTCTTCTGTTTTTGTAATATGGAATGGATAGGCAAAGAGCTAGTCTACAGCAAAGTGCTCTGTTTGGTGAGTAACATGGATCAACCTGGGCCTGATGCAGCGTGCCTTGAAGGTGGAGCATTTGGCTATAGGGAGCCAATTCCTCATCAGAGTGCAGTAGTGTTTTCATGTTTTATATGGCTGGAATGGTATTGATAAATCCTACTTACTGGTGAAGTTGGATTTAATATTACGATTTTAAAATGTCACTTCTGAGAAAGCGAATATTTCTCTGCACTTACTGATCTCTGTGCCTGCAGCCTGTGTCCAATACACATCTGGTGCGGGTGACAGCTACACTTTGCGCATTACCCCTAGACAGCCACAACACAGGAAGGATAGGTGTGTCTGAATACCCATCTACAGATATCTGCATTCTGATGGCTTTGCCAGGCAGGATGGAAGGGAGGGGCTAACATTTGAATAGGCAGTGCCCTGTCCTGTCTGTGCTCTCCAGTGTAAATTCTTCAGTTCTGCTCTAAAACTGTTATTACCAAACCTTATTGTTGAGCATGTGGTAGGGCATACCCAGGTTGTGGTCAAATAATGTCTTACTATTAGCACTCAAAGCTTGCTATGGGGATAAGTGCCTGTATAGTCCATCAAAGTGCTTCCATATTTAAGAAAAAAAACAGGTATTTACCTTATGGAACTCAGAAGTTCTTGAATGTTTCTGGCCTTCCTTGAAAATAAGTTCCATAGTTGTCCTGCTTGTACAGTGAACACAATTCTACTAATTCTTCTGTTTTTGTAATGTGGAATGGATAGGCAAAGAGCTAGTCTACAGCAAAGTGCTCTGTTTGGTGAGTAACATGGATCAACTCGGCCTGATGCAGCGTGCCTTGAACGTGGAGCATTTGGCTATAGGGAGCCATTGAAATGCCTGGATTGGAGAACTGGCACGAGGCATTTTACTAGGCAAAGGTGAAATAGAAGTAGTGCTCTTGATTCTTTGCAGATTATGAAGCATAGATAACCCTGCCCTGAGCTATTGACATTTTCACATTCTACTTGTAAAATGATAAGGGAGATAGCAGCATTTAGTCCTAGGTATTTCCTACTAGAGGAAGGAAGCATATGAGTGTTTGAATACTGTGGAAAAGCGTCTTTTAAATTGATTCACTTGAGGGCTCAATGTGAGGTAAGAGTCCCTATTCACTCAAGGGTTTCTTACTTCCATACTTAAAGGTTTCTTACTTTCTTTCTAAAGCAGGGGCTCCAGCTGCTTGAGTCACATCGTTCTGGGAGATGGATTCTCTAATAGTCACTTTTTAGAATATCTGTTTTGGAAAGTTTAACATGGTTGGTCAGTATCCATTCCTCCAAGTCACAGAGACATCTGTCTATTATTGAAGGTTCTGGGGACTTATTAACAAGTTCCTTGCGCTGTCACTTTTAATATGAGAAATAGTGAAGTAAAGGCGGGGCAAGGGGCTTGTGGTTTTCCAGTTTAAGGATAATCTGTCTCTTAAGCATAATTGTAAGAGGCTAGGGGGATGTAGGAATGGATCAGCTCTAGTAGTGATGTTACATAGAGGTTGAGTAGCAGTAGAAAGGTAACTGTGCCATTGGAAGCTCTAGAGTATATGGTAAAAGTGGTTGATTTGAATAGCAGAAGTAAGACAAAGCTGTGCCTGCCCTGGAGGTAAGAGAAGTTCTAGTCCAGGATATCTGGGACAATGTCACTCCTTTTATTACTTTTTATAGGAGGATGACACTGGAAATCAAAGGGTGGTTAGCAAAATCTGAGGGTTGAGGTTCTTTGTTTTTCATGAAAGGCCTGATACAGGAGGTCTTGAATTTAGCAGAGAAAGTTACTGTCCTTCAGAAGGGGACACCTGACTACACTTTAAGTCCTCATTTATTTGAAATGAAGAATACGGCAAGCATTTCTGCCAGAATTACAACACTTTAGAAGGTATAACACCATGCAGGAGTATGTTGTATAACAGGAAACAGGAAACAGGATTATGAATATTTGTCAAGAATAACTGCACAGAGGGAGAATATGGCAGCAGGCTAGCAGCTGGCCATTGGAGCTGACCAGTTGAGATGTGTCAAATAAAGCCTAAGGTTGCTTTAATTAAAAAAACTTGCAGTTGAGATATTAGTTTGGAGAAAGGAGGATAAAGGAAAGTCGGGTTGTGGTTTCTTTTCCAACAGCCGTCTCAATCTTTCCTTCTGAACTAAACCACGGCACACGTTGAGACCTCAGGAAGGGAGCCACACTGGGCTAAAGCCATGCACAAGCTCCACAGAGGCAGCAGAGCTGAGACGAGTATCTCCTTCCGGGGGAGGAGAGGAAGAGGCAATATGTGCAAGCTGGAGGCAATCGGAGGGAGTGAAGCAGTCTCTGCTGCATGCCCAGTTCTGAAGGACTCGCTGCAACCATCGGATGATAGAAGGATAGACAGCAGACCAAGTCTGTATGATAGAGCAGCCCGGCGGCCAGTGGTAAGGAGTAAAGTGAATAGACCAGGTCTGGAGGGGGGAGCCAAAGTAACAGTGCACCAGGATCAAATAACTCACAACAATAATACCAATCGGTTAAGATACACCTTAAGAGGCACCCCCACAGGTCCCACTCACGATAGATCTAAAAACTTTGATGGTCGGGGTAGTGAAGTCTACAAGTGAGGTTAGTCTCTCTCTCCCAGTCCAGTTGCTTCATAACATATTGATGCCTAGCAAGAAATCCATTCACCAAGAGGGGGAAACAAAGAATGAGAACCAGGAGCGGAAGCTAAGCATTACCCCTTCATTTCAGACTTTCTTTAAAGTTATGACCAAGACCCTAATATTAAGGAAACACGGGCAAGAGGAGGGCCAAAAGGTGGATCAATGAGAATCCCAAGAAGGAGTCTATGACTCAGTTATCTCACCCCCTAAGGGCAAGATGGAAGCGGGAGGGGCAGTAGATTTCACGAGCCTTAACAAATACCAAGTCTGAGCTACAGAAGACCCAGAGGCAGATGCAGAGGTGGCTACTCACTCCTAGTTAGCTAGGTCAGCAGTAGGCAAGTCCAGTGTGGAGATTAGTGCAGTTAGTTTACACCTTCATGGGGACACTCGGCCAGCACAGGTTCCAGTAGGTTCTAAAATCCCAGCAATAGAGGCAACATCAACCCAGTCATCAAGCCAGTCGGTTGGAGATTTTATTCAGATCTTAACTACAGAAATTAGGAGTAGATTTGAGATCTCAGAACTAACCCAGAAAGATATAAGGACGGACTTCGATAGTCTGGAAAACAGATGATGCCCTAGCAAATAGACCTAATGTGTTGGAAATTTCAGTTAAGGAGTTAACATCTCATATTGCAACCGATAAAGAAGGTATAAAACTCCTGAAAGAAAAAGAAGGGCTGCAAGAGAAGTTAGAATCTCTGGAAAATATTCAAGGGAGAAGCAACCTTCATCTCCTGAAAATTCCAGAAGGGGTAGAAGGAGACAATCTGAAATTATTTGTTGCAAGAGTGATTAAGTCATGGACCCAAGTAGAATTCTCAGAACAAGATATTATTAATGATATTCAGAGGATACATAGAGATCCATATTGGCTGAATCCCAACAGAACCAAGCCTAGGAAGATATTGGTTAATTTTCATACCTATAATATAAAAAAGAGGGTGTTCTATTAAAAGCTCTGAAAATGAAGTCCCTCAGGGTCAATAAGATAAGTTTTGAAATCAGATCAATATCTCCCAGATTACTTCAAATAAACAGTGTGAACAAGGGAAAAGGCTGGAACCTTTGAAAAAGTTGGGAGCAACAGCGTAATTAAGATTTCCTGCTGAGCTTAGAGTGATGCACAATAATAAGATGCATAACTTCAGACGACATGAGGAAGTGAATTAATTTATAAAAACAATCTCAGAGGCTATCAGTAGTTGAGGCTAAAGGGATGGAGTGACAGGCACTCTACTTAAGGAAAAATCTCCTGGTGTTCCATCTTATCTTCAATGTTTTCTTTCCCCCTCACTTCAAGTAACTCCTTTATATCCCTTCTGTTACCGGTTTTTATGGATAGTTTTAAGACCACGGCCACTCAAGTAATAACGGGGTTATATCTCAATGGGAACAGCCTCTAGGCAACAGGTCATGAGATGCAAAGGTGGATTCTCCTGGGGGTGTGGAGGGGAGGTTAGGGTTTGGGTTAGAATTAGGGGTAAGGTCACTGGGTGGGAAGCATAAGGGAAAAAAACAAAAACATGTCCTCATTAGTTTCAGATTTGTCTGGAATCTCGGTAGAAGATGATACACTATCATTAGGGTTATCTTTTTTGGCTGGCAGAGAATAGTTAAGGACCTGACATCCCATATAAAAATACTGTCCTGGAATCTTAATGGCCTGAGGGTGAAAGGGAGAGGAGAGAGGCTTTTGCAGTAGTCAAAAGATGTCCAAGCACATATTATTATCTCACAGGACACCCCTAGAAGGGAATGTTTAGAACTGTTTGGTTGTAGGAGATGGGTACAGAGAATAGTCTGCTCCAGTCATTCCATTAATGTAAAGGGGGTGGTGAAACTGATTAAAAAAAAACTTATCACCCTGGAAGAAAGCATAGTGGATAAAGCTGGTTGATGGGTCATTGCAAACTTTGGATATACCACCAAATGTTCACCTTGGTGGATTACTATGGCCCGAACATTGCTGATTCAGGCCATTGAGAGAAAAGTTGACCAACCTATTGAATTTCTAGGATCCCATCATCCTGGCTGGTGATTTTAATGTTATCCTGAAGAATACACTGGACCAGTCAGTTAAAAGCAGGTGAATTATGACTAATAAAATGCTATCTTAAATCAAGATTTCTATGACGCAGCGGGATTATGCGATATATGGAATGAGAGGATGGGATCCAAAAAAGGTTTCACATACAAGAACAAAAAATATGGTCACCAATCTAGAAAATATTTGTTTCTTGTTGGCCAGAGAATAAAAGAGCATATTCAAAAAATTATACACATAGGAGCCCATTTGTCTGATCACCCCACAGTTTTATAGCTATGGCCCTTCCTACCAGACCAAGCCCTAGAAGGTGGACTATGGATCGTACCTTGTTACTGACTGAGGCAGCTATAAAGTCACTCAGATTAGATACAGAGGAATACTTCATCATTAACTTAGATAGTGCTTCTGATGGGGTGGTTTGGGATTCCTACTATGCATTTTTAAGAGGGAAAATTATCAGTGTGCTATTGTTTAAAAGTATGAAATACATCGCAGAGGTTGGAAAGCTAGAAACTCAAATTCAGCCCCTGGAATGGAAATTGGTCAGCGTAATGGATGATAATGAGAAAGAACCATTACAAACCTCCCTCTAAAAGGCTGTTTGGAGGTAGCAGTGGAAGAATTAACTCACTTTGAGTATGGAGACAATTGTGGGAAATTGCTTGATGGGTTACCAATAGAAATATACAAAGTATTAAAAGATGTCTTACTCCTGATCTTGATCAAGTTTTTTCCAGAGATATTTGAGAATGGTTCAGTAATGCTTGAATCACAGTGACTCTAATTTTAAAACCAGGGAAATCTCTGAAAATGTGAGAGTCATATAGACCAATATCTCTTCTATATATTGATTATACATTTTTTGCAAACATTTTAGTGGAGCAATTGAATGGAGTAGTAGGCGACCTTCTCCATGAAGACCAGAAGGGCTTTATAAGAGGGAGGAGAATACATGAGCTGATAGGAGCAATCGTCGTGCTACTTCACATAAAGTTCCCTTGGGAGTAATAACTTTAGATGCCACAAAAGAGTTTTATTGGGTGAACTGGGTGTATTTGCAAGCAATGTTAAAGCTATATTATAATTTAGATAATTATTTTTGTAGGGTGTTGGCTAGGATATATCAAACACCTTGTGCCAGAGTTTTGGTAAATGGAAATCTTACCCCACCTTTTAAAACCTTTAAGGGGACAAGGCAGGGCTGCCCACTAATTCCATTATTATTCAACTTGTGTATTGAACCATTGGCAACTAAAATCAGAAATGAGAGTTTGATAACCTCCGTTAGGTACATGGGGTGGGAGAAGAAGGTGGTCGTATTTGTATATATATGCAGATGACCTTATGGTGTACATCTCAGATCTACACGTGGCAGTCAAATTAATTAATAGCTTAACCCTGAACGTGGTGAGGTCGCAGGATACTCTAATAGTAACTCTAAAACAGAGGTCATGGTCTGGAACCTGGAAGAGGAATCTAATTTATTCAAGAAAGAAATTAGATATCTAGGGATTAAAATCACACAAGATATTAAGAATCTCCTGGAGGCAAATTTTTCTAAGGTAATGAAAGAGGCCTGTAATATGATGCTGAGCTGGTCCCACCTACCTCTAACTATGTTGGGGAGAATAAACCTGGTTATAAGTCAATCCTCCCCAAATTCTTTTTTTATTTGTATTACCCCTAACTTTTAAGAGTGAGTATTAGTAAAAATACAGGGCAGGATCAGCAGTTTTATTTGGTCCTGGCATAGCGTGGAAGAAACTACGGAGGAAGAAGGATAAAGGGGGCTTATCCCTGCCGGATGTACGCTATTAGGCCTGAACTTTTAAAGAATGGCAAGATGCTGCTGCGGGAGCCTGACAGTTCAGATATTGGCAGAATGTTTAGTGTGATGCTGGTTGACATAAGAGGAGGATGCCAGGGATTTATGTATACGTTTGGTGATCCCAAATACTGCAAAAAAGTGTGCCTTAAGGTCTTACAATGCATGGCTTTTTTATGGTTTTGGATCAGAAAACAGACTAAACCTACCTATTACAGTAGGTTAGCGCCCATTTGGGTTGCACCAGGCTCCCCCGAATGGACCAAGGACAATTTGGCATCCCCTCTAAAAGCGACTGGCCTGGAGAGGTGGGGACGGTTGGTGGTGGAGAGTGACTTGATTCCGTTGGGCAAATTTGCAGATTTAACTGACAATAAAGTCTCCAAGTTTAAATACTGCCAAGTTAAAAGTTAGCTCCAAACAGCAGGAGCAGGTAAGGGGTGTCCAGCGATCTGGATAATATTTGAAACCAGGAGACAGTAAGAGCTAAGGAAGTCTTCAGATGGTGCTGGTTTGTGGTGGACTTATCGAATGGTGTTTTTGGACTGCCAGATGAGCTGTGGAAAAGCCGCTTGCCGGAGATGCAGCAAGATGATTTACGGAAAGTATCTTTTAGCATTCTTTACACTACAGTTACATCTGCCAATCTAAATCAAACTACCTTTTCTGCTCCCAGGGGGCATTTTGGACCCCTTTAAAGCTGTCGAAATTGGGAAATGGAAGAGTGTCAAGATGTGCAAAATGAGGAAAAGCTGATGATGTTCACATGTTTATGGAATGTCCAAGGATCCAAAAGTTTGGAGCTGATGTCAGTAGGTGCATGACAAGCATTCTTGATATGGCAGTCCAGGTAAGCCTATCGCTTATCATTTTTGGATTGGTAGTACAACAGGAAAGATTGAGTAAAGATTTTTTTAAAAATTCAGTTTAAACCTTCTTGCACAGAGGGATATTTGCAGGAAGTGGATCGGTAATTTCCCACCTATGGTCATTTACTGGGTTAATTCTATCAAATATTTTCTGAAGTTAGATAGGGCTGAAGTGACGAAGGAAAATTAGTTTTGGACTCCGGTATTGAGATGGTTAGAGCTAGAGGGGTAGATGTATACTGGAACAACACTTATTAGGGATGGTCCAATGATCACGCCTCTTCATGATCTCCACTTCTCTCTTCATGCTTTGCCATTTGGTATTGATGGCCATGGCATAAGATTAAGAAGAAAATGGAATTTGGTGCCTTAGGTGTGAATGATCTTCCAGGGTAAAGGTGCATACAAAGGAAGATTTCAGAGGTTTAACCTAAGATTAATGAGGACCAAAAAAGAATAACAGTGCAAAACGAAGCTACCTCTATAACATGGAATATCAGCTAAGGAAGCGCAGAATAATCTGGTAGGGATGGATACAGGGTATAGTGCACTTTAACACTGCTAACCAGTGCTAAAGTGCATGTGCTCTCTTCTCCAAACATGGTCAAATTGGCCTATACTTAATTGAAACATTTGGTTTACTTATAAGTGCCTAGTAAATTGTATTATCACATGTGCCCATGGCCTGTAAATTAAATGCTACTAGTGGGCCTGCAGCACTCATTGTGACACCCACTAAAGTAGCCTTTTTAAAACATCTCAGACCTGCCACTGCAACCCATAGTGCAATTTTAAACTGTCATTTTGACCAAGCTAAAATAAATCTTTTTCAAGGCCTATACCTTCCTTTTTAGGTCTCGCCTAGCGATGCAGCACGAATGTGCTGCCATCACTTTGCGAGGCATGCAGTATACACTATAGGTGAGGGTAGCACCGCCCACTCCCCAGCCCACTTTTTCATTGGCTTGTGGCCAAGCTGATGACTTCTGATTAGTTTGCAGGCTGCTAGTCCCGCCTTATGATGGCCATGTCTCCTTCCACGGCTATTGGCCCCTTTACTGCATGTTTCCTGAGTACTACTTCGCAGTCGATCGTCATTTGGGCTTCTTTTTGGTAGGATGGTAGTTAGTTTTGGGCTTTGTTTTAAAGGGGATTGGGCTTGTTCCTCTTGTGAAAGCTGCTGCTGCTACAGTGCGCTCTGTGTACAGGCAGCATGGTTAAAAGGCACTGGGCACCTGGTGATTTGTAAATTTAAAATATTCCTCACGGCGCCCGCTTTCACTTTTAAATATTGAGTGTGAGGGCAGCCTTTAGTTTAAAATACTTAGTCTGAGCCCGCCTTCATTTCTACATCTAAACGCGACGGCCGCCTTCACTTATCCCACCATCACTTTTATTTCTAAGTGTCACAGCTGCCTTCACTTTTAATTATTAAGCGCGACACACTGCTTCACTTTTAAATTGTTAAAGCATCCGAGGCATTCTGGTATCAACTCACATTACATTCAAACATGGCCGTGAGCTTTGCTGCCTCCAAATCACCTCCCGGTTTGCAGCTCCCCTTGTTTGGGCTTCTTTTTGGTAGGATGGTAGTTAGTTTGGGGCTTTGTTTTAAAGGGGATTGGGCTTTCTTTATCGTGTCTCTCTCTTCGCTCGCTCCTCCACCCAACAGGTCTCGCATTTGTAAGCATTCGAGATATTGACAATGCTACAAATGCAACTCAGAGCGAGGCTTGGTGGGGAAATGTTATGGTCCGGTGCTGGAACAGCAGAGGTGTTTTTTTTAAAAAAAAATTATTTTTTATTTCTGCCAGCGCCCGTAGGCTCCTTTAAAAGAAGAAGCAGGGAATACGGCCAGTTGAGAGTGGATGTGGCTTAAGAGGCGAGCTGCGTGATTGGACCTGGGGGACTAGGTTAGAGCTTAGCATGCTGTGATTCTGGGCAAATTCCTTAAGCTCCCGTACCTACCAAAAACGAGTGTATCCTTGTGTAATGTAACTGGTGCACATGTAAAGTGCTCTAATTGCTTCAGTTCGAGTTCAAGCGTGTCACGCAGTTTGGTGCTTTCGTTCCCTCCATATTAAACAATAGATGTTTCAGCACCCAGGCTAATGTGCTACATAGCTAAATGCATATAAGTCCCCAAAGGCGAGACCGATGCATTGCAAATGCTTGTTAATACTTATGTCAACCCTAAGGCATGCCCTAAAGGCTCATGGGGCAAGATACATTATATTAAAAAATACATGTATGCTTAGGTCTTACAATGTCCTGACAGTGAAAAACTCCTAAAGTAGTTTTTACTGTTGTAAGGCCTCTCTCCCTTTGACTAACATTGGGTTACCTTATTATATTTCATAGCTAATAACTTTGTATTAGAAGCTGATAGAGATTTGCTGTTTACACTTAAATTAATTGTAATGGCTGGCAACCCCTCTTTAATGTTAAAGTCAAATGTTAAGTCACAATTCTAAAAATGACACTTTTACAAAGTTGGAATATTATTGTCCTAACCATTTGTGCCTTCTGCCAGTGCCCTAGGTCACATGGCTTTGAATGGCTCTGCTGTTGGGGTTTGTGTATTACGTCCAGACAGTAGCACAAAAGGGGTATAGGAGTGGACAGGATGGACCACCCATGCAAAATGGCTGGGAGGTGCTATACCCAGCTCCACTTACATTTCAAAGAACTTTCCCTCCTGCACACACAAAGGAATCTGACACCAGACAAGCCCTGTCTTTTGTCAACCCAGACAACTTGGAATCTTGTCAGGGAAAGGGAAGAACCTTCCAGAACCAGAGGGGGGTAGGGCTGTGTGAGAAATTGAGTTGCTGGTTGACTGGGGTGTGAGCATTGGTCAAGCAGCAACCACAATCCTTGTCAGGGTGAGGCACAAGCCAACCCTAAATTAACATGTGTTCAACCCTCTGGTAGCTTGGCACCGAGCAGTCAGGTTTAACTTGGAGGCAATTTGCAAAGTATTTGTGCAAGACGTCAAACAGTCAAATTGTGAAAATATCACACAAGAAGAGTCCCACACCAGTTTAGAAAAATAGAACTTAATTTAATAAATAAAGGAAGACCAAAATGACAAAAATCCAATCAGTAAAACCAGAGTAATGAATTTTTAAAGACTAAAGTGAAAAATAGCGCCTAAAAGCATAAGCACCAACCAGGGATATCTGGTTGTGCTGGACCTGGTCAAATACAAAAGTTCAGGCCAACCATGGTGGAACGCAGGTCAGATATAGTCCCCATACCTTCTCAAGTTTTGTGCCAAGAGTCCCATTCACATTGGAGAGGGCAGAATGGGAGCGAGGAGAGCATTGCTGACAGTGGTCAGCATGGCGCAAAGAGCAGGCAATATGTCAAGGATGCACGGGCTGGATCTTCATACTGGTGCTGCTCCATCCTTGGAGTCACTCTGTGGTTCTGGGTTTAAGGTGAAGTTGCAGGTCCAGTTTGTCTTCCCCAGGCAAGAGGGCAGCACATTTCCTGCATGGAATCTCCTGTCTCCCCTGGCTTCGAGCTTGGCTGCAGTAACGAAGCAGGGTCATAAGGCTCTTTGGGGCATATTAACAAGGGCCGGCGATAAATATCGCAAAGCGCGCTTAGCGCTTGCATATTTATCGCCGGCTATCTCTGGAATTTATTGCCCAGTTAGCGGCAATAAATTCCAGCGCATCGCCGAGGCGATAAAAATTCCAGAGATAGTGTGGATATCGCCGTTTTCCATTGTGGAAAACGGCGATATCCTAGATGATAGGGCCTGTAGTCTTAGCCATAGAATCCACCCCCCATGTTAAGTATGCCTTAGTCAGAAATTTAACAGACGTTAAATTCTTGCGTTAAGGCATACTTAACGCGAGTTAAAAAATCACTACCCTTCCTTGTTAATATTGCGATATTTTCCCTGGTTGGTTTCACAACCACGCCTAGTTTGCATCTCATTAGCGATGCAAAGTTAGACGTGCTGGAAACGGGCACTAAGTCATCAAAACACGCAATAGCGTGTCTTTGCTTATAAGGCGATGAAATTATCGCCGCTTTTCACCCAAAAACGGACGCAAAAGCGGTGATAATTTAATATCGCCGCCTTGATAATATGCCCCTTTGTGTGAAGGAAGAGCACAGGCTATTCACTTGTAATGAGGCTGTGCTTAGCTCCATCCTTCCATCTAGTTAGCAGATGGCCAATCCAAGCACACGTAATTTATTTTGTAGCTCTCAATGCGTTTCATTGAACAAAAGTAGATCTCAGTACAGAAAAGGTTGGAGACCCCTGGTCTACAGGCTCAAAAGGACTAAGGGCAGGAAAATGCTAACTTTCTAAAATTGGCATTTTCAAAATTGTAATGACAAATTTGACTTTACCATTAAAGAGAGTTCATCTTTACAATTTCTTACACACCAAACATTACATAGCCACCAGCTCCCAATTCGAAATAACAACTTATATTTTTTTAAATTTTTATTTATTTTACAGAGTTTTATATAGCGTGACCTTGACCCGAATCGGGTATCAGAGTGCCTTACAGAGCACCAGCTGCATTCAATGAGGACACATTAATTTTTGTTAGGCACAGGTAGATTAAGTGATTTGCCCAGAATCACAGGATGTTCAACGTCATTGCCGAGACTCAAACCCAGTTCCCCAGATGCGAGGTAGACTGCCCTAGCCGTTAGGCCAACTCCTCTCCTCAAAGAAAACATGGTAAGGAATTTCCAATGTTATCCTATGGGAGGGGGTAGGCCTCACTGTATCGAAAAACACGTTTAGGAGTTTTTCAAAATCAGGACATGATAAACGTAAAAGTACATGTCCATCATTTGAATTACACTACACACTGCCCTATGGGCTACCTAGCGCCTACCTTAGGGGTAACTAATATGTGATAAAGGGGGAGTTAAAGGCTGGCAAGAGGGTTTTAATGCCAAGTCGACAACACGCAGTAACACGCTGGGAGGGAAGGTGCTTTAAGGGGTACAGGGTGTCACTGGGTGCAGGTCTATTTGTCCTCTGTTGTTTCTCAGAGTGGAGAGCAACAGTCTCAGGTAGTGGGGGGCAACAGCCCCAAATGCTAGGCCCCCTTTTTCAACGGTCCCTTCTACCAGTCCAGGGGTGGCAGCAGGAGACTGGTCACTCAGCCCAGGATCTGTATCCTGAGGCTGAGCAGGGGTCAGAGGTGAGTCCTTCCTACCCCATCTAGGGCTCTGTACCATCAATTTAGGAGTGGCACCCCAGAGGTATGAGCTTTCAGGACACCCAGGGTCGTTGCCTCTACTAGCTCATCTATCACCAGTGGCGACTAATTCCCCAGAATGTATTCAATGGGCATCTGGTAACTAACTATGACCTTCCTCTAGCTCACCTCCCCACCCCACTCCAGGGATACCAGGGCCATGAGGTGGACAAAGAGCTGTCCCTGTGCCTGAGTTACCCTACACACCTGACAGGTGTACTGCTCTGAGGAAATCAGCCTTTCCACTACCATGGTCTGGCTGGTACCAGTGTCCCTCAGAGTAGTGACAAGGTCCTCATTCACCTTAACCTGGTGCACATGATGACTCCCAACCTCAAAGATCACCAGTCTGCATTCTGAGTTCACTCTCCAACTAGGGGAGATTAGGGCATGATCTACTTCCTGCCCCTGGGGAATATCTATCCCCTAAGGTTATATTGGCCACTCCTGTAGAGGTCCCACAAGAGGACATAAACCCACCTCTTGCGTCCTAGTTGAGAACCATCAAAGCAGGGGTGGATTGAAGTGGGGTGCCTTAGTCCTATCCCCACCTGAACCTCCCTCCTTCTTCTCAGAAGGGACATCGGAACCCTTTCCTTGCCCCTCAGCCTGGAACCTGTCTGTGTCTCCCTTGAGCTCCCCCTCACTCTGCTGGGGGAAATCTGAGCCACCCTTCTTGAGGCTACTCTGAAGTACCTTTTTAGACACTCTGGTGCTGCCCCAGACGTCTTCATCAGCAAACCTCCTGGGATCAGCAAGCTTGCTATCTGCCAGCTGTTAGTGCAGCTCTGGAAAACAGATATTGGGCATGTTCTCACTCCAAATTAGACTGGACAGATAAGTAAAATCATCCACTTTACTGCCCCTCGCCCAGCCCTTCTGTGTATTTCTGGCATAATATGTCATGCAGGCCTGATTTGGGAGCTTGTGGCTGTCTCTGAACCTCTAACATTACTTCTCAGGGGTCAAACCAAACTAGCAACAACGATTGCCTTCATGGTGGCATACTTGGTCTGCTCCTGTGCCTCTAGTGTCAAGAGTGTGTCCCTCTCCACTGTTGGCATGTGTTTCCACAGGCTATCACTCCTCCCCCCAGTATTCCTCTGGGACCTCTTGTACCATCCGTGCAACCTCATAAGCAGCAAACCAATTGTCCATATAATCACCGAACAATAGTTGGCACCAGCTCTTGGGGTATGCAGGTTCTCACCACTCCAGCAGCCACTGTTGGTACGTTGGCAGGCTGCCACCATCACTGTTGGGTCATGTAGGTTATCTTGCCTTTAGCAACAGCTCCCTCATGCTCCAACAGTAGTTTGTGTCACAGCTAAGATTCTCTCAGTCTCAGCCTTCTCCTTTGCCTATGCCCTCTCAGATCAGGCTTCTTTACCCCCATGGCTAGTTTCTTTTCTACCTTCTCCAGCTTTAATTTGTCCAGCTCTAGCTTGAACTTCCTTTCCTCCCTCCTGTCCTCCAACTCCTATGGGGTCATACCCCTAGAAGACACACTGCTCCCTGTCACGGATGAATTTCCAATCCTGTGTGTAGGTTACCCCACTCCTCAACAAGTTGCATTCCAAGGTCCTCCTTCTCAGATTTCTCCTCATAATCCTCTCACTCCTGGTCATCTGTTGGCGACTGGCGGGCCTCTGACCATGCCCTCAAGACCTTTTGGAGCTCCACCTTTTCTGTGCTCCTTTTGGCTAGCATTCCCCTCTCCTGGCAAAACTCCTTGAGCTCAGCCATAATGTAGCTCTCCAGGTTGGCAAGGCTCCAAATCGTGCAAAATGCAGCAGCTAGGCTGCTAATGGGTCCTCCCAGGTTTGTTTCGGTAAAAAAGGGTCTCAGACATCTCCACTGGCTCCCAGTAAAACAACGGGCTCAGTTTAAAGCACTTTGCACTGTTTTTAAGGCCCTAAATGGCGCAGGACCCGACTATTTGAACCAAAGGTTCAATTGGTACATTTCTGGGAGAACTCTGCGTTCTATGGAAGCTAGACAAGTGATTGTTCCCCCAGTCAAAAAAGCTAGCTGGGGTGGCAAGAGCATTATTACAAGTGCTGCAAAAGATTAGAACAATTTACCAATTTACTTGAGGAATGCAACCAAGCTCCTTACCTTTAGGAAAAGGCTGAAAACCTGGCTGTTTTGGGAATAGATTTTTTCTATCAAAAGCAACCAATTAGGCAGTGCTCAGCGGCAGGACACCTTAGGCTAATAGTCACGCTCTAAAATCTTTTTTATAATATAACATAACAGCAAGCTCAAACTTCTTCCTTGCAGGTGGGGTCACAGACACAAACAGTCAAGTAGAGTAGGAATTAATTTAGAAAACAAAAAGGTCAATCAGGGAGAATTAAAAACTCACATTTGTCTTAGATATGGGATGGTAATGTACACCAAGTCACTGTATGATACTGCACAAACTATCCCACCACAGGCACCAATGTGAGGAACTGGGTTGTTGGCTGACTAGGGTGTGAGTCCTGGTCAAGCAGCAACCACAATCCTTGTCAGGATGAGGCACAAGCCAACCCTAAATTAACCTGTGCTCAACCCTCTGGTAGCTTGGCACAGAAAAGTCAGGCTTAATTTAGAGGCAATATGTAAAGTAATAATGTATTGCTTCAAACAGTAAAATAGTGAAAAGACCACACACAAAGATCCCAACAGAAAATAAAGCTTCATTTAATAAACAAAACAAGACCAAACAGGCAAAAGTCCAATTAGTAAAACTGGAGTTATGAATTTTTAAAGAATAAACTGCAATATAGTGCCTAGAAACAGAAAGCATCAACCACGGCCAACTGGTAACGCCAGATCGGGTCAAAGTAAAAAGTCTAGGCCAACCTCAATGGAGCATGGGTTGAATACAGTCACAGGTTAGTCCTGCTGAAGATTTATCTTTTCAAGTTTTGTGCCATGAGGAGTCTAGCATTTTGGTCCGTTTTTTAGAAATTAAAAGATGTTTTACAAAGCTCCAACCTTCCCATTATAATTTGAATGTTTTTGTATCATAATTTGGGTATTTGTTTGATGCATGCTCGTTTCTGTATTGTGTGTTGTTTTGAGGGTCACATCATAGAAACTTTTTTTAGGTGGGGGTCCCCGGCTTCCAGATGAGATTCATTGGTGGTCCACAGAAGTCAAGAGGTTAAGAACTGATGCTCTAGGCAATGAGCTCAGGTAAGATGGTAATGATGCCATCAAACAGAAAGTGCTATGACTTTGTAAAAATAGTTTGTCATAGAACATTTTCTCTTGCATTCCAACTGAAGGTCTAATCAACATTCATGAAGAAGTGTGGCTCAATGATTAGAGCGGCAGACCCTGATGCAGAGGTCTAGCCCGGGACCAGGGTTCAATTCCCCGCCTCGGCGGGTCTTGGGCTCAAATTTCCACGGACCTGATAATTCTCGCCTCGGTGCCATTCCAATCATGGAGTCCCACTCTGCAACTCTGGGCAATAGCTTGCTTAATCTCCACAATGGCCCCCACAATGCTAAGGATGCCTGGCCTCCACCTTGGGGGTGCCCAGGAGTGGACGCCTCACAGGGAAAGCCAGGATGGGTTCCACAGCGGTATTCATACAAGCACCTTGAGACCCTTTCGGGTGAGTAGTGCGCTATACAAGTATCAATTTATGATAGGAGATTCCTTAAAGGAAATAAGTTTATCTCAGTCACATAATCGGCAATCACACCAGCTTCTCTGGCTAATGTCAGTATGTAGGGTGCCCAGTGCTTTTAATGGGCCGGTACTGCCCGGTATGGAGTACCCCTATTTTTTTATTTTGAGAGGGAGAGTACCGGCACATCTCAAGAGAGAAGAAATACTTTTAATTGGATAGTACCCGCACTTCTCAGAAACAAGCAGGTACTCTGGTACAGGGTACCTGCACTTCTATTTTTCCATGTCAAGCACTAAGGATGCCCTTGAGGGCCATGGGGAGGATCTAGAAGATAGAGTAATCTTTTGACTAACTATACATTTTCCATAGAACTGTACATTCTACGTTGTTGCTGCTTGAATTCTTTAATTTTTGGAACACTAAAGCAAAGGGCCAGATTGGATGCATACATTTTGTTTAACTGATAGGTTCTAACACAAACACAACTGAATTCATAAATCAAATTAAACTATTGTATTGGTCAGCAGGAAAAACAATACACATATGTTTACCAGAAGAACATAAAGAACTGATTTGGAAAAATAAACTGTTCTAATGGAATGATGGTTTGTTCAAGGTTAAGATGAACTATTAAAGACTGTGAAGTTGATGAAGTTGAGGAAAGGTTTTAGGAAACATGAGGATCTGGAAGCAGTTAAAACTATGCACCGTGGGCTGGACGAAAAAGAGCAAAAAAAGACATCAAAGGAATGAAAACTGAATCAAGTCCAAGGTCTTTTAGGCAATGATAGGCATTTCAATAATTGGCATGGCAAGGAAGGTAAGACACTCAAAAATATGAACTGCACTTATTCTAAAATGTTAGGATATCACTACCATGGAACTCTTCCAGGGCATGAAACAAGTAAAAGGATTATAAGGATTTTTAATTTTCAAAGGAAACTAGTAAAAACGAGGAACACATTGAAATGTAAAAGAAAACAATCTAAACTAATGACAGACAAGTTTTCCCCTAATCATTTGCTTACATATAATAATGGATGCATTTATCTTAGGCAACGTTCAAATGGAAGACAGTAAGACACATGGCAATAGCCCTATAGAAACATAGGACAATTATATCATAAGTATACTGGGAACCACAGAAAGTACTGTTAAGGCAGAGTGGAAAAAACCAAGAAACAAGAAGAGCTAATGTGAGTATCCTCATTCTGACCTAACAGGTCATGTTTAGGTTGAGCATTCGAGACCTCTTGTATATACTTTAGTATATACTTTAGTATATATATCATAGTATATACTTATATGTGTATGTACTTTGTGGGCTGTGGAGATCAGCCCTAGGACTTGTCTGTTTCCGCTTAGGGGCTTTTCTTTCTGTTCAACTGCCTCTATTTAACTGTCTTGATAGAAAAGGACTAGCAGAGGTCAGTAAAATACCAGAATTGCTTTCTGCTGAGGGACTTTCTTTTATTAATTTTTCTGGCAACCGCCTCTATTTAACTTTCTTGATAGAAATCGACCAGCAGAGGTCAGTAAAATACCAGAATTGCTTTCTGCTGAGGGACTTTCTTTTTTTAATTTTCCTGGCAACTCCCTCTATTTAACTTTCTTGATAGAAAACGACCAGCAGAGGTCAGTAAAATACCAAAATCACTTTAGCATTCTCTAGATTCCAGTCCATAGAAATTGTCTTCCACGAGCACCGTAGACAATAATATTTTTTTCAAATCTTGTATTTTCAGTGATATGACCACCGAAGGCCCTGCTTTTATATTAAATACAGAGCTTTGAACTATACCATTTCCCACTAAAAGGCAATATTTCTCTCCACGTGTTCCCATACCTGGCATGTCACGCATATAAGGTCCCGAAGGCAAGACCAATTGCCAAAATGGTATGGAGCCCTTGGCTTTCACCAGCAGGGTTGACCTGGTCACCAGTTATGAGACAGGATCAGATAGACCAGCCAGAGTGTGTAGAGAAGCACACGTCTAAATATTTGTCTTTGCTTAAGGAACTTCCTGTACTCTGCCAGTACTCTGCGACGAGGGCTCCTGATTTTTACCTCAAGTAAATAACAAGTAAAAGAAACATTAGGTAAACAAAATGCCTTAAAAAATCAAAAAAATTCACATATTATGGTTATCTTCTAAATTCAGGTACTCCAGAGCCAGCTTACGAACTGCAGGCATGACAACTAGTGAAAACTCGTTTCAGCTTTAATTTTTTCCTAAGAAAGTTCAGTTTCAAATATAAATACATTTTGCCATTTTCATTTTTTAATTATTTTGTACAAAGACTCCGAAGGGAGTACCTTACGTTTTGGCAGACAGTCCATTAGCACACTGATGCACTTTTAACACCCCCACTCTCTCTGCTTGGCAGAGACAGTTCTACCATATTTACAGATCCCTATAGAGTACATGGTGGGGTGAGAGAAGTGAGTATGCCAAAAGTTAAGAGTAAGGTCATAATAAGCCTCAAATACCTTGTCTTCCATGTGGTGTAGATTCTATTAACTCCTGTCAACCTTAATTTCCCTTTAGTTTTTAATGGAATAAATAATATTAATTTATGAGATAATCAAATTTAGGAACGGCCATGACTCACAAGAAGCAGAATCTTGAATACATGCTGATGCCCCCCACATCCAACAACAACGGAACTAAAAAGAATATTACCCAATGTGGATCTGAATATAAGGTTTATGCCGTACATTAATGGAAGCTGCTTTTGCTAACTACCACTGACTGCAATAATCATGGTATTATCAAGGGCCATCTGCAATGAACAAACCATTTATTTCAAGACTGATTTGCATATGGCTGGGTCCAAACTGTGTTGACGTGGCGAGCAAAATAACGGTGAATTAAACCTAGATCTGAGACAAGGGGTGAGTGTTTGTTGATGTTCAACACTCCTTCCACTCCGTCCATCATTTGTTTTTGTGATGTGCTATGTACACCCTCAGTGACTAACGGTATGCTCAGACGTGGGTCTCTTGTTCGCTGCACCACTGGATTAAAAGCTAGACTGGCTGATGAGGGGTGATACCCCGAAACCAGTCCCAGGATGCTTGTTTCCGGTCAAGGGAGGCCCTGGCTTGGTAGTTCCGGCTAGACTGTTCCCATCGGGGGCAAGGTTAAGACTGATTTGCATATGGCTGGGTCCAAACTGGGGTGACGTGGTGAGCAACCATGAGTTAAACCCAGATCCCTGACTGGGGGGGAGTGTTTGAATAGTTTCAACACTCTTTTTCATTTTATTATGCGATGTTGCACTGTGGTGAATTCAACAGTCATAGATATTTGTGACCACCAGCACGTTCTGGATTTCTTTTGGATTGGATAAACAATAAGACCACTGGTCAAGAACAAGACCAATCAAATATTTATCTAGAAAGTTTGGGCCAATCATATACTTGTCTAGAGAGTTTTGGCAAGGCATTTTTGCAGGAAGAAGAGCTGTGTTACCTTTGAGTTACTCTGGAGTGCAACTTAAATTTCCTCACATTCATGGGGGATAAATCATATGTGAGTAACATAAGAAAATGAGGGTCTAAAGTAGATTAAGCCACTCATTACAGGTGTACTGATATTCCTGACTAAGCTGACAACAAAGGTTGCTGTCAAAACCAGAAATGACAACTTATGTGGTAAAACTTCGGTACCAAATTTTTCCTTTGCAGACATTTTAAAAGCTAAAAACTGTTAAAATGGCTGTACGGGAAAAAGAGAAAATTTGAAGAATGACTGTATTTGCTAAAACAGTGATAATCCGAGTAAGTGCCTATTTCACAAGGGCCATTCTGGGTGCAATTTTGAATGCCGCAGAATACCCACATTTTGGTAAATTCCACATTTTAGTGCGCCCAAAATTTGGAATATCATTGCTATTTCAAAGTCACACGTATTGAAGATTGTAGAGCCCTTACTGAAGAGTTCTTTGATAGCATGTACATTACTTCACAATGACTCACCCTCCCTCCTTTGTGTTGAGTCACATCAATTTCGGTACTCACTAGAGATGCCACTGTCCAGCCATGGTTCTGCAGGTTGTGTGGACAATGGCTCCAGGATTTTAGAATACCTCTGCTTTCAAACAGTCTCTTCTGGTAATTTGTACTACTCTTTTATTCCCTTGGGTGGAGTTACATCTTTCTGAGATGTACTTTCAACTGGCTGGTGATTATATATTTGACCTCGTTCCTTCTCTTGTCAAATAACCAATCACCCCATTCTTGAAAAAGTTGAAAAAGCACTTCAGAATATCCCAAGTGAAAAGAACTGCATTACTACTAATATCATCTACCTACAACCAGACAAGAATAAAACACCAACTCTCGGGTAGTAATTTGTGATATTCTTTTAATATTAGTCTCATTCCAACTGAACTCCCACAGGCATTTCCACCCAAAAGGATTTGAAGACCCTACCTTTCAAGCAACACTTTACTGCATTTTAAACTCAGTCTTTGCAGGCACAGATAAAAGCTGTGGGGCGGGGGTGGGGTGGGTATTGAGGAAATCGACATATGATGGGATCAGTTAAATTAAATTTAAAAAAAATAAAACCACTTACCTTGCGCTCACCGCATTGCCAAGTTGGCGATGCGGCGAGCGCAAAGTAAGTGGTTTCATTTGTTAATTTAACTTATTCTGTCGTACGCCAACTTCCCCGACCCCCACTGTGCCCTGCCCCCGTCCCGTCACACTGCCCCACTGCTCTTTCCCCCCCCAGCCGCGACTATTTAAACTCTATTTTACCAGTTGCAACTGATGTGCTGACTCTTTTCTGCAGCTCCCCCCTTCGATCCTTTCCCATGACTAACCCGCGCTCCCCTGCTTTTCGAGCTGCACTTCAATCATGTAAGCATCACCCTCTACTCTTAGGCCATCCTCCTACATCAACCTCCCACACATCATTCCATGAATCATGGAAGCCCCCATTGTTATACAACGGAGCATTGCTTTGCAACTATATATTTATGCTATGTAACTCCATGCAGAAGAATACTAACCAAAGAGGTCTAACCACACAGGTCTAGTAATTACTTATTTCATTGCTACCTCCATGGGCGGCATTTCTTTGTTGGTGCTACTGGTTTTTCCAACACACACAGAAAATAAGCAAAATGTCTAGCTCCCCTGATGTCCTCAAAAACTGGAAAACAGTTACATCGTATTTTTCTAAAGTACAGTGATATCATCATGATTTGAATGAGGAAAAAGTAAGCCAAAATGTTACAGCATCAAAGGGATAAGTGAATCCCTACTCCTTATGAAGTGTTAATGAAATCAAATTCTCAAGAAAAGGAAGATGCCTAAATCTATACTGCAAACACAAGGAAGATGGGTTAGAGTCTAGTGTAAAACCAAGGGCGTGTTACGAGCTAGCTGCAGTGGTATTTTCCAAGCTTGTTCCATGTGGGCTGGTGTTCCATACCCTGGATAACAAGATGTATGAATGCAGAGCCTGGTATTTAGACTGATATGTAATTTCCTGTGACAGTATGTTAAGTTGTTGTTTCAGCTATACTACGGCATTTTGGCTGCAGCTTTTTGAGGTAGACAGGCCATCTCAGAGATCGCAGAAGAACAATTATCTCTTCAAGTCCTTCCGGAATTTAATGTTGTCTTTTTTTCTGGGTCAGTGCGTGAAAAAGAGGAATTGTTCAGCACATAGGTTGTTTCTAAGATCTCAAGATCAAATGTCTTGTCTCTGGCTTTAAATGCAGATCAAATAACCAGTATATCAGGACAGTTATATTTGCATCTGGTACTTATAGGTGTATAAAATCTGCCTGCTCCAGACTCTTGCTTTTCCTAGTTTAGGGAAAGGATTAGATAACATCAGTTTCGCTGGTGTCTGAGAGAATGGCCATCTAGTATGTTGGGGACACCTAAATCCTGTATAATTCTCAAACATTGCCAAAGGCTTTCCCCATCTAATTGCACACCTTACTATAGAAGTAATAAATGGTATAGTAAGTGCACAATTGAGTTAGAAAATCCCATAAACTGAGCCATATTTTAAGAAGGGTCTTGGGAAAGACATTTCTCTAAATGCTAAAAACCTTTCCATGTGTAAAAAGAAAGGAGAAACATAAGCTAATTGACATAATTCCTGAACCTCTTTGTACATACTAGCCACTTGCAGACAATTCAAAGGGCCCTAACTAGTAATCTGCATATACCTGAAAACCCATATTATTTTTAAGATTTCAAAGTCCTGGGCTCAGGTGCAGGTCTAATCCCTCTGACTACGGCAGAGGGCAGCAGGACAGCAATCCAGCAAGGTAGCATTCCAACAAGACAGTAGTCCAGCAGGGCAGCAGTCCAGCAGAGTGGCAGTCCTTTCAGTAGCACAGCAGTCCAGAAGTGTACTGAAGGGTCCAGAAGTGTACTGAAGAGTTGGGGTCCGAGGTCCAATATATATGCCTGGTGCCCACTTTGAAGTGATGGAAGCTTCTAGAGATTTCCGCTCCCCTGAGGAGCCAGGCATTACCTTCCTCCCTGTTCTGGCCCCAGCTTATCTGGGGTCGCAAAAGACCAGAGTCAAACCCTTTGTGAGTATGCTCAGGCAGAGCCTACGTGATGTACAAGTGTGGTAGGTGACAGCTCCTCCCCCTCGGTAACTCAGAGAGGCCCATCCTGCCGACAGCTATCGTCCCTTTGGCCCACTGTCTGGGAGCTACACACTAAGACCGAAATGCCAGCTACACATAGTCATATGATTCAGAAACAGGCTGCAGGCACCAAATGGCTAGGACAAGAAAATGTCAACTTTCTAAAAGTAGCATTTTTAGAATTGTGATTAAAAATCAAACTTCACCATCAAATAAAACTTTTAATTAATATTCTTTAGACGCCATTCTCCAACTGTCTACCTGCTCCCAATTCGAAGATCTAATAACAAAGGAGCCGATTCACAGAACTAATCTGAGATAAAATCCTAAACTTACTACTTTTGGTATTCACAGAAGGCATTTAGTAGCAGTAAAGTTAGGACTCCTAACTTTACTACCACTAAAATGAGATAAAATCCTAAACTTACTACTTTTGGCATTCACAGAAGGCATTTAGTAGCAGTAAAGTTAGGACTTCTTACTTTACTACTACTAAATGCCTTCTGTGAATACCAAAAGTAGTAAGTGTAGGATTTTATCTCAGATTGGTTCTGTGAATCGGCCCCAAAGTTAACTTATGGGAAAGGTAGGACTTGCAGTAGTGAAAAACAAATTTAACAGTTTTTCACTACAAGGACATGTAAATCTTAAAAGTACATATCCAACTTTTTAAATATACTGCACCCTGCCCTCTGGGCTGTGTAGGGTCCATCCCAGAGGTGACATATATGTGTTAAAAAGGAAGGTTTGGGCCTGGCAAAATTAATATTTTGCCAAGTTAAAATGCAATTCAAAACCGCACACAGAGGATGAAATAGAAAGCCTGAGACATGTTTAAAGGGATATTAAGTGGTAGCACAATAAGTGCTGTAGGCTCACTTGCCCCATTTAATTTACTGGCTCTGGGTACATGCAGTACCACTTTCCTAGGGACTTACAAGTAAATTAAATAGGCCAATGGGACCAGTGGCAGTGAATGCATAGCTTAGCTGTGGCTAGCAAGGTAGCCAATCAGCTATGCGCATATGAAGTCATGACAGGGAGATCTGAAATGTCATGGAGGAGGGCAAGCTGTGAAGAGGGCAAGATCAGCATCTGACCACATTGATTCATTAAGCTCCACATCTGATCCAAGAAGGCGGGAAGTGCTGGGAAGGATCACAGAATATGGAATAGGTCGCAGTGGTATGCACCGCCTACAGCAGAGGTCGTGGGGCAATAGCTTCACCAGTTTGAAGGCGGACCAATACCAGTCGTCCAGGATCTTGAATATAAGGATTTCAGGTGGACTTTACCATTGTCAAGGAACACAGACTCCCAAGCATCCAGGGTGTAGGCCTTTCCCAAACGTGGTTGCCATCGAAGTCTAGTAGCCATTAGGGACAGGAGGGAATGACGAATTTCCTGTAGAGACCTGATACTACTCCCCTTTATTGGCCGGGAGTCCTTAAGTATTGCAGGAGAGAAGAAGGACGCAGTTCTACTGTGGGGGGTGTCACAGGAGGTACAGAGGCAAATAATCAATTAGCAATAACGCCAACAGTCAGCAGCCTGGAGACCAAATTCAACTCGGAGGATTGGGGAGGATTTGAGCCTCCCACTGTACCGGGGGCGTGGCATGAAGCAGAAGTGAACAGACGCGAGCTGTGGCGCTCCGTCGGCCTTATCCCCCAATCACACCCATCCTGAGTCCCGGGCACAGATATTTTCCCTGGACTGGAAGCCAGGGGATCCTCGCTATCTGTGACAGCTGAGGAAATATGAATTTTGTGATCAGTTATGTCCCCTATCGTAGACCCCAACGGCTCCATGTGCATGCTATAAGTACATGTATGTTCCCTCCAGTTCCAGTTTTGAAGACGCAAATACATGTGCGTCCACCGTCAACATGTCCTCTTTCAGATCCGCCATGAATGGGTCAGATATGCCATTCCTAAGTATGAAAGGCCACCGACTTTATGTGGTTCACTTTCCACATTTTACAGATTCAGGCGAGTAGGCCCTGAATTCTGTCATCAAGCCTTTCCCTGCCTTCTGCCTCTGAAAGCTCCAGTCCGAGCCTGCATCTGTATCCATGAACTTTGTCCTACTCCCTGCGCGGCTAACGGTGCCTGATCCAGCCTGTTGCCTGCCAAAAACTGTATTTCACCTTCAAGATTATCTGCTCCGCTCCTCATCTGATGCATTCCTGTCTAGTAGTTTAGGTAAACATTCCTCCAGCTACAGTGCAAAGGGCCAGGCCTCGCTGTCCTCATGCAAGTAATTCATAGCCCCTGTTACCATGGAAGATTCCTGCCCCCTCGCATCTCATGTAGACACTTAGACGCTCGTACACGCACTAACAGTCAGTATAGAATAGATTCCGTCCGAGAGACCTTTCCTTTTGGATAATACAGTTCTTTAAACATAAGATATTAGATATGATTTGGGATTAGGTTGACATGACCCCTCAGACTTCTGTCTCCACATGTAGAGCTAAATGTCAAGTCCCCTTCACCCTCTAGTTGCACGTCAATCACACGTCATGCGGCTGCGCGCGCATCTCTGCCAAATATTTCTGCTGACATTGCAGGATTCTCCTATGGATCCACCCACTTGTGACATCATGTATAATGACGTTTTCTAAGTTACGCCTATATGTCCGCCTTTTTGGTTACGTATGCATATTTTATCTATCTTATCAACTGTTACGCCTCCTGCATCTGTTTCATTATAATGCATTTTCTTATAAAAGTGATTACCTGTCAATAATGTAGGGCCCTTCCTTCCTGAACCCTCATGGTGATGGAATGTGAAGCCTGCAGTTCGAACTGTATTTCCTTTGTAGAGGAATAAAGCCTTTTAGAACCTCTAATACCACGGATTCTGCCTCTTATATTTACTGAGTTATTCTTACTAGACTTTACCGCATAAAAAATAGTACCGGTAATGAAATATTTACCACATAAATTGGCGCCCGAACAGGGACACTTTCTCATCTCACGCGCCGGAGGTGCGTTGCAGGCCCGGTCTCCTGCCACAGCTGAACGGACAAAAACGCGTACCTGCAGGATTTCCTGTATCTCCCTCCGGCCAAGCGGGGGTGACTGAGGCTGCGATCAACACCCAGACGAGGCGGTGAGAAGTGCGAAGTATCCCGACCAGAGCCTAGCTGAGAGAGCAAGATCCGAGGTATACAGAGGCCCACCAGGTTCCGAAGTTCCGAGTCCAGTCGAGTCGAGTCCAGTCCGGTCCAGTTTCAGTTCAGTTCCGAGGCCTTCCGTTCCGAGCTACCCGGTGAGTACCATTGCCGGGGAGGCATTTAAACGTGCACATAATCTGTGCCGGTCAAGACGGGTTTGGGTACACAAATCCGGTCTGCACTGTTTCAGCAGTGTATCTGTACTGTTTAGCAGTATATCTAGTATGTCTTGCATATAATTAAGTATTATTTAGTGTTAGTATTATGTCAGTAACTAGTTTTCTATTAGTTATCATCGTTCGTTAAAAGCTGTTAAGTGTTAAATGTTTTAATACGTTCTATACATTGTGGTGTGAATGACTGTTCATTATTGTGTTTATTTGTATTAAGTGTGTTTAAGATTAAGTAACCAGATCTAAAAATGCCGCTCTTTTCGAAATTAAGACAGATCAAAACTAGAAAAGGGGTACTCGAAGAAGCTGTTCCCATTCCACCTAGGGACACTCCAGGATACTTTATGTATCATAAACATGGCTTAGATGCCGTGTTATTTCTTGATTTATGGGTGGACTACACCAAGGATTTACCAGAGAGTCAGAGATGGCCCGCAGCGGGGACCTGGGATGCAGATTGCATCATGAGAGTAGAAGAAGAATTATGGAAAAAGAAAGCCAGACAGTCATAGAAAGATGCCATTGAATTATGGCGTAAAGAATCATATAGACGTACAGAAAAAGCGCTCAGACAGGAAGAGAAAGGTAGAGAGAATTCAAATAAAGCCAGAGAAAATCTATTAATTGAGGAAGGTACCCGAGTTAAATCAGAACAAGTAGATAGACAAAGAAACACTCTTATGAATGGTATGTATCCTCTTCTGGCCGAAGGATTACCTAAGGCTACCCCGGAAATACCAAAAGACTTGACTCCTCCATTGCTCCCGATAAAAGCACATCCTAAAACAGCAAAGGACGTTTTCCTTTCCTCCTATTTGGATGACGTAGCTCCCGAGTATGCTAATACCACAACACACACACCGCTTGCCGATGGTGTTCAACGTCAAGATCATCCGTCTGTATCCCCGCAACAACAAACTCCTACGCCCATTCCCACAGGTCCATCCGTTTCTACTGTTTTTCCGGCATCTACAATTTCTATCTTACGTCCAACGAATCCTTTCTTGCCCAGCACCTCAGATGGTGCTACAGGAGGTACGACAGACATGTTTGCCACACCGCCGCGAAATAAACAGACCCTTAGAGATTTAGCACTCCAACGTACACCCCAACTAGTGACATCCGACATGTTTAAAGAACATCTTGTGGATTGTAGATACGATCCAGTGCCAGGTAAACAGGACAGATTGCTAATATCATCACTACGTATACGACGAGCTACATTATATTTAATGACGATACCAGGAATGGTTGAACACCTAGACAATATATATCACTTTGTCCAAACAGGGCGAGGTCCAGAAAGTATTAACGAAGCTATGGAATACCAGAAAGTGGATGTCCAAAGACAACTACTACGTTTTTTCATAAACTGCGTGATTAGGAACCAAGACAGGCCTGGGGCAGATCATGATACCATGCAAAAACTTGCCAAATGGGGTCAGAACATATCAGACGAGAAACATGATAAACAGGCGTGTATAATCGCCATGTATCGAAAAATCCGCAAGGAAGTAGAACGAATACATAAAGAAAGACGAGAAGCAGACAGAATTGAATCAGAGGAAGAGGAGGAGCAAGAATCAGAACAATTAGAAACGATAGCTTACGTAGGTAGAGGAAGACCCCATAATAATGCGAGAGGCTTTAATGATCCGATATGTCCGATACGTCCAGAATGTAATAGACATTTTCAAACCCCTATGTTAAATACAAGGTCCCCTGAACACCTATTCCAAGCCGCTGATAAATTACTCCGAGATCGAAGGGGGTACCATATACTCGATTCCATGGACGAACAAGAATTAGCCAGGTCAGCAGTACAATGGGCTGACAGTCCCAGTAAATACAGTGATGATGCACTAGCACACACGTTTCTGAATCTTGCCCCAGACGAACAGCGTTTAGCTAGTATATACATGATTCAACACCTCCTTATATTATATAAAAGCCAACACTCCGATCCAGGACCCTTACCTGACATATTGACAGAACTACTCACGAATAAATGGAGAGGGTCAGGTACTGATTTAATTAAAGAAATTCTAGAATTTCGAAACCAGTATATAATTTTCGTGTGCCCAGAACACGTTCCAGTTCCCACTATGGGAAGAAAAATGTATCACATAGATAGACAGAATCCGTTACGCGAAGTACACCCAATCAGAGGTGAAGGTAATAACTTTACACGCGTGTTTGTGTACACGCCTATAACTAAAATTGAATTATTAGAAATGAAGAAAGTAGTACCCAGCCATGACAAGGATCCAGCAGGTTTCCACCGTGAGATAAAAGACATGCTACTCATGGGAGAGTATACCTACCCCGACATTATGAAAATACTGAAAGTGTTAATGCCTGCCGGTGTTTACGAGAAACTCAAAGAAAAGGAATGGGAGGTCGGAGACCAAAAGATAGATTGGACAGCATTAGAAAACGAAGAAAAGGCCCGAGCTGCAGGAGCAGGGCTTGGGGAAAAGACTACAGCACTACCAGGATTACTAGTGCAGGTACTGCCACGTTTATTAACTACGAAAAAGGAGGACTGGGGTGCAATCTCAGCCTGTAAACAAAAGCAAGATGAAGACACTAGTGATTTCTATTCCCGATTTGAAAAATGTTTTGGTATAAATAGTGGCATAAAAGCAAGTAGCGAGTCATATCCACATTTGTTTGTGACAAAATTAGTTGAAAATTCCCTACCGCAAGTTAAGAATAGAGTATTGAAATTTGAGAGTACCTGGTAGGGTAACACCCCGTCACAGATGTTACAGATGTTACAATATCACCACAATAGAATTAGAGAAGAACAAGAACACGAACAAAGACTTATGAAAGATACAAAAATGAAAATGCTTGTTGCTCAGTCAGTTCCAGCTGATGGTCATCAAAAGGGTGATTCAACAGGTCCAGTTAAAGGGACATGTAACTATTGTAAACAACAAGGTCATTATATACACGATTGTCCAGTCTTGAAACATAACATTGCCACAGGTAGAACCCAGGAAAGACCACGTCCACCTAGACAGGATCAGAATCAACAACAAATTCCTCAGCATGCACAACCTAGGTCAGCTCCGCAACAATTAGCTCCGCAACAGGCAGCTCCACAACAGACCATAGCACCACCACAAGCGCAGCCTATTGCTGCCACACAAGCGATAACGCAACAGATGTATCAGTATGCACAAGCAGATTATCCCGATTATCAGCGATACACATGAAATAGCCTAGAGAGGGAAGTTGGCTTACCCCTTATTGAGGTTCCTGTAGATCAAGAGGGACCTTATGTACATAGTGAACTATTAGGGGAAGACAGAAAGTTTTTACTTGATACAGGGGCAAGCAGAACAACTATACGACGCAGTGAAGTTCCAGGGGCACCCCTCTCAGGCTCACAAAATATTTCCCTTGGATTCTCAGGAAAACCTATAATTAATGACGTAACACAACCTCTTCCACTCACGGTTGGTCCATTGACACGAACTACAGATTTATTGCTTACTAAATCATGCCCAGAAAACTTGTTAGGTATAAAAACATTGAAAGCTCTAGGAGCTATAATATGTTGTTCTCCGGAAGGAGTACGACTATTTTTACGTGACTTTAAAGGTCACTACGTGTCCAGAGACATGGATCACCGGCTGCAGAGTTTACCTACGCATTTATGGGCACAAGGCCCCACTGATGTTGGTTGCATGAACATTACACCATATCGAGTCACACTAAAAACAGGAGTAGTACTACCACGAATGCGACAATATAGGTTACCACCAGATGCTGTTGTGGCCTTACTGCAAATCATTGACGAGCTCATTGCACAAGGAGTGGTTGTCGAAACCGACTCCAATGTATGCAATTCCCCGATAATTCCGATTCTTAAAAGAACGGATCCAAAAGCATCACCAGTATATCGATTAGTTATTGACCTGCGCGAATTAAATAAATGTATTGTACCACAATACCCTGTGGTCCCAGATATCTCTTCATTACTAACTGCTATTGACTCAGAAGCAACGTTCTTCACGGTAATTGATCTCAAGAATGCTTTTTTTAGCGTCCCAATAGATCCGGAAAGTCAATATCTGTTCGGATTCAGTTTAAATGGACGAAGTTTTAAATTCACACGCGCACCTCAAGGATTTACAGAAAGCCCCAGCATCTATAACCAAGCACTAAAACGAGAACTTGACAGTATCCACATGCCAGTTAACACTGCCTTGCTTCAATATGTCGATGATCTGCTGATCACCGCCCGAAGCGAACCTGAATGTGAAACAGCGTCACTGACGGTTTTAAAATTTCTGGCCGACAAGGGGCACAAGGTGTCCCCTTCTAAGCTGCAATTCTGTGTCCCGCGAGTTGTCTACCTTGGGCACTCGCTGTCCAAGGAGGGAAGACAGCTTACACCCGACCGCATCCAGTTAATTGCTAACATGCCACCATCCAAGACACAAAAGGGGGTGCGGGCTTTTATAGGCCTCACCTCATACTGTAGGCAGTGGATCCCTCAATATGCATTTCTAGCAAAACCACTCATCCAGTTGACAACACAGGAGGCAGCCACATCGACTGTCCTCCCTTGGACTCAAGAACATACACATGCTTTTGAAAGCTTAAAGAAAGCTTTATGCCAAGCACCTGTTTTAGCAACACCATGTTACAATAAACTGTTTACACTCTTTGTTACAGAACGCGAAGGTACTGCCTTGTCAGTACTCACTCAGGAACAAGCAGGATCACACAAACCATGTGCTTATTTCTCTAGTACATTAGATCCAGTAGCTCAGGCTCTTCCTGCGTGCCTGAAATCAGTGGCAGCAACAGCTTTAGCAATCAGACAAAGCGATGCCATAGTGTTAGGACATCAATTGACAGTACAAGTACCACACGCAGTAGAGGTTCTCTTGAACCGCACACAAACACAACACTTGACTATAGCGAGACTCACCGGTTATGAATTAACATTGTTTCAGCCACACATAGAAATCAGACGTTGTAATACATTAAATCCTGCCACACTGTTGCCAGTAAACGGAACAGATCAATTAGCACATGATTGTATTGAAGTCATTACTATCACGACAAAACCCAGACAAGACTTGACAGATATCCCTTTATCAGATCCAGACTTGACATTGTATGTAGATGGGTCATGTATGAGAACAAGTACAGGAGAGTTAGTGGCCGCTTACGCAGTCACAACAGACACTGAAGTCATTGAAACAAATTGTATTAACACTTTGTCAGCTCAAGCAGCAGAGCTCATCGCTCTGACACAAGCCTGTATTCAAGCTAAAAATAAGAAAGTCAACATATACACAGATTCACGTTATGCATTCGGAGTCGTCCATGACTTCGGCGTACTGTGGCGAGAGAGAGGTTATTTAACTTCTCACGGTGCCCACATCCAACACGGACCCCTCATTCAAGCCCTATTAGACGCGATTCATCTACCTACTGCAATATCGATTATGAAATGCAAAGCTCATACAAAAGTTACCGATATCATTTCTCAGGGTAATGACCTAGCTGACAGAACAGCTAAACAGACTGCTCAGAACCAGACTCATACAACTGACGCGACAAAGACAATAGTTCCGACACCAACACATTGCATGATAGTTAAGGATCCCGCCCTTGATATAATTGACATACAGACACATGCTACACCAGAAGAAATAAAGAAATGGACTGAATTAGGAGGGATCCAAACGGATCAAGGATGGATGACGAAGGAAAAATCTATATGGTTTCTTCCCGACTCCATGGTTCAAGTCATCATTAACACAATACATAGTCCAGCACACCTAGGAGAAAAAGCTATGCTAGACAGTATTCAACACATTTGGTTCAACAAACACTTGCGAGCAGCAGCCAAACAGAAAGTACGTACCTGTATGATATGTTGTCAGTTTAATCCAGGTAAAAGCATCCCCGTAGAGCAGGGTGGATTTCAACCTCCCGATCATGCTTTTGAAGTCCTCCAGATGGATTATATCCAGATGGAACGATGTCGAGGATTCAAATATGTTCTCGTAGTCGTCTGTGCTCTTTCCCGTTGGACAGAAGCCTACCCGGTTTCAGATTACACTGCCCCGACTACTGCCAAACAGTTAGTTCGAGAATTCTTCCCACGGTACGGTTTACCACGTGTTGTCTACTCAGATAACGGCCAGCCATTCTCATCCGAACTAATGAAACACGTTTCCCTTTTGTTAGGCTACCAATGGAAATTCCACTGTGTCCGACATCCCGAGGCAGCAGGTCTCGTGGAACGCCATAATCAGACTCTGAAAATTAGATTGTCCAAAATATGTAGAGAAAAAGGTGTCGATTGGATAGTAGCCTTACCAGTTGCGCTCTTTTACATGAGAATGGTAGCACATTCTCGAACAGGGCTATCCCCGTACGAGGTGATCTTCGGTAGACCACCAAATATGTGGGGGACGCCTATACCTCGCAAAATCACTGATGTTGACTGTAATATGCTGACAGATTACCTGGCTTCCTTGATGTCTGCACTACAATCTTGTCGTTCACAGGTAGCTGCAGCTTTTCCCGATAACACTGAGGTGAAGCCCCATGACGTGGTTCCAGGTGACCTGGTTCTGGTACGGAATTTCGACCGGAAGACCCAACTGGAGCCTAGGTGGAAATCGCCTAAACTCGTTCTACTAACAACAAGGACAGCCGTGAAGATCGAGGGACGTAAAGGGTGGTTGCACTCGAGTCATATCAAGAAATTTTATGGACTACCGTCCAGTGTGAACACTCAGCCCTGCATTCCCTCACAGACAGACTCAAAGCTCCCCTTGGTTGAACAAACAAAAACTGAACTTTATAAACTGAAATTAAGGTCTAGCAAGTCAGACAATTTGATTGTTTAAGTCCTCTCCAAGGTGAATCGGTTGAAGTTGTCTCTGACATGTATCCTCTAGACCGGAATAGAGAAAGAAATCAACAGATGCAGCTTAAAAAGCATGCGTATTGTAAATCACTTCGTAGTCATTGCACAGTAACACTATTAATTTTGTTTTTTCTAAGTTTTCTGATCATCATAACTAGTGTACTGCTTCATATGTATTACCCTATTTCTAAACGTGCTTACAATGTTACTGCTGAACATTCTTTTAGCGAATTACCTCCGCATGAGTTGTCTTATAGATTTGCGCTGCGCAACAACACATTCATTAGTATGTTACATCATTCCCATCAGACCAGCAACGCTACAAATTGTTGGATATGTGGCCGACTCCCTCCCTATCAGAACTATAAGGGAGTTTTGCCCCTCTTTCCGTATCCGTTCACACACAATGGCTCCTGTGGAGCATGGTTTAGTTTGATTAATTCCCTAGATTCAAATTCCGCAGTTTATCAAGACAACTGGGTATGGGGAAACCTGAACCTGGTTTTGCTTAAAGTCTGCTACCCTAACACGGAGGGACTTCCCAAAAGAACAGGAACTGATCTAGAAAATGAAGTATATGGATTAGGTAATTTTACACTTAACCTCATGATCCTGAATGTTGAATCCGAAGCCACACCAATCTTGCCCGCTATGTCAGTATTCCCAGTTAAAGGGGAATTATGTGTAAGAAAGAATGGTTCCATACACATGGGCCATAGTAAATGCACCACTGTAATAAAATTCAGTGATCAAGGCAAATCTACATTTAGAGCTTCCCGTCATTCCTACTTCATATGTGGCCAGACCGCATATATACGTCTACCTCTAGATTGGGATGGTACCTGTTACATAGCATTCCTTCTGCCACCTGTTTTCCTAGCTCCTCCTGATTACCACAGAAATACCCATTTAATACACAATAGACAGCAGAGAGATCTCCCGATTGTCGATTACACTGAAACGGCATGGGAGCAATACACAGATTTCAATAAAGGTTTCTTTCCTTATATAGGAACAGTCACTAATAGTAAACTGATACGTAGATTAACTAGAACCCTTGAAGCAGTAGTAAACGAGACTACGTCCGCCTTAGGCAATTTAACAGAAGAGCAGTCTGCTATGCGGATTGTTGTGCTTCAAAATCGTCTTGTCCTTGACGTCATCCTGGCCGATAGGGGCGGAGCTTGTAGAGTCATCGGATCAAGTTGCTGCATTTTCATACCAGAAAATTCACCGTCAGTATATAAAGCCATAACCCGCCTTCATAAGATTATAAGCCAGATACACCAGAGCCCAGGCACCTGGACTTGGTCCGGTTGGTTCTGGAGCGTTTTGTCAGCCTGGGGATGGAGGATCCTATCCTTCCTAGGTATTGGCTTTCTCATACTATTTAGTTGCTGCTTATGTCTACAATGTGGGCCAGCGATTTGTGGTCTGTGTGCCACATCGTGTATCCCGCATCCAAGTTTTCGTTCAAGATCCCGGAAGAAGAAAGAAGAACAAATGATGCTATATGAACAGATCGATGGATTGATGAAGATCGATATCTCCTGAGGGTCCGTAGGGGACAAGGAGGGAATGAGGAAATATGAATTTTGTGATCAGTTATGTCCCCTATCGTAGACCCCAACGGCTCCATGTGCATGCTATAAGTACATGTATGTTCCCTCCAGTTCCAGTTTTGAAGACGCAAATACATGTGCGTCCACCGTCAACATGTCCTCTTTCAGATCCGCCATGAATGGGTCAGATATGCCATTCCTAAGTATGAAAGGCCACCGACTTTATGTGGTTCACTTTCCACATTTTACAGATTCAGGCGAGTAGGCCCTGAATTCTGTCATCAAGCCTTTCCCTGCCTTCTGCCTCTGAAAGCTCCAGTCCGAGCCTGCATCTGTATCCATGAACTTTGTCCTACTCCCTGCGCGGCTAACGGTGCCTGATCCAGCCTGTTGCCTGCCAAAAACTGTATTTCACCTTCAAGATTATCTGCTCCGCTCCTCATCTGATGCATTCCTGTCTAGTAGTTTAGGTAAACATTCCTCCAGCTACAGTGCAAAGGGCCAGGCCTCGCTGTCCTCATGCAAGTAATTCATAGCCCCTGTTACCATGGAAGATTCCTGCCCCCTCGCATCTCATGTAGACACTTAGACGCTCGTACACGCACTAACAGTCAGTATAGAATAGATTCCGTCCGAGAGACCTTTCCTTTTGGATAATACAGTTCTTTAAACATAAGATATTAGATATGATTTGGGATTAGGTTGACATGACCCCTCAGACTTCTGTCTCCACATGTAGAGCTAAATGTCAAGTCCCCTTCACCCTCTAGTTGCACGTCAATCACACGTCATGCGGCTGCGCGCGCATCTCTGCCAAATATTTCTGCTGACATTGCAGGATTCTCCTATGGATCCACCCACTTGTGACATCATGTATAATGACGTTTTCTAAGTTACGCCTATATGTCCGCCTTTTTGGTTACGTATGCATATTTTATCTATCTTATCAACTGTTACGCCTCCTGCATCTGTTTCATTATAATGCATTTTCTTATAAAAGTGATTACCTGTCAATAATGTAGGGCCCTTCCTTCCTGAACCCTCATGGTGATGGAATGTGAAGCCTGCAGTTCGAACTGTATTTCCTTTGTAGAGGAATAAAGCCTTTTAGAACCTCTAATACCACGGATTCTGCCTCTTATATTTACTGAGTTATTCTTACTAGACTTTACCGCATAAAAAATAGTACCGGTAATGAAATATTTACCACACAGCGACTGGCAGACGTGAGCTGCCCTTGAAAATGGGCCTGACAGACGAGCCGAGAGTGGCGAAACCAAGATAGGGCCTGTGAAACACTGCACCGGACCGAACTGAGCCACTGCACTGAAAGCAACAAACACGGGGCATCTGGAATGTACCTGAAGTACGGGTGGGTCCCCAGCGGGCCCAACAGTCAAGGATCCAGGGAGCGACTGCCGGGAGAGCCACAGCAGACTGTCACCGCGAGACCAGCGGACGTCTGTCAGAGTGCAGGAGAGTTGCCTCTGAAGGGCAGTGACGCACCCCGCAACCGGAGCTTTCCCCACTGGGAGGGAGACACATTGATGGAAAGAGCAGCCCACCGGGGGATCACTCCCGATGAGACTGGGTCTCCGAGGCTGACACTCAGTTCTGAAACTGACGCGCAGTGAGGAGAGAGGAAGCTAGGAGCTCTCCTTGATGCACCACAGAACTAGAGGGAGATCCCGAAAAGATCGGAGCGGATACGTGAAAGGGGGCAGAAAATGACTTGCTGCTGGGTGAGTGACTGTTGCCCTTGCAGGGTTGTCGGGGCAGACCCGTAACAAGCATCCAGGCAAGGGATTAAGGGGGGCCATGCAGGCATAATTCCCAGCCCCCTGATTTGGGGTGACTCCTTGCATCGAGGAGAAAAGGAGGCCCCACACACAACTATATCCGCAGCTGCATAAGCTCCAGAAAGGTGGGGGTGAATAACTACACCTGCTAGGAGACCAGTGAAGTCTTGCTGGGGCCAGCAGAGCACGGGTGGTGATCACCCTATCACAGGGAGCAGTATTATCCCTCACAACTACTACAATAAGCAGCGCGTGGTTTGCGCCCGCCCCTCAGCAATAACTCCCCCTGCCTGACATGAGTTATCTGGGCAAACGAGAAGAGGCTGCACGACTAACCATGGGGAAAGTATTGAGGAAGAAGGGAAGTGTTGCCCAGGGTACAGGGGGCACTGGGAGTCAGACAGACGAGGAAGAGGAATTGAGTGAGATGGGAGGGGGATCGATTCCCTCGAAATCTACGCTAGTGGACATAATGCAGGCTATGATGACCTCCAGGGAAGTGTTAGAGGGGAAAATTGATGCCATTGGCACGGACTTAGGCCTGTTGAAAGACGACCACGGTAAGCTAAAGGAAAGAGTGGGAGCCTCTGAGAAACTATTGGTTGCCCTCCCAATCACAGTGACTGCACTACAAAAATCACTTACAGAATTGGAGGCCAAGGTTAAAGTACTGGAATTTCGGGCTGAGGATAGGGAAGAAATGTCACGTAAAAATAATATACGGGTCGCCGGAGTGCTGGAGAAGATGGAAGGAGGGAACTTGGTTGCTTTTATGGAGGACTGGAGGTGGCCCTGGACGGTCTATCATCCTTCTATGCATTGGAGAGAGCTCATAGAGTACCGGCCTAACCACCCAGACAGGAATCGCCTCACCGGCCGATAGTAGTGCGCCTGCTGCACTTCAGGGATAGAGACCACATCCTACACCAAGCTCGGAAACATCAAAACCTACAAATTGACAATAGTAAAGTAATGATATTTCCGGACTTTACTAGGGAAGTTCAATGCAACAGAGCGGCATTCCTGGCTGTTAAAAAATGACTTCGCCAAATGCAACTCCCCTATGCCATCCTCTTCTTGGCACAGCTCCGAGTGGCTGATCCAAAGCGGGCAAAGTTTTTCACCATGCCGCAAGAGGCCTGGGACTGGTTAGACACCAGGCGGCCCCGTGAATGCCGGGACTCGGCTTCGAAAAGTTCCCAACAGGACACCAGCAATAACAAAATCAGATCCAGGGCCCCTTCCCCAAGAGAGCCCACCGTAGAGCAACGCAGAGCACAGCAAGCTGTGGCGGAACTCAGTCATAATGTTCATAGTCCTGAATCCAGCAAAAGCAGGACAGAAACAGGCAGGGTTGAATGATCATCAACACATAGTGGTGATGATGACTCGGACACGGAACTGCCGGTAATTATGCCACAAACAGCGGATCACATTGTCTGAGTGGATGTGTTCGAATGAGGAACTGAAAAGGGCATCCACTTTATGAATCAGGGACCTGGGTTTGGACGCTGCCAAGGACACTGTGATGTCGTGTATATGTGGAGAACAATTTTGGGGCTCCGGAACTAGATTAACTATTGGGGGGTGGATGGGGCTCCGAACTTTGAAGGTTAAGCCATGCACCCAGAACATACGAGAGGATCCTAAAAGTTTAGATTAGGTTTGGATGGGAACTAGTTTTAGAGTGCCTATCCTGGGAGGGGGATTTGGGGAGTTAATATGGTTAAAGGGTTGTTAGTGGGAACCAGGCGTGCCACAATGGGGAACTCGGCAGGGAAAAAGAATCAGTTCATGCAATGGCTCCCCCCTTAGAATTAAAGTGTATATCCTGGAATTTTCGGGGAATGCACACCATGCTGAGGCGTCACAAAATTCATGCATGCTTGATCTGTAGAGGGTTTCAGATCACACTACTCCAGGAGACCCACATAATGGAGAAGGAAGGGGTGGCACTGCAGCGTCACTGGAGAGGACAAGTATTTTACACTAACTATTCAGTATTTGCCAGGGAGTATTGACCTGGGTGAGTGCCAGAGTGCCATTTCAATGTATGGGCCAGGTCATAGACCCAGAAAGGAGGTATGTGGTGGTGTCTGGGCGCTAGATGGTAGAGACATAGTGATAGGCAGTCTGTATGCACCCAATTCGGAACAGACCGCCTACCTGTCGCAGCTGTCTGGGAAATTGGCATCAATACTCAGGTTCAGTGATCTTAGGGGGAGATTTTAATTCTATTACTGATGTGGATATTGATTGCTCACATCCACCACTTCCTGATGCACCTATGTAAGAAAGTGGCTCAGTATATACTGTTCCCAAATAGGTACAGTGTGCACAGAGTCCACAGTCCCCAGAGCTTTGGCAGAGGCTAAAGTTAGATATAACCTTACTCTTTAAAGTGGTAGCTTGGTCGAGCAGTAAGGCAGTATCAGAGGACAGTGTAAAGCATTTGTTGTACACACTCAGTCAGCAAATGGTCTCTCACACTCAAGAACTGAACTCTAGGCCAATGGTTTTTATATAAAAATATATGGTTGTTTTATTTTAGAACCAACAATAGGTATCAAAATATACTTTCTCAGAATGAGATGCTTTAGATAAATACTTTCAATAGACAATAGACTTTTGAAGGCAATAGGTACAGTTGTTGCAATTGGCAACACAATTCAAACACAATCATAACATTGAGCTCAATGGGACTTTTTAAGTAAATGCAATTTCAGTTACTTTACGAATGATTTTCTTACTCAGGGTTGGATCCTGGATTCATCCCTGGTGCATTTTCTGTAAACAGTTGAAAGAAATCGTTTTTGTTACACAGGCAATTTTTAAGGAATATTTGTAAGTTTGAAAAATCAACAAAAACCAGCCAATGTTATCCTATGGAGGAAAATCAAGTTATAGGAAAGTAGGCACCAAGATCCTGCTAGCAGGTGAGTAATTTCATTTTGTTGATCGGCTGATTTTTAGTGAATATTTTAAAGTTTCAAAACTCGACACGTAGAAGAATTTCCAAGTGAAACCAGTCAATGTTGCCCTATGGAAGAAAAGTGAGTTATCGGCTTTTGGATGAGTACTCTACTGGCAGAGTTAAGGTTCTGGGCACAGACTCAGGGGTCTCCTAGGGTCAGGTAGGTACAGTTATTATACCCTCAGCGGCACAGGGGCAGCCGGGTGCAGAGAGAGTTAGGCCCAATGTTATTCTATGGCGGGCAGGGGGCCTTTGGTTGGTGGCTGCTGGCAAGCAGGCCACGCGGCTGTGGGAGCTGGGCTCCTGGTCACTTACTCCGGGCAAGTGGGGAAGTAGATTAGGATAGATGTTGCACTCGGGTGGCTGGGTGCAGGGTGCTTTTGAGCCGTCGGGCGCTCAATGGAGAAGCTCAGTGACGAGCAAAGGCTGCAAGTCCGGGGACGAAGATTCTTCAGGTGCGACCACCACTTCGAGAGGTAAGTTGGGAAGCTGTAGGTTAGGTAGGCACCCAGGAGCTGGGCACAGGGGGCCGCAGGGCGCCGGGTGCAGGGGTGTCTTTTCGCGTCGGGAAATCTTACCCTCAGCTAGTCGCGGTTGGAGGGGTCCCTGGTTCTGAGGCTGCAAGCATCGTCAGGAGCGTCGAAGTGGGTCCTTGGGTGCTGGATTCGGGGTTACAGTCACCGGGGGGATGTCCTCGTGGTCCTTGTCCGCTCCGGCACAGGCCAGGCTTGGCGGGTGCAAAGTGTACAGGAGTCGTGGTTCCTGGTGGGCAGCAGGGGCTTGTTACTTGCTTTGAGCAGTACCACTCCTCGTGGGATTCCCAGTCTTTAAGAGTCACAAGGCAGTCAGGTCCTCTGGGGTTTTTGAGGTTGCTGACCACTGGAGACACCGGGGTTTAGCAGGAGCAGGTTTGAGGGTCGACAGGCCTGCAGGGCTGGGGCCAAATCAGTTGTTAGCAGCTGCATGGCAGGTCTTCCTGTTTCTTGATCTTCTTGCTTGTTTTGGTATTGGGATCTGAGGAATGAGGGTTCAGGGTGCCCCTAAATTTAGGGGCGTTACAGGTAGGTAAAGGGCAGGGACCAATGGGTCCCTTCCATGGGGTGGGTACACCCCCTATCCTGCCACTCTCCTGTGGGAGGGGGGCAGTAGCCTAATCCTGATTGGGCAGGGCTCCCCATCTTCAAGATGGCGAGAGCCCGGGGATGTGCTTCACCTCGCCTCCCCCACCTGAGGGGTGGGGTTGGCAGAAGCTTTGGGGTTTCCCGCCAGTCTTTCTATCCAGAGTGGGGGTCAGAACTGGTGGGGGCCAGTTGCTGAGTACAGCAAGTGGCCTGGAGAAGCTCACAAAGGCGTCATGCCTTTGAAGCTTCCCCTGCCCATCCTGGGGCAGGAGACCTGGCACCTCGCCCAGGATGTGCATTGTTGCAGGCCCAGGAGAGCGGATGGCTCTCTACCCAGGGGTCCAGCAACATGTCTGCTGTGTGGCAGCCTAGGCAGCCCCTCAGACAAGACGTGAATTGTAGGTTAGGTTTAGGGGGCAACTCTAAGTTGCCCTCTGTCGTGCATCTTACATTAAATCCCACACTGGCATCAGTGCAGGTTTAATGTGCTGAGGAGTTTGATACCAAACTTCTCAGTCTTCAGTGTTGCCATCATGGTGCTGTGGAGTTTGTGTTGACGACCTCCCAGCACCATATACTCTTAATGGCAGCACTGCACTTACAGTGCCCAGTAATGGACCTGGGTACTGTAGGGGCACAGGGCTCATGCACCTGTACCCACACCACTGGCATAGGGCACCCAGCTAGAGGGGTGACTGAGGTATGCCAGGGCAGTGTGTGTTGTGGGCATGGCACACAGGGATGTGTGCCATGTCAACTCTCTGTTTTGTTCTGCACCAAGACACTCAGCCTGCAAAGGCAGTGTGTGTGTGTCAGGGTACAGGGCCTCTAAGGGTGGCACAATAAGTGCTGCAGCCCTTAGGGGCATTCTCTGGTCACAGTACCCTGGGTATCTATGGTACCATTTACCAGGGGCTGACCTTTGGCCAGAGATGCCAATTGGGTTTAGGCTGTCATGCAGTTTTAGGGAAGGAACACAGGCCCTGGGTACCTGATTGGCGGGAGCCTAGGGCATACTCAAAGTACATCAGCAATTCAGTAAAAAGTGGGGGCATACCATGCAAGAAAGGTGGCACTTTCTCACAACCTACACATAAGATAGCAGAAAAGAGGCAACATTGGCAGCAGACTTGGGGGTTGGTGGACACATGGAGGACTCAGCATCCGGCAACGAGAGATTACTCCTTTTTCTCAGCTTTACACAAATTACACGTCCGGCTGGATACTATTCTGTGTTCCCCAGACATGAATGGGGTAGGACACTCCAGTGAATACCTCTCTAGAACAATCTCTGACCACAGTCCAATATTAATCTAAATTAGGTGGTCACGAGAAAGGCCCAAAATACCCACATGGTGCTTGCAACCTGACATGCTGGAAGATTAAGTCTTCCGCGAGACGGTGAGCAGTGCAATTGAGCAATACTTTCTGACCAACGCCAATACAGCAACAAACTTGCTAGGAGAGTGGGATGAGTTTAAGGTGGTCATCTGAGGGCGGTACATCTCAGAGACAATAGGGGTGCGCAAGGTGCTATTGCAGGACATACAAAGGGCGGATCAAAAACTGCAAGTCTTAGAGTGGAAAAGACCTGAGAGGGCAGACAAGCAGGAGGAGCTCTTGGAGTCCAGGGAAGCAGCTGCAGCAGAAGTTGAGCGCCTACGCTGCTTCGATTACAAGCAATACATCACTAGAACCCACACTGAGAGGGACAAGTCTGGTGCCCTGTTGGCCTGGCTGGCTAATCTGGCTAGGACAGGATCGGTGATTCTCGAACTAAGGGAGCAGAATGGGGAAGTATGCTATGGGCAGCAGGGAATCAACAACTTGTTCCATGATTTCTACACAGAACTATATAGGAGTAGGATGGAGTCTGAGGGCACAGCCCTAGATGTATTCCTGGGAGATGCAGAATTGCCAGCATTGGAGGAGGACATAGCGGATATCCTGGGCTGTGAAGTGGAACTAGGCGAGGTGAGGTGGCTGTTAAAAGCATGGCCAGAAATAAAACACCAGGAACGGATGGGCTGCCATCGGAATTCTATTTAGCATTGAGTGAGCTCTTGGTGCCAAGGCTTGTGGAGCTCTATAATGAAGAAAAACAAATTGGGCACCTCCTGGCCACTACGCGGGAAGCAATAATAATCCCACTCCTTCAGCCTAGGAAATCGGCCTGGGACATTTCGGCCTACCGGACGCTCTCCATGCTTAATTTAGACTACAAGATTCTAAGTCGGATATTGGCCACCCGGCTCCTCCCCTATATGACAACCCTAATACTAAACGATCAGGCGGGGTTTATCCCTACCAGAAACATGGCTTTAAATGTTCGGTGGCTCCTCAGGGTTCTGGAAGCAGACTCTTATGGAAAAGAGGAAGCTGTTGTCTTTTCGTTGGACATTGAAAAGGCATTCAATAGCGTTGAATGGCCTTATCTGTTCAGAGTGATGCTGAAATTCGGAATAGGTGAGGAATTTGTGAAATGATCGGCTCTTTTGTACACTGACTCCACTGTCAGGGTTAAAACTGGGGGGTTAATCTCGGATGCATGCAGAGTTGGCTGAGGGACAAGACAGGATTGTCAACATTCCCCCTTCTATTTGCCTTGGCCATGGAGCCCCTAGCGGCTCGAGCCAGGATGGGGCAGCATTTTCAGGGCCTAAATGTAGAGTGGCGAATCCATCACATTGCACTTTATGCGGATGACTTATTAATGTTCTTGGCTCACTCGAGAGTAGCACTGTCGGGAGCAAATGAAGTGCTGCATGAACTCGGGGGGATAGCGGGGCTCAAAGTAAACTGGGCAAAGTCCTGTCTTTTCCCTACAAAAGGGAATAGAGTGGGGCCGCAAGAGACAGACGGAGTGAGATGGGAAGACCGTTGCTTTACATACCTCGGCACACAAATTTATCACACCCAGGAAGACTTATTGGAGGGTAACATTAGGAGAGCCATAATGGGGGTGAAGAGCAGCTTTGACTTTTGGAGAATGCTCCCACTATCGGTGATTGTCTGACTAGTACTGCCTAAAATGATTACACTACTGAGACTACTGTATTATTTTGGGGTGCTACCAGTATGGATTCTGGCTAAATTTTTCACCCAGCTCAAATCGCTGGTCTCAGGCTTTCTGTGGGGGACTGGATGGCGCAGAGTAGCTCCGGGAGTGCTTATGTGGCCAAGGTCACAGGGGGGACTGTCAGTTCCTGATTTTTAGACCTATTACCTGGTGGCACAGTTGCAGTTGTTTACCAGATAGATAGCAGGCAGGCTCAGGGGATGGAAGAGCTGCGCGAAGATTTCCCACCACTGAGGCTGCTGTCCCAAATTGTGCTAAAGCTCCCCATGAGACTTAACACTCTGCCTATGGAAGTACGAACGGTGAGTATGTGCTGGAATAGGACCTTGAAGAAGGCACAGATTAAGTGTCCATACGCCCCAGAAATCCCATTGCTGCTTTGTGAGGCATTAACTCATGGAGAAACCTGGTGGGGACTAGAAACATGAAGCTTCGGACGCTAAGGGACTTATATGAAGAAGGCAGCATGATTCCATTTCAGAACCTTCAGGAGAGATATGACTTACTGCTACACTCAGCACTCACTGCGGACATACGGAAGAACTCGGGGGAGAGGCTGTCTGAACAACAGTTGTCAATGGAGTGCCAATACGTGGTGACAGCAGCAGGGACATTTAAGGCGGTCACATGCCTATACAGGCGTATGACCCAAGAAGCGTTGCTCCCACTGACGGCATTAAGACAAAAATGGGAGGCAGACCTTGGAGAGGGTAACCCTCAGAATACTTTGGGACAGCGAGTGGAGAGGGCATGGAAAAGCACCAGGACTGCCAGATTCCAGCTAGTAAACTTCTAGATCCTACACAGAGCATATCTTACCCCAGCAAAGATTAACAAATACTTTGAGACTTAATCGGCGGCATGTCCACGTTGTAATAGGGAAGGTGCGGACTTTGGCCATATGTTCTGGAGCTGCCCACAGATGGGGAATTTCTAGGAGGAACTCACTGAAGTACTGACCGATGTGACTGGTAGGGAGATAGAGGAAAACCCGAAAGCCTGCCTGCTGCACTGGTTCCCCCATACAGCAAAGAACAAAGTAACAAGCAAGTTTTGGGACCTGGGGTTCTCACTAGCTATGAGAGACATTGCTATGCACTGGAAGGCAAAAAAGTTCCCGAGTATAACTAGATGGCAAGTGGAACTAGTTAAACGGGCAGATTGCGAAGGGAGAGCCAGAATGCAGGCAGCAAAAAGGACTAGGAATGAGAGAGTGGAGGAGACAGCGAGAGCGTGGGAGGCCCTGGTGGTATCACTAAGTAACCTAGAGGATATGGAAGCTGACGACCAGGAGGAGGAGGTCCCTGAGGCTTCAGGATAAAACGCAAACGTCAAAGCATAATACTGGGTTGGTCCCTAACCTACTTAATGCAAGGCATGGGTAAACCGGAGGTAGAATTATGCTAGATGTACTGGTCCCGAGACATATGACATGCAGGGGGAGACATACTCGACTGCACCGAGCAGTCGCACATTGGGAAGTGGCACGCCTGGAGGGCTGGGTGGGAGGGGGTAAGTGGAGTAGGGTAATATGGGGTATTAAGTTTGTGAACTAAGTAATTCAAAGTACGGAAGTTATACCTGTATGTCACAGGGTAAATGCAAGAACTAGAGTGAGGGCTGACCCTGATTAGAGGGGCGCATATGAGTCAAATGAGGCAGGCAGGGCATAGCAGACTGTATCTCCTGAGTTAATGCCTCTGATATTGCATAGTGATCACTGGATATGTTTGTAAAACCTAATAAAGTCTTCTTTCTAAAAATAAAAATCAATCCACTGTATACCATGATCATACGAGGGCTCCCAGTGAAAGGGCTGCTTGTCTCTATAAACAGCTGCATTGTGCCGTAAAGGGTCCTTATGATGTAGAAACGGTGAGATACCTACACGTTTAAGGGTGTCTCTCCATGCTGTTGCCATCACAACCAATATCAGGCTCATGGCAATTGTTGGGTCAGCAGGGGAAGGTTAGGGGGGGTAACACCCAGCTGGGAGTGGAGGGAGTGACACTCTAGGCATTCCCAGAATGGAGTCTCTCGGCCAGGGTGAAGGTGATGAATGAGCTGGGAGAGGTATAAGGACAGGATACAAGAGGCCATGTGAGACATCCTCAGGCCGCCACAAACAGTATCTACCTTGATGCGGTTCACGTGGATCATGGGCTTATGTCCACTCCAAATGTAGGATCTTGTGTCATCCGCAATGTGCGTCATAAGTGGTTTGGAGATCCTAATGGACAGCATACCAAAGAGGGTTTGGGCCCTTCCACATAGGGACAGGTTGAGGTGCGATCACTTCAGGAAATCCTGCTTGGAGCTTTCAGCTAGGGTGATGAGAGTATCCTCCATTATCCAAAAAAACCATCTGTTGATGTGGACACCTAATACCGCAGACCCTCCAGAATCCATGTCATGAGGTTGCCATGGATGCATGGATGAGTGAGTCATGGGGAGGGCCTCGCTTTGGACCAATTAACTTTGTAGCAGAAAAGTCCCCTATTGATCAACATCACTGCAGCTATAGAAGATGGCAGGTGGGATAAGAGAAGGAGGTTGTTGTTCGCGTAGAGGGGGGTCTTAACTTCTCCTACAATGAAGATTCTTTCCACCTCCCACACCCCATGGATGTCGATCACCAGAGGCTCCTCTGTAAGGAGAAAGAGCAGTGTGGACTGCGGGCACCCCTGGCATGTGCCTCTGTTGATCAGAAAGGGGGTTGAAAGGACGTCCCCACAGGACACCTCAGCCATTGGGAAGTCATATAATAAGCAAACTTTACAGATGAAGTCATCACCTATCCCATGTGGGAGAGGACTCGGAAGAGGTATGGCAGCTCCACCCCGATGAATGCTTTTTCTGCACCCAGGGAGAGCACCAGATTCTTTAACAGGTCATATCTCAAACGCTAAAGGAGGTGGGCGAGGGTCCACAGGTCATTGAGAAAGCTGCATCCATGGGATACATGGATGAGCTGGCGGATCACCCTCCCATGCTAGACTGAGGGTTAGATTCACCAACATTTTGCACTGTGTTTATGCCACAAAAGTGATGCAAACCCCCGCAGTATATCTTTTCTATCATGTACCTTCAAGCGCAAAACTTGTTTTTCACTGGAAATTGTCTAGAAGTAAGGCAAAGTAGCATGAAGCATTGCTTTTCGTTACCAAACATCAAGGGGGCATTACATGGCCGTTTCCATGCAACCACCCACGATTTTTGATAGAAACCCACTTTTCAGGTTTTAGACAGCATTGTAGTCCTTCTTCTGAGTCTCCAAAGGTCCAGGAGTGCTTTGATGGGAAGTTTTCAGGGTGCCACTTTTATACACAGTGGCAGCCTGTGTGTGGGGGATACCCTCTTCGTTAAAACCTAAACTGGTTGTGGTCAGTTCTTCCCTTTTGCCACAGTTTGGCTCTAATCTGTCTAAGACCCAAAGGGCAGGTAGCCCAAGGTGTGGGCTGAATTTATCAGTGACAGGGTGGGCATCTTCAGAAGTGAAGAAGGGGTTGGTTACAGCCCTCATGCTACCCTTCGAAGCTCAGGAAGGGCTGAGTACAACACTCCAGGCCATCCTGCTCAGAAGAGGAACATTATTTCCCATGCCAACTCCCTTTTGTCCCCTGTCTTGAAGGAATACACATCACACCACAGGAGAGCTCATAATAGTCATGTAACTCTGAACACTGCAAGAATGGCACATTTGGTTAAGGCAGAAATACCAACTTTCTAAAAGTGGCATTTTGAGAATACGAATTCCAAATCTGACTTTACCATTAAGAGGGTTTTAAATGACAATTCAAATGAGTGGCAGAGGGATTAGCTAACTGCTCCCAAACTGAAGTTATCACTCATTGAATGAAGTAAAGTAACCAAGAGTTATCCTATTGGAGAACTAGCCTTGCTGCAGTGAAAAACGACGTTGAGGGGGTTTTCACTACCAGGTCATGTAAAACTTAAGTACACATGTCCTAATTTTAAAAACATGCACCCTCCCCTATGAGCCTTTAAGGCCTACCTTAGGGGTGACATAAGTATTAAAAAGGAAGTTCTAGGACTGGCAAAAGATGCATTTTGTCAAGTCGAAATAACAGTTTTAAAACGGCACACAGGTTGCAGTGGCAGGCCTGAGACATGTTTCGCAGGGCTAGCTTTCAATTTACATGCCCTGGGTACATGTAGAACCATATTCAAGGGGCCTATAAGTAAATTAAATGTGCCAATTGGGTAATACCAATTTTACCATGTTTAAAAGGGAGAGCACAAGCACTTTACCACTGGCTGGCAGGAGTAAAGTGTGCACAGTCCTAATGCCAACACAAAGGGGTTCAGCAAAAATGAGGGTAATGAAGGCAAAATCTGGGGCAATACCATGTGTAAGTAGTGTTACTGAGCTTATCAGTGGAGCTTCAGATCTCATTCCCACATCTTCCATTTCCCAGGGTACCTCAAGACTCATTTTCTCATTGCAAGAACATGGATTGATCACATGAACCAATGGTCAGATCCATTGAGATTTTCAATGACAAATTATTTTTCCACGTGAAATACACTATTGTACTTGCAAACGTTCTTACATACCTTTTAGAGTCCATCTTTGCTCATTCTAACGTATGTAGAGTGCACTTTGAACTATTTGCTTTTATTCCTGTCCAAGGATGAGTAAACTAAACTTTATTTCAGTGTGATCTTTTTCCTGAGTAATTGAAGGCCATGAATTAAAAACTGGCATATTCTGAAACAAACTGGCTACAAATGGAGCAAGTGATTTAGAAGCAAGCTTAAGCATGGGAAGTTTTTTCAAATTAATTGAATGTTTGATGGCTGGAAGGCTGAAAGTAGTCACTCTGCAATCAAAGTCACTAGAAAAATATTCTAAAAGTGTTGACGCCATTTATTTTATCAGCTACTCAATAGAACAAATAAACATGCAAGAGGATCTCTTAAAAAATAAAGTCGTAAACTCAATGGTTCTTATTTGCGAGTAGACCATGCATTAGTTCTGCATGATAGGAAAATAAACATCTGGGAAAGAGTGTAGGTAAAGTAATTATATTGTTTCTCAGCAATAATTTATGTTATCAGACTTTTCCAAAGCTATGCAATTTTTATGATCTGTTGGAGGCACATCTTTTGTTTACAGTTTGCCTTCCCCATTTATAACCCTGCAATGAGGTTAGAGACATTGTCAGAGGTAGAAAGAGGGAACACGTGGACGTATCCATGTTTAAAGTAGGAGTCTGGTAGTAATCAAATTCTTATTAGGAAAGACTCCTTACTTTCCTATGGGCGTACAATGTGACCCTATCTTTCTCCAGAAAGATGCAATCACAGGGCAATCAAGAAAATATGTTATGGGGTAACCACTGCATTTTTACAGTGCCACGGTCAAGCAATCAATCAATCAATAAGGGAATTGTGAAGCTCGCTACTCACCCATGAGGGTCTCAAGGTGCTGGAGGGGGGTGCAGCAACGAAGAGCCAGATCTTGAGGGTCCTCGTGAAAATGTGCAGAGTAGGGGCCCATCTGATGTTGATCGGGAGCTCGTTCCAGGTCTTTGCTGTGATGTAGGAGAAGACTCTTCCACAAGTTCTGGCTCTGCGGATCCGCAGATTTTTGGCAATGGCGAGGTCGGTGGATCGGAGGTTTCCCTTTGGTGCATGGAAGGATATTCTTTCATTGAAATATTGGGGTCCGGTGTTGTGGAGGCATTTGTAGGGGTGGGTGAGTCTCTTGAAGCCTTCTCTCTTCTTGACAGGGAGCCAGAGGAGGTCTTGTAGGTGTTGGATGATGTGTACGTCTCGTGGGATGCCAAGGATGAGTCTGGCTGCGGTGTTCTGTATGATCTGGAGCTTGCAGAGCAGAGATTTGTTGATCCCGCTGTAGAGGTTGTTCCCGTAATCCAGTCTGCTGGTTATGAGTGCGTGGGTGACAGTCTCTCTTGATTCAGTGGGGATCCATTTGAAGGTCTTGCGAAGGATGTGAAGGGTGTTGAAGCAGGTGGAGGTAACGGCGTTGATCTGTCGGGTCATGGTGAGGGACGAGTCGAGTACGATACAGAGGTTCTGGGCGTGGTCCGTGTGGGTCGAGGGGCTGCCAAAGGCAGTGGGCCACCATGTGTTGTCCCATGCAGCGGACGATGTTCCGAGGACGAGGACCTCTGTCGTCCCCGAGTTAAGCTTCAGGCAGCTGCTGCTCATCAAGGATTCAACGTCCATCATTCCTTCCTGGAAGCTGAGTCTGGTGGTGAGAGGGTCCTTAGTGAGTGAGAGGATGAGCTGGGTGTCATCGGCGTAGGATACTAATGCTGAGTCCATGCTGTCTGAAGATTGTAGTGAGGAGGGGCTATGTAGATGTTGAAGAGCAGGGAGCTGAGCAACTATCCTTGGGGTATTCCACAGTTGATCTCTGTGGGTTCAGAGAGGAAGGGGGAAAGTCTGACTCTTTGGGTTTTGCCAGTGAGGAAGGAGCGGACCCAGATGAGGGTAGTTCCCTGTATGTCGGCTTCGTGGAGTCTGGCGGTGACAATATGGTGGGAGATGGTGTCGAAGGCTGCAGAAAAGTTAAGTAGAATCAGAGCCGTGGTGTGGCCTTGGTCAAAGAGGGTGCAGATGTCGTCTGTAGCATGAGTAGGGTGGTCTCTTTGCTGTGGTTGCTGCGGAATCCAGATTGGGAGGTGTCGAGAATGGAGGTCTCTTCCATGAATTTCATTAGTTGAACATTGACGATCTTCTCGGTGACTTTGCCCATGAAAGGAAGGAGAGAGATGGGTCGTAGTTCTTGAGGTCCGCCGGATCTGCTGAGGGATTCTTGAGGATGGGCTTGACTTCTGCACTTTTCCAATCATCGGGGAATGTGCTGGCTTTGAAGGTTGCATTGATGGTGCGTCGTAGCACAGGTGCAATGGCAGTGGTGGCTCTGTGGAAGATGTGAGGAGGGCAGGGGTCCATGGGTGCTCCTGAGTAATTGCCCTTCATGGTCCATGCAGTGTCTTTGGTGGTGACTGGGGTCCGGGTGGAGATCGTGGGCTGGCTGTCGTTGCTGGGAGGGACTTGGTTTTATGTCCGTAGTCTGTTTGTTGAAGTTGTCGTAGAGGGATTTTATTTTCAGTTGGAAGTAGGAGCCGAGTTTGTTGCAGAGGTCCTGGGAGGGTGTGATGACTGTGGCTTCGCAGAGGGGCTTGGTGAATTCCTGGATGATGCTGAAGAGTTCTTTGGGGTTGCTGGTGTTGGCATGGATTTTGTTTCGGATGAAGGTCCTTTTGGTGGATCTGATAAGTTGGTGGTATTCTGCCATGGCGTTCTTGTATGTGGTGCGGTCCTCTAAAGTGTTGCTGTTTCTCCAATTCTCCTCAAGACGTCTGCAGGTGCGTCTGGATTGTTGGAGGTTGGTGGTGAACAAGGTGGCCTTCCTGGGGCATTGTCTGACAGGGTTGCGTAGGGAGGCGAGCTGGTTTGTCGACTTGGAAGTGTCACAGTGGTGGTCCGTCCAGGGGGGTTGTATGGTGTGGCTGAAGTGGATGTTGTTACCTCCTGCAAAGATGGGGTCAAGGGTGTGTGCCGCCTTGTGGGTAGGGGTGGTAATGAGTTGTTTTAGTGTGAGGTTGGTAAGGTTGTCCAGGAGGGTGGAGGAGTTGGGGTCGCTGAGGTTGTCGAGGTGGAATTTGAGGTCTCCCATGAGTATGTAGTCTGTGGAGGCGATGGCGTGGGGTGCAATGAGGTTGGCAGTGGTGGTGGTGAATGTGTTTTCAGGTCCGGGGGGTCTGTAGGCGAGGGTGCTGCGTAGGGTCATTCTGGGGCTAATCTGAATCTGAAAATGGAGGTGTTCAGTGGTGAGCGGGGAGTTGCTCGTGCTAGAGGTGATTAGACAGAGGGAGCTCTTGTGTGCGATGGCTTGTCCACCTGTTTTGCGGTTGATGCGGTCCTTCCTCTGGAACTTGTATCCATCGGGATGGCGGTGGCGATGTCAGAGGAGGGGTTGGTCCATGTTTCCGTGAGGAAGGCGACATCAGGCGAGAGGGTGTCGAGGAGGTCCCAGATCTCTACAGCATTTCTGTGCACTGAGCGCACGTTGAGGAGGATGCACCTCAGGGCTTCGGGGTTGCTGGTGTCCGTTGCGGGGGCGGTGGCTGTGGGGGTGTTGAGGGTGGTGAAGGTTTGGCAGCAGTGCCGGCAGGAGAACTGGCTGTAGGAGGTATTCGGCGTAGACAGCTGGCAGTTGTTATTACTTCCGGGGATAAGTGCAAGGAGGGCAGCTGAGTCATAGCGATGGGTGGTCGGAGATCCAGGATCCTTGGCGCTGGTCGCGGTCAGGTCATGGACGGGCGCAGACAGGTTTGCCTTTGGTGTGCCAGAGGCACAGCCACCAATAAATAGGGAAGCGCAGATGGGAGGCGGGAGCAGGAAACAGCAAGGGCAAGGGGCTGCGAGGGCAGCAGCAGCAGTAAAGGGTGGCAAAAATGGTCACAGAGGACCAGGGCACCACAGGTACAAGAAACACGCAAAATGAGAAAAAATCGACAGAACTACAGAGAATACAGAATGCAGATAAAAATACAATATAATACAGAAAATAAATATAAAGGCACAATAACAAGAAGACAGACAGAAAACAGAAACCGGGCACAAAACACAGAGACAGACAAGAGCGGACCATCAAAAGAGCAAGGCTCTCCCACTGGACCACCGGGAATGAGGCACAGACAAGAGCCTGCGGGTGGAGGAGGGTGTTCAGCACCTACCTTCACAGGGCAGCGGCACAACAGCAGAGCAGCTGGAGGAGAAAGCAGGGTCTCTGGTCTGGAGGTCAGGGTCTAAGAAACCTTTTCGAAACATATTCCAGAGTTAATAAAGCTCTGCGAAATTAGAACTAGAGTTGATGTGATAAGCATTAAGTATTAGGTTTCAAAAGTATAGATGTAAATTTTTTGACAAACCATAATCTTTCTCCTACATGATCAGGAGTTTCAATAGCAGTTTGTTTTTAGGGTAAAGGAATATTTACATATTCTAGAAACATATGTGGAAGCAGTGTCCTTTGTGCTTCAAGATTTGACCAGACTTTTTGCCTGCCCTCATTTTTAGATGTGTTGGTTTTTTTGGAAGTTAAGTTCATTACATTTCTTCTTTCTTGGATGGAATTTCGCTTAGATATGTACATGGAAGCTAACATTACATTCTTCCTTAATTTGGTTAATCATGAATTCCATTCTCTCACTACTCAAACCAGTCTAAGAGTTTGTGTTTAAGTTTAAATGAAAAATGTCTCTAGGTAAATTGATCTATATGTTTAGCAAGACCTTCAATATCATAATGGTACCTTGAGGTAAGCAATCTGATTTCCATAATGGTCTGGCCAACAAAAGGTTCACGACCTGCACTGAAACACAAGATAGCACACTGCAGGTGCTGCAGACGGGCTAACAAAAGGGAGGGTAAAAGAAAGAGATGAGTGAAAACCCAATTAAAAAGAAGTATGGCGTCCATCCCATGAGGAATAAAAAAACAGTGAGGACACAGGGACACATCCATGCAAAAAAATGAAGACAGAGCAGGCTGTGGATGCTTAAACCCCATTGGGTGAAACAAGGCACCTCACAGACAACTGACTCCCAATATAGTGTGGAAAAGGCAGCTTTATTGAAACAGGTTCATATTGCATAAAACTCTTCGGCCAAAGCCTTACAGACCCAGAACCTCACAATATATTTAGTCAACTGCCTTTCTCCTTCCCCTCCCCAAATCCTTATTAAACTTTACATGATAACCAAACGTGCCTCTCTGATTTCCTTACCTTACACTACCACTTCTACCTATCTATGCGTTAAGTAACCTGTGCTCAACTTTTTATTCTTATAGCATAACATTTGTAACTCCAGGACTTCTGGCATGGGCCCGTGAGAGCCTCGCTTCCTGCCTGCTTAGCCTATATTAATCAAAAACCCCAACCCCATGCACCTGCTACAACTTGCCTGCCCAATGAAACAACCAGTTTGCACTTGTCTTAAGACCCATAGTCTACAAAAATGAGAGGGTGGGAGGGGCAAAAATGTTTTCCCTAAGGCCAAAAATGGTTTTTGGCAGCCCCCAAAAAACTATCATTTATACCCCTGGGCTACATCCTTTACCGGATGTAGCCAAAAACAAGTCCAGTCATCTAGACTGTGCCTGTTCTCCCCATACCCACAGGGGACAGCACTCCCTTTGGTCGTCTGTCCCCCAAAGTCCTATTGGGTGAAACGAGACAACTTACAGATCACTGACTTCCAATATAGTATGGAAAAGGCTGCTTTATTGAAACAGTCCCGTATTACATAAAACTCCTCGGCCAAAGCGTTACAGAGCCCAAAACCTCACTATACATTTAGTCAACTGCCTTTCTACTCTCCCCTCTTCTAATCCCGCCTCATATACATCCACAATAAACTTTACATGATAACCAAAAGTGCCTCAGATTTCTTTACCTTACACTATCTCTTCTACCTATTTATGCGCTAATTAACCTGTGCTCAAATTTTTATTCCTATAAAGTGACCTTTTTAACTCCAGGACTTCTGGCAGGGTCCTGAGAGAACCTCCCTTCCTGCCTGCTTTACCTATATTAAACAAATTAACCTTAACTGAAGGCCTGCAAACTTGTGGACCAACCACCCCTAGAAAAAGGCACCACCTGACTTTTTCTGCCCCCTCCCAACAGCAACAATTCACTCCTGCATCTTCAAGGTACTAACCGGAAACTCTCTCAAACTCCAACAAATACAATCTCATACCAAAATCCGACAAATGGACCCCATCATCTCTAAAAAACTCCTCCTCTTCGTACCACAGATCCACATGCTGCAGCCTGCCGATGCCTTCTTCCCTACAAAAACACTTAATTTCCCTATTTACTTTCGTCCTTGCCCTATCAATGGCTGCTGGCTTGTAAGCACCCCTACAGTGCCTACTAGGTACAAACTCCATCCTAGAAAACAGCCTGACCATTGCAAGCAAATTTCACTAATATCATGCTTCATTGCCCTGGTCACTGCCAAACCTTTCTTCACTGCATTGTCATTTTCTCCCAAATGAATCATTAGAACATCCGGGAATGTGTTATTGTGCATGATGGCATTAAGCTTGAGCAACAAGAACTTCCACTTCATTTGGCCCTTACCAAACCAGTCAACCGTCAAACAGTCATATTGAAACCCCAGGTTTCTGCCCCTTGCGCTCTTTGATGTTGCTCTGGGTGCCCACTTCACAAATGAGTATCCAACAGTCCACACTGAAAAACCAGTTGAGGCAAGGCCATGCAGCGAACCTGAAAAAGAAAACAGTGTGAGCATGCCATAGTGCCATCAATCCTCCCTTTCCCCTTTACCAGTCCTAATGTTTCTCTGAAAACAGTGTGAAGTACACCGACCCAGCCCCATTATCTAATCCCTGGACCATCCCCTTTTACCTGCCTCTGTGGCTGCACCAATCCTGAAGGAATGCGTACCAAAATCTTTTGCCACCAGACCCTGTTTTGACACTGCTTTTCTCAACACTGCCAATATTTTAAAAGAAGAGACCCGAGACCCCTGATGATGTTTAAACACCACCCCTTCAAGAGCGCCCACCTATTTCGTAAGTCGCCTACCCTATGTTACCGGACAAAACCTCTGACACTGTAGTAGCACTGAGTTCCTCTTCGACCTCTGGTCAGTCCTAGACCTCAGCAGATGTATTGTAAGAACACCATCCCAAAAACTCACTTCCACCCAAGCCTGCCCCAGCATGCCCCGGCCTCCCATAGGTTCAGACACCCTAAATGCCCTAAAAAACATCCACACCATCAATGTAAAAAAAAAAACAACCTCAGATTGAGAAAAGCACAATCCCTAGAGGCTATAAATCATCCTGCCAAAAACTGGCCAAGACAGCAGCTTCCTCTTGGGTCCTAGAAGTCCTCGTTCTCTAGCCCACCCCTCTAACATTCCCTTGCCCAGTTTGCCCGCTGTTGGAGCATAACCCCACAACAACTTTCCCCTGAAGGCAATGCAGGCCAACTTTCCTACAATTGACACTATAGAGAGGCCCTTCTCTGTCATGTGTAAGATAAACTGCACCACGTTCTCAACTCTGTCCCACTCCTCCGTGCGGAGGCGGGCTCCCGATTTCAGGAACTCACCCCAAGCCTGATAATATGCCTCCCTCGTGGAAACCCCCAAAGACCCAACTACTAGTTGACAAATCCTCTGTCGCCTGACGTTCATAATCCTGGTGGTATCCGGGTTCTGTCTTTGTCTGTCTCCGTGGCCGGCCCATGGAACCTCTCCCACTGTGAACGAGATAAAGCATCCGCAATGTCATTGTCTGCACCCGGTATGTGTTTGGCATTACACAAAATGTCCTTTTTTAAACATTCAAGCACAAAAACCCTCAGCACCTTGAGTACCAGTGTCCCTTTTGCTAACTGCCTTTTACAACATGTACCACAGCCATGTTGTCTATTTGGAAAATAAACTTCTTGTTATCCAGTATTAGGGTATCTTTCATAGATTCACATGCTTAGAATCATCCCCGCCGAAGAGGTGGGAGACTCGCGGTACAATAAAATATATATACATAATAGTCATAAAAAACTTTACACAATAGGCTAGTATGGACAGTAAAGTCACTACATTAGCCTGTCTTAGTCCGTTTGTAAAAAGAACCAAATTTGGAACACAGCCAATCAGGCTGCAGCACCCTCTTAGAACACTCCACAAAGAGGCAAACCTTCAGATTTTCTGCCGCACTTCGTGTGACAGGGAGTCTCCTGAGCTCTGCTCCGATTTCTTCACCTTTGGTTGAACTTCGTGAGTAGCTATGTCTGATTCTTCTATGAAAAGCTTGTTTTTGCCTTCATGTGGGAAGAAGAGACTGCATTTTGAAGATCCCCACAAGGAATGCATTTACTGTCTTTATACAGCACACAAGGTGCAGGATTTGTAGAACCTTTCCTGCTAAGACTTTGAAAGTCCGAGAAGGAAGATTGCTGGTTTGGCTGGAGAAATTGAATGTCATTTTGAGGAGATGATGACAGTGTTAGTCCTCAGGTGTCCACCCCTCTAAACAAGAAGAGGGATAGAGCTGATGATCCCCCTGAGCGACAGAGTAAGACCTTGAAGAAGCCTCACTCTGAGACTGGTCACTCTTCCTTTAGAAAAGAGAAGCTTTCGTTCTCTTCAGAGGTGAAATCTGGTAAAAAAAGGACAGATTTCAGTGAAAACTGCCTCAAAACAGCAGAAAACGAATTCTGAGTCTGTCAGGATCCCATCGACATCGAGAAAAGCACATTCGGCGATGAAATCTCACTCAGACAGTGAGTGCTTCCTCGTCGTCGACGAAGAACATCCCGTCGTCGACGATCGCTCCGTCGACGACGGCACTGCCGACAATGATATCATTGCCTGTTTCGTCGACGCTGATGATACCGACGACGACTACTCATTTCTCGTCGACGCCTACCTCGTCGTCAACGATGCACCTGCCGTCGACGCTTCAGCTGTTGACGATGATTTAACTCCCGTCGACGAGTCCACCGTCAACAACTATACTACTCCCATCGACGATTCCACCGTCGACAACGATACAGCTCCCGTCGCCGAGCCCACCGTTGACGACAGCAGCGGCTTCGACGACGACAACATCGTCGACGATGGTTTTTACGTCAACAACGTCGATGATGACAATATCGACGGTAGCTTCTGTAATGGCTATTTCGGCTGGGACTGACTCACCGTCTATGTACATCTTGTCGACGCTGAAATTTAAAAGACCTACATCTTTACAGATTACACCAGTTTTGACATCACAATTATCGTCGTCGTTCCCATCTTCAACAAACTGTTATCAGGACGTTTCTCATATTTCACCCTTGCCTCCTAGTCACTATCTGGAGGAGTCAGATGATGATAGACGTTTTAGCCCAGCACGTAACCCTTCTCAACTCCAGATTAAATATCAGGATGAAGACGATGAGCAAGAATACTAAGAGCCTTGTGAGTCTCTGTGAGGTCCTCAAGAGACTTCATTTCAGCAGGAACCTATGATGCAAATGCCTATTGCCTTGATGCAGGGCCTGACGGCTATGTTAAGGGATTATCACACACGCTTTCCACCAGCAGCGGCTGTTCCAACACAACCTACTACGCCTCCTGTTTTGCTGATTGCAGGTCCTTCTGCCCCTATCAATGAACCTCAGGATGTTTTACCTGTGCAACATTTAGTCCAGAATGATGATGATGACGATGCTGTGACTGAGGATGGGGAATTACCAAACTCGCCCACGACTGTGGATGAATGGGATGAATGCTTGATTCCTATGTCATCTTCACCAGTTCCTCAGGCAGTAGATTCCCCTCCTGAAGATATTGGAGGTTTTCATGCAATTATAGAGAGGGCAGCAACCAGGTTTCATCTTCCTGTATCTGTGAAGCAAACAGAGTGTTTCCTTTATGATTTTAAGGACCAGAGTAGGAAGTCCGTAGGTTCTATCACTATAATAGATCATATCTGGGAAGAAGGAACTAAAATAATGAAAAATCCATTTTCAGTCCCTGCTATTCTACCTAGAATCGATAAAAAGTACAAAGCACCAGATGATGCTCCTGCTTGCCTGTCCGGACATCCTAGACCAGATTCTATCATTTCACAGGCGGCTCAACGTAAGTCTCGGAATCCATCCATTCCTGTGACAGCACCACCGGATAATGATGGGAGGTGCCTTGACAATATTGGTAAGCGTTTTACCACCATGGTGGGTGCTTCAGTTCGTGCTACAAACTCTCTAGCGATTCTGAAGAATTCTCCCATTGCTCCCTAAACAGACCAGGCCGCTGTTAGTAAGGAGTATCATACTTAGCAAACTGGATTATTGCAATGCTTTGTTACAGGAGTCTCCTAAATATTTGATGGATAAACTCCAGGGAATCCAGTCAATGGCAGCCAAGCTAGCACTAATGAGACCTCGCCAGTCTTCGTCATCTCAGGCCTTGGCCGAGCTCCACTGGCTCCCAGTTGTGCAGAGGGTACAATTCAAACCAATGTGCTTAGTTTTCAAGATTTTACACAGCATTGGGCCTAAGCCTCTACAGAGCAGATTTGAATGGTATTTTCCCCCACGTAATCTACGCTCCTCCTAAGCCAAATTGGTAAGAGTATCCAGGTTTATGAGAGTTATATCTGGCAGGAGAGCTTTTAGCATTGCAGCAGCTTCAGCCTGGAATAAGCTCCCAGTCGAGCTTAGACAAATGGATGGCTTGCTGCCATTCAGAAAGAAGCTGAAGACCTGGCTCTTTCCAAGGGCGTAGTTCATCGTCTTCATCCCTGTAACCGTCACCACACTCTAGGATAACTGACTTCACGTGTTCAAGCGCCAGGATACCGATAGGGTCACAGTGCGCTATATAAATCCTGAATATAATACAATACAATTCTAGGGAGATGTGACTGCCAACTATGGTCGGACATTTCTCCATATTTTGATTACTTACCTGATGACAATAAGCAGAAGGCAAAAAAAAATCTTCTTGAAGGAGAAAGGGCTGCATCAGAAATAATTGATATTTGATATGGACCTAGCCTCCTTGGGCTTGCGTCAACTTGCTGAAGCAGCAGTCCTCAGACATCAGGGATGGTTGAAATCTACCACCTGTCGCCCTGATGTACAAACAAAGATTTTGGACATGCCATTCGATGGCGATATGTTATTTGGAAAATATATAGATGAAGCTTTGCAAAACATCAGAAAAGATACTGACACTGCTAGAGCCCTTGGCACCTTACAGTATTGGAAGGCTCACTTTCGGGGTGCTAGGGGCAGAGGATTGTATTCCTTTCGTGGTGGCTATCAAAGATATCAAAACCAAGGCAATCAGGGAACATATAATTATCAACAACAGCAACAGCAGCAGCCCTACAGGAACCTTCCAGCTGCCGCTTATAGACAGCAGAATAGAAGACGACAGTCTCAAGGCAGAGATTCTGCTAGAAAACAGTGATGACTTTTTAGCACCTGCAGCAGCTCTGCCACACCTTATTTACAGGATTCCGAATGTATCCCGACATCTCAACAATTGGACAAAATTAACCACAGACAAGTGGATATTCTCAAATTTTGCCATACCCTGGAATTTGTCAGTATCACTCCTCCTCCCCCACCTTTAAAGAAACATCCTCCACATATTGCTCTTCCCAGGAAGGAAGCAAAAATCATGCTTTCGAAAGGAGCGATAGAAAGAGTGCCTCGCTCTCAGGTGGGGAAAGGGTTTTATTCCCGCTTTTTTGTAATAAAGAAAAAGTCAGGGGAATGGAGACCTATCCTGGATTTAAGAAAGCTGAACAAATATCTTCAAAATAAATCTTTTCGCATGGTCATGCTTCAAGAAATCTTTCAGCTTCCTGACCATGCAGATTTCATGACAACATTGGATCTCCAGGATGTATACTTTCACATCCCCATTCACCCCAAACATTGGAAATTCCTTCGTTTCACTGTGGCAGGTGCTCATTTCCAATTCAAAGTCCTCCCCTTCGGCCTACGTTCAGCCCCGAGAGTCTTTACGAAATTCCTGGCCCTGTGGCGGCTCACCTCAGACTTCAAGGCATACAATTATTCCCTTAGCTAGACGATTGGCTAATAAAGGCTCCTTCCTTTAAGCAGGCTTCTCGAGCAACGTTCACATGCCTCCAACTATTTCAATCCCTGGGACTGTCCCTGAACATTCAAAAATCAGTTCTTTGTCCTTCTCAAAGAATTAAATTTCTAGGGGTAGGGTTGGGTACTATCCAGGACAAGGCATTCTTGTCCAAAGAAAGGTATCACGTCTGATTTCTCTGGCATTAGAACTCCAAAGAAGAAGGTTCGCTTCTGTGAGAATCATCAAATCATTCCTGGGAATACTATCCTCAGCAATTCTGTTGGTACCTCACACCCGTCTAAGGATGAGGCCGATCCAAGAGGAACTAGACAGTCAGTGGCTGCAGATTTCGGGGTCGTTCGAGGACCTAGTGAAAATAACTCCAGTTATGCGAGAAGCGCTGCTTTGGTGGCTGCGCTCCAATAATGTCTAAATCGGGCTCACTATTCCTCCTTCCGTGCCGGAGTTCATCCTCACTACAGATGCCTCCCTAGAAAGGTGGGGTGCACACCTTCAAGATCTGTGCATAAGAGGAAGGTGGTCTGCTGCGATTGCAAAAATGCATATCAATTTCTTGGAGCTTCGAGTCATTTTCCTGGCGTTGCAGTCCTTTCTCCCACGTCTTCAAGTGTCAATAGTTCTTATCAGAACTGACAACACCACTTGCATGCACTACTCAAACAAGCAAGGAGGTACCCCTTCACACATCCTGTCTCAAGAAGCTCAAAGCATTTGGGAATGGCTGCTGTCTCACAATATCACGAGCAATGTGGAACATTTGCCGGAAATTCACAACACATTAGAGGACACTCTGAGCAGGACTTCGAAGTCTTATCACGAATGGGAGTTGGATCCATCAGTCATGGAACACATATTTCGAATATGGGGCAAACAAAATCTGGATCTCTTTGCCTCCTAGAACAATCGAAAGTGCCAATTCTTTGCCAGTTGGTAACCGGAGAAGGGTTCGTGGGGGAACGCCTTCATGATGAGATGGACAGGGATCTTTGCTTACGCATTTCCCCCCTTTCGGTTGATCCCAAGACTTCTACACAAGCTCAAGATGGAACCATGTTGCATGATTCTCATTGCTCCATGATGGCTGCGTCAGCATTGGTTTACGGAGCTTCTCCTACTGTCCAAACGCAGACCATACTGCCTTCCTGCAGTTCCAACCCTGTTATCAATGAGTAAGGGCCAGATTCTTCATCCTCGACCAGTCCAATTGCATCTTCATGCATGGTTTCTGGATTCACAGAATTCAAGGATTGTAGAGATATTCTTGCTAGGGCACGAGCTCCTTCTACTTTAGAGATTTATGCTTTGAAATGGAAATGGTTCTGTGCCTGGTGCAGTGACAGGGATTTACATCCTTTACAATGTTCTCCAGATAAAGTTCTGCCTTATCTTCTTTCTCTATATAGATCTGGTCTTATGTTTACATCGGTTAAGTTACATTTAGCGGCCATATCGACCTACAGACGTTCTGCAGGAGCTGCATCCCTTTGCTCTAATCGCTTGATCAAACAATTTCTAAAGGGGCTTTTCAGAACTGTTCCACCCCTCAGAGCTCCTCCTCCAGAATGGAGGCTTAATCTGGTGTTCCAACAGCTCATGAAGCATCCATTTGAGCCTGTTCACAAAGCTGAACTCAAGGACCACTCTTGGAAAACGGCACTTCTAGTGGCTCTAACCTCTGCTCGGAGAGTCAGTGAATTTCCAGGCTTTTACTATCAAACTGCCTTATTTGAAATTCACCAATGATTATGTCCTCCTCAGAACTAATCCAATGTTTATTCCAAAGGTTCCCTCTACATTCCTTCTTAATGAGCCTGTTATACTGCGTTCTTTCGTTCCCAATCCAACTTCCTCTTCTGAAAAGACTTTACATACCTTGGATGTTAAACGGTGTCTGAAATTCTACATTTCACGTACTGTGTCCATCAGAAACTCGGACCAATTGTTCATTTCTTATGGTGGTCAAAAGCCAGGAACAGCTGTGACAAAATCCACTATTGCAGGGTGGATTGCATCTACTATCCAATTCTGCCATTCTAAAGCTGGACATCCTTTATCTATGAAACCCAAGGCTCATTCCACAAGGGCAGTGTCCTCATCTACTGCTCTTTTTGCCGGAGTACCTTTGGAGAAGATTTGCTGTGCTGCGACCTGGAAAAATGTGCACACTTTTACACAGCATTACTGTCTGGATCTGGCAACAGAGGCTGAATCAGCTGTTGGTCAAGCAGTGTTACGAAACCTCTTAAATAAGGTAATCCTCTGTAAGGAGGTGATTATATCATTACATGTTCACTAATACAAGATGTATTGTGTTTCTTTTCTATTTTATTGTTATGCATTACTGTATTGGTATTACGAGGTATCTATGTATTTCACCAACCTCTATATAACTAAGGATTCTACTGCTAACTATTCTGATTCTAAGCATGTGAATCTATGAAAGAAACCCCAATACTGTATAAGAAAACGAGTTATTTATCTGTAACTTCAGTTATCCAGTATTGTTATCTTTCATAGATTCACATGCGACCCACCCCCCTCCCCGGAGAGGCTTACCTTATTGCTAATGCATACTTATTGTCACTTGTGCTATGAAAATCTGAGGGTTTGCCCCTCTGTGGAGTGTTCTAAGAGGGTGCTGCAGCCTGATTGGCTGTGTTCCAAATTTGGTACAAAAGGACTAAGATAGGCTAATGAAGTGACTTTACTGTCCATACTAGCCTATTGTGTAATGTTTTTTATGACTATTATGTATATATATTTTATTGTACCGCGAGACTCCCACCTCGTCTGAGGGGATGATTCTAAGCATGTGAATCTATGAAAGATACCAATACTGGATAACTGAAGTTACAGGTAAGTAACTCGTTTTCTTGCACAACAGTGAGCCCCACAACATAACAGCCACTACTAGAAGAAAGAACTCTAGAAAAGCTATGCTCCGACCCCTGTGCTTCCAACAAGCAGGCCTTTCTTCTGTGCACCAGCATCCCTGCCAGTACAGGCCAAAGCCTATGCCACTGGAGGCGCCAGAGAAAATCCACATCCCACTCAAAGATTTGAGGGGCAGCGAACGGAATGCCATGGAACGAGTCCAAGAAAACCCTCCACATCTGAAGGTCAGCCCTCCCCTCCACAGACAGCCGTAGATGGTGGTGAGGCAAGGAAAGCCCTGACAATGCTAGACCTAGTCTCCTACAGTTAGTCCTACTCGCCCGCACAACTGGACAAGCAAAATTGAGGTGACCTTACAGCACTTATACTTCCCGTACCATTACTTTTTGCTTTGCCAACAGTGCCTGCATTTTCTGTTTTTTCTCTATTGGAAGGCAAGCTATCATGGCTACTGAGTCCAGTTCAATTCCAAGAAATGATATCGTTGTTACCGGGCCCATTGTCAGGAAGCAGGCACAGCGGCGCCTACCTTGCTGGGTTTTAAAGGTATAAACTCCATTTCCCAGGATGCACAGGCGGATGTAGGCTTAAAAGCGCGTTGTTTGCGGGAGCAGGCGCGCGTAATTCCATCGTCATTTCCGTCATGGACTGTTCGGACTGAAGAGCAGTCTCCGCAGTGCTCTCATCTGGCCACACGGAGTTCCGGTGAAGACGTCAAGGGGCCAGATCGGAGACGCGCTGAAACCGTGAGTTACTGCGGGGTAGTGTTGCTACCACTCACGCGGTTTTCGAAACCTTGTTGCTTTAGTACCTCATAGGGGGATCAAAGGACGGCTGCCGTCTGTTCCTACGGGAGGACGAGGAGACGCTGAGACCTTCATTCACGGAGCTTCTTTGTTTTCTTTGTTGCCTTTGTTCTATGCACAGCGGAGCGCAGCGGTGATTCAAACCGCACGCCGCCGTGTGTGCGCTTAGCGGGACTTATCCTAATCACTCCAGGTTGTATGGAGAGTGTTAAAGGACTGTATGGACTTGTTTGTAGTCGTATACATAGACGACATCCTCATCTATTCTAAGAAGGTGGAGGATCATGTTCGTCATGTACGTATGGTGTTGTCTCGGTTGAGAGAGCATGGGCTTTTCTGTAAGTTGAGCAAATGTGAGTTTGGGGTGGATAGAGTGGAGTTTCTGGGGGTGGTGTTGTGTCCGGAAGGTCTACACATGGCAGAGAGAAAAGTCCAGGCAGTACAGGAATGGCCCGCTCCCAAGAGCATCCGGGAGGTGCAATGCTTCCTGGGCTTTGCTAACTACTATAGGAGATTCATCCTTCAGTTCTCCAAACTCGCCACCCCCATCACCCGTCTCCTGAAAAAGGATGTTTCGTTTCACTGGTCCAGAGAAGCAGAGGAGGCTTTCCGCTCTCTAAAAAAGGCTTTTACCGCCGCCCCAGTGCTTGCTCACCCCAAACCAGAACACCCGTTTATCGTAGAAGCCGATACTTCGGAGGAAGTCATAGGGGCAGTCCTGTCGCAAAGGAATCAACACACAGGACAAATGCACCCTGTGGCCTATCTGTCGAAGAAACTGAACCCGGCGGAAAAAATTATACAATAGCCGAGAAGGAGCTGCTGGCAATTAAGAAGGCCTTTCAGGAGTGGAGACACTATCTGTGGGGGTTTTGTCATCCCATCACAGTATATTCAGACCACAGGAACCCTCAATATATGAAGACAGCCCGACATCTCTCACAGCGCCAAATGAGATGGATGCTGTTTTTTGCAGGCTATGATTTTATTATTATGTTCAGACCAGGAGTAGAGAACCGCAAGGCTGATTCCTTATCTCGGCAGGACTCGATGTTACACTCTGCACCACCGAAGACCCCGGACTCCATTATAGCTCCGTCCAAAGTGTTTTGCGCTGTTACGATAAACAACTTCCTAGAAAGTGTGCGAAAACATGCTACCGGAACTGCGTGGCAGGAATGGGCCCAGAAGGAGGAAGGACGTACAGTGCATGCTGGCTTGCCCTTTTGTAGGAACCGGCTCTACCTTCCAACAAAGGAACTCCGTCAGAAGGCGTTTTCATGGTGTCATGAATCCCTGTTGGCTGGCCATCCTGGAATCCAGAAAACCTTGCAGTTGATTCAACACCATTTCTGGTGGAAGTTCTGGAACAGAGATATAACCTCCTGGGTGGCAGGTTGCGAGGACTGTGCCCGAGCTAAAACGGAACACAACAAGAAGAGGGGGAAGCTCCTACCCTTGCCAACCCCCAGGAAACCGTGGCAAAACATCAGTCTTGATTTCATCACAGGACTGCCTCCAGAGAAGGGGCATTCCGCCATTATGGTCGTGGTAGATGGGCTCACAAAAATGGGGCATTTTGTTCCATGTGGAAACCTACCAACAGCGGGGCAGACCGCACAGCTGCTACTCAGCAACATCATCAGAGCTCACGGAATACCAGAAGTGATCGTATCTGACAGGGGACCCCAGTTCATCGCCCGTGTCTGGAGAATGGGGTGCAAGGACCTTGCACATTGAATCCGCAGTATCCACGAGCTTCCATCCACAGACAGACGGCCGGACGGAACGCCTAAATCAAACACTCAAGAAATATCTCAGATGTTATGCACAGGAGGCACAAGACTCCTGGGTAGACCTGCTATGGATGGCGGAGCTGGCCTATAACAATGCTAAACACAGCTCTAGAGGTGATTCCCCGTTCCATGCCACCTTTGGATACGATGCCAGCATCCTGCCGATCATGATCCCCATCCCCGAAGAGGTGGCTAGCCAGCCAGCAGTGGCAACTCAGGTGAGGAAACTGCATGCGTTAGAACGCAAGATAACGGCACATCTAGTGCAGGCCAAGCTAACCTATAAGAAATGGGAAGACAGACATCGGAGCGAAGGGCCACAATATCAGGTGGGGGATAGGGTATGGCTATCCATCAGGAACATCAGGTTCAAGTTGAGAAGTATATTCCATCCACGTTTCATCGGCCCATATGCCATAGTAAAGCAAGTAAATCCCGTGGCCTACAAACTGAAGCTGCCCAGTTCCTTACGCATCCACCCGGTGTTTCACTGTCAGCTCCTAAAACCTGCTGCAGGTGCTCACAGGAGAGCACCACCCCCGGTGTGGTGGGAAGGGGGTTTGGAGTACGAAGTAAAAAGCATTAAGGACTCCAAGAAGAGACGAGGAGCCCTCTGGTATTTGGTGTCATGGAAAGGCTACACAGCAGAGGACGACTCCCGGGAGCCCTGTCACCACGTCCATGCTCCTGCGGCCGTACGAGCCTTCCATCGGCGGTTTCCGGAAAAGCCTGGACCAGGAAGGCGCTAGGAGGGGGGGATCTACTGTCAGGAAGCATGCACAGCGGCGCCTACCTTGCGGGGTTCTAAAGGTATAAACTACATTTCCCAGGATGCACAGGCGGATGTAGGCTTAAAAGCGCGTTGTTTACGGGAGCAGGCGCGCGTAATTCCATCGTCATTTCCGTCATGGACTGTTCGGACTGAGGAGGAGTCTCCGCAGTGCTCTCATCGGGCCACACGGAGTTCCGGTGAAGACGTCAAGGGGCCAGATCGGAGACGCGCTGAAACCGTGAGTTACCGCAGGGGAGTGTTGCTACCACTCACGCGGTTTTCGAAACCTTGTTGCTTTAGTACCTCATAGGGGGATCAAAGGACGGCTGCCGTCTGTTCCTACGGGAGGACGAGGAGATGCCGAGACCTTCATTCCCGGAGCTTCTTTGTTTTCTTTGTTGCCTTTGTTCTATGCACAGCGGAGAGCAGCGGTGATTCAAACCGCACGCCGCCGTGTGTGCGCTTAGAGGGACTTATCCTAATCACTCTAGGTTGTATGGAGAGTGAACGCGGTGAAAACAACCGCGGACTTTTTAGGTGACTCAGCCTGTTCATTATCTTATAAAACCATCAGGGAACATTACGGAGGGCAGCGGTGATGGAACCGCATTCTGCTGTAGACTTCAAGGGGGAAAGAGATGCGTAAACCATTGCAAGACATTGAATGCTGCAAACTAGATTGGACTTGACCTGAGGGTTTATTCTTTGACTGCGCACCCCCATTGGAGGCAGAGGAAAGATTGTCTGGGGTACGTGTGGTAGAATACGAGCGGGTGCAGAGTGCCTGGAAGGGGGGAGTAAAACTCCATTAATGTTTGTGGTATTTCCTTCCAGAACGGAATTGTCTTCACAAATGTGAAAGGCATTCGGTGGGGAATTTGAGAACGTTCCTCTTTCCCAGGTATAGCAAAAGACTTATAGCGAGAATACATGAGGGTAGTTTCTTGTGCATAATTCTCATGCCTTTTTTCCTTTCTGTTACAGGTTCTAACTCCCCTGCTGTTCCCTTCCCTACCCCTTCCCTCGCCTGATCCCTTGAACACCCTGTTTGCTTCTTCGGGGTGTTGGTGATATCAGGAGGTGGACCCTTTTTCTACTGCCGCTGGATCCCGTGGAGCGTATCCTGACACCCATAGATTTTTCCGTGGCCAAAGGAACCCTCACGTCATCCAAGAGCTCCTGTAAACTTATCAGCAGCTGCTGGCAGTCTGTGGAACCGGAGACCGTGACCAAGAAAACATAATTGAGATAATGTGTCACCTTCTCATGACCCGTGGCTGTCATGAAGATCCAGAAAAGTACTGAAACACTAGAAGAGTGCACATTAAATGGAGCATCCCGTAGAAAGCGCATTGTCTACATACTAGCATCCATCAAAATCAATTTGAAAATCATCTGGGTGTACCAGTAGTAACCTAAAAGCTGACTTTATGTCACATTTTGCCATGTGGGCCCCAGGTCCCGTCTGTTCTACCATGGCCACCGTAATGCCCACTGACGACTGAGACACTGAGAACAACTCTACTCCAATAAAATAATTTATTGAGGAACCCTTCGGCATGACATGTGTTGGATGAGCCTGAATTGTCCCCTCTCCTTCTTAGGCATCACCCCTATAGGGGAGACAATCGGATCAGATATGGGCCAAGTGCAAAAAGGCCCGGCCATTCTCCCTTCTTGTATTTCTGTGTTCAAGTTGTTCCACACCATCTGTGAGTGTGCCTTAACAGACTTCAAGTTCTCAGCCCATTGCTGTACCCGAGGACCTGTGTAGCCCAACTAGAAACCCTAGGTAGAACCCTCAAGTAGGATGTGAGCATCCTCCCTGTTAGGGTAAGAGCTCAACCAAAAAGTGAGCCTCTCCAACTTAACTGGAGTATGAGCCTGTACCTTGAGCCCTGTGAGCACCCCTACCTCCCCTGAAGCCCCCTGTAGTAGCTGCCCTGCTCCCCCCAAGTTATGATGCAGCTGGGACTTTTGAGAGACCTGTTGAACCCCAGACACGCCTGCTACGCCTCCATAACAGTTGACCAAGGGGTGCAACCCAGCGCATTTAGAGCACTTGTGCCGGAAAGGCAATACGCCCTTGTGCACGACCCCTTATTGAAGTCCCAGCAAGCGCCATGCTCACCTCCCTGTGCTCTATTGAGGTTGCCCACCCCTCCTCCTAATGGCAGGACACTTGCAGCGTATATGGTCGTATTTAAACTTGGCAGAGCCCATTGTTTGCCTCCACAAGTCAGTATCCAATTCTCCCCACCTCGCTTCAAGGTTCCAGGCCATACAGGCGATCAGTGTGGGATTATCAGTCCTTTGTATGGGGATAGGACACAGCCTATTCAGATGTGTCAGCTCCCTCTTCTCCTTCCTGCCCAGTAAGTCTATCAGAGTGTGGTGAATGCACACCCATACTTCCTGTGTTTGTAGCTGTCCAGAAGGATTGCACAAAGTGTAGCTGTCACCCACCCCAGGCATGTATTGGAGACAGGCTGCAGGCACACAGTGCTAATTTAAGAGCAGCGAAATTCCTCATTTCTAAAAGTGGCATTTTCAAAATAGTATTGTTAAATCCAACTTTACCACCAAAGACAATATATCATTACCATTTCAAAGATATGAAACATAAGTTAGCTACTCCTTTCTAATCAAGAATTACAGCTTAAAGGTGTTTAATGAATTCCTAATTCTAGCCTATGAGCGGAGTAGGTTTCCTGTAGTGAAAAATGAATTTAGCTGTTTGTCACTACTAGGACATGTAAAATTTAAAATTACATGTTCTATCTTTAACTTACATAGCACCCTGCCCTTAAGGTTTCCAAGGGCCTACCTCAGGGGTGACTAATGTGCAAGAAAAGGGGATTTCAAGGTTTGCATGTGGTTTTAAATGCCACGTTAAAGTGGCAGTAAACTAAACACTTAGGACATGCAATGGCAGGCCTGAGGCAGATTTGAAAGGCTGCTTGTGTGAGTGACACAATCTGGGCTGCAGGTCCACAAGTAGCATTTAGATTTTAGGCCCTGGATATATGGTATACCACTTTACAAGGGACTTACACCAATGTCACCATGGTATGGGGAGAAACACATGCATTTTAGCACTGGCTAACAGTGGCAAAGTGCTCAGAGTCCTAAAAACCACAAAAGATACAGCAAAAAGTGGAGGTAAGCAGGCAAAAGGTTGGGGGAAGACCACCCTAAGGAGGACAGGTTTAACAACATTAAAACCACCAAGCCTGCCACTCCCCTAATGCCCACCCTTCCAGCATGCATGCCACAATGGTCATTCTTTAAACCCCATGTCTCTTTCAGACCTCACCAACATCCTTACCTCACTGTAGGCCACCTTCTATGAAAATAATGTCTTACACTAGTCCTCCATTAAGATTGTCGCCAGTGAAACTCTCCCACCCCAACTCACCATTGTCAATTTCTCTCTCACTTGAAACATTTTCCCAGAAGCTCTCAAGACAGACCAGATGTTTCTGCTCCTGAGAATTCCCTGATGACCTCCCCAACTACCGGCCCATCACTCACCTACAATTTGTTAGCCTTATCTCAAAAATTCAGTTAATGCATAATTCAAGATCACATAATTGCCAACATTCATCTCCAAAACTATAAATCCATCTTCGGATTATACAACACAACTGAGACAGCTACATTACGGTTTATAGTCAATGCCCTACTGACCATAGATATAGGTGACCGTAGCCTCCTGATATTGCTGGACCTTTTAGCTGCTTTGACTCTATCCATAATCCCACCCATATCTACTCACTGAAGGCTTTAATTATATTCACTAGCAATGTCCTTCATTGGTTCTCCTCCCACTTCTGCAACCAACACCAGTTTGAAGATTGAAGTTTATTTTTATTTGCAGTTACTTAAAACCAATGCAATACATACAAAATTAAAAACCATATGTATAAAATAATATACGACCATCGTAAAATATCATCACTCTGTTAATAAAAGCGCTTCTATTGACTTTCCAAGTTAAAATACAAATTTAAACGTACAGTGGCCACCTTTACCAGTGTCCCAGATGCCTACATCAATTGCATCACCCCCAACAAAAAGCTGATGGGCCTAAGGCTGTGGTGCCTGAAGATCTTGATGTCAGTTTGGTATTTTTGCCTGGGCTGCTTCAAGAAATTTGACTAGTCTGATGTTCAATTGTGGGGATGCTGGGTCAAAGCAGGCCAATACTGCCTGCCTCCTTGACCGAATCCCCCTTTGATTAAAGGGAATTTTTAACAGTTGCCTCCTTTCTTGAAGTGTTTCCGTGCAAGAACAAATGGTATGGGTAATGTCCCCCTGTCCTTTGTTACATAAACTGCATACTGTGAAGGTCGGGTCCCTTTTCCATGGGGAGAGATGCTGTGTGCATGGCATCACTCCAAGTCATAGCATTACAAATTTTAGTTTCAATGCTTTTGAATAGCCCAAGTTAAAATATTGTTGCGGGGCTAAAGTCCTGTACGAATTCAAAGTCATCCATGCATGCGCTCTGGCAGAAAAGGCAGCTTTGTCCTCAACCAATGACTGTATTTTCAATGCCTTCCACACTAATTTTTTGAAAATTGAGTGGTGACTGTGTGTGACCCATAGCGGCAGTAAACCAGTGTTGGCCAGAGCCTCCTGCAAGTAACGTCTAGCTGGCGAGTTCTCCCTCTGTTGTAATTCTTGCCACAGCAGGTGGTTTAAGGTTTTAGGGTCAGATGTTCTAATTTTGTTCCAACAGTTAATATATACTCCGTATCTGGCCCAAGTTTGCTTTATAAGGCCGAACTCCAATTGAATTTGTGCCGGGGAGGTATAAGTTGGGAGGCTGAACATAGATCTATAGGCTTTTACAAGCGTTTTGTCCAAAAGGTTGGTGACTCTCCCGCGCAATGCTAAACTACCATAGGTAGTGGTGGGTAGGATTTTTGCCCGCGCTACCACCAAGAGAGGACTCAGCGTAGGGCCCAGGAGTTTGGCTGATAGGCCTTTCATGGTTAGAGCAAGAATCATCCCTTTCCTTTTAATCTCTTCCTGTTGACGCCTGAACGATCCTTCTTTGTCAAAGTAGACTCCCAAGCACTTATAAACACCAGTTATCCAGGTACTAGAAGACCTTTAACACATGCAGAGTGCTCAGGGTTCCATCTTGGTCCTCATCATCGTCACCGTCTACATGGACCCTCTTGGGACGCTAGCCATCAATAACAGCATCAAAATGCAATAATATACTGACAACACAAAACACACAACTCTGTTGAATGTCTCCTCTACTTTAAACTTGCAATGCCTCAAACCATGCCTGCAACTCACTAAGATCTTGGTGTCCAATACCTATCTAAAGCTCAACTTCTCAACCCCACCAAAACAGAAGTCCAAATATTCAAGAAGAAACAACAACTAATTGAAAGATGACTTAATGACATGAACATGTATGGATTTGAACTCCAGTTTTCACACAATGTCAATTCACTCATAATCACTCTGGTCACCCAACCCAATCTCAAGTAACACATAACAAAGAACACAGAGAGGGCATAGTACCAGCTATATCTACTGAAGAAAGTGAAAACATTCCTTCCAGAAAGCAATTTCAAATCTATCATTCTAGTCCTTTTACTCTTGCACCTGGATGGTGGAAACACCCTACTTACCCTGGCCCTCCTTAAGGGATCTTTAAGACCTTGTAATAAATTTGATCACATCCCACTGACACTGATGGGCCTCTACTGGCTCTCCCAGCCAGACGGTACCATTAAAAAAACATAACTTTGCTACTGTTTTAGCACTGCATAACTACTTTTGCATATTGCCCTAGGTTAAACCTGTCTTCTCTGTACCATATCTACTAGGTGGTTGAGCTCATGTTACTTTACTGACTTTGAGGGTTCATCATGACAAGGATTGCGATTGTTACTGACGGTCGGTAGTCTCCCCATTGACTAATAATCCACTTTCTTACATGTAGAGCAATTTGTGGCTCAGTCTCATAATTTTTTTATTTGATTATGATATTTTAAGTTGTCATATTGTTTCTTTAGGCAATTTATGTGCCCTGAGCATGCTATTTTTCTGATTATTGGCATTCCTTCTCCGAGTCACATTACCACTGTAATGCTAATTATATCTACTGAATAAAACTAAAACTTTGCAAAGATCAAATGAGTGCCTTTGGTGGAATGTTTTGCAGCAGAGTTTTTGAATTCACTTTTTCTTCCACTGATCCTGTGTATCGAACCTTCTTGGTAGAACTGAAGTTTCAACAAAGTTACACCTCTTTAAGGAACACTACTTCAAGATGAACAAACAGACCCCCTCCTCTCCCAAAACCCAGGTCCTCCTCCAATCATAGATGGTCTGTGTTTTTCCTTTTGCCCCTGTACAGTACCCTGCTGCCCTTTGATTAGGTTTGTACTACACCTCCTCGGTTGGGACGGGCTTGAAAGGACCGATATGCTAATGGCAGAACACGTGCAGCGTATATGGTCTTATTCAAACTTGGCATAGCCCATTGTTTGCTGCCACAAGTCGGTATCCAATTCTCCCCACATTGCTTCAAGGTTCCAGGCCATACAGCACAGAACCCCTCATCATACTGGGTCCATGCATTCCCCCCCAAAACAATCTGTGCTTTATCTATCATGTCCATGTATTCAAATCAAGTGACACTCCGCTCGGGGTATTTTTAGCAGAAACCACTAGCATAAATGAGAAAGGCTGCCATCCAATACTCAATAGTCATGGGCACCCGCTCGTATTCCTCTTCCTTCGAGCCCTCTTTTGTCCTAAGCTCTCCATTGAGAAGCATGAACATCTCAAAATATACTCGCCTTCCCAAATCCTTTACTTCGTTGACAACATTAACTGAGCCCCCAACTGCTTTGTGATCCCCTTATAAGGTAGCTTTCTGATTTTAAGCTCCTTACACTCTTTTCATATCTCCTCCGCCTTCCTCTTATTCCCCTGTTTGTCGCCCCCCTCTCCCTAAACCATACCTACCCCTGTCTCCATGCATGAGGGCATGAGCCTCTGCCCATTCCCGCTTCTCGGCCTCTGTACCTACACCCATGTCCTTGACATACTTACAGTGACGGAGACTTGCTTCCTGCCCACTTTCTGAGCCCTTGTCCAACCCTGTAGACACCATCACCAGGCCCCCTAACTTCCACGCATTGGCTGTCTTACCTAGCCGCAAAGTCAATGCCCATTCTGAAGCCTGCCATCTAGCCAATACGCATTGTTGCCTTGACATTGCTTGTTCTTACTCCAGTGTCCTGACCTGTAAAATAGCACTAGAGGCAGCATTAGAAGCACCCTCCTCCCAAATAGTGTCTATGAGCCGCTCCAGTTGGGTCACACTGTCCTGCACCTAAGGCTCCACAATTTCCACATCCTCAAGACTCTCGTCTCCATTATCCAGGGCATTATTATGTCACGTGAGCCCGTACGGGCCAATCTTCATATCTGCCACCCTATGTGATGGCTGCTGAACATGACCCAAAGCCTTACCCATACCTACTCAGGCAGTCTACCGTTAAAAGACGTAGTGACCTGTGGTGATCCCATGCTCTAGTGGCTCCATTCCGCTCCAAAGATCGCCCTGGCGAGGCCGTCCTAGTCACATTACTACTGTAATGCTAATTATATAGACTGAATAAAACTAAAACTTTGCAAAGATCAATTGAGTGTCTTTGGTGAAATGTTTTGCAGCAGAGTTTCTGAATTCACTTTTTCTTCCACTGATCCTGTGTATCGAACCTTCTTGGTAGAACTGAAGTTTCTACAAAGTTACACCTCTTTAAGGAACACTACTTCAAAATGAACAAACAGACACCCTACTCTCCCAGAACCCTGCTCCTCCTCCAATCATAGATGGTCTGTTTCTTTCCTTTTGCCCCTGTACAGTACTCTGCTGCCCTTTGATTAGGTTTGCACTACAGATACATACAGACATAAAAGCATACACACATGATACTGCCTCCAGATCAGCCAAAGTGTTACCAACTTGTTATCAAATAAAAAGCAACAAATCTAGGTTTAAAATTTCCAATGACAAACCAATCAGAATGGAATATATTTAATCATGTAACAGTGTACTAAAAGTTAGTTGAATATCTTCCAGGGAACTTTTAGAAATATATTGTATGCTGCAGATAAGAGGAAATTAAAGCCCTGAGAAAAAACATTAAGACGTGAAAATTGTAAATCCAAAATGTGTAAATCGTCAGCCGAGAACGAAATGTACGTGGCCTAAATGAAAACATCGAAAGCATCAATTGTAAACCATAAACTCCACAGTCTAAACATCAAAGACATACTGTTGAGAAAACAAATTCATCAAAGAAATTACCTACTGGAATTTAGACATAACTCTGGACTAAAACAGAACTAGGAAATGCATGATGGGCTGTAAGAATCACACATGGTAGAATTGAGGAGAGCATGAGCAAAAGCAATAAGATTGGTAAAGCAAATGAAACTATGGAGCACCAGAAAAAAATATCACCTTGGCTTTTTCTAGAGCAGGTAAAACTCTTGCATCAGAAAGTAGATTCAATGATGGGTTACCCCACGAGTCCAGGATCTATATTCCCAAACAAGGATCCTCCAATAAGCTGTTTGTCAATTCCCACTCTTGAGTTGAGCACCAACAACTCTGAAGTCAGAAGTAGGTGGGCATCATCTCAAGAAACTTTGTTTGGATCTGTTCAATGCAGACAATTTTTAAACAGCCATGTTTCTCTCCTACCACACAACAACAACAAAAAAGGGCCTAATCATAAACATTCACCACTTCAAATTCACTCATTGGCCCTCTCTGCTTTGGGTCCCCTTGATGGACTCAGTTATTTCCTTAGCTGCCCAGATAACATTGATTACAAGGAGTTGTTTCCTCTTACAGCTCTTATTCTGTATACTTCTCTTTCCTTAAGTCCTGCACCAGATGGCAATGCCAATGTTTCCTTGAACCAGGACTATGAGAACAGAATATAGATGACCCTGCCAATCCCCTCAATCTAATGCGTGCAACATATTCACAAATGAACAGTCCACATTATTTTGCACTCAAAATAATTAACCATATCTCCTCCCAAACGAAGAAACTCCCTGTTACAAAATGTCTATATTTCAAAACTCTTTGCTTTTTTACCTCCTCAGACATTAGTTTATGTGAAACCATTTCAGGAAATAAAACCCTTCTGCTTTCTTCTTTCCACATCTGGTTTTCTACTAAAAAAATCCATCTTCTTCCAAGCATTTAGTTTTTTTCGAAGCTTAGTCATTACTAGTCCACATGCAGGAATCATTCCATTAGGATTTAACAACAGCAAGAGACCCTTAATGGTGAGTGTTGTGCAATAAAAGTAATTTACTAGGACATAACACTGCCGGCACAACAAAAACCCCTGCATCAAAAGTTGAAAAAAAAAGGGTCATGGGGCTTGATCGATGGTCAAGGATGGACAACCCTCTACCTAGCCATCTTGTGCAGCATCCCACCTCCTCACCCTCCCCCACCTGAGAAAGAGTGTCCCACACCCATCACCTATTTCCCCCAGGGGTAAAAATACATGGCCTTTCGGTTGTGCACATGGCTTGTTTTTTGCAGGTGGGTAAGGCAGTCTCTGGGATTACAATTCAGCCTTGAGAGACCATGACTCTGAGTTGTCCCTGTTATTCCCCTACCTAAAATGCTGTGCATTTACTGTGGTGCTAGGGAACACGGGGATTACTCAGGTTCTGGCAGCATACATAGGCAATATTCTTGCAAGGAAGCACTGCTATACCATGTGGCTCAAGGATATAGCTGCAGCTTGCCATGCTTTGGTACATTTTTACCAGCCTAGCCATGCCTGTAATGAGTGGAATCTACTGCTAGCAGGCATCGCATAGCAGAGAGGATGGCACAGGGGAGGTGGTGTTTGGATTTAAATGGTGGCCTCATTGTGTGCACCATCTTTGGTGGCAAGATTACATTGTTTACACTGGTTTAATTTTGCATCAACATTGCATATATTAAACTGGTGCTCTTGTTCACAAATTTTCAATGATGCACTTGTTTGTCAATATATATTGAGCAGAGCAGATTTTATTTTTTAGTGCTAATTTTGCTTGTGCAATTGTGAGGCAGGACAAATGTTGATGAAAAGCTGCACCTACTTCTGTCAAATCTAAACTACAAAAGCTGCAGCGATTGCTGCAGCAACACTATGTAGTCAATGGCTCAATCTGAGTGATCCAGAATTGAACGTGTTGGGAATTTCTTGGTTCTGTAAAATATTTGCTGTGGTTTATGCCTCCTGCGTAAATAAGAAAACTGCTGTAATACTACCACCAGAGGAACAGGCAAATGCGGCACTACTGGAGCAGTCCTTATAACATCAAATAAAGTGCACCCTCAAAAAATAAGTATTTTGTTTTGCTGTGGGATTCAGAACAGCTTAGGCCTCTGTTACGATGTTGGTCGGAGTTGCCTCCGACTGACACAGTTTCTGTGTGAGAACAGTCTGACCATAGGTAGGCGGTTCCACACACCTTATTACAATGCGACCGCACTTGGTGCGGTCGCAAACTCTCATTTCGCTATGAAAGCTTGTGCAGCGGCCGGGAACACAAACTCTCATTGAGAAATGGGAGTTTGTGTAAGTCCTTGCACCATGTGGCAGGTACACTCGTAGGCCATGGAAGGACGGGGGTCCTGCCAGGGCCCCCCAAAGTCGCTTTCCGACAGCTGGAAAGGCCGACATGGAAAGGCTGTTGTAAACCAACATCATAATCCCGACAGCGAAATGCTGTCCTGAAGGCAAATGGACGGTTTCCGACTGGCCGACGAACTCCTTGAATCTGGTTGACACCCTGTTTACACTCTGACCGCCGACATTGAAATTCAGCGTTCGGACTGTAAACCACCCATGTCGGTCAGTAAGCCTCCGACGAGCGGTCAGAGGCTTACCGACTGACATCGTAATGAGGCTCTTGGCTTTTTGGCTTCTCAGTATGAGCCAAGTCTGTGCAGGTCTCTAAAATAAACAGAAAAATGTACGTCTGATACGAAATTATGTTAATACATAGAAATATGGAACATCTCAGCAGTCCCTTCTTATCGGAGTTTGAAAAGGATTTTCCTATACTATTGCAGTAAGAAATTCCTATTGAGTTTTGATATCACAATATCTCTGCCACAGCCAGCAGACAGTGTGACAGGAAGGTAGGTCACTGAATAACATTTAGGATAGTGTTTAAACTCACAAAAAAGAGAATAAAGTTTTCAGCAATTTCTTCTGTGCTATTTTTGCCTAACCATGTTCACTCATTAGCTGATGGAGAGATGTGTATTGCAGTGTTTTTTCTTTAATGCAGAAATGAAATTCAGAACAGGAAAGCTGGCATTTAGCTACATGAAACCAGTTGTTTTTCTAAAAGTAACTCACATTTTGATATATTTATTTTCACTGTACATATTTCACATGTGTTAAATTTTTTTGAGTAAATCTACCTCTAGTGACCTGCATACAATCTGCATTCATCACAGCTTGCTTTTCATTTTGGATTTTGTAGTGGGAAATTACATCATTTGACAACCTGACTTTTAGCATTCATCTAGCCAAGTTCGCAATTGTTGTGATTATAATCAATTCTCAAGTTATGTGACGTAGTAGCTAAAGTGTACGTGCCCACATGCACTGCTGGGGTGATTCAGGGTGCTCACTTGGAGGAGAAGATGAGTGAAATGGCATTCCTCCTCCTACCTCTATGCTTATATTTCTCTGAAGATATAGAATTGTACATAGTTTTGAACAGAAGTGATGTTTTTCACTGAAGGAATCTGAGTGAGATCACAAACATCGACAGTGCAGAATAAAACAATTTGGGCCAGATTTATCGGTGAGTCTTGCAGTACAGTGCAGCAGCCGCAAATGCTGCGCTACATGAGAAGGAGAGAGCAGGAGAGCACCATATTTACAGTAATGTGGCACTCTCCTCCCCTCTCCCTAATTCCAGAATGTGCGGCAGTGCGCCACAGACACACCTTTACACCATAGTGCAAGGGTGTCTCCGTGAGTCTAGCAAAGCTTTTGTACTGGAAGGATACCTTTCCAGTACCAAATACAATGCTTAGACTACCTTTAAACATTTCCCCACTTTGTGTGTAACCTGTACGGTGCAGCACACATGCAATGCCTGAAAATAAAGGAGAAAAAAAGAATTTCTCCTTCATAGTGCATATCTGAAATGGGAGCTATTTTCGGACACTAAACCTTGTCCACTTTTTTAAGTAAAAAGGTTTAGCGACAAGCCCCACCCATGATACGCCCCCTTGGTGCTCAGTAAAAAGCAGCGCTATGCGTTACTTTCTCATGATGTTCCAGCGTAAACAGGTTTTATACTTTAAAGTAAATAGGTGAAAAAGATCATTTTGCGTCACTTTTATTTCTTGTGCTAGAGTATTTCTAAACGTCCAACCTAACCCCATTAAATACTTTGGCCTTCATAAAGCCAAATGTGTGATTCATGGACAATACATTTATTATACTTCTTTGGGCTAATAGTCAAAGGTATTCCAAACCATAAAATATGAGCTCAGTAAAAAACATGCACTCAACAAATTCCCAAATATTTATATAGATAATGAATCTATTGAAAATATTAGTCATAACAACTAAATATGTCAAACAAAGGCAACAGCATAATACCTATCATTAAATACAATTAGAACGTAACACTTCTGTGACTATTGTAGAGAGTATTTGAATTTGAATACAAATATTCTTTAACAACGAAAAAAAAATGGCTCTTGGATGATTCAATATCTTCAGATCATAATAGTGAGAAATCACCCATAGGTTATTCATTCATCATAATATTGTTCTGTTTTGAAATTTTACTGACAATTCTTTTTAATTGCTAGCTGAATTTTTATGGTGATCTTTTATCATGCATGAATAAAATTACTTACATACCTATAAGAACTAAGACTATTTGTTAAGCACGTTAACATCCTCATTTGGGGGAGGCCCCCAATGGAATGCGGATTGCAGTGGGGAAAGCTAGGGGCTTGAGCACAGGTTTAAGAGGAATGGGGACCCAAAGGGGGCAATGAGCGGGGGGCGAGAGAACCTTCAATGGGAGAAAAGGAATGGAGAAGCAGGGTCTGAGGAGACCCCACGGGGGGGGCAGCTCCGGAGAGAAGTGAGGTGGGAAAAAACAGAGCAGGAGAGGGCCCGGACCCAAGGGGGAAACGGGCCAGGGAATACATACGCCACTCCCCGGGAGACCCCCCCCACCTCCACAAAACTACTAGGCCTGGCAAACCTTATTGTGCTAACAGTAAAGGAAAGGATTTGGGGGCATATTATCAAGGACGATGATCTTTTATCATGCATGAATAAAATTACTTACATACCTATAAGAACTAAAACTATGTGTTAAGCATGTTAACATCTTCAGAAAAGCAACATTAAACACAAGTGTGTGAGTGAATACTTACAATTAGAAACCCAGGCCGGGGAAGGTGCAGCCGGACCCGATGGGTGCCCGGGTAAAATGCACCCAAAGGCGGGAAGCACTCCCCCCCCATTGCGGGAAGCCCGCGAAAGAGGGAGCGACAGGATTGGTCACCCGATGTGGCCACTGGGTCCCCCCTCTATCAGGGAGCGAGGCGGCAAGTGCCTGGGGTGGTTAAGAAGGTCGGCCTCACTCACCCAGGAGGACCAAGGGCCGGACAAAGGGTGACAGCGAGCAGCTCAAGCCTGGGCAGCAAGGAACAACCGGACAAGCACCGGCCGGACGGCATGGACCCCGGCTGCAACCGGCGAGAACCGGTCATCGGAAGTACATCCACCCTGGGTGATTGAAGGGGAGGCTAACCCAGGAGTGGCCCATGTCCTGCCTGGCAACAGGACCTGCACCTGGATTACTCTGGAGATGGCACCAGCGAATGAGAAGCCAACTGCAGAAGCGAGCGGAGCGGCGGACCAGCCTCTCCACAGACCGGGGAAGTCTTCTGCTTGCTCGAGAAGGACTGCGATCGGCGAGGGTAGCAAGTAACAGCCACCTCCCCGGAGCCCCCGTAATGATCAGAGAAGCGAGGTGAGACGCCTGCGGTTGGTAGGACTGCAGTGGAGCAGCAGCCGGGCTGGTACCAGGATCGAAGGAGCAGTAAGGCTCTGGCAGGGCGAGGCTTCTCCCAGGGAGGCTGGAGCAAGCCTTAAAGAGACAAGGAGCTTGTGTAATTGATCAAATCCTGGGACTCCAATGAGCACCTGTGATTGTGAGTCGAAGGAGCAGGCACTGAGCTGATTTCAGTTTTTTTAAAACGCAAAGAGCCCAATTACTGATGGCTGGAAGGCGAGAGCAGCTGGGAGGGAGAAACGAGTGCCAGACTCTTCATGAATGTGTAAGGGGACACGAAGGCCCCCCAGAAGGGTCAGAAAAAGGCCGCAAATGGATTCCAGGCCTGAGCTGGACAAAGACCTACAAGCAGTGCTAGATAAGGCCAGGGCTTTGGTGGCCCTTAAAGAAAAATCATGGATGGACGAGCACATCGGGGAGGGCCCAGCAGGAAGGGAAGAAAGCCAATGCAGGCCCCCCCCACCCACCCCAAGCGACTAGAAGGCAAGGGGCATGCAGCCAAAATGGGCAGCCCATAAGAAGCCAAACAAAGCAAGAGCAGGGGGAGCACCTGGGAAAAAGGCAAAGAGCACCAGGGCCAGGAGCAGAGCCCGGGTCAGAGGCTGAACGGCATCATCCCCGGAGTTGCTAGCAGCGATGAGGGGTCTGTGGCCAGCACGGCAGCCCCTTGGGAGTCGCGCAGCGGGCAGGACCTCACGGCAGGCAGTGACATTGTTAAGCACCATGCAGAATGTGAAAAGGGAGGTCGGCATGGAAAGCAGCGTGCTGGTCCAGCGAAGGGGAGGCCAGGGCAAATATTGAACTTTGGGACACAGCTAGGGGCAAGCAATCTAGCAATGCGGGGGCCCTGGCCTCTCCAATCCCCCCGGGTTACAAGCCTGGGAGCTTGTAACTCAAGCCTGTGCTCAAGCCAGGGGCTTGAGCACAGGTTCAAGAGGAATGGGGACCCAAAGGGGGCAATGAGCGGGGGGCGAGAGAACCTTCAATGGGACAAAAGGAATGGAGAAGCAGGATCTGAGGAGACCCCACGGGGGGGCAGCTCCGGAGAGAAGTGAGGTGGGAAAAAAAAGAGCAGGAGAGGGCCCGGACCCAAGAGGGAAGCGGGCCAGCGAATACATACGCCCCTCCCCGGGAGACCCCCCCGACCTCCACAAAACTACTAGGCCTGGCAAACCTTATCGTGCTAACAGTAAAGGAAAGGATTTGGGGGCATATTCTCAAGGACGGCGTTAAAAATTATCGCTGGTTTAGCGGCAGAAAACTGCCGCTAAAGCAGCAATAATGGGCTTGATAATATGCCATGAGAATTCCAATAGAAGTCCATGTTCTGGTGTGAACTTGGGCTTCTATTGGAATTCTCCAGAGTTGTCCCAGGCAGGCTTGGACCTGACAACGCAGGACAAAAAAGATGAGGACAGGAGGGACAGACGCATACCCAGGGTAGACAGGACATTTGAAAATTGGTTAAGTGCGTTCAGGACCCTAGCATGCACATTCAAAGAGAAGTTCCCCCAAAGTGCAGCAGCATAAATTTTATACAAACAGAAGGTGCATGATGCACAGCTAAAATACCAGGGTGACTTATGGTTGACAAGGGAGTCAGGGAGAAAAAAAAGACATGGCCCATGATAGAACGGGACTGCCAAGACATGGAGGAGGTCACAACGCACATGGTAGCAGACAGAGAAGGGCTCAGTATGCGGGAGTCCAATTTTCATCCCCATGAGGCCAAAGGAAATACGAAGGTCAGGGACAGTATTTCAAGGGAAAAAGCCGAAACGGTAACAAGACAGGAGAATCCTGTTGGAAATACGACAAGGATGAGTGTAAGTGGGGGATCGCCTGCAGGTTTAAGCACAGCTGTGGGACCTGCGGTGGGAATCACCCTGCCGTACGCCGCAGACAGGTGCAAGGGGCAGAGGCTGGCAAGGACAAGGGCAACACAAAGAAAGGATGGACAGGTTTAACAGAAGGGGGCAAAAGGGGAGCAGCCAGGAGAAATTTACTACCCATTCCCATAAAAACAAGAAAACTGCTTTCATTACTAAACCATTATCCCAAAACAACTGACTGACAAACATTAGCAGAAGGTTTTACAATGGGCTTCCACATCCCCTACAAAGGACCTTTGGTTGCACAGGAGAGCCGCAACCTGAAGTCAATACGAGACAACCTGAGGGCGGCGAGGCAGAAGATGGACAAAGAAGTCTAGCTGGGTAGAGTAGCCGGCCCATTCTCACCCCCCCCCCACTAAATACCTTGATGGTTTCTCTGTTGGGGGTGGTGCACAAAAAGGAAGCAGGCAAGTTCAGGTTAATACACCGTCTGTCACACCCCCACGGGGATTCCGTCAACGACTGGCTGGAGCAAGGGAGTTGCTCATTAGCATACGCATCAGTGGATGACGCAGTGGAACTGATCAGACAAGCAGGAAAGGGGGCTCTATTGGTGAAGACAGACATAGAGTCAGCATTCCGACTCTTGCCAGTACACTAAGATAACTACCATCTTCTCGGGTTCAGCTAGACAGCAAATACTACTACGACAAATACCTGCCAATGGGCTGTTCCATATCCTGTGCATAGTTTGAGGTCTTAAGTGGGTTTTTGGAATGGGAGCTTGGAGCACGTTCCTTGGCAGGGAAGAGGGTCCACCACTTGGACGACTTCCTGTTCATCGGTAGGGCAGGCACAGGGGAATGTGAATACCTCCTCCGCCTATTCATGGACTTGGCACAGCAATTGGGGGTCCCACTAGCACAGGACAAAACGGAGGGCCCAACCACAAAGATATCCTTCCTCAGAATAGAGCTGGACTCTGTAGCGGGGACATGCAAACTGCCACCTGAAAAGGTGGAGGAACTACACAAAATTATTGGGAGGCAGCAAAAGAAGGCAACACTAGGTGAGGTACAGCAGCTGCTGGGAAAGTTGAACTTCACCACGAGAGTATTCCCTGCAGGGTGCCCTTTCGCCAGACGCCTGGCCTGGTTAACTAAGGGCGGGCATGACACAGAACCACCAAAGGGTTCGCCTAACACAGGGAGTGAAAGATGAGTTGGGGCAATGGGATGGCTTCCTGACCAAATTCAACGGCATCCTCGTGTGGCGAGAGCCATGGATGCACGCTGACCAACTGGAACTTTACACGGACTCAGCAGGAAGCTACATCTTCAGGGCCATTCTGGAGACAGGGTCATGGCCAGACAGCTGGCAGCAAAAAGGAATCACAGGCAATATCTCCCTACTGGAGTTATTCTCTATTGTGGTAGCATTCACCACATGGGCCACAGGCTGGTCAACAAATAAATCATTCTATGATCAGACAACCTCGTGATAGTGCAGGCAATGAACACAGGAACAGCTAGATGCCCGGTGGTGGTCAACCTACTGCGGACTAGTCGACTGCCAGCTTAAAGCAAACATTGCGCTCAGGGCACGGCACTTCCCGGGGGTAGACAACTCAATTGCAGATGCCATCTCTCATTTTCAGTGGGGCAGATTCAAGGAGCATGCCCGGATGCAGACCAAGTGATGACCCCTGTGCCAGAAGAAGTATACTGGACAGCGCATTGGCCCCCAAAACGGAGAACTACTACCGTAAGTGCTGGGCTACATTTGCCGACATGACAGGTGTCATGGGGGGTTCATAGAGTGGGCATTCCAAAAGGAAAAAACGATTGTGGGCCCAAGCACACCTGAGCACAGTAGCTTACTACACAAAGATGGCAGCGGGAAGGGATCCCACAAGGTCCTTTCTGTGCAAAATGGTGTTAAAAGGCTGGGGCAGGTTGCAGCAAACAAAAGGGGATAGACAGTGGCCCATTGACTTTGCAGTCCAGAGGCAAATAAGCTTGCACTAGAGGAGGTATGCACCAGGGACCTGGAAGTTAAGCTATTTAGGGCAGCGTTCGCCCTGACATTTTTTGGGCTTACAGGGTCCGCAAAATAGTGACCCTCACAGTAGACAACCCAGGAGCTGTCTGCATACGTCGGGTAGACATGGACTTGAGAGCAGGATTTATGAACATCTACCTGCGCCGGTCTAAAACAGACCAGACTGGCAGAGGGAAGTGGACTAGGATCGACTGCATCAGGGACAAGACTTGTTGTCCAATAGGCCGCGCTGGGGCTGCTACTGACACATAAGAACGGGACGTGCCTAAAGCTGGTTCCAATTCATAGCGGTGATGCAGGAAACACTAGAAAATTGGGTTTCCTGCAAGGGAGTTGGTGTCCCACTTGTTCCGGATTGGGGTGGCCACCACTGCAGCTGACCTAGGGTTGGGAGCAGACCAAATCAAGGTGATAGGGTGCTGGGCATCTGGCGCTTTCATACGCTACATACGCCCCCCAGTTTACTGAGTCTAGTTTCTCCCCAAGCCCCTCCACCATCTAGGTCCGATGGAGCAGCGCAGGAAGGTCTGGAAAATGGGTCACTCATACGTGACGCGGGAGCAACAGTGGGCATCAGCGAGATGCAAATTCAGTGGAATATAGTTTCGGAACATGGAAGTGATCTGGCTGGGGCAATCAGGGATGAAATGGGATAAACTGCTCCCCGCAGTGCAAAAGACGCTGGGGCAAGGTGGCAGGCCGGATGCTGTGGTGGTCCACCTTGGAGGGAACGATCTGGCAACCATGGAGAGGAGGGGCCTATCAGAAAAAATGTACACAGGCCTCATAGCTTTAGCAAGACTAGTCCGCCCTACTGAGGTGATTTTTTCAGAGATCATAGTGTGCAAGGCTTGGAGAGAGGCTGTGGACCTGGGGACGGTGGAAAAGTCCAGACGTAAGTTAAATAACGCCATGGCAAAAATATGCAGGGCCAACTGCTAGGGTTTCGGAAGACACTGTTTCATCAACTTGAAGTCCCTGGGTTATCATTTGGATGACAGGGTACACCTGACAGGGGTGGGGATGGACATGTTCTTACTCAACATGTAGGGGTCCTAGAGCAAATGGGTTTCTCTTGAAGAAATAATTTGATGGGGGGATTGAGGTGAGTTCCTTCCGATCATCAAACCGTAGGAAGCGTGGCGGAAGAAATCCAAGAAAGGTACACAAAAGAGAAAGTTACTAGAGGTAGATGGAAGGCTCGCCCAGTGTCCTTGGGAAGCCTCACAGAAGGGGCACTGAGGGAGCCATGGACGGCACACAGCTGCAGGCAGAGTAGGTGGGATGCTCCCACAGGGTCCTTGGGATGCCTCATGGCAGGGGCACTGAGGGAGCTAAATGACAGCACACAGCCACAGGCAGAGTAGATGTAAATTGTAAATTGATACTTGTATAGCGCACTACTCACCCGCAAGGGTCTCAAGGCGCTTGTACGAATACCGCTGTGGAACCCATCCTGGCTTTCCCTGTGAGGAGTCCACTCCTGGGCACCCCCAAGGTGGAGGCCAGGCATCCTTAGCGTTGTGGGGGCCGTTGTGGAGATTAAGCAAGCTATTGCCCAGAGTTACAGAGTGGGACTCCATGATTGGAATAGGCACCGAGGCGAGAATTATCATGTCCGTGGAATTTTTTAGCCCAAGACCCGCCGAGGCGGGGAATTGAACCCTGGTTCCGGGCTAGACCTCTGCATCAGGGTCTGCCGCTCTAATCATTGAGCCACACTTCTCCACCATGATGATGATGATGAGATGCTCACAAAGGGTCCTTGGGATGCCACACAGCAGGGGCCCTGAGGAGCAGGTGAGTGGCCAACAAAGGGTCGAGGGTAGGCAGAACAGCACTTGCGGCCTGAGCAGGTCCTGACGGACGGCCACAGGAACGGGTAGCAAGGGGAAATCTGGAACCGCAAACATAGAGAGGGAGGGAACATTGGGGAGAGAAGTTGTCCTAATGGCTAGGGCGGTCAACCTTGGATCTGGGGAACTGGGTTTGAGTCTCGGCAACGGCGCTGAACATACTGTGATTCTGGACAAATCACTTACTCTCCCCATGCCGAACAAAAAATTAATGTGTCCTCATGTAACAAAACTGGTGCTATGTGAAGCGCTCTGATACCCGATACCTTTGTGTCAAGTTTGTGCTCTACAAAACTCCATAAAATACAAAAATGAAAATAGAGGTCAGGCAAAAGGGGCACCTCGCAAAAAGATGTAGGGCCCGATTCACAGAACTAACTTAAGACAAAATCCTAAACTTACTACTTTTGGTATTCACAGAAGTTAGGATTTTGTCTTAAGTTTGTCTTAAGACAAACTTAAGACATACTTAAGACAGCCTTAAGACAGACTTAAGACAGTCTTAAGACAGACTTAAGACAAACTTAAGACAGACTTAAGACAGACTTAAGTTAGGATTTTGTCTCAAGTTTGTCTTAAGTTTGTCTTAAGTCTGTCTTAAGTCTGTCTTAAGTCTATCTTAAGTCTGTCTTAAGACTGTCTTAAGTCTGTCTTAAGACTGTCTTAAGTCTGTCTTAAGTTTGTCTTAAGACAAACTTAAGACAAAATCCTAACTTCTGTGAATACCAAAAGTAGTAAGTTTAGGATTTTGTCTTAAGTTAGTTCTGTGAATCGGCCCCACTCTGTCTGGGAGCAAACAACGACAAGTAATGTGGGTGTGTAAAGTATTATGTGAACAAAGTCTCTTGCACATGTCTATTATTTGCATAACTATAGTTTGCTGAGTTTCCTGTTTTTTCCTATGTTAATGCTCTGCTCCAGAAAACTGACAATATTTCCTCTTGATCGCTATTTGGAGCAGAAAATAGATGGTCTGTTTTCTCGCACTGTAACTTTAAAATCATGTTTCTTGCGACTTTAAAACTGGATTGATGTTGGTAATTTTTAAACTACATTTTTAATGTGAAAAGCCACAGGCAAAAAGCTTCTCAAACCATGGGTAATAATCTTATTGTTCATGAAAATTACTGGAAACTTGAGAGAGAGCAGCCTATAACTTCTCAGATTATCCTTCCTCTAATGAAGACTCAATTTCCGTAGGAAATTCAAAGTCCGATCAAACTTCTGAATAATAATATCATTATTCAAACGTTTGAGAATATTTTGATACTTCATTTAATGCAATTTCAAAGGTTATGAGGTAGATTTACAAGAAAGTGACACATCTATAGAGATGCGTCGCTTTCCGTGCACCACCCTGTGAAACCCTTGCACCACCATGGATGTGCCATATTTACAATTGGCGCACCATGGCGCAAGGATTGACAGATGCATCAGAAATTTGCATCTGTTGTGGCAAAAGTTACGCATTGCTAGAGTCGTGTTGCAAGCATGATGCAACACCAGCAATGCATTGTGAGGCCTATTCTCACTACACTGTGTCACTCCTTATGCCTGCTCCAAGCAGGCGTATGGTTTGACGCAGTGGCGTCCTAGAAGTGACGCAGTGAAATCTTGTAGATTTCACTGTGTCACTTTTAAAAGGCTTTCCTGCATGAGAACGCCCACCCTGCATACATTATAACTGATGCAGGTATAATGTGACGCAGGGCTTTACAATGTGACGCATCTTTCTAGATGTGTCATGTTGTAAGTTGTCCGCATTTTTTACAGCGCCGCAGCATCCCAAAGGTGACACAACAGCGGCGCTAAAATGTTGTAAGGGGCTTGTAAATCTGCTCCTTTATTTCTAATCCAATGTTCAAAAAACAGATAATGTCTTACTAACCACAGCTTTGGCAAGGTTTTGATGAGTATTTCATCCATTTTGAGGGGATTTGTGAAGCATTTGGTGATGTGTTCGTGTGACCACAAAGCTCTTGGAGGACAAATGCATGGAGGATTAGAAAGCAACATTGTGCATTGTGTTTGTGGTTAATGTTTGCCAAGATGCAGATGAGGTTGATGCACGCTCTTCGAAACTGAAGGCCGCCTTGGTAATGCAAGTAGCTAGAGATTCCTTGCGAATGGGATCCCAGCATGTGTTTTCAGCGCGTCAGTTAAGAAAACAAAAAAGGCAATCCAAATAGAATCCTGAAGGGATGAGGGGATAACCAGACAGCCATTATGAATAAGTCATTATGAACCAACCAGCCTTGTCCTTTTTGCATTTTAAAGTGGTGACAGTTGTCATATTTTTAGACTAAACCAGTTCTGCAATTCACAGTGCATCTGCCCTCCTGAATGTTTCCACAACTGGCAGCTCCCAACTTTTCAACAGTGCTGCCTCTTACGTAAAGCCTACTCTGATTTTTTTTTAAACTAAATCCCAATTTTTCTGTTGAAGCTATATGAATTGGCGGCTGGTGACAATTGAAAGTGGTGAAGCGTAAACTTTGGGCATGATTTTTATATAGCAAGCAATGTGAACAAGTTCAATGGACAAACCTGGGGTCCAGGGGGAGTCCCTATCCTGAAAAAGAAATGACAAAAAGATTGGCAAATGGTGCATTTTAAAGCAAATGAATGTAGCGATCAAGCAAGGCTTATTAGGCAGTGGGAACATATAGGTGCCGATTACGATCCGGTAAAAAAATAGCCCGTACGACTCGTATCCGGTCTTTTTACCGTACGAATCGTACAAGTGCCGTACAAACTGGCAATCACGATTCGCATGGTAAAAAGTCCATACGAACCGCATTCGGAATATTTCCCCACACGTCCTCGGGTCGGAAAAAGTGTCCGACACGTCCTCGGACGATTTACCGTACAAATGTGAAAAGTGAAGTCCGACCGAGGAATCACGATCCAACCCGTGCGTCCGATCTCACAACCGTATGGTAAAAACACCGTCCGCACCTAACTCCCATTGCAACCATGGAGACATGTGCCCGCATACGCACCCAACACTCCCCCCCGCACCCATACGTTCGAGTCGTACTCCCCGTTAATGTACACACCCCCCCTGTATGTACACCCCTGTACGTGTCGTACCCCCGTGTATGTACACCCCTGTATGTTCAAGTCGTACCCACACCCCTGTACGTGTCCTACCCCCGTGTATGTACACCCCTGTACGTACGAGTCCTACCCCCGCCCCTGTACGTGTCGTACCACCGTGTATGTACACCCCTGTACGTTCGAGTCGTACCCCCACCCCTGTATGTGTCCTACCCCTGTATATGTACACCCCAGTAAGTGTCGTACCCATGTGTATGTACACCCCAGTATGTTCGAGTCGTACCCCCAACCCTGTACGTGTCGTACCACCGTGTATGTACACCCCAGTACGTTTGAGTCCTACCCCCACCCCTGTACGTGTCCTACCCCCGTGTATGTACACCCCTGTACGTTCGAGTCCTACCCCCACCCCTGTACGTGTCGTACCACCGTGTATGTACACCCCTGTACGTTCGAGTCATACCCCCACCCCTGTACGTGTCCTACCCTCGTGTATGTACACCCCAGTACGTTCGAGTCCTACCCCCACCCCTGTACGTGTCCTACCCCCGTGTATGTACACCCCTGCACATTCGAGTCCTACCCCCACCCCTGTACGTGTCGTACCAGCGTGTATGTACACCCCTGTACGTTCGAGTCGTACCCCCACCCCTGTACGTGTCCTACCCCCGTGTATGTACACCCCTGTATGTTCGAGTCCTACCCCCACCCCTGTACGTGTCGTACCACCGTGTATGTACACCCCTGTACGTTCGAGTCGTACCCCCACCCCTGTACGTGTCCTACCCCCGTGTATGTACACCCCAGTACTTGTCGTACACCCGTGTATGTACACCCCAGTACGTTCGAGTCGTACCCCCACCCCTGTACGTGTCGTACCACCGTGTATGTACACCCCAGTACGTTCGAGTCGTACCCCCACCCCTGTACGTGTCCTACCCCCGTGTATGTACACCCCTGTACGTTCGAGTCCTACCCCCACCCCTGTACGTGTCGTACCACCGTGTATGTACACCCCTGTACGTTCGAGTCATACCCCCACCCCTGTACGTGTCCTACCCCCGTGTATGTACACCCCAGTACATTCGAGTACTACCCCCACCCCTGTAAATGTCGTACCCCCGTGTATGTACACCCCTGTATGTTCGAGTCCTACCCCCACCCCTGTACGTGTTGTACCACCGTGTATGTACACCCCTGTACGTTCGAGTCCTACCCCCACCCCTGTACGTGTCCTACCCCCGTGTATGTACACCCCTGTACGTTCGAGTCCTACCCCCACCCCTGTACGTGTCGTACCACCGTGTATGTACACCCCTGTACGTTCGAGTCATACCCCCACCCCTGTACGTGTCCTACCCCTGTGTATGTACACCCCAGTACGTGTCGTACCCCCGTGTATGTACACCCCAGTACGTTCGAGTCATACCCCCACCCCTATACGTGTCGGACCACCGTGTATGTACACCCCAGTACGTTCGAGTTGTACCCCCACCCCTGTACGTGTCCTCAGAGTCGAGCCACAGCTCTTTGGAACATTGGTCAGACAGACCAGCATGGCAGCAATAACAGCCATGTGGCAGACCATCGTCGATGCTGTGAATGCTGTTGCGGACACCAGAAGGACCAGGCATGAATGCCAAGCCAGGTGGTACGATCTGCGGAGGAGGGTCCGAGCCAAGATGCTGGAGGAACACAACCAGGCCAACGCCACTGGAGGAGGGCCCTCCCGCAGACCCATACACTACCAGCCCTGGGAGGAGAGGGTGATGGCCATACAGCCGCTGGAGGCAGTCGAAGGATTAGGAGGACTCCGAGACCCGGGTGAGTACACAAACAACGCACCTCACATGGGGGGAATGTCATCCACAACCAAAATCACTAACAGGCACGCAACCACCCCAAGCTATCGCATGACTCAACCACACTCCATGAAAACGCACATGCCACTGGCGCCACCATGCCCCATGCACCCAGCTGGAGAATGTCAAGTCACAGGCCACAGAAGACACCAACACATGACACGGTAACCCGGATGGCGGGAGGGTGGGCCCCAAATTTCACATAGTGCAACTCAGAAGCAGACAACAATGCCCTCTGCCCATATGGCCTAGGTCACAGCCATACAAACACTGTGTCCCCACACAGGAAAGACTCGCCAGCAAATGGCGGACGCCTTGCATCAACACATGGGGGTGAAGGCACTGTTTTGCACATGACAGCAGCTAATGAACAGCCAACATTGTGAAATAGTGGCAGCACACACCACCACAGCAGCAGCGCAGAGACAGACACTACACACAATGGGTGCCTGGAGATCACAAACAAACTCACATCAACAAGCCAAGGGCCATTCAAAGATCTGCTAACAGTGTGTGCCCAGGAAGCTGGGCTGAGGTGACAGAGGGTGACACACAGAGGGAGGGAGAGGGGGACAGAGAGGGAGGGAGAGGGGGACAGAGAGGGAGGGAGAGGGGGACAGAGAGGGAGGGAGAGGGGGACAGAGAGGGAGGGAGACACAGGGAGACGGACAGAGGGAGGAGGCCGACACACGGAGGGAGGGAGAGGGGGACAGAGAGGGAGGGAGACACAGGGACACGGACAGAGGGAGGAGGCTGACACACAGAGTGAGGGAGAGGGGGACAGAGAGGGAGGGAGAGGGGGACAGAGAGGGAGGGAGACACAGGGAGACGGACAGAGGGAGGAGGCTGACACACGGAGGGAGGGAGAGGGGGACAGAGAGGGAGGGAGACACAGGGACACGGACAGAGGGAGGAGGCTGACACACGGAGGGAGGGAGAGGGGGACAGAGAGGGAGGGAGACACAAGGAGACGGACAGAGGGAGGAGGCTGACACACAGAGTGAGGGAGAGGGGGACAGAGAGGGAGGGAGAGGGGGACAGAGAGGGAGGGAGACACAGGGAGACGGACAGAGGGAGGAGGCTGACACACGGAGGGAGGGAGAGGGGGACAGAGAGGGAGGGAGACACAGGGACACGGACAGAGGGAGGAGGCTGACACACGGAGGGAGGGAGAGGGGGACAGAGAGGGAGGGAGACACAGGGACAGGGACAGAGGGAGGAGGCTGACACACAGAGTGAGGGAGAGGGGGACAGAGAGGGAGGGAGAGGGGGACAGAGAGGGAGGGAGACACAGGGAGACGGACAGAGGGAGGAGGCTGACACACGGAGGGAGGGAGAGGGGGACAGAGAGGGAGGGAGACACAGGGAGACGGACAGAGGGAGGAGGCTGACACACGGAGGGAGGGAGAGGGGGACAGAGAGGGAGGGAGACACAGGGAGACGGACAGAGGGAGGAGGCTGACACACGGAGGGAGGGAGAGGGGGACAGAGAGGGAGGGAGACACAGGGAGAGCAAATCAGCCGTGTGGTGTGTGGGAATGTCTGCTCGTCAGCAGGTAGACTGCGTGCATGTAGCCAAGGGTGGCCAGTGCCAGAACCCCCCCTCTTCCCCATGGCAAAACACAGGGCCATGTCACAACCTGTTCACGAGCACAACAACAGCTACCTGCATTATATAAGTGTGTGGATCCACTCCATGTGCACATGTACAGTGCTACACGGACGGCGCCAATGCATAGCTCGCCACACCTGCCCACTCCACTGCTGACTGCAGTCACACTTGACGCAGCAAGTAAGACTATGCCACACATAGTTAAAGGGGCCAAAGTGGCACCCAAGGGACACACCCATGCACAAGTGCACTGTGAGTGGAATGCAAGACAGATCCTAATTCCAAGAGGAAATGTGCCAACGTTGAAACTGATGAAACATGGATGTTGCATGGACCAAAATTAACATTGTCTCTCTCACACACAGGTCAACGTCGTGGTTCACCCCCCAACACTGGGGGGGAAGACTCACAGGACCCGGATCTGCGGGAGCCCAATCCCACCGGCAGCGACGACTCTCACCACTCTGTGGACGACCCCGACCAACCTGGCACCTCTGGTGTCCAACCACCTGCAGCACCTGCGTCAGGTACAACGGGGCCAACCACCACCCCCACTCCTGCCACATCCCAGGAGACACCCAGGATCCCTGCCCCACCACCACAAAGCAGCCAGGCTGGCCAGGAGGGACACGGTGTCCCGGGCACCCAGGAGGAGGCAGGCGACAACGCCAATGCCACCCTCAGGGGTCCCGGAGACCCGATGTGCCCACAAGGGCAGGCCAGGTGCAAGTGGGCAGGGGTGGTGGGAGTGGAGGACGGCGGAGGCGCCAGCCTGACCAGTTGGCTGCGGAACCGGTATATTCCCATGTCCGTAACATCCTGGACTCATACCGGCAGGACACCACGGGCATGGCCCAGGTTGTGTCCATCCTCGAGGGGATCAAGACCCAGCAGGCCCAGCAACATGCGGAGCTACATGCCTGTCTACTGCAACACCAACGGAGGATGGAGGACAGACAGGCTGAGCAAGTGACGGTGTTCCAGGGGATTCACGATACACTCCGTCGGATGGCCGACAACATGGGCAACCCTCCCTGTGCCAGAAGGCGTAGAACATCACCACCCACAGGGAGGGATCAGAAGGAGGAGGAAACATCCGATGGAGCATCCCAAACATCGTCACGGCCTGCTTCTGAGGGTCCCTGCAGGAGGCCGGGTCGTCCACGGAAAGGACCGTGAGGGTCGGCGCTACATCACCATCTCCCAGGACACCTGGCCTGGCACCTGGCCCACTGGAGCAACAGCATCACAGCATCAAGAGACATTCCCTGCCACATGGCCTTGCTGGTCACTGTCTGACCAATGTGGACAAAGACTGTGGCATGGACTCTGAGGATTTCCAATGGCAAGGACACCAACTCCCCCACTGAACTTTGGATTCCAAACTCCCGGAAAGCCCCTCACGTCATACCCCCCCCCCTCACCCCCCCACAAAAATAAAAATTCACACCATGAAGAGAAGATGCCTGCTGGTTGCATTATTACCTTACATGTGTCTTGTAAAGTCTAAACATGCCTGAGTTCTCTTTTGACTTCAACCATCCACACCCTGGGGCCTGAGTCTGGCACAGGACACACGGGCCACAGTGTATTAGGCAAGACAGACATGGAGCACCATACACACCCGTGATGGGCCCAACCAGCTGAGGGGGTGGCCGCACAACCGTGCTGACAGACACATTGAGTACAGCAACAGTCATGCACAGAGGTCAGGGATCCAGTCCAGTGTCCTGGGGGGCACCCAGGTATGTGTAGACAGGTGGCAGAACCATGTCCTGCAAGCTTGAGTCCGGTGGATGCAGAGAATGGGGGCCTGGCCAACGTTGGATGCATGGGGATGGCACATGTCACAATACCCACACAGTCATGGACATCATGCATAATACACAGTCTCAGCCCACACACACAGCTTGCATCTTGCTACTCGACACATAGACACATAGCCACTATCAGGGGAAACCCTGCCAGACATGCTGGATGCACCGTGGCAACACACCAGCATTGACTGAGAAGAGGCACCTTGGAGGCATAGGGACACCTTTATTAGTCATGTTTTCGGGATTGCAGAGGCAACTTGAAGTACACATGAACACTTCATGTGGAGTAACATGTGGGTCCAACACTGGCACCCCCCTTCTGCAGCACAAATGCGTGATAGCCATGGAACTGGCACACAATTGTCGGCCAACAGCCAAACACCCACAGCAGCTCACGGAGAGACTGCCATACACCATTGATCCGCTGATGTAGAAGTCCCACACCATGTCAAGCCAATGCAAACCGTATGTGTCCGAGGGCAGTGTTACACACATTGATGCCATCATCACAATCCACTATCCCATCACTGATGACTGTCAACCAGTCAGACCATCTATTCAGGTGTACACAGCTGCATGTCGTGTCCCATGGTGATGCTACATGGCTGCAGAGGAGCCAAACATCGACAGGGGCAGTGTGCATACATCGTGAACAACTGCCACACCCAATACACCCCTGATGCATCCCTTACCCTAAGGAGACGTCCAAACTTGTCTGTGCGTGTAACGCTGAGTCAGCACACGATGACGTGTCCATGAGGAATAGCAGTGCCACAACAATGCAACCAGCAGACGGCATGCACAAGTACCTGGGGATGAGAGACACACAAGAAGTCAGCCACAAAAAGCACAGCCACTTGCATGTGCATGTACTCGACACATGTATGGATGACAACATGCTAGGTCACAATTATGACTGGGGAAATACAACCATCACTGCCACCATCACTCCAGTGACACACCCACACACACCTCTGACTCACGTGCCATACATGCAGGTGGAGACACACATCACAACACATGCCACACGTGGAGCAATGTGTGCACACTCAGACACTGGTACTCACCACTAAGCAAAGAAGTCGCGTATGAGCCGAATCCGGATGTCCTCTTGCGGCTCCACATCCTCCACATCACTAGCCCCATTGCCAAGCCCTTCATCCTCCACGGGTGGATGGTCCTCGTCATGTTGATCCAGGATGAGTGGCACAGCTTTCTCAACTGCCATGTTGTGCAGCATGCAGCAGACCATGAAGATTTTGCAGACCTTCGCAGGGGCATATGGGAGCGCGCCGCCGGTCTTGTGGAGGCACCGGAATCGGCTCTTCAGCAGTGTTAGACGGACCGGGAGGGTCGGCCGAGGACAAGGGGAGAGGTCTCCGGGGAGAGCCGTCTCCAGCGATCGTACAGACAAATAACTTCCCCCCCACAGACAGATACCACACAAGGAGATGAGTTAGCGTTCTTTATAAGCACTTCTTAAGGTACGATGAAAAGGTACAAGGAGGTCTGGACTCAGGAGTCCCCTCGATTCAAGTCTCTCAAGATGGGAAAAGGGGGTAGCGGGACAGTCTGGTTACCAGTCTGGTAGTTGAGATGGTATGGAGGGTAGCTCACAATCCTCGAGCTTGGTGGTCTAGCTGGTACGGGCCGCGGCAGCGCCAGCAGGTCCCGGTGAAGATGGTCGATACACGGTCCGCGGCAGCGCCAGCAGGTCCCAGTGAAGATGGTCGATGTACGGTCCGCGGCAGCGCCAGCAGGTCCCGGTGAAGATGGTCGTTACAACGGGCCGCGGCAGCGCCAGCAGGTCCCGACGAGGATGGATGTTGCAGAAGGCCGCGGCAGCGCCAGCAGGCAGGACTATAGTTCACAAGATAGGGCTACGGCAGCGCCAGTAGTCCGTCAAGGCTGAGTTCTCTCGGTGTCTCTCGACTCCAGGATACAACTGCCTTCCTGCTCCGGAGCTGCTCCAGTTATAGGGCAGGCGCCCTTTGATGTCCGGACCCTCGCACTTGGAGGTCGGAGGGTCCGGAATGAAGGTGTCCAGACACCCAGCGGGGGGTGGAGCCGGTGCCTGGGGAAACTGGAGGCGATCGGCACCTGGCGGGGGAGAGTCCTTGGCGCTTCGTTCTCCCATTGACTTGCCAAGTGGTCCGCTCACCTCCTGGGTGGATGGTGGTGCCGGGATGTCGGGGCCGGCCAGGCCCGGGGTTAGGGTCGGGTGGAGGCCACGCGGCCTCGTGGCGCAGGGCCCAAGATGGCGGCTTGACCCGGCCGAGGGAGCCGGTGGTGGCTTGGGCCCGTGATACATGGAGGTCCGAGGGCAGGAGTTCCGTCGGGAGACGGGGTGCGGGTGATTCTCGTGGGTCACGCCTGGCGGGCCGGGGCTTGGGCCCTGTCATGCGGGGAGGGAGCAAGCCCTTCGTGTGGCCTGTCCAACATGCGTCCCCCCCAGCTGAAGGCGGGGAGAGTCACACATCTTCTTGGGGACTCTCCTCGTCGAGGCGGAAGAAGCGTGACAGGCCATCTGCGTTGGCGTGGTCTTGACCCGGTCAGTGCTCCATGGTGAAGTCCATTCCCTGCAGGGAGATGGACCAGCGCAATAGTTTTGGGTTCTCCCCCCGCATCTGCATCAACCACTGCAGGGGTCTATGGTCTGTTTGTACCCGGAAGTGGGTACCGAAGAGATAGGGCCGGAGCTTTTTGAGGGCCCACACCACTGCGAAGGCCTCCCTCTCGATTGTGCTCCAGCGCTGTTCTCGGGCCAGGAGACGTCGGCTGATGAAGGCCACCGGCTGGTCATGACCCTCGGGGTTCACTTGGGAAAGAACCGCTCCGATGCCGTGGTCGGAGGCGTCTGTCTGTACCACGAATTCCCGACTGTAATCGGGGGCCTGGAGCACAGGGGCGGTGCACAGGGCGGCCTTCAGCTTTTCGAAGGCCGCTTGACAATCGGGGGTCCAGTTAATCCGCTTCGGTTGGTTCTTGGACGTGAGACCCGTGAGGGGCCCCACAATGCTGCCGTAGTCCCTCACGAACCGCCGGTAGTAGCCGGTGAGCCCCAAGAAGGCTCGGACTTCGGTCTGGGTGACGGGGGGCTGCCAGGACTGGATGGCAGCAATTTTAAGTTGCAGTGGGGCCACCAGTCCGCTTCCCACCTGGTGCCCCAGGTAGGTCACGGACCCTTGACCAATTTGGCATTTGCCGGCCTTAATCGTGAGGCCGGCCCGCTGGAGGGCCTGTAGGACCTCCTGGAGGTGGAGGAGGTGGTCGGACCAGTGGCGGCTGTATACAGCGATATCGTCCAGGTAGGCAGCGCTGAACTCTTCGAGCCCCGCCAAGACCTGGTTCACAAGACGTTGAAATGTAGCGGGGGCGTTCTTCATGCCGAAGGGCATGACCTTGAAGTGGTAGTGGCCATCGGGGGTAGAGAAGGCGGACCGTTCTTGAGCCCGGGGTGTGAGACCGATCTGCCAGTAGCCCGCTGTTAGGTCGAAGATACTGAGGTAGCGGGCGGCCCCCAGCCGGTCGATCAATTCATCCGCTCGGGGGATAGGATGAGCTTTGGTTCGGGTGACAGCGTTCAAGCCCCGGTAGTCGACGCAGAATCTCAGTTCAGGTGTGGTGCCGGGGGCAGCGGCTTTGGGGACCAATACAACCGGGCTGGCCCAGGGACTGTCCGACGGCTCGATGACCCCGATCGTGAGCATTTTGGCCACTTCCTCTTGTATGCAGGCCCGTACCCGATCTGGTACGCGGTAGGCCCGGTGTCGGATAGGGGGACTGTCCCCGGTGTCCACGTCGTGCAGGCACCAAGGGGTGACCCCGGGAGTGAGGGAGAACAGTGAAGCGAACCGCAGCAGGAGGTCCCGGCAGCCCTGGCGTTGCTCTGGGGTGAGGGCATCGGAGAGCCGGACCCCGTCCACGGAACCGTCGTTCTCCTGAGTCTTCAGGAGATCCGGGAGGGGTTCGGAGTCCTCCTCTTCCCCACTGTCCGTAGCCATCAGGAGGCTGAGTTCTGAGCACACAAAGTGTGGTTTGAGTCTGTTGGTGTGGAGGACCCGAAGGGGGTTCCGGGGGGTCCCCATGTCGATGAGGTAAGTGACGGGGCTTTTGCGCTCGACCACCTTGAAGGGCCCCGTCCACTTATCTTGCAAGGCACATGGTTCGGTGGGGGACATCACCCACACTCGTTGACCAGGTTCGAACTCGACGGAGGAGGCATTGTGATCATACCATCTCTTCATGTCTTCCTGGCTGGCCTCGAGGTTCGCCTTGGCCATCTCCCTGAAGCGCCGGGTCTGATTGCGTAGGGCCAGGAGGTACTTGAAGACGTCTGGAGGGGTCTTTAGGGGGGCCATCTCCCAACCTTCTTTGACTAGGCTGAGGGGCCCTCGCACAGGGTGCCCGTACAGGAGTTCGAAAGGGCTAAAACCGAGGGACTTCTGGGGAACTTCTCGGTAGGCGAAGAGGAGGCACGGGAGTAGTACATCCCACTGGCGACGGAGGGGCTCTTCCAATCCCCCAATCATCCCCTTGAGAGTGCGGTTGAATCGCTCCACTAGTCCGTTCCCTTGGGGGTGATAAGGGGTCGTGAATCGGTAGGTGACCCCGCACTGTTGCCAGAGGGACTTCATGTATTTGGAGATGAAGTTCGTGCCTCGGTCGCTGACGACTTCTCGGGGGAAGCCCACCCGGGAGAAGATCCCCATTAGGGCCCGGCCAACCACCGGAGCTGTTACAGTTCGTAGAGGCACCGCCTCGGGGTAGCGGGTGGCGTGATCCACCAGTACCAGGATGAACCTATGTCCTTGTGCCGTGCGGGGGTCCAGGGGCCCCACAATGTCTATTCCTACCCTCTCGAACGGGGTGGTGACCACTGGGAAGGGTTGTAGAGGGGCTTTCAGCTTACGGCCACTCTTCCCGCTGGCCTGGCACGTGGGGCAGGACCGGCAGTGGTTCAGGACGTCGTTCCGCATCTTCGGCCAGAAAAAGTGGGTCACTAGGCGACTGTAAGTTTTGTCTTGGCCCAGGTGTCCAGCCAGGGGGACATCGTGGGCCAGATTGAGCAGGAAGTCTCTGAAGCGGAGAGGTACCACCAGTACTCGACCGGCCCCTAGCTCTGCGATTCTCTGTTCGCTGTATAGCAGGTCATTCTCCCAGTAGACCCAGTGAGTTCCGGTGGAGTCCCCTGCGCTCTGGGCGCTGGCTTGTTGGCGGAGTCCCTCGAGGGAGGGGCAGGTCTTTTGCTCCTGGCGGAACTGTTCTTGGGTGGGCCCCCCTTCTTGACGCCACTGAGCCAGGCCGGGGAGGTCCTGGGGTTGCGCGTCCCCTTCGGTCGTTGGTTCCGGGGGGTTGGCCTCGTCGTTGTCTTCTACTGGGGCGACCGGGGGCGGAGGTGCTGGCCATTCCGGTTCTTCTGGTCGGGGGACGGCACGGGCGGCCATGGACCGGGTGGTTACGCAGGCCCAATCCGGGAGGCCCAGCATCCCCAGGTGCTCTCTTCTCTCGACGGTGGCCCACGGGGAACTCTCAAGGTCATTCCCCAGGAGGCAGTCCACGGGGGCATCATCCCGGACCGTCACTTTCAACAGGCCGGAGACCCCTCCCCATTCGAAGGGGACGCAGGCCATTTGACACAGCCTTTCGGAATTGTCGGCTGAGCGGACGGGGCAGAGAATGTTCGGCAGGATCTGCTCGGGTTTCACCAGGTGACAGCGGACGGCCGTCACACTGGCGCCTGTGTCACGTAAGGCCTCGGCCCGATGCCCATTAATGGTCACCCACTGACCGTATTTCCTGGTGTTGGCGGGTAGGGGAGCCCGCGGGACTATGTCTTTTCCCCCTAGGCACGCTAGAACCATGGCGGCCGGTTCCCACTCTTGCTGGGCCGGCTCATACTCTTCCTGTTCCTCTGATAGTCGTTCTTCCCCCAGGGCGGCGGCAGCTACCTGGCGGGGCTTGGGCGTTTGGTTCTGCGGGCAGCTCGGGTCATTGGCGTAATGGCCGACTCGCTGGCATCGGTGGCACGCGACATTGGCTCGGAACCCTGGACGCATCGGGGGGTTTCCCCGGCCGGCCGGGGGCGGGGTGCTGGCCACGGGTGTTGCCGGGAGGGTGTCTCTCCCTCGCCCCTGGCCTCCTCCTCCTCCCCGAGGACGGTGCTGGCCTTGGTTGCTTCGGTTCTGCTCGTGTGGTCCTCTCCGGCCCACTCGGGTGCTTTCCCATCGGTCAGCTTCAGCGGCGAGCTGCCGGGGGTCAGTCAATTTACTGTCGAGGAGGTGCTGCCTGAGCTCGACGAAACAGTTGTTCGACAGGTGTTCCCATACCATAAGGTTAAAGAGTTGTTCGTAGGTCGTTACATGGCTCCCCTTGATCCAACCCTCGAAGGCTCGGCTGAAATAGTTTACGTACTCCACCCAAGTTGTACCCGGGATCCGGGTGCAATCTCTGAACCTCTGGCGGTACATCTCGGGTGTGAGGCCGTAGCGGGTGAGGAGGGCAGCCTTCATGTGGTCGTAGGACGACATTTGGTGATCTGGGAGCTGCAACAGGGCATCGCGACCTTCGTTGACGAACCTCCCCCATAGTCCGGCTCCCCAATCACTCCGGTCGATCCGGTGGGAGGTCATGGCGATCTCGTAGGCTTTGAACCACTGCTGTATGTCGTCTTCTCGGACATACTCTCGGACAACATCCTTGGGGATGTGGACTTTTTTCTCGGTTGCCCCTGGGGTGTGCGGTCGCTCAGGCACCCCCGGTTCTCTATTCTGTTTCCGAAGTTCTATTTCCGCCAGTTTGCGCTCGTGTTCGAGTGTTATTCTTTTTTCCTCAAGCTCTCTCTGTCTCTGTTTTTCTTCTCGTTCCTCTCGGAGCCGCAGATGCTCTAGATTTAGTTTCTGCTCGGCTAACTTTAGTTCACCGTCCATTTTGAGTCGTGCCATTTCCAACTCGTGTAATCTGGTCCTTTCTCTTTCCTGGATCTCCTCCTGCGAGAGGCCCGTTCCCCGCTCCTCGGGAGTCGTGGCGTTCCCCTCTGGTGCGACACTGTTTTGGTCGGAGGATCCGGCGATCCCAGTTTCTGCCCACGACTCAAGGGCGCGCTTCAAATCATCTTTGGTACTCAGGCCGGTGGTAGCAATGCCTAGTTCCATGCAGAATTGTTTAAGTTCGCGGTGGCTATATTCTTCCAACTTATCCATTTGGAACTTTTCAGTGGAACCGCTATCTTTGGCTGACATCGTGGTTTTGTCGTGGGGTGAGCTACTCTCTGTACGATTACGCGTTGATTCGGATCGCGCCGCTGGCCACCAATGTTAGACGGACCGGGAGGGTCGGCCGAGGACAAGGGGAGAGGTCTCCGGGGAGAGCCGTCTCCAGCGATCGTACAGACAAATAACTTCCCCCCCACAGACAGATACCACACAAGGAGATGAGTTAGCGTTCTTTATAAGCACTTCTTAAGGTACGATGAAAAGGTACAAGGAGGTCTGGACTCAGGAGTCCCCTCGATTCAAGTCTCTCAAGATGGGAAAAGGGGGTAGCGGGACAGTCTGGTTACCAGTCTGGTAGTTGAGATGGTATGGAGGGTAGCTCACAATCCTCGAGCTTGGTGGTCTAGCTGGTACGGGCCGCGGCAGCGCCAGCAGGTCCCGGTGAAGATGGTCGATACACGGTCCGCGGCAGCGCCAGCAGGTCCCAGTGAAGATGGTCGATGTACGGTCCGCGGCAGCGCCAGCAGGTCCCGGTGAAGATGGTCGTTACAACGGGCCGCGGCAGCGCCAGCAGGTCCCGACGAGGATGGATGTTGCAGAAGGCCGCGGCAGCGCCAGCAGGCAGGACTATAGTTCACAAGATAGGGCTACGGCAGCGCCAGTAGTCCGTCAAGGCTGAGTTCTCTCGGTGTCTCTCGACTCCAGGATACAACTGCCTTCCTGCTCCGGAGCTGCTCCAGTTATAGGGCAGGCGCCCTTTGATGTCCGGACCCTCGCACTTGGAGGTCGGAGGGTCCGGGATGAAGGTGTCCAGACACCCAGCGGGGGGTGGAGCCGGTGCCTGGGGACACTGGAGGCGATCGGCACCTGGAGGGGGAGAGTCCTTGGCGCTTCGTTCTCCCATTGACCTGCCAAGTGGTCCGCTCACCTCCTGGGTGGATGGTGGTGCCGGGATGTCGGGGCCGGCCAGGCCCGGGGTTAGGGTCGGGTGGAGGCCACGCGGCCTCGTGGCGCAGGGCCCAAGATGGCGGCTTGACCCGGCCGAGGGAGCCGGTGGTGGCTTGGGCCCGTGATACATGGAGGTCCGAGGGCAGGAGTTCCGTCGGGAGACGGGGTGCGGGTGATTCTCGTGGGTCACGCCTGGCGGGCCGGGGCTTGGGCCCTGTCATGCGGGGAGGGAGCAAGCCCTTCGTGTGGCCTGTCCAACAAGCAGGCCAAACGTCCTCTCTATCACTCGCCTTGTCCGGCCATGGGCGGTGTTGTAGCGGAGCTGGGCCGGCGTGATGGGGTTGCGGAGAGGCGTGAGCAGCCATGGCATGTTGGGATAGCCAGCGTCCCCTACATGGGAAGCACATGGACATCGTTAGAACTGGTGAAGCGGACGTGCTGGTAGGCTATGCAAAATACAGGACAGACAGACTGTACCCACCAACAACACATGCTCGTTCGTTGCGCAGCTGCATCATCATTTCAGGCAACCTGCTACGCCTCATGATGTAGGCATCGTGTGCTGATCCTGGAAAACGAGCACAGACATGTGTAATCACCATGTTGGACAGACACACCACGAGGGCATTGATGGAGTGGTAGTGCTTCTGATTGCGGTACGCTACCTCCCGTGCGTGTGGTGGTACCAAAGCTACATGTGTCCCATCTATGGACCCAATGACATGGGGCATCCCTCCCAGGGCATAGAATCCACGCTTGACCGCAGTCAACTGTTCAGGGGTTGGGAACTTGATGAAGTCATCCAGGTGAATCAACATGGCCTCTAAGAAATCATGCAGCACACGGCAGAACATGCTCTGGGACATGCCACCAACATGAGCTATGGTATTTTGAAAGCTACCCGTGGCTAGAAAATGTAGGGCTGCCATTACCTTCAGCTTGGGTGTCAGTGCCGTAGGATACCTGTGCAGCGGTTGCAGGTGTGGTGCCAGTCTCGCCGTCAACTCCAGAATCAACCGTCGTGGGAAGCGGTAGCACCGGATCCGATCATTCTCCCGCATGGCAGCCAAGTCCGGAATTGGTCGGGCAAGAGGCGGCGCTCTGCAGTAATTTGGAAGTGACAAGGAAGAGTGAGTGCACCACAACAACAAATCATTTGTACTGCGCACATGTTAATCTGTCTATACACATATGCTACATACGGAGTGAGGTATGTGCCACATGCCCTGGACACGTATGGCTGCCAGGTGACACTCCTACCAAGACCCAGCTACACACGGATATTGAGAACCTCCCCATGCCATGCCATGGGATTAGCTGTGTCCCAGTGCAAGTGAACAGCCAGACGCAAGACAGGAGTGACATACACCCACACATCAGCAGAAGTAGGATGCCGATTGCAGAGACTGGTAGCGGAACACTAGAGCCACAGGTCACATGACATTACACTAGGACAGCCCACACACCTTGCCATGAAGGTGCACATGTCATGACTCACCACACATTCATTGAGAGGATGCAGACATGTCCTTGTCACGCTACTCCGTGTCCCATGCATACATGCGCACCTCACATCCGAAACCACATGTGGCATGGTGTGCGGAACAGTGTGCAATGTCAATCTACACACAGACACATGTTGGTTGCTGCAACAGCTGCAGCTTTTGAGGGTGCTCCAACATCAACCTAATGGGAAGCCCCCACACATACATGACATAGTCACATCGTGCACCGTGGGTAGTGACAAGTCAGGTGTGGTAACCCCTGTAGCGGGCATCAGGGGACACTTCCGTGTGTTGGTGTCCGTGCCATGCCAGTGTCGGTCATCCCAAGTGTGCAGTACGACATGCACACATGTCCAAGGAGTCAAGGGCATGCCTGGCACACATTGCACCGTCACACATTACATCTGTACACATCTCATCATACATCTGGTGCCTTCTCGACTCAGGAGTAATGTTCCACATCACAGCCTGTCACACCTGTGCCCCACACATGTAGTAATGCACAGATAATGCCTTGATGTCCATTCATGGACAAGTATGTCCATCCATGGACAAGTATGTCCGCCCTATTCCTTCCTGTGTGCTGCCTGTCACCACTGTGATGTGTGAAAACCGCCGTACTGCTGCGAAGAGGGCCTGTGTACGTTCCCATATCACTATGGGAGTGCTGCCGTATGTGTACCCATCGTGATGGTGAGCGTACAGGCATGTGTACGGTCCGTACCACTACGAGTACGCATACGCAAGAACACCCATAGTGGTAGGGCCGTACACACGCCTGTATGCTCCCTATCACTATGGGTGTCCTCGCGTATGCGTACTTGTAGTGGTACGGGCCGTACACACGCCTGTATGCTCCCTATCACTATGGGTGTCCTCGCGTATGCGTACTCGTAGTGGTACGGGCCGTACACACGCATGTACGCTCCCTATCACTATGGGTGTCCTTGCGTATGCGTACACGTAGTGATAGTGAGCGTACAGGCGTGTGTACGGCCTGTACCACTACGAGTACGCATACGCGAGGACACCCATAGTGATAGGGAGCGTACAGGCGTGTGTACGGCCCGTACCACTACGAGTACGCATACGCGAGGACACCCATAGTGATAGTGAACGTAGGCACGCGTGTACGGGCCGTTGCAATGCATTTGGGGTGCCCTAGGGCCCCGGAACGCACCGTACCTGTGTGTGAAGCTCCAAATTACATAGGGGACACATGAGGGACAAGTATTAAGGCCTACATGCATGCTGGTTGTCATGGAGACCAAGTTTAAATTTTGAATTTGTTCAGGAAGGTGCACAGCAGAAGTCAGTTGGAATGAATCTACTTTGTTGCAATGTGTTTGTGGGGCTGACATCATGCAGGAGAAAAAAACAGATTGAGAACCCACAGACTGCTAGGTTTGAAGGGATTGGAGGAAACATAGGATGCAAATGTGAGTGACCAATCACTCTGTACTCCTGTGCATGAGATGGGCCAGCAAGGCAGATATAAGGCAGCCAGGTCCCATGAGGGAGCACTTGCCTGCACATCTCTGTATTCCACGACCCAGCTGCTGCTACTGATTCCCTCGAACCATGTCAAGGGCTGTGGAGAGGTCACAGCCATTCACCCTGGAGGAGAACATGGCTTTTGTGGATGTGATCCTTCCACGGTACCCCATGCTGTATGGGCGACCAGGTTATCAGGTGAGTGCAGTGTCCACTGGCACAGACTGTGTCCCTTTTTTGTGACTGTGACTTCTGCCATTGTGTCCAGGTGTGACACACATGCTATGTACTGTAGGGGGGATCCCAGGGGGGGGGAATGCCTGATGTCTCCCAGCAGTGCCCTGAGACAGGAGGGGTGGGTGCCTATCACTCCCAGCAGTGCCCTGAGACAGGAGGGGTGGGTGCCTATCACTCCCAGCAGTGCCCTGAGACAGGAGGGGTGGGTGCAGAGTCCTCCCAGCAGTGCCCTGAGACAGGAGGGGTGGGTGCCTATCACTCCCAGCAGTGCCCTGAGACAGGAGGGGTGGGTGCAGAGTCCTCCCAGCAGTGCCCTGAGACAGGAGGGGTGGGTGTGATGCACAGTGTGAGCCTGGATCATTGATTGTGTAGTTGCCCTCATTCCACCTGTGTCCTTTCAATGGCACGTACTGCTTTTGGCCTTCCCCCAGAGGATCATGTCCCTATGACAAAGGTGCAATGCGTTGGATGCACACTATGCCTTGTTGTAAACAGCAAATGTGTTCTAATCTGTGTCCCTGTGACATGTGCCAGGTGTATTGAGGTAGTGTCACTTGTTCATCCTCACAGGTAGACGCCTCTGCCAAGGAGCAGATATGGCTGGACGCCGTCAGCGCCGTGAGGAGTGCGGATGGTCGGAGGCGGCACCTGTCCCAGGTGAGGAAACGCTGGCAGGATATCCGGTGCTGGACGCGGAGGATCGCACGGGTCCTGCTGGGGGACTCACCTGAGAGCCACAAGAACCGCGGGCGCCGCCGTCTCTCCCACATCCAGAAACGTGTGCTGGCAGTGGTCTTTCCAGACTTGGACAGGCGTCTACAGGAGATGCAGCAGCCGGAAGGGGGTAGGTACATGTGTGTGTTTGTTGTGTTTCACCAGCATTTGTAAGTGCACTGTTCCATGGATACACTTCCAGGGTTTATGGTGCTGTGCAGATCCTGTTCCCAACAGTATTGCAATGCTCTCCTGCCTCCCTTCCCCTCCTTGCAATGTGTTCCCTGGTCTGTGTGTAGTCACTCCATCACATGGTTATGTAGCCTGACACCTTCTACAAGTGTACAATGCCTGCAGCATCATGTGTGTGGGTGGTGTGTAACAGGTTTTGTGACCTTGCCTGTGCCCTGTCCAGTTCTGGACTTGTGGGTTCCATGTCAGTTGGCACTAATGCTGAGTCCAGACATGGGAGTTGATCTCTCGAGTGCCAGGCCTTCCAGCAGGCATGTCCCATGTGGTGGCCTTTGACATGATGTGCATGAGTGTGCGTTACGCATAGTGCAGGGATGTTAGCGTGTGTTGCAGTCATTCCCTTTCAGGAGCATGGAGTTGTGTGGCCACTACTGTCCCCAGGGGCATATTTTCCTAGGTATCATGTGTGTAATCCGAGAATGTCGACAATCTCTGTGTCTACAGCATAGGTTGTGCTCTGGGCCATTGTCCCCTGGCACCATGTTTATTGACGTGAGATGTATTACAAGTGTCCACTGTCCAGCCTGACCTGATTTTCCAAGTACATACTCACGGTGGCCATTGCCTGTGTGTCTTGTTGCAATCATCTGATGATGCCCATTTGTACATGATTATTTGGACAGGCGCACCTTGGGTATTTGGTGTGCAATCTTGAATTATTGCATCCCATGTGTATTTCACCTAGGGGTGGGTGGAATTTGCGTAATCGCGTTACGCAAATCTCCGCGAAACGGTAAAAAATCTCCGCGAACACGCAGAAATTCCGCGAACATGCGGAATTGCTTGTTCGCGATACTTTTTTCCTGTTCGCGATCGCTGTTTGCGTGCTCGGGGTGAAATATCTCGCGAACACGCATATTGACAACGCGAACAAGCAAAAAATTTCACGAAGTCACGGAACGCAGATTTTTGGGCAATTTCGCGTTCCCCGCGGAACGCGAAATTACCCAAATTCCGCAAATTCCGCGAACGGAACGGAATTTACCGCTCAGGCCTAATTTCACCCAGACTAAGAGATGTAAGTGCTTCCTGTGTCTCCACAGATTTGTCTCATGTAGGGGGTGGGTGGTGCGGGCATGGCCTACATGTCAAGACCTGTTATCTCCTTGCTAGGACTGGCCAGTGTGTGATGTTTGTCTGGACATACACTCAAGGTGCAGTGTGCCAGTCAGGGTGGGCATGTTATCAGTATTACCTATGCTGCATGTGCCTCTAGTTCCTGGATATGGTCCCTGCTCTTCCCAATTTCCTGCCACGCTGTGTGGTGTAGATGCAGTGCTGTATTGTCCCCAGGGCCTTGCTCCTCAGTCAAAATTCCATGTCATCTCATTTGCTATTGTGTCATGCTCTCCATAGTTTTTCCATGGCATGGTGGGGCACACAACTGTGTCTTGCAGGGCCTACATATGTACCTTGTTTTGTAGTTGTAACTCTTCCTTTGTTTCAGGCTATGCACTGTAACCTAAGTAGATTTGACTCATGTGACATATGTATACAGGTGTATGATTAATTTCTGTCTCTTCACCCTGCCCACAGCATCGTCGGGGGACACGGAGGGAGACATGGACACAGACGGTGCGGAGGGACCGAGCACCAGTGCCAGCGGTGACATCGGGGCTGGCACTTCGAGTGGGACTGAGGCGGAGGAGAGTGAACCCGGGGACCTGTCGACTGGCACAACAGAGTATGAAGCTGACGGGTCCGAGGATGATCTCTCCGAGTGGGCGGTGGCTGCACCACCATCTGACAGCAGCCCTACATCTCGCACCGCCCCCTCCATTGGCATCAGCCGCCTCCCACGTGCTCGTGTCCCTTCCCAACGTGCCCGGTCAACACATGTCTCCTTCCTGCCAGGCACCGCACCCCCTGCCCCTGTCTCCACTGCTGCCGCCAATGCTGAGTCTGTGGACATCCAGCGGCAGTTGCAGATTGGTCAGACTGCGATCCTTAATGTCCTCCATGCCCACAGCCAGGTCCTCAACAACATGGAGGCATACTTGGAGGGCATTCATTCATCGCAGGCTTACCAACGCAACTTGCTGAGGTCCATAGACTCCACACTGACTGCAGCAGTGGGTCTCCTGCAGCGCTACGTCCCACCCCCTACCCCTGCCCCTTCCACACTTCCCACTCCCATGCCTGTCCCACATACACCCAGACGTAAGCATGCACCCACCACAACACACACAGGCACCACACCAGCAGGGAAGGTCCGCCGCACACCTCCTGACACGCACACACAGGGTGAAGTAGGCACACCCACTGGGTCGGGGGCAAACGTGTGACACGCAGCCAGAGTGGGAGTCCGCATTCCACCCAATCCACTCCCTCCAAATCCCCTCCCCTCAGCTCTCCTGGCCAGATCTCCCCCAAAGACTCCTTCATGGCCGCTCTGTCCCTGAGCCCCACTGTGACACCACCCCGCAAGCGGTCAAGGAAGTCCACGGTCAGGGTGCTTGAGTCCCCCCCCTGTCCACACCCTCCCCCAGTGGCGCTGCGACCCATCCCTCTGACCCCCCCCCTCCTTGGGGCCTGTGGTTCCTTCGGGTGCAGGGGAGTCCCTGGAGGACCTTGCCGAGGTGTGCAGCGCGCTCCTAGAATCCACCTTTGGCCCTGCCCCACCCCCTGTGGTGGAGTCCTCCATCCCTGCACCCACGTCGCCTACCCTTCGCCCTCCTGTCCCTGCGGTGCCTGTTCCTTCCCCCCAACATGATGCCCTCACCCCTGTGGAAGACAACGGCTTGTAACTGTGCAGGCAAGCTAGGGGACACGCATCCCACTGTGTCCCCCATCCAGCTGTGACTCCTGGACTGCCCTATGGGCTTTGTAAATATTGGACTTACTTCATACTAGTTTTTTGCTCATGCTGAATAAAGCTATTTATTTTTTGCCCTTGGAACACTCCTGCTTTGCTGGCATTGCTGTTGGTGGGGCTGCTACATGGTTGTGGGTGTTGGTCATGTGTTGGGTGCGTGGGAAATGTAGTAGTGTACTGCTCATAGGGGGGAACCTGGGATCTGTGTGCCATCACACGGTGTTAGCTACCTTTCTCCATTCATGTAAGCAGTTGCTGCATGCTGCAATTGTCCCAAGGTGTATTCCTTCCTCTGTGTACCCTGACTTCTTCCCTGCAGGGTGTCCCCTGACTTTAGCGCAGAGCTGTGTGTACATTAGCTGGGTGTGTGACGTAGTCCTTCACCTTTGCACATGCATGCTGAGCCATTCTCCACCTGCATCATTCGTGGCATCCTTGGTAGTCATTGTAATGTGTATGTGGACTATTGACATGACTTCATGTGGACATGTTGTCTTTTTGGCCCTATGCATGCGTATACTCCCAGCCTCGCACACATGTGGTACATGTACTGCAGGGTCTTTGTGCACCTGACTGACATTTGTGGGCATGGTATCTGTGGCTACTGCACCCTTTGCGTTCCATGGGCACTGCTGGGAGTGATGGGCACCCACCCCTCCTGTCTCTGGGCACTGCTGGGAGGACTCTGCACCCACCCCTCCTGTCTCTGGGCACTGCTGGGAGGACTCTGCACCCACCCCTCCTGTCTCAGGGCACTGCTGGGAGGACTCTGCACCCACCCCTCCTGTCTCTGGGCACTGCTGGGAGGACTCTGCACCCACCCCTCCTGTCTCAGGGCACTGCTGGGAGGACTCTGCACCCACCCCTCTCATGTCTGGGCACTGCTGGGAGTGATAGGAACCCACCCCTCCTGTCTCAGGGCACTGCTGGGAGGACTCTGCACTGACCCCTCCTGTCTCTGGGCACTGCTGGGAGGACTCTGCACCCACCCCTCCTGTCTCAGGGCACTGCTGGGAGGACTCTGCTCCCACCCCTCCTGTCTCAGGGCACTGCTGGGAGGACTCTGCACACACCCCTCCTGTCTCAGGGCACTGCTGGGAGGACTCTGCACCTACCCCTCCTGTCTCTGGGCACTGCTGGGAGGACTCTGCACCCACCCCTCTTGTCTCTGGGCACTGCTGGGAGTGATAGGCAGCCACCCCTCCTGTCTCTGGGCACTGCTGGAAGTGATAGGCAGCCACCCCTCCTGTCTCTGGGCACTGCTGGGAGTGATAGGCACCCACCCCTCCTGTCTCTGGGCACTGCTGGGAGGACTCTGCACCCACCACTCCTGTCTCTGGGCACTGCTGGGAGGACTCTGCACCCACCCCTCCTGTCTCAGGGCACTGCTGGGAGGACTCTGCACCCACCCCTCCTGTCTCTGGGCACTGCTGGGAGGACTCTGCACCCACCCCTCCTGTCTCTGGGCACTGCTGGGAGGACTCTGCACACACCTCTCCTATTTCACAATATGTACGCTCATTACATACACGGATGTGGGTACGCTCCATGCATTCGAGGTGGGGGTACGTGTCGTACTTACACTGTTGGGGTGGGGGGTACGCTCCATACGTCCGCGGGTGAGGGTACGGGTCGTACTTACACTGTTGGGGTGGGGGTACGCTCCATGCGTCCGCGGGTGAGGGTACGTGTCGTACTTACACTGTTGGGGTGGGGGTACGCTCCATGCGTCCGCGGGTGAGGGTACGTGTCGTACTTACACTGTTGGGGTGGGGGTACGCTCCATGCGTCCGCGGGTGAGGGTACGTGTCGTACTTACACTGTTGGGGTGGGGGTACGCTCCATGCGTCCGCGGGTGAGGGTACGTGTCGTACTTACACTGTTGGGGTGGGGGTACGCTCCATGCGTCCGCGGGTGAGGGTACGTGTTGTACTTACACTGTTGGGGTGGGGGGTACGCTCCATACGTCCGCGGGTGGGGGTACGTGTCGTACTTGCACTGTTGGGGTGGGGGGTACGCTCCATACGTCCGCGGGTGGGGGTACGTGTCGTACTTGCACTGTTGGGGTGGGGGGTCGCTCCATACGTCCGCGGGTGGGGGTACGTGTCGTACTTGCACTGTTGGGGTTGGGGGTCCGCTCCATGCATACGGGGTGGGGGTACGGTCCGTACATATCTGTCCCCACGCTATATGATGCTTGTGCGGGCCGTACCCAGGCCTTTGCCACGTGGGTACGAGCCGTCCCGCCATTGTTGGGGTGACGTAGGTGTGGGCGTGGTACGACTCGTACCCACGCTCTTAAGGCATGGGTACGGGACGTACCTGTCTGGTTGTGTTGCAGGTTCGCGTCGTGAAGGACATCCGTTGTGGCAGTCGCTGGCTTGGCTGGACACGGCCCCACCCCCTCGTAGTGACCAGGGCCTGGGAGTCAGGTATGTCCAGGGCATGTGTGCTGTGTGACTATGGTGGGGGTTTTGTGGCCTGCCCCTGCTCCTGCCCCCCCCCTTTGCCCCCCTTTCCCCCCTCCCTTAGTTGTTCTGACCTTCTGCGGCATCTGCGTCGTAACCTGTAGAGGAGGTCGACTGCTATGAGGGCCGGGATGACACGTAGGTTCGGGTCCATGTCTGTCCGTCGCGTACTGGTACTCCTTTTTCGCGTTGTCCTGTCTGTCCGTCGCGTACTGGTACTCCTTGTTCGCGTCGTCCTGTCTGTCCGTCGCGTACTGGTACTCCTTGTTCGCGTCGTCCTGTCTGTCCGTCGCGTACTGGTACTCCTTGTTCGCGTCGTCCTGATTTCCCGGCAGTTTTTGGCAGCCGGAAAATATTCACCGTGCGGGATGACGTCGGTGCGAATCGTAATTCCTGGTTCGTGAATGGCAGGCTGCGAGCGTCCCGACGTCAGGTCGGCGCTTTCCCGGATCGCATTTGTAGGTTTATTTTCGTCGGTCGGGGTTTTGTACGATTCGTACGGAAATGGTGTTTCCGTGCGAATCGTAATTCCATGTTTGTAGATTTTGACGACCGGGTACGCGTCAGACGGAGAATATGCTCCGTCCGACGGTTCGTACCCGGTTTTTAACGGATCGTGATCGGCACCATAGTCGTGAAATATTAAACACATTAAAAACTGCCCCATATCTTCTTGCATTAATTTGTTCAACAGTAACTGTAAGGTGTAAATTGTTCTGCATGACAACTTTAGCCCTTTTAAATGAATACTTGCCCAGTGTCTTGCTCTGCATGCAGCATTAACTTTGGGAAAAATATGCCCTAACCAGACTTGGTAAGAATTTTTTTTACCTATGCCTCTGGTGACTTCAACACTTATTCGTATGAAGTAAGATAAACGAAAATTAATACGTTTATCCAAGCAATGATTTATGCCTTTTATTTATTTTATTTTTTAAATTAATATCTTTGATCACAAAAAGAACACATCATAAACTACACGAAATACCACATTGATATTTACACAATGAAAGTGAACAAAGTGAAAAATGTGTTTTGACATACAATTATAAATAAACTCATAATAGTCAAACATTGAAACCATCAAATGCAATGTCACAAAAAACAATCATTATATAAACAATACGAAATGCAAAGTTGTCAAACAAATTGATAGATTGGACAACTAACACCCTTCTATTTGGAATCAATCAAATCCCCTACATATCAGGGACACAAGGGAGTATATTTCTGATATTTAACCAAGAAGTTAGATTCCTTTGTCTGCCTTATAATATTTAACCAAGGAGTTGAATTCCTTTATCTGCCGACGCGTTTCGAGTGCCGGTTAAATCAATTGCCGCACTCTCATCAGGGCTGGATTAATCTTTCTCACGAACAGACTGATTGTGACAAAAAAGGGAGGGATGAAAAAAAAGAATTTGAATTTTTATTTAAAAAAAGGCGCTTCCCAAAGCCCTAATTGTTTTTCTATCTGTACAAGTTGGTGGTCACATACCTGCATTATGCCGGTTGCATGTAACCATCAGCAATGTATAACACACAGTGGTTGCCAAACTGATTTTCAATATTGCGGGGCCAAGACGATTTTTAAACCGCAGATCTTTAATTCTGCACGAGAAATGTTACACGCACATTCGCGGTGTCTGTTTAAATAAGTTTAAAACGTGACAACTAAGCACAAGTTATTTACTCACTCAAGAAGGGGGGCCAAAAACGTGGTCCCACAGAGGAAGTGTTGTAACAAATAACGATCCTTCACTCTCTTTAAAAGTAGTTCGTGGCTGCAAGAGCAAATAAGTGTAAGAATTAGTAAAAATCGTTTTTTAGCTAAACTCACTTGAATTCAAATGCCAACTCCATTTTGCTCACCTAAAGAAGCTTCAAGCTCAAGATTTCAGGCTCAAGGTTTCAAATAGGATCTGTCTCCATTACTGCTAGCAGCTCGCCGAGCTGATTAGCACATCATGTTAGGGTGCATCAGTGTCACATGATGCATTTCTGACCAATCACAGGAGGAGATGATCTAATTACATTTGTATTGACTTCTGGGAGATGTAGTTTATTGAAGTCATGTGTTTCAATCCAATTACCCAAGGTAAAATTTTTCAATATCACAGGTCGGTTATATTTACAAACATATCGATATCGATCCCATTTATGCTTTATTAGAGAGATACAAGTCCAGAAGCTGACAACAGCACCATATATTTAATTACAGCTCATGAGTCTTCTAGATTCTGTTTAGCTCACTCATGCAGTTGAGGCCCTGGTTGATGCTATCGAATTTCATAATTAAATATGCCTCTTTCCGCAATAGAGCGGTCTCTATACATGTCGATGTTGAATCAATCCATGCAAGAACTGTCCAACGCAGTTCATTTTCGCTGTGTTCAACAGCTAGAAAGTGTTCTACCATAGGCGCTGTAAGGACTTTTCTCCTAATTTGAGATTTGTGCTGTGTAATTCTCACATTAATCTGTTGGCTTGTCTTTCCAATGTACAATTTATTGCAAGAGCATACCACCGCATAAACAACGTTCCTAGTCTTACAATTTGTGAAATTTTCATGTCTCCATTTTACTCCATTGTGTTCAAATACACTTCCTTCTATAGTAGCAGGGCAGGACACGTAGTTACCACACTTATGGTGCCCACAAATGGGTTTTAGATTCCACTTGGTAATCAAGTCGCTCTTTGGTTTAGGGATGTAACTGTCTGCTCTTATTATCTGTTGGCCAATGCTGGGATTCTTACGCATGGCGAAAATGGGTTTAGCTAAAGGATGTTCCAAACTTTCAAGCAAATGCCAGTTCCTTAAGATGATTTGTCTAAATTTGTTAGTGTGGGCCCCATATGTTGTAACACATACGAGTTTGTCCATTTCTGTCTTTTCCTTTTTCTGTAACAAATTTTCCCTAGGGGTGAACCTTGCTCTTTTTATGGAATGCTTAAGAAGTTTCTTAGGGTAACCCCTCTTTTCCATTTCCTTACAGAATGACATTGCATGGTCCTCAAACTCTGCCAGGTCTGTACAATTTCTCCTAATCCGCAACAGCTGCCCATAGGGGAGGTTCTCCTTTAGGCACTGTGGATGCGAACTTGTATAGTGAAGTGTAGTGTTCCTGTCTGTCTCTTTTTTGTAAAGGCTGGTTGTCAATTTTTGGTTCTGGGGACATACTGCAACATCAAGGAAAGTCATCCTTGTTTTACTGGACTCGATGGAAAATTTGATATCATTATGCCTTGAATTCAACCAGTCAAAAAAATGATTCAACGCGCACTGGCTCCCCTGCCACAGGAGCCAGACGTCGTCAATATACCTCAGCCATTGATGCATGTTGTTTTTAAATGGATTGTTGTTGTGTATGAATCTCTCTTCGTATTGGGCCATATACAGAACCGCCATTTCCGGCGCATATGGACAACCCATAGCAGTACCCTTAATCTGTATAAAAAAATCACCCTCAAACTTAAAATAATTGTTTCGAAGGGATATTTCAGCCAATGTCATGATAAAAGATGTGGGGACCCTGTGTGGTCTCTCCCTCAAGTCCAAGTAAAGTTCCATCACTTGGAGTGCCTCTTCTTGTGGGATTTGGGTATACAGGGATGTGACATCCAATGTCACCATTATCTGTATGTCCCCACATCTTTTATCATGACATTGGCTGAAATATCCCTTCGAAACAATTATTTTAAGTTTGAGGGTGATTTTTTTATACAGATTAAGGGTACTGCTATGGGTTGTCCATATGCGCCGGAAATGGCGGTTCTGTATATGGCCCAATACGAAGAGAGATTCATACACAACAACAATCCATTTAAAAACAACATGCATCAATGGCTGAGGTATATTGACGACGTCTGGCTCCTGTGGCAGGGGAGCCAGACCGAGTTGAATCATTTTTTTGACTGGTTGAATTCAAGGCATAATGATATCAAATTTTCCATCAAGTCCAGTAAAACAAGGATGACTTTCCTTGATGTTGCAGTATGTCCCCAGAACCAAAAATTGACAACCAGCCTTTACAAAAAAGAGACAGACAGGAACACTACACTTCACTATACAAGTTCGCATCCACAGTGCCTAAAGGAGAACCTCCCCTATGGGCAGCTGTTGCGGATTAGAAGAAATTGTACAGACCTGGCAGAGTTTGAGAACCATGCAATGTCATTCTGTAAGGAAATGGAAAAGAGGGGTTACCCTAAGAAACTTCTTAAGCATTCCATAAAAAGAGCAAGGTTCACCCCTAGGGAAAATTTGTTACAGAAAAAGGAAAAGACAGAAATGGACAAACTCGTATGTGTTACAACATATGGGGCCCACACTAACAAATTTAGACAAATCATCTTAAGGAACTGGCATTTGCTTGAAAGTTTGGAACATCCTTTAGCTAAACCCATTTTCGCCATGCGTAAGAATCCCAGCATTGGCCAACAGATAATAAGAGCAGACAGTTACATCCCTAAACCAAAGAGCGACTTGATTACCAAGTGGAATCTAAAACCCATTTGTGGGCACCATAAGTGTGGTAACTGCGTGTCCTGCCCTGCTACTATAGAAGGAAGTGTATTTGAACACAATGGAGTAAAATGGAGACATGAAAATTTCACAAATTGTAAGACTAGGAAAGTTGTTTATGCAGTGGTATGCTCTTGCAATAAATTGTACATTGGAAAGACAAGTGAGAATTACACAGCACAAATCTCGAATTAGGAGAAAAGTCCTTACAGCGCCTATGGTAGAACACTTTCTAGCTGTTGAACACAGCGAAAATGAACTGCGTTGGACAGTTCTTGCATGGATTGATTCAACATCGACATGTATAGAGACCGCTCTATTGCGGAAAGAGGCATATTTAATTATGAAATTCGATAGCATCAACCAGGGCCTCAACTGCATGAGTGAGCTAAACAGAATCTAGAAGACTCATGAGCTGTAATTAAATATATGGTGCTGTTGTCAGCTTCTGGACTTGTATCTCTCTAATAAAGCATAAATGGGATCGATATCGATATGTTTGTAAATATAACCGACCTGTGATATTGAAAAATTTTACCTTGGGTAATTGGATTGAAACACATGACTTCAATGAACTACATCTCCCAGAAGTCAATACAAATGTAATTAGATCATCTCCTCCTGTGATTGGTCAGAAATGCATCATGTGACACTGATGCACCATCACATGATGTGCTAATCAGCCCGGCGAGCTGCTAACAGTAATGGAGACAGATCCCATTTGAAACCTTGAGCCTGAAATCTTGAGCTTGAAGCTTCTTTAGTTGAGCAAAATAGAGTTTGCATTTGAATTCAAGTGAGGTTAGCTCAAAAACGATTTTTACTAATTCTTACACTTGTTTGCTCTTACAGCCACGAACTACTTTTAAAGAGAGTGAAGGATCGTTATTTGTTACAACACTTCCTCTGTGGGACCACGTTTTGGCCCCCCTTCTTGAGTGAGTAAATAACTTGTGCTTAGTTGTCACGTTTTAAACTTATTTAAACAGACACCGCGAATGTGCGTGTAACATTTCTCGTGCAGAATTAAAGATCTGCGGTTTAAAAATCGTCTTGGCCCCGCAATATTGAAAATCAGTTTGGCAACCACTGTGTGTTATACATTGCTGATGGTTACATGCAACCGGCATAATGCAGGTATGTGACCACCAACTTGTACAGATAGAAAAACAATTAGGGCTTTGGGAAGCGCCTTTTTTTAATAAAAATTCAAATTCTTTTTTTTTTCATCCCTCCCTTTTTTGTCACAATCAGTCTGTTCGTGAGAAAGATTAATCCAGCCCTGATGAGAGTGCGGCAATTGATTTAACCGGCACTCGAAACGCGTCGGCAGATAAAGGAATTCAACTCCTTGGTTAAATATTACAAGGCAGACAAAGGAATCTAACTTCTTGGTTAAATATCACAAATATACTCCCTTGTGTCCCTGATATGTAGGGGATTTGATTGATTCCAAATATAAGGGTGTTAGTTGTCCAATCTATCAATTTGTTTGACAACTTTGCATTTCGTATTGTTTATATAATGATTGTTTTTTGTGACATTGCATTTGATGGTTTCAATGTTTGACTATTATGAGTTTATTTATAATTGTATGTCAAAACACATTTTTCACTTTGTTCACTTTCATTGTGTAAATATCAATGTGGTATTTCGTGTAGTTTATGATGTGTTCTTTTTGTGATCAAAGATATTAATTTAAAAAATAAAATAAATAAAAGGCATAAATCATTGCTTGGATAAACGTATTAATTTTCGTTTATCTTACTTCATACGAATAAGTGTTGAGTCACCAGAGGCATAGGTAAAAAAAAATCTTATATAGTCTAACTAGCCCTACCTACCCTCTAATCCTTTGGGCTAAACCCCTCCTTTTTTGACAATACTAACCAGACTTGGAGCAGCACCCACAGATGCTGGCTGTAACCAGTCATATAGAAATATGCGCAGACAGGTCTTTCAGTGAGATTTTAAAAAGTGGGTGCTCTCTATAAAGGAACATGCAAAATACATTTCTGTGATTCCCATAGTGCCATCAGACCAGTAATTTGGTTTCTCTCTGAGATGTAATTTTATCCACATAAATAGCAAAGCAACTGACATACGCCCAAAGCCTGTCAGTAATTATGATTGGCTTTGTCACTGAGTGTTAGCTGTTTAAGATAAATGAGTAACAACAATGATTTCTTATAAATAATTAACATTGGAAATGTTTAAATTCTGAAATAGTGAGTCTGTGAATTGAATAGCATTAAGGCCTGTGGAAGGAGTTTTGGCCTTCAATTATGTGTGCCTTATGTTAGATATGTATCCTTCTTTTCTCTGCACAGAATTTCAGTTGCAAATGGAATACACAAACATTGTTCTGTGTGCTCTGCAGAGAGGCCAAACCACTGACACTCTGTTTGGCTTCAGCCTCAGCACCTGAGTGCTCAATCAAAATCCCTCATAAACACCTGGCATGGCTCAAGCTTCAAAGTATGCACAGAAAAAATATAGATAAACAACAGCATTATAAAATAGCTAACTCGTGGGGAATGCAAGATTAAGTAAAGCATGTAAAATAAGAGTTAACTAAATCGCTGAATTCTCATGACGTTTTTTTTTTAATCCATGTTTTTAGCATCAGTGTTAACTTATGGGCAAGTACACAGGGCCACTTTTAATGCCATACATCATAGAACTGACCACTGTAAGCACATGTTCCACAATAAGCACATCTCACTTTGGGCCTAACACGGATATTTGGATGAACAAGAGTGAACCCTGCTCCTTATTTGGATCCATTTCACAAGGGAGCAAATGCCGCAGCTCCACTTCTAAAGCAGCGATCAATGTGCAGTGAGGGCCTGGTGTGTCATAGTGGGGAGGTTAGAGTGATGAGGAGTCTCGGCACAATATACAGAACACAGCATTAGCTTGCAATCACTTACCATTACCGAGAACAAGGCACCATCCACTCTCATGTATGACGAGAGGGTGGGATCTACGCTTTTGAATGACCTACGTCTGAAATCACAGTGGGATGAAGTCTCCTATGCCCGAAACCGTGACGCCAGGGCTTTAAGTGGGCCTGCTGAGCACCGGCAGTTTTTTAAATGGGGCCTCGAAACAGGTCTCTATCGGGCTCTGTTTTGTGCCCTGGCACAGGCGGTCTGTTTTTTTCCAGAGTGCAGTGATAGCTGGCACCTCGATGTGCGCGTGTTCACACTGCTCACTTCTCACATGATGTCATGCCAGGTGAGCATTGTAGGGAAGGGAAATCCTTTAAAGGGAGTCATTTTCTCTCTGGATTTCCCTTCTCTTTTTGAAACTCAGGAGCAGCAACATTGTCGTGGTGTCAACAGGAATTTAAGTGGAAGCTTTTTAAATATTATAAACAAGCCATATTTACTGCTTATTTATCTTATGCAACTAACAACCATTGACAAAGCCATAGTCCTGACTTGTAGGTACAATGTTACGTGTTGTATCATATATCTGGATGCAATGACAGAAACAGCAAAATACAAGTCGGGTGGCACACTAAGCTTAACAAGGATTTGTAGCTTAAGTGTTTTAAAGCCAGGCCCTTAATTACATTGGCTATGCCCCTTTCAGAGACCCTCCAGTTTTTTCATCCCACTTAAAGCTCTGCGTGATGCTTATTGCATCACTGGCCTACAGTGTGCAGACAACCAGAGACCCCAATGGCAATGAAGTGCTTTAAAACAGAAAGCCCTGTGTCGTCCATCACCATCAAGAAAGTTGATTTCCTACCTGTCTTCCGTCTCCTGCTTCAGAGCGAGGTGGGGCAGGCATCCTGAAACAGACAACCCAGACTTAAATACATCGATTTGTTTAGAGATACGATCGTATCTCTGAATAAATCGATCTATTTTATATTTTTTAATGTAAATGTGTAGGAATTTTCAGAGGGGCACAGCCCTACAGCCCTAATGGAGAAACCGCCCTGTTTCCTCTTTGTTCTTGGGTTTGTCCTGTCCAGTCCTGTCCTGGACTTCTTTGTCCTTGCATTTGATTGGCTCCGTTGTATCCTAATTTTCTTTTCTTATTTTGCACTTCCTGGGAGTGTATTCTGCTCCTTCCTCTGAGAGCACTTACAGCCTCATGCATCAAGCCAAAATCCAGTTGGTAAAATACCGATTCGCTAATAGCTCCCGGTATTGAGTTAAAAATACCCAATCCCAATGCATCAACCCAAAAACAAAAATCGCTATTTAAGGAATCCTTAAATAGCGATTCCTTAAATAGCGATAGCATTTAAGGAATCCCAAATTGAGATTCCTTAATTTAAGGAATCTCAATTTGGGATTCCTTAAATGCAATGCATGAAAGTTAAAAAATTAGCGAATTCGCTAATAGGGGGAGCAAATTACCATGAAGATGAACTGCATGGTAATTTGCTAAAAGTTTGAAAAATGCACTTTTGTGCATTTTTCAAAGTTTCATGTTGCGCACATACATGCCCTTAGAGCATGTGTGTGTGCAACATATGTGCACATATCAATTTCAGGGGTGCAATAGGGTGTCATTTTGACACCCTTGCACCCTTGAAATTGCATGAGCAATTTGCGAGAACCTACTGGTACTCGCAATTTGCTCATGCAATCTCCAATTCATTCCTATGGGCCTGGAGGCCCATAGGAATGATTGGGACGGCATTCCTTAATTGCTACTCGCAATTTGCTAGTAGCAATTAAGGAAAGTTAAGGAATCGCTATTTGAATAGCGATTCCTACATGCATAGCCTTTTGCTATTCCTTATTAGCGAATCCTTATTTTTCGCTAATAAGGAATCGCAAATGCCAATGTTGATGCATATGCCCCTTAGAGAATTCTCATGATCTTTCCATCGCTTCCTGATCCTCTCAGTTCGGAGGACACAGATGTGCTTGAGTGCACTGTCGTGCGCCAGGTGCTCGATGGCAGGTCTGACGATGCCCTTGGTTTTACCCTTCAACTCCTTCCTGCACCTCTCGGAGTCCTCTTTCCCCAGTCTTCAGTCCTTTCCCTTCCCCTCTCCCGCCGACCCTCTTCGCCCCACAGTGGCCACTGCTACTGGCTTGCAAATGCTGGATGTTTTTCAAATGCATCTGCATTGAAATGAAATGAAAAAAGTATTTGATAAAGCGCACTGCGGCCAAAGCCAATAGCAGCACCCATCCTTCTTGAAAGTTGTTTCTCATACTCTTAAGATGGCTGCCACGCTGCATGATGCCACCTTAGAATACTTTGCTAATGTTTGCTTATACTGTATGCATGCGAGTCTTGTAACCTCTTTGATGTGCAGCACTCAGGGATAATTATAAACCGATCTAAAATAATTGCCAACATATTGACTGAGGCTATGGTATCTTTTCTGTGGATTCATGGAGTGGGGTACTCCAACTCCTAGTGTGCTTCTTAGTCCAAAAAACCCGATCTTGTTATAGTTGGGCAACTATTCAGATAAAATGAACTTTTTATTGTCGGGGGCTAGTGAAGTATCCAATTTTTAAATACGCTAATATTATTTTCAGTTGTACCAACCTTGTAAATATTGGCAGCACTTAGAAGCACCAGAAGTGCGCCATGAAGCACTATATAGAACACGTTAAAAAATAAATACAAATAAAACGTTAATAAATCAACTCGACAGATACGATCGTTACCAAGCAATCCAAGAATGCTTAAAATACAATTCCGGGGCTTTCTTAACTTAAAACGGTCCCATTTACAAAGATGCCGAAATCAGTTTCCAGGGCGTCTTGGCGCGGCCCACGAACGAAAATAGCTTTTTAAAAGTTCATGGGGATGGAACACACTCTGATACGGGTCTGGCTGACCTTAAAGTACGTCTTCTATGCTGTGCTCTGTAAGGCATTACGCACGTGCACTTTCCAATGTGGGAACAATTTCAATTGCAATTAAGCAACTCTCCGAAGGCTCTGCCACTGATGTCTCCATTCTGTCAGTGTTATTGTGTGGGACGCACCAACCGTCCACGGTAGGTTCAAGCAAGGGCTAGTAAGAAAACACACAGCTCTGCGTCCAGAGGCCATGTAAACAGAGCAGCGCTGCATGTGCTCTTATTACACCTCGTTTAAGGGGCAGAGCTTAAGGTCGCCTTCTCACTCCGCCATTAGCAACTGAAACAGCCTTCAAAGTTAACTTACTACATTAACCACTATTTGTGGTATTAGTAGAGTGAATGACTGATGAGTGACTGTCAGTAGCAGCAAAGCTGCCCTTGACTGACAGCTCTGGATATTGCAGAGCAGTTATGGATAAGTGCGGGTCATTTGTCAAACTTTTGGAAAGTTTGGAAAGGGCAAACCAAAAATGACTCCAATTAAAACCAGGATGAGGCAAAAGGAATGTCAGCAGTTGTTCATAATATGTGTCTCTCTGTCACAGGCATAAGACGCAGATTTGCAGAAGGGAGATCCTGTCAGTCCACTGTGAGCTAATATTTTGATCTGCTGTGTTGTAGTTAGATACACCATAGCTATATTTTATGACCAATTTATTGCTGAGGCTCTGTGGCACCAATTTAACCTTTTAACAGACATCCCTATAAGTCTATAGTCTTGTGCCCAACTGTTTAATGGCCAGTCCGTAGCACATCCAATTTAAGATCTGTATTTAAATTTTATTTTTAAATGTTTATACATTATTTTAAATTACTTTGTCATTTTGTAAATTTGAAAATATAAAAAAGTAAATATAAAATTGTACCTCTTTTTAAATGAATTCGTCTAAACATGTTTAATATTTATGCTTAGATATAAATGTAATATATTTAAAATATTATTTTACATTGTTTGGAATGGTTAGCTTTAATATATCAGTATCTTTTAACAATTGTTTGATAATAAAAAATAATTGCATTTGCTTTATTTATTATTTGGTTTAAATAACGTTTGACAAAGTGTTATTTTAGTATATTCTAAAATGGATTACAATATAGTTTTAATTGAAGGTTCAACTCTTAAATTAATTAACTAGTTTCTTTTATAAGTATTGTATTACTAATAATTAAATGTTTATTTTATAAAATATTTAATAGCATATTTGCATTTATTTTAATATTGTGTATCAATGTTAACTTTCATTATTTGTATATTAATTTTAGATTTTTAAAATGGATTTTCCTTTTAAATGTTGTGTGATTTTCATTAATATTATTATTATTATTATTAATAATAATAATAATAATAATAATAATAATAATAATAATAATAATTAGTCTTATAGAGTCCATAACTACTTCTTATGAAGTGTCCCACCGCTAGGATTCTGACTCCGGAGAATAATGTTGCCCATCATGCTAATCCTGTCTCAACTAGACCAGAAGAGCCAGATTTTCAGTATTTTCCTAAAAGGAGTTTCAGATGTAGCGTGTCGAATTGCAACAGGAAGAAAGTTCCACATTTTTGGCGGAAGATGGCTAAAGGAGCTACCTCCTATGCCACCTCTTTTAAATTTAGGGATTACGTCCGATTTTGCTTCAACCAATCTTAAATTTCTAGATGGAACATAATGTTTAACCATCGACTGAAGATAAGATGGGCCTTGAAAGGAAAGAGCCCAGTAACAGTAGCAGAGAGCTTTGAAGGTAACTCTTTGCCTCACTGGAATGCTGCTAAGACTAAAATGGGACACACCCAAGTAGAGGACATTACAGTAGTCTAGTCTGGATTTAACTAGAGCCTGGACTACATTTTTCGGGGTGAATTCAGGTAAGAGACGAAGAATTTGCTCGAAGGATCTCAGCATCCCAAAGCATTTCCTGGCAAGAGCAGTAATTTGATTATCGAAGCAGAGTTTTTCGTCGAACCGGAGGCCTAGAATTCTGACCATAGGCTTGGGAGGGGAAAAAGTACCGAGATTATCAGGCCACCAGGCATTGGACCAGATATTGAGGTGCTTGGCCAGAATCAAGAACTCCATCTTCCCAGCATTCAGCTTTAGGCAGTTTGAGTCCATCCAGGCAGCAACCTCTGACAAGCATGAGTGGAGAGAATAGGCCATCAATTCGCTGTTCTGAGATAAAGTGATGACAAGTTATGTGCTATGCATGTATGAGGTAATGGTGAAACCATAACGCTTGATTATTTGATTTGATTAAATAAGGTTTGCATAATTTCAAAATGTTTATTGTAATATTCATAAGGTCCTGATTGTTCCATGATGTTGTTTATATTGTGATTGTTAATTATTCTTTACATTTGAAACGTTTTGGAGTTATGTTATTGTAGTGGTTTTAGAATATTAAGTGTGTATTTTTATTTCTCAAACTATATTTAATGTTGTGTAAACTGTAGTATGAATAGTAAATCTACAGCACTCAAAGCCAAACAGTCTCCCCAGTGTGGTTAAGATCAGCTTGGGGATAGTCAATAAACATCTCTCAAAGTCCAACACATACCCCAAAGAGGCTTATAGTGGAGTAGAATGGTAAATCTACACCCCTGAAAGTCAAACTCATTCCGAAAAGCGGCATATATTGGAGTGGACAGACTAAGGGGTATATTCACAAGAACGTGTGCTAAACATCACCAAAAAATGCTAACGCAGTTTTATACATCGCAGCCTATCGCGGGAAAATAACCCTGTGTCAACGTGGAATTCACAACACGGCGGTACCATGCGGTAGTCCGCCGAAAACGCGGCCAATGTCCGCGATACAACAACTTTGACGGAGATAAAAACACAAACCTCAACGCGAAAAAGCATGCGATGGGCTAAACCGCAATGAGGAAATCAGCGATAAAAGTAGAAAAAATACTCAAACACAAACTGACCAACACCCAAGCACTACGTAGGCAGCTGGAGCATGTGCAGAGGACGAGCGCAACCCAACAAGCACCCCAGACGACCAGCCTGGGACCTCAGGGGCAGGGAAGGGCAAGGACAAGAAGAAGAGGAAGACGAAGCTCAGTCCGCAGGAAAACAGGATCCTAGTCACGGAGGTGATGGAACACCATCAACAACTGTTCGTGTAACGTGTCATTGGGCACCAAAAATGGAATATGTCGGGCCATTGTGGACAAGGTGAATGCCGTCGGAGAGCACAAGAGGTCAATGGACGAGGTCAAGAGGCGATGGACTGATAGCAAGTGCAAGACAAAGGATAAACTCACAGCCAACCAGAAGGCAGCAATGCAGACTGTAGGTGGGAGCCCAGCGCCACAGCTCGTGCTGGATGACATGGAGGAGCTGGTGTCAACAGTCATCAGTGTGGAGACTGTGGCTGGAGTCGGGGGACCGGACACTGCTCGACAGGACACAACACAACAGCAACAGGGTGAGTGACCACCAGGTACTGTGGGAATGGGTGGAGATGGCCACAATGGCACACATGCACAATCAAGCAGAGCACAGTGCACACCCACAATGACTCTGGGTCATGGCCCAGATCTACAGACAGTCTCAATGCACAATGCCATGCTGTCTGAATGTCAACATGTACCATGCGGCTACATACATGTGGACACATTGAAATACACCATCTCCCCTTCACATTGCAGGGGCACCGTCAACACCTCCTGCAGAGCAGTCCCAGCCACTCTTCACTGATGACGAGGAGGACACCCCCAGCATCGACACCAAAAGCCCTCCAAGACATCATTGACATCATCAGCAACTCACCTCCAGGATCAGGGCAGCCCAGCTGCATCGAGGAGACCCTACCCACTACCCAAACCACCCAGCAGGAGGCACCCACAGCCCGGCAGTCTCCCAAGACCCACAGGAACAACAAATGGCCTTCCAACGCTGTGTGCTGGAGGGCCAGAGGGAGACGGCTGAGCAGGTGCGGGTGGGGTTCGACATCATGGCTACCAAACTGGATGCCATCCATGGATGTATAGACCCACTCCATGGTCTTCAACATGCCCTGACTGACATTGCTGGAGTCATGACGTGGAGAGAAGAACACCTGTCCACTCAGAGTGGCTCCAGCGATGCCAGCCGTGAGCTGGCACACATGCGGAGGCTCATGGAGGAAATGGTGCAAATGGAGGCGGAATGGATGGCTGCCACCGCTTCACATCAGCGAAATGTAGCTGGGATCTACCATGCCTTGCAGATCCTCATCATGGTATTGCTGGCACAAGGCATGGCGCTGATGAATGCTGCTGCCCCTACACCATCCACATCTCCGCCCCCTGGTGTGTCAGTGTCTCACAGTGCAGCAGGCGTATCCACTCCGGCACCTGATGTGTCACTGCCACACAGTGCGGCCGACAATCCTCCTCCGGCCCCTGATGTGTCAGTGGCGCACAGTGCCACAGCCGGTAATGCAACATCCACAGGTAGGGCAGAGCACACATCCGAGGATGTGGATGGGTGTGAGTTCAGAAGGAGGCACTAGCATTCATTTCCGCCACCTGGCCTTTTTCTGCTTGGTGCCGCACATGGCCCCATGACCTTCCACTGACCCCCCATACGCTCCGCTGCACTCCCCTTGGACCGCGACATGGACTGCCATCTCCTGTTCGATGACCAATGACTCGGCGGACTGTACCCTTCCTCTTCCGCAGTACTTGTCATCCCGGATGGACTCTGGCTGGCCCTCCACGGGCCCATATTGTGTGGTGCGCTTGGCATGGCCCTGTACTGCTCTAGCTGCAAAACTCCACTGGATGTGCAATAAGCATCCAGTAACGCATTGCTGTGTCATGTCTTTCAACCTTCATATATGAATGTGTGGATGGATGTAGGGACAGGGATTTCCCTTACGTCAATGATGCTCATCTAGTGGGATGCCAGTCACAGTGTGCTACATTGCCAAATGTGTTCTGGGTGCCATGGACACTGCAACAGGGACACACGCATTAGTCACTTCCTTGTCCGGACATGAACTGAACCACGGCCAGAGCGCCCGAGTCATTGTTGCAAGCCCTGCGCTGGTCCGGCGTACGCCAGGTCAGACCACTCCGCTTACGCTCTGAGGGGGGACCCACATAGCTACCTGTCGCAGGCGTACTCGCTGGTGGTGTGCAGGTCACTGGTCTAGTTGTCAGCATGTCACGGCCACTCCTTGAGGGCAGGTTTGCACACACACCACACCCATTCGGCACAGGCATCACAGGCCATGTGACCCCGCAAATATAAGGGGCCGACAACGTCACATTCCCCTCTGCCGGTGGTGCCTGGATGACAGACGCTCCATGGTTCTCAATCATAATGGGCCCATGAGTTGTTGCGCACAGGGTCAGTGGCACCAGAAGCCGTCCAACCATTACGGGCCTACCACCACGTGGCACTGACTGGGGTTGCACAGGGTTAGTAGCACCCGAAACCTTGCGGCCATCACGGGCCTACCACCACGTGGCACTGACTGGCGTTGCACAGGGTTACTGGCACCGAAATTGCTGAGCGGGTGTGCAGCCTGCGATGATGACGTGTGCACTGATGTGGTCTCCGCCATTGATGACTCAGGACTCAGCATCATATGTGGGACCTGCTGGGCCACGGAGTGGGTCCGCATGATATGGGCCATACCATGGTGGTGGGACCGGGGCCTGGAGCTTGCACAGGCACCGGTGGCAGCAGGTGAGCAGTGGGGCCTGGGTGCGCAGGGGCGGCGGTGTCTCTCTCTCTCTCTCTCTCTCTCTCTCTCTCTCTCCCTTCTCTCTCTCTCTCTCTCTCTCTCTCTCTCTCTCTCTCTCGTCCTTTCCTTCCCTCTCTTTCTCTCTCTGGCTTTCTTTCCTTCTCTGTTTCTCTCTATCTCGCTCCTTTGATGTGCGCATGACACACGTCCTGATTTTGTGCTTTATTTTCCAGGCTGTTGAGTTGTCCCTGACGGACCCGGCAGGAGTCTTCCGCATTGGTGTTTTGTGTTGTATTTAAATATAGTTTTTGGTTGTCACTTCAGTGCTGTGTGACTGTTTCTCGTTCTTCTGGCCACACATGTGTGTTTATTTTTGGCAATGTGCGTCTTCATGCGCTTTTTTTGGCTCTTGTGTTGTGCACGGTATGTGTATGTCTTGCGGGGTGGGGGGCCTGGGGGTGGTTGCGGTGGGTGTTGTCGCCCTCATGGGTATCCGCGTTGCATGATCATTGTCTCCATGGCATCTGTGGGTCTTCCTGTGTGGCTCTTGGCTGGACTCTCTTTTATGCTGCAGGTAGTCGTCCTGCTTAACACCAGCAAAAGGCAGGTGTTAATTCCCTGCTGCTACCATGGCTTATCGCCTGTTTTTGGTTCGCATCGCAGATCTGGCAGGTCATTGTGAAAGTGGTGTTGTGGTTTTTTCATGTGTTTTTGCACGGGAACGCCTACTCTGCATCTCATTAGGGTTAGTTGATGGTGTCCACCGTGGAGATACATTTTGAGGCAGTTATCACGGGAATACTGGCGATATCTGCAGTTTGCACCGGTTTGTGAATGGGGTGTTAAATCTATCTCCACTTTTGATATGTTAAGGTGGAGATAAATCGGAGATAAGTCCTTGTGAATATACCCCTAAATCTGCTCAACTCCAAGTCCAACAATTTGCCCAATAAGGCTTAAGCTGGAGAGGAAATAGTAAATCTACTCCCTGCAAAGTCCAACACTTTCCCAAATGTAGCTTCATTAACAGTAGGAATGGGAAATCGACAACCTTCAAAAGCCAACACTTTCCCCAATGTGGCTTAGATCAGACTTGGAATAGTAAAGCTACCCATCTCAAAGACCAAGGGGTATATTCACAAGAACGTGTGATAACTACCGCAAGAGTAGCTTAACGCAACTCTCAACATCGCAGCCTATACCGGGAAAATTACGCCGTGACAACCAAGTATTCACAACGTGGCAGAAGCATGCGATAGTCACCAGCTAACGCGTCAAATGGGCGCGCAAAAATCAACGCCACGCCGCAAAATGCGAAATGCGAATGCAAAAAATCATGCGATGAGGCCAATCGTGGTACAAAAAGTAGCAAAAACCAGCCACAGGCTTGCAAATCCCACACGTCTGGTGGGAAAATGCACCATAAAAACCACAGAAACAACACACCAGAAACAAGCCAAAGCACGTAGCAACATGGATGAAACCCTGACCAAGCGCAGAGGCCAACATGAACCCCACAACCCCAACAGACCACCAGCAAGGAACAACCTGGACGGGGTCGACCGAGGAGAAGAGGGAGAGGAAGACGGGGTGCAGTCTGCAGAAAAAACTGATCAGCGTCACGGAGGTGACAGAACACTACCATCAACTGACCCACAAGCAGACCACCTGGAATGCACTCGGAGTGCCGAGGAGGCCAATCAAGGAGGCCTAGAGGCGCTGGCATGATGTGATAACCTAAACCAAGCACAAACCTGCTGCCAACGGGAAGGCTGCAATGGCGACAGGAGGTGGCAGTCCTGCGCCACAGGAGGATCTGGAGGAAACCGAGGCCACAGTCATCAGTGTGGAGACGGTGCAAGTATTAGGGAATACAGACAGAGCTCGAGAGGACCTGACACAACATCAACAGGGTGAGTAACGATCAGGGACTGGGGAGACGGGGGAGATGGGCACAATGGCACACATGCACAATGAGGTGTAGCACACTGCACACCCACAATTACCCAGAATCATGTCCCTGATCCCCTTGGCACACTGCAGCACACACACATAGCACGAACAGCACACCCACATTGACGACAACGTGGTACAATGCACAAAGCTGATACTGCAGAACAGAGGACACAACTGGCTCCGCAAATGCACAGAAACATGCCTACTACATCTGACAGAGCAGGAAACTGTGAAATGGAAATGCGCACGTACGACCTCACATCCATCATGTAGTCCAAATGTACAATGTCCTGCAGCAGTATTCAACACCTCCCAAACAGTCACAATGTACATTGTCATACAGTCTGCATTTAACCCAGAACAATGCGCCAACATACATATCAACACAATGTCAACATGCATCTCCCCTTCACATTGCAGAGGGGCACACAACACCTCCAGCAGAGCACAGAAGACAACACATCTGTGATGCCAGAGAGGACCACCACACCTTCGACACCGACGCCCTACAACAGCCCATGGACATCCATCGCAACCCACCACCAGGATCCGGGCAACCGAGCTACTTAGAGGAGAACACAGAGCCTGTAACAGACCACACAGCAGGAAGCAACCGCATGCACAGCTGGCTCACGACACTTCACCCACCCACATATGGCACCCCAATGCCATGTGTCAGCATGCCAAAAGGAGGTGGCCGAACGGGTGTGGGTGGGCTCCGAACCCATGGAAGGCGAACTAGATCACATGCGTTGGTGTCTATTACCCTTCAGGGACCACCCACTCCCCACAAAGGAGACCCACACTGCCATAGAGACACATGCAGATGCACATTCCCAGTACAGAACCACGCCCTGGGGCCTGCACATATCAGTCACACGCCCATGTTGGCTCTGCGTATGACGGCCCAGGCCACTCCCCTTATGAATTGAGTGGGTGACAACAAAGCTCCATGTCCAAGCTCAAACCCGATGCCTGAGGTGACATGTCTGCATCCGCTGAACACAGCACAAGGTAATGTCGTAGGGTCCTGGGCCCTCATGCATACAACAAAACCACAGGGACACGCAGCTAATATGTTGAACTGGCTATGGGCACGTGCACCTGGCCCCTTTATTGGCAGGGCCACATGTACAGTGACGCCTGTGCTGGATGTGTGTGGGGTGGGTGCAAGCCAGCCCACAGGGAGTTGTTGGTGCTGGCAACAAATACAACAGTTAACACAATGAATACAGAAACAGACAACACCAGCATTACAGGGACAACTGCGGGGCATCATGGAGGTAGCCTGAGCAAGTTCAGAGGGCACACAATAAGCAAACAGAAGTGTCCATGAGTTGCAGTGCACTGAGGTTGGGGCACTACAGCTGAGCGCGCCCATGTGAAGAAAAAGTCTCGGATTGTGTCCCTTCGAGATATTCCTGATGCAGATGCAGTGTGGTGTGTCAGACCTGCATCATCCTCCTCATCAGCGTCCCATGTCTCCCACACTGCTTGAGGTGACATTGCTGCGCCACCTCTCCACAGCACAAAACTCAATCAGTAACGAACGATGGCTTGCGGTGCACTCAGTCAGTGGCACCTGGAGTGCCGAGCAGGGTATCAGTCTGATGATGGCATCCACGTCAGGTGTGAGCAACTCCGTAAGTCTGTCAGGACCACCATTTCGACTCTGGCAGATGGTGGTTTGAGGTGGTCCTGGAGGTGGTGGCGTGTGCCTCCTGTGGTGATGCGACGTCCAGGCCGGTCAGGACTCGATTTGATGTGTGAACCCAGGTGGGCCGCAGTTGAAGCCGGAGGCTACGGACAGTGCAGGGCCACAGACATGGCGTTGATAACCCCAAGGCCATCGCTTCAGAGGCCATCCAATATCTCATAAGAAGAGGTCCCGGACATGACCAGCACAGAATTAGTGGCCCTGGATGCACTGCGGCAGGCACAGACACCCAGCCACGGGATGGTGACTTGCGGTGCAGTCAGATAGGTCACGCGACCTGAGCGGGTCCTCATCAATGTCTGAGGTGTATGTTACTGAGGGTCGCAGAGAACAGTGGAAGGTGTCCTCCAGGGCATGATGCAGAGGATGGAAGCTGTCCGGAATCACCAAATGGAGGGGTGGAATTCCACGGCCTCGTTTTCGCCACAAAGTCAGTATGACCGCCATGATGGCGACGACAGCCCCAAGTCCATGGACTCAGTGGCCACCAAAGTCCAACCTGAAAGTGTCCATGGGTCTCGGGGAATAGACATAGTGGCACCGGGGCTGAAAGGAGATGCAGTCTGCGATGAGGCCTGTACAATGACATCAAGTCGTCCAAAAATAAATCAAGGTTGAATTCGAAATTGTGTGTGACCTATTCAACCGCAGTGTAGGCTGGGGGCAGCAGTCAGCAAGGGCCTACAGCCACGTGTCGTTGGGATGCTATGCACATGGTTGCTGCCACCTGACTGAAGGGAGTACAGTGAAGTAGAATCTTACTTCTTGCGCGTACATGGACAATGTATGATCAAGACTCAGTTCCAAATGTGTGACATACTTGACCGTGGTGTAGGCCGGAGGTGGCAGTAGAGTACGTCAACGAGAACGGACTAAAGCGGGCCTGTGTCGTGGAGGCCGTGATGGTCTGAGGAGGCTGCCAAGGTCACAGGCCTTGGGCTTGGAGCTTGCGCAGGCACGTGGTGGGCCCTCCTTGACACACGCCGGTGTCGGAAGGTGATCAGTGTGGCCTGGCTGCAGGGGCAGGCCTGACGGGTTCAGGATCCAGCGGGCCAGGGTACGGCAGGTGCACAGGATTGCAGGCAACTCCGCTCACGAGGACAGCGTCAGCCTCGTGGCATGGTGAGAGCAGCCGCCCTGGCAGAGACATTGGGCTTTCTGGAAGAGGACCACACCCAGGGCTACGTGCTTTTTATTCACACCCCTACGCTTGCCTGGTTTATGCTGGGCCATCCCACTCCGCTCACGCTTACGGGGGGATGTAACAGGCAACATTTTTGCAAACTCCCCCACTGGCTGGAGTGACATGGTTGCGTCCACTGTCCACTACACTCCATACACCAGAAGTGTATGTCAGCATGGATATGGGAGTGTTCTGCATACTGCGGTCTGTCCAGCACATCTCCGCCACTCTTGGCATTGTATACTTTCCCAATCATGGTTCTCCTGCATCCTTCACTCATGCCTGGTTGCCACCTCTCTCCACATTCGGCTATTGTGTGGCTGGCGTGCCATGCCGTTGATGGCTCATGTTCACGGATTGCCCAGGTTACCATTGTGAGTTGTTCTGTCGTGTCTGGTGGGTGGGCATTTTGTTTTTCATGTTGGTTATGATTTTGTGACGTGTACATTGCCAGAGTTGTGAGTTCCATGGTTGTGGAGTTGAAGTGAGTGGGGTGTTCATTTGGAACTTGCCAAGGGGCTGTGCATTTCCATTGGTGCCATCATGGGGACGCTGGTTGCTGATGGACTGTCGGAGGATGGAGGAATCATGCACACTGGCGGGGTATTTGGAGGCGACATTGGTGGAGGTTCCACGGTGTTCCGAGGTTGCCTGCACATTGATGTCAGACGTGTGCTTTCTGTTGTGGTGATTGTGTGCTGAGTCACCAGGGGGCACAGATAGGACGTGTGTTGCAGTGGATTGGCCCCAACATGTGCGTGCATCCAGCTATGGTGTAGGGTCCTTGCTTGGTCTCCAGCGGATCCTGCGCATTGTGTTAGACGTATAGGGACTGGGGTACCAGGCTGATGGTGATGTCCAGGACAGGTGTGAGGGACTTGGATGTGGCTGGCTGTGAGACTCCTCTGACTCTGGCGGGTGTTGGTTGGGGGTGCCAGGGGCCAACAGGTGCAGCACAGCCAGCAGCTTTGTGTGGGGTGGGATGTTGGTTGTCCGCTGTGTTGGTGCCGTTGGCCTGTTGGGCGATGTTGGTCAGGATGCGTACGATTGTTGTACTTTTGAGCCTGTAGTGGGCAATGACATTGTCAGGTGTTTGGTCTGTGAGGCAGGTGCGTTTCCTGGGGGTCCGCTGTCTTTGTCTGTGCTGCCTCTGTGGTGGTCCAGGGGGGTTCCAAGTGGGGGTTGGGGTCCTGGGGTGGTGGCAGTGGGTGTTGTGGCCCTCTTGGGTGTCCAGGCCACATGACCAGTGGCTCCATGGCATCTGTTGCCCTTCCGATGTGGCTGTGGGCTGGTCTCCCTTTTGTGGTGCAGACTGTCATCCGACTTTGCACCAGGTCAGAGCAGATTTTAGTTTCCGGATGCTAGTGCGCCCTATCGCCTGTTTTGTGTTCTTATCGCAGTTCTGGCTGGTCGTTGTGAATGTTGCGGAGTGGTGTTGTTCTCGTGGCTTTTGGCACTGGAATGCCTACTCTGCATCTCATTAGCGATAGTTGCGGGGGTCATCTGTGGTGATGTTTTTGTGGCTGCTGGCGCAGGTATACTGGTGCTGTGGGCTGTTAACACCAGCTTGTGATTGGGGCGATAAGTTTATCGCAACTTTGGATGCGATAAAGTGCCGTTAACTCGGCGATAGATCCTTGTGAATATGCCCCCAAGAGTTTACCCGATGTAAATAGTAAATGTACACTCTTCAAAGGTCTCCGCTTTTCTCAATGTGGGTTAGATGGGGGTGGGCATAGTGAATCTACATTTTTCAAAATTCAACACATTCTTCAATGTGGTTTAAATTGGAGTGGGAACAGTAAATAAATCTACACCCTTCAAAATCTAACATGTTCCCCAAAGTGGCTTAGATTGGAGAGAGAATAGTAAATATACTCCCCTCAAAGCTCAAAGTTTTCTCCAATCTGGCTTTGATTGGAGTGGAAACAGGTAGTTTACATGTTTTATAATTGTTTTGTTTTTATGTTGTGATTTGTAGTTGTGTGCATATAAATATACATTGATAAAAACAGTATTTTAGTAGCATAAAATTTATTTATGTGAAATTGAATTCAAATTTGAATCATTTAACATTAATTTTGAACCTTAAGATTTATTTTTCACATTCTACACCATTTTTAAAAAATATATGTCAATTTTTTTAACATCTTTTCAATAGTTTCATTTGTATTTTTTTACATATGGTAATTCATTTTTTCTAGTTTTTTTCATAAACAAACATTTTAGCATATCATTTTATAGTTTTGGTACACGTATCTTTTTAAACATAATAGCATTTTTTTCAAATGTTTTCATTTTTCATATATTGAAATGCTTTCTATGTTTGCCTTTTATATAATATTTTTTATAAAAAGTATGCTTTGGTAACAAACATTTCTTACAGTGATATCTTTATTTTTTATATATTAATAAGCATCATACATTGAAAGGGTTTTCCTTTTGTATTATTTTTTAATGTAACTTGCATCCTATTTTTCATATTTTAGTTTTAATAGAAAAGTAAACACAAACAAGATATTACTTTTTCTATTGGTTTCAGTGGACTGTTTCTTATGTTTAGTAAATGGCAATTTTATATATTGCTTTCTTTGTTTTTTAGTCTATCTTTCTCATTTTGGATTGTTTGAGCGTTTGTTTGTGAGAGTATGTGTTTAGAATTAATTTTGTTAATATTGGTTAGTGTTTATTCATTGTTTATTAGGTAAAAATCAAGGTGCCTTCAGATAGCATACGATTAAGAATGCTAGTGTCATATATTAACCCCTTCGCTGCGGCGGGAATTCCGCCGCAGCGCTGGGGGGGGTTTGGGGGCAGCACGGTGGCGCTGTGCTCATGACGGAGCCACTCCGTCATGAGCCACGGTTGAGCTGTGCTCATGACGGAGTGGTTCCATCATGACTCCGCCCACTGCGCTAATCGCCCGCACAGGCGGGGAATCAGCGCAGCGTGGGAGGAGCGGCGGCCAACGGCGGCAGCATGACGGAACCACTCCGTCATGAGCACACGGCACCCGTGGCTCATGACGGAGTGGCTCCGTCATGAGCGCTGAAGGGGTTAATCATTAAAGAGGTGGGACAGATTTGAAAACAAAGAGTACATCGGTTACATGACCACGGTTGTAATTTCCCCACTCACCCTTTGTGAACCCCAGGTTTAGAAAGCTTTTTCTGACCAGTGGGTAAGAGTGACTGTGAATTTTCTTAGATTTGACAGTGTCTACGTTATTTTGTAATTTTATAATTTGAAAAAAAGTTTTTGTTTCTCTAAACTTCCCATAATGTATGTATATTGTATTCTTCTCCTACAGAACAATGTCCAGTATTTTTCCCAATATAACTTAAAGTATATTTTAAGTGCTGTGTGTAATTCACACTCTGTGACTAATATCTAGTGACTTAGATAAAAGAACGGATGAGTTACTTATTGAACAAAAGTTCATTGACCCAGTTTGGGTGCATGATAGGAGCTGAAACATGTTTACACATGAATAGAGATGCTAGGGCATAAATACCAAAGGACCATCTAATATATTTTTTTGATATATATATTATTTTATTAAAGAATTATAGTGGCCCAATATTAATAATGGCAACGAATGATAGCACAAAATCAATTGCATACCGTGCATTAAAGGTAGCAATAGTGGATCAGCACGGGTACAGCAATACAGTGGTCATCATGCATAAATTGAGACATAGCCATCACAGCAGTGTTGTAGGATATTCACCCAAGAGGTGCATCATCGAGTCTTGTGTCAGTAAGTAAGTTTGGAGTGAGCCTTATATGATATGGGCCTGATTCACAAAGGGCCTCAGCACTCACGGCGGATGCCCCACAGTTGTGGGGGAGTCACTGCATTCTCCCCAGTGAGAATACTCATTGCAGGGATTCCACCCTTAGAAACATACTGTTTATAGAAGACCTCACAAGAAGAAGAATCTGTGTTTGCCACCTTTCCAGTGTAACAAAAACAATAGACATTGGGCTGAAATACCCATGGGTACCTAATTGACATACAGCATGTAACTCTGATGTTATTTACTTAATTACTTGTCAAGGTGGTCTTAACTATGTCAGCATGACCACCAGAAAAGTAAAAATCAGAAAAGTGGAACAAAGGAGCAATATTCAATGAAAATCAATTGATGACAAAATTAACAACTAACCTTTTGGATGCTAATGGCATGACTGAACAACTCCAATTGCTTAAACTCCAACAGTATACTTCTGAAATGAGAACAACAGTGGATTTACAAATTCAGGACTTGTTACACCGAACAGCCTTGGGGCGGTCTTCCCCCACAACTTTTTGCCTGCATCCCTTCACTTTTCTGACCAAAGTTTTGCTGGCTTTAGGGCTCTGGGCACTTTACCACTGCTAACCAGTGCTAAAGTGCTTGTGCTCTCTTCCCTAAACATGGTAACATTGGCTCATCCCCAATTTACATATTTAATTTACTTATAAGTCCCTAGTAAAGTGCACTACAGGTTCTGTACCTTAAATACTACTAGTGAGCCTGCAGCACTCATTGTTCCAACCACTTAAGTAGCCCTCTAACCATAGATCAAACCTGCCATTGAAGTGCCTGCCTGTGCAGTTTACACTGCCATTTCCACCTGGCAAAATAAACCTCTTGCCAGGCCTAAATCTTACCCTTTTAGACATATAAGTCACCCCTAGGGTAGGCCCCGGGTAATCCAGAGGGCAAGGTGCAGTGTATTTAAAAGACAGGAGATGTACTTTTAAGCTTTCCATGCCCTGGTAGTAAAAAACTCCCAAATTCGTTTTTCACTACTGCAAGGCCTATCTCTCCCATACGGTAACAATCAGATTACCTTATCACATTTCTAAGTCTAATTCCCACTGTGATGAAATAGATTTTTCAAGTTTGCTATCTCTGGACTCAAACTGTGAAAGCACATCGGATGATGAAGTTGGATTTTAAATTGCAGGCCAAAAAATGCCACTTTTAGAAAGTTGGCATTTTTTTACTTTAGCCATTTTGTGCCTGATATCTCTCTCTGAATACCCATCTGGGGCGGTGACAGCTGAACTTTGTGCAATCCTTCTTAAAATCCACAAAGGGAACTTAGGTGTAACTGAGGGGTCATCTACATCCTGATGGGCCATCCTGGGTAGGATAGAAGGGACACCACCACACACTTACTTCTGAATAAGCTTTATCCTGTCTCCATACAAAGGGCTGCATACCCCCGTAGTGAGTCTGGAGCCAGGGCAGGAATGGTGTACCTCTGTGCACTTCAAAGTCTCCTTTGGAGTCCCCAGCTTCAAAGGCACAACTGAATGTAAGTACTGGACCTCTTACACCATGACTTCAGTACACTTGTGAACCAGTTACCACTCTGACAGAAATAATACTGATGTGCTGCTGAAAAGACTGCCAGACTGCTGGACTTCTGCTTTGCTGGACTCCTGTCTTGCTGTGCTGCCCTGCTGCCTTCCATTCCCCTACCTGTGTGAGAAGTACTAGACCTGCATCACTTGAACACAGAGTGACGTCAAGGGCTTGCTGGCTTGCCTCTTGATTTAAGGTCTCAGGCACATAAAGACTTACATCTTACCTGCATCTGCATCTGGGCTGTGTCATCTATGAGTCTGCCCTGCCAAGTAGTGGTACGACAAAGGCCTTCTCACACTGGCAGAAAAACAACTTCTCTTCATAGAAACGCCAGTAACTCCGACTCTATACCTGTTGCCCAAAGTCCACAAACCAGGTACACCTCCGAAAGGAAGACCCATTATTGCAGGTATCGACTCTATATGCTCCAGGATTGGGGCATATATTGATGAAGAATTACAGCCGTTCATGAGAGACCTTCCCTCATTCATCCGGGACACTAAGGATATACTACAGAAGCTGAATAACATCACATGGCAACCGGACTACCTTCTTTCAAGTATTGATGTCGTCAGTCTATATACGTCAATTCGACACCCTGATGGTATAGCGGCAGTAAGGAAATGCCTACTAGGAAGATCAGTACACTTCACCGCGAGAAACAACATGATTTTGGAATTCCTGGAATTTTGCCTATATAACAACTTTTTTCTATTCAATGGTACCTATTACCTACAGACCCAAGGTACGGCGATGGGGGCAAAATTTGCTCCTCCGTACGCCTGTATCTTCATGGGGGAAGTAGAGTGTCACTGGATTTGGAAGGATCACGAACCAAACTACTCCGAGAATATAGTTATGTGGGGAAGATACATCGATGATGTACTGCTAATATGGCAAGGATCTGAAGAACATCTACTTAACTTCCTTGGAACTCTGACACCAAATCAATGGGATATCAATATCACCTATACCATATCTAAAAACGAAATAGAGTTCCTGGACGTAAAAATATCTGTTGAAGACAATTCCTTACTAACACAGTTTCATCGTAAAACCACAGCCGCTAACTCCATCCTACACGCGACCAGCAGTCATCCACAGCATACCATCAAAAATATACCATCAGGAGAATTCCGTAGGGCCAGAATCAATTGTAGTTCAGACCAAGGATTTGAAATACATTCAAGGGACATCACATCACGACTCGCCCAACGAGGATATAACACCAGTTCTCTTAGAAACACTCAACAACAAGTCTCCACTCTGGACAGAAACAATCTCCTACAAAACAGGAAAAAGAAGGAGACGGAACCCACCATACGCTTCCTCACCCCTTTTCACAACGGTCATCACCACATACGTAAAGTGCTCAAAAAACATTGGAATCTATTAACATTAAACCCAACCATCAGATCTGCAATAAAAGACCAACCACAACTCAGCTTTAAGAGAAGCAAAAATCTGAGAGACTCACTATGCCCATCATTTTTTGAAGCCAAACAAAAAACGACAACTTTCTTACAGAAACCACATGGATTCTACACATGCTCCAACTGCTCGATATGCAAACTAGGCCAATCAAAATTACAACAAACAACAATAAATGGACATACCATTGCTATCAATGATTTCATCAACTGTGAGAGCACCCATGTGATCTACCTTATCACATGTCCATGTGGTCAACATTACATTGGGAGCACAACCCGCCCACTCAAAAAGCGGATACAGGAACACTATCGCAACATCCACAAAACAGACGATAGACAACCTCTAGTTGAACACTACAATCTGTACCATGAACACAATCGGAACTTTGTCTTCTGCGGCTTAGAAAAGATCCGACAACCTGATAGAGGAGGCAATTTGGAACAACGTCTGAGACAGAAGGAAAGCTCCTACATAATCCGTTGTGGAACTGTAGAATTTGGTCTCAACAAAGATCACGAGTGGCATCATTGGCTGTAAAAACACACTTGCCACATCAAACTGCTAACGAATAGACTGAAATGGATGTCGAAATGTTTTCAGAAACAATGATGATGACACCCATGTGTATATATGTAATTCGGTTTTTATAATGTACTGTTGTTTTCCTCTCCTCCCTCTCTCTTTTCTACCAAACTGTCCCCCGATCTAAAAGTTAAAATCATTTTCGCGCTTTCTCCTGACTGGCCCTACTAAAAGTCCTTGAATAAAAAGAGCAATAAGCGCCATAAATGAGGAAAAAACAATAAAAAAAATAAAAAAAAATTCTTGAGTTTTCCTTCTCACCTAAACAACGCGGAAATCACAAAAATAATGTAACCAAAATCCAAATGAAAGATAAGCAATAAAATTATAGGAGTAAAGTAAACCCTACGCAACTGTGGTCACTATTTATAATAAATATAGACTAGAAGCAGTGAATTAACTCAATTTTACATTGCCCTTAGGCCACTCCAAGATGGCGTCAGTGGCCCTATTAAACCATTAGTGCTCAGTAACAAGACCAAATTTAATTCAACCGAATGGAAATCCTGTAGTTCCTGTATTTTCATGACTATACCACAAGGTGGCGCGGACCAATCAAGTAACCTCGTATAGCCGGTCGCGCACATTAAAATAAAAATAAAATTAAATACTTTTACAAAATATATTAATTAGGGAAAAGAGCTAATAAAAACAGAACGTAATAGGATGAAAATCCTCATTTCAATAATGATAATAAGTAACTAGATCTGAGATATAGACCGTTTCGCTAAAGAAACAAAACAACACTCCAAGATGGCGCAGGAAAACGACCTTGTCTGACGCAAGTAACACGTGACTGGCCGTACTAACCCCCTTAAGATGGCCGCGGACCAGAACGCTAATACACCGCGCGGAAGAATACCAGATACGGCAATCCCGCCGTGATCCTGATTTCACGCCTGAAAGTAAGTAGACTGCTACTAGGCAATGCTTTTCAAACATAGCTCGGCTTGCGCTTGAGTCTCAAAAAATATTTTCCTCCATCATGGGCCCATACGCTGGTTTCGAAACGGGTTGCTTTACTCCCCATAACCGGGATAACCAATTCACTAACTCCTTTCTCCATAAATCCACCATTGGGCCTCCGGAACCTTCCCATTACCATAGCAAACTGAATAGATGTGACTAATAAGGAGAATAAGATTGTAATGATTGTAATAATGGTAATGCATAGCCAAAACCTAGAATACACAATACCGGACGGTCCTCTGTATGTACTATTCTATACTGAACAAACATTTTTCTCCTCCTGACCCCCTCCCAATATGATTAGTCTGCTGTAACTTTCGTTATTGTACATATATATATTGTTTTGTGCAGAGGCTGGTATACCTGTATTTTACAAGTAACCTGTGAAAGAATGAAGAGATAATGAAGACATCATGACAAATTTGGGATGTTATATACGGAAAGTAATTTGAAAGCACATTCCCAGGTAAAGCCTGCTTGCACTCATTTGCCCTAACCATAGCTCTCGGGTATAGGACTCTATACCTCACCAATTTCAACTAACCTTCTCTAGCGCAGCATTTCTCTCTCTACATAGGTTGCTAAGTCACTCCATACATGACCCTCTATAAGAACTGAATTAACTTTGACATATGTTAAGCACTATCAAGCCCTAATACTCACTAAATCGATGAATAATACCTAATAATACTAACCTGCTCACAATAATTAGGAAGAGACTAGTCACACCCATACTTACCTATGGACACGGGTTTTTTCAACATCACGCTTTTATTCTTTTTTCTAAATAAAATTTCTATTCACAGGGAGTGGTCACACTAACTTCTCTCAGCTCATGTAATAACTTCCCCTAGGATTTACTCCTTTTTGTTCTTTTTTTTCCCTTGCCTTCGCACAGCCTTGAGAAAGCCCCGGCCTCAACTGAGCCTAGGGGGCGAAACACGTGTTGGCTGTCCATGTTCATTTGATTATTCATGTTCATTGAACTCACGAATAAAAAGAACTTTCTGTTTCTACCAAAAGCCTGAATATGGTTCATTATAAGAGAGAGGGTATTTGACTCACTACTACAAAGACAAATGCCCTGCCAAGTAGTGCCACCCCAGTCCTGGACCCTTGAAAGTGAGGCTCAAGTTGCTTCTTCAAGCCAACCCATGCAGCATCAACAGAACCGGTGCATCTTCACCTTTGTGTGGATCGGAACCAGTGCACCTTCGCCTTTACGTGGATAGGAACCGGTGCATCCTTATCATTTCTTGGAGCGTACCCCATGCATCACCTTCAGATCCAGTGTATTGCCTTTGAAACCACTGCATCGCCATCGGAACCAACACATCCTCTGTGGCACGAGCAGTAGAAGAACATCCCGTTCGGAACCAGTGCATCCCACTTGGAACCAACGCATGGCTGCAGTTGCGGGGAGAAAGTCAGTGCATCTCATCCACTGTGAGGTTCATCAGCAGTGCATCGTTTCAACTGCACCTCATACCTTTGTTGACGATGATGCAGGTACTTTTGTTTAGCGTGCTCATGTAGGTCCTTGCATACAGACTGCACTTCATTGTGGCCAGCTGAACTTTCAACCTTGCCGCGATCCAATGCGACCAGATTTCCAAAAAGGCGCTTATTGCTTCTAAGTGCTATTTTACAGTTTATTCTTTGACTTCTACTTATTGGGTTTTTGTCATTTGGTCTTGTTTTTTTTATAAAATTTATTTCAATTTTTCTAACCTGTTGTGGAGTCTTTTTGAGGTGTTTTCACTATGTTACTGTTTGAAGTGTTGCACAAATACTTTACAAAATGCCTCTTAAATTAAGTCTGACTGCTTTGTGCAAAGCTATCAGAGGGTGAGTACAGGATAATTTTGGGTGTGTTGTGACTTACCCTGTCTAGGATTGTGGTTCCTGCTTGGACAGGGTACATACCTCTGCCAAAAAGAAACCCAATTTCTAACAGTACTCGTCTTAGTGGGCTACATGATGACATCCTGTGCAATTACATTAACACTATGTAGAGACCTAGTACGCTGTTGTATTCCCTCCTGTATTCTATCTTTATAGCATAACATTCCAGGGAGGCTGGGGAATAAAAGAGTCCCTCTGCAACCGCTCCTGTTGACCAGCATACATGAATTGGATGCATCAAATGATCACATAGTTGACATCATCAGTGATGTCATTTGAGATGTCATCAGTGATGTCATCAGTGATGTCACTGACCATGTCATAAGTGATGTAACATGTAACATCATCAGCAGTGCATTGCGGGGGCGTGAGTTAACTGAACTAACTATAACGGGGGAATTTCAATGGTTTTGTGTTCGAGAGAAATGTCCAGCTAACTATAACGCCCCTGAAACCTATGGTTTTTTCAGTGAATATACATATATATTCACTGAAAAAACCATGGGTTTCAGTCCTGATGTAGTTAGAAATTAGCATTTCCGCCAATTCTTGCTGACCTCCTGTCGTGGTATGTTCCTTCCCGCGCTTTGAGATCGGGTAGCCAAGCGCTCGCGGTGGTCCCCCGATACAGGTTGTGTCGGGCTGGTGGTCGCTCTTTTCGGGTGAGGGCGGCTGAACTCTGGAATTCCCTCCCAGTGGACTTGCGGCTGCTGACTGACCTCTTGGCCTTTCGCAAAGCTCTGAAAACGTTTCTTTTTTAAATAGATCTTTTATCTGTGTTGTGTTTCTGCTATCTGTTGCACATTGCCTGCCATGCGCCAGGACGCCCCTTAGCTGGGGCAGCTGTGCGCAATACAAAAGTGCATAACATAACATAACATAACATTTAAAAAACCTTAGAAATTCACTGAAAAAACAATATGTTTTAGGGGTGTTATAGTTAGCTGGACATTTCACTCGAAAAAAAACAGTGAAATTCATCCGATATAGTTAGTTGTACTAACTACATCTCGCGCGTCCACAATCCACTGCTGATGATGTAACATATTACATCATTCATGACATGGTCAGTGACATCACTGATGACATCTCAAATGACATCACTGATGACATCATCCATTGAATGTGGTTTGGTTCGTTATTTAAATATGTATTATATATATATATAGCAATTTGTATTGAAGAATGAGTGGGTATATAAATATAAATATCTGGATGGAGGATTTAGTAGCAGTGTGATTGACTGTTTACTTGACTAATTTATAGTGTCTCACTAAATATATTGGATAGTGACTAAACTGTGTGAATATCTGTATCACTTTGTCAGTTGTTGTGTAAACTGCTGCACCAGTTGGTTACTAGCTACGTGAAATATATATTAGGTATTGATTAGTTAACTGAGTATTTGTATGGGAGAGTGAATGTGTGTGTGGTTCGGTGGTGGGGGTGTGACTGCCCAAAGATGTGTGAATAGTTGATTCAGTAGGTATATGAAGTTAAAACTACATGTTATAACAATACTTTGGGTGAGTGAATATCTTTATGGGTGTGGTGATGAGCCAATATATGTCTCAATGGTACATGTCCAACAAACTAGAAAAATAAAAGCCAGTGTATGTGTCAGTTGTTGTATATAAATAAGTATACATAAGACTCAGTGATTGTATGAGTGACTGTATGGATAACTGTATACTTGTAATAGTGTTTTTATAACACACTAAGTATGAGTTATTATCTATATGAATAGATGAAGTGGTGATTTTATAAGTGTATAGCAAAGTAAAAGTAAGTATGACCCATTGTTTGCATAAGTGAGTAGGATGACTTCACAAGTGATTAGGATGTGTGCTGGAGTGTAATGTCGATATAGGTGTATAAGTATATTTGATAGTGTTCTATTGATCATTGACAGCATGTATGAGTGAATATATAGGTAAGTGATTAGATGTGTGTATAGATCTAGGAATAACTGAGTGGGTGTTTAGAAACTTGTATTGGTGTGTCAATGGTTTTAAATCTGGCACTCTGTATTTTACAGTGAGTGATGAAAGGTTATACTAGTGTATGATGAGGTGTATCTGATTGTCACGTGGATGATGTCATCAGTGATGTCATCAGTGATGTCATTTGAGATGTCATCAGTGATGTCACTGACCATGTCATGAATGATGTAATATGTGACATCATCAGCAGTGGATTGTGGGCGTGCGAGATGTAGTTAGTACAACTAACTATATCGGATGAATTTCAATGGTTTTGTTCGAGTGAAATGTCCAGCTAACTATAACACCCCTAAAACCTATTGTTTTTTCAGTGAATTTCTAAGGTTTTTTAAATGCTAATTCCTAACTATATCAGGACTGAAACCTATGGTTTTTTAAGTGAATTTCAAAGGTTTCTTAAAAGCTAATTCCTAACTATATCAGGCCTGAAACCTGTGGTTTTTTCAGTGAATTTCAAAGGTTTTTTAAATGCTAATTCCTAACTATATAAGGCCTGAAACTTATGTTTTTTTCAGTGAATTTCAAAGGTTTTGTAAATGACAATTTTTAATGTATTAATTGTTATACTGATTTTTTTGATACTGATTTACTACATTTTCTAAACTATTTATTTTTAGATATTTTTTGTTAATTACATTATAATTATATTATACATTACAATACAAAATATATTTTCTCAGAATGAATTACTATAGTTTAAATACTTTGCAAATAGGCAATCGACTTTTAAGTACAGTAGTTACAGTTGTTGCAATGGGAAACACAATTTCAAACACAATGCAACATTGACCTCAATGTGAATTTCTAGTCCAATGCAATTAGTTACTTTATGGATTACTTTTCCAACCACAGGACTGGATCCTAGATTCAGTCCTTGGACATCTCCTGTAAACAGTTGAGTAAAACCGTTTTGGTTACAGTATTGATTTTTAAGGAATCTCATTGTATTTTAAAAGTTGACACTTAGACATTTTTTCACATAGAATCACCAATGTTATCATATGCCAGAAAATTCACTTAACAGGTAAGTAGTGTTATCGTTACTTTTTCTTACTCAAAGGTGGATCCTGGATCCAGCACTGGTGAATCTCATGTAAACAGTTGAAAGAATCTGTTTAAGTCATACAGACGATTTTTAGTTTGTGAAAATAGACACTTAGAAACTTTTCTGCTGAAAACCACACAATGGATTCCTATGGAAGGAAATACAAGTTACTGGTAAGTACGCTTACAATTACTTTCCATGGTCAGCGCTGGGCTAAAAGATGCAGCACTGTGTTCTCTCCTGATAACAGGTGAGTAAATCGGAATTCGTACTTTGGCTGATTATAGAGGAATATTTGTACGTTTCAAAAATGGACACTTAGAAACTTTTCTGGTGAAAACCACACAATGGATTCCTATGGAAGGAAATACAAGTTACTGGTAAGTACGCTTAGAATTACTTTCCAGGGTCAGTGCTCGGCTAAAAGATGCAGCACTGTGTTCTCTCCTGATAACAGGTGAGTAAATCGGAATTCGTAGTTCGGCTGATTTTAGAGGAATATTTGTACGTTTCAAAAATGGACACTTAGAAACTTTTCTGGTGAAAACCACACAATGGATTCCTATGGAAGGAAATACAAGTTACTGGTAAGTACGCTTAGAATTACTTTCCAGGGTCAGTCCTGGGCTAAAAGATGCAGCACTGTGTTCTCTCCTGATAACAGGTGAGTAAATCAGAATTCGTAGTTCGGCTGATTTTAGAGGAATATTTGTACGTTACAAAAATGGACACTTAGAAACTTTTCTGGTGAAAACCACACAATGGTTTCCTATGGAAGGAAATACAAGTTACTGGTAAGTACGCTTAGAATTACTTTCCAGGGTCAGTCCTGGGCTAAAAGATGCAGCACTGTGTTCTCTCCTGATAACAGGTGAGTAAATAGGAATTCGTAGTTCGACTGATTTTAGAGGAATATTTGTACCTTACAAAAATGGACACTTAGAAACTTTTCTGCTGAAAGCCACACAATGGATTCCTATGGAAAAAAATACAAGTTACTGGTAAGTATGCTTAGAATTAGTTGCGAGGGTCAGTGCTGGTCTAAAAGATGCAGCACTGGGTTCTCTCCTGATAACAGGTGAGTAAATCGGAATTCGTAGTTCTGCTGATTTTAGAGGAATATTTGTACAATGGTGAAGGAAGGGGCGGGGCCTGAGGTGACATATGCAAACACGCCCTGTGGCGCATTTTAGGTTGGGGAATTAATTCCTCTTCAATCCTGCGGTCCCCTGGGGTACCGCCAGTATGCGCCATGGAGCTGCGTTGCAGAGAGGTGTTCAGAGGCCATGCCCCTTTTTACAACACTCTGCAACGCAGCTCCGTGGTGCTTACTGGAGGTACCTGGTGGGCTAGTTGGCCCCTAGGGAACCTCTGGATTGAAGAGAAATGAATTCCCCAACTTAAAATGCGCCACAGGGCGTGTTTGCACACATATCACCTCAGCCCCGCCCCCTACCTTCACCACTGTACAAACACGCCCCGTGGCGCGTTTTAAGTTGGGGGATTAAGTCCCCTTGAATCCAGAGGTTTCCTGGCAGCCAACTAGCCCACCAGGTACCTCCAATAAGCGCCACGGAGCTGCGTTGCAGAGAGGTGTAAAAAAGGGGCGCGGCCTCATTACACCTCTCTGCAACACAGCCCCCTGGCACATACTGGAGGTTCCTGGTGGGCTAGTTGGCCCCCAGGGACCCCCAGTATTCAAGGGGAATTAGTTCCCCTTCTGCAAACGCGCCAGGGGGCGCGTTTGCAGAGTGGTGTAAGGAGGGGGTGTGGCCTCCAGCCCGATCCCGTATTTTTTATTTTTTTAGAAGGGGGGCTGTGTAGTCCCCCTTCTTTTTCTAATTTTTATTTTTTTTTTAATTGGGAAGGGGGCCGCGTGGCCCCCCTCCCGAGGCCATAATTTGCCCCGGGGACTCCATCCCCCAGGGCATGGCCCTTTTTTGTTTCATTTTTTTTATTTTGGATGGGGGCTGCCTTGCCCCCCTCCTCTGGCCACTTAAGGCCCTGGTGAACCCATCCCCCGGGGCCGGCCAATGATGTATTTTTTTTTTTTTTTTAAATAATGGTGTGGGGGGCTGCGTGGCCCACCTCCCGGGCCACTTATGGCCCCGGGGACACCATCCCCTGGGGCCTGGCCACCTCGTTGGGGTCCGTGGGGGGTCCCCAATCCCCCCACGGTCCCAGCCGGCTCCCCACCTCCAGCGGGAGTCGGCATTGCTTTTCCACATGGGAAGCAGCTAACATGCTGCCCCCCTTGTGGAAAGCAATCTGCTTTGCTTCATCGAAGCAAGAGCAGGTTTCCCTGCTCTAGCTTCAATGAAGCAAAGCAGTTTGCAATGGCAGGGTGGGAGCCGCGAGCCTCCCGCCCTGCCATTGCAAACAGCAGTGTCCCGGGGTGGGCACCCCGGGACACTGCAGGAGCCGGCCCTGGGGGGTGGCGGTCCCCAGGGCCTGTACAAGGCTCCAGGAGGGGGCCCCACTCCCACATTTTAAAGTTGCCCCGGGGGGTGGCGGTCCCCGGGGCTAGGGGGCCTGAGAGCCCCCCCACCTATACTAAAGTTGCCCCAGGGGGTGGCGGTCCCGGGGGGTGGCGGTCCCCAGGGCTGGTGGGGCCTGAGAGCCCCCCCACCTATTTTGAACAAGCCCCGGGGGTGGCGGTCCCTGGGGCTGGGGGACCTGTGAGCTATTTTAAAGTTGCCCCGAGGGTGGCAGTCCCCGGGTCTGGGGGGCCTGAGTGCCCCCCCACCCATTTTAAAGAAGCCCCGGGGGTGGCGGTCCCCGGGGCTGGGGGGTGCCGTGAGCCCCCCTGCCTATTTGATGTTAGTGCCCTGGGGGGTGGTGGCCCCCGGGGCAGTGTGGGGGGATTGGGACCCCCCACACCTATTTCTTCATTATGCCCCCTGAGACTTGGGCCCCCGTGGGCAAATTAGCATATGTAGCACATATGCTAATTTTTTTTTCTATCGGCAGGATGCGCGCATCCTCCCGTTTCAAAAAAACGGCGTTTTGTGCCTTTTTTGGGGGGGTTTCGAGGCACAAGATGGCTGTCAACACTTCCTGATTTAGAGTGTTGGCAGCCAATTAAAATTCAGCTCGTGATCAGGAGGGTGCGCGGATCCTCCAAGGCCATAGATATATATGTACTTTTAACTCTAATTTTCTCAGGAACTACTGAACGGATTTACACCATTTAAGCAAAAGGCACGAGTCTGAACTGAGGGCTACCTCTTTGCCAAATTTGGTGTAATTCCGTTCACCAGTTCGGGCTGTAGCTGCGGCTAAAGGTCCTATGGGAAAATGCATTGGGAAAACGTGTTTTGGGACCCTCCTTTTTCTCAGCCCCCACTTGACGAATCACCGTGAAACTTTAAGGATAGGAGCAGACCGAAGCTGGCCAAAAGTTTGGAAATTTTCGCAAAGATTCGTCAATCGGCGCAAAAGTTATTCCAAATAGAATGGTGCGGATTTACTATGGAAAATAGGTCCTAACTATATCTACCCACTGGCGACCGCCAGTAGGTAATATATATATGTATATTTATAGAGAGAGAGAGAGAGAGAGAGAGAGAGAGAGAGAACAAAAAGGTTACTGGGACGTTATAGTTAGGCAACAGAATTAATAAAACCTTTGAAATTCACAGAAAGAAAAAAGGTTACAGTGACGCTACAGTTAGGCTCACATTTCACTCATACAAAAGCATAGAAATCCAGCAGTTATAGTTATGTGAGTTAACTATAACTTTCTCTGCCGCAATGCACTGCTTATGACTTTCCATATTACATCACTCATGACATGGTCAGTGACATCACTGATGATGTCACTGATTACATCTCACATGACATCACTGATGACATCATCCAGTGATTGTTAGTGTTTTGTAAGTGTTAGTGAGACTTAAAGATGGATGCTAAGCTACTACATAATTACATTTCTTTTTATACTGCTAATGAGTGATAGTATTTCTAATATATCATCTGAGTGGGTGTTTGACTCGCTGTATCAGGGTGTAAGTAGCTGTCTAAGTGTGTGTATAGATTCATCAGTGGTTGTGAGTGGCTCTATTGGAGTGTGATAGTGTGTGTGAGTGGCTTTAAGGATAAGTGTGTGGGTGTGTGAGTGGTTGTATGCATGGGAGACTGTGTATTTAAGTGGTTCTGTGGGTGTCTGTGAGTGTATGGCTGTCTGTATCAGTGTGTGAGTAGATGTCTGAGTGGCTGTACGGGTCTGTGAGCGGGTGTGTTAGTGGCTGTATGGATGTGTTAGAGGGTTTGTTAGTAGCTGTATGGGTGATTGAGTGGCTGTGTGACTGGCTGTATTGTAGATTGAGTGGTGGTGTGAGTGGCTGTATGTGTGACTTAGTGAACATGAGGGGCTGTATAGGTGTGTGACTGGACATGTGTGTGGCTGTATGGGTAACTGAGTGGCTGTGTGAGTGGCAGTATGGGTGAGAGAGTGGGTGCAAAAGTAGATGTATGAGTGAGTGAGTAGTTTTTGTGTGAGTGTACAGGTAAGTGAGTGGGTATGAGTGGCTGTACTGGAGAGTTAGTGTGTATCAGTGGCTGTAAGGGTGATAAAGTGAGTGGTTGTATGCATGTGTGAATGGATATGTAAGTGGTTCTGTGGGTGTTCGTGGGTGTATGAGTGGTTGTATGGATGAGTGAGTGGCTGTATCAGAGGCTCTATCGGTAAATGTGTGGGTATCTGGGTGGCTGTATAGGTAAATAAGTGGGTGTTTGTGTATCTGTACCAGCGAGTGAGTGACAATGTGAGTGGCTGCATGGGTGAATGTGTGGGTGCATTAGTAGCTGTATGTGTGAGTGAGTGGCTGTATGAGTTTCTATATGGATGATTGACTGGGTGTGTGAGTGACTGTAAGTGTGAGTGAGTGGCTGTAGGTGTCATTGTGATATATTTTGAGATGTTATCGGTATTGTGATCAGTGATGTCACTGACCATATCAAAAGTAATGTAACATGGAAGGTCATAAGCATTACATTGTGGGGGTGTAATCTATAGCTAGCTCAAGTAACTAAAACTGCTAAATTTCTATGGCTTTGTATGAGTGAAATGTGAGCCTAACTATAACGTCCCTGTAACCTTTGTTTTTTTTCAGTGAATTTCTAAGGCTTTTTTTAATCTTATTTCCTAAATATAACTTCCCTGGAACCTTTGTTTTTTTCAGTGAATCTCTAACGTGTTTTAAAGTTTATTGCCTAACTGTGGCCTTTGACAGTGTGTATGTGAGTAGCTGTATAAGTCAGTTATTGGGTGTGTGAGTAGCTGTGTGGGTCTGTGAGTGTTTCTGTGGGTATGAGTAGCTGTATGGGTTGGTGTCTGAGTGTATGAGTGCTGTGTGGATGTATGAGTAGGTATGTGAGTTGATTTTTATGTGTGAGTTGGTGTTTCAGTGGGTGCATGACTGTCTGCGTTGGATACTACTAAGGTGGAGGGTGCAGCCCCAAACGGGCTATGCCTCCAGATGATTTTGGACTTTTGCATATTTGTAGTCATTGAAATGGAGAATAATGAATTCTGCTCTCACCAGGAGAGGTCCAGAAAGAACCCATTTGCTACAGTTGCTACAGGTTGTGCTCTGATAGCTCAATCATACATTTTCCTCTACCAAGGATATCATATTGTTTTTAAATGTGGAACTGCCGAGAAATCACACTTTGTTTGCATTTGTGAAGCCTAGGAATTTGGGATAATGTGTTCTTTACAGAGGTGGAGTTAAACTGGGGCAGCTGCTATGTTTATATTTGTAAGTGCTTTCCGTTGAGGTTTAATTTCTGATAAATGATCATCAGGACCAGAAAGGAACATCACCTGTCTGTCTGTCCAACAAGAGTCCTCAGTGTTGCCTAACATGTCTACCCCAGTGTAGTAGTTTATACTGGTTAATTAGTAAGTGCTGGCTCATTTGGTAAATACCCCGTGCGTAATCCACAGCATAGCTGCATAATGGATCACAAGGAAATGTCTCCAATGACCTTCTCTGCGTTTTGGCAATGTTATTGTTCCTCATTTATCCAGAAATCTGTGAAAACACTTATCCTGCTATGCATAGCACAACAAGACTACAAAGAGGTGAATCTCCACCAAACAAGGGTGCGTTATTCCAGCTATACTAAGCAAGTGCTTCTTTGTTTGGTGGAGATGTCCTCATTTTGTTAGGCCTGCATGAACACAGCATCATTTTCTTTCGCAACAAAAAAAGATGTCCCCAGAAGACTTTTCTTGCATTAAAAAAAAAATTATATCCACAAATTTGCCATGAACAGTTGCAATACATATATTCTGCTACCACAGTTATTCACAATATCGGTGTGATTTTTAGAAAGTGTAAAATAATATATGAATGTGATCAGTGGTTTACTAATATAAGATATAAAGTGAGATTTTCATAAATAATCTATTGTTGAACACTGTTTTATTTTATTTCTCATAATCATGAATTTATTGCCCTTTGCGACAACAGCGCAAATATCGCATGATCATGGAAGAAAGGGATGTCATTGGACAAGACACTCTTGATTATTCTAGAAAGGAATTCCCCACCCACTTTTTTTTTCATCAGATTCCAATGCTGAGATTGGAGGTACACATTTCAGCACCTGCTATTTTCAATTTGAACACTAATTTGGTTTATTTTTAGGAAATTGCCTACAAATAAAATGGCATCTGGTGGCTGTGAAGATCAGGTGTTGCACCTTGATGAAGACAGTTCTTTGGAGGAGGAACCCCAGGCAGGATTGGGAGTTTTTTTCTATATCCTCCAGGGAGAAGAAAGTGGTTGCTAAGCATGTGAAGTGCTCAATATGCAAGAAGAATCTCTCCAGAGGAAAGTCCAAAAAGTATTCCTGTAGCACAACAAGTATGTTTTATTATCTGAAGGTGCACAACTATAAGGTTTTGGCCGGAGCACAGAGGCTCTGTCTACATCAGCCGCAACAGCAATTGTTCCTGGAGACCCTCTAACATCTGTGATCCAGCAACATTTCCCAAAGAGCTCACCAAAACTCCAAAGAATTGGCACTTTTTGTTTGGACTGCAAAAAAGTTTGAACTGTATGGGAACTATCTATTGCCGTAATTTTGAACACTACAAAAGTGCAGAAGTATTAATTTGGTTTTTTTAATTGACACTTGTTTCCCTAGTTTGCCAGTATATTTGAAAAAACAAAATAATAAATCCCAAAAATATTTTTTTTAAACCATAACCTGTATGTGTGTATGTAAACAAAAGACTATGAGTGAGTTCGTTTCTGTGCTAGTGAGTGGGTGCATGATTGAGTAAGTGTATGTGTAAGTGAATGGTTATGTGGGTGAGTGAGTCAGTGTGACAGTAGATGTATAGGTTCTGAATGACTGTGTAAGTGTTTGTATGGGTGCATCAGTTACTGCATTGGTGAGTGAGTGGGGAGGTAGGTGTGTGAGTGGGTGTACAGATATGTGAATAGGTGCATGATTAGCTGCTTGGGTGAGTGAGTGGATGCATGAGTGTATGAATGGGTGAGTGAGTACGTGTGTTAGTAGCGGTACAGGAGAGTGAGTGGTTGTGTCAGTGCCTCTATGGGTGTGTGAGTTAGTGAGTGGTTTTATGGGAGAGTGAGAGTGTGTGACAGTGACAGTATGGTTGAGTAAGTGTGTGACAGGCTGCATGGTTGAGTTAGTAGCTATACAATGGTAAGTACCATAGGTAATTGAGTTGATGTGTCAGTGACTGTATAAGTGTGTGAGTGGGTATGTGAGTGGCAGTATAAGTGAGTGTCTGGTATGACCTACATAGGTAAATGAGTGGGTGACTATGTGGCTGAGTGAATTGGTGTGTCTGTGACTGGATGGGAAAGTGAGTGGGTGTGTCAATGACTGTGTGGGTGAGTGAGTGAGTGAGTGAGTGAGTGAGTCGGTATGTCAGTGACTGTATGGGTGAGTAAGTAGGTGTGTGACAGGCTGTATGGTTGAGTGAGTGCTTGTGTTAGGAACTATATGGGTGAGAGAGTGGGTGTATCCGTGACTGCATAGGTATGTGACTTAGTGTGTGAGAGGCTGTATAGGTGAGTGAGTGGCTGTATTAGTAGCTGTATGGGTGAGTGAGTGGGTATGTTAGTGACTATATGGCTAAGTGAGTGGGTGTGTCAGTAACTATGGGTAAGTGAGTGTGTGTATGGCTTTATGGGTGGGTAAGTGGGTATGTGAATGACTGTATGGGTGAGTGAATGAGTGTCTGAATGGGTGCATAGGTGAGTGAGTGCATGTGTTAGTAGCGGTAGGGGTGAGTGAGTAGTTGTGTCAATGAGTGTATGGGTGAATGAATGGGTGTTTGAGTTGTGGTATGGGTGAATGAGTGCATATGCCAGCAGATGTATGGGTAAGTGAGTTGGTATGTGAGTGTTTGTATGGGTGAGTGAATGAGTGTGTCAGTGCCTGTATGAGAGATGTAGTGTGTGTATCACTAGCTGTATAGGTGACTGACTGGTTTGTTAGTATCTGTATAGGTGACTGAGTGGCTGTATGAGTGGCTGTTTGGGTGAATGAGTAGATGTGTTTGTAGCTCTATGGGTGAGTGGGTATGTCAGTAGTTACATGGGAGAGTAGCTGGGTCTGTTAGTGATTATATGGGTAAGTGAGTGGATATGTGAGTGACTGTATGGGTGAGTTAGTGCATGAGTGAGTGAATGGGTATGAGTAAGTTAGCATATGTCATAGTACATGTGTTTGTAAGTGACTTGGTGTGTTATTGACTGTGTCAGTGAGTTAGAAGGTGTGAGTGGCTGAATGGATATGTGACTGGGTGTATGAGTGGTTATATGACTGTGGGTCTATGAGACTGTCCCTTGGTGTATACCTTAACAATGTTAGTTTGTAGAACTACACAGAAATTAGTGATTAGGAAAACACTTTACTCCGAAAGATGGTGTCATTCAGCTGTTAAAAAACATAAAGAAGATAAATATAAGCTAGTATTACTTTTTCCAAAATTGCATGATAAAGGTTTAGTTTCTGCAATGCTTAAGTTCATACCATAAACCAAACAGTAGACATTTCTTATGCTGCAATAGTATTTCACATTATAGTAAAGCATTTCCTTTCCCCTCATTTACTGTTTTCAGCTTTTGCACTTGTACACCCGAATCAATGTAGTGTATAAAGTTTCATCCTTGAACAGTAGGGGAAAACAATCATAAAGAGTGTGGTAAAGAAACCCTACTCTCTTTCTTTTGTAAATTAAATGTTGCCTCCTTGTCCATCATTTGACAATAAAACGGCATCCGATGGCAGTAATGATCAGTTGCCATACACTGTTGAACACAGCTCTTTGGAGGAGCAAACCCCAGCAAAGCTGCAATGCATGGGAATTTTTCGACATCACCTCCAGGCAAAAGAAAATGGTGGCAAAGCATGTCAAGTGCTCTTTATGCATGAAAATCTTCTCCAGGGGTATGTGAAATTTGTATGGCACAACAAGTATGTCCTGACATCCAAAAATGAATTCTGGGACCACTGTTGAAAAATAAAAAGAACATAAATAAAAGTGAGCATTATGTTTACCAAATTCAACAAACAAAACAGTACGGATTGCTTATACTGTACCAATATATATAATATTATGCTAAACATTTTATTTTCCCTTTCATACTTGTACACCATAAGCGATGTACTATATAAAGATTCATCCCTGAACAGTGGGGAATAAACAAGACTATAAAAGAAAAACAAAGCTGCACAGTATATCACTACAAATAAGAGACGTTATGTATACCACTCACTACAATTATTTATTCTGTGTTTTATTTACAGCTACTTCACTAGTCTAAACAAACATATGCTAAAAATAACTATTGTATTATTGTAATTGGTACAAAACTACAAATAGATAGAGAGTACACTTGAATTTTTAAAATCCTTTTGAAACATCACCCTGGTATGCCAAATGATGTCTTAAACACTGACGATCCAGATAAATAAAATGCCACTTTTTTAAATCAGAAAAACTCTTTAGAACTTTGGTTGAAAGAACAAGAGGTTAGAGTTTGGACGTTTGAAAAGCAGTTTTCGTTTGAATTTAAGGTTGATGTCATTGCATTCCATCCATCCAGTTTCACTCTTGAAATATACATTATAGTGTTCAGATGTTACATTAAGTCCTTTGTGGAAGATGGTAACCATAGTAGTATAAGTTCATCCAGAAATTGATATTTGTCCAGCTTTGAAATTTGTAACTTCATTTTCCAATTTACATCCATCTGCTCTACATCATTGTAGCATTAATATAAGGTATTTCCACTTATATGCAATGTCGACATAACATCTGATCTACAAATTGGGCAGGTCATATTTTGGTTTGCCATTGTGATCAATCTGTAAAAAGACATAGTTTTGGAATCTGGTAGTGTTACGTAAATAAATCATTCAGTGTTTATATTAGTGGTAGACTTAAAATAGAAATATTCACAGTCATGGTTCCATGTGTAACTCAGTCTAAATAAGTCATCTACATTTACTTCTTCTTCTAAAACTCCAAGGATGACCAGTATAAATTCCTCTGCATCTTGTTGAGTGTTCTGAGTTAATAGTTCTGATCCTCCACATATACCTTCTAGATCTTGAATGCCTGAAGCACAATGTATTACAGTCCTATCACTATGTAAACATTGTAGCAAACCACACAGAGCAGAGCATAATCTCTTCTGTGGTTTCTGTTGAATTGTATTTATTAAATGTGGCAAACAAAACAGTATATTGAGAACAACAGTTTTATAGCAGATGACACCATAAGTGTTCGACTACTGGTAACCTACAGTATCTCCCTTTCTCTCCAGTTTTTTCTTCTTAACACCTTTGTTGTTCTCCTTCTTTTACGCAACATCCATAGATTCTTTTTTGAGCATCCACTTTGGACAGATTATCCGTTTTGATAAATAGGACACTGTTCTAAATGAGGAGAGTATACACTTTTTAACCTATTGTACTTTCTGACTGAACTTGCATCGGCTAAAACATTCCTGTCATCGAAATCAACCAAAAACAAATCTGACAATGTTCATACTTGAGACAATGCAAATTATGACACACCTTCCTTAAATACAGTAGTACCAATATTAATATTAGCTGAGTCTACACTTGAGATTTATGGATAGTTACAGCATATGCTAGAGATCGTGGTAACTGGTGCCGCCGCACATATTTATTTTTTTCAAGCAAAAAATGTACAACACTACGGCCAATCTGCTTAACGCCATGAATCTGATCCAATTTTATAGCTAATACTCAACCTCTACCCATTTTGTAAAATTAATTAAATAATAACTTTACCCATCACACCATTTATTAATCCTTCCTCAACATTTAAATTAGGCCACAAAATTACTCTACTGTTTTTGCACATGCATAAACGTTTTTCGAATCCTGCAGTACTGGATACAGATTTCTCCAATGAATCCAATTTTGCTTGTAGCTTTCCACTTAGCAGTACTATTACTACTTGGTGTTCCATTTTGTCAATAGCTGTCATTTAATAAATGTCTTCTTTCTCCAGTTTATGTCATTGTTTATTAAAATTGGAGCATTCTTGAAGTATAGGCATCAAATAAACTATGGATTTCCCTTCTTCAATAAAACGAAACATTAGCTTTCCTGCGGTGTTCTTAACCCTTTCAGTGCTCATGACGGAATGGTTCCGTCATGAGCACAAGTGCTGCTGTGCTCAAGATGGAACGATTCCATCATGAGCACATGTGTGTAATCACCATGTAATCACCATGTTGGCACAAATGACCTACCACCCCGAGTTCCCCTTGTTCTCCCGAGTAAAATGATACCTCACTTGTGTGGGTGTCCAAATCAGAATTGGCTAAAAACGTATTTTTAAAAAAATGTAGCACTTAGAATACTCTGTGCTATACTCTAAATCCCTATGTTTTGGGCTCTTCCTAGTGACAGACCTTTGGCCCACCCACACAAGTGAGGTATCATTTTACTCGGGAGAACAAGGGGAACGCTGGGTGGTAGGAAATTTGTGCCGGCACGGTGATCCCATGGAAAAATGTATGGAAAAACTGATTTTTTTAAGCTAAGTTTTAGGTTTGCAGGGGATTCTGCGTAGGAAAATGTTGGGGGACGCACGCAAGCCATACATCACAGGACTCCCCCGGGTGTCTAGTTGTCAGAAATGTTTGGGTTTGGTAGTTTCCCAAGATGGCCGCCGAGCCCAGGGACAAAAACCCAGGTGACCCCCCTTGCAAAACCAGGCTGTTTTGTGATAGGTAATTTTAATGTTGCCTCAATAGGTTTTGGGTCCTTGCCTATCGCGGGTACTTGACCCACCCACACGAGTGAGGTGCCATTTTTATCAGGAGACCTGGTCAAGTCACCCCATCCTGGATTCCCTTGGGTATCTAGTTTTCAAAAATGTATAGGTTTGCCAGGTTTCCCTAGGTGCCGGCAGAGCTAGGGTTCGAAATCTATAGCTAGGTACTTTGCAAAAAAAGGGTCAGTTTTCACTCTGAAAATGTGGTGTGTCCACATCGCGTTTTGGGACGTTTCCTGTTGCGGGTACTAGGCCTACCTACACAAGTGAGGTACAGTTTTTATCGGAAGACATTGGGAAACATGGAGTGGGTGGAAATTTGTGGATCCATGCAGATTCCAGAACTTTCCACCACAGAAATGTTAGGGAAATGTGTTTTTTTGGACACATTTTTAGGTTTGCAAGGGATTCTGGGTAACAGAACCTGGTGAGAGCCAGTCAAGGCACCCCATCCTAGATTCCCCTTGGTGTCTGGTTTTCAAAAATGTATAGGTTTGCTAGGTTTCCCTAGGTGCCGGCAGAGCTAGGGTTCAAAATCTACAGCTAGGCACTTGGCAAAAAAAGGGTCAGTTTTCACTCTGAAAATGTGGTGTGTCCACGTTGCGTTTTGGGAAATTTCCTGCTGTGGACACTAGGCCTACCCACACAAGTGAGCTACCATTTTACTCGGAAGACATTGGGGAACGTGGGGTGGGTGGAAATTTGTGGATTCACGCAAATTCCAGAGCTTTCCACCACCGAAATGTGAGGAAAATTTGGGGGTTTTTTGGACACATTTTAGGTTTGCAAGGGATTCTGGGTAACAGAACCTGGTGAGAGCCAGTCAAGTCACCCCATCCTGGATTCACCAGGGTGTCTAGTTTTCAAAAATGTATAGGCTTGCTAGGTTTCCCTATGTGCCGGCAGAGCTGGGGTTCACAATCTACAGCTAGGCACTTGGCAAAAAAAAGGTCAGTTTTCAATGTAAAAATAAAATTGTGTCCACGTTGCGTTTTGAGCCGTTTCCTGTCGTGGGCACTAGGCCTACCCACACAAGTGAGGTACCATTTTTATCGGGAGACTTAGGGTAATACAGAATTGTAGAGCAAATGTGATTACCTTTTGACTTTCAATGCTTTTCTGCCTTCCAAATGAAAGACAATGTGTAACAAGCATTGGCATAGCCAATAGGTCTCGCCTTTGGGACCTTATAAGTGCTTAGCCATGCAACAGTTGCATAACTAAACACTTATAAGGTCCCAAAAGCAAGACCTATTAGCTATGCCAAGCGGCCGCAAAAGTGAAAGTGATCGCGATCAAACATCAAAGTGGCTGTGTGGCCGCTAAAGTGAAAGTAATTGCGGTAAAAGTGGCGCGCGCGCACGCACACATGCACTGTAGCTCTAGGCTGGCCTGGTAGCACTTTTTGGAGCCCTCTCAATAAGTCTCGCCAGACCAGCGCATGTGCTGGGTCAGGCGAGACCTAAAAAATAAGTCATTTTGAAAAATGACCTATAATTCTCATGCTAGTATGGGTACTCACAATATTGGAAATGTGCAAATATCTACTGTCTCTAAACTCTATATTTTGTTCCAATTACATAAATACATAGATGTCTTTCATACCGATTTTTCCATGTATATATTTTCCCAAATGAATTGCTATATACCCGGTACATAATAAAAAACCATTGCAAGACACTGCTCAGTTATTGGCTCAGGGTTTGTCGGGTCTTGGTGAACCTACAAGTCCTATATATCTCCACAACCAGAAAGGTCCAGTGGATGTAACGGTATATTGCTTTCAAAGAGCTTTCATAATTTGAAGAAGTTACAGGTGAAAACGTTGGCACAATTTGGCTGCTTTTTTCAACTAATTTTCAATTTTTCCGATGTTCAACTGTTAGTTTCTAAAAAGAAACCTTGAAGGATCTACACAAATGACCCCTTGCTAAATTCTGAATGTTGTCTACTTTTTAAAAATGTATAGCTTTCCAGGATCCAATATTGCTTTCATTCACATTTCTACCATTAACTGGAAGAAGGTTGAAAGCACAAAACATTGCAAACATAGGCTATGTCCCAGAAAAATGCCAAAACTGTGTAAAAAATGTTGGTTTTCTGACAAAAGTCTGCTTGTCCTTGAAAGCTGGGAAGATGGTGATTTCAGCACCACAACCCCTTTTTTGATACCATTTGCAGGGAAAAAAACAGACACTTTAATCTGTAGCCCTTTTTTCCAATTTTTCCCCAAAAAAACAACATTTTGCTGTATTTTGGCTAATTTCTGAGTCCCCTCCAGGTACCTTTAGAATCCTCATGATGTTGGAAGAAAAGGACGCAAATTTGGAGTGGATACCTTATGTGGTCAAAAAGTTACAAGGGCCTTAGTGCGAACTACCCCAAATAGCCAAAAAAGGGCTTAGCACAGGGGGTGGAAGGCCTAGCAGCGAAGGGGTTAAAGGAGAATAGTTTCTTGATAAGTCGACTTTCTAAGGTACGTTTTCCCTTCTTTGTCAGAACTCCTACTCAATTGTCCTTCAGAATAGTTCTGTATTCCACATCAGATGCTTGACGCATATTCTTCAGTAGTTCCTTGTATTAGAACTGTAGCCAAATGTATTAATTGCCAATACTTCCCAAAGAATTCTGAGTTTCATCATGCAGAAGTGTCTTGAAATAGACTTTCCTTTGACAGGGTAAGTTGCAGTAGGTCACCAAAGACAATTAAATGCTTTCCTACAAACAGCACATCATAATCTGGGGCACATTTACAAGAACCTGTTGGAGGGTTGGGATCAGCCAAGAAGGTTAACAGGGGCTTGGCCAAGCCAGCCATGATGGCGGACATGGCCGACTGAGGCTCCGTGAGCTGGCACGAATCTCGCCTGTTATCCTGTACTGGGGGATCCTCAATCTGGCCCACCTAGATCAGTAACATGAGCGGAGATATCTGAGCATCCAGCACTCGCCTAAAGTTGATGGGGCAGTGAGTCACGGAGCCCGCGCCGGCAGAGGTTTAAATTCAACATGGCGGCGCCCATGGAGTGGAGACGAGCCAAGTAGCTGCAAGGGCAGAATCTCTGGTGAACGCACTACACTGGGCCCTCAACACTGAACCAGCGAGGACAAAAACGCATCCGAATCAGAGCTTATGGGCTACTGGGCGCAGTAAGAGCAGCCGTCGAAGCGAGTTGTAGAGCAGCTGACCTCACGCCTACCCCTCCGGGAGCAACAGAGCCGTAAGCGAGGCCTTGCCAGAGTTGAGTGGCAGAGGTGTGGGACACAAGAAGAAGAGACATCCGCGCCACTCGAAGTGGGCGCCACAGCCAAGGACATCGGGTGACTGACTGGGGGGCCCCTATGCGCAATCAGTCACTGCTAAAGCAGATAGCCCAAGAGACACAAGAGGTGAGGGCCCCCCACCAGCTCCCGGTCAAGGAGCATAATTACCACTAAGTAAATGCAGAGATAAATAAGCACTAAACACAGTAATGCCACCACTAGCTGGAGAGAATCTCAAAACAGAGGGCAAAGACATTCACACTGGGCTAATCGGGAGGTCCATTCCGCCCAGGTTGCAAAGTCTGTAGGAGCACGCCTAAGGTAGATAAAGCATGTTTGAATGACCGAAGGAGGGTTACAACAGACTGAGACCCCCCCATCAACAGAGATGCGCTACACCCCAAAACGCAGGACATAAACTGCGCCAAGTGGTAAAATCAAACCAGTGCTACGCCAACATAAAAAGGAATACAGCGGTGTGTGAAATTACCATAAAGCTGGGGAGTGAGGCAAATAAAAGCAATATCAACGTCACACAGTGACTAGTGATGGCCCAATAGGCTTGGCCACAATGCATCACGCGCTGACCCACGGCAAAATATATTACTGCACAGAACGGTAAGTATCGTCGCCACCAGCCAAAGTAAGCTTCCAACAGCAAACAGAGGTCATCACATAACCCGCCTCCACAAGTTGAGGCAAATACAGCAAGCACCCAGAAAATCTACCAAAAGTGATAGACACACAGACTCTCCCCTCCAAACCTGCAGTGTGCAAAGAACTGACATTGAGAAGAAAACTCACTCAGCACACACGGGCTCAATGGTCACCTTTCTTCTCCTAATGCAGCACTCTTAGAAATAGCAAAAACTGGAAGAAATAACTAATTCCTCCTTGTTTTCCCATGTTAAGACCAGGTTTGCCCTGGTCTTAATTTTGGCGCTGCCCCATATTTTTGTAAATATGGGGCAGCGCCAAAATCAATGGGATTTGTGGCAGAACGCCAGCAGCAATACCCATTACCCACCCCTACACGCTAAGTGTGGCTTGAAGGAGGGCTGTATTCACAAGGTGGCGTTAAACCACTTTAAGTGGCTTAAAGCCACTATCGCCTATCACCACGGGAACATCGGAAAAAGTGAGGTTCCTGTAGTGATAGGGCCTTGTAAATATGCCCCTCTGTTTTTAAGATCTGCTGCATTCTCAAGTGTACAAAGGCAAGCATTAAGTGTGAGACCATGCTCACCTCCTCGATGATTAAAGGCTTCAGTTTCTTCAATATTCTTGACACCTCATGACAAGCTTCACCAGATAACCCCTGATATTCCAGCTTATTGTCATGTTCCACAGGATTCATTAGTTGTCAATGTAGAGTAATTCCTTTAATGTTGTGTACAGCTAATCCAGTTGGTGCTGTTACTACACAAAATAAATTTGATTCTGCAGTCATTTGTAGATAAGAGGTGACAATTTTATATAAAAAGCTTTACCCAGTGCCAGAGGTGTAATAGTATTGGCTTAAATGATGAGCATTTACATTTTTTCTTCTCGTGGAAGAATCCATGCTCTATTTTCTCTTTTACCTCCATATAAATTTCTTTCTGTTCGTCTTTCAGTTGCCCAACTAGCTGTTCCACATCAAGTCTTTCCTCTTGTGTTTGGCAACTAAGTTTTCTGTGGTTAATTAGATTTCCTTTTGTGTGTCCCCAGTCCCCAGCCACCCCCGACACCCTGAAACCGGCGGTTGACAGATGGACAGTCTCACCACCGAAGACACACTGAAGATGATGAAGTCAATCCACTCTGAGGCTCCCATGGACCCCTGCCCTACACATCTTCAACAGAGCCACCGACACCATCGCACTCATGCTTCACCACACCATCAACCGTTCCCTGGCAAATGCCTCCTACCCTGATGACTGGAAACACGCCGAGATCAACCCCCTCCCGAAGAAGCCCTCGGCGGACCCCACCGACCTCATAAACTCCAGACCCATCTCCCTGCTCCCGTTCCCAGCGAAAGTCATCGAGAAAGTCGGCAACAACCAACTCCCCACCTTCATCGAAGAACACAACATCCTCGACCCATCACAATCTGGCTTCAGAAAAAACCACAGCACAGAAACGGCCCTCCTCGCAGCAGCAGACGACATCCGCTCCCTACTGGACAAAGGAGAAATAGTAGTCCCCATCCTCCTCGACCTCTCAGCGGCCTTCGACACGGTATCCCACTGCACCCTAATACGCATACTCCAGGACACAGGTATCCGGCACAAGGCCCTGTACTGGATCTACTCCTTCCTCTCTGGCAGAACGCAATGAGTGAGACTCCCCCCTTTCCTCTCGGACCCTATACCAACCACCAGCAGAGTCCCCCAAGGGTCCTCCCTCAGCCCAATGCTCTTCAACATCTACATGGCTCCTCTCGCCCCCGCTGCCAGAACTCACAAATTCAACATTTTGTCATACGCAGACGACACCCAACTCACCCGCTACGTATCCAACGAAGTCAACGCAACCAAACACAACTTTTAAGAAGGCATGGAAGCTGTCTCCAAGTGGACGAGCAGCAGCTGCCTACAACTCAACACCGACAAGATAGAAGTACTCATCATGGGCCCACACCCTGATGCCTAGAATGACACCTGGTGGCCCCCCGCCCTCGGCAGCCCACCCGCCCCCAAGGGACACGCACGCAACCTGGGAATCATCCAAGACTCCGAGCTCAAAATGGACTGCCAGATCAACTCTGTCGCATCCTCCTGCTTCCACATCCTCTGCCTCCTATGGAAGACCTTCAAATGGAACCCCATCAAGCACAGAAAAACCATCACCCACGCCCTCGTCACCAGCAGATTCGACTACGGCAACACACTCTACGCTGGAATAAACAAAAACCTCACCCGTACGCTACAAAACATCCAGAACGCCGCCGCAAGACTGGTCCTCAACCTACCACGACACTGCCACATCTTGAAACACCTGCGCACACACCAATGGTTCCCCATCGAGACCAGAATCACCTTCAAGAGTCTCACCCATGCACACAAAGCCCTCCACAACACCGGACCAGCATACCTCAACAGCCGAATCAACTTCCACATACCCCAAAGAACTCTACGATCAGCCTAGCTCTCCTAAGCCGTAGTTCTCCACGCCAGAAAGACCAGAGCAGGAGGCCGCTTCTTCTCCTTCCTCGCAGCCAGAGCATGGAACGCCCTTCCGCACCACCTCAGGCCAACAACATCACTCCCCATCTTCACGAGAAACCTCAAACACTGGCTCTTCGACAGACCTTGATGAACTGGATGCTGCACATCCCCCCCAGCGCCTTGAGACCATTGCGGGTGAGTAGGCTGGCTTAACAAACCTGTGATTGATTGATTGATTGATTGTCACACCAAACAACCCTTACATCCAACTATTACATAGTTCCCTTCTTGTATGTTTTCAGTTACATCGTTTCTGTATCTGTAATGTTAAAGTACTTCATAAAGGCACATGCTTTCTAGATGTAGATTCCTTCTTGGATAGTACGTATCCAACATATTTGATTTCACAATGTCTGTACTTTCTGGGTAAAACTCTGCTAGGCACAGAATTTCTGGGAAATATTTTAGCGCTCTATTTCTAATACCTGCTAGGCCTAGACTTACCCAAACATTTCCACTTGACTTTGAGAACAAACTGGCCATGCTCAACCGGTCACAGCACCAATAGGACCCTATCTCCTTATGGGAAAGAATTTTCAAGCTGAAGGTGTACAAGTTTTTGGTGAGAGCCTTTTCTGCAGAAATCTCCTCCCACATCTATTCCATCTCTGTTTTCACTGATTTTATAATATATGAAGTGGTGTACCGAGAAACAGTGATGGAGTTGTCTGCTGCAAATTGTACAAATTATATATCCATATTTGTATTCCACATTTTGAGAATCACAGGGCTATAGTCATTAATATACTTGGAGGTCTCTGTTCTTCTCAGGTTTTATGGGGTTTTTGGTGATTTCCAGTGATGTCTAACTGCAGACAAAAAGCTACTCACTCTTCCTTGGCGAATCACATGTCGTCATCTTGTGTAAAATGTTCCTTTGCATTTATATTGTCAATGGCAGTACTTCCCACCTCTATGTGTTGTCTCAGGCCTTTTTCACTACCGTCTTTCGGGATGGCGCATGTCACATACTGTTCTATGAAAGACTGTACAGACTCATCACTGTCTGTTCCGAATTTTGGTACATCTTATATCCATACCAGTATGTGAACATGAGGAGCAACTCTTGCTTGGTACGCCTTATCACAAAAAAAATCAATTGCTTCACCTAGATTTGTCAACATACATCTAAGTTCTCCATAACGACAATAGCAATACTCATTGGTGCCACGTTGGCATGCCAGCCAATTAATCAAACTGTATTCTAACTTTGCATCCTTTCTATTAACTTTGTCAATGAATTCCTATGCAGAGAGATTTTGAAGATTAACTCCTGTCTTTGTATGTGGTCTACAGCATATGAAAGTTTAGGCAAGTCACTCTCAAACAGAAGATGGAAAATATATGGAATGCACTAGCAAAGTCTTGGAACCTCTGAATATAATCTGGCTGACTGGTATTCAGCTGCTTGTAACTGTATGGGGTGGTCATCGCATGGCCCACCTGCTCTAGTGGGAAACAGCTGTGTAAAACAGCTAGCCTTCAAACCTTTCTCCCACAGATTCATGGGAGCTCATTTTGCTTATTTCATTTGAAATCAATAGTATCACAGAGGACTTCTTTAGAATGCAAGGGATAGATGCTGTAGGGTTCATGAATTTCTTCTGATCTGAATGTATCCACTTTTTCAATCTGTCCACTTGATGGTAATGTTTCATCCTCCATATGTGTTATAGCTTGAACAACATCAATGTTATTTTGTATCAGGTATCATTTTGGCAGATTCTTTTTGCTCTTGGTAGGCACACCATTTACTTTATCAGGATGATAACTGATTCATCAATATCTCTTTACACCTTTACAGTTTCAATATTTTGTTTAATAGCTAAACCCCTCAGGTGCTAAGGACGGAATGGTTCTGTACTGAGCCACAGTGCTCGTTTGCTGAGAACGGAACTCTTCCGTCCTAGCACCTACCCATAGGGGAGGGCTGGCGCTTCCCCCGTGGGCCGCCTGTCTATGGGTCCCCACCAGGGAGGGCAGCGGCAAAACGACATGATGATGACAGCCCTCACTGAGCATGCCAACCTAATCAGAACATGCCGGGGACGTGCTGGAAGCTATTTGCTTCCAGCACATCTGAGTAGTAAGTACAATACTTCTACAGGGAGGGTTAAAGGAGAGGAGAGAGGCATCCGGGGGAAGGAAAGAGTTTTTCCTTTTCCCTGATGTCTCTTTGCAGTGCATTCCTGCTGCTCGATTGTGGGTTGGGCCATGATCATGCAGCAGGAATGCACCCTTAATGCCACCATGAATATTCTTTCAACCTTTTGGCTTTAGGGAGTGGTCCCTTGGGCAAGCCTCGCTCCCTTTTATTTGTGGGCAATTATTGGCTGTTTCTGACCCCCTTGGAGGCAGATTGGCAATATTGGTAGGCAACTAGACACCAGCGATAATTGTTTCTGTAATAAGGGGAGCGGCCCCTTTGGCAAGGGGTTTTTCCCTTTTATTTAGCCACATATTTTGACAGTTTCTGCCCCCCCTTGAGCAGGTCAGTCATATAAGAGGGGGCAGAAAGCCACTAGACACCAGTGAGTTTTATATTTATATGTCAGGGAGAGGCTCCTTGGGTAAGGGTCGCTTGCTTTTATTGGGGCATTATTTTGGTCATTTTTTGGCCCCCTGGGGGAAGATTGGGCATATTTTTACATGCATCTTCTTTCATGGGGGACAAAAATCTACTTGACATCAGGGAAAGTTTCTGTTTGCATGTGTGTATGAATTGGAGTTCGGCTGATGGTCTCCGTGTACTTGCTTTTGGCTGGCGGTGTGTGTAGAGTGGCACTTGGCTGACAGTGCATGTGGACTGGCGCTTGGCTGGTAGTGCCTGTGGACTTGCACTTGGTTGGGGCGAGTGTGGACTAACGTTCAGCTGGTGGTCATGTGGACTGGCATTTGGCTGGTGGTGTGTCTAGACTGGCGCTTGATTGGCAGTGTGTGTAGACTGGCGGTGTGAGTGGACTGCTGCTTGACAGGCGGTTTGTTGGTGGCTGGTAGCTCGTAAGTGTATTGACTTGATTGAGGTGAGTTTGTCAGTTGTCTGATGTTTGGGTTCATGGTGGTATGATTGGTATGTTAGTCCTGTTGGTGTATGAGTGGTGCACCCTTGAATGGGGCTGTTTGTAAATGTAAGTGTTGTATTGTGTTGGGCCTGCAGCTGGCAGTGCGAATGGTTTCCAATGTCTGACGCATGAAAGGCATGTCAATGGACTGTAAAGCGTTTGGGGCTTTGACGTGGCTTTACGGCTCTCAGGCTGTACATAAGTGGTTCTTTGATCTAATGTTAAAATGATAACAATTTTATTTCCTAACGTCATTGGGTTTTTTTAACCATTTGCTTACCCTTGTGCCAAATCCAACTAGTAGTGACTGACTAGTGGATGAGTGTGCAATAATGTCTTTTTGCCTTTCACCGTCATTGCATACTCTCTCTGTAGTGAACACCTGCTGCCCTCACATCTTTTGGGAAACAGGTCTGTAAGGGAATAATATGTGGTGAGTTTACGTGGATCCCACAAGGTGTACTTACCCAGAAGCCCCCATTGACAAACACATATTGTTTTCTCACATTTCTGCGTGGGAAAGTTGTGGAATCACCGGGTCGCCACAAATTTCCTACCATCATTGGTCTTCCGATAAAAGTGATACCTCACATGTGTTGGTGGGCCAAGTGCCTGCGACATGGATGGGCCAAAATCATGTAGATTGAAAGCGTGTTAATAAGAGCAATTTATGAAATACGTCTTTATGCTGACTCTGCTTAGGACATCCACACAATTGAGATATAATTGTTATCCGATGAAATAAGGGGAATGCTGGGTGGTAGGAAATTTGTGCCGGAGTGGCAATTCCATGTAGAAATGTGAGGAAAATTTGAATTGTCTTTAGCTAAATTTGACGTTTACAGGGGATTCTGGGTAACAAAACTCTTGGGGAGCCATGCAAGTCACATCTCCCTGGAATAACCCCGGGTGTCTCGTTTTCAGACATGTCTGGGTTCAGTAGGTTTCCCTAGATGGCCGCCGAGTCTGGAACCAAAGAGGCAGGTGCCCCCTTGCAAAACCAGGTTGTTTTGTGCAAGATAATTTTGATGTCTCTACAATATGTTTTGGGCCCTTCCCTGTCGCGGGCACGTAGCCCACCCACACAAGTGAGGGAGCATTTTTATCAGGGGCCTGGGGTAACGCTGGGTGGTAGCTAAATTTGAGATTTGCAGGGGATTCTGATTAAGACAACATTGGGGGATCCTTGCAAGCCACACCTCCCTGGACTCCTCTGGGTGTCCAGATTTTGAGAAATGTCTGGGCTTAGTAGGTTTCACTAGATGGCCATCGAGCCCAGACCGAAAACGCCCTTGAAAAACAGATGGTTTTGTGATCGATAGGTTTGATGCCTCCACTATACATCTTTGGCCCTTCCCTCTCATGGTCACTTGTCCCACCCACACAACTGCTGTAACATTTTTACTGGGAGACCTGGGATAACGTTCGGCGGTTGGAAATCTTTGCTGGCCCAGTGATCCCACAACTGTTTCACTTGGAAATGTGAGTACAATTTGATTTATTTGGGCTAAATTTTACATTTTCAAGGCATTCTGGGTAAGAAAATGTCTGGGCGTCCACATAAGCCACACTTAGTTGGATTACTCTGAGTGTCTAGTTTTCAGAAATGCCTGAATTTGATAGGTTTCTATAGATGACTGGCTAGCCAAGGACCAACAACACAGGTGACCCCCTTGCAAAACCGGGTTGTTTTTTAATTGATAATTTTGATACCTCCACAATATGTTTTGGGGCCTTCCCTGTCGCGGGTACTTGGACCACCCACATAGGTGAGGTAGCATTTTTATCGGGAGACCTGGGGGAACGCTGGGTGATAGAAAATTTGTGCTAGCTTGTTGATTCCACAACCTTTTTACACAGAAATGTGAGGGAAATGTGATTTTTTTATCTAAATTTGAGGTTAGTAGGGGATTCTGGGTAAGAAAACTTTGGGGCATCCACATAATGCACATCTCCCTGGACTTCCCCGGGTGTCTAGATTTCAGAAACATCTAGGATTGGTAGATGTCCCTAAATGGCCACCGAGCGTGGGACCAAAACCGCAGATGACTCCATTGGAAAAACAGGTTGTTTTGTAATCAATAATTTTGATGCGGCTACAATAAGTTTTGGACCCTTCCCTGTTGCAGCCACTTGGCCCACCCACACAAGTGAGGTAGCATTTTTATCAGGAGACCTGGGGGAACGCTGGGTGGTAGAAAATGTGTGCCGGCCCAGTGATCCCACAACCATACCAAACAGAAATGTGAGGAAAATGTGATTTCTTTAAGCACAATTTGAGGTTTGCAAGTGATTCTGGGTAAGAAAACATTGTGGGATCCCAACAAGCCATACCACCTGGACTTCTCCGTGTATCTAGTTTTCAGAAATGTCTTGGTTTGGTAGGTTTCCCTAGATGTCAGCGGAGCTCTGGACCAACAATGCAGGTGGTCCTCTTGCAAAACCAGGTTATTTTGTAATCAATAATTCTGGAGCCTCCACAATATGTTTTGGTCTCTTCCCTGTCGCGCACACACAGGCCCAACCACGCAAGAGAGGTAGCATTTTTATTAGGTAACCTAGGGGAACTCTGGCTGGTAGGAACTTTGTGCCAGCCCAGTAATCCCACAACTTTCCCACACAGTAATGTGAGGAAAACATGAATATTTTTAGCAGAATTTGAGGTTTGCAGGGGATTCTGGGTGTGAAAATGTTGGGGGATCCATACAATCCACATCTCCCTGGACTCCCCCAGGTGTCTAGTTTTCAGAAATGTCTGGGCTTGGTAGGTTTCTCTAGATGGCCACTGAACCCAGGACCAAAAACCTAATTTACCCAATAGCAAACCCAGGTCATTTTGTGATACTGTTATTCTTCCCACAATATGTTTTGTGGTGTGCAAGGGATTCTGGGTAACAAAAACTTATAAGAGTCACACAAGTCTTCCCATCCTGGATTTCCCTGGTTACGTAGTTTTAAAAAATACGCAGGTTTGCTAGGTTTCCCAAGGTTCCGGCTGAGCTAGGGCCCAAAATCCACAGCTAGGCACATTGCAAAAAAAGGGTCAGTTTTCAGTGGTAGAATGTGATGTGCCCAGGTTAAGTTTTAGGTCATTTTCTGTAGCGGGCACTAGACCTACCCGCACAAGTGAGGCACCAATTTAGCATTTTTCCCTCACTACCAGCTGAGCTAGGGCGCAAAATCCACAGCTAGGCACATTGCGCAAAATAAAGTCATTTTTCAGTGGAAAAATGTGATATGCCTACGTTGCATTTTTGACCGTTTCCTGTAACAGGCACTAGGCCTACTCACAAAAGTGAGGTAAAATTTTTATCTGGAGACTTTGGGGAATACTGGGTGCAAGGAGGTCTGTGGCTCCCCTCAGATTCCAGAACTTTCCATTACAGAAATGTTAGGGAAATTTATGTTTTTAGACAAATTTTTAGGTTTCCAGGTCTCTGCTTTATCGGCCAATTCAAACTCTCCCGCTTTTCATGGGGGAGTTCCACAGGACTCGGTGTTGAGCCCTTTGCTATTTGATATATATGTCCGTAGTTTAGCTGAGGTGGTCGAAAATGATGGACTGTCTCTCTTTTCTTATGCTGACAATACACAGATTATGTTTTCCCTCTCTTCGTCGCAAGGACATGAGACCTAAAACCTCAGTTTGGGCCTGAGCAAGGTCTCCCTCGGGATGCAAAATAATCTGCTCAAACTTAATGGTGACAAAACTGAATTCATGATTTTAGGCAAAAGGTCTGATCTCTGGGGGCCTCAGCATTGGCCCACTGAACTGGGAGCATTTCCCACGCTGGCTAGTGGTGTTAAAAACGTGGGGTTCTTTGTGGATGAGCCATTATTCATGAAACAACAAGTGGCCAAGTTGATGTCCACCTACTGTGCAGTCTTGATCCTATGGCTGATTCCCCTCCCAGCACAGAGAACAGTGATACAAGCATTTTTTGTGATTTCAAGACAGGATTATGGTAACGTTCTGTATCTGGGACCCGATAAATCCACCATCCATAGACTGCAACTTGTGCAGAACTCAGCTGCCAGGCTTCTCTACCGCCTATCCAAGTTCACCTCAGTCTCTGGTATTTTCCGTGACTTTCACTGGTTGACTGTGTCAAGTTAAAAGCACAGTGCTATACGTTTAGGGTCGAAATGGCATCTGTTCCTCAATACTTGATGGATTTTGTCCATCTATACGATCCTTCCCAGCCATGGCGATCCACTTTACAGAACCGGTTCGTGGTTCCGAAAACGCGACTAGCCGGTATGAAAGGCCTTTCTTTCTCCACTATGGAATTCCCTGTCTGCTTCTCTGAGAGACTCAACATCTTTTCTTACATTCCCTAAGGGTCTAAAGGCCTGGATGTTCTAACGTGCTCCCTGTTTCGTCCCTCTCTGTTCCCTACCCTCGCTTTGCACCGAGAAACCTCTGGGGTAGCTGCGCACACTACAAATTTTGAAATAATAATATTTCTGGGTAACAGAAACTGGTGAGAGCCACACAAGTGACCCCATCCTGGATTTCCCTGGGTGTCTAGTTTTCAAACATGTATAGGTTTGCCAGGTTTCCATAGGTGCCAGCTGAGCTAGGGCCCAAAATCCATAGCTAGTCACATAGCAAAAAAAGGGTCAGTTTTCGGTCGAAAAATGTGATGTGTCCACGTTACATTTTGTGCCGTTTCCTGTCGCAGTATGTAGTACGAGAGGGCAATTTCCTGGGGTTCCAGTGGGTATATAGGGGTATACTTTTTAAGACCCTGTCGCAATTACACAGGAAGGAAAATATCCAAGGGGGAGGGTGGTTGTTTTGAAAATAGCTGCTGTATTGTACGAAACTTGCCATTCAAGTAGATATCTCCCCAGCAAGTGATGACATATTTAGCTTTAGTTTTTTTGAAAGCACCCTCTTGTAGGGTCAGCATCTTCGGGTGGTAAACAAGTGGGAGTAGGGGAAGAGTATAGCATTGGAGATTGTAGTCGTCTGGCAATGCGTTGCCATGCTTTCATGGTACACTCGACCGATGTCGGGTTGGCCGCCCGAGGCATGGTCGTGGTCAGTACAGCACCTTCCAATGGAACAGGGTCCGCAAGCCAGTGTTCTGTCACCACGTGGGGTGTGTATCGAGGGGAGGTGAAACCAAAAGTGGACATTATGTGCTTGAGCACAAAGATAATATAACTCGAGCGTGGGGACATCGAACCCGCCTTGGGAGTAACGTCGAATAAGGGTATCCCCTTGCAGCCGAGGTTATTTGCCACCCCATGTCAATCTAATCAGCTCCGAGTGAAGTGCAGAGAAAAAAGGGATATTTAAAAAAAGGTATAGTAACTTGGGAAGGATAACCATTTTAATGAGAGAGATGCGCCCCCCCATGGTAAGAGAAATGCTGCTTGTAATGTGCTCCAACATTCTGCCGTAATTGAGTCTCATCAGTATCTCTCGGTCAGTTGTGATGTGCCCCCCTAAATATTTTACTGCAGCAGCGCACCATTCTATGGGAAAGTCCATGCTGAATTCCGTCACCGATGCAGTAAGTGAGATTAGCTGAGATTTTGCCTAATTAATGTGGATACCGGAGACACCTGCGAATCGGACAAACTCACAAAGCAGCGGATTAAGATTCTGGTGTGGTTCTCGGATATAGAGGGTGACATCATCTGCATAAAGGGAGATGAGTATTGGGTGGAGGAAGCAGTGGAAGGCCTTATCTTGATGATTTTGTCTGATTTTGGCCGCAAGGGGCTCTATTGCTTCCGCAAAAAGAAGTGGAGAGAGTGGAAAGCCTTGCCGGGTGCCCTGGGTAATAGCAAAGGTAGAAGATGTATGCCCATTAACTAGAACCTTTGCTTCGGGAGCAGTACATGAGAGGCGTATCCATACCAAGAAACCTTTGGGCACAGGAAGCAAGTGATCAATGTAGGTTTTGTAGAAGTCGATGGGGAGCCCGTCTAAGCTTGGGGCCCACCCGGACTTCATCTGCATGACTGCAGTGCGTATCTCATCGCCCTCAAGAGGGGCAGCCAAGAACTCCCTCTGTTTTCGAAAAGCAATGGGGTAACCCAGTATCCCTCAGAACCTGGGCAGATTTATATCAAAATCACAATAGTTCTGTCGGGTAAAACCATATCCAAGTGGATATGCAGCAGAAAATCTGAATGAATCAACAGTGACACAAAAACAAGCAGACCTCAATATCATTATATGAAATCATTCATTTATGAAATTTGTCATCAAAAATTCATTTGCAAGGGCCATCGTAATACAAAGACATAACAAATAATAACCAAAATAGAACTTAGTGCTCAGTGAAATAAGTGCAAAACAACATATACATAGTGGAATAATACAGAAATAATAATGTTATTGGCCAGCGAAACCAAAGTTCATAATAGTCAAGCCCCCTGAGGCAATTCAATAGTTAGGGCAGACTCTAAAGGCTGGTCCGTTGAAAATGTCGACGTTTCAACCCTATTGTCGCACTACTGCTAAGTCGGTGCGGGTCTTCATCAGGACACAAGTAACAGAAAGATGGCCTGTGGGAAGTAAGTTAACTTAAGGTCAGAAGTGTCACTAACAACTGAAAAATTACCAATCAAGGGTAATTTGAGGTGATGTCTCACTCACCTAAAATCTGGGCGGGGTATTCAATCCTTTCCGCAGGTAGTAATTGAATGTATCTATAAATGAGTGGAATAGATTCAGAATTCCTACTCAACAAAACTTCAAAGTATGATTTGGAGATTTATTCATATAGTTTCAAACAATATTCGTGGCACATGGAGCTCACCTCAACGAAGGACGTCGTGATAGTAACTTTGTCACGAGGTTGATAGGGTATCTATTGCTTTTTCTTGATACTGGTCAGAGATGATCCAATCTAAAAACCATTAAAATTAAGAGGATACGATTGATATAAGGAATCAAACTTGTATCCAACTAACCTTCATTTACATAGCACTCTTGAAATAATTGCAGGAGAGCTTACCTCGTAAAGCTCTACTGAGGCGAGTTAATCATCACTCAAAGCGCTGTAACCCTCGATCTGCCAAATAAAGTTACTGAATTAAGAATACGCTTTTTAGACTTGGCTTAATACTATCAAAGTTACCGTGTTCTAGAAATACTCTGATTCTTGGGATTACCTGAGTCCAAGTGGTTTTACGGCTTGCAACACGTCTCCGCTCGTCCGTGGCTACGAAAGAGGCGTTCGGAACAGGCATTGAATATGTACCCTCCATTGCGCATGCTTCACTACGTCAATTTCCTGTTGCTAGGAAACGACGCCTGTTCACGTCTACACGTGATCGTTGTCATGACCACAGTTGAGTATACAGGGTTGTTAACCTTGCCTCCTCCTCGTTAGTAGTATAGTCATTGCTTGAAGTGCGCACCACTCTGAGCTCCCCAAGGTAACCAAAGGCATTAAAAGGACATTAAAAAGACCCCCGTCAGTCGGCAAGCGCTAGCGCGACACCCAAGCATTGTGTTGGATGTATCGCTGCATCTATTGGCTAGTGCTACGATGCCACGTCAAAATACGCCTTGACGTGCTTATCGTCATGGCAACTCTGCACGCCAAACATGGATATTCTTATATAGCCTTCATCAGCTACACTGTTGTTGCACTAGACGGGCACTGTTCTAACTAGTCCGCCAAAGAGGAAACACATCGAGGCTATATCTCCATTCTGTCTGTCCTTATGCGCTTATTCGCCAATTAAGTCAGAGTTGGCTATAATGTTTAGCGTATATGCGCAACCGGTGGACACGTTCTCGGGGCTGTGTGTGTGCTTAGAAGGAATGGATACTGTGTCATATAAATCACATTATTGTCAAGCAATCATTAACAAATGTTGTTCATACATTGGAGGCAAATGTATATGTATAGCCGGTGATCACATTCTAGGGACTATGTGTACGTTTAGGAAGAATAATCTCGCCATGGATATGGTGTCAAATATCTAACATTTTTGCCTGGCGATAATTAGCACATGTTGTTTATACATTTAAAGGCAATTTCATATAGATTTCAGATGATACAACAATTTCTCCATTCTGTCTGTCCTTATGCGCTTATTCGCCAATTAAGTCAGAGTTGGCTATAATGTTTAGCGTATATGCGCAACCGGTGGACACGTTCTCGGGGCTGTATGTGTGCTTAGAAGGAATGGATACTGTGTCATATAAATCACATTATTGTCAAGCAATCATTAACAAATGTTGTTCATACATTGGAGGCAAATGTATATGTATAGCCGGTGATCACATTCTAGGGACTATGTGTACGTTTAGGAAGAATAATCTCGCTATGGATATGGTGTCAAATATCTAACATTTTTGCCTGGCGATAATTAGCACATGTTGTTTATACATTTAAAGGCAATTTCATATAGATTTCAGATAATACAACAATTTAGTCGTTTTACAATTGTGATTATAGTAGCCAGCATAGCTTCATAAAAGTAGTTGGTCACACAACAATCTTATACCATCAGATATGTACTCATTGAAATATATGGTAAAAAATGTAAAATCATTAGCATATATTGCCAAGCACACAATTGCATATACTGACTAGAGCCAGATTATAGTTGCCCCATCTGCTTTGTTATCTCCTCCATCTCGTTCAACCCGTGATCTATTAGGTCAAGCTGATGTATCCATCTACATTCTTTATAATTCAGACACCTTGTAACTGAGCCCCCTCTTGTACTTGGAATAATCTTCTCAAGTACCCACCATGTGAGGTTATGTGGAGCATGTTGGTGTGTGATATAGTGATCCACTAAGGGTGCCCCTTGTACCTTGCAACGTATCCTGCTCATATGCTGTAAAATCCTCACCTTCACTTTCTGAGTGGTTTGCCCAACATATACACAACCGCAGGGACATCTGATTGCATATATCACGTTGGTACTATTGCAGTTTGTAAAGTGTGAGAGTGTATAGGTTTTGTTGGCATATTCAAATGTAGTGCCCACATAACATGACTCACAGGCCTTGCACTGTCCACACTTATGATGTCCGGTTAATGGGGGAAGACCAAAGTGACCTCTGAGGTCCAATGGTTTTGGTTCGTCAAAATATGCATTGACCACTGAATCTTTTATGTTTTTCCCCCTCTTAAAGGCAAACATGGGGTTCTGTGTGGTCTGGATCTCACTCGCAACAAGGTTCCAGTACTTCTTTACGATCCCTTTTATTTCGTTACTCCTGGTGTTAAATGTGGTGACACAAACCATTTTGTCTGTTTCTTTGGTCTTCTGATGGACTTCCAAAAGTTGTTCCCGGGGACAATACCAGGCACGTTTCTTGGCTCGTTTAAGTAAACCAGTCGGGTATCCTCTCTCTCTCAGACGGTTAGTTAGTATCTCAGACTCCTTGAAATAGTCTGCTCTTCTCGAACAATTTCTTCTGAGTCTGAGATATTGCCCATACGGGAGGTTGTCTCGCAAGCTGCGTGGATGATGCGATTGATATTTTAATAGCGAATTCCTCTCCATCGGTTTGCAGTACAAATCACTGTACAAAGAGCCTTCCTCTACTCGGAAGGTGACATCCAAAAAATCTATGGCTTCGTTGTTGCTGTTCATAGTAAATTTGATGTCGTCAGATCTCATGTTTAGCCAAGAGAAAAATTCATTCAGACTCTCGTTACTTCCAGTCCAGATCATTATGACATCGTCGATATATCTTTTCCATACCGAGATCGAATTCAGGTATGGATTTGCGTGGGTGTATAGATGTTCCTCCTCATAATGATCCATATAGATGTTCGCCAGGCTCGGCGCATAGGTTGCGCCCATGGCTACGCCTTTACATTGGAAGTAAAACTGTCTTTTGAAAACAAAAAATTTTTTGTTCATGGCGATCTCGAGTAGGGAAATTAGAAAATCTGTTGGAATCCAATGGGGTCTTGGTCTGGTATCTAGGGTCGTTCTGATGACTTGCAGTGCAGTGTCTTGAGGGATCGATGTATAAAGCGATGATACATCAAGCGTAACCAAAATTTGAGTGTGTATGTCATACGCTTGGCCTTCCAGTAATTGGATGATGTGCATTGTGTCCCTAACAAATGATTTTGTCTGGGGAACGAATGGTTGCAAAAAATGATCTATAAATTGATTTAATGGTTCCAGTATGGAGCCGCAACCAGACACAATTGGCCTGCCGGGTGGTTTGACCAGTTGCTTATGGATCTTCGGCAGCGTATATATTGTTGGTATTCTAGGTTCCTTTTTATTTAGAAAGTCGTGTTCTGATTGGCTCAAAAAACCGTCAGTAAGACCTTTCTTGGTGACTCTTGATATCAAAGATATCAGTATTGGAGTGGGGTCTCTCGGAGTCGGTTGGTAACTATCACGTTTCCCAAGTTGGAGTTCAAGTTCTTCTACATAATCGCTGGTGTTTTGCAGCACGACAGCACCCCCTTTATCCGCTGCCTTGATTATAATGGAGTTATCTTGACTTAGTGATTGAAGTGCTGATTTCTCTTCCTTAGTGATGTTGAACTTTATATATTTCTTCACGTCAAGGGTTTGCATCGTTTCCTGAAGTACAATTTTTTCGTAAGCCAATATTCTCTCGCTCATCATGTGTGCCCCTGGTGTGAAAGTTGAAGGTGGTCTAAAGCCAGTGGCAGAGGGGGTCGGGCTGTAAATGTTCTTACTGAAATAATACTTCAACCTGATCTTTCGAAAAAAGCGTTGAAGTTCAATTTTCAGTTGGAATGAATCAGGAATCACCGTTGGTATAAAGGAAAGCCCCTTTGAAAGTACATCCCTCTCAGCACAAGATATCACGTGATCTGATAGATTGACTATTGGATCCAATGCATTCCTGTGGTTGTGGTTTAGCTGGTTCGCTAAGTTTGTCAAATTCGCTAGGTTTAACGGATTCTCTGGTTCCGTGCGGACAGTGCATGAGCCTAGAGTGGTTAATTGATTTGGCAACTCATTAGTGTCCGTGATGGGAGAGAAGTGTGATGTAGTATCTACCATCTGTATGTCTGTCTCCTTGTGGAGATCTCCCCATGTGTCTCTGGTTGGTAAAACCGAACTCGCGATGCTGCTTGTTCGGTATTCCTGCCTCTGCCCCATCCTCCACGTCTCTCCCAGTTCTGTGATCTCCCCCGTCCTCTGTTGTGTGGACGATAGCCCTCTCCTAAAAAATGTGCGCCCTGATTGGCCTGATGACTAGTGGAGGGTCTTTCGGGGTCGGAATCTGTTCCACTACCTGCAGAGGAATTGGAAAAAGTGTAAAATCTCCTAGGGCCCTGTCTACTCTTGTTCGTAAAGAAACCCTGACTATCCTGTTGGTAGTAATCCTCTGAGAGGTAGGGATATGTGATGTTCTTGTCGTAATTCCTCAGATCACGAGATAGTTTGTCAAGTTTCCTATTTAGGGTTATGGTGTTGAATTCCGTGAGGGTTTTCTCAGCTCGTTCTAATGCCTCTCGTGCATTGGTAAGCGAGGTATCCTCGAGAATCTCCTTCTTCAAATCTGCAATTTCCTGCGCAAGTTTCTTAACGTATTCGATTGCAGTTTCTATTCCCAAGACCATCCAATGTCTTGAACAGTTATTTGCTATAAAGCTGAACCCTTCCCTAAATTTCGGGACGTCTATGAATATTGCTGGTTCTATGCGGATTTGCAGACCCTTAGGGATTATATTAGACTGTAAATACTTTGTTAGAACATGTCCATGTAGACGAGATCTAATCAGTTTCTTTTCCAGTCTCTCAATCTTAGCTAATTTTTCGTTAAGGCTTACATCTAACGTGCCTCTATCCGACCCTAATAGAAAACTAGAGGCACCTTGATCGTGAATTAATTTTGTGATGTAATCCTCACTGTAGGATAGCGTTTCTCTTTCAGACATACTCAGACAAATATTCAAATTAGACAATTACAATACTTACAAGCAAGCAAACAAATGAGAGTAAAAAACCCTCGCAGGTAATCACCTGCACTAATAAGTTTTCGAAAAGCAATGGGGTAACCCAGTATCCCTCAGAACCTGGGCAGATTTATATCAAAATCACAATAGTTCTGTCGGGTAAAACCATATCCAAGTGGATATGCAGCAGAAAATCTGAATGAATCAACAGTGACACAAAAACAAGCAGACCTCAATATCATTATATGAAATCATAATGATTTCATATAATGATATTGAGGTCTGCTTGTTTTTGTGTCACTGTTGATTCATTCAGATTTTCTGCTGCATATCCACTTGGATATGGTTTTACCCGACAGAACTATTGTGATTTTGATATAAATCTGCCCAGGTTCTGAGGGATACTGGGTTACCCCATTGCTTTTCGAAAACTTATTAGTGCAGGTGATTACCTGCGAGGGTTTTTTACTCTCATTTGTTTGCTTGCTTGTAAGTATTGTAATTGTCTAATTTGAATATTTGTCTGAGTATGTCTGAAAGAGAAACGCTATCCTACAGTGAGGATTACATCACAAAATTAATTCACGATCAAGGTGCCTCTAGTTTTCTATTAGGGTCGGATAGAGGCACGTTAGATGTAAGCCTTAACGAAAAATTAGCTAAGATTGAGAGACTGGAAAAGAAACTGATTAGATCTCGTCTACATGGACATGTTCTAACAAAGTATTTACAGTCTAATATAATCCCTAAGGGTCTGCAAATCCGCATAGAACCAGCAATATTCATAGACGTCCCGAAATTTAGGGAAGGGTTCAGCTTTATAGCAAATAACTGTTCAAGACATTGGATGGTCTTGGGAATAGAAACTGCAATCGAATACGTTAAGAAACTTGCGCAGGAAATTGCAGATTTGAAGAAGGAGATTCTCGAGGATACCTCGCTTACCAATGCACGAGAGGCATTAGAACGAGCTGAGAAAACCCTCACGGAATTCAACACCATAACCCTAAATAGGAAACTTGACAAACTATCTCGTGATCTGAGGAATTACGACAAGAACATCACATATCCCTACCTCTCAGAGGATTACTACCAACAGGATAGTCAGGGTTTCTTTACGAACAAGAGTAGACAGGGCCCTAGGAGATTTTACACTTTTTCCAATTCCTCTGCAGGTAGTGGAACAGATTCCGACCCCGAAAGACCCTCCACTAGTCATCAGGCCAATCAGGGCACACATTTTTTAGGAGAGGGCTATCGTCCACACAACAGAGGACGGGGGAGATCACAGAACTGGGAGAGACGTGGAGGATGGGGCAGAGGCAGGAATACCGAACAAGCAGCATCGCGAGTTCGGTTTTACCAACCAGAGACACATGGGGAGATCTCCACAAGGAGACAGACATACAGATGGTAGATACTACATCACACTTCTCTCCCATCACGGACACTAATGAGTTGCCAAATCAATTAACCACTCTAGGCTCATGCACTGTCCGCACGGAACCAGAGAATCCGTTAAACCTAGCGAATTTGACAAACTTAGCGAACCAGCTAAACCACAACCACAGGAATGCATTGGATCCAATAGTCAATCTATCAGATCACGTGATATCTTGTGCTGAGAGGGATGTACTTTCAAAGGGGCTTTCCTTTATACCAACGGTGATTCCTGATTCATTCCAACTGAAAATTGAACTTCAACGCTTTTTTCGAAAGATCAGGTTGAAGTATTATTTCAGTAAGAACATTTACAGCCCGACCCCCTCTGCCACTGGCTTTAGACCACCTTCAACTTTCACACCAGGGGCACACATGATGAGCGAGAGAATATTGGCTTACGAAAAAATTGTACTTCAGGAAACGATGCAAACCCTTGACGTGAAGAAATATATAAAGTTCAACATCACTAAGGAAGAGAAATCAGCACTTCAATCACTAAGTCAAGATAACTCCATTATAATCAAGGCAGCGGATAAAGGGGGTGCTGTTGTGCTGCAAAACACCAGCGATTATGTAGAAGAACTTGAACTCCAACTTGGGAAACGTGATAGTTACCAACCGACTCCGAGAGACCCCACTCCAATACTGATATCTTTGATATCAAGAGTCACCAAGAAAGGTCTTACTGACGGTTTTTTGAGCCAATCAGAACACGACTTTCTAAATAAAAAGGAACCTAGAATACCAACAATATATACGCTGCCGAAGATCCATAAGCAACTGGTCAAACCACCCGGCAGGCCAATTGTGTCTGGTTGCGGCTCCATACTGGAACCATTAAATCAATTTATAGATCATTTTTTGCAACCATTCGTTCCCCAGACAAAATCATTTGTTAGGGACACAATGCACATCATCCAATTACTGGAAGGCCAAGCGTATGACATACACACTCAAATTTTGGTTACGCTCGATGTATCATCGCTTTATACATCGATCCCTCAAGACACTGCACTGCAAGTCATCAGAACGACCCTAGATACCAGACCAAGACCCCATTGGATTCCAACAGATTTTCTAATTTCCCTACTCGAGATCGCCATGAACAAAAATTTTTTTGTTTTCAAAAGACAGTTTTACTTCCAATGTAAAGGCGTAGCCATGGGCGCAACCTATGCGCCGAGCCTGGCGAACATCTATATGGATCATTATGAGGAGGAACATCTATACACCCACGCAAATCCATACCTGAATTCGATCTCGGTATGGAAAAGATATATCGACGATGTCATAATGATCTGGACTGGAAGTAACGAGAGTCTGAATGAATTTTTCTCTTGGCTAAACATGAGATCTGACGACATCAAATTTACTATGAACAGCAACAACGAAGCCATAGATTTTTTGGATGTCACCTTCCGAGTAGAGGAAGGCTCTTTGTACAGTGATTTGTACCGCAAACCGATGGAGAGGAATTCGCTATTAAAATATCAATCGCATTATCCACGCAGCTTGCGAGACAACCTCCCGTATGGGCAATATCTCAGACTCAGAAGAAATTGTTCGAGAAGAGCAGACTATTTCAAGGAGTCTGAGATACTAACTAACCGTCTGAGAGAGAGAGGATACCCGACTGGTTTACTTAAACGAGCCAAGAAACGTGCCTGGTATTGTCCCCGGGAACAACTTTTGGAAGTCCATCAGAAGACCAAAGAAACAGACAAAATGGTTTGTGTCACCACATTTAACACCAGGAGTAACGAAATAAAAGGGATCGTAAAGAAGTACTGGAACCTGGTTGCGAGTGAGATCCAGACCACACAGAACCCCATGTTTGCCTTTAAGAGGGGGAAAAACATAAAAGATTCAGTGGTCAATGCATATTTTGACGAACCAAAACCATTGGACCTCAGAGGTCACTTTGGTCTTCCCCCATTAACCGGACATCATAAGTGTGGACAGTGCAAGGCCTGTGAGTCATGTTATGTGGGCACTACATTTGAATATGCCAACAAAACCTATACACTCTCACACTTTACAAACTGCAATAGTACCAACGTGATATATGCAATCAGATGTCCCTGCGGTTGTGTATATGTTGGGCAAACCACTCAGAAAGTGAAGGTGAGGATTTTACAGCATATGAGCAGGATACGTTGCAAGGTACAAGGGGCACCCTTAGTGGATCACTATATCACACACCAACATGCTCCACATAACCTCACATGGTGGGTACTTGAGAAGATTATTCCAAGTACAAGAGGGGGCTCAGTTACAAGGTGTCTGAATTATAAAGAATGTAGATGGATACATCAGCTTGACCTAATAGATCACGGGTTGAACGAGATGGAGGAGATAACAAAGCAGATGGGGCAACTATAATCTGGCTCTAGTCAGTATATGCAATTGTGTGCTTGGCAATATATGCTAATGATTTTACATGTTTTACCATATATTTCAATGAGTACATATCTGATGGTATAAGATTGTTGTGTGACCAACTACTTTTATGAAGCTATGCTGGCTACTATAATCACAATTGTAAAACGACTAAATTGTTGTATTATCTGAAATCTATATGAAATTGCCTTTAAATGTATAAACAACATGTGCTAATTATCGCCAGGCAAAAATGTTAGATATTTGACACCATATCCATAGCGAGATTATTCTTCCTAAACGTACACATAGTCCCTAGAATGTGATCACCGGCTATACATATACATTTGCCTCCAATGTATGAACAACATTTGTTAATGATTGCTTGACAATAATGTGATTTATATGACACAGTATCCATTCCTTCTAAGCACACATACAGCCCCGAGAACGTGTCCACCGGTTGCGCATATACGCTAAACATTATAGCCAACTCTGACTTAATTGGCGAATAAGCGCATAAGGACAGACAGAATGGAGAAATTGTTGTATTATCTGAAATCTATATGAAATTGCCTTTAAATGTATAAACAACATGTGCTAATTATCGCCAGGCAAAAATGTTAGATATTTGACACCATATCCATGGCGAGATTATTCTTCCTAAACACACACATAGTCCCTAGAACGTGATCACCGGCTATACATATACATTTGCCTCCAATGTATGAACAACATTTGTTAATGATTGCTTGACAATAATGTTATTTATATGACACAGTATCCATTCCTTCTAAGCACACACACAGCCCCGAGAACGTGTCCACCGGTTGCGCATATACGCTAAACATTATAGCCAACTCTGACTTAATTGGCGAATAAGCGCATAAGGACAGACAGAATGGAGATATAGCCTCGATGTGTTTCCTCTTTGGCGGACTAGTTAGAACAGTGCCCGTCTAGTGCAACAACAGTGTAGCTGATGAAGGCTATATAAGAATATCCATGTTTGGCGTGCAGAGTTGCCATGACGATAAGCACGTCAAGGCGTATTTTGACGTGGCATCGTAGCACTAGCCAATAGATGCAGCGATACATCCAACACAATGCTTGGGTGTCGCGCTAGCGCTTGCCGACTGACGGGGGTCTTTTTAATGTCCTTTTAATGCCTTTGGTTACCTTGGGGAGCTCAGAGTGGTGCGCACTTCAAGCAATGACTATACTACTAACGAGGAGGAGGCAAGGTTAACAACCCTGTATACTCAACTGTGGTCATGACAACGATCACGTGTAGACGTGAACAGGCGTCGTTTCCTAGCAACAGGAAATTGACGTAGTGAAGCATGCGCAATGGAGGGTACATATTCAATGCCTGTTCCGAACGCCTCTTTCGTAGCCACGGACGAGCGGAGACATGTTGCAAGCCGTAAAACCACTTGGACTCAGGTAATCCCAAGAATCAGAGTATTTCTAGAACACGGTAACTTTGATAGTATTAAGCCAAGTCTAAAAAGCGTATTCTTAATTCAGTAACTTTATTTGGCAGATCGAGGGTTACAGCGCTTTGAGTGATGATTAACTCGCCTCAGTAGAGCTTTACGAGGTAAGCTCCTGCAATTATTTCAAGAGTGCTATGTAAATGAAGGTTAGTTGGATACAAGTTTGATTCCTTATATCAATTGTATCCTCTTAATTTTAATGGTTTTTAGATTGGATCATCTCTGACCAGTATCAAGAAAAAGCAATAGATACCCTATCAACCTCGTGACAAAGTTACTATCACGACGTCCTTCGTTGAGGTGAGCTCCATGTGCCACGAATATTGTTTGAAACTATATGAATAAATCTCCAAATCATACTTTGAAGTTTTGTTGAGTAGGAATTCTGAATCTATTCCACTCATTTATAGATACATTCAATTGCTACCTGCGGAAAGGATTGAATACCCCGCCCAGATTTTAGGTGAGTGAGACATCACCTCAAATTACCCTTGATTGGTAATTTTTCAGTTGTTAGTGACACTTCTGACCTTAAGTTAACTTACTTCCCACAGGCCATCTTTCTGTTACTTGTGTCCTGATGAAGACCCGCACCGACTTAGCAGTAGTGCGACAATAGGGTTGAAACGTCGACATTTTCAACGGACCAGCCTTTAGAGTCTGCCCTAACTATTGAATTGCCTCAGGGGGCTTGACTATTATGAACTTTGGTTTCGCTGGCCAATAACATTATTATTTCTGTATTATTCCACTATGTATATGTTGTTTTGCACTTATTTCACTGAGCACTAAGTTCTATTTTGGTTATTATTTGTTATGTCTTTGTATTACGATGGCCCTTGCAAATGAATTTTTGATGACAAATTTCATAAATGAATGATTTCATATAATGATATTGAGGTCTGCTTGTTTTTGTGTCACTGTTGATTCATTCAGATTTTCTGCTGCATATCCACTTGGATATGGTTTTACCCGACAGAACTATTGTGATTTTGATATAAAGAACTCCCTCTGAGCATCTCCAAGCCATCCCAGCCCACATCTTCAAGGTAGGTAGTAAGGTGTAGGGGCTCAAGCCTGCGAGAGCTATATAAGTTGGTGTAAAAGTGAAAGTTTGTAATATTTCAAGACTATCTCTATGGCGTACACCAGCGCTATCAACTATTTCTAGAATGTAATTGGGAAAGCGGGGGCAGCCTAATTTCCAATGCAAGTGGAGGCTTTGGAGAGCCTACTGGCTTCTGCAGACCTCTCTGAACCTGCTTGCTGCACGGAAGGGCAGAGAATGTCCACTTTTAAAGGTTCTGACTCAGGGTCTGTCATCGATTATATTTTTGTTTCTTCTTCGATTTTTTCTTTGATTTTAAATTACAGGGTGGAGGACTCCGCATTTAGTGACCACAATCCAGTGATAGCTGAGGTTGCCTCGGAAGGGTTTTTGGTCTTTAAAGACTCAAGTATTTCGGGTACCAGAGCCCTCGTAGCTAAAGATCAGGGCAGGAGGTTAAAATGGGCCCAGGTGACTCCGATCACCTTTTTACAAGAAGTTCTGTCTAAGGTTGAACCGGAGATGGGTACTTGCTTAGACCATGATAATACCAACTCTAGCATAGTCGAAGCCTTTACTACTATTTGCCTACATATAAATTCGGCCCTCTTGGTTAATTCCAAGCCAGGATCTTTTAAAGGCAAAAAATGGTTTGACATCAAATGTACCAAGGCCCATTCTGCCCTTTTGAAGGCTACCAAGGGCAAACCAAGAAATAGACATTTGATTGCTTCTCTGAGAAAACAGTATAAATTAGCAATGAAAGCTCGGAAAAAAGAGATTCAGGAAGAAGCATGGAATGATCTATTGTCACCAGATACTATGCGGGATAGCTCCAAATTCTGGGGAGTGATAAATCACTCTTTTTTTACCGGTAGCGAGAACCAGGCCATGGAATGTTGTATTCCTGATGAGCAGTGGTTAGCCCATTTTGGAAAAATCTATAGTTCAGTCTCGTCTGGGCAATCAGAGGGGCTGTTACCCTTGAATCAAGTTGGTCCAGTCGCGGCCTTTAAGGAGGAGGATGTTGAAAAAGCTATCCTAGAGACATCTAAGAGTAAGGCCCCAGGTCCAGACGGTGTTCCCGCAGATCTATATAGGTCTGCACCTAAATTATGGACCAAAATATTAGCAAATGTTTTTAATGCTGCTAGATACAAGCATATTCCCGATTCCTGGGCAAAATCTATAATCATCCCAATTTTCAAAAAAGGCCAGAGGGATGATCCGGCCTGTTATAGGCCTATCTCCCTAATTGACTCCTCCGTTAAAATCCTAGGTAGAGTCATTTTAGGCAGATTGAATACCTGGCTCGAGGGTAGCGGCATATTATCAGACGCCCAATATGGCTTCAGGGCAAATAGGAGCACGCAGGATCAATGCTTAAATCTCCACTTACTTATTTCCAAATACACGATTGCTAAGGAGGGGTCTCTGTATATGGCCTTCATGGACCTCTCCTCAGCCTTTGACCTGGTCAACAGGTCAAAATTGTGGAGTATTCTCTTGGATATAGGGGTTGACCCACCTCTAGTTGGATTTCTGGCAGATCTCCATCGCGGCTTATTATCCATGGTGAGAGTTACCCAGGGGGGAAGGTGCACCAGCTGTTTTAATTCAGAGAGGGGCGTAAGGCAGGGGTGCATATTGGCACCTCTCCTTTTTACATTATATATAAACGCCTTGGGCCCAGTCTTGGCCAATGCAGTGGTGGATGTACCTCGTGCAGGAGATACTAGGATCCCAGTTCTCCTATACGCGGATGACGCCGTGCTTTTGGCACGCTCAGGGGTGGCTCTTGACAGACTACTGGCATCTTTCGGTGATTTCATGACATCATTAGACCTGAAAATTAACACTCAAAAATCACAGGTCATGGTCACCGGCCAGGCCAGCAGGAAAAAGAAATCTAAAATCTTTCTGTGCCTAGGTCATGAGGTTAAAAGGGTACCAATTTTCACCTACCTAGGTGTCGTCTTTGATGAGAAAGGTACATGGGGCCCGCAACAAAAACTAAAAGGCAACTCTCTGGCCAGATCGGCTACAGCTATACTTGGTTTTGCCAAAAGGCTGGGAGCTCGCCCTCTGGAGGCCATTCTGAAAGTTTATAAAGCGAAATCGTTGGCAATAGCCACCTATGGCTCTGCAATATGGGGCTATACTAATACCAACAACATACAGAGGGCGGAAAATAAGTTCTTAAGATCTTTGCTGTTTGTCCCCCAGTCTACACCAACTTTTACAATACACTCAGAACTGGGTATGGGGTTTGTCGCAGATTTAATTAAAGTGGCCCCTGTGATATGCTGGCTAAAATCTTGGCTTAACCAGGAGATTTCTCTAACCCATCGGATACTCAGGGATTGCCTTCCTCTGGATAGAGCCCTGAGAATTCCATGGTTAGCATATGTTAAAAAGATGTTGGCAACAGCAGGCAGACCTGAGCTATTTCATTCCCCGCATCGTATTAATAAAAAGGACATTATGGGGATTAAGACTGCACTACTAACACGTTTCATGGCTGACAGGGAGGACACAGAATTAAATAAACCGTTAGCGAGAAGGAACTACGGGTTAATAACTGTCCCCGGTCTTGAACCTTATCTGATTTTTGTAACCATGCCACTTCATAGGTCCCTTCTTACCAAGTTCCGCCTAAATTTGATACATTTTGTGCTAGGTTCTTATCCCACATGGGCTACTCCTGAAAATGCAACACCATGTGATTGTGACAATTTTTCTTGTCAAGATACATTACATTTTATTATGTTTTGTGAACATTATGCGCAGATTAGGTCAAAATACTTGTTACCTATACTTAAAGGGGCTGGTTTTGTTCAGGTTCGGCCTGCGCTTCTGTTCCTACAGCTGATGCCTAATATTACTGTTGCTTTTCACGTAGCAAATTTCCTAGTGGCTGCCGTTCGTATTAGCAAGAAGCGCCTTAGTGTACGGCCTAGCTTTAACGTAATTAATGTGGTCATGACGGAGGGTGGTTTTTAGGTGTGGAGTTTTTCTATCCCTGTTAGATTTTTTAATATGGAAATTTTATCTTTATATTATATTTATCTTCTTTTAAACTTAGAATCGAACCCATGAAATAAGTTCTTTTCAAAAACTTTTAAACATTGGTAATGTTCTTATATCGGCAATTGATGACTATGCACCTTGTATTTTATGTAATGTGACTTTCTGTTTGTATTGTCTCTTTTTATGATCTTTTATTGATCGAATAAAAGTAATTGACTGACTGACTGACTGACAATGCAAGTGTCCTACCTGGTCTCTCCCCCTCTCCATATTTACGCGCTGTAAAATATTTTTCCCGAAAGCGAGTTTCTCGCTCAGCAGTGTCTTTATACTCATAGAGTTTGTCTCTAAATGCAACCTGCTGAGCCCCTGAAGTATCTTGCCATATATCTCTTTCTAATTGCTTCAGCTCCCCTTTGAGGCGCCGCAGGCTGCACCGGATGTCTCTGAGGACTCCGAAGCTTTTAGCCATGCGTGAGCCCCTCATCGTAACTTTAAAGGTCTCCCAGACCGTACTCATGTGTGCAACAGAGCCTGCATTCCTCTGAAAAAAATCAGCAATTTCCACCCCTCGCTCCACCTTGAATGCAATATCCAGCTGTGCCTCAGGCATGAGTTGCCAACACCGTGGAGTTGCAATCGAATTGGGGGCGAAATTGTCATCTGAACTGGGGCATGGTCTGAATAAGTTCTGGCTAATTGTGCAACATTGAGGATCCATGGGGCAACACCTCGAGAGATAACCCAGTAGTCAAGCCGTGACCAGGAAGAATGTGCTGCTGTATAATAGGTGCCTTCTCTCCTGTCCGGATGCACATATCTCCATGCATCTGTAAGCCCATGAGACGAGAATAGGCTTGCCAGTGCGCCCTGTGTTTTAGTGTAATGATGAGGGAGCGGGTGAGACCTGTTAGCTGCAGGGCAAAGGACAGTGTTAAAGTCTCCCCCTCAGATAATATGTGTGGACCCTATATTCGGTCCGTAACAGCAGACAAGTGTAACCGACTGTGTACCCAGCGTTCCCCAGATCATGCAGCTCCTATCAGAGGAATCATGATACGTCCCGCCCAAGATGAAAGGAGTATTCTTTTGACTAGAATCACTGTACTCCTTGAATATGTGGAGTAGGAGGAGATGACTCAGTCTGTGGCCCATATGCTGCCGAACCCGGGAGTCAAAATGTGTCCCTGAAGCATGGCGCTGTGAATTTTATGTCGATCTAGGTATGTAAGTATTTGCCTGCACTTTCGGGGATCTCCCAAACCTCTGATGTTCCACGTGAGTAGGTTGATCTTTAACACCTCAGTGTGTGGTTTCATCCCAATAAGGTATGGATATATCCTGATGTATGCCGAAACTAAGGCCGTGAGTGTCTCTGTCAATGCGTACTTGCATGTCTACCTGCTGGTGAATAGAAAAATTTACTATAAGGAAAAACAGACCCCATCCCACCCACAAACACACAACAGCACCCCAATTGTGCTGGTATTATGTCACCCACCCAACCCCTACAAACCACTTGACATTCCAGGCCAAGTTAAGTAAGTCCAAGAGAAAAAAAGACAAACAATAAAGGGGGATCAATAAAGGGGGATCACCTTGGCCGAGTCGGTTACAACTTTTCCCAACTATACATTGCTTGGCGATCTCAATCTTCATTTCGACGTCATCTATGACCACACTGCCACTGAGCTGGCGAATGATTTAGCGGCTCTACAATTGGAGCAGCTGATCGATTCAGCCACTCACATCAAGGGCCATCTTCTGGACCCAGTGTTCAGCAATTGTATCGAGCTCAAGGCTGGGCAACCGATTTGTCTTTCGTGGACTGACCATTCACTTGTCCCCCTTACATGGTCTATTTGCAAGCCACCTCGCCCAACCCCCATTGCAAAGATCGCTAGAAACTGGGCTAGACTCCCAGTGGACGCTTGGTCCAACAGCCTCATTACCTCCCGCCCCCCCCTAACGTGGATCCCTGTGCTGCCAATCAGGAATATGAAGAGTGGATCTCGACTTCTCTGGAGGCCACACTCCCCCTCCGCAAAATCACTATGAGGCGCCCACAAAAAACTGCCCCCTGGTTTTCTAAGGAACTTAGGGAAAAAAACGGCACTGCAGGAAACTAGAAAGACGGTGGCGTCTGGATTACTCCCTGGACGATAAAATCCCATACAGAGAGGCAATTAGAGCATATAAAGATGAGATAAAAGCTGCCCAAGCAATTTATTTCTCCACACAAATCATGCTGGCAAAATCTAAACCTAAAGAAATCTTTCAGATTGTAAAGAGCCTCACAAAACATTCGCCACCCTCCACGCATCCTTGTAATACGTTAGCTCACTGTAACGACCTGGCAGAATTCTTCCACCAAAAAGTTCTTCAAATCTACTCCTCATTTTCTGCCATGGATTTTCATCCCGCTGCTCATACCTGGCCAGGCCCGGTGGTGGCTCCCCCTTAACCCACGGCTACCTTGGAACACTTCCCCTTGCTGAAGCTGGATTCCCTGGAGTCTCTGGCTCGGCAAGTAAAATCTGGGTCTCCATGTGATCCAGCTCCACCAGAGGCTATGATCTCGGTAATGCAGGTTGGCCTCCACATCATTAGGAACCTCCTTAATGCCTCTATTACCTCCGGCATAGTTCCAATCCCCTGGAAGCAGGCTATGGTGCGTGCACTGCTGAAGAAACCCAACCTAGATCCTGGCGACTTTAGCAGCTACCGCCCCATCTCCCTGCTCCCCTGGGTGACCAAAATTCTAGAGAAGCACATCAATACTCACCTGGTGGACTTTCTGGAGAATAACCAGCTGTTGGATGCAACCCAAACGGGCTTTCGACCAAGACATGGGACGGAGACTGCCTTACTAGCTGTCACCGAGGAAACCAGAAGGATCTTGGATCGAGGGGGGTCAGTGGCAGTGGTCCTCCTCGACCAGAGCGCAGCATTCGACACGGTCAGTCACAACGTGTTGTTAGGTCGTCTCTCTGATGTTGGAATCTCAGGCATGGCAATACTCTGGCTCAAATCCTTTTTGAGCAACAGGTCCTTCCATATCTTTGAGGGTAATACGGTCTCCTCTAGTAAACCTCTGAGCTGTGGGGTTCCGCAGGGCTCCTCTTTAAGCCCTGTGTTATTTAACATCTATATGAGACCACTGGCTGAGGTTGTTCGTCCGTTTGGCATCAAGATCATTTCATATGCAAACGACACTCAGCTAGTGGTATCCCTGGCACAGGAGGACGGCCAATCTGCACAAATGGGTCTAGGGAAATGTCTGGAGGAAGTAAAAAGCTGGATGACGAGATCCGCTCTTAAGCTTAACGGGGATAAAACTGAGCTGATGCTCATGGGCCCCGCTGCTCCAATGCATTTCGATTCCCTCTGGCCTCCATGCCTAGGCACCCCTCCTGCACCTAAGGACAACATAAAAAGTTTGGGGGTATGGCTGGATAGAGCCTTAACCTTTGACACCCAGGCCATCAGGCTTTCTGCAACCTGTGTTGGTCTCCTTAGGATGCTGAAAAAAGTGCTCCCTCTTTTACCTGTGGAGGCCAAGCAAGTGGCTGTTCAAGGCCTGATCCAGTCTCGACTGGATTTTAACAACGCCCTGTATCTCGGTGACCCCGACTACACACTGTGCAAGCTGCAGATCGTCCAAAACTGCGCGGCTCGCACTCTGCTCCAGCTGCCACGGAGACTGTCAGCCAAACCTGGGCTGGTTAGCCTGCACTGGCTTCCAGTTCGGCAAAGAATTGCCTTTAAGGCAATGTGCATATCCCATCAAGCCTTCTGGCACAAAGGACCGATAATTAGCCGTGAACTTATTACACAGTACCACCCTAGGAGACATCTTCGCTCCGGCCAGTCCTTTTTAGCCACGGTTCCCAGAATCAGGCGAGCCAGGGCTGGTGGCAGGATGTTTTCCTATAATGCCGCCCAAGACGTGGAACCTCCTCCCCTTTCAACTCAGGTCCAACCCTAATCTGCTTTCTTTTCGCAAGCAATTAAAGACATTTCTTTTTAACGTTCATAATTAACCCCCAGCTGTCCGCCTCTGACAAAGGACCACACTCTCTAGGTAGCGCTTTGACGCCTCAGGGCAGCAATTGGCGCTTTATAAGTTGACGTTTCATTTCATTTCATCACCCGTGTGGGGGGTCGCTTGTGGGCAGCGAGGTTCTCCCTGATCCCAGAGCTGCAAAGCAGTCTTCCACTGATAGTGGGGGGAGGGGGAGAAGGGAGGGCGCTTGGCATAGTCCAGGGTATACTCCTCAATATGCAGTAATCCCCCCGCCCAAGCGTGTAGAGCTCATGTATTGCATTTAACACTTATTTTTCTCTGACAGGTGGCCAGAAAAAAATCCAAAATGCCGAGGAGGCATGGAGTGCTTCTCTAAACAGGAGGAAACCAGGAGCCACTTGCCGCCACTAGGCCCCACAAATCAATCGGCAATGCAAAGAAAGATAGAGTGGGGTGCATTGTCTCTAGAGTTATAACCATCATCCTTCAGAGTCAATCTGTTGTGGGGGATGGGTACCTGGAAAGGCGATCGCCAGGCTCGCGAAGTGGCGAACGTTTCTTGATGGTTTTGAGAAAGTGATCAACTTGCTGTGGATCTGTGAAGGATTGCTTACCCTGATATGTAACCCGCAAGCGTGCCTGGTATATTAGGGCGTATTGGATTAGCATTTTCCTGAGTTTTTGCTTGACCTGGAAAAATGTGCGTCTCGCCTCTTGGACCGCAACTTTGAAGTGCGGGTAAATGGTGAATTCATTGCCCTCGTGATGAAGTGACTTTTGCTTTCTGGCCAGTTTAAGCTCTGTTTCGCGGCCCCGATAGTTGAGAAGATAAGCCACAATCGGGCGTGGGGCGCTCCCTGGGGGAGGTCTGGGGCCCAACGAGTGGTGTGCCCTTTCCATAATAAGTTGGGGAGAAGACCTCTGCGCCAAAGGTATCCCACAACAGGCGTTCGATAAAATCTTCCATGCGCTCTGTGTTGGTGCTCTCCGGGATTCCTATAACATGGATGTTGTTGCGGTGGCTGCGTGCCTCAAGATCTTCATTTTTGGCAGTGATAACTTTGAGGAGCTTGTCCTTTTGTGACACTTGCTGTTGTATCTGAGAGATGGTGTCTTCATTGTCAGAGATTTGCCGATCCGCCTCCTTTATCTGTTTGTCATGTTTGTCTACCTTCTGCACTATAAAATCCATGCAACTGCTCATGGAGTCCATTTTACTGGAGATATCAGTAAGGCTGTGTTGCATGTCTAATAGCAGACTTTTAACTTCATCTTCCGGGGCCGGAGAGTGTGACTGTGACTGTTCAACAGGGGATTGCCCGAGTCGTCCGAGTTGGAACGTGTGGCAGTCTTTTTTAGTTTCGAAGATGACTTTGGGTTGACGGCCATCTGTCTTCCCCATTGTCGCAGGAATATATTGCGCTGGAATCAGAGCAACAAACAAGGTAGGGGGATGTGCCAGTGATGTCTGTGCCACTAGAAAGTAGAGTGGTGTGTGACTACCAGCAGTGACGGTGACTCTTCCAGGAGAAGTGGGTGAGAGGTACTCCTGTACCAACGCCTCAAATTAAGGTAGCGGGAAGGATCTCGGCCCGCAGGAAGGATGGCCGGTCCAGCAATGTCAGCAAGCGTAGATCAATCTGCAGTGTTTCTCGCAACCAGACGGACGAAGCGTGGGCCTCTCCGTGCCCGGCAGGTGCATGCAACTGAGTCTCACCCACAATGTAGAATGCGAGGGGTGGCCGGCGTGAGAGGTATCCGCCTGGGGTGTATGCGAATGCCAGTGAACAATGAGCCCGGGATGACAAGTTCCCACTCTGTTCCACCCTGTCAAACTAGGCCGCAGCAGTATATAGCTTTTCAGGTATAACGCCCAGAAGCAGGAAGAGAAGCAGGCAATCAGGGAATGTCTTGATCCCAATCAACTGGGGTAGTGCAGGAATGAGAGCAGTGCCGTGTGGTGCCAGAAGAACGCCAGTATTGTGTCAGGGGAGCCTGAGGGATTACACACAGTGCCAGAACACTGCATGCTAGTTCGCGCTGTCTAGCCTTGATTAGCGCCTACTGCCACATAACTCTAAGAGGAGCAGTGGAGGCCGATAAGTGGCAGATGCAGAGTATCGAACCAGCCGCTCCGGATCCGTCTGGATGGGCTCACAGTATAAATCAGCCTGGAGAGCGACCTCGGGACTTGAGCAGTGGAGTTAGCCGAGCAGGGCTGCAGGTGCATTGCTTCTCTCACCTCGCGCTCAAAGGAGCTCGGTACAGGGACCACTTGTAGCGTCCACTGGTGTGGAGTCAGCAACCGAAGCCAGGACGGTGATGAAGGGACCAACAGACTGGATCAAACGCTTCGGGGACACTGGAGTGAACAGGCACGGTAAGTCTACCACCGCGCGGTCCTCTGGGGCCTCCTGCCACGTCGGATCCCCGGGGCTCGTACAGCGAAATCAGCCGGGTAGGTCCGCAGGCACGTCTCACCGCTCACAGCGAGCCCAGAAGATTCCGGCCCAGGGATCGCTCGCAGTGTCAGCGGACGCTGATTTTTTGAACCAGAGCAAGACAGGATGTTTAAGCAAAGGCGTTGGACGCTTTGTTCAGTTTCTGTTAAGGAGATACCAAAATAATTGCTAAATTATGCCAACAAGCTACCAGATCCTCACAGGCGTGCGGCCATCTTGGTCATGCGCCACCTAGCGTCCCCATCAAGAAATAATTCACCTTTCCAACAGGCAGATAGAGCTCCAGGCCCACGCTGAGGACCTTGAGAACAGGTCAAGGCGAAATAATATACGGATCAGGAATGTCCCAACATCTTCCGAAGCAGGGAATGTGGAGGAATATATCAAGGCCTTCTTCACCCAGATCTTGGGAGACACACTGGAGTCGGAAATTCCCCTGGATAGAGTTCACCAAGTTTGGCCCCGTAAAGCATTAAATATGCCTCCCCCAGACATCATCGCATTTGTACACAGCTTTCCATTGAAGGAACACATTCTCCGGGCTGCCAGGGGCCCAGACCAAACGCTCTTCTGTGCCCACCTGCTCCAGCTGTACCAAGATTTATTGGCGATCACGCTGCAAAAGAGAAGAGAGTTTCGTCCAGTGACCACATTCCTTAGAGATATATATATTTTTAGAAACAAGGGAACCCAAATACATTGGTCAGGGACCTTGGGTATCAGTATGTTATGAACACAGTGGTCCCTAACAAGGACAATGAGAGCAAGGTAATTGGATTACATGCCTGAGTAAATGCCCGATTGATTGGTGGAAACTACGGTGGATTGCCTGCGATACTGCGCGGTTTGTGAACCGGAGGTAATGCAGGGCATAGGAATGTAGATGCCTCTGTGTGAACTCAGGCATGCAATCCAATGTCCTGATGATGATTCCACTTTCTTTTTCATGGGATCAAAACATCGTCAACTCTTTGACACCTTAACGCAATTATACTCATTATTGCTCATGTGTAATTGTGTCTCTCTACATTTATGCTTGCCGAATCAGTGTATTATGCCCAAGCATCAAGCTTTGCCTGAGCCCTTTTGTTTTGTTTTGTTCGTATCTTGCTGGATGCAAGATTGTGTTCCCACTTTATTGGTTGCCACGCATTTGAAATATTAAAATGGATCTTGTCCGGCTGGACAGTACAATATAGATCTTATTCTAAGTCTATATTCATCCCCTTGCTCTCATTCTCCTTGTTAGGGACCACTGTGTTTATAATGCACATTCCTTTGAGAGAATGATATCTCCTACACCTGGTGCCGACTAACACTGTGCAATCACCTTGCCCACTGCCAAGGCACACACCAGAAGCATACAGGGGCCGGGGGGCAATGGAGATCATCAAGATGACTTCAGGCCGCCAAGAACCAATCCATGTGGCTTATTCCTCGAAGGGTGGAGACCGCTGTGACAGGCCTCTCCCTTCCAGAGACTTTGCTTGTTATTCTGGGGTTTTGTATTTTCTTGTTTCTAGTTTATACATGTTTACTTGAAATGTACCACTATGCAGCACTGGGTCAGGGCACAAGACGGGGATGGCAGGGACACTACCGTATCACTTTCCACACCTCAGGGCTAGGTTTCACTACACAATGCCGTTAGATAGACTGCAGGGTGGGCCACTACCTCATAGCATACCCCTACTCACTCGCTATGACTGCAGGTGACACCTTAAAAGTAATCTCCACACAAGTGAAAGGCCTTAACAATCCAGTTAAGCGCAAGCTGTCCTTTCCTATTTGGAACATGCGGGGGGAGATATCTGCCTCATCCAGGAGACTCATCTTCTCACAGGCGATTCTCAGCAACTTAAATCTAGATCCTTCTCACACCAACTCTCCTCCTCATCAGGGCGTAAGGCGGCAGGGGTAGCAATTCTATCTTCTCGTTCCTTCCAAGGTTCAATTGGCCCTCAATTGATGGAACCTCACAGGCTCACAGACACTAAACCTGGGTACCCTCTACGCACCTAACGAAGGACAGGAGCACTATATTCGGGAGGCTTTGGATGGGACCCTGATTACACAAGATAGATTGGACCTCAACATAGTCTTCTATGCACAGGGAAATGGCTCCGTTCAAAGGGAGGGGGGAACTAGGTCACTAACAGAGGACGGGCTCACTTGGTTCAGAGAAATCGGACTAATAAATCTGTGGAGAGTCTCTCACCCAAACACCAGAGACTACACATTCTATTTGCATGCTCATAAATACTATGCCCGATTAGATTATTTCCTGGGAACCCCAGACTTGCACCGACTCCTCCGCTGCATTGAAATCGAGCCAAGAACCCTATCCGATCACTCAGCACAGATAATGGAGATTCATAATCCCCAGAAAAAGGCATACGCAACTCGGAATTGCTGCTGCCCATCATATGGGATGCACTGAAGACGGATATCAGGGGGAACTGATATCAATCTCGGCTGCTCAAAATAAGCAGCATAAACTCAAATGGACCGAGTTGCAGGAGCAGCTGAGAGAATTCAAATGTATTCATCACCAGACTGGCACCCCTAGGGTCTGGCGCCAGCTGGAGGCCTAGTGGAAAAAACTGGCTGGCGTGTATCTCGACAGAGCAGAATTCCCTCTGCTGCACCTTAAACAGTCATATTATTTGAAGGGGAGCAAAAGCAGTAGGCTTTTGGCCACCAGGCTCAGAGCCCAAAAACAAGTTAATTCCCTCCTGGCAGAGAAAGGGGAGTGTTAGACCTGGCATCATTGGCGTGGTTTTCCCTGACTTTTTGCCTCTACCTCCTGTGTTTTTGATGCTGTGCTGGATTTTGTTTTTGCTGGCTTGTCTAATTTGGGCACTTTGCCACTGCTGATCAGTGTCATAGTTCAAGTGCTCCCTGTGTAAATTATTATTGTGATTGGTTATCCATGATTGACATATTTGTGTTACCAGTAGGTCCCTAGTAAGGTGCACTGAGTGTGCCAGGGCTGGTAACTCAAATGCTACTAGTGGGCTTGCAGCACAGATTGTGCCTCCCACATGAGTAGCCCTGAAAAAATGTCTCAGGCCTGCCACCGCAGTGCCTGTGCGCAGTTTGTTAACTGCCATGTTGACTTGGCAAGTGCACCCACTTGCCAGGCCTTACCCTTCCCTTTCTTTTCTTACACATAGGACACCCCTATGGTAGGCCCAAGGTACCCCCCTGGGCAGGGTGCAGTGTATGTGAAAGGTAGGACATGTACTGGTGTTTTTAACAAGTCCTGATAGTGAAATACTGCCAATTTAGTTTTTCACTATTGAAAGGCTATCTTGCCCATAGGACAGAATGGGAAATGCTTTGTAACATTTTACACGCATATCTTTCCATAGGCATAAGATAGAAAATTGCAGTCTTGTATCCCTGAACTCAGAATTTAATAACACATCTTTTAGTGAAGATGGTTTTTAAATTATGTGTTTGAGAATAGCACTTTTAGAAAGTGGCTATTTTCTTGCTCAACCTTTCTGTGTGCCTCTGCCTGTTTGTGGATTGACTGTCTGGTTTCAGTGTGTCAAAGAGCTTGCCTCCTGTTTTGAAGTCCCAGGAACAAAAGGACTTCATCCCCCAGCTCCCCTGAACTTCCCTGCTGGGAGTTCTGACCTGCCAAGAGGTGCCTATAACTGTGTTGGGCCTCTGGAGGTTGTCTCTGCTATTGGGAGCTGGAAGAAACCCAAGAGAAGTAAGAAACCCTGTTTCTGATGCCGTCAACACTGCCGCTGTGATGCTGCAACATTCACCGAGGCCTGGGGAGCCACTCGTGAAGTGAACAACGCAGCCTGCACCGCAGCTCCGACATCCTACGATGCCCATTGACGCCAACAGTGATCAGCCGTGCCCGACGCCAGCGCTCGCATCGACTCCGTCTTCACCAGCACCTGCATCTTGTTATCGCAGCGCAGATAACCGCTGAGAGTGACTCGAGGAACTCGCCACTGTCACATCATCACCGGAACCGACATCGGCCATCTTCGACGCCGTGCATCGTCACCGACATCGCTTTCAAGGTACTGTTTGTTTGGGGGTCTGTGTGACTCTGCGCCCGACGCCGCGATCCTCGCGGGAGGTGCCGTACTTTGGATTTCATACTGTCCTGACGTCGTGATAGTTCCAGTTGGTGTTATTTGATTTCTACAAGCTTATTTTTGCAACATCCTTTTTAAAGACATTTCACTGAGTATCTGTATGTTGGATTTTTGTTGTTTTGGTCTTGTTTAGTTTAGATAAAGATACTTTATTTTTCTAAACTGGTGAAACTGGTGTGGTATCCATTTGTGGTGTTTTCACTGTGTTACTGTGAGTGTTGGTACAAATACTTTACACATTGCCTTTGGGATAAGTCTGTCTGCTCGTGCCAAGTTGCCAAGGGGGTGATCAGGGGTTATCTTAAGTGTGAATCCCCCTTACCCTGACTAGAAGCAAGGGTCCCTATTTGGACAAAGGTGCCTACTTCTGCCAACTAGAGACCCCCATTTCTAACAGGGAGGAGTTGGTAGATGGCGTCAGCATAGTATCCCACTTTAGGGACTTTTATGGGACACTATACTCAGACCAATCAGTCGCCCCTGAGGCCATAGCGAGCTATCTACATGACTCCCCTGTAACTGCATTGACGGCCTCTCAGGTGTCCTCCCTTGACAATCCCATACGAATAGAGGAAGTCATAGCAGCTATTTCGAGGCAGAACCCGTTGAAGTCCCCGGGCCCGGATGGAATTTCCTCTGGGTTTATAAAACATTTTGCTCGATGCTCGCCCCTGTCCTCACCCGACTCTACAATGCCATTACGGGCCTGGACTCCCTTCCGCCCTCGATGCTCGAGACGACCATTGTCGTCATACCCAAGCCGGGCAAGGACAAACGGTATTGCGCTAATTATCGCCTGATATCACTTTTAAATGAGGACACCAAACTCCTCACTGGGGTCCTCGCAGCCCGCCTCAATCCTCTGATGCAGTGACTTGTACACCTTGATCAAGCGGGATTTGTCCCACAGAAGCAATGTGCGAAAAATACTAAAATACTTTTCCTCATAATCAACAAGGCTCATCGCAGGCAGGGTTCAAGCATGCTGCTCTCAATCGATGCTGAGAAAGCCTTTGATCGGGTCCACTGGCCCTTTCTATGGGAGACTTTGATGCATTTTGGATTAGGGGGCGATCCGCTCCTGGATCCTTAGCGGCTATGGGTCCCCGACAGCCTCAGTGAGATTCAACAGGCTAGTCTCAGAGAGCTTCCCAATCTGTAGAGGTACAAAACAGGGTTGCCGCCCTCCCATCCCCTATTCACTCTGGATAACCTCTAATAAGCGGGATTGCCTTGTGTGGGGAAGAACATTGCATAAACCTGTATGCAGATGATGTCATGGTCATGCTCGATAACCCATCTGAGAGCCTGCCCTCCCTGCTAAATGAATTAGCAGAGTTCGGACTGGTGTCCGGATTCCGGATGAATCTTCATAAATCTCAAGCTCTTAACCTCACAATTCCCCGCTTGAAATGGAAGTATTAAAAAGAGCGCATGCGAAAGGCTGGGCGTTTGATTCCATCCCCTACTTGGGTGTCCAGCTCTGCAAGACACTAGAGAAGACAAATGCCTTAAACTATGGAGTGTTAAAAGGGCGCATATGCACAGAACTAGACCAATGGAGACACTATGCACTTTCCCTACTAGGTAGGCTTCCGGCCATTAAAATGGCTACTTTGCCCCGGATTCTCTTTTTATTTCAGGCCTTACCACTAACTCGACCAACTAGTACAATTGCGACCCTCCAGACTGCACTGAACCCAGAATGAGTAGAGAGCGGAGCAGGCTTCCTCCTGTGGAGGGTGGCCTGAGGGTGCACTGCCTTTTTCGGTATTATCCAGCTGCCCAGCTCTGCTATCTTGTGGAGTGGTCCATGGCAGAGTCAGAGAAACACTGGCTGTTCATGGATACAGCTCTGGCGGTAAACCTTGCTGCCGAGGGTCCCGTTCTTGCCACGAGCCCACCAAGCACTGAGTCCATACATTTCCCCAATAATGTGTTCACAACTAAAGGTGTGGGATGGATGCGTCCGCAAAGAGAGACTGGCTACCCTACCGTCTCCCCTGACCCACATAGCACGCAACCCTGACTTCACACCTGGATTGGGACCATCATTTCACATATGGCGGGAGGCGCCCTGAAAGTCGATAGGACACTTATTCGATCTGGAGGGGATCCTCTCTTTTGACGCACTATGGACTGACAATGCTATCCAAAGACTGAACGCTATAGATACCTCAAAATCAGACATTGGTTAACGCACCCGTCCATGCACCAGGGAGTAGAAAGGCCATTGATACCTTATGAGAAGTGGCTCATAGGTAAACAAAAAGACAAACAACTTATTTCTGAGCTATACGCCCTGCTCCAGCCTAACCTACGCAGAGACAAATCCCCCTCCCAGAAATGCTGGGAAAGTGAGATAGGTCACCAACTCTCCCCGAAGGAATGGCATGATATATATCATCGAGCAAGGCCCACCACCTACAACATAGCTAGCATTGAAACAGCTGTCAAACTTCCTATTTATACCTCACCCCGGTGAGGCTCCACAGGGGGAACCCAGCCCATAGTGAGAACTGCTGGCGACAATCTGGGGTAAAAGGCATGCTCACTCACATACTTTTGGACTGTCCGGGGGTCGCAATGTTCTGGAAGCTGGTACTGGACGACATCGACACTCACTTCTCCACTCAGCTTCCCAGATTCCAATTACACTTTATTAGGCCTCCCTAGCCCCCTTACTTTCCCTCTCTCATCTTGTAGAGAATGCAAGATTAACATAACGCTGGGGGCTGCTCATCAGACCACCTTGGCAATATGGGGGAGACCCACAATCCCGACTCACATAACTTGGCTCTGACGGTTATGGGACATATTGGGGATGGAGAGACACACCCTTACACTGACAGCACGATTCAGAACCATTTGGTGTCCCTTCATAGCGCTATTAACTAAGGAATTTAGGGAGTCTGTTTGGGTCTGTGAGTGGGTGCATGAGTGTCTGAGTGGGTCTCTGAGTTGGAGCATGAATGTCTGAGTGCATTTGTGAGTGAGTGCATGAGTCTCTGAATGAATGTGTGAGTGTCTGAGTGGGTCTGTGTGTGGGTGTGAATATATTCTTTTTTATTTTTGCTGCTATATTCGTGGATTTGACACAGCGTTATGTGGGGCACGCTGAGCATTACAACAAATTAATGAACATCGAACGTGGAAAAATATACTATTTTTTAACATATTTTACACATATGGAGTCTCTGAAACACTCCTATATTTGATACATGGGGTCAGGGTACCTCTATCCTGGCTCCTTATACCACTTTTCAGGTTCACTTTCAGCCCTAGCAACTGTGTCCCATTTTTTCAAATGGCGGCTGCAACATTTTGCACAGGTTGTGGCCAGCAAATCACGGCGTTCCTGTTGGTGCACTCATTCACGACTCGTCGCAAAATAGTAGCGAATTATTAACAACCATATATACAAATTTTGAATTTCTTTAATATATCTTTAAAGCTACTGAATGGATTAACACCAAATACCAAAAAGGGCACTTTCTGGACTAAGGGATAACCCTCTGCCACATTTGGTGTAATTCTGTCCAGCGTTTCTGGCTGTAGACATGTGTGGGAATTTACATGAGAAACGCACTTTTATTGACCACCCTTTTCTCAGCAAGTAAAAAAAAACTTTTCCTATGGAAATTAGGTTCTAACTATAACTACCTACTGGTGACCGGCAGTAGAATTTGAGGGCAGCGCTTCCCCTTGTCATTACAAAGTATTTCCTGGGAGGACGGCGCTTTCCCTATTTGTTACGTACGGGTGGAAGTCTTCTCTACCGTGAGAGGCACTCCAGTTGAACAAGCACATCATCTGAGCCAGCGTGCTGCTACCTTTGCTGTGCAGACCGAGGAGCCTACTTTGGGGTGAGAAACGTGCCAAGGTAATCAGCAGAAGCCTTGCAGCACCATCACGACTCCCTGCTACGGGACCCCCAGTGCTCCGTGTTGTAGGAGCATGCCCTGAAAACCCCCTGTAGCGCAGCGCTACAGATGTAGGGGGCATTGTCTTTATTTGCATAAGACCCCACGCTCATAGTGTGAGCACTTGGGGAGACTCTGTTCATCACTCAAACCTCAGCCCCGCCTGTCACCTTGCTATGTCCTGGCACCCGGGGAATGCACACTTGAGTGGCAGTCCGGTTTCTCCAACACTACTTAGTAACTCCAACAGCCACTGCAGCCAGATACTGCTGTATCCTGACCTGCGGCAGTGCTCTTAGTTGCTAGATTTTGACCTGAGCTGTCCCAAGTGCTCCGAAGTGAGTGGGTGCCGCACCTTTTGGATAAAGCATACGTTGGGGGCATTGGCTCATGGAGCGATTCTTTGTCCTGTGGGGTCAATCTTCCACAGAAACCCCGTTTGCCACAGGGAAGTGGCTTCACTCCATATAGGAACTTGCCTTAATTACTGCATGAAGTAAAAGGGGATGTGCTCTGGTGCCTCATGCACAAATTATCGCATAATATTCAGTGGGAGAGCAGGGGTGCTGTGCATTATGATGTCATGCTAATTTAGGTGATTATTGTATCTTTGCTGAATACCATGGGGCAGATTTACAAGCCCCTTGCGCCACTTTTGCGTCACTTTTCCCCTGTTAAAAGTGACGCAAAATTGGCGCAAGGGGCTTGTAAATAAGCCCCCATGTGTTTTGGTGATTGTGAGTTTTACTCACCACATGCTGCATATGTGTGCTGCTCACAGTTGGTGACTATGGGTTTCCTTCATTACGTGCAGCATTTTATGCTCTGACATTGGGGTACATCATGTTTATGCCTGTTAGAAATGGGATTTCTGGTTAGCTGAGGCTTGCGCCAAAGCCAGGCAGAAACCACCACTCTAGTCAGGATAAGGGGGAAACATCCTGTAGATAACCCCTGCTCACCCCCTTGGTAGCTTGGCACGAGTAGGCTGGGTTATCCCCAAGGCAATGTGTAAAGTATTTGCACTAACACTCACAGTAACACAGTGAAACACCACAAATTGACACCACACAGGTATTTAAAAAAATATATATCTTTATCTAAAATTAAGCATGACCAAAACGACATAGATCCAACATACACAATAAAATTGGTTTCCACAACAAAGATCCTCTTGTAGTGTTCTTTTTTTTTTAAACGTGCAGAAAAAGTTCCTTTTGCAAAAGCGCACTGATGATGTTAAAAATACTTGTGGGCTTCTTTCTAGCATATGGAAACAATGGTGCCTGTATCAATGACTGCCCTGCTGTACTTGTAGCACCTGGGCGTGCTCGCTTTCACTTTTGGGAAATCATCCCCTCACTAAAGCGCGAGCCAGTCACCAGCAGGACACTGCCTTCCACTAAGGCCCACGCTGTATTCTAAAAATGCCCTAGTTGCCCTTTACATACCAAGGGGGCGACATTCTCTTCACTGCCCCCGCTGCACCTTAACTCACATGGGGCACCGTTCTTTTAAATGCTTGCGTTGCCCTTTAAATACCAAGAGGGCGACATTTAAATCACCGGAGGGTCCCGACTGTTGCCTCTTGAATCTCTCCCTTCACGATGCGCTCATGAACTCTAAACTCAAAGAGGGTGCTGCCTCTCTGACTCCCCCGCCGCCAGCTCCTCGCAGTTTTACAATCCCCCCCAGACTAACACGAACGCTGCACTCGGCACATCAGCCTGAGCATTACGAGGGGGGGTTGTTTCCACTCCTGTGTTTGTCAGCGGCCTGTGGGTGGTTCCTCCATCAGCTGGGAGGCTATCGTCACGCTCAGGGATCCCCACGCGGCTCTTGGTAGATGAGCCCCCAGGTTGCTAGGCATCGCCCCAGAGACTCTCCTTTCTCAGCGCGGTGAAGTTGACACGAAGCCTTCGGGCCGCCCACCAGGCGCGCTCACTCTCCCGGGCCAGCGGTGGTGAAATCAACACACCCACAGCGATCTGGAGCAAAGCAGATGCCCCACAGATCTACAGCTGTGCGCTAATCTGCACAGAACGTTCAGGGCACGATATAGGGGCAGATCACGCTTGAGGCGGTGCAGAACTCACGACAGGCCCCAGCTGTGTGCCGATGAGCACACCGAGACACATTTCACACGGGCAGCTTCAGGAAGGCACAGGCTGTGCGCAGAGACACGCACACAACAGCTTGAATTGATGTTTTCTGGAGAACTTCTGTATCCCTGAGTTCCCAACAGGAGGCCAGCTCTACCCAGGCCCTTGGAGCCTCTTAGGACACAGCACACATCAAAATCCTTTCTTTTGAAGAAGGGGGGGACACAGCACACAGCAAAGTCCTTTAGCCTCACCCTCAGCGGAATCAGTAAACTGCAGGCCAGCCCCAGAACACACAGCAAGGGCAGCACTTCTCCTCAGTTTCTTGAGGTGATCTCCTTGGGCAGAAGTTCCTCCTTGGTTCCAAAGTAGTCTAATTTTACTGGGGTTTCAGCTCTTACTTTTATACGTTTTGTTCTAACATGTGGGAGGGATCCAGGATCCAGTCCAAACAAGTTCTAGGTGCCCTCTGCAGGGCATGTCTTCTTCCTTTTTCGAGTGTGGGCCAGGGCTATCACACGCACCACAGGAGGTGGAGCCAGCATTGTGGTAGGCAGCCACAGCCCTATTCAGACCCAGGTGCTACTCCTCCCCACCATTCTACATGTAGATGGGTCTATTCAGCCTAGTGCTGACTCATCCAGTATCCTGCAGCCACCCCCAACCCCTGTCACTCACAAACCAGACAGTCAAACACAAACAGGCAGAGGCACACAGAAAGGTTGAACAGTAAAATAGCCACTTTGTAAAAGTGCTATTTTCAAACACGGAATTTAACAACCACCTTTCCTAAAAGATGTGCTATCAAATTCTGAGTTCAGGGATACCAGACTTCAGCTTCCCATCTTGCTCCTATGGGGAGATATGCAGGTACACATGGGACACAGCATTCCCCATTCTCTCCTATGGGCAAGATGGCCGTTCAATAGTGAAAAACGAAATTGGCAGTATTTCACTATCAGGACATGTTACCCACACTAGTACATGTCCTACCTTTCACATACACTGCACCCTGCCCAGGGGGGTACCTTGAGCCTACCATAGGGGTGTCCAATGTGTAAGAGAAGGGAAGGGTTAGGCCTGGCAAGTGTGTGCACTGGTCAGGACAACAAGGCAGTTCACCGACTGCGCACAGGCACTGCGGTGGCAGGCCTGAGACACCATTTTAGGGCTACTCCGGTGGGTGGCTTAATCAGTGCTGCAGGCCCACTAGTAGCATTTGAATTACCAGCCCTGGCACACTCAGTGCACTTTACTAGGGACCTACTGGTAAAACAAATATGCCAATCATGGATAATCAATCACAATAACAATTTACAGAGAGAGCATATGCACTTTAGCACTGATCAACAGTGGTAAAGTGCCCAGAGTCCTATTGCCAACAACCACTGGTCAGGAAAAACAAGGGAGGAAAAAGCAAAATGTTTGGGGATAACCCTGCAAAAAGGGCCATTTCTAACAATGCCTTATACTAACAGAATAATAAATACTTTTCAAGAGGCTGCATATTATGCAAAGTAGTGTTTTCTTGCATCATGTGTTGCAACATAACAGTCGTTCTTTTATTGTACGCATTGTGATGTTTTTGACAATTGCCTAGTTGGCAAAGTAATTACTGATATATGTCATCTTGGTCTATGATTTATGTTTAATATACCTTATATTTTTATATATTATTGTGCAGAGTCTCTTTTGTGGTGTATTTATTATGCCACTGGGGTGAGGGTGTTGTGCAAATGCTTAACACATTGTCTCTGAGGATAAGCCTGACTGCTCTGTGCCAAGCTACCCGGGGCAAGCGCAGGTTATCTTTGGTGTGCAACTTACTTACCCTGACTATGGTGGTGGGTTCTGCGTGGCTTAGGTGCAAACCCTAACCAACCAGAACACCCACTTCTAACATATACACATATTTATATTATATGCTGCACATAAATAAAAGTAATGCAAGTATTAACAATGTTTTCATAATTCCCCAATTTTGCTACTCTTGTATTTGTTTATTTTTATTATTATTGTGTTAATGTTAACTATTGTTTACTTTTCGTTCATACTTAATATCTTTACATTTTTCAGATTGCATTTTGCTGTTACATTTTTTTTATATATTCATATGTGTTTGTTTATTAGTAGCACTTTTTAAAGTATTAAAGTAGGGTATTTGAAATATTTTTTTCATTTAATATTAACAACATTTTGGTTGTTGATAACTTGATTTTTTATGTTTTTATATTTTAATGGGGTTAGGCTATTTTGTAAATTTTATTTTGTTTTTAATATTTAGGTATCTTAGATATTTTTTTGCTGTGATATTTTTGTAGTTAATATTAGTGCATTTCATTTTTAAGTAAAGGGTTGCAAAATCAAGGTTCACAAAATTTTTGGGTGATGTTTGTGTATTTCAATTTAAAAGAGTAATACTTCCCCCAAACTATTTCTGCTAACTCTACTTCAATCACCTATTGCTTACTTAACTCATGTGAAAAAAATGCCCAGAAATTTGGTGATGAAAACATTACATGTGGGAGTACCTTATTAAAGGTTTTAAAGTTTTTGGTAAGACTACGTTACAAACTGTCAGCAAAATTTATCAACATTTTAACTGTGGTGCAACGTCACCAAAAGTGACTCTCACTAGTGCAGACTGTATATTTGAGACTTACTTTTCAACACTAATCCCTAACTCCAGCTCTCTTTACTATTAGAAAGTATCCTTAAAGTAACGAAAAGTAGCACTATGAACTACTTTGTCTCAAGGGAGTTTATCATGGGAGGTACATGGGTATTCGCACGCAACCACCAATGGTTTTTTATGCAAAGCCTTATCTACTACCATTTGTAAATAGGGCTGTGCGTAACAAATGTTGCCTCGTGGAGGACAGGGCAAAAAAATCTTTTGCCCAGACTTTTCTTACTTTGCATGTGTAATGTACTGTGCAGCACACTTACAACGTGTTACAAAAGTTAAACTTGTCTAACAATAGTATTTTGTGCTGGAAGACACCCTTCCATTACAAAACCTATGCCCGAATCACACAGACACATTTAAACCATGGTGCAAAGGTGTGTGCATGGCGCTTGGCAGGAAGAAAATGCATAGTATATATGGTGCTGTCCTGTTCTATGCTCATCACGCAGAACAGCAACTTTGATTGCTACGTTCTGACATCATCTTTAAATGAAACACACCTGCAGAAAGGACAGCATCCCTTTTTCAGTCGGTGAGGTCTACAGAAGAGGAAATGTTTCTACACAAGAAAGTGTCCATGGACAGGTCCGGCTGGTCTGAATATTTTAGTCCAACTGACAGAAAAAGAAAATGTCATTCATCAGGGTTAAGTTTCAAAAGATAAGTTTATTGAATGCATAAAGAAAAAACATCAAAGGATCATATGTTACAACATCAAAAATACATTGTGGAAGGGATCAATAGTAGCATATAGGCAGGAATCACAAGAAAATGGAATTTATGGCAGGAAAAAAAAACAGACATAAAGGTAATAGTAATCACAAAATCAGAAAATTCAAGGAGGCTAAGCAACTTCTTGCATAGGGACAGGAGCAAAAGTTTTTTTAGCACTATTGTCTAGGAATTGCGTAATGGGGTACCATAGTTGTAATCTTTTCTTGGCAAGAGACATAGGAAATACAAAGGTCTTGTCAAGTCTATGATTGTGACATACAGAGTACCACCAAACATTCATCAGGTTGAGTGACCCAATTACTACCTTGATTTAAAAAGCCAATATTTGTATACAACACCATAAAGGCTAAAATTATGCAGATCGAAAATATTAGCAAAATCTTCTAGGATGATGTGTATACACCTAAATTAAAATTGTTTGCAAGTTGCAAGTGTGGGCCTAATCTGCTAATGTATTATCCTTTGTATTAATTGCAAACTTAGTCTTGACGAGCAGATTGTGCACTAATTTACCAGAGACCACACTCACTATGTTTTAAACTCTCAGTGCCCACCCGGAAAGAGTGGTAACTGAGACCACCAGAAATGGCAAGAGGAAAAAGATAAGGTGCAACCTTTAATAAAGGCACGTGCAAGGGGCTGCACAGCTTTACACTGCACCTGTGCTTTTCCGATTGGTAAGTACTTTGGGGCATATCATCAAGCCCCGGAGATAAAATTATCGCTGCTTTAGCGTCCGTTTTCGGACGGAAAGCGGCGATAATTTTATCACCTAAGCAGCAAGGTCACGCTATCGCGTGAATCCTTGCATTATCACCCTTTCCCCCAATGCCCATCTTTCAGCCGCGGCCCGTGGAGGGAGTTCCGTGGGGCAGAGAGGCGGGGCGGGGGGGGGCAGGGTGGGGGGTACTAAATCTTGGAATATGGATAATTGGAGGTAAGTAAACAATTAAATAAATAAAACGAATTTCGTAGCGCGCGCTGCATTCCATTTTGCGATGCAGCGCACATGACGAAATTCGTTTTATTTATTTAATTGTTTGCTTACCTTCAATTGGCCATATTCCGGTTTTTAGTACCCACCACCCTGCCCTTCCCCCGCCCCGCCTTTCCGCCCCATGGATCTGCCTCCACGGGCCGCGGCTGCCATCTTTGCATCTCTATGCCCTGACATAACTGGAGAAATGTCGCTAAGCGACATTTCTACAATTATCAATGGGCACGCTAACCTGCAGAGCGACAAGCAAAGTAGCAATAACCTCTGTTATTGCTACTTTCCTTACGCCTGCTTCAAAACTGACTTAGCCATGATATCCTATGTAAGGTGGATATCATGGCTAAGTCTGCCTTGCCCTATCAGCAAGCTTTTGCCAAACCTTGTGCGATTATCGCTGTATTTCCAGCGATAATCGCACAATTGGCAGCTTGCGCTCTGAATTTTATCGCTTTGGAGATAAGCGTTGCTGATAGCACGCTATCTCCGCAATAAAATTCAGAGTTGGCCGGCGATAATTATCCTCGCGCTAAGAGCGCTGAGCGATAATTATCGCATGGCCTTGATGAGATGCCCCATCGACACTATGGTTTGCGTCACCTTGCACCAGGAGCAAATCGTTAGTATACAACGGGATATAAGAGGAGGTTCAGGGAATCACTGTCCTCTAAGGTTCTGAGGCTTATGGTTCACTCAAGAATGGCAGGGCAAAAAAGATGGGTGTAGCTTTACGAATTTCTTTAAGGATTGGGCTCAAATTGTGATCACAGGATATGTGTCTCTGCTTTACATTCAGCGTTACCTTGATGCTAAAACGTATCATAGTCTGCATTTTTAATAAGCACAAAATGTCCAGAAACTGTACGCAATGGCCCAAGGAGTACATGGCCAGGGTAGTTATTTGTGACGATTCTTAGTGGTGTTAATCACGATTAAAGCTGAATGCCTCATTCTGTGTTCATCACACAGGTTTACCAGGCCCAGGGTGGGAAGATTGAATGGGTGCATTGAAGCGACTCCAATCTGTGTCTGATGAGTACATGAGTGAGTGACTATAGACATATTTAAAGTGTTTAAGGGTTGAAAAGTCGAAGAAGTATTTGGATTTGACGATCCTATCCCGAATGTGAAGAAACCAAAAAAATAGCTCAAGCATTATTTCAAGCTAAGATGAAACATTTGTTTTCCAGCTGTTCAAAACATTTCAAATCAATTATGGGCATGCTGAGTGGGTGACTGGGTGTGGAGATTCATATAGCAAATATTTACCTTTCACATTGATGGGTGCATCAAAAAAATCTTAACCATTCAAAGAAAAGAAAATAATAAGGTGCTCTATAACATTCTTTAATTTTCGCATAAACAAGCCCAGTTTTTTGTGATCGATTGTGTATCCTCTTACGTGTAAACGGACCCTGGAACGTTCTGAAAAATAACATTCCATTTATAGCACATACCACTGTATACCATGCAACAATATTTACATATTTTAACTACATTTGTGATTTTTATTCAATGTATATGTTTATTTGCAACCTTTTCTATATGAGCATGTTACAAATAGATCTACCAGCTAGACGCTGTAGCTGTATTATAATAAAGTCGACATGTATGGCTCTATTTTTGTTGCCTTATTCTTCATTTGCTCGTCATCAGAGTCTGGCTGTGTAACGTCACTTCCTGTAATATCCTCGCGCCGTATTTCTCGAGAGCAATACGCTGTCACGTCAAATCTTCCAGTTATTTTTCAGTGAACGCAGTGCACTCATTGAACATTGTATTCGTTTCAAATAAACACAGCATATAATACAGAACCAAAAGTAAATGTGACCAATATTTTTTTCGGTTTTGTTACTGACCAAAAATTCATCGAAATATTCGTAAAATGTACTGCAGTTGGGGCTGGATTATACATCATGTGCGTCATCAAAGGGGCAAAAATACAAAGCGCTTCTATTGAATCTAATACATTTTGCACTGCATTGAGATTCGAATAGTGGGGAGCAATAAATAATCCTCTTCGAAGTCTTTCAATGTGAGGTGTATACATTAGTAATAATATATGAGATAAAAACCTGTCCTACGCATTTTCGTTTTAAATTCTAACCATGCCCACAATCGCGGAACGACGTCAGAGACAGCTCTCGGAAAAAGGCTGCCACCGCGCAGGCACCGGGAGGAGAATTGAAGGGTTTGGCAAACTGCACTTTCTTCGCCGCATTTCCTTCTGTCCGCATGAGTGTCGCTGCAGCAAGTTGACGTCGTGGGGCCGCGTTTCCGGTCTGCCAGATGTTAGTTCGAAGGAGGTTGACAATGCTGCTTCCAGCGCACCGGTGATCGCTGCACACCTGCCCCCAGCATCCCCGCGCGTCTCAGGTCACATAGTCACCTTAACAAACGGCAACGTTTGAAGCCTGCTTCTGAGGCATTTGTTAAGCTGTAGGAGGGGGACCGTTTGCGCTTCGGGTCATTTGAAGACGTGACTCACCGAAAGAGCATTTTGTGGCTTTTTTTGAAGAAGGATGGAATAACGATATGAAACAAAAATATATCCACTGACGCGCTGCGTGGTGTTTGTTGTGTTAAAAGGATAACATTTTAAGCATCATCTATATCTCTCGAACCAGAAAACTACAGCCAGTCACTCATCTCATAAGCAAATTTAGTATTAGCCTATCTCAGGAAACAACAAAAATAACTGCACATTTCGTATGTAACTCTGTTTTTTTGACTGTTGGAAATTGGGTTGTTGGTTAACTGGGGTTTGAGCCCTGGTCAAGCAACAGCCACAATCCCTTGAACGGTGAACAAAAAAAAGTCACTTAATGAACCAGCGCTTGCACTAATAACCTTGGATAGCTTGGCTCTAAGCAGGCAGGCTTAACTTAGAGACAATGTGTAAAGTATTTATGCAACACTTTAAACAGTAAAACAGTGAAAACTCCATACAAAAATATCCCACACTGAATTAGAAAAATAGAGTAAAATGTAATAAATAAACAAGACTAAAATGACAAAAATACAATCAGTAGAATCGGAGTTATGAATTTTTAAAGAATAAAGTGAAAAATAGTGCTTAAAAGCATAAAACACCAACCATGGCTATCTAGTTGCGCTGGGAGCCACACCAAGGGTCCATGACCTGAGGTGCATCATTGTGGGTCTGGAACTCTCTGCAGCTGAGTCCAGGAGCCGGCTTAGGAGCCTTTTCTGTCCCTAAGGCTCAGATCAGGAGGCTAGCACACTAGCCCTTAAAGTGACTCTGGGGTCCTGGGTTCAAGATGGAGTTGCTAGTCCAGCTCTTCTTCTCCAGGTAAGAGGGCAGCAGGCAGCAGGTCAGCACAGCAGGGTAGCAGTTCCTTTAGAGTAGCAGTCCAGCAGAGCGGCAGTCCTTGTAGCATCACTGCAGTCCTTCTTCTTGGCAGAGTGTCCATAGGTCCAGAAGTGTACTGAAGAGTTGGCGTATAAGTTCCTCTTTTTGTACCCTGGTGCCCAGGTTCAGGAAGGTGAAAGAAGCTTCTAGACTGGCTTTGAAGTACATGGAATTCCTTACCTCCCCTACTCTGTCTCCAAACTGGCTACAGTAACATTGTGTGAAGGCAGAGCACAGGCTATTCAGTTGTTAGTGAGGCTGTGCTCAGCTCCACCCCACATCCTGTCTGCAGATGGCCCATCCACCCATCCAGGTACACCTAATCCCTCTACTGTGTGACTTTCTGGGAGAAATTCACAAAGTTTAACGGTCAGTTACACCCTGCACCCAGTCATGTGACCCAAGACAGGTTACAGACACAAATGGGCTAATTGTCAGGTAAATGCCAACTTGTCAACACTATCCTGGTTACTTGTGCAACTATCAACCCAATGCATTTCGGGCTGAAAGCCCTTCTTCAGAGGTAACTGCAATTTAAAAAAACGTCCATTAGCATTTAGGAATTAAATCCAACATGAAACTTAAAAATATACAACACGATACTAGAGTATGCAAAAACATACCAGCCTTTACCTAAATGTACTGTGAATTACACGCAAACTTAGCCAAAATCACTACTGTAACCCACCATCATCTATGAAACTACCCCCAAATTATACGTGCACACAAATGTACGTGCTCCTACTCTGTGAACTAATAAAGAACACTGTCACCTGCCAAACTCCAAAGAATATTCAAAACTAATTTAAACTTCCTTTCAACTTACTTTGCCTCCAGTATAAAGACCCTTCCCTTTTTCTGCTCCCAAACCGTCTGCTTGGTACACATTCGCGCAGCATCAACATAGTTCTTCAAATGAAAGAAGCCAAGTGTTTTACGCCCCTTTTTAAAACCCCACAGGTGCAGCCCATTCAATTAATTTTCAAATTGCAGTTACCCCTGAAGAAGGGCTTTCCGCCCGAAATGCATTGGGTTTATAGTTGCAAAAGTAACCAGGATACATCGTTGATTCCATCTTGCTGCATGATAAAGCCTGGATGGGCCTATATGCAGCATTTGAAGCTTGTAATCACGTTGCCTCCGTTTTGAATTTTGAAATTTTGAAGAACATGGAATAAACATGGATTACTTGAAGAAAAAACGAATTACAGTTTTCATTAAAGTCATTTACGCTGTGCAGTTTGTGACTGGAGTGAAATCCTGCCCCAGCCCATTTTGGAACTTTAGCAAAGGTGCTCACTGGGACAGGGCACACTACAAGCGCACACCCACAACTTGTTTGGAGTATTGATCACGTTGAAAATGGATAAAACGGTGTGCATGGACTCATTATTTGCAAACTTGTCTAAAGTGGCATTTTCAAAACTGTAATGAAAAATTCCACTTTACCATTAAAGAGGTTTTATCATTCCAATTTCATAGGCCCCAAACATGTCACATATCTACTAACTACCATTTGGAATTTACAGCTTATTAAGGTAATAAGGAATCTCCAATGTTATCCTATGGGAGGGGTAAGCCTCACAGTAGTTAAAAACAAATTTAGGAGTTTTTTACTACCAGGACATGTAAATCTTAAAATTACATATTCAGCCTTTTAATTATACAGCACCCTGCCATATGGGTTACCTAGGACCTACATTAGGGGGGACTTATATGTAATAAAAGGGGAGCTTTTAAGCTTGGCAAGGGGTTTAAATGTCAAGTCGACTTGGCAGTTTAAAACTGCATTCAGGCTGCAGTGGCAGGCCTGGGACGTGTTTAAAGGGCTATTTAAGTAGGTGGCACAATCCGTCCTTCAGTCCCACTAGCAGCATATAATTTATAGGGCCTGGGTATATGGAACACCACTCTATAAGGGGTTTACAAGTACATTTAAATATGTAAATCCTGTATAAGCTTATTGCATGATGTGTCAGGGAGAGGCACTTTAGCACTGGTTAGCAGGGGTAAAGTGCACAGAGTCCTAAGGCCAACAAGAACGAGTTCAGCAAAAAAATAAAAGGAGGGAGGCAAAAAGTTTGGGAATGACCCTGCAGAGAGGGTCAGGTCTAACATTTACTTTTTTGAATTTTTAAAGTGCAGCCTGTCGGTTTGTGCAGGACTTCAAGTGGGATGTAAAAAAGGGGCATGTCTAAAAGGTGTGTGGCCTATGTAAATAAGGACATGGCTTTAACACATTTCAGTATTTTGGTGCCTCTTTAAGCTTTCTGTGATTGCATCCAGATATTCTACACAACAAATGACATACTCCTAAAACCTGGGTCGAATATTGTCTTTGTCAATGGTACTTAGCAGTCTAAGACAAATGTGTCACCACTGTGATTTTGTTGTGAATAATTAATATTGAAAATGTTTTAATTCTGAAATCATGAGACTGAATCAAACATTAGTGAGCCCTTTGGAAGGGGTGGGGGTCTTCAGCGTGTCTCAATCACTCCATTTCACTTTATGCTAAACAGCCATTTTTCTCCACATCTTGTCCATCTACACATGTTACACCTCTCTTTTTCCTCTTCAGCACCCTTTGTTCAGTTTTCTGAATGCACTTACTTGCATCCCCTTCACTAACCCCCCCAAACACACAATACTTCCACTCACCTGTAAGCACTGCCTTTTTCTTTAACTTTCACAGTGTCAATATTTTGACAACTGTGTACCTCCTTCAATCACCGAATCCTGCACAGAAAAACAATTGCAAATGTAATACATTGCCCTGTGCACTCTGCAGAGAGGCCAAAAATTGGATGACCATGTATTCTGAACACCTTCCGAACCCACTGACACGCACTAAGAAACTTGCACTGTCTTGAGCTTCAACTCCTCAAACATGGCTGGTTATAAACACTGGGAGCAGACACAGTTCAAATTATGCAGTAGGCAAGAGTAATATGAAACCTGAACAAAATAAAACTACAGAAACACAACGTCCTAGAAAAAGCAAATACTCTTATGCAGGATTAAGTAAAACGTGAAATATAAAAGGAACTAAATTGTTTACATTGATTGTCTTAACTTTATTTTTCATTCACTGTTCAAAAATCAATCAGTGTTTGTTGCCGGTAATGTTAACGACATGAACATAGGGCCCAAACGGGACCCACTTAAATGACCATTTTTAATTCCTGCTGGTTCTGAGACCTGGAGGGACCTGACCCACTTAAAGCCTTGGGTGTGTGACTGAAAACATTTTGGGGTCTGCTTTAAGTACTTAAGAGTACCAGAGCTCCAGCCACAGCCCGTATAGGGCGTGCTAACGGGGCGGTGATGTGGGGCGGGGGAGGGGCAGGGTGGGGGGCTTTTAAAATGCGGCATGCGCGCGCAACAAAATTAGTTTTTTTTTTGTTACTTACCTGAAATCAGACGTATGCCGCATTTTACAACCCCCCACCCTGCCCCTCCCCGCCCTACGTCACTGCCCCGGTAGCACGTCCTATACGGGCCGTGGCTGCAGAGCTCGCTCTCTTCGCTTTACAAAGATCATCCCTTCTGCTGATTGCAGGACAATGCTGCTTGCCCCTGGCGCTCAGAACGAAAAACACCTACAGACTGTGGGGCAGATTTACAAGCCCCGTGCTCCACCAGTACGTCATTTTTGTGACGTACTGGTGGCACATGTTACCGCTCCATATTTACAAGGACAGGAAAAGCCACTGCTTGGCTTTTCCTGTCCTTGTAAATATGGCCCCTTTACACGCAGCACTTTGCATGAAAGGAGCGCAAGACACATTTTCAGATTTGCAAGGAATCGTATAACTGGAGATGCGTCTGAATACTACACCACCGGCGCAACGAGGAGACATTTTTTCATTTCTCCACATTTTTTCCTCTTTCAATGCGTGCTGCATTCTACAGCACGCATTGAAGGAGGAAAATGCCTGTAGTGATTGTGTTTGTGCAGGAAGGTGCCCTTTCCTGCACAAAAACAATCTCCCCATGATGCAGGCATCCTTGCACCTTCGTGCAAAAGTGCCTGCGCCCGGCGCATGGCAGCAGTTTGTGCACCAGCGCAGGGGAGTGCACAGGAATGCGACATATTATTGTAAATATGTTGCATTCATCTGCTTTGGAAGTGCCGCAGCCAAAGGGCTTGCGATGCCACGCTGCGGCACTTCCCTGTAAATCTGCCTCCGTATGTGGGTAAGTACAGTCCATAGAATTGCAACAAAACTGCACGCTGTTCTAAAAATGTGGTTTTGTTTAAAAAGCGCTCTCTCGCTTTAGCCTCTCCTTCGGAATTTGAAACATGGCATTAATGGATAATGAGAGTTGAACTTCCTGAACCCCATACCAAGTTTAAATGAGGTGAGGGTGTGATAGGTTTTTCAACAAGGCTTTGACAAATTGCAGACGAAGAGCCCAAACACAGAATAACATTCTCCTTACAAATGTGCCCTTTATCCCAGAAGGAAGTGACACCTAAATACAAAAGTACCCCCTTCTGGTAGTGGCAGATGAGGACAAGCTGGACAACTCACTCATAGAAAGGATAGGCCCTAGGGCCAGCAAAAGAGCAACACAAGCAAGTGGGAATCGAGGGATTCCAGTGACTGCATTTGGCACCTATAGGTCTATAATGACCACACAGAGACAAGCGCGAGATCAGATGTATGATGATGTGAATTTCCGAGGCAAGACAGTGCCTGTGTTCCACTGTGCCAAGATGCTTGCCAGAAGGAGTGCATAGGCCAACGTGGCTACTGCCAGAAGTGGTGACATTGTGGCATCTGAGGAATATAAATGGAAGTCATGCTTTCCAAAAGTACTCATTTGCAGTTTGACACCCACTGGTTTGCAATTGGAAATTCAGTTTGTGGTGCAACCTCTAACCTCCCAGATCACAACAGTATGTGTTCGTTTGCATCGCATTAGACAATATCTGCCCTATTAAATACTAATTAAGGAGGCTGTGTTTATGATCACTTCTGAATGGCTCGGAATGCAGGGATCGAGGACGGCAAAGGACAGGAGACATCAATCCCCGCATTAGCTATCAAAACAGGAAACTTAGAAAAAAAAAAACACGCACACAAAACCATTCCCATTATCATTTGTTCTCATTCAGGAAGACAGAAGGGGGGGCAGGCGGCAGTGGTCCCCGGGAACCACTGTCTGCAGAACCCAAGATCGCCAATGTGATTCCCAAATACGAGCTATCATGACGAGAACCACCCCCCCCCCCCCTTTGCTTATCAGTTACCACACCTACTTGGGGGTTGGTAGCTTTGTAGTGGTTTATGACAACAACTGCAGTCACACACCATTGATACACCCCTTTTTGGATCGCATATAGGAGGATGCTCTTTTCATTGCCCCCTCTTCTTTGCAATTCGAAAAGGGGCATACAAACCCTTTTATGAGTGGCACATAGTTTTGCGACTCATAAAAGGGGATTTCCTACATTGCAAAAACACTTTTTGTGGTCGCAAAACCAGTGAATTTGTGAATTTCTGGGTTTGTAAATGAAAAAGGGCTCTGGGCAGCTTGCCATTGGTCACTTAATTTTGTGATACTGTTGGTGAACCTCGCTAGCAGAGCTACTCGTCGTTTTGCATAAATATTGCACTGATTGAAATAGTCTTGCAAGTTAGAAAATGCCACTTGTGCCCTGCACTTTATTATAAACCATCTGCCACACCACAAGGAAGGAAATAGGTCAGAAAAGGTATAAGAGAAGAAAGGATTCCAGGAGGTGGATTTTCCCGTTAACAGACCGCAGGAGACTGCTGGCTTCCACCCAGGTTTAGAGACTGGCTGTACTTGAGGGACGGGCCAATAATCACCCTGGCACAGGTCTACTTATTATGTTGACTACCGCCTTTTGGATACTGCTCTAGGGCACAGAAAAGGCAGTGCTGGGCCAGTATTTTCCTTTAGAGCCAGTTCCAAAGATTCCTAAATTGTATCCTATAGTTGGAATAGGAAAAAGTTGTATGTGGAGAAGACCACTCTAGCTTCCAAGTCCTTTTCAGAGGACATTATAGTTGGTATGTTTAGCCTGTATAAGAGTATCTCTCAATGGAGTCTTTCACTGCATCGAGACATTAAGAATGGTGTCTTTCCACAATGTCACTGCCTAGATTCTGCCTCATTAATATACCTACTAGGGTTTAGAAGCAGCTTCACTGGGCCCATGGTGGTCTCTTCCCAGATGCCTCAGCCAGATGGTACAATGATGGAATTGGTGTTTCACACAGCGTATTCTTAACCGTTACATTTTCTAGCAACATGCTTTCAGCTGTGGCCACCAGAGGCCAGTTCTGAGTGAGAATATGCTCTTAAAACTGCACATTTGGTTCCATTCGTGTTCAAGCTGGTGAAAAAGATATCTGGTAACGAAAGCTTTCTCTCCTGTTCTGTCCTTGCCCCACGCCTAAGTCCTAGTGACTGCTGTGTCAACCAGATACCTCCTCCCTGTGCATCCTTTTCTCAACCCAAGTAACCATTAAGACAAAGATCACATGGCCATGATCTCTCGGGTTAGCACATGGGCTTCCCCGGTTTCTCCCTTTCCAACCAATACACTGGGCTATTCTGCCTGGCCACCCTCTACCCATCTGTATCATCTTTTTCAAGTCTATTGCTATATGCAGCATTTTGACCAGGCCTTGGGTGAAAATGAAGGCTCAGTTCAGCATGCAGTCTGGGGTAGTCACTCTGTCACATTTCCTCCCCTCCCCTCCAGAGTTTTGCATGCATTTGAATACATGCACTACACTATCTGAGAGACCCTATTAACATATAATCCCTCCTGGAAGGGGTATTATCCCTACCTCCCCAGTGGCATATGGGAATGAGATATTTTTCATTCTTTTCTGGGAAAGGAAGCCATTTGGAGACCTCAGTCCATCATGGATTGGAAACTGGTCATCAGTTTTGGTAACACTATCCTCTTCAGCATAGGTATATTGCAGGAGATTATCTTTTGAAATTTGCCTGGGAATATTATATTCTTTATTGATCAGAAAGATGCATACTTTACTGTGCCTATTGCTCCTTCATACCAGCAATGTCCAGGTTTTCAGTCCCTTATGGACAACCCCAGTTCTGAGTCCTGCTATGTGCCTTTAAGTCAGCCATTGAAAGGATGTGCCAACGACCTGGCTACGTATTGGAAATGATTCAGACTTGGGTTATTCTGCATTGCTGCATAGACAAGTGTCTCATCCATGGAGCACCTCTCGCTACAGAGAAAGAGCTTAAGGATAGTTTACAAGCTCCACTAGAACCACTGCCGGCTACTAAACTTGAATGACGTGTATCTATTTCCCAATATATGGGAGCTTGTGAGATCCTTCTTTTACAAAATTTGCACAAAAACATTTCTGCCCTACACTGGGCTTTGGAATTGTCCCAATTACAATGTCTGCACCCTTTTCCATGGAATTTCATTGGCAGCTTTCTGCTAATCGTCTTCCTGGGCTCCTGGTCTAGGACACCTGCTCCCCCCAGTCATCTTGATGCATGTACTTGTGAACGGGTGGGGCACAATACTGGCATGCTCCCGAACCAGGGTCTTTATACTCTCGAAGAAGCATGTTTATCCAAAGAGAGGGAGCCTTTAGTAATTTCCAATTAAATCCAGAAATCTTCAGATCAGTTGAGGGGCTGTGTTCTGTCCTGTGAGAACCTGGTAGACTGAGGCTATGTGAATCACTACAGAGGCACTCATTCCAGATCTCACAAGAGCATTGCTCACAAAGTGTCCCTCTGAGCGGAAAACACCATTCATTTCCTGAGTGCTTCAACATCCCAAAAGTGTTGGACTCATCGGCAAACACTATGAGCAGGGTAGGGTCTTTTCCTCTTCCACCAAGTTCTCCCTATGAATAAAGATGCTCCACCTTATATGCCAGATGATTAAGACTCATTGAATAAATTCATCATGTCCAGATCCAAAATATGTCTCCCAAAACACCTCAGAAATTATGGACCATTTGTCCTGGGGGTTAACACCCTGCACACACTTTTTATTAAGACCCTTCTATTTGCTTTCCATTAATTTGCCTTAATTCCAGAATTCATGGCAGGATAAGAAGAGAGACAGCAAAGATTATTCAGTTTGTGCCCTTTTGGACAAAGTGTCCTGATTTCTGCTCCTTTGGAAGATAGAGTTTTGCCCCAGAGTTAGATCTCCCTCTCTCCCTGTCCCTGAGGTGGACGATCCTTCTCTTCCAGTCAATAGTGTTCATGTGACTGATGGATTCGTTTCTGGAAGTTCCAATCTACAGATTAAAGATGTGTCTAGAAAGATGGTATTTTTTTCCTAGCATTATGGATGTATTCATCGTTAAAGTCTGTGTGCATAAGGTGGTCAGGATCTATATGTCTCACAGAGCTAATTCCCAGGCCAAGGATCCTCTCTTTGTGAAATTATAGGTTGTTGGTAGATGAAGAAAGCTGTTTGGCAGACCCTGGAAGCAGGCTATGTTCTCCCACTGTATGTGGGTACTCCAGCCATCTGCATGACATATCCCTCTGTCAAAGTCATTTTGTATTGCACCATCTAGGGTTGGTGCACAATGGATGAAGAAGCCACATCGAATGAGACTTCTTGGGTTTTCTTGATTGAAACAGTGATTGGTACAGATATTCTGATATCATTATGATGATCTTGAGTACAAGGAACAAAGTAAGAGAAAAGCTATAAAGTCTTACTGACAACCTTTACTGTACTTTCAAGCATTGATTGGATACTATTGAGTAGAAACAGAAGGTCTGGTGGAAGTGGACCCTGTTGTACCATCCTTAGGATGTTGTGTTTCGATTTAGATGCCCGTTCATAGGTTTCCCTAAATCATGTCCTTATAAAGGCACAATTCGCATTGCCCCTATTTGGGCATAGAATCCCAGTCCTTATTTAGGTATTAGCCATGCTATCCAAATACAGGCATGGTCACCTACATCCGTCCATCCCACGTCACAACGAGTTCTTAGAAACCAGACCCTTAAGCCATCGGGACTTTCCCTAGCTAGGATTATTGATTTCTCCAAGAACTCATCTATTATGCATGAACTACTATTCCTTAGGGGTTCATCCATGACGTCTTCCACTGCCCGACTTCACGTCAATGCTAGCATTCCTAAGCATATTACAGGTATAAATATACCTTCCCTTACCATGGCAAACCACGGCACGGCCTAGCAGGACTTGACTGCACGGCTCGCCATGGCAAGTTCAGAAGAGACCATATCCCGGCCTGACACACTGACCAGATGCTGCCATCCCTGCTCGCAGAGAATCCAGCTTCCAGTGTTCTGACTCTCTTCGCGGGGTGTTAGAGTTTGAGACCCAGAAAGTGATTCCCAACTCTCTCATTCTAAGGTATGGAGCTGACTAGAACCTAGAGGGACTCTTGGCATATAAACTTAGTATATACCATACTATAGAAAACAGCACCTACTCTTACCTCGTGTTGTAAATTGAAACAACGATGTGATTAAGCATTTACTAAAGACATTAATCCCCTTCCTCTAGATCATGTTTTCTCTGTTATGTTGACCGAAGTTCGGACTCCATTTTGTATTGTCATGCTTCCACGTGTTCCCCACGAGAAGAGTCCAACCTCTGTGTTAGTTGCTCTTGTAATCTGCCTAGTAACAGTCTATAAATAGCTCTTTTGTCCATCTGGTACATGCCCAGACTTGACCACATCTGTTATCAGTTAGCCTTGCTTGACCATGTTTTCGCGGGCTCAAGGAGTGTGTTAGCTCCGCCCACATATTGACTCAGTATCGAAAATGACCATAAATGGTAATGTTCTTCGGCCTCATGTTGTATCCACCCACTTATGAGCCCCTCTATTGTGTATAAAAGGGGACCATGTACGTAAGTTCTTTGTGCTACTCTATGCAATACTGAAGAGTGTTGTGTGGATTGTAGGACCACCCTTAAGGGTTAATAAATGCTGTCTTTATACTTTGCAGTTTCCGTGCCAACTTCCTTATAGATTCCATTACAGGAGAGCGAACCCTTGTGTCCTGCAGGCCTAGCTGGGGCCTGTACTCATCAATTGGCGCCCGTCACGTGGGGCTCATCGGCGACTCGGATGCTCGAAGGACTGGTCGCGACGAAGGTGAGGAATTTGGCCAGGGACGTGATCACTGCCAGCGGCGTCTTAGCCCTGGCATCCCGAGGTTTTTCTTCCTTCCCTTCCGAGCTGACCGTCTGGGTGGCGCCGGTCCTCGACTGAGACCTCTTCTGTCGGTCCTGCCGTGAAAGCCGTTTGGGCGATTTTGGAGCTTGGCAGTTGGAATCTGGACTCTTGATTGGTAAGAACCGTTGTACGGTACTTGCTCCGAGTTTTTTGAAGCCTGGTCTGGCTATTTGAGTTTGATTTGTGATGACTAGTCATATTTTGTATTTGTCTTTGTGAAAATATATGCGTTGCAACACATATAGGCAGGTAATGTGGAGAGATTTCTCCGGAGCTGTGTAACCTTGAACGGCGCAACGATTAAGTGCCCTTTTCTTTATAATATTGCATATTTTGCATTATTTCTGAGCATGCCTGCTTTTAGCGCACTCCGTAAGTGGTGTTGCTGCTTTAGAAACCGGTTGAACCTCGAGGAATCTGCTCCAGCTCCCCCAGAGGGGACTCCTAATAGGGATATGTATGTGAAGCATGGTCTTTCTTCTATAATGTACAGCACAGTATGGAGGAAATATACTAAAAAAGATCCTGAGTTGCGATGGCCTTTGTATGGATCGTTTGATATACGTAAGATTGAGTATGTGGAACAATGTATGTGTAAACGGCGTGCTCGGCAGGATATGTTTGAGTGTGTGCGGTTGTGGGTGAAGGAAGTGCGTGAGCGAGAGAAGCGTGAGAAAGCGCTGTTTGATAAAGAACAACGGAAGAATGATCATGTGCGAGCACAGGAAGCGAGGCGTCGGGAGGACAAAGAACAAACGGAGAGACAAGAGAAAGAGCGTAGGCTGCAAGTCTCGGGTCAATATGCTGTTCGGCAGCCACTTTATCCTGTCCTTAATAATATTGATGATGATTTTTATTTACTAGATCGCTCTCCGCCCCCTTATGTGGGCGCATCTGCTCCGAGGCCACAAGATTCTGACCCGGTTCCGGGTAAGGTAGATACGCGGTCCATGCTGTCGGCTGAGCAAATGGCTGAGCTTCGGCAAGTTTCCTTTCGGGCACTTAAGGGCAAGGTGTCCCTGGATGAATTGTTCCATACTTGGGGGCCGTGGCAGGAGAGAGAGAAATTGTATTTTTTGGGTCACTTTGCTGATGAAGTGACTGCTGCTTACCGGAAATATTCCAGTGTTTTTGAGCCTGATGATGTGACATTGGATGCTAAAGCATTGCATAATGGTGTTTTCTCTCCCTCTAAGGCTCCTGACACGGCTCGGCGGCTGTTCGCTTTGCGGGACGCGGTGCTGGCCCTTAAAGGAAAAGCGCGACAACAAGCAGGGGAGGTGAAGCAGTCGGATCCGTGTACAGCAGAAGGCCACTCATCCACCTCCCAGTCAGATAAGGATGGCATAGTGCATATTAAACCAATGCGAGAGGCGGCGCCTTTGTATGTTCCTCCTAAAGGAGCGGGGACTAGCTCGGACATTACCTCCGCCGATGCTAAGGGATATTTTGTGTATAATTGGGTTTATACTCCTTGGCATAGAACTGATGTTATGGCCTTAAAGAATGCGTTGCCTGATCCCCGCAAGAATCCAGCGGCCTTCTACGAAGAAGTCGAGGGGGCCTTGAATTCTTGCGTTATGACCTTAGCAGATATAGACCTGTTCTTTGGCCTTATTCTACCACCGGATATGTGGCGATCTGTCCGAAAGGTAGATGATATAGTTGCCTTTAAGGCTCGGTGGTCTGACCTTGAGGATGAGGATAGGGAACGGAAGCCCGCGCAGAAACCACCCCAGAGTATCTTAGATCTCCCTGCTGCTATTCTGACTAAGTTGAAGACAATTATCCCCCCTAAAAAGATTGACTGGAATATGTTAGCTTCATGTAAACAGAAAGTTGACGAGTCGGTTGCGGACTTCTTTACGCGTTTCGAGGAGACGTTTCATGATTTTAGTGGCCAGTCGCTTACTGATGATACGGGTCGCCACCTCTTTGCGGATAAATATGTGGCTAATTTGCTGCCGGCAGTTGCGACCCGTTTGAAAGCGAGTGAAAGTTCTTGGTCTTCCGCTACACCGACGGCCCTCCTGACTATCGCCCAGTATTATGAGCGTCAGGAGCAAGAAGCAAAGGGCCAGGAGGAAAAGAAATCGAAGGATTTAAAAACAAAGGTGATGTTGGCACAAGTATATGGCCCGCCCCGACGGGGTAGTAATAGAGGTAGGGGAGGATTTTATGGTCCTCCCTCGGGCCGATCTGATTTGAATAGGAACCAATGTGCGTATTGTAAGCAATCGGGTCATTGGGCTAGGGACTGCCCGGTGTTGCATGCTTCGCGTCAGGGGCATACTCAGGGTGGCCCGCGAGGTAGAGGGGGTTTCTCGAACTTTAGAGGGAGTTCTAACGAACAGGCTCGTTTTGACTCTGCTGGGCAGCACCGAGATAGATCAAATGTTTTCGATCGCCAGCATCAGTATCAAGTGTCGGGGATTGACCGATCGGGGTACCATGACTCTCAGCATGCATAGGAATGCGTTGGATGGGGGTTAGAATCAGTTGAGGTGCCGGTCGATCAGAAGGGTCCTTATGTATCGGCTTAGGTTTTGGGCTCTACTGATCAGTTCCTAGTGGATACAGGAGCGACACGTAGTGCGCTGGCTAAGCACTTGGTTCCGGGGGCTCCCCCATCCGGCTTAATGGTCACATCGGTAGGGTTTGACGGTACACTCTCCCGAAGCCCTCTTTCGCAGCCCCTCATGTTTAAGGTTGATTCCTTTTCTGCACCCTGTCCGTTTCTGCTTGCCCCGTACACACCGGATAACATTATGGGCCTTGATATGTTAAAGCATTTTAGGGCTACGATCCGCTGCTCCCCTGCTGGTGTGCGGGTAATATTGAATGACAATTACCCCCGGTCTGAACGGATGTGTGCGATGTCAGAGGATGCGCTGTTAGCTACCCTCCCTCGTGCTTTGTGGGCAACGTCGGATACTGATGTGGGACAAATGGTGATTCCACCGGTCCACTTTAGTGTCCAGGAGGGGGCGGTGTTACCACGCCTCCCACAGTACCGTATTTCCCAGGAGGGCGAGGAGGCTCTCATACAGATAGTGCAGGATTTGATGGCGGTAGGGGTAGTGGAGGAAGTTCCCTACAACATCTGTAACAGTCCGATTCTCCCCATACTGAAAAAGGACACGGATGCCAGAGTTTATCGGTTTATAATTGATTTGAGAGAAGTAAACAAGATCGTGATACCTCAGTACCCAGTGGTTTCCGATATCACGACGTTGCTTACTTTGGTCCCGCCTACGGCGACTATGTTCTCAGTGATCGATTTGAAGAATGCCTTCTTTTCCATTCCCATTCACCCTGATAGCCGATATCTTTTTGGGTTTACATTAAATAATAGATCTTATCGTTTTTGTAGGATCCCCCAGGGCTACACAGAAAGCCCTAGCATTTACAGTCAGGCTTTGAAAAGACAATTGGATTCCTTTGTTCTGCTCGAGGGGGTCGCTCTCATTCAATATGTCGATGACATCTTGCTGGCGGCTGACACCCTGGAGTTGTGTGAAAAAAGTACGTTATCCTTACTTTCCTTTTTAGCATCCCACAATCATAAGGTATCTAGGAAGAAGTTGCAATTCTGTAGACCAAAGGTGACTTATTTGGGTCACCTTTTGTCTAAGGAGGGACGTGCACTCACACCGGATCGTATCCAAGTAATTTTGGACACACCGAGACCGTCCACGCAGAAGGACGTGCGTGCATTTTTGGGTCTTGTTTCTTTTTGTAGACAGTGGATATTGGGGTTTTCACATATAGCTAAGCCATTGTTAGCCCTCTTGACAAAGGACACGCCTATCCCAATCCCTTGGTCAGATGAGTGTGATACTGCTTTTCAGCAACTACGACAGGCCCTTTGTTCAGCACCAGTGTTAGGGACTCCTGATTATGCAAAACCCTTTTCGTTGTATGTGCATGAGAAAGATGGATGTGCATTGTCAGTTTTAGTGCAGATGCACGGCGATAAGCAGCGCCCTTGTGCATACTTTTCGGCTGTACTTGATCCTGTCGCCCGAGCATTACCGGGGTGTTTTCGCTCGGTTGCGGCGACAGCTGTGTCAATACGCCAAAGTGAGGGAATTGTGTTATCCCATAAGCTGTTGGTATTAGTCCCCCATGCTGTTGATGCCCTGCTTAATCAAACGAAGACGCAGCATTTGACCAGTGCCCGTTTAACGGGATATGAGTTGACGCTTTTGGGTCCTCATATTACGTTGAAAAGGTGCGTAACGTTAAACCCGGCAACATTGTTGCCATACCCCGAAACCCAGCCTGAGGCGCGGAGAGCACATGATTGTATTCTTGTGACTGAGGAACAAACAAAGGGTCGTATTGATCTCCAGGATACGCCCTTTCCAGATGTAGATGGAGAACTGTGGGTGGACGGATCATGTCTGAAGCTACCAGATGGTACGACTTCAGCAGCGTATGCAATTACCACGTTGCAAACGATAGTGGAGACTGCACGCATACCACAGAAATCAGCTCAAGCAGCGGAACTGATAGCTTTAACACGAGCATGTGAGCTCAGTACAGGATTGTGTGTGAATGTTTATACAGATAGCCACTATGCCTTCGGAGTAGCGCATGACTTCGGCCTACTCTGGAAGGAGAGAGGGTTTTTAACGTCACATGGAGTACAGATAATGCATGGAGAGTTAGTTCACAATCTTTTAACTGCATTGACATACCCAAAGAAAATTGCCATCGTTAAGTGTAGCGCCCATAGGAAAGTAGTTGACAAAGTTGGAGAAGGGAATGCGTTGGCAGATCGAGTAGCACGGGAAACTGCGATGCAGCCCGGTGCTACTGCCATGTATGTAGTAAAGTCGCAGGTGGAAAGATGGCATGATGCGAAGGAGGAAGTGCGGGAAATGCAAAGGGCCGCTTCTGACAAAGAGCGGGAACAATGGGCTAGTGAGGGAGAACTGGATGATGAGGGCTGTTGGAGAAATAAGCAGATGGATAGATGGAAATTACCCACGGCTTTTGTACAGCCTATGGTTCAGATGGCACATGGGCTAGCACATGTTGGAGCTTCCGCAATTGTAAAATTGCTTACCCAAGTCTGGGAGCATCCAGAGATTGCTAGCACGGCAAAGAGGGTGGTGCAGACTTGTATGATCTGCTTGAGGTATAACCCAGGAAAGGGTACTCGAACTCCAGCAGGAGGATTCGTGACACCCACTGCACCCTTCGAGGTTTTGCAGATGGATTACATCCAGCTTGAGCGCTGTAACAATTTGAAGTATGTTCTAGTAGTGGTTTGCGCCTTCAGTAAATGGGTTGAAGCGTACCCTACGAAAGACAATACTGCAATGACTACTGCGAAGCTGCTGTTGAAAGAGTTCTTCCCTCGATATGGCGTCTGTAGACTTCTGTGGAGTGATAATGGGCCTCACTTTGTAGCGGATGTTATAAAGTATGTCTTGAAGGGCCTGGGCATCACCCAGAAGTTTCACGCGGTATTCCACCCTCAGTCTGCGGGACTAGTCGAGAAGTATAATGGTACACTGAAGCTCAAGATCGCTAAAATTCAAGCTTCGACGTCTTTGACTTGGCCAGATGCTCTACCACTGGCGTTATTGTCAATTAGATCGGTACCACACTCTCGAACTGGCCTTACGCCGTATGAGATTGTCTTTGGACGCCCAATGAATATTTGGGGTCCACCAAAACCTAAAGCTGTGTATGATGTACCTTGTGTAATGATGAACGATTATCTGGCACAGTTAACGGATAACTTGGTTTCTATTCATCAACAGGTCCGAGAGGCGCTCCCTGATAGGTCCACCGGTGAAGGACATGGTCTTCGACCTGGTGACCACGTGATGGTGAAAATATTTGACAGAACAAACAGCTTGGAACCGAGATGGGTGGGTCCTGAGCAGGTCCTCCTCGCAACGAGGACGGCTGTGCGAGTCTCCAACAGAAAGAATTGGATCCATTCCCTGCACTGTAGGAAGGTGCCACCCGGATTGGTGGAACCTGCCGTGCTGACCGATCAACGAGAAATCTTGGCTGCAGAGACAGGCCGTGCTGCGGAGCCAAACGCCACTGAGGAGCTCTTTCCGGACCACGCGACTCCTGGAGGAAGGCGATATCATCTTCGACCAAGGAAGTGATTTCTCCAGTACCGGGACATACTGTCAGAACGGCCCTTGGGTTAGTGAAACGGAGAGCCGATGAGGCAAGGGGGGGGGATCAGCCCTGCATTAGTGTAGCGACACCCGTCTTGGCCCGCTGGTGAAGAAATCGACCGCTGCCCAAGGGGAAGAGTTCTGACAGACTTTTAGTTTCAGGAAGATATTGGGTCTTTATTTTTTTTTTGACATGGAGAAAAAGAAAATCCTTTGTGCATTAGGGTTCATGTTGACAGTAGCTATTGTTGGGATAACCACATGGTTTGTGGAGGATGTAACTCCCGCACGGAAAATACTTGTGTTGACAACTCCGGTGCCTGAGGAGCACTACTTTTATACATTACCGTACCAAGAGTTGAAGCATCGACAGTCTTATTTGAATAACACTTTCATCCAGATGCTGCATCATACCCACGTTGCTACGAACGCTACGAACTGTTGGATATGTGGGATGATGCCAGCCCATCAGAAGAAAGGAGGTACGCCATTCATACCACTTCCTTTCTCTCATAATGGCTCTTGTAGAGCATGGTATACTTTGCTTTTTGCCACTCGGAAACCGACAGTGGGACGATTGCTCTTCAGACTCAATAAAGAATGTCACCAAGATAAGAATGGGTATCCGCAAGCGAATGGGACAATTTGGGAGTGGGAAGAGTACCGACCAGACAATGAATCCATTCCCTACATTTTCACGAACACAAGAGACACTGTGGGAAAGGACAAATTTGTGATTCAAGTAGCACAAGCCCAAGCGGACCTGTGTGTCCAGAGTGTGGGTTTTATTCCGGTTGGTGTTAGTGATTGTATTACTGTTCTGAACATTGATGGGTTGAACAATAGTACCTTTTTAGCCTCCCATAATACGTACTTTGTGTGTGGAAATAAAGGTTATTACCGTCTGCCGGCTGGGTGGTCTGGGGTATGCTATGTATCATTTCTATTACCTCCTGTATTCCTAGCACCCGCATCTTATCATAAGGATCTGAAATTATTGAATAATGTGACTGTAAATAGGTATAAACGTACTTTATTAATTGATGATGTAGATCAGACTGACACCAGTCTGCAACAGTATATTGATTTTAACTTAGGATTGTTTTTCTTTGTTGGAGCTGCCCTGAACAGTAGGAAGATCCGAAGATTAACAAGAGTGGTAGAGGCTGTGACAAATCAGACTGCTGCTGCTCTTGTGAATCTTACGGAGGAATTGCAAATTACTAGAATTGTTGCATTGCAGAATCGTATGGTATCAGACGTTATGCTAGCTGACAGAGGAGGAGCATGTAAAATTATCGGAAGTAGCTGTTGTGTGTTCATCCCTGATCATACGCCATCAGTTTATAATGCCATCAACAAGCTACATAAAATTGCAGCTGAAATCCATACAGAAAACGGCACTTGGTCCTTTTCTGGATGGTTTTGGGCATTAATTACTGCCTGGGGATGGAAGGTTTTAACTGGTCTCTGCATTATTGTAGCAGTTCTGTTTTCGTGCTGTATCTGTGTTCAATGTGGTCCCTTGCTCTGCTCCCTATGTGTATCACTCTGTATCCCTGACAAGAAAACTATTGCCGATGTTGCTCACCAGAAACGTCTAGCTAAAGAAGTTGAAGAAATGATGACAATTGACATATATGATGATTATTCTAATAAACCGGATGTCTTCAGTAAATGCTGAAAGGGTCGTCTGTTGTAAATTGAAACAACGATGTGATTAAGCATTTACTAAAGACATTAATCCCCTTCCTCTAGATCATGTTTTCTCTGTTATGTTGACCGAAGTTCGGACTCCATTTTGTATTGTCATGCTTCCACGTGTTCCCCACGAGAAGAGTCCAACCTCTGTGTTAGTTGCTCTTGTAATCTGCCTAGTAACAGTCTATAAATAGCTCTTTTGTCCATCTGGTACATGCCCAGACTTGACCACATCTGTTATCAGTTAGCCTTGCTTGACCATGTTTTCGCGGGCTCAAGGAGTGTGTTAGCTCCTCCCACATATTGACTCAGTATCGAAAATGACCATAAATGGTAATGTTCTTCGGCCTCATGTTGTATCCACCCACTTATGAGCCCCTCTATTGTGTATAAAAGGGGACCATGTACGTAAGTTCTTTGTGCTACTCTATGCAATACTGAAGAGTGTTGTGTGGATTGTAGGACCACCCTTAAGGGTTAATAAATGCTGTCTTTATACTTTGCAGTTTCCGTGCCAACTTCCTTATAGATTCCATTACAGGAGAGCGAACCCTTGTGTCCTGCAGGCCTAGCTGGGGCCTGTACTCATCACTCGCACTACACTTAGGTTAGGTACACTGGGGTAGAACTATTTAGAAGCATCAAAGGAGTATTCACTTTTTAGCCTGTGTTATTTATGTATGTGTATATGAATATATGTGATATCTAAAAGACAATGCTATTGCAGTATTATTTCTTCTTACTGCTTACGCTGTGCGTATTATATTTTACATACTGTCTACTGATTGTAACAGCTCATGTCTCTTACACGAGAAACAAGACTGTTCAATAAATCCTTTTTATTGAAACGCCCGTCTATCTATTTCTGTGTAACTCTGGAGAAACTAAGCATGCGTGATTGACTGAGTGAAACTGTTATCTATTGTTTCCACGATTCTGAGACGCGTTCCGATTCTAAGGGAAACAAAGTTGTCATGTTTATGCGGTTATCAGAAACTAATCCCTTCTTGTTTATTCGAGAAGTTTCGAGTGACCTCCGAGTTAGCTGGCATATACAAGTAATTAAGTTTAATGCACTCGATAGGAGCATACTGACTTTAGTCCTATGCAAAAACTATAGTGTATATTATTCCAATGCGCAGAGCCTATAAGGGAAATAGGAACTACAGTACATGGTGCACAACATTTGGTAAGGCCCTAATTTAATGCTAGATACTGAAGTAACTCAGTCGTGCTTTTCTCAGAGACCCCTACTCAATACCATAAGACGTCTGGAGTGGGTAGAGATAATATCCGCCATAGCTGAGTAGAACGAGAATCCTATGTATTAGCTGTTTAGTTTGTTCAACGTTGAAGGATACAGTGTTCCAAAATATTGTGCACCTTATCTTTGTTTCCTTGAAACTTGTTCTGCATATTTCAAAAAACAATGTCCCAAAACGGAGATGTTGTAGATGCGACTGACCAAGTAGCAACAGGTTTTAATCTTACAGGGTTAAATGAAACCGATGAGGGTGTTATACACATCCCTCCAAATTTAAGGAGAGCCATCACTCTAAAACTTATAAAAAATGGCCTAACACCAAGAGGTGGTAGAGCAGTTTTTGTGATAGAGGCACATGAATCTTTTCAGACAGAGGTATTCTATTCGTGGATTACATTCCCAGAATCAAATCCAGTAACACGTGTTTCACTTCTTCAAAGAAGATGAACCAACTGAGGAATATATTCCCTTCGAGGATATTGAAATTCCACTCACATATCAGGAGCCTCAGCTCTGGTTTAAAGGCACCCTAAAACACTACAATCACGTTACCAGGCTCGGTCCACTAGGTAGACCAGGAGCAATATGGCCGATTTTAGCCAGCTACACACCTCATCCTGACATTGAAACAATGTCAGACGATGAATTACTCACTCAACTCAAAGAGTTAATAAAAATGTATAGACAGTTAGTACAATATGTCATGCAGACGTTAACCCCTTCGCTGCTAGGCCTTTTCCCCCGTGCTAAGCCTTTTTTTGGCTATTTGGGGTAGTGCGCGCTTAGGACACTGTAACTTTTCGACCACATAAGGTATCCACTCCCAATTTGCATCCTTTTCTTCCAACATCATGGGATTCTAAAGGTACCCAGGGTTTGTGGATTCCCCTGGAGGGGTTCCAGAAATTAGCCAAAATAAAGTTAAATTTTGTTTTTTTGGGGAAAAATGTGAAAAAAGGGCTGCAAATGAAAGCGTCTGGGTTTTTCCCTGCAAATGGTATCAAAAAAGGGGTTGTGGTGCTGAAATCACCATCTTCCCAGCTTTCAGGGACAAGCAGACTTTTGTCAGAAAACCTCTTTGTTTTATTCAGTTTCGGCATTTTTCTGGGACATTGCCTATTTTTGCTGTTTTTTGTGCTTTCAACCTCCTTCCAGTTAACGGTAGAAATGGGTATGAAAGCAATAATGGATCCAGGAAAGCTATATATTTTGGAAAAGTAGACAAAACTCAGAATTCAGCAAGGGGTCATTTGTGTAGATCCTTCAAGGTTTCGTTATAGAAACTAACAGTTAAATATAGGAAAAATTGAAAATTAGTTGAGAAAAACAGCCTTTTGTTTCAACGTTTTTACATATAACTTCTTGTAATTATGACACCTCTATGAAAGCAATATTACGTTACATCCGCTGCACCTTCCTGGTTGTGGGGATATATAGGACTTGTTGGTTCACCAAGAACCCAACGAACCCAGAGCCAAAAACTGATCAGTGCCTTGCAATGGTTTATTATTATGTACCGGGTATATAGCAATTAGTCTGGGAAAGTGTGTACATGGAAAAATCGGTATGAAAGACACCTATGTATTTCTGAAATGGGAACAAAATATAGAGTTTAGAAACAGTAGATATTCGCACATTTCCGAAATTGGAAATACTCATACTAGCATGAGAATTATCGATCATTTTTCAAAATTACTTCTTTTTTACACATTGTCTTTCATTTGGAAGGCAGAAATGCATCGAAAGTCAATAGGTAATAACAGTTGCTTTACAAATCTGAATTACCCTAAGTCTCCCGATAAAAATGATACCTCTATTGTGTGGGTAGGCATAGTGCCCATGACAGGAAATGGCTCAAAACCCAACGTGAACAAACCACATTTTCACAATGAAAAATTACCCCTTTTTTACAAAGTGCCTAGCTGTAGTTTTTTAACCCTAGCTCTGCCGGCACCTAGGGAAATCCTGCTAACCTATACATTTTTTAAAACTAGACACGCAGGGGAATCCAGGATGGGGTGACTTGACTGCCTCTCACCAGGTTCTGTTACCCAGAATCCCTTGCAAACCTAACATTTTGTCAATAAACACATTTTCCTCAAATTTCTGTGGTGGAAAGTTCTGGAATTTGCGTGGATCCACAAATTTCCACCCACCCCGCGTTCCCAAAAGTCTTTCAAGAAAAAATGCTACCTCACTTGCGTGGGTAGGCCTAGTGCCCGCGACAGGAAACGGCACAAAAAGCAACGTGGACACACCCCAATTCCACAATGAAAAATAACCCTTTTTTGGCAAAGTGCCTAGCTGTAGTTTTGTAGCCCTAGCTCTGTCGGCACCTAGGGAAACCTAGCAAACCTATACATTTTTGAAAACTAAACACCCAGGGGAATCCAGGATGGGGATACTTGACTGCCTCCCACCAGGTTCTGTTACCCAGAATCCCTTGCAAACCTAAAAAATTGTCCAAAAAACAACATTTCCCGCACATTTCTGTGGTGGAAAGTTCTAGAATCTGCATTGACCCACAAATTTCCACCCACCCCGCGTTCCCCGAAGTCATCCAAGAAAAATGGTACCTAACTTGTGTGGGTAGGCTTACTGCCCGCGGCAGGAAACGGCGCAAAACACAACGTGGACACACCCCAATTTCACAGTGAAAAATGACCCTTTTTTGGCAAAGTGCCTAGCTGTAGTTTTTGAACCCTAGCTCTGCCGGCACCTAGTGAAACCTAGCAAACCTATACATTTTTTAAAACTAGACACTCAGGGGAGTCTAGGATGGGGTGACTTGACTGCCTCCCACCAGGTTCTGGTACCCAGAATCCCTTGCAAATCTAAAAAATTGTAAAAAAAAACACATTTTCCCCACATTTCTGTGATGGAAAGTTCTGGAATCTGCTTGGATCCACAAATTTCCACCCACCCCGTGTTCTCCAAAGTCTTTGGAGAAAAATGGTACCTAACTTGTGTGGGTCGGCCGAGTGCCCGCGACAGCAAACGGCGAAAAACGCAACGTGGACACACCTCAATTTCGCAATGAAAAATGACCCTTTATTGTCAAAGTGCCTAGCTGTAGCTTTTGAACCATAGCTCTGCCGGGACTTAGGGAAATGTTAAAACAAGGTATGATGCGCAGGCAATGTCTTGTAAGTAAAGGTAGTAGATTTATTCTTTGAGTTACATCACCGGTTCGAGGTTACAGGAAGATGTTCCATAAAAGTGCCCCACCAGGAGCAGCCTCCTCGCTGCTCAGCCCTTCCACACCAACTGATTCTCCCTTCAATCCAAACCCACTGAACATTCTATATTACCTCATCATAGGCTGAGCAGCAATGCAGAGAACCACTGTAGGGAGAGTGCATTGGGTAATTAGTACATTACAAAATATCTCCCCCCTTATAATGATCGAAAACATTCAAAAGGACTGAAGGTGATAAGATACACATGTCAGCAAAGGAGGATGCATTAACAACAAAATATTATAACACATCCTTCCCCCTGATAATGATCATAGACAACAAGGAATGCAAGATAAAGAGATACATTCTTAAAAAACAGTTAATGGATGGTTAGTATGAAAACACACACCACAAACTACGGATACAAAAACACTACACCACACAGAGTACCCATTGTGCCACAAACTAAGGCACAAGACTGCAGCAGAACAGGGATCTACAGCCCTCAACTGCACATACTAATGGCAGGATAGGTCTACCCCAAAGAAGAGGAATAAGACACCACCCATACTGTTAGAAATGGGATTTCTGGTTGGCTGAGGCTTGCGCCAAAGCCAGGCAGAAACCACCACTCTAGTCAGGGCTGGGGAGTTACACGCCAAAGATAACCCCTGCTCACCCCCTTGGTAGCTTGGCACGAACAGTCAGGCTTATCTCTGAGGCAATGTGTAAAGCGTTTGCGCGCGCACCCAGCAACAACACCCAAGGCCCACCACAAAGGAAACTCCACACAAGGTATTATATAAAAATAGCCTTTGTATTATACCAAACACATTAGATAAAAACACACACTTTACAATGTGCCAACAGGCACGGGCAGAATTTACAAGGGATTATATATACAGGGGACAGGGCCACATGGACCACTGTCAGGAATTAGCACTTAGAACATAGCACAAATCACCAATAGTAAACGTAGAACATAACACAAAGTAACTGTAGAGCACAACCAGTCTCTACTGGCGCAATAATGACCTCAGCGTCATCACACTAGCATCAGGTGTAAAACCTATCCTGCATCTATCACAGGGACATAAATCACATTATGCAATTCTCATTGGTCTAACGCATTAGACCTAACCACCTAAGTATAACTATACTAGGGGCGCACATCGCACAGGGAAGTACATTCTCCCTACCATCAACCTAAACAGGTAAAACAACCTCCTAGGCAGAACTAACCACATTTAGAGGTATAAGACACAGGGTGCGCAAAACATGCTATATATAGTACATTTCCTAGCACCAAAAGCATGAAGACAGGGTGCGCAAAACATACTACACCGTACATTTCCTAGCACCAAAATCACATCAGCATGAGTCGCAATAATAACTCAATCACATTAGGGCCCAGGTCGCACCAGAACCTAAACGTAGCAGCTGCCCACTACTTGCTGGGCAGCTGGGGACAAAGCAGGGCCTAAACGCTGCAGCTGGCACTAAGTGCTGCGCAGCTGGGGAAGGCACATAGTAGGCAGGGGCTCTCACTAGCCCCTGAGACAATATCCAACGTTGGAGCCCTCTAGGCTCGACACACACCATGTCCCCAAGTTGGAGCCTCTCCTGGCTCTAGAACCACATGTCCCCCTGGAGCACACTGGCTCCTGAAATCATTGTGCGCTAATATAGCAAGGTAACTTGCCCCAAAGTACTGTGGAGCGCACTGGGGGTTTAGATCAATATGGAGCCCCCGTTGGATCGCCCTGGCGCTCAAAACAAACAAACATGTGCCCTTCGTGGGAGCCACGCAGGCTCAGAAAGGCATTACGCCCCCGTAGCGTTGGAGCCTCTAGGCTCTAAAGACAAATGCTGCCCAAGTCGTTGGAGCCTCACGGGGCTCGTGAAACAAATATTGCCACGTGGGAGCGGCCCCCCCACAAATGGGGCTGCTTCGACCGGGTGCCTCTGCCGGGCACCATTGACTGTGAGCCCCACTCACCTGGGCTCTCCAGCTGCAGGGCTCGTCTCTGCGCTCATTCCACGGTGGGGCAGGCACTGGCAATGTGCCTCGAGCCCCCTCCGCCTCTCGTATCCACTTGCTGGCACCCGCGGGGCTCTCCCTCAGCCATGGGAGCCCCCGCACAGGCAGGTGCCAGCATTTTCCCTCTGGACGGCTTCTCCGGCGGCGGCGGGACTTCATTCGCAAAACCGGAAGTCCCGCCCGCCGTCAGGCTCCTCCTTGCCTGACTTCCGCCCTGTCCGCGTCCTGGGCCGCCGTGGTGATTTTCACCGCGGCATGTGAGGGGTAGGCTCCCTCGGTTAGTTAAATCGATAGCGGGGTGGGCACCCGCGATTAGAATACCATAAGCGGGGTGGGCACCCGCATTAGTTATAATACGGAAACGAAGACGCAGGGTGGGCACCTGCATAAAATTAACGCAAAGGCAGCGGGGTGGGCACCCGCGAGACCAGCATTACGGGGGAATCCCTACGTCGGGATTCCCACGGCGGAGATCGCAGCCCAGCGCTGCCAAGGCCCACATGTTCCTCTTTCCTGGGGGAAAAGATAGCGCTTTCCAGGCGCTAGGTCAATAAAGTCCTGGAGGCATAAAGAAATGGAGCAAAAAGCTCCCAGCAAAGAGGTCTTCAGAAAGGAAGGGGCAATAGCAAGAATGGTCCAAGAAGTCCTCCAGCGCCCAGGGCATCCAGGGGCTGGGCAGGGCCCAGGGAGGCAAGCCTTCCCCTGGGCCCCAGCAGCAGCACGCCCCTGGTAGATTCGAGTTAGAACAAGAACATTTTGTAAGGGGACACAGCCCCTTTTTATACACAGGTTCCTTTGTCTGGGTTCAGGGTGAGGGGGAGAACCAGTCGCAGCTGGTTGGGGAGCACCCTTGATGTGCTCAGCCCCTCACTCTATTCACTGGCAGGGCTAGGGTCGTCAGTCGCACCACAGGGGGCGGAGACAGCATTGTGTGGGGAAAGCCCTGCCCTATTCAGGTCCAAGGTGCACTCTCCCCCAGCCATCAGCATGCTAATCTCACACTCACCACTGGGGCAGACCCAACCAGACTCCTGGAGCCAGGCTCACCAGCCAGCTCCAGCCAATCACACGCCAGACACACTTTACACTAATATGCCAACTCCTATAAGTGGCACTTCTGCACATGACATAATCACGCATCATACATCATTGCGAAGCATTCGATCACACGAGTCCGCACATACCAAACTCGGGCCTGCACACCCCACGCATCAGGAACTACTAGGGACACATACATTCCCCATGCATTCCTATGGGAGGGCAGGCCTATCTCACCACACGCACTCAGAATGCGCACGCACTTTACCCTGGGACACAGGGAAAGTGCGCAGAAACCAAAAACCACTACCACCATGTCATCAATAAAAGCAAAAAGTTTCAGGGGTGAACTTGCCAGAAGGGCCAAGTCCAACACAACCCCCTTCCAGCCAAAACGCAGGGCAGACCAATCACCACCGTGATGGACTTCCCTGCTTGGGGCGATAGAACACGGACGCAGGCCCGCACTGCAGGGACACTCTCTGGTTCTACGCCATTCTCAATCAACATGGTTCCATCTGAAAAAAAAAACAACCGAAAAGAACTCAGGCCCAACTAGGCTACCCCACTGGTACTACCTAGTTGTCCACGGCCAGGACCAGGCCCTAGGCCACCCAGATACCACTGGTCCTTGCCAAACCCAGAGTGGGGGGTAGTAACCCCTGGCGTACAAACCATTCTCCACTCTCCCTCTCAGTGTAGTTCCCAACTACCACTGATCCTTCAACCTAGGGTCCGCACCCTCAGGCTGACCAGAGGTCACGGGCAAGAATGCCCCACCCTACCTCTACTTCTGGGGTTCTGCACCCTCCCAGGGAAGCACCCACCAGAACACAACTCTCCCACCAGTTCAGGACCTCTCTCCACCAACTGGTCTACCACCTGGGATCCAAGTTCGCCGGCTGCACCGGGGTCAGAGGCGAGGCCGCCCTCCCTCTGCACCCCCTTCCAGAGTTCCGCACCCTCCCAACTGGAGTGGTACCCCTAGAAGGCAAACCGGCCAGGACACTGACTACAGTCGTCCTTACGTCCAGATCCGGAAACACCGGCTACTGGCTCTCCAACCGAGGGACGTACCCTTTGGTCAGATGCCTGGCGGACCAGGACTTCCTAAGGGTGACACATACCTAGCGTGTCGTGTGACAGTCTTCCTGGCGCAGAGCTCACGACCTCCTGTCCCTCTGACAGTGCGTGAAGATGCCCCAGCAACCTGGCGCAGAGCTCATGACCTCCTGTCCCTCTGACAGTGCGTGAAGATGCCCCAGCAACCTGGCGCAGAGCTCACGACCTCCTGTCCCTCCGACAGTGCGTGAAGATGCCCCAGGACAGAAGTGGCGTCACCATGGTCACTCATTGGTGGCTCAGCCCATCTGGCCGGCCCCCTGACCCACTGGTTCCCACTGGGGACCTCTCCCCCTCTCACCCCTCACAACTGTACCCCACCTGCTTTCAGGGGGTATCACCTCACAATTGCCCGGAGAACCAGGACTTCCTGGGAGTACATATACCCTCCCGAGGGTGACACATACCTAGCGTGTCGTGTGACAGTCTGCCTGGCGCAGAGCTCATGACCTCCTGTCCCTCTGACAGTGCGTGAAGATGCCCCAGGACAGAAGTGGGGACACCACGGTCACTCTGTGGCGACTCAGCCCTCCTGGCTGGTCCCTGACCTACTGGTTCCCACTGGGGAATCCCTCCCCCTCTCACCCCTCACTCTGGACTTCCGCACCCTCCCAACTGGAGCGGTACCGCCAGACACCAGGACTACTGGAGCTCTGATTACAGACGCTCCACGTCCTCTAGACACTGGGAGATCCTCCTCAAATGACCTATTGGTACAGCCTAGGCCCCCGACCTGATGTTCCCTAAAGAAACCATCCAGGCCCTGACACTGTGTTTCGGGCACCTGGAGACACGCAGTCCCACCCACTCCTTCTCCGCAGAGACAGGCCGTGAGCCCCTACACCGAGACCTAGCTGGGCTACTCTGAACCTCTTCCACCACGCTGGGCTGGAAGACACCTCAGCCACTACTTTTGGAATCACTCCCCAATGCAAGTTCCCTATCCCAGAGAACTCACACCCAATCAACCAGCAAGCTCCTTATTTCAGAGAACTCACACCAAAGTATTCAGCAAGCTCCTTATTTCAGAGAACTCACACCCTTCATCCACACACACACCCCCCAGACTAGTAAGACAGTTTCTACCGCCCCTGATTTCTCAACCTGACCACCACGTGACACAGGTACTATTACTCCGGGAACTGGGAATGGGACATTCACATTCATCCAGCGCATTACACATTCATCCCCAAACCCCTCCCAAGACTGGTAAGACAGTTTCTACCGCCCCTGATTTCTCAACCTGACCACCACGTGACACAGGTACCATTACCCCTGGAACTGGAAATGGGAATACATGCACTGGACACACATCTGCTGCCACCACTGGATCCCACCCTCACTGGTGAATCCAGAAACACACTGCACTTAGGGGGATGATCTACCCTCCCGAGCTAGGGACACCTAACTCCCAGTGCACAAGAAACACATTTCCACAGAAATGACATTTAAAAACAAACTTAGAACAATAATCCCTATACCATGTGATTATCTAAATGCAGAGTTTTGTAGTGCAGCCAGTTGCTGCTGCGGTACAGCGCAAACGCAAGTCCAAATCCCACCGCTGATCACCAATGTTAGAAATGGGATTTCTGGTTGGCTGAGGCTTGCGCCAAAGCCAGGCAGAAACCACCACTCTAGTCAGGGCTGGGGAGTTACACGCCAAAGATAACCCCTGCTCACCCCCTTGGTAGCTTGGCACGAGCAGTCAGGCTTATCTCTGAGGCAATGTGTAAAGCGTTTGCGCGCGCACCCAGCAACAACACCCAAGGCCCACCACAAAGGAAACTCCACACAAGGTATTATATAAAAATAGCCTTTGTATTATACCAAACACATTAGATAAAAACACACACTTTACAATGGGCCAACAGGCACGGGCAGAATTTACAAGGGATTATATATACAGGGGACAGGGCCACATGGACCACTGTCAGGAATTAGCACTTAGAACATAGCACAAATCACCAATAGTAAATGTAGAACATAACACAAAGTAACTGTAGAGCACAACCAGTCTCTACTGGCGCAAAAATGTCCTCAGCGTCATCACACTAGCATCAGGTGTAAAACCTATCCTGCATCTATCACAGGGACATAAATCACATTATGCAATTCTCATTGGTCTAACGCATTAGACCTAACCACCTAAGTATAACTATACTAGGGGCGCACATCGCACAGGGAAGTACATTCTCCCTACCATCAACCTAAACAGGTAAAACAACCTCCTAGGCAGAACTAACCACATTTAGAGGTATAAGACACAGGGTGCGCAAAACATGCTTTATATAGTACATTTCCTAGCACCAAAAGCATGAAGACAGGGTGCGCAAAACATACTACACCGTACATTTCCTAGCACCAAAATCACATCAGCATGAGTCGCAATAATACCTCAATCACATTAGGGCCCAGGTCGCACCAGAACCTAAACGTAGCAGCTGCCCACTACTTGCTGGGCAGCTGGGGACAAAGCAGGGCCTAAACGCTGCAGCTGGCACTAAGTGCTGCGCAGCTGGGGAAGGCACATAGTAGGCAGGGACTCTCACTAGCCCCTGAGACAATATCCAACGTTGGAGCCCTCTAGGCTCGACACACACCATGTCCCCAAGTTGGAGCCTCTCCTGGCTCTAGAACCACATGTCCCCCTGGAGCACACTGGCTCCTGAAATAATTGTGCACCAATATAGCAAGGGAACTTGCCCCAAAGTACTGTGGAGCGCACTGGGGGTTTAGATCAATATGGAGCCCCCATTGGAGCGCCCTGGCGCTCAAAACAAACAAACATGTGCCCTTCGTGGGAGCCACGCAGGCTCAGAAAGGCATTACGCCCCCGTAGCGTTGGAGCCTCTAGGCTCTAAAGACAAATGCTGCCCAAGTCATTGGAGCCTCACGGGGCTCGTGAAACAAATATTGCCACGTGGGAGCGGCCCCCCCACAAACGGGGCCGCTTCGACCGGGTGCCTCTGCCGGGCACCATTGACTGTGAGCCCCTCTCACCTGGGCTCTCCAGCGGCAGGGCTCGTCTCTGCGCTCATTCCGCGGCGGGGGCAGGCACCGGCAATGTGCCTCGAGCCCCCTCCGCCTCTCGTATCCACTTGCTGGCACCCGCGGGGCTCTCCCTCAGCCATGGGAGCCCCGCACAGGCAGGTGCCAGCCTTTTCCCTCTGGACGGCTTCTCCGGCGGCGGCGGCGGGACTTCCTTCGCAAAACCGGAAGTCCCGCCCGCCGTCAGGCTCCTCCTGTCCGCGTCCTGGGCCGCCGTGGTGATTTTCACCGCGGCATGTGAGGGGTAGGCTCCCTCGGTTAGTTAAATCGATAGCGGGGTGGGCACCCGCGATTAGAATACCATAAGCGGGGTGGGCACCCGCATTAGTTATAATACGGAAACGAAGACGCAGGGTGGGCACCTGCATAAAATTAACGCAAAGGCAGCGGGGTGGGCACCCGCGAGACCAGCATTACGGGGGAATCCCTACGTTGGGATTCTCGCGGCGGAGATCGCAGCCCAGCGCTGCCAAGGCCCACATGTTCCTCATTACTGGGGGAAAAGATAGCGCTTTCCAGGCGCTAGGTCAATAAAGTCCTGGAGGCATAAAGAAATGGAGCAAAAAGCTCCCAGCAAAGAGGTCTTCAGAAAGGAAGGGGCAATAGCAAGAATGGTCCAAGAAGTCCTCCAGCGCCCAGGGCATCCAGGGGCTGGGCCGGGCCCAGGAAGGCAAGCCTTCCCCTGGGCCCCAGCAGCAGCACGCCCCTGGTAGATTCGAGTTAGAACAAGAACATTTTGTAAGGGGACACAGCCCCTTTTTATACACAGGTTCCTTTGTCTGGGTTCAGGGTGAGGGGGAGAACCAGTCGCAGCTGGTTGGGGAGCACCCTTGATGTGCTCAGCCCCTCACTCTATTCACTGGCAGGGCTAGGGTCGTCAGTCGCACCACAGGGGGCGGAGCCAGCATTGTGTGGGGAAAGCCCTGCCCTATTCAGGTCCAAGGTGCACTCTCCCCCAGCCATCAGCATGCTAATCTCACACTCACCACTGGGGCAGACCCAACCAGACTCCTGGAGCCAGGCTCACCAGCCAGCTCCAGCCAATCACACGCCAGACACACTTTACACTAATATGCCAGCTCCTAGAAGTGGCACTTCCGCACATGACATAATCACGCATCATACATCATTGCGAAGCATTCGATCACACGAGTCCGCACATACCAAACTCGGGCCTGCACACCCCACGCATCAGGAACTACTAGGGACACATACATTCCCCATGCATTCCTATGGGAGGGCAGGCCTATCTCACCACACGCACTCAGAATGCGCACGCACTTTACCCTGGGACACAGGGAAAGTGCGCAGAAACCAAAAACCACTACCACCATGTCATCAATAAAAGCAAAAAGTTTCAGGGGTGAACTTGCCAGAAGGGCCAAGTCCAACACATACCAAGACAGGGTAACTATAATCCCGAAAAACTCTAAAAACTAATATGGGTATCTATAAACCCAAAGTAAATCCAGGGTATCCTTTAACCCTAAGCAAATCCGGGGTATCTTTAAACCCAAAGTAAATCCAGGGTAACTTTAAACCCAAAACACACTCAAGACACTCTATGGGTATTTTTAAACCCAAGGCAAATCCAGGGTATCTTTAAACCCAAAGTAAAATCCAGGGTATCACCAAAACCGGTAAGTCAGGGAAACTACACAAGAAGGAGTCTTCTCACATGTACACCCGCAACGCACAGTCCATGCACCTCACAAGAGGCAAAACTTACTTAAAAGGCGAACACCAACATGACCAGGGACACAACCTCTATTCCACACAGATTCAAAACAAGAACACAACACTCTTTCACCCTTCTCGTAGGAAATAGCATAGTAGGAAAACAGAGCACACACCAAAACATGCAAGAACAATATCGAGCACGTGCACCCCAGAAGAACCAAAAAATCCCCTATTGCCACCAGTGAGCGAAATCTCACTCGAGACGACCTTCGCGAACAGCTTTAGAAAGTCCTTTGATGAAATTTCCCTCCACAGAGACAAAACCAGAATCTTGCCTTGAACGGATAGCAACAGGGACCGCAGGTTTATTGAAGAGAAGAAAACGGCACTCCTACTTACGAAGACCGCTCATTTTTGTTGCAAGTTGCTTTTAACCACCTTGCTGATTTTCCTTCATTATTTCTGTTCCTCATACATAAACAGCGTTACTGACCCGAATTCACCATTTCGATTCCAGCTGTGGTTGGCAAAGTGTGAAAAACATGGTTGGCAAAGCGAGTAAGTTGCAGGTATAAAACAGCACGATCCAAGAAGATCTGTATGGTAAAATGGCGGCACGCTGATTGACGTGGGGCAGGATGGCTCCCGGCAAGCTAAGGCTGGAAAATGTCCCCCAAGTCGTCACCAATTACCAAGGGAACGTCCGGAGTTACGTTGCCAAGACGCTTCTCACTATGAAGCGCATCGGACAGGAACCTGCAGGATGGCTCAGCTCATGGGAACCCACACTCCCAGGAGAAACACGCGCCCACCACAGAATGCCGGTAAGTGTTTGAACCATAATACACGCAGAGGCTGGCACACAAATTCAACTGCTGACTGTTATCTCCACCATCTTAAGTCACTAATGTACTCCCACAGTTACCGCTCACCAATACACCATGCGAGCGTGAAGTTCAGCCAAAGACTTCTTGGGGCTCGACTTATGCCCCCGACATCGGATTGTCCTTAGATAAGCTCACATTAAAGTTAATTTTCACAATGTGCATGCACGGTGCTGGTTCAATGCATCTTGAAAACTGTAGATTAGTTTTAAAATCAATGGTGTTCAAACATTTACTTGCTGCGAGCTGCTAACAAACTACACTGCGGGTTTACTCTATGTGATATCCAGACCACAACATGATCCATAACGTGCCTCCCCTCAATATTCCAGATGACTTCAGATAGTTTAGATAGTCAGATAGTTTATTTTTTCTTTTTTTTAACTGCCAATTAAATAGATTTTATTTGTCAGGACTCAACGTTTGTTACAGTACAGATAAGTAAAGTGCAATGCTGTTCTCTCCTCACGGCCCAGATCCAAGTACTCTGAATGCCCAGTAGCTGCACAGCAGCTTCAATGTGAAATCGGGTTTGCTTTTTAAACAGCTACTGTTACAAATTTGTGTCCTTGGATCACCTTTGACGACAAAACCCTGTGAAACAAATTCATCTTTTAATCGACTTCTTCGATAGTGGGTCCGGATGAGCCACCGCTGCCAGCTGGAGTGCCGCCTGTGCCTGAGAACCCTCCTGGCATGCCGCCGGGCATCCCACCAACACCCTGGTACAGCTTGGTGATGATCGGGTTACACACCTTCTCCAACTCCTTCTGCTGATGCTCGAACTCATCTTTCTTGGCAGTCTGATTTTTATCCAGCCAGGCAATTATTTCGTTGCATTTCTCCATAATCTTCTGTTTGTCCTCGTCACTGATTTTCCCTTGCAGCTTCTCGTCTTCCACCGTTGCCTTCATGTTGAATGCATAGGATTCCAGAGAGTTTTTGGACGACATCTTGTCGCGCTGTTTTTCGTCCTCCGCTTTGTATTTCTCAGCCTCTTGGACCATCCGCTCAATGTCTTCCTTACTGAGGCGACCTTTGTCGTTTGTGATGGTAATCTTGTTCTCCTTTCCTGTGCTCTTATCCACAGCAGATACATTCAGGATACCATTGGCATCAATGTCGAATATCACCTCGATCCGAGGAACGCCTCGAGGAGCTGGCGGAATACCAGTCAACTCAAACTTGCCTAACAAGTTGTTATCTTTGGTCATGGCCCTCTCGCCTTCGTACACCTGAATCAGTACATGTCAGAGTAGGTGGTGAAGGTCTGCGTCTGCTTAGTGGGGATGGTGGTGTTTCTTTTGATCAGCACGGTCATGACACCTCCAGCAGTCTCAATACCCAAGGACAATGGTGTGACATCGAGCAACAGTAGATCCTGAACATTTTCAGACTTGTCTCCAGAAAGGATGGCCGCCTGCAGAAATGTATCGGCACAGGTTGTAGATGGTGCGGGTGGCGATATAGGGCTCTCAACGTCATCTGGCACTGTTGGAAAACTGACTGTATCATCGTAGTAGAAGGTTGCCGATAAGGACAGTGGTGAATCCTGGACTGGCCACTAGAAAGGACAATTAAAAATATGGACGTGTTTGTTGCCTCGAGTCCGGACACGATTTAACACTTAAACAAATTAAGTTCTCTAATGTAGCTTTCAACCAGGCATGCATCTTTTCAAAAAATGCAATGTTAAGATGCGGCGTCTCACTTTGCTTGCCCTTGCTATGTAACATGCCACGGATTGCCTGTTTCCCATCTTCGACTTGCTTCCACCTTTACCCAGATCCCTAAACCCTGGTCAGCCTTCATAAGTATCCTGACAATGTCGTTGGCCTCCACCTATGGCTATCTAGGGCGATTAATGGGAATAGAAACACAGATATAACTATAGGTTACTCCCTCTGCCATGAAGGACTCATTTACATAGTGAGATTTTTGTCGTATAAAATGTGCACACGATTTTCTTAATGTTTAATGGCTTCAGGACTGAAATGGATTCTTTCTCAATAAAGAAATTAATTAAATAAATAAAAAAAAGATTGTCAGATAGTTTAGACAGGTTAAGCACTCAAAGCTCAAAAGTCTGTTGGTAGGCAGATTTCAAACAAATAAAGTCCAACAAGAACAGATTATCCAAGGCAGGGTGACAGCAGGCTCCACAAAAATAAGGGCTGATGGTTCACAGGTGGTGAGGAATATCAGGAACTTATGTTAGTCTAGCTACTCTTATGGGGAACACTCACCCTAGTTCAGCAAGCACTGGCACATCCACGATGGGGCCTACCGATCTTTTGGTCACTGGTGGGGCTTCTGGACTGCCAGCTTGCTTCTTTTAAATGCACTTCTTCAGTTTCTTAGGTATACAAGTCCATTAAAGGTAGCTCACGTAGGTTCTTTCGAATCGTGGCCAGTGTTAAAACAAGGTATGATGCGCAGGCAATGTCTTGTATGTAAAGGTAATAGATTTATTCTTTAAGTTACATCACAGGTTCTAGGTTACAGGAAGATGTTCTGATCCATAAAAGTGCCCCACCAGGAGCAGCCTCCTCGCTGCTCAGCCCTTCCAGACCAACTGATTCTCCCTTCAATCCAAACCCACTGAACATTCTATATGACCTCATCATAGACTGAGCAGCAAGGCAGAGAACCACTGTAGGGAGAGTGCATTGGGTAATTAGTACATCACAACAGGAAACCTAACAAACCTATACATTTTTGAAAACTAGACACCCAGGGGAATCCAGGATGGGGTGTCTTGACTGCCTCCCACCAGGTTCTGTTACCCAGAATCCGTTGCAAACCTAAAAGATTGTCCACACACATTCCAGAACTTTCCCACATAGAAATTTGAGAAAAAAATTAATTTTTCTGTGAAATTTGAGGTTTACAGGGACTCCCCAGGGTGTCTAGTCTCCAGAAATGTTTGGGTTTGGTAGTTTTCCAAGATGGCCACCGAGCACAGGGCCAAAAAGTCATGGGACCCCCCTTGTAAAACCAGGTTGTTTTGTGATAGGAAATTTTGATTTCACCTCAATAGGTTTTGGGGCCTTGCCTGTCTCAAGTACTTGACCCACCCACGTGAGTAAGGTATCATTTTTATTGGGAGACCTGGGGGAACACTGGGTGTGAGGAAATTTGTGGATCCACGTAGATTCCAGAACTTTCCCACACAGAAATTTGAGAAAAAAGTGAATTTTTCTGTGAAATTTGAGGTTTACAGGGACTCCCCAGGGTGTCTAGTCTCCAGAAATGTTTGGGTTTGGTAGTTTTCCAAGATGGCCACCGAGCACAGGGCCAAAAAGTTATGGGACCCCCCTTGTAAAACCAGGTTGTTTTGTGATAGGAAATTTTGATTTCACCTCAATAGGTTTTGGGGCCTTGCCTGTCTCAAGTACTTGACCCACCCACGTGAGTAAGGTATCATTTTTATTGGGAGACCTGGGGGAACACTGGGTGTGAGGAAATTTGTGGATCCACGTAGATTCCAGAACTTTCCCACACAGAAATTTGAGAAAAAAGTGAATTTTTCAGTTAAATTTGAGGTTTGCAGGGGATTCTGGGTAGGAAAACGTTGGGGTACCCACGCAAGCCATACCTCGCTGGACTCCCCCGGGTGTCTAGTATTCAGAAATGTGTGGGTTTGGTAGGTTTCCCTAGATGGCCGCCAAGCACGGGGCCAAAAACTCATGTGACCCCCCCTTGCAAAACCAGGTTGTTTTGTAATAGGTAACTAGGCCTACCCACACAAGTGAGGTACCATTTTTCTAGAAAGACTTTGTGGAATGCGGAGTGAGTGGAAATTAGTGGATCAACGCAGATTCCAGAACTTTCCACCACAGAAATGTGAGGAAAATGTTTTTTTGAAAACAAATTTTATGTTTGCAAGGGATTCTGGGTGACATAACCTTGTGAGAGCCTGTCAAGTCACCCCATCCTGGATTCCCCTGGGTGTCTAGTTTTCAAAACTGTATAGGTTTGCTAGGTTTCCCTAGGTGCCGGCAGAGCTAGGTTTCAAAATCTACAGCTAGGCACTTTGCAAAAAAATGGGTCAGTTTTCACTGTGAAAATGTGGCGTCTCCACGTTGCAGTTTGGGCCATTTCCTGTCATAGGCGCTAGGCCTACCCACACAAGTGAGGTGCCATTTTTATCGGGAGACCTGGGGGAACGCTGGGTGGGAGGAAATTTGTGGATCCACGCAGATTCCAGAACTTTCCCACACAGAAATGTGAGAAAAAAGTTAATTTTTCGGCAAAATTTGAGGTTTACAGGGGATTCTGGGATAGAGAATGATGGGGGACCCACGCAAGCCATACCTTGCTGGACTCCCCCGGGTGTCTAGTTTCCAGAAATATATGGGTTTGGTAGGTTTCCTGTTAGAAAGGATAGACGGACCGGGAGGGTCGGCCGGGGTCAGGAGGAGAGGTCTCCGGGGAGAGCCGTCTCCAGCGATCGTACAGACAAGTAACTTCCCCCCCACAGACAGATACCACACACGGATAAGGTTCAGTGTTCTTTATAAGCACTTCTTAAGGTACGGTTGAATGGTACAAGGAGGTCTGGACTCAGGGGTCCCCTCGATTCAAGTCTCTCAAAGCAGGGTAAGGGGTAGCGGGACAGTCTGTCTACCAGTCAGGTAGTTTGGATGAGATGATGATTAGCTCACAATCCTCGAGCTTAGTTGGTGCGGGCCGCGGCAGCGCCAGCAGGTCCCGGAAAGATGGTCGATGTACGGTCCGCGGCAGCGCCAGCAGGTCCCGGTGAGGATGGTCGTTACAACGGGCCGCGGCAGCGCCAGCAGGTCCCGACGAGGATGGATGTTGTAGAAGGCCGCGGCAGCGCCAGCAGGCAGGACGATGGTTCACAAGAGCGGGCTACGGCAGCGCCAGTAGTCCGTCAAGGCTGAGTTCTCTCGGTGTCTCTCGACTCCAGGATACAACTGCCTTCCTGCTCCGGAGTTGCCCCAGTTATAGTGCAGGCGCCCTTTGATGTCCGGACCCTCGCACTTGGAGGTCGGAGGGCCCGGGATGAAGGTGTCCAGACACCCAGCAGGGGGGTGGAGCCAGCGCCTGGGGGAGCTGGAGGCGATCGGCACCTGGCGGGGGAAGAGCTCTTGACACTTCGTCCTCCCATTGACCTGCCAAGTGGTCCGCTCACCTCCCGGGTGGATGGTGGTGCCGGGATGTCGGGGCCGGCCAGGCCCGGGGTTAGGGTCGGGGCGAGGCCACGCGGCCTCGTGGTGCAGGGCCCAAGATGGCGGCTTGAACCGGCCGGGGGAGCCGGTGGGGCTGGGCCCCGTGATGAGTAGAGGTCCGAGGGCAGAAGATCCGTCGGGAGACGGGGTACAGGTGCTTTTCGTGGATTATGCCTGGTGGGCCGGAGCTCGGGCCCTGTCGTGCGGGGAGGGAGCAAGCCCTTCGTGTGGCCTGTCCAACATGCGTCCCCCCCAGCTGAAGGCGGGGAGAGTCACCCATCTCCTTGGGGACTCTCTTCGTCGAGGCGGAAAAAGCGGGACAGGCCATCCGCGTTGGCGTGGTCTTGGCCTGGTCGGTGCTCCACAGTGAAGTCCATTCCCTGCAGGGAAATGGACCAGCGCAAGAGTTTTGGGTTCTCCCCCCGCATCTGCATCAGCCACTGCAGGGGTCGATGGTCGGTTTGTACCCGGAAGTGGGTACCGAAGAGATAGGGCCGGAGCTTTTTGAGGGCCCACACCACTGCGAAGGCCTCCCTCTCGATGGTGCTCCAGCGCTGTTCTCGGGCCAGGAGACGTCGACTGATGAAGGCCACCGGCTGGTCATGACCTTCGGGGTTTAACTGAGAAAGGACGGCTCCGATGCCGTGGTCGGAGGCGTCGGTCTGTACCACGAATTCCCGACCGTAATCGGGGGCCTGGAGCACAGGGGCGGTGCACAGGGCGGCCTTCAGCTTCTCGAAGGCCGCTTGACAATCGGGGGTCCAGTTAATCCGCTTCGGTTGGTTCTTGGACGTGAGACCCGTGAGGGGCCCCACGATGCTGCCGTAGTCCTTCACGAACTGCCGGTAGTAGCCGGTGAGCCCCAAGAAGGCTCGGACCTCGGTCTGGGTGACGGGGGGCTGAAAGGACTGGATGGCAGCAATCTTAAGTTGTAGCGGGGCCACCAGCCCGCTTCCCACTTGGTGCCCAAGGTAGGTCACAGACCCTTGGCCAATTTGGCACTTGCCGGCCTTAATTGTGAGGCCGGCCCGCTGGAGGGCCTGTAGGACCTCTTGGAGGTGACGGAGGTGGTCGGGCCAGTGGCGGCTGTATACAGCGATATCGTCCAGGTAGGCAGCGCTGAACTCTTCGAGCCCCGCCAAGACCTGGTTCACGAGGCGTTGAAACGTGGCGGGGGCATTCTTCATGCCGAAGGGCATGACCTTGAATTGGTAGTGGCCATCGGGGGTAGAGAAGGCTGACCGTTCCTGAGCCCTGGGTGTGAGGCCGATCTGCCAGTAGCCCGCTGTTAGGTCGAAGATACTGAGGTAGCGGGCGGCCCCCAGCCGGTCGATCAGCTCGTCTGCTCGGGGGATCGGATGAGCGTCGGTCCGGGTGACAGCGTTCAAGCCCCGGTAGTCGACGCAGAATCTCAGTTCAGGTGCGGTGCCGGGGGCAGCGGCTTTGGGGACCAATACAACCGGACTGGCCCAGGGACTGTCCGAGGGCTCGATGACCCCGATTGTGAGCATCTTGGCCACCTCCTCCTGTATGCAGGCCCGTACCCGATCTGGTACGCGGTAGGCCCGGTGTCGGACAGGGGGACTGTCCCCGGTGTCCACGTCGTGCAAACACCAAGGGGTGACCCCGGGGGTGAGGGAGAACAGGGTAGCGAACTGCAGCAGGAGGTTCCGGCAGCCCTGGCGTTGCTCCGAAGTGAGGGCGTCAGAGAGCCGGACCCCGTCCACGGAGCCGTCATTCTCCTGAGTCTTCAGAAGATCCGGGAGGGGTTCGGAGTCTTCCTCTGCCCCACTGTCCGTAGCCATCAGGAGGCTGAGTTCTGAGCGCACAAAGTGTGGTTTGAGTCGGTTGGTGTGGAGGACCCGAAGGGGGTTCCGGGAGGTCCCCAGGTCGATGAGGTAAGTGACGGGGCTTTTGCGCTCGACCACTTTGAAGGGCCCCGTCCACTTATCTTGCAAGGCACATGGTTCGGTGGGGGACATCACCCATACTTGTTGTCCAGGCTCGAACTCAACGGAGGAGGCATTGTGATCATACCACTTCTTCATGTCCTCCTGGCTGGCCTCGAGGTTCGCCTTGGCCATCTCTCTGAAGCGCCGGGTCTGATTGCGTAGGGCCAGGAGGTATTTGAAGACGTCTGGAGGGGTCTTTAGGGGGGCCATCTCCCAACCTTCTTTTACTAGGCTGAGGGGCCCTCGCACAGGGTGCCCGTACAGGAGTTCGAAAGGGCTAAAACCGAGGGACTTCTGGGGAACTTCGCGGTAGGCGAAGAGGAGGCACGGGAGTAGTACATCCCACTGGCGACGGAGGGGCTCTTCCAATCCCCCAATCATCCCCTTGAGGATGCGGTTAAAACGCTCCACTAGTCCGTTCCCTTGGGGGTGATAGGGGGTCGTGAATCTGTAGGTGACCCCGCATTGTTGCCAGAGGGACTTCATGTATTTGGATATAAAGTTCGTGCCTCGGTCGCTGACGACTTCTCGGGGGAAGCCTACCCGGGAGAAGATCCCCATTAGGGCCCGGCCAACCACCGGAGCTGTCACGGTCCGTAGGGGCACCGCCTCGGGGTAGCGGGTGGCATGGTCCACCAGTACCAAGATGAACCTGTGTCCTTGTGCCGTGCGGGGGTCCAGAGGCCCCACGATGTCTATCCCCACCCTCTCGAACGGGGTGGTGACCACAGGGAAGGGTTGCAGAGGGGCTTTCAGCTTCCGACCACTCTTCCCGCTGGCTTGGCATGTGGGGCAAGATCGGCAGTGGTTCAGGACGTCGTTCCTCATCTTCGGCCAGAAAAAGTGGGTCACTAGGCGGCTGTACGTTTTATCTTGGCCCAGGTGTCCAGCCAGGGGGACATCGTGGGCCAGGTTGAGCAGAAAGTCTCTGAAGCGGAGAGGTACCACCAGTACTCGACCGGCCCCCAGCTCGGCGATTCTTTGCTCGCTGTATAGCAGGTCGTTATCCCAGTAGACCCAGTGAGTTCCGGTGGAGTCCCCTGCGTTCTGGGCGCTGGCTTGTTGGCGGAGTCCCTCGAGGGAGGGACAGGTCTTTTGTTCCTGGCGGAACTGTGCTTGGGTGGGCCCCCCCTCTTGACGCCACTGAGCCAGGTCAGGAAGGTCCTGGGGTTGCGCGTCCCCTTCGGCCGTCGGGTCTGGGAGGCTGGCCTCGTCGTTGTCTTCTACTGGGGCGACTGGGGGCGGAGGTGCTGGCCATTCTGGTTCTTCTGATCGAGGGACGGCACGGGCGGCCATGGACCGGGTGGTTATGCAGGCCCAGTCCGGGAGGCCCAGCATCCCCAGGTGCTCTCTTCTCTCAACGGTGGCCCACGGGGAACTCTCGAGGTCATTCCCCAGGAGGCAGTCCACGGGGGCATCGTCCCGGACCGTCACCTTCAACAGGCCGGAGACCCCTCCCCATTCGAATGGAACGCAGGCCATTTGACACATACTTTCAGAGTTGTCTGCCGAGCGGACGGGGCAGAGAATGTTCGGCAGGATCTGCTCGGGCTTCACCAGGTGACAGCGGACGGCCGTCACACTGGCGCCTGTGTCACGCAAGGCCTCGGCTCGCTGTCCATTAATGGTCACCCACTGACCGTATTTCCTGGTGTTAGCGGGTAGGGGAGCCCGCGGGACCATGTCTCTTCCCCCTAAGCACGCCAGGACCATGGCGGCCGGTTCCCACTCTTGCTGGGCCGGCTCATACTCCTCTGGTTCCTCCAATGATCGCTCTTCCCCCAGGGCGGCGGCAGCTACCTGTCGGGGCTTGGGTGTTTGGTTCTGCGGGCAGCTCGGGTCATTGGCGTAGTGGCCGACTCGCTGGCATCGGTGGCACATGACGTTGGCTCGGACCCCAGGACGCCACGGGGGGTTGCCCCGACCGGCCGGAGCCGGGGTGCTGGCCACGGGTGTTGCGGGCAAGGCGTCTCTCCCTCGCCCCTGGCCCCCTCCTCCTCCCCGAGGACGGTGCTGGCCTTGGTTGTTTCTGTTCTGTTCGTGTGGCCCCCTCCGGCCCACTCGGGTGCTTTCCCATCGGTCAGCTTCGGCGGCGAGCTGCCGGGGGTCAGTCAGCTTACTGTCGAGGAGGTGCTGCCTGAGCTCGACGAAGCAGTTGTTCGACAGGTGCTCCCATACCATCAGGTTAAAGAGTTGTTCGTAGGTGGTGACCTGGCTCCCCTTTATCCAACCCTCGAAGGCACGGCTGAAATAGTTCACGTATTCTACCCAAGTTGTACCTGGGATCCGGGTGCAATCTCTGAACCTCTGGCGGTACATCTCGGGTGTGAGGCCGTAGCGGGTGAGGAGGGCAGCCTTCATGTGGTCGTAGGACGACATTTGGTGATCTGGGAGCTGCAGTAGGGCATCGCGCCCCTCGTTGATAAACCTCCCCCAGAGTCCGGCTCCCCAATCACTCCGGTCGATCCGGTGGGAGGTCATGGCGATCTCGTAGGCTTTAAACCACTGTTGTATGTCGTCTTCTCGGACATACTCGCGGACAACATCCTTGGGGATGTGGACTTTTTTCTCGATTGGCCCCGGGGTGTGTGGTCGCTCAGGCACCCCCAGTTCTTTATTCTGTTTCCGAAGTTCTATTTCCGCCAGTTTGCGCTCGTGCTCGAGCGTTATTTTTTTCTCCTCCAGCTCTCTCTGTCTCTGCTTCTCTTCTCGTTCATCTCGGAGCCGCATGTGCTCGAGGTTGAGTTTCTGTTCAGCTAACTTGAGTTCCCCATCCATCTTGAGTCGTGCCATTTCCAACTCGTGCAATCTGGTTCTTTCTCTTTCTCGGATCTCCTCCTGCGAGAGGCCCGTTCCCCGCTCCTCGGGAGCCGTGGCGTTCCCCTCTGGTGTGATGCTGCTTTGGTCGGAGGGTCCGGCGACCCCAGTTTCTGTCCACGACTCTAGGGCGTGCTTTAGATCATCTTTGGTACTCAGGCCGGTGGTAGCAATGCCAAGTTCTATGCAGAATTGTCTCAGTTCGCGGTGGTTGTATTCTTCTAATTTATCCATTTGGAATTTCTCGGTGGAGTTGCTATCTTTGGCTGACATCGTGTTGTTGTCGTGGGGTGAGCTACTCTCTGTACGATTACGCGTTGATTCGGATCGCGCCGCTGGCCACCAATGTTAGAAAGGATAGACGGACCGGGAGGGTCGGCCGGGGTCAGGAGGAGAGGTCTCCGGGGAGAGCCGTCTCCAGCGATCGTACAGACAAGTAACTTCCCCCCCACAGACAGATACCACACACGGATAAGGTTCAGTGTTCTTTATAAGCACTTCTTAAGGTACGGTTGAATGGTACAAGGAGGTCTGGACTCAGGGGTCCCCTCGATTCAAGTCTCTCAAAGCAGGGTAAGGGGTAGCGGGACAGTCTGTCTACCAGTCAGGTAGTTTGGATGAGATGATGATTAGCTCACAATCCTCGAGCTTAGTTGGTGCGGGCCGCGGCAGCGCCAGCAGGTCCCGGAAAGATGGTCGATGTACGGTCCGCGGCAGCGCCAGCAGGTCCCGGTGAGGATGGTCGTTACAACGGGCCGCGGCAGCGCCAGCAGGTCCCGGAAAGATGGTCGATGTACGGTCCGCGGCAGCGCCAGCAGGTCCCGGTGAGGATGGTCGTTACAACGGGCCGCGGCAGCGCCAGCAGGTCCCGACGAGGATGGATGTTGTAGAAGGTCGCGGCAGCGCCAGCAGGCAGGACGATGGTTCACAAGAGCGGGCTACGGCAGCGCCAGTAGTCCGTCAAGGCTGAGTTCTCTCGGTGTCTCTCGACTCCAGGATACAACTGCCTTCCTGCTCCGGAGTTGCCCCAGTTATAGGGCAGGCGCCCTTTGATGTCCGGACCCTCGCACTTGGAGGTCGGAGGGCCCGGGATGAAGGTGTCCAGACACCCAGCAGGGGGTGGAGCCAGCGCCTGGGGGAGCTGGAGGCGATCGGCACCTGGCGGGGGAAGAGCTCTTGACACTTCGTCCTCCCATTGACCTGCCAAGTGGTCCGCTCACCTCCCGGGTGGATGGTGGTGCTGGGATGTCGGGGCCGGCCAGGCCCGGGGTTAGGGTCGGGGCGAGGCCACGCGGCCTCGTGGTGCAGGGCCCAAGATGGCGGCTTGAACCGGCCGGGGGAGCCGGTGGGGCTGGGCCCCGTGATGAGTAGAGGTCCGAGGGCAGAAGATCCGTCGGGAGACGGGGTACAGGTGCTTTTCGTGGATTATGCCTGGTGGGCCGGAGCTCGGGCCCTGTCGTGCGGGGAGGGAGCAAGCCCTTCGTGTGGCCTGTCCAACATTTCCCTAGATAGCTGCCGAGCTCCAGGCCAAAAACTCTTGGGACCTCCCATGCAAAACCAGGTTGGTTTGTGATAGGTAATTTTGATGTCGCCCTAATAGGTTTTGGGCCCTTGCCTGTTGCGGGTCCTTGACCCACCCACGCAAGTGAGGTACCATTTTTGTCCGGAGACCTGGGGGAATGCTGCGCCGGAGAAAATTTGTGGATCCACCCAGATTCCAGAACTTTCCCACCCAGAAATTTGAGAAAAAAGTAAATTATTCGGCAAAATATGAGGTTTACAGGGGATTCTGGGTAGGAGAATGATGGGGGGCCCACGCAAGCCATACCTCGCTGGACTCCCTTGGGTGTCTAGTTTCCAGAAATGTTTGGGTTTGGTAGTTTTCCAAGATGGCCGCCGAGCCCTGGGACAAAACTCAGGTGACCCCCCTTGCAAAACCAGGTTGTTTTCTGGTAGGTCATTTTGATATCGCCTCAATAGGTTTTGGGCCCTTGCCTGTCTCGGGTACTTGACCTACCCACGCGAGTGAGGTATCATTTTTATCGGGAGACCTGGGGAAACGCTGGGTGTGAGGAAATTTGTGGATCCAGGTAGATCGCAGAACGTTCCTACACAGAACTTTGAGGAAAAAGTGAATTTTTCAGCTAAATTTGAGGTTTGCTGGGGATTGTGGGTAGGAAAACGTTAGGGGACCCATGCAAGCCATACCTCGCTGGACTCCCCCGGGTGTCTAGTTTTCAGGAATGTGTGGGTTTGGTAGGTTTCCCTAGATGGCCACCGAGCACAGGGCCAAAATGTCATGGGACCCCCCTTGTAAAACCAGGTTGTTTTGTAATAGGTAAGTTTTGGGCCATTGCCTGTCGTGGGCACTAAGCCTACCCACGCAAGTGAGGTATCATTTTTCTCGAAAGATTTTGGGGAACGCGGGGTGAGTGGAAATTAGTGGATCAACGCAGATTTCAGAACTTTCCACCACAGAAATTTGAGGAAAATGTGTTTTTAAAACAAATTTTTAGGTTTGCAAGGGATTCTGGGTAACAGAACCTTGTGAGAGCCAGTCAAGTCACCCCATCCTGGATTCCCCTGGGTGTCTAGTTTTCAAAACTGTATAGGTTTGCTAGGTTTCCCTAGGTGCCGGCAGAGCTAGGGTTCAAAATCTTCAGATAGGCACTTTGCAAAAAAAAGGGTCAGAATTCACTGTGAAAATGTGGTGTGTACACGTTGCGGTTTGGGACATTTCCTGGCCCGGGCACTAGGCCTACCCACGCAAGTGAGGTACCATTTTTCTCGGAAGACTTTGGAGAACGCGGGGTGGGTGGAATTTTGTGGATCCACGCAGATTCCAGAACCTTCCACCACAGAAATGTGAGGAAAATGTGTATTTTCAAACACATTTTTAGGTTTGCAAGGGATTGTGGGTAACAGAACCTGGTGAGAGCCAGTCAAGTCACCCCATCCTGGACTCCCCTGGGTGTCTAGTTTTCAAAAATGTACAGGTTTGCTAGGTTTCCCTATGTGTCGGCTGCGCTAGGGCCCAAAATCCACAGGTAGGTATATTGTTAAAAACAACTCCGTGCCTAGTTGACTTTCTGCCACCCTGGGGGGGATATCGGGGAGGAGGGGGTTGCCCTGTTATGACCCCAAGGGGGACAGAAACACTGTGGCTATTTTTTGGGGGTAGGGGCATTGGTATGCCCATTCTCGGCAGCCCCCACGCATAAATAAAGCCAGCGTAATCATTGGAGTCTAGTGGGCTTTTAGCCCCCCCGGGGGGCAGTTTGGGGGCTACTGCCCCTATCTTCCCCCCAGGGCGGCAGAAAGGCTGTAATTGTTGTGGGTGGGGGCATTGACATGCCTGTTTTGGGCAGCCCCCACCTTAATTAACATTTGCCCAAAAAAATACCTGGCATCTAGTGGGCTTTTTGCCCCCAGTGGGGCAGATTTGGGGTTACTGTCCCATCTGTCCACCAGGGGGGGCAGGGAGGCTGTAATGTTTGCAGGGAGAGGATGGGGGCATGGGCATGCCCGTATTGGGCAACCCCCACCCTAATCCAATTTGCCCCCAAAAAATCCCTGCCATCTAGTGGGCTTTTTGCCCCCCGGTGGGGCAGATTGGGGGCTAATGCCCCAATCTGCCCCCCAGGGAAGGCAGAAAGTCCACTATACACAGGGAGTTTTTTGGGCAAATTTTAATTAGGGTGGGGGCTGCCCAAAACGGGCTTGTCAATGCCACCACCCTAATTAAAATTTGCCCAAAAAAATCCCTGGCGTATAATGGGCTTTTTGCCCCACGGGGGGCAGATTGAGGGCTACTGCCCCATCTGTCTCCCGGGGGGGCAGAAAGGATGTAATTTTTGCAGGGCGGGGATGGGGTACATGGGCATGCCCGGTTTGGGCACCCCCACCCTAATTCAAATTTGCCCCCAAAAAATCCCTGGCGTCTAGTGGGCTGTTTGCCCCCCCGGTCGGGGAGATTGGCTGCTTATGCCCCCATCTGCCCCCCAGGGGAGGCAGAAAGTCCACTAGACGCCAGGGAGTTTTTTGGGCAAATTTTAATTAGGGTGGGGGCTGCCCAAAACGGGCATGCCAATGCCCCCACCCTAATTAAAATTTGCCCAAAAAAACCCTGGCGTCTAGTGGGCATTTTGCCCCTCCGGGTGGGCAGATTGGGGCTACTGCCCCATCTGCCCCCGGGGGGGGCAGGAAGGCTGTTATTTTTGCAGGCGGGGTGGGGGCATGGGCATGCCCGTTTTGGAAGCCCCCACCCTAATTCAAATTTGCCCCCCAAAAATCCCTGGCGTCTAGTGGGCTTTTTGCCCTCCTGGCGGGGCAGATTGGGGGCCAATGCCCCCATCTGCCGGGGCAGAAAGTCCACTAGACGCCAAGGAGATTTTGGGCAAATTTTAATTAGGGTGGGGGCTGCCCAAAATGGGCATGCCAATGCCCCCACCCTAATTAAAATTTGCCCCAAAAAGTCCCTGGTGCCTGGTGGGCTTTTTGCCCCCCAGGGGGGCAGGAAGGCTGTTAATTTTGCGGGGGAGGGGGTGTGGGCATCGGCAGCCCCCACCCTAATTAAAATTTGCCCAAAAAATCCCTGCCATCTAGTGGGCTTTTTGCCCCCCCGGTGGGGCAGATTGGGGGCTAATGCCCCAATCTGCCCCCCAGGGAAGGCAGAACGTCCACTAGACACAGGGAGTTTTTTGGGCAAATTTTAATTAGGGTGGGGGCTGCCCAAAACGGGCTTGTCAATGCCACCACCCTAATTAAAATTTGCCCAAAAAATTCCCTGGCGTCTAATGGGCTTTTTGCCCCCCAGGGGGACAGATTGAGGGCTCCTGCCCCATCTGTCCCTTGGGGGGGCAGAAAGGCTGTTATTTTTGCAGGCGGGGTGGGGGCATGGGCATGCCCGTTTTGGAAGCCCCCACCCTAATTCAAATTTGCCCCAAAAAATCCCTGGCGTCTAGTGGGCTTTTTGCCCTCCTGGCGGGGCAGATTGGGGGCTAATGCCCCCATCTGCCGGGGCAGAAAGTCCACTAGACGCCAAGGAGATTTTGGGCAAATTTTAATTAGGATGGGGGCTGCCCAAAATGGGCATGCCAATGCCCCCACCCTAATTAAAATTTGCCCAAAAAATTCCCTGGTGCCTGGTGGGCTTTTTGCCCCCCAGGGGGGCAGATTGGTGGCTACTGCCCCATCTGCCCTCCAGGGGGCGGGAAGGCTGTTAATTTTGCGGGGGAGGGGGTGTGGGCATGGGCAGCCCCCACCCTAATTAAAATTTGCCAAAAAAATCCCTGGCATCTAGTCAGCTTTTTGCCCCCCTGGGCTGGGGGGGGAGATTGGGGGCTACTGCCCCATCTGCGCCCCAGGGGGGGCAGGAAGGCTGTTATTTTTGCGGGCTGGGGGTGGGGGCATGGGCATGCCCATTTTGGGAGCGCCCACCCTAATTCAAATTTGCCCCCAAAAAATCCCTGGTGTCTAGTGGGCTTTTTGCCCCCCCCGGCTGGGCAGATTGGGGGTTAATGCCCCCATCTGCCCGCCAGGAGGGGGCAGAAAGTCCACTAGACGCCAAGGAGTTTTTTGGGCAAATTTTAATTAGGGTGGGGGCTGCCCAAAACGGGCATGCCAATGCCCCCACCCTAATTCAAATTTGCCTAAAAAATCCCTGGCGTCTACTGGGGTTTTTACCCACCGGGGGGGCAGATTTGGGGCTAATACCCCAAATGCCCCCAAGGGGGGGCAGAAAGGCTGTCATTTTTGCGGGGGCTGAGTGGGGGCATGGGTATGCCCGCATTGGGCAGCCCCCACCACAAATTATATATTTTTTTTAAATCCCTGGCATATAGTGGGCTTTCAGCCGCACGGGGGGCAGATTGGGGCTACAGCCCCCGGGGGGGGGGCAGAAAGGCTGTAAATTTTGCGGGGTGGGGGCATGAACATGCCCTTAATGGGCATCCCCCACCCTAATAAATTATGCGGCCAAAAATAAATATCCCTGGTGTCTAGTGGGCTGTTTGCCCCCTGCTGCCCCCATCTGCCCCCCAGGGGGGGCAAAAAGACTAAATCATACCCAAAAAGCCCTTGCACAAGGAGCCGCTCCCCCCTCCCTGGTGTCTAGTGGGTGGATCCCTGCTTGGGGATCGCCCTCTTCCGTCATGAGCACAGGGGCACCGATGCTCATGACGGAACCATTCCGTCATGAGCATCGAAGGGGTTAACAGTCCAACCACCAATACCCATTCCAAATCAAACCCCTCATCAGGGGAATACACTAAAAATTACTCTACAGACGTTGCACGCAGTCATGGGTAAAATGCCCACAAAACATGAACAAATTCCATTCTGGATAGCTAAAAATAATTCTTAAATCGAAGCAGTATTTCCTAATACTACCCCTTATGAGAAACACAGAATCCTAAAAATCTGTTTACCCATGGGGATCACACCACATCTGGAAGACTGCACCACTTGGGTCACAGTCTTTGCTGCCATCTATACTAAAGCACATGGTGTTCCGTCTATTGCGGTAATACCTGATGTCCTGAAACAAATTCAAAATGAAAAAGTGGCAGAGCCTGCTCTGAACTTAGGTATGAAATTACTAAAAAAATTCGACCAGGTCTCAACTAGGCCTGGGCAAAAATTTCGTTCCGTTCGCGGAAATTGCGATAATTTGACATTTTTGCGTTCCGCGGAGAGCGCGAAAATGTCAAAAATTCCGGTTTCCGCAGCTTGGCGATAATTTGTTTCTTGCTCGCGCTGTAAAATGATACATTCTCGCGCGCGCGCGATCACCTTACCTGAATCCCTGCGTTCGCCGACAAGTTTTCTTGATCCGGTCGCGTTCTCCATGAGATGTTGTATTGTTTTTAGCCATTTGCGCTGTCTCGCGACAGTTCGCGCCCGCAGTGACGTCATGCGTCGCGCGATCACGTCTTTCTTCTCGCGATCATGCACCGCGAGAACAACTCAAAACAAGATGGCCTCGCCCGCAAGCAACCACATGGGTAAGTTGGCGACCCGCAACCATGCAGAAAATCTCGCGAACATGCCGGAAAAAAACTTCCGCATCTTTGCGATATTTCTGCTTGTTTGCGATAATTTTAAACATTCTCGCGATAATTTGCGAAGGTTAATTCCGCAAATTCCGCCCACCCCTAGTCTCAACAGTAATATTATCTAATATTAAAGGGGAGGCAGCATCCGTGGCGATCTGCCAAAAATTAAGGGAATTTGATTTAACAGAACATCAACAAGAACTACCCAGAATAATAGAAAAATCCTATGAAGAATTAGGCAGAGACAGTTTGGGTGGAAATCCAGTTAAACCACAACTGTCTGAAGGTCCTGAAACAAACTTAATTAAACACAATCCTACATCTTCTAAAAACAACAAACAACATTCAAAAGAGAAACGTTCTCAATCTCGAGGTAGGTCTCCTCAAAAGGAGCACTCTGAAAGGAGGTATAACCTCAGGAATAGGGATAATTTGAAAAAAACCTGACAGGTATCAAGATACTGATACATGTTCCTCTCGTACCTTTCAGACATCTTCACAGACATCCGAAAGAGGAGGAAGGTCAGATCACAAAGAAGAACGCGTAAAGTCCAGAGACGATCAACTCGTTCAGAAAAACAAACCAAAACCTCAATTCACTAAGAAAAAGGTAGCAGGTCTGAAGATCAGACATGCCGAGAATTCTGAGGACACAACTCAAGAATGGAGAATGGGCTCAGACAATGCTGGACAGTGCAGCAGCAGTAAGAATAGCTCACCAGAACCTGAAGGAACTTCTGGAGATAGTGGACTTGAATGAGTACATCACAGTTGAGACTGTAGACACCAGGGTTAGTTCTCCACAAAAGTTAAATGAAATAGCACTGCGAATGGAGGAAGACATACCGAGAAAAGTGAAAGCACTCTTTTGGAGTGAGTTATGACATACTTCTAGCAGAACAAGACTGGCCACTAAAATTTGTCAGGGAGTGCCCACATGGCGAAGACATCATTATGCCAGCCTTCTCCAACTATGTTCCTATAAATTTAACATACCTATGCCAGGAAATGGGCAGTAGCCCAGGCCGCAGCATTATACAAAAATCATGTAGGATGGGATGAGGTCTCACCTCACCATAAAATCCAATTAAAATGTCAACCTACTGCACAAAGACTGTACCCAATTAAGCAAGAAGCTAAAAAAACAGGTCAGGGAGATCTTAGATCAACTTGAATACCAAGGGGTGATTGAAACATGCACCTCATTAATGAACAATCCTTTGTTTCCTGTTTCCAAACCAAACAACACATATCGTCCAGTTTTGGATTACAGACACCTGAACACTTGTTCTGAAACTTTTGCTGTGCAAAATGCACACAGTACAGCATTAATGAATAACATTGTGCGTAAAAAATATAAAACCACATTAGACATTTCAAATGGTTTCTTTTGTCAAAACATAGCACCTGAAAGTAGGTACTTGACAGCTTTCTCAATAATGGGGACCCAGCGTCACTTCTGTCGACTCCCACAAGGGTTCAAGAACAGCCCGGGGTTATTGTCAGCAAGAGTAACATAGTTACTACAAATAGATGATGACGAGGCATTGTCATATTTCGATGATATCTATCTGACAGGCGATGACCTGGATAGGAACTTGAACAGGGTAAATACCATTATACTGGGCTTTGCCTCTGAGGACTACAAATTCAATTAAAAAAAATCAAGAATTGCCCATCTCAATGTCCTTTTCCTAGGATATGAACTTTCGAGTGAAGGCAAAAGCCTGGCAGCTAACTTTTTAGAAAAGAGTGCACTGCTCCAACCTCCAAAAAGGCTGAAACATTTACAGTCGATTCTAGGTTTCCTAAATTTTGGAAGAACTTACATTCTAAATTACGCAGAAAGGGTTAAACCTCTCTATGAATTAATCAAACCTGATTTCAAAAACATAAATTGGACACAGGAACACACAAATATCCTGCTTTCATTACAAGCTGACATGTTAACAACAAATCACTTACAAACACGCGTAAATAAACGCAGTTTGGTGATCCGAGTAATTTCGAGTCAATGCGGATTCACCTACTTAACTTTTAATGAAGGTGAAAAAGTACCAATTGCATACAAATCACATTTGTATACACAAGCGGAAATGTGCTTCGCTTCGACAGAAAAAATTCGGACAGCAGTTCAAACCGCTGTAGCAAAAAAAAGAGCTCTAGCACAGGGGAAACGCATTATTGTCGTGACTCCGGTACCAGCCTTAGAGGCAGTTACAAAAGCGAGCATTCCGAATGCAAAAGCTTTACATCCAAGATAGATACAATGGGTTAATTCTTTTGCTGCAACAGATGTTGAATATGTTTTTGATCCTTATTTAAAAACACAAGCATTCCTGCAATATGAACACGAACGTCCTCTGCCTAATGAGATTCTCCCTCTTGACCAGTGTGAATTTATAATTTATACTGACAGATCAGCACAACCCACTACGGGGAGTAAGCAAGCATACAGTGCAGCATGCGATCGTTAAAGGTCATATGCGCAATGGTAAATTCCGACCAATGGTGACAAAAACACAATCTCTAGGAGATTGTATAGCTCAGCGAGCTGAACTACAAGCATTCAAGATGGCACTTGAAAACATGGATCGCGAATTCCCCACACTTATAGTGTGCGATTCTTTTACTGTGTTCAATCATATAATGAATATTTACAGAACTGGCTTCAAAATGGTTTCAAAGATGCAAAAGGTGGCACAATCAAGCATAAAACGCTTTGGTAACAAGTAGGTCAGTTGCAAGACGGACTAAAAAACACTCACATGATACACACGCTGAGTCATCAACGTGATGGCGTTCACGTTGCAGGAAATTAATTGGCTGACGAAGCCGCACAGGGGGCTGTGCAAATGGCTTCCGTAGCTGCGATCACTCATTCAAAAATGAAAATAGACAGTGAGTTATTGTTGGCTGTCAATGCTTCAAGCAAAGGCAGTGGTGCAGCGTTACCTAAAAAATTTCCACTAAAATACTCGTGTATAATTGATGCGAACAACGTTACGTTTCCTTGAATCCCTGGAGTGGAGGATAGGGAATTCCAAACATGGAACGTAGAGCAGCTTTGATTTATGAAACACATCTGGGAGAGGGTCTGTCACATCAGGGGATCTCTAAAACAATATTAACATTAAAAGAGATGTACTGGTGGCCTGGAATGAATACACTGTTTCACATCTTCATCAATAACTGCATAGATTGCAATAGAGATCGCAGTGCAGAACGCCACCAGACGCCAGACTACGAAGTAGCCTGCCCAGTACAGACACCATTGTTAGACAGCATTAGACTATCTATGCGCAAGCATCCTCTTGGACAAATGCAATCCCACAAACACTAACTCAAGGTTCCTATGGATGTGGACTCAGCGCTCGGCTGACGCTCGAACTGTTATAAAAGATTTGCGAGTCTTTATCGGCACATACGCAATAGGCGTGCTACACTCTGACCAGGGCCCTGCGTTTAGCTCTCGGGCTTACAAAGAAGCCATGGCCAGTTTGGGCGCTGCATTGCGGTACACAAAGCCCTCTATGGACATGCCCCTGAGTACATAAAAGAACGTGTACTCAAATACGTGCCAGGACGGGTGCTGCGCTCAGCAGAAGCCAGTAGACTAATATGTCCTCGTTTTAACCTCGCATCTAAAGGAGGGAGAGCCTTTTCGATCCTCCTGCCTCAACTTTGGAATCAGTTGCCCGGAGAGCTACGGAAGGAATCTAGACTTCTTCCCTTCCGTGGAAAACTTAAAACCCTCCTTTTCAGAGAAGCATTTGATCTGGTTGTGAAATCTTTCAGTATCTAAGGACCCAGCCTGTTCCGTTGTCTTGTTTTTTCCTCTGTCTGAGCGCTATGAGACCTGCCGGTATATATGCGCTATACAAGATTGAATTAACAATAACAATAACAATAACTCCTCTCCATTCCATCCTGAGGGAAATTATGTTGTGGAAAGGAAAAACCAGGACATAAAGCGGTCTATAACAGCTAGGGTATTAGGTTCGGGTGATGGGTGGGTTAAACATCTTTATGGGGTCCAACGCTCATTAAACAATTTGCCAAGAAGTTCTCTGGGGGGGGTCACTCCATGTGAGGTCCTATTTGAGACAAGAATGTGGGTTCCTGATCTCGAATGTAAAGGCACAGTGGTGGAAAATAAACCATTTGATATCAAAGATTGTTTGGCTGTTTTACAGGACTTAAATGAACTAAGATCGAAACCAAGCAACGTGTTCCTGAAACAAAGCACCACTGGGGTAAAACCAGCCGTCCCAGGAAGGCCTGTCTGGATCCCAAAGGTCGGGATCTAGTCAGAGAGAAGTTCGCAGGCAAGAAGGAATTTGGGCCTTCTTACAGACAACCGGTACCTGTCCTAGCAATCCACAGATTAAGAACAGTACTTCTGCCACCCCTTGATGGAAAAAAGGAGAAAAGATTTGTGTCCATCGACCTCATCAAACCACACTATGTGGCCAATACTAAGCAGAAGGCCTTGTGGGCTTCGACTAAGTAGCAGACACACTCCTCTAGCTACTATCCAAGAGGTTCAAACTGAAAGACTCATCACCGTTGAGAAGCCAACAGTAAGAAATGAAGGACTAAGCAACAATGCTATGGAACTCATTCCTCTTGAAATCCAAATAACAGTTCGTCCTGATACACCTGTCTACACCAACGTAGCAAGTAACCAACTGGTTCCAGAGATTTTAATGAATCGTGATGCAATTTCAACCATTGACAGAACTGCCTCTGGCTATTTAATTAACTTTGATTGGTTTTTTGAGGATCCAAGCAAACCTGAAACGACACCAGCCAAAAGAACTTTCAAAGAACAAGCACAAGACTTCTTTCATCATGTGAAAAAGACTTATCTGGTTTCACCATGGATTGAACTATGGAGTATTTCTGGAATATGTTTCATTCTGCTTTGGCTAGCTTTAGTAATGACTCTGAGCATGCTGATAGATGGAAGATATATTCATTTGGACACAGGAAGTAAAAATGTGAACTTACTTTTGAAACCACACAAATCATCCCATCATAAAGCAAGAGACTTGTCAGCAGTGACCATCACAGCCGTTCCTATATAAGATGGTATAGTCTGGGACAAAACGGATTAGCCTTACACATTTCACAGAAATGTTGGGACGTTTCTTAAACATGTCTGATACGAGCAGTATTGTGCATGTATTTAAGATCGTATGTTCGGGACTGTTAACACCTTTTCAAGCAGTCCTCGGAATCATTTCAAACTTCATGCACTCGGTTTCTGGTGGTCTGCCGCTAATTTTAGCAATCGTCACAGGATTCCTATTTTTATTCCTACTGCTACGCTATGGCAAGCCAATCCACCAGCGTCACTCCCTGCAGCTTGGAGAATGCTCTCCTGGAAAGGAAGTGTCATGAGCGCATAGTGCAACTATTGGGTTTATCTCGTCTAGGAGAACTAAATACCACATGGTTCCTGTCGTTCAGACCAATCTGGCAAGATTGCATCTTACCTGTTCTACGCTGCCTGCTTTGCGGTGAAGAGTGCGTGCTAGACATCTGTCTAATACTCCCCTCAGTCATGCCAACAGATATCGATACTCTGCTGGACCAGATAACGGCCCATGCTCTGTGTTGTCCCCAGAGGATACCGATCCTGATGACGGCATTCATTGATATCTCACAGACGCAACATGCTACTGCTGAGGTACGAGATGGATCAACCGGCACACAGGTAACATCGGCAACGAACACTGCTACTGACGATGCATCACATCTATGTGCAGTTAGTCTTCTAAACAAGGTAATCGACCTATCACCGACAACGGTAGACAAATTTTTGTCTACAGGATTAGAGGATTTCATGTTTTCTCCAGCATCGTCAAATAACTTTTGATTTGGCTCACAATGTACCATGTAATCTATGAATTCGGCCTTCATTTTTTTTAAAACAAAAGACAAAATTTTGAACTTATCTACGATCACTTTTGTGAATATTGACTTTTTCCTTTTTATTGGAAAAAAAAACCTCTGCTTACAGTAGAACTATTCATAGAGAACAGGTTTCTTTGAAACACTTCCAGGGACACATTGTCACCTTTCTTCACATTTATGTAATCATGACATGAAATGGCTCCGAACTATTTTTTTCCTTTCTGTAAAACTCGACCTTTAATTACATATGTCTATATATTTCTGTTCATTCACTTAGCATTCGCTGTAAATATATGCTTAGGATGAAACATTGCTTTAATATGTACAGCACCTTTGCATTTTATGTCTGGCAAAGTTTTTAACAAAGACTTATTTTAGTATGCTTTTACAAATGTTTTTAGTGAACATGTGATACTCAATTTTATGTGTTTAGCATGTTTAGCATTTATCAATATCGATCATTCGTCAATGGAATGGGTGTTGTGTTTCGATTTATATGCCCGTACATAGGTTTCCCTAAATCATGTCCTTATAAAGGCACAATTCGCATTGCCCCTATTTGGACATAGAATCCCAGTCCTTATTTAGGCATTAGACATGCTGTCCAAATACAGGCATGGTCACCTACATCCGTCCATCCCACGTCACAATGAGTTCTTAGAAACCAGACCCTTAAGCCATCGGGACTTTCCCTAGCTAGGATTATTGATCACTCTAAGAACTCATGTATTATGCATGAACTACTATTCCTTGACGTCTTCCTCTGCCCGACTTTACGTCAATGCTAGCATTCCTAAGCACCTTCCAGGTATAAATATACCTTCCCTTACCATGACAAACCACGGCACGGCTCAGCACGACTTGACTGCACGGCTCGCCACGGCAAGTTCGGAAGAGACCATATCCCGGCCTGACACATTGACCAGACGCTGTCATCCCTGCTCGCAGAGAATCCAGCTTCCAGTGTTCTGACTCCCTTCGCGGGGTGTTAGAGTTTGAGACCCGGAAAGTTATTCCCACCTCTCTTGTTCTAAGGTATGAAGCTGACTAGAACCTAGAGGGACTCTCGGCATACAAACTTAGTATACACCAAACTATAGAAAACAGCACCTACTCTTACCTTGCACGAATGATTGTAACTGCTCATATCTCTTACACGAGAAACAAGACTGTTCAATAAATTATTTTTATTGAAACGCCCGTCTATTTCTGTGTAACTCTGGAGAAACTAAGCATGCATGATTGACTGAGTGAAACTGTTATCCATTGTTTCCACGATTCTGAGACCTGTTCCGATTCTAAGGGAAACAAAGTTGTCATGTTTATGCGGTAGTCAGAAACGAATGCCTTCTTGTTTATTCGAGAGGTTTCTAGTGACCTCTGAGTTAGCTGGCACATACAAGTAATTAAGTTTAATGTACTCGATAGGAGCATACTGACCTTAGTCCTATGCAAAAACTATAGTGTATATTATTCCAATGCACAGAGCCTATAAGGGAAATAGGAACTACACTACAAGGGAAGGAATTTGAAAACAAAATTTGGACTAGCAATAATGTGCCTTCGTCAAGTGGGGGAAAACCCTAATCTCTTCTGGACTGTGGTGCGGAAGAGAAGAGTAGAACTCAGTGCAATGACATTGTGAGTTAGAAGTTTGAGCATTCTTCAATGTGGTAGTCCATCTCCTGAATACTCTTTTCCAGCGCCTCTGGTAAAATAAAGCTTCATCCTTAATTACAGAAGAAAGGTATATCCCTCTTGTCCAATGAATTTCTGAAGAGTAGATGTTCTCTCTGGTTAGAAAAAGCACTTAGATGTATAGCTAGGTATTTGGCACTAATGAACGAACAATGGCCCAGTGGTTCCGACCTTTTGTACAATGGCAAACAATCTGAATCAGAGTTTGCAAACGCATTTTCGTATTACGAATCTCAATTTATGAGTCAGTATATGTTGCAGACCCCTAAAGAGACATTCCCCTTTGTGAATTGGGGAAAACATTTCTGGAGGAGTATTTAGTGGTCCAGCAGACCAAAAGGAAAGTCTTGTATTGTTTTAAAAGCAGCCCCGTTTTATTTAAAGAAACCGGGCTGCTTTAAAAAAAAGTTTATTTAAACGTTATTACAGACATGGTGGTTTGCTAACTCTTGCAGGCCACCATCCACATGATGCTATCCAATCAGAGTGAGTCTCAATTTGTATCATAGCTAATGGATATTATTTAGGTTGGTCAGATTGCAACCCACTCCAATTCAGAAATTTATGAACCAACCTATACATGGTCATTTTGTAAAATAAAAAATCTGGTCACAAAAATACCGGTCATGAATGGCAACCAGGTTTAACGACCATAGTGGCCCATATGTAATGATGGGAAGAGTGGGCGTTAATGTTCGGTAATTGTCTTCCTCCCAAGTGAGAGGTCTCTTGAGCTGAAAAACGCTGCACCACGCAGGCCTTTATTAACACTTAGATCATTTGCAAGGAATTGTGTAATTGGTGGATTCATCTCCTACGTGTATGTTGTAATAATGATCAATCTTATCTAGTATAGTTTTAGAGTCCGTTCAGTAGCCGGAATCATTACAAATCAGAAATAGCAGATGACCTCATTGTAACGATCAAAGAGTTGGATAAAGCGACCTGAATAATTTTATCATTATATTGTATTTAATCATAAATAGTACCTACAAAAGTAAGCATTAATTTTTGATGGTGGATCCTATGCAAACAAGCCATTTTTCAAATGTAGTTCACGTGTGATTCATCATAAAATGCACTCCTCCACTCACAGTGTACAGTGGTTCTTCGCTTTATGCGATTATTATTCCTCGGGTTTTAATAATTTGATTAAACAGTGATTAATTATGTGTAATCCACTAGCAGTTACACATTATTTAGCAGTTATTCATCCCATGACACGAGTATTCCTCTATTGTTCTTTATTTAATTGCCTGCAATTAATCACCTGCACTGCCCAAGACCTTGCACATTATCCAGTGGTTTTTTAGCACATGTGATCATTTTTCTTTCATTGTTGATGATTTGAAACCCAGTAATAACTCACATATAACGCCCATTGAATCACAGTTTTCGTTGTTTTTCGGCGCGTGAATGACTAATGGCAAGATATCTGAGCGCATTACCATCTATTTGCAGGCACATTACAAAGCAGTTCTACATTATGACGAATTGTGTTTTGAAGAATAACAAACTGCGCCCCACACTTCGCATGGTAATTTATCTATATTTGTATGTGTCTATAAACAAAGCTGGTTTAACAAAAAAGCCTTGCTGCTCTACATGTGTTGTTATCACTAATTGTCCAGCAAGGTTTAATGTTAAGGGCAAAGGATTTCTTTTCCCGAAAAACTTGTGATTTTGAAGTTAATGGATGCACGCTCAAATTATTTTCTCTGAACTAAATTGACTTACTTAGGTCCTCATTTCGAGTAGGTTGGAAGGTGTAGAAAATGTTCCTAAATGTACAGAAAGGGATTTTCCTTGCATTTACTAGGAATTTTGTTGATATAGGAAACTCCACGCATTAGCACCAGTAAAAACCTTTAGATAATTGTTCACCATTAAGGGCCACAGTACAAGGTTGGTGAAAGTAAAACTGCTGTAACTTTGAACACAGATTTACAGAGAAAGTGGGAATCGGATATTCAGGGAAGCAGAATGACCTCGGTCATCCACCCAATCCCCTGTGGAAGGGGGAATACCGTCAGATATTTCTGCACTGATATCTGCATGTCACTCTTGAATTACAGGAGATTTTCTGGGGAATAATTCCTCCATGTCTGATCTGTTGAACCTGTACCCAGAAAAAAAATCAGATGGTAATTCTGCCTGTAATAACGTGAAAGTACCACATTACGGGGCATATTATCAAGCACGGCGTTAAAATTATCGCGGCGTTAAAATTATCGCTGCTTTAGCAGCAGTTTTCTGCCGCTAAAGCGGCGATAATTTTAACGCCGTTTCTTGACAATATGCCCCCAAGGGGCATTTCAGCAACATCCTGCGATAATTATCGCTAAGCGCACTTAGCGCTAGGATAACTATCGCCGGCTAGCGTGGATTTTTATCACTGAGATAGCGTGCTATTTGCAACGCTTATCTCAAAAGCGATAAAAATACTAGCGCTAACTGCCTAACGTGAGATTATCGCTGGAAACCCAGCGATAATCTCACGAAATGTGGCGTTAGCTTGTTGATAGGGACTCACAAATTTAGCCATGATATCCACCTTCCTTAGGATATCATGGCTAAGTCAGTCCTAAAGCAGGCATATGGAAAGTAGCGATAACAGGGGTTATCGCTACTTTTCCTGCTGCTATACTTCATAGCGTGGGGCTTGATGATAGGATAAATGTCGCTTAGCGACATTTCTCCTGTCATGTCAGGTCAGGAACGCCCACTTTGCATCTCATTAGAGATCCAAAGCTGGGCGTTAAGAATAGGTGCGTTAATGCAAGGTTTCACGCGTTAGCGTGACCTTGCTAATTAGGCGATAAAATTATCACTGCTTTTCGGCCGAAAACGGCCAGAAAAGTGGAGATACTTTTCTATCACCGCCTTGCAAATGTGCCCCCAAATGCGCTAATGATTTTGAGTAGGAGCCCTTGTTGCACCCTATTAAGAGGCCAGCTAGAATGAAAATAGAAATAAAGAAAATCCAATGAAAAACAGGCGATTTTGCACATTATTTCTCATTCATTTCAAATTCACATTAATCTCACGGTTACCAGTTGCTATAATTAAGGGGCATATCAGCAACAACCGGCGATAATTATCGCTGAGCGCACTTAGCGCTAGGATAATTATCGCCAGCTAGCGTGGATTTTTATTGCTGAGATAGCGTGCTATTAGCAACGCTTATCTCAAAAGCGATAAAAATCCTAGTGCTAACTGCCTAACGTGAGATTATCGCTGGAAACCCAGCGATAATCTCACGCAATGTGGCATTAGCTTGATGATAGGGACTCACAAACTTAGCCATGATATCCACCTTGAATAGGATATTGTTAGAACCGGCGGTCTCTAGTTGTCAGAGGTATACACTTCTGACAAATAGGGACCTACCAACTCTAGTCAGGGCAAGGGGATTACACACTCAGATAGCCCCTGCTACCCTCTTGGTAGCTTGGCAGAGCAGACAGGCTTATCTCAGAGGCAGTGTGTTAAGCATTTATGACCACATACAGTAATAAAGTGAATACACTACAAATGGACACAACACAGGAGTTATTATAAAAATAGTATTTTTATATAAGGCTTAGCACAAGACCAAATAACGACAAAAATATACCACAATCTTAATAAATACTCTTTGGAAAGAAAAATAATAGTTCAGGTACAGTTTCTTCTTAGGAAATGGTTCTTTAGCAACAAAAGTAAGTATTCTTCTGAAACACAGTTCTTGGCAACAATGTGACCCCCACAGGAGTCACACGACGTCGAGTTTACGATATTCCCAAGGTTCGGCGTCGACCGCGAGTAGTGCTACGTCGAGCCTGGAGCTGCAACAGAACCCACAAACACAGTACCTTTGGAAATGAAGAAAACAATGATCCACGGCGTCGAGATGTCGGCGTCGAGGTCGGCGTCGATCGGGCCTCGGATTCGGGTTGATCTGCAGCGGCGTCGAGGGGTGTCGGGCCGGAGCAGCGCTCACGGCGTCGAGAAGGACGTCGAGTCGATGCGATCAGCAGCGGCGTCGAGACAGGGTCGCTTAGAGCTGGAGCCGATACTCACTACTCAGAGGCGTCGATACCGGCGTCAAGACGGGGTCACTTGGAGCTGGAGCCGATACTCACTACTCCTGGCGTCGCTACTGGCGTCGATCGGGCCCGGCGGCCGGCGTCGAAGACTCGGAACACTGGAGCCGTTACTCACGATGTCGAGCTGGATTCGGCGGCGTCGGCGACGTCGAGACTGCAGATTTCCCCTGTGCACTGGAAATAACACTTTCCAGCAACCAGCAATTCAGTAGAGGGTGAAGTCCTTTGGCCCTGTGACTTCAACAGGAGGCTGGCACTCTTCCAGCCCTTGGAGATTTTCTAGCAAGCTTTTGAGAGTACACACCAGGTTCCTCTCTCCTTGTTCCTTGGCAAAAATAAAGAAGCAGCTCCAGGTTCCCCCCAGCAAACAGCACACTGGCAGAAGGGGGAGGCAAGCCCTTAGATCAGCAGGCTTCTTGTCCTTGGTAGAGGTTTCCATGTCAGAAGTGATCTGAGTTCTTGGTTCAGGGGTCCTTCTCTTATACCCCTTTTCTGCTTTGTTCCCTTTGTCCAAGCAGGGAAATTCCCCCCATCCTGGGTTTGTTGTGGGTGTTGCCAGGCAGAGGCACCTGGCCTATTCACTGAGCAGGGCAGGGTCCTCAGCTGCCCAGCAGGAGGCGGAGCCAGTATTGTCACTGGCAGGAGCAGGGCTATCAGTCGCCCGGCAGGAGGTGGAGCCAGCATTGTGTCAGGCAGGGCAGGCTATCAGGGACTACTCTTCCCCCACTCTAAGTGTAGATGCCCCATTCACCCCACACTGACCCACTCAGACCTCTGGAGCCACCCAGCCCCTGACACACACACCAAACCAGCAGAGACCGGTGGAAAGTTGGACAAGAAAATAGCCACTTTCTAAAAGGGCTATTTTCAAACACAGAATTTAAAAACCATCCATCCTAAAGGGTGTGTTATTAAATTCTGAGTTCAGGGATACTAAACTCGACCTGCTACCATGCTCCCTGAGTCAGATAGATTATAATGGAGTTAATAATCAGTCTGCCCATTCTGGCCTATTGGTGGCAGGTAGCCCTTCAATAGTGAAAAACGAAAATGGCTGTAATTCACTATTAGGTCATGCCACACACATCAGGGCATGACCTACCTTTTACCCACAATGCACCCAGCCCTAGGGCCTACCATAGAGGTGTCTGAAATGTGGTAAAGTGAAGGTTTTAGAGACTGGCAAGTAGGTTTCCTTGCCAAGTCGACATGGCAGTCAGGGACTGCACACAGGCTCTGCGATGGCAGGCCTGAGACACATTTTACACGCTGCTTCTGTGGGTTGCACAACCAGTGCTGCAAGCCCACCAGCAGCAGTTAACTTACATGCCCTTGGCACACGCGGTGCACTAGACTAGGGTCTGAACAGTAAGTCAACCAAGCCGATCATGGTAACACCAATCAATGTATCAATTTAACATAGGGAGCACTTGCACTGTGGCACTGATCAGCAGTGGCACAGTGCCCAAAGCAATATTCCAGCAAAAACATCGTAAACAGAGGAGGCAAACGGAAAAAAATGGAGGAGAGACTCATGCCAATGATGCCAGGTCTAACAGATATCATGGCTAAGTCAGTCCTGAAGCAGGCGTAAGGAAAGTAGCGATAACAGGGGTTATCGCTACTTTTCTTGCCGCTATGATTCATAGCGTGGGGCTTGATGATAGGAGAAATGTCGCTTAGCGACATTTCTCCTGTCATGTCAGGTCAGGAACGCCTACTTTGCATCTCATTAGAGATGCAAAGCTGGGCGTTAGGAATTCCTACGCTAACGCAAGTTCTCACGCGTCAGCATGAGCTTGCTAATTAGGCGATAAAATTATCGCCACTTTTCGGCCGAAAACGGACGCAAAAGCGGTGATAATTCTATCGCCTCTCCTTGCTGATATGCCCCATAGTTACCAGAATCATGGTATTATCACAATTTGGCTTCTGATCCTGGGTGAGGGCCGGAGTGTTTCTTTCTAGTCTGGTCCAATAAGTGGAGGTTGGTGCCCAATATTCCAAATATAAAAGTTGCACAAACCTGCTAATCGAACCTCTCCTATATACATAACTACTTAGCATGTCTCCGAGTTGCTGTCAGGTATAGGTTTCAATGAAGACACTGTCAGCATCATGCTGTGTTAACAAAGGCAGCTCCATACTAATGCAAAGGCTATCGGCTCCAAGAGAGCTGTTCTAGGGCAGCGGTCCTAAACCTGTGATCCCAGGACCCCTGGGGGTCAGCGAAGCCTACGAGGGGGTCTGTGACTGTTTGAAACTATTAAGTAATATTCAAACTAATACATGGAAGTTAATAAAGGATATACAATTAAAGAAGCAAAATGTAACATTTGAAAACTTTTTCTACATTTCATTATGAATTCAACAAAATATTTCAATATTTGATCAGTTGTTTAGTGTATACTTGTTTTTATGTGTATTGTTTTGAGGTTCAAATCATAGACATTGCTTATGCCGGGTTCCCCAGCTTTCTATAATGACTCAGATGGGGTCCCCAAATTCCAATAATGATTCAGTGGGGTTTCACAGAAGTAAAAAAGTTAAGAACCGCTGTTCTAGGATGCACACATTTTTATCTTGCAAATGTCATGGATAACATAGTTGAACCCAGGGCCAGGCTCGCACCAATAGCTTCCGTCGCAATAGCCTTGCTGCACCGGCAGTGACATAGGGGCACAAGAGGAAACCAAATGATTGCTTTCTAGCTCTATTTTAAAGCATGGAGACCAGCAGTCTGTAGCTGTGAGTCGGAGTGATGGATGGTGTCAGCAAAGAGGCTCCTGCACCAGCCATCACACAGATTTCTCATGGCTGGTACAGTCACAGGCCTCTCCTCAGGGGCCTGCCACTTCTTGCTCTTGCCCACTTTGTTATGTGTTGCAGTGTCAGTAGTAATGGTAGCCCCAGGGACCTCAAACTTTAGGCCTGGAATGCCCAGGGCTACATGTCAATCACCTTCTCACTCCACCCTTTCCAAACTTGTCACTTGACGGTGAGGGGTGAAAAAGTAAGAGGGTGATCTGCAGCTTGAACTTACTCAGTGCATCAATGTGGCTCGAATGCACTGCGCGGGCTCCAGCTTTCTGTTTCTTGCTCAGTTGTTCTCGGAAGCCCCTCAACACAGCCACATTGTCCAGGATGGGCTGAGGGCCTGTCCGGAGCGCGGAGGGTCCGTGAGCACCAGTTGTGCAAGTGGAAATGTAGTAATGGAGAATGATGGGTTTAAGTAAAAAAACGATCTCATCGTTGTGTGAGTGCAAAAGTGTGAGATCACACCTATCTGTATGTGACCTAGTGTGAGTGCATGCGTGTAAGACTGTATGGGTGTGTCTGCTCTGTGTGTGTGTGTGTGTGCTTTCCATCCACGTTTGTGGCTATGTGTGTATGTATGTGTAAGCAAATGTGCTGTCTGGATCCTGGCATATTCGCGGAAATTCTAATTATTTGTTTGTGATTGTTCCCTCACTGGGCAATATACTGCAATGTTGACAGTAATTCTTAGCATTTAGGGCATTTAGGGCTCAAGGTAAATGAATGGTAAACGCTGGTGCTTTGAGGCCATCGATGACAAGATGTTGCAGGGCAGAATGCTGGCCCTGTCTAGATGGCATTACCTCTTAGAATTTTGGCACCACCCAAAGCAAATTGGTCGGAATTGTTGCCTTTTTCTGGCCATCCATGGTTTAATGGTGCCCTCACTGATCAAAATATGGGCACTGGCATATATGTAAATCTTGGAATTTCGGAGCCAAGGCAAATTAGCTGATTGTCTTATCCCTAGTCCAGATGGGCCTGCAACACTTCTGGGGAGGGACAGGTTTAGTTGGCACTCCATGAGAGTACTACAGTGAATCATGGGCGCCCTATAAGACCCTTGGCCTTTAGAAAATATATGTGGAAAATATGCTGTAAAATACACCATTTGCACAATTTTTCAGATTTTGCAATTAGGGCAGGTATCATTCATCACTGTCAAAGGTCACTGGCCTACATGAATAACAGCACATTTAGATCTTCACCTGCATTATTACTAGCAGAGAACAGAATGTGCATCTGCTGGAGAACCCATCATTCAGTAGTAATTTTCTGAAATGATGATCATTGTATTTAACAGAATCCTTACTTCAGATTTGCAAGGTTAAGACTGGTCAGCACTATATGATCAAAGACCAGCGCTGTGTGATATTGAGCTAACTCTATGTGATATTGGGTAACTTTAATTAGGTATTGGACAAGTGCTGTATGTGATCATGACCAGCACTGTGAGTTAAGACGGATCTGTACTGGACATTACATGGCCATAGAGAGGTGCCTGTACTATGGCAGCACGGAGGGAAACAGTCGGAACACCACGGTCTGAACCACGTGTGTTCTGACTACACAAGCTTAAACACGATTACCATAATCACACATATGACGTAACCACGTATATGCGTGGTTTAGGCAGGGCGCGGTCTAGCTTCTAGAAGACGAAAGCAGGAAGACGCCGCAGTGAGGTAAGTGGGGCTGGGGGTAGTTTTTAGGGCTGGGGTCGGGGTAGGTTTTAGGGATTAGAGGGGGTCGGGGTAGTTTAAGGGACAGCACAGGGGGTCAGGGTAGTGTACGTAAAGGATCAGGGTTTTTGGCCTTAGGGCAGTGGGAAGGGAATGGGTAGATGGAGTAGTTTTTAGGGCTGGGGTAAGTTTTAGGGCAGTGGAAGGGGTTGGGGAAGTTTAAGGGACAGCACGGGGGTCTGGGTAGTGTATGTAAAGGGGCAGGGTTTTAGGCATTAGGGCAGTGGGAGGGGAATGGGTAGGTGGGGTAGTTTTTAGGGCTGGTGGGTCGGGATAAGTTTTAGGGCAGTGGAAGGGGCTAAGATACTCTAAGGGACAGCAGGGAGGGGTGGGGTGGTAAGGGTAGGGGATGACCTTAGCGACACATACCCCTTTACCATTCTTTCCTATACAACATACCTTCGTGGTAAAGGCATACGTGGTAAAGGAATGCATGGTTAAGACGCATTCGTGGTTTGGGCTGCGTGGTAGAGGCGCGCATGGTTAAACCATGTGTGATTCTATCATACAACCTAGCACGGAGTGTTGAGGCATTGTGGCTAACATCAATAGAACAAAATGAATAGCCAATCTTTGGGCACCGTTACTCTCTGAGCTTCTTTTGTGAATAAAATACGTAGACAGGAGTCATGTCAGTCTAGCTTTGTACCAGGAATACATATTATGTAACATAACTACTGCCTGCCAGGTGGACACCCACAGTATGACAGCAACAGAACATCCCCTTCCTGCCCTCTCATCCACATAAAATGTTTTTATAACTAAAACGCCAGGCCTATTTGATTTGACAATGATCATTACATGCCTTTGACAATATATCTGAGTTATCATATTATTTCGATGACTTTTGCAGAAAACCTAAAATTATTTCTTGGACCAATGTTTATCGACAGCAAGCTCCAGGCTAGAAATGCTTGAGAACGCTGATGATTCTCCCGTATCTGAATGGTGCAACAAAAAAAAAGAACATGTTATGAAAGTGATAAGATGTGCCCACTTTTAATCACAAGACCAAAATTGTGAAAACAGCATTGCACTAATCAAAAAAATACTGTGGTGCCAAACATCCCTAGACACTCACACGATTGTGGGCTCTTGCACAAGTAGCTCACAAACTGTTGTGGGAAACTTCCCCACTCCTGTTGGATGATCCCAAATAGTCTCACCCTTGTTAGTAGCCCTTAGTTGAGCAGAGGCGATCGAACAAATAATAATGTCCTTACCTATTTTTCCATGATCTATTTATGGTAAAGATTAGGTAGCGATAATCCAACTGAGAGTGCTCATTGGGTCATTTGGGGATTGGGCGGGGCATTAGGTGTCTAAACGTGCTGTGTTCTCTGAGTTACACGTCTTCGTTTAGAACTTGTTCATAAAAGTGATGAAAGGTAATAAATATTGTCATGTGTCTATCTCCCTAAGTGTAATATTGCATGGAAATGATCAATCTAGCAAGTTGTTTCACCTTATCAACATTGCTGTGCCCACACCCACATATCTTTCACCCATTTGACAGTTTACAGAATGTAGCTACTGTGTTCAGGATACCCAGGCATATTTTCTGCTTCCAGTTTAGTTCTACATTGCAATAGTCGCCTCTGTGTAGAGTTCCAGCGTTGAGCTGCAATCAAAACACAAAGAATGAAAACACCCAAGGATCGAAAAATGTCAATTAAATAAAAGCAAATCAATGAATGTAAAGAAACATGGATTTAAAAGTCAAGAATGGGAAAGCAAGGTTGTAAAAATCTGAAAGAATGTAAAAACCTAAGAATATAAAAACCTCAAAGATGTCAAAAACAAAATAAACAGTATGTATAAAAATAATATGAAAAATCTACGGATGTAAAAATAGAAGGATGTAAACATTCATGGGTTTAAGAAGCCTATGGATATAGGACATCACATGAAAAAATCCAAGAATGTAAAAAAGTTAAAGCTATTTAAAAAAGCCTTGGGCATTAAAATGCCCAGGCATTTAAGACAAGAACAAACAATGACTTGCTGTAATCCAAAAGCCAAGAAATACAGTGCTCTGCCACACTTTTATACTGGGCTAAGGCAATATTATGTATATTAATGTTTTAATGTTACCCCAGAGATTATTGCACATTAAGCACTACATAAGGAATGCAACCATGTACTACATGTGCCATGCATACCTTCACAAAAGAAGTAATAGAAACATATAATGCCCAGGAAAGGTGTCAAAAGTTAAGGTTCGAATAAAACAGCAAATAGATATGTCATCTAGGGCCTTCTGCAGCCACACAAGAAGAGGAGTGGAAAAGTGTGGATGACAATAAGAAAGTCACAATTTGAATCTCATTGACTGGAAGCTCTAACAGCCAAAAATGAAGCACTAACACAATCACTAATTTGGAGACTATCAATACACTCAAAACTTTAGCCAATTAAAGAACCTTCCAAATTCCAGCACTAGGCCATTATGGGAGGGAAGTCTAGAATAAGCATGGTGAAACTCCAGAAAATGTGTTTCCCTGCCCACAGTTGAATGAAAGCAATATGACCCATTACATGAAGCCTGATGACAACTGGTGACATTCACTTTTACTCAGGAATCAGAGGAAGATGTCAGCATGAATATCAGTGTCATCTATAATACGCATATTTTCAATTGTAACTACAAATGTCATCACTAGCAGTTAATGTCTTCATAAACGCCTGCAGAATTACTCAACTGCATCATCCACATAGAGGAAAAGTCAAACTTGCAGGCACAAACCCAGTCACTGTACCCCTGGCTTGTTATCAGAATGACCTATAGAGGATCCGAATAGTACAGACATACATGGATCACAGCTGCACAGATGGCTTGGAAGAGCAGCAGACACAAGAGTGGGGACACGAGCAGCTTATCATCAAGCTTGCACCTCCCCACATTTACATGGACACTACTGTCACATTGTGAATGGGATGAAGTACTGCATGCCACACATTATAAGGATATTGCAAGTCACTGTGCAATTCCATGATAATAGAGAGGACTGAGGCCAAAGGATGATTTCCTTTATAAGGTTATGGACTCTGGGCTGACCAGACTTGCAATATCATTATCATTCACAGCAGGGGCTACTTTATACCTTATAATACACACCATCATCTCTCCCACAAACCACTTAAATCCTAGGTGCATAGCTCCTCCATATGAAAGAGAGAGCATATTTGAAAACATGAAGAAAAAAATTGAAGCGAAAGTGCAAAATTAAATACATCACAAAATACTGTTAGATATTTGCTGCCAAAAAAATATCAGAATCAGTTTATTACAAGTTAGGTTTATCTGAAAAAGGCTCAGTAGATCAGAATGTCTTGAAACATGCAACATTATTCCAACTTTTCTATAATTAGAATACACATCACAACACAAAAATTGGCATGATACCCTTGGCTGGTGTTTAAAAGAAATTTTTCAACACGCCTAACGTATTGTAAATTGCATCACCTACTGCTACACTCCCTTTGGGAAAACGGGGGCAATTCCAAGAATTGGACAAGGTAGGCTCACTCGTGTAATGTGACATGCTTCATCATTTGCCACCTCGTCCCACCCTGATGAGGTGGTACTACCAAGGCGGATTCAACCTCAGGGTGGGGCTGACCTGAGGAATTTCTTAGAAATTACTTATTATTCCTGGATAAAAATTTGGGTCGAGTTCAATGAACTGAAATATTGTATTGTATTGTAGGCGGTTTTGTATAGCGCGCAGTTACCATCGGGCATCCCAGCGCTTGGGGAGTAAAGTAATCCTAGAAATGTTGTACATTACAATAAATCAGAAAGTTTCTCAAATAACAGGAAAAATGCCCATTGAAAAATCAATGGATGTAATTTTATGATTTTGGGAATCATTTCCACATTTTGTGAATTCAAAACAAATTATTAATTTATTTCAAACACAGAAGTAAAGCTACAAAAGTAAATCTTTTTTTGTGTGGCTGTGGTCCTTTGTTCCCTACCGACCTTGAAAGAAGGGCACACAATTACAGTTGCAGAGGGCATTAAAACATGCTGTGTGTGCATCTCCATTTCCTGGATAGTAAAATGATTTAAACACATTCAAATCCTTTTTTCCTTCTGCGATACTTCAGAGCTACACACGTTCTTTATTAGGTGTGATCTGTTTCCTTTCCTTTCTAGACTATAATGATTGCTCCATAATGCTCTCTGTTTTGAATTCCTTTTGTAATATATTTTTATTTCACATACATTCTATTGACATGGGTTCACACTGTACAAAGAAGCATGCACATAAAATATATGCATTATTTCAGAATGTAGGCATTTTGATTGCAAGATAATTTAGATTACCTTGACCCAAACTCCAATGCTTTCTTGACAGTAGTAAGGCGTTAAATAGTTTTGTTTGGAAGCAAACTCTTCAAACTTTTTCAACTCATGAGATCATATGCAATAGCAGAGCAGACTGAGAAAAGCACAGTTACATGCTCGCCCTCCCAAGTGAGACTTCTAAGACATTCCATGTTCGTGTACTCCCCTTTGATGTTGCTCTGCTTGGTGGAATATTTCCCTCCAAGTATTAATGATGTAGTTTCTTTAGAGAGAGACTGGCAGAAACCATTTGTGAGTAGATGCACCATATTCATGGCCAGGAGTCGAGCAGTAATGCACCGACCGTACAACGCAAATTTAGGTCAATTACGAACTATTTACAAAAAAAAAACCTTCTTTCAAAATCTAAAATCTTCCTTCCATGTTTTTGGGTTTGCTTTGTGACTTAAAGGTTCGCAGTATGACATATTCAGAAGTAAACGTACACACACATACACACACATATCTGTGTGTGTGTATGTGTGTGTATATATATATATATATATCAAAATGCATGTGTATGTAACTTAGCAAGAATGTTGGCGTCTCACCATCAGTGAACAAGGCTGAGTGTCAGACGAAACATGTATGATGTGGTCGGAAAAAGAGAAATTACACATAATCTCACCCTTTGCATCGTCGCCATCCTTGAAGGCTTTCGAGGGGGAAGGGAGCATTTTTCCCATGCAATTTCCCATTGGGACTTTGAACTCAACTACAGCCCAAACCGCTGAACGGAATTGTACCAAATTTGGCAGAAAGCTAGATCCTGGTCCAAAAAGACCTCTTTTTGTAATTTGGTATGAATCCATTCAGTAGTTTGCAGATATTAAAGATAAAAGATTTAGGGATGCGGAGCATCCGTGGATTCAACAGATCTCATACCTGGTGGTCCAGTGGGAGAGCCTTGCTCTTCTGCTGTTCCACTGTTGTCTGTCTGCCTTGTTGTGCCCGTTTTGTCTTTGTGTCTTTTGTCTGTCTTTTATTGTATTTTTACTGTATTTTTGTGCCTGTCTGTCTGTGACTCTGTTTTCTCCTTGGTACTCAATCTCGCCACCCTTTTCACACCGCTGCTCCCCGCGACCCCTCCCCTCTGCGTACTCACTTCCACCTCCCAGCTGAGCTTCCCTCCCCCTTCCCTATTTAATGGCAGCCGCGTGCAGCGGGCGCACTGCTGGTGTGCCAAAGGCATGCCAAAGGCAAGCCTGTCTGCGCCCGTGCGTGATCGACCGCGACCAGCACCACAAACCATGGATCTCCAACCACCCACCGCTACGACTCTGCCGCCCTCCTTGCACTTAACCCCGGAAGAAACAATAACTGCCATCTGTCTACACCAAAATCCACCCACTGCCAGTTCTCCTGCAGACACTGCCGCCAAACCTTCACCACCCTCTGCACCCCCACAGCCGTCACCCCCACGCCATACGTCAACACCCCCGAAGCCCTGCATCCTCCTCAATGTGCGCTCCGTGCACAGACACGCAGTAGAGATCCAGAACCTCCTCGACACCATCTCGCCTGATGTCATCTTCTTCACGGAAACCTGGACCAACTCCGCCCACGACATCGCCACCGCCATCCCTGAAGGATACAAGATCCAGAGGAAAGACTGCCCCAACCGCCCAGGAGGAGGACTCGCCATTGCACACAAGAACTCGCGCCGACTCACCACCTCCAGCACGAGCGATTCTTCGTCCACCATCGAACACCTCTATTTCCAGATACATACCAGCCCCAGATCCACCCTATGCAGCACCCTCACCTACAGGCCCCCCAGACCTCAAACAGTGTTCACCGCTAACATCGCCGACCTCACCGCCCCCATGCCATCTCCTCCATGGACTACATACTCATCGGACACCTCAACTTCCAACTCAACAACTTCAACAACCCCAACTCCTCCACCCTCCTGGACAACCTTGCCAACTTCAGACTGAAACAGCTCATCACCACCCCCACCCACAAGGCAGGACACAGCCTTGACCCCATCTTCGCAGGAGGAAACAACATTCACTTCAGCTACACCAGGCAACCCCTCTGGACGGACCACCACTGCGTACACTTCCACATTGACAAACCCACCGCCCCCAAGCCTGAACACCACCCTCCACGAAGGAACTGGAGCACTGTCACCGAGGAGCACCTCAACTCCACCCTCAACCGCGATGCCCTCTCCACCTCGACCGACGCCAACCTCGCAGCCAAAGAACTACACAGATGGATCTCTAACTGCGCAGAAGAGCTCGCACCCCTTCGCAACCCTGACAGACAGTGCACCAGAAAGGCCACCTGGTTCACCGCCGACCTCCAAGAATCTAGACGCACCTGCAGACGTCTCGAGAAGAATTGGCAAAACAGAAAAACTTCAGAAGACCCCACCACATACAAGAACACCTTGTCAGAATACGACCAAATCATCAGATCAACCAAATGAGCCTTTATCCAGTGCAAGATCACCGCCAACTCCAACAACTCAAAGGAACTCTTCAGCATCATCCAAGAATTCACCAAAACCCCAGCAAGGCCACGGACATCACCCCCTCCCAGGACCTCTGCAACATGCTCAGCTCCTACTGTCATCTGAAAATCAAGTCCTTCTATGACAACTTCAACAAACAGACACCAGACTCAGAAACCACTCCTCCTCCCCCTCCAACAATGCCAGTCAACCCGCCATTTCTGCTGGACCCCAGCCATCACCAAAGATACCAAATTGAACATGAAAGGCATCCACTCAGGAGCACCCAATGACCCCTGCCCTCCACACATCTTCCACAGAGCCGCTGCTGCCATCGCACCGGAACTACGACGTGCCATCAACACCACCTTCGAAACCGGCACTTTCCCTGACTACTGGAAATACACAGAAGTCAAGCTCCTGCTCAGGAAGCCCTCGGCAGACCCATCGGACCTCAAGAACTACCGACCCATTTCCCTTCTCCCGTCTGTGGCCAAAGTCACAGAGAAGACCGCCAACACCCAACTACGAAATTCATTGAAGAGAACTCCATCCTTGACCCCTCCCAATCCAGATTCCACAGCAACCACAGCACCGAGACCGCTCTACTTGCTGCCCCAGATGACATCCGCACCCTCCCCAAGGCCACACTGCAGCCCTGATCCTACTCAACCACCCTGCAGCCTTCGCCACTGTCTCCCACCGCACACTCGCCGCCAGACTCCACGACACCGGCATACAGGGAACCGCCCTCAAATGGCTCTGCACCTTTCTCACTGGCAGAACCCAAAGGATCAGACTGCCACCCTTCCTCTTCGAACCCACAGATATCAACTGCGGAGTACCCCAAGGATCGCCACTCAGCCCAACGCTCTTCAAAATCTACATGGCCCTCCTCGATGCCATCGTCAGAGAGCATGGACTTAGCATAGTCTCCTATGCCGACGACACCTAGCTCATCCTCTCCCTCACCAAGGATCTCATCACCACCAGACTCAGCTTCCAGGAAGGAATGAAGGATGTCGCATCCTGGATGAGCAGCAGCTGCCTGAAGCTCAACTCGGAGAAGCCAGAGCTCTTCGTCCTCAGACCCTCTCCCACCACATGGGACAACACCTGGTGGCCCACCGCCCTCGGAAGCCCATGGACCCCCTCGGACCACACCAGGAACCTTGACATTGTACTCGACTCCTACCTCTCCATGACCCGACAGATCAACGCCATCGCCTCCACCTGCTTCAACACCCTCCGCATTATTCGCAAGACCTTCAAATGGATCCCCCCGAATCAAGAAAGATCATCACCCACGCACTCATAACCATCAGACTGGACTATGGAAACGCCCTCTACGTCGAAAATCAGCAAGTCTCTGCTCTGCAAACTCCAGACCATACAGAACAGTGCAGTGCAGCCAGACTCGTCCTCGGCATCCCTCGACATGAACACATCACCCAACACCTGCGAGACCTCCACTGGCTCCCCATCGAGAAGAGGGTAACCTTCAAGATACTCACCCATTACAACAAATGCCTCCACAGCACCGGACCCCAATACCTCAATGAGTGACTCTCCTTCCACACATCCAAGAGAAACCTCTGATCCGCCGACCTCGCCTTCGCCGAAACCCCGCGCATCCGCAGAGCCAGAATGGGTGATAGAGCCTTCTCCTACAGCGCAGCCAAGACCTGGAACCAGCTCCTGATCGACATCAGGTGTGCCCCCTCTCTGAACATCTTCAGGAAGACCCTCAAGACCTGGCTCTTCGACTGAACGGAGCAGCTCATCCCTCCCCCAGCGCCTTGAGACCCTCAGGGGTGAGTAGCGAGCTTCACAATTCCCTAATGGATATATATATATATATATATTCACTTAAAAAACCATAGGTTTCACACATGTTATAGTTAGCTGGACATTTCACTCGTAAAAAACCATTGAAATTCCCCCGTTATAGTTAGTTCAGATAACTATAACTCGCACGCCCGTAATCCACTGCTGATGACGTCACATATTACATCACTCATGACATGGTCAGTGACATCACTCATGACATCACTGATGACATCATCCTTGTGATAGAGTGGCGGTCCCTTCTCCCGTCTGTGGCCAAAGTCACAGAGAAGACCGCCAACGCCCAACTACGAAATTCATTGAAGAGAACTCCATCCTTGACCCCTCCCAATCCAGATTCCACAGCAACCACAGCACCGAGACCGCTCTACTTGCTGCCTCAGATGACATCCGCACCCTCCTCTACCAAGGCCACACTGCAGCCCTGATCCTACTCAACCACCCTGCAGCCTTCGCCACTGTCTCCCACCGCACACTCGCCGCCAGACTCCACGACACCGGCATACAGGGAACCGCCCTCAAATGGCTCTGCACCTTTCTCACTGGCAGAACCCAAAGGATCAGACTGCCACCCTTCCTCTTCGAACCCACAGATATCAACTGCGGAGTACCCCAAGGATCGCCACTCAGCCCAACGCTCTTCAAAATCTACATGGCCCTCCTCGATGCCATCGTCAGAGAGCATGGACTTAGCATAGTCTCCTATGCCGACGACACCTAGCTCATCCTCTCCCTCACCAAGGATCTCATCACCACCAGACTCAGCTTCCAGGAAGGAATGAAGGATGTCGCATCCTGGATGAGCAGCAGCTGCCTGAAGCTCAACTCGGAGAAGCCAGAGGTCTTCGTCCTCAGACCCTCTCCCACCACATGGGACAACACCTGGTGGCCCACCGCCCTCGGAAGCCCACGGACCCCTCGGACCACACCAGGAACCTTGACATTGTACTCGACTCCTACCTCTCCATGACCCGACAGATCAACGCCATCGCCTCCACCTGCTTCAACACCCTCCGCATTATTCGCAAGACCTTCAAATGGATCCCCCCGAATCAAGAAAGATCATCACCCACGCACTCATAACCATCAGACTGGACTATGGAAACGCCCTCTACGTCGCAATCAGCAAGTCTCTGCTCTGCAAACTCCAGACCATACAGAACAGTGCAGTGCAGCCAGACTCGTCCTCGGCATCCCTCGACATGAACACATCACCCAACACCTGCGAGACCTCCACTGGCTCCCCATCGAGAAGAGGGTAACCTTCAAGATACTCACCCATTACAACAAATGCCTCCACAGCACCGGACCCCAATACCTCAATGAGTGACTCTCCTTCCACACATCCAAGAGAAACCTCTGATCCGCCGACCTCGCCTTCGCCGAAACCCCGCGCATCCGCAGAGCCAGAATGGATGATAGAGCCTTCTCCTACAGCGCAGCCAAGACCTGGAACCAGCTCCTGATCGACATCAGGTGTGCCCCCTCTCTGAACATCTTCAGGAAGACCCTCAAGACCTGGCTCTTCGACTGAACGGAGCAGCTCATCCCTCCCCCAGCGCCTTGAGACCCTCAGGGGTGAGTAGCGAGCTTCACAATTCCCTAATGGATATATATATATATATATATATATTCACTTAAAAAACCATAGGTTTCACACATGTTATAGTTAGCTGGACATTTCACTCGTAAAAAACCATTGAAATTCCCCCGTTATAGTTAGTTCAGATAACTATAACTCGCACGCCCGTAATCCACTGCTGATGACGTCACATATTACATCACTCATGACATGGTCAGTGACATCACTCATGACATCACTGATGACATCATCCTTGTGATAGAGTGGCAGTCGCGCGAGTTATAGTTATCTGAACTAACTATAACGGGGGAATTTCAATGGTTTTTTATGAGTGAAATGCCCAGCTAACTATAACATGTGTGAAACCTATGGTTTTTTAAGTGAATTTGCAAGGTTTTTTAAATGCTAATTCCTAACTATAACGTGTGTAAAACCTATGGTTTTTAAAGTGAATTTGTAAGGTTTTTTAAATGCTAATTTATGTATGTATTATTATATTTTTTATATATTTATTTTACAATAAACTACCTATGTATATAGTTATAGATTGACTGTATCCTGTAATATGGAATGGCTCGTTTAAAATGTTTTTTTTTTTTCAAGGGTTTTTCACCGTGCGCGCACCCCGCAATTTTTTGAAAAAGAAATAAAATGTTTTTTTCACCCTTCGGGGTCCTTCAGGGACCCCCTGACAAAGGCTAAGGGGTCAGGAACTCTCTACCCTGCCCCCTTTTCACATTCTCCACCTTTCTTTTTCACTGTCACACACAAAATGGCGGCCGACACTTCCTGATTTCGACCGATTGTTGACTGACATGTAACCACCAATCAGAATTACGCTCGCGCACGGTGCGCGCTTATAGATATTTATGTACTTTTAACTGCAATTTTCTCAGGAACTACAGAACAGATTGACACCATATATGCTAAAGGCACATGCCTGACCTGAGGACTACCTCTTTGCCAAATTTCAAGTAATTCTGTTCAGCCTTTCGGGCTGTACCTTCGACTAAAGGTCCTATGGGAAAATGCATGGCGAAAACGCGTTTTGGGACCCCCCTTTTTTCTCAGCCCCAGCTAGACGAATCACCCCAAGACTTTCAGGGTAAGAGCTAAGCGGAGCACCCCATTAGTTTTGAAAATTTCACGAGGATTCGTCAACCGGCGATAAAGTTATTCAAAATAGAATTTTCAGATTTCCTATGGGAACTCGGTCCTAACTATAACTATCTACTGGCGACCGCCAGTAGATAATATTACCTACTTATAGTTAGAACCTAGTTTCCATAGGAAAAGCGTTTTTTGTTTTACCAATAACTTTGGTCGTCGTCTGACGAATCTTCGCGAAATTTTCAAAACTAATGAGGCGCTCCGGTCAGCTCCTGTCTTGAAAGTTTCGGTGTGATTCGTCAAGAGGGGGCCAAGATAAAAATGTGGGTCCCAAAACACATTTTCCCCATGTTAATTTCCATAGGAAAAATTGGAGCAGGCTACAGTCTGAACTGCTGAATGGAATTACACCAAAAAGGTAGCTCTTGGTTCAGAAAGCAACCTTTTCTATAAATGGTGTAAATCCGTTCAGTAGTTCCTGAGAGATTAGAAAAATAAAAGTTTTGATATATGAGCACCGAGGAGGAGTCGCGACTCCTCCCGAGCACGAGCTGACTTCTGATTGGCTGCCAACACTTCAAACCAGGAAGTGTTGGCAGCCATCGTGTGACTCGGTAACCGAGTCACAAGAAATCAGTAGAAAAAAAGGTGAAAAAGAAGAAAAGGGGGCAAGGTAGAAACACCCTGACCCCCTAGGCCTGCTCAGGGGCCCAAAAAATTATTTTTATAAAAAACAAAATTGGCAGAATTTGCGCTGGATGTGCAAATCCTGCCGAGAAAATTTAAAAAAACAAAGCACAGGCTGTTTAGTTATTTGTAAGCCCCCAGGTGGGCAGGGTCCTGGGGGCAATGCCAAATTATATTTGCGGGGCCCCAAAGGGGGCCCCCGCAGCCCTGGGGACCGCCACCTCCCCGGGGCTTGTTTATTAAGATGGCCACCCCAAGCCCCGGGGACCGCCACCTCCACGGGGCTTACATTTATTTTCATAAAATATGTGGTTGGGGTCTCATGGACTCCCCCAAGCCCTGGGGACCGCCACCTCCCCGGGGCTTGTTTATTAAGATGACCACCCCAAGTCCCGGGGAACGCCACCTCCACGGGGCTTAAATTTATTTTCATAAAATATGTGGTTGGGGGTCTCACGGACTCCCCCAAGCCCTGGGGACCACCAGCTCCCCGGGGCTATGTGAAATGATGGAAGGGGGCTGCACGCCCCCCCTTCTGGAGTCCTTGATGGCCCTGGGGACCGCCACCCTCCATGGTCAGCTCCTGCAATGTCCCGGGGTGCCCACCCCCGGGAAATTGGTGTTTGCTATGGCAGGGCTGGAGCAAGGCTCCCACCCTGTCATAGCAAACACTGCTTTGGTTTTTGGACGCAAGAGCAGGTTTCCTGCTCTTGTGTCAAAAAACCAAAGAAGATTTCTTTTGCACAAGGGGAGCTGCATGTCAGCAGCTCCCCTTGTGCAAAAGCAATGCCAGCTCCCGCAGTAGGCAGGGAGCCGGCGGGACCGTGGGGGCATTGGGGCTCCCCCATGGTCCCCAATGGTGAGGCCAGGCCCCGGGGTATGGGGTCCCCGGGGCCAGATGTGGCCAAGGGAAGGGAAGCCACGAGGCCGCCGTCCTATTTTTAAAGAATAAAATAAAAACAAGGCAATGGCCCGGGGAATGGGGTCCCCGGGGCCATTATAGGCATCAGGAGGAGGGCCACGCGGCCTCCCTACAAAATAATAATTTTAAAAAATGATGGCCAGGCCCCGGGGGATGAGGTCCCTGGGGTCAATAGCGGCCCTGGGAAGAGAGGGCATGGGGGCCTCTTCCTTGTTTCTTTTTTTTTTAAATGCTCAGGCCCTAGGGAATGTGGTCCCCAGGGCCCAGAAAATAGTAAAAGAAGGGGGGGCCACACAGCCCCCTTTCTACAAATATATTTTTTTTAAAGCTGGCATCTCGCCGGAGACCCTGCCCCCTCCCTGCAGCACTCTGCAAATGCACCCCATGGCGCGTTCTAAGTTGGGGGAATAAGTCCCCTTGAATACTGAGGGTCCCTGGGTGCCAACTAGCCCACCAGGTACCTCCTGTAAGCGCCACACAGCTGGATTGCAGAGAGGTGGTCCGAGGCCATGCCCCTTTTTACATCACTCTGCAAACGCACCTCTCAACCAGGACATCCACTCTTGCTCTTGACATGTGGGGGAGCCTAAATGCCCCCACGGTCACTGCTGGCTCCCCACCTCCTGCAGGTGCCGGCATTGCTTTAAGACCCAGTGAGCTGCAAACATGCAGCTCCCTGGATCTCAAAGCAATGTCTGTTTCTCTGTGCGCTTGACAGTAGGCACTGGTGGAGGCCATTGGGCCTTCTTAACATTTTTTTTTTAAAGTGTGCCCCAGGGAGGCTGTGGTCCCTGGGGCACGGCCCTAGCATTAATGTGATATTTAGCCTCGAGGGGGTGGCGGTCCACAGAGCAACCCCCCCCCCACATTTCAGGTATGTCTAGCCGTGGGGTGGTGGTGGTCCCTGGGGCAGGGGCACTGCACGGGCCTCCCGCATCATTCAAACAGGCGTCCCACATCATTCAAACATTAGTGAAATATGCACCAGGGAGGTGGTGCTCTTTAGGGATTCTAGGAGGGGGGCCCCATGTGTCCCCCTCCTACTTATTTACACATGCCCCTGGGACCTGGCCCACAGGAGGCCTATATTAAACGAAGCATGGGAGCACTCCTCATAGCCACAGAATACAGGTAACAAGGTTTTTTAATGCAGCAGTCCATCCCCCTAGAAGCATTACACGTTTCGACCCTCAACCGGGTCTTAATCAGCAAAGGAATATTTAGCAGAAAGGCGTCTCTCGCTGGACATGAATGACCAGTTGACTGCCCCAGTAGCCCTTGCAACACTTGAACAGAGTCCTGCCATAAGGAATCTGGCAACTACTTTGCTATAAATAGAGGTTTCTGGTTGGCAGAGTCTACACTCTCCGAACAGGAGCCACATTCCCAGTCAGGGTAAGTCAGATATACAACCATTGGGGAGAGGAGTTGGTCTAACGGCTAGGACAGTCGATTTCGTATCTGGGGAACTGGGTTCGAGTCTTGGCAATGACGCTGAACTTCCTGTGATTCTGGGCAAATCACTTAATCTCCCCGTGAAATGAATGTGTCCTCATGTAATGCAACTGGTGCTATGTAAAGCGCTCTGATACCCGATTCGGGTCAAGTTCACGCTATATAAAACTCTTATAAAAAAAATAACTCTTAAAAAAAATAAGTACATGCCTGATACGATTTAGAAATTGCCTGTGGAGGAGGAAAAGGGTTAGGGAAAAGGAAGATAGAGTTAGGAAACCTAATAGTGAAATCTAAAAACCAAACCAACAGGTCCTGATTTTGCGAGTATTACGCATCCAAACAATTGAGACAGTACTTATCAATGTCCTGAAGATGATCCTATTATCGTGTCGAAAAGATCAAAACGTCGTCGACCCATGTTAGACAGCTTTGCGCATTAATCCACTATGTAAAACAAGTGCACTGACTGTCTATACTAAGCTTGGTAGAATTTGCAATTTGACAAGCTATACCTGTCTTGCCTGAAATGTCCTTGTGTATGTTTTGTATTTGTCATGTTCCAGAGAGGATACAGGACTGTGTCCCACTAGATTGATGTTCTCAACTACGGTTGTCCAATTGTTCGTATTATTAAATTTACTGTCCGGCTGGACATGTGTTATATAGCTCTGATTTCAGTCTATATTTATCGTGCTTGATATCTGAATTTTTAAGGACCACTGTTTATGTTTTTAATTGATACCCAAGGTCCTTAACCCCTTCAGCGCGGCGCGGATTTCCGCGCCACGCTGAAGGTTCCGTGCGCAGGCGGGGCCATGACGGAGCGGTTCCGTCATGCGCACAGCGCAACCGACGTGCATGACGGAACCGCTCCGTCATGCGCGTCGAAGGGGTTAATTACCTTGCGGGTTCACTTGTTATTTTTGACATCATGGAAACAGTCCAGCCTGAACTGCCAAGCCAGGTCCTTCCTGGACCAGAAACAAGCATCCTAGGACCGGTTTCAGGGTTTCACCCCTCATTAGCCAGTGGCACAGTGAGCCCGGGACACACGTCTGGGCATCCCCGGTGCACTTAGGGCAAGGAAGCAAAAGACACACAATTGATGGACGGAATGCAGAACAAATTAAAACATTCACCCCCTGTCAAGAGATCTGGGTTAAATCCATCATTCTTTTGCTCACCATGCCAAACCAGTTAAGGGGTGAATGTACGACATTGTTCTGAATTCTGTCCATGAATTGTTGTTTTTGCATTTGTCACCCCGAGTGGGACGGGTATGCCCAGACATGGGTCCCGTGCTCTCCATGCCACTGGAGTCAAGCTATCCTGGCTGATGAGGGCTGAAAGCCCGAAACCGGTCCTAGGATGCTTGTTTCCAGTCCAGGGAGGATCTGGCCTGGCAGTTTGGGCTGGACTGTTCCCATTGGGCGCAGGGTCAAGACTGATTTGCATATGGCTGGGTCCAAACTGGAACGGCATGGTGAGCAAAAAAATGATGGTTTTAGGCCCAGATCTCTGTACTGGGGTGAATGTATGACATTGTTCTGCATTCTGTCCATCAATTGTTGTTTTTGCAAAATTTGGAGAAGACATCTCAGACAAGGATAAGACTCACAGATGGCACAGTCCAGCAGCAACAGAAGAATTACAGGAAGTCTTTTGTGTCCCTTAGACTTCAGAAATCAAGAGGCAAACCAGCAAGCCCTGGGAGATCACTTGAAGGGAAGGCAGAGTCCAGCGCTGCTTCAGCAGAGTAAGGGAGCAGCTGGGCAACAAGGAGAAAAGCAGTCCATCCAGAAAAGCAGTCCAGTTAAGTCCTTTAAGCAGCACAGCAGTCTTTCTGACAGAGGTTAAGTTAAATATCCAGAAGTGTCTTGTTTTAGGGGGTCAGAGGCACAGTACTTAAACTCAAAAGTGCCTTTTATGTAGGGGGTGTTATCAAAGGAACTCTCGGAAGTGCACAAAGATCCCTTTCAACACAGTTCTGTCTGCAAGGCTACCTGTGAAGGGTAAATCTGTGCTTTCTGTGTGGGCAGAACACTACCTATTGAAGTGTACATGTCAGCTCCTCTCCTTCCTCCCTGCCCAGAAAGACCCATCATAATGCAGATAAATGCAGATCAGTGCTCAGAATGCAGGTGAGCCTTACCTTTCTGTGTTTGTGGCTGTCTAGAGGAAATGCAAAAAGAGTAGCTGTCACCCAACCCAGACATGTATTTGATGCAAGATGTTAGACAGCAAGAGCAGTAAGAACAGAGAAATGTCCAGCTTCTAAAAGTGTGACAAAGTAATGGGCAGTGTGGGTTTGTTTCATAAAGTAAGAAGGTAGAGGTGCCTACAAGGGGTTCTTTTAACAATTATTATTCAAAGTAACTATATATTAGTCTACGTGACGTCTAATGACCACCAACAAAAACAAAAAATTCAAAGGTAAATTTACAGACATTTTTGGGAAAAGCAATTACAACACATGGGTGTATCAAAAATGTAATTAATTTTATGTTACAAAAGCATTAGAATAGGGATACAGAAATACCAATAATCAAATCAAAAACATACATTGACAACAGAAAACATACATATAAAACCATCCTGATTCTCATTGTATAAAAACACATCTTCATTAGTTCAAAACAATGGGTCTGACCTATACATAAGGTTCAGACCACAAGTTTAATCACTTAGGGGCCGATTCCAATCTTGGAAAAAGGCTGTACGAATCGTTGTACGGAGCGTTTTCTCTGTACGACTCGTACCCGGTAAACTTTCCGTACAACCTAGGAAGTACGATTCGTACAGAAAGCCTATTTCCGTACGTTTCGTACAAAAGCCCATACGGGTAAAAAAAAACAACGATTCTGATCCAGAACAGCTTGTACGCGACGTCCGGACGTATTCAAGCAGCGGTTTCCGACCCAGCAAGTACGATTCGTCCCTACGTCACTCTGTACGGCTCTTTTTTTACGGAAGCCAAACACAGCCGGAAAAGCAGAGTCCAACGCAAACCGCTACGCAACGGAGCCCCGGTACGCGACGTACACGACATGAACCCCATCGTACGTGTCATCCCGGTCCTCCTAGCCTACGACCTGGTGCACCAGACCCGACGCACACTCCGCAGAAGGTGAGAACAACACCCAGGGGCCAGGGTGGGCGTGAGGGGCAGGAAACATACCCCATACCCAAATCCAAACCTATAATATGGAGCCCATACATTACCACCAGGGTCTGGTCACTTGGGGGGGCGTGGCCAGCAACCCCTGCATACCGCAACAACGGAAGTGGACGTGTACGTTGTGTTGCATACGTACCCCTACGGCACAAGTACAATAGTAATACGGACCGTACACACGCAATGAATGCGTTGGTACGGTGCGTTTCACACTTACCCCTACGGCACCAGTAGAACAGTGATACGGACCGTACACACGCAATGAATGCGTGGGTATGGTGCATTTCACACGTACCCCTACGGCACCAGTAGAACAGTGATACAGACCGTACACACGCAATGAATGCGTGGGTACGGTGCGTTTCACACGTACCCCTACGGCACCAGTACAATAGTGATACGGACCGTACACACGCAATGAAAGCATGTGTACGGTGTGTTTCACACGTACCCCTATGGCACCAGTACAATAGTGATCCGATGTGTACACACGCAATGAATGCGGGGGTACGGTGCATTTCACCCGTACCCCTACGGCACCAGTACATTTGGGATACGAGGCGTACATATGCCACGAATGTGGGGTTACGGTCTGGCCCTGCATGTTACCTACATATTGGTGTGTGTGTGTAGGTCCAGGCCAGCAGTGTACTGCTCCGAGGGGGTGTGTGGGTGGGTGCAGAGGATTCCCAGCAGTGGCCAGCCATATGGGGGTGGCTGCAGATCAATACCAGCAGTGTCCAGACATGTAGGGGTGGCTGTAGAGGACTCCCAGCAGTGGTCAGCCATATAGGGGTGGCTGTAGATGAATACCTGCAGTGTCCAGCCATATGGGGTGGCTGCAGATCAATACCAACAGTGGACACACATATAGGGGTAGGTGCAGATGAATACCAGCAGTGTCCAGACATATGGGGGTGGGTGCATATGACTCCCAGCAGCGGACAGGGAGATGGGGGTGGGCGCATATGACTACCAGCAGTGGCATGCAATATGAAGGGTGGGTGCAGAGGACTCCCAGCAGTGGACAGAGACATGGGGGTGGGTGCAGAGGACTCCCAGCAGTGGACAGAGACATGGGGGTGGGTGCATATGACTACCAGCAGTGGACAAAGACATGGGGGTGGGTGCATATGACAACCAGCAGTGGCCTGCAATATGAGGGGTGGGTGCAGAGGACTCTCAGCAGTGGGTAGAGACATGGGGGTGGGTGCAGAGGACTCCCAGCAGTGGACAGAGACATGGGGGTGGGTGCATATGACAACCAGCAGTGGCATGCAATATGAGGGGTGGGTGCAGAGGACTCCCAGCAGTGGTCAGCCATATAGGGGCGGCTGTAGATGAATACCTGCAGTGTCCAGCCATATGGGGGTGGCTGCAGATGAATACCAGCAGTGGACAAACATGTAGGGGTGGGTGCAGATGAATACCAGCAGTGTCCAGACATATGGGGGTGGGTTCATATGACTCCCAGCAGTGGACAGGGACATGGGGGTGGGTGCAGAGGACTCCCAGCAGTGTCCAGACAGATGGGGTGGGGGCAGAGGACTCCCAGCAGTGGACAGAGACATGGGGGTGGGTGCAGAGGACTCCCAGCAGTGGTCAGAGACATGGGGGTGGGTGCAGAGGACTCCCAGCAGTGTCCAGACATATGGGGGTGGGTGCAGAGGACTCCCAGCATGGACAGAGACATGGGGGTGGGTGCAGAGGACTCCCAGCAGTGGACAGAGACATGGGGGTGGGTGAAGAGGACTCCCAGCAGTGGACAGAGACAGGGGGGTGGGTGCATATGACAACCAGCAGTGGCCTGCAATATGAGGGATGGGTGCATATGACTCCCATCAGTGGACAGAGACATGGGGGTGGGTGCAGAGGACTCTCAGCAGTGGACAGAGACATGGGGGTGGGTGTAGAGGACTCCCAGCAGTGGACATAGATATGGGGGGGTGTACATCATTATCAGATGACCACACCTACATGGTGGTATGTACACATCCCTAACTTTGGACTATGATGACAGTTCCATAACAACACATCACTGACAGCAGTGTCCCACTCCCAGGAGGATGGATGTCTTTCACCCACTGCATGACACACCACATGTGGGTGTGAGGACATGTAACACATGCATACCGACCCATGGCGGATGCAGCACAATACACACCCTGATATCATGCCACAAGACTGTATAGTCATGTAACTGCCTACAAAACTAAGATAGCCAAAGGGAACACACACTGTCACGCACATCCCAGGACTGATAGGAATGTCCAGGTGCTGGTCCAGCCACCAAGATATTGTCTTTCATGGAAGGAATAGGGTGGAAGTCCCCTAGATACATTGCCCACAATTGTGAGTCACGTGCCCAAATACCCTGCATAACAAGTACCATTTGTGTGGTAGGCTGTGATTACACACATGCATAGTGCTGAAAAGGGTGAATTTGTCCCTATAGGAATTTCGACATACTCAAAACACAAGTACAATGACTAGTAAGGATGGCACAGACGATTCAGCAGGAGACATCGCTGAGCAGGGATGACCATTGTTGAAGGGATCCATCACCAACAAAGGAAATGTTGACACAGGTCAGCACAGCAGTAGTGCAACTGTTTGTAGGGAAGATGTCAGGTGCCACAGAGGAAGGAACACTCCTTGGGACAATGTCTCAAAACAAAATGAACACACACTACCAATGATTCTTTGCAGAGACATTGTGATGGCACACAGATACCATGGTCCACCTCATGACCATCATACTAAAACATTTCTCAGAACCCTAACACATTACCAAAACACCAACTCCAGGAGCTTCAGCACCAACATCAAGTACCTGAAATGCAATAGTGTTGAAAGTAAAAATAAAGGCTTTATTCAGCACAAAAAAAAATAACCAAAAATAGACTATTTACAGAGGCCAATGGCCAGTCCATACGTAAAGTCCAAGGGGGGATGTAGGGGACCGCGTCTACCCCTAGCTTGCCTGCACAAATGAACCTCCAGGTTCGTCGGACGGGGGTGGGGCATCATATGTGGCTGTACCAGGCACCGCTATTCCTCATGAGGATTGCAACGTGTGCTGAATCAGCGTTCCATGCACGGACATGTGGAAATGTCAGTTTGGGTAAGGATTTCAGCAAGGCTTTTTGGTGGTGGTACGGGTTGGGCATGTGTGGGGACTGCTTCTGTGCATGTTGTGGTACCATGCATACATGTCTTCTCACCATGGAGCATATAACATGTAGCATCACTCCCATGACATGATAGTCACCCTTCTTGACAGTCATCTGTAGTGGAGTGTGGAGTCTGATGAAGGCATCAATGTGCGTAAACCTTGCCTCTGAAACATTGCTGATGCTACGGGTGGACATAGTGTGGGACATCACAACAACAGGCTCTATGGTGAATTGCAGCCTCTCTGTGTGCAGCAGGATGTGTTTGGCTCATAACCTTAACTTGTGTGCCAGTTCATTGGGATTTACAACATCTGTGTTGTGAAGGGGGGGTCCAGCGTATGTACCACATGTTCTGTCAACTGACCTGTGAGTCTGTTCGTATGGATGCATTTCCCTTTGTGTGAGTTTGTGCAATAAAGGTGTTCAGCACAATCCAAAGTGCCTCATCTCTGTCACTGCAGATCTCTTGACAGTTTGCATGCGTCATCTATGGGATAATTGTCAAAGATTGAGCATATGAGTGTATGTGTACTTCTGCAACATGCATGCAGTTCTTCATGGCTAATAATCTCTATTGTGCATGAAGTACCTGGTTGTGTATGAATTTGTGCAGGTTGCTCCCCACAATGGGACGTCAATGCCTGCTGACGGTGTGTCTCCTGTGCGCAGCTCCGTATTTTGTTGCCTGATCCTGTGGCCGTCATTTTTTTGATTCTTCATACATTTTCTCGGAGTGACCCATGAGTAACCTGACACTCCTTCCTTTACATACACCTGTTGCACTGTACCTTTCTGACCTCCTTGTCTGTATGCTACTTTTTGCCTAGTTTCTCACCCCTTCCGCCTACTGCAGCCTCACCTGCGGCACCGCCCCACCGAGTGCCCTGATTCTGCAACCCACACGCCTTCAAAATGCTCCTCCCTTCCCCCTCCACCCATTCTTAATGCAGCCAGCAGCTTGTCTGTGCCACTGTTGCGCCAACGCCGTGCCAAAGGCAGGACCGCCTGAGCCTGCAACGGGCACAGTGCATAACCATCTGGTCCTTGCATGACCCACGTCACACAACAGGCTCATGCTGCAGCCATCCCTCCAAGCAATGTCCACCAGACAAGCAACCGCCTGCTATCAGGCAACCCCTAAGCGCACACACGACACCTTTGCATGCTGAGTGTGCAACTCCAACTGCCTACACAGTGCTGCCCCGCCTACCAGACCCTGTCAGAACAACCAGGTCATGTACCTCCTACTCCACACCCGCTCCGTCCACCAGCGCGCCATTGGACTCTGTTACCTCCTCAACACAACAGCCCCACACATCACCTTCATGACAGTAACCTGGATAAAAGCATCCTCAGCACACAACTTCTTCATTGCCATCCCTGACGGATACAAGATCACCCGCAGGGACGGCACCAACAATCCCGGCGGATGACTTGCAATTTATTCACAAGTACACCCTCAGAGTCACAAATCCGGTTTTGCACCAACCCCCTGGCAACCCTCAGAGTAACTCTCATCTACAGATCTCCAAGCCTACATCCACAAATCCCCAAAGCCATCAACATGTACATCTGCACGCACGCCCTCACCTCCACAGGCTACATGTGGCTGGGGGCCAGTAACTTCTTGCTGGAGGAGAACCACACCACCATCCATCATTGGTCCATCAGCATTTGCATCCACGTCTCCGACAAGCAACACACTGCCCCACACCCCGCTACCGATCCCCCAAAGATGCTTGATGTAAGTCACCACAGACAAGCTGTGTGGGACACTCGAACCAACACCCCCGCCACACCCTGCAACCTCACACACTGGATCAGCAACTGATCCAACAATCTTGCCACATTGACGAACTTTCCTGTGAAGCACAACAACAGTTAAGCCACCTGGAACAAGGCCGACCTACTGGACTCATACAGATCTAGCCGGACTCTTGTGCCAACCTTGCAACACAAAGAACCATCAGTTACCTTACAGCCCTGGAAAACGCCACACACAGCCATCACCATATCATAAGCAAGGACAAGTGGGGATCCTTTAGATAGGGCTGAGGCACCACAACACACGACACCACAACCGTAGCTCATCAGCATTGTGAGTGGACTGACAGCAGCTCTCCATCCAAAAGACACCCCACACTTGCAAGGCAGATCAAATACCTTGCAACTTTCTACCACTGCAAGCTCATGGACATACACGACAGCCTTGGCACACAGAGGCAGACAGCACTGTTATCCGCGGGACAAACCACCCTCAGGTTCTGGACTCCCGTCAGCAGCAAATACACCACCTGGCTCATATGCACCATCCACTCTGGCTCTCCATCAGGCCCCTTCCCACACAACATTTCAACCACATCATTCCCCATCCTTGAATCCCACGTTCAGCACGTCATGAATGTCTCCTTTGAGTTTGCCACATTCCATGGGAGCTGGAGGCATGCAGAGACCCAGGCCCTTCTTAAACAACGGACGGCAGTATCGCAGGAACACTTGGAACATCATCCTGCTTCCCTACCCAGCAAATGTCATCAGGAAGACACTCAAGGAGCAACTGAGAAACTTCATCCATGCAAACAGCTCCAGGCAACCGGCACCAGACCCTCTTCCACAGTAATCACACCACTGCAACCGTCACAATTGCCACCACCAAACGACAACTTTGCCCTGCTCAACAATGGTGAGACCACCCCCCTTGACCTCTCAACGGCATTTTACACCATGTGCTACCACCCTGTCAGCTCACACATCTCAAACACTGGTATCCAGAAGAGGGCCCAGGATTAAATCAACAAGTAGCTCACCAGCAAGGCCCAGGGAGTCGGCCTCCACCCTTCCGCATGTGGTACACTGGGGTCATCTGGCCCATGCCCCAGGGCTCATCTGTCAGCGTGAAGATCCTCAATGTCTCCATGACCCCCCTCTGCACCATCACATGCGCAGAGGTCTTCATCATCATCTCGTATGCCATTGACACCCAGCTGCTCCTCACCCTCACCAAAGACCCAGCTATTGCCAGATCCAACCTTCAAGAAGGCATGAGATCCGTTGACGAATAGCTGAACATAAGCCACCTGAGGCTGGACTTGGACAGGACTGAGGTCATCATCTGAGGATTGTCCCCTTACAGCTGGGTCAACTCCTTGTGTCCCACCGGCTTGGGCACTGCACCAGCACCCAGTGGCCACGCACGCAAGCTGGTGTTCAGCATGGACTCATCGCTCACAATTACCATGCAACTCAACACCATCTGTACCTCATGCTGCAACACCCTCCGCATGCTGCAAATGATCCACAGATAGATCCACTCCAAGGCAAGACAGACCGTCCCCCAGGTCCATGACACCAGCCGGGTCAACTACAGCAACACCCTGTACGGAGGGACAACAGCAAAACTGCAGGAGAACTTGTCCACATCCAGGGTGCATCCGCACACCTCATCTTCAACATCCTCCGCCCCAGCCACATCACCGTCCACCTGAGATAGCTACAATGGCTCACTATCTGCTGCAGGATCACCTTCAGACTCCTCACCCACACTCAGGAGGCAGTCCACAACCCCAGACCCAAAACCGACCTTGGATGTCTGTCATCCAACACCCCGTTGGCCCAACTCCGTGCAGACAACCATGCCCTGGCCACCATTCATCACATCCACAGAACAACTGCATGCAGGAGATAGTTCTCCCACCTCGCCAAACAGACCTGGGACTCCCTCCCCGGGCACCTCCACATGACCCATGACCTCTACGCCTTCATGATACTCTTCCAAATTGGTCTGTCCGAGCAGTATTGCAAGCCCCCCCTCAGCAGCTTGAGGCCATCACGGGTGAGTATTGGGCTCCATATCTGTATTTGATGATACATTGTGACCCATGTGTGCCCTCGACCGGACTCAGATCCCAGTGTATGGATGGCTGGAGTTAGTTCCACACTCAGGCATATTTTGACATATCCCCACACTTATGTTGTGGACTCATGCGAAATGACTGCAACATCAAATGTAATTTTTTTTTTTATTATAGGTCTGGGGCGTGATTTGTGCAAGAAAAAGGTGCAATAAAGGGACCATAGAATCTGAAGTTCCCAGGGGGAGGTGGGATCCTTGGCATTTGAAAGCAGCAGAGTCCAGACCACAGTGTTTGGCATCATTGGTCAGACTGTGACCAGCAAGTCCATGTGGCAGAGAATGTCAGTCAATGAGGTGATACTGATACACATGAAGGCCAGGTGCCAGGCCAGGTGACCTAGGAGATGTGGATGGCCCGCTGCCTCTCATGGTCTTTTCTGTGGACGACCCACCTTCCTCAGGGGACCCTCAGATGCAGGCCTTGACGATGCTTGTGACGCTCCGTCGGACAAATCCTCCTCCTCCCTCCCTGTGGCTGGTGGTGGTCTTTGCCTGGTGGCACAGGGAGGGTTGCCCATGTTGTCTGCGATCCGACAGAGTGAATGGTTTATGTCCCTTTGCACCGCCAGGAGCTCAGCCAGTCTTGCCTCCATCCGTCCTTGGTGTTCTTGTTGACTGGCATGTTGCTCGGCCTGCTGGTTCTTCATCTCTGTGATTGTCCGCTTTATCTCTGTGAGTGTCCCAACTACCTGGCTGATCTCCCTTGTGACACACCAGTATGCCTCCATGATGTTGTGTATGTGTGACATACCGGTCTCTTCAGCTGGCTGGTCAGGTTCTCGCCTCCGCCTGCCTCCACTCCCACCACCCCTGCCCATACGAGCCTGGCCTGCCGTTGTGGGCACATCGGGTCTATGGGACCCCTGAGGGATGGCAGTGGTGGTGTTTTCTGCCTCTTCCTGGGTGCCTGGCGAACCTTGTCCCTCCTGGTCAGACTAGCTCAGTTGTTCACTGCGGGCAGGGCTCCTCGGTGTCTCCTGGGATGTGGCAGGAATGGGGGTGGTGGTTGGCACAGATGTTCCTGAACCAGGTGCTGCAGGGGCTTGGACAGCAGAGGGTCCAGGTCGGTCGGGGTCATCCGCGGAGTGTTGAGAGGCGTCGCTGCCGGTGGGATCAGGTTCCTCCCGAGCCTGGCACTGTGATTCTTCACCCCCATTGTTGGGGGGAGATTCCTCACGTTGCCCTGTGTGTGAGAGACAGTCAATGTTAATGCTGTTTCATGCAACATCCATGTTTCATACACATTCTAGTTGGCACTGTTCCTCCAGGTAGGTGTATGTGCCTAGCATTCTCCTTAATGGTCACTTGTGGATGGGTATGTTGCGGGGGACAGATTGATATGTGTTCCTGAGTCTTTGACTTGTTGATTTTTGGCTTGGATGCTTCTTCGGCTATGTATTGGTCTTGTTGTGTTACATGTCCATTGTGACAGTGGGTAAATCCATTGCCTGTCCCGGGGTGTCTGCTTGTGTAAGGGGTGTGTGTGACAGGGCCTGCTGGGGGCCTGCTGGTGGGTGTAGTGTGATTTTGCACTGGGGCTCCCAGGTGATGTATCTGTCCCCCCATGGACCATGCTGCCATGACAGTGAGTGTGAGTTCCTGTCCTAGATATCTGACCTTGTTGTCTTGGTGTTTGTATTTGCACTGGTCACAGGAGGGCCTTGTGCTGCCTACACCAGGGCCCAGTGTCAGCTATCTTGTCAGTACTTTCACAGTCCCTGTGCATTGAGCATGGTGCATGGGTATGTACCTGGGCCATATGGGATGAGGGCAATTGTGTCTGATTTGGAGTTCAACAATGCGTTTTGTGACACCCACCCTCCCAGCATACCAGACATCCATTCTTGGGTTAGTGCTTCGTGTAGCATGGGACATAGTATGGCCTTGCTTTCTCAATGGGGCATACACATGTTAGTGGCATTGGCGTTGTTTTTGACTATGGTTCTGGCCAGTGAGTGTTTGGAGCTAGTTGCGTGTATTTTGTGTGGTTGGGGTGTGGATGCCATTACCCCCATGTTACATAAGTTGTTTGTGTACTCACCAGGCTCTGGAACTCCTTGAAGTCCATGTACTTCCACCGGCGGAAGCAGGGCCATCACCTTCTCCTCCCAGGGATGGAAATGTACTGGTCTGCGGGGCCCACCACCTCCAGTGATGTTGCTCTGGGTGTCGTCATCATTCATTTTTCGCTTGACTGCCCTCCGCAGATCGTACCACCTGGCTTGGCATTCAGTCCTGGTCCTTCTGATGGGTGCAACAGCATTCACCCTATCGACAATCCTCTGCCACAGGTGTGATTTTTCAGCTATGCTCGTCTGTCTGACCAATGTTCCAAACAGCTGTGGCTCAACTCTGATGACTTCATTGACAAGGCTCTCCAGCTCCTCCCTTGTGATCTTTGGATTCTTGTCTGTGGGCATGGTGTGGGGTGAGGGTGTGGATGGTTGTGGGTGTGTGGGTCTGAATGTGAAGTTGTGGGTCTGAATGTGAAGAGGGGGGTATGTGTGAAGGAGGTTGTGTGAAGGTGTATATGTTAAGGTGGATGGGTGCAGTTGTTGGTGTGTGCTCTCTAGCTGCAGTGAGTCTGTTCTGTTGCAAAGGCTCATGGTTTGTGTGTATGGGTCCTTTTTATTGGTCCATTTGTGGGTGGGCCTCAGTTTGAATTTTTAGTGGGTGTGTTATAAGGGGTGGTTGTGAGTTTGGCCCGCTGTTTGCCTGTTTGGATGTGGCCAGGTCAGTCATTTCCATGTTTTGTTCACTGTAGACGTGTTTTGTGGTGTTGTGCGAGTCGAATAGACCCTCCTTGTGCTGTTTTACATTGCCTATGTACGGTGCGTACATACACGATGTTGTTGTGAAGTGCGTACATACGCGATGTTGGGGTACGCACCGTACATACGCAATGATGTTGTTGTAAGGTGTGTACATACGCGATGATGTTGTTGTGAGGTGCGTACATACGCGATGTTGGGGTACGCACCGTACATACGCGATGATGTTGTTGTGGGGTGCGTACATGCACGATGTTGGGGTACGCACTGTACATACGCGATGATGTTGTTGTAAGGTGTGTACATACGCGATGTTGTTGTGAGGTGCGTACATACCCGATGTTGGGGTACGCACCGTACATACGCGATGATGTTGTTGTGGGGTGCGTACATAAGCGATGTTGGGGTACGCACCGTACATACGCGATGATGTTGTTGTGAGGCTCGTACATACGCGATGTTGGGGTACGCACCATACATAGGCGATGATGTTGTAAAGTGCATACAAACGCGATGTTGTTGTAAGGTGCATACATACGCGATGTTTGGGTACGCACCGTACATGCGCGATGTTGTTGTAAGGTGCATACATATGCATGGGGGGCCTGTACGACTCGTACCCCTGTACGGCTCGCACCCGGGGAACTACTTTTCCCGGGATACGAGTCGTACAAAATTTGCTTTGTAGTGGGTAAAGTCATTCCCCTTGTACGGGACGTTTTCCGTACGAATCCAAAATCGGAAAGCCGATCCGGATCGTACTTGTACGGTCGGACTGTATTTTTACGATACGTACGGAAAAGTGTCCGGGTCCGCCTCGTACAACTTTTCCCGATCGAATTCGTACGGATCGGGCCGATCCGTATGTATTTTTCCCGTACGAATCGTACTTCACGGATGGGACGGGACGTGTACGATTCGTACGGGAAAAATTACGGATACGAGTCGTACGGAAACAAAAAATACAGGATCGGAATCGACCCCTTAATAGTAACTAAAGAACGAAGAGGAATTGGTTTGGTGTCAACATTTCGGTCTCTGTAGCTTTAAATTAGTGAAACCATCTTCAGGACAGAGGCAGATTGTTTGAAATTTCTTGACCACTTGATGAAATAACGGGGTAAAACGTACTATTCCCACTCCAATCAGTGCACCAGTAGGGAAAGTGTTGGATTGCGTAGGGGTAAAAATTACTATTCCCACTCCAGTGAGTGCAACAGTAGGGAAAGTGTTGGATAGCGGAGGGGTAAAACTTACTATTCCCACTGCCGTGAGTGCAACATTAGGGAAAATGTTGGATAGTGGCAGGATAGAATTTACTATTCAACTCCAATCAGTGCAACAGTAAGGAAAATGTTGGATTGCAAAGGGGTAACAGTTATTATTCTCACTCTAGTAAGTTCAAAAGTAAAAAACAAACAAGATATTAGCAACAAAAATATTTAAAAAACAAAATAAATAAAAAAATATATAAATATATTAAAAATTAAAATACAAATATATTTCATATTACACATTTAAAAAAAGCATATTATAATGTTATATGCATATGACAAATACCTACAAATATTATATTAAATAAAAAAAATAAAAAATGCAAGCAAATTATTATTTTTAATTAGAGATTATTTAGAATCTAAAACATGAATTAGTATATAAATTTACTTTTTTAATTTTCTATCCTATAACACCACGCAATACACAACCCACATCTAAATTTTATTTAAAAAAATTACTTACAAAATAAACATAATTATTATCAATTAAAGAAATATTATTAATTAAAAAACAAATGAAAACTCATAAAACTTAATAAACTTCCCACACTTTACACATATAATCCCCACAAAGCACCGGTAAAATCAAACTGTAAAAAAATTAATTACACCATTAAAACGTATTTTCAATTAAAAAAACTAATAGTATATAAAAACTCATTTTAAATTAAGTAAAATTAATTAACTCCCCACCCTTTATCCCTAAAAAAGTAAAACCCACACACAAAAAATATACCCTAATTACATATCAATTAATTAACTAACATTTATTATTATCCAATTATTAATTAATGAAACATAAATTTCTTCCCACACTTTACCCCTATAAACCCCATAATACACACCTAAAATTAATTACACAAATTCCATATTTAATTATTATTGGCCTCCAACAACCTCTCAGCAATGTCACTGAATGGGACTTACTGGAGGTAACAGGAGCGGTAGTTGGCCACAAGGACCCTCAAGAGCCAAGGTGACTTCATCCCCCAACAAGTAGTGCACCAGGAGGCATATTTGCAGAGTGATGGAGAAAGGAGACGTGGCCTCAAACAACCTATCAGCAATCCCACTGTGTGTGACTTACTGGAGGTAACAGGAGAGTAGTTGGCACCAAGGGCCATCTGGAGTCAAGGGGACTTCACTCCCCAACTAGTATTGTGCCAGGAGGTGTGTTTTCAGAGTGCTGGTGAAAGGTGCGGAGCCTCTGGTGACTTGAGGACGACTTTGTCTTTTCCTTGTATTAGGGGACGGGGCCATGTGGACCCCTTCCCCGGGCTGATTTCGGCCCCAGGTACCCCATCCCCGGAGCCCACCCTATATGTAATAGGGGAGGGACGCCCGGCTCGGATTTCTTTATTGTTTTAAGGGAGGGGGGCAGTTCATCTCCTCTCCATGGGCCGATTTTGGCCCAAGGGACCAAATCCCCTGGGGCCCTACCACATCTGTTTGGGACTGTGGGAGAAGCCTCAAGGCCCACGTGGTCCCTGCCGGCTCCCCGCCTCCTGTGGGAGCAGGCATTTCTTTTACAGGGAGGGAGCTGCTAAACATAAAGCTCCCTCTCTGTAAAAGCAATTCTGCTCCGCTTCTAGCAAGAAAGAGCATATTTCATGCTCTCGCCTCCTTGAAGCAGAGCATTTGCTATGGCTTGGCGGGAGTAAGAAAGCTCCCGCTAAGCTATAGCAAACAGCTATGTCCAGGGGTGGGCACCATAGGACATAGCAGGAGCCGGTCCATGGGGGTGGCGGTCCCCAGTGCCACCTATGTCTCCAGGAGAGCAGCTCCTCTTCTTTCTTGATGTTGGGCCTGCCCCAGGGAGGTGGCTGTGCCTGGAGCCGAGAACAGCCCAGGAGGGGGGGACCACGCTGGCTCCCTCCCATTTTAAGAAAATAAATTGACCCCGGGGAAGTGGTGGTCCCCGTGGGGGTTCTGAGAGGCCCCACTAATTAAAACCCAATAAGCCCCGGAGAGGTGGTAGTCCCCGGGGCATTAATAAGCCCCAAGAAGGGGGGCTGTGCACCCCTCTACTTTTTTATGCAACTGCCTTTGGGACATTGCACACCCGGGGACTGATTATTAATGAAGCGCAGGAGGCCGCACTTCATTTTTAAAAATATTTTGGTGGGATCAGTGGATCCCGCTAAAAAGAGTAAACATGCATATTTGGAACTGTGGGCTCCCTGTGGGACACTCCCCAAGAGGCCCATGGGTCAGAGTATTTCTACCCTGCCCCCTTTTTATTTTTTTAATGTTTTTTCTGGGACTTGGCTCAAGCCAAGTCCCAAGATGGCTGCCAACACTTCCTGGTTTGAAGTGTTGGCAGCCAATCAGATCTCAGCACAAGATCGAAAGGGGTCACAGATTCTCCGCATCCCTAGATATACAACTGAAATGTTCTTTAAATAACTCTGCCTCTACTGAACAGATTTACAGAACATCACAAAACGGCACTTCCCTGGACCAATATCTACCTTCCTGCCACATTTGGTGTAATTCCGTTCAGCAGTTGGGGCTGTAGCTCTGTCTAAAGTTCCTATTGAAATTAACATGGTGGGGAAACGTGTTTTGGTACCTCTGCCCGATTACCCCGAAACATTCAAGGCAGCAGCTGAATAGAGCATCAAACTAGTTTTGAAAGTATTCAACAATGGCAAAGTTATTGGCAAATGGAAAAACACTCTTCCTATGGAAACTACAGCATAACTATAGCTGACTACTAGCCACCACCAATAGGTAATAGAGAGAGAGAGAGAGAGAGAGAGTGAGAGAGAGTGAGAGAGAGAGAGCGAGGAGAGAGAGAGAGAATGAGAGAGACTGAGAGAGCCCTGAATTCTAGGAACATTATTTTTGATTACATATATTTATATATATATATATATATATTTATATATTTCATATTTGAACATTTACAGTGTTTGATTTATGTGTTGAATTTAATTTTATGTATACAGTTATTTAGGTGATATTATAATTTGTAATATTGCATCTAAAATTACTGTGTTGTATGTATTTTATTTGGATATTCAATTATAATGCATACATACTTATATTGTATTAGATTTGTTAATATTTGTATGAAAAATAAACAATTTGTAATTCATATTATAATGTATTATTAAAATGTAATGTTATTATTAATTTTGTAATCCATTCTATATTTTAATGTGTTAATATTTTTATACGTTTTTACAATATTTAAGGTTTTTAATTAAAACGATGTAATAAAATTAAATGTTATACGTTTGAAATTATTCTGTAATTTTCTAGACAGGTTTTCTTCATTTTTACATATTTAAATCTAATCTGAGTTTAACCTTTTTTAGCTGTGCATTTTCTGATAACTACAATATTTGGAGAACATTTTTATTGCTCCTATGATGAGTAGGATATGTCATATTTTTATTGTTTTGTAGTAGGTATATAAATTTAATTTATTGTGGAGTTTGAATTGTAACTACGGTCCCTTCAATACGTTAAAGCTTCTATCAAATAGTTTAGAGTGTTATGTTATGTTGTGTTATGTCACAAGTGTTTGTACAGTGTGCTATTACCCGTGAGGATATCAGTGCGCTTAGCTGAAACCATGTCCAAGGATGCATTACTTAAAGACCCCCATCTTCAGCTTCTTGCAGAATTCAAGAAGAGAGATAGAGGCTCTGATGTGTGGTGGGAGGTCATTCCATGTTTTAGGAATGATGTATGAGAAGGCTTGACTTCTGGCTCTATGTCTATGAATAGGTCAGGTTTGTGGAAGTAGGAGTTAGGCTGTGCAGGACTGCCTGACTGGTTTATGGAAGTAGATGGGATTGTTCAGGTAGTCTGGTCCTGTGCTGTTTAGAGCTTTGAATGTATGGGTAAGGAGCTTGACCTGGGTGTGTGTTTGTTTAGGGTGTCAGTGGAGCTCTCTGAGGAGTGGTGTGATATGAGCCTTGTAAGAAAGGTTAAGGATGGCTCTGGCTGCCACGTAATGTATCGTTGTAAGTCTCTGGTGCTTTGCTTCATGATTCCTGCATATAGGGTGTTCTCTTAAACAAGTTTGCTGGTAAAGAAGGCATGGGTGACGGTTTTCCTGGTATTGCTCAGAGCCAATTGAACATCTTCAGCAGCCTCAGGGTGTTGCTTTGACAGTGTTGACTCGTGTGGACATGCCCAGTTTGTCAAGGTTTCGGGTGTAGGGGCTGAGGGTGGTTGTGAGTCTGAGGTCAGCCGGCCATCAGGTGGAACTCCAGGGTGAGTTGTTTATTCCATTGATCACTAATTCTGTCTGGTCAGTGGTAAGCAGAGACAGCTTCACTTCATCTAGGTGGTGACATCAGTCATGTAGGCAGTGAACCTCTTCCTGGTATGGTGAATTTTGTCTGAGATGGACAGTATGACTTGATTGTCATTGGCGTATGAGAGGATATTGATGTTGTGGTTGCGGTTGACATTGGCTAGTGGTCTCATATATATGTTGAATATGGTGGGCTGAGGGATGAGCCTTGTGGCACTACGCAGATGAGTTTAAGGTCTTCTCAGGTGTATGGGTTGAGGGTGATCATTTGAGTTTATTCCATCAGGAAAGAGCAGATCCAGCAGAGAGCAGGACCGATCTCACATAGGCACCTGATGAGTGCTGGTTGTAAGACCATGTCGAAGGCAGCTGAGAGGTCTACAAGGAGGAGGGCTGTGGTCTCTCCTCACTCAAGGATTATGTGGATGTCATTTGTGACGGCAATGTGTACTATTACAGTACAGAATCTAGACTGAGTGGCGTCTAGAATCAGGTGGTCAAATAGGTGGTTGGTGTCTGTTGATGAGTGTCTCAAAAACCTTCACTGAGTTTGGTAGCAGGGAGATCGATCTATATTTGATGAGCTTGGTAGAGTCCACCAAGAGTTTCTTGAGAAGGGTGTGTTTCCAAGTTTCCTAGAAGGTGTCTGAGTAGATAAAGGCATTGAGGATTGGGGTGAGTGTTTAGCTGATGGGGTGAATCCCTTGCTGGAGGCATGGTGGGGGCAATGGTCTGACAGGGCTCTGGATTGGATGGGCTTCATGGTGTCGACGGATTTGTTCACAGAGATGGCAGGCCATGTGGTTAGGGTCCATTCTTTGCCTGAGACAGAGAGACTAGCTGCAAGGACAAAGGCATCTATTTGATGGTCAAGGCTGCTGTATATGAATATAATCTTGTTGCAGGAATAGTCTAATAGCTGGGTGCAGAGGTCCTGAGAGGGGGTAAAGAGGGGGTAATATTGTTGGAGGAGGCTGCAGGCATGGTGAACTCTTTGATGATGGCGAAGAGTTCCTTGCTGCTGGTACCAGTATTTATGTGTTTTGCAAGGGTTGTCAGCTTGGTTTTCTGGATTTGCTGGTGGTAATGCCTAAGGCCAGATTTGAAAGTATCTTTGGGGATTTGGCTTGCTCTCTACTTGCGTTCCAGTTACTTGTAGTACCACTTTGCCAGCCTTCTGTGTACCAGTTTTATGCTGTTTTTGTTTTTGTCAGTTTGCCATGCTTAAAGGGGGCCAGGCAGTGATCTAGTTGTTGAAGTTCTTGATGTCTTCCATCAGGTTGTTAGAGGTTTGGGGGCATTGTTCAAGGAGGGCGGTAGCCCAGTCCATCTCTGGGATGTTCTTCCAGCAGTGTCATTTAGATTCAGGGCTTCCTGTGGCTGGGGACAGAAAGGCAGAAACTGATAAGAACCTGGTCAGTCTGCGTCATAAGTGAAGGTTTGTCTAACTTGATGTTTCTAAAAATGGAGGAAATAGGTTCCAGAAGTAGTCTGGTGGCATGGGTGGGTCTAGTGATGTTCTCAGTGAAGATAACTTTGCTAAGATTGTCTAGAAGGCTGATGGAGTTTGGGTCAGTGTGGCCTTACGTGTGAAAGAGTGTAGTGGGAATGGTAAATCAGGTCATTTGATTGTTTAAAACCATTAAAAAAATGGTTTAGGTTGGAGTGGAAATAGTTAATCTGATCCGTTTAATGTCCAACATTTTTACAAAGTGTTTTCAATTGAACTGCGAATAATAAATCTGATAACTTTAATGTCCATCATTTATCCAAAGTGTTTTAGATTGGAGTGGCAATAGTAATTTGGACCCCTTCAGTGCCAAACACATTTCCCAACGCGGTTTAGATTGGAGTGGTAATAGTAAACTTGACCCGTTTGGTGTCCAACACCTTCCCCAAACTAGTTTAGATCGGAGTGTAAATAATAATTGTGCACCTTTCAGTGTCCAATACATTGCTCAAAATGGCTTAGACAGGAGTGGGAATAGTAAATTAGACCATTCCAGTGTACAACACATTCCCCAAAATGTTTTAGATTGGAGGTGGAATAGTAAATGTGACCCGTACAATATCCAAAACCTTCCCCTAAATCAGAGGTCTTCAAACTTTTTTGCTCAGAGCCCCCCCTAAGCAAAATATTTCGAAGTCGGGCCCCCCCTCCAAAACATTATGGCAAGGATTGGAGGAGTAGGAGGGGAATGGGTGCGTATAGGGAGTGGGGCTTATGAGCTAATTTCAGGAGTGCTTTTTCTATAGCTTATAAACCTCACTAAATATGAGACTTCTAAAACAGCAAAAGCATCAAACAAAAACATGTATTATCCCAAATACACTTAACCCCATAATTGGGGTGTTGTGAGCCCCTCCCACGTTTGGACCCAAATGCAACTACACCTGCTGCAATTCTCATAACTGCAGTCCTGAGTAGCAGGCTATCTCCTTTGCATCTTTCACCTCTTCCCCACCTTTGTGGATCATCACCTCGGCCCTAATGCTAGAAAGAAAAATATTCTGCCATGCCCCTTTTTTAAAGGTAAACTGTCATAACTGTGATGCAGTGGGCCCCTCAAGCCCCTGAGCCCCAGTCCTGCTTCATGTGCTTCCCTAATGATAACCAGCAGTGGCCACTTACACACCTGGCAGCAGTACCAGCTTCACTAATTAATGACCTTTTTAAAAAGAAATTAAAAAAGAGACCACTTATATTGTCCCCTTCTTTCGGGCATCTCTCTGAAGAAGCTATCTCTGGCCATTTGTAAACATAAAAATGAGTCCCCACACGGTGCTCCATATTCTGGGCCTTCTCTTTGACAATATCAATGAATCTCAATCCTTTCCTCTGCCTCCTAGACTATTACTGTGAGGCTCCAGTAGTCAAGAGGATTAGGGCTCTGGATCTGAATGCAACCCTGCTGGCATTCTACCTGCCACCCCATGGGCTCAGCTTTCACACAAAAAACTGCTCCAGAATGGTTAATATTGACTTTGAGGTGCCTCTGCCTGAAAGCGAAGGGTGTGGTGGTAGTGCAGAAAGTTGAAAAAGAAACCAGCCATTAATTGATTGAGTCACTTAAAGCCAGGGCCATTGGAATTATGAGTTTCTGCAGCAGTATCATTTTTGCACATAATCATGAGTTTACCGCATTTGTTACATAATCCATAATCTGCAGATTCCAACAAAAAAAACTTGATTTTAGCTTAAACGGAACAAAAGTTACTTAAAATGAGGCAAAGTGTTCGGAGCAGTGGAAGGCCCTTTACAAAGATTGACTGGCAATCCTGTAGTTGCTTACGGCTGTATTTGGGTGAGATGAAATATTTCCCTTGACAGTGTTACCATGAGTTAAAATAACAAAATAATGAAGTAATGCTAACCACAAAATGTGCCGCATAATTAACCTTTTTTGGTTGCATTATTTAGTCAACCCTGCTGCATAATGTGGTCCTCTCCTACTGAATTATTCCAGCGGCTCTGCTTAAAGCTTCATGGCGGCACAGATTTATTCTTTTTGAGATGTAATGTAGGGGTGTTAGCTGAGATTTGGAATTGTGGAGGCACTTACAAAAATGTCTGCATTCGATACAGTTTTATTACTTATTACTAAAAAGTATATTATGTAAGAACTTGTTTTACCTCAATCACTGCATCATTTTTCTGCAGCAGCAGCCTAGTTTCGACTATTTTAAAATATTAACTTACATATTCAGAGTGCTTTCTGCTACAGGCTGGGACTTCATAGCACTATAAACAGGGCCACTGGAATTATGTGGCAGGAGAAGGCCAAATTATGCAACAAGCAGAGGCAAATAATACTGCATAATCTTGCCTATTTTGTGATAGCATTTTTTTGCCATTTTTCGACTTGTTAACAGTGTCCTGGCATATATTTCCCCTCATTAGTACCACTTTAACACCCAAATATAGCAATAAGCAACAGAAAGGTGACCAGTCAACATTTAGAAAGGGCTTTACGCTGCAAGGTAACATGTTGCTGCTGCAGTTTGAGCTCGAAATTTTAATTTTTTTATTTTAAATCTGCAAATCATGCAGATGATGGATTATGTGGCAAATGCAGGAAATCCATAACTATGCTCAAAATGCTAACACACATACACACACATCTACAGTGATGGTAGTTGCAAACTGAGGTTTCATAACCTAAAAGAGTGCATTTATCACCAGTTAGTTTAACTTGCATTTATTTTTCAATTCTTCTGTTATTGCATTTGTACACACTTAAAAGACTGTGATAACACAAAACACTTGCCCTTTTTATTTTTTTTTATTTTTTAGAAACTTCTTTGATCCTGCCAGCTCACTGACCCCCGACCCCACCGCACTCTGCTAACAGTTGTCACTTTCACTTCAAGGCCTGTGTGTAAATGAAGACGGCCTGGAAATGCAGCAAATAAAGATCGCTGAACTTCCAGGCCATCTTCATTTACATGTACTTTCAGAGGCATTAGCGCCCCCCCTGGGAACCCATCCACGGCCCCCCAGGGGGGCGCGCCCCACAGTTTGAAGACCTCTGCCCTAAATGGTTTAGATTGTAGTGGAAATAGTAAATCTGGCCCTTTCGGTGTCCAGCACTTTCTCACACGTGGTTTAGATTGGAGCGGAGAATACTAGTTTTGACCTCTTTAGTGTCCAAATCCTTCCAGAAAATGGTTTTGCTTAGAGTGGGAATAGTATATGTGAACTTTTTTTTGTTCAACGCTTTCTCTAGTGTTGTTTTGTTTGCTGTGGGAGTAACATATTACCTTTTACGTTTTCAGTACCATTCTAAAAATATTTATTCTGTAATAGGTTTAATTGAGTTATTGTATGTTTTGTAGTATTGGTTGGTTTGAAGTCTTTTTGTTTTTTTTGTAAGATAAATAATACATTTGAATTTTTAAAAATATATTGTATGTATACAGTCTTGAATAATTTACCATTTACCAGAAATGAGCGTATATAATCTATTTCACACATAATTTTATGTACAAATAATCGAAAACGACAATTGTTTTATGTACTTTTGTTGTGCAATAAATTTTACATATTTATTTTTTGATGTTAATATATGTTGTAATGCAATTTTGTGACTCATAAATATATATAGTTCACATTGTTCCATGTTATTTCACACACTTTATATTTTTTAACATATACATTTTTCCAAAAAAGTAATATATAAAAATATTTTACAACAAAATATTATTTTTAATTACATATATTAGTACTATTAGCTTATTATATCAATAGTATATTGACATATAACATGTATTTTGCAAACATATTTTTACATGTTCATTATATATTTTACATTTCTAAATATTTTCAAATTCATACATTTTATATTTGCACTATTATTTTTAACTTTTCATTCATTTCTATTACAATATAGGGCCTCATTACGTAGAAAGCTTCCAACCAGCGGTCAGAGGCTTTCCGCCCAACATGGTAGGTTTACAGTCCAACTGCTGTATTAGGATGACAGCAGTCAGAGTGAAACCTGTGGGGGATTCCACTCCTCTTCCGATGGGCTTACAGAGCCTGTCGGAAGAGGAGCAGAATTGTAATCCCTTCAATGTCGACGGAGCCAGCCTCAGATCCGCCAATGGGAATACAATGTCGGTTTCTGACAGTCTTTCCATGTCGGGCTTTCCGACACAGAAAGGCTGTCAGAACCTGCCTTTGGGAGCCCCTAGCAGGGTCCTCTCCCCCCCCTCCACTCTGGGTTTTAGCATATATATTTATTTATTTATCACTGTTATATTAAATTATTTTTATATATCAGTCTTATTGTATACTGTTAAATTTAAATGTGTAAGTTACAATGCGTACTAAAAATATTTTAAATAATATTTATACATAAATAAAAAAAATGTAAATCCAGTATTGGCAAGCGCGAATAGCTACCTGAAGGCATCCCGGCGCTGGGGGCCATCGGGAAGATTAAGCAAGCTATTGCCGAAAGTCACATGGTGCTGGGCTGACCTGCCGCCGGTGCCGGGGATCAAACCGTGAGCTCCAGATTCCAGCGTCAATCGCCCTGGCCACGGCACCACACCTCTTATATTATATTTTTTTCACTGGTTTTTGTTGGATGTTATATAAGTTGGATTTTTAGGAGGTTTATAGTATGGTTCTTGCTGTTTCTTTAGGTAGTGGAGGTCTTTGTTATTTATAAAGTTTTAATTTACATTGTAACATTTTGTACATATATTTGGTCTGTTTGGATATTTTAGATCTAATTTGGGTTTAAAATTGCTCTAGCCTAATGTCTTGGTAACTTTGTTCTTTTTTTTAGTATTTTTAGGAATTGATAGAGGGTAGGAACACTTTGTGCTAATGTGGCTTGACTGATGTTGTGCATCCTTCCATTCTATTGTTGGTTTTGGCTTGTTGGGCCATGTTCCTCCCATAAACATTTCCCCATGGTATTTGAAACTGGGGTTGGTGTCTGTGACCAGAATTGTGCAGACTGCCAATCAAAGTGTCATCAAAAATGGTAATTAAAGGGCTTAGCTTTGGTAGTAGGTTTGGTAGCAGTAGGATTCTATGACTATTGTGTAGTGGTTAGTTACTTCTTTTACTGGTACGCACTCTTGGTTTATTCATTTTTCTTTTCATAGCAAATTAGCTGTTGGCTGCATTGTCTACACTTCATGCAGAGTTTTAGAGATGAATTCAAATGTATTGGTTGAAATGGTAATAGCAGCCTTTTATGGCCGTGTGGGGTAGATTTTTTAAATTGTTAGTATCATTGCTTGCTTGGAATCTATTATGATTTTTTGGGGATAGTAGTTGTTAGTTCTTATTTTAATTTAGCTTAGTAATTCATAGTAAGTAGCACTTTGCTTGTTGTGCAGCGGAGTGTCAATCAGGGATATGTTACTTTTATGATATTAACCATGTATATTTGTGTGAATGGTGGAGAGCACGATTAAAAAATGTCATCCATCATCCACATTTGAGTTTGACTTAAAGATGTGGATTGAGTGGTGCTAATTTCTCTGCTGGATATGGAAGGCTTGTTTTAATTTTATGTTTAAAATAATAACTCAGTTAGTTTTAGGGGTGTCTGGTGTTAGTTTTATTTTTAACATTTAGGGGAATTGAGTCTTTAACATTTAATTAAACTTTTTTACCATTTTCAGGATGTTTGTCTAGTTTGTTGTTTGGGAAGTTGGGCCCAGATTTACTATGATTTTCCTTTGGATTTGCATCTCTTTGATGGTGTTGCTTGGATGCAAAATATTGTTTTACATTTTCTAAGCCACGCACAACCACTTTGTGTAGCTTTGTGCAGCAAGGTATTCCATACTGTGCAAAAACAATTCTGCCTATAAAGCAAACACCCTTGCACTATGGTGCACACAATGGGGCCGATTCCGATCAGGGTTCGGAAAGCACTCCGAACGAGCCGGATCCGGAGTGTTCTCCGACCGAGCCAGAGTCCTGCAGTCCGACTGAGCGAGTAAGATGCGGCCGTATGCTGACGGACTCGGTTCGGTCGGACTCCCATAGAAGTCAATGGGAGCCGGTCGTATGGCGCATACATGGGCTCCCATTGACTGAATGGGTACGTCTCGCGCAAGGACGCCCCCTACAGTGAGTACGCGTCGGTGCCTTCCACACCGTACATGCCTGTGTTGGGGGGACCCTTGGGTCTCCCCCTGTGTCTGAGTCGTAGGGCTGCAGGTGACAGGGGGTCCGACGTGGACCCCCAAAGGCAACCACCCGGACATTGTGCGAGCCGGACACTCGCTCGCACAGGCTGTCCGACGCGTGCATCGTACTGGCTCAGTTGTAAATTGCATCCATTGCACGCCACGGTTAGCTTACGACCGAGACGTACGGAGTGGTTCGGACCCGGAAACGACTCGGTCGGTGAATTTCACGTAGCTCGCATCGTACTTGCTCACTCGTACAGCTGTACGCGTCGGGCGGAAAAACACGTACGGCTCTTAGTTTTTTCCGGCCGGATCGCGTTCGGAGCCCTTCCGACCCGGTTTGGAATCGGCCCCAATGTGTCAAGCCAGGAGAGTGCAGAAAAGCTCCATATCCTTGTAATTATAGAGCATTTCTGCTCTTTGCCATTGAAGCAACGTAGCACAGCAAGTTCCCTCGTTGTGTGAAATAATATTACATTTTCCCTAGGTGTTTTTGCTGAGCAGGACGGCATTCTCCTTTGTAATGTTGCAATGGGAGCTACAATTTGGATTTCTAAAGAAAAATATGTATTTTAGCGGTTTATTTTATGTTATAGATGAGGCAATTAGTTAGGTCAATTTTTAGTTAATGGATTTATTTTACTTACTTTGGATGTAGATGATCCGTTTTGTGCAGGTTAGCTCCTTCAAATCTCAATAGTGTTGATTTGGTGTAGGTGTAGCATGTTTGCTGCAAAGGTTAGGTGATTTTTCTGATCTTTTTATACTGTTTATTTAATTAGTCCAAACATTCTACTAGTTACTTTGTTTTATGTTTCATTTTAATGGTTATTTTGTGTTAAGCTTTGATTTTTTTGGCACATTGCTCCTTCTTTGGTGAACACTAAGGGTTATGTTTAATTGTTATATGTATTTCTATTTATTAAGAACATGTATTTTGAGTCTACATTATTATATATTATATTTTGGTTAAGATTTGTTTTTTATTTATGTCAGTTTATTAGTTTTATATTTATGTTTAATTTGTTAATTGTTGCATACTCATTGCTGTTCTTTTGTTAGTACATATGCTTTAAATATAATTTATTATAGTCATATTTTGGAATGTTTTATTGGTGTTTGGTTAATTTATTAATTTAACTGTAATTATTAGTTCTAAATTAATTGGTTTTAATATGTTTTAATTTATTTAAACAATATTTTTGGACTTTTGGGGGGCGCTAGGTGGTGCACACACAAGATGGCCGCACAATCGTGAGGCTCCTGCAGCCTGGCGTGTTAATCGTTCATTTATCCTGCTCGGCGGCCCGGCTGATGCTTTAAAATACAGCCTGATGTTGCTCTCGACCCGCTGAGGACTCGCTGAAAAAATCAGCCGATTTGGATCAACACTGCTCCTGCCACGACAGCGTTAAGTTTCTGCCAAGGGGAAGTGCGGAACAGCGTGGATCCCCAGAGCGGCCTCGGTCACTCCGCAAGCCCGCGGCTCACCACGAGGCACCCAGGCCCTGAGGTGGGGATCGGCTGATGGAGCCAAGGACAAAAGCCCGGATCACTACGCCACTAGTCGGAACAGCTCTCTGCGTAGTGTGGGAAGATCCTGCCTACCTACTGCCAGAGGCGGATGGCGCTGACATCGGTGGTAGGTGAAGCGCAGTGTGCGCTCTGTGCTGCTGACACCCTGAGCTACTTGACAGCTGAAAGCACGTAACCCCCACCACCCTGGCATGATTTAGTGCATGATTTAGTGCGCTCAGAGGCCTCCCCGAGGCATCGCACTACCCTCGCCAACCTGGACACCTGCAACCCAGCTCTGGGCCGGACACACGTAACCACTACTACCCTGGCATGATATCACGTGCCCGGAGGCGCCCAGATGCAATCGCGCTGCCCTCGCTGACCTGTACAATTGCCTCCCGCTGCGGCTGCGGTGTGAGGTGAGACCCGCTTCTGGGGCGACGCGACACGGGGACTCGACTCTGCTGCTTATGACTGCCACTTGATGTTGGCAGAGAGACGGGAGGTAGAATCAATCATTTGCCTGAGCCCTTGCGCCGACCTCCTGTGGGCGTTTGGAACCCCTGGGCTGGAGCCAACTTGCAATCAGGTGCTGTTGACTGCCATCTTGTGTGGTACAGCGCTGAGTGCCCAACACAATCTTTCTCCACACGCTGTGCTTGCTGACTCACGAAACTGCTCTTGGATTTAGGGGCGCTTGAAGCTGTAAGACTCCCGCCGTGGCACAAGGCTATACATAGCGCTCTGGGCTTTGCCTGTCTAATTTATGGGGCTCGCCCCAGCAACAACCTGGACTATCTAATGTGCTGATATTCTGCGGTGCTGCTGTGTCACAACTCACTTCCCTCTGTGATCCCACCGCACCGGCTTGATTACACCTGGGGAAGTACATGTGCTTGGGGTGAGGGCATATGACCGCACTGACCAGCTTGCAACCGGTAATATAGAGGAGCTACGGCCTACCTGTCGTGCACCACTACACCCCCTCGCACCACTGTTTCTTTTACATTTGCCTGTCAAAAGATACAGCGTGCATCATCTCCTTTACTTGTAACACGCATACAGCGGCGCTGAAGACGCACAGACAGACTGTGAACTCAGACTGCCATGGGCAAGCCAGTCACCAGACAACCTATACTGAACTTTGAGGCGGCGAAATGAAGCGCCCGGAACCCACAGGATGACCAGGATCTGGACAAAAGGGATGAGGCCCAGGGAGTTACAACCGTACAGACTGCTGATGTGCAAAGTATCCTCCAGGAGGTCCGACAAGGATTCGCCACCATCGTGGACAAGGTGGACAGAATGTCGTCACGTATGGACGCCATTGCGCATAAGCTGGAGGGGCATGAGGACCGCATAGAAGAGGCAGAACGGCGCATCTCGGATACTGAGGACACAACATCCAGAGCCACAACACAAATCGCCCACATGGATAAACTCCTGAAACTCATTGCTGCAAAGAATGAGGACTTAGAAGCGCGAAGTAAGCGCAATAATATTCGCGTCCTAGGAATTCCTGAATCGACCAACAGGGGCAAGATGGAGGAGTGTGTCTAAAAACTGTTGTTGTCCTCAATTGGAGCTCGAGTCTTTCTCCAATCAGTTTATAATAGAGCATGCACACCGAACCCTGGGGCCGTGCCCGCCACCGGGCAGCACACCACGTCCCATAATAGCGAGACTTTTGAACTATAGGGATCGGGACGTTGCACTACGTGTTGCAAGGCGCAAACAACACCTATCCTACGATGGGAATACATTCTCCATTTATCTGGATTTTACCCCTATAGTCCAAGAGGAGAGGCGAAAATTCGAAGACGTTAAAAACAAGCTGTGACAGGCCCGAATTGATTATGCGCTATTATACCCTGCACGCCTCAGAGTCACTCATCAAGGCAAACAACGTTTTTTCACTAAGCCACAGCAAGTAGAACAGTTCCTAAAACATGTGAAGTGCACGAATCGCAACAATAGAACATTAGCAGCGTCACAACAGTCCTCCTCGATGGGAGCGGAAGATGACTCACAATGAACAATACACCGATATTCACTGATAATTGAGAGGCGGAATGGGATGAGACGACCGCCTGACAGCTGGGACTACGTCATGGGTCACATATCCTATTCAGCTGGTAGGCCACTCTGAGCTATTTCTACTGCACGCCAGGCACCCTCTGCCCCCAAGAGCCCAGACGTACCATCAGAAATGTACTCTACGGGCGAGGTGCACCTGTGCAGTCACCTAGGGTTGCCCCCCAATGAGTATTCCCCTGCTGTTGTTCACTGCATCAAACATGCAGAGCATGTTTTTTTTTTTTTTGATGGGGACAGGGGAGGGAGGGTGGGCGATCATTTCTGGCAAGTTGGGGCTGCTTCAGTGGGTGGAGGTGGGGACACGGGGGGAATGTTTCATTTTGTGCATGTCTCTCACAAAGCAGTTGTTATTGTTTGGGGCAGGGGTGGGAGGGCGCTTGTACAATTCTGGCAAGTTGGGGTTGCTTCAGTGGGTACGGGGGGATTGTTCGAGGTTTAGCATGTCTGTAGCAGAGCGGGATTTCTTAGTTCACGGATTGGTACTCATGTTGGTCCTGTTTTATGTGCGTCCTTTATGTCCATCGATACACCCTCCCTGAACAAATGTCGCACACACCGCCCCCGGGAAAGTGAACGTCATCACCTGGAACGTCAGAGGGCTGCGTGATCTTCGGAAGAGGCGCCAAATCTTAGCCTATTTAGACAGGCACCAAGTTAATATAGCGTTCCTCCAGGAAACTCATAGTAATCCTCAGCACACTAACAATTTTGCGCAGAAGTGGGCTGATCATAGAATTATCTCATCCTAGTCCTCATATGCCAGGGGTACATCTAATATTATTAAAAACGCACGTCCTTTGCATTGATAGGAGCGCTCAGTGACCCTGACGGGAGGTATTGTCTTGCATGGGGGCATTTGGGGACTGACTCTGTGACCCTAGCATGTTGTTATGGCCCTAACACAGATGCTCCAGAATTCTTTTCGATCCTGTGGGGCAGGATCTTGGAAATTGGATCCACCCACGTAATCTGTGGAGGGGATTTTAACACAGTACACGACCCTTCCATAGATCGATCTAACCCTAGTCCACATCATTACACAAAGTCCAGTGCGACTCTGCAGGGTATACTGGCATCGTGCTCCCTAACGGACGCCTGGAGACATGTGCACCCGTTAAACGCCAAGGTACACATTTCCCTACCCAGGCCGCCTCATGGGCACGCTTGGACTATCTGCTGCTTTCTCGGGGGCTAGTGCCTGCCATAGTCGATGTAACACACCTTGCACGCACATCACTCCCTAGTCTTGCTGACTCTGAGCCCGACAGGGTATTGTACTCCGCACTATAGATGGACATTGCAGCCCACTGCACTTCTGGATCCGGTCTTTCAGAGGGAACTAGAGGATGAAATAAGGGATTTCTTTAGCAGAAGCAAGGACTCTGTGGAAGAAGTAGGAACTATATGAGAAGCTTTAAGGTTACTGTCCAAGGCCTTTGTATATCCAAGAGTGCAGGGGTACTGCGGGACTTACAGAACACACTGAGTAAGCTGGAGTCGGAGCTGCGGGTCATTGGAGTCACAGCTTTCCACTAATCCTACTGCTACCCTGCTGCGCAAGTTCCGTGATACACTGACCGAATACACAGATACGGCCGGACGCGAAGCTAAATTCAGGGGCAAGTATTGGGTGGCCAGGAGGTATTGGGAAGGCGAGCGTCCTGGGAAGGCGCTAGCGGAAACGATACGTAAACCACGTTTCTCCGGCTATATTCTAGAAATTCAAGGGCCTGATGGGTCGCTCCATCGTGACACGGCGGACATTCTCGATATATTCACCGAGCACTATTCCTTGCTTTACACATCCACCAGAGCTGACCCACTCGATTGGGGAGAGTATATTAGTGATGTAGCCTTAGGCTGGCTAGGAGATACGCAACACAAATTTTTATGTGCCCCCTTCGAGTTAGACGAGGTCCGGGAGGCAATAATGCACACACAGTCAGGGAAAGCGGCGGGAATGGATGGCATACCCATTGAATTTTACAAAACTTATATAGATCTGATGGCCCCCATATTGCGCGAAGTGTATGAAGACGCTCTTGAATCTAAATCACTCCCTCCCTCGATGAGGGACACCTTGGTGACATCTTTGCTCAAACCGGGTAAATCCCCGATTAGCTGTGACTCATATCGTCCGCTCTCTTTGATTAACTGCGACACCAAGATTCTCGCTAAGCTCATTGCTAACAGGCTCAGTTTACTTATGGAAAAGTTAGTCCTTCCCGATCATTCGGGCTTTATACCTGGACGGGCCACTACCCATAACTTAAGAACTCTATTCACGATTCTTCACAACGTAGCACCAGAGCTCCCCTTGGCTGCGGTATTTTTAGATGCCACTAAGGCATTCGACTCAGTCGAATGGGATTACATCTTCACTGTTATGCACAGCATGGGCTTCCCTCCTCTTTTTTTATCCTGGATACAGCTCCTATACCACTGGCCGATGGCCACAGTTCTCATAAATGGGCACACATCTCCTGCCTTTGAGATTTCCAGGGGGACGAGACAAGGCTGCCCGCTATCGCCTTTACTCTTCGCCCTCGCGGTGGATCCTTTGGTGGCAAAACTCCGTCAACATCACCAACAAAGGGTACTCCGGTGCAATTAGCGTCAGATTTTAGTATCACTCTATGCTGACGATATCACTTTGTATGTTAGACACGCTCAGGAGAATTTAAACCCCATTTTACGTGAATTTATACGTTTCGGGCACCTCTCCAGGATAAATATCAAGTGGCAGAAATCCAGTCTCTTCCCGCTAACCTCCTCGACATCTAAATTTCCCCTAGATTTCCCTTTAGAATGGTGTGACTCCGATCTAAAATATTTGGGTATTCATTTCTCCCGCGATCGGGAAGAACTGATGCGTTTAAATTACGGTACATCCATTGAACGAATAAAGGAATGCGTCACGCGCTGGATCGCTCTACCGCTATCTCTGGTGGGGCGAGTGTCACTAGTAAAAATGGTTATCCTACCTCGGCTGCTTTACCTCTTTCTCAATATTCCTTTCCATCCTGGTAGATATTTTTTTCAAGTGCTACGGTCTGAAATGATCCGGCTAGTGTGAGGGTGTAAGCAGTCCCCGGTAAGCTGGAGCATTCTCACTAGGCCCTACGCGCAGGGCGGCTTTGATGTTCCTGATATGGAACTATACTATTTTAGTGTGCAGGCGCACTATGTTTATTTTTGGATACATCCTCCCCGTTACATGCCGCAATATCCATTCCAGGTGCGCTTCACACCGACATACAACCACGTGAAAAGGAACCTACTACGCTCACATGCTCGATACTGGCGTGGAATCGTATAAAGGCCATCATGCAAACTCCCTTGTTATACTCACCGAGGCTTCCCCTTGTATACCACCCTAAACTGCCGCTGTTACAGGAGATAGCCTTTCGTCAACTCCTAGACCGTGTCCACATTAATACATGGGGGGACTTATATCAGGTGGGCAGATTTTGTAATGCGGACACCTTCTTCCAAACACTTCATCCAGCCCCCTAGACACTTTCTTATACATACGCCTTAGGCAGGGTCTGCGCTCTATTACCCCAGAATTCCTGCAGGAACCTCCTTGCCTTCTCTTGTTCCACGTGCTACTCAGTGCGCCCTCCCCGAGGCGTCTTGTTTCTATGATATATCATACCACATACACACAATGTCAGAGGACTCCATGTCCTGCGCACGCACAATGGGACTTTGAACTTGGTATTGAGTTATCCGATGTTGCTGTTTGCAGACGGAGCAAATCTCCGCTAGCAGCAGGCTGCGAGTTGCCCACTTCAAATTTCTACAACACACGTACTATACTCCTGCTAGAATGCACAACTACAAGCTCAGGGACTCAGATTGCTTTGATAGATGCGGCTGCCCAAACGCAGATTTTCTACATCTGGCTTGGGACTGCATGGGGGTACTTGAGTACTGGGGGCAAGTTCTGGATGCCTTAGAGCAGATGACCACACTAACTATAACGAAAATCCCTCTTCTTGCTTTACTGGGCTACACCAAACATATCCCTAAAGCGTAACGTAAATACGTTTCCCTATGCCTGCTGTTGGCTAAGAGAAGAGTAGCATGTCGGTGGGGTAGGGGGCGGGCACCTAAGTTTAAATATTGGCTGATGGACTTAGTTTACTGCCAGGAAAAAAGGTCTCATTATGCAGAATTAATCCCTAGTTCATCACGTCCTGCAGACATCTGGGGCCCTCTCAAGGGCTACTTGATCACACATCCGAGGGTAAATCAATCCGGTGATACTTCGTCTACTATGACCCCAACCATGGTCCGCGAGTAGGTAATGGCTCACCCATCGCCTCCACAACCCTGCCTCCGATACAGATCGTTAAGCTTAATGGCTGGTCATTCTACTGCTCTGCTCATCGTTAAGTAGCTAATCGATCAGAAGTTTATGCTCTGTAATCAAGCGTCCATTGCCTTGCCTATGTTTTTCACCATTGTCTGTTTCGGGCCTTATGATATGTTGATTGCGACTGCTAGCTATATCTGTTCTAAAGTAAGGCGCACAACTGAATCTTTCCAGGTCCTACTGTATTGTTCCATAGTATGTATATTAATGGACTTCCTCAATGGTTATACGCACTGCACAGCTTATATATGCTATATTAGCTCTGAGTACTTGTTGACATGCTTTGTTTTTAATTATTTTTGTCACTTTGTATGCATTTAATGAGTTTACGATATTTTATTTTAGTACATTTTTGTATTCAATATTACAGTACTTATTACTATGGTACTTTAGATATACATATTTGTAACAGCAATATTTTTAATAGCGATATTTTTGTATTTCTTGTTGACTTATGAAGTAAAGATGTGATGGTGAATTATATATTTTTGGAGATAGTGTGGAAAATCAATATTTTGGTGGTCAATATTGTGTCAAAGAGCTTAAGGCACAATAACATTTTTTCAAAGGAAATGATTTTAGATAAACTTTCAAATAAAGGAAAGTAACTGCAGTTGTTAGGTGGTGCAATAATGTCGTAGCTTTGGTATACTCATGCATATAAAAAGTACTTCAACGTTGAAGTGCTTTTGTGAAACACTTTGTGAATTTCCCACGTGGTGATCTTTGGTTCCATTTGTGTCTGCCCCTAAGAGAGTGAGCTAGTCTACATATATCGCATATGGGGGCATATCTACAAGGTGACGATATAAAATTATTGCCGCTTTTGCGGCCGTTTTCGGACGAAAAGTGGCGATCATTTTATCGCTATATTAGCAAGGTCACACTATCGCATGAAACCTTGCCTTAGCGCATGAATTCCTAACGCCCATCTTTGCATCTCTAATGAGATGCAAAGCCGGCGTTCCTCCCCAGGATAACGGGAGAAATGTCGCTAAGCGACATTTCTCCTATTATCAAGCCTCACACAAAGCAGCATAGCGACAAGAAAAGTAGCGATAACCCCTGTTATCGCTACTTTCCTTACGCCTGCTTTGAAACTGACTTAGCCATGATATCCTATATAAGGTGGATATCATGGCTAAGTATGTGAGGCCCTATCAGCAAGCTATCACCAAACTTCGTGGGATTATCGCTGGGTTTCCAGCGATAATCTCACGTTTGGCAGTTAGCGCTAGGATTTTTATCGCTTTTGAGATAAGCGATGCTAATAGCACGCTATCTCAGCGATAAAAGTCCACGCTATCCGGCGATAATTATCCTAGCGCTAAGTGCGCTTAGCGATAATTATCACCGGTTGTTGCTGATATGCCCCTAAATGAGAAAGCTGTGGCGCCAAAATGTAATGCTGAGACTTTTTTGTACAGGAGCACAATGTAATGAAAATAAGTGTATGCTAGATAAAACAATGAATTAAAAGTTTATTTAGAAGGATTGGTAAAATGATCTGAAATAAATACACGTTACTTGTCTTTAGCGCTGAAGGAGAGTTCATTAACTCTAGAACAAAGAACGCTGTTGTCAGTGTCAAAAGCATGGGAGCTGCCTGCCTATGTTGCAATCAGTAAGTTAGAAAAATGTCAAGCTTTTATTTGAACGGTAACCAACCCTTGGCAGGCTGACATTTTGGCATGCTGAGGGGCCAAAGCTAAAGAAACTGATGTGTTCTTGTGATTGGACCATAGTGTGGCTTCCAATGAGCGAGTAAACATGGTGATCCCTTCAAGTAGTCTAATGTTATTGGTAGGGTAAGAGCAAAGCATTGGTTCCTCGGTGAATAGAGAAGGGCGTCAACTTCATACATTACATACATCTGACAGTACAGATATCATCAGGGAAAGCCGCCAAACTACTGGAATGATATACAATGTTGACATGACTAGTCTAGGCCTTGCTGAAAGTGCTGATATCTTGCTAGTGTCTCACTGGTGCAGAGTAGGCTTGTGGCACTAGTCAAGTGGCCACAGAGGAAACAAGCATTTTCAATGCAATAGGTCTCGCATTTATGAAAGTTTGAGCTATTGTCGTTGCATCTGTTAATGTTTGTTATTGTGCTGTACCTTATGTGGCTAATAGAGAGGTCCCTTTACAACTCCACAGGGACACCTAGTAACAGCCTGTGGTACTGCACTTCCTTGCTTTGTGTATGTTCTTTTATTACTTATGTTACTGCTGGGATATTTTTGAACAAAAAAATCTAACAAACATTATTCGCAATGCCAATAGCTCTGCTACCTAGAGAGCAAGTGAGGGTCAAAATGAGTGAGAGAGAAACAATGTAGAACACAGAAATAGGTAGAGCTATTTTAAGAACTAGGGTGCATATTATCAACCATATTATCAAGCACAACGTTAAAATTATCGCTGTGGCGGCAGAAAACTTCTGCTAAAGCGGCGATAATGGGCTTGATAATATGCCCGTGAGAATTCCAATAGAAACCCATGTTGACACCAGAAAATGGGCTTCTATTGGAATTCTCAAGGGCATATTATCAAGCCCATTATCGCCGGTGTAGCGGCAATTTTCTGCCGCTAAAGCGTCGATAATTTTAACGCTGTTTCTTGATAATATGCCCCTAAGTGAGAGGTAGTGTGAAGAGAAATAGTTAAATGAGAGAGGGAATAAGACAGATAAATTGAGAGAAACAAAGTGTTAGAGAAAGGTGGAGAGAAACAGAGAGAGAGATTGATGGTGTATAGATAGTTTAATAATGAAGGTTTTATAAATATGAGCTAGATTTTTGGAGAGATAAGCAGGTTATAAATATATAGAGAAAGTAAGTTTAAGAGAGAAATAGAGGGAGTGATGTGATATATGTAAGTGTGTATATGCGGGCAGTAAATGCCAGCATTAATTGTCAATAACCAGAGCTAGGCATCTGTGTTTAAAGGGTCCTAAAATTAAAAAACACTTTTGTTTACTCCTGCACATTCCATCAATAAGGCGCAATCTGTTGCACCATGCTCACACCAAATAGGTCTGTATATTGCACCTTTTATACTGGATTCAGGTGAAATTTTCAATAAAGAAACTAGCTGGACTAGGGAGCACGTTTTAAGCTGCTGTATTTGAGAGAGGTAAAAAAGGGAGTTTGTTGTTTGTACTTTTGAGAGTAAGAGAACATTTGTTTGTTGTAAGAGAATATAATGTGGCTGAAATAGGGGTGAGAAAGAAATGTGTGTGTGTATGTGAGAGGAAGAGAGAAAGAAACTGGGAACGTGGTTTGTGCGGAGTAAAGATTTGCAAGAGAGTTATGTATGTGTAGGAGAGAGAGAGTTAAATCTAGAGAGGTAAGGGTGTGTGAGCGATAGAATGAAGAGAGCTAATGGAATGTGTTTGTGAGATAAGTGTGTGTGTGCATAAAACAAAGAGAGTCACTGAGAGGCATACTTTAGAGCTACAGTGCAGTTTATGAGGGAGAGTTCTGCCGTGAACAAGTGTATGTTGTGTGCTAAGTGCATATAAAGGCCTCTGGAGTGGTGTTGTATATAAACAAAAAAAACATGGGCTGAGAGTTAAGGAGAACAGTGTATGTACAGCTACATACTTCACCAACCATTTGGATAGCTTCAAAGATTCAGAGGTTTAACATTTTAACATTTCCTGACGTTAGAACATTAGCGTATATACATGCAGGTTGGTATATGCATTTATGTTTTAGGTGTACACACAAAGTGTACCTGGTGTACTTTTTTCAACCATGCAGTTGAGTTTGCGCTACATGAAACTGGGAGAAAAAACATATGGCTAAGCAGATCAACAAACAGAGACTCCTTACTCTTAAAGGCCTGTATCATTTTTATGCGAGGGCAAAGGGAAAGTTAACAATGGTATCAATGTTTTTGTAATGTAGTTCCCTGATGAAGAGACCAGATAAGATAATGTCCTAAAATCATTCAAAAATGATGTCATTGCAGTAGAAAAACATACCTGGCAGCAGTTGGACTCGAACCAATGCCTTCGGTGAGACTCGGACCAGGGCCCTGCTGCTTAGGCCACTAGGCCCCTCTCGTTTCCAGTGACCAGCCTACTATTTTAAAATACAGACTGTAAAGAGAAGGCACTTGTGCTCAGGCCCAGTTTCTTGTCTTCCAATTATCTACAAGAACCCACTCTGGTCGGATGGAACATTTTACTTGCCCAATAGCGTGGAGGGAATAAACACAATTATCAAAGAATGCTGTCCGCAAATTGCCATAATAAAGGACTCGAAACGTAATCTCTTGGCTCTCTGGCTTTTATTATCAACATAAAGATTTGAAGATACAAACTCCTCAATACGAGGCACAACAAATACATAGGCACTAACACAAATGCTACTCTACGAAGAATCCGCATACGACTAAAAAGAACTAAAAGCACAATTTCTAAAAGCATGAGGTAGAAAACTACCAAGCCAATGTCGATATTAGGGACACTGGACCATACCATCTCTGTCCCTACTCTGTACTAGATGTCATCCCTACTTAGCAATCCCTTGAGACCCTCAAATCGAGAAAAAAAGGCGTCAGAGTGAAACTTCCTAAGAAGTCTTCACTTGGAGAGCTTGGTCTATAAAATGCCCCCTCTAGCTCCTCCCCTAACTCTTCTCTGCCCCGATCTACTCTTTTCTCTCTGGGCTGATCTGATCTGCACTGAACTCACCCTCGGGCGCTTTCCCTAATACAGAACCCCAAAAACTCGGACACGCCCTTCGGTCCACCTCTTCAGCCGGGTCTTCTTTCAGTAATTTTCCATCGAGCGCTGTCCAGTTCCATCGTCCATCAGCTTGGCCTTGAGTCCCAGACACCATCCGCACTAGGAGTTACGATTGGCACATTCCAAAGCACTCCCATGTCTGGCTTTAACTACATAATTCAATTCGTGAACAAAGAACTTTTCTACTAACGAAGCAACTGTCCTTGCACCTGGAGTGAGATCATGGAATGCAGACATACTTCACATCTTTTAAGTTTGCAATTTACTACAGCCTAAAACCTCTACTAGAATAAATCCTCTTTGGCCTATTGCCCTCGGCTAACATAAGAAAATACCAGGCCTTTCTCCTCAACGATATATGTGAATTCTGGCCACTACTCGGTTACACAAGCATGCCTAAATCAAGCTATTGACATTTACGTCTTTCTTTTCATGTATGTTTAAACAATCTTCATGAGCTTTTTACCACGTTACACATTTAACTTCACATTGCGTTCATATAAACTAAAATCTATGCATTTCTCTAAATACATTCACAATACGCTTGTACATTGCTAACACTTCTATTTAAATCGATATAGGTTATACAATTCTTAATACATTGCACACAAAATACCTGAGTACACATTTGATTATATGCGGGTGCCAACTAACAGTGAATATGACGCACCCCTACAATTTTCAACCTTTTAAGCGCTACATCAGTTCCCCCCTTTGATGACATCTGTCATCACACCATTACAATCTCCCTTCTTTAGAGACTGATTTAGAGAGTACTTGTCACTATCCTGCCATGTCGAATTCCCTCCATTCTCTTAAGATTCTCATATTGTTGATCCTGAAATTTCGCCATTCTCTGCTCATTTGCTCTAAGAGCTCTTTCAACCTTGCCTCCTTGATACCACTTCCAAGCTTTCACACATCCCCACAAACAAATCACACAAACCACAGCAATGATAATTGGCTTCAATACCGATCCAAGAAATCCCCTCCCCAAATTTGCAAACCATGTTCCCACTCTACCAAATCCCTGTCCAATCTTTTCCCACACATTCTCCTCCGTCAAATCCATGATTTCCTTGTGAATAGTCGTGATGTTGTCTATATACTTTCCCAACTCCTTCGTATTGTCTGGAATATATGTGCAGCATTCTTGAACTTTCAATAGTTTACAGACTCCTCCTTCTTTTGCTAATAACACATCTAACGCAAGGCGATTCTGCATCACCATATTCCGTATCGACAACATCTCTCCATTCACCAACAACAAGGACCTGGCTGTATTCATTGACAACTCATCAACTACAGTCGTCAACCTTCTGATCTTCACGTCATTCAAAACCACACCCATACTAGGTATCATCGCTCCATATAGATCACCAATCACTACGCCTGCATTTACAGTCCTACGTCTCCTAGAATGTTTTCTCGTCTCTAACAGCTCCAAGTCCTCCGTGTGATAGATCTTCGGGAATATAATAGCCAAATAACATATACCATACCAATTTGCAGGTAATCTTACATAAGCATTCTTCCCACATACATAATACACTGTCGGAATCACTTGTACTGCACCTTGCATAAAGTCCTTAACAGAAGTCTCCATAGTGAAGGTCTGGGAACAGGTGCTATGTCCCACTGCAACCTTCTCAGTAGCTGATTGAGGACGTCCAATACACAAATTCCCTTTCTGCGCTTCATCCAATGCAATTGGTCCATAACTTCCCTTGGACTTGTGGGATTTCTCCTCATCAGTCCAATCTACCGAACTATCTCCGGTGTCTCGAGCCTGAGTCAACTTTCTATATCTGTCCTCTACCTGGTCAATGAATTTCTTCTCCGTCACGGACAATGCACATGTTAGGTTATGCCGGTGAGCATGCGCAGTATCCAACCTTACAGTTGGTCTAAAATACTTCAGGAGTCTGTCCTCTTTCTTATAATAATCGTACTTATTCAAATGCTTGATTGCCGGAACTTCAGGAAGTACCGTATCGAAATTTGAAAAGAAATACTCGAACTGCCCCCTGTCGTAAAATAAACTAAGCAACAAACTACAAGAAATCCCATACGTCAACGGGAGATGATGATACTTGATACCCTCATCTACTGAAGCAGGCAACTGCATGCACACATAGCAATCTTTCACGTCCATCGCATCAACATACTCGTACAACAACTTCGCATAAGCATTAAGTTTGAAATCACCCTTCGACAAATCCATGTGGAGTCTATGATCCTCTTTTAACTTTAATGTTTTCTGATCTTCCAGGTTGACCCCTCTTTGCCCTGGAGTAGTAGGTATGGGTGCTCCCTGAACCTCCCCCTCCTGTCTGTGGGCCACCATGTACGAACGTATCACTACTGCAAATATAGTGGCTATCACTAGCCCTACCAATGTGCCTACTATTAATCTAGCCCTACGATGTGGGTTTCCAGGATTTGCCATCTTTGGAATATACTCAATGTTCAATACAGTCTCTGGAACGGTAAGTCTCTTTCTCATTAATGTCTCTTTATGAACTTTGGCAGACCTCCCGATCTTTTCTTCGTTCTGCAACGGGAGGTCCCTAATTTTTCTCTTCTTCCTCTCAGATCTAGGTTATCTTCTTTTTCCTGCTTTCCAACACCCTTGAATCAGTCCAGAATAACTGCCGGTCCCAACAGTTCTAGGACCCCCTGCCATATCTCGAGCTTAAAGATGGTGAGTTCTTGTGGAGCTGGCACAACTGTGAACGTCGGGAAATCCAAAGTATCCAAGATCATACCACGAATGGTGCTTAGAAATGGCGGACTCGGGATGTTGATGGTCAGAATTCCATCGATTTCCAATCCCGGAATTCTCAGCAACACTTCCACTCTCGGAAACGGAACACTGTTGACCAATGTCATTGACCTCACTCTTCCCGTGCTCAGTAAACCTGGCATCAGTCACTGGATATGCCCACTCCGGTGAAGCGTACTTCTGACTTGGCACTCTAGTTCTCCTTGACCTCCTCAGAGTACCTGGTGGATGCTCCTCGTCACTCGATTCTGCTTCTGGCTCCTCCGAAACTGGTGCAAGATCTGTGCTCGGTGCCAACCTCAGGTTTACCCGTTTCTGCCTCGCGGCCTAAACCCTTTCTGCTTCTGTGGCACCTCTGGTCTCTCCCTCGATACCCTGCGCACTGCTCTCTCCTTCTTCGGCAGAACTCGATTCAGAACTGCCCACTGCACCTCTTACTTCTACCCCTGTTTCTGGTTCTGGGCTTCTCTCACGTTCTCCTTCAACTTGATTCAGTGCCCCACCAGCTGCTTCAGCAACCCTTACAGCTTGACTTGCCCTCTCAGATGGCTCGGCCACCTCAGCTGGACTTTCGTTCTCGAGAGGGGCTGTATCTTCTAAGGGTGCTGGAACTCTACGGGTATGGGAAGCATGCACCCAGTTCGGTAAACCTCCACACTTGACTGCTGTGTTCGTGATGAGGATCACTTGAAACGGTCCTCGCCACCTAGCATCCAGGCAGCTCTTCCTCACGTGCTTGCGAACCAGGACCCAATCGCCTGGACATAGGTCGTGGCACAGGTCACTCGCAGCTGGAACCGTTGCTGTCTGCACCTGCTGAGACACAGAACGGACCACGTCAGCAAGGCCTTTACAATAGTCCAGGATCATATCATCAGTGATATTTATCAGAGCAGTGGCAGGTATTGCTGGCAAACGCATCGCCCTCCCCATAAGGATCTCATGGGGCGACAATCCAGTTCTTCTATCAGGCACACTTCGGAGGCTCATGAGAACTAGGGGTAATGCGTCAGGCCATTTCAGGGAAGTTGACGAGCACACTTTCGCCATTCGAGCTTTTAAAGCTCCATTCACTTGCTCCACTATCCCTGAAGCTTCTGGTCTATAGCTACAATGTAACCTCTGATCTATTTTTAGGGCAGCACAAAGCAACTTCATGACTTCACTGTGGAAATGAGTCCCTCTATCTGATTCAAAAGAGGTCGGGAAACCGTACCTCGGAATGAGTTCTCTCAATAATAACTTTGCTACCGTGAGTGTGTCACATCTGCGTGTAGGGTATGCCTCCACCCACCTGGAAAAGACACATACTATAATTAATATGTACCTCAACCCATTACACTTCGGCATCTTGATGAAATCCAGCTGCATCCTATTGAAAGGTCCACCTGACCTCCCTATGTGACTCAACGTCACAGCTGTCCTCTTCCCTACATTCATCTGTTGACAAGTGACAGACCTCTGGCACACGGTTTCGGCCACCGCCCGAAACTTCGGGTTGTACCAAGTTTGACGAAACACTCGCATCATTGCGTCTCTACCAAGATGTACAGCACCATGTATCAACCTCGCCATGGGATTCAACAAACATTCTGGCAACACCGCTCGTCCATCATTCGAAACCCATATATCCACATCTCCTTTCTCACATCCAGCTCGTATCCAGCTGTCTCGCTCCTGATCCGAAACCCCTTCCTGAAGCTGTTTCAGTTCCTCACAGGAGTCTGCCATTGCTAACATCTGATCATACACCGTTTTCTCCTCAGTTTCCTCAATGTGGTTCTCCGTGTAATTACATCCCTGTTCGGCACAAAACCGGGCAACTTCGTCGGCATAATTATTACCCAATGAAACAAAATCATTTCCCTTAGTGTGTGCAGAACACTTAACAACAGCAATTTCATCAGGACCTTGCTATGCTTCAAGCAATTTTCGCACATAGTCACCATTTCTAATGGGTGACCCTGAAGATGTCATGAACCCTCTCTGGGACCATAGCTGTCCAAAGTCATGAACCACACCAAACCCATATTGGCTGTCCGTGTAAATAGTTACACGGATCTTATCAGCTGCCAAACAGGCACGAGTCAAAGCAATATGCTCAGCCACCTGCGCGGAGTGTACTCCTTCTAGGCAAGCGGCTTCAACCACCCCCGTGATGGTGCATACAGCAAACGCTGCTCTCAATCGACCGACACTGTCTCTTAAACATGAACCGTCCACAAAGAAAATCTCATCTGAAACTGGGAGCGGTTCATCAACAATGTCTGGTCTCGGTTTGGTGCATAATTCAGTCACATCGAGACAATCATGGTCCTCACAGTCTTCATCATCATCTACATTTGGGACAGGTAACAATGTAGCAGGATTTAAAACAGCACACCTCTTCAATATCCCATTATCTGCTGCAAGGATGACTTGCTCATAACGAGTCAGCCTATTATTCGTGAGGTGCTGTGTTTTAGTCCTAGTCATCAACAGTTCAACGGAATGTGGCACATGTACAGTAAGAGGATGACCCATCACAACGCTCTCACATCTCTCGATGCTGACGCCTGTTGCCGCAACGGATCTGAGACATCCGGGCAACTCAGAAGCTACTGGATCTAAAGTAGCTGAAAAATAGGCAACTGGTCTACGGACACCTCCATGATTCTGAGTTAACACTGCTTATGCGCAACCTTCTCTTTCACAGCAGAACAATGCAAATGCCTTGTTGTAATCCGGCATTCCCAACGCAGGAGCGCTACATAAGGCTTCTCTCAGCCTCAGAAATTATTTCAAACAGTCGTCGTCCCATGGTACCGGATCACTTACGTCCTTTCGCGTCAGCCGCTGTAAAGGCTTTGCTTCAAAGGAAAACTTTGGGATCCACTGGCGGCAATAACCCACCTATCCCAAAAACGTTCTGACTTCCCTCTGTGTCGAGGGAACTGGCATTCTCAGAATCGCATCAATGCGATCTGGAGACACCTTTCTTTTGCCCTTCTCAATCCGGTGCCCCAAATACTGTACCTCAGGCAAACAGTATTGCAGCTTGTTTGGGGACACCTTGTGACCAATTTCTCCCAGGAAATTCAATAATGCAACCGTATCCATTCTGCAAGCGTCTTCTGTTTCCGACGCAACAAGCAGATCATCAATGTATTGCACTAAAACAGAGTTTTGTGGCAACACAAGATCTTCAAGGTTTTTCTTCAAGAGTTGATTAAAAATAGATGGACTCTCTGTATACCCCTGTGGGATACGACACCACGTTAATACACGGTTCTCTAGTCTAAATGCAAAAAGAAATCTGCTCTCTTCGTGTAGGGGAATCGAAAAAAACGCTTGACACAGGTCAATCACTGTGAACCATTCAGCTTCACATGGGATCTGCAACAGGATCACAGATGGATTCGGTACCACTGGACAACATGGAACAACTATGTCGTTTATCTTTTGCAAATCTTGCACTATCCTGAACTTCCCACTTGGTTTCTGCAGTCCCATAATGGGCGAATTACATGGACTACCCATGATTTCCATCAGTATTCCTTGCTTAATCATGGACTCGATCACAGGTTTAATCCCTGCAATCGTCTCAGGAGATAACTTATACTGAGGGGTTCTCGGGAACTCCACATTTGGCTTAATCTGGATTTTCACTGGATCTACTCCCCTAACTAAGCCAATCTCTTCTCCACTTAGGTCCCACACATCGATGGACACTGAGTCCCTCAAATCAATTGGAAGCTCCTCCACTGTCAAAGCCGGGTACATTTCCACACACACCCGCTGATTCGCAACCTTAAAGGTCGCGTCATCATCTCTTGTCTGTACCTCTACTCCTCTCGGGGTACAGTAGATTGTGCAATTGAGCTTGCACAATAAGTCTCTCCCTAATAAACAAACAGGACTAGAATCGCACACCACGAACTGGTGTCGATCCCTGAAGTTTCCTATCCTAATCGGAATCGGTTCTGTCAAAGGGCTAACTAGCCTCTTATTCGCCACCCCAACAACCTGTATACTCTCCCCCGAAAGTGCTACTCCCGGAAATACTGCCGATCTTATAGTCGTCCTAGTAGCCCCAGTATCGACCAAAAAGGTAGTAGGGTGTCCGTCGAGCTCTGCTTCCACAAAGGGTCCTCTCTGATCTACCTCTAAGATGGCCCTAAGTATGCAGTCATCGTCTTGGCTTGAACTCAACCGGGCCAGCAAATCTGTATCCTTCTCCTCGCTTACTTCAAACATAGGCATCTGCAAATAAGTTCGAGCTCCCTGCTGTATGTACTGTATCCTGGGTGGCTGTGGAACCTGCACCTGCGGGACGCCTGTCCCCACTTTCATCATTCTCGGTGTAGTCACCGTCTGTACCTGTTCCGCCCCAGGGACCTGAGCTATTCCTCCCTCCATCTGTTGCTGGTTCCAGGGGTTCAGGGGACACTCGCGTCTCCAGTGTCCCACCTGGTGACACTGGTGACAAGCAGTCGTCTTTTTCAGTATCGCTACATCCATGCCAGTCCTAGGGTCTATAGGCCTTGGCCTTCCCTGCCCCTGAACATTCTGATTTCCTGCTTGATAGTTCCCCTGTCTCCTTACCACTGGTCCCCCATTCGGCGGTCTCTGAGCGGCTTGCATCTGTATAAACAACAAATTATCTTTCAGCTTCTTATGCTTCGATTCAATCTCGTCCGTGCAGTACCTGGCGTACCGTAAGATTTCATCCACGGGCTTATTCTGCCAACAGATTAAATGCTGCTGTATCATAAGACTAACCTCTGGCTTCAAACCCAATACAAACTTAGAAACGAACTGTCCCATATCTTTCGTTTCCAGCTCGTCTAGGCCACTGTACTGCTTAAAAGCCTTCAAGAGTCTCTCATAAAGCTCATGTACTGTCTCCTTTGGTTCCTGCACTGTCCTGTCTATTTTCACCCAATCAATGTCTTGTGGTGAGACCTTCGACTTCAACCAAGTAATCACCTTGTCGTATCACCTCATCACCGCTGGTGACGGGCCATTCGTAATCGTGTTCCTATCAGGCTCATAGTCCGGCCAATCAACGGCAACCTTGCATGCGTTCCACAAATCTCCCGGAACTACAATATCAAATAAGGTATTCAGATCGATCCATAATACCTTCGAAATCTTAACAAAGCGCTCAACTTGCTTGTACCACTCTGCAGGCTTCTCCCTGAGCCTGGGGAAATCATTCGTAAATGATGCCAAATCACCCCTGCTCCATGGTACATGCACATATCCTCCATTTGCCACTTTCCTCAAAGGGAAGGTCTTTGCCAGTGGCAACCCTCCACCCGGGGTTCCTCCTTCCGCTCCCTTAGAGCTCTTTCTCTTAGACCATTTCTCCTCCCATTTATCAAGCATCAGCCATACTCGCATGGCTAGATTCAGTTCTCTGGTATGTGACCTTAAACCAACAACCCTTCTCTCCTCCAACTCCCGCTCAGTATAATGCATCCTATGACTTCCTTGCAACGTCCTAGTCTTGGATAAATCCACCTCATATTCCTTCGCCAATCCCCTTAGTTTCTCATGTGCAATTCGTGCTTTACGAGTCACATCTTTCGCTACAAAGAACAGCTCATCTGGATTAAAAGTTGCTATCCTCTCAAGAGGTAAACTTCCATATATTATTTCATCTACCTCTGCCTTGACCCTTACTATGTCTATCATCCCTGCTTTCAAAGCTCCTCTCAACACCTGACAACTTGCTCCATGTCTCTCATCGTATTCACATTCCGGTTCCTTCTCCCTACTCTCTTCTGGTGCTTCCATAGGAGCAGAACGACTCATAAAATTAGCCCGATCGCTCTCCGATTGGACCGCATTTGGGTTCTGGTGTCTCTCTGATGGTACCCACGACCTTAAATCTGATTTCGACTCCATCAGATTTCTCGGCCTCACTGGTCTCTGTTCCTCTTAGCCCCTAGATGTATCTGACACAGCTACCAATGGTGTACTCCAGTCTACAGGGCTCGGAGCTCGGGCCGTTGCAACCTCTAACTCTCTTTCCTCGCTTTCCCTCCTCGTTCTTTCTACTACCCGTTCGGACCTCTCCACCTCCTCCGATTCTGGACTATAAATCGACACAATCGGTCCAATGGTAACCGGTACCCTCAATGAATCCGGTAACCTCATCTCTCTCTCTCGATCCTCCCACTAACCTCAGACGGACTCCTTGAACTCTCTGCTCCGAACGAGACCATCCCTTCTACTCGAGTCTCGGGTTGAATTGTTACCCTTCTAGTTTCCCCTCTCTCTCCCTACCTGTCCTCTGACTCTTCTGGGTTGTAAGGAGGTGGTCTCTCCTCCAGCATTCTTTCCAATACTCCATCATCAGAATCACTTTCCTCCTCCTGTGCCTTCACATGCCTTATCCCCGTCGAGTCTATTAATAAGGGATACAGTTTTTCTTCCTCTATCGCCTGCACTCTCCATCTTTTCTCCGCTGCATCCCACCTGGCATCTTGGAATGCCCTAATCGATTTTCTCACCCTTTCCTGATTCCTTCCCTTTTCTTTATCATGCGCTGCTCTAATCCACGCATGTAGTGCTTCGAACTGTGTTGGCCTTGGCAAGGGTCTTAAGGACGCCATCACAGACTTCAGCTGATACAGCACCGCTAGTCTAAATGAGCCATACCTCGGGAAAGCTAGTTCCCCTTCACTTTGTGTAATCTTATGCCAATTCTCGATCCAAACTATGGTATGTAATCCCACATTCTTAGCCATATAATGTGCTGGGGTATCCTCGGGAGGGGCTTCTTCTCCCTCTCGAGTAACCACATGCTTATCACCTCTACACAATTCTCGCAAAACCTTAAACCACTTCATAACGAACAAGTTCGAACTCGCGCTCTGTTTACTTCTTGCCCTTAAATCCTCCAATAACAGCGCGACTCACACCAACCGGCCTATCGCAGCGCGACACTCTCTGACGTCACCTTCCTTCGTTCGCAGCAGTTCCCTTCTCTAGGCACGTCTCACGCCTACACTCGTCCCATTCACACGCTGAAGTAACCAATTAAGTCACTTCTCTGGCTGTCCGTCCACAGCCTCTGACTGTACGTCCACAGTCCCTCGAAATTGTTGACCTCGGCTGGCAACCGTCTGTCCCCGTCCAGGCAGACAGATCGCCTCTGATAGGTTACTAATATTCAATTCCGCATACAACAACCCATGACCAGCGTCAAGTTGTCACGCACTCGCACATTCGCTCCCCCTATCTCGGTCCAGGTGATCGATGGTACCTCACGATCTCCTTTAAGTGGTCAACAACTCTATCTCGGGTGTCTTCTACACCACAATTCCCGGGCTGCGCGCGCTCACAGCCTGATCTCACAATCACTCAACATACACACCAACTCCGCCAGACATCACACAACAAATCAACACCGCAATCTACAACATCTCATCTTATTCATACTCACTTCTGGAACTGCTGCTTCCTGCCGCACTGCTACTCGCCGTCGATGCTCGTCTGCCGCCGTCGTCTCTCGCTCACCATCTGATGATTCACCATCACTTATCGTCTATGGGCCTTAAGGATCACTTATCATTATCTAATCTAATCGTCCCTCGCTATCGGAAGTAACCATCCTCTGCTATCAACTGCTCAGGCCCAGTTTCTTGTCTGCCAATTATCTACAAGAACCCACTCTGATTGGATGGAACTTTTTACTTGCCCAATAGCGTGGAGGGAATAAACACAATTATCAAAGAATGCTGTCCGCAAATTGCCATAATCAAGGACTCGAGACTTAATCTCTTGGCTCTCTGGCTTTTATTATCAACATAAAGATTTGAAGATACAAACTCCTCAATATGAGGCACAACAAATACATAGGCACTAACACAAATGCTACTCTACGAAGAATCCGCATACGACTAAAAATAACTAAAAGCACAATTTCTAAAAGCATGAGGTAGAAAACTACCAAGCCAATGTCGATATTAGGGACACTGGACCATAGCATCCATGTCCCTACTCTGTACTAGATGTCATCCCTACTTAGCAATCCCTTGAGACCCTCAAATCGAGAAAAAAAGGCGTCAGAGTGAAACTTCCTAAGAAGTCTTCACTTGGAGAGCTACGTCTATAAAATGCCCCCTCTAGCTCCTCGCCTAACTCTTCTCTGCCCCGATCTACTCTGTTCTCTCTGGGCTGATCTGATCTGCACTGAACTCACCCTCCGGCGCTTTCCCTAATACAGAACCCCAAAAACTCGGACACGCCCTTCGGTCCACCTCTTCAGCCGGGTCTTCTTACAGTAATTTTCCATCGAGCGCTGTCCAGTTCCATCGTCCATCAGCTTGGCCTTGAGTCCCAGACACCATCCGCACTAGGAGTTACGATTGGCACATTCCAAAGCACTCCCATGTCTGGCTTTAACTACATAATTCAATTCGTGAACAAAGAACTTCTCTACTAACGAAGCAACTGTCCTTGCACCTGGAGTGAGATCATGGAATGCAGACATGCTTCACATCTTTTAAGTTTGCAATTTACTACAGCCTAAAACCTCTACTAGAATAAATCCTCTTTGGCCTATTGCCCTCGGCTAACATAAGAAAATACCAGGCCTTTCTCCTCAACGATATATGTGAATTCTGGCCACTACTCGGTTACACAAGCATGCCTAAATCAAGCTATTGACATTTACGTCTTTCTTTTCATGTATGTTTAAACAATCTTCATGAGCTTTTTACCACGTTACACATTTAACTTCACATTGCGTTCATATAAACTAAAATCTATGCATTTCTCTAAATACATTCACAATACGCTTGTACATTGCTAACACTTCTATTTAAATCGATATAGGTTATACAATTCTTAATACATTGCACACAATATACCTGAGTACACATTTGATTATATGTGGGTGCCAACTAACAGTGAATATGACGCACCCCGACAATTTTCAACCTTTTAAGCGCTACATCAGTTGTGTGTCGACATTGCTTAACGTTAAAACATGAAGTGCAAATATCTCCAACAGCCTTTCACATTGTATTTTAAGGACGTGATTCCCAATGCAAAGGGCCACATACGATCGGAGTGCCACAGGGAGATTAAGTGATTTATGGTGAAAATGCATGTTGGCCGGAGCCTCGGTATTAAAAAAAACAGCGTTTATAAGTATATGCTTTGAATAGTAGCTTTGTTTTAAGTAAAATGTGAGCAGGAAGACATTTCCCTGTTCAGGAAACGAATACCAGTGCTCACCTCATTAAAAAAAATTGTCTTCAGTTCGGCAGAGCCTTGGCTTACAACGTACGTGATGTTTGTTTGTTTTTTAACATTAAAGGGGGTGCTGTGCTGAAACAAAGCACTGCGCCCGTGTACATAAAACCTATGTGCATGGAGGCCCCTTAAGCGGGCACCAAGGTAAAAACAAGCATTAAAAATGCAATAGGTCTCACCTTTTATTAAGTTAAAGCCATTTGCTTTGCTATACAATACCATTAGCAAAGCAAATGGCTTTAAACTAATCAAAGGCGAGACCTATTGCATTTTCAAGCTGTATTTACTATTACTTCTTGTACTGGTGTCAGTAAAAGTACTACTGATAGTGCCATTACCACCTGCAGGACTGCTTGTGGTAATGGAGTATTACTGGTACTGTAACTTTAAGCACTCTTTATTGGTACTCCTAATAGTAGAGTTGCTCATACTAAAACAAGCACTTTGAAGTCTATACTATTATTAGCGATATTAGGTAGGGCAAACATCCACAATTGTGGTACAGTGGGCCCCCTCCAAGCCCTGGGACTGGACTGGGACTCGGTGTCACAGCACCTGCTGAACTATTCCTAGCTACTCCCCTGCTATGACGCACAGGATCCCCAGAGACCTTCAAGCGGCTGAAAACAAGGAGGAAGGACCCTCGAAGATCTCGGGTCATGGGTCGAAGAATGCCCGGACTGCGAGTCCGAGGTGCTTCCCAAACTTTATCTGCCCAGAACATTTTTAAGGCAAATCTTCTTGCGCTGGGGAGTACGACGTAAAATGTCAATTTCGACCTCCCCTACTCTGCCTGAAACTTCGCACCCCACCATTCATTCATACTTTTCCTGAGCGCAATAATGCTCTGAAGTAGCTGCAAAGATATGGGTGGCGGTTCATAAAGCGCCGTAATTAATAGGAAGCACTATGTAAAAATAATGTCACTTAAGTCTAAGTTAATGGCAGCATGTGCACTATGCAAATAAATGTAACTTCAAAAACCAGCGAAGAGGTTAAGGTGTATTTGGTTGTAGATTCTTTGCACAGGGACCTGTAAGCCTAGCATAGGCTTCCTCTGCGCTGAGAAAGCCAGGTGAGGGGTCCCATGCCTTTGCCGTTGTCTCTGAAGTAACCCGACCCCACACTGTCTGAGCTGCGGGCTTCTGTGAGCACTGGAGCGGGGGAAGGCAGGGGGCCAGGAGTTGGTCTGAGAACCTCCCGGCTCTGTCTGGGAACAAGGCCCCCGTTACATTCCTGACAATAGCGAGATTGTTGGACAAACAAAAACTGTGCCCAGAATGGCTGCCTGTTCGGAGCGCCTCTCGGGGAGTTCACTGGATATGGACTCGGGAAGTGTGCGCGCACACAGAAAGGGCCCGCACGAGTACCCCTGTACCGCTCCTCCGTGGGAAGGGGGGACTGTGGAAATGGGAAATTTATAACCGAAGTTACAAGGTAGGGAGAGCAAGCAGGAACTCAAGGTGTTAGCAAAGGGTGGACAGCTCATTCCCCCATGGTGCTGGGCTGGGGCAGCACGGAGTTTGCATTTTATGAACTTTCACAGATAGTCGTTTAATGCGATAGAAGTGCGCTGAGCCGTGAAGGGCAAATTGGGTCCCGGCGCGCTGTGTCAAAGTGTTTGACACGTAAGTTAGGAAATGTTGGAGGTGACTCACCCTGACCTGCCAGCAACTTCGCACCCCTCCCTTGACCAACTACCTCATCACTACGCTCGCAACCTACGACTGACGGGAAATATTTCACAAGACAAGTCAAGCCACGAAAGTGAAAGTTAAAGTGATCGGGCAGAGGCAGAGGAGAATGCAACTTAATGACCCGTGACGGAGGAGACAGATGGTGGCTGTGTCCGCGAAAGTGATCAGGCAGTGCTTTTCAGGCTGCCAAATGGTGCGCGTGCCCGGCGCACATGCACTGTATTTGGAGGCCTGAAAAGCACTAGTTTGCACTTCCAGATCCCCCTTTTACAAAAGCTCTCGCGAGAGCAGCGCTAAAGCGCTGACTCAGGCGAGACCTAATAAGTAGTCCCCAAACAAAACACATCAGCACCTACAGTGTAATGAAACTGTAGTTGGTCGGTGCTGCTGGGCTAAAAACGGAAATGACGTTTCACTAGAACCAACTAATAGGGAGCCAGGATATACGAGTGAACCAATACCGAGAAGCAGGAAGGATTACACTCCGTATTGTCTTTACTTCAGGTCTTGCAGACAGCGCATGCTCGACCTAAAAACCAGCAGGTGAGATGCAGTAGGGATGCAACAAATTTGTACTTATAGAAATGTGGGCCCGCTCCACTGTATCTTGCGAAGAAACAGGCCAGATAGGCGTTCTGCGTTGCCTCAGGACAGAATGCCACGCTCCAGAAATAAATACCCTAAATAAAATGCTTTTATATGCAGGGCAGAGGGACATCTGATGAGCTTGTGAACAGACTGTCTGCTGCACAGGAGTAATGCTGCTGGGTATTGTGCAGATCTTCAAGAAATTGTTTATTTCTTGAGCTCCCCTTCTGAAACATCTTTGAAAGCTGTGAATGTTTGTAAGCTTGTCGTTTAAAATGCAGAATAGGGTTTTTGCCCACTGTTTTCAAACAACTGGAGCATTCACTAGAACCTCCATTGTTGTAAAAGGTCAGATCTTGCTCTCTGTGCTGACTCCCACGGTGGCCTCAGCACCCAGGTGTGCTTACAGCAGACAATCATTGAACAGAAATGTTTCATTCACATACAGAAAAACAAAGTATACTCAGGGGCAGAATTACTCGGGCATACTGTGTGCATGCCTTAATGTGGCTTCCAAAATCGGCCCTATTGCCTAAGGTTGCATGGGCTTTGGTATCACTGAGGCATATTGGGAGCCAGTATCTGGCAGTGGCCAGGGTCCTTGGGTGGTCTGCTCCCTATGCCCACCTCTCCTCCCTCCACACAGCTCCAGCGTCTGCTCTCCTGTCACCAGCACCTTTGCTGACTCTTGCGGGTTAGGTTGAGCCTCATATGTACATAGGGACACTTTTCTAATGCCTCCCCAGCAGCAGAATGAATGAATGGATTGATTAATTAATTACTATTTGTAAAGCGCGCAGCCACTCAAAACTGAGCGTCCTGGCGCTCAAGACACAAGGAAGCATCAGTGAAAGGTTGAGAGAGGTCAACGAAGCAGCAAGCTGTTATTATTGCTTGTGCTCCCCATGTGGAATCCCCATTCAAGCAGTGTGGGGTAGTGTGTCTCTTAGGATCAGTGGCATTGTTGTTATTCTGTCTTGGTTATTACTGTAAATCGTGAGTCTTTGGTAATGCTGGCTGTAATATGTATTTGTCTCCCATCACATACTATTTTGAGCTCGCGACCCTCACTACACTGCTGGAAGTTCTACCAGTGAGGAATCTAGCGGTGTGACCATCAGCTATGATGTGCTGGAGCATTGAAAATGAGGCAGACACACCTTAACTCCATCCCCCTCAGCCTTTGACGGAAATTGGCTTGCCATCAAATCTCATCATTTAATCCACTCCGATATTAGTCATGTTATTTATTTTAAAGTAGAAACCATTGAATCATCCTTGGGTGGATTTGTGCCTGTAGCCTGTGTTGGACTTGGCCCTTTTTGCAGGGTCATCCTTAAACTTTTTGCCTTTCCCCTAGCTTTTTTTCTGACATGGTGTTGGTGGTTTTAGGACTCTGGGCACTTTAGCACTGCTGCCCAGTGTAAAGTGCGTGTGCTCTCTGTGGTAAAACATGGTAAGATTGGTCTACACCTGTTTGGCCTATTTAATTTACCTGTAAGTCCCTTGTAAAGTGGTATCTCATATACCCGGGGCTGGTAAATTAAATGCTACTGGTGGGCTTGCAGCACTGGTTGCGCCACCCACCAAAGTAGTTTTCAAACCTACCCCAGGCCTCTGCCATTGCAGGGCCTGTGCGCGCAGTGTTACTGCAGCTATGACGTGGTACCTAAAGTGTGTGCCGTGTTTGTGACCCCCTTTTACTGCAGGTCAGTCACCCCTAAGGTAGGCCCTAGCTAGCACTGTGGGCAGGGTGCATTGTAGGTAAAAGGTAGGACATGTACCTTAAGTGTGTGACATGCCCTGGTAGTGACAAACAGCCATTTTGGTTTCTTACTACTGTGAGGCTGCCCTCCCATAGGAATGCATTGGGGATTCCCTGAAAAGTGTTACAGTGGTAATCCCTGATATGAGAGGAGCAGCGTGGTCAAGTTTGGTATGTTTGGAATAGTGCTAAATGCTACGCAATGGTGTGCGCAGATTTATTATAACTATTTTAGAAATGCCACTATTAGAAGTTGACTTTTCTGTGTGTTATGTGTCTGCCTGTCTGATGTGGATTGCATGGCTGGCTTTAGAGTGACAGGGGCTGGTGAGGTGTGTGTTGCTCCAGGAGGGGCAGGGTGAGTCAGCGCTAGGCTGAATAGGGCATCTGCATTTGGAGTAGTGGGAGGAGTAGTCCCCTGACCCTGAATGGGATTGTGCCTGCCTGGGTGAATGCTGGCTCCGCCCCCCTGTGGTGTGTCTGATGAAAGAGCCCCAACCTTACGAAGGGGGGTGGGATCCCTGTAAGCAAAGTGCTCCACACCCGCCCAAAACCAGTTGCAACTGGTTTCCCCAGCCCTGTGCCAGGGCATAACAAAGAAAATATTAATATAAATATAGAGGCTGTGACCCCATGAAAGGGTGCTGTTCCTGTGCTTACTGGGGCTTGCTGCTGCTGGGGCAGAGGAGGAACTGCCATGAGGGCTTGCCTCCCTGCTGGAGGTCCCTGGGCCTAGCTATGCCCCTTGGACTTTAAAGGACCCCAAGCGCCTCGTGAGCACTCGCCTCGTGAGCACTACATTTAAATTGCCAGGAGAGGAGAGTGCTGGGGCTTCGCAGCACTGAGTTGCCCATCGTGGAAGAGGAAATCCCCAGCATAGGGATTCCGCCGTGCTGCTAATGAGGCGGGAGCTGACCCCGCATTGTTGCCTCGTTTAGCGGGTGCCCATCCCGCATTGATGCTTTTTAGCGGGTGCCCACCCCGCATTTATGCTTTTCAGCGGGTGCCCACCACGCATTTATGCTTAAGAGGAGTGGGTGCCCACCCTGCATGGATGCCTTGCTGGCGGGGGCCCACGCGCTCGCATGCCTTTTTTAAGAGCGGGTGCCCACGCCACATTTTTGGTGCACCGGTGTGGAGCGAGCTCACCCCGCACTTTGAAATTACCAGAAGGGGCCGCCGCATTTTCGAGCGGCGACCCAGGCAGCTGTGCCTGGTTGTGGGCGGGGCTGGATTGCAGCTAAGCCGGACATCCTTGGAGAAAGGCGGGGCTCTCGTGAGCTGGTGGGAGCTCCGCATGCAGCCAAGAGAAGCAGGGAGAGTTGACCAAGGGTCCCGTGAGTAGGACTTGCCCGAAGCACATTGTCGGTGCCTGGATTTGGCCCCGAGCTGTCCTGGTGAGTGAGCGCAGTGCGTGAAGCCGCTTGGCCGCTCCCAGGGGCACTGGTGGTGCCAGTGCTGATCTCTGCGTCGAGAAAGCAAAAGACACACAATTGATGGATGGAATGCAGAACAAATCTAAACATTCACCCCAGTCAAGAGATCTGGGTTAAATCCATCATTCTTTTGCTCACCATGGCAACCCAGTTTAGACCTAGCCATATGCAAATCAGTCTTGACCCTGTGCCTCATGAGAACAGACCAGCCTGAACTGCGAAGCCAGGTCCTCCCTGGACCGGAAACAAGCATCTTAGGACCGGTTTCAGGATTTCACCCCTCTTCAGCCGGGGTAACTTGATTCCAGTGGCACAGTGAGCCCAGGACCCACGTCTGGGAATACCTGGCGCACTTAGGGTGAGAAAGCAAAAGACATACAATTGATGGACGGAATGCAGAACAAATCTAAACATTCACCCCAGTCAAGACATCTGGATTAAATCCATCATTCTTTTGCTCACCATGCCACCCCAGTTTAGACCTAGCCATATGCAAATCAGTCTTGAACCTGTGCCTCATGGGAACAGTCCAGCCCGAACTTCCAAGCCAGGTGCTCCTTGGACTGGAAACAAGCATCCTAGGACCGGTTTCGGGGTTTCACCCCTCTTCAGCCAAGATAGCTTGAATCCAGTGGAACAGTGAGCCCGGGACCCACATCTGGGCATACCCGGCGCACTTAGGGCGAGAAAACAAAAGATACACAATTGATGGACGGAATGCAGAACAAATCAAAACATTCTCCCCCAGTCAAGAGATCTGGGTTAAATCCATCATTCTTTTGCTCACCATGCCACCCCAGTTTAGATCTGGCCATTTGCAAATCAGTCTTGACCCTGTGCCTCATGGGAACAGTCCCTTGCTCACTTTGCCACTGGATTCAATCAAACCTGGCTGAAATGCCAGAAACCGGTCCTAGGAAGCTTGTTTCCGGTCCAGGGAAGGCATGGCTTGGCAGTTCGGGCTGGACTGTTCCCATGAGGCACAGGGTCAGACTAATTTGCCTATGACCATGTCTGAACTGGGGTGGCAGAGTGGGCTAAAGAACGGTGATGGATCAAACCCAGATCTGTTGACTGGGTGTGAGTGTTTGATTGGTTCTGATGCTCCGTCCATCACCACCCCCTTTTGTACCGCTTTGTTTGCCATAAGTTGGCAGGGTTTGCTCAGACGTGAGTCCCTTGCTCACTTTGCCACTGGATTCAAGCAAGCCTGGCTGAAGACGGCTGAAATGCCAGAAACCGGTCCTAGGAAGCTTGTTTCCGGTCCAGGGAAGGCATGGCTTGGCAGTTCGGGCTGGACTGTTCCCATGAGGCACAGGGTCAGACTGATTTGCCTATGACCATGTCTGAACTGGGGTGGCAGAGTGGGCTAAAGAACGGTGATGGATCAAACCCACATCTGTTGACTGGGTGTGAGTGTTTGATTGGTTCTGATGCTCCGTCCATCACCACCCCCTTTTGTACCGCTTTGTTCGCCATAAGTTGGCAGGGTATGCTCAGACGTGAGTCCCTTGCTCACTTTGCCACTGGATTCAAGCAAGCCTGGCTGAAGACGCCTGAAATGCCAGAAACCGGTCCTAGGAAGCTTGTTTCCAGTCCAGGGAAGGCATGGCTTGGCATTTCGGGCTGGACTGTTCCCATGAGGCACAGGGTCAGACTGATTTGCCTATGACCATGTCTGAACTGGGGTGGCAGAGTGGGCTAAAGAACGGTGATGGATCAAACCCAGATCTGTTGACTGGGTGTGAGTGTTTGATTGGTTCTGATGCTCCGTCCATCACCACCCCCTTTTGTACTGCTTTGTTCGCCATAAGTTGGCAGGGTATGCTCAGACGTGAGTCCCTTGCTCACTTTGCCACTGGATTCAAGCAAGCCTGGCTGAAGACGGCTGAAATGCCAGAAACCGGTCCTAGGAAGCTTGTTTCCAGTCCAGGGAAGGCATGGCTTGGCATTTCGGGCTGGACTGTTCCCATGAGGCACAGGGTCAGACTGATTTGCCTATGACCATGTCTGAACTGGGGTGGCAGAGTGGGTTAAAGAACGGTGATGGATCAAACCCAGATCTGTTGACTGGGTGTGAGTGTTTGATTGGTTCTGATGCTCCGTCCATCACCACCCCCTTTTGTACCGCTTTGTTCGCCATAAGTTGGCAGGGTATGCCCAGACGTGAGTCCCTTGCTCACTTTGCCACTGGATTCAAGCAAGCCTGGCTGAAGACGGCTGAAATGCCAGAAACCGGTCCTAGGAAGCTTGTTTCCGGTCCAGGGAAGGCATGGCTTGGCAGTTCGGGCTGGACTGTTCCCATGAGGCACAGGGTCAGACTGATTTGCCTATGACCATGTCTGAACTGGGGTGGCAGAGTGGGTTAATGAACGGTGATGGATCAAACCCAGATCTGTTGACTGGGTGTGAGTGTTTGATTGGTTCTGATGCTCCGTCCATCACCACCCCCTTTTGTACCGCTCATGGGAACAGTCCAGCCCGAACTGCCAAGCCAGGTCCTCCCTGGACCAGAAACAAGCATCCTAGGACCAGTTTCGGAGATTCACCCCTCTTCCGCCAGGATAGCTTGATTCCAGTGGCACAGTGAGCCCAGGACCCATGTCTGGGCACATCTGACGCACTTAGGGCGGAAAGCAAAAGACACACAATTGATGGACAGAATGCAGAACAAATCTAAACATTCACCTCAGTCAAGAGATCTGGGTTAAATCCATCATTCTTTTGCTCACCATGCCACCCCAGTTTAGACCTAGCCATATGCAAATCAGTCTTGACCCTGTGCCTCATGGGAACAGTCCAGCCTGAACTGCCAAGCCAGGTCCTCCCTGGACCGGAAACAAGCATCCTAGGACCGGTTTCGGGGTTTCACCCCTCTTCAGCCAGGATAGCTTGATTCCAGTGGCACAGTGAGCCCAGGACCCACGTCTGGGCATACCTGGGGCACTAAGGGTGAGAAAGCAAAAGACACACAATTGATGGACGTAATGCAGAACAAATCTAAACATTCACCCCAGTCAAAAGATCTGGGTTAAATCCATCATTTTTTTGCTCACCAAGCCACCCCAGTTTAGACCTAGCCATATGCAAATCAGCCTTGACGCTGTGCCTCATGGGAACAGTCGAGCCTGAACTGCCAATCCCGGGAGCAGCACCAGAAGAGGACGGTGCCATGTCCTCAGCCCGTGAAGACCATCGGAGAGGCTGGGAGGAGTCCAGAGACGTCCCGGTGAGTGTGGTGATACTTTGCCTATGGTTGGTGCCTTCCCCCTGCCAGAGGAGGCACCAGAAGAGCCCAGGTGATAGGGTCTCCCTGAGGCACATTGTCGGTGCCTGAGCGGTCCTGCAGGAGAGCAGACCGCTCCAACATGGGTGCATTTCATTTCTAGAAGTCCCGGAGTGGGACTTGAGGGTCAATTGTTAGTAGAGTCCCCGTGGGGACCCAGGAGGCACAGTTAGTGCCAATGGCCATTCTCTCAGCTGCACCGCACCATCGCGGGCAGCTGCAACAGTGGGACCATTTTATTTTAGAGTCCCAGTGGGGACCCAGGAGGCACAGGGGTGCCAGGCCTAATTCCCAGTTGCACCGCAAGTTAGCGGCAGCTGCAACCCGGGGGCATTTTGTTTTCCTCATGAGGAGGGGGTGAGTTGCACTGCAGCCCCCAGTGCATTGCAGACCTTGCTTTGCTGCATTGGCAGCTACGCCCTGAAATTTCTGGACATAGGGCATTTGAGCCCCAGTGGAAGGCAAGTTGGCCTGGGGTTATAGGTGTGATGGTTAAAGGGTGCAAGGCCTTAAGCTGATGTATGCACCTTGTAGTAGTGTTACTGTGGTGCACTACTGAGTTCCTGCCTAATGTGTTTATGCACCATGACTGATGCGGAATGTGTTTATGCTTATGAGGTGATTGCATAATGTGTTGATGCTTGTGATACCTAATGCATAATGTGTTTATGCTTATGAGGTTATTGCATAAAGTGTTTATGCTGTTGAGGCCTAATGCGTAATGTGTTTATGTGTTGGAATGGCCCTTTTTGCATGGTCATCCCGGAACTTTTTGCCTTCCTCCTATATTTTGTTTGACCTGTTGGTGGCTGTTTTATGACTGCTGATCAGTGCTAAAGTGCATATGCTCTCCCTATTGTAAATTGATGTACGAATTAGTGATTCCATGATTGGTTGGTTTGGTTTACCTGTCAGACCCTAGTACAGTGCACCAGGATTGCCCAGGGCTTGTAAATCCAAACACTGCTGGTGGGCTTGCAGCACTGGGTGTGCCACCCACAGAAGCAGCCTGTAAAAGTGTGTCTAAGGCCTGCCATTGCAGAGCCTGTGTGCAGTCTGGTACTGTCATGCTGACTGGGCAACTGCACCCACTTGCCAATCCCTAAACCTTCCCTTTTCTTCATATCAGACACCCCTAAGGTAGGCCCAAGGGCAGGGTGCATTGTAAGTATAAGGTAGGACATGCCCTGGTGTGTATGGCATGTTCTAATAGTGAATTACAGCCATTTTCGTGTTTCACTATTGCAAGGCTATCTGTTCTCCATAGGCCAGAATGGGCAATTTGATTATTACATCTTATAATCCTAACTGACTCAGAGAACATGGTAGAAATTCGAATTTAGTATGCCTGAACTCAGAATGATAAAATACATCTTTTAGTGAAGTTGGTTTTAACATTCTGTGTTTGAAAATACCACTTTTAGAAAGTAGGTATTTTCTTGTTTAACCATTCAAACCTGCCTCTGCTAGGCTGTGTATTCCTTGTCTGGAGTTTGAGTGACATGGGTTGGGGAATTCCAGGGGGCTGGGGAATTCTCGGAGACAGGGTGAGTCAGCACAGGGCTGAATAGAGAGATCTCCATGTAGATGGGTGGGAGGAGTTGCACCTGGGACCTGAATAGGGCTCTGCTTTCCCTCCACAATGCTGGCTCCACCTCCTGTGGTGCGCCTGATGTCTCTGCCCTGCACTCTGAAAGGAAAGAAGGAGTCAGGTAAACAAGGTGCTCCGTGACTGACCAGAACCAGTTTGAACAAGGCAAAGCCTCCTCTGCTCTCAGAGGACAAAGGATTTTGGGGTATAAGTATTGGGACCCTGATCCCAAGAATTTAGATCACTTTGGGAAAACAAGAAGAAACCTCTGCTGAGGAGAGGAACCAAGAAGAAACTGAGGAGAGACTATCCCTGAAACTGGGGGATTGTCCTGCAGGGGTTGCCTACTGCCAAAGAAAGGAGAAAGGAACTTTGTTTGTACTTTTGCTCAACTTGTGAAGGATCTCCAAGGGCTTGGAAAAGAGCTTACCTCCTGCTGAAGTCTCAGGGACAACAGACTTTAATCACCAGCACCCCAGAGTTCTTTGGAAGTGCCTGCTGCTGTTTTGGGGCCTTCTGAGGAACTGCGTGTCACAAGGAGCTGGAAGTGCGACTCATGAAGGAGAAGCGTGCCGCTGTTGGAGCTGTTGTCGTCGCATCGCGTAAAGGGGTGACGCCGCTGCAGTTGTCGCATCGAGCGGAAGCATCTTGCATCTTCGAAGAAGTATCTCGCAACGCCGAAGAAGCGTTTCGCCATCGCAGCCATCGTAGCTGACGCATTGCACCGCATCAAGAGAAGAGTCTTGCATCGAGGAAGAAGCGTGTCGCGATCGCAGCCATCGTAGCTGACATATTGCACCGCATCAAGGAAAGCAACTCGCATCCACGGAGAAGCGTGCCACCGTCGGAGCTGTTGTCGTCGCATCGCGTAAAGGGGTGTCGCCGCTGCAGTGACGCATCGAGCGGAAGCGTCTCGCAACGTCGGAGAAGAGTGTCGCTGACAAAGCCACTGTCATCGCATTGCGTAAAGGGGTGTTGCCGCTGCAGCTGACACATCGAATCGAGTCTTTTCACAACATCAGAGAAGCGTGCCGCATCTGGAAGATCTTCACGTCTTTATTTCTTTGCACCAAACTTTCATTGCATCAACATCGTTGCAACACTTTCGTTGCCCTGCGTGTCGCATCTAAAGGTACATTGACTTAAAGTGTTGCATTTAAGAACTAAAGAGAACGAAGCTAAATTCTGCCATCTTAAAGTAACAGTATTGTGGATTTTTGTCGTTTATTGTCTTGTGGTAAATCTTTATAAAGAATACTTATTTTTTATATAAAACCTGTGTGGTGTCCATGTGTAGTGTTGTCACTTGATTACTGTATGTGTTCACAAATGCTTTACACATTGCCTCTGAGATAAGCCTGTCTGCTCGTGCCAAGCTACCAAGGGGGTGAGCAGGGGTTATTTTAGGAGTGTACCCCTTTACCCTGACTAGAGGCGAGGGTCCCTATTTGTCACAAGTGCATACCTGTGCCAACTAAAGACCCCCAAGTCTAACATTATGCTAATGAGGTTTGGGCCTAATGTGTTTATGCCTAATGTCCTGCTATGATAGCTTAGGATGGTGTCTAATGCTAATGTGATAATTCTTAGGTCATTATGGTACCAGTAGTTACTGGTTGTGTTTTATATTTACTTACCTGTTCTGATGGTTCTGACAGTAGCCCGATTGGCCCTGTCCTGTATATAATACCCTGTGAATTTTGCCTAGAGCCAGTTGGCACAGTGTAGATTGTGTGATTATGATTCTAATGTGTTTATGATAATACAAAGGCTATGTTTGATATAACCTTGTGTGGAGTTTCTTTTGTGGTGTGCCTAGTGTGTTGCTGCTGCATGTGTGTGTTGCACACTTTACACATTGACTCTGGGATAAGCCTGACTGCTCATGCCAAGCTACCAAGGGGGTGAGCAGGGGCTATCATCAGTGTGTAACTGCCTTGTCCTGATTAGAGTGGTGCTTTCTGCCTTGCTAAGGCACAAGCCCTAGCCAACCAGATTTCCCATTTCTAACCCATTAAATCGTCCTTGGGTGGATTTGTGCCTGTAGCCTGGATTTACAATGTGAACATTGACTCATGGTCCCAGACATGAGAAAGCCTGACCACTTATATAGTGCACACACCCCTAGTATATTGTGATTTTATGGAATTGCATGTTATTATTACTGAACTCACTGGTAATCAGTGTATCAAACTCACAAGGATGAAAAGCTGAGCTGTCCCTGCTAGGATTCATATCTGTGACGTGCAGGTTGCAAACATTTCTCTATATTTGGTGCATTAACCTACTGAGCTAAGATTGCAGCAAGCAACCTGGGATAGAAGCACTACGCCACTTCTCAATTCTAACATTGCAAAACGTGCATAAAATACTTCATATGAAAGACAGAAACGTTTTTCACAATAAAAAATGATCCAGAAATGGGACTTTGTCAATGCTTATTACTATTTATTTTTCAACATAAAATTGCTCCCTCAATTTGAAAAGGAAAGAATCTTAAAAATACCACTTTGGAAAGAGTCCTTTTTATGCTCTTTATTGCCAGAAAAGTAACTCTTCGGAGAGCTATTTCAGCCTGGGGATGTGAGAAAAGAAATTGTTCAGTGAAGGGGCCAAAAGGCCTGTATACTGATTCCAGTATAAATGTTCTTTCCAACACTGTCCAGTCTATCATCATTACCCAGAGAGCATGTTCGGCTCCAAACATGATTTAAAGCTTGCTGGTTCCCCTTTCCTATTTTCATAAGCAGCTTGCAGCTTTCTTCATAGCTGAAATGTCTTGAGCTATCTGTTGGCCTTGGGGCTCAGGTTGCTTGCCAGGAACCACTGACATCACCTCAATGTGCTGTTTCACAAGATATTGAATTCATAAGTGCTTGGAAGGCTGCAAGCACAATGGTGGCAGCAGTGGTGGGAAGAGAAGATGTAATAATCCCTTGTCCAAAACAAACCCCAATCAATTCCTTCTCCGAAGAGGAATGTTTCTTAACTCTGGGTTGGAAAAGCCCGCGAAATCTGCCATATCTGATCAAATCTCGAGTTTCCCTTTGGACGCGCCTCGGATTATGTATTTATTATAATCTTTGCTATACACACATTTCTACAATCCTTCCTTAGATGCGTATTACTGTGGAGCCTAAACAGTTTTAGAAAGGGCAATACACAGTTCAAGAGCGGGCAGTTGGGTGACCCCGGAAGAGCTCATTAATCACTTCCTAGTTGGTGCTGATGCCGATACCAAAAACATGATTCAGAAAAACAAGGAAATCTAATACAATGTAAACAGATTCTGCAGTCTTTTGAACTGCTGCCTTGGAAAAAGGTTCATTAGACAAATGGTGAATTTAAAGCTTGTGAACATTTTCAGAGTGATGGCACTAGGAGGGAACCTCTGAATTTAGAACACATGCAGGGGCCAAAATCAGCTTCTGCCCAGTCCCACCAGAGCAATGCAGCTCAGTTCAAAGAAAATGCCATTTAGTTCGTGATCTCTTGCACGTGAAAGTAAAGTAGGACATGCATTAGAAGCTCTTGCCACACCGTGCTCCTCCATTCACCATACTCCACCCAGAGAATCCCTCCACCATGGCCAGGCTTCTCCAACGAGTGCCTCGTGAGCTACCTCTAAGTAGCTTTCCTGTTTGAAGCCCAGACTATTGCATTTGAAGATTTCGCTTGGTTGAAATAATATTTGTATAACAAAATTAAAAAATGCTTATTTGAGATGTGTGTGTATTTTCAGAGCTCAAAAGATTATATTTGGCGAAAAATTATTGAATTTCCAAAATGTATTTAAAACTGATATCTCAGTGACAACCCATGCGGCTGTGGAGAGACTCAATAATAGTAATAGCTCACAATCATTTTTACTTAACAAAAGCAGCTCTTCTTACAGAAAGATTGGAGAGCCCTGTATTAGACCCTCCCCCTTCCCGGTTGCTGCAGCCCTCCACTCTCTGAACAAGGGTTGTCCTTGCAGAAAGTTTAAGATAGTCAACTAATCTTAAACTGGGAAAAGAAGTAATCTCTCTAGTATACTTCACGCAAGCCACTACATACATGTTACATGGGCCTTGGAACAAACTAGCCTTTCCTTACAGCAGGGTGTTGACCAATAGCAAGAAACATATAGGGTCCAATTCCCAAAGAAAGGTTGTAAAGCAAAGTTTATGCATTGCACAGCAGATTATAGATATCCAGAAAGAATCCATGAGAAACTCAGAAGATGCATAGAAGAAGTTATATATGAAGTATAATGAACTTAGGGCCTCATTTACAAGATTTTGACACAGGAGAGTAAAGTGAGTCACTTTTCTGCGCTACCATGCGTCAAAAGAAAAGGGCTGGAATGTGCTGTATCTGTGAGAAACGGCGCCTTCCTGTTCGCTTTCACTGTGCTGGTGCACAAATAGCTGTCTTGCACCACGGCTGACACCGTGTCTGCGTTGTTGGAATGATTGTTTTTGTGCAGGAAGGTCCACCTTCCTGCACACCAACAATCCATACAGCACACATAGAAAGAGGAAGAAACGAGGAAAAATACGTTTATTTCTCCTCGTTACACCTCACCTGGGGAAGCACACTGTTTTGATGCATTCTCAGATTTACTCTACGCCGTAAATCTGGGAATGTATCAAAATCCATGGGCAGTGTGAGGCAATGCAGAGACTTGCACTGCATGGCCTTACACCTTATATATGAGGCCATGAAAAACTACGCGGGTGGCTATGCGTGGCCTCATAGATATGGGTCTGCACTGAGTGCCTCCAGAGCGTCAAAAAATGTGACGCTCCAGCGGCGCACAGGGCTACTAAGTAAGCTCCTACATTTACCCATATAACTGCAAACCAGTGAAGCCTATGTACACCCACAGGTGCATAACTGCAAGCGTTCGGAAGTTAATGAGGACACATGTTAACGACCATCAATATCTACATTGAAACCGGAGTTTGGATAGATGCTATGGCTTATGGCCTGTAGGCTGACATGTAAGAGAGAATCCTGCATCTTCTCTCTTGTGTCGTATGCACTGTCTTTGTTTAGATTGTTGGCAGCTGGAATGTCATGTGTGGTAACTCCCATGGCAGTTGGCTTTGTACATGGAAGCGCTCGAAGGAGGAAATAAACTTAAAGCAGTGTCATTACACATTAGCGCCTGTAGGCACAGGGCAATTCCTTCACCGGTCCTGAAGACATATGTTCAATCACTAACTGTCCATGAGCATATTTCCTTTATAGACATTCCTGGGGGAGAAATATGTTCTTGTTGCATAGAGCCATTGATTGTTTAACACCAAGATGCCTTTCTCACTATTTGGCACGTCACTGCCTACAAACACCTCACTTCAGTTGCAAGAGTTCATGCTCAAAGGTAAAGCTGTGCTTGTGTGGGCCTCAAACGTTGGGATTGACAAAGAAGGTAGCGGACATGGCACATGCTGGTGATCAGAGACATGCCTGCCAGGGATCTACGTGCACTCACCCTGGACAATGATGTATTTCCTATTTAGGATGGACCATGTGCTCACAGGAAACCCATCCAACACCTCACAATTTACTGCAGCCGCTCGTGTGCAGCATAGGTTGCTCCACAGGACACATGTGACCCACACACATTACATATGGTGAGTATTGCAGCCATAGTGGCTTGTTGCAGTACATGTTCCCAGAACATACCTTGTTTAAGTCCAATTGATTGGTGTTTCTGTAGAGATGAATGCTGTGTGTGTGGGCGAGCGGAAGTGATTCTATGGCAGGACCGGAGGCTCCGATTATGCTATTCCTTATTCGCTTTAATAACATATTTTTCTCCACAGCAGCCAAAAAATAGAAACCAACAGCATTTCTATCTTTAAACAAGAAAAAACGATCTGGGGAGAGTAACCACGAGCACCAACACAGTCCGCAAAACTACAGCTCCCATCAGTCTTAGTCTCATTCCAACGTAATCCTTCCTCAGTGTTAGCCTCCAGTATGCCACATCCGTTGTCCCTCCTCTTTCTTCGCTGCTCCGCAGCACCAGATAAGTTGTTTTCTTTTCTCCCGGTTTTTGGGTGTGTTTAACGTGTTTTCATTGTGGTTTTGGGACCGTTATTGTGGTTCTCAGGTTCACTTGTCGGGGTTTCGTATGTGACTTTTCTTTTAGATTCCCCGGTGCCGCGGGAGCGCCTTCGCTCCTTTCGCGGACTCTCCATCTCTGCGGTACATTGTTGCCGCCACCAGGGGGAGCTCGCGTGTCTCGTTGGTCCCGCTTCGCGTCTCCTTGATTGTCGGAGCGCGAAGCGAGACCGGCGGTCCGACGAGCCTTGTCCCCAACGCCGCCACACCTGAACGCCCCGGTGGGGGTCCGTATTTCCCGCAATTGTCATTGACGCCCCGGCGGGGGTCTGTATAGCGGCAGTGCCGCGGGGATTGCCTGCGGGCATAAATTCTATCCGCACTTGGCTCTCTAGAGCTTTTGGCGCGCTGGGTGGCGGTTGGGCCCCGTCACTGTGTGGGGGCTGCGCGCGTGAGGTGGGTGCGGCCTCTATTGCGGTGTATCGCACTGCCCAAAATCTTTAGCAGTCTGCCAGGCTGAGTACATACTACCGAGGGTTGCTGCCCTCCATTGTTGAACTCCCTTGATACTCCAAGGGGAGGCTTGCCCTGTTTTCACATTGGGAGTGATTGCCGCCAGGTTACTTGGGCGGTGGGCTGCGAAGTGGTGCTGACTAGCCATGAGCCACTCGGAGTTTGGAGGAGCAAGTTCAGTACTTGCCCTTGGACGACCAATTTTTTGAGGCGGTGGATGATTCCATTTATAAATGTGTGAGTGATGTGATGGGGCCTATGGAGGAGCGCCTCTCTAACCGCATTATTGCGGAGTGCGCAAAATTGGTTTTTTCCCAGGGTTCCACTTCCACCCCTTCCTTGGGGGAGGGGCCGCCTTTCCCTAAAAAGGGTCGCACGGAGGGGGGCTCCGGGGAGCCGCAGGGGGTAGACAGGGACGCGTTTGACCGCCTCAAGCGTGCGTTTCTAGCAAAGGCGCCCCTGTCGCCCCCGGCGCCATCCCCGGTCCCAACTCCTGCAGCGTCCGTGGTCCCGGATTCCCCCTCCCCGGACGCAGGTTCGCCGGTGGATTCGGACGAGGAAGAAGGGTCTTCGCGGTCCTGGCGTCCTACTGGCTCTGTCGCGGAGTTGCCGCATGACATCATTCATCCGCGGTCGGCGGCCTGGGCACCCGGTGACAAGGTGGCGAAGTTTGTGGCGAGTCGCCTCCGGAAGTCCTTAGAGAAAGAGGCTAGAGGTTGTCTGAGGGCAGAGTGCCCTAGGCCGTCGTTGGACGGGAAGGTGGCCCTTACACCGGAATTAGATTCCAAGATGGCCACCTTCCTGGCCAAGTGTATGAAGGATCCCCGTAAGGGCATAGACCGCTCCTGGCGCTCCTGTCAGGATAAGCTCCTCGACGTGATAGGGCCTTTGACAAAGATTTTGGATATGGCCGAGGAGGCCAAGGCAACAGGTTCCTCCATCTCCCCCGACGTTCTTTCGAATTGGGCACAGCGGGCGGTAGTCTTTCTGGGCAACGCCAATTGTGCCCTCTCGACTGAGCGTCGACGTTCTTTCCTGATTAAATTGGACCCCAAGCTAGGCGACTTGGCTTCGTCCGAGGCAGGAGCGGTCGCAGCAGGGGGGCTTTTTGGCGAGCCTTTTGTGAAGGAATTGGGCAAGTTTGTGGCCACCTTCACGAGTTTGGACAAGGCCCAGTCCAATATTAAGCGGGTCTTTCAGTCTTGTTTTTCTGGCGGGGCCGGTCGTGGCAGGGGCCGCGCGACCGGCCGTGGCGGACAGCAGAACCCTGGTAGGGGACAAGGCTCCGGACGAGGTCAATATAACACCTCCGCCAACTTTAATAATTTCTACCCGACCAGAGGGCAGAAATTCCGGGGGCGTGGAGGCTACAAGAACACCGCCGGAGGACCCGCAGGTGGTGGTAAGTCTAATTTCCCCTTCTAAAGTTCAAATTGGGGGCCAGCTAGCGCACTTCAGGGAGGCCTGGGGAGCCATCACGAGCGATGCTTCGGTTCTGCAGACCATTCGGGGGTTCCACATAGAGTTTTACGATTCACCCCACCAGGCAGGCCTTCCGCATCCTATAAGCTTTTCCGTGGCCGATGCCAGTCTTATAGACGAGGAAGTGTCCGCTCTGCTCTGCAAAGGGGCAATCTGTCGGTCGACTTTGCATCCCCAGGGCTTCTTGAGCAATATCTTCCTTGTGGAAAAGACGGATGGGGGGCGCAGACCGGTCATCAATCTGAAAGAGTTCAATGGCTGGCTGATATATCGCCATTTCAAGATGGAGGGGATCCACCTCCTTCGGGATGTGCTCCTTCAGGGAGACTGGATGGCACGCTTGGATTTAAAAGACGAGTATTTGGTTGTTCCGATCCATCCGCCTCATCGCCGTTTCCTGCAATTTCAGTGGAGGCGCCACGTGTACGAGTTTACCGTCCTTCCGTTCGGGCTGTCCTCGGCACCCTGGTGCTTCACGAAGGTGCTCCATCCGGTGGTGGAGTTTCTGCGGAGCCAAGGGGTGCGGATGATCGTATATCTGGACGACATTCTTCTCATGGCACAATGCCCGCAGCGGTTGCTTTCTCATCTGCATCAGGCGGGGTCGCTCTTGCAAAGCTTGGGCTTCATCATCAACGCAGACAAGTCGATCTTGCGCCCGACTCAGAGTATAGTCTTTCTGGGGTTCGTGGTAGATTCGGTTCACGCGTCTTTGAGTCTTCCCCAGAGGAAGTTGTCCAAGATTCGGCACCTGTTGCGACAGACGATCTCCAAGTCCCACACCTCCCTCCGTCAGATTGCCCGGGTGGTGGGTCTGCTCTCCTCATCCATCCAGGCAATCTTTCCGGGTCCCCTGCACTATCGTGCGCTGCAGCGCCTGAAAGCACATCATCTTCGGAGGGGCGTGTCGTATGACCAGAAGGCGTCTCTGTCAGAGGAGCTCAAGGACGAAATGTCCTGGTGGCTCGCCCACATGGATGCCTGGAATGGTGGAGCCATTTTCGGAGCCGCTCCCGACATAGTGATAGAGTCCGACGCCAGCAGGTCGGGGTGGGGTGCTCGCTGCGGCGACTTCTCTACTGGCGGCGCTTGGTCATTAGAAGAACAGGAGCTCCATATAAATTGTCTGGAGCTTCTGGCAGGGTCGTTCGCGATCCAGTGTTGGACCAGAGACAGGGTTCGCTCCTGCGTCCTCTTGAGGATGGACAATATCTCCGTGGTTCGTTACATCAACCGCCTGGGGGGCCCTCGGTCGCAGGCTCTGGCAAACCTAGCGAAAGACTTTTGGGGGTTTTGTCTGGATCATCACATATCTGTGACGGCCGAGTACCTGCCGGGCCAGGCCAATCAGGTGGCAGACTGGCATTCCCGGCATTTACGGGATTCAAGCCAATGGAAGCTGAACGTTCAGGTTTTTCAGTGGTTAGCCACCCTTTGGGGCCCGTTCTCGGTTGCGTCCCGTCTGGACCATCAGCTTCCGAGGTTTTTCAGTTGGAGGCCGGACCCTCTGGCGCAGGCCACAGATGCTTTTCTGCACGAGTGGAGTCAGGAACAGAGTTATGCGTTTCCTCCGTTCTCCATGATTGTGAGGTTGGCGGCGCGGGTTCGCCGGCAGAAAGCATAGATGGTCGTGGTAACGCCATTTTGGAGGTACCAAGTGTGGTTTCCAGTTCTTCTGGAACTTTCTTGGGATTTTCCAATCCCACTCCCCCTGTTTCCTCATCTTCTTCTGAATCCGAACGGGGAGCAACACCCCCTGATCTCTCAGGGTTCTCTCCTACTGATGGCATGGCGGATTTCCGGCGACGCTTGTCGCTCCCAGGCCTTTCGGGATCAGTTGAGAACCTCTTGTCACAGGCCTGGGCCGCAAGCACCTCCAAATGCTATCGGTCCGCCTGGACAAAGTGGTTTCGTTGGTGTCTTCGACGGGGTTTGGATCCCGTGGTCGCGGGCATTGTTCCCATCCTGAATTTCTTGGCCGAAATGGCTTCGGACGGCCTGGCATATCGTACCATTAACGCAATGCGCTCGGCTATCTCAGCGGCCCATTGTCTTGTAGAGGGTGTGCCGGTGGGTGAGCACCCCTTTGTTTGTCGTCTTTTGAGGGGAATTCGTTTGTCTTTGCCCCCAGAACCTCGTTACTCCGTCTTGTGGGATGTCAATGTGGTTCTTAACTTGTTCCTGTCTTGGCAATCGAACCAGTAGATCTCGGCTAAGCTAGCCATGCTACTGTGTCTAGTCTCTTGTCGTAGGGTCTCGGATGTGCATGCGCTGGACATTTCGGCGCGGGTGTTCACTCCGGATGGAGTGACTTTTACCATTGGTCGTCGAACGAAGTCGGCTTCAAGGTCAATTTCGTATCCGGCCTTTCTGGAGGTGCCCAAACTTTGTGTCGTGAATTGTTTGAAAGCTTATGAGGATAAAACCTCTGAGTTACGCCCTCCGGGCGAAAGACAACTCCTCATTGCATTACGAAAACCGCACAATGCAGTCTCCTCACCCACCATTGCTCGGTGGGTGCGGTGGGTCATGCAGGAGGCGGGGATAGACACAAAGCAGTTTGGTGCTCATTCTGCCAGAGGAGCGATGGCGTCGAAAGCATTCGCCCTGGGGGTGCGCTTGGAGGATTTAATGCGTGCGGCGGACTGGTCTTCAGATTCGACTTTTAAACGGTTTTATTTTAAACCGGTGGTGGATTTAGCACATTTGGTGGTAAGTAAGCTTTGAACTAGCATAATCGGAGCCTCCGGTCCTGCTATAGAATCGAAATTTGCCTAGCAGAGTAACGGTAAGTTTCAATTCTATTAAGGACACGGAGGCGAGGATTATCCCTCCCTTGGCACAATCGGTGCGAACCCTCCCGTATGGCAGTAAGTAAGATGTTTTGTTACTCTTTATGAGGTGGTCATGTCTGCTCGTTGTTTCACAATGCTGTGATGATGTATTACGCAGTTCAGGATCTTACGCCTTGTACTTTGCCTCTAGGGAATGATGGTTCCAAACAAGACCAGTAGCGTGGAGGCGTTCGCGCGAAGAAAGAGGAGGGACAACGGATGTGGCAGACCTTCTCCTGGAGGCTAACACTGAGGAAGGACTACGTTGGAATGAGACTAAGACTGATGAGAGCTGTAGTTTTGCGGACTGTGTTGGTGCTCGTGGTTACTCTCCCCAGATCGTTTTTTCTTGTTTAAAGATAGAAATGCTGTTGGTTTCTATTTTTTGGCTGCTGTGGAGAAAAATATGTTATTAAAGCGAAGAAGGAATAGCATAATCCTCACCTCCGTGTCCTTAATAGAATTGAAGCTTACCGTTACTCTGCTAGGCAAATTTCGATTCTCCAGTACCATAACCATCATGAGCTGTACTGTGTGGGTTGGGCGGAGTAATACATACATAACTGGACCATGAATGTTATCTTTATTAGCATATCATTGTGCTGTGTTTTGCAGCCATGTGGTGAAATAGAGCACTGCAGTTATCAGAGGCGGGCAATTCTCATTGTAATGGCACACATGCCAGATGCCAGTGGTAGACATCACAGCCCTGTAATTCACAATGTTCATGATGCAATGTCAGCAGGCTGTGGTTGGAGATGGACCCCAGAATTAAGTCGATTTGTATGGCCGAATGGAGTGTGATCCAATCTTAAACCCTATAGCTTCCTCTAACTGCCAAATCCCCTTCCTATTACTGAACGGGTGCACTGCCGTCTTGCACTGCCACCCAGCGATGAGCGCACTGTTTGCAAATGCAAATGTAACTCCTGTGGCATTAATCAGCAAATGCTCAGATTCCAGTCACTTCAGCAGAGGCACATGGTTCCCAGGGTCCCATGGCATTCCTCTAGGTACATATCTCTGCTTTATTAAAATGGCCCACTGACAAAAATAATATTCAAATAAACCATTTTGTTTCTCATGTGAATCGTCCAGAAAAGATGAACAAGAAGGCCTCGTCTGCATCTTCACCCCTGCCAGCGCTCACCTGTTAAAGCCTGCATTGTTATAATTAAGAAGCCTATTCAGTGAGCTCTTGGCAAACAGTGTCCTTGGTGTGCTGGCCTCAACCCAAGAAACCATTTCAATGCATGCTTCTTATCTACTGTCTCCTTCCACACAGGTGATGTTATTTCAGACTTTTCACATACCTGGCTCCCTGGCACAAACTTTATTTAATCACGGCATTACGATTTTCTCTTGGGAGAATTATTTACAATTGCTCAGTGTTTGCCAAATTCCCATGTTCTCTGACACTTCCTTAAAATTCTTAGTTGCAGGGGTAAATCATGGCTGCTTGTTGCCCCCACATTATTTAGCCTTTGCCTTCGCTGAACAACAACATCACCGTGTCTGAACTAAAAATGTCGATCAAGGCCGATAGACGACCCATCCTGAAGTAAGCTCACTAACTGAACTGCTAGTCCACTCCTCAGAACACAAACCATCGTACTAGTACATGTCAGAACCCACATATGCTGAAAGCTGGGGAATCCAACCTAAGCCCAGGAGGCCACAGCAATCCCGACAGATCAAGATGCCCATTGTCTATGTACAGCATGGCTACAACCATTGGCAAAGCCAACACATCCTGAAAGGCGAGAACTATTGGCTTTGGCAATTTTTGCCACCAGTAGAATCCAGGAAAGAAAGCAAGTCATGGTGGTATTCGTTGTACCTGAAAAAGAGACATGACAGAAGTGGCAGCATTGTTTTTAGGGTGAGCATTCGAGACCTCTTGTATATACTTTAGTATATACTTTATCTACTTATATGTGTATGTACTTTGTGGGCTCTGGAGATCCCCCTAGGACTTGTCTGCTTCTGCTTAGGGATTTTTTTTCTGTCCAACTGCCTCTATTTAATTGTCTTGATAGAAAAGACCAGTAGAGGTCAGTAAAATACCAGAATTGCTTTCTGCTGAGGGACTTTTGTTTTTTTATTTTTCAGGCGACTGTCTCTATATAACTTTTTTGATAGAAAACGACCAGCAGAGGTCAGTAAAATACCAGAATCACTTTAGCATTCTCTAGATTCCAGTCCATAGAAATTGTCATCCACAAGCACCCGTAGACAATATTTTTTTCATATCTTGTATTTTCAGTGATATGACCACCGAAGGCCCTGATTTTATATTAAAAACAGAGCCTTGGATTATACCATTTCCCGCTGAAAGGCAATATTTCTCTCCATGTGTTTCCATACCTGGCATGTCACGCAGTTTGGTGCTTACTTTCTCTCCATGTTAAAGAACAGTAGATGTTTCAGCACCCAGGGTAATGTGCTGCAAAGCTAAATACATATAAGGTCCCAAAGGCGAGACCGATTGCATTGCAAATGCTTGTTGGTTTTGTCCTTGGGTTAATGTGAAGTGATGGTCTTCAAGCGTGCCCCGTTATGTCTGGTGGGGTGTACAATATTGCACCAGGCATACTGGACTGGGGTGTATTGAGTGACTGCCAATGTTCGTGTGGTGGGCCAGGAAGGTGTGCCCAACTGTGCTTTGGTATGTATGGGAATCTTACCTTACTTGGGTCTTTGATGTTGTGATGCTGCAGAGAGGCAAGGCTCCCTGTGGCTAACTCAGCGTGTTCTGAGTGCGGTCTGGTGCTGCCCCCGAGCGTTGGAGACGCATCACCGCTTGCTGGCTGGGTGATGACAATGCTGCCATCGGAGTGTCAAGGTTCAGCGTGCTGGAAGACTCATGGGATGTCAGTCGTAGGGTGCCTCCATTACCGGTGAACTGTTGACAGCATCGGCTCTGCTGATCGGGGTTTTGGCAGGACATGATCACAGCTTCACACGTGGCAGGGTGGTGACGCAACCTTCTTCTCAGCAACAGTGTACTGGTGATTGCTAGGGCATCGAACGAGGCTGCAATAATAAGGCCGAAACAGCAGTTGGACATAACTGACACGATTCCTTGCACATCACTGCCTTCCTCTTTAATGATATCTCCTAACACCGTACCTGATGTCAATTTGCATGTTTGCATGCTAGCAATGTGATGCCACAGGTGTGTCGTGTTACACCCTACCGCTCACTGACGCAAGGGGTAGTAAGTCTTATCATACCCATAAACCTTCCTGTTTTTGTCCTGTCCCATGGCTATGATTAGGAGGTAGGAATTGGGAACTCTGCTGCGCTTGGACTTAGACACAGCTTGGGAGTTCCCTGTTCTGGGTATGATGGGGATGGTAATATTGTGCAGCACAGAAACAGCAGCAGAGGGTCAAGTAGTGAGCGCTGATCCCTGGGCCCATCTACAAACAAGAAAGGCCATTTTAAGGTGTGTTTTTTTAGAAAGGACTTTAATAACAAGTATTGGCCGCGCACCCGTGAAAGTGACACGGCCCGCGAAAGTGAAAGTGATCACGATCGCGATCAAAGACAGATGGCGGTTGCGCACGTGCACGCTCGCGTGAACGCAAGCGCTAGGCCACCAAAAGCCTGTGGCAGCACTTTGAAAACCCACACACTAAATTTCTCGCAGGGTAGCGCATGCGCTGGCTCAGCGAGACCTAAAAAAGGTGCTGTTAAACAACCTTATAAACCACTTGAAAAAAAAGGTTTGCAGGCGTGGCAGTAAGGACCATCTTGCCTATAGTTGAGTGTGGTACTTTAGGGCATTCTGCTAACGTTTGTAGGAAGAGCAAAATTAACAGGAAGGTGGGTGTAGTCAGGGGGGAGTCTGATTCTGACTTGCAGTCTGATAATTCTGCGGGCGAGGGTCCTTTCCCAACAGAGAGAGTGTGTACTTGGAGGGATGGAGACGAGAAGTGGTGGTAGTGTGAATCTTCTTTCTAAATTGTCTCACAATCAACCAGTGTATAACGTAAGGTTAGGAGGTGTTGAAATCCTGATTGTGGCAGATTCGGGGTCTGCATACAGCATTGTGGGCAAAGCTGTCTGGGAGGAAAAATATGCAGGAATTTTTGTTCAGGTCTTGACTCTATCTGATGGAGAGCCGGAAAGTTTCCCAGGGGAACCTTTTCCCCTCATGGGGTTCCACAGCTTGAATTCAAAGGGAGGGAACCCGTCAGCAAATTTTACGTCACGGGGAATGGTATGTCAGTCTTAGGGTGGGTGGACCAGAGAGCGCTGGATATAATTGTGGACCCCAATTGTCAGGAACAAGCGTTGACCACTGGGGACAGTAAGATAAGGTGCAGTGAGTTTAGGAGGAAATATCCCAAAATGTTGTCAAGGAAAATTTGAACATTGGTTAGGTACTCGCATAAAATTGTGTTCAAATAGAATGCGGTTCCCAAGATTCACAAAATTAGAAATATTCCTTGGTTAGTAAGGAATTAATTTGACTGTAAGATTGAGAGATTACTGAATGAGGGGATTATTGAGACGATTGATGCGGCTGAGTGGATTGCTCCGATTGTGGTAGCCAGGCGAGCCAATGGCAAGATCCATTTGCGTGTTGACTTGAGGAACCTAAACAACAATATTGTTGTTGAGAGATTCCCCCTACCAAGAATAAGTGGAATGTTGGCACAAACTAAAGGGATGACATTTTTAACATCAATAGACTTGTCATCGGCATACCACCAAATAAAATTGCATGAGGATAGTAAGGATTTGACAGCGTTTATGCCTTCTTGTGGATGCTTTAGATATGTGCATATGCCTGTTGGGCTGGCATCTGCGGCAGTCGTATTTCAGAAGTTAATGCAAAAACTGTTGAAGGATCAGAGTGGCACTATTTTTTTCCAAGATGACATTCTGTTCATGGGTGAAAGTGAGGAAATACACGTTGCAAGAGTAGAGAAGGTACTTCACGTTTTCCAAGAGAATGGGTTAACTGCTGAATTTTCGAAATGAAAATTAAAAGTGAAAAGTTTTAATTACTTAAGGCATATCGTCTCAAGAAAAGTAATCACACCTAAAGGAGAACTGTAACGTGTAGTGAGGGAAGCGCTTATTTCCACCTGTAAAGATGAGTTAAGGTCATTCCTTGGATTGGCCGAATTTAATGTCAAATTTTTGTATAATTTTTCAGATCAGACATGCAATCTACGGCAGCTGTTAAAGAATGGATTTAAGTTCACTTGGACAAGTGGGATACAGGACGATCTTGAATGTATCTAGAAGAGCATTTGCAAGGCTGAAAATTTGCATTGGTTAGATCAGAGGTTGATGTACATCCTTACCACGGAAGCGAGCATGAAAGCAGTAGCGACTTGTGGAGGGAGTGCTGCGTGGAGGTGGGGTGGGGTGGGGCGGGGCGGGGTTGGAGCAGGGTGGGGGGTAGTAAACTACGGCATACGGCCAAACAGAGGTAAGTAAACAAATATATAAATAAAACGAATTTCATTGCGCGCGCTGCATTGCCAAATGCGATGCAGCGCACGCGACGATATTCGTTTTATTTATTTATTTGTTTACTTACCTACGTTCAGCCATATTTTGTAGTTTACTACCCCCACCCTGCTCCTCCTCCGCCCCGCCCCACCGCCCCGCAGCACTCCCTCCACGAGCTGCTACTGCATGAAAGGCATTGGTGCAGTGGTTAGCCAGAGGGATGAAAAAGGGAAGGAGTTTACTTTGCCTTTTTGCTTCAAGAGCACTATTACCTTCAGAGGAGCATTACTCTGTTATTGAGAAGAAAAATTTAGCAATCGTATGGGGATTGGAACACGAGGATGGGATTTGTTGAAGGTGTATGGCGCTCAAAGATATATACATATTTATATTGTTTTCCCCTGCTCCTGTGCGGTGCTCTGAGGTAGGGAGATCACCCACTCCCCAATTCAATGACCGAAGTCAACAATGTCTATTATTTAGTCCTCCAGCACTCGCTAATATCATGTCACTGGAATGCAGACACGAAAGTCACTTGATTGGGTTTTAAAGTGTCATAAGAGTGCATGACTCACTAGATTTGAGAACCAGTAGAGGGGTTTTCAAGTCTACGATTCTCTGTACTTTGAGGCTAAGGCTTAGAGGTTGGCATAATGCATTTCAGCTGCCAAGTAACCCCCGCTAGGCCTGGTATTTTAATCAACTACACAGTGCATTCTGGGAACTGTAGTTTTGTGCATAACTTGGTACACAGTGCTTTGATTTGGCCAGGTCCTTCTGACGCTCAGCATAGCGAAAACAATAAAACAGGCATTGAAGTGGATCCCTAAGTGGCTGTCATATTCTGCCAAAAAATCTTTAGTGACCGGCTTTAAGACATTACCTTGACAGGTGTGGAAATCTTGGGTTCTCAGAGGACAGGTGGGAGGATGAGTAATAAGACCAAGAATGTGAAACTAGGTGGAGGACCAGGGCTATCATGAGTCCTTTGACCAGAATGAGCAGAGTCTAGAGAACCAGGTGGGCTTAGATCAGGATGACCAGGACCAAGGGAACTAGGATGACCAAAACCAAGATAACAAGGATCACTGGACACAAAAACAGGAGGCCAAGGACCAGGAGATTCATGAACAGGACAAGGAGGACTAGGATGATCAAAGTAAGATAGTGCAGGCAAGAAGGAAAGAGTTGGAGGGGACCAGGACGAATGAAGCAATAAGGAAAAGGACAAGGGTGACCAAGAAAAAGGGAAGGGGTGCCCAAACCAGGGCCTGAATGACCAAGGAGACTATGATGCCCAATACCTGCAGTACAAGGTCGAGGAGGAAGACCAAGACAAAGAAGACCATGTCCATGATGCTGAGGACCAGGATCACCAAGGCCAGGAGGACCAGGAATATGCAATCAGGACAAGGATGGCCAAGAAGACCAGGATTACCAATCAGGGAGGACCAGACCAAAGAAGACCAGCAGTGTCAGGTACAAGGGGACAGAACTAGGATGGCTAAGAGGACCGGGTCCAGGAAAGCTATGTCAGAAGAACCTGACCAAGGAGGACCAGGACAAGAGGATCAGGATCAGAGATTGCAGAATCAGGAGGAACGCAAGGACTGGGAGGCCCCAAAGAAGAAGTCACTACTTTTGCTATTCATCTTTTTGATGAATACCTGTCTACCTGCGGATTCATCATCTGTTGAATATCCCCAGATGCCTGAATGGCATTTCATAGCTTTCCTATGCTCTGGCTTCATTAGTGTGCAGGAAACGGCACATGTGTGATATCACACGATCCAACCCACACTACCCGATACAGTGTTAGTTTCCATTCATTTTTCCACGCCTTTAGAGTCAGAAACAAAGATCGCATCAGTTTAACTGTGGAAGTGCAATGCAACTAACCATCTTCGAACTTTAGTCGTTTTAGAGATCTATGAACATCCTTCAGGTTGGGGAGGTGGACAGGATCGGTGAGGAATCTGCAGGATTATAGAGTATCCAGCAGAAATTCAAAAAGATTGTTCCATCATCTGATGGATACTTGTAGATTTCTTACCAGTTGAATAGATTTCAGTGCCTCTGAGGTGGCGGGTCGGAAACAATGGTCAAATTAGGAAATCTCGAAACACCAAGCATACAAAATGGCTGTCCCTCCTCACCTTCAAATATAAGCAATTATGATTAGAAAACATGTGAAGATATACCCATGTCTTGCTACTGCTAATCTCAGCCACAGGGACACGTCTGGCAAGGGCTGACGCCAAAGAGTTCACTATGGTGGAATAACTGCAGATCCCCATCCATTATTGATTTTTAGCAAGAACGTAGCACATTTTGATACTCAAGATAGTCCCGCATGATAAGGTCTATTTATGGATTGCCTTGCCTTTCTTGTCTTGCTGCCTGCATACCTCCCTAAAAGCTAATCACCAGACATGATTTCCCCCCGTACTGTCAATATAATAACTGACTGTCCTCTGGGGGTCAAAGCATTGTAATGTTGCATCCTTGGTGGGTTGGGGTGGAGGGTAAAAGGTAGGAAAGGTGATAGATTGCCTCAGATAGACAGGGGTCATAATATTTGGATGGAAATCCTCTTTAGTTTGAGGGAGCCACAGGTGAACATCTGGGCCTGATTTCCAAAGGGCCTCCTCACTTGTAGCAAAGACCCTGTAGTCATGGTGGGGACCCTGCATTTGTGGCAGGACCTCATCCATAAGAAACTGCAGTGCGGAGGTCCAGCGAAGAGAGCAGGGCTCTTGCCACAACTGTTGGGCCTCCACCATGAGTGCGGAGGTCCTTTGTGAATCACACCCTCAGTGCCTGCAACTCACTGATACGTCTTGCTGAACTAATGGTCATAAGAAAAGCAGTCTTAGTGTACAACAGTCGGATCTAGCAATAACAATGAGCACAAAAGGAGCACCAATTAAGAAGGTCAAAATAAGATTTAGATCACATTGAGGAATCTCAAAAGGTGTTGAGGAAAACACATTTGTCGGATATCTCAAGAATCTGATTACAATCTGGGATTTGAAGACGGAAGCCTGAGCTTGAAGATCAAGATACATTAACAGGGCTGCAACGTTTCCGCTGACAGGGCCCACTGTATTACCTTGCTGGGCTAGTGACTAAAGAAAACAGAGGGCTTTGACAATCATGCCTTCAAGGGGTCTACATTCTGTTACATCATAAAAACCGATTGCATATTCCAGAATAGTCTGACTTTGTGGCGGGCGTTGAGCTTGCAGGGTTACATCGACCACCTGCGGTGGTAACAGGAAGGAGCTTGGGTGTCCCTGCACAATCACCAAGCATAGGTGGAGACTCTGGAGATTAGGGTACAATCACTTCAACTGGGAGAGTAGGAATCGTTTGAGAGGTAGACGGAGAAGCAGACAAAGGTAGAGTTTCAGTAGGTCTGCGTACAACAACCTTCTCCATCAGTCCAGGGTGATAAAAATGGCTTGGGCTAATCCTGATGAAGCTTCCTCACATGGAATCCTTCACAAGGAATTAAGAATATGGGAATAAACATGTACAAAAGCAAAAAACTCCACTGCAACCAAAACATGTCCCCCAAAGTTCTCTGTAATGTATACTGGAGGACACAGAACTGTACACAATGTTTACCTCTTCAGTAGAGAAAAATTAACTTGAGGGGTGCTCTATAATTGTTGCAAGACAGAGACACCAATTATGGTCATCAAGGTGAGGCTGACTGAGACTGTTGGTCTTGGTAGTTAGAGAGCCAGTCATATAGTTGGCGATTAGCCAGATACCATGCTGGTGAGGCCAAGTCCTGAGCCTCAGTACTTCCCAACAGAGAAGGTGAGGCCTCACTCATTCTTCCGTGTTGAAATACCACATCACATTCCTATTGTCTCTCAAGATCTAGAGAGACCAACCACAAAGAGAATTTAGGAATGCCTCCAATGTTGGAGAAAGTTCCTGTTGATTGCCCAGGTTGATATCGAACATTTTCTTCTCTGACAACCAGAGCAATCTGATCTCCATTTCCTTCAGATTTAATCTCCACCCCAAGGTGGATGCGCCTGCCACCATTGTGACACAGCCAGAGAAAGGTGAAAGGATGTCCTTTGAGACAGGGGCTGCTCCAACAACAACCAGTCCAAGTCCCACATAATGCCCAGGGAGATCATTATGGAATCTGACAGATCTACCTTGTGCTAGAGCCACAGCCAACAAAGACACCAGTAAAGATTATTCATGTGCCAGCATGCATGTGTGACTAAGAGGATGCAGAAAGCTGGGAAACTTAATAGAAGAAGGACCATCTAGGCTGCTACCTCCTGCTGCAGGAGCTGCAGATGATCTTCTGACTGAATGGACTGAGGGTAATCTGTGGGGGAGCCTGTTGACAGGGTATGACATGTTCCCTTTCTGTAATATTCAGGGCTCACTCATCTGAGTTTGTGACTTTCTAGGACTGTCGAAAGATGGCCGTCCTACAACTGGTTGCACATGCTCCTTCAAAGGGAAGCTAAAGCAGGTTTCCAGGTGTCACTGGGGAGGAGGATAAGGAGGCCACAGGTCTTTACTATTCCTACCCTTGCCCATGCCTCTGTACTGGGGAAGCATCTGATTTTAAGTGGGCTGGCACTAGTGGAAGTTGAACCCTCTTGAAACACTCCAAAACTTCCATAGTTGTCTACAGCCTTGGGTTGGAGACTGTAGGCCCAAAGATCTGGCTCTCACTGTATTTGCCTTAAACCTCTCCAAGGCTGCATCTGGGTCACCAAAGAGCACCTATGGCCTTTGCTAATGTGTCTCTATCGTCAGGCCTGCCCTAATGATGTTCCTATAGACATCCTACCTCTCTATAACCTCAGAGGTGGTTTAGCAAATTTAGCGCCACCATGGCCATCATGTTCCATAAAGCATGGGTGTATCTGCCCAAGAGGCAAGTGGCTTTCAGTGACAGAAGGTTTAAACTTCTCAGCTGCCTACAGTCTCCAGATCCTTTGATTCCCTATTCCCTTCTGGTAAGGCTGCAGAGAAGGCTCCAGCATTCTGTTTGGTGCATGAAGATGCTTGTACCACAACACTTTCTGATCATAGCTAAACCAAATAAAAATGCCAGGTCTCCAGCTGCTTGCCTTTGCCTTCTGGCTATCAAGCAGTTTGTGGGTTGGACTGATGTGGGCTTGTCCCAACCCGCCTTGACAGGATCTAGTAATGCCTCATTAAATGGAAGCAAAGGCTCTAACACAACAGTGGCCAGCTACAAGTGCTCCGTCAAGATGTTAGACCTCAATTTCACTGTAGGCAGCGGAAATTCCAACACCTCTGCTGCCTTCCTCAAAACAGCATGGAAGGACACTACCTCCAGAATATCTGGCCCAAAGGGTACTCTATCTCAATCGAGTACCAAAGTGAGAAGGAAACAGAGGACCAGGACAAGGAGGTCTAGAACGAACATGGCCAGGGGACAAGGAAGTGACCACTAAGAACCAGGACCAGATGATGCAGAACATGGATGACAAACAGCAGGAAGACTAGGAGACACAGTGCCAGGAATATCATGATCCGAAAGAGGAGGACTGGGATGATCAGTAGCAAAACGATCATGATCAGTAGGATCAGGAGGCAAATATCAACAGGTCAGGGACTACGAAAACTAGAGGGACGAAGGGCACCTCGAGGACCAGGGCCAGGATGGATCAGGACCAGGGGTAAGTAGTAGAGCTAGAAGGTCCAAAGGGGTGAGGCCACAGAGAACCAGGAAGGACAAGAACACAAAGGGCCAGAACAAGAAAGGAAGGCAGCCAGGAAAGAATGGAGCCATGAAAGACCAAAAATAAGAGGACCCCAAACAGGAGTGCAGAACCATGGTAACCAGGGCTAGGGTGACCAAAGCCAAGACAAGGACTAGGAGGGCCAGAACAATTTGGTAGAAGAGGAGGAGGGGCAGTGTAATTCTAGGGTCTATGTATGAGGGCTTGCCCTTAGCAGGCGCAATGATTTGAGGGTGGACCAGAACAGAAGGACTTGGCGAAAGACTGAAAATATCTGTAGTCTATGAAGTATGACAGAAGGGGTTAAAGAAACTCAAAGGGCTACAGTAGCCAAAAATAGTCAAGGGCTAAAAAATGGAGTCAAAGAGTTGTGAGGATCAGCAAAGGGGAACTGAAAGAGTAGTTCAGGAAAGCCATATATTGGTGGGCTCCAGGGCCAGGCAGGGAACATAAACCAGCCATGGCATTTCAGCTGGACCAGCCCCGGGGAAGGAGGTGGGGGGGCAGAGGGAGTGTGTGATAGTGAGAAGCACTGGTGTCGCTTTAGCACTGCTGCCGGCCGATTTAGCACTGGACCCCATTAACAAAACCGCGCCCACCGCTCAAAAAGCCCCCCTACCTTTCTGGCCCATCAGGAAAATGCCTGATGCCGGCTACAGCCAGTCTGGCCCTGGTGGGCTCAGATGACCAGCTTTGTTAGCACTGAGGCCAGATGTGGAAGATTGAGCACCAGCAGAGTTGTCTGTGAAGTTCTACGGACAAGTTGAATGTTAGTGGAGAATGGTATGGGGAAGAAGTGTTAGGAAGGTCAGCAAAGGGGTTGTGAGTGCCAGAAATGATAGAGTAGTCTGTGTAATTCTTGGCTTGCAGAGGAATTTGTACATTGATGAGAGGATTTTAAAGATGAAGAAAAAATTGAAAGGGCTCTAAGGCCAACAGAGCATGTCCACAGGGTAGCTTTTTGGGCAAATAGAAAGAAACATAAAGCCAAAGAGGAATTTGTAAGCTAAAAGTGAGGTTGTGAGACCCAGTTTAGGATGTTCTGTGATATTCAAGGGTCAATACAGGGGTTCAATGTTCTGTGAGTGCACAGAAGCAAGGAGGATGGGGTCTTTGGAGACAGTGGTGAGTTTAAGCTTGTAAGACCGAAAACTTGAAGGCTATCAGGGCATTATGAAGACTGATGTAGATCGTGAGGGAGGTCCGAATGTCAAGTTGAGCATAGGGAATCAAGTACAAGCTAAATGGTATCATATGTGCTTTGAGTGCCAGCAAAAGGCAGTCCAAAGAGAGCCAACATTAAGTTTCTGCGAGTCAGCTAAGTGGTTCAGAGACCCAAAAGAAGGTGTACTGAGATATAAAGGGGAGGAGGTGGTCTTAGAACTGACATAGGGGCTCTGAGCGCTGTCAAATGGTTGATTTCTGAAGAGTGGTGGAGGTTTGAGAGCTATTTAACGTGCTACAGAAAGGGATGGATGAGCCCCAATATCAACAGAGGTGCAATCGACATTCGCAGACAGGTAGCAGATGGGTTTTGGGGCAAAGATGGCAGGACTGAGCCAAGTACTTGCAGAAAGGTCTGACCATTTCTGATGGCCTCTGAGGGGCTGTAAAACCTGGCAGAGAGCCAGAGGAGCTACATGAGCTATTATGACTAATAGACTGGGGTGTTGGAGAAGGGTCTGTGAACCTGCATGGCTTCTGAGGAATGGTGAGGCTGGCTTTTGGGCTCTGTGGGTTAGTATAAGTGGTCAGAGAGCTGCTGTGGGTCCTGAGCCAGCCTTTGCAATGGGTCTGTAGGCACCAGATGAGATGTTCTGTGGGCACTAACAGTCATCATAAGGAGTCAGTGATTCTTGTGTCAGTATGTGCGGGTAAAAGACAGGCAGGGTTTTGAACTGAGGGTCAGTTGTGAGAGTTCTGGAAAACTCTGAAGGGTTTTAGGACTACTAGGTGGTGGCAGAAGGTATTTTTGCTGGGGTGGTATGTGCACTGATGGATTCTGATGGCCACTGGTAGAGGGGAAAGATGAAAGCATTTCTCCAGTTGACTGAAAATTTGAGGGCTATCTACATGGTTTGAGGGTTGGAATGGTGTGGAATGAGATCTGTAAAGCACACTAAGCCCAAAGGCATCAAAGCGCTATTGCCAGTATAGAAAGCAACCATGAAAACCAGAGAGCTGCAATCACGGAGGGGAGAATAGCCAGGTTTTCAGTTGGTTGCGGAAAACCACAAATTTAGCTGCTGCTACCGACACCTGGCTTTATGCAATCTTAGAATGATCCACTTCCTAACAGAAGATGATCTAAGCTGTCCTTTAGGGATATACCAATGAAATGTTGTTCTCAGAGGCAACAGCCCTGAATTGCAGAGATTCAAATGGACCATGCAGAGCGCTTTATATCACAAGCTTCCTAACTGGCAGCCAGTAGAGGGAGCACATGCCTTCCCTTACTGAGAGGTGTTTAGGTACATTCAGCACCAGGTGGGCTGCCGCATTCAGAATGACCTGCAGTCTGTTAAGCTCGGAATTATTGATGTTCAGGTATAACGCGTTGCAATAGTCTAGGCACAATGTGAATAAGGTGATGACCACTGCTCCTCTGAGTTCATCTGGAATAAGTGTAAAGATCTTTTTCTGAGTTTTGATAATGAAAAAACAGGAACTCATAGATAGGATGGGATAGTCCTAACAGGGAGCCCCAATGGCTGACCCATTATAAAGGTAATTAGATCACTTGGAACACAGTCTGAAGTCTACAAATGAAAACTGAAGACCCGGCAGGCGGTACACTGTGTTACTGGGGTTCGTTCGGCTTGTCTGAGGAACTGAGGTTTTACAGAAGAATATCTCAAGGCATGTATGATGGCATTATGAAAACTGGAAGGGTATGGATGAATTAGGATGGGGACTGTGGCGCAGCTCTGGACTTGACTTAGCAGTGGCAATAGATAAGGCTGCTTCATGAAGAAATATAGACAACAACATGTTTGGTGCCACCTATGCCACAAATCTTCTTAATCTACTATGATGTAAAAAAATAAGTCAGTGTGGGAAGCAGGCAACCAACTACGCAGCTAATCATGGCTCGAGATTGATCATCTACAGTCTTTTAATTGTGGTCAAATCCTTCATGCAAAATGCCCTCACCCAGGTTTTCACTCTCGCCTGCCACTACCCGCACATTCCCCTCTGGAGATCATATTGGACGCAACCCCCTGCTTGTAGCCATGGGTTTAAGTAGAATACTTCTGCCAAATGCTGCATGACAGCGGTAACAGATACACACATTTTTTTATTTTAATTAATAAAAGAGTGAAACCTGATAAATGGGTGGATTAAATTCTATTGGCCGAATCCACAGTCAGCCAAGACATCATTTCAGAAATATATTCCCGATTTCCAGCCTTGTAGGGATTTACTGTTGTGAATCACAAAATTGTGTTCTGCTGGCTTGCTCCACAACATGAAACTCCACTCTTGCTTAAAGATTCATTCAGCAAACTATAACACAACATAAGCACAAGTAATGTTTTTTTCTTTCTCCATGGAGAAAATATTACGTTCAGTCGAAAACTATTTCTCATATACCCACATTAACAAGCATTGGCATAGCCAATAGGGCTAGCCTTCGGGACCTTATCAGTGTTTAGCCATGCAACGGTTGATGTTGTAGAACCAAGGATATTGTGCTGCATAACTTAAATATTTATAAGGGCCCAAAGGCAAGACCTATTGGCTATGTTTTTCAATAGTGAAGGCAGTAATCCTTGTTATTGGCAGGGTGAATGTGCACACTGAGCAGCATTTGCTGCTGCTTTTGGGCCAGTCCATACCTGGTTGCATCTTTTTGTTATTATGGTGGGGAGAAGGGTTTACATTACTTATCAGGTGACATTTGTGTCAGAGGGTGGCGCTCTGTCACATGACACCAAGTACTATAATGTGACCTATCCGTAGCTGCTTCCTGTTGTGCGCTTCATGCAAACTGTAACACCGTGAATCCTGACTTGTCAATCCTAAATACTTGAGCTGCTGTCTCCCTTCATTTCTTTCAACTTTCCCTTTAGATTTATTTATTTCTGAATGGTGAAAATTTCTATGACGTACAGATAAGCCTGAAAGAACCACCACGGAGGCCGCAGTTACTGGCAGTACATGATAGAGATAGTTGGAAACTAAATCTATAGGGGCAGAAAAACGTATTTGGATATAATGACCCGCCACCCATGTATACTGTTTATTCTCGCTTCAGATTAGGGGTTCTGCCAATGGACCAGCACTAAAGGCTGTGACAAGGTGTTGTTGCCACATCTGGTCAGTGCCAGATTGACACCAGAACAACAGAAATATCTGCCCATGAGGTATTTCTTACATCAGCTAATTAGTGATACATCCAGGAGTGATAAATCCATGAGTGATAACCTCAGGAGAGACACACAGGACTGACAAACTTAAGAGTGACACGCCCAGGAGTGACACACTCTGGAGTGTAAGTACATGGGCCCCTGTCCCTGCAGGCTTGACTCATTAAGATGTGGCCTAACGATTAGAGCGTACAACCTCAAATCTGGGTAACCAGGTTCGAGTGTCTGCGGCTCAACCTCTTGTGATTCTGGGCAAATCACTTCATCTCCCCACGCCTAACAAAACATGGATGTGCCCGTCTGCAACAGCTGGTGCTCGTGTAAAGCGCCATGATACCTCCCGGTTTAGTTCCAGCTATATAAAACTGCAAGACAAAAAACACGGCTCTGTGGATCTTACATGCCCTCACACGTGCACTCACTGTCACGTGCCTCAGAGGTACTCTCATGCTCGTGGGGGATACACTCTCTCCCCTCCATAAGTGCTCCTCGCTCCCAGAAGATTCACGCACTTCCTGCTGGTTGGTGAAGAGAGAGACACAAGCTATCACGTTACAAGGTTGGGGTATGGTGCCCACCAAGCGCCTTTAGGGTTTAAGAAAGCCTCAGCATACAAATAGAACACGGTGACCAGTACGGGGTTGTTTGCTCTCCCCCACGCCGCAGTGACACACTCAGGAGTGACACCCTCAGTAATGACACACCCAGTAGTGATACATCCAGGAGTGATAACCTCAGGTGAGACACACAGGACTGACAAACTAATAATGACACACCCAGGAGTAACACAATCTGGAGTGTAAGTACAGGGGACCCTGTCCCTGTCCGCTGGACTCATTAAGATGTGGCCTAACTGTTTGAGCGAATGACCTCGTAGCTGCGTTACCAGGTTCGAGTCTCTGCGGCTCAACCTCTTGTGATTCTGGGCAAATCACTTCATCTTCCCACGGCTAACAAAACATGTATGTGCCCATCTGGAACAGCTGGTGCTCGTGTAAAGCGCCATGATACCTCCAGGTCGAGTTCGACCTATATAAAACTGCAAGACAAAAAACACGGCTCTGCGGATCTTACTCGCCCTCACACATGCACTCACTGTCACGTGCCTCAGAGGTACTCTCGTGCTCGTGGGGGATGCACTCTCTCCCCTCCATAAGTGCCTCTCTCTCTCCCAGACGATTCACGCACTTCCTGCTGGTTGGCAAAGAGTGAGACACAAGCTCTCACGTGACAAGGTCGGTGTATAGCGCCCACCAAGCGCATCTCGGGTTTAAACAAGCATCGGCATACAAATAGAACATGGTGACCAGTACGGGGTTCTTTGCTCTCCCCCACGTCCCAGTGACACACTCAGGAGTGAGACCCTCAGTAATGACACACCCAGTAGTGATACATACAGGAGTGATAACCTCAGGAGAGACACACAGAACTGACAAACTTAAGAGTGACACACCCAGGAGTGACACACTCTGGAGTGTAAGTACAGGGGCCCCTGTCCCTGCAGGCTGGACTCATTAAGATGTGGCCTAACTGTTCGAGCGAATGACCTCGTAGCTGCGTTACCAGGTTCGAGTCTCTGCAGCTCAACCTCTTGTGATTCTGGGCAAATCACTTCATCTTCCCACGCCTAACAAAACATGTATGTGCCCATCTGGAACAGCTGGTGCTCGTGTAAAGCGCCATGATACCTCCAGGTCGAGTTCGAGCTATATAAAACTGCAAGACAAAAAACACGGCTCTGCGGATCTTACTCGCCCTCACACATGCACTCACTGTCACGTGCCTCAGAGGTAATCTCGTGCTCGTGGGGGATGCACTCTCTCCCCTCCATAAGTGCTTCTCTCTCTCCCAGACGATTCACGCACTTCCTGCTAGTTGGCAAAGAGTGAGACACAAGCTCTCACGTGACAAGGTTGGGGTATAGCGCCCACCAAGCGCATCTTGGGTTTAAACAAGCATCGGCATACAAATAGAACATGGTGACCAGTACGGGGTTCTTTGCTCTCCCCCACGCCCCAGTGACACACTCAGGAGTGAGACCCTCAGTAATGACACACCCAGTAGTGATACATACAGGAGTGATAACCTCAGGAGAGACACACAGAACTGACAACTTAAGAGTGACAAACCCAGGAGTGACACACTCTGGAGTGTAAGTACAGGGGCCCCTGTCCCTGCAGGCTGGACTCATTAAGATGTGACCTAACGGTTAGAGCATTTGACCTCAAAGCTGGGTAACCAGGTTCGAGTCTCTGTGGCTCAACCTCTTGTGATTATAGGCAAATCACTTAATCTCCCCGCGCCTAACAAAACATGGATGTGCCCGTCTGGAACAACTGGTGCTCCTGTAAAGTGCCCTGATACCTCCAGGTTGAATTCGAGCTATATAAAACAGCGAGACAAAAAACATGGCTCTGCGGATCTTACACCCCCGGAAATTGCTTGTACTGTCTCCACGCAAGGAAGCTAGAGATGTTTAGGAACGACTGCTGTGGCACAAAATGCCATGACGGTGCTTGTGTGTGGCATAGAAGGACTCCCTGCCGATAAATCACGGATTACAGTGACATAGCGCGTGACAGTAAGAAAATAACAAGCGCTCACCATGGCGTTTTCATCGCCTTTTTCTGCCGTCCCACTTAGACGGCCACGCCTGCTAAAAGGTTTCTTGTCTTTATTGGGGCCATGTGTTTGGCCCCATAAAGAAGATAAGAAACCTTTTACGCCAGCAGGAAGTCAGATGAGCCAGTCCAACTGAGACGGCTCTAAAAGAGAAAAGTGTACGTCACTGGAAGCTCTTTTCCAATGGCTGGCCACCGTTTAGCATAAACGGTGACGTCAGCCAATGGAAAAGAAGGGTGGGGCTTAATCCCCGCTGGTGAAAGCAACCCAAAAACATAAAATCTCGTCAGCGAGACTGCGCATGTCTGCGCAGCCTACGCTAGCCGAGACCTAAAAATCAGAGTGTTCCTCCACTTTTTCACCCTGGAAAATCTATTATTACTGCATTTAACAGGAGCAGATCTGTGAATTTACAGAGTAAACAATAACTGTCTAGAGGCATACGAATACCCAAAAGTCGGCAAGTTTGTGGACATTCATACTTCTATGGGGTGCCCCTCACTGAAAAGCCCACAAACCAACCTTAAACTTGCTAATGTGGCTTATCCATCATACTGTATAAACACACTGGAGCAACCCAGTCTTCCTATGTAGATGGGTATATAATATGTATAGCAGACCACTCCTGAAGGAATAGTTTATGAAAACTTCTTCATTTAATTGTTTTAATTACTTTTTGGTCGATCAATGAGATCCAGACCGTAAGGATGCCAATACATGAAAAAAATGCAAAATGAAGAAAACCTAGGCGTACTTTGGTGTATGAATTGAAATACATATAATAATATATTCACTGAAGTAGATACAGCATCCACGACCAACAGTTGAATAGTTATACAAATTTTCACGTTAGTATTATCCATAGAACAGTTGCAGTCGTATACAATATATATAGAGGGTCACATCAGTATGGTTTCACAAACTAGAGCGCGAAACTTATTGAATAATTCTTGGAAAAGTGACCTTGTTTAGTGTAAAACCACCACACAGTCTTATGATAGAGACTCAAAATTGAGGTTACAAACCTGATACTCAATTCATAGAAACTGGAGATAAAGTTGGCGTTTTATATCTCGAAGGGAAAATCCATGAAGACCAATTTTGGCCAGGTGCTATTCTATTTTAAAGCCCCTAGCAGAATATGTTGACTCTTTTTTTTTTTACAAATCAATATGTACTCCTAACACGTTCTTACATCAGGTATAGTATGGCTGTCATGAATGAAATCGAAGGTTACTCTTTCGATAGCACACTTGATCTACAAGCAACAATGGACATCAAAAGCTTTTACATCAAATTTCCACATACATAATACTTTAGAAAATCGGCCATGGCCACACCAAGCTCCCACAGTATCCATTGTTCATTGTGCATCTATTGCATTAGGAAGCAATTACTTGAAAGATTATTTTATACGAGCACGTGTAATGTGTGGCAATGGGAGCAATTTTAGCCCCAGATGTAGTGTCTAATTTCAAGGAAAATTTTATATACTATTGCAATAACCTATATCAGTCTAACATTTGTAAGATGTTTTCATAGCAAACACAAGAAGATGATGGATGGAGGGCTGAAACTTTTCAGACACTCACCCTCAGTCACAGATCTGTGTTGAATCCATCATCATTCTTTAGCTCACTTCGCCACCCCAGTTCAGACCCAGCCATATGCATGTTATTCTTGACCCTGTGCCGCATGGGAACAGTTTAGACTGAATTGCCAAGCCAGATCTCCCCTGGACCGCAAACAAGTATCCTTGGACCGGTTTCTGGGTAGCACCCCTCATCAGCCACGCTAGCTTGAATCCAGTGGCAAAGTGAGCAAGGGACCCACGTCTGGGCATAACTTAGGGCGAACAAAGCAAACACAAGGAGATGATGGACGAAACTTTTCAGATACTCCCACCCATGGCAACTTTTTTATATCATCTTTATTCAACAATGTTTTTCAGCATAATAACTATACATTATCACAATAAGGAGAGTTTTTAAAGGAGGGGGGTTTGAGACACGAGGAGAAGGGTGGCTGCAAAGAGTGGGGGCCCATAGAAAAATAAAAAAGACTCCGAATCATAAACTGTAATTATTGCAATGTCCTCCTCTTGGTAAATGGGGGCTAGTCCCAAAAAGGATTCAGACTTATGCAAGGGACACTCATGTGATATGTTTGGGCCAAGTTTCTGTATTGATACAGCCCTGCGTACCAAACTCACTATCTCAATTGGCATAATCATCGACTGCTGGCATTCAGGCAACAGTGCGTGTTCACTGATGTTCTGTTAGGACATCGCTGAGGCAGTGGTTCAGGTCACTAGTGTTTTGTTGGGATGCCATCCAGGCCACTGAAGTCTGATAGCCAGTTTTGGACCAAACTGTTCTTTTTATCTGTCCAGTTGGGGTAACTAAAGTATAAGTGTTAATTTATTAGAATCTACCCATTTAGTGGAATCTAATAGCAAAAAGTTCTGGTGAACTGAGTATCCAAAGGACCTAATGTCTTCACCACTCCCACTGGGAACTAGAATTAAGGTTAGGGTGTCAATCATAACTGAAATTGTCAATATGTCTTGAATGATATTGGCTTAAAAGCTGAATAAAATGATACCAGAACCAGGAAAACCTCCTGGACTCTCACATACAGGGGATGAGAAGGCAGACAACCTGCTTGCCATTTTGGAGATTGGGGTGGGGGGACGGGGTGCTATCCCCACCTTAGTGGTACATGATGAATTGTTGAAGACCCATTTATTCCGTATGTTGCGGATCTTGCTTCTTATTTCTACCAAGTGCACTCTAGCTCCTTATGCAAATAGGTGATCTCTCTGTCTCTCCTTTAGTTACAGCAGGCAAACCGTCATGTAGCATTGGTACAGTCTAGAGGAAAACCAGCAGCACAGCACAGGGTGAGCTCCTGGTGAAATATCTGCTCAGCGCTTGTGTGCAGGACCTTCTCATTGCCCAGACTATCTACACAACACTGGCTGAGACAGGTCAGTATTATTACTCCTCTAGTGATCGGGGAGGGTAGTCAGAGCCTGTTATGAACACATTGTTTTGAGAGTGTGGTTGTCAAGGTGAATATGTCTGTCTCCTCCTAGAGGTAGTCCCTTTCCCATAATGGATTTCAGAAGCACCACGCCTCAGGGTCAAACTGTGATCATCAAAGATCTCCTACTATGCATGAGAGAACACACTTACGAAAGGGTCAATAATATAGAATAGTAATTAGACATAAGGGTAACAAAGTGAAGGACTTACCTGGTGGAAGTAGAGGTGATGATCTAAGTAGTCCACAGCATTCCACAGACCCCGCACAGGAGCTGAAGATGAAATGCCCATGCTGCACCATGAGAGTGGCGACATGGACATGGAGACACACTGACATGAAAGCAACAAGGCAGAGACCACACAGAGAAAGTAAGGAAACTAGAGGACCAATGTGAACTGAATAAGGGAAAAAACAACAAAGGTGAAGGAACAAAATAAGTCGAGTGCGAACTGGAGTAAATAGTAAAGAGTCACAACAGCCACTGTCCTGTGTGCCATCTCTTCCAAGTTTCCTGTCTCCTGTGTCCAAACATGTCTTGGGACCTGACAGAGCTAACTAGAGATCTCTGGTTTTCAAATGTTCAAAGAATTCTCTAATACCCTCTTTACTCTGTTTCCTAACATTTCTTATTTCAACCCCCTTCACCAAAATCCGTCTTCTTGACTTGAACTATCTACTTCTCCCTTGTCCACCCCCCCAACCTTATGAAAATGCTTCACTTAATTCTCAAACTTGCGGATGACCATATCACTTCAGTCTACTTTTTACATGGCTCTATATTTGTCTGTAATATTAATCATAACCAACTGTCTTCCTCTACTCATCGTTTCCACTGCACCCTTTTAACAGAAGATCAACTATCAGAAAACGCACAAATGCCAATGATCTGGTCTTTGACTCCAGCCCATTAATTCTCTTCATCAAAGAATAATGGCTAGGGGATGAGCACACCCACTCACCCAAAGGCAATCCCACTTGACTACCAAATCCTAATAAGAAATCAACAAACTTAGAACACAATCAGATCAGTTGTGGTCTTTTTAGTGAACTCCTTAGGCACTCCGTAGGCACTACCCTTTTTCCAAGATGTTTCATCTGCAGAATGCTCATTTTCCCTAACATACTTCTTTTTACTTCTTCAGATCAACAGAATGCCTGACTCAAGTGCCATTGATGACATTACCATCATTCACCTTCTCAGGTGCCTGCCTTAATGCCATTGCTGACATTACCATCATCCACATTACCCTCTGGATTGTTTGTGATTTACGCATTTTGTTTGGCAAACTAGACTGACCTTAAATCAGATACTTCCCTTTGAAATTAGAAGTGATGAAACTTCCTTCAATGGCTCTCTGGCAAAGTGCATAGCACTAGACACATGCTCCATGTGATGTTTGCTATGCCAAGACTCTTCACTGTGACAGCAAATCAGCCCATCACCTCTACAACCACTGCAAGATTAAATTTTATCTCAGCCTCATCTCTACTACTAACAGCAAACAACATGATACTCTTCAGATCATGGAAGAAACTTGACGTGGCCGCTCTCCAATCACAGCTGATGGATAAATTACCAATCAATCATATAATGAAAGTTGTTTATGTATCATGCAGATTATAGCAAATCCAAAATGCCGCCCTACAACAAATGTACGCTTGCACAACCATTTCTCTTATCTCTGCATGCTCTCCACTTACTGCATATCACCACTAGCAGCGCTTTTAATGATCTTTGCATTGTCTACTGGTTAATTCAAGTTGTTGGGATTACCTTCTCACCCTAAAACCAGAGCCAGAGAAAAATATAATGGTCTGACCAGGCTGTCTCAGATCCATTCTAGAAAAGCATGTTCACGGTGCCTCTTTCTATGTATAGGCAGCAAGCTCTGAAACTTGCTCCTGACAAGAATAAATGCCATCTTTGACAACTTTGAACTCTGGAGGGTGGTAAAGACCTGGCTGTTCCCACACAAATTACTTGATCTTGCATAGGTCCAATTATAGGGTGATGGTACATACCTACAAGTCGGACACTATCTTATAGTTTTTGTCCATACCTCATGCATAAAATCACCTCCTGTGACATGATTGGAACATCCACCCGACCCTCCCATGTAACACCCAATGCTTTTCATAAAGGTCAGAGTACAAACCCACAACTAAGCAACCAAACACAACCACCAACGTACAGGTCTCAAAATGTGATTGTATCCTTCTTACATATCTCTGCTCCACCACATGTTTAAGTGCAGCCAGATGTTTGCTAAAAAGTGATTGGAGTAAACCTCAATTTCTCAAGCTGCAAAAGGATAATCAGTACCCACAGGTTTGGTAGGTAACTGCATCAAAAATATGTATAAGAAGAATGCATAGATGGTGCATTTAAGAATACCATATTTGGAAATTGGACTACATAGACAATATAATTAAGCCTGGGCGGATTCCGAAGTGACAAAAAAATCTGTTGCACTACGCAGAGTACTGCAAGCAGTGTAGTCTGTTACCTCGTGCAGTTCGCACTGATTTTTAGCACTGGATATTTGTCCTGCACTATAAAATAAGTGCAAATGGCTTCACACGTAGCACAAGAGGGCTCTGCTTCTTTCTGCCAATTGAGTAGAACTGCTACTCGAGTGGCAATTTCTTCAATGCGAACAGAAGGTTTTTCAACGCGAGCAGTAGTAACCATCCGCGACTGCTCGCATTGAGAAATCTCACTGGGAGGTGATCTATTGTTGGATTTACCTTGCTTGCATTAGCCAACTTAACGTTAGTGAGCATGAGCGGGTAGAAGTTTTTCAGAACTCCGCAAGCTTAGCGGAGAGCGAGTTGCGAGAAACTCCGCAAACTCCACAAACGAAGTGGAGTTCACCGCCCAGGCCTAAATATAATCAACCCACTTTCACTGGCAACTCATTTTTATAACAATTAGACTTGAATGACAATGTCATTACCAACCATGCAGTCATTTAGTGTAGACAATATTCACTTGACAGCGATTGCTATGAAGGCAACTGACAAAGAAATTGGCAGGAAGTTGGTAAAGTAAATGGATGCAATTTTTTTTAAAGATACACAATTTTCATTTCTTCTTTCATTAGATTTTAATGAAGCTTTTTAATATTACTTGGTTGGCAACTTGCACAAAGGGCACTGCGGATCGGTTCTGTTCGAATAAGATCACAAACGATTCTACATTTTAGGATTACTACATGGTACTGATAGGACCGGATTCTTGCCTACCTTATAATCTCCAAGAATCCTCTCTTATTTATTTATCTGCTAAATAGTGTAGAGGGGAGGAAATTCAAATCTCAATACACAATCAACAGAATCAAAATTCTGTTCCAAAGGACGACTGACTCCGAATCTAAATTTTTAAGACTTTATTACAACCAAGAATAACTGCACATACAAACACCTCAATACAAGGTGAAGAAAATAAATGGGCACTAATACAAAAGAAAATCTACGCAAGAGTCTCATTCGACTCAGAATAAGAAGAATAATCAATTCTAAAAGCATCAATAATGCAATAGTTAGTCCAATCTCTACATTTGAAGTCATTAGCCTAAAAGAAAAAACAGTTAGTCTATCCCTACTCTATCTCTAGAATGACACCCCTACTTAGCATTTCCCTCCCAGGCAAGAGAATAAAAGGTGTCAGAAGTGAAGATTTGCTTAGAAGTACATTCACTTAGTCAGAGCTCATTCTAAGATGCTCCTTCTAGCTTCCCATCTAAACCTCAACTGCTCCACCCTCGGGGCACTGTCCCTAATACAAAATCCCAAAAACGTAGAACACGCCCTTCTGCACACCTCTTCCGCCAGGTCTTCTTCCAGTACTTTTCCAGTGAAACTTGTGCTCCATCCAACGACGGTTAGCTTGACCTTGGGTCCCAGGCACCTTCTCTGCTGAAAGTATCATCTGTAAATTCCAATGTACTCCCCTGTTGGCTTCTCGTACCATCCTAACTCCTAAAACAAAGACCTAGTCTCTCTAACGAGCTAAATGTCCTTGCACCTGCAACAGAAACATGGGAACGAAAAACTTTTCACTTCTCTAAGATTTTCCATTCTCCCGAAACCCAAAGCCTTTACCAAGGGAAATCATTTTCGGCCTACAACGTTTAGCTAACATAAGAAATGAACAGGCCTTTCTCTTTAGACGTGCGATCAGTCCTTTACATTGTTAAACACACTCCTAAATCACACTTTAAGCATTAGTTTCATTACTCCTTGATACGTGAATAAGCAGACTACACGTGCAACTTTAATATGGCACATGTTTAACTAATACATTGCATTACATAAAAACCAAACACACCGGTGCCGATTCCGATCCTGGAAAAACCTTGTACGAATCGTCGGACGGAGCATTTTCTCCGTCCGACTCGTACCCGGTCAAAAAACATTACAAAAATGCAAGTACGATTCGTATGGAAAACTATTTCCGTACGAATCGTACAAAACACCGACCGACGAAAATATCCATACAAATGTGATCCGGGAAAGCGCCGACGTGACGTCGGGACGCATTCAGGCTGCGTTTCACGAACCAGGAAGTACGATCCGTACCAACGTCACCCCGCACGGATTATATTTTCCGACTGCCAAAAACTGCTGGGAAATCAGGACGACGCGCAGAAGGAGCACCTGTACGCGACGGACAGCCATGGACCCGAACCTACGTGTCATCCCAGCCCTCATAGCAGTCCACCTGCTCTACAGGAACCGACGCAGATGCCGCAGAAGGTCAGACCAACACCCAGGGGCAAAGGGGGGGGCAGGGGCAGGACGCACGACCCCCACCCAAGTCACAAACCATACATGCCCTGGACATACCTGACCTTCAGGGCCTGGTCACTACGAGGGGGTGGGGGCGTGTCCAGCAACGCATGCGTCCGCCACAATGGAAGTGGGTGATGACGCGAACCGGCAACACAACAATTCCGGTACGTACCGTACCCACGCCTTAAGAGCGTGGGTACGGGTCGTACCACGCCCACCCCTACGTCACCCCAACAATGGCGGTGCGGCCCGTACCCATGTTCTAAAGGCCTGGGTACGGGCCGTACCAGCATTGTTGGGGTGACGTAGGGGTACGCGTGGTATGACTCGTACCCACGCTCTGAAGGCCTGGGTACGGTGCGTACCCCTACGACACCCCAACAATGGGGGTACGCACTGTAACCACGTTCCAAAGGCGTGGGTATGGGTCGTACCCATGCCTGCAGAGCGTGGGTACGGGTATGTACGGAGCGTACCCCCACCCGTGTATGTACGGCGCGTACCAACACCCCACCCGTGTATGTACGGCGTGTACCAACACCCCACCCGTGTATGTACGGCGCGTACCCCCACCCACGTATGTACGGCGCGTACCCCCACCCGTGTATGTATGGAGCATAACCCCACCCGTGTATGTATGGCGCGTACCACCACCCGTGTATGTACGGAGCGTACCCCCACCCGTGTATGTATGGAGCGTACCCACACCCCACCAGTGTATGTTCGGAGCGTACCCCCACCCGTGTATGTACGGAGCGTACCCCCACCCGTGTATGTATGGAGCGTACCCACACCCCACCAGTGTATGTTCGGAGCGTACCCCCACCCGTGTATGCAAGGAGCGTACCCCCACCCGTGTATGTATGGAGCGTACCCACACCCCACCAGTGTATGTTCGGAGCGTACCCCTACCCGTGTATGTATGGAGCGTACCCACACCCCACCAGTGCATGTAGGGAGCGTACCCCCACCGGTGTATGTCCCGAGCGTACATGGCCAGACATAGGAGGGGTGGGTGCAGAGTCCTCCCAGCAGTGCCCAGACACAGGAGGGGTGGTGCAGAGTCCTCCCAGCAGTGCCCAGACACAGGAGGGGTGGGTGCCTATCACTCCCAGCAGTGCCCAGACATAGGAGGGGTGGGTGCAGAGTCCTCCCAGCAGTGCCCAGACACAGGAGGGGTGGGTGCCTATCACTCCCAGCAGTGCCCAGACACAGGAGGGGTGAGTGCCTATCACTCCCAGGAGTGCCCAGACATAGGAGGGGTGGGTGCAGAGTCCTCCCAGCAGTGCCCAGACACAGGAGGGATGGGTGCAGAGTCCTCCCAGCAGTGCCCAGACACAGGAGGGGTGGGTGCCTATCACTCCCAGCAGTGCCCAGACACAGGAGGGGTGGGTGCCTATCACTCCCGGCAGTGCCCAGACATATGAGGGGTGGGTGCAGAGTCCTCCCAGCAGTGCCCAGACACAGGAGGGGTGGGTTCAGAGTCCTCCCAGCAGTGCCCAGACACAGGAGGGGTGGGTGCCTATCACTCCCAGCAGTGCCCAGACACAGGAGGGGTGGGTGCCTATCACTCCCAGCAGTGCCCAGACATAGGAGGGGTGGGTGCAGAGTCCTCCCAGCAGTGCCCAGACACAGGAGGGGTGGGTGCAGAGTCCTCCCAGCAGTGCCCAGACACAGGAGGCGTGGGTGCAGAGTCCTCCCAGCAGTGCCCAGACACAGGAGGGGTGGGTGCAGAGTCCTCCCAGCAGTGCCCAGACACAGAAGGGGTGGATGCAGAGTCCTCCCAGCAGTGCCCCGACACAGGAGGAGTGGGTGCCTATCACTCCCAGCATTGCCCAGACACAGGAGGGGTGGGTGCCTATCACTCCCAGCAGTGCCCAGACACAGGAGGGGTGGGTGCCTATCACTCCCAGCAGTGCCCAGACATAGGAGGGGTGGGTGCAGAGTCCCCCCAGCAGTGCCCATGCAAAGAAAAGTGTGCAGTACCCACAGATACAATGCCCACAATTGTCAGTCATGTGCTCAAAGACCCTGCAGAACACAGTACACATGTGCGAGGCTGGGAGTACACACATGCATAGTGTGTAAAAGGGAACATGTCCACTTGAAGTCACGTCAACATACTCGAAAGTCAAGTACTGTGACCACCAAGGATGCCACTAAGGATGCAGGTGGAGACATTGCCCAGCATGCATGGGCAAAGTTGAACGGATCCGTCACACACCAAGGATATGTAGACACAGCTCAGCACAACATTTAGGAAACACCCTGCAGGGAAGATGTCAGGGTCCACAGAGGAAGGAACACACCTTGGGACAATGTCACCATGCAGTAAGAACTTACATGAACAAAGTTATTTTGCAAATACCTTGTGATGGCACACAAATACCAGGGTCCACCCCATGAGCAGCACACTACTACATTTCCCAGACACCTAACACATTATCCCCACCCCAAATCATGGAGCAGCACCACCAACAGCAATACCAGAAAAGCATTAGTGTGCAAAAGAAAAACAAATGCTTTATTCAGCATGGAAATCAAAGAGGTTGTCATGTGAATGCTATTAACAAGCCCCATAGGGCAGTCCATATTTCCATCCCTGGTGGGGGACACATTGGGACACGTGTCCCCTGGCTTGCCTGCACAGTTCATAGTTCCTTGTCTTCCACAGGGGTAGGGGCATCATGTGGGGGGTAAGGACCCGGCACCGCAGGGACAGGAGGGGCAAGGGTAGGTGTTGTGGGTGCAGGGATGGAGGACTCCACCACAGGGGGTGGGGCAGCGCCAAAGGTGGAGGTGAGAATGGTGCTGCACACGGTTGCAAGGTCCTCCAGCATCTCCCCTGCACCCGAAGGAACCACAGGCCCCAAGGAGGGGGGGGGGTCGGAGGGATGGGTCGCAGCGCTACTGGGGGAGGGTGTGGACAGGGGGGGGGACTCCACTACCCTGCCGGTGTCCTGCCTCCACCACTTGCAGGGTGGTGCCACACTGGGGCTGATGGACAGACTGGGCAGGACTGACCCTCTGTCTGACTCTTGGCCAGGAGAGCTGAGGGGAGTGGATTTGGAGGCAGGGGGTTGTGATGAATGTGGACTCCCACTGTGGCTGCGTGTCTTCCGTTTGCCCCCCGACCCAGTGGGTGTGCCTACTTCACCCTGTGTGTGCGTGACAGGAGGTGTGCGCTTGGGCTTCCCTGGTGGTGCGGTGCCTGTGTCTGGTGGGGTGCGTGCATGGGTACGTCTGGGTGTGCTCGGGACAGGCATGGGAGTGGGAAGTGTGGATGGTGCAGGGGTAGTGAGGGGGACGTAGCGCTGCAGGAGACCCACTGCTGCAGTCAGTGTCAAGTCTATGGACCTCAGCAACTGGCGTTGGTCAGACTGCGCAGCTGAGATGCCCTCCATGTATGCCTCCATCTGGGTGAGCACTCGTGTGTGGCCATGGAGGACATTCAGCATCGCAGTCTGACCAACCTGCAACTGGCGCAGGATGTCCACAGACTCGGCATTCGCGGCAGCAGTGGAGACAGGGGCAGGGGGCGCGGTGCCTGGCAAGAAGGAGACACGTGGTGACCTAGCACGGCGGGAAGGGACCAGAGCAAGTGGGAGGCCAGTGATGGGAACGGAGGGGGCGAGTAGAGATCGAGTGCTGCCTTCAGCTGTGGGAGCAGCCTCCGCCCCCTCTGGGAGCTCAGCCTCGGACCCGTCAGCGTCATAGTCAGTGGTGAGACTGGACAGGTCCTCCGCCTCACTCCCCTCTGCCTCCGTGCCACTCGATGTGACAGACAAGACAGCACTGCTGCCACTGGTGCTTGCTCCCTCCTCACGGTCAGTGCCAGTGTCTCCCTCGGAGTCCCCCGACGATGCTGTGGGCAAGGTGAAGAGACAGGAAATAATCAGACACCAGTATACATATGTCACATGAGTCAAATCTACATAGGTCACAGTGCATAGCCTGAAAAGCAACATGAGTAACATCTACAATACAAGGTACATGTGTAGGCCCTGCAACACACAGCTGGTTGACCCACCATGGCACTGAGAAACAATGGAGAGCATGACCCAACAGCAAATTACTTGATATCAAATTGGACAGAGGAGCCAGGCTCTGGGGACAATCGTGCACAGCATCTGTACCAGACAGCGTTGCCAAAAAAGGGATGAGCAGGAACCATGTCTATTAACTTTTAGCACATGCTGCAAAGCTAACGCATTAAAACATGCCCAACATGACTGTGTCACTGCACCTTGAGTGTATGTCCAGACAAACATCACACACAGGCCAGACCTAGCAAGGAGACTTCAGATTTGGACATGTAGGCCTTGCTCGCACAAACCACCCCCTACCTGAGACAATGTGATTGAGACAGAGGAAGTACTTACACCTCTTACTCTGGGATGAAAACACATGGGCTGCACTAAATCCTGATTGTACACAAACCACCCCTGTTGCGCCTGTCCACATACATCATTGACAATCAACCATCATCAGATTGTCGTAACAAGACACGCAGGCACTGCCCACTGTGAGTATGCACAGGCAAAATTGGGTCACACTGTACAGTGGACACATGTAGCACAGTTTACGTAAATACAGATGAGGCCAGGGTACAATGCCACAGAGCCCAACCAATGCCGAAGACACAGAGTATGTCCACATAATTGGATGACACACATGATACCTAGGAAAAGGTGCCCCAGGGCACGGTAGTGGCCACACTCCTCCATGGTCCTGGATGGATATGACTGCAACTGAAGCATCCGTCCCTGCACTATGCATTACTCCCACTGATGCACATCATGTCAGAGGGCACAACATTGGGCATGCATGCTGTAAGGCAGTACACTTTAAAGACACACTCCTATGTCGGGACTCAGCATCAGTGCCAACTGACATGGACCCCACAATGACAGAACTGGCCAGGGCACAGGCAAGGTCCCAAAACCTGTTACACACCACCCCCACACATGATGCTGCAAGCATTGGGCACTTGGATTAACTGCCAGCCTAGATTACCTTGTGCAAGGTTGACTACACACAGACCAGGGAACACATGGCAAGGAGGGGAAGGGAGGAAGAACAGCACCGGTTTACTTTGGGGAACTGGTTATGCAATGCACATTTAAACCCTGGCAGTGTATCCATGCAACTGCGCACTTCCAAAAGCTGGTGACACACAACAAACACACATGTACCTACCCCCTTCCTGCTGCTGCTTCTCCTGTAAGCGCCTGTCCAAGTCAGGGAAGACCACCGCCAGCACACGCTTATGGATGTGGGTCAGACGCCGGCGCCCACGGTTCTTGTGGCTCACAGGTGAGTCCCCCAGCAGGACCCGTGCAATTCTCCTCGTCCAGCACCGGATATCCTGCCAGCGTTTCCTCACCTGGGCTAGGCGCCGCTTCCGACCCTCCGACTTCCTCACGGCACTGACGGCTCGCTTCCATATCTCCCCCTTGGCATGGACGCCTACCTGTGAGGATGCAAAAGTGAGAATACTTTAATACACCTGAGCAATGACACAGAGACACACATATTAATAATTTGTCTTGTTTGAACAGTCCATGGCATGCAGAAAACTCATTGCACCTTTGTCATAGGTACATTATCCTCTGGGGAAGGCAAAATGCACTACGTGGCATTGAAAGTACACAGGTGGCATGAGGGGTGCGACACAATTAATGATCCTGGATCACACTGTGCATCATAAGCTACACCAGGATTATGTACAGCACCTCAAAGCAGTCACATGCCCCAGCCCACTGACGCAACCTCAGCAGAGTACACAGACACACACAGGCACAGGACAATCACCTGCCATTGCCAACTGCGGGTACAAACCTCACTCTGCCCATGTGCCACTAGACTGGGGGGTGTCACAGGTGTGGGGCTGGCTCAGCACGGCAGTCACACAGCACTGCTCCCTGCACACATCACATGGCCAGGGTATAACCATCCCTCATGCAGCTGGTGTGCAACACTCCCCATATGCACTCACCCACATGACAGGGGACTTACACACACACACCAATGTCCAGGGGACGAACACATCATTTGGACACTCACAGCACAGGTACACTAAACAAACACACATCTATGGGTACTGTCACCTGTCACACTGGGGGGGAAACAGAATCACATCAGGACTGTAGCAACAACATTCCCAGGAGGAGTAGCCAGGCAGAATGTGGCATGCACCATGCATTGATTGTCACAGTAAGCACTATGCAAGTGAGGAGTGCACACAGGAACTACAGCATGTGCTGCATGGGAGACATGAGGCCTTCCCCACCCTGGGACCCACTCTAAACAACATTGCATGTCTGTCACACAGGGACACAATGCCTGAAGTCACAGTCACAAAAAAGGGGCACAGTCTAAGCTAGTGGAGTCAGCCCTCACCTGCTCCCCTGGTCGATCATACAGCATGGTGTACTGTGGGAGGATCACATCCACCAACGCCATATTCTCCTCCATGGTGAATGGCTGGGCCCTCTCCACAGACCTGGACATGGTGCCAGAGGAATCACGAGCAGCAGCAGTGTTGTGGAATGAAAGTATGTGCAGGCAAGTGCTCTCTCATGGGACCTGGCTGCCTTATATCTGCCTTGCTGGCCTGTTTCATTTACAAGAGTACAGAGAGATTGGTCAGTCACATTAGCATCCTACGTTTCCTCCAATCCCTTTAAACCTAAAGCGTGAGTTCTATGCCCTGGGAGGGATGCCCCATGTCATTAGGTCCATAGATGGAACACATGTGGCTTTGGTACCACCACAGGCACAGGAGGTAGCGTATAGGAACCGCAGCATTACCACTCCATTAATGCCCTTGTGGTGTGTCTTGCCAACATGGTGATTTCACATGTCTGTGCTCGTTTTCCAGGATCAGCACACGATGCCTACATCATGAGGCGTAGCAGGGTGCCTGAAATGATGCTGCAGCTGCGCAATGAACAGGCATGTATTGTTGGTGGGTATACTCTGTCAGTCCTGTATTTAGCGTCATCTTCCTGTCTTACTGCTTCACCTGACCCACTTTTGTCCATGATGTTTCCATGTAGGGGACGCTGTCTATCCCAACATGCCATGGCTGATCACGCCTCTCCGCAACCCCAGCACGGCTGCCCAGCACCACTACAACAACGCCCATGGGCGGACCAGGCGAGTGATAGAGAGGACATTTGGCCTCCTGAAGAGCCGATTCCGTTGCCTCCACAAGACCGGTGGCACACTCCCATATGCACCGGTGAAGGTCTGCAAGATCTTCCTCGTGTGCTGCATGCTGCACAACATGGCAGTGGAGAAAGCTGTGCCCCTCATCCTGGATCCGGATGAGCAGGACCATCCACCCGTGGAGGATGAAGGGCTTGGTCACGAGGCAAGTGATGTGGAGGAGGAGGAGGCGGTAGAGGACATCCGGAGTCGGCTCATACGCAACTTCTTTGCTTAGTGGTGAGTTCCAGTGTCTGAGTGTGCACACATTGGGCCGTGTGTGGCATGTGTTGCAATGTGTGTGTCCATCTGCACGTCTGCCAGGTGAGTCAGAGGTGTGTTTAGATGTGTCACTCGAGTGATGGTGCAATAGACGAATGTTTTTCCTGAGTCATCATTGTCACCTAGCATGTTGACAACCTTATACGTGTCGAGTACATGCACATGCATGCGGATGTGCTTCTTTTGGCTGACTTCTGGTGTGTCTCTCATCCACAGGTACTTGCGCATGCTGTTTGCTGGTGGCATTGTTGTGCTCCTGCTATTCCTCATGAACACAGCAACATGTGCTGAATCTGCGTTACATGCACGGACCCGTTTGAAAATCTCCTTAGGGTAAGGGATGCAGCACGGCTTTTTGGGTGTGGTATTTGTTTTGATTGTGTGTGCACTGCTCCTGTTCATGTTTGGATACTTAGCATACATGTAGATTCACCATGGGGCACATGACATGGAGCTGAATTCACCAGAATTGATGGTCAGACTTGGTGACAGTCATCTGTAATGGCATTGTGGATTGTGATGGAGCCATCAATGTGTGTAACACTGCCCTCGAAAACATACGGGTTGCACCGGGTTGACATGGTGTGTGAATTCCCCATTGGAGGCTCAATGGTGTATGGCAGCCTCTCCGTGAGCAGCAGGGGGTGTTTAGCTGTAACCCGTCACTTGTGTGCCAGTTCTATGGATTCCCAGCATATGTGGTGCAAAGGGGGGTGCCAGTGTTGGTACCACATGTTCATCCACATGACCTGTGTATGTGTAGACAGAGTTGCATTAGCATTCCGAAACACATGACTAATAAAGGTGTCCCTCTGCCTCCAAGGTGCCTCATCACTGTCAATGGTGGTCTGTTGCCACTGTGCATGCGGCATGTCTGGCATAGTTATCAGAGATGGTGCATATGAGTCTATGTGTAGAGTAGCAAGATGCAAGCTGTTTGTCAGGGATTAGAATCGGTATTGTGCATGATGTCCATGGCTGTACAGGTATTGTGGCATGTCAGTCTCTACGACGGCCACTGTGCTGCATGTGCATCCATTGTGTGTGTGTGTGGCATGTTGAACTAGACATTCCTTCCTTGACATACACCTTTTGCATAGTTCCTTCCTGAGATCCTTGTCTTTGTGTGCAACTTGGGGCATTGTTTTCTTGACATGGCGCATGCTGCTGCAGGCCCTGCAGCAAGGGCACCCAGTGTCACGGAAACGAGCTGGTGTTCATCATGGATTGCTTGCTGACATGTGCTATGCTGATCAGCAGCATCTGTGCCTCATGCTGCAGCACACTCTGCATTATGCACAAGATCCCCAGTTCCATCCACCTCAAGGCAAGAGAGACCATCCCCCAGGTCAACTACGACATCCGTGTTTAATCCTACCCTGCACTCTACGGACATGTGCATTACAACTCCCATGATACTTGTCCACATCCAGGGTGCATCTGCACAGCTCTGCTTCTACATCCGGCGACCAGGCCACATCAACGTCCAACAGAGATGGGGGGAATGGATCACTGCCAGCTGCAGGATGACCTTCTCAATCCACGCACACACTCAGGATGCAGCCCACAACCACAACACAACCTTGTGGCACTGTGATCCAAGACCCCATTGTGCCATCTCCATGCATCCAACCTTGGCCGGCCCACCATTCTCCACATCCACCTGACTCAAGCATGCAGGCCATGGTTCTGCCACCTGTCTACACATACCTGGGAGTAGCACCCCAGGACACTCCACATGATCCCTGACCTCTGCGCATGACTGTTGCTCTTCTAAATAGGTCTGTGGGCACAGTTGTGCGGGCACCCCCTCAGCTGGTTGGGCCTATCACAGGTGAGTATGGTGCTCCATGTCTGTATTGTATGATACATTGTGACCCATGTGTGTCCTGTGCCAGACTCAGACCCCAGGGTATGGATGGTTGGAGTTACTTCAGAATTCAGGCATGGTTTGACTTTACAACGCACACATGTAGTGGAATTATGCAAAATGACGGCATCATCTCGTGATTGTGAAGATATTTATTTGTGGTGGGGTACGTGTTTGGGGGGATGACAAGAGGTGCTTGGCGGGAGTGTAGAATCCAAAGTTCACTGGGGGAGTTGGTATCCTTGCCAATGGAAGTTATCAGAGTCTTTGCCACAGTCTTTGTCAACATTGGTCAGACAGTGACCAGCAAGTCCATGTGGCAGAGAATGTCATTTGCTGTTGTGCTGCTGTTGTGCCAGAGGGCCAGGTGCCAGGCCAGGTGACCTGGGAGATGGTGATGTTCCGCTGACTCTCACGGTCTTTTGCGTGGACGACCCACCTTCCTGCGGGGACCCTCAGAAGCAGGCCGTGACGATGCTTGGGATGCTCCGTCGGATGAATCCTCCTCCTCCTGATCCCTCCCTGTGGGTGGTGATGTTCTTCGCCTGGTGGCACAGGGAGGGTTGCCCATGTTGTCGGCAATCCGACGGAGTACACGGGTCATTTCCGTTTGCACCCCCACGAGCTCAGCCTGTCTTGCCTCCATCCGTCCTTGGTGTCGCTGTTGACTGGCATATTGCTCGGCCTGCATGTTCTTGATCTCTCTGAGGGTCTCCACTACCTGGCTGAGGCCCCTGGTGTCACGCCGGTATGTGTCCAGGATGTTGCTGACGTGTGACACTACCGGTTCCTGAGCCAACTGGTCAGGTTCGCGCCTCCGCCGTCCTCCACTCCCACCACCCCTGCCCACTTGCACCTGGCCTGCCGTTGTGGGCACATCGGGTCTCCGGGACCCCTGAGGGATGGCATTTGCGGTGTCGCCTGCCTCCTCCTGGGTGCCCGGAGAACCTTGACCCTCCTGGACAGACTGGCTGTGTTGTTGTGTGCGGGCAGGGCTCCTGGGTGTCTCCTGGGATGTGGCAGGAATGGGGGTGGTGGTTGGCACAGTTGTATCTGACGCAGGTGCTGCAGGTGGTTGGACACCAGAGGGGCCAGGTTGGTCTGGGTCGTCCACGGAGTGGTGAGAGTCGTCGCTGCCGGTGGGGTCCTCTTCACGCAGAGCCTGGTCCTGTGAGTCTTCCCCCCCATCGACGACGTTGACCTGTGTGTGAGAGAGACAATGTTAATTGTGTTACATGCGACATCCATGTTTCATTCATTTTTGAGTTAGCACAGTTCCTCTGGGTGGTTGGATATGGCTTGCATTCCTCTCGCAGTGCACTTGTGCATGGGTATGTCCCTTGGCCACAGCTTTCGACACTTTACCTATGTGTGACACAATCTTAGTTGATGCATCTTTTTGGAACGCAGTCAGCAGTGTAGTAAGCGGGCGTAGCAAGCCATGCAGAGCCGCCTTACGTGTTGCAATGTACGTGGCCAAATGGTGTTTTTTCCATGCTATTTGAGAATGCAGGTAGGTAACTTACGCATTTGTGACAGGGTTCTAACAAACACAGTGGGTGGGTATACTGGGTGTAAGGTTAGATTCGTGCCTGCAGCACGGATGTACTCGTGCACAGATTGACACATGGCCCAGTGTTTATCAAAGGAAAAAGGGGGGGTTAACGCACTGCCAAACCTTGTCTACATGCACACAGTCCACCTGCTGACGAGCGGACATGGCCACACAACCCAAGGGTGATTTGGTCTCCCTCTGTCTCCCTTTCTCCCTCCCTCTGTCAGCCTCCTCCCTCTGTCCATCTCCCTCTGTCTCCCTTTCTCCCTCCCTCTGTCAGCCTCCTCCCTCTGTCCGTCTCCCTCTGTCTCCCTTTCTCCCTCCCTCTGTCAGCCTCCTCCCTCTGTCCGTCTCCCTCTGTCTCCCTTTCTCCCTCCCTCTGTCACCCTCCTCCCTCCCTCTGTGTGTCACCCTCTGTCACCTCAGCCCAGCTTCCTGGGCACACACAGTTTGCAGGTCTTTCAAAGGCCATTGGCTTGTTCATATGGGTTTGTTTCTAATCTCCGGGAACCCATTGGGCGGAGTGCCTGAGTCTGCGCTGCTGCTGTGGCGGTGTGTGCTGACACTCTTCCAGAATGATGCGTCCTCATTAGCTGCTGTTATGAGCAAATTGTGCCTTCATACCCATGTCATCCTGCAACGCGGCCACCATTTGCAGGCAACACAGTACTGTGTGGGGACACACTGTTTGTATGGCTGTGCCCTAGGCCATATGGGCTGAGGGCATTGTTGTGTGCTTCAGAGTTGCTATGTGTTAGTTTTGGGGAACACCCTCCCGGCATCGGGGACATCCTGTCTTGTGTTGGTGTTTTGTGTGGCCTGTGACTTGGCATGGCCTTGCTTGGTGCATGGGGCATGGAGGCGTTAGTGGCATGTGTGTGTTTTTGGAGTGTGGTTGTGTCCGGTGCTGGCTTTGGGGAGGTTGCGTGCATGATTGGGATTTTGGTTGTGTATGGCATTCCCCCATGTGAGGTGAGTTGTTTGTGTACTCACCAGGGTCTGGGACTCCTTCTACTCTGTCTACTCCCACCGGCGGCAGCGTGGCCATCACCTTCTCCTCCCAGGGATGGTACTGTACCAGTCTGCGGGGCGGCCCTCCTCCAGTGATGTTCCCCTGGTTGTGATCGTCCGTCATTTTGCGGCGGACCGTCCTCCGCAGATCGTACCACCAGGCTTGGCACTCATGCCTGGTCCTTCTGGTGGTCCCAACAGCATTCACAGCATTGACGATCCTCTCCCATATGGCTGATTTTTCAGATATGCTGGTCCGTCTGACCAATGTACATGCACGGGTGGGGGTACGCTCCGTACATACACGGGTGGGGGTTTGGCACGTACATGCAGTGGTGGGGTGTTGATACACGCCGTACATACATGGGTGGGGTGTTGGTAGGCTCCATTCATACACGGGTGGGGGTACGCTCCATGCATACACGGGTGGGGGTACGCTCCGTACATACATGGGTGGGGGTTCGGCACGTACATGCAGTGGTGGGGTGTTGGTACGCGCCGTACATACACGGGTGGGGTGTTGGTACGCTCCGTACATACACGGGTGGGGTGTTGGTACGCTCCGTACATACACGGGTGGGGGTACGGTCCATACATGCACGGGTGGGGGTGCGCTCCGTACATACACGGGTGGGGGTTCGGCGCGTACATGCACTGGTGGGGTGTTGGTACGCGCCCTACATACACGGGTGGGGGTACGCTCCATACATGCACAGGTGGGGGTACGCCTCGTACATACACGGGTGGGGGTTCGGCGCGTACATCCCGGCGGGGGGGGCGTTTGGCGCGTCCATACGGGGGCTGGGGGGGTGTTCGGCGTGTACATACGGGGGCTGGGGGTGGTGTTTGGCGCGTATGCTTGCACATGTCTCCATGGTTGCTATAGGAGTTCGGTCCGTACGGTGTTATTTCCATACGGTTGTAAAATCGGAAGGACGGGAAGGATCGTACTTGCGCGGTCGGACTTAATTTTTCCGATTCATAGGGTAAATCGTCCGGGGATGTGTCGGACACATTTTCCGACCCGAGGAGGTGTGGGGAAATTTTCCCAATGCAATTCGTATGGACTTTTCCCCATGTGAATCGTACTTGCCAGTTTGTACGCTACTTGGACGATTCGTAGGGTAAAAATACCGGATACGATTCGTACGGGGACATTTTTTCCAGGATTGGAATCGGCCCCTATGTGTTTACTAAAATTACATTTGCAATGATCTACGACATTACTCTTCATAAAACATGATTACATTTCTAATTACACCTATGTTAAACAACTCACGTGATAATTTCTATGTCACACCTAAACTACTTAGATTAATATGTGGGTGCGGACTAACAGTGAATATGATGCACCCCTATAAATTTCAAAATAATGTGGCGATCTATCAGTTCCCCTCTTTGATGGCAAATGTCATCACACCATCACACACTTCCCTTTGAGAAAGAACCGACCTAAACAGTACTTGTCGCCATCCTCCCCCGTCGGAATCTCTCCATATTCTTAATATTCTGATATTGACTGTCCTGCAGTCTGGCCATTCGCATTTCACTCGCTCTGAGAGCTCTTTCAATTCTGTTTCCTTTGTGCCACTTATAAGCTCTAATGAAACCCCACAAGCAGATCACACAAACCACAACAATAATGAGGGGTTTTAGCACAAACCCAAGGAACCCCTTCCCCAAATCCGCAAACCAACTCCCCACACAACCAAATCCCTTACCAATCTTTTCCCACTCACCTTTTTTGGTCAGATCCTCAATCTCTTGAGGAATCGTGGTAATGTTGTCTATATATCTCTCCAGATCCTTGCGGTTGTCTGGAATATACGTACAACATTCCTGATCTTTCAATAATTTACAGACTCCGCCCTCTTTTGCAAATAATACATCTAAAGCAAGGTGATTCTGCAAAACCATCGTCCTTATCGACAACATCTCTCCATCCACCAGTATCAAAGACCTTGCTGTATTCATCGACAACTCATCAACCACAGTCGCCAGTCTTCTGATCTTCACATCATTCAAAACCACACCCAAACTCGGTATCATTGCTCCAAAAATATCTCCAATCACCATCCCAATTGTATTGCACTGTTGCTGCTTTACGTTGTGGGAGGCATAAGTGTGCTTTGATATTTTAGAAATTCCCAAAATAACTGTATTTTCGCTATCGGTGGCATTCTGTTTTTTTACTGTCTTTTTGAACAAAAATTGTTTTTGAATGTACATTTTTAAATCTGTATGCACGGAAGTTAGCTTTTGGCTTGTGCTCACCAATTTTAACTTTGCATTCTGAAACGCTTGACACTCGAGGGCGCTTCCCGCTCGGGTCAGCGTTCGAGTTTCGTGACTCCTCCCACTCCCTCCCTTCATAAGCCGGATGCTGAGTTCGCGCCGGTAATTGTATTGCACTGTTGCTGCTTTACGTTCTGGGGGGAATAAGTGTGCTGTGATATTTTAGAAATTCCAAAAATAACTGTATTTTCGCTATCGGTGGCATTCTGTTTTTTTACTGTCTTTTTGAACAAAAATTGTTTTTGAATGTAAATTTTTAAATCTGTATGCACTGAAGTTAGCTTTTGTCTTGTGCTCACCATTTTTAACTTTGCATTCTGAAACGCTTGACACTCGAGGGCGCTTCCCGCTCGGGTCAGAGTTCCAGTTTTGTGACTCTTCCCACTCCCTCCCTTCATAAGCCGGATGCTGCATTCGCGCAGCGGACGCGCGCAGCGGGCGCGCCGGCGGCGCGCCAAAGGCAAGCCCATCTGCGCCCGTCCGCGCCCGTCCGCGCCAAGGACGCGCTAGGGCCGGGCCATGCTGGTGGTGTGCTGAGGGAGGTGTTAGAAGGCAAGAGGTATAGTAAAGCTCAATTGCTGGCCCTGAACACGCCTTGCCGCAAGGGATGTAGGAATTGGGCGGTGGCCCAGGACACTACATTGTACTGCCCCGCCTGTAGTTTCTGCCTTGGCCCACTGGGAGGTTCTCTTACTAGTCATCAGGATCATGGAAATACTATTCAGGCTGCTCTCATTAATGCTCGGTCTCTGGTAAAACATGCCCCTGATATATATGAATTGCTCTCTGATTCTGGCCTGGATCTTTTATTCATCACCGAGACTTGGCTGAATGAGTCGTGTGCCCCTACGATCGAACTTTCTATCCCGCCTGGGTTCAAAATTGCCAGACTCGATAGATCGTCTGGGAGAGGTGGTGGTATCGCTGTAGTTCTCTGAGACACATGGTCATTTTCCTGTGAAGCCTCGGTGGGGTTTGTAGACGAGGAGGCCCTTGATTTTTCTATTGCTTTGTCCCCCCGATTTACCTTGGGCGGTACTTTGGTCTATCGGCCCCCGGGCTCCCCTAGCGGCTTTCTCAAGACCTTGGATGATGTTATAATCCCGCGCGCCCTGCGTTTCCCAAGGTTTCTTCTCCTTGGGGATTTTAACATACACCTCGATTGCCCGGATGCGCCGGGTTCCAGGGAGTTAAATGATCTGTGTGTCCTGGCTCGTCTGACTCAATGGATTAAATCTCCGACCCACCATGGGGGGCATCTGATTGATTTGATCTGCTCCAATTTTGAGATATCTACTCCGGACCCTCTTCCGGTTCCCATGGTCGGACCACTATCTGGTCCATTTTTCTTGGTCTATTGGCAAATTCCCACCTAGTGTTCACCCTGTCCATAACTTACAGTCTCGCAGGATCGACATTCCGGCCCTTGCAAAGACATTGGCTCGGTCGGAACCTTCACCTTCTTGCATCCTGGAGACTGAATGTGCTGACCTCACTTCATGGATTGCTCATAGCGTGGAATCTGTGTCTAAAGCTCCACGCGTGTGCAGGCCTAGGGCCATTCCCCCGAAACATTGGTACTCACCCTCGCTTAGAGCACTTAAACTGTCCTGTAAGTCATTGGAGCGCATTTGGCGCCGGGACTACTGTCCTCTTGCCAAGGCTACTTTGCGGAAGGCCCAACACGATTATTACACAGCTATTAGCGCAACCAAGAGTAGCTTCTTTGTTGCCCGTATTGCTAATGCCAAGAACAACAGCAAAGAGATCTTCTCGATCGTTAAAAGTTTTCTATCCCCTGCCGCGGAACAAACTCCCCTTCCAGCCTCGTTAGAGCGTTGTAAGGAACTGTCATCTTTTTTTATCGAAAAAATTCAAGTGATCCAGGATAGCCTTGCTTGGGACTCTTCCCCCCTGCCTGATCCCTTTTCTCTGCCAACCTCCCAGATTTGTTCCTCCTCTTTTTCCATGTTCTCGCATGTTGAGGAATGTGACACATTGGCTATTCTAAAATCTCTCAAATCAGGGTCCCCTTCCGACCCCGCTCCGGCAAGAGTTCTTTCTTGTATTGCTGAGGTGATCTCTCTGAAGGTCAACAGAATTATTAATCTTTCTCTGCAGACTTCCACGGTTCCCATTAGTTGGAAGCAGGCCAAACTCCTTCCTCTCCTAAAAAAACCCTCACTTGACCCTGCAATTCCTACTAGCTATCGCCCTATTTCTCTTCTCCCCGCCATGGCCAAAATTTGTGAGAAGGTTGTCTTTCGGCAACTGGAAGCCTTCGTGGAATCCTCCAGCTTACTACACCCAGCGCAGTCTGGTTTTAAGTCCGCCTACAGTACCGAAACTGCACTGGTGGAGGTGGCCGAAGCCATTCGGGGGTGCCTTGATGCGGGCGGCAGAGAAGCTTTGGTGCTTCTCGATCTCTCTGCCGCCTTCGATACGGTCCCCCATCAGCTCCTTCTCTCTCGCCTGGCTAACATTGGTGTCGGTGGCCATGTGTGGAATTGGTTAAAATCTTTTTTAGAGGATTGGACTCAGCAGGTGTGGATGCCGCCTTTCTCCTCGACGGTGAGGAAGGTGGCTACTGGCGTTCCACAGGGATCCACCCTGAGCCCCCTGCTTTTCAATATCTATCTTACTCCTTTGATTTTTTTGGCAGAAGAACTTGGTGCAAAAATAATGGCCTACGCGGATGATACTCAACTTCTTTTTACTTGGAAGGATTCTGATTTGTCTACCGCGTCCGCCCAGAACTGCCTTTCGGCTGTTTTTAAGTGGCTGGCCGCTGCGCATTTAAAATGTAATGAGGACAAGTCTGAAGTTCTCCTGTATGGACAATTTCCCCCTGATTTTAGATCATCTCTATGGCCTTCTAATCTCCCACGCCTGCATTCGGTGGGCTCTCCCACAAAAAATCTTTGGATCTGGTTCTCGGAGGACTTACGGTTCACTTATCAAATCAATAAACTGGTTGGCCAGTGTTTTGGCACTCTCAAGGTATTGAGAAGATTTCTCCCGTTGCTACCTCAGTCAGCCAAGGAAGCCGTGATTCGTGCCCTTATTCTTTCTCGGCTTGACTACGCCAACGCTCTGTATTTGGGTACCCCAAGATACCTAATTAACAAATTACAGACTATTCAGAATGCCGCGGCTAGACTCCTGTTTAACATCTCAGGACGGTCGAGCGTCAAAAAACATCTTTGTGACTTACACTGGCTGCCAGTTCTCCAAAGAGTGCAATTCAAATCCCTGATTTTAGCCCACCGGGCTCTGCATCATACGGGTCCTCTCTACACCCAAAAGAGGTTCGCCTTCTATACTCCTAACAGACTGTTGCGCTCCGCCACCTTGCGCCTAGTGACGGTATCACGCTTCCATAGGGCCCGTCTGGGTGGCCAATCTTTCTCAGTGAAAACAGCCATGGCCAGGAATGCCTTACCTTTGAAGCTGCGCGTCATCCAAGACCTTAGGCTTTTTAAAAAGCAACTGAAAACTTTTGTTTTCTCTGGGGCACTCTAATGTTTCCTCCTCAAGGTTCTGCATGCAGCATTCGCGCCAGGACACTTTTTAAGTATTAGTGCGCGTTATATGTACTATATAACATAACATAACATAACATCCCTGCACTCGCAGCTCTTTTTGCTCTAGAGTGGTGTCCAGTTTCCAAAAGCTCCAAGTCTTCTGCATTATAGATTTTCGGAAAAATAATTACCAAATAACATGTACCATACCAATTCTCAGGCAGCCTCACATAGGCATTCCTTCCACATACATAATAAACAGTTGGAATCACTTGTACCGAGCCTTGCAAAACGTTCTTAGCAGAATCTTCTATAGTGAAGATATGATCACACGTACTTTGTCCTACCGAAACCTTTTCATAATATGTCTGATAACGTCTCACACACAACTTCCCCTTTTGCTCCTGGTCCAATGCTATGGGACTATAACTCCCCTTAGATCTGTGTAATCTTTCCTCATCGGTCCAATCTACTGGACTATCTCCTGTATTTCGTGTTTCAGTTTGTTTTCTATATCTATCTTCTACTTGACCTATAAACTTCTTCTCTGTATCTGACAACAAACAAGTTAAATTATGCCGATGAGCATAAGCCGTATCCAGTTCCAAAGACAGTACGAAATTCTTCCGAAGTCTGTCCTCTGACTTGTAATAATCGTACTTATTCAAATGCTTGTAAGCTGGAACTTCAGGAAGTACTGCATCGTAATTGGAAAAGAAATACTCAAACTGACCTCTTTCATAGAAGATACTAAGCAACAAAATACAAGAAATTCCATACGTTAGTGGAAGATGATGGTACCTGAGACCCTCATCCACGGAAGAAGGTAACTGCATGCACACATAGCAGTCTTTCGCATCCATCGCATCCACATATTCATATAGCAGCTTTGCATACGCATTAAGCTTAAAATCACTTCTAGACATGTCTATGTGAAATCTACGACTCTCTTCGATTAGTAAATCTCTTTTAGCTCCTATAGTGACCTCCTTTTGGCTAGAAGTGGTAGGCGTAGGTGTTCCCTGTACCTTTGCTTCCTGCTCATGTGAAACGATATACGAGGCTACACCTATTATGATTATAGAAACTAACACCAGCCCTATAAGTGTACCGATCACTAATTTAGACCCACGGTGATTATTTCTAGCATCCATGATTTTGCAAAGTTCTCAAAGTTCTTGGTCTCAGCAGCAACAATTAAGAGTCTATTTCTCCTCTGGGTGTCACTTGCTAACCAGTTTGAACGATGCTTCAAGAGCTGGAAATCCCCTTGTGATTTTAGTTCCTAAATTACACAGTCCACAAAAATACTTCCCTAGCCCTCTTACGTCATCTTGACGGAAAGTCCCTAAATTTATTCTTCTTCCACTCGGGCCTAGGTTATCTTCCTTATAGACTTTTATATATATCAGTCACAGCGTATGTCCACTCTGGTGAGGCGTAACTTTGAAACAGCACTCTTGTTCTCCTGGATCTTCTCAGACTAACCCGAGCTTGCTCTTCGTCACTCTGTTCAGATTCAGAGGTTTCAGAAACTGGGACAAGATCTCTTTCAGGTGCCAACCTCAGGTTCAGCCGCCTCTGACTCACAGGCCAAACCTCTGCTGCTTCAGTGGCACTTCTGCTCTCCCTTTGGGTACCCTGTGCACTACTTCCTTCTTCAGCAGAATTTAACTCTACTCCACCCACAGCAATACTTTCCCCGTCCGAGTCAAATTCGGGGCTTTGATTGCCACAACCCCTTTCAGCTCGATCTAGTGCACAACCAACTGCGTCAGCAACCCTCACAGCTTGACTTTCCCTCTCAGATGGCCCTGCCACCTCAGCTGGATTTTCATTCACGAGAGGGGCTGTATCTTCCAAGGGTGCTGGAACTCTGTGGGTATGGGAGACATGCACCCAGTTCGGCAACCCCCCACACTTCACTGCCGTGTTTGTGACCAGTATTACTTGGTACGGGCCACGTCAACGAACATCCAGGCAACTCTTCCTCATGTGTTTGCGACCAAGCACTCAATCTCCCAGGCACAGGTCGTGGCACAGGTCACTTGTGGCTGGAACAGTTGCTGCTTGCACCTGCTGGGACACAGAACAGACTCGGTCAGCCAGTCCCTAACAGTAGTCGAGAATTAAGTCATCAGTGATGCTAATCAGAGCAATAGCAGGTATCGCTGGTAATTGCATTGCCCTCCCCATCAGGGTCTCGTGAGGTAACAACCCTGTTCTCCTATCAGGAACACTACGAAGGCTCATGAGGACCAAAGGCAATGCGTCAGGCCATTTCAGAGATGTCGAAGAACACACTTTTGCCATCCGTGCTTTCAAAGTCCCATTAACTTGCTCCACAATCCCAGAAGCCTCTGGTCGATAAGTGCAATGTAATCTCTGATCCACATTCAAAGCAGCACAGAGCAATTTCATGATCTCACTGTGGAAGTGTGTCCCTCTATCTGACTCCAAAGAGGTCGGAAAACCGAACCTAGGGATAAGTTCCCTCAACAACAGCTTAGCTACAGTGAGTGTGTCACACCTACGTGTTGGGTAAGCCTCCACCCACCTTGAAAAGGCACACACCACAACCAGGATGTATCTCAGCCCATTAAACTTTGGCATCTCAATGAAATCCAACTGCATTCTATTGAAAGGCCCTCCTGACCTCCCAATGTGACTCAAAGTTACAGCAGTTTTCTTTCCCACATTCATCTGTTGACATGTAACACACCTCTGACATACAGCTTCAGCAACTGCACGAAACTTCAGATTGTACCATGTCTGTCTGAACACTCGCACCATTGCATCTCTGCCACGATATACTGCACCATGTATCAATCTTGCCATTGGATTCAACAGACTTTCCGGTAGCACAGCTCGTCCATCACTCGAAACCCACACATCCACGTCTCCCTTCTCACATCCTGATCTTATCCAGCCATCTCGTTCTTGATCAGTAACCTTATCCTGCAATCGTTTTAGTTCCTCCCATGTATCGGCCATGGCTAACATCATGCTGAGCTCGGCTCTTTCTTGGCTTTCTTCAGTATACCCTCCAGTAAATATGCATCCTTGTTCTGCGCAAAACTGGGCAACCTCATCCGCGTAGTTATTTCCCAGTGAAACAAAGTCATTCCCTTTACAATGTGCAGAATATTTGACAAACGCAATCTCTTTGGGACATTGTAATGCTTCCAACAATTGTCTCACATATTCCCCATTTCTAATGGGCGAATCAGAAGATGTCATGTATCCTCTCTGTGACCATAACTGTCCGAAATCGTGAACCACACCAAACCCGTACTGACTGTCAGTGTAAATCGTTATCCGGATCTGATCAGCAGCCAAACAGGCACGAGTGAAAGCAATGATTTCAGCTACCTGTGCGGAGTGTAATCCCTCTAAACAAGCAGTCTCAACCACTCCTGTGATGGTACATACAGCAAACGCTGCTCTTAATCGACCAACATCGTCTCTTAAACATGAACCATCCACAAAGAAAATTTCATCAGGGTCAGGGAGCGGTTCATCAACAATGTCTGGTCTTGGTTAGGTGCAAAGTTCAGTCACATCAAGACAATCATGATCCTCACAATCTTCACCATCTGCATTTGGGATAGGCATCAATGTTGCGGGATTCAAAACAGAACACCTCTTAAAAGTCACATTTTCTGCAGCAAATATAACTTGTTCATAACGTGTCAACCTGTTGTTCGTGAGGTGCTGTGTTTTGGTCCTTGTCATCAACAATTCAGCAGAGTGTGGCACATAAACTGTAAGTGGATGTCCCATTACAATACTCTCACACCTTTCAATGCTGACACCTGTTGCGGCAACGGATTTAAGACATCCGGGCAACGCAGAAGCTACTGGATCTAAAGTAGCTGAAAAGTAGGCAACTGGTCTACGGACACCTCCATGATTCTGAATCTCTTCTCCAGTGAAATCCCACACGTCAAGTGACACAGAATCCCTCAAATCAAGTGAGAGTTCCTCCACTGTCAGCACTGGGTACATTTCTATACATACGTGCTGATTTGCAACCTTGAAGGTCGCATCATCATCCTTTGTTTGTACTTCAGCTCCCTTCGGTGCACAATAAATGGTGCAATTCAGTTTACACAACAGATCTCTTACTAACTGGACTCGAATCACACACCACAAACTGGTGTCGGTCCCGGAAAGTTCCTATTCTCACAGGAATTGGCTCTGTCAATGGACTGGTCAATTTCTTATTTGCTACACCCACGACTTGGATTGATTGTCCCGAGAGGGGTAGGTTAGGGACTACTGCTGATCTCACAGTAGACCGGGTAGCACCAGTGTTTAAACTAAAAAGGTGGTAGGGTGACAATCAACATCTGCTTCTACAAATGGTGCCCTAGGGTCTACCTCCAAGACTGCTCCATGCGTGCAGTCTTCCTCCCCTCTCAGGCACCGTCATGCCAACGGGTCTGGACTGAAATCCTCATACCCTTCGAACAAGGGCATCTGTTGGTAAGTCCGAACTCCCTGCTAAACACATTGAACTCTAGGTGGCTGGGGAACTTGCACCTGCGGAATAATAGTCCCCCCTTCCACAAACCTCGGTCTAGTCACTGTGGGAACTACCTCAGGTACAGGTACCTGAGCTATCTCTACTTCTTGCTGCACCTGATTTATTGGATTCAAGGGACACTCGCGTTTCCAATGCCCAACTTGGTGACAAAGATGACACGCAGTGGTCTTCTTCAATGTCACCACATCCATTCCTGTCTTGGGATCAACTGACTTAGGTTTTCCCTGACCTTGAACATTCTGATTCCCTCCTTGGTTATTTCCCTGCCTTCTTCCTAACGTCCGTCCACTAGGCTGAGCTTGAGCTGTTTGCATCTGAACAAGCATCAACTTGTCCTTCAACTTCCTGTGCTTTGATTCTATCTCATCACTACAGTACCTTGCATATTGCAAAATCTCATCCATCGGCTTATTCTGCCAGCAAATCAAATGTTGCTGTATCATGAGACTAACCTCTGGTCTCAAACCCAACACAAACTTCGAAACAAACTGTTCCATGTATTTTGTATCCAAGGCATCTAATCCACTGTACTACTTAAAGGTCTGCAAGAGTCTTTCATAGTACTCATGCACTGTCTCTTTTGGCTCTTGGACTGTCCGATCTATTTTGACCCAATCAATATACTGAGGTGAAATTTTCAACTTCAGCCACGTAATCACTTGCTCAAACTTCTTCATGACTATGGGTGATGGACCATTAGAAACAGGATCCCTTTCGGGTTCTGAAGTCGGCCATTCAACAGCAATTTTACATGCCGACCATAAATCGCTTGGAACCACAATCTCAAACAACGTGTTCAAATCAATCCATAACACCTTCGAGATTTTAACGAAACGATCAACCTGCTTGTACCACTCGACGGGCTTCTCCCGCAAGCGTGGGAAATCGTTCGTAAATGCAGCCAAATCACCCCTACTCCAAGGCACATGCACGTATCCTCCATTCTGTACCTCTCGTAAAGGGAAATTTCCTACATCCACCATCCCCCCACCTGGAGGAGGCGTCTCTCCTACCATCTTTTTAGAACTCTTCTTCTTGGACCACCTTTCTTCCCATTTATCAAGCATGATCCATGCCCGCATTGCTATAATCAAATCCTTGATGTGAGTCCTCAACCCCATGACCCTCTTCTCTTCCAATTCTTGATCGCTATACTGCAATCTATGGCTTCCCTGTAATGACTTCGTTTTAGACAGATCCACCTCATACCTTTTAGCCAATTCTGACAACTTCTCATGTGCAGTTCTTGCCTTGCGAGTCACATCCTTCGCTACAAAAAGTAACTCATCTTGTTCATACATGTATATTCTTTCAAGAGGCAAATTTCCACTTATTATTTCATCTACTTCTGCTTTTAATCTTACTACATCTAACATCCTCCCTTTCAGGGCACCCTTCAATATTTCTCGACAAGCCGCACCATTCTGTTCATCGTACTCACAATTCTGTTCTCGAGGTCTATTCTCTTCTGTCATATTCCTAGAGACTGGTCGGTTTCCTGAATTGTATCGCTCCTCACTCTCTACCGTTCTTTCATACTGACTCCTTACAGGAGGTACCCACATCCTCAGATCCGACCTTGACTCGGCCAAAGACCTTGGTCTTAACAATCTCCCATCCACCTGTCCCCTAGAAGAGTCTGCTGTGGCTGGCAATGGCGTATTCCATTCTCTAGGTTTTGGAGTATGCGCCATCCCACTCACTGATCCACTTCCCTCAACCACACTCCTTGATCCTGCGGTCGACTGTGCTAGACTACCAACCTTCTCTTGATCTGGGTCATAAACTGAAACAATGGGTCAAATGGTAACTGGTACCTTTAAAGCATCCGGTAACATCACACCTCTCCCAACCTCTGTGCTTGCTACAGACTGATTTTTCACGTCCTCAATTCCTGTCGAGATTTTCCCTACTACTCTCACCTCTGACTGAGTCTGTAATCCACTAGTCCCTTCTGCTTGAGCCAACTTCCCTTCATAGGAATCTGGATTGTATGGAGGTGGTCTCTCAGACAGTAACCTCTCTACTAGACTGTCATCTGTATCACTGTCATCGTCATCTACACTCTTTGCCTTAGCACTGTCTGTCTTCTCTAGTAGCGGGTACAACATGTCTCCCTCTATCGTTTCTACTCTCCACCTCTTCTCTTGTGCATCCCACCTCGCATCCTGGAATGCCTTAATTGACTTCTTCACCCTTTCTTGACTCCGATCTCTTTTCCTGGCATGCGCTGCTCTGATCCATGCATGCAATGCCTCAAACTGAGTTGGTCTCGGCAGAGGTCGCAAAGAAGACATTACAGTTTTCAACTGATACAACACCTCCAACCTGAAAGTACCATATCGTGGGAAAGCTAGTTCTCCCCCGCCATGAGTCATTTTATGCCAATTTTCAAGCCAAATTATAGTATGCAAACCCACATTTCTTGCCATATAATGTGCCGGAGTATCCTCAGGAGGGGCTTCTTCTCCCCCTCGAGTAACCACATGTTTGTCACCTCTACATAATTCTCGGAAAATCTTAAAACATTTCATGATGAACAAATTTTTGATCGCGCACAATGTTTTCGTTCACTTCCTGATGTCAATCCACCAATAGCAGCGCAACTCACACCAACCAACCTATCGCAGCGCGACACCTTCTGACGTCCCTTTTCCTTCGCTTGCAGCGGGGAACAACCTTTACAACGCAACTTTTACAACGCACTACCATTACAACGAAACTGTTACAACGCAAATGCATTGACAACGCATGCCATTACAACGCAAGTCTTTACATCGACTTGCACTAGATGGCGTGCTAACATTAAAAATAGTGTAGTTTACTATCCAAACACCTTCCCTACTGTTACGTGGACTGGAGTTAGAATAGTAAATTACACTTTTTTAATGTTAGCACGCCATCTAGTGCAAGTCGATGTAAAGACTTGCGTTGTAAAGACTTGCGTTGTCACTGCATTTGCGTTGTAAAAATTTCGTTGTAACAGCATGCGTTGTAAAAGCATGCGTTGTAACATCATACATCCCTTGCAGCAGTTCCCCTCCTTCACAATTCACGTCTCACCCTTGCATTCATCCCATTCACACTCTGAAGTAATTATCTGTCCATGAAACGACCGGACAATCACTTCTCTGACTGCCTCCGACAGTCTCTCGAAATTGTTGACCTCAACTGGCAACTGTCTGTCCGCGAAACGACCGGACAATTGCCTCAACTGATAGGTTTCAATCACTCAATATTCCACATACAACAACCCACGACCAGCGTCGGTTACTCACGCACTCGCACATTCGCTCCCACTATCTTGATCTGGGAAAACGATGACGTCTCACGATACCCTTTCAATGGTCAACAAAATCTACTTTGGGTGTCTTCTCCACCACAATCACTTAAGCTACTCATCGAGCCTAAGATTTTCCCGGGTTGCGCGCACTCACAGCCTGATCTCACAATCACTCAACACTCACTCCAACTCCGCAAGACATCACACAATCAAATCAACACCGCAATCTACAAAACATGGTACCCTATTCATACTCACTCCTCCACGAACTGCTGCTTTCCGCCGCACCGCTAGTCTCCATCAACTGCCGTTGTCCACTGCTCACCATCCGATGGGTCACCATCACTTGACTTCTATGGGCCTCTAGAATCTCTTATCTTGATCTAGATCTCCCCTCACTATCAGAGATAACCATCCTCTGCTACCAACGATAGGACCGGATTCTTGTCTACCTTATAATCTCCAAGAATCCTCTCAGGTCGCCAGGATCTTTTTATCTGTTAAATAGTGTAGAGGGGAGGAAATTCAAATCTCAATACATAATCAACAGAATCAAAATTCTATTCCAAAGGACCACTGACTCCGAATCTAAATTTTGAAGATTTTATTACAACCAAGAATAACTGCACATACAAACACCTCAATACAAGGTGAAGAAAATAAATGGGCACTAATACAAAAGAAAATCTACGCAAGAGTCTCATTTGACTCAGAATAAGAAGAATAATCAATTCTAAAAGCATCAATAATGTAATAGTTAGTCCAATCTCTACATTTGAAGTCATTAGCCTAAAAGAAATAACAGTTAGTCTATCCCTACTCTATCTCTAGAATGACATCTCTACTTAGCATTTCCCACCCAGGCAAGAGAATAAAAGGTGTCAGAAGAGAAGACTTCCTTAGAAGTACATTCACTTAGTCAGAGCTCGTTCTAAGATGCTCCTTCTAGCTTCCCATCTAAACCTCAACTGCTCCACCCTCGGGGCACTGTCCCTAATACAAAATCCCCAAAACACCTCTTCCGCCAGGTCTTCTTCCAGTACTTTTCCAGTGAAACTTGTACTCCATCCAACGACGGTTAGCTTGACCTTGGGTCCCAGGCAACTTCTCTGCTGAAAGTATAATCCGTAAATTCCAATGTACTCCCCTGTTGGCTTCTCGTACCATCCTAACTCCTAAAACAAAGACCTAGTCTCTCTAGCGGGTAAATGTCCTTGCACCTGCAACAGAAACATGGGAACGAAAAACTTTTCACGTCTCTAAGATTTTCCATTCTCCCGAAACCCAAAGCCTTTACCAAGGGAAATCATTTTCGGCCTACAACGTTTAGCTAACATGAGAACTGAACAGGCCTTTCTCTTTAGACGTATACACTCCTAAATCACACTTTAAGCATTAGTTTCATTACTCCTTGATACGTGAATAAGCAAACTACACGTGCAACTTTAATATGGCACATGTTTAACTAATACATTGCATTACATAAAAACCAAACACTATGCGTTTACTAAAATTATATTTGCAATGATCTACGACATTACTCTTCATAAAACATGATTACATTTCTAATCACCCCTATGTTAAACAACTCTAGTGATACATTTCTATGTCACACCTAAACTACTTCGATTAATATGTGGGTGCGGACTAACAGTGAATATGATGCACCCCTACAAATTTCAGAATAACGTGGCGCTCTATCAGTACCATGCCACTGAGGTACAAAGTTTCCAATTCTAGGCTTTCCTTTTACAAATCTTTGCTTTCATATGTGGTAGTTTCATTTTTAATTGCATTGAGTCAGAACTACAACTTCCAAAACGCACTGAATTGTTAAATGAAAAAGACAGGACAGGAAAAGATGTGTCCTGATGACATGGAGCCATTTGGTAACACTGTTTCTGGCCCTAATGCATTTTCCATAGCTTTGTTAATAGCTACAGAAAAGAAAACAGCTATTTCCGGTCTTGCAAAGGAATGGATGATCTCGAAATTCAGAAAAATGCCAATACACAGGATGCTCCACTGCATGCTCCTCCATTGGCTCGGGTTTTTCCCTTCCAGTACCTTCTGTTGCTGCCTAAAGATATATTGTGTATCCTAATGATCAGCTGTTCTGCTCCTCTGGATTACCCTCTGGATTGCTATTTCTCCTGTTTTTTTGTGTTGGTCAGCTGATACTTTGGGTCTGTGTGGGCTGCTGCTTTGAATCTTCCTTGTCTGCCACTTCTCCGGATCTGATCTGGCTGGCTACTCTGCTTGTGTGGCCCAGATATCCTGTCTGTAGCTGCTACTCCTTCATGCCTGGGATGATGTGGCAGGGCTTGTGCACTCAGTGTTGGTGATGCTGAAGGGTTGGAAGGAGCTGGTTCATCACCAGGGAGTGTAACCCTATCTTCGGATGCAAATCAGCTGTTCTGAAAAATGTGTCTCAGCAATTGGGGATGGATTCTTGCTTCCAGTTGTGATGGAGTTGGTATGGCGCTATAGAGAGTGGCTCTGTTTTTGGAGGAATAGGTGCTGGTATGATCACCGGTCTGCACACTTGTCTTCCCTCTCAGTGTGACCCTGTGGTGGATCGGCTTGTTCTCTCTGCTAGGCACCCTGGTCAGGACATTGCTCGCAGTGAACTTTGTGGACTGCCTCCTAAGCTGATGGTTTATTCTGGGGCCATTTTGAAACCCAGTTTTCCTTATTTATTGATTGCTATGGAGGGCTTGTGCATGGGGCCCATTTTGAAGCTTAAATATCCTACTTTGCTGATAATTCACACTTGGTCCTTCCTCTATTGCCATCGCAGTAGATTGTTGTATAAACCCAACGTCTTCATGAAATGTTAAAAAGCTAATAGTTTTTTATACTTTGAATATAATGGATATATACACATGCCAATACACAATGTTGGGACTATTGCCTGTTTTGGACTGTGAATCTTGCCTTGCCACTTCCTGGGTTATAATGGTCTGTGACCAGGGCCGTTTCTACCATTAGGCAAGACTAGGCGGCCCCCTAGGGCGTGAAAAGGGGGAGGGCGGCAAAAAACATGAGTTTGGGCTGACCCTATCCAACATTTCACAGGGCTGGTTCATTTGTAACCAACCACGTGTGTAGCTTGTGCTCGGTAGAGAAAGCACTTCTGAAAAACATAACGTAGTTGACAACAACTTAAAAAGGGACAACACAGGGTGCAGGCACGAAAACGCTGCACGGTCGTTTGTGTGCCTTTTATTTGATAAAGTTGTGTTTTTTCGTACAGTGTCTGTCAATAAGGTGTTTATGTCTATAAACAAACCGAGATGCCTTTCGAAGTCGAACCGTTGAAAACGAATATATCTAAAGGACAAAACTTATTTAGCTATAGGCAAAAAGTGAAGTTTTCTCTTTTATACGGGCAGAGAATAAGAACTGTACTAAAAGTCATGTGCTCATGAGCGAGAAAAGACGCGAGGTTTGATAATTATTGAAAGTCCAATTTAGATGTACTTACTATTTTCGGAGTAGTATGGTTATGTGTATATACTTGTTGCTGTTTTGTTGTGTACAATGGAAGTTTTGTCTATGATTTAAGAACATTTTATACAGCGCTTACAGGTGGCAAGGTTTCGTATTCCAAGCTAAGCCCTTTTTTTCGGAGCATGTAGGCCAACTGTCGCAGCTGGGAGTACAATGGGCTAGATTTCAGACTAGGTCACACCGACGGAAGGGTTTCCTTCAAGTTCGGGAGCAAAGACAAATTTTACATTAACCAACAGGCTCCTTTGCCTGATTCTACAACGGGAAACGTTGTCAGAAGAACAAACATGCCGAAGTGGAAGATTATGAGACGTTAGTGCACACTAGAAATGTAATGCGTTACACATCAGAAAAATAAGTACTTTTTTCTATTTACAGTCTTTGGCGAGGCCCAGTAAACTATGGCATTGTGCATGCTGACTGCGCAGGAGAGATTTATGTGTGGGAAACAGGTATAAGTGAAATATAAACAGAACTATGTGAGATGACAACAAGAAATACTAAACCCATAGATAAGATCTGGGGTGGTTTCATGAAGGTGTGCGTTCCCGCAGGGCACTGATGTCTTCCTGTTTATGCGAGGCACTTTCCAAAGCATATACAGTAAATTCTGGTTGTTTTCAGGGTCAGAACATGGGGGCATATCAGCAACAGACTGCGATAAATATCGAAAAGCGCGCTCAGCGCTTTTATATTTATCGCCACCTATCGCTGTATTTTATCGCCCGGATAACGCGTTATCAACAACACTTTACTCAAGGGCGATAAATTATACATCAAAAGTGGCGTTATGCAGGAATATCGCAGTTAATCCAGCAATATTTCCACAGCGATAGAAGAAATCTTGATAATAGGGAGATGTGGATTCAGCCACTGAATCCACCTCCCATGTCATAGATAGGGTAGTCATGAAAAATAGCAGACTTAAAATACCTGCGATAACAGCGGTTAGCACTGTTTTATATATCGCTATGGGTGTCCTGGGCCGTATTGTAAATACGGAGAAGGACAGTTAACGATCATTTTCCCTTAGTTTTTGCAGGGAACGCCTACTTTGCATCTCATTAGAGATGCAAAGCGAGGCGAGAACTAAACGGGAGCTGAATCAAGGAAACACGCAATAGCGTGTCCTTGTAAATAATGAGATATATTTATCACCGCTTTTCGCCCAAAAACGGATGCTAAAGCAGCGATAATTATATCGCCAGCCCTTGTTGATATGCCCCATGTGCTGCAGAGAGCACTACTTGATAACAGTGGGAGGTGACTGCCTTTCATTCTAGTTATGCTGCTTGCTGCACATCCTCCGAGAAATTCCAAGGTAAGTGTTTGTACTTTTTTTTATTTTGCAGTTTATACACCGCGAACTCGCCCGGAAGGTATCAGTTCACTTTACAGGAGCACCAGTTGCATTACAGAATTACAGACAGACACATTCATTTTTGTTCTTTTCTAGACACGGGGAGATTAAGTGATTTGCCCAGAATCACAGGATGTTTGAGCCACCCGCCAGACTAGAACCTGGTCCTCAGCTTAAAAGGCACAATAAATTCACCTAAAAACAAACACACATCTGTGCTCTGCACGAACACGCACCCACGTCATAGGGCCCTGTTTTTGTAGTTCAATGATTGCCCATTCAATAAAACAAAGTGCATTCCAGTTATTGTGGGTGAATTTGGGACACTAGATCTGGGCTGTGCCACCTGCTTATCAGCATGCATAGAACCGGAGTGATGTTCCTTGGCACCCACAAGCCTCACCTGTCAATTAATTCTTCTAGCCCGGATGACAGAAACTGCCCTGTCTGTAACCAAATTTAAAGTGCCCAACCTTCTATCAGTACTAAACTAAGGCTTTACTTCAATAATTATCCTCAGATACAATACCCAATTCAATCTTACTATTTTTGAGTAGCCCTACTCCACACTAGAATGTTATTCCCTGCTGGTCATTATTGGTGTTGACCATGTATTGTTGATTCTATTTTGACTATTAATCCTGGACTGCAATTTATGCTTTCTAGCATCAATGTGCCCAATTGCCTATAATAACTAGTACTAAGAGTTACATTAATTTTAAATCCATAAAACAACAACAAATCTATTATTACTTTTTGAATATAGCCACAGCAGCCTCTTCTCTCTCTAGTGACACTCACATAATTCTCCTTTAAGATTGAGAATCATTTAGTCAAAGTGGACCTTAATTCACACAAGATTATAGATCCACCTAATCTTTCCAAAAAGGCATCGAGAAATGTTATGCATACGTTAATGCAAGCTCACAGTGAAACTTTACTTCCTCTAGGCAAAATCAAAATGTTAGATCATCATAATGAATCCTCCTTGTTATACCTGTTTGCCCAAACATGCATATCTCCACTATACTTGTAGTCCAAAACATTATTTGAAGTACATAAACAATAACATTTGTTTAAAGTTTTCTATTTATTTTAGTTGATTGGTTATTTTAAAATAGAAAACAAGAGGCCAACACATGTTTTATGACGTGCAAATTGCTCCGTAAGGTTCAAATCATATATATTTTTCCAGCATGAAACTATGAAAATAAACAAATAAATTGAAAATTAAAATATACTTAATAACAAGAATATAGATTCTTCTAGTCATATGACACTATGGGACAACTTTTCTGTAGTACAATAAAATTCTCAACTGTGCTTTTTTTTAATGATGTCACAAGCATGTTTTGTTTATAAGGTTTTAAAGTTCAATTGTACATAATTATAGGTATGTGATTATATACACCTTTTTGTTGTTTACTTTTTTCTGTTCCTGTTTATACACATGCGTATCCTCGTTGGACCCTCTCATGGGTGCCTCCTAAAAAGAAAGTGTAAACTAAAAAACCTGATTGAGATCCTGCTAGATACTTTTTCTTGGAAGGTCATTTCTTGCTTCACCCTAAGATGCCAACTCCTCAATTGATGTTCTTCTGTCAGACACCACATTGACATTGCCAACAACGTAACTGGATTAAATCTAGGTGCGATGATGATGATTGAAACTTGGTCCAATGATGCTTAGCAAGCAATTATGGACCTTTTGCTACCTTTGATTACTCCATTCTAAAACTAGACAAAGAATATAAGACCAAAGGTGGAGTGGCCTTGAGCCACAGAAACTCCATACAATGTTGAGCCTGGCCACAGGCACCCAGCCCACTTACCAAGATAATTCAGTTGAAATCAAATCTATCACCCCCAAAATAACCATAACCCATGCAATAATAATAATAATAACAATCTTTATTCAGCATATATAAAAGAATATGACCATAAAAGATACACATTTATCAGCACAACAATACAGTACATTAATCATCATATAAAAAAAGACAGGTCAGTCAGGGCACCGCTTAAACATAAGGAGCCATGCTCAAAGAACTTCTTAAAACATTAAAATAAAAAAATAAAAAGATGTACCACACACTGTCCCCACTAATTCGCCTGGTATTTAGAAGTCTTCTAGTTTCATGCTCCCCGAGTATTTCTTCACCTTAAGGTGGCTCTTAAAAAATTAGTGACACATGATAATGTAAAAGCATCGGGGGACAATTTAAAAAAAAGTAAAGCCACCCGGGCCTGCCTAAAATTGTGTTTCCTTAAAAGCCCCTTAAGACACACTCTTCTCGGGAATGAGTAATATGGACACAAAAGAACAAAATGAAGGGTATCCTGTGGAGACCTATTGTCGCAGCCACAGGACTCTTTTTGTTCTGAAGGTGCCTTATACCCCGCCGGTACAGCCAATAAGTGGTGCAACAAGTTTAATCTAAACCGTGTGATTAAAAATCTGTCATGAGCACTGGCTATAATAGTTAAGTACAGTTCTATACTTTGTGTCTACGTGACTAAAATATAGTTTCTGGCTGATGGCTTTTTCAGTTAATTTTCCTCCCTTTGGGCCCCAATTCATATAAAAACTGATCTTTAATAAGAACTTAATCCCGTGGTCTCACATTATCCTGGTGAGAGAACAGCTCTGCCTTGCCCAACATAGTAAGTGAATCCTTAACATATTTCAGCCACGGGATTTTTGACTCATGATCCAAGGAGAGATAGTCTTGAAATACTTTCCTATTAAAACCTGTCTCCTCATTGGACCACATGTTCACCCAACATAGGAGGGGTTTCACCGCCACCAGGTCATAAATATACTTAGACCCCAGCTCCTCATGAACAATGAATGAGAGGGTACTTTGGGGGACTCTCAACAGCTGCCTAAGATACCTGTTTGCTTCACTTTGTATTTCGCTTGTCCTAATAAAACCCCACACTTCACTTCCATATAAAATCTTTGAACTACAGAATGAGTTATACAGTTTTAAGATTGTCCCTGGTGACCACCTACCTAACCTGTGAGCAAAGGATGTAATTGCTCCCGTGGACCTTATCAAACCTAGACACTTACTCTCCACTAGCGATTTGAAACTCAGTTTTTCATCGAACAAGATGCCTAGATATGAGAAGGCTGGTACATTCCCCAGAGTATGTATTGTGTACCGACTCGGTAGGAATTCACCTTACTGCTCCTTTTCCCTAGTTCCATTATGTAGGATTTTGTTAAGTTAGGTGTCAAATCCAAATCATTCATGATCCCCACAAACCAATCTAATAGGATCTGCAAGGCCTTAGGTGTGTGTGCAAGAAGGACTGCATCGTCCGCATAAAGTAGAACAGGGACTGGTCTTGAGCCAACTTTAGGGGTGTCTACTTGTAATGCGGTTAATGACGAGTCAAGACTATTAATATATAATGTGAATGAAAAAGGAGCTAAAATACATCCCTGTCTAACCCCGCTTAAACACTTAAAGTAATCTGTAGTCTTCCCCTCTTGTGTGTATCTTACTGCAGCAGAGGTGTTGGAGTGTAGAGCCATTAGTACATTAATTAGGGCCAGGTCCACCCCCAATAATCCCATGAGCTTCCACAGTTTGGTTCGGTTTACGCAGCCAAAGCTGCAGTAAGGTCCATAAAGGCGAGGTAAAGCCCCCCGCCTTTGACTATTGTGTACTTTGCATTAATCAAATATGGATTTAGACATTGTGCAGCCGTGGATTTGCCAGTACGGAACTCATATTGGACATCCGTAATTATTCCATGGGTCTCTTCCCACTCAGACAACCTATTCAATACCACTCTGCCCAAAACCTTAACTGTCACATCAATAAGGGTTATTGGGCGATAACAATGTGGGCTCTTCCTATCCCCTTTCTTGAATATCGGGACAATGGTTGCCGTGGACCATGAGGGTGGCATTTCTGTTGGGACTGACGCATTTATTACCCTCACCAGGATCGGTGCCCATGCCTCTGGATTGCTACGGGATAGATCGGGTAGAATCCCGTCCAGTCCCGGAGCTTTATTCCGTGCGAGACAGTCTATTCCTAGTCTCACCTCATCTAGGGTGAAAAAAATAACGTCCGTTCTCTGAGAATCAATCTGTAACTGTGGCTCATCTCCTATCAGGGGCTGGTTATACAGTCTCTCATAATGAGCCAACCATTGCTCAGGTAAAATATTATAGGACAGACTTCGATTATTTAAATCTTTAAAACAGGGGCTGTTTATAACCTTCCTAAATCAGGTGGAATCCTTAAGCTCAGCGGCCTCCTCTAGATCTTCCCAAGCCTTCAATTGAAGTTGGTGTTTCCGAGTCCTGACTGCCTGTTTATACCCTTTACAGCAGGTCATGACCCACCCCCTACCTCTGGGTAATTGTTTAAGTGCCTTCTTTAAGGTTCTAAGGCCATTGGAACATTGCCCATCAAACCATCTTGGCACGTCCCTGAAGCATGTGGGTGCAGGTGCTTTTAAAAGGCTATCCAGTAGTTGAGCAATAGCTTAGAATGTCTGGATTAAATCCTGTCCCTGTGTATCTAGATCTAAACAGTTCTGTATATCCTGCTGACCTCTCCTGAAAAGCGATTTATTAAAAGCAACTGTGTCGACCTGCGCCCATCGCAACCGTCTTCCTTGATCTGTGGCAGAGATCAATCCCCCCCTCAGACTGTGCGAAACCAAATGCGGTCTTGGAGCAACAAGTGACAAAGTTACTGGGTTTTGGTCACTGAATATACTATGCTTAATATTAAAACTGGTGATAAACCTCCTCACTGTATGTGAAACAAAAATAAAATCAATAAATGACGCACAACCTCCACCCTTGTACGTGGGGGCACAGGTGTATCTGGGTGGCCGACAATTAAATCCATTGTGTGGGTGAGCCCAAAGGTATTTAGAAGTACGCTCAGCTCCCTTCCTGACTTGGAGTGCTCCATGTGTGGCCCTTTATTTAATGTGCATGCCTGCCAATCACACTCAGTCACCCTCAAGTTAGGACACAGGTGGCAATTAAAATCTCCCACTTCTATTATGTGTGCCTGGGCTTGTCCTTTGGATTGTAATTTCCCTAAGCAAGTGCTTTATTCCTCAAAGGGTTTTAATCCCTGCAAGTTTGGCTGAGCGTTATAAAAATTAATAAATGCCAAACGATAGTTCTTACTAGCAAATATTATTACTTCCGACTCCCATGGGATCGACTTCCACCTCCCCTGTATCCTTAAATCTACGAACATAATTAGGCCCCCTCTGGCTCTCCCTACACTAGACTTTCGTGCTAGGCAAAAAAAAGTTTTGTACCCTTCTAGAAAAAAGGTATTTACTGGCTCCCATGTTTCCTGAATAGCAATTATATCAAACTTTCCGATATAGCGGAGCCACTGCTTGTCCTGAAACTTACTCATCAAGCCTGCCACGAGATTAATTTTAAATCGTCCAGATTTCACCTCACCTGGGGGCGTGAGGCATCACTATTATCCCCATCTGAGCTGGGAGACCTGCTTTCCCTTTGGTCCCTATATTCATCATGGATGTCACCGATTCCCCCATCATCAGCCACCTCCCTACCCCTTAGATCCTTGGTATGTTTGGTCTGATTGCCCTCCAATCTTACCAAACTCGCTCCCTCTGCAAGTCAATCTGTGTCAGTCAGGTACCTCAGTGGAGTGAAAGCCTTTCTTAACTGCAACGGGTCCCCACTCCATCTCGGGCCCGCTTCCTGTGTAACCATACCATAGGGGGGGGGGGTAAAATTTGGTCAGGGGTCTGTCGAAGAAACACAAGGGTACTGGTTTAATTCCAAGAAACTGCCATAAATTAATGTGAGGATGAAAGCAGAATCTTCTGGGCCATTGACGGGTGCCTCAGCGTGACAATCGAGCAATCCCCTTCAAATATTTTCTTAGACCTACCAATCCATGCCATCCTTCTCGCCATGAGGACATGTCTTTGGTCCGAGCTATTAAACCCAACATATTTTCCTAACCAGTGGGTAACCGTGTTTATCAACTGGAGGCTAGACTCATCCTGTGAGCTATCTCGCTCTGGTATCCCCAGTAGAATCACTGTGTACGGGCAGCATGCTGGTGGGAGGTCTATGACTGGCAAATTCTGTGTGTTATGGACTAATTGAGCAGCGCCACTTGCTCGCCGACTCAAGTGCCTGGGTCCCCCCTGATTACCTCTTTCATTCGGGTTCCTGTAAAGTTGGGTCCGCTGGCCAGTCCCCTGCGTCCCCACCACCTGTCCCCGCCGTCCTGTTTTGTCCTTATGGGATCTGAGATTCAGAGCCTATCTCTGTACGTGGAGTGGCATTCAAACCTAATTGTTGTTGGACGGTGTAGTTAGGTACAGCATCCTTACTAGACTTAACATATGGAGTCAGCGCTTTCTCAATGTTCGACAAAGATACCTTAATTTTAGTGACCGTGTTTGATAGTTCACTTATAAAGTCCTTAAAGAGGACAACCAACAGTGTCACAATTTTTTCCCTGCGAGACCCCCAAAGTTCTTCTTCATCCTTGCCCCGTTCCATGGCGCCCTTAAGATCTGGGTCTTTGGAGTTTTCCTTCGGCTGCTATTTTCCTCTGCACCTTACCCTGTCTCTTTGGGGCTGGCGGACCACTCTGATCCATACATCACCTAGTAGATAACAGGGGCCTACTCAGCGTATTCTGCCCAGCTACCTCGTTGTTCAAACTAGTGCTGGGACTCTGATTTAGGTCGCAAATCTCTTCTGCATCCTCCCCCTTCATCTGTCTCAGCGTAGTTCCTGCTCCTTCTCCATCCACATTTCCAGCTACCAGTGCCAGGTCCCCTTCCATTGTCAGCACTGATAATCCAGTCCTACCCAGCGAGAGCCGCCTCTCGTCTTTATCAATTTCTTTAGTGATTGCTCCCACTGCCTTTATTAAGAAAGAATCAATAGTGCCCTTGGATGTGTCCGGGGATAAACCCGTAGGGGGGCCCTTCCTTTTCCCCATGTCCTGCTTGTACAGTGGACTTGCCCAACTGAACTTCACCCAACAGCTGTTGACACAGGCACAGGGCACAAAGCAATTGCAGAGTCTTAATACCGCTACACAACATTCTTGGCACTCCCGTGCAAAGACTCAGTCTCAGCACCCCTCAGGCTGCAAGTTGATCGACACATACTTTGAGTAGTCGTGTGGGCCTGATGATAAATACATGGATAACCGCTGGCTGATGGCAGATGAAATGGGTATAGCCCGGCCACCTCCGGTCAATGAAGGGCAAGGACAGCCCGCCCTTGGCCCGGGCTTTGCCGGGGCACTGCCCACACGCGTCCTGCACTATGGGAGCCTGCTTCACGCTTTATCCTTGTGCCTCCTGGCGCCGCTGGTGACGATGTGAGCTGCGCTGCAATTAGCACAGTGCTATCTGGGGCATAGAGTCCTGACCCCCTGGCTGCCGGTTACAGGTACGGGCTTCCTGCGCTGCGTGAGCCCGCTTCACGCTTTATCCTCGTGCCTCCTGGCACCGCTGGTGATGGTGTGAGCTGCGCTGCAATTAGCGCGGTGCTATCTGGGGCATTGAGTCCTGACCCCCTGGCTGCTGGTTACAGGTACAGGATTCCCATGTAATTGACCACCCTTGTGGTAAGATTCATGTCTTCATTAAAAACTTCGTAGAGCTTTTGACCTCTCACCTCACACTGTCCAACAAGGATCACATCTAAGTTGGGGACTTTAACATCCACTAGGGATCCCTAGAAAATGATCTAACTCAACTCTTCTTGAACTCTGCACACATTAAAGGGTCAGCACTAGATGCCACTCTGTTAATGATTGTTTTTAGTGGATTGTTATCATATCCTTTTCTCATTGTCTACCAAGGTGGGTCACCCTAAGTGTCAGAAAAGACTAATATTCACACTACCCTCCTTGCCTCTAATTTTCACTGTATCTCCCTACCTTGCCACATGAATATGAGGTGAATGTGACCATTATATCGTCAATGCAGTTCTTCCTGAAATTATAAGTCAGTCTGTTTCACCAAAAGAAAGCAGATTCAAATGTAAGGAACTAGCTTCAAGGCAGCCCAAGGACCAGAAGGACGAGACAAAATGATCCTTTTGTGCCAATGCCTCCATTATTAATCTGGTATGTTTTCCAGCTGCTAGATTGTATTATAAAAACATGCCTTTAAATCCAAATCTTTGTCCATTAAACTCAAATTGAATCAATTAAAAAGTAGCAAAAAAATCGCTTCAAGATTGTGAATTAATTCACCAAACTGGAGTCTCCTGTCTCTATAGATATTCCCAAAAGGAAATGTGAAGAATTCCACTAATTCTTTATCTCAAAGGTCACATGCCTCGCTAAATACTGCCAATCTCCTTTCTGGGCAGGGTATATTACCAAAACTGACCTTCTTCAAATTACTAAAGACGCGCTGCACATTCTTGACAATGGTGAGTCTTGGTCCTAATCCTACTTCACATCGCTGCAGCGTTTGAAACTGCACAACCCAGTGACCTAATTCTCTCTTTGAAAGAATGCTTGGGATTCAATGATATATATATATATATATATATATATATATATATATATATATATATATATATATATATATATATATATATATATATATATATATATATATATATATATGCAAACACCAGGCGCATTCTCCCACTTCCAGGCGGGGGAAGAAGAAAGCACACGGACACCAAATCGTGCTTCAAAGGGTTTTAATAGAAGCCAGCACCAACACAGCACGTCATTACGCATTTCGGCCACAGGGTGGCCTTGATCACATAAAGTAACCACCATTATTAGTACCCTTATATACCTAGCACTCTATGATCATGTGATAGTTGTGATGAAGGACATAGAAGAAATCTGTGGTAAGTAGTACTTATACAAAATATACCAATATACTTGTAATTACTTCACAGAAAGTCTGTAACAGAAATCCTTGGTACGGGCTGCAAATTTGTTTTTCTTTTGCCATAATGATTTCATGGAAAAGTGCAAAATAGCATGAACAGTCTTATCACAAAGTGCAAATGCTAGTTGTGCAAAATACGCAAATTAAAGTGCAAATTGCAATGGCATTGTTGTGCAAAATACGCAATGATAGTGCAAAATGCAAACACCCGCATAAGGTATATGCAGAGTAGCGATATTGTCAAAATGCATCTTTTTTTTGTTAGGAATTGACATGGGGACTTACAAGCCAATTAAAGTGCAAAGATTTTGTAGTGCAAAATACGCGATAATAGTGCAAAATGCAAATAATCGCATAAAATATACACATAACAACAATATTATAAACCAAATGCAAAATATTCATGAATACATTCAAAGACATCTCTCTGAAAGTTGGCAAGGAAGCAAGAGATTAAAAAGACTAGTGAGCAGGCCCAGGATTCTGTGAAAATCAATTGCAAATACGTCGATCATAAAAACATTGTCAAAAAGAAGTGCAGATGTAAATAATAAAAGGATGGAGAAAAGAGGGAAAAGGGAAATGTGGAAATGCTGAAGTGCATAGAGACAAATAGCATATGTGCACAGATTCAAAAGCTGATTTAACGTTCATGTGTAGAAACAGAGATTGTACAACTTCTGTTGAGGTGATCCCACATGGGACACGGCTGGCAAAAGCCGGAAGAGCCGAACTGTATGGGACATCAACTAAGGAAAACAGAAGTCGCCGGCACCAAGAAAAATATGAAAAACAGAAAGGAAAAGAAAAGAAAAGAAAAGAGAAGAGAAAATGAGCAAATTTAACAATGATAAAACAAAGTTTCAGTTGTCAAACAACCATGGAATAAAAACACCTTATTATGTAACATGTATCTTGATATGATCCCTATAATTAGTATGGATACAGGACAAAGAACAAAGAACAGAAAACATCCGTGCAAGTTGCCAATGGATCTGATGGAACACTAAAGGATGTTACATGTAGTGAACTGCCTGTTTTCAAATAAAACTGTGTAAGTCTTCAGTATTATTGAGCCCTGTGGGTGCTTTGCTGTCGAACTCAAGGATGTACCTTGTTTCGAGCTGTCTGAGAAGCTTTTCTCTGTTGCCACCTCTGCGTTGTACGGGAATGTTATCAATAAGGAAATATTTGAGGCAGCTAAGATCATTGTTGTGGCATTTCCTAAAATGTCGCGCTACAGGGTAGCTAGAATCGTTGTTCACGATCGCTCTTAAATGTTGAAGAATTCTAACATGAGCTTGAAGTTTGGTGCTACCTATGTAGTTTAATCCACATGTGCAATTGAGGACATATACCACGAAATCAGACCTACAAGAGTAATGGCCCTTAATTTGCCTGATGTTGGGGCTAAAAGGAACAGAATATTCAGTGGTGTTCTGGCCAAATTTACAAGCCCTACAGCTGGCACATTTAAAAAATCCATTTTTGGGTTTAAGCCATGTGCCGCTGGAAGAGCTCTCAGTATTTGACCTCATGAGTTCTCCTTTCATAGTCTTGGCCCTTCTGAACGTGAGAACAGGTTTAGAGGGTAACATGGGTGCCAGAACTCCATCAGTAAGCAAGATGGGACAATTTTTGGTGACAATGGCCCTAATTTTGTGGTGTTGCTTATTGTAGGTCGTGATAAAACGTGGAGCATCAGGGAATGGACTGTCTGACCCAAGGACGGGCTCGTTAACACTTGAATTGTTGGACTTATCATTTAGCAGTGTATCTCTAGAAATGGATTGCACTTTTTTGTAGGCGTCCCTCAGAGTTCTCTCAGTGTAACCTCTTTCCTTCATCCTCATTATTGCTTCCTCTGAGCATTTAGCCCTCTCCTCCGTCGTGCTACAAATGCGTTTAATACGGAGGAGTTCCCCGTAGGGGATACTTTTTATGAGGTGCTGGGGATGAGCACTGCTGGCGTGTAAGATTGAATTGCCAGAAGTGGGTTTTCTATAAAGGGTTGTCTCAATCTTATTGTCAACAATCATAACTTTAGTATCTAGAAACTCAACAGAAATTTTGTCAATGTGAGAGGTGAATTTGAGATTAAAAGTATTGTTATTTAAAATCTCAATATAATTCATCACACTAATAAAATCACCATTCCAGACCATAAAAACATCATCAATATATCTAAACCACTTAACAACATTAGAGTTAAACACATCAGCATGGGTCCCCATGAGAACCTGCTCCTCCCACCAACCAACATGAAGACATGCATAGCTGGGGGAGAAGCAAGCTCCCATAGCGACTCCCCTCTTTTGAGAATAAATATAATTTCCAAACATAAAATGGTTATTGCACAAGGCCCACTTGATCAGTTCTAAAAGCATGACGTTGTGGTTATGAAATTTGATAGGTCTAAGGTCCAAATAATGTTTGGTTGCGGCAATACCAGTGACGTGTTCGATGCTAGTATAAAGTGATTCAATGTCTAGGGTCACTAAAAGGAACCCCTCTTGCCATTGGATGTTGTTCAGTTTCCTGATAAAATCCCCAGTGTCTTTAATGTAGGTAGACAAATCTTGGACTAACGGTTGTAAAAAATAATCCACATACCTACTTGTGTTCTCACTGATGCTTCCAATGGCCGAGATGATGGGTCTGCCTGGTACCGGCTTCACTCCTTTGTGAATCTTTGGTATAAGGCGGAGCGTAGGGATGGTAGGGAATTCATGGAATAAAAAATGTAATTCGTTGCTCGAAATCAGTCCCTGTCTTTTATATATATATATTATAGATATATATATATATATATTACCTACTGGCGGTCGCCAGTAGGTAGTTATAGATTGGACCTATTAGCCATAGGAAATCCACAACATTCTATTTGGAATAACTTTGGCGCCGGTTGACGAATCTTCGTGAAATTTTCAAAAACTCGTGGCCCGCTCCGGTCTGCTCCTATCCTGAAAGTCTCGGGGTGATTTGTCAAGCGAGGGCCGAGAAAAAAGGGGGTCCCAAAACATGTTTTCCTGCTTAGGATCCAAGCATCCCGCAGTGAAAAAAAAAGCGAAGCGCGGGCTTCCGCGCTTCGTTTTTAATTACGCCCCGGGGGGCCAAGTCCCGGGGGCAAGATGCATATTTGAATGGGGGGCCCAGAGGGGCCCCCCCAGCCCCGGGACCACTACCCCCGGGGTTTTTCTGAATTATGGGGGTTCTCAGCTCCCCCCCAGCCCCGGGGACCGCCACCCCCCCGGGCTTTCATATACATACTGGAGGTACCTGGTGGGCTAGTTGGTCCCCAGGGACCCTCAGGATTGAAGAGGAATTAATTCCCCAACTTTAAAATGCGCCACAGGGCATGTTTGCACGCCTGGCACCTCAGGTCCCGCCCCCTTCCTTCACCATTGTGCAAACGTGCCCCCTGGCGAGTTGTAAGTTGTGGAATTAATTCCCCTTCAATACTGAGGGTCCCAGAGGGCCAACTAGCCCACCAGGTACCTCTAGTATGCGCCAGGGAGCTGCGTTGCAGACAGGTGTTCAGAGACCCTGCCCCTTTTTACACCTCTCTGCAACGCAGCTCTGTGGCGCTTACTGGAGGTACCTAGTGGGCTAGTTTGACACTAGGGACTCTTAGGATTCAAGGGGACTTAATTTCCCAACTTAGAACGGACACAGGGCGCGTTTACACAGTGGTGAAGGGAGGGAACGGGGCCTGAGGTGACGTATGCAAACACGCCCTGTGGCGTGTTTTAAGTTGGGGAATTAATTCCCCTTCAATCCTGAGGGCCCCTGGGGCCCAACTAGCCCACCAGGTGCTTCCAGTAAGCTGAGTCTTATGTATACTTATTTATATACAACAACTGTCACATACACTGCCTTTTATTTTTCTAGTTTGTTGGACATGTACCATTGAGAGATATATTTGCTCATCACCACACCCATAAAGATATTCACTCACCCAAACAACTGTTATAACATGCAGTCTTAACCTCATATACCTACTGAATCAACTATTCACACATCTTTGGGCAGTCACACACCCCCCACCGAACCATACACACATTCACTCTCCCATACAAATACTCAGTTAACTAATCAATAACTAATATAGACCTTCACGTAGCTAGTAACCAACTGGTGCAGCAGTTTACACAACAACTGACAAAGTGATACAGATATTCACACAGTTTAATCACTATCCAATATATTTAGTGAGACACTATAAATTAGTCAAGTAAACAGTCAATCACACTGCTACTAAATCCTCCATCCAGATATTTATATATCCACTCATTCTTCAATGCAGATTGCTATATATATAATACATATTTAAATAACGAACCAAACCACATTCACTGGATGATGTCATCAGTGATGTCATCAGTGATGTCATTTGAGAGGTCATCAGTGATGTCATCAGTGATGTCACTGACCATGTCATGAATGATGTAATTTGTGACATCACCAGCAGTGGATTGCAGACGCGCGAGTTATAGTTAGCAGTTAACTATAACGGAGGAATTTCAATGGTTTTGTACGAGTGAAATGTCCAGCTAACTATAACACCCCTGAAATCTATGTTTTTTTCAGTGAATATATAGGTTTCCTTCATACCTACTGAACAAAACCGAATTCATAAAAATTAACGATTCCTTCTCCTTCATGCATTTGTTTCAAGGATTTCCTCAGAGTTCTGTGCTAGCGGCAGCACTTTTTACCCTCTAACTGAAAACGATTAGAGAAATTATTCATCAATCTGGAATATCATAACAACAATATGTGGGTGGCACCCAGGGGCATATTTACGAGGAAGTGGCGGAGCACGGCATGAGCCACCTTGGCTTAACGCAGCCACTTCCAAAACGCAAGGCTGCACCGTATTTACAAGGATAAGGTGCAGCCCTGCCTTTCCCCCTGCGCTGGCGCTAATTTTAGCTGCCTTACACCAACACAGACACTCTTGCACCAAAGTGCAAGGGTGCCTGCGTTGTAGGGGAAGATTGTTTATGTGCAGGAAGGTGTCTCTTCCTGCACATAGACAATCTGACATGGCAATTTGATGTGTGCTACTTTATGCATCTCACATAGAAGTTACAAAACGTCATTTTATTTATTGATTGTTTATGTGAAGGAATGGTATCCATCCTGCACTTAAAAAATCAATGACCTTTTTCTGTTTCTATGTGTGCTGCACAACGCAGCACAAATAGAAACAGCAAAAACGAGGCGAAATGAAACATTTCTCCTTGTTGCGCCTGTTCAAGAGCAGCTTTTTCCTGGTCTTAATGTTGGCATTGCCCTATATTTACGCTGCCCTTGTAAATATGGGGCAGCGTCAAAATCAATGGGTGTTGCGGTGGAATGCCCACTGCAACACCTATTGCCCTCTCCTTTAACGTTAAGTATAGCATGAAAGGGTGCCTTATTTACAAGGCAGTGGTAAGCCACATTAAGTGGCTTAACGCTGCCTTGTGAAAAAGGCAAAGCCCCTATCGCCACCACAACGTCAGAAGGAGTGACGTTGTGGTGGCGATATGGGCTTGTAAATATGCCCCCAAGTTCTATCTAAAGATCACCGCTCTCGAAGACTTCACTTTAGTTGCTTCAACACTTGATAATATTCAGACTTGGATGTCTGTTTGTCACCTCAAATGTAATCCAAATAAAACTGAGCTTCTTCTGATCTCTTCCCACCCCAACCATTTCTAGATTGAAGGTTGGATTGACTCTATCACCCTCCTTGGTAACTCTACATCCATTATCACTAATGTCAAATCTCTTGGTTCCATTTTAGACTCTTACATCAAGCTACACAAGCATAGTCACACACTAGCCAGTAGGGCTAACCACCAACTAAGGTTGATTCAACATTACACATTTGAGGCCTGATTTACAAAGGTAATTTACCATTTTGAGTAATTTACATTTTTGCAAAAGTCTACTACTTTTTGACTAGTCACAAAATCCAAGTTTAGATTTACTTCAAAAGTGTAACCTGCATGTCTCCACCAAACTGAAGGGCCTGGGGGCTATACACTTTTGAGTAATTTACACTTTTGAGAAAGCTCACTTTTCTTTGGCTATTCACAAAATCTGAGGGCAAATTTACTTCAAAAGTGTAACTAACATGCAGAATTTTTGAATAACCAAAAAAGTTGTAAATATCCTCAAAAGATTAAACCATCCAACACACTCGACCCGGAGGATATTTTCCATCCCCGCTCTGCAAAATTGACTCTGATGCGTAAGGTTGCACACTATGTGGCATGTTGCCTACAGAAACCCTTGGCTAAGAACTCCGTAGCCGCCTGAGGGCAGTATGCCCTTGGCCAACCCTGGATGGCAAAGTAACAATGACACCAGAGATCAGCAGACTAATGGGGACCATTCTAGCCAAATTTGTCAAGGACCCAAAGAAGTTGACCAAAGTATTGTACATGGCAGTAGAGGCCAAATAATCCAGCACATTGATCTCCCCGAACATCCTGTCAGGTTTTGCCCAGAGAGCTGTCATCTTCATTGGCAACACAAACTGTGCCATCTCAACCAAGAGGCATATGTCTTTTCTCATCAAGGCGGACCTGAGGCTGCAATACTTTGCTACTTCTGAAGCTGGCCTTGTGGCCCGGGTGTGAGGGGGTGCTTCTTTGAAAACCTATTCCTGAAGGAATTGGGGAAGTACATGTTGATCATTGCCTCATTTAACAAGGCTCAGACCTAAATTAAGAAAATCTGCACCTCACAAATTTTGGAGGGGCTGGGTGAAGCGAAGAGCACTCGACAAGCCGCTTCCCAAACCAAGGTCCTCAGAGGGCACAGGCATCCCGAAGAGGACAATGGAAGGGCCAGTATGCGTCTGCATCTTTTTTCCAGTGGGTAGAGTCCGTGGGATAAGAAGTTCCTTCAGAGAGACGTACTATCCCTCTATTAGATACTTTGGTAAGTCTTATCTATACTTTCCTTGCTAAAGTAGGGGAAGATTAGCAGAGCTTGTTCACAAGTGGTGGAAATAAACATCAGACGCCTGGTTGCTCCAGATGATCATGGGCTTCCGCATAGTGTTCATATGGTTCATTGAAGCAATGGCAGCACCCACAGCCAGTAATGTTTTCAACCTCTATGATGCATCTTACATGTAAGGAGAAAAGAGTCCTCTCCCGCTCAATTAACTGTTTAAGAGACTTCATAGGAAACCTCTTTCTAGGTACATGGGACAAAGGCTTGTGCTACACCTTAAGTACTCCAATAAGTGGCTGGTGTTCTGCCACTTATAAAGATATACTCAGCCAAGGGGACCTAGTGGTGCATCAAGCCCGGAATCAAACTCATTTATCAATCTGTACTTTTCGCAGATTTTCACAATTGATCTGGACAGAGCAAGTTTACACATTTAAAATTTAACCCCTTTGGCCTATCGGCCACATCCTGATGGTTCATGAAAGTGCTCAGACAAGTAGCTAGGTTCCTGCAAGCATGGGGGATATGATAATTGTCTGACATTATATTTTCTTGATCGATCAGTCACCACTTGGCTTGTTGCAACAGCTTTAGATAGATGGCAATCTCTCAGCTGCAAGGCCTGGGTTTCACCATCAACGAGACAGAGTCTGTCTTAACAACCAACTGGACGATCACCTGTCTGGGGTTTGAGATAAACTTCAATCAGGCAGCTCTCATGTTGCCACCAAAGAAGATATCACAGATCAGGCAAGAGCCAAGGTGATCCCTGCCAATGACCAAGAATTTGCTCCACCAGTTGGATGTATGTCGTTACAACGCACACTTTTACAACGCATGCACTTACAACGCATTTTTTACAACGCAACATCCACTACAACACATTCCATTACATAGCATCACACTACAACGCATTTTTAAAAACTACCTTAACAACGCATTCCATTACATCGCATACTACTTTTACAACGCATACCATTACAACGCATAATATTAAATTGCATTTAAGGTAAGTATTGGATAGTATAGGGGTAAAAATTACTATTCTAACTCCAGGGGGTGCAACAGTAGAGTAAGTGTTGGATTGCGTTGTAATGGTATGCGTTGTAAAGGTAGTATGCGATGTAATGGAATGCGTTGTAAAGGTAGTTTTTAAACATGCGTTGTAGTGTCATGCGATGTAATGGAATGCGTTGTAGTGGATGTTGCGTTGTAAAAATTTCGTTGTAAGTGTAGTGCGTTGTAATAGTTGCGTTGTAAAGGTTGTTCACCCACCAGTTGGATAGACTAGTAGGTCTCTTTGCGTCCTATATACAAGCCATCTTTCCTGGTCCATTTCACTACAGTACCTTGCAGCATTTGAAGTCGTCGCCCCTCAGGAAGAGCATTACATACTTGGGACATATTTCCCTATATGACGAAGCCATAGAAAAAAATACAAGAGTGACTTAACAATGTGGAGGTGTGAAAAGGGAGAGTGATCTTCGGGTCACCCTGGATCTAACCATTGATATGGATGCCAGCTGATCAGGGGAGAGCCTGGCGTGGAGACTTATCAACCGCAGGAAAGTTGTCAGAAGAAGATTTGTGGTAGCCGGTCAACTGCCTAGAACTTCTGACAGGTTCATAAGTGGAAACCAAAGGAAATGATGGACGGAGTGTTGAACATTGCAAGCACTCACCCCCAGTCAACTGATCTGGGTTTTATCCATCACCGTTCTTTAGCCCACTCTGCCACCCCAGTTCAGACATGGCCATATGCAAATTAGTCTGACCCTGTGCCTCATGGGAACAGTCCAGCCCGAACTGCCAAGCCATGTCTTCCCTGGACCGGAAACAAGCTTCCTAGGACCGGTTTCTGGCATTTCAGCCGTCTTCAGCCAGGCTTGCTTGAATCCAGTGGCAAAGTGAGCAAGGGACTCACGTCTGAGCATACCCTGCCAACTTATGGCGAACAAAGCAAAAACCAAAGGAAATGATGGACGGAGTGTTGAACATTGCAAGCACTCACCCCCAGTCAACTGATCTGGGTTTTATCCATCACCGTTCTTTAGCCCACTCTGCCACCCCAGTTCAGACATGGCCATATGCAAATCAGTCTGACCCTGTGCCTCATGGGAACAGTCCAGCCCGAACTGCCAAGCCAGGTCCTCCCTGGACTGGAAACAAGCATCCTAGGACCGGTTTCGGGGTTTCACCCCTCTTCAGCCAGGATAGCTTGATTCCAGTGGCATGGAGAGCACGGGACTCACGTCTGAGCATACCCGTCCCATTCGGGATGACAAATGCAAAAAACAACAATTGATGGACAGAATGCAGAACAATGTCATACATTCACCCCAGTACAGAGATCTGGGCCTAAATCCATCGTTTTTTTGCTCACCATGCCATTCCAGTTTGAACCCAGCCATATGCAAATCAGTCTTGACCCTGTGCCTCATGGGAACAGTCCAGCCCGAACTGCCAAGCCAGGTCCTCCCTGGACTGGAAACAAGCATCCTAGGACCGGTTCATAAGTGGTCCAATGTTGAACCAGGAAGAAAGCAAAATACTGCGTACTACTGAAGATCGACATCTCTGTGGTCTGGTACAAACGTCTCCCAAGAAGTGCCAGATCGAAGCTGATATGGGAACTGGCCAAGGAATATTTGAACTTCTGCATAGAGAACCAAGTGGCAGTCACAGGAGAATACCTACCAGGGAGAGAGAACGAGATAGACAACTTGCTACAGAAATCCAGTGCATTTAAACAGAATCCAGATAGACAATTGGCTACAGAAATCCAATGCATTCAAACAGAATCCAGATGTCTTCACAGCACATATAACAGAGATGCGGTCTGAATTCCATAGGTCTGTTTGCATCCAAACTAAATCATCAACTTCTGAGCTGGAAAAGAGTTCTTGAAGCAATGGAAATGGGTGATTTTCAATGGAGGCCTGAAACTTCAGCAATCCACTGTTGATGAGCCTCTCTCCAGATCCAGCTTCCATCCGACCACTGACAACCTCATTGATGAATGCTTCATGCATGAAACTGAACTAAGTTTGAAGGTAAACTTTCCACTGGGATGAATCTGGTCCCTACATCCAACTGACATTCTATAGCGGTCTGCCTTAACTTTTGACTTTGATCCTGTCCAGTGTAACCAAATAACTGAAATTGGCACTTTATGCTTCTTGGTGCTATTTCTAGTGAACATTTGAATAAATTCATATCTCAGGTTTTTCTTATTGGATGTTTGTTGTTTTGATGTCATTTTATATATTAAAATATTCTCTATGTTTTCTAATTGGTTTGCGATTTTTCTTGTGCAGTTTTTTTCATTTTATGGCTGAGCGCTGCCTAAATGCTTTACACATTGCCTCTAAGTTAAGCCTCACTGTTTTTGTGCCAATCCAACAAAGGGTTAAGCACATGTTTCTATAGTGATGTTTGTGGTTCACTCTGAAAAGGATTCTGTTTTTACTTGAATGGTCTTCTTACTTCTCCCAACCAATAACCTGATTTCTAACATTTAGGAGCCCTCTTTGGTTATAGTAACTTTGGAAGTGTAGTTTGTGAATAACAATGGGCTTACTCTTTTGTGAGTGGGTGCATGTCACTCACTAAACCTATGCCTCCCCATGAGAAAGATAGGACAGTTGGAGGAAGAGATTACACTTGTAAGTTCGGGAACAGCATTTTGTATTGCTTTAGTAGTACCATTGTGGTACCTCTAAATGTACTACAAAAAGCAGTTTGTGAATTGGCCCCTTAGTGTTGAGAACAGCGTACGAATAGGTTGGTGGAGACAAACAAATGTTAGACATGATTAGAGGAAATAGCTCAATTTATGACTGCTAGGAATTCACAAAAGTATTTCTGACTGGTGAATTACATAGAAATATATCCCATACCAGGATTGGGAACTCAGAGGAACAATGTCTGGTTAGCTTTGTAAGTTTGTGAATGCCCAGTAACATATAGATTTGGGGAAACAGCCTTTACAATGAGGTTTTTAACACGTTGTGCCTTTACCACGCATTTGTTTCCACACATGTTTTTACCACGTATATGCCTTTACAAGGCATGCCTTTACCATGCATTTAAGGTAAGTTGAGGGTGCGGGGGGTCTCACTGATGTCATTTGAGATGTCATCAGTGATGTCACTGACCATGTCATCAGTGATGTAATATGTTAGATCATAAGCAGTGCACTCTGGGTATAAATTATAGTTGTCTCATGTAACTATATCTGCTGAATATTTATTGTTTTGTGTGTGTAAAATCTGAGCCTAACTATAACGTCTATGTAGCCTTTGGTTTTTTCAGTGAATTTCTAAGGTTTTTTAAATTTTAAATTCTGTTTCCTAACTATAGGACCCATGTTACCTTTATTTTTTTCAGTGAATTTCAACGTTCATTTATGCGATTTCCGTACTATAACATCCCTGTAACCTTTTTTTGGAGAGAATATACATATCAATATATATATTTTACCCAGTGCCGGTCACCACTGGGTAGTTATAGTTGAGTCTGCTTTTCCATACAAACAGTGTTTTTTATTTTGTTAATAACTTTGGTGCCAGTTGACGAATCTTCATGAAACTTTCTAACAAAAAAACTTTGTCCACATCAGCTCCTTCCTGGAAAGTTTCAGGGTGATCCGCCAAGGCGAGAAAACAGGGGGATCCCAAAGCCAAATTATCCCAATGCTTTTTCCAATAGACTTTTTAGGCAGCACAACCTCAAAAACTGCTAAACGTAATTAGACCAAATTTAGCACGAAGCTAGATTTTGATCCAGAAAGTGTGCTGTTTGTGATTTGGTATAAATCTGTTCAAAAGTTTTCAGGAATTAGGGATTAAATACATTTGTACATCCAGAGAGTTGGGTTCGAGTCTGTTGAACCAATTTTTAAAAAGAGAGCATCCTGATTGTCCTGGGGGCTTTTTGCCATTGGGCCCATTTGCTCCCGCAGGAGACATGCTGCTGCAGGAGTGAAGCTCTGATTGGCTGTGTGCAACATGAAGAAAAATATTTCAGGCAGCCAATACAGGACTCGGGGACTTAATCCCCTGTCCCGAAGTGAAATTTTAAAAATAATATAAGGGGGCAGGGTAGGGATACCCTGTTCCCCTAGGCCCAGGGCTAAAACATATATTTTGTTTTTTAAGTTGGAATCCCACAGGAGTTTCACTGGATATTGGCAAAGAAAATCATGAAATGGTGGACAGGGGATGTTGTGATGAACTAAGGGGAGCTGGGCATGATACCCCCACTCCGCACCTTATCGAGGCCCTGGGGACTCCATTTACCAGGGTCAAAGAAAGATCAGAAGGGAGAGGGGCGCATTGGCTGCTTCCTAGGTCAAACCCGGCCCAGAGACCCCACACCCTAGGGCCAATTAATTATTAAAAAAAGGCAAGGGACTGCACAGCCCCCATTCCTGAGCCTGTATAGACCCAAGGGAACCCATCCTCTTGGACTAAAATAATTATAAGGGAAGTGGGGTGCGAAGCCCCACTCCCCAAGCCACCTATGGTCCCCAGGGACATCATCCACCAAGGCATTACTTAAATATTGAGAAGGGCGTGTGGCCCCCCCCCTCCCTGAGGCCTAAAGGGTCCCCGGGACCCCACCCCCGGGCCCAGCTCATATACTGTGTCCGAAGGAGCCCACCCCAGGACACAATAGTTTTCTTCACGCAGGAGTGCAGGCGCAGAAATTAAATCAGCTCTCACCTTTGAAATTGCTCAGGGAGGGGTCCCTGCAGATAACTCCAGGCCACACACGGCCTTCAGTACTGTGTTGTGTGGGACTGGTTGCTTGTGGGGGGTTGGCCCTGCTGCCAACCCGCTGTACTCAGCCAAAGCGGGGTTGATTTAATTAAAATAATATAATATAATTTTAAAGAAATCCTAGATATTCACGGGAAAAAACGAAAGTTAAGTGACGTTATAGTTAAGTGAAAATTTCAGTCACAATGTAATGTTTTAAACTAAAACAAAACACAGAAATTCACCAGTTATAGTTATCTCTGGTAACTATAACTTGTGCCTAAAGTAAATATACCTCACACCCTTACCGTGCACTGCTAATTGCCCACCATATTACATCACTCATGACATGTTTTATAACATCCTTGATAACATCCCTGCAACATATGAACTATCATAATTGATGAGAAGACGCCAGTTATTGCTCCTGGAGATAACTATAACTAGTACATTTCAGTGGCTTTTTTGGTTTAAAACATTACAGTGTCACTCAATACATATGTATATTGTGCATTTAAGGAAAACAGTTTTTAGTAAGTGATGCACGTGCCGTAAAGAACAGGAACCAACAAACTTAATGAATGTTCATTATTTTCCAGATGCAGTAAAGACAAGTGAGAATGTAAATTAACCTATATCAGGAGGCGCACATTCTTATGAAGCTAGACAGGGAGTCAATAGGGAGGATAGTTGATGGGCATTTCAATGCTCACTTTTATCTCATTATATTTTAGTTGCAGGGAGATCAGCTTCTTACCAAGAACACAGAGTTAGTTAGTCACACATATCCTTAAGGTATATCTTTTCCTTGTTAATATTGAATGCAGAATATTGATCTCAGATTATTAAAAATTCCAATTTGTCTTCAGATACCTACTCTGACCTGAAAATATTGATGTCCAGGAAAGTGACGTGGCAGATTTGTGATCTCCTGTGTCTCACCTTCTACTATTAATCCAATATATTATACTGTGTGTGGTCAGAAGGGATGTGGTAAAGGGTGGAAGAGTGAAGCACCTCTGGTGGATCTAAAATGCAAGATTAGTGCTGTCGGACACATCTGTGTTTGAAATGACTTCTATTTCTCCATTCCCATTCTTAGGAAGACTCACCTAGCCCCAGTGGAGCCAGACACTACCAGCGGCCAGGCAGAGAACTGGCTTAGGGAAGATGTCATTTGAAATTCAGTGGGCTTTCATGGAACAGCTCTGGGTGAAGTTGGGAAACTGAGTAGAGCTCCACACAGCACGTTGGATTTTTGAGCGCAAGGAGACCTGAGATAGGTTTGTTGCCACAGACCTTGTCCTCAGGGGAGTAAGAGCACTAATTTACTTTAGGAGCTTAAATGGGAAACCTGGACATTTTTCCTCATATTGGTTGATGTGCCTCATCACCAATGAATGACTGGTGCCCGCTGCTACAATGTCTATTTACTAGAGCAATTGACAGAGGTGTTCCCATCTATTACTGCTCCAGTTTTGTGATCTAGAACCTTTTTACACCCATATTCTAGTATTCCCTAGGATTAGTCTCATTCTAGGAAAGAATGTCTCCCTTCTAGGACCATCAGGTCTGAGGTTGGAATGTACAGAAGGTCCCAGGATCCGAGAAAGCCTGGAAATAGTACAGTGAACCAATTTGTATTGGACATTTTTATGGCCCTAAAAACATAGCGGCGGGAAAACCTCCACAGCTGTGAAAAGTGGAAAGGTGTCTGAGAGGCCTATCCTGTATATTTTCTTCAAGGTACTAGTATTATCAAAACTTCTCCAAATAGTTTAGACTTAGAAAAAAAAACTCCTAGTGGGCAGAAACAATGAACACCCTTCAAGCCTTCCTGAAGAAGACACAATTTTAGTGGTTACACCACAGCAGAATTTGAAGCTTAAACATTTTGTCAAGAGCACAGCAAGGCCACACAATCCACATATCATATCTTATTGAACACTTTCAAGCAATACCTTCCAGAAAGATCAATTGGAGAATTGTATTCCTCCAGAAGTCCAAATATAAATAGATTTAGCGTACCAATCACCAACTTCTACCCAGTCACTTTTTAGATATGGTCAAGCACATGGAAGACACTTCTAATGTTTTTTTTATTTCCCACAGCACAACATTGAACACTTGTTTCAAACGCTTTTCTACAGAGCGGTGTTTCTCTTCTCCATAACGTGTTATCCCTGTATCCAATTTACTTAACTTTGCACATTGTTCTTAATATATATATGTCTTTTTTACAAACCTGGGGCCAGACGTACTATTAATCCATTTGCAAATAAGATCGCATTGATTTTGCGAATAGAATAGGATTGTGCAACTGACCTATATACTATTAGAATGGTTCACAAAATAATGAGTCGCAGGGGTTGCAGAGTGACCTCTAAAATGCTTCAACACATAACTGTAATGTTGTATTGGCAAGTTACTGCGCAATTACAACATGCATTTTCTCTGAGGAAGAATGCACTGCTTTTGCCAAGCTACCAAGTGTGAGCCAGAGATTCCTACCAGAACCACTTTACACTTGTGGATCCAATTGTTTGCGTCTTGCGGATGCCTAGCACACCTCACTTCAACTCTGCATCTCACATCAATGGGTCCCCCATAGCCTAACACTTTTATCAACTCCTAACAGTCACCATCAAATATTTTATGTTTGAGATGAATTGTTAAATGTGACGTGGCCAAGTTCCTCTCAATCTTTTCTTTATAAATTTCATGTGTACTCCCAGGGAGGGTTACAATAAACCAGAAGCAGATCATGCAAAACACAGGGTCACCCTATTGCCCTGTTTACTTTTATTTGAATTGCCTCCAGTGGTTGATTTGCGAAAAAGAAGTGGCAGGAATCTCAGCAGGAGGCAGCTTGCACTAGCCCATTGCTTCCATTAGTGCTGCCTATACCAGAACTAACTATCAACCATTAAATCCTACAACTGGGGAGAAGGTGTGGCGTAACGGCCAGTGCTGGCGACTTTGGAGCTGGGGAGCCAGGTTTGAGTTTTGGCGTAAGCTCAACATCATGTGATTCTGGGCAAATCACTTAAACTCCCCGTGCCTACAAAAAATGAATTAACTGGTGCTCATCAAAAGCGCTCCAATACCTTTGGGTCGTGTTTGAGCTATAAGCGCCTGTATTGACGATTAAGTGTCAGTGCATGAAAAGCACTCCTATACCTTTGGGTCAAGTTTAAGCGCCGGTGTTGATGACTAAGTGCTGAGCACCGGAAACCACGGGCTCAAATTAAGGACTGATTGCCTCTAGCTCTATAGAAGTGGAGAACAAGGGTGGTCCCATGATCCATCCCTGTCAAGAATCATTATAGATAACCACAGTTGCTTTGGTTTATTTATATAGCTGAGCAATAGTGTTATATTTCCTTTTACGACAAGGCCATACTCGTCATTACTCCCCAAAAGAATGCCCACTGGACCATGTACAACACTGCTTCTGCATCTAATGTAATTACTCTCAAATTAATATACGATTCGGTTACACCGTGCATTACCGTCGTTTACATATCTGTGCACAATGTGCCAGTGCGAAAAATGTACTGCTCCTCCCCAATTAATGACTGAATTAATGGAGCTATTTTTTTCCTATTTTAGATATCTACATTTTGTATTCCATTCAGCATTTAATAAAAAGGTTTGCCTCACTTATTTTAACATCTTCCCATGACTGCAGATGGGAAACAGCATTTAGAATGCGGGCTGAGCTAAGCGGGCCGTTTCCACGCCAGTGGAACAACCCTTGCCTAAACCACGCATCTGCCTTAAGCACGCATACGCCTTAACCATGCATATGTGTGGTTAAGGCAGTCAGCGGTCTAGATATGCGCATGTGCAGGGAGGATAGGGAGAGGAAGCTCCGGGACACAGCCTAGTAAGTGAGGCTAGAACCTGGTTGGGTGGAGGTAGTTTTAAAGGGTTGGGGGTCGTTATAGGGCTCAGGTCGGGGGGTTTGGCAGGGGGCCAGGTTTTAGGGCTCATTAGTTCTAAATGCTGGGGCCAGATTTTAGGGCGAAAGGCAATGGGAGGGGCATTTTTCAGGGGTGGGGTCAGTTTTAGGACTCAGGGTGTGGAGACTGGGGTCAGGGTAGTTTTTTGACCTTAGACAGGGTTTTAGGCCTCAGGGAGGGGGAGGGAAAGGGGCAATTTTCAGATCTGGGGTCAGTTTTAGGGCTCAGGGTGGGAGATGCGGGGGTCGTTTTTTGGGCAGGGCCAAGTGTTAGGGCTGCGAGTGAAGAGTCAGGGTAGATTTAAGGTCTGGGGTGTGGTGGATTGCAGGGCTGGGGTATCGGGTGTTGGGGCCCAGGGTGGGGACTGGGGTGTGCACAATACCATGCATATCCCTTTAGCAGTCATGCCTTTACAACGAAATTCGTCGTAAAGGCATGCGCGGTAAAGGCATGCATGGTAAAGGCATGCATGGTAAAGGCATGCATGATAAAGACGTGGTCGTGGTTCAGACCGCGTTGTTTAGTCATGCGTGATTTAGGCATGCATAGTTGTATCATACAACCCTGCAGACCGTTCCAAGTTATGGTTAATAAAGATGTTTTATCATTTCTTTGAATACTAACAAATAGTTATTGCAAGTTTGTGGGCTGAACCTACATAAAGCTTTGCAATTTCACTCTGAAGTCCATCGAGGCCACCTGCTATATCAGTATGAGAGTTCGAAAGTCTCAATGAATTCTTAAATAGTTATTCTTAGGCAGATTTTGTTGTACGTTTAAAATATAGATTATTTAAAGTTGCTTTATATTAATTTTTCAAGAATCACTACCTTCTCCTCTCTGTAAAGGTTCATGTTGCATTGAGGGGAAAGCCTCTTTTGGTCGTTTTTTTTTCTACGCTCATATTTTGATTGGGTCACAAATTTAGCTTATTCGCCTTTTAGTTTCCACTTGTCTTCACTTCCTTGCCTTTATTTCCATTATTTCCCCAGTGGTATTGCTGATCTCATAAATTATTTGTCCATGGTCCCTCCATCATATAACTCTTTCTCCACACATGCATGAGGGAACCCATGCACGAGTAGAGCCAATATTCTAGCGTCAGTGTTTAACTGTCCTGGGGTCTCATTAGGAGTTGCCTGTTATTTGGGGCGCGGATACAGAGGCCAGCTTCTCGGCATCAAATATGGAACAATAGTGGCATGCAGACCCAGGGATATGGGGTCTTTTTCACATGAACTCAGAGCTGGCTGGAGCATTCTCCCCTCTTGGGATACCTTTCCTGCCATTTCCTAATGAGGGCCTTAATGCTTTGTTTCTCCTTCCTTACACAATTAATAATTATTTTCCAGTTTCACTTTTCTTCTCTTTTTTCCCCCCTGGTTTGTGCCCATGGAAAACTTTTGTTTCCTCTCCTGAGTTAGGGCATCCTTGGCAATTATATATGCGTAACCGAGCTGGTTTATTTCCATTAATTCCTCAATCTGAAATAAGCAACTGCTGGGTCACTCATGTATTCGAAGCAAATTTCTAACTTTCTTGGAATTAACGAAGAATTTAAAGAAGAATTCTCTTAAACTGTACCTGATACAGCAACATGGGTATACAAAATTGTAAACATTAACGCCTGTAAATTATGAAATGTATGCATGATGCATTTACATTAGCTAATGTATTTGCTCCACAGGGGAAATATTTTCCCCCTTGGATAACCCTCTCCTAACATTCACCTACAAATTGCGCCCTGTTTCCCACTCCAAAATTAGATTTCCCCCTGCCCTTGAAAGACGTCACTCTCTGACCATTTTCAAGGTTGGAAACTACTCGTGAAAGGTTTGGGTGTACACATAATATGCTGTTTTAGCAGATCTTCGCCACTCTATACGGGTGTACACAGTCTTCAACACCCACAAGCAACCCCGTGGCCAGATTTACTTGCATCTAAAATTATACCATATTGGTGCATTTTTTTTAAGTGAGTAAATTAGATTACTAGTGCAATTTTTGATTTCGTCAATCACTGACATAAATTTGCTCTCATAAATGGATGTGCATGCACACTTTATCACACTAAGTTGTTATGTTATGGTATTTGTAATGTGTGCTATCAGCCACAAGGGTATCCTGGCGATGAGCAGATGTGTGTGCCTAGCCCTGTCTATGGTAGGTTGGTTAGTTGAGAAGCCATGTCAACAGCATCATGCAGAATTCACGCAGAGAGCGGAAGTCTCTCTGATATAGAGTGGGAGGTTGTTCCATGTTCTAGGACCAATCAATGTAAGAGAACACCTGTCCTCCTGATCAGGTTCTGTATATGCGTGGGATGTTTGTGTGAGTCCGGTGGAGCGGAGGTGTCTGGATTTTTGGTGGAAGAGATGTGACTGTTCTGGTAGGTGGGGCCTGAGTTGTGTAGTGCTTTCAGTGTGTGTGTGTGAGGGGTTTGAATTAAGCACATTTGTGTATCAGGAGGCAGTGTAGTCCCTGAGATGCGATGTGATGTAGGTTCTGTTTGTGAGGTTGAGTATGAGTCTGGCTGCATATTTCTAGATGGTTTGTAGTCTTCTGGTGACTTGCTTGATGATCCTGGTGCAGAGGGTGTTCCCGTAGTCCAACTTGCTGGTGACTAGGTCATGAGTGACAGTTTTTCTACTGTTGCTTGCAAGCCATTTGAAGATATTCCTCAGCATCTTTAGGATGTGGCAGCAGGGTGTAGTGACAGTGTTGACTTGTGCGGTCATGCTCAATTTGATGTCGAGGATTATTCGGAGGTTCCTGGCATGGGTTTTGGGTGTGGGCCCAAATTTTGCCAGCCACCAGTTGGACTCCAATGGTGAGGTAATCTTGAGGGACACTATCAGGGCCGAACTGGGAACCAAAACCGGCCCTGAAAAAGTGCTCGGTCGGCCCCCCCCGGGGGTTGGGGGTGCGGCTGAGCTCTTTGCCAGGGCCGGTTTTCTGCCCATTTTGCTACAGGGACGATTTTGCACCTATGCTGCACAAACGGCCCTGTAACAAAAACGGCCCCCAGGGGCCCAAAACCGACCCCCACCCGTGCGGCGCACCAGGGGATTGCCCGGTGCCCACTATGGCCAGTCCCGGCCCTAGACACTATTTCTGTCTTGTCTGTGTTGAGCTTGAGAAAGTTAACTTTCATCCAGTTAGTGACTTTGGTCATGCAGGTGGTGTTAGTGTTTCGCTGATCAGTAGGACTCATATTGTGAAGGCATGGTGTGGATAAGGGTCAGATGGAGCCCCCAAGTGACGGTTTGTTGCAAAAGGGATGAGTGGGTGATGTTGCTGCAGGTGGCAGGAGGCACGGTGAGATGATGGAAAATCCAGTGTTGTCACTTCCTGTGCAGATGGGCTATGAACGTACGAATACCTTTGCCAATCGTGTGGGCCCAAATTTTGCCAGCCACCAGTTGGACTCCAATGGTGAGGTAATCTTGAGGGACACTATCAGGGCCGGACTGGGAACCTAAACCGGCCCTGAAAAAGTGCTCGGTCGGCCCCCCCGGGGGTTGGGGTTGCGGCTGAGCTCTTTGCCAGGGCCGGTTTTCTGCCCATTTTGCTACAGGGACGATTTTGCAGCTATGCTGCAAAAACGGCCCTGTAACAAAAACGGCCCCCAGGGGCCCAAAACCGACCCCCACCCGTGCGGCGCACCAGGGGATTGCCCGGTGCCCACTACGGCCAGTCCCGGCCCTAGACACTATTTCTGTCTTGTCTGTGTTGAGCTTGAGAAAGTTAACTTTCATCCAGTTAGTGACTTTGGTCATGCAGGTGGTGTTAGTGTTTCGCTGATCAGTAGGACTCCTATTGTGAAGGCATGGTGTGGATAAGGGTCAGATGGAGCCCCCAAGTGACGGTTTGTTGCAAAAGGGATGAGTGGGTGATGTTGCTGCAGGTGGCAGGAGGCACTGTGAGATGATGGAAAATCCAGTGTTGTCACTTCCTGTGCAGATGGGCTATGAACGTACGAATACCTTTGCCAATCAGGTCCAAAGACCTTAACGAACAGTGACAACATACTCCTTTTACTTTTCAGCACATATATATGATGTGATTAGCCGTAATGTACAGTTAAATATAGAAAGTATGTCTCACTTGCAGGGTCATTTGTCAGAACATTTGTGAATAAAGATGAATACAATGTGTGCTACAATGTTTAGGACTTAATATATTTCTTATATCCCCTTGCGTTATTTAGACAGAATACACACTAAAGAGATTTTTTATAACAAGGACAAAACAATGATTTCAATTTAACAATAATGTTACTAGACTCAAAATATCAGGGAAATGCCACTGATGTGGTAATCTTCATCCAGAAATAGGGGCTTCTAGAGGCTGATGTGCCAACCAGATTGAACAGCTGACATGACGAAACAGTCTCTGAATCCATGTTAAAGTTATTGCAGCTTCAATGGTTAAAAATATTTCCAAGACCTAAATCAGCTGTCGTTCTCCATGGCTGGTTCTACCAAAAGCAATGGGCCCGATTCACAGAATTAACTTAAGACAAAATCCTAAACTTACTACTTTTGGTATTCACAGAATGCACTTACTACTTTTGGTATTCACAGAATGCGCTTACTACTTTTGGTATTCACAGAATGGATTTACGACTACTAACTTTACGTCCGCACTCGGGCTGGAAATTCCGGCCCGGAGGTGGGGCTTACGGGCCGGAGGCGGAGCTTCCGGCCCAGAGGTGGAGATTTTGGCCATGGCTAAATCTCCGCCACTGGCTGGAATCCCCACCTCCGGGCCGGAAGCTCCGCCTCCGGGCCAGACGCCCCGCCTCCGGGCCAGAAACTCCGCCTCCGGGCCGGAATTTCCGGCCCGAGTGCGGACTTAAAGTTAGTAGTCGTAAATCCATTCTGTGAATACCAAAAGTAGTAAGTGCATTCTGTGAATACCAAAAGTAGTAAGTGCATTCTGTGAATACCAAAAGTAGTAAGTTTAGGATTTTGTCTTAAGTTAATTCTGTGAATCGGGCCCAATCTGTTTTGTTAAGGGAAAATGACTCCCTCTGGTTTGAAGACTTTTATCTTCTCAACAGATTTTCCTCAAGAGCAATGTCCCTGCAGATGAAAAATCCTACTGTGCCTGAGAGTCAGAGCAGGAAAATGTATCCTACAGTTCTTGAACCAGAAACCCGATGTACTTAGTTTTGATGGCAAAAACTGGTTGCAATTGACGTCCAGCATTTTTGTCACCAGTTTAGAATTGTGTGATCCGATTTATGTATTGATAGGTAGGTATGTGAAATTCGGATTCGCAGTGTATTATAATCCATGAACGTCATTTGGGGTCCACCAGGTTGCCAAGTCATCCTGGCTTGCTCTTCGTGACCCCTGGCACTGCCTTTACAGCTCCTGGCTTCAGTGGCTGTAAAGGCAATGTTGATAATAGAATGCATTTATGACTTGAAGAGCACTGTTTACTTTCTGCTATTTCCCATCATGACCTGGAACATTTAACCTGTTCTTTATTTAAACCAATACATTCTAGGCCTGCACGAAATTTTAATTACGCCGGAATAACTACTTTTGTGATGCTAAATTACAGGAATTATGTGATTATACCAGCTTGAGTAATTTAGAGTAATTTGGGGCAACAATCCTACCTCAGGAGCTCAGGAACAACAAACTAATAGAGATCGAACAGATGACGACTGCTGCTGTACATTACATTCTTGTAGTATTTAGAGGATACACTGTGTTATGAATAATGTGGGTTTCCAGTGTTTCTTCTTCCAGCAACCACATCATTTTTTATGCACAAATGTGAAATGTTCCATACGTGTGAGCACGCAATTTAATATATAGGTGATATATGAAGTATATAGTTACCTGTGTTAGTAACAATAATATAGGTGATATATGAAGCATATAGTTACCTGTGTTAGTAACTTATATTATTGTGTAATTTGTACCCATAAGGGGATGTCTTCAGTCTCAAAGTCATGTGATGTCACCTCCTAGGAGGATTCTGTTCCAAAGAACATGTGATGTTACTTCTTATGATGTCATTGGGTCAATGTGGGGTGTGATGTCACTTCTGCGACCCCAGGCATTTTGGTGAATTGATATTCATGTTATAATCCAACCTACCTCATGAGGTAGATCAAAAATTGTGACTCACTCTGATTGGTAGGCACCACCATGTCTGTCATCACCTTGAAATAAAATTTACTTTTTTTTAATGCAGCCAATTCTTCTCAAAGGAAGTGATGCTGTTTTTTTTTTTAAATGGCTTTCTTTAAAGTTCGTTTGAAAGTTGACAGTAGTCCATTCCAATAAACTTGTTTTTACATTCACGGAGGGGAAGGGACGCTGAGGGGGCCTATACCATTTGGTAAGTGGGCTACCACCACAACTTTGGAGCCTGAACCTTTTCAATGTTTTAGGACCAGATTGTGGTTATAAAATACTGATATTGATACATTACATGCCATTTGTTATTTGGAAGGGACGCCCACAACACACACCGTCCAGATACACACCTTCAAGATACTGAAGCAATTTGGAATCACAATCCCATTTTAGGAGTCTCAGAGTAGTACAATTAGCTTACATCCTAGAATTAACAAAGCTCAAACCTCACAGTATTAGTAATTCAGGGCATTATATTACCATTGGGATATGCCTGCAGTACTCATAATGAGGATGTTAGTTGGCCTATAGCCACAGCAGGCTCAAGTGCTTGAAGTTCAAGTGTTCGAAGTATCTGAATTCAAGCCATTTCAATAGGAGGGGGGCATTGTTTGTTTCCACTTCCTCTGGATTTCCCAATGCTGTGAAGATTTTTACAAGGGACTGGGATTAATTTGACAGTTTGGCATAGCAAGTTATCAAAGTCAATCATTTTGGCCAGAAGATTGGACGCTATTATCTCCTGTTTGGGTAGCAAACACAGCCATAACAGAGACGCAATGTGCCACTCATTTTTTTATTTCATTTTATTTACTTTATTTTTGTGTTTTATAGAGCGCCAACTTGACCCGTTAGGGTATCAGAGCGCTTTACAGGAATCATAGAATTGTACAAAAGGCTTGGAATCATAAAGTAAACAATCGATTAGGAGGGGGTGGTGCTGGATACATAAGGGGTAGAAAGACACATATGTACAGTATACATTTATAATGACTCTAGACAAGACCCCATTGCTGGTTACATAGTGGATAGACGGACACGTATGTACAGTTTACAATTAAAATTACTCAAGATAAGAAGGGGCGTGGCCGAGCCGAGCTGCAAGATGGCCGCCGTGTAACGGGGCTCTGCCGGCCGGACAACTCATCCGTTAGCCCATCCGGTCTCTGCCTTGATTTTTGTGCAGGGAAGATACGGCGGGAAGTGCCCTGACGCCGAGGATCCCGGCGGTGCTGCTGCGGCAGGAATCGGCTGCGGGAATCCGGAGATACCTGCCCTGGCGGGTCCGGCGGCTGGGAGGCGCCGCGCTGGGCGGCGACATCTGCTACGTGAGGCCCTGGTCGCGGGCCGTTGACCGAACGGCGCGTGGAGACTGGCGTGGACGCCTATAGAGCGAGGGATGCCATGCGATTGGAACCCGAGGTGGAGCGGTGGGCCCCTGCTGAGCTGTGGACGGCCTTCGTTGCGGATCCGGAGCGCGATGTGTGCTGGCCTGACGGACTGAATGCCTGGGCCTTGCCGACGTGGCCGCGATCTGCGCTGATGATTGTGCCGGTGCTCCTGCTGGCGTGAAGCGGCGGGAGACGGAAGCTGCGACACCTGGTTGGCGAGGCCCGATCCATACCTGCAACGAGGGGACTCCGGCTGTCTGGCTTGTAGAATCTGTGCCCGGGTGACTCACCGGGCTGCTGCCTGAACGCGGTGAGTCCGAAGTTGGGGTGCGTCTGGCGCCGACCCGCGACCTGAGTGAACCGAAACCTGGCTGAGCCTGACCTACCTGGAGAGATTCCCCGCGGTGTGTGAGGGCCGCTTGGAGTGGTGATTATCTGACCTATACGATCCGGGCGCTTGGTGGGGCCCGCGGTGTGCCAGCTGCCTCTCTTCATTGGTGCCGGTGTGTGGGGACCCCTCGGAGGCGACATGGGGAAGTCAGACACCAAGCAGCGGAAGCTCCACTTTGAGAAGCAGGCTTCCCGCGGTGCTGTGGCGGTACCGCCATCGCCGACTGTGGTCCCTGAAACGCAGCTAGACCCAACACCGGAGGATGATGTCAGGAGCATGTTCCGCGACCTTAAGGGCTGCCTCAAGGAAATCGACGGCAAGCTCGACTCCATGGCCCAGCGGCTTGATGGCATATCACATAAGGTCGACCAGCACGAGGAGCGGTTCGCGGCAGTGGAGGCGCGGATTGCCGACTGCGAGGAGAGCCACGGAGACACCCAGGAGAGGTTACTTCGCATGGACAAGGTCCTGGAGGTGATAAGAGGGCGCAACGAGGATTTGGAAGCCCGTTCCCGAAGAAATAACGTGCGTATTATTGGCATTGCGGAATCCACGAACATTGGCAACATGGAACAATTTGTTGAAGGAATGTTCCGCGAACTGTTTGGGGCGGACCTGTCGGCCATGTTCCTGGTCGAGAGGGCGCACCGCACGTTGGGGCCGCGACCTGTGCCCGGAGCTCCGACAAGACCGATCCTGGCACGTGTTCTGAACTACCGAGACAGGGATACTATCCTGAGGTTGGCGCGTGAAAAAGGTGAGCTCAATTTCCAAAATATGGCCATCTCCCTATTTCCGGATTTTACGCAAGCGGTGCAGGCTGCGAGGCGAGAATTTATACCGGCTAAAAAAATATTTCAAAAGGTGGGGACTAAGTATGCCATGTTATACCCGGGCAAGTTGCGGATACACCACAAAGGGAAGCCAATGATCTTTACAGCCGCGGCGGATGCGCTCAAATTTGCGAGGCAGGCAGAGCGATCGCAGCGTGAGCGGCGAGATGATCAAGGCACTCCTCCGCGGGGCCAGTTGAGCGACACTGAATGACACAGCGCGCTATGACTTTGAGATGTGCTGAGACACTGGACTCTGTGACTGTCAGGTACACGGCCTATAGCCGCCTCTGGGGGTACATGGGGCCTACAGGGGCCGAAGGATCTGTCCCGGACCTGTGGGACTGGTTTGACTTAACGCGGCTAACATCGCTGATGCCCTACGGAGCACTGCAGGGGGAGGAATATCGGGCCTCCTTAGCTGTAGGTTGTTGTACTGCGTTAACAAAAGGCAGCAATGTTCGGCCACCCTGTCGCTTTTAGACGGGGGAGTGAGCCGGTGACCCCACGCCCTGTGGGATGATTCCCAAGATACTGTTCCAGGACATTTATTGTTGGGTGGGGTGGCGGGGGGGGACTGTATCTCAACCTGATTGGGGGGTTGGAGTGGGTGGAGGGGGGTTCTGGTTATTGTTTGATGGTACTACCACACTGCGCTTTCTTACTGCACCACGACATGCTGATGCGGCCTTGCCACAGGCCGACTTTATATGGTTGCCGATCCCGGGGAATGGGCAGCGGGGGGATCCCCTGTGGACCCTAGTACGTGGGACATTGGCAACCTTGCCACTATATGGGACGCACACATATAATCCTCCCTGACCGAGTTGCGCTGCCTTACTTGGAATATCCGCGGTCTTAATGATCACCGCAAGATACGCTTGACTCATGCACATTTGACACGACACCAAATTGACATGTGTTTCCTACAGGAAACGCATTTGGCTCGCAACGCCGGGGACAAGCTTCGATGTGCTAGATGGGGCGAGATACACTCCTCAGGCTGCTCCAGCTATTCCCGGGGAGTGGCTATTCTTATCCGTAAAGGCCTTCCCTGGCAAACAGTTAAGGTAAAAGCTGACACCGAGGGGCGCTATATAATACTGCTCGGGAAGTTATTTCACATGCCGATGACATTAGTTAATACATATGGCCCCAACTCGGATGACCCTGGCTTTTTCCGTCATGTCTGGCACCTGGCACAATCACTGGGCGGTGGGGCGTGCATGTGGGGAGGGGATTTCAATGCCGTGCTGTCGCTGGAATTGGACAAGGAGGGGGCTGCTCGCGCGCATCACCCGCAAGCTGCAGGTCTGATACGCGGCCTAATGGCAGATTATAATCTACTGGACTCATGGCGTGTATTGCATCCCGCGGTTAGGGAAGGCACCTGCTTCACCCCGCACAGAGGAGCCTGGTCCCGCTTGGACTTCTGGCTCTTGACCCCGCAGATCCATGCCTGGGTGTCTGCAGTCGCTCACAAGGCACGCACCCTCTCAGACCACTCCCCTGTTGAATTGACTCTGAGGGTCCCCCAGCCATACATCACGCCCTTCACGTGGCGGCTGCCGCCACAGGCCCTGTCAGATCAGGTGTTTCGGGAGGATATCCATCAACACATACTTGACTACTTTGAGCACATTGAGGGTTCCGTGACGTCGTTGGGCACCCTGTGGGACGCGTTTAAGGTGGTTATCAGGGGCCACTGCATTGCGGGACAGGCCAAAGTCCTAAAGACTATCAGGGGTGCGCTAGGTAAATTGGAAGATCGCCTGCACTCTCTGGAGGTGCAGTACTGTTCGGACCCCTCGACTGCCACGTTGGCGGACACTCGCACCACGCTAACTGAATATCAGGCAGAGGCTGACAGGGAGCTTAAATTCCTGACTAAGCATGCTGTGGCCCGCAGATATGGGGAGGGGGATCGCCCGGGAAGAACGCTCGCCCTCCTGCTGCGCTCGCAGCGGCCCTCTCCCTTTGTCTCCTCAGTGATGACTGAGGAAGGTGATACCGTGTATACCCCTCCGGAAATACTGGATACCTTCCGGACTTTTTACAGGGACTTGTATAGGGCTCGGGCAGCCCACCCACAGGCGGAGCTATCTGACTATTTCGATACGATACAGCTTATATGGTTTAATGCGCACCAAAAAGGTTACTTCGATCGACCATTTGAGGTAGACGATGTACGGGAGGCAATTGGGTCATTAGCAGCCGGCAAGGCGCCGGGACCGGACGGCCTCCTGGCGCAGTTTTACAAAGAATATGCAGATCTCTTGTCCCCCCGTCTGTTGGCAGTATATGCGGAGGCGGTGGAGTCAGGTATACTCCCAGAATCCATGAGGGAGGCTGTCATCATTACCCTCCTGAAGCCGGACAAGGATGTCCAGCAGTGCGACTCCTACAGGCCATTATCATTAATCAATACTGAAGATCTTTGCGAAAATGCTCGCAACTAGGCTGCAGCCGGTGTTGCCCCTGATGATCCGCCCGAATCAGTCGGGCTTTGTACCGGGCCGATCGACGTCCCACAACCTCCGCACCCTCTTCGGTGTACTGCACTATTTGGCCCCACATGTTAAGGTGGCGGCGGTGCTGTTGGACGCCACCAAAGCGTTCGACTCCCTGGAGTGGGGGTTCCTGTTTCCTCTGCTGCAGCGCATGGGGGTGAGTGAGGCCTTTATCAGATACATTAGACTGCTCTATACTGGCATCACTGCTAGGGTAAGGGTGAACGGGTTGGTCTCTGCGCCCTTTGCCATTCGACGGGGTACGAGACAGGGCTGCCCCCTGTCGCCTCTGCTTTTTGCCATCGCCACAGAACCTTTGGCTGCCCGCATTAGACAACATCATGCGGCCAGGGGCATTGGCTTCTCGTCAAGGGCGCTCACCATATCGTTGTATGCAGATGATGTTACGCTATATGTTTCTGATCCTCAGGTAAACCTCTCCCCTTTGACACGTGAACTGCTGGAATATGGACAGTTGTCGGGAGTGAACATAAATTGGGAGAAGTCGGTCATTCTGCCCCTGACTACCGGGACTCCCCGCTTTACCCCGGACTGCCCGCTGAAGTGGGCAACTGGGCCGGTGCGGTACCTGGGGATTTGGATAAGTACAGATATGCAGCAGATATGGGCAGAAAATTATGGGCGTGTGACGGGTTGGGTTGAAGAGAGGGTTGGTCGTTGGAAGCATTTGCCCCTTTCGCTGGCTGGCAGGATTGCTGTGGCTAAAATGGTGATCCTGCCTAAACTCCTCTATTTATTCGTGAATATCCCGCTGCCCCTGACTGCACATTTTCTGCGACAGATGCGCTCACTGATGGTGGAGCTGGCCTGGGGGGGTAAACAGCCGAGGGTGTCCTGTGAGACCCTCACTCTCCCACAGAGACAGGGAGGCCTGGCTGCACCAGACCTCTCATTGTATGCCTACTGTGCGCAGGCACAGTTCCTGCACTACTGGGCGCACCCCACACCGTTTCAACCGCACGTGGCGATCGAGACTGATAGGGCGGCCCCGCTGCCACTGACTGTGGCACTCTACGCGCCCCACATCCGGAGGTGCGCGGAGATCGACCCGGTGCACGCGCTCAGGTGGGCCTGGAATGGGCTGAGACGTAGGGCCGGACTAGAACTTCTTTATACCCGCTCTGTGCCCCTGCGCGGGAACCCGATGTGGCCGCCGCTGCGGAATATGCGGACAGGGGAGCGAGCCGCGGAGCTGGGCCTCCGCACTGGGGGTGATTTGTTTCCGGGGGACACCTTCCTTACGCCGGAACAGATGTGTGGATCGGAGGCTCCGACGCTACTGGACACGCTTCTTTATTATCAGCTCCGCCACTCATGCCGGAGGCTGTTCCCCACCTTCCCGGCGCCACCGCCGGATCTGCTTGCTTTGGAAAATGTGTTATCTGTGGAGTCTGGGCGCAAGCTGATATCCCGATTGTATGTGCAAATGCAGGCTAACCACCCCGTGCTGCTTCCGGCGGCGCGGGGCCTGTGGGCGGCGGAATTGGGTGCGGTTATTTCTGATGTACACTGGGAGTTGTGTTGTAAGCTTCTTGAGATTCTGTCCCCCAACTACAGGCTACGCCTGATACACTTCAAATACATACACATGACTTATCGCACACCAAGCCGGTTGCACCGCATGGGTTTAAGGGACACCGATGAATGCTGGCGCTGTTATGCCCCGGGGGCCACCTTTATACATATGGTGTGGGGCTGTCCTGAAGTGGCGCTGTTCTGGACAAGGGTGGTGGAGATAATATGCGCAATCACGGGCCTACAGATCCCATGCACACCCCAGGTTGCACTGCTGGGGATTTTACACATGGTTGAGCCCAAACACCGTAAGCTGCCAGCGATGCTATTATTACTGGCCAAACGACAAGTTGCTATGCATTGGGGAGTTGCCACGGCACCTAACATTAGGGTATGGGTTAAGAGCGTTGTCTATTGCCACATCCAGTTAGCCCTGTACTGGGAGCTTATGCCGATGCGATCGCGGCCTAAGGATATATGGGGACCCTTCATACACTGGCTGGAGCTCACTCCGCTACAGACGCTGTAACTCGTTGCTATCCCCTAGGACGGGAGGGAGAGGTTGGGACTTGAGGTTGCCCGTGAGGCGTGTTGGCTGCTGTCGGGGTGGGGAGACGCTGGTGGGAGGAGGTGGCAGATGGACAGCTGGGTAAAGCGGGCATTGACGTGTACCACTGAGCTGATGTCCCTGAAATTCTGTATTTTGTGCCTTGTTGGTGGGGAGCCGCATCGTCATTGCTTGAGATATGTACACAGCAGTGAGTAGCATTGTTTTAAGTTTGTTACTGAAAATGCCAATAAAAAGAATTAAAAAAAAAAAAAAAATATTACTCAAGAAAAGGCCACAGGTTTCTTTGTGGGGTGACTGGGTAATTCAAGGGGAGCCAATAATCGGAAATAGATCGGGGACTCAGTGGTGTTTGAAGGCAGGATTAAAACAAGAAATTTCCCCATAAGGAAGGTTTTGGCATCCTTTTTAAAGCCTGCCAGAGAAGGGATTCTTCTGATGGCGGGTGGGAGAGAGTTCCAAATTCTTGGAGTGGCCCCAGAGAAGGCCTGATTGTAGGTTTTTTTTTCGAAAACGTGCTGGTTGGAGCAAGAGGTCTCTGAGGGACCGAGAGTTTCTGAATCCTCCTGAGACCACAAGTGTCTGTGCAAGATATGCAGGGGCGTTTGAGTATGAAGCCTTGTGTGTAATGCAAGCTAGTTTAAGCTTAATTCTTGCCTCAAGAGGAAGCCAGTCCAGAGCTTTCAGGTGTGGAGAAATGTGGTCGAATATCCTTATGCCAGTAAGTTGTCTGGCGGCCGCGTTGAGGCAGGCTTTTAAAGATGCCAGGGAGATATTGGGTAAACCAGAGAGGGTAGAACAGCTATATTCCAGTCTAGAGATGACACATGCTTGGACTGCCATTTTTAGGTCAGGAGCATCGAGGAAGGGTTTCAATTTCCTTAGGTAGCTCAGGTGGAATCTAGCTGATTTGGCCATCGAGTTGATGTGGTCCCGCATATTCAAGTTGCAGTCAAGGGTAATTCCCAGGGATTTGGCCAAGTCCACGATGGTTGGAGGGCAATTTAAGGCTGTGGTAGCTTTAACCCCTTGAGTGCCCATGACGAGATGGTCTCGTCATGGGCAGCGGTTGCGCTGTGCCCATGACGAGACGATCTCGTCATGAACCCCGCCCGCTAATTCAACGCCCGGCACAGGGCGGGGAAAGGGCGGGGCACACAAGGGGTTAATCCATGATTGAATTTCAGGGCCACGCTTCGACATTTCCAAAACGCAGGGATACGCTGTATTAACAACTATGCGGTGCACACCAGTGTTTTCTCTAGTATTGGTGCTAAAATTAGCTGCCTAGCACCAACTCAGGCACCTTGCACCATAGTGCAAGGGTGCCTGCATTGCAGGGAATGATTGTTTATGTGCAGGAAGGTGTTACTTTCCTACACAAGCAATCATTCATGGCGTTTTGCCCTTTCTATGTGTGCTGCAGAAGCAAAAACTAGGAGAAATAAAGGTATTTCTCCTCGTTTCACCATTCTAACGCCTGCTCTTGAGAGGCGTTAGTTTTTGGCACTGCCTCAGATTAACAGATCCTTGTAAATCTGGGGCAGCGTCAAAAAGCAATGGGTGTTGTGGTGGACCGCCTACAGCAACCCCTATTGCACGCCAGCCGCGGTCCGTGGAGGGAGTTCCGTGGGGCAGAAAGGCGGGGCGGGGGAGGGGCAGGGTGGGGGGAACTAAACACCGGAATATGGATAATTGGATGTAAGTAAACAATTAAATAAATAAAACGAATTTCGTAGCGCGCGCTGCATCACAAAATGCAATGCAGCGCGCGCTACGAAATTCCTTTTATTTATTTAATTGTTTACTTACCTCCAATTATCCATATTCCGGTGTTTAGTAGCCCCCACCTTGCCCCTCCCCCGCCCTGCCTTTCCACCCCACGGAACTCCCTCCACGGACCGCGGCTGTTGCACGCCCCTTTCACGCAGATACCTGCGTGAAATGGTACCATATTTACAAAGCGGTGTAAAGCCACAAATAGTGGCTTAACGCCATTTTGCAAATAAGGAGCAGGAAATTGCGCCACATGAACTTCGTTAAAAGTGACGTTCCTGTGGTGCAATGCCTTTGTAAATATGCACCAAAATCTTGCAGAGGATACCTATAGTTTGATATCGCAGTCAAGGAGAAACCTACAAGAATGGGCATTATACAGCCTGAAATGAAATATTCTCTGAGCAATCCACAAGATTGGCTATTTGCAACCAGTTGAATATATGCTCTGAGAACTCCACCTAAGAGCGGCATGGGCCAGTCATGCAACTACTCATGTTATTATGTGCTGTGAGGAAGCTGCAAGTGAACAGTAAGGCGCAAGAACATTGGAATGGCAATACAATCAGCCATAATATATGCGATGAGGTGGCCACCCATGAGCACCTTGGAGCTACCCATAGGAATCGCCATTACATGCCAGGGTCAGAGTCAATATGCCAGTACTGGAATATTTAGAAGAGTCTAGGACTGGTGAAAATTACCTTCTTGGAGACTGCGTTCAGGGGTAACAAAATATATATATTTAGTGGGTTCGGACGGTTTAACAATTAACAATTTTCTCCCCTAAAAGAGCTGCATCAAGTCGCTTGGATGCTCACTGGTCACGCCATCTGTTTTACGTATTGGTTACCTTAGTTTCTGCAAAGTACAAGAAATTTCTGCACTGCACTTTCTAATAACATGTTTGTATTTATGTGAAGGGAATGCTAAGCCGAGATCTCAAAGCAAGTGACAATGACGTAAACGCAGGCGTGTGCGAGAAGCCAGTGTACTTCGAAGCATGAGCTGTTGTTCTTTGGGAAACAGGCTGTGATCACGTGATTTGATCATACTATTTGCCTCATGGTCTTGTGCTGACTAATAAAGCAGCTGCTGTAGATCTATGTGATTGGATTCAGAGCCAATGGCAAACTAAACTAAAAAAACTGCTTTGTGGAACAAGCTCCCAGCCTTACAAGCCTGTCTTGGTCTCTAATAATAATTGTACCTGCCATGCTTTTATTACAGTGGACTGACTCTGCCCAGTGCTTTCAAAGTATTGCAGACTCTTTGCTTGTTTACTGCATTGGAATACTATCCTTGTTTCCAACTTCATTAATGCATTAAACAATTATTTTATTGTAGAGAGCCTCATGTACCACAAGGGTCAATGGTAGACTGATCTCCTATTTTAATGGCAGATTGTGCATTACACATGTACTAATTAACATCAACCCATACTTCATAGAGACAAAGAATGTTGGTCTGGTTTAGAATTTATTCTATTAGGTCTTGTGATTAAACTATCAATTAATTCATTAGGTCTCGCCTAGGCAGCGCGCATGCGCTGCCCTAGGAGGGCCCTTAGTCATTGGTCTGCACCTTTTCCCCACACTTCTACTGTACTGTCTTCAGTGTTTTTTTTGCTCAGATCCATTATCTCCTCTCTCTTTGATGCTGATTTTCATCATGCCTGACCTCAAGATGCTGTAAATGTGGCCCGTGTTTCTTTTTTTCCCTCCCACCTACCACTTCTCTGTGTTGCTACCCGCCATCACTTCTCTTCTGCTCGTGTTGTTTTGCTCATGACTTTTTATTAATTTACAACGGGGCGCTTCTGTGGGTTCGTGTGTGGCTGTGCCTTTAATCTGCTTTTCTCCCCTTGTCTGCTCATCATGTTCACGGTGGTGCGTCGGGCTCCCAGGAAGCAGCTTTCTGGTGAGTCCTCGATGTGGCCACTCCTTCACTTGGAGGCTGCCTCACACTAGCATCTTCCACTGCTGACCCACATGGATGTGCTCCCAGAAATGTATGTGGGGTATAGCTTTCTGCTGCTTTCTGCACCGCGGAAGAAGTTTGCAGGCAGTACCAGCGAGGGTAGGCGGCCGATAACTAGAGAAGCCCAGGTTCCTCCATGCTCTCACTCTTGCTCAACTCTGTTTATAGAAAAAACTAGAGTGCTAACTTGTGAGTCACAGAATATGCAATACTGGCCTCCATGCTGTCTTAAAAAACAGCTGTAGCACACTTAACTCTAGTATGTAGAAGATTAATTTTATGGATGAAAATGTGCTTTAAAGCCACAGTGTATAAGTAATGCTCTAGGCGGTGTTTCTTCTGTGTTTATTTATATTTACGTTTTATTCGTGTTATCAGTATTCATTCTCATGTATTTTTTTTTTTGCTTGGGGAACAGCATCTGGTATTCTTCCACTCTTGTTAAGGAAAATGTACGCTGCTGTTTAAGTATATCATGTTGCATATAATCATAATACTTAATAAAGAGGTATACATTACGTTAACCTCGCCACACCCTCTGCTCTTAGTAGATGCTTTAAATGGAATTATCTCCTTACAGTAAAAGTCACTGAACGAGAGACCAAATGGGGCTGTGAGTCTGACCCTCACTTTTGCTCCTCCCATGTCTGTCTCTGTGCCCATCCCTCTGACTCTGTAAGTGTGTATCTCTCTGCCCGTATGTCTGTCTTTCATTATATATCTATGTCCCGCTGCCATCTTTTTGCCTGGTTCTCTCTCTGAGTCTATTCTTCTGTTTTATCCCAGTCCTGTCACTCTGATTATCTATGCCCCTGTTTTTCTCCTGGCCCCTACCAGCCTGTGCCCCTATCTCCATGGCACCCTCTACTTCTGCCTGTCTGTCTCACTTTGGCTCAGAGCATATTTCTCTCTTTCACATCGTGGTTTGGTTGACCTATATCCTGCTACCTGTTTCTGACCCTCTACCTGTCTTGATTTTGCAGGCTCCTTCCCTACCACTGTCTCTGTGACACAGTCTGTCTCCCCATCTTGATTTCCGTTCCACCTTGTTTCTCTCGCTTATGCCTATTGTATGTCTATCTATCAGTCTGTCTCTATTCCCCTGACCTCTCTGTGTGTCACACTGTCTGCACCCCCTCTATGTACCCGCAGATGTTTCACCTCTTCCCCCCTTGCACCAGCCCATACAGAAGGAAATTCCAATCCCATAATTCTCGCACCCTGAAGAAGCAGTGCACCCTGGAGCAGCTTCCCACTCTGTCTGGGGCTGTTGTTGCCTCGGAGCCCCCCGCTACAGCTGGCGAAACTGGAGCACCCTCGGCATCTGGTGCATTTACCGCCCTGGAGCTCCTACGGCCTCGTATATACATGTTTATTAATAATTATAAGCTATACTTTCAGTGAGCAAGAGTTCAAACTGTGCTTGTAGAATTGCAAACAGGGCCAACCCCACTCAATTCGAGAGCCAGGATTTAGCAGTTAAGACACATTGATACCCATTTTTTTAACTAAATTGTACAAAGTTAAACGAGAAAACCTGTACACATTGTGGCATCCTCCCTTGAATTGTGTTATCAAGCAAATTATTTATTTCACTAAAAAAAGGTTTTCTTCATTATCACATATGAAAGCACTTACAGATATGTGAGTTAAGAATAGTAGTTACACAAAAATAACACTTTAAAAACTTCTCAGTGCAGTGCCATAATGTACCTATTAGTGTCAAAGCTTCCAGAGTAAAGAACAGTCGATGTTGTAGCACCCAGGATAATGAGCAGCACGGCTACATACTTATAAGGTCCCAAAGGCGGGACCTATTGGCTATGCCAATGCTTGTTTTTATTTTGCAGTTTGGTTTGGCACAAATACAGTAAACTGAGCCAGTGAAAAATGCAACTAGCATACATTTCTCACAGGTACAGAAAAGAATACTGACATTTCTGACCCTACTTAGGCAAAGCTATGGGAGGCTGCGAGTAGCCAATCAGATCTTTCTTTGGGCGCTCCTTTGTGATGCCAATGCATTGACTGTAGGCTGCAGGTTGAATGCAGGTTTCAGGCAGGCAGTGTTCATGCCAGTAGTGGGCCGTGTGCTTTTTTTAAAAATGAGATGGGGAGCCAATGCAGCGTGTCACACCTACAAATCGCAGTTTTCCTATCTTCTTTGCAGGGTGTTGACTGCATTTTCACAAAAACAAGTGTGTGGTCTTGCTGTCCTCCAAAATCAGAGATTTTCAGTTTGGCTATAAACTCAGTACATTGTTTTCTGTTGAGCAGTACTAGGGATTGGAAAATAGTAGGTCTTTACACTACAGAATCACTCTATAGTGATTTAGAGATGCGTTATTTGTAAAATGGAGGTGTGCAGCTCAAACAGTCAAGTAGACTCGTGTAGATAGAAAATTGACTTCTTTATTTCAAATTTGTAAAAGACCATCCAACATAAACGCTCCAGCCAACGCGTTTCATTCCCTTACCGGGAACTTCATCAGGGCGACATATAAAAAGAACTCAATCGAAAATGTCACTAGGCTTCATAAGTAGCACGTGTTCTGCAAAATAACTGGAACCCTCCCTTTCTATCCACTCTGTTGTCAAAGTGGGTTCCGAAGTTTCATCTGGTGGAGAGTATTGCACTCAGGCCTATTCAGACAACAGGCAGATATAACGCCTCCTTAACGCCGAGTCTAATATCCTCTCTCCCCGTACGTTTTGATTTAGAGATGCGATCTGAATATCTGCCTGCAGTTGTGAACACACGCTTGGTAGGTAATTAGATGCTCAGGAAAAACGCACATTGTGGGTTTGTTTGTACAATCTTGTATTTTTCTCTGTGAATATATAGTGCTAGGATACCTGATTTTGAGTGCAGCTTTCATATTCTTGAGCCTTGACAGTAGGCATTATTTTCATTCTTTGGAAGGTCATCAAAGATACACCATGGCTTCCATATACTTCCATCTCAGGAGTAGCAGATGAATCAAGCATGGTTTTATCATTGCTTTTTCATATTTGTAATTTTAGCTATTCTAAAGTAAGAAGACAAATCACAGAATGGGATGGGGGAGCTATTTAATCATGACATGGATCCTCTTTGAAATCTCTGTTTGAAATCAGCATGTATGTTCAGTAGATTAACAGTCTCTAAACTAAGAATACCAGCAATAATGCTAAATGTGATGTATTCGGTAAAAAGGTCCCCTTATTCACTGGGAATATAACATTTCCTAGCTATCGTGAAGTTTCAATTCTATTAAGGACGCGGAGGGAAGGGTTATGCTTTACTCTCTCATATTTATTGCTCAGCAGCATTAACAAACAAACAACAGCCAAAGACTACAAATCCCATGAGTCTTTGAGATGAACACCATAGAGATAGTCCCATATAAGCAATATCAAAGGACAACACTTTTTCTTTCTTCTGGCGAAACAACAGATCCCGCATTTCCATTAATAGTCTTGTTTCTGGTCAGATCCTGCAACGACAAGAAGGTAGCATCAGAAAAGGGAAAAACATCTAGTATCCCTGTATGAACAATAAAGAATTAGGTCAATCAATCAGCCAACATTGACACTCTAAGCATTAAAGCAGACTCCAAACATTATCCGAAAACCTCCCAAAATAGAATACTTTATCCAATACGCAGACTGCAACTGTCCTAGAGGGAAGGGACATGAGTCTAATGGGTGGGATAATCCTCGCCTCTGCGTCCTTAATGGATTTTGAAACTTTCCTTCATGATAGCTAGGAAATATTATATTCTATGTTAGGACCGGAGGCTCAGATTATGCTAGATCAAAGCTGATCGACCACCAGAGAAGCCATGCCCAAGATGGGTTTAAAATAAAAGTCCTTAAAGGTAGAATCTGTGGACCAATCTGCCGCTCTAAGAATGTCCTCTAACTGCCCGCCAAGGGCAAAGGCCTTGGAAGTCATGGCACCCCTCTTTGAATGGGCTTCGAAGGTCATTGTATCAATGCCAGCTTGCTGGAGCACCCATCTCACCCAGCAGGCAATTGTGGCGGCCGTCACCGCTTTGAAAGGTTTCTTGAGTGACATGAGAAGTTGAGAGACCCCTGGAGGTCTGAATTCATCCGTGATCCTTTCATACGCTCTAAGACAGCGGACCACACACAACTGAGGGCGACCCGGAAAAGCCGGGTAGTGAACCACCCTAGTATTAGACTTTGTGCAACGACCCACAGTGAACCACACCCCTTCCGTTGTGAACACACGCGCCATAATTTCAAAGGCTCGGACATCCGAAACCCGTTTGCACAAGATAAGACAAAGGAGCATTGTTAGCTTACCTGTTAACTCCTTACGAGAAAGATAAGAATTATCCTGCCAAGACTTCAGCAAACGCAAGACCGAATTCACATCCCACAAAGAGGAATACTTTGTCAACGATGGGGTAGAAGGCGTATGCCTCTCCACAACCGACATACCAGAGGGTGTTCCCCTACATGGACTCCCTGAATGGGCATGTGACCTGCCGATATCGCTGAACGACTCACATTGATCGAGCGATAGGCCATACCTCTGTCGCCTAATTCCGACAGGTAGTTGACTACATTGATCACATCGGTCTACACGGGATCAAAGCCCTGTCGCAAGCACCAGCGTGTCCACTTCCTCCAGGAAGATCTATATCGCCTGATGGTATACTCTGCCCATGCCTTCTTTATAAGGGACAAAGCTGTCTGCGAAAGGCCCGGGACTTCCCAACGTCCCCGGTAATCCTCCAACCCATCAGATGGAGGATGCCCTCTCAAACCAGTGGGTGTAAGTTGCCTCAAACGTCCGTCAATAGAGGAGGTGTCTGGGGAAGTTGGATTGGAAAATCCATAGAAAGTTCCTGAAGAACTGGATACCAGACTTGAGATTTCCAACACGGTGTCACCAAAAAGGTATTATGGCAAACGGGGAAAATGCATACCCCCGAAGCAGGCTCCAATCCTGCAGAAAGGCATCTGTCGCCTCCGCCAGAGGGTCCGTGCGCCAATGAAAAAACAGGGAAGTTGGTAATTGAGGCATGACGCTAAGAGGTCCACGTGACAGGGACCCCACCGAATCATTAGCCTCTGAAAGATCGCAGAATCAAGTTTCCAAGCACTGTAAACCTGAAGGTGTCTGGAGGGCCAGTCTGGCGTCTGATTGAGAGACCCTGGTAGGTACTCAGCTGTGATCGTCAGACCGCGAGTCAAACAGTAGTTCCAGAAGTCCTTGGCCAAATCTGCCAGGCGTTTGGACCGATTTGATATATCTCACCACCGAGATATTGTCCATTTTCAAGAGGATGGCGCATGAGACCTTGTTGGCCGCCAGACTTTGAATTGCGAAAGATCTAGTCAGAAGTTCTAAGCAGTTGATGTGCAAAGACTGTTCGTGCACGGACCAATGCCACCTGTAGTAACATGTCCACAGCGGGCGCCCCAACCCTGCCGACTGGCATCTGACTTGATGAGCAGGTCGGGGCTGAACCGAAGATGGCCCGCCCATTCCAGGCCTGCATATGTTTGAGCCACCACTGGAGCTCCTCCTGGGCTTCCTGTGATAGGGTGATCTCTTGTCTTTAGGAGAGTCCGCAATGCAAACGCTGCGTCTTCAGACGTTGAAGGGCCCGGTAATGCAACGGTCCCGGAAAGATCATCTGGATTCACGATGATAGGAGCCGACGATTCGGGATAGGTGACATAATGAGAATTTCTCTCTCTGCAGGGTCGCATTTTCTGTTGGGGCAATCTGAGGCATTGCCGTACCGTATCGACCTCGAACCCCAGGAAGGTCAGCTTTTGCGTCAGCATATAAACCGATTTCTGGTCATTCAGAATGAACCCCAGATTCTGAAGGAGATCCTGAGTCAGTCTGAGTTGGGCAATCAAAACATTCTCCTTCTGGTGCATCAAATGAATATCGTCCAGTTAGACTATGAGGCATGCACCTCGAGCCCGAAGCCACTCCATGGCTGGTCTCAACAGCTTGGTGGAACACCAAGGGGCCGATGACAGACCAAAAGGTAGACAGGTGAACTCGTAAATTAGTCCGTCCCAATAAAATTGTAGGAAGCATCTCTGGGGAGGAAAAATAGGGACCGTCAGGTACACATCCTTCAGGTCGAGTTGAACCACCCAATTGTTCGGTAAGAGCATATCTCTGAGAAGATGAATACCTTCCATCTTGAAGTGGCGATACACCACCCACTGGTTGAAGTCCCGAAGATTGATTACCGGTCTGAAACCCTTTTCTTTCTTCTCGACAAGAGAGATATTGCTCAAGAAGCCATCTGAGTGAAAGGTTGCGTGCATGATAGCCCTTTTCCGCAGGTGGTATTGTATCTCTCTGTCTACCACCTGCGCATATTTCTTGGAAAAATTAAGAGGTGTGGGGCGAGATGTCTGGTGTGGGGTTCATGGAGCTCTATGTGAAACCCCATCACTGTCTGTAACACCCAGGGATGCCCTGTAATCGCTAACCAATTGTGCCTGAACCACTGCAGCCTTCCCCCCACCTCTGGTCGGAAAGAAGGGATAATCCTTACCGGTGGGTCCACCAGGTGCATTGTTGGCTCCACGGGCTTGCCATTCCCCCCACGACCTTTGCCGCGTCCTCTCGACAGGTAGAACCCTCTGAATTTCCATCGGTCCTGCCACTGCATGAATCTTCTGGCCTTGGCCCTGTGGGGGTTGGTGTTGGAAGGACGGCTGGCGGAGCGCCCTGTACTTCTTCCGGCTCTCCCAAACATTTGTTGACTGAATACCTTTTTAATCGATTACTGGGCCTTATCCAGTGAGGAGAAGGTGTTCACAAAGTGAGATAGATCTTTCATAAACGGATCTCCGAAGAGGCCTCCATTCGCTACTAACCCAGCCTCAATAGAGGCTAATTCTCCAAGTCGAGATTCGATCTTAATCAATAAGGAGCGTCGACGCTCTGTAGATAATGCGCAATTCGCATTATCGAGAAAACAAAGTGCCCTTTGCGCCCAACCTGAGAGGATCGTGGGGTCAATGAGATGGCCTGTCTCCTTGGCATCCTCTGCCATGTCCAATATCTTGGTAAGTGGCCCCAGCAAATCCAAGACCTCATCTTGGCAGGCCTGCCAAGAACGGTCCAGAACCTTTTTCGGATCCTTGATAAACTTACCAATGAACGTGGCCATTCTAGCATAGATTTCTGGGGTGCAAGCCACTTTGTTTGGCAGGGAGGGCTGGGGGCACCCTAAGGCGGCCACGGACCTCTTGGTCCATCGGCTTCTGAATACAGCTAGCCACATAGGACGCCACAAGGAGCGCAGGTATACAATCTGCAGAGTGGGGATGGTATATGTCCTCTGGGTTCAACATACCCGAGAGGTCAGCCGAGTCCTGGGAATAAGGCACCGCCTTCTGGTCTGCTCGGACCAGGCTCATTGCTAGACTCCTCATCTGGGGGCAGGAATCGTCATCAGGGGTACCGACCGGCTGGGAATCCTCAAGCACCTCGCTAGGTTCCAGGCGTCTCTTAAGGAATGCCTGGCGCAGCCTATCAATGCCATCTTGGGAAGTAACGGCCCCCCTAGTGGTGGTCGTGGTCTTGGCTTTAGCTGTGCCCTTTGAGAGGCCCTTTGGGGGCACCCTGGATTCCCCCAATCACCCTCAGTTGAAGTTACCCCTCTGCACGAACCATAAGTTCAATGATACGGCGGCTCAGGGGTTCAAGGGCGGAGGACACTGCCCTTTCCAGGGATGCATCAATGGCATCCACCAAGCCCATACGGATAGGGAGAAGTGGCTGTTCCTCTTCAACAGGATCCCAGGGGTTCATTTCACCCGCCATTAGCAGTCATTGTTAAAAAAACACAAGGTTGGTTCCCAGGAAAAAGCATGGTGCTGTGCCCCCAAGGCTACCACAGGTCAGTAAATAAATACAAAATGTGGCCTCAATTTATACCAACCCCCACTTCTTGGTCAGAGCAAGAAATAACCACCTCAAGGAGGAACTAGCGGAAAACTGCTATTAACTAGTAGGAAAAATGCTTTGCGGGTGAACCGCAACACGAGCGCCAGAAGAGAACAAGTTAATTTGTCGAGCAAACAAAGCCTCCGTCTCCCGCCAAACGCGCGAACAATTGACAGCCCGCTACAGCCGGAAACTGTCAGAGGCGCACACGGACGGGAGCCGAGGCACATCAGAAATGTCAGGAATTCTCCCCCGCCCTCCGCCTAAGGTGCACGTGCCTCACGCCCTCTAGTGAGGTTGGGATCACACAGTACCACGGCGACGACGGAGGGAGCCGGCGAACTTGCAAAGAAGAGAGGACTGATCATAGACGCACTGCTTCCTCAGTCGAACACTGCTCCCCCGCTCAAGGGCAGCCCGATGGAAGCGCTCGCAGATGAGTGGGAAGTTCAAAGAAACGCTGCAAGCTGCAAGCCACCCGCGATCCACAACGCGGTCGCGGTGCGAAGATGCACAGAAAACTGGGCAGTACCAGTGAGTCAATACAACAAGCAAAGTCAGTAAAACCAATACCAATAATAAAAACATCACTATAAAATATCGATCACTGCACAATTATGACAGAAAGAAGCAACATCAAAGAAAGGCACCTATCTGGCTGCTGAGTAGCGAAGAAAGAGGAAGTGCTGTCCTTTGATATTGCTTATATGAGACTATCTCTATGGTTGTTTGTGTTCATCTCAAAGACTCATGGGATTTGTAGTCTTTGGCTGTTGTTTGTTTGTTAAGGCTGCTAAGCAATAAATATGAGACAGTAAAGCATAACCTGAGCCTCCGGTCCTGACAGGATTAAGACAGTCTGGGCAATTGTTAAAGGCTAGTCAAAACTGCCCCGAGTCAGATGTGATTGTTGGAGTTTAAATGGCAGTTATTTGAATCACGCTTTATTCTCAGTCATGTTGACACATCCATTCAACTGTTATATTTCGGCTGAAACAAAAGGCGTCTTCAACTAACACTTGCCTGCTTACTTAGTACTGGACTGACAGGTTCCTTTCCTTTCTTTATTAACAGATAGAACATCAACAAGAACAAACTTAAAACTCATCATACAAATAAGAGTGTGCAAAATCTGGAATATGTTTGCAGAACAAAAAACATACTATAAATAAGCATTAAGTTAAAGGAGATTAAAAAACAGAAAGAAAATCACCCAGATAAAATGCTAAAATCACACCAGAAAGTGCTCAGAAAATAGTGCCAATAAGAGGGAAATTGCAGATAACCAATATCGTCTTGTTACTCAACCATAATTATCACAACAAAAGTATTGTAAGACTATAGTGTGATGTGCTAACATATAAAATACTCAAGGAATGTTGCCAACAGATGGGGGGGCAGTCGCTTTGTATCTAAGCAACTACTTGCGTACAGGACTTAAGAGACTGCAATCACTAAAACCCTAGTGCAGTCTCTTTTACAGAGTCTAACCGCATTTACACGATCTGTAAATCCCAGTAAGCGACACATTGACACAATCCACCTGGGTTTTGGTTTACAATACTTTATGCAAAAGAATAGTAAATGTTCTTCTGTCTCATCAGGATGACCACATACTGGATACACGACAGACGTATCCTGCGAGGCCCACCATGCTGAAGTAGAAGTAGCAATTGGCAATGTGCCATACCTAAATTGCAAATAAAGGGCCAGATGTAGGAAGCCAAATTGCAATCACAAATGCAGATATTCGCAGAATTCAGAGTTTGCGATTGCAATTTAGCTGTGTGCAATGTAGGTAGGCAAATACCCTCTCGCAAAATAAGGAATCGCAAATATTGTGATTCCTTATTGTGCGCAAGCATTTAGAGAATCACAATTTGCGATTCCCTAAATGCAATGCTAGGAGGCATCGCAAATTGCGATTTTGCCTTAAGCAATCGCAAATTACCATCAACTTCAAGTTGGTGGTAATTTGCGATTTCGTTAAAAAAGCACTTTTTTGTTTTTCTCAAAGTGCCATGTGGATCACATACATGTCCTTAGGGCATGTATGTGCGCCACATGTGCACACATGCACATTTCAGTGGTGCAACAGGGTGTCCTTTTGGAACCCTTGCACCCTTGAAATTGTGCACGCAATTTGCGAGTACCTCTTGGTTACTCGCAAATTGCGTGTGCAAATCCCATTGATTCCTATGGGTCTCTTGGCCAATAGGAATGAATAAGAAGGTATTCCTTGATTGCGAATCTCAATTTGCGATTCACAATTAAGGAATATTAAGGAATCACAATTTTGCGATTCCCACATACATTCCATTTTGCGAGTCCTTAATAGCGATTCGGTAAAAATTCCTCAGACCTAGTATTGTGCGAGAGAAAATACCTGATATGGCTGCCCGGAGAGGTAGATGACTTGTTATGGCTGCCAAGTTGGGCCCAAAACCTTGATTTAACCACGACTTCAGTAGATGTCAAAATAGAGCAAGGATCAGACTGCATAACCCCAAATCATATAAGGACTCTTTAACATAAGCCAACCACTCAATCTTCTGAATGTTATGTAGGCTCAAAATATCAATAAGGCCATCTCTATATGGATGTAATTCCTCAATGGTCCATAACTGAAGCAAATAGAGTATTTGCTTTAATCAGGCCAGCTCTGCAATAGAGTTGAGTGCAAGATCTAGCCAAAAGGGAACTAAATAAGTACCTCCCCCTGTTATATTTCATATCGGTACCCTAATATAGGTTTAGAGAACACTGTACTCTTTCCCTACATCATCTCCCCTTCATTTGATATGAACGAGCCTTATAAGGACATAACTCCAAATAAGGACAGAATGCCTTATAGGGACTGAACGCCTTATAAGGACTGATGCCTTTTAAGGACTAAACCTTTCACCTAGTTCTATGACGGGGGTGGGTTCTGCTAGATCGATATTGCTAAGACGTCATCCTTAGGACATATGAATAATTTCTGAGTACACTCTCCAGGGGGTATACTTCACCTCTCCTATCTACGCACAAAGGTTTAATCCACAACGTCATCCTCATACTGAACAATGGGTAACATAGAAGTATAGGTGCATCCCCAAAAACATGGGGTATGTCCCCCGGGCACTGAATACTAAGTCCTCTAAGAGGTTTCTCTGTTGTATCTCAATGTTGTATGAAACAGTTCTTGAGTTTATTTCAATGAAAGCTTTATTGATGCTTTTTCATTTCACAAAAGTTGAGAACTTCATTTCCCAGAATCCATTGTGGAAAACGTATAATTCTGAGTAATTATGATAACATATACTCCCAATGCATTTCGGCAGTGATGCCTTCGTCAGGGGCTGTTCTGAAAATAATGGTGTTGATAGTGAGTATAATGTATATAATACACGGGGAATTAGTCTCACCCAGATATTGTGAAGTGTGTTAAAATTAAAGCAAAAGGTGTAGGTACTGTGATGTGATAAGAGACAAAACGAGATACAACGGGTAAGGAGAATAGCGCAATGTGAATGAATATTACGTGCATATACTAAGCGTGCCTAAACGAGAAACAACAGATGAAGTGAATAACGCGAAATGGGTGAACATTATGTGCACGTATTAAGCGTATCTAGCGGTGTGATTTAGTGAATAAACATTGTATGGTGCTAGTTTTAAAAAACGAGCCCTGAGTGTTTATTAGTTAGTGACACCGAGTTTGGATCATAAAGATGTAGCGTAAGTTACACTTCTTTAGCTAGTTCTAATAGCGATTTGCAGACCGTGAAGGTGCGTTTAAAGATGGTAAAACACCATGCATTTCTAAACGAGTAAAGTATGCTAACGGGTTACTAGATCACAGCCATAGTGAAAAAGATACGAAACGGTATGAATATTTTAACGCTTACCGGGTGTAGGATGGCTCGAGATACTGACAGTGTCTGCCGTATGTGGGACGTGTTCTCGCGATGCTTCAGATAGCGAGATTGACGTGCTCAGGTGAAATATAACGTGAACTAACGTAAAGGTAATAAACAAAGAGAGAAGACTCTAGAGTGTGGGTTAATGACGAGGTTGATGTGTATAGGAGAAATATAATATAATATGGAATAAAGATAAGTGACGGACTACAATGAAGTTTAAATGTAAGGTGTACCACGTACGTAAAATAAAAAAATGTAAAGTAGGGAAAAACATGTAGAGTTGGGAATAAAGTAGATCACAATAATGCAATGGGTTAATGGCGCCTAAGAACAGAAACATTATAAATATATGATTCTAGTTGGAACGATTTCAAGGAGATGATGAAAAGTAATACAGCGAGCTTAATTGAATTAAACACATAATAGATGAATAACCTTTGACAAATGGAAGGTAATATACATAAATTCAATGGTGCCAAAATTAGATTATTAAAGGTAACACAAAAAATCTATTCGATCATTCATACCGAACGGTTTCATGGAGTTTAAAAGATAAATCCAATAGTTTTCTCGCTGTAGTAGGAAGTTATGATTGTCTCTCCCTTCTTTCTTAGCAATTATTTCAAGGATGCAGAATTTTAGCTGACTGATGTTGTGGCCGGCTTTCAAAAAGTGTTCAGTCACTGTAGATTTCATTTGCTTGGTTCTGATGTTGGATTTATGTTCATTCAATCTGACTTTTATTTTTCTCTCGGTTTGCCCTATATAAATTTTCCCACACGGGCATTTAAGCATATAGATGACGTTAGTGGTATCACATGTCGCCGTTAGTTTGATTCTGATTTTATGTCCTTTCATGGGATGTGTGATGTATTCGCCTCTAATGATGCTGTTGCAGTTGTTGCAGTTCAGACATGGTATGGTGCCCTTAAATGTGGAAGATGTAGATGGTTGTTCTGTGTGTTTTAAGATTTCACCAATATTTCTATTTCTGGTGTAAGCGAAGATCGGTTCTTGATCAAAGATGTGATTGAAATCCCGTTCCAATCTAAGCAGTTGCCAGTGTTTCTTAATGATGCGCTTATAGGAAGCGCTCATGGTAGAGAATTTGGAAACAACCGTGAGTTGGTTTTTGGTGGGTTTGGTTTGAATGCTAAGAAGTTCATTTCTACTTTTAGATGCTGAGCGCTCTTTCGCTTGTTGCAGTACCTGGTCTGGATATCCACGAGACCTGAATCTTTGTGTGAGGATGTTGAGTTGGACGGTTACTTTGGTTGGGTTAGAGACTATCCTTTTAACTCTAAGCATTTGTGAATACGGGAAATGTTGTTTAAGGCGTAGTGGATGAAAGCTTTGATAGTGAAGGGTATTCTTTCTGTCCGTGGCTTTTCTGTATAATTCAGTTTCAAATCCTGTGGGTTTTTTGGTGATTTTCACATCCAGAAATGTGATGAAATGTGGATGGATGTTGAAGGTAAACTGCATACGCTGATCTATTTGGTTGAGTTTGTCTAGTTGGTTTTGAAGGATATTAACAGGGCCTTTCCATAGGATGAAAATGTCATCTATAAATCTAAGATATAGTTTCAAATGACTTGTCCATGTTTGTACTGTCAGAATGTTGTCTTCTTCAAAACGATTCATAAAAATATTCGCGTACGCCGGTGCGACACAGTTTCCCATGGATGTACCTGTTAGTTGTCAAAACCATTCCTCGTTACATTTAAAATAGCTGTGTAGCAGCATGAGCTCCATTAGAAAGACTTGTAGGTTGTGTGGATAATCAGTGTGTAATAGAGCTTGTTCAATGGCTTCCAATCCTAGTTGATGGGGGATAGATGTATATAGAGAGTTAACATCCACTGTGCATAGAGTAATCTCTTCGTCTTCTGTAATGATGGTATGATTGAGTTTAAGGAGAAAGTCAGTAGTGTCTTTAATGAAAGATCTCATAGTGTTAACGCTGGGTTGCAGATACCGATCCAAGAATTTTCCTACCGGTTCATGTAAGCTTCCACATGCAGTAACAATTGGTCGACATGGTGGTTCGATAGGGTTTTTGTGTATTTTCAGTACCATAAACAATGACGGACTTTTGGGATTAGGTTGTATTAGGAATTTCTTAACCTTTTCGTTAATGATGCCTCTTTCAACAGCTGTCTGGACGATGGTTTGCAAAATTTCCATAAATTGTACCGTAGGGTTGGAATCCAGTTTTATATATGTATTCGAATCCTGCAAGTGTGCCAATACTTGGATGTTGTAGTAGCTGGTATTCAAAATGACTAATGCCCCTCCTTTGTCAGCTTTAGTGCATGTTATGTTTGTTCTCTGTGCAATGGTTTTCAATATGCCTAGTTCTTTAGTTGAAAGATTGCTGTGTTTGGACCTTTTCCGATTATTGAGTTTGGCTATATCATTTTTGACTGCTGATTCAAACAAATCAAGGCTTTTGTGGCTGACCGGTGGCATGAAAGTGCTTTTCAAGTGTAGGCCTTTTAGGAGGTCTTCTTCTTGTTCTTTGACTGATTCCAGGACATTATCGAAGAAATGACGTAATCTAAGTTTCCTCATCAGTTTGAAAAAACTAATATTAAGTTCAAGAGTGTTGGTACCTGTGGTTGGTACAAAGGACTTGCCTTTTTGTAGAATTTTCAATTCAATGTCTTTGAAATGATAATCTGAGATATTGGTAACCAAGTTTTCTATTGGTTCCCTCTCTTGGATTTGTCTTTCTTGGCTGTCACTGTGCGTGTTTGTGGTTGATCCTTGTCCTTGTCCTTGTTTCTTTCTGCGGCTCCTCCTGGGTCGTCCTGTTCTGTGTGGCCTACCTCTAAAAAAGGCGTGTCTCTGGTGGTTAAGTTGGCAGTGGATGTTGATGGTACATTAGGCAGGGTCGATATTGGGACTTTATCTCTAGCGGGATTTCTTCTTGGTTGTTGGGTAAGGTCACTATCTGAGGAAGAGGTGTCGGTATTGGTGGTGTAAGGTTTGTTTTGTCTACGTTTGGCGTAGATATTAACCCAAGAGTATACTTCCCCCATTTTGTAATCAATCGTATCCCTACGGAATTTACATATTTTGCGTTCCTTGACTTCTGCTGTGTGTTTAGCCAATTGGTTGTTGATGTCCTCTAGTGTTTTGTCAAGTTCTTCTATTGTCATGGGTTTCTCAAGTTCTGCTTTGACATTTTGAATGTCTTTGGATAATTCCTCCAGGATAGTTGAGAGTTCCTCTATAATTAGAAGGATTAAGTCTAGTGAACATTTGTTTAAGATGGCGAACCACCTATCCTTAAATTTCTGTACGTTTTTGCAAAGTGAAGGTTTAAGTGGTATCCTGAGTCCCCTAGGGATTCTTTGGGCCTTATGGTACCTGATCATGGTACTAGCGTGTAAGCGTTGGTTTATTTCTTTCTTGGAGAGATATAGTAGTTGACGAATGTTCTGTTCTTTGGTGCGACTGCTGGAGAAGTCTGTCGTTTCCTCGTGTATGAGAGCATAAATTCTAGAAACTTCTTCTTGTCCAAAGGCAAATGTTTCAGCTCTCGTTTCCGTGAGGTGAGATATCTCATCAAATTGCATGGTTTCTCTGTTGGTGTGCTACGTACTTGATTCGGAATCAACAGTACTGTAAACAAGGGATATAGTACGCGCACTACGTGTATGCTTGTGGGCTTTGTTGTAGTGGTTTTGTCATGCTCCGGGTTATCACTCATGGGTGTAATACAGCGAGCTTAATTAAATTAAACACATAATAGATGAATAACCTTTGACACATGGAAGGTAATATACATAAATTCAATGGTGCCATATATTAGTTTTTTCAAACTGATGAGGAAACTTAGATTACGTAATTTCTTCGATAATGTCCTGGAATCAGTCAAAGAACAAGAAGAAGACCTCCTAAAAGGCCTACACTTGAAAAGCACTTTCATGCCACCGGTCAGCCACAAAAGCCTTGATTTGTTTGAATCAGCAGTCAAAAATGACATAGCCAAACTCTATAATCGGAAAAGGTCCAAACACAGCAATCTTTCAACTAAAGAACTAGGCATATTGAAAACCATTGCACAGAGAACAAACATAACATGCACTAAAGCTGATAAAGGAGGGGCATTAGTCATTTTGAATACCAGCTACTACAACATCCAAGTATTGGCACTCTTACAGGATTCAAATACATATATGAAACTGGATTCCAACCCTACGGTACAATTTATGGAAATTTTGCAAACCATCGTCCAGACAGCTGTTGAAAGAGGCATCATTAACGAAAAGGTTAAGAAATTCCTAATACAACCTAATCCCAAAAGTCCGTCATTGTTTATGGTACCGAAAATACACAAAAACCCTATCGAACCACCATGTCGACCAATTGTTACTACATGCGGAAGCTTACATGAACCGGTAGAAAAATTCTTGGATCGGTATCTGCAACCCAGCGTTAACACTATGAGATCTTTCATTAAAGACACTACTGACTTTCTCCTTAAACTCAATCATACCATCATTACAGAAGACGAAGAGATTACTCTATGCACAGTGGATGTTAACTCTCTATATACATCTATCCCCCATCAACTAGGATTGGAAGCCATTGAACAAGCTCTATTACACACTGATTATCCACACAACCTACAAGTCTTTCTAATGGAGCTCATGCAGTTCACCCTGCTACACAGCTATTTTAAATGTAACGATGAATGGTTTCAACAACTAACAGGTACATCCATGGGAAACTGTGCCGCACCGGCGTATGCGAATATTTTTATGAATTGTTTTGAAGAAGACAACATTCTGACAGTACAAACATGGACAAGTCATTTGAAACTATATCTTAGATTTATAGATGACATTTTCATCCTATGGAAAGGCCCTGTTAATATCCTTCAAAACCAACTAGACAAACTCAACCAAATAGATCAGCGTATACAGTTTACCTTCAACATCCATCCACATTTCATCACATTTCTGGATGTGAAAATCACCAAAAAACCCAAAGGATTTGAATCTGAATTATACAGAAAAGCCACGGACAGAAACAATACCCTTCACTATCAAAGCTTTCATCCACTACCCCTTAAACAACATCTCCCTTATTCACAAATGCTTAGAGTTAAAAGGATAGTCTCTAACCCAACCAAAGTAACCGACCAACTCAACATCCTCGCATAAAGATTCAGGTCTCGTGGATATCCAGACCAGGTACTGCAACAAGCGAAAGAGCGCTCAGCATCTAAAAGTAGAAATGAACTTCTTAGCATTCAAACCAAACCCACCAAAAACCAACTCACGGTTGTTTCCAAATTCTCTTCCATGAGCGCTTCCTATAAGCGCATCATTAAGAAACACTGGCAACTGCTTAGATTGGAACGGGATTTCAATCACATCTTTGATCAAGAACCGATCCTCGCTTACACCAGAAATAGAAATATTGGTGAAATCTTAAAACACACAGAACAACCATCTACATCTTCCACATTTAAGGGCACCATACCATGTCTGAACTGCAACAACTGCAACAGCATCATTAGAGGCGAATACATCACACATCCCATGAAAGGACATAAAATCAGAATCAAACTAACGGCGACATGTGATACCACTAACGTCATCTATATGCTTAAATGCCCGTGTGGGAAAATGTATATAGGGCAAACCGAGAGAAAAATAAAAGTCAGATTGAATGAACATAAATCCAACATCAGAACCAAGCAAATGGAATCTACAGTGACTCAACACTTTTTGGAAGCCGGACACAACATCAGTCAGCTAAAATTCTGCATCCTTGAAATAACTGCTAAGAAAGAAAGGAGAGACAATCATAACTTCCTACTACAGCGAGAAAACTATTGGATTTATCTTTTAAACTCCATGAAACCGTTCGGTATGAATGATCGAATGGAATTTTTGTGTTACCTTTAATGATCTAATTTTGGCACCATTGAATTTATGTATATTACCTTCCATGTGTCAAAGGTTATTCATCTATTATGTGTTTAATTCAATTAGGCTCGCTGTATTACTTTTCATCATCTCCTTGAAATCGTTCCAACTAGAATCATATATTTATAATGTTTCTGTTCTTAGGCGCCATTCACCCATTGCATTATTGTGATCTACTTTATTCCCAACTCTACATGTTTTTTCCTATTTCACATTTTTTTATTTTACGTACTTGGTACACCTTACATCTAAACTTCATTGTAGTCCGTCACTTATCTTTATTCCATATTATAATATATTTCTCCTATACACGTCAACCTCGTCATTAACCCACACTCTAGAGTCTTCTCTCTTTGTTTATTACCTTTACGTTAGTTCACGTTATATTTCACCTGAGCACGTCAATCTCGCTATCTGAAGCATCGCGAGAACACTTCCCACATACGGCAGACACTGTCAGTGTCTCGACCCATCCTATGATGGATGAAGCGTTAAAATATTCATACCGTTTCGTATCTTTTTCACTATGGCTGTGATCTAGTAACCCGTTAGCATACTTTACACGTTTAGAAATGCATGGTGTTTTACCATCTTTAAACGCACCTTCACGGTCTGCAAATCGCTCTTAGAACTAGCTAAAGTAGTGTAACTTACGCTACATCTTTATGATCCAAACTCGGTGTCACTAACTAATAAACACTCGGGGCTCGTTTTTTAAAACTAGCACCATACAATGTTTATTCACTAAATCACACCGCTAGATACGCTTAATACGTGCACATAATGTTCACCCATATCGCGTTATTCACTTTATCTGTTGTTTCTCGTTTAGGCAGGCTTAGTATATGCACGTAATATTCATTCACATTGCGCTGTTCTCCTTAACCGTTGTATCTCGTTTTGTCTCTTTTCACATCACAGTACCTACACCTTTTGCTTTATTTTGAACACACTTCACAATATCTGGGTGAGAATAATTCCCCGTGTATTATATACATTATACTCACTATCAACACCATTATTTTCAGAACAGCCCCTGACGAAGGCATCACTGCCGAAATGCATTGGGAGTATATGTTATCATAATTACTCAGAATTATACGTTTTCCACAATGGATTCTGGGAAATGAAGTTCTCAACTTTTGTGAAATAAAAAAGCATCAATAAAGCTTTCATTGAAATAAACTCAAGAACTGTTTCATACAACATTGAGATACAACAGAAACACCTCTTAGAAGACTTAGTATTCAGTGCCCGGGGACATACCCCATGTTTTTGGGGCTGCACCTATACTTCATATTTTACACTCCTATTCGGTGAGTGATACCCCGGAGCACGACAAAACCACTACAACAAAGCCTACAAGCATACAGGTAGTGCGCGTACTATATCCCTTGTTTACAATGGGTAACATATGCACATAGACTGTATGAATACAGCACCTCTTACTATCAGTAGTCAGGAGGGAAGTGAGAATTCAAGGCTGATACACTGACCAGAGATGCTGTGGCTCCGGCATGCCATTGCTCCAGCTGACAGTGGTCTAACTATCCCTGACGGAGTGTCCAACACAAGTCCAGGACGTAGTCTCACACTCTCATTATTCAGGTATGCGGGTTTGACTAAATCCTAGCAGGATTTTTGGCTCTTAGATTTTAGGCTATTAAGCTCCTAGGCTCATTAGCTCTTTCACACCTACTTACATGCTAGGTACACTCAGGTACGTCTCGTCAGGCATTTTAGGAGTACGCACTTCATTTTATAAATGCATTTTATATTCATGTATGTGTTCATGACGATTGCAAAATGGTAGAACAATACTATTCCTGTTTAATTCACTGTACTGCTGATACTATATCTCTGCTACTGTGTTACAGTTGTAGCAGCACATATATTTTACATGAGAAGAACAACGGTACAATAAATTCTTAGCATAAACATGCCCGACTGTTTCTTCTGTGTATTTCTCTGAGAGCAAAACAAGCAAGCTCGAGTGACTGGGTGAAAAGTAGTATATTGTTTACACGAGTCTGAGGAATCAGGGTTTGTTGTGTTCTGAGGTTGCCAAAAACTAATCTCTCTGATAGAAGGAGATTCTAGTGGCACTGTGAGCTAGCTAATGCGAAAACAGGCTAACATACTCGGCGGGGGTGTACAGAGTAAGTCTGCCACCAGACCGACAGTTTATGTTATCCACAAATGTTCAGGTCCTGCATGAAGGGTACAATAGGAACTACACTACATGGTGCCCAACGTGGTCTAATGGCACCCAACCGTTTGGTTTGGTACATATTTAACAGTAGAATCTGAGTAGCTCAGTTGTGCTTATTCTCAGAGACCCTACTTACAAAAACTTAGAGTTGTCTGGAGTGAGTGGGAAGAAACTCGGCCACAGCTGAGTAGGCGAGATATCCTATTTATTGGCTGTTGGTTATTCAAGCTTAAAGGAAATATTCCCAAAATTGTGCATAAAACCTTTGCATGAAACCTTTACATAACTTCCTTGGATAGATATTCTGTGTTCTATACACGATGGCTGACGAACAGGGAGTCATAAACCCAATAAATGATCCAGCCCAGGGACTTAATCAGTCTGGTGCAGAAGATGTAGATGCAATAGAAATTGCAGCCAAAGTGAGACAAACTCTGACAGTTAAACTTGTCAAACATGGGTTATCACCCAATGGAGGTGTAGTAATATTCGTGATAGAAGCACGCGAAGATTTCAAAACAGAGGTATTCTACTCATGGGTTACATTCCCAGAAGCAGATGCTGTAACAAAAACGTTTCATTATTACACACATGAAGAAGTTCCAGCGGCCTACACTCCGTTTGAGGAGATTGAGATTCCGCTTACTTACCAGGAACATATTTTTTGGTTTAATGGCACCCTACCCCATACAAAAACAAGAGCAAGGCTTGGTCCTTTAGGAAGACCAGGAGCAGCATGGTCGATACTAGCGACCTATGCACCACACCCAGACATTGACACAATGCCAGGTGATGAACTGCTTGTTCAACACAAAGAGTTGATAAAACTCTACAGAAACATGACATACTTTGTCTTAAGGACACTAGCGGTCCAACCAACAGTATATACACCAAATCCAGCTCCTACACAAAGCTCAGGTACTAAAATTACTCCACACACATTACACGCGGTAAGTGGCCACAAAACATGAACAAATTCCTTTCTGGGTAGCTCAGAAAATAACCCAGTTAGAAGCAGTTTTCCCAAATACCACACCATTTGAAAAACACAGAATGTTAACAATCTGTTTGCCCATGGGGATTACATCACAGTTAGAGGATTGTACCTCTTGGGGTACTGTCTTTGCTGCCATATATACCAGAACTCATGGCATTACTTCATTAGCAGTAATACCTGATGTATTAAGACAAATACAAAATGAGTACGGAGCAGAACCTGCCCTAAATTTAGGGATGAAGTTATTAAATAACTACGACCAGGTATCAGCCATAATACTAGCTAACATTAAACGGGAAGCAGCATCAGTGGCAATCCGCCAACGCCTAAGGGAGGTTGTCCCGTTATTACACGGGGCTGAACTACCCAAAGTTATTGAAACTGCATATGCAGAATTAGGCATGGATAGTTTGGGGGAAAAGCTTTAAAACCTCAACTACAGGGCGGTTCTGAAAAGGACACTTCTACGCAGACACCTACTTCTTCTAAAAAGAAGTGGGATAATAAAAAAGAAAGCTTTAAAGACAAAAGTTCTCAGTCCCAAGGTAGGTCTCCTCAACAGGAGCCCTCTGAAAAGAGGTACAACCTTAGGAATAGGGATAATATTAGGACACCTGACAGGTATCAGGATACTGATACATGTTTATCTCGTTCCTTTCAGGGCACGAAGAAAAGCTCCAAAAGAGAAGGGCGGTCAGAAAATAGAGAGGAGCGCACACAGTCCAGAGACAAGCAGCGCGCTTAAGACTTTACTTCTAAAAAAGAAGATAAGCAAAATCCAAAACCTCAATTTAAGAAAAAGAAAGTTGCTGGTCTGAAAATGAGACATGGCCAGAATTCTGAGGACACAACTTCTGAACGAGGAATGGGCTCTGATGATGCTAGACAGTGTTGCAGAAGTAACAATAGCTCGCCTGAAACTGAAGGAATTTCTAGTGACAGCGGAGTTGAATGATTACGTCACTGTGGAAACACCAGACACCAGAGAGAGTGTCCCACATAAGTTATATGAAATAACACTCCGGATGGAGGGGGACAAGCCCAGGAAAGTAAAAGGTCTTTTTTGGAAGAACTTATCATCTGGTTATGACATCCTGTTAGCAGAACAAGATTGGCCGCCTGCATTCGTAATGGAGTGCCCTAGGGGAAAAGTATAATTTTTCCTGAATTTTCCAACCACGTTCCCGTTCACCTTAAACATACATATGCACAGGAGTGGGCAGTAGCCCAAGGCCCGGAATGGTGGGAAGAGAACTCAAACTACCACGTGATCAGGTTAAAAGTTTCACCTATTGCTCAGAGACAATATCCAATAAATCAAGAAGCTAAAAAAACAGTCAGGGAGATTCTAGATCAACTTGAATACCAGGGGGTCATTGAAAAATGTACCTCTCCAATGAACAATCCTTTGCTTCCCGTTTATAAACCTGACAATACATATTGTCTAGTTTTAGATTACAGACATTTAAACTCATGCACAAAGACATTTGCTGTCCAAAATGCACATAGTGCCGCATTAATGAATAACATTGTGCTAAAAAAATACAAAACCACACTTGATGTCTCAAATGGATTTTTCTGTCAAAATATAGCACCTGAAAGCAGGTATCTGACGGCATTCAGTGCGTTAGGGTTCCAGCAACAATTCTGTCAACTAGAACAAGGGTATAAAAACAGCTCAGGATTATTTTCAGCAACTGTAACAGATGAAGAGAAGCGTTGTCCTATGTGGATGATATTTATCTGACAGACAACGACTTAGAGAGGCACTTGACCAGGGTAAGCACCATTATTATGGGATTTGCCACAGAGGGCTACAAATGTAACTTTCAAAAATAGCCCACCTCAATGTCCTATTTTTGGGACATGAGCTATCAAGTGAAGGCAAAAGTCTGGCAGCAAACTTTTTTGAAAAGTGTGCGCTGCTTTAGCCTCCAAAATCATTAAATAATTTACAATCAATAAAAAAATTTGGCAGGACATACATTTTAGATTATGCACATAGGGTAAAACCTTTCTATGACTTAATAAAACCTGACTTTTCAGCCAGAGATTGGACACAAGAATATACTAATATTCTTCATTTACTCCAGGAAGACATGATTGCTTCCAAACACTTACAAACACGCGTAAACGTACGCAACTTAGTGATCCGAATAATTGTGGGTCATTGCGGGTACACTTATTTAACCTTTAATGAAGGGGAAACTGTACCAAGCGCATACAAATCACACCTGTACACAAATGCAGAAATGCGTTTCACTTCAACAGAAAAAATACTGACAGCCGTTCAGACTGCTGTAGCAAAAGAAAGACCACTGGCTTAGGGAAAACGCATTATTCTTGTAACTCCGGTACCAGCTTTAAAAGCTGTTACAAAGGCCAGCATCCCAAATGCTAATTCTTTTACTGCAACAGATGTTGAATACAGATTTGACCCAAGTTTAAAAACACAAGCATTCCTGTAATATGAAAAAGAATATCCTCTACCTAATGAAATCTTGCCTATAGAACAATATAATTATATTATTTATACTGGCATATCTGCACAACCGGTCATAGGAAGTAAGCAGCAATATTTTTCGGCATGTGCTATCGTTAAAGGTTGCATGCGTGAAGGCAAGTTCCATCCTAGCTGCACTAAGACGCAATCTCTAGTAGACTGCACCGCTCAGTTGGCAGAATTAAAAGCACTGATACTGGCACTTGTTAATACGGATCACGAATTCCCCACTCTAATCTTGTGTGATTCTTTTTACTGTGTACAGTCATACAATGAGTATTTACACCACTGGGAACAAAACGGGTTTAAGGACGCAAAAGGTGGCACAATTAAGCACCAAACGCTATGGGAACAGGTAGCAGAATTGAAAGCCGAGCTTCCGAAGACTCACGTGATCCATACACTGAGTCATCAATGTGATGACGTTCACGTTGAAGAGAATTCATTGGCTGATGAAGCCGCAAAGGGGGCTGTTCGCACGGCTTCTGTAGCTGCGCTGACTCGTTCAAGAACGAGAATAGACGGAGATATAATGGTAGCTGTCATCGCATCACGCAAAGGCAGCACAGCAGTATCAAAAGAATTTCCACTCAAATACTCCTACAAGTTAGATGCACAAAACGTTCCATATGCTCAGATTCTTGAAGTGGGGGGATAGAGTAATACCAACTATGGATCGTAGGCAAGGTTTAATATTAGCAGCACACGAGGGTTTGGGCTCTGCGCACACAGGAGTAACAGCAATAATTTATTTACTGAAACAGCGCAAATGGTGGCCAGGGTTAACTAAGCAAACTAAAGACTATGTCTTGAAATGCAACATCTGCCAACAGATGAAAGGCTCCACCGTTACACGCCCGGCACAGACGCCGTTACTAATATCTGACAAACCTCTCGCATGTATGTACTTGGACAACTGTGGCCCCTTACAAATGGATGGGGCTTACAGATATATCATGGTTGCAGTGGATTTATGCTCAAGAATCCTATGGGTATAGGCTCAGTGTTCTGCTGACGCTTGAACTGTTATAAAAGATTTGCGAGTCTTTTTCGGCACATACGCAGTTAGCACGTTACATTCTGACCGCGGCCCTGCGTTTAGCTCTCGGGCTTACAAAGAGGCTATGGAAGGAATGGCCGTAGCATTGCGGTTGTCATCTCAGTACCATCCTGAGTAAAATGCGGTTGTGGAGAGAAAAAAATGGGACTTAAAGCAATCTAGGGTATTAGGCAAGGGCGGTAGTTGGGTTACACACCTTTATGGGGGGTACAGCGGGCATTAAACAACCAGCCAAGAAGCTCTCTAGGGGGTGTTACTCCATATGAGGTCCTCTTTGGGACACAAATGTGGGTACCTGATCTTGATTGAGAAGGCACAGTGGCAGATGAAAAAACATTTGATATCCATGATCGTTTTGCTGTTTTACAGGATCTAAATGAATCCAGGACAAAACAAAGCAATGTCCATCTAAAGCAGACCGCCACTGAGGAAGTCGAGATAGTCACGGCAAGACCTGTCTGGATTCCAAAAGTCGGGGATTTGGTCAGAGAGAAAATAGAGGACAAAAAGGAATTTGGAACCTCTTACAGAAAACCTGTACCAATCTTTGCAGTACACGGAACAAGAACTGTGCTGCTCCCACCTCTTGCCGGAAAAAAGTAGAAAAGATTAGTCTCAATCAACTTAATCAAACCACACTATGTGGCCGATACTAAACAGTAGGCCTAGTGGACTCCACTGTAGCAGACACCCTCTTCTAGCTACAATCCAAGAATTTCAAACAGAAAGACTCACATTTGAAGATCCATCTGTAACAAATGAAGGACTTAGCAAAAATGCTATGGAACTTGTTACACTTGAACCAGATATTCAAATTCTAAATGAAAATCAGAACAATTCACAAGTTGCAATTAGACTTAATACAGACATCTACATCAACATGCCTCGTTGAGAGGAAAATAGCATTTCAGCTAATCCCGATGCAATTCCTACAATTGATCGAACTGCTTCTGGCTATTTCATTAACTTTGATACGTTTTCCCTGGATCCAAGCGAGCCGGAAACGACGCCAGCCAAAACAACGTTCAAGCAACAAGTAAAGAACTTTCTTCTCTTTCTTCAAAAGACATACCTGATATCACCTTGGATTTCTGGGATATTGTTTTTTCTTCTCTGGCTAGGCTTAGTATTGACTTTCATTATGCTTATCAATGGACACTATCTTCAACAGGGTTAAACAGCCCAAAAGGTCAACATCCTACTGAAGCCCCATACATCTTCACATTGTGAACAAAGAGACTTGCCATCAGTGAACATTACAGCAGTTCCTATACCCGATGGTAAAGTATGGGGCAAGGATGATTTCAACATCTTCGGCCAGACCAAACTTTTAAAAATGAATCATATATCTCATTAAGTGATATCATTACCTCCAGTACATTTTCTGATGATTGGGACACTGCAACAGTAAATAACATGTTGTCGGATTTAGAGAAACTGCTCCATGTTCTAATAATGAAATGTTAGAGGGTTCTTCAGACTATGACAAATTGTACTGTTATCAACATTATGGTCATCATTTCCTGCACAAATCGGTTTCACCTAGGAATGTATTTGAGTATCATCAGTGGGAACATTGCCCAACACCACCAAAAACTAGTTCACATGCGTTTGCACAGAAATTTGCATACTTTTCAGGATTTAACACAACAGATCCAGCCTCATTTTATTATAAGGTTGCACCAACATCAGCACTGAAAATTATGTTGACAAACACCAAACAGATTTACTCTGCTTCCTTTTTGGCCCGATTGTCTGAAAAGGGTTTCCACCTATGGAAAGACGAAATTGATTCAAAATCAATTTGGGGTTCGAGGAACTGGCAAGTCCAGGGTAAAGAGGCACTATTTAGAGCATGCCTCATTCCACAGCAGATTATCTTTTTAAACAATACTGTGTAACAGACATCCTGTCTTTGAATAGCCAAGTTAAAGGACCTGAACGCTCCAAGGTTACCTACACCAACACAGGGGTGGCTGAGTTCTTCTATAAAGGAAGGGGCAACAGTTGATGACGTACTAAAGTACAATAGATCAGACCCAAATTGGAAGGAGTGGGCGGTTTGGCCCTTAGACACAAACACATGTCATAAACGGTTCCTGAACATCACCATGGGACCCAGAATGCATAGGCCAGACCCACGTTATGTACAGAGAGCACATCCAGGGATAGTGACATTCTGTAGTGTTGGGAAGTTATGCCTAGATTGGCTAGAAACCTCAACACTTTCAGAAGTGAAACAACACTTATCTTTACTCTCACAAGACATGGAGATTGCTTTCCCAGTCCTGAGGCGAAAAGCCGGGAGCTGGAGGTACGAGGACCTTACTAAGATTGTTTTAAATCGCACTGTTTTTAATCTTTGTAACATTGCGTGGTGTCACTTACTTTCTCTCTGTGTTTGTAAGCCCCACCACCTGACATCTTCTACAGCGCACAGACGATCCTGTCTCTGCTCGCGCTTGGCATTTCTCGAACGGCCGCCATCAGCACAGGCGTGTGCGCTGACCATGCCCCCTACAGGCCACGCCCCCTACTGTTATACAAATGTGCATGCACAGGAAGCGCAGCGGACGAGCGCAGCGGGAGCGCCGTTTGCGCGCCGAAGGCGCGCCTAAGGCAAGCTCGTCTGCACCCGTCCGCGACAGTCCGGGGCTAGGGACGCGCCACTCTGCCCCGCTCACCACCTATACCCCGGACCAACTACACAAACTCCAGGGACCCTGGCCCATCGCTACCTCTACCTGTTCCCGCATCCTCTCTCTTGGTCTCTCTCCCGCCGCTCCCTCTCACATCCCCCTTCCCACAGTTGACCCCTCTCTCTCGACCAGTAGCAACACTCTTCCCACTACCCCTAAATCCCTCACGGTGTGCTATCTCAACACTCGGTCAGCAGTCGCCCATGCACATGAACTCTCAGTCATGCTGGATCTTCAAGCCCCTGATCTTCTCTTCCTAACGGAGACCTGGTTCAGCGACGACTCCCTCCCCGCCCTATTAGCCACCTTACCGGCCTCCTACTACGCCCTTCGGGCTGATCGCCCTCCCGGCAGAGCTGGAGGCGGCGTGGCGGTCATCGCACGCACCGATCTCCCCTTTCAAACTCTGTCCCTGCCTGATATCGCGACCACCGAATACTTGGTTATTCGCACTACCTCCATTACTCCCCCTCTGACCTGTTTTCTCACTTACCGTCCTCCTCAATCCCCTTTACAGTTCCTCCCTGACTTCCTGGAAGTCCTGGCTACCATTACAGTCAATAACTCTTCTATCCTACTCCTTGGCGACTTCAACTTCTGGCCTTCCGACCCAGCTGAATGTTCGTCCTCTAAGGAATTCTCTGAAACCCTCCAATCCCTCAACTTCACTCCCCACGTCCACTCCCCCACCCACACCAAGGGTCATATTCTTGACCAGATCTGGTCCCTCAACTGTCCCGTGGAATTCCTCTCCATTTCGCCTTGCACTTGGTCCGACCACCACCTTATCTCTTTTTCCCTACCCATTCACCCCCCAGCTCACCCCCCTCGCCCCAAAAACATCTGGGTTCGAGCATGGGGTCGTGTCAACCCGGAAGATCTTTCTTCCCTTCTTATCACTTCCCTCCCTTCCCTGCAGGGCCTCTCTACTCTCACCCAGGTTGAGGCCATAGATCAGTGGCTCTCCGTTGGCAGTGACTCAGTTGCCCCGCTCAAACGCATTACTTCCAAGCGCGACAAGGATGCCAACCGGTGGTTCAACACAGACCTTAAGGCCACCAAACTTACTGTACGCCGCGCGGAGCGGGCTTGGAGGAGAAGTTATTGCCCCACTTTAAGACTGGAGTATACCAACATCCTTACCCAGTATAAAAAAGACATCTTGGTGGCCAAAACCGCCTACTTCTCCTCCAAAATCCTCGCTGCAGAAAACCAGCCTAAGGAGATTTTCACGATTATCCATAACCTGGCGCTCTCTGATAGAACAACTTTGAAGCCCGCCCCCTCCGAGGAACTCTGCCTCAACAACTATTTCATCCATAAAATTTCTACTATTAAAGCTAACATCCCGCCCCCTTCTTCCTCCTTTGCTGATCCCCAATGCCCCCCTCCCAAGGGACAACTCACTGCCCTCCCCCCCATATCTAAGGAAGCCCTGTCTTCCTTGGTACCCTTGGTTAAATCTGGCTCTCCACTCGACCCCTGTCCTGCTCACATTCTCCGTCACATCTTTGTTGCCTGCCCGGATCCTCCCCTTCACCTCCTCAACAGTTCTCTGGCTAAAGGTGTAGTTCCTTCCCCCTTGAAGTCTGCGATTATTGTTCCGATTCTAAAAAAACCGGGGGCTGACCCCTCTGTCCCTGCCAATTTCCGCCCCATCTCCCTCTTACCTTTTCTGGCAAAAGTGCTCGAGCGCCATGTCACTGGCGCTTTGAGCTCCTTTGTAGAGACTCATGGAGCTCTTGCTCCCCGCCAGGCTGGCTTCCGCCCCGCACACTCCACGGAGTCCGTTGTTATTTCGGTCTTGGACAACCTCAGGGAGGGGATGGATACTAACCGGCGCCAGGCCCTTGTGCTCCTCGACCTCTCGGCCGCCTTTGACACGGTGGATCATACCATCTTGCTTTCCCGTGTCAGGGCGGTCGGGATCGGAGGGACCGCCTTGGTCTGGCTCTCATCCTTCCTGAGCGACCGCACCCAGGCCGTTCGTCTGGGTGATTTTACAGCGGACATCCGAAAAGTTCAGTGCGGGGTTCCCCAAGGCTCCTCCCTTTCCCCCCTCCTGTTTAATTTCTATATTGCCCCTCTTATCTTTTCTCTCCAACAAATGGAGGTCTCCGTATTTAATTATGCGGATGACCTCCAGCTGGTCTTTAACCTCTCCTCTTCCCCCTCTTCTATCCTTAATTTTCAATCTGTCATGCTCCACATCCGGAACTGGATGAGCCACAATCACCTTAAACTCAACCCTGACAAGACCGAGCTGGTGTTGACGGGTGGTTCATCCAGCCCCTGGTCCCCTCTCTTCTGGCCCCCTTCTCTTGGCCCCTCTCCGGAACCCTCTACCTCTGTTAAAACCCTCGGCATAAAACTGAACTCTCAACTCACCCTCCACTCCCAGGTTAGCTCTGTGGTATCTTCCTCTTTCCTTTCACTGCGCATTATACGCAGGGTGTCCCGTTTCTTCACCTTCTCAGCTCTCAAACTCATCATTTTAGCCATGGTGGTCTCCCGCCTGGACTACGGCTACGCCCTATATGCAGGTATCCCTGCATATAGCTTACGGCGTTTGCAGCAGATACAAAACCAGGCGGCCCGCCTGGTCTTCAACCTTCCCAAATTTCACCGTTCCTCCCCCCTCTTGAAATCCCTGCACTGGCTTCCTGTGCAGGCCCGTATCCAATTCAAGCTCGCCTCCATCACTTTTTTGGCCCGACTGAACTTGGCTCCAGCATTCATCTCCTCAGAGATCACCCCCTATGTACCCACTAGGGAACTCCGCTCCTCGTCCCAGTCCCTCCTCACTATCCCACGCTATCGGACAAAGAAGTGGGGTGGTTCGAAATTTGCTACCCTTGCCCCGATCCTCTGGAACTTCTTTCCCCTAGCTCTGCGATCCATTTCACTGTACCCCCAATTTCGCAAACATCTCAAAGCCCATCTGTTCACAAAATTCTTTGATTAAATCCCCAGCAGTCTCCCCCGTCTTTTGGCCCTGGATCTGGTTAGCAGTAGCGCCAAGAAACCGCAGGTGTACGAGCGCTTTACAAGTATTTTAAAACTCAAACTCAAACTCAAACTCATGGATCTTAGGGACTTTTTACTAGGACCTAGGAAACAACGTCAAAAACATTTCATATATGCAGGCATTTATGCTGCCTATAATGAAATCTGGAAGATTTCCCAACAAGAAGCCGCAGAGAGAATACGGGAAATAGACCGTATAAACTTAGAAAAAGCTTTTGCTGTGGTTGATAATGGGTTAACAACTTTGATCTCCAGAGTATATTCATTGGGCAACATTGTATCTTCTGCTATTGACATACTGGAACAAGATTTAGCCATATTACAACATGGCCAATCACCGTTACGTTCTATTATTAAGCTGGACGCTGCAATCTTTGCATGCGGGATTTGTGCCTTGGTGTTTCTAAACAGTACGTCTGTTTTCAGAATACAATCTAACTGATACACAGATAGAAATGGCACAAGGGGGAGCAGAATATACAAATGCTGCAAATTGAAAAACTGGATAGGCTACCATTCACAGTAGTTAGTCATCACCAATGCATTCTCACAAGGCGGGATGGACATTGACATAGCATATAGTAACAAATCCCTGACAGTTAAAGTCAGTGGGTTATGATCACTCTTGTCCCTACATACCAAAACCATGTCCTGGATAGATCTCCATAACCTAATGTCAAAAAGAATATAATCAATGTAATGGGAATACATTAATTCCTGCAGTGCTTCATCTTGCTTTTCAGTGTTGAGGTGCTAGGACTCCTCAGTTAGACAGTTTGTGTGGGATCCAAAATTCCTCACTGGGTTCAGTTCAGAGCAGTCCTGACGTCTGCTGCATCTTTTACAAGAAATCTGATTGCATCCCTCCTGTCCTGCTAACTGCAATGGATGCTCATCGAAGCAAGAGCTCAATGCAAGATTGCCTGCATCACCCACTGAGCCCTTCGAGGCTTCTCCTCTCCTAGCTGGCAGATACAATTAAATCTCCGGTGAGCATTGAGAATCAAGGAATGGTGAATTATTTTTCCTGGAACCCCCTGCATTCAATGGAGAATGTTATCTGAAGCAGGCTGTGGAGTAATGTCATATGAATTTGGAAATGCAGCAAAGGTGTGGAACTCTCTACCTTCTGCTTTTCACACCACCATGGGGCATATTTACAAGTCCCTATCGCCATCATAACGTCAACTTTCCTGATGTTGTGTTGGCGATACGGGCTTTGCCATGTTTACAAGGCAGCGTTAAGCCACTTAACATGGCTCAACGCCGCTTTGTATATAAGGCCCCCTTTCACACTACACTTAGCGTGAAAGGGTTGGGCAATGGGTGTTGTGGTGGGCATTCCGCCACAACACCAATTGATTTTGACGCTGCCCCATATTTACAAGGGTGGTGTAAATATGGGGCAGCACCAAAATTAGGACCTGAGAAAACCTGTTCTTAACAGGGCGCAACAAGGACAAATGCATTATATCTCCTCATTGTTGCTGTTTTGATGTGTGCTGCATTGTGCAGCACACATAGAAACAGCAAAACACCATTGATTGTTTATGTGCAGGAAGGTGTTCTTTCCTGCACATAAACAATCATTTAAAAAAAATTATGAGTTGCAAATTCAATGTGTGGCAGCACACATAGAAGTAACAAATCGTCAATACTGGTTGTTTATGTGTCCCTTCCAGTACATAAACAATTTACCCTGCAACACAGGCGCCCTTGCACAAAGATGCAAAAGTGCCTGAGCTGATGCTAGACAGCTGCAATTAGCGCCAGCGCAGGGTGAAACTCTTGCAAATACGGTGCAGCCCTGCGTTTCTGAAGTGACGGGGCTTGGCAGTAAGCCAACAAGGCTTACACCGCACTCGGTCACTTCATTGTAAATATGCCCCAGCATCGCACCACCTATGAAAAAGAACTCAAAATCCTTCTCTTTCTGAGACATTTTTGATTAACTCTTTGAATGCCACTTCTATTTGTTACATTTCTTGCTCAGTTACCCTGACTGTCCTATTATGATGCGTTGATGAGTTTTTATTCGGATGATGCACATGATTATGACATCCATTTTCTCTTGTAGAGTGCTCTGATGTCCTTGACCTAAGTTTGCATTATATAAAACACCATACATTAAATAAGCAAATACACTGCCCTACCTCTAGGAGAGATCTCCCATAGGAGACTCCGGTGTCCTGAGGCAGGCCAACAGCCCTCAGGATACTGCTGCTTCTTGTTCTCTTGTGACGACATAAATGTTTCTCAGGTGGGTGAGGGCTATTAAACTTATGGCTTAGTCAGGGTTTACCTACTTTGGTGAGTAGGGCTAACCAGGGACACCCACAAGCCCACATGAAACGTTGCATTTGTGATTATGGAAACAATTTGGTCATATGCAAATAGGCTTTGAGAGAGTAAAATCCCACCAGCCCCGAATACTTTTTTGAGCATTAAATTGACATTTGATGTGCAAAACCTTTGGCGAATTAGACCCTAAGAAAACAACTTTCAACCACAAGCAGAACCACAATCAAGAGGTGAGGTATTACATGACTTTTGCCATCCCTAATCTCTGCCAGCCTATCTATCTCACCAACCACTGACTTGGACCTCAATAAACCCTGCTAATGATCACACCTAGCTGGTATTAATATAACCTATCACAAAGTAACTGGAGTAAATGCATGCAGTGTTTTTCTTGAGCGCACATGAGTAACCGCAAGAACCACTGGATTAACCTTGGGTTCCGGAGTAGCGTGCTACTTGCTGTAAAGAACTTCGAAACCCCATCAAGGGTAGTAAGTAAGCGGGATATAAATACAATTTTAATTTCTGCACATAAATGTGGAACACATATTTCGGTGAAAAAAAGTCCACGTTTTATTAGCACAACTAAATTATGTGGAACTGCTTCCAGCTATTGACAGAATAAACAGTTACCTCTGCTGTAGAATGTGGCATAACCGCATTACTCTTATTCCACCCTGATTCAGAAACTTTTGATAAAGGTAATATCGAACTTTTGTGCACATCTGAGGCTTTCATGGAGAGCGAGTTAGAAGTGAGAAAATGGACACAGTGCATAGACGAGTGGAGAAATAGGATGTGAGCTCAATGCACATTACTTGCTAGTACCATTTGGCAAATAACTATTCACCATGACATTCATGCTGGTTTTTCTACACTCTTTGCCAGTGGGTTGTCTCTCTCTTTTGATTCCAGTAGTCACTGTGTCACTGATGTTTCATTGTAAGACACATCAATGTGGAAGCAAAACAGAAAAGTGTTCCGACCATTCCACAGCGTGGGGGTGAACCGCGGTGTCATTGCTGCCTCTTTCCCACGTGGTGTTTCAACAGCAGAACATGGGTGATGTGACTTATGTAAGTATACAGGAAATTCAAAATAAAATAAAATCGAACATATTTAACGTGTACACAGATGTAAAGAGTCAAACTAGGTCGGCAGTCAAAAAAAGGCTTGTCTGTCAGGATTAATTATCAAATCTTTAGATTTGTTTTTCGTCGGTAATTTCTAGGGTAATTTTTAGGGTCAGGATCCATCTAAGAATTTGAAATATTATCTCATTCTCTTTCATGTCACCACAAACTCTTAGTGCTGGTTTAGCTTCCTACTGTTGGCAATAAACAAGGGATTAAGACTAAAGCTTTCATTTATTGTACTTTCCTTTGTAAAATGCGAAAACATATGCCATCAAAAAACATGTAAACACAAATCTTAGTAAATTATGTAGTTTTATTTTCTCTATTTACTGTAATGTTATGTTTAGTAGAAGTATTTTATGTGGGGGTCGAATGAGTATCTACGTACCTAATTGGCGATGTAGCAGTGATTGGATGTCCATGGTAACAAGGATTGCGTAGCCACGGAGGTAAACTTGTAAAGACAAGGGTGGCTCTCGCGAGAATTCATGATTTGCCAAGAGAAAAAAACACATATGAGGAGATTTTTTAAACATGTACATCTTTCTATAACTCACCAGGGCTCCAGCCTTGCTCCTAAATTGTATTTTTTTGCAGATTTATATAGCGCCAACTCGACCCGAAGGTATTGGAGCGCTTTACATGAGCACCCAGCTACATTACACAAGAACACATCCATTTTTTGGTAGGCACAGGGAGGTTAGATTTGCCCAGAATCACAAGATGCTGAGCCAACGCCGAGGCATGTGCCTGGTTCCCCAGCTGCAAAGTCGGCTGCTCTAGCTTAAGGCTACATCCTCTTTCCCCCTATGCAGCCAACCAGTGGGAATGATGGCTTCTTGAAGGAATCCCCGGTTTGTGCTCGGACAGCAGCCACTGTCAGCTTAGTCCAGACTCTGCTATAAAGAAAAGAAAGCAATGTACTGCTGTGTTTGTACCATCCACTACAGAAAAGGGAGGCAGCACAATGCTGCACAAGGACCCAGGCATAATGAATTGGAAGTGATATGATATCACCTTGGCCCCAAGGAAATGTCTCACTCTGAAAAAGATATAAATATATTTTTTAAGAGCCTGTGGCTAATTCCATCCTATGAGGCATGTGACCTGTTGCTGAACATGAATTTAAAGAAGTTTTCAATGTAGTTGTGTGCCTGGAGGTAGACATACCACTCTTATGTAACAATGATTAGACACTATGGTTTATGGCAGTGTCAAGAAAGTCGTCCAACTGGAATGAGCTCTAATCAATCTATATTGCATTGTTGGAATTTTTAGAACAGCTTCAATATATCCGAATTCCATCCAGTTAGGGTAATCTTTTGGCAGTGGATCACATCAACCATAGGAAGACACTAATGGCTGGTCGATAGTGTCGCAGCGATTCTGCTCTGGTACAGAACTATGCTTGGAACCATAGAACATCAGTATGTAGGGACTGAGTCACCATACCACCTTAGTAACTATGAGTCAGAGTCTGACTAGCTATAGTGCCTTACTTGCCCTCCCAACCTTACCGGAGAAACAAATGAACTGGCACCCCAGAACACAACCCTCTCGACCCTCTCGGGGCTCGTGGTAACAGGACACGCCCTTTTGCTCTTTCACTCATACTTGTCCACAATAAGATAACTAGGAGACACAAAGGAAGTTTCGAAGATTTATTAAACTATCGTGCTTTGAAATGATATATATGTGCCACAATTAGAAAACAAATGCATACTAAAAATACTGTTAGAATGGTACCTTAGCATACACAAATGGACGTTCTACAGCTCAGCAGAAACAGTGTTCTTGTCCCAGAAATCTCGTTCCATGTGTGTTTTGTTTAGCTCCTGCGCTCATCTATATGACAAGACATCTGTGCACATAAACAACAGCTGCATTTTTGTGTTATGTCTAGGTGCTAGTGCCGGGAGAGAAAGATTAACAAGGGATATTATTGTTTGACCTTGTCTGAGGTGTCAAGACTAAATCCAAGGAAAAGAATAGAATGCGAAAACATGTGCAGGTTCAGTGTAAAAGTACAATGTTGCACAAAGCAAGCATATTTATATAGTAGCGTGTGCAAAAGAGAATGAGGCCTATAACATGCACAGCTAAGCCAACATAGGGAAAACTACAATAGGCTGTGCAGGAAACACATCATGACAATAGAAGAATTGCCGCATTCAGCCCACCTATAAATAGAGGAGCACTACAGCCCAATTTATCTGCCACGTTGAATGCAGAGTATGCACACATGAAGCCAAGCTACATACTCTGTCAAAATGCTTGACTTGCTATGGCAGCCCTAAAAACAAGGTATTCCTTAAGTATCATATGTGGCATGCACCGCTGACTGTGGAGGTGGCATGTGAGAAACTGTGTCATTGACCATGCTCTTGTACATGATTGCCTTAACCTAAACTCAAGTGTGTTTTGGGATGTGTTTGTTCTTGTGTTTTGCCTGTTGTGTGGTAATGTATGTAGGTTGTGGTGTATTTTGTCAGGATTGCAAGTTCTAGGTTGTTTGTCACTACCAGGACATGCAAAACATGAGAGAACATGCCCTACCTTTTACTTACATAGCACCCTTCCCTTAGGGCTACATAGGGCCGACCTTAGGTGTGACTTATTTGTAATAAAAGGAGATTTTAAGGCCTGGGAAGTAGTTTTAAATGCCAAGTTGAAGTGGTAGTAAACTGTACACACAGGCACTGCAGTGAGAGGCTTGAGACAGGTTTAAAAGGCTACTTCGTGGGTGGCACAATCATAGCTGCAGCCCACTTGTAGCATTTAACTTACCGCCCTGGGTATATGGTAGGCTGTGCCCCATCCTCCTCATGACAGCTGGCAAAAATGCATTAGAAGGGCACTCTCTTTGGGTGGGCCTTTGGAAGCATATTTTCCATCTCAGTGACTGCTCTGCAAGGCATGGCAGTTGGGGACATTTGACTGAAAAATAAAAATAATGTTGTTCAGGCACCATGACATTGCAACCCACCTAACATTACATTTTTGCTTAAGGGCCCCCCTGAACAGGCCAACAACCCTTTCTGGAAATGCCCCACCATCACAATGAAAAACATGCAATACAGTTGGTGTGGGCCTGATACGGGCAGAACCTACATCATCCCAACAACAAAATTGCATAAGGGTACCGATAGATATAGATTTTGAAGAAAAGTCAAAAGATACCCATAGGACAAATGGGGCAAAAAAGAATAAAATATTATTAGTCTACATGCCTTACTAAAAGCCTCCTCTAGAGGCTAGACTTGAATGAAACGCAGTTGCCAGCAATGGTCTGCCTCAAATCAGGAGGATAAGAACAGGCCAGCTACCTTACAGGTGCTAAAGGAGTTATTCTTGGTGGACCCAGGCTGAGGATAGAAGGGAAAGCAGTCTGCTCTATTGCCACCCCAGGGCCACAGCCTAAAATCCAGTCTCAACTTTTGAGGATGCTGGATAACATCTACATCACTCTTTTAGCTCCCAAACAGGCAGCATAAGCTTCTAGGATCTCAGACCACAGCACAGGTCTCAGTCATGCTTGGTAGATGATTCTCCTTCCATTATGCCTTTCCTGGTTGTTTATCTCCCTGGAACAGTAGGTGGACAGACAGTCTGGCCTTTGAGAAGCACTTGCACAGTTGGGGTATATGCGATAATAGATTCAGAACGCAATACTCTTCTTGGCAAATACAGCAAAAGGTTCAACACCTCCTTTTCTTTCTTCAAGCCCAGTAGTGTTTTGAAGTGCTTATGGTGGGAAGAATTTCTTGTTGGGGTGAATAGCCAGTGAATTGGGATAATCTAAAGAAAATTCTCACAGTCAAGCCCGCTTCCTTGTGCAGTACTCCTTGGTGCCTTACGGCAAACAATCTCCCAAATTTTTGCTTTGGGGTTTTTTCAAGATGCCCCCCAGTTTCAGTGTGTGGAGTTCTAATTTCACGTCTTGGGATGCCCGATTAAAATGAGGAAATCAAACCAAGACCTTTCTGTTGTGAGTGGAGAAAACTTGTTTGTGATCAGGGCACCATCAGAAGCCTTCCTCACACTAGGACCGTGCTTAATCTAACAATTCCAACTATGAGGTCCCAGCCGGTTGTTTGTGATGCCATCTGTTGTTCCTGTCACTTTCCTCTCCTATATTCTGTAATATTTAGGAGTGGAAAGACTGTCTTACTGCCAGAGGACATTTGACAAGCCAGTCCTATTGTTCTCACAGAGGAAAGGTATTTTACACCTCAGTGAAGAGCTAATTCCTGAAGGGAGACCCAGGTCAGAATTGAATTAATTACTGTCCAGGCAAAGGAAAGCAAGTTTTAATAATGTCATCCATGAAGCATACATATCAAAAATCTACATGTATCACTCAATTAGATTTTGATAAATATTGCTATAGTGCATGGATTGTTTCTGTAGTTATTTCCTAACCTGGCATTTGTGATAGGAAGAGTCTACCACAGCCTAATGAAGTGATGGAGGGTGTTTGCATCCTCTCACTACAGAGGAGGCATACAATCCCAAAATCTTTTTTTTTGCTTGTCCCACTTTTGCACATTATGCACCCACCACTTAGGGGGCTTCAATGTACTATCTATAGATAACCTAGCTAACATCAAGTGTAGGATTAACAATGTAAAATTAAATTTGGCATGGGTCTGAACAGTAGCTTTGCTCACAGCAGTTCAGGGCTTCATTGGTAGACCAAAGGAATGTTTTTAAAGCCACTTACGTGTTTGAGGTAAATCTACACTTCAGTTCACATATTACTTTTAACATTTATGCCAAAGTTCGACAATCTGTGCAATATTACTGTGAACTTACTTGAAATTAAAAATGACACTTGGTGTTAGGCAAGATTCCACCATATTTAGGGAACAGAGCACATGTACTGGGGATTATGTAGCAGAGGGGGTTCCACCAAGTGGCTCACCAGTAACGACGTGAGATTTCCAAACATGCTTGTAGAGACTAACTAAGCAATGGGGAAGCTGCTTTCCAAGCTGTTTATGTAAGCAAAGAGGATTTTTTTATCACTCATTCCACAGAAAGGTTCGGTATTTTGCTAACATCATTCTGCCTTCTCCATTCCCCAATCTTCTGCAAGATTATGACACAAGCAGATGCTGCCTCTCACTGCCATCAATGTGGTCATCCCTTACTACACCTAGGAATGACCTTGTTGCTGATGATTCTTCAACCTGAAAACCATTTGTGAACCAAAAGCCCTGGTCTTAAAACTGTTAATGAGTGCAGAATCAAGTGGAAGGAGGTTGATTAGGAAGGCCCCACAGACATCAGTCGAGATGCCATAGATATAAATGTATGTCTATATGAAACCATTATGTATAGCATTACAAAACACCAAAACCTACGTACACGAGCCAATAGGTCTGGCATGCATTTTCCGTTATAAGCCATACTCATTGTATTTTCAGCAGCAGCAGAGGATAGGAGGTTGCAGGGCGCACTAAAAGCCAGTTGCAGCCTGGCAGCAGATCACAAGAAGCGGTGGCCTACAAGACGCTGCCGGACGTGCCAACTGCGCTCACGCAGCAGCAAAATACAGGAAGCTCTCAGGTGAGCTGAAAGCCAGGAGCAGCATCACAGAAGCCACAAATAGTAGTGCCATACTTCAGTGGCTGCAGGCAGACCGGAAGAGGCCAAGGGCATGCAGAAAGCCAGTTGCAGCCCTGCCACAGATAACAGGAAGCCACTGGCCATGCTGAAAGATGGCTGAAAGCTGCTACATGCAGCGGAAGCCATCATTTGGCCCGCCAGCTTGATGACTGGATCTGCCTGGTACATTGCATCTTATCAGCAGCAGCTTTTCAGTCAATTGTCAAAATGTTGGTATGGTTCACACTCGGTTTTGCACAGCCTAGTCACATTTAACAAAAAACAGGAAGCTAGATCATTAAATGTATCCAATATGTCGTCATAAGAGTCTCACACAAGTGGTATATGTGACATCACAAAGTTAGCAGTGCTCCCTGGGACTTAATAACTCGGTAGTCTCAGTAGCAACTTCTGAAACTTGATACAATTAGATGCCAACCTCTTATCTACAAAATGCTCCGATTCCTGAGAAGGCCTTGGGAAACACAATGCGAACCACATGTAGCGAATCTCCCTGGGCAAACAGATCCAGAGAAGTGTTAGATCACTGTTGACAATTGCTGTTGATCTTGGCCCATGGAGGACATGCACAAACTCGTATATGCCACTCATTCCAATAAAATAAAAATACAGTGTCAATGAAACTCTCTGTTGTTCACTCATACCCACCCACGAGTGCTATCTGTCTTACAGTGATGTGTAAAACTCGGCCATCCAAAATAAATCTATTAATTCTACATAAGACAGACACACGTTGGCCGAGCCAAAACCTACAGGGCTTGCATCACCCAAATCCATCATATTCCTTTCATTAACTATTGCACTAGACATGTCCACCCATATTGGGTAAAATTATGCACCTGGTAAAAGTTTAGAAAAAATAGTTTTGAAGGCAGAGACGAAACACACCCAGTTGAAGATTTAATGGCCATTAGAACATTTGCTCTCTTGCCAAATCGGTTTAGAGCAAGCTTTTGATGTGTGTCACATTAATGTAAAAATAAAAAAAAATTCTACATTTGTAGTATGCATCGTCGTACTTTGCACTTTGTGCTGTTTTATTGCACCACACTTGCATAAACTGTTATTACATGGTGCTAATGCATCATACAGGCTTAAACTAGAGTACTGGGGATCAATGGGATTAAATATTAGAACTAGATAATACAAAGGTGCACTAGTGTACACCGACTTTGAACAAACCTTTGTACACTCCAACCAGTGCAAAAATATCTCGACTGGTAAAAAACAGAAGATTTGCACCAGGCTGTGCAACAGTCAGCCAGTTGTTTGCAAAGGCCATATTTGCACCCTTGGGTGAAAATGTTGCTGCATGATTGCAGTGATCAGTAATGGGAGACTCAAAATAAATGAGTTCCATTGTGTGTGGGGTACCAGGATATTGTGGTCACAATGTCGCCTGGCATGCATAGTGTACGCTAAATATCATCTACACAAATCAGCCCCATTGAAATTCATAATGGGAAATCTACAGCCAATGGGCTAAAAGTTTCCTAAACGCTATTTATGACACAATATGAATGTCACATGATTTCTGTATACAAAATTCTGGCATACAGTCAACATATTTTGCTATAATCGAGCCAGATATCGCAGACCACTTCATAACCACCATGGTGCCTAGAGTGATACAAATATATGCTTCCAGTGGCCAACTGAGTGTGTACCATGTCTGCTTCTGTTTATCATTCAAATGTGGTGCTCTCGGTCTTTCGGAAGTCAGAGGCTAAAAGCCCACATCTGAATTCTAGTGGGCGCTGGAATCACAGCGCACTTCTTTGAGTATCAAGTTCCTTGTATAAGCCTTAGATGTGTTGTGTCCCTGCTCTTCTCAGATAATCAAGGCAAGAAGTGTACTTTCATGGAATCCTTCCTCACACTCTTCCATAACTTTAGCGTGAGGATATGACTCTGGGCCTGATCATACCGCTGTCGAGATATCCGTCATGTTTGTGACAGAGTATTCCATCCGCCAAGATCTAAATAAGGCCCTCTGTGTTTTGGGGCGTTAGAGTGAGGATATGACTCAGTGTTTTGGGGTGTTATGAAATTCACAGTAAGGCAATACGCCTCTCAAGACTTCCCTTTTCTCACTCTGACTGCGACATGGTTCTTATTTTTTGTTCAAAAAAATCAGTACAAGACCGTGTTCATCAGTGACCTAAAGTTCACTGTACTTCGTAGTCTTCGCCGAATCCAGAGGGACCAGGATTAAAACCCTAAGATATATGACCATAAAGGTAGTTTGACAATATCAGAAGGGATTGATTAGCCATTAGGTGAATCAACATGTCACTCATATCCTATCTTGATACATTTGCAGGGGCTGCATTGGCAATTAAGTGATTGGATGTGTAAGTGAACTGGTGTTTATATAGCACAAGCCTTGCTGGAGAATAACAGTGTGATATACACTAATGGGTGGGGCAGTAAGGGAAAAGATATAAGATCAAGTGGGGATTGATATATTTAGAATTTACAGTTACATTACATTACACAAGTGTATTAGATTTTACATATCTGCAAATATCAGCTACATTATTATCTACCCTTTAAACTTGAGCAGTTTTGCTTTTTTTAGGTTTGCCGTAAAAACAGATTAAGGTGTCTGCAGAACTTATATTTTCTCAACAAATATAATACATAATTATACATACCAATACATACTGAAATAAACATAGGCAAAGACTTGCATTTGCATTTGCTAGTATGGATTAGTTAATTTTTAATACAAGCATATGCCACAGAATAAAATGAGAAAAATCATGCAGCCTTATAAATATTTGTTTTAAATTATACAACAATCATTGAAGTGTGCTGATATACTATTGAGTTTGTTTAAAAATCCACCTTTCAGTTGTTGTGCATTGCATTGTATTATTATTTTCATTTTAATGATGTTATTAATAATATTTGCCTATTAGACAAGAATAAATCATCTCTGAATCAAGCACTTAAACTGCAAGCATCTCCAGTGTTAAATTTTCACACATTTTATTACATCCACATTATAAAGAAAAGAGAACATAAATCACTATCTAACTGGACACCCAAAGTGCAGTGAACATAAATGGCCAGTATTTAAGTTGATGAAAACAATAAATGAAATAAAACACTCTTTAAACCAGCCTTGTCACTGAAGGGACAAGAACTATTCACGCTCTCAGTGAAGGGTGCCAATAAATGTAGGTGGGCTGACACATTGCCCCATTCAGTATGCTGCATGTATGCAAAATGTAAATGAACATTTACCAGTCCAACAGATGAAGCTCAGTGACCAAAAGCCCCTCGCTGCATTTATATTATTTATTAATGTTTTGGGAAAAACAATAAGTTTGGTTAGACTGCTAGAGCTGGCTCAAGGCCAGAATTACAAAAGACTTTGGGTCAGCCTTCTTTGCCATTGGTCAGTCTAACTGACAATTAAAAATCAGGTCATCCCCCAAAGCTATGAGAAAGTGGGAATGGTTTATCCAGTTAGACCTTGGCTTTCTTGGAATGTCAGCTTCATTTCTGTTTTGTTAGCATAACAGCCATTATGTAATGCCCTTGTTAGTTTAGTTGAGGGTAAACATTTTGCAAGCACACATGAGAACTGTATTTCATTGGCTGGCGACAACGTGTTCTTGCTATGTGCTCTTGGACTATTTATTATTGCTTGTTTATGAAGCAGTTTTTTTTCTTTTCAACATGCATTCAAATGTTTTGGCTAGGCAGATATTCATGGAGGCGGTTTCTTTTCCAGGAACACAACACTGGGTGATGAGCTCACAGGAGCGAGAAGCCAGGAGCAACTTGCTCTGTTTGCATTTCCAGGCAAAAGCATCCTGAAAAAACTTCCTTCTTCTGCAGACTCTGATCATTCTGCTTTGGAAGCATATCGGTCTCACCCGGACTCCCAACACATGATCCCTGAAAGTGATTTAGTAGTTGGGGTGGATTGGTGTCCATCACAAGTAATAATGCCACTATCTTTTTGGGTCCAGTAAAAGGTTTCAATAAATAAAACCTGAGCTAAATCCCTGATAGTCATGGCACATAGTAGACAGGCTTAACTTAACAAAAATGTGGAAAGGATGTATAAGTAACAAAACAGTTAAAAAGTCAAAAATACCTCAGAATAAATATCTAATTCAAACTATAAAAAACTATGAATAAAATGACACCAAAATGACAAAAATCCAATAAGGGGAATGGAGATGTGAATTTTTAAACATGTAGGTGAAAATATCACTAAAAAGTGCACAGCAGGGGACGTGGCCTACCGAGCCATCATGGTGGAGGCTTAGTCCATAGTTAGTGTCACCCGACATGTCCTCAATCAACCTTACCACCTCATTTATTCTATGACAATTATGAGACATCCATAGTGGTGGTATTATCATTCCTAGGCCTGTGAGTATGCTTCTAACCTAGTTAGCCAATTTCCCATTCCTCATCATCCCCTTGCCTGCTCCAGACTTTACTTCAGGCAAACGTTGAACATGGGATCATTTTGCTGTTTCTGAGACCGGAGGGGAGAGAATACAAGTCCCAGCGAGCTATGCGTGCCACCAACGATGTTGCCCTAACATACCAGGAGGCGCATATAAGGCTTGGGGACATCCCGCCGCGCGGGGATCATTTTGCTGTTTCTGAGACCGAAGGGGAAAGACTACAACTCCCAGCGAGCTACGCGGCCGGTGTGCTGCCAACGACGTTGCCCTACCGCGCCAGGAGGCGCACATAAGTCTTGGGGGCATCCCGCAGCATGGGACACAAAGCCCGGGCCCGTCTGCACCCGTCCGCATCAGGACAAGGCTGGGCTGGGCCACCCCCTTTGGTTCTACGGGAGTGGCTAAGAACCGGTAAGAAAATAAAAGGAAACTAACGCCCATTACTGGGAAGCAGACTGCGAAAAACGTAACGATTACTAAGTATCTGAAAAATGCTATGGGGTTGATCAATAATGAGAATATTCAAGTTGTGGAGCGATTGGCGACCACTAAGAAGGCACTGGATGCTGCTCTAGAAGAGTCTGGCCAGAGCGTGAGTCAGATTCACTAGTATTGGTGACAACCGGGACTGAAAAGGAGTCAGTTTTAGACGCACATGGATCCTATGCAAACAAAGAGGTTAATGTTTCGGGAGTGGCTAATCCCTGTATATCAAAGTCCCCTCTGGATATATCTGTACTATCTAATAATTCAGACTTGGTCTCTTCACCAGCTAAAAAGTTGAAACAACAATCACTGATAGCCATCATACCTTCAGTAAAACAGATAGCAAATGTTAAAGCCAAGCCAAAGAAAGGGAAAATAACCCAGGGGTGGCTAAAGGCATTGGGCCTGCAAAATGTGCAAAACCTTGAAACGCTTTTTTAAAAATTGCACTGTAAAATTGATAACATTGAGCGCCGCCTGATATCGGAAATTAAATTAGTGCAAAAGGATGTTACCCATTTAACAGATCTGGTTACAGAATTATTACCACTAAAATCTATGCACAAGGCAACTCCTGCAAGAAAATCAGTTGAGAGGCCAAAAGAAGGATTAAGTACCCCAGTCACCATTGGCAACATCCATCCAAAGCTGATAATATCACCAAAGGAACGCCCCAACACACAACCTGTTGCAGAATCCAGGGACAATAGGGCTAGCTACATTAATTGCTTAAGGACTGTTGGTGCTAATCAAGGGAATAAAGTGAACAGGAACTTACGACTCACGCATTTTAGCGAGGCCACACTCCATCTACCACCCCAAGCAACTCCCTATGTCATCGTCCTGAAAAACGTCCCTAAAATTGTAGACAATAACACAGAGTCATGGGAGACTTTGAAAAACCAGGTCGTGCACTGGCTTGTTTCAAAGTCTAATTTTGGCATTAACTTACTACATCAGAGCATTATTATGATAAGAAGAGTGAATTAGGTGGGCAGCACTAGGAAATCATGCCAGGGAGGCTGTGTGGTTGTAAATTTCCAAAGCAGTGAGTTGGTGGGGTCCCTGATGGAAGAACTTTTAAACAAATTTGTTGAGCCTTTTAACCAACAGGATGAGTCCATAAATGCTGTTCTAGTTGGATATTTCTATAGGCCTAGAAATGAGTCCATATATAGTAAAGTGAACACACCTCACAGCTTTGATCCATTTTCGACCTAAACCTCGCATAACAGATTCGCCCCCCTAAGAGGTTGTAGTGAAACCGATTGACAGATGGAGAACGTAGGTCGATCATCCGTCTGTAACAAGGACTATATTTCCACCTGTACTATAAAACAATTGCTACCAGTCTACCAACACAGGGGCTTTTAACTATTATATCCTGGAACGTCGCAGGGGTAAAAAATAAGCTAAATGATGGGGAATGGCTAAAAATGATACAGGATTGCGCCTTAATTCTAATGCAAGAAACCTGGCATACTGAACCTTTTTTATTACTGGGTTCAAAAAGATTTCTACACAAGCCACCCCTTTAAGGATGAGTAGAGCTAAAGGAGGCTTAGCGCCCTTAATTTCAGTTACCTCACCACTAATACTAGGGAAAGCCCATACCACGTCACAGTTCTATCAGTTTTTATATTTTCGCTCTGAGGGGAAACAGCCCATTATAGTAATACATTTTTATAACAATGTTTTTGATAGTACAAGACACAGGAAAATTGTGACTTTAGAAGAAGAACTAAATTACTTTTTAAAGGGCATGGGGGGCGAAAATCTACTTATCTGGGCTGGTGATTTTAATAATGAAAAGTGTAAACTTTTAACTGGAGAACAATGTGGATACTGTGAACAATTTGGTGACCCAATCCTTCACTTTCCACATAATACTTATTGGGAAGCAATTAATTCTATTATTTACAAATATAATCTAGAAGTCATGGAGCCGGGTGAACATGATGGAGAGATAATCTCTCAAACATTTGAAGGGGCGAGATCTTCCTCAAACATTGACCACACCATTGTATCGTGGAATTGTGAGGGCCTAGTGGAAAGGTTTTTCATTCATGCAAGCTTGTTTAGCGACCATCACCCGTTATTCTTGATCCTGAAGCTAAGCCTGCCTAGGCAAGAAAGGCGGAAGGCAGGCGATATTGATAGTGAAACACAAGGTAGTAATGGAGTCTCTATTAAATGGTCGGGCGTGAACCCAACAACATTCATGGAAAATTTTATAGGTAAAAAAACAAAAAGACATTAACACCTGTCTGGATAGTTCTTCCTTAAACATAGATATTGTAAGTGCTTTTCACATTATCATGACTGAAATCTCTGGTGATTTAAAAATGGAAAAAAAAAAATAGTGACCACAAATGGTTTGATCAGGAGTGTTCCAAGATAAATAAGGAACTCAAAGCAGCCCTAATAGTAAGACCCAGGGATAGTGAAAGGATCTGCTCCTTAAGGAAAAATTATAAATATACCCTAAATTTAAGGAAAACAGAAATTCGAGAGAAGGCTTGGGAAAAATTGATTCAAGCTGCTGAGACACGTAATCCAATTTTATTCTGGAAAATGATAGACCACCCTTTTTTTAAGGATACAACAGTGGCAAAAATAGATACCCTATTAACACCTGATGAATGGACAACGCACTTTGAGCGTAGTTTTTAATCCGGACGATGAGATCACCAAGAAAGATGGTAACAGTAATCTTATTTTAGAGGAAACTGTTAAGATAGCACCTATCACCTTGGACGAAATTAAAAACTCCTTCAAAAAAAGTGCAAATGGCAAAGCTGCAGGACCAGACGGGGTACCTATTGATGTTTTTAAATATAACATAGATTTTTGTTCACCAATTTTATTAAGTGTTTTTAATGCTACTATAGGAGGAGTGTTACCAGCAACGTGGGTAGAAAGTAAAATAGTACCTATTTTTTAAAAAGGCGACAGAGGGAAAGCTGAGTGCTACTGCCCCATATCCCTTCTCGATTCACATCCAAACTGATGGGCAGAATTATGTTGGGAAGACTGGAAAGTTGGGTAATCGAGAACAATATCCTACCTGAGGCTCAGTATGGATTTAGAAGCGGTATTGAGACGGTGGAACAATGTGTAAACCTCGAGCTATTAATAGGGAAATATACCCTAGCTAAGGAAGGTCAGCTACACCTCTGCTTTGTTGATTTCACCAGTGCCTTTGACCCGGTTAACCACGCCAAATTATGGCAAACACTGGAAGGGTTGGGCGCTCCAAATGATATTATTATTTATTTATCGCAGATTTACACTTTTTTAACTTCTTGAGTGCGGTTTGGCACAAAAGGCGAATGTACCCCCGATTTTAGTTACTCGGTGGATACGACAAGGATGCGTTTTAGCACCCCTTTTATTCTCCTAATACATTAATAATGTTGATCTATTTTTACAAAACCTAAGTGTTGATGCCCCCAGATTTGACACACGCGCTACCCCAGTACTCCTATACACAGATGACGCAGTCCTGTTGTCGAGGACTGCGCATGCCTTCCAATGTTTAATAGAAAAATTTACAGTTGAACCTTAGCAAAACGTTCGTCATGACTTGCGGGAAAAGTAGAGCAAAGAATAGGCAGCATCATGTGGGAGGTGCCCAAATCAACAGAATAACATCCTTTACTTACTTGGGTATCCTGTTTAATAGGAATGGTACTTGGGGCACACATATTGACCTATGCAAGCTGAAATTTTTGCGATCATGCAAGGGCATTTTTAGATTTTCTACAAAAATAGGTAACAAACCGGTACGGGAAATCCTTACACTGTATAGGAGTAAGTGCATTACAAGCATATGCTATGGAGCAACCATATGGGGGAGGGATAAAACATCCCTGTTACAAACTCAGAAAAATACATTTTTAAAAAGGGTGTTGGCAGTCCTAAGTTCCACTGCCCCATATATATTTCACAAAGTGCTGTGCGCACATTACATTAGTGATTTTATTAGCACAGCAGCACTTACTTTTTTGCATGGAATTTGGATGAAAGATGAGACTAAGGGCCCTATTACGATGGCGGACAGACAAACGGTAAACAGGACCAACCGCCAGAGGTGCGGCAATCCTGCTAGGCCCATTAGGATGCAACCGCCACCCTGGCGGTCGCATCCTGCATATTTTACATTGCGGCGGGCGGTGCTGTAAGAAATCTGTAGATGGAATGGCTGTACGCAAGAAAAAAAATGTTGAACAATTTTAGTGATTATTAGTGATGTTATCTTTTGATTAGAATGCTTTTATGGTTGTATATTATGTACCGAATAAAGCTTGATTGAATTGAATTGAATTGAGACATCCATAGTGATGGTATAATTTTTCCTAGGCCTGTGAGTATGCTATTAACCCAATTGGCCAATCTCCCATTCCTCATCATCCCCTTGCTTGCTCCAGACTTTACTTCAGGCAAAGGTTGAACATGGAACATCCTGGGCGTTACAAACGATAGGTAACATCTTCTATACCAACCTTCGGGAGATAAAAGCAAGCTGATTTTCTACGGATCACTGATCATCAGTCAAAATATCGAGGTAGCAGAATATCGAGTCAAAATATCGATGGACAAAATATCGACTTCCTATCTCCATAAAGGTAAGTACCAAAATATCGAAGTTAAAAATATAGTGGTATAAAATATAAAAAAAATGTAATGTCTTAAAAATAATATAAAATTAATTAAATAATAAATATAATTAAATAAAACATAGGGGTCTATTAGGATGGCGGGCGATGGCACCTGGCGGTGTGGAAAAATGCATTTTTCCACCCGCGAGCAGCGGTTCTCACGGCCGCCATATTAGTATGGCCATACATTGCCCATTTCCCATCCGCCGCGGTGCAACGCGCACCACCATCAAAGTGCGCCCGCCACCACAGCGGTGGAAGCCAATGGAGACTCACCTCCGTGCAGAATGACATCCGACCCGCTCCACAAATTAGGATGCCCCAAACATTGCGGAAGCTCGACAGCGGAGCGCGAAACCAGAGTCCCGGTCCCTTCCACCCAGTCCCAACCGCCATGGATCCAGCTCAACACGTTTTTCCAGTGCTGTACCTGCTACATCACCAGCAACTCATGGACTGCCGCAGACGCCGCCGCAGGTATGCAGTGACACAAACACAACACACAACACATGGGCTGACACAGGGTCCAAATCCACATCAGATACCCTGGTGGGGACAGGAACACATCCACAAGTGCACCCACACATGACCCACCTGCCACCAAGTCACCCCTCCGCATCCTGGACACACATTTTCCGCGACCATGCAGCAATGTCCCGGTCACGTCACCGCAGTGGTGAAGACAAGGGAATACATGCGCACAATGCAGAAGGCAGGGCCCGCGCCAGGCTTAGGCAGGGCACAAAGAGCACAGGGCCTCACCTCCACGTACCACACACTAGCAGACCCCCTGAAGGCACATACCATGTGCCCCTCCTGTGCACCCAATGCACAACAAGCAAGGTGAATCCACACCCTGCACCACACAACAAACAACCAGGGAGACAGTCACTGCAGGAGTGGCTGCAGAGGAACACACAGCACAGTAGCACAGGGCCAGGGAAACACAAACACCACAACAGCACCACACTCAGGGCAAGAAAAATTAGTACAAGCACCAAATGAACACATACAAGGAACAAACATCTAACTGGACACACAGTCTGCCAAGTCACACATACATACTCCATACTGACACACAGACACATACACACACAACGTGCCAACAACAATGGAGCACAACCATTAGGAAAGCCAAAGTGGGGTGCACACAAATGGAAGGCCATGGAGACAAACAGCAAGCATGTGTACATCACATCAAGACAAGGAACAGAGAACAACACCCCCAGACCATCAAAGCACACATGGCTGGTACAATTAGTGAAGTCAAACCACAGACAGCACAGCGCAAAAACACAGGGAGATAGCAAGGCAAACCATGTATAGGCACAAGGATGAAAGGAAGGCCCTGAAGTCAAACTGTGAACAGCCGCACATGTATACAACTACTTCACAGGAGTATACCAGCAGCACAACACACAGGGCCCATTGACACACTCCATGACTGCCAAACACCAGTAGGAATCTATACACATACCCCGCTCACACCAGCAGCACACAACACCAGTGTCAAACATACTGGAGGGTGGCAATACTTGCCAGTCAATACACAGACAAACAATCAAACACCCTGGGGGTAGCCACAAATATCACACACACACACACAGGGATGCCAGAACAAATGTCTGCACAAAAACAACAGACAAACACATAACCCAACAGAAACACACACAGAAGCACAACAAGACAACAAGAACAGACATGCCCTGTGCAGCTAAACTGTGGAAAGGCAATGGGAGCACAGACACAACAGGAGTGCGCAACCTCATCACCCCGGAACAACGCACAGACAACATACCACAACACAGACAAGAAGTGCACCATCACAGAACAACACAACCACATCAAACAAGCAACAGATTCACAGCCAAAATAATCACATAGCAAACACAGCAGGACATCAGGGGATGCACACTAGGCAATGACAAGGCAACATACACAAACAGCACTGCATGCACAACAAGCAGTGTGTGCACACCAAGCATACCAGCCCACTCAGACATGAGTGACATAACATCAACCCACACAACACCAATCAGCACAGCACACCCAGGAAGTGAAGCAATACCACAGCCAACACACATACATCCAACACAACACCAACAGATGCACAAGTCTGGGACAGAAAGGTGGAAACAACTGTGCAGCACACATAGTTGAACTGCATATGAGCAACCATGACTGCTAAACAGCACAAGAACATCACATACAATCCATTGGTGAAATGCCCTGAGTGACACATTGCTCCTGGCCAAAGAACTACACCACAAAGCACAGTGTCACAAATGAAGTGATGGGGAGGCGCACACACACATGTAAACCAATGGGACAGCTGACATCAAAGTGAAGTGTACTGCCTGTCAGTAGGGGACGTGGCAGGAGTGTACCATACATAAATAGAGGTAGTGCAGACTCACAATGGGTGGGCATCTGAAGCACAGATAGGGAATGGTATGACAACACACACAACATGCCATACTGGAGGCAAAAAGGCACCGTGTGACAGCAATGCATGAGAAAACACAACCACAATGGCATTATGGAGCAGCAGGTCTGCACAGTGAGTACAAACAGTATCAAGATACATGGATGATCAACAAAACACACTGACTTGCCAGTCACACGCTCTGCATACTCACAAGTGACAAAAACAACAAATTGGAGTCAGCCAGAACTTCAAGGACACACCAACACACTGCACAACATACAACTCACACATGTGCATACAACCACATCCACAGGACTGAACAATCAAAACAGCAGGCATACAACTCCTGGATGACACATGTGTGTAGTTGACAATGCCGGGGCATGCACACATCAACACTCCCGACAAGCTCACCCCCTTCACACTGCACACTTCCTGACCATCCAAGAGCACATATTGAAAGTAAGCCATGGGACTAGGATGACTGGTCATCACAAGATGACCACACACATACACCACTGGGCACACATAAAGGAAGAATACACATACATGATGACCCTGGCCAGCCTGCCTGCAATACTGTGGATAGAATCACACTCTGTACTGGCAGTGCCCCCCAACCTAACATGTGTACAATATATTAGCCAAAATGAAAAAATCAAGAAAATGACAACTGCTTTCCATTTAAAATTGACATCATTGCCCCCACAAGTATCTGGGTCAGGAAGAACTGAAGTCCCTGTCACCCCTGTGAAAAATAGAGTAAGTTAGCCAAGACATTGGATATGTTGAAGTGGCACACAGACTATGTGGCACAGTAAACCATATACACACAGCAAAATAACTTTATTCATTAAGGACACTAACAAAACAGACAACAGGAGCAACTGTCTTTATTCACATACTGCACAGATAGGCACCATGAGAAGAGAAGAGCAAGGCACAAAATGCAGAGCAGGTCCATGAGAAGCTGCACAAGCATGGGCAAAACAGCAGTGAACAACAAGGCCAGTGGCCAGTCCAGGGTGTAGAGTATGTCCACGAGAAGCTGCACAGGCAAGGGCAAGACAACAAGGCCAGTGGCCAGTCTAGGGTGCAGAGTATGTCCATGAGAAGCTGCACAGGCAAGGGCAAAACAGCAGTGAACAACAAAGCCAGTGGGCAGGGCAAAGTGCAGAGTATGTCCATGGGAAGCTGCACAGGGAAGGGCAAAACAGCAAGGCCAGAGGCCAGTCCAGAGTGCAGAGTATGTCTATGGGAAGCTGCACAGGCAAGGGCAAAACAGCAGTGAACAACAAGGCCAGTGGGCAGGGCAAAGTGCAGAGTATGTCCATGAGAAGCTGCACAGGCAAGGGCATAACACCAAGGCCAGTGGCCAGTCCAGGCTGCAGAGTTTGTCCATGAGAAGCTGCACAGGGAATACTTGAACATAGCAAAGAGCAACAAGGCCAGTAGCAAAAACGAAGTGCAGGGTATGTCCAGGAGAGGCTGCACAGGGAATGTGTGTGACTACCTTTCCATGGACAGCAACACAGTCAGGAGGTAACAATGTGCAGTACAGGCTCACCTGTATGAGAGACAGGTGTGTGAGGGGGACTACCACTCAGACTTGGCTGTCAGGCGGACTGGGAGCTTGCTGTGTCTCGCGGGCTGTCGGGGCACTTGACCGGGGAGAGAGCGGACCAGCTAAGGTAGAGCTATGAGTGGCTTGGCAAGCCGGAGATCTGCTTGGACCAGGTGGTGTAGTGGCACGTGGAGGCGGAGTCATGCAGACGGGAGACACTGTGTGGCTGGGAGATTGTGGAGGGGTGCCTTTCCACTTCTTGGGGATCCTAACTGGCTTGACTGACTTTGGATCAATGGTAAGTGGTGTGGACACAACAGGCACACTCACAACCAAAGCTGCATCAGGTGCAGACGCTGGCACTCCCTCTGGTGATGTGCTGGATCCAGCGGAACACTTTGCCTGGCTTCGCTTTTGCCCCTCTTTCCCCTGTTTACTAGGTGTTACCCCTTTAGTGCCCTCCTTCCCCTGCTTCACTGGGATTGGAATGGGAGCCGAGGTGGTGGGTGAATCTGCCTTGAAGCCCTTCCTAGGTGTACCCTTGGCATGCACCACCTTCTCGGTGGGCCCAGAAACTGTATGCTTCTCTTTGCGAGATGCTTTAGGGACAGGAGAGTCCTTGGATGGGGATGCCTCTGAGGCATGTGTGCTTGAGGTCTGCTTCTTTGCATTTTGGCCCCTGGTGTCACCTGACGGGCTTTTCTCTCTGCGCTCTGGTGGTGGCTTTGGTCTTCTGTGGGGATGGTGTCTGCACCTGGGACCGCTTGGGTTGCTGCTGCTGTGTGCATCGTGTGCTGTATCGAGACTTTGATATATGTGGACCATGGTCACTATCGTCAGATGTGGCCAATGCCAGGGGGGTGGACAAAGGGACCGGAGCTGGACTGTGAGTATGTGCCTGTTGAAGGGCAGACGTCACTGTGGAGGACAAAGCCTGGCCAGTCTGGTGCAGCCCACCCACGTCTTAATGTATGCCCACAATGAAAGCAACTACCTGTGCCAATGTTTTGTCATGGTCAATGAAAGCAGTGAGGAGAGCTGTCTGGCCTACACACAGTTGGCTCAAAAGGTCCACAGACTCAGCACTGATGGCAGCAAGGGGGACAGGGGCAGGGGCAGTTGTGCCAGGGGTGAAAGACACTCTTCCCCTCTTATTGAGGCAGACACGGGCAGCACCAGAGGAAGTGGCTGGGAGGGTGGGCACTAGCCGCTGTTTGGTGGAAGATGATGCAGAGTCCCCGTTCCCTGTGCCCACCAACATGGATGCATCCCCGCTGGCATCAGATGATGTGGTACTTTGCGTCTCAGGCTGGGATTCCTCCAGCAGACTCCTGTCCCCCTCTGAGGCGCTAGTGACATCTGTGTCACTGGGCTCCTGTGCAGCTGTTGTGCTTGTTTCACCCCTTCTGGTGTCAGTCTCCTGTCCCTCCGTGACCACAGGAGATGCTGCATGAGAGAGAGAGAGATGTAGGGTCAGGTCAGTGGCAGCAACAGAACAAACATATGCAAGCAATGCATAACAAAAGATGACCAAATCTACATGTTGCACACCACCCTGTGCAATCACATTTTGCCAACTCACTATATAGACTCAAACAGTGCGTGGAAACTGGAAATTCAGGCATAAGTGAGCCATGTGATGACCACACAGCACAACACCCTGCTAGTGGATCTGTTCAACCAGACACACAACTAGCTCTGAGCACACCTAGGGACATGATGGGGGCACACTACTTGTTGCCACTGACAGATCTGAATGGAACAGGAGTGGACAATACAGACACAGACTACAACATGACATTCCACAAAGGCCATGAACCCATGCCACCCACCATGTTTTTCTTTGGGACCAAAAGACTGGTGCACATTGGTCTCAGATGTCTAGTCCTCCCAAATCTGAGTGCATTGATGAAGGCACACTCAAATCGGGCACACTGCCGTTCCCTCCCATGGGATTCCCCAGACTACCCCAATGCAGACGATACCTGAAGACCACGACTCAGAGTGCAATGGGAATGTACAGCATTCCAATTACCTTCGTAAGTAAAGGTAGGGCAAATGCGTAACACCGGCACTCAGCCCAGCAGCCACTTACATGCCACAGCATCACACTACCAACATCACATAGGCCAGCGCTGGCAAGGCTCTGTACACATGCAGCCACTCCCAGCCAAAGACACCCTCCCCGAATGCTCACCCCTGGCTTGCTGCTGATGCTCCTTCAAACATGCATCCAGCTCAGGCTGTGTCACCGCCAAGATGCAGCCCATTAGTGGTGTCATGCTGCGCCGTGCCAAACCCCCAGTGCGAGGAAGCAGCCCCATGGTCATCTCCGCCACTTTCTTTGCCAGCCGGCTGATGTCGTCCCACCTTCTGTGGCAGTGGGTGCGCCGTCGGTTTGAGACACCCAGAGCTCGCACCTTGGCCGCAATGGCCCTCCACACGCCCTTAAGCTGGTGTACCCTAAGCTGCAGGCATGGGAGACAAGAGGGGGAAATGATCAGTGACCCAGTGTTATGTACCTACATCTCTCAGTACAGCAGCAACGTACAAACTCATCACAAATCCAAAGATATGTCTAACAGAAACGAGAATACATCTCACATGGTACATCTGCATGGGAAAAGCTGATGTAAATGCATGCAGGTGTGAGGTGGAACACAGTCCCTGCACATCTCACACACATGCAGGATGCCAGCACCGAAACCCCTATGTAGCCTGCCCACATCTCCAGTCCATTTTTATGTTGAGCAACACAGACATCACATATCAACCAGTGTTTGGGGATAAACTCACTGTGTCCAAGACTGTGCAGCCCTCAATGTCCCTGCCCTGTGAATAGATAACTGTGTCATGGATGTCACATTGAGGGACATGATCTCACATATCAAAAATCCACATCACAAGGCCGGTCATATGCAATCTACAGTGCTGAGATAGCTCATAGCTGGAGTGCAATGAGAAAAGACTGATGTGATACTCTGTAAGAGAAGTGATGTGTCCTTGTCTTTGTGGGCGGAGACTGCGCAGGCCAGCCGGGCTCACACTGAGATGGACAAAAGGCACACACAGCCACTCAGCCAAGCAATCACTGTCCTGACTTCTGCATGAACAACTTTCTGCGTCACTGTATGACTGACAACACAACACAGGTCGCTCATACATACATGTGCAGGCAGGGAAACCTGTGACATTGGGTACACACACCTTCCCCCTGGAGACAGCACGTTATACAGTGCATGACACAACCCCACACTCTCAGGCACATACTGCATCAGTCCAACTACATGTTTTCCCCCCCTGCTCTCCCCCCCACGGTTGAGGACTTACCACGACATTTGGGGCACCATATAACCTTGGGTACTGTGTGAGCACCTCGTCCACCAGGACCTCTAGCTCCTCACTCATGAAGGGACTGGCAGCAGTCTCTGGAGGCAGCAGCAGGTGGGGGGTCTCTGGCAGCAATCCCTGGAGGCAGCAGCAGGTGAGGGGACTCTGGCATCAGTCCCCGGAGGCAGCAGCAGGTGAGGGGTCTCTGGCAGCAGTCCCTGGAGGCAGCAGCAGGTGAGGGGTCTCTGGCAGCAGGCTCAGGGAGCAGTGGAAATGTGAGGCTCCCTCCCACACATATATAGCCCCCTGGGATTGTTTCAAACGTGCCAAGCTGCAGCAATTGGTGGTCCAGGTCTGCCTCTTTCAAATGCATACAATGACCACCTCCGCCATGGCGGATCATGCCTACCGCGATTTTCAAGATTGTATCATGCAACCGCAATCAAGGTTCCCATTAGCTGTAAGGGCATGCTCCATGGCGGTGACACACTGCTGGGGCCCGGTGTGCGCTACCACAATGGTGCATCTTTCAAATGCATCCAATGACCGCCCGCCACCGCGATTTTCAAAATTGCATCATGCCATTGCAATGAAGATTCCCATTGTCTGTAAGGGCATGACACACCGCTGGGGCCAGGCGGGTGCTTTTGCGATTTGGGCATGTCTCCATGCCTATCACTACCGCACTTGTGTAAATGGGGGGTGCTGGTGACACACCGCTGGGGCCAGGCGGTAGCTACCGCGATTTGTGTGCCATATAGTGGCAATGGCCATCTGGCAAACATCAAGAGTGCACAGTGCCCACATGGTCAATGGGACATCATTGTGTACACGATGCCAATGTTACATTTACTCCACTGGTGACTACATATGCCATGTTTGTGTATGTGATTTCGTTGATTGGCCTGTACTCCCTCACATGTCACTTATGATATTGATGGTCATGTATGCAGGACAGTGTTGTTCTGGGCTCTACAATGTGTGCACATGTCAATGTGTTGAGGTGCAGTGACAATCACAGCAATGTTCGTCTCAATGAATGATGATATTTTTGCATGTCCTCTTATGTCTGATCATGCACACAATCGTCATTTCTGCTCCGACTGTGGTCATTGTGTTGTGGATGTGTGCCAGGTTCAAATGACGCATGAAGGTGTGTCAGGTACAGCAGCTAGGTATGAGACAGTGGGGTTGATTTGTTACACATATGCTGGATGCTATACTCCCAGGCGTGCCCATGTAAAATGTGGCCATATCCCTATGTGCATTCACATTGACCGAGGTGGTGTTTGAGGTACTTGTTTTGTGTAAGTTGACAGGTTTGCCATTTGTGTAGCTGAAGGTGTCCCTACATGTAAGCTGGTCTGTAACTCAATTTTGATGACAGTCGTTGGCGTTGTGCCATCCAGAAAGTGAGATGTTATGCCCATCTCATGATGTATTGCATTGACATATGTCCACTTTCATCTCAACTAGGAGGAGACCAAATATGCTTCATCACTTGACAGTGCTGGAGGACATGGAGGATGTGGCAATCATCCGGAAATGCCGTCTTGATAGAGCCACCCCAAGAACCATTTGTGATATGTTGGAGCCCCACCTGCAGCCTTGCAGGACATATCCAACAGCTTTCACCCCAACTTATAAGGTGACGGTGGCCCTGCATTTTTTTGACACAGGATCGTTCCAGCACACGGTGGCCAGCGCAGGTGGGATGTCACAACCGATGTTCAGCATGGTGCTGCGTGATGTTCTGTCCGCCATGATGACATACAAGGACAGATATATCCATTTCCCCAGGGGTCCTGAATTGGCTGCTGTGAAGGGAGATTTCTATCACCTTGGACAAATCCCCCATGTTGTTGGGGCCATTGATTGCACTCATGTTGGGCTTGTGCCACCACAGGCACGTGAGCACATTTACAGGAATCATAAACATTACCACTCCATAAATGTGCAAGTGGTGTGCCTGGCAGATATAATCATCCCCCACGTGTGTGCCAAATCCCCAGGCTCAGCCCATGACTCCTACATCCTGCGGAACAGCATTGTGCCCCAGCTGATGGCTAATCTGCTTCCCGAGCGTGCATGGATTGTGGGTGAGTATGCCTAGTCGTATGGCGTGTTGAGTGTGTGACCTGCTGCCGTCTGCCTCAGCGACATTGCAATGTCTATTTGTGTTTGTCATACCTAGGTGACTCTGCATATCCTTACCATCCCTGGTTGCTGAGCCCACTGCGGAATCCCAGGACCTCGGCTGAAGTCCGCTACAATGATGCCCATGGGAGGATACGTCATGTGGTGGAGCTTACTTTTGATCTGCTTAAGTCACGTTTCTGCTGCCTGGACAAGACCGGAGGTGCACTGAGGTACTCGCCCGGGAAGGTGTGTCATATTGTAGTGGCATGCTGCATGCTCCACAACCTAGCCATTCACAAAAAGATTCCCCTGCTCCTGGATGATGATGTGGACCCAAGGCCCCCACCTGCAAACCAACCCGTTCAGTGATGAGGACAGTGGTGATGAGCTGTGTCAACAGCTCATCACCCACAACTTCACTTGAAGGTGGGTGACAATCTACAGCATACCCATTGTCTGATGATGTTGCTGTTGTCGTGAAGGGGTATGTGAGAATTGTAACAGCAGCCAGTTGTAGACTCAGTGGAGGTTGGCAATGTTTCTGGGACAGGTCACTTAGGAACATCTGCAGGATGTGTATGTTGACACTTGTTGCCCATTGTGACGTGTGCATGTTGGATTATCTTGATGGTAGGTGTTGTGTGATGTCCGTGATGCCACACCCATACCAGTGAATGTTGTTCTGTTGTGGTTTCCTAGGTGCCTTCAACTTTTCCTTGCCTACATACAGTCCATACTCCTGGTACATTGTGATCAGGTTGAAGAATGTACATCCTGCAATAAAGACGGAGCAGACACAACATGTGTGTAAGGATTTTTTATTTACAATCGTGACATGTGATGGGGGTGTACATTTACATTGAGGTGGTGGTGGAGCAGTGAGTTGACAGTTATGGTAAATTAGATAGTCGAGTAGTCACCACATTGATGTGGTGACCCGGTCCAACAGACAGATGCCATTCACAAGGCAGTGTGGGGAAGGACAGTCCAAAAAGTCAATGCAGTGGTGAAGAGGGTTGCCATCAAGGCTGGCTCTGTGACTGGCGCTTGGCAGGTGCTTTGCCTCCAGATACTTCCAGGGTTTTCTTAGGACGGCCCTTTCGTCACTTGGCAGGGGGGGCCCTGCTGCAGGGCCAGTGGGGTCTGAGGACTCACCCCTCTCTGTGGGCACAGGGGAGGATGGTGAACTGTCATCCTGCGGCCCACCAGAGGGAGGTGTAGGTGTTGGTTGTGGTGCAGGCCTGTCCCTCAGTACCGCCACTTGCTGGCCCAAGAAGTCCACAATTTGTCCCATTAGGGTGTCAATGGACCTCATCAGCAGGAGGAGCTTGCGTAACAGTTCATCCAACCAGCCCGTTCGTCCCTGGGCCTGTTCATATGCCCCAAGGACTCTAGTGATGTGGTCCAGGGATAAGGTCCCAGCCTCTTGGTGTCTGTGGGTGACCCTGCCCCTCCTACCTACCCTGCTGCCACGGACCTATTGCCTCACCACTGTGGGCACCTTGAAGAACCAGAACCTATTTGGGCCTGGCAGCGCAGGGTATGCCTTAATCTCCTGAGTTCTCCTGCTTAGCTACACAGAGACACTAGGACACTCTGTCGGCGTAAAAGATCAGATTTATTAGCTGCAGCTAGTACAGTTGTCCTAGAAGTACACACGGTATGTTCTCAGGAGACTGCCACTTCACTCCGTGGCGCACAATCTTATATAGTACATAGGTGACATATACATTAACTAAGAACACACCTAAAACATACATAAAAAACCAGTAGGAATAGCCTGAAGGAAAGTCAGAGCCAATAGAAAAAGTCGGAAAACAAAAGTATCGAGTAACTCGAAGAAGTCTCTCCTCCATCTGTGTTTGCCACCCCTCCCACAGGTTGAGGTATTAACCAGGTCTGTAACTGACTTGCAGGTGGCGAGATACGTTCGTGTGTTTTAGAGGACAGTTGTGAAACAAGAGAATACGAACAGAGGACAGCGAAGGCCAGACGATAAGATAAAGTCAGAAGAGAATAGTGTGAACCAACAGATTGTTGAGACAGGGATTAGGAAAACCAGACAGGAATTAGTGTACTCGGTCAGTCTCTAACACCAGCTTTGTAAACAGAGGCACAAGGCTATTTCGACACAATATTGCAGGAAAAGCAGAAAAGACTTCTGTCGTCGTGCTGCCTGAGTGAGGGCAACACAAAATGGCAGCGGAGCACGAAATGGCAGGTCAATTCGATCACGATCGAAAATCGAATTTTCTCAGACCCGCATTTTGCCAGAACTCAGGCAAGATACATAGACTCACGTTAATCTGAGTCAATGTCGATGGCCATGAGGTCATCGAGTTGTTGCTGTACCATCATTCTAATATTTTCTATTCTTTGTGATTTGGGTTTAGGGATGCACACAGTAGCACAAAGGTCGCAAATGGCGGGGCCACAGTGCATACAAAGGCAACAAGAGAAAATGATGGTCAAAACTACTCCAAGGAATGTCAATACCTTCCAACCCCATTTGGACAGTAGTCCCCAAAACCACTCCAATAATGACCAATCTCCTTCGATCTGATGAATCGACTGAGAGATTATATGTAATTTAGAGATAGCTTGGTATACTGTCGGGGCGTCATCAGGTATGAAAATACAGCAACTTGACCCGATCAATTTGCACACTCCACCACGGTCCGCAAGAACATAGTCTAAGGCAACTCGGTTTTGTAAAGTCATAAGACGATTCGCCTGTAGTTCTGCCGTGATATTACTTAAGGCTCCTACAGTGATGTCTATAGTGGTTTCTACGACACGAACCAATTGCCTTATATTTCTGCTGTTGGCCATTGGACCCCAAAAAGGAAGAAATCCTTTGAGGAAATCTCCTCCTTCTTGTCCTGCTGTGTCTTTGGAATCAATAATCCCTCTGCCATATCTGTTTCGATGATGATTTGCAGAAGCGGTGTATCTAGGGGGAAGAAGGAAGGCTATATAACAGGTACCAGAAAAACCAGTTGGCAACCACGTGTAAGCCCTATCGTGACAGATGAAATATGTACCCTGAGATGGTACTAGAGGTGGCGAGTTCTGAGAGGAGTAGACGTATGTGTGGGAACAGCTATTTCTTTGTACGGTGTCAGCAGACTGACCATTTATTTGTAGACAGAAATTGCCCTGATGTGGTATAGTCCAAATCGGTGGAGATTTTCCTTGTTTAACCTTATCACTAAGGCTACTGACATAATGGGTGACGTTCCAGTTAGTGTACGCTTTTCTTTTGACAACGGAGATCTTACTATTTTCCATGATTTTAGCCATAGCTACCATTCCCTTTATCAATGAACTATGACTAAAATCCGGACCACCAATATATGAACTAACGGATCGTCTGAATTTGCTTTGATAGGCATTGGAGAAGATAACAAAATAAGCCCAAGCAGAACCCTCATAAGAGAACGGGAGAACTAAATACGGCATTCCTTTTTCTGTGGTATGTGGTGTAAGTCCACACACCCAACAGTCAGTTGTATTGATCACTAATTGGTGTTGATGTAATAACTGGACAAATGAATTGTTGTAATATTCGGTTCTTCTAATGAGTTCATGTTGAGGAAGGGTATGAAATAGATGTGGAGAGACAGTAGAAGAAGACGAAGAGGTAGAAGGAGAGACAACTTTTTGCTGCAGAGCATAAATAATCCAACTTATACACGCCAAAAGGATACACAATAATATAATGATACATAAGGCTATACTAAAACGACTGTACATTAATCTACAGAATTCTTTTTTTATTTTATCCTTTCTCTCTCTTTTGCCTAATGTAGTTTCCATCTTTCTAAATTGATGCTCACGGCAATCTTCCTCAATCACTTAGTCATGATTGTCTGCCGTCCTATGACACTGCAAGTCCTGCAGGCCTATTGCCACTACTCAGGTCGCAACGAAGACTCCTACCGTGACCCTGCAACCGGGATAGAAAAACTACATAGGAGAGAAAAAATCTTAAGTGTTCTTTAGTCTAGGTCTTAGGCTATAGTGTTCTTTATCAGGTGCAGTTTGGTCTTGGAACAATGTTCGCGGATTTGTCGTATTCAAGCGACGATGTGGTGTTATCGCTTCCTGAAGAATGTCGTCGTCCTCTTTCTCAGACAATGTTCCACTCAGGTGTGCATCACTAAAAGGTACAAATCATGGAACCTTTTCGCTCTCAGAGTCACCAATGCCCTTACGTACCCATTGATCAAAGGGTAGAGGCAAAGGCACTTTCTTACAATGCACGCCGTGAATCCAATTTTTCTTTCCTTCGACTTTCACTGCTGTTCTCGTCACTAGGAGAACCAACCGAGGTTCCTTCCACCGGGCCTCCAAATTTTTCGTCCTTTGGAAATTCTTTATGCAAACCCAGTCACCTGGTCGGATGGAATGGCCTGGATCTGTGGAAGCCTCTGGCAATGCACTCTGAATCTGTTGATGGAGAACACGCAATTTAGTCGTAAGGTCGTGCAAGTAATCAATTAACATTGGATATGGCAAGTCTGAGTATTTCTTAGGGCGAGGGACTCCCCATATATTAGCTGGGCGCCCAAAAACCACTTCGTAAGGGCTAAGTCCCAAACGAGAGTGTACAGCAGTTCTGGTGGATAGAAGAGCCAATGGTAAAGCATCGAGCAAATTAAGTCCTGTACTAGCCTGCACTTTCGCTAGTTTTAGTTTTAAAGTCCTATTGTAGCATTCCACTAAACCCGCTGACTGTGGATGGTTTGCCGCATGGAACTTTTGCTTGATACCAAGACCCGCACAAACTTTTTGCATAACTTGGCCCACAAATTCGCTCCCATTGTCACTCCAGACAATGCGCGGCAAACCAAACCTGGGGAAAAATTCTTTTAGTAGAACTTTGGCTGTGGATAAGGCTGTGTTATCTTTTAGAGGGTATGCTTCTATCCATCTAGAAAAGGCGCATACTAACACCAGAACATATTTGAGGTTGTTGCATCGTTCCATATGAATGTAATCGATTTGCAACACCTCAAATGGATATGTCGGAGGAGCAAAGTGACCTGCTGGAGTTGGGGTTCCCTTTCCCGGATTGTACATTAGACAAACAATACAATGTTTCACTACATTGTCTGCACACCTTGGGATTCCTTCATTCTGCCACACTGGAGCCAGAAGTTTGCATATTCCCTTCGCACTTAAGTGGGCTGGACCATGCGCCATAGTAACTACTGGTAGTACATAAGCGTCTGGTAACAGCCAACGTTGGTATTCAGATAATTCCACCCAACATCCCATCTCATCTAACATTCCTGTACTTTCTTTCTACTTACTCAATTATTTCTCTGTAGCCTCTTCCTGAATCAACCTTACACTTTCTACTGTATTCTCATACATTCCTCTCTCTCTAACCCAATTCGCAGGACCCGCAACATACATTCGACTTGTAGCATCTCTCGCTGTCTTTTTCGCTACTTCATCTGCAAATGCATTTCCTCGACCAACATCGTCAGTAATACTCTTGTGCGCACTACACTTCACAATTGCTATTTGGGTAGGCAAAGAAAGTGACTCAAGAAGATCAGTCACCAATTGACCATGTTGTATTTTAGTGCCATGGGAAGTAAGGAATCCCCTCTCTTTCCAAAGACGTCCAAAATTAAACGCCACACCAAACGCATACTGACTGTCAGTGTACACATTCACTCTTTTTCCTTTTGATGACACACATGCTCTCGTTAAAGCTATCAGTTCTGCTGCTTGAGCTGAATTGTGTCTAATGTGTGCTGTTTCCACGACTGTATGTAAAGTAGTGTCAGCATAGGCTGAAACTGTATCTCCATTAGGAAGCTTGAAACAAGAACCATCCACCCATAGAATTCCATCCGGATTTTCTAGCGGCGTATCTTTCAAGTCAATTCTTCCTTTTGTCTCTTCCTCTGTACGGAGGAAACAATCATGTTGTTCTTGAACACCTTTCTCTACTGGAAGAGGCAACAAAGTAGCTGGATTTAAAGTATTACATCGTTTGATATGCACGTGACTAGCCAAAAGCGTCAGCTCATATCCAGACAAACGAGCACTCATAAGATGTTGTGTTTTTGTTTGGTTTAATAAGGTATCCACTGCATGCGGCACCATAACAATAAGTGTGTTATCTAACACTACTCCAGCAGACTGTCGAATAGAAATTGCTGCTGCTGCTGTCGCTTTAAGACAACTAGGCAATGCTTTAGCTACTGGATCTAACGTAGCCGCAAAATAGGCACATGGCCGCTGTTTGTCTCCAAAACGCTGCGTTAAAACTGACAATGCACAACCCTCTCTCTCATTGACATAGAGCGTGAACGGCTTACTGTAATCGGGAGTACCCAATACAGGAGCAGAACACAGAGCAGCACGCAAGTCAGTGAAACTCTTCTGACATTCGTCAGTCCATGGAAGGGGCTGAGGTGTATCTTTCAAAGTGAGTGCCAACAGAGGTTTAGCCACAAAGAAAAGTTCGGAATCCACTGCCTACAATAAGAAGTAATACCCAGAAAGGCACGTACCTCCCTTTGTGTGGATGGCACAGACATTTGCACAATCGCCTGAATTCGTTCTGGGGTTAATCGTCGTCCCTCCTTTGATAGGAGATGACCCAAATAGGTAACCTCTCGACGAACATATTGTAGTTTGGAAGGTGAAACCTTATGATTCAGCTTGAACAAGTGACGTAACAATGCAACAGTCACATTCTTGCAAATATCTTCTGAATCAGCAGCGATTAACAAATCGTCCATGTACTGAATAAGAGCAGCACCAGACGGCAAATGAAAAGTATCAAGATGACATTTTAAAGCTTGGCTGTAAATAGAGGGACTTTCACAATAGCCCTGAGGTGCGCGTTTAAACCGGAAGCTTCGGCCTCCAAGAGAGAAGCCAAAAATATCCCTACTCTCTTCAGCAATGGGAATACTAAAGAAGGCATTCTTTAGATCGATAACAGAAAACCAAGTCGCTGTGGAAGGTATCATTGTCAACAAAGCAGTGATATCTGGGACTACAGGAAATTGCGGTACAACAATTTTATTTACCTTCCGAAGATCAATTACGAAATGATAAACAGGAGGCTGAGAAGGATCAGTGCGTTTAAGAACAGGAAGAATAGGACTATTGCATATGTTTCCTCTCGTTTCCTCAACCACATTCTTCTGAATCAAGTCATGAATGATTTCCAAAAGCGCTTTTTCACCTTCAGTGGAAATTCTATACTGCGGAATACGTGGCAATTCAACATTAGGCTTGAGAGTGACAACATATGGTGGAATCTCAAGACAGCCCACATCGTTCGGACCCGTGGCCCAAAGCGTTGCCGGAAGAGAAAGCAATTCAGGTGTAAACTGATCTTCGGACAAATACATTGGAGAAGTCAGTTTCTGTCCTAAAGTAAGATGTACACCAGAAGGAGAACAATATATCGTAGCATGCATTCTTTTCAATAAGTCCAAACCCAACAGATTCTCACCGCAACCATTCGTCAAAAGACGCGGAGCTTCCAAATCATAAGGGCCAACTGAAATAGGCAAAGGGCAAGAAACCGGATTACGAACAGGGGCGCCAGAAAATCCTGCAGATACATTCGTTAAGCCAGACAAAGGTGCCCCAGGGAGTTTAGAATGAATGATAGAACTTCTCATCGCACCAGTATCTAGGAGAAATGTCTCTGATACACCCATTGTAGTGACATTAACATAAGGTCCATTCTGATCTACTGGAATTGACACAACTCCCTTACTTTGTCCAAGGCTGTCCTAGTTAGCATGAAGACTTTCATTCTCGCCTACAATATAATGGTCTTCATTGTAATACTGTGTAGACCTAACATTTTGCTGATCAAAATAGTTCACGGAATTAGGAGGAGGAAAGGAACGCTGTTCTTGAGTCAACACACCTCGGCCTCTACCTCTGTTTGTTGACTGAAGGCCACCACGACCTCGTGGAGCAGATAATGCTCCATTTCGCTGCAATAAAACCGGACAACTACTCTTAAAATGACCTTCCTCTCTACAATAGGCACATTGATTAGGTCCTAACAAAGGTCGCGGAATATATGACTCAGGTTTTTGATACAACCTCTGAAACTGCGGAGGCTGTTGAAACTGAGGCTGAACATAACGAGGAGGATAAGCCTGTTGCAAGAGAACCTTCGTTTTCAATTCTTTTGTCTTTTTCTCTAGCTTTTCTTTTTCTTCTTTATCTCTGTTCTCATAATATTGTGCAGTAGCCAATATCTGGGCAGAAGAAGAAACAGCCCATGAACTTTCAGAATCTTTCAATTTGTGTGACAACTCGGGAAGCAAATTAAATACAAATTTGTCCACAAATAATCGCTGTCCACCCTCCGTAGCCATATCTTGACCACTGTGATCAAGAAATGTTTCCTCGAAACGAGTGAAGAAATCAGAGACACTCTCATCTTTCTTCTGTTTACATGCCGCTAATTTATCCCAGTTAACTCTCAAGGCAGGCATCATCGTTTTCATTAATGTAATAATCCTACCAGGGAGTTCTGAAACCAAAGCATCAGGTTTAGCACCACCTACTTCAGCTGCATCCGCGGCAATTATAGCAGCCCAATCACCACCTAATGCTTGAACATGATTCTCTCTACGAATCTTAGCCCACAATGCTTGCGGAACTACATTTCCCATTAACATATCAATATCGGCTAAATTCATGATACAAGCATCAACCGTCTGTGATAATTCTTTATAATAACCTGCAGGATTCTTACGAGGATCCGGTAGAGTCTGCTTAAGGGCTAAAACTTCAGATCGTTTCCAAGAAACATGTACCCATACACGTTGGAAATGAGCAGGAATAGCTGGATTATTACCTTGAGCCGCAACTTCCTCCTTCCACACTGGAGGAACCTCTCTCATGGGATAATTTTTCAGTGTCAATCTAGCCGACGGATCGGAATCAAGGAAAGTCTGAGAAGACAACAAGGATCTAAAGGTAATAAGTGTCCTTACAGCTTTCTCAACCTTAGAACCCACAATAAGTCCTTTATCGAAGTCAGCCTGAACATCTAACAGACCCTGTGGAACCGAACTCGAATTCACATCCTCCCATTCTTTAATGAGAGTATCACACATTACATTGAAAACATATCTTTGCGTAGGCGCATTCCATTGTGAGAAAGTAGACATAATATCGGGCACACTGTACTGGAGACCCCTTTCGATCCATTTACGTGTGAGAGAGTCCAACTTTTCTCGTTCTTCAGAATCTGGGAACTGACTACGAGACTGTCTTCGAGCAAAAGCCGGAGACACATTTACAGCCTCAAAGAAAGGAGATAAAATACCAGTGAAAGTGTCCGTGAGTCGCTTACGCACAGACGGAGAATTGGACATAAGAATAGGGGACAAGGTATTAGGCGAACTAACGGAAGGAGAACCGGTAATTGCAGGAGGAGCAGAAGGCAAAGGAGATCGAAGATCAGGAGATGAGGGCAAAGAAGTTGAAGTTAAAGGAAAAACTGGTAGAGGCGGAGATACTGAAAGGGGCAAAGGCAGAAGAGCCGGAAGAGGCGGAAGAGCCAGAACAGGCAGAGGTACTGCTGGCGGCTGAACAGGCTGTAACAACAGGGGTGCATTAGCACCTTGTGCATAGGGCGGAGGCAATCTCAATAAATGAGACATTAGGGGATCTTCTTCTAAATCTTTCTTGTTATCGGAAGGGGAAACAGGCAACACCGGATAGCATTTATCTATCGCCATACGATGCTGTCTTTCTGAAATTTCCATCGCATTATTAATTTCGTCATCTTTGAATAGTTGAGCAGCCTGTATAATTGTCATACCCTGTGCTTTCCTATCTCGTTTTGCTTGTTTAATTTCTCTCTGTTTGGCTTCCTTACGCCAAAGGCGGAAAGAGTCAAACATTGCCGGCCGGGCTTTTCTTTTGAATAAAACTGCTTCCAAATTATCTAACACATTAGAATCGAAACTACCATTTTCTGGCCATTTTAAAACACCATCTTTCTTCGTGTATCGGGTCCATGCCTCGTTAAAGGCAATTGGGCCAACACCATGTTTTGAATAGAGCTCATATGTGGGAGTTCCAACCGAAGGAATCGGACAAGAGTCCTCAAGCAGGGAATCCCTATTACAACCAAAGCAACAAAGTTTTCCAAACTTAGTCAGACCAGGCATCTCGTGATTTCACTGGACTGTTCACAAACTTCAAGGGGGTAAAACTCAGTTTACGCAGCACAAATGCACTTACCCCTCGGCTTCGGCTATTGCAACAGTCGAATCTAAGGACCAAAGAAACAAAGGAACAAAGAACCAAAGGACCAAAATTGTGGGAGCGACCCACCAAATACTTAACTAAGGATGTCTTCTTACGCCAACAGAGGCCCGTCTATCGTCTCGCCTTACCATACATCACCAAAGGAAGGGCCAAGGCAGGGCGGCAGTCAGGGCAGCAGTCGTCAGTAGCCATCAGAAAGGAGTAACTACGCTGCAAAAGACCTTCGGACCACTTTCGACATACAGGGGTCGCTTGACGTGGCTCGCGATTCCTCCAGAATTTTCCTGCGGGGTTCCTCACGACCTTCAGGCAGAACCACTACCACTGAAGCCGCCCCACGTTGGGCGCCAGTTGAAGAACCAGAACCTTTTTGGGCCTGGCGGCGCAGGGTACGCCTTAATCTCCTGGGTTCTCCTGCTTAGCTACACAGAGACATGGGGACACTCTGTCGGCGTAAAAGATCAGATTTATTAGCTGCAGCTAGTACAGTTGTCCTAGAAGTACACACGGTATGTTCTCAGGAGACTGCCTCTTCACTCTGTGGCGCACAATCTTATATAGTACATAGGTGACATATACATTAACTAACAACACACCTAAAACATACATAAAAAACCAGTAGGAATAGCCCGAAGGAAAGTCAGAGCCAATAGAAAAAGTCGGAAAACAAAAGTATCGAGTAACTCGAAGAAGCCTCTCCTCCATCTGTGTTTGCCACCCCTCCCACAGGTTAAGGTATTAACCAGGTCTGTAACTGACTTGCAGGGGGCGAGATACGTTCGTGTGTTTTGGAGAACAGTTGTGAAACAAGAGAATACGAACAGAGGACAGCGAAGGCCAGACGATAAGATAAAGTCAGAAGAGAATAGTGTGAACCAAAAGATAGTTCAGACAGGGATTAGGAAAACCAGACAGGAATTAGTGTACTCGGTCAGTCTCTAACACCAGCTTTGTAAACAGAGGCACAAGGCTATTTCGACACAATATTGCAGGAAAAGCAGAAAAGACTTTGATCGTCGTGCTGACTGAGTGAGGGCAACACAAAATGGTGGCGGAGCACGAAATGGCGGGTCAATTCGATCACGATCGAAAATCGAATTTTCTCAACCTCCATCCTCTCCCTGCCCTTCTCAGTTGGTGGTGTGGGGTAGTCATCCTCTGGGACAGGGAGGGTGTTGCAGGCAGCACTGGTGGTTGTGGTGGTGGATGCACAGGCCATAACAGCAGGGGTCTGCAGTGACGTTGTTATTGCAGCCGATGTGGTGGGGGAGGATGATGGGGACCTGGGACCTGTTGCTCCCTGGCACACCAGATGGGCCGGCTTTGAGCTCATCGTCTAGAGAATCTCGGGTGTCAACATCCGAGAGTCCATGTACGGGGGGAGGAGACTGGCTCTTCAGGTCGCTGGTGTTGTCCTCTGCAGTGAGTTCTTGGTCACACGTGGGTCAGATGAGAAATGGTCATTTGTAGTGCACCCCGCAAGCTTTGTGTTAGCTGTGTGTCATTCACTGTTTGTACACTACACAATTGACTGATCATCACATTGTTTTCTATGTGCACTACTGTGCCTCCTGACATGATGCAGTGGTACATGCATTACTTGTCCATGGTGTGAGGTGTCAATACATACCATGCGCCACGTGCATAATTTATGATTACAGGGAGCTGTTGACATCTAGGAACTGGCACAACATGTTATTTCATTGAGGACTCTTTGTTGATTTATCTGACCTGGCAGACGTCACATCTGGCCCTGGACTGGCCATTGTCATCTCCTGCATACCTTTGTCCTCTCAAGTGCATATCTTGATTTGTACCGCCAAACATGCTTTCTTTTTTTTCGAATGGTCCTTGTTGCTCTTTCCCCATGGCACTGCACATGTCTATAGGTGCTGTGCATAATTGTGCCCAGACTTTCTTCTACATGTGCATTGGTGTATCACACTTTGGTAGTTTCCTTTGTTTGCCTGTGTGCACACTGTGCGTGGCAATGGGGTTGTGTGCATATTTGTGCAATGAGAGAGCTTGTGTTGTCATATGGCACCATTTCTTTTGTGACGAATGGGTGGTTGCACGTACTGGCTACTTACCTGTTATGTGCTCACATTTGGCTTTGTTATGTGACACATCTGTGTATGCGTGGTGGAGGCTTACAATGGAGGCTTGTAATCAGTGGCAAGCTTAGGGCGTCGAACCTTGTCTCACAGCAGAGGGGACGAGCCTGTAGAGCATTTAGCAGGGTGACCCCTGAGATGCTGGCCCAGGCTGCTGCGACTCACCCTTGCCCTCTGTCTGGCGAGTTAGAAAGCGACTTGGAGGCCCTGCAAAAGTGGCTGACGGAGAGGCTGAATGACCTGGCCCCTGTTCTGCCCCCCCGCTCGACATCTAAGCGGGTCTCGGCCCCTTGGTTTACCACGGCTCTGTGGGCTACGCGGCAGCAGTGCAAGGTAGCCGAAAGGGCCTGGCGGGCACATTATGACAGCAAGGACAGGTCTGCCTACAAGGCTGTGGTTAAAGCTTACCACCGCGATATCCGCCTCGAAAAGAAAGCCTATTTCGCGGGGAGAATCGAAGCAGCTTCGAACTCCAGTAAGGAGATTTTTACTATCGTTCGAGAATTCATCTCACCTCGGACCACCGCCTCGGAAGAGGGCCCTGTAGAATCCTGGGCAGCAGATCTGGCGTGCTTTTTTACAGGCAAGATCAAACTCATCCAGGACTCCTTTCCTTCGAGTGGACCGGTCACGTTGCCGGTGCCAGAGGCGGGTATGCCCCCCCCAGTCATGCAGGGCGCCATATTGGCTGAGTTTCCATCTCTACCAGCCTCCGCCTCCCTTGCGCTCATGGGCAATTTAAAATCTGGGTCTCCGCTTGACCCCTGCCCAGCTAAGCTTCTGGGTAAATTGGCGGAGGTGGTTAATCCGCTGGCTCACCCTCTTCTCAACCTGTCGTTGAGTTCGGGAGAGGTGCCGCCATCATGGAAGCAGGCAATGGTCATCCCGTTGCTTAAAAAGCCGGGACTTGACCCGAAAGCCCCAGCCAATTACAGGCCTATCTCGCTGCTGCCGGCTTTTGTAAAAATCTTGGAAAAGCACGTTCAGTCGATGCTCTCCAATTTTTTGGAGTCTCGTGAGATCTTGCACGACTCCCAGTCAGGCTTCCGCTCAAACCGCAGCACCGAGACCGCGCTCCTTGAGGTTTCGGAAACCATCAAAGGGGTACTGGACTCCGGGGGCAAAGTCATGCTGGTGTTGTTGGACCTGTCGGCGGCCTTTGACACCGTCCCCCATGAGGGCCTGCTCGCAAGACTCTTTGAGATTGGCCTGCGGGGGACGGTGCTCAAATGGTTTTCTTCCTTCTTGGCCGGCCGCCGGCAAACGATCTGGACATCATCTGACACCGCTGTAATGCCGCCTTTGGGAGTCGGGGTCCCTCAGGGCTCTATATTGAGCCCGACCCTCTTTAATATCTATATGACCCCTTTGGCGGCGGTGGCGGAGTCTTTTGGTGCCCGGATCGTGTCGTATGCCGACGACACTCAGCTCCTCTTCTCATGTGAGAGGGGTGCTGACTTTGACGGGGAGAGTATCCAGAATTGCCTTGGGGCTGTGTTCGCATGGTTCCAACTGCACAGCCTCAAGTGCAATTCCGATAAATCGGAGGTACTCTTCTTCGGGTGCGATTCGGAGCCCAGCTGGCAGGCCTGGTGGCCCATCGACATGTTCCCTCCGTCCGGCTCTTCTCCCATGGCTAAAAACCTGGGGGTTAAGATGGACAAGGGGCTGACGATGAAAGCCCAGATTCTGGGGGTAACCGGCACCTGTTTCGGCCTGCTAAAAATGTTGCGGAAGTTTCTGCCTCTCTTGTCCGAGGAGCACAGGAGGCTGACGGTGCAGGCCCTGATAGGCTCCAGGTTGGATTATGCCAACAGCCTGTACCTGGGCCTGCCAGAGTATTTGCTGCAGAGGCTTCAAGTGGCACAGAACGCGGCGGCCAGGGCCATCTTTGGCCTAAGTAGACGCATCAGCGCCTCTGGGTTGTTGGTGACGCTACATTGGCTACCCATCCGCAAACGGATTGCCTTTAAGGCTCTGACCTTGGCCTATAAAGCTCTCCATGCGGTGGGAGCTAAACATCTTCAAAAGAGACTCGCTTTTTACCATCCTACTCGCGCGTTGAGGTCGGAATCTTTACTTCTTGCGGCTGTTCCGCGTGTGAAGAGGGCTCGCCTAGGGGGCCGCTCCTTCAGTCTGCTGGCCCCACAGATGTGGAATTCCTTACCGCTCCCTTTGCGGGGGGCGACTACTCTTCTTGATTTTAGGAAAGGCCTCAAAACCTGGCTGTTTTCTCAATAGGTTTGCTTGTAGCCCCGTTTCTTTTGGGGACTTTTGAACTGTTTTCTCTGTGTTGTGTTATTTTGTAACCTGTTCACCTTACCTAAAGCGCCGGGATTCTCTTTTTGAGTAACCGTTGCGCTATACAAAAAAAATAAATAACATAACATAACATAACATAACATAACGTCCTGCTCAGAGGTGTCACAAGACAGAATAATATTTCTACCTACCTGTTAGTTTGTTTGAGGTGGGCCATTAGATGTCACATGCATCTGGGTGGTATGGAGAGCTCCATCTTGCTGTACTGGGGTCAAGGGTGTATGGTGGGAGTAGTGGTACATGCCTCCCACCCACAAACACCCTCACTGTGAAGATGGCTGCCTACCTGTAAGTTTGTTTGGTGTACTGCAATGGCTTCCAACTGCTTCTGGGTGGGGGAGTGCTCCATCCTGCTCAGGTGTGGGACAGGGGGCAAGGTGGGAGTAGTGGTGCAAGCCTCCCACCACCAAAAACCCTCCCAGGGAAGATGGCTACCTACCTGTTACGTGGAGGTGAACATTGCAATGGATGCCACATGCTTCTGGGAGGGAGTGAGTGCTCCATTTTGCTCAGATGTGGGACAGGGGGCATGGTGGGAGTAGTGGTGCAGGCATCCCACCCACAAACACCCTCCCAGGGAAGGTGGCTACCTACCTGTAAGTTTGATGTGGGTTGCGTAATGGCTGACACATGCTTCTGGGTGGAGTGGGGGGAGGGATCCATCTTGCTAGGCTGTGGGACAGGAGGCATGGTGGGAGTAGTGGTGCAGGCCTCCCACCCACAAACACCCTCCCAGGGAAGATGGATACCTACCTGTAAGTTTGATGTGGGTTGTGTGATGGCTGACACATGCTTCTGGGTGGGGTGGGAGGAGGGATCCATCTTGCTAGGCTGTGGGACAGGGGGCATGGTGGGAGTTGTAGTGCTGGCTGCCTGTACACATGCCCCCATGTTAATGTTGCTAGCTACGTTTGGGGTGAATGGGAGTGATTAAATCTTGGATCTGTGAGACATGTTTTTGTCAGTGTGTGGTGCAGATGAATGGAATTTGTCCTAGGTAGTGTAGCTTTGTAGTTGTGCAAGACAGTACATGGCAGTGTGGTGGTAGTCATTTGTTTGTACTTACCAGCCTCCACTCCCCCGGGTGCTCCTGTGAGACTCTCTGGATGCAGTATGGCAAGCACCTTCTCCTCCCATGGTGTGAATGATTTTGGTGGAATGGGAGGGCCACCGCCAGTCCTCTCAGCCAGCTCACGGTTCTTGCTTCTCCTCTCTTTGACAACCCTCTTCAGATCATGCCACCGCTTCATGATCTCCTTTTTGGATCACGGGGTGGTTCCTACTGCATTGACCCTTTCGACTATCCTTGCCCACATTTGTGTCCTTGTGGCTAATGGTGTCTGTTGGACCAGGCTACCAAACAGTTGTGGTTCCACTCTGACTATCTCATTTACCATGACTGTCAACTCACTCTCTGTGAATTTGGGCATTTTATGTGTTGACATGGTGTGTGGTGTGCAAAGTGGTTGTGGGTGCAGGGGTGTGAGTGGTGGGTGTGGTTGTGATGTGTATGATATGTGATGTGCAGGGGGCTAGTGGTGCAGGTGTGGTGGTGATGGTGGTGGTGGTGGTGATGTGCGTGTGATGTATTCTTTTGCCTCTCCTCTCTGATCTGGTGAATGCCCTTCTCCTCTGGAGTGTTGCAAAGGATTGTGGTCAGGGAAGGGGCTGGTTTTATACTCAGCTATGTGGGTGTGTCCAAATGGGATATTGCTGTCAGGTGTGTTGTGTGTGTTTTCCTGGAAATTGTATTTTTCTTTTTGCCATGTGGTTGTGTTATTGGGGTGTGTTTTGTGTTTTTGGGGGGCATGGCTAGTTTGCTGTGTGCACTTTTTGGCCTTATTGTGGGTTCTTTCATTCGTCCCCCATATTTTTCACGGATCGTCCGCAGTGGTGGCTATGCTGCAGCTCTTCCGCTGGCTCTCTCATTCATCCCTGTGTGCGACCGCGCAGTCGGAAACAGCGGAAAGTACCGCAGGACCATCGGCGATATCCTAATTTCACGTGCAGTGTCTCCGCTATACGTGCGGCGGGTTGGTGTTTTTCTGCTGCGAATCCGACCGCCGCAGATGGATTTTGGCCATCTCTGCCCGCTAGGGGCGGTTTTTCTTGGCCCCGTTCCACCGCGTTCGGTGTCTTTTGGCGGATGATCCTAATTTGGCCGCTGTTTTTTCCACGGTACAGGCAGGCGGTGGTTTTCCACTTCCATGGCGGTCGTGGTGGTTTTCTGACCGCCATCCTAATAGGCCCCATAGTTACAATTATTTAAAATAATAATAATAATAAATAACAAATGTTATGTAAAAAAATATTAAACATGCATAATTAATTTTATATATATATATATATATTAACTTGATAATGTTAATAAATAATTATTACATTTGATTATACAATGTTAAAAACATAATTTTAATTATAATTACATATATATATATCTAAATAAACCTGTAATATAAATATAAAAATGTATTTTATATATAATCAATGAAATTATTAAAAATATTTTTTTTTCAAATAATATTTCATACTACAAGAATTATAAGAGTATGGAAAACATTGCATAGCGTAGGGGATAAAATTACTATTCCCACTCCAGTGAGTGCAACTGTAGGGAAAGTGTTGGATAGCGGGTGGGTAAAAATTACTATTCCCACTCCAGCAAGTTCAACAGTAGGGAAAGTGTTGGATAGCGTGTGGGAATAATTTACTATTCCCACTCAATCAAGTGTAACAGTAGGGAAAGTGTTGGATAGCAGGAGGATAAAAATGACTATTCCCACTCCAGTGAGTGCAACTGTAGGGAAAGTGTTGGATAGTGGGAGGGTAACATTTACAATTCCCACTCCAACAAGTGTACCAGTAGGGAAAGCGTTCGATAACGGGTGGGTAAAAATAACTATTCCCACTCCAACGAGTGCAACAGTAGGGAAAGTGTTGGATAGCGAGTGGGTAAAGATTACTATTCCACTCCAGCAAGTGCAACAGTAGGGAAAGTGTTGGATAGCGTGTGGAGTAATTTACTATTCCTACTCCACCAAGTGTAACAGTAGGGACAGTGTTGGATAGCGGGAGGGTAAAAATTACTATTCCTACTCCAGTGAGTGCAACAGTAGTGAAAGTGTTGGACAGCGGGAGGGTAACAATTACTATTCCAACTCCAACAAGTGTAACAGTAGGGAAAGTGTTGGATAACAGGTGTGTAAAAATTACTAATGCCACTCCACCGAGTGCAACAGTAGGGAAAATGTTGGATAGCGGATGAATAAAAATTACTATTCCCACTCTAGCGAGTGCAACAAATGGAAAAGTGTTGGATAGCGGGTGGGAATAATTTACTATTCCAACTCCAACGAGTGTAACATTAGGGAAGTGTTGGATAGCGGGTGTGTAAAAATTACTATTCCCACTCCACCGAGTGCAACAGTAGGGAAAATGTTGGATAGCGGGTGGGTAAAAATTACTATTCCCACTCCAGCGAGTGCAACAAATGGAAAACTGTTAGATGGCGGGTGGGAACAATTTACTATTCCCACTCCACCAAGTATAACAGTAGGGAAAGTGTTGGATAGCATAGGAGATTAATTTAGTATTCCCACTCCTGCAATATAATTAACATTAATTAACAATTAATTAATAAAATAAAAAAAATCTACCTCCCACCATATTCCCCTATAAAGGGCACCACCAATATTGTAAAATATGAATCAATTCACATAATTAATTATCAATTAATGTATTAACTGATAACAATTAACGATAAAATTATTAACCATCAAATATAAAATGACTTATTATATAGAAAGTAATTAAAATTTTAATAAAAATGTAATTACTTCCCACCCCACTCCCTATCAACCCTCAACCCACTCCTAAAAAAGTACACAATTAACATATTAACAAATTAATTATTAATAAATTATTATCAAATTAATAACTAATTAATAACTTTTTTTAAACAATTAACATATGGGTCAATAAAGTATTAATTATTATTAATCGGTTTATAAGTAATTAATAATTAATTAATTAACACAATTCACAATATAAATTATTCAATACATATTAATTAATTAATTTAAATTAAATTACTTCCCACCCTATTCCCCTATAAACCCACAACCTGCTACAGAATAAAATTACGCAAAAAGGAATTAACATATAATTCAAATAAAATTCTTAATTAATATATTATAATTAAATTACTTCCCACCCTATTCCCCTATAAAACCACAACCCGCTACAGAACTAAAATACGCAAAAATAATTTAACATAAAATTCATTACTTTTAAAAAATTCAAACATACATTACAAAAATAATATATACTTTTAACACATATACTAACATTTAAAACACCAAACAAAATCGATATTTTTAACAGCGATATTATGACTGACAATATTACTAACTTCGATATTATGACAATCGATATTTCTTACCTGAATTTCGGTATTTTGTACCACTATATTTTTGACAGTCGATATTCTGTACAATTTTCGACCTATAAATGGTATCCCTTTATATCAAATTACCTCTGGAGGCAACCTCTCAACCTTTCCTTCCTTCTGACTGGAGGGGCGTAAATGTGTGTAATGCCGGCAGGCACTATTACTAAACTGTCCATTCATTTTACAATTAAGATCCGCAACTCTTTCACGTACTACAGCCAGAAATCCTAAGTATCACCTACGGTACTCTCATTCTCTTATAAATACAAGGCTGTTGGTCTTAGGAGACAATGCTGTGATGCATATCCTGCACAAGTTAATCCTGTATGCTGTTCCTCAAATAGCACTTAATGTGTCATACATCTGTATGATCAGTAGGAAGTAAGGAGAACACATTATGAAATGTCTGCTTGTATACCATAGTAAAGTAACCAACCACAGGAAAATCAAAGGAACAATGTTCCTATCAAATTGATAGAGATCTTCCATTGCATCTATCACTAGTGAACTCCCGGCACTCAAAAGCAGTCATTATACAAATGGTAACTCTGGAGTTTAGAAGAAACAAATATGACACATGTATGGTTGGAAGACATGATTGCATCTTATTAATGTTCTTCTGTACCTCACTTGCTTAGTAAGATTATCTTGCTATTCCATCACTCTCCCTTTCAATAGCTTCGTTCCCTCTCATGTACTTCCTTCTTGCTATTGCTGACTGTGCCACAGACTGAATAGTTGCAGAGAGGCTAGAGGGGCTGGGGTGCAGCAGGCATCACTAGCGTCGGATGCCACTTCCCCTTTTCTGCAAGCAAGATGCTGTGAATCGAGGATGTTCTTTTAAGCAAAAAACTGGTGGGGCCGGAGGGCACCAGTCCAGGCTTTATCCCCACAATCTGATTGTCATGTGGTTGAACTCTTGCATACTACGAGAACAGAAAAAGGAGGGGTTAGGGGTGAAGTCACACTTGGCACTCTTACTATCATTAGTGGGAGAATTATCACTTGCTTAACTGCAGTACCACATTCCCACCTCATGAAGCATGAACAACAATTTTCTTTTCTTTTCTTCAAATAATGTACAGTTGTTGAACCCTGTGCTGAGGATTACAAGTGCCACACATGATTACATTTACTCCTTCCTGCTGTGAATCCCAGATGTTCTATTAAAAAAGATACTGGTGGGGCCGGAGGGCACCAGTCTAAGCTTTATCCCCACAATCTGTGGTTGTCATGTGGTTGAACTCTCGCATACTACGAGAACAGAAAAAGGAGGGGTTAGGGGTGAACTCACGGGGGCGTGGCTAACGCTCGCGGTGAATGGCGGCGTCCGAGTGAGGCTCCCGGGCTCACCTCGGAGTAAACGCGCTTTCTGCTGTCCTCACCGATGTCGGAAGGGGAGAAATGAAGCATGAAGGTATGCTGGCTGCAGCGCGAGGGTCTCCTTTCGTCTGTGCACGATGGAAAGCTGCTTTCTGCCTCTACTTCAGCCGCTTGATGAACAACGCTCTGTAGCGGCCGCCATTTTGTCTTCTCGCCGCGAATGGACCCCGCAGGCAGTGCAGCTTGTTTCGTGATGGTTATTACCTCAGGTGCCTACAAGCAGACGATATTGGCAGTGAATTAGGTACTTTTTCGTTTGTACCTCTTCCTCCTCAACCACATGCATTACCAGATTCCTGTTTATTTCCAGGATGAGCTGATTTATTTTTTGGCAGCCATTTTACGATGTTCGTGAGGAGTTTTAGCTCACATGCTTATTGTTATGTTACTTGGCCTCTTTACCACTTGCCATCATTGACAGGTTCTGGCTCCTGGCCCTCATCATTTGTGATTTATAGTGGATGAGACTTCCCTTATGAATGGGAATTACTAGCAGACATTTTGCGAAGGTCATAGTTGGACTGGTCATCTATTTTTCGCAGTTTTTTTTTTTTTTTCTCATCACCTTCATTAAAATTGATGGGCAGGTCCAGAGGTTCCTCTGCCGTGAAGCAATCTTTTGTTAAAAACTCTAGAATTTTTACAGAATTTTCCAAATTCGAGGATACCTTGACGTCTGCGTCACAATCCTCTGAAACAGCAATGGATCCGCCTTCTGCCTTGCAAGGGAAGTCTGTCACGAAGCGATTGAAAAAAGATCCTCCTTCTCCGCCTAAATCAACCTCGCCGGTCTCCATGGAGCTCCTGTTGGAGGAAATCCGAGCTCTCCGCCCATTTATGGAGGAGACAAATGTTAAATTGCAGGTCCTCACAGACAATTGGTCTCAGTTGGACGCCAGAGTCTCGGCAGTTGAGCACTGTGTTTCCTCACTTAAAACCTCGAGCGCAAGTGTTTCTCAACTTCACTCTCAAGTCTCTGAGCTCCAACGTCAAGTGGAGGGACTTGAAAACCGAAATCGACGCAACAACCTGCGAATTTATGGTTTGGTTGAAGGTCTTGAGGGGTCGGACGCTGTTTCCTTTTTCAGATCTTTCCTGCCTCAACTGCTTCACCTCCCGGAGGGTACCATGCTAAATGTTCAACGCGCACACAGACTGGGCCGAGTCGCTTCTCCTACTGCGCAATCCCAACGGCCAAGAGGCGTAATCCTATATTTCCTGGAGTATACTGATTTGATCAAGGTGTTGTCAGCGGCTAAAGCCATCCCGAAAATCACTTGGTCTGGTTCTACACTATTTTTTGCTCAGGATTATGCTAAAGCCACAGCTAACAGACGTAAGGCATTCCTCAGTATGAGGCCTGATCTTCGCTCTTTGGGAGCTCGGTATGGACTTTTCCACCCCTGCCTCTTTAAGGTCACCTATAACAACAAGACCACTACATATGAAGATCCGGTGAAATTGCAGAGCTTCATTGACTCCTGCAGACCAGTCAGCATGGACTCCTCCGCCTCAACATCTTTTTCCAAGTCTTAATGTTTTGTTCCTATTACTGCATTGTCATTACTTTTTCAGGTTTTGCATAAGTCTTCTCTTTTAATGTTATGGTTTACTTTTCTTAAATTTTGGTTGTTTGAATGCTTTGGCCAGATATGGCTTTGACTCAGGTGAAGCCGCATGTCTTGCTTTTGTTACCTATTGGTTTTAATTGATTGTTCTTCACTTCCACAGATCTATATTCTTCATGGCGTTGTTCCTCCCTGGTCTCCCGTGTGTCCTTGCTCGGATGCCCCGTTTGTCCTCGTGGTTTCACCTCCCCCTCCTCCACAATTTCCCTTTTTAGGTATGTTTTTGGTTGTGTTATTTGTTGTCTTTTGTGTCACACCTGATATATTTGTTCATTGTATTCCACAATTTGTTTGCGTATGCCTTTTTATTGTTCCTATTATTCTTTCTGAATGCTTTTTGCTGTATTTCCTTTCGTCATCTATTCCTTTTTCTGCGTTTCATATCATTTTGTTGCAACTCTTTCCTTCTTCAGCTGTACTACTCCTCTTCTCTGCCGTCATTATTTTATCATTTCTATTTGATCTCTGGCTTTCTTTCTTGGCTTTCTCTCTTTGGCTTATATTCTCTTCTCTTTTTGGCTCTCGGTTTAATTATCGCTTTTTTCTCTCTCTCTGTTCTGAGCTTTTCTTTATCAGATTTTGGATTTTATCTCATGTTATTAGTTTACCAATTTTTTCTTAGACTATGTCTTTAAATTTGATAACTTGGAATGTACGGGGGTTAAATTCTCCCATCAAACGACAGAGAGTTTTGACTCATTTGGCCAAATTGAATGCAGATATTGCCTTCTTACAAGAAACTCATCTCACGGATGTTGAATCTTTAAAGTTAAAGAGGGGTTGGGTGGGAGAGGTTTTCTTTTCTCCTGGGGATGGCAAACGCAATGGAGTGATGATACTTTGCCGCAAAACGTTCTCATTTTCACTATTATCTCAAGAATCGGACACTCAGGGTAGATGGATACATGTTAGGTTATCTTTAAAGAGTGTTCCAGTCTCTCTCCTAAATGTTTATGCCCCCACATGTGGAGACCCTTCCTTCTGGCCCACCTTTGCCAAGCAAATCTCTCACTGCCTTAGTGATAATTTTATTTTGGCTGGGGACTGTAATCAGGTTCTTGACCCGTTTATTGATAGGCATTCAATGGTCCCTTTTGTGCCCAATAAGATTCATAAATCCTTTGTTCATGCCCAACACAAACTCCTTGATGCGTGGCGACTATGCAATCCAACGGCCAAGGAATTCACTTTTTATTCTCCATCGCATCACTCCCAATCACGAATTGATTATATCTTTGTTTCCCATACCGTCTCGCAGACTCTTACCCATGCAGAAATTGGTCCTATTTTGTTATCAGATCATGCTCCCGTTTCCATTGGCATTGACATTTTACCCAAATCTGATGGTCCGAAGAGGTGGCGCTTTAATAACTCCCTTCTACTGGACCCAAAATTCATCGCCTCATTTACCTCTTTCTTTCAGGAATTTTATACGATTAATCAAACGGATTCTATGCCCATTTCTACTCTGTGGGATGCCTTTAAGGCTTCTGCTAGGGATTTTATACTAACCTTTGTTGCAAGGAAACGTAAGAATGCACGTACACAGGTTGCAAACCTACTTCAGGACATCAAGAGACTGGAGCACTCTTACTACACCTCACACTCACAGGATTGTTTAGATGCTCTTATTAAGGCCAAAATGCAATTTAACAGGCAGTCTACAGACGATGCATCCCTTTATTTATTAAAATCCAGTGCAAAATTTTATGGGGGGAAAAACAAGGCTGGGAAAATATTGGCTAATTACTTGAAAGTTAAGCACAACAAATTGAATATTGAATCTATTTATGATGCAAATTTAAATTCGAAGTTTAAAGACGGGGACATTCTGCATGAATTTTCTCTTTTTTATAAAACCCTCTACGCTTCTGAATCGCAGCCCACTGACCATGCCCTTTCACAATTTTTCTCTACCATTCACAAACCTCAGATTACTTCACCAGACTTATCTTTATTGGAATCAGACCTAACGTAGCAAGAGTTGACAAATGCCCTTCATTCTCTTAAACGTGACAAAGCACCCGGCCCAGATGGTTTTTCTGTCGAGTTTTATTCTCATTTTTCCAAACTTTTAATGCCTAAATTGCACTCGTTAATATGTTATTTCAGTACATCAGGACGCTCATCAGGCTCCTTTTCAGATGCACATATTTGCTTAATTCCTAAAGAAGGTAAAGACCCGAAACACTGCAAGAATTATAGGCCCATATCTTTGGTCAACATTGACTATAAGATCTTCTCTAAAGCTTTAGCCTTGAGGTTGGACTCATTTCTGCCGGATCTGTTAGGAATAGAGCAGTCTGGATTTGTCAAGGGCCGCTATATAACTGATAATACACGTCTCTTGTTTAATGTGTTGTCAAAGTCCTCGCATGTTAAGGACCCTCTGGTCGCAATAGCATTGGATGCCGAGAAGGCGTTCGACAGAGTTGAATGGAGATACCTTTTTTATACCCTCAATTGGTTTGGATTTGGTCCCAATTTTATTTCCCTCATTTCTCTTTTGTATTCCAATCCAAAAGCGGCTGTGTGTGTCAATGGGTTGATATCCCCATTTTTTGACTTGGGGAGAGGGGTGCGACAAGGCTGTCCCTTTTCACCTTTCCTTTTCAATTTGGCTTTGGAACCATTTCTTTCAAAGTTACGACAAAATCCAGAAGTACATGGTTTTCAAACACCCAGGTCGCATATTAAGCTAGCAGCTTATGCGGATGACATTCTGCTCTTCATGTCTCGACCTGATGACTCCATTCCTGCCTTTATGGCTGAAGTACAAGCTTACTCTGACATCTCGGGCTATAAATTAAACAATGATAAGTGTGAGATCTTGCCGCTTACAAAATACACCTTCAAATCTGATTTTGCAGCCTCTCACTTTACTTGGAGCCCTAACCACATTCGTTATTTAGGCTTACACGTCAGATCTTCTCTTTCAGACACAGTATCTTTGTGTATGGAGAAGTGTATACAAAAAATGTCAGACCTTACAGCTAAATGGCACCCTCTCTATCTATCTTGGTGGGGTCGCCTTGATACTATTAAAATGATGTTATCACCTATCATTATGTACACCATTTCTAATATTCCAGTTCTTATCCCAACAAAATTCTTCCAGAAGATTAATTCTATTCTTTCCTCTTTTCTCTGGCGCAAGAAAAAACCTAGAATGTCTATACTTAGGTTAACCCGTCCCAAGGCGGAAGGTGGAGTTAATTTTCCCGATTTCCCGACGTATCACAAAGCATTTCTTTTACGCCAAGCCTCTTTGTGGTTGCGTGATCCTGAGGTGGCCTGTCCCCTATGGATTGCGACCAAACGCCTTTTTCTTTCCCCTTTCTCAATCAATGAATATCTGTCTTTCTCTTGCAAACCCCAAACCCTATCTACACCCATTATCAAAATGACCGCTAAACTTTTATCGCCTTAGTTCCCATTCCCTCATGATACTATGGACTCCTTTTTTAATTCTACAATATGGCATAATAGAGGTTTCTCATTAAGGGTAAGCCATTTTATTGGAAGACTTGGCATCAAAGAGGTCTTACTTGGGTTTCTCAACTCTTTTCTAATTCAGAGTTTATACCCTTTTCCTCACTCTGCATTATCTTTCACTTACCCACTTCCTTCATGCGTCAATATCTCACTCTTAAGGACGCTGTGTTGGATGCTCTCTCTGTTTTAACAACGGCAACCACTACTTTAACCAATCCAGATCCTTCCTCACAACTAAGAAACTTGTTACTCACAACACCCAAAGCTTCCACATTATATAATTTTTTACATGGTGCTGGCAAGGCTCGACAGAAATCTCCAACTGAAGAAGCCTGGGAGCGAGACTTTACAGTCTCTTGGTCAGTATCCTTGTGGGACAAATTGTGGGTCAAACTTCGTAGATCTTCCAGAGCCGCAAATACGACGCAAACTTTGTTTTTTGTATATAATAGGCTCTTACTGTCACCTAATGTTTTGAGCAAAAGTTTTGCTACAGTTCCTGATACTTGTTGGACTTGCTCTTCTGCTAAAGCTGATTTGTTTCACATGGTATTTTCCTGTCCTATTGTACTTACTTTTTGGAGGCGAATTTGGGCTCAAATTAATTTGATTTTTGGTACTGCTTTGCCATTTTCTTATACTCATGTTTTTTTAGGAAGTCTATCATCTTGCTGGGAGGACATTTCGTCTAATGTTAAAATTGTTGATTTATTGCTAGCAGTCGCATTCCAGCAAATTACAGCAAATTGGAAAGACTTTTCTAAGATTTCCTATAGGGCATGGTGGTATGCCGTCTGCCATAATCACAGATTGGATACCTCCTTTGTATACCCTTTGCATTTAGCACCTAAAAGATTAGCTTTATGGTCGCCTATTACATTATATTTGGATGCTAGTGCTACTCGTTCATTTCAACTCTGTCCAGCCCAACAAGAAGTTTTAAAGCCTCCTTAAATACCCCTGATTGTTTCCATTTTGCTCCATTCCTTACGGGGGTATATTATTGTAAGTGTAATGTTTTTTTTTTTTTTATTAACAAAAAGCCTAATTTACTTACTGTATTGTAATTATTTTTTGATGTGATATGCACTCAGCTTGTTGTATTATGGTGTGACGCCTTTTCTTTCTTGTTAATAAAATCTTTTTGAACTTAAAAAGGGGTGAACTCACACTTGGCACCCTTACTATCATTAGTGGGAGAATTATCGCTTGCTTAACTGTAGTACCTGATTCTCACCTCATGAAGCATGAACAACAATTTTCTTTTCTTTTCTACAAATAGTGTATAGTTGATGTGCCCTGTGCTGAGGATTACAAGTGTCACACATGATTACATTTACTCCTTCCCCATGCCTTGAAGCTCAGCATGAGAAAATAAAATAGCACAAGTACAGCAAAAGCAGCTAAAGCTTAGTCGAGTACAGATAAACACATTCCAATAATTGACTTTATAGAAATGTTAACATTAATGGAAACACATTATGCACACCCTAAAAGTCCTAACATCTTCTAAATGGAAAATAGCACTCTCTTCCAGTAAGAACTGAGGCGAGGAAATCACTTTGGGCATGTGAGTTCACATTGTTTTTTGTCATCTTTCAAATCTGGTACTAATATGTCAGGAGGTATTAATTGTTTTATTTGTAATTGAAGTACTTGGACACTAAGGTATTGAATAGCTTTCCTGAACGTTCATAATGAGCTACAGCCTGTTGAAGGTGAGACAGTAGTTTTGATGAATCCCATGTGTGCAATTGGCTTGCAGTAAAATGAAACACATTAGAAGACCAGTATACCGATCAGGCTTGTTCTGGTCCCTAAGTCTGCCTTCTAACTACACACTCAGACTCTAATGTAGTGGTCATTGAGACCATGGAAAAGAGAAGAGTCTTCCTCTACCCAGTCACGCGTAAAGATCAACAATATAGCTAGCTGGTGTTGGGAACTCACAGATGGCGGCCACTGCAAAATGTCAGAGTGTAAAACAGTTAATTTACCTACCAGTTCTGCACGTTCATGTGTGGCTTTACTTGTAAGCATTTATATAGTAAGAGGTTTTGCAATCTCATTCTGGTCGCTTTTATTATGATGAGCCCCTTTCCACTCCTTGAATAAATTATACTAATGACATATTGTAGTCCTATCTAAAATGAGACAATGAAGTGTAGAGGCCGTCATGGTGGACAGGAAATAAGGATCATCATATTTCTGAGGCCAGACAAGACCACGTGTCACACAGGAGCAGGCGCCTATACGTTTTTTGGGAACACTGATGAATAATATTGTATTGAGCTTGATTATGAATGATCAAGTCACAACAAACAGCCTGAAATATGTTTTACAATGTATCCTTATGCATTATAAGCTGAAAATCACAGTTTGTAAGCTCTTTATGTGGTAATTAAGAAAACACTTCTGCTACTTTTAATTCTGGCACTCTAGCACAGGGTGGTGGACTCTTTGGTGCCACCAAATCACCTCTGGTCTTATGTTTCGAATTCTGTGCACATAAAATCGTCAGAGATTAACAGATCTGGTCAGCAATTTCCTCTTTTTGCCACATTTCTTTACAGTTTTGAAATTCACTATTAATCATATAAATAGTGTGCAATATTTTATGAAAAAGAACCAATCTTAATCGACCATCAGCTAACTCATCCCGCAGCTTAAAAATTGCTTACACTCGCATCAAAGTTCTCGACATTCCTCTGAACTATTCCTGGGGCTCATACCCTGCAATGAAAGCGATTGGACAAAAGAGGGAGAAATACAAAGTACACAAAATAAAGACACGGTGATAAAGAAATCCAGCGTAGTGTTAATAGCCAGATACAGCACAACTCCAAGTCAAACAAAAGCAGTATGACATTGCCTAACAATGACACGTACTTCTAATCCACCAGGAGGCACACATTTATTCTTCACAAGTACTTAGTATAGATGTAAAGAAAAGGTGATAGCGGTGTCGGGTCATTGAAAAGACCTGCAGGCTTGCCATCAACCAGGAGGCACACATTTATTCTTCACAAGTACGAAGTATAGATGTAAAGAAAAGGTGCTAGAGGTGTCTGGTCTTTGAAAACACCTGCAGGCTTGCCATTGAAAAGGAAAAGTAGGTGCTAGAGATGTGTGGTTTCAAAGAGGGATCCACATCCTTGCCTCCCAAAAAAGAGCCGGGAGAACGGAAAACTGGATGGAAAGAAGGTTTGTGGAGTCACGGACACGGCCAGTCCTTAGTGCAGCTTCTGAACACGCCCTTAGAAATGTTCAAGATTGACTCTGATACATCAGCAGCCAACACGTAGAATAGTGGAAATCCTCTCATCCCACTCCTTCATACACATATATTTTAAAACTGTTCCTAAACTGGAGCTCATATGCTACTCAAGCACCTCCTTCACTTGTTTCATAAATGCATAAAATCAATCCATATCATAGTCATAAATCAATGACTGTATACCAGTCAATCCATGTTAACTGTTCCTTGTCAATACATAAAAACAGAATTTTTTTGCTGGCCAATCTGACATGTTAAACTACTGGTATACCAACACCTTTTCTGTGTCCAACTTAAACCATATTTACACCTTGGTATCCTTGACATAAAACCCTTTGGTCATTGCTCTGAAACACATTCTTTCAACAACTGGGCACCAGCAGAGCCTCATCCCAGTGCAGTTTCAGCTAAGCACTTTCGGCCCTGGGCTACTCCCAAGAAATGTTTGTACATCATATCAAAAAAGCATGCTTTTCCATCACAGCATATTACTGTTTTACACCCCTTCATGTGACCACATAACTTGCTTATAACTGGGTGCCCTTCTATACCACCTCTTGTCACCACATAGATATTTATACAATCTGGTGCCATGCTTAATGAAATGCCTGCCCTTCCCTGTGAGGTGACAACCCATATACAGTGGGCAACCTGAAATTGAAGCATATTGATATTAGTGACTATGTGGGCACTTCACATATATACATTGGCATCCTATTGCATGTGAATGTAAAACAGTAAGAGATGCTTTGTGTGATCACATTACCTCTTCAATAAATCAACCATTGCAATAGTTCCATAAAGCAAGAAGAAATATACTTTTATTTGATTTCATAAAAACCTTAAAAGGGTGGAGAATACCACCATAAATACAACTTTCAAGAATGTACATTGTGATTGGTAATATAAAAAGTATAAAAAATTAACATTTGAACAAGAATTTCGAATGATTTTGAAACCAGTTAGTCTAATACAGCGTAAGTTAGTTAGCGGATTCTGTATTGGCCAAATCTTTTGCTGCATTTTTTAGGAAGTTTATGACTCTGCAGGACAGTGGGATGGATGAGCCCGTAAGACAGTGAATCACTGCTGCTCTACAAGTTCTTATTTGTTCCGTCCTAAAGATCTCACGGAGGTCCTTTTTGCGCTTTTCTGCCAGGGCAGGGCAGATGCATAGTAGATGCAGTAACGACTCATCCCAAGCTCCACACAGGCGACATTCCGTTGATTGCCATGCTTGTTTCCATTTTGGGGTCAGGTCCTTTGAGGGGTATGACCCTAGCCTTAGTAAAGTGAAAAAATGTTTTTTCTCGGCAGAGAAGTGATCCTGCAAGTAGGGTTGGGGTTGCAGCCTCTGATATGACTGAATCACGGCCCAGGCATGTTTGTTTTTTGCTAAGGCAATTTTGTCTAGTGATATGGAAAGCCGTTTTGTGGCTTTATTGACCAATAGTTTGAAGCAGGAGTAGGTGGAGGCTGTAAGCCATGCCTCCTCCAACTTCAGAGCTGAGAGGGAAGCCTTCATAACTTTGAAAATTGAATTTGTGAAGCTTGCTTGCTTTTCAATTTCCGCCCAACAGTAATGTGCAAGTGTGTTTTCCTCTGCGTCGCACATCCTCCAGTAATACTTGACTAGGGTGCCTTGTTTGTCAGGGATCTGATTTTTTAAACCATACTCGAGGCGAATTTGAGCTTGCGGAATGTGTCGGGGAATTGCGAACAGCTTCTTAAAGAGGATTGACTGTTCCAAATTCAAGCCTATAGCATCCTTGCCATTCAAGATTTCTGTGCCATATGAGATGGAGGGCAGAAATTTTGCTGCTATAACCTTTAATAAGTGCCCAGTGGAGCCCCCTGCAAGTTTGTTTTTTAAGGTTTTGAAAGCGAACTGCAGCTGTTTAGATTTCGTATGACCTTGAGACTTGTGGGGCTTAAAAGTGAGTCTGCGATCAATTTGGAAGCCGAGATATTTGTATGAGTCTACCTCAGTCAGAGGTCGTTTGTCCAAAATCCAGGTGAATTTACGGTTAGCGTTATGATGTTTATTAAAGCTCATCACCTTAGTTTTTTTGTGGTTGATGGTCAGATGAACCAAGGTGGTATAGGCTCCGAGTTCAATAATTAATCGTTGCAAACCAATTGGTGTTTGCGCCAGTAAAACGATGTCATCCGCATATTGAAGGCTGGATATAGGTGTTGTACCAAGTTTTGGAGGATCACATTGGATTGACCGAAGATGCTCGTCCAAATCAGCGGTATAGATGTTAAAAAGGCATGGTGCTAATACGCACCCTTGTTTTAGCCCGTTAAGTGTGTGAATTTTCTTGGTGATGCTGAGTCCGTCTCCTATCCTAATCTGGACCCACGTTTCGGAGTATAGGTTGATTATGGCCTCCAGCAACTTTGCTGGGACGCCCCAGTTACGCATTTTTGTCCATAGCCTGACTCTTGAGACCTTGTCAAAGGCCGCTTTGAGGTCGATGAAACAAGCGTAGAGTGGCCTCGAGGTGCTAAGGGCTTGATTGGCCATGAGGGTTACTGAGGAAATGTTTGTCAAGGTGCCCATCCCGGCCCTGAAACCAGTTTGTGTTGGGGGAATAAGGCTTGTTCGCGCCACCCAGTCCTCTAGATCTACCAGCAGGTTTGATGCGTAAATTTTAGCCTCCACATCAATTAGCGCAATCAGTCTATAGTTTGCAGGATCGGAACGAGAACCCGATTTGTATATTGGGCTTAGAATGCTTCCCCTCCAGGATTCAGGGATCATATTAAAGGTTAGAATGTCCGAAAAGAGGGGGGACAGATGATCTGCCCAGAATGATGGATTGTGCCGGAACAAGGCATTCGGTAGGCCATTGGGCCCAGGGGCACCCTCAGATCTAAGTTTTGTTATTGTTTTCAGTACTTGTTCTTTAGGGATCCGCACAGGAAAATCGGAATCAGAGGGGAAGTTGTTTTTCATTGGGTCTCTTGTGGTGACTCTGTTGCTGAGTTGGGAGCCGCTGTCAGTGGAGCCTGGGGAGAAGATTTCATTGTATAATGATTCAATGTGGGCTCTCCATGTATCCTCCATGATGTCCGAATTGTGATGGCGATGCCTGCCATTAGTTAGCTGGTTGATGATTTTCCAAAAAAGCTTGGAGTCTCTTTGTTTACAAGAGTAGTGGGGTTTCGCCCAAAGATTTTCCTGAAATGCTTTCTTGGCCGCCTTAATATCTTTTTTAAGATCTTTTTTAGAGTTAGAGATTAAAAGCAGTTGATCTTTAGTCGGAGGTGAGCCCTGTGTTCTTAATTTTCGTAGGTTTTTGTTCAGTTGTTGTTTTTGGATTCTCAGGCTTTTGGTGAACCATGCTGCCCCCAACGATTTACCTGTTTTTTTGCCAATAGCCAATTTGGACCAATTTTGATTTAGTTCAATGGTGAATGTCTCCCAGGCCCGGATGCTGGATGGTTCGAGATTGTGTTTCTCCAAAATGCTCATGCATGTAGCCATAAAGTCACTGATATTGTCCTTATTCCAGATGAGGCGTTTGAGGTTGTAGCATTGGAGTTCTTGAGACTTTGCGTTAGTGGGAGTTGGATTAATGTTATTACTTAGAAGTGTGAAGGATTGCGGTTGATGGTCACTCTCTGCTCTGTCCAAAATTTGGAAATTATTTATCTGAGAAACAAGATTGTGGTCTATGAAGGAGTAGTCGATGATTGAAGCTGACTTTTGAGTGACCCTTGTGTATGCCGCTGGGATGTCAGATGGACCGTGCCCGTTAAGCATACTCAGAGAAAGGTCATACAAGTGAGCTGCGCATTGTTTGCCGAGAGTGTCATGTCGAGATTTAGCTAGAGTATGCCGCCTAGTGGCATTTGTTTCTTGCAATAAAGACATGTTAAAATCACCTGACAAAATGATATTTGCGTCGGGGTAAGCAAGTTTTAAGGTGGCAAGAGAAGCTAATAGATGATCGATGCTTGCCCGTTTTTGTTTCGATGCAGGGTGAATATAAGTGTTTATGATCAATAAGCTATTGAAAGGAGGGGTGTCAAGTTTGACGCATAACAGCCAGGGGGAATCAAGATCTATGGACACGGCAGATCCGGGAATCTCAGTTGAAATAAAGGTGGAAAGGCCCCCTTTTGCTCTCCCTCGATTAGTCCCCTTTGAGGCCGGATTCTGGAATTCCTTGTATCCTACTAGGGGAGTGGATTTTGTTAACCAGGTTTCCTGGAAGAGGAGTATTTTGTATTGTAGAATAAACTCCACAAAGTCAGGATCTTCTAGTTTCGTCCCAAGGCCGAACACATTCCAGGAGCAAATTTGGTAGCCTTTGGATGAATTTGTGGCGGCTTTAGGATTTTTTCATGCCCTGGTTTGGAGAATTCCAGGCTTGTTGAATTGCCGGAGTCCAATGGGCTGACTGACTTCAGGGTGAACGAAGGTGATTGTGATTGACCTTACCGTGGAGTCTATGCCTGGAAAAAGACTTTGGTTGTCCGGGCCTTTGGCGCCTTTTAACAGGCCCGCTGGTTGTTTGGGCATGTGTAAAGGACTGGGGTAATGTGGGGGGTCGATCTTTTTTAACTCAATGCCCCATTTTCCGAATGAAGCCCTCTGCTGCCAGATTTGCTCAGTGACGAGGGAGTCAGTGAACGTGGCGGTGGTTGATTCTTGGAGTTCCACTGAATGCTGATTCTGGTAGAACCCTATGCTTTTGATGTCCCTGGAGTTAATGTGATTCAGGGTAGGTAAAGCCCTGAATAACTTCAACAGGACACTTCTGTTGAGGAAGTCATGGTTGCCCCTTGAGACGTAGAGGGGCCACAGGAACCGTGGAACCGCGGGCTGGGATTAAAGTGCAGCCTGCAAGAGTGTGAGCTGTAAAGGGAGAAAGCCGCGTCCTCCACACTCCACACTCCACGCTCCTTGCTCCTTGCTCCGAGCTCTGCGAGTGATTTCGGCGGTCTGGTGTCAGAAGGAAAACCTGGCACTGGACTGCAAGTAGTTTGTAAAGCAAAACGGGAACTAAAAAACAAAAGGCTCCTTATCCATGCACTCGTCAGCAGCAGAGTCGACTTTGGAAATGCACTCTATGTTGGCACTACCAAGAAACTCACAAAGAAACTGCAGAACATCCAGAACACCTCTGCAAGGCTGATCCATAACATACCACACCGCAGCCCCATCACCAGCCACCTGAGAGACAATCACTGCCAATTAATCAACAAAAGAATCACCTTCAAGCTCCTCATGCATGCCTACAAAGCCCTCCACGACACCGGACCTGCACACCTCAACCTCTGCCTCTCCTTCTACACACCCACCAGACATCTATGTTCTGCCCACTTGGCCCTGGCCACCATCCCATGGATCCGCAAGACCTCACCTGGAGAAAGATCCTTCTCCTATCTTGCTGTGAAGACCTGGAACTCCCTGCCTCTAAATCTCAGGCAATCACCGCCATGGCCTCAATTCAGGAAGGACCTCAAGACCTGGCTCTTCAACTGAACCACAGATCTCTGTCCACACAGCACCTTGAGACCCTAACATTTGAGTAGTCACAATATACAAGAAACCTGATTGATTGATTGATTGATTGATTGATGGATTGATTGGTTGATTTATTGATTGATTGATTGATTAAACAGTCATCTCCCTTAATGTGACAAAAGTGAGGCCCCCTGTCTCTCCCCTCCAGTCATGTGTCTTTAGCCCCTGAAGTCACGCCATGTCCCCCACACCTTTTCCTATTTCTAGGGGAGCCTCTGCTGCAGTAGGCTACCTCCTCCATCCTCTGATACCAGTTGAGGTTCGACTCTGAGTCCTCAATGTTTGAGAGAGTATTTGCTCCTCATGCTCTTCCTATGGTTCACTTGGCCACTCTGGCTGCCATTGCTAACCAGATCTTTTGAGTTCTGGGACAGGTCTCCTCTCCTGTCACTGTCAGGAGGAGCCACTTTGCATATAGAGGAGCATTTAAAGACAAGACCTGGAACATCACCTCAGTGACCTCTTGCTAAAATTCTCATATCACTTGGCAACTCCCTAGGACATGAAATAATGTGTCCTCCTGACTGCCTCCCTGGAGGCTTACTGATTAATCTGCTTCATAAATCTTATGCAGAAGAGACCTTGGATAGTATGACCTGTGCAGAATCCTATATTGAACTAATCTAAATCTGGCTCAAATGGCTCTTTCCCTTGGGCTTTGTATGACCTCTGTCCAATCATCGTTGTTAATATCCCCTATGTCCCAATCTAGGCTTCCCTTTAGGCCCCCAACAGGTCAGAGGAATTGTTGAGCAGTTTATGATAAATGATGAATATCCCTTTGTCCTGCATGGGCTCAGTAAGCAAACAATCTTCTAGAGTTGATGCCTCCGGCAGTTGCTCTTCCTTCAGGATATGTCTCCACAGAGCATGTCCCAGCTGGAGGTAACTATAGTTCTCCTTTCCAGCATCTTGAATTCCTGACAGAGGACCTCAAACTGTATTATTGAATAATCTCTCTATATGTGTCCCACTGTTCCACCTCAATGAGTTCCGGCCTAGAGAAGCCTATCAGGTTCCCCACTTCCAGAAGATGGTCACTGTGCCACAAAGAAATCAGTGCTGTGAGCATGCCCCTCCAACCAGGTAACCCTGGGCCTCCCTCCATATCTCGACTTTTGTCTAGGTAGGCGGTGGCAAGCTTCGCTCCCCTATCCTACGGTAAAGAATCTCCTCATGTCCTCCTCGACTTATTGTGTCTCTATCAACATGATAGGCCAGTCCCTGTCTATCAGAGAAGACCCAGACATTCCCCACCAGAAATTGCGACAGCCAGTAGTATTTCCAGATGTCTGGAGAGGGCATTTGAGGCAGGCGTGGGATCGGGAGGAGTCTATCCGATGCATTTTAACCGGTGTGGAATATGCCCGCCAAAGGAATTTGAAGTGGGGCAATTTGTGGCGATGATTCAGGGAAGTAAGTTGTGTCTGTGTACAACATTTGTACCATTGGGAATTGTTCAGTGAGTGTCCAAGGTCTTGTTCCCAGGCTGTGCGCACCCCAGCATCCTGGTCAGGAACCAAGGCCAGGCTTAATTTATAGAGTTTAGATATTAAGTAATCCCAACCAGTGTCTGTGATAAGTAAGGTCAAAGGTGGGAACTCATCTAGTTCCATGGGGTAGCTCGGAACCTGGGCTCCGAGTGCCACCTGCAACCGTCGCAATAAAAACTGGTCCAGCAAAGGAGCAGCCTGGAAACGGACATCCTCTGTCCGTGAAAATACATGTCCATCGGGGAAAACGTCCCCGATAGAATTCGGCCACCTTGAGGAAATATGAATTTTTATGATCAATTGTGTCCCCTATCTTAGACCCCAACGGCTCCATGTACATGCTACAAGTACATGTATGTTCCCTCCACTTCAAGCTATGAAGACGCAAATACAATTGTGTCCAACGTCAACATGTCCTCTTTCAGATCTGCCCTGAATGGGTCGAATATTCCGTTCCTAAGTATGCCTTGCCACCGTCTTTATATGGTGTACTTTTCACGTTTTTCAGCTCTGGCAAGTTAGGCCCTGAATTCTGCCATCGAGCCTTTTCCTGCCTTCTGCCTCTGAATGCTCCAGCCTGGACCTGCATCTGTATCCATGACCTTTGTCTTACTTCCTGCGCGGCTAACGGTGCCTGGCCCGGCCTGTTGCCTGCCAAAACTGTATTCAGCCTTCAAGTTATCTGCTCCGCTCCTCGAGAAATGCATTCCTGTCTAGTAGTTTAGGTAAACATCCTTCCAGCTACAGAGCAAAGGGCCCGGCCTTACTGTCTCCGTGCAAGTAATTCATGGCTCCTGTTCCATGGTAGGCCCATGCCCCCTCGCATCTCCTGTAGACACGTAGACGCTTATACACGCACTAGCAGTCAGTATAGGATAGCCTCTGCCTGAGAGACCTTTCCTTCCAGATAATACAGTTCCTTAAACACAAGATATTAGATACGATTTGGGATTAGGTTGTTCTGACATCCCAGACTTCTGTCTCCTCATGTAGGGCTAAATGTCAAGTCCCCTTCACCCTTCAGTTACACGTCAGTTACACGTCATGCTCGAGTTGAGCACAAGTAAGGCAAAGTTCCAGTACAATTCCAGCAGATCACGCAACCCCCTCCAGGTATCCACCCACCTATGACAAATTACCTATTATCATCAAGTGGACGCCCACATGGACGCCCACCTTCACGCCTACTTACACGCCCACATGCTCTTATCTCATTCTCTCTTGCTCTTTTGCTTACGTACAATTGAGAAATGTATATATACTGTACTCTGTGAATAATGTTTTGAGAATATTGAGAATACTTTTGAGTCCCTTCCAGATCCTTTGTGGTGATGGTAATATTCTCCCTTTGACTCGAGTTATTGGAATAAAGCCCTTTTTGAACCTGATACCACAGACTCAGCCTCTTGCTTTATGCATGATCTTATTTATATACTGAAATTCTGAGAGCGTAATATTTTATTCACGACATAATGGCGCCCGAACAGTTCAATCTCTTTCCCCACACGCTGGAGATGACGGTCCAGTTTTGCCCCCTTCCATAGCCGTGACGGACTTCAAGCGCGCACGTCGTGGGTCTTCCCGCCAACTCCCTCAGGCCAACGAAGGGGACGGACTGCGACCAGGCATCCAGATGAGGCGGTGAGGAACGCAGATTGTCCTACCCAGAGCCCACCTGCGAGAGAGCTGTGTCCGAGGTATACAGAGGCCCACCAGATTCCGAAGTTCCGAAGTATCCACGTCACGAGTCGAGTCGAGTCCAGTCTGGTCTAGTCCAGTCCAGAGTTTCCGAGGCCTTCTGTTCCGTTCCGTGCTTCCCGGTGAGTACCGTTGCTGGGGACGCATCTAGACGTGCACATTGGTTTGTGCCGGTCAAGACGGGTTTGGGTACACAGACCTGGTCTGCACTGTTTTAGCAGTGTATCTGTACTGTTTAGCAGTACATCTAGTATTATGCAGTTAGCTAGTTTTATTCTAATTATCGTTGTTCGTTTTAAAATGTTTTAATGTGTTTTAAATGTCGTGGTATGAGTGATTGTTCGATCTTCATTGCTGTGTTTATTGTATTAATTGTGTTCAAGTCCGAGTAAGAATCAAGTAGCAAGGTTTAAGATGCCGTTATTCTCAAAATTAAGACAGATAAAAACTAGAAAAGGAATACTCGAGGAAGCCGTTCCCATTCCACCTAGGGACACTCCAGGGTACTTTATGTACCATAAACATGGCCTAGATGCCGTATTATATCTCGATTTGTGGGTGGACTACACCGAGGATTTAGCAGAGAATCAGAGATGGCCCGCTGTTGGGACATGGGATGCAGATTGCATCATGAGAGTAGAAGAAGCATTATGGAAAAAGAAAGCCACAGAAAAATGCCATTGAATTATGGCGTAAAGAATCGCATAGACGCACAGAGAAAGCGCTCAGAAAAGAAGAGAAAAGTAGGGGGGATTCAGACAAAGCCCGAGAAAACGTATTAGTTGAGGAAGGTATCCGAGTAAAAGCAAAACAAGTAGACAGACAACGAAACACTCTTATGAAAGAGAAAATGTAGACCAGCTCGGAAGGATGCCATTGAGTTTTGGCGCAAGGAGTCACATAGGAGGACAGAGTAAGTGTTTCACGTAGCAGAGAGAAATAGACTGGAGTCTGGAAAAGCCAAGGAAAAGATGTTACAGGAGGAAGTGGAGCAGGTAAAATGAGCGCAGGCTGACAGAGAAAGAAATACTGACGTTGCTGGTATTTATCCCGTCCTTTCAGAGGACCTAGCAAGAGTGGCCCCAGTAGAAAGACCAGTTGGAGTGCCACCGCAAGTACCCCGATACATATGATAATGATATAGTAGCTCAAGTGTTCTTGAGCCTCCCGCCAAAAGATCAGCGCATGGCTGGTGTTTTCATGGTCCAACATTTGATTACGTTGTTAAAAGGGACTTGAGAGGGGTGTAGCTAGGGTAATAGCAACGCCTGTGATTTGATGACACCCCTAATGTACAAAGTGTTAACGAAAAATAATTAGTGATCCATTAAGGGTTGAGAAAAATTGTGGGTATTTCGAATTTGCAAAATTGTTCCAGAATCCAGGTTTGTGTTCTTGGTGGTCCAGTGAGCCAATGTGCTGGGTCAAGTCGGTAAGATTATGACCCCCTGAGTGCAAATTGTATGTAAAAATAATTTTTCAATTGGGCGAATTATTGCAGTTTTTATGGAATTGAGTAGTCTTTTTGTCTTTGACAGCTTCAGAGTGAGGAGAAGGTGGGGGCTGTGTAGAGCAGAATGTGATACAGAAATCGGAGACAGATTCTGACCTTGTAGCCAGTGTAGGTGGGGGCCGGTGAGAGGAGCAGAACAAAGGCACTGCTTAGAAAGCTTCTCTGACATCGCATCTGTGTAATGCCTGCAGCCGGAGAGCCTTGGGGGCCAGAAGTAGGAAAAACGAAAAAGTTGGCTGGCAGCCCAGGCTCAGGCCGCGCTGAGGGGCTATTTTTAGCTTCTCTGATAAGACAGGGCAGCTGAGAAATGTAAGTCGAGAAAGATTCCCTTGTTCTATTCTGTGCAAAACCAGTGCCCCGAGGAAATGTCTATTGAGAAGATTTGTTTTATTTTTTAGCAAATGTTATATTGCTTCTGGCCAGAAAGTAAAATGTTGCTCTTGCTTGGAATTTTAAGGGCTATATGCCTATATAAAAACGATTTTCAAATTCAGACATTTTTGAATTGTGGCCACAAGCTGCCACCAGTTGCATTGGATAAATGATCCAGTGGTTACGGGTCTGTGAGGAAAGATGGGAGATGCATCTTCGACTAGGACATGAGGGTACATTGTGTACAAAGATGCATAGCTCATTTTTATAAAAAAAGACAGGTTCGTGTGTTCTTCATTTTTGATTATTGTTGCTGATCCTGTGTGTCAGACTTGACACGGTGATTTCAGCTGACAGCTGGTCATCATTGGGATGACCCACTGTCAGATGGGGGTGTATAGGGCAGGTAAATCAGTTATTGATTATAAGCCTGACAAATTAAGCAGGCCAGAATGTTCGCCTCTGAGCTGTAGGTACAGAAATTGGGCGTCGCTGCTCATTTATATATGTTAACGTAATTTGTCTATGCTTTCTGTGCTTGGTATACTGATGGCTTGGCATATGTATTTTATATATGTTTTGTTTTTGTGTTGTATTGACCAGTCTGTTTAGCGTTTAATACAAAGTTCTCCTGAACCGTACAGAGATGGTCGTGACGACGGCAATCTTTGCACAGCGCTTGGCTGGAACTTGTTCACAATTACTAAATTTCACAGACATGATATTACCATTATCATGCTGTCAAAATAGCAGACAACACGTTATCAGTGTATGTCTAATTGGTGTTGGAGATGAATGAAACAAAAGAAAAAGGCTATGCAAGACTAAAATATTTTTCATATAACTGCCTTTCTCTTATAGACAGGCAGCCTCGGTCATATGTTTCCAGATTGGACATTAAGGAACTATTATGATCTGTACACTCGCATCTTAGCTCTTGAAGAGCCTGTTTTAGATAAGGACTGCCACCCCAGAGTGGCAATTGAGGCTCGGTATTTAGGGTAATGAGAAAATATCTGACAGGATTTCCTCTTTAAAGTTTGCTTTAGTAAGCTCATTCTTGTAAGTGGTGGCCCCAAAAGTTGACTTGTTTTTAAATTAGGCTATTGGGTTTGGGTTTCTGAAGGGAGACGTTTGAATATGAAAGGCGAGAGATGCAGTTTATTGTATAGGTGGAAATTATTGCTGAATGACTGATTTCTTTAGCAGATAAATTATTAATTATCAACATTAACAACTGTTCTTAAACTTGGTTTTCCGAATATTTAGGTAATTTAGCATTCCTATTAGGGCCTCCTAGCATTAATATTGACTTCAGGTTGGTGTAGGTTCACATAATAGGGACATTTGCATATGAGATGTCATTTGGCCAGCCTATGAGCTCACACAATGAAGTTTGTACATTTGCTGGAGGGATTTCTCTTGAATTTAAACTGCGCTGTGCATCTCCTATAATTTTGCTTACGCCCAGTTGCTACACGTAGGGTTTGGTAGTGTTTGACAGCAGTGGAATCTGTTTCAGATTTCCTCCTGTCAAAAAGGGGGGAAGGAGGAGAATATTGGCTTTCTGCTGGCCCCTGAGGAGGTTCGCTTCCCGCTAGCCCCTTAAGAAATTAAGCCCCTTAGAAATTAGCCCCCTTAGAAATTAAGCCGAGGAAATAGGTATGGTGCTTTCCCCTTTTTCTCATGTTTTATTGTGATCTTTCAGGGGAATTAGTTGTGGGCACCGGAACGTATTCAATTGATTTCAGGTCTTTCACAGCCCACGACACAAAAGGAGGTACGTGCATTCATTGGCCTCACTTCATATTGCAGGCAGTGGATTCCCCAGTATGCTTACATAGCCACGCCCCTAATACAGTTGACGACACAGGAGGCAGTTTCTACTAAAGTCCTCTCTTGGACACAAGAACACACTGTGGCATTTGAAGAATTAAAGAGAGCTTTATGTCAAGCACCAGTTTTAGCAAACCCTGATTACAACAAATCGTTTATGCTTTTTGTGACAGAGCGGGATGGAACAGCACTATCTGTCCTAACACAAGATCATGCAGGAAAACACAAGCCCTGTGCTTATTTTTCTAGTACATTAGACCCAGTAGCACAGGCTTTGCCTGCGTGCCTAAAATCAGTTGCAGCAACGGCCTTAGCCATAAGACAAAGTGACTCGATAGTGCTGGGCCACCCTCTGACAGTACAAGTACCACACGCAGTAGAGGTTCTCTTGAACCGGACACAAACACAACACCTGACTGTAGCTAGACTGACAGGCTATGAGCTAACGTTATTTCAACCACACATAGAGATCAGACGATGCAACATACTGAATCCCGCTACCCTTTTGCCCTCCAGTACAGAAAGCGTTTCACCACACGACTGTGTTGAAGTAATACATACCGTGACTAAACCAAGACAAGACTTGACAGACGTTGCACTCCCAGACCCCGACCTAACACTATAAGTTGACGGCTCATGCATGAGGACAGGGGCGGGAGAATTAGTGGCAGCATATGCAGTGACTACTGATACTGTAATAATAGAGACTAAAAGAATAGACATATTGTCAGCACAAGCAGCAGAGCTCATCGCCCTGACACAAGCGTGCATAAGAGTTAAGCACCTGAGAGTAAACATCTACACCGATTCTGTAGCGAGAAAGAGGTTTCTTGACCTCTCATGGGGCCAAGATACAGCATGGCCCCCTTATTCAAGCCCTACTGGAAGCAATACATTTACCAACAGCCATAGCTATCCTAAAATGTAAAGCACATACTAGAGCCACAGATACCATTTCCCAAGGCAATGATCTGGCAGACCGAACTGCTAAACAGACAGCTCAGACCCCACTAGACATGACAAAGTTACAGGTTCAATCAGTGTCCAACGTCATGACAGTTAGGGATCCTTCCAAGGATGTACAAGACATACAGACACATGCTACTATGGACGAATTAAAGAAATGGTCGGAACAAGGAGGGGTACTGACTGATCAGGGTTGGATGAATAAGGGCAAATCCACATGGTTTCTTCCTGATTCGATGGTACAAGTGATTATAAATACCGCACATAGTCCTGCACACTTAGGAGAGAAAGCAATGATAGATAGCTTACAGAATATATGGTTCAACAAGCACCTGCGTGCAGCAGCGAAACAAAAGGTCAGAACATGTATGATCTGTTGCCAATTCAATCCAGGTAAAGGCATTCCGATGGAACAAGGTGGATTCCATCCACCTGACCACCCTTTTGAAGTGCTCCAAATGGATTATATCCAAATAAACAGATGTAGAGGTTACAAATATGTCCTGGTACTAATGAAGCAGGTGTCCCATCTGTTAGGGTATACCTGGAAATCCCATTGTGTGCGACATCCTGAAGCAGCAGGCCTTGTAGAAAGACATAATCAGACATTGAAAATTAGACTAGCAAAGATTTGCGCAGACAAAGGTGTAGATTGGATGGTAGCCCTACCGGTTGCCCTCTTTTACATGCGAATGGTAGCTCATTCTAGAACAGGCTTATCTCCCTATGAAGTGGTCTTTGGTAGACCACCAAATATGTGGGGCACTCCAATGCCTAAAAGATTACTGATGTTGATAGTAACATGCTGACAGATTACCTGGCTTCCTTGATGTCTGCACTACTCTCTTGTTGTTCGCAGGTTGCTGCCGCCTTCCCTGACAACACCCAGGTCAAGGGACACTCCATCGCTGATCCGGAACTTTGATAGATCAAGCCCTCTTAAGCCGAGGTGGAAGACGCCGAAATTGGTGTTGCTAACGACAAGGACCGCCGTTAAAGTCGAGGGACGGAAAGGATGGATACATCATTGCAAACGTTACTTTGGGAATAACTGTACTTTCCAAAAGAACACTGACTGCTTGGACTTTGAGCCCCCTTTTCTAGAGGAGACTCCCCAGCAGAAGCTAAACTTAGATCTAAAAAGTCAGAACCCGTTTGATCAATTAAGTCCACTAGGTGGTGAAGCGGTTGAACATGTATTCTGGCTTGCATAAGATCTTGGACAATAACATTAAAAAAAAAGAGCAAGATAAGAAGCAAATACTGTAAAATATTACGTGGTAGATGTATAGTGACTGTGATTTTTCTATCTCTTCTGTGCATCACGATAATATGTATCAGCTTAATACTACATGCTATTTTTCCTCCTATTGCCTCACTCTTATACTCCTCCACTAATGATACCATAAAGCACACATTTAGTGATCTGCCATCCCATGAGTTATCATATCGACTTGCCTTACGCAGCAATACCTTTATTCAGATGCTGCACCATTCACATCAGGTTAGCAATGCTACAGACTGCTGGGTCTGTGGCCGATTTCCCCCGTATCAGAAGGTAAAGGGAGTGTTGCCTCTTTTTCCTTTTCCGTTCTCCCATAATGGTTCTTGCGGAGCATGGTTTGCCTTAATGACATCCATCAACGGTGATGCCAAAGAATGTCAAGACAAGGAGTGTAGGGGCGAGTGGGTATGGGGTAACTTGAATAAAGTCATGAACAAAGCATGTTTCCCAGATGAAGAGGGTCTTCCCCAAATGAAAGGTACAGATCTAGAAAATGAAGAGTATCTGCAAGGAAATGCGACCCTCGATTTTATAGTGTTGAACGTAAAGCCCCAACACATGTCAGGTCCGCCTTCAATTACTGTTCTGCCAGTAAAAGGGAACTTGTGTGTCAGAAAAGAAGGCTCAGTACATTTGGGGCACAGTGAGTGTGATACTATAATAGTATTCAAAGACAAAGGAAAGTCCTATTTCAGAGCATCACGACACACCTACTTTATTTGTGGCCAGACAGCCTATGTGCAACTGCCCTTAGACTGGGGTGGGACGTGCTACATATCATTTCTTTCATTCCTAATAACGCACCGTCTCTATACAAAACAATAACAAGGCTCCACAAGATTGCCCAAAGCATACATCAAGACCCAGGCACGTGGACATGGTCCGGTTGGCTCTGGGGATTAATATCGGCTTGGGGATGGAAAGTGTTGACCGTCTGTGGGTTGATACTATTAATAATATTCAGTTGCTGCCTGTGTCTACAATGTGGGCCAGCGATTTGCGGCCTGTGTGCCACATCATGTATTCCACGTTCAAGTTCTCATTCAAAATCCCGGAAGAAGAAAGAAGAGCAAATGATGTTACATGAACAGATTGATGGATTCCTGAGGATCGATATCTCATGAAGGGTCCGTAGGGGACAAGGAGGGAATGAGGAAATATGAATTTTTATGATCAATTGTGTCCCCTATCTTAGACCCCAACGGCTCCATGTACATGCTACAAGTACATGTATGTTCCCTCCACTTCAAGCTATGAAGACGCAAATACAATTGTGTCCAACGTCAACATGTCCTCTTTCAGATCTGCCCTGAATGGGTCGAATATTCCGTTCCTAAGTATGCCTTGCCACCGTCTTTATATGGTGTACTTTTCACGTTTTTCAGCTCTGGCAAGTTAGGCCCTGAATTCTGCCATCGAGCCTTTTCCTGCCTTCTGCCTCTGAATGCTCCAGCCTGGACCTGCATCTGTATCCATGACCTTTGTCTTACTTCCTGCGCGGCTAACGGTGCCTGGCCCGGCCTGTTGCCTGCCAAAACTGTATTCAGCCTTCAAGTTATCTGCTCCGCTCCTCGAGAAATGCATTCCTGTCTAGTAGTTTAGGTAAACATCCTTCCAGCTACAGAGCAAAGGGCCCGGCCTTACTGTCTCCGTGCAAGTAATTCATGGCTCCTGTTCCATGGTAGGCCCATGCCCCCTCGCATCTCCTGTAGACACATAGACGCTTATACACGCACTAGCAGTCAGTATAGGATAGCCTCTGCCTGAGAGACCTTTCCTTCCAGATAATACAGTTCCTTAAACACAAGATATTAGATACGATTTGGGATTAGGTTGTTCTGACATCCCAGACTTCTGTCTCCTCATGTAGGGCTAAATGTCAAGTCCCCTTCACCCTTCAGTTACACGTCAGTTACACGTCATGCTCGAGTTGAGCACAAGTAAGGCAAAGTTCCAGTACAATTCCAGCAGATCACGCAACCCCCTCCAGGTATCCACCCACCTATGACAAATTACCTATTATCATCAAGTGGACGCCCACATGGACGCCCACCTTCACGCCTACTTACACGCCCACATGCTCTTATCTCATTCTCTCTTGCTCTTTTGCTTACATACAATTGAGAAATGTATATATACTGTACTCTGTGAATAATGTTTTGAGAATATTGAGAATACTTTTGAGTCCCTTCCAGATCCTTTGTGGTGATGGTAATATTCTCCCTTTGACTCGAGTTACTGGAATAAAGGCCTTTTTGAACCTGATACCACAGACTCAGCCTCTTGCTTTATGCATGATCTTATTTATATACTGAAATTCTGAGAGCGTAATATTTTATTCACGACATCATCAGGCCCACTGGCCTATAAAGAGGCACACTGTGTGTGCAGAGGATTGGTTTCACTGGCTCCCTGTGCCAGCTTTTTCCTTTGCTTAGTCGGTGCTGCTCCTCTCCTGCTGGGGCACAGAAGTCCAGGCCTTCCCCCACCTGGTTCTTAGGAGATGTAAGTTAGCAAGCCTCAATGAGCCTGGAAAGGCCCACTGATCCGGGGGTCGGCTGCAGAGAGAGTTCCTAGTCCATTCAGGCAACAGGGGTTTGTCCTTCCAGCTGTCCATGGCGTTGCAACCATCCATTCCATTGTGCAACTCCTTGTCTTTCCGTTGCACATGAGTTTTTAATTGGGGGTGGAAAGTTCTAGATGCCAGGTACCCCTGACCAATCCTGGTACTCCTGACCAATCACCCTCCACCCCATCCTCCTGCACAGCATGCTGGGACAATCCAGTATGGTGCTGTCAAGTAGTCTATGCGCATATCTCCTATGTGGGCCTCATATCCAGTTTTAGCTGGCACCACTGCCAGGGACATTACTACCAAAACTTCAAAGGTGAGCCCCTCATGTGTTGATTCTCTGTTCATTGGGCGGTCCAAACCCTTGTAAATTTTAACGGCTAATTACCAGATAAAGGTTTTCCTCCCCCCTTCCTCTTCAGGAGCTGAGTGAGGCACTGTTAATTGCTCCTTTTGTGTGGGAAGGCCTTTATTCCCTCTGCAAGGCAGCAGAGTAACTATCTTGGCCCAGCAGGGTGACAAAAGGCCTGCAATCTGATCCTGATCTGATCCAGAGAAGCCTGACAATTTGTACAACCCATAAGGTGCATATGCAGGTCTGTCCACCTATGAGGAACATGTTAACTCAAAACATTTGTTTAATATGCTCTAATGCAAGAATAGATCAAAAAACTTGGTCATGTAGTTGAGATGAGACAACTTACTCGTTGAGTTTTCTAAAGAAAGCTCAGTGGGTGATGACATAAGGGGCTAGACTATCAAACTTGGTGAACATGTTTCGTCTCAGTTTGGTACCTCATGCTCTATGTAGGCCTAAGGGAAGCAAAACTGCAAATTCAGGCAGATTTCCCCCTTTGTGTATAATACAGTGACTCTACAGATAAACCAGAAAACTCTAATAACCTAATGTCAACTAATATTATAAGGCATAACCCATTTCAACATCTGTCCCTGTAGAGTCGCCTCTGTGCCAGGTTATATGTGTACATTTACTGGGCTGCTCACAACTGTAGTTTCACACTTACCGCCCACACAAGAACGTGGTGGGTATCCATTATATCCTATGGCACGTTTAATAAGGCGGACAGGATATCCATCAAGTTGGTGACAGAGAAACCTACCTGCTATACTCTAAATCAGGCCCAAAATGTCTGAAGCACTGAAATTATGAATTTTCTTTGAAGTTCCTCTGGGAATCCCATCCAAACATTGCCCAGGTCACAGAAAAGCACCCATGTACTGATATCCTGCAGGAATACAATATCTTCTGAGATACTTTCCTGCACTAACCATTTCTTCAGATATACCCTACATACAGGTTCATACATTACTTAATTTCCAAATTTACACCCTGTTCAGGAAAAAGCATCGTATTCAGATAGAGCCCTTTCAAGTGCGTTTAATTTATTGCAGAACATTACCAAGGGATAAAGCACAGTAAAAAAACATTCACACAATGGAGGTCTTTAAGTAAAGCGCATAGCCATAATGAGGTTCTGACATCACAGAAAGTGGTATCCACAGGAAATGTATTACTATTTCTAAATGTGTTCAAATCTGTCTAAAACGAATGCTACAGGAAGAGAGTGGATCACCTTAAAGCTGAAATCCTCTGGAGCAGAAAGGATGAATGATAAAAATAATAACTTTTTACATTGCACCCAGTAAAGCAGTTTTGCCATTTCATAGTAATGTAAATGACATCTGTTGCTATTATCCAAAAATGTAAAATGTAAATTTGATACTTGTATAGCGCACTACTCACCCGCAAGGGTCTCAAGGCGCTAGTACGAATACCACTGTGAAACCCATCCTGGCTTTCCCTGTGAGGCATCCACTCCTGGGCACCCCCAAGGTGGAGGCCAGGCATCCTTAGCGTTGTGGGGGCTGTTGTGGAGATTAAGCAAGCTATTGCCCAGAGTTGCAGAGTGGGACTCCATGATTGGAATAGGCACCAAGGCAAGAATTATCAGGTCTGTGGAATTTTTGAGCCCAAGACCCACCGTGGCAGGGAATTGAACCCTGGTCCCGGGCTAGACCTCTGCATCAGGGTCTGCCGCTCTAATCATTGAGCCACACTTCTCCAATGTAATGGCACTCGTTTATTGACCAAGAAACTATAAAATGTTAGGACTGGGGTTCAAACTCGTGACATGCAGATCCCATGAGATGTGGGTAGCAAGAGTTTAAATCTCTAAGTTAACTTCCAATTTTAGAAAAAGGTTCACAAGACATTTTGAAACATAGGAGCCAGTGCATACAATAAATACAGAGACAGCCTTGTGCTTTTCTTGTTTAAAGGCTGTATTTTTCTCACTACCTTATAAAGCTATGAACTAATAGAAATAATCATGGAATTCAAATGGCACCAAAGGGCCTTTGAAACTTACTGTAATAACATGGATTTTATTATTTACTACTGTGTAAAAATCTGCTGTTATTCAAAGCCCAAGCCAACAAATAATTGAACTGCGTGACCATGGAGGCAAACTATTTACAACTTGAAATTTATTATTTTGGATTAAAGTGCCAATAATGGGCACTGAAAGGACTGGCCCTCCTTCACCAATGGAAACAATTACATGTTGATGAGGAAATGCACCACATTCAGTGATTTGTTTGCAAAGTTAAATAATAGGAGTATTATTCATTTTGTTTCCAGTGAATTATTTCCCCCAGTGCATTGTGTGGATGAAGGAAAACAATAATAATATATTCATGGAATTTTAGCTCCTTTATTACTGCACTATAATGTTTATGGTGATCTAGTTTCTCTATCCGTGTACAGCAGTAATGAGGGTGGTTTATCTTGTCTAATAGCTCCCCTTTTACTGTGCAGTAATACTATCAATGACATAGTTCTGTCACTCTATTGCAATATTAATGGTCCTCTGTAACGCGATTCTAATATCAATGGTGATCCAGCTCCTCCAACACTGTGCAGGAGTAATAATGGTGACCTGGTATGTCGTTCACACATCAAAGATATAAGCCCTCCGTCGCTGTACTGCAATATTAGATAAGATCTAGTACGTCTAGAACAAAACCATAATATTAATAGTGATGTAGCTTCACTTTTACTGTACTGTCACACTATTAATGATACAGTTTCTGTGACTCTATTGCAATAGTAATGGTCCTCCTTCACTTGATTGTAATAGTAAGGGTGATCTAGCTCCTCTAATAATATATTGTGATATTACCGGTGATCTAGCTCCTCTATGACTGCTGAGTCTGTGACTCACAACTGTGGTGTTACACAAACTTGCTCTGACCCCCACTCATCAGTTTGAGTGCATTTTTCTGAAAAACCACAATGAACGTAAGAATGAAAAAAAATTCACGAATAAAGGAAGGTTGGAATGAAATAAGAAATGAAGGATGGAAGGAAGGAAGGCACATATAGGTATCACTGTGATAGAGATATTAGCAGGGGTACATCCAAGTGAGGAACCAAAAAGGAGCCGGGGAGTGATAACTTGTTGCCTGAAAAGAAAAGTCTCCAGATCGTTAGGGAGTAGTGGGTGAGAAACGGCCAAATGTGTACTTGGGTGTTGCTACAGATTCTTAGGGCATAGCAGGAGATAACTTACTGTCTGGACTTACTTCATTTCCTGGTCTAAGCCATGTGCTGCAGGAGGTGGCCTGGAAACCCGTCTGGGACATGACCTCTGAAAGCACATTTTCCAGACCAAAACTCTCAGCACCATGGTATATGCATGACCACTACAAGAGAAAATGCTCCAGGCATGTGAAGGAACTGCACAGTTCCCTCAACAAAGTCTGACAAATCAGAAGCACTCCAATAAGCACACAGGCCTCTCATCACTACTGCTAAAGCCAGCTTCTACAAGCAAACCATCAACAAAGGAATTAATAAAAACGAAACACCCTTGAAGGTTGTCAAAGGCTCTGTCGATCCTCTCCCAGAGCTATCTATCCTAAATTCAAAGGGCAAGAGCAGTGCAATCAAGCACATTTTCACTAAAAAGACCAGAACCCAAACTGGCAGAGATATTGGCTTTCTTGTATCCCCTTCACTTCACCAACATGTGGACAACCTTCAACCTCCTCTCACTTGCTGAACTCACTGATGTCCTCTACTCATTCACTGTCCCTTCTTACAAAGAAGAAATTCTACCATCATAAATGTGAAATCCCTCCATTGAGATAACCACACATTTGTCCTCAGCATTATCAAGTCCTTCTTCAAAAACTGAATATTCCTAGACAATTTCAAAATAGTTTAATTCTTCAACTACTGACGAAACCTACCCTGGATCTGGATAGTTTAGCCACTTATGTCATCACCCACTGAGCTTTCTTTAGAAAGGTCAACGAGTAAGCTGTCTCAACTCAACTCCATGACCAAGTTGTTTGATCTATTCTTGCATTAGAGCATATTAAACAAATGTTTTGAGTTAACACGTTCCTCATAGGTGGACAGACAAACAATAAAAGGTTTTTGTGTCAATGAGGCAACCAGGTTCAGTTGATCAATCGTTCTTTTATTGCAGTCTTGTGGGCCATAGAGTAAGACAGACAGCACTTTAGCATGGTATACATCTACAGCAGGTGATATAGTGCACTTCTCACATGGGTTATTTAACAGCTTAAATTGATCTACTGCGGCTGTGCCTTTAACCCTTTTATCTTGAATGAGTGGCCTCCACTCCAAATAGGTGTCATCTTTTCGCTAATCAGAAACCAGCCCTGAAGTATGTTTCACTTCCCAAACACCATAACGTGTCTTCTTGATATAAGCCTGGAGTTGATTAACCAGACTATATTTAACAAGCAGTGTAAAACTTCTTAGGAGTTCCATCAGACTGTACCTAAGCAGCTCCAGCTTGTCAGCATGCACCGAATAGGTATCCACAGACCCTGAAGTCCACCTTCTGCCCAATTAAAAATTCCCTGTCAGTCATAAATATACACATAAAGTTCACCATGGCTGCTCCTGTTCAGAAAGACTTCAGACCTAGATGGTGAAGCGGCGCACGTGTGTCAATATTATAACTATTGAAGGCTACATTATTTGCTAAGTGTGGTGTCTATAAGGAGAGGAAATGTGCTCCCATATGGCTTGTATGTGCTGGGGTTATGGGTGTTTATAGACCATCCAGTATGCATTTTGGAGGGGAAAGATTAATGTCATTTAAAGTTTACTGCTTGATGACAAAATTAACATTCACTTCACAGAAAATAAGTCCTGGCCTACTTCCTCAAAATACAATATTTCATGCGTAAACCATGGGTCAAAATGTAGTCATTTGTTGGCTCAGTGATGCACTTTGATATCCTCAGGAGAGCTGAGGCTGAAAATTGGCAGTACTGTGGGTACTGCCTCATCTTTTTATTTTTCGGTGTGTGCAGACGCAGCCCATGCAGGTAAGAGCGGTGGGGCCAGGTGAGGTGGGATTTCAACGGACGATGACGAGGGAAAATTAAATAAATAACCCATGTTCTCTCTTCATTGTCAGTCATAAATTACCCCCCCCTTTCCCGACCCTATCGCCCCACCGCTCTTACCTGCACGGGCACAGCTGGTTGTGTGTTTAGAGTCTTGGTATTGAATGAAGCAGCTCTAGACGTGGGCTCATGTATTGTGTGAAAGAGGACAAATTTATATGTGGGGTGGGGCATATACAGCGGATGAGTGGCATGTTAGCATTGTGCAATTACTTGGAAGGCAGTGCAGCATCATCAGCTTTTTATGGTGATGTTCAGCTACGGTTATATGTGATTCCATAGAAAAACCATCACTAAGAAACCATTTCACCTAAATAGTTTAATGGACATTTTTAGAATGAACAGCATTTACCATTTCATAGAAACCAATTCATAGGCTGTCTTTTTGTTCGAAATTTGCTTTTGAATGCTTTTTTTTTTTACAGTGTAAGTACAATAGTTGCGGGTCATACTTTTAGAAAACAGTTTTGTCAAAGGTATTTATTTCAATGCTTTAGTTCAGTGGACATTATTTGAAAGTTATGTATTTTACATTGTTGAGAAATTATTTTGGATGCTTTTATTTTGCTGATTCCTCAGCACCTCTAAACATCATCCATCCTTGCCTTTCCAGACCACTAAACATCATCAATCCCTGCCCACTAAAAAGCCCTCACCACACCTAAATTACACCCATCCCTGAACCATGAAATCCCTTCATGCTCCCACACTCCACCCATTCCAGAAACTTTAAAAAAAACACTACACCTAAACGACACCCATTCCTGACCCCTAAACTACACCTATCCCTGAATCCTAAATGCCCTTTCTCCCCCTACACTCCACTCCACCAATCCCTCAACCCTAAAATCCTTCACTGCCCCTAAACTGCACACGTTCCTGAACCCCAAAAAACCCTTTCAATGCCCAAACCCCATCAATCCTTGTCCCCTTAAAACCCCTCACCTTACTAAAACCCCACCCATCCCTGAACCCTATTAAACCCCTCACCACCCTTAAACACCACCCATCCATAACCCTTAGAAAACCTTCACCACCCCTAAGGTCTACTCATCCCTGAACACTAAAAAACTCTTTCTACATCTAAACCCAACCAATGTCTGAATCCTTAAAACTACTCATCACGCTAAACTCCACCCACTCCTGAACCCTAAACCTTTTCACCACCCCTAACCTCTAACTATCACAAAACCTTAAAAATCCTCACTAAGCCCTAAACATTTCCCTTCCATGAATCCTAAAAACCCATTATGTCTACATTCCAAAACACCTGAACCTTAAAAATACCTCACACCCTTAATATTCACTCATCTGTGAAGCCTAGAAAGCCCTTACCACCCCTAAACTCCACCCATTCCTGATACCTAAAAAAAACATTCCTATGCCATAACTCCACCCAGTGTTTGGCCCCTAAAAACATTCTGATCACCCCTAACCATCATAACCAATTCCTGAACCCAAAAACCCCTTCACTAGTCCTGAACTTCACCCAATTTGGGATTTCTTTGCATTTCCTTAAATCAGTGTATGTCTGTTGGCATTGTGGACCTCCTCCATATGCTAGCCTTTATATAAATCCAAACAGAAATACATAAAAAGTATATTTGTAAAACATATGATCATCCCTAGAGAATTTTTATTGTTGAATTATAGATGTGTATTGGTGCACAACTCAATGATACTCATTTTATCAACCTCTTTCTATGAAATGCTGAGTGAAAGTACTGGGTTTGGACTTGATACTGTGAGGTCAGCTGCAGAATATTTTACTGACTCAGCTGTTATCCCTACAGACATGTCTCATATCTGTTAAGACAAGGTGGTTGTGTCCCTAGCTCAGGTTTCGTACATCACAAAGTAGCTTTTGTGACATCTACATTTGCAATATGTCATATAAACATAACACAAACATGGCAATTCGCAGAAACTTACAGTAAAAGATTGCCAATTTATTCTTGCTACTGTCTCACACATGGATGAATGTTTCCAAGATTGACATGTGCACCCGCAAGCATGTCCTACATACAGCAGCAAAGTAATGCATAAGAATTGCACTTTAATAGAAAGCGGCTCCTAGGTGTGGCTGGGTATACACAACTCCCTCTAACTAAGGGCTGAATGAATCAAGGCTCGCAAGAAAATACCTACTGTTGGTAGCCATGTGGTGCTCCACACCACACCAGGTTCAGAGTCTATATCTATCATTGTTACACCACAATGTTCAACCTTCACAAGGTTTTAACTGAAAATTAACATAAGGGTTTAACCTCTTAAGTCCTGAGGCTTCTCTCAACTCAAATTTGTGATATTGGGGGGAGGGCTTACTCCTCTCTGATGTCCCAAATGCCACAATTAAACCCAAAGGAGTCCACATGTCTTCTCTCTTTTCCTGGGGATGGCAGCAATTTTACATATATATATATGGGTTCTAGGTGGGCCATTGGGTGGGGAAAAGCCCAGGGCCAAGATATACTACCCCCTAGCGCCATTCATTTTTTAAAATTCCTTAACTGGTATCTAGTAGGATTCCTGCTTTTCTATCGTAGAAGAGTGGAGAAAAACCAACCAATGTTCCACCAGTAAGAAAGAAAGGCTGTTTTAGGTCTGGGGATTGTGGGAGTGGCTCCATGCTAATAAACTTTGACTTCTACTCTTGGTGTCAAGTGGGCTTTCTTCCCCTCTGAGGTAGATTGGAGGTAAATCCCAATCTATCCCCTAGTGTGCCAGAAAGACTGTTTGGGGTAGGGAGAGGTGTGCAGCTGATGCTAGGATGACAAGGAAGACTGGATCCGCACCATTCATCCCAGGCTGAAGTGACTCCAAGGGTCAGCTGACTGACCTCCTAATCTGAGCTACACGGACATAGCAAGCCCAGATGCATTCCTGCATCTGCCAAGCTGACCTACTGTCTGGACCTGCAATTGTACCTACAACTGTACAAGCCTTAGCCCCGATGGCCTCTGCTGGAGTGCATTCCTGCCCCACAAGAGTTGACCCTCATGTCCTGGGCTCTTGGTGTGGAATCCGTTAAGCTCCCCACTTAAAGAAAGGAAAAATGCTGCTAGTGCTGCACACCAACGTGATGCTCTGGTGAACCAGATTCTGCGCGCCACACCAACTGCCTGTGATGCCCGCAGTGCAATATCTGCCCTTCCTACTACTGCATCGACAGCTGCCCGGGGAGACAGCAAATGCAATGCTCAAGCAATGACCATCCCCAACAGGATCTTCATGCTACAGTGACACCATTCTGTGATGCCTGGCCTGCTCTTTGCGATGCATCAATGACCATCGGCGATGCTATCCCTGCTCTTCGCGGCTCCTTCTTCTGCGAGCGGAACTCTGCGCTGGGCTTTTGACGGTAACTCTTTACAGGGGACTATTTACATGGGACAGGGCCTCATGGACCACTGTCAGAATTAGCACACATCACCAAATGATAAGTGTAGAAAGGTAGAACAAATAAAAGATGTAGCGCACAACCAGTAACCACTGGTAACAGGTAAGTACCCCCTACGCAACCCTAACTACCTTAGGAAAATATTACGCAGGGAACCAGGAACACACTAGTAACACTATACTAGGTAACACAACCTCCTAGGTATAAAAATACATCTAGAGGGATACACAAAGCATTGCATAAATCACATTAGGAATGAACCTAGCATCACGGTAATGCACAGGCGCAAAAGTGCACAAGTAACAATGATCAGGTACCCTAGGTGAGGGCACAACACAGCAAAACTGTCCCCAGGCCAACTTGGCCTCTCAGGGGCTCAAACGCCCTTTGTTCAGCAGAGTCAGGGCTAGACTGCGCACGCAGTCAAGGCAGAAGCATCAGGGCACAACCTAAACGTTGCAGCTGCCCACTAAGTGCTGGGCAGCTGGGAAAATGAGCGTGGGCACCACGGTGCCTGTCAAATCAAATGTGTCACACGTGGGGGCGCTTTCTGGCTCCTAACAAGTAATGCCCGTGGGAGCCCCTCTGGACTCTAAACAAATAATGCCCGTGGTTGGAGCCTCACAGGCTCTGCCAAATACTGCCCCGACGTTGGAGCCTCTCGGGGACTCTAGAACAATTGCCCCCTTAATCGTTGGAGTCCCGCTCGGGGGACTCGGCAAGATAAAGTGCCCCCTTCGTTGGAGCCTCACGGGGCTTGTGAAACAAACAATGCGGGCCCCGTCGTTAGAGCGCACTAGCGCTCTAAGCAAGCACACAATGCCCCCGTACGTGGGAGCGACCTCGCGCTCTAAACAAACACAGGCTGGCCCCGTTCACCAGGCAGGCAAGAGCCCCCACTCACCGGACTCTTCAGGCTCTGCTCGGGAGTCTCTGGTGGCGGCGGGGCTCTCTCCCTTGCCGGCGGTGTTTCTCTTCTCGCGCGGGGCTTCCCTCGACCCGGAAGTCCCGCCCACGGAGTCCCTGCCTTCCGGGTCACGCTGGGCAGCGGCCCGGAGGGAATACTATGCGCGGCTCGGGCCGCGGCGGTGACTCCTTCACGGCTCAGGTGCGGGGTGGGCACCCGCGATGGCACAAGTAAGCGGGGTGGGCTCCCGCAATGAAAACAGGGCAATAAGCAGGGTGGGCACCCGCGATGGAATTAAAACGAATAAGCGGGGTGGGCACCCGCCAACGAACCACCGCAAAAAGCGAGGGAATCCCTACGTCGGGGATTCCCCGACATAGATGATTGCAGCTTCGCGCTGCGGTCGGGAATCGCTGGGCTGCTCCCTCTCAGCGCAAATAACTAGCGCGCTCACCAGGAACAAATGTAGATCGTTCCCCAGGCTCTGCAGCACCCAGTTCCAGGGAGAAAAGGGGAAGCTCTCCTCAGCCAGGCAAAGTCCAGGGAAAGTATTCAGATGCAGGGGAGCAAAGACTGGGCCCAGGGGCCAGCTCACAGGGCCCTCCAGCAGGGAGGCAGTCCCCAGTGGCGGTCTCTCCTGGCGCCCAGCATCAGCAGGCCCCCCTCAAGTTAGGATCAGAAGAGAACATTTTATTTGGGGTCACAACCCCATTTTATACATAGGTTTACCTTTGTTTCAAGGTGCAGGGGAGGGGCGAACCAGATGCAACTGGTTCCTGAGCACTTTGTTTTGCTCAGCCCCTCTCCCTATTCAGAGAGCAGGCCAGGGTCATCAGTCGCACCACAGGGGGCGGAGCCAGCATTGTGTGGGGAAAGCCCAGCCCTATTCAGGCCCTAGGTGTACTCCTCCCACCCATCTGGCTGCTGATCTCCCCATTCACCACTGGGTGACTCCTCCTGACTCTGGGGATTCCCTAGCCCATCACATGATCTCAGCCAGCCAATCGCCAGACAAGGCACACATTTCACACTGCACACAGAAGTGCCCACTTCTAGAAGTATTTAAATTAAGGGGTAACACCCAATATACCCTTGAGGGCTCGGGCAGATAGAATGTAATAGTGGAAGGCCAACAAGGGATTTTGTTTTAGCAAGGTTCAATTCAGTTATACAGTACAGAGTAACCATTACATAAGTACTAGATAAAGATTTGATCAAACGTAATCCAAATGAATGCAGTAAATGATATAAAGCAACACCTACGGGAGGGCAGGCCAACCTCACTACACGCACGCACTTTATACTGGGACACAGCGGTAATGTGCGCAGAAACCAAAAATCACTACCACCAGGTCACCAGTAAAAGCAAAAAGTTTAGGGGTGAACCTGCCAGAAGGGCCAAGTCCAACAGTGTGAGATTTGTTTGTGTTGGGTTTTCATTTTATTACTGTTTGAAGTGCTGCGTACTTACTTTACACATTGCCTCTAAGTTAAGCTTGACTGCTTTTGTGCCAAGCTACCAGAGGGTTAAGCACAGGTTAATTTGGTGTTTGCTTGTGTTTCACCCTGACAGAGATTGTAGTTGCTGCTTGAGTAGGGTTTCAACCCCCCCCCCCACAATTTCTAACAGGGTATATGCAAATCAAATAAAACTATGTTGTACTAGGTGCTTGATTGTTTTTGCTAAAGTAAATTGGAGTTGTCTCACGTAAGCTATCACCATGAGCCATTAAGTAACAATCCAACTGGATACTGCTTCTCATCATCAAAGCATCTCTTTTTTTACAGGGGGTACACTCAGGATTACAACCCAGAAAACCATCACCCTCAGTCCCTATTCCATCAAACACTGAGGGAGGGGGCACAACACATACATGCACCTTCAATACCACCCTGCAATTATTATGGGTCAGGCCCTCAAAACACTCAAGTGCTCAGCTCCACTCCTATCTATAAATGCGTACAGGGAACTAGAGCAAAACATTTTTAATAGTCCAGACCCTGGAACAAGGTTAAAAATAGAATCTCATGTTGTCACTTGTAATCATGAAAGGCCAGCATAATTCATTACTATAGAAACCTTAAAGCAATTCAATCAGGGCTAGAGGATCAGGCAATCGCCCATTTTTGCACTACATCAAATGTCGGCTTGATGAGTACGTACCAGTGGATGCTGGATACAGCAAGTCTTGTGGAGTCTCACTGCCTATATTACCTATATTATCACCTGCTGTGCTGGTGGCTCCACTCTGGTGGCTCCACTCTGTTAGGGGTTCTTGAGTTTGGCACCTCAGAATAGGGAATCACACTCAAAATGTGGATTACTTATTCTCTATCTGTGTGGTGCAAGCTTATTTTTTCTACAATTTACCTCCAATTTGTAACACACTTTACCTGGCAAAAATTGGGAGTGCAAGCACCCACGTCTGGTGCAAACTGCACCAGACGTGGGTGCTTGCACTCCCAATTGTATGTGACTTGTAATCATTATGGGACTGCAGAAATTCGACTACATCACCCCAAAGCAGAAATAAATACACCTAAAATGATATTAAATTGACCAGAAACAAAGACGCTGCCTAACTAGAGAGGAAGAAGTTTAAGAAGAAAAAAAAAGAAACAGGTCTTATCCCATCTAGATATCTAGGATCTGAAATAAGAGCTCCATCAACATCATAGATGCTGTGCCCCTATTGCAATCCATAATGAGAATGAGGACACCTACCTTAAAAGAGCATTGCTCTCCTACACAGTAGAACTACCTGCACTGTCATTTCAAACAATTCCAGTCATAACTTTGGCTCCCACTGTTTGGTGATCCTCTTCTACCGCTTCTAACCAAGGTTCACGCTATACAAATATCACTAATCACTACATAAATATAATGTGAACAGTTAAGTGAGCCTGGGCTACAAATCGCATCGCTCAAAAATCAACATTCATTAAACTGTGGGTTGCTCGTGACAGGGCACATTACTTCTTTTGCATGTAAATGGCTCATGGTACTACAAAGCTAATTGAACCCAAAACAGTATAACATTTCCTATATTTGATATATTTTATGACCTTATAGTGTGGTGCTGAGGGCTCTACTATATATAGCCTTAGAGCCCGACCTAGCAGACTCGACCGGTCGACTCGGGCCTTTAATTAGGGAGCTGGCCTTTAATGGCTGGTAGAGCCCACTAGAAGGGCTCTTAGGCTATTAGAACATTCCGCCTCAGAGGGCAGAATATTCTAATTGGTAAAAATAAAGGCCTCTCTGAGCCTGAGGGGGTTTAAATCCCCTCACGCCAGAGAGGCCTTTGTTCACAGCAGTAGCTGTGGATGAAAAACAATGTTAGAATGTTGTTCTGCTGGCTTCTACCGGTCTGTAGAAGCCCGGAGCACTCCATTGTCTGCAATGGATTGCTCAACATTCTAATGTTCTAATTATGTTTAAAGCACTGAACATGAGGTATCCGCCTGAGCAATGGCAAGGGCTTTTAATGAGGGATAGGACACTGACCAACTGATATAGCCTTAGGCAGAAAGGCTGTAAGGCAATTTCAACCTTCCACCCACTGAGGGTAAATGTTCTAAATTAGACAGGGGAAATTCAAAGACAGGCATTGAAATGTTGTAATAGAAGGTCTATACCAGCCATTATAAGCCTTGTGTGACTTAACTGTCTTCAGTGGAGCTCTCATCAGTCAAATGGTCTAATAATGCGTCAACTTTTACTTTTGTTCTTTGTGTTGGACTCAAACAGTCCATCTGAAGATTGACACATTCTTTATTCTGTTTCAAGGACCTGAGATGAGAAATCCAATGCAGCTTCTTTTGGTTTTTATAACTTAGTTTATGTATGACTCACAAGGTTTCATACCTGTATTTTAAGAAATTGGATTATTAGTTGAGTGCTGTAAGAACGCACCTCAAATAAAAATCACAAACCTTGTTAGGGGGAACGACTAAAGTCACTATATAAACCTGTGCTTAACCCTATGCTAGGTTTTCACAAGATAGGCAGGCTTAACTTGGAGGTGATGTGTAAATTACTTATGCAGTACTCAAACAGTAATAAAGTGAAAGCACAACACCAGAAAAATTCCAAACCAATTTAGAAACAATAAAGTCAATTTTAACCCCTTCGCCGCGGCACGAATTTTGCCGTGGCGCTGGGGGGGTTCGGGGTGAGCGCGGCGCCGCCATGCTCGTGACGGAACCACTCCGTCATGAGCCACGTGCGCGCTGTGCTCATGACGGAGTGGTTCCGTCACGACTCCGCCCACTTGCATTTTTCGCCCGCACAGGCGGGGAATCAGCACCGCGTGGGCGGAGCGGCCGCAACGGCCGCAGCATGACGGAACCACTCCGTCATGAGCACACGGCGCCCGTGGCTCATGACGGAGTGGTTCCGTCATGAGCAGGCAAGGGGTTAATGAATAAAATGAGACCAAAAAAACATGAATTTTGAAAGTATGGATAAACAAGCATTTTCAATGCAATATGTCTCGCATTTGCAAGAGTTGTAGCTATTACCCTTGTAAATGAAAATGCCTTTTATTTATGTGTTTTTAAAAGCAACACACATATAAAAGGTATTGTTATCTATAATGCCACTAGCTCAAACGCTCGAAAAAGCGAGACCACTTTAATGGTGGCTTCCCCCCTTCCTTTAGACACTGCTCGCTGTATTGAGCAGCATCTAAAGAAAGGGGCTCGGCCAACATTAAAGTGAAAGCGCAGTATGGGGCGCTTTCACCCAAAAAGAAAGAAAGAAAGATTCTGTAGCGCAATGGCTAAACTGGAAGCGGACCGCCCTCTAAATTAAATAAATACATAAGGGTGGCAGCTATAGTTAAAGCGGACCGTGCAGTAAATGAAATAAATAAATAAAGGTGGCCTCCACAGTTAAAGCGGACCGCGCTGTAAATTAAATAAATAAGTAAGCGCAGCCGCAAAAGAAACAATTGATGGACGGAATGCTGGACAATGCAAACATTCACCCGAGTCACAAGGATCTGGGTTTAATCCATCATTCTTTTGCTCACCTCACCACCCCAGTTTGGACCCAGCCATATGCAAATCAGTCTTGACCCTGTTTCTTGTCTGAACAGTCCAGCCCGAACTGCTAGGGAGGGCCTGGCATGGCAGTTTGGGCTGGACTGTTCCCATTGGGTACAGGGTCAAGACTGATTTGCATATGGCTGGGTTCAAACTGGAATGGCACGGTGAGCAATAAAACGATGGAGTTAGGCCCAAATCTCTGTACTGGGGTGAATGTATGACATTGTTCTGCATTCTGTCCATCAATTGTTTTTGCATTTGTCACCCCAAGTGGGGCGGGTATGCCCAGGCGTTGGTCTCGGGCTCTCCATGCCACTGAAGTCAAGCTATCCTGGCTGATGAGGGATGAAACCCCGAAACCGGTCCTAGGATGCTTGTTTCCAGTTCAGGGAGGGCCTGGCCTGTCAGTTCGGGCTGGACTGTTCCCATTGGGTACAGGGTCAAGACTGATTTGCATATGGCTGGGTTCAAACTGGAATTGCATGGTGAACAAACAAAACATGGATTTAGGCCCAGATCTTTGTGCTGGGGTGAATGTATGACATTGTTTTGCATTCTGTCCATCAATTGTTTTTGCATTTGTCACCCCGCGTGGGATGGGTATGCCCAGACATGGGTCATGTGCTCTCTACGCCACTAGAGTCAAGCTATCCTGGCTGGCGAGGGGTGAAACCCCGAAACCGGTCCTAGGATTCTTGTTTCCAATTCAGGGAGGACCTGGCCTGGCAGTTCAGGCTTGACTGTTCCCATTGGGCACAGGGTCAAGACTGATTTGCATATGGCTGGGTTCAAACTGGAATGGCATGCTAAGCAACAAAACGATGGATTTAGGCCCAGATCTATGTACTGGGGTGAATGTATGACATTGTTCTGCATTCTGTCCATCAATTGTTGTTTTGGCAGGTAGAGACATAGCAGCGGTAAATGGATTGAGAAGATTCTTCTGCTTTAGTGATGACCGAGGCAAGATGCCAAGTGGGAAGCCGGTCTGATCAGTGCCCCAGGGGTTTTAGGCTAGTCCACACATAAAAAGTGTTGCGAGCATCCCAGCGAATATATGGAGCCAGGTCAAAAGGAGCCAGCAGTCTTCAATCATGTGGCAAGTAGACTGACGAGACAGAGACAGGTTCAACTAAAGAGAGGCTGCATTTTTTATTGGGTGCTTAGGAAGGACCTGCTGCCCTCTGTGTGCAATAGATGGAGCATTGTTATCATGAAAGATGGAAAGGCACAGAGGAAGTTTAACCCAGACTGTTCCAACTCCAGCAAAAATCTGCTGGGACAGAGTCAGCCGATGAGGAGCTTGAGATTGTTGAACTGGCCACGGCCAAGAAGAAAGAATGAGAGCCCTGGATGCCAGCTTGGCAAGGTTGGAAAACATAATCACAATGTCACATTGCATGGATTGGCAGGCAAATCTATAGGGACAGAATATCTGTCAATGCAACACAAAGGGGGATATGTACAATAGAAGTGGTGGAGCGTGTCGTTAGCCTCCTGGGCTTAACGCCTCTCTCCGTCACTTCGGAAACGCAAGGCTGCACCATATTTACAGGAATGTAGTGCAGCCTTGCGTGTCCCCCTACGATGGCACTAAGTTTAGCGCCAACGCAGGCACCCTTGCACCAGAGTGCAAGGGTGTCTGTGTGCAGTGGAGGATTGGTTATATGTAGGAAGGTGTCCCTTCCTGCACATAAACAATCCGAAAATGCCATTTTGTTAGTTTCATGTGTGCTGCTTCATTCAGCACACATGAAAGTTACAAAATGGCATTTTTTAAAAAGGTTTGTTTATGTACAGTAAGGGACACCTTCCTGTACATACACAGACCATGGTATTTTTCTTTTTCCATGTAGCGTGAAAGGTTGCCTTATGTACAAGGCAGCGTTAAGCCACGTTAAGTGGCTTAACGATGCCTTGTACATAAGGAAGGCCCCTATCGCCACGGGAACGTCACAAAAAGTGACGTTCCCGTGGCGATAGGGGCTTATACATATGCCCCAAAGTCTTTAAAGATAAGGTGGTAAATGCAATGGTTCTGATGAGTAGTAAACTGGCAATATTGAAAAATGTATGGTGAGCGAGGCTGGGAAATTTGTGCGAGAAGTAATGCATACATTTTTCTGCAACAGGTTGGGTCTTCCAGAAGGATATTTTAACACCTTCAGTGACAGCAGAGATGGTAGGATAGTAGTGGGGCTCCGAAGTTCGGGTCTATAAGACTCTGAGCTAAGAATTACAGACTCATTCCAGGCAGAGGGGCGGAGGGTGCCCCTGTTCCCTCACCTATTCGAGCAAACGCAGCATTGACGTCACCACCTCCAGGCCGTAGGGAAGGAGCTTGAAGATATGGGATCAAGGAATGGTTTGAAGCCCAGCATGCTGAGACTCTGGCACAACAATAGAACATACACCGTAAAATGCGGAAACAGCGGAATCCTTCCTCAGTGTACTTGGTGTTCACATTTTGTACCCCCTGATTACGAGGGACAATGTGACTTGAGAATCTTCTTTTTTTTTTGGCGTGTTGAAAATGATTTACTAGGTCTCTTCCCCGTCTTCCTGCATTCCCCCATCCCCACTTTCTCCTCCCTCCACTTCTCCTCTTCCTTTACCTTACTTTACCCTCCTTTCCCATTGAAACCTAGTAGCCATTCACAGTGTGCATACATTTTGAAAGACTAGAGCTGTTCCTATTAGATTGAAATGGGTACTTGACACTTCTTTGTGGAATGCTTTAAGCCAGGGTGCTGGGGAGAAATAGTTGAGGATTTATGATGCGATTCGGACTGCATGATGTGAATTTCCCACTAAAAAAAATATTTACACATAATAACGAGTAATCTACATTAACTCTGTCGAGTCACAGAAGTTAGGCTCGTGTCCCAGGTCTAAGCCAAAGAGATCTCAGTAGGTCAGCAGAAGCAGAGTCAACATAAGAATGCTGGGGCATATTATCTAGGGCTGGCGATAGATCTATCACCGCTTTAGCGCCCGTTTTCGGGCGAAAAGCAGCGATAATTCTATCGCATTATAAACAAGGACACGCTAGCGCGTGTATCCTTGATTTATCTCCCGTTTCTGTCACTACTCGCTAAGCATCGATAATGAGATGCAAAGTAGGCGTGGCTGACAGAAACAACATGGGAAAATATCGCAAAGGCAGCTTCGCAATATTAGCAAGGAGGGGTAGCGATGATAATAATCGCGCTACCTCTGGCCTAACACAGGAATTTAACGTCTGCTAAATTCCTGTGTTAGGCATACCTAACATGGGAGGTGGATTATGGGGTTAAGGCCACAGGGCCTTATCACCAAGATCATCGCCATTTTGGGTGGGACATCGCTGTTTTTTAGGCGATGTTTGGCCATTTGCCCCGCTAACGCTGGAATATTTATCGCCATAGCGCAGAGTGTTGGTAATACAGCGGTAGCTTGGCGAGATATTCCAGTGATAGCCGGCGATGAGGAAAAGCGCGCTCGGCGATAATTATCGCCAGCCCTAGATAATATGCTCCACTCAAGTTTATATTCGGCGTTATATCTTAATAATGAAATATCCTTTTTTTTTAAGTACGGAAATGTATAGTTTTATAGAAAATGTGAAATTTTAGTTTCCTTAAAGTGTAACCCACTCAGCAGCCTTTTTGATCTGAAGGAAAATATATAAAGGAAAACAATATTTGATCAATGGGTTTTGTAATTGGAAATTGGTAAATTACCCAGTTTACTTGTTTTTAATAAAAATTACAGAACTGATAAATTCTTAGAAAGTCCGGACATTAGTTGAATTTATTGTTAAAAAAATAATTTATAATAGCTTGTGTTCAGTGCTTTTTTTCTGATCTTATGTGGTCTCATCTACGACAATCCTGGAACAGAACGTATCATAAAATAATTCAGAACGAGGAACCTATGCCGATTAGGCACTCAAAAAAAAAGTTAGCTACATAATTTCAAGTTCAGTGCAGAAGAAAAGGCCATTTCGCTAATGCTTTTGGAAATACCGTGACCTTAATAAAATAATAAGCATGCCACGCCGATAGTTTCTTCAATAAAGAGGAATTTCATTTACAGCCACACACTGTTTGCTCATCAAGCAAGCCCTAAAACAAGCAGTTCGGTTTCGTCAGTGTGCCTTGCTTTTTCACAGTCAACAGCAACCCGCACGCAGGCCATTACCAGGGCCTCGCGGGGTGTCTGATAGCGAGAGAAAGCCGTGAGCGGCTGTCCTGTCACAGATTCCTCACACACTCACTATCAACCCGGGCATTAATATTCAAGGGACACTTTCCCTCTGAAAGGGCCCAGCGCGGCCTTGCAGGAGCCTGCCCCTAGGAAAAGACCAGTCTTGGGTGCAAACAGCACCGCACTGCAGAGCTACATTCTGACCGAGCACCAAAGTGATTGTATTGTGATCGTGGGCAAATCTGTGCCTAATAAATAAAGAATGTGTTCTTAACTGGTGACTTTCGGTTCCAGTTTGCGCTATATAAAACTATAAAACAGATGGGAGGAGGGAAGAGAAGCCACAGCTGTACTGTGTGATGGCTGACCAAAATGCTATCTGAGTGAAATCGCTGGAAAGAGAGCTAAACACACAAAGGAGGGACCTTACCAGAAATGCACCAATAGGAAACCACCCGTTCTGAATGCTGCAGCTAACAGCCAATAGCAATGAGTGGGTTTGCCAAAGCCACACAGAGAGATACAACAGGTCATCGCTGATGCTCGACCTAAAATAACATCAAAATGTACATAGCACCAACCGTTGGTATCTGGTCGCACTAGACCAAGTCAAAGTCAAAAGTTGAGGCTGACCTTGATGGAACATGGGTCAAATGCAGGACCAGGTTTGTCCTGTTGATAGTTTACCATGAAGACATTAATGTCTATGGGATGCTTCTTCGTGTTGGTCCCAATGAAGCTCTCTATAATTGGACTCAGAAACATTTCTATAAGTGAGATATCTTTCAGCAAGGCAAACCAGCAAGTTGAATGCGACCAACAATTCGACATAGATGGCTTCAGCTTGACGGCAGCCCTGGTATCCTGCCAGTTTTCTAGAGCAAAAGTTGGCAAAACGTTTCAGTCACACCTTTTGCAGTATGGACAAGAGGAGTACACTCTAACACCAGCCAAGGGTCCAGAACCTGAGGTTAAAACACTTGGAGGTTAGGACTCACTTTAACAGAGGCCAGAAGCAGGGTTCAGATCCAGTTGGAACTGGTCAGCTGGGCAGTTGGAGGGAGGAGTCCTCTGGAAGCTTGTTGTCTTCCTGTAGCTCACACAGGAGGACAGCAAACTGACCCTTGGAGTCACTTCTGGGGTCCTGATTTAAGGCAAGCAGGTCCAGTCTTCCATCAGGTTCTTCAGACAGCAGGGCAGCCCCTTTTCTGATTCTCCACAGGGCGAGGAGTGTTCTGAGGAGTGTACTGGGGATGCCACATTTATGCCCAGTGCCAGCCTGTTGGTGGGGGAAACTCCTGGCCACTCGTTAACAAATGGGGTAAAAGTCCCTAGGGCCGACCCTATCCATTTTTGCAGCAATTCCTCTGTATTTTCCTGTATTCTATCCTAGAGTACCCCTTTTTTCCTAACATCAGCATGGCAGAACTTTTTCCTCTAATCAGAACCCCATGTGCCTACCCAGACGTGTGGCTATAGAAATGGGGATACCTTCCCTTGTGATCTCTCCTAACCAGCTCTGGGTAAGCTCCCCCACCCACTGGGTTTAGAGCCAAGCTGACTATTAAGACAAAAGGGTGGAAGGCGCACGTGCAAACTACATCTGGCAGTGATAGACTAGGTAGGCTTAGAAGCCCTGGAAGGGACGGGGCCAAGCCCCCATGCCATCCTGCGCAAGGAAGAAAAACACCTCTATGCACCAAATACCTTTATCCATTGTCTGGGAGCAATACACTTCTCACCACAGCGGAGCCATCAGCAGTCGATGACATTGGCAGAAAGGCTAATTTGACTGAGGAAGGAAAATGGCAAGTTTCTAAAAGTGTCACTTCTAAAACAATAATATAAATACAACTTGACCGTTCATTTGGATTTTCAATTATTATTAAAATAAGTAATTGAATCAACTTTCTAGCAGCTCCCAAACTGCAAATAAGCACTATATATTGTTATAGTGTACCCCAGTGTTTTCCTATGGGAGGTCCCGCCTTACCACATAGAAAACAGCTTTGAAGGTTTTTTATTGCCAGAACATGTAAAACGTTATACATACAAGTCCTACTTTTTAAATACCACCTACCCTGCCCTATGGACATTTAAGGCTGACCTTGGGGTGACTTATAACTATTAAAAAGGAAGGTTTACATCTGATAAAAGGTATATTTTGCAGGTGCAAATGGCAGTCTAAAAGCTGGCCAACCAAGCTGAAGGACAAGTTTTATAATGCACCTTCAGTGGGGGGCACAATGGGTGATGCAGCCCACTAGTAGCAATTAACTTACAGGCCCTGAGTACATACAGCACAATAAACTAGGATTTATAAGAATATGAAGTGTGCCAATCAGGTACATGCCAATTTAATCATGTTTAGAAGGGAGAGCACAAGTACATTATCACTGGTTAGCAGGAGTAAGGGGCACAAATTACTATGGCCAACAAAAACAGGTTCAGCAAAAAACTGCAAAACTCTGGGGTAACAGCATACAAAAGATGGCAATTTACAACATAAAACAAGTTAAGTAAATGATGTATTGTGTTGCAGTTTGTTCTTTGTTGTGAATGTTGTCTTTCCTATTTGCCCTGCAGCTTTTGTTTTGTGTCTTGCGTGTACTCCTTCAAAAATTGACTTTTCTTTCCTATCATAATTTAGTAGCCTTGCTACCTTTGTCATTTAATTGCTTGCCACTCTAACATATAGGGTATAGACTTCACTTGAGTCCTTTGATTCTTTTTGTGTTTCAGATACTTGCTTCTAAACTTGCCTGTGTATCACTGCTATGTCTTCTTTTTCCTGTTTACCTCTTTTCTCTTTTGCTTATTGCTCAACTGTTGCCTGTTAACATTTCCTTTCCCCAGTGCACCCTCTGGCAGGCGCTCACTTCCCGGGTCTGGGCATCTGCTGTTTCCTCCTGTTTATTGTGTTTTTTTTGCAGATGCCAGTGGCACTTGGCGTTGGCAGATTCGCAACTTCCTCCATTTCTGTAGTTTTTTTTCTGGTTTATGTAGTTGAAGTTGTTCCTGTCCAGGTTACAAAGGTAAGGCCATGCCCTGGGGTTCTTTCCAGTTCTGGCCATGAGAACCTGCTATCCCCCCCCCACACACTTTTGAGCAGTTTCTTTGCAGAAACCTGTCTGTATCCCATGGGGCGTCAAAGGATTGTCAGTGTAGACAGTCTGGGAACTCAGACTTTGGCAGATATTACTATTACTCTGCAGCCTTTCATTCCTTCCATTCTTGAGCGTTAGATCATAAATCCACGATTGACAAGTTCTTCCTTGGCAAAGGTGAAACTGTGCATTTCTTGAGTAGAATTCAGCCGTCCTTTTCAGTTCTTTTGCACTCAAGCTAAATGCAATCATGAGCCCCTTCAGGGGGGTTCTGTCACTGCGCTCCCATTTACCATACTACACCTTCATCCAGTCTGCATTGCGCAACACTGTTTAGCCCCACCCATACCAAGACTCAATCAGTCAGTCAAAATCACTTTATTCGGTTATTCAAAACCATAAAAGCAAGGGTAAAATACCCAACACTCAGAACCAGGAATTAAAATAATCCATCATAGATAAAATACATGTGTTAAATTTCAACAATAAAATTTAGAATACATATTATAAAAGGGAGAGTCAATTTACACTCTAAAAATCTGATACCACTCAGTCACCAGCATGCTTATATCAGCACTAACTCTGGGTCAGGCCTGTCCCTCCTGTGCTGCTTGAGGGTTGTTTGTGCTGTGGGGGCCTTGGACTGTGAGGTTTGTGGTAATTGATATACGGACAATGACAGTTGTTAAATATGCATAAAACACACTTCTTTGCAATACGAGGCCAAAAATCAACTTCCCATGAGAGACTGCTCCGTTGTCCAGCATCAACTTCTGTTGATCTGTGTGTCTTGGGGATAGTCAGCTGTCAGGCCTCAGACTATCAGATCCGAGTGGCCTCAGTTTTGGCACCATCAGTGTCTGCATGTTTACTGTATCACTAGATCCACGCACTGCACAACCTACAGAAATTACAACAGAGAACAAGGGCCAGATGTACGAAATTGCATGTTGGCGATTTCCTAATAGCGAATTTTAGCTATTCGCTATCAGGAAATCCCATACTGCAATGTACAACAGTGAGTTTGAAACTGTTAGCGATTCACAGTGGGTCGCATACGGACCTGGCTCGTCAATGTTCATGAGGCAGGTCAGAATTTGCGGCCCATTGTGATAGCTACAATCACTAGGAGGGTGAGCTGCTGGGGTCCACAGACCACCATATCTGTGATTGCTTTTCAAATAAAGCAATTTCTTTTGTAATGCAGCCCATTTTCCTTAAAGAAAAACGGAATGCATATCAAAAATAAAAATGAAAAGCTACCCAGTAGGCAGTGGTTTTTAAAAGCTCTTGAAAAATGGTGGTGCCCAAATTCACAAAGGGGAAGGGTGTCCTAAGGGGACCCCTTCCCCTTGCGAATGGGTTTCTACCAACTTAAAGATGTTGGTAACTGCAAATGTTCTGCGACCGCATGGGTCGCAAAACATTCCTACATAGCACTGCGCCTCGCTATTAGGAAGGGACGCCCTTAACATGCCCCTTCCGAATAGCGACTCGCAAACCCTATTTTGCGAGTCGGTAATATGTTACAGACTCGCTAAATAGGGTTGGTACATGCCAATAAACATTTTACCAGATGCACCGTTTGCGAGATGTTAAATGCCACGTACATCTGGCCCCAAATTCACTGAATGCAGCCCAGACCTATTGGCTTTTCTCAAATGCTTAGCCTCATTCACTGAGATTGAAGTTTTGTTTGGCTCCAGCCCATTGCTGTTACTAACTATTATTTATTCTCCTTCCTTAAATGAAGATGATAGGACAGAACATGCAGTTTTCCCGCCAATGTTACTATATACATCATGGCGACCAAGAAAAAGATCCTAATTGTTACTGCAAATTTCCCCTGTCCGTTTTTGGAGACATGGCAGTAAATATGTGCAACGCACAAGCATAATAGCCTTCTGCGGGTTTACATTGTTTAACCATTGCACTTCTGGGCTGATTATCACTCATGGAAGTACTGACTAGGGGTGGGCGGAATTTGCGGAATTAACCTTCGCAAATTATCGAGAGAATGTTTAAAATTATCGCAAACAAGCAGAAATATCGCGAAGATGCGGAAGTTTTTTTCCGGCACGTTCGCGAGATTTTCTGCATGGTTGCGGGTCGCCAACTTACCCATGTGGTTGCTTGCGGGCGCGGCCATCTTGTTTTGAGTTGTTCTCGCGGTGCATGATCGCGAGAAGAAAGACGTGATCGCGCGACGCATGACGTCACTGCGGGCGCGAACTGTCGCGAGACAGCGCAAATGGCTAAAAACAATACAACATCTCATGGAGAACGCGACCGGATCAAGAAAACTTGTCAGCGAACGCAGGGATTCAGGTAAGGCGATCGCGCGCGCGCGAGAATGTATCATTTTACAGCGCGAGCAAGAAACAAATTATCGCCAAGCTGCGGAAACCGGAATTTTTGACATTTTCGCGCTCTCCGCGGAACGCAAAAATGTCAAATTATCGCAATTTCCGCGAACGGAACGAAATTTTTGCCCAGGCCTAGTACTGACAGATGGTGCCCAAACTTTGTGAGGACAAACCGAGTTCAAGGTTTGACCTGGGGTTTCAACATTCAGGTGGCGTGGTCTTTTAGGTATGAAGTTACCTCTTCCTATGGGCGCGTGGTTGCAGTGGACGTGATATTTAAACCGCAGTTGTGGCCCCAAGAGTGCAGGAAGTCATAATATTTACCAACCCTCTGTTTTCATATCTGCATCGTGATTGGCCAAGAAATGACTTCAGCGCGAGCCCTTCGCGATCCTAGATGGACATGAATTGCAGACCGGGCTTTTCGGCATTCCTTCTAACAATAACAACACTTTCTAAACATATTGCAAGAGCAGTAACACTAAGCATTGCAACCTGCTATTGTTGGCAGCGCCGTGCTGGCCTCCTCGCCCTTCCCGCCTCAGCTCTCCGAGTTCTTGGACCGAGCGGACCGGCCCATTTATGGAGCAGCCCTGGCAATGAACAACCGGGGCTGGAATGTTCTAACAATGCCGCGAACGTGTTCCATCGCTTTGCTGGCTGAACTTCCCTTGTCAGCTCCATTACTTAAGTAAAGATAACACCAAGGCACCTTCAGTAAAACGTTAGAACGTGATCTGCGTAACTTTAGCTCAGGGGGGAAATAGGTCATAAGAAAGTCCTTGGGCATCCAGAGGAATTGTTACAGCTTTCTTCTCGAGCTACTCTGATGGTTTGCTATTTAGTAAGGGGAACTGGAATTATGCGGCACAGGGCCACATTATGCGGTTAAGATTTGTGTGCAAGACTCTTCAGCAAAGCCTTGGAGGAAAGGCCAGTTGCTCGGATCCAAAGTGTTTTTACTGTTCTAACAAATCGCAGAGAAGACTATACCACATAAATATATTTCAATTCAAGGTAAATTTCGTTTCTTTTATTGGGCCTTTCCAACCCTATTTGCAAAAGTGTTTGCAAATCTACAAATGTGGTTTAGATATACTTAGGTGTAGATTTGCAATCTTTTGGAGTTCACGAAGAAGTCAAGAACTGGTCTTTGGCAGCGGCAACAGTCGTAGATTCTATAGAATCCATCTGTAATTCTTCGGAAATGTCACTTTTGACCGTGCACGAGCATTTTGTGTGAATTAATACAATACGGTAGTGCAAATGGATTTCATTCTTTTTAACCACAAAGGAACACTTAAACTATTCCCACATCGATTTTAGAGGTGGTGCCACCTTATTTACTCCTTATTCACAGATTTACTGCCACCTTCGACATTAGTAAATGTCCACAGGTCCAGGGTGGGAATACTCCCTGCAAACGCTTGTGAATACCCAAAAGACGCTATTTCGAAAGTGTGAGCAAATTTCCTTAGACACCTCAGACATAAAAAGTCTACTTCCTGCCTCCGGAAGATTTACTCATACATAAAATCCATATCTTGGGAATACAAAACAAAGATTTGTACTTGCAAACTATCCCGTCTGCGCAGCTATGTTGAAGTTAGTTGCGCAAATAGCTTTGTGAATTCATCCCATTTATTCAAATGTGCAAAAAACTACAAGTATAACGGGATACTGAAGAAATAATGCTTACATTCTCAACCGGAAGTACCACCAGGGAAGGAAATGAATGTCCTCGTGTTCATGCTGTCAATATTTGGACAACATCCATTTCTTTTCCTGGTGTAAATTTCAGGAAGCCAGGCCTTTAACCAGGAGCCATCAGAGGACTGCATACCCCCTTGGAACTAAACCCTCTTCTTCCCTAACTGGTATGAGTTTCCCCGCCCTAACTCACATTTTGGAGCCATTGGAGAGCACCTCTTTGATTTTCACACCTCACCTGTGTTTGACCGAGAAAGAACTGAACCTACCTCTTACAGCGCCAGCTCCCCTTGTGTTCTATGGACAGTCCTGTGCACAGGGCTGGCTTTAGAGCAGTGCGACCGGTGTAGGCGCACCTGGCACTAAGCTCGGGGGTGCTGTGTTTAGATATAACTCATGGGTTTAAGAACACCTGCTGCAGAGTGCATGTCCACCAGTTTTCAGGCAAAAATAAAAATATCAAGATAACTGGTGATTAATGTTCCTGCTGGAGGGAGACCTACGTTTTATCTAGTGACGGCTTGTCTCATCATAAAGTAGCGCAGAGGGTTAATATGCCTGTTGCAAAGAACAAGCACCATGCAGATTACAGGGGTGTATTTTCCATGGATAGCTCAGTGGGTTACTGCTTTGTCACAGAGATTCATTTGTTTCTAGCAGTTCATAAATTACAATCCTAATAAGGCACAGTGGGAATGGTTAGAACAAAATGTTTTTCCCCAAGTCTTTCATTATTGCATTTTTTCATTTCATTTTACAGAGTTTTAGCTTGAGGGTATCAGAGCGCTTTACATAGAACTAGTTGCATTACATGAGGACACATTAATTTTTGTTAGGCACGGGAGATAACGAGATTTGCCCAGAATCACAGGATGTTCAGCGTCATTTCCCAGACTCGAACCCCGTTCCCGAGATTCGAGGTCGAGCTCCCTAGCCGTTAGACCAACTCCTCTCCCCAATAAATTATCAATTCCTAAAGTTGCTAAAAGTTTTCATTTGGGTAGCAATGCATTCTTATTAGTAAAGTCCACCCCAACCATTGTGGTACATTTTAAATTGCGAGTTTGTGTGTCTCAGACTACTGCTAAAGTATGCTGCCTACTAATATGGGTGGCACCATGTAATCCTCATTGTCTTTTGCAACATTTCCTGTAGGCTGATCTATACACATATGACTCATTGTCTCTATTAATATGTATAAAGTGCTCTGACAACTTAAACCGGTACCAGTAGCACTTTAAAACAAATGAAATGCATGTGGCGAGGGGCTATGGAGTGATGAAGGGCACTCTTGGAGAGTGGTGGTGAGGGAATCCATGAAGAAGGTGGTCATTGGGGGTGCCAAAAAGATTGTTGCACCGGGCGCCACCAGCCCCCTGACTGTCCTGTCCCACATCAGACCTCCTCCCAAGCTCTCTGGCGTGACTGAGGATGGAGGGTATCGGATACTGGTGTAACTCTGGAACGTAGCAAGCAAAACGAGCTCCTTCACAGTCTCTCTAACTTGAGGAATCAAGAATAGGTGGAGGATCTATACCCGGGCCTCAGTTGAGCCTTCTGAACTGTGGCAAAGGTCGGATTGGCATCCCTCCTCACTGCAGGTGATCTCCACAAAACCCCCTCACTGCTCCTTCTCTACCTGAGACATGAACATCCTAACTTAATGAGAGCAACCATTTTCTAATCATCAGACCAGTAGCTAGGTGGAACCTATTTTAGGAAGTGGGACTTTGAGTACCCCAGTGCTGCGGTTCCACTCGCTGAGGTGCGCTTCGGCCATGAACGCTGGGTGCTGGTACCCGCCAGGAATCAAGTTTCATCCTTCTCATGTTCTGTTCAAGAGCCAACACATCCTATCATTCTCCAAATGACAAAATTGTGTATCTTTCTTGCAAGCATTCTTCTCTCCTCCAGAGGCAGAAACATAATGCAGGCCCCTGCAGCCCATTGAACCCAAAACCTATAAATATTTGTGAGATATTGGAGTTTTAGGGGCAGCCTCGACAACATTCTGTAGAGGGGACCCACTATTTTGTTTCACACCACTCTCCAGAGCCCAAGCAGGCAACTGAGTTTCACATTTATTTTTGACCTTCATTCTCCATTTTATCTTCTGGGATTCCATCTCAATGGGAGACATACTATGGCTTAAAATGCTATTCAGGCACAGGTCAATATTTTTTATCTATAGACATTTACATTTAAAATGGACAGTATATGTCTAAGATAGGAAACGCATGATTCTCAAATCCACGAATTTTAATCGAAATATATGTTAATTCTTGCTGATATTTAAAATAAATAATATTTAATTTTTTTAATTAATTATAAGAAAATGATTGTAACTTCTCCACAAGGAAAAGTCTGTTTGTTATGCAAGCATGGACTGCACCAGGATAGGTCCGCGGCCCAATGCTAGAGGCGCCTGAAGCCATGCGCCGATACTGGATGCACAAGGGTGGCTGCTAGGAGGGGTCCCTTGAGACCCTCCTATTTAGGAGGATCCCTTTTATTTAGGCCAACGGCAGACAATCAGATGGAAGAGATCCCTGGTTTCTGTGTTGACAATGAACTCATGTGGGTGGGAAGAGCTGCACAAACGAGTCTGCATATTTTAAATGGTGTTTCTGCACACCATTCAAAATTTAGATGAAAGGAGGCACCCGCAAGTACAGGAAAGAGCACTGCTTAATTTGTAAAAGAATAAGTGTTGGGGCCCAAAGTTTTGCTCTGAAGCTGGGGCCTGGCTCTATTGAATGTCAGAGGTGCTGACTACAAAGGCTGCATAGTCTTAATTCCACCGCATGCCTCGTTCATCAGCCACCAGACACACTTTACCCATTTAGTTCACTCTTGGGTCCTTTTTCATCCCTGCTTTCTTTATTTTCACTGTTTTGATAGCTTTCTTTTCCTCCTTCTTTCCACCATGTATTGTCTTCTCTCTCCTGCTCTGGGTCGAAGTCTGATGTGGAAAAATAAGTGCTGGTCCCCAAAAATGAGTGTCGGTGGGCCCCACCTGTAACCAGCAGCTTAAATTAAGCACTGGGTAAGAGGCAGTGGTCGAAGTGGGCGGGATCGGAAGGGCACAGCGTGCCCCTACTTCTTCAACTCTAAGGATTCCATTCCCTACTTTTTTACTTTGAACATGCGTCCCAGGACGCTAGAAATCACCATCGCCTTTAAATAAAGCTCGGCGTTTCCTGGCGTTCGAGGACGGGCGGCAGAGAAGTAACAGTACTCTGTCTTTTCCTTCTTGCTCAGAGAAGAAAAATACAGTGTCCACTTCTGCTATGCTGCTTTAGCTGCCCCCCCCCCCCACTCTTTCATTCTTCCCTCTCTTTCTGCCTAGCAGTTCTTCTCTTACTAAAAACCGTGACTTCAAGATGGGGTTCTCACTCTCTTTCCTCTCCTTTCTTTTATTTGCTTCCCTGTGAAATTGATCCAAAAAAGAAAATCATTTTTGCTGGAAATATGGGGGCAGATTTATGAGCCCCTTGCGCCACTTTTGAGTCACTTTTAACATGGGAAAAGTGACGCAAAAGTGGCGCAAGGGGCTCATAAATCTGCCCCATGGTATTTTAATTCCAAAGTGCAGCATCTGGAATAAAAGGTTAAAAATATGAAAAGTAACTAAAGTAAGACAGAGTGGTAGCAAACTGGCCAGATTGATTTTATTCACACCCAAACACATTAGATCCACTTTTACAGAGTTTGCCAGTGAAGCGCTATTTTTTAGTTTTCTTGTCTTTGTTTTCCCTGGGTTTGCAACAAGTGCACCAATCCTGGAGGTACTGCAAAGTGTGGATTGGAAAACAAAATGTGTACTGCGGCTCTGCATCCAGGGATGTGGTCTTTTTACCATACTGCTAACGTTTTGTAAGCATATCAGCAATGGACATTGAAATGGGTCCATTCAAGGCCCTGTAGTCATGTCCTTAACTTTTTAGGCAAAAGCACTCACTTATTTCTGAATAGTGAGTGTAGAAGCGTTAAGGTAACCATGTTGTTCCTGCTTTCATTTCACATGGTTTGCTAAATTTTGCATCCCCCTATGAGTGTTTGCTTTTTCCAGGATGTTATTACTTTATTTTGTAGGCCTCATATTGCTCTTGTTTATTGCGTCATTTAAATTGAGCCTCATCCAGGTGTTTATAGCCGGCAGCAATTGGGTTGTAGTTGAAGGCAGTATGAGTTTTTCTCAGTGGGGCAGTATGGTGTTCAGTGGGGGAGAGGATGTGGCACTATGGCCAGAGCTGCTGAATTTGGAACTGGGGAACCAGGTTCAGCCTTAATAACCAGTCCACCAGACGACTCTCCTGAGAGAGTACAATCCCATGCTAGACCTTAGAAGGCTTCGCAAGACCTTAGAAGCGCTGGTGTCTTAGCAGCAGCAGGTGGACTCTAGCACTGGCAAGTCTGGGTTAACCTTCAAGGTTTGTCCATCACAATCCATACTGAAGTTCACCGCCAGTCTTGCGGGCAGGCCTATGAAGCAGCACAGCCAAGAACAACAGTGACTCTGTCACTGAGGTCACAAGACCCTTGAGAAGGGCCAGCTCTAGGGCAGTGCAACCGGTGTGACCGGGCGCTGACTGGGTGGAGGCATTATGTTTTCGAGTATATTAAGATTTTAAAAGTGCTTGCTCTCCTTCCTGGCCTCCAGCAATTTTCAGCAACAATAAAAATGTCATGATGACTCTGGTGTTTAATGTTCTTCCTAGAGAGAGATTGGAGTTTTGTCTAGTGGAAGTTTTGACTTATGGAAAGTTAGCACAGAGTGTTAATGTGCCTGCTGCAAAGAACATGTACCATGCAGATTACAAAGTGCACATAATGTAAATAGGTCATTGGCTACTGCTTTTGTCAGAGAAATCCTTTTGTTGCTTGCAGTCTATAAGTTAAAATCCTAACATAGAACAGTGCGCTATTAACTGTCATCTAAGAGCTGCATCCAAACTGCAAGATATAAATTAGAGCATTGTATTTTTTCCCACAGTGTTTGATTATCCTAATGTTGCAAATAGTGTTCTTTTGGACAGAAATACATTCTGATTATTAAAGAGAACCCCCAACCACGCTATTACGTTTTAAATTCTGAGTTTGTGATTCTCCAGACCACTCACTATTAACCTATATGGCCACTAGTATGGTTATCATGTGACTCCTACACCTTGTAGTCCTTAGTCTTATGTGACATTGTCTATATAGTGATTTACACACATATTGATTGTCTCTGAGTAATGTGTGGGATGTAAAGTGCTCTGACACCCTACACTGGTATGAGCGGCGCTGTAAATCAAATTAAATGCATCAGAGAGAGTGTGGTTATGGAGACTTGAGGGGCACTGCTATAGGGTGGTAGTGAGGGAATCCATGGCAGAGGTGGTCATAGGGGGGGCAATAACAAACATTAATGCTCAGGGCACCACCAGTGCTAAGGCCGGACCTGCCCTTGAGGCCAGTCTGCCTCACCCATAGGTATCTCCATTGGCCTTGTTTCAGAGGTAGTAGCTGCAACTCACCAGGGATTGGCAATGCAGAATTTGCACGCACACCAAATTAAGTTCACAAACTTCACAGTCTCTCTGCTTCATTCACAAGCACTTTTAACATGTGCTGCTTGCTGTGGGGTCACTGGAATTAATTATGCAGCACCAAAGGAGGACAAAATTATGCCGCAGTGTTGACTAAATTATGCATTTAAAAAAAGGCTACAGAGTAATGCAGTATATTTTCTGATATTGTATTATTTTGACATGTGTACAAATGATAACAGTCTCTGGAAAGATTTTGCCTTATTAGTACCAGTGTAACATACAAATGCAACAGTGAGAAAGGTGATCAGTCAACCTTTGCAATAAGCCATCTACTACGCAGCAAAACAAGTCAAATTTTTTATTAACTTTTGATACGTTTGAGCTATAAACAATTTATTAGTTTAAATGGTCAGATCATGCAGCAGATCTTGCATTATGAGGCAAATATGACAGAGCCATAATTATATAGAAAACATTTGCAAACTAGGATATTTTGCCATTCATGTTTGAACTGCTGTTGTGGAAAAAGGGAGAAGTGCTGATGACAAACTCCATGGCTCGGCGACAAATAGCTTGTGCTTCCACATTTTCTTCTATTTGGGACATTCTGTGATTAGAAGCATATCCCACTTTGTGAATTGGTTTTAATGTCAATACCTCATTATAACCTCAAATAATCATGTGTATCCATTGGTTGATTAAACTGGGCAGTGAAATGCCAAACAAATACTTAAAATTGGGATGTTTGTGCATTCTGGCCACACCTCCGGCTCCACCCACTGATCCAATCCTTGGGTTATTCCCACCCTCTGATTCTCCGCCCACAGTTCCCCTACTTTTTTCCCCTACTTCGACCACTGGTAAGAGGCAATAAATAGCAAAAACGAATGGCACATTGTTTATGTGTGCCACCCAAATTAAACAGATACGAAGCTCTACAGTTCAATACTAGCTTTGGAAGGAATGCGATTAGTCGAGGATCCTGGAGTCAGCCGTTCCCGATTTAGTAAATAACGATGGAGCAAGTTACACTACAAACTATGTAAAAGTAATGCAAAAAGCTTGAAACTGCCACCAGTCAGTTTCATGGCGGGCACAACCAAGTGGGTCTGCCCGATTGTGCCTCCAAAATTCTGATTCGTGCATCAGTGAAGATGCCTTCACGTTTCGTTTCACAACCGTACACTCCCTGGGGGCAGGGGTCGAGTGATGTGTGTGAAAAGTGGCAACACCGAAGATCCCTACCAGGAGTCCGTAGAGCCAGACAGCAACAATGCCTACATCAGACTGTAATGCCACAGGTAATCACAAGAGGTCGCTGGAGTCAGATGCAAGTATTGTCTATAAGTTAACAGGCCCACTTGCAAATACTAGAGCAGTGCTTAATTTGTAAATAAATAAGTGCCGGAACACTCGTTAAGGAGGCCACTGCAGCTTGGACCACCCGTTGCCCCTGCCAGCACCTCCAGTGACAGAACCAATACAAGTACTAACCATCACACTCTCCAAGTGTAACAATTCAGAGTATTCCAGGCCGCCAAAGCTGTAAAAATGACTTAAGCGGTAGGTATTAGTAATTTGTAATGTACATTGAATTAATAAAATGTTGCTCTGTTCATCTATATTTTAGACAAACAGCTCCACCCTGTAACAGCCTGTCTTAAGTGCTGGTGTTGACAATTAGCACCGTAAACCACCAGCTCAAAATAAGTACTGTACAAGAGGTCCCACGTGCCAAATGCTAATAATACTTCCTATTAAAATAGTGCAGTGCTTTAAACGTCGTTCCTTAGAGGTCCCCAAAACTTTGGATATCCAACCACTTGCTATGCGTCGTGAAACATAAAGTTTGAATACTTGCGCCGAATCAAGATTCTATTAACCAGGACACCAACCCAAAATGGTACTTAATGGTTATAAAACTGCCCAAAAAAGGCATGCAAAACTGAGGGGAAAAGCTCTTACTAGTACTGTACACTAGGGGCTTGAATACCAGCTTGGTGGTGCCAGATTAGGAGTTTCCTCTTGTCTGTCTGGCTTTTTTTGGGTGTTCTCACAGTGGTGTCTCTACAAATGGGCACTGCAATGGGAAGGCAAAAAACTGTTCCTGCACGGCATGGCCTGAAATGCAGGCACACAGAGCGGCATCTGTTGTGTCCCCATGGGTGCATCCCCATGCAGCTGTGGCACTGGGGCCCTGCAGGGCCCTTTTGTTTACTCTCTACCACAGTGTTCATGGAGGAGGAACCTCCATGACACTGCCAGTGGAGAGGAAACTCATAATATCCTTGGCAGGACTGCGGCAGTCCCGCCAAGCATATTGCGGCCTCCTGACCGCCACAACACCGACAGGGAAAGTTGGTTCCCTGGCAGCTATGCCAGTCTGATGGCCCTAGTCGTAATAAGGCGGTCGAGAGACTGCTACCACTGCGCCCCCACAAGTCTGGCGGTCCGTGCCTAACAGTTAAGAACACAAGTAGGAGATGGCCACACACACAGTGAGCATGCAGAAGCTTGCTGCCAGGAGTTTCTGATTCTCTCTTCTATACATGTGTAAAATCTAGAATCGTTTCAGTTGAAGTCCAAGTTAAGGTACACAAATCTTAGCACCATGTGATAAAGAAACAAAATAACACCTGGGAAATACAATCTCCTATAAAAGTTTAGGCGTACCAGTATGAGACAAACAAGCAGTCACAGCAGTACAAAAGATCAATGACAAAATTTGGTGCTCAGACAGGAGTTTCTGATTCTCTCTTCTATACATGTGTAAAATCTAGAATCGTTTCAGTTGAAGTCCAAACTAAAAGAATGGTTCAATAGTCTAAAGGATCTCAGAATGCAGGAAAATGCAGAAAAATAGGAAAATGCAGGAAAGTTTGCGAAGGTAAGGTGTCAGTATCTCTAAAGCTCAGTCAAGAGACTTCTTGGGTCAGAGAACTGACTGTTAGCCCAGGCCACGCTCAGCAAGTGTCAAAGAGAATAAGCATAGAGGTCTAAATCTCTCACAGTCAAAGAAAAAGGGGCCGTCCTCTCAGACAGTGTAGCCTACAGTTATTTGCACCAGAATCTCTCAGGTAATACCTCTCTGTTCGCATCATCAGGTGTTCCATTGTCCTTTTCCTTTCTCATATTGTAAGCTGTAACATTTACGAAATGCCCCACACTGAACATCGGAACGACATCATCCTTGGTCACCTAAGCCATGTTGCAACAGTACTGAACAGGTTTCTTCAGTGAACGCTCTGGCTCTCTATGTTCTAGGTAAAGGTCTTCTTCTCAGGCTCTCTCTTTATCACTAGTACAGTGTTGTATCACAAACTAACAATCTATGTGAACGCACCTGCAAAAGAAAAGCCATGCAAGCTGGAATGGAAAACAGTATTGTAAGCAGAATGGAAAATAGGCCTAGTCAGGACACCTTTAAAGTAGTAAAGGTGCATTTTTTTTTATGTTTGAAAGCTTTATTAAAAAAAAAAATTGATGACAAGAAAGAGACATCAGCACAGATTGCAATACAAAAACCATTGGGAAGCTTAACACTGCTAATATCAGTATTGGAAACCACAAAGCATTTTAGGAGGATTTTAAACGTTGAGGGGGATAAAGGGAGGGGAGGAAGGGAGGGGGGGAGGGGGAGAGGGAAAGGGGGATATAAAGATAATAAAATAAGCATACAATATCTAAAAAATACGACACATATCCAAATTGTATAAGTCGTAAAAAGTCAGCGATGCACAATTACCATCATAAAACAAGTAAGAATATTAAACAAAACATATAGTGAATAGGAAAGGAGAGAGTTCGAGACGTTCAGGGAGGTTTAAAATTTTCTGCGTTGAGACATATAGGTTTCTTTAGGGCCAAGCAGTCCAAATATGTGGTGAGAGGCAACCAGAAAGAATCAACATTGCGAGCAGGTTTACAAGAGGAGGCAAAGGAAACGTCCAATCTATGAAAGTGGCATAATGAATTCCACCAACCTTGCAAGGAGATGGAAGCTAAAGATTTCCAGTTGGAGGAAATATGTTGGAAAGCAAGCGCAAGCGTGAGGTCAAAGAGACCGTGTAGATGATCAGGGAGATTCAAGGAATCAGAGAGGCTACCCAAGAAGAGAAATGAGTGTGTAAAAGAGGAAGGGAGAGGGAAGATACGGGAGAGGCATGACCACACTTTCCCCCAAAAGGTAGAGACAACAGGGCAAAGAAAAAGCATGTGGAAAAGGTCAGCATCAGAAGAGGAACAAGTCCAACACTTAGAGTCAGAGGAGGGAGAAAAACGGGATAAAGAAAGAGGAGAAAGGTAAAGCCTGTGATACAAATAAAATAAGGATTGGGTAAGAGAAGCAGAGCGGGAGATTTTGAGAGATCTGGACCACAGCTTATCCCAAAGAGTAGTTGACCAATTACAAGAAAAATCAGTTTTCCAAGCGAGCTCCACTTTAGATTTGACACGATTGGGACTAGAAGATACAAGAGATTTATAGATGAGAGATGCTTTAGGGAGCGTAGCAAGAATATTAAGAAGAGGAGAAGGAGACGACGAGGATGATGATGAGGAGGGAAGAGAGTAGAAACAATCAAGAATAATTGCCATGAGGGTTGTGAATTTCCGCAAAAAGGAGCGAGGGCATCGAAATAAAAGTTGAAATTGGGGAAAAGAGCAAGGGGATACACCGTCAAAAAGTTGGTTGACCCACATTATGCCCTTTACCCTCCATGCTTTCCAGAAAATAGGTCTATTTCTTAAAAGGATAAGAGAATTATACCAAATAGTGGAGTTTAAGAAGGATGTACGCGTGACCTCGGAGGGAAGAACCAGAGGGTTTAAAAGAGAAGAGGTATGTTTGAATAGGGGGCAAAGAGAAAAAGGATTCCTGGAAGAGAATCGCATCACCTCGGCAAAAGAGAAGGGTAGTAGTAAAGACTGCTCAATGAGGAGCCAGAGGGGGGTGAAAGGAGAGAGAGTAGATGAGATCCATCTCGAGGCCTGACGTAAAGAGAAGGATCTGTGATAAAGACGGAAATCGGGGAAGTTAACCCCACCATTGGATTTAGGCTTACGAAGGGAGGCAATGGAAATTCTGGATTTCTTACCTTTCCAGAGAAAGCGAGAAAGAAGAGAATCAATTTTTTTAAAGTAAGATGCGGGGATGTGAACCGGTAGCATAGAGAGGGTGTAAATTAAAATAGGGGCGATCATCATTTTGATTGAGTCCAAGCGACCCCACCAGGATAAAAATAGAAGGTTCCAGGCTGAGAGTGACTGATCAATCCTGGAAATAACTGCCGAGAGATTCAATTTAACCGAGGATGAGATGGAGTTAGAAAACAGAATACCAAGGTATTTAATCTTGGAGCTACTCCATGCAAAACCAGTAGCAGAGAAAAGATGGGGAAGACAGGATGAGGTGAGAGGGAGTATTTCGGTTTTGTCCGAGTTGATCTTATAACCGGAAACCAAAGAAAAGGAGTGAAACTCGGATAATAAGGGGGGGACGGAAGATTCAGGGTCAGAAATAAATAGCAAGATGTCGTCCGCATAGGCAGAAAGTTTCAATTGATGAGAGCCATACGGGAAACCAGAAATGGAAGTGTTATTGCGAATGGAGGATAAAAAGGGCTCGAGAGATAAAACAAAAAGAAGCGGGGAAAGAGGGCAACCTTGGCGAACACCTCTCTGAAGAGTAAAAGAGGGAGAGAGTTGTCCATTCACAAGCACCGAGGCCTTGGGGGCAGAATACAGGAGAGAGACAAGGGATATAAATTTGGGACCAAAACCATGCCACCGCAATGAAGCAAACAAAAAAGACCAGTCAACCCTGTCAAAGGCCTTCTCTGCGTCGACAGAGATAGCAGCAAGAGGGGTTGAAAGTGAGGGAGCCTTATTTAGAACGTTAAGAAGAAGGCGAGAGTTGTCCGAAGTAAGCCTGCCCTTAACGAATCCGCATTGCTCTTTGCCAATGAGATGAGGCATAAGGGGGTCTAAGCGCATTGCAAGTAATTTGGCAAAGATTTTGTAGTCTACATTGACTAACGAAATCGGTCGGTAATTTTTACAAAACTGGTGGTCGCGGCCTTCTTTGGGAATCAAACAGATGGAGGCATCTTGAAAGGTGCCTTCAGCCTTGCCAGAAGAGGAAAATGATTGAAAGAGGGCTAAAAGTTTAGGTAGTAGGATGTCTGAGAAATGCAAATAAAATTCCACAGGAAAGCCATCAGGGCCAGGGGTCTTCCCTTTAGTAAGGGCCGACAAGGCAGTGGAGAGTTCCTGAAGAGAGAGATCGAGATCAAGATCCGGAAAATTCAGGTGAGAGTTAGATGGTACAGGGAGCTTCTCAAAATAACTCTGAATAAGGGAAGGAGTGGGAGGACACTCTGGGGTGTAGAGATTCTGATAGAACAATTGAAATTGCTCAAGGATTTCTTTGTCTTTGTGGAGAAGAGTGCCAGCAGGGGAATATATTGAGTCTATAAGAGTGCGTTCCTTACGGGATTTGAGATAATTGGCCAAGAGCTTACCAGATTTATTGCGACCTCCGTAATACCGTGCACTACTGCGAAGGAGAATCGAAGAAGCATTATCTGTAGTTAATTTGTTGAACTCTAGTTTAGCTCGCAGGAGATCCGGTGACATAATTTTATCAGAAGAGTTGTAAAACTGGTGTTCTAGAGTTTTAATATGAGCCAGGGAGGATTTCCGCTTTTGAATAAACTGTTTCTTCTTCCGAGAGACGAAGTCAATAATGAAACCCCTCGCGGAGGCTTTAAAAGAGTCCCACAGAGTGTGAAGAGAAGTACTAGGGTCTGAATTGAGAGAGAAAAATTCCACAACGAAAGAGCGAAAAGAAGAAGAAAAATTGGGATCAGTGAGGAGTGCACTGTTAAAGCGCCAACGGGAAGGTTTAGGCTGTGGTGGGAGAAGATCAAAAACTGTCACGATGGGAGCGTGGTCCGAGATGACAATAGGTTCAATAGAAGAAGACAGAACGTTCTGAGATAAAGAATTAGAGAGGAAAATATAGTCAAGACGAGAGAAAGATGAATGAGGAGGAGAGAAAAAGGAATAGTCCAACGTGTCCGGGTGTGAAAGACGCCAAGAGTCAATAAGATGTGATTGTGAGATAGTATTAAGAAATTGTTTGTGGGGTTTGTGTGGAGTAAAACGGACTGTGGATTTGCGGTCAAGGAACGGGTCAACAATCTGGTTGCAATCACCTCCAAAAACAAATGAAACATCTTAATATTGAATACATTTCTCTGTAATCAAAGGCCAAAAAGAACAGTCTGCTTGTACAGGCCCATAAACATTAAACACAGTCAAAGGAATCGAGTTTATCAATAATTTAGCCAGCACCCAACGACCTTCAGAGTCCGTCTCCTGGGACAGAACCGTACATTTAAGCCTCTTGTGACAGAGGATAGCAACTCCATTCTTTTTGTTGTCAGAGGGTGAAAATAAGACTGTACCTACCCAGCTTCTTTTTAACTTCAGGGATTCAACATCATTAAGGTGGATTTCTTGCAAGAGAGCAATATCTGGGTTGTAGGAGGCCAAATGGGACAGAACTCTCTGCCGCTTGATAGGGTTAATAAAACCTTTTACATTCCATGTAATAACTTTGAATTAACAAATAACGTAGAATCAAGTAGGACAGAAGAAATAAAGAAGAAGAGGCATACGCAAAAGACAAGTCGAAAAAGAGAAAACTTTAAGAAATACCGATGAAATAGGTTAAGAAGAGAGGAAAAGAGGTAAATGGAAACAAAGGGACATCGGAATTGATCAACCAGTACAGGGAAGAGAAAAGGATAAAGGAGAAGGGAAAGGAAAATAAGTACAAGGAGAGACAGCACATATCCCAAAGGGACGACTGAGGAGAACATACCTGAGGGGAGTACGAAATAGGACAACGGGGAAGTGGCGACACTCAACGAGACAGATCCCCCGAACGGGAGACCAGGCCGGATCGCACCGGAACAAAAGGAACTTAACCGAAGAGCCAGGATGAGGGGGAGACGGTCCATCTAGATAAATGAATAAAGAAAGAGTAACATTTGAGAACATGAAGACATACTATGACGGACCAAGGATGAGAATGCAAGTGTTGAGGAACAAAACTGGACACAAAACTTAGAAAAGATATGAGGGAGTCTAAGGTTAAAAACATGTGAGTAAGAAGAACATATTATAACCTAATACGAAGAGTTAATAAACGGAGGCAGAGGCAGGAACAGAAATGGATGACCTGTAAGGGAAGCAAAAGTTAGACATATCAAGTAATCAAAAGATGCAAAACAGTTAAACAATCAGCCACAAGAAGAGGAGGAGGTCTCCATGGCAGAATTAGAACGGGTATGAATGAAATTTTTGAGTTCAGCAGGATCCTGAAAGGTCCAAGTCTGATTCTGTAACGTAACTTTGAAAGTGCATGGGTGAAATAAACCAAATCTAGCACCAAGGGACCTCAGCGGAGCTCGCAGGGACAAAAATTCCTTCCGACGGGAGGCAGTGGCATTTGAAACATCTTGGGAAAGGTATACTCTCTGACCCAACCAGGAGATCTGACGCTTGGCTCTGGACGCTGAAAGGACAGAGAGAAGATCTGTGAATTTGAGAAAGAGGATAATGACACCCCTCGGCCTGGTTGAGGTGGATGAACGAGGACCAAGTCTATGCGCTCTCTGAATATTAAGGGAGGTGGTGGATGGCATGTCCAAAAGCTTCGGGAGAAAGGAGGAGAAAAAGAGCACAGGGTCGTCCCCTTCTAAAGCTTCCGGCAAACCATAAATACGGAGGTTGTTCCTCCTATTCCTATTCTCCAACTCCTCCGTGTGCTGCTGAAGCGCCAGAACAGATTTTTCTAAGGAGGAGACTCTCTGAGATGTAGGGTGAAGGTCTGAAATCTGTTGCTCCACAACTGTAACTCTGTTGTCGATAGATGACCATTTCTCCTCAAGAAACTGCATTTTACTATTAGTCTCCTCAACAAAAGGCCGAAGGGCACGAATCTCCTCAAAAAGCATCTCCATGGAAATAGGGGATGATGGCTTCTCTGATGAAGAGGCATCCTGCTTAAGGCGTTTAGAAGATGAAGCAGATGGAGGTGAAGATTTGTTTGAAGGAGGCTGTGTTGAGGAGGAGCGAGGGAGGGTTTCTCCCGCCATTGGTGCTACCTTGGTAGGAGAGTCCGTCGGTAAATGAGGTGAAGAGGTTACCACAGGAGAGTTCCCCGAAGGGGTAAAGACAAACTTTGGATTACGTAGTTTGCCCATAGAAGCCAGTCAGGAGTTGACAAGCAGTAAACAAGCAGTAAACAAGAGGGCGACTGTGAGGAAAGATGAAGGGATTCAGTCGCATAGAGGTGGAGTAATAATCCAAGGAGAGCTTGTGGAGTGAGTAAGGAAGTGTTCCAGAGCGAGCAGAGACAAGCCAGTGCCTAACTAGGCAAAAATGAAGAGTGCAGGGTCAGAAACCAACCAGGTCAAAGACGTCCTCCGTCAGAGGCAGTGAGTGCAATCAAAAAAGGAAGACAGGAACATCACAAAGAAAAAGTCATTTATCAGGAACTACCTCATTCTATCCAAGTGGAGCAGCACAGGCTAGAAGATATCCATGTGGCATGGCAGCACCCAGAATGGATGATACTGCATTCAGGAGGCGTGAAACTCCAAAAAGGGCAATGTAGAGCAGATGCAGTCAAGCCGGCAGAAAAACAGACATCACGCCACAGACAAAATGGCGGCCGCTCTCTGAGGAGAGAGCGACTGCGGCGAAAAAAGGGGCACCCAGGCCCTAAAAATGCGTCAAAAAGCGCTCACCAGAAGCGCGCTGCATTCCGACGTGTAAATCTTGTGTCTGCGGTGAGAAAGGGCTCTCCGGAGGAAAAACGGGATGATTGAGAAGCTCCGTTGCGTCGGAGGTCCCGCGTCAGGCGGCCATCTTGGTCGGCGTCGTGGCCACGCCCCGTAAAGGTGCATTTTTAATATGCATGTGCACTTTCAAACACAATTGAATAAAACGGTCACCACATTAGATTCATATGACATGTGGCATAGAGTAGAATCTTTACTACACATGTGTAAGTATGACTACATTTTAAATTAAGTATACGAAACAATAATGCACACGTTACATAAAATTCAAAGTCGTTTCTAAAGTAAACACATTATTATATTATGAGAATGGTTTCTAACAGTAAATATATTTTAATGAATTAAGGCATACAGTGTATATTGATTATCTAATCTTACAGTGAATGCACTTCAATAATGATGTAAAGTGCAACACTTTGCATTAATGTTGTTAGGCCATGTAGAAAACATGTGCTAAGTGCACGTTGATGTTAGTATTTCAGACATGTAAGGGCGGGCCAAAATTACGCTGCTCCATGCTAAAAACAGAAATAAGAAAGAAAAGGTCGCTAACCCAGAGGGAACAGAAACAGTGCAACATGCATTGAAATATGCCCAAAACAAGGGAAACTGTACTAAATGAAGCCCAAAAATGCACAACCCTTTTGACAGAATCACAAAAATAAGGCTGGGTACTGCAAACAGAAGTCCAAACCAGGTTGTTAAAATGCTGAGGTATAGCATCGGGAGTGGCGGGTAGTAAAGGAGAGAAGGGGGAAGTCGAGGCCGGGGGTTAAACAAAGAGAGCAAGAGAACTCTGAAAAAATAAGACAAGCACTGCCATTAAGTGTTAAAGAAGTATAAATGACATTAAAAAAACACAAATAGTAGTTCCAAGACATCAGCAGTCGAACTGTATGTAATGAGACCACAAAAAGAATGAGAAAATAAATTCCTTATGCTCTCGAACTTTGTAGAACAATGATTTTACCAGCATCAGAAAAAATACATCGCTTCCCTTATCAATCAGGCTGAATTTGTGAAACCAAATCTGTTCATTAAATCATATAGGCATACGATATAAACATGTGTGATGAATTATTATTCGATATTTAAGCACGAGACTGGAGTGAAATCCAAAGATAACTTTTTATATGCTCTTAAAAAAGGTAGTGCTTAGCGAGGATAATAATGCAGGCCTACACTCCACAGCACAAAGCTTAATCACTGATTGTGACATGTTTAAGGCTGAATATTTCTTTCCTCCAAGTGTATGACTGAAAACATTGGCATACTCATTTAGAAAGCAAATACATGATTTCATCTACTGATAGGCAACGCCAAAAACCACAATGCTTTGTCAATTCGAAACTTAACCGAAAATTAAATTAAAGGTTGCTATTGTAGCCAAGAGTTAGTGAACCTGACTTGTATCAAGTAATTGTTGCTGCAACAATGCTCCATAAACTACGTGTTAGCCACTGGCAATATCTAACTATTCGTCATTGTTTGTATTCAAACTTCCAGAAAAACAGCTTTGCTGTCACAGCTCAAACACGTACAGTATGTGAAAGTGAGATCCATTCCAAGGAAGGAAATTGCGCACATGGATGTGTGAGTGGGTGAATGGGTGAGTCAGTCGGTGTATGGGTTAGTGAGTGCGAAAGAGAAGGGCTGTATAAGTGGCTGAGTGTGTCTATTGCTGTTTCAGTGAGTGAATGGTTGTGTCAGTGTCATATGGGTGAGTTAGTGGATATGTGAAAGACAGTATAGGTGAGTGTTGGAGTATATCAGTGACTATATGTGTGAGTGAGGGATTGTGATAGTAGCTGCATGGGCTAGTGAGGGGCTCTATGGGTGAGTGATTATATGTTAGTATCTGTATGAATAATTGAGTTGTGTGCATAACTGTATAGGTGAGTAAGTGGTGGTGAGATTGACTCTATGGGTGAGTGAGAAGGTGTGTGAGTAGCTCTATGGGTGACTGACAGTATTTGAGTGGTGTGTGGCTGTTTGAGTGGATATATTGGTGGGTTTGTTAGTGAGTGTGTGGGTGTACGAATGGCTATATGGGTGACTAAGTGGATGTGTGTGTAGACCTATGAATCAGTGAGTTGGTATGTAAGTACTGGTATGGGTGTGTCAATGGTTTCAAGAATGGTAGTGTGGGAGTCGGAGTGGTGTATGAAAGGTTACATGGGGGTATAAGTGGGTGCATCAGAGATTCTGTGGATGATGTCGTGAGTGATGTAATTTGAGATGTCATCAGTGATGTCACTGACCATGTCATGAGTGATGTAATAAACATTGCATTGTGGGGGCATGGGTTAGAGTTAGCTCAGTTAACTATCACTCCTGAATTTCTCTGGTTTTGTGTGTGAGCCTAACTATAACGTTCCTGTAACCTTGGTATTTTTTTGTGAATTTCTAAGGTTTTTTAAATGCAAATTCCTAACTATAACTTAACTGTAACCTTTGTGTTTTTTCATTGAATTTCCATGGTTTTTCAACTAGCAATGGTGTTTGCAGAATGGTGTGGAAAGGGGGCTCCCAGGAATCCCGCGGAGTAGGACTTTCAGAAAGTACCAGGAGGGCTTCCCCAAGGTCCTTTAACATCCAAGAGAACTTTATTCCCCTACCAGTAGTTTGCCAGGAGATGAGTTTGCAGAGTGGTGCAGAAAGGGGGCAGGCTTCCATAGACCTCTTAGCAAACTAGCTGTGTAGAATGCTGGAGGAAACAAGAGGGATCGTTGCCACCAAAATACTCTCAATAGCCAAGAGGACTTCATCCCCGAACTAGTACTATCTATGCCAGGAGATGCATTTGCAGAGTGTTGGAGAAAGGATGTCCTTGATGATTGCACAGGTAGTGCCTGTATGATTCTATGAGTGCCATTGCCAAGGACACACTTCGAATACCGGGTGTTTTTAACAAAGTGTAAAACACATATATAGACATATTTTACATAATGTTTCAGTGTAGCTATTTAGTAGAATACTAATTCAATATTCCCCTTTGTATTCATTTGTCAAAATAAGTAAATAAAAAATGCATTTTCTGCCCAAAATATTAGCAAAAGTGTTGGCGAATCGCTTGGTCCAAGTAATTTGCAAATTAGTCCACCCTGACCAATCAGCTTTATGCCTCATCCTAACACTGCTCTGAATCTAAGATGCCTGCATGGAGTACTGGGCAGAGTGGACATGATTCAGGAGGTGGCGATAGTGGTCTCTCTGGATGCCACAATGGCATTTGACACAATAGAGTGGCCATATCTGTTTGCGGCATTAGCCAAACTGGGATTTGGGCCTAATTTCATGGGATGGGTCAGGCTCCTCTACACAGAGCCCCTAGTAGTGGTAAACAACAGGAAATCGGAAGTCTTCAGGCTGGAACGTGGAACCCGTCAGGGATGTCTGCTGTCGCCCCTTCTTTTTGCCCTTGCCCTTGAGCCCTTGGCAGCGTAGATCAGGGTTGGAGCCCAGTAATGAGAGGACTCAAGTGGGTGGAGGGATGGGAAGACCGCATTTCCCTTTATGCTGATCATATTCTCTTATATCTCGCCTCCCCAAAAGCATCCTTTCACGAAACCCTCAATATCCTCACGATCTTTGGGAGGTATTCAGGGTATAAGATCAACTGGAGTAAATCCCTGATGTATGTTCTCAAGGGAGGCCTCCTCCTCGCCCCGGGACTGCCCTATGCAGACAACAGATACAGGATTCCAATATCTGTGAATCTTTATAGTGACGGACCCCAAAATTAGATACGAGCACAACCTGCTTCCTCCACTGCAGAGGCGAGACGCGGCAATCTGGAAGATGCTCCCACTCTTCTCGGGAGAGCAGCACTTTTTAAAAGGATGTCACTGCCACGCTTCCTCTACGCACTACAGAATGCCCCAGACCCTGTCCCAGCGAAGTACTTCCGGGAGGTTAAGAGTCTGCAGAGAACCCTACTCTGGGAGGGGAGACCCCGTATTGCCTTACGGAAACTAAGCCTGAGTTGGTACGATGGGGGCATCGCGCTGTCTGACATTAGAAGGTACTACTGGGCCTCACATCTGGCGGCGATTAATCACTGCATCTACCACCAACATGATGACCCTGCCTATGGAATGGGTAAATGGCTGTTGCTGGGTGGCGCTTTCAGCAGGGCCTTGTACTTGAGACCACATAGATTCCCTTTAACGGGCCCTACTAGACACTCAGTGCAGATCTGGCACACTGCGAATAAAAGTTTGGGATGGGATAGGAAGCTCATAATGGCCACCCCACTCTGGGATGCAGAACAGCTGGGCACCCTGGGCAACACGAAGGAGTTTGATAAGTGGGACCTAATTGGGATCTAGACAATCAGTGACCTCTGGAGGGAGGTAGAAGTGGTTTCATTCGCCGCAGTTCACCAGAGCCATGAACTTGCTGACAAGGAACAATTTTGATATCTACAAATCAGACACGTGCTCCAGCCGACTCTGGACAGGGGCACCTCCCTTCCTGACTCCTCGCCATTAGAGGACAGTCTACTTGATGGCTATCTGCCGGATAAAGTGATCTCCCTGACTTACAAGAGGTTGATTAACAACACCTCAGATCCCCTGGCACTCTTGAGGCAGTGCTGGGAGGGAGATGTGCTCGAGCTAGATGACAAGGACTGTCAGGAGGCAATTGTGTCTCTGTGGCAGGTGGTCATCTCTTCTAGGTTACGTCTTGTTCAGTTGAAAATCCTCCATAGAGTGTATATCACTGGACCTGCTCTTGTCAAAATGGGGAATGTGGAGGAGGGTAATTGTAGACGGGGATGTGGCCTGTTGGTATCATTTCTGCATATAATATGGGAATGTTTGCTTGTACAGTCCTACTGGTTGAAAATACATGAGTGTATGAGTAGGGTGCTCGGGGTCACTTTACAGCCAGATGCTAGGAGATGTCTATTGAACGTATGGGAGCCTACAGACCTCACCTCTAAAGATAAGACCTGGGTCACTCTGGGGTTAATGGGTGCAGAAAGAAACATTGCACAGTTGTGGGGAGCGGGAGAGCCATCCAATATCGGATCATGGAAGAAAGATATGGACTGGTGCATGTTCAGGGAGAAGACCCTTTATGTCTTGCGAAGATGTCCCCGTAAGTGATCCTTCATATGGAATAAGTGGAATGCATACCAAGGCCATATCTGTACCCCACCAGCCGTTCCCATGCCAGACGACCTGCCCACACCGTAACCGTCGTAAACAAATATGTGATAACTGTGTAACTTGTATCCAGTACAGCAACAGAATTGAAATGTGTAGTTCCTTCCGAGCACTCCGAAATGTTGACTTGTTTTATGTTAAATAAAAAGATTTGTTTTTTAAACTGAATTTTTCTTCTTCACAGCAACACCACAGGTCACAATTACATGAGTAGTCATGAATGCAAATAACAAAGTCTAAAACAGATATATAGAAATAGTGTACACAATGTTTGCGTCTAGCTGTTTAGTATTGGTTTAACTGTATTTTAACAACACATTTATAAGAAAGAATAGTTTCAAAAATTATCTTTCAGCATCAAAACTAACTAATAGAACATAACTACCAACCACTCATCAAACTAAGGATTGTCATCCAAACCGATTTTTAAAAATGTGATGGTATTTAACCTTTTAAACTATTTCCACAAAAATAAAGTGGAATGAGAAGAACCAGAGGTACGACGTTCATGTTATATCATCCTAAAACCTATCATAGAAAACGTCTTCAATTGTCAATCAAGCAGAGGGAAGCTAGAGGACCATATACATCAGTGGCAGCAGCAACAGTTCCCGGTCAGAAAGTCCCTTCAGAAGTACAGACTACTACAATAGATATGGCTCCAGAGTTTTCAAGATTTGCCACGTATTGCATGGACTGTAGTGCTGTGATATAAGCTGGTGAGCAGTGTGTTGCAGCTATTCGCAATGCTGCCCAAAATCATACATGCTAATTTTTTCCCCCTTTTATATTTTTTGCACATTTTATAAGAGGAGTTCATAGTAAGCAGCAAGAAGGCAACGCAAAGCTGAAGGACCCTCAACTTCAACAGCAGCCACAACCACACCAAAACAGAAAGTCCAATCTCAACTTCAAGATTTGGCTCCACTGTTTTCCCCAAAGGCATCATACTGCATGGATTGTGGAGTTGTAGTGAGTGCTGGAGAGCAGCCCATAACAGTCCTTCACAATGCTGCAAAGAATAATAAATGTTGATTTTTTAAAAACTTTTGGCCCTTCATAGTTTTTCTACATTAGAAGGCATTTTAGTATCTTACAAAATGGGTATCTAATATCTATATGTTGTTCATTTTATTATCTTCTAATACTACATATAACTTGCTGTAAAGATAAGTCAAACCATCCCTCTACAAATAAATACACGGGTAACTTTTGCAAATTATAATTATTTACGCTTTCACTTTTTAAATATAAGTCAACAGTCTGTGTTTAAATCTTCTAGTAAGTGCATTGACAATATATACAAAAATACTCTGTTTTTTTAGACAACACTGTGTTAAATTTTGTGATCTCTTCTTTAAAACTATCAACTGTAATATATGTGTCTTGTTCTGCAGCTCCTCCACTTCACTCTTTATTTTCCCTAGAATCCTGCACCGGACCAAAGCAACGAAACTGCACATCACCACAAACCCTTTCTACGTCTGCCACACTACCATGCAAACGTTAATGTTAATGTTAATAGTACTTATAAAGCGCGAACAATCATCCTGAGTAGGATATCACGGCGCTATAGTGTCAGTGGTGAGTGGGGGCATGTGACAAGGTCATCAATTTTAGTCAAACTTGGGGAAGAGAAATGTTTTCAATTGCTTCCTGAAGGAGAGGTGGCTGTCCACTAATCTAAGGTTCACAGGAAGCTCATTCCAACTGGTCGCTGCCAAGTGGGAGAAGGCCCGACCGCCCATCCTTGCTGTTTTCACATGAGTAGTTCTTGCTCTTGCTGTTGATTGGGAGCGTAGATTCCTGGATGGGACGTGAAATATGATTTTGTTTCTTAAAATACGAGGGCCTGTATTGTGCAGTGCTTTATGCGTAATGCACAGTAGCTTAAAAGTAGCTCTTTGTCTCATAGGCAGCCAGTGCAACTCTCTCATGCAGCTCATGGCTGGGCCGTATTTTCTTTTGTTGCAGATGGCTTTTGCCGCAGCGTTCTGTACGACCTGTAATTTAAGAAAGAGATAGTCAGCCATTCCCACGAACAGGGAGTTTCCATAGTCCAGCCTGCTCATTAACCCCTTCAGCGCGGCGCGGATTTCCGCGCCACGCTGAAGGTTCTGTGCACGGGCGGGGCCATGATGGAGCGGTTCCGTCATGCGCACAGCGCAACCGACGTGCATGACGGAACCGCTCCGTCATGCGCGTCGAAGGGGTTAATAGAGACTGTGCCAGGATCTTTCTGCACTCAGTAGGGATCCATGGAAACACTCTTCTAAGCATTTTCAGTAATGCAAAGCCTTTACCACAGATTACTGATACGTGGGTTTTCATACTCAGAGTGTTGTCTAGTGTCACACCTAGATTCTTAGCCGTCAATGTCGGGCTGGGGGGGGTGCCCAAGGTTGTGGGCCACCAACTGCTGTCCCATAGCTGAGTGTGTCTGCCGAACAACAGTATTTCAGACTTATCTGCGTTTAGCTTAAGACAGTGGCTATGCATCCAATTGGCTAGTTCCGCGAGGCAATTTAGCAACCTATCCTTTGGGTCATCCTCCTTATCCAGTGTGATCATCAATTGGGTGTCGTCTGCGTAGGAACAGACATCAACACCCCACTTTCTTCCTGTTTCAGCCAACGAAGAGACAAACACATTAAACAAAGTTGGACTCAGTGAGGCCCCTTGTGGGACCCCATACTTGATATTCCGGGGAGGGGATGAAAATTCACCCATCCGTACTGATTGCGTCCTATCTTGCATAAAAGATTGTAGCCACCCTAAAGCATTTTCCCAGATGCCTTTTGCTGCAAGAATTTCCAGTAACCGATTATGTGGTACGGTATCAAATGCCGCCGAGAGGTCCAGCAATATCAGGGTGACCGTTTTCCCCCGATCTACCTGGGTTCTGATATTATCCATCACTGCCAGGAGTGTTGTTTCGGTGCTGTTATTGGTCCGGAACCCTGTTTGAGAGCTATCTAGAAGATCATTGGCTTCTAGGAAATTGGACAACTGCCTGTTGACCAATTTTTCTAATACTTTAGATAGATAGGGTAATTGTGATATAGGCCGATAGTTAGCTGGGTTATTAACATCAGAACCTGCCTTTTTTAATAAAGGGGTGACTATGGCGTTTTTCCAGATTTTTGGAAATTCAGTGGAGTCTATAGAGAGGTTAAGTGCTCTAGTTACAGCCGGGCAGATTATTGGAGTTAATTGCGAGAAAATATGATGTGGACATGGGTCCAATGGAGAGCCTGATTTAACTTCTAGCATAACTTTGCCCACCTCCTCCTCTGAGAAGGGGGCAAACCTGGGACAGCTGGCCTGAATTGTGAATGGCACATGGGGCTCTGTATGTTCCAGTTTGATATTGGAGAAAGAGGCATAAATTGTATCTATTTTTTCGCAAAAATATTCATTTATTTTGTTGCATCCATCTTGGGAGGGAGTGAAATCTAGTGAGAGATTCGCCGGGCCACATAATTCTTTGACTATTTTAAATAATTCTTTCGATGAGTTTTTATTTTCTGTTATTCTACGTGAGAAATATTCTTTCTTCGCTTTCCTAATAGCTTTATTATAAAGCGTAAGTTCTCTTTTATATGTGGCTCTAGTTTCTTGGGTTTTGTTGAGTCTCCATTTATGTTCACATAATGTGCATTTCCTTTGTAACGACTTTAATCCGTACCATTTCTCTGATATTGTAGATCTACGTTTGTGTTTGGAGTGTGATGCTGAACAATGTTCCAATGCACTCCTAATGTTATTCTGAAGTAGTTCTATTTCGTCGTTGGTATTGGTAATTCCTGTGTTTATGTGTGTAAAATGTTGCTGAAATTTTTCTACAGAATATTTTTTCCAGCTCCTTGTTTTGACTGTTGCCAAGGATGGTAATTTGGAGTGTTTAATAGATAAGTTGATGGAGAACACAATCATAAAATGATCTGTCCATATCATTGGTTTTATCTCGTTGATGTCAATGGCTCCTATGTTAGAGAACATCAGATCTAATATGTGTCCTGCCATGTGTGTAGGCTGATCAATTCTCTGAGTCAGCTGAAGGATTTCCATGTCCTCCAGTAGCTGTTTAGTTAGGGGTTATTACTGTTGTCGTAGTGTATATTGAAATCCCCTATCAGCAGGATATTTTTATTTTTAAGACAGACTGGCATGATTTGTGCAAGAAGCTGGGCACTAAAGTCTAACGTACTGGCCGGGGGGTTATAAATTATCACTCCTCCAAATAGAATGTAAGTGTTTATAGACACTGAAAATGCCATTGCTTCATGGCTATTAGCCTGTGTGATCATCTCTTGTCTACAGATGAGGGAGTCCTTAAATAGCAAAGCTACCCCTCCACCTCTTTTCTTCACTCTGTTTAAATGAAGTATTTTGTAATCAGCTGAAAGGGCTATTGCGACATTGGAGGTGCTATGGTTATCAAGCCATGTCTCTGTTATAAATGCCAAGTCGGGTTTAAGATCGGTCAATATGTCCCAAATCTCTGTCGCGTGTTTGGGTAGAGATCTAGCGTTAAGGTAAATGCATTTAAGGGCAAGTTGTGGGGTGTTTGTTGGGGGGGAATCATGCCAGGTGTCACTCTCCCATCTGCAATTATGGCAACAGAAAGGGCCCATGGTGTTTAGTGGTCCCATTCGTGCACATAGTGCAGGCTTACTTACCCTTGTACTGTTGAGACTCCTAAGCTCGCCACTAGAGTAAGAAATGAGGCAGCTCGTCTCTCTAGGGGCATCGCTACTCGTTTGAGTAGGAGATGTGGCCCCTGGTCCCGGCCCGTCGCGGACGGGCGCAGACGGGCTTGCCTTTGGCGCGCCGCCGGCGCGTTCGCGCCAGCGTTGATTTTATGTGGACCGGGAGGTTAGCGCTAGACTGCTAACTTCTTCCGGGGCAATGGGGGCGGGCCCGCTCGCACGGACGGGCAACGCACCCCTAGGCAGGAAAACCGGGAGACGTGCTCCGGCAACCAAAATAGAGGTACAGAGAGTAAAACCAACTTTAGATGGAGTGGTTAAAAGTTTTAAAACATAGGAGAATACACAGGCATCACAACAATTAAAAATGCTTTTCCAAGTTGCATTAATTTTAAAAGTATGGCGCCAAAAGAGCACAGTCGCAGCCCGTACCTAGGATGGCTGTGACACTGCTGAAATCACCACACGCTGCGTGTTCGCGCCAGCGTTGATTTTATGTGGACCGGGAGGTTAGCGCTAGACTGCTAACTTCTTCCGGGGCAATGGGGGCGGGCCCGCTCGCACGGACGGGCAACGCACACCAAGGCAGGAAAACCGGGAGACCTGCTCCGGCAACCAAAATAGAGGTACAGAGAGTAAAACCAACTTTAGATGGAGTGGTTAAAAGTTTTAAAACATAGGAGAATACACAAGCATCACAACAATTAAAAATGCTTTTCCAAGTTGCATTAATTTTAAAAGTATGGCGCCAAAAGAGCACAGTCGCAGCCCGTACCTAGGATGGCTGTGTCACTGCTGAAATCACCAGACGCTGCGCGTTCGTGCCAGCGTTGTTTTTATGTGGACCGGGAGGTTAGCTCTAGACTGCTAACTTCTTCCGGGGCAATGGGGGCGGGCCCGCTCGCATGGACGGGCAACGCACACCAAGGCAGGAAAACCGGGAGACGTGCTCCGGCAACCAAAATAGAGGTACAGAGAGTAAAACCAACTTTAGATGGAGTGGTTAAAAGTTTTAAAACATAGGAGAATACACAGGCATCACAACAATTAAAAATGCTTTTCCAAGTTGCATTAATTTTAAAAGTATGGCGCCAAAAGAGCACAGTCGCAGCCCGTACCTAGGATGGCTGTGTCACTGCTGAAATCACCACACCACACCAAACGTGCGCTATTGTTTCTCCTAAACATAAAGCAGGAGTTTTCACATAAAACAGCCTCCTAACTAAAGTTTGCATTATTGAGTGTTATAACTTATTTTGTGTTTTAAACTTAGCCTTGGAAAGAGACATAGGAATTTTCTTAACATATTAATGGATTGTGGTCTAATTCTACAAACACTACTAAAATTCCATTTGTACACAGGACCCTGACCACGCCTTCCTTGTACCTCTTCTACTTTTAATCAATAGCATGAACTCATCTGTTATTCTGGAGATAGCTTTCTTCATTAGAGAAAGGTTCTGTACAAGAACTATGTATCATTCCCCAATAAAAACAGTACAAAAGTTACTCTAGTCTCTAATCTTTTCTTCTGGTTTTGTCTCCTCATGCAGAACACTATTTTGTCAAAAGTCTTCATTCTATTTAGAATCAAAATGAAAAGCTTCTTCTTCACAGCTAAGGTCTTATCAACTACTCTCTCAATTTGTTCTTTCTGTTTCACTGCATCTCTCCTTCTTCTACACTTTTTTAAATTTATCACTAAATTTACAACCACTCTACCATGAAACATCCTGGCTCTGATTTCCTTAAACTGTTCTGTTTATTACGTAATCTGTGCAAATGTCCACATAATCTTTTAAGAAATGACGTCCTCTTACCAGTAGCTCTTTTTTCTTTTAGCACTTTTTCAGCATTTTGCCCCTTTTGTAACTCATTTCTGCAGAGCTACTGTAGTTGCTTTTGTTGCTTTTTCCGTCTGGGCTTTAGTAGGCATTCTAATTGTGTGTACTAATGTATATCTTGTTCTGCTGAAAAAACAAGTATATTTTAATTTTTACCCTAGCCAACGTACAAACTACTTTAGTACTGACTTACACATAATACAAAAACAGGTTTTATGGTATGTTGAAGTTTTAAATCTACAGATGAACCTAGCTATATTACTGCATGAACTTACTTCAATACAGCAAACCCAAAGCAAAGCACAAAACTCTATTTATTAGTTACCTTTTTAACATTTTAGCACCCTGTCCTAGACCACAGCTGCACCATATCTCCCTTATAACTTATACATGGTGAAAGACCAGTTTATCCCTTCTGTAGTAAATTTTAAAATGAACATCAAGCCAAGTGTGGAAATATGGATTTTTATGATCAGTTATGTCCCCTATCTTGGACCCCAACGGTTTCATGTATAAATCACAAGTACATGTATGTTCCCTCCAGTTCCAGTTATGAAGACGCAAACACTTGTGCGTCCACCGTCAACATGTCCTCTTTCAGATCCGCCATGAATGGGCCGGATATTCTATTTCTAAGTATGAAAGGCCACCGGCTTTATATGGTTCATTTATCCCATTTTTCAGTCCAGGCGAGTAGGCCCTGATTCTGCCGTTAAGCCTTTTCCTGCCTTCTGCCTCTGAAAGCTCCAGTCTGAGCTCGCATCTGTATCCATGAACTTTGTCCTATTCCCTGCGCGGCTAACGGTGCCTGACTCCAGCCTGTTGCCTGCCAAAAACTGTATTTCACCTTCGAGATTATCTGCTCCGCTCCCTACCCAATGCATTCCTGTCTAGTAGTTTAAGTAAACATTCTTCCAGCTATCGAGCAAAGGGCCCGGCTTCTCTGTCTTTATGCAAGTAATTCATAGCCCTGTTACTATGGAAGATTTCTGCCCTCGCATCTAGTGTAGACACTTAGACGCTTGTACACGCACTCACAGTCAGTATAGAATAGATTTTGTTCGAGAGACCTTTCTTTTTGGATAACATAGTTCTTTAAACATAGGATGTTAGATATGATTTGGGATTAGGTTGACATAACCCCAGACTTTTGTCTCCACATGTAGAGCTAAATGTCAAGTCCCTTTCTCCCTCTAGTTGCACGTCTATCACACGTCATGCGACTGCGCACGCATCTCTGCCAAATATTTCTGCTGACATTGCAGGATTCTCCAGGTATCCACCCACACATGACAAATTACCCATTATCATCAAGTGGACGCCCACATGGACGCCCACCTTCACGCCTACTTACACGCCCACATGCTCTTATCTCATTCTCTCTTGCTCTTTTGCTTACGTACAATTGAGAAATGTATATATACTGTACTCTGTGAATAATGTTTTGAGAATATTGAGAATACTTTTGAGTCCCTTTCCAGATCCTTTTTTGGTGATGGTAATATTCTCCCTTTGACTCGAGTTATTGGAATAAAGCCCTTTTTGAACCTGATACCACAGACTCAGCCTCTTGCTTTATGCATGATCCTATTGATATTCTGAAAAATTCTGAGAGCGTAATATTTTATTTACCACATAATGGCGCCCGAACAGTTTAATCTCTTTCCCCACACGCCGGAGATGAAGGTCCAGTTTTGCCCCCTTCCATAGCCGTGACGGACTTCAAGCGCGCACGTCGCGGGTCTTCCCGCCAACTCCCTCAGGCCAACTAAGGGGACAGACTGCGACCAGGCATCCATACGAGGCGGTGAGGAACGCAGATTGTCCTACCCAGAGCCCACCTGCGAGAGAGCTGTGTCCGAGGTATACAGAGGCCCACCAGATTCCGAAGTTCCGAAGTTCCGAAGTTCCGCGTCGAGTCCAGTCCGGTCCAGTCCAGTCCAGTTCAGTTCCGAGGCCTTCCGTTCCGAGCTACCCGGTGAGTACCATTGCCGGGGAGGCGTTCTGACGTGCACATAGGTTGTGCCGGTCAAGACGGGTTTGGGTACACAAATCCGGTCTGCACTGTTTCAGCAGTGTATCTGTACTGTTTAGCAGTATATCTAGTATGTCTAGTATATAATTCAGAATCACCTAGTTAGTGTCGAGTATTATGCTAAGTGATTAGTTCCCTAATGGCCATTGTTGTTCGTTAAATGTTAAATGTTAAATGTTTTAAATACGTTTTACATATTGTGGTGTGAATGACTGTTCATTATTGTGTTTAGTTGTATCAAGTGTGTTCAAGATTAAGTATCAAATCAGATCTCAACATGCCGCTCTTTTCGAAGTTAAGACAGATCAAAACTAGAAAAGGGGTACTCGAAGAAGCTGTTCCCATTCCACCTAGGGACACTCCAGGGTACTTTATGTATCATAAGCATGGCCTAGATGCCGTATTATTTCTTGATTTATGGGTGAACTACACCAAGGATTTACCAGAAAGTCAGAGGTGGCCCGCAGTTGGGACATGGGATGCAGATTGCATCATGAGAGTAGAAGAAGAATTATGGAAAAAGATAGCCAGACAGTAACAGAAAGATGCCATTGAATTATGGCGTAAAGAATAGCATAGACGCACAGAGTAAGCGCACAGAAAAGAAGAGAAAAGTAGGGAGGATTCAGACAAAGCCCGAGAAAACGTGTTAGTTGAGGAAGGTATCCGAGTAAAAGCAGAACAAGTAGATAGACAACGAAACACTCTTATGAAAGAGAAAATGTAGACCAGCTTGGAAGGATGCCATTGAGTTTTGGCGCAAGGAGTCACATAGGAGGTCAGAGTAAGTGTTTCACGAAGCAGAGAGAAGTAGACTGGAGTCTGGAAGAGCCAAGGAAAAGATGTTACAGGAGGAAGTGGAGCAGGTAAAATGAGCGCAGGCTGACAGAGAAAGAAATACTGACGTTGCTGGTATTTATCCCGTCCTTTCAGAGGACCTAGCAAGAGTGGCCCCAGTAGAAAGACCAGTTAGAGTGCCACCGCAAGTACCACGATACATATAATAATGATATAGTAGCCCAAAGGTTCTTGAGCCACCCACCAAATGAACAGCGCATAGCTGGTGTTTACATGGTCCAACATTTGACTACGTTGTCAATAGGAAATTGAGAGGGGTGTAGCTAGAGAAGGAGCAACACCTGTGATTTGATGACACCCCTTATGTACAAAGTGTTAATGAAAAATAATTAGTGAAAAGTTTAGCTTGAGAAAAATTGTGGGTATTTCGAATTTGCTAAATTGTTCCAGAATCCAGGTTTGTGTTCTTGGTGGTCCAGTGAGCCAATGTGCTGGGTCAAGTCGGTGAGATTATGACCCCCTGAGTGCAAAATTGTATGTAAAAATAATTTTTCAATTGAGCGAATTATTGCAGTTTTTATGGAATTGAGTAGTCTTTTTGTCTTTGACAGCTTCAGAGTGAGGAGAAGGTGGGGGCTGTGTAGAGCAGTATGTGATACAGAAATCGGAGACAGATTCTGACCTTGTAGCCAGTGTAGGTGGGGGCCGGTGAGAGGAGCAGAACAGAGGCACTGCTTAGGAAGCTTCTCTGACATCGCATCTGTGTAATGCCTGCAGCCGGAACAACGAAAAAAGTTGGCTGGCAGCCCAGGCTCAGGCCGCGCTGAGGGGCTATTTTTAGCTTCTCTGATAAGACAGGGCAGCTGAGAAATGTAAGTCGAGAAAGATTCCCTTGGTCTATTCTGTGCTAAACCAGTGCCCCGGGGAAATGTCTATGGAGAAGATTTGTTTTATTTTTTAGCAAATGTTATATTGCTTCTGGCCAGAAAGTAAAATGTTGCTCTTGCTTGGAATTTTAAGGGCTATGTGCCTATATAAAAACGATTTTCAAATTCAGACATTTTTGAATTGTGGCCACAAGCTGCCACCAGTTGCATTGGATAAATGATCCAGTGGTTAAAAGTCTGTGGGGAGAGATGAGAGGTGCGTCTTCGTCTGGGACATTAGGGTACATTGTGTTGACGAAGATGCATAGCTCATTTTTATGAAAAAAAAAAAAAAAAAACAGGTTCGTGTGTTCTTCGTTTTTGATTATTCTTGCTGATTCTGTGTGTCAGACTTGACACGGTGATTTCAGATGGGGGTGTATAGGGCAGGTAAATAAGTTATTGATTATAAGCCTGACAAATTAAGCAGGCCAGAGTGTTCGCCTCTGAGCTGTAGGTATTATAATTGCGCATCACTGCTCATTTATATATGTTAGTGTAATTGTCTATGCTTTCTGTGCTTGGTATACTGATGGCTTGGCATATGTATTTTATATATGTTTTGTTTTTGTGTTGTATTGACCAGTCTGTTTAGCGTTTAATACAAAGTTCTCCTGTGCAAGTACAGAGATGGTCGTGACAACGGCAATCTTTGCACAGCGCTTGGCTGGAACTTGTTCACAATTACTAAAATTCACAGACATGATATTACCATTATCATGCTGTCAAAATAGCAGACAACACGTTATCAGTGTATGTCTAATTGGTGTTGGAGATGAATGAAACAAAAGAAAAAGGCTATGCAAGACTAAAATATTTTTCACATAACTGCCTTTCTCTTATAGACAGGCAGCCTCGGTTATATGTTTCCAGATTGGACATTAAGGAACAATTATGATCTGTGCACTCGCATCTTAACTCTTGAAAGGCCTGTTTTAAATAAGGACTGCCACCACAGAGTGACAAATGAGGCTCGGTATTTAGGGTAATGAGAAAATATCTGACAGGATTTCCTTTTTAAAGTTTGCTTTAGTAAGCTCATTCTTGTAAGTGGTGGCCCCAAAAGTTGACTTGTTTTTAAATTAGGCTATTTATTGTATAGGTGGAAATTATTGCAAAATGACTGATTTCTTTAGCAGATAAATTATTAATTATCAACATTAACAACTGTTCTAAAACTTGGTTTTCCGAATATTTAGGTAATTTAGCATTCCTATTAGGGCCTACTAGCATTAATATTGACTTCAGGTTGGTGTAGGTTCATGTAATAGGGACATTTGCATATGAGATGTCATTTGGCCAGCTTATGAGCTAACACAATGAGGTTTGTACATTAATTTGAAGGATTTCTCGCCGTTTCAAATACGCTGTGTATCTCCTATAATTTTGCTTACGCCCAGTAGCTACACACAGGGATTAATAGTGTTGACAAGACACAGGGTTTGATAGTGTTTGACAGCAGTGAAATCTGTTTCAGATTTCCTCCTGTCAAAAAGGGGGGGAAGGAGGAGAATATTGGCTTTCTGCTGGCCCCTGAGGAGGTTCGCTTCCCGCTAGCCCCTTAAGAAATTAAGCCCCTTAGAAATTAGCCCCCTTAGAAATTAAGTCGAGGAAATAGGTATGGTGCTTTCCCCTTTTTCTCATGTTTTATTGTGATCTTTCAGGGGAATTAGTTGTGGGCACCGGAACGTATTCAATTGATTTCTGGTTTTTCCCAGCCCAAGACACAAAAAGACTAAAGTCCTCAAGAACACACTGTGGCATTTGAAGAATTAAAGAGAGCTTTATGTCAAGCACCAGTTTTAGCAAACCCTGATTACAACAAATCGTTTATGCTTTTTGTGACAGAGCGGGATGGAACAGCACTATCTGTCCTAACACAAGATCATGCAGGAAAACACGAGCCCTGTGCTTATTTTTCTAGTACATTAGACCCAGTAGCACAGGCTTTGCCTGCGTGCCTAAAATCAGTTGCAGCAACGGCCTTAGCCATAAGACAAAGTGACTTGATAGTGCTGGGCCACCCTCTGACAGTACAAGTACCACACGCAGTAGAGGTTCTCTTGAACCGGACACAAACACAACACCTGACTGTAGCTAGACTGACAGGCTATGAGCCAACGTTATTTCAACCACACATAGAGATCAGACGATGCAACATACTGAATCCTGCTACCCTTTTGCCCTCCAGTACAGAAAGCGTTTCACCACACGACTGTGTTGAAGTAATACATACTGTGACTAAACCAAGACAAGACTTGACAGACGTTGCACTCCCAGAACCCGACCTAACACTATAAGTTGACGGCTCATGCATGAGGACAGGGGCGGGAGAATTAGTGGCAGCATATGCAGTGACTACTGATACTGTAATAATAGAGACTAAAAGAATAGACATATTGTCAGCACAAGCAGCAGAGCTCATCACCCTGACACAAGCGTGCATAAGAGCTAAGCACCTGAGAGTAAACATTTACACCGATTCTCTGGCGAGAAAGAGGTTTCTTGACCTCTCATGGGGCCAAGATACAGCATGGCCCCCTTATTCAAGCCCTACTGGAAGCAATACATTTACCAACAGCCATAGCTATCCTAAAATGTAAAGCACATACTAGAGCCACAGATACCATTTCCCAAGGCAATGATCTGGCAGACCGAACAGCTAAACAGACAGCTCAGACCCCACTAGACATGACAAAATCACAGATACTATCACTGTCCAAAGCCATGACAGTTAGGGGTCCTTCCAAGGATGTACAAGACATACAGACACATGCTACTGTAGACGAATTAAAGAAATGATCGGAACAAGGAGGGGTACTGACTGATCAGGGTTGGATGACAAAGGGCAAATCCACATGGTTTCTTCCTGATTCAATGGTACAAATAATCATAAATACCGCACATAGTCCTGCACACTTAGGAGAGAAAGCAATGATAGATAGCTTACAGAATATATGGTCCAACAAGCACCTGCGTGCAGCAGCGAAACAAAAGGTCAGAACATGTATGATCTGTTGCCAATTCAATCCAGGTAAAGGCATTCCGATGGAACAAGGTGGATTCCATCCACCTGACCACCCTTTTGAAGTGCTCCAAATGGATTATATCCAAATAAACAGATGTAGAGGTTACAAATATGTCCTGGTACTAATGAAGCAGGTGTCCCTTCTGTTAGGGTATACCTGGAAATTCCATTGTGTGCGACATCCTGAAGCAGCAGGCCTTGTAGAAAGACATAAACAGACATTAAAAATTTGCGCAGACAAAGGTGTAGATTGGATGGTAGCCCTGCCGGTTGCCCTCTTTTACATGCGAATGGTGGCTCATTCTAGAACAGGCTTATCTCCCTATGAAGTGGTCTTTGGTAGACCACCAAATATGTGGGGCACTCCAATGCCTAAAAGATTACTGATGTTGATAATAACATGCTGACAGATTACCTGGCTTCCTTGATGTCTGCACTACTCTCTTGTTGTTCGCAGGTTGCTGCCGCCTTCCCTGACAACACCCAGGTCAAAGAATACTCCATCGCTCCTGGATGGAAGGCGCCAAAGTCAGTGCTCTGGACCACGGGGACGGCCGTTAAAGTCAAAGTGCATCTACACCACTCTTTTACAAAGGAAAAAGACTTTGAACTTGGATTTTGGATTTTGAACACCATTTTCTAGAGGAGACTCCCCAGAAGTTTCCACAAAGCTAAACTTTGATCTAAGAAGTCAGAACCCGTTTGATCAATTAAGTCCACTAGGTGGTGAAGCGGTTGAACATGTATTCTGGCTTGCATAAGATCTTGGACAATAACATTGATAAAAAAAAAAGAGCAAGATGTGCATCACGATAATATGTATCAGCTTAATACTACATGCTATTTTTCCTCCTATTGCCTCACTTTTACACTCCTCCACTAATGATACCATAAAGCACACATTTAGTGATCTGCCATCCTATGAGCTATCATATCGACTTGCCTTACGCAACAATACCTTTATTCAGATGCTGCACCATTCACATCAGACTAGCAATGCTACAGACTGCTGGGTCTGTGGCCGACTCCCCCCCTATCAGAACTATAAGGGAGTTTTGCCCCTCTTTCTCTATCCGTTCACACACAATGGCTCCTGTGGAGCATGGTTTAGTTTGATTAATTCCCTAGATTCGAATTCCGCAGTTTATCAAGACAACTGGGTATGGGGAAACCTGAACTTAGTTTTGCTTAAAGTCTGCTACCCTAACAAGGAGGGACTTCCCAAAAGAACAGGAACTGATCTAGAAAATGAAGTATATGGATTAGGTAATTTTACACTTAACCTCATGATCCTGAACGTTGAATCTGAAGCTACACCAATCTTGCCCGCCATGTCCGTATTCCCAGTAAAAGGGGAATTATGTATAAGAAAGAATGGCTCCATACACATGGGCCATAGTAAATGCACCACTGTAATAAAATTCAGTGATCAAGGCAAGTCTACATTTAGAGCTTCTCGTCATTCCTACTTTATATGTGGCCAGACCGCATATATACGCCTACCTCTAGATTGGGATGGTACCTGCTACATCGGATTCCTTTTGCCACCTGTTTTCCTAGCTCCTCCTGATTATCATAGAAATACTCATTTAGTACACAATAGAGAACGGAGAGATCTCCCAATAGTCGATTACACTGAGACAGCATGGGAAAAATACACAGATTTCAATAAAGGTCTCTTTCCCTATATAGGTACAGTTACCAATAGTAAGCTGATACGTAGATTAACCAGAACCCTTGAAGCAGTAGTGAACGAAACTATTTCCGCCTTAGGCAATTTAACAGAAGAGCAGTCTGCTATGCGGATTGTTGTGCTTCAAAATCGTCTTGTCCTTGACGTTATCCTGGCCGATAGGGGCGGAGCTTGTAGGGTCATCGGATCAAGCTGTTGCATTTTCATACCAGAAAATTCGCCATCTGTATATAAAGCCATAACTCGCCTTCATAAGATTGTAAGCCAGATACACCAGAATCCAGGCACCTGGACTTGGTCCGGTTGGTTTTGGAGTGTATTATCTACCTTTGGACGGAGGGTCCTATCCTTCCTAGGTATTGGCTTTCTCATACTATTCAGTTGCTGCTTATGCCTACAATGTGGACCAGCGATTTGTGGTCTGTGTGCCACATCGTGTATTCCACCACCAAAATTTCATTCATTCCGGAAGAAAAAAGAAGAACAAATGATGTTATATGAACAGATCAACGGATTGATGAAGATTGATATCTCTTAAGGGCAAGTAGGGGACAAGGAGGGAATGTGGAAATATGGATTTTTATGATCAGTTATGTCCCCTATCTTGGACCCCAACGGTTTCATGTATAAATCACAAGTACATGTATGTTCCCTCCAGTTCCAGTTATGAAGACGCAAACACTTGTGCGTCCACCGTCAACATGTCCTCTTTCAGATCCGCCATGAATGGGCCGGATATTCTATTTCTAAGTATGAAAGGCCACCGGCTTTATATGGTTCATTTATCCCATTTTTCAGTCCAGGCGAGTAGGCCCTGATTCTGCCGTTAAGCCTTTTCCTGCCTTCTGCCTCTGAAAGCTCCAGTCTGAGCTCGCATCTGTATCCATGAACTTTGTCCTATTCCCTGCGCGGCTAACGGTGCCTGACTCCAGCCTGTTGCCTGCCAAAAACTGTATTTCACCTTCGAGATTATCTGCTCCGCTCCCTACCCAATGCATTCCTGTCTAGTAGTTTAAGTAAACATTCTTCCAGCTATCGAGCAAAGGGCCCGGCTTCTCTGTCTTTATGCAAGTAATTCATAGCCCTGTTACTATGGAAGATTTCTGCCCTCGCATCTAGTGTAGACACTTAGACGCTTGTACACGCACTCACAGTCAGTATAGAATAGATTTTGTTCGAGAGACCTTTCTTTTTGGATAACATAGTTCTTTAAACATAGGATGTTAGATATGATTTGGGATTAGGTTGACATAACCCCAGACTTTTGTCTCCACATGTAGAGCTAAATGTCAAGTCCCTTTCTCCCTCTAGTTGCACGTCTATCACACGTCATGCGACTGCGCACGCATCTCTGCCAAATATTTCTGCTGACATTGCAGGATTCTCCAGGTATCCACCCACACATGACAAATTACCCATTATCATCAAGTGGACGCCCACATGGACGCCCACCTTCACGCCTACTTACACGCCCACATGCTCTTATCTCATTCTCTCTTGCTCTTTTGCTTACGTACAATTGAGAAATGTATATATACTGTACTCTGTGAATAATGTTTTGAGAATATTGAGAATACTTTTGAGTCCCTTTCCAGATCCTTTTTTGGTGATGGTAATATTCTCCCTTTGACTCGAGTTATTGGAATAAAGCCCTTTTTGAACCTGATACCACAGACTCAGCCTCTTGCTTTATGCATGATCCTATTGATATTCTGAAAAATTCTGAGAGCGTAATATTTTATTTACCACACAAGGGAGACTATTTATAAACCCCATGCGCCAAAGCATCACTTTTTTTGACACACCATTGACATAGTGTGATGCTCCATATTTACAAGGCCATGTAAATTCACTCTGCATGGCTTTTCATGTAAAATACGTGCCCTTTTCATGCACACTTTGCATGAGAGGAGCGTGCCATGGGTGTTGCTGTGGGTGTTCCCACGCAACACCCATGGATTTTGCCATATTCTTAGATTTACAATGATTCATACACCTGGGAATAAGTCAGAATGTTAAGCCTCCACAGGGGAGGTGGTGGGAGGCACAACAAGGAGAAATACTTTTATTTCTCCTTTTTTCCTCTTTCTATGCATGCTGTGGGCTGCAAACTCTCAAATACATCTCCATTTCTAATGTACAATTGTAAAATAATTACAAAATTATATACATACTAGTGAATTGAGTTTGTATTTTATAATGTTGTTTTAGCTCTCTCTGGATAATTTTGAAACTGTTAAGATTTGTAAAAACTAAGCACAAGAATGGTACACCACTCTCATACAAAGCAACTCTAAAATGGCACCTCTTCAACTTTCCACTCTATCATCATGGGAAAAGCTGCAAATCAAATCATATCTTTCATTTTAGACTACTGCAGCTCTACTTGGGAATGGTTAGCATCTGTTGACACTTTCCCTCTCTTTCAAAACAGGATTCCTGTCGTGCGTTTTTCCGATGGTTCCGCAATGATCGCCGAGTTATCGCAAAAAAAAGTTCAAGCCTATATCTAGCTCAATTTTTCTGAAATTAAATATTACACAACAGTTTATTACATTAGTCCTGAGTTGGAAATTAAAATTTGACTTTACTTAAATTGTGTTATCACTCCTCAACTTTTTAAAGGATGTTCTGTCTCTTTAATACTCTTCCCCATAATAGTCTTAGCTCAGTGTACCTAGTCTTTAGTTTTTGACAATCTTCACAATAACTTTGCGATCCCTGCAGTGTCGTTGTAAAAACAGAAAACAAAAGCAGCCATTCAATGACCACCAACACCTCCAAAAATGATATGTAAAAAAATCTATTGCGAACATTGGCCTACACATATTACTATTTACATTCTTCTTTCAAAGCATGTTTATACTCATATTGTTCTATTTTGCTGTTTTCCCAGTTATTTGGGATTTCGCAATGACGTCGTTAACAGTGATCGCACCTTTTCCATAAAGTGTAAAACACATATATCCACAAATGTTAGTTTTTTACACACTAAGGTTTTTTTAACAGTATTCTCTAAAGTCATGTTTTTCTAGAGAGTTTCTATGAAAACCATCTCTAAAGCCTATTTTCTGTTTTCACGTTGAGGCCGGAGATTGCGATGACATCAGAAATAGCAATTCCCGCGGACACTTCGCAAAAACGAAAAACAAAAGCAGACATTCAATGGCCACCAACACAGCCAAAATACTATGGAAAAAATCTATATAGAACATTGCCCTACACATATTACTATATACATACTTCTTTCAAAGCATGATTAAACTCATCTTTTTCTACTACGGTTCTTCAACAACCATCTTTCTGACCAAGTTTCTTTTTTCGTGGTTATTCGGGATGTTGCGATGACGTTGTTACCTGCGACGGGACGTTCACACCTTTTCGATAAAGTGAAAACACACATATGCACACATATTACAGCATTTTCCACACTAGGGGTTTATTATTACTGTACACTTCAAACTCATGTTTTTCTAGTGTATCTCTACAACAACTATTTCTAAAACCTTTTTTTCTGTTTTCACAGTAAGGCCGGCTATAATGATGACTTCAGTAATCGTGATGCCTGCGCTTACATCGCAAAGCAGAAATCAAAAGTAGGTATTCAATAGCCACCACCACATAAAAAAGTTATCACTAAATAATCAGTTATAACCATCACAGTAGATAACTCACTATATAAATAACTCTATAAAAACATTTATCAAAATCTCAATATCTCTATAACAATGCATATTAAATGATACACTGACATATTTTTTCATATCCGCAATGACTTTGATAGCCGCAATGTCCCCACAATGGTACATTGGGGGCTGCACTGGCACTCGAGTGCGATAAAAAAAAAAGTTTTTTACACATAACTTGTGTCACTAACACCCCCATTTCTTAATCATGGGGTCAGAGTATCTCCACCCTGAATCCTTATGTGGGCTTCCCAATTGATACAATGGCGGCTGCAACTTTCTGTTCAGGTTGTGTCCATACAATCAGAGCATGCCCATTGGCATGTGCATTCGTGATTCATCGTGAAACCTCTGCGAAATATTCAGGGCCAGAGATATTACTATCATTTTAAACTTAAAATTCTCCACAACTACTGAACAGATTTACACCAAATAAGCAAAAGGCACATCCTGGAACCGACATCTGGCTCCCTGCCAAATTTGGTGTAAGTCAGTTCAGCGGTTCGGTCTTTATGTGGCTGAACGTTCCTATGGGAATATTATGTTATCGGATTTGTAGAGTGCATGGGTACCCCAGCTATGGGGTGTCCCAGCTCTAGATCCGCAGATACCAGCCAAAGAGCAGGGCAGAGGCAGAGGATTAATCAGGGAAGAGCCAGGTCTTAACTGCCCTCCTGAAAACCCTATGATCCTGTAAGTTCCTGATGGTGCTTGGGAGAGCATTCCAGAGAGAGGAAGCCGAAACCCGAACAACCGGCCTCCCACCCGTGCTCTTCTAACTCGGGGAACATTTAGCAGATGTTGATTCGAGGAGAGGAGGGCACGTTCTGGAACATAGGGGAAGAGAAGATTGGCTAGAATGAGTGGGGCTTGGGCACAGAAAATTCAGTGAGAAATACACAGGGACGTGAATTGAATTCTCTTTTCAATTGGAAGCCAGGGCAGCTTACGTATGTATTTGGAAATAGAGCAAGATATCAGGAGGGCATAGGGGGTACGTGCTACAGCATTTTGCACCCTCTGCAGATGGTTGATGCCTGCTTTATTAGCACCCAGGTGCAGAGAATTGCAATAGTCCAGTCTTGAAAGGATAGAAAACTGGATATTGGTCTGAAGTGTTTGAGGGTCAAAGAACCCAAGCAGTGGCTTCAGACCACGTAAGAGTCCAAAATAGCTGCCAGCCACTGATTTAGTCTGCGCCTGAAAAGTAAGTGCACAGTCTAACCAAACGCCCAGTTTTTTTACGGAATCCTTGGGCGTAGGGGAATCTTCCAGTGCGGCAGGCCACCATTGATCACTCCAAAGATGTATATCCCTTCCTACAAAGAGGATCTCAGATGTACTTGCATTCTACGGAAGACAGATGGCTGTCATTCATTCTGCAATAGCCATCATGTCATTTTGGAACTTAGTAATGTGCTGGTCAGAGGTAATCAAAATTACAAATGCAACCTGATCAATATTACAAATGCAACCTTATTTCGCACCCCAAATTCTCAGTCCCTGCTGCACGGACCCTCCTTGACACTATTTTGGGAAAAGTTCATGCAGACTGGTCAAACAACACCAAAGTTGCTTTTCCTATGTAAACTAGACCCTAACTGTGAGTACCTACTGGTGATCGCCTGTAGGTAATACACAATATATATATATATATATATATATATATATATATATATATATATATATATATATATTACCTACTGGCGGTCGCCAGTAGGTAGTTATAGTTAGGACCACGTTTCCATAGGAAATCCGCAACCTTCTATTTTGAATAACTTTGGCGCCGGTCGACGAATCCTCGCGAGTTTTTCAAAATAGGTGGGGCGCTACGCTCCGCTCCCACCCTGAAAGTCTCGGGGGGATTCGTCAAGCGGGGGCTGAGATAAAAGGGGGGTCCCAAAACGCGTTTTTCCCATGCATTTTTCCATAGGACCTTTAGACAGGGCTACAGCCCGAACGGCTGAACAGAATTACTAGAAATTTGGCAGAGAGGTAGTCCTCAGGTCAAGGAAGTGCCTTTTGTAGGTTTGGTGTAAATCTGTTCAGTAGATTCTGAGAAAATAGCCTTTAAATCAATATATATATCTGAGCCAGCTTACGGTGCGCTTACGGTACGCTTACCGTACGCGTACGGTGGCGTGCGCGAGCGCGATTCTGATTGGCTCTTAGATCTTAGTAAACATTCGAATCGGCCGAAACCAGGAAGCGGCGGCCGCCATTTTCTCTCTCGCACTGAGAGTGATTTTTAAAATATAAAGCCCAAAAACATGTAAAGGGGCTGTTTAGACAGCTGCCACACACATAGCCATGTTGAGGGAGTCCCCAAAGATCCCCCAAGGCCAAAAACGGATTTTTTTTTTTTTGCGGTAATTTCGCCGATTACGCTTACGGTAAAAAAAAATTTAAAAAAAAATTATCCACACTCTCTCCACCCCGTGTGCAATTGGTGCCCGAAGGGCACCAATTGTGCATGGCTTATTACACATGAGATAAACTAAAATATTAAAAAAAAAAAAAAAAAAAAAAAATTATCCACACTCTCTCCACCCCGTGTGCAAATGGAGCCCGAAGGGCACCATTTGTGCATGGCTTATAAAATATACGAAAAATTACAATATTACCTTTCAAAACGAAGTGCATCATATGTCCCCCATGTGCGCACGGTGCGCGAAGCGCATTGTGCGTACATGGCCCATCTAGCGTAACGTGGGCACGCGGTGCGCGTAGCGCAGCGCGTGCCCACCGTGCGTGCACGGCACTAACTGCGTAAAGTGGGCGCGCACGCCACGAATGGCGTAAAGTAACTTAGCATTTAAAAAACCGTACAAATTCACTGAAAAAACCATAGGTTTCACACACGTTATAGTTAGGAATTAGCATTTAAAAAACCTAGCAAATTCACTGAAAAAACCATAGGTTTCACACATGTTATAGTTAGCGGAAATTTTACTGATAAAAAACCAATGAAATTCCCCCGTTATAGTTAGTGCAGGCAACTATAACTCACGCGACCGCAATCTTCTGCTGATGACATATGTGTCTTTATGAAAAAAAAATATTTGTAATACATGTATAGCTAAAAATGTATGGAAGAAGACATGGGCAAATAAGTGTCTAAATACAGTATTAGCATCAGCAGAGGATTGCGGTCGCGTGAGTTATAGTTGCCTGCACTAACTATAACGGGGGAATTTCATTGGTTTTTTATCAGTAAAATTTCCGCTAACTATAACATGTGTGAAACCTATGGTTTTTTCAGTGAATATATATATATATATATATATATATATATATATATATATATATATATATATATATATATATATATATATTACTTTACTGAAGTTCGTGGCCCATAGGCAGGTGGTGAGTCGCGTCGGGCAGATCTCCCGGCAAATTGAATTCCACACATTCATCTTCTTCAAAGAAGGACTCACACTCAGAAGGTGCAACACGGTTTATTCGTGTAGGTTATTCGTTTCGACAGGCAAGCTGTCTTGATCACACAGTATACCACAAAGTGAGGAGGCATTACATAGATGTTGAAATCAATGATGGACTTGTAATTGACAAGTAGTAAGAGGTACCACGGTGGCCATTTCTTAATGTGCAAGAAACCAATGAGTATAAGTTTGAATACACTTTAACCACTAGCATCTAACCACTAACCATCAGCAGTGGATTGCGGGCGTGCGAGTTATAGTTAGTAGAACTAACTATAAAGGAGGAATTTCTATGGTTTTGTACGAGTGAAATGTCCAGCTAACTATAACACCCCTGAAACCTATGGTTTTTTCAGTGAATTTCTAAGGTTTTTTAAATGCTATTTCCTAACTATAACTCACCTGGAACCTATGGTTTTTTCAGTGAATTTCAAAGGTTTATTAAATGCTAATACCTAACTATAACGCCCCTGAAACCTATGTTTTTTTTCAGTAAATTTCAAAGGTTTTGTAAATGACAATTTTTAAATGTATTAATTGTTATATTTATTTTATTGATACTGATTTACCCCATTTCTTTAAACTATTTATTTTTAGATATTTTATTTTATAAATGACATTATAATTACATTATACATTACATTACAAAATATACTTTCTCAGAATGAATTACTTTAGTTAAATACTTTTCAAATAGGCAATAGACTTTTTGAATGCAATAGTTACAGTTTGTTGCAATAGGCAACACAATTTCAAACACAATGCAACATTGAGCTCAATGGGAATTTCTAGTTAAATGCAATTAGTTACTTTATGGATTACTTTTCTAACCACAGGACTGGATCCTAGATTCAGGCCTGGGACATCTCTTGTAAACAGTTGAGTAAAAGCATTTTGGTCGCAGTAGTGATCTTTAAGGGATATTATTGTATTTTAATAGTTAACACTTGGAAACTTTTTCACATAGAATCACCAATGTTATCCTACGGGAGGAAATTCACTTAACAGGTAAGTAGTGTTGTCGTTACTTTTTCTTACTCAGTGGTGGAGCCTGGATCCAGCACTGGTGCATCTCCTGTAAACAGTTGAAAGAATGTGTTTAAGTCATACAGGCGATTTTTAAGGAATATTTGTAGTTTGTGAAAATCGACACTTGGAAACTTTTCTGGTGAAAACTAGACAATGGATTCCTATGGAAGGAAATACAAGTTACTGGTAAGTACGGTTAGAATTACTTTTCAGGGTCAGTGCTGGGCTAAAAGATGCAGCACTGGGTACTCTAATGATAACAGGTGAGTAAATCAGAATTCGTAGATCGACTGATTTTATAGGAATATTTATAAGTTTCAAAAATCGACACTTGGAAACTTTTTCAGTAAAAAGCAGGCAATGATATCCTATGGAAGGAAATTCAAGTTACTGGTAAGTACGGTTAGAATTACTTTTCAGGATCAGTACTGGGCTCAAAGATGCAGCACTGATGTCTCTCCTGATAACAGGTGAGTAAATCGAAATTCGTAGTTCGGCTGATTTTAGAGGAATATTTTAAAGTTCCAAAACTCCACACTTAGAAGAATTTCCAAGTGAAACAAATCAATGTTAGCCTATGGAAGGAAATTCAAGTTACTGGTAAGTACAGTTAGAATTACTTTTTAGGACCAGTACTGGGCTCAAAGATGCAGCACTGAGGTCTCGCCTGATAACAGGTGAGTAAATCATCCCCTCCCTTCACCGATTTGCAAACACGCCCTATGGCGTGTTTTAAGTTGGGGAAATTATTCCCCTTCAATCCTGAGGGTCCCTAGAGTCCAACTAGCCCAGTAGGTACATCCAGTAAGCACCACAGAGCTGCGTAGCAGAGAGATGTAAAAAGGGGCACAGCCTGCACCACCTTTCTGCAACGCAGGGCAGTGGCGCTTCCTGGAAGCACAGAGTGGGCTACTTGGCCCCCATGGTCCCTAAGGATTGAAGGGGAATTTTTTACCCAACTTAAAATGCGCCACAGGGCGTGTTTGCACACATCACCTCAGGCCCCGTCCCCTCTCTTCACCACTGTGTAAACGCGCCCTGTGGCCGTTCTAAGTTGAGCAATTAAGTCCCCTTCAATCCTAAGGGTCCCTAGGGTCAAACTAGCCCACTAGGTACCTCCAATAAGCGCCACAGAGCTGTGTTGCAGAGAGGTGTAAAAAGGGGCATGGCCTCTGAACACCTGTCTGCAACACAGCTCCCTGGCGCATACTGGAGATACCTATTGGGCTATTTGGCCGTCAGGGTCCCTCAGTATTGAAAGAGAATTAATTCCCCAACTTAAAACACGCCACAGGGTGTGTTTGCACAGTGGTGAAGGAAGGGGGCGTGACCTGAGGTGACATGTCTACAAACACACCCTGTGGCACGTTTTAAGTTAGAGAATTAATTCCTCCTCAATCCTGTGGGTCCCTGGGGGCCAACTAGCCCACCAGGTACCTCCAGTATGCGCCAGGGGGCTCTGTTGCAGAGAGGTGTTCAGAGGCCATGCCCCTTTTTACAACACTCTTCAACGCAGCTCCGTGGCGCTTACTGGAGATACCGTGCGGGCTAGTTGGCCCCCAGGGACCCTCAGGATTGACAAGGAATTAATTCCCCAACTGAAACAGCACCACAGGATGTGTTTTCACACATGTGAACTCAGGCCGGCCCCCTCCCTTCACCACTGTGTAAACGCGCCCCATGGCGCGTTTTAGGTTGGGGGATTAAATCCCCTTGAATACTGAGGGTCCCTGGGGTGCAACTAGCCCACCAGCTACCTCCAGTAAGTGCCACAGAGCTGCGTTGCAGAGTGGTGTAAAAAGGGGTGTTGCCTCAGACCACCTGGCGAATACTGGAGGTTTCTGGTGGGCTAGTTGGCCCCCAGAGACCCCCAGTATTCAAGGGGAATTCGTTCCCCCTCTGCAAACGTGCCAGGGGGCGCGTTTGCAGAGTGCTACAACAAGGGGGCATGGCCTCCGGCGTGATGCTGGTCTTTTTCTTTTTTTTTTGTTTAAGAAGGGGGGCTGTGTGGCCCCCCTTCTTTTCCTAATATTTTGACACTGGGGACCCCATCCCCCAGGGCCTGCCCCTAATTTATTTTTTTTAATAAAAAATTCGGGAAGGGGGCCGCGTGGACCCCCTCCCGAGGCTATAATCGGCCCCGGGGACCCCATCCCCCGGGGCATGGACCTTTTTTTAAATTATATTTTATATAGGAGGGGGGCTGCCTTGCCCCCCTCCTTAGGCCATTTATGGCCGAGGGGATCCCATCCCCCGGGCCTGGCATTTTTTTTATTTTACTTTTTTAAATTACATTTTGGGGAGGGGGGCACGTAGCCCCCCTCCCGGGCCACTTGTAGCCCCAGGGACCCCATCCCCCGGGGCTGGTCCACTCCGATGGGGACCATGGGGGGGCCCCAATCCCCCCACGGTCCCGCCGGCTCCCCGCCTCCTGCGGGAGCCGGCATTTCTTTTTCACACGGGGAACTGCTAAGATGCAGCTCCCCCTGTGGAAAAGCAATTTGCTTTGCTATTTGGAAGAGAGAGCAGGTTTCCTGCTCTCTCTTCCAATAATGAAGCAGTTTGCTGTGGCAGGGCGGGAGCCGCGAGACTCCCGCCCTGCCATAGCAAACTACAGTGTCCCAGGGGTGGGCACCCCGGGACACTGCAGGAGCTGGCCCTGGAGGGTGGCGGTCCCCAGGGCCACAACAAGGCTCCAGGAGGGGGGCTGGTCCCCGGGGCTGGGGGGTCCATCACGGACCCCCCAATTTGATTCTTTAGTGCCCCGGGGGTCAGGGTGTTTCTACCCTGCCCCCTTTTTGCGTTCTGAGCGTTTTTTAATTAGGTTTCTTGTGCCTCGGTAGAACCGAGGCACAAGATGGCTGCCAACACTTCCTGATTTGGAGTGTTGACAGCCAATTAGCATGCAGCTCGTGATCGGGACGGTGCGCGCTGGGTGCGCATAGGGTGCGCGGATCCTCCGAGGCCATAGATATTTTTTCAGCAACTACTGAACGGACTTACACCATTTAACCAAAAGGCACGAGTGTGAACCAAGGTCTACCTTTCTGCCAAATTTGGTGTAATTCCATTCAGCAGTTCGGGTTGCAGCTGCGATTAACGGTTCCTATGGAAAATTGCATGGGGAAAACACGTTTTGGGACCCCCCTTTTTTGTCGGCCCCCGCTTGACGAATCACTCCAAGACTTTCAGGATAGGAGCGGACCAGAGCACCCCACCAGTTTAGAAAATTTCGCAAAGATTCGTCAACCGGCACCAAAGTTACTCCAAATCGAATGTTGCGGATTTGCTATGGATAATAGGTCCTAACTATAACTACCTACTGGCGACCGCCAGTAGGTAATATACATACATATATAAACATATATATAATCTGCATATCTATATAAATACAAATATAAATGCATGCATACATATACATATACATATGCATGGCATGTACATGAAAGTTTGAAAAACACTAATACACGCAAAGCTAAAAAGCCACCTAATTACAAACAGAATTGCTTTAACTTAACCGAGGGCGAGACCTATTGCATTTTCAATGCTTGTTTACTTTGGTTCCATCAAGAAGGCATTCAGATGTGTCACACATTTGCCATAAATTCTGAATGTTAGCACTCTAGTTGCTCATTACATCACTGTAGTAAAGCTACTGCTCACCAGGGAAGTCTGCTGCTGGTATTCAAAGTGCATGTTTCAGTCTGCATGTCAGAATTTTTTAATGAAATAGAAGAGAATTTGAGAAGTCAAAATGTGCCCTAATTTTTCTTTCTGCAGCACTAATCATAATTTCTATGGCAAAATGAACCCCCTCATGTTGTTCCTTTGCAAATTAAATGTTTTAAGTGTTACCACTTTATTCCAATCAAGATGGCTTCAGGTGTGCCGTACCTTTGTCATAAGTAAGACTGTTAGCGCTCTAGTTGCTGTTTAGAACACTCTGGGACATTCTGTCATTGGGCTATACTTGGGCTACATCTGGGTGATGTTTGTGCTACATTTGGGCTCTTTTGTCTCTGGTGGCCAACTTGGGAGACTTATTTGTTATGAAGTTTCCTAATTTCCTCATTTACTACAGTCTCCTCAGTAGGAAATACTTTCAGTTTTTTACTTTGATTCCATCAAGAAGGCATTCAAATATGTCACACATTTGCCATAAATTCGGAATGTTAGCATTCTAGTTGCTTATTAGATCACTGTAGTAAAGCTACTGCTCACCAGGGAAGTCTGCTGCTGGTATTGAAAGTGCATGTTTCAGACTGCATGTCAGAATTTTTTATTGAAATAGAAGAGGATTTGAGAAGTCACTCAAAATGTGCCCTAATTTTTCTTTTTCAGCACTAATCATAATTTCTATGGCAAAATGAACCCCCTCATTGTGTTCCTTTTAAATTAAACTACTCACTCTCTACTACTCACTCACTACTACTCTCTACTACTCACTCTCTATTACTCTCTACTACTCTCTACTACTCTCTACTACTACTCTCTGCTACTCACTCTCTACTACTCACTCTCTACTACTATCTACTACTCACTCTACTACTCTCTACTACTCTCTACCACTAACTCTCTACTACTCTACTACTCACTCTCTACTACTCCCTCTCTTCTACTCACTTTACTACTCTCTACTACTCACTCTTTACTACTCACTCTCTACTATTCACTCTCTACTACTCACTCTCCACTACTCACTTTCTACTACTCACTCGCTACTACTCTCTACTACTCACTCTCTACTACTCACTCTCTCCTCACTCTCTACTACTCTCTACTACTCACTATACTACTCTCTACTACTCTCTTCCTACTACTCTCTACTACTCTCTACTACTCACTCTACTACTCACTCTACTGCTCCCTCTCTACTACTCACTCTTTACTACTCACTCTCTACTATTCACTCTCTACTACTCACTCTCTACTACTCGCTCTCTACTGCTCTCTACTACTCACTCTCCACTACTCACTTTCTACTACTCACTCGCTACTACTCTCTACTACTCACTCTCTACTACTCACTCTCTACTCACTCTCTACTACTCTCTACTACTCACTCTACTACTCTGTACCACTCACTCTCTACTACTCTACTACTCACTCTCTACTACTCTCTATCTACTACTCTCTCTCTACTACTCACTCTACTACTCTCTACTACTCACTCTCTACTACTCTCTCTACTACTCACTCTCTACTATTCACTCTCTACTACTCACTCTCTACTACTCGCTCTCTACTGCTCTCTACTACTCACTCTCCACTACTCACTCTCTACTACTCGCTCGCTACTATTCTCTACTACTCACACTCTACTACTCACTCTCTACTACTCTACTAATCTCTACTACTCTCTCTACTACTCACTCTCTACTACTCTCTACTACTCACTCTACTACTCACTCTCTACTACTCTCTCTCTCTACTATTCACTCTCTACTACTCTACTACTCTCTACTACTCACTCTCTACTACTCTCTCTCTGCTGCTCACTCTCTACTCACTCTCTACTACTCACTCTCTACTACTCACTCTCTACTACTCGCTCTCTACTACTCACTCTCCACTACTCACTCTCTACTACTCGCTCTCTACTACTCTCTACTTCTTACTCTACTACTCACTCTCTACTACTCTACTACTCTCTACTACTCTCTCCACTACTCACTCTCTACTACACACTCTCTACTACTTGCTCTCTACTACTCGCTCTCTACTACTCTCTACTACTCACTCTAGTACTCACTCTCTACTCTCGCTACTACTCACTCTACTACTCACTCTCTACTACTCACTCTCTACTACTCACTTCCTACTGCTCTATACTACTCACTCTCTACTACACTCTCTCTACTACTCACTCTCTACTACTCTCTTCCTACTACTCTCTTCTACTCTCTACTACTCACTCTACTACTCTCTCTACTACTCTCTCTCTACTACTCTCTACTACTCGCTCTCTACTACTCACTCTCCACTACTCACGCTCTACTACTTGCTCTCTACTACTCTCTACTTCTCACTCTACTACACACTCTCTACTACTCTACTACTCTCTACTACTCTCTCCACTACTCACTCTCTACTACTCACTCTCTACTACTCTCTAATACTCACTCTCTACTACTCACTCTCTACTGCTCTATACTACTCACTCTCTACTACTCTCTCTCTACTACTCACTCTCTACTACTCTCTTCCTACTACTCTCTTCTACTCTCTACTACTCACTCTACTACTCACTCTACTACTCAGTCTCTACTACTCACTCTCTACTACTCTCTACTACTCACTCTCTACTACTCTCTCTACTACTCTCTACTGCTCACTCTCTACTCCTCTCTCTCTACTACTCACTCTCTACTACTCTCTACTACTCACTCTCTACTACTCACTCTCAACTACTCGCTCTCTACTACTCTCTACTACTCACTCTACTACTATCTACTACTCACTCTCTGTTACTGTCTCTAATACTCTCAACTGCTCACTCTCTACTCTCTATTAATCATCCTATACACTCTACCTCTTTACCCCTCTCTACCTCTCTCTCTACTACTCTCTACCTCTCTACCTCTCTACCTCTACCTCTCTACCTCTACCTCTGTACCTCTACACCTCTACCTCTACACCTCTACCCCTACACCTCTACCTCTCTCTACACGCACACATATGCACATATATATATGCATATATATGCATATGCATTTATATATATGTATGTGTACATATATATACATACATATATATAATCTGCATATCTATATAAATACAAATATAAATGCATGCATACATATACATATACATTTATGCTTTACAACCAAACGCGACTTAGATAAAATCGGACACCGACACAGGAGATGCTTTAGCCATCCAGCTGAGGTTTTATTCTTCTTTTGCTGACGCGTTTCGGCACAGCTGCCTTGTTCATACAAGTAGTCGCAAAAAATCAGTTACTTTTAAACAGAAGTCACAAGGTCACATGATCACTTTTCAAATAAACAAGGAAAACCGACTATTGAGCGCTTCATGTATTGCGATCTCGAAATACATACATTTGTTTTGCAACATGTTGTCTTACTCTCATTTCTCTTATTTTGCTTAATTCCTGTGAATTTCATTCATAATTTAAAAAAAAAATTTAAAAAGACATTTTATAAATTTGAATTGTCCAACAGATTAATAAAAGAGAGAGAGAACAGGGACACTATTTCAATCACAAGTGCATTGAAATGTTTTACAGCAATACAATTACGCTCTCATTATGCCTTTATACATTCTGTGTTTATATTTGTCACACAAATTGTACTACATTGCTGGTCTCCTGGGCAAGTGCCCCTGCCACGAATCCGATTACTTATTATTTTTGTCTCAATCGGGCACATTACAGAAATTATATCCAGTCAATCTGCCAATAGACCCTTGTCAAAAAAATCAAAAAGGAGAGACATGTATTAAAATCTTATTAGGTCATATGCTTATTAAAACAGTTGATATTTATCCGGCTTAACAACGTGCAAATCTCGCTTTCATAAAGTGCTAGTGCTTTATTCAGTGCAATAATCGCAACACATAATGTGCAAACATTGCTCAACAAAGTGCTAGTGCCTTCTTATGTGCAAAAATCGCAATTTTTAACAAGGTGCAAGTGCTTCACAATACTTTATTTTAGAAAAAGTAAAATGACTTATTAAAAATGTTTTTTTGTGACCTATCACGTTTCAACTAATAAAACAGACAAGGGATCTTATTCTGACAGAGACTTTTCAAATATAGATATGGAGGAGACTATCAATTCACTTGTAACTTCTGTAAATTAAAATATTTTAAAATAAAAGCTTAAAAAAGCTAAAATATTTGTAATGGATATCAAACTATACCAAATGTACATGTAAATCTTCCTCAACGTTCAAACCCTGTGGACTTTTTGTATTAAACATCAGTATATATTTTGACTCTAGTTTACGTAATTTTTTCTCTCTGTCTCCCCCTCTTTGATCCTTGGGGATTTGATCAATAGCAAAATATACCAGTTCATTGGCATTGCCTTTATGTATTTCATTCATGTGACGTGCTACTAAATAGTTCTTATCATTGCTGCCAATTGCCCTCAGATGTTGTAGAATGCGTACGTGAACCATATGGATGGTACTACCTATGTACATCTTTGGGCAAGAGCATCTCAGAATGTAAACAACAAAATCACTTTTGCAATTCAATGGTTTTCTTAATTTCCATGGGCTACTAAGGAGAGGGGAAATAACTTGTTGTTCGTTCTTACCATACCTACAGGCCTTGCATTTAAAACATTTATGAAAGCCCAGGCTGACTTTTAGCCAACCAATATACATTTATGCATACATATGCATGTTATGTACATGAAAGTTTGAAATACACTTATAAAAGCAAAGCTAAAAAGCCACCTAATCACAAACAGAATTGCTTTAACTTAAACGAGGGCGAGACCTATTGCATTTTCAATGCTTGTTTTCTTTGGTTCCATCAAGAAGGCATTCGGATGTGTCACAAATTTGCCATAAATTCTGAATGTTAGCACTCTAGTTGCTCATTAGATCACTGTAGTAAAGCTACTGCTCACCAGGGAAGTCTGCTGCTGGTATTCAAAGTGCACGTTTCAGTCTGCAAGTCAGAATTTTTCAGTTGGAAAGGGTTGAAATGTTTAACCAATAGAAATGTGTGTTTGCTTTTGAGTTTATGTGTGAAGGATTGTGATTTGATGTTTACATGTATATGTGTGGAAAATGAAAGGGAAACTTTTCCAATCTTTGTTTTTGCTGAGAGGTGCACAGTGCAGAGATTCTGTAAAAGAAAATATGGTGAGTGATTGATATACTTCTTAATCTACAAAAGAACTTGAAAGATGAGTTATTGAATTGTGAGGGGATGTATGTAGCTTATTTTGATTTTAATCAGACTAATGTATTTCTCCTGCTAAAGTGTAGGGAGTACTTTTTTTCTCTATAATGTGTGTGCATGTAGAAACCATTCTGTGATAAGCATTTGTGTTTTTCATGTGTTTGTAGACAGATAACTGTGCTGTTTTTATATTTTGGTAGAATTTGAAACCAGTCATTGTTTATGAATTGGTGAAATGAGTTATGTTATGTTTCTATACTAAAATGTAGTACTACTTCTAGATGAAGAAATGTGTTTTGGTATAGTGCAAGGGATAGTGTTGTTTGTCTAGAATCACACAGTGAGTCTGTGTGCATTTGGGAACCACTGTGAGAGAAGCATTTGGTAACATCGTGTATTTGCTGGCAGATAACTGTTTTAACTTGTCATGTTGTGAAGTTTTAGTAGCATTAGAAGACAGTTATGGCTTATGATTTGATTAAATGAGTCAGGCGTTGACAGAAAAGTGCAGTCCTGAAATAAGTAGATTGTGTGCAGTTCCCTTGCCACTTGCACTGTAGTGAATGAGTTTTGGTAAACTCCTAGGGATAGTGGTGCTTGTCTAGAATCACACTGTGAGTTAGTGTGTATTTGGTATCACTGTGAGAAAAGCATTTGGTATCAGCAAAAATGTGAAAAAGTGGAGCAAAGTAAAAAGCTGCTCAGAACAGCAACACGGCTGTACAAGCAAAACGGAAATCACGTAACTTATCAAAACCAACTTCTAGCAAAGAAAAACCATAGGAAAAACGTATGGGATAATAAAAGAAAACAACAAGAATTGGAGTGGCTACATGTTTTTTCCTTGTTAAAACCAAACAAACAGACAGAGTTTTGGGCACATATTAACAAACTATCCGGGCATGGCCATGACAGGTGCAATGTGATCGCTTGCGAAATATGGATAAACCATATAACAACATTATATTGTGTCGCACAAAATCTTTCACCTGCGCACAGCCAAGAGCAGTCCTCACCCGCTACCCTGCCTGAAGCTTCATCAGTAGCCATAGAAGATACACCTGAACAGGCAGTGTTAAGGATTGCATCAAATATGGAGACTCTCTCAAACGCCACGCTTGCAGGGAAACATGTGAAAAAAATTCTAATAAGCATTAGAAAAGATGGGGCACCTGGCCCCAATGGGTTACCTGGTCACTTGTTTAAAGAAGATTGCGACTTCTGGAGTAGTATACTTACGCCACTCTACCATCATTGCCTAGTAAACTCCACAATCCCAGAGTCTTGGAAAGGATCTCTATTACAACCTATTTACAAAAAGAGCAATACTGGGGATCCCGCAAACTACAGGCTGATAGCCCTCCTAGACATTGAAGCCAAAGGATACGCTAGTCTTCTACTACAAGATCTTCAGACGTGGGCCAATGAAAATGAAATCCTTCCAAGATGCCAAAATGGCTTCAAACCTGGTGCATCCACAATGGACAATATCATAACATTAGCTTACATGATAGAACAAACAACACAGAAAAAGTCTCTCCCTTTATTTGCATGTTTTGTGGACTACTCTGCAGCCTTTGATGGAGTCAATCGCGGTCTGTTGTGGTGGAAACTACAAGGCTGGGGGTTACCAGAGACCCTTTTAAAGGCAGTAATTAGCCTTTACACTGGAACCTGGGTTCGGGTGAAAACCTCAAGAAATTCGGCCACCAAAAAGATCTCAACAGACCGTGGCCTAAAACAAGGTTGCGTAATGGCACCTTTGCTTTTTAACCTATACACAGCAGATTTGGCCAAAACATTTCTCAACGCAAATTTTCTATCTCCGAAAATTGGCTTTAACAAATTTTCTTTGCTACAATATGCAGACGATATGGTATTACTAGATCATACAAAAGTTGGCATGCAAAGATTATGGGGTGCCGCTCGCAGGCGCGGACTCTGTTTTAAACATCCATTTTACCTGTCATCATCACCGAGGAGTTGTTGGAAACTGCGTGGGGAGAGCGACTGGCGCGGCCATCACGGGAGGCTGCTACTAGCAGGGACTGCGAGGACCAGGGTGCCTTGGGCTACAATTAGTGAACGCACCTGATCCTCTTCCCGGACACACCTCCCTCTGCCTCCCTCACTACAAAACGCCTCGCGGCCCCCGCTTCGCGGGAGCCGCTCGCAGGCGCGGACTCTGTTTTAAACATCCATTTTACCTGTCATCATCACCGAGGAGTTGTTGGAAACTGCGTGGGGAGAGTGACTGGCGCGGCCATCACGGGAGGCTGCTACTAGCAGGGACTGCGAGGACCAGGGTGCCTTGGGCTACAATTAGTGAACGCACCTGATCCTCTTCCCGGACACACCTCCTACCGCTATTAAACTGACTCCATTCCACGCGTGAGCGGGACGCGGGCGGGGCGCAGTTCGGGGCGAAGCCCGGTCTAAGGGCGGGCTCGTCTGAGCTCGTCAGAGATCGGCTGAGGACGGGACGGGCCACTGCTCTTGGCTGTTGGGGTACGTGGATATTTACTCGTCCCCTGTTGCCTGTGACTGCCAGTGCTGTATTTGATCCATTGCACTGTCGGCCCCACACGATCATTGTCCTCTTTCTTTGATACTGCTGTTGGCGTATTGGGAATGGCAACTGGAGGTGTGGGAAAGGGGAGGAAGTCCCTTACTGGGTCTGGAGTTGTTGGTACGCTCGATAACTTCATTACGAGAGCCTCCTCTGTTTTACAAAGAGAAATCGAGTTAACTGAAAAAAGGCTCTCTCTAGATCAAGTTTTTACTAAAAGGTCGTCTTTGGGAAAGATAGCAACAGTGTTGTCACCAACCAACACTCGCACTCTCAGTAATCCGGTTAATACTCAGGGAAGACTATTGACAACCCCAGCCCTGATTCATAATACCAATAGCTCTACTGAGTGTGAAGAGTCTGCTGACCTGGTTCCAAGTCCCCCTCTAAACACTGTGGGGTTTACTAGATCTGGCCAACCGATTCGTTCGGTAGATACAAATGTTACTTCGACAAAACAGATTGTCAGACGAAAGCGGAGTGCCACAGTTTTGTCGAATAAAAGATCGATGTATGCCAAGAGGTCCAAACCTGGAGTAACGAACTGTGCAGTCAACACTGAACCGGTCAACTTGGCATCTAAAAGCACAGAGTGTAATCTAGCTATGGAAGCTGGAGGAGAATTTTGGACAAAACTAGAGCAGTTACTTACTGCCACATGTCTTCCTTTGCATAATAGACTTGATGAAATAGAAAAAAAACTCTCTGCTTTCGAATTGCGGTCTGCTGATGTTCAGGGGGAAATTGAGTCCAATTCCCGGGAGGGCATCCATATTAATACTAACCCCTCCCTTACTGTAATAAACTCTGCTGAACCAACTGTTCTTGTAACAAAATCCCCTACCCAGAGATCAGGAGTTGTAGTTGATTCTAACATGCAGCGTGATAGGTCTGGTACCACTACTCAAACAATTTCTGACAGCCTTGTGCTACCAATTGTTACTGTAAATGCTGCGAGCAGGGGTAATTCCGCTATTACAAATACATCTGTTGAAGTGAGCACTAAAAATCCGCCACCAGACACACGTACCTGTTTAAATTATGCCACTCAAATGAAACCCAAGTCGACTTGTTTGGACCTTCCTCCTGCATCAGTCCCGTTTGTGGTGGTACTCACAGGTGTTCCGACTCTCGATAAGGGCATAAAGGAGGATTTTAGTATGCTTAAGAATAAGTGTATCCATTGGCTGAACTGCCATAAACCCCTTCCAACTGGGTGTAAGAGTGAAATTCTCTTTGCAAAACGGCTGGATTGGGTGGGCCATAGAACTAAAGATATACAGGGTGACTGCGTCGTAATCAATTTTAGGAACTCTAGAACAGTTAGTTACATTTGTAACTCGCAGCCATGTACCTTAGGTAGTGCTGAAACATCTATTAAAGCCCTCCCGTTAACCTATTTCTATCCGGGTCCATCTACATTAGGCTGTGAAGCTTTTAGGAGACATATGGTGATGGGACCAGGTTGGGAACAGGTGGGCTCTACTTCTCGTTGGCCTAACACAATACAAGCTGACACGCAATTTTGCCCACCAGCTCTTGAATCCCTCTTTCATTTCAATAATTTTAGTGTGTTAGATCAGGTGGATTGACGTCCGGTCCCCAGTGTTTCCACTATCTCTACTGGGGCCCAGAAAGAGCTAAATAACACCAAGCTTGACAGGGGGATTAACGGCTTTTTGCCTGAGCCCCCTCTCCCTGCCCACATATCAACTCCCAAGGTAGCTTGTCATACGGAAAGCTCCGTTGTTTACTTGGAAGACCCTCCCGCATTGCCTCTGTCGGGGGTGCTAGTACAGGAAAACGGAAGGGCAAACATGGGCAATGATTGTAGCTCCCCTAGTTTCTTTCTTGTTAATCAGGAGCCCAAGGCTGATGTCAATCTCATTTCTTGGAATGTAGCGGGTTTAAAGAACAAACAGATTTGTGTAGACTGGGGCAGTTTCATGGATACATTTGATATCTGTATGCTACAAGAGACTTGGGCCACGGAAAACTACCAACGAGATGGGTTTGCCTCCTTTGGTATTTGTGCTTCCTCTAGTGGCAGGGGGAGGCCTTCTGGAGGTCTTAGTACCTGGGTTGCAACACACCTTGGTGTTACGGCCAGGCAACTACAAACGGGATCTGATGACATTTTATGTGTTTTATTAGACTTACCTGGGAATAAATACCTAGTTCTTTTAAATGTTTATTCAAGACCCTCTCCAGGAGGTGGTGAATCCAAGGTTATTACAGCCTTGAATGATTTTATTTTGACTTTAAACCCAGGATACTCTGTTATAGTAGGTGGCGATTTTAATTGTCAATATGAGCCACTTAGCCTCCTTGTTCAAAACGACCGTGCGGCGGAAGATACACATTTAAATATTGCCGAACCCATTATTACTCCGGTTAGAGCCTGGACCCCACTAGTGTTGCAAATTTTTTCTCTTACCCTTTCCCTATCGTTGAGGGCCTGTAATGGCAGATTTAAATCTGACCAGCCTGGTCAAACTACCTTCAACAGAGCTGGGCATTTATCGATTTTGGATTATATCCTGATTGATACAAAATCCTGGGATAAGGTTTTGGATTTTAGGGTGATCGCCCGTGATGATAGTGATCACAATGCTCTTACCCTGAAACTAAAACCAGACCAGTGGGGACTTGCAACCTATGATAATGGGATGCTTTCTCTCCCGCAACCTCTAATTCTCCACAATAATAACCGGAGAGTTAGATGGCCAAGTATTCTTACGTGTCCCGCGAAACTGGCAGAAATGTATAGTTTGGCACTTCCATGTCTCACTGAAATGGCTGAAGTTGTGTTGAATTGCTCCTCTGCTGAAAGTTTATCCAGCTCAGTTACCATCCACACCAAGTTAGCTACGAGACTTCTAGATGTTTTCTCTAGATCCGAGGCCCCTAAGGCCCATGTGGCTAACAAACATTCTTGGTATACTTCTGAGTGTAGGAAGCTAAAATCTGAGTTGATCTTGGCTATAAAAGCAAAAGATAAATCCAGGACTAAATTAGCCCGCGCGCATTATAAACAACAGATTGATAGGGCCAAGAAGTCCTGGGAAGATGATAAGTGGGAGGAGCTGAGATTATCACTGCAGCATAAGGATTTTAGGTCTTTTTGGGCCATTGTTAGTAATGGAAAGAAAGATTCTGATACCATCACTGGCTCCAATATAGCTCCTGCAGTATGGGAAGGGCACTTTGGGGGTCTATATTCTATAGCAAATTCCAATTCATCCTCCTTAAGTGATTCTTCTTCCAACACAACTTTTTGTGCTGAACCTACTCTACGAATTACGATCCAGGAGGTCGAAAATGCCATTTTCACGCTCTTCCCAATAAAGCGCCGGGTCTGGACAAAGTTCCAGGTGACCTTTTTAGGTCTGAACCCGCGATATGGGCGCCTTACCTATGTGTTCTTTTTAATTCCATTTTACTTGGGGCAGAACCACCGTTAACATGGCGAGGGGCCGAGATAGTGCCTATCCACAAAAAAGGTTGCCCTTTACAGCCTTCGAATTATCGCCCGATAAGTCTAATTGATACGACCCAAAAATTATTCGGGCGCATAATTCTGAATAGATTACAGGCTTGGGAAGAAGAAAATAACATCCTAAGCACTTTACAGGCTGGTTTCAGGAAGGCACCTCTACTCTGGACCAGATCTTTCGTCTCCAGGTCTTATTCTGGAAGTCTGTGATTGTAGAGGGTGGCAGCCTCTACCTCATCTTTGTCGATCTAAGATCTGCATTCGATCTGGTCCCGAGAGAAAAGCTTTGGGCTGTGCTCCAGATGTTAAATGTTCCCTCATATCTTCTAGAGGTCCTGAAAAATCTACATATGGCCAACTTTGCCCAGGTTAGATGCGGAAAGTATGGCGAACTTTCCGAACGCTTTCCAGTTAGCCGAGGAGTACGACAAGGATGTGTGCTAGCGCCCACATTGTTCTGCCTTTACATCAACGGGCTCATAAACCATCTTCTAGCTCTAAAAGACACTGATGTTCCCAGGCTTGCCTCTGGCAAGGTACCAGCGCTAATGTTTGCTGATGACACCTTGTTGTTGTCACGCACTCCCATGGGAATTCAGCGTATTTTAGATGGCTTTGTAGACTTCTGCAGTGACCGGGGCCTCGAGATCAATCTTGCCAAAACCCAATTTATGATCCTTAACCCTCCTAAACGTACTCGCCCCAATCCAGTCCTGAACGCCATCCCTCTGGAACGGGTGAAAACGTTTACCTATTTAGGGATCACACTGCAAGAAGACCTGGGCTGGGGAGGTCAGGTTATTAACTCTACCCTCAAGCTGACCCAAACTACAGGGGGCATGGTCAGATTATTCAAAGGTTCGGCTTTTAAACCAGCTTTACCAGTAGTAGAAATTTTTAAAACACAGGCCAGACCGGCTTCAACTTATGGAGCGGAACTATGGGGTCATTCTAAAATAGGTAGTCTATCGAGGGTAGAAAATTCCTTTATAAGGAAATTGTTAAGCTTACCCTCTAGCACACCGCTAGTCCCCATTAGATTTGATTTGGGACTGCTTCCAATTGAAGAAGTGGTGGCGGCCAGGCCCGTGCAATACTGGAAGAGACTTTGGTCCAACCCGGACCTGGAAATTTATAGAGATGACTTTCTGGAGCTTTGGCCCGTAATAAAACATATGAATATCCCTTGGTTAATCTATGTCAGGGATATTTGCCACAAGATTGGTCGCCAGGAACTCTGGGACACTCCAGGAATCTCTTGCCCAGTTGTTTCTAAAACCAATCTTGCTGAGGAAATCAGGCATTTTAATCTACTCCGCTTGCATATGAACCCAAATGTAGGTAGGCTGACTGAGCAGTTTCTTTTGGTTAAACCAAATTATGAAAGGGAGTCATTTTTGGATGTGATTTTTCCCCCTGTTGCTAGGAAGTTATACGTCCAATTTAGAATAGGTACCCTACCACTCAGGTCTTTTACTTCTAGATGGGACATCAACAAAAGTACTTTATGCCCTGCATGTGGTTATAAACAGGAGGACGAAAACCATGTGTTTTTCTTTTGCCCAACATATCGTGCACATAGAAATCGCTGGGTAAAATTAATTTGTAAGAATCTTGGTTTTAGAGATTGTGCTAACGCCCTGCGAGTTTTAAAATACGACACCCATCCCCCAATTGTCTTTGCTGTCTCACGTTTCTTAAATGCTGTATGGTTGCAGCGTAGGAAATTTGCCACCAATTGTTAATCACTTGGATATTTCAATTTAATTGGTTTCTGTATTTTGCTTTGGTGGCTGAAATGTGTTCTGCTTGGACAAAAATTGTTGTTATGTATTGTTGCTTTTATGGCCTTTGTGGTCGAAATAAAGTTTAAGAATGAATGATTATTGGACGCATTAAATCACTACAACAACAAGATTGATTTAAGAGCAAACGCAGGCAAAACGAAGGTAATTATATTTGGAAAGTATGCTAATAAACTCGGTCACCATTGGAGGTTGGGTAACTTGAGGATATCAACAGTATCCAAGTATAATTACTTAGGGGTATGGCTGATGAGCAATGGGAAACCAACCTTTCACCTTGCCTCAGCCAAAACAAAGGCCAAGGCAGTGACGTTTGCCTTGTGTACGCTTAATGCTAAACTAAACAGCCCGACAACAAAATCCATCAGAAAAGTTATACGGGCAAAGCTGCTGCCCTCAATTACATATGCCCAGTTAGCATTCCCAACTGCTTTCGCCAATAGCCTTGAACACATCAATTGCCGAGCGTACAAGCAAATCTTCCAGATCCCAGCACATACACGTAACGTCGTGGTGCGACTGGAATTCGGACTGAATAAGCAAAACTACGAACACTGGGCAACGTTTGTGCGGTATTATCGAGGAGTTTGTGCGGCTACCCCCAATACTCTGAAGTCAACTCTGAAAGTGATCTTCATGCAACCTAACAACTTATGGAGCAATGGTCTGAAAACTGCCTGCACTGTACTACATCTTGACATGACTAAACTGCAGAACTTAACCCACCTGCCAGGCACATTAAAATCTATCCTAAAGAAGCAGGTCAGGGCACTCTCAAAGGAAGAAGACATGAAAGAGCTGACTAGATCTAAAAGCAACATCGGGTTTCTCATCACCTCCTATGAAGATCGGCAATGGCAAGCATACCTCGATGCTGCACTAAATAAGTCAACTTTAAGGCAAATTCTAACAGCAAGGCTCATGGTATTGCCGATAAAAGATATCAACAGGCAATGGAAAACACTAGAGACGATTACCAACTGCAGACTATGTAACCAATCTGTAGGATCCATAGTACATCTGGTCTGTACATGCAACTGCCTAACACATGCACGTCGCACTTTTTTAAGACCATTGTTTTTGAAATATGGGATATGTAACTGCAAGGATGCTATGACTCTCTTGTTTAGTCTGGAGTTACCTATGGAACTGGCTAGGTTTGCTAAATTTGTGCACAAAGTAAAAGACTGCTTAAATAACGCATTTTGCAATCTAGAACTTTAAGACTGCATCTTGGGCATGTCTAGACTTGACTTGCATGTTGTGATAAGACGCATTTAATACTTATTGGATCTATACCTCACTTCTTAAATAGGTCCTTGAATGTTTTATTCACATGAATTTCTCTGTATCGTGATGCTCCTGCTCAGGGGGACAGATGTCCTGAGCTTTTTAACTTGATACACGAGTTACACTATCTTTTTATAAATTGACAATTTTATTTTTTATTTTAGAACTTATTGATTAGATTTGCAGTATTTAATTTTGTCTATTGTAGCAAATAAGCTCTTGTATATTATATTGGAGATACTTTTGTAACAATTTTTGTTAATTGATACAATAAAATTTACTTACTTAACTGTGCTGTTTTTATATTTTGGTAGAATTAGAAACCAGTCATTGTTTATGAATTTGTGAAATGAGTTATGTTATGTTTCTATACTAAAATGTAGTACTACTTCTAGATGAAGAAATGTGTTTTGGTATAGTGCAAGGGATAGTGTTGTTTGTCTAGAATCACACAGTGAGTCTGTGTGCATTTGGGAACCACTGTGAGAGAAGCATTTGGTAACATCGTGTATTTGCTGACAGATAACTGTTTTAACTTGTCATGTTGTGAAGTTTTAGTAGCATTAGAAGACAGTTATGGCTTATGATTTGATTAAATGAGTCAGGCTTTGACAGAAAAGTGCAGTCATGAAATAAGTAGATTGTTTGCAGTTCCCTTACCACTTGCACTGTAGTGAATGAGTTTTGGTAAGCTGCTAGGGATAGTGTTGTTTGTCTAGAATCACACTGTGAGTCTGTGTGTATTTGGGAACCACTGTGAGAGAAGTGTTTGGTAACATTGTGTATTTGCTGACAGATAAGTGTTGTAAAACATGTCATGTTGTCAAGTTTTAGTAGCATTAGAAGACAGTTATGGCGTATGCTTTCATTATATGAGTCAGGCATTGACAGTAAATTGCAGTTGTGAAATATGTAGATTGTGTGCAGTTCCCTTACCACTTGCACTGTAGTGAATGAGTTTTGGTAAACTCATAGGGATAGTGGTGCTTGTCTAGAATCACACTGTGAGTTAGTGTGTATTTGGGATCACTGTGAGAGAAGCATTTGGTAACATCATGTATTTGCTGACAGATAACTGTTTTAAAACCTGTCATGTTGTGAAGTTTTAGTAGCATTAGAATCCAGTCTTTGCTTATGCGTTGATTAAATGAGTCATGCTTTGACACTGATGTGGTGTACTTAAATATGTAGATTGTGTGCAGTACCATTAACTCTTCCAGACTAGTGAATGAGTTTTGGTAAACTCCTAGGATAGTGTTGCTTGTCTAGGCCTTAGCACACGGACTGCTTCAAACCCCTATGCCCTATGCATGCAGTCTTCTAACCACCTAGACACTTGTCTTTCACACTTACAATTTCCTAGTCAGTATACATACAGTCCAGCACTTGTCACTGCCTTTGCACTCCTCTAGTGACCCATTCAGTACCAAGTACTAATCCATTCCCTGTACGAAAAGCCTAGCACTTATAAATTCAGCTAGGCACCCTCCTTGCTGTACTCTAATCATTCAGTCAGTACCCAAGTAGTTATGCAGTGATCCAGGCCTTAGCACATGGACTGCTTTAAATGCCTATGCAGTATGGATGCAGTCCTCTAATCACCTACACAGTTGTGTTTCACACCTTCTATTCCCTAGTTAGTATTCATACTCTTCTAGCAAACAACCTGTCACTCACCCAGTGTGTCTCCTTATAGTACTGTAATCATTTAGTCAGTTAGCATGTAGTCTTTTAGTGAGGTAGGCTTTAGGGCATGAACTGCTTCAAAGTAGTATGCACTATGCATGTAGTGTTTTAACGATCGTCACACTTGTGGTTCAGGGCTATAGTTTCTTAGTCAGTTTTTATATAAAATGTGTTTGTACAGTAATGGAATAGTATAAATTTGAAAGTTATTAATATACATTTATTTGTGATTCTTTTTTACAGATACAGAACAGGAGTGTTTCTCATCTGTTTGCACTCTTCTCGTGCAAGATTGTTTGGATGAAGGGTCCTTAGGTGTTTCATCATACTTGCTGTGCCGCACGAGTATTTTTTGTTAGGATTCCCTTGTAACAGAACTCTTTGGCAAATCTTGCGAGTGACGAAGGTGGCATTGGTCTTTGTTTGCCCCTTGGGAAAAGTAAAACATTTCCTCACCACTGAAGAAAAACGTTGTGGGCGTGGTGCCTTCTGCAAAAAAAATTCCTCAGATTCAGTAAATATTTTAAAGCGGCAACATTTACAGTTTTTGTAAGTTAAACTTATAAAATTTTGTTAGCTGTATGCATTTTATATATCTGTGATTTGTTTCTTGTGGTATTTTGTTGAGAATACCATGTTGTTTTTTTTTTAACAATCTTTCTGATTTTCCAGGTCTGTCGTCGACATCCATGGTCCCCACAGGAGTGTTCCGCCTTGTTGTTTTGTATTATTGTTGTTACATTTTGTTTATTAGTTTATTGTTCATATATATGTTAATAAAAAAAGAAAGTTTGAAAATAGTTTATCGTTTATATATTTATTATTATAAAAAATAAAGTTTGAAAAAAAAATTAATAACGTTTTTGGTTGTTCTCTTAACTGCTGTGTGACTCTTTCTTGTTCTTATTACTGTTATTTGATGGAGTCCACCATGGTGTTACATTTTGGGGCACTTATCGCTGGAATACTGGTGATATCTGCAGTTTGCACCAACTTCTGAACAGTGTGTTAGATTTATCACAACTTTACTTCCGTTAAAGTGCTGATAATGAAATGGAGAGTAGCCGTTCCCGTGCAAAAAGACACGAGGTGCACCTTTCCGATTTATTCTAAATACTAAAATCCTGTATTGAATTGCACTGAGGTATTGGCTGCACTTACAGTGTACACACAAAATCTATTAAGAAATCTCATTGTATTTATATTGATTGGGAATAGTGCGTCAGGTGCTGGATCTTGACGAGATACACTGCTCAGTTCGTATATTGTTCTGCACACGAAAAAAATCACATCACAACTTTCAGATCAATTGCAATGCGAAACAAATTCCTGTGATAAGACACGTTAGCACCAGGGATTTTACACCTGCTTTCTGCTGGTGTTAAGCAGGACAACTACCTGCACCATGAAAGGGAACACAGCCAAGAGCCACACCAGAACACCAACAGGTGCCATAGAGTCAATGAGCATGATACAGGGATACCCATGAGGGCCAGAAGACTCATCTCAACAACTCCAGGACCGCCAATGCCCCCCAATCCCACATCTTAGTAAGTGTGTCCCTGTGGTCATTCTCTTAGCATGATAGGCACGAGCAATGCAACATCACAGTGTGCTGTCACCTCAGCGTTGGCAGTGAGCCTGGATGTGTAGCTACGCACGCATCCTCCTGCATGCACAACTGGCGTGTGCTGGTCTGGGGTTCACAGGTCAGTGCAGGGGTGTGCCTATCCGGCAAGGGGAACGGGGTGTCTCGGACATGTCCGTGTACAGGAAGTGCGGTAAGTGTGTCTCTGTGTTCTGGTGTGGCCTGCTACAAGAGCCGCAGCAGTCGATGTTGTAAAGTGGCATGCACCACCTCCAAACGGCACTGTGATGTTGTAGTTGGAATGTAGCAGGACATGCGCAAATAGGCATTACAATGGTGTGCCGTATGAGTGCACGAGATACAACAGCGCACGTACAAAAGTGTGGGGGCTCGTGGGAGGGAGGATCAGCCGTTTGGCAACATAACACACAGTGAACTCGACCATGTGCCACATGCTGGGCATCTCATCCATGATGACCACGGTCGCAGACATCCCACAACACCAACGACTGGCCTTTGTACACATCCTGTATGAATGCAGCGTGGTTTTCACTTCTATGCTCGTTCAGTGGTGTGATGTTGGCGGGTTGTGTGACTTGTGCTCCTTGTTGGTGTGTTTCATTTTGGCCATTGTTAGTCTATATGTGTGTTGTACTTAATTGTGTATGTGTGCCATTCTGCCCATCTCCCCCCTCCCCCCACTCCCTGCTTCTTCCTCTTCCTAGTGCTGTTGTGTCTATAATTTTGTTGCTGCACACATAAATACATGTAAAGAATAAATTAGAATAGTTCCTTGATTCTTTTAGGTTTCAAAACTTCTCTATTGGTTTCTTTTTAATTTTCCATGTGAACCGTTTTTTTAATATTCAACAACACATAGAAGTCAGAAGTGCAACGTATTCTATCAACACACTTTCTAGAACATTCTACAACACGTGCAGGTTAAAAGTTCATCAATTTTGTAAAACTTAATGTCATGAGTGATGTAATATGTGATGTCATCAGCAGTGCATTGCGGGGGCGCAAGTTATAGTTAGCTGAACTAACTATAACAGGGGAATTTCTAGGGTTTTGTATGAGGGAAATGTCCAGCTAACTATAACACCCCTGAAACCTATGTTTTTTTCAGTGAATATATATATATATATATATATATATATATATATATATATATATATATACTGCAAATCTCCTTGGTGTCCGTGCGTGATTTCCTATCGGAATCTGTGGTGTGTTATATATATATATATATATATATATATATATATATATATATATATATATATATATATATATATATATATATATATCTTGATTACCGCTTTCACCAGCCTCGATAATCTTTCCGATGCTTGCGAAGTAAGTACACGAACCAAATTAGAGTGCAAAATCGATTTATTTGCCCAGAGCGACGGCCATAACGTTTCGGCTCCTCAGAGCCTTGCTCACATGACAGCGTTATACTCAAAGTGAAAAATATTTAAAGTGCCAGTGCAAATTATTGATGTCGTCACATGAGGGAGTCATCATTGACATAGAAGATATACTTCCGCAGTAAAGATAGTGAAACCACATAGTTATACAGATGGCCACATCATATACAATATATGTTAAATACTGACAAATGCAAAACAAGATCCGCAATGGCGACATAAATGCCCATTAGTTCAGCGTATTACATTTGCAAAATAATACAATATTAAAATTGTAAGACCACATGTTACTCATAAGAAACAATGTCGCCATCATTAAGGTCAATAATACAGCCTGTTTTCAATGACTATTGGTATTGCAAGATCCTCCCCTTATTTAGGTGTAACGAAAAAGATCAAAATACAGTTTTAAAGTGTACTAGTGCCTGTGTCAAAATAAAAACCACAAAATATCATCTATACTCAAAATCAAACATAATCATAACAGGTAATGCATCACAGAAGGGTCACAATGGCTTAAAGAATGATATCATTACAATCGTATATATAAATATACAAAAACTACAGGGATCAGAGTTAGGTAGGGAGTCTTATATCATCATAAAGCTGTTCAAGATAATAGACTGTAGGTTTTATCAAATTCGGAACCATCACATTTTATCCCAAGGTCTGTTTAACTGAATAGGGAATGAACACAGCTGTGCAAATATGCAAAATTCACATATATAGTACAATTTGTCCGTAATAAATAGTAAAATACTAAATAAATAACCATAAAAATCGACGATTAAATAGGTTAAGACAAATGACTAAAAGAATACAAATTGTCATATATACGATTCCATTCCCTGTTGCAAATATTGTGGATAAAATCCAATGTGGAGTAACGAACATACAGTCTTCACTGGATAGTATTGTTATACATAAAAATTCCAACAGAATGGTGTTTATAAATCTAGCCCAAACATGTATGCAGGTCCTCTGTCATATTCAGCCCTGATGGTGTCTTGGTATTGAGTTGTAGAATGTAACCTGTTTCCAATCTGCGCAAGCTAGACTCACAGTCCCCTCCCCTCCTGCTGGGCTCAATGGTATCAATAACATAATAATTCAGTCCCCTAGTGTCACTTTTATGGGCTTCTCTAAAATGTCTAGCAACAGGGTAGGTGTTATCTTGATTGGAAATAGCACGTAAATGTTGCAGTATACGCTTATGTACTGCTAGTTTCGTGCTACCAACATAGCTGAGGTTACATGGGCAAGTGAGGACATAGATCACATATTCGGTTTTACAAGTCAACAATTTGTTGATTTTGTGTTGTCTATTGCTGAATGGGTCAATAAATGTTTTAGTATTCACACCATGGGCACAAGCCTTACAGATCTTACATTTATAAAATCCACTATTCAGTTGCAACCAGGAAGTCTTATCAATAGTTTCTGGATTTGTGTTGACCAAGGCTTCACGCATAGTGGGGGCCCTACTATACGTGATCAAAGCTCGCTGAGTGAGCAAGGGGCCAATAATGGGATCACTCCTTACAATGGGCCAGTTTCTATTTATAATTTTGCGAAGATCAGCTTGTTGTTTACTGTAGCCCATGATGATTCTAAAGGTGTCTCTTTGTTGGTGCCCTCGACTGCCCTTGGACCTACCTCCAGACCTTGTCCCGCGCTAATCCTTGGCCAGCACAAGTGCCTCCTCACTCCCGCCGCCGCGTACCGGATTTCGCGGCCGCAGTGTGGTGTGAATGCGAGCCTGACTACAGCGCCCAGATTCCCCAGGCCAGACACAGCGTCATCAGCCCAGCGCCCGGAGGCGCATAAAATCGGCGTCACTCCCGGCGGAGCGGGTGTCTCTTTGTTGGTGCCCTCGACTGCCCTTGGACTTACCTCCAGACCTTGTCCCGCGCTAATACTTGGCCAGCACAAGTGCCTCCTCACTCCCGCCGCCGCGTACCGGATTTCGCGGCCGCAGTGTGGTGTCAATGCGAGCCTGACTACAGCGCCCAGATTCCCCAGGCCAGACACAGCGTCATCAGCCCAGCGCCCGGAGGCGCATAAAATCGGCGTCACTCCCCGCGTCGCGGGACCGCGCGCGGACGGCGCCGGGCTAAGCCCGGGCAAAGGGCGGGCCCTCTGAGGCCCTTCGAGGACCTACGAGACCGGACTGGACCCGTCCCCCTGGGCAAATTGTGATCCGAAAGAAAACAACGTATAGTAAGTTGTTACTACACCCCATTGCTACGACAATTATCTGTCAAAGTTAATAACATGTCTACGATTGTGCTGAGTCCGACAATAACGGTGGCTGATAGAGTGGGGACTTTATTGAATGGCACTCTGGATAATTATTTCACTAGAACACCATCCGGAGGCTCAACAGAACTTTCACTCGCAGAGCGCCGAGCTGAGCGTAGACGCTCTATAGAAAATATTAAGAATAGGGCACTGTCTGAGCCTAACCCTGCTGCCATTCTTAATAATGAGCTAGTCCCAGACCTTGCTGAAGATACTTTACTCACAGATGGTGTACCTCTTTTGCTGAGAGACTGCGCAGTGCCCAGCACTTGTTCTACTGGAATAGACATCTCTAACTCACCACATGATTTATTTTGTACTCCCAGCACATCAGGAGTTTTGATTGCTGTGACACCCACTCCCCCTAAGACAACACGACAAAGGTATAAGAAACCGGTACAAACTACAAAGTACGGTCCACCACCTACCAAGAAGAGACGCAATAGGATGGAACCTACTAAGCAGAAGTTGAGTTCCACTGACTTTGGGAAGAAGGCCATCCCCCCTAGTACTAACGTTATAACAGCTGCAGTCCTTATGGATGGGACTGGAACGGACACTGTTCCTATACCAGTGCTAACTTCTGCACATATAGAGGGGGAACATAGTACTAAACACAGCTTCGAGGATAACGGGTCAAATACAAAACATACCAGTAATCTTTTGGACAGTATCGAGATGATTATGAGATCCTATACTCTAGCAATAGTGGAAAGATTGAAAAAAATAGAGAACCGACTAGGGAAATTAGAAGTAGACCTGGGTAGGAAGAAAAGTCCTACACGACAAAAAGCTAATTTAGAGATTAAACAGGTCTCACCTATCGAAATTGGGGCAGTTCTAAATACAGTTTCAAATAATCCTATATTAAACGCCCCGTCCTCTAGCAGTCACCCTTCGATTCGGACAGTGACAGTTCTTGCCCCTAAACCTGCTCATAACAATGTCACTACCAATCAGACAAACGCTCTCGTGAGCATCGCATCAGTTAAAACTAACTGTTATCCAACAATCTCTGATAATAAATCTACCAGAGATCTGGGTAATTGTTTGAATGGATCAAAGAGACATGAGGAGGGAGGCCTCAGGCAGACCCGGGGGGAACAGTTCAGGAGACCACTACCGGATCTTCCGCCAGAGGCCGTACCATATGTTGTGATCCTCACGGGGGTACCAGAGCTCCCAGTAAACAAGAGAGAGGGTTTTTCCCAACTAAAGAACAAAATAACACACTGGCTGACATTACACAGGCCAATTGCCAGTAATATAGATGGCGAAATAATTCATGTACGCCGTCTTCAGTGGTTGGGTGGAAGACCTAAAGACATTGGGGGGGGCGTGGTTGTGGTCAATTTTAGGGATCACAACGCAGTACGCTACATCCTGAATTGGCCTCAGGTAAATTTTGACAGTAGCATTATTCCTTGCCCTCTGACCTACTTCTACCCAAGATCTGTAGTATTTCCATCCCAACCTGCCCATGGCTACTCTTTTCCTACTACCAATTTCCCCAGTACGATGAACAACAGGAATTCTGCCTATGTGCATCATGCAGCTTCAATTGCAGAAACATCTGGGTGGAATATAGTACCTACCAGGCCAAATATCACTGAACATAGGAGTTCGGACTATCCAGTGCTATTCACTCCACTGGAGGTGTCTAATAGGTTTGACATCTTTAGTGGTCTGGATGCCTGTGATTGAAGTCTACAGTTACTGGGGGAGGAGATAGTGGGCGCACACCTTTTAAATGCAGGAGGTTTGGTTGAGGCTTTGGAAGGGAATGTACCCACTGTTTCAAATATATCTGATGGAGTTCCTGATTTCACTAGTGTCACTATAAATGTGCCAAACAACTCTGACCACTGTACACAAACAGACAACCAAGGTAGCTGTGTCAGTGATACAACAATCCATGGTCTAATCAATTACGAAGCTGTCCCCGGAGTCACAGTTTATCTTACACCTAGTAACTGTCCAGGGAAGGCTAATGATACTGGATGTCTGGTGGAGGTCAGTGGATCAGAGACAGAGGGAGTGATGGTTAATAGCAGTATAGGAGATACTATAATTGTTCACAATCCTTTAAGCAGTAATGTGGAGAGCCAGTTTCTGGTTTCGTGGAATGTGGCAGGTCTTAAAAATAAGTTGGCCTCCAGGGACTGGGCTACTCTTATTGATAAATAAATGACTGTCAATATGCAAGAAACTTGGGCATTAGAACCCCAACATAGATCAGGGTATCTTCACTTTGCAATAGCTGCAACCAAAACAAATAGAGGGAGACCTAAGGGGGGACTGACCACTTGGGTAAAACAGGATGATGGTTTTACAACTACACAATTAGAAATCAATTCTAGGGACATTCTGGCGGTCAAGTTAAAATCTCCCTCATTTGGTGAACTCATCATTTTTAATGTGTATGCCAGGGGAAAGCCGGGAGGGAAACCATCAGAAGTTGTGGTGGCACTGGGACACTATGTTAGTATATGGAGGGGAGGTGCCAACATATTAATTTGCGGAGATTTCAACTGCTCCTATGAGCCTCTGGACCATATGGATCTAGAGCTCACGGAGGCAGAGGATATCTGTTGGCAAATCCCCCCCTCAGTCTACCCCCTATTAAACGGTGGACCCAGGAAGCCCTACAACTTAAGACCTTCAGTTTAGAATATGGGCTGAGAGCAGTGAACGGCAGGACACGAGGGGATGAACAGGGTAATCCAACTTTTAATAATGGATTGAGCACCAGCAGAATTGACTATATTCTGGTCAATCTTGAATTTTGGACCTCAATACGTGATTTGACTGTAATTCATCGTATTGAAAGTGACCATAACCCTCTCAGTCTTGAGCTGCAGCTGCATAAAGGGTTGGGGTTAATACCAGATGATATGATAGATGATATCACCATGACAAATGACACTCGGCAAGTTAGATGGGCCGAGTGTCTGGGTAAACCCGAAACCATTAGTGAAATGAATGACTTGGTAAAAGAAGCAACAATTGAAATGCAGGGGCAGCTGGATTATGAGGATTGCTGCAGCAGGGTAGTCCATATTCACTCGACCCTTTTTTTTAAACTAAGTAAATATTTTAGTATTCCGAGGAAGAGGAACCCTTGTAAATGGAAAAGAAAACAGGAATCATGGTATGATACAAACTGCAGGATTGCATACAAATCCTTAGTTGATGCAGTGCGATCCACTGATAGGGAGGATATACGGGCGGCAAGGAATCATTACAAATGGACACAAAATGCCGCGAAAAAAGTGTGGGACACTAAATACTGGGAGGAGTTATTGGCAGCCAGTAAGTCCAGAGACTCGATGGACTTCTGGCATCTTGTGAGGTGGGGCATGGGGAACCAAAAACCAATCCCGGCTAATCATGTCCCGCCAGAACACTGGGTCAAGCACTTTAAGTCCCAGTTTGCTAACACAAATATTGTCCCACCACCTGCCCCAGCCTCTCTCAGCCGTCCTTTATCAGTAAACACGCTAGTATTCACTAAGAAAGATGTTGAATGTGCCCTCAATCTAATTCCTAAAGGCAGGGCCCCGGGCTTAGATAAAATTCCCGCAGATTTGTTTCTGCATAGCAGATCAGTCTGGGTCCCTTACATTGAATTACTGGCGAACACTATTGCCAAAGGCACTATGGTGCCGGACATATGGCGGGGAGCAGAAATCATACCAATTTTTAAGAAGGGTGACCGAGCTGACCCGGGAAACTACAGGCCAATCAGCCTAATAGCCTGTATCCAGAAGGTTGTGGCCAGAATGGTACTTCTCAGGGTCCAGAATTGGATCGAGGATTCGGGAGTCATGACTACTTTACAGGCTGGCTTCCGACCCCTGACTAGCACGGTAGATCAAGTTTTTAGATTTTCCACAATATATTGGAAATGGGTGGTTCTGGGGGGTGGCACACTATATGCAGCCTTTGTTGATTTAAAGGCTGCATTTGATCTAGTCCCAAGAGATAGGCTGTGGAGAGCGCTCCACGAACAGGGTATCCCACCTGAACTACTTGCGGTTTTGATTAAATTACATGAAAATAATTACGCGCAGGTCAGATGGGGTAACCAGAGCCAGGTGACCGCCAGTTTTCCAACGGAAAGGGGTGTGCAGCAAGGGTGTGTGCTGGCACCCACATTATTCACACTATACATAAACAGAGTTATAGATTATTATAGGGACTCTACTACTGACGCACCCAAACAGAACGGCACCCCCGTCCCCCTGTTAATGTTTGCCAATGACACCCTCCTATTATCAAAGACTCAGGAAGGGTTACAGAAGGCAATAGACTGCTTTGAAAAATTTTGCAATGACTATGGCCTCTCTGTTAATGTCTCCAAAACTAAATTTATGACAATGCATAGGCATAGGAACATTAGGGGTAGAGTCTTTATGAATGGGGAATCATAAGAGCAGACTGATAGCTTCAGCTACCTGGGTATTACATTGGGCTCTAGGTTACAGTGGAAGCCGCATGTGGCCCATTTAATCTCTAAGCATGCACAATTATCTGGTGCCCTTTTAAGAGAATTCAAGTTGTCAGCCACTAAACCTATAGCCCCAGTATTAAAAATCTATGACTCAAGTGTAAGATCTTCCATGTTATATGGTGCGGAATTGTGGGGGTCGTCTGATATAGTAGGTTTACAAAAAGTACACAACAAATTTCTCCGCTGTATAACAGGGCTCCCACATTCTACACCACTCGTACCTCTGCGCATGGATTTGGGATGTCAGAGTCTAGAAAATATTTGTAGATTCAGACCAGTTGCCTACTGGAGAAGACTGTGGGTAACCCCAGAACTGAATCACTATGCGCTAGCACTTCTGGAGACGCGTGATATGGATTCTGGGGGTAAAATTCTTTGGTTTTGAAAGTTTAAAATTCTCCTTAAGTCCCTAGGAATGGGGGATCTTTGGGATAATCCTCAGGGGACGGTATTTCCTACCAAACAACAGTTAAAAGAGGCCTACTGGTCATTCATTTCCCAGCAGGAGTTTCAGTCACACATTGCTCCAACGTATACTAAGGCTTTTTTGGAGCTGAAACATACTACTGGGTATGAGACGTATTGGGATCTGATAACAATGCCTCAAGATAGGAAATTATTCCATCAGTTCAGGGTAGGTACTCTCCCACTGAACACGGTCACCTGTAAATGGTCATCTAGTAAAAATGACCAAATGTGCCCTTTTTGCATAACATACCCGGAAACTATAGCACATGTTTTGTTTATTTGCCCAGAATATAAGGCCCCCCGTCACAGATGGATAAGAGCAGTTTGTATACAAAAGGGTATCAGGACGGGGATTACTGCACTGAGAATATTTCAAACTGACTGTTCTGAAACAATTGTGATAGCTTTAGCAACATTTTTGAAATGGATGTGGATAATAAGAGTTGGGAAACTGAAAGCCCTCCAGTCGCCCTAAAGTAAACCTAGTACAACTGTGGTATCTTTTTAAAGTTTTAATGTGCTTTTATGGAAGACAGTTATTTATTTTCTTATTTGGTCGAGTAGGAATACCACTTATGTAGCAAACTTAAATCTTGCTGTTTTTTAGTTTCAATGTCATGATTTCTGTGTATAACTCTAATGTGTAGCTTAAACAGGATATACCTGATGATGAATTTTTTTTTTTTTTTTTTTTTTCTTCTTTCTTTGTATTGATGAAATGTGTTTTTAATTTGTCTTTTATGACAACAAGTCGAAATAAAGACTGTTTGATTGATTGATTCTAAAGGCATCAGATGAATTTTTGTCCTTCCTCACTTGATTATTAGGTATTGCTACATCGCATGAAGTATTAGTAGTGGACCCTAGCAACTCATCACGGTTGAGGTTATTGGTTCTAGTAATGGCACTATCAATAATTCCAGTGGAATAGCCTCTCTCCCTGAATCTCTGTTTGCTCAAAACCTGTGCTGCTTTGAGGTCAATATCATTGCTGCATACTCTCTTGAGACGCAGCATCTCCCCATAAGGTATACTTCTAGGGCCATATGTAGGAAGCCTAATACCGGTCGGTAACGGCCGATTTTCGGTAAATATCCCGTTACCGACCGGTATTTAGGCTTTTGGTATGAAGGGGGCACATTTCAGGATTCGGTAATTTACCGAATCGGTAAAATTACCGAATCGGTAATTTTACCGATTCGGTAAATACCGAATCCTGAAATGATATGTAGGTAACACTCAAATGAGTGATGTCTAGGAAAAAGAATTCGGTATTTAGCACCAAATATAGGTTGGTGCTAAATACCGAATACATTGCACAACGCAATATTTTGCTGAAATAACACTGCCATGTGGCGGACATACATGCCCTTAGGGCATGTATGTCCGCCACATGTGCACACATGCAGGAATCAGGGGTGCAACAGGGTGTCAATGTGACACCCTGCCACCCTTGAATGTGCTCCCCTCATTACCGAATCGGTATTTACCGATTCGGTAATGAGGCATACCTTCCCATTGATTCAATCAATGGGAAGGTATGCCTCATTACCGAATCGGTAAATACCGATTCGGTAATTACCGAATTTCTCCGATTCGGTAACATTTACCGAATTATTACCTACATACACTTTACCGATTCTTAAATACCGAATCGGTAAAATTCGGTATTTAAGAATCGGTAAAGTGTATGCCACCTACATATGGCCCCTAATGAGGTGGGGAGGATGAGCGCTAGTTGCGTGCAGAGTAGAGTTACCAGCGGTCGGTTTGCGGTAAAGTCTAGTTACTATGTTACCTGCATGTATGTACACTTCTGTATCTAGAAATGTGACACTGGTTTGGCTACATGTCGCTGTAAAGTGGAGATTGAGGTTATTGACATTTAGATTTTCAATAAAACCATTAGCCTCATCCAAGGAACCATTCCATATTACAAACAAGTCGTCAATAAACCGTAACCAGACAACTACATTATCTTTAAGGCATTGGGCATAATCCCTCTGGAGGACCATCTCCTCCCAAAAGCCCATATGGAGACAGGAGTAGCTAGGGGAAAAACTAGCCCCCATAGCTACGCCTCTCAACTGGCGGTACAGTAAATTGTTAAACATGAAATTGTTGTTGAGGAGGCAAAATTCCAACATCTCAATCAGCATATCATTGTGGTCCCTGAACTGTGTTGGTTTTCGTGAAAGATAGTACTTAATGGCCTGGAAGCCGTCACTATGACCAATACTAGTGTACAATGAAGTCACATCCAGTGCCAACATCCATAACTCATTCTTCCATTTAGTTTTGATGATCTTACGCAAAAAATCCCCTGTATCTTGTACATATGAGTCTAAGGATTTTACAAAGTCCTGTAAAAAAAAGTCAATATATTGTGACGTTTTTTCGTACATCCCATCCCGAGCAGAAATAATGGGTCTGCCCGGGGGTCTGTTGGAATCCTTATGGACCTTCGGAATAAAATACAAGGTGGGGATAACTGGATTATCCTTCTTCAAAAAATTGTACTCTGCTTCAGAGATTAATTTGAGTCTCTTCCAACTGGCCAGTTTGCCGCGAAACTCATTGTTAGAAACCTGAATGGCTGTTGTAGTAGTGCGGGCATAGCAGTCCCTATCGTTCAGTTGTGTAAAGGCTTCATGATCATAATATTCCTTTGTCAACAAAACAATATTGCCACCCTTATCACTTTGGCGGATAATGATCTTTTTATCACGCTTAAGTTTCGAAGTGAGCTGATCATATTGCTCGGTTTGTCGATTATAACGACGTCGTTTTTTCTGAGTTTCCTTATGCAATAACTTCACCTCAGCAGTCACATTCTCATTAAAAATATCAAGTGCATCGCGGGGCATTATAGGATTGTACGTAGATTTGGGTCTAAATGATGTGATTGGCCCCAAAAGGTTAGTGCCATCTTGGCAATTTGAGACGTTGGAATTGCCCATACCTTCAGTGTCCCAAAGCTCCTGTATAGCATCCTGCAGAGATATTTCAAGTGCACTGTTCGAGGTCTTCTGTCGATTGTCTTGTAGTGCAAAAGATTTCTTAAGCTTGAGTTTACGCACTGCTTTATATAAATCAAGGCGAGTAGCAGCATAATCAAAGTTAACCTGAGGTGCATAGGAAAGGCCCAAGGAGAGGATCTTTTTATCGTCATCTGTTAATACCAATGGCGTTAGATTGATTATGGTATTAGTGTCATCATGATTTACTTTTTCGCCCAATATCCTCCTCCTCTACTCCTGTTTTGATTTGAGGCCCCTCTTCCTCGCCCTCTGCCTCTGCCTGGATTTATAGTTTGAACGTCTACGTCTTGATTCATTGCAGCTGGTCTCGGACGTAGAGTTTGCCTCCTCTCTACGCATAAAAAATTCATTTCTTCTGCAGGAGTCGGTTTAGGGATCAAGCCTGCTGCCAAACTGCTACGTATTTCTGATTCGGAATCACTACCACCAACTGAACTTAATTCCGACTGGGAAGTGTTGTTTGCATAGGTGTTTTTACTGGGGCCCCTATTGGGAGGGGTCGCATTAGCCTTCGGGATGCTTAAAGAGTCATATTTCTTTGCGAATGTAAAAATTTGCCCCAATTGATAATCATTGCGATCCCGTTGAAACTTGAAAGTTTTTCTCTCCATAATTTTAGTTTCCTCCTTTTTGAGCCTTTTTGAGCCTGGTAGTCATTTCATTTGTTAATCTGATTTTTTCATCGGTATGATCAATATTGTCCAATTCCTCATTGATTTCATCTATTTCCTTGAGTAGCAGGGCTCTATTGATATCGGCATACTTAATCAAAATCAGTACCAGTTTGCGTGAGGATTCCAAGTTCGTTTCCGCCCATTCACGCATTAGCTCAGGGTTCGGGTTCTCGTAGCTAGGAGCCGTCAAAATACGCAACCCTCGGGGAATACGATTCACATCAAAGTAACGTTGGAGAGATTTCGACTCCCACCATTTACTCTGCTCACTTCGTAGTTTTTTCTCTAAAATTCTGAATTTCTCTTTAAATGAATTGTCCTGTGTGACCACATCCGTGGTATGACCGTTACGAACGGTTACAGGCAACGGAAGGCTGTCAGAAAACATGGACAGTGCTGCAGCCTCCCGTTCGCGCATGCTGTCCGCCGTCATGCTCAATTACGGGCTTAATTAGTATGCGTATGGGGGGTCAATACGATATCAAGTACTTTCAACCGCAATCACCCACCGCTGCACATAAACTCACAATCCCTCGATACCTCAATGGGTTTTCAACGAAGTCTCCGGTCCTTCCCGTGTCGTGTCGTCCGATCACAGCTGGGGAGAGCCTCCTCCGTCACAGTCCATTGCAGTCCGTGTCCACAGTTCTGCCGAAAGTGGTATCAGGGGGGTCAGGCGCCAACTCTTCCTTCCGGGAGTAAGAACATGCGGGTAAGACCTGGAAACAGTTTCACTTCCCAACGCCGACCAATTAGTTGAGAGGGTTCCGTGTGAAGGTCGAGTGAAACCAAGAAACGACCAGATATATCTTGATTACCGCTTTCACCAGCCTCGATAATCTTTCCGATGCTTGCGAAGTAAGTACACGAACCAAATTAGAGTGCAAAATCGATTTATTTGCCCAGAGCGACGGCCATAACGTTTCGGCTCCTCAGAGCCTTGCTCACATGACAGCGTTATACTCAAAGTGCAAAATATTTAAAGTGCCAGTGCAAATTATTGATGTCGTCACATGAGGGAGTCATCATTGACATAGAAGATATACTTCCGCAGTAAAGATAGTGAAACCACATAGTTATACAGATGGCCACATCATATACAATATATGTTAAATACTGACAAATGCAAAACAAGATCCGCAATGGCGGCATAAATGCCCAGTAGTTCAGCGTATTACATTTGCAAAATAATACAATATTAAAATTGTAAGACCACATGTTACTCATAAGAAACAATGTTGCCATCATTAAGGTCAATAATACAGCCTGTTTTCAATGACTGTTGGTATTGCAAGATCCTCCCCTTATTTAGGTGTAACGAAAAAGATCAAAATACAGTTTTAAAGTGTACTAGTGCCTGTGTCAAAATAAAAACCACAAAATATCATCTATACTCAAAATCAAACATAATCATAACAGGTAATGCATCACAGAAGGGTCACAATGGCTTAAAGAATGATATCATTACAATCGTATATATAAATATACAAAAACTACAGGGATCAGAGTTAGGTAATGAGTCTTAGATCATCATAAAGCTGTTCAAGATAATAGACTGTAGGTTTTATCAAATTCGGAACCATCACATTTTATCCCAAGGTCTGTTTAACTGAATAGGGAATGAACACAGCTGTGCAAATATGCAAAATTCACATATATAGTACAATTTATCCGTAATAAATAGTAAAATACTAAATAAATAACCATAAAAATCGACGATTAAATAGGTTAAGACAAATGACTAAAAGAATACAAATTGTCATATATACATCCGATTCCATTCCCTGTTGCAAATATTGTGGATATATATATTCACTGAAAAAACCATGGGTTTCACACACATTATAGTTAGGAATTAGCATTTAAAAAACCTTAGAAATTCAATGAAAAAACCAAAGGTTTCACACATGTTATAGTTAGCTGGACATTTCACTCGTAAAAAACCATTGAAATTCCCCCGTTATAGTTAGTTCAGCTAACTATAACTCGCGCGCCCGCAATGCACTACTGATGACGTCACATATTACATCACTCATGACATGGTCACTGACATCACTCATGACATCACTGATGACATCTCAAATGACATCACTGATGACATCACTGATGACATCATCCTTGTGATAGAGTGGCAGACCTCCTCTCCCCCTAATATAACCATTGAAACACACATTCAAAAATAGAAACTAAAATGTTCAAAATAATGAACATATCAATATCAGTTACAACAACCTATTCAGTAATTCTAAGAACCACATACACATACAGTAATTCACCAACAGTCCTCTACAGTCACTCATCGATGTACTCACTCATATGTACTCATACACCTGTACATCCCGTTACACAATGCCACTCATCCATAGAGTAACTCACACACATAGTCACTCATGCTAATAAAGAATCAATCATCCATTTACTTGCATATACAGTTATACACACACCACCACACTTACTTCTACAGAAACTTACATATACTTACTCTTTTAAACAATCACTTATAGAAACACATACTTATTCATACAGGAACTCTTCCAATCTCTCACTCTCACATATACTCACTTATATACACCAATAGTCACATATACTAGTTTAAAACATATGTAGTTACTCATAAAGACACTATTGAGACAGTCATTCACTCACTAACACACCCATGCACACACTCATCCACCCATACAGTCCTGCACACATGCTGTATTCAACACATACAAACAGTGAGTCACTCATTCATGCACCTATGCACTAAGTAATACCCCCCACCGAACCATACAGAAACTCAGACACTCATAGTGATAAAAAACCAACTAATAACCTATATAGACACTCATGTAGCTACTCACCAACCCATGCAGCCACTTATACACAAAGTAAGAAACTGATACAGATATTTAAATATTTAAAGATTACTCAGTAAGCCATGTATTCACTATGATACACTTAAACAGTCAGTTACACAAAAAAAATTCCCCAAAAAAGTATCCATTTAGACACTTATATACCCATTTATTCTTCCTTTGACCTTGAGATATACATAAATATAAAAAATATATAATTTTCATAAAAACACACAATCACTGGATGATGTCATCAGTGATGTCATCAGTGATGTCATTTGAGATGTCATCAGTGATGTCATGAGTGATGTCAGTGACCATGTCATGAGTGATGTAATATGTGACGTCATCAGTAGTGCATTGCGGGCGCGCGAGTTATAGTTAGCTGAACTAACTATAACGGGGGAATTTCAATGGTTTTTTACGAGTGAAATGTCCAGCTAACTATAACATGTGTGAAACCTTTGGTTTTTTCATTGAATTTCTAAGGTTTTTTAAATGCTAATTCCTAACTATAATGTGTGTGAAACCCATGGTTTTTTCAGTGAATTTCAAAGCTTTTTTAAATGCTAATTTCTAACTATGCCTACAGAGATAGGACATGTGAAGAAAGAAGAAAAAATGCACAGAAAGAAACAAAAGAAGTGCAGAAAGAAGCAACAGAAGTCCTCAAATACGAAGATAAGTGCAGGAAGAAGGATAACGTGCAGAAAGAACAAAAAGAAGAGCAGAAAGAAGCCTTGTTGCAAAATCATCCTGTACCCTCAACTTTTTCAGACGGATACTGGTGGTAACTGAGTCTGACTAACCAGTCCTAGAGCCAGTGATATGTTAAAAGACACTTATAATACAGTGAAAACACCTACATACACTAGGGAACATTATGCGTTGGGGTCCCCCTGTGATTAGCATGACCTCCTCTGTAAGCCCCTAGTATATAATAGGGCAGGGGGATTAAAACTACCTCTTAAAACAGGCCACAGGGCGTTTTTGCACACATTAACTCAGGCCCCGTCCCCTCCCTTCACCACTGTGTAAACACGCCCTGTGTCCATTTTTAGTTGGGAGATTAAGTTCATTTGAATCCTGAGGGTCCCTAGGGTCCAACTAGCCCACTAGGTACCTCCAGTAAGTGCCACAGAGCTGCGTTGCAGAGAGGTGTAAAAAGTGGCACGGCCTGGACCACCTCTCTGCAATGCAGCTCAGTGGCGCTTACTGGAAGCACTTGGTGGGCTAGTTAGCCCCCAGGGGCCCTCAGTATTGAAGGGAAATTATATCCCCAATTTAAAACATGCCATAGTGCGTGTTTGCACACGTCACCTCAGGCCCCGTCCCCTCCCTTCACCACTGTGTAAACGCGCCCTGTGGCTGTTCTAAGTTGAGAGTCCCCCTGAATCCTAAGGGTCCCTAGGGTCAAACTAGACCACTAGGTACCTCCAGTAAGCGCCACAGAGCTGCGTTGCAGAGAGGTGTAAAAAGGGGCTTGGCCTCAGAACACCTGGCTGCAGCGCAGCTCCCTGGCGCATACTGGAGATGCCTGTTGGGGGCGCGTTTGCAGAGTGCTGCACGGAGGGGGCATGGCCTCCGGCACGATGCCAGTCTTTTATTTATTTTAGTTTTTTAAGAAGGGGGGCTGTTTGGTTCCCCTTCTTATTCTAATTTATTGGCCCTGATGACCCCATCCCCCAGGGCCAGTCTCCTAATTATATTTTTTTGACCCCAATCCCCAGGGGCGGCCACTGTTTTTTATTATTTTTAAAAAATATATATTTATAGACACACCTAGGACATGCTGGACAAACCGTACGTACCTATCACCATGACGATTTGCGTGATATTCATTAAAAGGCGACTATGCATGCAATGAATCCACGTGGAATGTATTTACACCACTAGTGAAGCTCTGACATGTCTGATGCCCTACCGTGCCTAATCCTGGTAGACACCCTTGTCGTTTATTTATACAAACATGGGTAGCTATTGACGGGCACATTTAATACACATGCACACCAAGCCATTCAAAGGGGATTCGACAAAAATTCGACCAAAACTATGCAAGAAACCCCCCTCACGGTTAATAAAACACACATCCACTGCCGGATGTGTAATACTTTTTATTTTACTCTCTGGAAAGGGGACGAACATCACTTGAGAGTCACAGCGTGCTCCTGACAGAGCCCAATGCTGTGTTACACCCACCATTGCCTGCCGAGTGCCACACACCTCTGTGTTGTATTCCACTAGCTAGTGCATATGCTATGACACTCTCTAGCCCATGTGCACTGTAACACCACCCCGTGAATATGTCATGCCACACTTGTCTTCGCACGGGTTATATTGCCCCATCTAACGTGCCTTTCTCGATGCCTATGTTATAACGCACAGTGCTATGCCATACATATTACAATCTGGGATCCATATATTTGTCACAGTGCATATGCAACGTTACACTCCCCAGCACATATTTTATATTACAACTTTAGAGACTAGACACTGCCCTGTGCATATTACACTCCAAGGCGCATATCGCATAGCACGCGCTAGTGCCTGTGCTATCTCGCGCTCTCCAATGAATCTGTCATTGCGCACAATGTATTGCAAATTATATTTCACGCCCGGTTCATCTTATATCACACTTTTTGGTGCATAGTTTATACCATACACTATATCTAGTTTTCATTTTCAATCGTGCTCTCAGGACTATGTTCTATATAACACTGTGTTCACCTACCCTTTTCACGGGCATTACATTTTGCGATAGGGGGTGGAGGGTCAGGGGGTGTTTCTGCCAAGTGAGCCCGGAGTCACAGTCACAAACGTCCTCTTCTTCCTGAATAAAAGTGAGATTATGCTGCATACTTGTTCATATTTTAAGTAGTTCGCACAGACACAATGTTTTAAAAACAATAAAGTTCCTAATACCCGCCTTCTCTGAACAGTTAGCTTGCTGCCCCATCCCCTTCCTCCCTATCCTCTGTTGTGTGAATCCATGGACTAGCCTCCTCCCTCCTGCCATGCATGGTCTGATGTGCTGCCACTGCCCTCAATTTAGTATGATGTACCAGTCCAGTCCTCCTGCCCTCCATTGCCCAATTCTATGCCCCATCATTGACCTCCTGCTTAAACTCTGTGCTTAGCTTGCTGCCCCTATTCTCCTTCCCCCTGCCCTCCGATGTCTTTGTGCATGCCCCTGCTCCATCCTTTTTGCCCACCATGTCCCATGGACCTGCCACTCCTATCTACTCTGAGTGTTCTGTTGAGCTGGCACTCCCCTCCCACCTGCCTAGCATTGTCAGATGACTGTAACCTGTCCCTGCCACCTCCACCCTGCCTGTCCACATGCCATGCCCCTATCCTCTTCCTCCTGTCCTACATGGTCCATTGTACTGCCACACCCTTCTGCCCTCCCTGGTCTGTTGTGCTGCAACTGCTCCTCCTGCCTGCCCCGTGTGGTCTGTTGTGAGGTCCCTTCCCCTGAACTTTCTTGTCTGTGCACAGGTCCTGACCCTCCCTTCTATCCTCCATTGTCCTTTGTGCATGCCCCTCCACCCTCCTTCTTGCCCATCATAGCCATTGTGCTGCCACTAACCCTCCCACTTGCCATGCATGGTCTTCTGTGCTGCCATGGCCCCTCCCACCTTCCCTGTGTGGTCAGTTAGCTGCCCCTGACCCCCTCCCACCTTCCCTCCATGGTCTGTGTGTATGCCATCACAGTCTCACTGTTGCTCTTCATGGTGTGTCTTGCTTCTAGTGCCCATCCTGCCTGACCTCCATGGCTATCTTGCTGCTCCTGCCCTGCCCCCTTGCCCCCAGCCCTACTCCCTCCCTCCTGGCTTGTCTGTTCCATTGTAATGCCCCTGATCCGTCCCTCCTGCCCTTTATGGTCTGTTATGCTGCAGCTTTCTCTCCTGTCTGTCCATTATGGTCAGCTAGCTACCATTGCCTCTTGCCCCTCTGTTCTCTGTTGTCCATGTGCATGGTCCTGTCCCCTCCCTCTTGCTTTCTATGGATTGTTGTGCTGCACTCCCGTCCTGCATGCCCTGTGTGGTGTATTGTGCTGCTGCAAACCCTGATGCCTGCCCTGCAGGGTCAGTTTGGTGCACCTCTCCATGTCCCTCCTGTCCTCTGTTATCCAAGGCCATGTCCCTATCCCATTTCCTTCCATGATCCAATGTACCATACTTGCGAACATTTTGAACTTGGTAAGAGGGAGATTTTGAAAAAAAACTGGGGTATTGATTTTCCCCTTTGAGTTACATTGAAAAAGAGGATATTGTAGACAGGAGACAGATCAAATAAAGCCCATTTGAGCTTAAAAACATTGGACGTTTCCTGGCTGAATCGGGTCTGTTGGCATGTATGGTTGTACTACCATTGCCTCTTCCTTCTGCCCACAATGGTCTATTACATTGCCACAGCCTTGAAGGAGGGTAGATTTTGTATCACAGGGGGCCCCTGGCCCGTTCTGTCCACACCTGAAGTATGAGACCCTTGTCCTTGCCCTGCCAGCTGCATTTGTAGGCCGTATTAAATTGACCAGCGGGTCCTGTATTGCTATATAATTATCCTGAGACATCCTTACCACTCAGCCAGCATAAAACCCCTGTGTAGGCCCTTCTGTTCAATATGTAGGCCTCTTTGTTAAATTGACCATAGCTCTGCAATTTTAGTGTATAGCAGTCTGAAGGCAGGTCTGCGAGGCCTTCTGATCCAAACTAGTAGCCCCCACCCTACCCGAGTGCTCCGTGCTCGGTATCAAAGTTCAACATCCCCCTGAAGCTGTCGACATACAGTAGGCTGCATCCTGGACTGGTACTTGCTTCCTGGGCAGGTTTCCCGCTTTTAAGGAAGTGGCAACCGCAGAGCGTCAAGTTAGGAGAACTGAGGAGATTTTATACATGAATATATTGAATTCCCGTACAATACCCATTATTTTCTGCTTGCTCTATGGAACTTACGATAAGCGATTGGCCTGAGAGACTGACCTTTTCACCCAGTCCATTGTCAGCATTAAGTGGGTAAATGACGAAATGTCTGGTAAAATCTGCAGTCGAAGCTTTTGGGTAGCATACGTAGGTAGATGTAGCGTGCAAAGGAGCCCACAAAATGATATAAAAAGGGAGCACCCACAGATATCGACGGACTACCTCGCCGTCTGTATGTAGGTTAACAGGCAGTGCAGGTTTTCCCCAAGAGCTGGGAGCTCTTGTCTTCCTTTGCTTAAAATGTCTTGCTCTGCTTTGCTTGAAGTATCTTATTCTATTTTACCTATATGAAATGTCATGTTATGTTTAACCATTGTTCTCTTTACTTTTGCATTTAAAAGATTTTGTAATGTAATTGCAGGAATGCTTGCTCTAAGAGTAAACGTGAGTGTTCCTAGGTAACATTTTCCTTGGTGTAACTTGTTTCTCATGATGCATTTATAGATGTGTTTTCTCTCTCTCTCTGTCAGTACATTAATTGAGATACAGAGAATATTATGACAGCTGTATGATTATCTGGATTCTGTTTTTTGTACTTTATGTCTCTATTCTGCGGTTTCTTTGAAGTTGCATCTTCTCATTAAACTGCCATTGTATTCTGCCTCCAATTCCATGTCTCATATGTCTGTTTTCTTCATTTTTGGAGCAAGCGTTCCTAGGCACCCCGGCTCAAATTAAGGTGCCCCTTTTGTCCCTGACTCACTCTCCTGCTCAGTTCTGTGGTGGCTCCCGGGGATCTGGGGACCGCCCCTAGCTTCCTTGACCCGTAATAGATCTTCCCTCCAACAGCCTCTCTTGCAAGTCCTGTATTGTTGGTTTGTTGCCCCTGCCCCCCTTTCCACTGCCCTCCATAGTCTGTTGTGCTTCCACGGCCCTTCCTGCCTGCTCAGTGTGGTTAAATTGTTGCCTTTGCACCCTCCTACCTGCCTTCAATTTTCAGAGTCCGTGCCCCTGGCCTCTGCCTCTCAACAGTATCCTAATGAACAACTAGATTGCTAACATTCTATATTTATTACAAAAGTGTGGAACGCCTGACATCATCTTGATGTAATCAAAACTGTAATACCTAGAGCATTTCCTTTAGAAATTACATATATGAGAGGGTCTTATTGGCATCAAAATTATGGTTAGTGCTCTAAAAGACTAAAATAAGGACATATTTTCTGAGTTTTCAAATAGCGACAAAGCACTTTTAAATTATTTGTTATCTTTATGTTTTTTTATCCAGTTGACCACTTGATTAAATGTTGCACTTAGGGGAGAGGATGTGGTGTTACTTCCAGAACTGCAGACTTTGCAACTGGGGAACCAGGTTGAAGTTTCTGCTTCAGCTCGACATTCTGTGATTCTGGTCAAATCACTTAGTCTCCCCATGTCTACAACCAAAATGAATTTGTTCTTGTGTGATGTAACCAATGCTCATGTAAAGCACTCCAATACCTGACAAGTCTGCACTATATAACACTGCAAAAACACAAAATAATACGTGTTTTGCACACTTCTGTCATTGGGCTATATTTGGGCTACATCTGGTTGATTTTGGGCTACATTTGGGCTCTTTTGTCTCCGGTGGCCATCTTGGGAGATTTATTTGTTATGAAGTTTCCTAATTTCCTCATGTACTGCAGTCTCCTCAGTAGGAAATGCTTTCAGTTTTTTACTTTGATTCCATCATGAAGGTATTCAGATATGTCACACATTTGCCATAAATTCTGAATGTTAGCACTCTAGTTGCTCATTAGATCACTGTAGTAAAACTACTCCACCATGGAAGTCTGCTCCTGGTATTAAAAGTGCATGTTTCAGTCTGCATGTCAGAATTTTTTAATGAAATAGAAGAGGATTTGAGAAGTCACTCAAAATGTGCCCTCATTTTCTTTCTTCAGTATTAATCATAATTTCTATGGCAAAATGAACCTCCTCATTGTGTTCCTTTTTAAATTAAATGTTTTAAGTGTTACCAGTTTATTCCAATCAAGATGGCTTCAGGTGTGCCATACTTTTGTCATAATGAAGACAGTAAGCGCTCTAGTTGTTTTTAAGAACATTCTGGGACATTCTGTCATTGGGCTATACTTGGGCTACATCTGGGTGATATTTGGGCTACATTTGGGCTCTTTTGTCTCTGGTGGCCATCTTGGGAGACTTATTTGTTATGAAGTTTCCTAATTTCCTCATTTACTGCAGTCTCCTCAGTAGGAAATACTTTCAGTTTTTTACTTTGATTCCATCAAGAAGGCATTCAGATGTGTCACACATTTGCCATAAATTCAGAATGATAGCACTCTTTTTGCTCATTAGATCACTGTAGTAAAGCTACTGCTCACCAGGGAAAACTGCTGCTGGTATTGAAAGGGCATGTTTCAGTCTGCATGTCAGAATTTTTTAATGAAATAGAAGAGGATTTGAGAAGTCACTCAAAATGTGCCCTAATTTTTCTTTCTGCAGCACTAATCATACTTTTTATGGAAAAATGAACCCCCTCATTTTGTTCCTTTTTAAATTAAATGTTTTAAGAGTTACCACTTTAATCCAAGCAAGATGGCTTCAGGTGTGCCATACGTTTATCATAAGTAGGACTGTTAGCGCTCTAGTAGTTCTTTGGAACACTCTGGGAAGCTGCAGTAGAACACAAAGGAATCAACTGACAGTCTCTGCCCTTGTTGGATGTACATGTTTTACTGAGAATATCAGACTTCATTCTCACATGACTGAGAAAGATAATGTGAATTTACAGAAAATAAGCTCTCAGTTTAGCCTATAGATCACCTTCCAAACCTCTGTGGTAAAAGCATGAGAAAATATTTTTCTCTCAATCATGATATCCCAGCAGAAGGCTTTTTCACATGGTGAAATCACCTTAGAACATACCACAATTCCTAAAATGAGTATGGTACCATCAACAAATGATTTATAATGTAACTAAAGTCTTAAAACCTTCTATTAACTGCAATGCTTTTTAATGAGGTGCTATCATGTATATTTGTCCCAAGATGGCTGCCAACACTTCTTGGATGAAGTGCTGACAGCCAATCAGATCTCAGGATGAGATGTGTGGTTAGGCTCCGCCCACATATATATATGCTTTTAAATGCTATTTACTCAGGAAATACTGAACAGATTTACACCAGACCTGCAAAAGGCACTTCCTTGACCTTATGGCTACCTCTCTGCCAAATTTCTAGTAATTCTGTTCAGCCGTTCGGGCTGTAGCTCGTTCTAAAGGTCCTATGGAAAAATGCATGGGAAAAACGCGTTTTGGGACCCCCCTTTTATCTCAGCCCCCGCTTGACGAATCCCCCCGAGACTTTCAGGGTAGGAGCGGAGCGTAGCGCCCCACCTATTTTGAGAAATTCGCGAGGATTCATCGACCGGCGCCAAAGTTATTCAAAATAGAATGTTGCGGATTTCCTATGGAAAAGGGGTCCTAACTATAACTACCTACTGGCGACCGCCAGTAGGTAATATATATATATATATATATATATATATATATATATATATATATATATATATATATATATATATATATATATATATATATATTCCAAAGGTCCCTCTGAAATATTTGTTTTGACTTCAGTTGGAGGGCTCCCTAATCTCTTGGGAAATTAACCTATAAATGGGTGCTCTCAGCGTAACCTTTTGGGCGAGCCATGAGATGGGAAACTCAAATCAGTCTCTCCATATTGTATTGACCATCTCAGACTGAACACAGATGATTTATACATTTGGGGGTTCCTAGGCACACCCAGCGCAATTGCCCAATGCCCTTCACCCTGTAAAAGAAAGTCCAGCAGTGGCTCTGGCTTGCTGTGGATCCCTTGGTGTATATTTTACTAACTGCTATGTTTAAAAAGTAAATAACATTTACTAATGACTGATGTAGCTCTTCACAAACATTAGTGTGCTTAGTTTGTGATATGGGTTTGCAAAGTTCACAGGTGTGCCTATGTTAGAGTCACCTGTACATGTTTGTGAATATTTGTAATAAGGAAGCAAAGGTATTTGTGAGATTGTAGGATATGTGCTACCCACAGATAACAACTCCACACCTTACTTCTCATTGGGAAAAGAAACTTGACACCAGCCTGACGGAATGCTCTTTGAAATAATGCTATTGATTGGCAGTGTGACTTCTGTCCAACTCTCTCTATGTAAACTAAAACTGCTCTTTCTGCTGAAGTGCTTTCAGAGTGTGGAGATTGTGTGAGGAGCCTCTGCTTAAGATCTGCTTACCTGCATTGCTGGTACTTCTGTTCTTCGAGTGTACTGAAACCTCCATGTAGGCTGAGCAGTCCTGAAGAGAGAGTTAGACCACTGTGCCCCTAAGCATGAGACATAGATGGGCTGCTGAAGATATGACCTCAAACTCATTGAATGCTGATAGGGGCAAACATTCGCTAAGGCCATTGTACTTGGCTACAACAAGAAATGGTCTATCCAACCGATTGGTCCCATACAAGGACAGTGGAGGAGGTAATGACTCAACCTAGTAAGCACACTCCTCTTTGTACCAACCAATTCTAATGGTAACATGCACAGAGATGTTATTGAAAAATTAATTAGTAAAAACATACTCATCATCATCAAGAATCTTTATTTCGGCAATATTTCAGCCATAAAAGAGCACATTAAAAAATATGTACACTATAAAATACAGTGATAAGACAGAACTACAATTTCATGATCAAGTGTACACCGAAACTACTAGCCACTATTTGCAATTATAAAACTCCTTTTGATCCAAATAGCATACAAATAATTCGAAAGTGCAAACACAATATGACCTGCAGTATCAGATTTAAATATCCTTAGTGCATCCGAACATTTCTTGAATCCTAAATTTCTGCAGATAGGTACTATCCATTTCTTCCTTAATCTACTATAAAGAGGACAGAAAAATAAAATATGGCATTCATCCTCGTTATTCATACCACAACCTGGACAATGGGAGTCCCTGGACAGGGACCATTTACTAGTAAGGCATGCTAAAGGAAGAGAGCCAAACCTCCATTGTATGTAAAGCTTCCTGGCCATGACAGGAAAAATTACATCCAGATAGTCTTCGAATAAGTATGCAGATTTGATCTCTAAGAACGATTTTACCATGCTACCATTCTGTGAATTATGCAGCCAGACATTAGAGCATCGAGATCTATAAAGCTCAGTAAATAGATTCCCTGAAATCTCGCTGCAGGCTGAAGCTGGATTAAGCCACATGTCGGTAAGGCCCATTTTCACAAGTTCATCTTTAATGTAGGAGAGCCAAGGAATATGCACTGCCTTGCCTAAACTCAGAATTTCTTGTAATTCAATTCTGTACTGCAGGAGCTCGGGGGTCAACCATATCCTCCTCCAAAACCTAAGGGGTTTGATGGCTAGTTCCTCCTGAATAGAGAGTATGCCCAGATCAAGTCTCAGCGGCAGGAGAGGTGTACTTTGGGGGAGCGAGAGCAACTGCCTCAGAAAATTATTCTCTGCTTTGATCAATCCAGGTCTGACGGCATGCCCCCACAATTCCCCACCGTACAGTGCTGCCGCTCTAGCCCTCGTTTTGTAGATTTCAAGGCCAGGGCTAATGGGTTTGTAAGTGGAGGCATTTGACATTTTTAATATTCCCCCCGCAATTTGGGTCAATTTAAGTTGTGATTTAACAAGATGGGGGGCCCAGGAGAGATTTTCACTTAGTGTAACACCTAAGTATTGAAATGTATGAACTCTCTCTAGCGCAACCGAGTCTAAAGTGGGGGGTGGTCTAGTGTGTGAGGAAGGGTTAAAAATCATGTATTTAGTCTTGTCTACATTTATCTGTAGACCATGTTCACAGCAGAAATTGTTAAAACCTTCCAATATGCGTTGGATCCCCATGGGTGACTTAGATAGAAGCAAGGTGTCGTCAGCAAACATTATAGCCGCGACTTTCTTGCCTGCCAACCTGGGTGCATCATTATTAGGCACTGCGTCCAGGTAAGATATCAACCCATTTACATATAAGCAGAACAAGGTAGGGGCCAGGACACAGCCTTGCCTGACTCCCTTGCTCACCGTGAACCTAGCAGACAAAACCCCCCTCTAGCGCACCTGACCTGAGCAAAGTTCTGGGTGTGTAGCCTCACCAATATCCCCAATAGGGAATTGGGAACTCCCAGATCTCGTAGAACAACCCAGAGTTTGCCCCTGGGGACAGTGTCAAACGCAGAGCGTAAATCGACAAACACCATATAGAGGCTGACACCCTCTATTACCACAGTTTTCCAGTACAGCATAATTAATCGGAAAATCTGATCCATGGTGGATGTTTTGCTTCTAAAGCCGGCCTGGTATGGCGAAAGGATTTCATTCTCATCGGTCCACTCCTGCAAACGATCTAATATAAGTCGTGCAAATATTTTTGGGGGGACGTCAATGAGGCTGATGGGCCTGTAGTTAGCGGGGAGCAGGAGGAACCCTTTTTATATATATTCTAGATCGGAAGTTGCTGCATATAAAGATTTGAAGTGGGATTCCCACACCCCCGCATCTAAATTAACTTCAATTGCGTTACGGGGTTCCGCACACCCTGAATTCACAATAGCCCAGAATCTTCTCAGTTCCTTATTGGCAAGTGCAGAGGCTAAGTTCTCCCATCTCTCCCAGTCCCAGTCTATTTTTGCCTGCTTTAGTACTTCTTTATAGGCAAGCCTGAGGGCACGAATCGTTAGCCTATCACCGCCAATTTTAATGGCGTTAATCAAATCAGATTTGGATCTCCTACATGTGGCATTGTACCATGAGGAAGTGGTAGTCCTGGGCTTCCTGTTAGAAGTGGTAGGGTTAAGAATACCTGCAAGAGTGTCAACCAAATCCTGGTGGAGAATAAGCAGGTTCGCCGAAGTGTCCGAGGACAACCCTTGGGCCCAGATATCACTTGCCATTTTGAGCAAGGGGAGGATGGATGTATATAAACTAGAGAGTGCGTCCCTCCTCTCACGCAGAATCGCCCACTTTACCCTCCTCCTGTTGTTAGTAATAACCAGGCCTGGGTCAGTAGTCGGTTCCATGTGGGCTTTCGCTGGTTTGGGCAGTTCCATTTTCAACAACAGTGCGTTGTGATCACTGTCCGTTCTATTCAATACCTCCAGATCCACAATCCTTGACCACATCCTGGTCTGAACCATGATGTAGTCTAGATGGGATTCCTGATCTTTTTTATTGTAGGTATACTTGGAGGGAATATCTGAGGGCATCCGACCATTAACCGCCCTAACTGAATTATGGAGGGTTAGGGTCCTAATCTGCATGGCCAATGGAGTCCAAGCCTTTGCAAAAGTGGACCTACATTGAGGGATTCCCCAAAACTCGTCTTCATCCAATATTGACCCCTCATTCAGCCCTTGCAAAGGCTCGTAATGGCAGTTAAAGTCTCCTGCAATCACATAGTGAATGTCTCGATTTAAAGATTTAAGAAAAGATTATAATTCCCCAATGGTGTTAGATTCCTTTGCCAAGGCAGTAGGTCGGGAATACACATTCACTAGAGCCAGTTTGTATAGATTGGGCCATATCAAAAGGACGCATAGGATGTCATCCGAGTTAGTCTGAATCAATTCCACCCTACAGCCCAGATGAACGCCGACCCACGTTGACAAACCACCGGAGGGACGGCCCTTGCCTCCCCATCGAGCTAAGATATTATAGGCCGCAAACCCCACTCTATGAACCTCCTCCCTGGCCCAAGTCTCCTGGAATAGGATCACATCAGCAGTGTCAACAAAAGTACCCCATGCTGGACAGGCTAGCTTATTTTTCAAACCCGCCACATTCCATGATATTAAATTCATGTACTGTGGGTAGCACGGGGGATGTGGTGAGGGGTCCAGTAGGCGGAGAGAGCCACACTGCTGGTATCTTTCAGATGGCCGGGGAGCAGCAGTGCCAACACTTTCTGGAATGACTGGTAATTGCTGGGGATCAGAGGTCAATGTAGAATTCTCAAGGGGGACACTACTAATGATCCGTACGGGGGTAGAGGGGCTCCCCTGGTTGCAAGGTGGCAAGATCCTTTCCCTTATTAACTCAATAGGCTCTGAGCCTTTAGTACTACCATCCAGTGAACCCAGTGCCACATGTTTATACCTGGCCAGTCAGTCAACCTGATCGAGGCAACTGAACCTATTTGAGCAAAGGGGATAGGACCATTTTAAGTCATAGGGGGCTTGCCTTGGTTGCCCACCACCTCCCCTATGCGAGTGCGGGATATAGGTCCAGCCAGTTTCTTCTGGCCTCAATTGTTCATTGGGGTAGAAGTAGGAGAGAGGGTGCACCCCAATTTTTGTGTCTGAGCGAAAAGTGTCCCAATTACTGATATAATCTGCTGTCCGTGCGTCCCGAAAATTAACTATGACGCAATCGCCAGGTATATTCTTAGGGGTGCCCCCCACCCAACTTACACTTCTGGCCATAATAATCTTGCATCTGGCATGCAGAGGCAAAGGCCTATGAGTTGTGAGCCAGTGTATTACCTTATTTTTCAGGTTGGGAAAATCGTCAGTACTGGGGTCATTAATTTCAGGAACCCCAGTAAGAACAACCAGGTAAGGGCTTGCTTCCGGGGGCAGATCTAGTCTCAGGGAGGGCCTAGAAGCATCTCCCTGAATGTGCTTCCGTTCCAACCTCCCATTTGCACTATCTTTGACCGAAGGGGCCTTTCCTGTGATAATACAATCTGTGTGATGATCGTTGGGGGGCCTGGCTTGATGTTGCACTTGTGGGGGAATATGTAAAGTAACCGGGGCTGGCTGAGGTATGACAGGTGGAATAATGGATGGCCGAGTGTCTCGACAGACAACAGAAGGGTCAAGCACTACCCCCCCATCCCTAGCAGTGGAACCACATTTACAAGAACATGGGGGAGGTGATTTGTTATTAGCACCATCTACTAAACCCCTTATTTGATGTTCAAGCTTAGCGAGAAGAGTCACCATACCCTCCAACCTTGATTCCAAAGGACCCAAGAGGGTACGCAGCAGTAAGTCGAGTTGTTGCGATGGTATTGCATCCCCAGGTGTCTGTGTCAAAGGGGTAGGAGAAGCATGTGACTGTACAGGGGGATCCCCAGAGGACTTAGAAGAAATAAGGGCTAGGGGTGAAGAACAGCTTCCCAGGGTTTCTGTTTCTATGGCCACTGTATTAGCCTCTGGAACTATGATGGTATGTTGTTTTGTTTGTTTAGCTCCCCCTAACTTGGTACTGACTTTTCCAGAAGATTTGGGCTTGGTCTTCGAGTTCAGCCCATCATTAATGACCCTTTTTTTACGCAGGATCGGTCCTTGTCTGGGCACTGGGGGGGATAAAATTCTCGAGTTTGTCGTGAGATCGTTACCACTCGAGGAATCACTGTCGGAGATATCATCCACAAATTGGGTGAGAGGTAGAATGGTATTGCTAGCACCAGTACCATTAGGGGTACGCGCAGTTGCAAGAGGGCCCAGAGAAGATCTCCTAGCTAGGGCCAAGTCCTGCGACACTCTGCGCTCCATGAGTACAATACCCTGATCAATCACCGAGTTAGCTCTTACTATAAAACGATCTAGAGTGCCTGTCAGATTACCCTTGGACACATGATTCCTACCCTCTTTGGCTGCCATTTCTCAGGTGCTATAAACACAGTAAATCAATCGTGGTAGTTAAGCGTCAATATATCCTGCAATGGACCAATGGAAAAATAATTGACCACGGTTGATGTTCAATACAGTATGATGGGTTAAAATGAACACATACGGCTTAGTCCGCAGATGAAAGAGGAGGGGCCCGGTCCGGTCTCTCTCGGTCTCAAACGGGCTACAACGGGCCCGCCCTTGGCCCGGGCTTCGCCCGCGCTGCGCCCCGCACGCGTCCCGCTCACGCGAGAGGTGGTAAAAGTTAAATAGGCAGGAGGAGGAGTCGGGAAGAGGAACCAGGTGCAGGGAATCAGCAGTTGAGAGAAGCACCCTGGTCCTCGCAGTCCCATGGGAGAAAGAGTTTCACTTTAAAAGCCCCGTGCCTTTAAAAATATTGCAGCGTGCTGTCCTCGCCGGGATCCTTTAGATAGGAGAGTTCTTGCCCATCCAAAGCGTGGTACTGTGTCCTGAGCCTACGAGCGGCACCCGCGAAGCGGGGGCCGCGAGGCGTAATGTAGTGGCCGAGGGAGGAGTCGGGAAGAGGAACCAGGTGCAGGGAATCAGCAGTTGAGAGAAGCACCCTGGTCCTCGCAGTCCCGTGGGAGAAAGAGTTTCACTTTAAAAGCCCCGTGCCTTTAAAAATATTGCAGCGTGCTGTCCTCGCCGGGATCCTTTAGATAGGAGAGTTCTTGCCCATCCAAAGCGTGGTACTGTGTCCTGAGCCTACGAGCGGCACCCGCGAAGCGGGGGCCGCGAGGCGTAATGTAGTGGCCGAGGGAGGAGTCGGGAAGAGGAACCAGGTGCAGGGAATCAGCAGTTGAGAGAAGCACCCTGGTCCTCGCAGTCCCGTGGGAGAAAGAGTTTCACTTTAAAAGCCCCGTGCCTTTAAAAATATTGCAGTGTGCTGTCCTCGCCGGGATCCTTTAGATAGGAGAGTTCTTGCCCATCCAAAGTGTGGTACTGTGTCCTGAGCCTGCGAGCGGCTCCCGCGAAGCGGGGGCCGCGAGGCGTAATGTAGTGGCCGAGGGAGGAGTCGGGAAGAGGAACCAGGTGCAGGGAATCAGCAGTTGAGAGAAGCACCCTGGTCCTCGCAGTCCCGTGGGAGAAAGAGTTTCACTTTAAAAGCCCCGTGCCTTTAAAAATATTGCAGCGTGCTGTCCTCGCCGGGATCCTTTAGATAGGAGAGTTCTTGCCCATCCAAAGCGTGGTACTGTGTCCTGAGCCTACGAGCGGCACCCCGCTCGTAGGCTACTATCCTTCCATAAGAAAGTTGGCTATGGGATATTCTAAAATGAGCTGCTGGGAAATAAGTGATCTAATAGACAATGGTGAAGCTAGTATCCAACAAAATGAATACTCACTAATTATGTAATTTAGAGGGCCAACCACTATAAGGCTCCAAAGCTATTTAAATGGCCAGGAAATGGCCGAGGGAACAATAGTAAACAAATCAAATAACGATCTTAGGAACCTGGTCACTGAATGAAGCGGTAGGGTGGGAGACGAAGTGCCTGGCACAACAGAGTATGCCAGTATGGCAGGGGGGGCATATATACCCTCCTCAGGTCCTTGTCACACAGGAAGTGACGCGCCTAGCGCGCCACAGGCAAAGGGGGACTCCTCCCTGAGTCCCAACATCAGAGGGGGTGGATTGGTGCCCAAATGGCACTAAAGGTGCCGCCCACTTAGGGTGGCCCCCTCCGTGGGCGACGGGCAGCCACATAGTGACAATATTGGCAACACACCCCACCCACACAACAACAGAGCATGCATGCTGATTAAATAAAAACACAACACAACTTTTGTTTTGGGAAATTATTGCTGCAGATTTATTCTCCATCTCATTCCGGCGAAACCCATCCGCACAAACTGGGTTTGTGAAAATCCCTGCGTCCAATTCCGGCACGCCGCCCACTGTGACACCCTGGCGACAAATGAGTGCTCGATCACCCATACCTGGAATCCTGGTAAATTAAAGGACACCATTCTTGGGGAGAGGAGTTGGCCTAATGGCTAGGGTGGTCGACCTCGAATCTGGAGAACTGGGTTTGAGTCTCGGCAATGACGCTGAACATCCTGTGATCACTGAATGAAGAGTACAATATGATCAGAATCTTGCCTAACACTTATCTCCAAATTGATATATAGCAGGAATCAGTCGAAGTTTTCTGTGAGAGCGCAAGTCAAATGTGGGGGGCACCCAGCTCCAAATGCACGAGACTGCAGACACTACGCCAGCCTTGTATTAAATGTGTGGCCATCGCATAAGGCTGTATTGAACTGAAACACTAGTCTGAAACTTTACTGTTGGCCATGCTAAATTGGCATGTGAAGCGTTTATGGCAAAAAGGACGCTATTGGGAAAAGTAGCATGCAGTTGACTTTTGGTTTACCTACTGAAACTCAGCAAGCAGTGCCGAAAGAAATTAATCGATAATGACTTGGCGTGGAATTAGCTAGATGAATCTAATGGTTGGTGTGATGATATCACATACTAATGAAAGAGTATATGGGATAAGAGGCTATTGAACTTAGGTGGAATTCTTGTGATAAACTCATTATGGAGGCTGTTAATGGAATTACATGGTTCGCAATAGAGAACAACTCCAGCTGCCATTTTGGAATTGGATAGGTGAAAATGATGATGGAACGGATCTATACAAATTCCAGTAAATACAAAAATATCATATGAAAAGGAAAAGACTTATATAAAGAGAATGTTCAATGTTTAGATCATGTCTAAAAGCATAAGGTAAGCAGAAACGTATTAGTGAAGTACATAAAGGCAATGTAGGTGAATATGTTCTATGGTAATAAGTGACATTACAGTGTTGCTAATGAAACAAGTATAACATTTCCAAATCCATCAATTTTCTTTCAATTAAAGAAGACAATTTACTGTCTCTTTGAGGGTTTAATCAATTCAATTATCTGCATGATCACCAAATGCGCCAACAGAGTTGCTACGATAAAACCAAGAAAATCTAAAAAAAAACTCAAAATAAGCCCCAGTGCTCAGAACCACCAAGCATAACTGCTACCGACTTGAGAAACAACAGTGCACCATGATGATTCCCTCCAACAGAGCTGCTCACAAAGCAGCCTTCAGCAACTTCCACCAGCGCATCAAGGAAGCCTAGAGAGCAGCCTTCACAGCTCACATCGATTCAGAACTCTTCAAAATTGTCAAGGAATTCTCCAACCCAACAGCTACAGAGAACTCCATCCACCCCTCCCAAGAACTCTGCAACACTCTCTCAGACTACTTCCACAGCAAGATCTCAGCCATCTACAACAACTTCAACCCCCAACCCACTGCCCTCAACCTCAACAGCCTGAACCTACCAGCACACACTAGTCGAACTCTTACCATCTGGTCTCGGCTCACCACGCAGACCACCACTGCCACCATGTCTTCCATCCACTCCAGGGAACCCTATTATCCCTGCCCCCATTATCCCTTCAACCTCGGAACTAACCCCACCAGCATGGAACTCACCAGTATCATCAATACCTCCATTTCCACAGCAGTCTTCCCAGCCAGTTGGAAACACACAGAGGCTAGACCCCTCCTAAAGAAACCCTCTGCTGACCCAAGGAGACTCAAAAAATTATCGACCAATCTCCCTGCTCCCCAATCCAGCCAAGGTACTCAAGAAGGCCATTAACCAACAGCTCACTAAATACTTGAAAGAAAACCACCCACTCGACATCTCACAATCAGGATTCTGCACCAACCACAGCACTGAGACCGCGCTGATCGCCTCTACAGATCCCATCAGCGCCCTCCTCGATCACCGAGACAGTGGTCCTGATCCTCCTCGACCTCTCTGCTACATTCAACAACGTTTCGCACTACACCCTCATCAACAAACTCTACAACATCAGCATACAGTAAAATGCCCTCAAGTGGATCACTTCCTTCCTTACAGGACACACTCAGACCATCCAGCTGCCTCCCTTTAGCTTTCAACCCAAAGACATCATCTGCGGCATGCCCCAAGGATTCTTTCTCAGCCCCCCATTCAACACCTACATAACCCACCTCACAGACATCGTCAGATCCCATGGCCGCAACATAATCTCATATGCCGATGACACACAACTCATCCTCCCACTGTTCGAAGACCCCTCCGCTGCCAGAAGCAACTTCTGCGACTCCATGACAAATGTAGCCAACTGGATGAGAGACAGCTGCCTAAAACTCAACTCTGACAAGACAGAAGTACTCAGCTTTAGGAAGCCAGCAGAACTCGGACCAACACCCACGCCGACATACTATGCACGTGACCAACGCATCATCCTTGACAGCGAAGTGACCATGAAAAAACAAGTCAACACAGTCACCTCCTCCTGCTTCCACACCCTTCGATGCTCTCCAAAATCCTCAGATGGATCCCAATCAACACCAGAAAAACATCACTCAGACCCTCATCACCAGCCGCCTCAACTACGGAAATGCTCTCTACGCCGGCATCTCAACCCGCTCCTTCGAAGACTCAAGATATACAGAACGCTGCAGCCAGAATCATCCTGGAACTGTCCATATTAACCAACATCACCCCCCCCACCTCAGAAACCTCCACAGGCTCCCCATCCGGTAGAAATGCTAATTCTTCAAGATCCTCACGCATGCCTGCAAAGCTCTACACAACGAAGCAATGGCCTACATCAACTGATCCAGCGCGACTGAGAGAGAGTCGGGGAAAAAGAGAGCAAATTTACAACTATCCTTCCTGCGTCGCAGACTCAACATCACACTAGCTCATTCACACACGCATTCATTGGTGGGGCCCATAACACCAATACTCATACATTTCCTCTCATGAGTCTGCACACAGGAGGGATGAGGATTACGCGCTGGACATGTGGGTGGGGTACCTTATAACCTATAGATTCCTAATCCTAGACATCAAGGCACTCCGCTCACTTGGTCGACAGACCAATTAGCTGGATTGGTTGCTGGTGATTTAGAACCAGCTAAAACACATTTAAAACTCAGAATCCTTAATTCTCTTTAACGAAGAACCACAAACTCATAATTTCTGTTAATCAATATTTGTTTATCTAAAATTTCATTGTAATTAATATTAGCGTTTGTCTCTTCAAAAGTTTAGAATTTCTAGATCAATTTAGTTAAATCACGGAACATCATATTTACCTATTCTGGCTATCTGGGTTTTCTCTAATTCATTTGCTCTGCATAACCGAATTTTGTCGTTAAATTGTCCAAATAAGAAGGCCAGAGCTCACAGTCCGTAAATCCTTTGCTCAGCACGTTACAGTCACAAAGATGGTCATAGGACCAGAAATCGTGCCAGCATCCGTCATCGCCTGTGGGGTCAAAGAGGGTGTGCAGTCATAGTAACCGCTGAATGTGCGTGCCCCTCCCTATTCTACTACTATTTTTATAATAAATTTCGGGATAACATGAAACATTTTTGGGCGGAGAATGATTTCTATTGGCTGGGGCCAAATGTCCGATTTTTGGACAGTCCATGTTCACATGGATTTCGCCGAGACGTTTCCGGTGATGATCCAATACTGATTGTTGCAAAGTTTCATCTTCTATTTGTATGAGTCAATTGTCTTTTATACTACTTTCTTTCATCCGGGGTCTTGGCAGTCCACCAATATCCTATCCTTGACAGGGACAGGGTGTATAGAGGTCGTTAGGAAGTTCACGGAGCCAGCCGAGTCTGCGGAGTAGACTTCGCGCTTCACGATACGGTGGCCACGTCTGAACTCGGTTTCTGCCGCCATTTTCTGATAGGCCCAAATGTCAACTTAAGCTAAACAAACACAAAAGAATCATTAATAAAAAGAAATGATGCTTCTGATGTTATGCCCTTACTAATCCCTTTATATATTAGTATTTTCCTAGCATATAGCGACATTTAAAGCAATATATTCACCTTTACGGTCCTCCACGAAAATGCAAAAGTTACAAAAGCAACATGAATCATGCGATATCTAATTACCACATATACTACTATTAATATGCGTACGTATTTTAGTTATTAGAGTTATTTTGCCATGCAAATAGCAAGTTCCTACGTGTAATTTGTGTATGCAAATGTTAGTGTAGGAAAGTGGAATCTGACTATATGGTTGCCCCCACTTTTTTTCTGGTGTTTTGATGGTTTTTGACTAGTCTGGCTGGAATCCTGCTATTCAGGACCCCAGCCTATCTGCTTACTCCTTTAAACATGGAGTGCATATTAGATGCAGTAGTGATTGGATACTGTGGTACCTTATGAGCCCCTAGTATATGGTACCTTAGGTACCAAGGGCATAGGTACTTCACAGGCCTACCAGGGGATGAAGCATGTATTATGCCACCCCTGGGAAGCAGACTAAATCTGACACCACAGGCCTGCTACTGCAGCCTGGCTGAGGTAGTGTTAGCACTCCTCACTGAGGTATAGGTTCCCTATATCTCACCTTACACATGCATATAAACCTATCAGTCACCCCTAAGGCAGGCCCTATCAATCCTGAGGGCAGGGTGCTTGGTTGCCATGTGAGGGGGTGCCCCTGCCTGAGCAGGGCCCCTCTGCAGCCCTCAGAGTCTATTCTCTGTAGCTGTTTGTGGATGCGGTTAAACCATATACTCTTAAGCGCATTATAACCTAGCGGTAAATGCTAACTTTGGGATGGCTGCATCTAACATGTTGTGTTTGGTGTCAAATGCTTTGGAACCATACATCCACACCAGTAACTGGTGTGGGAGTATGATCCCACCCTTCTAGAGGGATAGACATGTACCCACTGTGGAAACACGGTAGAATCCTGAAGAGCCCTGGCATCACAAAATGGATGCCACCAGCACAGACACTGGGCTGCCCTCCTGCTGCTGACCGAAACTCACAGTGGAGGAGGCCCAACAATAGGCATACTGTCACAGGGAGGTGTAACCACCTTCCAGACAGGATTTAGTGTATTGGGGCTGGGTGGGTGCACTCCTGGAGTGCTTTGAAGTCCTGCACTGGGGGAGCAGTAGGCTCCTCTGTGCATATGCCAGCTCAAACCGGTTCAGGGGCTACCAGCCCCTGCTGTGATGCGAAACTGGACAAAGGGAAGTGGGTGTAGCCACCCACTCCCCTGACCCTCCCATAGGAGTGGTCATAGAGCTAGTCCCTCCCTTCCTTGTAGTATAAGTTAGGGGACCCTTGCCATTGCAAACTAGATACCCCTGAAGAAGAATCATGGACCCTCGACGTTCCACTACCTTTGGAAGACTGAAGAATCTCCCTTGGAGTCAAGGAGTGACTCCCCTGCTTGGCAGGCACCAAAACTTTGCATCAAAGGTCGCAAACATTCCCACTCCCGCCGGAGTCTGAAGTCCCTACAGCCCTGGAAGTGGATTTCCTGACTTCTTAATGGTCATTGTGAGTCCCCAGTGAAGCTGAGGAGAGTGGACCCCACGAGTGATGAGGGACAGCAATTACTGGGTACCATGCACTATTGTCAAGTGCAACCCCTTCACGATGTTCAATGAACTTGTGCTTTGGACTACATGTGGCCCAAGCCTCCAGCAGGATTCCCTCTGAAAATCAGAGGCCTACCTTGTCCCGAGTGACCGTGGGCTCCTGGTGAGTGAATCCTCCTGCGGTGTCTTTGCGATCCCTTGCCGGTTGGCTTGTGGGTCCCCTGAAGACTTTTCTACAGAACCAAAGGGCTCCCCTGGTTGCTCCAGGCCTGCCCTGACTTACCCTTGCTGGGTGAGTCCCTCAGACTTTGCTGGTCTGCACCGCTGACTTTCTTCACTTTCCACAAGACTTGCTGTTGCCAAGGCTTGTTGGCTTCAATCTGGTTGCTGATACCTCAGTAAGCTGCAGACTTTGTGGGACACTCCGAATCCAACTCCTGGTTGTTGTCGACACCTCCTGGACGTCGTGGCTGAAGAGTCAAGACACCAATGATCACCTGAAATCACCCGACTACTGTGGGGATCCAGCTTCCAGGCCCCGAGTCACTGGCAAGTGACTTTGAACACTGTCTCCTCTGCTTTCAGGTCTTCTTTCTTCAGAATCCAGCCTTGGATTCCACCGGACACTTCTCCTGTCTTCACAAGCAGCAAGTCTTCTTTGGCTCCCATTGAAAATGACACCACGACCGACACCAAAAGACACCTATGCACCCGGCTTCCCTGGGTGAGGTAACTCGAGTACTCGGTGCTCCTGTGTGTGTTGGCTCTAGAACTACTTACCCTGTAAGTGACTTGCTTGTAGACTCTCCCGAAGTATCCTAAAACTTTAAAATTCCAACCGCGACTTGCTCCATTGAAGTCTATTGGGATCCGCGGCTGTGTTCTCACACTGCATGCGTTTCCCGTGGGTCCTTTACTTACCTGCCTTTGGTGGATTAGTGAGGCCCCAGCACTTCTGAAGACCTTAGGCCTTCTCCCTTCTCAAGTCGTTCTTCTTATACCTCTTTTTTAGTATATGGTCTGGTACGCCCCTAGGGCCCCAGCCATATTAGTGCTTAATTTGTTGTGAAATGTTGATTTGTGCATATGTCCTTGACTTCTAATCTCATAAAGAGATTAGTAGAGTGTGTCTAGTAATAAATACATATATATATTATATATATACCTATGTGGTGTCCTTTCATTTAGTGATTCAAGAGATTATAAGGTAAAACAAGCTGCTTTACATTCCTCCGAGACTTAGCCTGAAGGCTGCTCTCCACAGCTACCACTAGGATAGCTTTCTTTAAAAGGTTGTCTTAAACCTATCTACTATAAGAGTCGAATTGTACTGGTGCAAGGTGGCCACTTTAACTAGTGACCAGCATATACCAGGCCAACTTCTCACAGTTAGTTATAATAAATCACATCACACCAATAATACATTATTATTAGTAGGTTATTCAATTAATACTTTCATGCAAAATAGAGGAGGTATACAAAAGTTTGCACTGTCTGCTCCATGAATCCCCCTTTGGTGATTTTTAACATCACCACACTACCTTTAAATTTTGAAAAAAATGTAGTAAAATAAATAAATTCAATTCTCTTATTTATTGTGTTAGTTCACATAACTGTTTCACCTGTCTCTTCTTCTCTTGTTTTCCTATACATATTGTCTTTCCATTCTTCCAATTCTACTTCAAATTCCCTTTCTTTTCTTTCTTTCTCTTTGCTTCTTACAGTTTCTCTTTTTATGTGTGTTCGTAATTTTCTTTTCTTGTTACATAAACATCCTAGTCTTAAAATTAATACAAAAATAATCATACATGTTACTGGAAATAATATTTTACCAATAAAGGTACTACCTAGCTTTAGTAAAAAGTTCTTAATATTAGAAAACTTTTTCCCAATCTTTTCCCAAATACCTTCAACCTCCAGTGGAACAATTTCCTCATGCAAATCAGTTATATTCTTAATGTATGTCTTCAAATCTTGACTTTCGTCAGGAATGTAAGTACAACAATGTTGAACTTTCAGCATTCCACAGACTCCACCCTCTTTTGCCAAAATTATATCAAGGGCAAGTCGATTTTGCATTACCATGGCACGCATGGCAACCATTTCAGTATTTACCAATAAAAATCCTCCAGCGGTGCTTGTTGACAAGTGATCTACTACTGTTGATGGTTTTCTAATTTTGTGTGCATTCAGAGATATTCCCACTGCTGGTATCAACGCACCGAAAATGTCTCCTACAATTTCTGACCAAGATTCTCTTTTTCTACGTGTTAGTTGTCTACCTAACTCATGTGCACCATCTTTTCCTCTTCCCACATGGAATATCTTTGGGAAAACGAGGCCTAGATAACATGTGCCATACCAGTGATCTGGCAATCGATAATATGCTTTGTTCCCGCAGATAAAATATAGTCCATGGGATACTGGATCATTTCCTCCTTTAAATCCCCATCCACCCATGATTCTATAAGTATCATGGCAATCACTTGTACCTACAAAGTAATTATCATATGCAGTTTGATTCCTTCTAATACACAACTACCCTTTCCGAGGCCAATCTAAAGCCATTGCTGGACTAGCTTCTCCTTTCAAATGTTTTTCTCTTTCAACATCCCAGACGGTCTTTTCTTCTTTTCCCTCAGGTACTTTCCTTTGCATTTTTAATCTCCTTTCTTCAACCAAATCCAAGAAAACTTTCTCTTCCTTCTTTAAAGTGCAAGTTAGATTGTTTCTAAATATTGACTCTAATGTTAATTCTTTAGTTTCTAAGAAAAAATCTCCTAACACTTTAGCAGGCTTAACTTTATTCAACTTGTTAATTACAGGTACTTGTGAAAATACATTATCTACATCTGAAAAGTAATATTCTAATTTCCCTATTTTGTAAAACAAACTTGCTAGTACACTACATGTTATTCCATATGTTACTGGGAGTTGATGGTAAGTCACTCCCTCAGATACAGAAGCCGGCAACTGCATGCAGACGTAACAATCCCTTACATCCATCGTCTTCACATATTCGTATAGTAATTTTGAAAATACATTGTTAGAAAAATCAGTTATAGACCTGTCTTTATGTAAATAATTTCTATCTATTTTAGTCGGATATACCTTCTGAATCTTTTTTATATTAGTTTTATTCTCACTATGTCCTTCTATTGTTTCTAGTGTAACCTTAAATGAAACCATTAACGCCAACTCACTCCACAGAAGCATTAGTAATGCTGTACAACAACAACACATTTTGAACCATCTTCTAAGGAACACACATTTAGATTTTCTACTTTCTGTGTTTGCCATTTCGAAAAATGATCAGTGTCTTTTGACTTATCCTCTTCTACTTCACAACTAGTTTTGTCTAACCCAAGGCTCTAAGCACCTACTTGGTTCTTTTCATTTTATGTCTTTTTCCAGTAATTTATTGTTTCTTCACTTTGAACACTTTTTATCTTTTCAGTTTGGCATTTGATCATTTTTCACTTTTCTTTCGTAATCTTGTTGCAGAATTTCCTGAACATCCGTCTCTTCTCCGATGTCGGACAAGATAACTCTCAGGATTTCCGATTCTTCATCTTCCTCAACCACTCCTGGTACAGTCACCTCTAGATCCCCTTGACTGTCTGCCTCTTCTTTTACTTCAGGCAGTGCCACATATGACCATTCCGGCGACTTATACTTCTGGTTAGGTTTTCTCGTTCTCTTATTTTCTTCTGCTGTTGTTTGTTCCATGTCTTTCAATTTCTCTTGGCTAGACACTTCATTCACCTGTTCAGCCCTAGATGAATTTACTCAGTTCTCCATGCTCTCTTTCTCAGGACTCGACCTTCTGGTACTTCTTCTTCACTGTCCTCTGACTCAGTATTAACTTGACTTTTACTTACAGTACTTCTTCTTTCCACCACTTCTTTTTTATTACCTACTTCTGTCCCTCCTCTTGGTTCTTCCACACAATCTTCCTGCTGACTAACCGTCCCTTCTTTTACCTGGATGTGTGAGTTCCCTACAACTCCTCGGGGGTCTTCCGCATAATTATTTCCCTCACTCTCTGTATCTGATACCTTACAATCTAATTTTGTTACTTCAGGTGGAATTTTTCTTGAACTTTCATTCAGGACTATCTTATCAAGAATTTCTTTTACAGTCTCTTCACTGTTTTTGCTCTCATTCTTATGTGCTTGAACAGGTTCGGTGTCTGATTCTGAGCTGGTGTCCGAAATCTGTAACTTTCTTCTTAAAGGAAGGTTCTCTGGTGCAATAACTGGACTTTGTTCTGATTCCCCCCTTTCAGGAATTTGTCTCGTTCCTGTTTCTTCAGTATCTGATTCAGAGATTGTATCTGACTCTTCAAAGTATTCTCCTTCCTTGTTATCCACTGGGTTTGGAATTCGCAAGGTGTGACTAGCATGAATCCAGTTCTTCACTCCTGCACATTTTACTGCTGTTGTCGTAGTCAAGATCACCTGACGTGGTTTTCCCCAACGTGGGACCAAACAGTTTCGTCTTCTGTGCACTTTTATTCACACCCAGTCCCCTGGGCTCAAATCATGAGCTGGTTTCTTTTCAAGAGTGGTGGCATCCGATCCAACCTGATGGAACACAGAATCAACGGAACCCCTTGCAATAATCCAACACCAAGTCATCAGATATAAGCAAAAGCTTGTTGACTGGTATGAAAACATGTCACATTGCTCTTCCCATGACAATTTCATGGGGACTCAGACCTGTATTCCTATCTGGAATGGATCTAATAGTCATGAGTACCAGAGGCAAAACATCAGGCCATTTCAAACCTGTGGCTAAACACATTTTTCCCAGTCTGTTTTTAATGGTGCCATTTACTTGCTCCACCACACCAGAAGCCTCTGGGCGATAGGCACAATGTTGTTTCTGTTGTACATTCAATGCTTCACAAATTACCTTCATGATTTCATTATGGAAATGTTTTCCTCTATGTGACTCAATCGTGACTGGAAAACCAAACCTAGGAATGAACTCTCTCAATAATAGCTTGGCTACCGTAATTCCATCACTTCTTCTCGTTGGATATGCTTCCATCCATCGAGAGAACAGACAAACCATCACTAAAACATACCTAAACCTGTTACAAGGGGGCATTTCAATGAAGTCAATCTGCATTCTGGTGAAAGGCCCTCCTTCTCGACCTTTCGTTCCCAGACTTACCACTGTTTTTCTTCCAGGATTGAACTGCTGACATATAAGACATCTCTGACAAAGACTTTCAGCTACAAGTCTAAATTTTGCGTTATACCATGTCTGTTTAAAAATTCTGATCATTGCATTTCTTCCTACATGTGCTTGTCCATGATACATCCGTGCCATGGCAGACACCATGCTATCAGGCATAACTGGTCTTCCATCCCGATAAATCCACACATGATCTGTTTCCCTTGGTGCACATCCTGCTTTTACCCATTGTCTCATTTCCTCATCACCTGCTTCTTCCTGCAGCTGCCTTACTTCTTCCCAGGTATTCACAGTGTTAGTAAACAACAAGGGGCATGAATTCATTTCTCTTTCTCTTCCCCTATTAATAGAATTCTGATTTTGTGCGCAATATTGAGCCATATCGTTTGCAAACTGATTGCCAGCCGATACGTAATCGTTGGACCTTGTGTGGGCTGCACACTTCACAACAGCTAACTGCTTAGGCAGCTGTATCGCCTCAAGTAATTTTCCAACTACTTCAGCATTCCTTATAGGAGTTCCACTTGATGTCAAAAATCCTCTTTGGGACCAAATTTGGCCAAAATCATGCACTACACCGAAGCCATATTGACTATCGGTTATCACAGTCACTCTCACATTCTTTCCCAACTTACATGCTCTTGTTAAGGCAAATAGTTCACCAACTTGGGTTGATTGTACTCCGTTCAGACACGATGCTTCTAATACAGCTGCTACTGTGCATACTGCATATGCTGCTCTCAGAATTTCCTCATCTGTTCTCAAGCATGACCCATCCACAAACATCACATAGTCACTTTCTGTCAAAGGTACATCTTTTATATCAGGTGGGGGTTTGGTACAGAAGTCAAGCACTTCCAAACAGTCGTGATCCACATCATCTCTGACTTCCACATTCTCGGCATCAGGTAGTAATGTTGAAGGATTCACTTTTAGACATCTCACCAGGCTCACATTCGTTGCACCTAGGATGACTTTCTCATATTTAGTCAGACGACTATGCGTCATGAACTGAGTGCGGCTCCTTGTTAAAAGGATTGCCACATTGTGAGGTACAAACACTCTCACAGGATATCCCATCACAATTCCTTCACTCTGTTCCAAACTCTTGCAAGTGGCTGCTACAGCTTTCAAACAACCTGGCAATGCTACAGCTACAGGGTCTAATTTAGCTGAGAAATATGCAATTGGTCTCCTTAGTTTTCCATGTTTCTGTATTAATACAGAAAGTGCACATCTATTTCTTTCGCTGCAATAGAGTTCAAACTCTTTCTCACAGTCAGGCATACCAAGAGCTGGTGCTTCACACAAACTGTCTCTCAATTGTTTAAAAGCCGTTAATTCCTCTTTATTTAATTCAATGGGGTCTTTTACATCACTTCTCGTCAAGCGTACCAAAGGTTTTGCAATCAGGCAAAAGTTGCTTATCCACTCACGACAATATCCAACCATTCCAAGAAACATTCTCACTTCTCTTTGTGTCATTGGGGCCCTCATTCCTTTCATTATCTTGATTCTATGTGCAGTTACTTTTCTCAGTCCTTTTTAGGTCTCGCCTTGCTATCGTGTAAGCGATCGCGAAGCGAGACTATAGTAAGGGGCTTTTAAAAGTGCTCCCAAAAGCGGATTTCATGGCGAGCACGCGCACAATCACGCGCATCGTGCCGCCATGCAATCCGCTTTTGGCATCGTACTTCAAAGGGTCTGCTCCCCTGCCTGGAATGCGCTCCCCCGACCCCGCCAAGCGCACGCGCCATGCTCCGCCGGGCTTGTCTTGTGTTTTTTAAACCAGCCTTGTTTTCCTCCTCCCTAAGCAACATCTCTTCCCCTGTCTTATGGCTACTGAAGCAAAAGCTTCCTCCTTCTACTTGACCCCCTCCCATCACCAGCATAGTGTTCAAGATGCTCCTGCACTATTGCCACACACGAGCGCGTGCATTTGTAAATGAACGGCACCACATTCACTTTAGGCGCGCCTTTAATTGTATTTATTTTCATTTATTTCCCGAACGCACACAGCAGCCTGTTCTTCCCCCATCCCCCAATTAGCCCCTCCCGATGTTCTGTTGAGAGATCTCGCTGTCCTGTCCGACCCTCATCTACCCACCCCTCCTCCACTCTTAACCATTTCCCTTTGCTGCTGTCTCCTGAGCGCCCCTCTCTTGTTTTCTTTCCCTCACAACAAAATGTTTCCAAAGGATGTATGGACGCTCTTGCACAAGCAGCTTGTTTGACAACTCAATGTCTGGGGATTCTTTCGGTCCCAAAATTCTACTTTTTTCCACTTGCACATTTGATATAGAGCTTTCAAAGGTTTGAGAGTTTTGATTCTCGGTTACGTCAGTGCTCATTGTTTCGACAGTCTCCTGGCCATGCTAAGGCAAGAGCGCCTCATAGCGTGCTCCATCTTACGTTACTTTTTTGTGTTCACGTAAATGCTACTTGCCCATTTCTAAACTGGAACGTTAGTTCTGAAATCATACGTCACGTGAGTTGGAGCTGCTCTTGTTATAGTTTTGCCGCACTTGGGCAATACTTGTGAGAGGCCTGCCTCGGAGGCGTACATCATGGTGCTGGTTCGTACAGCCTTCTTATCCCACCACAGAGAAATGAGGGAGTTCCTTTCCCCTGCATCAAATCCAGTAGACTAAATTCTACTTCTCTGTTGCGATCTCCGCATTTGACTTACTCGAGTTAAGATTTTAAGTCGCTGGAAGTAACCAACATTCTTAGCAGTCTGGTAGTCTGTTTTGTAACGATTTGAAGTGAGCTGTTCGGTAGCCTGTCCATCTAACAGTAAAGTTTGCCTCTCAGTAAGAATCCTGTTTACAGTGTTTCCCAGATGGCAGTGTTTAAAACAAGCATTTGCAATGCAATAGGTCTCGCAGTTACACGAGTTTAAGCTGTTGGCATTGTAAATGACAATGCCTTTTATTTATGTTTTAATAAGCAAAACAAAAAAGGTATTGTCGTTTAGAATGCCAATAGCTCAAACTCGCGTAATTGCGAGACCTATTGCATTGCAAATGCTTGTTCAATTTTGTGGCCTAAATATTGCACTTCTCTCTGACAGAATTGCAATTTTGATGGGGATACTTTAAGTCCTCTATCTGCCAAATGGTTCAGCAGTGCAATGTTATCCACTACACAAGCTTCTCGAGTTCTTGATGCCACAAGCAGGTCGTCTATGTATTGGACCAGAACTGAACTTTCAGGCATTTTTAAATCTTCTAGAGACTTTTTCAATATCTGATTGAATATTGAGGGACTCTCTGTGTACCTCTGTGGGATTCGGAACCACACCAAAATACGTTCGCCAAACCGGAACGCAAAAATCTGTTGACTGTCAGGATTCAATGGGATGGAAAAGAAAGCATGACACAGATCAATTACGGTGTACCATTCTGCATCGTGAGGAATCTGATACAAAATCACAGAAGGATTTGGTACAATGGGACAACATGACACAACGATTTTGTTTATTTTTCTCAGGTCTTGCACTATTCTAAATGTTCCATTAGGCTTTTTCAGGCCCATAATTGGTGAATTACATGGACTGCTCATTATTTCTCTCAAAATACCTTGTTTGATCATTCTATCAATTATAGGAGTAACTCCTGCAATTATCTCGGGTGCCAATTTGTACTGGGGAATATTTGGGTAGCTTACTCTCTCTTTTACAGCAACTTTTACAGGATCTACATTTTTCATTAATCCCACATCTTCTCCTGTGAAATCCCATACTTCCGCCTTTACTGTCTTTTTCAACTCTTGAGGCAGCTCCTCGGGGTTAAATACAGCAAATGCCTTGGTAATCTCAGGTTCCATATTAGCCATAGTCATTTTATACAGTACATCTTCATCTGGAGTCTCAAATGCTATACCATCGGGAGTTCAAAATATGGTGCAATTCATCTTGCACAGCAAATCTCTCCCTAGTAAATTTACAGGGCTTGAATCGCACACGACAAAGCAGTGCATTTCCGAAAATGTCCCTATGTTAACTTTTACTGGATCAGTGAGATATGTTTTTATCGGTCTGTTGGATACTCCAACTTCTTGGATTGTTGCGTCTGAGAGAGGAAGATGTTTAACATCAGCTGACCTAACAGTTGAACGAGTAGCACCAGTATCTACTAGGAAAGTAACATTTTCGTCATTTACCTTTCCATCCACAAATGTGCCTGTCTGGTCTACTTCTAGAGTTGCGCCAAGTACGCACTTCTCTTCCTCCCCTCGGTACCGTCAATAACCTTCTTCTGACTCACTCTCATCGTGTCGTAGCCAATACGGCAAAACAGCACATAGCGCGCGGCAGCTTAGTTACCTGTTCTTCGTTGTAGAATCCTGTCTCATTACTGTATTTCTGATGATTTACGCTCTGTGGAAAAGGCGGTTTTGGCGCCTGATTCTGTTGGGGAATAACCTGCTGCTGTTGCTGCGGTTGACGACTCCCCTCTTTCTGCACCTGTGAATTCAACGATGCATTATCACCATTAGCACTCGGGGGAAATTTCCCCTCGGATTTCCAATGCCCTATTCTTCCGCAATTATGACATGGCCATTTCTTTTTGGCTTCATCTATATTAAATTGTCCTTTCCCTTTTCCAATATTAAATTTTGGTTTCATACCCGTACCAGTTGCCTGTTCAATCAATTGAGCTTCCTGTCTTTCTGCCACCTTTACTTGAGCCCACATGGCTTTTTCTTTTAGTTTATGCTGCTTTGCTTCAATTTCATCACTAAAATATTTTGCATGTCTTAGGACTTCATCTATCTTTTTATTTTGACAATCAACTGTATGCTGTTTAATAATTTCACTTACTTCAGGTCGTAACCCGTACACAAATCGATATACAAAATGACTCAAATCTTTTTCACTCAAGTTTTCATCACCACTCTACTGTTTAAAGGCAAGGATCAACCTTTCATAGTATGCATGTACTGATTCTTTCGCTTCTTGATGAGTTCTATAAATTTTTACCCAATCAGTTTCTTTAGGAGGTACTTTATTTTTCAAAAAGGTAATTACGTGTTCATATTTTCTCATTACTTCTGGATAAGGGGCACCTGTTTTTGGATCTCTTGGGTATTCTTGTGTAGGCCAACTAATCATTACCTTACATTCTGTCCATAAATCTGCTGGTACTATTATGTCATAAAGACTATTCAAAATCAATCCATAGTACTTTTGATAATTTTACAAACCTGTCTACCTGCCTATACCACTCAACTGGCTTTTCATGCAGGCGTGGAAAATCATTGGTAAATGACAAAATATCTTGCCTAGTCCAGGGGACATGTACATAGCCTCCACCTGGAATCTCTCTCATGGGACATTCAGTTACTACCTTTTCCTTTTCTCTTACTGGGTAAGCTGCAAACGTTTTATCCGTTGCATCGTCTCGTTTTCAAAACGATCTACTCTTCCATTTGTCTATATCGCCCCATTTTCTCAGTAATATGATTAAATCTTTAATGTGAGTCATTCGTCCGGTAGTATTTAAATTTTCAATGTCTTTTTCAGAAAAATCTACTCTATATGGTTTTTGTAATGACTTTACCTTTTCAAAATCAATTCCCATTTTTTATTTGCCACTTCTTCAAGTCTTTCATGTACATTTCTGGCTCTCCACGTTATACTTTTGCATAAAAACATTAATTCTTCACCCTGATAGTTCTTTAATTTTTCTGTAGGAATAGTTCCAACTATTAATTCCTCTAATACTATTTTTAATTTGGACACATCTAAAGGTCTAGGCTCAGCATCTTTTTATAGTAAACTTCTTAGCCATTCACTTAATTCATCAGAAGTAGGACCTACAGGAATCATTTCATTTCGTGTCTTTTCTAAACCTTTTGGGGATCCTGGTACTGACTCTGTCGTCATTATTGCTCTATTTACTAAACTCTGATTTACTGTCAAATTTTTAGGAGTACTTTATTCGGAAATTTCTACCGTTTGTCCCCACGAATTTTCTCTTGTATCTCTTCTTTGTATTTCATTTTCCCTGTTTCCATTATAAGGAATCGTCAGACAATGCTCACTATCCTTTTGTTTATCAAAAATCGGCATTACAGGTCCTATTGTTACAGGAACAGTTACGGCTTCCATATTTTTAGTTAATTCTCAAATCTTCTCAGTGAATTCCAAAGTAGTTCTAGCTAATTCAGCTGAATTTTCATTTGCCATTTTACTAACTTGAATATTTTCTGTTTCTCTGAAAGGATTATTTCTTCCTACCTCATGTGGTACTGTTTCAAATGTTATATTCTGTGGCGATTCTTTTACTGGGGCACTCGGTGTCAATGTGGAATTTGGTTGATACGGGGGTGGATTTTTATAAAACATGTCTTCCAGCACATCATCCTCCGACTAATGCACACCATACTTATAACCTTCTGATCCCGTACTATTTCTCTTTTCCGTACACTTTCTACTAGTGGTTTCTTCAACATTTCTCATAGGAAACAACCCATCAGTCATATTTGCACTTCGCCATCTCTTCATTCTATCATCATGATTCTCTTGTCCATATGATATACCAAACATACCTTCTTCCACTTCATTGCCGTTCTCTGTCATACATCTCATCTTCCCATTCTGTCAATGCCTCAAACTGTGTAGGTCTAGGTCTCGGTTCTAATTTCATCATTCTTTCTCTCAAATTTCTCAAACCGCTAAATTAAATGAACCATGTTCTGGAAATGCCAAAACTCCATCATCTGCTGTATATTTTGCCCAAATGTCTAACCAAATACATGCATGATAACCATATTTCCTAATCATAAAAGGTGCAGGTGATTTCGCTTGAGGGAGTAACTGTCCCTCTCTAGTCACAATCGGTTTGTCCTTTTTAAATAAGTTCTTGATTTTACCGAACCAGGACTTTTTCTCCTTCTCTCGTGGATCGTAATACATCATTTTCCCTTTTCTGTATCACTAGATTTCTTCTACGACTGTTTCGTTTGTTTTATCCATTCGTATCGCCACTCACACTAATGCACCAATCCTGAGCGTCTATGTCACTTTTGCAATTCTCCAATCCCAGCGTGACTCTCACTAACGCACCAATCCGGAGAGTCTACGTCACCCTGTAATTCTCCACTCCTAGCACGGCGCACACTAACGCACCAATCCGGAGCGTCTACGTCTCTTACTGATTGTCCAATCCCAGCGCGGTCTTTCTGACGTCAGCTTTTCTTGCTGCTCCTGCTTCTGATGACCCCTCCTTTACAAAATTTATCGGCCAGCCCTTTACATTCACTTTTACTAAAATTTTGTTAGTAATGACATAAAAACGCCACCATTGTCTGTTTCGCTAACAAAGAATAGTCTTGATCTTTTTCACAAGAATTCCGTTTTTCCTGAGAGCAGCGCTTACCTCTGCCCTACTACGGAATCGTTACATCCGTCGATAAAGTTTCTCCAGAAATAAAACACCTGTTGGAGACCCAATGCTCCTGAGAATTAAAACTAGGGGTGGGCGGAATTTGCGAAATTAACTTTCGCAAATTATCGTGAAAATGTTTAAAGTTATTGCAAACAAGCGGAAATATCGCGAAGATGCGGAAGTTTTTTTCCGGCATGTTCGCGAGATTTTCTGCATGGTTGCGGGTCGCCAACTTACGCATGTAGTTGCTTGCGGGCGCGGCCATCTTCTTTTGAGTTATCTCGCGGTGCATGATCGCGAGAAGAAAGACGTGATCGCGCGACGCATGACGTCACTGCGGGCGCAAACTGTCGCTTGACAGCGCAAATGGCTAAAAACAATACAACATCTCATGGAGAACGCGACCGGATCAAGAAAACTTGTCGGCGAACGCAGGGACTCAGGTAAGGCGATCACGCGCGCGCGAGAATGTATTATTTTACAGCGCGAGCAAGAAACAAATTATCGCCAAGCTGCGGAAACCGGAATTTTTGACATTTTCGCGCTCTCCGCGGAACGCGAAAATGTCAAATTATTGCAATTTCCGCGAACGGAACGAAATTTTCGCCCAGGCCTAATTAAAACCAGGTTTCACAATTAACCTGAATGCTATTTCATTTGCATACATTCATACGGAAAATGTAATTCATTCACACAGAATCCTGTCATTCCCGAGAGCAGCGAACAATCTGCCCTTCTACAGGATTATTACACTTGTTAATAAAGTTGCACATCCCTCTACTTTACCCTTCTTTCAAGCTTAGAGAACACCTATTACCTTTCCAGTGATAAGTGTAATCAGAGTGCCTTTTGAACTCCTGGTACTTTAGATCAAAATTTCACAGATGACCTTCGCTGTCATACACTTCTCTCATACAGAAAATGTCCCTAATGGCAACACACGACGATGTTACCGAATCGAACCCAGACAATGCGTTGTGCAACTTCAATCGTCACACGTTTTCCCCGTGTCCCTACAGGGTAACAACAGTCCCGTCTTTCCCGAGAGCAGCGCTTACCTCTGCTCTACTACGGAATCGTTACAAACTTCCGACTTCCTACATCCCAGAAGTCGTCAAACAACATGGAACGCAACGCGACTCAAAATAGAGTGTTAATACATAAACCAATACTTATCCAACATCCACAATTAATAATCAATATTCTAAATCAATAAGCAATAATCAAATCTATAAGCAATAATCACTAAACCAATGCAATAAAACCATCATCCTGCTACCAGAAAAAATGATCCAGCGTGACTGAGAGAGAGTCGGGGAAAAAGAGAGCAAATTTACAAGTATCCTTCCTGCGTCGCAGACCCGACATCACACTAGCTCATTCACACACGCATTCATTGGTGGGGCCCGTAACACCAACACTCATACTCAAGTCTGCACACAGGAAGGATGAGGATTACGCGCTGGACATGTGGGTGGGGTACCTTATAACCTATAGTGAAAGAAAAGTTACTTTACAAAATATACATTAACGTTCGCCACCTATAGATTCCTAATCCTAAACATCAAGGCACTCCGCCCACTTGGTCGACAGACCAATTAGTTGGATTGGTTGATGGTGATTTAGAACCAGCTAAAACACATTTAAGACTCAGAATCCTTAATTCTCTTTAACGAAGAACCACAAACTCATAATTTCTGTTAATCAATATTTGTTTATCTAAAATTTCATTGTAATTAATATTAGCGTTTGTCTCTTCAAAAGTTTAGAATTTCTAGATCAATTTAGTTAAATCACAGAACATCATATTTACCTATTCTGGCTATCTGGGTTTTCTCTAATTCATTTGCTCTGCATAACCGAATTTTGTCGTTAAATTGTCCAAATAAGAAGGCCAGAGCTCAGAGTCCGTAAGTCCTTTGCTCAGCACGTTACAGTCACAAAGATCGTCAAAGGACCAGAAATTGTGCCAGCATCCGTCATCGCCTGTGGGGTCAAAGAGGGTGTGCAGTCATAGTAACCTCTGAATGTGCATGCCCCTCCCTATTCTACTACTATTTTTATAATAAATTTAGGGATAACATGAAACATTTTTGGGCGGAGAATGATTTCTATTGGTTGGGGGCAAACGTCCGATTTTTGGACAGTCCATGTTCACATGGATTTTGCTGACACATTTCCGGTGATGATCCAATACTGATTGTTGCAAAGTTTCATCTTCTAATTGTATGAGTCAATTGTCGTTTATACTAGTTTCTTTCATCTGGGGTCTTGGCAGTCCACCAATATCCTATCCTTGACAGGGACAGGGTGTATAGAGGTCGTTAGGAAGTTCACGGAGCCAGCCGAGTCTGCGCAGTAGACTTCGCGTTTCACGATACGGTGGCCACGTCTGAACTCGGTTTCTGCCGCCATTTTCTGATAGGCCCAAATGTTTGTTTATCTAAAATTTCATTGTAATTAATATTAGCATTTGTCTCATCAAAAGTTTAGAATTTCTAGATCAATTTAGTTAAATCACTGAACATCATATTTACCTATTCTGGCTATCTGGGGTTTCTCTAATTCATTTGCTCTGCATAACCAAATTTTGTTGTTAAATTGTCCAAATAAGAAGGCCAGAGCTCAGAGTCCGTAAGTCCTTTGCTCAGCACATTAAAGTCCCAAAGATCGTCATTGCTGATAATCTGATTGGTTAGATAGAGGTCAGAAGGATTATGTAGACCAGAGGTGTTAAATATTGGTATAGTTTATCTGTGGCAAAAAGTGTTTCAAGCGAATGGAACGAAAAAAATGGTAAATCTTTATTTTGGTTTGGAATGAATCATTCCTCTCTGTGGGGACAAAACGCGGTCCAGCACTCAGCACTGTACGAGAGCAGCGAACAATCTGCCCTACTACAGGATTATTACACTTGTTAATAAAGTAGCACATCCCTCTACTTTACCCTTCTTTCAAGTTTAGAGAACACCTATTACCTTTCCAGCGATAAGTGTAATCAGAGTGCCTTTTGAACTCCTGGTACTTTAGACCAAAATTTCACAGATGACCTTCGCTGTCATACACTTCTCTCATACAGAAAATGTCCCTAATGGCAACACACGACGATGTTACCGAATCGAACCCAGACAATGCGTTGTGCAACTTCAATCGTCACACGTTTTCCCCGTGTCCCTACAGGGTAACAACAATCCCGTCTTTCCCGAGAGCAGCGCTTACCTCTGCTCTACTACGGAATGGTTACAAACTTCCGACTTCCTACATCCCAGAAGTCGTCAAACAACATGGAACGCAACGCGACTCAACATAGAGTGTTAATACATAAACCAATGCTTATCCAACTTCCACAATTAATAATCAATATTCTAAATCAATAAGCAATAATCAAATCTATAAGCAATAATCACCAAACCAATGCAATAAAACCATCATCCTGCTACCAGAAAAACTGATCCAGCGTGACTGAGAGAAAGTCGGGGAAAAAGAGAGCAAATTTACAGCTATCCTTCCTGCGTCGCAGACCCGACATCACACTAGCTCATTCACACACGTATTCATTGGTGGGGCCCGTAACACCAACACTCATACGTTTCCTCACAAGTCTGCACACAGGAAGGATGAGGATTACGCGCTGGACATGTGGGTGGGGTACCTTATAACCTATAGTGAAAGAAAAGTTACTTTACAAAATATACATTAACGTTCGCCACCTATAGATTCCTAATCCTAAACATCAAGGCACTCCGCCCACTTGGTCGACAGACCAATTAGTTGGATTGGTTGATGGTGATTTAGAACCAGCTAAAACACATTTAAGACTCAGAATCCTTAATTCTCTTTAACGAAGAACCACAAACTCATAATTTCTGTTAATCAATATTTGTTTATCTAAAATTTCATTGTAATTAATATTAGCGTTTGTCTCTTCAAAAGTTTAGAATTTCTAGATCAATTTAGTTAAATCACAGAACATCATATTTACCTATTCTGGCTATCTGGGTTTTCTCTAATTCATTTGCTCTGCATAACCGAATTTTGTCGTTAAATTGTCCAAATAAGATGGCCAGAGCTCAGAGTCCGTAAGTCCTTTGCTCAGCATGTTACAGTCACAAAATCGTCAAAGGACCAGAAATCGTGCCAGTATCCGTCATCGCCTGTGGGGTCAAAGAGGGTGTGCAGTCATAGTAACCGCTGAATGTGCATGCCCCTCCCTATTCTACTACTATTTTTATAATAAATTTCGGGATAACATGAAACATTTTTGGGCAGAGAATGATTTCTATTGGTTGGGGGCAAACGTCCGATTTTTGGACAGTCCATGTTCACATGGATTTTGCTAATACGTTTCCGGTGATGATCCAATACTGATTGTTGCAAAGTTTCATCTTCTATTTGTATGAGTCAATTGTCTTTTATACTAGTTTCTTTCATCCGGGGTCTTGGCAGTCCACCAATATCCTATCCTTGAATGGGACAGGGTGTATAGAGGTCGTTAGGATGTTCACGGAGCCAGCCGAGTCTGCGCAGTAGACTTCGCGCTTCACGATACGGTGGCCACATCTGAACTCGGTTTCTGCCGCCATTTTCTGATAGGCCCAAATGTTTGTTTAGCTAAAATTTCATTGTAATTAATATTAGTATTTGTCTCATCAAAAGTTTAGAATTTCTAGATCAATTTAGTTAAATCACAGAACATCATATTTACCTATTCTGGCTATCTGGGGTTTCTCTAATTCATTTGCTCTGCATAACCAAATTTTGTTGTTAAATTGGCCAAATAAGAAGGCCAGAGCTCAGAGTCCGTAAGTCCTTTGCTCAGCACATTAAAGTCCCAAAGATCGTCATTGCTGATAATCTGATTGGTTAGATAGAGGTCAGAAGGATTATGTAGACCAGAGGTGTTAAATATTGGTATAGTTTATCTGTGGCAAAAAGTGTTTCAAGCGAATGGATCGAAAAAAAATGGTAAATCTCTATTTTGGTTTGGAATAAATCATTCCTCTCTGTGGGGACAAAACGCGGTCCAGCACTCAGTACTGTAGTACAAGGGAACATATTCAAATTTGCACTAATATGTTGTATGGACTGTCCCTGCACAAGAGTGCATCAATCACACATCTGTGGAAATAGTGGTTTCTAAAAGGATTTGTGCAGCCTACATACTAAATGGATGAGTGTTTATTTCTTGTCTTGTACCCCTTAAAGAATACATTTCAACAACTTTAAAAAATGTGTTTTTTCCTCATTTGACCATCAGTACTACTTCCAATTGCACATGTCTTGCCAATCTAACATCGGAGATACTGTTAGCTGTTTGCAAGTGATATCAATGGGAGCAGCGTTGGGAGAGCTGTCCCGAGATGTCGCAACATTCAGGTATAATCATTGGACGATTTGCCATTTTCTAAGCTTTTACCATATTTTATCTAAACTATTGGGGTCACAAGTGATAGCCATTTGGCTTACATAGTTAGCTAGTTCACTCCAGTCTTCAGCTGCCGGGGGGGTGGGGAGGTCTCTGAAGATCCTTTTTAAAAAAAAACATATTTCTCTCTGAGTCAGCAAAATCTGATAAAAATACAATTTTTGCTGGAATACATTCAACAATGTGTTAATGGATGGATGAGCCCCCATTAAAATTATAGTGTGGCCTTACCTTAATCTGTTGTGTTGTAATGTTGCGTAAGGTCTTACATGTGGTTTCCCAGTAGGCCTGTAGCCTCAAGCAGTCTGAAAACATGTCTATTATCAGTCCCTGGCTGGGTAAATTTCCTGAATCTCGGTAATTTAAACTATTTTGTTTGCAATACAATACATACAATAACTGCAACCAATATCTATGTTTTTGTTCACCTGTTCCTTTTCCTTTTTGTATTTTTCTGTCTTTATAATACTTTTATGTTGATTTATTCGTATAGATTAATTTGGCATATCTTATCAATATGTCACATAAATAATAGCAACTAAGCTGAATGAGCAATGTAAATGATCCCCTTCTTGGCCATTTACTTCGGTTGATGCCCTGTGGTGCAGTACGCAGTTGGCTGACCAGTTAGCCACATCCTAAGGTCTTTGTCAACTACTCTGAGCCCTTTCTGCTTCCTTCTTTTGTAACTGAAGAATGAAAAGTAGCCCATTTTGGGGAGAAGGTTATGATTCGGAATGGCAGCATCCTTCATCCATAAATGTTTGCAAATAATAGGTTTTTAAGAACTCCAGACTCTGTATTGCATTGCTGCTTTGTTTCCGCTTATTCTGGCCACATTACGAGGTTTACTGGCCATTACATCATGACAAACATTTGTGGAGATTAGACATTTTTGTGTATAAAATAATGTAATTAAAAAGTGGCCCTGATTTTTATAACTGTAATGTTTCTTGCATCTGCTTTGATTGTGTCCAGTGACTACACTTGAAATTACCAATCTTCTATTAGACCACTGGCTGTTTGCAAATATTGTGTTTGCTACTATGATTAGTACTGTGTTCGGTGTTGTTTCTATTGATTCAATTCTGTCTATACTGTGAATACTGTCTGTACTGTGAATATATTTAAGATATAGGTTAAATATTAAAATTGTTATGTGCACAAAACAGTTGGATGGACATTTATACTTTAATGTTACTTTGATAACTGTGTTGCACAGAACCAAGACTCACCCTATACACTCTCTTGAGTTAGGTTTTGTGACTGCTCACTCATGTCTACCCAGAAAGTCAAGAATGCTGGTAACCCCACCTTTTTTTCTGACTGAGTGCCTAGAGAGTAGGCTAATTGCTAGGGATTGCTGACTTCTAAGGACGCTGGGCACTGGTGAACAGTCTCTATGCAAGCTTTTTCAGATCGCTTCTGATACTTTTTTCTATGAACTATATGAGCATTTAGGCCCGATTCCGATGTGGTTAGGAAAGGATTCCCACCTAGGGCCCGATTACGATGCAGTTAGGAAGGCCTCCTAACGGCATTTGCTCCTTCCAAATCAGATCGGGAACGTGTCTTCCCGACCGAGAGCCAGATTACGATGCGGTTAGGACCACAGGCTCCCATGGAAGTCAACGGGAGTCCAACCAAATCGTATCTGGAAGCATCCGGATGCATCATACTCAGTCGGTCGGACTCTCCCAATCCGAGTCGGTCGGAAACCATTCCCAAACCGATTCGATTTGGAAGATTTCCTAACCGCATCAGAATCGGGCCCTTAGTGTGTAAAATCTCTAAACCACAGAATGCATCATTACATTTTGTTGTGTAGATTCATAAATACATAATTAACTAGTAGTTGTTGGCTTACAACTATGATGTTCTCAACATAACAGTTTCCTTGAGATGCATTGAAATCTTGAGGTCTGTAGAGAGAAATCTACACAATTCTTTCATGTGCATACTTAACTCACGTGGAGTGGATTATTTTATGTATTACCTGACAGAAACATCTTTGGTGTTATGCTTATATTCTGTTTCATCTGGAAAATATTTTCTGATGAGAACTTCCTCCCATTATACCCCAATGAAATATATAGGTATCCCCTCCATATTCCTTTCCACCCTAGCCACTTAGACAGTCTGTTTGTGAGTAGTCACAGTACTCTAGCTTTAAATTAATAACTGTATAAACGCACCCTGTTTCTTTTTATTCCAGAGCAGAATTTGTGATGAGGACAATCTCATCCACTGATACCGGAAATCAAAGTTTGGAATTTCTGACAGAAAATTAAACTTGTGCCCACATCAGAGACACTTATGTCCACACAACATTTTATGACTAAGGCTCACTGTGTGACAAAAATACAGACAGAATCTTTTACATATGTTTTGAAGAAGTGAATTGACTTTTACCTGTGCATTAATACCGCTATTAGTATTGTGAAAATGCTAATGCTCACCTATGCCTTAACATGTACTACTAAAATTGTAGTATGTCTGCTAAGTTACACACATTTTTGGTGCACCATGGCCATTTTATTTTGTGTTGTACAGTTGGCTAGTTTTGGATTAAAACCATGTTAGACTTTATAGGCGAGCCTGAGTGTTGTGTTTTTCTTTTACAATTTACTTGTCACAGCTAGAAGGAGCTGTCCAGCAGACTTAACCTTCATTGAAGTTGAATGATGCCTTACAAACACGTATAAAATGTCACTGAAAACCGAGGGGCAGATCTACAAGAAGCTAATGCAGTGCGGTGCAGCACGTCATTTTGCTGTGCGGTGCTGCGTTAGTTTCGAAGCACAGGGATGCGACATATTTACAACAATATGTCGCATCACTGTGCTTCCCCCAGAGCTGGCGCACAAACTTCTGCCATGCACCTACGCATGCACCCTTGCACCATGGTCGTGGGGAGATTGTTTTTGTGCAGGAAGGGGCACCTTCCTGCACAAAAACAATCAATTGAGGCGATGCAGCACGCATTGAAAGAGGAAGAAAACGAGGAGAAATTAAAACATTTCTCCTTCTTGCACCTCGCTACGCCACCTCTAGGGTCGCGTAGCATTCTGACACATTTCCAGATTTACAATTTCTTGGACATGGGTGTCGCGTGGGAACACCCACAGCAACACCCATGTCACACCCCTAACACGTAAAGTGTTGCGTTAACAGGGGCGATATTTGCAAGCATAGGTTAAGTCACGCAGGGTGACTTTACCTGTTCTTGTAAATATCACTTAGCAGGCTGCACCACCAGTGTGTCACGCAAAGTGATGCACCGGAGGAGCAAGGGGCTTGTAAATCTGCCCCCTATTGTTTTACAACGGTAAAGATATTGTTTCTTCATCAGCAATTTTATGAGTGCTGTATCACTCATGTTGCCATTTATTTGTTGTTTTCCTTGTAACGCTGGAACTCTTTATCAGGTTGTTTTCATTTGTGAGACGATTTGTTTGTTACACTTTTTCTTTGCAACTAACCTGGTGATGACATTTCATGGATTTTATTTCTCAGCTGTGTTCATGTTTTGACTACTTGTTGAATGTGTGGTATGTTATATAATTTTCTCTGAGGATTCTTGACTACCAAGGGTGAGTCAAGAATCCCGCACAAAAACTAGTTTACCTTTGCGAGTCAGGTTGGTGGGAGCTCAGTCACAGCTTCCATCGTATGCTGTCTCTCACTTTCTTTCTCTCTCTCTTTTTTCTTTCCAGCAGCCCGAGTATATGGATCCCTTACACATAGCTTATTTGCATACTGCATGCCATTTATTGCTACACTTGTTTGCAAAAGATGGCAAACATGAGCTGTAATTGACTCTAGTAAAATACATAACTTTAAAGAGCAAATAATGTACTTCTAAATAAATAATCTACCCACCTTCACATAATCACTAGTGGTTACCTACTACATGCCAACAAGGGCCTTGCTCCATGAAAAATAGGGAAATCCCACGTGGTCACTGCCTGGGACCACTTGAACGAAAAGGAAAATGTAGATCAACCAGTGGGTGAAATTCGTTTTTCACCATTAAGGGGATTAGAGGGTCTGAAGTATTATTTGACAGTACACCCTCATGGGGTGTAATTGCATTCTGCCCCACTAAGATGGGCTCTATCATTCTCAAAGTTAGGCTGAGTTCACTGGTGTAGAGCCAGGCTCCACAGTGCATGCATTGTCTGGTTCTCCACAAATGAAATCTGAAAAGGCCCCAAGACAGGAAAAAAAGAATCTTCACAAAGACCCATCTCAAAGGGCAAGTATCCATAAACACACATTGACAGAACAGAGACTGACACTGCTGGTCCGTTATAGCACACAGGCCACTCTCAACATCTTATAATCCCATACAGATCATGTATCTCCATTGCTGAGGGGAAATACTGTGCATCTGCAGAAGTGCCCCTTACTGCAGTTGTTTAAGTAATATGAAGACATGTATTTCAGTAGTGTTGAAATGCAGTTTCCAAACATGAACATTCTTTTGACTCAATAAAATGTGTGCTAGTAGCCCTCACTGCATGGATGTTGATTTTTCAAAAGAAGAAGTAACATCAAGCATTGTTTGCCTCTCGTTCCCTTAAAATAACAGGTCTAAACTCTTAGCCCAGTTAACAAGCCCCTTTTTACGGCTGAGGGCTTAAGGAAAGGGCAAGCAGTGGAAACTGCAGAAAGTAAATGAGACTCAGAGGACTCTGCCACATAAAGAAAGCACTGGAAGTGCTATTTAAGTCAAAGGGCTCAATGCACATAGTCGAGTAGGCTAATAGAGGTGCAATTTGTGATGTGACCTATAGGTCAATTCGCAAATTTCTTACTCAGAGGGTATTGCAAAATGACTTGACTAATGAAAATGAATTAGACAGGTCTATGTTTGTGAGTAGGCAACTAAAGCAACCAATTCTTTAGTTGATATACTCCGGAAGACATGGCCTCATAGTAGTTGCAAGAATGTTAAAATCCAGATTTCAATTCTTGATATAATACGAATGTACGTGAATAATCAACTGATGAGATAGAGGGAGTAACATCATATGGTCCCGGAGTACAACCCTTTCCTGGTTACCATGCCGTTCTTCTGATTCATCGTTCCATACCAAATTCTCCAGTAAGGATCAAAGTATTCTGTCTTTCCTTTCCTGGGTTGTACTCCGGGATATATTTTAGCTTGGAAATGCTGGTTGGAAATGTAAAGACAGAGTCATTCTAGTAAATAATTTTGTGTTTCGTTCTCCATTAGCTTTCCTATGACATCTTTCTGCAAAGATTGTTTAAGTACTGTGTCCTGACACCCTGTATTTTCAATTCTTGAATTGATCTTGCATTGGCTTGGAAAACTCATCTGGAGTTAAAATAACTCTTTTGAGGCAAGTAAATTGAGAAAATGGTAGGTGACGTTTAAGACAGTCAGAGTGGAAACTAATGTAATGTGACATATTATTGTTGTCCATACCTTTTCTGTATATGTTGGTCTCTATGTGATTGTTTTTATTGAAACCAACAAAGATCCGCATGTACAACTTTCACCTGCAAAACACTTCAGTACAGTTATTTCATTACATTTAGCGATATTCGGCTTCACCACCACACTCACTATTATCACATATCATCATCTGAGTCATTGTCTTCTTCAGGGGGGTACATATCTCTCCTCTATACATATGCCATTTTCCCCATATTCTACTCCATTTTTTGGGGCATTTCCTATTAACAAATGTGGCCTTCTCCGCCACCATAGCAGCATCCATATCATAACTCCATTGCTCCGCAGCTGGTATAGTTCCGGCCCCCCACTTTTGCGCAATGTTCCTTTTGGCTATCGTCATGCCTGTCGTTGTCCAGTGTCGTTCGGCGTGTGTAAGGTCCATAGGCCCCCATACATTTAAAAGACAGCACTTGGGCTCCATCGGAACTTGTTTCCCTGTTACCTGTACAATGATCTCCAGCACTGTCTCCCAGTACGGTCTCAGTTTTGGACAGTTCCACAATGTGTGGTAGAAGGTGCCCACGTCCCCACACTGCCGTAGACAACTCGGGTCAGTGGATCTTCCCATCTTATGTAGAACTACCCTGGTATTGTAAGACCTATGTAATATTTTGAACTGTACCAGTCGTAAATTGGAGGAGATTGCCACCTCCTTAGGTGATGCCACAGCGTCTCGCCAGTCCGGGTCATCCATTTCTCACACTTCTAACTGCCAGATCTCCCTGAGTCGGTCAAATGGGTCCGCTCGATTATTGATGATTTTTTTAAATGTTAGTGAAGTTGATCGCTTGTATAAGTGGTCTGTAAGTAATCGGTCTTCTAGGGGGGACGACTCTGGGAGAGTCTCGGCTGGAGGAAGGACTGCCTCTACTGCATGTTTGATTTGCATATATCTAAACTGTTCCCTCGGGCCATTTTGTACTGGTCTTGTAGATAATCAAAACTGACCACCTTTCCACTACGCCAAAGGTCCCCCAGCCGGGAGATTCCGATTAGGTCCCAATTTCGAAACCCTTTGCGGTTACCCAATATTACCAATCGGCCTGTGTCCCATAGGGGCGTGTGTTGTGTGAATCTACCCGTCCACCCCAGGTGTCTGTTAACCGTATGCCATATACGAACAGTATGTCTCGCTGAGCCCAGGAGGCCGTTGTTTCTATTTTGGGCATAAAGCGCTCTATTAACCCCTCCAGCCCCCATGGTCATCCTGTCTAAATGGTATGTGGGATCCGTGTCTGGAACATGCACCAATTGGTTAATTACTGTGAGTTGCGAGGACCAGTAATATGCCTTTATGTCTGGCAGGGCTATCCGTGTCAATTTGTGTCCAGCTATTCTGGCCGGCTTCCCGTCCCATAAAAGGGCTGTCACCTCTGAGTTCACCGCTCTAAAGTATGCGTCGGGGACTGGGTATGGTGTGTTCTGTAGGACATACAGGAATCTGGGCAGTGCCATCATCTTAAAGAGGGCCGCCCTGCCCAGCAATGTAATCGGTAGTGCCCTCCAATGTTTGGTGTCCTGTTTCAGTCTTTGCAGGGGGGGCTGTAAGTTGAGGGTAAAAAAGGAATCCTGGTCTGCAGTAATATGAATGCCCAAGTATTTAAAACTATCCCTGACTATCTGGACTTTACAGTCTCTCGGCAGCCGTGGGGGGGCTTATCCAGGTCGCCAGTGGCTAAAGGGCCAATGCAAACAGTAGGGGTGATAATGGACAGCCCTGTCTTGTCCCTCTACCCAGAGTGATTTCCTTTGATATATGACCATTTACTACTACATTCGCTATGGGGTCGGTGTAAAGTAAGCACACCCATGAGCAGAATTTTGGCCCGAATCCTAGGTGTTGGAGCACCGCAAATAGGATGGCCCATTCCAACGAATCAAAGGCCATCTTTGCATCCAGCGATAGGACTGCGGCGTCTTCCAGTATAGTGTGTTTTCTGCCCAGTACGCCGTGCAGGCGTCTTAGATTTAATGCGGTGTTTCTACCGGGCATAAAACCGGACTGGTCTGGATGAATCAGTTTAGAGAGGTGTGGTGTAAGTCGAAGCGCCAGTGTTTTTGCTAATATTTTCCCCTCCACATTGATTAATGAGATTGGGCAGTATGATGTACATTCCTCCACTGCTTTGCCTGGTTTATGTATGGCTACGATAGTGGCTAGCCGTTGGTCTTTAGGGAGTGTACCGATTTCCCGACTCGTCTCATACATACGCAACAGGTATGGGGCAATCTTATCCGTTGTGCACTTATATAGTTCAATTAGAATACCATTTGGGCCCGTGGCCTTCCCAGATTGTATTTTAGTGATAGCTACTTTGAGTTTGTCTATTGTCATGTCAGCTTCTAGTCTGTCAGCTTCTTGGGGTGTAAGTCGGGGCATATGGATATCTTTAAGAAAGGCAAGTGCTCCCTGTATGGTGGTGGTATTTGTGGATGTATAAACTCGTTCATAGTGCCGTGCTAACGTGTCTACTATGAGTTGTGGGTCTGTTGTAATTTTGCCCTTATCCATTTTAATCTGTGGTATCCATTTGTTTGATTTTTCCCTTTTGTCAAGCCATGCGAGGAGCTTGCCCGCTTTATCTCCGGATTCGTAGATCCGGTGTTGGGTGGCTGTCATACTAGATACGGTAGCGTTTCGAAGACTTTCACTATATTCCTGTCTTTGTATGCGTAATGCGTGATTGATCCCCTCTGTAGGGTTCGCCATCTGTCGGGATTCCAATTGCTCTATCTCATGCTCTATTTTTTTTTTATATCCTGTTTCACCCCTTTTTTATGCCCCTCAATTTGCGATATAGCATGCCCTCTTATTACTGGCTTGTATGGTTCCCACAACGTAGCTGGGGAAGAGACCGAAGCTTCATTATCTTGAAAGTAGTGTGTGGTTGCCCTGATTAATGCTTTCTTAATCTTAGAATTCAGGAGGTACCCCGGGTATAGAGGATACATACGACCTTGGATTGTGCATGTGTGAGTAGTTCCGCCATGATCGGTGAGTGGTCGGAGATTCCCCTGGGTAAGTTCCTAGTTTATACAGACTGCCTATTGCTACCAGTATGTAGTCTATATGGGAAAGGCTGTTACGTGCGCCGGAATGGAATGTGTAGTGCTTCTCGTTTGGATTTTGGAACCTCCAGATATCTAACAGGCCATGGGCATCTAGGAAGTCGGCCAGAGGTGAACTAATCCGATGTTGTGGGCGAGTCGGTGTGCGGTCTAGTGCGTCGTTTGCGGTCATATTAAAATCTCCTCCTATAATTAAGTCTCCTTCCGGTAATGTTAAGAGAAATTTGCCCAGATCTTGTAGGGTAGGAGTTTGCAGTGCAGGTGGTAAGTAAACAGATACAAACTTAATCGTGCGTCCTTCCCACTGCATCGAGACTGCAGCAAATCGCCCCTGGTCATGTTTAAAAGTATGATGAATGATGAGGGGGAACTGTTTTCATATCAATATCCCCACCCATCAGGATCCGTTCATGAACTTGGAGTGTGACACCAATTTAAACCCCCATCTATCCAGGGCCCAACATGTGGAGCCCGTCAGGTGTGTCTCTTGTAGCAATGTAACTGCCGGAGATATGCGTTTCAAGTATTGTAGTACCAAACTTCGCTTTATCTTATCCCGCAGGCCATTAACATTCCATGAGAGAAAGGACAGCCTCAGCCGTACGGTTCGCTGTGCTGTTAGGTTATGTGACGCCATTGGGTATGTTATTCTTCATGATATGGTGAAGTGTGAGAGTCGTCATGCGTACTATTTCAAAGTGAATATACAGTGACAATTGCAGATCTAGAACCATTAGAACTTCAACAGTGTACACATTTCTACCAAGGGTATACACTGACAACAATAACATCGTCCCCATCCCTTCCCCCCAAACACATCCCCCTTCCCTGCATCCCTGCCTAGTAGGTTCACAACTACCCACCACCCCAATAGCAGAGTGTCTATGATCCCCAACAAATACAAAATCATAAACGTAGGGTTACGCGGTGTGGCGCCTGTGAGTCTCTCCCTCCCGGGCCGGCAGCAATCCCAATTACATTGTACTTCCCTGATGGCGTAAACAAATGTCTCTAGTCCTCAACTGAGACAGTGCGCCCCCAGTTTGTTCATAAGGGCCGCCTATGCATTAAATCAGAGCTTGTCCACCCCCCATTATAGACAGACCAATATGTGAAATATCTACTGACCATTGTCATTGTTGCAGTCTTTTCATTTCCCAGATCGTGCAATGTCGCTGCCAGGACTCCCCGATCTGGAGCTTCTGGATCTTGACGGTGAACGTCGCATGTTTTCGAGTCTGCGATCTATGTCTTTGGAGTATGGACTGGCGCTTCTGGTGGCGGTGTCGTCTCTGCGGCGTTGGGACGTGGTCGGACCTTCATCAAGCCAGCGTTGGGCTTCGTCCGGTGTTGTGAAGAACCAAGATTTTTCCCCCTCCAGCACCTTCAATTTAGCTGGGAAGAACATCATATATTTTAAACCTCTATCTCTGAGCGCCCGTTTGATGCCCTTGAAAGAGCGACGGTCTCTCTGTACCTTCAAGGTGAAATCAGTGAGGAATCTGATTGTTGCGTTATCATAGGGAATATCTCCTTTCACTCTAGCTGCCTATCGGCCCGCATAAGATTCATTTCGATCGTGACCTTGTCTATTTTGGTCTCCAGATTAGTTCCAACTGCCTGTATTGCCGCCATTATTGAGCCTAGTGAAGGCTCGTCCGCTGGTGTGGCCTCTTCATTTCCTCCAGAATCAGTCGCAAGCTGTCGTGGTACTGCGTATTTATCCATTTTGTTAACCTGGATGGTGGCAGTCCCATTCTTTGGTTTGAGATGGAGGAGTCGCCTGGACCACCACAGTGTCTCAGCTATATAATTGTCTTGTGTTGGGTTAGCCACACGATGAAGGGCAGCGACGTGGCAAGTATGCTGTCCCGGTGATTCTGGAATGAGGAAGAAGGGGAGGGGAGGTTCTTGGTGTAGGACGTGAGCGGTCCGCTTTTCTTAGCGGCTCCCCTGAATGTGGACTTGCCCCCGCTACTGTGGCGTAATCTGCCGGTGGCGTGCCGAGTCTATCACTGCTTGGTGGGTGTTTCTTTGCAGCCCCAGTCAGAGGTCCATTCCAATGTTGCCGTCTGCCACTTCCACAACTTCACCTCTGCCTGGATGGCTTTCTCTGAGTGGACAGTGGAGCAAGCAATGGCTGGCGCTTAGTTGCGCGCCTTTTGTGACGGGGCTTATTTCATTCAGGGCACCCGCGGTCCTCCTCTCCTCTGAGTCACACCTGCCCGTGCCGCACTGTAAGATATTTCCTGCACCTTGCGCACCCCCAGGGATGGGCCAAATATGCGTACTGGTCTCCCGCTTCACCCCTGCTGTCCCGTGCTCCGTACAAATCCTGGCTTCCCCTGGCGCTATGTGCACTTCATACGTGGGGAGAGGGGGGAAAGGAGTGCTTATTCGTGATCTCCCCGATCTCACCTCAGCGCTTAGTTGCCGATTCTGGTGATTTTGGGTTCTTCTGAGGCTGGGGGCAAGATTTGCCGCGGTAGGCCTGAAGCCGGGATCCTTGAGTGCTGTGCCTCCGGCCTCGGTGTTCTGCCGTCCGCTGCGAGGCTCCGCCCCTGCCGTCTATGTCAAGTCCGCGTTGCGCTATTCCCCAGCGGCTCAGAGTTCGATGCGGCGCTCGCGTCTGGAGCGGCGGAATTTCACCCAGCGCCGGTCGTCAGCTACGGGGGTCAGATTGTGTCAGTATCTCGCCAGGAAGTTACGGATGTATGCCGGATTTAGGGATTATCTCTGCGGACCCTGCTGGAGCTCCAGAGCTACGCCGCCATTTTGCTCGACACCTAGCCACGCCCCCTCTATGTGATTGTTGACTAAGCTAATCAACACATTTGGATGTGATATGAGGTCTTTGCTAATGTTGTGACAAAAAGAGATATGTTCATTCTTCTTTGTTCCATGTCGAATTATGAAAATATCGGCAATTTATCTTAAGTACATCAGTAATCCTTTTGTCCACTCTGGATCTTTATATACATATTGATCCTCAAACAAGTCATTATCATAAGTGGGTGCCCCAGAAAAACCCAGAGAACCCATAGAAGTCCCACTGATTTGCAGGAAAAAGGTGTCTTGCCATTCGAAATAACTATGATATAAGAAATGGAGAAACTAAGGAAGAAATATTCTATTGATCTGTATCCCTTCTGCCTGAAGTAACAGCCATTCAACCACCTCCATTTCCGTGTCATGTGGGATAGATGTATATAGTGAGTTCACATCAATAGTGCGTAATGTCAAGAATTGATCAGTTGATATCTTGAGATCTCTCAAATTATTAAAAATGCATTGGTGTCCATAATATAGGATGCAGTTTCTGGATGAGTGGTTGCAAAACTGTGATAATGTATTTTTCAATTGGTTCATGCATTGTACCACATCCAGTCACAATGGGCCTGAATGGTGGCTCCTGTGGGATCTTTATACACTTAAGGCAGCATATAAAGACATGTTCTTCGGGGAAATAAAGTGATCAAAACCTTTCAGTGTTATCAGTAATCCATTTCATTTCCTCTGCCTAATCCAGGATGGTATTTCATGTTTGGAATTCTGTTCTAGGGTCTTTATCCAGTTACAAATAGGTGAAATCATTATTCACGTGTTCGTCTAATTTCTGTTTGTAGTCGATTATATAAAAAACCACCATAGTCCCACCTTTATCCAGTTTTTGGATCATGATGTTCAAGTTGTTGGCTACTGCTTGGATAGAGTCCTTATCTTTGGTTATGTGATTAGATTTCTTCCTCTTCAAGAGTTGCAATTTTTTTAGGTCGTTGGTGCGTGGTCAGCACAAAAGTGTGTTGAACTTGGTTATAAAAGCATTACTGGAGGTGTGCCACTCTTAGAAGTGACCCAGAAGAGCTGCTCCAGAAACTCTGCAAAGTTGGGACTAAATCAAAAGGTAAAATCTTTGAATTGGACAAACCTAGTTCTTGTATCCAACCAACGCTCCACCGTGGTCATCCTGGAATTGTGCCTGGGTCCCAGTCTACCATGACCGTAGACTATCATTGGTGCTTAGCGCTACTTACATTTTGATACCATTTTGTTTAATAAACGTTACTTTATTTTTCTATTTTGGTTTGAGATTTTTGTTGCTTGGCATTTAAACTTTATTACTGTTTTAGTGCCGCATACATTTTATATACATTGTCCTTGAGACCACTGCCTTATCTTCCTGATATGTTTTCAATCAGCAGGCATTTCTTGTTCAAAAAAGTACCTTTTCCTTTAAGGTACACAAGCTGCGTTTTTTAAAGAAACAATTCCTATTTGGGATTGTAAATGCCTGGATAGTGGTCTGCTGTGCCTGACTGGCCACCATCCCTATATTCGTATCCCATCACAAGGGTTTGTGTAAGAAATTGGATTATTTGGGGTGTGAGAAAGGCCGCCTCTGGCAATAATCATGACTCTAGTCAGGCTGAGCCTTTAAAGTCACTAAATTAACCTAAGCTCAACCCTCTGTTAGCTACGGCATAGATCAGATACCGCCTGCTCCCCCATAGGCCACCCAACATGATCAAACTGGGGTAAGTGACCTGGGGCAAAGCATATCTTTAACTTTGACAAGGAAGAGGAGGATAAAACAAGGAAAAACGTATTAGTTAGAACAATAAGTACACAAGAGATGAAACTCTAGGACCTTCTGAAATGTAAGAAGATTTGGGTCCAGACAAAACGCTCCTTGTACAAAACATCTATTTATTGATGCAGAAAATTGTTAGTTTGGTGCAAAGGCAGAGGGAAATGAACAATATGAGAGTAATTAAATCAGATTTTTTAGGCCTGGGCACAAAGTGCACAGCTCAATGAAGTGTAGCTTTTAAGGGTTAGTGAAGTTGTGGCAAATCCACCAAAAATCATTTGTTGTTGCTGAGCAGTTTTTATATTTTCCTAAGCTTGCAGTCTTGTCTCAGTCCCTAATGCACCTAATCCCATGATGTGCCGCAATCACCTTTAGGCCATCTCATAAATTCTGTGGTGTGCAGTAATACATTTAAATATGCACAGCTATCCATTGCCGGGAGAAAGAGTTTAATTTTCTTTAGAAGAGAGAGCTGGTACCAGGCAAATTCTGCAATTCTGCCTGAAATATGTTGCCATACACTTATGATAGGTGTCAGTTTTAGAAGGTGTTTTACAAAACGTTTGGAAAAACATAGGAAAGATTTTTGAGTTTTCAATATTCCACTTTTAGATGTAAGAGCTTGAGTTTGTGATTGAACATGGTTTCTATCTGCCATGCAGCTAGCCATAATATCTGAGCTTTGATTTGGCAAACAACTTTGGGACTGTGTCCGGATCAGAGGCCTGACCCAAACCAAAAAAGGCACATTGATGACTCTCGCACCTAAAGTTAACGGTCTTCACCATTTGAGATGATAGCTCCATCATAAGCAAACACAGGGGTTGCAAGGAACATGAAACATACAAGCCTGGGGACTCATTTCAAAAGAATCATTGTAACTTCAATGGAGTATATAGACTAAAACTATGTAGGCATGAATTTGGAATAACAAATAAAACTTATTTAGCTGAAGCATAATCTACTTATCCTATTTATATAGAGGGGGGACACTAGGAGCTGATTATCAGGTCCAGATACCTTTGCTCTTGAAAAGTAACTAGTACACAAAGGGAGTCACTGTTCCTTGTAGAGGATGTGCCCTCATCATAATGCCCTCAAACACCCCGAAGGATGTCATGGTTCATCAGTTGGGCTTTGCTCCTCATCGGGCAGGCGCTGCAATGCCCTACGGGTCCCCCAAAGGGTCTCTTTATCGGAGATCTTTGATGAGAAGCCGTTTGGGTGTGTGTGTGTAAGTGGCAGTGAAGTCTAAAGTGGTGTGTATAAAAAAATGACTGGTGGGAGAGTGGGTACTATTTATTAGGGTGATCCCTCTGTCATTTTTAAAACAAAATGTGTAGTGATGCTCTCGTGGATATTATGTCCCTCTGTAGCTGGGTATATGTTCCTAATGGACATATATAACGGTCAACATGTTTCACGCTGTATGTGGCCAAAGCGCTTCTTGAGGACCAAAGGAAGATCAATTTTAGTATCAGTGGTGGCCTGAGCTAACCAGTGCCACCAAGTTTGTAGAAGGGAGTAGCCTTTCTAAAAAGAGAAAAAGTGTAGGACAAAAGTATAGTAGCGTTAATATCTTGTCATGATAGGTTGTCTGGTTCAGCCATTGGAGGGCCTGGTGCGCATTACCCTTAGCGTGAGTATCATCACTATAAGTTGGCATAAGTGCATGTATAATAACAGTGATGTGAATAATTAAAATGATTTTTCTCAGCATAGTGACAGACATACATAAATAGGTATAAGATCAATGATTAGATTGTGCCAGTGTAGTTCTTTATCCATACGTCTACTATCTCATTCATAGAGTGCCCCTAGGTAAAGTATCCAGGTTGATGTGACTCTATGAGAAGGCTCATTCATAAGGTAAGTATAGGAACCATAGCTGTCTAGGTAGATAATACCGCAAAATAGGCCCCACAATTGATAGAAAACCTCTAGACACTGTTGTATTGTTTTTTACAAAATACATCATGTTTCTCACCACTTAATATTAGAGTCAGGACCTCATGAGATCAGTGGGGGCACTCGGGATCTGTGAAATGAGAGAAGGCAAAGAAAATAGTGTTAAGAGGCTTCATTGTATCCCGCTGTTGTAGACTAAGAAAACTTAATAGCTGTTATACAGAGTCCAGGGACAGTCCCCGCATGCTGGAGGGATTTGCCTTGTATAGTTAGGGGGAGTTGACAGTGCACAGAGTTGTCACGTTTCGTTATGATTTACTGGTTTTGTAGGTCTGTGGAGAACGGCACAGAGCTCTGCATAGACGTATGCGGCTTCTTAGTGCCCCGCTTGTCATGTCAAAAAGGTTCTAAGTAGGTCAGTGAACTATGCATAAAATCAGACCTTCATCGCATTTTGGCAGGTTTGACACAAAAAAGACAGTACATGTATTAATGAGGCTTTGTTTTTAAGAAACAATTGTTTACAGGCATGAATGCGTGGGTACGGTGCATACCACACGTACCCCTACGGCACCATTACAACTCAGGTACGGACCGTACCCACGCATGAATGCGTGGGTACGGTGCGTACCACAAGTACCCTTACAGCACCATTACAACTCAGGTACGGACCGTACCCACGCATGAATGCGTGGGTACGGTGTGTACCACACATACCCCTACGGCACCATATCAACTCAGGTAAGGACCGTACCCACGCATGACTGCGTGGGTACGGTGCGTACCACACGTACCCCTACGGCATCAGTAAATTTGGGATACGAGGCGTACACGCGCCATGAATGTGGGCTTAGAGGACTGGGCCAGCATGTTAACATCATATTGGTGTGTGTGTAGGTCCAGGCCAGCAGTGTACAGCTCCAAGGGGGTGCGTGGGTGGGTGCATATGACTCCCAGCAGTGTCCAGACATATGAGGGGTGGGTGCATATGACTCCCAGCAGTGTCCAGACATATGGGGGTGGGTGCATATAACTACCAGCAGTGTCCAGACATATGGGGGTGGGTGCATATCACTACCAGCAGTGGACAGACATATGGGGGTGGGTGCATATCACTACCAGCAGTGTCCAGACATATGGGGGTGGGTGCATATCACTACCAGCAGTGTCCAGACATATGAGGGGTGGGTGCATATGACTCCCAGCAGTGTCCAGACATATGGGGGTGGGTGCATATCACTACCAGCAGTGGACAGACATATTGGGGTGGGTGCATATGACTCCCAGCAGTGGACAGACATATGGGGGTGGGTGCATATCACTACCAGCAGTGTCCAGACATATGGGGGTGGGTGCATATGACTCCCAGCAGTGGACAGACATATGTGGGTGGGTGCATATGACTCCCAGCAGTGGACAGAGATATGGGGGTGGGTGCATATCACTACCAACAGTGGACAGACATATGAGGGGTGGGTGCATATGACTCCCAACAGTGGACAGACATATGAGGGGTGGGTGCATGTCACTACCAGCAGTGGACAGACATATGGGGGTGGGTGCATATCACTACCAGCAGTGTCCAGACATATGGGGGTGGGTGCATATGACTCCCAGCAGTGTCCAGGCATATGGGGGTGGGTGCATATCACTACCAGCAGTGTCCAGACATATGAGGGTTGGGTGCATATGACTCCCAGCAGTGGACAGACATATGAGGGGTGGGTGCATAGCACTACCAGCAGTGGACAGACATATGGGGGTGGGTGCATATCACTACCAGCAGTGTCCAGACATATGGGGGTGGGTGCATATCACTACCAGCAGTGAACAGAGATATGGGGGTGGGTGCAGAGGACTCCCAGCAGTGGACCGAGATATGGGGGTGGGTGCATATCACTACCAGCAGTGTCCAGACATTTGGGGGTGGGTGCATATCACTCCCAGCAATGGACAGACATATGAGGGGTGGGTGCAGAGGACTCCCAGCAATGTCCCACTCCCAGGAGGATGGATGTCTTTCATACACTGCATGACACACCACATGTGGGTGTGAGGACATATAACACATGCATACCCACCCATGGCGGATGCAGCACAATACACACCCTGATTTCATGCCAACAGACTGTATAGTCATGTAACTGCATACAAAACTAACATAGCCAAAGGGAACACACACTCTCACGCACATCCCAGGACTGATAGGAATGTCCAGGTGCTGGTCCAGCCACCAAGATGTTGTCTCTCATGGAAGGAATAGGGTTCAATGCCACTAGATACAATGCCCACAATTGTGAGTCAGGTGCCCAAATACCCTGCATAACACGTACCATTTGTGTGTTAGGCCGTGATTACACACATGCATAGTGCTGAAAAGGGACAATTTGTCCCTGATGCCATTCCTACATACCCAAAACACAAGCACAGTGACTAGCAAGGATGGCACAGATGATTCAGCAGGAGACATCGGTTAGCAGGCATGGCCATTGTTGAAGGGATCCGTCACCAACAAAGGAAATGTGGACACAGGTCAGCACAACAATTGTGCAACTGTTTGCAGGGACGATGTCAGGTGCCCCAGAGGAAGGAACACTCCTTGGGACAATGTCTCCAAAGGAAATGAACACACACTACCAATGATTATTTGCACAGACATTGTGAAGGCACACAGATACCATGGTCCACCTCATGGCCATCATACAAAAACATATCTCAGAACCCTAACACATTACCAGAACACCAACTTCATGAGCCTCATCACCAACATCAAGGGGCCGATTCACAGAACTAACTTAAGACAAAATCCTAAACTTACTACTTTTGGTATTCACAGAAGTTAGGATTTTGTCTTAAGTTTGCCTTAAGACATACTTAAGACAGACTTAAGACAGTCTTAAGACAGACTTAAGACAGTCTTAAGACAGACTTAAGACAGTCTTAAGACAGACTTAAGACAAACTTAAGACAGACTTAAGACAGACTTCAGACAGACTTAAGACAGACTTAAGACAGACTTAAGACCAACTTAAGACAAAATCCTAACTTAAGTCTGCCTTAAGTCTGTCTTAAGTCTGTCTTAAGTTTGTCTTAAGTCTGTCTTAAGATTGTCTTAAGTCTGTCTTAAGACTGTCTTAAGTTTGTCTTAAGGTTGTCTTAAGACAAACTTAAGACAAAATCCTAACTTCTGTGAATACCAAAAGTAGTAAGTTTAGGATTTTGTCTTAAGTTAGTTCTGTGAATCGGGCCCCAAGTACCTGAAATGCAATAGTGTTGAAAGTAAAAGAAAAGGCTTTATTCAGCACAGAAAAATAATAAATTAATAAGACTATGTACAAAGGCCAATGGCCAGTCCATTTCTCGAGTCCAAGGGTGGACGTAGGGGACCGCGTCCACCCCTACCTTGCCTGCACAAACGAACCTCAAGGTTTGTCGACTGGGGGGGCATCATCTGTGGCAGTACCAGGCACCGCAGGGACAGGAGGGGGTTGGGTAGGTGTGGTGGGTGTAGGGCTGGACGTCTCCACCACAGGGGGTGGGGCAGCGCCAAAGGTGGAGGTGAACACGGCGCTGCACACTTCTGCTAGGGCCTTCATCCTAACCCCTGCACCTGAAGATACCCCAGGGCCAACGGAGGGAGGTGGTGGGCGAGGGATGGGGTGCAACGCTCTTTGGGGAGGGGGTGGACATGGGGGGGACTCAACTCCCCTGCCCGGGGACTTCCTCGCCCGCTTGTGGGGTGGTGTCAGAGTGGGGGTGAGGGCCAGATCAGCCATGTAGATGTCCTTGGGTGACAGTTTGGCAGGGGAGCTAAGGGGAGTGGTTTTGGAGGAACTGGGTTGTGAGGACTGCGGACTATGACTGTGGCTGCATGTCTGTCGTCTTTCCCCAGACCCTGTGAGTGTGCCTACATCCCCCTGAGTGTGCTTGCCAGGATGTGTGCGCTGTGCCTTACTTGTGGGTGTGCTGGATGTGTCTGTTGGGGTGCGTGCCCGTGACTGTCTGGGTGTGCATTGGGCAGGCATGGGAGAGGGCAGTGTGGATGAGTCCGGGGTGGGGGACGGAGCGCTGCAGGGCAGTAACTGCTGCCGTCAGTGAAGAGTCCATGGACCGCCGAATCCTGCGTTGGTCAGACATCTTTGCCGACATGACCTCCATGAACGACACCACCTGTGTGAGTAGTCTAGTGTGGTCATGGAGGACATTCAGCATCGATGCCTGCCCAACTTGCAACTCCCGCAGAATGTCCACAGACTCTTCACTGAGGGCAGCAGGGGTGACAGGGGCAGGGGGTGCGGTGCCTGGCAGGAAGGAGACATGGTGGGACGCTGCACGGACAGGAGGGACGGGAGCAACTGGGAGGGCGGAGATGGGAATGGAGGAGGTGGGGACAGATGTGGGGATGCTGCCAGTTGGTGTTGCTGCCTCCGCCTCCTCAGGGAGTTCAGCCTCGGACCCATCTGCATCGTAGCTGCTCTCGCCTCCAGACAGGTCCTCCAACTGACTCCCCTCGCCCTCCGTGCTTCTGCTGACTCCACAGCACTGGTTGCACTGTCGCTGGGTCCCTCCTCCAGGTCCATGCAGGTGTCTCCCTCGGTTTCGGTTGATGATGCTGCGGGCAAGGATAAGAAACCAAAATGCATCAGTCACCTGTATACATCTGACACATGAGCACAAAACAATTGGTCACAGTGCATATCCGGCAATGCATCATGAGTAACAGCTACATTACTCAGCACATATGTATGCCCTGTACTGCCCAGTTGGTAGACCCACTATGCCACTTGGACACCATGAAAAAAGAACACACCAGGCCACAACTTGAATGAGAAATACACTGAGAAGCTAGTGTCTGTGAACCGGTGAGCACAGCAATACAATGAAGTCATGCCACCTCTTGTTTACCCTGAAATAAAAAGTAGTGGTGCACCCAAGGTAAACTAACACCCCTCAATAATCAAGGTGTCACCACACTCAGAGACCTGTAAGTACTTTGGAACACAAAACAAAAAAATGTTGTTACCTTGGGACTCACGATACTTTACACAACCGACATGATTTGAATGTGGAAATTCGCCATCTCGTGAAAAGAACACTCATGTGCCTGGATGAAATATGTTGCACAAGGCAGTGCACACAAAAGTACATTTACCCTGTCATTGAAGAGGCTGACACCTTTTCTAAGAAGCCACAGTTAGAAGTAAATGGTGTTGCAGAAAGTACATATACATGTGCCCACGGAGGTCTTGATGTCTTGACACTCGTTAGTTCGTATCACCAACAACAAAGGAGTCTCACAAAATCCAGACCACTGTGGGAACATGTATATGGAGAATCTGCAACACCAATTAATTCTAACAGTGGCTTCTTTGAAAAGGTGCCAGTGTGTTCAATAAAAGTGGAAATGCCGTTTGGTGTGTACTTACTTGGGAGATAACTTTCATGCAGGCACATCATTGTTCTCAACACAAATCATCAAATTACCACATTTAAAACATGAAGCACTGTTGACAAGTGCTGTGAGTGCCAAGGTACAATTTATTTATAGTAACAACTTGAATTATGTCATTTGTCACATGGCTATCCGTCACCTGATTACACAGTTGGCTACACATATGACCTACTGCCTGTCATCTGGAGTGGCACACATGTCCACACCCAGGACAATGCATAAGCTAATGGGCCTGCAATTGGTTTGAAAAAAAGCCTAGCTGTACTGTGGGGACACCCACATGGCAAGCCAGAATGTACACACAGCTGTCAGCACACAAAGTCAAAACTGCGTTGCATCTGAACCACACACAGGTGCAAATAATGTATGTGCACGATACATGTTTGTAAAAAACTGACACAGGCTGCAAAGCACGAACATTAAGCACTGGCCACCATCACAGGGGCACTGCACGTTGATTTTCTGTACAGCCAATTCTCACACACAAGTCAGACCTGGCAATGAAAAATCAGGGTTGCACATGTATGCCCCTCCCGCACCCCCCCCCATACCTGAGTCGATGTGACTGATACAGATCAAGAAGTGACACTTCTTATTCAGGGTTACAATAACTGTGCTTGAAAACTTGCTTCATTGACACAACATCACCTCGTGGGGCTGGCAACATATATTTGTGACAAACAACCATCAACAGATTGTTGTGAGTAGCCACACAGGCGCTGCCCAGTGTGAGTATGCACAAGCAAAATTGTGTATCTCTGTCCAGTGGACACATGTAGCACACATTTGAAAAATACAAACTAGGCCAGGTAACAATGCCACTGAGGCAGACCTATGCTGAACCCACAGTGAATGTGCACAGTGTTGGATGACACACATGATTAGGAGGCCAGGGTGTCTCAGGGGACTGTAGTGGGCACACTGCTCTGTGGTCCTGGAATGAGCTGACTGTTCCATGTCCAACCGTCATGGCACTATGCATATCTCCCACTCATGCACATCATGTCTGAGGCCACAACATTGGTCATGCATGCTGCAAGGGGGTTCAGTTGAAAGCTCACACTCCTATGTTGAGAATCATCATCAGTGACAACAAATATGGACCCCCAACATAGTGAACTGGTACTTGCACAGGCAAGGTACCAACACAAGTCTCAGACCACCCTCCAACATGATGCAGAAAGCTATGTGCACTTAGATTTACTGGCACCCTAGATGACCATGTGCAAATGTGATTACACACAGACCAAGGACACATGTCAAGGAGGGGAAGGGATGAAAAAGAGCCCTAGGTGACATTGGGGACCAGAAAATGCACTGCACATATCAACTCTGGGAGTGTATTCATGCGAAAGAGCACTTTCAAAAGCAGGCGACACATAACACGACCAAAAGCCATGTACCTACCCCCTCCTTGCTGCAGTCTCTCCTGTAACTGCCTATCGAGGTCAGGGAAGAGCCACCGCCAGGACATGTCTTATGTGGGGGGTCAGGCGTCGGCGGCCGCCGTGGGGGCGAGGACTGTCGAGCCCCAGCTGGACCCGGGCGATCCGCCGGGTCCAGCACCGGATGTCCTGCCACCTCTTGCGGACCTGTGGCAGCTGCCGACTATGCTCCCCCGCAGATCTCACGGCCCTGACGACGTTGTTCCAGATCACCCCCTTCTCGTAGGCAGTTACCTGTCAGGATGACAAAGTGACACTACATTAATACACCTGCTCCATGTCCCAGAGACACACATTAGAACATCTTTGAAATCTTGAACAGGGCATAGGATGCTGACATGAATTGCCTCATTCACAACAAGAAATAGCCCTGTGTGCAAGCGCCAATGCACTACATGGCATTGAAAATCAACAGGTGGCATGAGGGGTGCAACACACTCACTGATCATGCCACACACTGTGCAGCACATGCAACAGCAGGCTGATGGCCAGCACGTGCCAAGCAGTCACATGTCCCACTCCACTGACGCACCCTCAGCAGACTAGACAGACACACCCAGGCACAGATCACTCGCCTGTCATTGACAACAGCGGATACAACCCTCACTCTGCACATGTGCCATTTGCCAGTGGGGAGTCACAGGTGTCGTGCTAGCTCTGCAAGTCAGACACAAAGCACGGCTTACTTGTCACATCAGATGGGTAGATCTGTTGCCTCCACCATGCAGCCGTGGTGCAACACTTCACATAGACACTCACCCACATGACAAGGAACATTCACACACATCAATGTCCATGAGGCCGTACACATCATTTGGACACTCTCACCACAGGTCCACTCAACTCATACACATGTGTGGGTACAGTCACCTGTCACACCGGGGGGACCACTGAATCACCTCAGGACAACAGGAAAAAAAGCCAACAAGGATTTGCCAGGCTGATTGTGTCATGCACTATGCAGTGAAAGTCACTGTAAGCACTATGCAAGTGAGGAGTGCACACAGGAACTACATCATGCTCTGCATGAGAGCCATAAGCATGACCCCCCGGGACACACTCTAAACAACATTGCATGTGTGTCCCACCTGGACACTATATTGACTGTCACACAACAGGTGCATAGGCAAAGGTAGTGGAGTCAGTACTCACCTGCTCCCCTGGTCTCCCATACAGGCTGGTGTACTGTGGGAGGAGGACGTCCAGCAAGGCCTCATTCTCCTCCAGGGTGAATGGATGGGCCCTCTCCACTGCGCGTGACATGGCCAGAGGAAGCAGAGACAGCAGCAAGGTTGTCGACTCTTAAGTTGTGCAGGCAAGTGCCCTCTCATGGGTTCTGGTTGCCTTATATCTGTCTTGCTGAGGGGCATTCATTTTGAGGAGTACATAGTGATTGGTCTGAATCATTCGCATCGTACGTTTCCTCCAATCCCTTTAAACATACACCAGTTACAGCATTTGCATCGTTCAAAATTTGAGCATCATGTCAAGTCAACAACCACTTTGCAACATTGTATTTTGTGGCCAACTGACTTTTTCAGGACACAAATTTCAACTGAAAACTCGTTATCCATGACAACCAGCATGCATTTATGGCCTAACACTTGTCCCTTATGTGTCCCCTATGTCATTTTGAAATCCACACACAGGTACTGTGCGTTTCACACGTACCCCTATGGCACCAGTTGTACAGTGCGTTTGACACGTACGTGTACGCACTAGTAGTACACGTACGTGTACTACTATTGCAATCCCCTTACGGGTACGCACTAGTAGTACACGTAGTGCGTACACGTACGTGTACTACTATTGCGATCCCCTTACGGGTATGCACTAGTAGTACACTACTAGTGCATACCCGTAAGGGGATCGCAATAGTAGTACACGTATGTGTACTACTATTGCGATCCCCTTACAGGTATGCACTAGTAGTACATGTACGTGTACTACTAGTGCGTACCCGTAAGGGGATTACAATAGTAGTACACGTATGTGTACGCACTAGTAGTATACGTACGTGTACTACTAGTGCGTACCTGTAAGGGGATCGCAATAGTAGTACACGTAGATGTACTACTAGTGCGTACACGTAAGGGGATCGCAATAGTAGTACACATACGTGTACTACTATTGCGATCCCCTTACTTTCATGTGCAGTCCCTAGGTGTGTTAGCCAGTGATATTGCACAGGTCATCTCATCTAGTTGCACAATTGATGTGTGATGAGCTGTGGACACATGTCATGTGTGATGGGGCACTATGTGGCACACATCACCTTGACACTTGCCACATGTGTGTCTGTAGTCCAACTGTGTCATGCACAGCAGCAGTGGGATGGCACAGTCATCAACACCCGCACCTGTCTCCTGATGCCCGGGACAGGGACACTCTATCAACTGACCTGCCACGATCAGCGTGCCCCTTTGGGACTATGTCAGGTGTGTGTCATGTGTTCCTATGAGCTTGATGTCAGTGTCCTGTCAACTGTATCTGCTGTTGGTGCATCCAACAGGGGTCTGTGTGGAGATGGGCATGGAACACATCTACGCACACCATGCCACATGTGGATTCACACGGCTGTAGGGTCTTTGTGCATCGGACATCATATTTTCCCAGTCATACATGTGTGCATTGTCTCAATGGATGTGTCTTTGTGTTGTCACGTGTACCCCTTCATCGCACTGTGTTTGATATGTACATTTGACATTCCATGTGACCTGTGCGTGTGCCTTTCAGTCAGCTGTCTGGATGAGATGACATCCTTCCAATGCAGCTATGTAGTTGTGTGTCACTCCGGTGATATCTGTGGCTCTTCACTCAGACTGGCCCCCAAATCATTTCAGGGCATGTCATGTTGACTTGACATCAACAGGTGTATCTGGCTTTTTGTAGGAGTGCCAGCAAGCTGGCATATGTGTCCTGTATGTATTGCACACACCTGACTCCATAGTTACCTGATGTGTATTAGAAGTGTAGCATGTGCTATGTTCATTGACATTGATATCAATCTTCATTCTTACAAACAATGTATTGCAGGGCACCGCCTGTCCCAAGACCAATGCCAGACTTGGGTGCCATGAGGGAACGTGCCTGCATTCGACATTACAGATTCACTCAACAGTTGATTGAGGATTTGACCGACAGGCTGGCACCACACCTCCAACCGCGACACAGGTATCCAACTGCGCTGACCCCAAAGATGAAGGTGATGGCAGCCCTACATTTTTTTGCCACAGGTACGTTTCAATTCACCATAGCTGATGTTGGTGGCATGTCACAGACAATGTTCAGCCGTGTCCTGCATGATGTTTTAGCAGCCATGTTGGAGCACCTTGATGAATTCATCACATTTCCTACTCCTGAGGAGTTGACAGATGTCAAGGGTGATTTCTATGCTCTGGGAGGGATGCCCCATGTCATTGGGTCCATTTAATGGTACACATGTGGCTTTGGTACCACCACGGGCACAGGAACAAGCCTATCGCAATAGAAAACATTACCACTCGAGAAATGCCCTTGTGGTTTGTCTTGCTAACATGCTGATTTCCCATGTCTGTGCACGTTTTCCAGGATCAGCACACGATGCCTATATCATGAGACGTAGCAGGGTGCCACAAATGATGCTGCGGCTGCACAACGAACGAGCATGTCTTGTTGGTGGGTATACTCTGTTTGTCCTGTGTGTTGCTGTATCTTTGGCTCTTACGGCATCTCCTGACCCACTTTTTTACCTGATGTTTCCATGTAGGGGACTCTGGATATCCCAACATGCCATGGCTAATGAAAACATCTCCGCAACCCAAGAACAGCTGCAGATCACAGGTACAACAATGCACACGGGCAGACCAGGCGAGTGATTGAGAGGACGTTTGGCCTCCTGAAGAGCCGATTCCGGTGCCTGGACAAGACAGGCGGGTCCCTCCCTTATGCCCCGGAGAAGGTCTGCCGAATCTTCAATGTGTGCTGCATGCTGCACAACATGGCAGTTGAGAAGGCAGTGCCACTCATCCTGGATCAGGATGAGCAGTAACATCCACCCGTGGAGGATCAAGGGCTTGCTCACGAGGCTAGTGATGAGGAGGAGGATGATATCTGGAGTCAGCTCATACACAACTTCTTCTCCTAATGGTGAGTCACTGGGTATGAGTGTGCAAGCTTGTAGCATTGAGTGGCATGTGTTGCAATGTGTGTGTCCAGCTAACTGAATGCAAAGTGACTTGGATGTGTGTCCTGATGTGTCACTCGAGTGATGATGTCATGCCACACAGTTTTGCGGAGAGACTTTCTTTGCAATTTACATGTGTCAAACATTGTTCATGTTTGGTAAATGTCCATGTGTGCGGTGAGAATTGTTTTAGGTGACTTCTTGTGTGTCTGTCATTCCCAAGTATTTTGCGCCTGTTGTCTGCTCATGTCATCGTTGTCCTCCTGCTATTCCTCATGAGGATTGCAACATGTGCTGAATCAGCGTTCCATGTACAGACATGTGGAAAGGTCAGTTTTGGTAAGGATTGCAGCAAGGATTTTTGGTGGTGGTACGGGTTTGGAATGTGTGGGGACTGCTTCTGTGCCTGTTGTGGTACCATGCATACATGTCTTCTCACCATGGAGCATATAACATGTAGCATCACTCCCATGACATGATAGTCACCTTTCTTGACAGTCATCTGTAGTGGAGTGTGGCGTCTGATGAAGGCATCAATGTGTGTAAACCTTGCCTCTGAAACATTGCAGATGCTACGGGTGGACATAGTGGGGGACATCACAACAACAGGCTCCATGGGGAATTGCAGCCTCTCCGTGTGCAGCAGGATGTGTTTGTCTCATCCCCTTAACTTGTGTGCCAGTTCATTGAGATTTACATCATCCATGTTGTGAAGGGGGTGTCCAGCGTATGTCCCACATGTTCTGTCAACTGACCTGTGAGTCTGTTAATATGGATGCATATCCCTTTGTGTGTGTATGTGGAATAAAGGTGTTCAGCACAATCCAAAGTGCCTCATCTCTGTCACTGCAGCTCTCTTGACAGTTTGCATGCGTCATCTATGGCATAATTGTCAAAGATTGAGCATCTGTGTGTATGTGTACTTTGGCAACATGCATGCCGTGCTTTATGGCTAATGATCTCTATTGTGCATGAAGTACCTGGTTGGGTATGTATTTGTGCAGGTTGCTCCCCACAACGGGACGTGAACGCCTGCTGATGGTGTGTCTCCTTTGCGCATCTCCGCATTTTGTTGCCTGATCCAGTGGCTGTAATTTATGGTGATTGTTCATACATTTTCGCCGAGTGACCCATGAGTAACCTGACACTCCTTCCTTTACATACACCTGTTGCACTGTGCCTTTCAGACCTTGTCTTTGTGTGCTACTTTTTGCCTAATTTATAACTCCTTCCACCTGCTGCTGCCTCACCTGCGGCACCGCCCCACCGAGTACCCTGATTCTGCAACCCCCACGCCTCAAAAATGCTCTGCCCTTCCCCCTCCACCCATTCAAAATGCAGGCAGCAGCTTTTCTGTGCCACTGTAGCCCCAGCGCCGTGCCAAAGGCAGGAACGACTGCGCCTGCAACATGCACAGTGCACGATCCTCTAGTCTTTGCATGACCCACGTCACACAACAGGCTCATGCTGCAGCCACTCTCAAAGCAATGTCATCGTGCCAATCATCCTCCTGCTATCAGGCAACCCCTAAGCACACACACGACACCTTCGCATGCTGAGTGTGCTACTCCAACTGCCTACACAGCGCTGCCCAGCCTACAAGACCCTGTCAGAACAACCAGGTAATGTGCCTCCTACTCCACACCCGCTCCGTCCACCAGCACGCCATTGGACTCTGTTACCTCCTCAACACAACAGCCCCACACATCACCTTCATGACAGTAACCTGGACAAAAGCATCCTCAACACATGACGTCTTCATTGCCATCTCAGACGGATACAAGATCACCCGCAGGGACGGCAACACCAATCCCGGGGGATGAATTACTATTTATTCACAAGTACACCCTCAGAGTCACAAATCCGGGTTTGCAGCAACTCCATGGCAACCCTCAGAGTAACACTCATCTACAGATCTGCAGGCCTACATCCACTATTCCGCTAAGCCATCAACACATACATCTGCATGCACGCCCTCACCTCAACGGGCTACATGTGGCTGGGGGACAGTAACTTATTGCTGGAGGGGAACCACCCCACCATCCATCATTGGCCCATCAACATTTGAATCCACGTCTCCGACAAGCAACACACTGCCTCACACCCCGCTGCCGATCCCCCAAAGATGCTTGATGTAAGTCACCACAGACAAGCTGTGCCGGACACTCAAAACAACATCCCCGCCACACCCTGCAACCTCACGCACTGGATCAGTAACTGATCCAACAATCTTGCCACATTGACGGACTTTCCTGTGAAGCACAACAACAGTTAAGGCACCTGGGACAAGGCAGATCTACTGGACTCCTACAGACTTAGCCAGACTCTTGTGCAAACCTTGCAACACAAAGAGCCATCATTTGCCTTACAGCCCTGGAAAACACCACACACAGCCATTACCATATCATCAGCAAGGACAAGTGGAGATCCTGCAGATAGTGCCAAGACACCCAAACACATGACATCAAGGAGCTCATCAGCATTGTGAGTGAACTGACAGCAGATCTCCATCCAAGACACCCCCCCTTGCAAGGCAGATCACATCCCTTGCAACTTTGTACCACTGCAAGCTCATGGGCATACACGACAGCCTTGGCACCCAGAGGCAGACAGCGCTATTATCCGCAGGACAAACCCCCATCAGGTTATGGACTCCCATCAGCAGCAAGTACACAACCTGGCTCATGTGTCATACACTCTGGCTCTCCATCAGGCCCCTTCCCACACAACATCTCAACCACATCATTCCACATCCTTGAAGCCCACATCCAGCGCGTCCTGAATGTCTCCTTTGAGTTTGCCACATTCCATGGATGCAGGAGGCATGCAGAGACCCAGGCCCTTCTTAAAACAACGGACAGTAGTACCGCAGGATCTCCTGGTACATCACCCTGCTTCCCTACCCAGCAAATGTCATCAGGAAGACACTCAACAAGCAAATGACAATTTTCCTCCATGCAACCATCTCCAGGCAACCGGCACCAGACCATCTTCCACAGTAATCACACCACTGCAACCGTCAGCATTGCCACCACCAACGACAACTTTGCCAGGCTCAACAATGGTGAGGCCACCACCCTTGACCTCTTAATGGCATTCTACACCATGTGCTACCACACTGTCAGCTCACACATCTCCAACACTGGTATCCAGAGGAGGGCCCAGGGTTAAATCAGAAAGTCGCTCACCAGCAAGGCCCAGGGAGTCTGCCTCCACCCTGCAACATGTAGTACACTGGGGTCATCTGGCCCATGCCACAGGGCTCTTCTCTCAGAGTGACGATCTTCAATGTCTCCATGACCCCTTCTCCACCATCACATGCGCACATAACCTCATCATCATCTCGTATGCCATTGACACCCAGCTGCTCCTCAAACTCACCAAAGACCCAGCCATTGCCAGATCCAAACTTCAAGAAGGCATGAGATCCGTTGAGGAATGGCTGAACATCAGCCACCTGAGGCTGGACTTGGACAGGACAGAGGTCATCATCTGAGGATTGTCCCCTTACAGCTGGGTCAACTCCTTGTGTCCCACTGGTCTGTGCACCGCACCAGCAGCCAGTGCCACGCAAGCAAGCTGGTGTTCATCATGGACCCATCGCTCACAATTACCATGCAACTCACCACCATCTGTACCTCATGCTGCAACACCCTCCACATGCTGCAAATGACCCACAGATGGATCCACTCCAAGGCAAGACAGGCCGTTCCCCTGGTCCACGACACCAGCCGGCTCAACTACAGCACCGGCCTCTACGGAGAACAACAGCAAAACTGCAGGAGAAGTTGTCCACATCCAGGGTGCATCCGCACACCTCATCTGCAACATCCCCCGCCCCAGCCACATCACCGTCCACCTGAGATAGGTACAGTGGCTCACTGTGTGCTGCAGGATCACCTTCAGACTCCTCAACCACACTCAGGAGGCAGTCCACAACCCCAGACCCAACACCGACCTTGGATGTCTGTCATCCAACACCCCGTTGGCCCAACTCCATGCAGCCCACCTTGCCCTGGCCTCCATTCGTCACATCCACATAAAAACTGCATGCAGGAGATAGTTCTCCCACCTCGCCAAACAGACCTGGGACTCCCTCCCCGGGCACATCAACATGACCCATGACCTCTACACCTTCATGATACTCTTCCAAATTGGTCTGTCCGAGCAGTATTGCAAGCACCCCCTCAGCAGCTTGAGGCCATCACGGGTGAGTATTGGGCTCCATGTCTGTATTTTGTGATACATTGTGACCCATGTGTGTCCTCGACCAGACTCAGATCCAAGTGTATGGATGGCTGGAGTTTGTTCCACACTCAGGCATACTTCGACATATCCCCACACGTATGTTGTGGACTCATGCTAAATGACTGCAACATAAAATCTCATGTATTCATTTATTATTTATAGCTCTGGGGTGTGATTTGTGCACAGAAAAAGGTGCTATGCAGGGACCATAGAATCCAAAGTTCACAGGGGGAGATGGGATCCTTGGCATTTGAAGTCATCAGAGTCCAGACCACAGTGTTTGGCATCATTGGTCAGACTGTGACCAGCAAGTCCATGTGGCAGATGATGTCAGTCAATGAGGTGATGCTGTCGCACATGAAGGCCAGGTGCCAGGCCAGGTGACCTGGGAGATGTGGATGGGCCGCTGCCTCTCATTGTCTTTTCCGTGGATGACCCACCTTCCTCGCGGGACCCTCAGATGCAGGCCTTGACGATGCTTGGGACGCTCCGTCGGACGAATCCATCTCCTCCTCCCTCCCTATGGCTGGTGGTGGTCTGCACCTGTTGGCACAGGGAGGGTTGCCCATGTTGTCGGCGATCTGACGGAGTGAATGGCTTATGTCCCTTTGCACCGCCAGGAGCTCAGCCAGTCTTGCCTCCATCCGTCCTTGGTGTTCTTGTTGACTGGCGTGTTGCTCGGCCTGCTGGTTCTTGATCTCTGTGAGGGCCACCACTACCTGGCTGAACTCCCTGGTGTCACGCCGGTATGCCTCCATGATGTTGTGGATGTGTGACATACCGGTCCCTTCAGCTGGCTGGTCAGGTTCTCGCCTCCGCCGTCCTCCACTCCCACCACCCCTGCCCACACGAGCCTGGGCTGGCGTTGTGGGCACATCGGGTCTACGGGACCCCTGAGGGATGGCAGTGGTGGTGTTGTCTGCCTCCTCCTGGGTGGCCGCCGCACCTTGTCCCTCCTGGTCAGACTGGCTCAGTTGTTCACTGCGGGCAGGGCTCCTCGGTGTCTCCTGGCATGTGGCAGGAATGGGGTGGTGGTTGGCACAGATATTCCTGAACCAGGTGCTGCAGGGGCTTGGACACCAGAGGGTCCAGGTCAGTCGAGGTCATCCGCGGAGTGTTGAGAGGCGTCGCTGCCGGTGGGAACAGGTTCCTCCCGAGCCTGTGACTGTGATTCTTCCCCCCCATTGTTGGGGGGATATTCATCACGTTGCCCTGTGTGTGAGAGACAGACAATGTTAATGCTGTTTCATGCAACATGCATGTTTCATACACATTCAAGTTGGCACTGTTCCTCCAGGTAGTTGTATGTGCCTAGCATTCTCCTCAATGTTGACTTTTGGATGGGTATTATTATTATTATTATTTAAGGTTTTGTAGAGCGCGTAGTAACCCTAGAGCATCCCAGCGCTAGAACCTGAACTCAAGGGGGGTCAGCGGTGGAGGGGGTTAAGGGTCAGGGAAGAGAAGAGTCTTCAATGCCTTCCTAAACTGAAGGAGATTGGGTTCAGTTCTCAGTCTCCGGGGGAGGTTGTTCCAGTGTTTGGCCGTGTGGACCGAGAAGCGGCGGCCTCCGGACCTGGCTTTATTAACTCTGGGGACTGTGATGAGGTTCTCTCCGCTGGAACGGAGGGCCCTTTTCGTTTTGTAGGGGATGATGAATTCCTTGAGGAGGGGAGGGCCGTTGTTATAAAGAGTTTTGTGGGCCAGACAGAGGGCCTTGAAAGCAACCCTTTCTCTGACTGGGAGCCAATGGAGAAGCTTAAGGGCTGGCTTTGCCGATGATCTGACGGGGGTGTCAGTGAGTAGGCGGGCCGCGGCGTTTTGAATTTTCTGCAGGGTGTTGAGAGTGGCTTCAGGAGCTCCCAGATAGATTGCGTTGCAGTAGTCAAGCCTTGCCAGGATAAGGCCCTGAATCAAAAGTTTCTTGGCGGTCGCGGGGAGCAGGGGGAAGATCTTTCTACAGGCCCTGAGAAGTCCGAAGCAGATTCCTGCCGTCTTTTTTGCCTGTGTTCTAAAGCTCAGGTCGTTTTCGAGCCACACGCCCAGGCTCTTGACCTCTTCCTTGGGTGCAGGGGGGTCACCCAAGCAGTCAGGCCAGAGGTGAGGCGGCAGGGAGGGCCCTTTATGTCCGAGCAGCAAGATCTCGGTCTTGGAACCGTTTAATTTTAATGCTGAGGAGTTCATCCAGCTGTGGATTTCAGTGAGACAGCTGTGGAGGTCAGAGGGAGATTGGTGCGGGTGTGAGAGGGTTACCACCAGCTGGGTATCGTCGGCGTAATTGATGATCGATACGCCGAACGGAGTGACCAGTTTCTCCAGCGGGGACATATACACGTTGAATAACGTCGGGCTAAGAGATGAGCCCTGCAGTACTCCACAGCGGAGGGGGATTGCGGGTGAGTGGCTGCCGTTCTCCCAGACTTGAAAGGAGCGGTCATCTAGGAAAGATTTTAGCCACTTCAGGGCCGTGCCCCTTACTCCGATTTCTCCCAGTCGTTGGATTAGGGTGTGATGGTTCACAGTGTCGAAGGCCGCACTGAGGTCCAGGAGGATCACTGCCACTGATCCTCCTGTATCCAGAATGCTTCTGGCCTTCTCCACAGCCGCCAGGAGGGCGATGTCGGTGCCCTGGCCTGGACGGAACCCTGTCTGGGAAACCCCGAGTAAGTTGTTGCTCTCCAGGAATAGTGAAAGTTGTTTGTTCACTAGCTTCTCCGTGATCTTACTGTTTCCTGGGAGAAGGGAAATAGGTCTGTAGTTGGAGAGGTCCTTGGGGTCTAAAGAAGGTTTCTTTAGTAGGCCTTTGACCACTGACGCTTTCCAGCTGTGGGGGACTAGGCCCTGCGAGAGGGAGGAGTTGATAAGCGACGTGAGGGGGGGGATGATGGTGCTGGATACTTTTTTCAGGAAACGGAGAGGGGCAGGATCGCGGGGGGACCCACTTTTGATTGAAGCCAATGTTGCGGCTACCTCTTCCGTGGACACTGGGCCAAAGGTGTCCAGGGTGAGGGGCCGTCAGGGAAATGGGAGAGGAGGATAGGATAGTTGGCAGGTTCCCCGTCCATGTGGCTAGTTACAATAGGGGGAAGGGCCGAGAGAATTTTTTGTATTTTCTCATCAAAGAAGGTGGCGAGTTTAATGCATTTGCTTTCCGCTGCTTTGGGGTCCAATGGTTTAACAGGGGGGTCTGGGGCGTGAAGGAGTTCTTTAAGAATGGCGAAGGTTTCGTGGGCCGAACAGGAGGCGTTTTTGATTCTATCTTCGTAGAAGGCGCTTTTGGTATTGCGTAGTTCCATTTTATAAGATTTTACGGAGGCACGAAATATGTCTTTCTTGTCTGCCGTTTTATCTTTCCTCCAAAGGAGTTTGTTCCTCTTGCATTCCTTTCGTAATAGGTTAAGTTCGGGAGTGTACCATGCGGACGGATTGACTCTCTTGGTACGTTTAAGGGTGCTAGATTTCGGGAGGATGTCATCCAGAGATTGGGTGACCCAAGTATTGAATTCGTTGTCAGCGGCGATGGTGTCTTGAGAGGGGAGGGGGGTGTTTTCATTTAATTTAGCTGCCCATTCGTCTGGGACCAGTTTATGCCAGCGTCTAATAAGGGTTCTGATTTTGGGGGGCTGAGGGGGGGGGAATGTTGATAGGCCATTCAAAGGGGACCAAGAAGTGGTCGGTCCAAGGGAGGGGGACGTGAGCACAGGTGTTCAGATCTAGGATGTTAGTAAATATGGGGTCGAGTAGCTGCCCTCTGTCATGAGTGGCCTGTGGATTTTTTAGGCCGAGGCCAGTGGAGGTGATATCCTGTAGAAGTTCTGTCGCCTGCTTGTCGACCGGGTCCAGAAAATGGATATTGAGGTCCCCCAATAAGAGGTAATTGGAGGAAGTCGTCCACTTAATGGTGATCTGGTCGATGAGTTTGCTAGGAAATTCGGCGAGTTGGCCGGGGGGTCGATATACAAGCATTCCCGACAGCGATGTCACTGGGGAGATTTGCATGGCGAAGTGGCAGCTTTCACATCCATTGATGTTGCCATCCCAGGTTCTGCAGGTGAAAACGTCCTTGTATATTATGGCTAGTCCACCTCTTCTACCCTCTGGTCTATTCAACGAGCATATTAGGTAGCCAGGAGGGAGTGCGAGGACTATGTCAGGGCCATTGTTGGGAGTGAGCCATGTTTCAGTGAGAAACAGGATATCCGTGGCGTGGTTTAAGATCAGGAGGTTAATTTCATGCGCGTGTTTAACGAGCGACCTGCAGTTAAGTAGGCCTAGTTGGAGTCCACCGTGTACCGGGTCAGGGCCCGGGGGGTTACAGAGGCTGCAGCTGGTGAAAGGGTTGTCGCCCGTATGAGTATTAATACAGGAGGGGTGTTTCTGGGTGTTTAGGGCCAGAAGCTTATCCCGGGAGTAAGTCGGGCATTTCTTGGCAGAAATGGGCAGAGTAACTGGGCCTGGGTCCGGCTGGGCCCGGACGGGCCCAGACGGGCTTGCCTTTGGCGCGCCTTCGGCGCGCTGACGGCGCGCCCGCTGCACCCGTCCGCTGCGCTGCCTGAACTGACACATAATTTATGGAGGGAAATCGGGTTTTGGAGGGGTGGGCGTGGCCACGAGAGGTGGGCGTGTCCGTGGCTCCTCGCGGCCGGTGATGGCGGCGTGCGAGTGAATTCCTGTCCCTGACAGCGTTCAATCGGCTGTCTTGGGGAGTCTCAGGTCAGTGCTGGGGGTATGCGCAAAGAAGTTTAAAATACAAGTTATCACAGTTTTAAGAGCAATTATCTAATTTTAGCAAAGCGTTACTCCCGGCTTCCGCCTCAGGAGATTCAGGTAAAGTGCAGCTCCAGTGATCAGGGCGCGCTTTATGTACTTGGCGAGGGGTGGGCGTGGCCACGAGAGGTGGGCGTGTCCGTGGCTCCTCGCGGCCGGTGATGGCGGCGTGCGAGTGAATTCCTATCCCTGACAGCGTTCAAATCGGCTGTCTTGGGGAGTCTCAGGTCAGTGCTGGGGGTATGCGCAAAGAGGTTTAAAATACAAGTTATCACAGTTTTAAGAGCAATTATCCAATTTTAGCAAAGCGTCACTCCCGGCTTCCGCCTCAGGAGATTCAGGTAAAGTGCAGCTCTAGTGATCAGGGCGCTTTATGTACTTGGCGAGGGGTGGGCGTGGCCACGAGAGGTGGGCGTGTCCGTGGCTCCTTGCGGCCGGTGATGGCGGCGTGTGAGTGAATTCCTGTCCCTGACAGCGTTCAATCGGCTGTCTTGGGGAGTCTCAGGTCAGTGCTGGGGGTATGCGCAAAGAAGTTTAAAATACAAGTTATCACAGTTTTAAGAGCAATTATCCAATTTTAGCAAAGCGTTACTCCCGGCTTCCGCCTCAGGAGATTCAGGTAAAGTATGTTGCGGGGGACAGATTGATATGTTCTCCTGAGTCTTTGACATGTCGATTTGTGGCTTGGATGCTTCTTCAGCTATGTATTGGTCTTGTTGTGTTGCATGTCAGTGGGTAAATCCAGTGCCTGTCCTGGTGGTGTCTGCTTGTGTAAGGGGTGTGTGTGACAGGGCCTGCTGGTGGGTGTAGTGTGATTTGACCCTGGGGCTCCCAGGTGATGTAGCTGTCCCCCCATGGAGCATGCTGCCATGACAGTGAGTGTGAGTTCCTGTCCTAGATATCTGACCTTGTTGTCTTGGTGTTTGTGTTTGCACTGGTCACAGGAGGGTCTCGTGCTGCCTACACCAGGGCCAAGTGTGAGCTATCTTGTCAGTACTTTCCCAATCCCTGTGCATTGCGCATGGTGCATGGGTATGTAGCTGGGCCATATAGGATGAGGGCAATTGTGTCTGATTTATGATTCAAACATGCGTTTTGTGCCACCCACTCTCCCAGCATACCAGACATCCATTCTTGGGTTGGTGCTTTATGTAGCATGGGACATAGCTTGCTTTCTCAATGGGGCATACACATGTTATTGGCATTAGCGTAGTTCTTGACTGTGATTCTGGCCGGTGATGGCTTGGGGGTAGTTGCGTGCATTTGGTGTAGTTGGGGTGTGGATGCCATTACCCCCATGTTACGTATTTGTTTGTGTACTCACCAGGCTCTGCAACTCCTTGGAGTCCATGTACTCCCACCGGTGGAAGCATGGCCATCACCTTCTCCTCCCAGGGATGGTAATGTACTGGTCTGCGGGGCGCACCACCTCCAGTGATGTTGCTGTGGGCGTAGTCTTCATTCATTTTTCTCTTGACCGCCCTCCCGCAGATCGTACCACCTGGCTTGGCATTCGGTCCTGGTCCTTCTGATGGGTGCAACAGCATTCACCCTATCGACGATCCTCTGCCACAGGCATGATTTTTCAGCTATGCTGGTCTGTCTGACCAATGTTCCAAACAGCTGTGGTTCGACTCTGATGACTTCATTGACAAGGATCTCCAGCTCCTCCCTTGTGAACTTTGGATTCTTGTCTGTGGGCATGGTGTAGGGTGAGGGTGTGGATGGTTGTGGGTGTGTGGGTCTGAATGTGACGGTGTGGGTGTGAATGTGTAGAGGGGGTATGTGTGAAGGAGGTTGTGTGAAGGTGTATATGTTAAGGTGGATGGGTGCAGATAAGGGGGCAATTGCAGTAGCGAGAGGGGCCTATAAAGAGGCCATTGTCAAAAGGAAAAAGGCAATAAAATCAGAAGCCTGGGACAATCTTTTATCAATCGATGTCCTACGGGACAGTGGGAAGTTCTGGGCAACTATTAATCATCCTTTTTTCTCGGGTACCGAGGGCACTATCCAGGACTGTGTAATTCCAGATGAGAAATGGTTTGACCATTTTAGCAAAATCTATGGGGCGGGAGGTTCAAGTCCCGCTAGCAGTAGTACCTTTTTAGTACCCCATTCCCTGCCCTGCTTATCCTTTGATCCGATGGATGTGGAGAGAGCCATAAAGGATTCTGCTAGTAATAAGGCGCCGGGCCCTGACGGAGTGCCAGCAGACCTATATGGCTACTCTCCTAATTTATGGGCAAGGATTTTAGCTAATGTTTTTAATGCTGTTTCTAGTTTTAGGTTCCCTGCTTCCTGGGCTAAGGTGGTCATTATTCCAATCTTCAAAAAGGGCCATCGTGATGATCCTTCCTGCTATAGACCCATCTCCGTGAAAGACTCTGCAGTGAAGATCTTGGGCAGGGTCTTACTTCTTAAACTCAGGGATGCCTTAGACAGTTAGGGTATTTTGTCTAATCTGCAATATGAGATTAGAGCTAATAGGGGGACTTTGGATCAATGTCTAAATCTTCAGCTTTTTTGGCGAAGGACGGGTCCCTTTTTATGGCTTTTATGGACCTGTCCTCCGCTTTTGATCTAGTTAATCGGTCTAAGCTATGGTCCATCATGCTGGATTTGGGTATTGATCCTCCCTTAGTAAGTTTTTAAGCAGCACTTCATTAGGACCTCTCGGCCTCAGTGAGGGTCACTCAGGATGGGAAATGCACTAAGCACTTTAGGTCAGAGAGAGGGGTGAGGCAGGGGTGTATCCTTGCCCCACTCCTCTTTACTATTTATATTAACGGCCTGGAAAGGTCCCTGGGGGTCCTGAGGGCAGACGCGCTGCGTGTAGAGGACCTAGTTGTACCGGTTCTTCTATACGCGGATGACGCTGTCCTGTTGGCCCGCACAGCTGTGGGGCTTCAGAGATTGTTGGAGGCCTTTGGTGCCTTTATGGCTGCCTTAGACCTTAAGGTGAACATAAAGAAATCCCATTTTATGGTGGTGGGTAAAAAGCTCAAATCTAGATCTTTATTTTGTAACGGGGAAGAGATTACTAGAGTACAGGTTTTCTGCTATCTGGGAGTCCTCTTTGACGAGAATGGTACCTGGGGCCCGCAAATCAAGCTCAAACGTAACTCTGTAGATAGGTCTACCTCTGCGTTGCTGAGTTTTGCTAAAAGACTGGGGGCAAGACCAATGGAGGCCCTGTTGAAAGTCTATTCCTCGAAAAGCCTGGCTATCGCCACTTATGGCGCGGCTTTGTGGGGTTATGTTACGCAGGATATGATCCAAGTAGTTTAAAACAGATTCTTGAGACATTTGCTCTCAGTTCCCCAATCGACCCCTGTTTTTTCTATCCATGCGGAGGTTGATCTGGGCTATGTCACGGATAAGCTGAAGATGGCCCCATTGTTCTGTTGGGTGAAAACCTGGTTAAATAAGGAAATCACTCTTAACCATCTGATTCTTAACGACATTCTAGCCTTGGACTATGCTAAAAGAATACCCTGGCTGGAGTACATCAGAGCGGAGCTCTCTCGTCTTGGGCGCCCTGAGCTCTTTGTGTCTCCATCACATATTGTCAAGGCTGACATAGCTTGGATCAAGCAGTGTTTTTTAGATAGGGTCAAATTGGATCGCGAAGAAAGAGAACTCTTAAAACCTTGTGTTAGAGCGCATTTTATGCTCCTCTTATCTCCCTCGCTGGAACCTTATTTGAGTATTGTTTCCAACCCATTCAATAGATTTTTACTGTTGAGATTTAGATTTAATTTGATCCACTACTCACTTGGCTTCTATCCGTCCTGGGGTAGGCCTGAATGTAGTAGGCCATGCCACTGTGATGATTTTTCATCCCAAAACACTTTGCATTTTATTATGTTTTGCGAGTTCTATTCTGCAAGCCGGAAAAAATATCTGCTCCCAATTTTGAAGGAAGCCGGCTTTTTACAAGTTAGACCAGCCCTGCTATTTCTTCAGCAGTTGAGTAGTACTCGTATTATATTTAGTGTGGCAAATTTCCTGGTGGCAGCTATGCGCTGCAAATCAAAAAAAAATCCTAATCTGTGCAATCCTGGAGCAACTTTTTAACGTCTGTTCTTAGGTATGGTATCTCTATTTGTGTGGATTTGTTGTAATTATGCTGGTACATTTTATGTCTTTGACTGCCTTTTTATTATTGTATGAATTCTGTACTTTTATGATTTTAATTAATCGAATAAAGTGTTTTTGACTGACTGACTGACTGACTGGGTGCAGTTGTAGGTGTGTGCTCTCTAGCTGCAGTGGGTATGTTGCAAAGGTTCATGGTTTGTGTGTGTGGGCCCTTTTTATTGGTCCATTTGTGGGTGGGGCTCAGTTTGAACTTTTGGTGGGTGTGTTATAAGGGGTGGTTGTGAGTTTGCCCCTCTGTTTGCCTGTTTGGATGTGTCCAGGTCAGTCCTTTCCATTTTTTGTGCAGTGTAGATGTGTTTTGTTGTGTTGTGCGAGTCGAATAGACCCTCCTTGTGCTGTTTTACAGTGTCCGTGCTTCAGTATGGTACAGGGGTACGAGTCGTACAGACACACACCCCCATGCGTTGTGTATGTACGGTGCGTACACCGCCATTGCTATGTACGCTGCATACACCGCCATCGCTTATGTACGGTGCGTACACCGCCATTGCTATGTACGGTGCGTACACCGCCATCGCTTATGTACGGTGTGAACACCCCCATCGCTATGTACGGTACGTACACCCCCATTGCTATGAACGATGCGTACACCGCCATCGCTTATGTATGGTGCGTACACCGCCATTGCTATGTGCGGTGCGTACACCGCCATCGCTTATGTACGGTGCGAACACCCCCATCGCTATGTACGGTGCGTACACCCCCATTGCTATGTACGGTTCGTACAACTCCATTGCTATGTACGGTGCGTACAACCACATTGCTATGTACGGTGCATACACCGCCATCGCTTATGTACGGTGCGTACACCGCCATCGCTTATGTACGGTGTGAACACCCCCATTGCTATGTACAGTGCGTACACCGCCATCGCTTATGTACCGTGTGTACACCGCCATTGCTTATGTACGGTGCATACACCGATATTGCTACTGTACGGTGCGTACACAGACATTGCATATGTACAAGTCATTCCCTGTGTACGGGACGGACGTTTTCCGTACAAATCATAAATCGGAAAGCCGGTCCGGATCGTACTAGTACGGTGGGACTGCATTTTTACGATTCGTACGGAAAAGTGTCCGGGTACATCTTGTACAACTTTTCCCGATCTGATTCGTACGGATAGGGCTGATCCGTATATACTTTTCCCCGTACAAATTGTACTTCACGGGTCGGACGTGACTTGTACGATTCCTACGAAAAAAAATATGGATACGAGTCGTACGGGAAAAAAAAATACAGGATCGGAATCGGCCCCTATATGTATTACTTATAATTTTGAGCATTTTCTAATAATGCTAACTATATTTTTTTTAAATATATGTATTATTTCCTTTATTTTACCTTGTTTTTTAAACATTTTAAAAAAAAGACATTTTTAACAACGATATTTTTAACAACGATATTTTTTTCAGATATTTTTGTACTTACCTTTATGTAGATAGGACTTTGATATTCTGGACAACGATATTTTTGTACCCCGATATTTTCGTAGTCGATATTCTGTCAATGATTCCTTTAATGCAAGTAGATGAACTGTTCCCATCATCATTTTATCTAGTTACCATTTATCTGAGGCTTTTGAGTAACAATTTGAGTTTAGTGGACGCTTCACTTCCTTGTTTTATACAAATTTCCTGAGATATTACATGCCTAGTTCCGAGATCGGCCTAAAACTTTTTCAGATGTCCTTTATCAGGAGAATTAGTTATCACTGGTCTCTATCATTTCCCAGTTTTCCACCATCCTAAATGTAACATAGGAAATGGCAGCAACCTCCTCAAGAAAATTGTCAAAAGGACCATCTCAGCTAGCTACTGCATATTTTTTAGCCATTCGTATATGATGTCCGTTAAGAGTATTGCACTTACTAAGCTAGAGAATAACATCAAACTGATCATTAGCCCAGGTGGCAAAGGTGGGTGTATTGAAAAGGTAGATACACGTTTATGATTCTTATCTCCACATATAGATACCTTTCTTAAATATAAATATCTTCAAGGTATGTAGAGGAGCTAAGAATGTCATACTTACCCAAACATACTTACTTTCATGATCTAGTAGTTGATATTTTGGCTATGATATTTTTGTAGCACAATATTGTTTGGCTCAATAATCTGACATGCAACTGTGACTGCATATTTAGACTAGAAGCCAAATAATATAGAACACTAATCAATATACTAGACAAGCAACACCACTGTTCAATTCTTAACAGAAATCCAGTTAGTCACATTTCTGGGTACATGAGTCATTAGTTGAGAGCTGATTTAGCAAAAAACATATAAGAATTTTTCTTCACCACACTCTCACCACACTCTCATCCACTCTTTGTTCGTAATTTAGAAAGATGTTTAGAATAGCTCTATCCTATAACATTAGGTATTAGTATCTTCCTTAATCTATACTCTAAATGTGCCAAGTTTATTCTGTACTGAAAAGCTGAGTAAACACAAGGGGGCCGATTCACAGAACTAACTTAAGACAAAATCCTAAACTTACTACTTTTGGTATTCACAGAAGTTAGGAATTTGTCTTAAGTTTGTCTTAAGACAAACTTAAGACAGACTTAAGACAGACTTAAGACAGACTTAAGACAAAATCCTAACTTAAGTCTGTCTTAAGTCTGTCTTAAGTTTGTCTTAAGTCTGTCTTAAGTCTATCTTAAGTTTGTCTTAAGACAAATTTAAGACAAAATCCTAATTTCTGTGAAAACCAAAAGTAGTAAGTTTAGGATTTTGTCTTAAGTTAGTTCTGTGAATTGGGCCCAAGCTCATTTAAATGATCAACAGCACTATTTAACAGTGTGTACAGTGTGGACTTCGGAGACGATTCTCAAGACCATTTGCACCACCTGTATTGGAATTTCGTGAAAAAAATTGATTTTACATTCACAAAGACATTTGCATTTAATATTACATAAGTAGAGTGTAAATTGACATCTGCATATCAGCACCAACCTTAAGCTGTGTAGAGACAGAGGTGGCTGGTCAAGGGTGCAGGTGGAGATCTAAAAAAGCTTGGTTGTTTTTCACAAAGCAGTGGATTGAACATTGGTTGCTGGGGTGGTTTCCAATAAATTAGACTACACCACTGGTAGAATATGCACAAGGTGATGAATTATGCAGGACGGTCTGTTTCCCCCATCCCAGTACAGGTTTAACCAGATTAAAACAAATGAAGTCGAGATAGGGGACAGCACCACTCAGGTGTTAATAAAACTCCAGCAAGGTGCACCTACCTCCATCTGATGTGCAGCCAGTGTGGATTTATGTGTGATCTACACCTAGGAAGATTCTGACAATAAACAGTACACTTGTAAAAGTAGTCAAATCCGCATACTAGGGCCCCCATTGCAGCTGCATTTCACAGTGACTACGTCTGAGTCATGATTTTACACAGAAAAGACCATATTTGTGGGAGAGTTAAACACATCATTGTGATAAAGGTGTGATGGAACTGTACAATAACCAACTTAAGAGTTATATTTTCCTCCCTTGAGTGGCCACCAATCAGCTTGCTTGTAGCACCTATGGTGCTCTGCTTTAACGTAAGAACCATTACTATGCACTTGAGAGTCCAGAAATGTCCTCAATGCACCTCTAAAACTGGGGTGGTCTTGTGCTACTGAGGAGTGAGTGAGCAAGATGCTTCGGACAAATAAAATGTGTAAGTACATCAGACCTGCTCTGACCACAGCTGAAAGCAGTAAATGCCTCTGAGAGCCAGAAACAAGTGACACATCTGCATTCAATAGAAGACATCCTGATTGCTGTGATGTAGAGTATGGTTTTGCTGGCAACAGGAATTGACTCTGTAGCTGTAGACATTAAACTTATAGAGGCCAACATGAGGAAAGTATCATACCGAGTGACACTGGTGGTACAGTTCACGGCAAAGACATGTTAGAGAAGTATGCCAACTTTGCAACACTGAAAATGTTTTCTGGGAAGTGACCAAGCTACTTGAGCCCTGTGTAAAGTGTTTTTTGTTCATAGTGCGTGAGAGGGTCACATTTCCCTATTGATTGGCATGTGGTTTAAAGGAAGCCTAACTGTAATCAAGAGGAAACTAGGTTCTCAAGAAGGCAAAAAAAATCCTGTGCTCTATACGTTATTCAATATTTTTATACATTGCTCTAGGCAGGTTTGGGGTTTAGAAAAAATCTTTAAGTAGTAACACAGGAGGTCTGGGAGATAAGTTGGAAGGATTAGCCCACTAACAAGAAGGAGAGTAAGGGTTGACACACGGAGAGATGACTGTAATGGGTATTTGTATGTCTTTGCTGACCTGGAATGTCAGTGGGCAAAATGGTTGGATCAAGAGAAGGAGAGTGGGTTATTATGTTCAGCTTCATGGTATTAACAGGCTTCTGCCACACTGCCTCTTGATGTCACTCACGAGAGTCATTTGGGAACCAGCCTTTAATCAGTATAGCGTTACAACAAACAAATGATGGACGGAATGCTGACAATGCAGACATTCTCCCCCAGTCAAGAGATCTGGGTTAAATCCATCGTTCTTTTGCCCACTACGCCACCCCAGTTTAGACATGGCCATATGCAAATCAGTCTTGACCCTGTGCCTCATGGGAACAGTCCAGCCCGAACTGCCAAGCCATGTCTTCCCTGGACCGGAATCAAGCATCCTAGGACCGGTTTCTGGCTATCAGCCGTCATCAGCCAGGATAGCTTGACTCCAGTGGCGTAGTGAGCACGGGTCCCACGTCTGGGAATACCCATCCCACTTAGGGCGAAAAGCGTTACAACAAACAAATGATGGACGGAATGCTGACAATGCAGACATTCTCCCCCAGTCAAGAGATCTGGGTTAAATCCATCGTTCTTTTGCCCACTACGCCACCCCAGTTTAGACATGGCCATATGCAAATCAGTCTTGACCCTGTGCCTCATGGGAACAGTCCAGCCCGAACTGCCAAGCCATGTCTTCCCTGGACCGGAATCAAGCATCCTAGGACCGGTTTCTGGCTATCAGCCGTCATCAGCCAGGATAGCTTGACTCCAGTGGCGTAGTGAGCACGGGTCCCACGTCTGGGAATACCCATCCCACTTAGGGCGAAAAGCGTTACAACAAACAAATGATGGACGGAATGCTGACAATGCAGACATTCTCCCCAAGTCAAGAGATCTGGGTTAAATCCATCGTTCTTTTGCCCACTACGCCACCCCAGTTTAGACATGGCCATATGCAAATCAGTCTTGACCCTGTGCCTCATGGGAACAGTCCAGCCCGAACTGCCAAGCCATGTCTTCCCTGGACCGGAATAAAGCATCCTAGGACCGGTTTCTGGCTATCAGCCGTCATCAGCCAGGATAGCTTGACTCCAGTGGCGTAGTGAGCGCGGGTCCCACGTCTGGGAATACCCATCCCACTTAGGGCGAAAAGCGTTACAACAAACAAATGATGGACGGAATGCTGACAATGCAGACATTCTCCCCCAGTCAAGAGATCTGGGTTAAATCCATCGTTCTTTTGCCCACTACGCCACCCCAGTTTAGACATGGCCATATGCAAATCAGTCTTGACCCTGTGCCTCATGGGAACAGTCCAGCCCGAACTGCCAAGCCATGTCTTCCCTGGACCGGAATCAAGCATCCTAGGACCGGTTTCTGGCTATCAGCCGTCATCAGCCACTCTGTCCATCACCACCCCCTTTTTCCCAAATCGATTTTATCCACACTCAGTGTGGGAGGGTATGCTCAGACGTGAGTCCCTTGCTCATTGCACCATCAGGATTCAGGCAAGCCGGGCCGACGAAGGCTGTGATGCCAGAAACCGGTCCCCGGAAGCTTGTTTCCTTCCCAGTATAAGAATTGGCTTGGTAGTTTGGTTTGCCCTGTTCCCATCATGCACAGGGACAGGTACAGACTAATTTGCATGTAGCCAGGTTCTGAGCTGGGATGGTGCAGTGAGCTAAAAAACGGTGATGGATTAAAACCATGATCTCTTGACTTGGTAAGAGTATTCTGCATCATTCAGAAACTCTGTCCATCACCACCCCCTTTTTCCCAAATCAATTTTATCCACACTCAGTGTGGGAGGGTATGCTCAGACGTGAGTCCCTTGCTCATTGCACCATCAGGATTCAGGCAAGCCGGGCCGACGAAGGCTGTGATGCCAGAAACCGGTCCCCGGAAGCTTGTTTCCTTCCCAGTATAAGAATTGGCTTGGTAGTTTGGTTTGCCCTGTTCCCATCATGCACAGGGACAGGTACAGACTAATTTGCATGTAGCCAGGTTCTGAGCTGGGATGGTGCAGTGAGCTAAAAAACGGTGATGGATTAAAACCATGATCTCTTGACTTGGTAAGAGTATTCTGCATCATTCAGAAACTCTGTCCATCACCACCCCCTTTTTCCCAAATCGATTTTATCCACACTCAGTGTGGGAGGGTATGCTCAGACGTGAGTCCCTTGCTCATTGCACCATCAGGATTCAGGCAAGCCGGGCCGACGAAGGCTGTGATGCCAGAAACCGGTCCCCGGAAGCTTGTTTCCTTCCCAGTATAAGAATTGGCTTGGTAGTTTGGTTTGCCCTGTTCCCATCATGCACAGGGACAGGTACAGACTAATTTGCATGTAGCCAGGTTCTGAGCTGGGATGGTGCAGTGAGCTAAAAAACGGTGATGGATTAAAACCATGATCTCTTGACTTGGTAAGAGTATTCTGCATCATTCAGAAACTCTGTCCATCACCACCCCCTTTTTCCCAAATCGATTTTATCCACACTCAGTGTGGGAGGGTATGCTCAGACGTGAGTCCCTTGCTCATTGGACCATCAGGATTCAGGCAAGCCGGGCCGACGAAGGCTGTGATGCCAGAAACCGGTCCCCGGAAGCTTGTTTCCTTCCCAGTATAAGAATTGGCTTGGTAGTTTGGTTTGCCCTGTTCCCATCATGCACAGGGACAGGTACAGACTAATTTGCATGTAGCCAGGTTCTGAGCTGGGATGGTGCAGTGAGCTAAAAAACGGTGATGGATTAAAACCATGATCTCTTGACTTGGTAAGAGTATTCTGCATCATTCAGAAACTCTGTCCATCACCACCCCCTTTTTCCCAAATCGATTTTATCCACACTCAGTGTGGGAGGGTATGCTCAGACGTGAGTCCCTTGCTCATTGCACCATCAGGATTCAGGCAAGCCGGGCCGACGAAGGCTGTGATGCCAGAAACCGGTCCCCGGAAGCTTGTTTCCTTCCCAGTATAAGAATTGGCTTGGTAGTTTGGTTTGCCCTGTTCCCATCATGCACAGGGACAGGTACAGACTAATTTGCATGTAGCCAGGTTCTGAGCTGGGATGGTGCAGTGAGCTAAAAAACGGTGATGGATTAAAACCATGATCTCTTGACTTGGTAAGAGTATTCTGCATCATTCAGAAACTCTGTCCATCACCACCCCCTTTTTCCCAAATCGATTTTATCCACACTCAGTGTGGGAGGGTATGCTCAGACGTGAGTCCCTTGCTCATTGCACCATCAGGATTCAGGCAAGCCGGGCCGACGAAGGCTGTGATGCCAGAAACCGGTCCCCGGAAGCTTGTTTCCTTCCCAGTATAAGAATTGGCTTGGTAGTTTGGTTTGCCCTGTTCCCATCATGCACAGGGACAGGTACAGACTAATTTGCATGTAGCCAGGTTCTGAGCTGGGATGGTGCAGTGAGCTAAAAAACGGTGATGGATTAAAACCATGATCTCTTGACTTGGTAAGAGTATTCTGCATCATTCAGAAACTCTGTCCATCACCACCCCCTTTTTCCCAAATCGATTTTATCCACACTCAGTGTGGGAGGGTATGCTCAGACGTGAGTCCCTTGCTCATTGCACCATCAGGATTCAGGCAAGCCGGGCCGACGAAGGCTGTGATGCCAGAAACCGGTCCCCGGAAGCTTGTTTCCTTCCCAGTATAAGAATTGGCTTGGTAGTTTGGTTTGCCCTGTTCCCATCATGCACAGGGACAGGTACAGACTAATTTGCATGTAGCCAGGTTCTGAGCTGGGATGGTGCAGTGAGCTAAAAAACGGTGATGGATTAAAACCATGATCTCTTGACTTGGTAAGAGTATTCTGCATCATTCAGAAACTCTGTCCATCACCACCCCCTTTTTCCCAAATCGATTTTATCCACACTCAGTGTGGGAGGGTATGCTCAGACGTGAGTCCCTTGCTCATTGCACCATCAGGATTCAGGCAAGCCGGGCCGACGAAGGCTGTGATGCCAGAAACCGGTCCCCGGAAGCTTGTTTCCTTCCCAGTATAAGAATTGGCTTGGTAGTTTGGTTTGCCCTGTTCCCATCATGCACAGGGACAGGTACAGACTAATTTGCATGTAGCCAGGTTCTGAGCTGGGATGGTGCAGTGAGCTAAAAAACGGTGATGGATTAAAACCATGATCTCTTGACTTGGTAAGAGTATTCTGCATCATTCAGAAACTCTGTCCATCACCACCCCCTTTTTCCCAAATCGATTTTATCCACACTCAGTGTGGGAGGGTATGCTCAGACGTGAGTCCCTTGCTCATTGCACCATCAGGATTCAGGCAAGCCGGGCCGACGAAGGCTGTGATGCCAGAAACCGGTCCCCGGAAGCTTGTTTCCTTCCCAGTATAAGAATTGGCTTGGTAGTTTGGTTTGCCCTGTTCCCATCATGCACAGGGACAGGTACAGACTAATTTACATGTAGCCAGGTTCTGAGCTGGGATGGTGCAGTGAGCTAAAAAACGGTGATGGATTAAAACCATGATCTCTTGACTTGGTAAGAGTATTCTGCATCATTCAGAAACTCTGTCCATCACCACCCCCTTTTTCCCAAATCAATTTAATCAGTATAGGACAATATACATAGCTACACTTAGCATACTTAGGGGTCTATTATGATACCTCCCTACATTGTCACGGACAAGGTGGCAGGCACCACGCGGTGCCAGTCACCTTGTGCATGACAATGCACAACGTGCGTTCCCAGCATTGTGGCGGGCGGTGCTGTGAGCACCGTCTGCCACAATGCTGGAAATAGAGGATGCCACGGCCACGGTGGCGGTGGCATCCTATTTTCCGGTGCAGGACCACCGCACCACTGGCGGCCAGTCCCTGCACCACTAAGGTGGCGGGTTCGTCCGCCCGCCATCCTAATAGACCCCTTAGTTTCTCTTCACTTTCCAATGCAGATTTCTGTTCCACTTCACTGATGCATTTTTTGTCTTTTTAGTTCTCTCTGCCATCGGACCCTCCCTAGATCAGGTCCTGGTGGTGTTTCTCTGTTCACTAGCTTGATTAATGGATCCTATGCTTATCATGGCCCTTTTATATCTGCATTCTGGACTCTTTTCTCTCTTGGCTCTGATCAGTACTTTGTTCTTAGCTTTCCTGTTTCCAGCTGTGTGCCTCCTGGTGTTGCTGGTCTTCCCCTTTCTAAGTCACATCATTGGTGGTTCCCTGATTCCTTGCTCCTAGTTTATTCCTTGCACCTGGATATCTCCCTGCACCTGTGCTCCTCCCCTAAGATTCAGGCTATTTAAGTCCTGAGGGGCCCAAAGTGTAGCTGTTTGCAAGGGACTAGGATTTGAGGCTCCACGTGCTTTGTTGCACCCTCATTGGCGTTTTCAGTCTTGCCTTTTGATTTGGTTTCTATCTCTTTGTGTCCTAGCTCTCTGTTTCTGTGATTGGTATTATTCCATGTTTTGTCTGCAGTCGTACTGTTACATGTAAATTTCTTGTCTTGTGTTCTGTGTATGCCAGTCCTGAATCTGATCTTGATCAAGTCTTGCCGACAGGTATCCATGTAGCATCTCTCCTGGAAACTCGTCCAAAGCAAAGAAAACATAAGAAGCAGACGTCATTTTCATAATTTAAGCTCGCCATACTACTCCACTGGCAGTGTAATATGTTAGGTAAGGAAGGCATATACGCAATGGTGCTCAGTTCATTAAATTGTCTAGATGTCTGTCTGCTGAACATACAAACCCCTAATTAAGATGATGTATTCTTTTGTACTTATTTACACAAACTGCATACACCCCTTGCAAATGCACTCATGCTGTGGGCAGATATATCGAATCAGGTGACAAACACACACCTCTGTACCAAATTTGCAAATGGCATATTAGCAACACCTTGAAATGGCCATCTTTGACTTAGGTCCTGATTTAGAATTTGATGGATAGTAATCCGTCTGACAGGATGGTCTGTCAGGGTGGTGGAGGAAATTACCTCCACCGTCCTGACAGAATACTGATTGTCAAGTTTAGAAATGACTGCTGGCTCAGCAGTCATCTCTATACAGTGAAAGGAACCACTATTACAGCAGATTATTTCTATATATACAAAAAGTCTGGTGGACAACTGCTGTTGGTTTTGACGTCCAAACTTTTCAGACGTTTTTGATTTTCAGAAGTAAACACCCGAAGCGGGAGTTTGTTTCTGAAAAACCCTCACACCATGGGCCTGATTACAACTTTGGCCGTGCGGCAGTCCGTCCCGCTGCCGCACCACCAAAGTCGTGATCAGGCCACCCACCAGATTAAGAGTTTCCTCCTGTCTGGTGGGGTTTTTTTTTTGATGCTCCAATGGTGGTGCCCTGAAAATGGGCACCACAATCGGAACGCCAAACACAGTTCCTGCACGGCATGGACTGTAAAGTACATGCCGTGCAGGAACTGGTGTGCATGCACACAGGGGAGCACATGTTGTGCCCCTCTGTGTGCATCAAAGGCGCAGAGGCACTTTACCTCCACTATCCTGACAGAATACCATCTGTCAAATTTAGAAATTACTTTGTTTCCTCTCTGTAGTAAAATAGACAAGGGGACCCCAATCCTTGAACCTGGGGTAATTATAATGTTTTAGAAAACAATGGTTACTAAGTGGCCAATATGGTCCAAAGTAGACACGAGTAATTGCACGAGTAATTGCATTAGAGCTCATGTAGATCAATATGTCTAAATTTAAGTGGGCATATACTTTTAAACAATGCAAGGAGTTTCTTGTTGTAGGGGGTCAAAAAACAAGAAACTCCTTGCATTGTTTAAAAGTTGTCACTTAGGAGTTTCTACTTTATGTTGTCAATGCGATGTATATATTTTAAACTTACCCTCACTCACCACATCACGCTTGCTGTCACTTTTATGTGAGCACCTGAACTATATTTGCATATTGCTGATATAAATAAATAACATGTGTTACATAATTCCAGTGTGTCCCTGCTAATATACTTTCTTGCTGCTCCTTTTGGCATTAATTAGCCTTTATGCCCACTTAAATTTATGCATATTGATCTACACTACCTCTAATGTAATTACTTGCATCTGCTTTGGACCATATTGGCCACTTAGTAACCATTGTTTTCTGAAACATTTGTTTCCTCTCTGCCACGGTTTTCATGGAGGAGGAACCACCATGAAAGCCGTGGGAGAGAGGAATCTTTTAATATGCTGTCCAGCCAAGCATATTACTGCCTCTACATTGCCGCACGTGGCGGCTGCAGCGGGGCAATAGTAGTCCAACCACCCTAATTGTAATATGGCAGTCTAGAGACCTCCACCGCCGTGCCCCGCAAGTCTGGTGGTCCGTGGACCGCCAGACTCGTAATCAAGGCCCATGGAAGTTCTCTCCCAGGGTTTGGAAGTCATTAATTTTCTGTCCCTTCCCATCAAATGTGTTTTCTGGTGGTGATGGACAGAACCAAAATACATTAATCCATCCATCCTAAATAAGGTGAGCAGTGAAATGCCCTTCCTCCGATTGCCCCATCTCTGTTAGGCGATCAGAGAAAGTTTTTCATCGATGGAGCCAACTTAAGGTCCACCATATCTAAATGAGGGTTTGTTGGACAGGATACTCCATTGTGTCTGCAATGAAGTTCCCCATTTGATAATCTCTAAATCGGGCCCCAAGTTTTACAAAGGCTTAAAGGTTGTTTGGAGAGTATAACAAATGTGTATACTAGACTCATTCTTTGACTTAAATGACTATGTACAGTACATCAAAGATCCACAATTTCAGGGTGGATTATTGTTGAACACGAACACTACAGTGGCTCAGGGTGCCCAGGTGGAAGTTGCTTCTGGAGGGACTACAGGACATACCATTCCAAACAAGTCTGGGAAATGCACTGAGACAGTACTTTAAAGTAAGTGAAGGTAGAAGCTCAAGTAGGGAGTGGAAGGCCGTTAAGTCAGTCATCTGAGACTATGCACTGGGTAGAAAGAAGAGTACTCTATCACAGAGCGCGTGACAAAGAGTGACAGCACATCTGAAGAAGGGAATTTGAAATGTTGAATGAATGAGTGGCATGCCTGGATAATTTTGGTACAGGATAAAGAAGCTTATAGCTCCAGTGGAATACATATATGCAGGAAGAGATCTGTGAGATATTTTCCGAATTCCTAAAGAAATTGCATTCGCTGTCCCAACACATTACCTCAAATGAAATGTAGGTTGAGCTGGACAGTATATTCCTACCTTGACTGGCAATGGGTCGTATAGGATTTGAACGGGTACAAATTTATTAGGCCAATAGACGTTCTAAATACTGGAATCGCCTTTATATCACTGTAGCACAATATAAACATCCACACTTAGCATACTAAGTTTCTCTTTGCCTTCTAGTTCAGATTTTTGTTCCACTTCCCTGCAAATGCTCACCTGCCTATAGAATTCTACTTGATCTACAGGGCACCATGCTTACAGGCTCTCTCCAGTGGTAAAGGAAACTGAGGCTGTTGGTATCTTACATCTAAAAGACTAGGATTGGGATGGTCCCGAAATTCAACACATACCCACTATACTGCAAGGCATACCATGCCCTGATGTTGATGAACCACCTGGATATGACAAAGGTGTTTAGGAAGATTATTCACTCTTGTAATGGGCTTTATACACAGGGAGCAATGTGGCTTTGTGCCACATAGAAGGTCAGTCCAAGATTTGAAGTACTTAGTACACATCAGAGGGAGATCTCAAAGACCATGTAAGAGCTTACATTGGGCTGTCTGGACATAGAGAAAGCCTTCAATCCTGTTAGTCAGGACTACTTGAATAAGTACTGCACCTATAAACTTGGGACTGTAGTAGATTTAATGGGTAAAACAGCTCTGGGTAAGATCCATGGTATGTGTAAAAATGAACACCACGATAATGGAATTTTAAACTCTGGAGAGGGGTCCATCAGGACAGCCTACTGTCCCTGCTCATCTGTATGTGTGGTCTAGAGACAGCGTTAGATGCCTCACCAACTCCCTGCAATAAACGATCGTAATACAAATCCCTACATGTAAATACATAGAGGGGCTTTGGGTGAGCCCTTTTTATCCATTGGTCTGTTGTAGCTGGCATTCACATTTTTTCTGTTCCTTACAGCATATAGTATGGGGCAATGGATCAGCCCACTGGCTCTCTTGCATTCTAAAAGACATTTTGCCCCATCACAAGTGCACATCTGATTAAAAAGAAGTGCATTTCTTCAGTGCAATGCCTGGTGAGCCATATTTACTTCGTCAAAGCTTTTTTCTTTTCATTCCTAATCATGTTTGATTATTTTAGTCATGCTTGTGTGTATAAACTATGACTTCAACCCACATTAATTCTAAACTAGTAGTCCCTTTTCTTTGTGCCATAAAGAACTTAGGGCCTCATTACGATGGTGGTTGGATGGGAGTTCGACCATTATAACCATCCGACAATGAGTCAGGGGTCCTGCCTGTCATGGTCGCAGGTTGCGGCTCAAGGGGCGCTGTCACATCACACCGCCTAGCTGTTGGTTGTGGCAGGCGCATTTGTCGCAAAGACTCAACTACCCAAAAGGTTTGCGGTAAAATGCATCTTTGCATCCCTTCATCATGGTATTGGCGGTTTTGCCAACATGTCTCTTTCCCAAGTTATGCTGTCAAGAAGAAAGAGCTTATGTCATGTACCTAGCGAAAAATAACTTGCTTATCAATGTACTCCAGTAGCAATGTTAGCTTGTAAATTGATTATGCCATGCCACCTTAATGCTCATGCTCACAGATGCTCTTTGGCCACACCCCCACAGACGTCCTTCTAGCGTGCCTCTTTGTCTGGGCGGCTCCCTCCTATAAAAGGGAACCACACCCAGACGCGCGCGCTCGTTATTCTCCTGTTTCCTGGACGTCAGAATCGGAGAATCAAGCATCGCGTCTGAATAGATAAGAACAGCTGACAGAGAGCAGATCGAGTCCGGAGATTACTAGGAGCAGAGCGCATCTTCCTCCTTCAAACTCTTTGGATATTTGTTTTGGGCATAACTTTGAAAAAAAACTGAAAAGACACGAGTTTAAGCACATGTGCTTTTGAAATAACCTTGAACTTTGAACAGTGATAAAACACGCATTGGAAATTTGAGTACATGCCCTTTTGGCATAATTTAGAGCAGAAAAAGGACACAATACATTTGATGTTCATTGACATTTGTTTAGGAAAGTTCCAGAAATTAATAATGACAACGTTTGGACAGTTGTAACTACAAATAGAAGTTTAAAGAGAAAAGATTGCAAGGCTGGTCCTGTAATCACCTTATTTCAACCACAGTACAAGAACAGTTTGGAGATGATACTTAGTGGCAGGAAACATAGTTTTTGCTACAATCAACAAACCATTTGATTAAGCCTAGGGAAATTCAGGTGACTATCATAACAAGAGACAATACATTTTGTTGGATTGCTTAAAAAGGTTAATCTGAATAACGCCCTGAATATTTGTATTTCAGATCTCCTTCCCAGCTGTTTCCTACCCCAACATCCTTTCCCCACCTGGCCACTCTAATCATCTGTGTCATTACGACAAACAGATTTGGAGCTGCCTGGAGGTGGATCCTTCTATTATCGAGCAAGTCCCGAGGAACGCCACCTTGACAGAATAACGAGCCCACGGTTTACGTTCCTCCTGGCTTGCTCGATTCTAGAATGGCTACTCTAGAAGACATTCTTAAAGCGTTAGAACATGTCCAACAAGAATTAGCAGACTCCAAGGCGCATACCGGATCCTTGGCAGATAATGTAGCAATCCTGCAGCAAAAAATAGAAGTCAAGGAAAAAATAGAAAGGAACCCATTTGATATCCCTTTAGGTAAATTCCCAAGTGCAGCGCATACCTTTGGACACGGTATATCAGGAAGTAGTGTATCGCCTACTGCCATAACAGTTACAGTTCCTCCTCAAATCCCTTTAGCAGTTCCTGAGCGCTTTTCTGGAGATCCTAGTAAAATTCAGATTTTCCTTACTCAAATTGAGTTGCACTTTACGTGTAGACCAACGTCCTTCCCAGATGCCCAGTCCAGAGTGGCATTCCTTATTTCCTATTTGATTGGAGATGCAGCATCCTGGGCAGTACCTTTAGTTTGTGAAGACAATACCATTTTATATAACTGGAAAGCCTTTGTTAGGGAATTTGAGAAAAAAGAGCCACCATATACTACCTGGGGCTACGGGATGAACTAAAAGAAGTTTTAGCACAAATTGACCCACAACATAAAGGCTGCACGGAACTAATCATTCTCAACTTACGCCTCGATCACAGATTGGCAGACCGAAAGGGACGTCGCACACATCGTGGCGGATACCGTTTTGACCGTCCAAAACCAACCAGCCATACTCCTCCTCAAGAGAACCATAGTGAACCCATGGAGATAGCCCTAACTAAAGATGAAAAGGAATCACGCAGAAAAAACGGATTGTGTCTGTATTGCGGCAAGAAAGGACATTTTGTTAGGGAATGTCCCACTAAGCCTAGAAATAAACCTAATCCTCCAACAAAGACTGTAAATTCGACATCCACACCGACGGAAAACTAGTTGCCTCAAAGGATGACAAGAGGGACCCTTTGAGCGCTTTGCAAATTCCCTCAATAAGTTCTTCTAAACATGTTGCTCATTTGACTCTTAGTATGGTTTTAACAGTATCACCAACGATAAAGTATTCCATCACAGTACTCCTGGACTCTGGAGCAACAGGTAACTTTGTAGATTCCACTTTAGCACAAAAACTACTATTACCATGTGTATTAAAGAAGAAAGCAGAAATAGTTAAAACTGTAGATGGGCGAGAGTTGTCTTCTGGTTCCATAACTCAACAGACTAAAATCATGCAATTGGATTTCAAGGTATCTACCATGAGACATGTGGAAAAGATCACTTTCAACCTCATCAATGCTCCTCAATATGAATTCATCCTTGGTATGCCATGGTTACAAGCTCACAACCCACAAATAGATTGGGTCCAAAAAAGAATTACTGGTTTATCAGACTCTTGTGTTAAAAACTGTGAGGTGTTTTCATGTGAACAAGAGAAAGAAAGTCACATGGTAGCTACAGCAGAGGAAAAAGAAACGGTTTTGCCTTCTGAATATGAACGTTTCAGAGATGTGTTCAACGAAAAACAAGCAGACATTCTACCTCCTCATCGAATATATGACTGCCAAATTGATTTACTCCCAGGTGCAGTCATTCGAATTGTCAAATGTATGCTTTGGCCGAAAAAGAAAACGAACATTTAAGGGAGTATTTAGATAAATACTTGGCCAATGTGTTTATTAGACCCTCCAAGTCGCCAGCAGCCTCTCCACTTTTTTTCGTGCCAAAAGCCAATGGCGAGCTCCGCGTGTGCATCGATTATAGAGCTCTAAACAAAATCACAGTAAAGAACAAGTACCCATTTCCACTCATCCCAGTTCTCCTGGATCAAGTCAAATCTGCTGTAATTAATACCAAGTTAGACCTTAAGGGAGCATACCACCTAGTCAGAATAAGAGCTGGGGATGAGTGGAAGATGGCATTCAAAACCAGGTACTGTCTTTTTGAATATACCGTAATGCCGTTTGGTCTTTGCAATGCCCCAGTGGTGTTCCAAATTTTCTTGAACTACATTTTATGAGAATAATTAAACAAATTCGTTGTTGTCTATATCGACAACACTTTAATCTATTCTACGTCTCAGAAACTACATGAACAACATGTTGTGACTATTCTAAACTTATTACAAAGAAACAACCTTTACTGCAAATGAAGCAAATGTAACTTCCATATCACTCAAATAGAATTCCTCGGAATTATACTAACTCCAGGAGGTTTTCAGATGGCGGAAAGATAGATCCAAGCAGTATTGCACTGGCCTAGTCCAAAAAATGTCCGTGATGTACAGAGCTTTTTGGGCTTTGCAAATTTTTATAGACGATCTATCCATCACTTCTCACAGATAATCGCGCCCATTACTCATCTGTTATGAAAAGATGTCTCCTTTCATTGGAATCCGGAAGCTCAACAAGCATTCGAACAACTCAAGAAAGCCTTTACTTCTGCTCCTGTTTTGGTACACCCAAGTTCGGAGTTGCCTTATATCATAGAAGCTGATGCATCAGACCTAGCTCTTGGTGCTATCTTGTCACAAAGACACGTTCAAACAGGACAGTTACACACAGTGGTCTTCATGTCTAAAACATTAATAGCTGTGGAAAGAAATTACACCATAGCTGAAAAAGAACTATTAGCAATAAAAGAAGCCTTCGTAGAATGGAGACATCATTTATTTAGAGCTCGTCATACTATCACAGTGTTCACTGCAATTTGCAATTCATGAAAACAGCAACGGTTCTGACTCCACGTCAATTGCGGTGGGTGCTCTTCTTCTTAGAATACGACTTCCTCATAACGTTCCGCCCTGGAATAGAGAACAGAAAAGCTGATGCTTTAACTCGCCAAGATTCAACCCTTTTACCTTTGACCGAGGAACCCCAAGCAATAATCGACCCAGATAAGGTTCTTTGTCTTATTTCTACTGAAGAGTTTTTAGATACAGTAAGAGACAATTTTCCCACCAACACCTGGAAAACTTGGTTAGCGAAAGGCGCTAACAGACAAATCATTCAAGATTGACCTTTTCATGAGACTGCCTTGTTTTTACCAACAGAACTATTGCAAAAGACTGTTTTTGATTGGCATCACAATCACCCATGTGCTGGACATCCTGGTAGGTTAAAAACGATAACAGCAGTACAACGAAGCTTCTGGTCGCCCAACCTGACTCAAGATATTGCAAAATGGGTTGCGGAATGTGAAGTCTGTGCTCGCAACAAAAGTGATCATAAGAAACCAAGAGGTCTGTTATTACCCTTACAAACACTGCAAAGACCTTCGGAGCATTGTTCCATAGACTTCATCACAGAATTGCCTTATGATCAATGGCACACCTGTATATTAGTGATAATAGACAGTTTTACAAAAATGGGACATTTCGTGGCTTGCAAGAAATTACCATCATCTAGCGAACTAGCCAATTTGTTACTGGTTCATGTTGTACGCCTACATGGCATTCCTCAAAAAATTGTTTCCGGCCGAGGAGCTCAGTTTACTGCAACATTCTGGTCCCAGTGGTGTCGGGCTTTACAGATTTCTCCAGCTCTCTCCACCAGTTACCATCCTCAAACTGATGGCCAAACTGAGCGACTCAATGAAACTCTGAAACAATAGCTGCGCTGTTACATCCATTCTACAAAAGACTCATGGGTTAACTTTTTGTGGCTACCAGAAATTGTTTACAATTCAGCTCATCATACCTCCACTCAGACGTCTCCATTTTATTCCACGTATGGTTACCATCCCAATTAGCTACCAATACTTCTTCCAGACAGTCAAAGTGTGGTTCCTTCCATCACTACAGCAGTCAATCATATTCACAGAGTTCACTCACAAATCCGCCAACAATTAGAGAAAACAAAGGTTGCTGAAAAGGTGTGGCTTTCCACTAGGAACATTGCTTTTAAAAACAAAAAGGCCTTTCACCCCAAATTTTTTGGCCCATACACAATTGTCAAAAGTATCAATTCAGTAGCCTACAAACTACAGCTTCCCCCTGAGCTACGAATACATCCTGTTTTTCATACGTCCATGTTAAAGCCTGCACCTCAACACTGCTCAGTACCCCCGGGTCCTATTTCAATAGCTGGACAAGAAGAATTCGAAGTTCGTCGTATCCTGGATTCTGGCAGGCGTCAGTCCTGCTTGTGGTACCTCATTTCCTGGAAAGGGTATGGTCCAGAACATGATTCCGGGGAACCCGCAGAGAATGTTCATGCATCTCGTTTGGTGCGACAATTCCATGACTCTTACCCTCACATCACACCGCCTAGCTGTTGGTTGTGGCAGGCGCATTTCTCGCAAAGACTCAACTACCCACAAGGTTTGCGGTAAAATGCATCTTTGCATCCCTTCATCATGGTATTGGTGGTTTTGCCAACATGTCTCTTTCCCAAGTTATGCCGTCAAGAAGAAAGAGCTTATGTCATGCACCTAGCGAAAAATAACTTGCTTATAAATGTACTCCAGTGGCAATGTTAGCTTGTAAATTGATTATGCTATGCCACCGTAATGCTCATGCTCACAGATGCTCTTTGGCCACACCCCCACAGACGTCCTTCTAGTGTGCCTCTTTGTCTGGGCGGCTCCCTCCTATAAAAGGGAACCACACCCAGACATACGCGCTCGTTATTCTCCTGTTTCCTGGACGTCAGAAGTCAGAACCAGAGAATCAAGCTTCGCGTCTGAATAGATGAGAACAGCTGACAGAGAGCAGATCGAGTCCGGAGATTACTGGGAGCAGAGCGCGTCTTCCTCCTTCAAACTCGGGTAAGAGCGCTCCAGTTTTCTCTTATTTGAAAGTCTTTGGATATTCGTTTTGGGCATAACTTTGAAAAAAACTGAAAAGACACGAGTTTAAGCACATGTGCTTTTGAAATAACCTTGAACTTTGAACAGTGATAAAAGACGGATTGGAAATTTGGGTACATGCGCGTTTGGCATAATTTAGAGCAGAAAAAGGACACTATACATTTGATGTTCATTGACATTTGTTTAGGAAAGTTCCAGAAATTAATAAAGACAACGTTTGGACAGTTGTAACTGTGAGAAGTTGGCCTGATATGTAGTGCTCACTATTCTAGTGATCACTGTGTATCATTCCAAACGACCCTTATTGATGATTGGTTGTAAGTCAACCTTTTAGACCAGCTATCCTAGTAGCGTGGATACGAGCAGTCTTTAGGCTAAACTCTAGAGGGCGTGTTAAGCCAGCTGTTTACCATCACATATACCCCTTGAACACCAAGTGAAAGGACACCACACAAGTTGTTATGAAAATAAAAGGATATTTATTTATAACAAGACTACCCTGGCTCTTTATGAGTCAGGGAGCTAAGCACACTCCAAAACTCTTAGGAAAATACTTCAGTTGCACAATTTACACAAATGCCCGAGGGGCACGAGAAACCATCTACACTAACAGTGAAATGCGAATGGTTAGAGTCTGGAGGTACTGATTCCGGAGTGATCCGATCAGTGGGACTAAACGAAAAAGGAACTGGACACTTGTAGAGCGAACCTGCGATGGAGCACCGAGATGCTCGAGTTACCTAGCCCGGAGGCTGCGGCTGCGTGAAGTTCGGCAAGATGTCGGGAGTCCTCGTGTAGTCTCAGGAGCCTGAAAGAAGAAGTTGCTGGCAGGCGACCAGTGACGATGTTCGGAGCGATCCACGCCTGGATCGGTGATGAAGGAAACCTGAAAGCAGAGGGGACTCAGTTCTCAACCGCTAGCCAGCGATCGTGTGGGTACCAGGAGGGTACCGGCTGAAGTCACCTCGACCAGGTGAGTGGGTGACGTCGGACTCGGCTGTTCCTCGGACCAGGAGGCGCGGCGGCGACCAGGATGGAGGGCGAGCTGTCCCACGAAGGTGTCTGCTGTCGATGATGCTGGGCCCAGGCAGGGGCAGCGGATCTTGGCAGTGGCAACCCAAGCGGGGGAGTCAAGATGGCGTCGGGAGTGGACCAGGAGGGTCCGTGGTACTCCTCTGTTGAAGGGGAGCAAGAGCCAGTCTGGAGCAACCAGACTAGTGATGAAACAATCGTGGTGCGTCGTGAAGAGGGCTACAAGCCGGTCGGCAAGTGGTCGAACAACGCGGTGAACAACAAGGAGCGGAAGGGCCCCCACGCAGATCTCGGGGATGCTGGGGAGGCAGACTTCGATGCTGGAGCTGCTCAGGGTTAGGGCTTCTCAAACCCTAGGTGCACTCACTCGAGGGTCCCTCGGTGGGCGTGCTAGATAAGCGTCGTGCAGGTTCTGAAGATAGCCGGTCCCGCAGGTCTCGTCACACCTACGACTCTCAGCTGGGCCGATGAGGTAGGTAAAAGGTCAGAGATGGCAGGGTACTCGGGTCTCATCGAGCTGGGCAGTCTTGATCCGTAGGAGAGACTTACAGCAAACCGCAAGCGCTTAGATGGTGCCTGCTGGTGCAGGGTGGCTACTCCTTAGCCACAAGGGAGAGTCTTCAGAAATAGTCAAGAGTTCCTTTCGTGGAAAGTAGTTCGTGATTCGGAGTTATCCGATTATCTGATTATCCAATTTGGGAAGGGGACTCGCTCCTACCTTTATTCTAAGAAAAGGGGCTGGCCCTTGACTAGGTTCTACCTATGGGTGGAGCCAGGAGGGGGGTGGTTACACCCCTAACCTTTGTCCGGCTTCGCGCCAGCTCAGGGGCTGGTGTGCCCCCGAAACTGGTTTGAGCCGGGCTATGCACAGTGAGCACCGGGGTGCCACTTGCAATCACCTTCCTTTCAGCCCTGCCTACCTGGGATACACAAACCCTGTCTGGGACGGTGCTAACACCGCCCTCGACAGGAAACCCTTTGTCCAAGCTCCCCTTGCTGGAAGGTCCCCCAGCAGCAGGAGGTCAGACTTGTGTCTGGTGGCAGCATCCATTTTGTGACGCTGAGGCTTGAGTCAACTTTAACCGGGGTTCAAGGTTACTTCCATGTCGTGTCCCTCTAAAAGGGGGGAATGCTAACCCCGTCACCAGGACTGGCGAGGGGTTCGTATTCCCATTCGTATGACACCTTACTCGACATGTATAGGTGATGCGATGCCAAAGTTAGCAAATAACCGCAAGGATTATAATGCATTAAAAGTAGTTGGCCCGCGTCACCATGGAATGGCTATTAGGACTTGGTTCCGCAAGCCGTCGACGGGCTCAGCTCGCGCCAGAGCACCGTCCCACATGATTCCCTGCACTCTGCCTTCAGGATTGATAAGGCCTGCTATAGGAGTGACTGATAGGAATCCATGTGTCCATTTTAGGGTTTAGGTGTAGGAATACTACACCTACAGCAACGGGTGATTACACCACGTGGCCCCAGCTGTCGTGCAGCCAGTTGTGTCAGATTTGGGCGGCCATTCCAGGGGTGGCATAATACATGCTTCAGCCCCTGGTAGGCCCTGGGTACACCGATGCCCTGGATACCTGTGGTATGCTGAGACAGGGACTGACAAGGCGGCCCAGTTCCAATTAGTGGATGCACCTAATGTACATGTGTGTTAATTTCGAGAGAGAACAGCTAGGCTGTGGGTCTGATTGGCAGGCCCACAGCCGGAGAAAGTCGTAAACCAATGAAGCAAAAGCAAAAAATCTGGGTGATCATAGGATTGCAGACCCTACTCTCCTACAGTAACTACAAATAGAAGTTTAAAGTGAAAAGATTGCAAGGCTGGTCCTGTAATCACCTTATTTCGACCACAGTACAAGAACAGTTTGTAGATGATACTTAGTGGCAGGAAACGTAGTTTTCGCCACAATCAACAAACCATTTGATTAAGTCTAGGGAAATTCAGGTGACTATCATAACAAGAGACAATACAGTTTGTTGGATTGCTTAAAGAGGTTAATCTGAATAACGCCCTGAATATTTGTATTTCAGATCTCCTTACCAGCTGTTCCCTACCCCAACACCCTTTCCCCCACCTGGCCACTCTAATCATCTGTGTCATTATGACAAACAGATTTGGAGCTGCCTGGAGGTGGATCCTTCTGTCATCGAGCAAGTCCCGAGGAACGCCACCTTTTCACTGCCCACACTATTAGGATATGACCGCCATGCAGGCGGTCATGAAATGCTCTTTTCTAGTGCAGCTTGTGCTGCAGCCCAGGAAAAGTGCTGCAACACAAGCCGCACTTGAAAAAACATGTTTTGCGCATCCATTCACCATGTGGTGCCTGGAACACGGTGCATGGATGTGTGGGGTGGCACTACATGTAGCCCCCATGCCACTAAGCTGTGTCCAACGGGGATGAGGGGCCTGCTTGAGGCCCCCAAATTCCCTTTTCATCTGCCTAGTCATAGCGGTGGGACCGCATTGAACAGGCAGATGGAAAGGGCTATCCTAATCCCTATGGCGGAGCCTGCATTGGCACTGCCTCCATAGTAGAGTTAGGAATCAGTCCACCGTCCTGACTGAATCTCTCGTCCTGTTGGAAGTGGCGGTCTTTGCCCCCCGGCATTATTGCTGCGACCGCCTGCATCGTAATGTAGCAGTCGAACCGATGACTTAGATGTAGGGTGGAGAGCCACTGACGGTCTGTCGGTGGCAGTCCATCCGACATCACAATGAGGGCCATAGTTTGCTACACAGTGTATTAAAACTAAAAAAGGTTTCTATACCTGTTCTAAGTAGCCCTGCCTTCCAGGAAGCACCAACAGTGTTCTATTACATTCATTTGCAACAGTGATTGTCTTTTTTAATTTAGAATTTTTATTACAATCATAGAGATGGCACCTTTAGGCTGCAGCAGCTTTTCTTAATGTATTCTTTTGGGTGGCATATAGCTCCAAATACAAACGAAAGTAAATCTTCTATTGCACTCACATGCCAACACGGATCACTGACATAATACTGATCACAACAATATTGTGATACGGAAATATTGTGTCAAAAATATCAATTCCAAAAAATGTGTTTCCGTATACTAATAAAGGTAAGAACACAAAAATATCAAAAAGAAATATTGCTACAGCTTTCGATACTATGTCAGCTGTGTTCTTAGTCACTAGACTCCACAAGCCTTACAATGACTCTCATCCTTCCTGGATTCTTGTTTTAGGCAGACTCACTCCCACCTTTTTGGTCTACCTTTCAGTCTATTGCCTGTGGACTTCCACAGGGCTCCAACTTAAGCCCTATTCTGTTTAGTCTTTATAGAACTTCTTTGGCCAAACTCATCAAAGCAATTGTTCTACAATTCATGACAAAGGCAGATGATACACAAATAATTCTTCCTTTGGATCAAGACTTTTTGTCTTCTCAAGTCAATTTCTGTGCTTGTCTCTCAAAGGTACCTGCGTTGATGAACAAAAACTGTCTTAACCTTGACAATACATAAAATCTCATCCTTTGTGATAACCGTAACATCTGGAAACCCAATTTGGTGGCCAATTTTCTGAACCTTTTGCACAAGTCAGTAACTTGAGCTTTGGTTTTCATCAAAATCTGTCCTTTTCGCCGCAAATAGCCAAACATTCCTCAATTAGTTTCTTCCATCTCAGGGTGCAAAGCACAATGCTTCTTTTTTTACCTTTGACCATACAATTTCAGTGACTCACACCATCATAAGTGCACAAATTGATCAGGGCAATGCTCATTCTCTCTTTGTCTCACGGAATATCCATATTATGCTTGAGTGCTATTTTTGTTACACTAGTGTAAACTCTGTAACTTGTATAATAAAATGTATGAATAATGCCTGAGATTATCTGTTAGACATGACAGCCTTAGGGTGGTCTTCCCCCAAACCTTTTGCCTTCCTCCTCCATTTTTGATGACCTTGTTTGCTGGCCGAAAGACTCTGTGCACTTTACCACTGCTAACCAAGGCTAAAGTGCATGTGCTCACTTCTTAAAATACAGTTACATTAATGAATCCCCAATTTGCATACATAATTTAGTAATAAATCCAAAGTGGTACTATATGTTCGCAGGGCCTGTAAATTAAATGCTACAAGTGGTCCTGCCATTATAACCTAATGGGATAACCCAATCAAAGTCCATGGACCTGGGTATCATACGATATAGAACAACAATTGTCCCTTGGGTCCTTTTTCGTGCAATAAGTCAAAATAAGTTTAGAATTTAAAAGACGTTTTCATGCAAAAACATATTCAGCATATAGTACTCAATACATGATGCACCTTACAAAAGAGAGAATAGATACCCACTATTTTAAACACAATATGTCTATTTTATTCAAAGTATCAAAAAACAACAACATATGGCATTACTAAATAGGTTATTAACAGGAGGTTGCTCCACAAAAGAAGGGGAAGTGAAGAAAGAGTGCTCATGTGCCTGAAAGAAATTAGAAGGGCACAGAGTGGAGGTGCTTCAATAGAAAGGGTTACAAGGATTTGATATAGACAACTGGTTATTCCATTAGTACCAGTTGTTTGCGGTCTGTCCACAAACCATCATTTTATCAATAGTTCAAGATAATTCATATAGCGTTGCAGAGAAATGTATCATCTATTCAAATGGACAGGATGGAAAGTAACATGTGGTACAGGCCCTATTGGGGGTAGATGTAGACATGTCTCAGGCCTGCCCTGGTGTAGTTTTTAAACTGCCATTTGGAGCTGGAAAAATAAACCTTTTGCAGACCCAAACCTTCCTTTTCTTTTGTTTATATCAGTTTATTAACATTTAAAAAGGAAAAAAAAAGTTACAAGAATGTGTCACTTCACAAAGTTATTGCTGCTGTGATTGTTTGAAAAGGAATCACCATCAGCATAGTTCTTGATGTAAATCAAAGGAGACAAGACAGTAAGTATGATATAGTAATCAAAGCAATACACATGTAGTGTGATGTGAAGCATAGGAGATAGTAAAGCATGCATAAGAGAAAATGTGGATGCCAACTTTATCAAACAAGGTATCGAGCTCCACCCAGCCAAAACATCCATATGTAGAATGCAATGAGTCTGGTATATGGCATATTGGTCTGAACGAGTGTATGATTGAAGCTTCTGATGCACTTAGCGAAGTATGGCTTCTACGGCTAATACATGGAGAGGGACAGCCACTTTGTTTTAGGTGGTATCAAGTGGAGGAGTTTTATCAGGAGGGGGTGGGTATCCGGAAGTCTGCCAATATGGCATCCCAATGAGCAGCTAGGGGATATTTGTGTAAACCAAGCGTGTCTTCCTTGTGAAGGACAACGCTTACTATCTGTGCCCACGCAACTCCTGAGCATTCCCAAGCAATAGGTAAGGGAGAGTGGGTGATTTCCAGTTGCATGTGATTGAATGATTAGCTAGTCAGTGACCTAGATCCAGAAACCTACATTATTAAATTATAATTTTGAAAATGCCACTATTAGAAAGTTGGCATTTTCCTGCCTACGCCATTTATAGTGCCTGTAGCCTGTCCCAGGGTCACATGACTGGGTGTAGGGGACAGTTGGGCTTTGTGTATTCCTCCTAGACAGCCACACAGAATAGAGTATGTATGCCTGCATGGGCCATCACTGGTAGGATGGGAGGGTGGAACTGGGCCCAGCACTAATTAAACTTGAATAGGATGTGTCCTGCCTCCTCACAAAGGGTTGCATACCCCCTGTAGTTTGTCTGGAGCAAGGACAGGGAAGGCAAGATGCTGGGGGACTTCAAAGGGAATTTTCATAAGCTTCTTCCCCCTTCAAGAGGAAGGGTACCAGGTACAAATATTGGACCTCAGACACTTCCTCTTCAGTACACCTCTGGACCTGTGGATACTCTGCCAGGAAGAAGGACTGCTATGCTGCTGGGGGACTGTCACTTTTCTGGACTGTTGCCCTGCTGGACTACTGTCTTACTGAACTGCACCCTTGTTGTGCTGACCTGTTGCCTGATCCCCCCCTCTTGCCTGGGTGAGAAGGCCTGGTCTTGCATCTATTGATCTGTGTGCTTCGGATATCCCACCCACGAGGAGGAGGAGGAGGAGGAGGAGGTAATGGGGAGAGACGGAGAGCCACAAATTCCATCTGGAGGTTCTAAGAAAGAGGCTGAAATGGCCAAGAGCAACTGAAACACCAAGGCCCGATATGCGCATGCGCTGAATATGGGAGGGAAAAAGTGAGAAGGGAGAGATGAGAGCAAGAGGGATACTAAACCTTGCTCTAAGCAATAACAGAAGAAGCATGTGAGAGAGTAAGAGAAGCATTCAGAATATTATTGAGTTGGAAGAGCATAGGGTGTAAAACAGGCATGCTGGTTGTCTAGAAAGAGGTTAATCTTCTCGTCCTGTGCACAGTAAACATTGCCCTGTGAGTGAAAGACAAGTCAGCTTAACATGAAACTGACAAGCATTAAGAGATCAGTAATGTCAAAAGGAAAGGGAAGGCTGAGTTTATCATGGCAACAGTAGTAGTGTAAAAAGCAAATGTAAGGCAATGCTCACCTAACGTCTGGTGATGTCAAATACAAGATGTCTGAGACATACCCGTTGAATTGAGACCTTTCTGTTTGGCAAGAAATAAACAATTCTGACTGTGGATGATGATGTTGCAGGTCTCATGATAGCTAATCTGACAACGCTGTGACTGACACCGCATGAATCTCTAATTCACACATCCTCAATGTTCGGGATGGAGGCATCCTTCCCTTTCTCCCATGGACATGGTTGAGATGTTGGAAGTTTCAGCAAGTAAGCATGGGTTCAGTATTTAGCTCACTATATCCAAATATCATGTGATTGTGGGGGAACCCATTTAACTCTTTGTAGCTCTGCCATAAAGTGGAAAATAAGGAACTGACTTCAGCTTTCATTCTGTGGCAGGTTAAATTCCAGTATTTCCAATGCAACATCAAGGCTAAGTGATGTTGCTTTTACCGCCACCCCACTGCCCTATGTGCTGCGGGATCTGCTTTAAATCCGTGTCTTTGCTCCAAAACCATTTTAACTATACCCACTCCCTTCTGGCCTGTGGACTGGGTCTGTGACTGGCTGATACTATGTTTGTAGCTCTGTTTTGGGGCTCTGAACTAGAACAGCCAAGCAATTGCCTGTTCTTAGGTTTAGCGCTGACCTAAACAGTTGCCATCCGTGAAGTTGTGCACAGCATGCATCCGCCATGCTGATACGTTTGCCAGGTGGACTTGAAAAATTTGGTTCCCACGCTCTCCAGGTGAGCAGTACATTCCACACCAAGGGGCATATTATCAAGGGCTGACGATAACATTATCGCTGCTTTAGCGTCTGTTTTCGGGCGAAATGCGCCGATAATTTTATCGCTTTGTTAACAGGGACACGCTAGCACATGTTTCCATGACTTCGCGCCCGGTTTCTTTCCGCCTCCCCTCACATCGCTAGTGAGATGCAAGGTAGGCATGCCTCGTAAAACTTCAGTGTAAAATATCGCTAACAGGGCTTCGCGTTATTTACAACGAGGCCCCATCCGGTGTAGCGCTGATCATTTTCGCACTAACTCGGCCTTAACGCAGGAATTTAACGTCTTTTAAATTCCTGACTAAGGCATACCTAACATGGGAGGTGGATTGTGGGGTTAAGACCACAGGGCTCTATCATCAACCATATTGCTGTTTTCCACGGAACATCACTGGAAAACCAGCATTGTACCATGGAAAACTGCGATATCCCAGCTATCGCTGGAATTTTTATCGCCTGGGTGATACGCGTTGTTAATAACGTGGTAACCAGGTGATAAATTCCAGTGATAGACGGCGATAAATAAAAAAGCGCTAAGCGCGCTTTGCGATATTTATCGTTGTCTATTGATAATATGCCCCCAAGATACTGGAGCAGTCTCTGCTGGCTAACCTTTGTGAGCTACCCCTCCCTGCTTTTAACCAGAGTGCATACAAAGCAGCATCAACAAAGAAACAATACCAGCAATAAATATACACATATGTGCCAAAAATGCAAACTATCTCAATGTTTTGAAACCATTCTATTCGTTTTTACTTTTTTCAGAAACTCACCATAGAGACAATGAAATGAATGGAGAATTGATGATAAAAACAGTCATACAAAGATGGAAAATACATCATATAGCAATGCTGAAAATCATCCTTTGACAGGCAAATAGTAAAGGGGATTCACAAATATTAACAATTCTGTGTTATTGCCATCAATCGGCGTTATTTGGTTGCGAGCACTTTTTCAGCCGTGCAGTGTTGAGGAAGCAGGTTATTTCCTTTTTTTTCCAAGAGTAACATGAAAAATAGCGTCATAACATAGACAGAGCAGGACTCGTGTTGGTCGGACAGCAGTTCTTGCCCAGGCATTGTGCAGCACATAGCCCAGGACCAGCTGTGCAGCACAGGCCTGAAGCAACCACAGGGTCACCGAGGTGTGAGCCACCATTGGAACAGCAGTGGACTCACACACCACCCTCAGTCACTGTTTACCAGGCTTTGTCAGTTTTTGGAGGACACAAAGCAAATAGGCGACACCTATCTGGTGCCTCTTCCCACCACAGGCAGCTTGTGGCGGAGGCCCCCATGCAGTTAGCTTGCGATATTGGCTTAGAGCACTAATAAAGGAGAGTACGGCCACTTGGCTCTGTGAGTGGATGTGCAAGGGTTTACTTTTGAATATGCCATTTTAAAAAGGAATAAGACAGCACTGGATAAATAGGAGTGTGTGCACCTTTCTTGGTAAAAAATGCAGGGACTGGTGACAGAGCTGACCTGCATCAGTTCGCAGCGCCCCTGGCTACTTTTGATGGCACACAGGGGTGAAACAGCACACAGTCTGAGAACTGCTGATATGTTAAAAAACCCATAGAAATTCCCTAAACAAAAACAAAGGTTACAAGGGCATTGTAGCTAGGTTGATGTGATCCAGCAAAAGGTCAGGATGAACATTTCACAATCAACAAATTTCTCAAAATGGGCCCATATACACATTCGAGTTTCCTGACTGTTTCAAGTTTTATTTTCACCTTGATCTGGCTTAGTCAATGCCTAACTAACCTTCATAGATCAACACTCTTCCTTTGGTCAATGGACCATTAGTCGAGTAGTTGATGGTGATATGAACAAATTAACTAACTAACTTACAATTCTTAAAGAAATAACCACAAAATCTTGGGTAAGATTTAATGGATTTAATCTAAATCTCAATCAGAAGTGAACGCTCATTTGTACAAATTCACAGTGCAAACTCCATCAACTTTCATGGGAGAGATAATACATTTATCAAATATATTCAATTTGCAAACTCATTCAACAATTCAATGCATTGAGAGTGATAGATGAAGAGACAAAAGACATAAGAATAAAAATTACCAAATGGTGAAAACGGGAAAACCCAATCCTCTGGCCAAAGGACTGGTGGAGGTCACCTGACTTAAGAGTCAGGTGACAAAGACTATAGGACAGGAGCAGGATAGGATAATACTTACTAAAACTTCTTCAGAACCCCAATGCACCGACGAGCAACCCTCTTCTACTCACTCTCTCTCCCTCCCTCCTCAATATTCTTCCGCAATCTTCAATCTAATCAGGCTGTCTTTCAGGAATGAATCTTCCCAGTCTGTTCTCTTCTTTTAAACAGCAGCTCTCGCCCACACCTTACTCAACATCGACGTCAACCCCCTCTTAACTTAAGTCACTCTAGTTATACTCTTTATTTCTGCATGTCCCAGCCCCAAAAGTTGCAAATATCAGTGGATCATGGACTGTGACTGGGCAGGGGAGTTGTCATCACCTCATGCTGTCACACTCAATTTCTTAATGAACCCTTTTGTTTAACAACCATTCCCATTTGATTTATTTATTTTTCTGTTTCGTTTCCTTTCACACACATCTAAAGTAACAGATTAGGTACAAATTCATATGTAGTTCCACAGTTGAAAAGAGTTCTCATGGCTTCTGTCCTTGACTCTTGGCATCCTGTCAATGGTCCGGTCAGCGGATCACATCATAACTCTAGTGCGCAGACTCAGCTTGTTTACGTTTCCCCCGCCATCTTTACCCTTGGCTTATCACATCAGGCCCAAACGTACACTATTAATAAATGAATCACAAACAGGTGTTAATTTCTCAAATATGTGATTATCACTGTTCACCACCCACTTCTATTGTATTCCATGTTATATTTTCTCTCTTTAATCAAAAGCATTAGCAGCAACATCTTCTTGTAAAGTTCAGGCAAGCATATGCCCCGCACGCGGTGCATCAAGACCTACAGTTAGTAACTCTTGCGCATGAGTGAGAGTTTTTTCCCTCTCAGACGGGTTAGTCACATGGTTATTTACGCGGTTCTGGTTTGCACATGCGCAAAGCGTTTTTTCGGTTTCAAGTGGGATTTTAGTTGCGCGGCAAATTATTCTTTGTTATTCAAGCATGCATAAAGCTCTTTTCCCCATATGTGAATGTTGCGTGCATGTTAATTTTCTCTTATTTATTATTTCTAGTTATTAGTACCTGTTAATGAGAGATTGATCTGAGCAAGTTTTTTTTCATTGTATTTTTGCTCCATCAATCCCTCCTCCTATGGCATTTTAGAGCCATCATAAAATACCCATCATTACCAAGTGCCAACTTTATCATTTAATCTTGGTACCTACGTTGTTTTCTACATATTCTTTATTTCTCTCTTTTATGTTCATTTCTTTCATCTTACCATACAAATTATCTCTCATTTCCTCTAACTCTATTTTCTCCCTTTTTCTCTTTCTTTCCATCCTTCTATTCTTGATTTCAATCATTGACCCAGTTCTCATTTTTCCCTTGCAACATTTATAGGTCATTACTATTATTAATAGCACTAATGCTATTGAAATCACAGGGATTAATATTTTCCCTAATAGACTACTTCCAAAAGTGGAAAACCAGTTAACTATTTTGGAAAGACCGAAAGCATGTGATGCGAAAGCTACAATATCATCCTTACCATTCATGGTTTGCATGAGTACAGCCCCCAAACCGTGTTGACTAGCATCGGTAACAACCACACAAGGATCATATATATCAAACGTCTTGAGGGGGATGGCATTTGCAACAGCACACTTCACGTCTTCAAACTCTTTGTTCACATCATCGGCCCACTCAAATTTGACATTATTTTTGAGAAGCACCCTTAAAACCCTTAGTTCTCTCAGCACACAGGGGTACACAGCGAGCATAAAATTCCAACATGTCAAAAAAAGATCTTAATTGTTCTTTACTTTTGGGAGTTGGAACATTTTTAATTGCTCTGACTAAGGATTCCTTGGGTTCAACACCCTTGGCTGATAATTTGTGCCCTAAATATTCTACGCTGGACACACCGAACTTGCACTTGGAAGATTTAAGAGTAGCGTCTTTCTCCTTGAGGATAGTTAATACACGTGCTAAAGTCTCATCATGCGCTCTTTCATTTGCACCATACACTAAGATGTCATCTTGAAAACATCTGACATTCCCTTCACCTTTGAACATAGTCTCAATAACTCATTGGAACACAAACGAGGCTGAGAACAAGCTAAATGGCATGCGCGTAAACCGGTAAGCTCCACAAGGTGTAACAAATGACGTCAAGTGATGTGAATCCTTATGTAGAGAAATCTGATGATATGCCGAAGACATATCCAGGGTAGAAAATACTCTTGCATCTTTGACCATTGAAAGCATCTCAGTGATATTAGGCAAGGGATGCCTATCTACCCAAGTTCTCTCATTCAAGTCTCTCAAATCAATACATATTCTTAGAGACCCATCGAGCTTCCTGGCTAAAACAATAGGCAAAAGCCATTCTGAGCTCTCAATAGGCTCAATTATATTCTCCAAACACAGTTTTTCTAATTCCTTTTTAAGTTCTCCAATCATGGAAATAGGGACATGTCTCACTTTATGGACCACAGGTTTAGCTTCTGTTTTCAACTGAATTTTGTGGGTAAAACCTTTGATTTTCCCAAGTCTGTCCTCAAACACTTCAGGAAACACTTGAGTCCACACACAGTTTTCAGCAGACATAACGTGTGGAACATCTTTTCATAGAAGAACTTGTTCTTGACTGTTGGGATCAAGTACAATTGACAAATTACGCTGATCTAACCACCCTAGTAAGTTTGAACCATCAATAGCCACATACAAGGTGCTATTGGTTACATTCCCTTTAAACTCAATACGAGCTTCAAACTCACCTAATACTTCGATGGGTTTACCTCCATACGCTACTGGCTTGACTTTAGATTTCTTTAATTGTACACTGTTCAGTTTCCTCCACTCCTCTACACCTATTAAAGTGAACAAGAACCTGAATCTGCCATCATATTGATTGCAGCACCATTAACAAGAATGGTACAGTGAGGTTTTTTGATGACTGGTTCGGAGACAGAATCAATTTGTTTACTTGCACTTACTTTGGAGGATTCATCATTATAGTTTTGACAATCACCCACCATGCATAGGACACTCTCCTCATCAGAATAAGAGTGTTGTGTTTCAAGAGACTCCTCTATCATATTCACGGACTTAAAACATTTTCGCACCCTTCGTAAACTTAGCTTTACATACTTTCATAAAATGTCCTTTATTTTTTTTTCATTTACCACACCACTTATCTAAAGCAGGACATGAGGGAGAATTTCCTAAATGATACTTGCTGCCACATCGATAACATTCAAATGTTTTCTTCTTCTCTTTGGACTTAGTCGAGGCTTTCTTTGTTTTCTCTTGCACTTGCACAGAATGAACTTGACTGCTAATGTTCATTTGCTCCATGAATTTTGCAGTAGATTCAATACTGCTAGCTAATTCGATAGCCTTATCCAAAGTTAAATTGTCAACAGTGAGTAGCTTTACTTGAACCTTTTTGCTGCTTGATTTTTCCACAACTTGATCACGAATGACTTCATCTTCAAAAGTCTTAAATTTGCATGTAGCAGCCAAAACTCTTAAATCACTAACGAAATTCTCAACTGTTTCCCCAGGCATTTGGTGCCTTTTATAAAATGTATGATGTTCCATAATAACATTTCATTTCTTTTCTTTTTAAAACGTAGACCTAACACTTTAATGGCAGACGCGTATTCGTAAATGACATCAATCAATCAATCATAGGCATTTGTATAGCGCACTGCTCACCCGGAGGGTCTCAAGGCGCTGTGGGCGGGGGGAACGCTACTGCTCGAACAGCCAGGTCTTGAGTTGCTTCCTGAAGGCGAGATGGTCTTGCGTTGTCCGGAGGTGGATGGGGAGGGAGTTCCATGTCTTGGCTGCCAGGTAGGAGAAGGATCTTCCTCCGGCGGTGGCTCTGCGGATGCGGGGGACGGTGGCGAGAGCGAGGCTGGCGGAGCGGAGCTGGCGGGTGGGCTTGTGGAAGGTCAGGCGGCTGTTGAGGAACTTGGGGCCCAGGTCGTGGAGGGCCTTGTGTGCGTGGATGAGGAGTCGGAACGTGATTCTTTTGTTGACGGGGAGCCAGTGCAGGTCTCTCAGGTGTCCGGAGATGTGGCTGTGTCGGGGGATGTCCAGGATGAGTCGTGCTGAGGCGTTCTGGATCCGTTGGAGTTTCTTCTGGGGTTTGGCGGCGGTGCCGGCGTAGAGGGCGTTCCCGTAGTCCAGCCGACTGGTGACGAGGGCCTGGGTGACCGTCTTCCTGGTCTCGGTGGGGATCCACCGGAAGATCTTTCGAAGCATGCGCAGGGTGTTGAAGCATGAAGACGAGACGCGTTGACTTGTATGGTCATCGAGAGGGAGGAGTCCAGGATGAAGCCTAGGTTGCGTGCGTGGTCCGTTGGCTTGGGGGTGGCTCCCAGGGCGGGGGGCCACCAGGAGTCATCCCAGGCGGAGGGTGATGATCCCAGGATGAGGACCTCCGTCTTGTCTGAGTTCAGTTTCAGGCGGCTGTTCTTCATCCATTCGGCGACATCTTTCATCCCTTCGTGTAGGCTGGCTCTGGCGGTGTCCGGGTCGCTGGTGAGGGAGAGGATCAGCTGGGTGTCGTCGGCGTAGGTGATGATCTTGAGGTTGTGTTGACGTGCGATGGTTGTGAGGGGGCTCATGTAGACATTGAAGAGGGTGGGGCTGAGCGATGACCCTTGTGGAACGCCGCAGATGACTTCGGTGGCCGCTGACCGGAACGGGGGGAGGTGGACTCTCTGGGTTCTTCCGGCGAGGAATGAGGTGATCCACTCCAGGGCCTTCTCCTGGATGCCGGTGTTGTTCAGGCGCTGTACCAGGGTGCGGTGGCAGACAGTGTCGAACGCTGCAGAGAGGTCCAGGAGGATGAGGGCCGTAGTTTCCCCGTTGTCCATTAGGGATCTGATGTCGTCTGTGGCTGCGATGAGGGCGGTCTCCGTGCTGTGGTTGGCTCGGAAGCCGGATTGCGAGTGGTCGAGGGATCCGTTGGTCTCGAGGAAGGCGGCTAGCTGTCTGTTGATGGTCTTCTCGATGACTTTGGCAGGAAACGGGAGGAGCGAGATGGGGCGGTAGTTCTTGAGGTCAGAGGGGTCTGCAGTTGGTTTCTTCAGCAGGGCACTGATCTCAGCGTGTTTCCAGCACTCCGGGAAGGTGGCGGTGTTGAAGGAGGCGTTGATGATGACGCGGAGGTGGGGTGCGATGATGTGGTCGGCCGTGTTGAAGATGTGGTGTGGGCAGGGGTCCGTAGGGGATCCGGAGTAGATGGTGTTCATTGTGCGTGTTGTGTCTTCGGTGCTGACTGGGGTCCAGGTGCGGAGGGTGGCGGTGGGGGGCATCGGTTCGGTGGTGGGGTTCGTGGTTGGTGGGCCGAAGCTGTTGTGAATGTTGGCGATCTTGTCGTGGAAGAAGGCTGCGAGGGAGTCGCAGAGGTCTTGCGAGGGAGTGATGTCATTGTTTCCGGCGTCGGGGTTGGAGAGCTCTTTGACGATGCTGAAGAGTTCCTTGCTGTTGTGGGTGTTGTTGTCCAGTCGTTCCTTGAAGGCTGTCTTCTTTGTGGCGCGGATCTGTTGGTGGTGTTTGCGGGTGGCGTGTTTGAGGGCCGTCATGTTGTCTGTGGTCTGGTTGGTGCGCCAGGTGTTCTCCAGGGAGCGGCAGTTCTTCTTGGAGGTGATGAGCTCATCGGTGAACCAGGAGGCTTTCTTGCTGCCGCGTCTGCTGGGGGCGTTCTTCTTCAGTGGTGCGAGGGCGTCTGCGCAGTTGGTGATCCACTGTGTGAGGTTGTTGGCGGCTTTGTTGGGGTCCGTTGAGCTGGTGGGGGGGTTCTGGCTGAGGAAGGTGGTGAGCTGGTCGCCGGTGATCTTGTTCCAGCTCCTGCGGGGGGCTTGTTGAGGGTGGTGGTGGGTCGTCGTTTTACTGAAGCTGAAGTGGACGCAGCTGTGGTCAGTCCACTGGAGATTGGTGGAGTGGCTGAAGGTGACGTATTTGCTGGATGAGAAGACTGGGTCAAGCGTGTGGCTGGCGTAGTGGGTGGGGGTGGTTACCAGTTGCTTGAGTCCGAGGTTGGCCAGGTTGTCCATCAGAGCAGTGGTGTTGCGGTCCTTGTTGTCCTCCAGGTGGAAGTTGAGGTCCCCCAGGAGGATGTAGTCGGTGGAATTGATGGCGTGCGGGCTGACAAAGTCTGTGATGTCTTCGCTGAACTGTGTGCGTGGTCCCGGTGGTCTGTAGACAAGGGTGCCTCTGAGCGTGGTCTTGGGGTCGGTGTGTATCTGGAAGTGGAGGTGTTCGGCGGAGGTGAAGGTGTCATCGGAGTTGGTCGTGATGTGGATGGTGTTCTTGTGGATGATGGCGATGCCTCCTCCTGTCTGGTTGACGCGGTCCTTCCTGGTGATTTTGTAGCCTTCCGGGACGGCGATGGCGACGTCGGGCGCTGAGGAGGCGTTCATCCAAGTTTCCGTCAGGAAGGCGATGTCTGGTGCTGTCGAGTCGAGGAGGTTCCAGAGTTCGACGGCATGCCTGTGAACGGAGCGGGTGTTGAGCAGGATGCACATCAGGTGTTTGTTGCTGGGGCTCGGTTTAGCAGGTGCGGTGTTGGGTCGGAGGCCGGTGAAGCAGCAGGTTAGGCAGGTGAAGGGTCCGTGGGTGCGTCTCGGGGTGGCTCGGTAGCAGGCGGTGTTTCGGCCGGCGTTGAGTGCGTGGAGGGTTTTGGCGTCGTAGATGTGCAGGGTGTGCTGGCGAGGGCAAGGACCAGGGGGTCTGGCGCTGGGCGCGGTCCAGGCGCGGACGGGCACAGACGGGCTTACCTTTGGCGCACCTTCGGCGCTCAATCGGCGCTCCCGCTGCGCGCGTCCGCTGCGCGGTCGCTCTGGGGGTGTCATAAGGAAGGAGCCGGGAGGGAGGAGCAGCTGGGTGGCGGGAGCGGGGCGGCGAATGGAATCACAGGGGGGCGGGGCTGCAGGGAGGCAGCGGCGGGAAATTCCAAGAAGCAGCGGGCAGCGGGAAATTCCCAGGAGCAGCGGGAAATTCCCAGGAGCAGCGGGCAGCGAGCGAAGGAATCTGCAGGCAGGAGGCAGCAAAGGCAGGCAGGAGCGGCAGCAGTGAGTGGGGCGACCAAGCCCTGTGGAGGGCTGAGCGTTCACCTTGCCCCCATGACAGGTGCAACTGGAAGGTGTTTCAAAATCTTTCTACCCTCTGTACCTAGAGAATGTCACAAAATAGCAATTTTTTTTGTAAATACTTCCCCTTCAATAGCTTCTAGATAAGCCTCAAAACCCTCTTTCCATTGAGATGCCAAAAATGGAGCAGGGGGATTTAAAGATTGCTGCATTTGTGTAAATGAGAAATAAGCAGTATGAGAAGAATAAATACAAAATGTATTATAGGTACTAAATTATCATAAATTACTACACATGCAGACATGTAACAAAGTTTAAATTTCTTTTGTCTGGAAAGAAATAGGCAAGTAGGGTTAACCATTCACTTGAAATGCGTGCAAATAGCTGCAACTGTATGTACCAACAACGTGTAGAGAAAATTGATGTAAAACGCTGTTGTCCAAAACGTGCCTATCGTTGTAAAATCACAATTACAATAAGAATAGGTAGATGTAATTGAAGGCGTGCCTATTGCCGCAGCAATTGCGTGCAGAGCAAATCACTAACAACTGCTGTTGTCAAAAGCGTGCCTATCGCTGTACAGGATAGGAAAATTTTATAGAAGGCATGCCTATCGCCGTGCAAAGGGTGTCAACGCATGCAGAGCAAATTACTGACAATTGCTGTTGTGAAAAGCGTGCCTATCGCTGTACAATATAGGTACTGTAAAGAAGATAGGCGAGCAGCATTGAAGGCGTGCCTATCGCCGTGATGAAGATTAGGTGCAAGGCAATGAAAAGTGCTTATAGTAACACCGGTGCACTGAGCTGCGAGACCCTTCAAAGATGGCGGCCTACGCAAGGACGTGCGCACGTAATGCGTGCGTTCCAGTTGCAAATTGCGTTACAGTTGCTAAGGTGTCGATATGCGGCAATGTTGCGCTCCAATGAAGAGAAAAAAACAAAATGCTGCGGTCGACCCAATAATGTATCTTTTCCCTAAAAATGGCACCACTTACCGACATAGAGCGCGGAGCGCACAATAAACAAGAAGAATCCAACCTGGAAGGCTGAGGTGCGTAATACAGTGCCACACGATGTCGATGCAGTTGAATGCCGAAGGCTCAGTCCTGCTTCAGAAGGGACACCCTGCTTGTAGAGGCTCCCACAGTTCGTTCCCAGTCGTCACCAATGAAAAGATGAAGGAAAGTCGGACACTTTATTTAGGTAGGAAGATGGTTTTATTAAACATTCATAGTACACAACCAGCAGGGCCACAGGGAAGCCAGCAACTGCCACAATAAGAACCATGGCACAAACAGATTCCACATGAACAATCCATGTTCCACGTTATGATTCCACACCCAACTAAAGACCCAACAGACTTTTACCTAATTTTTCCCACGCACCATCAACCTCCAGTTGGGTCAAATCTTTATGAATCTATTTTTGATATATCCCTCAATACCTTTACTTTTGTCCGGTATATATGTACATCAGTGTTAAACTTTCAACATGCCACAGACTCCGCTTTCATTTGCCAATAAAATATCAAGGGCAAGTCTATTTTGCAGAACCATAGATCTGATCGCAACCATTTCAGTATTGATCATTAAGAATCCTCCAGCACTATCTGTTGATAAACAATCAACTACAGTGGACAATTGACGTATCTTATGTGTATTCAATATGACTCCAACTGACGGTATCAGTTCACCAAATATATCGCCTACTATTTCTGAAAAACTTGCTCTTTTATTTCTTGTTAGTCCTTTACTTATGTCATTCATTTAATTGTTCTTAGTGATGTGGTATACCTTCGGAAATATAATGGCAATGTAATAACTGCCATACTATTGTGCAGGTAACCTATAATAGGTATTTTTACCGCACACATAATAAATTCCTGGGAATACAGGATCAGTTCCCCCTTTTAAGTCCCCATCCCCCCAGGCATGTTCACATTCGCTAGTACCAATGAAAATACTATTATACTCAGTTTTTAATTTCCCCAATTTTGACAAGTCCAGGGACATTGCCGCATGAGTCTCGCCTTTCTTGTAATCCCCTTCTAAAGCAGCCCATGGAGGTATAGGGGACTTGCTCAACAGCTTTCTTTTGGAAATTCTGCCTTTTTTCTTCTACTAAATTTAGAAAATACTTTTCTTCATCATGCAAAAGACATGTTAAATTATTTCTATGAGCATGTGTTATATCTATGGGATTCATTGTTAGAAAAAATTCTCCCATGAACTCTGCATTTTTACCACTAAGTACTGGATTCATATTCCTTCTAATAGGGATTTCTGAAAATACGAAATCCATGTTATTATAATAGTATTGCAACTTACCAGTAACATAAAACAAACTGGACATAACACTACACGTCACACCATAAGTTAATCGAAGATGGTGATAGGTTACACCTTCTGATACAAAAGTGGGTAGTTTCATGTAAACATAACAGTTACTCAAATCCATTGTATCTACATAATGATAAAGATGTTTAGTGAATACATTTAATGACGAATCACTACTTGATTTATCATGATAATACATGCTTTTATCCATTTGTTCAAAGTCTGTAGTGGTAGTTGTCTTAGTAACCACACTCACTTCTTCACTAGTATTTGTGTTATTCTGATTATTAGGTAACATTAGGACAGGAATCACAACTGTTAATAATAACCACATCAATATTAATATTGTAATACTACATAGGCAACAGTTAACACATCGTCGTTTTAAGTTAAATATCAGATGTTCAGTCACTTTTACTTCCGCCATTTTAGTATCTAAAATGTATTTCTAAACTGTATTCTTTTTTTAAAAAAAGAATTTGTAAAATTGTAAAAAGTAAAATATTTGTGTGATCCAACACTTCAAAGGCTTTCAGCTTTTGGTCAGTCCCTCTTCCTTTTCGATCTTTTCTTCTTTTGATAATACAACCTTTGTACAAAAGTCTTTTCTTTAAGGTGGTCTTAAATCCCTTTTCCTCAGATCCTACAACAATGTTATTTTCTGGTTCTCTGTTTAGATCAAGATTTTCCAAATTTTCCAGTATAATATAGGTCCACTCTGGAGCCTTATATTTTCTATTTGGTACCGTCGCTCTTTTTGACAATCTTAATGATCTTCTTCTTGTTTGTTCTTGCTCAACCTGACATGATACCTCGTTTACTTGCTCTAGTTCTTTCCCTGTTTTTCTTCTTAGAAAGTATCTCAGTCTTTTCACTCCACTCGGCCAGTGATCTCCCTTTTTAACTCTTTTTGTCTGTACTGCCTTTTCACTGTCCTCACCTATTGAAAGTGTCCTTTTATCTTCTATTTCTTTGGGTTGGACGTTCTGAATTTTCTGCTTCTTTTTCTTCTGTTGTTTGTATTTTCCCTGAACCCTCTGGTCTTTCTTTTTCTTCTTCTGAATGAGCTTGGTCTGGATTTTCTAAAGAAGAATCTTCTATTCTTTGTTCTGGTCTTTCAAGCTCTAATTCTTTCTCTATCTTTACAGCAGTCTCTTCAGTCCCAGTAACTGGTGCCCACTCTACTTGACTTGTAATTAGTTGTTCTTCATCAATGCGTTCTTCAGAGTCTGTCTCTCTGATTTCTTCGACTTCACAACTCTCAGTTTCTGGTCCTTTTCTTTGTTCTACCAGTTGCTGCTCTTGTCGTTCAGGTGGACTTGGGACTCTTTGGATATGACTGGCATGGATACAATTTGGTAAGCCAGCACACTTCACTGCTGTTGTCATTTCCAATATGATTTGATGAGGTCCTTTCCACATGGGTTCCAAACACGATTTCCTCATGTGCTTCTTTATCACAACCCTGTCTCCAGGACACATATCATGAGCTTGATTTGGCTGTAGTGCGTTTGCATCTTCTCCAACCTGGTGAGACACAGAACGTACAAGATCAGCTAGTCCTTTACAATAGTCCAATACTAAATCATCAGTTATATTCATCGATTTGTTTCTGGGTACAAATGCCTGTCTCATTGCTCTCCCCAAGAGGATTTCATGCAGACTTAATCCTGTTCTTTGGTCAGGAATGCTTCCAAGGCTCATCAATACAATGGGCAAACCATCAGGCCATTTCAGTGAAGTGAATGCACACATCTTTCCTAACCTGGATTTTATTGTACCATTTTGCTGCTCAACCACTCCAGAGGCTGCTGGTCGATAAGCCCAATGTAATTTCTGCTCAATTTTGAAAGCTTCACAAATTAGTTTAATCATCTCATTATTAAAATAAGGTCCTCTATCTGATTCCAAAGTGACTGGAAATCCAAATCTAGGTATAAGGTCTCTTTACAGTAGTTTAGCAACTGTAAGACTTTTGTTCCTTCATGTGGGATAGGCTTCTACCCATCGAGAAAACAGACAAACAATGACAAGGACATACTTCAAACCATTGCACGGTGGCAACTCACTGAAGTCTAGTTGCAATCTTGTGAATGGTCCTTCTGCCTTTCCAATTTTTACCAAACTGATCACTGTCTTCCTCCCTGGATTTTGTAGTTGGCAGGTCAAACATCTTTGGCAGAGACTCTCTGCAACAGCCCCAAACTTGGCATTAAACCACATCTGTCTGAACTGTCTAATCATGGCATCCCTCCCAACATATGTAGTTCCATGATATACCCTAGCCATTTGTGACAACAAGCTATCTGGCATGATTGGTCTACCATCTGTACACACCCACACTTCATCATCAGTCCTTCTTGTGCAACCTGTTTAGATCCAGTGTTCCTTTTCCTTCATGTCTGCCTCATCCTGTAATTGTCTAACTTCATCCCATGTTTCAAAAGCAGAGAAAAACATTTGTTGGCAATTGGTAACTTCTTTTTTCATCCCTCTGTTCAAAGACATTGTATTGCTTGCACAAAATTGTGCCATTTGGTCTGTGTACTGATTACCCAGTGTCACATAATCATTTCCTGACTTATGTGCAGCACATTTGACCACTGCAATTTCTTTTGGCAACTGCAATGCTTCCAATAGTTCTTTAACATCTTTGCCATTTCTTATGGGAGATCCTGAAGAAGTCAGAAATCTCCTTTGTAGCCACAATTGGCCAAAGTCGTGCACAACCCCGAAACCATATTGACTATCTGTAAATATGGTTACTCTCAATTTCTTTCCAATTTTACATCAAAGCAAACAATTGAGCTATTTGTGCAGACTTGACTCCTCTTAGACAGGAAGCTTCTATGATACCTGACACTGTGCATACAGCATAACCAGACATCAATTCTCCATTTTCTCTTCTCAAACATGACACATGAACAAACAATACAAAGTCGCATTCTTCTAGTGGAACGTCAAGGAGATTAGGTCTTGGCTTTGTACACATTTCTGTCACATCCAAACAATCATGATCAACTTCCTCTTTCACTTCCTTACAATAGGAATCGGGCAACAATGTTGCTGGATTTATCATGGTTCATCTTGTCACACTTACATTCTCAGCACCCAAAATTACTCTTTCATAATTAGTCAGCCGACTAGGGGTCAAATGTTGAGTACGAGTTCTTGTTAAAAGGATCTCCACTGAATGTGATACATACACCTTTATAGGATGTCCCATCACAATCAATTCACTCTGTTCCAGACTCACACAAGTAGCAGCTACTGCTTTTAAGCAGCCAGGTAATGCTGCAGCCACTGGATTAAGAGTAGCAGAAAAGTATGCCACTGGACGTCGAGACAATCCATGTCTCTGGGTTAACATGGAAAGTGCACACCCTTCCCTTTCACAACAGAATAAACCAAACTCTTTTGTATAGTCTGGCATTCCCAATGCTGGTGCTTGACACAAACAACTTTTCAATGTTATGAATGCTTCTTCACTTTCATCATCCCACTCAATCGGATCCGTCATATCTTTTCGTGTCAACCTTATTAAAGGTTTTGCAAGTAGTGAAAATACACGTATCCATTGACGACAGTATCCAACCACTCCCAAAAACATTTGCACTTCCTTTTTAGTTCTAGGCATGTGCATTTGTCGAATCACTTTTATTCTTTCTGGTGTCACCTTTCTGACTCCTCTCTCTATCTTATGTCCAAGATATTGAACTTCTTGTTTACAAAACTGTAATTTTTCTGGGGACACCTTGTGTCCTCCTTCTGCCAAATGGTTCAGTAAAGCTATTGTCTCAGGAACACAAGCTTCTCGTGTCTTTGCCAATAATAGGTCATCAATGTACTAAACCAAGACCGAATTTCCTGCCATAACCAAAGTTTCTAAACATTTTTTCAAAATCTGATTGAATATCGACGGACTTTCTCTGTACCCTTGAGGAAATCGGCACCATGCCAAAACACGGTCTACAAACCAGAAAGCAAAAAGATATTGGCTATCCAGATGCAGTAGAATCAAAAAGAATGCTTGGCAGAAATCAATCACAGTATACCAATGGGTATCCCAAGGTATCTGATAAAGAATCACTGCAGGGTTTGGTATTACAGGACAACAGGGTACTACTATTTTATTGACTTTCTTCAAATCTTGCATTATTCAATATTTTCCGCTAGGCTTTATAAGTCCCATGATTGGCGAATTACAAGGACTGCTCAATATTTCTTTTAAAATACCCTGTTCAATCATTTGGTCAATTACTGCGGCAACTCCTGCTTTTACTTCAGGGTTCATTCTGTATTGTGGTGTATTTGGATATATTGCACCCTCCTTTACCACAATTTTGACTGGGTCTACCTTTGACATTAGACCAATTTCTTTTCCTGTAAAATCCCACACATCTGATCTCACTGTATTCCCTAATTCATCAGGCAAATCACTCTCGGTAAGGAGTGAAAACATCTCATCCACTTCGATTCCCTGTTTAGCTAGCATCATTTTGAAAGCTACATCTTCATCCGGTGTTTGGAAAGCCATACCATCAGGCATACAAAAGATGGCGCAGTTCATTTTGCACAATAGGTCCCTACCAAACAGGTTTACTGGACTCGAGTCGCATACCACAAATCGATGCATGTCTCTGAAGTTTCCAATATTCTCTCCTATTGGTTTTGTGACTGAGATCCTAATCTGCTTATTTGAGACTCCTACAGCTTGGATAGTTTCTCTCTGCGAGGGGTAGGTTTGGAATTTCTACTGTTCTTACAGTAGAACGGGTAGCGCCAGTATCCACTAGGAAACTGATGTTGTTTCCTTCAACCTTTCCATCAACAAATGGACCTGACTGATCTACCGCCAAGGATGTGCCAAGCACGCACTCCTCCTCCCCCCTCAAGCGCTGTCATTGTGACATTCCCAATTCACTTGCATCACTTTGCATCCAATATTGTTGAACGGTCTGTGTATTATTACCACTATCTCCACGGAATCCGGTGTTCACACTGTACCTCTGCACCTGAGCGTTCACATTGTTGGGCAAAGGGGCTTGTGCACCTGTTACTGAGGAATAACTATCTGTTGCTGTTGATTCACAACCACCTCATTATGCATCTGCGGATTTAAAATTTGATTTACCCCATTATTCTGTTGAATATTTCTACACTCGTTCTTCCAATGTCCAAGCTTTCCACACCCATGACAAGGATATTTCTATTTCACTTCTTCTCTACTCATTCGTCCCTTTCCCTTGCTTTCATTCGACACTTGACTATTCTGATTCTGTCCATTCATCTGATTATCATTTTGAGAACCAGAAATTGCTTCTTGGCGTTTTGCTATCTTCACTTGTGCCTACATCATTTTCTCTTTTAACTTTTTATGCTTTGCATCAATGTCGTCACTGCAGTATTTTGCATACTTCAGAATATCATCGATCGGCTTACTTTACCAGCAAAGCATATGCTGCAGAACCATCTGGCTATTTTCTGATCTTAGCCCATAGACGAACCTATATACAAAATGTCCCATATCTTTATCACCAATGTTCTCGAATCCACTATACTGTTTAAACACCTGTAGCAGCCTTTCATAATATGCATGCACTGACTCCTTAGGTTCTTGAGTTGTTCTGTCTATTTTAACCCAATCTCTTTCTTTAGGGGGAATTTTCCCTTTCAGAAAAGTAATCACTTGATTATATTTCTTCATTACATCCTCTGAAGGCGCACCTGCCTTTGCGTCTCTAGGATACTCTTCAGTTGGCCAATCAACTGTAATTTTACATTCTGTCAACAAATCTGTCAGTACCACTATGTCAAACAGTCCATCCAAATTCTTCAACAAAAAATGTAAAACCTTGACAAACCTCTCTACCTGCTTGTACCAATCAATCAGTTTTTCTCTCAGTCTAGGGAAGTCATTTGTGAAGGACAAAATATCCTGTCTACTCTATGGAACATGAACATAAGCACCACCTGAAACTTCTCTCATCGGACACATCCTTTCAATCCTACTTCTTTCAACGGAAATGTAGATGCCTCTTTCGTAGCTGCTTCATCTCTTTTCTTTGTCCATCTACTTCTCCATCGATCTACATCTCCCCATTTCTTCAAAAGGTGTATCAATTCCCTTATTTGTAATCTCCTTCCTGACACATTCAAGCTTTCTAAGTCCTTCTCAGTGAATTCTGATCTTAAGGGCTTTTGTAGTACTTTTGACTTTTCTATATCTATTCCAAATTCTAAAGCTGCTTCCGCTATTTTCTCATGAAAATTCTTTGTCCTCCAAGTTATACTTTTGCACAGAAACAACAACTCTTCATCTCCATATTAACCTAGTCTGTCAAGATTTATTGTACCAATGATCATTTCTTCTAAATCCACCCTCAACTTGCTTACATCTATAGTTTTTAGCGGCGTGTTCTGTTTTCCTAATCCGTTTGCCCATTCCTCCAGATCTTCAGGAGAAAATCCAGCAGACCTTCCTGCCACTGGAGTGACAGTTGATACTTTCCTCCTTTCCTCCTTGCATCTATGGGTGAAATTCTCTTTGGGGTTTCAGTCACAGTCTCAATATTTGTGAGATCCAATAATGAAACATTTGAATCACTCTCACTAGTTTGATGTTCTAGCATGACTATCTCCTTTCTAGCACTGTTCTGTGAGACCACCACATTTTGCAATTTTGGTGTACCTCGTTTATCACCATACAATGGAAAAACAGGACCAATAGTTACTGGTACTGTCAGTGCTTCTGCATTTAAACCTAACTGATTTATTTTCTGAATTATCTCTTTTTTGGTTTTGTTCAATGCATCCCTTTCTTTTTCTTATGATGATCGAATGACTGTTGGATCATAAAGAACGTGTGGAACCATGGGGGCACATGGAGTTGTATCTCTAGCAGTTTCTTGATAAGGTGGAGGTCTCTTTACTAGAATTTCTTCCAACAACTCATCATCAGATTCATCACACCCTATTCCTGTCACACCCAGGTTTTTAATGTTTTCTTTACATTTTCTCCCTTCTTGAGCCTCGGCCATCAATACTGGATACAAACCCTCTGTTACTACAGCCCTTCTCCATCGTTTCATTTGATCTCCTCGAGTGTCAAATGGAAATCTGGGTAAAAATCCACTATTGATTCTCCTGCCTCCTCTGTATTTCTCTCATTCAAATGCCTCAACTTCACATTCTTCCAAAGCCTCATACTGTGTTAACCTAGGATTTGGTTCTAAAGAATTCATCCTGTTTCTCAGATTCTGAAGAATCCTTACATTAAATGTACCATGTTCAGGGAAAGCTAAAACAGCATCATCTTTCGTATACCCCACCCAATTTCCCAACCATACACACGTATGATATCCACTTTCCATCATCATATAGGAAGCTGGCATAATGGGAGGTGGCATAGGAATTCCCTCCCTAGTTACTATGCGCTTGTCCTTCCTAAAGAAATTCTTGAGCTTAATAATCAACATTTTCTTGTTCATTTATCTAATTCACTTGACAAAATCCAAAAAACTCTTCCGTGTTCTCACGAAGCCTGTTAGCCAACAGTCGTCCAATGCCTGTGCTCCTCCCACCAACAATCCAATCAGGGCTTACCACGTATTCCCTTATTCACCCAATACCAGCACGCTATCTGTCTACTGACCAATCAGAGATTACAACACACCCACTTATCTGACCAATGTCAGCACGTCTCTTGTGACGTCAGTATTACTCCTTCTACTGACTCTCCCTTTACAATCTGCAGTTCTCTCACGCCCGCTGCTTCAACCAATACGTCAGTACGGCTCCTACCACTGACCCTCCCTTCACAAGGTAATACAACACGGTCTTTTCTAGCTTTTCTTCATAAAAAGTCTTGTTAGTAACAACGTAAAAACAGCGCTAATCTGTCTGGTCAGCTAAGCCAAAGATAGTTTCTTCACTCGCTTCAAAGAGAAAATTCCTTCCTGTCACCACGAGTAAAAAATACTCTTTACCCTTCACTTAAGCTCAGGGAGGGCCTGCTACTCCTCTAGGGATACTCCTCCTCTGGGTAAGGCCAAAGTTTCACAGGCGGGCCCTCTGCTGTCATTCACACTCTACTCTTATACAATTTAGTTCCTAATATAATACTGCTAGCCCTGCGAAGCTTCTCAGTATTATGACAACAGAGGAGTAACCCTCTGCAGTGTGATTTCCTTACCACACTCTTCTAAATTCCGTTCCCGGGATTCCCAGGTATCTCCGTACCTGTGCTTCCAGACAACATAAAACGCGACACTAACTCTTAGTGTTAAACATATAGTCAATTAATCAAAACAATAATTAATAATCAATGATCAATAATCACCAAACTAATCAATAATAACCATTGCTCTGCTACCAGAAAAACTGATCCAGCAAAAGGTCAGGATGAACATTTCACAATCCACAAATTTCTCAAAATAAGTCCATATTCACATTCAAGTTTCCTGACTGTTTTGCTGTGGGTCAAGTTTTATTTTCACCGTGATCTGGATTAGTCAATGCCTAACTAACCTTCATAGATCAACACTCTTCCTTTGGTCAATAGACCATTAGTCCAGTAGTTGATGGTGATATTAACAAATTAACTAACTAACTTACAATTCTTAATGAAATAACCACAAACTCTTGGGTAAGATTTTATGGAATTTATCTAAATCTCAATCAGAAATGAACGCTCATTCGTTCAAATTCACAGTGCAAAATCCATCAACTTTCATGGGAGAGATAATATATTTATCAAATATATTCAATTTGCAAACTCATTCAACAATTCAATGCATTGAGAGTGATAGATGAAGAGACAAAATACATATGACTCTTACATTTGAAACAGATATGCAAATTTTAAGCCAGAATATTAATTACAAAATGGCAAAAACGGGGAAACCCAACCCTCTGGCCAAAGGACTGGTGGAGGTCTCCTGACTTAAGAATCAGGTGACAAAGACTATAGGACAGGAGCAGGATAGGATAGGATAATACTTACTAAAACTTCTCTATAACCCCGACGCACCAGCGCGCAACCCTCTCTTACACTCTCTCTCGCCTCGATATTCTTCCGCAATCTTCAATCTAATCAGGCTGTCTTTCAGGAATGAATCTTCACAGTCTGTTCTCTTCTTTTCAGCAGCAGCTCTCGCCCACACCTCACTCAGCATCGACGTTAACCCCCTCTTAACATAAGTCACTCTAGTTATACTCTTTATTTCTGCATGTCCCACCCTCAAAAGTTGCAAATATCAGTGGATCATGGACTGTGATTGGTCAGGGTCAGTGGAGTTGTCATCACCTCATGCTGTCATACTCAAATTCTTAATGAACCTTTTTGTTTAACAAGCCCTTCCCATTTAATTTATTTATTTTTCTATTCCATTTCCTTTCACACACATCTAAAGTAACAGATTAGGTACAAATTCATATGTAGATTCACAGTTGAAAAGAGTTCTCATGGCTTCTGTCCTTGGCTCTTGGCAGCCTGTCAATGGTCCGGTCAGTGGGTCACATCATAACTCTAGTGCACAGACTCAGGCTGTTTACATTTCCACCACCATCTTTTCCCTTGGCTTATCACATCAGACCCAAACGTACACTATTAATAAAGGAATCACAAACAGATGTTAATTTCTCAAATATGTGATTATCACTGTCCACCACCCACTTCTACTCTATCCCATGTTATATTTTCTTTCTTTAAGCAAAAGCATTAGCAGCAACATCTCCTTTTAAAGTTCAGGCAAGCATTTGCCTCAAGGCCTACAGTTAGTAACTCTTGCATATGAGTGGGAGCTTTTTCCCTCTCAGACGGGCTAGTCACATGGTTATTTACGCGGTTCTGGTTTGCACATGCGCTAAGCGTTTTTTTGGTTTCAAGCGGGATTTTAGTTGCGTAGCAAATTATTCTTTGTTATTCAAGCTTACATAAAGCTCTTTTCCCCATATGTGAAGGTTGTGTGCATGTTAATTTTCTCTTATTTATTAGTTCTAGTTATTAGTACCTGTTAATGAGAGATTGATCCGAGCAAGTTTCTTTTCATCCTTGCTCCATCAGATGCTTTACCCACACAAAACCATAGAAATTTTGCAGTTATAGTAATACTTATAGTTATACTTTTTGAAGAAACTATAACGTGTGCCATTAAGGAAATTTAGGCCATGAACTTTTGTTTCTGAACATAAGTATAACTATAGTATAAATATAACTGCTGAATTTCTACGGTTTTGTGTGGGTAATACGACAACCTAACTATAACTAGTATAACTATAACTGCTGAATTTCTATGGCTTTGTGCAGGTAAAACGACAACCTAACTATAACGAACGTTTAACCTTTGATTTTTATCAGTGAATTAAATATAAATATATTTATATATGTGTGTGTGGATATAAAAGCATGTGCTACTGTGTAGTATAGTTATGACCATATTACCACTGGAAATAGATATTTTTGATTTGCTAATAACTTTGGTGCCGGTTGCAAAATCTTCACAAAACTTTCAAAAAAAGGTTCATCCAACTCGGCTCTTTCCTGGAACGTTTTTGGGTGATCCATCAAGCGGAGGCAGAGAGAAAGGGGCTATACCAAAGTGTATATTCCTCAAGTAATTTCCCATAAAAACTTTAAATATAAACACAGGAACAGTCAAAACAGGTGAAAGGAATTACATCAAATTTGACAGAATGCTAGATCTATATCCTGAGAAAGTGCTTTTTGTGATTTAGTGTAAATACACTCAGGAGTTTTTGAGAAATGAAATCTCAAAAATGTTGTATCTTTCTGGCCACGAAGGGTCAGCAGAGCTAACACATCCTAAGATAAGGTCAGAGTGGCTGCCACCACAACAACCAAGATATGGGGACACCCATTTTAGGACTTTGGGGACATAGCCCTCTGTCTTGAAAAAAGGGTTAAAAAAAGATATATGGTGACAGGGTAGGGACACCCTGTCCCCATATGGCTGGTGGGGGTGCCCCAGAGGGTCCCCAACCCCATGGGCCCAAAAACTTTATTTTGACATTTTTACCATACCAAGTAGATCCGCGAATCAGCGATAAAGTTTTGAAAAATAAAGCTTGGGCTGGGTTTAGGTTTGGATATGGATAGTTTGAGTCATATCATATGTAGTAGGCTTAGTTGTGTAAAGACAGCACAGAGAAATGTAAGTCATGAGAAGCCATGAGAAAAAGGCACTGAGGAAGAAACTGTGAGAGAAATGTGGAATGTGGCACATGCCGAAATGGGATTGCGGGCTCACAGAGTACAGAGGCTCCTCCGCTAAGGCGGAGGAGCATCGCCCCACAGCTCGCTGATCAGTGGAAAATAAAAATAAAATGATAATAACAAGAAGTTATCATTTTAGTTTCCTTTGTGAATCCAGGCACGGCAGGGCGGGGATGGCTCGCCGCAGAGGGAGCAGGAATGGTTTGCACTCCCTGCCTATGATGCTTTGACCAGCACTCTAGGGCCGGGCAAGCAGTCATGCGTAGTTGGCATGTTCTCCATCGGGCTGTGTTGCACAGCCTAAGGAGAGTATGCCCAGCCTCTCGAGGCACTGTCTGAGTGGCCAAACAGGCCGCTCAGATCAAACACAACGCTGCTCCTGCAGCATCGTGATTCGCTGGCAGAGTCAGAAGCCTGGGTGCTTCCGGTGCAGGCTGCAGGCAGCAGCCAGGAAGAAGACAAGAAGATGGAGGAGAGGCATGCGGCGGATGTGGCAGCAAAGCGGGTACGTTTATTTTATTTTTTTCATCCTGACCCCCGACCTCTACACCCCCTTTCAGAGGCCGCCACCACTGACTGAGTATAAGTAGGATTGGAATGGCAATGCACCTTTTCTCTCCTGATTCCATTTAATGGAAGAGAGGCTGAAACTGAAACATAGGAAGGTAGAGAGTTTAAAAATAAACGGTATCTGGGCTTGGAGATAAGGGAAGACTACCTTATCAAATGCAGCAGCTGTCATCGAGAAAACAAACTGTCTTACCACGCATACTTGCAGCTATTGGACCCTCCCTCCACAGGATGGTACTTGCCCTCATCTGTAGCCTGGAGTGGTTGAACTTCTAGTTACACAAAAATGTAATGTACTTATTCACAATATCAGTAACAACCACATTATTTGCACAAATTAAAAAAAAGTACTTGACAATTGTGAAATTATTGCGAGCCAAAGTATCACTTTAAAGGGTTTACTAGACATTTAAAATCGAGTAGTCAACAAATGTATGCTATAAATAGACTGTCCTCTTTTAGGTTTAAATCTATAATAACTGATAAAACCCCAACGAAAGGGAAATAACCCTCACCAGTGTAAACATATAAACACTGAAAAACACCTGCACAACCACAAACTAAATTCAATTCAAAGAAAGGAAAAGGAGAGTGAAAGAGTCATTTTTATTGTTTTCCTGAAGGGGCCAATACAATGTAACTTTGTTATTCAAGGTAGCAGCAAGACAGACTGGGCTAACATTAGCCTGCTTGATTTTTGTTGTTTAGGTATGTCACTAAAATATTGTTTCTTCTTCTAATGCGTTTTTTAGTTTTGTGGTCTTTGGTCTTCAGATGAAGGGTTTAGAAGCATGTTTTAGGTCTTGTTTAATAAACTGTAGAGAATCTGGAAATATCAAAATCATATTTGATTTTTAGGCTACGTTTGATTCTATCACTGATAGGTAAAATGGCTGGTTTCATAAGAATCTTTCCCAATATGTACCATCACATGTACCCACAGAGATTGGGTAAAAACCCTTGATAGATCACCCCCCTTTTCTAGAATTGCCAAACACCCCAGGCTTTAATGATTCAATGCAAGGATTAGTGACAGTTGTGAAATGAGTGCAGCGGCAAAGCATCTGGAATAGTGATGAAAAGCTGAAACCAGACTTTTGGAAAACATGTAGCGCAGTGTCACCTTTGAATGCTGCTGCAAAACGTTCTTACCAAGTTCAACAAAGATTGGAGTGATATTGTTTGTATTTGCAGTGATTCAGCTACGTATATAAAAAAGTTGTGTGATGACCGGCCAAAATCGATACCTGAGCTGAAGTGCTTCTTTGTAAGAGATCCTTGCCACCTGTAAGATGGTCTGCTGAAAGCATCATTACAATCTTCAGAGTTATTGGAGAATGCTATTAACTTTTTAGTCCATTCTGGTGCCCTTTCTTTTCATGCGCTGGAACTAAAATGGAAATATTTCTCATTTGTGCTTTGTGTGGCATCAAAGAAAGAGGCATCCCAACTGTGCCACTCAGCTGATGGTTCTCAGACCTAGAGGCCGTGGATGCAATATTATCCATGGCGCAACCGTTTACAGACTTTTTGCTGAGAGATTATGCCAAAGGCAAGAAATGTGAGGATCTTTGGTCGCAGATTGATAGTGATGCAGTAGAGTAAAGTACATTCTACTGCATTCTTAGATTTTGACAGAAAAACATGACTGCTGTAGTGGACATAATAAAAAAATAAAGTCTGAAAAACCCTTGTCTACCAAGTGTTCAGCATAATTGAGGTAGATGTGAAACATCTTCTTGAGAGTAGGCTGGGCAACACTTTTAGTGACTTTGGCACTGCAGCATGTTCCATGTTGGAGTGCTTGCCACTTGGTAAGCAAAGAAATGATGAGGAGCACTTCAGAAACTTTTATTTTACAATGGATGAAAAATGGCTTGCAATGATGCATAGAAATGTCTTTTCACCAACCATGGCATTTGAGGTCAATGAAGCCTCACTGCAGTGCTCTGCATAAGTTATAGATTACAACCGTGAAAGGGAATTTTCTTCGGAGTTTCAAAAGTGCTGCTGCAATAACTCTGAGCTCATATGCACCCAGTTCAATCCCTATGTTGCAGAACCTGTCTCAGAGAATCACAAACTTCAGGTGCACCAGTATTGGCATGGAAAGCTATGTTATTGGCCAGAGTTAGCAAACTCTGTACTGGCTGTTTTGCTGTTGCCTGTCTGAAGTGCCAATGTTGAGAGTGCCTTTCACAGATAAAAGTTTACATGGGAAGGAAAGCGCGAACACACATGACCAAAGTCTCACTGAGGAAGTATTGTAATGGTGTACTATAATAAGATTGATTAGCAAAAATGTATTTGGACCTCATATACACTGTACGTATACTGTCTATATACCATACGCTATCAGAGCAGAAATAAAGCAATAATAAAAGCAAAACGTTCCATAAACACCGAAAAAACACTGTTTCTGTTGTTTTTAATGGTTCGAAAATGAGTAACCGCTGATAACAATAGTGTTTTTTAAGGTATTGAAATCACTTGAAAACACTGGGTAAAAAACACCAGAATTTACCAAAAATAGAAACTGAAAATAGGAAAGTCTAGCTATAAAACAAATTTGGATTAATAGAGGTAAATGGCTAGGAAAGGATCTAAATACGATGATTAAAGAAGAGGAGGGAAATGGAAAGGAGATATGTAAAAGAGGGGTGAGAGAAAGGTTTCTGCCTCAATATCAGTAAAGGGGGGAAGAAAGTTACAGACAGGAGCAAGTCAGCTTTGGAAACATTGGAAAGCAGAGACAATATAAACAGTTTTTATTTACAAATTCTATTTCATGAGGACAATGTACTATTTTTTGTCTCAAACATTAACCTCACATACATGTCAAGTAGAGGCGGCCACAGTTTTTGTATAAACTAGAAGCTATAAATGGCCCTGACACACAAGACAATCCCAGTTAACAGGGAACAGCTCAAGATATCCCCAGTCATGTGTGATATTAACATATTGGAGGATTACAGTGTGCCGATATTTAGGACTTAATTGGTCCAGTAGAAACGTTAGAGTTTATTTACTTACAAGTTGACAACAAGGAGAAGGACACACATTCAATCAGAACTATGGGCCAAAATTATAAACACAGCATCCAATCAAAAAGGTGTAATAGTATCCTAATGATGCTTGAAAATCATGGTTCTTTGATTGCTTGTTGGCAAATATTAGGGAAAAAAACTAACTCCACTATTAAATGATGTTGGTAGCATTGTGTATGTAATTGTTGTTGAAAGGTTGTTGGTCCTTAAGAAGGTGAAAATACAACCAAAGTCCATTGAAATACCCTATCAACCTTTTAAAAGTATACTTTGGATACCATGAACATGAGAGTGATGATTATATAACTGTCTGCTGTACACTGACATAGAAAAGCAGGATCCGGGCGAGAAGTGAGTGTATATGTGCTATGTTTGAGAGAGTGTGATTCTAGTCAACATACTTATATAAATGTGTATAAATTAGGACATTGTTCCCATGAAAGTGTGTATTTTTAAATATAATAAAATGTATACAATTTTAGATTTTGTACATATATTATATGGAGTAAAATATGTGTGAAGCATAAAAAAATTTGATAACCTTTATCACATGTATGAGGGCACAAAGCTTGTTAGCATTTAACTTGTATTATTATGTTACTAGCCCTTTCATTAACTCAGGGGCCTTATTAAAACAACAAAGTGGATCTTACTTTGTTTGGTGGCTAAAGAATCCTGTTCCCTTTGGTAATAGAGATGTTGCTCTTACTTGTTTCTGATTGTGAAATACTACAAGACCTGGCATTTGAGCAATGACATTGAACCAAGTTCACATAATACAATAATTTTGATTTTTACAAAGCATAGATGTACCAGCACTGAAGCATTCACGGAGCTTTCATAACAAACTTCGAGCTTGAGGTAAACTTCCACTTCTGTGTAAGTTTATGATTTTTTTCAATTCACAAAAGAATTTTATCCGTAGTATATTTACCACTGTCTATCTTTTTATATGCGGAGTCTCCGCCGTAAGTGCGGAGACTCCGCAGTCATAAAGATGCTATTCATAAAATTCCTTTGTAAATTGCAAAAAATCGTAAATTTACACAAAAATCGTACGTTTACCTTTGCGAATCAGGCCATTCTATTCTGACATAGTACACCTCTATTCTACTTGCTCCCCACACTTGCAGGAAAATATTTTAAAATCTACAGTCCTTCCTCAAGTCACCTTTATTCTGATTTGCATCATCTAGACATCCAAAGTGATCCTTTCCTGACCTGCAGTATGCACTTGAACACTTGTATTTACACACCCACGGTGTTCTTGCAGTAGGAATCCAGATCATTTGGTATCCTCATACTAATTCATCCATAGCTCTGACAACATACCATTACCCTGGTCTGCGCCGCACACCACAATCAAGATACTGAGACAACCTAAGCACTCTCACTTCTATGCTGATTTACATTATGCACACCTGTAATGATTCTTCCATTGAGCTCTACATTTTATTCTCATTGCAGAGATTCTGCACCAAGTGCAGAGACTGCCCCACGGCTGTGGGGCCTCGGCCACAAGTGGGGAGGCTCTTTGTGTACCAGGCCCCCAGTGCTGAGGCACTCACATTACTCGAACCACTTACTCAATTCCATGTATTTACATAGGACGTTGAAGCATGCACTTCTTTCATGTGAGATAGCTATGAGATTTGGATTCCAGATTACCATCACTGGGTTGAGTAACAAAGACACTTTACCCACCTGATCTTAACTAGTTTTTAATGAGCCACACATATTATCTTTTTTTGTGTACCTTAAGTGTTTGTATTAAGCCATTGGATACAATGTAGCAAACATCCTCAACCCTATTGAAGCACAGAGGCCTCTGACTAGTGTATAAAAACGAATTTAAGGACTCTTGGTGATAAAGTTCAGTGAGCTGGGTACATGCCACAGAGGTCCAAGGTGTAAAGGCAGCATGCCTCGATCCCAAATAGATTGCTCAGAGGTTTGAGAACCTCTGGCACACATCTGTGCGTAACCACAGGAAAGATCTGTGCATAACCGCAGGAAAGATCTGTGCATAACCGCAGGAAAGATCTGTGCATAACCTTTCCATCAGAGTTCACAGTCTCAAGACTTCGGTATGTTGGATCAATTCACCTTATGCATAGATCAGTACGTAACCTAAAGGGCAATGTTCTTCCGATGCAGAAAGATAGCGCTCTGTCAGTATAATGGGTGTGGCTCACTGCCATGGTAAGTGCTACACCGCACCTTTAACTGGGCGCACCAGGTGTTGACCTGGTCACTGCGCCTTATTAAAGTTATTGCATCAGCACTTGGGGAGCGCATTAGTGTATTGTGAACTGACTCTTTGGCTCAGTCTTTCAGTCTTTCACTTTGCAGGTGGCAACGCTGCCCGGCTTAAGAAAGCAGGCAATGAGTAATTGCACCTGCATGCAGAGTAATGGGTGGTGCAAAAACTAAGAGTATCTCTAAACCATGGGTACTCACAAACTTTCTCTCGGGGGCCAAATTTACCATGTGGTTTCTGGCCGAGGGCCGCACTGGTGGGGGCGGGGTCATTGGGGGTGGGGTCATTGGGGGCGGGGTCAGTGGGGCGGGGCTGTAGGGGGGGGAAATCACTACGGACTATTGCACTTAGATCCCGAGCAGGGAAAAGTAACTAGCAAAACAGCAGATAGAATGAGTAACATTCATTTCAAGTCAGTTCTCAGAAAAGCATTTTATTAAGGTTTGCCTATAAAAAATGTCAGCATTCTAGATACTAGTTTGCAAGTTGCCATATATACAATTACAATACATTTACAATTACTGGAAAGAAATTACAAATCATCACAATTTCTCTTTAAAGCACATTAATCTCACACACATTGAATCACATCTAATTAAAAACTTACCTGCAGCTTAAGTATTGCTGGAGTTTTTCGCATAATTTGGGGTTATTTTCCTGATTTTTCATGTAAATACAGAACAACAAATTACGCAATGTTTGCAGACAGATGGTCAGTATGCCATACACAGGACGGTCAGGGGATACATTTAGTCTCCAGTACAGTGAGTGTTTGCATTATCTGTGGGGCACACGCCTGCATATTAAAGCCACACAGTCACATATAGATACATATAGGCTTTATGGTGCCCATAGGTTCGGTTGCTATCACTTTGTGAACCTCACACGGCTAACATTCTGCTTCCTGTGTGCAGTGAGTTGTCACAACAGATACACAATAGTTTGTTAATCAGTGTGGGTGTGATTGTGCCATTTCTTTTTTTTAAATTACATTATAGACTGCATGTTTGAAGAACCAAGGTTTACTTACAATTTAGTGACAGTAATTAAGCTCTGTGAAGATAAACACGTGCTGCCTCGGTGTAATCGGGGCCTGCTCTAGGATGTTTGGGGCCCTGGGCAGAAAAGGAATGTGTGAGGCCCCTCTAAATTGCAGACAGCGTGATTCAGGGCTGAATAGATGCCCTTGCTCCTGAAGCGTCAGCCCCTCCCGCTCAGTCACCTTCAGTCCAATCCCGCTGTGCCTCTCCAATGCTGCTCGGTATCTGAGCTTTGGTACTGCATCGGAGTCTGTTACACCCGACCTCAGCAGCATCGGAGTCTGTAACACCTGACCTCAACAGCATCGGAGGCTGTTATACCGGACCTCAGCAGCATCGAAGTCTGTTACACCCGACCTCAGCAGCATCATCGAAGTCTGTTACACCCAACCTCAGCAGCATCGGAAGCTGTTACACCGGACCTCAGCAGCATCGGAGTCAAGAAGGGAGGTGGGTAGAAGCCGTGCCGGTTTAGGGTGGTGCGACCGGTGCCCGGTTAAAATTACGGACAAATGTAGTCCGTTAAACTTTGTTAAAGAATCCTTCACGGGCAACAGACAGACGGCCGAAATTACGGACTGTCCATGAAAATTACAGACGGCGGGCATAGAAACACAAAACAGAAGCGGTTTCATACACTTACCTGCAGCTTGAGTGATATCGGAGTTTTTCCGGCTGCTGTGAAGATTCTCCGGGGCTGCGGGCTGCGAGGAGGTCGACGTCGCCACGGACACAGGAAGCTCCTTCAAAGGTCCTTTAAAAGTCAGCTGTAAAAGCGCTAGTTACAGCTGACTTTTAAAGGGCTTGTGCTTGGCGCCGGGTGCCGTGTGTGACATCATGTGTACTGGTAGAAGGATGCCTTCAAGGGATTTTTTTAGAGTACTCTGTTGTATATTTATTCAATACAGGGTAAATGTATCCCTGTACATCAAAATCTCACATGGAGTTCAAATATTGTAGGCTATACACTATGCTTTTGTCATATATACGTGTATCACCTCAAAGTGGTCAAATCAAGTAGTCAAGTAATCAAATAATCATAAGAAGCAAAAGGTGTGTAGAAAAAGTCAAATTTATATCAATAAATGTTATTCAGGGTACCTAAAATGTGGACAGCTATACATAAATTCGGAAGGAAAGGAATATATTCAATAGTTCCTTCACTAAAGATAGATCAAACACTTTTTCTTAACAATATTCAAAAATTATGTAGAAAACAGTGTGAAAAGTCGACGTTTCGGTCTTTTAAATTTCAATGCGTAAGACCATCTTCAGGACAAAGTAGATTTAAAAGTTGACCCCTAAAAATAAAAATATATATTTAGATATACATAACACACACCTTTGCAAAAAGAAAACCATAATTACATTATTGAGTTTCAACATCTGTGGTTGCGACATCTGTGTAAGTAAATGTCAAAAAACACAGATAAATTCAATTCAATTTAAATGGTATAGTCATTTGCTGTAAATATTCGAGACATATTCTGTTATTGCTTTAAACACATCGGTAAGAACCTCAGACCATATTAATATTGATCTTTAAACGATAGACCCAATCGTACATTGTCTATCTTACTATTTGTTTAGAAAACTAAGTATAAAGGACATAGCCACCTATTGATCAGTTGTAGTTTCCGCTTTGGCAATAGTCTTCAAGATTTAAATTATATAGAAGCAAATTTGAAAAACTATTAGTGTTACCTGGAAGTATGCTCTTGTATAAATCAAGAGTAGAGGTTTACAATCTCCGCTTTCAACAGTCAGTAGTAGAGTGATACCTTCTTGTAGTCAATCTAATATAAACAAAGTATGTTTTTTTTGAAAAAAAAGGTTTAAAACAATTACACATCTAATCACTAAGGTAACAACGATTAGTTAAGTGTGTTTTACCTTATTGAAATACAGCAGACAAACGCGTGTTTTTTTGATTAACACGATGCTAGTTGTTTGTCAATCAGCCTTCAAGGCGTACAAATTAAGTTTGAAGTTTTACTGAAAGAAAAAATGGGTCTTAGTTGTACGAACAAAACGGGTTGTGCAATTAAATCAAGGCTTATAGATTTAGTATTACCTTGTTATGCACGAACATTTCGACTACTTAATTAGTCGGAAGGCTTAAGGTTCGAAGTGAAGTTCCGAACAAATCTCTTCGTGGAGTATAAATATCTTCCTCCGAATGTTACTGTAAGGGAGATTAATGGAACGCTTAAAGTATCTATATAAGTAGTATTCTAGAGTCAGGATTAGGGTCTATAGATCACAGAGACATACCTGACAGTCGTTCGGCAGTCGTTCAGACAGCATGAAGTCGGGTGACACAAAGTATCACTTTAGCACTTTGACACTATTTAAGCTTTTTGCCGCCGGACGCGGCGGAACCAGGTTGACCAATCGGAAGAATTCTTAACGCGTTTTACTTGGCAGCCATATTTAAATGGCCTGAATTATTTCATGCAGCGTTATAAACGTACATATTGGGATAGTTCATTATTTGTGGAAACTTATAACAAAACAAAAAGTTGAATTCTATTAAATTATTAAAGAATAATGGGTATATTCGTTGTTGTCATTTAAAGACTGTTTAAGCTTATTTACGCCGAACGCGGCGAAAGTAAGCTGACCAATCAAAAGGTTTCCTAACAAGCTTCACTTGGCGGCCATGTTTGAATGGCCTTAGCCGTTCAATGCAACATGTTAAATATACTTATGAGGATAATCTATTCTGGGAAGTAATTTATACCGAGTCACATAGTTACATTCTAATAAATTTTTAAGAACGAGAGACTCGTGAAAATAGTGAATATATTTATCCTTATCATTTGGCCTAAACGTTATAAAGGTGAATTTTGTGTGGAATACCACAGTGGTGTTGGTGGCCATCTTTGAAGAAAAACATAAGCCTGAAAATTCTAGACTCATCTACGTTGCACAAAATAAAAACTAGCCATCTAAAAGTTATCATACAGTTTGAATCAAAAAGATGGTCCGAGGTTAACCCATATATGTTATTATATATTCTGGCAACAGATACAGATATCATAACAGTACCTAACAATTAGAAGATACAGTCAAATACATAGTTCTAGGTTGTTACAGAAAACGAACGTATATAAACGACTTGCTAGCTTACATGTAAACAATCTAACACATCAGAGCTTTTAGCCACATTCTCAAATTAATGCTCAGTATAATTATACAGAAAAGGTAAGTTTTCAGATAGTTAACATTGTGGATTACAAAGGGAAGATACATTCATACCAGGCCACGAATTCAAAAGATAATACAAAACTGAACAATAACGAATAGCCGTATTCAGTCATATTCTTACTTAGATTGTGACAGAACATCCATTTACATAGTGTTGTTCATTTTCAAGTGCAATTCTTATAATAGCCTACAACAGATAAAACCTTGAGGGTACAACTATTACCATGGGGATTCTAGAGGCTGCAGCAATCAAGGTCTAAACATATATCCATAGTATTAAGATGAATTAACCAGGTTCTATATAAAGCTTGTGTAGACTTAATTACATAAAGATGTTAAAGACAGGCTAGGGTATGGCATTCAGTTGCAGAATTCAGTCCTCGATTGGTCACATCAGTCAGGCATATAAGTCTGCCTTCTTTGATAGTCGATATCTGGTCAACGTTACTCTGTCTTTTAGTAGGTTTAATCACATGTAATACCCACCATCTCATATCTCTTTCAGAGTGACCTTGTTTTTTGTAATGCTCAACCAATGGGGCATTTTCTGTAAGACATCTAATGCGTGATTGATGTTGTAAAATTCTTTTCTTTATAGGTTGGACAGTTTTCCCACGTCACGTCTCAGCGGCCCAGGCCAATCAGAGGCGAGATAAGCAGAGAAGATGGTCGCAGGAGCAAACATTGTGAATACGTATTGAATACGTATTCACTACGTATGCTCCTGCGGCCATCTTCTCTGTTTACAGGAAGGAATTTGCATACTGTATGTATGTGTATGCAAGGGTCCGCGGGCCGCCGACGAAGGCCAGGCGGGTCGCCAGCGGCCCGCGGGCCGTACTATGGGTACCCGTGCTCTAAACTAACCCACTTTGTTTTACTAATGGCAAAAAACTCATCTTATAGACATATCCCCAAAAACAACTTCCTACAACATGATTAAATCATAGAACTGTTTTTTATTATTTATAACAATATTTGTAATCTTTTTTCACATGTATTTTTGTTTTATCATAGTAAACGGACATTCATATATTTACAATGTAATATAAAACTTGTCATGATACAAGGTTGAAACACAATTTACAAAATGTATGTAACCCCACAAAAAACCCATCTAACCTGCATTCTCCACTCTCAAAACTATACAATCACACTAGCATTCACACAACACAAACATTATGAAGGGATTCAAAAACATGTGTGGGATACTATATAATTCTTTCAGAGACAATTGAAAATGGTATTCCTCTCTACAGTTGCATCCCATCCCATTCTTCTCTTGTATATGTCTCTGGTAGGATTCCCTTGTATCTAGAAATGGTCTACGCACGTTTCGGTGGATATCACATCAAACCACCTTCACCAGGACCAAATATATACTAAATAAATGTCAACAGACACGTGGACGGGGGGTTATCTGAGCAATTCTGTATGGCTCTCATTCGGTAGATACAACTACACAGCGTGTAGCTCACAGTGCATATAGGAACATATGTTTATATTATCCTTTGAAACTTAGACTGGTTATCGAATTACCTGATGACTGGTGCGCCACAGGACTCTCTTTCCCCTCCTTTTCAGGGTTGCCCTCGGGGGACGCGGACTATGCGCCACATCAATATGTAGTGCACCATCAGAGCACCCCCTGAGAATCAGCAGGGGCCGGGGCAGGTAAGTGTGGTGAGGCGGGACAGGGTGGGAGGGTGGAAGTCAATAGACAACAGAATAGGTCAAATTAAATAAATAAATAAAACCTATTTTGTCGTCTGGTGACTCCCCCGCCCTGCTCCACCATACTTACTGCTGAGAACCTCTTCACCTTGAGCTCGCACCTATAATATGTGTAGGTGCAGAGGTAATTTGTTCCCTTATTTGCATGGTGCCAGAAGCAAATGATGGTTCCCCTTGGGATCGCACTTGATCTATCCTTCAGGTCACAGATTCAATACCCGGTAGTGTTGCTCAAGACAGTAATGCACCTGCTGAAGGCCAGCGCCCCTTGCCTTTGGCACACTAGCCCACCCAACAGACCAGCCTGCTCCGACTCCTATGCGTGTCACATGCCGAAAGGAGTTAATCATAGTCATAAGAGTTAGGTTTATAAACTGTTATCACAGGATCACATACCAATGGGCATAAGCTGCCTCTCACTCTTCAGAGGTCAAGTAGGGTGATTACCATTAAGTAGCATCCATTACACCCACACTTCCCCTTAGGCCTACTGAAAGCCCATTGCAACCTGGGCTTTCCAATGCAACATAACCTTCCCTTGTGCGCTGCCTGCTCTATCTCAACCCACCCCATTGATAGGGCCAACGGGCTTGGCTTTTGTTTAGTGAAATGATGACCGCTTAGCTTCAACACCATCCAACATTATTACAACACGGGCAGTAGGAGTGTAAGCCTTTCTGCCATCAAGGACAGTCACAGGACAGGTGGCAGCAAGCACTAGGTACAACCTGTGCAGCAGCACTGCAGTATTCCCCATTTCTTTGGGAAAGAAGCCTCTATGAAGCATGCAAAATTCACAACAATTGGCAGTTCCATTGCTTATATACTCTAGAGTAGGGATATCAAGAACATTCTTGAAGGCCTTCTTAAAGTGTATTTTGTGACTTCAAAAAACCTTATGAAATAAGTATCGCAACCCCCACAATCCTGAGATTGTCTAGGTTTCTTTACAAATGTATTGCAAACCAGGAGAAAGGACATCATCAAAATGGCCGCCAGTCACTGGCCATAAAGGACGACGCAGCACAGACACCATCTAGAAAAAAAAAGCTGCTCTTGCACAAATTCAGACAACATTGTTTCCTGGCAAAATAGCAATGTTTGCAGACCATTACCTCAGTTTCTAGCTAAACATTAATTAGACAGTGCAAAGGTTATATAATGATTTAATATTCTATTCGCGGAGGATAAAAACCATCAAGGTTCTGCTTCACAGGGAGCATATTAATTACGATCAGGTTGAATAAATGTCAGAGGTTCCCTTGCTTCTGCTGATTGCAAGGTGCTTGGAAAGCTGCGCTCATGGCTGGAGCGCGTGACGCCTTGCTTAGAAAGCACACGCATTGCTCCTTCACCCCGTCATTCCAAGTAGGTGATTGCTAAAACACAAACCTCTGAGGTAAAATGAAGCCTCCTTCCTCGAGGATTTTAATCAGCCAGGGCCCAGAACAAAGCTAAGAAGCATGCGTCAAACAGGTGCCGAATGATGGGAAACAATTACAGTCTGTTTTATGGAAAAGCAGATGTCGCTTCTAATAAATTGGAAACCTGGCCTGATTTTCACAGGGTTGGGCTTGGCAGTGTTTCAAAATAAAATACAGACGTTGTCGTTTGGAAGCCACCATCTATGGTGCCAAGATAGGGGGGAAACAAGACACCTTCATTCCAACCCTCTCATCTCTTGTCACCAAACGGTTTTAATAACTGTCCCTCCATCTGACACAAACCCCCCAAGGCAATTAATGCGAAAACAGCTCGAGCCGAAAACGTCGGCTGTGTTCTGGCGCGCGAGTTGGCCCTATAAGGACACTTTCCTTTTTCTGCTTTGGCCAAGATGGTGATAAAGTCACTGAAGGCTGGGAGTTAAAAAAAAAAAATGAAAAAAAGCTAACAGTTATTTCAATATGAAAATAAAACATCGTTTTATTGCATAGTTCCTTTCAGAGTGCATACCATTCGCAGATCGAGTTATTTGATTGATGGCAAACGCTGGGCTTGGTTATTAAAATATTTTCCCATGGGTTCCCGTTGTAGAAATCTTTAAAAAATACGAGCATTAGAAGCTGACAGACTAAAAACATTCTGTTGGAGTTTGGCAGCTTCTCCCCTCGAGCCTCTCTGATAGATCCGTCCTCTGGGAGCTTTATTTTCATACGCGGTGATTCGACAAGAGGCGAGATGATTGCGAGCTGCTTGCTGTATATATGGCAAAGGGCTAAACAGCCAGAGGACGCCACTGCAGGTCAGACATTGGGCGTTCTCTGGACAAGAGCAAACTGTTACGAGAGGGCTAACAAATGATTTACTCCTTAACATACTGTGCTGGTGCAAACAAAATATTCGGGATTATCAACACGTGCTCCGAGTTTTCTCTGCTTCTGCACTCAAGACAGGGCTCACACTTAAAAGAGAAGTTTAGCAAGATTAGCAGGTCGTGAAACACCCTGGACCCATTTCACAACTTGTTGTGCACCCAAGCTGAACTTGAATGCACAAAACATCCATCTGTGGTCAATAAAGGCGTATCAGCAAATCCAGGCTCTGCATAAACTCCTTCAAATGGAACCTTACTGCCACATAAAATTTAGCAGTAGGGTGGATTTTCTGCCAAAGTAAATTTAGGTTCAGGCCCAGGTTACCAGTAATGTTATGTTCCCTCTGCTAGGAGTCATCCTCCTCTTCTCTCCCCACCCTCCTGATACCCCTACAACATCCTCTCGGCCAGGCATAGGAGTCCTCAAAAACCTTTAATTCACAGCTCAGAGAAGTTGGTAAATGTCTGTGCGAAACCCCATGGAATTTGAAAATCATGTATTCCCCATTCTGGGGGCCTACCTCGCAACTGCAGAAGTTCCATGAGGAATTTCCAGCTGTGTCTTCAAATTCCGGACGCCTGGAATTTCCTCATGGAATTTTGCATTCTTCGCTTCATACCTTTGCTGAATGAAGATCAGGTGGGGACACGAGGTGATGCGAAACCTGGGTGTTGGAACACTGTCCCGCTTACAAATGTGGGAGTGAAATTTCACATAGGAGTTCAATTCAGCACAACTTGAAATTAGGGCCTAAGTGGTGGGAATATATAATAACATGTATTATAGTGCTTCATGTCACATTTCTGTCGTTTTGAAGCTGTGCAAATGAAAGAATGAATGAATAAGGCATTTCTATAGCGCACATCTACTCAAAAGAGTGTCCCGGCGCATCAGAGGCCTCTGGAATAGACCCCGCCTACCAGCTGCACTTGCAAGGAAAAGAAGGGAAGCGGGGACATCGGAGAGAGAGAGGACAGAATGCTCACAATTATTGGTTAAAGAGCAGAATTTTGAGACGTTTCCTGAAAGTAGCTAAATCTGTCACCGCTCTCAGTGGACCGGGCGGCGCATTCCATGCTTGAGCTCCCAGGAACCCAAACGAGGAGCCCCCAGCCAGGACACGAGAAATTCTAGGGATGGTGGCTAGGTTCATTGAGGAAGATCTCAAAGTTCTGGAAGGAATGTAGTGTGCGATCCGTCTGCAAAGGTACTTAGCCCCCATTCCATGCAAATCTTTAAAGAATAGCACCATAGCTTTAAATCTGATTCTATTCTTTACCGGGAGCCAATGTAGCGCTCTGAGATGGAGGGAAATATGAGTCCTAGCTTTAAGCCTGAGAATAAATATAGCGGCGGCACTTTGTGCCACCTGCATACGCTTGAGAAGATATTCTGGAATACAGAGATAGAGTATATTCACATAGTCCAGTCTTGAAGTGATCAGTGCCTGTACCACAGATCTCCTGTAATCTAAGGTCAGGAGTGGAAGGAACTTCCTCAGCATCCTGAGGAGGCCAAAGCACGTTCCCACCACAGATTGGACTTGGGCTTTCATAGATAAGTGGTCATCTATCAAAACGTCCAAATTCTTTACATTTTGTTGTGCAGCCAGAGGTGGCAACATATCTTCTGGCCACCATTGCCTCCAATCGACTGGTGGTTGGGTGCCAAAAAAGATAATTTCCAACTTTTCCGGATTGCATTTAAGCTGGTTCGATCTTAACCATGCAAACACTTTTGAGAGAAAGCATTTTAATCTTGAAACCCTCGAAACTCTTCCCTTTGTCACAGGAGAAAAGGAGCTGAGTATTGTCAGCGTATGAAATAATTTTAGCTCTGTATGTCTCGGCTAAGAAAGCTAAAGGAGACATGTAAAGATTGAATTATGTTGGGCTCAAAATGGAGCCCTGAGGGACCTCCATCTTGATTCTTGGGATTCCAGCAACAAAAGGAGGAATCCATTATAAATAACAGTGTAATGGCAATCAATGACATTGGGCGTTCCCAGTTAAGTGACCTGGGTAAGGGAAAGGACAATGTCACCACTTGGAATTACAATAACAAAGCTGTAACTTTGTGGATATTCTCCCACTTTTAACCCCTTCAGTGCCCGCCCCTTTCCCCACCCTGTGCCGGCCGTTGCATTAGCGGGCGGGGTCTATGACGAGCTGGACTCGTCCTGGGCACAGCGCTACCGCGGCCCATGACGAGTCCAGCTCGTCATGGGCACTGAAGAGGTTTAAACTGTATTTCCACCCTACGCAAACTAGTCAATATACACTAAAAAAAAGGCTGAGGCTTGTGTGCAAATGAGATTGAACACTTTCCCAAACACTCCCATATCTATTGAGATTCCTCAAATAAGCAAATACTTCCCTACTGGAGAAAAACAAAATTAATTTTCTAATCAAAATTTCCACCACACTTAACCCTGCACTTTGTAAGCACCGTGGAAGGCCTACAGGAATAACATTTGGACATAAGCTTGCAAATCTGCGACTTCCATAGCTGTCTGTTCTTACCACTGGGGTTTTTTGTGAATCCCCAAAAGGTCAGACGTGTACATAAATAATAGGTACTATCCTCCCAGGAGAAGATAACCAGCTTTTAATAGTTTTTTTGTAAACTCTCTCTTCTGGATACCCAACATTTAATACTCTGTTAAGAACCTACTACCAGTTCGCAGACAATGCGTGTTTATTGTACCTTTGCTATGTGAGGGGTTAGAACGATGTGTAAGAACATTGTGGATGTCAGGTGGAATGGGAACTTGGAAATTGGGGAGATGGATTGAACAGATGAAAATACATGAATATGTGTGGAGCTTGTCTTATGTATGAACTGCGTCGGATGAATTTGGACATGAAGCCTTCCACCAACAACCCTCCTTTAGTATCTATTTATTAAAATGACCCTAAGTATCTTTTTATGCTTTGATACTCCTGTCAATGCCTTGCTGCCCCTGGTGTGAGTGGCCATGAAGGCAGTGGCAGTGATAGAAAGTAAACATGTCTCTAGCACCTTCTTTGCATTCTGTAGTTTTTATTACTTCTAGCCACTTAGCAGCAAATAGGAGAGTGAGGCCAGGACCACACCCTCTGAGGGGCTCAGTGTATGTGTGTGTGGAGGGAAGAGGGGGTTTAACATTAACATGCCGATGAGATGTTGGAGCATTACTACATCTGATTTATGGCAAGTTGTAAAGTATTTCCGGGAAATAATGGTTTAAAGAGCAGCACGATTCTGAGAAAGTCAGCTAATGACTGAGCGGCAAACATAATAAGCAATGTTTCAAGAGGTCACCATATGATCTTTCATTCGTGTAATGATCCATTTGCCATGAGTACATTCACACTGGGGACAAGAAACAAGGAACGGGTAACTGTCCCCTAGCTAGAACCATTCCAAGTACAAAAGGGTCACTGGGCGAACTGCAGGGTAGTTCCCATTTACTGGTGAAACCACCGAGTGGTAGAGTGCTCAGCCTGAATTTCACCATGTAAAGTACACATCTTGGGTAAGCACTTTGGGCAGATTTCTTAACACTTTGTGCTGGTGCAAAGTCACTAAAGGTGATGTAAACCAATTCAAAGTGTTTAAATAGTATTTTCTTTCTAGCGGAAAGCTTTATTTGTGCTGGAAAGTGGTCTGTAAGGTTCATTTGTGCTACTTTGCGTCCAGGGGGAGTCCTATAGTACATGGGTTTTCAATGCAACCCATGCTTTTCACCAGCTATCTGTTTATTGCTGAAAGGGTCTATGGTGCTAAGAAGCATATTTCTGTGGCAGCACTGGAGAAGAGAGTGGCAGAACCATATCTTAGCAGAAACGGCTCTGCAATGCTCCCGCCCCTTAGTGCAGCAACTTTGCTTGCTGCGCTCTGTAGCACAACTTTTTAATAAATCTGCCCCAGGCTGTGCAAAGTTCCCTCACTACTAGGATTTAGCAGAACACTGTTATCCATGGTCATCGGCTTCTGAGCAAGTGGAGCCAACTGGATGCCACTTGTCCTGACTCGGAGAGGTATTTCAGTTCAGATATATTAGATTTGGAAACTTGAACTGGATCTTCCCATATACAGAAAAACATAAAGGTTTTAAAAACGATGGTTTGTTATTTGAATTTCTACCTCATAATATTCTGTGTTGTTTGTATTTGCAGTAGACTTATTTTATGGTATTTTTAGCACACAGATTTTAAGTTAGGGCTGAATTGGGGCTTTTATGTTAAACTGGCAAATCTGCGGGCATTTACAAAGAAAAAGCTTTTTAGCAAAAGAGATCTTTTAAAAGTAATGCTTAAACATCTTATTTAAACATTTCCAGCATTTCCCTGTAGTAAATTATTGCCAGGGCTTTGCTTATTACGCCTAGTGTTCTTTACCTCAGCTGTGAATAGGCTAGGTTGCTGAGGGGTATTCAACAGCCTGCCCGCTATTTTTCCTCTTTGGGAGGTTATATATTTGCAGTAGCCATCTTCGAAAGCATGCTAGTCGTCACGGCACCCAAGTCATGTGTTTGGCCCCAGATAAGCACTTAAGGCTCAAAGCTGTTCATCTACATGGAGCACCTGTGCCAAAGGCAAGACCGTCTGCACCCGTCTTCAGCTGACCTCAACCAGCACCAGCCACGCTGCCTAATATTCACCCTCAGCCTTTCACCAACTAGTAAGCTCTCAAAGCCTCATCTACTCTTGTGAAACCTTCTCAACATCCTTATATGCGGGGGAGGAGCCAAGATGGCGACCGGAGCAGACGCTTGAGCGCCCGGCTCCGTCGGCCCTTGGCCTCGGACTATCATCCTGATTCCTATCCTCGCCGATTTTCGAGGTGAAACGTGTGCGACGACGCGCTGTCCACGCCGCCGCTTCCCCGAAGTCTCAGCCCGCCCGGATGCCGGAGTTCTTGGTGCTTTTGTTTTCCGCCCTGGACCCCTGCTCCATTGTTGCCTTTGCCGGCCCCCTGGAGGCTCCGCAGTCACCGGACCCGCTAGCGCAAACCCGAGCCGCGCGGTCTCGACCTCACCTCACACCACGGACTGTCGCCAGCTGAGCCTGGGGAGGGACGGCCAGACACCTCCTGCACCCTGCGCCCGAAGGGCTGGGGCCGTAAGGTAAGCCCCGGTGCGGCGGGTCTCCTGCCCCGATCTGTGGACCGCGCTGTGGGAGGCTGCCGACCCCCTTCTTCCATTGCCTAGTCGGCTGCAAAGAGAACCCGAGGGAGGAGAGGCGACTGTTGGCTTTCCCTGTTGCGGCGCAGACCTGAGGGGAACTGACTCCTTGCTACGACCCCCCCCCCTGGCCATTGTACCGTCCGGCGGTAAAACATGGCGTTGTTTGCCTGCTCGCGGCTGGGGGGTGATACTCCGGTCTTGCCCGCTGCACGCTTCGCCCTCCCTCCACCAGACACCAGCTCCACAGTGCCGTCCCGGATTGCTGCCGATGTGGGGGTGCAGCTTCCGCTGACATGCGGCTCCGTTCTGGCTGTCCTGCGGGACTTTCGTCTACAAATGTGTGCTGGCTTGCAGGCGCTGAGTGAGCAGTTTGACTCCATGCTGTCGGCTGCGGGTCGTGAGCGCTCCGTTTGTCATCAACACGGCGTGGGTCTGCCAGTGCTTTTGTCCTCTTGCGGGGACGCAACGGCTGTGTGTGATCGTGCTACACTGGTGCCTGCAACTGGCTTTCCCGGCACCCAGGATCAATTGCTCTCCAGCTCAACAGCGGATACTTTGTTTCCCCGTTCATTGCTGCCTGCTTCATTGTTGCCTGCCTCACCGCGTCTGCAAGAGTATCCAGCTGAGCAACACCTAACATCCTCGAGGAATTGTTCACGGTGGCCTACTGCTTCTTTTCTGTGGAACTCCTGTACTTTACATGCCATGTCTGGACTTTATGTGGTGCACAAAGGGACCTCTACAGATGGTCGGCGGCCATTTTGTGATTCTACTTCACCATCTTCTCCCAAGCGGCCATATTGTCTTTGTCTGCACGGGATGCGGGGCCTTCATGTAGGGGCTGGCTTAATCTCAAGCCCGCGATCGGGCCAGGGCTAGACTGATTTATATCGCCATGGTTTCACGGATGGGCTGGACTGGGACTGGAACTGTATGTATATGTTGTGCGCACTCGTCGCGATCTGTCTTCCTTCATTTAAATTGTTGTGACAATTCATTTTCACACGACCGCTTTTGGTGTAGTGGGTTCTCAGTGTGTGGAGGCCATAGATGGCCGATGGTTTAGGGCGCTCTGATGATACGTAGGCTCCTCCCCACTTTCTTCTTTTTGGGAGTTTAGATTAGAATAGTCCTCTTCTTTTCTTACCCCCTTTATCATAGGTGTACTGTTTTTCTTATCTTTCTTTACTCTATTCTTACTCTCTTTCTCGTCTATATTTCGGGTTTATTGGGCGACAGGCACTATGCTGGGGGGGGGGGCAGGCCGTAGCCTCCGCATTGGTGTAGGGTGGGGGGGTAATTTACTGTTTCTAATTAGTTCTATGGGCCTTTTTTTCTTTTTATGTTTCTGCGCTATACTTGTTTCGATTCTGGGTCCGGGTGTGGGGTTGACTGAGTGGGGGCGGCACTGGAGGGGTGCGTAATTGCTCATGTGACTATCCTGTTATATAACTGCATTGCCCCACTGCCTGAGATTTTACTTCCACTGCTGTTTTAATGATGCTGCTGCTCTCCCGTGTGGTGAAGATATCGTGCGGACTCGAATCTCCTTGGTTCTTACTCTTCACTGACTTTTTTCCTGATAAAATTATTTTGAAACACTTTAAAATTAACCTTCACTTCTCCTCCCCCTGGTGTCAAGGATCTCTCCAGTGTATAATTCATAAATCGTTGCTAATCTTGGCCGTTGAAGCACAGGGGCCGTAATGTTTGTATCAGTGCTTAACCGTATCGTGGCCGGCCTGAAGGTTGTAGGCCCGTATTTGTTCTTTTAATATGCACGAATAAAGGTTTTAAAAAAAAAAACAAAAAACATCCTTATATGCAGTCAACTTTGGTGCTATCACGTCTGTTCACTCTATTCCTTTTCCACTTTTAGCAAACAGCTCCCTACTGAGAACATGAAGTACCTTAAGTTAAAATCCAGTACAGAGCAAACTCATTTAAATTGTGCTCTTAGATTAAACTTCTTCAACAGGACAATTTGGCAAGGAGCCCTTGACTGCAGGAGCTTCTTCCCCTGATGATGCTTTTGTCAGTCCAAACAGTTTTAAAGTGCTCCATTTTCCTCGACTATGTTCCTTACAGGTGTCCTCTATTTGATTGGTCTGTTTCCTAGTGCAGAGTTCCTACGTCTTTCTGTAGTTTACTTTCCTTCTGTATCCAATACCGACATCATTGTTGTAGGCTTTCCCACGTACTTCATAGTTTTGGCAGCCTATTTACAATTTTTTTAATCTCATTCATTGTTGACTCACTCATTGTTTCTGGCTCTTGGAGATTTTAAAACTATGGTGGCTGTATCTACTGATCCAGACACTGATCTCTCAAACACTTCTCTTTCTGACTTTAAATCTCAGTGAATTAATATCTGGCCCCATGCATGTAGCTGGGAAGTGTTTGTATGTTGTTTTTGCCCAGGCTGATAAAGTCTTTTGTGATGCAGCTATTCCTCTGACCTGGGCTGGTCAGTTTATGATCCCTTTTAGATATTGCCTACCTAAGAGGTGTAATAATCTTGTTAAGGGTGGAAACAGGCGAGATTGGTCTAGACTTTCTGCTGAGAGCTTTTGCGTGCTTTCTCGGAAGTTGAGTGTTCTGCATCTTATTTGCCAACTTCTGTATTGGAAGATGACATGTTTTCTTTCTTTGTCTGATTGTCTGATATCCACCCTAATCCCCCATCAACCCTTTGTGAAAATCTTGCCGATTTTTTAATGACAACATTTTCTATTTTCAATTCATTAGGGCCACTCACTCAATCTCTTGTGACAGGCCCCCCAGAGGCACTGTGGCAGCCACTTTGTCGTCCCTGCCTGCTTTTGAACCTCTGATACTTGACTTAATTTGGGTTTGTCTGGCTACTATTTTATCTGGATCCTCCCTTGATCCTTGTCCACCCAAGATTCTAAGACTGGGCACATCTCATGTGGCCAACATGCTTTAGGCCATCTGCAACAAATCCTTTGCAACTTATTTGGTTCCTCAAGCTTGGCACTGTCACTACTTAAGAAACTTTCTGCTGACACAACGATTTTAAGCAATTTTTGTCTCATTTCACAGTTTTCTTTCCCATTAAGATTCTGGAAAGATGCTGCCCAATTTCATTTCATGCCTTCTCACAGCACAGAGACCACACTGGTCTTTGTACTTGATGATTTGTGCATGCTGGCACACTGCTCTTGTTTTATTAGATTTGTCTGTCACTTTCAGTACAGTGGCCTCATATATTCATATTAATCATCTTTTATAAGTTGGCGTTAACAATACTGCTTGGACTGAATTAAGTTCTACCTGTTCTATTGCTTTCAAGCATCTCTCTCCTTATCAATCTGATTTCAAGGCAATTACTCATGGTGTCCCTCAAGGTTCGTCCCTTAGCCTGACCGATTTTAATCTATTTGTTCCTCATCTCATTAAACTGGTAAGTGCAGCTATTCTCATATTGAGGAGCTATGTTGATGACACATACATTCTTGTCTCTTTTGATTACCAAATGATTGAATGCTTGCTGTGGTTGGCTGGAAGAGGAAGAACTGACTGGAACTGATGCTAACAAAACTGAGATTATCATCTTCTCTGGTAAAAACAGACCTCAAAGCTTTCTGAATGATCTTCGGTCTGTCAAGCCTGTCAATTAGCCTTCCCCCCATGCCTGCTTCAGTGGTCAGATATCTGGGAGTTTTCTTCAATCGTGATCTTTCCTTGACTTGAAGAGTCTTCTTTTATGCCTCCTGAGTCACGATGCTTAGTTATCTAGGCATAGAACTTAAGTTGCCAGGGCTACTTCAATGAGTTCCTTCCTGGTTCACCCCATTATTTACTCTAAAGATTTCAATGAATTCCGAACTTCCTCAGTTTTAGCCCCACAACATTGGAATCAGGCTCCTCCCCATTTAAGAGCTTGTGATCACTCAATGACATCCAGCAAAGGCTTTAATTTTCACATGCTAGTAGCCGCCTCTCCACATTTGCCTCTTTGTCGGGTTTATCATCAGGATATTGAAAGTTTCACGTACCCATCAACATGCTATAGGACATCCTGTGGTTTTACTCATTTGGATGGAAGCATGCTGGTTACAACATCATTGCATCCAAAGTAAGAGAAAACAGAAAACGGACTGATCGCCTATTGATGGAACCTTATGCAGGCTACATGCAGGCTCAGATCTTGGTGCTTGGCTGAAGTGGAAACAAGAAGTTGAAAGAATAATTGATAGAAGTTGTTTAAATAAGAATCAAACTGTTTATAATTGGTGTCGTCAAAAGCTACAGCTTTTACTTGGTAAACATCTGAGAGGAGCCGTAATAGCACAGCCACCACATTCTTACTGAATCTGTCCGGTACAGCATATTGAATCAGCCATATTTTATCCATACATTGAAGACCATGTGCTAGAATTACATGTAGATTTCCAAGTAATCATAATTAATCACCCCATATATTATGAAGAAGTATAAAAGTAAATGTCATGGGTGCATTCTCCCTTCGAGTAAAGACCTTGAATTCGTGTTTTGCTTCAATAATATTCAAAACCTTGATGACACAATAGGTGTCAAGTATAACAGGCAAGATGTTTCATTTCGTTCTCAGTGGACACCAAGAAGCATTTTCCTCATCACCTTCTATGTGTTTGATGTTAAACCCTATGTCGCCATGGGAATGCCCAGACATAGTCTCCTTGCTTTCTATGACATAAGATCCAACCTAGACTGATGAAGCCCGACAAATCTGAAACTAGTCTGGGGTCTCACCTGGCTGTTCAGGATGAACTATTCCCAGGAGAAGCAGGGTCAGTATGGATTTGTGTAAGACTCGCCTATGTTTAGAGTGGCACATTTTGTGGAAAACAATAGGTTAGGACGTACCCAGAATGATTGTAAGTGGTTCAGAATATTTGCAAGCATTCCTCCCACCACCTTTTTGTGTATTTGAGAGAAATGACAGTCCAATACCTCTGGAGATGTGAGAGATTAATTTTGTGATTCTGACTGTATACATTTAAATTAATTAAAAATGTATTACAAATTAAGTTAATAGTGCAGAATTTTCTTTTGATTACGTTCTTCAGTTAAAACGAATATGTAGCATTATTTTCATTAATACCTAATGCCTGATAATCTGGCACAGATCCGTCCCTTGAACATCAATGCTCAATAGTCCTGCACATAGTCTCAGAGGGAGCCCACACGTATTTCTGAGTTCGTAGCTGTTTCCCTTCTCCTCAGCCTTTGAATCCCTTCACTCGTAAAGAATTGAGAAAATAGGTTCTCACGGAATGCTGCAGACATTTGGCCCGCATTTTAATCTGCTTTTTGCTTCCTATTAAATGCTGCTTCATTCCAATGCCAGTGGCATCCCATCTCGCTTTGACAGAGGGGTTTTGTCTCGAATTTCCTCCGAGATCGTGTTTTTTCTCGCAGTGCTTTTTATGTCATACTTCTGAGAGGTCAATCCTGGAAAATACCCAGACCTTGTAGTCCTTACAAACTGGGCACTTGCCAGCTGAAGCTCACACAGGTGTAAGTAACTCTGCCTGCAGCGAGTCGCAGTATCCAGCTTATTGTTTCCCAGCACCTGAGATACGTCTCTATTTTTGACTTCGCTGTTTAACCTGAAAGGCTTTTAAGTGCAGGTTCGGTTGAATAAAAGCACATCTAGGTAAAGAAAGCAAGCAGGACCCGTAAACAGAACTGAGGTAATATACACAAAGAACATTTTATTGGGTCTAGCGTTAGGCAAGACCTTTTGATTTTACTAACATTAAATATGCAATATACTTGCTTTTAGGAACTTTTAAGCAGCCTCTTCATCCATTGGCCTGCTGTTGTGTCATTCACTTTCCGTTCTTCCATCCCCTGCAGCATACAGCATCGGGCAATGGGCCAGCCCACTACAGCTATTGGCTAACTTTACTGTGAGTAATGGAATTCTGCTCTTTTTACAAGAAGGACGTTCTTACACACAAAGTAGTTCTCTTCAGTGCCATGGCAATGTATGATTTTTTATTCCCATTTTTTTTCTCGTTTTTAGCCCTTTTTCATATTGGCGAGGACTCTGCAGGTTCTTCCTCAACAAAGCTTTACAAAATCCATGACAAAACAAGCAGTGACAATGCCCAAAGGGTGTTTTAAAGAACAAGGGTACCCCTTATGCGAACCTGGGGTGATACAATGTGGAAGAGAACAATGGTTCGGGATGGCCTGAGAAGGTCCAGTGAAATGAAAAACCCTTTGGAGGGCGAGATGATTTAGTATAGGTTCAAGGACTCATATTGGAGAGTGATACTTAATATAGAGAAACAGGGGACAGGAGAGGTCAATGTATGACACTTATTTATTGAACAAAGATTGAATTCAAGTGCTCACATATTTAGTGACAAGAAAGCGTGACATGCAGGTGAGGGTGGAGTCTTTAAAAAGGAACATCGCATTGGCAACAATAGAGAACCATTTTTTTCTAAGTAAAATTAGTACAAAATAGGTTCGAGTTGCATAGGGTCGACGGCGTTTCGAACTCAGTTATTTGAGTTCATCATCAGGACAAAATGTGAGCATATGAACTCTAAATGTGAAAAAGATACAGAAAAAGTAAATAAATAAACAAGTACAAAACATAAATTAGTCCCTGAACTGTAACAAGCATCACAAGCAATTAATGAGCGGTACATAGTGTTCTCCAAAACGTGATGCAATTACATAAAGATGAAAAATTGGTAACCTGGCAGAGTCAGCAAAGTGATGGAACTGAGCAGTCTAGTGCCCGGAAGGAATGCGCAATTACAAGAATAGGATGTAAGAAACTCGGAGCTCATAGTGACGAAGTAACTTATAGCGCTAGGGGCGGAGGTTGGGGCATCATTGCGCGCGCATGAATTGGATCACTTACTGAGCATATGAGCGGTAAAGTGACGGGGTAGTCGTCAGTAAAAACCGTGCTCGTCGCGGTAGTGAACGTCTTGATGTGAATCAATAGCCTAGGAAAACGGAGTGATTATGGGTTAAAACTGGACAAGGCGCGTGGTGATTAAAGCAAGAGTACCGGGTGGTGTCAGGGTAGTGAAGACACTTACTGAAGTAACAAACTGGGTCCAGCCTTCTCAATAAATGGAAGCGCGGTGTCAGTGCCGAAAATTATTCAATCAGGTATCAGGAGGAAGTTGCCTGAGGAAAAGGGGGGGGGGGGTTTATTAAAAGGACGTAGTACGGTGTGTGTACATGGGAATACGGGGCGGTGCCAAGTTAGGGCGAAGACACTTACTTAAAGGAGGAGTGTAATCATGCCTGCTCAGCGAGTTGAGGCGGGTTTTCGATGCCGAGAAACTTAATCTGTAGAAGAGGATGCGGGAGGTTACCTTCAGGCGGATATTAAAGCCGCGAGCAAGGGGGAGGAGCCTAGCGCGCAACCAAGATGGCCGCGTAGGTGCGAAGCTCCCGAGGACCTCCGCGACCTCCTGAATTAATCCTGATTATATCCTGTCTTTGATGAGGGGACTGTGTCTGTGTACCCGAGCTGAGGCGGCACCCGTTTTCCGTTTTCGAATCGGACCCCGGACACCGGTGGGAGCACCGATCGAAGATTGCGGCCTTCTCCGCGCCGGCCCCCCGGATTGGAGTTGTGGGGCGATCTGGGGACAAAGCGAACAACAGCGGCGGGCAGGGCTGGGCGACTCGCGTACCCCGCGCTTTCACTTTCGCTTTTGCGCCCTCCTTGCCCTCAAGCGAGGTAGGGTTGCGGAGCGGGGTGCGGTGGTGTGGCCTTGTCCCGGTGCCCGGCTGACCCGCCGGCTGTGAGTCGTCCTACGGTCCAGTGGTCACCCCCCCCCGGAACCCGTGAACTGGTTTATCGGCCCTTTCGAGGAGATTGGCACGACTTAGGGAGTGCGACATGTCCACAAAGCAAGATGGCTACCGGGCGAAGGTGAAATCGACCCGCCGTGGCCCGGCACATCAGTCTAACAGCATGGACCGCTACACCCTCCAGAAGGGATCTCCAGAGGCACCGCGTACATCCCCCGCGGGCCCGACTGAGGCGTCTGCTCAGCCCGCGGATCTGACCCTCCGGGACGTCATGGGCGCCATTGCCGAGATGAAGGCCTCGGTGGACCAGCGCTTTGATACTCTGGCGCAGAAGATAGACTCGGCCCTGGTGGATGTGGGCCTGGTGAGAGCCGACTTGTCTAAAACAAATGACCGGGTCGATTCCCTGGCCCACACTACCTCGAGTCTCACTACAGACGTGGCGGCCCTTCAAAAGGAGGTGCACCGGCTTGGCCAGGCGAGCGCCCTGATGGACCGTCGATTGGAGGACTCCGAGGGTCGGGCCCGGAGGAACAACGTTCGCATTGTCGGGGTGCCGGAGGGACGAGAGGAGGAAGCGGCAGATTTGTTTGTGGAAGACCTGATCCTCACCCGTCTCCAGCCCCGGGGGCTGAGTAAACTCTTTGCGGTGGAACGTGCTCACAGGGTCCCCGGAGGAAGACCTAAGGCCGGAGCCCCGCCGCGGCCTCTCATTGCCCGGATTTTTAACTTTCGGGACAGAGACGCTATCCTGCAGACTTCCAGGCTACAGGGACCGGTCAAGCTCGATAATATGGACGTGAATTTCTACCCTGACTTTACTCCGACGGTCCAAAAGCAGAGACTGAGTTTTCTCGGAGTTAAACGTCGCCTACGGGACCTGAACCTTAAGTACTCAATGCTTTTTCCAGCTAAGCTGAGGGTGGAGGTGGATGGTCGCACGCACTTTTTTGACCGTCCCGAGGCGGCTGGGGACTGGTTGGATACTCTGCCTGGGGATCGGGGCCGGGGTGGGGGGGGCGCGGTTGGCGGGGAGGGCTCGCCGGATCAGAACTGAGGGGTGAATAGTTGGCCTTGCTCTGGACAACATTCCTGTTACCATTCACTGATCGTGTATGTTCCCCTCCTAGGGAGGTCGTACGGGGTCCATTGGGGGCTTTCCCTCCTCCTCTGGGGGACTAGTTAGTTTTTCATTTATGGGGCGACAGGCACACTGCACTTTGGGGGGGCTGTCTGGGCTCATGCAGGGGTGCAGGGAGGGGGGAGTTCTGTTGGGATGGGTGGGCGGGGGTGGAGTGTTGTTTGTTTGCACCGCAAGGCGAACCCTTTACTGTATTGTTGTTTTCGAGATGCTCTTTGGGGGACGACTGATGGCTTCCATGTATGATGGGGGGTAGGGATTTGACTGTGTTATCATGGAACGTTAACGGACTGGGGGATAGGATTAAGCGTGGTGTGGTCCTGCAGTATCTGAAACGAATTTCACCAGATGTGGTCTTCCTGCAGGAGACACACCTTAAAGGTAATTCCTTTCATGCCATGAATCGGCGAGGCTATCGCTTGGTGGCCCATTCGGGCTTCACCTCGGGCTCGCGGGGGGTGGGCATCATGATTAAGAACTCGCTCCCATTGGAGATTGACGAGGTGCGCCATGATGAGAGGGGACGTTACACTGTCTTGGTGGGTAGAATGGAGGGCAGAGTGGTCGTTTTTGTATCAGTGTACGTTCCGCCGGGGTTGCAATCTACCACGTTTGCGGACCTGGGGCGCCTCCTCCTTGACCTCCCGGGTGGGCTTCTGGTAGTTGGGGGGGACTTCAATGCGGTGGCTTCTGGGTCTATGGATCGTCATCCCCCTAGGGACCTCCCCCGGGCACAGGCGTGGCTGCCCGGCCTTTTAGATACACTAGGATTGGTGGATTGCTGGCGACTAAAGCATCCCGCGCAGCTGCAATACACCTTCCACTCGGGTGCCCATGGTAGCCTCTCGCGGCTTGATTATGTCCTTGTCCCTGCGGCCTATGCTGGGAGAGTGGGAGAGGTGCGCCATTTGGCGCGGGGTATTTCAGATCACTCCCCACTACTGTTGCACTTTGATGTCTTCCCGAGGGGGGAGGGCAGGGTAGCCCCAATCAATGCCTGGTACCTGCGCGACCCCACTATTCGAGCCGAATTGATCAAATCCTTGCAGCGGTACTTTGAGGAGAATGTGGGGTCTGTCCCTTCGGCTATCTCCCTGTGGGAGGCTTTTAAGGTAGTTCTCAGAGGGGAGGCCCTCTCCTTTATCTCCCATGCCCGGAGGCGCGAGCGGGAGGAGGTAACCCGGGTGGAGGCCGAAATTGCTGAACTAGAGGGTGACCTGGGGAGCGGGGTGACGGATGCCACATTGCATGTTCTACACCTCAAGCAGGCGGCCTATAGGGCCCTCGTCACGGAGGCGGCCAGGGGCCTCAGTAGAGAGCAACAGGGGCGACTGTATGATGTGGGTGATAAGGCTGGTAAATTGATTGCGTGGTTGGATAAGAAGGAGAGAGCGAGTCGTGTGGTTCCGTTGATCGAGAGGATGGATGGTGTGTGTGTCACCGAGCCGGACGCCATTGTCTCCTGCTTCGCGGATTATTTCCGCGAGGTGTATTCCCCGGTTTCTCCCTGCTCGGAGGAGGATTCCCATGCCCTGCTTCGGGACATCGCGCTGCCCTCCCTTTCGGTGGAGGACAGGGATTCGCTGGACGCTCCTCCCACCTCGGACGAAATTGCCCTTGCTATCCGCTCGGTCGCATCTGGCAAGGCCATGGGCCCCAATGGCATCCCTATCGAGCTGTATAAGCTGCGACCGGATGTACTGGCGCCCCACCTGCGCGCGATGTTCCTGGCGGCCCGCTCGCGGGGTTCCCTTCCGCCGGACCAGCGTCTGGCCACGATCGTGGTGATCCACAAGGAGGGGAGACCCCGTGAGCGGGTCACATCCTATAGGCCTATCTCGCTCTTGAACGCGGAGCCCAAAATCCTCGCCAAGGTGCTGGCCAACCGGCTGGTCGGCGTGGTGGGCGATTTGGTCCACCAAGACCAGTCCGGCTTCATACCCCATCGCAACACGGCCCTTAATCTGCGACGCTTGCACGGGGTGCTCGCGCGTGTCCCGTTCGTGCGGGAACCGGCCATCTTGGCGTCCTTGGACGCCACCATGGCGTTTGATACGCTCGAGTGGCCATATATTTGGGCGATGCTGGCGAAGTTTGGCTTCGGACCGGGCTTTATCAGCTGGGTCAAGTTGTTGTATTCCGGCCCATTGGCGCAGGTGGTGGTGAATGGACGAGTTTCGGCCCCATTCGCACTGGGACGGGGCACGCGACAGGGTTGCCCCCTGTCGCCTCTCCTGTTTGCACTGGCCCTGGAGCCCCTGGCGGAGTGGCTGCGGTGGCACCCTTCCATCCGTGGTCTCCGCTGGACCCCCGAGCATGAGGACCGCGTGTCCCTCTACGCTGATGATATCCTTCTATATCTCGCCTCCCCGCGTAAATCATTGATCGTCCTAGTTGATGTTTTGCGCTCATTCGGTCGCAACTCAGGCCTCGTCATCAACTGGGCGAAATCCTGTGTATATGTGCTTGCCGGGGAGGCTCCGGTCCTACCACGGGACTGTCCGATCCAGATTGCCTCCCAGGGGTTTCGGTACCTGGGTATATATATTACTCTGGACCCGGAGGCCCGCTACGAGCGGAATTTGCTACCCCCCCTCCAGCGCTTGAAGGAGGACGTTGTGCGTTGGCGGCGTCTGCCGCTTTCGCCGCTCGGCCGAGCGGCCTTGTTTAAGATGATGTCGTTGCCGCGCTTTCTGTACGCTCTCCAGAACACCATGGACTTGGTCCCGGCGCGCTACTTCCGTGAGGTGGAGAGTCTGCAGCGTCGCCTGTTCTGGGACGGGAGGCCACGTATTGCCTTGGCTAAATTGACGCTCCCGTGGTACGATGGGGGGGTTGCCCTCCCGGATATTAAACGGTATTACTGGGCCTCCCAGCTAGCTGCGATTAATCATGGCCTTTACGGGCCCGCCCTGAACCCGGCATTTGAAATGGACAAGATGCTCCTGCCCGGTGGCGACTACAATCGAGCGCTCTACTCTGGCGCGCCTGACCCTCGCCTGACGGGACCGACGCGTGTCATGGTGCGTGTATGGCACGCGGCTAACGCAGCTATGGGGTGGAAGGACCGTTTGACCCGGGCGTCACCGCTATATGCGTCTGCGAGGTTGGGCTCCCTGTGGACCTCGAAGGGCTTCGAGAAGTGGGACACGATCGGCATCAGCACAGTGGGAGATCTCTGGACGAGGGGGGGATTCAAAACTTTCGAGACGCTGCAGACGGAGTTTCAGTTGCAAGGCAGTGAGTACTTTCGGTACTTACAAGTCCGCCACGCGCTGGGCTCCGTCTTCCCGGATGTCGCGTCCATTCCGGAGTCTTCCCCCCTGGAGGACAGAGTGCTGGATGGCCATGTCCCAGACAGCACGATCTCCCTTATATATAAAAAACTGATCAACGACCGATCGGGCCTGCTGACTGGCCTCCGCGAGGCCTGGGTTGCCGATGGGCTGGAATTGGACGACGAGGACTGGATTTCCGCGGTGGCCTCTCCGAAGGAGGTGGCCATCCCGGCTCGCCTTCGTTTCGTCCAGCTTAAGATCCTCCACCGGGTTTACGTGACGGGGCCAAGGCTTCTACGTATGGGCTTTGCTGAGGATGGACTGTGTAAGCGTGGCTGTGGTGCTTTGGCAACTTTCTTGCATATTCTGTGGGAATGCCCAAAGGTGGAGCGATTCTGGCGTGGTGTGCACGAGGTCCTGCGAGTGGTTACGCGTGTCGCGCTGTTGCCTGAAGCGAGGAGATGCTTGCTGAATGTGTGGGAGCCAACTGACTACTCGGTTCCGCAGACGCGGTGGGTGACTCTGGGATACATGATAGCTAAGCGTGACATTGCTCAATTGTGGGGATCCCAGAGGCCCCCGGCGGTGTCGGCCTGGAAAGAACACATGGATTGGTGTATGTTTCGTGAAAAGGTGGTGTATGTTGCGAGGGGTAAGCCTGGGGCGTGGGTGAAAATCTGGGGCCCCTGGAACGCCTATCGCGGGGGTATTTGCGAGCCGCCGCTGCTGCCGGCTGCCTCACCAGCTCCGTCCCCCTAGCCGACCCCCTCCCCCAGCCACGGGCACGTGGTTCCCCAGTCCCTGATCTGTTCTCATTCCCCTCTTCGGAGTTTGGCGATGGGTTGGGGTCCCCCACTTAAGGAGCGCGTGCTGTCACTTGGGATTGCGGGTTGCCTTGCGGGTGTGGTTTTTTTGTGTTGTTGTGTTTCAACAAAAGGAAACCGTATTGTGGGTTTGGAGTTATGTGGCCTGCACTATTGATATCTCCTGATTTACCTTTTTGCACCGCCAAGAGATTTTTCTGTATATATGTCATATGCTTCTGCCACTCTAGCGGCCGGCCAGACGGTTGTAGGCCCATACTTGTAACTATTTGAGATTGCAATAAACGGTTTCAAAAAAAAAAAAAAAAAAAGCCGCGAGCAAGTGGAGGGAGGGGGTGTAGTTTCAATAGTACTTACTTAATCCATGCGGCACTCGATGCATTCAATGGGGGTCACGGGGAGTGGAGCGAATCCTGGGTGCGTGCAGCTACGCGCGGCGACTGGCCGGGAAGTGGGAGGGGGAGGTTTTTAAAGGGACAGGGTTGCCCCTGGTTACTTGAGGCGTCTGCAGCTGCGCGGATCGCATTGTGTGAAGGCCCAACAAGGATAGTAGGCTCAGGGGATGCCTGTATTCAACTAAAAAACGCTAGCATGAATGGGACTGCTCGAGTTACTAGTTACTGAGATAGAGCATGATTCCATAACGTTGGGCAAACAGTGTTGAGAATTCTTAAGTCTGGGGTCAATACAAAAGAGCCAAAGGGGGTATTGGTCGGTTCAATAACTAAATTGCAGCAACAATATAGTAGAGAGGCAGCGTAGGTGTTCAAATACTTGCCCGCTTAGTCTACATTCAACTTTATACAAATAGTACAATAGGAAACAGAAAGGTTGCTTTACAGACAAGAGTACAGAATTGCATGTACGAGGTCTCAGGGTTAGCAAGAAGAAGAGACTGGTGTTACAAGAGTTAATGGCATATTTGAACACAGAAGGTGGTTACAGAATGGTTCTGTATTCGTCCAGAGTGTTAAGTCCTTGTTCAATGGAGCGGCATTTAAAAATCCATTTACATTCCATGCGGTTAAGGATTTGCTGTTGATTTCCTCCTCTGTGGTTGTGTTGTAGGCTGTCAATCACTTGCCATGTGAAATCAGATTCAGAGTGTCCTTTGGCCAGAAAATGTTCCACAAGTGGTGCCGTTTGTATTTTGCAGCGGATCCTGCTCCTATGTTGCGAGATCCTGGTCTTGATTTTCTGCGTAGTTTGTCCGATATAGAGTAGTTGGCAGGGACATTTTATACAGTAGATCACATTTTGTGAATTACAATTAGAGAAGAACTGTAAAGTGTGTTTGGTGCCATTGTATTCAAAGGACTGGGTGTTACAGGTGGAATCACACGACAGACAGTTGTTACATTTATAGTGGCCTTGTAGAGGAGGGAGGCCAAGGAAAGAATGACGAGTATTGTCCTTGTGCACTGGTTTCTGGGCTCTAACTAGGTGGTCCTTAATATTACGTCCTCTCTTGAAGGCAAAGAGTGGAGTGCCTGTATTGAGTTCCAATGGGCCTAGTACTGACCAGTGTTTCTTTATCATTTTGGTAAGTTTGTTGCTAACCGGGCAGAAGGTAGTGACGCATGTGATCTTGTTGAGGGATGCCTTTTCTTTGAGTTGCAGCAGGAATTCACGATGTGAGTACCATGCTCGTTTCATTGACCTCTTTACTAGACGTCTAGGGTAGCCCCGATTGGTGAGTTTCTTACATAGGATTTCAGCCTCTTGGAAGAAATCCTCTTTGAACCTGCAATTTCTGCGAATACGGAGGAATTGACCGTAGGGTAGGCCATCTCTCAGAGCCCTGGGATGACAGCTATCGTACTGTAAGAGGGTGTTACGCTCTGTAGGTTTTCTAAAGAGGGTAGTGTAGAGTTCACCCTCGGAGGTTTTGACCGTGACGTCTAGGTAGTCAATTTTGTTTTTATTGAAAATGTAGGTAAATTTTAGATCCGGCTGGGTGTTATTGAGCCATGCACTGAATAGTTGGAGTTCAGTTTCAGTGCCAGACCAAATCATGAAGACGTCATCTATGTACCTTCGCCAGACGCGAATTTTGTTAAAGAAGGGGTTGTTGTTGTTGAGGATGAACTTATTTTCAATGTCATCAACAAAGAGTATGGCAAAATTAGGAGCAAAAATGGCCCCCATTGAAGTGCCTTTACATTGCCTGTAGTACTGGTCTTCAAACATAAAATAGTTTCTGGTAAGGGCTATTTCCAGGAGTGAGATGATAAATTCTGTTGGGACCCGATGAGGTGCTGGGCGTAGATTAAGATGTTTAGTGATAACTTCTATGCCTTTGTCTTGGGGAATGTTGGTGTATAGTGACTCGATGTCCAGAGTGACCAGGAGTTCAGTTTGGGGGTCAAAGGGCTGGGATTCAATTAGATTGATAAAGTGAGTGGTGTCCTTAACGTAAGTGGCGGTGTCTTGTACCATATTCTTTATAAAAAAGTCAATGTAGCTCCCTAAAGGTTCTAGAATGGATCCGCAACCAGAAAGGATGGGTCTGCCTGGTGGAGTTTCCAGATTCTTATGGATCTTGGGAAGAGTATATAGGACAGGAGTCCTAGGGTTTTTATTATTTAGAAAGGAAAATTCGTGTTTGCTGATGTAGCCTTCTTCTAGAGCCGTTTTGGTAGCTGTGAGGATGAGGTCACTGATGTCTTGAAGAGGATTGCGCATAAGGCGTTCATAATGTGACGTGTTCCTGAGTTGGCGTTGGATTTCATTGTCGTAGGCGGTTTTGTCCTGTAGGACGATACCGCCTCCCTTGTCACAGGGTTTTATGACCACGTCATCGAGGTTTTTCAGAGCGTTGAGACTGTGTCTTTCTTCAAGGCTAACATTAAAGGGAGTGAACCTGTAGTTAGTTTTTATGTTGTTGAAGTCTTTAAGTACGAGATGTTCAAAGGCAATAACTTCCGGGGGCATCGAACCAGTGGGTGGATTGAATGTGGATTTGGGTCGCAGTCCTGTGATATCATTTCTAGTGGTTGTCTCTTTATCTTGGAAGAATACATTAAGTCTTACTTTCCTAAAGAATTGAAGAATTTCGGTGTGGATGTCAAACCAGTTAGGTTTTTCCGTGATGACAAAGGAAAGTCCTCTACTAAGTAGGGCTATGTCAGTCGAGGCCAGCTGATGTTTGGAAAGGTTAAAGATAGGCATTTGGTCCATGTTGGATGAGGGAGATGGGAGGGGGGAAGGGGTTAGTATTGGTATCCCCATTGGTAGAATTTCCTGCGTGTTTGTCGCTCCCCTGGGGGGAGGTTGTACCTGGGCCTCCCTCTGCCCCGACCTCTGCCTCTTGGTCTCTCCCCTGTGAATGTTTGGCCTCTCTCTAAAAAATTGGGATTGTATGTAGAGGAGCTAGTGCCTTCCCCGGGATCAGAGTTGTCGGATTCTAGAGAGGAGGTTGAGAACGTGACCGGCTGCCTGTTTCTGAATCTACCCCAAGTGCCTGTTGGGTACCTCTGTTGATCTTGGTTGTTTTGAGTAAAGAAGTCTTCTCTGAGGTAAGGGTAGGTTTGTTCTTTGTTGTAGGTCCTTATGTCCTTTGTCACTTTAGTTGACTTTTTATGGTGTTCAAAGTTTTGAAAGTCAACAATGGTTCGTTCTAGTTTTTCTAGGGCTGATTTGGCATCTGCTAGGCTGTCTAGTTCCAAGATTGCCTTTTCTAGTTCTCGGATTTCTAGTAGTTCTTTTCTGCTGTGTTCTAATGCAGTGTCAATACCTAGCACCATCCAGTGGCGGGAACACGTAGTGCCAATGTGGGCGAAACCGTTCTTAAATTTTGGGTCTCGTAGGAAAATTGCAGGGATATTGCGTACTTGCAAACCTACTGGAATGATGTCTGCCTTCAGATATTCCGTAAGCATACGGGCGTGTAGTTCAGTACGTATGTGTTTCTTTTTTAGTCTTTCTAGACTAATAAGTTTTTCACTTGCTACATTAGAGAGAGTGTTGTTAGCTGGTATCGGTGTATGGAAAAGTGAAGGACCATTAATCAATCTTGCTATATATTCCTCGGTATAGGTTGGGATAGTGGGTGTAGACATAGTCTGATAACGAGGTAGGGCTTCTGGCTGGCCTGTAAGTTAGGGTGATGTACATAGATCAAAGGAGGGAACAGAGTAATTTCTTTATAGTATATCTTAATATAACCACTAAAGAGTGGAACCCTTGCAGTGAAGCCACTGCACGTACAAGTGTTTTAAAGAACAAGGGTACCCCTTATGCGAACCTGGGGTGATACAATGTGGAAGAGAACAATGGTTCGGGATGGCCTGAGAAGGTCCAGTGAAATGAAAAACCCTTTGGAGGGCGAGATGATTTAGTATAGGTTCAAGGACTCATATTGGAGAGTGATACTTAATATAGAGAAACAGGGGACAGGAGAGGTCAATGTATGACACTTATTTATTGAACAAAGATTGAATTCAAGTGCTCACATATTTAGTGACAAGAAAGCGTGACATGCAGGTGAGGGTGGAGTCTTTAAAAAGGAACATCGCATTGGCAACAATAGAGAACCATTTTTTTCTAAGTAAAATTAGTACAAAATAGGTTCGAGTTGCATAGGGTCGACGGCGTTTCGAACTCAGTTATTTGAGTTCATAATCAGGACAAAATGTGAGCATATGAACTCTAAATGTGAAAAAGATACAGAAAAAGTAAATAAATAAACAAGTACAAAACATAAATTAGTCCCTGAACTGTAACAAGCATCACAAGCAATTAATGAGCGGTACATAGTGTTCTCCAAAACGTGATGCAATTACATAAAGATGAAAAATTGGTAACCTGGCAGAGTCAGCAAAGTGATGGAACTGAGCAGTCTAGTGCCCGGAAGGAATGCGCAATTACAAGAATAGGATGTAAGAAACTCGGAGCTCATAGTGACGAAGTAACTTATAGCGCTAGGGGCGGAGGTTGGGGCATCATTGCGCGCGCATGAATTGGATCACTTACTGAGCATATGAGCGGTAAAGTGACGGGGTAGTCGTCAGTAAAAACCGTGCTCGTCGCGGTAGTGAACGTCTTGATGTGAATCAATAGCCTAGGAAAACGGAGTGATTATGGGTTAAAACTGGACAAGGCGCGTGGTGATTAAAGCAAGAGTACCGGGTGGTGTCAGGGTAGTGAAGACACTTACTGAAGTAACAAACTGGGTCCAGCCTTCTCAATAAATGGAAGCGCGGTGTCAGTGCCGAAAATTATTCAATCAGGTATCAGGAGGAAGTTGCCTGAGGAAAAGGGGGGGGGGGTTTATTAAAAGGACGTAGTACGGTGTGTGTACATGGGAATACGGGGCGGGTTCCACTCTTTAGTGGTTATATTAAGATATACTATAAAGAAATTACTCTGTTCCCTCCTTTGATCTATGTACATCACCCTAACTTACAGGCCAGCCAGAAGCCCTACCTCGTTATCAGACTATGTCTACACCCACTATCCCAACCTATACCGAGGAATATATAGCAAGATTGATTAATGGTCCTTCACTTTTCCATACACCGATACCAGCTAACAACACTCCCACTAATGTAGCAAGTGAAAAACTTATTAGTCTAGAAAGACTAAAAAAGAAACACATACGTACTGAACTACACGCCCGTATGCTTACGGAATATCTGAAGGCAGACATCATTCCAGTAGGTTTGCAAGTACGCAATATCCCTGCAATTTTCCTACAAGACCCAAAATTTAAGAACGGTTTCGCCCACATTGGCACTACGTGTTCCCGCCACTGGATGGTGCTAGGTATTGACACTGCATTAGAACACAGCAGAAAAGAACTACTAGAAATCCGAGAACTAGAAAAGGCAATCTTGGAACTAGACAGCCTAGCAGATGCCAAATCAGCCCTAGAAAAACTAGAACGAACCATTGTTGACTTTCAAAACTTTGAACACCATAAAAAGTCAACTAAAGTGACAAAGGACATAAGGACCTACAACAAAGAACAAACCTACCCTTACCTCAGAGAAGACTTCTTTACTCAAAACAACCAAGATCAACAGAGGTACCCAACAGGCACTTGGGGTAGATTCAGAAACAGGCAGCCGGTCACGTTCTCAACCTCCTCTCTAGAATCCGACAACTCTGATCCCGGGGAAGGCACTAGCTCCTCTACATACAATCCCAATTTTTTAGAGAGAGGCCAAACATTCACAGGGGAGAGACCAAGAGGCAGAGGTCGGGGCAGAGGGAGGCCCAGGTACAACCTCCCCCCAGGGGAGCGACAAACACGCAGGAAATTCTACCAATGGGGATACCAATACTAACCCCTTCCCCCCTCCCATCTCCCTCATCCAACATGGACCAAATGCCTATCTTTAACCTTTCCAAACATCAGCTGGCCTCGACTGACATAGCCCTACTTAGTAGAGGACTTTCCTTTGTCATCACGGAAAAACCTAACTGGTTTGACATCCACACCGAAATTCTTCAATTCTTTAGGAAAGTAAGACTTAATGTATTCTTCCAAGATAAAGAGACAACCACTAGAAATGATATCACAGGACTGCGACCCAAATCCACATTCAATCCACCCACTGGTTCGATGCCCCCGGAAGTTATTGCCTTTGAACATCTCGTACTTAAAGACTTCAACAACATAAAAACTAACTACAGGTTCACTCCCTTTAATGTTAGCCTTGAAGAAAGACACAGTCTCAACGCTCTGAAAAACCTCGATGACGTGGTCATAAAACCCTGTGACAAGGGAGGCGGTATCGTCCTACAGGACAAAACCGCCTACGACAATGAAATCCAACGCCAACTCAGGAACACGTCACATTATGAACGCCTTATGCGCAATCCTCTTCAAGACATCAGTGACCTCATCCTCACAGCTACCAAAACGGCTCTAGAAGAAGGCTACATCAGCAAACACGAATTTTCCTTTCTAAATAATAAAAACCCTAGGACTCCTGTCCTATATACTCTTCCCAAGATCCATAAGAATCTGGAAACTCCACCAGGCAGACCCATCCTTTCTGGTTGCGGATCCATTCTAGAACCTTTAGGGAGCTACATTGACTTTTTTATAAAGAATTTGGTACAAGACACCGCCACTTACGTTAAGGACACCACTCACTTTATCAATCTAATTGAATCCCAGCCCTTTGACCCCCAAACTGAACTCCTGGTCACTCTGGACATCGAGTCACTATACACCAACATTCCCCAAGACAAAGGCATAGAAGTTATCACTAAACATCTTAATCTACGCCCAGCACCTCATCGGGTCCCAACAGAATTTATCATCTCACTCCTGGAAATAGCCCTTACCAGAAACTATTTTATGTTTGAAGACCAGTACTACAGGCAATGTAAAGGCACTTCAATGGGGGCCATTTTTGCTCCTAATTTTGCCATACTCTTTGTTGATGACATTGAAAATAAGTTCATCCTCAACAACAACAACCCCTTCTTTAACAAAATTCGCGTCTGGCGAAGGTACATAGATGACGTCTTCATGATTTGGTCTGGCACTGAAACTGAACTCCAACTATTCAGTGCATGGCTCAATAACACCCAGCCGGATCTAAAATTTACCTACATTTTCAATAAAAACAAAATTGACTACCTAGACGTCACGGTCAAAACCTCCGAGGGTGAACTCTACACTACCCTCTTTAGAAAACCTACAGAGCGTAACACCCTCTTACAGTACGATAGCTGTCATCCCAGGGCTCTGAGAGATGGCCTACCCTACGGTCAATTCCTCCGTATTCGCAGAAATTGCAGGTTCAAAGAGGATTTCTTCCAAGAGGCTGAAATCCTATGTAAGAAACTCACCAATCGGGGCTACCCTAGACGTCTAGTAAAGAGGTCAATGAAACGAGCATGGTACTCACATCGTGAATTCCTGCTGCAACCCAAAGAAAAGGCATCCCTCAACAAGATCACATGCGTCACTACCTTCTGCCCGGTTAGCAACAAACTTACCAAAATGATAAAGAAACACTGGTCAGTACTAGGCCCATTGGAACTCAATACAGGCACTCCACTCTTTGCCTTCAAGAGAGGACGTAATATTAAGGACCACCTAGTTAGAGCCCAGAAACCAGTGCACAAGGACAATACTCTTCATTCTTTCCTTGGCCTCCCTCCTCTACAAGGCCACTATAAATGTAACAACTGTCTGTCGTGTGATTCCACCTGTAACACCCAGTCCTTTGAATACAATGGCACCAAACACACTTTACAGTTCTTCTCTAATTGTAATTCACAAAATGTGATCTACTGTATAAAATGTCCCTGCCAACTACTCTATATCGGACAAACTACGCAGAAAATCAAGACCAGGATCTCGCAACATAGGAGCAGGATCCGCTGCAAAATACAAACGGCACCACTTGTGGAACATTTTCTGGCCAAAGGACACTCTGAATCTGATTTCACATGGCAAGTGATTGACAGCCTACAACACAACCACAGAGGAGGAAATCAACAGCAAATCCTTAACCGCATGGAATGTAAATGGATTTTTAAATGCCGCTCCATTGAACAAGGACTTAACACTCTGGACGAATACAGAACCATTCTGTAACCACCTTCTGTGTTCAAATATGCCATTAACTCTTGTAACACCAGTCTCTTCTTCTTGCTAACCCTGAGACCTCGTACATGCAATTCTGTACTCTTGTCTGTAAAGCAACCTTTCTGTTTCCTATTGTACTATTTGTATATAGTTGAATGTAGACTAAGCGGGCAAGTATTTGAACACCTACGCTGCCTCTCTACTATATTGTTGCTGCAATTTAGTTATTGAACCGACCAATACACCCTTTGGCTCTTTTGTATTGACCCCAGACTTAAGAATTCTCAACACTGTTTGCCCAACGTTATGGAATCATGCTCTATCTCAGTAACTAGTAACTCGAGCAGTCCCATTCAAGCTAGCGTTTTTTAGTTGAATACAGGCATCCCCTGAGCCTACTATCCTTGTTGGGCCTTCACACAATGCGATCCGCGCAGCTGCAGACGCCTCAAGTAACCAGGGGCAACCCTGTCCCTTTAAAAACCTCCCCCTCCCACTTCCCGGCCAGTCGCCGCGCGTAGCTGCACGCACCCAGGATTCGCTCCACTCCCCGTGACCCCCATTGAATGCATCGAGTGCCGCATGGATTAAGTAAGTACTATTGAAACTACACCCCCTCCCTCCACTTGCTCGCGGCTTTAATATCCGCCTGAAGGTAACCTCCCGCATGCTCTTCTACAGATTAAGTTTCTCGGCATCGAAAACCCGCCTCAACTCGCTGAGCAGGCATGATTACACTCCTCCTTTAAGTAAGTGTCTTCGCCCTAACTTGGCACCGCCCCGTATTCCCATGTACACACACCGTACTACGTCCTTTTAATAAACCCCCCCCCCCCTTTTCCTCAGGCAACTTCCTCCTGATACCTGATTGAATAATTTTCGGCACTGACACCGCGCTTCCATTTATTGAGAAGGCTGGACCCAGTTTGTTACTTCAGTAAGTGTCTTCACTACCCTGACACCACCCGGTACTCTTGCTTTAATCACCACGCGCCTTGTCCAGTTTTAACCCATAATCACTCCGTTTTCCTAGGCTATTGATTCACATCAAGACGTTCACTACCGCGACGAGCACGGTTTTTACTGACGACTACCCCGTCACTTTACCGCTCATATGCTCAGTAAGTGATCCAATTCATGCGCGCGCAATGATGCCCCAACCTCCGCCCCTAGCGCTATAAGTTACTTCGTCACTATGAGCTCCGAGTTTCTTACATCCTATTCTTGTAATTGCGCATTCCTTCCGGGCACTAGACTGCTCAGTTCCATCACTTTGCTGACTCTGCCAGGTTACCAATTTTTCATCTTTATGTAATTGCATCACGTTTTGGAGAACACTATGTACCGCTCATTAATTGCTTGTGATGCTTGTTACAGTTCAGGGACTAATTTATGTTTTGTACTTGTTTATTTATTTACTTTTTCTGTATCTTTTTCACATTTAGAGTTCATATGCTCACATTTTGTCCTGATGATGAACTCAAATAACTGAGTTCGAAACGCCGTCGACCCTATGCAACTCGAACCTATTTTGTACTAATTTTACTTAGAAAAAAATGGTTCTCTATTGTTGCCAATGCGATGTTCCTTTTTAAAGACTCCACCCTCACCTGCATGTCACGCTTTCTTGTCACTAAATATGTGAGCACTTGAATTCAATCTTTGTTCAATAAATAAGTGTCATACATTGACCTCTCCTGTCCCCTGTTTCTCTATATTAAGTATCACTCTCCAATATGAGTCCTTGAACCTATACTAAATCATCTCGCCCTCCAAAGGGTTTTTCATTTCACTGGACCTTCTCAGGCCATCCCGAACCATTGTTCTCTTCCACATTGTATCACCCCAGGTTCGCATAAGGGGTACCCTTGTTCTTTAAAACACTTGTACGTGCAGTGGCTTCATTGCAAGGGTTCCACTCTTTAGTGGTTATATTAAGATATACTATAAAGAAATTACTCTGTTCCCTCCTTTGATCTATGTACATCACCCTAACTTACAGGCCAGCCAGAAGCCCTACCTCGTTATCAGACTATGTCTACACCCACTATCCCAACCTATACCGAGGAATATATAGCAAGATTGATTAATGGTCCTTCACTTTTCCATACACCGATACCAGCTAACAACACTCCCACTAATGTAGCAAGTGAAAAACTTATTAGTCTAGAAAGACTAAAAAAGAAACACATACGTACTGAACTACACGCCCGTATGCTTACGGAATATCTGAAGGCAGACATCATTCCAGTAGGTTTGCAAGTACGCAATATCCCTGCAATTTTCCTACAAGACCCAAAATTTAAGAACGGTTTCGCCCACATTGGCACTACGTGTTCCCGCCACTGGATGGTGCTAGGTATTGACACTGCATTAGAACACAGCAGAAAAGAACTACTAGAAATCCGAGAACTAGAAAAGGCAATCTTGGAACTAGACAGCCTAGCAGATGCCAAATCAGCCCTAGAAAAACTAGAACGAACCATTGTTGACTTTCAAAACTTTGAACACCATAAAAAGTCAACTAAAGTGACAAAGGACATAAGGACCTACAACAAAGAACAAACCTACCCTTACCTCAGAGAAGACTTCTTTACTCAAAACAACCAAGATCAACAGAGGTACCCAACAGGCACTTGGGGTAGATTCAGAAACAGGCAGCCGGTCACGTTCTCAACCTCCTCTCTAGAATCCGACAACTCTGATCCCGGGGAAGGCACTAGCTCCTCTACATACAATCCCAATTTTTTAGAGAGAGGCCAAACATTCACAGGGGAGAGACCAAGAGGCAGAGGTCGGGGCAGAGGGAGGCCCAGGTACAACCTCCCCCCAGGGGAGCGACAAACACGCAGGAAATTCTACCAATGGGGATACCAATACTAACCCCTTCCCCCCTCCCATCTCCCTCATCCAACATGGACCAAATGCCTATCTTTAACCTTTCCAAACATCAGCTGGCCTCGACTGACATAGCCCTACTTAGTAGAGGACTTTCCTTTGTCATCACGGAAAAACCTAACTGGTTTGACATCCACACCGAAATTCTTCAATTCTTTAGGAAAGTAAGACTTAATGTATTCTTCCAAGATAAAGAGACAACCACTAGAAATGATATCACAGGACTGCGACCCAAATCCACATTCAATCCACCCACTGGTTCGATGCCCCCGGAAGTTATTGCCTTTGAACATCTCGTACTTAAAGACTTCAACAACATAAAAACTAACTACAGGTTCACTCCCTTTAATGTTAGCCTTGAAGAAAGACACAGTCTCAACGCTCTGAAAAACCTCGATGACGTGGTCATAAAACCCTGTGACAAGGGAGGCGGTATCGTCCTACAGGACAAAACCGCCTACGACAATGAAATCCAACGCCAACTCAGGAACACGTCACATTATGAACGCCTTATGCGCAATCCTCTTCAAGACATCAGTGACCTCATCCTCACAGCTACCAAAACGGCTCTAGAAGAAGGCTACATCAGCAAACACGAATTTTCCTTTCTAAATAATAAAAACCCTAGGACTCCTGTCCTATATACTCTTCCCAAGATCCATAAGAATCTGGAAACTCCACCAGGCAGACCCATCCTTTCTGGTTGCGGATCCATTCTAGAACCTTTAGGGAGCTACATTGACTTTTTTATAAAGAATTTGGTACAAGACACCGCCACTTACGTTAAGGACACCACTCACTTTATCAATCTAATTGAATCCCAGCCCTTTGACCCCCAAACTGAACTCCTGGTCCCTCTGGACATCGAGTCACTATACACCAACATTCCCCAAGACAAAGGCATAGAAGTTATCACTAAACATCTTAATCTACGCCCAGCACCTCATCGGGTCCCAACAGAATTTATCATCTCACTCCTGGAAATAGCCCTTACCAGAAACTATTTTATGTTTGAAGACCAGTACTACAGGCAATGTAAAGGCACTTCAATGGGGGCCATTTTTGCTCCTAATTTTGCCATACTCTTTGTTGATGACATTGAAAATAAGTTCATCCTCAACAACAACAACCCCTTCTTTAACAAAATTCGCGTCTGGCGAAGGTACATAGATGACGTCTTCATGATTTGGTCTGGCACTGAAACTGAACTCCAACTATTCAGTGCATGGCTCAATAACACCCAGCCGGATCTAAAATTTACCTACATTTTCAATAAAAACAAAATTGACTACCTAGACGTCACGGTCAAAACCTCCGAGGGTGAACTCTACACTACCCTCTTTAGAAAACCTACAGAGCGTAACACCCTCTTACAGTACGATAGCTGTCATCCCAGGGCTCTGAGAGATGGCCTACCCTACGGTCAATTCCTCCGTATTCGCAGAAATTGCAGGTTCAAAGAGGATTTCTTCCAAGAGGCTGAAATCCTATGTAAGAAACTCACCAATCGGGGCTACCCTAGACGTCTAGTAAAGAGGTCAATGAAACGAGCATGGTACTCACATCGTGAATTCCTGCTGCAACCCAAAGAAAAGGCATCCCTCAACAAGATCACATGCGTCACTACCTTCTGCCCGGTTAGCAACAAACTTACCAAAATGATAAAGAAACACTGGTCAGTACTAGGCCCATTGGAACTCAATACAGGCACTCCACTCTTTGCCTTCAAGAGAGGACGTAATATTAAGGACCACCTAGTTAGAGCCCAGAAACCAGTGCACAAGGACAATACTCTTCATTCTTTCCTTGGCCTCCCTCCTCTACAAGGCCACTATAAATGTAACAACTGTCTGTCGTGTGATTCCACCTGTAACACCCAGTCCTTTGAATACAATGGCACCAAACACACTTTACAGTTCTTCTCTAATTGTAATTCACAAAATGTGATCTACTGTATAAAATGTCCCTGCCAACTACTCTATATCGGACAAACTACGCAGAAAATCAAGACCAGGATCTCGCAACATAGGAGCAGGATCCGCTGCAAAATACAAACGGCACCACTTGTGGAACATTTTCTGGCCAAAGGACACTCTGAATCTGATTTCACATGGCAAGTGATTGACAGCCTACAACACAACCACAGAGGAGGAAATCAACAGCAAATCCTTAACCGCATGGAATGTAAATGGATTTTTAAATGCCGCTCCATTGAACAAGGACTTAACACTCTGGACGAATACAGAACCATTCTGTAACCACCTTCTGTGTTCAAATATGCCATTAACTCTTGTAACACCAGTCTCTTCTTCTTGCTAACCCTGAGACCTCGTACATGCAATTCTCTACTCTTGTCTGTAAAGCAACCTTTCTGTTTCCTATTGTACTATTTGTATATAGTTGAATGTAGACTAAGCGGGCAAGTATTTGAACACCTACGCTGCCTCTCTACTATATTGTTGCTGCAATTTAGTTATTGAACCGACCAATACCCCCTTTGGCTCTTTTGTATTGACCCCAGACTTAAGAATTCTCAACACTGTTTGCCCAACGTTATGGAATCATGCTCTATCTCAGTAACTAGTAACTCGAGCAGTCCCATTCATGCTAGCGTTTTTTTAGTTGAATACAGGCATCCCCTGAGCCTACTATCCTTGTTGGGCCTTCACACAATGCGATCCGCGCAGCTGCAGACGCCTCAAGTAACCAGGGGCAACCCTGTCCCTTTAAAAACCTCCCCCTCCCACTTCCCGGCCAGTCGCCGCGCGTAGCTGCACGCACCCAGGATTCGCTCCACTCCCCGTGACCCCCATTGAATGCATCGAGTGCCGCATGGATTAAGTAAGTACTATTGAAACTACACCCCCTCCCTCCACTTGCTCGCGGCTTTAATATCCGCCTGAAGGTAACCTCCCGCATCCTCTTCTACAGATTAAGTTTCTCGGCATCGAAAACCCGCCTCAACTCGCTGAGCAGGCATGATTACACTCCTCCTTTAAGTAAGTGTCTTCGCCCTAACTTGGCACCGCCCCGTATTCCCATGTACACACACCGTACTACGTCCTTTTAATAAACCCCCCCCCCCCCTTTTCCTCAGGCAACTTCCTCCTGATACCTGATTGAATAATTTTCGGCACTGACACCGCGCTTCCATTTATTGAGAAGGCTGGACCCAGTTTGTTACTTCAGTAAGTGTCTTCACTACCCTGACACCACCCGGTACTCTTGCTTTAATCACCACGCGCCTTGTCCAGTTTTAACCCATAATCACTCCGTTTTCCTAGGCTATTGATTCACATCAAGACGTTCACTACCGCGACGAGCACGGTTTTTACTGACGACTACCCCGTCACTTTACCGCTCATATGCTCAGTAAGTGATCCAATTCATGCGCGCGCAATGATGCCCCAACCTCCGCCCCTAGCGCTATAAGTTACTTCGTCACTATGAGCTCCGAGTTTCTTACATCCTATTCTTGTAATTGCGCATTCCTTCCGGGCACTAGACTGCTCAGTTCCATCACTTTGCTGACTCTGCCAGGTTACCAATTTTTCATCTTTATGTAATTGCATCACGTTTTGGAGAACACTATGTACCGCTCATTAATTGCTTGTGATGCTTGTTACAGTTCAGGGACTAATTTATGTTTTGTACTTGTTTATTTATTTACTTTTTCTGTATCTTTTTCACATTTAGAGTTCATATGCTCACATTTTGTCCTGATGATGAACTCAAATAACTGAGTTCGAAACGCCGTCGACCCTATGCAACTCGAACCTATTTTGTACTAATTTTACTTAGAAAAAAATGGTTCTCTATTGTTGCCAATGCGATGTTCCTTTTTAAAGACTCCACCCTCACCTGCATGTCACGCTTTCTTGTCACTAAATATGTGAGCACTTGAATTCAATCTTTGTTCAATAAATAAGTGTCATACATTGACCTCTCCTGTCCCCTGTTTCTCTATATTAAGTATCACTCTCCAATATGAGTCCTTGAACCTATACTAAATCATCTCGCCCTCCAAAGGGTTTTTCATTTCACTGGACCTTCTCAGGCCATCCCGAACCATTGTTCTCTTCCACAATGCCCAAAGGGTGGCAGCCAATGCTGGGCCTATTGGCTTTAACAATGCTTTTTAAGATCATTAGTTGCAGTTTTCTATATTGTTTTCTTGACTTGCCATTTTTAACCTACCATAAGCCATTAACTCATTTTAAATGTCCATTCATCTTTGACTATTCACTAAGAATACAGCCATAAATAACACCGTATTTCATTGGGGTAAGGAAACACCATTGAAGAAACGATCTAACTGAGATGTCGCATGCCTCTTTCAGGCAAACATCTGTCTGTTTGTACCTGGGGGTGAATATTTAGAGATTTTTACCAGGGCCCTCATTACTAGGCCTGGAGTAAACCTAATTGAGTAGTGTTTGCGGCCAGATGGGATTCCTGGATATGCAGACATGAATCCACTTGCTGTTTCACATATTTTGTCCCAACTCTTGTATTTTTTATTCAACTGGCTCTTTGCGCTGGCAATGTCAGGGATGGGAGGTAGTACTATAGCATTATTAAAATCATCATTAAAAATCGCAATACATAGTAATCCGACTATTAGATTTATTCCAAACTGCACATAATTCATTTTGGAACTCTTTATCAACAGTGTTACAAGAGTACTTTAAAACTATATCTGTGATTTGCTTGCATGTCCCCTGTTTAAGGGCAGATTTTTAAAAATATGAGTGGTAGAAAACACAATTATAATAACATAATAATGTGTGAATGATGGTTTCAATAACACCTATACAACAATATCGTCATACCATGTTTAGGTCTGGTGTTAGTCAAGGAAAAATATATACATACTTAAATAGAGGGTCTATCAGTCTTCCCTGTTCATCAATAGGTCTACTGTAGAATCATTCACATATTGCTTCGCCCTCCAGAGGATACAGCTTGGGACACAGGGACCACTTCAGCCATGACTGTGAGTGAAGGCATTGTGCTTTTTCACAATGTGCTCATCTGCACAAGAAGTAGCCCCCTTCACTGCCAGGGACTACTGGTGCAATGAGTGCTTTTATTTTAAAAAATAGTTTAGCTTTAAAACAAGGCTTGCTTTACTTAGGTGAGTGACCGGCAGGTCCTTCAACACTGCTGTTGGGCTGGTTGTCTGTCGCACGCATCTTCATAGAAAAACTAGTCACATTTTTTTTTTAAAAAAGCATTGGCAAAGTCAAAAGATCAGTAGTCAATGTCGACTCATTGGTTTTGCCAATGCTTGTTCTCTCCTAATACCAGTCCAGGGCGCCCAAAGGTTCTAAAACGCTGACAATACCAAAACAAATCCTCAGAAACGCATATTTTATTTCAGGAATATGTGCCCTCTTGTAAATTAGTGGGTAGTAGAACTGAGATACATTGGGACACGTGCACAGAATACTCTTGTTTACCTTTAATGCCACGTCACCAACCATACTTGTTCATGTTCATATTTCCACCCTAGCAGTAGATAAGTCAAGATACCCAGATACCCATAGTATATATCCTTTTTCACGTTCTCTGCCCAGATTCCATGTATGTTTAACATGCTTTTGTCACCAAATGGCAATATTTCTGTTCTGCTATTAGTCATCTAAAGTGGTTTAATCTCAGCATCCTCCAAGACTGATTTGCATATGGCAGGTCTCTGTCTGGAGTGGAATAGTGGGGGAAAGAAAATTAACTGGAATGCAGTTCACGTGATGGCTGACATAAGATCAATCGTTTCTTCTATCACGTTGTGCTTGTTGCAGTAGATTCCTAGGTTCAATGAATATGCCCAGCCCTGGGTCCTAGGCGCACAGTGCCATAGAAACCAAACTGTGCCCTAGTGCGAGGCCTACGCAGGTTGAAACATGTCTGGGGTTGCTTGTGTGACCACCTGGAGTGAACCCCTGGCAGTTCATAATGTACTCTTCTTATCAGAGCAGTACCAAGACTGATTTGCATATAGCAGGACTCTGTCTAGAGTGGCACAGTGGGCAAAATAAATCGACTGGAATGTAGCCCTCACTGATGCTAGTGGCTGAGATTTAAGAATACATTGAGGGCACGTTGTAAGCCAATCAGACTTCTGACAAATAAAACTATGTCATGTGCACAGCAAATACCGCAGATAATAATCACACCTCACTTTGGTGGATATCGATAACTTTTTTATAATTCTGTATTTATATCCACTATGTATAGTTTGAACAATAAAATTGCAGGTATGCATCCAAGTCTCACTCCCCAATTTTATTTGTACTTGCGATTCAATGTATCCATCCTCAGCATAATCCTTTACCACTTATTAGTAAATAATTCATTTATTATTGTTAATAGTGAGAGTGGTACAACCACCCTACTTAATTCTTCACATAGGATGGAACTATTCACTTCAACAAATGTACAATATAGTGGTCCCACTTGGCCAGGCACACTTTTCCTTGCGATAGTGCCAGGACCAGCGCACCATGCAGCGTCAGAACTCCTTCCTGAATCCCACGTGATTAAAAAGTAAAATGTTGTTTTTCGCTATCAAGCTGTATCTTGGCTACAAGCGTAGCACGGCAAAGATACGACAGTTTTCCGGTAAATAATTATGACCTTTTTTATAGACTGGCAACAATTGTGCCTCTTTCCATAGAGGAGGGTATTTACCAATTTGATCACTTACTCGTACATTGGCACCAATCTCTGGGCCCACTTTTGCGGGTGCTCTTTTCCATTCGTTAGGGGCCCACTACGTTGTAGTACTAATTCTTTTATATTTACTCTGTGACAGTTTCTCCACATAGCTAATTTTTTATGCGTCTTCTGTGATCTGGGTAGAACTATTTCACTTTCCTTTGCTGTTTCTTTACCACACACCAAAACGTCTGTTTCTGGGCTGTGGAATAATCTCCACTTTTTTGTCCATGATGATAGAAAGTGTAGATACTTTTTCTTTCAATGACATCTTCTATCTTGTTTTTCTGTTTTCACTCCATATAGTACTAAGAATAATGTATTAATCATTGTTGCTATGCCCCTGCACATCAGCTTCAGTTGGTGGCTACGCTGATCACAGGATTCATGGTCACACCATCCTTCGGAGAAACTTTATTGGCTTCTTCGCCCTATCTATTCTGTTAGAAGCTGGGTTAATGGTGGACTGGGGTGTGAGCCTTTGTCAAGAAGCAACCAAAATCCCAGCCAGGGAATGGCAAGCAAACCCCAAATTAACTTGTTCTCAACCCTCTCGTAGCTTGTCACAGAGCAGTCAAGCATAACCTAGAGGGAAGGTGTAAAGAATTTAGTACTTCTAACAGTAAAACACTGAAAACACCACCAAAAAAGATACCACACCAGGTTAGGGGAATAGAGCAAAATTAAATATATAAACCAATACCAAAACTAGAACAATCCAATCAGTAGAACCTGAGTTAGAACTTTAAAAGAATCAACTGTAAAATAGCGCTTAAAATAAGAAAGAGCCAACCATGACTACCTGGTTCTTCTGCATGGGGTCCAAGTAAACAATTTAGGCCAACTGCGATGGAGCATGGGTTGGATACAGTTCCAGATTAGTCTAGCTAAAGTTTTACCTTCTCCTGTTTTGTACCAAGAGTCCTGTTTGCATTGGAGAAGGTCACAGAGACCAAGGAGAGCATCGCGGGCAGTGATGGCATGGCACGAAGACCCTGCTGGGTGTCACAGACAGGCGAGCTGAGCTGCTGCTTCGCATTGGCAGTCCTCTGGGGGCGATCAATGCTTGGTGGCTGCTCACACTGAGTTTCGGTGCGAGCAGCGCCGTTCTGGTGCGAACCTGCCCATTCACTGTCCTGAAGAGCCCAAAAGCTTGATTTCAGGATCCTGTGAGCCACACCAAGGGTCCAGGACTGGAGAGGCACCACTTGGGGGTCAGGAACTCACTGCAGTTGGGTCCAGGAGCTGGTTGGAGAGTGTTTCATGTCTCTGAGGCTCAGATCAGGAAGCCAGCAGACTAGCCCTTTGAGTAACTCTGGGGTCCAGGGTTCAAGATGAAGTTGCAGGTCCATTTCTTCTTCCCTAGGCAAGAAGGCAGCAGGTCAGCACAGCAGGGCAGTAGTTCCTTTAGAACAGCAGTCCAGCAGAATAGCAGTCCTTGTAGCAGCACAGCAGTCCTTCTTACTGGCAGTGTATCCACAGGTCCAGAAGTGTACTGCAGAGTTGGTGTCTAAGGTGCTTCTTTTATTCACAGTCATGTTATGTTTATAGGATTTGTAAAGCGCATGGCTGCCCCTGCAACGGGGCTTTCCAACGCTGACCACTGTAAACCCACAGAGAGGTCTAAGTAGCAAACAGCCATGTTTTGAGTTTTGTTTTTACAGAGATGGTTCTGAGTATTCCTTAGATTGGGGGCATGCTGTTCCAGAGGGCAGAACCGGGAAGATGCAACTTCCCATTTTCAATCTTTTGAATCGAGGGATCACTGCTACATTTTATTCTGCAGAGTGCTCTGGCAGGAAAATAGTGAAGCATGAGTTCAGAGAAAATCGTAAATAGCCCTTTGACTTGTACTAACCCTTTTTTGCGAGTCTGTAGCCTGTTACCTAATATATAGTATAAAAAATGAAAGGAGAGAGCACTTTAGCACTAGTTAAGCAGTGGTAAAGTACTCAGAGTCTCAAGGCCAAAAACGAATTCAGCAAAAATAGTGAAGGCAGACTAGTTTGGTGATGAACCTACGGAAAGGGCCAAGTCCAACACATTCCATTTATCATTTTTCGTTGATGAGTACACAACCTTTCATACTCAACAATCACTGTGTCCATTTCATCTTCCATACAAATACCTACTGCTTGGTGTACGTCTACAATCTGGTGTATGGTTGTGTAGGCTTTACCATCTAAATTCATCAATTCAGTAATTTGAGAATGGTGATCACTGTCTAGACGGGTCTAGATGAGACTAGTTAAGCAGTTTACATGAAACAAAAGTATAATCTATAATCCACGTTTATAGCCCTGAGGCCAGGTGGCCTTTTTTGGCTTATCTGATTTGCTTCAGCAATTTAATTTCCAAATTATGCCCCCCCCCATTACATCCCAGTAGTTCGAAAACACAGAAATCTCTCCAGAGGTCGCTTTCTGCTACAACTTTGCTCTGACAGAATTCATGGCAGCCCCCACCAACACACACGGGGAGAGCCACTCGCACTCGGCAGAGTCAACATTATCCCAGCTCAGTCTTTTACCAGGTCATCAAACTATATAGACTATCATTCAAGAATGTGACTAATTGTGTAATTTATGTGTAAACTAAGGGCAGAAACAGTGTAGCATTGAACCTTGTTGATCAACTCATAATCGTTGTTCCTCACAAACTATTAAAGGTGGTCCAGTGCTGCTGAGTAATACATGCCTCTGTTCATGTGACAATAATTTATTCCCCTCAGAGAATTCCAATCTTGGCTCCATCTTTGACCATGCAGGTTAAACTGTGTTCACTAGCTAACATTAGTAACAGTTTTAATAGTAGGCTCTCACATATGATGCGCTCGGTTCAGTGCATATTGGCTCTTAATGTTGGTGTCTAGACCAGCTCTTACCATTAGACCAACTACCAAAATGAAGTGAACAGAAATAAACACAATAATATGATGCAACTACCTGTTTGCCCCCCTTACATCTAATTTAATACCGGGTATTTAGGCACTCGGAGGCCATATTTGAATAATTTGTTGCCACTCAGGTTTACGTTTGCACAAGAAGAGAGAGAGCTTGCAGAAACAAACTTAGTAGCTTGTGCAGTGTCCACCTCAGAGGAGGTTACTGAACTTTCATTCATAATTCACAGTAGTGTACTGTATTACCTTGCATGAACCCTGTTACAACTGGCACCATTGGCGTGAGTCTCCCTTGCATTTTTTGTCTCTACTTCCTGTTATGTTATGTTAGCCTCATTTTATAACGCGCACAGATACTAAAAAAGTGTCCCGGCGCGGGAGCCTAATAGCAAAAAGAGGAAAGACTGCTTGTGAACCACCGAGAACTCCTATCCAAAAGGCATTTAATGGAAGAGTAAGGTTTTTAGTTGTTTTTTAAATAGCCTAGGGTTATCTATGTTCCGTAACTCAAAGGGCAGGGTGTTCCAATCTCTGGCTGCTTTCACCGAGAGAGAGCAGCCACCAAGCCTCATCAGACGGAACCTAGGGACCGCCGCGAGGCATTGACCCTTCGTGCGAAGCTGCCATAGATGCTCATAAAACGCAAAACGCCTTCTGAGGTAGAAAGGCCCAGTCTTATAGAGAGCCCCCACACTTCCTGTGTTTTGCTGTGTGTTGGACTCCATTGTAGCTGGTCTAGATGCTTTGGGCACTTTGCCACTGCTGTTCAGTGCCAAAGTGCAAGTGCTCCCTTTGTAAAGTATTGTTATGGATTAGTGATTCCATGATTGGCTTATTTGATTTACTTGTCAGACCCTAGTACAGTACACTATGTGTGCCCAGGGCCTATAAATCAAATGCTGCTGGTGGGCTTGCAGCACTGATTGTGCCGCCCACAGAAGCAGCTTGTAAAATGTGACTCAAGCCTGCCATTGCAGAGCCTGTTTGCAGTCTGGGACTGCCATGTCGACTTGGCAAGTGCAGCCACTTGCCAGTCCCTAAACCTTCCTTTTTCTACATATTAGTCACCCCTAAGGTAGGACCTAGATACCCCTGTGGGCAGGGTGCATTGTATGTGAAGTGGTAGGACATGCCGTGATGTGTGTGGCATGTCCTGATAGTGAAATACTGCCAATTTCGTGTTTCACTATTGTAAGGCTATCTGTTCCCATAGGCCAGAATGGGGAGTTTGTTTATAACATCTTATAAACATAACTGATCCTGGTAACAAGATAGGAAAAGAAAGTTTAGTATGCCTGAACTCAGAATGTTAAGATGCATCTTTTAGTGAGGGTGATTTTTACATTCTGTGTTTGAAAATACCATTTTTAGAAAGTAGGTATTTTCTTGCCTAACCATCCAGTGTGCCTCTGCTAGGTTTGTTTTATTGCATGTCTGGCTTTTGGATGACAGGGGCTGGAGAAGGGCAGTGGTTTCAGAAGTCTGATGAGTCAGGGCTAGGCTGAATAGGCCTGGTCTGCATTTGGAGTGGAGAGAGTAGTAGCACCTTCACCTGAATAGGGCTGTGCCTGCCTTCCACAATGACAGCTCCGCCCCCCTGTGGTGTCTGGAGCCAGGGCTCACACAATGGAGGTTGTTGTACACTTGCAAAGTGCTCCACAGAACTGGTTTTGGCTGGGTACAGACACTCTCTGCCTTCAGAGAACAAAGTTTCATTGTATAAAAAGAGGGGCCCATACCCCGGAATTTTAGATCACTTCTGGGAAATCAAGAGGAACCTTTGCCAAGGAGAAAAGCCGGATAAGCTGAGGAGGAATACTGGCCCTGTGCTGTTTGCTGTCTGGGGTTGGCCTGGAGTGGCTGCTTGCTGCCAAGCAAAAGAGAAAAGAACTTTGCTGTTTGCTTTGTCACCTGCTTGAAGAAAAGATCTCCAAGGGCTTGAAACTGAGCTTGCTTACTGTTCTAAAGTCTCAGGGACACAAAGACGTTCTCCCTTCTGTCTTTCTGCATCTGGAACGGCTGTTTCAGCTGCTACAGAAGGAAATTGCAACACTGACGCCAGCGAATGATGCCATAACCTGCACCGAAGCCGTGGGCACCACTTCGATAAAAACACAACGCACCGCCCCAACTTGCACCGTAGGCCCTACGCCTGCTGGAACCATGCCGCATCGACTCTGAAGCCATCATCGAGGCCGTTGCCTGCAGTAGAGTCGATCCTCGACATGGGTGATTTCCAAATCCATCGACACAGCACCGTTGTAAGGAACCGCCGCCTCGCCGCCATATGTGACGTCACCTCCCCTACACAGTAAGGAACCAACGTCTCACCTCCCCTGCGATGCAGTAAGGAACAGAGGCATCACCTCCCCTGGGGTCGTAAGGAACCAACGCCTCAGGCGCCAATGAAGCACCTTCCCGACGCCGTGCACCATCTTTGCTTTCATCAATACCAACGAACTGTTCTCTGTGGGTCTGCTTGTCTCCAGACCCGACGCCGAGCACCTCACGGTCGGCACTGTTCTTTGAGATTTTCACCTGTCACAACGTCGTAATAACTCCAGGTGGAGTTATTTGTTGCTAGAACCTTTCTTTAAGTAAATAACCTATTTTTAAGAATATTTTTTGAAACTGTATTGTGGAGTTTTGTCGTTTGGTCTTGTTTTGGTTTAAATAAAGATTACTTATTGGTCTAAACTGGTGTGGGTGTCAGTTTGTAGTGTTTTCACTGTATTACTGTATGTGTTCACAAATGCTTTACACACTGCCTCTGAGATAAGCCTGTCTGCTCGTGCCAAGCTACCAAGGGGGTGAGGCGGGGTTATTTTAGAAGTGTATCCCCTTTACCCTGACTAGAAGCAAGGGTCCCTATTTGGACAATGGTACCTACCTCTGCCAACTAGAGACTCCAACTTCTAACAAACCTAACGTGCTTTCATTTCCAATGGTCAGAAATTAACCTAAAGCAGTATAAATACAACAGAATATACTATTATAGAATTGGATTAATGAATGAAGAACAAGATTGTCTCCTGTTAGTCATTGACAATTTTGAAAAAATTGAGGTAATTGTCTTACAGGTTTGTTCTCAAAGTAGTCCTAACCATTGCAGTGTAACATCTCTATATTTTCACACAGCTACTCTACAAAGGCCAGTTGTGATCACCTCAGGCGAACAATGGTACTGATTAAAAAATCTAGGGACAGATGTATGACGCATTTTACAGGTCGCATATGGCCCATTGGGCCGTTTGCGACTGATAAAATGCATTTTAAAATGTTCCAACCCTATTTTGAAAGTCAGTAGCCTATTATCCACTTGCAAAATAGCATTTGTGAGTAGCTATTAGGAAGGGGCATGCCAAGGGCGTCCCTTCCTAATAGGGTTTCACACTAGTATGTAAGAATGTTTTGCAACCGTGAATGCAATTGCAAAATATTCGCAGTTTACCACCAATTTTAAATTGGTAGCAAGCCATTCGCAAACCGGAAGAGGTCACAAGGGACCCCCTTTCCCTATGTGAATGGGGTGCCAATATTTTTCCAGAGCAGGCAGTGGTCCCAAGGATCACTGGCCCCTCTGTAAAAATGAAAAGAAAACTTTTCATTTTATTTTTTAAAAGCATCCAGTTTTCCTTTAGAAAATATGTTGTATACAAAAACTGCTTTATTTAAAAAGCAGTCAAAGACATGGTGGCCTGTTGTCCCCTGAAGGCCACCATCCCTGTGAGTGCCGGCAATTCCAAATGGGTCGCAAATTGCAACCTGCCTCATAAATATAAATGAAGAAGGTTCCTTGTGACCCACTTGATCATCGCAAACAGTGTCTCCGACACTGTTGTACATCAGTTTTGTGTTTCACTAATTGCAAGTCGCTAAAAATCTGATTTTGCAAGTCACAAAGCCTGATGGTCATACATCTGGTGCCAAGACAAAAACAGTAATTTCCCCACTAATAAAAGAGAAGGTGGAAAATAGAATGGATTTGGCAAGTGTTACACTCCAACCAACTGCAAAATCAGACTTGACAAATAATAATATTAATGGTATAGATAAATAAACAATCCACATAAATGTCAGCTGGCAATCCTGACATGGTTTGGCCAACAGGAAAGTCCTCAAACCTGGCATAACCCTGATTTAAGGTCATCAATTGGACATTGCCTTTTTGATAAATACTAGACTGTCAGTCTTTCTCTTCCAATTGATTTCCAACTCAGACCCTAAGATTAACTATTTGAAATACATTCTTGATGGAGAACTCTCAGCAGGCTATCAATCAGAACATGAGGATGCCTCTGGTTACCAAGCCCTAAAGTGCCTGATCAGAATCACATACTCATCCATGGCATGTCACACAAGAGCAAAGAGAAATTCAGTGATGAGTACCTGTGTCATAATTCAGATAAATTGATTGCAGACATCTGTACAATACCAAATCTGGTTTCACCAAAACAAATCTGTTGTACTCCTCTGCTCTAGCCTCTTTGCTAACATCCTTCATCACTGCCTTCTTTTATGTTCAGTTTACTGAGATAACAAGGGCAACATAATTGTTGTCTCAGCAGTTCCAATGGCCCTATTCTTTCTTACCATTATTGTCCTCAACAATGTAAATGTGATAACGCAAACCAATCAGGTCAGTATGTCAGCCACTGATGTTAGGTTTGCTTTCTTAAAAACTCCTCATGACAAGCCCAGTCATTCCTCACTCAGGGATGAGATCTGCAGTAACATACCCCTAACATTAACAAAGCCTGAAAGAAAACAGAGACAATAGAATGTTTGAATTAATTTTCATCCTTGTGAATACCAGAAGGCGTTTTATTTGTTTTCTTGATCACTCAGTAATTATAGAGAGAGACTGACCATATGCAAATCGTTCTTCGTTCTTTAGTGAAAAACTGGACATTCCAGCCCAAACTGGTGGACCATGGCCCCAATGACGAGTAGAAAGAGAAACCTAAAATGACTTATTGGAGCTCAATGGTAACGAGAAGACTGATTGCTATGGGACAACGAGGTACACAGCCCACATCTGGGCACACCTGTGCCGTTTAATATGACTGACTGATAGAAAGGTGGTGAGATAGTTTGAATTAACCTTAGCAACTGCTAATTGCTGTGGTGGAATTCAGTTTGACCAACTCATGGAATGAGCTGCTCCCAGAGTAATTACCAGTGGGTCAGATGGGCTTGAGCTTTTCCATCAATATTCGCTCTGCTTTCTAAACATCAAGCACTTAATTTCTGACCACTGATGCAACCAAAGCATGCCTCCTGAAACATGATTACCTATTTTAAATGTTTCAACTGCCTCTTATACTCCTCCTAGTTGGATATAATATCTTTGCGAAGAAGCAGAAAACGCCTTGAGGTTGCTTGACTTTCCAACTAGTGGGGACTTAGACTGATAGTGGGGACTGGACCTTTCTTACTTGAGCAGGACCAAAACTGATCTGCAAGTGCCTAGTCTCAGTATAGAGTGGCATATGAGGAACCACTCTAGAGAGAAAGCACGTCTAACCTACGCAGATCTCGCTGAAATGCCTCCCCATAGTAGAAGAAAGGACAAGTCACACATTACTCCTTGAAATACTAGGACTTAAGAAGGTTAAATGCTTAAACAAGCCTCCTTGAAACTCCATCTGACCAGGCATTTGGAAAAAAATCATCCCTATAATTCTTTTTGAAAAAAGATATGAAAATTGTCCTATTTTAACTCCACTTTCAACAGTGAAATGCTTTCTTTCTTATTATAATAAATGCAAACTTTATTTGAAAAAGTTTGCACTTACTCAACATACTATTCATTGAATTATATTATTAAATATCGCACTGTATAGCATTTGTATACATTATTTGATGTTTGCACGGGTTGCACCAAATTGACCATATAGAGATTTCTACCACCCATATCTTTTACTGTGTAAATATAAAATGCTATCAGATAAATAAATAAATGTCAAAGTCTTAAATTATTAAATAAGGCCCATCTAAAGCTTAGCCACAGTGTTTAGGGAAGGACTATTCTCAATCCAGGATGCTCTCCAGCTGGTCACACCTCATCTTCACTGCTCAGCCCAATCTCTCTGGGTCTGACCATTCCAGCTGCCTGGCTTCAAAGGCAAGTTCACAAAAGGGATTCAGGAAATGGGAGGAGATCCCCTGTGAGTCTTCTAGGCCACATATCCTATGAATCTCACCCACAGCTCTAATTTTCTTTGAGATGGGAGACACACGTCAAAAGAGTGGCATCAAACATACACCACATCTATTTTCCATGAGGAAGGCTTTACTGCTTTAGCAAAGCTCCCAATAGCTAATGAAAAAAATAAGTCGGAAACCATAAACATCCTTAAACAATTTTTCCTCTTTTGATGGGCATTTCTTAAAGTCACTCCGGATAAAACTATAAATCAAGCAATGTTAGATTTCCTGTTCAGCATGTGTGCATTCCAGTTACGGAAATTTGCAACAGTAGTAATTTTTAATGACCCATTTTGATTGTAAGGTTAATTAATTTATAATACAATAAGAATTATTTCTCTGCAAGGTTAGGGCTATTTTCTTTTCGCCTGGAAAAAAAATCCTTCTTTCCCCTATAAATAATTTACCACACTTGTATTATAGTGCTTTATTTGTTATCACTCAAAAGCATCACATTAATGTTTGCATGTCCTTCACACTACCTCCCATGACACGTAACTACCTCATGTTTAATAACATATAGGGCCTGATTTAGAATTAGGTGGATGGGTATTTACTTTGTCAGGGCAATGGAGTAAAGTACTCCTCTGCCCACAGCGGGTACCATAGGCCACATTTTGAGAGGTCCATAAGCTCAGCAGATATCTCTTGCATTTACAGGAACCACAATCATGGCGGTTCCTGTAAATGCATTGAAAGTTTGGCAGATGGCTCCGTCAACTTGATGGAACCATGCAGCAAAATGTCAATGATTATTTTTCCCAAAAAGAAAATTCGCCAGCAGAATTTTCTTTTTGTAAAAAAAAAAACATAACTGCCTCGCAATGGGAGTTTCCTCCCATGGCAAAGAGGTCATTATTATTAGGTTGGTCCTAGACAGCGCTTGCACTGTCTGGAAGATCTGTTGTATGTACTTTGTGGGCTCTGGAGCTCAGCCTTAGGACTTGTCTGCTTCCGCTTTTGCTTAGGGACTTTATTTCTGTACAACTGACTCTATTTAACTGTCTTGATAGAAAATGACTAGTAGAGGTCACTAAAATACTAGAATCGCTTTCTGCTTGTTGAACTGCCTCTATTTAACTGTCTTGACACAAAACAACCAGTAGAGGTCAGTAAAATACGAGAATTGCTTTCTGCTTAGAGACTTTCTTTTTTATTTTTCTGGCAACTGCCTCTATTTAACTTTCTTGGTAGAAAACGACCAGCAGGTCAGTAATATACCAGAATCACTTTAGCATTCCCTAGATTCTAGGCCACAGAAACTTGTCTTCCACGAGCACCCATAGACAATAATTTTTTTTTTTTAATCTTGTGATTTCAGTGATATGACCACCGACAGAGCTTTGGACTATACCATTTCCTACTGAAAGGCAATATTTCTCTCCATGTGTTCCCATGCCTAGTGTGTTCCGCAGTTTGGTGCTTACTTTCCCTCCATGTTAAAGAACAGCAGATGTTTCTATACCCAGGCGAATGTGCTGCATAGCTAAAGACAGATAAGGTCCCAAAGGCGAGACGGATTGCATTGCAAATGCTTGTTATTACAGTATTCACTGTCCCTTACAATGGTCACCGACAAGTGGTCATTTGTTTCCCTACTCTAAACTTCTGATGGCCCTTACTGTGCTGGGCCATTGGAAGTGTATGTCTGTGGCGAAGACAGAATAATCTTTGCGGTCTATACACTGAAGTTCAGCCCAACTACAAATAAGGGCAGGCGGACCTTCAGTTTGGCCAAGAGGGCGCTCCATCACAACCCCGACGAGTACCCTCTTTGCCAAACTATACCTCAGGTCATATCCCGAGTTCACTTCCTTTACAAATACTTGGCTTGTAAATCAATGTAACCTTTAACTAAATAGAAACACAATTTGAACAAATCAGCTTATGAAAGTGTTGAGATATTTCTATGTCGCCCTCAAATCCCTCTTCTCTTCAAGAATAGCTACATACTGGACGTCATTCAATACATGTGGAATGTCCATTTTTAAAAGTCAATCTACCAGCATTCAGTTTGTTTCAACTTCCAAATAGTGTTTGCCAAGATTCATTTACTGCATTACCAAACCATATATGTAATTTCTGTATGTTATTAAATGCTTTTACCTTGCATGGTATCTGTCTCCTATATAATGTTCCAAAACATTTGCCATTTGAACAAGTATATCACATTTACACTATTTCATGTTGCATAATCTTTTAAATGATTTTCATCGCCAAATTTATTATGGGTGTGCACGTTATTTTAACTGTTGCATGTTACACTGGGGTCTGTTTAATTAATAATTAAATCAGTTCTAATTCTATACATCATTTATTTTTTATTATTACATGATTAAAAAAATAATTGTTTTACTTTAGGTGAGAAGATTAATTTCTATATGCCTTTTTTTTTAATAAACCCTGTTTTTATTGGCTGTAGATCTCTGTGCATTTTACTCCTGCTAACCAGAGGTAAAGTGCTTGTGTCTTCCTTTTTAAATATGATAGAATTGGCATACTAATAATTGGCACATTTAATTTACATGTAGGTCCCTAGTTATGGTACCATTTGTACCAAGCACCTGTGTATTAAATGCTACTAGGGGGCAGCAACACCCATTGTTCCACCCACTAAAGTGGACTGTAAAATATTTCTCCAGGCATACAATTGCAGCCTGGCTGTGCAGTTTTAAACAATCCTTTTGCCAGGCCTAAATCTTCCTTTTTAACACATATAAGTCACCCATAAGGTAGGCCTTAAATGTCCATAAGGCAGGGTGCATGGTATTTAAAAAGTAGAGCATGTATATTTAACATGTTCTGGCGGTGAAAAACCTCCGAAAGTCATTTATCCCAGTGGCAAGGCTCGCTGTCCCATAGGAAAACACCGTTTTATACTATGACAACTGATAGTGCTTAATTTCAGTTCAGGAGCAGCTAGGAAGTGATTCAAGGATTCATTGCAATAATAATTTAGAATCTAACTTAATGGTCAAGTCAGATTCAATATTACTATTTTGGAAATTATACTTTCCGAACGTTGTCATTTTCCTGCTTAGAACCAAAACAGTCTTTCTTTCAGAATAAAGGTTCACATGGTTGCTGATGCCTCCCCAGGGATACAAAGCGAATTGCTCTTAGACAGTGGACGAAAGGCTCTGGTGTGGGAACGTCCTGTTCTTCCTTGAGCAGGATGACCAACTTTTGCAGCACTTACTGGGTGCTTTACTGCAAACTATTTGATAGTACTCATCTTTTCCTAAATGCAACATCGCAGAACCTTTTTTCCCCTAGACAGAGCTCCCTGTGCCCACCCAGAGGTGTGGCAATAATAATGAGCAAACCCCCCCATTGTGGTCACTCCAAACAGCTCTGGGGCAGCTCCCCCTCCCACTGGGTATGGGGCCAAGCTGACTAGCAAGACCAAAGGCAGACAGGCCTAGGTGTGAGCTACATCTGCAAGAGACATTGCAGGCATCCTTTGAAGCTCAGGAAGGGGCTGAGAAAAGACCGCAGGCCATGCTGCTCTATGACGAAAAGCACCTCTCCACATTCAACCCCTTTGTCCACTCTCTGGGAGCAATCCAGATCTCAGCACAGGACACCCATCAGCAGTCAGGTGACACTGAACGCTGGCAGAAAAACCCCTTTTGGCTTAGGCAGGAAAATGACCACTTTCTAAAAGTATAATTTTCAAAATAGTAATACTTTTTAAATGCCATGCACCCTGTCCTATCTCCACTTAAGGGCAGACCTCAGGGGTGACTAAGCATTTAAAAGCAGGGTTTAGGCCTGGCAAAAGCTTTGTTTTTCCAGGTTAAAATTGCAGTTTTAAAACTGCACACCCAACATGCAGGGGCAGGCCAAAGACGTGTTTACAATGCTACTTTAGATGGTGGCACAATGGGTGCTGCAGCTCACTTGTAAAAGACACCCAATTGATGGACAGAATGCAGAACAAATCAAAACATTCTCCCCCAGTCAAGAGATCTGGGTTAAATCCATCATTCTTTTGATCACCATGCCACCCTAGTTTAGACCTGGCCATATGCAAATCAGTCTTGACCTTGTGCCTCATGGGAACAGTCCAGCCCGCACTGCCAAGCCACGTCCTTCCTGGACCGGAAACAAGCATCCTAGGACCAGTTTTGGGGTTTCACCCCTCTTCAGCCAGGATAGCTTGATACCAGTGGCACAGTGAGCCCAGGACCTACGTTTAGGCATACCCGGCACACTTAGGGCGAGAAAGCAAAAGACACACAATTGATGGACGGAATGCAGAACAAATCAAAAGATTCTCCCCCAGTCAAGAGATCTGGGTTAAATCCATCATACTTTTGCTCACCATGCCACCCTAGTTTGTCCTGGCCATATGCAAAAAAGTCTTGACCCTGTGGCTCATGGGAACAGTCCAGTCCGAACTGCCAAGCCACGTCCTCCCTGGACCGGAAACAAGCATCCTAGGACCGGTTGCGGGGTTTCACCCCTCTTCAGCCAGGATAGCTTGATTCCAGTGGCATAGTGAGCCCGGGACCTACGTCTAGGCATACCCGGCGCACTTAGGGCAAGAAAGCAAAAGGCACACAATTGATGGACAGAATGCAGAACAAATCAAAACATTCTCCCCCAGTCAAGAGATCTGGGTTAAATCCATCATTCTTTTGCTCACCATGCCACCCCAGTTTAGACCTGGCCATATGCAAATCAGTCTTGACCCTGTGCCTCATGGGAACAGTCCAGCCCGAACTGCCAAGCCACGTCCTCCCTGGACCGGAAACAAGCAACCTAGGACTGGTTTCGGGGTTTCACCCCTCTTCAGCCAGGATAGCTTGATTCCAATGGCACAGTTAGCTCGGGACCTACATCTAGGCATACCCGGCACACTTAGGGCGAGAAAGCAAAAGACACACAATTGATGGACGGAATGCAGAACAAATCAAAACATTTTCCCCCAGTCAAGAGATCTGGGTTAAATCCATCATTCTTTTGCTCACCATGCCACCCCAGTTTAGACCTGGCCATATGCAAATCAGTCTTGACCATGTGCCTCATGGGAACAGTCCAGCCCGGACTGCCAAGCCACGTCCTCCCTGGACCGGAAACAAGCATCCTAGGACCGGTTTCGGGGTTTCACCCCTCTTCAGCCAGGACAGCTTGATTCCAGTGGCAGAGTGAGCCCGGGACCTACGTCTAGGCATAACCAGCTCACTTGTAACATTTAATTTATAGGCCCTGGGCAGTGGCAGCTGATACCTACGGGGAGTGGTAGGGTGGGCAAATGAAAGGTGGGTGCCGGTGCAACATATCATCAAAACATTGCCGACATGCATTACATTATAGTGCCTTTAAAACTGTCATTCATTGTATGTCGAAGATTTTGTGCACATACATTAGATACATTACAGACATTTAAAACATTTAAAAAAAGAAAAGAAAACTCACTTACCTTGGGGCACGTCCTCGCTCCCATCCGGTGTCCTTCACTCCTCCAGCAAGGGCCCCAGGCAACTCCCCTAATCAATCCTGGTGCTGCTCTCAACCAACATGATAGCTGCGCCAGGATTGGATGGAGCAGAATCTCTCAGCTCTCCAAAGAGCATTGGAGGCCTTTGATCGGTCTCAACAAAGCTGTCCAAGACAGCTGGGTTAAGAGGTTTAAAGTGCGCATGTCTGGCAGTCCATCATAAGACGGGCGGCCAAAGGGACATGCGCACTTTAAACCTTTGCCCATGACTTCTTTCTGCTGCTGTCAGACAGCATCTGCCCCGCCCTCATCCGCTCGGCTTGGAACGGGGTTATTGAAGATCAAAATGGTAATACATGAAATGTATTACCATTTTATTTTTCATCTCTGGGGCATAGAGGACATTTCAATAGATGGGGCGACCCTCCTCCGCCTTAATGGAGGTTCCGTCCCTGTCCCTGGGTACATATAGTACCATATACTAGGGCCTTATAACTAAATTAAATGTGTCAATTAGGTATATGCCAATGTTATTAGTCTTAAAAGGAAGAGCACCAGCACTTTACCACTGGTTAGCAGGAGTAAAGTGCACAGAGTCCTATGGTAAACAAAAACAGGTTCTACGAAAGAAGGCAAACTCTGGGGTAATACCACACATAAGGTGGTCATATCGCAGACGTGTCAATATGAGTCATTTTAATGTATTCTTTAATGGAACCTTTTTTTCATTTCCACCCTGATAGCAGGGTAACAGAAGCTGGCACCATGCTTTCAGGCAAAAAACCTTAGTTGCCATGGCCGAAGCATATTATGTTATGTTTTATGAGTTTATACAGCTTTCACTAACTAGAGAATGTTGTCCTGTTGCTAAGCCTGAGGCAAGATTGAAGACACCCTCTCCCAGGAATTCTAACCATGGGGTAATCAATGGCCACATTTTAATTTAGCTTTATTGTTCTAAATGTTGCAACAATAAATTAAATATTAATCACCCACATGTGTTATCTTATGAATGAACCCAAATACAATATGCATTATCCTATGATAAAAATGTAGAAGATGAAAGGCCTATCTGTGAACACAGGTTTAAATATAGCTATGAAATTAGGGCTGAACTTTTTTCACAGAAATGGGTCTAGTCTTATACCTTACAGTTCTTCGATCTTATGTTGTTCCTCAAGATTAGCTTCTAAGATCCCTGGCCTACTTACTTTAATTACCTCTAAGGAAGAGGTATACACTTTGGTATCACGTTGCATTATTCTAATTACATGTCTCTTTTAGTGGTACCGTTTTGCTTTATTTGCATTCTGGGAATTAGATTATATAAAATATGTCATGCTTCTGAGTCAGTTATTAAAGGCTCTATTAGCCCAAAATAATGCAGATCATGCTTACTTCTACAGTTCATAAGAAATTGTAGTGCACTTACCACTTTATGCTGGTAGTGAACACAGCTTCTTCAAGTCACTAACATATGGTTGAGCAAGGCTTGCTGCATTTTACCTCCTGGACATTGCTTTATTTTTCACGTTGTCTTTGATACTCTGTCAAGGGAAATATCTAATCAAAAAAGAGCATAGTGGTGGTGTTCTTTCAGATTGACAAGTTTAGCCACTTTATTCCAATAACAGTATTATTCGTACAAATAATCATCTACTAAGGAAAGGTCTAATTCCACTGAACACTTTGAGGCTGATTCCCAAAGGTAAACTTACACTTTTGTGTAAGTTTACGTTTTTCTGCTATTCCACAAAGGGAGTATCTTTACGAGTGCGGAGTCTCCGCACATAAAAATACCTTTTTATGTGTGGAAACTCGCACTCGTAAAGATACTACTGGTAATTCCCTTTGTGAATAGCAAATAATCGTAAACTTAAACAAAAATGTAAGTTTGCCTTTTGTGAATCAGGCCCAACGTGCTTGTTGTCAATGCCACCTCGTCTACCTCAAGGAAACAATATAAATCTTGAATAAGAACTTGTCTTCTTTAATTGAATACATTTCTTCGTTCAGCATGGATCCTTTGCCGCCCCTTTCTGTCTTGATAATGTCCTTCTGAACTTTTTAGGACCACTCCAAACAGCTTTAGCTGTCTGTAGACCTCGGGTTCAAATACTTGTAAAAAACTATGGGGCAGATTTACAAGCCCCTTGCGACACATTTATGCCGCCGTTGCGTCACTTCTGTGACGCAGCGGTGGGCGTAAACCATGTGCCATGTTGCGCCTTATTTACAACGTGATGCATCTAGGGAGGTGCGTCATGTTGTAAAGCCCTGCGCCACATTAAACCTGCGTCAGGTTTAATGTATGCAGGGTGGGTGTTCCGTCGGAAAAAGCCTCAGAAAAGTGACGCAGTGAAATCTACAAGATTTCACTGAGTCACTTTTCCGACGCCGCTGCGTCAAATCCCTGCGCCTGCTTGAAGCACAACTCCAGCAATGTGCCGCCTTTACGCCATCAGAGGCGTCACGCATCTGTTTATCCTTGCACCACGATGCGCCACATTGTAAATGCGGCGCATCTGTGGTAGCGCAAGCGTAAACTTGCGCAACACATCTTACCTGGCGCATCCCTGCTGATATGCAGGGATGCGCCAGTCCTTGTAAATCTGCTCCTATATGTAAGAAATAGTACAGAGAATTAACTTTGGGTCAGGCAACTTCAGCCATCATTTGTTTATGACTTGCTGTTGCTTGGATGGGCTATCAACCAACCCCATGACAATTTTGAGGATGTTGACATTTTTCCCATGAGGTGCTTTACAAACCCATATACATGTAGATATAGCCACCTGCAGTTTTCTGAACATGGAGGGAAGGTAGGAAAGTGAAAACTAAACTTAGAAAGGGCTAACATCTTTACTGCATTTAAACGCTCAATTAAGGTTACATGTAGTCTATTTCATTTGCTAAGTAGGGTTTTCTTCTGAGAACACAGGTTTGTAATTGGATGACTTGATCCCATACCAGTAGTTACACACATGGACCTCGAAGGTGTCCCTTCCTGCACATAAGCAAACCTAAAATGCCGGTTACTAACTTACATGTGTGCTGCTTCATGCGGCACACATGGAAGTTACAAAACGGCATTTTTAAAATAAAGGTTTATTTATGTACAGGAAGGGACACCTTCCTGTACATAAACAAACCATGGCATTTTCCATGTGAGGAAAATACAAAAACGAGGAGAAATAATGCATTTCTCCTCATATCACCAACTTAAGACCAGAGTTTTCCTGGTCCTAAGTTTGGTGTTAAGTCCTATTTACGCTGCCCTTGTGAATAGGGGGCAGCGTAAATATCAATGGATGTTCCGATGGAATGGCCACCACAACACTCACTTCACGCCCCTTTCACGCTAAACACAGCGTGAAAGGGGGCCTATTCACAAGGCAGCGTTAAGCGACTTTTATGTGGCTTAACGCTGCTGTGCGAAGATGGCCTGGTATATGCTGTCCACTAGTTATAGAAGGCACCTTGCACCAGTCCAAACGACCCTTATTGATGATTACGTTAAAGACAACCTTTATTGAAAGCTATCCTAGTGGTAGCTATGGAGAGCAGCCTTCAGGCTAAATCTCGAAGGAATGTAAAGCAGCTTGGTTTACCAGATTATAACCTCCTGAATGACCAAAGGAAAGTAGAACCACACAAATAATATATAAAGTATATGTATTTATTACTAAACACTCTCTACGAACCTCTTTTTGAGATTAGAGAACAAGGCACATAATATTAAAGCACTAGAACGACAGAATATAGCACAATACACAGTGGGCTCCAGGGGGGGACCAAACCATATACTAAGAAAGTGGTATCACAACCACGACTTGACTAGACACAGTGCCTAGAGCACGTAGAATCGCTGGGACCCCAAGGAACCACCCAAGGTAGTGACACAGGGGACTCACGGGGGACGGGTGCAGTGTGAGAACACAGACGCGAGCTCCGTGCAACTCTATGGGAAAGTATCGGTTGGAATTTCAAAGATTAAGGACACTTAGGAGAGGACTTCAAGCAAACCCTTAGGAACATAGAAGGTTCAAATGCCAGCACCCTTGAGAGTACCGAGGTACCCATGTTACCTATCCCAGGAGAGCCGGGTGCATAGGGGTCAAGTGGTGTCGGAAACGCTTGTTGATTTCAATGGCGTGATGCGAAGAAGTGCTGCTGCCGGGAAGATGAGAACTGTCCGATGTGATCCAAGCCTGGATCAGAGCTGAGGAGAACCTGAAAGCAGAGAGGAAAGAGTCTGGGTCACTTCACAGAGACCAGGAGCACGATAGACGAATGCCCACCAATTATGGGTGTTTCAGGTGAGAAGAGGTGAAGCTTGACTCTGCAGCCACGGGGACCAGGAGACGTCGACGAAGTCCAAAGTCCAGAGGTGAGCTGTCCCATGAAGGATGTTGAGTGCTGGGGGGTCACTGTCCGGATTGAATACCAACAAACCTTGGCAACTGCAACCCATGCGAGCAGAGGAAAGATGCTTCAGTGAGGACCAGTAAGGTCCTAGGGACTCTCCAAGCTATGGAGAGTCAGGGCATGTCTGGAGCAACCGGGAAAGTCCCCAGAAAGTCAAAGTTACATTGACAGGGACCCACAGGTTGATAGACCAGGGATCACGAAGGGACCTCAAGCTGAATCACAAAATACCAGCCCACTGAACACAATCGTGGAGTGTAGGCCAGAAATCTTCAGTGGAAATACTGCTCGGGGTCAGGACTACCAGTAGCCCAAAGCACAGCCTCAGGGGTCGCCAATTGCATAAGCTGCTGTGAATGTACACGGTGCCCAGGGGTTCGGGTTGCACAGTCCCCACGAGTGATGTAGATCTCAGAATTGCTGAGAGCACAGATCAACCTCAGAGACCACGGGAACCCACCTCCTGTGTTGCAGAAATCTTCTGAGTCCTTCAGGAGCTGCGTAGATGCAAACCGGTCAGATGCGTTTCAGGTGCCTGCCTTGCAGTGGAGTAACTCTTTTACCCCAAGGGAGATTCTTCAGTCATCCAGTTTTGTGCAGATCGTGGAAGTACTTGGTTTCTGTAGCAGAGTTTAGTCCAGGTAAAATCTAAAGTCCTGTAGTTAGGGGTTCCTACTTTATACCCAAGGAAAGGGAGGGACAAACTCTGGGAACCCACCTATGGGAGGGTCAGGACAGAGGGGTGGCTACACCCATGTCCTTTGTCCAGTTTCGTGCCAGAGCAGGAGCAAATGGCTCCTGCAACCGGTTTGGGCTGGATTATGCACAGGGACACCAAATGTGTCCCCAGTGCAGACATCAAAGCACTCTCAGAGTGCACCTACCCAGCCCCAATACACTAAAGCCTGTCTGGGAGGTGGTCACACCTCCCTGTAACAGGAAACCTATTGGCCAGCCTTCCCCTGCCGGAGTTTCATCCTACAGCAGGAGGGCAGACTTGTGTCTTTTGCTGGCAGCATCCATTTTGTGATGTCAGGGTCAAAAAAGCTGGTACCGGGTGTACCGGTGTTGTCATATTTCTCCCTCTAGGAGGGTGGAATCATACCTCCCACACCAGTTACTCATGTGGAGGTATGATTCCAAGGTGTTTGACACCAAACACGATATGTTTCCTTGCAGCCATTTTAAAGTTAGCATTTACCGCGAGGTTATAATGCACTTAAGTATATATGGTTGGCTGCATCACAAACAACCCCGGAATATAGGTTCCGGAGGCTGCAGAGGTGCACTGCTCATGCATGGGCACCCCCTCACATAAAACCCAGCACCATGCTTTCAGGATTGATAAGGCCTGCCATAGGGGTGACTGATAGGTTTATATGTGCAGTGATAAGGATAGATATAGTGGACCTATACCTAAGTAAGGGGTGCATGCACCACCTTACACAGGCTGCTGTAGCAGACCTATGGTGTCATTTTGAATGGTCTCTCAGGGGTGGCATAATACATGCTGCAGCCCCTGAGAGGCCTCTGGGGTACCTATGCCCTGGGTATATAGTATACTATATACTAGGGACTTATAAGGGTACCCCAGAATCCAATCTGGAGTGTACCTAAAGTACATGCAATCAATTTAGAGGAGAAAGCAGATAGACTGGGGTCCTGAATAGCAGGATCCCAGTCAGACTAAGCCGTAAACAGTGAAACATCAGCAAAAAGTGGGGGTAACTATAAGCAGCAGATCCTACTCTCCTACAGCTGCCTTGTGAATAAGGCGAGTCCCCTATCGCCACCACAACGTCACTGAAAGTGATGTTGTGGTGGCGGTAGGGGCATGTGAATATGCCCCATAGCTTTCTTTCAAAACCAATGGCATCTTTTTGACTGTAGAGAGCTCAAACACCGGCTTTGTCACATGGGAGCAAGAGTTCAACACAGACAATAGCAGCCAACCAGGTTACATGGTCCAGTGACTTTTCTGCATGTACCACGTACATTGAAAGAGTGTTTTTTAACTCAAATTCAGTATTTATTGTGTGAACTGATGTATATGTAAAATCGAACTGCACCCCACACCCTGTCTAACACTTTAGAGGCACTTTACTTCTTTCGGCTATTCACCAGTTATACGTGTAAAGTTACTGAAATTTGTAGCCTTATTTGCCACCACCTGTGACATAGGGGGGGGCGGCAAATTTATGAGTGTAAATTACTACTGCCAAAAAGGAACAGTAGGAAGTAAATGTAAGATATAGAATAAAATAAGCTGTTGAAACTTAAAATATATATTTATGTTTTTTATTTTTTTTTGCACGTTTACTTCATTATTTAGATTTATAATTACACAGCCTGCACAGCCTGGTATGGCGAGTGCTTCCTCACTTCTGTCCTATTTCACCTATGTCAAGCTGAGCAAAACGGAGTCTAACATAATCTCTTTTGAGAAATAATTGTGAAGTCTCTGTCGTTAATACAATATCACAAAGTTTGACAAAACTTTAAATCCTGCTCATCATGTAACTACTGGTCGGAGGAAAAATAAAATATTAAAAAAAAAAAAAAAAAAAACTTTAAATCCTGCTCATAAGAGTGGAGGCACGTTTTTTTTTTTTTTTAAATAACTGAAAGTGGTAGGGACAAAAAGCTGATACTCGGGAATTGTGCAGTTCCAGGGAGTCCAAAGAGCTGGTGTGAATGTCATAACGTCTTCACTTATTTGTCACACATTTTTCAGACTCTGACCATAAGAGTGATTTTAAAGAGCCCTGCCTTGCAATTTTACACATTTTTCTAAATTGGCTATACGCTATGCTTATACTGTTGACTGCTTTATTAAATTAAATTCTATTCGGTTCTCATGTCTGGTAGATAGAAGGTGGAAAAGTGTGATTCATTTCAATAAGACAAAAATTGAAAGGTGTAGAAGCACATATTCAACTAGACAATTCATGCAGAATACAGCAAAAATAAACAATGAGATGAGGCGTACACATGAAGAACATTTAATTCAAATAAAGCTGAGAATTTTTTTAAAAAACAAGATTTATAAGAGAGTGATGGAAGGAATGCACTTTGCTTTGATGGTGTTTAACAGTGCTGTTCATGACGGCCAACTCCGGTTGTTTGCGAACTTAAACAAGGCAAACGATAAAGAAGATGTTTTTGCCTTCATTTCCGCCTGGTGCTGGGCAAAACTATCCGTGCTCTGGAGCCAAGCCCCTCGGTACTCATAGGATGTAGCCCTGGTATGCTTGCTCTTTGTTCAGTTGTCAGCTCTGCCTTGAGGACTTCCTCTTACTAAAGACTGACACGTTTGATTTCTCGTGATTTATTGTTCCCGGTACAATAGGATGCGAGGCCTCTGGGGGGATTCTGTAATCCCACATTGGTTGTGTCCAGTATTACCGAGTCATCCACCTACAGAAGCATTGGTATGGGGAGCCCTTCTATTCTAAGGCGGCAGACTCTTGCATTATCTAGCGCTTTTGCGATGTCAGAGATATAAAGATCCAATCACAGTAAAGCTGAAACGCAACCCTGTTTAAAGCCCCAAGTAATGAAGATGGTTTTGTGAAGGAGCTTTTTGTCACCGAATCCAAGCGTCAGAGTACAATGCTTGGAGGCTTTTAGCAGTCTATCTCTCGTGTGTCCATCCAATCGGAAGCAGTCTTAAAGTCACTGAAGCATTTTCCTTTAGCGTTTTATATAGCGCAAACTAGACAGAAGGTATCAGAGCGCTTTATGTGAGCACCATTTGTGTTACACAAGGACACATTCATTTTTGTTAGGCACAGGGAGATTAAGTGATTTGCCCAATTAGCATGAACGGCTCTTGATCCCTTCTTGTGTAGGGGACAGTGCTTAATTTGTAACAAAAAAAAGCAAAAAACCACCAGGGCCCTCATCAGTAGCCCACTGTAACTTGCACCACCCATTGCCCCTACCAGCGCTGCCAATGACAGTGCCAATGCAACTACAAAGCATCACACTCCTTCAAGTGCGACAATTCATACTATTCCAGGACCCCAAAGCTATAAGAATGGCTTGGGCAGCACGTATTAGCATTTTTTTTAATGTATATTGAATTAATATACAATTGTTATTGTGCACATCTGCAAATTAGACAGACAGCGCCACCCTGTGGCAGACTGTCATAAGTGCAGGTACTAACAATTAAGTGTCGGTGAAGAGTACCGGAAAGCACCGGCTTAAATTAGACACTGGTAGTTGACAGAGAACTTTCTATGAAGTTGGAAACAGGGCTGAGAAATAGGAGATGTTAAATGAGGGGTGCAGGAAGGATGATCAGTAATCCTCAGCAGACTTAAACAAGGATGCTGGGAAAGAGTTAGATCCAGAGGAACCATTGCGCCTTGATTTACAAATGTGACTTGGGCCTACCAGAGCTGGGCCTGTGGCACGCATTGGCCCTTCGTGTGCCGCTGGGACTGCCATTGACGCGCTGCGTTGGAGGGACAAATCAGGCTCTGACTGACTATGTTTTGCTGCCGAACGATACGGGGGTGAGTGAATCTTGGCGGGCTGAAGACATCGAAGCGCCACTGCCCTGGCTCGGCCTTCTCAACGTGCAGAGCTGGTGCTGGGGCCGTGGCCTGTGGTGGTGTGACAGATCATATGAGGGCAGTTGTAGCGCAGAAGAAAACCTTTATTTCAGATTCCAATGCCCACAAAGCACAGGGACTGGCCAGCTGAGATCCCAACAACATACACACTGCTGTCTTGAATCTTCACTGCCGGCTTGTCGAACGTGCTTGTGTGCCAAATCAAATGATAACAATAGTACCTTACATCACCATCCCCCCTATAAAAATGGAAAATAAATAAATAAATAATCCTAAAGTAAGTCAGAGTGTAGCAATAAACATGCTAAGCACAAATACAGCCAATGTGCACAATGTGAACAACAAACCATCTTGAACACAGTATAATATTTAGGATATTGTAAAATAGTCAAACCTCTTGGGAACATTGACGGTATGGGAACCCACAGAGCTCATTCTCATACACACCCGGTCACACAGTCAATCAATTCTTCCAGAAGAACCCTTCTCAACATGCACACAGTTACCTTCGACCTCATTGCTACAATGTATTTCAACACTTGAGGGTTGTAACTATTGTGTCCAATCAGCGCTTTGAAAAGAGCTTTTACTTTTGCTCATGATACACACTTGTTCTAGTGTAAGCTTCACTACTGCCTCTTGGTCCACCACCCCTTACCCAACACAGTGCAGCACCCTTACTGACATTGCCCACTCGCACAGGTGTGGATAACTTTGACTCGCTCTTCTTAGTTCTGACAGGATTTTAAATCATGGCTCAGTCACCTACCTCTGAATCTACTACTACTTGACCATGTTTTTTGTCAAAAGTTTGCATCATGTTTGCCTGTTGTACTAACACCTTTGAAGCGATGTCATCTCTGCTTGGACAGACATGCATGTCTTTGTGAGTGCTCTCACTCAACCATGAGAGAAACAATGGTGTGTGCACATCAATGCCCCTCAACAATGAACAAGGGCTCACACTAGTGGGGCAATGTGGGCACATATTATAAGTCCAGACTTTCTGAATGACAAAAGTGCCCACATCTAACCCTGAGGCCAAATCAGTCTGTACCCCTCTTAATGACTCTGTTACCACGTTCAACCAAACCATTAGAGGAAGGCGAATACAAAGCTACTTTTAGTTGTTGATATCCCTGCAGGATAAGACTCTCCGCATGCAGTCGGACACAATGTGCATACCATTATCTTTAACCATGACCTTGGGTGCGCCCTCAATGACAAAAATGTGTTAAAAAAACTTGATAACTGTCTTAGTGTCTGGTCATTCAACAAATGGTATACTTCATATTGCCTGGTAACTTGGAATAATGCCCTGAAAAATCGAAACCTACTTTTTACCAAGCACTCCCAGGAAAAGGTGTCAGGTGTAAGGGTGTCTGCATACTCCTCTAATGCTTATCAGATGGCAGACACTCAGGACACCTGTAAGTCAAAAGCTTAACCTGACCAACCAAAGCTGGCCACCAATAGTGCTGCTTGATCTTCATGCATGTCTTGGTGATCCCTAAATGGCCTAAAAGCACCTGAGATATTATAAAATTGTGCAGTTTTGTAGGTGGAACAAAACGGTTTCCTCCGAGTATAACTCCAACAACCACAGTTAAATCTTCAGCCACCTGAGAAAAAGTTTTCAAATCTCCATTTAAACACCTGCCCTCCGGCCAACCATGCACAATGTACTCCATAACCTTTCCCAATGCGCCTTCTTCTGCATATGCACTTTTCCAATCTTACTCACTTATAACCTACTGGTACTCAGCCACAGCATCCAACTGCGTTACATGCTCCACACCATCCGGTAAAGCATCTTCATCCTTCTCCTCTATAGCCCTGCGGGGCAAGCAGTCTGCATGAAAATTCTTTTCACGAGGAATATGTTTGATGGTGAAATTGTATTCTTTTAGGTTAGAGACCAGTCTGATGAGTCTGGCAGACGTTACTTTCTGTACAATTTGTAAGAAATATGTACTAGGGGTTTATGGTCTGTGTTCAGTTTAAACCTGGTATCCCACATGTATGTCCTGAATTATGTACAGCTCAAACGCATGCTAGAGCTCCCCGCTCTATGGTGCTATACTGACATTCATATGGCCTTAGGGTCCGAGATGCAAAAGTAGCAATTTTTTCAGTACCAGCAACTTCCTGACTCAACACAGCTAAAATTCACGGTGATGACAGAAGACAGATTCTCATGGAAAGCACTTAAAGCTGGTGCTGTTACAATCAAATATTTGAGATTCTCAAAGGCGTTTTCCAGGTCATTTGGCTAAATGAACTTCTGATCCGTTCCTAAGTAACACTCTCATAGGCTCAATAGCCTGTGCATACCCAGAGATAAAGCGTGCATAGCATTCAGCAAGCCCAAGAAATTATAGTAACGCATGTCCACAGGCGCCTTTTCTCCCTTGATTGCCGTAATGAGAGACATCTTAGGTTTTATGCCATTGCACACTCCAATATGACCAAGATATTCTAGCTCATTAGTGGCAAACTTACGCTTCTCCAGTCTGAAAGGCATACCTCTCTGCATCAAGATAGATAAAACCTTTCTCAGAATCTTGTTGTGCTCACTCAAATCCTTAGCGAAAATCAAATCTTGGTACACCTGTACGCCAGCAATGTCTCCAAACAAATTGTCCATGAGTTTTTGGAATACGCTGGCAGCAAATGCCAGACAAAAAGGCAGTATAAGAAATTTGCAAGGGCCATAAGGCATCACAAATGTTGTAAAGTCCTGTGAGTCGGTGCTCAAGGTGACCTGATGATAAGCGGACCTTAAATCGATAGTGGAAAACCATGTTGCCCCCTCCAGACTGGCTAACAGATGATAGATCTTAGGGAGTGGGTGGTAATCCACTACAATATTTGTTTTGAGAGCACGCAAGTCAGCACATAATCTGATCTCGCCAGACATTTTGCGTGCCACCACTATGGGTGCCACCCACTGAGAAGAATTTGTGGACTGAAAGATACCCTGAGACAACAATTCATCAAGTGCCTTCTTTAGCTCTTCCCTTACATTCTAGGCACTGAACGAACCTTGTGAGCTATTAGTTGAGCATCAGGGACCACCTTAATTAGGCGTTCAAAACCTTCCACTTTGCCCACATGTTTACCAAACAATGATTTAAAATAATTTCAGATTTTATCAACAGTGTCCTGTGTCTCACTCACAAATGAAACTGGAACATCACCCACCACTACAGGGTTGTCAGATCAGGGACTAAGTATAAACCCATTCGAGCAAGGTCCTGCCCCCATATATTGTGTCTGCCCTTCACTGCAACATATACTTTGGCGTTCGTCTCCCTACCAATGCAAGAGACTTTGTTATGTTATGTTAGATGGTATTTGTAGAGCGCACGGCTAGTGTCCCAGTGTCCCAGTGCTTATGAACCTCAGAGCTAGACTGTTGAAGTACCTGAAGGGGGGCAAGAAAAAAGCCTAAATTTGTTGCTGAAACTGCCAGGTTTTCAGCCGCTTCCTAAAGATACGTAGGTCAGACGCCTGTCAAAGTGTCGCCGGCAAAAGGTTCCAGACTTGGGCAACCTGAACTTGGAAAGAGGGGCCTCCAGTGCAGATGCGGGAGAACTTGGGGACAACTGCCTGATGCCGAAAAGATGACCTCAGGGTTCTACAGGGGAGGTAGTGTGTGACTCTCCTTCTGAGATAGTGTGCGTCCGTACCTTGTAAAGCCTTGAAAGCTAAAACCAAGGCTTTAAAGCAAATTCTTTTTCGGACGGTGAGATCTGAGCTCTCAAACCAAGTGACTTTGGAATTGAAGTAGTCAAGCACTTCAATCTCCTTTTCCCCAAACGTGTTATGATTAACATCTATGGGAGACCACGTGCAATTACTGCTTCAAAACTCATCAAATGTGGTGTCTCTCAGAATGGTGATGGATGATCCAGAATCAGCCATGACCAATAGTGATAGTCCCAGTGAGAGCATTTAACAGGCATGGGTGGACCGGTACACTCGAAGGTGAGAACAACATCGTTTAACAACTTCGTGCATGCAACCACACCCACATTACCAACATTCATTGTTTGTTTCACACTCCTACCAACACCTCGAAAGTGACCCATTTTTCCACACATCATGCACGTGCAGGACAACCAGTAAAATTACTGATGTGGCTCTTTGAACCAGATCTGTAGCAGGCACCAAAGGTTTTCTTGCCAGTGTTCCAGTATGGCTTCCCTTAAGTGTTATATATTACCATACACAGGGTCTCTAAAGAAGCGTTTTACCCTACCAACAACGTACGGCTTCCAAAAAGACAGTCTTTCACACTATTGTACATTTGGTAATGAGAGAGAGGAGCAATTTGCTGTTAGGACGAGTACCCTCACTCACCCGAAGGTGACATGCTTCATCATAGGGTTCCCTCCTCACACAAGGACTGCAAGGTACCTTGTGTGGGCTACAACTCCTGAATGTAACCCAGGAGGAGCTGAGGTGTTTTGATAAGAGAGATGGTAATAATGATGAGTGAGGTGCAGAGTGCAAAAAAGAAACCTACAGTGTCTTGCCAGCTCTATCCACTGACCCGGTTTCAAGAGCACATCAGCTCTGTCAAAACACCTCTGCTTCTCCCGGCTTACATTCAGGAGTTGTAGCCCACACAAGGTACCTTGCTGTCCTTGTGTGAGGAGGGAACCTGTGGGTGCTCCTGCTGGGGGAGCAACCCCAGGGGCGCTCACTAAAAGGCACACAACAGAGTAATCTCAGATACAGCGGACCTGTGCCTCTGCATCGACTTGAGGCCCCTGCTGTACGGGAGGCAGTGATCCCAGGTAGGCCCCGGTCTTGGACTGCAGCAACGATGGCACAAACCACAGGCAGTGCAGTGCTCGCTGATGTCCTCCCCTGGTGGTGGGGAATCAGTGTTGTGGGCAAGGCGGCACTGTCGCTCCGGTCCTCACTCCGGGCTCATCCATTCGGACCGCGAGCAGGGAAGCCAGACTCATAGGCTTGTGGAAGCCCTGGAGATGGTCCTGTGTATACTAGCAAATAAAGTACTCTGAGTCATGGGGAAAGACAGAATAGCAAGGCCCACGTGGCGAACGCCATCACACAATATACGACACCGCACCAACCTACCCAGAGAATAACGAAGCAAATGGGTGCAAATGATACCGAGGACATACCGGGAGGCAATTCGGAGCCATCAAGATCAGAGCTTTTGGCTGCCATACTGGGGTCCCGTACCTCCCTTGAGCATAAAATTAAGGCAGCCTCCATCAATGTTAACCTTCTCAGGACAGACTTAAGAAAATTGGTGGAAAAAGTCAATTCTGAGGAGAGCAACATAACCTAACTGCTGGGGGAAGTTGCAGTCCACAAATGCCAGAAGGCCCAGATGACCACCATCACGGCAGACCTGGAAAGGTGGTTCGAAGGCATAGAGGGCCGCTCCTGATGGAGTAACATCCGAGTCTTGGGGTTCTCGGAGGAATGGAAGGGACATTGACAGTGCAATTCCCGGAGAACTGGGTGCGGAGTGAACTTAAACTGCAGGGCTTATCCAAAATGTTTGTGGTAGAAAGAACACACAGAGCTCTAGTGCTGCCCCCACGGCCAGGGAGGCCTCCTCAGGCCATCTTAGCCAAGATCCTAAACTACCAAGATAGAGACAGTATCCTCCAGGTGGCAAGGGAGGAACCAGTCCCCCTGTTCAGCAACACAAAAATCTCTATACACAAAGACTACACAAAATAAGTTCAGGAGCGACGTAAATCATTTTTAAGTGTCAAGCAGAAGTTGAGGGCCCTAAATCTTAGGTACATGCTCCTGTACCCAGCGAAGCTCAAAGTCTTACACCAGGAGAAACCTCTGTTTTTTAATTGGCCAGAGGACATTTGGGAATGGCTGCAAATCAGAGGTGAACCTGCAGACTCTATCTCGGATGGCAGCCAACCTTGGACATGGAGGACACGCTCCGGTAGATCTTAACGTCAGAGCAAAGCAAGGGCAACCATCCCCTGGGGCTCCACAAAGTTATGATTCGTGATGACTGCACCATGCAGCTAAGCACCGTAGACTTACCTGCCACTGAACAGTGCTCAGAACTACAGGCGCAATCAGAAGGAACTGAAACAGGTGCCTCAAGCCCTGTGCCGGACTTTTTGCCTGATACCATATTTGCCCCGAAGGTAGGGATTGGAAGCGACTGAGTAGTGTGGACTGGGGTGAGTAATTGAGTGGAGCATGGATTGAAGGTAGCCTGCACAACTGCCCAGTGGATGTACAGTTGAAGCGGTTGCTAGTGGGGTGCTTGTTATATACATGCCCTACTCTGGGGATGTGTGGGGCAAAAAGAGCTCCCTAATGTATGGAAAAATAGACTGTCTATCCGTAGAGCCGCCGGACCATGTACACAGTATCATTGGTTGAAGATACGGGCAAGCGTGTCATGATGTATTAGATGTTAGTAGATCAGAATGACTGGCCGGGATGCTGACTGAAATTTGCTGTGAAAGTCCTGGCACATGCAATGGGTGGACGTAAATAGTCATACTGTTGCACTATATTTGTCCGTGGGTGGGTGGAGGAGGTTAGTTTATATTGTTTGTTTGCAGTCTCAGTTTTTCAGCAGCAGACAGAGGGTGCACAGATGGGGCAAATTACCATGCTACAATTCCAGATAAGGGATAGGGGGGGTTATAAAATCCTAACCTGGAATGTCTGTGGACTGGAAACATACATCAAAAGTTGTAGAGTAGTTACCTTTCTTAAACGCCACAAAATTGACCTTGCATGCATGCAAAAAAAACATCTAGATGACACAGGTGCCTCGAGATTGGCCAATAATTAGAGGGATCAGGTATATTATTCCTCCTTTTATACATATGCTAGTGGCACATTGATATGAGTGACTCAAAGAGTCCCTTTATCTCTCATATATATGGAAGCTGATGTAGGGGGTAGGTATGTCCTAATTCAGGGCACTCTGGGCTGCCACAACTTAATAACATTTAACAGAGCTGCTGATAGAGAGCGCAGGGATCTCGAAACACCTTCCAAACAAAGTCAGACAAACAGCCCTAATTTGTCATCAATATCATCGGGCTCTTCTGAAACTGGCCCCAGTCCACAGGGAACTCTCAGTATGGTTGTTGAACCCGGTCAGACAGATAATGGACAATAGGTCTTTTCAGACATGTCAGGAGGGACGGTGCATCTACCTTTGTGATTTATACCCTGGAGAGACCTTCAGCTCCTATGAGGATTCCGAGAAAAATTCCGACTCGGACCTGGTCATTTTTTGCACCATGCTGGCCTGGCCGAAATAGCCAAGGTAACATAGCCAATTTACCCTGCAGCACCCAATCCCTCGCAAACGCCTGAGATCCTAATAACCTGTGGTTCAGGACGCCACCTAATAGCATTGCTGTACAGGCTATGTATGCGGGCACAGCTGAGACACCACCCCATGCTCGCACAGCATGGAACCTGGACTTCGACACCCCATTGAATGATAGGGAGTGGACACGAGTTAACGAACTAACCCACTCAGTCTCTTGTAACACCCTCTTAAAGCTGGTACACTACATCTTCCTACATTGGACTTACCTTACTCCCAGGGACATGTATTGCATGTCCCGACCCGCCCAGATAGTTGCCCTCACTGCATCGCCAGAGGGTCTGACATTCTCCATTTGGCATGGCAGTGACGTCTGGTTCAGGATTTCCGGAGACAGGGGGTCGTCGACATAACAAAGACCACGCATTTGAACATAGTCCTTTCCCAACAGTTCTTTCTCCTAGGCAACATTAAGCGCCCAAAGGGTAGGAAGATGCTTTATATTTCTTTACAACAGGTGTTAGTCTTAGCCAGACATAGGGTCGCTATCACTTGGATGGGACAAAGGGCGCCCGAGATTACACACTGGCAGAAATATGTGCTGCAGTGGACTTTGGCGGAGAAAACCCACATCGACCTCAACAGATGTGATGATAAGGTAACTGACAACCTATCGGACTGAAGAGATCTGTGTGGCACACTCCTACATCCGGAATTGAACGTGAGCTCAATGGACAGTGACAGCACTGACGAAAGAGGGGAGTGGCACAATGGGTTAGATCCCAACCCTATTGAACTGAGGCATGTGGCATGCATGCAAGTTTTGCACTGTTGTTCCCTGAGGGCGGGGGGATACTGTGTGCCCATTGTATTGTTTGTCGTAATGCCATAATGAGCTACGTGCACTACATCTTCCACCATATGCACCACTGCTTGCAGTTTTTTATTTGTAATGTGTTACAAAACTGAAAAATAAAGGTTTTTTTAAAAGAAAAGTGAAAACACAACACAAGAAAATCCCAAACCAATTTAGAAAAGTAGAGTTCATTTTAATTAATAAAATGATACCAAAATGACAAAATTCCTATAAGTTTAACTGAGGATATGTAATTTCAAAGTTTTAGGTAAATATAACACCTCAAAGCACAAAAAGCCACTTAACATCATTTGGTCTTATGAGGCCGGACAAAGTGACAAGTTCAAGCCGACCGCGATGGAGCACATGCTGGATACAGGAACCAGGTTAGTCCTGCTAAAAAGGTGCAAACTGTTCTGTTCATAGTGGAGGGGCTAAACAGAGCAGGGAGAGCTTTGCATATAGTCATTGCTATAGTGCGAAGAGTAGGCCTGTTGGCATGGGCTGTCGTCGCTGTAGTCCGAAGTACAGATCACACGTTGCTGCTCGTCACTGGAGGACCTGGAGAATGCTGTAGCGAGAAGATTCGGGTTCACTGGAGCTTCAAGTTGGCTGTCGTCATGGGCGGCAGAGTCAAGGTGCAAGCAGGCCCGTTTGCGGTCACAAGACCAAAACTTCAGGATTTTTACTTTGGAGCTACTCAGGTTAGCCTGGGATGAAGTGAGAAGGTCCAGTCTTCCTTCTCAGACAGCAAGGCAGGCCTCATGCAGGAGGGTAGTCCTCTGGCGAACAATGCCGACCTCAAGCAGCAGGACAGTCCTCTGCTAGCAGCAGGGCAGTCCTCTGGGGGCAATGGAAGGGGTTCATCTGTAGTGTCCACAGGTCCATGAGTGTTACCTGAAGAGTGGTTCTGGAGGTCCTATATGTATACCTGGTGCCAAGTTTTGAAGTGGGAGGATTACCTATACTACCCCCACAACTGGTTCTGAAAAGTAATTCCCTACCCCTACCCCTCTCAAGGCTCCAAGAAGTCTGTGGTGGCAAAAGACTAGTGTCAGGTTCTTTTGCTGGAGGCAAACCCCTATGAAGTATAAGTGGGGCAGGGAACAACTCCAGCCTCATACATCCGGGCAGGATGGCCCATCTTGCCTACACAAACCTCAACAGCAGAGTCATTCACAGTCATGTGACTGAGGACACTTGCAGGAGGCACCAACAATGTAGGCCAAGAAAATGCCAGCTTTCTAAAAGTACCATTTTCAGAATTGTGACTTAAAATCCAACTTTACAATTAAAGAGGATTTTAATTCATAATTCTTTTCAGTCCAAACATGATATCTCTACTTGTTTCCAATCAAAAGTTAGCAATTAGCAAGTGTAATAAGGTAACCCAATGTAATCCAGTGGGAGGCCTAGGCCTCACAGTAGTGGAAAAACGAGTTTAGGAGTTCCATCCAAAACTTCCATCTAAAACTTAAACCTGCATGTCCTACTGTTTAAATACAATGCATCTTATTCTATGAGCATTTAGGGAATACCTTAGGGGTGACTTATATGTAATAAAAAGGAAAGTTTATGTCTGGCAAAAGGTTTATTTTGCCAGGTCAAAATGGCAGTTTAAAACTGCACCCTGCATAGAAGGCAAAATCCAACAGTTAGTGACTGTGATCTTTCTTTCTTTTAAAGTCTCATGTTCTTGTATTGGAGAATATTCAAAATTTTGGAGAAAGCGTTTTATAAATGCAATAAACTGAAATACGCCAAATGTAGGTATGCAGAATTTTGCAGCGTTCCAGCGTACCTCAGAATTTCAATGTTCCTCTCAGGTCTGTTATTGTAGGCTCGCTTTAGACAGATTTAGCTGTCTGTTGCAGACAGCACTGTAACCAATATTTGAACATATAATTAAAGGGGGCTTTGAGTCATCCCCTTGCTCATGACAGGATAGTTTTCTTGCTTTTCTGCAGATTGAAAGGCTTTCCTCTGTAGGGTTGTGTTTTTTCCATCACTGAAGAATTTACGTTTCACCATGGTTTTTTTGATTGATTGTGTGTATCCTTGTACTGCTGACGCCAGGGACTATATTTATGGTTCCTTCAAAGTTTAGCACTTGATTGGAGTGCATGCCTCACACCTTCCTCTCTGTTTCTCTGTTTCTCTCTTTCTCTCCCTGACACCCGCTTCACCAAGCATCCTCTGTTAGCCAGCCATCCTTACTTGCCCCTTTCCCCTTATTGCCTTCATATTTCTCCCATCCCTCGCTCCATCACCGGCAGCAGGCACTGCTAAGGCTAGGTGTCTCTCTTGCTAGCATTTCCTACCTCACTATCCCTGCCCACTAGCTCTTGCACACTGCTGCCGCTATTAGCTTTGGGAATGCTTGCAGTATCACACCATCATTGCCAAAGCCAATAGTGGTGGCTGCCATATTGGAACGTTATTTGTTTACGCTTCCAAGATTGCCGCCACAATGAGAAGACGTAAAATACTGAAGAATTTTGTAAGTACAGTAAATAACAGAACGTTCAATTGTGGACAACCACCCTATCACCTTTGCCAGTGTTTGCACAACAATTCTACAAGCATTTTACAATGTATAACATTAACAGCAAACAAGCATTTTCAAAGCATTTCCAAAGCAAGACCAATCTGCTTAACTAATGCTGATGGGGAAATGAGGACATCCCCCCTTTTGTTATGTACAGCATAATACAATGGTGGATGCATTTCCCTTGATGAAGCAGACTGGACTTGCCATTCATTGTGCTTCTTGTAAATGCTAAAGTAAAGATCTGAAAAATTCACTGCACAAAATACAATTTCAGATTAAACCAAAATGAGCAATCCAAAAAGTTTTGTAGAGCAGGAAATGTTCAAAGCTTACAATATTGCTATATGCAATCTACAAATCCAAATTGCACTGACACAGAGCTATGCTTTTTGAATTAAAAATGACAATTACAGTCACAGCGCCCAATTCCCCTCTTTAGCAAATCGGTTTACATGTCAGCATTTGTAAAACGCGTTCTAAAGATGGGAATCGCGTGTGTTGAGGGACCAGGCCTCAAGGCGCCATTGGTTCGTATTGGAGGCTGGGGAAATGTTAATGTCAGAATCCGAGCCTAATGCATTTTTAGAGGTTTCCTGCAGGTCTGGCTATTGTTCAGGAGATCCTAATAGCACGACGCATTAAACAGATTAAATGACAGATAAAACATAGTTTCCGTGAGGTGGTGTAACGCGAGAGCAGTGGGCCCCAGTGCAAGCAATGATAATGTCACCCCGCTGTCTGTTTGCACAGTAAATGGCAACAGCAATTGGTGTGCAATGGACTCGGTGTCAAATCTCCTGCTTCACAGTTGATAGCTACTCCCCTGCATCCTAATGATTTTCGGGGACCTGTGCATGACATATTTAGGAGCCCCCTATTCGGAACATTTGTGAATTTTATTACACCTTTTCTGCAAACTGAAGCTTACATAATACATAAAAGTATTAAACTATGTTAATGTTTTAGAAATTGAATCATACAGAAACAGCTGATTTATGTCTTCCCTTGGGGCCCAACAAGCCTTAAAACTACACTGGAGAGGGGGATAAGATGAGATAAATAGACACAAATAATATAGAAATAGGTCATCTTCCTATGGGAAGGAGGGGGTTTTATAGCTTGGGGTCCTTGGTAGTTGCACACTTTGCCATTGCCTTAAGACGTCTCTGCTCTGTATTTGTATGCAAATGTCAAACTTACTTTAAACAATGAGGCGTAGCTTTTGTATAACTGTGTACCACGAAAACAGAACAAAAACGTTGTAGGCGGTTGCTGCAAAGACTCTGGAAGAACTGCCGAACTCTAAATTATGTGCGTTAGTGGCGCCCCGGGGGACAATCTTTGTTGGTGCCCCTTCCATGACCTTCTTTATGTATTCCCTCACTACCACTCAACATGGTGCCCCTCATCTCTGCTTAGCCCCTCTCTCACATGCATTTAATTTATAGCTGATATAGCTACTCATCTATATACACTGTACAACGAATGGCCAACAGAAGGTCGAGCATCGCTGAGGCTCCAGGGTTGGGATCAGTTTTTAGTATATTTCCCTGCTTTAGTCAGTCTTCGGAAGCACTACTATGGCGGTTACGTTGTTACTTACCCCACCGCATACATAGAGAAGTCTGCTGTCCAACTGGCACCCATACCTTTGCCCCAGGACTCCTTATGGATCTCCACCTTGACCTTAACCGGTCAAAAACGAGGTGAGCATCTGAGGCGGACCTCGGCATGTACTGACAGCGGCCAGCAGCCCGTGCCTGGTTGCAACTTTAGGAGTCCCTCAGTCCATTGTGATCGATTAAGGCGTCGTGTTTACTGCCCGCAAGTTACTGAACTCAACCTGCCTGCTCAATTTCTGTGTTCATCGATATCTGGAGAAGAAGCTCGCCATTTTAGGTTAAGAGGGTGAGTGGTATGTCCGTCCCATGGCCTATCCTAGAACTTCTTGATCCTGCTAAAGTTTTAGATTCTTCGGACCCCACGCGCACTGCTCAATGAATATATCAATAATATAATACACTTTTAAACTAATCTCAATCAACAATGACTGATAAGTTGCATTATGTATTTTTCAATTCATGTGAAAAAAACTTTGATCTCCTATAAACTAATACAGAGTCCACTCCTGAAATAACTAATATAGAACAATAGTTTGTAGATAATGACAATTAACATTGTTTGTTGCTTCAACATAAAACTTTAAATTTCCAATGCCAGAGACAACAGAATCCGTTAGCCCAATTCATTTCGGGATGCACTCCCTTCTTCAGTGGCTGGAAAATTTAAATTGTTTCTGAAAATCACCTCACTCCGGTATCGATGACCATCTATATTCTGATTTAGCGAGTCAACCATATGTACCAAACGTTAATCAAAGCAGCTCTTCAAATAATACAGCTCTATCCTCTGGCAATCTAGGTCATTTGTAACAAAATGCCACTTTAAACTAACCCATATAACCTCCAACCTTGAATACAAGCTGACCTCACAGACAACTCACTTCACTTCACTCCATCTTCAAACTGCCACTCAGGTATTATCCCTGCCTACAATTCCTTGCTAGAGATCTAGACCGATTTACAACCACTCTTCCCGACCCAATAGACTAGCCAGTTAGCTAACAAACAATGACTTACTCTCCCACTTAGACACTTATAAACATACCCCAACTGTCAATCCTATGCTCAGTTAAAAAATCAGGACTATTATTACTCACCCTCCCAGGACACCTCACCCTTGCACCAGGTTCATAAACCAAGAGAACTTCAAACAAGTCCCCATTTCTCACACTTCTATGAAAACCGCTAAGATATCCCTTCAAAGTTCATTACTCAACTGTTGCTCGGCTGTCAACGGCATGGAGGACATAGCTGGCTTTCTACTTAACCTTGACTTTGACATCCTCATACTCACTGAAACTTGGTTGAACGAATACTCATCCACAATTCTTGTTCTACTAGTCCCCCATAGTCATGCCATCATCAGACTAGACCATCCAGGCTACTTAGATGGTGTACTAGCCTATTTCTATAGGAACACACTATCAGTAAAACAATCACCAGCACTGTCTTTGCCCTCGTGTGAATACCTTAGAATCAACATCATCCCCTCTGATAATTCATCCTGCTCTCCACACACGTTCTACCACTCTCCTGGTGACAGCCATATGGTCATAGAACAGATCATGGAAATTATCTTCTTTAACTATGACGATCATAACAAACAAATTAATCTTGGTGGCTTCAACATTCACTCAAACAATTCTAGCAACCCTGCCCAAAACAACTTTAAATCCTTCCTCCAGGACTTCAACCTTACCCAAGCCTGCAACAGCCCGACCATTAACAAAGAGGCCACCTTAGATCTAAACATTACAAAACAGAATTCTATACAAATTGAATCCATTCTACTTTAGACTAGACCGACCACCACTGCATAACCTTCCTACTATCTGAAAAGGCAATCACCAATATGGTCAACCTGTAAATGCCAAACATGCAATATTAACTCACTCACTATGGCGTCTTTTGCAAAGACATCCTACACTCGCCCTCATACATGGATGACACTCATGATCTCACTGAACAGTACACTAAATCCATGTCAAAACTCATGGACACCCATGCACCTATGCACCTTAAGAGAATCCCCTCTAAAAGATCCAACCATTGGTTCAATTGTTTCCTCAACAATGAACCTGGACACCTCACACTTGCTGAAAGAGCATGGAGACATACACCCTCTCTCTTCAATCTTAAACGTCTTCAACAAAAATGGAGCGCCTATAATAGGAACATCAGAAGCACTAAAGCAGCATTTGTTAAAAACCAACTTGACTCGGCACAAAATCATCGATAAAAACTGTTCGAAATCATCAAAAACCAGACAACTTGCATTAAGGAACCCGCACTCTAGGACATCAAAACACTACTGACTTGGAAACGCTTTGCCTTCTTCTTTACTGAGAAAACCACGCTAATTATCACCGATATTCAAAACACTACAAACAATCTGCCATCTGTCTACTCTTTACTTACCACCTTTCTCAACATGAACGAGGGCTCGATAAACCCTCCCCACACACCCAAAAACAACACCACGTGGAGTTCCTTTAAAACCTGCAAGGAAAATGACTTCTTAAAACTTCTGACTTTTCTAAAATACTCCATCCATCTCAACAACCCTGTTCCTGCCAACCTCTGGAATGATTCCATTTACCTCCTACTCCCTTTATAGATGAGGATCATCAATGTCTCACTCACTCACGGCTCCATCACTGACTGTCTCAAAAGTGGTTAGTTTACTCCTATTCAAAAAAAGTTAATCTCTGACCAGTCGGACCTTAACAACTACAGCCCTATTTCCAACATCCCAACTCTAGCTAAAGTCTTAGAAAAATGTCTGGACTTACAACTCCGCAGTTATATCAAACAATTTGAACTCCTTGACCAATGTCAATCTGGTTTCCGACCAGGTCATAGCATTGAAACGGCCTTGGTTCATACTGTTGATGATGCCCTACGCTCACTCGACCAGAATTAAACCTGCTTATTAATCCTACTTGATCTGTCAGCTGCGTTTGATACAGTCAATCATTATACCCTGCTTAACCCTTTAGAACACAGAATGGGCCTCTCAGATACTGCGCTAAAATGGTTCTCCCCTTTCCTTCATAATAGAGCTCAGCGCTCTCTAATCAACCAAGTTCTCTCCAATCAGATGCTTGTGTCGCTGGGTGTACCACAAGATTCAATTCTCTCCCTGATATTGTTTAATCTATACATGGAGCCCCTAACCGAAATCCTCAAACTGGCACACATCTCCTACCACATATATATGATGTATGTGGATACACGCAGCTGTACATGAAAAGCTCCTCCCCTGATGACATCAATATATGCAACAATATCCTGACTAAAAAGCAACATTAGCTGACTCTCAACCACCTCAAACTTAATGCCGTCAAAACAGAATTCCTTCTGATCTCTCTGCCTGTCATCACCCAAAGAATTAAAGACTGGCTCCCACATCTCAATGTCTTGAATTGTACCCCACACCTCATTAACTCGGCAAAATCCTTAGGTAATAACCTGGGCAATACCCTCTCCTTGACAAAGCACATCTGTGCCAACCTGCAACTTAACACTCTAAGGAAACTTAAACCATACCTATCCTTAGCAGACCTCAAAATAGAGGTTCAAGCGCTGGTACTATCAGAATTAGGCTATAGCAGTGCTACACTTGTGGGCCTCCTGAAAATCTCACTTGCACTGCTTAAGGCCACCATAATAAAATAAAAGTGATCCTATCACCCCCGACTTCCAATCCCTGAATTGGCTACCCTATGAGGCTAGGATCTACTTCAAAATTGCCTGCATGACCCACAAAGCGCTGCAACGCAATCCCCCTCTCCCCTGCCCCAGAAACTGACCCTATCAGGTGGAAACAGACCTTCAAGAAGTGCAAGTTCACTACTACTTAAACCACAAAACACTTATCAAGAAAGGCAAGCTACAACAGACCATTCTCAGGAATCACCTTAAAAATCTGGAACTCTCTCCCGCCCGATATCAGATGCAACCCTTCCCTTTCCATCTTCAGGAAGGAAGTTAAAACTCAAATTTCAAACAAATTTCTTTAACACTAAGAAATTTCCCTCCTTCCTCATGAACAACCCTTTCCTGCTTGGACATTGTTACTTCTTTGTTTTGCCACTCCGTTGCAAACACTTCCCTGCGCTTCTCCTCCAATCTATACACCGGTCTTTCTTCAATTAGGACTCTGTGCATGCTTATAGGTCTCTAAGTTTGATTTTCACCTTTCGCGTATGCGTCTTATATTGCACATTGATATATTGTCTACAGTCTTCGTGGCATACCTTTTATTTTATTGTTATCCTTGTAAAGCGCTCTGTCATCCGAAAGGGTCTTGTATAAAACTGTATAATAAAAAAACAAGTTATACAGAAACAACATGTCATACAAGTGTGTAAATCAATGTATAGAAAATGATTTTAGGATAGTGAGGACTACAAGGTGTAGGAGTCACATATCATCCATACTGCTAGGCATTATATGTTGAGTGCTTAGTTTGAAGAAACAAAGGGGCAGATTTTCACGTGGTGCGGTAACCAAAGTTGCTGCATGGCGTTGTATGAAAAGCAGAGAGCCCATCAGCATAATATCTACAAAGAAATGGTGTTGCTGTGCTCTACTCTAGTGCGGGCGTAGCTTAGGTTGCCTTGTCCCAATGTACACAGCCTTGCACCACAACGCAAGGGAGTGTGTGTGGTGTCAAGCATAGGCTGCGCAAATTCTATGTTATGACAAAAGTTGAATACTACAAGTTAGAAAGGTTTGAAGAACTCAATTTTCATTCCTCTCTTTCGGGTACAATCACTAAATGTATGGAGGATTGCGTACAGAAACTAACTACTCTCACTAATAAATGGCATCCTCTCTATTTGTCGTGGTGGGGACGATTGGACACAATTAAGATGATGCTCTCTCCCATTGTTTTGTTTACGATATCCAATATACCACTTGCTATTCCCTTGAAATACTTCAAGAAAATTAACTCTATTCTTTCTTCCTTTCTGTGGGGGCATAAAAAATCTCATATGTCTTTGTCTAAGCTAATGCGCTCCAAAAGAGAGGGTGGGGTGAACTTTCCAAACTTTTCCTTATATCACAAATCTTTTCTTTTGCATCAAGTTTCGCATTGGATTGATGATTCCTCATTCTCCTCTCCTCTCTGGTTGACCTTAGAAAATTCTTTCATTTCTCCCTTTTCCTTCAAAGAATATCTTATATTTTCTCGCAGACCCCAGTCTCTATCAACTCCTATTCTTAAATATACCTCCAAAATTCTTCCTTGCTTACATGCTTCCTCCTTTTTTGACCAGCCTATCTGGCATAACACGTCTATTCTAATTAAAAATAAACCAATTTTTGGGAAATCCTGGAGAATGTGTGGGCTTATTTGGGTACATCAATTGTTTCACCATACACAGATCATTTCCTTTGAATTAGCTGCTGTATCTTTCAATTTCCCTCCTACTTTTCAGGCCAAGTATTTGTTGTTGACACACGCATTACAGCAGGCCTATGATGTTCATCTTGCTGTACCTTTCTCATCAATTCGCACACCCTCTGTTGCATCTTCACTGAACTCTTTACTTCTTACGCATCCTAAAGCTTCCAAGATATACGCTTTCCTTAACACTCCATCCTCCCCCCGTACCAAGACCACGATAGAGACGGATTGGGAAAAAGATCTTGTAGCCTCTTGGCCTATTGAGTTATGGGACAAGTTGTGGTTGAAGATTCGTAAATCCTCTAGGGCTGCTAGCACCACTCAAACACTATTTTTTATTTATAATCGTCTATTGTTTTCACCACTCGCCCTCAGCAAGCATTTCCCAGATACCCCCAACAAGTGTTGGTCCTGCTCCTCACCATATGCTGATCTTTATCACATGCTTTTCAGCTGTCACCTTGTTCTTAGCTTCTGGAAGCAGGTTTGGTCTCAAATTAACAAGATTTTTTCTTCCACTCACCCCTTTTCTTATTCTCATATTTTTTTAGGGAGTCTTTCCCCCATCTGGGATCATTGCACCTGTAGCGTTAGAATAATTGATTTACTACTAGCAGTAGCATTCCAACAAATAACAAAAAATTGGAAAGATTCTACCAAACTATCTTATAAAGCTTGGTGGTACGCAGTTTGCTATAATCACAGATTAGATACGACCTTTGTTTATCCCTTAACCTTAGCTTCTAAACGACGAGAATTATGGAGTCCAGTTACAGTTTTTTTTTTTACTTAAGTGCTCGCACCTCTCTGTCCTTCCCTCCGTTACAGCAAGAAGACCTTAAACCTCCTTGAATTCCTGTTCTCTATTAACAAGATTTTAACTTTTTACCTTTTTTTTTTTTTTCTTTTCATTACTTCATTGTATTGTGAGATATATCTCAATTCCCTTTTTCATGCCTTATTCTGTATTAATTGCCAGTTTTGCTTATAATTATTCTTAATTTTTGATATTTTCCCTTATGTTATTGATATTACTTAATCTGTTATATGCTTTTGTTTATTAGCTTTGTATTAATCTTTTTTATTGACTTATTTTGTAACCTTTGAGCTTTCTCTTTTAATAAAAATTTTCTGAAACAAAAAAAAAGAAAGGTTTGAAGAAAATAAAACTTTTCTCCAAGGTTACGCCTGCCTTAAGGCGGAATAATGTTTTCATGCAAATCGCTTTCTACTATAGTTAGTAGATAGAGATTTACGTCAAAATCCATTCTAGGGTGCATGGCAATGTCCATGAACCACTCCTGATATGCTTCCATGATGCAAGGAGCGTATCGTGCTACTTTAAGTTACTTTAGGGCCTTATCAAACATAATTCAGGATTTGCACTGGAAAGTAAAACTCTAAACCAATTCTTTGCACCAGGTTTGTTTCACTTTTGTGACAGAAACCAAGCACAAAGTGTTAGTAAACCCGGCCTATATACTCAGGATTTTAAATAATGCTCAATGGATGGGGGTGTCATACTAATAGTGCTAGCCAATTGATTTTTTAGCAATCTCAGAATACCGAAAGATTGAGGAGAAAAACAATAAGGTTATAAGACTATGTCTAGCAATTTGCACGCAGTGCTGAGATACCAGTTCATAGGTCAATGTACATATTAGAAGACTTGTAACTTATGAACTCCAAATAACAAATGCATCTCTGTGACAAAAGCAGTAACCCACTAAGATATCGACACAAAATTCAAATGTGTGGTCCGCATGTCACATAATGGAAGCTTCACTCATGCATTTAATTTACTTTGCCAAGCGATAAAGCAGGGGTAAACGTGCATAAAACAAGTACTGGAACTAAGTTTGCCACCTTTCCCTGAGAAAAATACCAGCCATTTGTTCACGTTTGAAGATTCTGTGAAGGCTACTTAAATGGAACTTTAAATATAATTGTGTCTAATAATTGTTACTGCACGTTTCTCTCTTACTTTAAATCAGTCAGGGATCATTAGGGCTCTAGAAGACATTTCAGCATGCCTTTCTTCTTATATTTACTGTTTACAGTGTATACTAATAAGGGAAAAATACTGGCTTCAGGTGATTTTAGAAAGGGTTGTGTCGGTAGGAGCATTAAATACGTGCCTCCCTGGTGCTAACCCTAACTGAACCAAATATAATAATTAATTCCTTCTAACATAAGCCAGTCTGATATTAATGCTCGGCCGACTGGTACTCTGCTGAGACTGCCAGGTCCAATAATCGAGTTAATCGCAGACAGGAACAGCTTTTCTTTGTCACGGGCAGCTCCCAACAGGCAGGCGACTATACATTTACTGCAGCGTGCTGGCTAGCTATCACCTAATGGTGTGATTATGTGAACACCATTGTCCCTCTTTTGTTTCCACGATGACCAACATCGTGGAAATAAATGAGAGACAATGGTGCTCACAGTCGCAGGCTTTTGGGCATGCGACCGGTGCCAATTTTGGAGCGCGAATGTTATGTTATGTCATGTCATGTCATGTCATGTCGCTTTGTATAGCGCAGCTTATCGCCCGTGAGGGTATCCAGGGGGTGCAGTCAAATGAGTCCCCCGAGTTTGGCGCGCGGTCCGGTGTCACTGGTTGAACAGCCCTAAAGTCAGCACTCCTCAGAAGAATGGTCTTTCTGAAAAACTAAAGCTAGGCCTAGAAAAAGGGAAAGATTGCCAATAAGAAGAAGTTTAAAAAGAAATTCTTAAACAGAGTGTAAGGGACGTGGGTCAACCGAGTAACCTCAGAAAAGGTTCCTGGATCAGATGGAATCTGTTTGCCACTAAACTAAGTGATATACAAAGATTCCATGGAGCACTGGTGTCAAAAGAGTCTAGAAGGATCTTCTTGAATTTTAACATTGGGGAGCAGTGTCATTTCTTGCTGTGACTGAGAAGTGACATTTTAGTCTCCATTCTAAGGTAAAATGTATTACAGGTAGTCAGCGTTTTCAGCATATCATTTGTGTATTTGCCACAGTTTGGTTTAAGAAAATATATTTTTGTAGAGAAACCTGAACGCTCTAGACAAGGAAATTCAAGCAGCTGTATAAAAATGAATTAAATAATCAGAGATTCTAGTAACAAAAATTCTTCAATGCATTCATTCAAATATTGATGGTTATTTTAGTGATTGTATGTATAGCGGAACCCTAACGGCTAATGAGTATGCTTCAACTTAATAGAAGAAAAGCCTAGTTTTAGTAACAAATAGCGCCCTTTTAATCCAAAAAAGATTATATTGGAAAAGCTGGGAAATCAAACATAAAGCAATTCTCAACAAAAATCTCCAGAGCTTCGCAGTTGCAATGGGTGGCCAGATGGAATGGTGGCTCGCAAGGAGAAGATCTTAAATATGTAGGTGGAGGAAAATAATATGGAACTGGGAATTCGGATGTGAGTGCCAAAATTTTCTAAAATACCGTCCTCATTAAGCAAGACACAGTGTAAGTGTTGGTGAACTATTCCAAAACGTCAGTCTACATTTATTTGACATTGTCATAATAATCATTTAGTTGTTCTCTAATTACCATTCGACCAGAGATGCCACTTAATGCACCTTGTTATAAACCTCTGCTGCCACCATCAGTGACTTGTATCAAGGACAACATCCCAAGTGGCTTCAGACCCCAACATTTAATACAAAAACAAATTTGGGGGAGTTAATGGACAGGCCCTACTGGAGCCAGGTTTGTACTCAGGATATTAGATTGAAAGTTGCTGTAGTTTAATCTGTGAGTTTTCCAAGTATTGTCTGGCAAGTGGTAACTGTAGTAGACATGTTCAACTGCGGTTTATCAGTAAATTATTCGCTTGATTGCATATGTGGGGACCTGTCACTACAAGGTAGAATAGTTTGATTATCTGTATAAATGGTCAGTATTAACATCTCAATATAAAAAGCTTTATTCTCACTGATTCAGATACCTAATATAACCTAAATCAGAATGGGGGTTGCCATGCCTACCCCCTCTGAATTTTGTAATAGTTTCGTAAACATATTGTCTTACCATGAAGCAGCATCTCAAATTACTGTTGCGTAAATCACATTAATTCAGTGAATGAACACAAATTGTAATAACAGTGATAATTCTGGTTTACCAACCATTTATTGGAATAAATCAATTTTTAGTGTAAAGCATGTGTCAGCTACTTTTCAGACAAAATCTATCCTATCACCAAATACCACCAATAAAGCATCTAATAAAGCATATAACGCCTTAACAGTTCAAGTGAATAACTGCATAAATAGTAGGAAAGATGAGATGGGTCAATTACTTGTACAATCCACTTCTGTACCAGAATGTAGTTTCACTCCAGTCTTCTGATCCTCAAGTGGCTAAAAATGATAACACTTTACTCCACTCAGTTACACCAATTCTTTTATTTTGTGCAACATTTATGTTGGCAGTGGAGAGCAGCCAAATAACTATGACTCAATGGGATTATACCCCCATCAACAGGATTTGGCGCTTTTATTCTAGTTTCCAGGAGGCGATAGCAAGTTACCTCTTACTCTTGAGTTTTGAGAAGTGTGATTGCTCTACCATTGTCAACAAACCAATGAAAAAATCATGAGATGGCATCAAATCAAAATGTAGCCCCATGAATGTTTGGTTAAACATCTACTGAAATGGAAACAGCAGGTGGGGGCATTTGAGAATTATCTTATTGCTATTGATGGAAAGTAATTCGAACTTTAACACTAGGAAGCCTTCGTGTTTAATTCACTGGCGGTGGAAGGCCCACAGGTTTTTGACTATTTACCACTAGTGATATCTGACAATGAGGATTTTGTTAGGTGGGTTGAGTACATGAAAGCCATTAAAATGTTGAAGCAACATATAAGTGAGAGGGTAAGCTTACCGATCGAGGGACATCTTTTCTTTTATCCGGAAACTGGGCAGCCATGTGAGAGTAGATGAATACGTAGTTTCATTAAGTATTTTGCTGTGTCATGGATATTCAAAGCACATATATAGTGTGCAGTAGACCAACTGAAAGTTCACTATTATTAAAAAAAAAGTGCAACAAAGGTCGCTTTGTTACAACTATCCATGAATTGCAAACGCATCACAATGGCTAAGGTTATGACAAAGCTAATGTTGTCAGCACACACTGTGATAGGTCTGGAGGAACAAACAGTTATGCACCATGTCAATATCACTGGTTATAAGGAGAAAAAAAAGACAAAAACAAAATACAAAGACAAAGGTGTGCAGTGTTATGGATGTGGGTGTAAAACTCCTTTAGGCAATAATAGTTCTTGACCTGCCGTGAGTAAGAGGCGCATTAAATGTCACGAATTTGGACACTTTCCCATGGTGCACAAAGGTTCCATGGAAAATATTGAGCAGGTTAGTAACATTGAAGGTTCTTATAAAGGTGTTTGTAAAAAAGTAACTAGCCTGTTGTTGACGATTTGTGTGGAAGAGCATAAGACAGTATTGTGGAAGAGATAGAGATTTGGAGTTTGGGGTCCATGAGCTCAGAATGTAGCAATACATCTTTTTGTGAAGGTGGTTTTTAGATTGTATGTTTGAAAAGGCCACTTTTGGAAAGTATATTATAACAAACAGTGGGTCTGTCGGGTGTAGCTATTTCTTTGTAATTGAAAAGAATCATGTAAACAACAAATCAACTGATGGCGCAAAATTACAGACAAAATTCAACATTCATTTGTGGTTACAAAAGGAGAAAATGATTTACCTAGATTTAGAAATTTTCAAAAAGGAAATTTTTATTTAATACAATAATTACCATGAACAAGTTCAACAAGTTCAAAACCGGTCCTAGGATGCTTGCTTCCAGTCCAGGGAGAACCTGGCCTGGCAGTTCGGGCTGGACTGTTCCCATTGGGCGCAGGGTCAAGACTGATTTGCATATGGCTGGTTCCAAACTGGAATGGCATGGTGAGCAAAAACACGATGGATTTAGGCCCAGATCTCTGTACTGGGGTGAATGTATGACATTGTTCTGCATTCTGTCCATCACTTGTTGTTTTTGCATTTGTCACCCCGAGTGGGACGGTTATGCCCAGACGTGGGTCTCATGCTCTTCATGCGACTGGAGTCAAGCTATCCTGGCTGATGAGGGCTGAAAGCCCGAAACCGGTCCTAGGATGCTTGTTTCCAGTCCAGGGAGGACCTGGTCTGGCAGTTCGGGCTGGACTGTTCCCATTGGGCGCAGGGTCTAGACTGATTTGCATATGGCTGGGTCCAAACTGGAATGGCATGGTGAGCAAAAAAACGATGGATTTAGGCCCAGATCTCTGTACTGGGGTGAATGTATGACATTGTTCTGCATTCTGTCCATCAATGGTTGTTTTTGCATTTGTCACCCCGAGTGGGACGGGTATGCCCAGATGTGGGTCCCGTGCTGTCCATGCCACTGGAGTCAAGCTATCCTGGCTGATGAGGGCTGAAAGCCCGAAACCGGTCCTAGGATGCTTGTTTCCCGTCCAGGGAGGACCTGGTCTGGCAGTTCGGGCTGGACTGTTCCCATTGGGCGCAGGGTCTAGACTGATTTGCAAATGGCTGGGTCCAAACTGGAATGGCATGGCGAGCAGGAAAACAATGAATTTAGGCCCAGATCTCTGTACTGGTGTGAATATATGACATTGTTCTGCATTCTGTCCATCAATTGTTGTTTTTGCATTTGTCACCCCGAGTGGGACGGGTATGCTCAGACGTGGGTCCTGTGCTCTCCATGCCACTGGAGTCAAGCTATCCTGGCTGATGAGGGCTGAAAGACCAAAACCGGTCCTAGGATGCTTGTTTCCAGTCCAGGGAGGACCTGGCCTGGCAGTTCCGGCTGTACTGTTCCCATTGGGTGCAGGGTCAAGCCTGATTTGCATATGGCCGGGTCCAAACTGGAATAGCATGGTGAGTGTCACGTTTAATCGTAGGCATGAATGGGGAATGAATGCGTAAACTCCATCTCCCAGAATGCCTAGGGAGGATGTCTTCCTTCTCCTACTTAAGCCCCTCCCGCTTTGTTACCGGTGCTTGTCACCTGATTTCCAAATACAGCGTTGTCCGGCATTCTGACCGGCTTTATTTTTGAGCATTCTTTCCTGGATTTTTACGGAATCACGTTGAGGAGGAAGGCGCTTTCAGTCCCCTCCGGAGCGCGACCTTCGCTCTTGCCTCGCCCTGAGGGAAACAAAAGATCCTCATGTTGAAGCGCACGGACGCGCTTAAACGTTGCATTTTCCTTCGCGCTTGGGGCGCATTACTTTGTCTCCTGAAAGCGCACGGATACGCTTTAAACCGAAAGACATCCCTTCCAGTTCTGTGTGAGAAACGGAATACAGGAGGCGCACGGCAGCACTTCCTAAGGATATAGGAAGAGCTCCCACGTAATATTTAAAAGCGCAGGAAAGCGCTCTCTGCCTACACTTCTTCGTGCTGGGGCGCATAACCTTCACAGAAAGCGCTTCAAGGATTTTGGAACCCAGAAGGATTATTCCCTTAAGACCATGAGCTGCTGAGAGGCTCGGATTAGATTCCATCTGTACATTTATCCTACACGCAGTTTTGTGTTGAAAAGAAGAATCTTATCTTTTGAACCTTTAGAGACACAGTCACAAATTACCAGAGGTCTGCCTGGTAACAGATAAGTACATTGTTTTATCTACTTTCAGAACGTTATCTGCCTTTGTACTAATGAAAGGACTCTATCACTGAGAAAGAAGTGATATGAACATTACTTGTTTTCGTTTCTTTATTTTTTCCTTTTTGTGCCTTTTTAGGTCTCGCTGAGCCCAGCGCATGCGCTGGCTCGGATAGACATTTTGTATGTGTAATTTTTAAGTGCTGCTGGCTGGCCTAGCGCTTGCGTGCATGTGAGCGTACACGCACGCAGCCGTCATGCGCTAGGCCAGCCAGCAGCACTCAGGAACGTCTTTAGCACGTCATCGCGATCACTTTGGCTTTCACAGCGATCGTGATCGCGATGACTTTCGTGTGGCCGCGCACGGACACAACTCCCGCTTCACCCCATCCCCCACCACATATCGCGTCTCGCGGCCGCTTGTTTAAAGCGTTTTCAGTATTGCATACAAGCCATAGTTGCTGCTTATTTATCTTACGCAACTACCAAACATTGACAAAGCCAATAGTCTTGACTTGTTCGAGGTATGATGTTACTTGTTGTATCATATATCTAGATGCAATGACAGAAATAGCAAAATACAAGTTGGGCGGCACACTATGCTCATCACAGATTTTTAGTTTACGTGTTTTAAAGCCACGCCCTTAATCACACTGGCCGAGCAACTTTGAGAGAAACTTCCCCCCCCCCAGTTCTTTCATCTCACTTAAAGCTCTGCCTGCAGCTGGGTGGTGCTCTATAAGTTACATACTTTCACACGCAAATATATACATACAAACATACATAATCATTTAATTCCAAAACATATATTTCTAGTTATTGGCATTGCGGCTTATTTTAAACAGATTTGACAGTATACCTAAAAGCTATAGCAACATCAAAATGATGTCTAGCACATCAGGGTTTCCTTTGCAGACTTATTCCCATGAAATATATGATTCCGTACAGCATTCTCTTCCTATGGCTGATGGAACTGTGCCCCTTACGGCTGCTACAACATCTGCCTTGCATAACCCAGGAAGGACATTCTCTTAGACACGCCATACCTGTTGAGGGATGCCGCTTAACTTGCTTGAAGCCCGAGAGAAATACTTTCTGTGAATCCCAGGCAGGAAATTATTAACCTCACAAGTGCTGCGCCAGTAAAAGGTCAGTAGAAAGGTCGCGTATTTGCGTGCACGAGTTCTTAAATTTAATACACCCTCACATTGGGGAAAATTCCCCGAAAAGCCAACTATCAGCTTAAAAGAGCTCCTTCCATCTGCAGAATAACTTAACGGTGTTAACCAAGATGACAAAAGCCCGCCCAGCACCTTCAGATCGGATCACTTGAGGGATCAGATACTTACGTGGGTTCGGACCTGCTGTCTGCCATCTACGCGGCCTTGGTTTTCGTCTTTTAAAAGTGAAAATGGCAGAAAGCATGAGTGTAATTGATTCTTATTTTCCACAAACACTTCAGTTTTATGCTTAATAGTGTAATAGAAATATATCGCTCGAAGTTCACTTGAAGTCCGATCGATGATTATTGAACAAAAATCGCTGGTCAGCAAGCCAGATAGATGTTCGCCTGCCATAATAACTGAGTCTCTATTCAGCCTCTAATGCTAACCCCCTACCATAATTTCCCCAACATCAATACATTTTCTTCACAAAGGAGGTTGAAGGATCATACACCTGACAAACACACTTTGAATAACAGTTCTGAAAGATGATTCGGTTTCTAGTGAGAAAGAAGAACAAGCATTGGCATAGAGCTTAAAGTGTAAGAAAGGTTGATTTGTGACAGGAATCCAAACCTTGCAACGCAATCACTATTGCTGAAATTATGAAAAAGCCAATGTTGTCAGGTGGGGAGGAACAAACAGTTATCCACCATGTCAATACCACTGGTTATAAGGAGAAAAAAAGACAAAACGAAGTACAAAGACAAAGGGGTGCTGAGCTATAAATGTGGGTGTAAAACTCCTTAAGGCAATAATAGTTCTTGACCTGCAGTGAGTAAGAGGCGCATTTAATGTCATAAAGTTGGAGACTTTCCCAAGATGTACAAATGTTCCATGGAAAATATGTGCAGGACAGTAACATGAAAGGTTCTATAAAGGGATTTGTTAAAACGTAATTAACCTGTTGTGTATAATAGGTGTGGAAGAGTACAGGGCAGCATTGGGAGGGAGGAAGGAAAGAAGGAACCTATTCGTGGCAGGTTCTGGTTCTCTCATAATAATGATGTTGCCCAACATTGTTTAGACTTTTTAGTATGAGTAAATTGCAAAATTTCAGTATCATTTGCAGAAACTAAAATTGAGATGTGTTGTTTCAAGGAAAGAATGCTGTATTTGTACTAAGATTTATATAGCAGATAGACCAGGCTTCTCCAGTGAGTGGCTCGTGAGCTGCTGGTAGCTCTCCAGCTACCTGTGAGTAGCTCTCCTGTATGCAGCTTAATCTACTACATTAGAAGTTTTGCTCGGTTGAATTAATATATGTATACCAAAATTGAAAAGTGTGTTTTTGAGACGAAAATGTGTATTTTAAGAATTCATAATTTCCAAAACATATTTAAGTCTGATATTTGACTGATGAATCAACCAGCATTGGAGACTAATTACTAATATTATTACCTTATTACCAGTGGCCTTGCAGCTATGGCTGTTATATATAATCCGTGTAGAGGCATTTCAAATGACATTTTAACAATACTGATGGCAACCCTACACTGAGGTGATCACGACTACTAATCTTGCATGGGTTGGCCACTAATGTTATCTTGTCTGATGTCGTCACTATTAAAAGCACTAATAAAATTATTAGCTGGGGATGATTTCCACTGAACATAAATAGCTCTTATCAGCCGCGGTCGGTAGTAGGAATTTTGTTGCGTGCACTGCATCCCCAAATGCGATGCAGTGCACGCAACGAAATTCGTTTGATTAATTGATATGTTAATTTACCTGTAAACCTCCGTAATCCATAGTTTACTACCCCCCCCTGCCCCTCCCCCTCCCCACGTCACCGCCCTGTAGGTACTCCTACTACCGACCGCGGCTGGCTCTTATTACTCAAAAGATTGGATATCCCTGAGATAGACAGACATTAAGGGGTGGGTGGATCAGGCAATTTGAGGTATTCCATGCAGGTATGGAACATCCTGTGACGTTAGTGGATGAACTCGAGTGGGACAAGATGAGCTGAGTATAAATGAGTTTTTGCTGACAACATTGAATATGTATGTCTGGGTTTAATAAGAAAGTGTGCTGAGGAAAGGGGCTGGAACTGGTACACAGGTGAGAGGAGTGCCATTGAGCATCTATAAGGATTTCAGGAAAATGTGTGAAGAGTTGTGCCAGAATAAGATTGTTAGTAGACCTCCTTTAAAAAAGAATATCGTGGTTGATTGTTATTCGGGGTCTAAGATCCAGGAAAGTTAGCAGTGTTTAGCGGTGCAAAGTATTTCACCATGATTTATTTAAAAGCTGCCCATCACTGGGTGGCGCTGGCCTCAGAATCTCAGCATTTAGATTTTCTACTTCTGTTACCCGAATGAATTTAAGCAGTGATTGCTACTTGTGTGGAGTGGAACTCCAGGCTCCACACATTTAACAGAGGCTCACTGCTCCGGTACCAAGACTTGCTAGGTGCGGTAACACCGGACTCAATTAATCTGAAAAAAAGCGCAGTAAAATCGATTCAGGAAAGGGCTGCAGTGCAGCCATTCTGCAACCTGCCCCACCGGCCATCAGCCAAGGCACGAATGAGCATGTACGAATGAGCATGCAGGGCGACATCTTCCCCTTCCATCCCCCTCCATTCACTCTCACTCCCATCCTCCCTCGTCCCGTTCCGCCCCTGTGCAGACATTTCTCACCTGCTCAGAAGAAGTGGTTAATGTTTGATTAAACTATGAAAATAGGGAATTCCGTGGGGAATACAGGACAGTAAATCCAGTCCCGCATAGTGGTTCCCTATTCCGTGGTGTTTAACTTGTAATAGCGGGAATTCCAAGTAGGGGTTCTGGCCAGCATTGGTAATTCTGGCCAACCAATACTTGTGTCTAATAATCTTTAAAATTAACTTTTGGCTTGGCTTCCGCAGCCAACGTGTTTCAGAAATTAATGCATGTTATTTCCATACAAGCATTTCAACATGACATTTTGATATATGTACCAAAAATAAAGGAACACAAAGACTTGTCTAAAAGTGCATTAAAGAAAATATGAATGACCAACATAAAAGATTAGTGTTTATTTTTGGTAAACATTGTGGACTATTTGGGCCATTGCATCAGGACTGAGGCATTACACAAAATAATTGTTAGCACAGCAATTTGGATGCACCACCACCACCAGACAGAGACAAAGTTAGATCATGTTTTAGTCTGAGCAAGTATTATGTCAAATTTAGAAAAAGTATGCATTACTGATGGAAACTCTTGGGAAACTGATGAGAAAAGGGGAAGATTTTGTAGGTGGGGTGGGACAGAAAAAAAGGCGTTCATGGAGGTCCAAATATGAATAGTAAATTCAACGGCATCACAGCGCAGTAATTTTGGAGTAAACTGTGTGGTCATTGTGGATGCAAGTTGTTAGACCTGGCATCCTTGGTGTGGTTTTCCCCCTAACTTTTTGATTTCACCTGTTTTTGCTAGCTTCATCCAGCGCCTGCAAGTAGTGCAAAACGCCGCGGCTAGGGTGATCTTTAGACCTAAACCAAGGTCTCATATGTCCCCCCTTCTTAAATCTCCCCATTGGCTGTGATTAAAAGAAAGGATTAGATTATTTCAAGGCCCTTCATGGAAAGGGAGCAAGCTATCTTAGCAAACGAGTTAACCGCTTCACTCCTGCTCGATCTTTAGGATCTCCTTCCTCGCACCTTGTCTGTACCCCCAAAGTACAGCTGGCCCGATGGGAGGCAGGTTGTTTGGTTTTCTGGGTGTACAGGCATCGAACAGACTCCCTGCTGTTTTGAGAGCCATCTCAGAATTTTCAATTTTTAAGAAACACCTGAAAACTTGGCTTTTTAAAACGTAGCTTCGTATCTAGATCCCTGCCACTAGTCTTCTATCAGCGCCGGGACACTCTTTTTGAGTAGCTATCATGCTATAACAAATACTTTTCATTCATTCATTCATTCATTTAGCGTTAGGATTCTGAGCACTTTACATCTGCTAACCAGTGCTAAAGTGCCTGTGCTCTCTCCTTAAAACATGGTAGAATTGGCTTGCACCCAATTGGCACCCTTAATTTACTTGTAAGTCCCTAGTAAAATGGCATTACCTGTGCCCAGGGCCTCTCAATTTGAAGCTACTAGTGGGCCTGCAGCACTGATTGTGCCATCCACTTAAGTAGCAATTTGAACATGTCTCAGGTCTGCCATTGCAGCCTGTGTGTACAGTTTTAACCTGCCATTTCCACCTGACAAAAAAAAACCCTGCATTTCAATACAAATAAGTAACCCCAAGGGTAGACCCTGGACAGCCTATAGGGTAGGGTGCAATGTATTTAAAAAGTAAGACATACGCTTTTCAGTTTTACATGTCCTTGTAATGAACAATTCTTGCTACTGCAAATCCTACCTGTCCCATAGGATAGCATTTGAGTTACCTTATTACATTTAATAAGCTGTAACTTTCAAATGGGAACTGATTGTTCTTCATGTTTGGTGTTTTTGGAATTGTATTGAAAAATCCAAATTTATGCTGAAGTGGGTTTTTACATTACAATTTTTAAAATGCCACTTTTAAAAAGTTGGCGTTTTCCTGCCTTAGCTATTTGGTGACGGCAGCCTGTCTCTGGGTAACATGACTGAGTGTAGTTGACAGTTGGGCTTTGTGTATTCCTGCTAGACAGCCACACACAGTGGGATGCCTAGGTGTGCCTGGATGGCCATCATTGGCAGGATGGGAGGGAGCAGCTGGGCACAGCCCTGTTTACACTTGAATAGGCTGTGTCCTACCGCCACACAAAGGGCTGCACACCCCCTGTAGTTAGAATGGAATCAGAGCAAGGAAGGCAGGACATCTGTGCACCTCAAAGGCAAGCCTCTAGAAGCTTCTCCCACTTCAAAGGCAAAACTGGATGTAAATATTGGACCTCAGACAACAACTCTTTAGTACATTTCTGGACTTGTGGCTACTCTGCCAGGAAGAAGGACTGTTCTGCTGCTGAAAGGACTATCACTCTGTGATACTGATCTGCTGCCTTCCTTCCTGGGGGAGAAGGACTGGACCTGCCTCTGTTGAACCCAGGACCCCAAAATGACTCCAACGGCTAGTTTGCTGGCCTTCGGATTTGAGCCTCAGACACAGGAGGCTCCAACAACTTTGACCCCGTCACCTGGACTATGCCACTTGTGAGTCAACCCTGCCAAGTGATGCCAACCCAGTCCTGGACCCTTAGAAGTGGGCCTAAGGTGCTCAGCCAGCCTCTGTGGATCCAGTGGAACCAACGTTTCTCCTCTGCTGCATGGCACAACCGCGAGCAGAATCGATGCATCACCGCCGCTGCATCTGTCTTCTCGGTCGCAAAGACCCCGATCGTATCACTGCCTGCTGCCTCATTGGAACTGCTGCTGCATGACACATCCTCGGTGCTGGCCCTCGTAGCCCTTTTCTACAGTAGTTTCAATGATGATGCTGGATTTGGCATCGCAGCCTCACAGCTCCTCGTAACTGAAGCATCGCCCCAACTGTGCAATACATCCTCGACACCGGAATTTGCATCACAAGCCCTCGTCAATAGGATCCTTGAAGATGATGCAGGACACGCATCGCAGCCTAACCGTTTCTCCGAACCGACGCATTGCTTCACCTGCGTGAAGGAGCTTCGATGTGGACCCTCTCAAAGCTCCGCAAATCAGGATTTAAGGTACTTTGTTCAGCTGGCCTGACTGGGTACCTGTAGCTGGCAAGCACTCCATTGCGTTTGGCCTGAACTTGTGATTTTGTCCCAATCTGGTGCAACCAAATATTCAGAGTTGGGGCTAGTGTTTTTTGGTGCTATTTTCACTGAAATCTTTAAAATTGCATTTCTCCGGTTCTACTGATTGGATTTTTGTCATTTTGTCTCAGTTTATTTATGAAAAAGTACCCTATTTTTCTAATCTGGTTTGGGATCCTTTTTCTGTGGTGTTTTCACTTTACTACTTTTTGAAGTATTACATAAATACAATCCACATTGCTTCTAAGTTAAGCCTGATGCTCTCTGCCAAGCTACCGGAGGGTTGAGCACAAGTTAATTTAGGGTTGGCTTCAGCCTCACCCTGACAAGGATTGGGATTGTTATTGACCAGGGCTCACACCCCCAGTCAACCAACATCCCAATTTCTTACACAAGTGCTATTGCTTTAGCGCAGTATTAACTAGGTGGAAGGAGAGGACAGATTGAAATTTGAGAAGCCCACAAGTTATTCGTGAATCTTTCACCTCAGATTGTTTGTGTGATAATTTGAGCATTCCTTTCTGGTGGAATAAGATTGGTGACCAAAAGAAATTCTGTTAACTCATCCATAGTTCTCAAAGATGGCAGTTTATTAAAAAAATTCTGTCAATGCTGACATAAATTTCTTTTAATTTTTTGTTTTGACTGTTGGATGCTTGCTACTAATGTAAGTCCTTTGCCATGTGTGTTTGCGTGGTATACAATGTTAAGCTTTGATCTAGGTTCACAACTCAGAGTTTGCAAACACTTTCTCCTGTTTTTCAATAGACTGTTGGTGACAGTAGGAGATTACATTAGCTGCCGTTACAGTACGGGGGAGGCAGTGAGGGGAGCTGGGGTAGGGGACGGTGGGAGGTTTAAAAAAAAAATGTTAATTCACTTACCTGATTGCCGCATCTCTACTCCGTCTCTCCAACGTCGTCCCCTCACCAGGACCGGAAGAAGGAAGCACCCAGGCTACCCTGAGCCAATCACAACGCTGCAATGCAGATTGGCCAGAGCGCAACGGTTCGGCGCTCAGATGGGGAATGGGAGCCCGGACATGTTCTCCTTCCAGGCTGCAATGCATTATGGGTGGACAACATGTAAAGTGTGCATGACGGTTTGGCCAGGTCGAGACGGCTGGCTAAACCATCATGCGCAGCAACCACTCCTCCTCCCTTGTCAGAGGAGCCCAGCCCCGCCCGAACCTGGCAGATACCAAAATTAAAATGATAATAACTAATGTTATTATAATTTTTTTTTCTTTTACACTGACCCGTGAGCAGTGGCGCGATGCTCCTTGGCCTTAGCAGAGGAGCCGTCACTGGAGGATGGAGTGTGCTGGATCTCTGCATTGCTACGTGAGGTCTCCTGCAGAGTGGCTACACTTTAATCCAGTACATCCCTTCAGTTTCACCCATGTAACTTACACAAGGAGCAGAAAGGAAGAAGCAATAGAGAAAGTGTGAGGAAAAGAGGAAATTTCCCTCACCAATGGTAATGACAATCTGAATGAGGGACAATATTACTAATTTCTAACATCTCCCTGTGAACAATGTGTCATCACTCATTGATGATAATTGGCTAAATCTGAAATATCTTCATTTTTAGGTTTTATTTAATGCCTCTTACAAACCCTTATTTGTACACGAGGAATCTATGTAAGTACTCTTCTCTGCATGAGAATGACTTGAAAATTGCTTTGGTTGCCTATCAGAAAATGGGTCATTTTTAAAATTTACTGTTTGACACATAAGCCACTCTACAAAGCTTGTCCCTTGTGCTCGCAGGGCCGGTCCCTCCACACACCGCACGGCTTCACCCCCCGTGGGTGACCAGGACTTCTGCCCTCACCGCTTCTGCCGCAAGCCCGCCGCCGCACCCGCACTCGTGAAGTAGTATTGTTTTGCCCCAGTGTTTCCTCTGCTGCCTTGTGCCCTGTTAGTGCCTGTTGCCAGATGCCAGTTTACTTTGCTTTCTGTTTACTTGTTTATTTGTCCCTCCGTGACTGTGTCCCGCTTCTGTGCCCCCCCGCTTCCCGCCGCTGCTCCCCTGCGACGCCGCCCCTTTTTCCTTCTGTGCCCGCTCCCTCTGATGCCCATTGGCCACCCCGCTCCCACCTCCCAGCTGCTCCTCCCTCCCACTTCGCCATTTATGGAGGATGCCACATGGAAGCGCAGCGGACGCGTGCAGCGGGCGCGCCGCTGGCGCACCAAAGGCAAACCCGTCTGCACCCATCTGCGCCTGGACCGCGCCCAGTGCCAGAACCCCTGGACCCCGCGCCCCACGCAGCGCCAGACTTCACTATGACTCCAGCACCCTCCGCGCACTCAACTCCGGACGAGCCCACCCCTGCTACCGGGCCACCCCGAAGCACACCAAAGGACCCTTCACCTGACGCAACTGCAGCTACACCAGCATCCTGCCCACCAACAAACCAGCCAAAGAACCCAACCACCTCCGATGCATCCTCCTCAACACTCGCTCCGCTCGCAAACACGCCATCGAACTCTGGGACCTCCTAGACTCCCCCGACCCCAACGTCGCCTTCCTGACAGAGACCTGGCTGAACACCACCTCAGCACCAGACATCGCCATAGCCATCCCACAGGGCTACAAGATCTCCTGCAGAGACCGCACCAACGGAGTGGGAGGCGGAATCACCATCGTCCACAAAGACTCCATCAGAATCTTAACTAACACCGACGACACCATCACCACCGGCGAGCACATGCACTTTCAGATTCACACCGACCCCAACACGACCCTCAGAGGGACACTCATCTATAGACCCCCCCGGACCCCGACCACAGTTCAGCTACACCAACACCGACCTCATCAGCACCCACGTCCTCGCCTCCACGGACTACATCCTCCTCGGAGACCTGAACTTCCACCTCGAGAACAACAACGATGCCAACTCCACCACCCTGATCGACAACCTCGCCAACCTCGGACTCAAACAGCTCGTGACAACACCCACCCACGCCGCGGGACACATACTCGACCCCATCTTCTCCGCAAGTCCCCACGTCTCCTTTAACCACACCTCCGAACCCCATTGGACCGACCACAGATGCGTCCACTTCACCTTCAGGAAACCCATCACACACCACCGCGCCCAACAGCTGCCGCGTCGCTGCTGGGGCAAGGTCACCGAAGACCAACTGCCGACCACCCTCGCCCGGAGACCACCCACCAACCCAGACACCGCCGCAACCAACCTCACACAATGGATCAACGACTGCGCCAACACCCTCGCCCCACTCAAGACCGCCACAACCAACCACACCAACAAGAAAGCAACCTGGTTCACCGAAGACCTCCGAATTTACAAGCACACCTGTCGGAAGCTGGAGAAGAAATGGCTCCACGACCGAACACCAGACAGCCACACAAACCTCAAAAACGCCACCCTCAGGCACCACCAACTCATCAGAACCACCAAGAAGACCGCCTTCAAGGACCGCCTAGACAACAACGCGCACAACACCAAAGAGCTCTTCAGCATCGTGAAAGAACTTTCCAACCCCAGCTCCATCATCAAGGACATCCCACCATCACAAGACCTGTGCGACTCCCTGGCGGCCTTTTTTCACTGCAAGATCACGGACATCCATGACAGCTTCAACTCTGACACCCCCGCACTCACCACCGAGTCCACCACCCTTGCGACCACCCGCACCAGCCGCCTGACCGCCTGGTCCAACGTCAGCGATGAAGACACCATCAAAACCATGAACTCCATCCACTCCGGATCCCCATCTGACCCCTGCCCACACCACTTCTTCAACAAAGCCAGCACAACCATCGCGCCCCACCTCCGAACAACAATCAACAGTTCCTTCGAGTCAGCAACCTTCCAGGAAATCTGGAAGCACGGCGAGATCAACGCCCTTCTGAAGAAACCAAAGGCAGACCCCAAGGACCTCAAGAACTTCCGGCCCATCTCCCTGCTTCCGTTCCCGGCAAAAGTGACAGAGAAGATCGTCAACAAACAGCTAACCCGCTACCTCGAAGACAACAACATCCTGGACCCCTCCCAATCCGGATTTCGCAGCAACGACAGCACCGAGACCGCCCTTATCGCCGCCACTGACAACATCAGGATCCTGATGGACAAAGGAGAAACAGCCGCCCTCATCCTCCTGGACCTATCAGCAGCCTTTGACACAGTCTGCCACCGCACCCTATCAGCACGCCTCCACAACGCCGGTAATCAAGAGAAGGCCCTGGCCTGGACCACATCCTTCCTCTCCGGCAGAACCCAGAGCATCCGCCTCCTACCCTTCCGCTCGAAATCCACCTAGATCATCTGCGGCATCCCACAGGGATCCTCCCTCAGTCCGACACTGTTCAATATCTACATGGCACCGCTCGCCCACGTCGCACGACAACATAACCTCAACATCATCTCCTACGTCGACGACACCCAGCTGATCATATCCCTCACTGAAGACCCCCACACTGCCAAAGCCAACCTCCACAGAGGAATGAAGGCCGTAGTCGACTGGATGAAGGACAGCAGACTGAAGCTGAACTCAGACAAGACGGAGGTCCTCATTCTCGGACCCACCCCATCAGCCTGGGACGACTCCTGGTGGCCCACATCGCTAGGCGCAGCCCCGGAACCCACAGACCACGCACGCAGCCTGGGGGTCATCCTCGACTCCACCCTCTCCATGACCAGGCAAGTCAACGCCATCTCCGCGTCCTGCTTCAACACCCTCCGAATGCTCCGCAGAATCTTCAAATGGATCCCTACCGACACTAGAAAAACCGTCACCCAGGCCCTAATCACCAGCAGACTAGACAACGGGAACGCCCTCTACTCAGGAACCACAAACAAGCTCCTGAGTCGACTACAACGAATCCAGAACGCCTCGGCTCGACTGATCCTCGATGTCCCCCGCCGCAGCCACATCACCACCCACCTGAGAGGCCTGCACTGGCTCCCCGTCAACAAGAGGATCATCTTCAAACTCCTCATCCACGCACACAAAGCACTACACAATACCGGACCCACCTACCTCAACAACCGACTCAGCTTCCAAACCCTCTCCCGAAACCTCCGCTCAGCCAACCTCGCCCTCGCCACAGTCCCTCGGATCCGGAAAACCACAGCCGGCGGAAGATCCTTCTCCTACCTCGCCGCCAAGACCTGGAACACTCTCCCAACCAACCTATGACAGACTCAGGACCTGCTGGCCTTCAGAAGACTCCTCAAGACCTGGCTCTTCGATCAGTAGCACCCCCCCCCCCCCCAGCGCCTTGAGACTCTTACGGGTATGTAGCGCGCTTTATAAATGTAATGATTGATTGATTGATTGATTGTCCTGCCTCACTGCACTCAGAACTTAGTTACTATCAGCCTCCCAGACAATTAAGGTCTTCAAACAAAGCGCTTTTGCAGACCTCATACATTCAAATCCCTAGATTATGGGGCAGATCTTTTTCATATATGGCCATATACCACTGGAATAGACGGCTTCTCCATCTTCGTACCTGCTCAGATTTTATTAACTTCAAGAAGATGTTAAAAACTTGCATGTTTTAGATTTGATCAGTTTGCCTCATCAGCACAGCGCCGAGATACTCCTTCGGGAGTGAGTCGTGCTCTATATCAAGAAACAGAACTAAATAAATGTGTGAATTCTATCCATTCCACCGTCTTCTGCATTACTGCACAGAATATGAGGATAATAATATCCACACAATGCACTTATGCATCCACACACAGATCCAATTCAAAAACAACAAGGTGAGGGATAGAATGCTCAAATTAATGTCTGTCACGGGCAATTGCTCTGGGCCACATCCCAATCCATTGTTTTTTGCCCACCAGTCCATGTCAGTTTAGACACAGCTATATGCAAATCAGTCTTGACCCTGCTATTCACGGGAACAGCCCAGCCTGAACAGCCAGGTCAGGTTTTTCCTGAACCAGAACACAAGCAACCCAGGACCAGTTTCACCCTAAAAAGGGCTCTTCAGCTGGGTAAAGTCCACCTGGCTCAAACACACCTGGATCAAAACAAACACCAATCAAGACAAACTTCACCTACAGAAACTTAACAGATTATACAAGTCAGTGCTCAAAAAAGCAAAAAAAAGATACTATTCAGACAGAATTCAAAATGCTAAATGTGCAAATAAAGAATTCTATAAAATGCTCACCAAATTTCATAAAACCAAATTGCCTAGAAAGAGCTTATCCCAGTATTCAAGAATTCACAGACAAACTGGCAAATCATTACATGATTAAAGCAGACACGTTGGACTATTTAAAACAAAGAAAAAACACCAGCACCGGCCCTTTTCCAAAACAACAATCCAAGAGTACACTAACTCAGCCTCTCCATTCCTTCCAACAAATTTCAATCTATGAAGTTATGGACCTGTTCAAAGCAAGCAGGCCTGCCGGCTGCCCTTCTGACCCGTGTCCACCACAAACCTTCAAGACAATTCTTCTAATTACCTCTGCTACAACACCAGTAAGAAGAATCGTCAACAATTCCTTAACTACCAGAATATTTCCTGAAGATCTCAAAAAGTCATACATCTGCCCATTACTAAAGAAAACAAACCTGGACCCGCTTAACCTCAACAACTTCAGACCTATTACAAATTGATCTTTCCTGGGCAAACTGAGAGAAAGAGCAGCGTTCGCCCATATGTCCCAATTCAGTGAAGATAATGCTATACTTTCAGACTTACAAACATGATTCCTTCCTCGTTGCCATCTGGGATGACCTTAAGAACACATTTGACCGGGAGGGGGTTGCTGAACTACTTCTTTTGGACCTCACTGTTGACCATGACATGCTAATACAAAGACTCTACGGATCTGACATAGAGGGGACTGCTCTCGACTGGTTCAGATCCAGACTATACAACATGACTAATGTCATCCATTCTCCCCCCCCCCTTTCATCCAAACAGTACTTCACAAAAGCAGGGGTCCCTCAATGCTTTATCATCTCACCCATGCTTTTCAACATCTGCATGAAGTCATTACCTGCACTTATCAATCAATTTTACCTCACATGCTATAACTATGTAGATGACACACAAATACTCCTTAAACTGGAAAGCCTCAAAGACATTTGACACTCACAAATTTTGAGTTTCTTCAGAGCCGTGGATCAGTGGATGACATGGAGCCATCTCAAACTGAATGCTTACAAAACGGAAATACTCATGTGTGGTGATTGGAAAAATTATGACCCACTTGCAGCCTAGCCTAATGACCTGGGAACACCGCCTAAAGTATCAAAGGAAAAAAGAAACCTTGGAATTACTATGGACTCCAAGCCATCAATGAATGCCCAAGTGGACAAACTAGCAAGATCTAGTTTTGTTACTATGAGAACTCCGAAACGGATCTTCCCCTACCTAGGATTCACACAAGGCCCAGGCTATCTGTCTTGTTCTATCAAATCTCTATTACACCAGCAGCCTCTACCACGGATCATTTTTATCAACTATGAAAAGACTGCAAAGGATTCAGAACTCTGCTGCCAGACCACTCTTACACATAAAGCCACAAGCCCAAATCTCCCCTGCCTTGAAAGCCCTAAATTGGGTACCGGTTTCCAGAAGATCCACATTCAAGCTGCTTTGTATCATCCACAAAGCAATACATTGAACAGGACCGCTCTTCATCAGGAATTAAATCACCAAATATATTCAACAACAGAGCCTACACTCTAGATTGACATCTCGCCTCAAAATCCCACCTTACAAGAAAAAAACCATTGGTGGCACATCCTTCTCTGTTCAAGCAGTCAAAATATGGAACGCTTTACCCCAAAACATAAGATCCAAGGATAACTACCTTATCTTCAGAAGACTACTCATGAGTTGGCTGTTCACCCACATAATTACTATACTCAAACATAAATATACAGCATATCTCTCTGTATATAAGCATTTATTTGAACTATAGATGTGTACCTGCATATGTGTATTGCTTTGTATAAACATGCATAATAATAAATATGTTTTAAGTATATAGATATTTGTTAGTTATGCTTAACAAATGTACATATTACTTAAGGTTATATTATTCTATTTTTAACATATATCTAGGTGACTGCATTAATAAATACATCTTTTATCATAGAATAACTATTTTTCTACAATTGCTTCACTATTGAATTACAAAAAAGAAAAAAAAATGAACTTGAGATACAAAAACACTTGAAAGTCAACTTAAATCTAAATATATTACCTTCCTTATACATATATACACCTTCCATGGACTTAGCTATCTTTATATTTATTACCTTGCTTCTAATTCAGCATCTCCAATGCACTACCCTATATCTCACCCTATACCTCTCGCAATATATCCTCCATCTCCACTCTGACTCATCTCAAACCTCATTCTACTACTCTCTCCAATGCACTACCCTATTTCTCACCCTATACTTTTCTCAATATATCCTCTACCTCCGCTCTCTCACTCATCCCAAACCCAATTCTACTACTATGATCCCCCAAAATAACCCTATGTAGACTCTCACCTATTTCTCACCCTATGCCTCTCTCAATATATCTTCTACCTCCACACTCTCAATCATCCCAAACCCCATTCTACTACTAGGAACCCCAAAATAACCCTTTCTAGACTCTTCCCTCCTCTACCCCTCCTTGCATCATCTCATACCTCTTTTTCTATTCAGATCTCCCAAACAAGCCTTTCCAAACCCTTTACTCTGACTCTTTTCCCTCCACCTCCCCTTTACTCATCCCAAACCTCCTCCTACTGCTATGAGCTCCCAATTTGTTTGTCTAAATCCTTCCCTCATTTATCCCTCCACTATCCTTTACAACCCAAGTAAAAGACTAGCATCTCCACCGCTCAAATTAATTTCATATTTCGCTATAGTACGTTCTCAAATGGTTTAGATCCTTCCTCCGGAACCGCTCCCAGAGACTCTTAGTCAACAATAATCTATCTGCTCCATCCCCGATAACGATCGGAGTCCCCCAATGATCAACTCTTTCCCCAACCCTCTTCCTTGAACCGTTAGCTGAATTACTACGTACCGCCAACATCTTCTTCCACATGTATGCAGATGATACCCAGATCTACATCAAAATATCATCTCTAGAGGAGATCTACTCTTTGAATAAGGCCCCAAAGCTGGCTGTTCAATGGCTCGCCTGCAATCAGCTCAAACTAAATGCACAAAAAATTGAGTTCCTTCTAATTTCCCCCACCCTAAAAGTAACACTGACATCCAGGAATGGAATACAGCACTAAACTGCACACTGACCTTAGTGGAATCTGCCAAATCCCTCGGAATAATCCTAGACAGCAACGTGAATATGCGAGACCACATCAACTCAATGGCTAAAACTACCAGGTTTCAGCTGAGCTACCTAAGGAAACTAAAGCCTTTCCTGGATGCATTGGACCTAAAAAGGGCAGTCCAGGCATTAGTTATCTCCAAAATCGAATACGGATGCTTAACCACTTCTGGCCTGCGCAAGATCTCCACGGCCCCCCTTAAAGCTTGACTCAATGCCGCACCTAGACTCTAAACAGGCTGAAAAAAATTCAACCACATCTCAATGCATCTGCGCTGAACTGGCTTCCTCTTGAAGACAGAATCCAATTCAAACTGCCATGTATCACCTACAAAGCGCTTCACACGAAACCCCCTGCATATCTCTCCCAGAAAATGATGGTTTCTGGAGGAGCCAGAAAATCCCAGTCCACCAGTAACTTTTTGCTCCAGCCACCAGCTTACGAAAGGAAAAAATTTACAATTGTGCTTTCTCTGAGGCCGCACCAAAAATCTGGAACTAGCTGCAGTCTTTCATCAGAAGAATTCCCTCTCCGTTAATATTTAAAATGGAAGCCAAAACCTTCCTAATGAGCAGGTTTTCCCCATAAATCATGCATTGCACTTTGCTTATTTTTTGTTGCCACTAGAGTTTGGCCTGACTGTCTGCTATCCATCTTGTACTGACCTTGTACTCCCACAAATGTTATTGCTGGATTTCTCTGCATTATGAGCTGTATATTGAATACACTTTGTTATTCCCCAAATGTTTCCCTTCCTTCTACCCCTACTTATGTTTTTTGCCTTGACTATTTCATACTTGTATACAACGTGTTATCACTCTAAAGCGCTCTAATACCCTAACGGGCCACGTTCGCGCTCTATAAAACACTGAATAAATAAATAATAATTAAAAAAAATACTAAATCCCCACTAATCCTGTTTGGGTCCTGGAGAAGCGTGCTAACCACCGAAAAGTGCTTCAAAACCTCATCAAGAGTAGCAAATGCTATATAAATGCAAACTCTTCTCTCTTCTATTCCTCCACTATCCTTTTTAATCCAAATAACATACTAACATGTCCACTGTTCAAATTAATGCAGATTTTCACAGTTTTAATGGGAAGAAAATCATGATTTTATTAAAGGCACGGAGGCTAATATTATGCACAATCCTTTATTTCTCTCAAAACACAGCAGCAACATCAAAAACTAGAATTAGAACCACTCAAAACTCTAGAATACTGAACATGCATATAACATCAGAACAGGCAGCCATTTTCCTCTTTAAACTGCTGCAAAATAAACAAAGTCCCATCTGTTGAACCAAAAAGGCCAATCCATTTGTGTCCTCCAAAGACTTGTACTTGATATCCATCTCCTCCGCTTTAACCTAAATAAAAAGAACAAAAAAATTAAAAGGGTGGGTAAGCGGAGGGATAATATTAGCCTCCGTGCCTTTAATAAAATCATGATTTTCTTCCCATTAAAACTGTGGAGAAAAAACTGCATTTTATGCACGTTCAAAGTTCTTCTAAAACTCTTTCCAACACATTTTCCACAGGTTTAAAATAGATTTTTTTTTAAGTTGAATCATTTGACCAATCAGCTGCCTTCAAAATGCCACTCAAACTGGAACCTCTCATAAACGCTTTACTAGCCATAGCACCCTTAACAGAATGTGCCCCAAAAACACTCACATCCACACCAGCCTTACACATCACCTCCTTCGCCCACCTAGCCAACGTTGGAGCAGAAATGGCCCTAAAAGGCCTTCTGTAAGAAATCAACAATTGAGAACAACAATGCTCCCTTAAACCAATTGTTCTCAACTCATACTCTCTCAAACAGTGAACCACACACGAATTACTATGTCCCTCCATAAGAGAGTATAAAATAGTCCTAGACATAGTCTTCATCCTTTTTCGCAACTCAAAACACACACACTCCGGTTGGCAACTCCTAGAATTTACTTCCAAAGCTCTAATATCTGAAATCCTCCTAAAAGAGACCAAACACAAAAGCATCGCCAACTTCCAAGACAAAAACTTCAGATTCAAAGTCGAATTTGCACCCCAGCTGTCCAACTCCTTTAGAACAACTGAAACATCCCAAAGAACAGCATAATTTGCCCTAGTTGGCAATTCCAACCATACACTCTTAACCAACCTTTTAACCAAAGCATGCTGACCCACAGGCACACCATCCACCAAAACATGTCCAGCTGAAATCACAGACCTGCTCATATTCACTGAATTTTATGCCAAACCACCTTTATACTGATCTGATAAATAATTCACAACCTCCACTAGAGGAGCTGATATGGGACCCAAACCCCTTTCAACACACCAACCAAACCATTTTCTCCAACCTGACTTTGTAGACCCTCATTGTTCCTGTAGCCCACGAACTTGTGATGAGATCCGAAGCCTGCTTTGATAAATCATGCACTTGCCAAACTCTCCTGAAATCAGCCAAGCTACAAGCCTCAACTGGCCTGTCACCACCAACTCGTGCACATTCCCCTGAGCATCCAACAGAAACTTCGGGATACTCGGCAACAAAACAAGATCCTCCATTAACAAACTCATCACATATGGGAACCACACTTGGGCTTGCCAAAACAGCGTTATCAGAACCAACTCTGCCTTCTCTCTCCTTACTTTCATCAACACTCTCAGAATCATGGAGAATGGTGGAAATGCATAAAGCCTTCTCACACTCCACTCCTGTAGGAAAGCATCTATCTCCTTTGCCTCCGGATCTGGTCTCCAACTGTAAAAATTCACCAATTGCACATTCAATCTGTCCACGAACAGATCCACCTGCAGAGGACCCCAGCTCCGCTGTAACCTCTGGAAAAGTCCCCTGTCCAATCTCCAATTGCTCACATCCTTCAGATACCTTGAATACCAATCCTCTTCTGTGTTGCTCAACCCCGGTATATACTGTGCCTCAACCATAATCTCTTTTTCCAAACAGAACCTAAAAAAGTCCTTTGCTAGTTCCACTAACCCTCTTGACTGAGGTTCCCCCAGCTTGCTTACATAACGCACTGCCGAAATGTTGTCCATCTTTAACAGAACACAAACTTCACCTGATCCTTCAAGAAACTCTTGATCGCAAACGACCCTGCCAGGAGCTCCAGACAATTTATGTGAAGCTCCCTCTCCTCCTTGGACCACTGTCCACCAGTCGACAGTGTCCCACACCTTGCTCCAACTCCTCCTGAGTCTCTTGATTCAGCCTCACTTTCTGTGAATATTTCACCCCCTGCCTCAAATGAAAAGCCTTCAACCTGCAACTGACGCAATGTGATCCACTCCGCAGTCTTCACTCTCTGTACCTCCTTCAGAATTTTCTTCACCTTCTCCATTGGTAATCTTAACACACATTCCAATGTCTGAATCTGAAAACCTAAAAACTGCATCACTTGCTCCAGCTCCAAACACGACTTCTCCCTGTTCCCAATAAAACCTAGATCCTTCAGAACTCTCATTGCAAACTCCGTCGGCTCTTCTGCCAAACTCCTTTCCTCTGCCATAATTAGAATGTCGTCCAGATAAACAATTAATCAAATTCCCCTGGACCTCAACCACGCTACTACCGGCATCATTACCCGAACAGGAGACTTTTGAACCTCCATCCAACACCTTTCCACCTGAACTGAAGGTAATCCCTTTGCTCCACACACACCGGAACAATCAGATAAGCATCCTTCAAACCTAAAGGGGTCAACCAATCCCCTTTTCTTAGCAAATCCCTTCACATGTGAATTCCTTCCATTTGGAAATGTTTGTAACACACCCAATCGTTTAACTCTCTGAGGTTTATTAAAGGTCTCATACCCTTCTCCTTTTTTTCCTCTAAAAATATATTGCTCACGAAACACCCTGGTACCATCCTTGCAACCTCTATTACCCCTTTTGCTTCAAAAGCTTCTACTTCCTCTGTAACAAGATCCTCCAGTTCCTTTGAGAACCGTAAAACAGTGAGACACCTCCTATATGATAACCTGTCACTGTTTCCAAGACCCATGGATCTCGAGTTATTTCCTACCACCTTGAAACAAACTGGGCTAGTCTACCGCCCAATTTTACATGGATAGAAATAGGGTCTGTGAAACATCTTACCTGATGCACCTCTAGTTCTTCTCTCTGCCCGCATGCCACATTACCTGGACCTTTGCCTCGGTGGGTTGAAACTACCCTGCTCTGTCCTTTTGAAACCATATCCGTAACTCGAACCATAGGGTATATAACCTCTACCAAAAGATCCTCTGGTAATTCCTTGACCACAGCCGTGGAATTGACCACACATTCTCCCAGCCATTCCAAAAACCCTTCGGATATCTTTTTGAGCCTTCTATAAAGAATTACAGGTACCAACATACCTCGACATGTCCTTCACAAATTCTTCACCGAAGAGCATTCCCTCGCTTTGCTCTCCAAATTCTTTATTTGCCAGATCTGCCAGCTTAGGGTCAATTTTAAACAAGATGCTTTTACGTCTCTCAACACAGAGGGCTGCATTAGAATTTCCTAGAAGGCAAATTGCCCTCTGCACCCATTGACGTAATTCCACTACGTCCACACCTATGTTGTTTGTACGTGCTTCCTCACATAATCAAATATTTTAGTTAGAGGACCAAGCACGTCAAGCAGCCTGTCTTGGCATCCCTTCAGACCCTTTTTTAGACCCCTTCTCGGATCTCTACCTGACTTATTTAAGAATGCCATCATTATAAGGTCCAATTCAGGCGTATACGCCACCTTACAATCCCGTATAGGCCTTGGGCACTCTGATCTTAACCTTGTCCACGCCTCTTTGGGTATCTCCCTTCTAATCCAGTATCTCACATATTTTGTAACATGCTCTGCAGGTGTCCATTGAGGGGACAGAGGATATTGAATCAGCAGAGGATCAAACATCTCTTCTCCCTGAGGATCCACAAAATCCCCTATCTCTAATTAAATGTTATTCTCTGCCACCTTCCTTCTCTTGTGTGGAATCCTTTCCTCATCCGATTCCTTAAAACTTATAGAGCAAGTCAACTCTTTCGCACCTTTATAGCGCTACTCATTGCCTTTATAGCATCATCATATTTCTGAACCTTACGTTTAGCAACCTTTTCCATCCTCTTTTTCGCCACATTTTTCCTTTTTTGTGTCCTTTTAACACCTTGACTTGATCCACCAGCAACAATCTCCACTTCCTCAGTTGTCCAAAAATGTTCTTCTTCAGCAGATCTCTTCCTACTATCCTTTGCCTGTAAACTCTTCTGAACACTACTTTCTATCTTTCTATCAATAGTAACCGTCATCTCTCCAAACATCCTTTTCATATACTGTTTTATCCTTTCCTCAAAACCTGAACTTTCCATATTTCCTATCTTAAAATATTAAATTAATTAAATATTAAACACCACTAAATATTCTTCTCAAATAACAACACAAACTATATTCTCCTTTTCCACCTTAACTCTCTAAACAAACTCAAAAAAACTAAGTATGTCTCTCCGAGCAAAACGACCTCTGTTTGAACTCTAGTCAAAATAACCTCTGACTGAAACTGACAATCTTTTGCCAGTTTCTGATCGTAGTATAATCGTGCGATAACCAAACAATGCTTCTCAGCTCTCAAGCGTATTACCGGCTCGAGCCCACTCGCGAACGTCATCTTCTGCACGCGCTCAAGAGCGAGCTGCCTTATTTCAAATCCGCTCAACCGCAACTGTAAGTAAAGCTGAATTCTCTGCAATCAATGTCAATTTCATTACTAGTTCAACAATAAAACATGCCGAAGCATATTCAGATGCTAAATATTTAAAACACAAGGCTCAAACGTTTTAAACTGTCTATACAACCTATCACATTAACAAATTTTAAAAATTGCGAAAATTCAACAACTAAATCTCTATCCAATTTCATTCACATTCAAGCCAAAATCAATTTGCTCCCATTAAAATATTTTTTCCATCCAAACCATACCCCAGACATTAATAAAAGTTCATGAGATATGAATGGACTTTTCGGAGCTTGAGCAGCAAAAAAAGACGAAGATGGCTGCCTGTTCTGATGTTATATACATGTTCAGTGTTCTAGAGTTTTAAGATGTTCTAATTCTAGTTTTTGATGTTGCTGCTGTGTTTTGAGAGCAATAAAGGGTTGTGCATAATATTGGCCTTCAGGCTTTGCCATCAAATTTCATATTTCCCTATACTAATTTACCACTAATCTTTTTTGGGTTCTGGAATAGTGTGCTACTCGCTGAAAAACAACTTCGACGCCTTGTCATGGGTAGTAAGCGCTATGTAAATGCAATTACAATTACAATCTGAGCATACTCGGTGCACTTAGTGCGGCAAATGCAAAAACAGCAAGGTGATGATGGATGGAATGCTCAAATTAATCTCAGCCACTGACAGTCGCTCTGACTGCATAAACTGACCAAGCTATACCTGACTGACGAGCCCTGATTAGGGCGAAATCGGTATGAGGAGGCTAGGTCAAGGAGATACCTGCTAATAGGAGGAAATACCCTACTCAGGTGCTTTTGGCAACCAATCATTGAAGCTCATTAAGCTACGGAGGGAGATGCTCGCTGACTTCAAACCAGCGGTAGAAAGATTTTGTGTTTTGTAATAAGAAAATTAACATTTATTTTATACTAATGCCGATTACCTCCTACCCCGAAGATATATGGAACCCCCTGAGGCATTACATTCTCGTTGATAATCTAACCTGAGAGACAGGGCGGGAAACGGAGGAGCCGCCCACATGAAAGGACAAGTGATGCCTCGCGACAAACTGGGGCAGGATTAACCAATGGAAAGGGAGAGAAGGGAATAACTCGCTCTGAGATGGAACAAGGACCAAGATGCAAGATGGAGCCTGTCGGATTAATTAAACAATTAATGATTTATCTGTTAACTCTCATAATGCGGAGATGCGGTCCTGCGTTTTGTATATGAAGACAGAAAGACACAGTGTTTTTGTCGCTGTGATTGCGTCTACTCACGCCTGTAGTTAATATCCTAAATGCCTGTGCTATTTACTATTTGTAAATTAAATAACGTGTTAAATACAAAAATAAATGGACTAGGGTGCAGGCCAAGTACCCTAACAAGCTCGCATAACTCCATGGTAATTTAAAGTATATTTTTTATATCAAGCTGGATATAAAAAAGTGACTTGTATATGGTTATGGTGATCCATTCCTCATCCCTTATTTAAACGAATCGTGTCATGCTTTTATATGTTTATTCATTTGTCTTCATCTCTCCTTTTTTGCACGACCTCTATTATACTTTTCACAATCTCCTGCCTTTCCTGCCTTCTTTTCTTCTTTGAAAGTTTTCAGCAAGATTATCTTTTATTGGTTATTTTTTCGTTCTTTTATATTGTTTCGTCGCTGGTGGCTGTAATTCAGGACAATTCGTGAGCACGAGGAGCAGCAGACAGGGCGAGAACGTGCTTTAAAGAAGAAAACGAGGACAGCTGAGAAAACGAAACATTCAACAGGTGCGTTATGTATAATGACTATCAGTTTTACTGTGAACATAAACATATCCATACGCCCCTTGCAGTTTCTTGCCGCTTTGGTGCTTTAGAATGTGTGTAGATCATGCAGCTAGATTCCTGCCTCCCTTGCATTGAAATCCACCAGAGCAACAAATACTCGTTTTACCATAGATAGTCAATGTCTGAATTTTCAGGATGGAAAGTGTAAAAGGAAAGAATCTAAAAATCTAGTCTTCCATTTAATTATTTAATTTAAGTGCTTACCTCAAAGGCTTGCCCCTCGCACTGTCTATGGTCAGAGGCAGAAACCATTAAGATTTCACGCTCAACTGTAATAAATAATTACATTAGAATAACAATGACATTTTCGCATTATAGTGACATTACAGTTAAACTGTAATACGAAAATTAGAGAAATGTTTTTACACCAGGATTGTGATCTTCCATGCATTACATTGTTATCATATATTTGTTTTGCTATTTATCTGTCAATAATCTGTCAGTAATGGTAATTGAATTTCTGTTGTCCTTCAGGTGAGGAATCAAAGTGCACTCTTTTGCCACTTGCATACCTGATTGAAGTTTAATACTAGTGGACTGTTCTAAATAATTAATTTGTGGGCAACTCAAACACAAATGATAGCAAGAGATGGGTTTGGAGAGTGAACCCTGCTCAAATCTTTGGTCTCCTGCAGCCTAGCTGGTGTAGGTGAGCTTTTAGTTTTTTTTTAAAGTAATTTCTGCTCTTGTTGCCAACCCTGACTGCTCTTCCACTTCTTTCTTTGCTCGTGATGTGTATTTGTACAGCAGCAGGAAGTAATTCCACCTTTAAAAAGGTGTATGACTTCTGCTAATGTCGCCACCATAAGCGGAATTAGGGGTTGCCAGAGGTTGCAAATGCACCCCTGGATTGCATTTTGCGACACCTGCCACTGCTTTGGTGACTCCTGGCCTCACAGGGGGCATCTCGCCCTTGTGGGCAGCAGGGCTCCACCCTCCAGGTTGTCTGCCCATTTTTTATTACACTAATAGTATGTTATTCACTATTAGTGTAATAAATAATGGAGCACCAGGTGCTGGAATGTGATCCTCGCTGGCAGCTCAGGTAAGTGACCAAAATGTTTTTAATGTATGTTTTGTGGGTACATGCTTTTGAGTGGAAGTGTGTATGTGTGAGAGAGAGCATGTGTGCTTGCAAGTGTGTGCCAATTTGCATGTACGAGCATGTGTGTGTGTGAGTGAGTCAGTGACTGGTATTGAGGGAGAATGAGTGTGATTGAGTCTCAGTGGGTATTAGTGTATCAGTGAGTGAAAATGAGAGAGTGAGAGTGAAAGTAACTAATTGCAAGTGATTGGAAGTGGGTGAGTGAGAATGATTTTGTAAGAATATGTGTCAGAGACTTACAGAGTGTGAGTGAGTGCAACTGTGGCTGAGAGTCAGCGAGTCACAGTGAGTGAGAGTAAATGAAAATGGAGGAGTCGGAGTAAGCTAGTGCAAGTGAGTGATTGAGAAGGTGTGGGGTAAGGTAATAGTGAATGTGATTGTGAGTATGTGAGTGTGAATGAATGAGTGAAAATGAAGGATTCAGAATGTCTGATAGTGACTGAGAATGAGAGACTGAGAGAACGAGTGAGTCCAAACAAGTGAGAAAGTATGTGTGTCAGAGTAAGTGAGAGTGAATGAATATGAAAGAGTGCATGTAAGAGTGAAAGCAAATGAGAGGGGGGTCAGTGAGAGAACAACTGAGTAGAGTATGAGTGAGGATGTGATGCTTCGAAGTCTGTTGTTGAACCTGCCGTACAGAAGGTAATTATTGGCTCATAGAGGCACCCATGGCAAAACACTGGTATGCTGTTAGCATGACGAGTACCAGTGGCAAAATACTGGCCCTGGCATAATGGAAGTAATTTTTAGGTCTCGCCTAGCGTTGCAGCGCGAATGCGCTGCCATCGCTTTGCGAGGCATGCAGTATATACTATAGTGTGGAAGCTTCGTGGTTGCTCCGCCCACTCTCTGCCCTTTGGCTTTTGTCTTAAATTCTGTCTTCCTATTGGTTTGAGGCTTGTTAGTCCCTCCTCAGTCATCATTTGTATCCTTCCACGGCTATTGGCCCCTTTACTCCTGACACTATTTTCTTTTCGGTCTTGCCTAGCGTTGCAGCGCGAATGCGCTGCTATCGCTTTGCAAGACATGCAGTATATACTGTAGTGTGGAAGCTTCGTGGAATCTCCGCCCACTCTCTGCCCATTGGCTTTTGTCTTAAATGCTGCCTTCCTATTGGTTCGAGGCTTGTTAGTCCCTCCTCATTCATCATTTGTTTCCTTCCACGGCTATTGGCCCCTTTACTCCTGACACTATTTTCTTTTCGGTCTCGCCTAGCTTTGCAGCACGAATGCGCTGCTATCGCTTTGCAAGACATGCAGTATATACTGTAGTGTGGAAGCTTCGTGGAATCTCTGCCCACTCTCTGCCCATTGGCTTTTATCTTAAATGCTGCCTTCCGATTGGTTTGAGGCTTGTTAGTCCCTCCTCATTAATCATTTGTATCCTTCCACGGCTATTGGCCCCTTTACTCCTAGCACTAATTTCCTCCCTGTCTCCCCACCCCACCGCCCCCTCCCTCAGTATGTGACTTTTCACCCTCCCCGCCTCCCCACTCCCGTTCATGTTTTCTTGCCTGCCAGCACTTCCGTTTTCATCTTTATTATTGCCACCTTGAAATATGCAAGTTCAAGATGCGTGCTGTACAAAAACTTCTCGTGTTTAATGAACTAGATTTTAATATTATTCCTAATATAATAAGACTTTAGGCAACATTCGGGGTATGCATGGCAACTGACGCCTCTTAGTTCACAAATGGCATTGTTGTCGGGCAGGAGAAGCGGCAGTGTTTTAACTCATGCTTAAAACAAGCACTTTTAATAATTTCCTCTCAATTTAGTGCTATAATCTTGTGTACTGAGGTGACGTGCTAAAGAAATGCACTTTTTGGAATTCTGAAGAGCTATTATCACACATTTACATCATGTTTACTGTATGATTAACATGCCGATCATTTTCACGGCTTGCCCACTGGCCAGTATAAGCTTGGCTCATCTCCGGCTGGCTCTACCTGTTAATTAATATATTGGCTTGCGCACCTCTAACAAAGAGAGATGAATGGATACATGACAGTGAGCCCGGTAGATGATAGAGAAATAGACTGGTCCAGACAAACAGACAAAGTCAGTCTCCATTGCCTCACGTCAGAATCATCACTTTCAATAACCTGAAAAATCTGCCAGAAACTCCCCCATGCCCCAACCTCATCCCCCTCACTTATTCTTAGCAGAAGCGGCAGATTCTGAGCTGTGCCCTGCTGGTGCAGAGGAGCACGGCAGAGTCTGTAGAAGTGCTGGGATCCCTAGCCTCTCCGGGTGGGCAACTTAGCCTTCCGGGTGCCTTCACACTCAGGATAAATTAATACATTTTGTTCTGTGCTTTAGTCGCCCCTCTGTGAGCACTGTCTGGTAGATGAAGCTCTGTGTTAATAAACACATTCAGAGAGGTGGTTGTGTACAAACAAACAACAGCCACAATACCGTACGTTTTGAACTTGTAGTTAAAAACCTGCTCATCGAGTACCTCATTGGCTGATCATTCCATGGCACTACCAAAATGACATTTGGACTCATTTGCTCAACTGTAAAACACTCCCTTCTATGGGTCATTTAACAACTCAGGGGTTTGGAGTTAGGTAACCTATTTTGGATGCTGTGTAAAAGAGGTAATACAAAAAATAATGCAATGAAACTAAACAACCAGTACTGTCTAAAACAATGTGAAAACGGACACGCATTCTGGCATTTTGTTTAGTTAATGTCGATTTTCTCATAGATGCGAGTAAAGTACTCTTAATATCTTAATGAAATCTGCACACTTTTAACTAATAGCACCGGGCGACCTTTGACAACTAGGCGATGAATACATTTTCATGTACCCCCGAAGCCCCCTTGCCCCCCGCCCCCTTGGCAAACTTCATTGCCTCCCAGTGTTTAAGGGATAACCAAGACAAAGGAGAGTGAGTCAAATAGTCCAGAAAATGAAAGAGAAGCCGGGATTCGGATTCACATGCTCCGATCCCGATCGGGTTGGTTAGTCTGTAAGCACTACATTAATTAATGAGTTTCGCATTAGTAAAGCACCACGGTGTGCATGTGTGGCGACACTTCACCCATGAGGTACGTGCCAAACAATTGTTGACACAATCCACACTTTGCGTCTTTTGCAATATATTTATTACGAAGTGCAGGACCTTTCCAAGGGATTTTGCACACTACATACATTCACTCCAAAAATAAAACGTGTAGGTAAAAAACATTACAATTTACAATGTCAATAGCTCTAACTCACAAATGCAAGACCTATTTGCATTGCAAATGCTTGTTAGCATAATGGTCACCTATGATAAAGCATTGATACTGGCATGTTAGAGGTAATTCTTGGTATATGGGATATCCATGGAAAAATGCTGATGCTGGCATACAGAAGGAAGTATTTGAATGGAGGCACCCATAGTAAAATGCTGGTGCTGACACATCTGACGTTATTCTTGGCATACGGGCAGGCAATCATGGCATTTGGAAGGGGGCAGCCATGGAAAAATACTGGCCCTGGCATACTAGAGGCAATATTTGATATAAGGGTCACACTTGGTATATGGATGGCATTAATGGCAAAATCCTGACACTGGCATATTGTATGTAATTTTTGATTTAAGGGGACACCCACGGATTATGGGAGGCACCCATGACAACATGTTTGCCCGGGCACAATGAAAGTAACCTTTGAACATTACAGCACCCATAACACATTTTTAAAAAAATGTGGTCACCTCCTGGGAAGAGTAAAGTTTCATTGGCTTGGCACCCTGGTAGGGCTTGAATATTTAACCAGTACCCTTTCAGAGCAATGGCTTTTTAACAAATCTATATAAAAATTGTGCTTTACAATGAAATATTTGACCCATTTTTCTGCACATTTTCTCGGGAGAATAACCCCGCAAAAGGTTTGGCTCGCCTGCTTTTCTTGCTTGCTACAATTCAGGGCAATTATTATGCCCGCCGCTTTCAAAGATCATGTCAGCACCCTAATATAGACAGTATCTAAAACACACATTTGTTTGTGTTGTTACATTAATTATGCACTTATTATGGAACTTCAGTGATGGCATTAGGATATCGCTTACTGTGATCTCCTTAAGGTCAAAGGGTGCATGATTTCACTTCTGCATCCCCAGGAATTTTGGTGAATGGATGCACATGGTCACTGTAGCAGTCTAGTTGTTCCCGTGAAGACTGACCCATAGCACGAAAGGGCCCACACACATTGTAGCACTCTCTGGCCAGGCGTGGCCAGAGAGCTTAAATAAACGGGCGGAGGTCGCACAGGACTTCCGGCCCATACTGTAATCTATGTGTGCGTGTCATTTATCCCCAGGGGCCCATATATGAGACCCGGCTGAAAGAAGGGAGAACTTTACACTGGCGATGAGGATGGGCATCTCTGCCCATCGCATGCTGTTCTCCTACCTCAGTCTGCCGCCGACCCCAGCTGTTGTCCAGGCACTGTTCCTCGTGCCGACTGTCGCCGCATTCCGGCTGCCTCCTGCAGCACACCGCAGGCTGCACGTGGGCGGCGAAAACCTGCAGCCGCGTTTCTCCTGCGCCGATGACAAGGTACCACTCTGCAAGCCTCCACACATCGTCCGCTGCTTGCCCTGAGCAGGATCGTAACCCGCACGCAGCCTCTACATCGTGCACATCATCCTGCCGCGGCACTCTGACCTTCCCGCTCCGCCTCGCAGAGACACGCCACGCCACCTGCTGGTACCAAGGAGCAACTGCGTTCTGCAGTCGCGCTGTGTGTCTGTGCTCATCTCATCGCTCAGATTGCCCTGCACGTGCCCTGCGGTCTGGAAACTGTGCATCCTTGCACATTCCTCCACTGGTGTATGAGGGAGAAGATACCCTGACCTGCTGAGGGTGAAGCTCATCAGCCTGATACCTTCCGGAGCAGCCAGAGGTGAGAGCCTTCCGAGGCAGCCAAATAGGCCCAGCACGCAACGCCTCTCAGCTGGGGTGGGATTCATCGGGCCCTGCAGAGGGTATCGCTTGCTGACACCACTGAAGCACCACCATGTCGCTCTCTGCTGCAGCGGCCGCGTCCGTAGCCCAACAAAATGCGCCACCTGCCCAGCAAGTGGCGCAGCCCACGTCACAACACGAACAAATTACAGCGCTGCCCCCGTTCAGCGAACACATTGATCCAGCTACAGCGTCACCTAGGTGGACAGTTTGGATTGGCAGGCTCAACAATTACTTCACTGCCACTCGTGAGACGGACGGCGCAGTGAAACGGTCGCTACTACTCCATTTTGGTGGGGAAGAAATATATAAGCTATTCGCTCACCTCCCGGGCACCGGCGCTCCCACCGATTATGATGCAGCAGTTAGGGCACTAAATTCCCATTTTGACCCGCAACTCAACCCAGATTACGAGCGCTTCAAGCTCCGTCAAGCGTGTCAGAGAGAGGGCGAAACCATGGACGCTTTTCACGCTCGCCTGCGAGAAGTGGCCAGTACCTGCACGGATGACGACCAGAATAAGGAAGCAAGGGGCCAAGCAATCCAAGAGTGCCGCAACAAACATCTTCGGACCCTCATACTGTGACAACCAGGAATCACCCTGGAAGACATTCTTATCCTAGCAAGGTCGCACCAACTATCCGATGCCAGAGCAACCGTTATGGACGCCGCGCTTGCCCAACAAGCAGAAAAGCCAGCAACGATAAAGACTGAACGAGCGGATGCCATACGGGCCGTGCTGTGGCTACTGCGGGAATGAAGAACATCCACCTGAGGAATGCCCTGCACAAGGTCGGACATGCTCCAAATGCAGCATCCCCAATCACTATGCGAGAGTCTGCAGAGAAGCTGCCCGAAGCAGAAGAGCTTGCGGAAGACGACCACCATTCAAAGCGGTGCGACAATTATCACTCGATGAATCGGAGAATCCTAAAGCGACAAAGACACCGGACAATCAGAGGCAGTACGTAGAAGACTCATCCACAGATGACGAGGCTGAGGCTTATCTGATATCATTTGCAAGTGATCTAAAAAGAAGACGGAGACCCCAACCGACGTGCGCCATCGAAATTGCAGGAACACCAGTGATGGCTCTAATTGACACAGGAACGTCTGTAAATGTAATGGGCTGCCAGCAGTACAAGCAACTGAAGCCAAAGCCTGCGATAACCCCGTCGAACGTGAAAATCCTGACGTACGGAAGCCAAAAGCCATTACCTCTAAAAGGGAAGATGATGATGCAAGTCAAGTCAGACACTCATGAGGTCACCACATCGTTCCACGTCATAGACCGAGAAGCAGACATCTTAGTAAGCAGCCACACGGCTGAAGATCTGGGGCTGGTGACATTCGCCAGTGCGGTCAAGACACTACAGGCCGACGATATACTCGAGCTGTTCCCACAACTTTTCAAAGGCCTTGGGTGCATGAGGAGAACCCCCGTGAAGTTACACATTGATAAGGCCGTGAAACCAGTTGCCCTACGACACCGTCGCATACCTTTTCATCTCAGGTCACTCGTCGAGCAAGAGCTGCAGAATCTAGAGCAGCAAGGAGTAATAGAAAAGGTCACGGGACCGACGCCATGGGTGTCGCCCATGGTCATTGCTGAGAAACCGAAGCAGCCAGGGAAGATACGTCTCTGTATTGACATGCGCATGCCAAATCAAGCAATATATCGGGAGCGGCACCTCACCCCAACGGTCCATGACATACTAGCTGATCTCAACGGATCCCGATGGTTTTCTAAGCTCGATCTCAATGCGGGATACCACCAGCTGAAGCTGGCGGTGGAAAGCAGGTATATTACGACCTTCTCAACCCATCTGGGGCTACGCCGCCACAAAAGGTTACATTTTGGCATCTCTTCGGCAGCAGAGATTTTCCAAAATGCAGTCAGGGAAATGCTGTCAGGACTTCAGGGAGTCCTCAACGTCAGTGACGATATACTCATACATTCAGCAACGCTCGAAGAGCACCATCGTCATCTCCGGGCCACTCTACAACGCCTAGTTGACCATGGTGTAACACTCCACTGGGACAAATACCAATTCTTCCAAAAGTCCATTGAGTTCTTTGACTACGTGTTCAGTCAAGACGGAGTGCAGGTAGACCCCAGAAAATCGCAAGCTATTCAGCAAGCACCGACACCCAGCACAGCATCAGAAGTTCGGAGCTTCAAGGGCATGGCCACATACTGGGAACGGTTCATACCTAACCTTGCTACAGTAGCTGAACCTCTAAGAGCGCTCACCAAGAAAGCTGCGGCGTGGAAATGTGGAAAGGAAGAGGAAGAAGCATTCCAAAGGGTAAAGTCGACCCTGTTGAGCAAAACCACCATGGCCTATTTCGACACTGCACGGTGTACGGAAGTAGTAGCAGACGCCAGCCCCATGGGATTAGGGGCACTCCTCATTCAAGAGATAGAGCCAGGGAAGTGGGTTCCCTTAGCCTTCGCAAGTAAAGCGCTCACACCAACCGAAGCTTGTTACTCCCAAATTGAACGAGAAGTGCTTGTAACCACTTTCATCTCTATATCAGCTGACACCCCTTCAAGGTTGTAACCGACCACCAGCCACTACTTCCTCTGTTCAGAGGCACCGCTTCGCATCCGCCTCCCAGAATCGAAAGGTTGGCAATACAACTACAGCATTACCAAATGGAGATAGAATACAGACCCGGAGCCAAAAATCCTGCTGACTTTCTATCTAGGCATCCGCTAGACGTGCTCCCAGGAAGCACTAAACAAGAACAACGTACCGAAGAAGACATACACATGCTGTCTCAATGGGCCTGTCCACGAGCCCTCATTGTACAAGAGATAAAAGCGGGAACGGACAATGATGCAGTACTTCAAAAGATACTAGAAGCCATACGCAGTGGGTTGTGGGAAGGTTTCCTCCAAGGCATCACAGGATGGAATGAATCAGACCGAACCCGGCTGGGGAAAATGTGGAGGGTCCATGACGAACTAAGCACTATCGACAGTGGCATAGTACTACGAGGGTCACGAATCGTCATCCCGGTAGGCCTCCAGGAACGAGCGACAGTTCTAGCGCACGAAGGCCATCAAGGTACAGTGAGAATGAAGTTACGGATGAGAGAGAAGGTGTGGTTCCCTAGTTTAGAAGCAGCCGTGGACACTGTTGTGAGAAACTGCCATGCCTGCCAACTCACCAGTAGCCCGGAAGTGCCAGCACCGGTGATAACAGAGGGTCCAGCACCTTCCCCGTAGTCGTGGGTGAGCCTAGACTTCGGTAGCTTTCCAGACGGAATGGTGACCGCTGTCCTAGCCGACAGTTACACGCAGTACCCTATTGTAGAAGTCATACAGTCCACATCATTCAACCATCTGCAGCCAGTGCTCGAGAAGGCGTTCGCTCTCTTCGGACTACCTCAAGTTGTGAAAAACGATAACAGACCACCCTTCCAAGGAGGAAAATTCAAAGAGCTGTTAACACAACTAGGAGTCAAACACCACCGCATCACTCCACAATGGCCGCAAGCTAATGGCGAAGCAGAACGTTTCATGCGAACGCTAAATAAAATCCTTTGAATATCAGTTGCAGAACATTCTGATCCTGAAATGGCACTTCACCGATTTTTTAGAGAATATCGCAGTACCCCACACTGCACTACACAACGGTCGCCATGGGCACTAATGCTAGCCGGTCCCAGGCGGGACACCATTCCAGTGGCAGATAACTGGGCACTATCGTTAACATTCCCGTTGAACACTGATTTGGGATGGGATGTAGCAGTCTAGTTGTTCCCGTGAAGACTGACCCATAGCCCGGAAGGGCCCACACACATTGTAGCACTCTCTGGCCAGGCGTGTCCAGAGAGCTTAAATAAACAGGCGGAGGTCGCACGGGACGTCCGGCCCATACTGTAATCTATGTGTGCGTTTCATATATCCCCAGGGGCCCATATATGAGACCTGGCAGAAAGAAGGGAGAACTTTACAGTCACCAACTTCCATTCTTGTCCATTTGGCATCATTTTACATAATTTCTGGCCTGCACTTACCATTTGATTGGTAGTGCTTCTATGAATAACCCCCTTTTCGTGATGAACGAGCACACAGCACCCTGCTGCCCATCTGGCTATCCTGATGCTGTGTAGCTGCTTATTACTGCTGTCCCCCTACTGGACTACATATAATGCAGACCGCCCAGGTAGATCTCTGCTTATTTTTCATGCCTCTGTCCCCTGCCCTCCTCCCACACTCTAAAACTGTATAGAGCTGATGATCCAACTATTGGTTATCATGGAATATAAACTGAACGCCTAATAGAAACCATGAAATAGAACATAGTGTCTGCAGAGTAAATTATGACCGACAGCTAATTACAATTATCATTTGCACCCCTTTCTCTCACACCTCCAGGTACATCTCACTTCTAGGTGCGGCGCCACACAAGAAGATAAGAACACCTCTCTGGCCACTGACACACAACACCACTCAGCTTCCCAAATGGGACCACAACAAATACAACACTCGCTTCGACTTCCCACCAAGGGGTAGGAAACGCTATGAAAATGCTACAACAAAAAACATCTGCAGAGTCCCATCAAACTAAATATTAAGACGCATCTTATTGTGCTAATCACGGAAAAGAGTCCCCCTTCTGTAATAGGTTAGGTATGCGGAGTGATATGGATGTAGGTTACTTCCGGGTTCTGGGCCTTTGGGACCTTCAAGCAGAAGTCACTGCTGAGTCTCATCTAATCTAACCGTATCCAGTTCTGTTTATGTCTGATCAGACGTCATAGGAACGTTCTACCTTCCAGTAGGGGAGTGATAAAACATGGTTTAGCCATCTGGTACACGTTAATTTAAAATATCAAGAACTTTCAACCTTTTGAAATGTCCGCATGGAGTAACATATGCTGGCAGCACAACAGAGCACAGAAACCCACAGAACAGGGCAGGGCAATTTAAACATCTGGCGTTATTATCCCATATTTTGCTGACGATCCCAATAGTGATCGCGAGAGAACGCCGCCCATAGTGCGCGTCAATTGGAATTCAGGAGGCGGGGGACCACGCCTTCGACAGCCAGAGAGGGCTTTTATTATGATTGTTTTTCTTCACCTTTGATTTTTATATCTGAAAATGTGATCATGCTAGGCAAAACCTATGGAATGGCGGAAAAAACTGCTTGTAACAGCAGTGGACACACAAACCTCCAGGCACTTATAGGGTGACTACCCACCTCATTCCCAGTTTGTTTTGTTCCTCCTCAGTAGTTAATATATATAAGATGCTCGTGAAGAAAATGGGTAAATAACTAAGCTCTGGCAATACTTTTGCAATTAGTCGGGCCATCATGGGAGTATGGTACTGTATTGTATTAATATCAGCAGCACGCAATGCGTTGTTTTTTGGTATTTAGTGCCATCTAGTGGTTAAAACAAGTCTGATGAAAATGCTTTTATAAGTATTGAGGATGACGCTTTCACTCAGTGTTTTTTTACTTTATGTGTTCTAAGTGATAAAGCGAGTGCATTTCAGCGGCTTTGTCATTACCTGTGTGTATTTTGGTTACGTGTTTTTAAATTGTTATACTTTTTTTAATTTAATTAAAAAAGTTTCAAATGGTAAGATGGTAAATGCACATAAACTCCAAGAGTCCTTTAAACCAATGTGATGGGTAAAGAGTTACAAAATACCTCGCCCTTTGTGGCTATGTGAGTTGAAATAAAAATGAATTTCAAGATGGACGTCGATTCTCAAAAACATCTGGAGTAGCGTTAGTAATATGACGCTTTTGACTTGTGATGATATCGCATGAAGTGACGTCATACAACTGCGGACAGGACAGGAAGAAGTCGTGTGACCCTGGACCATGATGAAATCACTGAAGATAAAAAAATAAGATAAGCATACATGTCAACAGACTCAATTCAGCCAGGAGACTCCCGATTTTTCTGCCATAATGGCATTAATTTACCTGTCTCCCACCTAAAATTGCCTCTGCTTCAATAAAAGTCAATGTGAAAAATAAATTACCTAATTTTGTTTTCAAAGTCTCCCACATTACAGGTTTAAAATGTTGTCATGTATGAATAAGTGCAAAATTAAACAAGATAAACAAGTTACATACCTTCAGTAACGCTCCCTTTAGTAGAGACTCCATCTAGCCACTGATTCCTCACCTTTGAATACTTCCCAGGCGTCAGACTGGATCCGGAAACTTTTCAGTAGTACCTCTGCACATGGGTAAGTGGCACCGTGCTGCTCTGCAGCGAAACCGCTGCGCGCCAGAAATGACGTGTGGAGCCTTTCTTGGTGTCACTCAAGTGCACTGAAGTCAGTTGCTTTTGAGACTGCCCACACCCCCAGACACATAACTCCAAAAGCAAATTGGAGTGTCCAGTGTGCAGATTCCTAGACATGGGATCTTACTAATGGGATAGAGTCCAATCACAGAACAGGGGAGGGTCAGCAAGGAATCTGCGGCTAGGTAGAAGCTCTACCACAAAGAGGATTACCTAAAGTAAGTAACTTGTTATTCTGATGGAGAACTCTAGATGCAGATTCCTCACTTTCTGAATAGATACCAAAGCAGTACCTTATTGGAAGCAGGCTGTGAATAGACTCAAACCAGAAAGTCCTGCAGAACCGAGCAAGCAAACTGCCCTTCTTGGCGGACCTGACTGTTCAAACAATGCTTGGTAAATGCATGGAGGGATGCCAGGCAAATGTCTAGGACAAGGACAACGAAACTGGTGCTCATGTAAAGCGCTCTGATACCCGATGTCTCGGGTATAGTTTGCGCTGTATAAAACTCAACAAAAAAAATGACTCTGCATGCTAATACTGTGGTAGCAGCTTTGGCCTTGGTAAAATGAGCATGCAATCCTTCCAGAGTCACATCCTAATCAATCAATCAATCAGCATTTGTAGAGCACGGCACTGTCACCACTGGGGGTATCTGGGCACTGGGGTTCAAGGTCTCTGTCAAAAAGCCAGGTCTTGAGAAAACGGCGGGAAGAGGGAAGAAACAAGCAGAAAAAAGGCAAAATAGAGTGCAGAAAACAGAGTGAGCAGAATAGGCAAAATAGAGGGCAGAAAAATGAGCAGGAAAGGCGCAACAGAGGGCAGAACAATTAGCACAACAAAGGGCAGAAAAACGAGCAGAAAAGGCAAAACAGAGCAGAAGATGGCAAAACAGCAGAAAACTATTAAAAAAGACAAAACGGAGGGCAGAAAAAACAAGCGGAAAAGGCAAAACAGAGGGCAGAAAAACTAGCAGAAAAGGTAAAACAGAGGGCAAAAATCAAGCAGCAAAGGCAAAACAGAGCAAGAAATGAGCAGAGGAGGCACAAACGGGGGGCAGCAGGTAGACAAGCAGCAGAGGGTAGTGGACTGCGAGCAAGCTGTACAGGAGAACTGTCGCAGGGGGAGCTGGCACAAGGTTTCTTCAAGAAAAGGGGAGAAAGGTCCCGATCCCTTACTCGCCGGGTATTAAGCGTATGTCATAATGGTGCTGGTTCTTGCCCGATGACAGGGGGAGACCCCTATCCCCCTAATTTGAGCAAAGTTCTGAAGGTTTGTCTGGGCAAGGTTTATATTTCTTATTCTTGGAGGAAAAAATTCCAATTCAATAAAGATTGATCCAAAGGTGAGTAATCATTTATTTGCACTCTCTACATAGGAGTGGGTATGAAGGATTTTACCATTTACTTCGTTGAGATTACTCATTACAGAAACACCCGCCCTGAAGAAGCCCCAGGCCGATAGGCCATGTAGGGGGCGAAACACGTGTTGGCTGTGCCACCTCTTTCTCTATCCTTCATACCCACTCCTATGTAGAGAGTGCAAATAAATGATTACTCACCTTTGGATCAATCTATATTGAATTGGAATTGTTTCCTCCAAGAATAAGAAATATAAACCTTGCCCAGACAAACCTTCAGAACGGAGCTGGCACAAGGACCTGCTCCTAATCTAGAGCTCAGTACAATGGAAGATGGTTCTCTTCTGCATAGTCTTGCCTTTTTTTCCCTGAGTACCTCACAAAGAGGTAATTGTCCACTTGGTGGTCTTTGGTACCATCTATGAGATCAGCCCCTCTCTAGGGGTCCAGGCAATGGAGTCTCTCCTCCTTTTTAGAGGGATGAGTAGGAGCGTCGAATGCCAGCATGGTGATAGTTTGACCAACATGGAACAGCATCACAACTTTTCGCAGAAAGGATGCCCGAGTTCACAGAATCAGTTGGTCTGGAAAAAAGGTGGTGTATCTCAGGTTGACACAGAGGGCTTCAAACTCACTCACACACTGTGCTGATAACTTGCAGATGAGGAACACTGTCTTGAGGGTGAATAGCTGCAGAGGACAGATGTGAAGCAGCTCAAATGGAATGCACATCAAAAAGGTGAGGACCAAGTAAAGATCCCACTGTGGCATGAGGAAGGAAACAAATGTTGTAACCCTTTCAAAGATCTCATAACAATGGGAGACGTGAACAAAGAGGGCTGATGTGGCAAACGCAAACAAGCTGAAAGAGCTGAAGCGTTCCCTTTAACTGTGCACCAGCACAAAAGGAGAATTGGAGGATCAAAATACTGTATTACTCCGAGTAGAAACTAAATAACACAAAGGTATGGCGAGTCCTTGAAGTAGGGGAATGGGTAAGGATTTCCCTTTTCTATCCCAATATACCTAGGCGTACCAGATATACACAGTCATTATATATTTGGATGTGGAGGCCTCACCCACGCAATGTGGCATGTGTCATCATGGCCACCTCATTCCACCCTGGTTAGATTGCACTACCAGGGCGGACTCAACCTTACCTTATGAGAGAGTTCTTTCAATATGCTCATTATCTGGATAAGGCAGGGATCCAGTTAGAATTAATCATACCTTAAGGTATACCACAGGAGTGCCCTTTATTAGGTGGTACCGTAGGTATGATTAAAAGGATAAAATAATCAGTGGATGCTTAAGGGTGCAATGATCATCACATCTTTTTCAATGGTGAACATGTTTCTGCCCTCACATGTGCCATATAAATGGTCAGGGGCATTCTTGAGGTCTATCACAGGATCCCTATTTCTAACTAAATGGATAAATAAAAGCAGGTAAGAACAGGATTTCCAACCCTCCCTGATCTTGGCAGTCAACCCTCCTTGGGGTTATCCTTCACTCCATGGTCTGGTAAGGGGCGGAGGATCCTACAGTCACAAAGTCGTCAAGGGGATGTGCAAGGTATTGTACCTATGTTTCCTCCTTCAGCCAGCCGAACTTACCTTGTTTTGGGAGTTGTTTTCAATAGGAATTCCCAGGTGGGTGTCTGTTAGGCATAACTTAACCCATAATTCATAACTAGGTGCACCTTTAAAGTTTAACTCGTAACCAGACTCACCTGGTTTGTGAAATTAGCACTGGGCATCCCAGAACACAATAACACACTTAACACCAACCAAGTACTCCTGGTCCAGGCAGTACTGTTCATTTTTGGGTCACTTCTCAGTACCTGACATAGATCATGTTAATAGGAGCAAAAAATTAGTATGCTTTTACAGGAAATAAAGAAATGAGATTGTTGGCACAGATCACCTTAACATACACAGTTCATGTAGTTGAATATGAGCAGGTGAACTGTGGTATGGTTAGAGAAGTTCTAGGCACCCAATATTTATCAAAGGGTCAGTGCATTTCCTCAGTCCCACAAGCTTAAGACTCACTGGACCTGCCCAAGACATGCTGTATTAGTGTGGGTGCTGTACCTCACAGCACCGACAGGCAGGGAAAACTAGGCGTGGCAAGGGATCCCGACTTATATTTGCTAACCATAGCTGAATTTCCAGCAGTTGGGCAGATAATACCTATGGGGTTAGGGAGGTGCGCTTGTTTGTTTCCTTGACAAGTCAAGGTTCAGAAGACATATGCCAATACAATTTACTAGGAAACATTCTGCATTTCCATAATTTTAGGGAAGACCCGGTACATTTGTGCACACATTTTTGTCCATGTTCCACTTTCACAAAGCTTCTCCACTTATCTGCATTCTGGGGATGTCCTGTTCGGAATTGTGCACTGGGCTACGTCCACTTGGGTTGGGGGGCATCAGTACAGAGACACATCATCAACAGTTTGTGGTTGAGGTCAAGTGATGGATTTCCATGCCATACAGACATGAAAGAAAGTAGAATACTAGGAGGCCTAGGACCACACTCAGTTTCAGCTCCGCCCATGTCTAGGTTTCGATGGGATAGGCACACCTGTTAGCCACGGGGGAACATGATGCCACTTTATTTCATTATGAGACTTGTCATCAAATTGCCTATACTTGGGGAGTGCTATGCCTGTTGTCCTATCTGGAGCAATGCACCGATACTATCTGGGACAAGACTCTGCCCTTCACTGGGCTTAAGTAGGAGTTACTGTATACCTATACCTTAATCAAAATAAATAAATAAAAATAAAGAGAAAAATGTGCACCTTCTAAGCGCTTGGCGATAAATGGCATGACTACAGAGCAGTCAATGGCTTCCATGGAACAGTGGTGAGGTGGGTTTTAAACCCAGGACTTAGTCTTGTATACTTAGCCTGGAGTCCCACCAATCACCCCTGGGTTTCAACTAGTGAACTACTCCTCTGTCACATACTACATCATCCTCTGTGACTGAAGCGCTTGCTTGGAGCTGCATGATGGGTGTGGAGCTGCATGATGGGTGTGGAGCTGCATGGTGGGTGTGGAGCTGCATGATGGGTGTGGAGCTGCATGATGGGTGTGAAGCTGCACGATGGGTGTGGAGTTGCATGATGGGTGTGGAGCTGCATGATGGGTGTGGAGCTGCACGATGGGTGTGGAGCTGCACGATGGGTGTGGAGCTGCACGATGGGTGTGGAGCTGCATGATGAGTGTGGAGCTGCATGATGAGTGTGGAGCTGCATGGTGGGTGTGGAGCTGCACGATGGGTGTGGAGCTGCACGATGGGTGTGGAGCTGCACGATGGGTGTGGAGCTGCACGATGGGTGTGGAGCTGCACGATGGGTGTGGAGCTGCATGATGGGTGTGGAGCTGCACGATGGGTGTGGAGCTGCATGATGGGTGTGGAGCTGCATGATGGGTGTTTTCATTGCAGCCCTCTCTCCGCTCCTATTGACCCTCTCCAGCATGTCCCTATTTAACATGCTGATCCTGCATATAGTTGACAGACCCTGAACTCTGGGTATTCTCAGTGTGGGGTAAACACAGGATGTATAGCCAACCCCTACGTATAGAATCATGATTTTGCACACAGTGCTTGATATAGTAGATCATGCAGAACTGTGGGAACATAAGTGTTGAATCGGTCCCTAAGGGACCTTTTAGAGAGTATAGAAATGGATAAAAAGCGAGTAAAGGTAACGGAATAGGGTTGACCACAAGCAATAACTTAATACCAAATACACTTATGACACTTTGAGGTGTTTACACATGTTGTGTGTATCATAACATTTGTACCAAATGCTAATGAAGCCAGGCCTGTTGACTGTGGACAGATTGAGGATTAGCAACAGTGGTATATTTGTAGTTTTGTGGGCGCCAATAAGAAGAATACCACTAATTGATTAGTTGGGATAGCAATATCTGGGTGACGGTGCTTGCAGGGTGGGGAGAACCACTAACCTCCTTAAAATTAAATCTTTGTGACCAGGGCCAACAAATACTTTCAAAAACTTTTTATAGAACTCCAGCTCTCGTCAGAACAATAACTTTTAGATCAGAAAGAGTACAGAAATAAGCACAGAGTATCTTGAATATAAGTAATGTTTCTTGTTCTTTATTTCCTGTGTGTCTCCAGGCTGAAAGATCTCTTAAGACAGTGGCAGCCGACACCTGTTTCGCCGCACAAGGGTAATATCCCGCAACTTTTTCAAGGCTGCAAAGTACAAGCACATCAATGTATCCCCTTACAACATCTGGAGAACATGAGTCAAAGGCAAATCGTCTGAGAGGCCAACATGCGAAGAAAGAGAATATGAGAAAATAGATAGGAAATGTCTCAAATGGGACTAAATAGCACTGAGTAGAGATGGAGAATAAAAAAAGGGAGAAATGTGTCCACACGTGACAAGTGATGATCGTGAATTAAAAATGGACTGAGATTACAATCAATATATGTGATTGAACAGAAGGAAAAAGGTTTTTTTGGAGAACGGGGTGAGTGGAGCAACTAAAAGACTTGTGTAACAGATCGGATTGGTGTGAATTTCATTGCTAGAGAGCCTGTCATGCATCAGTGTAGATAGGACACTTCCCATCTATTGATTGTAATCTCAGTCCAATTTTAATTCACGATCATGACTTGTCACGTGTGGACACATTTCTCCCTTTTTTTTATTCTCCATCTCTACTCAGGGCTATTTAGTCCCATTTGAGACATTTCCTATCTATTTTCTCATATTCTCTTTCTTCGCATGTTGGCCTCTCAGACGATTTGCCTTTGACTCATGTTCTCCAGATGTTGTAAGGGGATACATTGAGCAGCAAAACACTTGTGACCTATGATGAGGTTTGGAGGCACAATTTGACCGACTAGTCAAACATTTTGGGACGATTCCTTCCTGGTTTCCTTAGAAATTTGATATACATAAGGGGAGTACCTTAACAACGGTAATTCACGAACACAAGCAGCCTTTTCAATCTAGATCACATTCAGACCACAAAGGGACAGCAGCTTAAACCTCGAAATGGTTTAACACAGATCTTCCCAAACGTTTTAGAACCGCGACTCACTTTTTAGAACAACAACCTTTTGTGTCCTACCTAACTTTAATGGACATGAGGCGGGCAGTTTTTAATGTAAGAAAAGCAGCGTGTGGTAGAGCCCTGCCATTTACAGACCGCATATTTTCCAATGACATGGCCACTAAATTTGCACAGAGATACAGTTTTACTGATAAAACTATATTGCATACAAATGATAATGATGGAAATCTGGTTTCAGTGAATATTTACCAATTGTGCATCACCAAGTAAAGTGTCTTGATTTGTTCTGATCCTAATAGAATCCTTGCTTCCATCACACTTTGAAATTACAAAAAATGTGCTTCATTTTTGATTTCCTAACTGCTGAATGTGTACAACTCATTTACGGGTATTTACAGTTTGTTGTGCATTACAAAAAATGACATACTACAGCCTTTCCTTTCAGTCTCTGTAGCCCAGTGAGATTGTCATATATTTCACTTTACTTTTCTTTCTATAACCACAAAGTGAGAGGAGTTTGCAAACACCAATCCCTGGAAGTAAAAGATAAGCAGCAATTTGAGAAAAGACATAGCCTGACATTTAACCCCTCTGCAGCAAATGTGACAAGATAATGGGAGAAATTAAAGACATCTTTATTTATTATTTTGGGTTTTCATGACCCACCAAAAATCAGCGTGGGCACATCAGTGGTCTCAACCCACAGTTTGGGAGACACTAGTTTAACACAAATAGCCTCTCTGTCAGGTCAGGCACTTCAACTATGTGGAATAGTTTTGAGTAAGTCTGCAGGAATAAAACAAGCCCCTGTGGGTGTAATCTGTGCTGCCAGTGCAGGCAGATCACTATGCTGCCACCCAATGAAGTATTCACAGTGTGTTCATTTGTTGCCCGCACCTTCCAAAGACCAGTTTCAGATGATTGCAGAGTGCATTAGCTCTGCATGTAAGGGACTGGTTCTGGAGGTGCAGCCATATACAAGCCACAACAACCTTAAACAGTGTTCGCAAAGACAAGATGAGATATGTTCACTTTATTCAGCAGTAACATTCTATTGAAGCCAAAGCAAGGGTGCTCTGCAAATGCAACAAGAATACATTCAGGTCATGTAGGAAAGTAGGGTCTGCTTCACATGTTTACCCCCACTTTTTGCTGGTGCTTCACTGTTTCTCGACTTTAGTCTGGCTGGGACCCTGCTATTCAGGGCCCCAGCCTAGCTGCTTCCTCTCTAAATTGATTGCACATACTTTAGGTACAGTTCAGTTTGGATCTGGAGAGCCCTTATAAGTCCCTAGTATATGGTATACTATGTACCCAGGGCATAGGTACCACAGAGGCCTACCAGGGGCTGAAGCATGTATTATGTCACCCCTGGAAAGCCACCCAAAATGACACCACAGGTCTGCTACTGCAGCCTGGGTAAGGTGGTGCATGCACCCCTTACTGAGATATAGGTTCACTATATCTCACCATATACTGCACATTCAAACCTATCAGTCACCCCTATGGCAGGCCTTATCAATCCTGAAGGCAGGGTGCTTGGTTATATGTGAGGGGGTGCCCAGGCATGAGCTGAGCCCCTCTGCAGCCTTCGGAATCTCTTCTCTGGGGTTGTCAGTAGTGACCATATACTCTTAAGTGCATTATAATCAGACGGTAAATACTAACTTTGGACTGGCTGCACGGAAACATGTCGTGTTTGGTGTCAAACACCTTGGAATCATACCCCTACACCAGTAACTGGTGTGGGAGTATGATCCCACCCTTCTAGAGGGAGAGACATGGCAGCACTGGTATACCCGGTAGAAACTTAATAGAGCCCTGGCATCACAAAATGGATGCTGCAGACACAAGTCTGGCCTCCTACTGCTGACTGAAACTCCAGCAGGGGAGGCTTGGAAAATAGGTTTCCTGTCACAGGGAGGTGTAACCGCCTCCCAGACAGGATTATGTGTATTGGGGCTGGGTGGGAGCACTCTCTGAGTGCTTTGAAGTCCTGCACTGGGGGCACATTTGGTGTCCCTGTGCATCGTCCAGCTCAGACCGGTTCAGGGGCTTCCAGCCCCTGCTCTGGCGTGAAACTGGATAAAGGAAATGGGTGTAGCCACCCCTCTTTCCAAACCCTCCCATAGGTGGGTCCCCAGAGCTAGTCCAACCCCTTCCTTAGGTATAAGTAAGGAACCTCTGTAACCAGAATTTTACATTACCCTTGGAGGAAACTCTGAAGCCAAATCCTGGACCTTCGACGCTCTGCTCAAGACCAGGGGACTGAAGAAATCTCCCTTGGGGTCAAGGAGTGACTTCCCTGCTTGGTAGGCACCAACAAAGCAATTTGCCAGTCTGCATTTCCGAAGCTCCCGCCGGACTCTGAAGTATTTGCAGCCCAGGAAGAGGATTTCCAGACATCTCAGAGGCCTACCCGAGTCCCCAGCAAAACTGAGACCTGCAGCCCTCATGAGTAGCGTGGAACCGGAACTCTGGGTCACTGTGCATTTCTGCAAGTGCATTAACTTCTCGATGTCTCTTGAAGTCGTGCTTGGGCTGACTTGTAGACCCCACCTCGAGCACTACATCCACCAAAGATTGTTGGCCTGGTCATTCTGAGTGACCCGTGGGCCGCCATTTTGTGTTTTGTGTTGAGGTCCCTTCGTGATCCCTGGTCTGTTGACTGGTGGGTCCCTGAGGGGCTAACTTTGAATTTCTTTGGGCTTCCCTGGTTGCTCCAGACGTGCCCCAACTCCCTACCAAGTGGTGAGTCCCCCAGACCTTGCTGGTCTGCACCGAATCATCTTTCTTGTTTCTGCGTGGGTTGCTGTTGCCAAGGCTTGTTGTGTCCAATGTGGGCAGCGATGCTGCAGCACTCGACATCCTTTGTGGGACAGCTCGAATCTAGGTCCTGGTCATCCTCGACACCTCCTGGTCCTCGTGGCTGAAGAGTCAAGCTTCACCTCTTTCACCTGAAATCACCCGACATCGGTGGGCATCTGTCCATCGCCTTCCTGGTCACTGGCTAGTGACCCAGACTCTGTCCCCTCTGCTTTCAGGTTCTTCTCATCTTCAATCTGAAGAACCAGGTTTTTAGAACCCAGCGGCGCCAGGGGCACGCCCAAAGTCTTCGGGTTCACCTGTCTTAGAATACAGAGACACAGGATACTTCTTGGTGGCGTCAGAGATCGAATTTATTGGCTGCAGCCAGTAACAGAAGTCCTAGAAGTCATCACGGTATGAGTTCTCAGGAGACTGCTCAAATTTACAAAGTAAGTCATCCCTTTTTATACCAAATACATCACATTTCAGACAAACACCCATTCTTTTACAATTTGTCCAATCACATGTAACCATATCAAAGGTATCGCATGACGGTAAAACCCTCTTCTCAGTTGTCCGGCCAATGATCAATCATTGAACAATCACAGCATTCTTCTTTAGACAAGCCGGACAAACCCATAATAAAGAGACCACAACCCATATCGTAAACGGACCATAAAAGAAAAGACAGAAAACAGATAGAAGTAGGATGAGGCATGTTCGTCAACAACGAGGTCAGTTCACTCAAGTCATGTAGGAGTCAGCACAAACTCGAGCTAAGGTGCGCCTGTCCAAAAAGACTTGTTTCACCACAGTCATCGGCCTATGTGAGGGCAACCACAAAATGGCTACCATGCGCAAAATGGAACCCAGGGTTCGGAACGAAAACCCTAAATACGCAGTGAATCCATTGGTGTAATGTGACGAAAACACGCGTACTAGCCGAACTCACTAGTTACGGTTCGCTGTTACCAAAGTCGTAACGGAACCATGATATTTATGACGCAGATTCAGAATTCACGGAACCTCAGACCCTCCTTTTGCCCTTACATAGGCAATCTCAGTCTGCATCTGAATCGATGTTGATATTCATCAAATCATCAAGGTGCTGTTGAAGCATAATCTTATCTCTCTGTACCTTTCTCAAGACAGGCGGTCTCCTAACACATGTAGTAGCACAAAGGCCACATATGGCAGGACCACACTGTACACAGAGACAACACAAGAAAAGAATCGCTAAAGCCACACCAATGATCGTCAGAATCCTCCATCCCCAAGCGGATAACAGTCCCCAAAACCATTCAGTTAACGACCAATCTCCTCCGTCCGTATGTATTGACTCGGAGATCTTATGTAGCCTGGAGATGGCCTCGTATACTGTTGGAGCATTATCTGGAATGAAAACGCAGCAACTCGATTGGATCACTTTACATACTCCACCTCGATCTGCAAGTATGACATCTAAAACCATACGATTCTGCAACGTCATAAGGCGATCCGCTTGAAGCTCAGCTGTCAAATTACTAAGTGCACCGGCAGTTTTGTTTATGGTGGATTCAACCACTCTCGTCAATTGCCGCAAGCTCCTACTGTTAGCCATAGGTCCCCAAAACGGTAGGAAACCCTTAAAGAAGTCTCCTACTTCTTGTCCAGCGGTATCTTCCTGATCGAAGACACCCCTAACAACTCTCGTCTTGTGGTAATCTGCGGCAGCAGTATATGTAGGAGGCAACAAATATCCAATATAACATGTTCCCGAAAAATCAGGGGGCAACCATGTATATGCTCTGTTGTAACAAACAAAATACGTACCCTTGGCTGCCAAAAACGGCAGGGAAGACTGAGACGTAAAAACATACGTCTGAGTACAAACACTCTTCCCTAACTGAGCTTACGGATTCCTGCCAATACCTTGCAGGCAAAAATGACCTCGGTGGGGTACGATCCAAATCGGAGGTGCCCTCTTTCGTCTCTGCTTTTCACTCAGGCTAACACTGTATCCAGTCGCGTTCCAGCCAACAAAAGCTAGTAACTCGTCCTTGGGAATAGTCCTATACGTATTGATATCCCTACTCATATTCGCAATTCCCTTCACCAAGGCTTTATTACTCGAGTTATCTCTTATGGAACGCAGGGGATAGACTTCGATAGCATAAATGAACATTGTCTGGAAAGCCCATAGAGACCCATTCTGACTAAACGGCAGAACCAGATAGGGAATACCTCCATCCGTAGTATGTGGCATAAGACCACACACCCAACAATTAGTGATGTTCACTACCAACTGATGTTGATGCAGAAGCTGTACAAATGAGTGATTTACAAATTCTGACCTTCTAATCTGCTCGTGTTCGGGTAAGATATGAAAAGATTGCAAAGAAGTAGTAATAGGAAAAGACGTAGGTTGGGAAGTGGGTGCAGAAGTCAATTGGGTAGAAAAAACAATACAACCCATCTAAGCTAACGTCATGCTAAGAAACATCAGAATACATGTAATCGGAAAACATTTGAGTTGCATTATCCTGCATAGTTTCATCTTAAAGTTCGTTTTCTCAACAGCTCTCTTGATCTCCAAAAACTCCATCCTCTCACAGTGCTGTTCGCGGCGGTTGGTTTTCTTCTGCTAAGGAGTGCGTCTGTCAGTCCAGGGAACGCCCTAGGACCAACCAGAACCATCGACCTTGTGTCTACACGGCTGCAATCCCAAGTCTTTACACCGCGACCTTACAGCTGAACCCGGATGGTGGTTCGAAAAAGGAAAAAAAAAAAATAGATCAAAACAGTTTCTTGGCTGAGAGAGTGCTGTTCTCAAAACGAAAGGAATTATTTGTTCTTTATTAGTCCATTGTCTCTAGACCGCAGGTTATAACGACTTTTACCGGGCTCTGTCTGACTTCGAAATAACAGTTCAGGTTCAGTGGTGTCCAATCTTAAAGGTGAAGGCACAGTTGCTTGCAAGACATCGTCATCTCCTTTCTCAGACCTTGTCCATACCAACTCAGCTGCTGGTGGCAAGCTATCATGAACCTGTTGATGCAAGACACGCAATTTAGCCGTCAGGTCATACAAATAGTCCACCAACACAGGATAATCAATGTCACTAAATGTCCAAAACTGTGTGCCACACCAAACGCATACTGACTATCGGTATATACATTCACTCTCTTTCCTTCAGACAAAACACACGCTCTCGTTAATGCGATCAATTCCGCTGCCTGTGCCGAATTATAGCTCACTCGTGCAGTTTCAACAATCGTACACAATGTCGTCACGGCATATGCCGCAGTCGTATCACCATTCGGGAGCTTGTAGCATGACCCATCAACCCATAGCGTACCGTCTGGATTTGAAAGAGGAGTATCTTTTAGATCAACTCTACCCTTCGTTTCCTCTTCTGTCCTAAGAAAGCAATCATGATGTTCTTGACCATCCGTATCCACAGAAATCGGCAACAATGTCGCTGGATTTAATATGTTACACCGTTTAATGTGCACGTGACTGGCCAAAAGCGTCAACTCATAACCCGACAACATGGCACTAGTAAGATGCTGAGTCTTTGTTCTGTTCAATAAAGTATCCACTGCATGTGGAACCATCACAACCAACGTATTATCCATCACCAACCCAGCAGACTGTCGGATGGAAACAGCCGCTGCTGCTGTAGCTCTCAAGCAACTCGGCAACGCTCTAGCTACCGGATCCAAAGTCGACGAGAAATACGCACATGGACGCTGCTTCTCACCAAACTGTTGTGTCAAAACTGACAATGCACAACCCTCTCTCTCATGAACGTAGAGTGTAAAAGGCTTACTGTAGTCAGGAGTACCCAACACCGGAGCAGAACACAACGCGTCACGCAATTCAGAAAAACTTTTATGACAATCGTCAGACCAGGGAAGATGATTCGGTGTATCCTTACAAGTCAAAGCCAACAAAGGTTTTGCCAACAAGGAAAAATTCGGAATCCACTGTCTACAGTACGACGTGATACCCAAGAAAGCGTGTACCTCTCTCTGCGTACTAGGCACAGTCATTTGAGCAATCGCTCGGATTCGTTCTGGGGTCAACCTTCTTCCCTCCTTCGACAAGAGATGACCTAAGTAGGTCACTTCTTGGCGACAGTACTGGAACTTTGAAGGTGACACTTTAAGATGCAAATCAGACAAATGTTGCAACAAGGAAAGAGTAGTTTCTTTACAAGTTTCCTTATCATCAGCAGCCACTACCAGATCGTCAACATACTGAATAAGAGCAGCACCCGCAGGCAACACAAAACTATCAAGCTGAGTTTTCAAAGCCTGACTATAGATGGACGGACTTTCGCAATAGCCTTGAGGAGCGCGCTTAAACCGGAAGCTTCGTCCTCCTAAAGAGAAGCCAAAAATATCTCTACTTTCTTCGGCTATCGGAATACTAAAGAAAGCGTTCTTCAAGTCTATGACAGAGAACCAGGCAGCTGAAGCAGGAATCAAAGTCAACAAAGCAGTAATGTCCGGAACGACAGGAAACTGGGGCACAACAATCTTATTAACCTCTCGAAGGTCAATCACAAACCGATACTCAGGCTGCTGAGAAGAATCAGTACGCTTCAAGACAGGCAGAACAGGACTGTTACACACGTTACCTCTCGTCTCTTCGATCACACCTTTCTCAATTAAATCATAGATAATCGCTAAGAGCGCTCTTTCACCATCACTCGAAATCCGATATTGGGGAATACGTGGCAATCTAACATTCGATTTGAGCGTCACAACATATGGTGGAATCCCCAAAAGACCCACGTCATTAGGACCAGTAGCCCAAAAAGTATCAGGGAGACAACGCAATTCCAGTGGAAGCTGATCTTTAGACAGATACATCGGAGAGATCACTCTCTTACCCAATGTAAGGTGTACTCCCGAAGGAGAACAATACAATGTCGCATGCAGTCTCTTTAACAAATCCAGACCCAACAAATTCTCACCACAACCTGTCGTTAAAATAAGGGGTGCTTCCAATTCGCAAGGCCCAATAGAAAGAGACAAGGGACTAGAAACTGGATTACGAACTGGGGCGCCAGAAAATCCCACTGAAACATTCGTTAAGCCAGACAAAGGTGCGCCAGGGAGTTTAGAATGCATGATAGAACTCTTCGCTGCACCAGTATCCAAAAGAAAAGGCTCTACCACACCCGATGTGACCACTGCAACATAAGGTCCATCCTGGTCTACTGGAACTGACACTAATCCCTCTCTTTGTCCTTGGCTGTCCTAGCAATCATTATAGCCAGTACTCTCACTCTCAACATAGTAATCGTCAACATAATATTGCAGAGATCTGCCAGTCTGTACGTTCTGCTGATCAAAATAATTCATAGACGTCTGTGGGGGGAAAGAACGTTCGTTATGAGGAAACGTGCCATGTCCTCTACCCCTAGACACCTGCTGGAAACTACCACGACCTCTTGGAGCCAACATACCGCTCGCACGTTGTCGTAAAACAGGGCACTCATTCTTATAATGACCTTCCTCTCTACAATACGCGCACTGATTCAGACCCAAAGGCGGTCTTGGAAGAAAATACTCAGGTTTCTGTGACGGTCTCTGAAACGATGGAGGTTGCTGAAACTGTAGACGTTGCTGTGATTCTTGCTGATTCGAGCGAGGCGGATACGCCTGCTGCAGAAGAACCTTCGTTTTTAAGTCTTTCGTCTTTTTCTCTAATATATCTTTCTCATCCTTATCCCTATTCTCGTAGTACTGTGCAGTCGCCAATATCTGGGCCGACGAAGAGACAGCCCAAGAACTCTTGGAATCTTTCAACTTATTACACAGTTCGGGAAGTAAATTAAAGACAAACTTATCTACAAACAGTCTCTGGCCACCTTCCGTACTCATATCTTGACCGCTATGATCTATAAAAGTCTCTTCAAACCTAGTGAAGAAATCAGACACATTTTCGTCCTTCTTCTGCATATATTCTGTCAATTTGTCCCAATTCACTCGTAACGCTGGCATCATCGTTTTCATCATATTAATAATTCTACCGGGTAAATCCGTAATTAGAGGCTCAGGTTTAGCTCCTCCTACCTGTCTAGCATCTGCAGCCGCAATATTCACCCATGTGTCACCTAATTCTACCGTATGATCCTCATGGCGAATCTTCGCCCACAACGGTTGAGGAACTACATTACCCAATAACATATCCACATTAGCTAGATTCATAATGCATGCGTCGACTGTCTGGGACAACTCCTTATAATACCCCGCGGGATTCTTACGGGGGTCGGGTAAGGTTTGTTTAAGAGCCAAAACCTCAGCTCTCTTCCAAGGGACATGTATCCAAACTCATTGGAAATGAGCCAAAATAGGTGGATTAGCGTTTGCGTCTCCCTCTCTCCAAACTGGAGGAACCTCTCTCATTGGATATTGTCGTACCTTCTTCCTAACTGAGGGATCAGCCTCAAACAATAGCTGGGGAGGAAGTGCAGACCTATATGTAAGAAGTGTCACTACCGCATCTTCGACACCAGCTCCCACTATCGTCCCTTTAGCGAACTCACTCTGAATATCAAGCAATCCAACAGGAGCCAACTCCAATTCACCATCTTCCCATTGTTCCCGAAGCAAAGTACACATCATATCAAAAACATACCGCTGCGCGCGGCTCTTTCCACTGTAGGAACGTATTCAAAACCACTCCTGGATCATACCTAGAAACGTTCGTAACCCACCTACAAGCCAACGAATCCAATACTCCACGCTCCACAGAACCAGGGAGCTGACTACGTCTCTGTCTGTCATCAGAAATGGGGGTCGTGACTAGCGACCCAAATAGAGGAGTTAAGAAATTAGCAACAGTGTCAGCTACTCGCCGACGAACAGAAGGGGAAGCAGTCATAAGAACAGGGGAAAAGGTACCTTGTGATGGCAAAGAAAAAGAAGCAGAAGTGGAAGAAGTCGAAGGGACAGGAGCGAGGGGCAAAGCAGTCTGAGTCAAGGCAGGCAAAGGTAAAGTAGGCAACCCAGGAAGAGGGGGTGCCGGAGGAACTTGAACCAACTGTGGAACAGGCACAGGGGGTTGCGGAGGAACTAAAGGCTGACCAGCAACCTGTTGTACAACAAGGGGTAACATCGGTGCAGTAGCACCTTGCACGTAAGGGGGAGGTGACTTTGACAAATAAGACATTAATGGATCCTTTTCGGGGTCCTTAACAGGATTCACAGGAGGGGGTGACAAAACTGGATAACATTTATCAATAGCCATATGATGTTGCCTATTTGACACCTCAATCGCTTTATCTTCTTCATCTTCTTTAAACTGCCTAGCAGCTTGCATTATCGATACACCCTTTTCTCTCTTATCTCTTTTAGCTTGTTTTATCTCTCGTTGTCTGGCTTCTTTGCGCCAAAAGCGCCAAAGGCGAAAGGAGTCGAACATTGCCGGCCGGGCTTTCTTCCTAAATAATTTCGCTTCTAAATTATCTAAAATCTCTGTATCAAAACTACCATGTTGGGGCCATCGTAAGACACCATCTTTCCTAGTTTAGCGGACCCATACTTCATTGAATGTAATGGGGCCAATGCTGTGTTTAGAATAGAGCTCATAAGTCGGAGTTCCAACTGGAGGTATCGGACACGAGTCCTCCAATCGGAACTTCCTGTTATAACCACAACAAAACCAAGTACCAAATTTGCTACGATTAGGCATCTTCGCTCACTAATCGAGCTTCAAACTTCAAGGGGCTATCTCTACCGATACACTCGTAAATATACGAGACCCTCTGCTTTGGAAATTGCAATTTTCAAATCAAAACTAAGGACCAAACAAACTAAGAACCAAACTAAGAACCAAGCAAAATCAAACTAAGGACCAAGTAAAACTAAGAACCAAACAAATTAGTGGGAGCGACCCACTTATACTTAACCAAGTTGTCTGCTATGCCACCCAGAAGATCCGTCGATCGTCTTGCCTTACGAAGTTTCACAAAAAAGGGGGTGGTCCAAGACAGGGCGACAGTCAGGGCAGCGGTCCTTACGTAGCCGTCAGAAGGAGGAAACCTCGTGGAAAAGACCTTCGGTCCACGTTTTCGACATGCAGCGGTCGCTGAAGTGGGGGCCCTCCTCCAGAGTTTCCTCACGAAGTTCCTCACGATCCTCGGGCTTGGACTGGTACCGCTTGATGTCGCCCCGCGCGCCAACTGAAGAACCGGGTTTTTAGAACCCAGCGGCGCCAGGGGCACGCCCAAAGTCTTCAGGTTCACCTGTCTTAGAATACAGAGACACAGGATACTTCTTGGTGGCGTCAGAGATCGAATTTATTGGCTGCAGCCAGTAACAGAAGTCCTAAAAGTCATCACGGTATGAGTTCTCAGGAGACTGCTCAACTTTACAAAGCAAGTCATCCCTTTTTATACCAAATACATCACATTTCAGACAAACACCCATTCTTTTACAATTTGTCCAATCACATGTAACCATATCAAAGGTATCGCATGATGGTAAAACCCGCTTCTCAGTTATCCGGCCAATGATCAATCATTGAACAATCACAGCATTCTTCTTTAGACAAGCCGGACAAACCCATAATAAAGAGACCACAACCCATATCGTAAACGGACTATAAAAGAAGAAACAGAAAACAGATAGAAGTAGGATGAGGCATGTTTGTGTGCAATAAAACTTTACGAGGTCCCGTGCTCTGACCCTTTAATCAAGATCAGCTAGCGGGCAGGAACTGGTTTGGCAGGGTCGGCCTCAGGCAACGAGGTCAGTTCACTCAAGTCATGTAGGAGTCAGCACAAACTCGAGCTAAGGTGCGCCTGTCCAAAAAGACTTGTTTCACCACAGTCATCGGCCTATGTGAGGGCAACCACAAAATGGCTACCATGCGCAAAATGGAACCCAGGGTTCGGAACGAAAACCCTAAATACGCAGTGAATCCATTGGTGTAATGTGACGAAAACACGCGTACTAGCCGAACTCACTAGTTACGGTTCGCTGTTACCAAAGTCGTAACGGAACCATGATATTTATAACGCAGATTCAGAATTCACGGAACCTCAGATCCAGGCTTGGATCTCTTTAGACACTTCGCATCTTCACGGCAGCAGCACTTCTTCACCAGCTCCCATTGAAAACGACGAAACGACCCGACACCAAAAGATACCTATGCACCCGGCTTCCCTGGGTGAGGTAACACGAGTACTCCGGTGCTCCCGTGAGTGCTAGCCCTAGAACTTCCTAAGTTCAAAAGGGTTTGGTCCTGACTAATTTCTAAGTGTCCATAATCTTTAAAAATCTAACTGTGACTTTTCCCATAGAAGCTAACGGGAGCTTGCGGCTGTGTTCACACACGGCACACAGCCCCCGTGGGTCCCCTGTGTAACTACCTTGGGTGGTTCCTTGGGGTCCCAGCGATTCTACAGGCTCTAGGCCTTGTTTCTAGTTAAGTTGTGGTTCTTATACCACTATTTTAGTATATGGTTTGGCTCGCCCCTAGGGCCTGACGTGTATTTGTGCTATTTTGCTGTGATTATTGAAGTGTAACTTATGTGTTTTGACGTCTAGTCTCATAAAGAGACTAGGAGGGTGTGTTTAGCAATAAATATATATTTTTCATATATATATATACCTGGTGTGGATATCTTTCATTTAGGAACTCAAGAGATTATAGATTGGTAAAACAAGCTGCTTTACATTCCTTCAAGACTTAGCCTGAAGGCTGCTCTCCATAGCTACCACTAGGATAGCTTTCAATAAAGGTTGTCATTAACCTATAACCAATAAGGGGTTGTTTGGACTGATACAGGGTGCCCACTATAACTAGTGGACAGCATATATCAGGCCAACTTCTCACAGGTCATATAAGGTTACCGGTAATGGTGGGGGGGCCTCAGCAACAGAGGTTGCCACCCCTGGCGCTTGGTGGAGTTACAGGGTGAGTTACAGGGCAACCCAGAGGACATTTGTGCAAAAAGCAACCACAAGAAAGAGCCTATAGGTGTGAATGCCAATACCCAGGAAGTCCTTACAGCAGGGCCCCAGAATGAAAGCAATGGCGGGCTGTCATTCCCAAGGGCAGTTGTAAGCCTGAGCAAGTTGGGGCTTGCCTGGTAATGCTCCGAATCTGCACGAGTTCTTTTCATGGACTATGTGGTCCAGATGTGGGGTGATCCCCCAAAGGTTTAACACCAATAGTTGTGCATTTCTGGTCCTCATTGGCAAATCAAGCGGGCAACTAGTGGACAGCATATATCAGGCCAACTTCTCACATTGGTGTGCAGCGTGTGGGATTTCAGCTTGCTATTGCTTTACCAGATCATCTCAATTGAGTGACTAACTGAAAACCACTAAAGGTACCCTAGGTACATATAATACAATCTTTAGAATACAATAAGTTCTACTGAACTTAGAGTTGTGTGTTAAGGGCTTAGTACACCCTTTCTACAACTCAAGAGAGTTTAGTAGGCCACACTAGAGTAGGTAGTGCAATACACCACACCACACTAGTAATGTCTTCAAGGCCAGGAACCAGTAGGTCTTTGCCAGAAGCCAATGGGCTTCAAGATTCCCAGTATGATAGCCTTCCATTCATGGAACTGAAAGCATTATGTACAGCTAGGAAACTGAAGACAGGCAAAAGTCCAATCACCCAGCATCTCATAGAAGTACTCAGGCTGGATGACCTTAGAAGATCTTTAGGATCTGAAGGGTTAGGCAGAGGGGGTGGGACAGCACCTGAGGAAAGGCCTAGGGGTGTAACTCCCCATGACCTGACCTCTGAGGCTGGCCAGGCAGATAACAATGACCTGGACCTGGAAAATCCAATTCCCCTAGAAAGTGACAGAGAGGACCAAAATGGACCCCTCTTTGTCCCTCCTGGGGGAGTGGTGGTGGGCCTAGAAGGTCAAGATCTTCCTCCAGGGAGTCTAACCATTCTAACTCATCTGTAGGGACCTCAATCTCCTCTCATAGGAGGGAAACCTCTCAGGAGAGAAGGGAGAGACTGCTTAAGTATGAGGAAACTCAGCATGAAATCAGAAGAAAGCAGGTAGCCCTAGATAGGGAGGCCCTAGAGCTCTACAGAGCCAGTAAAAAGGTGAGACTAGAGTCCCATGGTGGCAGCAACATCCCTAGAGATAGGGAGAGGTCTTATGACCATAGAAACCTGAATAAGATTGTCCTTCCCTACCAGAGTGGGGATGATATCCACATATGGATAACTGCACTGGAAAGGGCCTGTAAAGTACAAAGGGTCCCCCAGGAGCAGTGGGCAGCAATCTTATGGCTCTCCTTTGCAGAGAAAAGTAGAGATGAGCTCCTCACTGTTAGAGAGGAGGAGGCAGATGATTACAACAGTCTGAAGAGTGCCTTGATTGATGGGTTTGGCCTAACCACTGAGCAATACAGGTTAAAGTTCAGGGATACCCAAAAGGCACAGACTCAGGACTGGGTAGACTGTGCAGATTGTGCTACTACGGCTCTGGAAGGTTGGTTACTTTGCAGCAAAGTGCATAACAATCAAGGATTGTACAATTTGATTATGAGGGAGCAGATCCGTAATAATTGTCAGAATCAGCTGTTGCACCAGTACCTGGTAGACTCAGATCTGACCTCTCCCCAAGAATTGGGAAAGAAGGCAGACAAGTGGGTCAGAACCAGGGTAAGGCAGAAGGTACAGAACCAAGGTGGTGAACCCAAGAAGCAAGATCCTAAAAACTCTGACAAGGGTGGGGAGAAGGGTAAAGACCAGAAGTCTTCACAGGGCCCCCAAAAAGCTTCCTCAGGTAGGGATTCACAGTCTCACAAGGGAAAAGGCCAAAAGAAACCATGGTGCAAGATTTGTAAACAGAAAACTCACTGGACCAGTGATTGCACCAAGTCCAAAGAATCTACTCCAGCCACCAATGCCCCTAAGGCAACTGTTCCCTCTAGTACAGCTACAATTGGTGGTGGTAATGTTCAGAATAAGGGTGTAGTAGGGCTGACCCTAGGTTCTGAGATGGACTCTGGCCTAGTCAGAGTTCCAACTCAGGCTGTTCTAGTCTGTGATGGGGGCATGGATATGTCCCCCTTTGTGAGCCCCAGTAATCTGGGCAAATACAGACAACATAATTTAATAAATGGAATAGAGGCTTTGGCATTCAGGGACACAGGAGCAAGGGTCACAATGGTGACAAAAGATCTTGTGGATCCTGGGCAAATTATATTTGGTGAAATGTACCAAGTGACCAATGCTAGCAATGTCAGAACAGACCATTCTCTGGCAGTTAACTTCTCCTGGGGAGGGGTAACTGGCCTTAAGAAGGTTGTGGTAAGTGCAGACCTACCAGTACAATGCTTGCTTGGCAATGATCTAGAGACTTCAGCTTGGGCTGAAGTGGAGCTCAGGACACATGCAGAAATGTTAGGGATCCCTGCTCATGTCTTTGCTGTGACTAGGTCACAGGCCAAAGTGTCTAACACTGGACAGGCTCTGGATTCTGGAATAATGGACCAGGTGCCTCTCAAGAGGAGGGGCAGTAGGGTTAAGGCAGTGCCTTCCCACCTGACTCGGAATGCAGATCAGTCTCCTCAGGGAGATGATCTTGAGCCTGAAGAAGGAACTGTCCCAGAGGAGCTTGAACCTGACCAGGTTGATTTCTTGGGGACAGGGGACCCTTCCAGGTCTGATCTGAGCCAGGAGCAGAGAACCTGCCCCTCTCTTGAACCCCTCAGAAAGCAAGCTGCTGATGAGGCTGCTGGGGATGCTAGTGGCACCCATAAAGTTTATTGGGATGATGGACTCCTTTACTCAGAGAGTGGAGACACCAAGCCTGGTGCATCTAGGAGGTTGGTTATACCTCTGAAGTTTAGGGGCTTCCGATTGACACTAGTCCATGATATTCCCCTAGCAGGACACCTGGGCCAGAACAAGACTTTGGACAGAATGGTCCCTCACTTTCACTGGCCCCACATATCTGAAGACACTAAGGAGTTTTGTCGCTCCTGTGTGACCTGTCAAGCCAGTGGCAAGGCAGGTGAAACCACAACGGCTCCCCTGATACCACTACCTGTGGTGGGGGTTCCCTTTGAGAGGGTTGGGATTGACATTGTTGGTCCCATGGATCCTCAGACAGCATCTGGGCACAGGTTTATACCGGTGGTGGTGGACCATGCCACCAGGTACTCAGAAGCAATTCCCCTAAGGACCACTACAGCACCTGTGCTGGCAAGAGCTCTCTTGGGTGTATTTGCAAGAGTTGGCTTTCCTAAGGAGGTAGTATTTGACAGGGGTGCAAACTTCATGTCTAGTTACTTGACTGCTATGTGGAAGGAGTGTGGAGTGAACTACAAGTTCACCACCCCCTATCACCCACAATGCAATGGTTTAGTTTAAAGATTCAACAAAACCTTAAAGGGCATGATTAAAGGGCTCCCAGAAAAGCTGAGGCGACGATGGGACATACTCTTGCCCTGCCTTTTATTTGCATACAGGGAGGTGCCTCAAAAGGGGGTTGGCTACAGCCCTTTTGAACTTTTGTTTGGTCACCCTGTCAGGGGTCCATTGTGTCTGGTTAAGGAAGGATGGGAGTTACCTCTCAAGCCCCCCAAACACAACATAGTGGACTATGTACTTGGTCTCTGCTCCAGAATGGCTGAGTATATGAAAAAGGCAACCAAAAAACTTGAGGATAGCCAGGAATTACAAAAAGCCTGGCATGATCAAAAGGATGTACTGTCTGTCTACCAGCCAGGACAGAAAGTGTGGGTGTTGGAGCCTGTGGCCCCAGCAGCCCTCCAGGACAAATGGAGTGGCCCCCATACAATTGTTAAACAGAAAGCGACCCTTGACCTTGCTGGTAGGTCGCACCCCACCACACAGCTCCGCCTGTGTGTCCCGCAGCTGCCGCTGCTGTAGAAGTTGAGGCCCTCCTCCACACGCAGGCTACCACCTGCGCCTCATCCCTGGTGGCAAGTGGTAGGCCTTAGGTTTGTATCTCTGTCGCTGTCTGTCTTCCCTGTACTGCCTGCATTCTTATCTGTGCCTGTTTTGCTTGCCTTCTGTTTTCCCCTCGCTGCCCCTGATTTGTGCCCTGATTAGTGCCCTGATTGTGCCGTTTTGCCTTCTGATTCCCCCTCACTGCCCCTGATTGCTCTCCTTTTTGCCTTCTGTTTCCCCCTCGCTGCCCCTGATTGTGCTCGTTTTTGCCTTCTGTTTCTCCCTCGCTGCCCCTGATTTATGCCCTGATTGTGCAGTTTTTCCTTCTGTTTCCCCCTCGCTGCCCCTGATTGTGCTCGTTTTTGCCTTCTGTTTCCCCCTCGCTGCCCCTGATTGTGCCCGTTTTTGCCTTCTGTTTCCCCCTCGCTGCCCCTGATTGTGCCCGTTTTTGCCTTCTGTGTCCCCCTCGCTGCCCCTTCATTTTGTGCCCTCTTACCTTCTGTTTCCCCCTCGCTACCCCTGAATGTGCCCGGTTGCCTTCAGGTGCCCTCGCCGCTCCCGTTCCCGCCGCTGCATCCCCTGCGGCCACGCCCCCCTTACTGCCCATTCGCTGCCCCTGCCTCCCGCCTCCCAGCTGCTCCTCCCTCCCACATCCCCATATATGGCGGCCGCTGCGCGGTGAGGAGAGCGACCCTTGACCTTGCTGGTAGGTCACTCCCCCACCACACAGCTGCGCCTGTGTGTCCCGCCGCTGCCGCTGCTGTAGAAGTTGAGGGCCTCCTCCACCCGAAGGCTACCACCTGCGCCTCATCCCTGGTGGCCAGTGGTAGGCCTTAGGTTTGTATCTCTGTCGCTGTCTGTCTTCCCTGTACTGCCTGCATTCTTATCTGTGCCCGTTTTGCTTGCCTTCTGTTTCCCCCTCACTGCCCCTGATTTGTGCCCTGATTTGTGCAGTTTCTCCTTCTGTTTCCCCCTCGCTGTCCCTCATTATGCTCGTTTTGCCTTCTGTTTCCCCTTCGCTGCCCCTGATTGTGCTAGATTTTGCCTTCTGTTTCCCCCTCGCTGCCCCTGATTTGAACACTGATTGTGCAGTTTCTCCTTCTGTTTCCCCCTCGCTGTCCCTCATTATGCTCGTTTTTGCCTTCTGTTTCCCCCTCGCTGCCCCTGATTGAGCCTGTTTTTACCTTCTGTTTCCCCCTCACTGCCCCTGATTTGTGCCCTGATTTGTGCAGTTTCTCCTTCTGTTTCCCCCTCGCTGTCCCTCATTATGCTCGTTTTGCCTTCTGTTTCCCCTTCGCTGCCCCTGATTGTGCTAGATTTTGCCTTCTGTTTCCCCCTCGCTGCCCCTGATTTGTGCCCTGATTGTGCAGTTTCTCCTTCTGTTTCCCCCTCACTGCCCCCTCATTCTGTACCCTCTTACCTTCTATTTCCCCCTCGCTGCCCCTGATTGTGCCCGGTTGCCTTCAGGTGCCCTCACCGCTCCCAATCCTGCTGCTGCGTCCCCGCCCCCTCACTGCCCATTCGCTGCCCCTGCCTCCCGCCTCCCAGCTACTCCTCCCTCCCACATCCCCATGTGCACCTAAGGCAAGCCCGTCTGTGCCCATCTGCGCCCGGACCGCGCCCAGCGCCAGAACCCCTGGTCCCCGCCACGACCACCACCACCGCTACAATGCCAGCTCACTCCATGCTCTCAACCCCGGATGGACCAACACCTGCTTCAAGGCTGCCCCGAAATGCACACGAGGTCCCTTCACCTGCCGGAACTGCAGCTACACCAGCCTCAGAGCCGCCGAACAACCCGCCAAGAAAGACCTCAACCACCTCCGATGCATCCTACTGAACACCCGCTCCGCACGCAAACACACCGTCGAGCTCTGGGACCTGCTCGACACATCATCCCCGGACGTCGCCTTCCTGACAGAGACCTGGATGAACGACTCCTCCGCACCCGACATCGCCATAGCCATCCCAGAAGGCTACAAGATCACCCGCAGAGACCGCACCAACGGTGTCGGACGAGGAATCGCCATCGTCCAAAAGAATAGCATCAGGGTCTCGACTAGCACCGACGACACCCTCAGTGCCGCCGAACACATGCATTTCCAGATCCACACAGCCCCAACTTCACCCTCAGAGGCACCCTCATCTACAGACCCCCCGGACCCCGACCCCAGTTCAGCGACTCCATCGCCGACTCATCAGCACGCACGCCCTGACCTCCACCGACTACATCCTCCTCGGAGACCTGAACTTTCACCTGCAGAACAACAATGACAGCAACTCGACAACCTTGATCGATAACCTTGACAACCTCGGACTGAGGCAACTTGTCACAACGCCTACCCACTCCAACAGCCACACGTTTGACCCCATCTTCTTCGCAAGCCCCCACGTCGCCTTCAGCCACACCACCAAACTCCTCTGAACCGACCATCGCTGCATCCACTTCTCCTTCCAGAAACCCACCACACACCACCGCACTCAAAAGATCCCTCGACGCTGCTGGGGAAAAATCACCGAAGACCAACTACACGCAAACCTCTCTCTCAGCCCACCCACCGATCCCTCCAACACCAACGACGCTGCCCACAGCCTCAGACGCTGGATCGACGACTGCGCCAACACCCTCGCCCCGCTGATGAAACCCCCCCACAGAGACACCAGCAAGAGGGCCAGCTGGTTCCCCCCAGAACTCCTAGCCTCCAAGCGAGCCTGCCGGAAACTAGAGAAGAAATGGCACAGCGAATAAACTCCAGACATCCACGCAGCCCACAAGGACGCCACCCGCAACCACCATCACCTCATCAGGACTACCAAGAGGACCTTCTTCAAAGACCGCCTCGACAACAACGCACACAATAGCAAGGAGTTCTTCAACATCGTAAAGGAACTCTCTAACACCCAACGCAACAACACCAACGACATCCCGCTGTCACAAGCCCTGTGCGACTTCCTCGCCACTTTCTTCCTCCGCAAGATAGCAGACATCCATGACAGCTTCAACACCCAGACAGCCCCTACAGACAACAACACAACAGACTCTCCGCACACCATCGACCACGACCCCCTGCTAGCCTGGACCAGCGTGAGCATCGATGACACCATCAAGACCATGAGCACAATCCACTCCGGCACCCCGTCAGACCCATTCCCGCACGACATCTTCAACAAAGCCAGCAGCTCCATCGCACCCGACCTGCGCAACGTCATAAATCTCTCCCTCAAGACCGCGACCTTCCCAGAGAGCTGGAAACACATCAAGCTCAACGCCCTACTCAAAAAACCCAAGGCAGACCCTAGAGACCTCAAGAATTTCCGGCCCATCTCGCTGCTCCCGTTCCCGGCCAAGGTCATCGAGAAGATCGTCAACAGACAGCTAACCCGATACCTCGAAGAAAACAGAATCCTGGACCCCTCCTATTCAGGGTTCCGCAGCAACCACAGCACCAAGACCGCCCTCATCGCCGCCACCGACGACATCAGGACACTGCTGGACAAAGGTGAGACCGCGGCCCTCATCCTCCTGGACCTCTCCACCGCCTTCGACACCATCTGCCACTGCACACTACGTGCACGCCTCCACGCCGTAGGGATCCAAGACAAAGCCCTGGAATGGACCACCTCCTTCCTCTCCGGCAGAACCCAGATTCATCTGCCTCCCCCATTCCAATCCGAAGCCTCCAAGATCATCTACGGCGTACCCCAGGGTTCCTCCCTCAGCCCGACACTATTCAACATTTACATGGCCCAGCTCGCACACATCGCCCGACAGCACGACCTCAACATAATCTCCTACGCCGACGACACTAAACTGATCCTCTCCCTCACCAAGGACCCCATCACCGCCAAAGCCAACCTCCACGAAGGAATGAAGGCCGTCGCCGACTGGATGAAGATCAGCCGACTGAAGCTGATCACGGACAAAACGAAGGTCCTTATCCTCGGATCCAACCCTTCAGCCTGGGACCACTCCTGGTGGCCGATGGCACTGGGGGCAGCCCCGACACCCACCGACCATGCACACAACCTGGGAATCATCCTCGACTCAACCCTCTCCATGACCAAAAAAGTCAACGCCGTCTCCTCCTCCTGCTTCAATGCCCTCTGCATGCTCCGCAAGATCTACAGGTGGATCCCGACAGATACAAGAAGAACAGTCACCCAGGCCCTCGTCAGCAGCAGACTCGACTACGGAAACGGCCTCTGCGTGGGAGCCCTGACCAAGCTCATCAAACGACTGCAACGCATCCAAAACGCCTCGGCACGACTGATCCTCGACGTGCCACGGCCACATCACCCCCCACCTGAGAAACCTGCACTGGCTGCCCGTCAGCAAGAAGATATCCTTCAAGCTCCTCATCCACGCACACAAGGCACTCCACAAGACCGGCCCTGCCTACCTCAACAAACGGCTTTCCTTCTACATCCCCAACCACCAGCTCTGCTCTGCCGACCTTGCACTCGCCAATGTCCCGCGCATCCGAAGAACAACCACCGGCAGGAGGTCCTTCTCCCACCTCGCCGACCTGGAATACCCTCCCACTGAGCCTACGACAGACCCAAGACCTGCTGACCTTCAGGAGGCTACTCAAGACCTAGCTGTTCGATCAGTAGTGGCCCCCCCCAGCACCTTGAGACCCTCACAGGTATGTAGTACGCTCTACAAATGTTTGATTGGATTGGATTGGAAAGGGGAGGTCACCTACTTGGTAGACCTTGGAACCCCTAGGAGTCCCCACAGGGTACTTCATGTCAACAGACTTTAACCATATGTTGACAGAGCAGACATGGGCTTGCTCATGGCTACTGATGAAGGACAGGAAGAAGAGAGTGACCCACTCACTGACCTTCTTTCTCAAAACCCTGATAATGGGTCAGTTGATGGTGTAGCCTTGGCAGGCAGCCTCACTGCCCAGCAACACACTGACTGCAAAAAACTTCTCAGCCAGTTCAGAAATATGTTTTCTCTGACTCAAAGTCAGACCACCTGGTGCACTCATGAAGTGGACACTGGGGACAGTCTGCCTGTATAAGGACAGAAGTCCAAAAGATGTTGGATTTGGGAGTTATTAAACCCTCAGATAGCCCTTGGACTAGTCCAGTAGTCCTGGTACCTAAACCTCACACCACAAATGGCAAGAGAGAGATGAGGTTTTGTGTGGATTACAGGCGTCTCAATGCAGTCACTAGGACTGATGCCCATCCCATATCCAGGGCAGATGAGCTAATAGATACCTTGGCCTCAGCCAAGTTTCTAAGCACATTTGACCTGACAGCTGGCTACTGGCAGAACAGACTAGCTGATGATGCAAAGCCTAAGACAGCATTTTCTACCCCTAGTGGGCAATATCAATTTGTGGTAATGCCCTTTGGCTTGAAGAATGCACCTGCCACTTTCCAAAGGTTGGTGAATCAAGTCCTTACTGGCCTGGAAGACTATAATGCAGCATATCAAGATGATATTACTCTCTTTAGCTCCACCTGGGAGGATCACCTGGTCCACCTGAGGAATGTTTTGGAGGCCCTGAAAAAAGCAGGCCTAACTATCAAGGCTACTAAGTGCCAGATAGGGCAGAGTCAGGTTGTATACCTGGGCCACCTTGTAGGTGGAGGCCAGGTTCAACCATTGCAGAGCAAAATCCAGACCATAATGGACTGGGTTGCTCCCACTACCCAGACTCAGGTAAGAGCCTTCTTAGGCCTGACTGGGTACTATAGACGATTTGTCAAGGGGTATGGATCAATAGTGACACCCCTGAATTACTTAACCTCGAAGAAAATGACCAAAAACGTTCAGTGGACAGCTAGCTGTCAAAAGGAATTGTATGACCTGAAGCAGGCCATGTGCACTGCTCCCATTCTGCAAAGTCCTGACTACTCCAAAAAGTTTATTGTCCAAACAGATGCATCTGTTTTGGGGGTAGGGGCTGTACTGTCACAGTTGAATGATGAAGGTCAGGATCAACCAGTAGCTTTCATAATCAGAAGGTTGACCCCCAGAGAGAAACGTTGGTCAGCCATTGAGAGGGGGGCCTTTGCTGTGGTTTGGGCTCTGAAGAATTTGAGGCCATACTTATTTGGTACTCAATTAATTGTTCAGACAGACCATAAGCCCCTCTTATGGCTAAAACAGATGAAGGGTGAAAACCCCAAACTTCTCAGGTGGTCCATTTCCCTACAGGGGATGGACTATACAGTGGAACATAGATATGGGAGTAAACATGCCAATGCAGAAGGACTCTCCAGATATATCCACTTAGAAAATGAAGATTTAACTGGTCAAGGTTAGTTTAATGTCCCTGTGTTTGGGGGGGGAGGGTTGTGTAGGAGAGTAGGATCTGCTTCACATGTTTACCCCACGTTTTGCTGGTGTTTCACTGTTTTTCGACTTTAGCCTGGCTGGGACCCTGCTATTCAGGCCCCGGCCTAGCTGCTTCCTCTCTAAATTGATTGCATGTACTTTAGGTACAGTTCAGATTGGATCTGGAGTGCCCTTATAAGTCCCTAGTATATGGTATACTATGTACCCAGGGCATAGGTACCCCAGAGGCCTACCAGGGGCTGAAGCATGTATTATGCGACCCCTGGAAAGCCACCCAAAATGACACCATAGGTCTGTTACTGCAGCCTGGGTACGGTGGTGCATGCACCCCTTACTAAGATATAGGTTCACTATATCTCACCATATACTGCACATACAAACCTATCAGTCACCCCCATGGCAGGCCTTATCAATCCTGAAGGCAGGGTGCTTGGTTATATGTGAGGGGGTGCCCAGGCATGAGCTGAGCCCCTCTGCAGCCTTCGGAATCTCTTCTCCGGGGTTGTCAGTAGTGCAGCCTGACCGAGGAAGAGGTTTGGCGCCGCGGCCGGGGTGACTGACTCCGGAATTTGGGGATCACGGTTCGATCCCCGGCGCCGGATTAGCCCAGCACCATGGGACTCTGGGCAATAGCTTGCTTAATCTTCCCGACGGCCCCCAGCGCCTAGAGACCCTTACGGGTGATTGTTCGCGCTTTACAATTGTGGATTATTATATACTCCAAACAGTAAATGCTAACTTTGAACTGGCTGCACGGAAACATGTCGTGTTTGGTGTCAAACACCTTGGAATCATACCCCCACACCAGTAACTGGTGTGGGAGTATGATCCCACCCTTCTAGAGGGAAAGACATGGCAGCACTGGTATACCCGGTAGAAACTTAATAGAGCCCTGGCATCACAAAATGGATGCTGCAGCCACAGACACAAGTCTGGCCTCCTACTGCTGACCGAAACTCCGGCAGGGGAGGCCTGGACAATAGGTTTCCTGTCACAGGGAGGTGTAACCACCTCCCAGACAGGATTATGTGTATTGGGGCTGGGTGGGATCACTCTCTGAGTGCTTTGAAGTCCTACACTGGGGGCACATTTGGTGTCCCTGTGCATAGTCCAGCTCAGACCGGTTCAGGGGCTTCCAGCCCCTGCTCTGGCGTGAAACTGGACAAAGGAAATGGGTGTATCCACCCCTCTTTCCAAATCCTCCCATAGGTGGGTCCCCAGATCTAGTCCAACCCCTTCCTAAGGTATAAGTAAGGAACTTCTGTAACTAGAACTTTAGATTACCCTGGACGAAACTCTGAAGCCGAATCCTGGACCTTCGATGCTCTGCTCAAGACCAGAGGACTGAAAAAATCTCCCTTGGGGTCAAGGAGTGACTCCCCAGCTTGGCAGGCACCAATGAAGCAATTTGCCGGTCTGCATTTCCGAAGCTCCCGCCGGACTCCGAAGTATTTGCAGCCCAGGAAGAGGATTTCCAGACATCTCAGAGGCCGACCCGAGTCCCCAGCAAAACTGAGACCCGCAGCCCTCGTGAGTAGCGTGGAACCGGAACTCCTGGTCACGTGCATTTCTGCAAGTGCATTGACTTCTCGACATCTCTTGAAGTCGTGCTTGGGCTGACTTGTAGCCCCTACCTCGAGCACTGAATCCATTGAAGATTGTCAGCCTGGTCATTCCGAGTGACCCGTGGGCCACCATTTTGTGTTTCGCCTCGAGGTCCCTTCGCGATCCCTGGTCCGTTGACTGGTGGGTCCCTGAGGGGGTAACTTTGAATTTCCTTGAGCTTCCCTGGTTGCTCCAGACGTGCCCCGACTCCCTACCAAGTGGTGAGTCCCCCAGACCTTGCTGGTCTGCACCGAAGCATCTTTCTTGTTTCTGCGTGGGTTGCTGTTGCCAAAGCTTGCTGTGTCCAATCCGGTCACTGAAGCTGCAGCACTCGACATCCTTTGTGGGACAGCTCGAATCCAGCTCCTGGTTGTCCTCGACGCCTCCTGGTCCTGGTGTCTTTTGTAATTTGAAATCAATGTAAATTGTATTTTTATTTTAAACATTAGATTTAAATAAATAATTAGAAACATTTCACTTTAGGTGAGATTTTTGTTAATGAATAATAAAATAATGTTAATTGAATATATTTAAATTAATTAAGTATTTAATGTAGAATTAAGTTATTCGTGTTGTAGAATGTTATTCTAAATTTAAAATAAATATGTAATAATAATTTAAATTCATATTTCACATAAAAATACTTAACATATGTTTTCAAGTTTAATAAACCTTTTCATTTTGCCTATAATTTATACCTGTGGTAAAGTACAAAGAAAAGTAAAAATGTTACTCTACACTTTACCATTGGGATATCTCTGCCAAACTATGAAAATAATAGGGAAAAGTTAAACATTTTTATTAAACTTGCGAAAAATGTGTAAAAATATTTGTGTGAAATATTAATGTAATATATTTCTTTTAAATGTAGACCAAAATTTAAAATGCTCTATCGCTATAAACAAACTTTTATTTAAAATTCAATTGTTTTGACTATATTAAATTAAAATAATTTGTCTGAAGTTGAAATTTAAATAAAATCTCAACTAAAGTAAACAAATTAAAAGAAATATTATGTAGTATGCATTATTGAAAGTGATGTACAGAACTATTAAACACAATTTTATTTTATTTCAATACCAATTAATGTTGCATTACATTTTCAATTTAAAAAGTTCTACATTTTTCTAAACTAAAATAATAAATACATTTTATTTTAAGTTATTTTTTGACATTACATTTAATAATATTTTAACTAGTCCAAATAATTTAGTTTAAAATTATTTCCTATGGGGTTTTATTTTAAGTCCTTACCTCTATTATTTTCTTTGGAAGCTCTAAGCTGGAGAACATTTCCTACTTTTTTGGGGTCCTTTTTGGCTGCAGTACCTTTAGAAGTGTATTTTGTGAATAGCAATGGGCTTACTCTTTTGTGGGAAAACCTTCTTAGTTCTCCCTAAACCACTCCCAACTTCTAGCTAATCCCCTCCCTTTTAGCAGTAACTAGGCCCCTTTCCAACCATTCTCTCTCACATTTACTATTACGTAGTAAACGTACATGGGTGAGGATCTCCCAACAAAAAAGGAAAATGGAGTTGGAAATGTACACTCGTAGGTGTGAGAATTGCTTTTTGTAGTAACTAAGTAGTACTACTGTGTAAAAACCTGCCTTCCAAACAGGTACTCATAAAACATGACAGTCAACTGCTTGAGATGGGATTGCTTTTTCTGACACAGCATGATAAAATAAAAACGTGATATGTATATTACATGAAGGTGGGCAAGCCATTGTAGACTTGAGCCAGCCGTGAGCTGGAGAGCGGGGTCTGACTCAACTTGAGGTCCTCTTGGACCCTCAAGCCCAAAACTAGAGCAGCTTTCAAGTGGTTTTTGCCTGCCACCCACACTTTAACCACGCACCAAGAATAAAAGACCCGAATTGACATCTACAAATATATAAGAAAAATTTAGTTGGCTAAGACTTTTGCAAAAAATTATAAAATCAAGGGATTAAAAGTGACAACAATAACATCTAGTATTACCCTAAATGTAGAGCATTCAAAAGGATTACTAACTCTGATTAGTTTAGAAAATGATGGAGAGGAGAGGGGCATCTCCCTACTTGATAATCACTGTCCACAAACAGGGGCAGGAATCCGTGGGAAACAATCCAAATCATTTTTTTTATCTGCAACTACCACCTGGGAACAAAATTGATATTTTTCATGAATCTGTGATTCAAGATACTTATAAAATGAAAAAACTAAAATATACCAATAACCTGACGTTAGCCGAAAAACAAGCACTATACAATCTACAACATGATGAATCCATAGAAATTAAAATCGCCAACAAAGGCGGAAATGTTATAATGGATAAGGAAGATTATATCAAGGCAGAACTTTCCCAATTTAAACATACAAACTGCTATCAAAGATTAAAAGACAATCCAATATTGAAATATAAAACAGAACTGGACAATTTCCCATCATACCAACGATGTATTATCTATCGAAAATTTACAAACACCCAATGAAACCTGCAGGAAGACCTATTATTTCAGCCAAAGGTGCCCTTTTGAAACCTATTGCTAACTACATTGATTTCTTCCTGATGCTCTTTGTACAAGACTTAAATTTATATCTTAAAGACACCAGTGATTTTGATACATCTTCAAGAAATCCCATGGCAAGATACTTTCAAGTTAATAACAATGGCTGTCATCTCGCTATATACTAACTTTGAAAAGTAAATAGGCATCACAGCATGTGAATATTTTCTTTAAAAAATGAATATACAATTCACCTGACACAATGTAATGCTATTCAAAATGATCCAGCTGTGTCTGACTCAAAACATTTTCCTGTTCGGAAATGACGTATTCAAACAGATAAAAGGGGCGGCTATGGCTTGACGATGGGATGGTGGGAACAACAACTAGCCTGGCAACCACAATATGACCAATATGTTGACGAAACCATTATGTGGTTAAGATATATAGATCTTTTTATTATCTGGGATGGAACAGAGAAGGAGTTTGCAGAATACTTTGAAATAATGAACTCAACCTATACCAACTTAAAATTCATAAGTGATTCAAGAGTAGTATTTTTGGATACAGAAGTATATGTTCAAGAAAACAAAATCCAAACAACTCTACATAGAAATGTGACTGCAACCAATTCAATCCTCCATGCCCAAAGTTTCCATCAATTATCTATTATCAAGAGCATTCCATACGGAGAATTTTTAAGAATACGTAGGATTTGTTCACAAAAAGAAGAATGGATGAAACTTAGTCATGTAACATCTTGCATTTTTAAAAGGAGAGGCTATACTCAAGAAACAATAACCTCCTGTCTTAACAGAACTACCTGAAAACAAAGAATCGAGCTTTTGAAAATGAAGAAATAAATGACCGACTCTAAAAAAAGGAAACCTATCCGTTTGATCACAACATTCTCAGCGAAGGCCAAAGACATTAAAAGAATACTAAGAAAAAACTGGAGCATCTGAAGACTGGATCATACAGTGGCAAACATCATGGATGATCATCTCAATGGGACTTTTAGACAAAATAAAAATGTAAAAGACAAGTTGGTACACAGCTATTTTCAGAAAGAAAAGAAGGATGCCTCGAATTGGACTTTTTAAATGTAACAATTGCAAAGTGTGCCAAATCGCAAAACAAAAAAGTTTGTCTTAATCAACAAACAAGAATGGATTATCAATCAACATATTACATGCAAAAGTCAATACGTGGTATATGTCATCGAATGTCCATGTGGCTTAAAGTATGTGGGAAGCACTATAAGCGAACTTAAAAAAATCTAATTTTAGAACATGTGCGAGCCACAATCAATAGAGACAGAAGCAACACAGTGGCTAAACATATGGAGTCCCATCATGACAGTAATTGGGAGACATTGAAATTCTATGCAATCAAACAATTAGAAAGTCAAGAATGGGGAGGTGATCAGGAATGCAAATGAAGACAATGCGAATCAAGACACATTCTAAACCTACGTTCACTTACTCCACATGGCCTGAATCAAAATGAAGAACTGTATATACATTTATAGCATGTTGATAGTACTTTTACGATCCCTTTAATCGGTAAGAAGAACATAAAAATATGTTTTTGAGATAATAAGACCTTCTGCAAAAATGAACGATAAGAATTAGCTGTGCCTTAAGACTCACATTTCCACATGTCACTTTCACTGATTTTATGCAGGCATCATATTTAAGAGCCCATATACATATGTATAGAATTGATTAATAAGTACTTGAGACTGTAGTTATTAAATGGATCCCTGTATTATAAATTTGAGAGTTATGATACCTAGGACAACAATCGGTTTAATGGGGTCAGTACCAATACAATATTGAGGCTACCTTTGGGTATTAACCCAAATCCTTTCTCTGACCTTGCTATGTGATTGGCTAAATATTTAGCGATATAACCGAGTATTATAAAATGTGCCGTTAGGTAAATTTATCTGTAATGTTTATTTTCACTGTGCACTACATAGACCGGAATTCTCAAGGAGAAACTAACAGGAAATGAGTTCATCGTATCCGTTCCATTAACAGCTGTCTTGCATGATTTAGCATTTACCCGTGGCCAAGTTCTAAGCTAGACCAAAACACGTAGGGACCTGCTGGTCTCTGTAATGAGGAAATAAAGAAAATGAATCAACTTACTCGTGAGTGCAATATAACTTATTTTCTGAAGGTTTGTGGTGGATATAAAGACTGCCTGGCTCTGCCGAGCAAGGAACCTGCACCGCCATAGAAGCGCCATTGACCTAGCAAACAAATAAGGAGCCACTTTATATTTATGTGGGATATAATATATATATATATATATATATATATATATATAGATATATCCAGAAAACTCCCACTGCTTCTCAGATCAAGCACGGACCACAAGTAAGGTGCAGATTTCTTTATTCAAATAAGTCCATCATCTGCGCTACATACAACTAAAAGAGTTACCAATGTGGGGGCGCCCACCCTGAAGGTTCACTTCTGGGCGGGAGGACCCAGCATACACAGCTCACGACTCTCCCATCACAAATATGTTGGCTTAACGTGTTTTGGACGAGAAGTCCTTGTTCACAAGCCCATCATGAACATGCAGTACAAGCTACTTTATTTATAAATAAACCTCGCTCATATGGGTGTGTCACTGTGGGCTGTCTGCCCCAATGCATTATTGTTACTGCAGTTCCTACAAAGAATCCAACCCCAGTGGGTGTGTTGCAAATCCAATAATCGATGTATATTTCAAAATCCAAGTGGATAGATTGAGAGGCTGAAACGCTGGATTGCTTAATACTACGTCACTCAACGACAGAGCCCTCCGTTCTGTTTGACGCTCTGCAGTCAAAGCGCCCAGATCCGGGTGATGTGGCGGTTCACCCCCGCGACCGGGGCAGACGCTAAATATCCAACAAAAAGAGTTACCAATGTGGGGGTGCCCACCCGGAAGGTTCACTACTGGACATGAAGACCCGGCATACACAGCTCACGACTCTCCCATCACAAATATGTTGGCTTAACGTGTTTCCGACGAGTACTCCTTGTTCACAAGCCCATCATGAAAATGCAGCACAAGGACGTCTGCTACTTTATGTATAATTAAACCCCTCCCATATGGGCATGTCATGGTGGGCTGTCTGCCCCAATGCATTATAGTTATTGCAGTTCTTACAAAGAATCTAACCCCAGTGGGTGTGTTGCAAATCCAATAATCGATGTATATGTCAAAGTCCAAGTGGATTGATTGAGAGGCTGAAACGTTGGATTGCTGAATACTACATCACTCAATGCCAGAGCCCTCCATTCTGTTAGACGCTCTGCAGCCAAAGCACCTAGATCCGCGTGATGCGGCGGTTCATCCCCGCTACCTGGTCGGCCGCTAAATATACAACAAAAGTGCTTGTGCTGCTTTTTCTGTGCTAACCCACGAACTGGCCAAATTAGGAAATGACCACACCTACCGCATTAGGGAAAATCTTACTCTAAAACAAAGAAATGCACTCAAAAGTCTACTGGGGGATCCATCCATTACTATTAAACCTTCAGACAAAGGTGGGAACGTTGTGTTAATGGACACTGAGGATTATAAAAAGGAAGCATTACGTCATCTGAGTCACACAAATTGTTACGAGGTTATAAGTTGGAGAGAATATGATTAAACGATAACCAAGTACCATGACCTCCTTTTTGATGAGCTCAAATTTTTGAGAAATGGCAATCTCAGAGTACCGTGTCTGTACTTGTTACATAAGGTACACAAGCATCCCACAAAGCCACCAGGGAGGCCTATTGTCTCTTCCAACAATAGTCTGTTAGAGAACACTTCGATCTTTTTGGATTTCTTCTTATTCCCATATGTTGTAGACCTTAGATCATACTGCAAAGACACTACAGAATTTCTGAAAAGAATTCATGATATTGAGTGGGAACCTAGTTTTGTCATGATCTCTATAGATGTATGTTCACTTTACACTTGTATTGATCAATGTAAAGGTGTTGAAGCCTGCATGTATTACTTGCAATGTCAATCCATAGACAAATTGAATCACACATTAATGTTGAAACAAATGATGCATTTTTGTCTACAGGAGAAAAAATTTCTATTTGACAAGACACTGTATTGGCAGAGGTCCGGTAGAGCAATGGGCACCTGCTTCGCCCCCAGCCTGGCTAAAATCTTTTTCTCGGCTGGTGGGAGGAGCAGGTGGTATGGACTGATGCATTTGAAAAATACACTGAGCACATCCCGGATTTGGCCACTGAGTTCATCGATGTATTATCAGCCAACGATCTAAATCTGAGTTTCACTCATTCTATCAGTGGATCATTGTTAGATTTGGGGGTCTCTAGTTGGCATAGGTAGGTACAAGTGACAAATAGGGAACCTTGCGTCTAGTCAGGGTAAGGGGCTACACTCCTAAAATAACCCCTGCTCACCCCCTTGGTAGCTTCGCACGAGCAGGCAGGCTTATCTCATAGGCAGTCTGTAAAGCATTTGTGAACACATACAGTAATACAGTGACAACACTACAAATGGACACCACACAGGTTGTATTATAAAAACAGGTATTTTTATACACAAGACCAAACGACAAAAATCCACAATACTGTACTCAAAAATAGTCTCTTAAATGTTATAAAATAGCTTAGTTCTCTCAAGCTGTAAATGTGACACTTTACTCTCAATGTACCTCTGATGCGTAACGCAAAGAAAACAAAAGGGTCGCAGGAAAGGTGATGCGTCGATTCCTAACATGCAGGGGAGTGGATGCGTTGTTTCCTTACTGCTGCACAGGGGAGTTGATGCTCACTTCCTTACTGTGTGGGGAGTTGATGTGTCGGTTTCTTACTGCTCTCCAGTGCGATGCAACACGCTGGCACCTCGATGCAATACTCTTCTCCGGTGCGATGCGACAAAATGGCGTCTTGGTTGCGATGCGACAATGTTGGTGTGATGCGTGCACGCCTGACAGCCGTGCGGCGACTCGATGATCTTTGGAGCCGCGACAGGCCCTGCGACGCGCTTCTCCGGTGATGCGACGATGACCTCTGTGACAGCCTCCCGCTTCTCCGGCGATGTGCCACGTTTCGGCCATGCGATGATGACCGCGTCTGCGGCGGCTCGCTTCCTCGGCGATGCGATGATAGCGGCTGCGGCAGCGACACGCTTCTCGTTGTTGCATCGCGCTTCCAGCTCCCAGCGACACGCAGTCTCTCAGAAGGCCCAGCACAACAGCAGGCACTTCAATTCCCAGCTAGGGAATTCAGGGGGGAGCTGGTTGGTGAAGTCTTGTATCCCTGAGACTTCAGGCAGGAGGCAAGCTTTAGTTCAAGCCCTTGGAGATTCTTCCTCAAGTTGATAGAAAGCACACTCAGTCCTTTTCTCCTCTCTTTGGCAATGAAGCAACCACTGCAGGCCAATCCCCAAACACACAGCACAGGGGTAGTCTCCTCCTTCAGCTTCCTGGTTCTTCTCCTCAGCAAAGGTTCATCTTGATTCCCAGAAGTGATCTAAAGCTCTTGGGTCTGGGTCCCAATATTTATACTACTTTTCTCTTTGTTCTCTGAAGGCAGAGAGGCCTTTGCCTAGTCCAAACCAGTTCTGGTCAGTCCTGGAGCACTTTGTTGACATGTCTCCTACTTTCCTTTCACATTGCAGGGCAGGGACATCAGACACACCACAGGAGTTGGAGCCAGCATTGTGGAGAGAAGGCCCAGCCCTATTCAGGTCCCAGGTGCAACCCCTCCCACCCATCTAGATGCAGATCTCTCTATTCAGCCTTGTGCTGACTCACCCTGTCTCCTGGAATCCCCCAGCCCCTGTCACTCAAACTCCAGACAAGGAATACACAGTCTAGCAGAGGCAGGTTCGGATGGTTAGACAAGAATATACCTACTTTCTAAAAGTGGTATTTTCAAACACAGAATGTTAAAACCAACTTCACTAAAAGATGTATTTTATCATTCTGAGTTCAGGCATACTAAACTCGAATTTCCACCATTTTCCCTGAGTCAGTTAGGATTATAAAATGTAATAATCAAACTGACCATTCTGGCCTATGGAGAACAGGTAGCCTTGCAATAGTGAAAAACGAAAATGGCTGTAATTCACTATTAAGACATGCCACACACATCAGGGCATGTCCTACCTTTTACCTACAATGCACCGTGCACTTGGGCCTACCATAGGGGTGACTGATATGCATAAAAGGGAAGGTTTATGGACTGGCAAGTGGGTGCACTTGCCCAGTCAGCATGGCAGTACCAGACTGCACACAGGCTCTGCAGTGGCAGACTTGAGACACACTTTACAAGCTTCTCCGGTGGGTGGCACAATCAGTGCTGCAAGCCCACCAGCAGCGTTGGTTACAAGCCCTGGGCACATGCAGTGCACTGTTCTAGGGTCTGACAAGTAAACCAATCAAGCCAATCATGGAGTCACTAATCCATACATCAATTTACCATAGGTAGCACTTGCACTGTGGCACTGAACAGCAGTGGCACAGTGCCCAAAGCATCTATAACCAGCAAAAACACATGAGGAAATAGCAAAAAATGGAAGGGAGACCCACGCCAATGGTGCCAGGTCTAACAATCATCCTATGACTTTTTAGACATCAGAGTCACAGTAGACCAAAACAGACTCACAACGGCTCTCTTTAGAAAGGAGACCACAGGTAATATCTTATTACATGCGCGCAGCCATCATCCTTCCTCGCTGATCAATAGTATCCCCTATGGGGAATTGCTACTTGCACACAGAAACTGTAGCACAGATAAAGGCTACAGTACCGAAAGTGCAAATATGATCAAAAGATTTAAAACAGCGTGGTGCACAAGTTACTACTTGTGTAACGATATATCTGTAAGAGACATTAGTTAGTGATAGATTTCTTACCTTAGAATATCCCCAGGCATCAGACTGGATCCGGAAAGTCTTTTCATAGCAGTACCCCTGCGCGTCAGTAGGTGGTGTCGCGCGGCTCCGCGTCCGTCACTGGCGTCGTATGCGCCGAGATGACGTCACGGAGACTACTTAGGCGCCACCCATGCGCGCTGACGTCCCCATTAGCCAACGAGTAACAGGCCTTGATGCAGAGAACGACCCACCGAGAGATGGTCTGTTTGTGCACAGCCCGACCTTTTTTTTGCGCCCACGTAGCCAACAAAGAGCTGGTCATCAACCCAGAACTGTTGCGTGCGCGTCAGGTAGAACGAGAGCGCATGTTTTGGGTCCAGACGGTGGAGCCTCTCTTCCTCTTTAGAAGGATGCGGAGGCGGAAAGAAGGTAGGCAAAGTGATGGTCTGCCCAATGTGGATGGGCGTGACAACCTTTGGCAAGAAAGAAGGACGGGTCCGTAAAACCACCTTGTCCGGATGAACAGAAAGGAAATGAGGTTTAGAAGAAAGAGCCTGGAGCTCACTCTCTCTCTTCTGGCACAGGTGATAGCTACCAGGAAAGCCATCTTGAGCGTGAGAAGACACAAAGGACAGGTATGAAGGGGCTCGAAGGGAGCGCACAACAGATATGTCAAGACAAGGTTTAAGTCCCATTAAGGCATTATAAACGGCACAGGAGGAAACGTGTGTGTAATGCCTTTCCGGAAACAGTTAGCAACCGGGGACTTAAAAAGAGAATGCTGATCAGGAAGCCGCAAAAAGGCGGAGATGGCCGAAAGATAACCTTTGATAGTGCCCAGAGCAGAGCCCTGCTGGGCCAAAGAGAGAAGGAACAGAAGGACGTCGGAAAGAGGGGCAGAAAGGGGATCCACAGTCTTAGCTGTGCACCATGCCACAAACTTGTTCCATCTGCAGGCGTATACCGTTTTAGTGGCGAGATGCCTGGCTGCCAGAATGACATCACAGACTTCGGGAGGAAGATCAAAAGCTGTCAACTGTCGCCGCTCAATCTCCACACATGGAGGTGGAGGCTGGACAGGTTGGGGTGGAGGACCGTCCCCTGCTGCTGCAACAGAAGATCCTCCCGAAGAGGCAGTTGGAGCAGGGGAACAATCGCCATGCGGAGTAGCTCGGGATACCAGTATCTTCGTGCCCAATCCGGAGCCACAAGGATGACTTGGGCCCGGTCGCGCCAAATCTTCTTCAGCACTCTGGGCAGAAGTGGTATAGGTGGAAAGGCGTACAACAGACCACAACTCCACTCGTGACGAAAAGCGTCGCCGAGCGAGTGCCGCCTTGGAAATTCCAACTCGCAGAACTGATGACATTGCGCGTTCTCTTCGGTAGCGAATAGATCTAACCAATGCTCTCTCCACTGCTGAAAGAGACCTTGCGCCACGTCCGAATTCATATGCCATTCGTGATCCATCAAGCACCGGCAGCTGAGTTTGTCCGCCCTGGCGTTCAGAGAACCTGCCAGGTGTTGAACCACCAAGGTAATGCCTTGATGTTCTAGCCTGGTCCAGAGGTGCAGAGCCTCCTGACATAGGGTCCAGGACCCCACCCTGCCCTGTTTGTTGCAATACCACATGGCGGTGGTGTTGTCTGTGAACACCTGCACCACACTCCCCCGGGAAGGAATGCTTTCAGTGCAAGCCAGATCGCCCGAAGCTCCAAAAGGTTGATATGGAGCCGGGACTCCGCCAGAGACCATAGTCCTCTAATCTCCGCCTCTCCCAAGTGGCCTCCCCATCCCAGGAGGGACGCATCCATCACTACTGTGTGCTCCGGTTGGGGAAGGGAGAGGGATCTGCCACTGACCCAATCGCGATTCGTGATCCACCACTGCAATTGTCGTGCAGTGCCCTCCGAGATCTGGACATGATCGGACAGGTTGCCCTGATGCTGCGCCCACTGGAACTTCAGGTCCTACTGCAGAGCCATCTGGCATGTTGCACTAGCAGGATGCAGGAGGCCATCAGGCCAAGGAGCCGGAGCGTCACCCTGACTGAAACCCGGGACAGAGGCTGAAAGATCAGAATCATAGCCTAAATATCCCGGACTCGCTGCTCGGGAGGAAAAACCCGAAACAGCATTGAATCCAGAACCGCTCCGATGAAGGGGAGCTTCTGAGAGGGACTCAGGTGCGACTTCGGCACGTTGATGGAGAACCCCAGCAAATGCAGGATATCGACCGTAGTCTGAAGGTGGTTGACGACTGCCTGGGGCGAGCCCGCCTTCAATAACCAGTCATCGAGGTAAGAGAAGACACCCCGACCTGCGCAGATGAGCTGCGACCACTGCCATCACCTTCGTGAACACCTGAGGGGCGCTGGTAAGACCGAAGGGTAGCACGGCAAACTGAAAATGCTCCTGGCCTACCGTGAACCGCAGGTAACGCTGGTAGGCCGGCAGGACGGGGATGTGAAAATATGCGTCCTGCAAGTCCAACGCTACCATCCAGTGTCCAGGGTCGAGGGCAGCCAGGACCTGAGCCAGAGTCAGCATTTTGAACTTCTCCTTCCGGAGGAAGCGATTGACGTTCCGGAGGTCCAAGATGGGGCGCAGGCCCCCTTTGTCCTTCTTGGGGACCAGAAAGTAGTGGGAATAACAACCACTCCCTACTTCCGGCTCGGGGAACGCACTCGATGGCCCCCTTGGCCAAGAGGGCCATGACTTCCTGCTGGAGAAGTACCAAGTGATCCCCCGACATGTGGTGGCACCGAGGTGGCATGGCTGGAGGGGAGGACTGAAAGGGAAGAGAGTAACCTCTGTGGATGATCTGCAACACCCACTTGTCCGATGTGATATCGCGCCAGTGGGGGAGGTGGTGGTGGATCCTGTCACCCACTGGCGTGGGGTGCTCCACAAAGCTCGGATTAGAAAGGTTTGGAGGTAGAAGCAGCGGCGGTGGACTGACCCCCACGCTGAATCCCAGCCCCGCCCCTGCGGAAGACGCGTCCGCGCTGAGGCTGGTTCTGCACAGGCTTGCTGAAGGAACGGGCCTGGGTGCCTCTGCCATGGCCACGAAAGGAAAGAAACCCAGGAGTGGCCGGGTTTTTTGCGGAAAGACCCAAGGACTTGGCCGTGGCCCGCGAGTCCTTAAAACGCCAAACAGGCGAGTGCCATCAAAGGGCATGTCCATGAGCGAGCTCTGGACATCAGGCGAGAACCCGGTAGATCTCAGCCAGGCGTGGCGACGAAGCGCCAGTCGTAGAAATCTCCCTGGCTAGTGAGTCAGCGGTGTCCAAACCACACCGAATGGCGAACTTAGCCGCATCCTTACCCTCAGCAACTGCTTGGGACAGCACAGCGTGGACCTCCTCAGGACACGGAGGCAACACCTGAGCAACCGTATCCCACATAGGTGGGAATAGCGGCCAAATAAGCAGGCGGTGTTCACCGACCGCAGCCCCAAGCTGGCCGAAGAGAACCGCTTTCTGAACTGTTCCAGCTTCTTAGAGTCCTTATCCGTCGGAGCTGTGGGAAAGGCACTCTGCGTAGGATGAGTGGTCAGAAAGACGGGGTCACCAGGCGCCGGGCAGTGACGCCTGCCGACATTCTTATCCACAGGGGCCCGACCAAGTGCCCAACAAGACGTCAGTGAGGGCATCGTTAAAGGGAAGCAGGGGCTCCGACGAAGTGGATGCGGTCTGGAGCACCTCAGTGAGGAGATTAGTCTTGAGGGCCACCGTAGGAAAATCGAGGTTGAGGACCTCAACTGCCCGACGGAGCACCATCATGTAGGAGGTGCCCTCCTCCATGGTAGGTGGGGGAGAGGCCAACCCCGGGTCACAAGAGACATCGAGGTCGCCGGCGTCCTCCAAGTCGTCCACCCAGTCCTGCTCGGAGTCACACTGACGGACAAGAGGGTCCTCGGACCCCTCCCAATCATCCTCCACCTCTGTTGCATGGGGAACAGACCGCGGCGGCAGAGCTGGAGCCGGAGAAGGAACATACAGCGTCGGAATCCCAATGTGGATCCCAGGTAGGAACGAAATGGTCCTGGAACCGGGGCAAGGGTGGAACAAACGGCACCCACTGCGGCACCGGAGGGGGAGCCGAGGGTGGCGCTGGGGCTGGAGCCAATGGCACAGGATCCTGTGGCGCCGAAGCTGGATCCTCCAGCGGCGCCGACGGCCCAACAAGATCTGGACACGGGACCGAAGGCGCGCCGGCGGGAGCCCGAGGCCTAAAAAGGCGGTCCATGGTGGCAAGAAATTCTTGCACCTGTTCGGGAGTCGCCGACAAACCCGGGTAAGGCGGGTGGCCGCGGGACTCCCAGGCTCCACAGGAGCTGCAGGGGCAGAACCCCTGTCCCCCTCATCCGCATCCGAGGATCGACGGGGGACGTTGGAGAGCGAACACGCTTCTTGGACTTCTTTTTATGTCATCGCTTACCGGAATCAGAGGGCGAAGTCTTGGAGCCCGAGGAGCAACGACTGCGGCCCCGCGAGCGTTCCCGGGAATGGTCTCTGGACCTGGAACGGCGTTGGGACGAGTGCTTTCGGTGCCGCTCCCTCAAGGCCTTCGGGCCATGGCCCGACAGTCCCGGCAGGACCGGGAGTCGTGGTCGGTCTCCAGGCAGTAGAGGCGAACATCGTGGGGGTCCGCCACTGACATATTGCGACGGCAGGCCCCACAAGACTTAAATCCAGGCATCCCTACGTGCACCAGGAGAAAAAAGTGGGAAACAAAAAGTCTCAAGAGTAGTCAAAAAGTGACTAAGGTACGTGCTCTATCCGGATCTGCGCTTGCTGGCGCGGAAAAAGAAAGAACTGACGTCAGCGCGCATGGATGGCGCCTAAGTAGTCTCCGTGACGTCATCTCGGCGCATACGACGCCAGTGACGGACACGAAGCCGCACGACGCCATCTACTGACGCGCGGGGGTACTGCTACGAAAAGACTTTCCGGATCCAGTCTGACCCCTGGGGATATTCTAAGGAAAGGAATCTATCACTAACGTGTCTCCTTCAGATTACTCTGACAAAGTACTCAAACAAGCCACAAGGTCATTCAGGGCCTTGTACAATCTAGGCTGGATTTCAACAATGCTCTATACCTAGGAGCCCCAGAGTATGTGTTGGAAAAACTACAAAGAACACAGAATTGTGCAGCCCGCACTCTCTTACAGATTCCTCGCAGAGAGTCAGTCAAGGCAGGGATCAGAGCACTTCACTGGCTCCCAGTCAGGGAGAGAATAAAATTCAAGGCGCTCGGCATTTTGCATCAAGCATTTTACAGAGCAAATCCGAAAATCAATCATTCACTTCTCTCCCCCTACTGCCCTGGAAAATCCCTGCGCTCCACGAATGCACTTCTCGCCGTAGTCCCTAGAATCAAAAAAGCTAGAGCAGGAGGCAGGTCCTTTTCTCTTAACGCTGCCAAGCTCTGGAACTCACTCCCCTTTCCACTCAGAGCCAACCCCACCCTTCTACACTTCCGCAAAGAACTCAAAACACTCTTATTTAGAAACTAATCCCCCCTACCCCCCACTACCCGCAGAACCGTCTTCCTTCCATTACCAGCGCTTGGACGCCTTCGGGCAGCAGTCGCGCTCTACAAAACCCCTTCACTTCACTTCACTTCACTTCACAAATAAACTGAGTAGCATCAATCAAACTGAGGTTCTTTTAGGCAAAAGTGAGATCTTGCCTGTCAGGGACACATCTGGCAGTCGCCCCCGCATGATCACCACATACAATGTGAAATCTGGCAATCTTAGATCACTAATGAAGAAACATCGGGGCCTAGTAAAGGCTGACCCAGTGATCAGTAAGATAGTGGGGGAATCACCTACTGTAACATAAATACGACCGGTGTCCCTTAAGGACAAATTGGTTCAGAGTTACCAACAGACACAATCTACTGAAACTTGGTTACAGCGGAAGAAGGGATTTTATAAATACAAAGCCTGCAGGCATACCACCAGCTGTAAAATTTTCAAAGCACATGATGGCAGGGAAAGAACTATTAAAAAATTCATTACCTGTACCACGGACTTTGTTGTATATCAGTTGGAATGTCCGTGCGGCATGCGCTACATAGGGAGCACGAAACATCAGCTCAAGAGGCGCATGCTGGAACATCAAAGGGCCATAACTAACATGGATTTCACTTACCCGTTCGCCCGACACTTCTACAATTCACATAATTGTGACAACAAATTATTACGCTTCTGTGGTATTGACAGAATATTCAAACATATATACGTGGTGGGAACAGGGAAAAGCAATTGCGAGTTCTTGAATCAAGGTATATTATCGATCTGAATACCAGGATGCCTTTTGGCCTCAATAGGGAAGAAGAATTGAATACCCATATTGGTCTCTAAGGCATTGCCCTCTTTGACTTTCTATTTCCGTGACCCTACTGTATCTACATTTATGGACTGTGGTCCATTTTTATTAGCTGCATTCATTCTTTACTTGTTTTTCTTTCTTAGTCTCTTTTATTTTGTGTTAGGGTACTCTGTCTGACAGTACAATTTTATATTGGTTCCACAATCACAGTGGTTTTGAGCTGACTCTGGGCACAACCCTTCACCGGACATTTGTCTGGAATCACATTTCTAAGAAGTGAGAAATTTGGTCCATTACAGTGAACTACATAGATTATGGTGCTTTTGAATGTGGCATTTGCTTGCAATTTGGTGGTTACCATTTGGTTCTTCCTTGGTGCAACATAGAAGGCATTAGCATCCTTATGCAGTGTTTTTCCTGTAAATATTGGATCCACTATTATAGTGTTTAGATAATATTTCTATAGGGTTTTACATCTTTACAGTGCCTGAGTAGTTATGTCATTACCTTATTATTTTTTGTAACTGATTCATTCACCCACACTTTTTGCAACTACGTAGAAAGTATATATTTTGTAAGTTGAGTGTATGAAGTAGAATATATACACATATAAGATATGTAGAGACAGACATTTTTGAGTCATTCCTTCATGCTTTATATGAAATTAGAGATGTTTTTTGCATCAGGTATGACATAGTGGATCTATTTGCACCTTTCCAATTACGTAGCGGTATATACGTGCTCACCATTGGGACATGAACTGCCACTTGGAAGGTATATCCATCTTTTTAGACAGATTTTGAGAACTGTGTAATAGCCCGCGCATCTTACATAAATACATTTTTTGAAATTTGATGAATCATGTGAATTCTCAAACTGTTGGCTGCATTGATCCGCTTGCAGTTGTGAGATACGGTAACATGTTCTCTGCGTTTATTCGTCTTTTGTGCATTTCACTGTTTATTTTTATGTTTATTCTATTTAGTATCATGGAAGAACATGTCATAACAATTGTTATATATTGCATACTGAATGATTTTCTCATATTGACAGTACATGAGATACGCAACATTGATGATATGCTGCACTGCGAACGATCGTCACATATAGGAAGCATATTAGCGCATTCAAATTTTTAAATTCATGTATCTAACATTCAGGTTGAGCAACAGATTAACGTGTTATTTATGATGTATTTTACAGATCCAAGAATGTTTACATTTATTTTTGTTTAACACCAAAACTAGCAGCTGGGTTATAGACCACTGCACTGCCTAGTTGAGTCACTTGGTACTGTGTGTTGCCCGCCTCAATTGGTCAGCTGCCACTTGATCACAAATAGAAACATACAAATATGGGAGATGAGAGGCAACACAGGCAATTAACAAGTAAAAACAATCTTAGTATCTTGGTGTACAATAGGAATGCAATAATCAGACGTATTCATTGTAGTCTTTCTTCTTTTTTATTTAAAAAATGCTTGGTTTGCATCATATAGACAGCCAACGCGTTTCGCCCAAACATAGGCTTCTTCAGGGCAATATGTAATTAATGCTGAAGTCTTGCCAAGGTGAAAAGTATTGGTGATCCTGCAAAAGGTATACTGCATCCGTTACTGAACAAGAGGTTTCAAAGATGCAGTCTCTAGGCTAAGGTACCACCTGTACGTCCGTAAGGTGGAAATCCTTGGTCAGTGGTAAGTGCCCAGGTATATCCAATAAATTCCAAGAATCTGAATTCCTCGCAGTGTCGCGTCCGTCATTGTCGTGTCTGGTTAAACGTCCGATGTGTAGCGGGGTGGAGACCTTCCGATATATATATATACACACACACACACATATAAAAAAATATATATATCAGCAAAGCCATTAACAGAGAAATAGTACTAAATGTTGACACGGCACTGACCAGTGCCAACATTTAGTCCTATTTCTACGTCAATTTCTGTCCCGTTTTTTCTTTCGAAAATCTGGTCACTCTTCCTGTGTGGCAATAAGGAACCGACGCATCACCTCCCCAGAGCAAGGAACTGATGCCACACCTTCCCTGTGCGTAAGGGACCGACACATCACCTTCCCTCCGGCTGTTTTTGCTTATGATTTTGACGCATCCAAGGGACTTTGTATTGAAAGTGTTGCATCATTAGTTTGCATTGGGCAGAACTGTTTTTACCTTTTAAAAGTCAAATCTTGATAACTGTATGTTGGATTTTTATCATTTTGCTCTTGTTTGGTTTAGATAAAGATTAATTTTTTTGTTAACTGGTGTGGTGTCCATTTGTAGTGTTTTCACTGTATTACTGTATGTGTGCCCAAATTCTTTATACACTGTCCCAAGCTACCAAGGGGGGGAGCAGAAGTTGGCTAAGTTTGTAAATACCTTACCCTGACTAGAAGCAAGGGTCCTACATGGGCAAAGGTGCTAACCATTGCCAACTAGAGACCCCCATTTCTAACATTCACCAACTAGTCTTTCAAAGTACGATTCACATTTTACATCCACCTACCAAATCCTAGAGCATGGACCAATGGGTCAGTCCACTTCTGCCTTTGGCTCTCATCATATCCACTTAAAAAGCAGTCAACTTATGTCCCACGTCTGCTTCCTCTCTGATTTCATTTCATGTTTATTTTTTTCATTCTTTTTTGGGATGGGTCAATTTTACTTTTTTTCCAAGCATATCCATGCCACCTTAAGGCATTTTTGCTTTCTGTGATTTATTTTAATACATTTATGCTTTTAATGTCTACTGCCTAGGTTTGTAAAGATAAAAGAAGTAAAAGAAGTTGCAGGCTTGCCATGAATAGACCTATTGGCTCTGCCAATGCTTTTTAAGACTGTTTTGATCATAGGGAGCCAATATTCCTGTAGTTCTCAGTATCTTTGGTGATACTGTGAAATGACAATAATTTCTAACATATCATGCCAAGCATTTATCAGAACTGCTATTTATACCACCCGGGTCCATTTTATCAGTATCCTCCTGCCTGATATTAGATTGTGTTTCACAAGCTTCCAAGTAGGTCATGTAAGTAAGGCTATGGCGTTGACTGCTATGGATGTTGTGATTGTGAAAACCATATATTTGCTCCATCCCAAAGATACTGCCTCCTCAACAGGTCCAAAGTTCAACACTCATTGCAAAGTGGGCTTGCTTCCCCAACTGTAGTGACAAGGGTCAGTGGTCTCATAAATGGAAATTGTCTCCCACTTGGCAGCCAGTTCTGTCGTACACCCAATTATGCAATCCTCTCTGGTGGCGGCTAGCTTTCATATTTGGAGGATAAGTCTTCATTGCAAACATGGTCATATCCCACAAAGAAAACACTAATCACAGTTTGACCATCATTTTCAGTAGTGCGCCATGCTGGTGAAAATAAATGAGGTTCAGTAGTTTTCCACCCCAGAGGTGTTTAGAATTTCCTGACTGCCACCATGAAGTCCATCCATAGAAGGGCCCCATCAGACCCCTGCCAACACCACTCCTACTCCAGAGCACTGCAACCCATCAGTGCCATGCTCACACCCATTCTGTATGCCTCCACGTCTTCCATGACCTTCCCATATGCTTGGAAACATACAAATGTCCTCCCATTGCTGAAGAAACCCTCTGTGGACCCTTCAATGCTCGCCTTTAACATTCACACACAGACAGATCTCCCTGCTACTATTCTTGGCCAAGATCTTAGAGAAAATCATCAAGATACACCTCACCAAATACCTCAACGGCCACCAACTCTTCAACACCATTCAGTCTGGTTTCAGTCCCAACCACAGCAAAGAACCTGCCCTCATCACCGCCAAGGGTGACATCTGCATGACTCTGAACGAAGTAAACACAGTGGCCCTTCTCCTGGACCACTCTGCAGCGTTTCACACAGTTTCAAACTCAATCCTCATCCAACGCCTACAGGACATCAGAACCCATGGACATGCACTCCGATAGATCTTCTCCTTCCTGACTGGAAGAACCCAGTTAGTTAACATAGCACCATACACCTCAGACGCCAGCGTCGTCATCTGCAGAGTTACGAGGCCAACCCTCTTAAATGCATACATGACCCCCTAGTTAACAAAAACCGCTCTCACAACATCAATGTCTTCTCATACGCCGACAATACACAGCTCATTCTCTCCCTCGAAGAGGACAAGATACCCATGCCCGGATCAAGTTCCATGCATGTATGACTGATCTCATACACTGGATGAAGACCAACTGTCTGAATTTGAACACCAACAATACTGAAACAGTGATCTTCGGGAAGAGCACTTTACCATGGGACTCCATCTGGTGGCCAACAGAGCTAGGAACGATCACCTCCCCCACCACCCATGCCAAGAACCTCGGGATCGTCATTGACAGCAAACTCGACATGACCGCCCAAGTCAATGTAGTCACAGCCTCATGCTTCCATAACCTGAAGATGCGGAGGATGATTTTCAAATGGCACCCAATCAGCACCTGGAAAACCACCACACATGCCCATGTCACAAGCAAGCTGGACTACGGGAACACCCTCTATGTTGGCATCAATAAGTATTCACTAGGAGGCTACAGATCATTCAGAAATCGGCAGCCAGAATCACTCTCAATTTCCCCACCACACCTGAAGAAGTTCGAATGATTCCATAAACAAACTACCACAATTTAAACTCCTCAATCACACTTTCAAGGCACTACATAACAACGGCCCAGCATACCTCAACAATTGTATCTGCTTTCACAAGCCTTTCCAGACAACTCAGCTTCTCCGGACTCCTACATGCACACATCCTAAGCATACAGAAAACCAGATCTGGTAGTTGACCCTTCTCCTACATTGCTCCTATAGCGTGGAACAACCTGCCGCTACACATAAGAGCTGCCTCCTAACTTATTGAATTTCACGGGAGCAGAAGATCTGGCTTTCAAATAGTCCCACTAGGCTATAGGTTTGGCTAGACTCACACCTGCTCAGCACTAGGATAACCTCCTAGGCGATAGTGTGCTCTACAAATCAACATAACAACTGTACTAATATACACACATTTATTACAACACGATAGGGTACCATCACAAAACACTGCTTACTGGCTCATAGAATGAATATTATAATTACTTGATCCAAGGCCAATTCAATGTTATTTTCTCTCAATTCATGGATTTAGCGCCTTGTATTCTGGTACTATTTACATTCCTCTGTGTATATCTGCTACACAGGACAAACTAGCACGGCATAAACCATATTTCCGGACCCACAAAGACTATTATACTATTTCTTACAAATGTTGGGAAGGGGGTGACATTACCCACTCGAGGATTCGCCTCTCCTGAGGTACGGCCACTTCTCGTACTCAACAATGGTAACAAAGAGCATAATACAGTGCACATCTCTCTTTCCCTCTCTCTTTCTCTCTCTGTATGTATGTATATTCACTGAAAAAAAACAAAGGTTACAGGGACATTATAGTTGGGCTCAGATTGCACTAAAAACAAAACTGTGAAGTTCAGCAGTTACAGTTAGCTGACCTAATTAGAACTTGCGCCCCCTGCAATGCACTGCTTATGACCTCACAAATAACATCACTCATGACATGGTCAGTGACATCACTGATGACATCACTGATGACATCACTGATAACATCATCCATTGATTGTGTTTTCATAAAGTTTCTGACTGCTTAACATATATACTAAGGTTTCACAAACGTTGCTCTTGTCTTCTCTGATATCAGCAGCATTCTGAGTTGTGAATGATGGCAGTAGGGTTTTATTACTTTAAAACAGTAGTGAGTGGCTGAATTCAGTGAATATTCTGTGCTATCAGTCGCTTTCCAGTACCACAGATGTATTTGGGTGTTTGATGTGTCTAAGCAGATTGAAAAGTCAAAATGGTGTGTTGCATATACAACAGTAATTTGTGAAAGAGGATATCGCCCGATTATGAAGTTTGCAAGATACTGTCTAAATGCGATGTAAAGTTCTCCTCTCCAAAATGGTGCTGACATTTCAGTGGAAATGAAGGCTACTAAATGGAATTAAACTTTATAAATGCCCAAAAAGATGCATTCTGTCATTTAAAAACAACACAAGCTAAGTAAATAACACATTTTGTTCTTAAAGTAAAAGCACAAAATATCTATGCATCCTATAGAACTTGTCAGGTCTAATTTCTAATTTTTGATGTAGCGTTTATTTTTGAAGTCGCTTTTTTGAGTGTGCCAAAATATTTTCTTTAAAAAATACCAGCTAAGTATATTTTACATTTCTATCCTTCTGTATTTCGTACTGAAGGTACGCATTGGTTAAACATGCAGATCGTGTTGCTTGAGACAGAAATCCATTCCTGTTAAGATTTTTTTTTTTGTTCAATTAATTTTAATTTTAAAATAAAAAAAAGTAAATAAAAAAAAGTATAGCATACACTCCTATTACAGTACATCTGGGGGGAGAAACAGCGTTGAGTGGAAATCTTAAGTAAGCACGGTGGAAGATCTAATGATATTCAGCAAGGTCTGCGCTCAGGGTGAAATAAGAGGTGCTGCGTTGGTATACTAAGAAACCTGGATCAACAGGAGTGTAACATGGCAAACTAGTTGGCTCATAAGGAAAGAGAGATAAAAACAGGAATAACGAGTATGAAAGTAACAGAGAGAAAGACTAGCAAATGGGTACGGGGGAGGGAGGCTACGCTGCGTTGGCCTCACATTTACACCAGAGGTATCAGCATCCCGGTGTGTACGACCAAACAGAAGGGAAAGGCCCCTTTACAAATCCTTTGCGAGGGCATAGTCTTTGAGGGGAATTCAGGGTGGTTTGTTTTCTTGTAAGTATTTGCCTAGGGCCTCGAGAAGACACCTGGGTCTGGCGGAGGTGTGCATTTTTGTGTGTACTATGTTGTCGGCCCCCCTGATCCAGCAAAGTATATTCCAACATTTGCCAAAGGAGCTTGGGGATGTCTTTTTCTAATCTGCAAGTATTGTCTTGGTCCCTAATGAGACGAGGAGATCCTCTAGTACTGAAGGGTTCACACTAATTTCGAGGAGATGAGGTTAGCTTGGATGCCCAAGGCTGTCGTTTATAAGTCAATTTCTATTGCTGACCCTGAGATCGTCTGTATCAGTTATCTATTGATTTAAAGAAGGATGGTGAGAGGGTCACAAGGAGCATACTTGAATTAAAATGAGTGGGGCGTTCATTATCTTGATAGTGGCCACAGGTCTCCACCAAGTGATGTCCTTTCTTTAGGGACTAGGTGTTAAGGAGCTCTTCAATGTTGGCAAATTTCTTCTGCTCATTGATATCAACAGAATGTTCCAGATCCGAGCCAAAGCAAACACCTAGGTTCTTGATAGCCTTCGGTTGCCGTTGTAGGCCGAGGTCGCTAATTGCAGTCGATGGACAGCGGATGCTTAGGAAAAAACTTTGGTTTTATCTTTGGTTAGGGAGATTCCTGCCACTAATGAGTATCTCTGTATTTCTTGCTTGATAATTGGGTTAGCACGTGGGGCATCTTCGGTGAACAAGAGTACATTGTTCACATACGCCGCCACAACTTGCCTTCCAGAGGGTAAGTTGATCCCCAAAATACCTGGATTATCTCTGAACACAGTTATTAAGGGTTCGATGACCATCAGAAAGAGTGGGGGTGATGGGGGCAGCCTTGACCAGTCCCTTGGGTAAGATTTAAGGGTTGGGATAGATGGCCATTGACTCTGGCTCTTGCTTTTGGGTCGGAATAAAGGCCCATAATCATGCAGATGAGTTAACCTCCAAGATAGTATTTATAGAGGATGGCTTGCAGGAAAAGCCAGGAGACATTTTCAAAAGCCTTATCTGCGTCTAGTGTGAGGGCCGTGGATGCTTTGGCCTTCTCTAGGACATGACAGAATGTTCTGATGTCAGGGGCTAGCCTACCAATTCCAATCTGCAGGCTACGATTTTAGAGTAAATTTTACAGTCGATGTTGATGAGTGAAATCAGCCTGTAGTTTTTAACAGTTAGAGGGTCTTTCCCTTCTTTTGGGATTACCAAGATTGTGGCTTCAGTTGCCGAGCCAGTGATGCACCCAAAAGAGGCATATTGGTGGAAAACCATGTGAAGCGGACCCAAGACTTTACAGTTGAAAGTCTTGTTGAATTTGGCAGAGTAGCCATCTGAGCCTTTGGCTTTCATGGTTTTAAGGGTCTGTATTGCAGTCCTGGTTTCGTATTCAGAGATAGATTTATTGATGGTGAAGGAGTCCTGCTGTGATCTCCTTGGAAGATGGCAGGATTCCAGATACACATTAATTGCGAAAAGGAAGTGAGGGCTTTGGAATTGCATATGTTGGCGTAAAATGATTTGAAAGTATTAATGATACCTTGGGTTGACGATGTGAACATACCGTTGGGATTTTTATTACTGCTATGAGATTTTAGTTTTTAGTATATTTTAGGCAGTTAGCCAGGATTTTCCCTGCTCTGTTATTGTTGCAGAGTTTCCCAACGTTCACTACATCGATCCATTTACGTGCTCTCTGACTAAGGATTAGATTGCATTTGGATTGTATATTGTACAGAGCGGAGTTTGTTTAGGACCGCTGAGTCTGTAGTGTTCCTAAATTGTGAGTTTAGTGAACTGATCTCCGTCTCTAGTGTCTTAAGTCGATTAGAATTCTCTTTGTGTTTCGCGGACATGAGCTGGATCAAAGTACCTCTCAGGATGTGTCGCCAGGGTGGTTTTCCTTGAGGAACTGTTCAATGTTATTTGCAATTTTGGTTTTGCTGTTGGGGTCATCTAGTACATCATCATTTAAATGTCATTGCCTAGGAGGGTGAGTTGGATCATTGAGAGACAGTTGGACGGACACACATGCATGGTCAGAGACCACTATTGGTTCGAACTGTGGAGCATGGATGAGCTGAAGTAGTCTTACCCTGGATCACAATTCACAATTTGGAGGGGCCATAAAATCCAAATGGGATATTGTGGCTTTGAAAGACTGGCAGAGGCTCAGGAAGCCTTTCCTAATGGCAACTGTCTCTTTTGAGCGGTCTTGCGTGATGTTGATCCTAGAGCCATTCCAAACTAAGTAAGTGCCCCCTTAACTGAAATTTTTAATGAAATAATCAAAACAGGATACTTTCCGCTAGAATGGAAGAGAGCCTAGATCCTTCCACTTCTAAAACAAATCCAATTATAATCCGCAGGAGCCTGGCAGCTTCAGGCTCATATCCCAGCTACCATTTCCATCAAAAGTTTTGGAAAAATCTTTGAACTCGGAACTGGCGTCATTTTTTGCTGCTGGGGTCATCTAGTAGATCATCATTGAAGCGCCACTGCATAGGAGGGGGAGTTGGATCATTGAGACAGATGGATGGACACACATGCATGGTTAGAGACAACTATTGGTTCGAATTGTGAGGCGTGGGTGAGCTGAAGTAGGGGTTTGCTCACCAGAACATGGTCTATCCAAGAAAAAGAATGATGTGAGTAGAAGGTATAGTTTGATCCTGTGAGGTTATCCTCGGATAGCCAAGGGAATGGTGAGAGATGATCCTGAGAGAAAATGGAGCATTGGAGGGGGTGGGATAGAGGAAGAGGAAAGGGGATGAGGGCTGGGAGAAGAGATCAAATGACGAGAGAGAGGGAAGAGAAGGAGAGCCGAGCAAATATAACAAACAAACTAAAATGAAAAATCCCAAGCCAAACTTACCTCCACCCAACTATTGAAATGCGCACTGGCACAGGGCCCCATTCTGAGACATTTGGAGCGGACTGCGTGGGCCGCAGTAGGCTGCCGCCATCTTGTCTCTCCCAGCCCCAGAGCACCCGTCCCTGCAATCCACTTAAATCTTATTGAATCAGAGTTAAAAACGGCACCAATGGTCCATCGCTGGTGTCGGGTTGCATTTACGTTGGTGGAAGGGATCTCCAAATCATAATTGGTTTAGGTAGGGAAGCTCTTGCCAAATGTCCACCTCTCAAGTTAATTTCATATTTCCCTTTACTAATTCACTACTAATCCTTTTTTGGTTTCAAAGTAGTGTGCTACTCGTCGAACAAGCGATTCGAAGCCTTACAAAGCTCTATATAAATGCAATTACAATACAAACAATAATCGAATAACAGTTTGTGGTGTTCTGGAATATATTATAGTTGAACTGACATCAATGATATTTATTTAATTTATTTTTAAAAAGGCAATGGATTTAGAAGCATGTGTGGGGCCAGAGGCACTCCCATATATTGGGACCGCGTGATGACCTTTGCCTACCATTGTTTTTATTGACTTTGGTGTTTTACTTTATTCTAGCTTGAATGTACAACATCATTTTTTTCTGCATGTGCACTCTTCCTTGTAATTTCTCTTGTGTCTCCTTGTAGCTTCAACGTGGGAGTGTGCTTTTACAGCTTTGCCAGGAACAGAACGTGTGGGATGTGCATTTGAAAGGATGAGAGAGAGAGAGAAAGTGTGGAATGTACTTCTCTGTCTCAGAGTTTAGTGTTATATGCAGGGGTGCTCAACTGTGCATTATGTTGTACATTGGAAAATTAAGCGTGTGATGCTATAGGCAGTGGTGCATAAATGTGCACTGTGTTGTACATTGGGAAGTTTTATGAAGTTTTTACTATTGGCTTTGACATGCTCTCATGCCATCTTCAATTCTGACTCTGTCTAGCTTGAGCTTTGCACACACAAGCAGGCCCCCAGATCACTCAAGTTGTTTAGGCTATTCACGGTAAATATTGTTTTCTGTACTTTTGGAGATTGTTATCTACTTTCTCAAGCTTCGCTAACATAAGGGGCTGGAACATCTGGGAGCGCAGAAGAATACGTGAGAACTCTTTTGACTGTGGAATGCTTGCATGGCGAGTGGCAAACTTGTCAGGGACACGCGTGGCCAACTCACACACAACGGAGTCTCTTTCGGTTTATCGCGGTAGAAACCCAGAGACTACATGTCCCATGAGCATTAGCACCGCAGGCATGCGCGCGCAGACGCGGAAGGCTTCATAGAGCCCTTCCGCGCTGGCAGCGTTGCCGATTATCCTGTTTGTAGAGAGGGCGCAGCGTGTCTTGGTTGCAGTCCTCGTTCCTTCGTCTGAACACTCAGCGATTCCAAGGAATTTGGTGGCAGTGCAGAGCGGAGAAGCCCGCTGGAGGGGGATCTCTGGTTTTGGTCCTCGTTCCGCAGCAGCCTTTTGACAGAGGGTTACGCGTGCAGAGTTGGCATTTCTCTTCCTCCGGTTGCGGTAAGGGTGCTGTGCACCGCCTCGCCGTAACAAACCTCCACAGCTTGAGACAATTACCTTCTAGAACTCCCCGGTTACGCATAGCGATAACTGACTAAAGCAAGGCTCTGAGTGGAAGGTCAGCACCAGGTGTTCCTCCTCGTTGGAGAGCCACACGTTTGTAGGCTATTGCGAGTCGCAGGAATACCGGTGTTGGAGCCATATCCATCCCACGGGCATTAAAGTATATGTTGAACTCATAACAAGACCGTGTGGTGATTAACACGGAACTTTGGTCACTTGTATTCCGCACCCAGGAGTGTGGAATTGTTTTTGATTTCGTTATTGTATCACCTACAGAAAGGTCATAGCACATAAACTGTCCTGATTGTGTTTCCTTAGCAGGGGTATGTGGTTGACTGGTGAAGAGCTCATACTTACTCTGTGATGCAAAACACCTATAACACATGGGTACGTTGGGAGGGTTAGAAAAGACATACTAGAGAATACCCTGAGTGTCGTGGTGGCGTGTAATTAATCCTGTGCTCTTTCTTATAGTGGGACATAAATGTTCTTATGTGAACAAGCCTAGTCCTCAGGACCCTCGAGCTGAGGGTGAAAAACCAAAGGCCACTCTTGATGAAAATTGCACTTCGTTATTTTCCTTTACAGGTAGTGTTGAGATTGAGGGAACTGTACTCACATACAACCCAGTAGGGTAGAGAGGTGGGTGGAGGATCAGTGGTTAACGAGCTGTTCTTATATCATTTCAGATCTCCTTCCCTGCTGTCCCCTCCCTTTCCTTCCCTCACTCGATCACTTCAATAATCTGCGCTGTAATAGCCATCAGATTTGAAGCTATCGAGGGGTGGACCATAACGAGCATCGTTCCGATCCTGAGGAGCTGAGGAACCTGACAGAATAATCGGCCCAAGGAATTAGCTCCTCCTGATCGAAACCTCTACTCTAGTATGGCTACCCTGGAAGACGTGGTGGCCGCCCTACAAGTAGTACAGCAGGAATTGGCGGCCTCCAGACTAGAGACAGCCAATTTACAAGCCAAAGTAGACCGGTTACAGAAGAATCCGTTCGACGCAGGGGGTTTTTCCATGTCTCATCCTTCCCCCATTACAGTAGAAGTCCCCACGCCTATACCCTTATCTCCCCCAGAGAGGTATTACGGCGACGCCAATAAAATCCAGGTCTTTTTGACGCAAGTCATGCTGCATTTTAATTGTAAAGCGAAGGCTTTCGCCACCAATCAAGCTAGAGTAGCTTTCCTTATATCCTATTTAGCTGGGGATGCAGCATTGTGGGCCGTTCCATTGGTACAGCGAGACGACCCCCTCCTTTACGATTGGGAGGGTTTCAGAGAGGAATTCGAGAACATCTTCAACCGTAGGTCGCATACCCTCTCGGCCGACCGTGAACTTCTGGAATTGCGCCAAGGCAGTAAGGAACTGGTGGTCTACCTTACTACCTTTAGGCGTCTGGTAGCTGAAACTAACTGGCCTGAGAAGAAACAGTTTGCGATCTATTATCAAGGGTTAAGAGACGAACTGAAAGACATTATTGCGCAAATTGATCCTCAACCGACCTCATGTAAGGAACTTATCAATCTAACTTTGCGACTAGAACATCGGTTGGGTGACAGCAAAAGTGACGCTCGTAGGAAGGAACGCATTCCCCTTCGGAACGACAGAGTCCGCACCAGAGACCCACCACAGAACCATGTTGAACCTATGGAGATAGGAGCAGTGAGAGCTCCATTAACCAGCGAAGAGAGAAACACGAGACGAAAAAATGGCCTGTGCCTCTATTGTGGTAAAAGAGGACACTTTGTCAGAGATTGTCTCCAGCGAGCACAGAACCCTAGCGGAACCGTGGGAAAAGAGACAAACACCTACACCAAAAAGGAGTCGGAAAACTAGATCGCTCGAGCAAATTAAGAGGGAAACCCTCGAGCGCTACCTATTTGCCCTCTTTAAATGCGGCGGATGTGAAAAGGTTCTTTTACATCACGATTGAGATCAAGATCGGAGAAGAGTGGAAAGAGGCACAAGCGCTGGTGGATTCCGGTGCCACAGGCACGTTTATGGATGAGGCCGTGGCCTTACAGTTGGGAGTAAGCCTACGGAAGAAAGCGATACCAGAAGTCGTGGTAGCGGTCGACGGACGTGTACTAGACTCTGGCCCTATCTGCTTTGTAATGGACAGGATTGAAGTCCGATGTAATCGCAGACATGAAGAAGTCCAAGAATTCAATATCATCCGGTCCCCCCAACATGGTATTATCTTGGGACTTCCCTGGCTCCAGAAGCACGATCCTCATATCAGTTGGACCTCGAAAACTATTAGTTTTGATTCCGAATATTGCAACCAGCATTGTTTCAAGGCGTCGAAAACTTCGTCACAAGCTCTATCATCGCGACAGTGGATCGCGACCGCTGCAGAAAAGGACATCACCTTACCAGCCAGTTACATAGAATTTCACGATGTTTTCAACGAAATCCAGGCAGAGACCCTACCCCCACACCGACAATACGACTGTCAGATCGATCTTATACCTGGGGCTGTAGTACCATGCGGTCGCATATACGCTCTTACGGAGAAGGAGAACGAACACCTGAGTCAATACTTGGATAAGTATTTGGAGCTGGGATTTATCCGCCCGTCCAAGTCGCCCGCGGCCTCGCCCTTGTTTTTTATACCGAAGGCCAACGGAGAGCTCCGCACGTGCATCGACTACCGAGCATTGAATGACATCACAGTTAAAAATCGCTATCCCCTTCCTTTGATCCCGGTTCTCTTGGAACAAGTGAAAACGGCGATCATTTACACCAAATTGGATCTCAAGGGAGCTTACCACCTGGTTAGGATGCGAGCTGGGGATGAATGGAAAACCGCCTTTAAAACAAGATATGGCCTTTATGAATATCGAGTAATGCCTTTCGGCCTTTGCAACGCCCCTGCGGCATTTCAGTTTTTCCTGAATGAAGTGTTACGCGACTTCATGGATAGATTTGTAGTCGTTTACATCGACGATATTCTGATTTACTCCACGTCAGAAGAACAGCATGTCCACCATGTGAGCTCAGTGTTACAGGCCTTAAGGGAGAACAACTTGTACTGCAAACTCAGAAAATGCGAGTTTCATGTGGATAATGTGGAATTCTTGGGAGTAATGCTTACTCCAAGGGGGCAAGTGATGGCTGAAAGAAAAGTGCAAGCGGTTAAGGCCTGGCCAGAGCCACAAACTGTTCGCGACGTTCAATGCTTTTTGGGCTTCGCCAATTTTTACAGGCGCTTTATCCATCACTTCTCCAAAACGGTGACTCCCATAACTAAGTTACTCAGAAAAGGGACGACCTTTCACTGGTCAACCGAAGCCCAAACTGCTTTTGAGGAGTTAAAAACAGCGTTTATCACGGCCCCAGTTTTGGCACATCCCACCCCGGAAAAACCGTTCATAGTGGAAGCCGACGCCTCCGAAGCAGCCATCGGTGCGGTCTTGTCACAAAGAAACGCCACTACGGGACAATTACATCCCATTGCATATATGTCCCAGAAATTAAACGAGGCGAAAAGAAATTACACAATCGCAGAAAAAGAATTGCTAGCGATCAAAACGGCGTTTACAGAATGGCGACACTTCTTGCTGGGGGCTAAAGAAAAAGTAACAGTATACACCGACCATCGGAACTTACAGTTCATGCGCTCAGCTAGGCATTTGACACCCAGACAACTACGGTGGATGCTCTTCTTTGAAGAGTTCGACTTTGTGGTGACCTTCAGACCAGGGAAAGACAATAAGAAAGCGGACGCACTCACCAGACAAGAATCTCTTCGAGAGGAAGACGAACCAATAGAACACGCTATCATTCCTCCCCACAAAGTGGTGTGTGCTATCCAAACCCACGATTTCTTACAGAAGGTAGCAGAAGGGAGTCGGACGTGTAAATGGAGGTCTTGGTTCAGGACCCACCAAGGGTGGAAAGAAAAACAAGGCCTGTTCATGAAGGAGCAGGTAATGCTGATACCCACAAAGAACCTACAGAAACAGGTGTTCCAGTGGTGCCATGACATACCGAGTGCAGGTCACAACGGTGTATTCAAGACTCTGGAGCGCGTTGGGAGACAGTTCTGGTGGCCCAGCGTGCGCAAGGACGTGACTCGATGGGTTAAAGAATGTGACACGTGCGCCCGTATGAAGACCGATCACTTAAAGCCACAGGGGCTACTTCAACCCTTACCTACGCCATCAGCGCCCTGGAAATCCATATCCATTGACTTCATTACAGGACTTCCCAAAGATCAAGGATGCGACACCATCATGGTAGTAGTCGATTACCTCACGAAACTAGGGCATTTTGTTGCTTGTCGTCAGATACCCTCAGCCGGGCAACTCGCTAAACTGTTGCTAACCCATGTCGTTCGACTACACGGACTGCCCCATCGCATAGTGTCCGATAGGGGAACACAATTTACTGCTAGATTTTGGAAAGTTTGGTGTGAGGCCCTACAGATTCAAGTAGCCTTGTCCACAAGTTTCCATCCCCAGACAGATGGACAGACAGAAAGAGTAAACCAAACTCTCAAACAATACCTGAGGTGTTATGTGGACTTCACGACAGAGACGTGGGTAGATCAGTTGTGGGTAGCTGAAGTAGCATATAATAGCGCCTTACATAGCTCCACAAAATCGACCCCTTTTTACAACACTTATGGTTTCCACCCAAGGTTTCTTCCCTTTCTGCATCCTGAAACTGGAAATAACCTCCCTGAAGTACACGCTAGGGTCAAGCACATAAGAAAAACACTAAAAAGAACCCAAACCCAGCTGCAAACCGCAAAAATACGATACAAAAGAGAAGCAGACAAATTGGTCGAATTGGTCCCCAGTATAGACGAGGTGATATGGTATGGTTGTCCACAAAAAACATCCATTTCAAAAAGAGATCCATCTTCAACCCCAGATACATTGGGCCATATAAGATATTAAAGGTTTTAAGTCCAGTAACTGTGAAACTTTCATTGCCTGTGTCTCTTCACATTCATCCCGTTTTCCATGTGTCCCTCCTCAAACCTCCCGTAGCCCCAGTAAAGAAAAAACCCAACCCCATCTGGGTAAATAGTGGACCAGAATACGAAATAGCTAAAATTCTAGACACTAAGACACGAGGAAGGAATAGATGGTATTTGATAGCTTGGGAAGGGATATGGGCCAGAAGACAATTCCTGGGAGCCTGCAAAGGCCATACACGCCCCCCGTTTACTCGCCGCCTTCCACAAAAGACACCCACTACCAAAACCCCATTAGGAAGGCGTCTAAGAGGGGTGTACTGTCAGGGACACGCGCGGCCAACTCACACAGAACGGAGTCTCTTTCAGTTTATCGCGGTAGAAACCCAGAGACTACATGTCCCATGAGCATTAGCACCGCAGGCATGCGCGCACAGACGCGGAAGGCTTCATAGAGCCCTTCCGCGCTGGCGGCGTTGCCGATTATCCTGTTTGTAGAGAGGGCGAAGCGTGTCTTGGTTGCAGTCCTCGTTCCTTCGTCTGAACACTCAGCGATTCCAAGGGATTTGGTGGCAGTGCAGAGCAGAGAAGCCCGCTGGAGGGGGATCTCCGGTTTTGGTCCTCGTTCCGCAGCAGCCTTTTGACAGAGGGTTACGCGTGCAGAGTTGGCATTTCTCTTCCTCCGGTTGCGGTAAGGGTGCTGTGCACCGCCTCGCCGTAACAAACCTCCACAGCTTGAGACAATTACCTTCTAGAACTCCCTGGTTACGCATAGCGATAACTGACTAAAGCAAGGCTCTGAGTGGAAGGTCAGCACCAGGTGTTCCTCCTCGTTGGAGAGCCACACGTTTGTAGGCTATTGCGAGTCGCAGGAATACCGGTGTTGGAGCCATATCCATCCCACGGGCATTAAAGTATATGTTGAACTCATAACAAGACCGTGTGGTGATTAACACAGAACTTTGGTCACTTGTATTCCGCACACAGGAGTGTGGAATTGTTTTTGATTTCGTTATTGTATCACCTACAGAAAGGTCATAGCACATAAACTGTCCTGATTGTGTTTCCTTAGCAGGGGTATGTGGTTGACTGGTGAAGAGCTCATACTTCCTCTGTGATGCAAAACACCTATAACACATGGGTACGTTGGGGGGTTAGAAAAGACATACTAGAGAATACCCTGAGTGTCGTGGTGGCGTGTAATTAATCCTGTGCTCTTTCTTATAGTGGGACATAAATGTTCTTATGTGAACAAGCCTAGTCCTCAGGACCCTCGAGCTGAGGGTGAAAAACCAAAGGCCACTCTTGATGAAAATTGCACTTCGTTATTTTCCTTTACAGGTAGTGTTGAGATTGAGGGAACTGTACTCACATACAACCCAGTAGGGTAGAGAGGTGGGTGGAGGATCAGTGGTTAACGAGCTGTTCTTATATCATTTCAGATCTCCTTCCCTGCTGTCCCCTCACTTTCCTTCCCTCACTCGATCACTTCAATAATCTGCGCTGTAATAGCCATCAGATTTGAAGCTATCGAGGGGTGGACCATAACGAGCATCGTTCCGATCCTGAGGAGCTGAGGAACCTGACAAAACTCCAGTAAGTTTCCTTGGCGTAGAGGAGGTCCTCTCGGAAACTTCTAGAGCTTTGAGATTACAAACCTGAGGTTTGTTGACTTGGAAAGTGGGATTTTGTTTTGACCTGAATGCGGACGCATCTAATTCAGTGTAGCAATTCCCGGCTTGCTGAGTCTCTTGACCCCGGCTGTGAATCCCCCAATCTGGAGTAGGCTAAGAGGCAGTTTTTGAAGCTGGTAATGTGCTTTCTTTGATTATTGGCATTGTGATGTGTGAGTGTGTCTGTGTGCACATTCAAGTCTCCAGTGGTTATAATCATCTGATGTATTTAGTGTTTATATCTTTATATCTTTTTATGCTTCCCTTTGATTCCTTGTGTCTGATTATTTGCATTTAACAGAGCTTATTTCTTGCAGTGGACGTCCAGTATTATTATCTGCTTGTATTTTATTCTATGCATTTAACAGTTACATGTGCTTACTTCTAAGTGTGTCATTATTGCTTGTGTGTGTGTATATATATATATATATATATATATATATATATATATATATATATATATATATATATATATAAATATATTACCTACTGGCGGTCGCCAGTAGGTAGTTATAGTTAGGACCTATTCTCCATAGGAAATCCGCAACATTCTATTCCCAATAAGTCTGGCGCCGGTTGACGAATCCTCGCGACATTTTCCAAACTTTTGGTTTGGCGAGCTCCGCTCCGCTCCTACCCTGAAAGTTTCATGGTGATTCGTCAAGCGGGGGCCGAGAAAAAAGGGGGGTGCCAAAACGCGTTTTCCGCATGCAATTTCCCATAGGATCTGTTGTCGCAGCTACAGCCCGAACCGCTGAACGGAATGACACCAAATTTGGCAAAGAGGTAGTCCTCGAATCAGACTTGTGCCTTTTGCATGAATGGTGTGAATCCGTTCAGTAGTTCCTGAGAAAATTAAAATTAAAAGTACATAAATATCTATGGCCGGGGAGGATCCGCAGACCCTACCCGCACCGTAAGCGCACCCTCCCCGAACCGAGCGCGCACCCTCCCGATCGCGCGCTGAATGCTAATTGGCTGTCGAGTGTCTGTCTACATACGAAACCAGGAACTGTTGGCAGCCATTTTCTGCCTCGGTAGAAGCAAGGCTGAAGAAGCAAGGGGAATAAGTGTGTAAAACATATAAAGGGGGCAGAGTGGAAATACTCTGATCCTCTAGAGGTGCTTACCCCCTGGGGTCCCATTTTTTTTATTTATTTTTTTAATCGGCGGAATGCGCGCGCATCCTACCGCGTTGGGTGCACGGATTCTCTCTCGTTGGGTGCGCGGATCCACGGAAATTTGTTTTGACAAAAGACAAGAAATCATTGGTTGTATGACTACTTTCTACACTGAAAGGTAGGGTGTATATTTCTGTTTTTTAAAGGTATGATTCTTATTGGTTGACAAAAACAGATTGTAAGGAACATTATATATGATAAGCTGATATGTTGAAAAGTCAAGCACACTTCCTGTCTTGTTTAGCAACATTGTGTGCTGAACTTGTGACCTGTGTGGTCAGTGCAGTGTTCCATGAGCTGTTTCTATGGTAACAGGTAGAAGGCAGATTGGGGGAAGGGTTGAAATGTATTTCAGTTGAAAAGGGTTGAAATGTTTAACCAATAGAAATGTGTGTTTGCTTTTGAGTTTACGTGTGAAGGATTGTGATTTGATGTTTACATGTATCTGTGTGGAAAATGAAAGGGAAAGTTTTCCATTCTTTGTTTAAGCTGAGAGGTGCACAGTGCAGAGATTCTGTAAAAAAAAGTATGGTGAGTGACTGATATACTTTTTAATCTACAAAACAACTTGAAAGGTGAGTTATTTAATTGTGAGAGGATGTATGTAGACTATTTTCATTTTAATCAGACTAATGTATTTCTCCTGCTAAAGTGTAGGGAGTACTTTTTTTCTCTACAATCTTATTGACAGTGTGTGTGCATGTAGAAACCATTCTGTGATAATCATTTGTGTTTTTCATGTGTTTGCAGACAGATAACTGTGCTGTTTTTATATTTTGGTAGAATTAGAAACCAGTCATTGTTTATGAATTTGTGAAAGGAGTTATGTTATGTATCTATACTAAAATGTAGTATTTCTTCTAGATGAAGAAATGTGTTTTGGTATAGTGCAAGGGATAGTGTTGTTTGTCTAGAATCACAAAGTGAGTATGTGTGCATTTGGGAACCACTGTGAGAGAAGCATGTGGTTACATCGTGTATTTGCTGATGGATAACTGTTTTAAAACCTGTCATGTTGTCAAGTTTTAGTAGCATTAGAAGGCAGTTTTTGCTGATTGCATGAGGGGCAAGATGGCCACGGATGAGCCGTAGAGAGCAGTCGCCACTATCCCTCTCCCTAACAAAGCTTGAGTAATGCTCTAAATTGGGATGAAGTGGCCCCCCAAGAAACTGGAAAGCTGGGCTGTTTACGGCAAGGAGATCGAAAGGTGGTTCCATACACTATCTGAGCCTTGGGCTAGTCACGCAGGCCTGCATTCACTAAATTTTAAACTGAGTGCCATCTATCACCTTATTGCTGGTTCAACGATACTGCCCAAGATGCCCGTACGCCCACAGCGGCAAGAGGAATCCGGCGCTATCTCGAAGGACCGCGGGGCTAAAGGGAATAATAAGGCTGTACCCCCAGGAGCTACTCAAAAACTCCCCCCTGTAAACAAGAAGCCGATCCCTCCAACATCTCGGAAAAAGACAACAGAAAGGAAAACAGAACTGCAAAGTAGTTTAACCCCCGCGATCTCAGAAGAAGCAGCGCCTCGGCAAAATGATCGGCGGAGTACGAGCGAGGCAAAGGGTGAGACAAAGGGCGCCAGGATAAAGGACGCTAATGCAAAAGACCCAGTTTTCCGACAATCTACCTTGGCAGGGTTGTTTTCCACCAGCACGACAGCGGTAGACCAACACACATCTTCGGAGAAGCCAGAAGCGGACGCTTCCCAAACCCGTGAGGACGCCGACAAGGCCGACAACGTGGTTGCCAAGCAACCTCCAGCCTTGCTATCGGGCTTGCCGGAGGAGACGCTCGCACAGCCAGGCGTACAGGAACCCGAGCAGCGCATCGTAGATGGCAACAGAATGAAGCAGGTGAGGTCTGGGGATGTGTCAAGGCAACGCGAGGGGCGAGCAGAGAAGCCGGAGAATGCAGGAAATACTGATATGCTAGACGCTTTGCTGCAGGTGGAAGCAGGGATGACTAACCCTCACTCGACAACAACTTATCGGGGGGGGGGAGGAGAGTACTTTACAACATCACCTATACACAGATGCTCACCCTAAAAACTCTGATAACAGGGGGGCAGGCTCCCCGGAGGGTGATCGTTTTTTCTCTCTGAACGAAGATTCCGAATCAGTAGGCTCCAGCGAAGGTAGCCTAGATGGGGGTTCTGATACCGAGTCTACCTCGTCAGATGAGAAAAATACCCAGAAAAAGATTTTTAAACCGGGACGACAAAATTCTCCAATGAGTACGAGTAAAAAACTTCTGTGGGACTACTCAGCTACATCAAGCATGTACCAGGAAGATAACCAGGTTCCAACAGGAGATACACCCCAACAATCATCATTTGATTTGCTATTTAGCACTTTGAAGCAAATGCAAGGGGAGGCAAGGGCGGTGAGCCGGAGGGCCAGACAAGATAATAAAAAAAATACAGTCCTCTCTCAAAAAAATGAACAAATTGTATGAAGAGGTGGCGGACAGAGTAGTACAGGTGGAAGAAAGGACTGGAAGGCTAGAAGACGATATGGCAGAATGGCGATCCTCCAAATCTACTCAAGAGAAGGTTGTAGAAGATATGCAGTGGAAGATGGAGGACTTTGAGAACCGCCAACGACAGAACAATGTTAGACTCTTGGGTCTTGCTGAAGGGGTGGAAGGGTAGGACGCGAGAGGGTTTGTAATAAATCTCCTTAAGGGTGCTTTCCCAGAGGCGCACTGGCAATGGGAGTCGGAAGTCCAAAGGGCTCATAGATTCCCTCTTACACTTAGAAAAAAAGGACCCACTGGTCAAGAGAGCTTACCTAGGGCTATGCTGGTGTATGTAGGGAACTACCTATTGAGACAGGAGATTATTGATAAAGCCAGACCGGATTCCAAAAGATCGTTTAACGGCTCCACATTCTTTGCGAGACCCGACTTTTGTCATGTGACGGTGGAGAGGAGATGGAAACTAAGACAACTAATTAATCCATTTCAAAAGTTAGGTTCAGAAGCATATCTACTATTCCCTGCTAGACTAAAAGTAGTCACAAGGGGTCAAGTAAGAATGTTTTTTTCAGAAATCAAAGCAAACCAAATTTTTAGAAGAATTAAAAGGACAGAAAGTGGGGTAGCTGAGGAATAATGAAAAGATGAGATACACTAGTGGGAGGGCGGGGGCCAAAAAAACCAAAAAAAAACAAAAATTCCCAAGAGGGAGCATCACTAAGGGTAGAGAAATTTGGATTTAAGGGGGAGGGAGGCGACAACTATGACTCACAAGCAGCCACACATAGGTCACGATTGACCTATTTGCCTGTAAAGGGGGGGGGAGGGTAGGGTGGGGAGGTTGGGCGGCTCAGGGGGGGAAGGGGGGGGGGGGAAATGGTCTTCAATTTTTTGGCACACACAATTTAGCACTGCACAGTATAGTATACAGCAAAGTGAACTCGATGTATTATTGGCAGTACACTGATACCGTCGGGCGGCCACGTACACGCTTTCAGATATGGATGTATTTATGGCAAAGACATCTGATTTAAGTAATGGCCTGTAGAATTGCCACAATGAATGTCTGTGGTCTCAATGACCCTAACAAGAGAATTAGAGTTGCCGCTCTACTTAAAACACTTCGGTTAGATTTGGTTTGCCTTCAGGAGACACACGTAGAAGGTTCAAGGGGGTATTTATTGGAACAGCTCGGTTTTTCACTATTGGCACACTCCAAACAGGGGACAAGAACGAGAGGGGTAGCAATATTAGGGAGAAGTGGAGATGCGATTGTGAGAAGGAAACGGGAAGACCAGTGGGGGCGATGGGTCATTATGGAGATAGTTTTCAAGGGAGCAAGGTTTACGCTAGTAAATATCTATGGCTCAACAGAGGACGATCCTGATGTTTTTCAGTATCTAGATACAGAGTTGGCTCAATGGCCGGAGCCAATTGTATGCTGTGGTGACCTCAATATTCACGATCTGACTAGTTCATTTCTACACCCAGGAGGCCACTATAATGGGAGGAAGAAGAAAACAAATAGGGCTTTGTCAGATATGGTTTGGCAGAACTCCCTGGACGATCCATGGATTAAGTTGCACCCATACATAGACGGTAGTACATTTTATTCAGCTCCTCACAAGGTTTTGGTTAGGTTGGACTATTTTTTAATTACCAGGTCCCTGATCCATGGTTCGCAGATTGAAAGACACCCCCGCACTGTTTCCGATCATAACCCACTGGTGCTAACAGTTACAATAGGGAAGCCGCAAAGAAAGGGTTCCCAATGGACCTTTGAAAGAAGATTATTAAAAGATGAGTTTTATCGGGAGTTTATGGAGGTTTGGATCAGGAATTTTTGGGACATAAACAGAGGAACAGCACCTCCGGGGGTGGTATGGGACGCCTTTAAGGCCGGGGTCAGGGGCGAGACATTGAGTTTTGTATTAATGAGGCAAAAAAAGGAGAAACTTAGGGCCGAAGAAGCTTCAAGGAACTTACTCAAGGAGGAAGAATTACTGGCCCTAGATATACAGCTCCACCGACCACTGGACCAACATTTGCTTAAAATTGCAGCACTTAGAGCGGAAATTACAGAATCCATTACTAAGAAAGCTGCAGAGAACTTTCTCACCAGAAAGGAAAATGCATATGAATTAAGCGAAAGGTTGGGTCATATCCTAGCTGTCCGGACTAGACAAAAGGTAGCGTTTGCAGACATAAATGAAATCACAAATAACCAAGGTATTCTAGTCACGGAACCCGATAACGTGAGGGAAGTTTTTAGGCAATTCTATACGGATCTATATACTTCTGTTCCTGGGGATTGGACAAAAGAGATAGAGAGTTATCTTGAGGATACCCCTTCCCCATTAATATCAGAGGATGTAAAAGAGATGCTAGACGCCCCATTTCAAGAGGTCAGTGCAGCCCTGTCTGTTCTACCCTCGGGTAAGGCAGCCGGACCAGACCAAATTCCGGTGGAATTTTACAAAGTATTTCAAAGGGTGTTGGAAATGGATATGTATGGAATTATGTCGCAGGCACAAAAAGGGGAAGTCATTCCTGAGTCATGGGGAGGGGCGGATATTATTGTGATTTTAAAAAAAGGGAAGCCCTCGACAGCACCAGGCTCATTTGGCCAATCACATTAATGAATGCAGATGCGAAAGTGTATTAAAAAATGTTGGCAAGTAGGCTGGCTGGCATCATCGAATCCCTGGTAAGCCCCGTACAACATGGTTTTATCCCAGGACAGGGAACCACGCAACATGTTAGACAGGTAATCACAATGTTTGATGCAGCGGGCACCTTAGGAGACCCAATTGCAGCGCTTTTTCTAGACGCAGAGAAGGCGTTTGACAGGGTCTCCTGGGACTACCTGTGGTCGGTTATGAGATGGTGTGGTATAGGAGGGGGATTTATAAAAGCCATCCAAACATTATACAAAGAACCAACAGCCAGAATTAGAGTCAATAGGGGATGTTCGCTACCAGTTAAGATTACCAGGGGGACTAGGCAGGGCTGCCCCTCGTCCCCCCTTCTCTTCGCTCTGTACCTAGACCCTTTATTAAGAAGGTTAGAAGGCAACCATGATATTCCCCCTATGAAGTGTAATACTAGCGAGGTCAAAACACTGGCATACGCCGATGATGTGGCCATTTTGACACCTAATCCCACATTGGCTATTATGGAGGTGGAAGTGGCAGCACAAGCATTCGGACAAATATCGGGTTATAAGCTGAATAGACCTAAGACTCAGATAGTTGAAAATAGGTATTCTAACTGTAATGACACAAGGGTGGTTGGATCGGCAGTATACCTCGGAGTTATGATTACAGCTGATTTAGAGAAATTGGTAGAGGAAAATATGGTTCCACTATTAGGTAAGGTAAAAACAGACTTGGCGAGGCTGAATAACCTGTATTTATCCCTTGTGGGATGCACTAATGTAATAAAAATGTTAATTCTTCCTAGATTCCTTTATTACTTTAGAACTATCCCTCTGTTTTTTGAAGCCAGGTGGTTTAACGCGCTGGAGGCAATACTAAATAGATTTATCTGGGCCCAAGGAAAGACACGAAGGGCTTACAGATTTATTTCTCTCCCTAGAGAGAGGGGCGGGTGGGGTGCACCGGATTTTAGACTATACTATTGGGCAGCAGCACTGCAGTATATGCAGGGGCTGATAGGAGCGGGTGGAATAGATTCAAGAGTCACCATAAACTCCACCAAGATTTATGCAACCGTGTTAGGGGACGAGGCGGAAAACTGCTTTTTAAACTGCACTGAATTTGGGTACTATAAGAGAACGAGGTTCAAGACGGTTAGTGCGGCTATTAAAGTATGGAAAGCCTTCCTGAAGAACGTTGGTCTGGGAAGAATTAATAGATATACTAAATTATATAGGAACAAGTCTTTTCCACCTACAATCTTCGCTGATGGGACAATTGCGGGTTGGGCCGATAAGGGTATAGCTCAATTAGCCGATGTTATGGGCTCTGAGGGAGTGCTACAGTTCACTGACTTAATAAATAAATTCGGTATAGATAGACGAGGACTCTTTAAATACCTCCAAGTAAGAAGCTTTTTGAATAATAAAAAGGGGGGGCCGGCAGGGTTTGCAGTGAACAAAATCCTAGAGAAGATAAGGACACTGGGGGACCGCACAATCAGAAGTTTTTACGCAAGTCTGATAAAAGGGAAACCAGACGATATAGATAAATACAGGAAAAAGTGGGTCGAGACTCTAAGCGGAAAAGAACAGTGGTTTCAGGAGTCACTGGATCTGGGCTATACAATTCTCTGCTCCGCTCCCTTACAATCACAACACTATAAGACCCTATACTCATTATACTTCACTCCTGCTAGAATTTCCAAATGGGGGGACTTCTTGCCCTCGTTGCAACTTGTTTGGAGCAGATATTGTACATATTTTTGCATTCTGCCCCCAACTCTATACTTTAATAAGAGATATAGAGACATTTATGAACAGGTCCCTAGGTATACAAGTCATACTTACGCCACTGTGGATACTCTTGGGGATTAGTCCTGAGACTGATACTTTACAGAGGGAATTTATGTTTATGGCCATGGCAGTCTACAGACTAACTATAGCTAGAGCCTGGCTGGACAAGAATCCTCCAGGCTGGCAAATATGGTTGGCTAAACTATTGGCAGCATACAATCTTGAAAAGCCTATATATGAAAGGAAGGGCAAGAGAAGAAGACAGCTAGGGTTAAGAATATGGGAACCCATTACTAGGTGGAAGGAAGATCTGTTTTAACTCTAGGCAAGTGGACAAAGGGTAAGGATAGCATACGTTTAAAATAAGAGTTATATGCAAAACTTAGGGTGTGTATGTGGTTTATTCTCATTATCATTTAATTATGTTGTTTTACCGATGATTAGAAGCCGTAATATAAAGTACTAATGTAACGTAATGAAATTTAATTGCATTGAATAAGCACTGAATGGATACTGTTATGAATTTAATGAACTTTATAAAATGTATGGTGATAAGTATTACTATATGTGCAAATTGGGAAAAATGAAATACAATAAAAAAAAAAAAAGGCAGTTTTTGCGTATGCTTTGATTAAATGAGTCAGGCTTTGACACAAAAGTGCAGTCCTGAAATATATAGATTGTGTGCAGTTCCCTTACCACTTGCACTGTAGTGAATTAGTTTTGGTAAACTCCTAGGGATAGTGGTGCTTGTCCAGAATCACACTGTGAGTTAGTGTGTATTTGGGAACCACTATGAGAGAAGCATTTGGTAACATCGTGTATTTTCTGACAGATAACTTTTTAAAAACCTGTCAGGTTGTCAAGTTTTAGTAGAATTAGAAGCCAGTTTTTGATTATGCTTTTATTAAATGAGTCAGGCTTTGACAGAAAAGTGCAGTCCTGAAATATGTACTTTGTGTGCAGTTCCCTTATCAGATCCACAGTAGTGAATGATTTTTGGTAAAGTCCTAGGTATAGTGGTTGTTGTCTAGAATCACACTGTGAGTCTGTGTGCATTTGGGAACCACTGTGAGAGAAGCATTTGGTAACATCGTGTATTTTTTAGCAGATAACTCTTTTAAAACCTGTCATGTTGTCAAGTTTTAGTAGCATTAGAAGCCAGTCTTTGCTTATGCGTTGATTAAATGAGTCATGCTTTGACACTAATGTGCTGTACTTAAATATGTAGATTGTGTGCAGTACCATTACCTCTTCTGGACTAGTGAATGAGTTTTGGTAAACAGTTAGGGATAGTGTTGCTTGTCTAAAATCACACTGTGAGTCTGTGTACATTTGGGTAAGGATTGTGAGAGAAGCATTTGGTAAGATAGTGTATTTGATGACAGATAACTGTTTTAAAATCGGTCATGTTGTCAAGTTTTAGTAGGTTTAGAAGCTATTCTTTGCTTATGCATTGATAAAATGAGTCAGGGTTTGACACTAAAGTGCAGTACCATGTACTATTTTCTTCACTGTGCCAGAACTGAAAATTGTTTGAAATGTCTATGTAGTATGCATGAAGTCTTCTAACATACTATACACTTGTCTTTCACATTTTCAATTCGCTAGTCAGTATCCATACACTTCCAGGAAACACCCTGTAACTCCCTTTGCAGTCCTCTAGTGACCCATTCAGCATCATGTACTAATCCATTCACTGTGCCAAAACCCAAACACTTATAAATTCACCAAGATACTATCTTTGGAGTACTCTAATCATTCAGTCAGTGCCTAAGTATTCATGCACTGAGCCAGGCCTTAGCACATGGACTGCTTCAAACCCCTATCCACTATGTATGCAGTCTTCTAACCACCTAGACACTTGTCTTTCACACTTTCAATTCCCTAGTCAGTATCCATAGAGTCCAGCAAACATCCTGTCACTCCCTTTGCACTCCTCTAGTGACCCATTCAGTACCAAGTACTAATCCATTCCCTGTGCGAAAAGACTACCACTTATAAATTCACCTAGGCCTTCTCCTTGCTGTACTCTAATCATTCAGTCAGTACCCAATTTGTCATGCAGTGAGCCAGGCCTTAGCACATGGACTGCTTTAAATGCCTATGCAGTATGGATGTAGTCCTCTAATCACCTACACAGTTGTCTTTCACACCTTCAATTCCCTAGTTAGTATTCATACACTTCTAGCAAACACCCTGTCACTCACCCAGTGTGTCTCCTTATAGTACTGTAATCATTTAGTCACTTAGCATGTAGTCTTTTAGTGAGGTAGGCTTTAGGGCATGAACTGCTTCAAAGTAGTATGCACTATGCATGTAGTGTTTTAACCATCGTCACACTTGTGGTTCAGGGCTATAGTTTCTTAGTCAGTTTTTATATAAAATGTGTTTGTTCAGTAATGGAATAGTATAAATTTGAAAGTTATTAATATACATTTATTTGTGATTCTTTTTTACAGATACAGAACAGGAGTGTTTCTCATCTGTTTGCACTCTTCTCGTGCAAGATTGTTTGGATGAAGGGTCCTTAGGTGTTACATCATACTTGCTGTGCCGCACGAGTATTTTTTGTTAGGATCCCCTCGTAACAGAACTCTTTTGCAAATCTTGCGTGTGACGAAGGTGGCATTGGTCTTTGTTTGCCCCTCGAGAAAAGTAGAAAATTTCCACATCACTGAAGGAAAACGTTGTGGGCGTGGTGTATCCTCCAAAAATTCATCCTTAGATTCGGTGAATATTTTAAAGTGACAACATTTACAGTTTTTGTAAGTTAAACTTATAAAATTTTGTTAGCTGTATGCATTTTATATATCTGTGATTTGTATCTTGGTTTATTTTTGAGAATAGCATGTTGTTTTTTTTTTAACAATCTTTGAGATTGTTTTTTTTTTGCCCGCTGTTAAGTGATGAGTACGATTGAAATCACTAATTTTTGTGAAATTTAATATATTCTGAGAACAGCAAGAAAGGCAAAAAAATTACTTTGTGGAAATTATGCTGTGTTGTAAAAAATTTATTATTACATGTTATAATTTTTTTTTCCTTTTCTTTCACAGATCCAAATTTTAAAATAAGCAATTTTTATGAATTTAGATTGGAATGAAAATGTGAAAAAAATGTGTACCATTTTTTATTCCTATTACTGTGAAGGTACGTTTAACTAAGTCTCAATATGCAGAATGAGGAGGTCTGCAAGAAGCTACAAAGTTGAAACATGTTTCTAAAAACACTCTGTTTATACCTTTGTAGTTTTTAAATCTGACCATAATCAGATATCATGTGACCTGCTAAAAAAGAGATTTGAGGGGTTCATAATATTTCCTATTTTAGCTATTGAAGGACCGCAATTATTTCATTAATTCTTCTTTGAACATCTTTGCAGACAAAACTCTGTGCTTACCTTTTATCATTCGCAAGGAATTTTAAAACTGGAAATATGTCACTTTTTGTAAGATACTCTTTCATATTTACAAAGAAAGGAAAAGGCACTCTGTGCACTTTTTATACTCCATCTAAATACAACCTCATCATGCAGACCACTTTGTGTTGAAAGGGTGTTCTATAAGTGTTGTTGTGCATGATTGCACGGAATACTCATAGAACAAGACACATGTCTAGATTGATCAGAAATCATAAATCTCGATATGTGTGTGAATGGTGCACCATTCTAAAATTGGTGTAGGAAAGCACAACAAGGAGAATTGTTTTAATTTCTCCACATTTTTATATCTTCAATGCATGCTGAAATGTTCAGCATACACTGAAGGAGAAAAAATGCATTTTCTCATTGTTTTTGTGCAGGAAGGTGTGTCTTCCTGTTTATTACATTTATGTACATATGTTGCATCCCTGTGCTTCGGAAGTACTACAGCACACTGCAGTTAAAGAGGTTACTGTGTGATGCTGCAGCACTTCCTCATAGTTCTGCACTTATACATTCACCATACGCTACTAATGCATTCATTCAGTCAATTACGTACTACACATACATTCATCTAAACTAACACTAACAAAGAAATTTAGCTCTTTTTTTAAACCAGGAAAGTTAGTTCTTACAAGAACTTTTTTTTTTCTTCTTTTATATTTTTTTTTGAGTTTTCTGAACAATTTTTAATTTTTTTTGGTTTTTCTGCAAAAAAAAACAAAAAAACAAAACAGGAGAAACCAAACTATGAACTTCAGGGAACAATAAAAAAAACAAAAAAGAACCTAGCAAATGTGACTTTCTTGCCGGCGGCAGATCAGATCGATTGACTGCTCACCATAGCACAAAGTCGCATTGCAATTAGTGCAGAGCACTTTTAAAAATTGAAATGGAGGACGGATGTCCAAGGTTTGGGCTGATGGATGCACTCTTGAGGTGCTCGGCTGCGATGAGGTGGATGGAGCAGGAGTGTTTCTCATCCGTCGGCTCTCTTCTCGTGCAAGATTGTTTGGATGAAGGGTCCTCATGTGCTTCATCATACTTGCTGTGCCGCACGAGTATTTCTTGTTAGGATCCCCTCGCGACAGGACTCTTTTGCAAATCTTGCACGTGATCAAGGTGGCATTGGTCTTATTCTGCCCCTCGGGAAAAGTAAAAAATTTCCACACCACTGAAGAAAAACGTTCTTTGGGTGATGCCTCCGCCAAAAATTCATCCTCAGAAGTATGAGGTGATGCAGGTGATGCCTGCTGCCCTGAAGCCATTTTGGTTGAAAAAAGTTAGAGCTAAGTGTAAACTTAAAGTCTAAAAAATCTTCTTCTCTCCAAAGAGATGGTGCTCTAAAGAAGGTCAAAGAAGAATGATTGAAATGGGTGGGGTCTTTCAATAGTTAGAAGAGGAAGTGCAATGAACCAATCAAATCTCTTTTTTAGCAGGTCACATGGGATCCGCGCACCCTTCGCTTACGCAGCACGCACCCAGCGCGCATCCTCCAAATTGAATTAAAAAAAATTATAGGATTAGGTGTGAAAATATATTAGTTTTAAGACTAGTTTAGAGTTGGTCTTCAATTAATATTCACAGGAAATACATATATATATGTTTTTTTAAATGTGAAATATTTCGCGGGATCCGCGCACCTACCGCGTCATAGACGCAGATGACGTTATAGTTGCTATATTAGCTGAACTAACTATAACAGGGGAATTTCTAGGGTTTTGTACGAGGGAAATGTCCAGCTAACTATAACACCCCTGAAACCTATGGTTTTTTCAGTGAATTTCTAAGGTTTTTTAAATGCCAATTCCTAACTATAACGCCCCTGAAACCTTTGGTTTTTTTAGTGAATATATATATATATATATATGCCAAACAAAGTCTCCAATTCCAAGGAGCCCCCGACCCTTCAGGGTGGCCTCACGGAACAGTGAGCATGGAGCAGCTCACCAGCACACACCGTGACCAAACAAAGATGCGAGGCCCATCTCGGAGATAAAAGCATTTATTTCGAAGACAGCAGCACTAATCTTCTATCACCTTACGCGTTTCGGCTGTCGCCTTGCTCACAGGTAAGAAGTTAACAATTGCAAAGTGCGTTGTGCTTGCTTTTTTAAACATAATGTCACATGACCTTTCATTCGAAATACTGGCCCCATAATGCATTGTACTGTTCGTAATTTCATTACACATGGAATCATAATTAATCCTCAATCAGCATGTTATTTCAGCATTATTTTCTTTAGTACCTGCATCGTTTTAGTGGAAATAAAGTCTCGCAGCCATGTGTTTTTTACAATGATATGCAAGTGCTCACATTCAGCATAGGTCTCCGAATCTGCATGTCTCTCCGAGCGGTCAGAACACGGGATGTTCTCCCATCCGACTCCCTTCCACACAGTCTGCTCTTTCTGCTCTCGTGGCATTTCCTAAGTAGGTAGGGCGACTGCAGTGGGTCATGCTCCCGGTTTTAAATGCCAAACAACGTCTCCAATTCCAAGGAGCCCCCGACCCTTCAGGGTGGCCTCACGGAACAGTGAGCATGGAGCAGCTCACCAGCACACACCGTGACCAAACAAAGATGCGAGGCCCATCTCGGAGATAAAAGCATTTATTTCGAAGACAGCAGCACTAATCTTCTATCACCTTACGCGTTTCGGCTGTCGCCTTGCTCACAGGTAAGAAGTTAACAATTGCAAAGTGCGTTGTGCTTGCTTTTTTAAACATAATGTCACATGACCTTTCATTCGAAATACTGGCCCCATAATGCATTGTACTGTTCGTAATTTCATTACACATGGAATCATAATTAATCCTCAATCAGCATGTTATTTCAGCATTATTTTCTTTAGTACCTGCATCGTTTTAGTGGAAATAAAGTCTCGCAGCCATGTGTTTTTTACAATGATATGCAAGTGCTCACATTCAGCATAGGTCTCCGAATCTGCATGTCTCTCCGAGCGGTCAGAACACGGGATGTTCTCCCATCCGACTCCCTTCCACACAGTCTGCTCTTTCTGCTCTCGTGGCATTTCCTAAGTAGGTAGGGCGACTGCAGTGGGTCATGCTCCCGGTTTTAAATGCCAAACAAAGTCTCCAATTCCAAGGAGCCCCCGACCCTTCAGGGTGGCCTCACGGAACAGTGAGCATGGAGCAGCTCACCAGCACACACCGTGACCAAACAAAGATGCGAGGCCCATCTCGGAGATAAAAGCATTTATTTCGAAGACAGCAGCACTAATCTTCTATCACCTTACGCGTTTCGGCTGTCGCCTTGCTCACAGGTAAGAAGTTAACAATTGCAAAGTGCGTTGTGCTTGCTTTTTTAAACATAATGTCACATGACCTTTCATTCGAAATACTGGCCCCATAATGCATTGTACTGTTCGTAATTTCATTACACATGGAATCATAATTAATCCTCAATCAGCATGTTATTTCAGCATTATTTTCTTTAGTACCTGCATCGTTTTAGTGGAAATAAAGTCTCGCAGCCATGTGTTTTTTACAATGATATGCAAGTGCTCACATTCAGCATAGGTCTCCGAATCTGCATGTCTCTCCGAGCGGTCAGAACACGGGATGTTCTCCCATCCGACTCCCTTCCACACAGTCTGCTCTTTCTGCTCTCGTGGCATTTCCTAAGTAGGTAGGGCGACTGCAGTGGGTCATGCTCCCGGTTTTAAATGCCAAACAAAGTCTCCAATTCCAAGGAGCCCCCGACCCTTCAGGGTGGCCTCACGGAACAGTGAGCATGGAGCAGCTCACCAGCACACACCGTGACCAAACAAAGATGCGAGGCCCATCTCGGAGATAAAAGCATTTATTTCGAAGACAGCAGCACTAATCTTCTATCACCTTACGCGTTTCGGCTGTCGCCTTGCTCACAGGTAAGAAGTTAACAATTGCAAAGTGCGTTGTGCTTGCTTTTTTAAACATAATGTCACATGACCTTTCATTCGAAATACTGGCCCCATAATGCATTGTACTGTTCGTAATTTCATTACACATGGAATCATAATTAATCCTCAATCAGCATGTTATTTCAGCATTATTTTCTTTAGTACCTGCATCGTTTTAGTGGAAATAAAGTCTCGCAGCCATGTGTTTTTTACAATGATATGCAAGTGCTCACATTCAGCATAGGTCTCCGAATCTGCATGTCTCTCCGAGCGGTCAGAACACGGGATGTTCTCCCATCCGACTCCCTTCCACACAGTCTGCTCTTTCTGCTCTCGTGGCATTTCCTAAGTAGGTAGGGCGACTGCAGTGGGTCATGCTCCCGGTTTTAAATGCCAAACAAAGTCTCCAATTCCAAGGAGCCCCCGACCCTTCAGGGTGGCCTCACGGAACAGTGAGCATGGAGCAGCTCACCAGCACACACCGTGACCAAACAAAGATGCGAGGCCCATCTCGGAGATAAAAGCATTTATTTCGAAGACAGCAGCACTAATCTTCTATCACCTTACGCGTTTCGGCTGTCGCCTTGCTCACAGGTAAGAAGTTAACAATTGCAAAGTGCGTTGTGCTTGCTTTTTTAAACATAATGTCACATGACCTTTCATTCGAAATACTGGCCCCATAATGCATTGTACTGTTCGTAATTTCATTACACATGGAATCATAATTAATCCTCAATCAGCATGTTATTTCAGCATTATTTTCTTTAGTACCTGCATCGTTTTAGTGGAAATAAAGTCTCGCAGCCATGTGTTTTTTACAATGATATGCAAGTGCTCACATTCAGCATAGGTCTCCGAATCTGCATGTCTCTCCGAGCGGTCAGAACACGGGATGTTCTCCCATCCGACTCCCTTCCACACAGTCTGCTCTTTCTGCTCTCGTGGCATTTCCTAAGTAGGTAGGGCGACTGCAGTGGGTCATGCTCCCGGTTTTAAATGCCAAACAAAGTCTCCAATTCCAAGGAGCCCCCGACCCTTCAGGGTGGCCTCACGGAACAGTGAGCATGGAGCAGCTCACCAGCACACACCGTGACCAAACAAAGATGCGAGGCCCATCTCGGAGATAAAAGCATTTATTTCGAAGACAGCAGCACTAATCTTCTATCACCTTACGCGTTTCGGCTGTCGCCTTGCTCACAGGTAAGAAGTTAACAATTGCAAAGTGCGTTGTGCTTGCTTTTTTAAACATAATGTCACATGACCTTTCATTCGAAATACTGGCCCCATAATGCATTGTACTGTTCGTAATTTCATTACACATGGAATCATAATTAATCCTCAATCAGCATGTTATTTCAGCATTATTTTCTTTAGTACCTGCATCGTTTTAGTGGAAATAAAGTCTCGCAGCCATGTGTTTTTTACAATGATATGCAAGTGCTCACATTCAGCATAGGTCTCCGAATCTGCATGTCTCTCCGAGCGGTCAGAACACGGGATGTTCTCCCATCCGACTCCCTTCCACACAGTCTGCTCTTTCTGCTCTCGTGGCATTTCCTAAGTAGGTAGGGCGACTGCAGTGGGTCATGCTCCCGGTTTTAAATGCCAAACAAAGTCTCCAATTCCAAGGAGCCCCCGACCCTTCAGGGTGGCCTCACGGAACAGTGAGCATGGAGCAGCTCACCAGCACACACCGTGACCAAACAAAGATGCGAGGCCCATCTCGGAGATAAAAGCATTTATTTCGAAGACAGCAGCACTAATCTTCTATCACCTTACGCGTTTCGGCTGTCGCCTTGCTCACAGGTAAGAAGTTAACAATTGCAAAGTGCGTTGTGCTTGCTTTTTTAAACATAATGTCACATGACCTTTCATTCGAAATACTGGCCCCATAATGCATTGTACTGTTCGTAATTTCATTACACATGGAATCATAATTAATCCTCAATCAGCATGTTATTTCAGCATTATTTTCTTTAGTACCTGCATCGTTTTAGTGGAAATAAAGTCTCGCAGCCATGTGTTTTTTACAATGATATGCAAGTGCTCACATTCAGCATAGGTCTCCGAATCTGCATGTCTCTCCGAGCGGTCAGAACACGGGATGTTCTCCCATCCGACTCCCTTCCACACAGTCTGCTCTTTCTGCTCTCGTGGCATTTCCTAAGTAGGTAGGGCGACTGCAGTGGGTCATGCTCCCGGTTTTAAATGCCAAACAAAGTCTCCAATTCCAAGGAGCCCCCGACCCTTCAGGGTGGCCTCACGGAACAGTGAGCATGGAGCAGCTCACCAGCACACACCGTGACCAAACAAAGATGCGAGGCCCATCTCGGAGATAAAAGCATTTATTTCGAAGACAGCAGCACTAATCTTCTATCACCTTACGCGTTTCGGCTGTCGCCTTGCTCACAGGTAAGAAGTTAACAATTGCAAAGTGCGTTGTGCTTGCTTTTTTAAACATAATGTCACATGACCTTTCATTCGAAATACTGGCCCCATAATGCATTGTACTGTTCGTAATTTCATTACACATGGAATCATAATTAATCCTCAATCAGCATGTTATTTCAGCATTATTTTCTTTAGTACCTGCATCGTTTTAGTGGAAATAAAGTCTCGCAGCCATGTGTTTTTTACAATGATATGCAAGTGCTCACATTCAGCATAGGTCTCCGAATCTGCATGTCTCTCCGAGCGGTCAGAACACGGGATGTTCTCCCATCCGACTCCCTTCCACACAGTCTGCTCTTTCTGCTCTCGTGGCATTTCCTAAGTAGGTAGGGCGACTGCAGTGGGTCATGCTCCCGGTTTTAAATGCCAAACAAAGTCTCCAATTCCAAGGAGCCCCCGACCCTTCAGGGTGGCCTCACGGAACAGTGAGCATGGAGCAGCTCACCAGCACACACCGTGACCAAACAAAGATGCGAGGCCCATCTCGGAGATAAAAGCATTTATTTCGAAGACAGCAGCACTAATCTTCTATCACCTTACGCGTTTCGGCTGTCGCCTTGCTCACAGGTAAGAAGTTAACAATTGCAAAGTGCGTTGTGCTTGCTTTTTTAAACATAATGTCACATGACCTTTCATTCGAAATACTGGCCCCATAATGCATTGTACTGTTCGTAATTTCATTACACATGGAATCATAATTAATCCTCAATCAGCATGTTATTTCAGCATTATTTTCTTTAGTACCTGCATCGTTTTAGTGGAAATAAAGTCTCGCAGCCATGTGTTTTTTACAATGATATGCAAGTGCTCACATTCAGCATAGGTCTCCGAATCTGCATGTCTCTCCGAGCGGTCAGAACACGGGATGTTCTCCCATCCGACTCCCTTCCACACAGTCTGCTCTTTCTGCTCTCGTGGCATTTCCTAAGTAGGTAGGGCGACTGCAGTGGGTCATGCTCCCGGTTTTAAATGCCAAACAAAGTCTCCAATTCCAAGGAGCCCCCGACCCTTCAGGGTGGCCTCACGGAACAGTGAGCATGGAGCAGCTCACCAGCACACACCGTGACCAAACAAAGATGCGAGGCCCATCTCGGAGATAAAAGCATTTATTTCGAAGACAGCAGCACTAATCTTCTATCACCTTACGCGTTTCGGCTGTCGCCTTGCTCACAGGTAAGAAGTTAACAATTGCAAAGTGCGTTGTGCTTGCTTTTTTAAACATAATGTCACATGACCTTTCATTCGAAATACTGGCCCCATAATGCATTGTACTGTTCGTAATTTCATTACACATGGAATCATAATTAATCCTCAATCAGCATGTTATTTCAGCATTATTTTCTTTAGTACCTGCATCGTTTTAGTGGAAATAAAGTCTCGCAGCCATGTGTTTTTTACAATGATATGCAAGTGCTCACATTCAGCATAGGTCTCCGAATCTGCATGTCTCTCCGAGCGGTCAGAACACGGGATGTTCTCCCATCCGACTCCCTTCCACACAGTCTGCTCTTTCTGCTCTCGTGGCATTTCCTAAGTAGGTAGGGCGACTGCAGTGGGTCATGCTCCCGGTTTTAAATGCCAAACAAAGTCTCCAATTCCAAGGAGCCCCCGACCCTTCAGGGTGGCCTCACGGAACAGTGAGCATGGAGCAGCTCACCAGCACACACCGTGACCAAACAAAGATGCGAGGCCCATCTCGGAGATAAAAGCATTTATTTCGAAGACAGCAGCACTAATCTTCTATCACCTTACGCGTTTCGGCTGTCGCCTTGCTCACAGGTAAGAAGTTAACAATTGCAAAGTGCGTTGTGCTTGCTTTTTTAAACATAATGTCACATGACCTTTCATTCGAAATACTGGCCCCATAATGCATTGTACTGTTCGTAATTTCATTACACATGGAATCATAATTAATCCTCAATCAGCATGTTATTTCAGCATTATTTTCTTTAGTACCTGCATCGTTTTAGTGGAAATAAAGTCTCGCAGCCATGTGTTTTTTACAATGATATGCAAGTGCTCACATTCAGCATAGGTCTCCGAATCTGCATGTCTCTCCGAGCGGTCAGAACACGGGATGTTCTCCCATCCGACTCCCTTCCACACAGTCTGCTCTTTCTGCTCTCGTGGCATTTCCTAAGTAGGTAGGGCGACTGCAGTGGGTCATGCTCCCGGTTTTAAATGCCAAACAAAGTCTCCAATTCCAAGGAGCCCCCGACCCTTCAGGGTGGCCTCACGGAACAGTGAGCATGGAGCAGCTCACCAGCACACACCGTGACCAAACAAAGATGCGAGGCCCATCTCGGAGATAAAAGCATTTATTTCGAAGACAGCAGCACTAATCTTCTATCACCTTACGCGTTTCGGCTGTCGCCTTGCTCACAGGTAAGAAGTTAACAATTGCAAAGTGCGTTGTGCTTGCTTTTTTAAACATAATGTCACATGACCTTTCATTCGAAATACTGGCCCCATAATGCATTGTACTGTTCGTAATTTCATTACACATGGAATCATAATTAATCCTCAATCAGCATGTTATTTCAGCATTATTTTCTTTAGTACCTGCATCGTTTTAGTGGAAATAAAGTCTCGCAGCCATGTGTTTTTTACAATGATATGCAAGTGCTCACATTCAGCATAGGTCTCCGAATCTGCATGTCTCTCCGAGCGGTCAGAACACGGGATGTTCTCCCATCCGAATAAATACACACACACACACACACATTTATATGTTGTTTTCATTTGACATCTGGGAAAGCCTTTCTGTTAGACAGTGTTGCACAAATAAAACCCCATGCTTTATTCTGAAAACTAACTTTTGATGTACCTCATTTTCTGAGAGTGAAATCCCTTTTCAGGGGATTTTTATTGCTTTGTCATGTGTGTGCCTCCGTGTGTGTGGGGGGGGGGTATTTTCTATTATTTGGGAGGGTGAAGCAATTCAGCATAGAAATGCAGGTTGTGAATATTGAATTGGTTGGGTTTGGTTCAAGAAATTCTGATGGTACTGAAATCCTATTCTATGACCCACAGCTGCAATTTGGAACTATTTTACGGTTTGTTGTTTGCTTGGCTCTGGTTCTTTTGTCTTTTGCTTGACAAAATCAGCAATATTTAAGTCATACAATTAGTCAGACATCAATATGCACAATACGAACTATTGGTTTATGCTGAAGATATGTTAGTCAATATGAAATATAGGCGCCTCTTAGACTTTTGGAAATAATAAAGTGATGCTCTCCCCTAGCTGGGAATAGCAAAAACTGGAACAGCAACTTATTTCATGTTGAATTTAAGTGTTCTCAAAATATAGAGGAGTGAAATGAAAATCTACAGTTATTAAGTATCTTCGGATGGCTTTAATAAAAACAATTAGATTAACAATAGATTTCAATAGTTAAATGAGAATTAATAATTAGTTGTCAAATGAAGAAATTGGACTGACTCTCTATCAGCAGGTATAATAAATAAGCCGTAAGTGACAAAAATATTGTGGTCAATCTTTCACAACATCGCCTGACTGAGGATGAGCTGAGGGTACTTAATAAGGGCTTAGGATATGTCTCTACCCCCAAACATGATGGTTTTAAACTTCGGGGTGAATTATATGGCCTCATGAGAAAAATTAAACTCAAAACGTTTTTTGAGGTCAAAGAACAGGATAACCCCTCCATTTTCTCGACTAATTTACGCTGCCCCTCACAGTTCTGTCCTCCCAACAATCTGGTAGGTCGAGAGGTGCAAGTATTTGAGCAGAAAGTTCTGCAGGACATTCTAGGCCTGGAGCAAAATATGAAAACTATCACACATAGTAATATGAGTGGTCGAGACTGGCAGGCGTTAAAAACCATACAGAGCAATGCCGCCATCACCATCAAACCGGCCGATAAGGGCGGGGCGGTGGTGGTGATGAACACTGAAGACTATGAGATTGAAGTGGCTAGACTTTTGGGAAACCGTCACAATTTCAGACCTCTTGTAAGGGACCCCACAAAAGAACTACAGGCAACCATTATCCAGCTGACCACAGACGCTAAGGAAAAGATATGGTTAACGTACAAAGAGGCTGAATTCCTGATCAACTTGAAACCAAGGGTGCCAGCATTTTATATAGTGCCCAAAATCCACAAAGCCCAGCGACCACCCCCTGGGCGCCCGATAGTTTTGGGTATCCAGTCACTATTGGAACCTTTTTCTCAGTTTTCAGACTACTTCTTGAGAGAATGTGTCATCACACAACTGTCTTATGTTCAAGACACCACCGATGTGCTAAGAATATTGGAGGATGTAGTATACGACCCGCATAACCAATTCTTAGTCACTATAGACATAGAATCGTTGTACACCAGCATCCCCCAGGAAGCAACACTGGTGGCAGCAGCACACGCCCTGGGGGAATGCAAGTGGTTTTATGATACCTCTCAGATATTTGTTCTACAATGCATAGAAATTGCCCTCACTCAAAATTTCTTTGCCTTCAAGGGCCAGATGTACCTACAGGTGTCCGGTACCTCGATGGGGGCTACATTCGCTCCCAGTCTGGCCTGCATCTATGTAGGCCAGTTCGAGGCCCAGTATATCAATCCGGACACTAATCTCTTCCAGAGGAACATTGTCCTCTGGAAGAGATATATAGATGATGTCTTGTGCATATGGTCGGGCACACAGAATAGACTCAATGAGTTTTTAGAGTGGCTTAATAATCTCGACGAGTGCCCGAAATGTACATGGATTCACAGCGACATACCTTGACCTTGAAATTGAAGCTGTTGACTCTAAGTTGGTGACCAATGTACATCAAAAACCTACTGACAAAAACTCACTGCTACATTATAGATCATACCATCCATCCGAGGGCACTCCGAGATAATCTACCGGTGGGCCAGTTTCTGCGATATCGGCAGAACTGCTCGTCGTTACAAACATATTCGGAGCAGGCTGATGAACTATCTAGAAAGTTGGAGGACCGTGCTTATCCTCAAAATGTGATTAAGCAGGCAAGAAAGCGAGCACTAAATACTCCACGTGCCGCCCTTCTAGAAAGAACATCCAAGAATAGTGGAGACTGCATTCCAGTGGTTACCACCTTTGGACCACTCTCCACGAAAATCAGACAGATCATCAGGAGGCATTGGCATTTGCTGAATACCCCAAGTATGATCATGCCACAACCACGATTCGCCTTTAAACGATCAGCTAACATTCGGGATCGCGTAGTGCACACTCGACAAAGACAAGAACCCAGGGAAACCGGGGTACCACAGGGACACTACCCTTGTGGTAGCTGCTCAGTGTGTGAGCTTACTGCCCCGGCAAAAATTTCATCCTTGCCAGTAAAAAAACATGGTCTTTGAATAGGTTTAGCAACTGTAATACCATGAATGTTATTTACAGACTCACGTGTCCGTGTGACCTACACTATATAGGTCTCACGACACGGAGAGTCAAAGTCAGGATTCAAGAACACCTGAGCACACTGCGTGCAGGGAAATTTACAACTAAATTGGTACAACACTTTCAGGCACTCATACACGCGCCGAAGGACGTTCGGTGGGTTGTGCTAGAAAGGGTAACGGGTGACCACTACAATTTGGAACCTAGACTCAGTACCAGAGAGGCACGCTGGATCTATCAAGAAGGGGTGGACCAGATTGGATTAAACGACGTTATTGAATGGAATTAGGTCAGCGTGTAACAAAGCAATCATCTTTCGTTTTGTTGACGCTTCTTTGACATCCCTGTGATGCTCTAGCACTCGCACTCTACTGATGCAGACAAATATAAAAGGTCCTCCTTTTTTCCTTTTTTCAATGACATTCCACCCATTGAACAGTAGGTCATACCTTTTAAGTGAATGTCTGTTGCACACTCGTCCCCATTATAGGGATAGGTAGGAATATACTCTGCCTGTATATATTAGGTGGTTGCTGCCATAATTTAAAAATCAGCTGGGGAATAATACACGCTTCACTTATTGTCAATAAAGTTATCTAAATCATATAAAAAATATGTACACACATAACGGCTCGTGCTCCCTACTTGTTGATTTAATATAGAGCCTGAACATGAGCGCAAGTGTGGCACATGTAATGAATAATGTAGTGATGTTAATTAGGAAATGTGGCGATATATGTCATGACAACAGTAGATATATCAATAAAAACTAGAGACGCAATTCTATGATTACGAAAGATTAAGATGGATACCACTCACACGTAATACCTATCTATATATAGAGGGAGCGTAATATGCAGCACAAAATTGGATAGAAGAACAGTACATCGGACCCATTTCAATATGGCGCCGGTGCTTTTCCTTATCGGTAGCAGACACTGACTGGAAGATGGAAGGCGGGGCCAGTGGCGCATGAGGTGATGTGGCGCGCCCGGCTCGGTAAAAACTCCCAGTATGGACCGGACCAACGTGGTGCTGAGGTAATGCCAGACACCGACGCGGTGAAGAAATTGCCGTGAGTTTCCCCTTGCCAAGGAAACATGTCGGCTTTTAATGGGCAGACACACAGCACTGAATAAAGTTTAAAAGCTAGTGTGATCTAGCTCGGTTTTACATTTGGGATGAGCGGAGTAATAGCACGGTCTCCGTCGTCCCAACTTTATTTGGGTTGATTCTGCCGCACATTGAGAGAAACTATCTGGTGCAGAGGCAGTTATTGATATCACACTGGCACCTTGCATATATTTAAATATTTTTTCTTTTCACTTTATCACAGTTTTGTCAAGGATTGGTGGTTGCCGACGATGAGAACCTGAGGAAGCAGGCGAGTACCATCCTGCTCTCTCCCTTGGTGTTACTTCCGTGAGGCACCGCCAATCCTCCTTCACATTTTTCCACAATTTCTTTTGCTCCGTTGAGCAGGTCACATCACATGAGAGGATGGGCTTAACTGTGGGAGACACTAGTTAGAACAAACACAACTGACAGTTTTGAAGTGTTCTAATAAAAGTGATCCAGATCCCAGTAATACAGACGGTATAGATGTAACTACTGGTCCAATAGATTGTTTTGAATGATTCATAACAGACGTGAAGGGATTTGAGTATCAGTATCACTATGTGAACAGGTCCTTTTTTGTGTATGATTATAAGAGTGTGGGACGACCTGTTCTCTACCCCTAAGCTCCTTACTGTATATGATAACAAATAAGGGAACTCCGCACCCAATCAGAGTCTTGCCGATCCCAGATTTGAATTCTAAAATCTGGAAAATATAGCTTTTAATCCTTCTAATGTTAATAAAATGAATACAATTTAGTTTTACATCAATGACCCTTTTATTAAAGTGCATAGAGACAAATTTGTTCAGAGTGTGCCCCATATAAATTATGATTGTAAATATTACAATCATGAACTTCATCTGATTCGGTCTCAATCTCAGACTTCCCTAACCTGATGATATGGCTAGCTGACATTGTATTGTCTTAATCACTGTGTTTTGCAATACAAACATAAACACATTAATTCAAATCATATTTACTTAATATGTCTTTTTGGCTTCAACCATCATCATGACGATTCAAAGGTAATCAAATATGTCCTTAATGATCAGGAGGAATTTTCCATATGTCTCTTACACCATTTTTCTTTATCAATAGTTGTTTGTTTTAGACTCTGGACAGCATCCTGAAATCCTGGATTGAGCTCCAAAACTTTGTTGAAATCCTTTACAGCTTCATCAAAAAAGGCTGCAATTAAACAAATGACATCCAGTTTTAAAGGCTATCCTTATTACAGTGCTACAATTGTTACTAGGTGAGATCAAGGTAAATTGAGTTGACATCTTTCCTCAACTAGTGATATAGTAGTTGGAAGTGGGAAAAGTACCAATGGCATTAAGCATGTCATAGGTTACATGGGGTTCAGATATCTAGGAGTCAGTGTCAGTAGAGGTAATAGAAATTTTAATCTAAACCTATTTTGACTGCAGAAAGATAACATACATTAAGTTCGCAGTTTGATCCCACACTTGAGATGTATATTATATATATATTATATACCATATAAGTGAAAAATAAATATGACCCAATGACATGTTATTTAGAGCAACTGTACAAATAAACACACATTTGTTACTAGGGTGCAAAGGTCAAATTTAAGTTTATTGCCAATTGTCACAGCAGAGTGAACTTGGCATGATGAAAACACTATTTATTGTCTCACACATTTCATATTACAATTACGTTACACATGCAAACAATTCTGCTAATGTTCACAAGACCTCCTCAATATCATTTTATTGTACTGCACAAATTTAGCCTCTTCCATCCTGGTTTCTGTTAAATATATTTTTTTTTAACAGACATAAAATAATCTCATGGCATAACCTATATATAGAGAGGAGTGTAATGTAATTAGCTATTTGTTACCACTGTTGGGGAGGGGCATTATGACCCAATAGCAGTTCACCTCTCATGAGTTTTGGTCCCTACCCACATTCAGCAATGATAATTAATATAATATTACTCTCTATGCCTCTCATATATGTATCTATAGATCATAAGTATGCCTTAAGACAGATGTCTCCATTTGGAAGCCCCATAAATGTGAAAGTAAAGTTGAAACTTCATGCAAAGATTTACCTAGTCGGTATCTTATCAGTCCTCTGTTGTAATAAGGAACTTCGAAATTTGGCTTGCTTTCAATAGCTTTTGTATAGTCATCCATCGCTTCATAGAAGTCAACTCTAAAATATTTGATTTGTCCTCGGTTATTGTATGCCACAGCCAGTTCATCTGCACTGCATCTGTTTAAACACAAAATACAAAATTGAGAAAAAGTGCTTAGATCTAACTATTTGACACTTTTGCTCCAGCAATCTACAAGTCACTTTTGGTATAATCGGATGTAGAAGATATTTTTCCTTATAGGTTTCGCATACCACACAGCTTTAGCTGCTTGCAGGTGAAAATCTCTTTTGGACCATACCAACAACTAACAGTGGGCTGTAAGCCCGTCCACTGATTAGCATTGGTTAGCTAAATTGTCACTCGCATTTGCTTACTGCTTATTCAATGGATTTCCTTCCTCTGCTTGCATTTGTCCCTCTCTAGGGGTATCGACTATTCACTATCCTTTTGATTTGCAAACTTGCATTCTGCCACTGCTCACATTTAGGGAACTACTTTTTTCTTTAAGAACTGCATGAGAATGCATGTGTTTTCAGGATGTCTCCCTCAGGTGCAGCTGTCTGCACACCAAATCCCCGTATCTCTCTCCCCAAGCACTTTGTAGCTCCCTACTCCCCCATTTGCTCTCTTCCTTGTGCGCCGCCCGGACGCCACCCTACAAGTTCAGTGTTGCTCCATCATTCCTCCACTGTCGCCACTGCTTCCAACTCCCTTTCCTCAACCTTGGCTTTTATTTTTTTTTAATAGTTTTCTTAATTATGTCCCCCTGCCCCGGTTCATTGCTTCCCCGCCCACTTTTCAATGTTTCCCTGCCCGCTTTCCAATGTTTCCCTTCCACCTTCTCCTTCGTTGCTGCCCCATCGATGGCTGCAATTTCGGATCGGTAATTATCAGTAATTTAAAAAAAGAGAACGAAAATGGCACCCACACCAATCAGCATAAATGCACGATGGCGCATAGAAGTCGTTATTCATGTGCGCGCTTACCGAATGACGTAGCCCAAGCCGCGTTATGATGCATTTTTCTTTTTTGGGTGGTTTTGCAGAGCATTGACAAAAACCATTAGAAAAGTCAATAGGTCACAAATGCAAAACCTACACACATTGCCAATGCCTGTGCTATTTTGTGGGTTGCAATACTTTACCGTTTGTGATTGGACTTATGCTTTTCATTATAGCTTCCCAGTTTTTATTTGAAATAACTCATTTATGCATGTCACTGTAGGTTTTTTACACACGCTGAACGCTGTCACTTATCTGGTACACTGGCAAATATCACAATGGCCTTTTTAGAAAAAATACATAATACAAATCAGTATATTGTAGAAAAACAAAATAAAATGTAATAATTCGGAATATCAAGTAAAAAAAAAAAAAGAATCATTGTCGCTTTCAGCCAGTAGGATAGATCAGGAAGTAATTAAAGAACCTGTTACATAGTCCTAAGTAGAACCCTCAGTTGTAGGATCAGTTATCAGAAGGAATGGTTCAGCCAGTCATCCATTTGAAGTGAATAAGTAGAGTATTTTTCTTATATTTTTTCGTAATAGCTTTCTCTGATAATACAGCGTTTAGAAGCTAACTCAACCCCGATGGGGCTGCACTAAGAACAAATGGAATTTTTTGTGTGCGGAAGTGGGGAAACTGTGCTGGCTCTTTGCTCACAAAGAGTTCTGTCAATGGCCCACCGTCCTTGCCTACAGCGTGGTGGAGAGGAAACAAAGGTGACCCTGCAGGGCCCCCTGTGCCACCACTGAATGGGGATGCAAACGGGGGGGGGGGGGCACAACATGTGTGCCCCCTGTGTACCTGCGCCCAGTTCCTGCATTGCATGGACTTTTCAGTCCATGCCTTGCAGGAACTGTTTTTGGCGTTCCCATTGCAGTGCCCATTTTTGGCGGCACCGCCATGGGAATGCCAAAAAAACCCACCAGACAGGAGGAAACTCCAAATCTGGCAGGCGGTCTGACCATGGCTTTGGCAGTGCTGTGGCGGGGGCAGACCCATGGCCGCACCACCAAAGTCGTAATCAGGCCCCAACCAGCAGATTGGACTTTGGAAATGCCCTCTACACCGGGATCAACAAGTCTCTGATCCGCAACTCCGGACCATACAAGAACACTGCAGCCAGACTCGTCCTCGTCATCCCTCGACACAAACACATAACCCAACACCTGCGAAGCCTACACTGGCTCCCTGTCGAGAAGAGAGTAACTTTCAAGATACTCACTCACGCCGACGAATGCCTCCACAACAGCAGGCCACAATACCTCATCGACAGAATCTCTTTCAACGTACCCAAGGGAAACTTCTGATCCGCCGACCTCGCCAACCCCCCGCGTATCTGCAGAGCAAGGACGGGTGGAAAACGTTCTACTTCGCAGCCAAGACCTGGAACGAGCTCCCGATCAACATCAGACATGCCCCCACCCTACACATCTGCAGGAAGACCCTCAAGACCTGGCTCTTCTACTGACCGGAGCTGCTCCCCCTCACCCCCCATGCCTTGAGACCCTCACGGGTTAGTAGCGCGCTTAATTGACTGATTGATTGATTGATTGAGTGTGCAGAAAATAGGGTGCGGTACTAGGAGGAGCTTATCTCCTCAGCTTTGCATGCCTTTTTTGGGCAGTTTTATTGCCTTTAAGTACCATTTTAGGTTAGTGTCCTAATTAATAGAATTTTGATTCTGAGCAAGTATTTAAGCTTTAGGTTTCATAACAGCATAGCAAGTGGTTGGACATCCAATGTTTTGGGGACCTGTAAGGAACGACGTTTAAAGCATTGCACTATTTTAACAGGAAGTATTATTAGCATTTGGCCCTGGGGAGCTCTAGTACAGTGCTTAATTTGAGCCGGTGGTATACAGTGCTCGGCACCGCCACTTAATTGTCAACACCAGCACTTAAGACAGTCTGTCATAGGGTGGAGCTGTTTGTCTAAAATATAGATGAACAGAGCAACATTTTATTAATTCAATGCACATAAAAATTTACTAATACCTGCTGCATAAGCCATTTTTACAGCTTTGGCGGCCTGGAATAGTCTAAATATGTGTCAGGGCACATCGATCCTGTCTTACCGTTTTTTTCTGTGTCACAATATGTAGATGTGATGCAGCTGTGCAAATGCACTAGTTCAGAAACTGAGGGGGTTACTGCCTGTTGCAATGAAATGGTTTTAAGCAAAGTCAAGGAATTTGTTCATCAGGGATTGGCCTCACGTTAAGAATTTTAAGAGGGACCTGCTTGTGTTTTGCCAACTAGCAGACCAACTCACTGTTGAAAACGACATCCTTATGCGGGGTGACAAAATAGTGGTTCCCAATCAGCTTCGACCCAAAATTCTTGTGTTAGGCCACAAAGCTCATTTGGAAGCCACCACTGCCAAAAAGACTTTGAGGTACTATTTTTGGTGGCCTTACATGGGCTCTGATGTCAACAAATTTGTTGACAAATGTCAGAAGAGCATTTTTTCTAACAAACACTGGAAGTCCCAAGATAATCCTTTGGTCACTACACCATTACCCCAGGGTTCCTGGCACAAACTTGCACTCGGCTTTGCTAGGCCAGTGGGGTCCCTACCTTTTGATAGTAAGTAAGTAATTGTTGTCATAGATTATTTTTCAAAGTGGATATACTATCACTTTGTGCAGGAGACACCCACACGAAGAGTCATCAAATTTTTTAACAAACTTTTTGCCTTGGAAGGGTACTCTGAGGAACTTGTCACTGACAATGAGGTGCAACTTGTATTAGATGCTATGGAATCCTTCATAAAGGATAGGGGTGTTAAACACTACAATATTCCCCTGTACTTGCCTCGTTCTAATGGGGCTGTTGAGAGGGCCAATAGATTGATTAAGGAGGGTATCAAACTGCTCTCACATGCAACAAAGATGTCACAGGGTTCCTTCAAGACAAAATTTGGGCATATCATAATATTCCACATGGTCTCACTGGAGTGTCTCCTTTTTTTACTGTTACGTGGTAGAGAAGCTCACACTGGTTTGTGTCCCAGGTGGCTTAAAGATAAGGCGCCTAATAGATTGGATGAAGTTGTGAATCTCAAGGATCTAGAATCTAGAGTTCAAAAATCACAAATGAACACCATAAATTTTCATGACAAGAAAAGGGAAGTGTGCACACCACATGCTGTGGTATGGTCATGGGTTGTGTTGAGGAATATGAAACCAAGAAGATCCATAGTGGATTTCAACTTTAATGGCCCTTTCATAGTCTCCAAGGTTTCTCACCCATCGCTGCTATTGGAGGATGGACGATGGTGGGCCATAAAGAACTTGGTTCTTTTGAGTGATTTTCAAAGTACGGTTGTTGGGAGTTATTTGCAACAATCTCCCAAAAATGCCGTGTTTTTACCCCCTTTGGATTCATATTTCAATGCTCAGGACACTGTTCAGTCTCGTCTTCACCAACCTCAAACCCATGTTGCAGGTAATTAACATACTACTGATCAGGGCATTAGTTCTCATATAGATTCAAGAGTCATTGTGGGTTCTTCCAGAGCACATCTTGCTAATGACTGGGTTACTACCAGAAGTGGTAGAGTGTCAAAAAAGCAAAACCAAAGGGGATGATGGACGGAGTGTTCAACATTGCAAGCACTCACCCCCAGTCAACTGATCTGGGTTTAATCCATCACCATTCTTTAGCTCACTCCGCCACCCCAGTTCAGACATGGCCATATGCAAATCAGTCTGACCCTGTGCCTCAGGGGAACAGTCCAGCCCGAACTACCAAGCCATGTCTTCCCTGGACTGGAAACAAGCATCCTGGGGCCAGTTTCTGGCTAATCAGCCGTCATCAGCCAGGCTAGCTTGAATCCAGTGGCAAAGTGAGCAAGGGACCCACGTCAGGGCATACCCTGCCAACTTAGGGCGAACAAAGCAAAACCAAAGGGGATGATGGACGGAGTGTTGAACATTGCAAGCAGTCACCCCCAGTCAACTGATCTGGGTTTAATCCATCATCATTCTTTAGCTCACTCCGCCACCCCAGTTCAGACATGGCCATATGCAAATCAGTCTGACCCTGTGCCTCATGGGAACAGTCCAGCCCGAACTGCCAAGCCATGTCTTCCCTGGACCGGAAACAAGCATCCTGCGACCGGTTTCTGGCTAATCAGCCATCATCAGCCAGGCTAGCTTGAATCCAGTGGCAAAGTGAGCAAGAGACCCACGTCTGGGCATACCCTGCCAACTTAGGGCGAACAAAGCAAAACCAAAGGGGATGATGGCAGGGGATGATTTCAGTGTCAAAAAACCTTTGTATTTACAGGATTTTACCATGCAAGGCTTTTTTGTTGTTTTTTGGGAGGGAAAAGGGAGATGTGTTATATGCTAACAATGTTGGGAGTACGTGACTGGTTAGAGCGTGCATTCTACTCGTGCCTCTGTGGGTGGCTCCTGTGATTTTCCTTTGTATCTCTGCATCCTACAAACGCTGATCTGTGTTTTGCAGGTCTCGTTACTGAACCGGTCGTTTGTAACACCATTCAGCAACAGAGCAGCGGGCACGGAGGTCGTTGGAGGATGGGCTCAACGTATATGCTTTTACTCGACGTATGAAGATTCCTTGTGACAACGTACCAGTTTCTCCTGGATTCCTTCCTTCCATACAATATCCTTCTCAAATGACTGACAGCTATAGACATGTTTCCCTCTGAACTGGCAGTTGGCTATAAAACACAGCTGCATGATTTATTCCATGTGGATTACAGATGGGAGCAGACTAATCCCTATGGCTTTACATGGTTAGGCATTATTTATTTAGTATAGTTCTTCTGTGAGAAGCATGCAGTGCTTGCATAGGTTTTACTGACAGAAATGATTAAAGCTCTATTATGCTGCTATAGCTGAGTTAAGTAACTAGTCGTCCATGAATGCACAACTCATATGTCATGAGATGTCATCACCAGCTCATGTGAAGTCATTTCTGGTGATGTCAAGGTGATTCAAATTACTTATTCTAAAGCCTATATGAAAACCATATCTCATCTTGGCCAAAGATTATTGGAAAGTAGGTAATACACATTTCTGCTATAATTATTCCTGGAACACAATGCACGGTAGAACGAGTCTTTTCTGAAGTTATGAAACTAACATGTTTCATTGTGAAAATGATCCTTGCTGTAAACAGTATAAAACGGGAGTATAAAAGTCTTAGACGCTAGTAAATATCACTGTCATGACTAGACACTTTTATGAATGTTACATAATTGCCAGTGACTTAATAAGGGTGGACAACATTCTTTTTTCTGTAGGGTTGTCCTTTTTTGAGTGGTCTGCCCTGCTGCCTAGTGACATGTTGCAGGGTGAGAAGTGTACTGCATTTTCCCACTCACTTGACTAGCTGTAGAGTAGGATCTAAGTGGCAAAGACTTTTTCCGTTCTATATGATCTTTGCAAGAGGACACTATCAGTGACTGGAAGGGAGGATCTCCAGCAAAGCAGTCCTAAATAACGCAGGTTCATAGGTAAGCTCAATTTTAGATATGCCAGTACCGATTGTGACCACCTGCCTTTAAACAACGATGAATGTGGGAATGAACATGCTGGGATCTTCTACTAGAAAGTAGGCTAAAGAATGTGCATATTGTTAGGTTAGTGGAAACAATCACAGAGAGAAAATGATTGACCCAAGATAAATTAGTTACTTAAAGCGGGAGAAGAAAACTGCAACATGCTACTACCTGCTTCAAATGATATACATGTACTACCATATTACATTTTAGAATATACCATGAGGTTGGGTGCTGCCCCCTTCCCCTGATAACGCATGAAATGATGAAATGCATGAAAAAAAGAAAACAGTAGCACCTAAAAAGGGAGAAGTAGAAAGATCCAAATAATGGGTCCATGCTCCAGGGGAGGGACTAAAGCCAAAAGAAGAACACAAATCCACACATTCGGATGAATAAGAAGCAAGCAAATGTGAGGGACAATAAAGCCAAACATTGATAAGCAATTCTCGTACTGAGGCTTAGTCACAGCTCTGTCCATACATTTAGTTACCGGCTTGCAAAATCCCCAGCTATTTGAGCACACACATCTCTATACTAATACCAACTGTAAGCTAACAACACGTCTTACAGTAGACAGTGCAAACACTATATTAGGTGAGACATGAAAATAACTCAGAAGATCACATCTATTCCTGTTATCTGCCCACCTCAACCTTAGTGCACTTGTTTTTTTCCATCACACTTGCGTGTTGAACATATTTCTATGCGCTCTTAATATTAGCGTAGAATTGTGAGATTTCCTCTTTGGGTCTTTTGGCGTCATCGGTGGATACCAATATTCACCAACGGCGAGCAGTCAAGGTTTATTCCGGGAGATGGTAAAGGGACTGAAACTCTAAAATAGTATTAGATAATCACTTTCAATACGCTCAATATCCATCCAGCAGTTACAGCTTTTAAGATGGCCTGGTTTAAAGGAGGGATTATGAAATTAACTCTCATTAACGCGCTTCGCAACTCGTAATATACAGCTTGCTCCCCAAACAAACACCTGACGACTCAACAAGGGTAGTATCCTGCGAATCACTAATGGGAGTTATTGACCTAAACTCACTCGACGCCACTAGACTGCGCATTTCAAATCACTATGCAACATACAAACAAGACTTTCCTACACCTAAGATGGCCACCTTAAGCATGCGCAAACAAGCGTTTACAAGGATTACTACAACCTGGTCTTGTTGTACGTTTTAGTAGGCGGCCCCGCTTATCTCTATGCAGTCCCAAGCTCACATAGTCCTAGAGATTCCGTTTACCTGCCACGTGTGCCTGCGGCCTCGTGCATGGCAATGAACTTGCTATATAGCTGTTCTGCCATATCGTACTTCTGTTGCTGGAAATGCGAGTGCGCGGAGGCCAATATCTCTCCCCCGTTCTCCATCGTATGAACCCAGCCTGCTATAGCGAGATACTGTCTCCACGGCTATACCTGGGAAAGCGACAACACGCTATTCTAAAAGAGCGAGTTTCCTTTATGCGCATTAAAGCAAGACTGGAACTCGAAGCACCCGTCCAAGACGTTTGAGGAAGTATAAAGATCATTGTAATGGTGCTCATTTAACCGCCATATTGGAAGGGTGCAACTTACCGTATAGTAAGTACAGTATTACATACATGCCAACATTTCAGAAGAGCAAAGTGGGAGATTTAAAAAAAGAAATCGGGAGAATGGGGGTTTGAATCAGGTTACTGTCATTTATGGGCTTTGTAAGTGTGGTGCTGCAGGATTGGACATTTGAAACGTAAATGCACGTTTTTTTCTTACCTTTCAGAAGCATGGAGCGCAATGGCAGGCAGAGAGGGGCTGATGCAAGAACTTCACAGGTCTTTAAAAGACCATTTACTTGTTAATGAGGCTTTGTTGGTTTTTCACCCCTTCTAGAGCCCCTGCATTGCCACTCTGACAATTGCTGGAAGAATTAGCACGTTACACAATACCAAGCCCTGTCACCTGAAACCCCCGAAGAATCGGGTTTTTGCTTGCAGGAGTCAGGAGGCGGGAGACTAGCCTTGAAATCGGTAGTCTCCCGCCTGAATCGGGAGGGTTGGCATGTCGGGTATTAGGTCTCGAAGAAAATGCTGGAGTCCAAAATAAACTCGTTTTTCCGTTTCTTACTGTTAGTAGAAACATACAGCTAAACTATAGTCCTATTTAAATCAAATGAATTAGCTTGTGAACATTGTAGTTCTTAATCGTGGACATGTTTTATTCAGTGTACGAGTAAACCTAAGTTTTGCTTAAATGTTTGTTTTGTTGCGCATAACGTTCTGTTCTGAAAGTAGTCTTAGAAGTTGGCGGAACAAAAGTGTGTGTGGAAATCCTAGAAGAAGCGGCATGGCCATGAAGCTTAACTAAGACATTTTTGGACCGGATGAAATTTAAATCACTGGCATAATTTGTGTAATATCTTTAATTTTGGGTGACGTTCATGTTGCGTTATTACTCACTGTTCATTGTAAAAACAAATGACTAAAGAACGCAAGCTTCTTTGCGAGCATTACTGGATATTTAAAATCACCTTTACCAATAGGACCAACAGTCCACCAATATGATCACAGCCAATATGTGTTTCGCAGTGGTGAAGTACTTCTTCAGGGCTAAACAGATGTAGTGGATAGTTGTCATACATTTAGAGACCCAAAGCACCATTCATTTTCCAAACTGGTACAATCAGCACAGCTATGATTGAAGATGATATGAGACCTGTTTCCTTTGTGTCCTCTTTAAATGCACTAGAACTGAGTTTAAGCTAACATACCCGTGTTTACACTGTCCTCCATTTTCAACCACTGTCGTAAATGCACCACATAATCTTTACTGCCATTGTTGTCTCCCTGTTCCAAATAATAAACAACTGCAAGGTTTACATAAACAAACCGAGCATTCCTAGACTTTCCACACACTGTTCATAATCCAGGACCGCCCAACTGTCCCAGGCTATCATTGTACAATGTATCCATTTGTATTCTGGAATAATTTGAGAATGACTAAACTAAATGCAATACTACTGTGAGAGAATCCTCAAATGTATTCTGTAGTAAAATGTTCTGCTTGCTTATTCCTCATTGGTGCAAACTCTGGGAACCATGCATTTTTGAAGGAATGTATGAAAGTCATTGTCTCAAGTCCTATAAGAGGACATGCTTCCTTCCCACTGTACCTTGGAACCTCATATTCCCCTCTTTTAGAAGATGAAATAGTGCTGGATTTCGTGTAGAACTTTACTAAGTTCTTTGTACATATGATTGTATGAATTGCTACTAATTTCTTTGATGGTGTGTGTTGGACCTAACGTCCTAGGGTAGCTTGGCTAAAGTGGAAAGGCCTATGCCCAAGAGACATGTTGTGCTTGCATCACACTCACTTCACACTCCAGCGTACCACCACTAAAAATTACGCTACACCAAATGGTTAGAAAAGGTAGAAAAGCTTTATCTTTCCTTATTTCATGTACTTTTCTTCTTGTCAATGAATTCAATCAGTTTTATCTTATACACATTAGGATTAATAACTTTTCATTATGACTGGTTTGGCATCACATGAATACTTTAAGCCTGGTATGGAACCAGAGCGCGACCCTTGGGAATCCTGAGGAGTGTCAACACAGTGGATGTGCAAGGTGCTGCACCAAGCAAATTATTAGAGCTTCAGATCATGTATTTCAACATAGCGCCGCACATTGTCTTTCAATAACACTATAAAACCTGGTCTTCATCAAGGCGCCGCACATAGCCATTTTATAGCATTCATCATGACACTCTAAGCAGGGCACTGCACATACCAATTCTTAAACGCGCTAACTCAGCAATGTTAGCATGAAACCTTGCCTTTCACTAACGTACCAAACATTGTATTTCCTGGAAGCGCTAAACTTGGGGAGGACTCAGGGTACTATAGTTATGTCAAGTCCTCACAGTATCACTTCAGAGCATAGCCCAAACCCAAAGCGCTAATCATTTACTCCATTGAGGTGCTAGACATGACAAGTTTTCCCAGCGCTAATTGGGGCCTGAAATCCCTATTTTACACCCAGCCTTCAGTCAGAGTCTTCACCTAGGGTGGTATTCTGGATCAGAGATCCGAAGTTCGATAGTCACGGTGGAAGGAGGCTGTCTGCCGAGCTCCGGCGATATGCGGCCCCCCTTCTCCCTTTCCCTTCTTCAAATCTACTTTGGGGGTTGGCTTCCAGTTAGCCCCTCTCCCGGGCCAGAACTTCTGCGGCCGTCGGCCGATGTAGGGGAAAGCCCGTTTCGGCCGTAGGGAACCCAGCAGACCCTCGATGGATCTCCCCAGGGGGAGGGACGAGCTCCGTGCCTCTCCCCCTCCTCCCCGGGGGAAGTTACCTTACTTGTTGGCCTCCCGAAGGCCCTGGGGATGAGTCTCCAACCGGCAGGGGCTCGCTCCCCTGGGAGCCCCACCCGACAGCCTACCAGGCCTCCCGGCGACGTCCGGGACGAGGGCCTCCTCAGAAGTCGGCGTTGGAGCGCACCCGCAGCCGCTGCGCGACCTACGGGGCGTGGCCTCTTTCTCTTCAGAAGTCGGCGGGGGCGGCGTTTGGCAGTCCGCCCCAGTCAGGTGATCCCAGATGCTGGCTTCAGACCTACGCGGCCTTCCTGGTAAACTAGCAGCCCTCTCCACACGGAGGGCCACCTCGCTCAGACGGCGACAGCAGCGGCGGGGCCCCGGTCTTCCCCGCGGGCCCCAAGGAGGGCAGGGAGCAAGAAACACGGCCCAGGGCTGCGGTGGTGAGTAATTCTTTTGGGCAGCCCTGCCGGGGGTGGTTCCAATTAACGGGGTAGCCTGCAGTTCGGGGGTGGCAATTCACTTAGCGCTCAGCGCCCCCTTTCACTCGCAGGGATGTCCCGGTTCAGAATAGGCAGGTTGAGTGTCAGTAGGCCACACGCCAGTGGCAGAAAGAACTAGGAAGGGGGCCCAGATGACATCAATAGGCGCAGGGATGACACGGCGCAGGGCCCTGGTTGATTCCCCAACAGTTCTGTGACAAGTTCTCACGGAAAGTTCTTGTGAGAAGGTCTTGTGGCGGGTTGAGGTCACCCCAGGGTCACAGGCTGGAAACAGGGCTAGGTCACGAGGTAGGGGGCAGTGTCAACCGAGGTGGGGAAGAAGTAGGCCCTAAGATCAGTCAGTTCCCCCCTCTGGCGCACCCACCTCCCCACTCAGGTGTCTTACTCCTGACTACCTCACCACGCACAAAATGGCCGTTGCCCCTCGCCTCTATTTATAGCCTGGGCCCTAACTGTCCAGAAGGGTCCAGAAGGTTCTGGAACTCCTCTTGCCAGCCTATGGCCCAGGTTCTGAGGTGACAGTTTAGGCCACCAATTTGTGGAGGAGCTCTCCCTCCATTTTAGGGAAGCACCTTGCGCCACATTATCAATTAGTGACAATGGGGCGCCCATTGCCTCTAAGTCAACACACAAAAAGAAAACTAGTGGACAGGAAAAAAATTAGAGGGTAAGGGAAGAAAAAAATGAGGAGGGGACAGCCAAAGGGCTGGCAGGTCTAACATGCGTCCCCCCCCAGCTGAAAGTGGGGAGAGCTACCCAATCCCTTGGGAGTTCTCTTCACTAAGGCGGAAATACCTGGAGAGACCGTCAGCATTGGCGTGGTCCACTCCTGGGCGATGTTCCACCCTAAAGTCCATTCCCTGTAGGGAGATGGACCACCTCAACAACTTAGGATTTTCACCCCTCATTTGCATCAGCCACCTGAGGGGCCGGTGGTCAGTCTGACCAGGAAGTGCGAAACAAACAGGTATGGCCGCAGCTTCTTCAGAGCCCACACCACCGCAAAAGCCTCCCTCTCAATCGCACTCCACCTCTGTTCCCGGGGGAGTAGTCTCCTAGACAGGAAAACCACAGGTTGGTCCACACCCTCCTCATTGAGTTGCGACAGCACTGCCCCGATGCCATGCTCCGACGCATCCGTCTGGACGTGGAATTCCTTGTAGTAGTCAGGGGCCCTGAGGACAGGTGCCGCACACATTGCCTTTTTCAAGGTGTCAAAGGCTTGCTGATACCCCTCGGTCCAGATTACCCGTCGAGGGTGCTTTTTGGAAGTGAGCTCAGTCAAGGGAGCCACGATAGTACCATACCCCTTGACGAAGCGTCGGTAATAACCGGTGAGGCCCAGAAAGGCTCGGACCTCTGTCTGAGTCTTGGGGGGTTCCCAGGCCATGATAGTTTCAATCTTGGCCTGGAGGGGTTGCACCTTGCCCCGACCCACCAAGTGACCGAGGTACACTACCGACCCCTGCCCGATCTGACACTTAATGGCCTTGATCGTCAGACCCGCCTGCTGCAGAGCCTGAAGGACAGCCTGAAGGTGACACAAATGGTCCTTCCAGCTGCTGCTGAAGACAGCGATGTCATCCAGGTAAGCAACTGAAAAGGCCTCCATCCCAGAGAGGACCTTGTTCACCAGCCGCTGAAAAGTGGCAGGGGCGTTCTTGAGCCCAAAGGGCATTACACAGAACTGGTAGTGACCCTCAGGTGTGGAGAAGGCTGACCTTTCCTTTGCTCCATCTGTCAGGGAGATCTGCCAGTACCCAGATGTATGGTCAAAGGTACTCCGATATTGGGCAGCTCCCAACCGGTCAATGAGCTCATCCGCCCTCGGGATAGGATGAGCATCGGTCTTTGTCACAGAATTCAGTCCCCTGTAATCCACACAGAACCGGAGTTCTGGGGTAGTCCCGGCGGGGCAGCTTTGGGTACCAGTACCACCGGACTGGCCCAGGGACTACTTGAAGGTTCAATCACCCCCAGCTCTAGCATTTTGGTGACTTCCCCGTGGATGCTAGCCTTCACCTTATCCGATAAACGGTAGGACTTGGACTTCACAGGTGGGCTGTCCCCTGTGTCCACATCATGGGTACACAGATGAGTCCTCCCCGGGATAAGTGAGAACAAGGAAGCATACTGCTCCAAAACCTGGCAGCAGTCCTTCCGCTGTTCGGGAGTTAGGGATGGTGAGAGGATCACTCCCTCCACCGACCCATCCTGTTCCTGGGACGCAAAAAGATCAGGAAGAGGTTCACTTTCCTCTTCCTCTGTTCCGTCAGTCACCATCATCAAAGTGACCTCTGGTCTCTCTTGGTGGGGTTTGAGGCGGTTGACATGGAGCACTCGATAGGGCTGCCTGGGGGTCTTAAGGTCCACCACATATGTGACCTTACCCTTCTTCTCAATCACCTCAAAGGGGCCTGACCAGCGATCCTGGAGGGCACTAAGCTCTCCAGGCTCCATAACCCACACCTTCTGGCCAGGCTCCAGCTCCACCGGGTGAGCGTTTCGGTCATACCATTCCTTCATGACCGTCTGGCTGGCTTCTAGATTTTCGGAAGCCTGCTTCCACAACCGAGCCATTTGGCTACGAAAGGCCAGCATATAGCTCACCACATCCGAGGGAAGTTTTCTGGGAGTCCTTTCCCATCCATCCTTCACCAAGCTGAGGGGTCCACGAACAGGGTGTCCGTACAACAGCTCGAAGGGGCTGAAGCCCACTCCCTTCTGTGGTACCTCCCTGTAGCAAAACAGCAAACAAGGTAGGAGGACGTCCCATTTCCTCCGCAGGCTCTCGGGCAGACTCCTGATCATGCCCTTCAAGGTTTTGTTAAACCTTTCCACCAGACCATTGGTCTGGGGGTGATAAGGGGTGGAGAACCGGTAAGTGACTCCACACTCTTTCCACATAGCCCGCATGTATGCCGACATGAAGTTGGTACCTCTGTCCGACACCACTTCCTTGGGGAACCCCATCCGGGTAAAAATCCCCATCAGAGCCCGTGCCACCACAGGTGCAGTAATGGTCCTCAGAGGGATAGCCTCTGGGTACCGGGTGGTATGATCCACCAGAACCAGGATGAACCTGTGACCGGCAGACGTTGGTGGATCTAATGGCCCAACAATGTCGATGCCCACCCTTTCAAAGGGGGTGCCAACGACCGGCAGTGGTTCCAGGGGAGCCTTCAGCTTCACCCCTGTTTTCCCACTAGCTTGGCAGGTTACACACGTCCTACAAAAAGTGTCGGACGTAATCCTCATCTGAGGCCAGTAAAAATGAGGGACAAGCCGAGCAAAAGTCTTGTCCTGTCCCAAGTGTCCTGCCAAGGGTATTTCGTGAGCCAATCCCAACAGGAAGGCTCGGTAACGCTGGGGAACTACCAAGGCCCTGGATGACCCATGCACCGGAGCCTTGGGTTCACTGTAGAGGAGACCATCTTCCCAATATATGTGGAAGATCCCCGAATCGTTACCCGCTGCCTGGGCTTCGGCCTGTCGCCGCAAACCCTCAAGGGTAGGGCACTCCTTCTGGGCCTGACACAGCTCCTCCCTAGTAGGTCCTCCCTCCACCTGCCATTCTGCAGGGGTAGGTAAGCCGTCCAGGGAAGTCACATCCCCCTCTGTAGACTCCGGGACCACTTCAGTCGCCCCATCCACCTTCTGAGGTGCAGATGCCGGGGCAGGCTTCCCCTGTCCCCATTTACCCCTTTTGGCAGCTGGTTGGGCCTTTGTCCCAGACTCCAACCTCTGTGAACTCCCTCTTCGGGCAGTCACGGACCGCGTGTTGGCACAAGTCCACTCGGGTGTCCCCAACATCTCCATGTGAGCCTTGAACTCGACCTCCTTCCATGCCGTATGTTCAAGGTCATTTCCCAGCAGACAGTCGACTGGCATGGCAGGGCTTACCGCAACTCGTAGAGGACCCGCAACCCCTCCCCACTCAAAGGGAATCTGTGCCACCGGATAGTGACCCTCTCGGTTGTCAGCCATCACAATCGGGTGGACTACGTTGGGAACTACCTGCTCCGGGGATACCAGCTGACTCCGTACCATCGTCATGCTGGCTCCTGTGTCCCTCAGAGCCTCCACCCTCTGGACATTGATGGTGACCCATTGCCTGTACTTAGTAGTATTCGAGGGCACATGGGTCTTAGGAACCATCTCACAATCCCCTAGGGACACTAAGGTTAGCCCTGCCCACTCACCTCCCTTATCTAGGGGCAACTCCTCCCCGAGCACTACGCTCGCCACCCCAGGGGTCTTTCCTCCAATGGGAGGGTGTGGTCTCTTAGGACACTTGGCATCCCCCTTGTAGTGCCCAATCTCGCCACACTCATAACAACGGACAACTCTAGGCTGCTGACCACGGTCAGGATAAGGGGGTTTGTGGGGGCCAACCTTAGAAGGGAATCCTAATCCCTTTCCTTGCGAACTCTTTTGGGGGCCTTTAGGGAACTCCTTCTTTTTATCTCCCCCCTCTTTCTTCTGGGGGGCGCCCTGTCCAGCCCCTTGGAAATTCCCTCCAGTCCCTTTTGAGGATACCCGGGTACTTGCCCAGATATCCGCTTCCTCTGCAAGCTTCCTAGGATTAGTTAGCTTGCTGTCCACCAGGTGTTGGCGCAGCTCCGGAAAACTTTTCTCGAGGAGGTGCTCCCTTAAAACCAGGTCATACAACCCCTCGTAGTCCTTCACCTCACTGCCCTGTACCCAGCCCTCCAAGGCCTTCTTGGCGTAGTCCAAGAAGTCCACCCAATTTTGGGTGGCAAGCTTTTGACTACCCCGAAATCTGTCTATATTTCTCAGGGGTCAGCCCAAACTTTCTAATCAGGGCGACCTTCATGGTGGGGTAATTGGTCTGCTCTCTTTGTTCCAGAGCTAATAGGGCGTCCCTCCCCAGCGGAGGCATATACCTATATAGACCACCCCCCCACTGAGCTTCGGGGATCCCATGGGCTCGTAAGGAGACCTCATAGGCAGCCAGCCACTTAGCAATGTCATCCCCGACACGGTAGCTGGCGACTACGTCCTTTGGCAGATAGGGTCTGGGCTCTCTGGTGATCTCTCTTCGTTCGCTGCCACCAATGGGACTGCTGGGGGTTCCAAGCTGTAAGGCCTTGAGTTCCAATTCCTTTAAATGGAGCTCATGGAGGAACCTCCTCTCCTCCCTTTCTTTCTCTAAGCGGGCTAGATCCATTTTGAACTGCCTCTCTTCCCTCCTGTTAGCTAAATCAGCTGAAGACAGGCTTCCCCCCGAAGCGCTACTACCCGCTCTTGAAGGGGCACTAGGTCCTACATCCATGTTGCCGCTCTCAGGGGGAAAAAGTGATTCTGTCCCTTCCGTAGTGTCCGGTCCGGGCCCCTCCTCCTCCCGTTTTCCGCTAGGGTGGGCCATAACCCAGGCTCTCAAGCTAGTTTGGAGTTCTATTTTCTTTGCCCCCTGCTTAAAGAACACCCCCCTCTCCTGGCAGAATTCCTTTAGCTGGGTTACAGTATACTCGTCCAGCCTACCCAACTCAAACTCCATCCTGCCAGGTGGGCCCCAACACTGCAGAGAAGAACTTCACGATAGGAGACCCTTCCTTTAAGAAGAAGTACACCACAGGACAGAACAATTTCGAAAAATTCCAATTAGGGAGACAACCTGGAGAAAACTCCAATACAAACAACAATCAGGTGTAGGTTGTGGCGTGCGCTAAACTGCCAATGAATGGATGCAAGCACAGACTCAGAATCCCACCGCTGAACACAAACTTGTTGGACCTAACGTCCTAGGGTAGCCTGGCTAAAGTGGAAAGGCCTATGCCCAAGAGACATGTTGTGCTTGCATCACACTCACTTCACACTCCAGCGTACCACCACTAAAAATTACGCTACACCAAATGGTTAGAAAAGGTAGAAAAGCTTTATCTTTCCTTATTTCATGTACTTTTCTTCTTGTCAATGAATTCAATCCGTTTTATCTTATACACATTAACATCAATAACATTTCATTATGACTGGTTTGGCATCACATGAATACTTTAAGCCTGGTATGGAACCAGAGCGCGACCCTTGGGAATCCTGAGGAGTGTCAACACAGTGGATGTGCAAGGCGCTGCACCAAGCAAATTATTAGAGCTTCAGATCATGTATTTCAACATAGCGCCGCACATTGTCTTTCAATAACACTATAAAACCTGGTCTTCATCAAGGCGCCGCACATAGCCATTTTATAGCATTCATCATGACACTCTAAGCGGGGCACTGCACATAGCAATTCTTAAACGCGCTAACTCGGCAATGTCTTAGCATGAAACCTTGCCTTTCACTAACGTGCCAAACATTGTATTTCCTGGAAGCGCTAAACTTGGGGAGGACTCAGGGTACTATAGTTATGTCAAGTCCTCACAGTATCACTTCAGAGCATAGCCCAAACCCAAAACGCTAATCATTTACTCCATTGAGGCGCTAGACATGACAAGTTTTCCCAGCGCTAATTGGGGCCTGAAATCCCTATTTTACACCCAGCCTTCAGTCAGAGTCTTCACCTAGGGTGGTATTCTGGATCAGAGATCCGAAGTTCGATAGTCACGGTGGAAGGAGGCTGTCTGCCGAGCTCCGGCGATATGCGGCCCCCCTTCTCCCTTTCCCTTCTTCAAATCTACTTTGGGGGTTGGCTTCCAGTTAGCCCCTCTCCCGGGCCAGAACTTCTGCGGCCGTCGGCCGATGTAGGGGAAAGCCCGTTTCGGCCGTAGGGAACCCAGCAGACCCTCGATGGATCTCCCCAGGGGGAGGGACGAGCTCCGTGCCTCTCCCCCTCCTCCCCGGGGGAAGTTACCTTACTTGTTGGCCTCCCGAAGGCCCTGGGGATGAGTCTCCAACCGGCAGGGGCTCGCTCCCCTGGGAGCCCCACCCGACAGCCTACCAGGCCTCCCGGCGACGTCCGGGACGAGGGCCTCCTCAGAAGTCGGCGTTGGAGCGCACCCGCAGCCGCTGCGCGACCTACGGGGCGTGGCCTCTTTCTCTTCAGAAGTCGGCGGGGGCGGCGTTTGGCAGTCCGCCCCAGTCAGGTGATCCCAGATGCTGGCTTCAGACCTACGCGGCCTTCCTGGTAAACTAGCAGCCCTCTCCACACGGAGGGCCACCTCGCTCAGACGGCGACAGCAGCGGCGGGGCCCCGGTCTTCCCCGCGGGCCCCAAGGAGGGCAGGGAGCAAGAAACACGGCCCAGGGCTGCGGTGGTGAGTAATTCTTTTGGGCAGCCCTGCCGGGGGTGGTTCCAATTAACGGGGTAGCCTGCAGTTCGGGGGTGGCAATTCACTTAGCGCTCAGCGCCCCCTTTCACTCGCAGGGATGTCCCGGTTCAGAATAGGCAGGTTGAGTGTCAGTAGGCCACACGCCAGTGGCAGAAAGAACTAGGAAGGGGGCCCAGATGACATCAATAGGCGCAGGGATGACACGGCGCAGGGCCCTGGTTGATTCCCCAACAGTTCTGTGACAAGTTCTCACGGAAAGTTCTTGTGAGAAGGTCTTGTGGCGGGTTGAGGTCACCCCAGGGTCACAGGCTGGAAACAGGGCTAGGTCACGAGGTAGGGGGCAGTGTCAACCGAGGTGGGGAAGAAGTAGGCCCTAAGATCAGTCAGTTCCCCCCTCTGGCGCACCCACCTCCCCACTCAGGTGTCTTACTCCTGACTACCTCACCACGCACAAAATGGCCGTTGCCCCTCGCCTCTATTTATAGCCTGGGCCCTAACTGTCCAGAAGGGTCCAGAAGGTTCTGGAACTCCTCTTGCCAGCCTATGGCCCAGGTTCTGAGGTGACAGTTTAGGCCACCAATTTGTGGAGGAGCTCTCCCTCCATTTTAGGGAAGCACCTTGCGCCACATTATCAATTAGTGACAATGGGGCGCCCATTGCCTCTAAGTCAACACACAAAAAGAAAACTAGTGGACAGGAAAAAAATTAGAGGGTAAGGGAAGAAAAAAATGAGGAGGGGACAGCCAAAGGGCTGGCAGGTCTAACATGCGTCCCCCCCCAGCTGAAAGTGGGGAGAGCTACCCAATCCCTTGGGAGTTCTCTTCACTAAGGCGGAAATACCTGGAGAGACCGTCAGCATTGGCGTGGTCCACTCCTGGGCGATGTTCCACCCTAAAGTCCATTCCCTGTAGGGAGATGGACCACCTCAACAACTTAGGATTTTCACCCCTCATTTGCATCAGCCACCTGAGGGGCCGGTGGTCAGTCTGACCAGGAAGTGCGAAACAAACAGGTATGGCCGCAGCTTCTTCAGAGCCCACACCACCGCAAAAGCCTCCCTCTCAATCGCACTCCACCTCTGTTCCCGGGGGAGTAGTCTCCTAGACAGGAAAACCACAGGTTGGTCCACACCCTCCTCATTGAGTTGCGACAGCACTGCCCCGATGCCATGCTCCGACGCATCCGTCTGGACGTGGAATTCCTTGTAGTAGTCAGGGGCCCTGAGGACAGGTGCCGCACACATTGCCTTTTTCAAGGTGTCAAAGGCTTGCTGATACCCCTCGGTCCAGATTACCCGTCGAGGGTGCTTTTTGGAAGTGAGCTCAGTCAAGGGAGCCACGATAGTACCATACCCCTTGACGAAGCGTCGGTAATAACCGGTGAGGCCCAGAAAGGCTCGGACCTCTGTCTGAGTCTTGGGGGGTTCCCAGGCCATGATAGTTTCAATCTTGGCCTGGAGGGGTTGCACCTTGCCCCGACCCACCAAGTGACCGAGGTACACTACCGACCCCTGCCCGATCTGACACTTAATGGCCTTGATCGTCAGACCCGCCTGCTGCAGAGCCTGAAGGACAGCCTGAAGGTGACACAAATGGTCCTTCCAGCTGCTGCTGAAGACAGCGATGTCATCCAGGTAAGCAACTGAAAAGGCCTCCATCCCAGAGAGGACCTTGTTCACCAGCCGCTGAAAAGTGGCAGGGGCGTTCTTGAGCCCAAAGGGCATTACACAGAACTGGTAGTGACCCTCAGGTGTGGAGAAGGCTGACCTTTCCTTTGCTCCATCTGTCAGGGAGATCTGCCAGTACCCAGATGTATGGTCAAAGGTACTCCGATATTGGGCAGCTCCCAACCGGTCAATGAGCTCATCCGCCCTCGGGATAGGATGAGCATCGGTCTTTGTCACAGAATTCAGTCCCCTGTAATCCACACAGAACCGGAGTTCTGGGGTAGTCCCGGCGGGGCAGCTTTGGGTACCAGTACCACCGGACTGGCCCAGGGACTACTTGAAGGTTCAATTACCCCCAGCTCTAGCATTTTGGTGACTTCCCCGTGGATGCTAGCCTTCACCTTATCCGATAAACGGTAGGACTTGGACTTCACAGGTGGGCTGTCCCCTGTGTCCACATCATGGGTACACAGATGAGTCCTCCCCGGGATAAGTGAGAACAAGGAAGCATACTGCTCCAAAACCTGGCAGCAGTCCTTCCGCTGTTCGGGAGTTAGGGATGGTGAGAGGATCACTCCCTCCACCGACCCATCCTGTTCCTGGGACGCAAAAAGATCAGGAAGAGGTTCACTTTCCTCTTCCTCTGTTCCGTCAGTCACCATCATCAAAGTGACCTCTGGTCTCTCTTGGTGGGGTTTGAGGCGGTTGACATGGAGCACTCGATAGGGCTGCCTGGGGGTCTTAAGGTCCACCACATATGTGACCTTACCCTTCTTCTCAATCACCTCAAAGGGGCCTGACCAGCGATCCTGGAGGGCACTAAGCTCTCCAGGCTCCATAACCCACACCTTCTGGCCAGGCTCCAGCTCCACCGGGTGAGCGTTTCGGTCATACCATTCCTTCATGACCGTCTGGCTGGCTTCTAGATTTTCGGAAGCCTGCTTCCACAACCGAGCCATTTGGCTACGAAAGGCCAGCATATAGCTCACCACATCCGAGGGAAGTTTTCTGGGAGTCCTTTCCCATCCATCCTTCACCAAGCTGAGGGGTCCACGAACAGGGTGTCCGTACAACAGCTCGAAGGGGCTGAAGCCCACTCCCTTCTGTGGTACCTCCCTGTAGGAAAACAGCAAACAAGGTAGGAGGACGTCCCATTTCCTCCGCAGGCTCTCGGGCAGACTCCTGATCATGCCCTTCAAGGTTTTGTTAAACCTTTCCACCAGACCATTGGTCTGAGGGTGATAAGGGGTGGAGAACCGGTAAGTGACTCCACACTCTTTCCACATAGCCCGCATGTATGCCGACATGAAGTTGGTACCTCTGTCCGACACCACTTCCTTGGGGAACCCCATCCGGGTAAAAATCCCCATCAGAGCCCGTGCCACCACAGGTGCAGTAATGGTCCTCAGAGGGATAGCCTCTGGGTACCGGGTGGTATGATCCACCAGAACCAGGATGAACCTGTGACCGGCAGACGTTGGTGGATCTAATGGCCCAACAATGTCGATGCCCACCCTTTCAAAGGGGGTGCCAACGACCGGCAGTGGTTCCAGGGGAGCCTTCAGCTTCACCCCTGTTTTCCCACTAGCTTGGCAGGTTACACACGTCCTACAAAAAGTGTCGGACGTAATCCTCATCTGAGGCCAGTAAAAATGAGGGACAAGCCGAGCAAAAGTCTTGTCCTGTCCCAAGTGTCCTGCCAAGGGTATTTCGTGAGCCAATCCCAACAGGAAGGCTCGGTAACGCTGGGGAACTACCAAGGCCCTGGATGACCCATGCACCGGAGCCTTGGGTTCACTGTAGAGGAGACCATCTTCCCAATATATGTGGAAGATCCCCGAATCGTTACCCGCTGCCTGGGCTTCGGCCTGTCGCCGCAAACCCTCAAGGGTAGGGCACTCCTTCTGGGCCTGACACAGCTCCTCCCTAGTAGGTCCTCCCTCCACCTGCCATTCTGCAGGGGTAGGTAAGCCGTCCAGGGAAGTCACATCCCCCTCTGTAGACTCCGGGACCACTTCAGTCGCCCCATCCACCTTCTGAGGTGCAGATGCCGGGGCAGGCTTCCCCTGTCCCCATTTACCCCTTTTGGCAGCTGGTTGGGCCTTTGTCCCAGACTCCAACCTCTGTGAACTCCCTCTTCGGGCAGTCACGGACCGCGTGTTGGCACAAGTCCACTCGGGTGTCCCCAACATCTCCATGTGAGCCTTGAACTCGACCTCCTTCCATGCCGTATGTTCAAGGTCATTTCCCAGCAGACAGTCGACTGGCATGGCAGGGCTTACCGCAACTCGTAGAGGACCCGCAACCCCTCCCCACTCAAAGGGAATCTGTGCCACCGGATAGTGACCCTCTCGGTTGTCAGCCATCACAATCGGGTGGACTACGTTGGGAACTACCTGCTCCGGGGATACCAGCTGACTCCGTACCATCGTCATGCTGGCTCCTGTGTCCCTCAGAGCCTCCACCCTCTGGACATTGATGGTGACCCATTGCCTGTACTTAGTAGTATTCGAGGGCACATGGGTCTTAGGAACCATCTCACAATCCCCTAGGGACACTAAGGTTAGCCCTGCCCACTCACCTCCCTTATCTAGGGGCAACTCCTCCCCGAGCACTACGCTCGCCACCCCAGGGGTCTTTCCTCCAATGGGAGGGTGTGGTCTCTTAGGACACTTGGCATCCCCCTTGTAGTGCCCAATCTCGCCACACTCATAACAACGGACAACTCTAGGCTGCTGACCACGGTCAGGATAAGGGGGTTTGTGGGGGCCAACCTTAGAAGGGAATCCTAATCCCTTTCCTTGCGAACTCTTTTGGGGGCCTTTAGGGAACTCCTTCTTTTTATCTCCCCCCTCTTTCTTCTGGGGGGCGCCCTGTCCAGCCCCTTGGAAATTCCCTCCAGTCCCTTTTGAGGATACCCGGGTACTTGCCCAGATATCCGCTTCCTCTGCAAGCTTCCTAGGATTAGTTAGCTTGCTGTCCACCAGGTGTTGGCGCAGCTCCGGAAAACTTTTCTCGAGGAGGTGCTCCCTTAAAACCAGGTCATACAACCCCTCGTAGTCCTTCACCTCACTGCCCTGTACCCAGCCCTCCAAGGCCTTCTTGGCGTAGTCCAAGAAGTCCACCCAATTTTGGGTGGCAAGCTTTTGACTACCCCGAAATCTCTGTCTATATTTCTCAGGGGTCAGCCCAAACTTTCTAATCAGGGCGACCTTCATGGTGGGGTAATTGGTCTGCTCTCTTTGTTCCAGAGCTAATAGGGCGTCCCTCCCCAGCGGAGGCATATACCTATATAGACCACCCCCCCACTGAGCTTCGGGGATCCCATGGGCTCGTAAGGAGACCTCATAGGCAGCCAGCCACTTAGCAATGTCATCCCCGACACGGTAGCTGGCGACTACGTCCTTTGGCAGATAGGGTCTGGGCTCTCTGGTGATCTCTCTTCGTTCGCTGCCACCAATGGGACTGCTGGGGGTTCCAAGCTGTAAGGCCTTGAGTTCCAATTCCTTTAAATGGAGCTCATGGAGGAACCTCCTCTCCTCCCTTTCTTTCTCTAAGCGGGCTAGATCCATTTTGAACTGCCTCTCTTCCCTCCTGTTAGCTAAATCAGCTGAAGACAGGCTTCCCCCCGAAGCGCTACTACCCGCTCTTGAAGGGGCACTAGGTCCTACATCCATGTTGCCGCTCTCAGGGGGAAAAAGTGATTCTGTCCCTTCCGTAGTGTCCGGTCCGGGCCCCTCCTCCTCCCGTTTTCCGCTAGGGTGGGCCATAACCCAGGCTCTCAAGCTAGTTTGGAGTTCTATTTTCTTTGCCCCCTGCTTAAAGAACACCCCCCTCTCCTGGCAGAATTCCTTTAGCTGGGTTACAGTATACTCGTCCAGCCTACCCAACTCAAACTCCATCCTGCCAGGTGGGCCCCAACACTGCAGAGAAGAACTTCACGATAGGAGACCCTTCCTTTAAGAAGAAGTACACCACAGGACAGAACAATTTCGAAAAATTCCAATTAGGGAGACAACCTGGAGAAAACTCCAATACAAACAACAATCAGGTGTAGGTTGTGGCGTGCGCTAAACTGCCAATGAATGGATGCAAGCACAGACTCAGAATCCCACCGCTGAACACAAACTTGTTGGACCTAACGTCCTAGGGTAGCCTGGCTAAAGTGGAAAGGCCTATGCCCAAGAGACATGTTGTGCTTGCATCACACTCACTTCACACTCCAGCGTACCACCACTAAAAATTACGCTACACCAAATGGTTAGAAAAGGTAGAAAAGCTTTATCTTTCCTTATTTCATGTACTTTTCTTCTTGTCAATGAATTCAATCCGTTTTATCTTATACACATTAACATCAATAACATTTCATTATGACTGGTTTGGCATCACATGAATACTTTAAGCCTGGTATGGAACCAGAGCGCGACCCTTGGGAATCCTGAGGAGTGTCAACACAGTGGATGTGCAAGGCGCTGCACCAAGCAAATTATTAGAGCTTCAGATCATGTATTTCAACATAGCGCCGCACATTGTCTTTCAATAACACTATAAAACCTGGTCTTCATCAAGGCGCCGCACATAGCCATTTTATAGCATTCATCATGACACTCTAAGCGGGGCACTGCACATAGCAATTCTTAAACGCGCTAACTCGGCAATGTCTTAGCATGAAACCTTGCCTTTCACTAACGTGCCAAACATTGTATTTCCTGGAAGCGCTAAACTTGGGGAGGACTCAGGGTACTATAGTTATGTCAAGTCCTCACAGTATCACTTCAGAGCATAGCCCAAACCCAAAACGCTAATCATTTACTCCATTGAGGCGCTAGACATGACAAGTTTTCCCAGCGCTAATTGGGGCCTGAAATCCCTATTTTACACCCAGCCTTCAGTCAGAGTCTTCACCTAGGGTGGTATTCTGGATCAGAGATCCGAAGTTCGATAGTCACGGTGGAAGGAGGCTGTCTGCCGAGCTCTGGCGATATGCGGCCCCCCTTCCCTTCTTCAAATCTACTTTGGGGTTTGGCTTCCAATTAGCCCCTCTCCCGGGCCAGAACTTCTGCGGCCGTCGGCCGATGTAGGGGAAAGCCCGTTCCGGCCGTAGGGAACCCAGCAGACCCTCGATGGATCTCCCCAGGGGGAGGGACGAGCTCCGGGCCTCTCCCCCTCCTCCCCGGGGGAAGTTACCTTACTTGTTGGCCTCCCGAAGGCCCTGGGGATGAGTCTCCAACCGGCAGGGGCTCGCTCCCCTGGGAGCCCCACCCGACAGCCTACCAGGCCTCCCGGCGACGTCCGGGACGAGGGCCTCCTCAGAAGTCGGCGTTGGAGCGCACCCGCAGCCGCTGAAGCTGCGCGACCTACGGGGCGTGGCCTCTTTCTCTTCAGAAGTCGGCGGGGGCGGCGTTTGGCAGTCCGCCCCCGTCAGGTGATCCCAGATGCTGGCTTCAGACCTACGCGGCCTTCCTGGTAAACTAGCAGCCCTCTCCACACGGAGGGCCGCCTCGCTCAGATGGCGACAGCAGCGGCGGGGCCCCGGTCTTCCCCGCGGGCCCTAAGGAGGGCAGGGAGCAAGAAACACGGCCCAGGGCTGCGGTGGTAAGTAATTCTTTTGGGCAGCCCCGCCGGGGGTGGTTCCAATTAATGGGGTAGCCTGCAGTTCGGGGGTGGCAATTCACTTAGCGCTCAGCGCCACCTTTCACTCGCAGGGATGTCCCGGTTCAGAATAGGCAGGTTGAGTGTCAGTAGGCCACACGCCAGTGGCAGAAACAACTAGGAAGGGGGCCCAGATGACATCAATAGGCGCAGGGATGACACGGTGCAGGGCCCCGGTTGATTCCCCAACAGTTCTGTGACAAGTTCTCACGGAAAGTTCTTGTGAGAAGGTCTTGTGGCGGGTTGAGGTCACCCCAGGGTCACAGGCTGGAAACAGGGCTAGGTCACGAGGTAGGGGGCAGTGTCAACCGAGGTGGGGAAGAAGTAGGCCCTAAGATCAGTCAGTTCCCCCCTCTGGCGCACCCACTTCCCCACTCAGGTGCCTTACTCCTGACTACCTCACCACGCACAAAATGGCCGTCGCCCCTCACCTCTATTTATAGCCTGGGCCCTAACTGTCCAGAAGGGTCCAGAAGGTTCTGGAACTCCTCATGCCAGCCTATGGCCCAGGTTCTGAGGTGACAGTTTAGGCCACCATTTTGTGGAGGAGCTCTCCCTCTCCCTCCATTTTAGGGAAGCACCTTGCGCCACATTATCAATTAGTGACAATGGGGCGCCCAAAGCCTCTAAGTCAACACACAAAAAGAAAACTAGTGGACAGGAAAACAATTAGAGGGTAAGGGAAGAAAAAAATGAGGAGGGGACAGCCAAAGGGCTGGCAGGTCTAACAGTGTGTTTCCTGTATTCTGCCAATTCATTATTTATATAAATCTACAAAAACCTTGAGTATGTCATTCTTCTTAAGAATGTTTTAGCCCTGAATATTTAACTTGTTTAAAGGTATTTAGAGACGGGTCCACTCAGAGCACCAAAGTCCAGAACGGGATTACTCCACTCCCGATCCAAGCTGTGGGCGCGCTATTGATATGATCATACCACACTGGGTTGCGCACTGACAGAACTGGTAGCACAGACCATGGTTCCGATTGGATCTGACAAATATCTGAAGAAACCAATTGGCTTGAAAACCGGTTACTGTGCCTTCATGGTCCAAACTGCCCCCCCTTCCCCGCCCCCGAGATTCAGCTTGACTCAGTCCCAACCCAATAATTCTTCCGGGAGACAAGCTAGCTGAAGAACAATAACATGAGTATCAATGCGGATTTGCACGCATGTGAAGAATTAATTAATTGTGAACCAGTGTGTGGTTGGAATTGTAGTGGGCGCATTGTGGTGAAATGCAGTAGACGAACTTGGAGAGCAATTCATATGTGGCTTTAGCTGTCGGGTGTGTTTGAGTAATAGTGTCAAGATCTCACCTATTTTTTTCTGCAGAAGCGATAGGAAGTCGTGATGCGAGTTACTAAATTCACCCTCCACCAAGGTAGCCCAACATAAGTCAAAGTGAACCACGGAAGAATGGAAAGAGGGAGAGGGAAATGGAAGCGAAAAAAGACCAGTGTCCCACGGAGACTCTGATAAGGAGCGAGTGACTACCCAGGCTAGTCCGTACTCCTCTTAAAACAAATTGCAAAAGAAAGAGGTTGTTGATGGTATTTGCTGTTAAATGTAAAAGTCAGAGCATAAATATCCCTTGGGACTATAACTAAATACATAAGCAATTCCCCTCTTCCGTTTTATCAGAAAAATCTGTAGACACTGTAGTTGTCAGTTATATCTATGGAAACGAGGGAGTACATGTATTTGTGGAAAAGGAGTAAAAAGGGCTTTATAAAACATATACTAGCTTACGGTAAAGCATACCTTATGTTTTACTGTTAATGGCAAAAAGAAATCGAGTAAATAGGGACTAGAAAAGTAAGGGCAAAAGAGATGAAGAAAAACAATGTACATATATTCCTACATGTATTATCTTTTCTTGCCAAAAGGAAAATGTAAAAATAGAGTCTTAGGAAAATGTACGAAATTAAACATGAACAACTTATTTCTTTCCTTCAGAAACAAGTATTAACTTAAACTATTGTTTTGTCCACAGGTGTGCAAATATCTTAGTTGAAAATGCAGCCCCTGGAAAGAAGTCACTTCAGATAAGTTTTTCTCGGGTGTTAAACTGACCAATTGCATGTTGCGCATGGCGTGTTATATACCCAACTGGAAACTGTAGCGCTTGATCCTTTAAAGGTGTTCTCTCTTTGTTTTTTTATTCTTTACAGGTATAACTTGGGAGCAGAAAACGAGAGGAAACTCCAGAGCAGTGGAAGGACTTCACCAAAACCTGACGAGGGAATGTCAAACACAGACGCGGAGTGCAGGGACCCAGCAGCAGAGGTGTGTGACCCCAAAGGTAGGAAACTGTAGGCGTTGAAAACAACTACAACGCAAAGCAACTTCCTGTAGGATGATGCCGGCTTTAAGGTAGTCACGCTCTTCGCCCTGCCGCATCCACCGAACCAACTGCTGCAGGTGCAACAGATAGTTCATTTAATTTTTGATTATATTTTTTGAAATCTACAAACCTATGAGTTAAACATCTTGTATGGAGCTGAAGAGAGGTAACTCAAGATAGTGTATTGAATTGTTGAACTTGTCTGCTAAGGTGAGATGTACTGTGAGGCGCTATCAGTCACAGCAAGATAAGGATGTATCTTTTCATTTGCACGGTTGTACTAATTGAACTCGCTGGCAATTCATTCCTTAGTACTTGGGTGTGAGCGCACTGAGCACGATGACTTCTGCTGGTCGAAGGTCTATTGTTCTGTGAAAGTAGGTAGTATTCTTGTTATTGTAGACATTTCTGTGTAGTTGGAGCACACAAAAGCAGAATTATTGTGAGAAGTGGTTCAGGAAGCACTGACAGCATTCTGGTGTTACGTCATCAGGGTGCCACACAGCGATTGACTGGCGGATGCTGTAGCTGCACTGTGATAGGGTGACATTTCACAGACTCTTTGGTATTGGTGGATATATTGTGAACCTAGTATGATGAGTGTGAGAAATTGGAGCAAAGAGTGATTGAGAATTTGTTAACATGGGAAATAACTTTGTTGAAAAAAGAGAAAGATTTAAATAAGGGGAAGTTTCCCCTAGAGGGCACACTAGCCAGGGAAATGGCAGCCAAGAAAGGGTTACACACGTGCATGTGGCTTAGCCAATGGCATGGATATACATCCAAAGATGGAGAATTACGATTTCCACTGATCTGGGCTTTCCGTATCTCTATACTAGTGGATCTGAGGGGGAGAATGTACGACCTAAAAGGAGAAACCCAAAAAAGAGGCAGAAACAGAGAGTGAAGAGGCGGAAGTCTTCATAGATGAGCGCCTCGGTATAAGACCACCCCTATATAATGCGACAGCCGCTGCACCAAGTACCACAGCCCGGGCGCAACCAAGACCTGGTTTGGTGCAGGGTCCCCTGTGGAAGCCAGCACACCTCCAAGCTATATAGAGACTACAGTCTCTTCTGCTCAGATCCCCGCACCTATGATAGTGAGCACACTGCCCTTGTCGGATACCATAACCTCTTTCCCAGTTGAGGTACCTGTTAGCACTCTACCGAATCAACCTATCTTAAGCATACCTCATGACCTTGCACCGAAGCCTGGAGTAAGGGCTCCGGGACCTCTGCAAAGAGATAATTTGACACAGGAGGTCAGCCAACTATTGCAGCCTTACCAGTTAACTCACCAAGCAATGGGCAAACCCCAGAGCGACATAACCTCGCCTAACTTAAAACAGAATTTGAGGAAATCGTTAAGAGAAATGTGGGGATGGACTTCCTGTGACATTACAATGAGAGCAAATTGCTCTACATGAGTAAGGAAGCAGTGAGCGAGGCGCATGCAAGAATGGAAAAGATGGCGGACAAGTGTGAGATAGGCATAACTCAGAAAGGAGTTGCAGAAGAAAGTTAGGATGACGATGGGTGAGAAGGAGTTAAAATTGTTAAAGTTAAGAGGATTAAGGACTCCTGTAAGGGAACTGATTGAGAACATTAGGGAATGGAGCGAGACTGAAAATTTCAGAGAGCTGTGGTGCAAGAAGTAGAAGGTCAAGGTTAAACAAAAGAAAGAGTTTTTAGAAAGATGTGGAGATAGCCGCAGGGGGAACAATGAAGGAATATATTTTGAGATGAGTAAAGGGAGAAGCATATGTACATGTCCCATAGTCACGATCAGATCTTTTCCATTCCACAAATTCCCTTCCAAAAATTAAAGAGAATGATGAGAAGCGGTAAACACAGATGGAACAGATTGTTTCAAAGGCCCTATGGGAAGATTTAGGTCTGTTTTTGAGGTGGCGGTTCCAAAGAACTTGTGAGGAGAATCTAAGAGGGCACTCAAGTGGCAAACACAAGTATCCCCTAGAGCGACAGGGACAAATGCACCTTTACCCATAATAATAACTAAAATAAAACACCTGAAGACAAAAGTCCCTCAAAGAGAAATTAATTGGTACAAGATTTTTTAAAACCTCTCGAGCCGAAAGTGTTGGTGAATGCTTATTTTGAGAGGTTAATGCAGGTGTACAGGGACCATAGTGAAATGAACAATCCACTTGAAGACAACATGGAAGGGTATCTTGCCTCCTTTGTGCAAGGACTTAGACCTGAAATCAGTAACCAGATTATCCAAGGTGTCCTATGTTGACAGAGCATACCTGTTGATAAGATCCTGCCGTACACAAAATATTGCAGTAACATGTAGGAAGCCCAGCGAGAGGCTCAAATAAAGGTATATGATAGCCAAAATACAGTTAGCACATAATGGCGGGATAAAATGATTTAATGTTTCTCTTCAAAGCCTTGATGTGGATCCCAGTTGCGGGATGACAATTCAAGGAGTTTTCATGACATATGTTTTGCTCTACATTGGTATACCGAAAGCCCATCATGTTTCAATCAGATACTCAAAAAGATTATGGAATCTCTGCAGCTAACATGCAATTTCACCCAGATTCAATACACTAATTATGTTTTGATTGCATCGATGACCATAGAAGCTTGTAAAAAAAGACACGATTGCTCTGCTCAACCACCTGGCTGAGAATGGGCACAAAGCTTCCTCCAAGAAATTACAGTACCGTCAGAAGAAAGTCATGTATCTAGGACATCGGATCGAGAAGAGCATGAGGCGAGTGTCCCATGAACGTATAGAGACCGTCCTTAAAATGACATTTCCGACTACACAAAGGGAAGAGTGTGTGGTCCTGGCCATAGTTGGCTACTGCTGACAATGGATCCCAACTTTTTCCTTCATGGATGGAAAATCCTTTACTGAGGCTGACACACACTGATGTCAGCTACCCTGTACCAAAGGATGACGAAAGCTTTGAAGTCTTCCGGGAGCCATCAAATTTACTTTGCAGTGCACTCACGTTTTGAATGCCTGACTATACTAAAGAATTTGAAATCTTTTGCCATGAAAGAGATGGGTTTGCATTGACTGTACTAACGCAAGCACATGGGAAGACTAAGCGTCCCATTGGCTATTTCTCAGCTACTCTTGATCCTGTGGCAATAGGACTTTGTCTGAAAGCGGTTGTACCGGTGAGCCTTGCTTTTTTTTTTTTTTTTTTAATAAGGTAAAAAAAAGAGAGGGGGAGAGATTGAATTCCATCCAAAGAGCTCACCCAGCCACCATCCCCCAGAAACTTGGACACCCTTTTGTCCCTAAAGGTTACAAGGATGCAATCACCCCTTATGGTTTTCACGCTCCTACCCACCCACTCCACTCTACGGACCATCATAATTTCCCCGTCAAGGTAGGGTGGCAGGGGTCTATTGACACGTAACCAGTGCATGACTTTATTCTTCAGAGCCGTATATGGTTCAGTTTTATCGTCATGGAGTTCGGGGACGCCAGATAGAACCACTACATAAGAGCTACACTCGGGGAAGGGGGGGGGGGAGATCGGGTCTTGAGAGTTTTATTTTAGCACCTGAATGTTGGAGGTTACTACTGTTAGAGATATGAGCTGCTTTATGTGTACGAGGGGAGTTCCCAACCGTCCTGGTATCAGAGGGGACCTGGGGAATTTGGGAGGGGTGGGTGGGGACGACGATTCTCCCATTGGTTCTCGATTGGGCCCCATCAGATACTATTATGGTGCTAGGTTGTAATGGTTCTCTCTCGGGGGGGGGGGGGCCGACAAGGGTGCGTGTTGTGAGGGTATAGATTGACAGAGGGCCTTCTTGGGCTGGGAAGCCGGGTCGCTGTGGTTAGGGTCCACAGCAGTAAGAAGCACCCTTAATTTTTCTTCAACAACAGCTAGTCGGTTGGCTAAAGATGATAGGCTCCCTGAGATTATAAGCTCCATCTTTTCCCAATATGCATCATCAATTACACATTTAGAGCAATGAGGAGTCTCTTTAAAAATAGATTCAGGAGACATAGGTGCTGTGGGTGCTATAGTGTCCAATCCCGGTGTAGTAGGTAACCTTCCCTCCGTAGATACATCGCTGTGGCCAGCGTTCAAGCTAGGGAGGTTTTTAGGTTTCTTATTGTTATTAGATTTCATCGGACCTCCCTCGCGCTTCTTCCCCTTCGGAGCATTAGATCTTGGGTCTTTACTCCTCACGGACTGCTCCGATTTGGACCTGGTGGTAACAATGTTCGTAAAAATTGGAGCTGGCGGCAGAGTCTCATTCCTATGCGCAACTGGCTCGTTTAGCCCTGGATCAGTTAGCTTTAGTGCCTCTGAGGGGCGATGCGGTGCTGCTGCAGCGGGAGATGTCACAGTGTGAAGGACTCCGTAGGGTTCAGGCAACCTGGTAGCAGGGGAGCGAGCAGTGGTAATGTTGCCTAAGGAAGAGCGTTTCCCTGGCAGTGGCTCTAGCGATAATCGGCGTTCAGTGGCGGCTATTTCATATGCCAAGACATTACTCGCGCGAGTTATAAAATTCCCCAAAGACTCGGCCACGCTGCCACCTTTGCTCATCGCCATGTGCAAATCAATGCCTGGCAATCCGGTCAGGACCGTTGTGCCGAGTAGAGGGCTGGGGGGGGGTACAATGAGCTTTGAAATTCTTACCGCAATATAGTTCTTGCTCCCTTGGCTTACAGTTGGTGTCTCTTGCACAATGGAGGTGTAAGGGGGGGGGCCCGGCCCGGCCTCCACCGGTCTCGAACGGGCACAAACGGGCCCGGGCTTCGCCCGGCGCGTCCCGCGAAGCGGGCCTCTTTCCGCTTTGTATGCGCCTCCCGGCGCTGTTGCGTCGTCAGGACAGCGCACCGCCGCTTGGGCTGCCGAGGATTGCAGTCCCGGGGCGGCGACGCGAAGAGTGAAGCTTTCCTGGTGCTGGTGCTGGCGGTGAGGAGTATGAACCCCCTGGTCTCTTGGCGGTGAAACGGTGAGGCTAGTGTCTGCTGGATACAGGTCAGTGGCTTGTTCCCCCCGCTCCGCCGGCCTCTTTCCGCTTTGTATGCGCCTCCCGGCGCTGTTGCGTCGTCAGGACAGCGCGCCGCCGCTTGGGCTGCCGGGGATTGCAGTCTCGGGGCGGCGACGCGAAGAGTGAAGCTTTCCTGGTGCTGGTGCTGGCGGTGAGGAGTATGAACCCCCTGGTCTCTTGGCGGTGGCGGTGAGACGGTGAGGCTAGTGTCTGCTGGATACAGGTCAGTGGCTTGTTCCCCCCACTCCGCCGGCCTCTTTCCGCTTTGTATGCGCCTCCCGGCGCTGTTGCGTCGTCAGGACAGCGCGCCGCCGCGGATTGCAGTCCCGGGGCGGCGACGCGAAGAGTGAAGCTTTCCTGGTGCTGGTGCTGGCGGTGAGGAGTATGAACCCCCTGGTCTCTTGGCGGTGGCGGTGAGACGGTGAGGCTAGTGTCTGCTGGATACAGGTCAGTGGCTGAGCCTTAGCATTCAGAAAACTGAAGGGATAATGAAGCGTTACCCCCTGATTGTTATTGTCTCTCACTGGCTTGAGATACTAATGACCCACACAAAACATTTGACAAACAGCTACTTAACCCGTTATGAGAGAATCATGTTGGCAGTCGAAAATAATTCCATCAGAAGGTGTAACACAGTAAACCCTCCTTCTCTTTTGCCAGCCCAAGAGGGAGATGATATGGGCGATTTTGACTATGACTGTTAGTGTTACTGAGTTGTGCACAAAACTGAGATCCATCATACTGGATGTACACCGCCCTGAATCTGACCATACCCTTTTTATTGATGGGTCACGCTTGAGAAACCGTTGTGGTATTTTAAGAGCTGTTGTCTCTAGAGGAAAATGCTATACAAATGAAATATTGAGTCCACCTTTCATAATAGATGAGCCATGTAGTGCAGCAAAATGGACTATTCTCCACTATGCCATTGAATAGTGTACACACCTTCAATGAGCAAGAGAATTTCAACAGAGTGCCCCAGAAGTAGAGAAGGCTAACTGGGAAAAGACGGGATGTGTGAGAGATGCCAGCAATACTTGGGTGTCTGGTGATGGGAATCTAGTTCTCTTTGACTGTAAAATGCGTGCTATGGTACAGCACATAAATGGCCCCACACACGTGGGTTTAGATCAAATGGTGTGCACATTTAAGTTATTTTGGTACAACCCCCATGTTCAATCCATGTCAATGTTGTGCTGTTTGTCAGAAACAAACAGTGGGCAAAACAATTGCTGTTACCGTGAGCCACATCGGAAAGTCTGATGGTCCCTTTATCCATCTCCAGATTGAGTTTGTGGAGACTCCCTGGTGTATTGAGGATGCCAGTTAATCTTGAATCCAATCAAGGAACTCACTTTAAAAGTGAGGGGATGCAGTTGTTGTGTACAACATTAGGGATGGACCAGAAATTCTATTGTAGTTATAGACCAGAGGCTTCATGCACTGTAGAGGGATTGAATGGGGCAATCAAAGCAAAATTGGCCAAGGCCCATGCTTCCACAACACTTAAATGGCCTGATGCTCTTCCTTTGATGCTGATGAGCAATCAAAGTACCCATTGTAAGCAAACAGGACTATCCTTGCAAGGCGTTGATGGGAAGAGCCATGCAAATTTCTTCTGTTCCTGCTACTGCTCTTGTGAATATCTTCTTGAGTACTGGAAGGGATTGACTGATGTGGTGTGTTCTATCTCTCATCAGGTTGATGCTGCTACTCCAACTGTCTGAAACTCCTCAGGGCATGTTTTGAACCCCGGCAATTGGGTTCACATTAACAAACACGTTCGCAAGTCCTGTCTGGAGGAGCACTGGAGAGGCCCTATGTGATCCTGGTCACTAACCCTGCTGTCAAGTCTGCCGAACTGAATACATACCTTGCACACCAAAGGGTAAGACAAGAAAGGGAAGAAGCAGAGCCAACATCTATTAACTCCTCAGGTCACCCTAGGTTTGAAGCTTATGAGGCTTAGGAAGAAGGAGATCTGTCTGAAGGCACACAGTCAACATCAGTATCATTCGGAACAAGAATCCGGTGAAGATGTCAGTATTTCAGCAACTACTGTGATACCGACCACTGGACTTTGAATATGCATTCACCGATATGGTGAAATCTCATGGAAAGCTGAAACAATACCCTCAAAAACAAGAGCACAGGAGTCGGAGGGCAGTATGGTACAAGAAAGGTCTGCCTCCATGAGTGAATCAGCTTTGTCAGAGCAAGAAATCTCAAGCACCTCCAAAGATAGAGATTCGTTTGAGGAAGGACTGGCCATAGGCTACGACAATTCGAAAGAGGCTCTTGACAACTGGAAAAAGACCTGAGATGATAAGAGAAGTTAGTGAGTTAAATGAACCAGAACAAGCTGATCAGCCTGACTTAGTGGACAAAAGCATAGATGTAACTATATCCAAATGACCCAAAAGATAGAGAAAGGTCAATCGAAAGTATTCAGGCCCAATTTTAACATACCTTGCAAAAATCAACTTTGAGTCAGATGATTGCCTGACTGATGTTTGCAAACCTCCCTGAGGCTAAGACCAGCTACGCAAAGAGCTCATCCATGAAAATCACTGACAAACATTGAAAAGGACGAGTAGAGAGCCTGGGCTACAGTCAGAGGGCTTTACAGCGTTAGGCCTCCAGCTGACGCAGAATACAAATCTCTGTAGCTTGCGAGATTGTGTAATGAATGTAGGATAGGGCTTAGAGGACTAACTGCCGCTATTTAAGATTCTGATATTTCCTTGATCTGATTTGAGCTAATATGGCACAGCAATGCTGCAAATTCTTGCTTGTATTTTTGGCGGTTGCCCTTTCTGTCTCTATGTTTGGGTGGCCGTTAGATGTGTATCTATTAGGAGGCATTTCTACTTATACTACGGTGAACATCACTATTAAACTAGTTGTCAGTAAACCAGTATAATAAAATAAGGTTTCACATGTTCCAAAGCATGAGAGTGTTTATAGTTCAAGGTCTGTTTTCTAAAGTTAGCTGAATACTTGAAGATCATGCATATAGACACTGTTATACGTGGTATGTGTTCTTACCTTCCAGCCTCTGCAAATGAAGGGGCAGCATATTTGGATTTACCCGTCCTACTCATTTTCATGTTCTGTTTTCCTAAATCCCTTCTATCACCAAAATTCTGTTAAGCTGTTTTACTCTGATTATGATAAGCTAGTAGAAGATGTAACAATTGTGAATATTGCAAATGTGTATTTGTGGGCTACCGCACATGTTAACTGTTCTTACCAGAATTTTAAATTAAGGGATCGACTTGATATGTAGGATGAAGTTCTTTACTCCTGTAACTAATATGTTCACTACTAACCAAAGATTGAATTTTGTAACTTGTAAAATGAGTAGGGATGAAAGGGCATTTGTAGATTAAATGAATGACAGAATAAGAGTATGTTAGACCTCACAGCCTTAGGGTGGATTTCCCCCAAAGGTTTGCCAACTTCCCTCCATTTTCTGACCTCGTTTTTTGCAGGTTTACCAGTGCTAAATGCTTGTGCTCTCTCCCCTAAACATGTTAACATTGACTTAACCCCAATTGGCATATTTAATTTACTGTAAGTTCCTAGTAAAGTGCACTACAGGTGCCCTGGGCCTGTAAATTAAATGTTACTACTGGGCCTGCAGCACTCATTGTGACACCCACTTTATTAGCCCTCTTACCATGGCTCAGGCCGGCCATTGCAGAGTCTGTATGTGCATGTTATATTGCCACTTCAACCTGGCAAGATCAACCTTTTGCCAGTCTTAAACCGTCCCTTTTTATACATACAAGTCACCCCTAAGGTAGGACCTGTATGACCCACAGTGCAGGGTGCACTGCATTTAAAAGGGAGGAAATGCACTGTTGAGTTTCACATGGCTTGGTAGTGGAAAACTCCCAATTTATTTTTTCACTATTGCAGGGTCTATCTCTCCCATAGGATAACATTGGGATTACCTTATTACATATTTTAAGTGAAATTCCCAATTGTCAAGAGATGCACTTTTCAAGTTTGTGGTCAGTTGACTCACAATTGTAAATCACGTTATGTTGAAGTTGGATTTTAAGTTAGTTTAGCAAATGCCAATTTTAGAAAGTTTAAAGAAAGTGTGAATTTAGTTGTAATCTTGATACCTCAGGATGAGTCAACAATATGGGGACAAGCAAGTTAATTACCTTGGCCCATGTTTTATTCACATTATTTTTAAGATTCTTTTCATCTGAGTTTCAAATTTTTTGTCATCAAAGGGCCTCATTTTACTTTATACCTGTGCATGAGCATAATAACTGTACTTTTTATCTATACTTGTTTCCGGTCCAGGGAGATCCTGGTTTGGCACTTCGGGGCTGGACTTTACCCTTAAGAAATGGGTTCAAGACTGATTTGCATATGGCTGGGTCCAAACTGGGTTGGAGAGCAAAAGAACGATGGATTAAACCCAGATATTTGTGACTGGGAGTGGATGTGGTCCGTCAGCTAGATTGCCGACTCTGGTGCTGGAAACCAGGGTTCGAGCCTCTGGGTCGCGTCCATATCCTGTGATTCTGGGCAAATCACTTAATCTCCCCGTGCCTGAATGTGTAACGTAACCGGTGCGCATGTAAAGCGCTCCAATACCTTTGGTTCGAGTTTGCGCTATTTAAAATCTGCACAAAAAAATGTTTGCTTTGTTCAGCATTCCGTCCATCATTTGTTTCTTTTGCTTTTATCTATACATACACATCAAGCACGGAACTGTAACATCACATTTCATTTCCAGGTCGTAATGGCCAGATCAAACATTTACAATTCAAATATCCCTGGAACAAAGAGCAGCTTTACTGCCTTTCTAAAGAACACAGTTCACGAGGCCCAGGAGATGAAAGGGTAAAAAGATAATACAACCAGTCCAAGTCCTGAGGAGAACCTTGTAAATTGTAGAAGGTTAGAATCGTGGTGACATTTACCTCTTGGGGCACAGAAAGCCTGCATGAACAGGACACTGTAGTGGATACGTTTGTATTCAATAACTACTCCACTTCAAAACAAGTCAATGCAGTGGTCCCCAAGAGTGTCCAATTACCAAGAGACTCATGAATCATCAAATAATAGTGATATAGTATTTCTGGTTTGCGATAAGAAAAGTTGATGGGTTTTTGAACACTTCCACAACTTTTATGTTTAAATGCACATGAGTGCTATTCCTTTGCATTGTATCTTTTGTGAATTTGGTATTTGTTACATTCTAATAACACTTATTTCATTCATGTAACAGTATGTTGAAATGAAATATGATGTTACAGTTCTGTGCTTGATGTGTATGTATAGATAAAAGGCACAGTTATGCTCATGCACCGGTATAAAGTAAAATGAGGCCCTTTGATGACAAGAAAGTTGCAACTCGGTTGAAAAGAATCTTAAAAATTATGTGAATAAAACAAGGGTCAAGGTAATTAAGTTGATTGTCCTCTTTTTGTCGAGTCATCCACAGGTACAAAGATTACAACTAGATTCACAATTTCTTTATGCTTCAAATGAGTCCCAATCTTGTTTTAAATAAGGGTACAACCTCTTTTTTGTTATTCACTTTTAGAAAGTTGGCATTTACTTACTTTAGCCATTTGGTGCCTGCTGCTTGTCTCTGTTCAGTCTGGGCTGGGTGACAGTTGGGCTTCGTGTATTCGTTCTAGACAGCCACACACAAAGAACACACACAAAGGACACTTAGGTGTGTATTGATGGGCCATCCTGGGTGATGGGAGGGAGGAGCTAGTCACAGCCTCACACTTACATCTTAATAGGCGGTGTCCTGTCCACACACACAGGGCTGCATACCCCCTGTAGTGAATCTGGAGCCAGGGCAGGCAGGTAGAACCTCTGTGCATTTCAAAGCTTTCTTGCAAGTCTTCCCCCCCCCCCCCCCCCCCACTCACTTTAAAGGCACAACTGGGTATGAGTACTGGACCTCTGACACTATGGTTTTAGTATATGTCTGGACCTATGGAGTCTCTGCCAGGAAGAAGAACTGCTGTGCTGCTGAAAGGACTGCCACACAGCTGGACTCTTGGCCTGCTGAGCTGCCCTGCTGTTCTCTTGCCTGGGTGAGAAGGACTGGACCTGCATCACTAGAACCCAGAGTGACTTCAAGGGCTTTCTAGCTTGCCTCCTGTTCTAAGTCTCAGGGACAGCACAAACTTTGAATTATCCTGCTACAGCACCTGGACTTTGCTTGCTCTACCGAGTGGTGCCAACCTAGTTCTGGACCCTTGGAAGTGGGTATAAATTGCTGCTTTAGCCAGAACCCATGCATCATCATTGGAACCAGTGCATCGTTGCATGGGTGGCAACCATCACATCCTTGTCGAAGCGTGTAATGGAGCTGACACATTTCACTGAGAACCAGTGCATTGCCTTCGAAATCGACACATCGTCTGTTGCGGTAACAATAGCCATGCCTTGCCTTCGGAATTGGTGCCTCGCACTCGGTACCAACGCATTGCGTGGAGAACTTTGATGCATCTCGCCCACTGTGTGGCACAACACCAACGCATCGCTTCAGCTGCACCTTGGATCTTCTTAGACACTATCCCGTATCAAGGTACTGTTGTTCAGCGGGCCTAAGTTGGTCCCTGTATCTGTCCTGCACTCCATTGCGGTCGGCCTGAGGTTTTGACTTTGCCTCGGTCCAACGTGACCAGATATCCCATTTATCACTTATTTCTTCTAAGCAATATTTTACATTTATTCTTTACAAATTTATATCTCAACTTCAACTGGTTGGATTGTTGTCGTTTTGGTCTTGTTTTATTTATAAAATCATAATCTATTTTACTAACCTCGTGTGGAGGCCTTTTGTGGTGTTTTCACTGTGTTACTGTTTGAAGTGTTGCACAAATATTTTACACATTAGCAGCAGTTTTCTTAACGCGGCCTATCACCAAAAACTATTGCCCTGTTAGCGATGTATTTACTATACGTCGCTACATGGCGATAGTTCCAGGTAGCTGCAGTGAAAACTGCCATTAACACTAGCGCAAAGGCGTTCCAAATTCTGGTGTTAGAGGGTGAAAACTGCCAAAAGGCCAATTTGCGGGCAAAAAACTCACGTTGGTCAGCCTAACGTGCGTTTTTTTTGCCTCTAGAGGCAAAAATAGCCTATAAGTCCACCCCCAATGAAAAAAAGGAAACAAAACCTATGGAATGCAGATTGGAGCAGCAAGGGCCAAGTGCAGCACAGAACAACCCCCCCCCCCCCCGACCCCCAACAACCAGGATGACCAGCCAGAGTCTCGGGGGAAGAGGAAATCCCAGGGCTACAATCATGAAAAGAGGCGCATCACTGGGCAAAATCAGTGAGCCATCACTTATCGTTGCACACTCCTTGCAACCTTTAACCTGTTATAAAATGTTGCTTTTTTATTGTGTGCCTGTTTGTTTTTTATTTCTCTCTTTCAGGTGCATTTAGTTTGTTCTTCAACATAAGTAACCACTTATTAGGGTGCTGTAACAGTGGTAAGTGCTATAGTTGGTGCTATCACTACCAGTAAGTGTGTGAAATTCTATTTCTTGGTCCTGATGAATTGCGGTTAATCTAACCAGTGCAAGAAACATGTTGACCTTTGTAGCGCCGTCCTAACTACCTTACTGCAGGGAGGCGCGCTTTTTGGTTTTAGTCAAGAGTGGGACCCTGCTTATTAAACTTGTGTTATTTTGGGCCCCTACTACTTGTTTAAAATTTTCTTTGGAGCACACTACACTTAGGGCCCTCACCGGCACTACACCAACCGGCATAAAAGGAATAAAGATCTCCATCAAAAGGCCCCGATAAGGGCGCCGTTCGGGGATTGCAGCGCCGCCCCGATTTGGAGCAGACCTGATGATGAAGCATGACATGTAGCTGGCTGGGTGTGTGAGGGTCTTTTTCCTGAAGGAGGAAATTCCTCCTGACTTTACTGACTAACAGTCCATTGTAGGCCTCTCTTTGTTTAATCACACCCCTTAGGAACAGCATACATCTCTATACCTAGACTTATGATTGGGCCTCGTGTGCTGGACCTGCTCAAAATAGCCCAGTGTTCCTCCTATTATATATAACACTCCTTGCAACACCATGGCATCCAAAATCTTGAAAGCGCGGACAGTCCCCGGGGCCCAAAGGCCTCGCTGGGCCTGCGCCTGGCTCCACGAGTGGGATGCAGGCATGCTGTGGAGTTGCTGGCACGTGGTGGTAGACATTGAGGAGTTGGCGATCACCCTTGCCTGGTGGTAAAGTCTGCCAGGTCACATGGAGACATGTTGCTCACTTGTGTGAGAAGACCGCCTGGTGCCCCTTGGAGCTGTGAACAGTAGAGACGCTCCTGCGCACCAACGTTGGGAGGTCTGCATCACATACCACGCACAACCACTACACCGGGGTGCACGGAGGAGATAACCAATGGCGGGCCACGCCTCTGCATCACAGGCTGGAGGATGTGGCGCTGTCTGGACTCTGTGGAGGGTGAGGACCCTGAGCTGCACCAAACTTGTGTGGCAGGAGCACTGCAACTTCACGCCTAAGCGGGGCGCTGTTGCATCACCTGCATCCGGAGGTTCCCCAGCGGACTTGGCGTTGACTGCTGTACACTGGCTTGTGAAATCCGTGCTGGCTGAGGCTCCTCCTGGCTGAGTCACAGATTTGGAGAGAGTGCAGCGGATTGCGCCACGGTGTCAATGCCCAGGTGAGGAGATGGTGGGATGCGTAGCAGAGGTCGTCCAGGGGTGTGGGTGACTTACCCCCAGTGGCGGCTCATACGCTGTGGCGGAAGAGCGTCGCTCCATGGCTTTTAAGCAGTGGAAACGTAACATGATAACTTACTGATGTACTCATGCTATGTTTCCTTTGCAGGCGGGAGGGTGGGTAGAGCTGCACTACCCATGGATCAGGGCAGGGGCGGAGTGGTATGCCCACTCAAGTGTGAAATGACTGGTCGGCCCACTCAGGCAGCCCAAAGCAGTTATGTGCACTTCCCTGTTCGCAATGAAGGCTGCATTACAGCCTGCATGGAGAACATGCCCAGCCCCTGGCAGAACGTCTCGGCACGGCCCTTAAGAACAATCACAACGCCGCATTGCAGCACTTTGATTGGCTTAGGGGAGGGAGCCTGGCTGCCTGCTTCCTGGTCCTGGCAGCAGACTTGGGATACCAGGAGCACAGAAGACGTGGGACCAAGCCTTGAGGTAAGAAATAAAAACATACATATATATAAAATTTTTACAATCGGCGCTCTCCCCCTTCCCCCCCCCCCCACTCCCCGTCCAGGGTCCTTTCCGCATTTCCCGCCTCCCAGCTGTCCAGTCCCCCACGCAGCATTACATAATGTCAGCTGCTGCGCGGTCATGCACATCGTGCGTACCACTGGTGCACCAAAGGCAAGCCTGTCTGCATCCGTCCGTCCCTGGAATGCGCCCAGCTCCAAGGACCCTTCCTCTCGGACACTCCTTCACTACGATGCCAGCACCCTCCTTGCCATCAACCCTGGACGCCATACCTCCTGCCATCTCTCAATACTGTAGAATTCTCTTGCACCCTGCGCCTGTCGAAACTGCAAACGCACCTTCTGAGACATCAGTACACCAGCGTGCCTCCTGCCGCCCTGCCGAACAATAGCGCAGCTGACCGGCTCAACTGCATCCTCCTCAACATGCCGTCCCTCCACAAACACCCAACAGAAATCTAGGACCTCCTCTACGCCACCTCTTCAGACATTGCCTTCTTCACCGAAACCTGGACCAACCTCTACTGAGGATCGGACATTGCCATCACCATCCACGATGGCTACAAATTCACTCGCACGGACCACCCCGAGCGGCCAGGAGGAGGCATTGCCATTGTCTGGAAAAGGCACACTCCGACTGACCACGCACTCTGATGACCCGACGGTGACCATGGAACACCTCCACTTCCAGATCTGGACCAACCCCAACACCACCCTCCCCAGCACCCTCATCTACAGGCCCCCGTGCCATGAACCCTTATTCACCGATGCCATTGTGGACCTCATCGCACCCATCCACTCCCATCCACAGACTAAATCCTACTCGGAGACTTCAAGTTCACTTGGACATCCCCAGTGACCAGAACACCACCCCCCTCCTGGGGAACCTCTCCAACATCGGACTCAAGCAGCTAGTCACCGTAGCAACCCACATAGCCTGACACGCATGCGAGCCCATCTTCTCCACCAGGGGGAACTTCAACTACAGCCTCACCACAGGACTCTCCTGTACCGACCATTATTGTTTACATCATGCCTTCACCACAACCACCGTACACCATCGCCATGATTGCCCCCCTCACGTCGCAAAAGACACACAATTGATGGAAGGAATGCTGAACAAATCAAAACATTCACCCCCAGTCAAGAGATCTGGGTTAAATCCATCATTCGTCTGCTCACCTTGCCACCCCAGTTTGGACCTGGCCATATGCAAATCAGTCTTGACCCTGTGCCTCATGGGAACAGTCCAGCCCGAACTGCCAAGCCAGGTCCTCCCTGGACCGCAAACATGCATCCTAGGACCGGCTGGATCAATGCCACCAAATAACTTCGCGGCAACTCCCTCAGCACCACTTCTCCGCCAATGCTTACAGACACCAACACTGCAGCGCGCAACCTCCACCGATGGATCTCCAACTGAGCCAACACCTTGGCACCCCTCAAGAAAAGAACATGCAAACAACACTCCAGGAAGGCCAACTGGTTTACTCAAGCCCTCCACTAGTCCAGCCCCACCTGCAGACGTCTCGTGAAGAGATGGAGCCACAACATCAATCAACTCCGCAACACGGTCAGCTTTGCACAATGGTGCAAGGGTGGCTGTGTTGGCACATGGCAGCCATTGTGTGCCAACTTAGGGGGAAAAGACAGGAGGCTTATTCATGAGCCCCTTCTGACAGTTTCACCCCGCCAATGTGTCATTTCCTTCACGTACTTGCAACATGATTCTTGCACCACGTTGTGCCGTATTTGCAAAGTGACGCATCTAGGCATATGCGTGACCTTGTGAAGCCCTGTGCTAGATTATACCTGCATCAGGTATGATGTATGCATGGTGGGCGTTCCCACACAACAAAGCCTCATAGGAGTGACGCAGTGAAATGCATCAGATTTCGCTGCAACAATTGTAGGACGCCACTGCGTCAGTACCTTACACCTGCCTCAAGGCAAGCGTAAGGGTGACGCAGTGCCACAGGGATAGGCTGGCCCCATGCATTGCTGTAGTTGGGTCATGCTTTTGCCATAACTGCAGCAATGCGTGCTTTTGCGCTGACAGATACATCAGGATTCCAGACGTATCTGTCATTAATTGAGACATGGAGCGCTGAACAGTAAATACAGCGCATCCATGATGTCGCAAGAAGGGCGTAGTGAAAAGTGTTGCAATGCTGTTTTGTCGCAGCGATGCAACACTTTTCATGAATGAGGCCCAGGAATGCGCCCTATCTTATTGATGGTGCGCATTCCTGTCCTGTAGTTCTGTTGCATGGCAGCGCAACAACATTCCTTGCAGCGAAGTCCAGCACCAAAACCTTCTGACATGAGGCCCCAAGTGTTTGCACCATTTTTAAGAACTGCCTGTAACTGCTGCTGGAGGCAGTTTTTTTTTGGTTTTGCACCATATGTGGAATTCCTTGTAAATATCGCAAAGTGGGGTTAGCGGCAGTTTTCACACTGGAACACCTACCTAGCATCTCATCTTCTTTAACTCTCGCTAAAAGAAGTGGCGATCTTAAAAATTCACGTTTTTGCCGGGAAACTGCCGCTAGCCAAGGTTAGTGGCAACTTGTAAATAAGGCGATTTATAAAAAATAAAAAAGCCGCCGTAACGTTAAAAAAATTGACGGTGCAGTGGTGTTAACTCCTTGTAGATATGCCCCATTGCCTCTTAAGTTAAGCCTGACTGCTCTGTGCGAAGCTACTAGAGGGTTAGCACAGGATAATTTAGAGTGGGTTGTGACTTACCATGACTAAAATTGTGGTTCCTGCTTGGACAGGGTGCCTACCTCTGCCAACTAGAAACCCAATTACTAACAGAATAGTTAAGGGTAAAGAAAACTCATGCAGAACACATTGTTGGAAGAGGCAACAAGACTGTGAAGGAACCACCCCTGAGATTGAGTATCGATGTTGCTAAAAAGGGATCCCTATGTATAATAAGAAAGCAAGAGGGAAACAAGACTGTTGAAAAATTGGGATGGAGCGAATGTGAGCATCATTATTTAGTTGCATGCAAAACCTTTTCCAAACTGGAGGTGAGTATTAAAGGCATCTATTAATGTATGTGGTAAGTCAGCTCAGAAAAAGAATGAGACTTAATGTAAAGGCTGAAGAGATGCAAAGTGACCTGTGTTATCCTCTGTAGGATCTTGGAGAATCTAAGAAGAACCCAAAGTGAATGAATATACTGTTGTAAAGAAATAGGCTGATGATTCAGAAATCTTCAGGGGGTTGTGAGAGCGGTTTCCTTTTTGTCTGCTTCAAATGCACTAGTACCAAGCTTACGCTAACATAATCCTGTTTACACTGTCCTCCTTTTTTAATCACTGTCATGAATATTCCACATGATGAGTACTATTATCGGTGTCTCCCTGTTGTAACTAAAGAATTGCAAGCTCTACACGAATACCTGAGAGCGTTCTCAGAGACTTTAACCACACTGTTCTTAATCAAGGACATCCCAACTGTCCCAGGCTATCATTGTACAATGTATCAATTTGCATGCTTAAATAAACTGTGAGAACGACTAAACTCAACGTAATGCTACTTTGAGAGAATACTCAAACGTATTCTGAAGTAAAATGTTTGTTATTGCTAATTCCTTATTGGTGCAAAATCTGAGAACTGTGCATTTGTGTAGGAATGTATGAAAGTCATTCTCTAAAGTCCTAGAAAAGGATATGCTTCCTACTGCACACCGGAACCCCATATTCCCTACCTTTAGAAGGCAAATGTATTCCGGATTTCATGTAGAACTTTACTAAGTTCTTTGCACTTATGATTGTATGCGTTGTTACTAAACTCTGACATATTTCCTGTATTCTGACAATTATTTGTTTATATAAATCTACAAAAACCTTAGCTTGAGTCTATTATTATTGTGATTGTGTCAGCCCTGAATATTCAACTTGTTTAAAGAAATTAATAAACAACAAAAGAGTATGAGGGAAAAAAACTGCAATGAGAAGGCAAAGAAAGCCAATACTACAAAATCAATCAGATTTGTAAAAAGAGCCCTCACTCACCAACCTGGTTGGTGACATGCTTTGGACTCCCACCAGGGAGGTCTAATACCTCCCCAGTGTGCTACAACGCCTGTTTACAGCGGAGCTGGCGATTGAATGTGATGTGTGTTGGTGCGTGTGTATACCACCGGGGCAGTAGGGTCCTGATGAATGCCTGGTGAACATCCCAATAAGGCAGAAACATGTTGACCACATTTTATTCTTTTCACTACTAGGGTTAACTAACCAAATTTGGTACTTAGTTATTACAACCCTTTTTAATTCAATGCCGGGTTTACCATAATAAAGGATTTTGGTTGAAACCTAGACATTTTTTATATTCACTCTGCACACCACTTTGCACCAACACACATCACATTCAATCGCCAGCTCCGCTCCACAGATTTCTTTGTGGACCATCGTTTCCCGTAGAAAAACCTGTTTTTATGTACGTTTTTTGTATAGTACATTTTGAAGATATTAAATAATACAAATATTTACATCATTTTTCTTGGTTGTCTAACTATATTGACTTCAGTTTATGTATGGCTTCCCATGATGAGGTATTTAATATACTTGAATGTGCAAGTCGGGGCTACTGACTTACTTAGTGGGTGGTAACCAGGGCAGGGCCACTACCACCCTTGTAAACTGAATTGTGAGTCTATTGTAAGCATCATTTGTGTGTCTGATATTTTTTTTTCATGCACTGTAGAGGGATTGAATGGGGCAATCAAAGCAAAATTGGCCAAGGCCCATGCTTCCACAACACTTAAATGGCCTGATGCTCTTCCTTTGATGCTGATGAGCAATCAAAATACCCATTGTAAGCAAACAGGACTATCCTTGCAAGGCGTTGATGGGAAGAGCCATGCAAATTTCTTCTGTTCCTGCTACTGCTCTTGTGAATATCTTCTTGAGTACTGGAAGGGATTGACTGATGTGGTGTGTTCTATCTCTCATCAGGTTGATGCTGCTACTCCAACTGTCTGAAACTCCTCAGGGCATGTTTTGAACCCCGGCAATTGGGTTCACATTAACAAACACGTTCGCAAGTCCTGTCTGGAGGAGCACTGGAGAGGCCTTATGTGATCCTGGTCACTAACCCTGCTGTCAAGTCTGCCGAACTGAATACATACCTTGCACACCAAAGGGTAAGACAAGAAAGGGAAGAAGCAGAGCCAACATCTATTAACTCCTCAGGTCACCCTAGGTTTGAAGCTTATGAGGCTTAGGAAGAAGGAGATCTGTCTGAAGGCACACAGTCAACATCAGTATCATTCGGAACAAGAATCCGGTGAAGATGTCAGTATTTCAGCAACTACTGTGATACCGACCACTGGACTTTGAATATGCATTCACCGATATGGTGAAATCTCATGGAAAGCTGAAACAATACCCTCAAAAACAAGAGCACAGGAGTCGGAGGGCAGTATGGTACAAGAAAGGTCTGCCTCCATGAGTGAATCAGCTTTGTCAGAGCAAGAAATCTCAAGCACCTCCAAAGATAGAGATTCGTTTGAGGAAGGACTGGCCATAGGCTACGACAATTCGAAAGAGGCTCTTGACAACTGGAAAAAGACCTGAGATGATAAGAGAAGTTAGTGAGTTAAATGAACCAGAACAAGCTGATCAGCCTGACTTAGTGGACAAAAGCATAGATGTAACTATATCCAAATGACCCAAAAGATAGAGAAAGGTCAATCGAAAGTATTCAGGCCCAATTTTAACATACCTTGCAAAAATCAACTTTGAGTCAGATGATTGCCTGACTGATGTTTGCAAACCTCCCTGAGGCTAAGACCAGCTACGCAAAGAGCTCATCCATGAAAATCACTGACAAACATTGAAAAGGACGAGTAGAGAGCCTGGGCTACAGTCAGAGGGCTTTACAGCGTTAGGCCTCCAGCTGACGCAGAATACAAATCTCTGTAGCTTGCGAGATTGTGTAATGAATGTAGGATAGGGCTTAGAGGACTAACTGCCGCTATTTAAGATTCTGATATTTCCTTGATCTGATTTGAGCTAATATGGCACAGCAATGCTGCAAATTCTTGCTTGTATTTTTGGCGGTTGCCCTTTCTGTCTCTATGTTTGGGTGGCCGTTAGATGTGTATCTATTAGGAGGCATTTCTACTTATACTACGGTGAACATCACTATTAAACTAGTTGTCAGTAAACCAGTATAATAAAATAAGGTTTCACATGTTCCAAAGCATGAGAGTGTTTATAGTTCAAGGTCTGTTTTCTAAAGTTAGCTGAATACTTGAAGATCATGCATATAGACACTGTTATACGTGGTATGTGTTCTTACCTTCCAGCCTCTGCAAATGAAGGGGCAGCATATTTGGATTTACCCGTCCTACTCATTTTCATGTTCTGTTTTCCTAAATCCCTTCTATCACCAAAATTCTGTTAAGCTGTTTTACTCTGATTATGATAAGCTAGTAGAAGATGTAACAATTGTGAATATTGCAAATGTGTATTTGTGGGCTACCGCACATGTTAACTGTTCTTACCAGAATTTTAAATTAAGGGATCGACTTGATATGTAGGATGAAGTTCTTTACTCCTGTAACTAATATGTTCACTACTAACCAAAGATTGAATTTTGTAACTTGTAAAATGAGTAGGGATGAAAGGGCATTTGTAGATTAAATGAATGACAGAATAAGAGTATGTTAGACCTCACAGCCTTAGGGTGGATTTCCCCCAAAGGTTTGCCAACTTCCCTCCATTTTCTGACCTCGTTTTTTGCAGGTTTACCAGTGCTAAAATGCTTGTGCTCTCTCCCCTAAACATGTTAACATTGACTTAACCCCAATTGGCATATTTAATTTACTGTAAGTTCCTAGTAAAGTGCACTACAGGTGCCCTGGGCCTGTAAATTAAATGTTACTACTGGGCCTGCAGCACTCATTGTGACACCCACTTTATTAGCCCTCTTACCATGGCTCAGGCCGGCCATTGCAGAGTCTGTATGTGCATGTTATATTGCCACTTCAACCTGGCAAGATCAACCTTTTGCCAGTCTTAAACCGTCCCTTTTTATACATACAAGTCACCCCTAAGGTAGGACCTGTATGACCCACAGTGCAGGGTGCACTGCATTTAAAAGGGAGGAAATGCACTGTTGAGTTTCACATGGCTTGGTAGTGGAAAACTCCCAATTTATTTTTTCACTATTGCAGGGTCTATCTCTCCCATAGGATAACATTGGGATTACCTTATTACATATTTTAAGTGAAATTCCCAATTGTCAAGAGATGCACTTTTCAAGTTTGTGGTCAGTTGACTCACAATTGTAAATCACGTTATGTTGAAGTTGGATTTTAAGTTAGTTTAGCAAATGCCAATTTTAGAAAGTTTAAAGAAAGTGTGAATTTAGTTGTAATCTTGATACCTCAGGATGAGTCAACAATATGGGGACAAGCAAGTTAATTACCTTGGCCCATGTTTTATTCACATTATTTTTAAGATTCTTTTCATCTGAGTTTCAAATTTTTTGTCATCAAAGGGCCTCATTTTACTTTATACCTGTGCATGAGCATAATAACTGTACTTTTTATCTATACTTGTTTCCGGTCCAGGGAGATCCTGGTTTGGCACTTCGGGGCTGGACTTTACCCTTAAGAAATGGGTTCAAGACTGATTTGCATATGGCTGGGTCCAAACTGGGTTGGAGAGCAAAAGAACGATGGATTAAACCCAGATATTTGTGACTGGGAGTGGATGTGGTCCGTCAGCTAGATTGCCGACTTTGGTGCTGGAAACCAGGGTTCGAGCCTCTGGGTCGCGTCCATATCCTGTGATTCTGGGCAAATCACTTAATCTCCCCGTGCCTGAATGTGTAACGTAACCGGTGCGCATGTAAAGCGCTCCAATACCTTTGGTTCGAGTTTGCGCTATTTAAAATCTGCACAAAAAAATGTTTGCTTTGTTCAGCATTCCGTCCATCATTTGTTTCTTTTGCTTTTATCTATACATACACATCAAGCACGGAACTGTAACATCACATTTCATTTCCAGGTCGTAATGGCCAGATCAAACATTTACAATTCAAATATCCCTGGAACAAAGAGCAGCTTTACTGCCTTTCTAAAGAACACAGTTCACGAGGCCCAGGAGATGAAAGGGTAAAAAGATAATACAACCAGTCCAAGTCCTGAGGAGAACCTTGTAAATTGTAGAAGGTTAGAATCGTGGTGACATTTACCTCTTGGGGCACAGAAAGCCTGCATGAACAGGACACTGTAGTGGATACGTTTGTATTCAATAACTACTCCACTTCAAAACAAGTCAATGCAGTGGTCCCCAAGAGTGTCCAATTACCAAGAGACTCATGAATCATCAAATAATAGTGATATAGTATTTCTGGTTTGCGATAAGAAAAGTTGATGGGTTTTTGAACACTTCCACAACTTTTATGTTTAAATGCACATGAGTGCTATTCCTTTGCATTGTATCTTTTGTGAATTTGGTATTTGTTACATTCTAATAACACTTATTTCATTCATGTAACAGTATGTTGAAATGAAATATGATGTTACAGTTCTGTGCTTGATGTGTATGTATAGATAAAAGGCACAGTTATGCTCATGCACCGGTATAAAGTAAAATGAGGCCCTTTGATGACAAGAAAGTTGCAACTCGGTTGAAAAGAATCTTAAAAATTATGTGAATAAAACAAGGGTCAAGGTAATTAAGTTGATTGTCCTCTTTTTGTCGAGTCATCCACAGGTACAAAGATTACAACTAGATTCACAATTTCTTTATGCTTCAAATGAGTCCCAATCTTGTTTTAAATAAGGGTACAACCTCTTTTTTGTTATTCACTTTTAGAAAGTTGGCATTTACTTACTTTAGCCATTTGGTGCCTGCTGCTTGTCTCTGTTCAGTCTGGGCTGGGTGACAGTTGGGCTTCGTGTATTCGTTCTAGACAGCCACACACAAAGAACACACACAAAGGACACTTAGGTGTGTATTGATGGGCCATCCTGGGTGATGGGAGGGAGGAGCTAGTCACAGCCTCACACTTACATCTTAATAGGCGGTGTCCTGTCCACACACACAGGGCTGCATACCCCCTGTAGTGAATCTGGAGCCAGGGCAGGCAGGTAGAACCTCTGTGCATTTCAAAGCTTTCTTGCAAGTCTTCCCCCCCCCCCCCCACTCACTTTAAAGGCACAACTGGGTATGAGTACTGGACCTCTGACACTATGGTTTTAGTATATGTCTGGACCTATGGAGTCTCTGCCAGGAAGAAGAACTGCTGTGCTGCTGAAAGGACTGCCACACAGCTGGACTCTTGGCCTGCTGAGCTGCCCTGCTGTTCTCTTGCCTGGGTGAGAAGGACTGGACCTGCATCACTAGAACCCAGAGTGACTTCAAGGGCTTTCTAGCTTGCCTCCTGTTCTAAGTCTCAGGGACAGCACAAACTTTGAATTATCCTGCTACAGCACCTGGACTTTGCTTGCTCTACCGAGTGGTGCCAACCTAGTTCTGGACCCTTGGAAGTGGGTATAAATTGCTGCTTTAGCCAGAACCCATGCATCATCATTGGAACCAGTGCATCGTTGCATGGGTGGCAACCATCACATCCTTGTCGAAGCGTGTAATGGAGCTGACACATTTCACTGAGAACCAGTGCATTGCCTTCGAAATCGACACATCGTCTGTTGCGGTAACAATAGCCATGCCTTGCCTTCGGAATTGGTGCCTCGCACTCGGTACCAACGCATTGCGTGGAGAACTTTGATGCATCTCGCCCACTGTGTGGCACAACACCAACGCATCGCTTCAGCTGCACCTTGGATCTTCTTAGACACTATCCCGTATCAAGGTACTGTTGTTCAGCGGGCCTAAGTTGGTCCCTGTATCTGTCCTGCACTCCATTGCGGTCGGCCTGAGGTTTTGACTTTGCCTCGGTCCAACGTGACCAGATATCCCATTTATCACTTATTTCTTCTAAGCAATATTTTACATTTATTCTTTACAAATTTATATCTCAACTTCAACTGGTTGGATTGTTGTCGTTTTGGTCTTGTTTTATTTATAAAATCATAATCTATTTTACTAACCTCGTGTGGAGGCCTTTTGTGGTGTTTTCACTGTGTTACTGTTTGAAGTGTTGCACAAATATTTTACACATTAGCAGCAGTTTTCTTAACGCGGCCTATCACCAAAAACTATTGCCCTGTTAGCGATGTATTTACTATACGTCGCTACATGGCGATAGTTCCAGGTAGCTGCAGTGAAAACTGCCATTAACACTAGCGCAAAGGCGTTCCAAATTCTGGTGTTAGAGGGTGAAAACTGCCAAAAGGCCAATTTGCGGGCAAAAAACTCACGTTGGTCAGCCTAACGTGCGTTTTTTTTGCCTCTAGAGGCAAAAATAGCCTATAAGTCCACCCCCAATGAAAAATAGGAAACAAAACCTATGGAATGCAGATTGGAGCAGCAAGGGCCAAGTGCAGCACAGAACAACCCCCCCCCCCCCCGACCCCCAACAACCAGGATGACCAGCCAGAGTCTCGGGGGAAGAGGAAATCCCAGGGCTACAATCATGAAAAGAGGCGCATCACTGGGCAAAATCAGTGAGCCATCACTTATCGTTGCACACTCCTTGCAACCTTTAACCTGTTATAAAATGTTGCTTTTTTATTGTGTGCCTGTTTGTTTTTTATTTCTCTCTTTCAGGTGCATTTAGTTTGTTCTTCAACATAAGTAACCACTTATTAGGGTGCTGTAACAGTGGTAAGTGCTATAGTTGGTGCTATCACTACCAGTAAGTGTGTGAAATTCTATTTCTTGGTCCTGATGAATTGCGGTTAATCTAACCAGTGCAAGAAACATGTTGACCTTTGTAGCGCCGTCCTAACTACCTTACTGCAGGGAGGCGCGCTTTTTGGTTTTAGTCAAGAGTGGGACCCTGCTTATTAAACTTGTGTTATTTTGGGCCCCTACTACTTGTTTAAAATTTTCTTTGGAGCACACTACACTTAGGGCCCTCACCGGCACTACACCAACCGGCATAAAAGGAATAAAGATCTCCATCAAAAGGCCCCGATAAGGGCGCCGTTCGGGGATTGCAGCGCCGCCCCGATTTGGAGCAGACCTGATGATGAAGCATGACATGTAGCTGGCTGGGTGTGTGAGGGTCTTTTTCCTGAAGGAGGAAATTCCTCCTGACTTTACTGACTAACAGTCCATTGTAGGCCTCTCTTTGTTTAATCACACCCCTTAGGAACAGCATACATCTCTATACCTAGACTTATGATTGGGCCTCGTGTGCTGGACCTGCTCAAAATAGCCCAGTGTTCCTCCTATTATATATAACACTCCTTGCAACACCATGGCATCCAAAATCTTGAAAGCGCGGACAGTCCCCGGGGCCCAAAGGCCTCGCTGGGCCTGCGCCTGGCTCCACGAGTGGGATGCAGGCATGCTGTGGAGTTGCTGGCACGTGGTGGTAGACATTGAGGAGTTGGCGATCACCCTTGCCTGGTGGTAAAGTCTGCCAGGTCACATGGAGACATGTTGCTCACTTGTGTGAGAAGACCGCCTGGTGCCCCTTGGAGCTGTGAACAGTAGAGACGCTCCTGCGCACCAACGTTGGGAGGTCTGCATCACATACCACGCACAACCACTACACCGGGGTGCACGGAGGAGATAACCAATGGCGGGCCACGCCTCTGCATCACAGGCTGGAGGATGTGGCGCTGTCTGGACTCTGTGGAGGGTGAGGACCCTGAGCTGCACCAAACTTGTGTGGCAGGAGCACTGCAACTTCACGCCTAAGCGGGGCGCTGTTGCATCACCTGCATCCGGAGGTTCCCCAGCGGACTTGGCGTTGACTGCTGTACACTGGCTTGTGAAATCCGTGCTGGCTGAGGCTCCTCCTGGCTGAGTCACAGATTTGGAGAGAGTGCAGCGGATTGCGCCACGGTGTCAATGCCCAGGTGAGGAGATGGTGGGATGCGTAGCAGAGGAGGTCCAGGGGTGTGGGTGACTTACCCCCAGTGGCGGCTCATACGCTGTGGCGGAAGAGCGTCGCCCCATGGCTTTTAAGCAGTGGAAACGTAACATGATAACTTACTGATGTACTCATGCTATGTTTCCTTTGCAGGCGGGAGGGTGGGTAGAGCTGCACTACCCATGGATCAGGGCAGGGGCGGAGTGGTATGCCCACTCAAGTGTGAAATGACTGGTCGGCCCACTCAGGCAGCCCAAAGCAGTTATGTGCACTTCCCTGTTCGCAATGAAGGCTGCATTACAGCCTGCATGGAGAACATGCCCAGCCCCTGGCAGAACGTCTCGGCACGGCCCTTAAGAACAATCACAACGCCGCATTGCAGCACTTTGATTGGCTTAGGGGAGGGAGCCTGGCTGCCTGCTTCCTGGTCCTGGCAGCAGACTTGGGATACCAGGAGCACAGAAGACGTGGGACCAAGCCTTGAGGTAAGAAATAAAAACATACATATATATAAAATTTTTACAATCGGCGCTCTCCCCCTTCCCCCCCCCCCCCACTCCCCGTCCAGGGTCCTTTCCGCATTTCCCGCCTCCCAGCTGTCCAGTCCCCCACGCAGCATTACATAATGTCAGCTGCTGCGCGGTCATGCACATCGTGCGTACCACTGGTGCACCAAAGGCAAGCCTGTCTGCATCCGTCCGTCCCTGGAATGCGCCCAGCTCCAAGGACCCTTCCTCTCGGACACTCCTTCACTACGATGCCAGCACCCTCCTTGCCATCAACCCTGGACGCCATACCTCCTGCCATCTCTCAATACTGTAGAATTCTCTTGCACCCTGCGCCTGTCGAAACTGCAAACGCACCTTCTGAGACATCAGTACACCAGCGTGCCTCCTGCCGCCCTGCCGAACAATAGCGCAGCTGACCGGCTCAACTGCATCCTCCTCAACATGCCGTCCCTCCACAAACACCCAACAGAAATCTAGGACCTCCTCTACGCCACCTCTTCAGACATTGCCTTCTTCACCGAAACCTGGACCAACCTCTACTGAGGATCGGACATTGCCATCACCATCCACGATGGCTACAAATTCACTCGCACGGACCACCCCGAGCGGCCAGGAGGAGGCATTGCCATTGTCTGGAAAAGGCACACTCCGACTGACCACGCACTCTGATGACCCGACGGTGACCATGGAACACCTCCACTTCCAGATCTGGACCAACCCCAACACCACCCTCCCCAGCACCCTCATCTACAGGCCCCCGTGCCATGAACCCTTATTCACCGATGCCATTGTGGACCTCATCGCACCCATCCACTCCCATCCACAGACTAAATCCTACTCGGAGACTTCAAGTTCACTTGGACATCCCCAGTGACCAGAACACCACCCCCCTCCTGGGGAACCTCTCCAACATCGGACTCAAGCAGCTAGTCACCGTAGCAACCCACATAGCCTGACACGCATGCGAGCCCATCTTCTCCACCAGGGGGAACTTCAACTACAGCCTCACCACAGGACTCTCCTGTACCGACCATTATTGTTTACATCATGCCTTCACCACAACCACCGTACACCATCGCCATGATTGCCCCCCTCACGTCGCAAAAGACACACAATTGATGGAAGGAATGCTGAACAAATCAAAACATTCACCCCCAGTCAAGAGATCTGGGTTAAATCCATCATTCGTCTGCTCACCTTGCCACCCCAGTTTGGACCTGGCCATATGCAAATCAGTCTTGACCCTGTGCCTCATGGGAACAGTCCAGCCCGAACTGCCAAGCCAGGTCCTCCCTGGACCGCAAACATGCATCCTAGGACCGACTGGATCAATGCCACCAAATAACTTCGCGGCAACTCCCTCAGCACCACTTCTCCGCCAATGCTTACAGACACCAACACTGCAGCGCGCAACCTCCACCGATGGATCTCCAACTGAGCCAACACCTTGGCACCCCTCAAGAAAAGAACATGCAAACAACACTCCAGGAAGGCCAACTGGTTTACTCAAGCCCTCCACTAGTCCAGCCCCACCTGCAGACGTCTCGTGAAGAGATGGAGCCACAACATCAATCAACTCCGCAACACGGTCAGCTTTGCACAATGGTGCAAGGGTGGCTGTGTTGGCACATGGCAGCCATTGTGTGCCAACTTAGGGGGAAAAGACAGGAGGCTTATTCATGAGCCCCTTCTGACAGTTTCACCCCGCCAATGTGTCATTTCCTTCACGTACTTGCAACATGATTCTTGCACCACGTTGTGCCGTATTTGCAAAGTGACGCATCTAGGCATATGCGTGACCTTGTGAAGCCCTGTGCTAGATTATACCTGCATCAGGTATGATGTATGCATGGTGGGCGTTCCCACACAACAAAGCCTCATAGGAGTGACGCAGTGAAATGCATCAGATTTCGCTGCAACAATTGTAGGACGCCACTGCGTCAGTACCTTACACCTGCCTCAAGGCAAGCGTAAGGGTGACGCAGTGCCACAGGGATAGGCTGGCCCCATGCATTGCTGTAGTTGGGTCATGCTTTTGCCATAACTGCAGCAATGCGTGCTTTTGCGCTGACAGATACATCAGGATTCCAGACGTATCTGTCATTAATTGAGACATGGAGCGCTGAACAGTAAATACAGCGCATCCATGATGTCGCAAGAAGGGCGTAGTGAAAAGTGTTGCAATGCTGTTTTGTCGCAGCGATGCAACACTTTTCATGAATGAGGCCCAGGAATGCGCCCTATCTTATTGATGGTGCGCATTCCTGTCCTGTAGTTCTGTTGCATGGCAGCGCAACAACATTCCTTGCAGCGAAGTCCAGCACCAAAACCTTCTGACATGAGGCCCCAAGTGTTTGCACCATTTTTAAGAACTGCCTGTAACTGCTGCTGGAGGCAGTTTTTTTTTGGTTTTGCACCATATGTGGAATTCCTTGTAAATATCGCAAAGTGGGGTTAGCGGCAGTTTTCACACTGGAACACCTACCTAGCATCTCATCTTCTTTAACTCTCGCTAAAAGAAGTGGCGATCTTAAAAATTCACGTTTTTGCCGGGAAACTGCCGCTAGCCAAGGTTAGTGGCAACTTGTAAATAAGGCGATTTATAAAAAATAAAAAAGCCGCCGTAACGTTAAAAAAATTGACGGTGCAGTGGTGTTAACTCCTTGTAGATATGCCCCATTGCCTCTTAAGTTAAGCCTGACTGCTCTGTGCGAAGCTACTAGAGGGTTAGCACAGGATAATTTAGAGTGGGTTGTGACTTACCATGACTAAAATTGTGGTTCCTGCTTGGACAGGGTGCCTACCTCTGCCAACTAGAAACCCAATTACTAACAGAATAGTTAAGGGTAAAGAAAACTCATGCAGAACACATTGTTGGAAGAGGCAACAAGACTGTGAAGGAACCACCCCTGAGATTGAGTATCGATGTTGCTAAAAAGGGATCCCTATGTATAATAAGAAAGCAAGAGGGAAACAAGACTGTTGAAAAATTGGGATGGAGCGAATGTGAGCATCATTATTTAGTTGCATGCAAAACCTTTTCCAAACTGGAGGTGAGTATTAAAGGCATCTATTAATGTATGTGGTAAGTCAGCTCAGAAAAAGAATGAGACTTAATGTAAAGGCTGAAGAGATGCAAAGTGACCTGTGTTATCCTCTGTAGGATCTTGGAGAATCTAAGAAGAACCCAAAGTGAATGAATATACTGTTGTAAAGAAATAGGCTGATGATTCAGAAATCTTCAGGGGGTTGTGAGAGCGGTTTCCTTTTTGTCTGCTTCAAATGCACTAGTACCAAGCTTACGCTAACATAATCCTGTTTACACTGTCCTCCTTTTTTAATCACTGTCATGAATATTCCACATGATGAGTACTATTATCGGTGTCTCCCTGTTGTAACTAAAGAATTGCAAGCTCTACACGAATACCTGAGAGCGTTCTCAGAGACTTTAACCACACTGTTCTTAATCAAGGACATCCCAACTGTCCCAGGCTATCATTGTACAATGTATCAATTTGCATGCTTAAATAAACTGTGAGAACGACTAAACTCAACGTAATGCTACTTTGAGAGAATACTCAAACGTATTCTGAAGTAAAATGTTTGTTATTGCTAATTCCTTATTGGTGCAAAATCTGAGAACTGTGCATTTGTGTAGGAATGTATGAAAGTCATTCTCTAAAGTCCTAGAAAAGGATATGCTTCCTACTGCACACCGGAACCCCATATTCCCTACCTTTAGAAGGCAAATGTATTCCGGATTTCATGTAGAACTTTACTAAGTTCTTTGCACTTATGATTGTATGCGTTGTTACTAAACTCTGACATATTTCCTGTATTCTGACAATTATTTGTTTATATAAATCTACAAAAACCTTAGCTTGAGTCTATTATTATTGTGATTGTGTCAGCCCTGAATATTCAACTTGTTTAAAGAAATTAATAAACAACAAAAGAGTATGAGGGAAAAAAACTGCAATGAGAAGGCAAAGAAAGCCAATACTACAAAATCAATCAGATTTGTAAAAAGAGCCCTCACTCACCAACCTGGTTGGTGACATGCTTTGGACTCCCACCAGGGAGGTCTAATACCTCCCCAGTGTGCTACAACGCCTGTTTACAGCGGAGCTGGCGATTGAATGTGATGTGTGTTGGTGCGTGTGTATACCACCGGGGCAGTAGGGTCCTGATGAATGCCTGGTGAACATCCCAATAAGGCAGAAACATGTTGACCACATTTTATTCTTTTCACTACTAGGGTTAACTAACCAAATTTGGTACTTAGTTATTACAACCCTTTTTAATTCAATGCCGGGTTTACCATAATAAAGGATTTTGGTTGAAACCTAGACATTTTTTATATTCACTCTGCACACCACTTTGCACCAACACACATCACATTCAATCGCCAGCTCCGCTCCACAGATTTCTTTGTGGACCATCGTTTCCCGTAGAAAAACCTGTTTTTATGTACGTTTTTTGTATAGTACATTTTGAAGATATTAAATAATACAAATATTTACATCATTTTTCTTGGTTGTCTAACTATATTGACTTCAGTTTATGTATGGCTTCCCATGATGAGGTATTTAATATACTTGAATGTGCAAGTCGGGGCTACTGACTTACTTAGTGGGTGGTAACCAGGGCAGGGCCACTACCACCCTTGTAAACTGAATTGTGAGTCTATTGTAAGCATCATTTGTGTGTCTGATATTTTTTTACAGTGAAATATAAGCTTGCATCAAAAGTTGTATAATTATATGTAAATGTTTCCAAAAATTCACATAATTATGCAAAAGAAAAATGTGTATTTTGCATATCCCTACTAAGAATTCTTTGCTGTGGGTGCACATTTTGTTACTAAGGGCAGGCCTTTATACAGGTGGACTAGAATCCTATGCTGTACAAATCATAAACAGACACTTAAGTTAATTTACAAAAAATACTGAGAAAAGGGAGAATGGAATACTTAATATTTCTTACAAAAACAATGGTTTCTGTTGGTCGTTCTGCAGTAGGTGGGTGCCTGGCCAGTGTTCAGGCTCTATAGCCAACCTCCAGTGCACACAGCCAGAAGCTGTGTGCAGCGGGTCTTGACCGTAAGGCTGGGCATAAGTATGGTTAATACAAATACATTCACTGAAAAAATAAAGTTTGAAGTGACATTATAGTTAAATATGGTAATTTGTTCTTAGCTTATATTGAAAAAAAACTCAGATATTCACTGAAAAAGAGGTTAAAATGACACTATGTTTAGATGTTGAGATAAAAAAAAAAGAATGTTTTGAAAAACAAAAAACATTTAATTTGGCAGTTAAAGTTTAGTGAAGTAATTATAAATACTATAACTTGCACCGTTGTCAAGCACTGCTTATGACGACACGTTACATTGCTCTTAACATTTTAAATGACATAACTGATGACCTCTCTAATATCCATACATCCAGTCATTGTTACAGTGTCCTGTAGGTTTTATGGAGTTGAAGGAATTCAACACACTACACCTGTTCCCAGTTTTCTATCACAGATTAAGTGAAAATGGACATAAACTTTCACAACATGGTAGACACATAGTACATCTATAAAGTTACCCACGTGTGACGGATGTTACACTCTTTTTACTGGTGTTCACCCACTTAAACAAAATACCTCCATATTCTTTAATGAGGTCACTCCCTTTTTAAACCTAAAACACCCTCCATAAAAGAGTTTGTACTTGAAGGGCTCAGTCTCTTAACAAATTCACATGATCTGTATCTTTAAAGCAAGAGGTTGACAGTTATGCCACTGATAAGGAACCTTCTGCCAGGCTTTATGGACAACCCTTCAAAGTTTGGTAAAATACACTGCACACATTGCTGCAATGTGCACAATGGCATACAACATTAGAACCTTGCTTACAACCTCAGCATGCATTAAACCACCTCTAAGAGGGTCTCCTTATATTCTACATTATTCAGCAATATGCAATGCTTGAAAATATTCAGCAACGTTTTGGAAATAAACATCCACACCATAAAAAACATCCTTGTTACGTAGAATTTGCCTTTAGCACTCTATTACAACTGTTTAACATGGGTACATGCCCAGACATCCGTCGGTGGATAATCTAGTGTCTACAGAAGCTTTGAATTTTTCCACAGATTATTTGCAAAAAAGACACAATTTACATTGAAACATGCATCTACAGCACATAGCAGGAGTGCTCAGCCTTTACTTATTAAACATGGTGTACTGCTTGTAGCCCAAACCTTACTGTTTTGTAAATTGTGCACCATATAACTTTCAACATGCATAACCACACAACCTTACGCTATTTTCATCCTGTGCAACCACTCATGCACACTCTAACTCTATGCTGTAAATTAATATAGGCCCTCCAGTAAAAAAGTTCCTATTTAAAATAATACGAGGGCTTATTTCGCGGGGCACTAGACTTCGATGCCCCCTGTCCCCGCTATTATATGCTTTAGCTTCTGAGCCCTTGCTGAGAGCACTGCGGGAATATCATGGCCATAGCAGGGATGTGGAATTCCTATAGCCCGTCGCCCAGGACATATTGTTTGGGGTCAAGGGCAACACGTTTTCATGTGTATTTTGTCCTTGGGACAAGTAGGCCCAACCCCCTGAAGCACAAACCCTTTGGCTGCCATTTTGCTGTACTACATTATGGATCAGGGAAGGACACTGTCTGCAGTTAAGGTAATATTTTTGCCCATCTGTTAATGCTGTTTAAACTTGTATTTATGGTTGATTAATTGAAAGCCTTTATTGTTAGGGTGAGCGCTCTAAGTAAATGTTGTAAGCTCCGACTGCACTATTGACAGTGCTTCCAGTATAAAAATGTGTACACACGTTTTCAAAGTATAGCGATATGAGGCTATGTATAATGCTCCCAGAATGCTCTCTGATTTGATGCAAATGTTTGCAAAAGCTTGAAAGCTAGATTGAGGATGCTTTGCTTTTTAAAAAAAAGTTCATAAAAAATGAAAGCAATAAATCTTTTTTTTTTTTTTTTTGTGCTAAACCACTGTAAAATTTCAGGTGCCATTTCTTTGCAGCATCATTTGGTAACATGTGTGGATGCATGCTAGTATTTCCCAAAAATATTCATAATGGAAAACCAGTGTAACCAATTTCAATAAGATTATGGGAAACAAAAATAAACAAGCATTGGCAGCCAGTAGGTCTGAAATTGGTGGTCCGCTTTTTAGTTTTGGTCGATGAGTGACTTGTTTTGGCACAGTTTTTGCATAACCTAATTGGTGTGGGAGCTGCCGGCCCTCACCATTATAACAAACGTTGGCAACAGCAAAAATTGTTTTTTGGTCTCAAAAAGCAGACACTGCCACATTAGTTACTGGCACTGAACAAAACTACTTTGTGTGCCGATATGCTCCTTGGGAAAGAGCAGAATACTGTCACTCACAGTGAAGCCAGCAGATACTGAGAGAGAGACTGAATTTTAATAAATACAAAAGGTCATGGTCAGTGCCAGACCAAATTAGGAGCCCAATTATTAAACAAAGTCTCAAAAGTGCACCCATAGTATATGTCCATGCATTAAGTGCAGCTATAGAGCTTTCGTGGATTCCCAAAAATTTACAGAAGGAGGACAAGAAAAAGTACTCCTAGAAAATATTTGAACTGCATTTTAGTATGTGCAAATTTGCATGTGTAGACTGCTCTTGCGAAAATCTGAGTGTTTGCAAGTTCACTTTCCCTCCAAACATTTTTTTCCCTAACCTTGGAGGAAGGTTTACGTCTGCATTGTCAGGAGTAAATTTCCCAAAATTTTCAGTATGGGTTGTTGAAAACCCTTCAAACATGCAAGTTAGTAGGTTTGCACAGAATCAACAGGGTATTCTAACTCGAACTATTGCTTACCAGTACCTTCAGCCCCAGTACGTAGATCTGCGGAAGCGTGGCAACATAAGGGGATTGCAAGCATTCAAACACTACTATTGTATGAGGCCAGGCATAATCAGAGAGGCTATATAGAGTTCTTATATAATGAGATTGCTGACATAATTTGTCGCTGCACTACATGGCACCAAAGGGGCAAGTGGAGTTTTTTTACAGGACAAGTAGATTTATGAAGCAACCTGCCCCATGGACAAGTAGATATTTTATTAAATTCCACACCCCTGCCATAGGGGCCTTCGCTTCCCTAACTATAATTTAATAATGTCACCCTATGTGGACAATGCGCTTTTGTATATTAGAAACCCAGAAATACATCTCTCTCTTGTTATTCGTGAGGTGCTGCGATATGGTGGGCTATCGGGGTTGAAAATCAATTGGGACAAATCTTTGATTTTCCCGTTGATGCCTAGCACGACTCCCACACAGTTAATTACCCTTTGCAGTGGACCTCTGACCCGGTCCGCTACTTGCGGATTCAAGAAAATTCGGATGCTGACCTTGTAATCCGAGCAAATTATGGTAGATCAATTACCAAGTTGAGTGATGTCGATCGCTGGATTAGTCTCCCGCTCTCGCTGGTGGGGAGGGTCTCCTTGATGAAGATGGTGGTGTTACCCCGCTTTCTCTTTCTTTTAGTTAATATCCGTATAGTAGCTCCTAGTCACATGTTTAAGGAATTACGTGTACTGATGACTAGACTAGCCTGGGCGGGTAAAATGCCACGGGTTTTGCTGGACACCCTCATGTTGCCATGCTCTGCTGGTGGTTTGGGTGCTCCAGATTTTGATCTTTATTACCGGGTCGCACAGGTGTCTCACGCACATGCCTGGGTTCATGGTCCCAAGAATATTCCACATCTTCATATAGAGAAGGTTGCTGCTGCCCCTGAGCCATTACCTTGGTTCTTAACCAAAGCCCCATACAGGCGTTGCAGGGTTCTGGACTCAGTGAATTCAGTGGTACATGCATGGCACGTCCTCCTTGGGATGTTCGCTGAAGCTTAATTGTATTCGCCTCGAATGCGAATTGAGTGGTGTCACTGGTTCACTGTTAGCTCAGAACGAGGCCTGCTCCAATCATTGCAAAGTCTAGGTATGTCTGAGATGGGCGATCTCTTTAAAAACGTCAGAATGGATACCTGGGATGAAGCAATAGTGGAGAAGGAGATGCCTTCTGCGTTAACACAGTTTCAGGTCTTCAGAACGAAACATGGTCTCCAGGCGGTGCTGGGAGATGAGCTGGCGGAACCTAGTGAAACTCCTCCTCTATCCATCCTACTCCGCTCCCAGTCCCCTATTAAATTAGTCTCTAAACTATATGCTTTGGCCTTACTTGAAGGCTCGATTAGCATGGCAGGTTGATATTGGGAAGCAACTCCCGGACGATATCTGGGTTTATTGTTACGAGGTCACTCGTAAGGTCTCTCTAAACGGCAGACATTGGCTGGCGCATTTGAAGTTTTTGAATAGGGTTTATTATACACCAGAACGCCTATACAGATATGGGTTGCATGAATCTGACGGCTGCGAGCGCTGTGACATGCCGTGAGCTGGTCTTTACCATCTGGCATGGTAGTGTCCCCCTGTTGCTGATTTTTTGGAGTCACATCTTTGCATCGCTGACTGAGATTGTCGGCATATCTATCACACCTGATCCGTTACTAGCGCTGCTAGGCTACATGAAACCTCTGCAGAAAAAAGTGCGCAAACTGATCGCCATGGGCTTACTTTTAGCTAAGCGTAGACTCGCAGTGAGATGGATGCGAGGGCCTGTACCAGCAGTGGCTGAATGGGAAAAATATATAGTGTATTGTAACACTCAGTCGGACGTCTACAACGAGCTGCTTCCGCCCTGTTCCCGACCATTGAGTTTTTGGGGTCTCTTTACACAATATCGGGAGTCCCGCCGGGGAGAGGCTGAAATGCAGGATGACTAATGTTTATATTTCTTTATTGCTTAATACATATCTACTGTGCAGGTATTGCACCAGGGTTGACATTCTCCATCCCATCTACAGGAGACACGTTTGCTTGTCCAACTGGTCCGGCTTGCCCTGGGAAGTGTTGTCTTATTGGCTGTCGTGAATTATACCCCACTGTGTCCGTCGCCCTCTTTATAATTTTTACAGTCTGTTGCTGGATAGCGTATAATGTATGTGACCTGTTCTCTTATTTTTGCCTGTGATTGAGATTTGTATTTTTGTATTCTTGCAAAATTTATAAATAAAATAAAAATAATAATACGAGGGCTTATGAGGTAAAGAGAATAGCAGAATCTAGGCTGGTGTCATTTGGATGTCATCAATGATGCCATTTGAAATGTAATCAGTGATGTCCCACTGATGTAATTTAACATGTCATGAGTGATGTAATATGTGAAGTCATAAGCAGTGCTTGACTAAGCTCAAGTTAAAGTTAGATAACTAAACTATAACTGGAAAATTGGGTATTATTTCAGTTTCTTAAACATTAGTTCTTATCTAATTTTAACACCTAAATATAATGTCACCTTAACCTTTGTTTTTTCAGCAAAAAATAATACACACACACACACACACACACACACACCCACCACCACCGCCGCTGCCACCGCCACCGCCAGAAACAGACTCCAGCACGCTCAGGCTTGCTATGGAGAGATTTTATTTTTGGCCACACACAACTAGGTAACTCATTCCGATTGCGCAAGCAGTCTTTGTCAAACCTGAAGTTGCCGCCATCTTTTTGCTTTTTATACCATCTACAAGGTTTCAACAGAGTTAAAGTGACAGTGCATCATTTTAAATAAAGTTTCAACAAAATTTAAGGTGACAGTGCAACATTTCAAAAACCAAGGTGACATATGCAATCCTGATCACAGAACCCAATGGCATTGTGCGAATGAGCGTTATCACTGTAGTGCCATATTAATATTTATAATATACAACGCAAGTTAACGGCGGCATTTCATTTGTAAACATTACAAATGCATTAAAAGTTATTCAAATGCATTTAAAATTACATTTGGTCCAAAATTAATTTGCCATATTTGTACTACAAGACCCAAAGTTCCGGGCCAAATGAACAAGTTACTTACCTTCGGCAACGCTTCTTCTGGTGGATACAGTATCTACCTGTGGATTCCTCACCTTGTGAATATCCCCTGCGCCAGCAACATTCAGAATTTTTTCGTAGTTCTCCACGCCGACGAGGACGACGTCACAGAAGCACTGCTCCGCACGCGATGCGGCTGACGTCACTTGGGCCATAAGAGGACCTCGTCGGCCTTTTTTTCGTGCCTTCGAGGCACACGGACGGACCAACAACAATATATATACAGTATACACAGTACATAATATTCAAACCAACACACACAGTGTGAAGTCAATGCAGGAACGCAAAAGAAATAACACACTTCCTTTGACAGTAACAGATACATCTGTCACATTATCACTACTGTAGGTATACAAGGGTGGACAACGGGGAGGTGGGTGCATCAGTGAGGAAACCACAGGCAGCTACCGTATCCACCAGAAAAAGCGTTACCGAAGGTAAGTAACTTGTTCTTCTGATGGATACATCTGCCAGTGGATTCCTCACCTTGTGAATAGATTCCCACAGCAGTCCCCACTCCCGGAGGAGGGTGTCCACCCTTCTATACCAAAAAGCCCTGAAGGACGGAATGTGTAAAGTGTCCGTCCCTCCTCTCCTCCGTATCTAAGCAGTAATGCTTCGCGAAAGTGTGGCGGGAGGCCCAAGTTGCCGCTCTACATATGTCCTCTACAGGAACACCTCTAGATAAGGCAGATGTAGAAGACTTTGCCCTGGTAGAAGGAGCTCTTATACCCTCTGGAGGTTCCTTACCGGCCAAAGAGTAACAGATCTTGATGCACAAGATAATCCATTCCTGCAGCCAATGAAGCCCACGAAGAGCTGGTCATCCACTCGAAAGTCTTTAGTTCTATTGAGGTAAAAACTCACCGCCCTTTTAGGACCAAGCGGTGAAGCCGCTCCTCCTCCTTGGAAGGGTGAGGGGGAGGATAGAAGGTAAGAAGGGTAATGGACTACCCCAGATGGAAAGGAGTTACCACCTTAGGCAGAAAAGCAGCCCTGGTCCTGAGTACCATTCTTTCAGCATGAATGGTCAAGAACGGGGGTTTAGAACTCAGAGCTTGAAGCTCACTTACCCTCCTTGCCGAGGTAATGGCAATGAGAAAAAACTGTTTTAAAAGACAATAGCCTTAAGGGACACTTGTGCAAGGGTTCAAAGGGAGAACCCATCAAGTAAGTTAAGAAAAGATTTAAGTCCCATTGAGGCACAAGAAATGGAGTGGGCTGAAATTTGTTGGTAAGGCCCTTAATGAACCGTAACACAATAGGTGATTTAAACAAGGACGGCTGACCCGGCAAGCAAAGAAATGCAGACAAAGCCGATAAATAACACTTCACAGTAGCTATAGCAAAACCTTACTGAGCAAGAGAGAGAGCAAACTGAAGGATGTTGGATAAACGAGCCCTCAAAGGGTCAATAGACTTCTCCCCACACCAATGGACACATTTGGACCACCTATAGGAATAGATAGACTTGGTGGAGTGACGCCTGGCAGACAAAATCACATCCACCACGTCAGGCGGGAGAGAAAAAGAATTCAGGTTGCCCCGTTCAATCCCCAGGCATGAAGGTGTAAGCTCAGGAGGTGGGGGTGTAGAACCTGTCCCTGCGACTGCGAGAGGAGGTCTGCCCTGAGAGGGAGACGGAGCAGAGGGCATGAGGAGGGGTGGAGAAGATTTGTATACCACACCCTTCTTGGCTAATCCGGGGTGATCAATATGACTTGGGCCTGGTCTTGGCGAATCTTCCTCAGAACCCGAGAAATCAAGGGTATGGGAGGAAACGCGTAAAGGAGATGTGAGTCCCATCTCAACTGAAACGCGTCCCCCAAAGCTCCCTGCATCGGATACTGGAGACTGCAGAATGACGGGCAGTGAGCGTTCTTGTGAGTGGCAAACAGGTCCACCCGAGGAGTTCCCCACGTCCGAAAGACGTGACGAACCACCTCCGGATGGAGCCTCCACTCGTGGTCGGCAGAGAACTGCCGACTAAGACTGTCTGCACACACGTTCAGAACTCCGGCCAGATGATTTGCCATCAGTCAAATCTGATGATCCTGAACCCAGAACCAGAGACGCAGAGCCTCTCTGCAGAGACAATGCGACCCCACTCCTCCCTACTTATTGACATACCACATCGTGGTAGTGTTGTCCGTCAGGACTTGAACCGACTGACCTCGAAGGGAAGGAAGGAAGGCCTTGAGTGCCAAACGTATCGCCCGCAACTCCAAAAGGTTGATGTGAAGCAACCTTTCCTCTGGAGACCAAAGACTCTTGATCTCCAGATCCCCCAGATGCGCACCCCACCCTAAAGTGGATGCATCTGTTATCACTGTGGCCACCGATGGAGGTAGATGGAAGGGCTATCCTTGAGACAGATTGCCCTCCACGCTCCACCAAGACAGATCCGCTGCAGCTTCTCTGGAGATCCTCACAGACTCCCTGAGATCTCCGTTGTGCTGATACCACTGCCTGCGGAGGCACCACTGGAGTGCCCTCATGTGCCACCGTGCATGGTTGACCAACAGAATGCAGGAAGCAAACTGACCGAGCAGACGAAGGACCTTCAGGACTGGAACGACCGCTCCATTATAAAACAAGGGAATCATTTCCTATATGTCGAATCCTTTGTGGAGGTGGGAATGCTCGACACACAGTAGTGTCCAGTACCGCCCCTATGAACAGGTTGCGCTGAGAGGGCACCTGGTGAGATTTGGGCACGTTTATCGAGAAACCCAATTTGTGCAACAGCTGAGTTGTAACCTGCAGGTGATGAAGCACCTTCTCTGGCGACTCCGCTTTGATCAGCCAGTCGTCCAGTTAGGGGAAAACTAGAATCCCCGACCTTCTGAGATGGGCTGCCACCACTGCCATCACCTTGGTGAAGACTCGAGGTGCAGTAGTAAGACCAAACGGGAGAACCGCAAACTGATAATGTTGCGAACCTACCGTAAAACGGAGATACTTCCTGTGTGATTCCAGGACCGGAATATGAAAATACGTATCCTGCAAGTCGATCGACACCATCCAGTCCTCCTGTTGCACTGCTTGAAGAACCTGCGCAGGGGTGAGCATCTTTAACTTCTCCTGCTTCAGAAAAAGGTTCAAGATCCTGAGATCCAGGATTGGACGTAGCCTGCCATCCTTCTTGGGTATCAGGAAATACCGGGAGTAGCATCCCTGACCCCTTTCCTGCTCTGGAACCACCTCTATTGCACCTTTTTTCAGTAATGTAAGGACTTCCTCCTGCAGGAGAAGGTGCTCATCTGAGCAAGTACCTTGGCAAGGAGGGTAATTTAGAGAGAATTCCCGAAAGGGAAGAGCATACCCATTTTCCACAAGATTTAGAACCCAAAGGTCTGTAGTGACCGATTCCCAATCTTGCAGAAATGGGTAAGCTGCCCCCCCCGTCCGCCACCCCACAGGACCAACATGATCCAGAATGGTGGATCTAGGGCTGCTTTGCAGTGGTAGGAGAGAGGGAGGTAGAGGAGGAGGAGGAGGAGAGTGGTCAACCTCTGTTCCTGTCCCTGTAGGTCTTATACAGGGTATTTTGCTGCTGCTGAGGCTGCCTGTAGGTCCGAAAAGATGACCTCCCAAAATCTCTGTACCTTCTGAAAGAGGAACCTCTAGGCTGCGCCTGCAGGCCCAGAGACTTAGCTGTGGCTTTGCTGTCCTTGAACCTTTCCAAGGCTGCATCTGCTTTCTTCCCAAACAGTCCAGAACCATCAAAGGGTAGATCTAGAAGTGTTGCCTGCACATCTGGAGAGAACTCAGACGACTTAAGCCAAGCATTTCATCTTGTGGCAACCGAAGAGCCCATGATCCTGGCACGGAGTCCGCAGTGTCCAAACCACTCTGAATAACCTGTCGTGCAGCTGCTTGAGTGTCCGACAAGACCTCATTAAAATGCTGCCTGTCTTCCTCAGACAATTTAGGAGCCAGCTGTTTTGCAGAATCCATCAGGGCATTTGTGGACTTCAAGGCCATACTTTCTGAGGAGAACACCTTCTTGGCCGATTGGTCAAGCTTCTTAGACTCTCTATCACTAGGAACTTGAGGAAAAGCTCCAGAAGACTTCTTCGAACAGGCAGCTTGAACCACCAGACTCTCAGGAGAAGGATGGGATGTTAGGAAGTCCGGATCTCCTGGAGCCGCCCTGTACCTCCTAGCAACAGATTTAGACACTGCTGGAGCCGAAAAGGGCTTACGCAAATCTCCATAACTGGCTCAGTGATTGGCATCATTAAAAGGAAGCAAAGGTTCTACCACAGTGGATGGGGAATGAAGAACCTCTGTCAAGTTGTTGGACTTAAATTCAGCCGTTTGGAGCTGCAAGTCTAAGAACTTCGCTGCCTTCCTTATGACTGTGTGGTAAAGAACCACATTTTTAGAGGGAGCATCTGAAGGAGGAGAAAGCTCCCATTCTGGGGACATATCAAGGCCACTTGTCTCCTTTAATTCTTCAAATAAGTCATCTGACTCTTGAAGTTCACCCTCTTCCATTTCTTCTGCCTGATACCTCTGCTCTTCCAAAATCCTCTGCGCCTCCCGCCTGGATCTTATCCTGGGAACCGGCGTCTGCGGCGCCACACACGAATCCGACGGCGCTGGAGCCGGCGTCGAACACGGATCCGGAGGCACAGCCTGAGTCGAATGAGGTCGAGCTGGAGATGAAGGGAACGGCGTCGACTTCTTCGGTGCCGGGAAATGCCAGGACGGCGCCGCTGGAAGGAAAGGCATAAAGGGAGCCTGAGCATAGGCCTGAGGAACCCCCAAATTAAAGGCCATTGGACCCATGGGACCCAAAGGTGCTCCAGAGGGGTACATTGCTCTTGAAAAGACACCATACATGGCATTCAAGTAATGCGATGGGTCTTGACCAGGAAAAGGCGATGGTGGAGCCAATGGAGTCGAAGACTCATCAGGAATCTGAGCCTCTTCCACCGGAGCCGGAGAATGTGTCGGCGTTGGAGATGGAGCCGGAGCTGAAGAACGCTCCAGAGAAGCTGCAGGCGAGGCCGGACAAACAGGTGAAGCCGGATTCGAAGGAGAAGGTGAAACATAGTCCTTACGACGCCAAGGAACTGGAGAAGTCGATTTAGGAGCCGTCTCCTTATCTGAACGGCGCCGAGAGCCGTGCCTCTTCTTCTTATGCTTCTTTGATCTTGAAGCATGACCCGAAGTCGACTTCGAACCCGACCTCAACCTCGATGTGGACCTCGACCTCAATCGCCTTCGACCTCTCTTCTCCTTCCTCATCTTTGCTATGAACAGCTTGGCCTCTCTCTCTCCTTTAAAGCCTTCGGGTTCATTTTACGGCAGCAAGAGCATCCCTCGGCGTCGTGATCCGACGACCGGCACCAGACACAATCTTCGTGCGGATCCGTGATGGACATATGTCCTCTGCACTCTCTACAGGGCTTGAACCCTGACTTCCTCGACGACATCTTCAGGAAAGAGGCAAGAGAGGACCAGAAACAATCCAGAAAAACAAAGTAACCAGACAAGCTACGGAGAGTCCCAGAAAACCGTTAGCGTCGACGGCATGGAAAAAAGGGAACTGACGTCATCACGCCGACGAGGTCCTCCTATGGCTCCAGTGATGTCAGCGGAGCCGCGTGCGGAGCCGTGCTTCTGTGACGTCGTCCTCATCGTGCAAATGCAATGTAAATTGGAACTGTGTCCAACTATCCCACAGTTATTTGATCATCTGTTTGTTCTCACTGATTTGGAATGTGAGAAATTTCAATAATATTAAATGGAATTAATTTAAATTATTGAACTCATTCATTTACTTATCATTGTGAGAGCTTTCTGAGCATCAACCATAAGTACATCATCTTTCCTCTGGATCACCCGACAATCAATCGTCATCTTTCTTTGTCTCTTTACAGATGGACATGTAGGTCTTCCTCAGTGTTATGCCCATTAGAGGATCTTACTATTAAAACGTAAAATGTATCTTGATTCAAGTTGTCTCAGGCACCTTTCTCTATTACCTCCTCTCAACCTTTGTGGCACTTGATTTAGTACAAAGTATTTCAGATCTTCCAACTTGTTGTCATGAAACTGCTGGAAATGTCTGGCCATGGGGTACGCCTGATCCCTGTTATTAATGACTCTAATGTGTTGTAGGATCCGCTGATGCACTGGTAAAATTGTACTGCCTATATACATTTTAAAACAACTGCATCTAAGAAAATTAGTTACTTACCTGTAACTACGGTTCTCCAGTATTGGTATCTTTCATAGATTCACATGCTTGTATCATCCCCGTCGTCATAGTGGGAGTCCCACTGCATATATACACAGTACAGAATTACCATAGGCTGCCATGCAATGAACAGTCAGTGCCATAGCCTATCTACCTTCTTTTGTAAAAAGAACCAAAACCAATCAACAGCCAATCAGGCGACAACACCCTCTAGAACAATCCCAAGAGAGGCTAGGTTCCTCAGATTTTCCAGCACAAGTGTGCCAGTATAAACCTTAGAGAATAAAGTAAACCTCTCCGGGTAGGAGGGTGGGTCGCATGTTAATCTATGAAAGATACCAATACTGGAGAACCGTGGTTACAGGTAAGTAACTCATTTTCTTCTCCAGTATTGGATCTTTCATAGATTCACATGCTTCTATCAGAGTAGCTAGCAGTTTCCTAAACATGCTTGTTTATATCATTGTACATCACCTTTTATACCATAGAGGATGGTGAGCTATAAGAAACATGCGAAAATAGGAACATTCATAATTAAAGAATATTAAACACATACAGATTGAGAAGAACAAAAAACGCTGTATAACATTATACATATATATATATATATAAAATAGATAACAAAAAATACCTCTACGTATAGAGGCCTACCTTATTGAAACAGATGGTGCAGGACTGCCTGTCCCACTGCTGCTTCGCTGTAAGATGCCAGGTCTAGGCAGTAGTGCCGCGTGAAGGTATGAGCATTCTTCCAGGTAGCGGCACGGAAAATCTTGTCTAGAGGGACACCAGCAAAGAGAGCAGCAGAAGAAGATACTGCTCTGGTGGAATGCGCCTTTGGTTTTGGTGTTAAGGGGTTTACCCGCTTTCACACGACATAGTTGAATAGTAGAAGCAATCCAACGTGCGACAGTCCTTTTTGTAACCGCAGATCCTAGCTTAACAGGTCCATAGGATACTAGGAGTTGATCTGTTCTGCGTAGATTCTTAGTTTTTTGCAAATAGAATTTAAGGCACCTCTTTACATCTAAAGAGTGAAGAGACTTCTCCGCTGGAGATGAAGGAAGCGTGAAAAAGGTGCGTAGAATTACTGGCTCATTGAGGTGAAACTGGGATGGCACCTTGGGAATAAATTTAGGATTTGTTCGCAACATTACAAAACCCTCTGTGAAACGTAAGAAAGGTTCCTTGATGGTGAAGGCCTGGATTTCACTCACTCTTCTAGCTGATGTGAGCGCGAGAAGCAAAGCTACTTTCCATGAGAGATATTTGAGCTCATATTTGTGGCTACTTTCCATGAGAGATATTTGAGCTCATATTTGTGGATCGGCTCAAAAGGCAGCTTTATTAATTGTGACAAGACTATATTCAGGTGCCATTCAGGAGGAGGAGGCCTGATAAGTGGAAAAGGCCTTTCATAAACTGTTTGATAATGCGAGTAGAGCAAAGAGAAGAGGTATCCAATGTTTGTCTGTATTGAGAGATAGCTTCAAGATGTACTCTTATTAAAGCATAAGCAAGACCAGACCTTGCCAGGGATAAAAGGTAAGGCAGGATTTTTTCTGGGGTATAATCAAAAGGGTGAATTCTATTGCGATGGCACCAAGAGCAGAAACGTTTCCATTTCAGTCTATACGTGTTTGACGTTGATTCAGCTCTTGCCTTTGACAAAATAAATTTACGATCTTGAGGAATGTCTAAATCTTTGTACTCATTGTGCTCAGGTTCCAGGCTTGCAATTGCAGCGACTCTGGATGAGGATGCTGGATCTGTCCCTTGTTCATCATCAACAATGTGAGTGATGGAGGAAGGCGATAAGGACTCGACTGCGATAGCAGGAGAAGCTCTTTCAACCAGTGCTGATGAGGCCAACGTGGGGCAATGAGGATGAGTTGACACGGTTCCCTCTTCATTTTCATCAACACTCTGGAGATTCGAGGATATGGGGGAAAAACGTACGCAAAGATCCCTGACTATCTGATCGAAAACGCATTCCCCTTTGATCCTGGCTGAGGATTCCTACTGGCATAGAACCAGCATTTCTGGTTCTCATGAGATGCAAATAGATCCAGGTTGGGTGTTCCACATTTTCGAAATAATGCGGTTGAGAATAGTTTGGTTCAGTTCCCATTCGTGGTTCGATAGAGTTAACCTGCTCAATGCGTCTGCTAGGTTGTTCTTTATTCCTGGGAGATGCTCCACTTTGATGGTTATCTGGTGCTATAATGCCCATTCCCATATCTTCTGAGCTTCCCAAGATACAATCGGGATCTCATCCCTCCCTGCTTGTTGAGGTAGTGCATGCAGGTAGTGTTGTCCGTGCGTATGAGGACTGAGGATGCTTTTATCCTTGGAAGGAATGATTGAAGGGCTAGAGAAATTGCCCGCAGTTCCAGAAAATTGATATGCATTTTGGAGAGAGAGAGAGATACTCCATTTGCCACTTATTTGCAGGTCGAGAAAGGAATGACTGTCCCAGAGAGAGATTGTGAGGAGATTGCCACCAAAGAAGTGCCTCTTTCATGATCAGAGTTATCCGAACGATGTCGTCGAATGATCCCGATACCTGAAGCCACTGGGCGTCCAATTGCTCTTGAAGTGGTCTCATTCTTAGCCGAGCATGAGGAACCATGAGAATGGTGGAAGACAACATCCCGAGAAAGGATTTGAGGAGACGAACAGAAGCACATTTTCTTCTGTGAAGGTTGTGAGCCAGAGACAAAAAGGCGTTCATAATTTCTGTTTATAAGTATACCTTGTTTTGTAGAGTGTCTATCAGTGCTCCTAGGAACGTTAACCTCTGTGAAGAAGCTAGAATGAATTTTTGGAGATTGACTGCCAGACCCAGAGAACGGAACAATTGCTGGCAGAAAGAGATGTTTTCTGAAGCTTGACGAAGAGAGGAAGCTTTTACCAGCCAATCGTTGAGGTATGGGAAGACTTGTAAGCCTTTCAGTCTCAGGAAGGCTGCCACGGGAGCAAGGCACTTGGTAAAAACCCGTGGAGCTCAGCAAAGGCCAAATGGAAGGACCATGAACTGATAATGCGCGCATGCCACTGTAAACCGTAGAAATTTGCAATGTTTGGGGAGAATCAGGATATGGAAGTAAGCATCTTCCAGATCCAGGTTCGTTAAAAAATCCAAATGGTTCAAAAGCTGTAAAATCTCTTGAAGAGTGACCATGCGAAAGGATTTCTTCAACAGGTATTTGTTGAGTTTTCTGAGGTCTAAAATTGGACTCCAATCCCCGTTCTCAAATTTTTTTTATGAGGTAAAAGTGAGAGTAAAATCCCTTCCCTTTCTGAAAACGTGGAACAAACTCTATTGCTCCTTTTAGCAGCATTATCAAAGCCTCCTTCTTTAATAAGTGGAGATGATGAGTTGCCGATTTTTGGGGAGGTTGATGAGGTGGCGTTGTGGTAAATTCTAGGGTATGGCCATACCTTGTTATATCTAGGACCCATTTGTCTGATGGTATATTTTCCCATTGGTCCAAGAAAAAGGAGAGAGGGACTTTCTTTTTGGAAGTCAGAGGAGCGGCAGGCGGCAAAGCATTGTCACTGCTTACGGCCTGTGTCTCTAGATTGAACCTGTTGTTTTCTCCTATGCTGTCTGGCATTAGCAGCCTGTGGTGGTGCTCGATATTGTTGTTGCTGCTGATAAGTCGGTCTGTAAGAGGTGTATGATTGAGGTTGGTACCTTTGATAACCTCCTCGAAAGGAATCATTTCCTCTGCCCGCGCTCCACAAAATGGGGTTTTCCTGTATTGTAGTGCTTCTAGGGCCCTAGCAGTGTCCGTATCTGTTTTTATGGCTTGCAAAGCATCATCAACATGCTTGCAGAATAGTGACTCGCCATCAAAAGGCATATCCAAAATGTTTCCTTGTACTTCAGGGCGGAACATGGCTGCCTTTAGCCAACCCTGGCAGAAACCCAAAGACACAATATCCATGGATGAGTCTATGATCTCGGAGGCCGACCTTTCTCCTTCAAGGAGGATTTTCCTTGCATCCATCTTTTTGTCCTCCGGAATTAGTTGTAAAAATTGGGCAATATCTGACCACATCTGCCGATCGTACCTGGCTAGAATCGCAATAGTGTTTGCAGCTCGAACAGTTGCCCCTGATGTGGTCGTAAATCTCTTTCCAATATTATCTAAACACCTCCCTTCCTTGTCAGGTGGAGCAGTGACAGGCGTTAGAGGATTCCTCGATCTCCGCTGCGCAGTCTGTGAGATGAAAGAATCAGGTTTAGGATGACTTATAAGGCACCCTGGCACATCGTCCGGAGCCTTGTATTTTTTGTCAATTCTAGGCAAAACCGGAATGGCTGGTGTTTTCATCACTTTCACTCCTTCCTCCCACAGATACCAGAACAGAAGTATGAGGTGGTGTATTGACTGGCAGTGGAGGTTGAGAAGCAGCAGTCAGTGGTGACTGCGGAGGTGGAGGAATAGGAGCTAAAGGAAAACGTGTCTTGTAACAGATCCTGTAGATCTTATATCACTGCAACAGGCATGTGAACCATAGGTTCGGAGACCTGCTCCATGTATTGCATCTTTGCTTGTGGAGGAGGATATTCTCGTTGATAGTATTCACCATAGTCGTCATCATCATCATCTTCCTGATACTTCACATGTTATTGTGATGTATATGCTTGTGCAAACATTCCTTCATCATCATCAGATTCCTCCAGGAATGAGGTAAAGGAGAAATTATTGTGACGAGAACGTCAACTGTAGATATAATGGTGTAAGCTGAAGAGAAGATGGTCGCTTGCTACCAGGCGTAGTGTAGAACGACTTCGTCGACGGTAAAGGTATCTGCATCGTCGACAAGGACATGATTGGACCAGATACAGCTGTCGTCTGTATCGTTGACGAGATCATCTTCGTCATGGCCATAGACAAAGCCGTCGACTGAACCACCGTTGTCGACGGGATGACCATCATCGACGAAACCCCTGTCGTCGACGAGGACTCCGATGAAAAAGTTGCAGTTGTCGATGTTGTCGTCGACGATGAAATAGTCAGCGGTACAGCACTCATCGTCACCTGAAGCGTCGTCGTGTATTTCACTTGAATGCGCTGCATCCAGGGCAGCACGAGTTTCCGGCTGCCCTGGGGGCTGTTTATTCTATGTAATAGATATTCCAAAATAGAGGGGAGTGATTCTGTTTTGGACCAGAGAGGCTGGAATCAGTTAGGCGTTGCACTAGGACGGTGTCTCTCGGACCATGAATTGGATTTTCTTATTCACTACGTAGGTCTAATCTTTTTACCTCCGTACTGTTCAACCAATGAACTGTGACAATTTTAATTCTATCTTGAACAATGATTCAATTATGCCAAACATTTCTCACCATGTTCAAAAATAATTTGAACAAAGTATCTTACTAGTATGTATTTACTTCATACTTTTGAGATTTTTTTGTATTTCATATTCTTTTTTTGTTCAGGGAAAACATTATTATACAATGGTACTGTTTTTTTACAGATTAGTACCTAATTGTAATACATTAAAAACTCTATATACATTGCATAATTAGGAAAGTGCAAAAAACTATTTATACCGACATTGCATCAACAAACTTGTTATAAGTCAAAACAGTCCTACTTCTTCATTATCATGTAACAGGATATCTGTGACCTATTTATCCTCGGTACTTGTATATCAAACGGTCCGAATAGTGATGAGGGCACAGAACGCTTGAATATGTTTTGTAAGTTGAGCCTCCAATATTTGGCTAAACGTAAACGTCCTTGTTGTCTTTTTCATTTTTAATGTGTAGATACTATTGGCCTCATTAAGGGAATTTGGGGGTGTGCCGACGCGTTTCGACCTTCGTGTAGGGACCGTGAGGATTCAAGGAAGGTCTTCCTCAGGGCAGGGAATCTTCAATGTAGGACACTGCGACTATTGTGGGACAGAAAGTCTCTTATTTTTGCTGAACAGTCGCCTCTTCAAGGGGGAACACTTTGTTCACTCTTTATTTGCTGGTAACGTCTTATGCGCTGTATGGTACAATTCTGCCGATTCTGGATAACCGCACTGCTCTCTACTCGTCCAGCTTTTTCGTCTTTCGGATCGCGTCTGACTTCCGTGTATGTCACGTGACCATATGTAATAGGGCACACTTTCCCTGTTTGTGCCCGGTGCACCTGTTTTAAGGTGTGCCAGGCGCATACAGGGAAAGTGTACCCTTTACATACAAGGCCCCTGAAGTTTAGAATTGCAATGCCTGCGGTCATAACCTCCAGATAATGGCATAAATGTCAGCCTATGGACATATGGCCAACCAAAATCGGAGCCCCAACAACACATCAAAAGAGGTGAGAAACCTAGGTGTGTTTGTGATCATGGACTCCTACATTTGACGATAGCTACACAGCATTCTCACACTGATAGCCAAGTTGCACTACGCCAGTGCTATTACATTGGCAACCCGGACTCATTTTTAAATAAACCACAGTGAATTAAGAACGTTGCAGCAAGACTCTTTCACATCATCTTCCATGGGAACACATGACACCAATCCTACGAGTACTCCACTGGATAGCTGTAGTCAGAAGATCAGTGTTCAAAGTAATATGCATAGTAGACAGAGCCCCAAGGAAAGGGACCACTCTATAGACTAAGGAAATGTAAACTATACAAAAACAGACCTCTCTGCTCCATACTAGCCTTGCGGATTGTCATGCCCACACCACAATAAAGAGACCATAGTAGGACCTTATCTAGCTAAGCAAACAAATTCTGCAACTCCCTTATCAGTGGATACCCACTGCAAGCTAGATTATATATATTTTAGAAGAAAGGTGAAAACCTGATTGTTTCAAAGATAATCATTCTCAAACACCAACCCAAGTTAAAGTAACTTACAACACTATAATTCATGGGATGACAATATTTGCTTCCAGGTGTAGCCTACTACCACCCCCAGGGAGGGGATTAGACACTCCTGTGTACAGTCACCCCGCAGGTGCAATATCAGCTACAGGATTATCAGCCTCACCTGTCACATCAGATTACTTCCATATACGGCAGGGATAGCTGGCCACTGACAGATTTAAGAATCATACCCGTGGGTTGAAATATATGTACCTGGGCCCATAACCTAGAGAGACTAAATAGTTCTCCCTGTCATTTGATGTCCTCAGACCCTCCTCCGCTAGTGTGGGAGGTGCCAAATAAAAACTCACATATAAACAGTAAAGAACCTTCCGGTCCGCTATTGTTAGAGAACGTCCCGAATGAGGACTTTACCCTATCTGACTTCGATTTAGAGCTTGTAGGAGATATGTCTCTTTTGAAATTAGTAAGATTATAGAGACTGTAGAAATGCCAGCTATGATAGCACCTGTGAAGTTGACATTGTTTAGCAGTACTCCCTCTAATAACTCTTCCATGATTTCTCATTTTTTTCTGACCCCTGATATAGCTGTGAGTGATATCAAACCCAGTCAACTTCCGAAGGAAGAGGTAATAGTATCGAATTCATTGGTAGGTTTAGAACGCTTACTTGCTTCTATCCTAAAGCAGCTTGAAAAATGCGTGGGTGGCACTGATTGTGTTCTGGAAAAAGTGACACAAAGACTGAGGGGCATATCAGCAACGAGGCGATATAAAATTATCACCGCTTTTGCGTCCGTTTTTGGGCAAAAAGCGGCGATAATTTTATCGCCTAATTAGCAAGGTCACGCTATTGCGTGAAACCTTGCATTAGCGCCCAGATTCTTAACGCCCAGCTTTGCATCTCTAATGAGATGCAAAGTGGGCGTTCCTGACCTGACATGACTGGGGAAATGTCACTGAGCGACATTTCTCCTATCATCAAGCCCCACGCTATGAAGCATAGCGGCAAGAAAAGTAGCGATAACCCCTGTTATCGCTACTTTCCTTGCGCCTGCTTCAGGACTGACTTAGCCCTGATATCCTATCGAAGGTGGATATCATGGCTAAGTATGTGAGGCCTTATCATCAAGCTAACGCCAAACTTTGTGAGATTATCGCTGGGTTTCCAGCGATAATCTCATGTTTGGCAGTTAGCGCTAGGATTTTTATCGCTTTTGAGAGAAGTGTTGCTAATAGCACGCTATCTCAGCGATAAAAATCCACATTAGCCAGCGATAATTATCCTAGCGCTAAGTGCGCTTAGCGATAATTATCGCCGGTTTTTGCTGATATGCCCCTAAAGGTGCTATCAAGAAGTAAACAGGATAAGGAATAGATTCCACTGACAACATAGAATAAGTAGAAATAGAAGAGGTTCTTAAGAAAGGTCTTGTTCATGTGGATGTTGGCTGTCAGACTGTTTCAAATACCCAGGCCAATATATTACAATGTAAAAAATTGGTTAAAAAAGCTGATACGCCAGAGAGTCTTCATAAACATATATCCGAAGTTGTACTTCCTGAATCCACATCGGAAGTTACACAACCCATGATAGATACCACCCTATAGATAAAGAACTTGGAGGATCCGTTGAGAAGGGCAGACCAGGAAATGTTTCCTATTTTTAAAACACAGTCAAACAATGGAAAAGAGGGTACTCTAGGGGCCCCACGACCAAAGTAGAAAGGGAGTAGGGAAAGGACAAAAGGGAAAAAGAAGAAACCCTTGCGTAGATTCTCTAAAGAAAGACAAATGAGACTACGCTTTGGAGAAAATTTAGAGGTTACATTTACTACGGAGGCTCTTACTCAGTCTCCCGAAGTTTCATTCAAGGTAATGAGTTGGTTTGTGCCAACGTAAGCTCACCAGACAATATATCTATAGTGGAGCCAATGGCAGCACATATGTTGCCCTACCTCTCCATTTTGCCTTCCTCGAACTTCCCCGCTTCTGAAACAGGTTTTGGCAAAGGAGCTCGTAATAAATACAGGGCGCCTGTCATTCATCGTTCTTCTCCATCAAATCCTTTGATGGTCCCCCTCGTTAATGCTGGCAAAAGGAGTGGTTCTGCAGAGTTAGTAGATAGTGATCCTGCCTGGCGTAATGTGGATACCAATAGATTAGATTTTATCCTCCTGTTTGACGTACACCAAATATTAAATAGTGCCTCACTGCTTAAATGCTTCTCGGATATCGAGAATTTTAAGCTAATCCAGGGTAGTGATATAAATTTAGGGGCATATGTTCATGAAAGTGGCGGAGTGAGGCTTTGGCCATAATGGCTTAACGCCTCATTCCATCACTACAGAAACACAAGGCTGACCCATATTTACAACTCTATGGTGTAGACTTGAGTTTCCCACTGCGCTGACGCTACACTTAGCAATTTCTTCCAGGACCAGACAAAATCAGAGCATCGAAGTAAAACTTTTAAAGAGGTCCCCCGATTCCCTTCTCCAATTAAATCGAGAAATAAATGCTTTGGTCAGAGAGCAGTATTTAAACATTACTCTAGATCGATACTCTAGAATACGGCTACTAAAAAGGAGGAGGAATCGATTGAAGGCCAGGCTACGAAAGGAGAAGGAAGACTGTCTGGATAAAACTTAGGTAAGCAATCTCAAAAGGCCATATAAGGACTTTTTGGACACGGATTGCAGAGGGCTGTGGAGTCAGAATTTGATCCTCTCCGATTGCAATTGAATCTTTAAGCAGCAAACGAGGGGGCCACCAAGCATGTTATGCCAAAGGAGGACTATGCCCTGTATGGACCGCCCACTGACAGAAATAGAACTGGTAATCAAGAGTATGCGGTCTTCAGCAGCGATGGGCCCTGCTGAAATATCAATTACTGTCATAAAACAAAACGGTTCCCCTTGGAGTAGAATCCTTTGCCCAGTCTTTGAATATTGTTATGAAAGAAAAATGGTTCCCCCTTCTTGGAAGGGGGGTATCATAGTCCAATTATTCAAGAAAACTGGCTCGATCTCCCACAAAATTACCGTCAGATTGCACTTCTTGATGCAGTGGGTAAAATCTTCGCCAAATGCCTCCTTACCCAAATTAGCGATTGGGCAGAAGCTAATAAAATCATACCCATAGAACAAATGGGGTTTAGGAAGAAGCACAGAAGAACAAGTTACTTACCTTCGGTAACACTTTTTCTGGTGGATACAGTATCTGCCTGTGGATTCCTCACCTTGTGAATATCCCCTGCGCCAGCATTCCACAGAACTTTTTTCCCCAGCTCTCTACGCCGACGACGTCATAATGCATCGGCTCCGCTCGCGACTCCGTATGATGTCACCAGAGCCATAAGAGAGCCACGTCGGCGTGATGACGTCAGTTCCACCCATTTTTTCCGTGGCCCCGAGGCACGCAGGTGGACCAACGACAGATTCAAAATATACACAGTATACAATATACTATCAAATATGCATAGAACATATACAAAAGGAAAGCTAAATAAAACAAGCATTTCCTACCAATGTACCAGAAAGCATAACAACATCTCAAACAAGACAACTTTTAAGGTATACAAAGGTGGACAACGGGGAGGCGGGTGGGCCAGTGAGGAATCCACAGGCAGATACTGTATCCACCAGAAAAAGCGTTACCGAAGGTAAGTAACTTGTTCTTCTGATGGATACATCTGCCAGTGGATTCCTCACCTTGTGAATAGATTCCCACAGCAGTCCCCACTCCCGGAGGAGGGTGTCCACCTTCCTATACCAGAAAGTCTTGCAAGACAGAGCGCGCCTCATCTCAGAGTCCAAGCAATAATGCTTTGCGAAAGTATGGAGGCAGGCCCAAGTCGCGGCTTTACAAATATCTGCCACAGGAACACCCCTGGCCAAAGCAGATGTAGATGATTTAGCTCTAGTTGAATGAGCCCTAATACCCTCAGGAGGAACCTTACCAGCCAGGGCATAGCAGATCTTGATGGCAAGGATGATCCATCTCGATAAAGTGCGCTTGTGCACCGCTCTTCCTTTAGAATGTCCAACATAACCCACGAAGAGCTGATCGTCCAGACGAAAGTCTTTCGTTCTATCCAAGTAAAAGCTGACAGCTCTTTTTGGGTCCAGACGATGAAGCCTTTCCTCCTCTTTGGAAGGATTAGGGGGAGTATAAAAAACAGGGAGAGTAATAGGCTGCCCCAAATGAAACTGAGTAACTACTTAGGCAAGAAAGCAGCCCTGGTCCTAAGAACCATCCTTTCAGCATGTAATGTTAAAAAAGGGGGTTTAGAACTAAGAGCTTAAAGCTCACTCACCCTCCTTGCCGAGGTTATGGCTACAAGAAAGACCTTCTTAAAGGACAACAGCCTCAGAGGACAACTGTGAAGAGGCTCAAACGGGGACCCCATCAGAAAAGTTAAGACAAGATTAAGGTCCCACTGTGGCATTACAAAAGGAGTAGGAGGAAACTTGTTTGTAAGGTCTTTGATAAACCTTAGTACAATCGGAGATTTAAATAATGACGGTTGATCAGGAAGACATAGAAAAGTCGATAAGGCCGATAGATAGCCCTTGATCGTGGCCACAGCACAGCCCTGCTGAGCCAAGGAAAGAGCAAACTGAAGCACATCAGAAAGGTGGGCTTTTAAAGGGTCAATGGATCTCTCTCCACACCATTTAACAAACTTAGACCACCTGTAGGAGTAAATGGACTTGGTGGAGTGTCGCCTGGCCGATAAAATAACGTCCACCACATCAGGCGGGAGAGAGAAAGAACTCAGGTTGCCCCGTTCAATCTCCAGGCATGAAGGTGTAAGCTCTGGAGGTGGGGGTGTAGAACCTGCCCCTCCGACTGCCAGAGGAGGTCTGCCCTCAGAGGGAGACGAAGCGGAGGGCACGAGGAGAGGTGGAGAAGATCTGTATACCACACCCAATATAACTTGGGCCCGGTCTTGGCGAATCTTCCTCAGAACCCAAGGAATCAAGGGTATGGGAGGAAACGCATAAAGGAATTGCGAGTCCCAACCCAACTGAAACGCGTCCCCCCCAACGCTTCCTGCATCGGATACTGGAGACTGCAAAATGACGGGCAGTACGCGTTCTCGCGGGTGGCGAATAGGTCCACCCGAGGTGTCCCCCACGTTCAAAAGACGTGACGAACCACCTCCGGATGGAGCCTTCACTCGTCGGCGGCGGAGAACTGCAGACTGAGACCAGATGATTTGCCAACAGACAAATCTGATGGTCCTGAGCCAAGGATCATAGACGCAGGGCCTCTCTGCAGAGACAATGCGACCCCACTCCTTCCTGCTTGTTGACATACCACATCGCGGTAGTGTTGTCCGTCAGGACTTGAACAGACTTACCGCGAAGGGAAGGGAGGAAGGCCTTGAGTGCTAAACGAATCGCCCGCAATTCCAGAAGGTTGATGTGAAGCAACCTTTCCTCTGGAGACCAAAGACCCTTGATCTCCAGATCCCCCAGATGAGCACCCCACCCTAAGGTGGAGGCACCCGTTATCACTGTGGCCACCGATGGAGGCAGATGGAAGGGCTTTCCTTGAGACAGATTGCCCCCCACGCTCCACCAAGATAGATCCGCTGCAGCTTCTCTGGAGATCCTGATCGACTCCCTGAGATCTCCATTGTGCTGATACCACTGCCTGCGGAGGCACCACTGGAGCGCCCTCATGTGCCAGCGTGCATGGTTGACCAACAGAATGCAGGAAGCGAACAGACCGAGCAGACGAAGGACCTTCAGAACTGGAACAACCGCTCCATTGTGGAATAAAGGGACCATCTCCTGAATGTCGAAAATTCTTTGAGGTGGAGGAAATGCTCGATACACAGTAGTTTTGTAATGCCCTGAACGTCTCAGGATCGTTTAACAGACACGACAATGAGGACGCAACCACTAGTGAAGGGTTAGTTGTTTTAATGAAGGCAAATATAATACAAAGAATAAACAAAAGTTATAGTCACTGGAATCCTCCAGGCTAAGTACGTTACCAGCCCACAGCACGGATGGTCCTAACCGTCCTCTGCATATACGCCGGTCCCGGCGTATGCCAACAGAGGGCAGAAATGAAATGGCCGACAATGCCAATCGGTAGGCTGTGAGGGGCACGAAGAGTGTTGGGGAGAATCGAGGAGTCAGGGAAACACCCAGCCGGGGTCTCTACCTGAAGGGAGCAGCCGCTCAACCTCTTCCTCAGACTGCACCGGGACGCGGAATCACCTCCTGGTGATGCGTCACCGATACCCCAATCACAAGCAAGAAGACTGAACCGAGAGCAGCCGCTCGATCGATCCTGTGGACTTCCGAGTCTGTAACGCGGCAAACACCTCCTGGTGTGCGTTACAGCTGGCAGTCCCTGTGTCTCTGGTCGGGCTGGGAGTTACGACTCCAACCAGCAAAAGCGCCACTGCGCTTGGACTCAGCCGAGTCAAAAAGCGAAGCTCAATGGTTGACCGGTAGAGCTTCCGGGTCCTTCACAGGTGACGATGGGGCAAGACACGGCCCAGGGAGTAACGACTCGACCTACCTCCGTTCTTGCCTTACTGGAGCACCACTCCGGAACACTGCTCTTCACGAAGCAGGTACGTCGGTGTGAACACAATATCCGACAGCGTTGTACCTCCCGGTTCCTCCCTTTATAGGGAGTGTTTTCCTTGAGTTATGTAACAGCTCTCCTGTTTACATAAGGGCGTGTTTCCTTGAGTTATGTAACAGCTCTCCTGTTTACATAAGGGCGGGTTTCCCTTGAGTTATGTAACAGCTCTCCTGTTTACATAAGGGCGTGTTTTCCTTGAGTTATGTAACAGCTCTCCTGTTTACATAAGGGCGTGTTTCCTTGAGTTATGTAACAGCTCTCCTGTTTACATAAGGGCGTGTTTCCCTTGAGTTATGTAACAGCTCTCCTGTTTACATAAGGGCGTGTTTTCCTTGAGTTATGTAACAGCTCTCCTGTTTACATAAAGGCGTGTTTCCCTTGAGTTATGTAACAGCTCTCCTGTTTACATAACCTCTCAACCGCTAAGCATCCTGGGAGATGTAGTCCGTTTTCGCCGGTTACCGTTTTCCTCCCCTCGTATGACAGGAATTCTTGACAGTACATCCTCCCTCTCAGCGGCTCCCCACGGGTCCAGCGCTGGCAGGAAAACGCCGATGGAACAAGGAGACCAAGCGCGGAGCATGAACCCCTTCAGCCGGTTCCCATGAATGCTCCTCCGGGCCATAGCCTTTCCACGCAACCAGGTACCACAGCTTCCCCCTGCGCCATTTGGACGCCCGTATGCCCGACACTTCATACTCCACCTCCGACTCCACGCATACCGGCCGAGGTGTCCCAGACGGCTTGGAGGGTGCTGGTTTGAGCAATGATACATGAAAGACAGGGTGTATCCGCAATGACTGGGGCAAGCACACCTTCACGTTCACGGGACCCATACACTTGGTAATTCGATAGGGGCCCATGTACTTGGGATGGAACACACTGTTCTTTCGAAACCTCATGTTTCTTGTGGATATCCAGACGTAGTCTCCAGTGCGGTACAGTGGCCCGGGCCTTCTCTTCCTATCTGCCGCAGCCTTGTATCTTCTCTTGGCCTCTATTAGGACAGCCCTTGAGTGCATCAATGTGTCTTTTATGTGTGCCACCCTGTCCGCTGTGGCGGGAATCCTGTCCTCTCTGAACGGATGTAGAAATGGCAAGAACCTGGGATGTTGGCCATAGTTGCTATAGAACGGAGATGACTGTGTGGAGCTGTGAGTGGCGTTGTTATAGGCTATCTCTGCAACCCATAGCAAGTCGACCCATTCTTCCCTGCCCTGGTCCACAAAACATCGCAGATACTGTTTGAGCGTTTGGTTCAGGCGCTCGGTTTGGCCGTCCGTTTGAGGGTGGTAGCTGGTGGACAGGGCGGTCTTAACATGCAGCGCAGTGCACCAAGTCTTCCAGAATTGCGCAGTAAACTGCGACCCCCGGTCCGACACGATCACCCCAGGTAATCCATGCAGTCGTACCACATTCTTTAGGAGTAGTGACGCCAATTCCCCGGCCGTAGGCACTCTCTTGCAGGGGATGAAGTGCCCCATTTTCGTCAAGTAATCCACCACCACCACCAGTATTGCCGTCATCCCCTGGTCTACCGGTAGGCCCACCACGAAGTCCAGTGAAATGCTATCCCATGGTCTATCCGGGGTTGGAAGTGGATGTAAGAGCCCTTGGGTTCGGCCATGGTCGGCCTTCATGGTAGCACACGTAGGACACTCCTGTCCCCACCTCCTGACATCCACTCTCATGGTTGGCCACCAGAAATGCCGTCCCATGCTAGCCACCGTTTTTTCAAAGCCCAAATGACCTGCGCATGGAGAGTCATGGCACCAGATGAATGCTTGTTTCCTTAGCCTAGGCGTGGGTATCAATAGGCACCTGCCCTTCAGGGGTATCCCGTCCTTCAGCTGCCATTCTCTGTGACTGAGGAGCCACCTCCGCCATGCGAATGACCTGATCCCTCTCTTTATTCCCCTCAGGAAAGTATCCGGTTGGATAACCCCCAATACCATCCTCGGGGAAATGATGGAACGCTCGGTCGCAGGCAATGGTTCCTTAACTGCAGATTGACGGGACAGGGCGTCCGCCTTTCGGTTTTCCGTCCCCGGCCGATATGTGATGCGGAAGTTGAACCCCGCAAAGAAGATCATCCACCGCAGCTGCCTGGGAGAAAGGTGTCTAGTGGCCGTCATGAACTGTAGGTTCCGATGGTCCGTGTACACCGATACCACATGTCTTGCCCCCATCAACCAATGCCTCCATTCGGTGAAGGCGTCCTTGATTGCGAGAAGCTCCTTCTCCGCAATATGGTAGTTGCGTTCGGCGTCGTTGAGTTTGCGGGACATGTACGCAACGGGATGAAGCACCCCTGTGTCGTGGTTGCGTTGGGACAAGATAGCCCCCAGCGCCACATCCGACGCGTCCGCTTCCACCACGTAGGGGAGATCCGGATCGGGGTGAGCCAACACCGGCGCCTTACCAAAGGCGCTTTTCAGGGCCTCAAAGGCTTTGTTCGCTTCAGGGGACCAGACAAACTCCTTGGACTTCCTCAGTAGCTGTGTGATTGGGGCCACCACTCCTGAAAATCCATCTATGAACCGCCTGTAAAAGTTGGCGAAGCCAATGAAACTTTGGACGTCCTTCACGCTTTGGGGCACCGGCCATTCTTTCACCGCCTTGATCTTTCGTTCTGCCATCTCCTGTCCCTCTGGACTCAGCATCACCCCGAGGAATTCCACGGATGTGACGTGGAAGTCACACTTGCTGAGTTTACAAAACAGCATGTTTTCCCTCAGCTTTTGGAGCACAGCTTTGACGTGGTGTACGTGCTCCTCCACACTGGACGAATAGATGAGGATGTCGTCGATATATACGACCACGTAGATATCCAACTCCTCTCTGAATACCTCATTCAAAAAGTACTGAAAGGCTGCCGGGGCGTTGCACAGACCGAACGGCATGACGAGGTACTCAAAAAGGCCGAACCTGGTCTTAAAGGCGGTCTTCCACTCGTCTCCGTCCCTCATGCGCACCAGATGGTATGCCCCTTTCAAATCCAACTTGGTGTAGATACGAGCTTTCTTGACCTGTTCCAGAAGTACACTGATGAGAGGCAAGGGGTACCGATTTTTTATGGTTATCGCATTCAATGCCCTAAAGTCCACACAGGCTCTCAGCTCCCCATTAGCCTTCGGGATGAAGAAGAGTGGCGAGGCGGCCGGAGACTTGGACGGGCGGATGAATCCTAGCTTGAGGAGTTTATCCAGGTACCCCCGGAGATGCACGTTTTCAGGCTCCGTCAGGGCATACAGCCTGCCGCTGGGAACGCTGGCCCCTGGCACCAGGTCGATCTGGCAGTCAAACTGTCTATGTGGTGGTAGCACTTCCGCCTTCACCTCATCAAATACATCCTCAAAACTGTGATAAGCCTGGGGGAGAGCCACATCTTTTTCTGCCGCTGTAGCCACCGTCTGACTCCCGCTCTCATCTGCGTCAAGGGATTCCGTTCTTATTCCACAATGCAGGATGCAATACGGTGACGTCATTTCGATGCGATGTGTTGGCCAATCCACAAAGGGGTTGTGTTTCTGTAGCCACGGCAATCCCAATATGACGCCATATTGGGGCGCTCGGATGATGTTAAAATCGATTTGTTCCAAATGGTTCCACCCATATCTCATCGGAAGGACCCCCGTGTGCTGCCCGATGGGCCCCGTCACCAATCGCCTTCCGTCTACAGCATAGACGTCTTCGGGTACAGCTTTGGGAAGAAGCACTAGCCCTAGCCTGCATGCCTCGTTGTGGTCCATAAACATGCCAGTGGCCCCTGAATCCACCATGGCCACAACGGGTATCCACTGGTCATGCACTCCCACGTGCACCGTGATAAACAGGTGTCGTTGTCCCTTAGTGACCGAGTTGGAAAGTGAAGGGATGGATGAGTGACTCCGAGATGCCCCTTCTCTGGTCTTGGAGTCCTCTAGTTTTCCGCCGGTATGTCCACCACGGCTGTTACCGACCGGTTGGCCCGATAACGTGACGTCTTCGGTTTGGCAGGGCATTCACGTACGTAGTGGCCTTTTTTGCCACAATATAGGCACAATCCTTGTTTACGGCGTGACTCTTTCTCCGTGGCTGTGAGGCTCGCTCGTATTGCGCCGATGTCCATGGGTTCTCCCTTGGATGCGGTGGAAGTTTCAGGACTTCCCACCGTCACATAGGATGGAAGGGATTTTCCTTTTCTCCCATGATCCCCCTTTCTTTCACTTAGCCTATGTTCCAGCCGTAATACCAGGTTGATAAGGCCCTCACATGTCTTGGGTTGAGGGTCAATATGAGCCACGGCGTCCTTGAGCTCATCGCACAGCCCTTGATGGAAGAGCGCCGTCTGTTTAGCAACAGGCCACTTGGTTTCCGCAACCAGCCTTCGGAACGCGTTGAGATACTGCACCAGGTCGTTGGATCCCTGTCTCAACTCAAGCATTTCACGGTCCGCCGTGTACGAGTCAGCCCTTCTGTCGAATACCTTCAGGAATTCCTCGCGAAAAGCACCCCAATCACATAAGAGGGGGTCGTCCCTGCTTACCAGAGGTACGGCCCATTGTGCCGCGTTTCCCGCCAAATAGGATATAAGGAAAGCCACACGAGCCTGACTCGTGGGGAACGCCTTTGGTTTGCACGATAAATGTAGCGCCACTTGTGTGAGGAATACCTGCACTGTGTTAGGATCCCCACTGTACCTCTCTGGTGTCGCCAAGGGGATGGCTACCGGCATTTCCACTACTACCGCAGGGGTCTGATTCGTGAGGGAGGTGCTGGGCGTGAGCGGGTCCAATTGGATAGCATCCAGTCTGGCTTTTACATCGGCTGTTTCTTGCCTAGAGGCAGCCACTTCAACTTGCATGGCCGCTAAAGCAGCCAGCACATCATCAAGTGTTGCCATGTCTGTTATCGACCGGGAGACAGTTAGTGTTATTAAGGTCGGATATTTTGTAACGCCCTGAACGTCTCAGGATCGTTTAACAGACACGACAATGAGGACGCAACCACTAGTGAAGGGTTAGTTGTTTTAATGAAGGCAAATATAATACAAAGAATAAACAAAAGTTATAGTCACTGGAATCCTCCAGGCTAAGTACGTTACCAGCCCACAGCACGGATGGTCCTAACCGTCCTCTGCATATACGCCGGTCCCGGCGTATGCCAACAGAGGGCAGAAATGAAATGGCCGACAATGCCAATCGGTAGGCTGTGAGGGGCACGAAGAGTGTTGGGGAGAATCGAGGAGTCAGGGAAACACCCAGCCGGGGTCTCTACCTGAAGGGAGCAGCCGCTCAACCTCTTCCTCAGACTGCACCGGGACGCGGAATCACCTCCTGGTGATGCGTCACCGATACCCCAATCACAAGCAAGAAGACTGAACCGAGAGCAGCCGCTCGATCGATCCTGTGGACTTCCAAATCTGTAACGCGGCAAACACCTCCTGGTGTGCGTTACAGCTGGCAGTCCCTGTGTCTCTGGTCGGGCTGGGAGTTACGACTCCAACCAGCAAAAGCGCCACTGCGCTTGGACTCAGCCGAGTCAAAAAGCGAAGCTCAATGGTTGACCGGTAGAGCTTCCGGGTCCTTCACAGGTGACGATGGGGCAAGACACGGCCCAGGGAGTAACGACTCGACCTACCTCCGTTCTTGCCTTACTGGAGCACCACTCCGGAACACTGCTCTTCACGAAGCAGGTACGTCGGTGTGAACACAATATCCGACAGCGTTGTACCTCCCGGTTCCTCCCTTTATAGGGAGTGTTTTCCTTGAGTTATGTAACAGCTCTCCTGTTTACATAAGGGCGTGTTTCCTTGAGTTATGTAACAGCTCTCCTGTTTACATAAGGGCGGGTTTCCCTTGAGTTATGTAACAGCTCTCCTGTTTACATAAGGGCGTGTTTTCCTTGAGTTATGTAACAGCTCTCCTGTTTACATAAGGGCGTGTTTCCTTGAGTTATGTAACAGCTCTCCTGTTTACATAAGGGCGTGTTTCCCTTGAGTTATGTAACAGCTCTCCTGTTTACATAAGGGCGTGTTTTCCTTGAGTTATGTAACAGCTCTCCTGTTTACATAAAGGCGTGTTTCCCTTGAGTTATGTAACAGCTCTCCTGTTTACATAACCTCTCAACCGCTAAGCATCCTGGGAGATGTAGTCCGTTTTCGCTGGTTACCGTTTTCCTCCCCTCGTATGACAGGAATTCTTGACAAGTTTCCAGTACCGCCCCTATGAACAGGTTGCGTTGAGAGGGCACCAGGTGAGATTTGGACACATTGATTGAAAAACCCAAGTCGAAGAACAGCTGAGATGTCACCTGCAGATGATGCTGCACCATCTCTGGGGACTCTGCCTTCAGAAGCCAGTCGTCCAGGTAGGGGAAAACCGGAATCCCTGACCTCCTGAGATGAGCAGCCACCACCGCCATCACCTTCGTGAAGACTCGAGGTGCGGTAGTAAGACCAAACGGGAGGACCGCAAACTGGTAGTGTTGCGACCCAACCGTAAAACAGAGATACTTCCTGTGCGACTTCAGGATTGGGACATGGAAGTACGCGTCCTGCAAGTCGATCAATACCATTCAGTCTCCTTGCTGCAACGCTTGAAGAACCTGCGCAAGGGTCAGCATCTTGAATTTCTCCTGTTTCAGGTAAAAGTTCAAGACTCTGAGGTCCAGTATCGGACGCAATCTGCCGTCCTTCTTGGGAATCAGGAAATATCGGGAGCAGCATCCCTGACTCCTTTCCTGCTCTGGAACCACCTCTATCGCACCCTTTTGAAGCAAAGCTAGCACCTCCTTCTGCAGAAGTAGATGGTCTTCTGAGCAGTAACCCTGGCAAGGAGGGTAAGGGGGAGGAAACTCCCGAAAGGGAAGGGCGTACCCAGTCTCCACGAGGTTTAAAACCCAAAGGTCGGTTGTAACAGATTTCCAACCTCGCAGAAAGTGGGACACCCGACCCCCCACAGGTCTTACATGATCTAGGATGGGGGATCTAGGACTGCTTCCCTGAAGCTTCATTGGGAGCAGAGGAGGCTGAAGATGGGTTGTGGCCAGAACCTCTCCGTCCTCTTTGTCTTCCTCTATAGGACCTATAGAGGGGATTCTGCTGCTGCTGAGGCTGCCGGAAGGAGCGAAATGAAGATCTCCCAAAGCCTCTGAACTTCCTAAGACCAAATCCTTTAGCAGGAGCTTGCAAACCTAAAGATCTCGCCGTCACCCTGCTCTCTTTAAATCTCTGCAAGGCGGAATCAGCCTTTTCACCAAAAGGTTTCTGTCCGTCAAAGGGCAAATCCACCAAGGTGGCCTGAACATCCGCAGAGAAGCCAGATGAACGAAGCCACGCTTGCCTCCTAGTGGCTATAGATGACTCCATTATCCTTGCCACAGAATCAGCCGTGTCAAGCCCCGACTGAATTACCTGCCTTGCAGCAGCCTGAGTGTCAGTGACCACCTCCATAAAAGACGCCTTATCACCTTCTGGCAACTTAGGGGCTAAAGATTTCATTGAGTCCGTAAGAGCATGAACGTAGCACCCTAGTAAGCAGGTGGCATTAGTGGATTTAAGCTCCATGCTCCCTGAAGAAAAGGTCTTTTTAGCCGCCTGATCCGCCTTCTTGGACTCCCTATCCGCAGGAGTCTGAGGGAAGGCTCCTGGAGCATGCTTCGAGCATGACGCCTGTACCACCAGACTTTCTGGAGAAGGGTGGGAAGAAAGAAAACCTGGATCCCCAGGAGCCACCCTATATCTTCTTGCCACCTGTCTGGAGACTGCCGGCGAAGAGAGTGGCTTACGCCAGACGTCCATAACTGGCTCCAAAATAGCCTCATTAATAGGCAACAAAGACTCACTGGTCGAGGTAGGCGAATGTAGCACCTCCGTCAGAAGGTTAGGTTTATACTCAGCAGAGGGCAACTGCAAGTCCAGCAACTCTGCGGCCTTCTTTATTACAAGATGATAAGGAGCCAGTTCCTGCGGTGGAGAGGATCTAGTGGAAGAATGCTCCCACTCCGGAGTTGTATCGAGACCACTAGCCTCTTGAATCCCCTCAAAGTCATCAGAAGAAGTATCCACCTCACCTTCTTCCACCTCTTCCCTATAACGCTCCTCTTCCAAGACTCTCAGGGCCTCTCTCCTTGAGCGGATCCGAGGAGCCGGCGCCAGCGGCACTGTACGCGGAGTCGGTGGAACAGAACGTGGAGCCGGAGGTGTCGGAGTCGGCAGCGCCGGAGTCGGAGTCGACGGCGCCAGACGCGGAGCCGAAGGAGTCGGCAACGGCGTTGAGGAAGGCTCCGAAAAAGGTCGATCCAATCGAAGTCGAGATGGATCCCCAGACGGCGCCGGAAACTGCCATGAAGGCGCCATCGGCAGAAAGGGCATAAACGGGGCCGGAGCATAATGCTGCGGCCCTCCCAGGGTGTATGCCATAGGACCCACGGGACCAGTAGGTGCGCCGGATGGGAAGGCAGCCAGTTGGAAAATCCCATACATAGCATTTAAAAAATGCGTTGAATCCGCACCCGGAGTCGGGAACTGCGGATAAGGGATTAATCCCGGATCCGGATGAGGAGTACCTGGAACCGGAGTCGTAGTGTCCTCAACAGGCGCCGCAGGATCATCCGGCTCTGGAGAAGGCTCTTTTTCCTGTTCTTGCTCAGCCTCAGAAGCAGAAGACTCCACTGGAACCGGTGACTGCGCCGGGGATCGCGCCGGGGACCGCGCCGGAGTCCGCTTCGGCGAAGGAGATCTTAGAGACTTAGATGGAGAAGGAGACACATCCTTACTTCGACATCGAGGCGAAGTCGATCTCGACGCCTTGCTCTTCGAAGACCGGCGCCGTGAGGAATGCTTCCTTTTCTTATGGTGTTTCTTCGACTTCGAAGAATGCGAAGTCGACGACTCCGGTCTCGATCTCTCCTTCTTCCTACCTCTCTTCTCCTTCTTAGCGTTGGCCATGAAGAGCTTCGCCTCTCTGTCCTTCAAGGCCTTGGGATTCATCCTCTTGCAGCTGGAACAATCCTCCACGTCGTGGTCAGATGAAAGGCACCACAAACAATCTTCATGGGGGTCTGTCATCGACATGTGGCCCCCACATTCCCTACAAGGTTTGAAACCCGACTTCCTAGTCGAAGACATGGCAGTTTTTTCAACAGTAACTCACTACACGACTACAAAGTAGCAGGAGAGTGCTGAAAAACCGTTGCGCGTCGACGGCGCAGAAAAAAGGGAACTGACGTAATCACGCCGACGTGGCTCTCTTTTGGCTCCGGTGACGTCATACGGAGCCGCTAGCGGAGCTGATGCATTATGACGTCGTCCACGTCGGCGTAGAGAGCTGGGGAAAAAAGTTCTGTGGAATGCTGGCGCAGGGGATATTCACAAGGTGAGGAATCCACTGGCAGATGTATCCATCAGAACTATTAATATCACTGCTTTCCAGGTAATAAACGAAAAGTATGTTCAGATCAAAGGGGGAAGGTTTATACGGCTTTCATCGACTTCTCCACAGGCTTTGACAAAGTTGATCGTCCCCTGCTGTGGAGTAAGCTTTTAAACTTGGGTTTTCCAGGCACACTTCTTGAACTAGTTTGTGTTCTTCATACTGATACCTGGTGTAAAGTTCTAATGGGAGGGGATAGAGGATTATTGCAAGCCATCCCTACTGCAAATGGTTTAAAACAAGGATGCTCGCTTCATCCCATGCTCTTCTCCCTATAGATTTCTGACCTTCCAGACTATTTAGCATGAAGTGAGGGTATTGCCCCAGTAATGGGGGGGAAAGCGATTGTCTGTCTACTTTATGTAATAATTTTCGATTTAATGCCTACGGGTTTAAATAATCACATACAGGCCCTCCCAAAAATTTCTGAGGCTCATGACCTAAAGATTAATGTATCCATAAGTAAAATTGTGTATGCATTAGTGGAAGAAGTTGTAATATGGAAACTTTGTATAGTCCTTAGGTGGTAAAATAGATCTTGTAAAGTCGTATACATTTCTGGGGAAAATAGTGTGTGGTAACCTAAGCGATAAAGCCCATATAGGAAATAATATATCTAAAGCTGAAATTCAGACGAAAAGTTTGGCTTCTATCGATAGGCATACTGGGAGAAGACATTTCGCACCTTTATTGGAAATCTTCCACGCAAAGATTCCTGCCTCTCTTTCATGGCACAGAATTGATTGATGTAGGAAAATGGGATTTTTTAAACACAGCGGAAGGTCGAATTCTTAGAAATACAACCTCAGCATGTTCCACGCCTGCCCTTAGGCTAGAATTTGGATTTAGAAGTACTTGAGCACAGAGCCTGGCACTGGTAGTCCGTTGAACTATGGGTCTAGTAAAGAGTGAAGATGGCACACTTAGGTCTTGGCTGCGAAAAGAAATCTCTGAAGGTTTAAAAGAAAAGTCATCAATCTATAGAAACTTTATGATTGCGATAGATTTGTTGCATCTAGACCAGTCTTCGATCTTTAACTTGTCACCGTAGCAGTTAAAAGTTATTTTAAAGCAGGCCACATGGTCTCTAAGTTTCTCGAGGGATAGGGAAGCCAGCTCCTTAATGAAGGGTAATACTCCGGCCATTGACTCCAGTCTGATAAATTAAGCCCCGGCTAACATTACATGGAACTTGTCGCATGGAGTGCGCCGTTTTTGGTTTTTATTGAAGCAGGGTATGTTATGCTTAAATCCCCTACTGGTGAAATGGTACGGTTCTTCCCAGTCGTGTAACTTGTGTAATATTGGTCCCCAGGATGTAAATCATGTACTATTTAGTGGACAAACTTTGTTAGCTTGCTGACGGAAATGATTGAGACCAATATGTTTACAATTTTCTTATACTCTCTGTTTCGGCACTATTAAAATCTTTTTATGAGCCTCCTAATGAAAGGTTCTGTTATAGAATTTGTAACTTTTTAAAGTGTTTTCTTAAATTATATTAAGGTGCATTAATAGATTAGGATGTGAGTGCTAAAGTTTTTTAAAACAGGGATGGTCCTATTCATTTTTTATCATCGGATGGTATTTTATGATATGTAAATTAATTTCTTTGATATCTTTCAAACCCATGCACTGATACGATAGTTACTTTAATATTTCGTACTGTATAAAATGATGCTGCTAATAGAATCCTGTCACTTGAAATGTTTTCTTGTTCCTCAGATATGGTTTAGAACTCTTTCATTTGTGCTGGGGGAGAAATATTTTTATTGTGCCAACCTACCTGTGTAACAAAAGACTCTCCTTTTTATTTGTATGTGGTTGTGATTTATGTGGACCTCTTCGGAGTATCCTGATCTTAAATAAATAAATTAAAAAATTGTAATTACACTTAAGCCCTCATTACAAGTGGCCCAGAGCAGTATGCGATATTTATTCCACCTGAAAAAATCTGGCATTTCATGGGGTCTCAATTTTTTAGCTGCTATAAGTAGAACCTATTTCCCCAGTAACAGGGAATAAACAGGCAGCGTTTGGTGCTTACTGCACCAAAATCCACATGTCCTAGTAATTACTGGACCTGCGGAAATGTTCAGGGGCTTATTTCCGGGGGGGGGGGGGGGGGCTGTTTGGGGTGCTACCCCCACTCTAAAAAATGTATTACGTGGTAAATAGTTGGGTACAAGTGCTTTCAGTCGGGTATTGTAAAGCGAGTGTCTGTCGGATTTCACCTGGGACTTTTACATGCCCACACTGACTAAAACACACTCAGTATCTCTCGTCTATGTTTTGAAAGCCTTAAAAATGTTGGTTAGTTTGAAAAATATTGCATTTTAAGTACCCTTAACAATCTGCACTCCTCTCTTTCCACTGCACCCCTCATACCCTGCTCCTCATAAAATATGTATTTTTACAAGATGTCTTGCATGATTGTTGGGAAATCAGAAGCTCACACCACCCCGCAATCATACTGACAAAGCTACGCCCCTGGAAATGTGGCAGACTATGCAAACTTTAGCGCACCCAGTAATTGGTGTAGTCGATGACATTCAATTGAGATGGGTTTGGCTAGGGTTTGGAAAACAATGGCTCACTAGAAATGAGGGTCTTAAACTAGAAACATACTGGCACATAAGCTTGTTTGCCTAGCCGTTCGTGTGTAATAATTACCGTTAACATGAATTAATGAAAAAACAAGAGTTGGTAACTTGCAGAATAAATTACAACGGTCCACATGTACCAACATTTGTAATAGCGATTACCTAATTGTGATTTTCAGCGAATCGCAATTGGGTAATCATTATTACAAATGTATGAAACTCCAAGAGTTTCATGTAGCAATTCATAGGGGGTCGCAAATAGACCTACCTCATTAATATTAATGAGGTAGGTCGTAACTTGCAACCCCCAAGGAATCACTAAAATCTAGGGGATGGTGGCCTGCTGGGGTCACCAAACCACCATGTCCTTCATTGCTTTAAAATAAAGCAATCTTTCTTTTTTAAATGCAGCCCATTTTCCTTAAAAGAAAAACAGGGTTGCGGTTAGAATAAAAAACGAATAGTTCACCCCTTTGTGAATGGGTTACCACCAACTTGAAGTTGGTGGTAAATGCTTATGTTTTGCAACTGCATTCACGGTCACAAAACATTTATACATACTGCAGCGATTCGGTATTTGGAAGGGATGGCCTAAACACGCCCCTTCCAAATACTGAATAGCAAACCCATTTTGTGATTTGGTAACAGGTTACCGAATCGCAAAAAAGGGTTTGATACATGTGAAAAGCAATTTTTACGTTCGCAAACGGGCTGATTCTGAGAATTGACCCATTTGTAAACACAAAAATGCTTGATACATGTGGTCCAATATTCTCTGTCTTTTCTGGTCGGACCGTTGGTTTGGCTGACTTGGAGTTCACCTAGAAGCATTCTTTGTGGGGTTTCTTCACTGGAGCGGGGTTGGTTGATAAAGTGTAGCTCTCCACAAGACGGAAGGCCAAGGTATTACCATACATTCATATTTATTTGGGGTGTGAATTCCAGACATCAGAAATAGCAGCCAGGCTCACAATTGTAAAAAATCCCTGCGTATTTGATGACTACAAAAATACATCTGGACGCCAAAACCTTTGCTTAAACCTCTTTATATTTCAAAGTGATAAAATGCTGGTGTGTTGTAGAAAAGCACTGCATATAAAATATTTTTATAGGTACATAAATAGTGATATGTTTAAAAATAGTCCATAGTGTTTTCAAGCAGAAGAGAAACCCGTTCCAGAGCGTCACTGCGTTAATGCCACCACCGAGCTGTGGCAGAGCGGACAGAAGCTGTAGTTGCTGATTTCGTGATCTTGGACACAATGTTTGCACACGCTGCACATCCAGAACTGGTACTCTGTGATAGCACGTCCTGAGGCAATACACGTCGGAAGCTTCCCTTCTCCACTGTTAGTAAAACAAGAACATAACGTAAGCATGGTTTTACAATATTGAGTTCAAAATACACATTAATATTTGATGCTATTAAAAATATAGCATGCTAATTGAATGGAATGAGTTTGCTCTCTGAAAAGATAAAACTAAATAAACTCATATAACTTTAACTGAAATCTTCGACACTTAATCCAATATTTTAGAGATAGAGGGCCAAAGAGAGAGAGAGCAGGTCAAAGAGAGATAGAGCGACCTAGAGGGTCAAAGAGAGAGGGAGATTTTGACAGACACCCGAGACATCCTGCTGAGATTCTTCATTTTAACTGTGCAGATCCGTGAAAGGGGTACCAAATTATGTGGTATAATAAACATAGCATTGGACATGTGAATATCTTTGGTCTCATCTGAATCAGCCATTCTACCGTGTAATGCAGGCAAGTGTCTCTCTGGAACAGGATGGATTTGGGAAGAAAGTGGGAGGGCTCTCATCTGACTGATCTGAAAATCAGGTATGACCTTTGGTAGGGAAAAAAGCAAGATGAGTCAGAAGGGAACCCTTATTGCCTTAAAAGATCGTGTTACTTTCCTAGGAGCAAAGAGGATGCAGCTCACTGACTCGTCTACCTGAAATGATAGTCGCTTAGGAAGCCCAAGACAGGTATTGGAAATCTGCCAGGTGCACTTGTGCGTCAGGCACGCCTGTTACTATATTAAAATACTATATTCCATAACCACAGAGGGGAAGAACTCCTTACTGGAGTAAACTCCTTGATTCATTCTAGAAAATATTTTATCATGGAAATCATGAAAGAGGAGCCCTGAGAAGGACATTTTTGTTACACAGTATCAGCAGCCAAATGCACCTTAATAGAGGAAAACTGCAATCAAGATTTAGCCAGGACAACTTAATAGGTGTATACTATTTCTCCTTAACAAGGTGTCAGGATTGGCTACCTCTTTAGACACTTTATTTGCCTAGGACCACACGCAGTGGGACCTTTTCAGTCCATGAAGCTTGCCAAGGTGTTGCTCTTCTGGCTCAGTGGAAGTCTGGATGGTGCTGCATCGGGCCAAGCGTAGCAGGGCCCTTGAGTGTTTGACGTTTACCCCAGTGCTGATTTATTAAGTGGGTGGTAGTCTGAGTTGTACTGCCTTGGCCCACGTGCAGCAGTACCATTCAATCGATGAAGCTTCCCCTGGTGCTCCGCTACCCGGTAGGGGTAGCTTGATGATGGTGTAGACCACATACTCGGTCCGCAGTACCAGGGGGCCTTGCTGGGAGTGTCAGATGATCTGCCAATCCAGCAAAAAAATACTTTTATTTAACTAATAAATTCACCCCAACGTCTGTTATTCCTATTTTTAGGGACAACATTTTCCTGTAATTTCAGTACTTCTGGATCACATGACCGCCTGCATCAGTCCCCGGGTTCTTTCCACTATGATCGCTGACGAAAGCACACCTGAAGCACCCTACATCATCAATGCACTTGACAAAATGGCAGCTGGAGACTGGTAAGTCTTGCGGTCCATGTTGAGGAGCATATCTCCCCAGCCCATGGGCACCTAGCAGCACGGAAGGGGGACTGTTAACAAAGGCAAACTGAGGTTTTCCTTTCTGATAGTGCCTGAAGTATCCCTGCTCAAGGATCCCAGCTGTGCCGCGATTCCTGACCAGGAACCCATCAATAGACACTAGGATCTGGGGGCTGTCCAACCTTGGGGGTTGACCCTTCCTTAGGGGCAATTCAATTGTGACCATTGTCCCTTTGGATTCAGTTTCTCTGTGCTTGGTGGCCTTGTGCCCCCCCTCAGCTGAATATAAAGTGTGCGCCAACCCTTCTGTCAGGTGACTTTTGCTCATACATTGTAAACCTTTTTTTTAGAGCACATGGGAGTTTGGGCCCTAATTGTTTTTTGTCGTCCAATCACAACTATAATCTGTACAGCTATGTTTTGTCGTCAAAATGTTTATTGTAACTGCATTTCAGTTTGCCTTTTTGGTGTTTGTGTTGCAAGTTTAAGGAATTTAGTTTTATATGTCTTCTTAAAGATTTCTTTTTTAGTCTGCGAAGCCTGACCTTCAGGATTGGTTTGAGTTTAGATTTTAATGTAGTGACTGCTCGCTGTATTTTCAGCCTCGAATACTTTTGTAACCATATTCACTTGCATTTATTCTCATTTTCTCCTCATATCACACACACACTTATCAGCATTCTCATTGCATAACTATGAGTACCTTCACATTGTACAGATTACACAGTATTTCAGGAGAACAGTTTTACATAGGAAACAGATATGGCCCAAGTCACATAGAGGAGGAGACCTCTGAGGCTGGTTACGATACTAAACCTGCGAGAGAGGATTATGGATCAGAATCTATGAGTTTTCATTTGGGAGAGTTCCATCAGATGTTGGCTCCTCTTCCAGTGATTCTGAAGAACATGGCCATGCAGAACAGTAAGGCAGTTGTGATTTCCCATCATGACTGCAACCTGTGCCGCTGAGAGACAGGGGTATACTACAGTCCACGGTGTGTATGCAGGTACTGCATCCTCTAATCCCTCTTTTCCCTGTATACTGCATTTTTTTTCACGCATTGATTACTTTCAACTTTTTGTGGAGGAAGTTTTCCAAGAGGAGATTATGCAGCAAACACATTTACTGCTGAACAGTTTTTGAGGGAGTATGGAGGCACCCTGGTGGCTCCCTAGGGCACATCTTCACTTCACTTGGGGAGTTGAAAAGATTTGGGGCCCTTACATTGCTCATGGGAATATTGTGCAAACCATCAGTAGAGTGTTAATGGTCTTAGCTAATGAATTGGCAACACCCAACTTCCCATCTTTCATGAGCAAAGATCATTTTTGATTCTTCAGTATATGCTGCATTTCACCTGATCCGTTTGGCAACATACAAATCAATATGTTGTCTCCTGTCTGACTTCCAAGGAAAGACTGCTGTCCTTTCTGGATTTTGAGTTGGCCAATATCGTTCATCTTAATGCTGTAGAAGCAGTAGCCTCTACTTCATCTGTTGCAGAGGATGTTGGGAGGCTGCAGGACTGATACTTTACAGTCCACATTCCTGCAGTAGAGAAAACGAGTAAACCATATTGCAAAAGCGTATTTTGCACTCTGCAAGGAAAGAGGTGGAAGACATGTTACTACTGTCTCAAGAGCCCATCCAAGCAATGCCTAAGGCTTCCACCTTGTTTCACTTAATGCCTCACATAAGTGAGGTTCTTGGAAAACTGACTGACGTGGAGCAGTCAGTTTAAGAGTTAGTATGTGAATTGAAATGGCTGTGCATGAATACATACCTTCCATGGCCCATTACTTGGCTTGCATATTCAGCCTTTCAAACTGTCCAATCTAAGTTGTAAAATCTTTCTAATAGTTTGCACCTAAATAACTACCATAACCAATACATAGATTTCTTCCTCATTTGGATTAGAGCTACTGCGTCTTCACTGACTCTAGCAAACTGCTACACATATATCATTCTAATGACCTGCCTTCTACCTTCATCTTCCATCAAAATGTGGAGGGTGTATTACACTGCATAAAAGGCAATGACACTTCAGATAACAGTAGATGGGACATCCACTATGTTTTGATGGAATGCCCTCTCTACCAAAATCTAAGGTCCTATGCCATTCTCGAATTGATCTTTAGGAAACTTAGAGTTGGTCCCAGAATTTTCACAATAGTTTTCAAATGTACATATGTTCACTGACTAAGGCATGAGTCAATAGGATATCCTCAGACATGCCCACAATTTATCACCACACAGTGGAAGGGGCTGGATTTGGCAGTTATCTACTGCATTTTTGGTAGTCGCACTGCCAGCCAGTCAGGAGCCAAATTCCACTATGAGGAGGGCTCCTGCCAAGAAAACACTTAGCACGCTAAATGTGCAAGAAAGACAAGTCCTCTTGAGCCTAAGCAGGCTCCCATGTGGAGGTGAGCGTAAAGCTTCACTTTGCCAACCAGATTAGTCTTCACTCAGAGTGAGAAAAGGACATGAACAAATAATCAAAGCATGCATGGTTTCATGGGGTTCTTATGTGGGCAGGAGGTAGATGGTTAAGGTAGGAGTGACATACAGACCACTTCATCTACCACTATTTCACATAGGTCATACTGCAAATACATTTTACTCCAACCACATACACAGGTCCACCTGTAAACTCTTCTGTGGGATGCTGGCGCATTGGGATATTCAATAGGAGAGGGATTCACAGGTAGATGTATCCATCAGAACTCGTCATACTTGGGGCACTTGTGTGCTATATAAATGGCGGATAATGCAAAAGGAAGTTTACTCACAGCTAGATGGGAGGGTGCAAGCAGGATGAAGCATGCCACACTATGTGAGTGAGGGCCTACCTTCCTACACACCATATATCAGCCAAGAGAATAAACAACACACAACAATGAAGGGGTAAATTTGAAGAGTACACCACTAGTGGAATTTCGGTATCTGTCCTGTAAATCACATATTGCCTGCCAATGAGGAATGTTACACCATTCATCCTTCTCACGTTTCTCCCAAGTACAATTATACCTGGCATGTATATATGGGCTTTCTGTATGGGAGAGGAAAGGTTTGACATTGCACCCTAACACAGTCAATGGTGACTTGACAAAGAGTCTTACCTAACTATTGGGCCCAGGGTTGGGCAGTAACCAGGGAAACCTACCAACCCCATGAATGTCTAAAAAGCAGACAGTCAAAGGAGTCCGGGTGGTGTGCCTTGCATAGATCCATGCACCTTAAAAAAAAAAAACAACAACAAAAAAACAGATTGAACTGCAAATAGCAGCGCATGGGTGACGAAATTGAAATGGCAAAAGTCTTACCGACCCGCATTTTTAAAACCCCAGATTGCACTGCAAATAGCACGAATGGGTGAAGAAATTGAAATGGCAAAAGTCTTACCAACATGAATTTCCACACTTATGATGAAAATCATACCACACATGTGTGGTTGGGCCAACTGCCTGAAACAAAAAATGGACCAAACCCGTCATGGGAATACCACATTGATAGTACACTGACTTGATGTGGTCACAGATTTTCATGTGTTCTTGTTGTGGGTGATTGGCCGTGCAAGCGAGGTACCGTTTTTAAACAGGAGAAGTGTGGAAACACTGGTTTGCAAGACTTTTGGGGATCCTCACAGGTGCTGGAACCCTTCCATTCAGAAACCTGGTAAAGATCTGTAATTTTAGAAAAAATTTGATGTTTGCGGAAAGTGGAGGGACCCACATAGACCAGACCATCTTGGAATCCCCTAGGCGTCTGCTTTCAAAATAGACAGAGGTTTGTTGGGTTTGATTTGGTGCCGGCTGACCCATGGCTCAAATTCCGCAGCTACCCGCTTCTCTAGAAAGACTGAAATTCCAGGGTAAAATCCTGATATCTCCTTAATGCATTTGGGAACTTTTCCTGTTGTGTGAGTGGTCTTGCCATACAAGAGGGGTTTCGTTTTTATTGGCAGAAGTTTGGGAACGCTGGATGTTAGGATGTTTGCAGTTCTCCACCCTTACAGAACTTTACCCTGTCAAAACCATGTTAAAAGTCTAATTCTAGGCAAGGTGTGATTATTGCAGGGAATTCTTTTTTTTTTTTGTTTATGTATTTATTGGCATTTTCTTAATTGCATTACAAAAACAGCATTCATTTTTAAAGCATATAAGCATGTTCAGTTTTAAGTCAATATCATACTCAATTAGCAGTGGTAAATAGCTGTGTTACGCACCTAGATATCACCGTGGGCCCCTTGCTTTCTCCCCACCCGTCACCCCACCTTATTGCGGGGAATTCTTGATAAGACAAAGTGGTAAGATCCATGTAAGCCAGACCAACCTGGATTTCCCTGGGTGTCTAGGTTTTTAGAAATGCCTAGAATTGCTATGTTTCCCAGGGCGCCAGCGACTCAAGTCCAAAATACCACAGGTACGCACATCACTAGACAGAGTGAAATTGCAAGAAACATTTATTTGGGGGCTTTTACTGTCACGGGTGATTGGTCGGAGTAGCGTTTAATCATAAGAAGCATCAGAACATAGAATAAGACACAATTTTTTATTATCTATTGAATTTCAATTCTATGTCAGGACTGGAGGCGAGGATTATGCCTTCTTCCTTCACTTTATTCCACAGCAGCATGAAGGTAAACAAAAGACTACATTTCCCATGAACCACAGGGAAAGAGTAGTCTAAAAACAACATGGTAACAACCAATCAACAGGGAGTATCAACGTCCAATCCATGATGAGAGTGTCCCACATAGTCCTTTGCTAGTGTCCTCTCTTCCTCTTTCTTCGCTGCTCCGCAGCAAGATAAGTACCCTTCAGTTCTTTTTCTGTATAGTGCTTAAAGGGTTATAATTCAATGAGAGCGTTTGATGTCACAATTGTTTCATGTAGATGCTTTCGTTATTGCCATAACTTTATTGTGTTTGCTGTGAAGAATTTCTGTATTTCGAAAGTAGTGGTCGCGCTTTAGCGTTGGTTGTCTCCTCGCTTTGAGTTTTTCGTCATATTTGAGTTTTCGTCATATTGCGCTTCAGCGCGTTGGTTTGTTTGTACGCCGCGGGGTCGAGGTTCTCCTCGTCCCTACGCGGCGCTTTGCTGGCTCGCTCCTGGTCCTCCCGCCTCTAGAGGGCGCTGGGGGTCACGGGTGGCGCGTCGCGGGTTTGATTCTCTTCAGGGAATTCAAACGTCGCGCGCGTCAGTTCCCGAGGAGCCCGGTCTGAGGTTTACGCCCGCTTGGGGGTCTGTATCGGCGATCAGCGGTAAAAATTAACCCGCGATCGGCCGTATCTCATACAGTACGCTCTGTTCGCTTAAAGAGCTGTTGGTGGACAGAGTCTGGTATTTGGCTCATGAAACGCCTCGCTAGAGGTCTTGTATTTTTTCCCTGCTCAGGGATTCTAAAGGGGACCCAGCCCAGACCGGTGAGCATCCCTTGGCAGTGGGGTGTGTAATTAATAATCTGGTTGCCAGCAGTGGTCCCGGGGGGGCTCGTCTCCCTGTGATTGCGGCTCTTTAGCTACGCACCTGAATTGGCTGACACCCAGCCTCTGGTCCGAGGCCTGGTCACGGGCTATTAAACTGCCACTCCGCTTACTGGGCTCATGGAGTACTACGACGAATTCCCGGAAGAGGAAGACCCTCTTGCGGAGCTGCCCTGGGGGGATGCATTTTATGAGGCTGTAGATTCCTCTATTTATCAGGCTGTGGGTCAGGTTATTTTCCCCCTGGAAGATAGGCTGTCACGCCAAATAAATGAGGCGTTTTCTCGCCTGGAACACCGCATGGGTTCCCATGCTGCCCTGCCTACTCCCTCGGTTCCCCTTCCCACAGGTTCCCCTCCGAGTAAGCGCCCTCGGGTGCCTGGAGTGGATGGCGACGCTCTTGAGCGGTTGCGACAAGCTTTCCTTGACACGCAGACAGTCCAACCTAGGGTTGTTTCCCCCCTTCCCCCTCCTGCCCCTAGGGATGTGGGTCAGAGTACGTCAGGCGATCCCGACTCCGATCCCGGCCTTTCCAGGCCGTGGCTTCCTGCCCAACCTACTGTTCCCTCGATTACCTCAGACATGTTGGATCCGAACGAAATCATTCATCCACGCTCTTCGGAGTGGGTTCCTGGGGATAAGGTGGCGGCTTATGTGGCGGAGCACATCCGTCGACCCTTAGAAAAGGAAGCCCGGAATTGCTTGCGGGCGGAGTGCCCTCGGCCCTCGCTGGAGGGTAAGGTAGCTCTCACCCCCGAGATTGACTCCAGGATGTTCACCTTTTTACAAAAATTCATCCGAGACCCCAAAAAAGGGATTGATAGGTCCTGGCGGGCATGCCAGGACAAGCTCCTGGACGCCTTAGGGCCGGCTACCAAGATTTTAGATATGGCTGAAGAGGCCAAGGAGTCAGGCTCTATTATTTCCCCAGAAACCCTCTCCAATTGGGCTCAGAGGGTGGTCATTTTTCTGGGCAATGCCAACTGCGCTCTTTCTACCGAGCGCCGCAGATCCCTGCTCATAAAGATAGATCCCAAACTAGGGGACCTGGCGGATTCCGAGGCTGGCGCCGTGGCTCAGGGTGGCCTGTTTGGTGAGCCTTTCGTGAAGGAACTGGGCAAGTTCGTGAATACCTTCACTTCCCTCGACAGGGCACAATCCACCATCAAGAAAGTCTTTCCCGGGGGGGAGGAGCCTAGCGCGCAACCAAGATGGCCGCGTAGGTGCGAGGCTCCCGAGGACCACCACGACCTCCTGAATTAATCCTGGCCATATCCTGTCCTTGTTGAGGGGACTGCATCGGTGAACCCGAGCTGAGGCGCCATCCGTTTTTCCTTTTCGAATCGGACCCCGGACACCGGTGGGAGCACCGATTGAAGGTTGCGGCCTTCTCCGCGCTGGCCCCCCGGATTGGAGTAGTGGGGCGATCCGGGGACAAAGCGAACAACAGCGGCGGGCAGGGCTGGGCGACTCGCGTATCCCGTGCTTTCACTTTCGCTTTTGCGCTCTCCTTGCCCTCAAGCGAGGTAGGGTTGCGGAGCGGGGTGCGGTGGTGTGGCCTTGTCCAGGTGCCCGGCTGACCCGCCGGCCGTGAGTCGTCCTGCGGCCCAGTGGTCGCCCTCCCCCCCCCCCGGAACCCGTGAACTGGTTTGTCGGCCCCTTCGAGGAGATTGGCGCTACGGTGGGAGAGCAGGCATGTCCACCAAACAAGATGGCGACCGGGCGAAGGTGAAGACGACCCGCCGCGGCCCGGCGCCTCAATCCAACAGTATGGACCGCTACACCCTCCAGAAGGGATCTCCGGAGACATCGCGCACATCCCCGGCGGGCCCGACGGAGGCATCTGCTCAACCGGTGGATCTGACCCTCCGGGACGTCATGGGCGCCATCGCAGAGATGAAGGCCTCGGTGGACCAGCGCTTCGACACCCTAGCGCAAAAGATAGACTCGGTCCTGGTGGATGTTAGCCTTGTGAGGGCTGACTTGTCCAAAACCAACGACCGGGTCGATTCCCTGGCCCACACCACAACGAGCCTCACGACGGACGTGGTGGCCCTCCAAAAGGAGGTGCGCCGGCTTGGCCAGGCGAGCGCCCTGATGGACCGGCGACTGGAGGATTCCGAGGGTCGGGCCCGGAGGAATAACGTTCGCATTGTGGGAGTGCCGGAGGGACGAGAGGCGGAGGCGGCAGATCTTTTTGTGGAAGAATTGATCCTTACCCATCTCCAGCCCCGGGGGCTGAGTAAGCTTTTTGCGGTGGAACGTGCTCACCGGGTCCCTGGGGGCAGACCTAAGGCCGGTGCCCCGCCGCGGCCTCTCATTGCCCGGATTTTTAATTTTCGGGACAGAGACGCTATCCTGCAGACCTCCAGGCAACAGGGACCGGTCAAGCTTGATAACATGGATGTGCATTTCTACCCAGACTTTACTCCGGCGGTCCAAAAACTGAGATTGAGTTTTCTTGGAGTTAAACGTCGCCTACGGGACCTGAACCTTAAGTACTCAATGCTTTTTCCAGCTAAGCTAAGGGTGGAGGTGGATGGGCGCACGCACTTTTTTGACCGACCCGAGGCGGCTGGGGACTGGTTGGACACTCTGCCTGGAGATCGGGGCCGAGGGGGTGGGGGGGGTGCGGTTGGCGGGGAGGGCCCGCCGGATCAGAACTGAGGGGTGAAGAATAGGCCTTGCTCTGGACAACATTCCTTTACCATTTACTGATCGTTTATGTTCCCCTCCGATGGAGGTCGTGTGGGGTCTGTTGGGGGCTTCCCTCCTCCTCTGGGGGACTAGTTAGTTTTTCATCTATGGGGCGACAGGCACACTGCACTTTGGGGGGGCTGTCTGGGCTCATGCAGGGGTGCAGGGAGGGGGGAGTTCTGTTGGGATGGGGGGGTGGGGGGGGTGTGTTGTTTGTTTGCACCGCAAGGCAAGCCCTTTACTGTATTGTTGCTCTCGAGATGCTCTGTGGGGGACGACTGATTGCTTCTACGTATGATGGGGGGTAGGGATTTGACTGTGTTGTCATGGAATGTTAACGGCCTGGGGGACAGGATTAAGCGTGGTGTGGTCCTGCAGTACCTGAAACGTATCTCACCAGATGTTATCTTCCTGCAGGAGACACACCTTATAGGTAACTCCTTTCATGCCATGAATCGGCGAGCCTATCGTTTGGTGGCCCACTCGGGCTTCACCTCGGGCTCGCGGGGGGTGGGTATCATGATTAAGAACTCGCTCCCGTTGGAGATTGATGAGGTGCGCCATGATGAGAGGGGACGCTACACTGTTCTGGTGGGTAGAATGGAGGGTAGAGTGTTTGTTTTTATATCAGTGTACGTCCCGCCTGGGTTACAATCTACTACATTTGCGGATTTGGGGCGCCTCCTCCTAGACCTCCCGGGTGGCCTGCTGGTGGTTGGGGGGGACTTTAATGCGGTGGTTTCTGGGTCTATGGATCGCCATCCCCCTAGGGACCTCCCCCGGGCACAGGCCTGGCTGTCCGGCCTTTTAGATACTCTGGGCCTGGTGGATTGCTGGCGACTAAAGCATCCCGCACAGCGGCAATACACCTTCCACTCGGGTGCCCATGGTAGCCTCTCGCGGCTTGATTACATCCTTGTCCCGGCGGCCTATGCTGGGAGGGTGGGAGAGGTGTGCCATCTGGCGCGGGGCATTTCAGATCACTCCCCAGTACTGTTACATTTCGATGTCTTCCCTAGGGGGGAGGGCAGGGTGGCTCCAATCAATGCTTGGTACTTGCGTGACCCCACTATTCGTGCCGACTTGATCAAATCCTTACAGCGCTACTTTGATGAGAATGTGGGGTCTGTCCCTTCGGCCATCTCCCTGTGGGAGGCTTTTAAGGTAGTTCTCAGAGGGGAGGCCCTCTCCTTTATCTCCCATGCCCGGAGGCGCGAGCGGGAGGAGGTAACCCGGGTGGAGGCCGAAATTGCGGAGCTGGAGGGTGACCTGGGGAGCGGGGTAACAGACGCCAAGTTGCATGTTCTGCACCTCAAGCAGGCGGCCTATAGGGCCCTCGTCACGGAGGCGGCCAGGGGCCTCAGTAGAGAACAACAGGGGCGACTGTATGATGTGGGTGATAAGGCTGGTAAATTGATTGCGTGGTTGGACAAGAGGGAGAGAGCGAGTCGTGTGGTTCCTTTGATTGAGGGGATGGATGGTGTGCCTGTCACCGAGCCGGAAGCCATTGTCTCCTGCTTCGCGGATTACTTCCGCGAGGTGTACTCCCCGGTTTCTCCCTGCTCGGAGGAAGATTCCCATGCCCTGCTTCGGGACATCGCGCTGCCCTCCCTTACGGTGGAGGACAGGGATTTGCTGGACGCTCCTCCCACCTCGGACGAAATTGCCCTAGCTATTCGCTCGGTCGCATCCGGCAAGGCCATGGGCCCCAATGGTATCCCCATCGAGCTCTACAAGCTGCGACCGGATGTACTGGCGCCCCACCTGCGCGCCATGTTCCTGGCGGCCCACTCGCAGGGTTCCCTCCCGCCGGACCAGCGTCTGGCCACAATCGTGGTGATCCACAAGGAGGGGAGACCCCGTGAGCGGGTTACATCCTATAGGCCTATCTCGCTCTTGAACGCGGAGCCCAAAATCCTCGCCAAGGTACTGGCCAACCGGCTGGTTGGCGTGGTGGGCGATTTGGTCCACCAAGACCAATCTGGCTTTATACCCCATCGCAACACGGCTCTTAATCTGCGACGCTTGCATGGGGTGCTCGCGCGTGTCCCGTTTGTGCGGGAGCCGGCCATCTTGGCGTCCTTAGACGCCACCATGGCGTTTGACACGCTTGAATGGCCATACATCTGGGCGATGCTGGCGAAATTTGGATTTGGACCGGGATTCATTAGCTGGGTCAAATTGTTGTATTCGGGCCCATTGGCGCAGGTGGTGGTGAATGGGCGAGTCTCGCCCCCCTTCGCGCTGGGGCGGGGCACGCGTCAGGGTTGCCCCTTGTCACCGCTCCTGTTTGCATTGGCCTTGGAGCCCTTGGCGGAGTGGCTGCGGTGGCACCCCTCCATCCGTGGTCTCCGCTGGACCCCCGAGCATGAGGACCGCGTGTCCCTCTACGCCGATGATATCCTTTTGTATCTCGCCTCCCCGCGTAACTCGCTGATTGTCCTGGTTGATGTTTTGCGCTCCTTTGGTCGTAACTCAGGCCTTGTCATCAACTGGGCGAAATCCTGCGTGTATGTGCTCTCCGGGGAGGCTCCGGCCCTACCACGGGACTGCCCGATCCAGATTGCCTCCCAGGGGTTCCGGTACCTGGGTATATATATTACTCTTGACCCGGAGGCCCGCTACGAGCGGAACTTACTACCCCCCCTCCAGCGCTTGCGGGAGGACGTTGCGCGCTGGCGGCGTCTTCCGCTTTCGCTGCTTGGCCGAGCGGCCTTGTTTAAGATGATGTCCTTGCCGCGCTTTCTGTATGCGCTTCAGAACACTATGGACTTGGTTCCGGCGCGCTACTTCCGTGAGGTGGAGAGCCTGCAGCGGCGCCTGTTCTGGGACGGGAGGCCGCGTATTGCTCTGGCTAAATTGACGCTCCCGTGGTACGATGGGGGGGTTGCCCTCCCGGACATTAAACGGTATTACTGGGCCTCTCAGCTAGCTGCGATTAATCATGGCCTTTACGGGCCCGCCCTGAACCCGGCATTTGAAATGGACAAGATGCTCCTGCCCGGTGGCGACTACAATCGAGCGCTCTACTCTGGCGCGCCCGACTCCCGTCTGACGGGACCGACGCGTGTCATGGTGCGTGTCTGGCACGCGGCTAATGCAGCGATGGGGTGGAAGGACCGTTTGACCCGGGCGACACCGCTATATGCGTCTGAGAGGTTGGGCTCCCTGTGGACATCGAAGGGCTTCGAGAAGTGGGACACGATCGGAATCAGCACAGTGGGAGACCTCTGGACAAGGGGTGGATTCAAAACTTTTGAGACGCTGCGGACGGAATTTCAGCTGCAAGGCAGTGAGTACTTTCGGTACTTACAAGTCCGCCACGCGCTGGGCTCCGTCTTCCCTGATGTCGCGTCCATTCCGGAGTCTTCCCCCCTGGAGGACAGAGTGCTGGATGGCCATGTCCCAGACAGCACGATCTCCCTTATATATAAAAAACTGATCAACGACAGATCGTGCCTGCTGACTAGTCTCCGCGAGGCCTGGGTTGCCGACGGGCTGGAATTGGACGACGAGGACTGGATTTCCGCGGTGGCCTCTCCGAAGGAGGTGGCCATCCCGGCTCGCCTTCGCTTCGTCCAGCTTAAGATCCTCCACCGGGTTTACGTGACGGGGCCAAGGCTTCTACGTATGGGCTTGGTTGGTGATGGATTGTGTAAGCGTGGCTGTGGTGCCTTGGCAACTTTCATGCATATTCTGTGGGAATGCCCACAGGTGGAGCGATTCTGGCGTGGTGTGCATGAGGTCCTGCGTGTGGTGACGCGTGTTGCGCTGTTGCCTGAAGCGAGGAGATGCTTGCTGAATGTGTGGGAACCAAATGACTATTCGGTCCCGCAGACGCGGTGGGTGACTCTGGGATACATGATAGCTAAGCGCGACATTGCTCAATTGTGGGGATCCCGGTGGCCCCCAGCGGTGTTGGCCTGGAAAGAACATATGGATTGGTGTATGTTTCGTGAAAAGGTAGTGTATGTGGCGAGGGGTAAGCCTGGGGCGTGGGTGAAAATCTGGGGCCCCTGGAACGCCTATCGCGGGGGTATTTGTGAGCCGCCACTGCTACCGGCCGCCTCACCAGCTCCGTCCCCCTAGCCGACCCCCTCCCCCAGCCGCGGGCATGTGGTTCCCCTGTCCCTGATTTATTCCCATTCCCCTCTTCAGAGTTTGGCTGCGGGTTGGGATCCCCCACTTAAGGAGCACGTGCCGTCACTTTGGATGGCGGGTTGCCTTGCGGGTGTGGTTTTTTGTGTTGTTCTGTTTTGAAAAAAGGAAACCGTATTGTGGGCTTGGAGTTATGTGGCCTGCGCTATTGATATCTCCTGCTTTACCGATCTGCACCGCCAAGAGACTCTTACTGTAGGTATGTCATATGCTTCTGCCACTCTAGCGGCCGGCCGGATGGTTGTAGGCCCATACTTGTAACCCTTTTTAACATGTAATAAACGGTTTCAAAAAAAAAAAAAAAAAAAAAAAAAAAGAAAGTCTTTCCCCGTGTTTTTCGCGGGGCCGGTCGAGGCAGGGGCCGCTCGGCCGGAAGAGGTCACCAGCAGGGTAACCAGAGAGGCTCCGGTCAGGCACAGGACCAGTCACGATTTGGGAACTTCTACCCTACCAGAGGCCGCAGAGGCAAAGGAAGAGGATTCCGCGGTGGCTCCACCGCCTCCAACTCCGGTGAGTCTTCTCATGTTTTCCCCATCTCAGATAGGGGGGCGGTTGCGAAGTCATTTTCAGGCTTGGTTGTCCCTGACACACGATGCGTGGGTTCTCCAAACAGTAAGGGGGTTCCATATAGAGTTTACAGGGTCCCCGGTTCAACGGTCACGTCCCCGTCCCATTCAGTTCTCGGCTCCGGACGTCGCCCTAGTGGACGAGGAGGTCGCATCCCTCCTCCAAAAGGGCGCCATTCTTCCCGCCATCCGCCATTCCAGAGGTTTTTTAAGCAATATCTTTTTAGTGGACAAGGCAGACGGCGGCAAGCGGCCCGTCATCAATTTAAGCGAGTTCAACGAATGGCTGGTTTATCGCCATTTCAAAATGGAGGGGATCCACCTCCTGAGGGATGTTTTACGACCCTGCGACTATATGGTGCGCCTAGATCTCAAGGACGCCTACCTGGTGATCCCGATTTTCCCTCCGCACAGGCGGTTTCTCCAGTTCTCCTGGCGCGACCAGGTTTACGAGTTTGCTTCCCTCCCGTTCAGTCTCTCGTCCGCCCCGTGGTGCTTCACCAAGGTCCTCAAACCAGTGGTGGAGTATTTGAGGGCAAGAGGGATCAGGATGATCGTGTACCTGGACGACCTCCTTTTAATGGCCTCTTGCCCGCGTCAACTGGAAGTCCATCTCCGAATGACGGTGGACCTCCTTCAGGGTCTTGGGTTTGTCATCAACCAGAACAAGTCTCTCTTACATCCGACCCAGTCGCTTACCTTTCTGGGCTTCGTGATCGACTCGCCCTCTTCCACTCTCAGCCTTCCGGCCAAAAAGATCTCCAAGATCAGGCACGAGTTGCGTCGTGTTTTGGCCAGGCAGAGGCTCTCCCTTCGTCAGCTCGCCCGCGTGGTCGGTCTTCTGTCGGCCTCCATTCAGGCCATATTTCCAGGCCCGCTCCATTACCGGGCTTTACAGCGCCTAAAGGCTTACTTTCTACGCAAAGGTTTCCCTTATTCACACACGGTGGCTCTCACCCCAGAGGTGAGTGCCGAGATCCAGTGGTGGCTGGACCATATGGAGGCCTGGAATGGCCGAGCGATTTTCGGGTCTGCCCCGGATCTGGTAATCGAGTCAGACGCCAGCCGGTTGGGCTGGGGTGCACGCTGCGGGGAGTTAACCACAGGGGGTTTGTGGTCTCCAGACGAACAGAAATTACACATAAATTGTCTGGAACTTTTGGCAGGTTCGTTTGCCGTACGGTGCTGGACGAAAGATTTGGTGCGGTCGTGTGTTCTGCTGAAAATGGACAACATTTCCGCAGTCAGATATGTGAACCACCTGGGGGGAACCAGGTCCAAGGCTCTCTCGGATCTAGCGGCAAGTTTTTGGCAATACTGTCTGGACAGCCAGATCTCAGTCACGGCAGAGTATCTCCCTGGCAGGGACAATCTAGAGGCGGACTTTCAATCCCGCCATTTCCGGGACTCCAGCATGTGGATGTTGGACGTGGACGTTTTCGCGGCTCTGAACGAGCTATGGGGTCCGTTTTCAGCGGATCTGTTTGCGTCCAGGTTGGACCACCAGATTCCCCGGTTTTTCAGTTGGAGACCGGATCCGCTGGCGGCGGCCACGGACGCGTTCCTGCAGGATTGGAGCGCGGAACAGGGTTACGCGTTTCCTCCGTTCGCAATGATCACGCGCTCTTCGGCACAGGCTCGCAGGCAGAAAGCGGACCTGGTGATGGTCACTCCCCTTTGGAGGTCGCAAGTGTGGTTTCCAGTTCTTCTGGAACTTTCTTGGGATTTTCCAATCCTACTCCCCCAATTTCCCACTCTTCTCAAGAATCCCGACGGGGGTCTTCACCCGCTAGTGTCAGCGGGGTCACTGTTTCTCATGGGGTGGCGGATTTCCGGGGTAGATGGGAAACCCCGGGACTTTCGCGAGCGGCTGAGAGCCTCATCTCAAAGGCCTGGGCGGACAGCACAGTTAAAAGATACAAGTCCGCATGGAACAGGTGGGTCAGTTGGTGTATGCGACGGGGTTACGATCCCTTGGGCGCAGACGTGGTTCAAGTGGTGAATTTTTTGGCCCAACTAGCTTCTGAGGGTTTGGCCTACCGGTCCATTAATACCTTTAGGTCTGCTATTTCGTCGGGTCACACCCCGGTTAATGGAACGCCTGTAGGGGAACATCCTTTGGTTTGCCGGTTGCTCCGAGGAGTGAGGCTCTCGTTACCCCCGGAACCTCGTTACTCCGCTTTGTGGGACGTGAATCTGGTCCTTAATCTTTTTCTCTCTTGGCAGCCTAACCGGTTTCTTTCTCAAAAAGAACTTTCAGCAAAATTGGCAATGCTCCTTTGCTTGATCTCTTGCAGGAGAGTATCAGACGTGCGGGCCCTGGATATTTCCGGAAGGATATTCACCCCTGACGGGGTGACCTTCACACTTTTACGGCGTACTAAGTGCCATACCAGGGTAATCTCGTACCCGGCGTTCCCGGACTCGCCGAAGTTATGTGTGGTTCGGTGCCTAAAAGCTTATGAAGAGATGACGGAAGAATTCCGTCCCCCGGGCAAACGCCAGTTGCTCATTGCACTCCGGAAGCCCTTTAAGGCGGTTTCCTCACCCACCATTGCCAGGTGGGTTCGGTGGGTGATGCAGGAGGCTGGAATAAGCCTTCGGGATTTTGGAGCGCACTCCGCTCGCGGTGCAATGGCTTCGAAGGCGTTTGGCCTGGGTGCGCGTCTGGAGGATATCCTCAATGCTGCAGATTGGTCCTCGGACTCTACGTTTAAAAGGTTCTATTTCAAGCCTGTTCTGAATATGGCTCAGCTGGTTGTGGGCAAGCTTTGAACAAGCATAATCCTCGCCTCCAGTCCTGACATAGAATGAAAATTTTCCTAGCTCACGTAACGGAAAGTTTCAATTCTATTAAGGACTCGGAGGCGAGGATTATCCCGCCCTTTCACTCCTGGAGGAGATCCCTCCCCGTATGACAGTAAGTAGATGTTTTCCGGTGTTCATTGTCAATTTCCTGATGCCTGTAACCTGCCTTGCTCCGTAACAGGGTTTCCTTTGCGTTTCCTGGAGTAATACATCTCTGTTATTTGCAGGTTCAGACGCTCAAAAACAGGATGTTTGAGGAGTGCGGGTCAGCTGTCGTCGCGCTCCGAAAGAGGAAGAGAGGACACTAGCAAAGGACTATGTGGGACACTCTCATCATGGATTGGACGTTGATACTCCCTGTTGATTGGTTGTTACCATGTTGTTTTTAGACTACTCTTTCCCTGTGGTTCATGGGAAATGTAGTCTTTTGTTTACCTTCATGCTGCTGTGGAATAAAGTGAAGGAAGAAGGCATAATCCTCGCCTCCGAGTCCTTAATAGAATTGAAACTTTCCGTTACGTGAGCTAGGAAAATTTTCATTCTTTTTTGGCTTCCAAAATTTCAGCTAGTATAGAAGAAAGATCATGTTTTCCAATCTGCTCTCTGATTCAGGTGATAATATAGGCATGAAAATCAATAGGAGAGAGAGGAAAAATCAAAATGGGGGGAGCTAGTTCATTTCCCCTATATGCATTACTATAATCAGTAAGAACTGGCTCACACCTTGAAGTCTTACGTTTATGTTTGTGGAAAACCAGTAGGCTTTTTATGAAGACTCTCACCCACCAACCTAGTTGGTGGCATGCTTCATCATGGGGTCCCACCCAAAGTGCTGAGTGCACCTTGGGTGTGCTACGATGCTTGGACTACAGCGGAGCAGGTTTTTTTTGTGTGGTATGGTGCAGTGAAAGTGATATTAAAACTACCTATATGGTCCCTTTTATAAGTAAGATTTTAATGATGGGCCCTATGACAGGGTTAAAATAGAAACGTGCGGATATGTGTAGAGTTTATTATTGTGACTCTAATATCCTGGAGTTAGGTCTGCATGTTTCAGCCAGTCTCTAAAATATGCTGGCTTTCTTCAGGACCTGTGCAGTGAGGTGTTTGGAAAACTGTGTATTTGTCAGTTTGAGTCTTCCTGGCCAAGTTTGTAAAAAAGTGTCGCACGCGCTAAGGTGCGATTGAAAAAAAGGAGGGGGGTTAGTTATGTCCTAGTTATGCCGTAGAAACCTGTAAAGGAAAAGACAGGGAAAAAAAGACAAGACGCAAATTCATAAACATATACATATGGTTACTTGAACATGAGAAATTCATGCACTCGTGTGCCACACACAGTGTCATACTCAATCATTCATCGATCTATGCGGTGGTGACAGTATATTTCACCCACGCGTGCATCGCATTTATTAACGGGATTTGTATACGCTGCAGTGATAATGTCGGCTGCGGCTAGATTGCGGTGGGTTTGGTGTTTGAGAAGAGATGCTTACTATGGTAAATTCGCCATGTACAGCATGAATCCCGCAAGCGGGCAGAGCTTGTAGTCACATGCTGAAATATGAAAAAAAGGCAAGTGACAGATTACAGAAGAGGATCTGGTGCTAAGGAGGCCCTTTGTGCTGATCCAGAATTTGAGCCCGGGAGCTCCACTTACTTCGTCAAGGTGCACTTATGGAAAAAAGTGATGATGGATTAAGCACAAACTGCAGCCAAATATCAAGATAAGGGTTCAGCACTAGGGCTGTGGAACACCCAGCACTTAAGGTGCTAAAGCCAGACACATTGGTGTTGCCAATGCTTGATATTTATGTTGATGTACTATGTTTATACAATTGTTTGTTCATTTGACCGATCTCTTAGTTTGGATACTGGCAGAAGGCCATTCATGAATTACCATCTCAACAATGGTTGTGAAGACAAACAATTAGATCTTTGAACATAGATAACACACCTATGTTCATATATTCATATATATATATCAATCAATAACTTTATTCGATCTAAATAAAACATAGATCATAAAAGTACAGTACAATGTTAGTCATCTGTTTCCAAAAAAGTGTCAGTGCATAATACAACGTTAATAACATGGTTGCAAGGGTCATGGGCATGGACATAGATCATAAAAGTACAATAAAATATTTGTCATCTGTTTCAAAAAGTCAGTGCATAGTGCAAAATTAATAACAGGATTACAAAAACCTCATTTGTATCTATATATATATTTCTATTAAAAAGAGACTTTAATGTGGATGAGATAATTAATGGCCAGATGTACTAAGGCCAAAGGCCTTTTGCATTTCTTAACGGGCCAAATTGTAATTTTGGCCTATTAAGTAATGCAAACCAGCCTTCTACGTACAAAAGCCTATAGGGAATCGCAAAATGAGATTTCTACCAAGTAGAAATTGATTTTTGCAATTCTCTAAATAGGAAATCGCAAATAAGGATTTCCTATTTGCGATTTCTTAGCACATGCACAAAGCATTTCCTAAATGGGAAATCTAATTATCATTGACTCAAAATCGATGGTAACCACGTGCAATTAAAAAAAAAAAAGCACCACAAGATGCGTTTTTTTTTTAAAGTGCATTGGAGCCCACACATGCCCCTAGGGCATATGTGTGCTCTACATGTGCACCACTAGTTCTGGGGTGCATTGCGAGGGGCCTTATGCCCATAGCCATCCTTGGTTTAGCATTTCCTAAATAGCGATTTCCTGATTGGAAAGCACTTTTTAAGGAATGCAAATCCGGCCCATGAGATTTCCTAACTGTGATTTCATAAAAGCGATTCCTACTCTCTAGGAATCGCTATTAGAAATCGGTAATTTCATACACATCATTTTGCATTTACTAAATAGCGATTCCTATGTAATCGCTATTTAGGAAATTCAAAATAGCATTTTCATACATCTGGCCCAATATGCTGCACTTTGATAAGCCAAAGATTGAAAAAACTGTCACTATCACCAGTGTGTAAACTGTAAATTAAAAAAAAACACTTGGATACAATTGTCTGTTGTGCCATTTTTGGAAACATGTATTAAAAGCTTTATATTTTCTGTGATTTTTTTCGTATCACCAAGAGATCAGTAAAATGAAATACTGTTTATTTTTCAAAATGGAGGCACATAGTATGGATGACGGAGCTAGATAGATGCATGCTGGTGGAAACGGAGGTTTTTGTAACTAGGGGAAGCCCAAAAAAATGGGATCGTAAGTGGGAAAAATGGAACAAATATCGAGGGGAGCCTGTAGTATCCCCTATGGTGGAATTGGAACTGCGTCAACAAAAAGAAAGAGCAGTTTGTATGTAATGTATAATTTGTTTAATGATTCGTTAGATACGAAAGTGGTGTCAGACAAGAAAATGTTGTCAGTCTACAATGTATAATGATGTTGTTAAACCAATAAACAAATAAAAAAAAAAAACGGAGGCACATAAGTAGAACTATTTTATACATACAGGTGTTCAGTTTGCACAGACTATAATACAATTATTTCTGTAACATAAAGATCCACAGTATGGGAATAAAGTCTCACCCTTCAGGAAGGCTGTCCAGTTCTGGTGGCCGGGTATCTTTAGGACTATGTTTGGTGAAGATCTCGAGAGCAAGGTCTTCATAATGCTGCCTCTGTTCAGAGCTTAGTGTCTCCAGAGATTCAAGCTTAATAAATGCTTTAGAGCATGTTCCAAATGCTCGGTTTGCACAGGAGCAGAGCCCTAACAGGGAATATATTTCAACTGCAGGTATAATGTCTTCATAATCTCTCAAATGGAGGCCTTCAATTTACAAATAAAAAATGAAAGGTATATTAAACATGGCCAAGGTAAAATACAATACTGGAATTTACTTCATAGGTTATATAAGCAAACAAAAGAAAATAGAGACGTGTTTTAGGATTAGTAAACATGTTACATATAGGTATATCTTTTGCAGCTCTTTAAAATAGATTTTGGTGTTAGGCTAGAGAATATGGAATGTTTACTCTTTAGTGAATCCTGTATCGATTATCCTTCCCTCCATCAGTCCTATGTAAAGGACATCCTTGTAATGGATGGCACGGAGAAATAGTCTTCTACCTTCAGTAGCAATCCTTCTAGTGGACATTCTTACCTACCTGCAGGCTCCTCTCCTCTTGAATCTCCTCCAGGCGCAGAGTGAGTCCATAAACATGAAATAACGCTCCTGCAGTGATAGATGGTGCCTTGGCATTGGGAACCACCCTGCATATTACATCATAGAGTTGCATAAGGTACCTCTACTCTGGTGCACTGACCTCAGTTTCCTGGCTTTTTTACCACGCGCTCCGAAGCAGAGATGAGCCTGATAAAAGCTGACATGAATTGTAGCTATCAACAATAACTTGAGAGCTTATTAAAAATTGCATAACAACTCCTCGGAATGGGGTGTCAGAGAGGAATCTGCAGGTATATAAGAGTATCCACCAAAAATATCATTACCAAAGCTAAGTAACTTTTCCTTTTGTTGAATACTTCTATCTGCAGGTTCCTCCCCTCTGTATCAATAACCAAATGTCTGGTAAAGGTACGGATGGCAGTCCACAATGCAAACCCGGCAGCTATCCAGAACAGAAACACCCCTGGACAATGCCAAAGAAGAGCGGCTGTGGTGGAATAGGCCTGATATCCTGGAGAGACTCTTTTCTGGTAAAGATGTAGCACTTTTGATGCACTGCATGTTCCAGTAGGAAATGGTCCACTTCTGAATCACCTCGCCATTTTTGGGAACCAATATAGCAAAACAAAAGCTGATCATCAATCTGGTACTTTAGGGTCCTTTCAATGTAAAAACTGAGGGCCCAGCAAGGAGCCAGGAAGTGCTGTCTGTCCTCCCCTTAAGTGCGATGAGGAGGTAGGTAGAATGTCAACAGAGTAAGGCACTGACCCAGGTGAAATGGCGTGACTACCTTTGTAGGAAAGAAGCCTTGGTTCTATAAATCAGTTTGTCCTAAAAAATGTGATAAAAGAATGAACAGGTAAAGGCTGCAGTTCACTAATGCACACAACTGAGGCAATAGCAACCAAGAACAACGTTTTTAAGGTAAGCAGCTGCAAACTGTGCACAGACTCAAAAGGAAAACCCATTAAGAATGTGAGCGCCAGGTTAAAATCACACTGAGACATTACGAAGAGAGAAGGGGGAACAAGTGGGTCAACTGCTTCAGACAATACAAGACACTTAAACAACACCTGATTTGGTAAACAAAGAAAAGGGAAAAGACCAACAAAAAACCTTAATGGCCCCAGCAAATCTTTGCTGGGCCAAGGAAAGTGCAACACATCAGATAAACGTGCCTTAAGCGTGTTAAATATTGACTTGGTGCAACAAGAAGCAAAACAAGACAAACGTCTAGAATAATGTAACATGTATTGTGTTGGCTCTTTTAATAAAAATTGTTGAACTGCTCGTAAAATTAAAAAGAAACTAATTCCTATGCTCACTGGCATTTTGACCTCGCGGTGCCCGCCTGTAAGAGCGGACCCGCCCATGTTGAGGTCACCGGTCTAGTTGTTAGCCCCATAACCATAAGTACAGCACGCTGGCGTGGCCGCGGAGCGTGTTTTGAGGTGACTGATGTGTTAAGCGCTACGTGAAACGAGAGCGTGAGACCCTTTTTTGCTGCTGCTATTGCACTTTTTGCACTTTTAAGTAACTCTGTTTTTAAAAATTGTATTGTGTTGGCTCTTTTAATAAAAATTGTTGAACTGCTCGTAAAATTCAAAAGAATCTAATTCCTGTGCTCACCAGCATTTTGACCTCGCGGTGCCCGCCTGTTGGAGCGGACCCACCCACGTTGAGGTCACCGGTCTAGTTGTTAGCCCCACACCCATAAATACAGCACGCAGGCGTGGCCGCACAGCGGAGGCGCGCCGCTGAAGGCAGAAGGTATGTCTATGCAAGAGAACAGCTGCTTGAGTTGGGGGTAGTAGGAGGCAGGAGAGGCAGGGTTAGACTAGATGTGACTGCAGGGCTGAAATCTGATTTTATAAAAAGAGATGGCCTGTGGTGTGGGTTGCTTAATGTTAGGTCTCTACCAAAGCACCATCTGGATATTCAATTACTGGTGGAAATGCACAAACTGGATGTGTTGTTTATGACTGAAACATGGACACATCCTAGTTCAGACCTGGAGCTGGGTATGGCTTGTCCATCTGGATATAAAGTCCTCCATAAACCTCGTTTGGGTGGTCGAGGAGGTGGGGTTGGGATTATCTTTAAAGATAATTGGGACTTTCTACCTCTTGATTTTGAGGAACTGGAGGGGATAGAACTTTTGGGATCCTCAATAAAAGAGCCCAAGGGACAACTTCTGACTGGTCTAGTCAGTTACAGACCCCCTGGAACAGCCAGTCCCCTCTTTCAACAAGGATTTATTGAAGTCCTGAGTAATCTGGCATTGTCCCACTCCAGACTGCTTGTTGTAGGAGATTTTAACCTATTGCCGAATGGGATACTAGATTCAGGATATCACAATATTATTCAAGCTTGTGAAATTCTTAACCTACAACAGTGGGTTACGGAATCCACCCACAGGGGGACACACACACTGGACCTAGTGTTCTCTAATGAACAAATAATGGGACCAATTGAGGCCTTACCAGTGTGTTGGTCGGACCATCATCTGATAATTTTCCAGTTGTACAATCTTGGATTAAATCATTCAAATTATAAGATTGACCGAAAATTCCAAAGTAGAGACTGGAAGGGCCCTCTAAAGAAGGCAAAGGTTCTCCCGGTGTTTGTATCCACTGAGAAGTACGACACTAATAAGACAGTGGAGGAGAATTATGCAATTTACTGCAATAATATTACCACTGGGCTAGATCAAATCGCCCCATTAAAAAATCATAAAAAACTTGGCAGACCGTCAGCCCCATGGTTTAATGAAAAACATAGAACCTTGAAACTTGGCTGTAAGCGAGCATAAAGGAAATGGCGTAGAGCCTATACTGAGAAGGATAAAATCTCCTGGAGGATAGCCATAGTGGAGTATAGGAATGAAATTGTGATAGCTAAAACAGAGTTTTTTGCTAATTCTATCCTGAAGGCACAAAACAGTACTAAGGATGTATTCAGGACTGTAGACGCTCTGATTAACCCAGAGTGCGCAAAGAACGAGATTGTGCCCAGTCAGGCACTGTGTGATAGACTGGCAATCTTCTTTGAGGACAAGATAAGTAACATTGTTAATGGCCTAAATTCAGGATATATGCCCAAGGAATCACACTCAGTGAGTCAGGTTGAGAGGGGGAAATTATACTCCCTGGATCATTTTGACATGCTTTCTTTAGGGGATTTTGAAAAAATGGCCATGGGAGTATCCTCTGGATCTCCTTTGGATCCATTGCCACATAAAATCTGGAAGGGGCTGGCTCCGGAATTATTTCCGGCACTATGGCATATTTGTAATCAATCCCTGATGAATGGCACTGTGCCGGCCTGCTGGAAGCAGGAGTCGGTGACACCTTTGTTGAAAAAGGCGACACTCGACCCAGCGTGTCTGAAGAACTATAGACCGATCTCCTTCTTACCTTATCCAATAAAAATTCTGGCGCAAGTGGTTAGTAAAACACTCTCCCAGTTTTTAGAAAGAAATAACATCTTGGATAGGGTACAATTTGGCTTTCGCCCTGGCCATGGGACAGAGACTGCTCTGGTGACCGTTATGGACGTTCTGCGAATGCGAGCAGACAGGGGACAGTCGGCCATTTTGTTTCTTCTTGACCTGTCTGCCGCGTTCAATACGTAAACCATGGGATTCTTCTGTCCAGGCTTGAAGAGGTGGGAGTGACAGGCACTGCCCTTAAGTAGTTTTATTCTTATCTATCCAACAGACAACAAGCAATAGCCCTTCCTCCTTTTCGCTCTAAGTTTTCTAATATACTGCATGGTGTCCCACAGGGATCGGCAATAAGCCCTATCCGTTTTTAATATTTACATGAGTCCCTTACCTGCAATTATAAGATCTCATAATGTCAACTTATTTAATTATGCAGATGATACCCAGCTTATCCTGTCCTTAGAAGGTGAGCAATCAGTTTCTTTAATAGATTTTCATGCTTGTCTGCAGGATATAGCGACTTGGCTTAGGGAGAATTCCCTTCAATTTAATTGTGAGAAAACAGAGATCTTATATTGCGCAGCGGGAAGAATTCCCCCTACATTTCCATCTAACTTCTGGCCAACTGCTGCTAGTGCCCCATTGGCTCCCAGTAACGCTGTGCGTAATCTGGGAGTCATGTTTGATAACAAATTCACATTAGAGAAACATATCAACAAGACAGTTGGGAGTTGTTTCAGTCTGATTAGGGCTTTTCGAAAAATGTTTCGGATGTTTTCATTGGAGGCCAGGACACTGATAGTTCGGAGTACTATCCTCGGCAGATTGGACTACTGCAATGCTCTGCTTTTGGATTCTCCGCGGTATCTGATTGAGAGATTGCAGAGAATACAGACCATGGCCACAAAGACAGTACTGGGACGATCACGTCGTTCCTCTGCCTCTTTGGCACTCTCTGATTTACATTGGCTGCCAGTCTTGCAGAGAATACAATTTGAGGCTTTATGCATTTTGTTTAAGGCCGAACATGGATATGGACCTAAATCCCTGCAGGAAAAATGTATTTGGTATGCTCCCCCTCAGATGCTTCGTTCGTCTTCGGCAAACTTGGTGAGGGTGCATAGAGTTAAGAAAGTTAAATCAGGAGGCCGGGCTTTCTGTACGGCAGCCCCCGCCTCTGGAATAAACTTCCATTGGATATTCGACAGATAGATAACATTCTGCAGTTCAGAAAAAGGATAAAAACCTGGCTCTATCCCTGGGCCTGCTCTCTAGTTCCCTGCTAATTCCGCCTGGCAGGGGCCATAGTTCTTTCTACATTCAGTTAACATCTTAACATAGCGCCAGGTTATCCGTAGGGTGTCAGCTGCGCTTTATAAGCAACTGTAATAATAATAATAAACAGATTTTGGGCTGACAAAATCACAGGCACCACATCAGTAGGAAGATCAAAAGAAGTCAGATTGCCCTGCTCAATATCCAGGCATTGGGGGGAGGGGGATACTCTGGAATTTTGGATGCTGTACCTGCCCTGCTCAATGAGAGAGGAGAGGATGTCCCTAAGTGGAAGCGGAAGGGAAGGAGTCGATCCAGGTATCAGACCCTCCACAGCTAAGCTGTCACAACCAAGATCATCTGCACTTGGCAGCTTACTCAGAACCCGAGGAATCAGTGAGGTGTGGGAAACAAGGTAGAGGAGATGGAAGTCCCACCTCATACTGAAATGGTCACTGTAGGAGAGTAGGTTCTGCTTCACATGTTTACCTCCACTTTTTGCTGGTGTTTCACTGTTTTTCGACTTTAGTCTGGCTGGGACCCTGTTATTCAGGGCCCCAGCCTAGCTGCTTTCTCTCTAAAATGATTCCATCTACTTTAGGTACATTACAGATTGGATCTGAGGTGCTCTTATAAGTCCCTAGTATATGGTATACTATGTACCCAGGGCATAGGTACCCCAGTGGCCTACCAGGGGCTGAAGCATGTATTATGCCACCCGTGGAATGCCACCCCAAATGACACCACATTCTGCTACTGCAGCCTGGGTAAGGTGGTGCATGCACCCCTTACTGAGATATAGGTTCACTATATCTCACCATTTACTGCACATACAAACCTATCAGTCACCCCTATGGCAGGCCTTATCAATCCTGAAGGCAGGGTGCTTGGTTATATGTGAGGGGGTCCCCAGGCATGAGCTGAGCCCCTCTGCGGCCTTCGGAATCTCTTCTCCGGGGTTGTCAGTAGTGCAGCCTGACCATATACTCTTAAGTGCATTATAACCGAACGGTAAATGCTAACTTTGGACTGGCTGCACGGAAACATGTCGTGTTTGGTGTCAAACACCTTGGATTCATACCGCCACACCAGTAACTGGTGTGGGCGTATGATCCCACCGTTCTAGAGGGAGAGACATGGCAGCACTGGTATACCCGGTAGACACTTAATAGAGCCCTGGAATCACAAAATGGATGCTGCAGCCACAGACACAAGTCTGGCCTCCAACTGCTGACCGAAACTCCGGCAGGGGAGGCCTGGACAATAGGTTTCCTGTCACAGGGAGGTGTAACCACCTCCCAGACAGGATTATGTGTATTGGGGCTGGGTGGGAGCACTCTCTGAGTGCTTTGAAGTCCTGCACTGGGGGCACATTTGGTGTCCCTGTGCATAGTCCAGCTCAGACCGGTTCAGGGGCTTCCAGTCCCTGCTCTGGCGCGAAACTGGACAAAGGAAATGGGTGTAGCCACCCCTCTTTCCAAACCCTCCCATAGGTGGGTCCCCAGAGCTAGTCCAACCCCTTCCTTAGGTATAAGTAAGGAGCCTCTGTAACCAGAACTTTAGATTACCCTGGACGAAATTCTGATGCTGAATCCTGGACCTTAGATGCTCTGCTCAAGACCAGAGGACTGAAAAAATCTCCCTTGGGGTCAAGGAGTGACTCCCCTGCTTGGCAGGCACCAACGAAGCAATTTGCCGGTCTGTATTTCCAAAGCTCCCGCCGAACTCCGAAGTATTTGCAGCCCAGGAAGAAGATTTCCAGACATCCCAGAGGCCGACCAGAGTCCCCAGAAAAGCTGAGACCCGCAGCCCTCGTGAGTAGCGTGGAACCGGAACTCCTGGTCACCGTGCACTTTTGCAAGTGCATTGACTTCTCGACGTCTCTTCTCGTGTTTGGGCTAACTTGTAGCCCCCACCTCGAGCACTGAATCCACTGAAGATTGTCGGCCTGGTCATTCCGAGTGACCCGTGGGCTGCCATTTTGTGTTACGTCTTGAGGTCCCTTCATGATCCCTGGTCTGTTGACTGGTGTGTCCTTGAGGGGGTAACTTTGCATTTCCTTGGGCTTCCCTGGTTGCTCCAGACGTGCCCTGACTCCCAACCAAGTGGTGAGTCCTACAGACCTTGCTGGTCTGCACCAAAGCATCTTTCTCGTTTCTGCGTGGGTTGCTGTTGCCAAGGCTTGTTGTGTCCAATCCGGGCACCGACGCTGCAGCACTCGACATCCTTCGTGGGACAGCTCGAATCTAGCTCCTGGTCGTCCTCGACACCTCCTGGTCCTCGTGGCTGAAAAGTCAACCTTCACCTCTTTCACCTGAAATCACCCGACATCGGTGGGCACCTGCTCATTGCCTTCCTGGTCACTGGCTAGTGACCCAGACTCTGTCCCCTCTGCTTTCAGGTTCTTCTCATCTTCGATCCAGGCTTGGATCTCTTCGGACACTTCGCATCTTCACGGCAGCAGCACTTCTTCGCCAGCTCCCATTGAAATCGACAACGCGACCCGACACCAAAAGACACCTATGCACCCGGCTTCCCTGGGTTGAGGTAACACGAGTACTCCGGTGCTCCCATGGGTGCTAGCCCTAGAACTTCCTAAGTCCAAAAGGGTTTGGTCCTGACTCATTTCTAAGTGTCCCTAATCTTTAAAAATCTAACCGCGACTTTCCCCATAGAAGCTAACGGGAGTTTGCAGTTGTGTTCACACACTGCACACGGCCCCCATGGGTCCCCTGTGTCACTACCTTGGGTGGTTCCTTGGGGTCCCAGCAATTCTATAGGCTCTAGGCCTTGTGTCTAGTTAAGTCGTGGTTCTTATACCACTATTTTAGTATATGTTTTGGCTCGCCCCTAGGGCCTGACGTGTATTTGTGCTATTTTACTATGATTATTGAAGTGTAACTTATGTGTTTTGACCTCTAGTCTCATAAAGAGACTAGGAGGGTGTGTTTAGTAATAAATACATATATTTTATATATATACGTGGTGTGGATATCTTTCATTTAGTGACTCAAGAGATTATAGACTGGTAAAACAAGCTGCTTTACATTCCTTCAAGACTTAGCCTGAAGGCTGCTCTCCATAGCTACCACTAGCGACCTCTGACCCTGCCTACAGGTTAGGTCGCCCCCACGCCGCTGCTGCCTGCTCACCCTGGTCTCCTGCTGCCAGCTTACTTGGCCTGCCCGCTTGCTGCCTCTGCCTGCCCCCGGTCCCAGCCGCTGCTGAGCCGGTCACCTTCACCGCACTCTTCCCGCCGCTGCCTCCCTGCGGCCCGCCCCCCTGACAGCCCATTCGCCGCCCCGCTCCCGCCACTCAGCTGCTCCTCCCTCCCATCAGCACTCTTAAGGAGAACGCGTAGCAGCGTAGGAAGTGACCTCTGACCCTGCCTACAGGTTAGGTCGCCCCCACGCCGCTGCTCACCCTGGTCTCCTGCTGCTGTCTCCTGCTGCCAGCTGACATGGCCTGCCCGCTTGCTGCCTCTGCCTGCCCCCAGTCCCAGCCGCTGCTAAGCCGGTCACCTTTGCCGCACTCTTCCCGCCGCTGCCTCCCTGCGGCCCCGCCCCCCTGACAGCCCATTCGCCGCCCCGCTTCCGCCACCCAGCAGCTCCTCCCTCCCATCAACGCTCTTTGCAGACCACGAAGCAGCTGTGCAGCGGACGTGTGCAGCGGGCGTGCCGCTGGCACGCCAAAGGTGCGCCTAAGGCAAGCCCGTCTGCGCCCGTCCGCGCCTGGACCGCGCCCAGCACCAGAACCCCTGGACCCCGCAAACGCCGAGACACCAGAATCCACTAAGACACCAGCACTCTCCACGCACTCAACGTCGGCCAAAACCACACCTGCTTCTAGGCAGCCCCGAAACGGACCCACGGACCCTTCTCCTGCCGCACCTGCAGCTTCACCTGCGACAGAACCACCAAACCTCCAAGGACTGGACCCAACCACCTCTGCTGCATACTCCTCAACACCCGCTTCGCACGCAAACACGCCGTCGAGCTCTGGGATCTGCTCGACACCTCCGCCCCAGACGTGGCCTTCCTTACCGAGACCTGGTGGAACGACTCCTCGGCGTCCGACATCGCCATAGCCATCCCGGACGGCTACAAGATCACCCGCAGGGATCGCACCAACGGAATCGGAGGAGGAATAGCCATCGTCCACAAGTCCACCCTCAAGGTCGCCACCCATGCAGGCGACACCCTCAACACCGCCGAACACCTGCACTTCCGGATCCACACCGACCCCAACACCACCCTCAGAGGAACACTCATCTACAGACCCCCCGGATCCCGGGCTCAGTTCAGCGACTCCATCGCCGACCTCGCCAGCACCCACGCACTCGCCTCCATGGACTACATCCTCTTCGGGGACCTGAACTTCCACCTTGAGAACAACAACGATGCCAAATCCACCACCCTGATCGACACTCTTGGCCTCAGACAACTCGTCACCGCACCCACCCACGCCGCCGGCCACACGCTGGACCCAGTCTTCTCCACAGGCCCCAACGTCGCCTTCGACCACACCACCGAACTCCACTGGACCGACCACCGCTGCATCCATTTCACCTTCAAGAAACCAACCACGCACCACCGCACCAAACAGCTGCCTCGCCGCTGCTGGAGCAAAGTCACCGAAGACCAGCTGATCACCACCCTCGCCCAGAACCCACCCACCGACCCCAGCAACCCAGACGCCACAGCCCACAGCCTCAGACAGTGGATCGACGACTGCGCCAATACCCTCGCCCCGCTCAAGAAACCCCCCAACAGCCCAGCCAGCAAGAGAGCCACGTGGTTCACCAACGAGCTCAAGACCTCCAAACGCGCATGCCGGAAACTGGAGAAGATATAGCTCCACGAATGCACACCGGACAACCATGCAGCCCACAAGGACGCCACCCGCAGACATCCCCACCTCATCAGATTAGCCAAGAGATCCTCCTTCAAAGACCGCTTGGATAACAACGCACACAACAGCAAAGTGCTCTTCAGCATCGTAAAGGAACTCTCCAACCCCAGCGCCAACGCCATCCCGCCCTCACAAGAACTGTGCGATTCATTAGCCATCTTCTACCACCGCAAGATCGCTGACATCCACGACAGCTTCAGCACCACGACCGCCCCGACTACGCCAGACTCCACCTCCCCTGTGAAAACCACCAGCGCCAACCGCCTGACCTCCTGGTCCAACGTCGACGAGACACGCAAGGTCATGAACTCCATCCACTCAGGATCTCCGTCAGACCCATACCCACACCACGTATTCAACAAAGCAGACGCAGCCATCGCACCCCAACTACGGAAGGTCATCAACTCCATCCACTCAGGATCTCCGTCAGACCCGTGCCCACACCACGTATTCAACAAAGCAGACGCAGCCATCGCACCCCAACTACGGAAGCTCATCAACATCTCCTTCGAAACAGCGACGTTCACGGAAAGCTGGAAGCAGGCCGAAATCAACGCCCTCGTCAAGAAGCCCAAAGCAAACCCCAAGGACCTCAAGAACTTCCGGCCCATCTCCCTGCCCCCGCAAAGGTCATCGAGAAAATAGTCAACATACAATTGGCCCGCCACCTGGAAGACAACAACATCTTGGACCCATCCCAGTCCGGATTCAGACGCAACCACAGCACCGAGACAGCCCTCATCACCGCCACAGACGACATCAGGCGCCAACTAGACAACGGCGAAACATCAGCCCTCATCCTCCTGGACCTGTCAGCCGCCTTCGACACGGTCTGCCATCGCACTCTAAAGACACGCCTCCTAGAAGCCGGAATCCAAGAGAAGGCCCTTGACTGGACCACGTCCTTTCTCTCCGGCAGAACCCAGAGCGTCTGCCTCCCACCCTTCCGATCCGAAGCCACCGACATCTGCGGCGTCCCCCAAGGCTCATCCCTCAGCCCGACACTGTTCAACGTCTACATGGCCCCCCTCGCACAAGTGGCCCGCCATCACGACCTCAACATCATCTCCTATGCCGACGACACCCAGCACATCCTCTCCCTCACCAAGAACCCACACACCGCCAAAACCAACCTCCACGAGGGAATGAAAGCCGTCGCCGACTGGATGAGGAGCAGCCGTCGGAAGCTGAACTCAGACAGGATGGAAGTCCTCATCCTCGGACCCACCCCCTCAGCCTGGAACGACTCCTGGTGGCCAACCACACTGGGAACAGCACCAACACCCACCGACCATGCACGCAACCTAGGATTCATCCTCGACTCCTCCCTCTCCATGTCTAAACAGGTCAACGCCGTCTCCTCCTCCAACACCCTCCGCATGCTCCGCAGGATCTACAAGTGGATCCCGACTGAAACAAGAAGAACGGTGACACAGGCCCTCGTCAGCAGCAGACTGGACTACGGCAATGCACTCTACGCAGGAAATCAGCCAAACACCTACGACGACTACAACGCATCCAAAACGCCTCCGTCCGACTGATCGTCAACGTCCCCCGCCGCAGCCACATTACCCCCCACCTGAGAGACCTACACTGGCTCCCCGTCAACAAGAGGATCACCTACAAGCTCCTCACCAACGCACACAAAGCAGTCCACAACGCCGGACCAGCCTACCTGAACAGCAGACTCAGCTTCCACACCCCCACCCGCCAGCTCCACTCCGCCAGCCTCGCCCTCGCCACCGTCCCCCGCATCCGACGAACGACCTCCGGCGGCAGATCCTTCTACCTCGCCGCCAAGACCTGGAACACCCTCCCTACCCACATACGGCAGACCCAAGACCTACTCCCCTTCACAAGACTCCTCAAGACCTGGCTCTTCGAACAGTAGCAGCACCCCCCCTCTCCTCAGCACCTTGAGACCCTCACGGGTAAGTAGCGCGCTTTACAAATACTCTGATTGATTGATTGATTGATTGACTAAGATAACTTTCAATAAAGGTTGTCTTTAACCTATAACCAATAAGGGGTTGTTTGGACTGATTCAAGGTGCCCACTATAACTAGTGGACAGCATATATCAGGCCAACTTCTCACAGTCACCAAGGGATCTCTGCAGCAGGAACTGTAGAGTAAAGAAGCGAGACATTGTGTGTTCTTATGAATGCCAAAGATGTCCACGACGGGGCCTTCTCAATAGGGGGAAGAAGAACTGTACTACCTCCGGGTGAAGATACCACTCATGATCGGCTAGATGATGCTCACTGAGATTGTCTGCCTGCCCGTTCAGGTTCACAACCAGCCAGACGTTGTGAGCCTGAGCACAAAGCACAGCTTCAATGGTTCCAGTTATAGAGGATGCAAGCCCATGCCACCAACTCATCACAGTAATACTGTCCGTCAGGACCTGAACTGAATGACCGTGGATGGGAGACAAGAATGTGTTGAGTACCTGGAGATTGCCCCCAAAGCTCAAACAGGCTGATATGAAATTTCTGCTCCGCAGGAGACCACAGGTCTTTTATATCCAATGCATTGAGATGACCTCTCCAAACAAGGGGGAGATATTGGTCACTACTGCGGGCACTGATGGTGGAAGAAATCAGGGACTCCTGCTTGTGTATGTGGCCTTTCTCCAGCCACCACTGCAGATCTCAAGCTGCTTCTCTGGAAATATGAATGCTGTATATCAGGACTCCCAAGTGCTAGCTTCACTGGGAGTGAAGACACCAATAAAGCATGCAATATTGCAATTCCCAAGCTACAAAGATTTTCCACTAACCATCACTTTTCTGAAAACTTGAGGGGACGATATTAGCTCAAATGGTAGAACCATAAATTCATTGTAGAAGGAGCCCACCAAAAAAGAGGTATCTCCAATGAGACTGCAGGATTGGTACACCTCCAAGTCAAAATACACCTTCCAGTCTTCCAGCTCCTGAGCAAACTGGTGCAAGGGAAAGCATTTTGAACGTCTCCTTCTGAAGAATGGTATACCAAACACAAAGGTATAGAATGCTGTTGAGACCACAGTCATTCTTAGGAATAAGAAGGTAACAGGAGTAACACTGTGCCTGATTTTGTTCTCCAGGACCAATTCCATGTCCCTTTTGCTCACCAGAATGAGAAATTGCTGCTGCAGAATGGGAGTATTTGATCTGTGGCGACAGTGCAACAGAGAAAATTGGATGAGGCAAGTCCTGAATAGAAAGAGCATAATCCTGTCAGATAATCTATAAGACTCTGCTTCTAACATGATGGAATGCTAGCGCAGTACTTAATAGGCCACTCTATTCTTAAAGTGCTACGCAAACAAATTATGGACGGAATGCTGAATAAATCATACATTCACCCCCCGTCAAGAGATCTGGGTTAAATCCATTGTTCTTTTGCTCACCATGCCACCCCAGTTTAGCCCCAGCCATATGCAAATCAGTCTTGACCCTTTGCCTCATAGGAACAGTCCAGACCGAACTGCCAAGCCAGGCCTTCCCTGGACCGGAAACGAGCATCCTGGGACCGGTTTCTGGGTAGGATAAGTTACTTACCTGTAATCCTAGTTCTCTTCCAGGGGTATAGTCATCAAAGTCATAAGCACTGAATAGTTCCGCCCACGTGCGGGGACCCTGGAGCAATAACAAATAATATGCATATATCTACATATATGAAAAAAACAAAGTCCTGACTCCCCAAATACTCAGCAAGAAACCAGGAACAGACCACAGTGCATTCCTCAAGGTGACATTTTTATTGCAGATAAATTAAAGCAGCACCCATAGTGCACAGACAAGTGTCCAGCCTGATGCGTTTCGACCACGTTGCAGCGGTCTTGCATTGTAAATCCTTTACATTTGAAATAATAAAGAAACATGCAGCATGATATTTTCATGATACAGATAAAGAAAACTACTTTCAGTTTGCTTTGAAAAACACAACCTTTATTTTCAAAGGTAAAAAGGCAAGATCATAAAGGCAGATTAGCCTAGCGAGGCTGCATATAGAACAATTGGAAAAATTGGCGCCGTGCCTTTAAGACCTCCAGGAACCCATAGGCTCCCATCATGCACCACAGGTGACAGGTCAGTTCTTTTCGGCGTATAACAGTGTAAACACAGCATGGGTAACCGGCACATATATATATGGCCATGGTATTCGTCCTGGGAGGAGGGAGGGTTGCTTATGACTTTGATTAGTACACCCCTGGAACAGAACTAGGATTACAGGTAAGTAACTTATCCTTCTCTTCCAGGGGATACTCATCAATAGTCATAAGCACTGAAAAGAGTAGCAAGCCCATACCCTGCGGACCAATACCAGCATATCATAACCTATTTACAAAATATATATTACCCAAACAAATTTCTCAAGGATGCTTGTCCAAATTCAGCATCTGCTTGAGTGTCAGAATCAAGGCAGAAATGGCGGGCGAAAGTGTGAATCGAACGCCATGTGGTTGCTTTACAAATTTCTTGAATAGGTACATTTCTAGACATCGCTACCGTAGCGGCTTTTCCCCTTGTAGAATGAGCCCTCGGCTTGCCCGGGAGCTGTTTGTGTGCCAGCTGATAGGATAACATGATACATGACACTATCCATCTAGCAACGGACCTTTTAGAGGCAGGAAAACCAGAGTTCAATGGACCATAATTAACAAACAACCTGTCCGCCTTTTGTACACTCTTTTTAGATCTAGAGAGTGTAAAGCTCTCTCAGCAGGAGCGACAGAGATCGCAAAGAAAGTAGGAAGCGTGATTGATTGGTTGATGTGAAACTCCGAGACCACCTTAGGAAGGAACCTCGGAACCACTCTGTTCGCATGAAAAATGAGATAAGGCTCTGAAGAGCACACGGCTTGTATCTCGCTCACCCTGCGAGCAGATGTGGTTGCCACGAGAAAAGCAGTCTTCCATGAAAGATGTTGCAGGGAGGCTTTGTGGATAGGCTCGAATGGTGGACCCATTAACTTAGAGAGAACCAAATTAAGCTCCCAGGAAGGAGATGGAGACCTAACTGGTGGGTAGACCTTTTTGAGGCCCTCCAGGAAGTCCTTAACAACTGGCATCTGAAAGAAAGAAGCCTGAGAGGGGGACTTTCTATATGCTGTTATCGGTGCCAGGTGAACCTTTATGGAGGAATATTGCAAACCTGCTTTGGCCAAATACAGTAAGTATGGTAACAGTACCTGTTCCTGACCTCGAATAGGGTCATGACCCTCAGCAGTACACCACATGTAAAAACGCTTCCACTTAAAAGCGAAAGACTTTCTCGTAGAAGGTCTCCGAGCCTCCTTCAAGATCTGCATGCAGTCTTGAGAGAGACCTAAATGTCCATATTGGATGAACTCAGGAGCCATGCTGCTAACCTCAGGGACGGCAGGTTGGGATGGAACACCTTGCTACCCACCCTGGTCAGCAGATCCGGATGACATGGTAACCTCCTGTGTGGTACTTTGGACAGATGAAGAAGGTCCGGGTACCACCATCGGCGACGCCAGTCTGGCAAAACCAGGATCATCTTCGCCTTGGATTCGTACAGTTTCCTGATCACCAGGGGAATGAGGAGAACTGGTGGAAAGGCATAGAGTAATGTCTCTGACCAGTCTATCAACAGAGCATTCTCCTTGGAGCCTGGTTGTGGGTATTTGGAGGCGAAGACGCAGCATTTTGCATTTTCTGCATTCGCGAAGAGATCTATGTCTGGTGTTCCCCAGCTGCGAAAGATGTCCTGCGCTACTTCTTGTTTTAACACCCAGTCGTGCGCTTCTGCAAAATGCCTGCTTAGGCTGTCCGCTTGGACGTTGAGATCTTCATGTATCGTGCTAGAAGCCACTTCCAAATCGCTTGTGCTTCCAGAGACAGGGGTCTGGACCTGGTGATCCCCTGCTTGTTCAAGTAATACATCGTTGTTGTATTGTCCGTCTGAACAAGCAGAGCAGTCGATTTGTTGGAAGGAACGCCTTGAGAGCCAGATGAATCGCCCTGAGCTCCAGCATGTTTATGTGGTATAGCTGTTCTCTTTCTGACCACAGTCCTTGTATCTGCAGGGACCCCATGTGAGCGCCCCATCCCTGAAGGGACGCGTCCGTCACCAGAGTCTGTTTGGGAAGCTCCTCGTGAAAAGGAGTTCCTATCAGGAGATGAGACCGCTGCATCCACCAGCTGATGGAGAACCGGACAGATAGAGGTATGATTACAGTGTCTTCCCAGCGATTGGAAATCTGAGACCATTGATCCTCCAGAGTTTGCTGCAGGGGTCTCATGTGAAGTCTGGCATTTGGGACCAGAAAAATGCACGAGGCCATCGACCCCAGTAGAGATAAAACCGGGCCGTGGGATGAGGGCTCTTCAAGAGGGTCTGACACTTGCGGAGAATGGATGATAGTCTCTCCTCCGAAGGATACGCTCTTGCGTTTACCGTGTCCAGAGTAGCGCCCAGGTAATGTATCCTCTGTGTTGGATTGAGGATGGATTTTTTTAAATTGACGTGCAGACCCAGCTGATTCAGTTGCTGAATGCAGTAAGCGAGGTGTTGTTGCAGAAGAGTTGGAGACGCACTTTTAAGAAGCCAGTCGTCTAGGTAAGGGTAGACGAAGATTTGTTTCCTCCTCAAGACTGCAGCTACTACTGCCATGCACGTTGAGAAAATGTGAGGAGCCGACTTCAGTCTGAAGGGCAGGACCGTGAACTGGAAGTGGTCTCACTGAATATGAAATCTTAGAAACTTCCGATGCTTTCGAGTGATTGGGATGTGGAAATAGGCATCTTGAAGATCCATAGAACACATCCAGTCCCCTTGATGTAAGTGCGGGATTATTTGATGTAATGCCAGCATTCTGAACCTCTCTCTCAGAATGAATTTTGTTGAGACGCCTGAGATCTAGTATAGGCCTGAACTCCTTGTTTGGACCTTACTTTGGGACCCCAAAATATCGGGAATAGATCCCCTGTCGACGTTGTTGCCATGGAATCTCCTCGATGGCCTCCTTTAGGAGTAGAGCGGATACCTCTTCTCTCAGAAGATTTATGCGATGGATGACAGTTTTTCGAGGAGGAATAGAAGGTGGAGGGGACTTGAACCTGATGGAGTACCCATTCTTCACAATATTGAACACCCACTTGTCTAGTGTGATTTTGGTCATCTCTTCCAGATAGAAACGGACACTTTCCCCCACCTGAGTGGGTAACGGAGTTAGGGGAATCAAGCACTCACTGCTTCTGTTGTTGCTTGGCAGCAGGTGTAGACTGTCTGGAGTTCCCTCCTCGTCCCCTGCCAGGACGACGCTGGTTGGACTGTGATCTTCCCTGATGTTGCTGGGAGGACCACTGAGGGGTTTGAACCCTCTGTTGGTATTGGCGTCGATCGTAGGGGTGGTAGCGTCGCCTGAAATCCTTCCTCTTCTCGAGCCCAACCGCCTTCACCGTGTCCAGTTCGGTCTTCATCCTGGACATTTCGTCATCAGCATGAGAGCCGAAGAGCGATGTCCCATTGAAAGGAGGATTGAGGACACAATGTTGAGTCTCTGGCTTCAAACCCGTCAATCTCAGCCAGGCAGAGCTACGGGCACAAATCGCATGTGAGTATCCATGGGCAGCTAAGACAGATGCATCAGCTGCTGCACTGATGACCTGATTGGCCACCAGACACCCTTCATGAAGGACCTCCAGGAAGTCCCGTCTGTCTTCTTTTGGCAGCTTCTCTGTGAAGCGTGAGAGAGAGTCCCACAGAGAACGGTCATACCGACCCAGTAAGGCTAAGGCGCTGGCTACCTTCATATAGGATGCTGAGGTGTTGCACATCCTCTTGCCAACGGAATCCATGGCCTGACTGTCTTTATCTGGGGGTACTGCAGATGAAGCTGCCCCTGTCTGGTTCTTCCGTGCCGCTGACACAATAACCGAGTCCGGTGGAGCGTCAGCTCTCAGAAAAAGCAGGTCCTGCTCAGGAGCCTTGTATTTCTTTGTGATCCTCCACGGGGCTGCCCCCACCAATGCTGGAGTTAGGAATTTCTGTAGAGCAGGCTCTAGCAGGCCAGGCACCAGGGGAAGCAAAGGTCTAGAAGAAGACCTATGATGGAGTGTTTTTCGAAGATGACTGACGTTGCAGGAGTAGATACAGGCATCTCAATATGAAGCTTCGCATCCCCTGTATAGAAGACCTCATTGAAGGTTACAATATCATCAATGGGCGATATTCTACTCGGTGGAGAGGAACAAAGAGTAGGAGAGTAGTCTGCCTTTGATGGTCTGGAGTCTGAGGACCACGAAGAAGATCTGTGGGTTCGTCTCCTGAAAGATGGAGACCTTTTTGGAATGGCACGTCGCTCATGTCTCTCAGAGGAATGCACTGATTGTATTATAGGAGATCTGGATCTGCTAGGAGTAAGTACAAGTCTTGTTATCTTTCTAATCTTCCACTCCCTTATGTCCCCCAGCCATCTCGGGGAGATGTTAGTTGCAGGGGCTGGAGCCGGAACTGGTGAGGTTTCAGGAGTGACTTGCACTATCTGAAGTCCCGGGGAGGAAGAGACACTCCTGGATGTCACGACTTGGACGTCCTTCTGCGTCGAGCGGTCTCTCAACGTCGGCCTAGGTCTCTTGGCAGGAGACCTGTGACTGGAATGCGATCTGCTCAACGTCGATCTCCTCAAAGTCGATCTTCTCACCGTCGATATGGACCGCGATCATCCTGACCTCCTAGATCCAGAGGGTGATGTGCGAGGTCTCGACGTCGATCTCCTCGATGGCGACCTCCTCGCCGTCGACCTCCTCGGTGATGGATGTGTCGACGTCATGTGTCTCGACGGCGAATGCCTGTGCTGACGCGTCGTTGGCGAGCGACTGTGCCTTACCGGCGTCGAGGCCCTCGGTGGTCGACTCGACGTCGATGCGTGTGGACCTTTCGACGACGGTGGTGTTCTCGACGCCGCCACGGACACTCTCGACGGCGGGCTTCGATGTTGATGTGTCAACGTCGAGCCAAGGCTGCCTGCCGTCGTAGGCAAGCCAGACCTGGACCGCCTACGAGTTGGTGTCGACTTCAGCCTATGATGGGACTTCTCACCTGAAGTCGTTCTCTTCGACGGCGAAGGACGCCTCGACGTCGACTTCGACGCAGACTCGGAGCACAAAGGTATTTTGGAAGTCGATCTGTCCCTCGACGGCGTGTGAGACCGCTGTTTTCTTTTCTCACCTTTCTCTTTGCGCTCCAGCCTTGCTTGAGAGGAGGGCTTCTTTGAGGGATGCTGATCTCTGCCACTTGCTGCACTTTTTCCTCTCTCCTGCCTAGAGTGCAGTTTAATCTTCTCCCTTTCCCTATGGGTTCTTTTTGAAAACTTGCTGCAGTAGTAACACTGGTCTGCCTTGTGAGATGAAGGTAGACAAGCAATACAGACCGAGTGTGGGTCTGATTTAGCCATCTTTTTTCCACAGGCGGGGCACTTATTAAATAAGGCCGGCATTATGACAGGAAAAAATAGACAAAAATCAGAAAAACATCAGGATTTAGTAAGCCAAGTACTAAAAACGTTGAGTGAAACTAAAAAATTCCACTTTAGACCAGAAATTAGTGATAAAAACCACCAACTGGCGAGCTCAATGCTCCAGGATCCTCACAGAAGGAGCCGGAAAAAAGAACTGACCCAAATGCCACCTGTGGTGCATGATGGGAGCCTGGGGGTTCCTGGAGGTCTTAAAGGCACGGCACCAATTTTTCCAATTGTTCTATATGCAGCCTCTCTAGGCTAATCTGCCTCTATGATCTTGCCTTTTTACCTTTGAAAATAAAGGTTGAGTTTTTCAAAGCAAACTGAAAGCAGTTTTCTGTATCTGTATCAGGAAAATATCATGATGCATGTTTCTTTATTATTTCGAATGTAAAAAGATTTACAATGCAATTGTGGCAGTTTGAGCCTAGTAACATGTTTTAAGGCTGCATATGTATATATATGCATATTATATACATATATTACCTACTGGCGGTCGCCAGTAGGTAGTTATAGTTAGGACCCTGTTTCCATAGGAAAAGCGCAACATTCTATTTTGAATAACTTTGGCGCCGGTCGACGAATCCTCGCCAAATTTTCAAAATAGGTGGGGCGCTGAGCTCCGCTCCTACCCTGAAAGTCTCGGGGGGATTCGTCAAGCGGGGGCTGAGATAAAAGGGGGGTCCCAAAACGCGTTTTTCCCATGCATTTTTCCATAGGACCTTTAGACACAGCTACAGCCCGAACAGCTGAACAGAGTTCCTTGAAATTTGGCAGAGAGGTAGTCCTCAGGTCAAGGAAGTGCCTTTTGTAGGTCTGGTGTAAATCTGTTCAGTAGTTCCTGAGAAAATAGCCTTTAAATCAATATATATATCTGAGCCAGCTTACGGTGCGCTTACGGTGCGCTTACCGTACGCGTACGGTGACGTGCGCGAGCGCGATTCTGATTGGCTGATAGATCTTAGTAAACATTTGAATCGGTCGAAACCAGGAAGCGGCGGCCGCCATTTTCTCTCTCGCACTCTGACAGGGGATTGAAAAACAAAGGGCAAAAACATGTAAAGGGGCTGTTTAGACAGCTCCCAAGCACCTAGCCATATTGAGGGAGTCCCCAACGATCCCCCAAGTGAAAAAAGGCAATTTTATTTTTTTCGAAAATTTCGGCGATTACGCTTACCGTACGCGTACGGTAATAAATAATAAAAAAAATAAAAAAATATCCACACTCTCACCACCCCATGTGCAAATGGTGCCCGAAGGGCACCATTTGTGCACGGCATATCTCAGCAAAGCAAAACATATATTTTACCTGTCACAACGATGCTCATCATATGTCCTCCATGTGCGCACGGTGCGCGAAGCGCATCGTGCGTTCATGGCCCATCTAGCGTAACGTGGGCACGCGGTGCGTGAAGCGCACCGCGTTCTCACTGTGCGCGCACGGTGCGCGCACGGAACGAACTGCGTTAAGTGGGCGCGCACGCCACGAATGGCGTAAAGTAACTTAGCATTTAAAAAACCGTACAAATTCACTGAAAAAACCATAGGTTTCACACACGTTATAGTTAGGAATTAGCATTTAAAAAACCTTGCAAATTCACTGAAAAAACCATAGGTTTCACACATGTTATAGTTAGCTGGACATTTTACTGATAAAAAAACAATGAAATTCCCCCGTTATAGTTACTGTAGGCAACTATAACTCACGCGACCGTAATCCTCTGCTGATGACATATGTGTCTTTATGAAAAAAAAATATTTGTAATATATGTATAGCTAAAATTTAATGGAAGAAGACATGGGCAAATAAGTGTCTAAATACAGTATTAGCATCAGCAGAGGATTACGGTCGCGTGAGTTATAGTTGCCTACAGTAACTATAACGGGGGAATTTCATTGTTTTTTTATCAGTAAAATGTCCAGCTAACTATAACATGTGTGAAACCTATGGTTTTTTCAGTGAATTTGCAAGGTTTTTTAAATGCTAATTCCTAACTATAACGTGTGTGAAACCTATGGTTTTTTCAGTGAATATATATATATATCACTTAAAAAACCATAGGTTTCACACATGTTATAGTTAGGTGGATATTTCACTCGTAAAAAACCAATGAAATTCCACCGTTCTAGTTAGTTCAGATAACTATAACATGCGCGCCCGCAATCCTCTGCTCATGACGTCACATATTACATCACTCATGACATCACTGATGACATCATCCTTTTGATAGAGTGGCGGTCGCGCGAGTTATAGTTATCTGAACTAACTATAATGGTGGAATTTCATTGGGTGTTTACGAGTGAAATATCCACCTAACTATAACATGTGTGAAACCTATGGTTTTTTAAGTGAATTTGCAAGGTTTTTTAAATGCTAATTCCTAACTAATTCCATGACACTCCAGTTCAGACCCAGACATATGCAAATCAGTCTTGACCCTGTGCCTCATGGGAACAGTCCAGACCGAAATGCCAAGCCAGGTCTGTACTGGGGTGAATGTATGACATTTGTTCTGCATTCCATCCATCAATTGTTCTTTTTGCATTTGTCACCAGAGTGGGACGTGTGTGCCCAGACGTGGGTCCCATGCCCTCCATGCCACTGGAGTCGAGCTATCCTGGCTGATGAGGGCTGAAAGCCTGAAACTGGTCCTAAGATTCTTGTTTCCAGTCCAGGGAGGACCTGGCCTGGCAGTTCAGGCTGGACTGTTCCCATTGGGCGCAGGGGCAAGACTGATTTGCATATGGCTGGGTCCAAACTGGAATGGCATGGTGAGCAAAAAAAACGATGGATTTAGGCCCAGGTCTCTGTACTGGGGTGAATGTATGACATTGTTCTGCATTCTGTCCATCAATTCTTCTTTTTGCACTCTATTCTTTTTTTTGATAAACAAGTTTTTATTGTTTTTAGCAGTACAACAAAAAGAAACGTCTGGCCCTCCAAGTCCCCACCACGCATCACATTTCCACCCTCTCCCAAAACCTTCCCCCCCCCCCAACCCACTCCGCTAAGGTATATTGCCTAGCCATTTCCCCCACACCTTCCGGTATTTCTTGGGACAGCCGCATGCCTGATAGAGAGTCCGCTCCTGCGCCGCACACCAGTCCACCCCGGCGCCCCATTTAGCTACGGTTGGCGGCTGTGGCTGCTTCCATGCCGCTGCAATGTCTCGTTTAGCCACCATCAAGGCCGTCATGAGGAACAGGTGTTCTGAGCGCGTGCCATCCAATCCATCCGTGATGCCCAGTAGGGAATGTCTAGGTTCATGCGGCACCTCCCACCCCAGGACCTCCGTAAGCTCGGACTCAATGCCCCTCCAGAACCCCTCCAGCTCCGGGCAGGACCACACCACATGAAGAAAATCAGCCGGCTCGGAGCCACAGCGGGGGCAAGCCGCATCCCCGGAGAGGCCCGCGCCGTGTAGGCGGGCCGGCATGAGATAAGCAGTGTGCAAGTAATAAATTTGGACAAGCCGTAGCCGAGCTGAGGCCGTCACCAAGCGGGGGGCCATAAGGGCGTCCCGCCAGTCGGCCTCGTCCAGGGGACCCACCCAGCCCTCCCAGCGCTCCTTAAGGCCCTCAAGGGACGTAGGGGTGCAGTTGACGAGGGAGCGGTAAATCCTAGAAACGCCCCCCCCTCCCCAAGTTGCCCAGCATAACGTGAGCCTCCGGGGGGCTGTGGTCCGGCAGCCGGATGTCCAGCGGGGTGTGGGTGCGTATAGCATGGCGCAGCTGGAGGTATCTAAAGAATTGGGAGGAGTGGAGGGAGAAGCGCGCCTGCAGCTCTGAAAAGGAACACATTCGCCCGCCCCGCCAGACGTCCCCCAGCTGGGAAATGCCAATTGAGTCCCACGATCGAAACCCTTCCAGCGCCGCGACCTCACGCAGCCATGTCCCGTGCCACAGGGGCGTGACCCGGGTCAGCCTCCCCGTCCAGCGGGTATGACGGAGCGCCGCTCGCCAGGACAAGAATACGGCCCTGGTGATATCCGGGCAAGAGGGGGGGGACGGACGCGCCATACAGGCGATCCTGGATACCGGAGAAGCCCAACTCACCGAGTTCCACCCTATAGGCTGGGTCAGACCAACCCCCCCCCCAAACCAGTCATGTACGACCAGCAGGCGAGTGGCAAGATAATAAAGATAGAGGTCAGACATGCCCAGGCCCCCATCAAAGGTGGGTATGCGGCACGTCGATAATGCCAGCCGGTGCCTCCCGCTGCCCCAGAGGAATCTCGTCACCATTGCGTCCAACTCGCGGAACCAAGGGCGCGGAAAGGAGAGGGGGTGTTTTGCAGCACATAGAGAAACCGGGGAAGAATCATCATTTTATAGAGGGCCACTCTCCCTAGCGGATTGAGAGGCAACTGGTGCCAACGCACCAAGTCCGCCTTGGCTTTCTTCACCAGGGGGGTGACATTGAGTGCCCAGCTCAGCTCCGGGAGGAGGGAGACCCAGATACCCAGGTACTGGAACGATAGCCGGCGGAGAGGGATGGTCTCCTGCCAGTCAAAACACTCCCTGGATGGGTGCAGCGGGACCAGCACCGATTTCCGCGAGTTGAGGGATAGACCAGACGCCCGGCCGAAACGGCTCAGGATGGAGAGGGCACGGGGTCCGGAGTGCGCCGGGTCACTCAGATACAGCAGGACGTCGTCCGCGTAGAGTGCGATTTTGTCGGCCTCCAGGCCAGGCCACTCCCAGCCCCGAAGGATGGGATCAGATCTAATCAGGGCGGCTAGGGGTTCCATCACAAGGGCAAAGAGAAGGGGCGACAGTGGGCAACCCTGCCGCGTCCCCCGGCCGATCCGAAATGGCCTCGATAGCACTCCATTGACCAAGACCCTGGCCCGGGGATGGGCATATAGGACTCGCACCATCCCCACGAACCGGGGGCCAAAACCCATGCAGGTCAGGACCTCAAATAGGTAGGCCCACCCCACTCAGTCAAATGCCTTCTCGAAATCAGCGAGGAGGAGAGCGAGGTACGGGGACAGCCGATGGCGGTGGGCCAGGGCCACATGGAGGCGGCGGAGACAGTGGCGGGTGCCCCGAGCGGGCATGAAGCCACATTGGTCCGGGTGGACCAAGGTCGACAGCAAGGGCCTAAGCCGTTGAGCCAGGATCGCCGCATAGAGCTTCACGTCCGTGTTAATAAGCGAAATGGGACGGTAGGCCGCCCTGTCGGTGGACGGTGGCGTGGATTTAGGCAAGACCACGATCGTGGCCATATCCGCCTCCGGGGGAAAGGAACCCTTCTCAATCGCCTCCGCATAGTGAGCGCACAACCGCGGGACAAGGGTGTCTCTGTATGCGGCGTAGAATTCCTGGGGGAACCCGTCGGGTCCCGGCGTCTTCCCCGCGGAAGTACGCCCAATGGCATCTCCAATCTCCTCAAGGGAGATGGGGACATCCAGGCTTTCCCACTCGGCCGGCCGAAGCCGAGCGAGGTGTGCGCCCCCAGACGTGAGTAAAGCGGCCAAGGAAAGAGTCGGTGCACGGGCCCGGTAGAGCTGAGAATAAAATTGGGTAAAAGCCGCTGCCATCTCCACAGAGGAGGACCGGAGCACCCCCGTGGAATCCGTGACCGCCGGGATGATACACGACGCCCTGGGGTAGGTCGCCAGGCGATGTAACAGCGCACCGTTCTTGTCACCTCAGCCATACACCCTTGCCACCGAGGACTGCCAAAAGGAGCCTGGCCGCATCAAGGGACCGCTGGCTAATTTCCTGGCGAAGGAGCCGCCGCAGCCGCCGGGCCGCCGCCGGGTCATCGTTTGCAGCGAGAGACTGTTCCAGTCTGAGCGCCTGGGCCTCGCAGGCAGTGAGCTGCTGCAGCTGCGACTGGCGGTGCCGCACCACTTGCGCCTTAGCCGCCCCTCTAATGGTTTGCACTCTATTCTTACAGCCGCACATGCTGGCTTAAAGCTTTTTAGCAAGAGGGGCAAGGAAGGAGGAGGAAAAGGACAGCTGCTGCTGCCCTTAACAGCCTTTGGAGACACAACACCCTCTGTAGATGTATAAGAAACTCTGCTGCTGTGAGTGATGGTGTCACCAAAAGAGCAGGAATCAGGACTATCCTCTGAATATTGGTACTGCTGATGAAACTGGCGAGCAGGGGAAGTCAATCCCAGGGACTGAATCAGAGCATGACCCTGTTTGAATCGTTGCAGCACTAAGTATGCCTTCTCACCAAAGAGGCGAGCACAAAAAGACATACATGTCCATAGGTTTGGCCTGAACGTGGCTGGACAGGCTACTAAAATGCATACAGTCATGGCAACGGATGGCAACAGAAGAGTCCATGGACTTCGCCACCGAATTCACAGTATCCAGCCTGGAAAGGAGAAACTAAATGACTGAATCCTGTGCATCACGCAAACATCTGCAAAATGTTCACCTATATGGAGTCTGATTGATGAAGGTAAATTTATACTTTTGTGTACGTTAACTATTTTTGGAATTCACAATCTACGAGTTAATAGTAAGTTTACATTTGCGAAGAGTCCACAGTTGGGGTGGAGAGCCCCTCACATAAAAAGATAGGCCTGTCCTTTAGCAGTGCCAAACAGTCTCCATTGTCCATGCCTGTAGGAGAGAAGATGGTCCAACCATGCTGCTGTCCTCTGTCATTGTCATGATAAAACAATATTTGGCATATGAATGGATAGAAGTCAATGCCAAAAAGCCATTCGAGCCCGCTATAGTATTCAACCAAAGGCAAGGAATGTAACGGGACTCCACCATCAACTGCTGAGCCTTCCGTCTAGATCTGACCAAGATGGCCTAATTCTTCAGGACATTTGCCACCTCATTAGGTTCCGAAGTAGTCACTGGTGGTATCAGAAACTACGCTACTGCCACTGGTTGAGCAACTGGAAGGGATTTTGGCAAAGGAAGAGGTTTAGCCAGTGCCAGACCAGCATCAGGATGAAGATTAGGCTAAGCAGGGTCAACATGGGACATAGTTGGCAGTAGAAGTCCCGTTGGGGCCCGCAGACACACTGGCATAACAATAGCCCCCACAGCCCCAGCAGTAAGAGGGGGGCAGAGCTCCAGGAGATCCCCTCTGTCACTGTGCATGGGCCCCTGGCCTGAAAGCTCCGGACGAGGTCCGGCGCATTTGCTGGTGGGGTGGGGCCCTCCCTGCACTTAGCAGTCGGCCCACTTAAATTTCATTATATCACTGCGCAGACACACTAGAGACTGTCGGAGTGGTGCAAAAGTGGGCCAGCTTAGGTTGTGTGAAAACAGCTATTTTTGTGTAGTCAGCCCCAGGGACTTGAAAATCTGGGAAGAGAGTTTGGAGCACAGGGACTGGAGCCTGTACCTGAGCAGAATTTGGCACTTGCCGCACCTGGAATGAATTTGGCACCTGCTGTATCTCCGCTAGGACTTGTTCCAAGGAAGATGTCAAGGCCCGAGCAGGGGAACGTATCCACCAACGAGAATACCTAATTTTGGACCTGGAGAAGCTTGTGAAGCTTATTGTGCTGATTCCCGGCTTAGAAACTTCTGGTTAAGGGCGAGATAGTGGGAGCCAGCAAAAAACCTGGATCTGGAACGACGATTGCCCCAACATTTGTTTCAAGTCTGGGCCATGAAGGGCTTCACCTTCCTCTCCATGATGCCCTAAGCTTGCATGAGGTCAAACTTCTCAAAGGACCTCAAGTTACGTTTGGGGCCCAAGCACGAGTCAAATATCGTAACTGTCCGTGAGTTTTGTGGCAGGATTAACATGGCTTGAAACCTTTGATTCCTTCATATCAGAACCTTTCACTCTTCCTTGAGGGGTCCCACAAGGGTCCTTGCTCAGCCCTACTCTATTCAATCTTTATGTAACAGAACTAGCATTCTCGATCATCTCTGGATTTTCCCTCACCTCCTATGCTGAAGACACACAAATTATGTTATAAGCATTAATAACATCCATAATATTGGAGTTAACTTTCATGATTGCATGCGTGCAATCAGCTGTTGGATGAGCTGTCATTGCTTAAAACTGAACTCGGATAAGACTGAGGTCATTTTGTTTGGGAACAATCCCCCATTTTGGACACCTTCCTGCTGGCTACATGAGATGGGTGAACTCCTGAATCCAGTTAAAAAGGCAAAAAATCGGGGAGTTGTTATTGACAACAAATTGAATTACTCTAGTCAAATTCAGTCACTTGATCTTCATTCAATACTATAAAATTGATCAAGAAAACTTTGTCCTTTTGATCCCATTAGTGCAAAGAAAACAGTTATTACCACCAAGCATTGTCTAAAATTGATTACTGTAATGGTCTGTATCGGAGTTTGCAAGAGCAATACTTGAATAAATTACAGACTTTTCAAAATGCGGCTGCCAGGCTTCTCCTAGGCATTCCCAAGTTTCAATCCGTTTCTCAGACCATTAAAGATTTACACTGGTTAATGGTTAGAAATAATACAAAAAATTAAGGCAATCCGGTCTACAAGGTGGTTCATGACACAGGCCCTCTTTTCCTAAGATAATCCTTCATGTGGTACCAGCCCAGTAGAATTCTACGATCTCAGGGAGCAAACAATGTGGTAGTTCCTAGATTCAAGATGTCAAAGTGGGGTAGAGCAGCTTCATCTTTCGAGCAACCAGAGGCTGGAACTTGCTTCCGGCTCCACATTAAGGATACTCCTATACTGCTTGCTTTTAGAAAGCAAGTAAGAACCTGGATTTTTATTAACTAAATTTAAAGTAAGTTCATTCAGTTGAGTTCATATTTCTGCGAGTGCCAAGACACCCCTGGGTAATCGAGCACTTTAAAAAACTACTTAAAATTAACATCCTGCATATCCAGGGGCAATGTTCAGGCCTCATGTTGTAAGGCCTGGAGTACTTGCACAAGTGTCATTATTCTGAATGTCTCAAGATTCTGAGGTCCAGAATTGACCCCAGCCCTCCCTCCTTCAAGGGGACCAGGAAGAAACAGGCGTAACAGCTGAACTTCCAGTTCACTTTGGGCACAATCTCTATCACCCACTTTGTGAGTAACATTAAGAGCTCCCTGAAGAAGATTTGAGCATGATACACTGATACCAATGTGAGAACTGGGGCGTATGGGGAGGAGCATCCAGAAAGGGCAGGGTATAACCAAAGACATTCTGAAGGACCAACTGTTCTTAAGTGACCAAATGTCAGTGGGACAGGCAGTGCTGAATGTGACCCCCAGAGGTCACACATTCGCTCAAGGATGAACTCAAGCAAAGCTAGGAGATTAGGAGGAAGAAGGGTGTAGCTGCTGTGCCTGTCCTCTTCCTTAAGCACCTCTTCCGTACCTAAAGTCCAGAAAATTGTGCTTGGGCTGCTTGATGGGTTGTAAAGGCTTATGTTGGTGGAGGCATGGCTTCTGGAGTATTCGCTGAACTTCTGATGCTGTTGGTAGAACTGGCACACTGGGAAAGAGAAACCCCAGGAAAGTGTAGTCTCCAATGCAGAGCAAGGAGAATCCCATCAATGAGCATATATGTCAAGGAAGCCTGGATGTCTCCAGGATAACCTCAGAAGTGCACCCAGGCAAGTCTGGGGATGATGAAACTGGTTCCCATAGCATGGGAAACCAAGTTCGCCAAGCCCAGGCTAGACTAAAAATATGCTAGGCTGCATCATGGTCATCATGAACTGTCTGCACAAAAGGCACACAAAGGTCCTCTGGAAATTCCAGAAACAGCATTTGTGAGATTTCCCAAAGGATGTGGCCACAGAAAGCCAGCATACAAGAATCATTCAAAGACTGCAAAAACAGACTGCCAGAAGAAATTACTTTCATGCACATCTCATCAATACCTTTCCATTGCATAACTTGAGGAGTACAAGCGAAAGAGTTTTCTACTTCTGAATTTGTAATCAGAGGCTTGCCATATAAGGCTCTTGACAACAGGGTGCTGCATCAAGAACTTTGGGTCCCAGGTACCAGTCAAGGCCATCTTGCAATGGGGAGACTAACAGTCAGAGCCAAAATGTGTTTCAGACCAGACTGCTGAAATAAGATCAACTAAAGTCTTGTTGATAGGCAAGAGTGGTTCAGAAGTGGCAGGCCAAAGCTGAAGGATCTCAATAAGTAGCTTAGGTCTCCTCAGTGAGAACAGGTAGGTCCAACAATTCTACAGCCCTCTTAACGACAACACCAAAACAGATGCTTATCTCAATAGGGATCCATGTGGGGAATCAAGAGCAGAGTTAAGCGAAGTGTCAAGGCCACTGGCATTTTACAAATCTAGATGAGCATCAGTATAACACATGGAGGGAGCAAATTGTCTGCCTCCTCCTCATCATCATCCTCCTCCTCCTCATTGTGTTGTACTTGGTCCGTCATTTGAATCGTATCAAAGCTGAAAATGGCTTCCGAAAAGGCTTCCTTTCTCTTGAGATACTGGCATCGAGGAAGTGGAGTTGCAAAGAGAGGCATCTTCAACAGAAGTCTCTAGTGATTGTGTAGCATTACATGGTGATTGTGTAGCATGACAAGACATTCTTTCGTGGCAAGAGGGATCTGGTACCTGCATTGATGGTGGAACATCTGGCGAGGCCTCTGCCTTAAGCTAGGAAAAGCGTAGTCGAAGAACGGGCTGGCCCTGACCATGTGCATATGGGAAAGCAAGGTTAACAATCTGCAGCATGGCCACCTCGAAGGCTGAGACCTTTTGCAGAGTCAAAGATAGTCCTGGGAACTCAGGGCACATTGGCTCTAGATGAGGCATTTGTGCTGTATGACCTCCTTTGAGAGCAGGAGCATCTGGATATCAAGGAAGTACTTCTCCTTTTACTTGTCCTTTGACTAACCTAATGATGATGACCTGCAATGGAATCAGCCTAATTTCTTATGTTCAGCCACTTAGAATGTGGTCTCCTTCTCTCTTCTAGCTTATTGGTGCACCAAGAAACACTTTTCACAGCAACTGGAACCATGTTTGATACCCAGACGCCACAGACAGACATCATGTGGGTACATGACTGACATCTATTAGCGACATGCACGACACAGCCTAAAGCCTGTTTCTTCAGTGGGGACATCCTACAACACTTTAGGAGAATATTTATTTGTAAATATTTGGAGAATGGAGTAAACGCTGAAATCAGTAGGACCAGACCACTGGATCCATGATGAAGGGTGTCAGAAAAGAGGAAATGACCACAGCATGGAAAGGTGGAGCCTATATGTGGTTCCAAGTCAGAATGTCTGCATCAGGACAGAGTCATGATAGAGGAGGCCAATGACACCACCTGCTGTTGCTGAAGAACAATTTCAAGATGTTTTCTGGACTTAGTGTGGTACCTTTGGAGATTCAACATTTTAAGGAACTGTGAGCAGAATATCCATCAGAAAGCTTTAATTTTTTTAAATCCTACACTCCGCATTGTCTTTTTTCTAACCTAGCAGGCAGATCTCCCTGCAGGTTCGTAGACATCCAACAGTGCATGGGCTAGGGGCTCTGAATATCCTGGAGTGTGAACATCTACTTAAAACACAAAACTAGGAATTATTTAACAATATTTTGGGAAAAAATAATATCACAATGAATACGGCGTGTCTCTCCTGCAGCCAGGGCCAATTATGTTGAGCTCTGCTCCCAGAAGTTCCAGCAACTCTGAATAGGGAATTTGGGAAAATGCCCTGTACTGACTGGCCAATGCAGGTAGTTACAAATACAGGTCTGTGTGACTGTTGTAAATTGTACTAGTATGAGACAAAATAATGACATATAGCTTTATTAATATTCTTCCTCCACGTTACCTCTATTGCACTCCTCTATGGTCCTATGTAATATTGCTCATGTGATCTTGAACAATTGCAAAGAATGACGCAGACTCACTACTTGAATAAGCTATTCCAAAGATTTTTGTGCTTTTGTAACTTGGCCTGGAAAGTAAGGGATCATCACAACAGCAAGCTTTATATCAAAACAGCTTACTTGTCCTCATTGCTGCATCCACATAACCTTCATAGAGCTGTCGCTGTGCAAGTAAGAAGAAATGATATGCTTCAGCTCCACGCCAGGCATTGTCTATTATTTTGTTATTTGCAGAGAGGGCATCTTCTTCAAGTAAACCAGCTAGTGCAGATGTTGCCTAAAATCACAAATTCTCATAAGGCACATTATCTCAAGCACTGTAGTGCACCTTTTGAAGAAAATTGCAAAATAATTCAGAGACAAAGATAAAGAGCACATTTTGATAAAGGACGATAAAGAAAACAACACGATTTCAATACGAATAAAAAGGTCAGGTTAATACGCTTCTTCAAACAACCATCTAGTTGTACTGTGCACTACAGTAACAGCATAGTCGAAGAATGATTTTCAAAATAACATCACCAATTATTTGGCATGAAAATATGTTACACAAGCTCCTACCGACTTGCTGAAAACCTAAGATCTAAACGAGAAATATCCAATTAGAAATGCTTTATTAATAATCACCTACCTTGAGTAATATGTTTCTGAAGCATACTCTTACAATGAAGATTCTTTACCAATAGCCATGTAGAGCCACCACAAAAGGTTAGAAAAAGTCAGTAAGCTGTGGCAACATCATCAGTAGTAATGATGTTGAAATTACTATCGGCACCCAATGTGCCTATGTCTAGTGGTCTGGATAATTTAGAATAAATAGCTCCTTGAAAAACCTTAACTTGTGAGGCACCAATAGCAAGAGTCTAAGATCATCCAGATTAAAAGATAGATGAGAAGGCTTGTTTGAGATATCCTCAGGAACTGTCTTGAACCATTACCTTTTTCACATTTGAAAAGACCACATTCCACCCCCATGTTTACCTGATCCATTGCACTGGTGGTATCCATCAGAGCCAGCACATCACTGTACGTTTGGGTACTTGGAGCACTGTACAACTATTTAACATAAGCATGTACCCAGACATCCACAGGTGGATAAACTGTTGTGAAGAGATGCTTTGGCTATGCTCACTGATATTTGGCAACTGTCTTTTTTCATAAATGTTTTTTTATATACAGAAACTCAATTATGTTAATAGAATCCCTAAATAGGGAATCACAAAAGTAGATATGGAGTGCCTAATGCCAAAAGAAAATAATTGCCAAAGTGCTGTTGTACCGCATCAAACATAGGATATACAGTATGTACAACAGTGCGTTATAGTCAAATTGTACAATGACAAGTAAGTAACAATGCAACTTTGGTGTGCAAAAGCCACAACTTGAAGGTGGGGGGGAAGGTATGAGAGCAGGCAGGGACATAATAAGTTGGAAAGCGGTACAAAGCAGGAAAAGTGGGTCGCATAAGATGTTAATAATAGTGTAGGTAGGACCATGAAGTGGACTCGCTTTGTATCTCTGAAGTGTGAGCAGCCCATGAGGAGGTTGGGGGCCAAGAAGTGTATACCAGTGATAATGAACTGTGAAGAGGATGTTCGCAGGGAGGCGCACAATGCTGGCGTGTTATGCTGTCTGATTCACAAGGGAAGATCATCCAGGGACATGAGGTGTAAAAATTGTTAAAAATGTGTTCCACTCTTGGGAAATGGGGCGTTTGCGAAGATGTCTTTGTAGCAGAGGGCGGTCCATTCAACTGTCCCCCATTTACGCACTGCACCCTGCTGTGCCACTAGTTGAGGTGCACTTTAGGCCATCCATTGCCCTGTAAGTGTCCTTTTGGCAATTAAAGGGCCAGCCCGGCAAAATGAGTACGTACTGAGTGTTACTGCCAGCGCTTAAAAATGCAGAGGGCGCATGCCTCCCATGTATATATTTTCATGAGTTCAATTACCTCACGTAGTGCGGTGTGTGCTCCACTCCAATTGGTTATGGGGGCAGGACAGGACCAGACCATAACATGCGACACAGGTTCAAAACCCCGGATCGACAGAAGGAGCATCATAGATCCGCCGTGAGAAAATAGAGGATGGGTTGAACAGTGGTAAGATATGCTCGGTGAAGGATATGGAACTGTATGTATTTGAATCTGCCATTTCTCGAGACGCTCTGATGAAATGTCAGTGCCTGGTCTCATTCAGTATTGTGAAGTCCTCCTCCCACTTTGCATGCAAGAGCCAGAGGGAGGTCCCTGAATGGTACCATAATGCCCTGTAGAGCCATGTGATGAAATAACCACCCTCCCCCATGGTAGGAAGCGCTTGAAGGACAGTGTGTGTAGGAGGTTCCTGATGTCATGTAGGCCTTTGGGTATAGCAAGTTCTGTAGTTGATGACAAGTGAGGAATTGACCCGGTGGGAGGTCCTAGTCTGCCTGAAGTTGTTCAAATGAAAGGAGATGGCCATCTGAGAAGAGGTCGCCGGCTGTATTCAAGGACCGTTCGTGCCAGTTACACAGGTTTGAAGCAGAGTATATTCCTGGGTAACATGGGCGGTCCTGCAATGGGAACCCTGGGGCATATGGTGATACATGTCGCGTGAGAAAATGCGATCTGGTGACACAATGGCGAGTAATCTTCACCTGTAAAGAGCTCAGGGAGTCTGGTTAGAGCTGTTGTAGCAGGAAGTCTTGAATGATGGCAGCGGTGAGAGACTGTGAGCCATGGTGAGTTTCCTCCAGATTGCAGTTTGCCAACCACTTGGCAACCCATTGCAATTGCGCCGCAAGGAAGTAGGCTTCAAATGGTGGGATGCATAAGCTGATGTGGTGGGTTTCCTCCAGATTGTGACTTGCCAACCACTTGACAACCCATTGCAATTGTGTTGCCAGGAAGTAGGCTTCAAATGATGGGACGCATAAGCTGTCCCCTCCGGAAGGCAGCTGTAACTTTTCAGGCCAATCCGGTGGCAGTCACTGTCCCAAATTAGGTCCACTAACAGTGCATAGAGTTCACATAAGAAGCTGCGGGGAGACACCACACTTAGGTTGGTAAAGTAATATAGAAGACGAGGTAAGATCACAATCTTTGATAAGGCTATCTTCCCCGTGGTAGCAAGTGATAATCTCTTCCAGAATTGTGCCAGTGATTTTAATGCTGCTGGTGCAGGTTGCAAGTTGCCATCTAGGAGTCAGTAGGAGAGTGATACAAGTCAATGCCCAAATACCGGACTGGGGAATTCCACCAGGCAAGTGAGGCCCCACCCCAACAGATGACTTGCAGGGCAAGGTCAGGATGTAGCGGGTAGATGGATGATTTGTCCCAGTTGACCGCAAAGCCTGTGTGTCTGGCAAACGTCAGGAGTGCGTCTACAACAGGGGTTAGGTCTGCATGGGCGTCACAGAGATACAAAAAGAGATCATCAGCGTATAGCGACACTGCGTGTGTCTGATCAGCAAGGGAATACCCCAGCATGGACTGTCCCTCCGTGGCCAGATGGCAAGTGGTTCCATAGCTATTATGAATAGTAGGGGGAAAGAGGGTACCCCTGCCGGGTGCCACATTCGACCAGGAACGGGGCAGAGATGTAGCATCCCAGCCGGACTTGAGAGAGAGGCTTTGTATACAGAAGTAGTTTATAAGCTAGAAGGTGTTTACATATACCCATCGAACTGAACGCCTTTTCCAAGTCCAGGAACAGGCAGGTGCAGAGGAAAATCGATCCTGAACCTGATCCTGTATGTGAAAAAGAGGCTGAAGATTGTGGGAAGTGCTACGCTCAGGCACAAATCCGTTTTGGTCTAGATGAATAAGTTCTTGAAGGATTTGCGCATATCTAGTCAACAAGATTTTACCCAGCATTTTATAGTCTGCCCCTAATATGGCAATAGGGCGATATCAGGACGTGCAGGTAGGGTTCCAGTTCAGCCTGGACAGAGATACAATTAAATATTCCCATAGGGAAAAGGGCACCTAAACGTAGGGCATCGTGGTACATTGCAGCAAATTGAGATGCCGCACTGCCAGCGAAGATGCTATAGAATTCTATAGGAAGTCTGTCGAGGTCTGGGGTCTAATTTCTGGCTATATCTTGAATTTCCTGTTTAACATCCGCAGTGGTTATCACAGCATCTAAATTAGCCACAGACATCTGCTGTAGGGATAGGTGTGATTGGAACAACTCTTCGCCCCTATGCAACACGTGGTGAGACGCTTTAAATATTTCAGAATAGTATCTGTAGAATTCCTGGAGGATATCATATTGCGCACGCAGGGTTATGCCCGTTGGGGGTTTGATCTCGAGGATGGGTGTCTTCCTTTGTTCCTGATCGATTAACTGGTTAAGGAGGCGACCGGATTTGTTAGCTTCCCAATGGGTTTTAGCCACATAGGCATGAAGGTTAAAGCATCCATGTTGACACTATGCCTCTTCTAGAGCAGGCCGTTGAGATGAGTCACGCTCAGCATGCCGCTTCAGTAATGAGATCATTACTTTCGAGAAATTGGTTCTTAAAGAGGTCGCGCAATTGGAAAACTCACACCAATACTTCCCCTACAACATTACCAGAGCAGAGAAAACTGCCATCTCTACCTTACGTCAGAATGAAAACCTTGTGATTAAACCGTCCGACAAGGGCGGACGCATAGTACTTCAAGAGATCAACACATAAAGGGATTAAATCAACCACCAACTGGCTAACACAGATCTCTATTGTAAATTACCTACCAACCCCACTAAAGAACTCCAAACTTTGATTCTGCAGATTACCAACAAATGCCTCGAGCAAGGTTTTCTCAGTAAACACGAACATCGCTATCTTAACATCAAATCACCACGGACCCCAGTGATTTACACTTTGCCCAAAGTGCATAAAAATCTGAAAACCCCCCGCCCGACCGATTGTCTCAGGGTGTGGATCAATCTTAGAGCCCCTGGGACAATACGTTGATTTTTTCATTAGAGACTTTGTGCCACTCACTGACTGTTATATACGTGACAGCATGTCTATGATTAACATGGTCGAAAACCATCCCTTCGACCCTATCACTGACACTCTATGTACATTGGACGTAGAGTCCTTGTACACAAATATTCCACAGATGGATTATCTACTCATGATGGAAACTGTCCTTAACAAACGCCCACGGCCTCATTCAGTTCCGACTAACTTTATACTTCAACTCTTAGAGATTTGTCTAACTAGAAATTTCTTCCTATTTGAGGGTCAATTCTACCAACAAGTGAAAGGAACCTCAATGGGGGCCGTTTTTGCCCCGAATCTGGCCATACTCTACATGGACTCTCTTGAGACCACCCGTATTTTGTCCCCCACCAATACCTTCTATAATGGCATCAAGCAATGGAAGAGATATATAGATGACATTTTCATGATCTGGCAGGACACTGAGCAAACCCTAGAGTCCTTTCTTCGCTGGCTCAATAATAATTGTGGGGGCCTCAAATTTACATTGACACAGGATAAAGTATCGATCCCATTTCTTGACCTGAACATCATGCATAGAGAGAAAGCACTCATCACTAGTCTATTCCGTAAACCCACTGAGCGTAATACCTTATTACGATATGGCAGCCACCACCCCCGAGCACTCTGCGACTCATTACCTTAATCTCAGTTCCTCCGAATTAGGAGGAACTGTTACATGAAGGAGGACTACTTCCATGAGGCAAAGTTACTACATAACAAACTAACCAGTAGAGGATATCCGCGTAGACTTGTACGTAATGCCATGAAAAGAGCATGGTACTGCCCACGTGAGGTCCTACTGGAAGTCAAAACCAAACTATGCCAAAATTCCTTGGTTTGTGTTACTACCTTTTCCCAAGTTTCCAACATGGTACGTAAAACCATCTTAAAAAACTGGAATGTTCTAAATGCTGGAACTCTCAATCTTGAACGCCCTATGTTTGCATTTAAGAAAAACAAAAACATCAAAGATCACCTTGTGCGTGCAACCCTACTCACCCAAAAACAACCCAGACCCCTGAACGATCACTGAGGGCTACCATCCCTTACGGGCCACGCTAAATGTGGAAATTGTAGTATTTGTGATCTCACGATTGAATGTAAAGAGTTTTGTTTTGAAAATATACGATCTGAACAAAAAACATTCACAAACTGTAACACATGCAATGTTGTATATGCAATCTTGAGCCCCTGCAACAGAATCTATATTGGACAGACCACTCAAAAAATACGAATTCGCATATATCAACACCGGAGTCGAATAAGATGCAATACACTCAATGCACCACTGGTGGAAGACTATAGAGAGACTGGACATTCAGAGGACGATATACGTTGGACTATCATAGTGTGGTCAAACTCCCACCAAGAGGTGGTGACATCTCCAAACTGCTTAACAAAGAAGAACTTAAATGGATTTTGAAAACTAACAGTTTGCACACAGGGCTGAATCGCGTTGAAGATTGGACAACTCTTATTTAACCTGAGACACAGAACCATATCTGTGAATATGGCCCACTTGAAAATACTTAATGTAACCCTGTACTTGAGACTTTACAATGGAATAAGTATGACCCTATCATGCACTGGCCGAATGATTTGACACCTCCTTTCCACAATTACTATGTCCTTATTGCACTCGCCGTGGCCTTCACACAACTCACTCTGAGTTTCACTCCATTCCAATATGGCCACCTTTATCATCTCTTAGGCCTTCCTCTCTTTCCTGCACTCTCATCCGATCACATGATTCTTCCGGCCAATCAATGCACTATTCCCCCTACTTGAGACTGAGCCAGTTTCATTTCCCTCCCCGCATCCACAGAAGCTGACCTCCTGTGCATCCGGTCGTATACATCGGCCATAGGTAAGCACGCTGCCAAGCCACGACCCTAGCGCAGTGTTTTCCAGCTTCCCCCCACCCCCCCCTTTTGACCCTCCACAATTCCCTTTCAGGCCAATACGCCGTTCGCGCACACGCTCCTTCCCCTGAGAATCCTTCCATACATCCCATATGACCTGAGACACGTAGGTGAGTGACCTTTAGCTGCGCTACACTTGAGCTCTCAGGACGCTTATATCTTTATTCAGCGCCTCGACCCTTACATTATTTTTCAGGCCACTGCACCTAGAGCACACGAAGTTGGCTCCCATGCCACCTCAACCGAGGTTATCCAAGCAATTGACCGACCGACTGTGGCACTAACTATCGCTGCAACCGCTGGTAAGCACTCTTACCCCTCTCCTCCCAACTCTTGTTCCAGGATTCTTTTACTCCACTATAATTGGGCTCTCCTTCTTCCTCTAGGACAATCCTCCGTACTTCCCGTAGCGTGTATTTCCTGCACTTGGCCCCCGGACTTGTTCTGTCAAGTAAGGACTTCCGCATACTCTAAACGGTCCAATCCACAAGCCATGATTATTCACTCAGTATGCTTGTGATTGGCACTCTGCTAGCTCTGTTTACCTAATTCCCTCTATTCCCTTTTCTCCGCGCACGGTTGCCCCTTGCTCTATTGTTGACCACAAGAATTATTCCAACATGCAATTGTAGACAATTTAATTTCCCACTGCGTCGTTTCCAAATTATTCTCTTCACCGAGTCACTGCGTCGTAATACTTATGCTGAACACCTTGTCACTGCGCCAATTTTATTCCCTCTGTGCCAACTGAATCTCACTATGTTATATAATGCGATTAGCAATTCTCTTATGGTGCAACTGTATTCTGACTAGCTTGCTAATTTTATGAGGTTGCGTGAACTTGACATACATCCTCCTAATTCTTTCCTTTTTTATGTTTCCTCCCTCCTCTTTCTCCCAACGAATGTGAATTAATATAGTAATCTAAGGCACTTATAAACAGGCATGCTTATTTAATGTCCTGAAGATGATCCACGCATTGCTCACTTGGATCGAAACGCCGTCGACACCCTAAAACGTCTCATACATGAACTGTGATGTTACCATTTACCGGGAGGCTGTGTTTTTAGCGTTGTTTGTGCTTTTATTTACTGCTAATTTGCACTATCTGCCTATTCGGCGTTTTATATATTTTCTGGCAACCTGAAGTAAAAAAAGGCTTGATTTAAGAAGCTGTATTTGCTTACCTCGTTCCCCCTCTCTCCCGCTGCCCTGGGCCACTCCCAGCCGAGCATTGACGCTGTGGAGCCGGTCCCCGGGCACTGAATAGCGGCGGCCATCTTGTGTGTGGGTGGGAATCTCAGCGCTCTAGTTGCGCATAAAAGGGGTCCCGGTCTGCCCAGCGCTTGACTGTGTGATTGCTCGAGCACCTCCTGAGGCGGAAGCCGGGAGGCTGTGTTTGTAGCGTTGTTTGTGCTTTTATTTACTGCTAATTTGCACTATCTGCCTATTCGGCGTTTAAGATATTTTCTGGCAACCTGAAGTAAAAAAGGCTTGATTTAAGAAGCTTTATTTGCTTACCTCGTTCCCCCTCTCTCCCGCTGCCCTGGGCCACTCCCAGCCGAGCATTGACGCTGTGGAGCCGGTCTCCGGGCACTGAATAGCGGCGGACATCTTGTGTGTGGGTGGGAATCTCAGCGCTCTAGTTGAGCATAAAAGGGGACGTCCATGTCTTCGCGCAGCGAACGCGCACAGCGGGCGCGCCTGACTCGCGCCGGAGTCGTGCCAGAGTCCTGCCCGTCTGCGCCCGTCAGCGACCAGGATGCGGCCGCGACGAGTCAGACCTCTCCTTTACCTGGCCCCTCCACTACCTTCTCCTACAGCAGGGAAGCCTTACTTCGCCTTGATCATATGCACATACTCCTATCTCCGACTCCTCGTCACTTGTCTTTAAACCCTGTAGTGTACTACATAGAGACATCCGCTCTCAGCCTTCATGTCTTTACCTTCAGTCCCTCCCCCGACACTCCTCGGCTCTTAAGAACACTATCATTAAAGCTGGATTGATTAATTGTCGTTCGCTTGTGAAACACTCTCTAGATGTAGCTCAATCGTTAGAGGACAATCAGTGGGACCTTCTCTTTCTCACTGAAACCTAGTTGGGAGCAGAATCCAACCCTGCTCTCTGCCTTGCCATCCCATCAGATTATAAGATCCTGTGTGCTAATAGACAGAACGGCCACCCCTGCGGAGGTGTGGCCATTATCTATAGATCTATCTGGTCCATCTCTTCTTTTACCTTCCACCAAATAGAGTGTATCGAGGCACTACCTTTTTGTATTAAATTAGCTGCTAGCTTCACATATTCAGGTTTATTAGTTTACTGCCCCCCCAAATCTAAAATCTCCCATCTCCCGGCCCTTCTTGATTATGCCCTTCAAGCCTCCTTCCGATACGCCAATTTCACCCTTATAGGGGACTTCAACCTGTCGACCATGTCGATAATGTCGATGACCCCACCATCGCTAATTTTCTGTCCACCCTATCAGATGGTGGTCTAAACCAAATTATCTCTGGTCCCACGCATAAGGCAGGACACACCCTGGACCTGATCTGTACTAATCTAACAGATACCTTTCTAAGTGACCCCACCCCCGTAATCTGGTCTGATCACTATGTGATCCCTTTTTCCATCTCCTTTCGCCATCAGGACCGTTCTAGACCCCTGTCCAACTCAGTGGGTCGGAACTGGAGGATGATTTCCCCTGAGAATCTAGCCCCTCATCTCTCAATGTCCGCCCCTGAGGAGGCTACAGATTTAGACTCCAGACTGTCTAATTTTAACTATTGGATCTCCTCTGCTATTGATCTCCTAGCCCCTATCAGACCTATTAAATCCTCACGAGCTACCCCTTCTGCACCGTGGTACTCGGATGAACTCCGTATTTGTAAATCGGCCTGTAAAAAGCTCGAGAGAAGTTGGAGACGATCTTATTCCCCAAACAGCAAATTCAAATATAAAATCGCCCTTAAGGAGTACAGGAAGAAAATTATAGATCACAAAAGATCCCATCTTGAGGAGAAAATCATCCGGGCACAAGGGTCTTCAAGAGTCATTTTCAATACCGTCAGAACCTTCACTGACCCTCTGGCCCTCAAGCGTCAACCCCTGATATCCCAGTCCCTCTGCGACAGCCTATCCAGCTTCTTTGACGACAAGATTGCCACTATTCAGAATTCCTTTCCCAGCAAGATTAACCCTGTCGATTTGGAATCATGTATAGTCAGTTCTAATCCGACTATGGTCTTCTCTAACTTTGAGGTGATTACCCCGGAACACTCGCTGGCAGAATTACTTAAATGTAAATCTGGTTCCCCTCTGGACCCTTGGCCGGCAAAACAGTATAAATCCTTAGCCCCCCTGCTCAATCCCTTTTTAAATGAAATCTGGAACGACTCTCTCCAGACAGGAATCTATCCCGACTCCTGGAAGCACGCTAGATTGGTTCCCATTCTTAAAAAAGCAAATGCTGACCCCGCCGAACCAGCTAATTACCGTCCCATCTCCCTGCTCCTGCTAAAGTGCTGGAGAAACTGGTACAACGACAACTGGCTGGTTTCTTGGAAACTAATGGTGCCTTCCACAACTCACAGCACGGCTTTAGGTCGGGTTATAGTACCGAATCCGCCCTCATTGAGATGGCCGACGCCATTAGATGCGAGTTAGATGAGGGATCTAGAGCGGTGTTGGTGTTGCTCGACTTGTCGGCAGCATTCAACACCGTCTCCCACCCCGTCCTCCTTGACCGACTGCAGGCAAAAGGCATACAAGGCAAGGCCTTGGAATGGTTTGCCTCCTTTCTGTCCAATCGGACACAGGCAGTATTCACTCCCCTTTTACCTCAGACTGTCGCCCCCTCAGCGGGGGTGTCCCCCAGGGCTCCTCACTGAGCCCCCTCCTGTTCAATGTTTATTTTTCCCCTTTGGCCGAGATCATTGCTCAATCTGGAATCCAGGCCACTTCCTGTGCTGATGATATACAGCTTCTGTTTTCATTTGACTCCCCCTCCCAATCTACCTTTGACCCGTTGAAAAACTGCCTTCGTAACATCGCTAGCTGGATGGATAACAATTCCCTCTGGCTTAACGCTGGCAAAACCGAGGTTATATTTTTCCATCAGCCTTCGCCTCTGGACCGTAACCTGTGGTGGCCTCTTGAACTGAGTTCTCCCCCTTCACCTAAAGACTCAGTCAAAAATCTCGGGGTTATCTGGGATACCAATCTCTCTTTTCAAAAACAAATCCAGTCGGTATCCGCGGCCTGTTTCTCTAAGATGAGGATGATAAAAAAATTCATCAATTTCCTCCCTAGCCAAACTAGGAAAACTATTGTGCAGGCTCTAATCACTTCCCATCTAGATTACGCCAACGGTCTGTACCTTGGTCTCTCCCTGGGCCTCCAGCATCGCCTCCAGACAGTCCAGAATGCTGCGGTCTGTCTGGTCTGTGGGCTCCCCCTTCGTGAACATATCACTCCCCATCGACATAGGCTGCACTGGCTCCCGGTTCACAAAAGGGCGGAATTTAAGGCACATACCCTTGCTCATCGCGCGATCAAGGGTAAGGGCTCCGCATACTTATCCTCCTGCCTCCATCCATATAGCAATACCAGACTTCTCCGCTCGAGTTCCAAACATCTCCTTTCTACCCCCAGAGTTAAAAAAGCTCGTTCTGGGGGAAAAACATTCCATGTCTGTGCTTCCTTCCACTGGAACAAGCTACCCTTGTCCATTCGGACCATCCAGGAGGAACTTCCCTTCCGGAGAGCTCTGAAAACCTTTCTCTTCTGTTGATTCCAACTGAATTCAGACACAGCTTCAGCTCTCACATAAGCGCCGGGACACCCCGTTGGGGTAGCTGTGCGCTATACAAGATTCCCAAATAAATAAATAAATAAATAAGTTAGAGGCATTCCTTGCGATTTGTTTACCTAATTAATGATTTTTTGCTTGATAACAAACCGTGAGCGTTGCCTGAGCCTCCCTTAAATGTTTCCCAAACTGTATGTTTCTATGTTTCTGTAGTAGGATGCAGGCTTTTGTCCCACTCTCAGTATCTTCGTTTGTATATATCTTAAAGAATTGTTGATAAATTAAATATTGAACCTCTGTACGCTGGACAAGTTTAACCAATACAGCACTCATTGGGTCTGTATTCATTGTTGTTTGTCTATCCCTATTTTCCTAGGGACCTCTCTATTGTAAAATAGCATCAGTAATGGTAGGCACTGTTCCATCTCCGTAATAACCCTGTCAAGGCTTCTACGGACCACTACAATTTTTTGGATATGGATTCCATGAGCCCCACTCAAGCGTCCTGCTGGATGTTGTGCCTTCGTTTTTGGTGAAATAATTGCGTATGTGCGATTCCTGGGTATCCCAGGGGACAAGGCCTTCCAGGCAATCTCAGGGTAGATGCTACGTGGGGGTCGGAGGGCATGGGGCACCCCATTGTATATCCACGATATGGGCATCGTGGTCAGAGACCATGCCGCCTAAGTAGTCTGCAGTGTGGACCGATGGGAATAGAGTGAGAGTGGGTAAGACTGTCAGGAGGTGGTGAGATGACTGTGGTCACAGTCTGGAGGCCGCCAGTGGAGTCTTGGCAATATGGTTCAGACAGTTTAATGTTGGAGCAGATGCAAAACAGCTAGAAGATCTGGGAAACTGTTCTAGGCAAAATTACATAAATATCAGCGGAATTTCATGGCGATCGTAAGGAAAAGACATCAAGGCTGTTTACAGACTGTTTGGCCGAGGAATCTATGGCAATTGAGCTGAACAGAACACACAGGACCCTGGGCATCTCCTTAATGCCCCACTTGACATCCTGGCCAGAGTCCACTGCTTTGATATGACAGAGAGCACCATGGAGGGGGTCACAGAGAAAAGACAACATGATCTTTGAAGAACATGGAGTTGCCCTGTTGCAAGATCTCTTTATGGGCCCACTAGAAATTGGGTTACTGAAGGACTGGGGTGTGAGCCCTGGTCAAGAAGGAACCACAATTCTAGTCAGGGTAAGGTACAAGTAAACCCCAAATGAACCTGTGCTCAACACCCTGGTAGCTTGGAACAGAGCTGTTAGGCTCTTGGGGGCAATGTGTAAAGTATTTCTGCAACACTTCAATCAGTAAAACACCACAGAAAAAGGATTCCACACCGGGTTATAAAAATAGAGCTTAATTTTATAAATAAAACAAGAACAAAATGATTTTTTAAAGAATAAACTAAAAAATAGTGCCTAAAAGCAGAGAGCGCCAACCACGGCTTTATGGTTGCACTTGATCGGGTCAAAATCAATAGCTGAAGCTGACCTCAATGGAGCACGGGTTGGATACAGTTCCAGATTAGTTCTGCTTTACTTTTTCATGCTTTGTGGCAAGAGTCTTATTCATGTTGAAGAGGGTCGCAGTAAGCAAGAAGAGCGTCATGGGTGGTAATCAGCATGGTGCATAGAACAGATCAGGCATCCCAAAGGGGCTGGTGCTTTGCATTGGTGGCCCTCCGTGGGCTACCATGCCTGCTGTGCAAAGACGGGCTAGCGCCGACTCAGGCTGATTTTCAGTGAGAGCGGCACCGTTGCGGTTGCAAAGAGCCCAAAATCTTGATTTAAAGAGCTTGTGAGCCATGTCATGGGTCCAAGACCTAAGAGGCACCACTTGGGGGCCAGGAACTCACTGCTGCTGGGTCCAGGAGCTGGTTGGGGATACTTTTATGTCCCTGAGGCTCAGATCAGGAGGCCACCAGACTAGCCCTTTGAGTCTCTGTGGTCCCTGGGTTCAAGATCAAGTTACAGGTTCAGTTCTTCTTTTCCAGGCAAGAGGGCAGCAGGCGAGCACAGCAGGGCAGCAGTTCTTTTAGAGCAGCAGTCCAGCAGAGTGGTAGTTCTTGTAACAGCACAGCAATCCTTCTTCCTGGCAGAGTATCCATAGGTACAGAAGTGAACTGAAGAGTTGGAGTGTCTGAGGTCCTTCTTTTATACACATTTGTGCCTTTGAAGTGAGGAGAAGCTTCTATGAGCATTCTTTTGAAGTCCATAAATGCCATGCCTTCCTGGCTCTGGCTCCAGACTAACTACAGAAGGTAAGCATCCCTTTGTGTGGAGGCAGGACACTGCCTATTCAAGTGTAAGAGGGACTGTGCCAGCTTTTCCCCCCTCCCATCCTGCCAGTGATGGCCCGTCCAGTAACACCTAAACTCCCATTGTGTGTGGCTGTCTAAGAGGAATACACAAAGACCAACTGTCAGCTACACCCTGTGATGTGACCAGATAGGCTACAGGCACCAAAAACCTAAGGGAAGACAATGCAACCTTCTAAAAGTGGCATTTTCAGAATTGTAATTTAAAATCCAGAGACATGAAACATGAACTGGCAACTCTTCTCATTTGGAAATTACACTTCTTAAATGTAATGAGGCAACTCAAATGTTATCCTATGTGAGAGATGGGCCGTGTGTAGTGAAATACTAATTTAAGGGTTTTTCACTACCAGGACATGTGAAACTTAAAAGTACATGTCCTACTTTTTAAAAACATTGCACCCTGCCATCTGGACTGACCAAGGCCTACCCTAGGAGTGACTTATCTGTATTAAAAAGGAAGGTTTGGGCCTGGAAAAAGATTTACTTTATAAGGAACCTAAGTAGTACCGTGCACTCTAAGCTTAATAAATTATTCAAGATAGTCAAATTCGGGGGGTGCTACTCTGTAGCGGAGCCTGCCCGTGTCCGTATAACAGTGAAAGAATCCAGTAAACCGTGCGGCTATCTAGAAACAGAGTGCTCTAACCATAGGAGCCTGTAGGGTAAACCGAAAAAGAAATTGCAACTGTTTTGACACAGTGTGTACAACAAATGAGTGCAATGTGCAACAATTTTGCAATCAACATAATTTATTAATAGATTTTGTTTAAAAAACAATGGTGAATATCTACTACGATGACGTCCACCTTAAATGTAGCTGATGTTGTATCAGCAGCTTGATAAACAAACTCAATGCATTTCCGGTGCAGTCACCCTTTTTCAGGGGTAACTGTAAAACTTATATGTATTACCATCTAGTAATTCTTCAGTTGCTATTTACATTATACACAGCAACAGATCAAAAAGCTGGAAATCAAGAAGCAGAAAAGAAATATGACCACTGGAACTAAAGTGATAAAAAAGATTCAGTACCAACAATAAGTTCAGACTGGTTGAGGTAAAAGGAGACCCAATAACCAGCTTTAGCATATAACCACATGTAATCAGAACAGACAGTCAACCCGCTGTATGTGCGGGTCTATAGCCAAACACGGTATGAAAACCAATACAATTCACAAGTGCGATACAAGCTGGAATAGAGGGCAGCAATGTGTAAATAGTGTTGACGCATGAGTGTTTAACAATATTGCCCCATGCCACCCACCAGTATAATCACTGGTGAATTACGGACTCAATTGCCCACGATGCATTGTGGAAGGTGCTTACTTGAGCTTCCGTACCGTTGTCTAATGGGGTTGTTGAAACTAACTCAATATGAGCCAAAAATGTCCTGGACTGCTGGCTGTAAGGTCAATGCGACACAGGGAGAAAACTCAATTGCAAACATGCATCTCCGCTGTGTCGCTTTGATAGGTGTGCATACTTACTGGTAACCAGTGTGAGACTAGTCTACAATCCAACTAGGTTCAGCCCGATCTTAAAGAATCTTGAGATCTCAAAGACTGTAAAACCTTTTCTCCTACATGTAAATGTATTGAGATTAGTCTGCTGGAATGTCACAGGAATAACACTATAGTGATGTGTGAAATATATTGGGAACTTGCAATTCAGTTGCGCCAACTGCCATGCAGCTTGCTAGACCACAGCGTTCTTGTCTTGTTCAACGCTAGTGAAGGTTAACACCCTAAAAGCTAGAACATATGTCACATGAGGAGAGTAAACAGGGAAGATGGACCAAGCATCTGACTCAACAGAAAGTCTATCAAAGAGGTTTTACAGTTTACAAACTCTGTAAACGTATTTGAACACTTACAAGGAGTAAAAACATCCACCAACTGTATAGAATCAAAAAAAGTATAAATTATTGCTTATACACAAGGCAAGTTACAACATGTTGAACAGTGTACAATGTCTGAAAATCAGATGACAATATAAAAAGTGCCTGATTAGAAATGTCATGTAAACATATCAATATGCATGCAAGAATATGCAAATAGAAATTGTTCACAATAGCACTATGTGCCTATCAAACCTTACAAAATAAACATGATAGGATAATAAGGTCCATACTAAGCATCGCCATGAACTCACTGTTGTAGAATCATAAATTAGATAAGAATGTATAACTGATGTACCAATGGAACAATGAAAAAGTTGTGATATGTTCATAAGTACGAAAATATGATCACTGAAGTTATCAATGTGTCAATGAAATCATGTGAGGAATTGTAAATATGTATGTTACAGAAAACAGATCATTTCTAATTTGTCGTTCAAACTGGTAGGCACTAAGCTGTCAAGATACTTACGCCAGAATGTTTCTCTCTGCGCTAATGTTGTTTGTACGTTGATGTTAGGATCACCAGTGATTTATTTCAATTACAGAGTAGCATATGAGGGATATTGTTATGTTTGTACTCCAACCAGTGGACAACTAAATTGGAATTGCAATTCTGAGTTAGTATACAGCTCTTGTGCTCTGTAATCCTAATCTTAACTTTCCTCTCAGTTTTGCCCACACAGGGATTGGATGGCATGTATTAGTTTCTCTGAATTGCAATCTGAAGTGTGGTGCAATTTAATTGTTCGCCCGTTCTCGGCTGTGACAGAACTCTGCCCGTGATAACATTTCCACAGTGTATACAATTATGACATTTACGCATGCTTTTACGATCATGCAGCGTCTTCGAAGTTGATAATAGTTCTGTGAGGTTTCTAGACCTCAAAAAAGCGAAACGCGTTTTTTTCTGTGAACCTGCCTTTGAAGTCAGGTTTGGCTTCAAGTAGCTCCCAACGTTTATAAAAACGGGTTTAATCTCTTCTGCTGTGGTGAAAAATGTGGGGATACCCCAAGCAAATGTTTGACTCGGCTACACAACGCATGCACTTGATGAAACGTGAAAAACTTTTATAACAGGTTCCCAAATATGCTATGTCCTGCGAAGTATTTGGACTCAAATTTTCCACCATAGCAGAAGAGATTAACCCTTTGGGTGCTGAGGGCATAATGGTTATGTAACCGTTACATACTGGAACCCACCCACGGGGAAGCACTGGCGCTCCCCCTGTGGGTCTACTGGGGGTAGTAGCGGAAGCTCTTCTGCTGGCACCCCTGACACCATCCCCCCTCGGCGATCTGGTGACATCGGCACGCACGACGAGCGCGGACTTCATCAAAATATGCTGAGATGCGCTGGAAGCTGTTTGCTTCCAGCATGTCTAGAGAAGAAGTGAGCTTCTTCTCTGGGGGAGGGATCAGGGTGGGCTCAGGGGTACCGGGGAGGGGGCAAGGGAAGAGCTTTTCCTTTCCCCCAGTGTCTCTTTACAGTGTATTCCTGCTGCACGATCGCAGGTGGGGCCACAATCGGGAAGTCGGAATGCTTCCACTAGTCCACCAAGGATTCATTTGAGCATTGGGAGCAGCCCCTTGGGCAAGGGCCGCTCCTTTTTAGGTCTCACCTACGCAGCGCGTATGCGCTGCATAGGCAAAAAGACCTTTTGGAATGGCTTCGGCTTTTCAGCCAAAAACGTGCACGCATTCCATTGCCTTCAATGGCAACGCGTGCACATCTGGAGATTCACTTGCGGGAGCGAGCGGCTGACACCATATGTTATCAATTATCGCGGCGCCAGCCGCTCGCTCCCGCAAGTGAATCGTGCAGGCCCCCTCCTCCTGCTGCCGCGCGAGGCGCACGCGCTTTTGCGCTTTTTCCCCGTCCCGTAAATACCTGGCATTACTATTATTGAATTTAATGAAACTCAATTACTTGTCGCTGGCAGTAAGGAAGGCATTGTCGGCCGAGCCGGGATTTCAACTTGTCGCCTCCAGGCCTCGCCATACGTCAGCACTCAGCCCACTGAAGTTACTTAAGTTTTACCCTCTGACAGTGTTTATAATCACCACTGTTCATTGCGCTTACTAGAACTTCTTTTGGTTCTCAGACAACGGCTGTTATTACAGCTCAATGGTATTTATTTCTGGATCTCGGAAGACACCGGTTGAAAGAGGCCACAGCATTCGAAATCTGTCACTCACATCTCGGCTGAGAGGAGATTCCTCAAGCAGTCTCCTGTTTATATCCCGTGGTTTTGCGTCAGGCTTTATGCCCTTGTCAGCTGACTCAGCACATTTAACACTATACGCTGACTCAGCACCACTTAACACTATTAAGGAACTCATATCCGCCCTGTCAGTTTTGCTTCAATCCCCAACATCATATCTTTTCCATAACAAGGTTCTATCTTGTGACACCGAGCATGATGACCTTGTGGGAGGAGGTGTGACACCCTCATTTGACCATATGCCTGTTTACAAGCTGTCCCGTGGGTATGTCGACATCACCCTTAAGACCGAATGTGGAAATTTCTCTGGAGGGGAAGTTAGTTTCAGAGATCAGATTTGCCAAATTCCTAGTGAAAGGGACATGTAAAGACCCAAAAATGTTGAGTTGTTAGGGTTTTGTGAACCCTCTAATAAGCTATGTATTTTCAGACAGGCAGCTTAGCACTGGCGTCCCCAACCTGAAAGCACTTCAAGCAACAAGTGCCAATTTCGAGTTTATTTCGATTGACAAAGCCTCCTTCTTAACCTCGGGGAAAACATTCAGTCAGAAAGGGTAGGTTTTTACCACAATCTTCGAGTCTGTCTGTTATACAGGAGATAGGCTCTGCCTGCTCTGTGGATGTCTGATGTGTTGCTGACATTTTAGGAACTGTACAACAATCCCCTAACATGATACACAACATTTAAGTGAAACAAAGCAATACACAATTGCTGGATCTGTGGTAACCTGCAAAGATGACTGCATGAGGAAGATCTGGCAATGAGGTTCAACTACTGATTCAAATTCTCTAAAGACAGCATAATCTGTGACAGTGACCTAATGTGAGCTCATTGGTGTCATTAGATCTAGCTGTAAGGGGTGCATGGCTCGCCACAATTTACAACCTTGCAAGTAAAAATTAGCGTCTTCCAATAGCGCATCTACAGACCTAGGAAACCATCAGCACTACTAATTGCAGTTTTTTCATAGAGTGCTTAATGCCAGCATAAAGCGGTTTACAATTGTTACCAATTGCGGTTGGTAGAGATACATTAATCTGCATATGATCACATATTTTGATTTGCTGTTGGAGCTGAGATTTACACAAGGGTTTCTGGCTACAATATTTAACAGATTAACCTCTAGACCACAGGTCATAGAACGGAGAAGTAACATGCATTTAAAGGACTCAACATCTTTCTGTAACAACACGAAAGTGTCGGCATCCAGAATTTTGTACTGGCTTCATTCTGTTTAGGCTTCTTCTTGCTATATGGAAACACGTGGGGTCTGGTTCACAAAGGTAACCTTACACTTTGTGTAAGCTTACTATTTTTCGGTATTCAGAAAGTACGATTTTTATTTTACTGATTCTAATTTTACAACTGCGGACACTCCGCACTCGTGGTGTAGACTCAGAAAGATAGTAGAGGCCTATTTTTTCTGTCAATCTGGGGAGTTCTCTGCCTTTATTGCGGAATCCCCTCAGTCTTAACATTTCTATTAATAAAATGTAATTCCTAGTTTGTGAATACCAAAAAATAGAAAATGGACACAAAAGTATATGTTTACCTTTGTGAATGAGGCCCAGAGAGAGGGCTTAAGGTCAGTTCCCTTCAGCCTTCAGTGTGTGTTAGGCCCCTCACATTTTGGGTCAGCACACGGCCTGTCTCAGAAGTTTTGATTATGGGCCACTTTGTGTTGTATTTGCTCATAAAGCTATGTGTTGCCTGTGCGTATATTGGTTATGTACACACATCTGTCATTATTGTATTCAGCCAGAAACCAGGCCTGTTGATTTTAGCAGTGCTTGGTTTTCTCAGCCTGCAAGGCAGATGTGGAAAGGCCTACAAGATAAAGCACACACTGACCTGCTTTGTGACACAACGGTTGTAACCTGGAATGCGATCAATATTGACTTGATCTACCCTTGAACCAGGGCACGACCCACCTGTGTTTTTCAGCCTCCTGAAAGGCCCAATTGTAGCCCGGCTTTAGTGGGACGATAATCTCCTATGCAAAGCCTGGTTAGGTTATAATAAACAAGCATTGGCATAGCCAATAGGTCATGCTTTTGGGACCTTATAAGTATTTAGTTATTCAGCACAATATCCTTGGTGCAACAACATCAACTGTTGCATAGCTAAACACTTATAAGGTTCCAAAGGCGAGACCTATTGGCTATGCCAATGCTTGTTATATATTGGCAAAGCTTGGTCATTTCTGCCCCCCTTTAGGCCAAAACCCACTAGACGCCAAGGATATTGCTATTTGGCATGTGGGGGAGCTACCCCTTAGGCAAGGGCACACCCTCTTTTTTTAGGGGAAAGTTTTTGGCTGTTTCTGACTCCCTTGGGTACAGATCGGTCATATTTGTAGGCTGATCTGCACCCAAGGAGGTCGGAGACCCACTAGACACCAGGGATAATTATTTGTGCAAGAAGGGGAGCTGCCCCTTTGGCAAGGGTCGCTCCCCTTTCATTTGGCCACATACTTTAGCTGTTTCTGCCCCCACCTATGGAGGCAGATTGGCCATATTTTTAGGCCTATCTGACCCCAAGGAGAATAGAAAGCCATTAGACACCAGGGAGTTTTATATTTACATGTTCGGGAGCAGCAAGGGTTGCTCCTTCTTATTGGAGCAATATTTTGTCCATTTTCTGTCCCCCTCGGGGGCAGATTGGATGTATTTTTACACCCATCCATTCCCAAGGGGGACAGAAAACTACTAGACACCAGAGAAAGTTTCTGTGTGTGTGAACTGAAGTTCGGCTGACGGTCTGCGTGTACCGGTGTTTGGCTGGAGGTGTGTGTAGACTGGTGCTTGGCTGACAGTGCGTGTAGCCTGGTGCTTGGCTGGTGGTGCATGTGGACTGGCGCTTGGCTGGTGGTGTGTGTAGACTGGTGTTTTGCTGGCTGTGTCTGTAGACTGGCATTTGGCTGATGGTGTGTGTAGACTTGCGCTTGGCTGGCAGTTTGTTGGTGGCTGGTATCCAGTATGTCTATTGGCTTGCTTTAGGTGGGTTGGTCAATTGTCTGATGTCTGGTGGTGTGATTGGTGTGTTAGTCCTGTTGGCGTATGAGACTGATGGGCACTTGAATGTTTGTAAATGTTGGCGTATGAGACTGATGGGCACTTGAATGTTTGTAAATGTTGGCGTATGAGACTGATGGGCACTTGAATGTTTGTAAATGTAAGTGTTGTATTGTGTAGGGCCGTAGCTGGCAGTGTGAATGGTTTACTGTGTCTGATGCTTACCACTCACAAGCTGTAGTCAGTGGTTTTGAATCCAATGTTGAAATTATTCACAATGACTTATGTGGATTTTATGTCATAAAGTCATTGGTGAACAAAGTTTTTTTTTTTATGAACCATTTAGTTAGCTTTGTGCCAAATCCAACCAATATGCCTGTGATTGACCAGTGGATTGGTGTGCAATAATGTTTTGGTGTATTTTTTGCTTTTTACCGTCAATGCATACTCTCTCTGTAGTGAGCATCTTCTGCTTTCACATGTTTTTGGAAACTGGTCACTAAGAGAGTAATATGTGGTGTGTTTTGATTAGATCCCAAAATGTTTACTTACCCGGAAGCCCAGGTAAATTTGATTCATTGCCAAAAACATATTGTTTCCTCACATTTCTATGTGGGAAAGTTGTGGGATCACCATGCCGGCACAAATTTCCTATTACCCAGCTTTCCCCCAAGTCTCCCGATGAAAATGGTACCTCACCTGTGCGAGCAGGCCTAGTGCCTGTGACAGGAAATGGTTCAAGGTGTATTCTGGAGGTATCAAAATGAAGTATCACAAAACAACCTTGTTTTGCACGTGTGTAACCTGCGTTTTTGGTCCCGAGCTGAGCGGCCATCTAGGGAAACCTATCAAACCCAGACATTTCTGAAAAATAGACACCCGGAAAAGTCCAGGGATGTGTGGCTTGCATGGATCCCCCAACGTTTTCTTACCCAGAATTCCATGCAAACCTCAAATTTAGCTGAAGAAATCAATTTTCCTCACATTTCTGCATGGGAAAGTTGTAGGAACACCGGGTCGGCGCCCATTTCCTACCACCCAGCGTTCCCCTTGGTCTCCTGACTAAAATGATACCTCATTTGTGTGGGTGGGCCCACTGCCAGTGACTAGGAAAGGCCAAACATGTGTAGAGATGGAGGGGATATCATAGCCAGTTGATAAGCACAATTTGATTTCATACATTTTTAGGCTGACTCTGCATTAGGCACCCACACAAGTGAGCTGTCATTTTACTCGGGAGACCAAGGCAAGCGCTGGGTGGTAGGAAATTTGTGCCAACGCTGTGATCCTACACAGAAATACAAGGACAATGTGATTTATTTGCTCGCTATGCTATTGGATTCAAGCTATCCTGGCTGATGAGGGGTGATACCCCGAAACCGGGCCTAGGATGCTTGTTTCCGGTACAGGTTGACATTGTTCAGCATTCCCTCCATCAATTGTTCTCTTTGCAGGCCCCCTAGTAGCATTTAATTTACAGTGCTGGATACATGCGGTGCCACTTTACTAGGGACTTAAAAGGAAAGTGAAACATACCAATTTGGTATAAGCCAATGTTACCACATTTTAAGGAAAGAGCACAAGCACTTTAGCCCTGGTTAGCAGTGGTAAAGTGTGCAGAGTTCTAAAGCCAGCAAAAACGAAGTAAAAAAAACAGGAGGTCTGAAGGCAAAAAGATAGGGAAAAACCACGCCACGGATGCCAGGTCTAACAGGGCCTATAGAGAGTAACCTACAACCTCAGGTCCTAAGATGAAGCATACAAGTGGGGCCATCCCTTTCCACTGATCTTCACCTGGCATGGGCAACAGTATCAGACATTATCGGTGGTGGAGACAAAGGACATTCTAAATATTGTCGATGACGTCCCAGCACTGGGGACGACACAGCTCTGGCTCCCTGTAGGAGGACTCCAAGACCACAGAGAGACAATTGGAAGGTGATGAATAGATAAAGACCAGGAGGAAGGTCATCAATTGTTGTATTCCGCTTTAGGTGTCCGTATATAGGTTTTCCTGATACATGTCCTTATATAGGCACAATTCGAATTGCCCTTATATAGGCATAGGATCCCAGTCCTTATTTAGGCATTAGCCATGCTATCCAAATACAGGCATGGTCACACACATCCGTCCACCCCAACGTCACAACGAGTTCTTAGAAAACAGACCCTTGAGCTGTTGGGAGTTTCCCTAGCCCAGGATTACTGATTTCTCCAAGAACTCATTTATTATGAATGAACCGCTATACCCTAAGGGTTCATTCATGACGTCTTCCTCTGCCCGACTTTACGTCAATGCAAACATTCCTAAGCACCTTCCAGGTATAAATATACCTTCTCTTACCATGGCAAGCCACGAATCGGCTGCAAGACTTGATACTGCTTGCCACGGCGGCAAGCAAGGAGGAGACCTCGACTTAGAGGAGCCTGTGTCCCGGCCCGACGCACTGACAAGACGCTGTCATCCCTGCTTGCAGAGAATCCAGCTGCCAGTGTTCTGACTCCCTTCACGGGATGTTAGAGTTTGAGAACCGGATAGAGATTCCAACCTCTCTCATTCTTAAGGTATGGAGCGGACTAGAACCTAGAGGGACTCTTGGTATACAAACTTGGCATACAAACTTAGGTAACCAGACTATAGCATACAGCACCTATCTCTTACCTTGTCCTACACTTAGGTACACTGGGGTAGAATTAGCCTATGTTATTTGTGTATATGAATATATGTCATAGCTAAAAGATGATGCTAGCGCAGTATTATTTCTATCTACTGTTTACGCTGTACATAAATATATCTTGCATACTGTCTTATGAATGTAACAGCACACATCTCTTACACGAGAAATAAGACTGTTCAATAAATCCTTTTATTGAAACACCCATCTACTCTTTCTGTGTAAGGTCTGCAGAAACTAAGCATGCACGATTAGCTGAGTGAAACTGTTATCTATTGTTTCCACGATTCTGAGAGTGTTCCGATTCTAAAGAGAAACAAAGTTGTCATGTTTATGCGGTTGCCAGAAACTACTCCCTTCTTGTTTCACAAGGAGTTTCTAGTGGCCTCTGAGTTAGCTGGCACACAAAGTAATTAAGTTTAATATACTCGATAGGGGCATACTGACCTCAGTCCTATGCCAAAACGATAGTGTATATTATTCCAATGCACAGAGCCTATTAGGGAAATAGGAACTACACTACACAATGACTGCCACGGAAAAGGAGATAGGAAGCTACTGCTCACTACCACGAAAACTAGGATCTGACATCTGGGACTCCGAGACAATTCCTGAAGGTTCCAATGCTGGTGGATGTCAGAACGTACTCAAAAGAAGATCTCACGAGGATACAGATCCACAGGAGAGTCAGAAACCAAAGGGCAACAGGACGCTTGTACTGGCCAGGGAGATGGAGACGGTGGAGTACTGTCTCCTACCCATTACAAGACGACGGAGGTTCCCAGGCTAGGGAAAAGGGATCAGACCATTGCAAGATGGCATCCTTCTGGGTCACAATAGGTGGAGCAGAATTTAAGGGTTGCATTTTCCATTAGTCTTTCTCTGGCAACTGGTCCTATTCTCTACTGCTCTAATAGACATCTGGATCCCTTACGATTTGCACATTTGCTTTCTTGCATTCCTGTGGGTACATTCCCTAGGCAGGAATTAGTGTGCAGTTGCTAATTACCTCTGACTTTTCCTCAATAAGCTCCTTTTGTCGTGGAATCTCCAGATTCAGCCCATTGGTGAAGCTGCCTCACAGCCACCAGGTGGTGAGTGTAATACCAATGACTGTATGTTTTTGAATTGTTAATTCTCCAGTTGCACAGTATGTTAAAATCTTTAATTCCTATACCATTTGTATACAGGTGGTCAAAGGGATTTCTTACAACAGGCAATCCGGTGTTTCTGCCTTACCATTCCCCTCTCCCCCGTTTCCACAGGGCCTAATTCGAAGGGCTTGTGGTGTTACGATTAGTAGGAACAATCTTATGCTTCAGAGAGCCATGGGGCTATCTACTTGGACTCCACTTATAGTCTTGGTTGTGACAGTAGCCAATGAAGATCCACTGTGAAAACATGCAGAGTTAGTGAACTAGACCCTAGGACACTCAGATAGCTGGTAATGGGTGGAAGATAAATTCCCCTCCTCCGGCAGAGTTTGCAGTGCTTTGCCCACTCTGTGTTATGCTTGTAACATGAAGTTCCATCAAAGTTCTGTCAAGAGCGACTTTTTTCTGGCGCGCAACTCGCGATGGTAAGTTGGCAAGCGAGAATTGGTGTACCCTACCAAGATTTTCTCAACGTCAGCGGTCAGGTCCGTTCGTGGTGAGAGAGTGGTCGCTCAAGTAGAAAATCTACTGTGGCAAAGAAGTAGTGCCCTCTGTTGTGCCACGTGGTGCAGTTCATGCTGATTTTGCAGCGCGGAACAAGCTCCTGACACTAAAAATCAGTGCAAGCAGCGCAACATGCTGATTCCACTCGGAATGCCGCAAGTTCCGCTCACCCCTAGTAATGAGGGGAGGAGGGTAGGACGAGAATTTGGTATTTTGCCCTATTCAGTACAGCTATTACTCTGGGAGGGATAGATAAGAATCACAATGCAAACATGAGAAAAGGGACAAAGATGATGCCATGTTATTCACTGTCTGCAAAGTTTTACTATTTCTTGGTGGTGGAGATAAGAGGGGTGGGACTGGCTGTGACCAGTTGTTGGGACACAGTGTGGCTTATCTGAGGGAACCAGACAGAGGGGAGATGAAAAGATGATACAGCCGACGACAAAGGTGTCAAATAATGCCAAGCCCCAAGGGATCTCATGACAAAGGTGGTAATTCTTAATATAATCCATGCTGCAACTCAGGGAAAGGGACAAGTGAATCTAAGTATACTCCACTCATAGAAAGTGAACATTTATTTGCTACAGGAGACACATATTACCAAGAAAGACTGATTGATACTGCAGTCTAAATGGTTCCACAGACAGTTCGTCTGGCCCACACAAAACAGGTACGTAGTGGTAGGAATTACATGGGGAAGTACTGTAGTACTGGGCGCAGAAGCTGGGCAGATCCCTCATGCTAGTCCTTAGACTAGGCTTGTACTCCCCAAAAGCAGGCCAAAAACATTTTTAAAAGAGGAGGTTATGGAGACAATGACCAAGGATCAGGGAGATGTTATTGTGGAGGGGGGTGATCTGAATTTGATCATAGATAGGAGGCGACATAGGTCTATCCAGACATTTAATGAGACGGGCTTGGCTTGGTTTCAACAGGTAGGAGTAAAAGAGATATGGACAAACCCTAGACAAAGACTGCCCTGACCCTAAACTATACACTTTACTCAGTGGTACACCGCACCTAGGCAAGGTACAACTAGATCCCAGTCTTCGACATAGCTTCCTCAGGGGCTAATTCCAGTGACGTACAGCACATATCATGCCCCAATCAAACTAATGCTACACACACTTCGAAACAGACACAGTGATCAGCTATGTAGACTGCGGATAGCCTACTTCAAAATAAAGAGGTGGAGGAAGAAGTGTAAATCTACAAAAGCCAATACCTGAAGGATAATTAACAGGGAGGCAAAGATCATATGTCCTATGGGAACAGCATGAAACTCAATTGAAGCGACTGCGGGATATTTACATTTGCACTGGCTCTTTAACAGCATGGAGCAAACCATCCGCAATTAGAGCACAGGTCAAATTGTTAGAAACGGTTAGGGTGGAACACACACTCTTGCATGTTGCATAAAAATATTAAGATGAGGCATCAAGAGATAGGTTGGATGTGTAACAATGATTCAGACATAGTTAACATCGTCGAAGAATACTAGAGGATGCTGTACTCTATGTAGACCATGTCCACTTCTGAAATAGACACACATGTTTCAGACATCCCAATACAGAGACTTAGAAAGGAACATATGCAAGCCCACACAAAAGGATGAAGTAATGTCCGGCACAGTTTGGTTCTAAATCAATAAATCTCCTGACCCGGATGACTTTACAACCATTTTACAAGATATTTTGCTAACACCTGGATCATCTATCAATCCAAGTATTTAACTCATCTGCAGAACATTCAGGCCTAATTGATTCAATGTCAGAGACCATGATATTGGTCATACCCAGACAGAGAAAACTCAAGGAGTTATGTAGGTCATACATACCAATCTCACAACTAAGTATGAATGCCAAAGACTTCACTGGTATTTTGGCAGTAGGCTAGGCGGAGTTCTCCTGGGACTGATCAGACCAGCCTGGATTTTTATCATGAAGAAGCTGTAGTGAAACCGCTAAGAAACTGGTACAATTAATTGAGAACATCCCAAGGAACAGCAAAGAAGAATTGATGGTCCAATGACAAAAAGGTGTCTTACTGGGGTCACTGGCCTTTCTTTACTGTACCATTGCCGTGTAGTCTGCACTCCATGGTAAGAACTGCATGTTTGTAGACAGGATAAGTGTTGGGATGGTGCCAGACTGATTCCATGAGCCCCCTCAGGATATGTAATCCTATAGGCCAGCTAGTTCATAGTGCCACCATGAGGCCCCCTAACCCTAGACGGGTAGCAAATGGTTCTGGTAACCACTGAATATAACAACCCTGATCCCCCAGGAATCGTGGTAACAGATCTAGAACCCTTTTTCTCAGTCACTAGTGCTCTTTTTCCCCTCAGAGAAATATACAAGAAAAACACAGTGGGGCATTTTCAATATTTATTGAACTAACGTGATTCTTGTATAACATATATGCGCTGCAATGATCGATAGACAGAAGCAGATGGAAGTTATTAGAAGTATTACGACAGTGAACAGAATGAAAGGTTCCACCATCTGTTAAAACTATGTATATATGCAAGCATATAAAACAATATAGAAATCTGGCGTACTCCTACTATGCATCCCTAACCTAAGTGTCTAGGGTGTGTATGTGTATTCTGCCAAGAATCCCAGTACTGGATGATCCAAACCCCGTTACCTGAAAGGAAAGAATGTAGCTCCCCGTTGTGGTCACATGTTGGACATCCCTCATAGAGATATCAGCAACCTGCTGGGCCGAAGCATCAGCATGTAGAGACCTCGCCACTGACAGCAAAACGCTCCTATGCCGAAACCCAGAAACAGATGTTTATTTATAACAAAAGGCATCCTTGCCTTGGGGCGAGACTGCCATTGTTTGTGTTATAGATAGCTCTGTCGCCATATGTACAAAAAAATAATCACAGTTGCACAATGTATGTATAGACCTTGAACATGATAGGTCAATATTTCATGAAAGTGTGCTTGAGAACTTGGTTTGTAAACAAGTATGGTTCCCTAGAAACTAATCCACACTGTCACAGTTGCAAATGTGTGGAAAAAGTCATTGTGTGAGAGTGAAGGCAACTTTAGGGAGAAACTTGTATACATGTAAAAATGGCAGTGTTTCCCTCTAGGCCTAACTGGGACACATAACATCATTGCTGCATTTGGAATAGGCTCAGATTTAAGGGCTCTCTCAGCAGCAGCTACAAGACTTACAGCACTGACCAGGATTAACCACTGCTTTTATTATCATGTGCATCTGTAAAATGCACTATCACCCCAAGGATATCCTGGCGCTGAGCAGGTATGTGTGTCTTGCCCTGCCTATGGTAGGTTAATTAATTGAAAAGCCAAGTTCAGCTTCTTGCGGAATTCAAGAAGGAGGAGGAGGCTCTTATATGAGGTGGTAGGCTATTCCACACTTTAGGAGTGATGTAAGAGAAGGAATAAGTTACTTACCTGTAACTGTAGTTCTCCAGTATTGGAAACTTTCATAGATTCACATCCTTGAATCATTCCCCACTGTCGGTATTGTAAAAGTAATGTCCTATTAGACATAGAACATAAGGCCCTAGGCCTTAAAATATTTGTAACATATCCTTGTCCTTTTATAAAAAAAGGACAAAAACTTAGAACCAGCCAATCAGTTGACACCACCCCGTAGAACCTTCCTGAGAGAAGCACAAGTGGGTACAAATAGAAACAAATTGAGATATCTAAGTGAGCCTTCTCCAGGGGAGGTGGGTGGGTCGCATGTGAATCTATGAAATATTCCAATACTGAAGAACTACAGTTACAGGTAAGTAATTTATCCCTTACTCCAGTATTGGAACTTTCATAGATTCACATGCTTGAATCAGAGTAGCGAGCAGTAAATAACACATTTTCGTGCCATATATAAACAACAATGAGCAGACATAGGAGGCACAGCTCATTGAGGCACATACACCTCCTCCCCCCCACCTTTTAATAATACCAGCTCATAGGTATATTAAAGTTTTCTAGACCAACGAGCCAGGTATTTTTTATCTCACTATTTCCATTCACTCCAGACCCTTCCTCTCACCCTACACTACACATAGTTGTCTCATAACAACAGTGCTCCCACGCACACGTAGGTCGTAGCACGCCCCGTCCCATAGAGGGGCGGGAAGACCCCTATGATGAAGCATGACACCAATGGCCCTTTTGGTGTGTGAGGGGTATTTTAACAACTAGTGTATACTCTCCACCACTGTGGGGTCTTATACTTTGTTCTGGGAGATCCAGGTAAAATTTTAGGCACTGTTTGACATCAAGAGAGTGCAGAGCACGCTCCGTTGAAGTTTGTGGAGTTGGAAAAAACAATTTCAAAATGATTGGTTCATTAAGATGAAAGTCCAACGGAACCTTAGGAATGAACTTAGGGTTCGTCCGTAGATTAACTCTGCTATGTATGAATTGTAGGAAAGGTTCCTGGGTAGTAAACGCCAGGAGTTCACTAACTCTTCTTGGTGAAGTAAGAGCCAATAGGAGAGCGACCTTCCAGGATAAGAACTTTATATCCGCTATGTGAATAGGTTCAAACTGCGTTTCATTAATTGGGCCAGCACGGTATTCAGCTGCCATGTAGGAGGAGGAACCTGAAATGGAGGAAACATTCTTGACAGACCTTTGAGGAACTGTTTGACCAGCCTGCTGGACCATAAAGATAGAACATCTTCCGATCTCCGGAAACTGGAAATGGCAGCTAAATGGTCTTTAATTGATGCGTGGGCCAAGCCGGAGTGAGCCAAATGTAGGAGATAAGGTAAAATTTCCTCTGGAGATGAATGGAGAGGATAGACTTTAGATGACACACACCAAATGCAGAATTTCTTCCATTTGAGCGAATAAGTCTTGTTCGTGCTATCTGCTCGTGCCCTAGCAAGCACATTTCTACATTCCTGTGGGATCCTTAAATGCTGAAATTCAGAGAACTGGGATTTGAATGACATACTTGTCCCTGGTTCATCGTCAATAGGGATTGAAATTATTTGAGATGGATCGGAGGCTGCACTGGGAGTAGGTGAAGTCTGTGTAGCAATGCTGACGGGGCCAAGCTGGGGCTATTAGTATGATCTTGCAGGGTTCTGTCTAACTTTTTTAGTGCTCTTGGAAGGAGGGGAATGGGAGGAGAAGCGTAAGCAAATATGCCAGACCAAGCTATTGAAAAGGCATTCCCCCATGAACCCTGATGGTGACGCCAACTTGCGAAGTACGGGCTTTTTGTGTAGTCTGGTGTTGCATACAGGTCTATGCTTGGCTTGCCCCACCGGAAGAAAATTTTGTTGAGAGTTTGTTGATTTAACTCCCACTTGTGGCAGGTCGTTTTCAGTCTCCTCAACGTATCCGCTATGATGTTCTGCCTTCCTGGAACATACTCCGCTGTTATTGACACTTTGTGCTGAATCGCCCAGCGCCAGATAAGTTGAGCTTCCTGAGAGAGCAGGAGAGATCTAGTTCCTCCTTGTTTGTTCAGGTAGTGCATTGTCGTGGTATTGTCTGTTCTGACAAGCACCGAAGCTGATTGTATTCTCGGCAGGAAAGCTTGAAGTGCCAGAAAAACTGCTCTCAGCTTGAGAGGGTTGATATGCAGATCTCGATGAGAGGGAGGTCATTTTCCGCTGACTTGCAGGTCATGTAGGAAAGCTCCCCAGTCTTCTAGAGAGGCATCCGTTGTGATCACGAGAGAAGCAGCCTGAGACAGGAAAGGCAAACCTTGTGATAACTGGTGAGGTTGTATCCACAAGTCTAGTGATGTCATCATGGGAGGGGTAATTCGGATTGGATCGTCGAATGTGCTCTCTATCTGCATCTACTGTTCGTTTAACGCTTTCTGAAGAGGACGCATGTGGAGGCGACAATGAGGTATGAGGGGAATACAGGAGGACATCATGCCTAGGAGAGTTTCGTAAAGGCGTATGGAAAGAAAACTTCATTTTTGTACACGCTTCGCCAAAGATATTGGCCTCTGTCGCCTTTCCAATGTGGGATACACCTTGTTTTGGACGGTGTCCAGGATGGCACCTAGAAAAACTGGCTGTCGGGAGGGTTGCAGAATCAACTTTTCCGCATTTAAAGTGAGGCCTAATCTCTTGAAAAGTTGCAGAAAGGCTTTGGTAGACATTCTTGCTGCCTTGTAAGTGGGGGGCCTCGATAAGCCATTCGTCGAGGTAAGGAAAAATTTGATGATGTGGTTGCCTCAGATATGCTGTGCTGCAACTGGCACTAGACACCATGTGAAAATGCGAGGAGCCGCCTTAAGTCCGAAAGGTAGTACGCAGAACTGATAGTGCCTGCCGGCCACCGTGAATCTGCGAAACGTCTTGTTATCGGCGTATGAGTATATGAAAATATGCGCCCTGGAGATCCAGAGATGATATGTAATCGTTTCAGCTGAGGAGGTGTAACACATCCTGAAAAGAGATCATGCAGAACAATTGTTTTTTGAGGAATTTGTTCAAGTTCCTTAAATTCAAAATCGGTCTCCACTTCTTTGACTTCTTGCGAATCAAGAAGAAACAGGAGTAGAAACCTCTTCCTCTTTGATTGAGGGAACTCATTCTATTGCTCCTTTCCGCAACATGGTGGTAACCTCCATCTTTAACCCCTTCAGTGCCCATGACGAGCTGGACTCGTCATGGGCTGCGGTGGCGCTGTGCCCATGACGAGTCCAGCTCGTCATGAACTCCGCCCGCTAATACAAAGCGCGGCACTGGGCGGGGAAAGGGGCGGGCATGCAAGGGGTTAAAAGATGTAAGTGTTTTTGAAAACGAGGCAGAGGAGGGGTTGGTAGAGGAATCTTTATCAATTCTAGAGAGTGGCCGAATTGAACTAGGTGTAGAACCCATTGATCCGATGTTATTTCCTTCCACTGTTGAAAATAAAAGGATATTTTGTCGCCCACTGTGGGTAGAGTGGGCGGAGTGGAGGCCGACAGATGGAAGAAGTCATTGGCGGCTACTGGCATTCTTGCCCTGGCGTCCTGATTTTCCTCTGAAGGAGGACTTGTTGTGAGCCACAGCCAGTGGTTGACGGTGAGAAAATTGAGGCCTGTATTGCTGAGCGGAGGAAGAATAGGCTGGGTAGCGAAACTGTTAGTAGCCTCCTCTGTAGGATTGGTGACCCTTTCCTCGAGCCCACAAAAAGGCATTTTCTTGTACTGCAAAGAACCAAAAGACTTAGCTGTATCTGTGTCTTTTTTAATCGCTTGCAAAGCTTCATCGACGTGGATGCCAAATAACTCTTCTCAGTTATAAGGTAAGTCTAACATTTTTGTTTGCACCTCAAGCCTGAAAGAGGTGACTTTCAGCCATCCTTGACATCTCAGGACAGTCGCTCCAGCTAGCTGGCGGAAACCAATGGACGCAATATCCATAGAGCAGTCTATTATCTCTGAGGCGGACCACTCACCTCCTAGAACAATTTTATTTGCTTCCTCCTTGCCCTCTGGTGGAATTCTATCCAAAAAGGCTGCCACATCTGACCACATTTGCCTATTACAATGGCCCAATAAAGCCAGGGAATTAGAAGCTCGGACTGTTAAGGCTGACATTGTCGAAAAACTTTTCCCAATGTTGTCGAGCCTTCTACCCTCCTTGTTGGGTGGCGCTGTTGGGGGGAGGGGGTGGGGGGGGGGGCGATGGATTCTTAGATCGTCGCTGCACTGCCTGAGAGATCACCAAATCTGGTTTTGGATGACCTATTAGGCAAGCGGGAGCGTTATCAGGAGCTTCGTACTTTTCGTCAATTCTTGGCAACACAGGTGGAACAGTTGCTGGATTCTGCATTATTCTTAGGCCCTCTTTCCAAATATAGTATATTATCGGCACAGACCTTACCGATTTCCTACAAGGCTCTTTGAAATCATAAAGGAAGCAGTCCTGTTGATGCACAGGCATTGGTAGTTAAAAGCTCCTGGCTGCTCTCTCCAGGAGATTATTTAAACCGCCTATATCTCCCGGAGGTGAATCCGTTTGGGGTGGAAATGGAGATGCTAGTGGGAGAATAATGTAAGAGTCCCACTCATCATGATGAATTTCACCTTCTTCCCTCTCTATTTCTCTTCAGAGGACGGCAACTGTTGCACAGGAACTACATGAGGAGAAGAACGAATACTTGATGACTCCTGTTGTGGAATAGGGGAGCAAATTTGTACTTCCGGAGAAGGAAGAGGAGGAACCTGTTGCAGAAGAGACTCTGGAGGAAATCTCCTCTTATAGTCTGCTAACATGAATTGCAAATCTGTCACTAGATTAGAAGGAAGCCACATCACATCTTGTTGTTGACGTTGATGCGAATAGTACTATTGTAGGTCATAATAATCCTCCTCATCAGAATCTTCCTGATACTTAGCATTAAGTTCTGATGGGCTTAGTGCTACCCCAAAAAGGCTATCGTCCTCAGATCCCTCTTCCTGGTCATCCTCTTCCAAAAGGTGAGAGGGTAAGAGAGTTGCACATGACTAGGCGAAGTTAAGGCTGGTGTTAATGGTTTTTGTTTTATCCTATGTTTTTCTTTCCTTGTCGTCAGTGTCGACGAGCTCATCGACGAGAGCTGCTTCACAGACAAATCTTGATTTGTCGACGGACTCACTGTCGGTGATAATATATTTTTTTGATGCAAACAATGTGGCTACCATCGTCAAAAAAATCGAAGTTACCTCTGCCGTCGACAAGTGTCGTCCCGTCGACGGGGTCATCTACGATGAAGAAACCAAAGTTACCGTTGGCGAGGACGACGACGAGAGGTGCGCCGTCGACGGATGGACCGTATTCAAGGAATGGCTCTTCGATGACGCCGACGATTTTAAAGAGACAATCTGCCTCGTCAAAGATAATGGAGCCTGACCTATCAACGATGACGTCATCGACGAGGACATCGACACTGACAAAACAGTGACGGTAGTGACTGTAGGCGCGTCGACGTGACCAAAACCACATCGGGAGAGGATTTTCTCGTCGTCAGGGATGCTGTCGACGAGCTGTCTGTCGTCGGAGCTGATGTAGACTTCTTAAAGGGATTTTTTAGCTTTAGAGGAGAAGTAGAGGGTTCGGAAGCTGGCTTTTTGGAAGACACAAACCTCTTTTCCTGGTGGGAAGTTGTGCTAACAGACCCAACGTGCTTTTGAGGAGCTTCAGATGATTCTTTAGATGATTTCTTGGGTGGCTGCGAATATGTACCTGCAGGATCATCTAAGGGTCTTTTTAGAGGCGTTTTGGAGGAGGATTTGGAAGAAGCATCACTCTCCTCATCAGAGACCACCCTGTCCCAGTCATTCTGGCCTGGTTCTGTGTATGCGTGGCATGTGTGCGAGTAGGAGTCCTGCGTAGCAGAGGTGTCTGGGTAGTTGCTGGAAGGAGATGTGACTGTTCAAGGAGATGGGGTTAAGATGTGTGTCTGAAGTCTGCGTGGATGCTCCCTGAAGTGTGTGTGATGTGAGTTCCGTGTAGAAGGTTGAGGATGAGTCTGGCTGCCGAGTTCTATTTGGTTTGTAGTCTTCTAGTGAGAAACTTGGTGACTCCATAGCCCAACTTTCTGGTGACTATGGCATGTGTGACAGTTTTTCTAGAGTTGCTTGGGAGCCATTTGAAGATCTTCCTTAGCATCTTCAGGGTGGGGGAGCAGGATGGAGTGACGGCGTTGACTTGTGCGGCATGTCCAGTTTGCTGTCGATGATTATTCGGTGGTTCCTGGCGTCGGTGCTGGGTGTGGGTCCATGTTCAGCTTATCGCCAGTTGAGGTCCTATGGTGAGGTGTTTCCGAAGAGCACTACGTCTGTGTCTTGATGGTGTTGAACTTTAAATCCAGTCAACGTAACTGTACTGACTGTTAAAATCACCTGATTGAGACATCAGGAAATCCTGATCGTGATAATCCGTCTTTGTTAATAATTCTGTCACGATTCTCTGGCCGGTTGTAACGCTAGCTGTAATAGCGTATTTCCGGCCAGGAACTACGTTCCCCAGCATGCTTAGCGGGGCGTGGCGTGCGTAACGCAGGGGCGGAGCCAGGAACAGGAATCAAAGCGGCGGAGCCCCAGGCGGCGTTACCGATTATTCCTCCCCGTGGTCTGTTCCCATGCAGATCGGAACGCCGGCTTCTCTACGATAGCGGTAAGAGGGTTCTGGAGTGCAGACTCTTGGAACCGCCAGCTTCTTGCTCTGGTCCGGTGACGGACATCTCAAGTCCCGCGATCTCCTCTGTCGGCAGTAACGCGTTTCCATAGCCGTTACATGCAGAGGAGAGTTGTCGCCCGTAGAGGCGCTTGGGCAACATTCTCCCTGTTGGAAAAAAGGCCAAATCGTGGTCATTTATGCAGGGAGGGTATAGTGCCCGCGATTTGACACACATCCGGATATGCGCCTATAACCAGTGAGCGTGGGTGTGTGTGCTGTGCCATTCATATTTTGGAAAAGACGCGCATTCAAAAGTTCGCATTGAGTCGGTGAGCATGGAAGTGTGCAGTGCCTTTCGTACTTTGGGAAGAGACACGCATTCACATATATGCATTGAGTCGGTGAGCGTGGAAGTGTGCAGTGCCTTTCGTACTTTGGAAAAGCCGTACATCCAGAGTGACGTCTTATATCAGTGAGTGTGGGTATGTGAAGTGACTTTCGAACTGAGGAAAAAACACACCTCCATATTTGGGGATTTACTTTAGGGAAAAAGGGGCTATCGTTCCTTCAATATCACCTTTTGTTCAGTAAGAAGAGAAGGAGTGTGTGATTGGTAAACACGCAACTATTGTGTCCTGTGGCTTTGAACTCAGAGCTCCCTTATGTACAAAGCGCCAGGTGTGGCAATATACTCACAGCAAGGGTGCTCCGATATATGTTCTATTGTGGAGCGCTTTATTGTGCAGTAGTTTTGTTTTCCTCTTTTCTACATTTACTCAGGAACCAACACGTAAGCATTCCGGAGGAAGAAGCGTTGTAGTGACCCCTGGTTACCGGTCCGGATTACTCCTGGGTTGCCTCCTTCAGTGCCACATTGGTTTCTCTATGAATGTACTCCGAGCCACCGTTCTTTTTCTTTACAGGTAGGAAAGGAGACGTAGAGGGGTCCTATGGTGAGGTGTTTCCGAAGAGCACTACGTCTGTGTCTTGATGGTGTTGAACTTTAAATCCAGTCAACGTAACTGTACTGACTGTTAAAATCACCTGATTGAGACATCAGGAAATCCTGATCGTGATAATCCGTCTTTGTTAATAATTCTGTCACGATTCTCTGGCCGGTTGTAACGCTAGCTGTAATAGCGTATTTCCGGCCAGGAACTACGTTCCCCAGCATGCTTAGCGGGGCGTGGCGTGCGTAACGCAGGGGCGGAGCCAGGAACAGGAATCAAAGCGGCGGAGCCCCAGGCGGCGTTACCGATTATTCCTCCCCGTGGTCTGTTCCCATGCAGATCGGAACGCCGGCTTCTCTACGATAGCGGTAAGAGGGTTCTGGAGTGCAGACTCTTGGAACCGCCAGCTTCTTGCTCTGGTCCGGTGACGGACATCTCAAGTCCCGCGATCTCCTCTGTTGGCAGTAACGCGTTTCCATAGCCGTTACATGCAGAGGAGAGTTGTCGCCCGTAGAGGCGCTTGGGCAACATTCTCCCTGTTGGAAAAAAGGCCAAATCGTGGTCATTTATGCAGGGAGGGTATAGTGCCCGCGATTTGACACACATCCGGATATGCGCCTATAACCAGTGAGCGTGGGTGTGTGTGCTGTGCCATTCATATTTTGGAAAAGACGCGCATTCAAAAGTTCGCATTGAGTCGGTGAGCATGGAAGTGTGCAGTGCCTTTCGTACTTTGGGAAGAGACACGCATTCACATATATGCATTGAGTCGGTGAGCGTGGAAGTGTGCAGTGCCTTTCGTACTTTGGAAAAGCCGTACATCCAGAGTGACGTCTTATATCAGTGAGTGTGGGTATGTGAAGTGACTTTCGAACTGAGGAAAAAACACACCTCCATATTTGGGGATTTACTTTAGGGAAAAAGGGGCTATCGTTCCTTCAATATCACCTTTTGTTCAGTAAGAAGAGAAGGAGTGTGTGATTGGTAAACACGCAACTATTGTGTCCTGTGGCTTTGAACTCAGAGCTCCCTTATGTACAAAGCGCCAGGTGTGGCAATATACTCACAGCAAGGGTGCTCCGATATATGTTCTATTGTGGAGCGCTTTATTGTGCAGTAGTTTTGTTTTCCTCTTTTCTACATTTACTCAGGAACCAACACGTAAGCATTCCGGAGGAAGAAGCGTTGTAGTGACCCCTGGTTACCGGTCCGGATTACTCCTGGGTTGCCTCCTTCAGTGCCACATTGGTTTCTCTATGAATGTACTCCGAGCCACCGTTCTTTTTCTTTACAGGTAGGAAAGGAGACGTAGAGGGGTTAGGTGTAGGGGAAAAGAGAGTTGGAAGTTTGGTATTTATATTGTTTCTTTATTTCTCTACACAGGTCTCCCTCCCCGCAGTCCCCATCCTTTCCTTCCCCCGCTCAATTGCCCCAAGAGTCTGTGTATTCTACATGCGCCAGACTTGGGTCGATTCAGAGGTGGGCCCCCATAGAGCATCGACACAGCCCTGAGGACTCGGATTTGGAAGGCATGACAAATTCGTCCCAAATCTCAAATAAATCAGTATAACCTCACTCTTTCAAGATCACCATTGCAAACCTTGTTTTCGTCTTGTAGCTAATTAATTGCTTCCTGCTTTTTTGGAAGCTTGAAAATCAAGTATTGAAAAGCTCAATTTCAGAAGCAATTGAAAATGGTACTCATATTAAATTCCATAGTTTCTTTAATAATCACTTTTGAACTTCGCCCTCTCAGAACGGTCATCTCCAAACTTTTTGCCTTCATCCTTCTGTTTTCTGAAACCATTTTTGTTGGCTTTTTGGCCTTCGCTCATTAGTGCTAAAGTGCTTGTGATCGCTTCTCTAAACATGGTAAAATTGGCTTGCACCCAATTTGCACATTTAATTTACTTGTAAGACCCTAGTAAAGTGGTATTAAATGTACCCAGGGTCTGTAAATTAAATGCTACTAGTGAGACTGCAAGACTTTTTGCTACCCACAAAGTAGCAATTTAAACATCAGGCCTGCCACTGCAGCTTGTGTGTGCAATTTTAAAAATAATATTTTGACCTGGCAAAATAAACCTTTTGCCAGGTATAAATCTTCTGTTTTGGGTCAAGCTTTGACAGCGCTGGCCCTGTCTGCTAGACTTGTTGCATCTCTTCTGTGGGTTTTGGCACACCCACTGATTGCCATTGGTTGTTATTTGTGGCATTCAGAAATCCTGACTTGTTATTTGATAAATGTACCTCCTTTGTGTGCTGAGTTCCCTCCGCAGCGATTTCACTAAGAGAATATTTTTGTTGGCCATCAGACTGTACAGCGTGTGATGGCCTCTCCTCACTCCTCCCTGGCTATTGCAGATTTAGCATTGTTTATAGCTGGCATTTCCGTCGCTTACTGTCCCCCTGCTGTTCCCCCACCCCCTCACAACACTGGAGCCCGCCCCCACCACCACCCCTTACTCTGAGGTTGCTGATCGCAGTTTCAAATTTAAGGCAGTTTTTTATACTTTGTTCACAGTTTGCACCAGTGACTCAATCTGAGTGTCTGGGAAAATAAATCGAGAACGTTTAAATGACTGAGGTTTGACAAACTTCTCATTTCCTTCCATAACGAGTGAGTTTTCTTTACTTTCCGGTTTATATGTGACGCTGCACCGAAATCTCACAAAGGTGGGATCATTATTTATTTGTTGGAGGGCAACATAACATGTGAATCTTTGAATAGACTGAAGATAAGCTGCTACAGGCAAGGCAGAGGCCAGGCCAGGAGGTGGCGAGAGGGGCAGGAGGAGCCAGCAGCCGACAAGCACAGTTAGGACAAGGGCCGCAGACCTCCACGTATACTAACTCAATGCAGCATTTTCAGTCAGACTCTTCCCTCCTGGCCCCAAAAATGGTCTTCGTACCTCAGAGTTTTATAACCACAAGTAAAACTGCCTTACTGTAGTAAATTGGGTCTTTGAATTAAAGAGAATCTCTGGATGCAACATGACACTTCGGATCGGAGAGGAAATATGTTAATTAATGGCAAGCTGAAATGCTGTGTGAGGTGAAGTGCGCCATCTACTGCAGGTAGGGCTGGTCTTTGCTCCTATTGCGCCCCGGGCAAAATTAAATTTGGCGCCCTTCATGGCGCCTCATCGAATTCCCATTCCCTCACCTCTATTCTCTCTTGCCAAGGTATTTCCTTTAACCTTTTCTACGTGCTATATTAACCAGGAGTTGCAGTTAGGATCAGTGTTTGATTTGTTAAAAAACAGAAATGCAATGGGCCAAATGTTTCAAACGAGGCCATGGCCCAGATTTCCCACAGCACACACTTTTGCTTCTAAAAGATACATGAAACAAGAGGCATGAGTGAAGCAGCTAATTCAGGGCCTATTTAGGTCGAGCTTCATCAGAGCGGCTTATGTCAAAGCGTAGGTAGCAAGGCAGAGCCAGGACTTTGTAGTACTTTTACCAGAACGCTGAAAATGCAATAAAACCAGTTCCTCATGAACATTGGCACAATCAGTTTACTTATCACATTAACAATGTGAAGTTAGTGGCAGGCGAGACACCCGTGGGGGCGGGGAACGCTGGAGAGCAGTCCGCTCCAGAGTGGGCTTCAGGCAGGGAGGGGTGAAGGGACAGGAGAGCAGGCAAGGATTTTGGAGAGCATGGGGTTCAAACAAAGATCAGCCCTGACAAAGGCGTGGGAGAAGCAAAGGCGCAATAAGTAAATATGAAAAACAAGCAGAACACCAGGGACATAAGCGTCAATCTTCTCCCCAGCGTTTTTTGAACCACATAATAGCACGTTTGTGGAAACAATGTGTGTGTGCTTTCATCACAGATTTTATTTTTTGAAAGCATGCCAGCTACACCCCTGGAGTGTGTTAAAAAACATAACAACAAAAGGCACTGATATGATTGCCTGAACATAGCAGGGGCAAACTTTTAAGACGGGTGAGCCCTGGGGCTCTCTACTTGCGTGCTTTGCGCGGTGTCCGTGCAGCGAGGAAGGGACATATTTAAAAGTTATATATTAAGCAAAAGCATACTGCAAATACCATAACAAAATGAAACGGCCCCTATTGGTAAAGCTGGTGTCCCACCAGTGCTTTTTAGATTAATTAAGCAAAGAGTTCTCCCCATCGGCTAATGCAAGCTATACAGTAAGGACACAGTAACATGTCCAGTCCGGATGGGAGGTTATAACAGAAGACAGGGAGGTACTAAGGAGTGACTAATAAGCCTATTAACAAATCAAAAGCCAACATTTGCAAAGGACAGTCACAGTAGCCAACTGAAAAGATGGGCGGAGAGTGGGTAAAGCTTCAAGTCCATACCTGAATACAGCATGCTTTGCATAGCAGCGCATAAGGTGGCCAGGCTCGCCCTAAAAAGGTGGTAGGATGTTTACAAATCCTGGGTTCAGTCCAGAGAGAAGTACAATACCTTCTTCTTGTTCAAATTATGCATTTTCCTCTCAGCCATGGAGACCTTACGATGTGGAAGAAATGTCCGGAGAACAATCTTATCATTCAGATGGGACTCCAAAAGTGCACTCAGAATGAAGGAACAATAAGTCCAGAGAACCACGATAGTCTGTAGGAAACATCTTAAGAGTGTGTGAAGTGCAAAGAGCTTTGAGTGCTCTTACATGCCTGGCTTGTTTTAAGTGAAAGAAGACAATTAGTTTGAAAGGTTCATGCATCTGCCTGGCTAGGATCAGGTTTAGATCCCAATTGTGAGTTGTCTTACCAAAGGAAACAAGTACATTAGAATCACCACATGCCTTCTGACAAGCTTACTTGGTATGGTGGTCTCCCCAGACCTGTTTCAGTAGCGTTTTAAGGTTGTGATGCAGGTCTTGCAAGTAGCTACTACATCAACTTGTCCACTAAGCATGTGAGCGGGTTGATATTCTTCACTAGTGCCTGCTGACAGAACCACAATCATTTGCTCCAGTACTTAATTTTGGAGGAGAGCTTTCATCCAGCTACAAGGACCATCAGTTTGTCTGCAGAGAGGTCTTGATTTTGAAAAATCATGAGCTGAACCTGATGGTAGGGAGGGATGTAACTCTCTCCTTCCTTCCACAGGAGGTGTCTCTTTTGTGGGTGGCTGATATGGTCCATCTGAAGGAGATGGAGTATGTCCACATGTATGGATTTGTATTGTCAGAACCTGGATAGGGAGCAACCAATACCTAAAGAAGGGTGGGAGCCCTCAGCATTACCCTCTGTGGAAGAGGAAAGATGCTTGTCATTCTAGAGTCTAGGAAGTGTGCTCCAGGAAAAGGCTGTTTCAGAAAGATGTTGAGTGAAGTGATTTTATTCTATGTTTTCCTGACTAATTACTGAAATGATTAAAATGGGCATTTTGCTACATGTTGTACCATGTGATTTTGACTTTTTATGCTGTGACATTACCCATGTTAAATTGATACGGTGTGATGCTTTTGATGACACTGAACATTTAGCATTGTCAGTATATCTGTAAACGTGGATTAACACTTCTGTCACCTTTGTAAATCTCTGACGAAAGTAGTATAAGCAGTGATACATGGAAAATACACATAGAATATAAGAAACACAGATGTGAACATACAACATATTTTGAAAAGTTTAGCAAGTCATACCTCTGATTGCTTCCCTTTCATCTTTCCTTTTTGAGTGTTTTTAACTTGTTTGTGATATTGTTCAATAAGTAAAGCTGCCAGCACATACAGCTTTTTCACACGTAAAGGCTTAGTTCGTTTTTTGGCCTCTTCATCTGCAATCTTAAAAACAAATGTACACATAGAGGAAGTTTACTTGACACCCACACAAACTCATACAGAAATGTATTTGTTGCCACAAGCTTAAACATTGCTCTAGCGCCACCTTAAATTTTGTAATTTTTGTCATATTTTATTCGGGACACAACTGGGTAGCAATCACAGCTTCATCCCTTTTTAGGTCTCGCTGAGTCAAGGCATGCACTGCTCTGCGAGACATTTAGTCAGTGGCTTTTGGAAATGCTTCCAAAGGCCCGTTGCCAGCCACCAGCTTTCGGTTACGTGCACAAGCGCGCGTGCGCCTCGCTCCGCCTCTCCAATCAACGCTGCTGCGCGCGCATCCCTCGCATGCTGAGCACAGAGCACGTCTTCGTGATCACTTTCGCTTTCACCGCGATGACGAGGACTTTCGCTTCCACGGCCAGGCGGCGTTACTTTTACGGCCGCGCGGCCAATGCTTGTTTTATATTGCTTCCAGTGGGGTTTCAGTAAATAAGACAATTAAAAACCACAGCAAGGCTTTATTGCTGACAAATTCAAATAAAGGCTGACACAAGCCTGTAAATCCAGGCCATACCTCCCTCCACCTCTGTGGTTACATCACTCTTCCTGACTCAGTAAGTGCTCATCGGTGGCCAATTGTGCAACTCTTTTCCCAGAATAAAGCACCTGTTACCAGCCTCCTGTGATAAAGCAACTATGACCACAGGAATAGTTAATACAGCACACTGGAGTGGTAACTCCCTTCTCTGCTGAGACAAACCTTAATATAGAACCAAGCAGAGGCCAATGACATGAGCTCATATTACAAAACCCTTCAGCAATAGGTGGGGGGGGGGGGGGGGGGGAGGGGGGATAGCTCAACTACCCGCTGACCGGCCAAAATGATGCTTTGTCAGGGGTCTCGGCAAAATCTAAGATTTGTGATTGTGTCTTGTGCTTCTGTAATGTGGCAGCTACAGGGCTGCAAACAAACCAGGAAATATAGGGCAATTAAACAAACTGGGACTAATGAATACATGTTCTTATTAGGTAGCTTGAGCTAAATGAGCTCTCATTAGCTTCAAAAGTATTAACTTTATATTAATTATGGCTACACTTGAACACATGTCGTGTACTGGCTGTCAGAGGTCATAGTGCAAGCGGGCTCCTATCAGATGTATGGAAGTGACCGCACACTGCCATTAGTATCTGTTGTGTTGTCTACTGTGGAACATCTCAAACTCGAACATTCATATTGTAATGTGTGACACACTTTTTCTATAAGTTTGATAATGTCACACGTGTCACATGCGTGTTACCATGGGGCTTCTTTGTGCTCTGGGTGAGTTTGGGTGCATGGCAGAGGTGCTACACCCGCGACTCAGCTTTTCATTAACATGGGCCTCTTAGAGCAGTTTTCAACTTGTGGTCATGCTCTTGTGTTGTTGATACTCTGATTCTTGTTGCACGACACTGGTGCGTTTTACTGTATGCTTTTATGTTGTTTTGCTCTTCGTGCTCGAAGGCACCGCTGATACCCCAACTCTTAACCTGACCTACTTCCCTCATTTGTTCTAACCCTCTCCTACTGGCCCATTGTGTTTGTACCCTTGCTTTCGCCAACTCTGTACAGCGCTCTGATACCCGTATGGGTCTTGTTCGCGCTGTATAAAACTATTCAAATAAAATAAATAAATAAGAAACTGTGGGAGCTAACTTGTGGTGTATTTTTGCTGCCCATGTTTTAACAGCCACAGAAGGACTTTTCTGTTCTCTGCAGCATTCAACAGTAGTTGGAAATCTGGTTTTAGGTTGACGGCGCAATTTCAGTGCTGGCAGAATAAAGCAAGCATTGAAAATGCAATAGGTCTCGCCTTTGATTAAGTTAAAGCCATTTGCTTTGCTAATGGTATTGTATAGCAAAACAAATGGATTTAACTTAATGAAAGGCGAGACCTATTGCATTTTTAATGCTTGTTTAACTGTTCACCCGTTTATCTGTATCGCAGAAAGTAATTCGAAAAGACACGTTTCAATCACTTTCAGGCTTAAAAAAAAAAACACATGGCAAATTCAAAAGGTCCAACTAATTTACAAGTGAAGGAAAAGTTATTTAGCTTCAGTAACAATATTTCTGGTGGATACAAAATCTTCCTGCAGTGTCCTCACCTTATGAATTATCCTTCCCAGCTTCATATTGGTCTGGAAGAGCTTTTCCCAAGCAACAACTTTCCGGCACCACCAAGGGACACCATGCAACTTTAGCCATTGCTACACCTTCAGACATTACAGTAACAGAGTGTGTTGAGCACCAACCGCCATGCTGGTGTCAGTTTATGGTACATTTTCCATATGCCAATAAAGTGTGTACAGAGGCACCCAGAAGAGCAATGATGACAGATACAGCAAATACATGTTTGGGAAAGACACAGCAGTAACTTTCAGGTGAGTGTAGAGGCCAGTGAGGAATCTGAGGGAAGATTATGTATCCATCAGAAATATTATTAAGGAAGGTACATGTCCTTTTTTCTGACAGATACATCTTTCTGTATATTCATCTCATTATACGTACTTGGAAAGGAGTAGTGTTGGTTAACCATGCAGTCATGCAGTACAGCTCAAGCAAAGTACCCATCAATGTGTGCCTAATGTTTGCGACAATAGTGCTTGGCAAAGGTAAGCAAGGATTACCTGGTAGATGTTGTCAACCAAGACGCCTCTAAAGAGAGAGCTGTGGAAGTAGCTGGTTGAATGGGCACAAATGTCTTCTGGATGATCTTTCTTGGCCAGGCTGCTGTAGATCTTGTTACAGAGGGTAGCCCAAAGCCAAATAGTATGTTTGGTCAACATCTTGCCCATTTGAGCTTTGGCAAAACCCACACAGTGCTGGTTATCTAATCTGTCCTGTCACTTGCAATCAGTGCAGTAAGGCACTGTGTGGCTGACTTGTTTCCTGGCCGACAGGAAGCAAGAAGTGTGCATACCTCCCTTTTCTTCTTCAATCCGTTGGTTAGCAGTTAGAGTCCCCCAAAGTTCGGCGCTCAGCCAGACATTATTTAATGCTTATCTTACACCCTTGGTGGTGTTAGATGAGATTTTGGGGGCGAAGGTAATATCTCATGCCAACGACACCCAGCTGGTTTTCAACTTGATGGAAGAGCCATTAAAACTCTTCCATGTGTTTAAATGACGGTCCACCTACCAACTAAAATGGAATACCAGACAGAATGTAGGTTTAGTTGTTTGTCCCTCTTCTGCCAGACTTTTGGAAGACGTTCTGGACTTAGGGTGCTCCCCCCTGGGCATCATCAGAGTTCGATAAAGAATTGAGGAATTTAATTGGACATTGCCCTCACCTTCCAAACATAAATTCATTCATTGGCTGGCTCCAAATAACAGCCCGACCAGGATCTCGGCCCAAGGCAAAGATGCCTTTTGTCATAAATCAAATCAAAATTAAATGAACAGCTCCTGTTTTGGGTTGTTACGATCCTTGAAAAAAATCCTACCTCGCCTATCTGTTGAAGCCAAGAAGAACAAGTTATTTACCTTCTGTAACACATTATCTGGTAGAGACTCTACCTAGGTGCAGATTTCTTACCATTGAATTTCCCAGGCATCAGGCTGGATCTGGAAACCTTTGCTGAGCAATACCCCTTGCAGGCACCGTCGGGTGGCTCAATTCGGCTCAGCGTGACGTCAGTGGTGTCGGTAACGTTGGTTATGACGTTGTGGTACCTATATAGACACCGCCAAGGCACGCGGATGTCGGTAATTTTTGTTTTTTCCATGCCAGAAGCGCAGAGCCACAAAGTAACTGACGTAGTAGTGTGTAAAACTAGAGCCCTGAAAAGGGGAGCAACCTTAGCCCTACATTAGTCTGCAAAGCAGGGAGGCATGGGTGGGGCTGTAAGGAATCTGCAGCTAGATAGAGTCTCTACCAGATAATGCGTTATTGAAGGTAAGTAACTTGCTTATCTGATAGAGACTCCTAGCTGCAGAAGATCCTTCCGAAGGGACAGCCTGATTGGAGGATCGGTGCTCATCTTCAGAAGCTCTGTATACCAGACTCTCCTCGCCCAGTCCGGAACCACAAAGGATGACTTGGGCCCAGTCACTCCTGATCCTCTTAAGAACCCTGGGCAGGAGTGGTATGGGCGGGAAGGCGTACAGTAGGCCTGAGCTCCACTTGCAACGAAAGGCGTCCCCGAGCAATAGCAGACTTGGAAAATCAAGCGTGCAGCATTGCTGACACTGCACGTTCTCTTCGGAGGCAAACAAATCTAACCGAGGTTCTCCCCACTGCTGAAAGAGACCTTGCGCCACCTCCGACTGGAGACGCCAATCATAATCCGCTAGGCAACGACGGCTGGGTTTGTCTGCCCTGGCATTCAGAGAACCTGGCAGGTATTCAACCAACAGGGTTATGCCCTGCTGTTCCAGCCATGTCCAGAGACGCAGTGCCTCTCGACAAAGGGTCCATGACCCCACCCCGCACTGCTTGTTGCAGTACCATATGGCGGTGGTGTTGTCCGTGAACACCTGCACTAACTTCCCCTTTGACAGAGGGAAGAAATGCTTTCAATGCCAACCAAATCGCAGGGAGCTCCAACAAATTGATGTGTAGCCCCGATTCCACCTCAGACCAGTGTCCATGAACTCCACCTCTCCCAGATGGCCATCTTATCCCAGAAGTGACACATCTGTCACAACTGTGCGATCTGGTTGGGGAAAGGAGAAGGGTCTGCCACTAACCCAAACTGCAAATCTTTTGCATTTCCTGATTGATCTGAACCACGTCGGTGAGATTTCCCGATGATGTGCCCACTGGAACGTCATGCATACACCACCTGGCATGCCTTACCAACAGGATGCAGGAGGCCATGAGGCCCAACAGCCTCAGAGTCAGTCTCACCGAAATCCAGGAACGAGGCTGAAACATCGGAATCATAACCTGAATATCCTGGACTCACTGCTCGGTAGAATAGGCCCGAAACTGCACTGTGTCCAGAACAGCTCCCATGAAAAGAAGGGTCTGAAAAGTAGTCAGACTTCGGCATGTTTATAGAGAACCCCAGTGAATGCAGTAGGTCCGCCGTAGTCAGAAGGTGGGAGACAACAGCCTAGGGCGAGGACATCTTCAACAGCCAGTCGTCAAGTCGCCAGTATCTTGAGAAGTATCCAGTCCACTGGCCTCCCCAACTTCCCCATACCAGTCCAACTGCTCCGCTGAGTCATCCTGGTGTTCCAAAGGGTCCATAGACCCCTACCATTACTCTTCCAAGCCTAACACATCCTCAAAGTGTTCATGCAACAACATAGAACCCCTGGGATCAATCGGCGCCTGAATCGGCATCGAGCGACTTCCTTCCGACTCTGTGTCGTCGGGGATAAGGATGGGGCTGGTACCACTGGCGGCCCCGAAAGCAACGACTTTCTATCCGACGCAGAGGGAGGTAGTGGTGGCAGACCAGCGTCGATCTAGATCCACGATCGGATCTTTGAGGCCTCACCGGCGCCATTGCCTGAGCCGATGGCGTCGAATCTAATGAGGGCCCCTTCCAACACCTCACCAGATTGGTTGGCCTGCTCAAAAATGCAGCGCATGGCCTCATAGAATTCTTTGATTTGAGCGGGGGTCGCTCCGGCTCCAGGAAAGGGAGGGATGCGCAAAGTCAACCCGAACTCTGGCTCCGCAGAACGGTGTCTAGAGCGTCGGTGCTCCTTACCTCCTTCGTTGACAGACGACATTCGAGGTGAAGATGAAGTCTGTTTGGACTTCTTCTTCTTGCATCTCTTCCCCGAGTGTCCCGATGACCTCGAGTGGGATGAAGAGGACTTTGGGCTCCAGGAACGGTCCCGCAACCTCCTCTTCTTCGATTGGGACCGAACCTCCGCAGAGTCTCAGACAATGTCGATGTCGACTGCCGGGCCGCAAGGAGCTTCAAGCCCGCTCCCACAAGGACTTCGGAGCCATAGCCCAACAGTCCGAGCTAGACTTCGGATCCTGGTCGTGCTCGAGACACCAGAGGCAGACAAGATGAAGATCGATAACAGACAAAGTACTGGGACCAGCGCTGAATGGCTTGAACCCTGTCTTCCTCAAAGACATCCTTGCACACGATGGAAATCTTTTTTTTTAATTTTTTTTTTTTTTTATAATCGACAAAATGTCGATAAAAAGCCTGTCAAAAAGCATCAGAGGTGGAAGATCGTCCTATTCACAGTAGCCCCTGCGCTGGGCGTCGACCAGGTGCCCAGAAGGACATCCATTAAGGCCTCATTAAAAGGCAGCAATGTTCCGAGTTGGAGACACCAGGTTGCAGGACATCTCTCAAATTGTTAGTCTTGACTGCCACCATAGGAAGCTGCAGGTCTAAGACCTCCTCCCCCCCATGCACCACTATAGTGAATGACGACCCCTCCACTGTAGCCAGGTTAGGTGGAGAACGCATGACAGAATCTGGGGAGGTGTCCAGACCACTGGCATCACGCATTTCCTCATCCCAATCCATGTTTTGTGGTTGCGGGATTTCTAAGGGATCCTGCTCCCCCTCTCAATCCTCATCCATTCCTCACCCATCAGAATAGGGCAGGTTAATCAGCTTTAGGGACTGCTCCCTCAAAGCCTTCGGCGCAATGGCCTGGCAATCGGAGCACAACTTCGGGTCGTGGTCGCTCTTCAGACACCAGAGCCACACTAAGTGGGGGTCCTTGAACCTCCCGAGGTGTTCTTACTAGACATCCAAACACCAAAAGGAGTCAGCTCTCTCCGACGGATCTGTGCTGGCTGGCGCATAAAGAAAAGTACTGACATCAGCAGTGGCAGTTATGTTGACAACGTGGACGTCATGCAGTGACAAACACAATACCAACAACGTCACGCGGAGTCGACCGATGCCACTTACCGGCATGCAAGGGTAGTGAGAAGAAAAATCTTCCGGATCCAGCCAGACTCCCGGAAGTTCAAAGGTAAGGAATCTGAGGCTAGATGTCTCTATCAGATATCATCCATCAATCTTCACAATTATAAGAACGATTTAATGCTCGCCTGTACTTAATGCATAGGCTAATGTAAACAACATATGGACACAAAAATATAGTGCTACATTACCATATTTTCTTTCGAAATGTAATACCAGACAAGAACCTAATCACATTAAATGAGTATTGGAAGTGCTAATTTAAAGCATAGTCTCTCGCACAGATTTGGGCTGACTGGCCTCCAAGAGATTGAAGAGCCAAAGGGCCAATCTGTAACTATGATAAATAGTGGTAAATGGTTGTTTGTCAGCGCAACGTAAAATAAATGTGCTACTTTTGTCTGGCTATCTAGCTGTATTTATATACATATCTAAACAACAAAATAGCATAACACAAAGCAATAAAACAAAACAAACTCATAAGAGGGCACAAAACATCAAAGCAAATCAATCAAAACAGATTCCAATACAACAACCACAATACAACAAAGTGCAAAATGCAAATACCACCACACCAACAGATCAAGTAAACCTAAAAACACAATGCAAAAACACAGCAAAACAATGCAGAACACAAACAACACAATGGAACAATGCAAGACAGCATAGTAGAACACTTAAATAAGAGAAAAATAAAACAACAAATACACCAATACAATTACACCATAATGACAATACAGCATGCTTTCGCAACAGCACAACAATATTCCACAAACCAACAAAACAGGGCAAAGGCACAAATAAAGAAACAACATAAACAATTTTTGTTGTGCTTTTTCTGTAATATTGTATTGTGGTATTTGAGACCTGGGTTTGTGTTGTTTTGGTTCCATTGTGAAGTTTTGATGCATTGAGGTGGTACAATGTATTATATTGCTTTCTTGTATTGTGGTGTGTTACTGTAATATAGTACCGGAGAGATGCAGTACCTCAAATCCTGTCTGTCTGATTAAAGGTGCACAAACATTCTTGTCACACATTACCACCTCCGCAAATTGGTTTCCATAATATGCTGGTCAAATGTGTTTGCACCAACCTTTGCCTTACTAACCACCAAGAACATTTAGTAACACCACTCAAGAAATGTTATGCGATCCATCCCCATACTTCTGTAAAATATGAGAGGAAATGTACCCAGTACAAGAATGTACCTTAAACATGAGCCGAGCAGCATCCAGGAAGTGATTTGCTTTACGATAGAGTTCAATGGCATCAAGAGTTTTATTTTTTTCCAAAAGATGGGATGCATATTTAGCTAACAGCGATCCGATTTCTTTCATGTTATGATTTTTTGCCAACTCGACAGCTTTATTCCACTGGAAAAAAAATATCTTTTGTTAATATTGTCATCTTTTTGCTCATCTAAGAATCATTGTTTAACTGTTCAATTTATATTTTGCTCACAGTGCAAAGTTTTGAAGTTTTAGGCGCTCAATTAGTTGCTTGCAATAAAATCAGCATTCTATGAAGCCGGCAATAAACCGGGTTATGCTAATCTGGCTGAATCAATGGGCGGCCCTTGAGATCTGAAACAAAAGTATTTAGGCCTGATTTAGATTCTGGCAGACGGGTACACCATCACAAACTTGACGGATGGCTCGCCCGCCATATTACAGGGGCATTATATGCTATGGCACTTGTAATAGGGAGGATAAGATATCCAACACGTTTGTGAAGTAGTGTAGGAAGCTGGCTCTACATATACTATACCAAAGTAAGGCATAGTGCAGAGTCCAGGGGATCCCCAGAGGTATAGCAGAGGCTAAATTGGATAATCACTGACAGTTCTATGTGTGGTAGTGTGGTGGCGCAGTTAGGCTTCTCAGGAGGGTGTGTTAAGCATTTATTGTATTCACTCAATCAAGGCTGATGTCACACACTCAGACAGAATCTAGGCCAATTAGGTAAGTATAAAAAAAAAAGTATACTTATAGGTTATTTCTAGAACCAAGCAAGACTTGGTGCAGGTAAGTAATAAGTACTTTCAAATGCACGACTGTTCAAGAAAATGCAGTCGTTTTTGTAATTGTAACAGTTACAGGTTGATATCAGTTTTCAGAATACCTGGCATTACACAGTAAATACTCCTTGATTACTTTTGGATTACATTACAATAGTGCTTACTTTTCCCCATACATTGGCAGTTCTACATAGAACACTTTCTAGACCCAAACTCTCTTACTAGGAGTCCATCTGGGAGGAAAAATGGTTGTCAAACTTGGAGGCAAGTATTGGACTTACGAGGTTTCGGGTTAGGACCAAGTGTCCCCAAAGGTCCAAGTGGGCACTCTACTTACAGGTGCAGAGAGCAGGGGACCAACGTTAGCCAATGGGCTAAGGAGGGGCCTTTGGTTGAGGTCTGCTGGCAAGCTGGCCACTTTTGTGTGGGAGCAAAGTTCCCAAGGTTGCAGTCGGCACTGCAGGAGCCAACGATCAACACAAGAACTGCGCCGCCAGTGGTGCCGAGGCGGCTGGGTCAGAAGGCAAAGCAGGCGTCGAGATCCCTAGGCTTCTCAGTGGAGTCCGTCGGCTTCAGAAAGTTTCAGGCTCGGTTGGGAGGACTTCTTGGAGGCGACCCACGACTGGGGATCTGGGAGGATGCTTGGAGACCGTCGCTTGGGCCACCCAAGGCCGGGAAGGCGTTGAGGGCTGAGGTGTCTTAGGCGTCGGTTATTAGGCTGCGATTGGTCACTGTCGGCATCCATCGGACTTCCTAGGGCGCTTTGGTCAAGGGAGCAGTTGTCTTATCGCCTTCGGTCGAGATCGGGGGATCCTTCGAATAAGGGATGCAGGTTTAGTTTTGAAGCATGTGGGAGGTCAGGGGTCACCGGACCCCAACTTAGGATTGGAGTAAGGGGGCCACTCGGTCTCGGACTGTGGTGGCCAGGTTCAGAGTGGTGCAGAATCGCAGAGTCTGGACTCGGACGGTTAGTCTTTGGTTTGAGCAAACCTGCTGCTTACGGATGACAGAGTGTTAGTTGTGTGCAGGGCAGGTCCTACGGGCTCGGGGGGTCTACTGCTGCAGGACACGCCAGTTTCGTTGCTGTAGGCAGGTTGTGGTTGGGACAGGCTGGTAGGGCTGGGGCCAAGTCAGTTGATTTCCTCGCTTTCTTCCTGGGTCAGCATGGCTCTTCAGTCCTTCTTCTTTCTTCCTCGAATCTGAGGAGGCAAGGTTCAGGGTCACCCCTAAATACTGAATTTAGGGGCATCAAAGGGGTGTGTAGGTTGGGACCAAAAGGTTCCTTCCTAGGGGTGGATGCACCCCCTTTTATGCTACCCTCCCATGGGAGGGGTAATGAGACTCTTCCTAATTGGCTGAATCCCCTCATCTTCAAGATGGAGGGGACTGAGATGTGTGCTTCACCTCGCTTCCCTCACCTGAGGGGTGGGGTTGGCAATGGTGGGCACACCTTTCTTCCTAACTTGGATTTCCTGTTGATTCTCCCACCCAAGTGGGAGTCAGAACCGGTGGGAGCCAGTTGCTGGGGGCAGCAAAAGACAGGGACAGCATCCAAAGGCGACAGGCCTTTGAAGCTTCCCCTTTCGTGGGCACAGTCCATCCTGGGGGAGGAGGCATGACACCTCTGCCCACGACCCAGATAGTAGAGGTCCTCTACCCAGGAGTCCAGAAAGCTGTCCGGTGGTGGCAGGCTGGTGTTTACGAGTCAGGGAACACACCAGAGGCTAGTTGTTTTTCAAGGAGCAGCTCTAAGATGCCTTCTGACGGCATTGTATAATAAATCTCACACTGGCATCATTGTTGGTTTGTTATGCTGAGAAGTTTGCTACCAAACTTCGCAGAATTCAGTATAGCCATTATGGTGCTGTGGAGTTCGTGATAACAAACTCCCAGTCCATATACTCTTTATGGCTTTACTGCACTTACAATGTCTAAGAATGGACTTAGACACTGTGGGGTACAGTGCTCCTGCAACTGTACCCTCACCAGTAGTATAGTGCACCCAGCTAGAGGGGTGTCTTACCTATACCATAGGCAGTGGGTTGTAGGCATGGCACACAGGTATGTGTATAACCAATAACTTATAAGGGGTGTTCAATTCAAATCTCAAGAATAGTTTTCCTCAACTATATCGTGCTACACAGGGTCCGGGAGCTGCCAGTCTCCCTAATGTCATATGAATCATGTGTGTCAAGTAATAGTGTACCTGAATACCTGTGTGCACAGAATCTGTATCTCACCTTCAATTTTTCAAAAACTGCTACAAAACACAATTAACATAAATTTCTTCAAAACACAATTTTTCATTGATTCCAGTCACTCAATTTTCAATGTCCAAAACACATGCTAATTGCATTGGTTAAATCACATTTTTACAACACGAAGGTTTGGAGATATGTGAAACCATGGTGAAGCGTAGCACTCGACCAGCGAGAATTAGTGCGGGAGAAAGATCTAATTGTGTGAGTGTTTCTCATCATTTTCAGACAGATGGAGGACCATCGCAGGTCACAGATAACCCTACTCCTTAATTGGGTATGACATGGATCACATTTCAGTGTTCAATGACTCCATGAATACCATTCTGTCCACCAAAGATGATAAAGCCAGGTATCGAGCACAGAAACTCAAGCACAGGCTTAGACTCGATGCTTTAGGTGAGTAATGGTGCACGTCTCACCTTTTTCCTTCCTGCAGCATGTCTAGGGACTCACTGAGGGGTCTAAACCTTTTCTGTCTGTGCTGTGTGCAAGCTTCCACTAAAATAACTTCTCCGTGAGGCCATGCATCTGTCCCTCAAGTGGCAGAAAGAAGCCTTAACCTCATTCTCAGGAGCAGGTTCTGATAAACACCGTTTTGCTGGAAAAAACAGGAGTGATAAGGCAATGCATATAGGCAGGAGACGGCTTGCCATATAAGAGGCACACATTTGTGCACAGTAATAGTTAGAAATGGGGGTCTCTAGTTGGAAGGTTTGTACCCTGTCCAAGTAGGGACAGTTTTTTCTAGTCAGGTTAAGGGGTTTACACTTCTAAAATATCCCCTGCTCACCCCCCTGGTTTCTTGCCACGAGCAGTCAGACTTATCTCAGAGGTAATGTATAAAGCATTTCTTTTTTCAATAGCCAATATTTACCTGTGTAAAACAAGATCAAACAATAACAATCCAACATATAGTAATAAAGATATGAATTTTGTCAGAATAGACTTAAAATACAGTTCCTTGAAGTCAATAGCTCCATCCGGGGCTATCACGGCATCGTGAACAAACAATTCCAACAGTTCAGGCCGACCACGTGGTTGCAGGCAAGCTACGGTGTCGGGAATACCTGCAAACAGCACCTTGGAAATACAAAGTGTTGTTGAACCGTGTGATGAGTTCCGAAGAGGTGTCTGCATCGGCAGGTGTCAATCGCTGAGGTCGTTGCAGAAGTCGTCGGGCCCTTGTAGTCACAAGCATTGCAGATTGAACTCCATGAGTTTGAAGTCAGAAGCGTCAGCGGCGTCGGAGCTGCGGTGAAGTGAAGCGGTGTGGCATGCGGTGCCCTCAGGTCACGGTGCAAGCAGCGGCTCGGTGACGGCGTCCTGCGGTGTCAGTGATACCAGGGCTGCGGTGCGAAGTGGGAGGGTGTGAAGTGGGAGGGTGCTCGTCGCGGTTCTCGCAGGTCACGGGGCAGCAGCATCATCATCGACGCTGCGGAAGCGCTGTTGTTGAAGGACCCAAGGCTGCAGTGCGAGAGGGGGCAATGAGGTGTGCTGGGCCCACAGCAGCGTTGGTTTACTATCTGGAGTCGATGGAGCTGGCATCGATGGGCCAAAGCTGTGGCGTGAGGTGGTGCATTGAGTAACTTACGAGTGGTGCCGCTAGGCCACAGTGTAGGCAATGGCGTAGATGCCGGCGTGGAGTGGCGATGTGAAGCGAGATGGTGTGGAGTGCGTTGCCCTTAGGTCATGGTGTTAGCAGTGACTTAGTGGCGGCATCGGGTGGCGTTGTCAGGAGACTGTGACACCAGGTTTGCGGCACGAAGCGGGCCATGCTCTCTGCGGTGCTTTCAGGTCACAGAGCTGGCAGCGGCATTGATGACGGTTTTGTCATACTTTTTTTTCTGTTGCAGCACAAAATACACAGTTCCCAGTGCTAGTAGCAGATGATCTTGAAGTCTTTGCTAGTCCTGAGACTTCTTAAACGGGGTAAAGCTCTACTTCAAGCCCAGGAAATAAGATGAAGAAAGTTCAGTCCAGTCCTTTCACTGCCCAAGACAGAAGCAGCAACTGCAGGCAAACTCAACAAAGTGACCCATTGCAAAGGGGCAGTACTCCTCCGGGAGCTCTTCCAGCTCTTCTTCTTGGCAGGTTCCTTAGTCCAAAAGAGTTCTGAAGATCTGGGGTTTTAGGTCTAATACTTATATTCCTTTTTCCCTTTGAAGTCTTGGGTCAGAAAGTCTCTCTGACTCAGCAACTGCAGGCCAACTCAACAAAGTAACACACAGCAAAGGGGCAGTACTCCTCCTGGGAGCACTTTCAGCTCTTCTTATTGGAAGGCTCCTTAGTCCAAAAGAGTTCTAAAGATCTGGGGTTTTAGGTCTAATACTTATATTCCTTTTTCCCTTTGAAGTCTTGGTTCAGAAAGTCTCTCTGGCTCAGCAAAACCAGTTTTGCCCTCCTTGGTCCAGCCACACTACATGGAGTGGAAACACCATTGTGCAGAGAAACTACAGCCTGTTCATGTGTCAGTGACAACTCCTCCCATCACTCTAGCCCAGGATGGCTCATCAGCATATGCAGGACACACCTCATCTCCATTTGCGTGAGTGTCTGGAGTGTATGCACAAACAGCCCTTGTCAGTCTAAAACCAGACGGTTTTAGACTGACAGGCAGGCAAGCAGGCAGAGGCACACAGGATGGTTAAGCAAGAAAATGCCTACTTTCTAAAAGCGGCATTTTCAAACCCACAATTTAAAAACCACCTTTACTAAAAGATGTGTTATTAAATTCTGAGCTCAGGGAACCTAAACTCCATTTCTCAATCTTGTCCCAATTGAAAGTTACACTTGTAAAATGTTACAAGGCAGCTCCAATGATCACCTACGGGAAAGACAGTCTTTCAATAGTGAAAAACAAAATGGACAGTATTTCACTATTAGGACATGTAAAACACACCAGCACATAACCTACCTTTCACATACACTGCACCCTGCCCATGGGGGAACCTTGGGCCTACCTTAGGGGGTGACTTACATGTAAGAAACGGGAATGTTAGGGCCTGGCAGGCGGGTGCACTAGCCAGGTCGATATGGCAGTTTAAAACTGCATGCGTAGACACCTCAGTGGCAGGTCTGAGATACATTTGAAAGGCTACTTGTGTGGGTGGCACAACCAGTGCTGCAGGCCCACTAGCAGATTTACAGGCCCTTCGCACACCTGCGCATATTACTAGGGACTTAGTAGTAAATCAAATAAGTCAATCATGGAAACACCAACCCATAATACAATTTGCATGGAAAGCATATGCACTTTACAACTGATTAGCATTGGTAAAGTGCCCAGAGTCCTAAAACCAACAAAAAATGGGGCAAAAACAGGAGGCCAAAAAGCAAAATGTCTGGGAGTAAACCTGCCAAAAGTGCCAGGTCTAACAGTAATGGTACTCAAAGCTCTGTATTTGCCAGCTGCAGAAACACTTTTAATTTTGGTCACGTGTGAGGAATGGGAGACTCGACCTAATAGTAATACTAAATAGCTACATATACATATGAATAAGCTTGTTGGACTATTAGATGTATTAACATATCTTCAACTCTTCAGAACAGGAAAGAGAACTGAAAGGGGCTCGGCGTGCTATTTAAGTACTGATGTGATCACTAATGGAACCATTATGACAGCCTGTTTCATAGATGCCTCCACCAATTTCAGCATGTGGCTAAGAAGTTTCAAAGATAAAGTAAGCTTTGTTTTTAAATGGTTACCACCAGTGCCTATGTTTTAAAATAAGGTCTGCTGCTGTGCAGCTGGGGTAAAAGGCTGGGCTGTTTGAAACAGCATGGTATCTGAACACAGGTAGCCTGGCGCAGATGAGAGTCCTCGAATAAAACTGATTATGGACTGTGAAGCAAATTGTCAAACTGCAGCTGTACATCAGTGCGAAGAAGCTCAGCAAGATTCTGCCTGTAGTGACCAGGAACAGGGACTAAGGTCTGCTAGTCTCCCTTCTGGGTGAAGGAACATCACCTAGGAGAATCAAGATCACTCGCCCTGGAGCATGGAGCACCATCTGCCTGCCTGTTGAGACCAGAGAACCATGCTAGGAGGACCATAGGCATCCCCACCTGCCAGTCAGTATCTATTATTAATTTGTGCGTAGTATTCAGTTTGTAATACAGTACTGTTCCTTTTTAAAGAAAAAACACACTGACTTGTCAGTGATTTTTTACATGTTGTTTGTTACATTGCTGAGTGCCCTTTGTAGCTCCCATCATTGGACTACTCTGCCTCACCACTCTAAAACAAAGGACACACAGATGATGGACGGAATGCAGAGTAAATCAAACATTCACCCCCAGTCAATAGATCTGGGTTAAATCCATTGTTCAGTTGCTCACCATGCCACCCCAATTTAGACCTATTCATATGGAAATCAGTCTTGACCCTGGGAACTGACTGACTGGGGGTGAATGTTAGATTAATTCAGCATTCCGTCCATCATCTGTTCTTTTTGCATTTGTCGCCCTAAGTGGGAAGGGTATGCCCAGACATGGGTCCCGTGCTCGCTATGCGACCAGATTCAAGCTAGCCTGGCTTATAAGGGGTGTTACCCCAAAACCGTTCCCAGGATGCTTGTTTCTGGTCTAGGGAGGACCTGGTCTGACAGTTCGGGCTGGACTGTTCCCACTGGGAACAGGGTCAAGACTGATTCGCATATGGCTGAGTCTAAACTGGAATGGCACGGCGTACAAAGAAACGATGGATTTAACCCAGATCTGTGACTGGGGGTGAATGTTAAATTAATTCAGCATTACGTCCATCATCTGTCATTTTTGCATTTGTTGCCCGAAGTGGGAAGGTTATGCCCAGACGTGGGTCCCGTGCTCGCTACACCACCACATTCCAGCTAGTCCTGCTGATGAGGGGTGTTACCCCGAAATCGTTCCAAGGATGCTTGTTTCTGGTCGAGGAAGGATCTGGCCTGCCAGTTCAGGCTGGGCTGTTCCTACTGGGAACAGAGTCAAGATTGATTTCCATATGGCTGGATCTGAACTGGAATGGCGTGGCGTGCAAAAAAACAATGGATTTAACTCAGATCTGTGACAAGGCGTGAATGTTAGATTAATTCAGCATTCCGTCCATCATCTGTTCTTTTCACTACTATAAGGGTCGAGTGCTTTAAAGAGAACCTGATTTCTAGTTTGGGGTGTGCAGTATGGTGGCTCCAGGTCACTATAAGCAAAAGACCCCAGTTGTTACAATTTGGGCCTAGTACCTTCTGACTGACCTTGGACTCTTCGATTCAGATTCCTCACATATATCTTATGTCTTGTTTAATAACTGAAAGAGCTGTGGCATAATCCAAAACTGTATGATGTGGAAACACGTATTAGCCTAATAAAGAATACACTTGATAACTTGAATGCAAAAGACCATTACTGGCCCAAAGCTAAGAAATATGTTGACTCTCAGAAGAGTACAATTTTCTATTACTCTGATTTTAAATTTACCCATGGGAAACAGAGGTAAAAGCAACAGTAGGTCTACCCTTCTGCAACTCTAGAGAATAAGTATTGGTGTGTGGCTCGCTGGAGGTGGTCAATAGAGTATTGACTGGTGCCAAGTTAACATGTAGATGGAGATGCATTAGCTAATGCAGGCAGCAACACCACTACAACGGGCAGTAGAGGGTTGTTGATCAGATAATTAGATCTACTGCTCCTTATGCACTTGACCTCTTTTCTTGCTTTCATCCCTATATGAGGATAGCTGTATCTCATTGACATTGAGAAAACATCCCAGAAAAATATGAACATTGTTGTTTTCGTGTGCACCTGGCAGGGGTATACAAGGACATCAACCTATTGGCTTCCCTCCCTTTTACACACAATCATGTTAATTTTGTTCTAGTTGGGTGGGATTGGGTAGGAGAACAATCATCTGAATTTCACAAAGTATACACTATTTGTAAAGGAACTGCAGATATGCAGATTATAAAGCTTCAGCTCGTAACTTTGAAGTACCTTTCAATTTATTTTGGTACAGTTTAGGGAGGCAACACCCTAACATCTATAAATGTAGGTCTCTCTCTCTCCTCTTACTGAATGTTACACCATCAAACCGTGCTACATACACATTCTCCAACTCCCTCAAGGATCAAGTTACAAGAATGTTTACAAGCCCAAGAAAGGTTTTTGATAACTTGGTGCTTTACTGAGCATAGCAGATAGGTTAAAAGGTCCAACAATGTAGCCTACAAGGGCTGCCATGCTATTTTATGGTTGAAATGAGGACCCATGTTCAATTATTTATTCATTAAGGAGTTTTTTACTGCACAGTACTTCCCCTTGACCACTTCAGAGTGCTGGGAGAGACACACAAGGAGTAATAACGTGGATTGACTTAAACATCAAAGCCTTCAGACATTTTTTAGCACTATACTTCATAAAGTGTAAAAGGTGTAGATAAATCTTGACGATAATGCAGTAAGGATACATGTTGCTAAACCCATGGCAAATGGTAAAGGGCTGTGAGTGAGAAATTGTTTCTTGAATAAGCAAAAGCTTGATCAAGCTACAATGTTTACATTTCTTGGGTTGATACACTATGGTGTGAGTGGAGCATTCCGACTGTAATAATCAAAACAAAAGTGCTGGCCAGTAGCCAATCTTGATCCAAATTAAACTGAAAAATAACCGTCGCCGAACCAAATTACTAAGCCAAATATTTCATGCAATTATTGCCCAAACTCTGTTGTTTGGTACCCCTCCACCACTTTGGGAAGTAGCTAAGCATCACATTATATTGCTTGTTTCCACAAATCAAAACCAATTAAGAACATTAAAGCTGAATTGGGCTTAAGAGCTGTGGTGTTTAGAGCACCGCAAAGGAAGTGAGTTTTAAAATGATAGCACTTGATGGATTACAGGTAGCTTAGTGTACAAGCAATAGTCCTATGATTCTATAGAGAATATGGAATTTACACTGAATACTTGTTCATGGATGTTTTCTGTGTCGACTGCAAGAAAGCATAAGATTGGCACAACCTGCGTCAAAGGTTGTGCAAGACAGATTTCCCCAGGTGAGTTTTAAACTCAACTGACTTAACAAATATAACCTCAAACTGGAATCATCCACAATTAACAGAATTCAACCTATCGGAAATTTTCAATGGAACATTGGGTATGCAGAAGTCTAAGAATTTCTTCTCTAGTGGTTTAAAGGCTTATCATATAGACTCACAACAGAAGAGAGGGTTAGTATGCTCTTTAATCAATGCTTATGCACTCTCAATTAAAAGTATTCAGGAGTTTAATCAAGGTTTTCTTTGACTGCCAGTCTTTACAAGTATGGGCACAATATCAAATGTTTTAAAGACCTCTATTTTTTAAAATGCAATATTAGATCTTCCAAGGCAGCCGTCATTTTACGTAGTCTCCTTTAAATGAATTAGTCTGGTATGGTATTATAATTTTTTTTTTTAAGTTAAGTGTATTAGCTTAAATAGTTAATTTAAAAGGTGTGGTGAATTATTGTCTATTGCTTTGTAGATATAAGTAAAAGTCTAAAACCAATTAAAAAGGTCGTATATTTATTAACTTATTTTAATAATTTTTTTTTTATTGAAAGCATTAAAAATAAAGCACCGGTAGGTGATGATTTAGGTGGTGCCAAGGAAGCCAATTTGCCCACAGAACAATGTCCCTGCAATAAAGACCTGTTGTAAAATGCGGCTAGAGAGTAGTGAAAATAAGGATACATATAAATGTCTTAAAACACCAGGGCCGTAGCCACGGGGTGGCCTGAAGGGGCCGGGCACCCCTAAAAAAAGCCTGGCCCCCCTAAATGCAACTGCCAGCATTTCAGAGATTGCTTTCAAAACGAAAGCTTGCTCTGCAGTGCTTATGGAACTGGTGAGGTCTTCCCACAGGCAGCAGTTCTATTTTTTTTTTAAATCAAGAAACAGGCCTCACTCTTTGCACAAATGACTTTTGCTTTTGCTGAGGATTTAGGAGAGAGAAAGAAACTACCTGCAGGGAAAGTCACTGCTAATGCCAGGGTCAGAGGCTTTGGGACAGGGAAAGCAGCAACATCATAATGATTTTTCACAGGGTGGTAGGAGGAAGCAGATTTCTCCGGGGCCCTATCCACCATGAGTCTAACAGGAACAACATGCCTGAATCATTCCCCGTCGTCGAGATGGGAGTCCCACAGTAAAATATTCAAGCAGTGCCTTACATCCTTAATAGGCTATAATGGCCCAAGGCCATCTAATCAGTAGCCTACAGTTCCTCTATATATACTACACCAAAGGGGGGTATAGTGTGTATAGAGTCTAGGTGACCCCAGAGGTAGGCAGAGGTTAAAGGTAGATAGAACCTTACTCTCTATTTGTGGTTGAGTGGTAGAGCAGCAAATTAATTCACCCACTAAAGAACTGAACAATAGGCCAATTGTTTTTGTATAAAAAATATACTGTTTATTTTTAGAACCAAGCACGCCTGGCATAGGTAAGCATTAAATACTTTACAGTAATAAGTTGCTGAATGTAGAACAGTTTGTAAATGCAATAGGAATTGTACTTTGTTTGATTTACAGGGGATGCAGTAAGTTGCAATACTTACCAAATACAGTACATTGAAATAAATAGGCTTTTTCAGTAAATTACCGTTTACGTTACTTTTCTAACTCAGTGCTGGATACCTCGATTCAGCAATCGGCCACTTCCTGCAAACAGGTAAGTAAATGCGTTGTGGTTATTCGTGCAATTTTTATTTTAAAATTGTCAATGTTATCCTATGGAGGAAAAACAGGTTATCGGTTCAAAGGGTAGTTATCGCCTGTGGGAGTTAAGGTTCTGAGGTTAGACTCAGGGTCAGTGATGCACTCTTGTTACACCCTCAGCGGCACTAGGGCGGCCGGGTGCAGAGTGTTGAGGCCCAATGTTATCCAATAGGGGATAGGGGGCCTCCGGTTGGTGGCTGCTGGCAAGCAGGCCACTGGGTTGTGGGAGCAAAGCTCCTGGACTTTAGCTCAGGGCCAATGGGGAAACAAATTAGCACCAAAGGTGCACCCTCAGCGGCACTAAGGCAGCCGGGTGCAGGGTGCTGTTTCGAGGTCAGGTGCCCTGTTGTTTTCAATGGAGAGACTCCGGTCAAAAGAAACACTGCAGGCTTGGGAACGAAGACATCCTGGGTGCGACCACCACTTCGAGGGGTAAGTTGGGATGTCTTGGGTTGGCTAGGCACCATTGGTTGTGGCACACAAGGCCGTGGGGCGTCGTGTGCAGGGGTGCCTTTTGGCGTCAGCAAGTCTTACCCACTCTTGATCGCGGTAGGGGGGGTCCTCTGTATTGAGGCTGCAGGCGTCGACTGGGGTCTTGAGGCGGGTCTGGGATCTCCGGATCTTGGGTCACAATCGCCGGGGAGACCTCCTCGTTTTTCCACTCGAGATCGGGCCGGGTTCGGCGGGTGCAGAGTGGGCTGGATTTGCAGTCTCCGGCTGCTGCCAGAGGTTGCAGTTGAACAAATCTGGTGTTCACGGGAGAAGCAGTCTTTAAAAGTGAAGGCAGGCAGGTCCTCCAGGGTTTTTGAGGTTGCTGACTGCAGGACACACCGGGGTTTCGCAGGAGCAGCTTCGAGGGGAGACAGCCCTGTATGGCTGGGGCCAAGTCAGCGGGCGTCGTCCTCTTGTTAGCTCTGCATGGCTCTTCGGTCCTTCTTATCTTCTTTATTGTCGTTTCTGGATCTGAGGAAGCAAGGTTCAGGGTGCCCCCTAAATACTAGATTTAGGGGCGTTACAGGTAGGTAAAGGGCAGGGACCAATGGGTCCCTTTCCGGGGGTGGGTACACCTCCTATTGTGCCACCCTCCAGTGGGAGGGGGCAGGAGCTTGTCCCTGGTTGGTTGGGTCTCCCCATCCTCAAGATGGCGGGGACTCGGAGTTGTGCTTCACCTCGCCTCCCCGACCTGAGGGGTGGAGTTGGCAGAGGTGGGCACACCTCTTTCCCTCACTTGTTTTTCCCGTCATTTCTCCCGCCCAAAGTGGGGGGTAGAACCAGTGGGGACCAGTTGCTGTAAGCAGCAAATGGTCTGGGGAGTCTCACAAAGGCAGCATGCCTTTGAAGCTTCCCCTTCGTGAACCCTGCCCATCCTTGGGGAGGAGGCTTGGCACCTTTTCCCAGGATGTGCATTGTTTCAGGGCCCCTGAGAGCAGCAGGCCCAGGGGTCCAGAAACATGCCTGTTGGCTGCAGCCTAAGCAGCCACTCAGTCGGGACACTAGAGGTGGGTACATTTTCAGGGGGCATCTCCGAGATGCCCTCTGTGTGCATTTTTCATTAAATCCCACACTGGCATCAGTGTGGGTTTAATGTGCTGAGAAGTTTGATACCAAACTTCTCAGTTTTCAGTGTAGCCATTATGGTGCTGTGGAGTTCATAATGACAAACTCCCAGCACCATGTACTCTTAATGGCAGCACTGCACTAACAATGTCTAAGAATGGACTTAGACACTGTAGGGGTAGAGGGCTCATGCACCTCTACCCTCACCACTGGTATAGTGCACCAAACAGGGGTGACTGATCTATGCCAGGGCAGTGTGTTGTAGGCATGGCACACAGGGATGTGTGCCATGTCGACTCTTCACTTTGTTCTGCACCAAAACACGCAGCCTGGAAAGGAAGTGTGTGAGTGTAGTGGTATAGGACTTCTAAGGGTGGCAAAATAAGTGCTGCAGTCCCTTAGAGGTCTTCTCTGGTCACAGTGCCCTGGGTACCTGTGGTACCATTTACCAGGGGCTGACCTGTGGCCAGAGATTCCAATTGGGTTTAGTTTTGGGGAAAGAACACAAGCCCTGGGAACATGATTGGCAGGGACCCAGGACACACCAAGTAAAAGTGCATCAGTAGTCTGGCAAAAAGTGGGGGGGGAGGGGGTTACTGCAACAGAAACCCACTTTCCTACACCTATCCATATCCTTTTTAAAAAATGACCAAATGTTGGCATACGGTCAATCAGCTGTTAGCACCCTCTAGAACACTCCCAACAGAGATCAGTTCTCCTCAGATTTTCAAAGCACAAGTGGGAAGTAAGGATCCCAAGTTCAATGAGAACTGACTCTCCGGGGAGGAGGGTAGGTTGCATGTGAATCTATGAAAGATACCAATACTGGATAACCGTAGTTACAGGTAAGTAATTTATTTCCTTATCCAGTATTGGGGTATCTTTCATAGATTCACATGCCTGAATCAGAATAGCAAGCAGTACCATGAAACTGTACTGTCATTAGCGGACGATGGGAGACATGAAACTTTACACTCCCAATGTTATAGACATATACCAGAAACATTTCTAATAATCATTTAAAATCAAGCATAAAATGTGTGAGATAAATCTTACAAATACACTAGCATTCACATATATTAGAAACCATCAAAAACAGTTATGCATTTGTATATACATTTTCAGACATAGGCAATACTGTTATTAAAATAAAGAAAGAGCTCCTCTTATGCCAAACAAAGAGGCAGACCCTAATTGAAGAGATGCCGCTCTACAGCTTGTCCAATAGCTGCATCTTCTTGTTGCATAGATTGCAGACCGTAATGCTTTGTAAACATCTAGACATTCTTCCATGTCACAGCATGGCATATTTTGTCTAATGTCACTCCAGCAAACAAAGCTGCAGATGCAGAAACTGTTCTTGTGGAGTGTGCTTTAGCTCTTGCTGTCAGGGGCTTGTTAGCCTTTTCATGATAGAACTTAATCGCGGATGAGACCCATCTGGCGATTGTAGTCTTTGTTACAGCTGTTCCTTGTATTCCTTGTCCGTAAGCGGCCAGGAGCTGATCTGTTTTTCTTATCTCTTTCATCTTGTGTAGGTAGAATTTCAAACATCTCTTGATATCCAACGTATGCAATGCCTGTTCTGCTGGGCTAGATGGATTTGGAAAGAAAGTTTGTAATATCACAGGCTCATTGAGGTGAAATTGTGTTGGTACCTTTGGTATAAATGTCGGGTTTGTTGTCCGTAAAGCTACAAAGTTTTCAGTGAAATGTAGAAAAGGATCCTTGATTGTAAAGGCTTGTATTTCACTCCCCCTCCTTGCAGAAGTAAGAGCTAGTAAGAGGGATACCTTCCACGTGAGAAACTTAAGCTCTGCTTTGTGAATTGGTTCAAACGGTTGTCTCATCAACCGCGCCAGGACTACATTGAGCTTCCATTATCGAGGAGACGCACGCACTGGGGGAAATGCGCGGAAAATGCATCTCATGAACTGCTTTACAAAACTAGATGCACAGAGAGAAGGAGCTTGATGAGATTTCCTATAACTGGAAATTGCAGCCAGGTGAACCTTTACTGACGACAAAGTTAGATCTGATTTAGCTAGAGGAAGGAAGTACGGCAAGATCTGTTGAGCAGGGGCTTGCAGCGGGTGAACGTTATTTCTTTCGCATCAGAAACAGAATCTTCTTCATTTCAAACTATATGTTTTGATAGTGCTTTCGGCACAGGATTTAGCATTGATTTCTCTGCACTCTTGCGTTACATTTACGTCCCTAAGCTCCAGTAATTCAGGAGCCATGCATGCAAATCAAGAGAGTGTAGATCCGGATGATTTACTTGGTCGTTGTTCCTCGATAACATCGTCGAGGATGGCTGTAGGCGAATGGGCTTCGACTCCAACAGCAGGAGCAGTTCCGGGAACCAGTATTACCTGGGCCAACGTGGTGCTATCAGGATCAGACGACAGCCTTCCGATTGAATCTTGCTTAGTACCCTGGGAATTAACGGAATGGGGGAAAAGCATAGGCATATATCCCTGACCATCGCATTAAAAGAGCATTCCCCCTTGACAACGGAAGAGGGAATCTGCTGGCATAGTACTGGCATTTGGCGTTCTCCTTTTTTGCGAAGATGTCTAAAGTTGGTTTCCCCCATTCACAAAATACCTTGTCCAGCTGGAATTGTTCTACCTCCCACTCGTGGCAACTGGACTGAGACCTGCTCAACATGTATGCAAGGGTATTGTGCAGACCCCCGACATGCTCGGCCTTTAACGAGATCCCATGATGTGTTGTCCATTACCATAATTCTTGCGCCTCTTGAGAAAACGTTATGGATCTTGTTCCTCCTTGCTTGATATAGTACATGCTGGTTGTATTGTCCGTACGCACCAACACCGAGGAGCCTGCTATTCTCGGCAGGAAAGTTTGGAGGGATAGGAATATGGCTTTTAGCTCTAAGCTGTTGATGTACTGTTTTCTCTGTGCTGAAAACCATTTGCCTTGAATTTGGAAATCCTGTAGATGACCTCCCCAGCCCTCCATGGAGGCATCTGTTGTTAAAATGAAATCTGGGGTGCTCCGTAGGAAAGTCAGGCCTTGAACAAGATTTGTCGCCTGAAACCACCACTGCAGTGCTTTCACCATCCGTGCTGTGATTCGAACTACATCTTCGAAGGATCCCAAAGCCTGTTGCCAATGTTTCTGTAGCTCCTCCTGAAGAGGCCTCATTTTCAGTCTGGCTAGAGGTATCAGATTTATCGCTGAAGAGCACATCCCCAGGAACGATTTGTTGATTCGCACAGAAATTGACCCTTTTTTTTATATTGTCCTTGCAAGTCTTTGCATACGTATCCACCTCTCCTGAGACAGGAACGCTTTGCACTGAATGGTGTCTAAGGATGCTCCCAGAAAAGATATTACTTGAGCTGGAAGCAGGACCGATTTTTTCCTGTTTAGGGTAAGTCCCAATGTTTCGAACAAATGGAGGCAAGTTTTCTTTGCTCGATCGGCCTCCTGCACAGTTGCTGATTTGAGCAGCCAATCGTCGAGCCACGGAAATACTTAAAACCCCTGAGACCACAGAGTCGCCGCTACTGGCGCCAGGCACTTGGTGAAGATCCGAGGTGCTGATTTGAGCCCAAACGGGAGCACTTTGAATTGATAGTGGGTACCAGCCCCTTTGAATCTTAGGAACTTTCGGTGCTAGGGGTGGATTGGCATATGGAAATATGCGTCTTCCATGTTGAGGGAAGTCATGAAATCTCCTTTGTTTAAGCAACCCAGGATAATGGAGAGCGTTACCATCCTGAACGTCGGCTGCTTGAGAAACTTCTTGAGACTCCTTAGGTCCAGAATCGGTCTACATTCTCCTAATTTCTTTTTTATTAGGAAAAAACAAGAATAAAAACGTTTCCCTTTCTGAGCGAGTGGTACCTCCTCTATTGCTTCCTTGAGAAGCATGGACAAAACTTTCGTAGTAAGTGAAGACGAGGGAGAGGGGGACCCCTGTGGAGTTGGTGGTCGCTGAAGAAATTCTAGAGTGTGACCATTGGTGACCAGGTCCAACACCCAGCGATCTGGTGTAATCTTGTGCCACCGTTGCACGTAACCGGAAATTTTTTGCACCCACGAGTAGGGAGGGAAGATTAACTGGTACCCTGATGTGCTCATTGCTTTCTGCCTGAGTCACAGCTTTGTTGGGGTGCTCGCTTGCAGCCTCCCTGGCGAGAGAAACCAGCCGTCGAAGATTGACAATACGATGGAGGGTTATAAGATTGTCAATATTGAGATCTCTGGTATCCTCCTTTATAAGTGGTGAATCCTCACCCTCCTGCACCTCTAAAAAGGTACTCTTCTGTACTGCAGCGCTACCAAAGACTTTGCGGTGTCCGTATCATTCTTGATTGCCAATAGAGCCTCATCAATGTGTTTTCTGAAGAGTGACTCACCGTCAAAAGCCATATCAAGAATCTTTGCTTGTACCTCAGGTCTAAAGGTTGTCGCTTTTAGTCATCCCTGATGTCGAAGTAGAGCCGCTCCTGCTAACTGCCTAAAATCAGTATTTGCCACATCAAGGGCACATTCAATTGTCTCTGATCCAACAGAATTTTGCGTGCATCTTGCCTGCTTCCCTCCAGTAAAAGGTCAATAAGCCCTGCCATATCGGACCACATTTGGTGGTCATAGCGGCCGATAATGGCTAGAGCATTTGTTGCTCTGATTATCACAGCTACCATTGAAGAGAACCTTTTTCCAAGTATGTCCATTCTACGCCCTTCCTTATCTGGGGGGTAGTAATCGGGGTAGCCGAATTCTTAGACCGCCTTTGTGCAGCCTGGGGGATGACTGAATCTGGCTTTGGATGTCCAATAAGACAAGATGGAGAGTCAGCCGGAGCCCTATATTTCTTTTCCATACGAGGCAGCACAGGTGGTATGGATGCTGGCGTTTTCATAATTCTGATGCCCTCCTGCCAAATATGGTCAATGATAGGCATGGAGCACACCACTTTTCTTGTGTCCTCCTTGAAATAGTAAAGGAAACATTCGGTCTGTTTTACTGTCATAGGTAAATGGAACCTGTGGCTGCCCTTTGCATACAGTTGTGAAACCCCCCCCGATATCCTCTGGAGGAGAGTCTGAAGGAAGGTGCGGAGGAGGAGATGGTGTCGGAATCACGTAATCATCCCAAGGGTCAGGAGCAGATGCTGGATCTGGCAGTTCACCTTCCTCTACCTCTTCTTTTGAGGAGAAAGTGTTTTGTGCTCCTGGGTCGATTGTCTCCGAGCCCGGTATAATCACAGGTGGGCTCGGTAACTGAGGACCTGGTGTATCTGTAGATTCTTCCACCTGAGGAACTTGGTTTACAGATTGATTTTGCTGAGGAGGGAACCTTTGCCTATAATCCGCCAACATGGCTTGAAGGCCCTCAATTAATGAAGGCAGTAGATGGGCCACATCCCCGCGGCACGGTTCTTGTTGGAAGTCAAACTGATAACTAGTGGGGCCATAAACCCCTGCTGGTAATAATGCGCCTCGTCTTGATAGTCGTCATCCTCCTCGTCATCCTCCTGGCACTTCACATGGAGCTCAGATGGACTGTGAGCTACCCCACAGAGGCCATCATCATCCTCATCCTCAACATACCCTTCCAACAGATGTGATGGAAGCAAAGGCAACACCTTGCTATAATCCTGCATAGACGGGTGTAAAAATGTCATTGTTACTCTGGAGACCTCAGTAATCCTCGTCAACGGGGGCGTCGACGGTGCAGAAATCATAGGCAAGGGAACTTCCGTTGTTGACGGTGCTGTCATCAACTGTATTGGTACCAACAGTGTCGTTGTCGACATTGTCTTCGTAGTCGACGGTGTCTTCGTCGTCAACGATGTTTTCGTCATCGACGGTGTCTTTGTCGTCGACGGAGTCTTTGTCGTCGCCAGTGTCTTCGTCGACGCCAGTGTCTTCGTCATCGACGGAGTCTTCGCGATGGAATGGAAGTCGATGGAGGGGCGTCAACAGTCTATGATGACGATGGAGCTCTCGTCAAGATGGAGACTCTGGGGAGACTGGATCGCTGTCGTCGTAACTGTTGCCATCGAAAATGGCGTCGACGATGTCACACAAATTGTCGTCGACAATGGCTTTTTCAGGGATTTCCTACTTACAGGATCAGAAGATGAAGCTCTAGGGCGATCTCTATCCTTCCTGACAGGTGTAGACATAGCACAGATAACTCCGGTCCTTACTTAAAGCCCTTTCCTGGGAAGGTTTAAAATGTTTCCTCCCCTCACCTGAGGATCTGTCCTGAGATCTAGCTCTCTTGTGGGATGTTGAAGCTATGTCATCTTCTTCATCAGAAGAACGAGAATGCTGTTTTGTGGTTTGTAGCCACAACAACAATCTTCCCTCTTTGTCCTTGAGGGTCTTGGGAGAGAAGGTGCAACAGATTTTACAGTCTTTCACCTCATGCCTGGGATAAAGGCAATAAATACATTATTTGTGTGGGTCATCCACATGTACCCTTTTCCTCCCACAGGTCTTACAAGGGCGGAAAAGGCCTTTCTTGTCTGACATGATGTCTCGAATTTATTGAGTAGAAGAAAAAACTGAGTAGCACTCAGGGAGACTCCCTTCCACACGACGTTCGGTGAAAATCTGAGGATAACTGGTCTCTGCTGGGAGTGTTCTAGAGGGTGCTAACAGCTGATTGGCTGTATGCCAACATTTTTTATCAAGCATTGAAAATGCAATAGGTCTCGCCCTCGTTTAAGTTAAAACAATTCTGTTTGTAATTAGGTGGATTTTTAGCTTTGCTTTTATTAGTGTTTTTCAAACTTTCATGTACATAACATGCATATGTATGTATATGTATGCATGCATTTATATTTGTATTTAAATAGATGTGCAGATGTATATATATATGCTTATATATGTATGTATGTATGTATATATATATATATATATTAATATCCAAAGGCGTCCAACGGTTCCGGATTCAATGGCGCTCAAATTGAAGGTGCGGCGCCCTTGCGGCTTGGACCGCCGCTATTATGCCAACAATTTCTCCTCCGTTTGAAAGAAAAAACAGGGTCGCACTCCAGCGAGTTGTAATAATCCTTGTTATTTTATTCACAAATCCACAGTTTCCGAGATGCACAAGAGAAACCAACGCGTTTCGTCAGCGTCCGCTGACTTGCTCACGGTTAATTCACTCATTTCAAATCAAGTTTTTTTAAACAAAAAAAGACAGGAAATTGACAAACCCTCCTTTCCTGTCATGTGCGGGGTGGTTTAGAGTTCCCCGGATTTCTGGGAGATGTAGTCCCGTTAATTAACTAATGTTTAAACAGCGGACGCTGACGAAACGCGTTGGTTTCTCTTGTGCATCTCGGAAACTGTGGATTTGTGAATAAAATAACAAGGATTATTACAACTCGCTGGAGTGCGACCCTGTTTTTTCTTTCAAACGGAGGAGAAATTGTTGGCATATATATATATATATATATGCATATGTGTGCACGTAGAGAGGCAGAGGTAGAGAGAGGTAGATGTAGAGGTAGAGAGGTAGAGAGAGAGGTAGAGAGAGAGAGAGAGAGAGAGAGAGGTAGAGAGAGAGAGAGGTAGAGGGGTAGAGAGTGAGTAGTAGAGAGAGTAGTAGAGAGAGAGTAGTAGAGAGTGAGTAGTAGAGAGTGAGGTAGAGAGAGAGGCAGAGAGGTAGAGAGTGAGTAGTAGAGAGTAGAGAGTGAGTAGTAGAGAGTGATTAGTAGAGAGGGAGTAGTAAAGAGTGAGTAGTAGAGAGTGAGTAGTAGAGAGTGAGTAGTAGAGAGTGAGTAGTAGAGAGTGAGTAGTAGAGAGTGAGTAGTAGAGAGCAGAGTAGTAGAGAGTGAGTAACAGAGAATAGTAGAGAGTGAGTAGTAGAGAGTAGAAAGTAGAGTACCAGAGAGTAGTAGAGAGTGAGTAGTAGAGAGTGAGTAGTAGAGAGTGAATAGTAGAGAGTAGTAGAGAGTGAGGAGTAGAGAGTAGTAGCGAGTGAGTAGTAGAGAGAGAGAGTAGTAAAGTAGTACAGAGTGAGTAGTAGACAGTAGTAGAGAGTGAGTAGAAGATAAACCCAAGCGTCCAGAGTAGGGTAACCCTCGCCTTTTGGACATGCAGTTCTGTGTGTCCAATTTTGCCTCGGAAACGAGGTGTCCAATTTTAACATCAGGATTAAAAGCACCAGAATGGAAAATCAAAAACCTGGAAGGCGAAGTAAATCGGGAAACTAAAGCGTTCTGCTACACACTTCTGTGATTTGGAACTTTCTGCAGCCCATACTATACTTTGTGTCAAAGGCCAGGAACGCACAATGTTGTAGAGTAATCGCCTGGTAACTTTGAAGAAATCCACAGCTTCCGTGCTTAAAATGATGGCCCCCGATTGATGCTGGTCTGAAAGGTGCTAGTAGGAAGCGGAAATGAAACTGCAGATGCGTTCTTCCTCGGACTAATATCCGGATGTGCCCTCTCACAGGCTGTTGTCCTTGGGTCAGCTGCTTCTGCAAGTTAAACCTTGCAGAGAGCTTCACGGGGAACCCCCGTGGGGCAGAAAAGCACTCGATTCGAAGAGTTCTGGACTGACCAGTGAACCCCTCCAGTTTGATGTATGTGCACCAGTGCATTACACAGCTTCTTATACATTAACATTCGCAGATTGCTTTTACAGCTCTTATGCCGTATCCTCTCAGATAAGTGAATCTGAACAGAGCTGCGCCTGCTTTCCTGTTTCTGCCCACGTTTTGTCAATTTCAGCATATTTTCCGATCACGATAATTATTTTAGAAAAAGGACAAGGCTAGGAAAAGTTTATCTTGTGTACTGTGGTAAGGAGGTAAATGCACATGCGATGAGGCGGCCGTATAAAGCATACCTTTCAACGTGAGATTTTCCCACAAATGTGCAACGGAAGAGAAAAAATACATAAAAAGCTCTCGGCTTTGGCAAAGGCAGCTGCGTGTTTATAATTGCATCGCGCTTTCACTTAAAGTGAAAGCGCGATGCAATTATAAACACGCGCTGCCTTTGCCAAAGGGGAATGATCACAAAAAAGTGTGTAGCGGCTAATTAGGAGACACTGTCTCCTGCCGCAAGTAAAAGATCAAATCCCGGTGGGCAAGGCTTAAAGGAGACAGGGTGGCAACAAGCGCCTAGTGACATGCCTTCAGTGCAATCATTACACTGCCTTAGCATAATACGAGACGCAAAACGACGCGCACAAATCAAAACTTAAGGCGGAGCTGAGACGAGGCTTCTGGAATCGTATCAATTCCATGCGCTGTTTACGTCAGGCCGAGACTTAAAAAGGACATGGATAGGCTACTGATTAGAAGGCCCTAGACCATTATAGCCTATTAAGGATTTAAGGCTTGAATATTTTACCGTGGGACTCCCATCCTGACGACTAGGAATGATTCAGGCAAGTGAATCTATGATAGATACACCAATACTGGATAACTATTGAGACTACAGCACCATACACTGGCCATGAATCAAGTTGAAGGTCAGGCCAGATTTTGATTCTGTTTATGGTTTAACACAGCAAATAAAAGTTTACCCATTCTTCGTGTTAGAAGCATCTTTAATTTAATGAATTAATAGTCACAAAGTGCCTGTTGCTGATAAAAGGGGGTTGTGCAGAGTAGGTCTGGTCTGTGGGACACTCTACCAGTAGCAGAAGGATTGGTCTGAAAGGTCAGTGGGTTGGCTATTTTTGGCAGTTTGTGGTCTGTTTTATGATCTGGAAAGCAGTTTTTTCACATTTGCTTTCCATGATATTACCACAACCATTGCCTGCAGCAAGCACATACATATGCATGTAGTCTCCCATACTTTGCAAAGCAGTCATACAGCGTGTGTCTGTAAGCTCACAACTGCTCTGATTTGCAAATGTGGGATTTTTCTAGCTATCTAACTCCCTAATGGGTCCACGTTTATTTTGATGTTTGACTCTTATTTTCCATCACAGTCCAACTCTGGGGCTGAGAAGGGAGTCAGAGGTTCTGTCTTCTGTGATCCGATTACTGTGGGCTCAAAACTGTTGAAAGAGGAAAGCAGGTCTTGGAAAATGAGTGGATGAAAGAGGAAGCAAACTCTTTTGCATTATAATGAAAAAAATCGATGAGTGAGATATGTTTCTTGTAGTGCTGCATTGAATATGTTTTTAACCCCCTACCCATTCCAGCACCTCTTTATTGGTGTCTGAAGAGATGAAACTACCTAACATGACTTCTTCTCTTCGAAGAAGGAATCCTCCACCCGCAGTCTAATTCCAACAGCTTATTGCAGTAGAGAAATATATGCTCTTACGTCTTTACAAGTGTGCAGAACTACAGGGTTTACATTTATGAGAAATGTCGCATCGCTGCGTGAAAGCAGAGATGCAACACTTCTCAGTGCGCCCTCCTTGCGACATGATGGATGCATAATATTTACTATATGACGCATCTAGTCGCAAGGAATGACAGATACGTTAGTATTACTGACGTATGTCGGCACAAAAGTGGCGCATTGCTGAGGTGTGTCTGAAAACAGACGCAACTCCAGCAATGTGTCCTTTCACAAGCCCCATGTGAAAGGGCATGCATCACTCTTAAGCCTGCCATTAGGCAGGCGTAAGGTTTTGACGCATTGGCATCCTAGAATTGGCGCAGTGAAATCTTATAGATTTCACTGCACCACTCCTACGACCCTTTCTTGCGGGGGAATGCCCACTCTGCATACATTACCTGACGCAGGTATAATGTAGCACAGGGGTTTACGAAGTGACGCATCTGCCTAGATGCGTGACTTCGTAAATATGGCACATTATTTATGCCGCCGCTGCGTCACTAAAAGTGACGCAATGGTGAAGTAAATGTGGCGCAGGGCTTCAAAAATAAGGCCCTCAGTATTTTTCCGAGGGTAGCATTACGACTTTGTGGATAAAGACATGCAAGGCCACTGCTTGCATTGGAAGGGGGAGGGACAGCAATATCAGCTGCAGGAAATTCAGATTATGGCCTGGCCCTAAGCAGAAGTAAAGGTAGTGTCAAAGTCTGTATATTATATTGTAGTGATATAACGCTTCAAATCCTTATCTAGATGCTAAACAACGTGCATTTTTGTGTCTGCATGTGTGTTCATTGATATGTATGCTAGCGGGAAGGTGAGCGTGTGTGTGTGTGTGTTTCTCTATGTGATGGATATGGGATGGGGAGGCTGTCTTTCTATTGACAACCTAAGACAGACATATGCTACCAGTTTTGCGAAATAAACCTCAAACTATTTCTTTCATTTTCAAATGATCAAGGAAATTACTACTGCATGGCTATTTAGAAAATTTGCCTGATGTGGGGATAATCATAGTGCTGAATGCATAAATTTATGACATATATTAATCAAATGCTTCTTTTGGTTTTTCAATTCGCCCTTTTTTAAAAGGGGTCTCCTTCTTAAAATGCTATTTCAGATCTTGTTTTTTTCAATTTATACTTCCCAATACACTTTATCATCCCTGGTCCACATTTTATATCACCAAATTGCTCGTACATTGGTATCCCCTTGGTACTTTGAAGTGGACCTAGGAGGTTATAGATCGTTTATAAAAAACAAGTTACTTACCTGTACACTGTGGTTCTCCTGTATTGATATCTTTCATAGATTCACATGCTTGAATCTTCCCCGTCGTCATGGTGGCAGTCTCACGGTAATAAAAAATATAGCAGAATTAGAAGCAAAAATTACTGCCACCCCATGAAAATGGGACTCACATTTGTCAACCTATCTTCCTCTTTATGAGGTCCAATTATCAGGCAATCAGATGCCAGCCCTGGAGACCACAATCACCTGCACAGCCACCATACCTCAGATTTTGAGCACATGTGTAGAATAAGCTTCTCATCATGAGGTTAAAGTGGTTCGCCTTAAAAAGGGGAGGTGGGAGGGCCGCATAGTAATCTATGAAAGATATCAATAGTGGATTCCACAGTTTACAGGTAAGTAACTTGTTTTTTCTCCAGCATTGAATCTTTCATAGATTCACATGCTTGAATCAGAATAGCAAGCAGTAAATACATTTTAGAGGGCGTTTTAAGGAAAACATTTCTTTTAGTAATATGAACTGTTGGCAAAACAGACAAAAGGGAACTGTCTTTCAGTACATTTAGAAATTAAAGAAATACATATATATATATATATATATATATGAATATATGAAAACCAAGTGTATACACATATGAACATAACATCTATTGATTTCAATAAACATTCAGCATTGAAAAAATACCTTAATGGAATAGTCGACGGAGCACAGCCTGTCCCACCGCTGAATCTCCTTTCCAAGCTGTATCCAGACAGTAATGTCTTGTAAAGGTGTGGACATTTGACCATGTCGCTGCCCTACAGATGTCCTGGAGAGATACTCCCGCAAACATTGCAGCAGAAGTAGCAACCTTCCTCATCGAATGGGGGACACCTTTGAAACAAGAGGTCTGTCTGCCTTCTCATGACAAAAAGCAATTGTTGATGAAATCCATCTGGAAATAGTATGTCTAGATAATGCATGTCCTTTTCTGGGAGGAGCAAAGGCAATTAGCAATTGACTTGATTTCCTATGTCTTTGTCCTGTAGATGTAACATTTTAAACAATGTCTTGCGTCTAACGTGTGTAGTGATCTTTTAGCTAAGGACAATGACTCCTTAAAGTAGGTAGGAAGAACAATAGGTTCATTAAGATGGAATTAAGTCGGGACGTTCGGAATGAATGTAGGATTCGCTCTCAGTACCACCTTATCCTTCTTAAATTGCATGAAGGGTTCAGAAATTGAAAAGGCCTGTATTTCACTGACTCTTCTGGACGATGTTAGGGTGATCAGAATTGCCATTTTCCAAGACACAAACTTTATGTCAGCGTTATGTATAGGCTCGAACGGAGCTTTCATTAGCTGTGTAAGGATTGTATTGAGCTGCCAAGAAACCACCGGAGGCTTCACAGGTGGAAAAACTCTAAAGAGACCCTTCATAAGTTCTTTCATAACTCTAGTAGACCAAATAGAAACCTTTCCTGGTTTTCTGCGGTATCTAGAAATTGCCGCTAGATGTACTTTGATAGAGAAATGGACTAATCTTGATTTGGCTAAATGTAGCAAATATGGCATAATTTGCTCTAGGGTTGTCTGTAAGGGGTGTAATGAGTGATCCAAACACCACTGACAGAACCTTTTCTATTTAGCTGCATATGTCTTGTTGGTGAATATCGCTCTTGAGTGGGTGAGAATATTCTGGCATTCTTGAGGAATCTGTAGGGACTGAAACTCTACGTCATGAGGTTCCATGCCAATAAATTCAGAGATCCTATGTGCGGGTGTACCACTTGTCAGCCGTTCATGGATATTAGGTTGTGCACAGGTGTAAATTGAATGTGAGGGGTTATGGACATCCTGAGAAGCTCCGAGAACCAGAACTGTATCGGCCATGCCGGTGCTATGAGTATCAGGTGACACGATTCTGATTTTATTTTGCGCATTCGTTTTGGAATTAGAGAGGAAAGCGGGAAAGCATATGCAAACATTCTCGTCCACCTCAGTTGAAGAGCACTCCCCCATAAACCTTTCTGTAGGATTCTGCTCACAAACCTTATGCACTTTTTGTTTTTCTTCGTTGCAAAAAGGCTTGGTGTTCCCCATAGACTGAACATCTGTCGGACCCGATGGTTATGGAATTCCCATTCGTGACAGAGGTTTGAGGATCTGCTTAGTGAGTCCGCCCATGTGTTGTGTATTCCAGGAACATGTTCGATCTGTAGGGAGATTTTGTGTTTCAGAAGCCACCGCCAGATTTCCTGGGCCTGAGTGGACAACGTTTGAGACTTTGTTCCTCCCTGTTTCATCAGGTAAAACATAGTTGTAGTATTGTCTGTTCTCACTAGCACTGGTGAATTTTGAAATCTGGGGAGAAAGGCTTGAAGGCTGAGAAATACAGCCTTGAGCTCCAATAAGTTGATGTGCTTCCTGAGAGTTCCAGTTGGCCTTGAATTTCCAGGTCTTGCAAGTGTGCACCCCATCCCTGCATAGATGCATCCATTGTCATTATGAAACTTGGGGGTTGAGACTCGAAAGGAAGTATTGTTGACAGATTCCTTCTTAGCCCCCACCATGACAAAGCTCTCTTTAATTGCTGATTGATGGCAATGAGGTCTTCGAATGAGCCGTGGGTCTGTATCCATTGTAGGTTGATCTGCTCCTGAAGTGGCCTCATGTGCAGCCAACAATTTGCAATTAGTGGTATGCAGAATGAAAGCATGCCCATGAAAGACTTGTACGTTCTTACTGAAACATACCTTTTTCTTTTGATTTGAGATGCCAATTTTAGGATTTTCTGAATGCGTTCCTCTGATGAGTATGCTTTTGCTTCTGTTGTGACTAGCACTACTCCCAGAAATTGCAGAGTTTGAGAAGGTACCAAAGAGGATTTTTCCACGTTGATTCTTAAACCTAGTGTTTTGAAGAGCCGACGACAGACCTTTAATGAGGTTTTTGCTGACTGATATGTGGGAGCTTTTATCAGCCAGTCGTCCAGGTAAGGATTAACTTGGTGTCCTTGCTGTCTCAACCAGGCTGCCAACGGCGCCATACATTTTGTGAATACTCTTGGTGCCGACCGTAGACTGAAAGGCAACACCTTGAATTGACAGTGGCACCCTGCCACCTCGAACCGTAGGAAACGTCAATGTTTGACGTGAATAGGGACGTGAAAGTATGCATCTAAGAGATCTAAAGATGTCCTAAAGTCTCCTCTGTTTAACATCAGGAGAATTTCTTGTAAAGACAGCATTCTGAAAGGCTGTTTCTTTATGTACTTGTTCAAACCCCTTAAGTCCATTACTTGCCTCCATTTTGTACTTTGTTTTTTCTTTATTAGGAAAAAAATGGGAGTAGAAACCTTTCCCTTGATGTTGTTAAGGGATTTCCTCTATTGCTCCCTTCAAAAGAAGTTTCATAATCTCCTTTTTTAGTATTGACAGATGTTGATGTTTTCTAGGAACAGGAGGCCGCAGCGGAGGTTTCTGAATAAATTCTAGTATGTGTCCCTGGTGAATAATGTCTAGCACCCATTTGTGCGAAGTTACCGATGACCACTTTTGATAATACTGAAACAGGTAATGGCATTGATGAGGTTTGCGATATAGCGCGGTGGGTGGCGCTCTGTAGGTGTCACTGTCATCTACTGTTGTCTTGAGTCTTTCCTCGTGTTGCAGGTCATCTTCTGGACACCTGTTGTTGATAGGGCACATTATGGGACCGGTATTGCTGCTGGTTTTGATATTGCCGAAAACCCTGCTGTTGAGTTGATAGGGTTGATATCTATACGATTGAAAAGACTGCCTTTGTTGGTATTGGCCTCTTCCACCTCTCCCTCAAAAGGATTGACTCCTTTGCTGTTGTAGTGTCCCAAGAAAGCGTGCCGTATCCGTGTCAGTTTTGATCCTTTGAAGCGCATCATATATATGTTTTCCAAATAGATTTTCGCCATCTAAGGGCACGTCTATGATTTTGTTCTGTACTTCCGGACGGAAGGATGTAGCTTTTAGCCAGCTTTGTCTGCGCGGAGTGATCGCCCCTGCCATCTGTTTCAAAGCCACTGAAGATATATTTATGGCTATATTTATGATCTCCGAGGCCGCTCTGGCTCCTTCTTGTAAAATCTGCAAAGCCTCGTACTTCTTGTCTGTAGGTAGATGGTCTAAAAAAGGTGCTATATCTGAGCACATTTGCCGGACATAACGGCCTAAAATGGCTTACGTATTTGAAGCCTTGATAGACGTGGCCACAATTACAGCAAAGCTCTTACCTGTACTATCCAGCTTTCTGCCCTCCTTATTAGGAGGAGTGGAACATGTGACATCAGGATTCCTTGATCACCTTTGGGCCGCCTGCATGACCACTGAATCAGGTCTTGGGTGTCCGATTAAGCATGCAGGCGACTATTCTGGAGCCTTATAATTTTTCTCCAATTTAGGGGCTGCTGCTGGAACCGAAGCCGGGCTCTTCATAATTTTTAGCCCCTCGTCCCATATGTAATTTACTATCGGAATGGCCCTGATTGATTTTCTAGTAGAGTCCTTAAAATCATAAAGGAAACAATCCGCCTCTTTCACGAGCAAAGGCAACTCAAACCTCTTTGAAGCTCTTTCTAAAAACTCTTGAAAACCTCCTATGTCCTCAGGAAGAGAGTTTGCTGGGGAAGGTGTATGAGAAGGGGAAGAAGGGACCACATATTCGTCCCATTCGTCGCCCACGGACCCTTCCTCATGAGTTAGTTCGCCCTCTTCTGGTTGGTCCTCTACATCACTTTCTATGTAGTCATCTCTGATGGCTATCACCCTTGGAGTAGTAGTCCAGTAGCAACCAGTGGTGGCTGTGGCGCATCGGAAGAAGCAGCACCCTGCTGTTTAGACAGAGTAGCTGGTGTTGGAGCATTAGCGTCTTATAATAGTCACCTAGCATGTGCCTTAAGTCTGCAACCAAAGATATTGGTACCGAAACGGTATCTCCTCCTGGCAGTGAAATAGAGTCTTCTTCGTCCTCAAAGTCATAGTTCTCCTAAAAAGATTGATATCGGTGTGACTATGGAGGGGGGCGATCCTGAAAGGAAAAATCTGCTTCCAAATAATCAGATTTTTCTTGTCTCTCTTCTTCGTCTGTATCCCGACATTTCACATAGAGTTGCGATGGACTATACGCTGGTCCAAACTGATCACCCTCCTCTGATTCTTGCAACTCTAATAAATGAGAAGGTGGATGCGGTGAAATCTTACTCCATGCTGCCAATTCAGATGATCTTCCAGAATCCCTTGTTGTCAAGAATTCCTGTCATACGAGGGGAGGAAAACGGTAACCAGCGAAAACGGACTACATCTCCCAGGATGCTTAGCGGTTGAGAGGTTATGTAAACAGGAGAGCTGTTACATAACTCAAGGGAAACACTCCCTTATGTAAACAGGAGAGCTGTTACATAACTCAAGGGAAACACGCCCTTATGTAAACAGGAGAGCTGTTACATAACTCAAGGGAAACACGCCCTTATGTAAACAGGAGAGCTGTTACATAACTCAAGGAAAACACGCCCTATAAAGGGAGGAACCGGGAGGTACAAGGCTGTCGGATATTGTGTTTACACCGACGTACCTGCTTCGTGAAGAGCAGTGTTCCGGAGTGGTGCTCCAGTAAGGCAAGAACGGAGGTAGGTCGAGTCGTTACTCCCTGGGCCGTGTCTTGCCCCATCGTCACCTGTGAAGGACCCGGAAGCTCTACCGGTCAACCATTGAGCTTCGCTTTTTGACTCGGCTGAGGCCAAGCGCAGTGGCGCTTTTGCTGGTTGGAGTCGTAACTCCCAGCCCGACCAGAGACACAGGGACTGCCAGCTGTAACGCACACCAGGAGGTGTTTGCCGCGTTACAGACTCGGAAGTCCACAGGATCGATCGAGCGGCTGCTCTCGGTTCAGTCTTCTTGCTTGTGATTGGGGTATCGGTGACGCATCACCAGGAGGTGACTCCGCGTCCCGGTGCAGTCTGAGGAAGAGGTTGAGCGGCTGCTCCCTTCAGGTAGAGACCCCGGCTGGGTGTTTCCCTGACTCCTCGATTCTCCCCAACACTCTTCGTGCCCCTCACAGCCTACCGATTGGCATTGTCGGCCATTTCATTTCTGCCCTCTGTTGGCATACGCCGGGATCGGCGTATATGCAGAGGACGGTTAGGACCATCCGTGCTGTGGGCTGGTAACGTACCTAGCCTGGAGGATTCCAGTGACTATAACTTTTGTTTGTTCTTTGTATTTTATTTGCCTTCATTAAAAGAACTAACCCTTCACAAGTGGTTGCGTCCTCATTGTCGTGTCTGTTAAACGATCCTGAGACGTTCAGGGCGTTACACTTGTCTTTCTTTTAATAGTTATAGTGATCGACGAGTGAGTTATCGTCGGTGATTTAAAATCCATCGTCGACGGAATTGTCGTCGTCGAGGTTACGACGAAGTCCACTTCGTCGACGACGATGTCTTCGTCGAAGATGAAGTTGTCGTCGACGGAGTCTTTTTCTCCACAGTTGACTTTAGTAGAGTATGAGGCACTGAGGAATATGAAGACGACTTCCTATGAGATATGCTCATAGAGGGCACAGAGGCTGGTAAAACGTCCTTTGTCTTTAAGGAGACTTTAGGCTTTTTAGACTCAGATTTTGAGGCAGCAGGCTCCATTTTTCTGATCTGTATTTTTTCTTCTGTAGCCATATAAGTAAATATGCTTCTCTGTCTTTTCAAATTTTTGCAGAGAAGGTTCTGCAATGTTTACACTCCTTAGGTACATGCTTGGCGTGCAAGCAGTACACGCATTCCTTGTGGGGATTCTCTGAAAACAGCCTAGCTTTCCCACAGGATTTGCAGGATCTAAACAGCCTTTTCTTAGATGCCTCAGACATTATCCCAATATGAAGAGACAAAGATAGTACCTCAGCAGAGTCCTGAACTGGAAACAAACAGGGTCAAAAGTTCAACAGTTGAGAGAGAAAACTGAGCAGAGCTCAGGGAGACTCCTTCTCACACAACGTGCAGTAGAAATCTGAGGTATGGTGGCTCTGCAGGGGATTGTGGTCTCCAGGGCTGGCATTTGATTGGCTGATAATTGGACCTCATAAAGAGGAGGATCGGTTGACAAATGTGAGTCCCATTTTCATGGGTTGGCAGTAATATTTTCTTCTAATACTGCTATATTTTATATTACCGTGAGACTCCCACCATGACGACAGGGAAGGTTCAAGCATGCAAATCCATGAAAGATTCAATGCTGGAGAAGCAAACAATGTCATCAAATGGGTCACTAAGGCAAGGACAGCGAGACAGTGGGGCCTACACTGAAACTAGGATGCTGACACAGTGGCACCAAGAATGGCTCAGGGACGATTACAATGAACCTCCAACACTGTCACTAGCACACTGCCAAAGGAAAACCAACGATGACATGGAGACATTGATGTGGCCACCGTGACAAATAGGCATAGGAGCACTAGCAAATGGGCACAGTCAGTAAGCTAATGAGACAGGCAAATCAACACCGACACTAGGGCACTGGAACAGGGGCACCGAAAGAGGACCATCATAACTAACACAGAAACAGTGACTTTGGGACATGGGACACAAACACTAATGCTGGGACACCGACAAAGGACAGTCATGCTGGGACACAAACACAGGGATGCCAGGGCACAAGGATATTGACACAAAACAGTGAGACATAATATTAGACTGTGACATGATATACTGACACAGGGACACTGACTGGAAAACACATCATTAGTGTACCTGTAAATGCTGACAGAGGTTACTGATGCAAGGACACTGACATTGGGTCACGGACACTAGAACACTGACCAGTGGCATCAACAATGGCATGGGGATGTTGGCAATGTGGCACTGGAAGTCGTTCATTGACATGAGTCACAAATATTGACATGGGACACATTAGGACATTAACACCTGCACCTCAGTGATGCTGACACAAGGACATGTGGCAGTACTACTGGGCAAAAGATAATGGAACACCAACATGGCAATATTGACTTGGGGACGGTTAGACTTTGCTTTTTCAGTGGGTTTACCCACATTCTTTTTTCTTTTTGGCCTCCTTTTTTTTACCTTGTTTTTGTTGGTGTTAAGACGCCGTACGCTTTACCACTGCTATTCAATGTAAAAGTGCATATGCTCTCCATGTAAATTGTGTTTATGAATTGGTGTTTCCATGATTGGGTTATTTGATTTACTACTAAGTCCCTAGTACAGTGCACTGTGTGTGCCCAGGGCCTGTGAATCAAATGCTGTTAGTGGGCCTGCAGCACTGATTGTGCCACCCACACAGGCAGCCTTTCAAAGGTGTCTCAGACCAGCTACTGCAGTGTCTGCGAGCAGTATTTACTGCAATTTTGACCTGGCAAGTGAACCCACTTTCCAGGCACAAACCTTCCCTTTTCTTACATGTAAGGCACCACTCAGGTAGGTCCAAGATACGCCCATGGGCAGGATGCAATGTATGTGAAAGGTAGGACATGTACCGGTGTGTTTTACATGTCCTGATAATGAAAGGCTGTATTTCGTGTGTTACTGTTGCCGGGCTATCTGTCCCACATGCTGACATGGAGTTTCTTTGTAACATCTTACATGCATAACTTTACATTGGGACAAGATAGAGAAATGGAGTTTAGGATTCCTGAACTCAGGAATTAAAAATACATCTTTTAGTAAAGATGATTTTGATAGTGTATTTGAAAATGCCACTTTTAGAAAATTGGCATTTTCTTGTTTAACCATCTATGTGCCTCTGCCTGTCGTGTATTCGTGGTCATGGTTTTAGACTGACAGGGGCTGCGTTGTGCATTCACACTAGACATACGCATGGGGGGTTGAGGTGTGTCCTGCCTTTCCTGGGTGACTCGTAGCCAGGCTGGATAGACCTGGCTGCATTTAGAATAGTGGGAGGAGTTGTAGCTTGCACCTGCATGGACTGTGTCTGTCTTCCACAATGCTGTATCCACCTTCTGGAGTTAGCATGGCCTGAGCCAGGAAGAACGGAATTATGTATGCTAGTGGAACTTTGTTTGTGCCAACTTCAAAGGGAAATGTGGTATAAATATTGGGGCCCTGACCCCAGTACTTTAGATTACTGCTGGGCTAAGGAACCTGTCAGGAAAAAGGGCTGGAAGATCTGTGGGAAGAGACTACCACTTTGCTGTTTGCTTTGCTGGGTTGGCCTGCAGTTGCTCCTTCTGTTGTGGGCAGGGAAAAGACTGGACTGTTCTTTCTTCAGTCTAAGTATCTCCAAGGGCTTGGTGTAGAGCTTGCCTCCTGTTGGAAGTCTCAGGGAAATCAAAGACTTCAACTTCTTCTGGGTACCGGGCTTGTGGAACTGGATCTTTCAGCTGCCAAAGAGGAAAAAACTAACCCGATGCCACCAATGATGCCGCTGCCAGCTCCGTGACCTGAAGGCACCACAGAGGGCACTGCTGCACTTTGTACCGCAACCCTGGTCTCACCAATGATGCCGCCACCAAACCGTTGCTTGCACTGTGACCTGTGGGCACCGCATTCCTCATTGCCACGCTTCACACAGTGGCCTTGGTATCCCTGACGATGACGTGACTCCGCCCCGGAAGCCACTGCCTCCACCATGACCTGTGGACACCACTCATGGAGAACACGGAGCACCGTTCCGCTTCGCACCTCAGGCCTGGACTCACCGACCACGACGCTCCAAACTGTCATTAATGCCGCCGCTTGCACCATGGTTTGGGGGCACAGCTTGTAAGTTACACGACGCACCGCCCAGTCCCACACTGCAGCCTTGGCCCACCGACACCAGCACAATCGACTCCAGTTCGTCAACCAACACCACTGTCTGCACCGCGACCTGTGTGCCCCATATTGCTCCGAGCACCGCTCCGCTTTACACCGCAGCCCGACGCCTGCTGACGCCAGCACTCCTGACTTCAAACTCAAGGAGTTCAATCTGCAACGCTTGTGACTTCAAAGGCCCGATGACTCCTGCAGCGAATTTCGGAACTGATGTCTGCCAATGCCGCTCCTCCAGAGCTCACCGCAAGGTCTGATGGCCTGCATCTCCAAAGGTACTGTTTTATGGGTCTCTGAGACACCATAGCTGGCCCGCGACAACGCGACCGGCCGAGATTGTTGGATTTGTTTGTTCACGACGCCGTGATAGCCCCAGAGGGAGCTATCAACTTCAAGGAACTGCATATAAAGTCTTTTTTGCTTTATTGGTATTGTGGATTAGTATATGTTGGATTTTTATTGTTTTGGTCTTGTTTTACACAGAGAAATATTGGATATTTTTCTAAAACTGGTGTGGTGAACTTTTGTAGTGTTTTCCCTGTATTACTGTTTGTTATATGCAAATGCTTTACACACTGCCTCTGAAATAAGCCTGACTGCTCGTGCCAAGCTACCAAGGGCGTCAGCAGGGGTTATTTTAGACGCGTAATCCCCTTATCCTGACTAGAGTGGTGGATTCTGCCTGGCTTAGGTTCATACCCTAGCCAACCAGAAAACCCATTTCTAACAAAGACACTTGCACAAACATTGATGCTGGTCCAATGCCAAGGGGGAGTAACATCGGGAGATTGTCTTAAGGACTTTAGAATATAAACACTTAGATATTTATGCTTGAACATTACATCAATTTACACTGAGACACTGACATGGACATTGGGCACTGCAACACTACCAAGTTGTTACTTCCCAGAAACCCTGTTTGGGTACAGTCAGACACAAGGAAAAGTGGACACTGAGACAGAGTCACTGAAACTAACATGGTATATTGAATTGATATACTGACATGGTCACAAGAACAATGACACAGAAAAACTAAAAGGGGACACTGGTGCCAGGGCACTGCCAATGGGACATTGGTAGATGGGGAAATAGATACACTGATATTGGAGCACTCATGATGGGAGAAAATAAAGGGACACATACACATATGCAGTGACAGTGTCATAGGAACAACAATCCAGTAACACTAATAGGTCCACAAACACTAATGCTGAGGCACTTAGACAAGGGTGTCAGCATTGAAACACTGAGCCAGAGACACAACATGCAAAGAGGGCATGAACAACAAGCATGGAAGTACTGACACTTGGTCATTGGTGTTCGAGCACTAATGCAAGGAAACTGTTGCATGGACCGAGACATTGGAATACCAGCACAAGCACACTGCCAGGGATACATTGACAAAGAGACAAAGATATCAATACTGACAATGGAACACTTGCACAGCAATAGGGCAGTCCATCACTGCCGCTGAGAGACAGCCACAGATGTTGAGGGGCACTGGCACTGGAAATGTGACACTTGGAAAATGGCACAGACATTGATGGGGCTATTACCATTGGGAAACTGACGCAGGGACACAAAGGCAGTTAAAAGGACACATGTGGACATCAGGGGACCAACACTGGTGAGGGGATATTGGAATTGGAACCCTAATATCAAGATACTAAAAGACAAACACACTAAAATCATTATATTTACACAGTAGTTCTCACAGTTGGGAAATAGAGCTACGCATACACAGACACACAGATATAGGCACTAAATATTACACAAGATCACTGACGCTGAAGCACTAATGCATGGATACAAATGTAGGGAAACACACAAGAGACCACAAACACTCGGACTATATACTTTGGAATAGGCACGTCTATGGTCCCATGTAAACAACATTCTGTAACAGCACCAAGAAGGCATAGTGTTAGTAGTGCTGAACCATCAGCAATACTTCTGAATGTTCTTTTTTTAGATAATATGGGAGCCTGTTAGCAATGTACCCTCAGTCCTGCTTAAAATAACCCAAACCTCTGCCTGATGCAGTCAGTGTTGACAGAATACAAATTTGGTTTCTAGAAACAGTGAAGGAACATGCTTTCTACTGTCACAGTTCTGTGTGGCTTCAATGAGGACAGACCTGCTGCATGGGGAGGTGGCTGAATATTAAGGCTGTCAAGTCTTGATTCCACTGCATGCCTCTTTCTTCCATCAGTCTACACTGTATAGCCCTTTTTCTTACTCTTGCAAGATCTTTTTCGTCCGTGTGTGTTGTCTTTGTCATCATTTTCCGATATTTCGATTCCTCCTTCTTTCTTTTTTTTCTGCCCGTCTTGCTTTTGACTGGGGTCAAAATTTAATGATGAAAATTAAGTCTGGGTCTCAAAAGATAAGTTCTAGTGTTCGCTACCTGAAACCATCTACACAAATTAAGTACTGGGCACAAGGCTCTGAATTAAGTAGTAGAAGGGGGCCTATCACCACACTCGCTCCCTCAATTATGCCCATGCTCCCCCAACATCCTATACTTACCTTTTATATCTCGCCTACTGACTGTTCCATTGGGGTCTCCCTTTCGGACGATAATTTAGAGCTCCCTTAAAAATCCAATCAATGATTGTCAATTGCTGTTTAGAAAATGTACCTAGAAACGTTGGATTTGCTTTACTTTTCCCCAAAGGCGTCTAGAGGGAGGGTACAGAGACCCATGCATAACTGCATTTACGCACTATTTAGTTTTCTTCAATTTTACTAGATATAAGCGCGTGGAAAAAAACCTTTAAAACAATTTTAATTAACACTTCCCAGTGTTCTTGCTCAATGTGCTTACAGGGGTACTATTTCCTATTTGTTATGACTAATAGTGGTAACTGTCGGATAATGGTAACACTTTAGAAAAACTGCAAAATATGCTGCATTCTTTAAAATTTCAAAAACAACAGTTGATGGACAGAATGCAGAACAATGTCATACATTCACCCCAGTACAGAGATCTGGGCCTAAATCCATCGTTTTTTTTGCTCATCATGCCATTCCAGTTTGAACCCAGTCATATGCAAATCAGTCTTGACCCTGTGCCTCATGGGAACAGTCCAGCCCGAACTGCCAAGCCAGGTCCTCCCTTGACTGAAACCAAGCATCCTAGGACCGGTTTCGGGGTTTCACCCCTCTTCAGCCAGGATAGCTTGATTCCAGTGGCATGGAGAGCACGGGACTCACGTCTGAGCATACCCGTCCCATTCGGGGTGACAAATACAAAAACAACAGTTGATGGACAGAATGCAGAACAATGTCATACATTCACCCCAGTACAGAGATCTGGGCCTAAATCCATCGTTTTTTTGCTCACCATGCCATTCCAGTTTGAACCCAGTCATATGCAAATCAATCTTGACCCTGTGCCTCATGGGAACAGTCCAGCCCGAACTGCCAAGCCAGGTCCTCCCTGGACTGGAACCAAGCATCCTAGGACCGGTTTCGGGGTTTCACCCCTCTTCAGCCAGGATAGCTTGATTCCAGTGGCATGGAGAGCACAGGACTTGCGTCTGAGCATACCTGTCCCACTCGGGGTGACAAATGCAAAAACAACAGTAGATGGACAGAATGCAGAACAATGACATGCATTCACCCCAGTACAGAGATCTGGGCCTAAATCCATCGGGCCCGATTCACAGAACTAACTTAAGACAAAATCCTAAACTTACTACCATTTTGGTATTCACAGAAGGCACTTACTCATTTTGGTATTCACAGAAGGCACTTACTCATTTTGGTATTCACAGAAGGCACTTACTCATTTCGGTATTCACAGAAGTTAGGACTCCTAACTTTAGGACTCCTAAATGCCTTCTGTGAATACCGAAAGTCTTAAAAGTAGGATTTTTCTCAGTTTAGGAGTAGAAAAGTTAGGACTCCAAACTTTAGGACTCCTAAATGCCTTCTGTGAATACCAAAAGCCTTAAAATAAGGATTTTTCTCAATTTAGTAGTAGTAAAGTTAGGACTCCTAACTTTAGGACTCCTAAATGCCTTCTGTGAATACCTAAAGTCGTAAAGTTAGGATTTTTCCCAGTTTAGGAGTAGTAAAGTTAGGAGTCCTAACTTTACCACTCCTAAACTGAGAAAAATCCTAATTTTAAGACTTTCGGTATTCACAGAAGGCATTTAGGAGTCCTAAAGTTAAGAGTCCTAACTTTACTACTACTAAATTGTGAAAAAAATCCTAATTTTAAGACTTTCGGTATTCACAGAAGGCATTTAGGAGTCCTAAAGTTAGGAGTCCTAACTTCTGTGAATACCGAAATGAGTAAGTGCCTTCTGTGAATACCAAAATGAGTAAGTGCCTTCTGTGAATACCAAAATGGTAGTAAGTTTAGGATTTTGTCTTAAGTTAGTTCTGTGAATCGGGCCCATCGTTTTTTTGCTTACCATGCCATTCCAGTTTGAACCCAGTCATATGCAAATCTGTCTTGACCATGTGCCTCATGGGAACAGTCCAGCCCGAACTGCCAAGCCAGGTCCTCCCTGGACTGGAACCAAGCATCCTAGGACCGGTTTCGGGGTTTCACCCCTCTTCAGCCAGGATAGCTTGATTCCAGTGGCATGGAGAGCACGGGACTCACGTCTGAGCATACTCGTCCCACTCGGGGTGACAAATGCAACAAGCATTTGCAATGCAATAGGTCTCGCATTTGCTAGAGTTTAAGCTATTGGCATTGTAAATGACAATTATTTTTATCTGTTTTGATAATTAACACATAAATAAAAGGCATTGTTCCAAAATCTCAAACCCTTGTATATGTGATACCTATTTCATTTCAAATAAGCGGCCACCATTGTCCCAGGCTGCTTGGAAAGTGAAAGCACGTATGGCACGCTGAATGTTTCAGGAAAGCAAGTAGTGCCTACAGTAGGAGATACCAATTAAAAAAATAGTGCTTACATGCTAAAAAAGACATACTGTGTAACAACAGAGGTAAAAGGGCCAGTCCTCAAGGGAGGTTACAAATTAAGACAAGGCGGTACCATGGAGGGACTAACAAGCCTATTAAAGAGTCAAAAACTAGCAGTTACAAAAGACATTAATACAAGCCAATGACAAGGATCGGCAGAGAGTGGGCGGGGCTTCAAGTCCATACTTTAATACAGCATGCCTCGCAGAGCAGCGAATGCGCTGCCCAGGCTCGAGCTAAAAATGAAAGCAGAGATTGGTCTACTAGCCGTGGGAAACAAATGGACTGCTTTTTAGTGTAAGGAGCACATGTGTGAGAGCAAAATACTTTCACTCAGTGAAGATAGCCAAAAGCTTTTAGTCAGTTGATCCGTTGCCCTAGTGGTAGGCAGGGTTGTCGGAGGGTAGAAGCAAAATGTGAATGACACTTGACCAGATCAAATGTAGGAAGAGGGCAGACAAAAAGTCCATGTATGTGAGTATATTTTATTATAATTTTTGAGGAAAACGAGGCTAGAGAAACAGCTTAGATTTCTCTAGCCTACTTCTAAAAATGGCACTATCACATGGGTACCAGTGGTAGGCAACTTGCAATTAAAAATAACGTTGTGTAAAAAAAAAACATACGGATTGCTTGCGAAGCCTAGGCAAGTCGGCATACCCCGATTATTCGGGTCAAGCTAAATAACTACCTGAAGCCACAAAAGTGACCACACTAAGCTTTCCCCACTACTACTTAATAAATTACGTTATTACTTTACATACTCTCGTTTTGTCCAGCAGAAGCTAGCTTTTCAGCCCACTCGAACGTGTTAGCAACATTTTACCTAGGCTTTTCCCTTTTAAGCATTTTTGGTTTACTTTAGATCTGTTGTCAAATGTTTTTTTTTTTCTTGTTGGTTTGTTTTTTTACCTCCGTGCGAATGTGTCACACGTTCATACATGCACTTTTCACACTGGCGCCGAAGAACTAAATAGGTTCTGAATGTTAATCAAGCATGTAAACTTGGTATTCCGCAACAAAAAGGAAAGAAGTTACACCAATATATCTTTTGAATCTCTTTCAAGGGATTCATCACGATTAAATATGTTTTATAGTCCAAATATACATTTACATTTTGAGATTCGTATATGCCTTTCACTATTAAATGGCACGCACTTTTCAAACCTCAACGACTTCAAACTTTCCCATTCTGCACATCGCAATGTGACAAAATATCCGATAGGCATTCAAAGCTAATTCTGTAGATGGACGTTTAAGTGTCCCTCTTGTGGCTCTGCCGCCAGCACCAGCGAAATGTGTAACAAGCAGCCGTGCGGCCGCGAAAGTGATCGCGATCAAACATCAAAGCGGCCGCACAGCCGCCAAAGTGAAAGTAATTGCGGTCAAGCACGGCGTGCGCGCCCGCGCACATGTACTGTAGCCCTAGGCTGGCCTGGTAGCACTCTCCAAAAGTCTTGCCAGACCACTGCATGCGCTGGGTCAGGCGAGACCTAAAAACAACAGTAGATGGACAGAATGCAGAACAATGTCATACATTCACCCCAGAACAGAGATCTGGACCTTAATCCATCGTTTTTTGGCTCACCATGCCATTCCAGTTTGAACCCAGTCATATGCAAATCAGTCTTGACCCTGTGCCTCATGGGAACAGTTCAGCCCGAACTGCCAAAGCCAGGTCCTCCCTGGACTGGAACCAAGCATCCTAGGACCGGTTTCGGGGTTTCACCCCTCTTCAGCCAGGATAGCTTGATTCCAGTGGCATGGAGAGCACGGGACTCACGTCTGAGCATACCCGTCCCACTCGGGGTGACAATTGCAAAAACAACATATTTTGCCTTTAATTACAAAACATTTCTGGGGGAACCAAACCAATGTCAAATATTGAGAACCAAAGCCCTCCTGTAGTTATTCCTTGGGGCCATGCCTCCTAAACATCTACTCCTGGCTACAGGCCTGTAAAACACTACCCTACTCTGACGAATTCGGATACTCTAGCAAACATTTTTGTGAAGAAGTTTCATGATCCATTCCCTAGTATGAAGGTGACAGGGTGATGAAACAATGCAAACTGGGAATCACATTTGTGTCCCTGTCCTATATGACTTGGGGAATGAATATAGCATGTGCTTCTGGATCACATATTCTGTTTAATAATAGCCTCAGTCTGCCTTTAAAGTCCTTGGTGCATTGCTGGCAATGAAGTGCAGCACGACATATTAGACTGAAGCACATTGGCATAATGTGGTACAACCTATGCAAACAATAATATGTGAAATACCAAAGATATATTCATGAACTTGAGGTTCATTAAACAATAAGAGTGACTTTGGGAGCTTTGCATGACTATCCAATCTGTATGTAGTAGTTCTGAAAGGAATGACATTGTATTTGACTATTAATGCAGTGAGATTTTCATGTGACTGTACCTTCCAATACTTGAATTTCAGGAATGTGATAGTAACTATATTATCGGAGATCTTAAGTAATGCAAGACAGCGTTCGTATAAACAATAAAAAACTGATTTGCAAATGTACATGAGAAATGTTAGATGAAATCATGATCCAACACCTGCTTAATGGCCGCCTCGTACCTGGTTCAGATGTACACAAGCATCAACTGCAGCTTTTGGTTGACTGCATTTCAGAAAGGCAGTTACGGCCTGCTCACACATTCCCACTGTCATAAACATGCGTGCTATATCCTGTAAAAATAACACAATTGGTAGTTTCTCCCATAATTTCAAATGAAATAACATTTTCATATTCATATTTACTTGCAGCTTACATTTCACAAGAGGAACAAAATAAAATTGAAAAATAGACCACGAGTATTTAAATACAGGAGTTCAAATGGTCAAACGGAACAAGCTTAAAGCAGTACATGCAACAGAGAATGGACATTTGAATTTAGTATACCTAACATACTAGTACACCAATTCAATAACAATTTAAATGTCAGAAATTTACAGATTGTATGTTTTTTCCTATGTTCTGCATATATTTCCGGATTTTTGGGGTTTCACTAAAATTCTCAAGAGTACTTGAGTAAGTCAATTACACATACAATTTCCACGCATCTTCTTCTTCCACACCTAAGGCCTGACGTATTAAAGAATTTGTGAGTGCAAACCCTGAGATTTGCAAAATCACTGGTTTTGAGACAGCAAAATATGTATTTGTTATGTACAAAACCAATTTTACGAGTCAGAAAAGTTATGCGACCCATATTGAATTGCAATTTGAAAGAGGAGTGAAAGGGGGGGTTCCTCCCAAATTGTGAATTGGTAACCTACGTGTCAGTGGTAGGCAACCTCACTTCTGGTTGCAAACTATTGACTAGTTACTTCTTCCCTTTTGGAAATCTGGTTGGCAGTTACCGAGGGAGTCGGTAGTCGTTCTGCTGACTGCTTCCTTTGAAATGTTCCCAAATTGGAAGCATTTTTTTGGGGGGGATAAAGCAGTGGCGATTCCCTTAAGTAACACAATGTTTCCTGTTTGTAAATGCAAACACAAGGATTATGATCTGCTGTCCCTTGCAGCTCACCATTCTTGTGTTTGCAGTCATATGTCAGTTTACAGAATCAGATTCCATTCACAAAAAATTAGTGTGCAATTTGCAGCTACTTTTTGCGAATGGAAACTAAGGGCCACATGGACTATGATTTCCGTTTTGTGATTTCCTAATAGTGTATTTTTGCAATTCGCTATTAGGAAATTCCAAACACCTATGCACTAATGTATCTTTGACACATTTAGCGATTCCTAATGAAGTCGCAATTGACCTACCTCATTATTATTCATAAGGTAGGTCGCAATTTGTGACCCACCGTGTCTGTGTTTACTTTAAAATAAAGCAACTTTCTTTTTCTTTTTTTAATGCATCCCATTTTCCTTGAAGGAAAACTGGATGTTTTTCTAAAAGAAAAATGAAAAGTTCCACTGCCTGCACTTAAAAAACGTTTTTGCATACATTCACAAAGAGTAAGGGCTCCCTTTGGGACCCCTTTCTGGATTTTCGAATGGGTTACCACCGAATTGAATCAGGTGGTAAAAAGCAAATGTTTTACGATCGCATTCTGGTCGCAGAACATTTGTACATACCACTGCGACTCCCTATTAGGAAGGGATGCTCTTAACATGCCCCTTCCTACTACCAAATCGCTAATCTATTTTGCGAATTGGTAATAAGTTACCGAATCACAAAATAGGGTTTGGTACATAGTAAGAGGCTTAGCACACCAGTTGCAAATGGCCCAATTCTGTGACTTGGACTGTTTGCAGCATAGAAAAAGTGGCCCTAAGTACATTAGGGCCATAATTCTGTAAATTTAAGCAGTGGTTGATAAAACGTATATCCGACAGCAGCATTAACATTTAACGTGTAGCTTTCCTTTTTCCTATCTGGTAAATATATTTCTTGGTGGAGAAGCCTCTTTCACTACGCACCCATGAAATGCGGTGGTGTTGCACACCCTTTCCCACACTGGGAGCACACTTAGTGCAGCTAGAGTAAATTCTATGTAAGAGAACAGCAATTCGAAATATTGTTTAACACACACAGGGCTCCTTTAGCAGTAAACAGTTTGCATGGTCAACACTAGGTCCCTCTCCTAGGAACATGCTGATACCATCCAACTACTGAAAGTCCGTCTTTGCAGGAGATTTTCTCAACAGTAAGTGGTAGTATTCATTAAAAAAAATGCAAATCTCCTCATTTTGTAAATCAAGATGTGGAAATTCCAAGTGCAAATTGAACTTTTTACATACATGAGTTAAACAAAAAGTTTTGAGAATTCACCAATATACGATCCAAGTATTCACGATCCAAGTTTTCACCTCTACTTGCAAAGACAGACAGACAGACAGACAGACAGACAGACAGACAGACAGACAGACAGACAGACAGACAGACAGACAGACAGACAGACAGACAGATAGATAGATAGATAGATAGATAGATAGATAGATAGATAGATAGATAGATAGATAGATAGATAGATAGATAGGCAAAGAGAAACAGTCAGGCAGGCAGGTAGACAGACAGATAGATAGAGTTGCATACATAGAGAGAAGGTTGCATAATTAGAGAGGGTTGCAAAGATAGAAAGACAGATAGATATATAGACAGATAGATAAGCACATTGGAACAAACAGCACTGTTTAAACTAGTGATATAATGGTTACATGTCTAAGCATGACATACAGGAGCAGTAAAAGCAAACTAGAAAGCCATACAAGCAGGAAATACAAACTAAATTGGTGTGCAAGTATAACTGTAGTCCTCACTTAAAATACATACCAGCATGACGTACAGGAGTCGAGTTATAAACGCACTTCATTACGTGCAAACTAAAAAACTTTATAACACACAGTTTCAAATAGACACAATCCAGTATGCTGTGAAATATCAGCAGTCAGATAAACAAAGGCTACTCTAAAAGGAATTTACTACAGCATTAGGCAGTAACTGATAAACACGGTTTAATTAAAATGAGAGTCCCTGGCCTTTCATTTCTAACATGCATTCATATACAACATACACACAGAAGTTTGTGTGTATGTTGTTTATGGAGGCATGGTAGAAACGAAAGGCAGCGCATTTCATGATTTCATTTTAATTAAGTTTTGACTCTAATCATATTCACTAGCCTGACTGCCTTATGTGAAGGACATCCTGCTTTACCTTCTCTGAGCCTTGATGACTTCATAATAATAATCCACATTTGTAAAGCGCAAACAATCACCCGTAAGGTTCTCTCGGCGCTGGGGGCCATCGGAAAGATTAAGCAGGCTATTGCCCAGAGTCACATGGTGCTGGGCTAATCTGCCACCGGTGCCGGGGATCGAACCGTGAGCCCCAGATTCCGGAGTCAGTCGCCCTGGCCGCGGCGCCACACCTCTTCCTTTCATCAAACAATACAGTAAAGAGGCAGAAATGTGTTACAGGTGAGAAACACTTAGAGGGCCTGTTTCCATTGCTTGGCTTGGGGGTCATTTTGCAAGCAGACCAGTTTGACAATTGGGCGCATTTTTGATTTGTTTCTAATGTTTTCTTCACACTTGTGCTTTAAAATGCTATATTTGGATCCCTCTTTCTTCAACAATTTGCAGTAAATATGTGGTGTAAAACCCACCATTTGAATCAATTTTTTCAAAATTTACGTGCGGGGGGGATAATCCCCCCAAATTCTCCTTTTTCAGTTCGGGTTTGCAAGCTTAGCGTGCTCGCTTGTTATATTAGGGTGCAACATTTTTCGCCGCACCACTTTCAAAATCCACCAGCCGCCACTGAGACTAGGGACACTAGTGTGAGATTAGGGACACTAGTTTTAAATAAATTACCTTCACCGCTCAGACAACAGATGAAGACAGAGCAGTTGGAGAATACAAGCCTTCAAGAGAGCTTGGTCGTCTTAAATTAAAATGGCCAAGCACTCTCCAAGCCTTTTATTCAAAACAGTCAGTTCTTGATTTTTATTAAGTGCATATAATAAGTTACAACATACTCACCTCTGGAATTTTCTTGCGCCAGGCTCCTTGTGACTGAACTGGACTGCCGATTCAGAATGCAGACAGCGTGGCAACAAGTGCCTGGAAGGAACTGGAAAATGTTGGATTTGGACTCCGGCCCCAGCCCACCAATCATTTTCAAAATAAACAACTGTTGCTGGGTCTCGTTAGAAAGGCACAGACCACTGGCACACCCCCACTCCAAAATTCTCCAAATCGGACTGCCCTGCCCCCAGCCATTGAAATGAATGGAGGATTTCCGACTCCTCCCTGGGCCATGGGAATAACGCCCAAACGCAAACCGTATTCTGGCAGTGAGACACGGGGTGCGCCCACCCGCCCTGCTTTCGGGCTCCAGGTCGAAGAAATCTTCGCCCAGCCAAGGCAAGCTAGAGCCAAGGGCCATCCTCACCCACCCCTCAAAGAAAAGGCAGATTTGCATGTTTGTTCACCAAGCAGCCAGCACAGTTTATTGCTATTTGCTCGGTGTTCCAGCTCGCATTTTTTTAACCCCCCCACGGTGGCAGGGCGACGCCCATCTAGCCCCTAGACACCAGCCGTCTCTGGCCAGATATCCCTGTTGACTACCTGTGTGTGTTGAGGACATTCCTTTTACCTGGCCAAGACATGAAAGACTGTATCTGTGCAGGAGTCTAACAATTTAAACTAACTACAGGTTTTTCTGTCATCAGGTGAAACAGGAAATGCAGATATGTGATGTTATGTTAGGTTAATTTTATACAGCGCACGGCTACCCAACAAGGGTTTCCCAGGGCTAAACCTGACAAGGGACCAAAAGCAATAAAGTGGAATCAGAAATACAGATTAAAATTATTGATTAAATAGCCATGTTTTTAAAAGTTTACGAAAAATAAGATATGAGGTTTCATTACGAATTGCAACGGACCAAGACAGGCAAATGACCGACTACCCATTCTTTTAAGTTTAACACTAGGCACCACAAATTTACCCTGAGTGGCCGAGCGAAGCACACAGGAGGGTTGGTAAGGGTGAACCAAAGTTTGTAAGTATTTCAGAGAGGAACCAGTTTTAATTTTGTACATATAACTCATGGCCTTAAACTTCACACGGTTTTTAACCTTAAGCCAATGAAGATTACGCAGGGCACTGGAAGTTGAAGAGTTTTTAGAAAGCCGACATAGCAGCCTGGCAGCAGAATTTTGGACCACTTGTAGTTTCTGTGTAACATCCTTTTTTGATCCCAGATAAAGGATGTTTACATAGTCCATTCTCGAGGTCACAAGCGGCTGGACTACGGTTTTCTGGGTGGAAACCGGAAGCATCCAAATAATTTTTTTCAACCATTTTAAGATGGTAAAACAGGTGGCAGCCACCTTTACAGCCTGCTGCTTCATAGATAGTTTATCATCAATCAGGACTCCCAAATTGCGGACATAGGCAGAGGGCTGAGGGAGATCACCCATTTCGCATGGCCAATGCTGAGGGCCCCAAAGATTTTTATTTTTCCCAAAATGAGGACTTCGTTTTTTCGCCTTTAAGCTGAAGAAGATTAGCTTGCATCCACGATGCAATATTTCTTAAACAAGTCTGAGGCACTGAAGGTCCACACATCTTTTCCGTAGAAAGGGAAAAGATGATCTGGGTCTCGTCAGCATAAGAAAACAGGCACAACCCTGCTTTCTCTGCTATTGTTGCCAAAGGTTTATATACAGATTAAATAAAAGAGGACTCAAAATAGAGCCCTGGGGTACCCCATAGGAAGAGGGGTAAATTTTAGAAGTGGCTCTGGATGAGAAAACTTGAAATGTCCGCTTGGCAAGAAAAGACGAGAGCCAACCAAGTGCTGAGCCAATAATGCCAAAGGATTGCAAAGATTTAATTAACACGGTGTGGGACACTGTATCAAATGCAGCGCTAAAATCGAGCAATATAAGAGCTACGGTGTCCCCAACATCCAGTCGCTGTCGTAGCACCTCTGATACTCCAAGCAGAGTTGTCTCAGTAGAATAGCCTGCCCTAAAGTTGGACTGAGAGGGGTGTAGAAGGCTAGTTGATTCCACAAAACGAGTGAGTTGCTGATTGGATTTTTCCAAAATTTTGGAGTAGGTGGGAATCAAAGAAATAGGCCTAAAATTAGATAATTGAGATGGGTCCGCATTGGCCTTTTTTAAGAGAGGAAGAACCATCGCATGCTTCCAATCTGAGGGGACAACGGCTTCTCGCATAGAGGCATTACACAGCTGCATAATTAACATCAGGGAAGAGGAGTCCAGCTGCTGCAGCACAGATACAGGGATAAGATCACAAGGAGAGCCAGATTTAATAGTATTTAAAATCTTTTTAAAAGGAACTCTTCAGCATCGCCAAAGAGCTCTCCAACCCCGACGCCGGAAACAATGACATCACTCCCTCGCAAGACCTCTGCGACTCACTCGCAGCCTCCTTCCACGACAAGATCGCCAACATTCACAACAGCTTCGGCCTACCAACCACGGACCCCACCACCGAACCGATACCCCCCACCGCCACCCTCCGCACCTGGACCCCAGTCAGCACCGAAGACACAACACGCACAATGAACACCATCCACTCCGGATCCCCTACGGACCCCTGCCCATACCACATCTTCAACACGGCCGACCACATCATCGCACCCCACCTCCGCGACATCATCAACGCCTCCTTCAACACCGCCACCTTCCCGGAGTGCTGGAAACACGCCGAGATCAGTGCCCTGCTGAAGAAACCAACTGCAGACCCCTCCGACCTCAAGAACTACCGCCCCATCTCGCTCCTCCCGTTTCCTGCCAAAGTCATCGAGAAGACCGTCAACAGACAGCTAGCCGCCTTCCTCGAGACCAACGGATCCCTCGACCACTCGCAATCCGGCTTCCGAGCCAACCACAGCACGGAGACCGCCCTCATCGCAGCCACAGACGACATCAGATCCCTAATGGACAACGGGGAAACTGCGGCCCTCATCCTCCTGGACCTCTCCGCAGCGTTCGACACGGTCTGCCACCGCACCCTGGTACAGCGCCTGAACAACACCGGCATCAAGGAGAAGGCCCTGGAGTGGATCACCTCATTCCTCGCCGGAAGAACCCAGAGAGTCCGCCTCCCCCCGTTCCGGTCAGCGGCCTGAGGAAATATGAATTTTGTGATCAGTTATGTCCCCTATCGTAGACCCTCCAGTTTTGAAGACGCAAATATATGTGCGTCCACCGTCAATCTGTCCTCTTTCAGACCCGCCATGAATGGGTCAGATATTCCATTCCTAAGTATGAAAGGCCACCGACTTTATATGGTTCACTTTCCACATTTCACAGATTCAGGCGAGTAGGCCCGAATTCTGTCATCAAGCCTTTTCCTGCCTTCTGCCTCTGAAAGCTCCAGTCTGAGCCTGCATCTGTGACCATGAACTTTGTCTTACTCCTTGCGCGGCTAACGGTGCCTGATCCAGCCTGTCGCCTGCCAAAAACTGTATTTCACCTTCGAGATTATCTCTTTCGCTCCTCATCCGATGCATTCCTGTCTAGTAGTTTAGGTAAACATTCCTCCAGCTACCATGCAAAGGGGCCAGGCCTCGCTGTCCTCATGCAAGTAATTCATAGCCCCGTTACCATGGAATATTCCTACCCCCTCGCATCTAGTGTAGACACTTAGACGCTTGTACACGCACTAACAGTCAGTATAGTCAGTATAGAATAAGATTCTATCCTAAGAGACCTCTCCTTTTGGATAACACAGTTCTTTAAACATAGGATATTAGATATGATTTGGGATTAGGTTGACATAACCCCAGACTTCTGTCTCCACATATAGAGCTAAATGTCAAGTCCCCTTCACCCTCTAGTTGCACGTCAATCACACGTCATGCGGCTGCGTGCGCATCTTTGCCAAACATTTCTGCTGACATTGCAGGATTCTTCTATGGATCCACCCACTTGTGACCTCATGTATAATGACGTTTTCTAGTTACGCCTGTTCTAGTTACGCATGCATATTTTATTTTGCCTTATCAGTTGTTACGCCTACTGCATCTGTTTCACTGTAATGCCTTTTCTATAAAAATGATTACCTGTCAATAATTTATGCTCCTTCCTTCCTGAACTTTCGTGGTGATGGAACAGAAGGCCCACAATTCGAATTGTCTTCCTTTGTATTGGAATAAAGCCCTTTTTAAAACCTCTAATACCACGGATTCTGCCTCTTATATTTACTGAGTTATTCTTAATAGACTTTACCGCATAAAAAATAGTACCGGTAACGAAATATTTACCACATAAATTGGCGCCCGAACAGGGACACTTTCTCATCTCACGCGCCGGCGGTGCGTTGCAGGCCCGGTCTCCTGCCACAGCTGAACGGACAAAAACGCGTACCTGCAGGATTTCCTGTATCTCCCTCCGGCCAAGCGGGGACGACTGAGGCTGCGATCAACACCCAGACGAGGCGGTGAGAAGTGCGAAGTATCCCGACCAGAGCCTAGCTGAGAGAGCAAGATCCGAGGTATACAGAGTCCCACCAGGTTCCGAAGTTCCGAGTCCAGTCGAGTCCAGTCCGGTCCAGTTTCAGTTCCGTTCCGAGGCCTTCCGTTCCGAGCTACCCGGTGAGTACCATTACCGGGGAGGCACTTTACGTGCACATAGTCTGTGCCGGTCAAGACGGGTTTGGGTACACAAGTCCGGTCTGCACTGTTTCAGCAGTGTATCTGTACTGTTTAGCAGTATATATAGTATGTTTTGCATATAAATAAGTATTATCTAGTGTCAGTATAATGTCAGTAACTAGTTTTCTATTAGTTATCATTTGTTCGTAAAACTGTTAAGCGTTAAATGTTTTAAATACGTTCTATATATTGTGGTATGAATGACTGTTCATTATTGTGTTTCTTTGTATAAAGTGTGTTCTAGTAATAAGGTCTAAAAAATGCCGCTCTTTTCGAAATTAAGACAGATCAAAACTAGAAAAGGTGTACTCGAAGAAGCTGTTCCCATTCCACCTAGGGACACTCCAGGATACTTTATGTATCATAAGCATGGTCTAGATGCCGTATTATTTCTTGATTTATGGGTGGATTACACCAAAGAATCACCAGAGAGTCAGAGATGGCCCGCAGCAGGGACTTGGGATGCAGATTGCATCATGAGAGTAGAAGAAGAATTATGGAAAAAGAAAGCCAGACAGTCACAGAAAGATGCCATTGAATTATGGCGTAAAGAATCATATAGACGTACAGAAAAAGCACTCAGACAGGAAGAGAAAGGTAGAGAGAATTCAAATAAAGCTCGAGAAAATCTATTACTTGAGGAAGGTACCCGAGTAAACTCAGAACAAGTAGACAGACAAAGAAACGCCCTTATGAATGGTATGTATCCACTTCTGGCCGAAGGGTTACCTAAGGCTACTCCGGAAATACCAAAAGACTTGCCACCTCCATTGTTTCCGATAAAAGCACATCCCAAATCACATCCCAAAACAGCGAAGGACGTTTTTCTTTCCTCCTATTTAGACGACGCAGCTCCCGAGTATGCTAATGCCATACCACCCACATCGCTTGCCGATGGTGTTCAACACCAAGAGCATACGTCTGTACCCCCGCAACTACAAACTCCTACACAAGTTCCAACAGGCCCGTCCGTCTCTACAGTTTTTCCCGCATCTACAATCTCTGTCTCACCTTCAACAAATCCTTTCACGTCCAGCACCCCAGACGGTGCTACAGGAGGTACGACAGACATTTTTTCTACACCACCCAGAGGAAATAAATTTTCCCTTAGAGAATTAGCACACCAACGTACGCCCAAACTAGCAACTCCCGACATGCTTAAGGAACTTCTAGTAGATTGTAGATATGATCCTGTGCCCGGTAAACGGGACGAAATGCTGCTGTCATCATTACGTATTCGACGAGCTGCAATATATTTAACGAAGTTACCAGGAATGACTATACATTTAGAAAATATATATCACTTTGGCCAGTCAGGGCGAAGTCCTGAAAGTATTAACAGAGCCATGGAGTACCAGAAAGCGGAGGTACAAGGACAACTGTTACGTTTCCTCATAAACTGTGTAATCAGAAATCAAGACCGGCCTGGGGTAAATCCGGAAGGAATGCAAAAACTTGTCACTTGGGGTCAGAATGTATCAGAAGGGAGACATGATAAACAGTTATGTATAGTCGCCATGTACCGAAAGATCCGCAAAGAAGTAGAACGAATATACGAAGAAAGATTAGAGGTAGACGCCGCTGACCTAAACAGAGAGGAGGAGGAGCAAGAGTCAGAGCAAGTAGAAACGATAGCTTATGTAGGTAGAGGAAAACCCCATAATAATACCAGAGGTTTTAATGATCCGGTACGTCCAATACGTCCAGAATATAATAGACATTTTCCAAACCCTATGCTAAATACAAAATCCCCTGAACACTTATTCCAGGCCGCTGATAAATTACTCCGAGATCGAAGGGGGTACCACATGCTCGATTCCATGGACGAACAAGAATTAGCCAGGTCAGCAGTACAATGGGCTGACAGTCCCGGCGAATACAATGATGATGTACTTACACACACGTTTCTGAATCTAGACCCATATGAACAGCGTTTAGCTAGTATATACATGATTCAACACCTCCTTATATTATATAAAAGCCAACACTCCGATCCAGGACCCTTACCTGACATATTGACAGAACTACTCACGAATATATGGAGAGGGTCAGGTACTGATTTGATTAAGGAAATTCTAGAATCCCGAAACCAATATTTAAATTTTGTATGCCCAGAACACGTTCCAGTTCCCATCAGGGGAAGAAAAATGTATCACATAGATAGACAGAACCCGTTACGCGAAGTGCACCCAATCAGAGGTGCCGGTGATAATTTTACACGCGTGTTTGTGTACACGCCTATAACTAAATTAGAATTATTAGAAATGAAGAAAGTAGTACCCAGCCATGACAAGGACCCAGCAGGTTTCCACCGCGAGATAAAAGACATGTTACTCATGGGAGAGTATACCTACCCCGATATTATGAAAATATTAAAAGTTCTATTACCCGCCGGTGTTTATGAGAAACTCAAAGAAAAGGAATGGGAGGTGGGAGACCAAAAGATAGATTGGACAGCATTAGAAAACGAAGAAAAGGCCCGAGCTGCAGGAGCAGGGCTTGGGGAAAAGACTACAGCACTAGCAGGATTACTAATACAGGTACTGCCGCGTTTATTAACTACGAAAAAGGAAGACTGGGGTGCAATCTCAGCCTGTAAACAAAAGCCAGACGAAGACACTAGTGATTTCTATTCCCGATTTGAAAAATGTTTTGGTATAAATAGTGGCATAAAAGCCAGTAGTGAGTCATACCCACATCTGTTTGTGACAAAATTAGTTGAAAATTCTCTGCTACAAGTCAAGAATAGAGTATTGAAATTCGAAAGTACCTGGCAAGGTAATACCCCATCACAGATGCTACAGATGTTACAATATCACCACAATAGAATTAGAGAAGAACAAGAACATGAACAAAGACGTATGAAAGATACAAAAATGAAAATGCTTGTTGCCCAGTCAGTTCCAGCCGATGGTCATCAAAAGGGTAATTCCGCAGGTCCTACGAAAGGGACATGCAACTATTGTAAACAACCAGGTCATTATATACACGATTGTCCCGTCCTGAAACATAATATTGCTACAGGTAGAACTCAGGAGAGACCACGTCCACCTAGACAGGATCAGATTCAACAACAAATTCCTCAGCATGCACAACATAGGTTAGCTCCGCAACAACTAGCTCCGCAACAGGGAGCTTCACAACAGACCTTAGCACCACCACAAGCGCAGCCTATTGCTGCAACACAAGCAACGACACAACAGATGTATCAGTATGCACAAGCAGATTATCCCGATTATCAGCGATACTCATGAAATAGCCTAGAGAGGGAAGTTGGCTTACCCCTTATTGAGGTTCCTGTAGACCAAGAGGGACCTTATGTACATAGTGAACTATTAGGGGAAGACAGAAAGTTTTTACTTGATACAGGGGCAAGCAGAACAACTATAAGACGCAGTGAAGTTCCAGGGGCACCCCTCTCAGGCTCACAGAATATTTCCCTTGGATTCTCAGGAAAACCTATAATTAATGACGTAACACAACCTCTTCCACTTACAGTCGGTCCATTGACACGTATTACAGATTTATTGCTTACTAAATCATGTCCAGAAAACTTGTTAGGCATAAAAACATTGAAAGCTCTAGGAGCTATAATATGTTGTTCTCCGGAAGGAGTACGACTATTTCTACGTGACTTTAAAGGTCACTACGTGTCCAGAGACATGGATCACCGACTGCAGAATTTACCTACACATTTATGGGCACAAGGCCCCACTGATGTTGGTTGCATGAACATTACACCATATCGAGTTACACTGAAAACAGGAATAGTACTACCACGAATGCGACAATACAAGTTACCACCCGATGCTGTTGTGGCTTTACTGCAAATCATTGACGAGCTCATTACACAAGGAGTGGTTGTCGAAACTGACTCCAATGTATGTAATTCTCCGATAATTCCGATTCTTAAAAGAACGGATCCAAAAGCACCACCAGTATATCGATTAGTTATTGATCTGCGCGAATTAAATAAATGTATTGTACCACAATACCCTGTGGTCCCAGATATCTCGTCATTACTAACAGCTATTGATTCAGAAGCAACGTTCTTCACTGTAATTGATCTCAAGAATGCTTTCTTTAGTGTCCCAATAGATCCGGAAAGTCAATATTTGTTCGGATTCAGTTTAAATGGACGAAGTTTTAAATTCACACGCGCACCCCAAGGATTTACAGAAAGCCCCAGCATCTATAGCCAAGCACTGAAACGAGAACTTGACAGTATCCACATGCCAGTTAACACTGCCTTGCTTCAATATGTCGATGATCTGCTGATCACCGCCCGAAGCGAATATGAATGTGAAAAAGCGTCACTGACGGTTTTAAAATTTTTGGCTGACAAGGGGCACAAGGTGTCCCCTTCTAAGCTGCAATTCTGTGTCCAGCGAGTTGTTTACCTTGGGCACTCGCTGTCCAAGGAGGGAAGGCAGCTTACATCCGACCGCATCCAGTTAATCGCTAACATGCCACCACCCAAGACACAAAAGGAGGTACGGGCTTTTATAGGCCTCACTTCATACTGTAGGCAGTGGATCCCTCAATATGCATTTCTAGCAAAACCACTCATCCAGTTGACAACACAGGAGGCAGCCACATCGACTGTCCTCCCTTGGACTCAAGAACATACACACGCCTTTGAAAGCTTAAAGAAAGCTTTATGCCAAGCACCTGTTTTAGCAACACCATGTTACAGCAAACAGTTTACACTCTTTGTTACAGAACGCGAAGGTACTGCTTTGTCAGTACTCACTCAGGAACAAGCAGGATCACACAAACCATGTGCTTATTTCTCTAGTACATTAGATCCAGTAGCTCAGGCTCTTCCTGCGTGCCTGAAATCGGTGGCAGCAACAGCTTTAGCAATCAGACAAAGCGATGCCATAGTGTTAGGACATCAATTGACAGTACAAGTACCACATGCAGTAGAGGTTCTTTTGAATCGCACACAAACACAACACTTGACTATAGCGAGACTCACCGGTTACGAACTGACATTGTTTCAGCCACACATAGAAATCAGACGTTGTAATACATTAAATCCTGCCACACTGTTACCAGTGGGCGGAACAGATCCATTGGCACATGATTGTGTCGAAGTCATTACTATCACGACGAAACCCAGACAAGACTTGACGGATATCCCTTTGTCAGATCCAGACTTGACATTGTATGTAGATGGGTCATGTATGAGAACAAGTACAGGAGAGTTAGTGGCTGCTTACGCAGTCACAACAGACATTGAAGTCATTGAAACAAATCGTATTAACACTTTGTCGGCTCAAGCAGCAGAGCTCATCGCTCTGACACAAGCATGTATTCAAGCCAAAAATAAGAAAGTCAATATATACACAGATTCACGTTATGCATTCGGAGTCGTCCATGACTTCGGCGTACTGTGGCGAGAGAGAGGTTATTTAACTTCTCACGGTGCCCACATCCAGCACGGACCCCTCATTCAAACCCTATTAGACGCGATTCATCTACCTATTGCAATATCAATTATGAAATGCAAAGCCCATACAAAAGTTACCGATATCATTTCTCAGGGTAATGACCTAGCTGACAGAACAGCTAAACAGACTGCTCAGAATCAGACTCTCACAACTGACATGACAAAGACAATAGTTCAGACACCAACACATTGCATGACAGTTAAGGATCCCGCCCTTGATGTAATTGACATACAGACACATGCTACACCAGAAGAAATAAAGAAATGGACTGAATTAGGAGGGATCCAAACAGATCAGGGATGGATGACGAAGGAAAAATCTATATGGTTTCTTCCCGACTCAATGGTCCAAGTCATCATTAACACAATACATAGTCCAGCGCACCTAGGAGAAAAAGCTATGCTAGACAGCATTCAACACATTTGGTTCAACAAGCACTTGCGAGCAGCAGCTAAACAAAAAGTTCGTACCTGTATGATATGTTGTCAGTTTAATCCAGGTAAAAGCATCCCCGTAGAACAGGGGGGATTTCAAACTCCCGATCACGCTTTTGAAGTCCTCAAGATGGATTATATCCAGATGGAACGATGTCGAGGATTCAAATATGTTCTCGTAGTTGTCTGTGCTCTTTCCCGTTGGACAGAAGCATACCCGGTTTCAGACTACACTGCCCCGACTACTGCCAAACAGTTAGTTCGAGAATTCTTCCCACGGTACGGTTTACCACGTGTTGTCTACTCAGATAACGGCCAGCCGTTCTCATCCGAACTAATGAAACACGTTTCCCTTCTATTAGGCTATCAATGGAAATTTCACTGTGTCCGACATCCCGAGGCAGCAGGTCTCGTAGAACGCCATAATCAAACTTTGAAAATTAGATTGTCCAAAATATGTAGAGAAAAAGGGGTCGATTGGATAGTAGCCTTACCAGTTGCGCTCTTTTACATGAGAATGGTAGCACATTCTCGAACAGGGCTATCCCCGTATGAGGTGATCTTCGGTAGACCACCAAATATGTGGGGGACGCCTATACCTCGTAAAATCACTGACGTTGACTGTAATATGCTGACAGATTACCTGGCTTCCTTGATGTCTGCACTACAATCTTGTCGTTCACAGGTATCCGCAGCTTTTCCCGATAATACTGAGGTGAAGCCCCATGACGTGGTTCCTGGTGACCTGGTGCTGGTCAGGAACTTTGACCGGAAGACCCAACTGGATCCTAGGTGGAAGTCACCGAAGTTGGTTCTACTCACCACAAGGACAGCCGTGAAAATCGAGGGAAGGAAAGGGTGGTTGCACTCGAGTCATATCAAGAAATTTTATGGACTACCATCCAATGTAGATACTCAACCCTGTATTCCCTCACAGACAGACTCAAAGCTCCCCTTGATTGAGCAATCGGACTCAGAAATTTATAAACTAAAATTGAGGTCTAGTAAGTCAGACAATTTGATTGTTTAAGTCCTCTCCAAGGTGAATCGGTTGAATTTGTCTCTGACATGTATCCTCTAGACCGGAATAGAGAAAGAAATCAGCGAATGCAGCTGAAAAAGCATGCGTATTGTAAATCATTTCGTAGTCACTGCACAGTAACATTATTAATTTTGTTTTTCCTAAGTCTTCTGATCATCATTGTCAGCATCCTATTGCACATGTATTACCCTATTCCTAAGCGTGCTTATAATATAACTGCAGAACATTCTTTTAGTGAATTTCCTCCACATGAGTTGTCCTATAGATTTGCGCTGCGCAACAACACATTTATTAGTATGTTACATCATTCCCATCAAACCAGCAATGCCACAAATTGTTGGATATGTGGCCGACTCCCTCCCTATCAGAACTATAAGGGAGTTTTGCCCCTCTTTCCATATCCGTTCACACACAATGGCTCCTGTGGAGCATGGTTTAGTTTGATTAATTCCCTAGATTCAAAGTCCGCAGTTTATCAATCAATCAATCAATTAATTCTTTATTTCGATGGTTAAAAATCATCATAAAAAGTACATATTTTAAAACACAGAAACATACATGATTTTTTATCACATCAATATCAAAATTAACCATCTATCACCCTGTTAAAATACAAAAAAAAGAATCAATATATTATTCATGATAGGTTAGTCTCTGGTATTTCTTAGTCTTACTGCCGCTTTTAGAAAACCTATTACTGAACATAAGGTATGCATATCATTTGCTCTCTGTAAAAACAGGAGGGCTATTTTAGCATGCCGAAATTTTCAATTTTTTAAGATTTCAACCAGAAACATACGCCTTGGGTAACAATAAAATGGACATAGTAATACAAAATGAAGGGTGTCCTGCGGAGACATGTTGTCGCAGCCGCAGGCACCCTTCTGCTCAATAGTTGCAGTAAAACCAGACGGATAAGCTAAAATATTTTGCAACAAATTGAGCCTAAAACGGCACATTAAAAACCTATCCTGGTGATTATACATCAGAAATAGGTACGGTTCCATACCCGGTGCCTCTTTAACTAAGGAGTGTGCTACCACTGACCGTTTTAGTGCAAAAGCTTTAGTTTCCCTAAGCCTCTCCAAATTGTCAAGCAACAGTCTTTTGATTTGTAATTTATTGTTCCTTGTGATTAATGCAGGGGTGCTAAAAAGGGTGTGCTGACCTACGGACTCTAAAGTTAGTTTAACATAATTCAGCCAAGGGATTGACATCCCTTTGTCCATTTGTATACAGTCAGAGAGGATTTCTTGGCTTAATACAGCCTCCGGGTTAGCCCAAATACTAAGCCAAGCCAAGACCGGTCTAATCTTGACCTGATCTACAATATACGGAATTCCGAGTTCGGAATGGGCAATTTCAGCTGGTATTGAGTGTGGGATCTTGAGGATTCTACGGATGAATTTGTCTTCCTCTAATTGTAACTGTTTGGCATCCCTAAAGCCCCAAACCTCGGCTCCATATACTGCTTTGGCTGTGCTTATTGAGCGATACAAGCTCATTATTTGCTCTGGGGACCAACGTCCCAGCCTCTGTGCAAAGTTCATAATTGCACCACATGAGGAAGCCAATTTAGTACAATGTTCCTCTAGTAATTTGTCAAATTGCATCTTGCCATCAAGTAATAGACCTAAATATGGGAAGGTGGTTACAATGCCCATGGTATGAGTCCCGATTTTAAACACCGGTTTTTTGATGGGTTTTTTGCCTGCAATCAGTGCAAAGGACTTGGTCAAATTCACGGACAGATCTAATTTTTCCATGAAGACCACAAATCCATTGATCAGAGATTGGAGACTTCTCGGTGTCCGGGCGAGCAGGACCGCGTCATCTGCGTACAATAGTACCGGTATTTGACGCTTCCGTACCTTGGGGCAGTCCACCGCCCGGGCTATGAGGCATGACTCCAGGTCATTAATGTATAATGAGAAAAGGAAGGGGGCAAGAATGCATCCCTGCCTTACTCCGCTAGAGCATGGAAAGGAGTCAGTTTGCCCTCCCTCCATACTAAAGCGAACCCTGGCTGTGGTGTTCCAGTGTAATTCTCTTAGGATACTTATAAGTCCCTGGTCAATCCCCAAAGTGCTCATCCTTTCCTAAAGTTTACTTCTATTTACATTGTCAAAGGCCGCCGCCAGATCCATAGAACCCATATATATAGTACCATTGCTCGCTCTGGTGTATTTAGCGACCAAAAGGTATAAATTTAAACATTGGTCACTGGTCGACTTTCCTGCTCTAAAACCATACTGGGTATCCACTATTGTATGGTGCTCTTCTGTCCAGATCATTAAGCGGTTTAGGATCACCCGCCCCAGTATTTTGGCAGAAACGTCGATCAGTGATATGGGTCTGTAACACTGAGGATTGTCCCTATTTCCCTTCTTGAAAATAGGTACAATTAAGGCGGTGGACCACGACCTAGGGAGTCCTGTCTTGATAGCTGCATTTAACACCCTCGTTAAAATTGGGGCCCACAAGTCAATATTACTTCTATACAAATCTGGGGGGGTGCCATCAGGCCCGGGGGCTTTATTTGGAGTCAACCCTTTAATTGCCTGGATAATCTCGGAGAGTGTAAAATCCTGCACCCAGCTCCTATTACCATCCCATTCCCCTTTATGTTTAGGATCTTTAGACTGGTTATAAAGGCTCTCGAAGTGGGTCATCCATTGCTGCGGGAGGATATTTGTGCTAATAACTGGGGCATTTTGATCGTGAAAACAGGGCCTATTTATGATTTTCCAGAATTCAATAAAATCCCTGTTTTCACCGGCCTCTCTTAAGTCAGCCCATAGTTCTGCTTTTAGGGAAGCCTTCCTTTCTTTGATCTTAATGTTATAAATTTTCCTACACTTTACCACTTCCACTGTGTCCCTTGGAATTACTTTAAGGCTTAATTTTAGATTTCTTAACGCTCGTGCACAACTTGCGTCAAACCATCTTGGGTGGGTCCCAGATTTTCTAGGACCTTTCGCCTCCAATAATTTTTCGGCCAATTTAGTTAGTTCGCTGAAGGCAGATACTAAATCAGCTCCTTCTATTTTAAAATCTAGACATTCTTCAACCCACTTTTTCCCCTTTACTATCAGTGCAATATAAAATTCTGAGGCATTGATTTTTGCCCATTTTAAGCGCCTTTCTTGATCTGAAGGCTGTAAGATAATATCTAGCTGTTTATTCATTTCAACATAACCCCTGCAGAGTATTTCTATAAATAAGGGATTGTGATCACTAAAGGGACTCCATTTAGTGCATACCATCCCCACCCATTGTTTGGCAAAGGCAGTTATCAGGATGTAGTCTATAATAGACGAACATCCCCTGCCTTTAAAAGTTGGTACCAAGGTAGCCTTTGGCCCTGGGATTACTACATCCATGGTATGTACTAATGAGTGACTACCTATTAATTTTGTAAGTGATGTACCCTCCGAGCTGTGCTCGAAGTGTGGCCCTTTACTAACTGGACAAAGATCCCAGTCCGTGGTTACTGAGGTTAAATATGGGCATAAATGGCAATTTAAATCTGCCATTAAGAGGACAAATGGATCTACACCGCCTTTCCTTGAATCGGCTTCCTGTTGTAATCTAGTGTCTAGTTCCTCTAGCACGGTTTTAGTGCCGCTTCCTGAGCCTGAGTTATAAATGTTAAATAGTTGTACCTTCATCCCATAGCCATGAAATATTATTGCTTGCAAAGTTTTTGAGGTCCAGGATGGCACTATCCATCTCCCCTTTAAATTAATATCAGCATAAATTATTAGGCCTCCTTTAGCTCTGCCTGCCCTACTCTCTTGTGCAGGGACAAAAAATAGCTTGTAACCCTCCAAATGATAGAGGTCGGGCTCAACCGCCCAAGTCTCCTGTAGAGCTACTATATGGGATTCCCTTAATTGATTTCTAAAATCTGCATTAGCTATTTTTCCTGCCAAACCTGCTATATTCCAGGATGTGATTTTCACCTTTCCCCCCTGTTTCCCTATCAAGTTTGAATCACAAATATGGAGAGCGTCTGCCTCTCTCTCTTCAGGCCGGGTATCTTGTATCTCCCCATTCTGATTTTGCTGGGAGCCTTCCTGGGGGTTCGGTGTATATCTTCCTGTAGGAGTTAAGTCAATGTTATCCCTGGTCATTCTAGTTTCTTTCCCCACAGGTTGTATATCTGGGTTGGTTAGTCAGTCGTTTTCGTCCAGGTATTGAAGGGGACTGAATCTGTTTTTCCACTGCAGGCCATCCAGATCCAGTGATGAGAAGTGACTATATTCAGGTTTTCTTTTCCTATAATCGTCTATTCCTCCTTCCCTCCTTCCCTGATTTTGGGCCAAGGGATATGTGTTTCTATTTCTCAGATAGAAATAACCTAATGGCATAGCCTGTACAGTACTAGTTACATTTTTATTAAAGTTACCCAATATATATTCCACTAGACCCGGATTCCTAAAATTTACAATGACACAGTCCCCCTCAATATCCTTCTCTCTGGTCCCCAGCCATGATACTCTCCTCACGTGAATAATTTCTCCCCTTTCCTGCCCCCGGAGCGGTCTGTGTATATTAAGCCAATTAATAATCTTGTTTTTTAAATCTAAGTATGGCTCTTTTTGACCCATCCTCAGTTCAGGCACCCCAGCAAGTACCACAACATAGGGGCTTGTTTGGGGGGGTAAATTTACACGAGGGGGGGGGAGAGTTTCTCCTTTGCTCTCATAGTCTTTTTGTTGTTTATTTACCTGGCTGTGAGAAACGACCTGCCCTAACAACGTCTGCGCCCTACTTTGCGGAACCTGGGGTCTAGTGCTAGGTTCTTTCACATTTTCAATAAAGCCTCTGTTCTGCGAGTGGGCTATAGTTTTAGGCGGCACATGAACCTGGGCAATAGTACATGGCTCATTGCTTGTGCAGTTATTATTCATGGGTAATATCCTTGAGGAGGGGTTTCAATTGAAGTTGGGTTTCCAATAGAGATGGGATTTACATTTTCCTTCAGTCTCCCTAACTTTTGCAATTCATTAGTGATTTTATCAATTTTGCTAATTAAAGGTTTTATTTGTGAGATAATGAAGGTTTCTAAATGTTTTTGAAGGTCACTTATTACCGGTTGGAGCCATCCTGGCGGGATTAGTGGACCTTGCACATCTACTTCTATAATCTCATCTTCTAGTGTCTTCCCACCCATGTTAATTGATTTTAATTTCCTTGCATGCATATTCTTTGTGCGCCTTTTAGGTGGTCTATGTTTTGGTACAAATAGTCTTTTTGCTGACCTAGCAAGGGGGGGGTCAATCTCTGATACCAGTTGGCCGCATGGCACATTTTCAGATGAAATATCATTGGTATTGTCCTGTGAGCTGTCACAAAGATTTATATCTAACACCTGCGAGAGTGTACTCTGTATTTGTGAGTGGGGGTTGTTTGTAGGGGTCATCGAGAGGCGTCTCTCAGCGCGCTCAATCTCCCCATCCACTGCCCCAATGACCTTACGTAGCATGAGATCTATGGCAGTGGGGGGGGCTAAGTGTCCAACTACATTAGTGATATTCGATCCAGTTTGTTTGGCCACCGATGGGGTACTTGGTTTTCTCTTCGATGATCTTGTTTTAGGTTTGGAAGCCATGGTACCCTATCGGTCACAGTCCCCCTTCTCTCAGTGTATCCCACACAAAATGCGCAAATTACAGTCACAATTTAGTACTTCACTGCCCGAGTGGTCGGGGCACATCAAAAGAATAGATTAAGGTCCCCTGCTTATACTTCAAGGAATCAATGACCAGTATATAAGTGTTAAAAACTTTGTCCACCACTCAGCCTCACCAGTGGATCACGATAGTTTGGAAAACCAATCGGATTACAGTACCTTGATTTTTATGGCAATAGATGTGGCCCAGCCCGGCCTCCTTGTGCCTCTGAGGGCCACAGAGGGCCCGCCCTTTGCCCGGGCTTAGCCCGCGCGCGGTCCCGCGTCGCGGGGGGCTGGATCGATTAAGTAGCGCCTCCGGGCGCGCAAGGTCTGTGGAGTTTCCTTCCGGTTCACGAAAGGTTGCAAGGGGACCTGGGTAGTGAAGTCCCGCCGGACGCTCTCCCCTCACAGCGGTCGCGGTGACAGGCGACGGCGGGGGAGAGAAGCGTGGGATGATAAGGAGCCGTTCCCCTCACGGCGAGTTTAAAAGATGAAGAGCAGAGCGTCCCGCGCTGCAGGAGGCTCTCGGAGCTTTTACGGGCTTCCAACGCCCTCAGGTGATGTCCGGTGCACTCCAGGCGCAAAGCCCCCTGGGAGTTGTGGTCCGGTATCGGCGAGGTTTCAGTGCCGTTCCCCTCACGGCTCAGAGTATGGCGATAGCAGAGTTCAGGCAAGCGTGGGATGATAAGGAGCCGTTCCCCTCACGGCGAGTTTAAAAGATGAAGAGCAGAGCGTCCCGCGCTGCAGGAGGCTCTCGGAGCTTTTACGGGCTTCCAACGCCCTCAGGTGATGTCCGGTGCACTCCAGGCGCAAAGCCCCCTGGGAGTTGTGGTCCGGTATCGGCGAGGTTTCAGTGCCGTTCCCCTCACGGCTCAGAGTATGGCGATAGCAGAGTTCAGGCAAGCGTGGGATGATAAGGAGCCGTTCCCCTCACGGCGAGTTTAAAAGATGAAGAGCAGAGCGTCCAATATTCTATCCAGTTCACAAGCTAAATTTACCATTTTACATTCTCAAAAGATCCTACGGCTCTTCGCAGCACTTCACCGACTAGGTACTTTAGTTCGAGCAGTGTGGAGTGGTTGCTGAGTCTAGTTCATGGCATGACCGATCGCATCCACCCCTGAGGATTCTTTTCACACACGTAGCCCATTGAATCGTGGCTTGGCGCTGTAGCTGCCGTTGAACTGGTTCTGCCCTCTCATTCTGACCGATGCCTGAGTTCTTGTGTGCGAACACTCTGGGTTCCCTTTACTGGGATCAGAATGTCAGATGTCAGAATTTATCAAGACAACTGGGTATGGGGAAACCTGAACCTAGTTTTGCTTAAAGTCTGCTACCCTAACAAGGAGGGACTCCCCAAAAGAACAGGAACTGATCTAGAAAATGAAGTATATGGATTAGGTAATTTTACACTTAACCTCATGATCCTGAACGTTGAATCTGAAACTACACCAATCTTGCCCGCCATGTCAGTATTCCCAGTAAAAGGGGAATTATGTATAAGAAAGAATGGTTCCATACACATGGGTCATAGTAAATGCACCACTGTAATAAAATTCAGTGATCAAGGCAAGTCTACATTTAGAGCTTCCCATCATTCCTACTTCATATGTGGCCAGACCGCATATATATGTCTACCTTTAGATTGGGATGGTACCTGTTACATAGCATTCCTTCTGCCACCTGTTTTCCTAGCCCCGCCTGATTATCACAGAAATACCCATTTAGTACACAATAGACAGCAGAGAGATCTCCCAATTGTCGATTACACTGAAACAGCATGGGAAAAATACACAGATTTCAATAAAGGTTTCTTTCCCTATATAGGTACAGTCACTAATAGTAAGCTGATACGTAGATTAACCAGAACCCTTGAAGCAGTAGTGAACGAAACTATTTCCGCCTTAGGCAATTTAACAGAAGAGCAGTCTGCTATGCGGATTGTTGTGCTTCAAAATCGTCTTGTCCTTGACGTCATCCTGGCCGATAGGGGCGGAGCTTGTAGGGTCATCGGATCAAGTTGTTGCATTTTTATACCAGAAAATTCGCCGTCAGTATATAAGGCCATAACTCGCCTTCATAAGATTGTAAGCCAGATACACCAGAGTCCAGGCACCTGGACTTGGTCCGGTTGGTTCTGGGGCGTGTTGTCAGCCTGGGGATGGAGAATATTATCCTTCCTAGGTATTGGCCTCCTCATACTATTCAGTTGCTGCTTATGTCTACAATGTGGGCCAGCGATTTGTGGTCTGTGTGCCACCTCGTGTATCCCACATCCAAGTTTTCGTTCGAGATCCCGGAAGAAGAAAGAAGAACAAATGATGCTATATGAACAGATCGATGGATTGATGAAGATCGATATCTCCTAAGGGTCCGAAGGGGACAAGGAGGGAATGAGGAAATATGAATTTTGTGATCAGTTATGTCCCCTATCGTAGACCCTCCAGTTTTGAAGACGCAAATATATGTGCGTCCACCGTCAATCTGTCCTCTTTCAGACCCGCCATGAATGGGTCAGATATTCCATTCCTAAGTATGAAAGGCCACCGACTTTATATGGTTCACTTTCCACATTTCACAGATTCAGGCGAGTAGGCCCGAATTCTGTCATCAAGCCTTTTCCTGCCTTCTGCCTCTGAAAGCTCCAGTCTGAGCCTGCATCTGTGACCATGAACTTTGTCTTACTCCTTGCGCGGCTAACGGTGCCTGATCCAGCCTGTCGCCTGCCAAAAACTGTATTTCACCTTCGAGATTATCTCTTTCGCTCCTCATCCGATGCATTCCTGTCTAGTAGTTTAGGTAAACATTCCTCCAGCTACCATGCAAAGGGGCCAGGCCTCGCTGTCCTCATGCAAGTAATTCATAGCCCCGTTACCATGGAATATTCCTACCCCCTCGCATCTAGTGTAGACACTTAGACGCTTGTACACGCACTAACAGTCAGTATAGTCAGTATAGAATAAGATTCTATCCTAAGAGACCTCTCCTTTTGGATAACACAGTTCTTTAAACATAGGATATTAGATATGATTTGGGATTAGGTTGACATAACCCCAGACTTCTGTCTCCACATATAGAGCTAAATGTCAAGTCCCCTTCACCCTCTAGTTGCACGTCAATCACACGTCATGCGGCTGCGCGCGCATCTTTGCCAAACATTTCTGCTGACATTGCAGGATTCTTCTATGGATCCACCCACTTGTGACCTCATGTATAATGACGTTTTCTAGTTACGCCTGTTCTAGTTACGCATGCATATTTTATTTTGCCTTATCAGTTGTTACTCCTACTGCATCTGTTTCACTGTAATGCCTTTTCTATAAAAATGATTACCTGTCAATAATTTATGCTCCTTCCTTCCTGAACTTTCGTGGTGATGGAATAGAAGGCCCACAATTCGAATTGTCTTCCTTTGTATTGGAATAAAGCCCTTTTTAAAACCTCTAATACCACGGATTCTGCCTCTTATATTTACTGAGTTATTCTTAATAGACTTTACCGCATAAAAAATAGTACCGGTAACGAAATATTTACCACAGGCCACCGAAGTCATCTGCGGCGTTCCACAAGGGTCATCGCTCAGCCCCACTCTCTTCAACGTCTACATGAGCCCCCTCGCAACCATCGCACGTCAACACAACCTCAAGATCATCACCTACGCCGACGACACCCAGCTGATCCTCTCCCTCACCAGCGACCCGGATGCCGCCAGAGCCAGCCTACACGAAGGGATGAAAGACGTCGCCGAATGGATAAAGAACAGCCGCCTGAAACTGAACTCAGACAAGACGGAGGTCCTCATCCTGGGATCATCACCCTCCGCCTGGGACGACTCCTGGTGGCCCCCCGCCCTGGGAGCCACCCCCAAGCCAACGGACCACGCACTCAACCTAGGTTTCATCCTGGACTCCTCCCTCTCGATGACCAGACAAGTCAACGCCGTCTCGTCTTCATGCTTCAACACCCTGCGCATGCTTCGAAAGATCTTCCGGTGGATCCCCACCGAGACCAGGAAGACGGTCACCCAGGCCCTCGTCACCAGTCGGCTGGACTACGGGAACGCCCTCTACGCCGGCACCGCCGCCAAACTCCAGAAGAAACTCCAACGGATCCAGAACGCCTCAGCACGACTCATCCTGGACATCCCCCGACACAGCCATATCTCCGGACACCTGAGAGACCTGCACTGGCTCCCCGTCAACAAAAGAATCACGTTCCGACTCCTCACCCACGCACACAAGGCCCTCCACGACCTGGGCCCCAAGTTCCTCAACAGCTGCCTGACCTTCCACAAGCCCACCCGCCAGCTCCGCTCCGCCAGCCTCGCTCTCGCCACCGTCCCCCGCATCCGCAGAGCCACCGCCGGAGGAAGATCCTTCACCTACCTGGCAGCCAAGACATGGAACTCCCTCCCCATCCACCTCCGGACAACGCAAGACCATCTCGCCTTCAGGAAGCAACTCAAGACCTGGCTGTTCGTGCAGTAGCGTACCCCCCCCCCCCCAGCGCCTTGAGACCCTCCGAGTGAGCAGTGCGCTATACAAATGCCTATGATTGATTGATTTGGGTGAGGCAAACAAATACGTTTTCCTCACTGATCTACCAGAACAGAGTGTCTCCTGGCAGAAGGGAACTATATGAGTTAAAAGGACAAACACTGACCAAAGTTGATGCCAAAGACAAATACGTAAAAAAGCGATTACCCCAACATCACACAACTGGTTAGGAAAGGAAGCTGAGCCAAAACGCGGAATCTTTGATTAGAACCACAAAAACCAACAATTAATTTGTGAAACAGTTACTGTTCGGAGAGATAGACTGCTTCTGGTTCTGGGTGACCCGTCGGATCAGGGAGCAACGAGCCGGCCATCGCAGAGTGAGTTACAAGACGGGAACCCCAGATCTGCAATTACAGGGATCAATACCGGGATCCACTGGGAACCAGGACCGCGCAAGGGGTCACGAGGTCCCGCACCGGCCCACAGCGTCAGCAGCCATCAGGGAGCGTGGAGGTATGTAGTGTGCGCCGCCGCAGTCACCGGCCCACTTGTCTCAGCCCCACTCAGCCGCAACTGCTAGGGCCCCAGAGACCAGGGGGTGGGGGGGGAGTCCCTGAGGGGTAGGCAGTAGCCAGCGGCCACCCACGAGACTGCCGGGAACATCCCTCCCCTTCTCCTCCTTCTGCAGCGCAGTGCCAAAAGATAGCTAAAAGCGTCCCGGAAGACCACTGGCACTGCAACAACAGCAGTCTGTGGCAGAGGAAGAGTAACAACAAACCCAGAGCCTCCGACCCCGGAAGCGGGCCGCCAGTGCGGGGTGCGGCCTGTGGGGACAGTAACTAGAAGGACCCAATAGTCTTAAAGACCCCCTGACAGCTGGAGGAAGCCCCTGGAAGACAAGCAGCCAAGAGGCAGCTAGAAGAAAGATGACAGGGGACAGTAAGGGTCCCAATGCCCCAACAGAAAAGAGAGGTGAGGGAGGGAGGGAGAGTCCCTCAAGTCGCCAAGTTAGAGCAGTCAAATTAAAGGTACTCCTCTCGCCACCCAGCAAACACCTTGGTACTCCGAGGCCCCAATAGAGTCCAGGGCTCTGAATCAGCACAGAGCAAGCACAAGGAGGAATGAAACGCCTGCAGTGGTTCCCTCCAGCCACTGATAACCAGGCCCTCCCAATTGGAGGATGACCAACAAGAAGCCTCCCCAGCGCCTTGAATATGTTCCCGCAGGGAAAACCCCTCTGAACCAGGTGTCACCCAGAAACCTAAGGAGCGCACGGAACGCAGCCCAGGGATCCCCCGCCCTGAAGTTGCTTCTATAGACCCAACAACAATTCTCATAACTCAATTTCTATATAAACGCTCCCCCAATGGTGGAAAATCCCCCAATGGTGGAAAATCCCCCCATTTCGACTGAACCATCAGTATGTGCCAAGGCCAGCAACTCGAAGAAGCTCCCTCTAGGGAGCCTCCATAACTGCAAACCTCCCGCAATACAAGACCCACGAACACACATCGGGAGACGCTGGTCTAAATTCTGCCCCATGTCGTACTGCTCCCCTAGAAATGGACATAATCTCGCACAGGACTCATATGCCGACACCAACGCTCCTACATTAGGAAGCCAGGAGCAGATTGTTACAGCTCAAATACATCACCACAACAACTTACTCTGCAGTCTCCCATCCAGCCCAACCCTACAGAGCTCTCAGGTTCTGGACTAAGTAAGACAGAAATGCCTGAGTGTAAACAAGAGCTTGGGTATTTACAAAACTTGGAAACTAAGATAGAAAGAATATTGGAGCTCACCCCAAAGCGGTTCAGAATGGCCAAGGAAACCAGGCTTTCCCCCGTGCTTAGCCAGAGCCTTCAAAACAGTAACTCTATCAACGACTCGGGACCAACCTCAACCAGCTAAATAAATCATTCCACAGCAAGGGCACTACTCTGGCAATCGACCAAAATGGAGCTACAAATTGACCTTCTGTCAACCATTGCACAACGCCTAGTGGATCTGAGCAATAAGGTGGACCTCACTGAGAACAAATTTAGCAATAACAAGGATACTTGGTCCTATACCAGCTCGAGGGCATCACTCATCGACAAATGGGCAACTCTCCCCAAAATTCTAAAGGACCTGGTAGCTTTACTAAAGGGGTCAACAGGGAGCACCACCAATCTGCTGAACAACAGTTGCTCCACACCAACAATAACGTGAGTTGGCTCTCAAACCAACCTGAAAATAATTAACCCTGGCAGCCCCTTAACGAAGCCTGGCAATAAAGTCCCACCCTTGGCTATTAATCCTTCCACCGGCTCATCGAGCCGAAGTCCCAGTCCATGCACCTTTAGGGATAAGTCCACAATTGGCTACATTTTTTTTTCAGATTATCTGGCATCATACTTTAATAACTTTGAAGTGGACAATAGGGATAAGAGCGACCACAGACCGCGGACAGCAACCTTTCAACTAGACGAGAAAGTTGCCCCACAACTGAAAACACTAGGGGACCCAACCAGGGAAGAGCACCATAAAGTCCTGCGCAGAATAAAATGGTCAGCCAACCTCGGCCCAAAACTTATGGAGTGGATTACATACAGAGTTGAACTCTCTAGCAACATGTACTGTCCACCTCCCTGAGCACTGGGAAGCACTCCTAGTGGATTTAAAACAAGCCCTGGGGGCGGACTTGGAATCATCCAGACGCAGGCCACCCTCGCCCATCCACTCCATCCACAAATCAAACCAAGGGGACTATACACAACCAAACGCAGCCTTTCAAAGGCCTTGAAGGCAAGAAGAAAAGGGAACAAAATCTGTACATACATACAATACCAGTCATCCATGCAGAGCACAGAAAGAAAGTCTGGCAGAGACGATCTAAGAAGATTGAGGCAGAATGACTGAATATCTTCACCCTCCTTAAAGAAAGGGGAATTATCCAACTTTGGAAATACATCAACCAACACAGTAACACCGGTCAGACAAAAGGGAATGGAGTGGCAGCCGTTGAGTGGGTCAAACACACAAAACAGTTATACTTTAACCATCAGAACACATCATATACTAATCCTCAACAATCTTCCCCAGCAATACGCCAGGTCCTCAAAATACCTAACATTACAGAGGCCGAGGTAACCGACTTAATAAAAAAAATTAGGACAGATGGTGCCCCAGGACCCAATGGGGTCCCCGCATCAGTGTTTAAAGCCTCACATGCATACTGGTCAGGACAGCTTACACAACTCTTCAAGCATGCCTACGGCACTTCAACAATTCCACTGTCATGGAAAGGTTCCATTCTCTTCCCCATTTATAAAAAAGGGGACTGTACAAAACCAGAAAACTAACGCCTTATTGCTTTCTTAGAGCTAGAAGCAAAAGCATATGCAAGAATACTGCTGAAAGAACTCGAAGCCTGGGCAAAGGACAGTAATATCCTTCCCCTCTTTCAATCTAGTTTTAGGCCTGAAAGCTCCACCATGGATAACATCTTAGCATTGGGTCACCTGTCACACCGAGCTACACAGCCAGCGCAATCACCACTTTTCTGCTGCTCTGTAGAGTACAGCGCAGCATTTGACTGGGTGGATCGAGGGAAACTGTGGGAAAAACTAGGCTCCTGAAGAATCCCCCAAGAGCTACTAAAGGCAATAACAGCATTACATCAGGGGACCCGGGTCCACATAAAGACGAGCCAATCCACTGTTACAGCCAAGATGCTAACTAACAACAGCTTGAAACTAGGCTGTGTCCTCGCCCCCCTTCTCTTTAATCTTTAAACAGCAGATCTGGGGTATACATCCTCACGGTTTCCTATTAGCAGGGGCACTAGGCAGGGATGTGCTCTTTCCCCTCTCCAATTTGCCTTATACATGGAACCCCTAGACCTGCAGATTAAACGTAACCCTCATATAACCGGTGTCAAATTCAGTGGGGACATACATACCATCATTCTATACGCAGACGACATATTAATCTCTCTTTCCGACCCAATTCCTGCTTTGAGATCACTTTTCCTCGAAATGGATTGTTTTGCCTCAGCCTCAGGGTTTAAAATTAACCTGGACAAATCGGAAGCACTCAACCTCTCGTTGTCTCCGCACACCCTACACCGCCTTCAGGAAGAACACTCTCTTCAATGGGCATCAAAATCAGTTTCATACTTAGGGATACACATAAGCCCCACTATCCCATCTACAGTCGATATCAACTACGCTAAATTACGCTCATTTATATGCAAGGAACTGAACCAATGGAAGCATCACCTACTCTCCTGGCTTGGCAGGATAGCTGCTATCAAAATGACTATCCTCCCTCAGAGCCTATATTTATTTCAGACCTTGCCTCTCTGCCCTCCCACTGGCTGGATTAAACAGATTCAGTCTGAGCGTGCACAATTCATATGGCAGGGCCGTAAACCTCGACTTAAACACGCCATAGCCATCCTCCCACCAGAGGAAGGAGGTCTGGGGATCCCTGATATCCAACTTTACTTTTATGCCACACAATTGCAATACTTAGTGGAATGGTACCGCCCAGAATCTGAGAAATGTTGGCTTTTTCAAGACCAGGCCGTGGCTGCCCCACCCCTACAGAGACTGCCATTTCTCCCAAAGCGTCATAGGCCACCCAATCTATATGCATCCTATATCACTCGCACGACACTGAAATCAAATATAATCTAACCACCTTCCTCTCCCCGCTCACTCCATTGTTTGATAACCCAGATTTCCAACCGGGCGCGGAGGCCAAGGCGTTCTCAGCGTGGCAGGCCACAGAGTGTTGATCACTGGGCCACTTATTTGACCTAGACGAAATGATGTCATTCACACAGCTAAAAGCAGAGGCGGAATGTCTGCACTACCTGCAGATTCGCCATTGGGCCCTCCACCCACACGTCAAACCTGGAGCACAACGCTTCTTAACCACCTATGAAAAATGGCTCATCAGCCCGCACATCCGACAGAAAACTTATCTCAGACCTTTATAAAATGATGTTAATAAAGGACAAACATATCTACAAAGCTGGCCGAATGCGTTGGGAGCGGGAGCTGGGCAGATCCCGGTCTCATAAAGACTGGGAGGGTATTTATCACAGGGCCTGACACTCAGCATACCACTCGGGACTCACTGAGACGTTGATGAAACTAGCCACGTATTGGTAGTATACACCCGATTGAATACACCAATATTATCCGAAGCAAAGTTCTGCTTGTTGGAGGGGTTGCGGGAAGGCGGGGACCTTGAGTCATCTTCTATGGGACTGTGAACATGTCCAACTATACTGGAAGCCGGTTCTTGATGAGATAGATACTCACTTAGAAACCCAACTCCCAAGGTTCCCGGCATACATCTTGTTGGGGCTGCCCAATCCCCTCACTTACCCACTCAAATCCAGAAGAGGCCGTCTGATAGCCATTGCAATACTGATACACTGGCGTACAACCCCAATTCCTACCTTCACAGGGTGGCTACACCGCCTGTGGCACGTCTTGGGCATGGAGAAACTAACACTAACGCTAGCTGGCAGAGGATCTGTCTTCAGAGAACTATGGCAACCCTTCATATCTCTTCTTACATCGGAATTTCGTGAACTCTCATGCCCCAGGTACCTGAGACTGCTACGCCTTTCTGATCCACCGCGAGCGGAACCATGAAGTTGCCCAACATTCCGGACGTTCAAGCTAACCCTACACTGTGTATTTCCCTGGTGGACGAGGAAGGGGATGGGGGGAGGAGGGAGGGAAGTATAAATTTCACATATTGTTAATTGTTCATTTATGAGCCGCTCAGCTCTTATCACTCTTATGTCCATATTGCGAATGCTTAACACTAGCTGCATTGCATTGCTTGTCTAGAGCGGTTGGTTTTGTTACATGTTGAAGAAAATTCAATAAAAGATTTAAACCATCAACAGCAGACCTGGGCAAAGCCTTGGAAGGCGCATATTTACTAACACCAAGATTGGGGAAAGTGCTGTTCCAAATCCTTCAGTATGCCCACGAAATTGTAATAATGGATCACGCGCGGACTGGTTTACAGAAAGCCCTTAATGCTCTCTACAGGTATAATCAAAAGAACAACCTCATGGTGAACTAGGAGAAGACCAAGATAGTAAGATAATTATCTTTGGGAAGTACCAAAGAAAGAAAACTCAATGACGCCTAGGTTTCCTGCAAATTAATACATGCACGAGCTACAACTTGCAGGTATCACGGGCTTAGACACTGCAGAGAAGTCTCAAAACTGTGCTTCTCCGCCAACACAGCACAAACTACGGCCAGACAAGGGACATTTATAGATGCAATTCGGGCTGCAGTGACAAATACCATTAAAGCCACAAATTACAACTAGTTGGCTACCTAGCTTGAGTGAGAATAATTAAATGGCTTGCACAGCAAAATAACAGTCCTGCACCCACAATATAATCAGAGCCCTGCCTCGGATTTCTCCCAACACAAATCTCAGGCACACATGGGTACTAAAACGATCAAGACTAGAAGATTAAAAAAGCACGTCAGACAAGTCAACCCATGCACCCTGCTACGAATTGAGGAAAATAATGTTATTTTAAATGTTTAGTCATAATCAACGGTGAGACAGCTGACATGAAGGTTTTATTTAGCACTGTAAACAAACATTAATTTATTGGGTAAAGGGCCCACCTAAAGGACGAGCAAACTGGGTCCCGAGACGTAGGTGCCATCCACTAGCACTAGCACTTTAGTTCCAGCTCGGACTATTGCTGTTACGATTTTTACAGATTTTAGCGAACCTAGTTACCCCAGTTGGAGTATGCATGGCAGTTATGAATTCAAAAAACAATTCCCTTGGAAAATGAAGTATATTGTAATGATTTTAATTAATTGAACAATAAAAGAATCAGACAATCAGACACTAACAATTAATGGGTATAAGATCAGAACAGAGGCTGTTGCAGTACGAATAATCAGAGCAAGAAATCTTAATTTAATAGAAAAAATATTTAACAATGCTGTGCAGAATATCTTCGCGAATCTACAAACCCACTGAAGGACAGTATCAAGCAGCTCACAGAGCGCCCCCCCAAATGATAGAGACAAGGTCGAAATTCTCTTTCCTAAGCATCAGAGATCTGAAAGCAGGGGGTGGAGCTTATCTTGCATTAATATTGATAACGGGACAAGGGATGCAGGAAAAGTAGAGGAGAGTTGTACTTTTCTCTTTTATGCAATTATTTAATGACTGTAATTAGAATAAAACATCAAGTGCTATACATTGTATAAAAGATAACTGGGAAAATAGCTGACACCTAAGTGCCTTAAGAAAAATAATTAGTTATGTCATAAGAGAGACCATCCATTTCTACACTTCAAAACAGAGTTAAAAAAAAATATTTTTCTACCATTTATGAGTTTGTGATCTTGGCAGCCAATCGTAAAGTATGTTTAACACATTCTTTTTCTGTTAATATTGGTGATTTTGTAATGATATGCTTTGATGTCTGCCTGCATTACGGTCTAAGCACAGAACATTTTTTTGGGTGGTATACCATGGCTAGCGCCATGCCCAAGAACATGATAGGCACAGCTTTTGGCCGTGCCCAGTGAGTTATAAGAAATGGGTGCTAAATGTCCAGCCCCTAATCCCAGTAGCCAATTTCAGCCTCATCTTGCATCCAGGAACTATGGCTTCAGTAGCAGGTGGGCTTAGTCTGTGCCAGCTACACCAGTCCTGAGCACCCGCTGGTAGCTTGGCACAGAGAAGTAAAGCTTAACTTCGATGCAATGCGTAAGGTATTTGTGTAACACTTCAAACAGTAAACAGTGAAAACACCACATGAAAATATTCAGCACCAGGTTAGAAAAACAGAGTTTAATTTAATAAATAAAACAAGATCAAAATGACAAGAATCTAATACGGAGAACTTGAGATATTGAATTTCAATTGTTTTTGGTAACAATAGATCTAAGAAACAAAAAGTGCTGGACCCGGACAAAGTCAAAAGGTCAGGCCGATCACATTGGAGTGCGGGCCAGATACAGGCACCCAGTTAGGCCCACTGAACCAAAGTACCTTAATTCTGGTTGTGGTGCACTTGCGTGGATCCGCGTCGCACAGCCAAGGTGATGCGCCGGTTCTGAGATGCGGCGAGGGTGCGGGCCGAGGTCCTTATGCATTGTTGTCGAGGATCCTGTCGATGGGGCTTGCGATGTGAAGTCTGGTATCAAGGATGTGAGGAACAGAGGCAATGAGTCAGTTCCAATGAGTGCCGAAGATGCCATGGGGAGGATCGGCATTATTGTTGAGGCTGCCATTGACGAGGGGTGCGAGGAGCTTGTGCCGGGTAGAGTGTCGCCACTGGTGGTTCCAAATATGATGCATCAGTCCAAGATATGGGAAGCTGAAGTGATGCAAGTATTTTGCGACAGGTCCAATCCACGCAACAGCAGCAATGTGCTGGTTCTGCTTATAGATGTGTCTCAGCCAAGGAGATACGTCACTGCTGCTCCAGGATTCATCTCTCAGCAGAGGAAGCATCGGTTTCGCTGGAGATACACCTTAGGCCTACTCCGAAGGGTACAGGACTGGGGTGGCACTACTTGGTAGGGCAGACTTACAAATGGCAGAGTCTAGGTGCAGAAGCAGGTTGGTAGGAGGTCTTTTATGTCCCTGAGACTTCAGATCAGGAGGGCAGCCAACTAGCCCCTTGGAGTCACTCTGGGTTCTGGGCTCAAGTGATGCAGGCACAGTCCTTCGCATCCAGGCAGGGGGCAGTAGGTCAGCACAGCAAAGCAGGAGTCCAGCAATGCAGCACTTCAGTGGAGTGGCAGTCCTTCTGCAGCACAGCAGTCCTTTTTCCTGGCAGACTATCCACAGGTCGGGAAGTGTAATAAAATAGAGGTGTCAGAGGTCCAGTTGTGCCTTTGAAGTGGGGGAGACTCCAAAGACGTGCCTTTGAAGTGCACAGAGGTCCTCCCTTCCTGCCTTAGCTCCAGACTCACTTTGAGGGGGTATGCAGCCATTTGTGTGGGCACAGGACACAGCCTAGGCAGGTGTAAGTGAGGCTGGGTCCAGTTCTTCCCTCCCATCCTCCCAGGATGGCGCATCAAATCACACCTAAGCTCCCGTTGTGTATGGCTTTCTAAAGGGAATACACAAAACACAACTTTTACCCTTCCCAGACATGTGATCAGAAACAGGCAGCAGGCACAAAATGGCTAAAATAAGAAAATGCCAACTTTCTATAAAAAGGCATTTTTAGAATTGCAATTCAAAATCCGACTTCATCATAAGTTGGGATTTTAAATTGTGATTCCAGAGACACCAAACTCAAAAAGTCCATCCCCTACAAATTGGGGATTCCACTTGTAAAATGTAATAAGGTAATCCCAATTTTATCCTATGAAAGAGATAGACCTTGCATTAGTGAAAAAGGATTTAAGTGTGTTTTACTACCAGGGCATGTATTAAAAGTACATGTGCTCATGTCCTACCTTTTAGATACATGGCAACCTGCCCTCTGCGTTGTCCAGGGCCTACCTTAGGGATGATTTACATGTATAAAAAGGGAAGGTTTGGGCCTGGCAAAAGGTGCCAGGTCAACATGTCAGTGTAAACTGCACACACGTGCTCTGCAATTACAGGCCTGAGACATGGTTGGGGGCTACTTAAGTAGGTAGCACAATCAATGCTGCAGGCCCACTAGAAGCATTACATTTACAGGCTCTGGTATGTAATGCTTCTAGTGGGCCTGCAGCACTGATTGTGCTACCCACTTAAGTAGCCCCCCAACCATGTCTCAGGCCTGTAAGTGCAGAGCCTGTGTGTGTAGTTTACATGTTACCATGGACTTATAAGTAAATTAAATATGGCAATTGGAAATGAACCCAAATTACCATGTTCAGGGGAGAGAGCACAAGCATTTTAGCACTGGTTAGCGAAGTTAGAGTCTTTATACCAGTAAAACGTGGTCAGAAAAAGGGAGGAGGCACAAAGTTGGAGAGAAGACCACACCAAGGCTGTCAGGTCGAAAATCAGTGAACATAGTGATTTCACCGGTTATAATTGAGATATAAAAACTGAAAAAAAGAAGTTGTCTAGTTTTGGCTCCTGTCACCACCTCCAATCTACCACATCACAAATCCTTATTTTATTCTGTCTGAGTTTGACTCTGGGTGTCGTAAGGTGCCACGATAACTAGGCAATTTCACAGATTGTGCATGTATGAATGTATATATATATGGTGTTTCTATGGTGTTTCTATTGAATGAACCTAGACAGATGGCAGTGGAAACTGTACATGGTGACACGCAAAAAGTCAACGAGTGGTAGGAGAAATAGATGGGTTGACAGTTAAAACATTATAATGTAATGTTCTTTAAAGAGGTGAGTCTTCAACTCTTTCTTAAATTGGAGCAGCATTGGGGGGGTCCTGATGCATATGGGCATATTGTTTCATATCCTTTGCATTGATGGAAAAGGCCTGTTTGCATATTTTTTCTTTTTTACACTTCCTAGTCTGCAATTTGATGGTGTCATGGCTATCGATGTGCCAAGAACCTCCAGAGAGAGGGAGCTTGTTTGTAACATAATTGGGGGTGCTGGTCGTGATAGCTTTGTAAATGAGGCAGCTGGTTTTGAAGATGGTGCGGGCGGCAAGAGGAGCCAATGGAGATCTATCTGGATGGGGGTGACATTATCATATTTCTTCAGGCTTTGGATAAGACGCGTTGTGGTGTTTAGGATGCCCTTAAGGGGTGCCAGTGTGTAGTCTGAGAGGCCATGGAGCCTAATATTTGAAATCTGGAAGAGGACAAAATCAAGGTGGAATCTATCTTTAGCCAAGATTTACGGAAAGCAGTATGTTTTGTTTTGGTGAATTGTTTGCAAGAATATGAGAAAAAGAGTGTTAGAATACAGAGCAGAGGGTGTGAATCGGTTCATATGTGAAACTGTTTAAGACTATATCTGATGCAACTATTGAGAGATGGATCAGGGTTGAGGAAGCAGGAGCGAATATGGAACTATTTGGAGCACATTCAATGAGAGGAACAACGGTGACCAAGTCTTTCTGGGCAGGAGGTAGACTGGGAGACATTCTGAAAGCAGCTGACTGGTTTAGGGCTTGTGAATTTGCCATACATTACCTATGGCCTGCGGATCATGTAGCAAACATGAATTTAGGGGGCTTTAACATGCATAATACTATTCTCCAGTTTTGCAATGAAATGACGATTCTCCAGTATTTATGAAAAGAGAATTTGGGTTTCATTAAAGACACAGAGGCCAGCATTATCCTGCCCTCCTCCCCTGTATGCGTAAGCATTTAAAAAAAAAAAAAAAAAAAAAAAAAAAGGATTTTAATGAAATGTATAGTTTAATTGTTAAGACTTGGACGTTGGGCCTTTACAGGTCAGTTATACTGTGCTGTTTTTATATTTTCCTATCCGAATATCTGCCACAAAGAGAAAAGAAGAGAAAGTGATTCAGTGAGTTGGGTATTGCAAGATGGGCTTTCAAATTTGTGGAGACCCACATATGAAAGAGGATGAGGATTCTAAGTCAAGAGAATATATAAGACTGTCTGAGTTCTAAATCTGCAGATTGTTTGGTTTTATGATGTCACGATAATACTTTGTAGTGCTGCAGGTATGGCATTAAAAAGAGTTTAGGCATAATAAACAAGTTACTTACCTTTGGTAACGCTTTTTCTGGAGGATACAGTATCTGCCTGTGGATTCCTCATCTTGTGAATATCCCCTGCGCCAGCAACATTTGGAAACTTTTGTAGCACTCCATGCCGATGAGGTCGAAGACGACGTCACAGAGACACGGCTCCGCTCGCGACTCCGCTGACGTCACCGGATCCATAGGAAGACCTCGTCGGCATGATGACGTCAGTTCCGCCCTTTTTTCCGTGCCTTCGAGGCACACGGGCGGACTGACAGCAATATATACATAGCGTATGCAGTACATAATATACAAAGCAACACACACAGTGTGGAGATTAAATAGGAAGGCAAAAGAAATAACACACTGCCTTTGACAGTAACAAATACATTTTGAAACACCATCATTAGAAATTTAGGTATACAAGGGTGGACAACGGGGAGGCGGGTGGGTCAGTGAGGAATCCACAGGCAGATACTGTATCCACCAGAAAAAGCGTTACCGAAGGCAAGTAACTTGTTCTTCTGATGGATACATCTGCCAGTGGATTCCTCACCATGTGAAAAGATTCCCACAGCAGTCCCACTCCCTGAGGAGGTTGTCCACCCTTCTGTACCAGAAAGTCCTGAAGGACGGAACGAGCAAAGTGACCGTCCCTCCTCACCTCGGAATCCAAGCAGTAATGCTCCGCGAAAGTGTGCCGGAGGCCCAAGTTGCCGCTCTACAAATGTCCTCCACAGGAACACCTCTAGACAAGGCAGATGTAGAAGACTTTGCTCTGGTAGAATGAGCCCTTATACCCTCTGGAGGTTCCTTACCGGCCAAAGAGTAACAGATATTGATGCACAAGATAATCCATCTGGAAAAAGTGCGCTTGTGCACCGCTCTGCCTTTCCTGCAGCCAGCAAAGCCCACGAAGAGCTGGCTTTCCACTCGAAAGTATTTAGTCCTATCAAGGTAGAAGCTCACCGTCCTCTTAGGGTCCAAGCGGTGAAGCCGCTCCTCCTCCTTGGAAGGGTGAGGGGGAGGATAGAAGGTAGGAAGGGTAATGGACTGCCCCAGATGGAAAGGAGTTACCATCTTTGGCAGAAAGCAGCCCTGGTCCTGAGTACCATTCTTTCAGCATGAATAGTCAAGAACGGGGGCTTTGAACTCAGAGCTTGAAGCTCACTTACCCTCCTTGCCGAGGTAATAGCAATGAGAAACACTGTTTTAAAAGACAATAGCCTTAAGGGACACTTGTGGAAGGGTTCAAAGGGAGAACCCATCAAGTAAGTTAAGACAAGATTTAAGTCCCATTGAGGCACAATAAAAGGAGTAGGCGGAAACTTGTTAGTAAGGCCCTTAAGAAATCGTAAAACAATAGGCGATTTAAACAAAGACGGCTGATCCGGCAAGCAAAGGAAAGCCCCACAGTGGCTACAGAAAAGCCTTGCTGAGCAAGAGAAAGAGCCAACTGAAGGCTGTTGGATAAACGAGCCCTCAAAGGGTCAATAGACTTCTCTCCGCACCAAATAACAAATTTAGACCACCCATAGGAATAGATAGATTTGGTGGAATGACGTCTGGCAGACAAAATTACATCTACCACATCAGGCGGGAGAGAAAAAGAATTCAGGTTGCCCCGTTCAATCTCCAAGCATGAAGGTGTAAGTTCTGGAGGTGGGGGTGTAGAACCTGCCCCTTCGACTGCGAGAGGAGGTCTGCCCTCAGAGGGAGACGGAGCGGAGGGCACGAGGAGAGGTGGAGAAGATCTGTATACCACACCCTTCTTGGCCAATCCGGGGCGATCGATATGACTTGGGCCCGGTCTTGGCGAATCTTCCTCAGAACCCGAAGAATCAAGGGTATAGGAGGAAACGCGTAAAGGAGATGTGAGTCCCATCTCAACTGAAACGCGTCCCCCAAAGCTCCCTGCATCGGATACTGGAGACTGAGAACTGCCGACTGAGACTGTCTGCACGCACGTTCAGAACCCCGGCCAGATGATTTGCCATCAGAAAAATCCGATGAACCTGAACCCAGGACCAGAGACGCAGAGCCTCTCTGCAGAGACAATGCGACCCCACTCCTCCCTGCATTGCGGTAGTGTTGTCTGTCAGGACTTGAACCGACTGACCGCGAAGGGAAGGGAGGAAGGAATGAGTGCCAAACGTATCGCCCGCAATTCCAAAAGGTTGATGTGAAGCAACCTTTCCTCTGGAGACCAAAGACCCTTGATCTCCAGATCCCCCAGATGCGCACCCCACCCTACAGTGGATGCATCTGTTATCACTGTGGCCACCGATGGAGGTAGATGGAAGGGCTTTCCTTGAGACAGATTGCCCTCCACGCTCCACCAAGACAGATCTGCTGCAGCGTCTCTGGAGATCCTCACAGACTCCCTTAGATCTCCCTTGTGCGGATACCACTGCCTGCGGAGTCACCACTGGAGGGCCCTCATGTGCCAGCATGCATGGTTGACCAACAGAATGCAGGAAGCAAACAGACCGAGCAGACGAAGGACCTTCAGGACTGGAACGACCGCTCCATTGTAAAACAAGGGAATCATTTCCTGTATGTCGAGAATCCTGTGTGGAGGTGGGAATGCTCGACACACAGTAGTGTCCAGTACTGCCCCTATGAACAGGTTGCGCTGAGAGGGCACCAGGTGAGATTTGGGCACGTTTTCGAGAAACCCAATTTGTACAACAGCTGGGTTGTATACTGCAGATGATGAAGCACCTTCTCTGGCGACTCCGCTTTGATCAGCCAGTCGTCCAGATAGGGGAAAACTGGAATCCCCGACGTCCTGAGATGGGCTGCCACCACTGCCATCACCTTGGTGAAGACTCGAGGTGCAGTAGTAAGACCAAACGGAAGGACCGCAAACTGATAATGTTGCGACCCTACCGTAAAACGGAGATACTTCCTGTGCGACTTCAGAATGGGGATGTGGAAATACGCATCCTGCAAGTCGATGGACACCATCCAGTCCTCCTGATGCAGGGCTTGAAGGACCTGCGCAAGGGTGAGCATCTTGAACTTCTCTTGCTTCAGAAAAAGATTCAAGATCCTGAGGTCCAGGATTGGACGCAACATGCCATCCTTCTTCGGAATCAGGAAATACCGGGAGTAGCATCCCTGACCCCTTTCCTGCTCGGGAACACCTCTATCGCACCTTTTTTTAGAAACATTAGGACCTCCTCCTAGAGGAGAAGAAGATGGTCCTCCGAGCAAGCACCTTGGCAAGGAGGGTAATTTGGAGGGAATTCCCAAAAGGGAAGGGCGTACCCATTTTCTACAAGATCTAGAACCCAAAGGTCTGTAGTAACCGATTCCCAATCTTGTAGAAAATGGGTAAGCCGGCCCCCCACAGGACCAGCATGATCCAGAATGGTGCATCTAGGGCTGCTTTGCAGTGTTGGGAGGGACGTAGGAAGAGGAGGAGGAGAGCTGCCGACCTCGAGCACGACCTCTGATCCTGCCCCTGTAGCTCTTATACAGAGTGTTCTGTTGCTGTTGTTGCTGCTGCTGCTGGGGCTGCCTGTAAGTCTGAAAGGACGATCTTCCAAAGCCCCTGTACCTCCTAAACGAACCCCTAGACTGAGTCTGCAGACCCAGAGATTTGGCCGTGGCTTTACTCTCTTTAAATCTCTCCAGTGCAGCATCAGTTTTCTTACTAAAAAGACCAGAGCCGTCAAACGGCAAGTCCAGGAGCGTTGCCTGCACATCAGGGGAGAACTCAGATGACTTGAGTCACGCACCCCTCCTTGTGGCAACAGAAGAGCCCATAATCCTAGCGACAGAATCAGCAGTATCCAGGCCGCTCTGGATTACTTGACGTGCAGCCGCCTGAGTGTCCGATAGCACCTCATTAAAGTTCAGTCTATCCTCCTCTGACAGTTTTGGGGCCAGTTGATTCGCTGAATCCATTAGAGCATGGATATTTCGCCCCAAAAGACCGGTGGCATTTTTCGATTTTAAAGCCATATTGGCAGAAGAGAAGATTTTCTTGGCTGACTGGTCCAATTTCTTTGCATCCCTGTCACTAGGGACTTGGGGAAAAGCACCTGAAGATCTTTTGGAACAGGGAGCCTGACCCACCAGACTCTCCGGAGAAGGATGGGAAGTCAGAAAGTCTGGGTCTCCTGGAGCCGCCCTATATCTCCTTGCAACAACCTTAGAGACCGTAGGAGCAGAGAAGGGCTTACGCCATACTTCAATGACCGGTTCAATAATGGCGTCATTAAATGGAAGTAAGGTCTCCGATACAGAGGAAGGAGAATGTAAAACCTCTGTGAGGATGTTCGGTTTAAACTCTGCAGATGGTAACTGCAGATCCAGAAGCTCAGCCGCTTTTTTAATAACTGAGTGGTAGGGTGCCACATCTTTTGAAGGAGTAATCTCCCACTCAGGTGACAAGTCCAGGCCACTAGCCTCTTTCAACTCCTCAAAGAGATCATCTGATTCCATGAGCTCACCTTCTTCCACTTCTTCCATCTGGTACCTTTGTTCCTCTAGTACCCTTTGAGCTTCCCTCCTGGATCTGATTCTCACAACAGGAGTCGGCAGCGCCGTAAACGAATCCGACGGAGCCGGAGCCGGCGTCGAACCCGGATTCAGAGGGGCAGCCAGAGTCGAACGAGGTCGAACCGGCGCCGGTGAAGATGGAAGCGGCGTCGATGTCCTCAGCGCCGGTAAAGGCCAAGACGGCCTCGCCAGGAAAAATGGCATAAAGGGAGCTTGAGGATAAGCTTGAGGAACTCCCAAGTTGAAAGCCATTGGACCAATGGGACCTGAAGGCGCACCAGAGGGGTACAAAGCTCTGGAAAAGACCCCATACATCGCATTTAAATAATGCGTCGGATATTGACCTGAGCCTGGAAATGAAGGATATGGCTCAGGCTGAGGCATCAGCGGACTCAGGCCGATCGGCGTTCACGGTGGAACCAGTGGAGTCGAAGACTCGTCCGGAGCCGGAACTTCCTCAACTGGAACCGGAGATGGAGCCGGTGTCGGAGATGGGGCCGGAGCCGGAGAATGCTCCGGTGAAGCTCCAGACGATGTCAGGCCAATAGGAGAATCAGGAACAGAGACAGGAGAAGGAGACACAAAGTCCTTATGACGTCGAGAAGGTGAGGTCGATCTCGAAGCCGCATCCCTGTCCGAGCGATGTTGAGATCCATGCCTCTTCTTTTTCTTGGGTTTCTTGGACTTGGAAGCAGGGCCCGACGTCGACTTCGACGCCGACCTAGATCTTCTTCAACCTCTTTGCTCCTTTTTTCATCCTGGCAATGAATAACTTGGCCTCCCTTTACTTCAGAGCCTTTGTGCTCATCTTGAGGCAGCAAGAACATCCTTCGACATCATGATCCGATGAAAGGCACCAGACACAGTCCTCGTGCAGATCCGTAATCAACATGTGCTTACAAAGGCTTAAACCTGGACTTCTTAGTCGACATCTTCAGCTGCAGACAAGAAGAAAGAGAGATACCAGCAGGAAAACAAAGTATCCAGCTAAAGCTACAGAGAGAGTCCCCGAAAACCGTTAGCGTCGACGGCGCGGAAAAAAGGGAACTGACGTCATCACGCCGACGAGGTCTTCTTATGGATCCGGTGACGTCAGCGGAGTCGCGAGTGGAGGCGTGTCTCTGTGACGTCGTCTTCGACCTCATCGGCGTAGAGTGCTACAAAAGTTTCCGAATGTTGCTGGCGCAGGGGATATTCACAAGGTGAGGAATCCACTGGCAGGTGTATCCATCAGAAGCTACTCTTCGGTCCTGTAACGAAATTCAGAACTAGAGTCCTAGAGCACAATGGTTAGGTCACCATTGAAGACCATCTCCAATCAACGAATAAATACATGTGTATGTATCAGACAAAATCCCTAAATCTTTTGGGATTTCTTGTTTTTTTCTACTTCCCAACTCTTTGATTTCCATTCTCCATCTTAGTTTCAGTGCTTACAAAGAAAAAGTGCCAAGGCCCAATGATTAGCTGAGAAACCCGTGACTGGCCCTATTGAACATCTGCTAGCTAACACCAAAGCTGTGTAGTCTCGTTCCACTTCATTCTTCTTTCACCCACCACTAGAAACTCCCTGCCCCTTCTGCTCACTTTTGCAGCTTCCTGCTTTCTCTCTTTATCATAGGTTTTCCTTCTTTCTCTCCCTCCCACTTGCCTGCTTGTTTATTTTTCAGTCTCTTGTTTAAGGGTCAAAGTCTGATGATGAAAAATAAGTGTCGGTCTCCAAAAATGAGTGCAGGTCGACCCCACCTACAACCATCAGCTAAAATTAACTACTCACATTTTTCCTTCTTGGATGCCTCCTGTTTTATTCATACCCAATCTTCCACTTTGAAAGAGCCAGGTTTTGTCTCTTTTTAAATGCTTCCCTCGATACTTCTTTAGTCTCACAAGCACTCTGCTCCTTATCCTTCCCTGACTGACCTGTCTCACACTAGTTCGGTCCATACATGGTGGATAAACTTTTGAACAGGTTACACATCCCTAAGAAAGCAAAAAGGCGACTTTCTTATCATGAAGTGCGGTGTATTACACAATATGTTCTTTATCTCTTCCTTCCCATTCAAATTACTACATACCACCAGCGAACTATCATTAAGTAGATAACTGAATGGTTCGACCAAGTCATTGTCTCGTGGGTGATATAAAGCTGTGCATATAATGATGTGGAATACCATGAACACTCAAATATTCACTCATTGAAACAAACTATGGATGATTGTCCGTTACGAACTCTTCCGGACAACTTTATCTTGCAAGAATTCCCACTAAAAACTCTATCACGTCCACTGACCTCATGTCTCTCACTAGTTTGACTTCTGGCCATTTTGAAAAATAGCCAACTATCATTAAAGCATACATGCCTCGCAATGCAGGACAATTATAGGGACAAGTTATGTCCACCCATTATGTTCAAGCTTCTGCAAAAGCCTGTGTGGATAAATACTCCACACAATGGGCGATGCCATCACTACTTGTGATTTTCCAGAACTGTTACATGCTACACAATTCCTCACAAACCTCCCATAATTTTTACCCCTATCCAGCCACCAGAAATTGGCTCTTGTCCTACTTTTCATTGCAGATGTGATACCGTGCCCTTCTTGCAAAAGTTCTTGCAACTTCCATCTGAAGCCAATAGGAACCATCAACTTGTCAGCTCTTATAATCAAATCAGATAGCTCTGACCATGCTAGCTAATAGTTTCCATTCTCGGGCATCTCATGAATCTCAACTGGGCTGACCTTTCAAAATGGACTTATTAATTGCCACCAAACCATTTTCTGTTTCACCAAATCCATTGTGCTTTGATGGTTAATGCAACATACTGACTTGCTGTCTCTCTGCCCACCACGTTTCATAGACAGCCATCTTCCTGCCCTTTTGAACTGTCCTATTTTCTTTCTGTATCTCTGTATAGTAATAATAACCCGGTATTTGTAAAGCGCAAACTAATCACCCCTAACGGTCTCAAGGCGCTGGGGACCGTCGGGAAGATTAAGCAAGCTATTGCCTAGAGTCACATGGTGCTGGGCTGAGCTGCCGCTGGGGACTGAACTGTGAGGACCGTGCACTGGAGTCAGCCGACCTGGCCGCTGCGCCACACCTATCTATCTCGTTTTGCCTGACCCTGACCTGCACTGCTTCCTTTTCGTTGCAAACCCCTTTTCACTGACCCTCCCACTGCCCATTTTCCACTTAGTTCTGCAATACCTTCACATGTCAAAACATACTATTGTTTTTTATAATTTTCATTCATCATTTATACTCACTGGAAGCAACTTGTGGTTTTCAGGAAGGGTGTTGGCCAAGTTTTCTAGTCCATCATAGTCTTCTAACATATAGTAACATTCAGCCAAACGTTCTTGGTTTCTTCCTTGCACATAATACTGCACAGCATTTACCCTAATAACAAAAGCAGATTTTTAAAGTGAACTATCTTAAAAAGGCAAGTTGGAGGTTTTAAAATACTATAATTGCAGCAAAACTGTTTTGCAAACATGCTATTAACTGTGAATGTTACTTAAGAGTATATTTGTTTACCTTATTAGAGGATATTTAAAAACCTAATGTGTATTTTAACCACTCATATGAAGGAGCTTTCAAAAGATCGATTTTTGTCTGCATCAAAATAGTAGTAACTGAAGATGGTAAAAGATTCACTAGACAAAATGGCTTTATGAATGCAACTCAATTAATGAACCATTTCATGAAGAGTTACAGTAATCGCTATGAGAACAAGGCAGAGCACACTTTAAGAAAACCTTGATGGTGGCATGAAAAGGACTACGTTTTCCTTCTCCCACACAGAATATTTTGGATTGTCGATGAAATACCACATTCTTTATTATTTAGTCAAGGATTAGAATCCATTAACCTGTAATTTTTTTAAAAATCATATTTTACCTCAAACTGATGGCAGGAACAGACCCACCCATACCTTTATTAAGCTTTCACAAGCATCCCACACACATCACAAGCCATCAGGAGCAAACACAAAACCACCCACGTCAAAGAAAAAAAAAATGCTGCTGAAAAGAGCTTTGCAGGAAAAGTGCTTAAACAGACTCACTGTTTTATCCGCCCAATCAAGATACTGGTTCAAATAGTTTATTCCTGATAATGGTCCACTAAGGTACAGAATACTCAACTGAAAGGGTATATGCAAAGCAATTTGCGAAAGGAGTGATGGTTTGCTTTCAGTTAAAGTAATGTAGTTTAATTTTTTGTCTGCTAGATAAGTCATAGAAGGAAATATGTCTTCAAAATTAGTGTCAAGGAAGACCAAGTTGTCATTCATCTCACCTGATATAAAAAAGAATGTAGCCAATCATCATGTTGATTAAAGACAAGAGGGAAATATATATATATATACATACATACATATATATATATATATATATATATATATATATATATATTTATTCAATATCTAGACCCCAACGCAGACATTCCTAAATACTGCTGTGAGCGGAGTGGTAAGCTGAACTGCATAACTTTTTAATTTATTATGGAAATGCAAAAAAGGCAAGAATCTTATTGAAACAACTGAGATAGCATAAGAACTTGGGATGAGCCAATTTAGCAAAATGTGTGACTTAACACACTGCCTTCAATATCCACCTTGGCTCCCTTTGCATCTCAGTCCGGTGTATCAGATTCTTATTACTGGTTGGCCATAGAACACTCACCAATGTCAATCACATCAATACTTACCAAATGCTAATTGGTTGCTCCACTGCCAACAAAGATCCACATTAGACACAGCTAATGTCGAACCCCATTACAGAGTAAAACTATCAACAAGCATAAAGAATTCTAATATGGCATCTTTGCAGAATAGTAAAAAATTCGAATTTAAGGATAAACATTCATATGGAAGAAAAGGGAATCCAAAGAGTCACCCCTGTCCTGTGCCAGTTTGCAGAGACAAGTTGGCATGGGCAGTCTGGAAGGTAATAAATTCTTGAAGTTGAAGGTAGTAGCCTCCCAGTTGGGCAGTCTTACTAAACAAGACCTTTCCAATCTATTTCCATAACTAAGAAAGCTAGGGCACAATGTGTCTAAAGAGTACAACATTCTAAGACCCCCTTCCCAAAAATGTATAATTGTAACACAAAGATAATGGGAAGAATGTGATTAGCACAGTCATAACCCCTTTTATCTAGGCATATAACCGCTGATATGAAATTCATTGTTTACTAAAACAGGTACTGCTGGTCTAGTCCCCAAAAAATGCTTGGTATGACCCAGGTCTCATATGTGATCATTTTTTTCTGGCATAACAGGCAATCCATGAAAGAACTCTCTCTTAGGTTACATAAATGTATGTGGAGACGTGCATACACCCCTTATGATAAAATGCCAACTGCTACTTATCTAATGCAAATATTCCGAAAATGGTATGCATAGTATATATTTCTAACATGTTGTTAAATGTGTGCTATGAATAATAACGTGTTTTACATGTTTATGAAAATATACCTGTCATTCATACATTGAGAGCAATTTACATTGTGTACTTTGCCTATGCTTTTCAGAAACATGACAATTTAAAGGGTACAAGCTAATGTACACTTGAAGGGGAATGTTACGACTTTGGTTTGCTGTTGATTGAATTTACCTCCATGTTGATAACTCAATAAAAAAATGTACCCAAAAAAACTATAGATGCAAAATAAATTATATTTGCCTAAAGTTCACAAACAAACGCTCACCATTTAATGTGTATACTGATATGGGAGCATTTGTTCTTATGTCACTAATGAGCTTTAATTGACATCATCCAGAACCAAGACTTCAAACTCAGCAATACAAGGGAGAGTGACAGAATTAATCCCTTAAACTACGACAAGAAGTGGGCATCCTGAGGAAGACCCAATAATGTATTCTCTCTTGTACAGAATGCAAGAACTAGTACTGATAATCAGTGGAAAATCACCAATAATCTAAGCACTCCTCGTGTACCCAGATGGTATAAAATGGAAATTGGCTAGCATTACTGCAAAGGGTTGGACCTTGAGAGTATCCTAATGGAGGGGTACATATGTTTGGCACTGTCTGTGCTAAACAGTACACTGACAACAGCTTTGAGAAGTAGGCTACTGTCTTGCTACGAGATATAAGCAGGTTTCATGAAGGTGAGAAGGTATAAAAAACACTTTTCTCTTACCACCCACTGCCACAAATAACTGATTAAGGACAGAAATGAAATAACTGTCACCCAAAAGCCTAAAGTCAGTTGCAATTAGTATAACAAATTAAAAAACACTGAAAGCAAACCGTTCTTTACACCAGAGAATGGCCTCCTACAATATCGCTACTAAAAATATAAAAAGTGAAACAGAAGCAAAACTGGTGTTTAGAGAAGAGAAGTATGGCCTGTACCCTATGAAGGATCCATGGTTTCTCATTTCTTCCTATTGTGGGGTTCAAGTAGCTGTGAGTCAGATATACGCTACTTTGGTAGTGGAGTGGGAGCTGAGGGGGTCAAAAAGTGAGATGTAATTCAGTCACTTCGACAACAGGTCATAAACAACAGTGTATTCCTTTACTATTCACCTCAGCATATACTTCAGATGAACACACATCCAAAAGATGCAAAGGCTCTGTAATGAGTCTTAAAGAACCACATAGCCCTATCCAGGAACAACTAATTTCTAGGACATAAAAAAAAGAAAACTGACTGTTAAGACTGATAGCAATTTCCTGAAAAAACACTGGATACATTCACCCAGGCCTTTACACTAATGTTGTGTTGTAATGATTGTACTGTATTGTTTTACTCTGTGAGTCGCGTGGTGTCATGCGACTCACAGCCTTATTGTAATGCTTTCTCTGACCATTCTCGAGTGTTGCCGCTAAGCTGTTGAGGTTTCCCCAGTAATGCCACTCCTGGCGTTGGACTCCTGGCAGCTGGACGGCTACGGTTGTGGGTGTACGACTTACCAGAATAAACCTACTTCAAATCAATCCTGCCTACAGTGTGTATGTCTACAACAACTTGGCGACGTGTGGGATCTTTTCCGCACCCACCGCCATATGCTGCCGCCGTTCTTGTCATTTCACGAGAGAAGCTTAATACAGCCTTCTACATTTCAGAAAATCCAGCGCAACTACTTAAACTTGGCCCGACTCTTCAAGGTTGGAGAAATGTATCTAACTTACTTTCCGCTTTCACTAGAGCTTTCTACTCACAGAGACGATTGTGTGGCAGTCAAAGGTAACACTTCAGAAAAACATTTCAAGGAAGGCACATGGATCCTATGATGCCCAGCTTCTGCACCTATCTTGTAAATGCATCCTAGGTTTTCATCTTCGGGATAAGCAATCAGTGGCCATATTACAGCATTATTAGGATCAGCCATGCAGAATATGCTAATAACAGCTGTGCTTCACAGAGTCCTTTCATCACATTTTTTATTTTTCCATTATCTTTTAAAAAAGCAATGCTAAGCACAAGAATATATAGAATTCTGAACATAAGAATCAAAGCATGTTTACAAAATGAAGAGAAACATTTTAACGTGGTGAAATCCAGTTTTACAAAGTAAATATTGAGAAACGAGAAATAGCACCAACTTGCATAAAGGCAGGAAAATCAATGGAAAACAAAAACAACCTTTGTTTAAACATCTCTAGTAATAACATATCAATATGTTCACTACACACATTCTACCACCCTCCAGGGGATAACCTCACCTTCATAGAATACCTTATGGCTATTCTAGCTACAAATGACGGTCAACAAAATATTCTAATATTCCTCGGTGACTTCAACCTCCACTGGGATGACCAGAACGACCCAGGGGTCAACAGCCTCAAAGCTTTCCTCTCAGATCTTAACCTAAACCAAATCTGTAACAGCCCCACACCTGATAAAGGCTCAACCCTCGACCTAGTAATCTCCAAAGTTGACTCCACTCAGCTTGAATCGATCCTCCCTTGTTACTGGTCTGACCATCACATCATTACATTCCACGTCATGGAATCAGTTAAACTACTCTCTGCACAACCCACAAGAACTAGGATCTGGAAGAGGAATCTAAAAAACATTGGTTCCGACCTACTCTCAACCTCTAATCTTGACATCCTGCTTCCCCCTGAAGGCCTAGCCGATGTACAAGGTCTGACTAACCATTACTTCCACTCCATGAAAAGGTTATTAGACAAAATAGCTCCTTTACAATTGAAAAGAGTCACCACAAAAGACTCAAAATCCTGGTATGATGGTAGGCCAAATGAAGACAGACTATCACTAAGATTAATTGAACGACGATGGAGATCTGCACCATCCTCTGACCACCTCAAGCTACTAAGAACCACGAGAAACTCCTACTTTAGAAAGATCAGACGATCTAAAGCTGACTTCTTCAGTAATCAACTAGACCAAGCCAAGAACCGTCCCAAGAAGCTAGTCGAACTAATCAAAGCCCAAACCAAAGGAGTACCCACCCACCCGAAGGCTATCCCCGACACCCTACCCAATTGTGTGGAATTTACTTCCTTTTTCATTATGAAGACAGAAACCATAAAAACCAACCTGCTCCATGACCGTTTATCCTTTACTGACACGCAGAAGAACACCTCACTGTCCCCGACAGGTGCCCTATTCAAATTCTCCGCAAAATTCAACCTTAAAAACTACGCATCCTGGTCCTCCTTCAACACTTACAGTAAAGTTACTATACTAAAAACGCTAACTGCTTTGAATCCCTCCAGCCACTTCACAGACCCTCTTCCTGCAAACTATTTAAAAGAATTCATTACACTACCTCTTTGGACCAAGATTATAAATACCTCTCTCCTTTAAGGAACCATCCTAGAAATCCTTAAAACAGGTCAGCTATCACCTATCCTAAAGAAACCAACGGCAGACCAATCTGACTTAAATAACTATCGCCCGATATCCAACATCCCCACTCTGGCCAAGCTCTTGGAAAAATGTGTTCACACACAGCATAGCAACCACATTGAACAATTCAACCTGCTCAACCAATACCAATCAGGTTTCCGTGCAGGTCACAGTACAGAATCAGCCATGACCCACATAATAGACGACGCATAAAAAATCCTTGACCAAAACGAAGCCTGTTTACTAATCTTACTTGACCTTTCATCGGCATTTGACACCGTCAAACACGACAACCTGCTAGAGCTCCTGAAACACAGAATGGGATTATCTGGACCTGTGCTTGCTTGGTTCACCTCTTTCCTCCAAAATAGATCTCAAAGATTCAAGGTCCTTATCCAACCCCGTTCCAGTCATGTTAGGAGTACCGCAGGGTTCTTCCCTTTCAACCGCACTTTTCAACCTTTTCATGGAACCACTCACTGAACTTCAGTCTCTCCAATGTCCACTTTCACATGTACGCAGATGAAACCCAACTCTACAAAAAGATCCACTCACTTGAGGACATCAAATCTCTCAACTCAACGCTACAAAAAACTCAAACATGGCTGGCCGAAAACCATTTGAAACTAAACTCCCTCAAAACTGAATTCCTCTTAATCGCCCCCCCCCCCCCAACAACCAATAATCCATCATCCTCGACTGGATGAAGCACCTAACAGCACTCAAAGGGCAACCTCTCATTGTCGACTCAGCGAAATAGCTGGGAGTGACGCTGGACAGAAACCTAAAGATTCAGAAACATATCAGCACCTCTACAAAAGGAGCCCATTTCCACATGAACATCCTGAGAAGACTGAAACCCTTCCTGCCAGCAAATGACTTCAAACAAGCAGTTCAAGCCCTAGTAATCCCAAGAGTGGAATATGGGGTTGTCACCCTATGCGGCCTCCCCAGATTAATGATGGCCCCTCTAAGAGTCTCAACCAACTCAGCTGCTATTCTCATCACAGGCTCAAAAAGAAACTGTCACATCTCCCCAGACCTTACAACCCTCTACTGGCTACCGTTCGAGGCTAGTAGTCATCTGACAATCGCATGTATGATGCACAAGGTCTTACATCACAATACTCTGAGTTATCTAGATCAGAAACTGGTACTCTCTTGTGGTAATAGATCCTCCAGGAATCTTCTACTGAAACCACAACGATTTTCCAAGAAGAAAACTTACAACCAGACCTTCTCAGGAATGGCTCCCAGGATCTGGAATGCTTTGCCCACAGAAACAAGACTGAACCCTTCTACTGCCTCCTTCAAAAAAGAAGTGAAATCGATTCTCATGGCTAAATTTACTTGAATTACTTACTTATATATATATATAATTACTAGTCTGTATTTGTGATCACTTTGGATTTGAATCACCTATATTTTTATTTTTCTATGTGTTGGAAACAGCCCACTCCCACTCCGCAGGGTGGTGGTGGACTCCCCGAACACACTGTGGTAGCTTGGCTCGAGTGGTCAGGAAACAGGCGCAGTGCTAAGCATACAATATACCCATACAATAACCATGCGTGCATCCGTTCCAAAAACGACTCTACACCGTAAAAATTATGAAAATATTCTTTCTTTATCTTTTTCTCTTAGTTGCTGATTGGAAAAATAAATAGGTCAATCACAATATACAAATTTCAATTAGTGCAGGTCAAATACATATTGGCTGTTTGATGAAATAAATAGGGGTGATCATAAATAACAGGGCATAAATACAAGTGCAATATATACAGACAATTAAATACTTTGAGGCAATAAATACTGTACCAATAAATATTGTACACCAACAAGTCCTGTGGACCTATAAATATAGTGCAGCAATAAATAGGTAAAAACTCAATAAATACAGTACCCCCCAATAAATAATTAAAAGTATACAGCAACACTCATATAATCAGATGACACTTCAATTCTTAAGGGCTGATTTGGCCCAGGCACAGCTTGTAGGGTTGTGGAAGGCTTGAGGGGGGGCTACTCCCTGGCTGGGACAAGGCTGAGGCCTAAACTGAGGTAGATCAAAGGGGGGAATACCAATGCCCTGGCTTTCTCTCTCCACACAACCTCTCTAGGTTAGTCCCAGTTCACCCCTGGCACAGTCAGGTTGGTTTCAGCACCTCCCTAGCCCCTTAGAGCAGTCTCTCAGGTCTCCACAGGGCCTTAGGCGCCCCCTACTCCACTTACTGCCCTTTTTCTGATGTTCCGACGCCGCTGGAGTCGTGTCGACGCCGTGAGGCGGTTCCGGTTCGGTCTCGGCGGCCTCGGCACAATGTCAGTTCTTTGACGACGCCGGTAGGCGGTTCCGGTCCGATGTCGGTGGCCTCGGTTCGATCTCGACCTCCGATTCGACGGCGTCGGGCAGTCTCTTCACGATGTCGACTTCGGGCGGCTCCGGTCCGATGGCGCTCTCGGCTCCGATGACGTCGGCCGGCCTGGCCTCGATGTCGACTTCCGGCGACTCCGGGGTGCGATCCTCACCCCCGACCTCCGGTGTTCCTCCTCACAGGTTCCGGGCGACTCCGGAGTGCGATCCTCACTCCCGACCTCCGGTGCTCCTCTACCTCGGTCTCCGACGACTCCGGAGGGCGGACTTCACTCCTCCGATGACGCCGCTCGCTCGACCTCGGTTCACTTCCTCCTCGACCTCTGGTATTCCTCACGACCTCCGTCGGCGCCCTCTCACGACCTCAGGCGGCTCCGGGTACGACGTCTGCTACTTCAGTCAGCGCCGCTTCTCCACCTCGGGCTCCAGATCTTCAGGCTACTCGACGCCGGACTCCAGGGAAACCAGTTCTCAGGTCAGAATCTTGCTGTTTTCTTGGTTCTAAGGCCTGTTCCTGCTGTCCAGGTCCTTAGGATGAGTTTTTCTGGCTTCTTCCCACACAGGGCTACAGGCCGGGATCCATCAGTAGGGACAAGTATCAAGGGTGGGTTTATGGACCCCACTCCAGGCACAAGTTTCCACCCCTGCTGCTTCACTCCTTCCTCCTTCACTGTTGTGCTCCTCTCTCTTCACCAGTCAGGTGCCAACTGCCAGCTCCAACTGCCAACTCTCTGTCTTAGCTTCCCAACATTCTAAACCGCCTCCAACTGTCACAGGGTTCTGGAATGTTCTGGAAGGTGCTGGTAGGTTCCAGTGGATGCTGGTGATGTCACAGGTGGCCACCATTTTGTGCTTCAGGCCCTCAGACAGAAGTTTCAGGGGTAGGTAAAATGGCTCCCTGAATCTGCAGCAACACTAAAAAGTCTGGTGGTTCCCAAAAAGGAAAAATTCAAACAGGGGTTGAGGCAAAAGTGGGACAAAATAAATAATGATGAGGAGGGACCACCCAAAGGGCTGACAGGTCTAACACGCGTCCCCCCCAGCTGAAAGTGGGGAGAGCTACCCAACCCCTTGGGAGTTCTCATCACTAAGGCGGAAATACCTTGAGAGACCGTCTGCATTGGCGTGGTCCACTCCAGGCCGATGTTCCACCTGAAAGTCCATCCCCTGTAGGGAAATAGACCACCTCAACAACTTGGGATTCTCCCCCTTCATTTGCATCAGCCAACGAAGGGGTCTGTGGTCGGTCTGAACCAGGAAGTGCGAGCCAAACAGGTATGGCCGCAACTTCTTCAGAGCCCATACCACTGCAAAGGCTTCACGCTCTATTGCACTCCACTTCTGTTCCCTGGGAAGTAGTCTCCTGGATAGGAAGACCACGGGTTGATCCAGACCCTCTTCGTTGAGTTGCGATAACACTGCCCCAATGCCATGTTCTGATGCATCTGTCTGGACAATGAACTTCTTGGAAAAGTCTGGGGCCCTTAAGACCGGGGCCTCGCACATGGCTTTCTTCAATTTCTCAAAGGCTTGCTGACAAGCCTCCGTCCAGACTACCCGTCGAGGTTGTTTCTTGGACGTGAGCTCCGTGAGGGGGGCTACGATGGTACCGTACCCCTTCACGAAGCGGCGGTAGTATCCCGTGAGGCCCAAAAATGCTCGGACCTCAGTCTGTGTCTTGGGGGGTTCCCAGGCCATGATGGCCTCGATCTTCGCCTGGAGGGGTTGCACCGCTCCCCTACCCACCAAGTGTCCAAGGTACACTACCGACCCCTGCCCGATCTGGCACTTGCTGGCCTTGATCATTAATCCAGCTTGTCTCAGGGCCTGGAGAACAGCTTGCAGGTGACGCAAGTGATCCTCCCAGCTGTTACTGAAGACGGCTATGTCATCCAGATAAGCAGCAGAGAAACTCTCCATTCCGGTGAGGATCTGGTTTACCAGGCGCTGAAACGTGGCAGGTGCGTTCTTGAGCCCAAAGGGCATCACACAGAACTGGTAGTGGCCATTGGGCGTGGAGAAGGCTGACCTTTCCCTTGCTCCATCAGTCAACGAGATCTGCCAGTACCCTGAAGTAAGGTCAAAGGTACTTAGATATTGGGCAGCTCCCAGCCGGTCAATCAATTCATCCGCCCTAGGGATCGGATGAGCATCAGTTTTTGTCACTGAATTCAGTCCCCGGTAGTCCACACAGAACCTCAGTTCTGGTTGGGCACCCGGTGGTGCAGCTTTCGGTACTAACACCACCGGACTAGACCAGGGGCTGCTAGAAGGTTCAATCACTCCTAGCTCCAGCATCTTAGTGACTTCACTATGAATGCTGGCCTTCACCTTGTCTGACATCCGGTAGATCTTGGACTTCACAGGTGGGCTGTCTCCTGTGTCCACGTCATGGACGCACCGGTGAGTCCTACCCGGGACAAGGGAGAACAACGAGGAGTACTGCCCCAGGACCTGGCGACAGTCCTCCTGCTGTTCAGGAGTTAGAGATGGGGAGAGAATCACTCCCTCCACCGACCCATCCTTCTCTTGAGACGCAAACAGATCAGGGAGAGGCTCGCTTTCCACGTCCTCTCCTCCGTCAGTCACCATCATCAAGATGACTTCGGGCCTCTCATGGTGGGGTTTGAGGCGGTTGGCATGCAGCACCCGCAGGGGCTGACGAGGGGTCTTCAGGTCCACCAAGTAGGTAGCCTTACCCTTCCTCTCCAACACCTCAAAGGGTCCTGACCAGCGATCCTGGAGGGCACTAAGCTCTCCTGGTTCGATCACCCACACCTTCTGGCCAGGCTCCAACTCCACCGGGTGAGCATTGTGGTCATACCACGCCTTCATCACTGCTTGGCTGGCTTCCAAGTTGTCAGAAGCTTGCTTCCACAACTTAGCCATTTGGCTCCGGAAGGCCAGCATGTAGCTCACCACATCCTGGGGAAGCTTTCTGGGAGTTCTTTCCCATCCGTCTCTCACCAGGTTGAGAGGTCCACGTACAGGGTGCCCATACAGAAGCTCGAAGGGGCTGAAGCCCACTCCCTTCTGTGGCACTTCCCTGTAGGAAAAAAGTAAACAGGGTAGGAGGACGTCCCATTTCCTCCGCAGGCTTTCAGGCAGACTTCTGATCATGCCCTTCAAGGTTTTGTTAAACCTCTCCACCAGACCATTGGTCTGGGGGTGGTAAGGAGTGGTGAACCGGTACGTCACTCCACACTCCTTCCACATTGCCCGCATATACGCTGACATGAAGTTGGTCCCCCTGTCGGACACAACTTCCTTGGGAAAACCCACTCGGGTAAAGATTCCCATCAGGGCCCTAGCCACAACAGGTGCTGTTATGGTCCTCAGAGGTATTGCCTCTGGGTACCGTGTGGCATGATCCACCAGGACCAGGATAAACCTGTGACCAGCTGATGTTGGCGGATCTAACGGACCCACAATGTCGATGCCCACCCTTTCAAAGGGGGTGCTAACGACAGGAAGTGGTTCCAGGGGAGCTTTCAGCTTCACCCCTGTTTTCCCACTGGCTTGGCAAGACACACATGTCCGGCAGTAGGTATCGGACGACACTTTCATCTGAGGCCAATAAAAGTGTGGGACAAGACGGGCGAAGGTCTTGTCTTGCCCCAGGTGTCCTGCCAATGGTATCTCGTGAGCCAACTCCAGAAGGAAGGCTCGATAACGTTGAGGAACTACCAAGGCTCGTGACGATCCATGTAGGGGTGCCTTGGGTTCACTGTAGAGGAGGCCATCCTCCCAGTAAACACTGTAGTTCCCTTCAACGTTCCCTGTTGCCTGGGCTTCGGCCTGTCGCCTCAGCCCCTCAAGGGTAGGGCACTCCCTCTGGCCCTGGCAGAACTCCTCCCTGGACGGGCCTCCCTCCACGTGCCACTCGGCCGGGATGGGTAGGTCCTCCAGGTTGGTAACGTCCCCCTCCGCAGACTCCTGGTCCACCACCTCCGGTGGCCTATCCGTCCTACGGGGTGGAGACGCCGAGGCAGGCTCCTCCTGTCCTCGGTTCTTCCCTTGACTGGCAGCTGGCTGGGCCTTTGTTCCAGGCTCCAGCCGAAATGAACTCCCTCTTCGGGTAGTCGCGGACCTTGTGCTAACACAGGCCCAGTCAGGTGTACCCAGCATCTCGGTGTGAGTCCGGTATTCCACCTCCTTCCAAGCGTTGTGCTCCATGTCATTCCCCAGCAGACAATCGACTGGCACGGCAGGGCTTACGGCAACTCGAAGTGAACCTGCAACCCCCCCCCATTCAAAGGGAACCTCGGCCACGGGATAGTGACCTGTTCTGCCGTCAGCCATCGCGGCTGGGTGGAGTACATCGGGAATTACCTGCTCTGGAGACACCAGTTGACTACGCACCATAGTCATACTGGCTCCTGTGTCTCTCAGAGCCTCCCCTCTTTGGCCGTTGATGGTGATCCACTGCCCATACTTTGCGGTATTTGCGGGCACCTGGATCTTAGGAACCATCTCCCGTTCTCCCAGGGACACTAAAGTGACACCCGCCCACTCCCTTCCCTTAGTTAAGGGCATCTCCTCCCCGAGCACTGCACTAGCTACTCCGGGGGTCTTTCCTCCAGTGGGAGGGGGTGGTCGTTTCTGGCACTTCGGATCTCCTTTATAGTGTCCAACGCCACCGCACTCGTAGCAATGGACAACCCTTGGCTGCTGACTCTGGCCAGGATTAGGGTTTCTGGGTGGGTTAGCCTTAGAGGTGAATCCTGTTCCCTTCCCTTGGAAGTTATTTTGGGGGCCTTTGGAGAACTCCTTTTTCTTTTCCCCTCCCTCTTTCTTCTGGGGGGCGCCCTGTCCGGCCTTTTGAGTATCCCCTCCAGTCCCCCTTGTGGACACCCGGGTACTAGCCCAAATGTCCGCCTCCTCAGCAAGCTTCCGGGGACTGGTCAGCTTGCTATCCACCAGGTGTTGCCGCAGTTCAGGGAAACATTTCTCGAGCAGGTGTTCCTTCAGTACTAGGTCAAACAACTCCTCGTAGTTCCTCACTTCACTGCCCTGAATCCAACCTTCCATTGCCTTCTTCGCATAGTCCAGGAAGTCCACCCAATTCTGCGTGCCCAGCTTGTGACTACCCCTGAACTTCTGTCTGTACTTTTCAGGTGTTAGTCCAAACTTTCTGATGAGCGCCAGTTTCATGGTGGGGTAGTGGGTCTGCTCATCCTCCTCGAGGGCCAATAAAGCATCCCTACCAGCTGGAGGCATGTACTTATACAATCCCCCTCCCCAGTACTTCTCCGGAACCCCATGGGCCCTCAGTGAGACCTCATAGGCCGCTAGCCACTTGGCGATATCGTCGCCCACTCCATAGCTAGCCACTATGTCCTTTGGCAGGTAAGGTTTGGATTCCCTGGTGATCTCTTGGGTTTGGCTGCCACCATTAGGAACAGGTTGTGCCCCGATTCTCAAGATCTGAAGATCTATTTCTTTCAGTCGCAATTCATGGGCCATCCTCTGCTCCTCCTTCTCCTTCTCCAGCCTTGCTAAGTCCCATGTGAGCTGTCTTTTCTCCCTCCGGTCCGTTAGCTCCACTTCAGACAAGCCACCGCTAGAGGCACTGCTGCCCTTCCTAGAAATGGTTCTGGGCCCTGCTGACAGGTTCCCCACCTCAGGTTGGTACATCTCAGCCCCCTCGGGGTCAGGCTCTCCATCCCTGTCTTCCTCCTCAGCCTTGCTTTCTCGGCGTGCCTCCCCCCAAGCCCTTAAGCTAGTTTGGAGTGCACCCTTCTTTGCTCCTGGGGGGCAGTACACCCCCTCCCGCTGGCAAAACTCCCTGAGTTGGGCCACAGTGTACGTTTCTAGATTTTCTAGTACAAACTCCATCTTGCCCACTCAGGTTAGAGGACAGGTTTTTGTGCAGTAACTATGCAGGGGGGTACCTTTAATAAACCCTCCTCCCACTACCAGAGTAAATTTGGAAAAAACAAAAACCCACAATTAGGAAGGCCGCTTTGAGAAAACTCCCGGTGTAGGCCTATGGACTACCCACAGTTATTGTTGAGTATACGTAGGCACAGCTCAATCCCACCACTGAACACCAATTTATGTTGGAAACAGCCCACTCCCACTCCGCAGGGTGGTGGTGGACTCCCCGAACACACTGTGGTAGCTTGGCTCGAGTGGTCAGGAAACAGGCGCAGTGCTAAGCATACAATATACCCATACAATAACCATGCGTGCATCCGTTCCAAAAACGACTCTACACCGTAAAAATTATGAAAATATTCTTTCTTTATCTTTTTCTCTTAGTTGCTGATTGGAAAAATAAATAGGTCAATCACAATATACAAATTTCAATTAGTGCAGGTCAAATACATATTGGCTGTTTGATGAAATAAATAGGGGTGATCATAAATAACAGGGCATAAATACAAGTGCAATATATACAGACAATTAAATACTTTGAGGCAATAAATACTGTACCAATAAATATTGTACACCAACAAGTCCTGTGGACCTATAAATATAGTGCAGCAATAAATAGGTAAAAACTCAATAAATACAGTACCCCCCAATAAATAATTAAAAGTATACAGCAACACTCATATAATCAGATGACACTTCAATTCTTAAGGGCTGATTTGGCCCAGGCACAGCTTGTAGGGTTGTGGAAGGCTTGAGGGGGGGCTACTCCCTGGCTGGGACAAGGCTGAGGCCTAAACTGAGGTAGATCAAAGGGGGGAATACCAATGCCCTGGCTTTCTCTCTCCACACCACCTCTCTAGGTTAGTCCCAGTTCACCCCTGGCACAGTCAGGTTGGTTTCAGCACCTCCCTAGCCCCTTAGAGCAGTCTCTCAGGTCTCCACAGGGCCTTAGGCGCCCCCTACTCCACTTACTGCCCTTTTTCTGATGTTCCGACGCCGCTGGAGTCGTGTCGACGCCGTGAGGCGGTTCCGGTTCGGTCTCGGCGGCCTCGGCACAATGTCAGTTCTTTGACGACGCCGGTAGGCGGTTCCGGTCCGATGTCGGTGGCCTCGGTTCGATCTCGACCTCCGATTCGACGGCGTCGGGCAGTCTCTTCACGATGTCGACTTCGGGCGGCTCCGGTCCGATGGCGCTCTCGGCTCCGATGACGTCGGCCGGCCTGGCCTCGATGTCGACTTCCGGCGACTCCGGGGTGCGATCCTCACCCCCGACCTCCGGTGTTCCTCCTCACAGGTTCCGGGCGACTCCGGAGTGCGATCCTCACTCCCGACCTCCGGTGCTCCTCTACCTCGTTCTCCGACGACTCCGGAGGGCGGACTTCACTCCTCCGATGACGCCGCTCGCTCGACCTCGGTTCACTTCCTCCTCGACCTCTGGTATTCCTCACGACCTCCGTCGGCGCCCTCTCACGACCTCAGGCGGCTCCGGGTACGACGTCTGCTACTTCAGTCAGCGCCGCTTCTCCACCTCGGGCTCCAGATCTTCAGGCTACTCGACGCCGGACTCCAGGGAAACCAGTTCTCAGGTCAGAATCTTGCTGTTTTCTTGGTTCTAAGGCCTGTTCCTGCTGTCCAGGTCCTTAGGATGAGTTTTTCTGGCTTCTTCCCACACAGGGCTACAGGCCGGGATCCATCAGTAGGGACAAGTATCAAGGGTGGGTTTATGGACCCCACTCCAGGCACAAGTTTCCACCCCTGCTGCTTCACTCCTTCCTCCTTCACTGTTGTGCTCCTCTCTCTTCACCAGTCAGGTGCCAACTGCCAGCTCCAACTGCCAACTCTCTGTCTTAGCTTCCCAACATTCTAAACCGCCTCCAACTGTCACAGGGTTCTGGAATGTTCTGGAAGGTGCTGGTAGGTTCCAGTGGATGCTGGTGATGTCACAGGTGGCCACCATTTTGTGCTTCAGGCCCTCAGACAGAAGTTTCAGGGGTAGGTAAAATGGCTCCCTGAATCTGCAGCAACACTAAAAAGTCTGGTGGTTCCCAAAAAGGAAAAATTCAAACAGGGGTTGAGGCAAAAGTGGGACAAAATAAATAATGATGAGGAGGGACCACCCAAAGGGCTGACAGGTCTAACACTATGCTTTTACCGGTTTTCAACATCTGCCCTGTAAAGCACTCTGATACCCTCAAGGGTCTTGTTTGCGCTATATAAAACCTTCAAAATAAATAAATAAAATAAACCTATTGCCTTAGTAACACGGCGTAAAAAGAGATTGAAAGTCGGGACTAAAGGATCTAGTCAATACGAAAAATAGAAAATGCATAGTTTCACTTAACAACTATCAGAAATTAAATCTAAAGTTACTCCCAAAATAGAAATTTTTAACAAGGCATAGATCCGCTTATAATAGAGCACTGCTGCTTGTTATATCTTAGGATACAAACTACCATGCTAAAGTTGACATAGTTCTGCATTAAAAAACAATGTCCAGGGGTACTAGCAGCTTTGGTGGGAGGTGCTAATTTGACCAATTACAAGCTTTCATCAAGAGGTTTCAAGTGCTTTCAGTAATCGAAAACTCTGAGTGAAAGTTAAAAAAATAATCAAAATTGTAATGGTCATTGCCACTACTGGCCCCATCAGAATTAAGAGCCTAGGTTTAATGACAGCCTTAGCGTAAGCAAGAAGAAATTTTTTAAATTCCAAATGAGTTTGTAATAACTTCCAGGTGAACCAAGCCGACAATGTAAGAAGTCTGAATTATTCGGAGATATATAAACAAAAGTCAATATGCTAAAACTGACAGCATTGGCTAGTAACAAAATTACTTTCGAGGTTAAATCCCCAGGCAATTAAAATGTCAAACAACAATCAACGACTCATCTCAAGAAACGAACATAATATAGTAAACAAAATTACAACAGGAAAGCCTCTGAAAACCAGATGTGAATTTTATGTTAGAGGAGCCACACTACAAGACAATCTTTATAAATTTACGAAGACCATGAGATATCTTTTGTGACACTAAAGATGCACACTAGGAGGGTGGTAACTCTCACCTGAAACTACCTTGTCCGTGTGCATTCTCCCTGCCATTAATTACCATGCAAACTGGAACAGGGTTACATTTTTCACTAATGATTGGCCCCTTAAATGGTACTGTGATCATCGGTGTGGCTTACTCTGGACAAAAGCAATAAGCACTTTGAAGACGACAGGCATGCAGCACCAACTAAAAACAGGATAAAAACACACTGACAAAATGAAAGTCCACCAACAAAGATTAAACTATCATCAAACGGGAGGGATGAAAAAACACATAATACTTGTATGGACATCGATTCATCGAAATGACAGGAATAGCAGACGTGACATTGCATGCCATGTGACCTCCGCCTGATGTCACGGGAAGTGGCATCACAAACTTTGACCTGGCGACAATACAAAAAGTGACATCACCTGCCCTTGGACCCCCCCGATGATGGCCCAAGGAGTGACCTCGTAAGGCATTTGAGCTGATGATATCACAGGAAGTGATATCACGTGAACTACGGACTTCATGAAATCGAAGGAAGAGACATTGCATCACTTTTGGCTTGGTGGCATCACAGGAAGTGATGCATCTTACGTTTGGTTACTTACATCACACACAGAAGCTGGAAAATCTCTACAGATACAAAATAAGTAGCCTATGGACAGACATACTTCAAATCCTGTTGAAAAGTCAGCTACATACATTGCTTCAAGTAGTATCTTCAGATATACAATTGAAATAATGTAGCATTGACTAAAACGTGTACAACAATGGAAAATAAACTACTCAAGTTGATATCAGCCCATTATCAATATCGAATAACTTATAAAATGGGAAGGTTGATGAGATTATAATGTTCAAAACAAGTTCACTTTATCATTTGTTTTAGAAATTTAGAGTGCCCTGTAGTTAAATCTCAATCTTGGAACGTATGTAACAGTGCAATTTAATGCAGGTCAAGTTCTTCCAACAACCTTCCTTTTCATGATAAGGTATACATACTTCTAAACTTGTGGTACCATTAAAACTTTCCAGGTTTCCTATCATGAATTTCTTCTACAGAAACCATGCACATCACTGGCACAGTACTTGTGTTGATCAATAATGTGCTTCTTCTCCATGAGCATACCTTACCAGCAACAAACATCTTATCTCTAACAGCCACAATGCCCAAAGGCATGAATCCTTGCTTTACAAATGCAGATTTTACAGTCCACATTTAAAAATGACTCCATTAATCACTGCTCTGACAGCAACACTTTCTACATTTTCAAAATCTATCACACACACATACAAAGGCAATGAATCATACGTGTGTAGATCAGTGTATAGAAAATGTTACATAAGGCAAATAAGACTATGAGGTGTAGGATTCGCACGTCCTCCATACTGGTAGGCATAATGGTCTGGAGAAGAGCAAACTCAGGATTTAGAACATAACATAGTGGTTAGGGTTGGCTTTAATAGTAAGAATGTATTTCTACCCAAACAAACTTTTCTTAGCAACATCAGGATAGAAAGACTGGGGAAAAACATAACTTTCTAACCTGCACATGGAGCTTGCATGCACCTCTTAGATGTCAGATCATAGCTCACTGTGCTAGGTTATAAATGTAACTTAAGAACTGCACAGTAACATCAGAATCTCTGTAACAAAAGCAGTAACCCATAAAACATTGTTCGTTTGATATGCATGGTACAGGTTCTTTGCAGCAGGCATATTAAACCACTGTGCTACCTTAGATAAGTGAAATCTGCCACTAGACAAAACTTCCATCTCTCTGAGGTACATTAATAATTCACCAGAGTTAACTTGACACTTTTATTGTTGCACAAAAACTGCTAGTATACAAGAAACTCACCAACATAACCTGCCCCCCACCCTTACAGCCTGCCGGGGAAGCAACCGCCCATCGCCTGATGCCTGGTACAGCCATTCCGGCCATGGTGGTGTTCAAAACGGAGAACCAGTCCACCAGCACTGACCAGCGTGTGCATGCTGTGGCTACAAGGATGCACTGTTCAACAAAAAACAATGGCAATCAATATGTTATTCACATTACCTAAACGACGGCTAGACTGCTAGAAGGGTTGAACCTGAAATATGAGCTCTTTAACAATTATTTCTGACGTTTTGCAGCAGGACATTTGAAAATCTTGTGTCAACTCCAAAAACAGATAATCTTACCTTACTTATTGCTTCTGTTGGAGGTATGCACAGGCCCGCAGCTCATAGGAGTCACAAGGACCGGCACCACCGCAAGGGGAGTCAGAGAGTCGAGGTTCTAGTCGAGTCGATGTGACGACTCAGTCTCACTCTGATACCACCTGTCCTGCGGCCCACCCGAAGTCCGACCATCCGACTCACTCAGAGAGTCACAAATAAGTAAAGCAAGTCACTCACAGTCTGGTCGAGACTGGGAGTCGGTTCCTGAACTTGTGCTGAAGTCAGTCACTCACTCTAGAGACTAGTGACACCCAACATCCATGCCACACAGCAGGCACGAGTCTGACTCCGCAACGCGTGTCACACGTTCTTTGTAGCAGGCATATTAATCCTCTGTGCTACCTTAGATAAGTGATAACTGCCACTAGACGAAACTCCCCTTTCTGTCTCCAGCAGATACATTAATAAATCACCAGAGTTAACTTGACACTTTTATTGTTGCCCGAAAGCTGCTGAATATAAATGGAAGTGCTTTTAAAACTGCTGCACTGCTACAACACAGATCCCATCCTTCCAGCCTCCCAGGGAAACGCCTGTCCGTTGCCCGAAGCCCAGTACAGACGTTGTAGCCTAGGTGGTGTTCAAAACAGACAGTGCCTTGTTAGCCAGTCCACCAGCACTCACTGAACGGTGTGTGCATTCTTTGGCTACAAGGATGCAGTATTCATCATAAAACAATGGCAATTAATGTGTTATTCTGATTACCTAAACAATGACTAGTCTGCTAGAAGGGTTGAACCTGAAATGTGTGCTCTTTAACAATCACTTCTGAAGTTTTGCAGGGCATTTAAAAATCTTGTGTCAACTCCAAAAACAGATAATCTTATCTTACTTTACTTGTCGCTTCGGTTAGAGGTTTGCCCAGGGCCCGTAGCTCACAGGAATCAAAAAGACCAGCACCGCTACAAAGGGAGTCGGAGAGTCGAGAATATAGTTGAGACGATGTGATGACACAGTCAGTCTCACTCTCACATGACCTCATCTGCCCGAGGCCCGCCCGAGGTCCGACCGTCCGACTCAGTCAGAGAGTTAAGTGAAGCAAGTCACTCACGGCTCAGTACCGAACTAGCATTGTTCGACTTTGTCCCTCTAAAGACTTGACACCCAGCACCCACGCAGCAGGCACGAGCCCAACTCGACTCCGAGGCTGCAACATGTCAGTGTGGCATTTTCTGCCGCACAAGGGCTCGCCAATCATTTTTGCCAGGGCCGTCATTAGTAGTGCTTTTGCGCTACGAGTTTGACAGCCCTGGGACTCGGTCAGCGGTCCCAAACACAGTTGTACACATACAGCACCAGCTCCTACGCCCTCACCTACGGTAGGGTGCAGCCGGCGTATGCTATGCTTGCACTTACACACATGCTGCTATCTGCAGCACGTGTAGTTGGTCACTGTCCAATCATGCCCAGCCATGCTGCACGCGCTTTGTGCTCATTCGCTCAGCCTTCTGGCCCAGGCCCACAGGAGATACGTACAATGTATCATATCAAGGACTGCGCCAGTTGGCCTGGGATCACCACAGCAACAATGAGATGAATTCTTTCCCCACCCAGGCCCAGCTTGCAGGCCATCATGATGTCTCTGCAGGCAGAGCTTCAGCACAGCAGTGCAATCAAGCGCTGTTCACAATGCTGCTGATTTTATGTAATCAGAGCTCTTGCCAAAGCTGACCAAGAGCTAGGGGTTGCAAGCAGGACGGCAGGGGTCACAACAGGTGGCTTGTGAGTCGCAGTTGCGACCACTTGCTGGCCTCTAATTGACGTCCATGAATACTTGTGCATGGGGTTGGGATTGTCATGAAACTGTACAAAGGCAAACATAACTGCCGGAAAAAATCATTAACCCATTCAAAACACTGGTCAAAGTGTCACCATTTCAGAAACTCATCTGATCACACAATGACTTAGACCAATGTTTGACATTCCTGGTTTAGAACTGCAGGTTTGTGATTTTTGACATACCATTTTTGCCTGTCTGCAAAGTAGTCACCAATTGCGTTGTAGGCCTGTTCAAGAAGAGTATCATCCTGATCCCCAGAACCAGTTCTTAGAAGTTGTAGAACACGAAACCAGTCACCAAGTTTTATCCTCAAACCAATTGCAAGATCTCTGCAATTAAACAAACACATTTTAATAGCCATATTAAAATCAATTCGTCATGTGTCAAAATTATTAATTTTGTCTTAAAAAAAGAATGCATTCTTGTAACATTGAAGGGGAGATTTAATACTTAAATATATATAAACTGTGCCATTCACAGGATGGGCAATTTAGACCAACAAATCCATCATTAAAATACTGGAACAAACTATTTTCCAAATTTTGGGTGCGATCAACATGATGTAATCCTGACAAAATATTTCCCTTTTTTAAAATGCTGTTTATGTACAATGTTACTGATTAAGGACCATTTGTGAAACGTAAAACATGATTTATATCTGTCACTAGTATTCACTTTGAGAGTGAATGACCATTTACATGATAACGCAAACCCTAAGGTTTAAGAAATGAAAAGCAAGTAGCAGTTATGGCCAGTCAAGGCACTTCAGAATCTCACGAACACAAACCTGTTCAGTGGCTCAAGATGCACAGTATGTCCCAAATGTCTCACAGAAACAAGTTACCTATTTTCCATGACATGGTTTCTGAAGGGCATTATATTCCACCCCCCCAATGCTCCCCCCACTCCCCAGGCAGACTTTTTATACTTCGAAATACTCATAAGAGCCATAGAGGAGAATCAGTTTAAGACCAATACTGTTCTACCGCCAGCGTCATTCTCAACTTCAAAGGAAGGATTGGCACCCATAATAAAATATGTGCCAGCATCGGCTTCAAGTCAGTTCTATTCTCCTTCTCTTACTCCATGACTCAAGAGTAAGGAATGTAAAAACTGGATATACTGGGGCCATTTACAGAAAATGAATTTATACGAAATGCATTATCCCCAAAAAAGAAACCAATACTGAATGGAGGTAGGTTATTCATCTAATTGGGATTTCTTAACACAGATTCCTTTCTTTTGAAATGTCTTGCAGCAATACAATTAGATCTTAGGATAAGGGTGTAAAGATAATCAATTGAATAAGAAACTATTGCACATATCTTCAGATGAAAGAGCTTCAAACATATTTTTGTGTAGGCACAGGTGACAACCATAAGAGAAGCAGTCTTCCAAGTCACTGTTTTACATCACTGAAGGGTCGAAAACCATATAAACTGAAAGGACAGAATTTGGGGTCAGATGTACAAAGCATTTTTGTGTAACTTTTTTCCTACTCGTAAAATGGGTTTAGAAATGGATAAGGAATTTCAATTTGAAAGAGGTGTGTTGTAGGCGTCCCTTCCAAATTGCATATGTATCATTGGTTTAGGACCAGAATAACAGTCAAAAACCATTGAAAAGTTACAGGCCCCCAAGTTGGGCGGGAACTCAATTGCAAAAGGGAAGGGTTCCTCTTGGACCCTGGCTAATCCCAGCAGGCCACAATTCCTGTGATGACCTCCAGTCACAGTTAGTCACAATTTGGGATTGACCTCATCAATATGAAAGAGGTAGGTCAGATTGTGTACCACTCCTAATATGAATTTTCCAAACCAACGTATTTGTACATAGGTTGGTGTGTTAAACTACGGCCAGAATTTTGCATGCAGCCCTTAACTCTTTAATTGAGCATTGCTTTGAGCCAAGGTGATGTATGTAAAAGAGAACACAGAGGTGTCTCTTTGTGCATCAGATGCCCCGTATGTAGCAGTGGCAGCTGTATAGGTGCTAAGTCAATTAGACTTAATGCCAGACTGTCTTATGGAAGATAAAATAACAAATCTAGTAATTATGCAGAATAGTGTTTGATTACTGAGCCAAAGTCTCATATAGTATGATAAAACACAATATTTCCTGGACCCTTTGGAAATGTCAACGTTCTTCAAAAAGGACCGGGAAGACCACTAACTGATCAGTATCTATTACCATGCTACATAGTAAGTTCAGAAATTATGGGAAGGGTTGCCACACCTATCCATGATACTGAGCCAGACGATCTCTGTGGGGAAAAAAGATCCCTACCCAACTACTAATGATCTTAGAACCAGATTGGATTACAGAACTTGAGTGTCATCTGTTTAAGTCACTATAATTCTGAGTCTTATGAAACGCGAGGGCCATGCTAAAGAAGAGCAGGATAAAGGAAAGCATAAAGGAATGGGCCCAATTACTGCCTGAGCAGCATGGTTCCACAGGGGAAGGATCTGTCTATCCCCAGGAGGTGAACATATGTGGGCCACCCCGGTATGAAAATCATTGCTAACTACCAAACTGGCATGCTCTTACTCATGAGCATTACAGGTCTGCATACAACCACCTGCAAGTGCCTCATAGATGAATGAATGCCCATTCTAGAACTCACAGCCAAAACTCTATATTCAGTTGTCACTAGGAATGTCTAAATAAAACAAAATAATTGTCTGGATTACAAGTAGGAGGAAAGTCAAACACACCTGATAAGAAGGGACCTCAAAGGACCAGCAATCATAGATATGCAACGTAGTCTGAGTAGCACCTTCCTGCACTCAGAGCTGGTGGAGTTCAATGACATTGCTAGGATCACCGGAGAAAGACGTTTAATCATAAGAAAGTCCTCTTCAGACACAGTCTTGTTATTGTCGCTCTAATCACTCAACTACAATATAAGAACTTAGCAGTCATCGATGAGGCAGCATGCAGAAAGCACCCACATTGCGCCCGTATAGAATCTACAAAATCAGTTCTGTTCTACTTGAAAAACCATGATGTGATTGTTGCCATTGTGAGAAAGAGCACAAGCAACTGCACACATTCAGAAGTAGACATATTTAAAAACAAGAAATTTATATAAGGAAGCTGACTGATTCTCACTTTCCTCAATTGCCTTGGCAGAGCAGACATAAGTATCTTTGTCATGTCCCTAAATTTAATTTCTTGGAGTTCACATTTGGCAATACTACATGGCACTCTAGTGGACTTTGTATGAATATTTCTTCATATCCTATTCAGGTGCTTAGAACCTCTGATGACCTGTCTTTCTCTCTTGGTGAACTATATTTTCCTCACATATATTACCCAATAATAATATGAAAAGACCACCATACAGTCTATAAAATTTCTTTGCAATCCACTAACGTGGCGCACTATAAACTGGTTTCCTTAATATCCAACAAAGTGTAGAAAATAATTTTATGCGCAGCGTATATCTCTTCAATCATAGTTGTGTCTTCAGAAAAGGTAATTTGGTATTATGTGAATTGATGATATTTGTGATCTCTACATTTAAAGCGAGGACATCCTCTAAAAGAAAAGTCAAAATGATGCAACTATAAGAGACGTAAGCCAGTACACCTTCAACATACTCTCCTAAAGATGCCTTTAGTGTACTGAGAAACTACATGTATTTGTTTATGTGCCTTGTTAGATCTGGGGGTCTCTAGTTGGCAGAGGTATACACCTTAGACCAAATAGGGACCCTTGCTTCTAGTCAGGGTACAAGGACACACACGGTAGATAACCCCTGCTCACCCTCTAGGTAGCTTGGCTCGAGCAGACAGGCTTATCCCCAAGGCAATGTGTAAGGTATTTGCACGTAGACACCACAATGATCCCCCCTCCGCACACCACAAACTTAGACCACACAGGTGAGTTATATAAAAAATAATATATCTTTATCTAGTTTCCGCAGTTGAAATAAAGCATCACAGGTTTACACTATATTCGCTTTCTTGGTTGGTCGGGATCTCAAGACGATAGTCTCTAGTCTCTTGCGTGATTCGATACTCACTGAGAATGAATCAGTTCGTAGGCTCTTGTTGTTTAGGCAGCTACGCTGCTCCGACGGTGTCACTGCGCTTCGTTGTACAAAGCGCTCCTCTGGCTGTTCGGTGCAAGGTTTCCACAACTCCCTCGACGAGCCCTCAGTGACGATGTCGACGTCACCGGAGTCAGCCACTCACAGAGCGGCGTCGTAGAGCAGGGAAGTACGACTCTTGGTCTGCCTCAGGCCTCCGGGTCGCGGCAAGGCACGTGCCGATGAGCACGTCGGTCTTCTTGATGCGGCAACCGGTGTCAGGCCCGGATCAGCGCGGTCCTCTCCAACGAGGCAGAGAGCGGCCCGCCCACTTCACCGGCAGATGTTGAGAAGCTTGGTAGAAAAGTCCACGGTCCATGCAGCACACAGCAGCGCAGGGGGGACACAGCAGAGTCTTGGTTCGGGCAACCTTTCTATCCCTGGGTTGCGAAACAGGAAGCCAGCTCTTCTCAGGCCCTTGGAGATTCGGTTTAAGACACAGCACACAGCAAAGTCTTGTTTGGTCAAGTGGGTAGAGTCAGCACACAGCAAGACCCCTTCTCCTCCTCAGCTTCAGTTGTACAGCGGAACAGGTCAGCCCTTAGAGCACACAGCAAGGCAATCTTCCTTTAGTTCTTCAGCGGTCCGTCTTTCAGCAGAGGTTCCTCTTGATGGTAGAATCTAAAAATCTGTTGTCAGGGGTCTTGTACTTATACCCCTAAAAGTCTTTGAAGTCTTTGTGCAAGTGGGCCCTGAGCCCGGTCTGATCCAGTTCTGGGTGTCGCTGGAGCACTTTGTTTTCCTGGCTTCTACATTCTTTTCAGAGTGAGGGGCAGAGTCGTCAGCCGCCCAGCAGGAGGTGGAGCCAGCAGCGTGGCAGGCAGGCACAACCCTATTCACTCCCAGGTGCTATCTCCTCTCTCCACTCTCCTTGCAAATGTCGCCATTCAGCAGAGGGCTGACTCAGCCAACCTCCTGGGGGATCCCCAGCCCCTGTCACTCTCAAGCCAGACAGTCAATCCACAAGCACGCCCAGGCACACAGAAGGGTCAGACAAGAGAACAGCTACTCTCTAAAAAGTACTATTCTCCAACTCAGGATTTAAAAACAACCTCTCCTAAAAGATGTGTGATTAAATGCTGAGCTCAGGGATATCAAACACTCATGTCTTATCTTGTTCCGATGAGAAGATAGGCGGATAGCCATTGGCACCAGCCTCCCCCATGTTAGCCTATGGAGCAAGATAACCTTGCAGCAGTGAACACACAAAATGGCCGTTGTTCACTACCAGAACATGTTACCTGCACTAGTACATGCTCTACCTTTTATATACACTGCACCCTGCCCAGGGGGGTACCTTGGGCCTTCCATAGGGATGACTGACGTGTATAAAAAGGGAAGGGTTAGGCCCGGTCAGTGTGGACACTGGCCAGGTGGACATGGCAGTCCGGGGACTGCAGGCAGGCCTGCGGTGGCAGGCCTGAGACACCATTTTAGGGCTACACAGGTGGGTGGCGCAATCAGCGCTGCAGACCCACTAGTAGCATCTGTCATCACCAGCCCTGGCACACACAGTGCACTTTACTAGGGACTTCGTGGTGATACAGATAAACCAATCAGGTATATCCAATCAATATTATATTTTACACAGGGAGCACTTACACTCTGGCACTGATCAGCAGTGGCAGAGTGTCCAAAGCATCTAAACCAGCAAAAACGAAATCCATCACAGCATCAAAAATCCAGGTAGCAGGGGAGGAGCCTAGCGCGCAACCAAGATGGCCGCGTAGGTGCGAGGCTCCCGAGGACCTCCGCGACCTCCTACGAATATCCTGACATTATCCTGCCCTGGATGAGGGGACTAGGTTGGTGAACCTGAGCTGAGGTGGCACCCGTTTCCCGCTTCCGAATCGGACCTCGGACACCGGAGTGAGCACCGATTGAAGTGTGCGGCCTTCCCCTCGCCGGACCCCGGATTTGCGCAGTGGGGTGATCCAGTGACAAAGTGAACAACAGCGGCAGGCAGGGCCTGGCGACTCGCGTGCCCCGCACTTTCACTTTCGCTTTCGCACCACCTTGTTGTCTCTGCAAGGTTGGGTCGCGGAGCCCTTGGTGTTGGTGTGGTGTGGCCTTGCTGGGAGACCCTGCCTGCCCGCAGGCTGTGATCCACCCCGCTGCCCCGAGGGGGCCCCCCCGGAGCCTGTGTCTGCTTTCCTGCCCTACACGACGTGGCTGGTGCGACTGGGAGACTGGCGGCCATGGCCACGAAACAAGATGGAGACCGGGTGAAGACCAAATCGACCCGGCGCGGCGCCGTCCATCAGGCCAACAGTATGGACCGCTATACCCTCCAGAAGGGATCGCCCGATGGACCGCGCAAGCCCCCTGAGAGTCCTCCTGATGCCCCAGACCTGCCCGCAGATTTGACTCTGCGAGATGTTATGGGCGCCATTGCCGAGATGAAGGCCTCGGTGGGCCAGCGGTTTGATACACTGGCGCAGAAGATTGACTCTGTCCTTGTGGATGTTGGCCTGGTGAGGGCCGATCTTTCCAAAACCAATGACCGAGTAGATTCTTTGGCCCACACCGCATCGGGCCTAACGACAGATGTGGCGGCCTTGCAAACGGAGGTGCGCCGGCTTAGTCGGGCGACGGCGCTAATGGATCGACGCCTGGAGGACTCCGAGAGTCGGGCACGGAGGAACAACATCCGCATTATCGGGGTGCCCGAGGGACGCGAGGAGGCGGCGGCGGATCTTTTTGTGGAGGACCTGATTGCTACCCATCTCCAGCCACGGGGGCTGAGCAAATTCTTCGCTGTGGAGAGGGCTCACAGGGTTCCCGGGGGTCGGCCGAATGTCGGAGCCCCTCCGAGACCTCTCATCGCCCGGATTTTCAATTTTCGGGATAGAGACGCTATCCTGCAAACCTCCAGACTGCATGGACCGGTCAAGCTAGACAATATGGATGTTAATTTCTATCCTGATTTCACTCCAGCGGTCCAGAAGCAGAGACTGAGCTTCCTAGGTGTCAAACGCCGTCTTCGGGACCTAAACCTCAAGTATGCCATGCTTTTCCCGGCCAAGTTGCGTGTGGAGGTGGATGGTCGCACGCATTTCTTTGATCGTCCCGAGGTGGCCGGGGACTGGCTGGATACTCTGCCCGGGGATCGTGATCGGGGGGTGGGCGGGGCGGCGGGGGGAGACGGCACGCTGGATCAGGACTGAGGGTCTCATAATGGGCCTCACTCTGGACGAAAATGATGCCACTTTTAATTATGCGTCAGTTTTTTGTAAGTTCCCCTCCTATGGAGGTTGTGTTGGGTCTCTTGGGGGTTCTCCCTCCTCCTCTAGGGGGCTTAGTTAGTCTAACTACACATGGGGCGACAGGCACACTGCACGTTGGGGGGGCTGTTTGGGCTCATGCAGGGGTGCAGGGAGGTGGGAGTTCTTTTGGGGTGGGTGGGTAGGGATGGGGTGTTGTTCGTTTTTACCACAAGGCAAACGTATTATTGTGTTGGTTTTAAAGTGCTCTCCGGGGTACGAATGATGGCTTTTGTATATGATGGGGGGTAGGGAACTAACTTTGTTATCCTGGAATGTGAATGGACTGGGGGACAGGATCAAACGGGGTGTGGTCCTGCAATTTTTGAAGCGAATCTCGCCTGATGTAGTCTTTCTGCAGGAGACACACCTCATTGGTAACTCCTTCTGCGCCATGAATCGGCGTGGCTATCGCCTAGTGGCTCACTCGGGCTTTACGTCCGGCTCACGGGGTGTGGGCATCATGGTGAAGAACTCGCTCCCGTTGGAGATTGATGAGGCGCTCCACGATGATAGGGGACGCTATACGGTCTTGGTGGGAAGACTGGAGGGCAAAGTGGTTGTCTTTGTGTCAATATACATCCCACCGGGGCTGCAGTCGACCACTTTTGCGGACCTTGGGCGCCTTCTCCTTGGCCTTCCGGGGGGGCTTTTGGTTGTGGGGGGGGGATTTCAATGCGTGGTATCTGGATCCTTGGATCGTCACCCCCCTAGGGACCTCCCCCGGGCACAGGAGTGGCTCCCCGGCCTCTTAGATACATTTGGATTAGTGGACTGCTGGCGTTTAAAACACCCCGCGCAGCTACAGTATACTTTCCACTCGGGAGCCCATGGTAGTCTCTCACGACTAGACTATGTCCTTGTCCCGGCGGCCTATGTTGGGAGGGTGGGAGAGGTACGCCATTTGCCACGGGGTATTTCGGACCACTCCCCGCTCCTACTGCACTTTGATGTCTTTCCGAGGGGTGAGGGTAGGGTGGTCCCAATCAATCCTTGGTACCTGCGCGACCCCTCCATTCGCGCTGCATTGATTAAATCCCTTCAGCGATATTTTGATGAGAATGTGGGGTCTGTGCCTTCGGCCATTCCGCTATGGGAGGCCTTCAAGACAGTACTCCGAGGAGAGGCCCTATCCCTCATTTCCCATGCCCGGAGGCGAGAGCGGGAGGAGGTGACCCGGATGGAGGCTGAAATAGCCGAGTTGGAGGGGAATTTAGAAGGTGGGGTGACGGATGCTGCATTACATGTCCTCCAACTCAAGCAGGCGGCCTACAGGGCCCTCGTCACGGAGGCGGCCAGGGGCCTCAGTAGAGAGCAACAGGGGCGTTTGTATGATGTGGGTGATAAGGCTGGTAAGCTTATAGCGTGGTTGGACAAAAAAGAGAGAGCGAATCGTGTGGTCCCGCTGATTGAGAAAACGGATGGTGTGTGTGTGACTGAGCCAGAAGAAATTGTCTCCTGCTTTGCGGATTATTTCCATGGGGTGTATTCCCCGGTGTCTCCCTGCTCGGAAGAGGATTCCCTCGCCCTGCTCAGTGATATTGCGCTGCCCTCCCTTTCTGGGGAGGACAGGGTGTCGTTGGACGCCGCTCCCACCTCCGACGAGATCGCCCTCGCCATACGCTCGGTCGCTTCCGGCAAGGCCATGGGTCCGAATGGTCTCCCTATCGAGTTGTATAAGTTACGACCGGATACGCTGGCACCCCACCTCCGGGCTATGTTCCTGGCGGCACACTCGGTGGGCTCCCTCCCGCCGGACCAGCGTCTGGCTACAATCGTGGTCATCCACAAGGAGGGGAGACCTCGGAACCGGGTTACATCCTATCGGCCCATTTCGCTGCTGAATGCGGAGCCCAAGATTCTCGCTAAGGTACTGGCTAATCGGCTGGTCGGCGTGGTGGGCGATTTGGTTCATCAGGACCAGTCTGGCTTTATTCCTCATCGCAACACGGCCCTCAATCTGCAGCGTTTGCACGGTGTGCTCGCACGTGCCCCGTTTATACGGGAGCCGGCCATTTTGGCGTCCTTAGACGCCACCATGGCGTTTGACACGCTTGAATGGCCATATATTTGGGCGATGCTTGCGAAGTTTGGATTTGGCCCAGGGTTCATCAGTTGGGTCAAATTGCTATATTCGGGCCCATTGGCGCAGGTGGTGGTGAACGGAAGAGTATCGGCTCCGTTTGAGCTGGGCCGAGGCACTCGACAGGGCTGCCCCTTATCGCCGCTCCTTTTTGCACTTGCCTTGGAGCCCCTGGCGGAGTGGCTGCGGTGGGAGCCTTCCATCCGTGGTCTCCGCTGGACCCCCGAGTATGAGGACCACGTATCCTTATACGCTGATGACATCCTCTTGTACCTAGCTTCCCCACGTAAATCACTCATTGTACTAGTTGATGTTCTGCATTCATTCGGTCGTAACTCCGGTCTGGTCATCAACTGGGCTAAATCGTGTGTGTATGTTCTCTCTGGGGAGGCTCCTATCCTCCCGCGGGGCTGTCCGATCCAGGTCGCCCCGCAGGGATTTAGGTACCTGGGTGTCTTCATTACTCTGGACCCGGAGGCTCGGTATGATCGGAACTTGCTTCCCCCCCTCCAGCGTCTGAAAGAGGATGACGCGCGCTGGCGGCGTTTGCCGCTTTCGCCGCTCGGCCGGGCGGCATTGTTTAAAATGATGTCGTTGCCGCGTTTCCTATACGCGTTACAGAACACGATGGACCTTGTCCCAGCGCGCTACTTCCGAGAAGTGGAGGGTTTGCAGCGCCGCCTGTTCTGGGACGGGAGGCCACGTATTGCCCTGGCTAAGCTGACGCTCCCCTGGTATGATGGGGGGATTGCCCTCCCGGATATTAAACGGTATTATTGGGCCTCCCAGCTAGCCGCAATTAATCAGGGCCTATATGGGCCAGCCTTAAACCCTGCGTTTGAAATGGATAGGATGCTACTTCCAGGTGGTGACTATAATCGAGCGCTCTACTCTAGCGCGCCCGACGCTCGCCTGACGGGCCCCACGCGTGTCATGGTGCAAGTGTGGCACGCGGCTAATACTGCAATGGGGTGGAAGGACCGTTTGACCCGGGCGTCACCACTATACGCATCTGAGCGGTTGGGCTCCTTGTGGACCTCGAAGGGCTTTGAGAAGTGGGATTTAATAGGCATCAGCAGAGTGGGGGATCTCTGGACGAGGGGAGGATTTAAAACGTTCGAGATGCTGCAGACGGAATTTCAGTTGCAGGGCAGCGAGTACTTTCGGTACTTGCAGGTCCGGCATGCGCTGGGCTCCGTCTTTCCGGACGTTGCCTCCATCCCGGAGTGCTCCCCCCTGGAGGATAGAGTGCTGGACGGACACGTCCCTGACAGCACGATCTCACTGATCTATAAAAAACTAATCAACGATCGCTCAGATCTGCTGACTGCCCTTCGTGAGGCTTGGGTAGCCGATGGGCTGGAGCTGGACGACGAGGACTGGATCTCCGCGGTGGCCTCCCCGAAAGAGGTGGCCATACCGGCTCGCCTTCGTTTCGTCCAGCTCAAGATACTCCACAGGGTCTATATGACGGGGCCAAAGCTCCTGCGTATGGGCTATGCCGAGGACGGTTTGTGTAAGCGTGGGTGTGGTGCGCTGGGGACCTTTCTGCATATCCTTTGGGAGTGCCCGCAAGTGGAGGGGTTCTGGCGAGGTGTGCATGAGGTGCTGCGAGTGGTCACGCATGTGGCGCTGTTGCCCGAAGCGAGGAGATGCCTGTTGAATGTGTGGGAGCCTACCGACTACTCGGTGCCGCAGACGTGGTGGGTGACTCTGGGATATATGGTTGCCAAGCGTGATATTGCCCAGCTGTGGGGATCCCAGAGCCCCCCGACAGTCTTGGCCTGGAAGGAGCATATGGACTGGTGCATGTTTCGGGAAAAGGTGGTGTATGTGGCGAGAGGTAAGCCTGCGACATGGGTGAAAGTGTGGGGCCCCTGGAACGCCTACCGCGGGGGAATCTGTGCTCCACCCCTACTGCCTGATCCATCGCCGGCCCCGTCCCCTTAGCCAACTCATCCCCCCGGTACCTGGGCATCGGGTGTCCCCAATCCTAGTTTTGATCTCTCCCCCCCCTCTTGAGATTCCTATGGATGGCTAGATTCCCCCCTCTAGGGGAGCACGTGTTGCTATTTCGATTGAGGATTGCCTTGTGGGTTTGTTTGTGTTTGCTGTGCTTTAAATTTAAAATGGAACCGTATGATGGGGTCTGCATAATGTGGCATGCAACGATGTTATCTCCTGTAAATGCTCGGCAGCGGCACCATGTGTTTCACAAATGTATACCGTATGCTCCTTTTATTGCTAGCGGCCGGCCGGAAGGTTGTAGGCCCATACCTGTAAAATTTTTTGAGTCCTGTAATAAACGGTTTAAAAAAAAAAAAAAAAATCCAGGTAGCAGAGGCAAAAGATAGGGGAAAAACCCACGCCAAGGATGTCAGGTCTAACACGCCTCAACACCATTACATGCATTGCGAAAATGCTAATCCTCATCTGTGTCTTAACACGTAGTTACATTTTATTACTGAATTGCTATATTGCTTTTATGTCAGCTTGCAGACCACTAAAGTCATACTATGCTTCCCAAGTTACATATATTTCTAATGCACCACAGTGTTTGTATGTTGTAATTTCTGAACTGTATAGTAAGCATAGCCTCATTCTGAGGATTTGCACTTCAGAGCAAGAAAAAGCCTAGTCAGCACGTGCTTGTGCCTTAAGTACCAGTTCTTCAAGGTCTTCTCACATTCTATCTGTGAGAATATCCTGACACTTGCTCATCAGTTAGTATCAGCTGGAGTCGCATGCTCTCGCTGCCATTCACCTGTATTGAGAAAAACTATATAAAAATGATCAACACATTTATTGATTTTAGCAATTATATGTTCCAACTAATTTAGGGTGGAAGCTCTGGTCTGCTGAAATGACACTGCCACGTATTATTTTTTCTTGCATATTGCCAATTTTGCATTACCGCATGTTAAGAATTAATAAACTACCCGAGTGTTGTTTTTCTTTTACAGCTAGGTGCATTGCATTGTATGTTAGGCAAACTGGAGTTTTGGACCAGACTACACACGAAGACTTTGGGTAATAGAGGCAACTGAGATTTTTCTCAAAGGGGACTGGGGTAAAGCACTGGACCTGGTGATTCGGCAGGACAGTATAAGATGTTGAATCCAATTTTAGCAAAGTCTAACTGCACTTACAGAACTTTGATATGGTTGGTGTTGTTTCTTATTTGTCGAAAATCTGTTAAAATGTGTGGTGCCTCCCTAACACAACAGCACATCGACTACTGCCTTCAGACCTCTTTCCAGCCCTCTGCCAGAACTGTTCCTGGTGCTATCTCACCTCCTGTCAGAGAGTCAAGTCACCAGAGCCCACCTTCTTTATCTGCCCCTCCACAGTTGTGCAATGCTGCATTCACTACCCCTCACAACTACCACCTCTTTCAGAGGTAAGCAGCTACCTCCTGGATCCCTTTCTGGGTCTGGCCTGCTATCTTTGCTGTTGACTTGAGTATCCTGATCTTGCTGGATCTTGGTGGAATACTCGCTGTGGAATGGAGAGACTAACAAAGTTGATAAATAGCCCTTAACCAAGCCCACTGCACACCCTTGCAGACCTAGTGATGGGGTGAAACACAGGATATCAGACAGACGAAGCTGAAGAGGGCATACTGAGTTGTCCGCACACCAAATAACAAACCTACTTCATCTACCTGAGTACACCATTTTGGTGGAGTGTCTATGGGCACATAAAATGACATCCACCACTTCAGGAAGTAAGGAAAAGGAACTCAGGTTACCCTGCTCAGTCTCCATGTATGAAGGTGGAGGCTGTGGAGGTTAGGGTGCAGAACCTGCCCGTGAGATTGCGAGAGGTCTAAGCTGTGAGGAAGGCGGAGCGGGAGGCAGAGGAATAGGTGCATCAGGTCTGAATATCACTCATCAGGGCTATCAAAATGACTTGGACCCAGTTAAGGCGAATCTTCCTCAAGATCTGAGGATTTAAGGGTATGGAGGAATACGCAGAGTAGCGGAAAGCTTCATTTCAAGGGAAATGTGAGGAATAAAGCTCCCTGCACTGGATACTGGGTGGCATAGAATTTCGGACAGTGAGGATTCTTGTGAGTGGCAAGGAGATCCACCTACCGCGGGGGTGCCCCAGAGGCTCTGGGTGTAGATGCTACTCGTAGTCAGCGAGATGGCGCTCGCTGAGACTGTCTGCTCGCACATTGAGGACAGGATTGGTTACCAGTCCGATCCGATGGTTCAGGACCAGAGCTGTAGAGCTTCTCAGCATAGAATGTGCAACCATACTGCCCCATGCTTGTTGATGTATCACATTGCGGTTGTATTGTCCATCAAGATTTGGATAGACTGGCCGCTAAGTGGTGGGAAGAAGATTTTGAGGGCCAGCTAGATTGCCCGTAACTCTAGCAGATTGATGTGAAACATCTGCTCCTCTGGAGACCAGAGGCCGCTGATCTCCAGCTTCTCCAGATGAGCGTTGTACACTAGGTTGGAGGCATTCATGATCACAATTGTAATTGCCTGCAAGGGATGGAACAGCGTACCTTGATTCAGAATGCCTTCCACACTCCAAATCCTCTGCATTGTCCCTGGTGGTCACGATAGAGCTTTGAAGATCTCAGCCACATTGAAACCACTGTCTGCGGAGGCACCACTGATGTCAGCATGCATGAGTTACCAACAGAATGGAGGAAGCTAATGGACAATAAGGACTGGGCTACGTGCTCATTCTGAAACATCGGATTGATAGCCTGAATGTTCTGAACCCTCTGTGGAGGAGGAAAGTCTCAACCCAATGTGCTATCCAGTACTGTGCTGAGAGGAAGCTTCTTGACGGAAAAGCCCAGGTCGAATAGCAATGCTGCGGTCTTTGCAGGAGGTGTGACACCATCTCTAGGGAGCTAGTGTTGATGAGCCACACTACCTCCGCCATCACTTTCGTGAAGATTTGTGGTGCCGAAGTTAGATCAAATGGAAGGACAGGACCATGAACAAGTAGCGTGCCGATCCTATCATAAAAGAAAGATATTTTCTGTGTGACTGCAGGATTGGAGTATGGAAATTTGCATCCTGCAGATTGACAGACACCATCCAGGCTTCTGCTTCCAGAACAGCATTTTTAACTTTTCCTTTTTGAGGAAGCCGTTCAGAAACCTGAGGTCTAGGATCAGACAGAGACCGCTGTCCTTTTTGGGGACCAGAAAGTACATGGTCCTGTTCCTCCTCTGGCATAATCTCTACTGCCCTTTCACCTCCTGTTGAAGGAGTCATAGGTGGTCCGCTGGAAGTAGGGGCGGAGAAGGGGAAACGGTGGAGGAATATGTTGAAAGGGTAGGCCATACCCTCATCCCACAATTTACAAGACACATAGATCTAAAGTAATGGCCCTCGGGCATGTGGAAAGGAGGTAACCTATCCTCCAGCTACTTCCCTGTGATCTGACAAGAGGTGGATGGGAGGAAGAAGAGGAGGGTGGGGAGGACGTGGTAGGGCACATGCTCTTTTTTTCCCCGGCCTCTATACGGTCTGTGCAGTAGGTTTCCCTGCTCTTGCTGCTGCTGTGAGGCTAGTTGCTGATGGCTTAGAAAGGGAAAACTTTGTGAAAATCCTTAAAATGTCCTAAATTGGACGTATTCTATCGGGTTTGTAGGCCCAAGGACCTAGAAGTGGCCTTATTTTCTTTAAATCTTTCTAAGGCGGAGACAGCTTTGGCACCAAAGGGACATGAACTGTCGAAAGGGAGGGCCATAAGAGTTGTTTGGACATCTTGCGAGAAACCATAGTTTCTCAGCCATGCATGACAATGTAGAGAATTGGACATTTCCATAGCTCTGGCGACAGAGGCTGCAGTATCCAACCCAGATTGAATAACCCACTTGCCCATCCCTATCAGTTTGGAGACACGGGGCTGCAGAAGGTCTGGTAAGTTAGGAAGGACTGCCTGTGACATGTCCCAGAGAGTGTGCATGTTGCATCTGAGGAGACAGGTGGAATTTAGACATTTTAAAGCCATGCTACCTGCTGAGAAGTTTTTTTTGGTATACTGCTCCATATTCGTGGACAACCTATCTTACGGGGTAGTAGGGAATTGTTATTCTGAGCAGCTTGATGCCTGAACTATAAGGCTTCCAGTGATGGATGAGATGATAGGAAGACCGGGTCACCTTGGGCAAGCCTACAGCATCTTGCAAATGCTCTGTGAACTGTGGTGGAGGACGTGGGTTTCTCCCTGACCTCTAGATTGGGCCTCATTAAAAGGGAGCAAAGGCTCCATAGAGTGTGATGTAGCATAGATGACTTGGGTAAGAATGTTGGCCTTAGTCTCAGTAGAAGGAAGCTGAAGATTGAACATTTCTGCTGCTTTCTTTATAACAGTATGATAAGTAATGACCTACTCCAATGGTTGCCTCGTCTGAACCAACTAGCATCCTCTAACCCCACAAAATCCAGGTCCAAAGTTATGGAGAGCCCAACCCCATCATCTGTGTTCTCGCTAGGGATGCCATGAGGATCAGAACCCCCCCGAAAAATAATCTACCCTTTTCTAACAGGCGCTGAGCCGTCCGCAGTGAACAATGTTGGGGTATCTCCAACAGAGATAATAGCTTCACACTGGTTTATTGTGGTACCAGTAGTGTCAGTTGTGGAGCCAGAGATAAAGGCAGCGGCACTGGTGGTGTAGATTGTGGCACTAGTGAAGTTGTTTGTGGCACCAGAGAGGTAATAGGATCTGGTGCAGACGGAGAAGACCCCCAAGCAATAGTGAGCCAAGCCTGCAGGCCAGACCGGTGCCAGAGTAGTTGCCCAGATCACCGGCAGCAACGGAAAAAAATGGGGCAAACGGAGCTGGATGGTATGGTGTCGGAAGAGCTCCAAAAATGATATCCAATTGGACCAATGGGGCCAGCTGGCACTCCAAAGGGTACCTTGGATCTTCGGAAGATGTCAAGCAATGCATTTAGACTATTTGCTGGATATGTCCCAGGAGTGGGGAACTCCAGGTGAGGGTGACTGGATGGTGCCTCGGGGTCAGTGCCACAAGCAGTAGCGTGTCCTGGGATGACACCCAGTCCAAAGGTACCGCAGCAACCTTATACTCTGTGTTGCCTTTCACTAATTCCGTTTCCGATGTGAATGCTTGTTGGAAGGGAAGGAATCTCGGCAATTGTTTGGATTTGTGTTGTCTCTTTTTCTTGTGATTTCTCTTTGCAGACTTTAATCACTGCAGTGATATCTGTGACTTCGTCCTTGGTCTTGACTTGTGTCGCTCTCGACCGTCATCCCGCGCTCGGGCCATGAACATCTTGGCCTTCTTTTCTTTTATGGCCTTCGAGTGCATATTGCAACAGGACCTGCAGGCTTCTTTCTAATGATCCAACCCAAGCACCATTGACAGATTTAGTGCAGGTCAGTAATAGACATTTGTCCATCACAGTCCCTTCACGGTTTGAACAATGAAGGCTTAGGGGGGGTGACATTTTTTGCAAGATCTCCACCTGAAAAATATTTTGGGAAAAAGAAGTATGATTACATTGATGATCTCCTAAGAAGATTGGAGCTCCGGATACACATCAGTTGTGATGGAAAAAAGGGAACACACATCTACAGGGGAACTTTATGGCAGTGGTGATGAATAAAAAGGGAACTGACGTCCACACGTCTACATGTGAGCTTTATGGTTCTAGTAATTTCACAAGGACACTGCTTCTGACAAGAAAACAGAGCCAGCGCCCTCAACTGACATTGACACCTATTAAAACGTTTTCAGATTCACCTTGGATATTCAAAAGGTGAAGGACCTGCAAGCAGAAATATCCATCAGAAAGGGGTATGTGCTGTGGATCAGTTGACAGCAGACACTTGTTTGTTCAGAAAAAATACTACCACCAAAATAAAGGTCATAAACTAGTGGAATGCCCAGGACTTGGCAAAAGAACACTTGATCTCCTTGTTCTAGGAAATTATATGACAAGCCATTTATATAGAGCAATGACCTCACAAGAATACCTCTAGTGCTATGAGGGCAGACAAGGACAGAAGACCAGTTCAGATTTTAAAAGGAGACACATAATGTGAAACATCAGGTCTTAAGAGACTTATGCAAGTCAAGATAATTTGTGAGTGAACGTAGATGAAAGGGGAGCAAATTTCAAATTTCTGGTATCAAATCAGAGAAAGCTCTGCCTCAGCACTTGGCCCTCTCGACTAGAGGAATAGCTAGCTGGTGGGCAGAAACTGAGCAGAGGGTTTTAGAGGTAATGTACCTTGTGCTTTCAGCTTCATCACTCTGCACCTTCAGCATCTGCATAAAATCAAATAGCTTACATGCTTCTGTGGTACTGCCTTGCACCTCTCAGTCACCTCCCTCTGGAAGAAATTAGAAACGGTAGAAGCAGATAGAGAAGGCAGACATGCCACACCACACCACTTGCTGCACATACCTGTGCGCAAACATGCTGATGTAAGCACAGGGCTGACACATCTGCTTCCACAGGCCACTAAAAACTTTGATCTGAACTCTAGTGAAACAAATTATATTGGCTAAAGATGACCATCGGCAACTACACAAGGGGTTCACCCATTCTTTAAGTGACTTTCTAGGAATGCCATTTCCAGTATTGTTGCCATCTGCTCTGGAAGTACATATTTTACACTACAGATCACAAATGAGTGCTGTGTCTATGCACATGGAAAGTATTTTTCTACTCTTGAAAATATTCTATTTTAGGTTCAGTACTAGACCTAGCATGAGGTGTGTTTTGTGAGGGAATAGGGGGGCTTACCAAGAATCTAGAGGGGCTTTGATCCCACCCATTGCTTCCCATTGATTGGCTTCCCTTGCCACTCTCATCTGCCTGCTTCTAATTCATATTCCAGCTTGTCTATCTTGTGTTTGTCCCTACCATGGAGCACTGCCTGTTTACAACGGTAGGAAAGTGGATTCTTATGCTCAGACTTGGTTATCTGTGGCACAGAGCAGCCAAGCTTAGACAAAGGAAAAGTGTAAAGCATTTAGAAGTATGAAAGCAACAGGTAAGTAAGAAACACAACAATAACAATCCAGCACCAATTTATAAAAATAGAGTGTATTTTTATCTTAAATTGGATACCAAAACTACAAAAATCTATAAAGGGGAACCGGAGATGTGATTTTTAAAAGGTAAGTAAACTCTTTTAAGTTACAAAAAACCTTTGTTATTGGCGTTGCATTTCATTAGTCAATGGGCTAGCATGACTACCAATCCTATCTTCGACTAGCCACAACAGGATGGGAGCCAGTCATGGGGACCACCTAGGTCCAGGGAGACAGTTACATGTCAGGTCCAGCAGTCTCAGAGTCCTTACAGAAGATTTCATTACGATCACTGTTCCAGCAAAGAAGTGCTCCTGGTGCCAGAAATTCAGGATTCTGAGGATGCTGAGAAGAATCTAAGGATGCTGAACATGCTGGAGCAGTGAAACAGATGCGGTGAACTTCAAGTGTGGTGTCCTGCCTCAGGACTCGATCTCACTCAATGCCCCAGTCAAGTCCAGTGTAGGCCTGGTTGCCACTGGTCGACTGGTTTCTGGTTACAGCAGTCTTCAGCAGTTGCCCACAGGTGAGTGTCCCTTTCTTGCAGGAGGACCAGGGTCCACTTCGATGATGGTCACGGGTCTAACAGACTTAGGGACACCTAGGGCAGATCAGGACTCTGCCTCACAGCATGCATTTCGGCATCCAGCGTCGGGCAGTTAATCCTGGGCATCTGAGCTCTAACAAATGCAGGCTTCTTTCATCTTTCGTGGCCCCGTAGCTACAAGAGGAAGTCAGCCAATTGATTCTTGGAGTCACTCCTTCTGTTCTGGCACACATGGACAATTTTCCCCCAAGTGGACACAGCAGGCTCAGTTCTCTCTTTGCATGGCCCTTGGGTTCAGCAGGTGCAGTCCAGTCTTTGGTACCGCTTCTCTTTGCTGGGTCCAGGGAGCAGCAGGGCAGTCCTTCTTCAGTCTCCTTTCCAGTCCAGTCGTGATCTGAGGACTGTGGGACTGAGGTTGCACTTTTATGCCATCTTCTTGTTTGTGGGAGGGGAGGACTCGCTAGCCAATGGGGCAATAGTTCCCACGTAGCTACAAAGCCCACTTAACATTACTTCATGGAGGTTTGGCCCTCAAACATTACCAAGATACCCCGCTCTACCCTAAACCAAGATGGTGCAAGCCTTCTTTCACTATGAGGAGCCCTAGACACACCCAGCATAAGAAGCAACTCTTCCTGGAAAACCAGTTCTGCAACAGGTTTTAACAAGCAAAATATTTAGGACAGCTAAGAACCAATGCACTGCAACACCAATAAGTTCCCTTTTTTATTTATGTACAACAAGGGCCCACCTCTCTGGATTAGATGCCCATCATCCCAATATTTAGAATTAGACAGCAAAAAAGAGAGTAAACGTTTTTTCAATCAATCGCAAAGAAATTTGTTTAAAGTAATAAAGCTCCAGAAACTTCCAGTTGGTGTTGATACAAAACAGTTCTTTATTAATTGTCTCTTCATGATAAAACAGCCAGCAGGTTTTACCCCTCTGGAGGAGATGCCAGCCTACACAAAGGAAAGGGCAGGTCAAGGTGTGATCACCATTTGCTTCACTGAGGCAGTGGCCTCTTGGAAGATAGCTGGGCCATCTGGGGACATCACCTGGTAGTCATCCAACTAAAGGATGTCACACCTCCTCCTTTCAGCAATTCTCTTTGTTCCTGGGGACGCTTCACACTTTCTAGCAGGGGCTAGCATGTAGTCAAGTGCTGGAAACAGACTAGAAATGCAACAGAAGGTTTAGAGAACAAATTAAAAGTTACCTTAATTTCGATCTCAACAATAAATCTTTTTTAATCTAACAATTAATTTGATGCCTTTGAGTAATAGCTTCGGTGATCCCAAAAGTTAGCGCTGTGGCTAGTGAAACTCCATGTTAGCTAATGGGACCACCAACCTTGCTACAGTGAAAAATAGCATTTTTGTGTTTTCACTATCAAGTTACATTAAATACAAAGGAACCATGCCCTTCTTTTTAATATTAAGCACCCTGCATGATGGGTTACCGAGGCCTTCCCTAGGGATGGCTTACTAATATTAAAAAGGAAGGTTTCGACTTAGCAAAAGTGTTGATTTTGCCATTTCGATTTGGCAGGTTTAAAACTGCCAGTCTAGGCTACAGCGGCAGGCCTAGAGTTTCGTTTTCACCTTCTCACTGTAGCGGTGGTACAATTAAGTGTTTCAGTCCACTAGTGACATTTAACTTACTAGCCCTGGTTACCTCTTGTACAATATACTAGAGACTGAAAAGTAAGTTAAATGAGCCAGTTGGGTATTAGCCAATTGTACACGTAATTTGAGGGTCAGAGCACATGCACTGGAGCTGGGACAGCAGGGCCCAGTGACCTACAGAGCACAGATTCCAGCAGCATCACTCCAAAAACATGGGGGGTGAGGATTGGGGTGGTTGATCACTTTGGAATTTGGTCAACAGTCAACCCCAACAACTGCCAAATTTATACCTTCCTCCAAATATTTATTTGGACCACTAAAATCACAAATACAGGATCTAGATTCCTTTACATTTTAGGCTGCTACCACACAGTTTCTATTTTCTACTTTTAACTTACAATCGCGAGAGTACAACATTTGTCCCAATCCTTTGGAAACCCATATGGTTTTCAAAAAGGCAGCAGTATGTTTAGGTGAAATTTCTAATTGTTAGCCTTACCTCCTGTCCATATCCAAATACATACGTTCAGCTTCTTCGAACCTGCTGAAGTAAGCTGCAACTTCAGCCTGCTTCATGAACTCACTCTGAAGGTTGCCAAGCCGCTTCACAAACTCAATGCCTTGGTATTCTTTGCAGCGCACAAAAGCTTGCTCAGCAGTTGGAAGATCCAGTTTTTGGAGAGCAGCTTCAGCTAACAGGCGCCTGTGTTTAAAAGAAACATTTAGAAGCGAGGTTCCCATGAGGAAATGCACATTACTCAGGTTTACCATTTAGATAATTTCACAGTGCAGAGTGCTATTTGAAGATGTATGCATAAACAGTTTAATTTTGTATACCTTGACAGATCTGACTAAGGGCCTTATTACGACTTTGATGGTGTAGCAGCAGGCCACCATGCCAGCGCCCCACTGCCACAACGCCAACCGCATGCCAGATTAGGAGTTTTCTCCTGGTCTGCCGGGCGGTCCTTTGGCGGTCCCCTCAGCGCTGCTGTTCAAAGGCTCATAAGTGAGCCTTAGAAAGGCAGTGCTGAAGGACTGCCACAGCGTGTTCCTGCATGGTATGGACTGTGAAGCCAAGCTGTGCAGGAACAGGGGGTGCATGCACAAGGGGGGGCACACCATGTTCCCTCCTGCATGCATACCCAGGCCCTGAGGCAACAGGGGGCCCTGTAGGGTCCTCAAACTTTCCTCAATGCCACACTTTTCATGGTTGGGCTCACCGTCATGAAAACCGGGGCGGTGAGGAAACTCGCAATATGCTTGGTGGATCCCCGGCGGTCCAATGCCGGTCTGACAGCTATAATCGTAATCAGGTGATTGGACCGCCGGTGTGTCAGTAGCCGCAATGCCACCGCTGCGCCACTCCAGGTTTGGCAGTCCACAGACCACCAAACTCGGAATTAGCCCTTAAGCATTCAGGGCATCAGTGTTTAAATATTAAGCATATGCAAAGTGTTTTAAAATACCACACGCGACGTGACATGTAACCTCTTTGTATGGGATAATTGCATTATGCAAACCAAGCTTCTAGGAGCAAGAGAGTGCTAGACGTATATACAGTTTGCTGTACTGTAGGTGGATTCACAAAGTGTACTATACATAAAACCATTTGGTCACCTAAGTTGGAAGCAGGAGTGCAAATTGTGTAGTTTACAAGTGTACATTCATGCTCTGTATTCACAAAACGTTTCACAGGAGTGTTCTAGAGGGTGAGAGGTTCTGATTGGATCAGGGACAATTTTGGTCTCTTTTACATAACAAGAGTTATGGGTTGCAAAATGGAACTGGGTCTAGGCCTTTTTTCTGTTTTGTACTTATCTAAGCATTGCTTTTTTATATACCGGGGACTCCCATCTCGACGACGGGGAATGATTTAGGCATGTGAATCTATGGAAGCTCCAATACTGGAGTAAGTGATATTACTCAATAGTGGTGTAATTAATATTAGCAAATCTGCTTGCATGACCAGAGAGCTGGCGTTCCAGAGCAATGATGCGGTATAAAGTAAGGGGACAATGACAAATCTGCATATTTATGAGTATTCACACACTTCTCCAATGCGCCCTCACACCCTGGATACTGTCACAGAGTTACTCTTGTCAAAGGCACGTGGAAAGAAATGCGTATCCCAGATGGGAATACCTCCAATCTTGGTGAGAAAGCAGGCAATTAAGAATCATGTGCAGAATAATGCCTTTACATGGGGGACTTGGAATATACAAACTAATTCTATAACTACTCCTAGGAAACTATGACAGTAGCAGCTTTCCAGGAGTTATTCACAAATATAGAAATGTTCTCCCAACATAGAAACATGAATAAAGCAGTCCGGTTTACACTTTTTTGAGCAACAGGCCCTTTGCCATTACCATTGTAATTCCTGGAGGCAGTGGAGCCTGTGGCGGATATGACGTGAAGGATGGATATTTCACAGCTCTGTCAACTAACCAACCATCGGTTACAGTATGTTGAAATAAAAAGGATTTTCTTCTTTGCTAAACTGAAAGAGGGATGGGTGAGCCTAATATCTGGGGTATGTCATTCCATACACCTGCAGTATAGACAGAAGTTTTGCTACTGACATTTCGCCTTTCTCCACTTTGGCATTTCTAGGCTGGCTTGGTCACGTATTCAAGTGACGCAGGTTCTGCCACAAAAGCTATATTGTGAGGTAAAAATGCTTATTTGTCATTATGTGCTACAAGAGCAGTAGCTTAACACAGACCCCTCCTTTTCATATGAAAAGAATGTGAAAACATCTCTTCAATTAAAGCTTTTTCAGTAGGCAAGTGTCTGATTCCGGGAAGATGGTGAGTTCAAGAATTCCACAGCCTAGTGTTAGAAACCACACAGACAGTCCAAGTCACCTTTCGTCTGCTGGTCAGACATAAATCACTCTCTCTGTTCTGTTATCAATGTGCAATCAGACTACATTTAGAAAAGTCAAATATTTGCTTACTACTGCAAACCATGGCAATTTCTACTATTTTCTCAACACAGATTTTTTAAAATTTTATATCTATATTCCTGCACTGCTTACGCCATATCGTCATCTTCAGAGCCTTTTATCCCCATATGGTCACAGTGAAAATGGGGTTTTGTTACATGGATTTCTCGTTCTTCTTCATAATTATCAATAAAGTAATGTTATGTGATTTTCCACATAATTACTGCATTTAGTGATTTCAATCCTTGAAATAGAAGTATATAAGTGCAGGTACATACCATCTCAGAGTACCCGGTTGCTACTGAGAAGGGCTGGTACGATCCCATTAGACTAGTCAACCCCTATAAAGAAGTGCTAGTTAGTACCCTCCATTTCAAATTTAAGAAGTGAATGCACATATTTAGGTACTTTGTAATTGTTTTAAAATATTTGCACTGGTGACAGGCTCTTGAACTTTCATTGTAATTGTTAGACCTGACATCCTTGGCGTGGGTTTTTCCCCTATCTTTTGCCTCTGCTACCTGGATTTTTGATGCTGTGATGGATTTCGTTTTTGCTGGTTTAGATGCTTTGGACACTCTGCCACTGCTGATCAGTGCCAGAGTGTAAGTGCTCCCTGTGTAAAATATAATATTGATTGGATATACCCGATTGGCATATCTGTATCACCACGAAGTCCCTAGTAAAGTGCACTGTGTGTGCCAGGGCTGGTGATGACAGATGCTACTAGTGGGTCTGCAGCGCTGATTGCGCCACCCACCTGTGTAGCCCTAAAATGGTGTCTCAGGCCTGCCACCGCAGGCCTGCCTGCAGTCCCCGGACTGCCATGTCCTCCTGGCCAGTGTCCACACTGACCGGGCCTAACCCTTCCCTTTCTATACACGTCAGTCATCCCTATGGAAGGCCCAGGGTACCCCCCTGGGCAGGTTGCAGTGTATGTAAAAGGTAGAGCATGTACTAGTGCAGGTAACATGTTCTGGTAGTGAACAACGGCCATTTTGTGTGTTCACTGCTGCAAGGTTATCTTGCTCCATAGGCTAACATGGGGGAGGCTGGTGCCAATGGCTATCCGCCTATCTTCTCATCGGAACAAGATAAGACATGAGTGTTTGATATCCCTGAGCTCAGCATTTAATCACACATCTTTTAGGAGAGGTTGTTTTTAAATCCTGAGTTGGAGAATAGTACTTTTTAGAGAGTAGATGTTCTCTTGTCTGACCCTTCTGTGTGCCTGGGCGTGCTTGTGGATTGACTGTCTGGCTTGAGAGTGACAGGGGCTGGGGATCCCCCAGGAGGTTGGCTGAGTCAGCCCTCTGCTGAATGGCGACATTTGCAAGGAGAGTGGAGAGAGGAGATAGCACCTGGGAGTGAATAGGGTTGTGCCTGCCTGCCACGCTGCTGGCTCCACCTCCTGCTGGGCGGCTGACGACTCTGCCCCTCACTCTGAAAAGAATGTAGAAGCCAGGAAAACAAAGTGCTCCAGCGACACCCAGAACTGGATCAGACCGGGCTCAGGGCCCACTTGCACAAAGACTTCAAAGACTTTTAGGGGTATAAGTACAAGACCCCTGACAACAGATTTTTAGATTCTACCATCAAGAGGAACCTCTGCTGAAAGACGGACCGCTGAAGAACTAAAGGAAGATTGCCTTGCTGTGTGCTCTAAGGGCTGACCTGTTCTGCTGTACAACTGAAGCTGAGGAGGAGAAGGGGTCTTGCTGTGTGCTGACTCTACCCACTTGACCAAACAAGACTTTGCTGTGTGCTGTGTCTTAAACCGAATCTCCAAGGGCCTGAGAAGAGCTGGCTTCCTGTTTCGCAACCCAGGGATAGAAAGGTTGCCCGAACCAAGACTCTGCTGTGTCCCCGCTGCGCTGCTGTGTGCTGCAGGGACCGTGGACTGTTCTACCAAGCTTCTCAACATCTGCCGGTGAAGTGGGCGGGCCGCTCTCTGCCTCGTTGGAGAGGACCGCGCTGATCCGGGCCGGACACCGGTTGCCGCATCAAGAAGACCGACGTGCTCATCGGCACGTGCCTTGCCGCGACCCGGAGGCCTGAGGCAGACCAAGAGTCGTACTTCCCTGCTCTACGACGCCGCGCTGTGAGTGGCTGACTCCGGTGACGTCGACATCGTCACTGAGGGCTCGTCGAGGGAGTTGTGGAAACCATGCACCGAACAGCCAGAGGAGCGCTTTGTACAACGTAGCGCAGTGACACCGTCGGAGCAGCGTAGCTGCCTAAACAACAAGAGCCTACGAACTGATTCATTCTCAGTGAGTATCGAATCACGCAAGAGACTAGAGATTATCGTCTTGAGATCCCGACCAACCAAGAAAGCGAATATAGTGTAAACCTGTGATGCTTGATTTCAACTGCGGAAACTAGATAAAGATATATTATTTTTGATATAACTCACCTGTGTGGTCTAAGTTTGTGGTGTGCGGAGGGGGGATCATTGTGGTGTCTACGTGCAAATACCTTACACATTGCCTTGGGGATAAGCCTGTCTGCTCGAGCCGAGCTACCTAGAGGGTGAGCAGGGGTTATCTACCGTGTGTGTCCTTGTACCCTGACTAGAAGCAAGGGTCCCTATTTGGTCTAAGGTGTATACCTCCGCCAACTAGAGACCCCCAGATCTAACATTGGTGGTCAGCGGTGTGGATTAGAACCAGTATTTGCACTTGACCTGCAGTGATTCTTCGTACATCACTAATCTAGTAAGCAGTTGCATTGCACGAAGTTTTTGCGAAGACTATTCTTGGAGGATCGACGAAGCATCATGTCTCTGAATGCAGTAGGTGAGGAGTCGGAATTGCAATTCGAAGTGAAAAAGTTGCTCGAATATAAGAAGGAGCAACTAAAGCAATTCTGCAAGCAGCTTGGATGCCCAGCGAAGGGCAGCGCCAACAAGACGGAGCTGCAGAAAGCTCTAAGGGCCTGGTGGGAGGCCAAGAATGGCGCAACCGAGGAAACTACTGAAGGGGATGGCACACCGGAGCACGGATTTGGATCCGATGATCTGCCAGTGAATAGGCCAGCGTCTAGGGCTGGCAGCACCCATTCCAGTAGGAGCATTTCTCCAGAGGAGCTGGAGGAAAATCAGAGGATTAGGGCCCATGAGATTGAACTTTTTAAGCTCAAAGCTCAAGCGGAAGAAAGGAAACTGCGCCTTGACAGTGAGAAAGAGGCGGAGGAGAGGAGGAATGCTCTCGCTTTGGAAGAGAAAAAACTCCAGTTGGCTCATGAATTGAGCATGAGGGAGCTGGACATTAAAGCCAAACAAGTGGAGTCCAGTCCGAATGGTGGCAGCGCACAACCAGTACAGGCGGGTAAAGTATACATACCGAAAGATTTGGTACAGAATTATCAGAGGGGTGAGGATATCTACGCATGGTTTAGATCCTATGAGCTTGCCTTGAAGATGAATGAAGTGCCTGAGAAGAGTTGGGGAGCAGGGTTGTGGAAACATTTTGAGGCCTCTGGGAGGGATGTCTTGGCACCCTTAGAAGCAGCAGGGACCTTAACCTACCCCACGATGAAGGAGGCCTTATGCCTCAGGTATGGGCTTACACCAGAACAGTACCGCCAGAAGTTCAGGAACTTCAAGAAACTTGATTTGAGTACTTGGATGGAGTGTGTGAGTATGTACACGCGTGCACTGGAAGGTTGGATAAAGGGCAGCAAGGTTACTGATTATGTGGGGTTGTGTCACTTGATTAGTTGGGAGCACTTGAGTAGTCTATGTGTTCCAGAGCTGCGCCAGCATCTTTTAGACAGCAAGTTAACTGATCCCAGTGAGCTTGCTAAAGAGGCAGACCACTGGACTAGCACCAGGGTCAACAAAGGGGTGGTAAGTATGCCAGCCAAGGGTGGTCAGGGTCCCCAGCAGAAAGGTGGGGAGGACAAGGGTAACAGTAAGGAGTTCTCTAAAGGGCCCCAAAACAGTTCCCAGGAGAAGGAGTCCCAAGCCCCCAAGCCTAAGAGGTCTTGGCCCCCTAAGGGCAACAGACCACCGCCTACTTGCTATGCTTGTAGGGAAGTGGGGCACATCGCCCCTAAATGTCCCAAGAAACCCCCAGCACCAGCTGCTGCTCCAGTCCCAGGGTTAGCTAGTGTAGCTTTGGGAGGGGATTTGATTTCCAGTGGGGAGGAGGGATTAGCTATGATGACCCTTGTCTCCTTAGGAGACCAAGAGATGGTCCAGGATACCTTGATACCCGCTAACACTAAGAAATACGGGCAAAAGGTGTCCATCAATGGGAGGGAGTTAGAGGCTCTGAGAGACACCGGGGCTAGTGTGACATCTGTCAGGTGTCAGTGGGTGTCTGAAGAGCAAGTCATTCCCAATGTGCTCCGCCCAGTAGTGGCAGCTGACACTTTAGTACGCCTCTGCAAGATGGCGCGTGTTCCCTTTACATGGGGGGGAGTCTCTGGTACCTTGGAAGTCTGTGTCAGTGATGCCTTGCCAGTGGATTGTCTGTTGGGTAACGACCTGGAGAGTTCTCCATGGAAGGACGTAGAGCACAGAACTCACTTGGAGATGTTAGGACTACCAGCGTGGATCTGTGTATCCACACGTGCCATGACAGCCAGTAAGGGTGGATTAGTAGAACCGGAGCCTGGAACAATGGCCCAGGGACCTGTCAAGAGAGGAAGGGGCAGAGGGCGCGGGAAACCGGCCCCCACTGTTCCCACGTTCCAGGAGGAAGCAGAACCTGAGGGGGATGCCCTGGAACCTACAGGGGAACAGGTGGCCGAACTGGGGGAATTGCCTGAGCTGACCCATTGGCAGCAAGAGGGTGGTCCCTCCAGGGAGGAATTCTGCCAGGCTCAGAAGGAGTGCCCTTCTCTCATTGGTGTGCGGCAGCAGGCTGCAGACCAGGCAGCGGGCCTAGGGTCCAAGGAACATTTGATTTACTGGGAGGATGACTTACTTTATAGTGAGCCTAAGTTCGCTGAGCCCGGTGCAGCCCGTGTGCTGGTGGTACCCGAGCGCTTCAGGAACTTCTTACTGGGTCTGGCTCATGACGTGCCTCTCGCAAGACATCTGGGGCAAGACAAGATCTATCACAGGCTTGTCACCCACTTCTACTGGCCCCAGATGAAGAAGCACGTCGGTACCTTTTGTAAGTCTTGCCAAACCTGTCAAGCCAGTGGTAAGAGCGGAGGGAAGTGCGTGGCGCCCCTCCAGCCGTTTCCTGTAGTGAGCACCCCTTTCGAGCGGGTGGGCATCGATATAGTAGGGCCCCTGGATCCCAAGACCGCCTTAGGCAACAGGTTTATCCTGGTCTTGGTGGATCACGCCACTCTGTACCCGGAGGCAGTCCCTCTCAGGACAATCACAGCACCCGTGGTGGGCCGTGCATTGATGGGGATCTTTTCCCGTGTTGGGTTCCCCCGAGAGGTGGTCTCCGACCGGGGTACCAACTTCATCTCTAGGTATATGAAGTCTCTGTGGGAGGAGTGTGGGGTAACTTATAAGTTCACCACTCCTTACCACCCTCAAGGAAATGGGTTGGTTGAAAGGTTCAACCGCACCCTGAAAGGTATGATTATGGGCCTAGCGGAGCCCATGAGACGGAAGTGGGACGTCTTGTTACCATGCCTGTTGTTTGCCTACAGGGAGGTGCCTCAGAAGTCCTTAGGATTCAGCCCCTTTGAACTGTTGTATGGCCACCCTGTTAGAGGACCTCTCACACTGGTGAAGGAGGGGTGGGAGAAATCCCGTGGGAAAACCCCCCAGGATGTGTTCAGCTATGTGCTGGCCATCCGCAACCAAACGCAGCGCTTCAGGAAGCTCGCTCAGGAGAACCTAGAAGCCAGCCAGGAAGAGATGAAAAAATGGTACGACCAGAATACCACTCTGGTAGAATTTCATCCTGGGCAGAAAGTGTGGGTAATGGCCCCGGTGGAGCCTTGTGCGCTCCGTGACAAGTGGACCGGGCCATATGAGGTGGTAGAGCGCAAGAGTGAGGTGACCTACCTGATCAACATGAAGACTCCTAGGCAGCCCCTTAGAGTCTTGCATGTGAACCGCCTCAAACCCCACTTCGAGAGGTCTGAAGTGACGATGCTCATGGCTACAGATGACGGTGGGGAGGAGGATAGTGATCCTCTCCCTGACTTCCTGGCAACCAAGGAGCAAGACGGGTCAGTGGATGGTGTGGTCCTCTCGCCCACCCTGACCCCAGAGCAGCAGAGAGACTGTCGCCAGGTGTTGGGTCAGTTTGCCTCCCTGTTCTCCCTGACCCCAGGTGTCACCAATTGGTGCGTCCATGATGTGGACACTGGAGATAGTCTGCCTGTGAAACAGAAGTTTTACAGAGTAGCTGACAAAGTCAGGGCCAGCATCAAGGAAGAAGTTTCCAAGATGTTGGCGTTAGGGGTAATTGAGCCCTCTAGCAGTCCCTGGGCTAGCCCAGTGGTCCTCGTTCCCAAGAAATCTGCTACACCCGGTGGTCCGTCAGAACTTCGGTTTTGCGTGGACTACCGTGGGCTCAATGCGGTCACCAAGACTGACGCGCACCCCATCCCCAGAGCTGATGAGCTCGTGGATCGGTTGGGAGCTGCCAGGTACCTCAGCACCTTCGATTTGACTTCGGGGTACTGGCAGATTGCCTTAACTGAAGGGGCAAAGGAGAGGTCGGCATTTTCAACACCAGAGGGGCACTTCCAGTTTCGCGTCATGCCCTTTGGATTGAAAAATGCCCCTGCCACCTTCCAGAGACTGGTCAACCGGGTACTGACCGGGCTGGAGCAATTCAGCGCCGCGTACCTGGATGACATTGCTGTGTTCAGCTCCACTTGGGAGGAACACTTGCAACACCTCTGTGAAGTGTTGAGGGCGCTGCAGAAGGCAGGCCTCACTATCAAGGCCAGTAAGTGCCAGATAGGGCAGGGATCGGTGGTGTATTTGGGACACCAGGTGGGGAGCGGCCAGGTGGCGCCCCTACAGTGAAGATTGATACCATTCTGGCTTGGGAACCCCCCAAGACGCAGACAGAGGTGAGAGCCTTTCTAGGACTCACCGGGTATTACAGACGGTTCATCAAGGGATACGGCACCATTGTTGCCCCCTTGACAGAACTAACCTCTAGAAATCAGCCCAGGAAAGTGAATTGGTCCAAGGCCTGTCAAACTGCTTTTGATGCCCTGAAAACTGCAATGTGCACACCACCGGTGCTTAAGGCGCCCGACTTTTCGAGTGAGTTCGTAGTGCAAACAGACGCTTCAGAGCAAGGTGTGGGTGCAGTACTCTCACAGATGGACGACGAGGGCGGGGACCAACCTGTAGCTTTCATTAGTAGGAGGCTACTCCCCAGGGAACAGAGGTGGAGCGCTATTGAAAGGGAAGCATTTGCTGTGGTCTGGGCCCTGAAGAAGCTGAGGCCCTACCTGTTTGGGACTCACTTCCGTGTTCAGACCGACCACAGGCCCCTCAGATGGTTAATGCAGATGAGGGGTGAGAATCCAAAACTGTTGGGGTGGTCCATCTCCCTACAGGGAATGGACTTTACGGTGGAACACCGTCCCGGTACAGAGCACGCCAATGCTGATGGTCTGTCCAGGTTTTTCCGCCTTAGCTATGAGAACTCCCAAGAGGGTGGGTAGTTCTCCCCACTTTCAGCTGGAGGGGACACGTGTTAGACCTGACATCCTTGGCGTGGGTTTTTCCCCTATCTTTTGCCTCTGCTACTGGATTTTTGATGCCGTGATGGATTTCGTTTTTGCTGGTTTAGATGCTTTGGACACTCTGCCACTGCTGATCAGTGCCAGAGTGTAAGTGCTCCCTGTGTAAAATATAATATTGATTGGATATCCCTGATTGGCATATCTGTATCACCACGAAGTCCCTAGTAAAGTGCACTGTGTGTGCCAGGGCTGGTGATGACAGATGCTACTAGTGGGTCTGCAGCGCTGATTGCGCCACCCACCTGTGTAGCCCTAAAATGGTGTCTCAGGCCTGCCACCGCAGGCCTGCCTGCAGTCCCCGGACTGCCATGTCCTCCTGGCCAGTGTCCACACTGACCGGGCCTAACCCTTCCCTTTTTATACACGTCAGTCATCCCTATGGAAGGCCCAAGGTACCCCCCTGGGCAGGGTGCAGTGTATGTAAAAGGTAGAGCATGTACTAGTGCAGGTAACATGTTCTGGTAGTGAACAACGGCCATTTTGTGTGTTCACTGCTGCAAGGTTATCTTGCTCCATAGGCTAACATGGGGGAGGCTGGTGCCAATGGCTATCCGCCTATCTTCTCATCGGAACAAGATAAGACATGAGTGTTTGATATCCCTGAGCTCAGCATTTAATCACACATCTTTTAGGAGAGGTTGTTTTTAAATCCTGAGTTGGAGAATAGTACTTTTTAGAGAGTAGCTGTTCTCTTGTCTGACCCTTCTGTGTGCCTGGGCGTGCTTGTGGATTGACTGTCTGGCTTGAGAGTGACAGGGGCTGGGGATCCCCCAGGAGGTTGGCTGAGTCAGCCCTCTGCTGAATGGCGACATTTGCAAGGAGAGTGGAGAGAGGAGATAGCACCTGGGAGTAAATAGGGTTGTGCCTGCCTGCCACGCTGCTGGCTCCACCTCCTGCTGGGCGGCTGACGACTCTGCCCCTCACTCTGAAAAGAATGTAGAAGCCAGGAAAACAAAGTGCTCCAGCGACACCCAGAACTGGATCAGACCGGGCTCAGGGCCCACTTGCACAAAGACTTTAAAGACTTTTAGGGGTATAAGTACAAGACCCCTGACAACAGATTTTTAGATTCTACCATCAAGAGGAACCTCTGCTGAAAGACGGACCGCTGAAGAACTAAAGGAAGATTGCCTTGCTGTGTGCTCTAAGGGCTGACCTGTTCTGCTGTACAACTGAAGCTGAGGAGGAGAAGGGGTCTTGCTGTGTGCTGACTCTACCCACTTGACCAAACAAGACTTTGCTGTGTGCTGTATCTTAAACCGAATCTCCAAGGGCCTGAGAAGAGCTGGCCTCCTGTTTCGCAACCCAGGGATAGAAAGGTTGCCCGAACCAAGACTCTGCTGTGTCCCCCCTGCGCTGCTGTGTGCTGCAGGGACCGTGGACTGTTCTACCAAGCTTCTCAACATCTGCCGGTGAAGTGGGCGGGCCGCTCTCTGCCTCGTTGGAGAGGACCGCGCTGATCCGGGCCTGACACCGGTTGCCGCATCAAGAAGACCGATGTGCTCATTGGCACGTGCCTTGCCGCGACCCGGAGGCCTGAGGCAGACCAAGAGTCGTACTTCCCTGCTCTACGACGCCGCGCTGTGAGTGGCTGACTCCGGTGACGTCGACATCGTCACGGAGGGCTCGTCGAGGGAGTTGTGGAAACCTTGCACCGAACAGCCAGAGGAGCGCTTTGTACAATTAAGCGCAGTGACACCGTCGGAGCAGCGTAGCTGCCTAAACAACAAGAGCCTACGAACTGATTCATTCTCAGTGAGTATCGAATCACGCAAGAGACTAGAGACTATCGTCTTGAGATCCCGACCAACCAAGAAAGAGAATATAGTGTAAACCTGTGATGCTTGATTTCAACTGCGGAAACTAGATAAAGATATATTATTTTTGATATAACGCACCTGTGTGGTCTAAGTTTGTGGTGTGCGGAGGGGGGATCATTGTGGTGTCTACGTGCAAATACCTTACACATTGCCTTGGGGATAAGCCTGTCTGCTCGAGCCAAGCTACCTAGAGGGTGAGCAGGGGTTATCTACCGTGTGTGTCCTTGTACCCTGACTAGAAGCAAGATTTCAAATTTTTAATACATTTGTGTATGGTTTCTTTTATACCTGTGGATGATATATGCCAATTTTGATGTATAATATTGATCTATGCCTCTTTTATGGATGTGAATGTAAATCTGAATAAAGATTTTGATTGAAGTATTGAATAACTACACTACACTGTGCCTAAAAAGAGAACAAAGCTACTAACGTCATCTTCGGACAAGTCCTTACATTAGATTACCTGGCCATTCCTTATAGAAGAACAATATTAATTAGTGTACACATTGGCTAACACAATGATTGAATGCACTCGAAAACAAAGTATATTCCATCACAAGGTTTAACAGTGATCAGTGCATAAAAATATGTTTTACCAGAGTCTGGGATGAGGGTTGTCTTCGATGAATTGAGAAGCATCTTCTATGCCAACCTTTTCAATCAGAGCCCGACTGTCCCGTAGTGACCGAATTTCAAAGTTCATGAGGTAATCTTTGTTTGGCTGTTCTGGATTCTAAAGTTGAAACAACGATTTTGAATTAGTGCAAATTGATATGTTTATACATTTCCTCTGTCAGTCATATGACTGTGAGTTCCTGCTTGCAGTTCTCAATTTTACCTTTAATATTTCATCCAAAAGGACAGATTTTATTTCTAAGTCTTCAAAATTACAAATGTATCCAGAGGTTTGAATAGGTTCCTACAAAAAAACATAAAACATATTCAAACATAATGCACAACGTAGTCTGAATACAATGAATGTGAAAAACAAAACATTAAAAGTTAAAAAAAATTCCAAATCAATCTGAATTTTAGCTAGAAATAACTGAACACTTAGGGAAATGGAAAAGCTCAAAAGCTGAAATCAATTTAAATGACAGTGGATACATCACTAGAAGAGGTGCTAAAACGTGTTTATCAAATCTAGACGCATATTCCGTACCTTACAATAACCCCCAGGCATTAGACTGGATCCAGGATATTTTTGTGAACAGTACCTCTGCATGCCGGTAGGTGGTATTGCTTGGCTCTACATAGCGTCATCAGCCCCAGAATTGATGTGCGCGGTCATCAGTCTCTTTTTGCAAATTTCCACGGCAGGATCGCGGAGCCACAAAGAACACTGACCAATGGTGTGTGGAACTAGGGCCCTGAAAAGGGCACAGCCCTGTACCTAATACTTTTTTTGTAGAGCGGGGAGGGTGGGTGGGTCAGTAAGGAAACTATGGCTAGATAGAGTCTCTCCTACAGAAGGCATTACCGAAGGTATGTAACTTGTTCATCTGACAGTGTATTCTAGCCACAGATTCCTTACTTTAGAATAGATACCCAAGTAATACATCCCCAGAGGAGGGTCTGGAAACCCGACTGTTGGAAACAGCCCACTCCCACTCCGCAGGGTGGTGGTGGACCTTCCCGACACAACGGGGTAGCTTGGCTCGAGTGGTCAGGAAACAGGCGCAGTGCTAAGCATACAATATACCCAGACAATAACCATGCGTGCATCCGTTCCAAAAACGACTCTACACCGTAAAAATTATGAAAATATTCCTCTTTATCTTTCTTCTCTTAGTTGCTGATTGGGAAAATAAATAACAATCACAGTATATACATTTTAAATAGAGCAGGTCAAATAAATATTTGCTGTTTGATGAAATAAATAGGGGTGATCATAAATAACAGGGCATAAATACAAGTGCAATATATACAGACAATTAAATACTTTGAGGTAATAAATACTGTACCAGTAAATACTGTCCCAATAAATACTGTACACCAACAAGTCCTGTGGACCTATAAATACAGTGCAGCATTAAATAGATAAGAACTTAATAAATACAGTTTCCTCAATAAATAATTGGAAGTATACAGTAACACTCATGAATCAGATGACACTCCAATACTTAAGGGCTGATTTGGCCCAGGCACAGCTTGTAGGGTGTGGAAGGCTTGGGGGGTTCTACTCCCTGGCTGAGGCAAAGGCTGAGGCCTAAACTGAGGTAGATCAAAAGGGGGGAATTCCAATGCCCTGGCTTTCCTCTCCACACAACCTCTCTAGGTTAGTCCCAGTTCACCCCAGGCACAGTCAGGTGGGTTTCAGCACCTCCCTAGCCCCTTAGAGTAGTCTCTCAGGTCTCCACAGGGCCTTAGGCGCCCTCTACTCCACTTACTGCCCTTTTCTGATGTTCCGACGCCGCTGGAGTCGTGTCGACGCCGTGAGGCGGTTCCGGTTCGGTCTCGGCGGCCTCGGCACAGTGTCAGTTCTTTGACGACGCCGGTAGGCGGTTCCGGTCCGATGTCGGTGGCCTCGGTTCGAACTCGACCTCCGATTCGACGGCGTCGGGCAGTCTCTTCGCACGATGTCGACTTCGGGCGGCTCCGCTCCGATGGCGCTCTCGGCTCCGATGACGTCGGCCGGCCTGGCCTCGCTGTCGACTTCCGGCGACTCCGGGGTGCGATCCTCACCCCCGACCTCCGGTGTTCCTCCTTACAGGTTCCGGGCGACTCCGGAGTGCGATCCTCACTCCCAACCTCCGGTGCTCCTCTACCTCGGTCTCCGACGACTCCGGAGGGCGGACTTCACCCTTCCGATGACGCCGCTCACTCGACCTCGGTTCACCTCCTTCTCGACCCTTGGTATTCCACTCGACCTCCGCCGGCGCCCTCTTACGACCTCAGGCGGCTCCGGGTACGACGTCTGCTACCTCAGTCAGCGCCGCTTCTCCACCTCGGGCTCCAGGTCTTCGGCTACTCGACGCCAGACTCCAGGGAAACCAGTTTCCAGGTCAGGATCTTGCTGCTTTCTGCTTCTAAGGCCTGTTCCTGCTGTCCAGGTCCTTAGGTTGAGTTTTTCTGTCTTTTTCCCACACAGGGCTATAGGCTGGGATCCATCAGTAGGGACAAGTATCAAGGGTGGGTTTATGGACCCCACTCCAGGCACAAGTTTCCACCCCTGCTGCTTCACTCCTTCCTCCTTCTCTGCTGTGCTCCTCTCTCTTCACCAGTCAGGTGCCAACTGCCAGCTCCAACTGCCAACTGCCTCTCTTATCCTCCCAACATTCTAAACGGTTTCCAACTGTCACAGGGTTCTGGAAGCTCCTGGAATGTTCTGGAAGGTGCTGGTAGGTTCCAGTGGATGCTGGTGATGTCACAGGTGGCCACCATTTTGTGCTTCAGGCCCTCAGACAGAAGTTTCAGGGGTAGCTAAAATGGCTCCCTGAATCTGCAGCAACACGAAAAAGTCTGGTGGTTCCCAAAAAGGAAAAATTCAAACAGGGTTTGAGGCAAAAGTGGGACAAAATAAATAATGATGAGGAGGGACCACCCAAAGGGCTGACAGGTCTAACACGCGTCCCCCCCAGCTGAAAGTGGGGAGAGCTACCCAACCCCTTGGGAGTTCTCATCACTAAGGCGGAAATACCTTGAGAGACCGTCTGCATTGGCGTGGTCCACTCCAGGCCGATGTTCCACCTGAAAGTCCATCCCCTGTAGGGAAATAGACCACCTCAACAACTTGGGATTCTCCCCCTTCATTTGCATCAGCCAACGAAGGGGTCGGTGGTCGGTCTGAACTAGGAAGTGCGAGCCAAACAGGTATGGCCGCAACTTCTTCAGAGCCCATACCACTGCAAAGGCTTCACGCTCTATTGCACTCCACTTCTGTTCCCTGGGAAGTAGTCTCCGGGATAGGAAGACCACGGGTTGATCCAGACCCTCTTCGTTGAGTTGCGATAACACTGCCCCAATGCCATGTTCTGATGCATCTGTCTGGACAATGAACTTCTTGGAAAAGTCTGGGGCCCTTAAGACCGGGGCCTCGCACATGGCTTTCTTCAATTTCTCAAAGGCTTGCTGACAAGCCTCCGTCCAGACTACCCGTCGAGGTTGTTTCTTGGACGTGAGCTCCGTGAGGGGGGCTACGATGGTACCGTACCCCTTCACGAAGCGGCGGTAGTATCCCGTGAGGCCCAAAAATGCTCGGACCTCAGTCTGTGTCTTGGGGGGTTCCCAGGCCATGATGGCCTCGATCTTCGCCTGGAGGGGTTGCACCGTTCCCCTACCCACCAAGTGTCCAAGGTACACTACCGACCCCTGCCCGATCTGGCACTTGCTGGCCTTGATCGTCAATCCAGCTTGTCTCAGGGCCTGGAGAACAGCTTGCAGGTGACGCAAGTGATCCTCCCAGCTGTTACTGAAGACGGCTATGTCATCCAGATAAGCAGCAGAGAAACTCTCCATCCCGGTGAGGATCTGGTTTACCAGGCGCTGAAACGTGGCAGGTGCGTTCTTGAGCCCAAAGGGCATCACACAGAACTGGTAGTGGCCATTGGGCGTGGAGAAGGCTGACCTTTCCCTTGCTCCATCAGTCAAAGAGATCTGCCAGTACCCCGAAGTAAGGTCAAAGGTACTTAGATATTGGGCAGCTCCCAGCCGGTCAATTAATTCATCCGCCCTAGGGATCGGATGAGCATCAGTTTTTGTCACTGAATTCAGTCCCCGGTAGTCCACACAGAACCTCAGTTCTGGTTGGGCACCCGGTGGTGCAGCTTTCGGTACTAACACCACCGGACTGGACCAGGGGCTGCTAGAAGGTTCAATCACTCCTAGCTCCAGCATCTTAGTGACTTCACTATGAATGCTGGCCTTCACCTTGTCTGACATCCGGTAGATCTTGGACTTCACAGGTGGGCTGTCTCCTGTGTCCACGTCATGGACGCACAGGTGAGTCCTACCCGGGACAAGGGAGAACAACGCAGAGTACTGCCCCAGGGCCTGGCGACAGTCCTCCTGCTGTTCAGGAGTTAGAGATGGGGAGAGAATCACTCCCTCCACCGACCCATCCTTTTCTTGAGACGCAAACAGATCAGGGAGAGGCTCGCTTTCCACGTCCTCTCCTCCGTCAGTCACCATCATCAAGATGACTTCGGGCCTCTCGTGGTGGGGTTTGAGGCGGTTGGCATGCAGCACCCGCAGGGGCTGACGAGGGGTCTTCAGGTCCACCAAGTAGGTAGCCTTACCCTTCTTCTCCAACACCTCAAAGGGTCCTGACCAGCGATCCTGAAGGGCACTAAGCTCTCCTGGTTCGATCACCCACACCTTCTGGCCAGGCTCCAACTCCACCGGGTGAGCGTTGTGGTCATACCACGCCTTCATTACTGCTTGGCTGGCTTCCAAGTTGTCAGAAGCTTGCTTCCACAACTTAGCCATTTGGCTCCGGAAGGCCAGCATGTAGCTCACCACATCCTGGGGGAGCTTTCTGGGAGTTCTTTCCCATCCGTCTCTCACCAGGTTAAGAGGTCCGCGTACAGGGTGCCCATACAGAAGCTCGAAGGGGCTGAAGCCCACTCCCTTCTGTGGCACTTCCCTGTATGAAAAAAGTAAACAGGGTAGGAGGACGTCCCATTTCCTCCGCAGGCTTTCAGGCAGACTTCTGATCATGCCTTTCAAGGTTTTATTAAACCTCTCCACCAGACCATTGGTCTGGGGGTGGTAAGGAGTCGTGAACCGGTAGGTCACTCCACACTCCTTCCACATTGCCCGCATATACGCTGACATGAAGTTGGTCCCCCTGTCGGACACAACTTCCTTGGGAAAACCCACTCGGGTAAAGATTCCCATCAGGGCCCTTGCCACAACAGGTGCTGTTATGGTCCTCAGAGGTATTGCCTCTGGGTACCGTGTGGCATGATCCACCAGAACCAGGATAAACCTGTGACCAGCTGTAGTCGGTGGATCTAATGGACCCACAATGTCGATGCCCACCCTTTCAAAGGGGGTGCTAACGACAGGAAGTGGTTCCAGGGGAGCTTTCAGCTTCACCCCTGTTTTCCCACTGGCTTGGCAAGACACACATGTCCGGCAGTAGGTATCGGACGACACTTTCATCTGAGGCCAATAAAAGTGTGGGACAAGACGGGCGAAGGTCTTGTCTTGCCCCAGGTGTCCTGCCAAGGGTATCTCGTGAGCCAACTCTAAAAGGAAGGCTCGATAACGTTGAGGAACTACCAAGGCTCGTGACGATCCATGTAGGGGTGCCTTGGGTTCACTGTAGAGGAGGCCATCCTCCCAGTAAACACTGTAGTTCCCTTCAACGTTCCCTGCTGCCTGGGCTTCGGCCTGTCGCCTCAGCCCCTCAAGGGTAGGGCACTCCCTCTGGCCCTGGCAGAATTCCTCCCTGGACGGGCCTCCCTCCACGTGCCACTCGGCCGGGATGGGTAGGTCCTCCAGGTTGGTAACGTCCCCCTCCGCAGACTCCTGGTCCACCACCTCCGGTGGCCTATCCGTCCTACGGGGTGGAGACGCCGAGGCAGGCTCCTCCTGTCCTCGGTTCTTCCCTTGACTGGCAGCTGGCTGGGCCTTTGTTCCAGGCTCCAGCCGGAATGAACTCCCTCTTCGGGTAGTCTCGGACCTTGTGCTAACACAGGCCCAGTCAGGTGTACCCAGCATCTCGGTGTGAGTCCGGTATTCCACCTCCTTCCAAGCGTTGTGCTCCATGTCATTGCCCAGCAGACAATCGACTGGCACGGCAGGGCTTACGGCAACTCGAAGTGAACCTGCAACCCCCCCCCATTCAAAGGGAACCTCGGCCACTGGATAGTGACCGGTTCTGCCGTCAGCCATCGCGGCTGGGTGGAGTACATCAGGAATTACCTGCTCTGGAGACACCAGTTGGCTACGCACCATAGTCATACTGGCTCCTGTGTCTCTCAGAGCCTCCCCTCTTTGGCCGTTGATGGTGATCCATTGCCCATACTTTGCGGTATTTGCGGGCACCTGGATCTTAGGAACCATCTCCCGTTCTCCCAGGGACACTAAAGTGACACCCGCCCACTCCCTTCCCTTAGTTAAGGGCATCTCCTCCCCGAGCACTACACTAGCTACTCCGGGGGGCTTTCCTCCAGTGGGAGGGGGTGATCGTTTCTGACACTTCGGATCTCCTTTATAGTGTCCAACGCCACCGCACTCGTAGCAATGGACAACCCTTGGCTGCTGACTCTGGCCAGGATTAGGGTTTCTGGGTGGGTTAGCCTTAGAGGTGAATCCTGTTCCCTTCCCTTGGAAGTTATTTTGGGGGCCTTTGGAGAACTCCTTTTTCTTTTCCCCTCCTTCTTTCTTCTGGGGGGCGCCCTGTCCGGCCTTTTGAGTATCCCCTCCAGTCCCCCTTGTGGACACCCGGGTACTAGCCCAAATGTCCGCCTCCTCAGCAAGCTTCCGGGGGCTGGTCAGCTTGCTATCCACCAGGTGTTGCCGCAGTTCAGGGAAACATTTCTCGAGTAGGTGTTCCTTCAATACTAGGTCAAACAGCTCCTCGTAGTTCCGTACTTCACTGCCCTGAATCCAACCTTCCAGTGCCTTCTTTGCATAGTCCAGGAAGTCCACCCAATTCTGTGTGCCCAGTTTGTGACTACCCCTGAACTTCTGTCTGTACTTTTCCGGAGTAAGTCCAAACTTCCTGATGAGCGCCAGTTTCATGGTGGGGTAGTGGGTTTGCTCATCCTCTTCGAGGGCCAATAAAGCATCCCTACCAGCTGGAGGCATGTATTTGTACAACCCCCCTCCCCAGTACTTCACTGGAACCCCATGGGCCCTCAATGAGACCTCATAGGCTGCGAGCCACTTGGCGATGTCGTCACCCGCCCCATAGCTTGCTACAATGTCCTTTGGCAGGTAAGGTTTGGATTCCCTAGTGGACTCTTGGTTTTGGCTGCCACCATTAGGAACAGTTGGTGCCCCAATTCTTAGGATCTGAAGCTCTATCTCCTTCAGTCTTATCTCATGAGCCATCCTCTCTTTCTCCGTCTCATGAGCCAACCTCTGTTCCTCCTTTTCCTTCTCCAGCTTTGCTAAGTCCCATGTGAGCTGTCTTTTCTCCCTCCGGTCTGCTAACTCCACTTCAGACAAGCCCCCGCTAGAGGCACGGCTGCCCCCCCTAGAAAGTGTCCTGGGCCCTGCGGACAGGTTCCCCACCTCAGGTTGGTACATCTCAGCCCCCTCGGGGTCAGGCTCTCCATCCCTGTCTTCTTCCTCAGCCTTGCTTTCCCTGCGTGCCTCCCCCCAAGCCCTTAAGCTGGTTTGAAGTGCACCCTTCTTTGCTCCTGGGGGACAGTACACCCCCTCTCGCTGGCAAAACTCCCTGAGTTGGGCCACAGTGTACGTGTCTAGATTTTCAAGAACAAACTCCATCTTGCCCACTCAGGTTAGAGGACAGGTTTTGTGCAGTAACAATGCAGGGGGGTACCTTTAGTAATACCTCCTCCCACCACCAGAGTAAATTTGGAAAAAACAAAAACCCACAATTAGGAAGGCCGCTGTGAGAAAACTCCCGGTGTAGGCCTATGGACTACCCACAGTTATTGTTGAGTATATGTAGGCACAGCTCTATCCCACCACTGAACACCAATTTATGTTGGAAACAGCCCACTCCCACTCCGCAGGGTGGTGGTGGACCTTCCCGACACAACGGGGTAGCTTGGCTCGAGTGGTCAGGAAACAGGCGCAGTGCTAAGCATACAATATACCCAGACAATAACCATGCGTGCATCCGTTCCAAAAACGACTCTACACCGTAAAAATTATGAAAATATTCCTCTTTATCTTTCTTCTCTTAGTTGCTGATTGGGAAAATAAATAACAATCACAGTATATACATTTTAAATAGAGCAGGTCAAATAAATATTTGCTGTTTGATGAAATAAATAGGGGTGATCATAAATAACAGGGCATAAATACAAGTGCAATATATACAGACAATTAAATACTTTGAGGTAATAAATACTGTACCAGTAAATACTGTCCCAATAAATACTGTACACCAACAAGTCCTGTGGACCTATAAATACAGTGCAGCATTAAATAGATAAGAACTTAATAAATACAGTTTCCTCAATAAATAATTGGAAGTATACAGTAACACTCATGAATCAGATGACACTCCAATACTTAAGGGCTGATTTGGCCCAGGCACAGCTTGTAGGGTGTGGAAGGCTTGGGGGGTTCTACTCCCTGGCTGAGGCAAAGGCTGAGGCCTAAACTGAGGTAGATCAAAAGGGGGGAATTCCAATGCCCTGGCTTTCCTCTCCACACAACCTCTCTAGGTTAGTCCCAGTTCACCCCAGGCACAGTCAGGTGGGTTTCAGCACCTCCCTAGCCCCTTAGAGTAGTCTCTCAGGTCTCCACAGGGCCTTAGGCGCCCTCTACTCCACTTACTGCCCTTTTCTGATGTTCCGACGCCGCTGGAGTCGTGTCGACGCCGTGAGGCGGTTCCGGTTCGGTCTCGGCGGCCTCGGCACAGTGTCAGTTCTTTGACGACGCCGGTAGGCGGTTCCGGTCCGATGTCGGTGGCCTCGGTTCGAACTCGACCTCCGATTCGACGGCGTCGGGCAGTCTCTTCGCACGATGTCGACTTCGGGCGGCTCCGGTCCGATGGCGCTCTCGGCTCCGATGACGTCGGCCGGCCTGGCCTCGCTGTCGACTTCCGGCGACTCCGGGGTGCGATCCTCACCCCCGACCTCCGGTGTTCCTCCTTACAGGTTCCGGGCGACTCCGGAGTGCGATCCTCACTCCCAACCTCCGGTGCTCCTCTACCTCGGTCTCCGACGACTCCGGAGGGCGGACTTCACCCTTCCGATGACGCCGCTCACTCGACCTCGGTTCACCTCCTTCTCGACCCTTGGTATTCCACTCGACCTCCGCCGGCGCCCTCTTACGACCTCAGGCGGCTCCGGGTACGACGTCTGCTACCTCAGTCAGCGCCGCTTCTCCACCTCGGGCTCCAGGTCTTCGGCTACTCGACGCCAGACTCCAGGGAAACCAGTTTCCAGGTCAGGATCTTGCTGCTTTCTGCTTCTAAGGCCTGTTCCTGCTGTCCAGGTCCTTAGGTTGAGTTTTTCTGTCTTTTTCCCACACAGGGCTATAGGCTGGGATCCATCAGTAGGGACAAGTATCAAGGGTGGGTTTATGGACCCCACTCCAGGCACAAGTTTCCACCCCTGCTGCTTCACTCCTTCCTCCTTCTCTGCTGTGCTCCTCTCTCTTCACCAGTCAGGTGCCAACTGCCAGCTCCAACTGCCAACTGCCTCTCTTATCCTCCCAACATTCTAAACGGTTTCCAACTGTCACAGGGTTCTGGAAGCTCCTGGAATGTTCTGGAAGGTGCTGGTAGGTTCCAGTGGATGCTGGTGATGTCACAGGTGGCCACCATTTTGTGCTTCAGGCCCTCAGACAGAAGTTTCAGGGGTAGCTAAAATGGCTCCCTGAATCTGCAGCAACACGAAAAAGTCTGGTGGTTCCCAAAAAGGAAAAATTCAAACAGGGTTTGAGGCAAAAGTGGGACAAAATAAATAATGATGAGGAGGGACCACCCAAAGGGCTGACAGGTCTAACACCGACATAGAAAGAAAGTCATGCACGATCAAACGGTGCAAAGTGCTCATACAGACGGACTTAACTGCCAAGGCAGTAGTGCTTGATGAACGTGTGCAACAAAGCTCACGTTACAGGCTGACAGAAGTTCAGGACTGGAACTCTGTGTGCTAACGCAGTAGTTGCAGGTTTTGCCCTGTGGAGTGAGTACGCAAGCACTCCGGTGGTTGCGTCTTGGCCACTGCATAGCAGATCTTCATGCAGAGGACAATCCATTAGGAGATGATTAGTTTCTGCATTCAACAGCCAGTCATCGAGATAGGGTAAGACTGGAACCCCTGACCTCTGCAGATGAGCTGCGACCACCGCCATCATCTTGGTGAACACCGAGGGATGCTGGTAAGGCCAAAAGGGAGCATGGCTTTCTCTTTCATGGCTCAAACATACTGCATGAAGAGTTGATCGTTCTGTGGTAAATAAAATTCCTTTACCGGGACTGAATTTGATACAGAAACATTATAAAATAGCTCAATAAAATGAGAGGCAGAATCCGTGGTATTAGAGGTTCGGAATGGGCTTTATTCCAATAATCGATTATAATCGGATGCTTCAAGTTCCATCACCCCGGAGGTTCAGGAAGTGAAGTACATACTTTATTGACAAGAAGTAACTTTTATAGTGCATACATTACAATGAAGCGAATGCAGTAGGCGTAACAATTGATAAGGAAAATGACAATTTGTCTGCGTAACCAGAAATGGGTGTAATAAAGAGTAAAAAGGAACATAATTGGTTATGATGTCATACTTAGGTGGATCTATAAGATAATACTTGGCCTAGATGCGCGCGCAGCAGTATGACGTGTAATTGACGTGTAACTAGGGGGTGAAGGGGACTTGACATTTAGCTCTACATGTGGAGACGAAAAGTCTGGGGGGTCAAGTCAACCTAATCCCAAATCATATCTAACATCCTATGTTTAAAGAACTATGTTATCCATAAAAGAAGGACTCTCGGACAGAATCTATTCTATACTGACTGTGCGTGCATGTACAAGCGTCTAAGTGTCTACACTGAATGCGAGGGGGTAGGAATATTCCATGGTAACAGGGCTATGAATTACTTGCATAAGGGCAGAGAAGCCGGGCCTTTTGCTCGGTGACTGGAAGAATGTTTACTTAAGCTACTAGGCAGGAATGCATCGGCTGAGGGGGAAACAGATAATTCGAAGGTGAAATACAGTTCTTGGCAGAGAATAGGCTGATGTCAGGCTTCGTGAGCCGCGCAGAGAATGAGACAAAGTTCATGGTCACAGATGCAGGCTCAGACTGGAGCTTTCAGAGGCAGAAGGCAAAAAGAGTTTTGATGACAGAATCAGGGCCTACTTGCCTGGACTGTAAAATGGCATAAGTGAACCATATAAAGCCGGTGGCCTTTCATATTTAGAAATGGAATATCCGGCCTGTTCATGGCGGATCTGACAGAGGACATGTTGACGTTGGACGCACATGTATTTGCGTCTTCATAACTGGAACTGGAGGAAACATACATGTACTTGTGATATGCACATAGAACCGTTGGGGTCCAAGATAGGGGACATAACTGACCAGAAAAATCCATATTTCCACATTCCCTCCTTGTCCCCTACTTGCCCTTCAAGAGATATCAATCTTCATTAATCCATTGATCTGTTCATATAACATCATTTGTTCTTCTTTCTTCTTCCGTGACGAATGAAATCTTGGTGGTGGAATACACGATGTGGTACACAGACCACAGATCGCTGGTCCACATTGTAGACATAGACAGCAACTGAATAGTAGGAGAAGGCCAATACCTAGGAAGGATAAAACTCTCCATCCCCAGGCTGATATCACATTCCAAAACCAACTGGACCAAGTCCAAGTGCCTGGGTTCTGGTGTATCTGGCTTACAATCTTATGAAGGCGAGTGATGGCTTTATATACAGATGGCGAATTTTCTGGTATGAATACGCAGCAGCTTGATCCGATGACCCTACAAGCTCCGCCCCTATCAGCCAGGATGACGTCAAGGACAAGACGATTTTGAAGCACAACAATCCGCATAGCAGACTGCTCTTCTGTTAAATTGCCTAAGGCGGAAATAGTCTCATTCACTACTGCTTCAAGGGTTCTAGTTAATCTACGTATCAGCTTACTATTAGTAACGGTACCTATGTAGGGAAAGATGCCTTTATTAAAATCTACATACTTGTCCCATGCCGTCTCAGTGTAATCGACAATGGGGAGATCTCTCCGCTCTCTGTTGTGTACTAAATGAATATTTCTGTAATAATCAGGAGGAGCTAGGAAAACAGGTGGCAAAAGGAATGCAATGTAGCAGGTACCATCCCAATCTAGAGGTAAACGCATATATGCAGTCTGACCACATACAAAGTAGGAATGGCGAGAAGCTCTAAATGAAGATTTGCCTTGATCACTGAATTCTACTGTAGTGATGCATTTACTATGGCCCATATGTATGGAACCAACTTTTCTTACACATAATTCACCCTTCACTGGGAATACTGACATGGTGGGCAAGACTAGTTCAATTTCGGATACGACATTTAGAATCATGAGATTAGGTGTAAAATTACCTAATCCATATACTTCATTTTCTAGATCAGTTCCTGTTCTTTTGGGGCGACCCTCCTTGTCAGGGTAGCAGACCTTGAGTAAAACTAGGTTCAGGTTTCCCCATACCCAATGATCTTGGTAAACTGCTGTGTCTGAGTCTATGGAATTGATTAAACTAAACCATGCTCCACAGGAGCCATTGTGTGTAAATGGGTGTGGAAAGAATGGCAGGACTCCTTCATAATTCTGATAGGGAGGGAGCCGACCACACACCCAACAATTAGTAGCATTACTAGTCTGATGGGAATGATGTAACATACTAATGAAAGTGTTATTGCGCAGCGCAAGTCTATAAGACAATTCATGCGGAGGTAAGTCACTAAAAGAATGTTCAGCAGCAACATTATAAACATGTCTAGAAATAGGGTAATATATGTGCAACAACATACTTGTAATAATTATTAAAAGACTTAATAAAAACAGAATTAATAATGTCACTATGCAGTGGCTACGCAGTGATTTACAATACGCCTGTCGTTTCAACATTTTCCGGGTATTTTCTCTACTCAGGTCCAAGGGATACATGTCAGAGACAATTCAACCGCTTCACCTTGGAGAGGACTTAAACAATCAAATTGCTCGACTTGTTGGGCCTAAGCTTTAGTTTGTAAAGTTCGGTTTCAGTTCTTTCAACCAAAGGAAGTTTTGAATCAGTCTGTGAGGGAGTGCAGGGCACAATGTCTATATCCGAGGATAGTCCATGAAATTTCTTGATATGACTTGAATGAATCCAGCCCTTGCGGCCCTCGATCTTCACGGCTGTCCTTGTGGTCAGCAGGACCAACTTGGGTGCTTTCCACCTGGGCTCCAGCTGAGTCTTTCGGTCGAAATTCCTCACAAAGACCAGATCCCCCGGAACCACGTCATGGGGTTTCACCTCGGTGTTGTCGGGAAAGGCTGCAGCTACCTGTGAACGACAAGATTGTAGTGCAGACATCAAGGAAGCCAAGTAATCTGTCAGCATATTACAGTCAACATCAGTTATTTTTCGTGGTATAGGCGTCCCCCACATATTTGGTGGTCTACCGAAGATCACCTCATACGGGGATAGCCCTGTTCGTGAGTGTGCTACCATTCTCATGTAAAAGAGTGCAACGGGTAACGCTACTACCCAGTCGACACCTTTTTCTCTGCATATTTTGGACATTCTGATTTTCAGTATCTGGTTATGTCTTTCTACGAGACCTGCTGCTTCGGGGTGTCGGACACAGTGGAATTTCCACTGATAACCTAACAGAAGTGAAACGTGTTTCATTAATTCGGATGAGAACGGCTGGCCGTTATCTGAGTGAACAACACGTGGTAAACCGTATCGTGGGAAGAATTCTCGAACCAACTGTTTGGCAGTAGTCGGGGCAGTGTAATCTGAAACCGGGTACGCCTCTGTCCAACGGGACAGAGCGCAGACAACTACGAGAACATATTTGAATCCTCGACATCGTTCCATCTGGATATAGTCCATCTGGAGTACTTCAAAGGGATTATTAGGAGGATGAAATCCACCCTGTTCAACGGGAACGCTTTTTCCTGGGTTAAACTGGCAACAGATCATACAGGTACGGACCTTTTGTTTGGCTGCTGCTCGTAAATGTTTGTTGAACCAAATGTGTTGAATGCTGTCTAGCATAGCTTTTTCTCCTAGATGTGCTGGACTATGTATAGTGTTAATTATAACTTGGACCATTGAATCAGGAAGGAACCATACAGACTTTTCCTTCATCATCCATCCTTGGTCCGTTTGGATCCCTCCTAATTCAGTCCATGTCTTTATTTCGTCTGGTGTAGCATGTGTCTGTATGTCTATCACGTCAAGAGTAGGATCTTTAACTGTCATACAATGTGTCGGTATCGGGACTATTGTCTTTGTCATGTCGGGGGTTTGAGTTTGAGCCGTCTGTTTAGCCGTTCTGTCGGCTAGATCATTGCCTTGGGAAATGATATCAGTAATCTTCGTATGAGCCTTACATTTCATAATTGATATTGCAGTAGGTAGATGTATTGCATCTAATAAGGCATGAATGAGGGGTCCGTGCTGAATGTGGGCACCGTGGGAAGTTAAATAACCTCTCTCTCGCCACAGCACGCCGAAGTCATGTACAACTCCGAATGCATAACGTGAATCAGTATATATGTTGACTTTTTTATTCGTGGCTTGAATACAGGCTTGTGTCAGAGCGATGAGCTCTGCGGCTTGAGCTGACAAAGTATTTATACGATTAGTTTCAATGACTTCAGTATCTGTTGTGACTGCGTAAGCGGCCACTAATTCTCCTGTACTTGTTCTCATACATGAACCATCTACATACAACGTCAGGTCTGGCTCGGACAATGGAACATCGGTCAAGTCTTGTCTGGGTTTTGTCGTTACAGTAATAACTTCAATACAGTCATGGGCTAGTGGGTCTGTTCCGGTTACTGGCAAAAGTGTGGCAGGATTCAATGTGTTACAGCGTCTGATTTCTATATGTGGCTGAAACAATGTAAGTTCGTATCCTGTAAGTCGCGCTATAGTCAAGTGTTGTGTTTGCGTTCTATTTACAAGAACCTCTACTGCGTGTGGTACTTGAACTGTCAATGGATGTCCTAACACTATAGCATCGCTTTGTCTGATTGCTAAAGCTGTCGCTGCTACTGATTTCAGGCATGCAGGCAAAGCCTGAGCTACGGGATCTAGTGTACTAGAAAAATAAGCACATGGTTTGTGTGCTCCTGCTTGTTCCTGTGTGAGTACTGACAAGGCAGTACCTTCGCGTTCTGTAACAAAGAGTGTAAACTGTTTTCTGTAACATGGTGTTGCTAAAACAGGTGCTTGACATAAAGCTTTCTTTAGGCTTTCAAAAGCGTGTGTATGTTCTTGAGTCCAAGGGAGAACAGTCGATGTGGCTGCCTCCTGTGTGGTTAACTGAATGAGTGGTTTTGCTCGAAATGCATACTGAGGGATCCACTGCCTACAGTATGAAGTGAGGCCTATGAAAGCTCGTACCTCCTTTTGTGTCTTGGGTATTGGCATATTAGCAATTAGCTGGATGCGATCTGGTGTAAGCTGCCTTCCCTCCTTGGACAGCGAGTGTCCAAGATAAACAACTCGCTGGACACAGAATTGCAGCTTAGAAGGGGACACCTTGTGCCCCTTTTCGGCTAGAAATTTTAAAACTGTCAGTGATGCTTTTTCACATTCTGGTTCGCTTCTTGCGGTGATCAGCAAATCATCGACGTATTGGAGCAGAGCAGTGTTAACTGGCATGTGGATACTATCTAGTTCTCGTTTCAGTGCTTGGCTATAGATGCTGGGGCTTTCTGTAAATCCTTGAGGTGCGCGTGAGAATTTAAAGCTACGTCCATTTAAACTAAATCCGAACAAATATTGGCTTTCCGGATCTATTGGGACGCTGAAAAAGGCATTCTTGAGATCAATTACAGTAAAGAATGTTGCTTCGGAATCAATAGCTGTCAGTAATGACGAGATATCTGGGACCACAGGGAATTGTGGCACAATGCACTTGTTTAATTCGCGCAGATCAATAACCAATCGATATACTGGCGGGGCCTTTGGATCTGTTCGTTTAAGAATCGGAATTATCGGGGAATTACATACATTGGAGTCTGTTTCTACAACTACTCCTTGGGCAATGAGCTCGTCAATGATTTGTAGTAAAGCCACTACAGCATCTGGTGGTAACTTGTATTGTCGCATTCGTGGTAGCACCACTCCCGCCTTTAATGTGACTCGATATGGTGTAATATTCATGCATCCAACATCAGTAGGGCCTTGTGCCCATAGACGTGTAGGTAAAATCTGCAGTCGGGGATCCATGTCTCTAGACACATAGTGACCTTTAAAATCACGCAAAAACAACCTTACACCTTCCGGAGAACAACATATTATGGCTCCTAGAGCTTTCAAGGTTTTAATTCCTAACAGATTTTCTGGACATGATTTAGTAATCAATAAATCTGTAGTTCGGGTCAGAGGTCCTATCGTAAGTGGCAGAGGTTGTGACACTTCATTAACAATAGGTTTTCCTGAAAAACCAAGGGAAATATTCTGAGAGCCTGAGAGGGGTGCCCCTGGAACTTCACTACGTTTTATAGTTGTTCGACTTGCCCCTGTATCGAGTAAAAATTTCCTATCTTGGCCTAATAATTCACTGTGTACATAAGGTCCTTCTTGATCTACAGGAATCTCGATAAGTGGTAAATCAACTTCCCTCTCTAGGCTAGTTCATGCGTAACGCTGATACTCAGGATATTCATACTGTGCGGTCTGATACATTTGTCGTGTTGTTGTCTGTGTGGCAGCAACAGGCAACGGTGGTGCAGCTGGCACAAACTGTATTGGCTGTTGTGCGGCTGGCATGGCCTGGGCATGCTGCATAGCTCCTTGTTCATTCTGATCTTGTCTGAGTGGCCGTGATCTTTCTTGTGTTTTACCTATGGCGATATTATGTTTTAAAACTGGACAATCGTGTACGTAATGACCTGGCTTTTTACAATAATTGCATGTCCCTTTTACAGGTCCTGCTGGATCGGAATGTGTCATACCCTTTTTATGTCCTTCAGCTGGAACAGTCTGGGAAACTAGCATTTTCATTTTCGTGTCTTTCATGCGTCTGTGTTCATGTTCTTGTTCCTCTCTAATTCTATTGTGATGGTACTGTAGCATTTGTAACATTTGTGATGGAGTGTTACCTTGCCAGGTACTTTCGAATTTTAATACTCTATTCTTTACTGGGGGCAGGGCATTTTCCACTAACTTTGTTACAAACAGATGCGGGTATGATTCGCTACTTGCTTTTATGCCACTATTTATACCAAAACATTTTTCAAATCGGGCATAGTAATCACTAGTGTCTTCATCTTGCTTCTGCTTACAGGCTGAAATCGTTCCCCAATCTTCCTTTTTCGTAGTTAATAGACGTGGCAGTACCTGTACTAATAAACCTGGTAATGCTTTAGTTTTATCCCCAAGTCCTGCTCCTGCAGTTCGGGCCTTTTCTTCCGCTTCTAACACTGACCATTCTATCTTTTGGTCACCTACCTCCCACTCTTTTTCCTTGAGTTTTTCATAAATGCCAGCAGGCATCAATACCTTTAATATTGTCATAATGTCGGGATAGGTATACTCTCCCATGAGTAACATGTCTTTAATTTCTCGGTGAAAACCCGCTGGATCTTTGTCATGACTGGGTACCACTTTCTTCATTTGTAACAATTCTATTTTTGATATGGGCGTATATACAAATACGCGTTTAAACTCGTTGTCCTCGTCTCTTATTGGGTGCACCTCTCGTAAAGGATTCTGTCTATCCATGTGATACGTGGTTCTTTCCTTGACGGGCAATGAAACATGCTCTGAACATACAAAAAGAATATACTGCTTTCTTGATTCTAGAATTTCTTTAATTAATTTAGTACCTGGACCTCTCCATTTATTCATAAGCAATTCAGTCAGTATGTCAGGTAAGGGACCAGGGTCCGAATGCTGACTCCGATATAGTATAATGAGTTGTTGAATCATATAAATCCCAGCTAACCTCTGTTCATCTGGGGTGAGATTCAAAAATGTGCGTACTACTGTATCATCACTATATTTTCCGGGACTGTCCACCCAATGGACAGCTGCCCTGGCTAAATCTTGTTCGTCCATAGAATCGAGAAAATGATAACCCCTTCGTTCTCGGAGTAGTTTGTCGGCGGTTTGGAACGAATGCTCGTTAGACCTTATATTAATTATAGGTATTTGAAAATTCCTGTTATTATCTGGACATATCGGATGTATTGAGTCAGCATGACATCTAGTCTGATTCCTATTACAAGATCTTCCTCTACCTACATAGGCTATGGTGTCCGACTGTCCTGTGGGCAGTCCTGACCCTTCTTCCTCGCTTTGTTCGAACTCGTCTGCCTCTAATCTCTCTTTGTGTAGGCGTTCTATTTCTTTACGGATCTTTCGGCACATGGCTATTATACAATTTTGCTTGTCATGTCTCCCTTCTGATATGTTCTGACTCCATCTGGTAAGAATTTGCATTGCTTCCGGGTCTACCCCCGGTCGGTCTACATTTCTGATCACACAGTTTATGAGGAAACGTAACAGTTCCCCCTGTATCTCTACTTTCTGGTACTCCATAGCTCTGTTAATACATTCTGGATCTCGTCCTGTTCGGACAAAATGATATATTTCGTCTAGATGCGCAGTCATTCCTGGTAACTTCGCTAAATACACTGCGGCTCGTCTGATACGCAATGAGGCCAGGGTCATTTCGTCCTCTATACCGGGCACCGGGTCATATCTACAATCTACGAGAAGCTCTTTAAGTGCACGGGCACTTACGAATTTGGGTGTACGTGAATGCGCTGACTCTTGAAAAGTAAGTTTATTTATTCTGGGTGGCGTAGAAAAGATATTGGTAGCACCTCCCGTGGCCCCATCTGGGGCGTCGGGTGTGAAAGGATTCGTCGAACGTGACACAGCAACTATAGGTGTGGACACAGCTATAGAAGTAGCTGTAGGAACAGATACAGAAACAGATGTGCTTGCCGGAACTTGTGACTCGATTTGTTGCTGTAGGGATACGGGTGCTGGATCTTGGCGTGAGACCTCCCTGATATGCGGTCTATGTGGGGCGGAATTAGCATACTCGGGAGCTGCGTCATCTAAATATGAGGAAAGAAAAACATCTTCTGCGGTTCTAGGATGCCCCTTAGGATGTACCTTGATTGGGAATAATGGGGGTGGCAAGTCTTTCGGTATCTCTGGAGTAGCCTTAGGTAATCCTTCGGCCAGAAGGGGATACATACCATTCATAAGGGCATTTCTCTGCCTGTCTACTTGTTCTGCTTTCACTCGGATACCTTCCTCAATTAATAGATTTTCTTGAACTTTATTTGAACTTTCTTTATTCCTTTCTTCCTGTCTACGTGCTTTTTCTGTACGTCTATGAGATTCTTTACGCCATAACTCAACGGCGTCTTTCTGTGACTGTCTGACTTTCCTTTTCCATAACTCTTCCTCGACTTTCATGATGCACTCTGCATCCCAGGTCCCCGCTGTGGGCCACCTCTGACTTTCTGGTAATCCCTTGGTATAGTCTACCCATAAATCAAGAAATAATATAGCGTCTAAGCCATGTTTGTGATACATAAAGTGCCCTGGAGTGTCCCTAGGAGGAATAGGAACGGCTTCTTCGAGAACCCCTTTTCTAGTAGTGATCTGTCTTAATTTCGAGAAGAGCGGCATATTGAGAACTGACCTTATACTTGATTTTGACCAACTGACCTGATACTTGAATTTGAACAGACTTAATACAAAAGCACAATAATGAACAGTCATTCATACCACAATATGCAGGACGTTTTTAAACACATTAAACATTAAACATTAAACCTTTAACTGAAACAACAATGATGATCGTCTGCATAACTAATCACCAAGCATAACTCTTGACACTAACTAGATACTTCGGAATACTTGATATACTGCTAAACAGTACAGATACACTGCTAAAACAGTGCAGACCGGATTTGTGTACCCAAACCCGTCTTGACCGGCACAACCTATGTGCACGTCAGAAATGCCTCCCCAGCAATGGTACTCACCGGGTAGCTTCGGAAACGGAAGGCCTCAGTAACTTGAACTTGAACCGGACTGGACTCGACTCGACTCGTCGGACACTGGGCTTGACTTCGGACTGGTGGGTCTCTGTGTACCTCGGATCTTGCTCTCTCAGCTAGGCTCTGGTCGGGATACTTCGCACTTCTCACCGCCTCGTCTGGGTGTTGATCGCAGTCTCAGTCGCCCCCGCTTGACCGGAGGGAGATACAGGAAATCCTGCTGGTACGCGTTATTGTCCGTCCAGCTGTGGCAGGAGACCGGGCCTGCAACTCACCGCCGGCGCGTGAGATGAGAAAGTGTCCCTGTTCGGGCGCCATCATGTGGTAAATAAAATTCCTTTACCGGGACTGAATTTGATACAGAAACATTATAAAATAGCTCAATAAAATGAGAGGCAGAATCCGTGGTATTAGAGGTTCGGAATGGGCTTTATTCCAATAATCGATTATAATCGGATGCTTCAAGTTCCATCACCCCGGAGGTTCAGGAAGTGAAGTACATACTTTATTGACAAGAAGTAACTTTTATAGTGCATACATTACAATGAAGCGAATGCAGTAGGCGTAACAATTGATAAGGAAAATGACAATTTGTCTGCGTAACCAGAAATGGGTGTAATAAAGAGTAAAAAGGAACATAATTGGTTATGATGTCATACTTAGGTGGATCTATAAGATAATACTTGGCCTAGATGCGCGCGCAGCAGTATGACGTGTAATTGACGTGTAACTAGGGGGTGAAGGGGACTTGACATTTAGCTCTACATGTGGAGACGAAAAGTCTGGGGGGTCAAGTCAACCTAATCCCAAATCATATCTAACATCCTATGTTTAAAGAACTATGTTATCCATAAAAGAAGGACTCTCGGACAGAATCTATTCTATACTGACTGTGCGTGCATGTACAAGCGTCTAAGTGTCTACACTGAATGCGAGGGGGTAGGAATATTCCATGGTAACAGGGCTATGAATTACTTGCATAAGGGCAGAGAAGCCGGGCCTTTTGCTCGGTGACTGGAAGAATGTTTACTTAAGCTACTAGGCAGGAATGCATCGGCTGAGGGGGAAACAGATAATTCGAAGGTGAAATACAGTTCTTGGCAGAGAATAGGCTGATGTCAGGCTTCGTGAGCCGCGCAGAGAATGAGACAAAGTTCATGGTCACAGATGCAGGCTCAGACTGGAGCTTTCAGAGGCAGAAGGCAAAAAGAGTTTTGATGACAGAATCAGGGCCTACTTGCCTGGACTGTAAAATGGCATAAGTGAACCATATAAAGCCGGTGGCCTTTCATATTTAGAAATGGAATATCCGGCCTGTTCATGGCGGATCTGACAGAGGACATGTTGACGTTGGACGCACATGTATTTGCGTCTTCATAACTGGAACTGGAGGAAACATACATGTACTTGTGATATGCACATAGAACCGTTGGGGTCCAAGATAGGGGACATAACTGACCAGAAAAATCCATATTTCCACAGTTCACCCGGAACGATTGCGTGTGGTCAAGGTAGAACAACAACGCCCTTTTTGGGTCCAGCTGGTGGATTCTCTCCTCTTCCTTAGAGGGATGAGGTGGAGCCTTAAAGGTAGGCAGAGTGATGTACTGGCCTATGTGGAATGGGGTGACATCCATTGGGATGAAGGATGTAGGGCGGCTGAGATGACAGCACCTGCAGTTTCCTGACCATCCAGCAAGATGTAATTGCCACCAGAAAGGCTGTCATGATGGTGAGAAGCCTAAGAGGGCTGTTATGAAGCAGCTTTAAATGATCGTATATCAGAAAAGTAAGAACCAAATTGAAGTCCCATTGAGGCATAGTGAAGCGAGCTGGAGGAAACATGTGTTGAAGACCTTTAAGGAACTTATTTACACCAGGGGATTTGAAAAGGGAAGGCTGATCTGGGATCCACAGAAAAGTAGATAGCGGAGAAATAAACCCTCAACTTGCCCAATGCAGAGCCCTGCTGGGCTAGGGTAAGGATAAACAAAAGAACTTGGCAAAGAGGTGCAGATAATGAATCAACCGGTTTGTCTGTACACCATGCCACAAATTTGCTCTAATGGCCGGCATATACGGTCTTGGTGGAGAGATGCTGAGCTGCCAAACTAACACTTCAAGGTCAAAAGCTGCCAATTGCTGCCGCTCAATTTTCTTGCATCAAGGCGGAGTATTGACAGGTTGGGTGGAAAACCCTCCCATGTTGATCCTGAGAAGAGAACTGATGGACATGCTCACCAGCCTGGAATACCAGACTCTCTGAGCCCAATCCGGGTCATAAGGATGATTTGGGCCCGGTCATACCTGATCCTATTAAGAACTCGGGCAAGAGTGATATTGGCGTAAAAGGCATACAAAAGACCGGAGCTCCAATCGAGATGAAAAGCATCTCCGAGCGATAGCCACCTTGGAAACTTCAGTGCACATAACTGCTGACATTGCATGTTCTCGGCAGAGGCGAAGAGATGTAACCAAGGGTCTCCCGCTGCTGAAACAGACCTTGTACCACCGCCATTTATGATCCGCTAGGCATCTTCGACTGAGTTTGTCCGCTCTGGTGTTCAGAGAGCCCACAACATGTTGAACCAAGGAAATGCCCTGTTGTTCTAGCCATATCCAGAAGCGCAGGGCCTTTTGATAAAGGGTCCACAACCACACCCGACCTGTTTGTTGTAGTATCGCATTGAGGTGGTGTTGTCTATGAATACCTGCACAAGTCTTTCTTTGATGGAGGGTAGAAAGGCTTTCAAGGCCAGCCGGATTGCGCGGAGCTCCAACAAGTTGATGAGTCCAGATTCCACTGGAGACCGGACTCCTCTGATCTCCAATTCCCAGATGGCCGCCCCAGCCCAGGAGTGGCATGTCTTTCACTACAGTCAGCTCTGGTTTGGGAAGGAAGAGGGGTCTGCCGCTGACCCAATCATGGCTCGTTGTCCACCACTGCAGATCTTTTGCAGTGACCTCTGAGCTCTGGACCATGTCTAAAAGCTTCCCCTCATGCTGCGGTTACTGGACCTTCAGGTCCCACTGCGGAGCCCGCATATGCAAGCGGGCATGTGTCACAAGCAAGATCCAGGAGTCCATGAGGCTCAGCAGCCTCAGAGCCAGTCTCCCCAAATCAAGTATAGAGGTTGAAACATCAGTATCATAGCTTGCATATCTTGGACTCGCCACTTGGGAGGCTAAGCCAAGAAATGACCAGTGTCCAAAATGGATCTGATGAAAAAGAGTACCAGAAAAGGGAACAGCTGTGACTTTGCCACGTTGATAGTTATTAGGGGAGAGCAATGAAAACTTGGCTAGTCAGCCACTAGTTTGTACCTGGGCCTCCATGTTATCCTGCTAACACGGCTGTTTAAGCTAAGCGCCAGCACATCTTTGGGTAACGGATGCGCTCTATAAATTTATATGGTACAAAGAACAAATGGCCGTAGTGGACACAATGTTTAAAAATACTATAACATCACCTGTAGAAATGATTCAAAACAATTTAACAATGAATGCAGTGCATTTATTCAATAGGAACACAGATTTTCATTTTCTGTGGTAATGCAACAAAGGTACATGTTCGACAGGTTAAAAAAAACACAATTCAATTCAAAAAGGTGCCCCAAAGGGAAAGGAAAGGTAAGTGCAGCGTAGTGCAAAAGTGAGGGTAAGTGAGAAAGGGAGGGCAGTGAGCAATATATACATCTGAATCATATGAAATGCCAATCCGGCCTATAAGGCATGGCCAATCTGTTCACAACACCATAGTATATGGACACATAGAAAACCTAACACTGTTGTCCACAAAGTTAAATGCAATGTATAGCTGTTGACGTTTCGACCCTGGGGGATGAATGTAGATAGTTTGAATTCTTACAATAGGGTCTTCATCAGGACCAACTATGGGACACCTAGGAATAACTAAAGGGCCTTCATTAGGTACAGGTGATGACACATTGAATGAATTTTAATCATTGTTAGCGGAATGGGCAAGGAAGAAACTTTTACCCTAGAACCACCAGGAGCATATGGTGGTGAGTGGAAAGTAGATGGGCCCTCAGGCTCCAAAATCAGGAAAGGACGTGGAGTATTTGTCTGGAAAAACATATAAGTAAAATTCAGCATACATGAAAGTTCGGAGCTTAATAATGGCCAAAACGACTGAACTACAGTGATCCCAAGACATAGTGATAAATCACTTACTTGTTGGCAAAGGATAAGTACTTAGGCTTAAATTAATCAAAGTCCCAAGTGTCTAAAAAAGAAGAATAAGAGACAACGAGTGTGTTAGTCTCCACCACCTAAAAATGAATTGGTTTTAAAATACAAAAAATCGTCCCTTTGGACTGAGCCTCAGTCACATACCTGCAGAGCGCGACTTGCGTTTGTCTCAATACACTGAAGACGGAGCACTGAGCCAGCAGACGGTTAAATACCGGCTCACGGGGCTCTGAAGCGTGCATGCGTTGCGCTCTGGTGAGCAGCAGCAGAATGCTGCTCACACAGAGCCACCGTGTCTCAGCGAAGCCTTCACTGGCAGTTTCAAGAGGGACTGCCTCCCTTCTGAAAACCCGGTGTGTTTGAAGAATGTCCTTTCTTCACGGGGCATCTGCACATTGGAACTGTGGTGTGCGTAAAACGTTGTGCGCATCGTTTACAAAATATTACAGACCCATCCTATTACTGTACGGGCGTAATAATAGTGGTGCCAATAAATTTCGAGAAGTGTATAGATAAACAGAAATCGCAGATCATCCAAATAAAGGGCACACAAATAGAGTAAATATACACAGCAGTCATAGCGCGTCGTAGTTGGGTACAAAACATCTGATAATCAAATAAAGATACATACAAATGTGATTACATAGGAGTCATTGTTTGCAGTGGTTGAGTACACGACATCTCGCATATCAAAGGTGTAACTAGTCATTGAATAGCTGAGCTTTTTGTCAAGATTAATTTGTAGTGTTCAACTAGATGAATAAGATGTCACTCTGCAAGAATCATTTTATAGGAGTAATCAGACACATTACTTACGATAAAAACGCATAGTATACATATTTGTTGTGACTGACGACCTCATTTCTCCAAAGTGATTAATGTACAAAGACATACGTGCAACATGTTGTCTGCTCCTATCGATTAGGAAATGATATGTCCATACCAAAATCATCTGACAGTGTGTGGGCCAAAGGTTATTGACCTTGATTTAACCAAAATAACTGCAACCACTGCTATCATCTTGGTGAACATCCCAGGGGTGCTGGTAAGGCCAAAAGAGAGCATGGCAAACTGAAACTGCTCATGGCTCACGTGAACTGCAGGTAACGTCTGTGGACAGGTAGGGTGGAAATGTGGAAGTATGCTTCCTGCAAGTCCAATGCTAACATCCAGACTCTCAGGTCCAGGGCAGAAAAGGCTTCAGTGAGCATGAGCATTTTGAACTTCTCCTTTTTGAAGAAGAAATTGAGACGGCACAAGTCTAGGATAGGATCAAGGACCTCGGTCCTTTTTGGGCACCAGAAAATAGCGGGAATAGCAACCACAACCTTTTCTGATGCAGGCACCCTCTCTATGGCTCCCTTGGCCAAGGGAGCCTGCAATAGCTTGAGAGAGTATGGCTCTGTCCTTGTCGAAGACCATAGGCATCACCTGCACAACTGAGTCCCAGATTGAGTGGGAGTATCGGCCCAAAAGTCACGTGGTATTCACTGACCACGGTGCCACTCTGGTGGAAGAGAAAATGTTCTTGCCCAAGGTATGGAACCTCTTGGATTCATGTCCAGAGGAGTGGTAGGGAATGCATCAGGACTTAATTTGGAAGTGGAGACTTGCACTGACAAGATCTCTGGGGTGGATTGGGTGGTGAGGAGTAAACTAGAGTCCTCTATTCACAGAGGCGCCTGTACAGGCCTTCGAGGCCCCAAGTATGATTTCCAAATGGGCTTCATTAAACGGGAGAAGCTGTTCAGATGAACAAGTTACTTACCTTCGGTAACGCTTTTTCTGGTGGATACAGTATCTGCCTGCGGATTCCTCACCTTGTGAATATCCCCTGCACCAGCAACATTCAGAAACTTTTGTAGCAGTCCACGCCGATGAGGTCGAAGACGACGTCACAGAGACATGGCTCCGCTCGCGACTCCGCTGACGTCACCGGCTCCATAAGAAGACCTCGTCGGCGTGATGACGTCAGTGCCGCCCTTTTTTCCATGCCTTCGAGGCACACAGACGGACTGACAGCAACATATACAGTAAACACAGTACATAATATACAAAGCAACACACACAGTGTGGATAATAAATAGAAAGGCAAAATAAACAACACAATGCCTTTGACAGCAACAAATACATCTTGAAAAACCATCATATACTAAAAGGTATACAAGGGTGGACAACGGGGAGGCGGGTGGGTCAGTGAGGAATCCACAGGCAGATACTGTATCTACCAGAAAAAGCGTTACCGAAGGTAAGTAACTTGTTCTTCTGATGGATACATCTGCCAGTGGATTCCTCACCTTGTGAATAGATTCCCACAGCAGTCCCCACTCCCGGAGGAGGGTGTCCACTATACAATAAAGTCCTGAAGGACAGAACGAGCAAAGTGTCCGTCCCTCCTCACCTCGGGTGTCTAAACAATAATGTTTTGCGAAAGTGTGGAGGGAGGCCCAAGTTGCCGCCCTACAAATGTCCTCCACAGGAACACCTCTAGACAAAGCAGAAGTGGAAGACTTAGCTCTAGTGGAATGGGCCCTTAAAACCTCTGGAGGTTCCTTACCAGCCAAAGAGTAACAAATCTTGATGCACAAGACAATCCCTCTGGAAAGGGTGCGCTTGTGCACCACTCTGCCTTTCCTGCAGCCAACAAAGCCCACGAAGAGCTGGTCATCAACTCGAAAGTTTTTTGTCCTGTCAAGGTAGAAGCTCACCGCCCTCTTAGGGTCCAAGCGGTGAAGTCTCTCCTCCTCCTTGGAAGGGTGAGGGGGAGGATAGAAGGTAGGGAGGGGAATAGACTGCCCCAGATGGAAAGGAGTTACCACTTTAGGCAGAAAAGCAGCCCTGCTCCTGAGTACCATTCTTTCAGCATGAATGGTCAAGAACGGGGGTTTTGAACTCAGAGCTTGAAGCTCACTTACCCTCCTTGCCGAGGTGATCGCAATGAGAAAAACCGTCTTGAAAAACAACAGTCTCAAGGGACACTTGTGTTAGGGCTCGAAGGGAGAACCCATAAGATAAGATAAGAAAAGGTTTAAGTCCCATTGAGGCACAATAAAAGGAGCAGGAGGAAACTTGTTTGTAAGGCCTTTCAGAAATCGTAAAACAATAGGCGATTTGAACAAAGACGGCTGATCCGGCAAACAAAGGAAAGCCGACAAAGCCGATAAGTATCCCTTTACAATAGCCACAGCAAAGCCTTGCTGAGCAAGAGAAAGGGCAAACTGCAAAATGTCAGATAAACAAGCCCTCAAAGGATCAATTGACTTCTCTCCACACCAGAGCACAAATTTAGACAACCTATAGGAATAGATAGATTTGGTGGAATGACGTCTGGCAGACAAAATTACATCTACTACATCAGGCGGGAGAGAGAAAGAATTCAGGTTGCCCCGTTCAATCTCCAGGCATGAAGGTGTAAGCTCTGGAGGTGGGGGTGTAGAACCTGCCCCTCCGACTGCGAGAGGAGATCTGCCCTCAGAGGGAGACGGAGCGGAGAGCACGAGGAGAGGTGGAGAAGATCTGTATACCACACCCTTCTTGGCCAGTCCGGGGCGATCAAAATGACTTGGGCCCGGTCTTGGCGAATCTTCCTCAGAACCCGAGGAATCAAGGGTATGGGAGGAAACGCGTAAAGAAGATGTGAGTCCCATCTCAACTGAAACGCGACCCCAAAGCTTCCTGCATCGGATACTGGAGACTGCAGAATGACAGGCAGTGAGCGTTCTCGTGAGTGGCAAACAGATCCACCCGAGGAGTTCCCCACAACCGAAAGACGTGACGAACCACCTCCGGATGAAGCCTCCACTCGTGGTCGGCAGAGAACTGCCAACTGAGACTGTCTGCACGTACGTTCAGAACCCCGGCCAGATGATTTGCCATCAGACAAATCTGATGATCCTGAGCCCAGGACCAGAGGCGCAGAGCCTCTCTGCAGAGACAATGCGACCCCACTCCTCCCTGCTTGTTGACATACCACATCGCGGTAGTGTTGTCCGTCAGGACTTGAACCGACTGACCGCGAAGGGAAGGAAGGAAGGAAGGCCTTGAGCGCCAAACGTATCGCCCGCAATTCCAGAAGGTTGATGTGAAGCAACCTTTCTTCTGGAGACCAAAGACCCTTGATCTCCAGATCCCCCAGATGAGCACCCCACCCTAAAGTGGATTCATCCGTTATTACTGTGGCCACCGATGGAGGTAGATGGAAGGGCTTTCATTGAGACAGATTGCCCTCCACACTCCACCAAGACAGATCCGCCACAGCTTCTCTGGAGATCCTCACAGACTCCCTGAGATCTCCTTTGTGCGGATACCACTGCCTGCGGAGGCACCACTGGAGCGCCCTCATGTGCCAGCGAAGGACCTTCAGGACTGGAAGGACCGCTCCATTGTAAAATAAAGGAATCAATTCCTGTATGTCGAGAATCCTCTGTGGAGGTGGGAATGTCCGACACACAGTAATGTCCAGAACCGCACCTATGAACAGGTTGCGCTGAGAGGGCACCAGGTGTGATTTGGGCACGTTTATCGAGAAACCCAATTTGTACAACAGCTGAGTTGTATCCTGCAGATGATGAAGCACCTTCTCTGGCGACTCCGCTTTGATCAACCAGTCATCCAGATAGGGGAAAACTGAAATCCCCGACCTTCTGCGATGGGCTGCCACCACTGCCATCACCTTCGTGAAGACTCGAGGTGCAGTAGTATGACCAAACGGAAGGACAGCAAACTGATAATGTTGCGACCCTACTGTAAACCGGAGATACTTCCTGTGCGACTTCAGGATGGGGATGTGAAAATACGCATCCTGCAAGTCGATCGACACCATCCAGTCCTCCTGATTCAGCGATCAAAGAACCTGCGCAAGGGTGAGCATCTTGAACTTCTCTTGCTTCAGATAAAGATTCAAGAGCCTGAGGTCCAATATCGGACGCAATCTGCAGTCCTTTTTCGGAATCAGAAAATACCGGGAGTAGCATCCCAGACCCCACTCCTACTCCGGAACCACCTCTATCGCACCTTTCTCTATTAACTTCAGGACTTCCTCCTGCAGGAGAAGACGGTGGTTCTCTGAGCAAACACCTTGGCAAGGAGGGTAATTTGGAAGGAATTCCCGAAAGGGAAGGGCGCTACCCATTTTCTACAAGATCTAGAACCCAAAGATCTGTAGTAACCGATTCCCAATCTTGTAGAAAATGGGTAAGCCGACCCCCCACAGGATCAACATGATCCAGAATGGCGGATCTAGGGCTGCTTTGTGGTAGTGGGAGGGACTGAGGAAGAGGAAGAGGAGGAGGAGGAGGAGGAGAGCTGTCGGCCACGTGTGCGACCCCTAATTCTGCCTCTGTACCCCTTATACAGAGAACTCTGCTGTTGTTGCAGCTGTTGCTGCTGGGGCTGCCTGTAAGAACGAAAGGATGCCCTTCCGAAACCCCTATACCTCTTGAACGAACCCCTCGACTGGAATTGAAGGCCCAAAGACTTAGCCGTAGCCTTGCTTTCTTTAAAACGTTCAAGTGTAGCATCTGCCTTCTTGCCAAAGAGTCTGGAGCCATCAAAAGGCAAGTCCAACAGCGTTGATTGAACATCAGGGGAAAACTCTGATGACTTAAGCCACGCACTCCTCCTAGTGGCAACAGAAGACCCCATGACTCTTGTTACTGAGTCAGCTGTGTCCAATCCACTCTGTATCACGTGACGCGCTGCCGCCTGGGCATCCGCCAGGACCTCATTAAATCCAACCCTATCCTCCTCTGATAGATTTGGGGCTAGTTGTTTCGCCGAATCCATGAGCGCATGTATATAGCGTCCCAAGAGGCAAGTGGCATTAGTAGATTTAAGAGCCATGCTGGCCGAAAAAAAAACCTTTTTGTCTGACTGATCCAATTTCTTAGCCTCCCTGTCACTCGGGACCTGGGGAAATGAACCTTTAGATCTCCCTGAACATGCCGCCTGAACCACCAGGCTCTCAGGAGACGGGTGAGAAGTTGAAAACTCGGGGTCCCCCGGAGCTGCCCTATACCTCCTGGCAATGATTTTTGAAACTGCCGGAGCAGAAAAGGGCTTACGCCACACATCCATCACTGGCTCTATGATGGCTTCGTTAAATGGCAACAAGGGCTCAGAAACCGTAGTGGGAGACTGCAGCACCTCGGTCAAAATGTTCGACTTGAATTCAGTAGAAGGCAAATGCAGATCTAAAAGTTCAGCTGTTTTTCTTATGACCGCATGGTATGGTGCCACATCCTTTGAGGGTTCATCAGAAGATAAGTCCAGACCACTAGCCTCTTTTAGCTGTTCAAAAATATCATCTGACTCCATAAGCTCTTCTTCTACCTCCTCCATTAGGTACCTTTCTTCATCCATCACTCTTTGAGCCTCCCTCCTAGACTGGATTCTTACAACCGGCGTCGGTGGCGCCGCGATCGAATCCGACGGCGCCGGTGCCGGCTTCGAACGTGGATCCACAGGAGCAGCCGGCGTCGAGCGAGGTCGAGATGGCGCCGGTGAAGAAGGGAGCGGCGTTGATGTCCTCGGTGCCCGTAGATGCCAAGATGGCGTCGCCGGAAAAAACGGCATGAAGGGGGCCTGAGGATAGGCTTGAGGAACCCCCAAACTGAAGGCCATAGGACCCATAGGACCCGAAGGTGCACCACCGGAGTACATGGCTCTTGAAAATACCCCGTACATTGCATTTAGATAATGCATGGGGTCCTGACCTGGTCCAGGGAACGCAGGATACTGATCAGGCATCACCGGACTCGGGCCAACAGGCGACGGTGGAATCTGCGGGGCCGAAGGCTCACCCGGACCTGGATACTCTTCAACCGGAGCCGGGGGCGAAGCTGGAGCCGGGGATGGAACCGGCGTCGGAGATGGAGCCGGCGTCGGAGATGGAGCCGGCGTTGGAGACGGAGCCGGAGACAGAGAATGTTCCGGTGAAGCCACTGGAGAAGAAAGGCCAACAGGTGAATCCGGAACGGGCGAGGGAGATATAGAGTCCTTACGGCGTCAAGAGGGTGACTTCGACCTCGGAGCCGTACTCTTGTCCGAGTGACGCCGAGAGGAATGCCTCCTCTTCTTGTGCTTCTTAGATTTTGAAGCATGCCCCTAAGTCGACTTCGACGCCGACCTCTACCTCGATCATGACCTCGTCCTTGATTTTCTCCAGCCTCTCTTCTCTTTCTTCTCCTCGCGATGAACAGCTTCGCTTCTCTCTCCTTGAGCACCTTCAAAATCATCTTGCGACAGCAAGAACATCCCTCTACATCATGGTCCGATGATAGGCACCATACGCAGTCGTCATGTGGGTCCGTGATGGACATATGCTTCCCACATTCACGACAGGGCTTGAATCCTGACTTCTTTGTCGACATCTTCACAGTAGAAGACAAAGAAAAGCAGTAGAAAAACAATGTAACAGTGAAGCTACAGATAGAGATTCCCGAAATCCGTTGGCATCGACGGCGCGGAAAAAAGGGAACTGACGTCATCACGCCGACGAGGTCTTCTTATGGAGCCGGTGACGTCAGCGGAGTCGCGAGCGGAGCAGTGTCTCTGTGACGTCGTCTTCGACCTCATTGGCGTGGACTGCTACAAAAGTTTCCGAATGTTGCTGGTGCAGGGGATAGTCACAAGGTGAGGAATCCACTGGCAGATGTATCCATCAGAAGTGATGATCACAGGTTGCAGCACCATAATAAAGACATTGGTCTGGACAGCCACAGTGAGTAGCTGAAGGTCCAGGACCTCAGTTGCTCTACTCACTATCATAGCTAATGAGTTTCCTTTCTTCGTAGCCACAGTAGGATGAGAAACCAAGTCAGTATCTAGGGAGGTATCCAGTCCACTGGCATCAGTGAGATTCTCACACTAGGTATCCTCAGTGACATTTAGGGACTGGTATTTATCAAGGTCAAGTGGCCCCCACCAATCATCCTCAAGTCCCAGCCCAAAGGAATAGGGCACAGGCTCCGACCTGGGTGATCTGCCCCCAGTCAGCACCGGAGTCGCCATCGGACGATACCCATCTGGCTATGTATCAGAGTTGTGGAGGAGTATGGGACATCACCGCCAGGAACGTCGGCAGTGGAGCCATCCATGCCTCCAACAGGCTCGTGTGGCGCTGGCGGTAGACCAGTAGGGGCCCTTCCTGACCCAGTGGGGCCTTAAGGCACTCCAGAAGGGATGGGTGGCCCAAATATTCATGGCCTGATAAAATCCCCAAAGTTGGGCAGAGGTCGTTCCAGCTCCTGGAAGCCCAGGGAGGCTCGGAGACGGCCCAGGCACCGGTTCAATCATGGCCAGGCCTTGAATGCCGACACTCCCTTGTCTTGTAGGAGGACTTTGACTGACGGGGTACAACCTCTTCAACTTCTTGCTCTTCTTCCGTTTGTGGGACCTACCCGAACACCAAGATGACTTCAACTGTGACGACAAACGCTTGAAGTGGCTCTGCGACTGACCCCTGGATCTTCCTCTCGATGGGAATCGATACCGTCATGGTGTCGCACATCGAGCAGTAAGGAGCTTCAGGGACCACTCACTCAAGGCCTTGGCATGCATAGTGTGACAATCGATGCAGGTTTTGGCATCATGCTCGAGGCACTAGAGGCAGACGAAGTGTGGATCAGTCACTGACATTTGCCAGTGACAGGCGCCACAGGGCTTGAAACCAGCCTTTCTTGTGAACATCCCTGCCACTCCACAAGACAAAGTTTAAAAAAACTTTGAAAAAAGTGTTGATAAAAGGTCAAATAAAAAGTAACTTCTCCAGATCTGCACTGACTGGGGCAGAAAAAAAGAACTGTCATCGTGGAGCTTGGTGGTGCCCATATAGTCACAGCGTATGTCACTGCTGGTGTGAAAGATGCAGATGATACCACGCAGGGCCGAACAACATCAACCATTGGTGCGCAGGAGTACTGCTCAAAAAAAGTCTGCATCCAGTCTGATGCCTGGGGATTATTCTAAGATAAGTAATCTGTTGCTAGAAGTCATTAGTATATAGTCTTTTAAAGTTCTTCAACCCCAACATGTTAGGTTTTTCTAAAACTTTCAGAGATATTGCCATTCAAATTCAAGTATGCATTTAAACAAGTGACCAAGAAGAGATTTAGATAAATGTCTGTACCCCAAGATTTTTGCTCAAATCAGTCTAATTCATTTCATATACACTGTGAGCTCCAAATTATCTTGCCGATCAAGTAGTAACACAGCTGAAAATAACAATGCATGTTCCCGATGAATGCTATCATGAATAATCATACCTCTGGATCTAAATTCCTAAAGACGTACATTCTTGTTTTCTCCATCATGGCAAACAAATCAGGATTGTCATTGGCCCATTTCATATCCCATACATCTTTGCGTTCAAATTTCAGTTGCTCTCCAATCACTTGTTGTCCTGAACTGTCGGTTATCCGCGCCTCCAAATCCAGGAACGCTACAACTCCCGAAATATCTATGATAGCAAGACGGCTGAAGGAATATAAGAATGTTTAGGAGTAATGGGAAGTAAAGAAATATTCCTTCATTTACAGAAACCTTAAATGAAGCAGTAGTACAGAATATGGTTTTATCCTACATATATACACAAAACAGCATGTTCATTTGGAACTAGACAGTCACACTTTTAGAATAAAACAACACACTAGTTCAGTAGGCAAGATATCATGTGCATGAGACAGTTGTAGAGTTGTAGTCAGATTCAATAATGTAGATTTGCTGGAAAAACAGGACATACTAATTTGTGAGACCTGAGATCCACCAAACCTTTTGCCTTCACCCTATGTTTTTGCTGAATTCTTTTTTGCTTGCATTAGGACTCTGTGCACTTTCCCCCATCTAAGCAGTGGTAAAGTGCTTGTGCTCTTTCCATGAAGCATGGTAAAATTGGCTTACACCTAATTGGCACCTATAATTTACTCATAAGTTCTTTTTTTAAGTCCTTAGTAGATGATAGTACATGTTCCCAGGGCCTCTAAATTAAATGCTACTAGTGGACTGTGGAACTCATTTTGCCACCTACTAAAGTAAGCTTTTAAATCATGTCCAAGGCCTGCCATCGCAGACTGTTGTGCAGTTTAAACAGCCATTTTGACCTGGCAGAATAAACCTTTCGCTAGACCAAACCCGTCCTTTTTAGATTTCGCCTGCACAGCGCCTGCGTTGTGCCTGTGAAATCTCTTGTATTTAATACGTCTTAAAAGGGGGCTCTTATCAGTTCCCATCACGAATTTCTGTGTTAATTCGCTTTTGTGTGTAGTCACAATTGCAGTTACCTTGCAGACAACAGGGTCATGATTTCAATGGTTCAGCAGGTGCAGTGATACACAGACCAAAAGCTCTAGGCACCCTACTTTACACCTAAAATTGCTATATTTTACTACTAAACAGGCAGTCACAAGTCCAACTACCTTGCAAACAACAGGGTCATGATTTTGCATGATGACAACTTTGCACGTGTGAGGTGGGGCAACCAGGGGCAACTTACCGACTCAATTAAGATCCGGCGCGGGGTACGCCAAGGGTGCGTTTTGGCCCCTACCCTTTTTTCCCTTTATGTCAACTAGATTGTCGACCTTTTATGTTCAACTCCAGCTGATGCCCCTTCGTTGGAGACCCAGAAGATAGCTACTTTGCTGTTCGCTGATGATACCCTTTTGGTCTCTAAAACTCCTATGGGTCTCCAGAAGCTCCTGGACAAATTTAAAGCTTTCTCTGATGCAAGGGGCTTGGTTAATAATACCCTCAAAACCAAGTTGATGATAATAAACTTTCGTAAATCATTTAAACGGAACCTGGTCCTAGATAATGTCCCTTTGGAGAGGGTTAGCTCCTTTGAATATTTGGGCATAGTGGTCTCCGATAGGATGACCTGGAATAATCAGTTGAACAAGGCGTCCCTAAAATTCTCTCAGCTAGCAGGGATATTGTGGCACGAGATTTGCTTATCATATACGAAGCCCGTAGCCCCAGCTCTTAAACTCTATAGCTCAAAGGTTGTGAGTAGTGTACTCTATGGGGCAGAACTGTGGGGTCTGAGGACGCAAGGAAATTAACAAAAGTTGAAAACAAGTTTCTTAGGAGTCTTGTAGCCCTGCCCCAAAGCACCCCCTCCTTCCTTTGAAACTGGACCTGGGAGTTGGGTCTATACATGACCAAGCGAGTCTGCGCCCCTTGCTTTTTTGGTATAGGTTGGTCACTACCCCTGACCTCATGTTGCTGCTTTTAACGAAGTGTCCGCCATAGACAGGAACAAAAAAATTGGGTGGATAAAATATGTTAACACTGTTCGGGCAGCAATTGGCCTCCCTAATGAGCCTGCTAGCTCTCCACCATGGTACTCAAAGGACCAGCTAAAGCGTCAATTTTGCTATGGGTAGAACACACCACCTATTTGAGGATTCGTCATGGTTGTTTAACCGATGTTTTTTTAGACATAAAATCCTCGAAATACCTTGAGAAATATCTTGATATTATCAAAGTGCCTAGGGACAGGAAATTGTGTACCCAGTTTAGGTTTGGCTGCTTACACATCAATGCCTTTACCAACCTTTGGCTAAACAACACCAGCCAGCCCAAGGGATGCCCATCCTGCCAAGACCCAAACAAAACTGTGGGCCATGTTTTCTTTGCATGTCCAGCCTACGACAGACCAAGAAGGAATTGGTTGGTCCCACTATGCAGACAGTTGGGGAACCATAGCCATCTTGACGCACTACGGATTTTAAAATCGGATACGAGACTATCATTTGTATGTGCCATCGCAAAATTTCTTGGCCGATTGTGGGCCATTAGGCGAAGGCTCCTGTCAACTTTTCCTTGTGCCAGGGTCCAGCTGTAGGAAAAACCTTACGACTCGAGTGTGATTTAATCCCCAGGATCCTGTTTTTAACTTCCTTCTCAAAGTTTTTATCAAAATCGTTTTAAATTGTGGACATTGTTAGTCATTATTGCACTCGCACTTTATTCCTGTTTTATCTTTTTACTTGATTTTTAATTGAGTACACACATAGAAATGTTGCATCTTAGTGATTTCCTCTGTGTTAAAAATTCTCAATTCTTTTATGGTTTTACACCCGAAATAAAGATTATGATGATGATGATGATGATGATGATGATGATGATGATTTGAAAGGTGCAGTAACACCAGGCCCAAAAGTTGTCAGAACTCCTCTAAACATCTAATATTGCTATAATTTACTATTATACAGGCAGTCATAATTGCAGTTATCTTGAGTCAAAAGGGACTTAATTTAAATGGTGCAGTCACAAGTGCAGTTTAATAGCAAGAGCCAGGGTAATGATTTCAATAGTACAGCAGGTGCTGTGGCATTGGGACCAAAATCTCCAAGCACCCGATTAAACACTGATTATTGGTATATTTTACAACTAAACAGGCAGTCACAAGTGCAGTTATCTTGGAGGCAACAGGGTAATTATTTGAATGGTGCAGCAGGCGCAGTGGCACCAGGCCCAAAAGTTGTCAGAACACCTAATATTGCTGTATTTTAAAACTAAATAGACAGTCATAAGTGCAGTTATCTAGAAAGCACGAGGCTCATGATTTTAATAGTGCAGCAGGTGCAGTGGCACCGGGACCAAAAGCTCCGGGCAACCTACTGAACACCTACTATTGCTATATTTTATTCCTAAATAGGCAACCACAAGTGCAGTTACCTTGCAGAGAACAGGGTCATTATTTGAATGGTGCAGCAGGTGCAGTGGCACTGGGGCCAAAAGCTCTAGGGACCCCACTAAACCCAGATTATTGCTAAATGTTATTACTAAACAAGACACAAGTGATCTAGCAGGCAATAGGGGAGTGATTTGAATGGTGCAGCAGGCAGGCACCCCACTACACACCTAATTTTGCTATACTTAACTACTAATATTGCAATATTTTACGACTAAACAGGCAGTCACACATGCAGTTACCTTACAGACAATAGGGGCATGATTTGAATGGTACAGCAGGTGCAGTAGCACCAGGAACAAAAGCTCTAGGCACCCCACTAAACACCTAATATTGTATATTTAACTACTAAACAGGCAGGCACAAGTGCAGTTACCTTGCAGGCACTAGGGTCATTATTTCAATGGTGCAGAAGGTGCAGTGACACAGGGGCCTAAAGCTCTAGGTATCCCTTCTAAACACCAAATATTGCAATATTTTACTATTATACAGGCAGTCACAACTGCAATTACTTTACAGACAGTAGGGTCCATCTGTAACGTATATTACAACTTACAACAAAAAACTGCTTATTATTAATCACATAGGCGAAACCGAATGCATTTACCAATGCTTGTTAATATTTATAATAAGTCACCCCTAAAGTAGGCCCTAAAGGCTAATAGGAATGGGAGCATGGCATTCAAAAAGAGGCTTATGTGGGTTCACGTTTTATATGTCCTTGCAGGGAAACCTCCTAAATTAGTTTTTCACTGGTTTTAAGCTATGTCTCCCATAGACTAACAATGGATTACCTTATTACACTTAACAAGTGCTAACTTCAGTTTGGGACCAGAATGAGAAATACTGTTTACACTCAAATAAATAGCGCTTTGTGCTTTTTGGTGCTATTTCCACCTAAAACTTTAACAATTCATATCTCTGGTTCTACTGATTGGATTTTTGCCATTTTGGTGTCATTTTTTTTTTTATAGGATTTTTCTTCTGTACCGTTTCCACTATATTACCGCTTCAGTGCTGCATAACTACTTTACACATTGCATTTAAGTTAAGCCTGACAGCTATGTTCCAAGCTGCCAACAGGTTAAACACAGGTAATTTAGTGACTTCTTGTTGTTCACCCTGACAAGGATTGTATTATTTGAGTTTTGCTTCCACTTCTCTTAACAAATAACCCAATTTCTTACACATTACATTTCCTGAAATAGCTCCCACTAATGATTGGAAAAGGTTGCAAAAATGTTGTAAAAATGATTGTGAACAAATTAGGTTGCAGCTTCATTCTTCTTCGGTATTGATTTGGAATTCATTCAGGTCTGGGAATTTATGGACGAATACCTTCATACAATATCTGTTTGTGGAAGATCTTTGGATATAAGTGCTAGACAAAGGTCACCTCTTTAAACACTCGTCCTTTCACTAAATGAACAAGTTACTTACCTTTGGTAACAATATATCTGTAAGAAACATTAGTTAGTTAGATTCCTCACCTTAGAATATGCCCAGGCGTCAGCCTGGATCCGGAAAGATTTTACGTCAGCAATACACTTGCGCGTCGCTAGGCGTCGTCTGCGGCTCCGCATCCGTCGTCTGTGTCGTGATCGCCACGATGACGTAGTCGGAGTAGTTAGTTGCCGCCCTCGCGCGCGGACGTAAGTTCTTGTACATAGCTTTCCACACCAGGAACGCAGAGCAATGCAAGAGACCGACACTGGTGCCAAGAATCTAGGGCCCGAAAAGGGATGACCTTAACCCTAGATATCGGTTCGCAGAACGGGGAGGATGGGTGGGGCGGTGAAGAATCTAACTAACTAATGTTTCTTACAGATATATCATTACCAAAGGTAAGTAACTTGTTCATCTGAAAGAAACACGTTAGTTAGATTCCTCACCTTAGAATAGATACCCCAGCAATACCAACCCCGGAGGTGGGTCTGCAAACCAAGATCACACCAGGAAGTCCTGGAGAACGGAACGGCCAAAGAAGCCGTCTCTCCGGACTTGGCTGTCCAGGCAATAATGTTTGGCAAACGTGTGCAGCGAGGCCCACGTTGCTACCTGACAAATGTCCTGCAAGGGGACTCCCCGGCCCAGGGCAGTGGTCGCCGCTGTGGCCCGAATGGAATGGGCCCTCAGCCCCACAGGAGGTTCCTTTTTAGCCAAGGAATAACAGGCCTTGATACACAAAATGACCCACCGAGAGATGGTTCGCTTGTGCACCGCCCGCCCCTTCTTAGTGCTCCCGTAGCCAACAAAGAGTTAGTCATCCACCCGGAACTGTTTGGTGCGGTCCAGATAGAAGGACAGCGCCCGTTTTGGGTCCAGACGGTGGAGCCTCTCTTCCTCTTTCGAGGGATGCGGAGGCGGAAAGAAGGTGGGCAGCGAAACAGACTGGCCGATGTGAAAGGCAGTTACCACCTTAGGGAGAAAGGAAGGACGAGTCCTGAGAACAACTTTGTCCGGATGGACAGAAAGGAAAGGAGGCTTAGAAGATAGAGCCTGGAGCTCACTCACCCTTCTAGCAGAGGTGATGGCAACCAGGAAAGCAGTCTTAAGAGTCATAAGAAGAAGGGGACAATTATGAAGTGGCTCAAAGGGAGCGCACATCAGATAGGTCAATACTAGATTCAAATCCCACCGAGGCATTACGAAAGGGACAGAAGGAAACATGTGAGTAATGCCCTTAAAGAATCGAGAAACAACAGGGGGATTTGAAAAGAGAAGGCTGATCAGGAAGCCTTAAAAAAGCAGAAATAGCCGAAAGGTAACCCTTGAGGGTACCCAGAGCAGAGCCCTGCTGGGCCATGGAACGAAGAAAGAGGAGAACCTCAGAAAGAGGGGCGGAAAGGGGATCCACAGCCTTTGCTGTGCACCATGCCACAAATTTGTTCTACCTGCAGGCGTATACCGATTTTGTGGAGGGACGCCTGGCTGTCAGAATAACATTACAGACTTCAGGAGGCAAGACAAATGGCATCAACTGCCGCTGCTCAATCTCCACGCATGGAGGTGGAGGCTGGACAGGTTCAGGTGGAGGACCGTCCCCTGCTGCTGCGACAGAAGGTCCTCCTGAAGAGGCAGTCGAATCGGGGGATCGATTGATAGACTGAGTAGCTCGGGATACCAGTATCTTCGCGCTCAATCCGGAGCCACAAGGATGACTTGGGCCCGGTCACGCCTGATCTTCTTCAGCACTCTGGGCAGAAGTCGTACAACAGACCGCAACTCCACTCGCGACGAAAAGCGTCCCTGAGCGAGTGCCGCCTTGGAAACTCCAACACGAAAACTGCTGACATTGCGTGTTCTCTTCGGTGGTGAATAGATCTAACCAAGGCTCTCCCCACTGTCGAAAGAGGCCTTGCGCCACGTCTGAGTTCAGACGCCATTCGTGATCCATCATGCACCGGTGGCGGGGTTCGTCTGCCCTGGCGTTCAGAGAGCCCGCCAGGTGTTGAACCACCAGGGTGATGCCCTGATGTTCCAGCCATGTCCAGAGGCGCAGAGCCTCCTGACAAAGGGTCCACGACCCCACCCCGCCCTGTTTGTTGAAATACCACATGGCGGTGGTGTTGTCCGTGAACACCTGCACTACACTTTCCCGAACAGAGGGAAGGAATGCCTTCAGTGCAAGCCGGATCGCCCGCAGCTCCAGTAGGTTGATATGGAGCCGGGACGCCGCCGGAGACCAGAGGCCTCTGATCTCCGCCTCTCCCATGTGGCCCCCCCCATCCCAGGAGGGACGCATCCGTCACTACTGTGTGCTCCGGTTGGGGAAGGGAGAGGGATCTGCCACTGACCCAATCACGGTCCGTGAGCCCTCCGAGATCAAGACATGGTCGGACAGGTTGTCCCGATTCTGGGCCCACTGAAACTTCAGATCCCACTGCAGAGCCCGCTTCCGCCACCTGATGTGATGTACCAGCAGGATGCAGGAGGACATCAGACCCAGAAGCCGCAGCACCAACCTGACTGAAACCCGGGATAAAGGCCGAAAGATCGGAATCAGAGGCTGACTATCCCGAACCCGCAGTTCCGGAGGATAGACCCGGAACTGCGCCGAGTACAGAACCGCTCCGATGAAGAGGAGCTTCTGGTAGCGACTCAGATGCGACTTCGGCACGTTGGTGGAAAACCCCAGCAAATGCAGGAGGTCGGCTGTAGTCTGGAGGTGGGAGACGACTGCCTGGGGCGAGCCCGCCTTCAACAACCAGTCGTCGAGATAGGGGAAGACTGGAACCCCGAATCTGCGCAGGTGAACTGCGACCACCGTCATCACTTTCATGAACACCGGAGGGGCACTGGTGAGGCCGAGGGGGAGGACAGTAAACTGAAAGTGCTCGTACCGTAAGGTAACGCCGGTGGGGCGGCAGGATGGGGAAGTGAAAATAAGCGTACTGCAAGTCCAACGCTATCATCCAGTCTCCAGGGTCCAGGGCAGCCAGATCCTGAGCCAAGGTGAGCATCTTGAACTTCTCCTTCCGGAGGAAGGCGTTGACGCTCCTGAGGTCCAATATAGGGTGTAGGTCCCCTTTGCCCTTCTTGGGAACCAGAAAGTAGTGGGAATAACAACCCCGACCTACTTCTGGACCAGGAACGCGCTCGATGGCCCCCTTGGCAAGAGGGCCGTAACTTCCTCCTTCAGAAGTTGCAAGTAATCCCCTGACATGCGGTGGTAAAGCGGTGGCATGGCTGGAGGGGTCACCTCGAAGGGGATGGAGTAGCCCCTTCGGACGATTTGCAGCACCCACCTGTCCGATGTGATGGTACGCTAGTGGAGCAAGTGATGGCGAACTTTGCCTCCCACTGGCGTGGAATGGGCCAGAAAGCTCGGACTAGGAGGGCTTTGAGGCGGGTGCTGCTGGGGCAGATGTGGACGGAACGGCTCTTTGTCCCCCTGCTCCGCCTCGGCGGAATCCACGTCCGCGACCGCGTGGAGGGTGGTTCTGTGGCCTGTGGCTAGACAGATGTGAGGGGGCGCCCCTTCCATGGCTACGAAAGGGACAAAAAGCAGAAGTTTGCAGGTGCGGGCCGAGAGGCCCAAGGACTTGGCCGTAGCCGTGGAGTCCTTAAGTCCTTAAAGTGCTCCAGCGAACTATCCGCTTTGTCACCAAAAAGGCGACGGCCATCGAAGGGCATGTCCATGAGGGTGCTCTGGACATGCCTGGAGAAGTTCGTGGATCTCAGCCAGGTGTGGCGACGAATCGCCACCGTGGTCGCAATTTCCCTGCCTAGCGAGTTCGTTGTGTCCAGTCCACATCGGATTGAATACCGCGCCGCATCCCGCCCCTCGGCAAGAGCCTGGGCGAGCCGTGTCCGGGCCTCCTCTGGACACTGGGGCAGCACGTCCTCCACCGTATCCCACAAAGAGTGGGTGTAACGGTCCAAAAGGCACGCGGTGTTGATAGACCGCAACCCCAAACTAAGGAAAGAGAAAAGTTTCTTCCCAAACTGTTCCAACCTTTTGGATTCTCGATCCGGGGGAGTGGACGGGAAGGAGGTCTAAGAGGTAGAGGTCTGGATAACCAGGCTCTCGGGCGTGGGGTGCACCGACAGAAAACTGGGGTCGCCCGGTGCAGGGCGGTGGCACCGGGCCACGTTCCGGTCCACAGGAGGGACTGTGGAGGGCTTGGACCAGGTGCCCATCAGAACGTCGGTCAGTGCTTCATTGAACTGCAGCAGAGGCTCCGAGGTTGAAGCACTTCAGTGAGGAGATTAGTCCTAACGGCCACAGCAGTAAGCTCCAGCCCGAGGGCTTCGGCCGCCTTGCGCAGCACCACAGAATACGTAGCACCCTCCTCCGTAGCCACGGAGGGAGGAGAGATGAAGCCAGTGTCAGGGGAGGTATCAAGAACACTGGCATCCCCCAGTTCTTCTGCCCAGTCCTGAGATAACTGGCACTGCTGTGCCAGAGGGTCTTCAGACCCCTCCCAGTCGTCTCCGTCGTCCGACTCCTGGTATACAGGTGGAAGGGTCGGAGCTGGGAGGAAGATGAACCTGTCATCCATCGGTGCCGTTTCCGGCGCCGGTCGGCGCCGCTCCGACGCCAGGCCCGGAACGGGACTAAACCGGGGTACGGTGCCGTCTGAAGCGGCGCCGAGAGCGGCACCGGATGGGTCGGCGCCGGCGGAGGGGTCGTAAGGTCGACCAGCGTCGACCGGGATCCAGGCCTGGATCCCGCGGGGGCCTGTGGCGTCGAGACCGAAGTAGACGACGGCGCCGGGGCCGGAGCCGCCGGCTCGCTAGGCCTCCCAGTTGAGCCTGCGGGGCCCGAAGGCAAGCCTACAGGTGTCGACGGCGGACCCAGGCTCCTCATGGCCACGAGGAAGTCTCTGATTTCCGGCGGAGTCGCGTCAGACCCAGGGACCGGAGGGTATGGGGTCGGACGGGACTTCTGCGGCTCCGATGGAGCCGCGCGGGTGGTGCCAACCGAACCCTCAGCCGAGTCGCACGACCGGCGAGGGGAGTCAGAAGAGCGATGTCACCTCTTCAACTTCTTACTGTGCCTCGACTTACCTGAATGCGAGGACTTCGACCCCGACGAGCGGTGATGGCTGCGGCTCCGCGACAGGTCCCTCGACCTCCTCCTCGACTGGGATCGTGAGCGGCGCGGAGCTGACTGCCAGATCTCGAGCAGCTTGCGGGACCGCTCCCGCCTAGCCTTCGAGGTCAAGGCCCAGCAGTCGAGGCATGACTCGGCATCGTGGTCGCCCCCAAGGCAATAGAGACACTGGCGGTGGTGATCCGTGACCGACATCAGATGGTGACAGGCGTCACAAGGTTTGAATCCGGGCATCCCTACCGGCACCAGAGTCGTGGTCGACTGGAATTGGAACCAAAAAAGTTTAGTCAAAAAGTGACTTAAAGGGTATGCTCTTCCCGGATCGGCGCTTACTGGCGCGGAAAAAAGAAGAACCGGCGTCTAAGTACTCCGACTACGTCATTCCAGCGATCACGACGGACGCAGAGCCGCAGACGATGCCTAGCGACGCGCAAGGGTATTGCGGCCGAAAAATCTTTCCGGATCCAGCCTGACGCCTGGGGATATTCTAAGGAGAGGAATCTAACTAACGTGTTTCTTTCAGATTAAACAATCATGTCTGTTTCAGTATATTCTATTTACTTACTTAACAGCAACAGGGTTTCATGAAAATAAAATGTACCACATAAATGTTAACATCAATCTTGATTATGCTCAACTATCCAGATTTATGTTTGTATCATCATGCCTCATATTTAGAAGGAAGGTAAGAAATCCAATGGACATAACAACCACAATGACTGCTATATCATTATATACATGCTAAAATTAAGGAATGAATACATGGAACTGACAAATTATCTTGTATTATAATGTTTCACAATACTGAGTTCCCTCACATTTTGCAACGAGAATAAGTAATCTTCAAATATTTATTCCTTAACTGCTGATTGTATATTGTCCACAAGAACACTTTAACTGGTATGAATTAGATTGTTCTACATTAGTTTGGGATTTCTTTCTGTTGTATTTTTGTATTATTACGGTTTGTGTGCTGCATAAGTACTTTACACATTTCGTATAAGTCAAGCCTGACTGCTTTGTGCCAAGCTACCAGAGGTTTAAGCAATTATTATGTTAATTTAGTGACTTTTTGTGGTTTACCCTGCCGAGGATTTGGGTTGTTGCCTGAGTCAGGCTTTCACCCCCCTTAACCAATAACCAAATTTCTTACAGTGACCATAATAGGAAGGTCAGAGAATTTGGGAGGCCCTTGGGCTTACCCTGAAATCTAGGAGTATTTGTTTCAAATATGTAATCGATTGCATGAAAAACTTCATTCCAGAAGATTTTTAGCATTGAGCATTCCAGTAATATAAGCTTATCCCACTGTATCCTCTTCCTCAACAATTACTAGGATCCCATTGATGTAGTTTGAGAGTAGTATGATGACATTAAATATAGTTTTCATTAAAACTTTGCTTGCTGTTTAATTTGTTAGTGGTCAAGCCGGACCCGAGGAATATATATCCTTCTACTCTCTCAGTGAAATCCAGCCCTAATTATTCTTTCTAACTCCATTGTCTCAGGGATTTATTAGCCATGGAGTGTTTAACAGTATGTTTCATATATGGAAGCTGAGAAAGAATAATCACATATTTTGTGCCTTAACAACAGATGCTTTATATTGAACATGTCATTGACATTTTTATGTTATGTTATGCTATGTTATGTTAAGAATTTATAAAGTGCCTGTGTTAGAATCCGGGTTCTCTGGTTGGCACAGGTAGGTACTTGAGACAAGCAGGGAACCTTTACTCTAGTCAGGGTAAGGGGTTACACTACTAAAACAACCCCTGCTCACCCTCTAGGTAGCTTGGCGCGAGCAGACATGGCACAGAGCGTTATAGGTTAAGCATTCGTGAACACATACAGTAACCAAGTGCCAACACTACAAATGGACACCACACAGGTATTTATATTAAAAATAAGGATTCTTTATATAGGATTATCACAAGACCATTAAACGATTAAAAATACACAATACTGTTGCTTAGTTGGTAGAAGATTGCTTAGTTTCTCTTAAGTTCTTAAATGCAACACTTTAAGTCAATGTACCTTAGATGCGACATGTAGGGCAACGAAAGTGTTGCAGCGATGCAGATGCGTTGAAATTCTTGGTGCGAAAGAAATAAAGATGGGATCTTCCAGATGCGTTATGCTTCTCCGATGTTGCGAGAAGACTCGACTCGATGCGTCAGCAACAGCGGCGTCACCTTTGGCGAGATGCGACGACAGCGGCCTTGGAAGCTGCACTCTTCTCCGACTTTGCGAGACAATTCCGCTCGATGCGATGCTGCAGCGGCGACACCCCTTCTGCGAGATGCGACGACAGCGGCTCCGACAGCGGCACGCTTCTCCGTGGATGCGAGACGCTTTTCTGGTTGCAGTGCAATGCGACAACTACGATGGCTGCGATGGCGACACGCTTCCTCCTCGATGCGAGACTCTTCTCTCGATGCGATGCAATGCGACAGCTACGATGGCTGCGATGGCAACACGCTTCTTCGGCGTTGCGAGACACTTCCGGAATGATGCGAGATGCTTCCGCTCGATGCGATGCTGCAGCGGCGACACCCTTTGCGAGATGCGACGACAGCAGCTCCGACGGCGGCACGCTTCTCTTCCTTGCATCGCGCTTCCAGCTCCTTGCGACACGCAGTTCCTCAGAAGGCCCAACAACAGCAGCAGGCACTTCCAAAAGACTCTGGGGAGCTGGGGGTGAAGTCCACTGGTCCTGGGACTTCGTTCAGGGGGCAAGCTCGGTTCAAGCCCTTGGAGATCTTTTTAAAGCACACGTTGAAGCAAAGTCTTTAGTAGTCTTTCTCCTCTCCTTCAGCAGCAAGGCAACCACTGCAGGCCAATCCCCCAGGTCAGGGACAGTACTCCTCCTACAGCTTTCCAAGTTCCTTTTCCTCTGGCAGAGGTTCTTCTTGTTTCAGCAGGATCTCATTTCTTGGGAGCAGGGTCCCAATACTTATACCCCTAATTCCTTTGTTCCTCTGGGGTTGAGGGGCCTTTGCCCAGTCCAAACCAGTTCTTGAGCACTCTGTTGACATGACTCTGCCTTTCTATTCAGGGTGCAGGGCAGAGAAATCAGCCGCTCCTCAGGAGGTGGAGCCAGCATTGTGGTAGCAGAGCACAACCCTATTCAGAGCCCAGGTGTATTCCTCCCACCCATCTGACTGCCAATCTTCCTATTCACTACCAGGCTACCTAGCCCTGCCCCTCTGGGTTTCCCCAGCCCTGTCACTCACACAACCAGACAGGCATATACACATCATAGCAGAGGCGGGCTGAAATGGTCAGGCAAGCAAATACCAACTTTCTAAAAGTGGTATTTGCAAACACAGAATATTAAAATAAACTTTACTAAAAGATGTATTTTATTATTCTGAGTTCAGGCATACTACACTCGAATTTCTACCATGTTCCCTGGGTCTGTTAGGATCATAGAATGTAACAATTCTAGCAGCCCATTCTGGTCTATGGAGAACAGGTAGCCTTACAATAGTGAAAAACGAAAATGGCTGTAATTCACTATTAGGACATGCCACACACATCAGGGCTTGTCCTACCTTATGCTTACAATGCACCCTGCCCTTGGGCCTACCATAGGGGTGACTGATATGAAGTTAAGGGAAGGTTTAGGGACTGGCAAGTGTTTGCACTTACCCAGTCAGCATGACAGTACCAGACTGCACGCAGGTTCTGCAATGGCAGACCTTAGATACATTTTACCAGGCCGCTTCTGTGGGTGGCACAACCAGTGCTGCAAGCCCACCAGCAGCATTTGTATTTACAAGCCCTGGGCACTCCTGGTGCCCTTTACTGGGGTCTGACAGTAAACCAAATAAGCCAATCATGGAATCCAACCAACATATACATTTTAAATAGGGAGCACTTGCCCTGTGGCACTGGTTGGCAGTGGCACAGTGCTCTGAGCAGCTAACACCAGCAAAACACATGAGGCACAGCGACAAAAAGTGGAAGGGAGACTCACGCCAAGGTGCCAGGTCTAACAGCCTGGTTACACAATTCAGAGTTTCCCCATGCTGGAATCCAACTGCGAACCTAGTAGAGCCTGCCCAAAATTGACTAAGGACCTAAGGATTGTCTGAAGAAATAGGTCTGCGGTTTTTTCCAGAATAGGACTTCAGAAGATTCCGGTCTTAGGTTCAAAGAGAGTAGATTCCAGAGTATGGCAGCCAAAGAGCTAAAGGAACTACCTCCCAAACGTGCTCTATGTATTTTTGGAGTCACTATGCGCGCAGACCCTGAAGATCTGAGGACATTCAAAGAAAATCTTAACATGTACTAATGAACAAGTTACTTACCTTCGGTAACGCTTTTTCTGGTGGATACAGTATCTGCCTGTGGATTCTTCACCTTGTGAATATCCCCTGCGCCAGCAACATTCGGAAACTTTTGTACCAGTCCACGCCGATGAGGTCGAAGACGACGTCACAGAGACACTGCTCCGCTCGTGACTCCGCTGACGTCACCGGCTCCATAAGAAGACCTCGTCGGCGTGATGACGTCAGTTCCGCCCTTTTTTCCGTGCATTCGAGGCACACGGACGGACTGACAGCAATATATACACAGTATACGCAGTACATAATATACAAGCAACACACACAGTGTGGAGAATAAATAGAAAGGCAAAATAAATAACACACTGCCTTTGATAGTAACAAGTACATTTTGAAACACCATCATATACTTAAGGTATACAAGGGTGGACAACGGGGAGGCGGGTGGGTCAGTGAGGAATCCACAGGCAGATACTGTATCCACCAGAAAAAGCGTTACCGAAGGTAAGTAACTTGTTCTTCTGATGGATACATCTGCCAGTGGATTCCTCACCTTGTGAATAGATTCCCACAGCAGTCCCACTCCAGGAGGAGGGTGTCCACCCTTCTATACCAGAAAGTCCTGAAGGACGGTATGAGCAAAGTGTCCGTCCCTCCTCACCTCAGTGTCTAAGCAATAATGTTTTGCGAAAGTGTGTAGGGAGGCCCAAGTTGCCGCCCTACAAATGTCCTCCATAGGAACACCCCTAGACAAAGCCGAAGTGGAAGACTTAGCTCTAGTGGAATGGGCCCTTAAACCCTCTGGAGGTTCCTTACCAGCCAAAGAGTAGCATATCTTGATGCACAAGACAATCCATCTGGAAAGGGTGCGCTTGTGCACTGCTCTGCCTTTCCTGCAGCCAACAAAGTCAACGAAGAGCAGGTCATCAACACTAAAGTCTTTTGTGCTGTCCAGGTAGAAGATCGTCGCACTCTTAGGGTCCAAACGGTGAAGTCTCTCTTCCTCCTTGGAAGGGTGAGGGGGGAGGATAGAAGGTAGGAAGGGTAATGGACTGCCCCAGATGGAAGGGAGTTACCACCTTAGGCAGAAATGCAGCCCAGGTCCTGAGTACCATTCTTTCAGCATGAATGGTCAAAAACGGGGGTTTTGAACTTAGAGCTTGAAGCTCACTTACCCTCCTTGCCGAGGTGATCGCAATGACAAAAACCGTCTTGAAAAACAACAGTCTCAAGGGACACTTGTGTAAGGGCTCGAAAGGAGAACCCATAAGATAAGTCAAGACAAGGTTTAAGTCCCATTGAGGCACAATAAAGGGAGTAGGAGGAAACCTGTTTATGAGGCCCTTGAGAAATCGTAGAACAATAGGTGATTTGAATAATGACGGCTGATCCGGCAAACAAAGGAAAGCCCACAAAGCCGATTAGTATCAGTTTACAGTAGCCACAGCAAAGCCTTGCTGAGCAAGAGAAAGGGCAAAATGCAGAATGTCAGATAAACGTGCCTTCAAAGGATCAATTGACTTCCCTCCACACCAGAGTACAAATTTAGACCACCTATAGGAATAGATAGATTTGGTGGAATGACGTCTGGCAGACAATCTACATCTACCACATCAGGTGGGAGAGAAAAAGAATTCAGGTTGCCCCGTTCAATCTCCAGGCATGAAGGTGTAAACTCTGGAGGTGGGGGTGTAAAACCTGCCCCTTCGATTGCGAGAGGAGGTCTGCCCTGAGAGGGAGACGGAGCGGAGGGCACGAGGAGAGGTGGAGAATATCTGTGTACCACACCCTTCTTGGCCAATCCGGGGCGATCAATATAACTTGGGCCGGGTCTTGGCGAATCTTCCAGGAGAACCCGAGGAATCAAGGGTATGGGAGGAAACGCGTAAAGGAGTTGTGAGCCCAAACTCAACTGAAACGCGTCCCCCAACGCCCCCTGCATCGGAAACTGGAGACTGCAGAATGACGGGCAGTGCGCGTTCTCGCGGGTGAAGAATAGATCTATCCGAGGAGTCCCCCACGTCCGAAAAACATGACGAACCACCTCCGGATGGAGCCTCCACTCGTGGTCGGCGAGAACTGCCGACTGAGACTATCCGCACGTACGTTCAGCACCCCAGCCAGATGATTTGCCATCAGACAAATCTGATTGTCCTGAGCCCAGGACCATAGACACAGAGCCTCTCTGCAGAGACAAAGAGACCCCACTCCTCCCTGCTTGTTAACATACCACATCGCGGTAGTGTTGTCCGTCAGGACTTGAACATACTGACCGCGAAGGGAAGGGAGGAAGGCCTTGAGTGCCAAACGAATCGCCCGCAATTCCAGAAGGTTGATGTGAAGCAACATTTCCTCTGGAGACCAAAGTACTTTGATCTCCAGATCCCCCAGATGCGCACCCCACCCTAAAGTGGATGCATCCGTTATCAATGTGGCCACCAATGGAGGTAGATGGAAAGGCTTTCCTTGGGACAGATTGCCCTCCACGCTCCACCAAGACAGATCTGCCGCAGCTTCTCCGGAGATCCTCACAGACTCCCTGAGATCTCCTTTGTGCGGATACCACTGCCTGCGGAGGCACCACTGGAGCGCCCTCATGTGCCAGCGTGCATGGTTGGCCAACAGAATGCAGGAAGCAAACAGACCGAGCAGGCGAAGGACCTTCAGGACTGGAACGACTGCTCCATTACAAAATAAAGGAATCATTTCCTGTATGTCGAGAATCCTTTGAGGAGGAGGGAATGCTCGACACACAGTAGTGTCCAGTACCGCACCTATGAACAGGTTGCGCTGAGAGGGCACCAGGTGAGATTTGGGCACATTGATCGAAAAACCCAATCTGTACAACAGCCGAGTTGTAACCTGCAGATGACACAGCACCTTCTCCGACGACTCCGCCTTGATCAGCCAGTCGTCCAAATAAGGGAAAACCGAAATTCCCGATCTTCTGAGATGGGCTGCCACCACTGCCATCACCTTCGTGAAGACTCGGGGTGCAGTAGTAAGACCAAACGGAAGGACCGCAAACTGATAATGTTGCGATCCTACCGTAAACCGGAGATACTTCCTGTGCGACTTCAGGATGGGGATGTAGAAATATGCATTCTGCAAGTCGATCGACACCATCCAGTCCTCCTGATTCAGCGCTTGAAGAACCTGCGCAAGGGTGAGCATCTTGAACTTCTCTTGCTTCAGATAAAGATTCAAGATCCTGAGGTCCAATATCGGACGCAATCTGCCGTCCTTTTTCGGAATCAGGAAATACCGGGAGTAGCATCCCTGACCCCTCTCCTGCTCTGGAACCACCTCTATCGCACCTTTCTGTAGTAACTTCAGGACTTCCTCCTGTAGGAGAATACCGTGGTTCTCTGAGCAAGCCCCTTGACAAGGAGGGTAATTTGGAGGGAATTCCCGAAAAGGGAAGGGCGTACCCATTTTCTACAAGATCTAAAACCCAAAGATCTGTAGTAACAGATTCCCAATCTTGTAGAAAATGGGTAAGCCGGCCCCCCACAGGACCAGCATGATCCAGAATGGCGGATCTAGGGCTGCTTTCCAGTGGTGGGAGGGGCTGAGGAAGAGGAGGAGGAGGAGGAGGAGAGCTGACGGCCACGTGTGCGACCCCTGATTCTGCCTCTGTATCCCTTATACAGAGAGCCTTGCTGCTGTTGGGTCTGCCTGTAGGAACGAAAGGTCGCCCTTCCGAAACCCCTGTATCTTTTAAACGATCCCCTTGACTGGGATTGAAGGCCCAAAGACTTAGCCGTAGCCTTGCTTTCCTTAAAACGTTCAAGAGCAGCATCCGCCTTTTTGCCAAACAATCCAGAGCCATCAAATGGCAAGTCCAACAATGTTGACTTTACATCCGGGGAAAACTCAGAAGACTTCAGCCACGCACCCCTCCTAGTGGCAACAGAAGACCCCATGACTCTTGCCACTGAATCCGCCGTGTCCAGACCACTCTGTATCACCTGGCGTGCTGCTTCCTGGGCATCCGTCAAGACCTCATTAAAGCCAACCCTATCCTCCTCAGATAGTTTTGGCGCCAGTTTCTTTGCAGAGTCCATGAGCGCATGAATATAGCGTCCCAAAAGGCAAGTGGCATTTGTTGATTTAAGGGCCATGCTGGCCGATGAAAAGACCTTTTTGGCCGACTGATCTAACTTTTTAGCCTCTCTGTCACTTGGAACCTGAGGAAAAGCACCCTTAGATTTTCCTGAACAAGCAGCCTGAATCACCAGGCTCTCAGGCGAAGGATGTGATGTTAAGAACTCAAGTTCCCCTGGAGCTGCCCTATACCTCCTAGCAACTGTCTTAGAAACTGCGGGAGCAGAAAAAGGCTTACGCCACACCTCCATCTCAGGATCTATAATGGCCTCATTAAAAGGCAATAATGGCTCTGAAACTGTAGTAGGAGAATGCAGTACCTCCGTTTTAATTCAGTAGCAGGCAACTGAAGATCTAACAATTCAGCTGCCTTCCTAATGACTGCATGATATGGAGCCACATCCTTCGAGGGTTCATCGGAAGGTGGAGTAATTTCCCACTCAGGAGACAAATCCAATCCACTAGCCTCTTTAAGTTCTTCAAAAACTTCATCAGACTCCACAAGCTCTCCCTCTTCTGCTTCTTCCAGAAGGTACCTTCGCTCATCAAGCACCCTTTGAGCTTCCCTCCTGGACCGGATTCGTACAAGCGGCGTCGGCGGCGCCGTGTTCAAATCCGACGGTGCCAGAGCCGGCGTCGAACGTGGATCCACAGGAGCAGCCGGCGTCGAACGAGGTCGAGCCGGCGCCGGTGATGATGGGAGCGGTGTCGATGTCCTCGGCGCCGGTAGATGCCAAGACGGCGTCGCCAGAAAAAATGGCATGAAGGGGGCCTGTGGATAGGCTTGAGGCACCCCCAAACTGAAGGCCATGGGACCCATCGGACCCGAAGGTGCACCAGACGAGTACATGGCTCTTGAAAACACCCCGTACATAGCATTTAAATAATGCGTGGGGTCCTGATCCGGTCCAGGGAATGCAGGGTACTGATCTGGCATCACCGGACTCAGGCCAACCGGCGGCGACGGTGGAATTTGTGGTAACAAAGGCTCAACCGGTGCTTAAAACTCCTCAACCGGAGCCAGGGACGGAGCCGCAGACGAAGCCGGAGCCGGGGATGGAACCGGCGTCGGAGATGGAGCCGGCGCCAGAGAATGAACCGGTGAAATCACAGGAGAAGAAGGACCAGCAGGCGAATCCGGAACGGGTGAAGGAGACACTTACGGCGTCGAGTAGGCGACTTCGACTTCGGAGCCGAACTCTTGTCAGAGTGACGTTGAGAAGATGGTCTCCTCTTCTTTTTGTGCTTCTTGGATCTCGAAGCATGCCCTGAAGTCGACTTCGACGCCGACCTCGATCGTGACCTCAACCTCGTTCTCGACTTCCTCCTTCCTCTCTTCTCCTTTTTCATCCTTGCGATGAAAAGCTTCGCCTCCCTTACCTTGAGAGCCTTGGAGCTCATCTTGCGACAGCAAGAGCATCCATCCACATCATGGCCAGATGCTAAACACCATACACAGTCGTCATGTGGATCCGTGATCGACATATGTTTTCCACATTCACGACAGGGCTTGACGCCCGATTTCTTTGTCGACATTTTTTCGAAAAAGGAACAGAGAAATCCAGTAGAAACACAAAGTAACAGTGAAGCTACAGATAGAGATTCCCGAAATCCGTTGGCGTCGACGGCGCGGAAAAAAGGGAACGGACGTCATCACGCCGACGAGGTCTTCTTATGGAGCCGGTGACGTCAGCGGAGTTGCGAGCGGAGCCGTGTCTCTGTGACGTCGTCTTCGACCTCATCAGCGTGGACTGCTACAAAAGTTTCCGAATGTTGCTGGCGCAGGGGATATTCACAAGGTGAGGAATCCACTGGCAGATGTATCCATCAGAAAAGTGATGTGATTGAATTTCAAATTATTTTTTACAATACCATGAAGTGCATATTAACTTTGATATGTTTGTAAAGTTTAATGTATTTTGGAGGCCCAGAAACCATTTATTTCAGTGTTGTACCACTGTCCATTTTCTTGCAGTAAGATTAGCCATGTAATAAAAACTGGCAGTGAGAAGCACAAATTAAAAATAAAAAAACAATGAAATCACCATTTGTTAATGTAGTTGTATCTCTCCTCAGGGTCTTCTTGCTTTCCTTCTCAAGAGAAGATCCTGCCTGCAGGAGTTAGCAGTGTACATTTCTGTGCCGGGATTTGACTCCGAATGGGACAAGCTTGCCTGAGGTTGTCCTGATTCTGCGATTCACCTTAGGACCCTCACTGACTGAGGATGTAAAACAAGGGAAACAAGAAGATAATGTATCTGTCTTGATGAGTTTCAATTCAGATATGTTTTCTGGTTGCTTGAGACATTCCCATCCCTTTTTGCCTGCTTGAGATATTCCCTTCCTCTGGAGAAAGTTTGTGTGATTCTGACCCCCTGTTTTCCTGATATGAAGTAGAATGGAAGATGATATGGACCATATTTTTGAATTATCACCTTTCTCGCATCATAAAAATTATGTCTGTCCAGCAGCGTAGTGATGATGGTGCCTGATGCATTTTCTTCAGGCCATCGTTTGATGCATAGATGAAGTTGGTTATGCAAGAGGTGAAGCTGAGGCAGGGCTTCTTAAACTTCTTATAGCCTTGCTCTTCCCAGATGGTGAGAATGAAGTTAGAGTTTGGAGAATACTCCTGAAGTGATGGCTTTTTTGTGTGAGATGAGTGGGATCAAGACTTTGTGAAGTAAGGATTGGGATGAAGAAGGGACAAGGAAATAATGCTGGTATCACTTACCAATAGTCAAACACGTGGATCAGAGAGGATCTGAGAAAGCCAGGGGGTACTGATCCCTCAAAAGAACAGTTCTTATCACACAAAGTACACCCGGCTATACGAGGAAGAGAAAAGAAGACGATAGAAGTAGTGTAATATTTGTGAAAGAGATAGAAGGAGAAATTTCCTCCAGGACAAGAACCCTCACTCACCGTTAGGTGACATGCTTCATTAATATAGGCTCCCTCCTCACACTGTGGTGTGGGCTACAACTCCCCGAGGGGAGGAGCTGAGGTGTTTCTCAAAGATGAGCGTATGAAATAGAGGTGAAATGAAGACAGAGTGCAAGGAAAGTTAGCAAGTTATTTACAAGTGTCTCTCTGGATCCACTGAATTTTTATTGGGTGGTCACAGGGAGACGATTAAAAAGTGAGAGGGCTAGGGATTCAAACAATATATACCTAGATCAAGGTCAACATGTTTCTGCCATTCATTGGTCCCGTATAGAGATCCGGGGGCATTCATTAGGTCTAGTTCGACAAACAAAGAATGTGATAAAGAAAGAAAATATACTGGCCAACACAGGAACTGGGCGCTCAGGTGTTCAACGACCCTATTCACTTCAAAGGGTTTCTTTTATTGTAGTGCGATATATCAAACCCACTCTCCATGCTCTTGCCTCGAAGTCTCCCCGCTGAGTGCATCAAACAATCACGTTGGGCACAACTAGATGGTACAAGAGCATGGAGAGTGGGTTTAATATAACGCACTGTCGTGTAAGGAGGGAACCATATGATGAAGCATGTCACCTAACGGTGAGTGAGGGTTCTTGTCCTGAAGGAAATTTCTCCTTCTATCTCTTTCACAAACATTACACTACCTCCATCTTCTTCTTTTCTCTTCCACGTATAGCTGGGTGTACTTTGTGTGATAAGATCACTTACCAATAACCTTCATTATTGTGACTTCTTCGTCACCTCAGTCCTTATGATTCACACTTTCCCACGCTCCTCCTAGAACCAGATCTGAAGTGAGCTTGAGTCCACCTTCCAAAAGTAGGGGTGAAGTCTGGGCAGGGAAGATGATTTTCTTAGATTCCGTAGGCTTCGGCAACGTAATGCCTGTTGATCGAGGTGAACACACCACGGCATACAGAATGGAATGGGCAGGGGGAATTGAAATGATGAAAATTTTCAGTAAGTAATCTAAGCATTAGTCATGTATTAAAAAAAAAGTGAGAAAGGAGTATAAAAGGGCATGGTGTAATGGGCACTATTCTAAAATGTTTAGAAATACTGTAGGATAATTGAAACACACACACACAAAAACAACAATGTTTGAACAGGTATGACGTTGAAGGATTTACATCAATTAATGATGCGAAATATTGGGCAAGTCTATTATTTTATATTATGAATAACCTGTGGCATGGCAACCAAAACAGGCACCATTACAGTGACTAGTGATGTTTGGTTGAATATTGCAAGGAAAGGTCCTGTCACTGAATTACTGAACACAACCAAATGTCCTGGATTAAATCAGATACATCCTTCTTGTCATATCCAGCAAATGCTCATCGAGTCAGGAGCTCCCTCTGTTTGGAAAGTGCCCTATGGAGTGCCACAAAACTCAGTTTGCTCACTGAGGCTTATGCCCCTTTACCCAGGTTACAGAACAATATGGGATGATCCTCCAATAGTATGCCAATGACACAACATTTAATACAAGAATACACAGGAAGGTTGGGTCATCACTGGTTGCAAGAAAGCTTCCATTGTTTAAATATATCTAAGACTGAGATCCTTGTGTTTGGTGGAACAGACACGTAGTCCAAGCCATTTGAATGGCCACATAATCTTTGAAGTCCTCCACACACATGCCACCAAAATGCACTGGAGCTCTATGTGAAGTTTACGTGCAATTTCCTCCCAAAATTAAAATCTATGGCTAAAGGTACCAGCACGAATAATCATTGATACAAAAAATCTTACCTTTCCTCCACACAATCCACCATATGAATCTGATGAGTTCTTTAGTGATAGCATAATGTGGCTGTCATAATGTGGTTTGTACAAAGCTTCCTAAAAAAACTAACATGAAGAATAGAAAGAAATGCAAGTGAGGCAACTAGACTTGGCTTAAATCTCAGGAACACTGAGCACGTAAACCCAGTTTTGAAAGCAGTCCACTGACTGGTAAAATCTAGAAATCAGCTCAAAAGTGTCGAGAAAAATCATGAAGCATGCTAGAAGAAATGCCTATGTCACCTGCTAAAGCTTTACCCCATCCACCTTAATCAACAGGTGTTCAAGAGACTACAAATATAGGCTGATCTCTAGGAGTTCTGAGCTTTGAAATTCCCTGAATGTGACCTTCAGAGCAGTGCTTAATGGTCAGTTGTTCAGACTGGCCTCTAACTGAGGTCAAGACTTTGTGGTAGGAAGTGAGAAATGCTGGGTAGGGGCAATGTCTTACATCCAGACAGACTCCTACCTGACAAACTCTTAATAGGTTCCCCTAAACCAATATGTACGTTTCTCTGAAAGCACCAAAAGGAACCAATGTGGTGTTTTATGAAAATTAAAGACAAATAAAAAAAATAGGTACAATGTGACCTTACCACAGAATTCCTAATAAACTAGAAAAATTACATTTAATTTTGTCTAGTTCGACAAACAAAGAATGTGATCAAAACAATATCTCTCAAAGCTCTCAGGTTTTATAAAATCCATGAATCAGCAGCTCATCCAGTCTGGAATTTTCCTTTGCACCCTGACACTTGTAGCATAGATCTACAAGTACCAAATGTAAAGATAAAAGACTAGATTAGATAATCTAATCATGTATGGAATTGAGAACTGCAGGAGCTCTATACTTCAGGGAGTCCCTGTCACTTATTTGGAGGCAGAAGATAAGTCACTGGCCCTCTTTCCTCTCTCTAGAATGAACAACTATTTGCAATACAACAGGTCTCGCATTTATGAGAGTATGAGCTATTTGCATTGTAAATGACAATGTATTCTATTTATGAGTTATTTTTAAAACAGATAAATAAAAGGCATTGTCATTTACAATGACAATAGCTTAAACTCTTGCAAATGTGAAACCTATTGCATTGCAAATGTGTGGTATAAAAATGCAAAATACTTTAGGAGAGAGCGTGTCCTACCTGCAACAGCAGGCAGGACAAAGCTATTTGATAAAATAGTGCTCGGAAGCAGTAATTAAAGCCTCCTGAGCAACAACACAAATAACAAGAGGTGTCACCGAAGGAAGTTACAAAATGAGACAAGGCGATACTAAGGAGGGACTACTAAGCCTTTTGACCAATGAACAGCCACAGTTTACAGTGGAAAATGACACAAGCCAATAAAAATGTGGGCGGAGAGTGGTCGGAGCTTCAAGTCCCTACCTCCATACAGCATGCCTCACAGAGCAGCGCTTGCGCTGCCCAGGCTCGACCTTAAACACAAGGAGGTTTATCTGTGGTCGCTCTTGCTGTAGCTCCTAAAACTCAAAGGTATGTTACTCATTTAGGAGAAAAACTCAAAGAAAAGTAAAATAAAGTTCAAACTCACCTTGAGTTGCAGTTTAAACACACCTGATGGGCCCGACAGTTCAGGACATTTTTCTGGACTAAGCCAACATTAGGCAGACTGTATCGTTGAATGGTGCCAGATTCACGGGCCTGTAAACAAAAGTAAGTGCTTATAGAAGCAATCTAATATACTTTTTGGGGAATTTTGCTCATATTCTTTTCAAGTTAGACAAATGTACTTATGAAAGGACCAATAGTAAACATTCCTTTATCATCCATGTTTTCCAATGTCTCAGTAAAATGTGTTTGTAGAACGCCACTGACTGTACTCCTGTTTCTCAACATTCTCTTTGTTAATATAATGTGAATGGCACTGCAACCAATATGCTACATTTAAGAATGTGAATTTGTTGAGCAAAGGCAGTATAACCAAAAATGAGCAAGGCCAATTTGACTGTAAAACTATCCTAATTAACGTAATGACATTATCTTTTGTTTGGGTTCTATTTTTGTTACACATGAACTTTTATTCTCTTCATTTTGCTTGATGGTGGGTACATCTTTCAACCCTGTGTTCCGTCCACATCAAGATTTGCTAGACAAAGCACAGGAAAGCCATATCCTGCCTACTTCTTCCTTGAAAATCCCTTATGTACATTGACAGTTGCCCACTTTGGCCGCCTCCACCTAAGTCTTCACAAATCCTAGCCCCATCTGTTTGTCTGCATCCACTTTCTCTATAATTTCTTTTTTAATTTCATAAACCACATTATACCATGAAAAGAGTCCCTGTAACGCTTTATGGGGAAGTCTGTCTACTATTTCTATTGTTGCCAATGCTTAAAAAACAAGTGTGCCCATCACAGCCTGCCAGCATCTTACAGCTCAATTTCTTAGTATTCCGTTTGTGATGCAGTGACCGCCTGTGCAATCTGCATAGAGGGGTATAGATGCACAGGTGAATAAACTGTTAGTGACAGGAAAAACTCTTGAGAGAAAGACAGTGTTAGACCTGTCAGCCCTTTGGGTGGTCCCTCCTCATCATTATTTATTTTGTCCCATTTTTGCCTCAAACCCTGTTAGTATTTTTTCCTTTTTGGGAACCACCAGACTTTTTAGTATTGATGCAGATTCAGGGAGCCATTTTATCTACCCCTGGAACTTCTGTCTGAGGGCCTGGAGCACAAAATGGTGGCCACCCATTGTCACCTGTGACATCACTGGAACCTACTAGAACCTTCTGCAACATTCTGGAACCCTGTGACAGTTGGAGGCGGTTTAGAATGTTGGGAAGCTAAGTCAGAGTTGACAGTTGGAGCTGGCAGTTGGCAGCTGACTGGTGAAGAGAGAGGAGCAGAAACCTGAAGGAGGAAGGAGTGAGGCAGCATGGGTGGAAACTTGTGCCTGGAGTGGGGTCCATAAACCCACCCTTGATACTAGTCCCTACTGACTGAGCCCAGCCTGGAGCCCTGTGTGGGAGAAAGCAAGAGAAACCATCTTAAGGACCTGGACAGCAGGAACAGGCCTAAAAGTAAAGAACAGCAAGTTCCTGACCTGGTTACTGGTAACTTCTTGAAGTCCGACGTCGAGAAGCCTGGAGACCTGGAGCCCGAGGTGGAGAAGCGGCGCTGACTGGAAAGCAGACGTCGTACCCGGAGCCGCCAGAGGTCGAGAGAGGGCGCCGACGGAGGTCGTGGAGAGTACCAGAGGTCGAGGAGGAAGTCACCCGAGGTCGAGTGAGCGGCGTCGACGGGGGAGTGAAGTCCGCCCTCCGGAGTCGCCGGAGACCGAGGTGAAGCGTGCCGGAGGTCGGGAGTGGAGATCGCACTCCGGAGTCGCCGGAACCTGAAGAGAATCGTGCCGGAGGTCGGGAGTGGAGGTCGCACTCCGGAGTCGCCGGAACCTGAGGAAAGGAGCACCGGAGGTTGGGAGTGGAGATCGCACTCCGGAGCCGTCGGAAGTCGACATCGAGCCAAGACTGCCCGACGTCATCGAACCAGAGGTCGACATCGAGCCGAGGCCGCCGACATCGAACCGGAGCCGCCCGAAGTCGACATCGAGCCAAGACTGCCCGACGTCATCGAACCGGAGCCGCCCAAAGTCGACATCGAGCCAAGACTGCCCGACGTCATCGAACCGGAGGTCGACATCGAGCCGAGGCCGCCGACATCGAACCGGAACCGCCTACCGACGTCGTCAAGAACTGACATTGCGCTGAGGCCGCCGACATCGAACCGGAACCGCCTCACGGCGTCGACACGACTCCAGCGGCGTCGGAGCTTCATAAAAAGGGCAGTAAGTGGAATAGAGGGCGCCTAAGGCCCTGTGAAGCCCTAAGAGACCATTCTAGAGGCTAGAGAGGTGCTGGAACCAGCTTGATAGTGCCAGGGGTGAGCTGAGACTAATACAGAGGGGTTGTGTAGTGTGGGAGAGCCAGATCTCTAGATCCCCCCTTGATCTACCTCAGTTTAGGCCTCAGCCTTGTCCAAGCCAAGTAGTACACCCCTCAGGTCATCGAAAACTCTACAAGTTGGGATTGGGTCAAATCATCCCATAGTACCTCAGGAATGTGAACTGATTTTCAAGTGTCACTGTTGGCTTTTATTATTTATTGAGAGCACTGTATTTATTGTATTCATCCTATTTATTGCCTCACAGTATTTATTGCCTCACAGTATTTATTGTTTCACAGTATTTATGGTTGCACAGTATTTATTGTCTCGCAGTATTTATTGCCTCATAATATTTAATTGCCTGTTATGTAATGCACTTATATTTATGCCTTGATTATTTATGATCTACCTTATTTATTGAATCGTTAAGATAGTATTTATTTGACGTACCCTTCCACAGGAAAAGCCTTGTGTACTGTGATTGTATTATTATTTATTTAATCAGCAACTAAGAGAAAAGAAGATAAAGAGATATATTTTCAGTATAATTTTTAAGGTGTAGTGTCGTTTTTGGAACGGATGCACGCATGGTTATTGTGTGGGTATGACGTATGCTTAGCACGGTGCCTGATCCCTGACCACTCGAGCCAAGCTACCACAGTGTATGTCTGGGAGAGCACCACCACCCTTCCGGTGTGGGAGTGTTTTTCTAACATAATTGGTGTTCAGTGGTGGGATAGAGCTGTGCCTACGTATACTCGACAATAACTGTGGGTAGTCCATAGGCCTACACCGGGAGTTTTCTCCAAGCGGCCTTCCTAATTGTGAGTTTTTGTTTTTCCAAATCTTCTGACCTGAGTGGGCAAGATGGAGTTTGTACTGGAGAATTTAGAAATGTACACTGTGGCCCAACTCAGGGAGTTTTGTCAGCGGGAGGGGGTGTATTGTCCCCCAGGAGCAAAGAAGGGTGCACTCCAAACCAGCTTAAGGGCTTGGGGGGAGGCACGACGAGAAAGCAAGGCTGAGGAGGAGGACAGGGATAGAGAGCCCGACAGTGAGGGAGCTGGTTTGTACCAACCTGAGGTGGGGAACCTGTTAGCGGGGCCCAGGACACTTTCTAGGAAGGGCAGCAGTGCCTCTAGCGGTGGCTTGTCTGAAGTGGAGTTAACAGACCGGAGGGAGAAAAGACAGCTCACATGGGACTTAGCAAGGCTGGAGAAAGAGAAGGAGGAACAGAGGATGGCTCATGAGCTAAGGTTAAGGGAGATAGATCTCCAGATCCTACGAGCCGGGGCACACCCTATTCCTAATGGTGGCAGCGAAGAAAGAGAGTTCACCAGGGAACCCAAACCCTATTTGCCGAAAGACATAGTGGCTAGCTATGGTGTGGGCGACGATATTGCCAAGTGGCTAGCGGCCTATGAGGTCTCATTAAGGGCCCATGGGGTTCCAGAGAAGTACTGGGGAGGGGGATTGTACAGGTACATGCCTCCATCTGGTAGGGATGCATTATTGGCCCTAGAGCAGGATGAGCAGACCCACTACCCCACCATGAAAGTGGCGCTCATACGAAAGTTTGGACTAACACCCGAGAAATACAGACAGAAGTTCCGGGGTAGCCACAAACTGGGCACACAGAATTGGGTGGACTTCCTGGATTATGCAAAGAAGGCATTAGAGGGTTGGATTCAGGGCAGTGAAGTAAGGAACTACGAGGGGTTGTTTGATTTAGTATTGAGGGAACACCTGCTCGAAAAATGTTTCCCTGAACTGCGTCAACACCTGGTGGATAGCAAGCTGACCAATCCCCGGAAGCTTGCTGAGGAGGCAGACATTTGGGCTAGTACCCGGGTGTCCACCAGGGGGACTGGAGGGGATACTCAAAAAGCCGGACAGGGCGCCCCCCAGAAGAAAGAGGGAGGGGAAAAGAAAAAGGAGTTCTCCAAAGGCCCCCAAAATAATTTCCAAGGTAAGGGAACAGGATTCACCCCTAGGGCTAACCCACCCAGAAACCCTAATCCTGGCCAGAGTCAGCAGCCAAGGGTTGTCCATTTATTCGAGTGCGGTGGCGTTGGACACTATAAGGGAGATGCGAAGTGCCCAAAACGACCACCCCCTCCCATTGGAGGAAAGACCCCCGGAGTAGCTAGTGTAGTGCTCGGGGAGGAGATGCCTTTAATTAAGGGAAGGGAGTGGGCGGGTGTCAATTTAGTGTCCCTGGGAGAACGGGAGATGGTTCCTAAGATCCAGGTGCCCGCAAATACCGTAAAGTATGGGAAGTGGGTCACCATCAACGGCCAAAGGGGGGAGGCTCTGAGAGACACAGGAGCCAGTATGACTATGGTGCGTAGCCAACTGGTGTCTCCAGAGCAGGTGATTCCCGATGTACTCCACCCTGCCGCGATGGCTGACGGCAGAATGGGCCACTATCCGGTGGCCGAGGTTCCCTTTGAATGGGAAGGGGTTGCAGGTTCACTTCGAGTTGCCGTAAGCCCTGCCGTGCCAGTCAATTGTCTGCTAGGGAATGACATGGAGCACAATGCTTGGAAAGAGGTGGAATACCGGACTCATACTGAGATGCTGGGTACAACTGACTGGGCCTGTGTGAGCACAAGGTCCGCGACTACCCGGAGAGGGAGTTCGTTTCGGCTGGAGCCTGGAACAAAGGCCCAGCCAGCTGCCAGTCAAGGGAAGAACCGAGGACAGGAGGAGCCTGCCTCGGCGTCCGCACCCTGTAGGACGGATAGGCCACCGGAGGTGGTGGACCAGGAGTCTGCGGTGGGGGATGTCACCGAACTGGAGGACCTACCCATCCCGGCCGAGTGGCACGTGGAGGGAGGCCCGTCCAGGGAGGAATTCTGCCAGGGCCAGAAGGAGTGCCCTACCCTTGAGGGGCTGAGGCGACAGGCCGAAGCCCAGGCAGCAGGGAACGTTGAAGGGAACTACAGTGTTTACTGGGAGGATGGCCTCCTCTACAGTGAACCCAAGGCACCCCTACATGGATCGTCACGAGCCTTGGTAGTCCCTCAACGTTATCGAGCCTTCCTTCTGGAGTTGGCTCACGAGATCCCATTGGCAGGACACCTGGGGCAAGACAAGACCTTCGCCCGTCTTGTCCCACACTTTTATTGGCCTCAAATGAAAGTGTCGTCCGATACCTACTGCCGGACATGTGTGTCTTGCCAAGCCAGTGGGAAAACAGGGGTGAAGCTGAAAGCTCCCCTGGAACCACTTCCTGTCGTTAGCACCCCCTTTGAAAGGGTGGGCATCGACATTGTGGGTCCGTTAGATCCACCTACTACAGCTGGTCACAGGTTTATCCTGGTTCTGGTGGATCATGCCACACGGTACCCAGAGGCAATACCTCTGAGGACCATAACAGCACCTGTTGTGGCTAGGGCCCTGATGGGAATCTTTACCCGAGTGGGTTTTCCCAAGGAAGTTGTGTCCGACAGGGGGACCAACTTCATGTCAGCGTACATGCGGGCCATGTGGAAGGAGTGTGGAGTGACCTACCGGTTCACAACTCCTTACCACCCCCAGACCAATGGTCTGGTGGAGAGGTTTAACAAAACCTTGAAAGGCATGATCAGAAGTCTGCCTGAAAGCCTGCGGAGGAAATGGGACGTCCTCCTACCCTGTCTACTCTTTTCTTACAGGGAAGTGCCACAGAAGGGAGTGGGCTTCAGCCCCTTCGAGCTTTTGTATGGGCACCCTGTACGTGGACCTCTCAACCTGGTGAGAGACGGATGGGAAAGAACTCCCAGGAAGCTTCCCCAGGATGTGGTGAGCTACATGCTGGCCTTCCGGAGCCAAATGGCTAAGTTGTGGAAGCAAGCTTCTGACAACTTGGAAGCCAGCCAAGCAGTAATGAAGGCGTGGTATGACCACAACGCTCACCCGGTGGAGTTGGAGCCTGGCCAGAAGGTGTGGGTGATCGAACCAGGAGAGCTTAGCGCCCTCCAGGATCGCTGGTCAGGACCCTTTGAGGTGTTGGAGAAGAAGGGTAAGGCTACCTACTTGGTGGATCTTAAAACCCCTCGTCAGCCCCTACGGGTGCTGCACGCCAACCGCCTCAAACCCCACCACGAGAGGCCCGAAGTCATCTTGATGATGGTGACTGACGGAGGAGAGGACGTGGAAAGCGAGCCTCTCCCCGATTTATTTGCGTCTCAAGAGAAGGATGGGTCGGTGGAGGGAGTGATTCTCTCCCCCTCCCTAACTCCTGAACAGCAAGAGGACTGCCGCCAGGTCCTGGGACAGTACTCTTCGTTGTTCTCCCTTGTTCCGGGTAGGACTCACCTGTGCGTCCATGATGTGGACACAGGAGACAGCCCACCTGTGAAGTCCAAGATCTACCGGATGTCAGACAAGGTGAAGGCCAGCATTAACAGTGAAGTCACTAAGATGCTGGAGCTAGGAGTGATCGAACCTTCCAGCAGCCCCTGGTCCAGTCCGGTGGTGTTAGTACCAAAAGCCGCACCACCGGGTGCCCAATCGGAACTGAGGTTCTGTGTGGACTACCGGGGACTGAATTCAGTAACCAAAACTGATGCTCATCCGATCCCTAGGGCGGATGAATCGATTGACCAGCTGGGAGCTGCCCAATATCTAAGTACCTTTGACCTTACTTCTGGGTACTGGCAGATCTCTTTGACTGATGGAGCAAAGGAAAGGTCAGCCTTCTCCACGCCCAATGGCCACTACCAGTTCTGTGTGATGCCCTTTGGGCTCAAGAACGCACCTGCCAAGTTTCAGCGCCTGGTAAACCAGATCCTCACCGGAATGGAGAGTTTCTCTGCTGCTTATCTGGATGACATAGCCGTCTTCAGTAACAGCTGGGAGGATCACTTGCGTCACCTGCAAGCTGTTCTCCAGGCCCTGAGACAAGCTGGGTTAACGATCAAGGCCAGCAAGTGCCAGATCGGGCAGGGGTCGGTAGTGTACCTTGGACACTTGGTGGGTAGGGGAGCGGTGCAACCCCTCCAGGCGAAGATCGAGGCCATCATGGCCTGGGAACCCCCCAAGACACAGACTGAGGTCCGAGCTTTTCTGGGCCTCACGGGATACTACCGCCGCTTCGTGAAGGGGTACGGAACCATTGTAGCCCCCCTCACGGAGCTCACGTCCAAGAAACAACCTCGACGGGTAGTCTGTACGGAAGCTTGTCAGCAGGCCTTTGTAAAACTGAAGCAAGCCATGTGCGAGGCCCCGGTCTTAAGGGCCCCAGACTTTTCCAAGGAGTTCATTGTCCAGACAGATGCATCGGAACATGGCATTGGGGCAGTGTTATCGCAACTCAATGAAGAGGGTCTGGATCAACCCGTGGTCTTCCTATCCCGGAGACTACTTCCCAGGGAACAGAAGTGGAGTGCAATAGAGCGTGAAGCCTTTGCAGTGGTATGGGCTCTGAAGAAGCTGCGGCCATACCTGTTTGGCACGCACTTCCTAGTTCAGACCGACCACAGACCCCTTCGTTGGCTGATGCAGATGAAGGGGGAGAATCCCAAGTTGTTGAGGTGGTCTATCTCCCTACAGGGAATGGACTTTCAGGTGGAACATCGGCCTGGAGTGGACCACGCCAATGCAGACAGTCTCTCAAGGTATTTCCGCCTTAGTGATGAGAACTCCCAAGGGGTTGGGTAGCTCTCCCCACTTTCAGCTGGGGGGGGACGCGTGTTAGACCTGTCAGCCCTTTGGGTGGTCCCTCCTCATCATTATTTATTTTGTCCCACTTTTGCCTCAAACCCTGTTAGTATTTTTTCCTTTTTGGGAACCACCAGACTTTTTAGTATTGATGCAGATTCAGGGAGCCATTTTATCTACCCCTGGAACTTCTGTCTGAGGGCCTGGAGCACAAAATGGTGGCCACCCATTGTCACCTGTGACATCACTGGAACCTACTAGAACCTTCTGCAACATTCTGGAACCCTGTGACAGTTGGAGGCGGTTTAGAATGTTGGGAAGCTAAGTCAGAGTTGACAGTTGGAGCTGGCAGTTGGCACCTGACTGGTGAAGAGGGAGGAGCAGAAACCTGAAGAAGGAAGGAGTGAGGCAGCAGGGGTGGAAACTAGTGCCTGGAGTGGGGTCCAAAAACCCACCCTTGATACTAGTCCCTACTGACTGAGCCCAGCCTGGAGCCCTGTGTGGGAGAAAGCAAGAGAAACCATCTTAAGGACCTGGACAGCAGGAACAGGCCTTAAAAGTAAAGAACAGCAAGTTTCTGACCTGGTTGCTGGGAACTTCTTGAAGTCCGACGTCGAGAAGCCTGGAGACCTGGAGCCCGAGGTGGAGAAGCGGCGCTGACTGGAAAGCAGACGTCGTACCCGGAGCCGCCAGAGGTCGAGAGAGGGCGCCGACGGAGGTCGTGGAGAGTACCAGAGGTCGAGGAGGAAGTCACCCGAGGTCGAGTGAGCGGCGTCGATGGGGGAGTGAAGTCCGCCCTCCGGAGTCGCCGGAGACCGAGGTGAAGCGTGCCGGAGGTCGGGAGTGGAGATCGCACTCCGGAGTCGCCAGAACCTGAAGAGAATCGTGCCGGAGGTCGGGAGTGGAGGTCGCACTCCGGAGTCGCCGGAACCTGAGGAAAGGAGCACCGGAGGTCGGGAGTGGAGATCGCACTCCGGAGCCGTCGGAAGTCGACATCGAGCCAAGACTGCCCGACGTCATCGAACCGGAGGTCGACATCGAGCCGAGGCCGCCGAAATCGAACCGGAGCCGCCCGAAGTCGACATCGAGCCAAGACTGCCCGACGTCATCGAACCGGAGCCGCCCGAAGTCGACATCGAGCCAAGACTGCCCGACGTCATCGAACTGGAGGTCGACATCGAGCCGAGGCCGCCGACATCGAACCGGAACCGCCTACCGACGTCGTCAAGAACTGACATTGCGCCGAGGCCGCCGACATCGAACCGGAACCGCCTCACGGCGTCGACACGACTCCAGCGGCGTCGGAGCTTCATAAAAAGGGCAGTAAGTGGAATAGAGGGCGCCTAAGACCCTGTGAAGCCCTAAGAGACCATCCTAGAGGCTAGAGAGGTGCTGGAACCAGCTTGATAGTGCCAGGGGTGAGCTGAGACTAATACAGAGGGGTTGTGTAGTGTGGGAGAGCCAGATCTCTAGATCCCCCCTTGATCTACCTCAGTTTAGGCCTCAGCCTTGTCCAAGCCAAGTAGTACACCCCTCAGGTCATCCAAAACTCTACAAGCTGGGATTGGGTCAAATCATCCCATAGTACCTCAGGAATGTGAACTGATTTTCAAGTGTCACTGTTGGCTTTTATTATTTATTGAGAGCACTGTATTTATTGTATTCATCCTATTTATTGCCTCACAGTATTTATTGCCTCACAGTATTTATTGTTTCACAGTATTTATGGTTGCACAGTATTTATTGTCTCGCAGTATTTATTGCCTCATAAAATTTAATTGCCTGTTATGTAATGCACTTATATTTATGCCTTGATTATTTATGATCTACCTTATTTATTGAATCGTTAAGATAGTATTTATTTGACGTACCCTTCCACAGGAAAAGCCTTGTGTACTGTGATTGTATTATTATTTATGTAATCAGCAACTAAGAGAAAAGAAGATAAAGAGATATATTTTCAGTATAATTTTTAAGGTGTAGTGTCATTTTTGGAACGGATGCACGCATGGTTATTGTGTGGGTATGACGTATGCTTAGCACGGTGCCTGATCCCTGACCACTCGAGCCAAGCTACCACAGTGTATGTCTGGGAGAGCACCACCACCCTTCCGGTGTGGGAGTGTTTTTCTAACAGACAGCAATAGCGTTATCTGAAATTGAGCTTCTATTTTTAAAGAACTCCGATTTTTATAGTCTTTATGTAACTGGAAGTGATATCAGCGGCATAATTACCAATATATACAAATTCAAAAGCTTCACAAAACTAGACGTATGTATACGGTATTTTTATATTGCGGACCTAGCCAATTTGTTCAAAGACAAGCATAAAGTCAACAAGTAAGAGGGGAGGAACGTGGGATTGAGGATGGTGAATGCATTGTGATGTAGTGTTCTTGAAAGAGGTGAGTCTTTAACTCTTTCCTAAGTTGGAGCAGAGTATGGACAGTCCTGATGGATACATATCTTCAGGAGTGGCAGATATCTATTATTTCTTCATTTATTACAAAAATTATTGTCAAATCTTCCCATGATTAATATCATTAATTCAGTGTCCATGAAGTTGTTCAGGTTCCACCCAAGCTTTTACCCTAATGTGGATTATACCGGTCATTAATGTGTGTCCTACTAACAAACGTGTTCCTAACCTTCAGTAACTTTCTTCTTGTGAATACATATGTTTCTTACGACTCTTCATCTTGAACCATTCGCACTCCTAAAGATGGGTCTGCAGGACTTTTACCGACAAACCATTATTTGCGTAAATTGCGCTGCTGCAGCATCATAAGCAGGAAAAGGAAAAAAGATGCATATGAATCAGAGAGAATATTACCAAAAGTATTTAACTCCTGCTGTTTGTCAACAGGTAGCGCTCTTTAAAGCAAATAGTGTCCCACCTTGAGGAGTGCAGCTTTCAAATGACTTTCTACAGCACTAGAGAAGGTGAAAAATAATTGCTCATCCATTCCAAATGATTGTTTTTCTTTGTAAAACATTAAGACAGACCTCTTTTAGGCCATCATTCTGTGCTTATTGGTAAAATGGGGTGGTATTACCGTGTCAGTGTTACAGATTCCCGCTGATATCACTGTCCCATATATAGGCCATGAAGATTTTAATTCCCAAAATGGGGAATAGCTTCTGGGTTCCGAAATTACCAAGCCCTTTACCACATGTATTTCTTGAATTCCAGGTGTATTTTCATTTACTTTTTCCACCTGCTTTCCCCCCAGAATGAGGGCCTTACTGTCTAGACTATTCAACTATTCTTATTTCATAAAAGGGTGAGGAGGAAGAGAGAAACCAAGAAGACACGTTTTCTGGGAAATATTCATATTAAAACTTATTTTAACAAAATTGAAGGCCTTAATCTACACTATCCTTGTAAAAAGAGATGCAATACGCAGATGTAGAAAAAGTCAAAAACCTTGCTGACGTAATGCCTACCAGGAAGATGGTCTTCATATTAAGGAACCTCTTAGGACAAGTACATAGTGGATTGAAAGGGGATCACATTAGAAATGCAAGAACCACGTGGAGACCCCATGTAATAACGAAACATGGCAAAAAAGGTAAACGTTCTTCAGATAGATTTTTATTAAATGTTATGTAGTAGAAATGCAGACAAAAGCCTTGATTCAGTAGACAATCAAATGCAGAAATGACAAAGAGGCTTATACCACCCAGGCACTGATGTTTTTCTTTGCAAGACAAAGCAAACTGCGACAAGGATGGAAGAAATCCTTACCCTGGGTCAATATACCCATTGAATATCCTAAGAAGGAAATTCCCAACCTGCTAGCATAAACAGCTTTCTGCTGAAAGCTGTCTGGCTACCCACACGACCTCTGTCAAATCAGAAAGACAAATATCCCACTAGCTAGTTCTGACTGCTACATCACAGTGTCCTTGAAAGGTAGGAGTCAAGGAGGTTCCGTTCTGTGCTACCATAGACATTTTTAATAGACATAGTATTTCGTTTTAAGAATAACATACCGGATTTCCATGTGGTGAGAAGAGAAGCACAATTTGTATTCCAATTTGTATTCCACTGTGAGTATGCTAATTTAATCCTCAGTGACAGAACGATAACAGTATTTATTTAAGGAGTCAAAGATCTTAGTTACTGAAGATACGTGCTATGTGCATCTATCAGTTTTGGAGAATCACTATACGAGCCTCAAAATAAGGAGTGCATAGTAAGAGTACTGTCTGAAATCTTAATATATTTTTCAATGAAAGAAAGGTTTGCAATATTAGACCCACTTCCCCCAACTTAAGAAAATTAATTAGAAGCATTTTCTATTGTGTACTCCAACTGACTTGATCAGAAAAACACCCCAAACTAGGAGTGAGGCATCCATTCCTACCAAGTACCGAGGGATTGCCTGGCAAAAGATTCTTTGATTAAGTACACCTGCAAACAGAATCCCCATGGATGCTCATAGATTAAGGAGGTTGAAGATGAATCTTGTCTCAAAAACAGTCACAGAATTGGTTCCAGGTCATTGTTCGTGCCACGGAAGAGGACAGGGATAGCGCAGGACAAGGAGCTTAACCATTGTGTGCCATGCATCAGAGGAAAATACCTAAAAAGGGTGTTGTCCCAAGTAGACCCACTGAACCTCATCCTCTAAGGGGGAACAAACAATGCCCTCAAGAGAGGAGCGCAATTAGATAATCCAAGTGCAATTGAATCCATCAAAAATAATGTTACCAAGATATATAACTTGTTTATCAAAAAGATAATCACGCCCACAGATTCTTTACTTGAACCACTAAGCTGTCTCTATGACTAATTAAATATTAATACAAATGGTACCACTGCTCCGCTGAATTGATACTGTGTTTGGAAATTGTCTAGGTCCTGACAGTTTCACCTAGCATGTGTCCTTCAAACCCTGCAAAAAGTTTACATCCCATCTGGAGATTTTTGCTCTAAGCGCGAAGTGAATATGAGCTCTTCTGAGACCTAATCGTACCATATCTTGTCCTATTTTGAGGAATGTGGAGCAGGAACGAATGATGGCAAGGACACAAATTGTGAGCAATGAAATTCAGATACTATCTTTGCAAAGAAGGAGCATGTGACCCTCAATAACACTAACTCTCAATGTCACTTTGTCCTGAAGAAAAAGGCAACAGAAGATACTACAAAAACTTGCAGCTTTTCATCCCTTCTTGTCAAAGTTATTGCCAACAAAGCGCAACCTTCAGTGGTGAATACCAAGCTAGGATCCTACTAAGGGACTCCGAACAGAGTACGTTGGAATCTTTGGATTAACCCTTCACTGTTACTAAATTTAGATATTTCTCTGCCACCGAAAACATAAATTGAAAAATTTACATTATTTTAGTCTGCACTAACTACTGTAAATTATTTTGGCACCACAATGTGAAAGCAGATCATTTAATGGAATAGACCACACTCGACAATGGTTGCCTAGCTGCTAAAGGACAGCCATAACCTCTGGCTATAAGTTCCAGGCAGAAAGGTTGAACGTCTGTCCATTGGTATGGAGCAGCCATCCTTCATGCTGAAAGAGAAGATACTTCAGCTCTTATGGCGGTCAAGGTAGCACATAACTCAGCTGCACCTGGTCTGGGTACAAAGTCGATCTGGCCAACTATTGGACGTCCCACTCTAGAGCAATCAAGATCACATAAACTATGTGCTGGCATACTCTTTGGATGCACAGTTGAGAATGAAATACCAGACTGTTGAGTCTACCAACAAGTTTTCTGATGGGTGTTCCAATGGGCAAAACTTAAGACATTTCCTATGCCTAGTTGCAAAAAGATCTAGGTCTGGTACACCTCAAACCCCGAAGTTGCAATCTCCCACATCCTGAAGCAGTTCCCACTTCTGATCGGCTCCCGTGTTCAGGTTCCCTTCGAGGTAAACTTCAAACTGACCATAATGCCACATGCTCATTGCGTCCTCAGAGATGCTTATACATCACTGAAGTTTTGCCCATTCAGATTTTGACTTATTTCCTTTTTATTTTTAGAAGGCTCTCGGTGTGAGCCTCATGTTTCTTAGTTTCAGATGCTGCATATGAAGCATCAGCAAACGAGAGAACCACAAGGTTGAAAGTTATGTTGCCTAGATGTACGCCACATTCTTGCAGATATGCATTTGTCACGATCGTAGCCTGCAACCAGAAAGTCTAACAGGTTCTTCCACTAGAACACCATCTGTCCCCTGTAATTTGGAGCAGAGACTGCGTCATGGTGGCTGGAGGGGCTCTGCCCTAAATCTTTTAGAATCCTTTATGACAAATAAGACCATATAGTGAGCTGCGGAGACTTCAGCTCTAAACCTTTCCAGCTTACCTGTGGTGTCCCACAGGGGGTCCTCTCTCAGTCCCATATTGTTCAACCTTTACATGGCTCCTTTGGCTAAAATAGCACGCACCTTCGGATTTCTGGTATTGTCCTATGTGGACGATACCCAATTCATTGTTTCAATATCAGGTGATTGGGCAGGAGTAGCCAACACGTTTAGGTTGTGCATGGGGCAAGTCAGCACCTGGATGCAAGACAACTGGCTCAAGATGAATGCCAATAAGACGGAGATTGTGGGCTTCGTGACAGAGAATTTGGTTTGGGCCGAACGCTGGTGGACGAAGACTTGTGGCTCACTACCTGTTCCTAGAATTGCCGCTAAAAACCTGGGGTTGATTTTCAATAAAACTCTGACATTTGACGCACAGGTTAATAGGACAGTGATTTCCTGTTTTTGGATCATCAGGAGCCTGAAGAAGATCTTTGCCTTCCTTCCTGAAGAGCTAAGAGTATTGGTGGTCATTGCAGTAATAACATCTCGCTTTGACTACTGTAATGCTCTGTATTTGAACACCAACCAGTTTTACCTGAAGTTAATGCAGGTTATCCAGAATGTGGCTGCATGGCTAGTTTTGGGCATTCCTAAATATCTACACGTGAGGGAGGGGATGAAGACTCTCCACTGGGTCCCAGTGAGGAAAAGGCTGATGTTCAAATCCCTGTGTCTGGTTTTGAAGGCCCTTAACCAGCCCAGCTCTTACTATTTAAGAACCACTTTCAATTGGTATTTTCCCGGCAGACAGTTGAGATCAGTTAGTCAGAGGAAAGGAACTGTTCCTCATTATATGAAGGTGAGATGGGGTAAGCGTGCATTTTCTGCGGCAGTTGCTAAGTTATGGAACCCTCTCCCTGTACACATCACTAGTATTATCTTTTACTCTGTATTCCGCAAGACTGTGAAGACTTGGCTTTTCTCACAACTTTAATTGCCCTGGCTGCTCCCACTCATATGCTCCTGCCGGTTTAGTGCTTTGATGTCTTGGTTTAATGCACTTTATAAATGTAAATTACATAAATTTAAATTACAAATTAGCATGTTCAAGGTGTTTGACAATACATTTGTATGGGGAGAGAGGTAGATCAGAACCCTAGAGTATCCAAAGAGCTCCTTCCACTGAAAGTTTAGGGACCATTGTAAGAGTCTCATCTGCAACTGAGTGGAAGAAAAGAGGAAACATAATAACACTCATCATACCTATAAGGCATAAAACTGGCCTGGCAGTCTGGACTGGATTCTGTAACAAAATACAGAAACTATCTGCTGAAATAGATCTCGCTTTCTGGTAGAAAAAAGTCAGAATGTTAAGTGTCCAGAATCAGTCCCATAGATACTTTCTCCTTTTTGAGGTATTTTTTAACAACTGTTAGTCCAAAATCTAGAAATAGCCCTCCTCCTTTCATCTGCATTAGAAAGCATCTTGAACAGTATCCCTCTTGCTCCTTTCACAAGCAGAGACAAATTCTCATTCAGCATCCTGTTTCTGTGGTTACAGAGATTTGAGAAGTGACAGGAGGGAGATAGATACTTCAAAAAGGGAAATACTGAACATATCTTACTGCCTGTAGGACACAATCTTCTTCATATTTCAAAGAAAATATACTACCAGTCCACTGACCACGATGTTGTGATTTTAATGGATCAAACTTTCAGGCAGTTTTTGATGAGTGGAGGTGGAGAAAGAGAAAGATGGTAAATGCAGTTGCTTTCTCTCGCAGATTTTCTTCTAATGTACTGCATTGGGGGAAGCCGAGCCTGCTGACTCGGCATGGTTAAATCACAAACTGTAACCTTTCCTGACATGATAGGTCAGTTCAAAAGCTCTAGCAATGATTTTGCTCTAGGTAAACTCCAAGAGCATGTGATTCACCTTTACCTTCTAAAGTCCACCAAAGGGCAGAACCCCTACTGTAGCCCCGACGTTCCCTGAGAAACCATTGGACTACATCCATGGATGATGTCTAAGGAGGGGAGGACTACTTAAGGCGTTCATTTTTATATAAATCTGTTTGCATGCCCTGTTTGGCTGCATCTATTTCATCCAGGCAGATGGTCGTGGTCATTAACCTCTGACACCTTGGCAGAGTACCTTTCTCCCTATTTAGAGGTACGCTCCAATACCTTTGGATCTAGATAGCGTTATATAAAACTCTTAAATAAATAAATCTGCATGCCTGACAGGGATCTCTGTTTTGGAAAGGGAGCCGCTGTTACTGTGGCTTCCTTTGAAGCACTAAAGGTCTGCAGAACAGGCGACATGTTTAAAGCACCCCCTTGAAAAATCTTTTTGTTTAAAGAAAACAAGCTCCCAGAGAAGGAGTTTCTTTTCTTTGACCCAAAAATAAATGGCAACTCTACATTTTTACAATCCAGACCACCTTCACTGTGACCTGGCGGCCCCTCTGCAGATAGGCCACCAGATCATAGGTTTAGACTGGCGGAGTCAGAAGAAGCTCCACTGTTGCAAAACTGGTAATTTCTCCAACACTAAAACAGAGTTGGGAAGCTACGTGTTTGGTGGGTCAAGAGCACCTGTGATTTATGGTGGTGATCTTGCAACATCAAACTCTAAATGGGGCTCTTAGTCTAGGCTAAATGATGAAGCAGCTCCGTGCAAACAGCACTTGTGCAAGAAGAGTGCCCCAAGAACATAGTGCTCTCTGGAACAGAAAAATTACCTCTTGGGGCCATATTATACATGCAGCACATTATGATGAATGCGCTGCCCCAAGAACATAGTGCTATCTGGAACAGAAAAATTACCTCTTGGGGCCATATTATACATGCAGCACATTATGATGAATGCGCTGCCCCCAGGACAGTCGTGAACTCGCACCGTCTCTGAATGAGCATTTTTAAGTACTGTAAATTATCAGACTCGTAGTAATCGTCCTTACCCTAAATTGGAGTGCATGACGCAAACAGTGGGCATCGAAATATGAGATAGATAGGCCAAAAAGGCATTAAAATACCTGGAAATTTATTTTAAGGCAGTAATCTGGTCTTCTTAATGCTACTTTGTTGGTTGTTTATTATTAGAGACAGTGGTCCCTGAAAACAAGGAATTGTAACAAGCAATAATCAATATAGCCACAATAGGTACTATATTATAGCCTATGTCCAGCCGGACAAGGCAGCTTTAATAAGCAAAAATGTTTTTACAGTGATGTAACAAGATGTAAGCAAAGCAATGGTGGGACACAAGCCTGTATCCTATGGCTTACATATCAAGAGGACATGAATTTGTGAAAAAACACACAGGCAATTGAAGCGATGTTTCTTATGAGAAGAATAGCAGATAGTGAAACATCCTAGTCACCTTCACGACATTTCATACACATAAGTAATCATAGTGTAAGGTGAACAACATAGTCCAACTTTGTTGGTTGTTAGCAAAATTATATCCTTCATTTCAGAAAGTGGGAGAAATTACTTCTGGGCCACCACCAACTTGATGCAACAGGCACCAACGCTGAAGCGGAAAGTTTCTTCCTGAGTCCATGAAGGGTGCAAAAGGTGCAGGGGGGAAAAAGCAAGTACCATACAGCTCCTCTGTTGGGCATGATGTGATAGGCCAACTTCCAAGAACCAGAGAGCCCCTCTGATGGGTATGATGTGATAAGGCAGCTTCCAAGGACCAAACAGCCCCTCTGCTGGGCACAATGCGATAGGGCAGCTTCCGAAGACAAGTTAACCCCCAGCTGGGCATGATGCAATTGGGCAGCTCCTAGGGACCAGACAGCCCCTCGCTGGGCATGATGCGACAGGGCAGCTTCCAAGGACCAGTGAGCCCCTCTGATGGGCATGATGTGATAAGGCAGCTTCCAAGGACCAAACAGCCCCACTGCTGGGCACGATGGCATACGGCAGCTTCCAAAGACCCGTTAGCCCCCCGCTGGGCATGATGCGATAGGGCAGCTCCTAGGGACCAGACAGCCCCTCTGCAGGCCATGATGCGATATGACAGCTTCCAAGAATCAGACAGCCCCTCTGCTGGCCATGATGTGATACAGCAGCTTCCAAGAACCAGACAGCCCCTCTGCTGGCCATGATGCGATAAGGCAGCTTCCAAGGCTATTGAAGTGTCAGTGTTGGATTTCTTTCACGTACAGTTCAAGTATTATAGCACAATGATCTGCTTTCTTTACCTCCTAAAACACCTTGCTATGATGGTGTTTTCGTTGAAATGTACTCTATTATTACTAGTTCAACTAACTAGGGTTTTTATGTGTTCTGGGATCTGGAAAATGCACAGGGAGATATTTATATCAGCCCTGAGGTGAAGGTTCTAAAGAATGCACATTAAACAGCTCTGAGAAGCAGTTTACTTTACTGCTTAGGGCACTTCCTACGAGGTAGAAATGTGAGGGTGCAAAATGTAAACATATTTAGAATTAACAAGTGCAACAAAGAATTGATTTTATGCCCAACAAAAAAACTTCTGGGTTGGAAAATGCTGCTACTTTCTCAGTGTGAATTTGAATATTCTGAGTCCATATTACACAATGCCTGCACTGTGAAAACACAGAGAGGCTTTAAAGCAGCCGCTCTGTTTTTCACATGAATGTGCTGTGCTGCCCCTGGGGCAGTGTAAGTTCATGGCTGCCTGGCGGCAGCGCATTTATCATAATGCTGCACATTTTCCTAATTTGCGCTGGGCGCATCTTTTGAAAGGTGCGCCCAGCGCAATCCAGGAAAATGCGCCGCATGTATAATACCTGGTTGGTAATGGCAATAGAGAGAACACACAAAGCTCTTTTACTAATAGTGCAGCTTAGCAAATATTAAAGAAATTAAGTTTAAAAACAAAATTCTACCTACCACAATAAGAGTTTTATCAGAAGCCGTTATACAACAGATTGGATCATCCGTGGCCTAAAAAGGGAGACAAAATACTCCAAAGAGTTATTCCAAATTCCAAGTACAATTTTATTTGCCACCCTAAACCATATGATATATGATAGCTCTCTATCTAAAATTAGCAACAGTATGTATTCATCATGGAGCTGTAACAATGGTCCATAGTTAAGTAGTGTAGTGTGTAATGAAGCTTTTCCTTTTAACGGGTTTCATGATGCTCCACACAAGTTACAGGAGAAGGAAACAAAAATATATTATGAAAGGCATCTCAATAAATAATTGTTCACCCTAGAAAAAGTCTCACTAAAAAGAACAGATGACAAAAAAGTTTCTTGTCATATCTGCGTACCTGCCAACTTGAAGAACAATCTCACAGTGTGAGGAGGGGACGTGGCCTGGTGCCGAGAAGTACCTACGAGGGATTTTTGAACCCCATCCCGCCCCCAATCCCTCTACTCACAAAAAAAAAAAACGTTTGCTGAGGCTGGTGCAGACGTCCTGGGGTGTTTTCACTCCCCCTAAATGAACGTCAGCAGTTCAAATCCTCGAAACACAAGCTGAAAAACACTGCTTTCAGTGGTTTTCAGCATGTTTTCACTGTCACCGTGTGATGTCAGCTCCTCACCGGGTTACCATGTGATGGGAGCCGATTTCGTGTTTCACACGGTGGCACAGTGTGAGTTGGCAGGTAAGTACCTGTAAATCTTTTTAATAAGGAAGGAGTAAGGATCTTTAGAGGAGTCTGAGACCACATCACAGGACTCAACAGAGGACCCCAGTGATGAACCTGACTACTGAACATGTTTTCTTGTTTCTTGAGCAAGTTTGGATCACCTTTCATGGCATCTCGCTCTCGCTCTCGCTCTCAGAAAGACAGAGAGAGAGAGGCAGAGAGTGATAGAGGGACAGCGAGAGCGGGGGAGAGACAGAGGGGGGGGCAAGAGAGAGGGAGAGAGAGAAAGAAGGAGAGAGAGAGAGAAAGAAGGAGAGAGAGAGAGAAAGAAGGAGAGCGAGAGAGAAAGAAGAAGAGAGAGAGAGAGAGAGAGAGAGAGAGAGAGAGAGAGAGAGAGAGAGAGAGAGAGAGAGAGAACCTGACTACTGAACATGTTTTCTTGTTTCTTGAGCAAGTTTGGATCACCTTTCATGGTATCTCGCTCTCAGAAAGACAGAGAGAGAGAGGCAGAGAGTGATAGAGGGACAGCGAGAGAGGGGGAGAGACAGAGGGGGGGCAAGAGAGAGGGAGAGAGAGAAAGAAGGAGAGAGAGAGAGAAAGAAGGAGAGAGAGAGAGAAAGAAGGAGAGCGAGAGAGAAAGAAGGAGAGAGAGAGAGAGAGAGAGAGAGAGAGAGAGAGAGAACCTGACTACTGAACATGTTTTCTTGTTTCTTGAGCAAGTTTGGATCACCTTTCATGGTATCTCGCTCTCGCTCTCAGAAAGACAGAGAGAGAGAGGCAGAGAGTGATAGAGGGACAGCGAGAGAGGGGGAGAGACAGAGGGGGGGGGCAAGAGAGAGGGAGAGAGAGAAAGAAGGAGAGAGAGAGAGAGAGAGAGAGAGAGAAAGAAGGAGAGAGAGAGAGAGAAAGAAGGAGAGAGAGAGAGAAAGAGAGAGAGAGAGAAAGAGAGAGAGAGAGAGAAAGGAGAGAGAGAGAGAGAGAAAGAAGGAGAGAGAGAGAGAGAGAGAGAGAGAGAGAGAGAGAGAGAGAGAGAGAGAGAGAGAGAGAGAGAGAGAGAGATACGAGAGACAGGAGAGAAAGCTGGTTTGTGGATGGTTGATGCATTGTTATGTAGTGTTCTTCAGAGAGGTGTGTCTTCAAATCTTTCCGAAACTGGAGCAGCTGTCAGGCTTTCCTGTTGCTCCAGACCCTAGGTGCATGGATGGAAAAGGTCTGCTGCTTTAGTTTTTTCTTTTTTACACTTCTTGTTCTGCGGTCTGTCTGCGGGTGTGCCAAGAACCACCAAAGACAGAGAGCTTACATACAAGATAAACGGGGTTGCTGGTCGTGATGGCTTTGTAAATGATGCAGCTGGGTTTGAAAATGGTGTGGGCCTGCAAGGGGAACCAGAGGAGTTCCACCAGGATGGGGGTGATGTGAGCATATTCCTTCTGGCCCTGGATAGGTTGTGCTGCAAAGTCAAAGACCACAGCAATGCTACTGGCAACAACATGCTCCCTTTCCCTAATCAATGGGGACCAGGTGATGGGAGAGTCAAACATAATGTCGAAGTATGGGAAGGTTTTGACTTTAGCAAGTGTATGGCCCTTTAATAGATGTGTTATACTTTAAGTGTTTCTGGGACCTATTATCATGATGTGTGATTTAATTGAATTGATACTAACGTCAAGTGGCCATGTAATTACTAAGGAGGTCCAGTAAAGTTTGGAGACCTGGTGCCATACTGGAAACTAAATCAGTGGCATCTGCATAAAAAAGCGCTAGGACAGGGTGGCCATTTATCATAGGAAGGTCACAGTGTCCAGCAGCAAGGATCTGCTCCAGTTTATTAACATAAAGAGTAAGTAAGAAAGGGGCCAAGATGCATCCTTGTCTGACCCCTCTAATTTGTGTAAAGTTCTCAGTGAATTCTCCCATTGAACCGTATATAACGGAAGTGTTCAAATTAAGGTGCAGATCGCGTAAATAAAGAACAATGGTTTTGTCAATCCCCATGTCCAGCATTATTGAAAACAGCTTGTCTCTGTTAGCCCTGTCAAATGGAAAGGTTCATGAAGGTCAGGTGTACAGCTCCAGGTTTGACCATGGAGTATTTATTGATTAAAAGGTACATGTTTAGGCATGGATTCAGCTGCCCATAAGTTAGAATCGTAACAGAGTCCCAGTTATGCCTCCAGTGTAAGGTGGTTGCTAAGGTTGTGATCACTTCTTGTGTCCCAAAGAATGTTGTATTTGATCAGTAGTGCCACCAAAGCAGTAGAGACAAAAAGAAAATGATGGTGTGAACACCTCTCCCAATAAACGTAGGGGTAGTAACGCAATCACAGGGCTTCGTCTCACCCTCACACAGAGCAGACAGATTATAGTCATTCACCAGAGTATTAAACAGTTCGCCCTGAGCAGTATGTGCAAAATGAGTGCCTAAAGAGGAATGAAAGAGCCCATTGGTAGGCCTACAGTTATCGCAAAGATGCCCACCGAACCCACACAGATAAAAAAAGCCTGGCAGAATAAAAACATGTGTCAAACAGAGATCTGAGTGTAACAACATGATCAGCAGTGAGTTGGGAACTAGTGGTGTTGTAAAAATGTTTAACAAGCACCCTGTACAAACCAGAAAAAGACAGCCACATAGCTAACAAATTAGGGGAACTGACATCTAATTGTTCAAAAGACCACCCATGGCCATTTCTGACTGATTGGCATGCTGGTACAGAGAAGCTGCTGTAAGCATCAGAAAAAAAGCTGCAGTTGACTTTTCAGGTCTTCTGAAGACAAATGATTTTAAAACTCCTTAGGAAGGACAACCAGAAAGAGCCATCCCTAAGATCCACAATACCAGCAATGTTCCAGGAAAGGATGGCAAGTGTATGGGAGATGTTGGTGCGGCCCAGGTCTCTAGAGAAGATAATTCCTGAGACCCTGAGGTTATAGCCGGAGGAGAAAGTCAGTCAGTGGTATCTAGGGTGCTCAAAAGTTCGAAAGAGTTTGCCATGGGTATGTTAAACATGCCACCGTGGAGCTGACCTAGGCAGGCAGAAGAGGTATTGATACTACTAGATGCAACAACTGTACGATGGCCTTTGACATACGAATAAAGGTGATTGTAGAAGTAATTCAAAGATAGTGAGGGGTTGACTGTGTCAGGGCTACTTTGCAAGGTCCATGTCCTGAGAATGTTCCTTGCACTCGTCGCGAGTTATTAACTATACAATCGCTTAAGAGCGCGATCTCTGGACCACTACCCTCTCCTTAGGCAGGGAATGCTGGTCAGTCTAGTCCAAGCCAACAGAAGTGGGTCGCTGGCGTCCCGTGCAGTGGGTCAGCTTAAGAGCAGGGTCTATGGGCCCCCACCCTCTCCTTAGGCAGGGAATGCTGGTCAGTCTAGTCCAGGCCAGCAGCAGTGAATCTTTGGCATACTGGAGTCAAGAATCGTAGACTGGAGCAGCCAGCAAGTTTTACAGTGACTGGTGTGTCAAACAGTAGAGTAGGGTGCCGTAGACTGTCACAGAGTGGAGTACAGTGTTTTAGAGTGGAGTAGGGTGAAGTAGAGTGTCGTAGATTGGAGTATTTTCAAGTGGCGTTTTCATAGAGTACAGTGGAGGAGAATGTTGTAGAGTACAGTATCATGTGTCTTAGAGTGTAGTAGGATGTTGTAGAGTAGAGTTGCATACAATGGAGTAGAGTGTCGAACAGTGGAGCGGCATAGATCGGAACTGTGGTCCAGTGGCATAGTGTGGTATAAAGTGTAGTATAGTAGAGTATACTGTAATGGAGAGAGTGGAGTGAAGTGTCAGAGACTATAGTGGCGTGGAGTGCAATAGAGTGGTGTGGCATACATTCGACTCAAGTGTCACAACTGAAATACTGTGTTGTGCAGTGGTGTGTATTGGAAGGTGACGCAGACTACAGTAGAGTACAGCTGTAAACAGTCTAGTTCTGTTTTGTAGAGCGGAGAGATGTACAGTACAGTGTTACTGAGTGTGGTTGAGTGGATTGGCATACAGTGTTATAGAGTACAATGACAGAGTGGCGTGGAGTGCAGTACAGTGGAGTAGAGTGGAGTACTGTGTTATAGAGTAGAGTGGAGTAAAGTGGGGTGCAGTGCCATACAAAGAGTTGCATACAGTGTTGTATAGCGAACCAGAATATCATAGAGTGGAGTAGTGTTGTACAGTGGCCTACAGTATAGTATAGTTTTGTAAAGTGGAGTGTAGGGGTATAGACAGGAGTACATTTTCGGAGAGTGGCGTACATTGTAGTAGAGTGGAGTTGTATGGAGTACAGTAGTGTGTCAAACAGAGGGTCTGTGTGGAGTGGATTGTTGTACAGTAGCATAGACTGAGGCAAAGTCTCGCACAGTGGAGTAGAGTCGAGTGGAGTGGCATAACATAGTGTGGAGTAGAGTACAATAGAGTGTATCGGTCATAGAGTAGAGTGGCATGGAGTGGAGTGTACTGATGTAGCATAGGTAGGAAACTTTTAGAAATTGGAGTGAGGTCTCGTAAAGTAGCATTTAGTGCTGTGTCATATAGAAAAGTGTTGTATAGTGGAGTAAAGGGTTGTACAGTGGAGTTGACAGGCACAGAGTGGAGTACAAAGTTGGACAGTGGAGTGTATGAGGATAGAGGGGAGAAGAATGTTGAAGAGTGTGGTAGACTTTTATAGAGTGGAGTTATATCGAGTCAAAGAGAGTGTCATACAATGGAGTGGCATAGAGTGAAGTGGTGCACACTGTAGTGGTGTAGAGTGGATTACCGCAAGGTGTAGTAGCATACAGTGGAATAGCGTACAGTTGAATACTGTATAGTCAAGTGTAGAAGAATTGGAGTGGAATAGCGTAGAGTGGAGTGGTGTACAATGGAGTGACGTGGTCTGGAGTTTTGTACAGCGGATTAGAGTAGAAGTGGGTAGGGGTACATTGGAATGGCATAGCGTAGAGTTGTGGAAACTGATAAACTGGAGTCTCCTAGAGTAGAGTGGAGTGCTGTATCATATACTGTTGGAAACTGTTGTAGAGTGGAATCCAGTGTAGTACCATAGAGTGTATGGGAATAGAGTCTAGCACAAATTTGGCCAGTGGGGTGTACAGGGTTAGAGTGGACTAGAGTCTAGTAGAGTGACAGAGTGTAGCAGAGTTGAGTTACATAGAGTGGAGAAGAGTACACTGGAGTCGCGTAGAGTGACATTGTGTAGACTGGTGTTGTGTACTGTGCGGTGGGGTAGAGTGTAATAGCATGCAGTGGAGTGGGGTAGAGTGGAATACCATACAGAAGAGTGGCAAAGACTGAAGTTACATAGAGTGTAATTGCGTAGAGTGGAGTGGCATACAGAGGAATATGGTAGAGTGGAGAACAGTTCAGTGGCGTAGGTGTGGAATAGCATAGAGTGGAGTGGCATACCATGGAGAGATGTAGACTGAAGTGATACACAGTGGGGTAGAGTGTAAAAACATATAGTGATACAAGTGGAGTGGAGTCCAATGGACTAGAGTAGAATGGAGTGGAGTGCTGTACACTGGAGTGGCGTATAGTGGAGTGCCATTCAGCGGAACAGTTTGGAGTGGCGTAGAATGGAATAGCATGTAGTGGAGTAGCGTACAGTGAAGTGGTGTAGACTGGAGTGGGATAGAGTGTAATAGCATACAGTGGAGTGGTGAAGAGTGGAGTAGCATACACTGTAGTGGCATACAGCAAAATAGCATGCAGTGGAGAGTTGTACAGTGGAATGGCATAAACTGGAATAGCATAAAGTGGAGTGGGGTGCAGTGGAATGGCATAGAGTGGAATAGGATATACTGGAGTAGTGTATAGGCGAGTGGCCTACAATGAAGTGACGTACAATAAAGTGGCGTGGAGTGGAGTTGTGTACAGTTTAATACCTTAAAGTGGAGCTGTGGTCAGTGTAGTAGCGTAAAGTGGAGTGGTGTAGAGTGGAGTGTTGTTCAGTGGAGTGACAGAGTGTAATAGTGCATAATGGAGTAGTGCACAGGGGAGTGGTGTACAGTGGAGTGGTGAAGACAGGAGTGGCATACAGTGGAGTGGGGTAGAATGTAATAGCATACAGTGTAGTGGCGTACATTGGAATGGTGTCCAATGGAATAGCTTAGAATGGAGAGGCATAGAGTGGAGTGCCATACATTGAAGTGGCGTAGAGTAGCGTACAGTGGAGTGGCATACTGTGGAATCGCCTGGAGTTGAGTGGCGTACAGGTCAATGGCACAGAGTAGAATAGCACATAGTGAAGTAGCACAGAGTAAAGTGGCTTAGAGTGGAATATTGTACAGTGGAGTGGCATAGACAGGAATAGCATATAGTGGAGTGGGGTACAGTGACATGGCATATGGATGTATGTGAAATTTAGCAACAATGCAGATTATGGTGTGCAGAGTAACCCAAAACAGCGAATTGCACTGCTTTGCGTATCTCATTATTTACCAATCAACACAGGACCAAGCATGGTGGCCTTGCGTTGCTTTGTAAATCTACACTTAAGGATTACGTTGCCCATGCGATACCATGCATGACGCAAGGGTACTGCAATCCAATAATACAGCTAGTCCTTAGTTGCCTTAGTTATATTTTGGGCCGTAGTATACCACAATACCTTTGCAGTATACCGTGGCGCATGGCAATGACAAGCCAGTATAATATTGAATAAAGGCTGTTTTTAGAGAATGAAAACGCAGCCATATTGTTTTTACTACAGTATGGCTGTGTTCAGTGTTAGGGCATTAGATATAGGTAAGTAGTAGGTCCCTAACTATTACTACTTTATTTAGTAGGGAGATGTATTTATATTTTTTTAACATATTTTTAAATACGTTTACAGCCATCCACCACAGTAGTTTCAAAAAGGTTTGTGAAATTCTTCGAAAGTATCGCGGTGACAGATATCATCAAGTTTAAATGCTTCATAACTTAAAAAATACTTACCCTACTTAACTGCAGTACCCAAAAAGCATCTGTGCACCATAATGTATAATCCTGCCAAATTTAATGTGAATCTGTTTAGTTGTTTTACCGCTACGTCAAATACAATAGTCTATGGAAAATGCATTGATGGGGGGGAAAAAAAAAAACTTAATACCCCCCCCCCCCAAATTTACATCATCTCAAAATGTAGAAACTGCCAGAAGTTTGGAAAGATTTGTGGTGATTCATCAAACGGGTGGAAAGTTATAAGGGAGCTAAAAGCCGAGGAATTCCTATCTCTGGGAATAATATCTATAACTACAGAGTAGAATTAACATTTGATTTATTTCTTTTTATCTATTTTATTTTTTATGTGTTTCTTTATTGGTTTACATAATTATGTGACCACAATCGTGTTTTCAACTGCCTTCAACTCAAATTAACCAATGGTTATCCTGTGGGCTAGTTGAAAATGTGAAAGGCTCAGCCAATATAACCATTGGCTGAAGTGGGCTAATTCGCAGCCCCTCTATGTATGTCCCCTTTAGTTGTGTATATATGTACCATTATTATGTGTTATTTTACTTTATATTACAAAAGGCTTTAAGAAAGCTGAAGTTGTTTATACGTCAGACCTTAAAAGAAAATTAAATAGAATATTTTCTAAAGACCTGTGAAATCTGTTTACTATTTTTTGCAAACGCTGACAAAGTCTGGTGCCCTAAAACAATTTAGCATAGAATCTTTCATTTAACCTCACATATGAAGCCAGACTAGAAATTATAGTTTCTAAATTCAATATATTCACAATTTGCACACATCCTGCTACAACCACCAACTGGCAGCTTCATCTACCATTGCTACCCACAGCTGAAGCTTTGGTGAAATCCAAATGTCCATCTGCAGTTCCAGTTGGAGTGTCATCAATATGGTATATTCTGCAAAATAAAAAAATAACAGGTATTGTAAAGACTACATATACTTAACATCTGAAATATTGCACTACAGCCAAGTCAAACTGAAATACTGTACAACTGACAAGATAAACTGATATAGTAAGCACCGACATTGTGAACAAAAGTGGTACAAATGTATCAGTGAATTGATTGTTTTATAGCACAAGGGCACTAGATGAACTACTCATCGCTAGTCTTAGAACCAGGGGCTAACAAAAAAGACTTGTCTGTAGTTTCTTCATGAAGACCATCAGAAATGGAGAGAGACATATGAGAGCAGGACAGATAACTGGGGCCCGACATGAAAAGGAGCGTCATCCATGTGTACTGTGATTAACCTGCGCACTTCAAGGACATCTTTTCAAGGATAGGCTAGGGCTAGCTGATGTATACACATAAAAGACAAGCATGAAACCTTAAAGTGAACAGGATCTTCTACAGCGATCAGAGTGTGCAACAGACCCATGGTCTTTGCCCAACACGGATATCATAAGCTTAGCAAAGCTGAAGGGCTTTATGGAAATGTGATTTTTGGTTACAAGTTATTCAAATATTGAGCAGCATGCTCCCTTTCTTTGTGTCTGTTAAGATGGCACTAAAGTGTAAAATAACACAAAGAAGCTCATCAATGATGGTTAGACCGGTCAGCCTTTGGGTGGTCTTCCCCTAAACATTTTGCCTACTTACCTTCAATTATGCCTGGACTTTTTATTCTAATGACCCTAGGACTCTGCACTTTACCTCTGCTAGCCAGTGCTCAAGTGTTTGTGCTCACTCCCCTAAACATGGTTTGATTGGCATATACATAATTGGCATGTTTAATTTACTTGCAGTCCCTTGTACAGTGGTATACCAAATACCCAGTGACTACAAATTAAATGCTACCAGTGGGCCTGCAGCATCTATTGTGCCACCCATTTAAGTAGCACCCTAAAACGTATGCCAGGCCTGCCATTGCAGCCTGAACGCAGTGTCACACTGCCATGTCTACTTAGCATTTAAACCCCCTGCCAAGCCTTAAACTCTCCTTCAATTGCATGTAAGTAACCCCTAAGGTAGGTCCTAGGTAGCCCATAGGGCAGGGTGCTGTGTAATTAAAAGGTAGGGCATGCACTTTTAAGTTTTACATGCCCTGGTAGTGAAAAACTCCAAAATTATTTTTTCACAACTGTGAGGCCTACCCCTCCCATAGGATAACATTGAGGATTCCTTATTTCAATTAATAAGCTGTAATTCCTAATTGAGAGGAGGTAGATATATCATGTTTGGTATCCATGGAACTGTAATGATATCCCCTCTTTAATGGTAAAGTCGAGTTTTTCATTACAATTCTGAAAATGCCACTTTTAGAAAGTTGGCATTTTTCTGCCTTTAGCTCTTTGTGCCTGCAGCCTGTCTTGGGTCACATGACTGGGTATTGCCGATAGTTAAACTTTGTGAATTCCTCCCAGACTGTCACACAATAGTGAGATTAGGGGTGCCTCAATGGGCCATCAATTGGCAGGATGGCGGGGGGCGGAGATGAGCACAGCCCCACTTGCACCTAAATAGGATGTTACCGGTTTCCTCACAATAGGTCTAACAACCCTGTATTGTTACTGCAGACAGCTTGGCGCTGCTTGCCTATCTGCCCAAGGTGCATTTCCAGTCGGATTGTCTTTGTGGCTTCTCCCACTATGTTCTTTTCCGCAGCAGCAAGTCCTTTTCAGCAGTCCTTCGCGAAAGAGGTATCCAACCTCATGGAACTGTCTTCAGCTACAGCCCTCTGCTCTGTCCCGCTGGAGATTTTCGACTTCCATTCTGACGACAAAGTCTGAAGGTAACAATCTTCACTGTGGCTTTGCTCCACGGCCATCGGACAATGGCTCGCCTACCTTGGAAAATCCTGCAGCCTTGCCCCGCTGAACTTCTACCTTCTCAGACATTTTTCTTCAAGAATTTTTCTAGGTTCGAAGGCAAGTGATGACAATCCACTTCTTGTATCTGAACTGTTCTCCATTGTGGTCAGCCAAAGCTTTCGACCCGGTCTTGCGTGACCAGATGTCCGCTGTTGGCGCTTTGATCTTTTATGCGCTATTTTGAACCTTAAAATTTATAACTCTGCCGCTAATATTGGATTTTTGTTGTTTTACTGTCAAATAATTTATTAAAGTTTCCTCTGTTTTTCTAAACTGTTTGGGGTTTTTCTTGTGTTGTGTTTTCACTTTATTACTGTTTGTGTGCTGCATAAATACTTTACGCATTGCCTCTTAAATTAAGCCGGACTGCTTTGTTTGTGACTAGCTATCCAGGATTCAGCACAGGTTAATTTAGAGACCTTTTGTGGTTCACCATTAAAGGGATTGTGGCTGTTGCTTGACCAGGGCTCACACCCCAGTTAAACAACAACCCAATTTCTCACAATAATAATTCTCTTCCTCCATGTCTGAGTGTGCAGCTAAACAGCTAAAATCATGTTCTTCTAGGTAGCTGCAACTCATACTTATACAATGTTATTTTAAAGGTGGATAGAATTTTAAGTGTAACATGATAGGTCTAGCGATGGTGTACAGACGTTGTACATATATAATATAATATGTCCCACTGCACAACTCCACAACTTAATTGTGTTGCTTGAATATTTTTTTAGGCAGTACGGAGAAGCTTTGGGGCTGGGAACAAAGGCCTACTCTGTCTTACTGATAAAGCACAAAATTCCTGTTCTCAGAAATATATTACCAGAACAAATACATTGGGCCTCATTATGATGTTGATCGGCTTGCAACCGACTGCCCATCGGTTGCGGTCCAACTGACATCTGCCTCTGCGGTCCGACTGTTGCATTACAATGCAGCTGTCGGAGACAGCAGGTGGAGGGACCGACCGCTGCTGTTCCGATGGGCTCAAGGAGCCCGTCGGTCCAGCGGTCACAATGCATTCCCTACAAAAAGGGGCGGTGCCTGCTCAAGCAACACCATAGGGATTACAATGTTCCTTTCTTGCTGCCTTTTCAATGGCGGTCCGACCGCCATAGAAAGGCAGACGGAAATGGACTTTGGGGTCAACTAGCAGGGCTCTCGCCTCTCCGCGGCAGGCACCACCACCGTCTGGTGCCCCCCCAAATCTCCATGCACTGTGTTGAAGGCACCGCATGGTGCCTGCCACATGGTGCAGGGATGTTTAAAAAGTGCATGTTTACTACTGCTGCTTGTGCTGCAGACCACAGCACAAGCTGCAATAGTAAACATACACTTTATGTAATTCGGAATGCGGAAGCTCCGACTCCTTGTCCGGTGGTCCTGTTTCCGACACGATGCCAGTCAGATGTTTGTCAGACCGGCATCGTAATAGAGCCCATGGTTTTCAGCCCTCTTCCAGAAACTCTAATACATTGGCAAATTTTTTGTGTAATGGCCACGCCAATACCCAGAAGACTTATATCCACCCTTACATATGTTACAGAGTACTGGCAAAGCCAGTGAAATAACTCCATCTACCTGAATTGAATTTAGATGCAACCTAGGCAAGATTGATCAAACTCCATGTATCAAAAACAAGTACACCTTCAAAGTATTACGGTCATATAATTATGCTACTGTTATAGCCTACCAAAACCAAACTACCTGTTCTATTACTAAGACTGTATCAACAAAATGTTTGTGTCCAGCGACCTAACGCATTGCTATGTCTCTTTCATAAAATGTAATTAATAAATCTTGGAAATAAAAAAAACTATTAAGGGAACTATTCACTTGTTGAAAGAAACGTGGGTGATTTTATTTGAACTACTGGTGATTCCAAAGCCATTCTGTGTCTATATAATGACATTTGAGAAGCAGATGACAGACTTGATGATTGCTATGATATTCCAAATCAAGTTCACGAGGCACAATGGAAATGTGCGTGAAGGAAAGGTTTTCAAGCCTTGAATGGGAGCTTTGCGGCTTCGGATTTTGCTTCTCTTTATTTATTACTTAAAACACAACAGCCAATCAACATTAAACAGAACATATAACTACATTTCCCATGAGTCTATTGGCCATCGCCCACCTTGCTCCACCAATCATGATCCATCTGACCATATAATAGTGGTCTAGATTAATCAAGGTATAGACTCTTATAATACACTGTTAACTATGCAATATGGATGCAAAATGGTCTACACCTTTAATCAGAGAGGCATGAATACCATCTGGTTGTAAATAATTGTACTGTATCTATTTATTCTTTCCCTGACTTATGTATAAGCACTTTTTCTAGAACTTGCTATTCACTTTTTGGAGTGACCAATGTATATAAAAAGTATATTATGTGTATATGTTCAAATGTCATTACATTTTTTAATTTATTTCAAATGGACTTGGTGTTTCTGTGTTGTGATTTTTGGTACACTCATTTTCTTGTTGAGTAATGTGTTATCCCTCCGACTTCTGAACTGAGGGTGTCTAACTAACTTATTGAAGTCTAGATTGGCTAGTAGTGTTGCCATATCTGTATAACCTCAATTGGAACCAATTTTCATTTGTATCAAACTGTACCCAGGTCCTACGGTAAACTTTGTTTCCCCATTGTTGTGTTAAGGGAGAAATTACCACAGGCATAGAGATGGAAATGTCTACACAAAAAATAACTGATTTGAAATTGTATTAAAACTAGAATTTTCTTACACGTAAGACTTGGGTTCACATCACATTTCAACTAAAGTGTTTTTTAAATATCGAATTACAGTGGACTTAGACTCGTACATTGATATGCAACATGTGGGAAATTTGCGTAATTTGCTTTTGCATAAAATTATGCCAAATTAGGAGAAATTGAAAACCGGCATTTAGTGCTATACGTAAGTGCAAAGACACATGTGCTGCAAACAACCCCAGCACGTGTTCTGATCATTTGCGTTATTCTCATGCTCCTGCGCCAAACATTTGCTGCAAGTGGCGTGATTTTGTAAATTTCAGCGTAATGTGAAATCCATTAGATCATGTCACGATAACATAACTCTCACCCGGGCCTAGTTACTTCACACCACTTCCTAAAGGTCAATAATGAGCAACAAACTTTGCAGAGAGAGCTGTAGGCCTGGTGTTTGGTGAACCACAAGAACATTATGCAGTTTTACCTTTTTCTTTTTAGATTTATGTAAATAAGGAGATAAGGACATACATTTTCTGATGTTTAAATTCAAAGATAAATTCTCACCTAACGTTTATCATGCATTAATATTATTAAACCTGATGTATTGAATTAACTGAAAGTATTTTAATTAAATTTTAATTAAAGTGGTACATGAATTTAAAATTTCAAAAATGGGTGTTAAATATTTTAGAAGTAAATAAATGTTTCATTTTTAGATATTTTTAACATTAAATCGAATTTATTTATATATTAAACGGTTTTAAAAAATGTAATTCAACATTTTTTCCCACGTCTCCAATACTTGCTCTGGGGTGGTTTATAGTATCAGAGGTTGGCCATATGTGGTGCTGAACTTACTCCAGCTCAGAGCTAGAAAAAATTACTATTGCTTTGGGTCCCTTTTTGATTTAGCTGTAGTAACGCCGGAAATGCAGTTTCTGACTAGAAATGATCTTACTATTATGTGGGTGCGTGCATGTCCCTCCCTAAAACCATACCCCTCTGTAAAACCCTCCCATTTAGTAGTAACTATGCCCCTGACCCTTTTTTACAGCCACTCCCCTGGTCCATACCACATTTACAAGTGTGAAGATCTCCCCATAGACAGATACTACAGGTGGAGATTTACCTTTGTAGGTTTGTGAATAGCATTTTGTTGTACTTTAGTAGCACTGCCATAACAGTCCTAAATGCAGTTTGTGAATAGGCCCTATAATGTTCTTCACAACATACCGTTCTCGTCCTTCTTTTCGTATCCGAGTCACCTGATTGATTTCCAATGCAGTTAGCCTCTTTGCCACCCGATACTGCCAGATGTAAAATGCTTCTTTCGATGCAGCAATTACATGGGATTTTGTCATGGTCACAAACAAAGGCACTGTTAAGAATATCAAAATAGCCCATTGGTACAAATCACTAAATGAGATCACTAAAACACATTCTGAGGTTATGGAAACCATGATATGTTTTTAAAATAGATTGTTAAAGAAAAATGGATTCACAATATTTCCTAAAAACAACTCAATCAAGATTTCGTAAAACGTTTATATCGATTGCATTGTCAGTTTGGCTTTGGGATATCAAGATTAAAAAACAACTGAAATTCAATATGAAATACTATAGCAAAATCAAAGAAAAGTATAGAAAGGCTGGGGACAGTAGATTTATTACAAATACAATAGCTGTTCCCCAACTGATGTCATCTTCAGGTGATGAACTGACTACTTCTAAGTATGGTGTTTGATTGCTCGGCTGATACCATACATGTGCTGTGGCTGTAGTCTATTAATTGCTGTGTTAAATCGAATTATGTTTTTTCTTTCTTCATTCTAATGTTTCCTCCTCCCTTAATATTTTCTCAGATTTTGGTATCAAGAGATAAGTAAGACAGAATAGGGTTGGAACTAGCAGATTCCGGAATTTCTCTTATTCCAATTTTGCCTGGATTTTTTTTTAATGCTGTGACTATGGGAGATATCCATGTAAACTGATTGTTAATCAAGAGTGGAGTCTGCCTTGATTCTATAATTTCATATAAGTTTTTCTTCGGTAGACCTAGCAATCACATCCTGCTGATTCTGTTATGCCAATAGCTAAATAGAATATTATGTATAGTGGCTGGTCTACATTGACACTTATCATTTCTCTTATTTCAATGTTTTCCACAAGCAAAAACTGCCTTTCCTGAAAAAATGTTTTTCCGCGAAGGATGTCTTTTAATTTCATGAACTTTATGAGCTGCTTTCCTTTCCCTAAAGATCAGCTTCCCATCTGAACAGTTTTGGAGATGAGTAGCAGGAGAAAATGTATCTTATTGCCTACTATGTGTTGCCATGTCAGTCGTTTAGCAAAGAGCTGCTATTTCAGCTTTCTTTGTGTCTTCATTTATGAATATAATACAGCTTTCTATGTTGATTATCGCAACCCAGAGTTAGCTAAACTTCCCTGGTGTATCCTGACTTTTACACTTTTTTATCAATTATCTCCAAATTATAATTTCTGAGGTTAATCACATTGGAAAAATGACCTTTATGGTGATTACCGTACTCTTAATTCATGCTCTCCCGCCTTCATAACTGGTTGGGAAATGCCTGCACCACAGACGGGACCAGCTAAAGTTTCTCCTACTTTTCTGACATGGAAGAATGGGCTGGACTTCTGTATGGGGCTGGAACAACCTATCTTTGTCGCTAGGAGATGCCCATGCAAACACTACAAGATTTGGGAACGGTGGGCGGACTACCGGGGACTGTTGTAAGACGCGCCATCAGCAACAGAGGTCCAGCCTTTGGGATAACTCATATGTACATCTTCGGACTGTGGGGGTGCAATGCGGGGGGGGCCCGAAGGAGTACACTCTTCCTGCTATATTTACAAGTTGAGGACAGGACTGTGCGGATCTTGTGCGATCAGGGGGGAGGGGTGGGAAGGAGTTGGGGTATTCTTTTCATTGTTGCTTATATATGCTTGGATTCCCTTGGAAAAATTCAGTCATTATATTTGTATGGTTTGATTGTGCAGCTGCCTCTGGGGTGCAGAGCTCTGCAATACATGTGCAACTTGACAAATAATATTTGTTTTAAAAAAAAAAAAAGGAGAGGAGAGGCAGTCTCAAAGCAGAGAATTGCTAGATGGGTTATATTTTATATTACTTCAGCACATGAACTCATGAAAGGCCATAAAGAGAAGAGTTAAGGCACATTCAACAAGAGCAATGGCAGCAACCACTGCATTTTATGCTGGAGTGTCATTGGAAGTTATATGTAAAGCTGTAACATAAAGACGACACATGCTTTTGTAAAGCATTATTGTGTTGACATGCATGCGAGAGAGGATGATGCAGTGAGGCAGGCGATTATTTGCTTAATGTAAGCCTCCTTCCCGCTTTCCGCTAATTATATAAGTTGGTACTTGCTTTGTTATTCAGTATTCAAGCATGTTAATCTATGAAAGATCCAATGCTGGTGAAGAAAATAAGTTACTTGCCTGTAATTCTGGTTCACCAGCATTGGTATCGTTCATAGATTCACAAGCAGCCCACCCACTTCCCTGATAATGAGGCTTCCAACATTATTATGATAACTTTTTTGTGGTTTAGAAAATCTTGAGAGTTGGAGGCTTCAGTCAGGAGATCAGCTGGGTGAGGTGGTTTCTTATTGGAGGAAGTTGGGATCATATAATGATGTAGATAGGCGAGAAAGGAGATCATTGTTTTTAATGCATGCTAATGTGTGTGTTTATGTTTAATAGTTTGCATATATGATTGTTGTTTGTAAAATTAACAGGGGTTCCCAGTCTGGCGACTGGGGAATGATTCAATCATGTGATTCTATGAAAGATATCAATGCAGGAGAACTGGAGTTACAGGTAAGTAACTTTTCTTATTTCCATTCTGTATAAAGACTGACGTCTTCATCCAGTTCTGAAACTCTGTCAATTGATTAATATCTCAAAATGAGGAATTAAAACTGCTAATATTGCAGCAGTTTCTCCAGTCCACTCAAAAGGATTGACTAGTGCCTCTTAATCTCCAGGATCTATATTTCCATATCCCACATGAAGATTCTGATAGAAAGTAGCTGATGTTTACTATGGGAGCTTTAACTTTCAGTTAAAGGTTCTTCGCTGCAGGTTGTCATCAACAACAAGAGTTTTATGAAAATGTGAAGGCAGTGGTGGTTTCTTACTTCCATAATCCGGGCCACTTTCTTGCTCCATATTTAAATAAATGGTTTGGTGACAAGGCACTCTACAGGGACCCTTTTCGTGGTTTTTCCTCACCAGAGCACATGTAGTCAGATAAGTTGGATGTAAGTGAGATAGTAACTATTTTTTTTGAATCAGACAATCTCATTGGTCTTGTGTCTTCAAGACCTTATCGCATTATACTAATATGTTTGTATGTCTGCAGAGGTGACCGCTTCAGTGGTGCCTGAGAAGATAGTGATATCAACCTTGCCAAAGTCTGAAGGATGTCATAGTGATTCAACCCCCAGCTGCTATAATCTTTGCACTGGTAGATGAATGAGGAAAATACAACAGTGTGTCTTTCACAGGCTCCTTTGCAAGGTTGTAGGTACTCGCTTATATACCTTGACAGTCAACTATAATTGGATGGTGCAGGGATGACCTCCAGTTCCTAGAGTTGAGAGCTATCAAACTAGCTTTAAAGGCCTTACTCCCTCAAGTAGAGCATTTTCAAGGGCAGCTTTTGATGGGCAGTATGTGTACAGTGTTCTGTCTGACTAAATAAGGAGGTGTGGGCTCCGTCCATTTGTGCTTGGAAGCCTTGCATATATTAGACAAGATAATAGTCAGGAAAATTGAGTTATCTCTGCAGAGAGGGAGAATATGCAGGTGTACCTCGCAAGCAGAAAGCCCTCCAGCAGCCACGAGTTGGAGCTTAACCGGTATTTGGTGAATGAACTCTTTAGAGGGTAGGATACTCTTTCCATAGAACTGTTTGATTGGATAGAGAACAGGGAATGCAATCTGTTTTACTGTCTGGAGATTCTCAAGGAAACTTTTTTTTGGAGATGCACTGCTGCTCCCATGGATGTGCCCACTGCAATATGACTTGCCTTGTTTTCCACTAACAGACATTGTTCACATTATTCACAGTTACAAGGCTTAAATTTTACTGACCGCACCAGATTGGACCCAAAGGCAAGGGTATCCAAACCTGCAACATTTCAGTTGGGTACACTCTTAACAATTTCCTCAGAGAGAAGATCTTCTGTCCCAAAGTCCTAGTCCTAGCCCTGTCCTAGTTGTTACACCCCAATCTGGGGAAACTATGCTTGAGAGCTTGGAATGTTGGACCTTTTTATTATGATGATAGAGAGGTGATGAAAGTTAAGTTGGCTGCTTGATTGACACGCCCACTAATTTGTTTTATTCTAGTAGAAAGAAATATTTATACATTGGAACCATGCTAATATTTTTGACCTATGAAGACTGTATATATTTTTCAGTTTGGGATTTCATCGGCACAAAAAGGTCCTAACATTTGGAAAGTTAAAGTTTCTTTGGAAATATTTGGCTGCATATTTTTGAAAGAACGGGTTTCTCTGTGTAAGTTTCCTATGGGTGCAAAATGTTTTAGAGGGATTACAAAATAAATTTCCTTCTACATCTTCTTTTTTGCTCCTTTGTAGAACTAAATCTTAGTAATCACTTTTCAGATGGGCCCTCACTTTGAATTCTTAATTTTAGTTTGGAAGATCGTCATTCGATCATCAGTCATATCATCTGCTATAGATATAGTATGTTGCAGGCTGTAGCTTTTTAGGTAAAACTTTCCTTTCTTCCTAAAGTTGCACTACACTGTCAGGTCGCTCATACATTTGTCTTCCTTTCCTCTGCATCATCCTTCAAAGCAGTAGATACTGCATAGACTGGACCCACGAAGTGCAGCCATTCATTGTATTTGCAGAATTAACTCTTTCAAAATTGATTAAGGCAGCAAATTAGGAAAAGATGGTGTAGTCAGATTATTTATAGTTGCGTGTATTTGACAGTGAAACACTGCAACTAACTAGCAGGTAAATCTCCTCCAGGATGCTTCTGGTTCCTCAGTATTAGAGGGGTGAAACTACTTCACCTCTGTTTAGAAGTGTTCTGGATCAAACAATGTGTGAGCTGCCACTTGGTGCTCTGTACACTCTCTACTTGGGCATTATAGCTTGACATGGACACTAGAGATTTGTCTAACTTTAAAAGAGCTTGTCTCTAATATTTGTTGGTGTGATTTCTTGCATATCCTCAACCCAGCATGGCTTGCTACCTTTAAAGTCTGCTGCTCATTGATTATTTTGTGGTTGTGCCGCCTTGTGTTCACCTCAATCTTTTTTAGACAGGGATATGTCCATTACTGCGCAATCAATATCATGCTCCAAGTTCCATTCAGATTCAGCAGTTTTAAAAGCTTTGGATACAAAGTATTATAAATCCAATGTTGATGCTTTACTGTTAATGTCAAAACCGCAGGCTCAGTCTGCAGATGCTATAAGCTGAGGTCCCTCTCCTCCTCTCTCCTCAGTCTTACACAAAGAGGATAAAACCTGACATAACAAAGAGAAAAACATTACCAACAAGCTTATTTCTCCAGATTTAAATTAACTATACAAAAGCCATGTCCCAGTATAACCTTCTGAAATGGTTCAACATTAAACAATTAGCAGAATATCTTCCATTGAGGCTGCTTCCATTTGAAGCTAGTGAACAGAACAGTCAGAGCTATGAATTACTACGTCTGTATGACATAGAACATAGCCTCCCCCTGGGGACATTCAGGACTAGTTTAAATTTTCTCCTTCGATGGTAATACTGCATATGCTTCCTCCACTGACAGATTATTTTGTAAATGTAAGACTTGGATTGTAACAACAAAATCTGAGTTCCTGTCAAGAAACAGGTATTTATATTCCTTCGCAGGAGTTCAAAATCTTTAAGTCCATCCAAGCTTCAAATTAGAAGCATTTTGAGTACATCTTCTGGAAAACACAGATTTCTCCCCAGTTATGAGTCTGTTGTTTATTCTGCAACTAACACGTTTGCTTTGGAATTTAGTTCCTTCTCGATGATCATGGAGCCTGGTTGGAGGCCTAACTTCCTCCTTTCAAGCTCAGTGGTCATCTCATGACCACTGAGTACTCAAAATAATATTAAAGTATAACTCTTTGAACCTCCCCCTCTGAAATCTCAGAAATATAGAAGAATGTGAATCTTCTGCTAGGAGCTGGTGGGCCCAATTCACAGAAATAATTTAAGACAAAATCCTAAACTTACTACCATTTTGGTATTCACAGAAGGCACTTACTCATTTTGGTACTCACAGAAGGCACTTACTCATAAATGAGTAAGTGCCTTTTCTGAATACCAAAATGGTAGTAAGTTTAGTATTTTGTCTTAAGTTAGTTCTGTGAATCGGGCCCACTGACTTTATTCAAGATTAGTACCAGATTGTGAGTTGTTTTCACCAGATACCTCTTTGCACCCCAAAGAAATGGGGGCATCATATCTGTCCACAATCTATGCAAAGTGAATCCCTTTTATTTCGCTGACACGTGTCACATAGCAACTATTTCTGAGATTTCAGAGGGGGAGGTTCAAAGAGTTATACTTTAATATTATTTTGAGTACTCAGTGGTCATGAGATGACCACTGAGCTTGAAAGGAGGAAGTTAGGCCTCCAACCAGGCTCCATGATCATCGAGAAGGAACTAAATTCCAAAGCAAACGTGTTAGTTGCAGAATAAACAACAGACTCATAACTGGGGAGAAATCTGTGTTTTCCAGAAGATGTACTCAAAATGCTTCTAATTTGAAGCTTGGGTGGACTTAAAGATTTTGAACTCCTGCGAAGGAATATAAATACCTGTTTCTTGACAGGAACTCAGATTTTGTTGTTACAATCCAAGTCTTACATTTACAAAATAATCTGTCAGTGGAGGAAGCATATGCAGTATTACCATCGAAGGGGAAAATATAAACTAGTCCTGAATGTCCCCAGGGGGAGGCTATGTTCTATGTCATACAGACGTAGTAATTCATAGCTCTGACTGTTCTGTTCACTAGCTTCAAATGGAAGCAGCCTCAATGGAAGATATTCTGCTAATTGTTTAATGTTGAACCATTTCAGAAGATTATACTGGGACATGGCTTTTGTATAGTTAATTTAAATCTGGAGAAATAAGCTTGTTGGTAATGTTTTTCTCTTTGTTATGTCAGGTTTTATCCTCTTTGTGTAAGACTGAGGAGAGAGGAGGAGAGGGACCTCAGCTTATAGCATCTGCAGACTGAGCCTGCGGTTTTGACATTAACAGTAAAGCATCAACATTGGATTTATAATACTTTGTATCCAAAGCTTTTAAAACTGCTGAATCTGAATGGAACTTGGAGCATGATATTGATTGCGCAGTAATGGACATATCCCTGTCTAAAAAAGATTGAGGTGAACACAAGGCGGCACAACCACAAAATAATCAACGAGCAGCAGACTTTAAAGGTAGCAAGCCATGCTGGGTTGAGGATATGCAAGAAATCACACCAACAAATATTAGAGACAAGCTCTTTTAAAGTTAGACAAATCTCTAATGTCCATGTCAAGCTATAATGCCCAAGTAGAGAGTGTACAGAGCACCAAGTGGCAGCTCACACGTTGTTTGATCCAGAACACTTCTAAACAGAGGTGAAGTAGTTTCACCCCTCTAATACTGAGGAACCAGAAGCATCCTGGAGGAGATTTACCTGCTAGTTAGTTGCAGTGTTTCACTGTCAAATACACGCAACTATAAATAATCTGACTACACCATCTTTTCCTAATTTGCTGCCTTAATCAATTTTGAAAGAGTTAATTCTGCAAATACAATGAATGGCTGCACTTCGTGGGTCCAGTCTATGCAGTATCTACTGCTTTGAAGGATGATGCAGAAGAAAGGAAGACAAATGTATGAGCGACCTGACAGTGTAGTGCAACTTTAGGAAGAAAGGAAAGTTTTACCTAAAAAGCTACAGCCTGCAACATACTATATCTATAGCAGATGATATGACTGATGATCGAATGACGATCTTCCAAACTAAAATTAAGAATTCAAAGTGAGGGCCCATCTGAAAAGTGATTACTAAGATTTAGTTCTACAAAGGAGCAAAAAAGAAGATGTAGAAGGAAATTTATTTTGTAATCCCTCTAAAACATTTCGCACCCATAGGAAACTTACACAGAGAAACCCGTTCTTTCAAAAATATGCAGCCAAATATTTCCAAAGAAACTTTAACTTTCCAAATGTTAGGACCTTTTTGTGCCGATGAAATCCCAAACTGAAAAATATATACAGTCTTCATAGGTCAAAAATATTAGCATGGTTCCAATGTATAAATATTTCTTTCTACTAGAATAAAACAAATTAGTGGGCGTGTCAATCAAGCAGCCAACTTAACTTTCATCACCTCTCTATCATCATAATAAAAAGGTCCAACATTCCAAGCTCTCAAGCATAGTTTCCCCAGATTGAGGTGTAACAACTAGGACAGGGCTAGGACTAGGACTTTGGGACAGAAGATCTTCTCTCTGAGGAAATTGTTAAGAGAGTACCCAACTGAAATGTTGCAGGTTTGGATACCCTTGCCTTTGGGCCCAATCTGGTGCGGTCAGTAAAATTTAAGCCTTGTAACTGTGAATAATGTGAACAATGTCTGTTAGTGGAAAACAAGGCAAGTCATATTGCAGTGGGCACATCCATGGGAGCAGCAGTGCATCTCCAAAAAAAAGTTTCCTTGAGAATCTCCAGACAGTAAAACAGATTGCATTCCCTGTTCTCTATCCAATCAAACAGTTCTATGGAAAGAGTATCCTACCCTCTAAAGAGTTCATTCACCAAATACCGGTTAAGCTCCAACTCGTGGCTGCTGGAGGGCTTTCTGCTTGCGAGGTACACCTGCATATTCTCCCTCTCTGCAGAGATAACTCAATTTTCCTGACTAATATCTTGTCTAATATATGCAAGGCTTCCAAGCACAAATGGACGGAGCCCACACCTCCTTATTTAGTCAGACAGAACACTGTACACATACTGCCCATCAAAAGCTGCCCTTGAAAATGCTCTACTTGAGGGAGTAAGGCCTTTAAAGCTAGTTTGATAGCTCTCAACTCTAGGAACTGGAGGTCATCCCTGCACCATCCAATTATAGTTGACTGTCAAGGTATATAAGCGAGTACCTACAACCTTGCAAAGGAGCCTGTGAAAGACACACTGTTGTATTTTCCTCATTCATCTACCAGTGCAAAGATTATAGCAGCTGGGGGTTGAATCACTATGACATCCTTCAGACTTTGGCAAGGTTGATATCACTATCTTCTCAGGCACCACTGAAGCGGTCACCTCTGCAGACATACAAACATATTAGTATAATGCGATAAGGTCTTGAAGACACAAGACCAATGAGATTGTCTGATTCAAAAAAAATAGTTACTATCTCACTTACATCCAACTTATCTGACTACATGTGCTCTGGTGAGGAAAAACCACGAAAAGGGTCCCTGTAGAGTGCCTTGTCACCAAACCATTTATTTAAATATGGAGCAAGAAAGTGGCCCGGATTATGGAAGTAAGAAACCACCACTGCCTTCACATTTTCATAAAACTCTTGTTGTTGATGACAACCTGCAGCGAAGAACCTTTAACTGAAAGTTAAAGCTCCCATAGTAAACATCAGCTACTTTCTATCAGAATCTTCATGTGGGATATGGAAATATAGATCCTGGAGATTAAGAGGCACTAGTCAATCCTTTTGAGTGGACTGGAGAAACTGCTGCAATATTAGCAGTTTTAATTCCTCATTTTGAGATATTAATCAATTGACAGAGTTTCAGAACTGGATGAAGACGTCAGTCTTTATACAGAATGGAAATAAGAAAAGTTACTTACCTGTAACTCCAGTTCTCCTGCATTGATATCTTTCATAGAATCACATGATTGAATCATTCCCCAGTCGCCAGACTGGGAACCCCTGTTAATTTTACAAACAACAATCATATATGCAAACTATTAAACATAAACACACACATTAGCATGCATTAAAAACAATGATCTCCTTTCTCGCCTATCTACATCATTATATGATCCCAACTTCCTCCAATAAGAAACCACCTCACCCAGCTGATCTCCTGACTGAAGCCTCCAACTCTCAAGATTTTCTAAACCACAAAAAAGTTATCATAATAATGTTGGAAGCCTCATTATCAGGGAAGTGGGTGGGCTGCTTGTGAATCTATGAACGATACCAATGCTGGTGAACCAGAATTACAGGCAAGTAACTTATTTTCTTCACCAGCATTGGATCTTTCATAGATTAACATGCTTGAATACTGAATAACAAAGCAAGTACCAACTTATATAATTAGCGGAAAGCGGGAAGGAGGCTTACATTAAGCAAATAATCGCCTGCCTCACTGCATCATCCTCTCTCGCATGCATGTCAACACAATAATGCTTTACAAAAGCATGTGTCGTCTTTATGTTACAGCTTTACATATAACTTCCAATGACACTCCAGCATAAAATGCAGTGGTTGCTGCCATTGCTCTTGTTGAATGTGCCTTAACTCTTCTCTTTATGGCCTTTCATGAGTTCATGTGCTGAAGTAATATAAAATATAACCCATCTAGCAATTCTCTGCTTTGAGACTGCCTCTCCTCTCCTTTTTTTTTTTTAAAACAAATATTATTTGTCAAGTTGCACATGTATTGCAGAGCTCTGCACCCCAGAGGCAGCTGCACAATCAAACCATACAAATATAATGACTGAATTTTTCCAAGGGAATCCAAGCATATATAAGCAACAATGAAAAGAATACCCCAACTCCTTCCCACCCCTCCCCCCTGATCGCACAAGATCCGCACAGTCCTGTCCTCAACTTGTAAATATAGCAGGAAGAGTGTACTCCTTCGGGCCCCCCCCGCATTGCACCCCCACAGTCCGAAGATGTACATATGAGTTATCCCAAAGGCTGGACCTCTGTTGCTGATGGCGCGTCTTACAACAGTCCCCGGTAGTCCGCCCACCGTTCCCAAATCTTGTAGTGTTTGCATGGGCATCTCCTAGCGACAAAGATAGGTTGTTCCAGCCCCATACAGAAGTCCAGCCCATTCTTCCATGTGGCCACCGATGGGGCCCTTGGCGCCTTCCATGCCTTGGCGATGTCCCTTTTCGCCAGAGTAAAACCTAATTGCATGAGGTGTCGCTTGTAAATATTGCCTCCTATTCGCTCCATAACATGGAGCAAGGCCAGCTGCGGTATACGGGGGAGCTCCCACCCCAGGACCTCCGAGAGACAGGCAAACACCCCTCTCCAAAAGCGGTCAAGGGAGAGACAACGCCAGACTGTGTGAATGAATGTATCCTCTTCTCGACTGCAGCGAAGACACATAGGAGAGGCGATCAGCTCTGCCCTCCACAAGCGCACTCGAGTTAAGTAGACCCTGTGTAGGTACTTGAACTGGACAAGGTGGAGTCGCATCGCTATGGCCGCTCCCCGCGGGGCTGCCAGGGCCTCGGTCCAGTCCTCCTCCTCCAGTGGCCCCGCCTCCTCTTCCCAGTCCCCCGAAGCTTCTGTAGTGTGGGGGAGCAATGAGTAACCAGGGATTGATAAATCCGGGGAATTTTCCAGTCCTTTAAATCTCTCATAAAAACTTTGGTCTCCAGTGGGCTAAATTCCGGTAACAACTCCAAACCCTCTAAGCTAGGGGACAGGGCATGTCGAAATTGAAGGTAGTGATAGAACTGGGACCATGGCATAAGGAATTATTTCCGAAGGTCTTGAAAGGATTTGAGCGTTCAGCCCCTCATGACGTCGCCCAGGACTGATATGCCCATGTTATCCCACCCCCGGAACCCCTGCAGAGCCGCCAACTGAGGTAGGTGCCCATTATCCCAGAGGGGGGTTTCCAGAGTCCGAGTGTTCCACCACCCCATTCGTCGCAACGCCTGCCTCCAAATCAGGAACACCACTCGTGTAACCGACAGCAGTGAACCCCGCAAGGGTGCTGAATAAAGAATTGTGTGTAGTGAGTGGTGCCCCATAAGTTGCAGCTCGACTGCATACGCCGGGTCTTCCCTATCGCCGTACCACCACTCGTTAAGAACCAGTAGATGCGAGGCTTAGTAGTACGAGATAACGTCTGAGGACGCTAGCCCCCCGCAGCAGGTGGACAAGAAGCATGTTCGCAGAGCTACATGCACCTTTCCCCCCTCCCACAAAAACTGCCAGAGCGCTGCATTCACCTGTCGGAACCAACGGGGTGGGATCTGATATGGGTGATTTTGTAGCTGATAGAGGAGCCAGGGAAGCGCCACCATCTTGAATATCGCCGATCTGCCATATAATGACAGAGGCATACGGTACCAAGACTTGAGGTCTTCAGGGATCCGTTCCCACACTGGAACCAAGTTACGCTCCCAGGAGACTGCAGGTACATCTGATAAAAACACACATAGTTATTTCAGTCCCCCCTACCGCCAACTGAACTGAGGAAATCCACGCGCCCATTCCCGTCTGATCCCCGAGAATCCATAACGAACAAATTACTTACCTTCGGTAACGATATATCTGTAAGAAACATTAGTTAGTGTTAGATTCCTTACCTTAGAATATCCCCAGGCGTCAGACTGGATCCGGAAAGTTTTCGCTAGCAGTACCCCTGCGCGTCAGTAGGTGGCGTTGTGCGGCTTCGCATCCATCGCTGGCGTCGTATGCGCCGAGATGACGTCACGGAGACTAATTAGGTGCCACCCATGCGCTCGGACATCAGTTCTGTACACGACTTTCTGCGCCAGGAATGCAGAGCCATGCAAGACACTGACCACTGGTGCATAAAACTAGGGCCCTAAAGGGATGACCTTAACCTTAGAAATCAGTATGCAGAATGGGGAGGATGGGTGAAGCGGTAAGAAATCTAACACTAACTAATGTTTCTTACAGATATATCGTTACCGAAGGTAAGTAACTTGTTCATCTGAAAGAAACACGTTAGTGTTAGATTCCTTAACTTAGAATAGATACCCCAGCAATACCAACCCCGGTGGTGGGTCTGCGAACTAAGATCACACCAGAAAATCCCAGAAAACATAACTGCCAAAGAAGCCGTTTCTCCGGACTTGGCTGTCAAGGCAATAATGCTTGGTAAAGGTATGCAGCGAGGACCACATAGCTGCCTGACAGTTATCCTGCAAAGGGACTCCCAGTCCCAGAGTGGTAGTGGCTGCTGTCGCCCGAGTAGAATGGGCATGCAGCCCCACAGGAGGCTCCTTTTTAGCCGAGGAGTAACAGGCTTTAATACACAGAACAACCAACCGAGAGATGGTTCGTTTGTGCACAACCCAACCTTTCTTGGCGCCCACGTAGCCAACAAAGAGTTGATCATCCACCCAGAACTGTTCTGTGCGCTTCAGATAGTACGAGAGCGCACTTTTTGGGTCCAGACGGTGGAGCATCTCTTTCTTTTTCGGAGGATGCGGAGGCGGAAAGAAGGTGGGCAAGTAATGGTCTGCCCGATGTGGAAGGGCGTGACAATCTTGGGTAGAAAAGAAGGACGGGTCCTTAACACCACCTTGTTCGGATGAATAGAAAGGAAAGGAGGTTTAGAAGAAAGAGCCTGGAGCTCACTCACTCTTCTGGCAGAGGTGATAGCAACCAGGAAAGCAGTCTTTAAGGTGAGAAGATGTAAAGGACAGTTGTGAAGCGGCTCAAAGGGAGCGCACATCAAAGAAGTCAACACAAGATTCAAGTCCCACTGAGGCATTATAAAGGGGACCGGAGGGAACGTGTGTGTAATGCCTTTCAAGAAACAACAGGAGACTTGAATTGAGAAGGCTGATCTGGAAGCCTTAAAAAGGCAGAAATGGCCGAGAGATAGCCCTTGATAGTGCCCAGAGCAGAGCCCTGCTGGGCCAGAGAAAGGAGGAACAGAAGAACTTCTGAAAGAGGGGCAGAAAGGGGATCCACAGCCTTCGCTGTGCACCATGCCACAAATGTATTCCACCTGCAGGCGTATATTTAGTGGAGGGACACCTGGCTGCCAAAATAACATCACAGACTTCGGCATGTAGATCAAAAGCTGTCAACTGTCACCGCCTAATCTCCACGCATGTAGGTGGAGGCTGGACAGGTTCGGGTGGAGGACCGTCCCCTGTTGCTGCAACAGAAGATTCTCCCGAAGAGGCAGTAGGATAGGAGGACAGATTTCCAGACTAAGTAGCTCTGGATACAATACTCTTCTTGCCCAATCCGGAGCCACAAGAATGACTCATGCCTGATCTTCTTCAGCACTCTGGGCAGAAGTGGTATAGGCGGGAAGGCGTACAACAGACTGCAACTCCACTTGCGACGAAAAGCGTCTCCGAGCCAGTGCCGCCTTGGAAATTCCAACGCGCAGAATTGATGACATTGCGCGTTCTCTTTAGTGGCGAATAGATCTAACCAAGGCTCTCCCCCCCCAGAAAGAGACCTTGCACCATGTCCGAGGTCAGATGCGACGACCACCATCACTTTCGTGAACACCCGAGAGACACTGGTAAGGCCAAAGGGGAGCATGGTAAACTGAAAGTGCATGTGGCCTACCATGAACCGCAGGTAACGCCGGTGGACCGGCAGGACGGGAACATGAAAATAGGCGTCCTGCAAGTCCAACGCTACCATCCAGTCTCCTGGATCGAGAGCAAACAAGACCTGAGCCAAAGTCAACATCTCGAACTTCTCCTTTCGGAGAAAGCGGTTAACGTACCGGAGGTCCAAGATGGGATGCAGACCCCCTTTGTCCTTCTTGGGGACCAGAAAGTAGTGGGAATAGCAACCACTTCCTACTTCTGGCCCAGGAACGCACTCGATGGCCCCCTTGGCCAAGAGGGCTGTGACTTCCTGCTGGAGAATTGCCAAGTGTTCCCCCGACATGTGGTGGTACTGAGGTGGCATGGCTGGAGGAGTGGACTGAAAAGGAAGGGAGTAACCTTTGCGGATGATCTGCAACACCCACTTGTCTGATGTGATAGCATGCCAGTGGGGGAGGTGATAGCAGATCCTGCCACCCACTGGCGTAGGGTGCCCCCCAAAGCTCGGATTAGGAAGGTTTGGAGGTAGGAGCAGCGGGGGGCGGAGGTGGACTGACCCCCACGCTGATTACCAGACCCACCCCTACGGAAACCGCGTCCGCGCTGAGGCTGGGTCTGCACAGGTTTGCTGAAGGAACGTGTCTGGGCGCTTCTTCCATGGCCACGAAAGGAACTAAAAACCATGAGTGGCTGGTCTTTTCGTGGAAAGACCGAAGGACTTGGCTGTGGCCCGCAAGTCCTTAAAACGCTCCAGCGCACTGTCGGCTTTGTTGCCAAACAGGCGAGTGCCATCAAAGGGCATGTCCATGAGTGAGCTTTGGACATCTGGCGAGAACCCGGTAGATCTCAACCAGGTGTGGTGACGAAGAGCCACAGTCATAGCAATTGCTCTACCTAGTGAGTCCACGGTGTCCAAACCACACCGAATGGCGAACTTAGCCGTATCTTTAGCCTCGGCAACAGCTTGGGATAGCACAGCATGGGTCTCTTCAGGACACTGAGGCAACACCTGTGCAACTGTATCCCACACCGCGTGGGAATAGCGGCCTAATAGGCAGGCGGTGTTCACCGACTGCAGCCCTAAGCTGGCCGAAGAGAACAACCGCTTGCCGAACTGCTCCAGCTTCTTACGAGTCCTTATCCGGCGGAGCCGTGGAAAGGCACTCTGGGACGTCGAAGCTTGGATAACTAGGCTCTTGGGCGTAGGATGAGTGGTCAGAAAGGCAGGGTCACCCGGTGCCGGGTGATGACGCTTGCCGACGTTCTTATCCACAGGGGCCCCTGTGGCTGGCCGCGACCAAGTGCCCAGTAAGAAGTCAGTGAGGGCGTCATTAAATGGCAGCAGGGGCTCCGACAAAGTGGATGCTGTCTGGAGCACCTCAGTGAGGAGTCTAGTTTTTAAGGCCACCGTAGGGAGATCAAGGTTGAGGACCTCAGCTGCCCGACGGAGGCAAACCCCCGGAGGAGAGGCAAACCGCGGGTCAGTGGAGACATCAAGGCCGCCAGCCTCCTCTAACTCGTCCGCCCAGTCCTGCTCAGTCACACTGACGAGCAAGAGGGTCCTTGGACCCCTCCCAGTCGTCCTCCACCTCTGCCGTATGTGATACAGACTGCGGCGGCAGAGCAGGGACCGGGGAGGAACAAACGGCGCCGGGAACAGCACCGTATGGGGCCAAATCGGCACCGTGTCCCAATGCGGATCCCAGGTGGGGACAAAATTGTCCTGGAACCTGGGCAGGGGCGGAACAAATGGCATCCACTGCGGCGCCGGAGGCGGAGCCGAGGGTGGCGCTGAAGCTAGAAGCATGTGACCTTGTGGCGCCGTGTCCGGAGCCAGTGGCACAGGATCCTGCGGTGCCGGAGCCGCTGGCGGCGCCGATGGCCCGACAGGATCCTGACATGGGGCCCAAGGGCGCTCTGGCGGGAGCCCGAGGCCTAAACAGGCGGTCCAAGGTAGCAAGAAATTCTTGCACCTGTGCGGGAGTCGCCGACAGACCCGGATAAGGTGGGTAGGCTGTGGAACTCCCGGGTTCCGAAGGAGCTGCAGGGACAGAACCCCTGTCTCCCTCGTCCGCATCCGGGGACCGACGGGGGAACGTTGGAGAGCGACAACGCTTCTTCGACTTCTTTTTGTGTCATCTCTTACCCGAATCCGAGGGTGAAGACTTGGAGGCCGAGGAGCGATGATGGTGTCCGCGAGAGCATTCTCTGGAGTGTCCCCTGGACTGTGAATGGCGCTGGGACGAGTGCCGGACCTCAAGCAGGTTCCGGCGCAGCTCCCTCAAGGCCTTCGGGCCATGGCCAGACAGTCCACACAGGACCGGGAGTCGTGGTCGCTCTCCAGGCAGTAGAGACAGGCGTCGTGGGGGTCCGCCACTGGCATATTGCGACGGCAGGCCCCACAAGACTTAAAACCAGGCATCCCTACGTGCACCAGCATAGACTCAAACTTACAGAAGACAAAAGTCTCAAAAAGATAGTCAAAAAGTAACTAAGGTACGTGCTCTAACCGGATCTGCGCTTACTGGCGCGGAAAAAGAAAGAACAGACGTCAGCGCGCATGGGTGGCGCCTAAGTAGTCTCCGTGATGTCATCTCGGCGCATACGACGCCAGCGACGGACGCAAAGCCGCACAACGCCACCTACTGACGCGCAGACGTACTGCTAGCGAAAACTTTCCGGATCCAGTCTGATGCCTGGGGATATTCTAAGGTAAGGAATCTAACACTAACGTGTTTCTTTCAGATGTGGACTTACAGGGATTCATATAGAGTCCCGAAGTCTCCCCAAAAATCTGCATAATGCGCAGTAGCTGCGGCCCCGTACTGTCTATGGCTGTAAGAAAGAAGAGGACGTCGTCCGCATATAATCCGATCCTTTCGGACAGACCCGGAGCCCACTCAAATCCCCAGACCTGCGCATCAATGCGCACCCATGCCGCCAAAGGCTCCATAGCTAGCGCAAATAAATACGGGGTGTGAGAAAGTGGCTCAGTATATACTGTTCCCAAATAGGTACAGTCTGTACAGAGTCCATAGTCCCCAGAGGTTTGGCAGAGGTTAAAGTTAGATATAACCTTACTGTCTAAAGTGGTAGCTTGGTCAAGCAGTAAGGCAGTATCAGAAGACAGTGTAAAGCATTTGTTGTACACACTCAGTCAGCAAATGGTCTCACACACTCTAGAACTGAACTCTAGGCCAATGGTTTGTATAAAAAAATATATGGTTGTTTTATTTTAGAACCAACAATAGGTATCTAAATATACTTTCTCAGAATGAGAGGCTTTAGTTAAATACTTTTGCAATATGCAATTGACTTTTGTAGGTAATAGTTACAGGTGTTGCAATAGGCAACACAATTGCAAACACAATAATACATTGAGCTCAATGTGATTTTTAAGTTATTTGCAATAGATCACTTTCAGGATTACTTTTCTAATTCCAGGACTGGATCCTAGATTCAGTCCTGAAACAGGTCTTGGAAACAAGGGAGCAAATTCGTTTTAGTTACTGTTGTGATTTTTAGGCAATATTTTGCTATTTTAAAAGTTGACAGAAGAAATTTCGTAGAAAAACAGTCAATGATTCCCTATGGGAGATAATTGGGTTATTGGTAAGTATGATTGTGAGTACTTTTCAGGGTCAGTGCTGGGAACCAAGATCCAGCACTGGGATCTCTCCTAATAGCAGGTGAGTATTTCCGTTTTCGTTATTCGGGTGATTTTAGGTGAATATTTTAAGTTTTAGAAACGCCACACTTTGACTGGTTTCTTCTGAAATTTCTTCTATGTTACCCTAAGGAAGAAAATTGGGTTATCGGCTTTTGGGTAAGTACTCGACTGGCAGAGTTAAGGTTCTGGGCACAGACTCAGGGGTCTCCCAGGGTCAGGTTGGTACTGTTGTTACACACTCAGCGGCACTGGGGCGGCCGGGTGCAGAGTGAGTTAGGCCCAATGTTATCCTATGGGAGGTAGTGGGGCCTTGGTTTGTGGCTGCTGACTAGCAGGCCACGCGGCTGTGGGAGCTGGGCTCCTGGTCACTTGCTCAGGGCAAATGGGGAAGTAGGTAGGAGCAGAGGTTACACTGCCAAGGCCACTCGGACGGCTGGGTGCAGGGTGCTTTTACGCCTTCGGGCGCTCAATGGATTTCAATGGGAAAGCTCCAGGATGAACAAAGGCTGCAAGCTCGGGACGAAGATTCTTCAGGTGCCACCACCACTTCGAGAGATAAGTTGGGTAGTTGGAGGATAGGTAGGTACCCAGGAGTCGGGCACAGGGGGCCGCAGGGCGCAGGGTGCAGGGGTGCCTTTTGGTGTTGGGAAATCTTACCCTCTGTTGATCGCGGTTGAGGTGGTCCCTGGTTCTGAGGCTGCAGGCATCGTCAGGAGCATCAAGGTGAGTCCTTGGGTGCCGGATTCGGGGTCACAGTCACCGGGGGGACGTCCTCGGGGTCTTTGTTCACTCCGGCACAGGCCAGGCTTGGCGGGTGCAGAGTGTGCAGGGTTTGCGGTTCTGGGCTGGTGCCAGGGGTTAGAAACTTGCTTTGAGCAGAGCCACTGCTCATGGGAGTCCCAGATGCTCAGAGTCAAAAGGTAGCCAGGTCCTCCGGGGTTTGTGAGGTTGCTGGCCACAAGAGGTGCCGGGATTTAGCAGGAGCAGGTTCGAGGGACGACAGGCCGGTAGGGCTGGGGCCAAAGCAGTTGGTGTCTTCCTCTTCTTAGCAGCTGCAGCAGGTCTTCTTTTTTCTTGCTCTTCTTTGCTTTTTCGGAATCTGAAGGTTCTGGGTGCCCCTAAATACTAGATTTAGGGGCGTTACAGGTAGGTAAAGGGCAGGGACCAATGGGTCCCTGCCCTGGGGTGGGTACACCCCCTATCCTGCCACTCTCCTGTGGGAGGGGGGCAGTAGCCTAGTCCTGATTGGGCAGTCCCTCCCATCTTCAAGATGGCGAGCGCCCGGAGATGTGCTTCACCTCGCCTCCCCCACCTGAGGGGTGGGGTTGGCAGGCTGGCACATCCCCTGTCCTTATTTGGGGTTTCCGGCCAAGCTTCCCGCCAGAGTGGGGGGTTGCAGTGGCCTGGGGAAGCTCACAGAGGCGGCATGCCTTTGAAGCTTCCCCCTGCCCATCCTGGGGGAGGAGACAAGCACCTCGCCCAGGATGTGTATTGTTGCACGCCTAGGCGAGCGGGGGCTCTCCACCCAGGGGTCCAGCAACATGTCTGCTGTGTGGCAGCCTAGGCAGCCTCCTAGACCAGACGTGGATTGTAGGTTAGGTTTCAGGGGGCATCTCTAAGATGCCCCCTGTAGTGCTTGGTTTTGCCTTGTACCCAGACACTCAGCCTGCGAGGGCAGTGTGGCTGTGTTAGGGTACAGGGCCTCTGAGTGTGGCACAATAAGTGCTGCAGCCCTTAGAGGCCTTCCCTGGTCCCAAGCCCCTGGGTACCTAGGGTACCATTTACCAGGGGCTGACATGTGGCCAGGGTTTGCCAATTTGGGATTTTAGGTTTTAGGGAAGGAACATAGGCCCTGGGCACCTGATTGGCAGGAGTCCAAGGCACACTCAGTCAAAGTACATTCAGCAATTCAGCAAAAAGTGGGGGCATACCATGCAAGAAAGATGGCACTTTCTCACACGGGGACAGGGGACAGCCCTGCCGCGTGCCCCGCCTGATAGAAAAAGTGGATGAGATGGCACAAGCCACCAGCACAGACGTCGTCAGACCTGTGTATAAGAGCGTAAATAGGAGAGAAAGTGCAGTCCAAGGTTGAGTCTTCGCAACAAAGCAAATAAGTACACCCAACTCAGGGAGTCAAATGCCCTGTCCATATCGGCCAATAAGAGCGCCGCTGGTTCCCCCAACTGCCGGGTAGCCGCCATCGCCACGTGCGCTCGCCTAATGTTGTGCCTGGTCGCCCTCTGGGGCATGAACCCAGCCTGGTCAGGGTGCACCAGGGTGGAAATGTGAGGCAAAAGGCGATTGGCCAAGGCTTTGGCCAGAACCTTTGCCTCCACATTTAAGAGGGAAATAGGTCGATACGAAGCATGCTGCTCCGGGGGCCTGCCCGGCTTATGGAACACTACCACCTCCGCATGTCTCCAGTCCGGGGGAAATGAGCCCCGTACCCGAGTCTCCTCCACCACCATTCGAAAGTGAGGGGCCAACTGCACAAAATAGCATCTAAAGAAGTCACTTGGGAACCCGTTGGGTCCCGGCGCCTTCCCGGGATTAAGTTCCCCACGGCCATACCCAATTCTTCATCTGTCAATGGTAGCTCCAACTGATCCCTCATCCGATACGGTTTTGGGGCGGTAAATCGGTTATGAATTTATCTATGACGGCGGCCGATAAGCATTCCTTGGGAGCGTATAGATTTGCGTAATATGCGGCGAAGCTTTCCGCAATGGCCGGGGGTCCATAATCGGCTCACCCGCCGGGTCCAAGATGCCCAGCAGGGCCTGGGAATGGAAGGTTCCCTGACAGAGGCGATGTAGCATCTTGCTGGACTTGTCACTCCATTGAATCACCCTGCTACGCGTCGCCAGCCAAGCTTGGCGGGCCTCGCCCATCAGAAGGGCCGCATAATTCTGTTGAGCCATCAGTAATTGCCTCCTAAGCTGGCCTCCCCCTGCCTCCCGGCTCCTGCATCTGAGTGCTTCCATTCCTGCTTCCACTCGTAGCAGCTCCTCCCTACGTTCCCTACTCGCTGCCGCACACCAGGAAATATCTACCTCCCTCAATGTGGGTTTCAATGCCTCCAACAATATCTCGGCGCTAGGGACGGACCCCACATTAGCCGTCAGATAGTGATCAATGGCTTCGCTCATAAGTTCTTTATAGTCATCGTTCTGCAGATGCCATACGGAGAGGCGCCACCTGAATGGTTGTTGCCATCGACCGATCCCTCCTTTACCGTTAAATCCAAAGGCAGCAAAGAGTTGATCTGTTTTACGAATCTCCCTTGTTGCCTGTAAATAAAACTTCAGACACCTTCTAATAAATCTTGGATTTGTCATCAATTTTACTGATTGCTTCTTAAAACTCAAACAAGGCACCCTACAACATGGAGCCTGAATCACACTTAACTCTTCTGGTTGATGTGGTTGCTAGCAGAAAAGCGGTATTCTATGAAAAATATTTTAATATTGCTTTATGGATCTGTTCCAATGGCACTTTCATAAAAGCTATCTAAAACAGTATTTAATTCTCATTCTGGTGCTTGCCTATTAACAGGTGGAAATTTCCTGAACAGTCCTTTCATAAATTATTTTATCACTCTCTGGGAATACAGCAATTCCTGATTTGGAGCTCTCAAAAATCTTGAAATGGCTGATAAATGCACTTTCTCTGACACATAAGACAACCCTGACTCATCCAGATGCATCTAATAAGGTATACATTGATGAGGCGCCATACTAATCGGGTCCAATGGTTTACCATGCGCACATAAAACAAAACATTTCCATTTTAGATTGCATGTTCATGGAGCTCTTGCCTTCCTTAAAATCTCTACAATCCTCTGGAATGTTCAAATGTCCAAATTCCAAGTCCTGATGAGCCATGCTGTCAGGTGAAGTGACTCTGGATTGTGGTGAGGTATTTGTCCCCTGCTCTTTGTGAGAAGCTGAGCATCTGTCTTGAACTGCACTGGGTATTCCAAAATCATTTTCCACAAATCTGCATAACAATGCTGATGTGGACATGCAGGTGCCACCAGAATGACTTTGGAACTCTTTCTCTTTATCTTGCATAACACCATTGCAATCAATGGTATTGGCGGAAAGGCACACATAAAACGTCCTATCCAATCAATCATAAAAGCAGTGCCCTATGCTCCTGGGCAAAACCACCTGCTTTCAAACTTTCTGCATTTGAGATTCTGATATGTTGCAAACATGTCCTATACCGGCTTTCTTCATCTAATGGATATTACATTAAATTATCCGGATTTTATCTTCAATTGGTGTGTATCCACACACTGCCTGCTTAAAAGATCTGCCTCCTCTTTGTTCAAATCTGGTATGTGATCTAATATCAGCATTACATTATAGTTGATTTCCCAGTTCTATATCCTTTACGCTTCCTTTGAAAGCAGCATCAATCTTGATCCTCCTTGCTTTGGAATTAAATATAATTTTACTGTATTGTCTGTTCCTACTATTACATGCCAATCTTCACTATATTTGAAAAAAGCTTTCTGTGCAAGCCTTACTGCTATCAGCTTTAAAACATGTATGTGCAACTGCTGCTCCTCTTCTGTCCATAGACAACTCATGTGCATCCTGAAAAGTTGAGCTCCGCGTCCTATCATGGAAGCATACGTAGTCAGATACATCTGCAGTGTTACTGCTTTCAACACTTGACCTCTCTGAACATTCTCCTTGCTTATCCAACACAGAAAAGCTTTCCTCATAGGTGGCATTACCTAGACTATGTTGTCCCATTCTCCATTTATCTGTTGTCATCGCTTGGTTAACTGCTCCTGAACAAACCTCATGTGAAGCTGACAGTATGGAACCAACAGAATGCATGACGACATGGACCCCAGAACTTCCTTGATTGTCCTTACAGCCACTCTTTCTCGCTCCAATATGACAGAGGCTTGCTTCATCAACTTCATGCCCCTCTCCTGTGATGGATACACCGTGCCTTCTGTTCTAACTATTCTTGCACCCAGAAAAATCATCTAACTGCTAGGTTGCAGATGAGACTTTTTTCTATTGATAGCTAGGCCCAAGTTTAAGAGCACTTACTCTGTGAAACTGGTCATGCCCCTTGCCTTCTGCAGGGTGTTTGCCTTTATCAACCAATTGTCCATGTACGGATACACCATACCTCTTTTTCTCCTTATAAAAACTGCTATTGGGGCAATACACTTTTCAAAACTTTGACTGGCTGACCTTAGTCTGAATGGTAAAGCCTTGAACTGGAAATGCGGACCATCCACCATGAATCTCAAAAACCTTGTGTTCAAAATATTGAAATTTGCATCCTCCAGATCTATTGAACTGAGGAACTCTCCTCTTTCGACAAGAGGAAGAACCTCCTGAAGGGTACTAATATGGAAACTTTGCTTCTTTATGTACGCAATTAATTTCCTTAGTTCTAAGATTGGATGCCACTCTCCAGATTTCATTACAATTGAAAAGAATCTTGAATAAAATCCTTTGAATTTCGCCTCCAATGGTACTCTTCAGATGGCTTCTTTATCCATCAGTTTCTGTATTTCCACTTTCAACTCCTTCAAATGTTTCACTTACATGCACTCCAGTGCATGTTGATTAAGGATATCTGATGAAGGATATCTAGAGATTCTCTGTGCCGCAGCAGAAATTACTGAATCAGTGCACACCTGATTCAAAATGCATACTCCAAAATCCTCTGTAACTTTATATTCCTTCTCAATTCTTGCCACATTCCCTGAGACAGCAGCTTGGTCATTGCTAGACCCTCCTCCACCAAATGTTTTAACACAGATATAAACTGTGTGCTCCTTTGTTATTTTTCTGTAAAGTCTAATAAAAACATTGCTTTTCAACCACAGTCATTGGTAAACGGAAGCGTTCTCTATTAGTAATGGAATCTACTAATATCATCATGTGGTGTACTCCAACGTGCTAGCTCAAGGCTTGCATCCTTCTGAACAATAACTGGTTCCACTCCGAATCCTCATCAGGAGATCCTGGCAGGCTCACCACATCTGAATCCACATCATCAGCACTGTCAACAACTGCATTTGGAGACTTAAATTGACGTCTTCTACACCGTGCTCCACAGATGCATTCTTATCTGCGTCTGCTCCCCTTGCAGAATCACTGCCCTATGCCTTACATTGCACTGGTCTCAACTTTGGCTGCTGTGGCGTTGTAACCAACTCTGTCTACCGATCATCCTTTGGCAGTCTTCTACAAATATCATCAATCATGTCTTACTTTGAAGTCAACAACTGCATTAGCACCTACACCATCCCTTTAGAGGAGTGTGCTTTCCTTTCTCCTTTTGACTCTTGCCTCTCATAACTGTATTGTTCAGCCAACTCTTCCTCATCATCATCCATGTACTGAATATTCAACTCCCCTGGGTGGGTTGCCCTTCTTTCTTCCTCTGAGGTTTCTCATTCACTGAAGAATGCCTCCATCTAATCCACATCTAGTTCAATATCCTCATAAAGCCTCAGTAGATGGCCTTGCTTGTCTGGTGAAATTCCTTGCATTAAAAGCTGTTGCTGTTGTAATGGCACTGGGGACATCGTCAACACCAATAGAGCTTTGGTTCTATGCAACCTGGGCGTCAGCATTATCTACTGCCTTTTCGCTGACAAACTCCCTCATGGATGAAAAATCCTTTGTCGTTAGTGTAGGAAACTGGCTCTATATATAATGCACCAACATGAGGTATAGTGTGTATAGAGTCCAGTTGACCCCACAGGTAGACAGAGGTTAAAGTTAGATAGAACCTTACTCTCTATTTGTGGTAGAGTGGTCGAGAAAGGCAGTATCAGAGGACAGTGTTAAGCATTTGATGTACACACTCAGTCAGCAAATGATTTCACACACTCAAGAACTGAACTCTTGGCCAATTGTTTTTGCATAAAAAATATACTGTTTTATTTTAGATCCAAGCAAACCTGACAGATGTAAGCATAAAATACTTTACAGGAATAAGTTACTGATTGTAGAACAGTTTGACCATGCAATGGAAATTGTACTTTGTTTGATTTACAGGGAATGCAGTAGGTCGCAACACTTAGCAAATACAGTACATTGGAATGAATAGGCTTTTTCAGTAAATTGCAGGTAAGTTACTTTTCTCACTACTTTTCTAACTCAGTGCTGGATACCTAGATTCAGCACTGGGACATTTCCTGGAAACAGGTAAGTAAATACATTTTGGTTATTCACAGGTTTTTTAAAGAATATCTTTAGATTTCAAAACTCCACACTTAAGTAGTTTTTTGGAAGAAAAACAGTGCATTGAAATGAATAGGCTTTTTCAGTAAATTGCAGGTAAGTTACTTTGTACATTACTTTTCTTACTCAGGGCTGGATACCTGGATTCAGTACTGGGACATTTCCTGTAAACAGGTGAGTAAATACGTTTTGGTATTTTGTGCAATTTTAAAGAAGATTTTTAGATTTCAAAACTCCACACTTTGAAACGTTTTGGAAGAAAATTGTCAATGTTATCCTTTGGAGGAAAACAAGCATTGGCATAGCCAATAGGTCTCGCCTTTGGGACCTTAGAAGTGTTTAGCAATGCAGTACATTATCCCCCACTGGCATGCCCACAGACTGCGAGCCTTAAATAATATAACGCCACATACCTCGGAAGAGCGCCGAGAAGTATGTTTTTTGCCTCTGCTAGACTCAACCTAAAAATGGCATGTGGGGGAAGGAGAGTGACAGGATGTAGACAGCTTAAAGTTAAGTTATGCTGAGTGCTTATTTGGTTATTGCTAACTTTATTGCGGACAGGATGTTGTGTCTGTCGGCATGAGGATAAAAAGGAACTGAAGTCACCGTGCAAAGGTGGTGTCTATATAGGCCTGTACACATCACACATAGCCACAGGTGCCACCTTCCGACACGCAAGGGGCACTACTTCAAAGTTAGTGTGATGTAATGTTGTAATGCTTCAAAGATTTCTGGATACAGTGTGACACCTTCAGTTACATGCCTCTATCAGAACCAGACTGTCTGATCAGACTTAGCATCTCTAAGAGGAAATCCTCTTCGTTGTAGAGGACGTGCATGTCCTCCTTGTTGAAGATATGGGTCTTATTGGGTATCGAAATCATAGTTCTCCATCTATGGAGCCTGGGTCAAAAGGGGCCTAATGAGGGTCAGCAGGGCTAAAAAAAGCTGCAGAACCATAGGAGAAATAAGGGGAGCCCCTTTGGTGACTGTGGAGGAGTGGAGGTGTGAAAAGGAGGTGCATGGGTGGTGAAGGGGGTGGTGGTGGTATATCGGGGAGATGGCCCGCGCCCTATCTCTATGCTTCTTGGGTTCCGAGAGTGTGAACGGGCTAAGAAGCAAGTTTCTCCTCGAAGACAGGTCTCCACTTCAGAGGCAGAGTCTCAAGCGCTTTCAACAGAGGTGGGTTCACTGGAATCATCCTACTCTGAGAATGAATAAAAAGTCTCTTTTGCATCGCATCCATCTCTTCCTGCAGACTATGGAGGATCATCTGTTCTGAGTCATCAGAGCCAGTCGTCAATAGAGTTTGAGATGGCCTCGGAGTCTAGGGTAGCTTTGGTGCTGGCATCAAAAGGGCCTTCAGCTTAGAATGGAGCTGAGGCATGTGAAAGATCTTGGGGCTCAATATCCGAGGAGGGTCAATGCCCTTGGATGGGAGCTCTGTTGGTTCCAAGGCCTTTGGTAGGTGCCAACTGGAGTCTGCAGGGGACGGACCTCCTAGATGCTTTGATGACTTTGCCACAGGGCTCAATACCCAATCGTCTTGAAGTGGTGCTCTAGCTTTCTGTGAGGTCTCTTCAGCGGATTATTGCATGTGGGTTGCACAGACCATACTCAAGACCCTGGCAGAGGGCTTCATTCAAGGGCTGCTAGTTGAGGAAGTCCTGGTCTGAGCCAATGGAAAATACCAGTTTTTGGCTGGGTGGCAGTTTGTAGGGTGGAATGCCCGAAGGGCCAGTATCCACACCTTCCTCAATATCGAGAGGGGCTTGTTTTCGGAAGATGTTGGGTGCACTGTTGGAGTATTGCGGATGCATTTTCTGATGTGCCCAATGCCTCTCCTGTCAGTATCAGAGGATCTTCTTTAACTAAAAGGTTAAGCAGGCTTCATACACTATGTAGTCATGGTCAGAGGAGAGATAGGACCACGGGTACTTCGCATGGCACTGGGGACAGTTCTGGAAGGGCACCCGTTCCATCACCCTGTGTGCATTCTCTATGAAGATGTCATCAAGGATGAGGGGGAATGTGGCTCACAAGAGAGGCCTGGGGCCCTGGTGGTAGGGATTTGATAAAAGGGTTTCAGCCTCCGAAGGGTGTCATTGAGAAGAGTCTGGATGACAAATTGTCTGCTGTGGGTGTCGAAGCGGACTGTGTGAACCTACAGGAAACATGGCAACACATCGAGTCTTGGAGCCCCGTCGGTACAAGTCTAAAGCAGATGGCGGAAAAAAATATTTAACATGAAGTCGGTGCTCATGTGGATTGCCAACTAAAGGTGGGGTCACATAGCATCCTGTGACTCGAAAGCCTTTGCTTGCAAACATCTGATCCCAACATTAGATGACAGGATTGTGCAAAGCATGTGAATCTACAGCAAGACAAGCTACGAAAATAATGTTTCAGTTAGATTGTTCTCGCTTAAGGTTGAGCATAGCAGTATAAAATATGTTGTTTATCGTTAGGGCGTTTTCTGTGCAACATACCTCTAGTATTGGCTTTGACATTAAGTCTTTAATTTAATTTGTCATGCTTGTTCCTCATTCCTTAGTTGAATTCCTTGTAGTACCTGTTTTTTGTTAGATTCTTTTGAGGAGTGTTATCTGAGGAGTTGTGGTTGCTAGTTTAAGAGTTGAGCATAAAAGGGGCCATTGTGCTTTGCGTGTATTAATACCTGTTGCTGTCTCTTTCCATACAGGTAGTTTATGGGTTGTCTTGCTAGGGTTTACAACATTGGGTTAGGTTCATACGTCTGTTTTTTATGCCATACAAATGCCCGTTAAGTAGATGAGAGGGTGCTTCATTCTTCTATGGGGATTCTGGTGGAGGTCTGAGTACTGCTGTCTATCTTGATACTATGTCCCAAATCAAGCCCTTGGCTCTTTGGACCAACGTGTTCTGCATCCATGTCATCACTGCATTTCAAGATTTCAAGATTGTCATGTATTTTAGGAAAGTCCTATTGATCTATACCCTATTTTTACATACATTGTCCCATCCACACGACAATAACTATTCTAAACAGATGACCTTTTACCTAGTATCTTGCTCCTGTCTCCTCGACACCAGGCTCTAAGTATTCCATCATAATCCCTGTACCTGACGTAGATAAACATGTCCCCCGGCACGGCAGATTTATTCTGTATAAAGGTCACCACCTTTTTTATCCTTGGTCAACAGCCAGCTGTGCATGATCACACGTGTTTGGAAAAGCATTGGTGATTGTTTTCAAAACATTTATGATTGTTTTCAAAACAACCATGGTTGTTTTAAAAACATATTGATTCTAGAAAAAACCCTGGAGTGACCACTTTAGTATAAAAGACTCTCACTCCCCCCTACAAATTAGTGGAGAATTCTTCCAGGCTGAGACGGGGTTCCTGCATGCCGAATCTCTGACACGCAGCAGTCTGACATCCCTTGCAGGTTGTCATCCTCAACTCAGAGATGGGGTCCTCTGTTCTAAACCATCAGGTGAGGAGGCTGGTTCATCCCTAGAGGTTTCTTGGCTACAGATACACATAGCTATACGCATATATACCTACACATAAAGGTTAGGCTAGGTACATTTAGGCAAATTACTTAGGGAGCGCATTTTAGGAATATGCAAGTGCTACTGTTTATATCTGAACAGCTTATGCTTATCTTATTAGCACAATGGTAGAAATGTATCTACTATTTACGATATTGGTACTAGCAATCTCTTTCGTATGCTTCTGTCTCCTGATTGTTGCAGCACAAGGCTATCGCTGGACCAAAAATGTTTTATTGAAACGTACTGACCGCCATCCTCTGTATTTTCTGAGGGAAAGTAAGCACAAATGTCTGAGCAAAACGTACTTTACTGTTTTCCACGATCCCTTGGGAATCAGGGCTATCATGTTCAGTGGTTGCCAGAAACTACCTATACCACTGTAAGATACAGAGGGGTGCTAGTGGCACTGTAGAGCTAGCTGGTCTAATGGCTGACATATCCTGTGGGGGTGTCCGGAAGTGGTTGGGACACCAAGCCATCAGTTTAGGTCATCCAAAACGCGCAGGTCCTGGGCCTAGTGCTTTGCGTGTATTAATACCTGTTACTGTCTCTTTCCATATAGGTAGTTTATGGGTTCTCTTGCTTGGGTTTACAACATTGGGTTAGGTTCATACGTGTTTTTTATGCCATATAAATGTCCGTTAAGTAGATGAGAGAGTGCTTCACTCTTCTATGGTAATTCTGATGGAGGTCTGAGTATTACTGCCTATCTTGATATTATGGGGCCTATTAGGATGGCGGGCGGACTCAGTGTTGGGACCGGCCGCCAGATGTGCGGCAATCCCGCACTGCTAATTAGGATGAGACCGCCACCCTGGTGGTCGCATTCCGCATTTGTGACATTGTGGCGGGTGCTGCTTACAGCAGCAACTGCCACAATGCCAAAGTGCCAAGGTGTATACACAAAAAGAAGTAGCAGCTAGGATGCACTAAAAATAAACTAATTAAACTAATGTACTCAATTATTACAAATGTAATATGTAGAAAGTGTGAAACTGGTAGGGGACTCTGTCAGCCACCTAATACGAATGTAAGCTGAGAGACCTGTATAAATATCCAGACATGTCCATGTCAATAAGACTCATGTTTTCATACTTAACTTTTTAGCTTTTGCCTAAGCTTCACGGGTCGCAGTTACGAATCATTATATATTTTTTATTACAGGATTTTCCTCTCACTTCTTGTTAGGCTCGTATAGCCGTTTAGAGGTATGCAATTTTCACTATTGGGCATTGGTTTCTGTCGTACGCACTTTCTTGTAGCTCAATGTTGCTATGCTGGTTATTTCCACAGCTGTTTGTAAGTTTGGTTCTGTTGGAATATTCATGGCGCCTTGATTTCGGCGTTTTTAGCAGGTACATTATTTTGTTGGCATACTCGCGCAATCAGCACTGCATGATGGGTGATCTCTTTATCGGTGGCTTTTGTTTTACGCACTATCTTCATTTTATGACATGTCATTAAGTTTCATGGCATCTAACAGACTGGCTCTTCTCTCTTTTTTGATAAATAGTGCTGCACGTTGCGTGATTTCTAAATTCTTAGTTTTGCATTATTATTGCTATTATCCTCTTTTCTACTTTTCTTTTCTTTCTGCTGTCAGTTGGAATTTTTTCTTTCCGTTTAGTCAATGCCTTTTAAATCTTCGGCCCTGCTCTCCTCTGAGCCCATTAATATGGTATTATTTAAGAATTCTGTTTACATTCAGTGTTTTAATTACTGAGGCATTAATTGTGACTATTAACGTTCTAGATTCCCCTGACGAAGGGCGCAACATAGCCCGAAATGCATTGGGAATGATGTTTTGCTGAATTGTACTGCTGAGAAAAAGCACCTTCATGTTTTTCTTTTCTGAAGATTATCTGCCATCGACAGAATACAAGCAGATTCTACTACTCGTCTTCATCCACGTTCTGTTAATTTTTGAATGATCCGTTTCATATGGTTGAACTGAAGTTGATCAAGTTCACGATTGCTTTCAATTTTTAAGATATACCAAACAGTTTACATGTAATTTCTTGTACACTTAGGATTAAGTGACGGCATCGCCGCCATGGAAAGGCCAGCCACCGCAATCATCATAATATGGATGGCGGTGCCTGATAGGCACTGCCACCAAATTGTGGCCCAAGTGCACCCGGCCAGCAGTTGGAATGATTGCCAACCGGCGGAAAAGTGGCAGACGCACTTTGCGCCTGCCGTGATACCCCCCGTCTTTATAATATGGCGGGGGTAAATCGGGTTGCGATGGCGGGGGAATCGCCACCGCCGGGCCAGAGATGGCGATCCGTTCGCCATCCTAATCAACCCCTATGTCCCAAATCAAGCCATTGTCTCTTTAGCCCAACAGGTTCTGCATCCATGTCTCAACATGAGAGAATGCTCACCTACTGGAGATGTGCCATCACCCCATCACTGCATTTCAAGATTGCTAGAAAGACTCTCTTCGTCTATTAATTTCCAATGGCTAATTCACTGAAATTTTTTGCAACTTAAGTTTTATGTAGATTAATAAGGGAGCATTTTGTGGCTGTAAATTTCGCATTGTAACTCACACAATCAAAACTGGTTAAATGTCTGCTTGTGGGTATACATTTTCATATTTTCAAATATTAACATGTGTTAACCCCAGCATATTTTCTGTATTCGAAATTTGATTGTTAAGGTTTGTGGGTGTTTAAGGCACATTGCTGTAGGATCTGGGAAACACAAATAAATGTAAATATTTGGGTATTGATGTACCACATGCAGGTAGTTTCCCACCCTGCAAATGCATGCACCGTATTTAATCAAGGCACAGAGTTTTTCCTTGAGAAATATATTTTCTTTATGAAGAAAAATGCATGTGATACTGTATATATGCACATCATTTACTCATGCAGAAAATTCCAATTTGTTAAGTGGGTGCATGCATTCACTTTGAGCATTGTGTATCAGGCTATCATAGGTCTCCTGATGTTTTGTTGGGATTCTTTGTAAAGCATACTATTGTTTAAATGCATACCTGTGTACTTAGTGGAACAACTGTGAAAAATCCAAAGCAGTAGTGGGCATAACAATATATAGGTATTCATTACGCATCTTTAACATACACTTACCAATGTCAATGTATTTAGAATCCAAGGGAGTTCCAATAGAATTACAAAGCACCAGCGCGTACTGAAATAAAAGTAAAAAATGTTACTGAGATTGTTTGTATCAACATTCAGTCCATGTTTATGGTTCTCCAAGGCGAGGTACTTTTTCATATATTTTAGGCTTAAGTCCATCATGTGCAGATTTAAGTAATTTAGTCGCTTTGGGAATTAGCAATGGCAATTTGATAAATAATGTCACCAGTGATTTTATAAGCAGTGCATTGGAATGGGCATTAGGTTTTTCAAGCCACCCTAAATGGCGAATTTCTGTGGTTCAGAGACTCTAGATTGTAACAGCCTTTAAACTAAAGCTTCTGTTTAGGTAGTTTCTATAAGTCTTTAGTCATACATTATTTCTCATCTGATTGGAGAACCAAAACTTTCCTTTAATAAAGTTTTTCACTGATTCACGTATCTTTTTCTAGCTTTCCTTATACATTGATCCGTGGCAACATAAGGGCTAGACCCGCACTGGTCGGATTCCACCAAGCTCTGCGCCCAGTCCCGTGCTCCCTGGACCTACTGTGCACGGCCTTCAGCCACATTCTGCAGGAACTAGGAAGAGAGTGTGGCCTTGGTTTATGCCCTTCTGTCCAGCTTCTTTTTTCCATCAAGTTACAATCCTCCCAGACTCAAATACACAAGCTTTACACAAGTAAGTCAGGCACAGGGTGCAGGGCATCGTCTATGACCAGGTCATGTGCCCCCAAACCTGCTTTTTTCTGCCCTTGGGGGGCACAGGTGCTGGGCATGGGAAAAGAGAGCAGTACATGGCTTTTATCTACATACTGCACCTTGTCCCCACACACTAAAGCATGTTGTGCAAGATCAAAGGCCATTTGTTGTAACAAATGTTTTCTATGTAAAGTTATACCCCTGAAGTACTCTTTTACATACTCATACATTCCTTTCTGAATAAGCCCCAAAATATCTAAAATAGGAATAAAATGTAAGTATTCAGGGAACATTCATATACAATTAGAATTAAGAATGCACTTTTTTTTAAATATGGAGTCAGATGTTTCCATGGTGATTCACAAACGTATGTAAAAGTAAGTAAAGGAGTTCTGCTGTTGTACCGCTTCCTGTATTAAATGATTTTCTGAATTGTCCCCTAGCATATTTTGACAGAAGTTTATTTATTTATTTAGTAACTTTTATTGCCCTTCTGGACCACAAGGCATTAGGGCACTTTTCATGGACCTCACATTTCAATAGCATAAAACATTTGAAACATAGTAATAATAAATTAGGTGAAAATGACAAGAATAACAGATTTCTACTACTAGTGTAATTTTGTAATTTGTAAATCAATTTTTAGTTAATGGGCATTAGTTCAGGAATACATGGACACAAATATTGCATGTGTTTTCTGAAGGTAATAAGGGTGTCAATCAACCTCAAAAGACTGTCCTAAAAGCGACAGCAGTGAAGGACAACTTATTGGTTGTTTATTTATTAATGCCATTTGTAAGATGTTACTGTCACCAGTGCCACTGAGGCATGTGGGTAGGGACAGTTGCTAACATACAGCCATCCAGGGGAAATGGTGGGCAAGGTTTATTTAGGGAAAAGTAATGTCTTTAGAGCTTTTCTAAAGTGTAACAGGGCTTTTGCGGGTCTAAGAGATTGCTGAATCTTGTTCCATAGTTGGGCCGCTTTGAGAAGGCCTGGCCCCCTTGTCTTGCATTCCGAAACGTATTAATGCAGACCAAGTTTGCAGTTCTAGAGAGGAGGTGTCGCCTCAGGGTATTACCCCTTTAGTCTTCTTCTGGTGATGGATATTCAGAATTTTGATATGTCAAGTTACACAGCATTTCAGCCTTGGAAGTCTCTTCGGCCACATCTTATCTGAACAAATCTACTACATAAGAGGACTATTGAATGAGTTCCCCTCATAACAGAGGCATACAGTATATTTGAGCCTATTGCAATAGCTTTCCTGCTGCCTGGGACTTCCTGCAATTCATGAATATATATGTGTCTGATTTGGGTTGGTGGATACGCTGTCACAAATGTGAGAGATAACCAGATTGCTGTATTACCAAAGCACTATCTCCAATGGCACTGTATATGGTGGATGGGGCGTCTGTAACAGAGTATCCATCCACCAAAGGCCCTGTATAGAGGCAGCAGGCCACACTTTTGAGTATAGGAAGGAGACTGGCATCTATGCTTCAGTCTCTCCCAACTCATGGCAATCCCTACTACTCAATAAAAATAGTGTTCTTTACTTTTGGAAATGTAAATATTTCATACATGTGGGTGGAGGCAGCTGACCCAACAAACAGCAATTGAAGGTGAAGCAGGACACATTTTACAAATAGAAGTAATGGCCAGTAGCGTATGTCTCAAATGCTCAAGTTTAAATTTACTCCATGTGGGACTTCCTCATGCTGGTGCCCTTTTCCACCTGGCAGCCCTGAAGGGTCACTTGGCAGCTTACGGAGCTGGATGAAACCACTAAGGGGCCGTCTGCACTCCTCATGACCATGTGAATCCCTAGGATTTCCTCTCACTCTGCATGGATGTAATGCAATAAGGGGTAAAAATCCTTGTAGTAATTTTTCTTAGTAACTTTCCTAGTTTACTCAAACACCTGGGTGCAAACAAATAAATAAATAATACATCAGAGGGATTGTTTTGTCACACACCACAGAAGATAATCCTGTGAATTATTGAGGTGCCCTAGGGGCTGTAAGTGAGAGGACTTGAGACCCTTCCCAGGAGACACCGGGAAGGGCATGGTGGGCTGCCTCCAGCTCCAAGTTAGAATCCCACAAAGACATCCAGCCTCATCACCAGGCCTTGTTAGAAATAAGAGTTGAGAATAAACAAGTATTCCACAAGGTGCAATATTTATGGAGTCTTCGCAGTGGTGATATACAAACAGTTATTGGTGGAATTAAGCCTTTCAACCGAAAGTCTAAATCATGGCTTTTTTCTAACAAATGTACAAAACTGTATTAAAAATGGGATGAGTGCAACAGGATACCATGCATTATGCATGTAAGAGAAATTAAGAAAAAGACCATTTACTTACCTTTGATCCATTTGAATCCATCTCGTTCTCTTCCTGTAAGTTGAAAATATTTATAATAAGTTCATTAGTTATTAAAAAACCCTCAAATATATCAGTTCGACTCTTGTGGTTCAACAGAAACCATGCATTAGCTCCTATTTTCAACTTATTAATAGACATAATTAAATAAGTCAGGTAAGATTTTCCAAACCTTAAGTGCGTAGATCAAAATGACATAGAAAAAGTGTAAAGTCTGCATGAGAATAGTGACTGACAAAACAAGGCTCTCAGGCTGTTTCCCTGCTGATGTATCGGTTATGAATAATTAGCAAATGCTTAATTAATTAGTCTCCTCATCATGTCTACATATTTCTAATGGTTTTCAAATGACTGTTTCTGTTTTAAAAAATACTCAACCTACCACTAGAGACATTATACAGAAATAATAACATCTGTGTTCATTTTGCTTACAATGTTTAGTATTATCAATGTTTAGTACTATCAATAACGTAATCCTATTATTTGGTGCACTCTGCTGTTTAATGTATAGTTAATTCTTACAACTATCATATTTTCCACTTATATCAAAGCATAACATTTCCACAAGAGTCAGGACTTTTTAATCTAACCCACCTGCAGCAAATGTCAGAAATGAATCCTCTTTAACAAAAACAAATATTCTTTCATGACATGATCTCAAATTGTGAGTATTTTCAGAAGCACTTAATGCAAAATCTCCATTAATGCAGGAATCACGCTTATTCATCTAGCAGACATGAGGGGGTCAATTAGAAAGTAAGCGGTGAACTCGAATGCTCAGCAGCAGAGAAATCAGCAGTGGAGCCGGCATCAGTGCTTCCCAAAATACTGACGCACTATTGGAATGCCTGTGATGCATCCTTATCACCTAATTACAGCCATATTGAGTAACTGATTCTATCGCCTCAGGCCGGCTGACAATGGCGGCTTAAGCTGTCATCCCTAGTCTTGTTCTGATGCAATTGACAAGCCAGTGCGTCCCTGTCTGGGCTCATCTAAACCGTCCATTTCTTTTCATTTAATGACGTCTACGGTCACTATCTAAGAGACTTATAGCGCTCTTGCACTGTCCTGATGATGACCTCAGAATAACGGAGATCGAAACGCCGTCGACAACCAGACTAAAATAGATTCCTTTTTATTGTTAAAAAAATCAATCAAGATAGGAGTCATTTGCTTTTTAAAAGTGATGAACTGTTTGTTACTTCATCCATCACACCAGCTGCACCTTCCCTTCACTCAAAAGCACAATCACTATTTCTTGTTGATTACCGTAAAAAAGTTTAAATTGTTTAAGAAATAAAAGAATATCCTTTCACTATGAAATATGTGTGTGTATCCAGTAAAAAAATCTGCACAGACTACTTCTGTATACCGGCTGGCGTAGACTCATTTCCATGTGAACCGCTGTTTTTATAAACACAAACTGGGATATATGCATGTGTTGGAATTAAGTGACCTAAATGTAACCAGGCCCTAAGACATATATTTTTATATTCAGAAATCAGGCCTTTGGAATAGTCTAAAATTCAATGATATTATAATCTGGTTTTGTCCAACACTGACCTTGAAACACTGCATTTAGCGGTCTTCTGAGTCAGCTGAGAATGATGGTTGTGTTATACAATACAGCCACATGGACAAAGTGTTACTACTGTTTAGGTGTCCTAAGCATGAATGAGCATCAACTGTGTTAGTAATAATTTTGGTGTATATTGACTGGTATAAAATTCAATGTCCCTTTAAATTTAATTAGTTGTCATTTTTTATAGTAAACTAACATTAAATTACCTGGGGATGGTTTTCATCAGCCTTAGTTGCCAAAATACAAAAATCTCCACATGTAGTAATGGATATCAAGCTCTTAACATATTTAACATATTTCTCGTTGTTTTTTGTTTCCCAAAATACAACACAGTATTCCGGTCGATCTGGTTTGGTGTAAGCATAAACCACAGTGTTGCAGCAGTATCCCCACTGCGAAAAACAAAAAGCAAAATTGTTAATGACAAGTTAACTTAAGGTATTTGAATCTTCTATATGACTAAGCCAATACTTTTCTTAGGAAATGCAAATACATTATCCTTCAAAAAAAGTTACAGAAAACAAAATGGATATATCATACATGGGGCATAGGAGAATCGTAGAAGGACAAATTGAACCTGCTTTGATGTACCTGCTTTGTTTTATCAAAATTCATCAAAGTCATAGGTATGAACAGGAATGAGTAGTTACTGTTAAAGTCGTTCTATGAGAGCTCCTGTTCAATCAACCATTAACACTTAAGACTTTAATAATGTTGCTTTCAAAATGATGATTATGGTCCAGCTGTGGCCACACATCCACACTCCTAACATGTCTGCATTATGGTGGGAGTGCTAAATAAGCACATAACAAATAATGATGCTAGTATACAATTTGCAAAGTTCTCCTTTATAAGATACTGAAAGGAAATACAATCATCAGTACTTCAATTATTTCATTTTCTATCGTCATGCTGGGAGCCTCATAGCAAATTCAGAAAAAAAGTATGATGTCACACTGTTCACAGAGCATAATAAATATTCAAATAATACTGTATTTAATTGCCATGGAGTTGGTAAATGCTTCAAAGGAGGGTAAGCTCGAAAAGTCCTCTTAAACACTCCATCACAATTCTATTTGACCACAGGGATGCCTTTTCAGAAGTTCTCCTAACTTGTGGTACAGCTGCTAAATAAAGTTTTAAGGACGCATGAGAAAGGTCTGCTCATGCTATGTGTAACAGATAAGGTAGCAAATGTTCTGGTTGAGAAGACATACAGGGAATATTATTGGCTAGATAACAAAGATTTAAAAAATTCCATTTAAATGTATATGTCCTGTCAATTGTCTCCTCTCTAGCTTTCGCTGGGATTTCTTTACAATTCTGTGGTATATCTGAATGTGAATATTCCTCATGGACGAGGAGCCAAATCAATTGGTGTAAGAACTTCAGATCTAGATGAGGTACAAATTGGTTTTTGTGGAATATGATGTTATTCTGATAGAAGTAGCTCTGTGAACCAGTATTGTCCGGGTCATTTCAGGCTTAGTATGATTTGGCATGGCTCCGTCTTGTTCAATGCATCTGGAACCATAGGTATTATAGGAAAAGTATAGGCAAAGATTCCTGACCATGCTATTGGAGATATATTCCCCCTTATCATTGTTGCATCTACAAGCTTGCGTACAGTTGGCATTTTGCAGGATTGAGTGGTTGCGGAGAGATCCGGCTTTGATTTGCACTCACATCTCAAGATGATGTACAGAAGTTGCTGATTTATCTCCTCTTCCTAGTAGTTCTTTATCAATCTGCTCAGGGTGTCTGCTCACTGATGTCTGCACTCAGTAAATGCTCCTTTGTTAGCGTGATGTGATGTTTGCAGGAAGGTGGAGTATTATGTGGTGATGCTGGTTGGGCTACACCAGGGGTACTCATAGTACAGCCCGCGGGCCGCCAGCGGCCCGGCAAGCCTTTCTTGGCGGCCCGCGGACCTTGCAGACATCGTACCGGTGTTTTGTTTTTTTTCAACAGTGTCAGCAAACACAGACTCTGCTCTGTGGGGGCCCGGGGATTCAAGCGATAGTCCGAGTGGAGCTGCTGGGGCGCTAAGAGGTGAAATACAACAAAGCCTCGTTATCATGCAAATGGTCTCTTAAAGACCTGTGAAGTACTCGGGTGGGGCTGTGTGTGTGCCCTGGAAGGGAAGCTGCCTCAGCTGCCACACAAGCGAAGGGGGTGGGGGGGGGGGGTTGGTCGGGTGATAGGTGACAAAGAATGACAAGAGAACAGCAGGGTGTGAGAGTCGGGTAAGGGGACAGAGGGTGACAGAGGGCAGTAGGGACAGACAGAGATAGAGACTAACAGAGACAGGGACAGACAGAGACAGATACGCAGAGACAGGGACAGACAGATAGAGGCAGAGACAGACAGAGAGGCAAAGAGACAGACGGAGAGGGAGACGGAGAGGGAGGGCGACCGAGAGAGAGGGAGACAGACCATAAGCCCCTCTTGTGGCTAAATCAGATGAAGTGTGAAAATCCCAAACTGCTTAGGTGGTCCATTTCCCTACAGGGGATGGACTTCACAGTGGAACATAGACCTGGGACTGACCATGCCAATGCAGATGGACTCTCCAGATATTTCCACTTAGAACATGAAGACTCAACTGGTCAAGGTTAGTTTAATGTCCCTAAGTTTGGGGGGGGGGGTGTAGGAGAGTAGGGTCTGCTTTCTATTTTCACCCCCACTTTTTGCTTTTGCTTTACTGGTTTTCGACTTAGATGTGGCTGTGGGCCTGCTAATCAGACCCACAGCCCTGCTATTCTCTCTCTAAATTAATACTATGTACTTTAGGTGCCTAACCCAATTGGATAGGATCACCTTATTGGCCCCTGTACAGTGTACCTTAGGTACCCAGGGCATAGGTGTACCCTAGGCCTACCAGGGGCTGCAGCATGTATTATGCCACCCCTGGCCTGGCCTTCCATTATGACACAACTGGCTGATCACTCAGCTGGGGCAAGGTCGTGTAATCACCCCTTGCTTAGGTGTAGTATTCCTATACCTACCTTATATATAGACACATGTGTACCTATCAGCCACTCCTATGGCAGGCCTTAACAATCCTGGAGGCAGAGTGCTTGGTAACATGTGAGATAGTGCTCTAGCATGAGCTGGGCCTGTCTGCAGCTTTCGGAACCATGTCCTTATAGCTGTTCTATGATATAGCCTACCATATACTCTTAAAGTGCCTTATAATCTTAAACGGTTATGGTAACTATGGGTTGGCTTTATCAAAACATGTCGTGTAAGGTGTCTAACACTTTGGAATAATACCCCCATCCCATTTCTGGGAATGAGGATATTATCCCTCCCTTCTAGAGGGAGAAGACATGTTGAAACCTACTTACCCGGTTAAAGTTAACCAGAGCCCCAGCATCACAAAATGGATGCTGCTGCCACAACACAAGTCTGACCTCCTGCTGCTGGGAGTGATCCCGGCACGGGAGGCTTGGACAATAGGTTTCCTGCCTTGGGAGGTGCTAGCACCACCCCAGACAGGCCTTAGTGTATTGGGGCAGTGAGGGATGAAAGAAACTAGACACTGCCTGGGGCACACAAGGTGTCCCATGCATAGTCCAGTTCAAACCGGTGCTGGGGCACTCCAGCCCCAGTCCTGGCGCGAAACTGGACAAAGGGAAGGGGGTGTAACCACCCCCCTCCCAGGTCCCACCCATAAGGCGTGACCTAGCAGGCAACCCAGCCCCCCAGATTAGTATAAGTGTGGTAGCTGGGCCCCAGGAGATTAGATTATCCTGAACCTGCAACTTGAACAGAAACTCTGGACCTTCGACATTCGACGAAAGAAGAAGACTGAAGAATCTCCCTTGTGGCCAAGGAGTGGTCACCCTGTGTGAACAGGCACCATCAAGAGACTTACCCTTTGCTTTGCTGAAGTTCTACGAGGGACCGACTGCAGAGCCTGACCAGAGCCTTGACTTCCAGACTTCTCCGACCCTGATCCACATCCACAGCCGAGCTGAGATCTGTGGAGGCGACGAGAGACGTGGGACCGGCTACCTGGGAAAAGTGGCAAGTATCTTCCAGCGCAGCTTCTGAGGCACCCTCGAGGTTGTGCACCGGGGATTGAGAAGCCCCAACCCCAAGCACCATCTGCACCGAAGATCAGCCCCCCACACTCCACGAGTCCTGCGTGGGGCCCTTCTGCATTTTCCTGCTTGCCGCGTCTGTCCGGTTGCTTGCCCGGTGGCTAGTAACCTTTGCGATGACACACCTTCAATTTTCCACTGCTGGTTTGGCTCCTCCAGACTGGCTCCTGCTCCTCTGTAAAAGAGAAGCACCCCAGACCTTCCTGGTCTGCACCAGAAGCAAGTCCTCCATTCTTCGTGGGTTCCGCTTGCCAAGGCTTGGTGAGTCCTAGTTCGACTTTGACGCTGCCGACAGCACGAGCCTTCGTGGGACAGCTCGCCTCCTGGTCCTGGTCGTCCTCGACATCTCCTGGTACCCGTGGCTGCTGCGACAAGCTTCACCTCTTCACCTGCAATCTCCCGACATCGCCTGGTTCCTTCCTGGTTCCACGTGGTCACTGGCTAGTGACCCAGACTCTGTCCCTTCTGCTTGCAGGTATCCTTCCTTCTTGATCCCGGCCTTGGGATCCACCGGACACTCTTCACTGACTGCCTGTCAGCATCTTTCCTTCAGGCATCCATGGGAGTCGACGACGAAACCCGACGCAAGTTCACACCTATGCACCCGCAGCCCGTGGGCTAGGTAACTTGGGTACTCCGGTGCTCATCAGGGTATTGACTATCCTAGTGTCTAGTTCTCAAGTCTCGACTTCCTAGCTACTCCAGAAGTGTCCTAAATCTTATTAATTCTAAACTGTACTATTTCTATCGATTATACGCATTACGCGTGAGTGTTTCCACTCTGCACCTGAATCCCGTGGGCCTCCCACTTCCTAACCTTGGGTAGTATAGTGTAGCCCCAGCGATTCCCTAGGCCTAGGCCTATCCTATTTCCGTGACAGTGGTCCTTATACCACTTACTTAGTATATGGTTTGCGTGGCCCCTAGGGCCTAACTGTATTACTTACCTGTGTGACTTAATGTATGCTTGAATAAGACTGTGTTGTACTTACCTCGAATCTCATAAAGAGTGCTGAGGGTTTGACTAGAATAAATACACTTTATTTTATATATATATCTGTTGTGGTGTCCTTTCATTTGGTATTCAAGGGGTTACAAATGGTATAACAGCTGCCTTCACATGCCATTCAGAGTTTAGCCTAAGACTGCTCTTGTCCATGCTACCACTAGGATAGCTGGTCTATAAGGTTGACTTTACAACCAATCACCATAAGGGTTGTTTGGACTGATACAAGGTGTACACTAGAACTAGTGACATCATATATCAGGCCAACTTCTCACAAGGAGGATAAAAAACAGGGAGAGTAATAGACTGCCCCAAATGAAACGGAGTAACTACTTTAGGCAGGAAAGCAGCCCTGGTCCTAAGTACCATCCTTTCAGCATGTAATGTTAGAAAAGGGGGTTTAGAACTAAGAGCTTGAAGCTCACTCACCCTCCTTGCCGAGGTTATGGCTACAAGAAAGACCGTCTTAAAGGACAACAGCCTCAGAGGACAACAATGCAGAGGCTCAAACGGGGACCCCATCAGAAAAGTTAAAACAAGATTAAGGTCCCACTGTGGCATTACAAAAGGAGTAGGAGGAAACTTGTTTGTAAGGCCCTTGATAAACCTTAGTACAATCGGAGACTTAAATAATGACGGTTGATCAGGAAGACATAGAAAAGCCAATAAGGCCGAAAGATAGCCCTTGACCGTGGCCACAGCACAGCCCTGCTGAGCCAGGGAAAGAGCAAACTGAAGCACATCAGAAAGATGGGCTTTTAAAGGGTCAATGGATCTCTCTCCACACCATTTAACGAACTTAGACCACCTATATGAGTAAATGGACTTGGTGGAGTGTCGCCTGGCAAATAAAATAACATCCACCACATCAGGCGTGAGAGAGAAGGAATTCAGGTTGCCAGGTTGCCCCGTTCAATCTCCAGGCATGAAGGTGTAGGCTCTGGAGGTGGGGGTGTAGAACCTGCCCATCCGACTGCAAGAGGAGGTCTGCCCTCAGAGGGAGACGGAGCGGAGGGCACGAGGAGAGGTGGAGTAGATCTGTATACCACACCCTTCTTGGCCAATCCAGGGCGACCAAAATAACTTGGGCCTGGTCTTGGCGAATCTTCCTCGGAACCCGAGGAATCAAGGGTATGGGAGGAAACGCGTAAAGGAGTTGTGAGCCCCAACTCAACTGAAACGCGTCCCCCAACACCCCCTGCATCGGATACTGGAGACTGCGAAACGACGGGCAGTGCACGTTCTCGCGGGTGGCGAACAGGTCCACCCGACGGGTTCCCCACGTCCGAAAGACGTAACGAACCCCCTCTGGATGGAGCCTCCACTCGTGGTCGGCGGAGAACTGCCGTCTGAGACTGTCCGCATGTACGTTCAGCACCCCGGCCAGATGATTTGCCATCAGACAAATCCGATGGTCCTGAGCCCAGGACCATAGACGCAGAGCCTCTCTGCAGAGACAATGCGACCCCACTCCTCCTGCTTGTTGACATACCACATTGCGGTAGTGTTGTCCGTCAGGACTTGAACCAACTGACCGCGAAGGGAAGGGAGGAAGGTCTTGAGCGCCAAACGAATCGCCCGCAATTCCAGAAGGTTGATGTGAAGCAACCTTTCCTCTGGAGACCAAAGACCCTTGATCTCCAGATCCCCCAGATGCACACCACACCTTATAGTCGATGCATCAGTTATCACTGTGGCCACCGATGGAGGTAGATGGAAGGGCTTTCCTTGAGACAGATTGCCCTCCACGCTCCACCAAGACAGATCCGCTGCAGCTTCTCTGGAGATCCTGATCGACTCCCTGAGATCTCCGTTGTGCTGATACCACTGCCTGCGGAGGCACCACTGGAGCGCCCTCATGTGCCAGCGTGCATGGTTGACCAACAGAATGCAGGAGGCGAACAGACCGAGCAGACGAAAGACCTTCAGAACTGGAACAACCGCTCCATTGTGGAATAAAGGGACCATCTCCTGAATGTCGAGAATTCTTTGAGGTGGAGGAAATGCTCGACACACAGTAGTGTCCAGTACCGCCCCTATGAACAGGTTGCGTTGAGAGGGCACCAGGTGAGATTTGGGCACATTGATCGAAAAACCCAAGTCGAATAACAGCTGAGATGTTACCTGCAGATGATGCTGCACCATCTCTGGGGACTCTGCCTTCAGAAGCCAGTCGTCCAGGTAGGGGAAAAACGGAATCCCCGACCTCCTGAGATGGGCTGCCACCACTGCCATCACCTTCGTGAAGACCCGAGGTGCGGTAGTAAGACCAAACAGGAGGACCGCAAACTGGTAATGTTGCGACCCAACCGTAAAACGGAGATACTTCCTGTGCGACTTCAGGATTGGGACATGGAAGTACGCGTCCTGCAAGTCGAGCGACACCATCCAGTCTCCTTGCTGCAATGCCTGAAGAACCTGCGCAAGGGTCAGCATCCTAAACTTCTCCTGTTTCAGGTAAAAATTCAAGACTCTGAGGTCCAGAATTGGACGCAATCTGCCGTCCTTCTTGGGAATCAGGAAATACCGGGAGTAGCACCCCTGACCCCTTTCCTGCTCTGGAACCACCTCTATCGCACCCTTTTGAAGCAAAGCCAACACCTCCTTCTGCAGAAGAAGTAGATGGTCCTCTGAGCAGTAACCCTGGCAAGGAGGGTAAGGGGGAGGAAACTCACGAAAGGGAAGAGCATACCCAGTCTCCACGAGGTTTAAAACCCAAAGGTCGGTTGTAACAGATCTCAAACCTTGCAGAAAGTGGGACACCCGACCCCCCACAGGTCTTACATGTTCCAGGATGGGGGATCTAGGGCTGCTTCCCTGACGCTTCATTGGGAGCAGAGGAGGTAGAAGATGAAGAGGGTTTGCGGCCAGAACCTCACCGACCTCTTTGTCTCCCTCTATAGGACCTATAGAGGGAATTCTGCTGCTGCTGTTGCTGCTGAGGCTGCCGGAAGGAGCGAAATGAAGACCTCCCAAAACCTCTGAACTTCTTAAGCCCAAATACTTTAGCAGGAGCCTGCAGACCTAAAGACTTCGCCGTCACCCTGCTCTCTTTAAATCTCTGCAAGGCGGAATCAGCCTTTTCACCAAAAAGCCTCTGTCCGTCAAATGGCATATCCACCAATGTGGCCTGAACGTCCGTAGAGAAGCCAGATGAACGAAGCCACGCTTGCCTCCTAGTGGCTATAGATGACCCCATTATCCTTGCCACCGAATCAGCCGTATCAAGCCCTGACTGAATCACCTGCCTTGCAGCAGCCTAAGTGTCCGTGACCACTTCCATAAAGGACGCCTTTTCACCTTCTGGCAACTTAGGGGCTAACGATTTCATTGAGTCCATAGGAGCATGAACATAGCGCCCTAGCAAGCAGATGACATTAGTGGACTTAAGCGCCATGCTCCCAGAAGAAAAGGTATTTTTAGCCCCCTGATCCGCCTTCTTAGACTCCCTATCCGCAGGAGTCTGAGGAAAAGCCTCTGAAGCATGCTTCGAGCAGGACGCCTGTACCACCAGACTTTCTGGAGAAGGGTGTTAAGACAGAAAACCTGGATCCCCAGGTGCCACCCTATATCTTCTCGCCACCTGCCTGGAGACTGCCGGCGAAGAGAGTGGCTGACGCCAGACGTCAATAACTGGCTCCAAAATAGCCTCATTAAAGGGCAGCAAAGGCTCACTGGTCGAGGTAGGCGAGTGTAACACCTCCGTCAGAAGGTTAGGCTTATACTCCGCAGAGGGCAACTGCAAGTCCAGCAACTCTGCGGCCTTCTTTATCACAAGATGGTAAGGATCCAGTTCCTGCGGTGGAGAGGACCTAGAGGAAGAATGCTCCCACTCCGGAGTCGTATCCAGGCCACTAGCCTCCTGAATCCCTTCAAACTCGTCGGAAGATGAATCCACCTCACCTTCCTCCACCTCCACTCTATAACGCTCCTCCTCTAAGACCCTCTGGGCCTCTCTCCTTGAACGGATCCGAGGAGCCGGCGTCGGCGGCGCCGTACGCGGAGTCGGTGGAACCGAACGTGGAGCCGGAGGTGTCGGGGTCGGCGGCGCCGGAGCCGGACGCGGCGCCGAAGGAGGCGGCAACGGCGTCGAGGAAGGCTCCGAAGAAGGTCGATCCAATCGAAGCCGAGATGGATCCCCAGTCGGCGCCGGAAACTGCCACGAAGGCGCCATCGGCAGAAAGGGCATAAACGGGGCCTGAGCATAATGCTGCGGCACTCCCAGAGTATATGCCATTGGACCCACGGGACCAGTAGGTGCGCCGGATGGGAAGGCAGCCCGTTGGAAAATCCCATACATCGCGTCGAATCCGCACCCGGAGTCGGGAACTGCGGATAAGGGAATAATCCCGGATCCGGTTGAGGAGTACCTGGTACCGGAGCCGCAGTGTCCTTAACAGGCGCCGCAGGATCATCCGGCTCTGGAGAAGGCTCTTTTCTTGCTCTTGCTCGGCCTCCGAAGCCGAAGACTCCACTGGAACCGGCGACTGCGCCGGCGTATGCGCCGGCGTATGCGCCGGCGACTGCGCTGGAGACGGCGCCGGGTACCGCTTCGGCGAAGGAGATCCCCATGGAGACTTAGACGGAGAAGGAGACACATCCTTACTTCGACGTCGAGGCGAAGTCGATCTCGACGCCTTGCTCTTCGAAGACCGGCGCCGAGAGGAATGCTTCCTCTTCTTATGATGTTTCTTCGACTTCGAAGAATGCGAAGTCGACGACTCCGGTCTCGAACTTTCCTTCTTCCTACCTCTGTTCTCCTTCTTAGCCTTGTCCATGAAGAGCTTCGCCTCCCTTTCTTTCAAGGCCTTGGGATTCATCCTTCTGCAGCTAGAACAATCTTCCACGTCGTGGTCGGAAGAAAGGCACCACAAGCAATCTTCATGGGGGTCTGTCAATGACATGTGGCCCCCACATTCCCTACAGGGTTTAAAACCAGACTTCCTAGTCGAAGACATGCCAATTTTTTCCAACAGTAACCACCAAACGACTACAAAGTAGCAGGAGGGTGCTAGAAAAACCGTTGCGCGTCCACAGCGCAGAAAAAAGGGAACTGACGTCATCACGCCGACGTGGCTCTCTTATGGCTCCGGTGACGTCATACGGAGTCGCGAGCGGAGCCGATGCATTATGACGTCCACGTCGGCGTAGAGAGCTGGGGAAAAAAAGTTACATGGAATGCTGGCGCAGGGTATATTCACAAGGTGAGGAATCCACTGGCAGATGTATCCATCAGAAAGACAGATTCATTGGTTTAGATCAGGGGTATTCAAACTGGGGGGTGGGCCCCCCTAGAGGGGCCTTACCTGATGCCAGGGGGGCACCAGGCTCTGGTCAAAAGAAGCATCATGCTGATAGCAGTGCTTTGTTTTAAGCTAAAAAGAAATGATCAGCAGTCAGCAACTATGTAATGGGTCATTTTTAAAAGGTTTAACATAACTGTAATGGTTAAGACATACTTAACATTGCAAATTGAATAGAATAATTGTGGAAAACTCTGAGGGGGCCCCCAATTATTTTTATTTATTCTGAGGGGAGTGGGGGTGCAGCATGAAAAAGTTTGAAGATCACTGGTTTAGATGAACACAGTTAATACGGGTGTAAATGAGCAGAGCTGCAGCACTGTGACATCCTTTTTATAGTCAAGCACACATTGTATAAGGTAGCACCACTTTGAAGCCAGAGTGATAAGGGTAGGGCACAAACCAGTATTGGACGAAAACCCTCACTCACCCAGCGGCTCTGGCGTCTTCCGGGTATACTTATATACACGTACCACGTAGATTCAGATGCTCCCGCCGGAGACACATAGGAGAACCCGGTCGGATTTGTAGGTAAGCTTTGGGCACTGAATACCCCCACGCTCTATTTTCTCGCTGGTGCTGAGGCTCTCTGCATTTGTTTACGTAACCTATTGAGAACTAGGATTTGCCCGGCTTACCTGCCTACCGTCTCATGGCTAGCACGAGTATCTCGTTTTACGAGTACCTCTTGTTCCCGCTTTCATGTTTTTTGGGGAAAGTCGGAACTCATTGAGACTGTACTTTAATGATGTTATTTAGTCAAATGAGCCTCATATATATGCTAGTGTTTGTGTCGGGTCCTCTGACCGATAGCCTAACAAGCATTGAGTGATTCGAACGACATGAGTTTAGATTAAGGGAATGATCACCTTTTGGTCTGCACTTTATTTTAAATCTATTTTTCTATAGACGGCCAGAATTATCCTCATGAGAATTGGTCACTATGATGTATCTTTAGATCTTTGTAACATTGTCATGTTGTTGCTCCCTTCTATGTTTACACTTAGAGTGTTCTGGGTTTTAGGCTGGACCATACAATCATCTTTACAATCATTTTTACTCGGCTCTTGCCTACTTGTTTTTGTCCCATTAACAGAAACCGACAGAGGTGAGTGTCTCTGATGACGGTTGAGTGGGAGGACACTGACAATATATAGGTAAGAGCTGTGTTTCATACAATCGAAGACACAGATTGTATTATTCTTCATGGCACAACATTAATACAATGAGTGATGACTCACTTTTATTATTTTTTTATTATTATTGTTTTGCAGAGCCCCTTGACTACCAACTAAAAGAGGATTGACAGGATTGGTCAAGTATTGTGGCTTTGACAATGAATATTTATTATTATTCTTACATATATATCTTTTTGCACTTTCTTAGCAGAGTGACTTAGGTCTATAGGTCCTGAAGAAAGCCAAGAACTTAGCTGTCATTTATGGCTGAAACATGTTGACCGTAGTAGAATAAGGGTATATATATTTAACCCTCTTTTCACTTGCTTTTTAAACACTACCACTTTTTGGGAAGAAGAATAAAAATTGGTGCCCCAGAGTAGGTAGTTTTTAATCACCACTTTACTATTTTTTGCACTCTGCCCCTCCTTACCTTTGAATTGGGAGATTCTATACGTGCTTTGCACTCCAGCTCCTTCCCATTAGGGGTTAAGTTGTAGCCCACATGGGGTACCTTTTGGTCCCCATGTGTTGGAGGAACCCAATGATGAAGCATGTCACACTCGGGTGAGTGAGGGTTTTCGTCCAATACTGGTTTGTGCCCTACCCTTATCACTCTGGCTTCAAAGTGGTGCTACCTTATACAATGTGTGTTTGACGATTCTTTGGTAGAAGTATTTGGTGGCATTATTCTACCTCTGACCCTTGTGTGTGAGATACACATCCTTTTTATAGCCAGCCTACAAGCCAGAGGTAGAAACAGCTTTGAAATAATGATTCTTCTTGTGGGTAAAAGAGATACTCAGAGGACAGTCTCTCTGGAGATCTTTGTTCTTTAAACGTTTGTGGACCAAAGGTGACCAAGCTAGACTGAGAACTAATTTGGGAGATGGTTCTGTTAAGATCTGAATCAGGTGAATTTAGTGCCTAGATGACATATATTTGTTTCACTAGATACAAGAATATCCAGTGGGAGAATTTATACCAGCCAAAAAACTACATTTAACTAATGTTTAAAGGAATGTGTTTTGATGTTTGTCTCCACTTGATGGCAAATAAGGGGCATTATGATTGGCGTATAAGATCACTGTATTTCAGCAGGACATTGTGTTTCCAATCTTGTACTTTCCTTTAACAAATCACTGCAGGTGCATTAATCATATTGCTTTACAGAAAGAATCCATATACTACACAATCTCAAAAATTGTGCATGTGATGCATCTGCATCACTTGCACAAGAGTCAGCCCAGACTGTGGCTTTTAAAGTGCCCATGACTAACAGCAGTTTGAAACAAAACTAGTTGAATGGGCGTGCTTCCTACACCCTATTATTTGTCCTAATACAGCATAATTTTCACAGTCCCTGTCACTGGGGGTACAGATGTTTAGTCGTCGTGTCTATTGATGATTCCAACAATCACAGCACAGTCTGTGAGAGGTGAGTTGTGGAGGCTATTCTGGTATGTTAATAAAAAAAAATCTTTATAATATAGTAAGGCACGGACGGACACATCGAGACATTATTATTTAAAGAGCCTGATTACTGTGTCATTATGAATTAGAGCCTGATTACTGTGTCATTATGAATTCGCGTTTAAAAATCTGACACCGACTCCTTGAGTAAGAATTAATTTCTCAACCAAACCACCCCTGGAAAGTGCAGAGTACTTGACAACAGTATCCAATGCCCTTGGACACTAGTAGGGAGCGACCATCACAATCAAGGATTCTAACCTGCAACCTCTGGCTGTCCAAGGACCAGAGAAAAAGGTCAGACAATGTATTTATATAACACTACCATGCCACATCTTTGTCTCTTTCAAATTCCCTGTAAACTAATATAAAGTGGTGACAAATATATTTGGAATGTCATGTACTGCAGGTGTTCCCCTTGATTGGTACATTTCTTTATAAGGAGTAGCGGTAGGATGTCAGTGCTAAATTCACAGTTATGTCACTTTCAGAATTCAATTCCACATTCAATCAGAGAAACTTTTTCACAGGCACTACCAATGCCTGTTGCACTAAAGGAAGCGAGAACGCAAAAAATTATCAGTGGGATGTGGGTTTTAACGTCACATACTAGTCATCTCAATTGCAGTCTGGCTGCTTTCAGGAGGTAAATCAGAACTTGCCCTGCACCCCAAAGAGCAGGCTTCTCCAAGGGCTGTTGCTGGGGAGGATATCATGGCTACCAGCCTTGCAAAGACGTTCAATGCCACATACAAAAATGTAGCACTAACAAAATCCAGGTCAGCTGCTCACAGGCAGAAAGTAATTTTACATGATTTCACATTCTATGACACCTACCTTGTAATCAGGTCTAATATTTGCAAAATATATGAAAGAATCAACAGCTAGGCCAACTCGTAGTCCTCCTCCTTCCCAAGATATTGCCGCCATCTGTTTTCCAGGAACTTTCAGAGTACGGAGATGCTGGAAAATTAAATATTTTGTGTTAGTTCACTCGCTAGAGACATTGAAGACATCAACTAAAGAAAAGAAGTGGAACATGCAGCAGTCCTTTCAAACAATTTATTTTTAACAGCAGTGGAACCTAACTACTGAAAAAGACGTACAGTGTTAAACAGTCTTTTTTGTTGTTGAAATATTTTTATTTTTATTTTGTTATAACAAGAAAATAACATGAAAAACAAATCATGAATACTTGACATATAATATTGGATAATCCATCGTAGTTTCGTCTGGTATACGTTCACAGTAAATTTCCATTACAAGGCATTACATTTAATGACACAAAAGAACCAGTGTTGTATGGAGCATAGAATAGAGTCACAAACTTTCTGTGTGGCATCAGTAGAAACATAGAATACATCATTCAAGGGTCTTCCAATCCCCTTCGTGGCGGTGCTCCCCCTCCCTCCGTTTCCCCTTCCAATTCTAAGCCGTAGTATTTCATCCATGGTGCCCATATTTTCATAAATTTCCGAGGGCAGCCCCTAACTTTATATGTTACCTGTTCTGCCACCATGTATAAGTCTAAGCATGTCCTCCATTCTTTTAGTGTGGGTACTTGTTGTGCCCCCCAGTGTTTCGGTATATCACGCTTGGCCACCACCAATCCCAAGTTAGCTAAAATTAATTTTCATTGTGGGAAGTCTACGTCTGTTGAAATACCTAGCAGAAGATATTTTGGCTCCATTTCAAGTTGAATGTCAAGGATGTTATTGAGCTCACCCACAATCCTTCCCCAGTATACCTGGATTTCTGTGCATTCCTATAAAGTATGGATAAAAGTGCATCCACCCCATGACATCTAAGACATTTTGGATTTTCCGCTCTCCCTATTTTATGAAGTCGGACTCTGTCGAAGTATGTACGATGCAGAATTTTGTATTGGATGAGGCGTAACCTAAGTTTGATCGCCACCTCCCGTGGATGCATAAGAGCAGCCTCCCAGTCTATATCTTCTAATACTCACGTGGTCTTTTCCCACTTAGTTCGCAGCGGACCAAGCTTCTCCGACATATTATTGAGTAGTGTTTTGTAAGTATACGAAACAGCTTTAGCCAGAATCTCCTCCTGCAAGAGGCGACCATCTAGCGAGGCATATTCTGGTAGTGTCTCCCCTTCCAATCCCTACGCTATCCATGCATGTTTCAACCGGAGGTATGCATAGACCTGTGTATCATGGAGTTGGTACCTATCTTTGAGTGTTTCAAAGCAGGCTAGCTGTCAGACTCCCCCACAGAGTTACCTGTGTCTTGCGGAGAGATCTCGCAGAGGCGACATGGGCTATCGTCCCCACACACACCTCATTCTTAGTTGAACGGTCAACAAACTAGGATAGAAGGGGGGGCAGGGATGGTAGCTAGTGATCTGGGTGATGTCGGGGTGGAGTAGCGGGCGTCCCTCTGATGTCAAGGATAGGGAAACGCCAACTGGACCGGAAAACAAAAGGAGACCCGTTACCATCAACAGTGGCCACCTGTGACCGTACACATGCAAACACACATGCGTGAGCCAAGGAGTACCTCAGTGTATTTTCCTGAAGGTCTGCTACCATCAAAAAGGAAAGGAACTGTAGTCTTGCGAGGAGTGAACGCTCCTGCGCTTTTCAACATACGTCACTGGCAAAGTCAACAAGCGCTCTAGCACAGTATAGATCAACCAAGGACAAAATCAGAAAGCGCTCCAGCGCGGTATAAACAAATGAGGACAAAATCAGCAAGCGCTCCAGCGCGGTATAAATAACTGAGGACAAAATCAGCAAGCGCTCCAGCACAGTATAAATAACTGAGGACAAAATCAGCAAGTGCTCCAGCGCAGGAAAAAATCAACCAGGGACAAAAATCAGCAAGCGCTTTATCGCGGAATAAACAACTGAGGGAAAAATCAGTAAGCGCTCCAGCGCTGTACTAAACAACTACGGGCAAGCAGTAAGCGCTCCAGCGCGTGGTCGACAGGTACTCACGGTAAATGCAGCTAGTGTTCCACAGCGCCTTGCTATGACGTGGCAGGGCTTGGTCGCACCAACGCGGCAGCAAAGCTCACTGTCTCTCGCTCTTGCGATACTCACTCCAAATAGACGCTACAAGCACTCCAGCGGCAGAGGCGGTGACAGTTTTGTGCTTCAGCGTTTCAGCGCGGGTGTCGAGTACCTGAATCAGGGTCCAGAGGCAGCGTTTCCGTGTAGAACATCAGGACAGGCATCGGGAACGTTAATCCGAAGCGCCGTACCCGGGGGAAAGCCGCAGCTGATAAGCGGTTTCCCCCAGAAGCGCTGATGACGTCCCGCTATTTCCGGCGAGAGACTGGACCGCTCATGGCAGGCACCGGAAGTGGGTATGTCGCGTCTCACTCGCGCAACCCTGACGCGCACAGGCACACAACCCTGACGCGCACAGGCAAACAGGTCAGTCGGACCATGACACTAGCTCTCCCCTCTCTAAGAGATCTCCTACCTTGGAAATGCCTATGAGGTCCCATTTTTTAAAACCACGAAGCTTCCCAATCTCAGGCAGTCTGATGCCTTCCCATAATGGGGTCTCTCTGGTATGTTTCTTGTCCCAATGCATTTGCCTTTCTGCACTTTTCCACGCCTCCAGCGATCTCTGGGTTGCTGGAAGTAGTTGACTATTGCCCTTACCTCCATATAGATAATGGAGGTATGTATGTGGTCCAAATTGTAGTCTTTCCAGCCTATAAGCCGAATCGTCTCTTCTTCTATGAATCCAGTCATTAATGACAATAAGATGGGATGCCCTGTAGTATGCCCTAACGTCATGGAGGGCTAGGCCCCTGCTGTATTGACCCCTCTGCAAGGTTCGGAGTGCCACCCGTGGGGAGGCTCCAACCCATAAAAGCAAGCGCAGTTCACTATCTATTTGGTTGAACAATGTGTCTGGAACTTTACAGTAGGTATTTTGCAGCACAGAGAGCAACTGAGGAAGCGTAATCATTTTATACATAGCTGCCCGCCCAATGAAGGTGAGGGGAAGATTGCGCCATCTCTTGACGTCATCCTGAAAGTTAAGAAAAACTCTTGACATTACATTTTATGTTCTCAGTTACATTCATGGTGATAGAGACCAAGGTATGTGAACCCCTCCAATTACCAAGATAAACATTTGGGGTATAACTGAGGCTCTGGCCTCCCAGTGATTGGGTAGAGGGTCGATTTATTCCAATTGATTTCATATCCAGAATGTCTCCCATATAGCTAAAAAATCTGTAGGATTTGAGGGAGAGTCACGCTCGGGTAGGTGACATACAGTAAAATATCATCTGCATATAAAGATATGTGTTCTTCATCAAGCTGCCTAGCATCATCCACAAACCCACCTAACCCAGGGGAGCACCGGATGACGCAGGCAAGAGGCTCCAGGATGAGGGCAAAACGTAATGGGGAAAGGGGGCAACCCTGTCTAGTACCCCTGTTAATTGGCCAGGTATGTGATAAGGCCCCGTTGACTCCGACTCTGGCTTCGGGTTTCGTGTATAACAGTCCAATCCAAGCTAGGAAGCCCGGACCAAACCCGAATTTCTTCAAAACGTGTATCATAAAAGGCCAATGAACCGTATCAAACGCCTTTTCAGCATCTAGGGAGAGGAGTAAATGTGCACTCTCCCGATCTTGAACGGTGTCCATCCAATTGGCCACCCTTCGTAGATTGTAGCGCGTGGCGTGCTTTGGCATAAAGTCGGACTGGTCATCGTGAATTAGCACGGTAATTACTTTTGTGAGGCGTGTGGCGAGAACAGTAGCTAAGATTTTAGTTTCAATATTTAACAATGATATGAGGTGATAAGATCCACAGTCATCTGGTGGCTTCCCAACCTTATGTATCACTACCACTGTTGCTACTCTGAGATCGGCAGGTAGCAGTTCAGCATCTCTGGATTCTGTAAACAACGTTAGTAGACGTGGCGCTAGAAGAGTGTTCTGTTTTTTGAAGAATTCTTCTTGGAGGCCGTTGGGACCCGGCGTTTTCCCCAGTTTTAATCTATTGATGGCTTCTGTTATTTCTTCCAGTGTAATGTCTACGTCCAGAGCCTCTCTCTCCTCTGGGGGAAGACAGGGGAGCTCTATATCTTCAAGGTATTCGGTTATTTGCGCTTCACTAACACTTACTTGGGCCGCATAAAGTATTGTATAGTATCAGGCAAAGGCCTCGGATATGTCTTGTGGTGTGGTGTAGTGTCTGCCTGCTTCCCTAATGGACGCGACCCATCTAGAGTCTTGTTCCTTCCTACCCAGCCATGCCAATAGTTTACCCGTTCTGTCCCCAGTTTATATAGACGTTGTTGTAAAGCAAGCTGGTGTGTCTGCACTTCTATCGTGGCCAATGCTTGGTACTCTCTTCTAGTAATATCAATCTGACGGAGTGTGTGCGTATCTAATGTAGGGGCCCGCTGTTCTCAAGCTCTAGCAGCCTGATTTCTAATGTCAGGAGCTCCTGAAGCTCGCATCTTTTGTGGTAGGCAATGATATGTTGTGCTCTATCTCGTAGCACAGTTTTAAAGACTTCCCAGAGCGTAATGGCCGATTGAACCGAGCTCTAATTTTCTCTAAAATAAAGTTCCACTTATACTCTAAGTTCTTTGGCTACTTGATGGTCTTTCAGGGCCCACGCATTCAGCTTCCAGGAGGAATTATGTCTGCTCTTCCATTTCCCTACTTTCAAATAGAGTGGTGAATGATCTGAGATACCTCTAGCCAAATATTCTACCTCTTCTATATGATCAACCTCTCCAGCTGGGGCAAAAAGATAATTCAGCCTTGAGAACACCCTATGTGCTCCAGAAAAGTACGAGTACGCACGTCTGGACGGGTGGCGACTTCTCCATAAGTCAGTTAACCCAAAAGTCTCCTGGAATTTTGCTAGCGTAGTGAGCTCCCTTGACCCCGCACGCATGAGCGTGCGGTCCAAGGTAGGAGTGCATACGTCATTGAAATCGCCTCCAATAATATGTGTGGCAGGGCCTGCTTGTAAAAGGATTCAACTACCATATCTAACGTGCATTGTTGAAGACGTGGGGGGGGGCGTACACACTGATGAGTAACCATGAGGCATGATTCCAAACACCCTGGACCGCTACATAAGTATCCTCTGGATCCTCCCATTTTTGATTAACCCTGAAAGGGGGAGAATTTGCGTGCGAGAATCGCCACTCCTCTGGAACCTCGGGTGAAGCCTGCATGTGCAAGTGTGGTGTATTGTCCCCTGCCGAGAAACAAGCAGTGTGGACCCATAAGGTGAGTTTCCTGCAGTAGTACAAAGACCGGTTTAAGTATCTTGAGATAGTTGGACACATCCCACGTTTGATCTAATTCCCTAACCCATTGACGTTTCACGTCAGTAATGTGTAGTCTTCTCTAGCCATGTGAGAGGCAAGCGTAACCTAACTATTGCCCACCACGCTCTCTGAGGAGTGGGATCGCCGTATCTTTTCTGATCCAATTGTATGCTCTGATGTTGTATGTCATCCATTGCTAAGACATCTGACCGCAATGCAGATCCAAAACAGTACCCAGACGTATCAGTATTGATGTGAACAAACCAAACCAACCTAAACAACGACCCCCTTAACCAACATATCGGAGAAAAGATTACAGTGTTTCTCATATCTCCCTCCCCACACTCTGTAGGCGCACCCAAAGCCCCCAACTTCGTCAACATGACAATACTGGTGCAGGAAACCATTCATAGGTCTGTACCCCACCCTCCTCCCTTTATTCACACAACCAAAAACGTATTGTAAGAGTAACAACCCACTGTATACTTCCCTCTTGTCTAGCTAGAGTCCAAAGTGTCTGCCAAATCACTGAGGTTCTACAGGGTCTCCTTAAGGGCGCCCGGCACCAGAGCATCATTCCTCCTCACCACTGTGATGAAGCTCAATATTAAACAGTCCTGCCCATGCGCGGGATCCAAAGCACTTTTAATTTACATTTCCTTTAGAAAAACCAATATAAAACAATAAGGAATAATTTTGTCTTTTTTTAAATTCGATTTTCATGAAATAAACAGTCACCCTTTAGGAAAGAAAAGTGATAACAATAAAAATAACTTTCACAAACCTTTTTTAGAAGGAAAAAGTTAAGGAAATAGGGAGAATGTAGGTAGATAGGCTACAGTTTATATAGTCTGGTTATCTGATTATTTAAAGAAGCACATCCCTCTGCAATCCCATAACACCTATCAGTGGGAGTAGATCAGTTTCAATTTTACAGATGCTTAGGATCCTGAACAGAAAAGAGCCACTTTTTTGTTCTTTTCCATGGGGAGGAAAGAAGGTTGCTTATGACGGTGATGAAGACTACCATGGAGGAGAACTAGGATTTCAAACACTACCTTTTACATCTCATTCAGGTAGTGCGGAACAGAAGAAGCTTTCTTTCACAAAGAACAACAGCGCTGTTGTGGTCCAAAATGGTATAAAAGCAATAAAAATACCAAAGATATGAAATATGATGATATATGAATCTTTTTTAGTCATAACTAGCCAATAAGGGCAGTGCTGAGTGCTCCAGGACTTCTGCAGAGGATCCGAAAAACAGAACTAACCTAACTGACACTTATAGGGTATGATTGGATACTGATGGGATACTGGCGAAGTGTACTTCTTGAAAGAAGTAGCACCAGTATTACAGGCTCCAACGGTGGCAGCCTTATATTTTCAATTCCTCCATTATAAAAAGGTTTGTGAAATAGTTTTTTGAGGTTTCTAAGTCAATAGCACTGCCTTTTTTCTTATAGTTGGTTGTTATTTTGAAAGAAAAATGGATTAAATGTGGCTTCTAGCACCAATCACTCAATCCAGTAGAAGACACTAGAATAGAACATCAGACATGGGTCTAATGGAGTGCAGCTAGGTGCCACTGGAACCAAGCTACATCCGATTATCAAGCCCCAATCAGGGCGAAGCCAGTCTTGGGTTGCTTGTGTTCCGGTTCAAGGAGGGCCTGGCCTGGCAGTTTAGTGACCTATCTATTCCTACTGGAGCAGGGTCGAGAATGATTTGCACATTGCTGGGTTCAAACTGAGGTGGCACGGTGGGTAAAAGAATAATGGGTTGGAATGCTACCCCGTGCATGTGGTTGGGCTTATTGCGAGCATTCCTTAATTCACAATTGGTGTTTGATGTAATGGCATAAGTGCCCAAGGATATGCCCAGTCGTGGGTCCCATGCTCACTATGCCCCTGGAACCAAGCCACACCTGACTGATGAGCCCCAATCAGGGGAAAAGCCAGCCTTGGGTTGCTTGTGTTCGGTTTAGGGAGGGCCTGGCAACTAAGACTGGACTGTTCCTATTCGAGCAGGGTTCAGCTGATTCGCCTGTGGCTGGGTCCAAACTGAGGTGGCATTGTGGGCAAAAAAACAATAGGTTGGAAAGCTACCTGAGCAATTGCCAAAGATTATACATATTGCAAGCATTCCTCCCATCGCCTTTTGTGTGCTTTAAGCAATTTGCACCTTCAATCAATCAATCAATCGATAAAAAAACATTTGTAAAGTGCACTACTCACCCGTGGGGGACTCAAGGCGCGGGGGGGGGGGGGGGGGAGGGGAGGGATGCTGCTACTGCCCGAATAGATAGGACTTCTGAAGGTTAGCAGGTCCTGGGTTTGCCGTAGGAGGGTGGGAAGGGTGTTCCAGGTCTTGGAGGCGAGGTGGAAGAACGATCTACCGCCGGAGGTCGCTCTTCCGATGCGGGGGACGGTGGCAAGGGCGAGGTCGGCAGAGCCGGCGGTTGGGGGTGTAGAAGGTGTCGTCTGTTGAGGTATGCTGGTTCGGTGTTGTGGAGTGCCTTGTGTGCGTGGGTGAGGAGCTTGAAGGTGATCCTCTTGTTGACGGGGAGCCAGTGCAGGTCTCTCAGGTGGGGTGTGATGTGGCTGCAGCGAGGGATGTCGAGGATCAGGCGTGCAGAGGCGTTCTGGATGCAATGAAGTTGTTTCAGGAGTTTGACCGAGGCTCCTGCGCAGAGGGCGTTTCCGTAGTCCAACCTGCTGCTGACGAGGGCCTGGGTGACCGTTCTTGTTTCGGTGGGGATCCACCTGTAGACCTTGCAGAGCATGCGGAGGGTGTTGAAGCAGGAGGACGAGATGGCATTGTCCTGCTTTGTCATGGAGAGAGTAGAGTCGAGGATGAACCCCAGGTTGCGTGTGTGGTCGGTGGGTGTTGGTGCTGTTTCCAGTGCGGTCGGCCACCTGGAGTCGTCCCAGGCCGAGGGGGTGCAGCCGAGGATGAGGACTTCTGTCTTGTCCAAGTTTAGCTTCAGACGGCTGTTCTTCATCCACTCGGCGACGGCTTTCATTCCTTCGTGGAGGTTGGTTTTGGCTGTGAAGGGGTCCTTGGTGAGGGAGAGGATCAGCTGGTGTCGTCGGCGTAGGAGATTGTGTTGAGGTCGGGCGACGTGGGCGAGCGGTCTCATGTAGATGTTGAACAATGTCGGGCTGAGGGATGAGCCCTGGGGTACACCGCAGATGATCTCGGTGGCTTCGGAGTGGAAAGGGGGGAGGCGGACGCTCTGGGTTCTGCCGGAGAGGAAGGAGGTGGTCCAGTCCAGAGCCTTGTCTCGGATCCCAGCATCATGGAGGTGTGTGCGTAGGGTGTGGTGGCAGACAGTGTCGAAGGAGGCTGACAGGTCCAGGAGGATGACGGCCGTGGTTTCGCCGTTCTCCAGCAAGGCCCTGATGTCATCGGTGGCAGCGATGAGGGCAGTTTCGGTGCTGTGGTTGCTGCGGAACCCGGACTGGGACGGGTCCAGGATGCTGTTCTCCTCGAGGTAGCGGGTCAGTTGTCTGTTGACGGTCTTCTCGATGACCTTCGCCGGGAACGTGAGCAGGGAGATGGGCCCGGAAGTTCTTGAGGTCCTTAGGGTCAGCCTTGGGTTTTTTGAGCAAGGCGTTCATCTCGGTGTGCTTCCAGCTCTCTGGGAAGGTTGCTATCTCGAAGGAGATGTTGATGGCTTTCCGGAGATGGGATTTGTTCAAGGTTTCAGGAAAGCTTGCATTTGTTTTTTTTCCCACTTTTTGACCTACCAGATATTAAATAATTATCTGTCAAAGCCATGTGTTGCCTCTACTGACTGCACTTTCCATCGCATGACGGGAAAATGTAATTATTGGTTCTTGTTAGGTAATTTTGGATTGCGCCAGTGAAAAGTGTTTCCTTTCTGGAAACATCCTGGTCAGGGTCCTTCAGATTTATTTTTTGTGCGGACAATTACAGTGTCAGCCGGTGGTACGGTCATTTTCTTTTCATCCTACTACTCTTGACCTGCGTGTCTAGGTTCACCTAACTTTGCCTTTTGCTTCCATTTTAAACAGTCAACAAGACGGATAAGTTACTTACCTGTAATCCTAGTTCTCTTCCACTCAAAGTCATAAGCATGACAACATGAATGTGGCATGAGTTCTGCTATTTGTATTTGGGATTAAATGGAAGAAATGACGCCGTGGTTTAGGAGGAAGAGAAAAGGAAACTCATAAGGCTTTTTCTATTGCTCTCACTCCTACTTCCTTATTTTATCACTTGCATCATACCTTTAATCGTGGAGGTGCTATTGCCTTAATCCCTGTGGTGCGAGGGATGGGTCAAAGGAGGTAGTATCTCGTGAGTGCCCTTTTACAGCAGAGAAATCTTATTTTTTTTGTTTAAAAAGGGAACAAGAGAGTGCCTATTTCCGAGTTCAGTTCATCTCAAACAGCAAACACTGATCATGTAGGCAGAAACATGAATATTACTGATAAGTCATTTCAGCATGATGTAATACCTTCATATTAGGAAGAAATGTCCTACGAAAAACTACAATAGAAATTTCTTTGACTGGGACTTAGCGCACAGATGTGTTCATACGAAATTCACTCTTGTGACTGCCTGCATTCCTTCAGGCGGACAAGAGAGCCTATGTTAAAGAAAAATACAGTTAAAAAGACGTGTCCTGGCTTTAGAAGTACAGAGTACATTTACCTCTCCGAACGGTGTGTAGAACTGCACTGTATTCACATCTTTATCCATGGTGGAAGCCTTCTGAGAACCCGCCACAGCCAAAACACTCCCACTACAGTTCCACTGAATGCTCACTACATTCATGCCAGTGTCAATCAGAATGGGATCTACAGGGAAAATGCATAGAAGAAGGTTGTGAACAACTAACTAATTCAAACAAAACACCGTTGAAGTGAGCAAAATGCACACAAGCCAGAGGAAGAGCTCCTTGAAATGCAACTTCGAGGAGATTCATAGGAAAATTTTAGAGAAATTTTGGTGAATTTTCTTAGGCTAGTAAAAAAGTGAATCAGAGTGCGAGGCAGATTGAGATGTACAAATTCTAAAATGGTGCAATAATGGAGTCACAATATCCTTTTGCAAGCATTGTACCAAAGTGAGGCGATCTGTTACACCACAATCACACATATAAAAGTGATGCGAGAGGTGAGCAAAACAGATGATGCTATAAAACATTTTTAAACATCCTACCCCAAAACCATACCTTACATAAAAATTCACATGCAAGGTTAAACACTTGCTAAAGTGCGAAGATATAAAGTTTAGTTTTAGGTGCTCCCAGTAGGCACTTTGAGGTAAATAATGTAATCTTAACATTAAAGGAGTTAACAAGGTTGCTCCCGGGCCACCAAAGAACACAAATTCCATTTCCAATTTTCTGTCAGAGGCAGGCGGATAGTGGGAGCTTACTCACATAGCTCACACCCTCCCTAAGCAGCTCTTCGTAGCAACTCTAACTAAAGTTGTTCCTCCTTGACATCTACTGCTGCCATCACTTCAGTATAATAGGTGAAACAAAAGACTCTACCATGCCCACACTAACGGCACACAACTTTACCATCATTAACAGGCTAAAACTATACCTGGCATTGAAAACGTGTCTGACACCTCTTACATTTTAGATACCTAAGATATTCCTCAAACTCAATGGATGCAAAACAGAGCATCTAATCTTCAACTCCAAATGCATCAACAATTGTCCCCTCAGCTCCATCCACTCAAAGTAGGTATGTCACGTATGCACTGTTGCAGTTTAAAAAGGCAAGGATTTATCATTAACTCCTGAGTGGTCTCCCATCTCCAGATTAGCTTTGTGGTCAGCACATCCCACCACCACTACTGCTGCCTATTCAGAGCCATCTATTTAGAATAATTTTAAGTCTCCTCTTCCCTAGTCACGCACCGTCATTTTCCTCCCAGCTGTAATGAGGACCACCTTCAATTCAAGATTCAGTTATGCTAACTTAATGTATGTCACTATACTTATATAAAAATAAAACATCCAAGTCATTTGAAACTCTGTGGCAAAACTAGCAGCTAGAAAGAAGCACTGGGACTCAATCTGTCCAATATTGAGATACCTACGCTATCTTATCATCACTACCTGCTTCTTTTTCAGGGTACCCTGTCTTCCTCACAAACACTGCCAAGGAAATATATCAATGCCAGAAAGTGATACAAAATAACAGCACTTATCTGATAACTCAGCCTTTACATCATGCGAATTAGCTGCAGGTCAAAGGGATGCAGGCAAAGTTTTACGTAATAAGTTACTCATCTTGGAGAAATGTCAGAAATTCGCCAATTTAAATTTGCTCGAAAAACCATGCTTTTTAATAAGGTATTGCCCGAGATTAACATCTCTTCTGTCAGTATCTTGTCTCTTGGTTCTTTTCCATTTCCTGTAGCTCAGGTGCTGTGACATTTAGGCCAAACGCATGGCTTGCACAACATATAAGTAAATATGTGTTCAGAAGAAAAATCAATGATCAAAGAACATCATTAAGGAAGAAAAAAAATATATGTTTGCATTTATTTTACAAAAGGGTATCGGATAGAGGAATATTTAGATGATGTATTATCGTTCTTGGCTCATACAAACATATGCCAATAAGACATCTCAAAGAAAATGTACCTCGGAAAACACTCTTAGCATCTTTCTAACTATTCATACGGCGTTTTATTTTTTAACCTCATTATACTTCTGCTCCCTCCAGTTATCTCTCTCTTCATGTGGTACTCATATTCATGGAGAATCAAGGACAGGCTCAATATAGCAGTCGCTATCTCTAAAAGCTAGTGGAAACAATGCAATTTAACACCAGCTTTTATTGAACTTTTCAATCACTGTTAACACAGACATGAACAATGACAATGTTTCTTTAGACTCCATAACTGTCAGATAAGTCAGTAATGTCATTTCTTCTCAAAGACCGCATGTTCCAGAGAATTAAACTAACTTAGTGCAGATAGAGCAAACATGCTCATGAAAATTATATAGATCAATGGTAGAAATAAGGGATGCTGTACCAACTCGGTGAGAAAAACTCTGTTGTGTAGACTGTTTCTTCTAAATGATCACAAATCAAGCTTGGACTACAGGATAGCGGGAGGAAAGGATCATTGCATGGGCTAGCTGAAGCCGTAAGGATCAGGTGGACAATGAAGAGTGCTTATTCTGAATGCATAGCCTATGATTGCACTTTTTCTTGGTGAAGGGTGGCCCTGCCATGCTGTGGGCTATAAGTACTATGCAAGACTCTTTGAAAGATATTGATATCAAATTAGTGCATGGCAGAGTTACATAGGGAGTTGGGTGGGATCTAAGAGATTTACTGCTGAGTCCCTGGTTCCTTCCCATATTACTTAATAATGCCTAGTTCTGTCCAAGAAAATGCAGGTGAGACAGAAGTTAGCACTCACTTTCATCATATTGATGTCTCATTATCTGGCATCTTCCATTGTCAAAACAGATAGCAAGACAGGGACAATCTGGCTCAATGTAACCCTCTGCACCGGCATACCAATGCATTCCAGCAATGCTGAGGACTCCAGTCACATTCACCAGACAGCTCATGGTCATTGTGCCCTAAACACAAGAAATAAGACAATTACTTTAAAAATATTACGGCACTTCAGAATCTCAATATATGCATTTAACCAACTAGAAACTGTCAAAGTAACAGTTTAAAAATAAAACATGCTACTTAAAGATTTACAAATCAAATTTACAGAGCAGAAACAGAACAATGTTCCCACATCTCTTCCAGTCATGTCCCAAGCTATGATTTTAGGATCCTCCTGCCCTACAGCCTCAAACGGTCCAGGCCACCTACTCTAGAGCTACTGTCCATTGCTTCTCCCAGACTAAACATATATGGCATCAGATCCCTGCTTATTCATGGTTCAGCTGTATGAAACATGCGACTCCTTCCACTGAGACTTGAGAAAGACTTCTTAATATTTAAGCAAAGTTCATAGACATATATTTTCATTACATTCAGAACCATCTTCTCAGAAATAAAAACTCTGGGATACCAAGAAAGGGTGACATTCCATGACTATGCAGCTGTGACATCCCTGCCATTTTCCTTTGGCCCTGAATGGTCTGCAGTTCTTTTGCTTCTGGCAACATTGTCTGGGGCCCCTGATCCTGAGAGGCCCACATACTGCAAAATGGTACAAAAGGGGGTGGTGATGGACGGAGCATCAGAACCAATCAAACACTCACACCCAGTCAACAGATCTGGGTTTGATCCATCACCATTCTTTAGCCCACTCTGCCACCCCAGTTCAGACATGGCCATATGCAAATCAGTCTGACCCTGTGCCTCATGGGAACAGTCCAGCCCGAACTGCCAAGCCATGCCTTCCCTGGACCGGAAACAAGCTTCCTAGGACCGGTTTCTGGCATTTCAGCCGTCTTCAGCCAGGCTTGCTTGAATCCAGTGGCAAAGTGAGCAAGGGACTCACGTCTGAGCATACCCTGCCAACTTATGGCGAACAAAGCGGTACAAAAGGGGGTGGTGATGGACGGAGCATCAGAACCAATCAAACACTCACACCCAGTCAACAGATCTGGGTTTGATCCATCACCATTCTTTAGCCCACTCTGCCACCCCAGTTCAGACATGGCCATATGCAAATCAGTCTGACCCTGTGCCTCATGGGAACAGTCCAGCCCGAACTGCCAAGCCATGCCTTCCCTGGACCGGAAACAAGCTTCCTAGGACCGGTTTCTGGCATTTCAGCCGTCTTCAGCCAGGCTTGCTTGAATCCAGTGGCAAAGTGAGCAAGGGACTCACGTCTGAGCATACCCTGCCAACTTATGGCGAACAAAGCGGTACAAAAGGGGGTGGTGATGGACGGAGCATCAGAACCAATCAAACACTCACACCCAGTCAACAGATCTGGGTTTGATCCATCACCATTCTTTAGCCCACTCTGCCACCCCAGTTCAGACATGGCCATATGCAAATCAGTCTGACCCTGTGCCTCATGGGAACAGTCCAGCCCGAACTGCCAAGCCATGCCTTCCCTGGACCGGAAACAAGCTTCCTAGGACCGGTTTCTGGCATTTCAGCCGTCTTCAGCCAGGCTTGCTTGAATCCAGTGGCAAAGTGAGCAAGGGACTCACGTCTGAGCATACCCTGCCAACTTATGGCGAACAAAGCGGTACAAAAGGGGGTGGTGATGGACGGAGCATCAGAACCAATCAAACACTCACACCCAGTCAACAGATCTGGGTTTGATCCATCACCATTCTTTAGCCCACTCTGCCACCCCAGTTCAGACATGGCCATATGCAAATCAGTCTGACCCTGTGCCTCATGGGAACAGTCCAGCCCGAACTGCCAAGCCATGCCTTCCCTGGACCGGAAACAAGCTTCCTAGGACCGGTTTCTGGCATTTCAGCCGTCTTCAGCCAGGCTTGCTTGAATCCAGTGGCAAAGTGAGCAAGGGACTCACGTCTGAGCATACCCTGCCAACTTATGGCGAACAAAGCGGTACAAAAGGGGGTGGTGATGGACGGAGCATCAGAACCAATCAAACACTCACACCCAGTCAACAGATCTGGGTTTGATCCATCACCATTCTTTAGCCCACTCTGCCACCCCAGTTCAGACATGGCCATATGCAAATCAGTCTGACCCTGTGCCTCATGGGAACAGTCCAGCCCGAACTGCCAAGCCATGCCTTCCCTGGACCGGAAACAAGCTTCCTAGGACCGGTTTCTGGCATTTCAGCCGTCTTCAGCCAGGCTTGCTTGAATCCAGTGGCAAAGTGAGCAAGGGACTCACGTCTGAGCATACCCTGCCAACTTATGGCGAACAAAGCGGTACAAAAGGGGGTGGTGATGGACGGAGCATCAGAACCAATCAAACACTCACACCCAGTCAACAGATCTGGGTTTGATCCATCACCATTCTTTAGCCCACTCTGCCACCCCAGTTCAGACATGGCCATATGCAAATCAGTCTGACCCTGTGCCTCATGGGAACAGTCCAGCCCGAACTGCCAAGCCATGCCTTCCCTGGACCGGAAACAAGCTTCCTAGGACCGGTTTCTGGCATTTCAGCCGTCTTCAGCCAGGCTTGCTTGAATCCAGTGGCAAAGTGAGCAAGGGACTCACGTCTGAGCATACCCTGCCAACTTATGGCGAACAAAGCGGTACAAAAGGGGGTGGTGATGGACGGAGCATCAGAACCAATCAAACACTCACACCCAGTCAACAGATCTGGGTTTGATCCATCACCATTCTTTAGCCCACTCTGCCACCCCAGTTCAGACATGGCCATATGCAAATCAGTCTGACCCTGTGCCTCATGGGAACAGTCCAGCCCGAACTGCCAAGCCATGCCTTCCCTGGACCGGAAACAAGCTTCCTAGGACCGGTTTTTGGCATTTCAGCAGTCTTCAGCCAGGCTTGCTTGAATCCAGTGGCAAAGTGAGCAAGGGACTCACGTCTGAGCATACCCTGCCAACTTATGGCGAACAAAGCGGTACAAAAGGGGGTGGTGATGGACGGAGCATCAGAACCAATCAAACACTCACACCCAGTCAACAGATCTGGGTTTGATCCATCACCATTCTTTAGCCCACTCTGCCACCCCAGTTCAGACATGGCCATATGCAAATCAGTCTGACCCTGTGCCTCATGGGAACAGTCCAGCCCGAACTGCCAAGCCATGCCTTCCCTGGACCGGAAACAAGCTTCCTAGGACCTGAACTGGGGTGGCGTAGTGGGCAAAAGAACGATGGATTTAACCCAGATCTCTTGACTGGGGGAGAATGTCTGCATTGTCAGCATTCCGTCCATCTTTTGTTTGTTGTAACACATACTGCAAAATGGCACTCCTCATGTGAGCTCTGGGATGGGCGACCCTAGGAACGTTTCCCTATTGGTCCCCTTTGCAAAAGCCCAGGCTGGGTGCAATTTATTCTTGTTTTGAGGTGCCTAATGCAGCCCATAGGCAAAAAAAGCCTCACGTTGCATGCTGTAATTCGGAGTGCCTTAGGACAAATGGGGGATCTTTTTCTTACTTCTTTTGTTTACATGTAATGCTTGTAAATTGATGCGCAATCATCACTCTCACAACCCTTATTAAGCATTAGAACGACCGACCTTAGCAAAGATTAAAAGGCTGCATGAACACTACTGATGCACTTGTCTTTAGGTTTTTCCTTTACGGTTCGAAAACATTTTTTAGAGTAAGAATGGAGTCTGTAAGATGAAGGATGAGTGTTCCTCACAGGAAAGTACCCCAGCTTCTTCTCCCAGTCAGCTGTGGGATGAAGAATCACAGAATGGGAGTTATTTCAGAGCGCCCCTGAGGAGGGAAAATGGTACATCCTGGTGGGTTGACCTTAACTGTTCAGCTTCGGAAATCAATACTAGAGCTGGCCAACACCAAATTGAATATCTCTTGAATCTGGCTTGGGGGAAAATGTAAATTAAGCCGGCGTATTTGGTGTAATTTCGGGTTATGTTTTATGTACGAAACTCACACAATTTAGCCACTTAATGTAATTACGTGCCATTTGCAGTAAAAATGTATTGAAGAGTGCCATTTACGATACAAATTGCACATGAACAACAGAATGTGTATGGCTGTTGTTTGTGGTGCTTTGTTTAAATGCACCCTCGTACAACAAATTGATGCAAGGACACATTTCATGCTAAAAAAGAGCTCAAAATGGCCGATTTGCATTTTGGGTAATTTTGATGAAATGTTGTGTAATTATGTGAAAGAAAATTGAGCAGGGAGACCATGCTTGCTCACCTGGCACGTCCCTCTGCTTACCTTGCCCTGTGTGGAAGACCTCCGCCAGTCCACAAAAACCCGAGATGCTAAGAAGTGCTTGATGCCTGCTCTACCCATGACATTGGGAACGAATGCAGAAAAAACAACCTCAGTGAAAACAAATGTTCATGAAGATGCTAAAGGGCCCAAGCAGCTCACCAGAGACAAGGAAACTGCCTTAGAAATTGACTGGTGCAACACTCAGGTAAAATAAGTTCTGATTATGCATAGTCAGTATACCCCTGACTGGAAAACTTTTATTATTTGTTTTGTTGATCTATTGATCTCCCAAGTGGATCAAGCATCACCCATTTGGTTAGCCAGCTATTTAACAGATCCAGACACCACTCACAGTCTGTTATGAGCCCTGTGTGCTCTTGGCTTGCACCTTAGTGTGCTCCTCAACACCCAGAGGAAGGCTTGCCTCCCTTAGTATGTAAACCCACACAACTGAACTCTGATAATCTGTCCCTTTTGCAGGTACCATTGACACTGTAGTTGCCACTGTGCTTGCTTTACTCTGTGCTGTTTAGATATTTGAGAACCTTAGCCAATAATGAAGGTATGGGAACTAACTCATTTTGGTAGGAAGATTACATCCTCTATTTACCTGCAGTGTTCATCCATGGTTCCGTGTCTGATAGAAATGGAGTTTCTGGTTGGCTACGGTAAGCACAGATGCCAGGCAGAACCCACCACTCTAGAAGAAGTTCCTCCAAGACAGAATCGTCACCAACGCCCACAACACCAAAGAACTCTTCTCCATCATCAAGGAATTCGCCAAACCCAACAGCGAAACAATAGACAACCAAGACCTCCCTGCCGCTCCAGATCCCTCCATCAGCGACGCCACCCAACAGACCCTGCTCACCTGGACCCCGCTCATGACAGAATACACCCTAAAGACCATGAAGAGCATTCACTCCGGAGCACCCTCAGACCCCAGCCCAGCCCAGCCCACGTCTTTCACAGAGCCACAGCAATCGCACCCGAACTATGCCAGATGATTAACTGCTCCCTCGAAACCGCCACATTCCCAGATGACTGGAAACACACCAAAGTCAACCCCCTCCTGAAGAAATCCTCTGCAGACCCGATGGACCTCAAGAACTTCAGGCCCATCTCCAAGCTTCCATTCACAGCCAAGGACATCGAAAAGGCCATCAACACCCAGCTAGCAAACTTCACCGAAGCCAACAGCGTCCTGGACATCTCCCAATCCGATTCCGCAGAAACCACAGCACCAAGACCACCCTATTCGCCACCACTGACTACATCCACTCCCTCCTCGACCAGGGCCAAAGGGAAGCCCTAATCCTCCTGGACCTCTCAGCTGCCTTAAACACCATCTCCCACCGAACACTAGCCACCAGACTCCACGACACCGGTATCCGCGGAGAAGCCCTGGACTGAGTATGCACATTTCTCTCAGAGAATCAGACTCCCGCACTAACTCTCAGAACCTACAGAGACCAGATATGGAGTGCTCCAGGGATCCTCACTCAGCCCCACCCTCTTCAACATCTACATGGCCCCCCTCGCAACCATCGTCAGAAACCACGAGCTCAACATCGTCTCCTACGCCGACGACACCCAGCTCATCTTCTCCCTCACCAATGAACTCAACATCATCAGGCTCAGCTTCCAAGAAGGGATGAAAGCCACCTGAAACTGAACTCTGAGAAAACAGAAGTACTCATCCTTGGCTCCAGACCCTCCACATGGGAATGACACTCGGTGGCCCCCCGCCCTTGGCAAACCACCCCACCCTGACAGACCACGCACGGAACCTCAGCATCATACTTGACTCATCGCTCACAATGAACCACCAGATCAACGCAGTATCCTCGGCCTGCTTCAACACTCTTCACATACTCTGAAAAACTTTCAGATAGATTCCACCGAATCCAGAAAAACGGTCACACAAGCCCTCATCGGCAACGCCCTTTCTGCCGGAATCAACAAGAAACTCCTCCGCAAACTCCAAACCATCCAGAACGCCGCAGCCAGACTGATCCTAGACATCTCCTGTCACAAACACCTCCACGATCTCCTCTGGCTCTCCATCAAAAGAAGAATAACCTTAAAGCTCCGCACTCATGCATACAATGCCCTCCACCACATCGGACCAGCATACCTAAACAACTGCCTCTCCTTCCACGCACCCAAGAGACACCTCCGATCAGCTGACCTCTCTCTGGCCACCATCCCACGCATCTACAAGACCAGAACGGGAGGAAAGTCCTTCTCCTCCCTTGCAGCCAAAGCCTGAAACGACCTCCCCCTCCACCTCCGGCAAGTGCCTACTCTGCCCCAGTTCAGGAAGGACCTCAAGACCTGGCTCTTCGGATTACCCCAGCACTCAACAGAGCCGCCTCCCTCCAGCCCCCCCAGTGCCTTTAAACCCTCGTGGGTGAGTAGCTGCGCTTCATAATTCCCTGATTGACTGATTGATTGATTGAGTCAGGGTAAGTCAGCTACACAATAAAGATAACCTGTGCTTACCGACTGATAGACACACTCAAACAGTAACACAATTAATACACCACAAAAAGACTCCACACAGGTTTAGAAAAATATCTTACTATAATTATGACCAAAACAACATGGACACTTCCAACTATGCATATTAAAAGACAGAACTCGTTATCCTGAACGAAACAAAGTTACGACAATCAAAATCGGATAGTTCTTTTCACGTTATCCCCATAAATGCCTGAAGGACACACAGTATTTAAAAGAATGCAGTTGCCTCTCAGGCTTTATGGTTATAGTCACATGGAATGCCTCACATAAACATCAATCTTAGTAGCACCTTCACTTCTATCAGGTTATTTATGGTCACTTTGTGAGTGCAAATACCCGCTCAGGGGATCGACGAAATAACTCTCGGGATGTCTGGGAATAAAGTGAACAATATCCAGGTAGGTCAGTCTCTGGAGGCGGTCACACGCCTGCCTCTGGGTCCTTCACGGAGGTGTCACCCCAGAATGCAGAAAGAGAAATGCCTCGATGCTCTGGCGAGGCCGGAGCCCTACATGGCGACTCAAAATCGTACTCTTTGCTGAAAACCCAGAATGCAGAAAGAAAAATGCCTCAAAGCTCTGGCGAGGCTGGGGCCCTTTGTGTAGGATCCCCAGTAAGTAGGATTGATCACTACCAATCTAAACGTACCAAACATGGCAACACCACTCCTTTCTGATTAGAAATTTTCCCCTAAAAATATACAAAGGAATTCCCAATGCAAGCCTATGAGAGGAGTAGGCAGGCCTGAGACAAGTTTGAAAGGCTACTTCTGTGGGTGGCACAATCAGTGCTGCAGCCCACTAGTAGCATTTAATATACAGGCCCTGAGTATATGGTATACCACTTTACAAGTTACTCTAGAAGAAGTTCCTTCAAGACAGAATTGTCACCAACGCCCACAACACCAAAGAACTCTTCTCCGTCATGAAGGAATCCGCCAAACCCAACAGCGAAACAGACAACCAAGACCACCGCACCGCTCCAGATCCCACCATCAGCGATGCCACCCAACAGACCCTGTTCACCTGGACCACACTCACGACAGAATACACCCTAAAGACCATGAAGAGTATTCACTCCGGAGCACCCTCAGACCCCTGCCCAGCCACATTTTTCACAGAGCTATGACAATCGCACCCAAACTATGCCGGACGATCAACTGCTCCCTCAAAACCATTACATTCCCAGATGACTGGAAACACGCATGCACTCTTCACAAAAACAGGGCCGCCCGCAAAGGAGCGCTGGACGGCACCTCCTACGGCCCTTGGTAGCCCCACAGTACCTTAGTGGTGGCCAGGCCAGGTAATTCGCGACAACATGTAAGGTCGTTGGGCCTTGGCAGTGGGGCTGGCGTGTCATATTTACACATGTGCTGATCCAGGGGGTGGGACTGGCAGGAAAAAGTCTTTTGTGTCTGGCCCAACTCTGGTTGCTGGACAAAGCGTCAAGAATGATCCTTGTCCCTTTTGACTGCCTGACTCAGGAGCCATAGAGTTCCACGGAAGAACAAAGGGATGGAGGTCTTTCCACACCTGGACACCTCTAGACTAGGGGGCAAGACAACAAGCTCTTGAAGAAAACTTGATGAGGGGTACAAAGGATGGTAGCAGGCCAGCACATCAAGGCAGGTTGCAAAGTGGTAGTCCCTCCTGCAGCCTAGCAGTCAGCAGGCCAACACAGCAAAGCAGTTAGCAAAATGGCCCCTCCTTGGCAGCACAGCAGTCCTCTGGCAATGTGCAGACGTAGAGCCAGAAGCGTCTGGTTACAAGTTGCATGCAGTGTCTAAAGATGTGGGGTCAGAGCCCCAGTACTTACACTCGAAAATGTCTTTGATTTCGGGGGTGACTTCAAAGGAATCCTCAGAAGTGCACGGCAAACCCTTTCAGCCCAGCCGTGGCTCCAGACGATCAGTAGGGGATAAATCAGCCCTTTGTGTGAATGCAGGACACAACCTATTCAAATATAAGTGTGAACCACTGCTTCCTCTCCCTGGCCAGGAAGACTATCAGTACGCAGCCCTTCCTGTGTTGTGGCTGTCTGCAGAAAATGCACAAAATGAAACTGCCACCCAGCATAGACGTGTTTTGGAAACAGGCTGCAATGCACAAAGAGTTATAAGCACAGAGAAATGCTCACTTTCTAAAAGTGCAAAAAACAACAGTTGATGGACAGAATGTAAAACAATGTCATACATTCACCCCAGTACAGAGATCTGGGCCTAAATCCATCGTTTTTTTGCTCACCATGCCATTCCAGTTTGAGCCCAGCCATATGCAAATCAGTCTTGACCCTGTGCCTCATGGGAACAGTCCAGCCTGAACCGCCAAGTCAGGTCCTTAATTTAACCTGGATTTAACCCAGATCTCTTGACTGAGGGGTGAATGTTTTGAATTGTTCTGCATTCCGTCCATCAATTGTGTGTCTTTTGCTTTCTCGCCCTAAGTGTGCCAGGTATGCCCAGATGTGGGTCCTGGGCTCACTGTGCCACTGGAATCAAGCTATCCTGGCTGAAGAGGAGTGAAACCCCGAAACCGGTCCTAGGATGCTTGTTTCCGGCCAGGGAGGACCTGGCTTGGCAGTTCAGGCTGGAGGCACAGGGTCAAGACTGATTTGCATATGGCCAGGTCTGAACTGGGGTGGCATGGTGAGCAAAAGAATGATGGATTTAACCCAGATCTCTTGACTGGGGGTGATTGTTTTGATTTGTTCTACATTCCATCTATCAATTGTGTGTCTTTCACTTTCTAAAAGTGGCATTTCTAAAATAGTAATATGAAATCCAACTTCCCCAGTAAGTAGGATTGATGACTACCATTCTAAACGTACCTAACATGGCAACACAACTCCTTTCTGTTCAGAAATTTTCACCTAAAATATATAAAAGAATTCCCAATGCTAGCCTATGAGAGGAGTAGGCAGGCCTGAGACAAGTTTGAAAGGCTACTTCTGTGGGTGGCACAATCAGTGCTGCAGCCCACTAGTAGCATCAAATGTACAGGCCCTGAGTATATGGTATACCACTTTACAAGGGCCTTACAAGTAAATTAAATATTCCAAACAGGTGTAAATCAATCATACCTTGTTTAGGGGACAGAGCACATACACTTTAGCACTGGTTAGCAGTAGTAAAGTGCCCAGTGTTCTAAAGCCAACAAAAAGAGGGTCAGAAATAAGGGAGGAGGAATGCAACATTTGTGGGGATAACCAGGATAACCAGATCCAATAGTGTCCTATTTAGATACAGGTGCAGGTTTCATTGCAGTATTGAGTTATTTCTATCTGCTTTACTTCACTATTCGTTTCTATACAATAATCTGCCTGAGGCCACAAATGTACTGTGTTCCCTTCAGATGGAAAGCTACTTCTGTATTTATGGGCACTGCCATGCTACAAGAAGGAGCAGCTTGAACAGGGAATAATGCAGCACAGGCTGTGCTTCTAGGAACTCAGCCGCAGGCACAGTAGGCACTGCTGCATGAGGCCATCACTGTACACACAACATACTGCGGAACCGGCCCTGTCACACTCAGCACAGCAGAAGTCATAAAAAGTACAGTAGATAATGCTTAGACAAGCTTAGAAAAGCTGTCATGATACTTTTGTTTTATCTGTATTTTTTGTTAGTTAACATTGGTTAAAACCTCTACACAAGAGTGAAAATTACTGGTGTTCCCAATTATTGTTTGTGATTAATACTTGAAATAAGTAGCTGTTTCTGAAGTCAATAACTACAACTGAATTGGCATAGCGATAGGTTTTAAAAATATACTTACAATAGAATTCCCTTGGTTGTCATAAATGTGTATTTCTCCATTTGCCATCCCAAAAAGCAAGATTTTACTATCTGGAGACCAAGCTACATGGCAGAGCTGAATACCTTTTAGCTCTTTTCCCCAAATTCGATTGCCTGTTAACAACATCAAGTGCATTAGTAAAACAGCTGGTAATGAATTATTAAAATATAAACAATTCAATGTAATGCACTACTTATCCGATCAACAAAACCAGAATCGTTGTATTTACATGGTGGCTTATGAGGATGCAGAGTCACAATATGGCTTGGGTCATACAAATACTGGCTTCTGTATTTGAAAGTTACCATCAGCAGTGCTACACAACCCATTATGGAAGCTTTTACCATAGGGCCTTTATTTAATGTGGGCAGATATAACTGCATTGGTGGTCCAAGTCCTGGAATTGCAGGTAAACCTGGGATGCAGATTTACCACAGTCAAACCACAGTCAAACCTTGAGGGTACCCTTGGAAATGTGGAGACGGCGAAAGAATTGGAGTTACTACACCATATTTGCACTTTAATTCCCCATTTTGTACATGTTTTCACCTGGTAATTTCATCTGTGGCTGACTGTGGAAAGGTCTGTCGGAAAAAACCAGGAGGGCTACATTTCCACTGGATTTCTAATTCCGGATTTGACAAGTGACTCTGTTACTATCTGAATTGAGAATTCTACAGAACTCAGAATCAGGGCCATGTGAGAGAAAACCGAGGGCCTTATTCACAAAGCTCTTGCTTTAAAGTTTGTTCCCATAGGAATAATCCTCCATTTGGACAAACGTGTTAATGTGATTCATAAAGGATGCCAGCAGTGCTCAAGAAACTTTTGATAGCCAGATATTTGTAAACTATATGCATGCAGGTTTTCCATGTAAAAATAATCTGCATGTAGAACAGCAGTACATGAAATGAGTTACTTACCTGTAACTCCAGTTCTCCAGCATTGGTATCTTTCATCTATCCACATGCTTGTATCATTCCTCGCCATCAAGCGAGAAATCCCAGATACATTTTAAACAACAGTAAACAGTGTTAGTATGGACATAGGCTTCAACAACATTGTTTATTTAATAGCACATCACCCTAATTTGAAGCTATTTGAACTCTATTTAGCCAATGAGATGGAAAAGCTGAACTCTCCTATTCCAGCCTAGTGGCTACCACAGTTCAGATTTCATAGCACATTTCTGAAAAGTACTTATGATAGAAGTGAACCTTTGACCGGGGAGGAGAAAGTGTTGCATGTGAATATATGAAACATACCAACACTGGAGAACTGGAGTTACAAGTAGGTAACTAATTTCTTTTCTAGCAAAGGATCTTTTATATATTCACATGCTTAAGTCAGAATAGAAAGTAGGCTTGCCCTATTGAAATACGTTCTGTAGAACTCCTTGTCTCACGGCAGAGTCAGCTACCGCATTCATGAGGCAGCAATGCTGTTGAAGGTATGCCTGCTTTTCAGCTAGGCCGCTTAGCAAATGCCCTGATAAGACGTTTCAGCATAGAGTGCCGCTGTTGAGGCCATGCTTCTGGTAGAAGATGCCGTCGACCAGCACTGCAGTGAACGCTTAGCTTTATAGTGGCAAAAAGTGAGACAGGCAGGCAAAGCCTTGCTTTGATAATGAGCAGCCTCTTCCTGGATGGCTGAAAGAGACAAATACTGAACTTAAGAATTTAAGTTCCTTGTAGAGCCTGATACATCTGCAGACATCCAGTCAGTGTCCATCCTGGGTTATGCCGAAATAGCGAAGCCTTTGCAGGATTATGTAAGAATAGACACCCTTGAATCTGTAGTGGCCAAGTGAAGCCAAATATGCCTTTGTGAAAATTAAGCAGGCATTAGCCTCTGCCCCTCACTTAAGACTAGCTGATAACATCAAACCTTTTACTTAAATTGCTATGACGTAAAGGATTGGTATTTGGACTTTTGTTACAGAACTGATAGGGGTAAGAAAAAGCCCATAGCTTATTACTCTTCAGTTCTGGATCCAGTCATGTCTGGGCTCCCATCATGTTTAAGGTCTTTGGTGACAGTCGCAAACCTCGTTGAAGCTTCTGAAAATATTGTGCTAAGTTCAATGCTGCTTTGTCTAAAACTGGTGATGTATGTTATGAGAACTGACTTATTTCCTATACCAATGTGATAATATTTGTCTCAATTACAAGACCAAGCCTCCAAAAGTGGAAAACAGTCCAGGATCAGAAATGTAAAATAGACCCTGGGAGGTGTGGAGAGACCGCATCGAGGGTATGGGTACTCATATTTCTACTCCTCAACCTCACCACATTACATAATGGAGCAGCCCATGTTGGTAGGGACGACATAATTTGTGCCGCAGAAAATAATTGGTAGGCACCCATCTTTTCCTCCATAGCCCAGAACTATGGCCAGTCCTGTGCCATCTGTCTGTTATGAAATGTTAGAAAATGGATTAAAGACACCTCATGGATTAAAGCCACCTCCACTGGCTTTAACCCCATTTTGGACCCCTTCTTCCACATCCAGATGCCAAAATGTAATTTCTATGTCCTAATTATTGTGTGTGTGTGTTCTCAGGGTAGGTAGAAGCATACCCAGTGCCCATGCCAATACCATTACAGTAGCTAAGCACCTACCTAGCGATTTTATCCCTTGGTTCGGAGTACTGTACCAGACAGCAAGTGACACTTCGTGCCAGCAGTAGCACAGGCAGTTTACAAGGCTTTAGGAACTGGTCAGTATTTCCATTGTGCATATTACCCAGAGTCAGCAGTAAAAGTGGAAAGGAGCAATGGTAACCTTAAGAATAAGATAGCTACAATGTGCTCAAAGACCCAGTTTAAATGGCCCGATGCTCTGCCATTAGCGTTAACCATCCTTCAGAGTGATTTCCTCTCAAAAGACCAAACTGAACCCATATAAAATAGTCATGTGCCAACCCATGATGCTGTCCTCAAACCCCCTCCAGTTTCAACTGCTTAGTTGGATTTAAAGTTGAATGGTGGTGCAGTTTCACAATATTACAAAAAGCTTTGACAATGTCTCTACAGTTTGCACTCTCAGTTTCTAGCAAACATACCAGAGTGTCCAAACGGGCCTGCCACACCCACCTGCCCAGTGACTCGGTGTACACCAGAGGAAGAATGCACTGAGATCTTGCCGGCATGGACCCAATCAGATCCAGCTCATCACCAACACACCTGTCAAATGCCATGATCTGGCATTATGGGTCTACTAAACTCACAGAAAATGAGCTACTGTCCCTAGATATGGTGCTGTTCTTGCTAATGCTAATGCTTCTGCTGGAACTGTTCCTTCTGTGGACCCTCGGTGGGCCAAATTCTTCGGGTCGCCTTCTCTGCCTGCTCCACAACATCCTTGTCACCCCGCCCCCTTCCAGATACCAGATTCCTCTGTGGGTCTGGCCTGCTATCTTTGCTGCTGCACTGAGAACATGGTTGTTAGTGGGATACAATCTTGCTGCAGACTAGAGAAATGTACTGAACCTTTCTCTTGCTCGGAGCCTACAAGGGTGTTGATGTTGGAAAAGTACAGACAGCCAATACATTCTTCCTCCAGCTTGATTTGCACGCACATGCCACACACATGCCAGTTGATGTGGGGGATAGCATCCCTTTGAGTTGAGTACCCATCAGTTATAATGAAACCGGTCTTTGCATTTTATATTATGGACAAAAGCTGCTAAAGTGTGCTGACATCCCCCCCAGACCTACCCAGGCCTTGAAAAGTTAAAAAATCGTATTAACTGGAACATGTCAGAAATGATTCTTCTTGTGATTCATCTTGCAATGATTGAGCAACGATTTATTTGTGAGCACATCTGTCGAAGATGGTAAATATTATTTAATAGAAGATATAAAACCTTTTGAACTGCCTCATTTTGAGTACTATCTTCTTCACTGGCTGTTGTTTTACAAACGCCACCAGCAAGAGGGTCATTCATGTCTATTTTAATTGTGGGTCATGGGCCTACCCTTGGTTGCCTTTATATTGTACTGACACTTGTTATCCCGGATACGTTGTTCCTCCAGGAGACACTTTGATGATCATATTTTAGAACGAAGGAGGAGTAGGCAGGAAATTTCAACCAGCACTAAAAAAATGTCTACCTTAACTCCTATATACAGATTGATGGAGAATTAAATGGGAAGAAATGCATAGATCTTAGACGATATTGCTAATTGTACCGCTACTGTCACAACCCCCTCCTGCGCCCCGTGTATAGTGGTCTAGCATGCAGGGCTTATGTTGTATTACCCCTTTGGCACTTTATGGCACGCTATGATACTATGACTGATGTTCCCTAAGACCTGTAATTATATTGTGCTTGAATCCCTGTAAACATTCCCCAGAACTTGTGAACCAATAGATTATCTTGCACCCGCTGTTACTAGGGCCCTGGAGTGGTTTTCCATTGAATCCCTGCATGCTACCCCCAGAATCCCATGAGCAAATCACAAGCCTTGCTCCCGATGTTACTGGGGCCTTGGTGTTGTTTTTCATTATACATGTTTGAGCAAAAACAATACATTTGTTTTCAATTATTTGGTTCCGATCATTAAGTGGCACCTACCCATTCGGCAAGGTCAAAGCAAGTGTACTAATGCATTTGGACTTTATTTGTTCTGCCCTGTTTTTAATCTGTGGCATCGGATGTTGAGCTATCTCCCCAGTCACGCATTTCTTGCACTTTAAATCGGTGATTTCACCGCTTTTAGAGCGGGTCCCTGTCCCGATATTGCCGCCATATTGGGGGGAGGAAGGTCCGTTTGGGAGTGCCATTGTTGTTAGCGCTCTAGCGCTCCGGTGGTCAGGTCGTCAGCCTACTTAAACGACTCATGGATACGCGCGGCGGTCGAGCGCAGCGGGAGCGCCGTTTATGCGCCGGAGGTGCGCCAGAGGTAAGCCCGTTTGCGCCCGTTCGCGCACGGTCGGGCCTAGGGCCAGGACCGTCTGCTTCAGTATGTATGTTGCCTCTTGCGTATTCACGTCAGTCTTTACTATCATTAAAGAGCAACATACCCATGAACTGCCATCATGTGTTAAATTTAGCTCGTGGACAATTTTTGTGTACGACCTGTGCATTTAGAACTACAGAGAGTGATAAGTCGAGAAGTCGATGTGAACGGGATTTAAAAATGGCACTAGTAAATTGCCGCTCATTGCCCAAACATGCTGTTGAGATTTCTCACTTACATGTTGACAAATCTCTGGATATCCCGTTTCTTACGGAAACTTGGTTGAGCCCCACTTTAGATCCGGATATTGTGCGGTCATTGCCCCCTGGATATCTGATCCAGCACAAGGATAGAGTTGCTAAAACCGGGGGAGGGATCGCCATCATCTATAAGGACTACATCACTTGCCGCTTACTCGAGCTTTCAATTTCGGACAGTGAGTGTGCTCACTTTGCTATTACAATATCCCCAGCTACTTCTTTTTTTTTAGGCTTCCTGATCTACCGCCCCCCGGGCCCTTTGGGGCTTTTTCAGGAAAACCTGATTCAAACAGTGATGGATGTAGCCACTACTGTCTCTAACTTTCTGGTGCTGGGAGATTTTAACCTTCATTTTAATAAACACTCGGATCTGGCCGCTTTAGAAGTTATAAAGGATCTAGGTAGTTATGGCCTAAGCCAAAAGGTATCACATCCTACTCACTCAAAGGGTAACTTGCTGGACCCTGTTTTTTGTAACATTCCTGGCCTCGTCATCGAGGTACCTGTCCCAGTCCCCTGGTCAGACCATATGGTGGTTCCTTTTGGTTGGAAGGTGGCTCAGCCTAGCTCGTCCTCAAATCTTTGTAAAGGGCTAGCTAGGCATTGGTCCAAGCTCGACCTCTCTAAATGGATAAACATCTTTAAGCATACTGAACCTTCAATCCACTTAGACGTGGAGAGAGCTAATCAGAAGTTCAACCTGTGGATAGAACGCTCCTTGGACAGTTTGGTGCCTAAAAAAATCGATCATAATTAAGAAAGGCCTCACCAAGCATCCGTGGTTTAATCAGGAGCTAACAGCTCTCAAACAAGAGTGTAAGAGGGAAGAGAGGCAATGGAGGAGAGAGTTTAGCAGTGAAAAAAAAAGCAGATACAGAGCGGCTCTAAAGAAATACAAGACCGCCCTGATTAACACTAAATCTGCTTTCTTTGCTAGTAAAATCGAGTCCTCTGCCAATGCTCCCAGGGTGATATTTAGAATAGTGAAATTACTGACAATAGTCCCCGATCCGCGGCCTGATTCAGATGAAGCAGCTAGCCGATGTGAGGAATTGGCGATTTTCTTTCGTATCAAGATTAAAAAGATCATTGATACGCTTCCCCCACTTTCCTCAATCGACTCTAAAGCGCCATTTGTTAGTCAGTATCAATCGGATCATCCTAGGCTTTCCGCTTTCTCTCCTCTCAGGGAGGATCTCCTGCCTACCTTGCTGAATGCCATAAAGAGTGGCTCCTCGTGTGATCCTGCCCCGATGAGCATCTTAAATGCTGTTCTTCCAACTGTTAGCAAATCAATTGTGAATATGGTAAATGCCTCTTTGATCTCTGCCATTGTGCCTAGAGAATGGAAGATAGCAATGGTTAGGGCCTTACTTAAGAAACCTAGTTTGGACCCAGAGGATTTTTCCAACTATCGCCCTATCTCCTTACTACCGGGCATCAGTAAACTTACTGAGAAATTTGTCAATTCACAATTAGCTTCCTTTTTGGAAACTTATAATTTGCTTCATCCATCACAAACTGGATTCAGGAAAGGACAGGGAACAGAAACAGCCCTGTTGAGGGTGGTGGAGGATGCCAGGAGGATTCTGGATGACGGTGGCAGCGCAGCCATTATCCTCCTGGACCTCAGTGCCGCCTTCGACACAGTTAACCATCACACTCTGGTTACCCGTCTTAGTAATGTGGGAATCACGGGCAAGGCTCTTAAGTGGCTGGAATCTTTCCTTGAGGACAGATTTTTTAAGGTCTTTGAGAATGACTTTTGCCCTGGTCCGGTTCCATTACAATGTGGGGTTCCGCAGGGGTCGTCCCTCAGCCCCACGTTGTTTAATGTGTATATGGCTCCTCTGGCGGGGATAGTGGCCCCTTTCGGGGTCCAGCTGGTGAGCTACGCCGACGATACTCAGCTGGTGCTTTCCTTGAATCAGTTTAGACAGTCTCTGCTGCAGCTGCGTAACTGTCTAGAGGCTGTAGCACGCTGGATGGACCAGTCCCACCTCAAACTGAATGGTGGGAAAACAGAGCTGTTGTTGTTGGGACGGCAGGCTAGCTTTGACAACGCAACCTTCTGGCCTGCGTGTATGGGGCCGGGCCCTACTTCTAAATCAGAAATTAAAAGCCTTGGGCTCTGGCTCGATGCGGAACTTACATTCAGAACTCAGGCCAGAAAAGTTGCTGCTACCTGCTTTGGGATTCTAAAAACCATACGAAAAATCCTCCCACAACTGCCAGAAAGGGCCAGAAAAATCTTAGTACAATCTCTGATCCTCTCTAGGATAGATTATGGGAATGCCATGTACTTAGGAGTACCAGCCTCTACGACTAAGCGACTTCAAGTCGTTCAGAATGCGGCGGCAAGACTTTTAATGGGTGTCAACCACCGCACATCAGCCAAACCCTCTCTCAAATCCCTTCACTGGCTTCCGGTGAAAGAGCGGGTTTTTTTTAAATCTTTGTGTTTGACACACAAACTCCTCCATGGGAAAGGCCCTCCCATCTTAGAAAATTTGATCATTCCCCACAAATCCCCTCTAAATCTTCGGTCCAATGATCAAAACTTGGCTGTGATCCCTCGAATAAATAGATCTCGTTCTGGTGGGCGTCTTTTTTCATTAAATGCCTCCAAGCTTTGGAACTCCCTTCCTCTGACTCTTCGCCAGGAGCCTTGTTTGCTTGTGTTCCGGCAGAAGTTGAAAACCTGTCTCTTTCCGAGGACATAGAGCCGTGCTCTAGTTAATGGTACTTTTCTTGTCCTTGGGTGATCCTTGTTGAGCGCTGGGATGCTTTCGAGTAGCCATGCGCTATATAAGAGCCTATTCAATTCAATTCAATTCAACGCGTGTTTTCTTCAAGGGTTTGAGAACCTTCCAGGTGACCATGTGTCCCACATGCCAAACGTGATCTAGCTACATCCATTGTACAACCCCATGTCGTTGCTTGGCTCCCTGTGGAAAAGGCTTCACCCTTCCCACTCACCTGAAGAATCCGTCCAGCAAGATGGCGCCCGCAGTAGCGGACATGTAGGTTGCAACAAGGAGAGGACACAATCCTAACTTCTAGGAAGCGATTCTTATTTTCCCTTGGAGACCTGTTTTGTAACACCGACTGTTTTCCTCTTACTGTGGCGATTAAACAGTATCCCTCGCATACAAGTATAACCCGACTGTTTTTCCTTCTATATCACTACTCTGCCCTCGAGCATCCTTACACACATATACCCTGGAGTCAACGGGCAATTCTAGAAATACTTGGTTATTCGTTGGTTGTGTCCTCGCAGCAAGCTTCAGTGATTCGTGGGGTGGCGATTTTGGATAAATCTAATGTACAAGCCACAGGACGAAGCTTGGCAGATAAGTTCGGTAGATGGGCTATAGCCGAATGTAGATTAGGGGATAGTAAATATACAGTTTGTACCATTTATGGGTCAAATCTAGATGAAGCAACTATTTTGGAGGAGCTAAACATAGAGCTAGCAACTTGGGGGACCCCGCTGTTAATTTGCGGGGATATCAATATTAATCTAACTAATCAGGAGCTGCTGAAGACCCCCCCCATGGTATAAAGGCCGCAAACTACGGGTATTTAAGGCCCTATATAATCTGGTAAATGATTATGGTATTGTGGATGTGTGGGGTAAATTACATATGTTGGACCCAGGTTATACATTTTACTCTTTTCCCCATAAAAAGATGGTATGACTGGATTCTTTTTTTGCACCAAGTGTCTCTTTGGTAGGGGCCTCGATTAAAATGTATCCGAGGATATCCTCGGATCATTCACCAATTGTATTAGAAATTGCTGCTGCTGGTTTGTGTATGTTATGTACCTCCTAAATCATTTTCATTCGATCGGAAATTATGTTTAAATGACGATTTTAAAGGTCACATGTCTTGCTGGATTAATGAATTTTTTCAGAACAATAGATACTCTGCTCATAGCGCAATTGTTTGGGACATGTTTAAAGCATGTTTTAGAGGGGAGATATTAAGCTTTAGCGTTAATCAGCAAAGAAAGAGGAAATCAGAGATGCAAATATTAGACTCTGCTTTGAGAGATGCGGAGGGTAAATCAACTCGGGGTATAACTTTGAAGGCAACAATATATTGGAGTTAGAAGATGCCGTTGCTAGATCCCGGGCAAATATTCAGGGAATCTGGAATATAAAGAATGTCAGAAAATATTTGGTGTATAAAAACCAAAATCACGAGTATGGTGAAGCAGTAGGTAGGTGCTTAGCATTAAAATTGCGCATGAAAGAATCTGCACGTTGTATTAAGGCTTTAAAGGACAAAGCGGGAATAGCTTGCCAGGAACCTGCAGGGATCCTAGCTATTTTTTATCAGTTTTATACAGAGCTTTATACGAAACAGGTAGAGAAGGGTATCGATTTTGGTAGGTGTTTGGATGGGGTGATCTCACATTTAGACCCTGCTGAGGTGGCGCAGTTAGAATGTCCAATTACGATGGGAGAACTAGAACTCGCAGTTAACAGTTTAGCTTCAGGGAAGGCTGCCGGACCTGACAAGCTCCCGGTGGAGATTTATAAGCTTTTTTTTGATTGATTAAAAAATTATTTGCTGACCACAATCAGGGCTGCTCAGGATGGACATGCCCATAAATCTTGGGCAGAAGCCAACATAGTGGTTTTCAGTAAAAAGGGCAAGGACCCAGAATTGGTGGGGTCTTATCGTCTGATTTCTTTATTAAATTCTGATGGTAAAATCTATTAGAAGATTTTGGCTTCCCGTCTTTCTAAGATTATCAATTCATTATTTCACAGAATCAGCATGGCTTTATACTAACACTAGGGACTGTCACTCATGTAAATAAGGTATTGACATTGTTTGATGTTGCTCAGAGAAACAGGATCTTGGGTTAATTTTATTGGATGCGGAGAGGGCATTCGATCGTGTGGAGTGGGAGTACTTGTGGGAATTGATGTGTCAAATGGGTTTTGGTAAGACGTTTATGACTGCCCTGCAGGTTGTACAACTCACCGATCGCTAAGATCGTTTCAATGGGTCTATTCTCGGATCCTGTTGTTATCACTAGGGGCACAAAACAAGGGTGCCCTTGTTCACCATTGCTCTTTACCTTGTATATTAATCCGTTTATTGAGCACCTAGGTAATAGCCCGTTGATCAAGCCCTTTGTAGCACAAAATATTCCATGCTCAGTGTTTGCTTACACTGATGATATCGCAGTGACTTCGGTTGACCAATATTCTGCTCTACAAGAGATTGAGCAGTTAGCTGCACTTTTTGGTCAGGTATCCAGTTACTTATTGAATGTCACAAAAACTCAAATATTATGTACTGATAATCTTGTACTTAATGATGACAGAGTGTTAAAAGAAGTGACATATCTGGGTATTAAGATAAGGTCAACAATGCTGGAAGTTGTTGATGCTAACTGGACTGCGCTGTTAGGTAATATTAAGGAATCATTAGATAAGTGGGCTTGTCTACAACTTACTTTAAGAGGTAGATGCAACATCATCAAAATGAATGTTTTACCGAAGGTTTTACATCTATTTAGGTCAATACCCTTGGAAGTGACAGGGGCCCAACTTCAACATCTACAATCTATATGGGCTAAATTTCTCTGGGCCCCCGGAAAACCTAGACGTGCTACTAGATTCATGACGTTACCAGTTGAACGTGGTGGTTTAGCCATTCCTGATTTTGCTTTATATTTTTATGTATGTTTTTTGTTAAAGATGCGTGTTCTATTGACTGGGGAGGATATTGTTAATAGGGCAGAGGCCCCTTCGATTTTCCAGATTTTATTAGGGCCGGAGGCACGACAATGTTTGTTTAAACAAATTGATGGCAGCTACTTTAAGCAAACTAGGTTTAAAGTCTTGGAATCTGCTTTTAAAGTATGGAAGAGAATTTGCAAATGATGTTTAATAGAGAAACTATCTCAATACATCCCTAAGGATGCTGTAAAAATTCTTCCCCCAATTTTTTGGGACAGTGTAGCACTTACCTGGAGGAAGAAAGGTATCTCTCAATTAGGGATTTTTTTTGTTTCTGGTGGACCCCTTTTGTCTTATGAAGAATTAGCTAGACCATATAATTTGTCAAAATTTAAATTTTTCAAATTTCTTCAAATTAGAGATTTTAATAAATCGGAAAAATGTATCAGCTGTTCGTGTCAAGAATTCCTGTCATACAAGGGAAACACGCCCTTATGTAAACAGGAGAGCTGTTACATAACTCAAGGGAAACACGCCCTTATGTAAACAGGAGAGCTGTGACATAACTCAAGGGAAACACGCCCTTATGTAAACAGGAGAGCTGTTACATAACTCAAGGGAAACACGCCCTTATGTAAACAGGAGAGCTGTTACATAACTCAAGGAAAACACGCCCTATAAAGGGAGGAACCGGGAGGTACAAGGCTGTCGGATATTGTGTTTACACCGACGTACCTGCTTCGTGAAGAGCAGTGTTCCGGAGTGGTGCTCCAGTAAGGCAAGAACGGAGGTAGGTCGAGTCGTTACTCCCTGGGCCGTGTCTTGCCCCATCGTCACCTGTGAAGGACCCGGAAGCTCTACCGGTCAACCATTGAGCTTCGCTTTTTGACTCGGCTGAGTCCAAGCGCAGTGGCGCTTTTGCTGGTTGGAGTCGTAACTCCCAGCCCGACCAGAGACACAGGGACTGCCAGCTGTAACGCACACCAGGAGGTGTTTGCCGCGTTACAGACTCGGAAGTCCACAGGATCGATCGAGCGGCTGCTCTCGGATCAGTCTTCTTGCTTGTGATTGGGGTATCGGTGACGCATCACCAGGAGGTGACTCCGCGTCCCGGTGCAGTCTGAGGAAGAGGTTGAGCGGCTGCTCCCTTCAGGTAGAGACCCCGGCTGGGTGTTTCCCTGACTCCTCGATTCTCCCCAACACTCTTCGTGCCCCTCACAGCCTACCGATTGGCATTGTCGGCCATTTCATTTCTGCCCTCTGTTGGCATACGCCGGGATCGGCGTATATGCAGAGGACGGTTAGGACCATCCGTGCTGTGGGCTGGTAACGTACTTAGCCTGGAGGATTCCAGTGACTATAACTTTTGTTTGTTCTTTGTATTTTATTTGCCTTCATTAAAAGAACTAACCCTTCACAAGTGGTTGCGTCCTCATTGTCGTGTCTGTTAAACGATCCTGAGACGTTCAGGGCGTTACAGTTCGAATATAGTAGTCGAGGCTGTTAGGTGTCAGGAGAAGATCGAGGTGCTATATAGGATATTGTTATCTTATAGAGCAGATGATTTAGGAAAATATAATACTAAATGGTCTACGATACTGGGGGTAGATAATGTATGTATAGAGGACGCCATTATGAGATCTAAGGAAGTTTTACTTTCTGCGAATTTGAAAGTGCAATTCTTTAAAACTGCCTTTAAGTTGTATTATACGCCTGCACGTATGTTCAAATGGGGGAGGGTATGATGGCAAATGTTTTCGGTGTGGGGCGGATACTGCGGATAATTTGCATGTTTTTTTCAGTTGTTCCAAACTATCAACATATATTACGGGGATTGAGAAGTTTATGTCTATGTTAATGGAGACTGCTATGTTTATTACCCCCGCCATTATGCTTTTGGGAATTGGTTCAGGACTTGACAAGGGGACTCCTTTGTATAAACATCGACATTTTTTTTATTGCTATGACAGTCGCTCGGTTGTGTACCGCGGCTGAGTGGCTACAACCTGAACCTCCTCTTTTTGAACGTTGGCGGGCAAAAATGTATAACTTATTTCATTTAGAGTGGAGCCTATACTCTGTAAAAGGGGCTAAGAAACGTAAGATTGGACTTGGCATTTGGGTTGTTTTTAGTGATCATATGAATTCATGAATTGTAAAAAGTGTAATATACTTTATATTTGTGTTACTTTGGCAAAAGAATAAAATATAAAAATAAAAAAATGAAGAATCCGTCCGGAACTGAGAAGCGCGCCAGTCCCCAAGTCCGTGTGAACCGTGGTTCCCGTGGCTCCAGCTCCTTTGACGTCTTCCTCCTCTCTCCCTCCGGACCTACGTGACTCCTCGAGTCAAAGCCTCAAGATCTTCTTCGAACTTCAGTCAAGTGGAAGAACTCGGCTAAGTACTTGATATCAGGTTAGTGCACACTGATCCTCCTACAGTAGTAAGCAGAATCGAGTATCAGCATCTTCAAAGACTATAGACTTTTCCTCCATGCCCTCTTGTTGTGATTTACTCCAGCTCTTCTTGTGTGTTTATTCCCTGGACCCTTCCTGCAACATTGGGGCTAGAACTGTGATTGTGCAAGGATTAAAGAATCTGTGTTTCTCTGATGAACAGTAGTGCCAAGAGAATGTACTTCAGAGTGCACGATATATGCATGAGCCTTGTACCCCAATCTGTGTTCATACTGGAAGTTCAAGTAACTCCAACCTGTGTTCCGAGTTTATCCTTGGGAGTGCAAGTAACTCTAATCTGTGTTCGGATTTTATCCGTGGGAGTGGCACACTCCAATCTGTGACTGCGGTTATTCTGCTCTCACGCCATGCTGATGATTAAACCTGATTAATCCTGCAAGTGTAGGTCACTGAAGAGAATTCATGGTCATTGTATGTAGAGATCTGTTAGTGTACTGATTGTAACTGCCTCCACTTGTTATTTACAGTCCATTGCATCATCGCAAAATCAGAGGTTCTGGCCCAGTGCACATCTACCTCGCACCGCAGAAGGTCGCAGAAGTGACAAATCATGTCACGCAGTAATTCCAAAAAAAAACCAGTATTGGCTCTAAATTCATGTTTTCATGGAATTCTTGTTGTATTAAGTGTGGGTGTAGGGAGTCACTGTATATTTTAGAGTGTAACTTGAATATGCACATGCTGGTTTGGTTTATGAATATGTATTTTATATATTTATATAAATGTATGTATTGTTCGTTTATAGCCCGGATGAAGTCCCTTGTCAAGACAAAACACCTTTGTTGGGCTGCAGTTTGATGCTATGAAGAAAAAGGAAATCTTTTTGGGAATATCATATCTTGGCTCCTGCGTTATATTGGATCTAACAGAAGAATTCATATGTTTGAATAATCTGACTTAATATGTGATTAAGTAAACTTTCAGTAAAAACATTGGACTTCCTAAGCACTCCCTTTAGTATATTGTTTTCCTGTTACGCGGCTGAACAGACCCAATACCGAAAGTCTCTCTTTTTTTAAAATTTTATCCCAACCGTCACCCCACCACCACCACCACCACTGTCCTCCCAGGGGCCATGTGTGATCTAAGGAGTTTGGTCCCTTGATCTTGTGTGGCTCTGAGAGGGACAGGAGGTTCAGCATCGGCTCCAGTGTAGTCTCCGCGGGTGGTATCAGGTGAGTGTATGACAGCTACGGCTTTAGAATTAGTGACAGAGAAACTAGACACCCATGCCAAACTACTAATTCAAAGTAGAATGGCATTAGAATATCTCTTAGTGGCTAAAGGCGGCAGGTATGCTATTGTAAGGTACTGAATGTTGCACCCATCTCCCCAACACTTCCTTTACCAGACTTGAAGAGCTAGTAATATTACATCATACTCTGATTTGGCAAAAATATGGGAACTACCTATACTTTTACAAGTGTTGTTTCTGAGCATGACGAGGAAAAGGACAATGAAAAGATAATAAAGGAAGAGATGAGGCTTATTTCTACTGAATTGTAATAGAGAAATGTTTCCTCCCACAACGTTAATGCTTTTGTTTTTATAGGTCTCCAAAACACCGTGTGTATCAATATATTTTAAATTCAAATATGGATGTTGTTTCTTGATCTGAATTTAGCCTCAATTCTGCGTGTAAATCTTAATGACGCTAGTAGGCTAGAGGCCATTTTATTCAGAGTAATCCATTTGCAAATTTCTGCAAATCATTGCCTCTTGCCAGTTAAAATGTCAATTATTTTTATTTATTTGCTGAGCTGTTTGGCATTTTTGCATTAAATGCATGTTAGACTAGAGAGCTTACCGACCTGCTGCGTTTTATTTTTCACACCTTTTTGAGAGGTAATACACCAAGGTTTTGTTATCAGTCCTGAAACACACAGTTCATTTTGTTAACCCTGGAAGAAATTAATGAAGGCCCAACCTAATGGCCCATAGCTCCAGGAATGTTATGTGGAGTTCTCTGCCATGGTCAATAGGCCTCATGTCCAGGTCATGTATATGGGGGCCCCCAATCGTCCTTTGACAGATCAGTCGTCATGATTCTTCATTTTGTGGAAGGTTGGAACAAAACATCAGCTCTGAGGTTTGAAGGGAACCTCCAACACAGCAGGACCTGTTTGAGCCTTCTGGTGACTTACACAGTGCTTGTTCCATAAACCAGTAACTTGTTTCCACTGGTGGTGTAGCTCCTGCTGAACAGGCCTTATCTGGAGCCTGCAGAAGGGAACCAGGCCAATTCAAGACAACATAAAACCTAATAGGGATGTCTATGTCCTGACAGGCAATGCGTGCTTGGAGCAAAATGCCAATGCCATAGCCTTAAGGTTTGTCTGTTTCCTCAGAGGGGTAAGCTTTTTACCATCTAGTGTCTAGGATTGCTTTTGAGAACTGCAATCTTGATGTAGGATGGGTGTAAGATGTTTGGGATTCAGAGTCAGTCCTAGTTCCTGAAATACACAGATGTGGGTGGCTGTAGGGGCACCTTTGTCAGAGTTTTGATGAGTCTATCATCCAAGTGCTGATATACTTAGTGACCCAGTCTTGGAAAGAAGGCAGGCACTGATACCAGGCCCATTGTGAAAATTTGAGATGTAGAATTTAGCCCTAATGAAAATGTAATGAACAGGAGCTCTCCCCTACAACACAGTTTAGCAGGCACGTCGGTGTTATGGATGTCTTGGGACATGAAAATATGCATTCTGAAGACCGAAGGAGGTGAGGTACTGTCCTTCCTGAAGCATCAGAAGAACATCTTGCAGGTTATCAAATGGAAGGATTGTTTCTTCAGGAACTTGTTCAACTTCCGAAGGTACACTATTGGTCTTCACTGGCCCGATTCATTCTTGACCAGAAAGAATTTGGAGTAAAATCCTTGTTCTCTGTGAATACTTGGGAACTTCTTTATGGCTCCTTTCAGGAGAACGAGAAGAAACTCTTGATGTAGCTCCTTTAAATGCAGCTGATGTTCTATTTTTGGCGGATTGGTTAGTGGTTTCTATAAAATCTCCAGAATGTGACCAAACTGCACTGTCAGAAGTAACCAACGATCTGTAGTGATTGCTTCCCATGTGGTTGTAAAAGCAGATATTCTTCCCCCAATTTGAATTAGTGAAGCTGGAAGAGGTGGCAGCTGTTGAAAGTCAAGCTCTCTGATTATCGTGGGTGTGTGGCTGGCATAAACCCCTTTTTCTGGTGTTTTGTCATAGCCTGGGGGTGCTGCTCTCGGTTTGAAGAGTAGTCTTGATCTTTCCCATATAGTCTCGGAGGACAGTATGGTCTTCTTTGGATTCCATATTAAAGTAAACACCTCTGTAAGCTTGGGATCTCCGTGAGCCATGAAAGGAACAGTCAACAGGAGGTTTATAATGTAATAATCCTAGGGAATGTGGCCTTTCTGTGCCAATCTTGATATTTTGCGGGGACGTTTGTCCACATGTTTTCCAAATAAAGCTTGGCTATCAAAAAGTATGTCTCAAATCTTTGACTGGACCTCCAGGTAGAAGAAATTTTACTAAAGCCATCCCTCCTTGTGTAGTATTGCTGCTCCTGAAAACTGATGGAAGCTGTGACTAGAAATATACGTTGCTGTGTCAATAATAGTAGAGATTAATTTTGAACCATCTTACACAATTACCTTATCTTCTTCTTTTCGGTCACCTGGGATGAGCATGGCTAGAAGCAAAATGTTGTGTCCCAGCTTGGCCAAGACATTTGCGGCTTTGATGAAGATTGCAGGCAATCGAGCTCTACAACTTGTCAATGCGTCTGCTATCTCTGTCTGGAAAAGCTGATGTCAGAATGAACCCATTCTTCGGCTTACATTAAAATCATGGTGAGCTCAAACTTTTTGGGTGCTCTTTCCAGCAAAGCGTGAACGTGGGGGATGTCATCTGAAGGTGAATCAAGCTGTACTGGTGATTTATCATTGTCTCTAGGGAGAATGTATTCCTCTAACTTTTCATTATGTGCATGATTATCATCCTGTCTTTCTGCTGATCTGGACTGAGTCAGAAGTGTACTGTTTTCCCATGTCCCTAGTTGCAGGCGAGACAACTTGCAGTAGAGGGCAAGGTATCTCTAGTAGAAGAGGTAGCTGTCGTAGGGTTGACACCCAAGGAGGATGAGGCAGTATCGGCGGAGGATGTTGTGGAAGTAAACTTTGAAATGTGTCTAGCATTAGTTCATGACTGCCACCGGCACCTGCATCATCTGTGGACCACCTTAGGGATGTCATAGGTAAGGTTGGTCATAGCTGCTAGAGCAGCTTGATGGTGATGTTTGTCCTCACGCTGATATTCCTTCTCATAAATCTCCTCTTCAATATCAGGTACATAGTGTATATCCAATTCAGCAGGGCTATAGGCTCTGTGTGGTACTTTATCCTGGTCACTGTCGTCATCTTCCAGCTCTGACTCCAGTATCTACAACATGGGGTGAGTAGAAATCTTCAGCGAAGACTGTGGGAAAGTTAAAGGCTTCAATGTAATTCCTGACGAGGTAGTTACTGCTATCAACAGTGGGTCACTGTCAAAGTGATGGAGGTCACTGCAGTTAACGGTGAATTCATCCTTGCCATCCACTGGGTGATCTACGATGCAGGCGGCTGATGGCATTTTCTTGTCTGTCGGGACGGTGGGGTACCCTTCAATGGGACGTTTCTTACAGACGATGGAGCTGTAGTCATTGACTTCTTGATTGACAAGTGTGACTGGATATCAGAATAGCTGGATTTGTCATGCAATTATTTGCACAGGACAATCCTAGCCTTTTTGTAATGCCATTTAGGGCTGCTTCTAATGCTCGGATGAGGTGGCTGCAGATGATCTTGAAACAAATTTCAGCTGAGGAAGCTCCACATACTTCATTTTTAGAAACCCCTTCATGGAAGTGCTTGGTGGGGCACTCTTCACTGAATGATCCCCAGAAGATGGCATAGTCTTTAAGTGTCTTTGAAGGTAAACTTTTCCATACACGTTCATTTAAAGTGCCTTCACACTGTCAAAGACAACAAATGAAAAATAACTTCTAATGTGTGTATGGTACTTTCTTTATATGATACCATATTTCTAGATAATGAGGTATTTTAACTTATATAATGTGCTCTAACTCAAGATCTCTAGAGTCTAGAGCTAGAACAAACAGCAGGCGACACCAGACTATCTTATTTACTTTAGCAGCTCTACTGGAAATAGGTAATGTTTTCATTCAAGCCCTACTGTAAATTCATGGACGAGGTAGTTAAGATTGGGAAGACAAATTTTAATTCTAACATACTCCAGCTCCACCCTCTCCAATGCATGCATTTCCTGTGCATATACATGATCACATCTTGCTGTATGATGAGATTAGGACAATATTGGGCCATGGTAAACGAGCAGCATTAAACATATACTCTACACACACTACACTGGTTTGAGTACATTACCATCAACTGAGCCAACAATCACTGCACCATCTTCATATACAATACAGATCTTTTGTCCATCAGCATTCCAGCTCATACTTCGTACAACAGATTTGTTTCTGTTGTTGATCATTTCCTCATACCAAGAGCCTGCAGAGAAATATATCGGTGTTATTTCATTTTCATATCATTATTAACACTTCTAGGTTTTTCACCGAATTCGTTTTTCCCCTTGAACTAGTATTAAATGTTTAATTGATATTAGAGTTCACAAAAGAAAAATACTTTAGTCTTTATGATAAGATGTAAACAGACATAAATAACAGTAAATAAAGGTAGAATATTGCTAAGGAGAAATGTTCATACAATGAACTAAAGTTTCTAGATGTTTTAGGCTAGAAAAAAAGCTTAATTGTAATACTGGTATGAAAGATACAACTTTTCTTTGAAGGCATAAATACTTGGCTAGGCTGCCCGTCTGTAGGATCCCAGACACCTTTAACATACACTATGGAGAAACATGTAACATGGTTCCCACTGTCATCAATGGCTTTAGGTGACATCATAAAGGACAAGGAACAAGGCACAATGGTTTGTAAATTTCACCAGAACCATGAGTAAGCATGTTGCCCCTTTACGTATTTTTTTATATTACATGTTTATTTTGGGTCAGTTAGCTTGACAAACGTTCTTTTTCAAATAGTAAATATGTTTATTGAAAACAAGGACTACAGTGTTTGGTCATCTGTAGGAAAGAGAGGAACTCATTTAATACTTAATTATGGAGTTAAGAAGTTATAATTTTAGAAAAGACACTCTTTATTGTGTTAAAAATACACTCGGTCTGTAGAAGGCCAAGACTTTTGCCTGCAAAGTCCTACTAACAATGGGCAAGGACTGGAATTAGAAAATGTAGGTTTTGTTTACCTTTCATGAATAGGATGTTGATTGAATAATACACCTTTGAGAGATTTTCCACATTTCACTGGGACCCGTGAAATATTATCCACATTTCCCTATGAAATAGGGGTTTTCATATCACTGCATTTTATGTACTAAAACACCCAAATATATATATATATACACACAACAAGACAAAGTGGTCATCCGCAATTCTGATAAGGGTGGAAATGTGGTGTTATGGCCCCTGCAACAATACACTGATGAAGCGTTGTCTCAACTAAATGACAGATTTGAAGACTTCAACGCCATACTTCCTGAGGAGAATGTCTTTTTGGCCGCCTGATTAACTTTCTTTAACTCCCTATCAGCAGGAGATTGGGGGAAAGCACCCGAAGCATGTTTAGAACATGAAGCCTGCACCACTAGGCTCTCCGGAGAAGGATGCGTGGATAAAAAATCCGGGTCTCCTGGCGCAACCCTGTACCTCCTTGCCACCTGTCTGCAAACTGCCGGTGCTGATAGAGGCTTCTTCCACACCTCCAACACTGGTTCCAAGAGAGCCTCATTGAAAGGTAACAAAGGCTCCGAAGCCGACGTCGGAGAGTGCAACACCTCTGTAAGCAGGTTGGACTTGTACTCCACAGAGGGCAGCTGCAGATCTAACAACTCCGCGGCCTTCTTGATCACAACGTGGTAGGGCGCCAATTCCTGTGGTGGAGAAGACCTTGCAGAAGCATGCTCCCACTCCGGGGTGGTATCCAAACCACTTGCTACCTCTATACCTCCAAACTCATCCGAAGAAGAGTCGACTTCACCTTCTTCCACCTCAGCCCGATATCTTTCTTCCTCCAAAACCCTTTGGGCCTCCCGCCTCGATCGGATCCGGGGAGCCGGCGTCGTCGACGCCGTACACGGCGTCAGTGGAGCCAAAGGCACCGGCGTCGGAGGCGCCACAGGTGGAGTCGGCGGCGCCGGATGCGGCGTCGATGGAGTCGGCCTCGGCGTCAGAGAAGGCTCCGAAGATTGACGATCCATCCGAGGTCGAGCCGGATTCCCAACCGGCGCCGGAAACTGCCAAGAAGGCGCCATCGGCATAAAAGGCAGAAAAGGAGCCTGAGCGTATTGCTGCGGCACTCCCAGAGAAAACGCCATCGGACCCACGGGACCTGCTGGTGCTCCGGATGGGAAGGATGCTCTCTGAAAAATGCCATACATGGCATTCAGAAATCCCGAAGGATCCGTACCCGGAGCCGGGAATTGGGGATAAGGAACTGCCCCTGTATCCTCCTGTGGAGTCACCGGCGTCGGCTCCTCAGAATCCTCCACCGGAGCCGCGGAGTCACCAGGCACCAGAACAGACTCTTCCTGCTCCTGCTCATCCAAATGCACATCAGATTCCACCCGACCCGGAGTCGAAGCCTTGGGCGGCGCCGGTGATGGCGTCGGGGAACGAGCTGGAGTCCGCTTCGGCGAGGGAGACTTCGGAGACTTATCAGGAGAAGGCGAAGGAGACAAGACCTTGCTCTGACGTCGACGAGGCGAAGCCGACCTCGACCTCTTAGACTTCGAGGACCGACGCCGAGAAGAATGCTTCCTCTTCTTGTGGTGCTTCTTCGACTTCGACGACCTCGAAATCGAAGACTCTCGCCTGGACTTCTCCTTTTTTCTCCCTCTCTTCTCCTCACCGATCTTCTTCATGAAGAGTTTGTTCTTCCTCTCCTTCAGCGCTTTAGGATTCATGCTCCTACAGCACCCGCACTCCTCCACGTCATGATCAGAGGAAAGACACCATAAACAGTTCTGATGCGGATCCGTCATGGACATCAGGCCTCCGCACTCCCTACAGGGCTTAAAGCCCGACTTCCTCGTCGAAGACATACCGATTTTAACAAAAATACACCACTAGACTACAAAGTATCTAGAGAGCACTGGGAAAAAAACGTTGCGCGTCGACGGCGCGGAAAAAAGGGAACTGACGTCATCACGCCGACGTGGGCTTCTTATGGCTCCGATGACGTCGTACGGAGTCGCGTGCGGAGCCGATGCATTGTGACGTCGCCCACGTCGACGTGGAATGCTGGGGAAGAAAAGTTCCGTGGAATGCTGGCGCAGGGGATATTCACAAGGTGAGGAATCCACTGGCAGATGTATCCATCAGAACACCCAAATATATATATATATATACACAACAAGACAAAGTGGTCATCCGCAATTCTGATAAGGGTGGAAATGTGGTGTTATGGCCCCTGCAACAATACACTGATGAAGCGTTGTCTCAACTAAATGACAGATTATGCTACAGGATCAGCAACAAACAAGCAACAACACAGGCGCAAAATGAACTCTTTACACAACTACTAGCATGGAAAAGTATTGGCCTCCTTAACCAAGACGAATACAAATTTATGAAAAAAGATCATCCTATCATGCCGGTAATTTACTTCATACCGAAAATACACAAAGACATCCAAAACCCACCAGGACGGCCAATAATATCGGCCAAACAGTCTTCTCGAAAATGTCTCTATTTACATAGACTCTTTCCTACAAGATCTAGTCCAAGGACTATCATCATACGTCCAAGACACATCTGATTTCCTGAGGCAAATACACAATTACCAGTGGAAAGACAATTACCTCCTAATAACTTTGGACGTTGCTAACCTCTACACTTCAATCAATCACAAAGATGGACTGAGAGCGGTAGAATATTTTTTATCCAATAGACCGATCCAATTCCATCAACACAATAAAATGCTGATCAGCCTTATCCAGTTTTGTTTAAACAATAATTTTTTTATGTTTAATCAACAAATCTACCAGCAACTACGAGGAGTAGCCATGGGGGCTAGCTTTTCACCAAGCTATGCTTGCCTCCATATGGGCTATTGGGAAGAGACTGTCTTAAAAACTACACATGCAATAACAATGACTAATCATGTGATAAAATGGATGTGCTACATTGACGATCTTTTTATAATTTGGCGTGGCAGTGAAAGTGAGGCTCTGAGGTTTATAGATGATATTAACGACAACAATCTCAATCTGCATTTTACCAGTACCATTGACACTACAGAGGTTTGTTTTCTTGATGTGAAGGTATATGTGGCAAACAACCAGCTTCAGACAAAATTGTATCGCAAACCCACTGCAGGAAACACCACGCTGCATTCCTCAAGCTTTCACCCAAACATACTATTCATAGCATTCCATATGGGGAGATGCTAAGGATTAGAAAAATCTGCAGTACTGAAAATGACCTAGCAATGGCACAACAAGAAAGTAAAAATAGATTCATACAAAGAGGATATAGCAACAAAATCATTGATGAGGCTATACAAAAGACTAGGTCCATGAGTAGGGAGGATTTATTGTTTAAACCATCCAACAGTAAAACTAAATCCAATAGCAGTGAAATTTGCACTAACAAAATAGATGAGACAAGATTAATCCTAACATACAACAAACAAAAAGACAGCCTCAGCAAAATTATCAAGAACAACTGGTATTTGTTACATCTAGACACACAATTGAATGAGATTATTCCATCTAACCCGACCATCACTTTCAGAAGGGCACCATCTACCAGTGATTTCTTGGTTAATAGCAGCCCAGAAATTAAATCAGTAACAAACTGGCTAACTAAACGTAGAGGCTTTTTTAAGTGCTCTACCTGTAAGGCTTGTAGACACGCAACAAACAAGACATCATTCATTACTCCTTTTGAGGAGAAACCACACATGATCACAAAAAACATGACTTGCAAAACGGAATTTGCCATTTACGTGTTGGAGTGCTCCTGTGGACTGCAGTATGTGGGATCCACAAAGCTGCAGGTCCACAAGAGAATTCTCCAACATCTACGTGCAATCACCAATATAGATACTTCATATCCGGTGGCCCGTCACTTTAGGGATTGTCATGAAAGTAACATACAATTCCTTAAATACTTTGCAATTGACTGTATTCCGCCTCTTAGAAGAGGCGGTGATCGTGAGGCTATCCTTAGAAAACTGGAGACCAAATACATACTGGAATTGGACAGCAAAAGCCCACAGGGGCTTAACACCACGGAAGATCTCTATACCTGGCTGTAAGAAATCTATATCTAACAGAGTAAATTATATTCCCTAACAATAAACGTAAAATATAGATTTATTTTTCCAAGGCTCTCCACTAAAAGATAATTTTATCTGTACACAATACATATTTTTGTATATGTTTTCAATTTTCCGTCCGCCACCTCTCTCTCCCCCTTTTGTTCCCCCGTTTTTATCTTTTCCCTTGACCTACATTCCATCCCTATGAATCACGATTCATAGATGAAATTTGGAAAACAATTTGAGAACGCACAGGTGATTCTATTGCACTATTTTGCACAACTTTGCACTTTACTTGCCGTTTTGCACAGTCAGAAAAATACCATGTTTTCCAGCAATTGCTTAAAAAGAATGTTTTAACAACCTTGTTTTAACACGCTTTTATCATCTGTATTGCTCTGGTTTTATATGTGCGGTTTATTTATGTATTTATACATTCACAATTGCACTGAGTGACATATGAGCCAACAGCTCAATCCTCACATTATATTATATTACATTACTGTATAAATCATGAGCCATGAGGAACAAGTCTAGTAATGTATTTTACAATTACAATAAGTAACTATGACAAGATTCAGCATGTTGAAAACATCCATATCATGGTAAAATCTTTTTTCTATGTCTATGGCAAACAATTATGCACTGTCACTTTAAATGGGACAATCACGAGGGGCTCGTCATGTGATCAAGGGCTGTTGAGCCCGAAACGCGTCATGGCGGCAGAGCGCACAAACAAGAAATAAATTGATTTGGGTATAACTTACTGGAGTCCGTCCCCTTCTTGATCCAGGACAAAGAGGATCGTTCGAGGAAAGGTTGATTGCTATGTATATATATATATATATATATATATATATATATATATATATTCCAGGCATTCACGCCAATAGTATAAGTCTCTTTAAGTGCTAATATGATGCGGTTAGTTAAGCAAACGTATCTATTCCATAGGGGACAGATTAATATCAGCTAAATCTATGCGATGATATTTTATCTCCTTTTGGTGTGCACAATCCATTAATGCCATGGCATTTAAGCTATTTAGTGTTTTATCATTATTCTGAATGTAAAATGCAAATATGGATTTTTAACTGACTTATTTATATATTTATATATTGTCTATTATTTTAAACAGCGTATTTTGCACATATCTATGCACAACAATTATTTATATTGTTTTGACATATATGTTAGGTTTAAACCAACTTTTGCTTATTTTGCACAATCAGCATTGAGGCTACATTGAAGTGTTTTGTTTATATCTATGGTCATTTTGATCACATGATCTCAGGCTGAACTTTGAACTCTTACCATCACTATTTATTGGGTCATTTAAACTACTCACGTTGTCATGTGAACAAGGCTCATGGGAGCCGAAACGTCAAGACGACACTGCAAATAAAATAAAAGCAGCACTTAACTGAAGGTCCGTGTCCGCTTGGTCTTTGGAGTCGAGGCATTTTACTGTCATCTTCAATCGTCTCAGCGGTATTTGGATATATATATGTATATATATATATATATATATATATATATATATATATATATATATATATATATATAATAATTTACACAAGTGAAAATAAAACTGGACCTATAACACGTTAATTTGAGGAACTGTTCTAACTAATATACACATATTCAGAGATGAACTTCAACAGTGCAAAGCCCCAATTATATGTTATTACCACAGTACAGAGAAACTGACAACAGAAAACGCTGTTTACTTGCTCGCGGATTCCATGTTACAGTGACTTTGCATAGAGAACCACCCGTTCTAATAGTCAAGAGGTCTCTTCCATGTGAATTTACCTCACTTCAATAATATAATCTCTTGCATTCCAGTTTTGGATAAATACATCTTTAAACAAATACATATGAAAATAGCCATGACATAAACTACGTAGGCAGATGCGTAGATGTGCAGACAGTTATACATGCTATTTATTACCATTATTGAGGGAGGCAATGTGAATCACAGCCCACTTAAGGCTTCACCGTTCCACATTCAATAATGGTCATAAACAGCATTTTACAATTCGAGCATCTGCGTATATAACATTCCAAGAAACATCATAAGCTGGAACGGACTCCGGGGTCAAGGTTTGCCATAGAAACAAAAACAAAATCTGGAAATTGACATTAAGGAGCTATGTTCAACCCGCTGCATAAAGTCAACCATAAGTTCCATCCCTGTTAGTAAAGGTTAAAATGAGATGCGTTTTAGAGTCATTAATTACGCTTGGAAGTGTCTTAAAGTTGCATGATAGTGTCACTAAGAAATTGGACTAACAAAGAAGGTGAGAGAGAGATAGAGAGATAGAGAGAGAGATAGAGAGAGAGAGAGATAGAGAGATAGAGAGATAGAGAGATAGAGAGAGAGAGAGAGAGAGAGAGAGAGAGAGAGAGAGAGAGAGTGTGTGTGTGTGTGTGTGTGTGTGTGTGTGTGTGTGTGTGTGTGTGTGTGTGTGTTGTGTGTTGTGTGTTCTATTCTATTATTCTACATTGTATTTTATGCACGAGATTTGTATGCACTCATGTTTACTTTTGTAAACCTTGCTTCCATTCCACCTATGAGTGTTCTGGATCATTATTACAGTTCACTGGAGACGGCTGGAGTGGAAGGGAGGTCACAGAAGATTGTCTCTTTGTATCCAGTGTATAAACCAATAAAGCTTATACTTTAAAAGCTTATACGCTACAACTTTGGAGACGATCGTTGAAACACCGGGAACCCAGCGCAGGTGTACCTCGTTTCTATTATCTTCAATTTTGCACAATACGGAATAAAGCCATATGGATTACATTTCCTTCCGGATTATAATTTAATGATCATTCACTGGATCTATTGGATGCCCCACTGAGTTGGAAAATAAGGTTTTTACCTTATTATCGCTTCCTGTTGAGTTCTGGTCTAGTCGCATCATTCAAGTGAGGGCGCGTGCTTGTGCTCCAACAGAGCGAGTTAATCGAACTTGGAGGCAGAGATCGGAACGCACAGCGGCAACCAGCGGTGTTCGTCGGTGGAAGACTCCTCCTTTTCTGACATCTTACTTGCCGATCCATCATCCGTTGCAGCTGTTACGTCAAGACGCTTCAGTATGTGCCGTCATCTTTATTATTAGCGGAGGTTTTTTTTGATTAAAAACAATTAAAGTTCACGAAGCTTTATCTCACGTCAGATTCCATATTTTGTATTCGTTTTGACTGTCTCATTCGCCGTTGGCCTCATTCGCCGTTTGCAGTAATTGTTTAACTTTCACGGAACAGAGTGCAACTTGTGTTTTGAATCCGTCATTTCAAGTCAAACTTACCTTGTGTATTAACCCTTTGGATGAAGAATTAACAGTACTATTACCACGCATTGGTTTATTTTTGGATAACCCTTACACTCATTTACCATCAGTGAACTAGTCCTTTGAGTAAAGATTGGACGCTGTGGAAGATGGTGTGGTCATACTTTCTGTTTAACTTTTAGAATGTATTTAATTATTTTTGACTCCCTATATATACACATAATTGCTAAAATTATTTTAAACTTAGATATTTAAAGTTTGACTTTTCATTATGCCCTTCAACCTCCGCAAGCATTTTGGCCAGCTGGGGCAAGTCCGTGCATGAAATGGAATGAATGGAAGTCTTATTTCCTGAATTGTTTAGATACTATAGACGAAGATGGAAAAACGAAACCTGAAAGAAAAAAGAAACTCTTTTCACATTCTATAGGGCTAGAGGGGTTGAAAGTATTTAGCCAAATGAAAAAAAGTACAGGAAGTGGGGATTCAAAGGTTTTTGTAAATGGCTTGCGAGATTTCGATTATCATTTTACGTGAAAAGTTTGCGTGGGTATAGTAAGGTTTACATTTTTTTCAGAGAAAGCAGGAACCTGAAGAAAGCTTTGATGAGTAGGTTGCATCATTTAAAAAATTAGCGGACCATTGCAAATTTGATCATTTCGAAAAACAATTCATACGTGATAAAGTGGTTATGCATGCTTGTAATCCTGCTATACAGGAAAGGTCGTGGATAAAAGGAGATGCTGCTTTGGAGGATATTTTGGCGATTGTGAGAAAGGCAGAACTTTCAAGTCGTAGTGCCAAAGCTTTAAAAGTGAGACACAATGATATTTCAGTAGAATGTGTAGGGACAATAAAAACAGGGGTTTTAACCAAAATAAAAAAAGATGGTGTAAAAAGTCAGGATCTCAATAAAAGAGATCAAGGTCAAATGTTTGATAATACAAAAAGGGATGGTTTTTGGTGTTACAGATGGGACAGTGTTTCACATTTAACTTCAGACTTGTCCAGCACTTAAACAAAGGTGTTATGTATGTGGGGTGACCGGACATTTTGCAAGAGTGTGTAGAAAAAAGAAGAGTTTTAAGGTTAAGTGTGTGCATGAAGGTACCTCCAGTGAAGAGGGGGATGGTGTCACGTAGGTTATGCATTGTGATATTAATGACATGAATCAACAACAGTCCTTTGTGTTGAATTTCCATGATGCTAACGCTGGAGAGAAGAAAAAACCTGTATGCATGATGACAATAGGAGGTGTGGAGGTACAGATGTATGCAGACTCAGGGTGTCCGTTCACAATAGTTATTGAAGATGTGTGGAATTCTAAGTTCGTAGAGAAGCTGGGATGTAACGTACTAGAACCTGACATTAATACGAAGGGATTTTCTGGAGAAAAGATCGATTTAATAGGGTTCAGAAACTTGGTCTTCAGATTGAAAAACAGAGAATAGATGGGAAAGTTATACATTGCAAAAAATGGTCCCTCAGTTTTGGGTTGGAGGGATTAAAGAACTCTAAGTATAATTTTGAATCCTAATAGTCCAGAGCCCGTGATGGTAATCGATGAAGGGGAGAGTGTTGGTGCAAGTATGTTTAAAAAATCTCCAATGGTGTTTAATGGGAAAATTGGCAAGTTGAAAGATTTTGAGCATTGCATTGTGTTAAAAAATGACGCATGTCCTAAGACGCATAAAGTGAGGAATATACCAATTCTCCTCAGGAAGGAGGTAGAAAGTGAATTGGAAAAGTTAGTTGAAACTGATGTTATAGAACATATAGAATCCTCAGAATGGATTTCTCTGGTTGTTGTGGCATGGCATTGCAATGGAAAAATCAGGATCTGCATTGATTTGCGCCATGTCAACAAAATGGTTATAGATACATTTCCCGTACCAAAAATTTCAGAGATGCTCGCTTTAGTGAAGAATGCTCATAGGTTTTCCACTCAGCTGCATATCCCCAAATTCGCCTAAAGAAGAAAGCAAACCCATAACGGCTTTCATTACCCCAATGGGATGTTTTCATTATAAAAGATTACCCTTTGGGCTGGCATCAGCTGCAGCTCTTTTCCTGAAGGTCATGAATCATTTGTTTGGAAAAAATCCTACAGTAAAATGTTTCCAGGCTGATCTATTCTTTTTTGGTAAGGACAGATCAGAACATGATAAAGCCTTGGAGAATGTGTTGGAAGTACTGGAAAGCAATAGATTGACCATTGAGCATTCTAAATTAAAATTTGCTGTTCACTTTATTACTTATTTGGGCTATGTACTGTGTGGTGAAGGGGTAGCAACCAAACCCAAGATTGTGGAGACAATTCTCAATGCGTCCATTCCACTAATAAAGAAGAATTCAGGTCCTTTTTGGGCCAAATTGAATTTTATAATAGGTTTGTAAAGGGATTTTCAAGCAGAGGGTATGCTATAAGACAGCTATTGAAAAATAAGGTTACATTTGTTTGGTCCGATCAGTGTAAGAGAGAGTTTGTGGATGTCAAAAAAGCATTTGCTTAGGCTCCAGTGCTTAAAGGATTTAATCCAAAATTCAGGAACATCGTTACTGTTGATGCTAGCAATAAGGGTCTGGAAGGTGTCTTATCCCAAATTGATAAAGATGGGAAGGAATTAATCATAGCATATGCTTCATGTGCACGGTCACCTGCTGAAGAGATGTTTTCGGTCATTGAAAAGGAGACTCCTACTTGTGTTTGGGGTACGGAACATTTCAGTTTGTTCATCTGGGGCAAACAGTGCACTGTTCGCACTGATCACAAATCCCTCGTGAAACTTTTGACTACAGAGGGGCTATTCAATGCATCTACTAGGACGTCAATGTGTCTTCAGGATTTTATATACAGTATGGAATATGTTCCAGGGAAAAGCAATGTTTGGCTGATTTCCTTTCTCGCATGCCCTCTGTTGCTCATAAATGCGAGAGGAATGAGTGGGATGATTTGAGTATAGCACTTATCCATGTCCAAGGGCTCCTGAGTGTCTGAAGATATTTGGAGGAAGGAAAATTTGGAGTAAAATAAGTTGCTACAAATACTTGGATGGGTTAAGCATGGATGGCCTAATAAAGTTTGGATAAGCATTTGAGGAACATGTGGGCAGTAAGATGCAAATTATCTGTTAAAAATGGTACAATTTTTAGGGGTGAAAGAGTGGGTCCCCCAACTTCTCTTAGAAGTCACGTGTCTTTAAATATGAGTGTTCTGGATCGTTATGACAGTTCACTGGAGACGGCTGGAGTGGAAGGAACGTCATGGAAGATTGTCTCTTTGTATCCGGTGTTTCAATCAATAAAGCTTATACTCTAAAAGCGGTTACTCTACAGTGTGTCTGATGGTTCATGCCTTGGTCTATGTCGGTGGCTACGTGGGTGCCTGATGGTGGGTGTGTGGCATTTCATGATGGGTGCACGATTGTATGTTACTGGAAGTGGACATATGAACATAGCTGAGTAGCAGTCTGACGGGGTGGAGTCACACATAATGATGGTTGTAGCTATTTTTAAACTTTTGTTGTGGACAGCTTAACAAATCTGGGTTCTCATACTCAAGATATTCAATAATTAAGCCTTTAAAGCCTTCTCAACACTTCTTTATAAAGGCAATTTCTCAAAAACTATTGAACAGATTTATAACGACCCAATCAAAGGCACACTTTTCTGCAGCTTATCCACTAATGCTATTTCACTGGCAAATTTCATGCAGATTTGTCAAGTGGTATCAAAGTTAAAAGCACAAGTAAAAATGAACTTTTCATTGGAAAGTAAAACCTCACTATACCTAATTTTGAATATATCTATATATCTATATCACACTGCTACCACTGTGTTATGCTTCACGACAGCGTTCCATTGAAAAGGCACTGATAACTCTTTTCCACATAGGCCAATATGCACATAAATTGGCAATCACTATGCAGCTATGATCCAGCACACAAAGTTTTGTGCAGTTAGGTAGAGGAGAAGAGAGGAAACAAAGGGGTTAAAAATATTGTTTTTTTCATTTTTGATCCCACATGACATGCTGTTTAAACTGCCAATCCCTGTTCAGCGGAGGGAGCATAGGGCAGAGGGGCTACTGGGCCCCAACAGTACAGTTTGAAGTTGTTTGCCACTGGACTTCTGGGGTCGATCCTACCTCTTTAAAATGGGCCAAGTACAATCATTTCCACACTTGACTCTCAGAGTAGCGATGGACGAGCAGTTACAGGTTTATCAGGGAGGTAGTGTGTGGGCCAAGAGCTAGAACAGTCAACCAAAAGATACAAAAACATAATGTCCAGCCCAGTGTTTACCTTTCATGGAAAAAGAAAATACTTTAGTACTACAAAATTTGATGGGTACAAACTACAAGGTTGTAATGTGTTGCGTTCTAAGAGTGAGGTACACACCTTCCTCCTTCACAGTAATTGTTCTCCTTCCCACTATGGAGAAGATTCCGTGATTATCATCCTCAAACATCTATGGATTCAGGCAAGATTAGGCTCAGGTGCAGATTGTTCAAATGTTCTCAATGCACAACTCAGTCCAATGTTGGTACTGTTCCTTTTGCAACAGTCTCAAGAGAGAAACTGTGAGCCTCAGTTTCTTGCCCTATGGTGCAGGCTAAGCCTCACGGTTTACCTGCTGGCTGTTAGTGTTAGTCCGGGCTGTGTGGCGGACACATGTTGCACCCTGCCCTCATGGCATTGACTCTTTTTTTGAGGGTTGTGGCCCTAGCCTCTCTTGGGGAGAGCTTCATCAGAGGACTCAGTGAGGCTGGGCTCTGTGGCAACACTTGACTTAAGCAGCAGCAGTCCCTTTGGTTAGCTGCATTCATGTGCTGAGCAGTGGCAGTTGGATGCCACCAGGCTAAATCCTTGGCAGTGGGGCTGTCAGGCAGTTGTGTCCAGGCCTATAATGGTTCTACGCTACAGCTATGACGCAGCTTTCCTATCCTCATTGGAAATGACAGCATAAGTCTCTGGAACCCGTGATTAACTGCCAGGTATGATTGGATGACATGTTCTTGTATTGTCATTGTGCAACTCACTCAGAAACTACACAGAGAAACTGGGGGTGGGGGGGTCCTTCACAGCACAGGTCTTCCTGGTTAGCTTTTCTTAGGTTGTCAGCTTTCTCTGGGGAACCTCACACTGGAACACGTAGGGCTGCTCCTTCTGGACAGTATCTCCTCCTGCAGGCCAGGCACACTCATTTTTGTTTTCAGGAGGCAGGATTCTATGCTTTTAGGCATACAGCCTGCTACTCCAGTAGAAATTATTGCCTTAAGGTGATGTCCCACTTATGGGAGACTGACGGTCTTGTAGAAACCAGCTCTGGTTGCACAGCAGCTCTTACAAATGCTATACAGAGTACTCACTTATATTTTCAATGGCAGGACTAGGCTCTGTGCACGTGCTAGATTAGCATGATACCGGAGCCAAAATATCAGTCAGTTTCACCTGGAGTCAGGCACTCAGGACTGAGGGACACGCCTGCCTACTATGCAGGGGACATTCTTGTTCAAACACTCAAAGCTACAGCAAAAACCACTGAATGGATTTCTGCCAAACTTTGCATCAGTGTAGGACTCAGAAAGCATGCCGTCATTGGTTTGGAGTGAATCCATCCAGTGGTTTTTGAGATGTTTGAGTTACAAAGGGGGTTCTATAGAGGGTGGACACTATGTCAGAAAAGTTTGCATATTGACAATTTTGGTCAATCACATTTTAATTTTTCAAGACTTGATTGGCTGATGAAGGGCATCATACATCTTTTTCCGCCAACTTTAAAACCGCAATTTTAGCAATGCCGAAAGAAAAATGCACAGAAAAAGGGATGCCCAACACCAGGAAAGTGCCAGTGGGCACTCAGAGACATAGCTTATGGGCTACAAAAACTGAAAAAATAATGTCAAGGACAAAGTGTGATTTTGAATGACTTCACGATAACACAACAATTATTACTTTATAACAGGCCCAATTTTCTCAAATTCACAATTTTCAGAAAAATCATAAATTCTAAGAATTGGAAGGCAGAAAACAGTGGTTCATCAAGTTAGGCTGAACTATGGTAATAACATAGATTTTGAAACCTTCACTGTAGTAATATATGTGTAAATGTAGGTTTATTATATTTATTCCAATAAGGTGTCATTTAATTATATTTATTTTCAATAGCACAGAGTAAATACATATGTATTTAGAAGAATGGCACAACGACAACGTAGCCCACATATCCGTATGATACCTACATGTAAATGTAGACAAGTATTTGGCATCGAACTTTACCTTTGTACAGCATCCATACAATGATAAGCCCATTTTGATCACTTGTGGTCAGCTTCTGATAATGTTCATTCCAAGTCACCACCTGAACAGCACCTGAAAAAAGAAGTGCATACATATATAGAGAGCCAGCAAAAGGTCTAGCCCTAACCTTTTATGCTGCAATATATCCATAAGTACATATTACCACACAATATAAGAATGCTCAATAATTTCAGGTTATTGGTCATATATTCACAAAGTAGTACTTCTACAAAGTATTAACTGGCATAACGACCACTATGGACCCACAAATTACATTACTGGATGTAATGTAGGATTAGAATGAATCCTGGGGAACCAGCATGTGTCAATTGTTATTACAGAAATAGTGTGTGAAAGAGCAGGTGCCATTCTGGCGGACCATCATAAAGTAATGGACAGTGGGTTATTAAATTTACTAATTTTAAAGATTCGAAAATTGTTTTTAACTTCGCCATCTGTAGACAGTTAATATTCTGAGAAGTATACCAGAAGCCCTCCTCAACTTATATCTGGAATAACAGGGCGGTGGGATTAATAAAAAGGTTCCTGGGTAGATCGATTGTAAAAGGCTTCTCTGCCAAACCAGGTATCAAACAAAATGTCAGAGTCAACATAATAATGCTTAGTCAAAATATGACCAGCAACCCCAGAAACTAGCAACATGTAGTAGAACGAGAAACATACCTCCATGCCCCTCAAGGGTCTGGTTCATTGACAGGTTGCTGGGTGCCGCGAGTCCCTTTAGTTTTATATCATCTGAAAAGGAAAGATTGTTTTTAGTGTAACATTCTATCAAAATGTGATGTATTGCAACACCGATTCAATATTAAACAGTGACCACACAGGAGAATATACAGGAGGATAAAGTTCACACACATAATTAATTTTCCAATACATAGAGGGCTTGATTTCACACCTTCACCTTATTTAACATGGGGGAAAAAAAATATACAATTCTCGTCAATAAGCGTGAGGTCCAGTTAACAAGATTAACATCGCCCTAAGACTACCCATTTACAACCCAACATCATATGTGCATTAAGTGGTAGACTAAAGCTTTATCCTTTTTTTGCTGCCAAATGAGGCACAATAAGATTTCTCTCACTCTCTATAGATATATATATATATATATATATATATATATTTTTTTTTTAAAATTATTATTATTATTATTTTTATTTTTTAAAGCAACTGAATTTTACAAAATGTGAAGAGTTATGTGTTGTTTTTGATGATGGTTGAGAATATTACATAATACCTCTCCTGAAGCCGAGGAAGCTGGCACACGATTGCACAGCATATATGCTGCTATCAATGTTAAATATCGACTACAAAATATTGAGTAATATACTGGCGGCCAGGCTACTGCCCCTCTTACCCAAATTGATACCCTAAGATCAGGCAGCATTCATACCGGGCCGAAGCACAGCCATAGACATAGACATCAGACGACTGCTGGCTGTCTTTGATGCTGATGACTATGCAAATGCAGCAGTGCGATTGTGTGTTTGCGGTGGACATAGAGAAAGCATTCAACAGCCTTGAATGGCATTACCTCTATGAAGTACTGATGCACATAGGGCTGGGCAGAAACTTACTGGCATGGACGAGACTCCTCTATACGAACCCGACTGCCAGAGTCCATATAGGAAAAACCATCTCTGAGAGCCAGGTGGTAGAGCGCAGAACGCGGCAGGGGTGCCATTTGCCCCCCCCTGCTGTTTGCGTTGGCTATGGAGCCTTTGGCTAGCTCTGCGCGAACGGATCGTGGTAAAAGGGGCTTGGACATTCGGAGCTCTCAACACCGCAGTGTGTTATCTGCAGGTTACCTCCAGCTTTTCTTCCGCAATACTGAGGAAGATCTAAATGGAACCAGGAACATGCTGGGAAGCTTTGCCATACTGTCTGGCCTGAAGGTAAATTGGCAGAAATCCAGGCTTTTCCTTAGGGCACCAAATAGAGGCCCACCAGAAGATCTGGAACACCTCCAGTGGGAACCCCGCTGCATATCTAGGGGTGAAGATCTATCATGACCCCACTGACCTCTTAGAAGGCAGCGCAGGTTTAGTCATCTGTTCCCGCTGCTCTTCTGCAGATTTTTGGAAGACGCTGCCGCTTTCGCTGCCAGGCCCTGTTGCTATCCAGAATCTGGTGGCCTTGTCGCATCTCCTCTACTTCTTTGGCACTCTCCAGGGCTGGATCCCACAAGTAATGTTTCGAAACCTGGATTTACTGGTTACCACCTTTATACGGGGCGGATCATAGACGGGTAGCTTTGGCCATGGTCTAGCGCTCCAGGGTGACTGGGGGACTGTCAATTCCTGATTTTGAGGTTTACTCTTTAGTGGCTCAGCTAAACTGGCTGATCCAGTCTTGGGCAGACAGGAAAAATCCAGACAGGATTGCAAGTCCATTTGCGCCGGTGACGTTAGACCTTACTAAGGTGTTGCTAAGAGTATGGCAGCCTATCACTGGAGATACTGGGGTGTTCTGGGTAATTTCTTAATGCTGGACTAGGTGTATGCAAAAGATATGCAGCAATATACCAACAGTTGCCTCATGGCGGATGCTGGTGAGGACTTGATGCCTGGACTGACCGACGGTCGGAGCCTTCTGAGCCACATCCTAATGGGCTCCTCTGTTTACTTTCCGACTTCCTAATCAAGATATAGGCGGTCGGAAAGTAAACCTGCCTGTCGGAATCCGACCATTAATCTTAAGTTCTGGCCTTTCCGCCCTTGAGATTACAATACATGGATTCCGATATGGTTTCCATGCTGGCCAGTCCGACATGGAAACCATGTCAGAAAGCGTGTTTGTGGGCCCCCAGCAGGGCCCCCTTTGGTGCATGGCCCCTGGTTGGAGGCCGAGGGGACACCTATGGTGCCACCCTGTTGATCCATGCACCTCGAGGTGCCTGCCACAGGGTGCAGGGATGAACTGCACCTCCCATTTCACTATGGGAGCATGCATTATGGCCGGTTTACGACCGTAATGCATGCTCCAACAGTGAAATGTAGGAATGTGACAGAACAGTGTTCGGTCGCATCCTAATGAGGTGGTCAGGACCACTGACTGGGTGTCGGTCGGTCCCAGGACCGAGTTGGACGGAAGGAGTTCCGCCCAACATCGAAATCAGTCCCTAAGGGTCTAGATGTGCAATGCACTGTTGACGCTGTCCTCACCTGAATGTGCAGACTGTATCACGGTAATATGATGTATGTTCAGAAAAACCCTAATAATGTTTTCTTTTTTTGTTTAATGGTTGAGAATTTTACAATAGTATATTGCTTATAAATGATTTGCTTTAAAGTCATGGTAAAAAAATGTGTTGTTCGAATTTCTGTTCAGTTGTTAGAGATTTTTTGTACACTACAGCAGGTCAGTTCAAAATATTTTCAGGTTGCCACTGGGCCCAGCATTATAACAACAAATATGAGGAACATATACCCATTTACTTATATTGAAATGGAGGAGGGTTTAAGCACGGGAAATTAACAATAATTCTACTTGTGGGTAAAAAACATGAGGAGTCTCCCACTTAAATCAGCAGTATTAGATTAGCCAAACCTTCTCTGCGTTGATGAACCCCTTTCTCTTTCAGTTCTAAACCAGAGTTGGTCAAGGCAATGGTATAGTAATCTTTGGGTTCCATTTGGGTATGGCAAAGTACACAGCATACATTCATTTTAAGCTGTTACCGATTTACCGATCGTTGCTTACCAGTAACAGCTGTATGGTACTCCTAATAGCTGATTTTCTGTATAAATCATAAAGGCCATATGTAACTGCTTCCTTCTTTCGTTTGACAGAAAAAGTAGTTCTCTTTGTTTCCTATGTCCTCTTTACTAAATTATCATCATCATCATTCAAGCTTTATTGCGGTTTGGTTTACCATAAAAGCACATAAAAAAAGAGTAAAACAATTCTATACAATAATTAATCAGTCAATATGATTCATACATATAATCACTGTTGTATAGCTAAGTTATTAAACATATCCTTTAAGACTTAAAAAATTTAAATAGTGTCTAGGACTCTAAAATTGTTAAAACAATGATCATTATGCTAAATAAAATACAATCTGTTCTCTCATTATCCAATAGACTTAGTGTAGATATGTAGCAATGTTAATTATCAAATTCCTTCGAATTGACCACATAGAAAGCAAATATTTGGCTACTGTAGACACAATCACTGCATTGGTATCAGTCTTTAGAATCCTAAAAAAAAAACAAATATTGCTTTACACCCAGATTTTTACACAACTGAATTATCCATTTCCTCCTGATGTTAACATATGCTGGACAGAAAAGGATAACATGTACAGTGGTTTCTTCCTCAGTTCGGCAACCTGGGCAAGGGCGTCCCGGACCCCCTGTCCACCTATCAGTGTTCGAGTAAAAAGGCAAGGTGCCATATCTAAATTGCAAATAGAGCTTCTTCGCCAAAGTGGGTTGTATTACATCAATCTCCGGCTCAAAGCTATAAAAAGACTTAACATCCAAAAAGATGTCGGTTAGGCTTGAGGTTTTTACTGAGCGGAAGAGATTCCTTAAATTAAAGTCTTTTACCACACATGTCATGGTTTTCTTAGAAATGGCTGGGCAGGAGACCTCGGGATTTAACCAGTGATCCTCGAGCACAGTCAATGTAAGTGATTGTCTTACAAATGTTAGCCAAGAGATCCTACCAGATCCTAATGAAGCCATGACTACTTTGAGCTCCTCCTTGTAATTCACCAGCTCAGGGGTGCTCCACAGCTGCCTCCAATAAAGTAGGGGCCGAGCAGCAATAGCGTCTGGGATTGGGCGAATATTCAAGTCCAATCTGAGCGGGCCCAAGGGAGTACTTTTTGGCAAATCCAGTAATTGCCTTATAAAATTATTTTCTGTTATAGATAGGTCACTTGCTGTTGTATGTCCCCAGAGTTCCGCCCCATAAAGGGATGATGCCCTGGCTTGAACTCTAAAGATTTCAAGGGGGGCACTTGTGGGTACAATTCTTCTGCACTTTTAGGATACCCCCAGCTGCCTGGGTTAATCTTAAATTGGCCTTGGCCAATTGAGGACCCCACCCCATTTTGTCATTCAAAGTTAAACCTAGGTAATTAAAAGTTGGAACCCTTTCGAGGGGTCTACCTTCCATCATTGGATGGGGGCAATTAACGGTACTAGCATTAAAAACCATATACTTGGTCCTTTTATTACGGAATTTGGCAAACTGATTCAACACCCGCTGCATCCCCATTGGGGATTTAGAAAGCAGCAGCGTGTCATCCGCAAACATTAATGCGGGAAATCTTTGGGCAGCCAATTTGGGGGAGTCAATGTCATTTATGGCAAGGAGATCTTCAATAAGCCCGTTGAGGAAGAGGGAAAACAGGGACGGGGCAAGCACACAGCCCTGTCTAACGCCATTCTCAATCGGAAATGGTCCGGTTAACTGACCTTGCCTGCCAAAACGAACTCTAGCAAAAGTGCCTTCATGTAGAATCTTAAACTGATGACATAAATATGGCGGAACCCCCATTGATAATAAAATGGTCCATAGCTGGTTCCGGTCCACCAAGTTGAATGCGGACTTTAAGTCCACAAATATAAGATATAGACTACCCCCTTCCAAGACCACATGCTTTCAATGAAGGACCTGCAACCGGAATAGTTGGTCTATTGTTGATGTTTTAGCCCTAAATCCCGCCTGAAGCGGGGTCAAGATGTTGTTATCCTTAGACCCAGCCTGTAAACGTTGTAACAGGAGCCTGGCATACATTTTTTTGGGTCACATCGATAAGGCTAATAGGCCTATAATTAAAGGGTTGGAACGGAGAACCCTTCTTAAGAATGGGAATTATCTCCGCCCCCAGCCAAGTACTTGGAAGTGGTAACCCCTGCAATATCGCATTAAATAATACTTGAAGGTATGGGGCCCAAACTGTCGGTTCTTCTCTATATAAATCACCTGGGATCCCATCCAGTCCCGGTGCTTTGTTCGGCTGGATGCTTAAAATGGCCGACTGGACTTCGACCAACGTGAATGGTTGTATTGACCACATGGGATTCGGAGCCAATAGGCTCGGTGGGAGCTCACTTATAAGTGTAGAGGAGAGAGAATAAAGATCTTTAAAATAAGAGGACCATGCTTCTTCAGGGATGTTTGGGGCAATTGTAGTCCTGCCCTCTGTTTTTCCAGTATAGACAAGATTCCAAAATGACCTTGGGTCCTTTGCCACGAGTGCAGATGTAATAGCAGACCAACGATCTGCCTCCCATTCTAATTTTGCGTTACTTAAGATTTTCTTGTATGCCTGCCTGGCTTCTGTAACACAAAGTCTATTGCCTTGACTTAGGGCCAACAGTAATGCCGCTTTCACATCCCTACAGCACCTATTAAACCATGGGTTCCCATCATTACGAAGTTTAGGCTTAGCAAGACCTGTCTTATAGAAGGTATCCTTTAATATTGAGACCAATTCCCTATGGATACCCGTAAGTTCACCCATATCAATACCCAAGGAATTGATAAGGGTAAGATTTACCCTTTCAAGCAGGGGGATTACATCTCGATATATTTTTGCCATAGATTCAGTGGACAATTTCACGGCTGCCCATCGGATTCTTCTCCCACATTGCACTATTCTTAAGTCACTACTTGGGGTAGTCATCATAACACTATCCTCCCTGGTTAGTTGGAAGTCCATCTCAATTATCAGGGGATTATGATCACTTTCAATGCGAAAGGGAACACTAAGGTCTATGATTTTAGGCCACAAAGCCAAACTGGCCAAAAAATAATCTATTACAGATGCATGCCCCATGCCACTGTAAGTTTGCTGAGCTGGAGTGTCACCCTGGAATCGACCGTTACAGGCTCTAATAGAAAACGTATAGGTGAGGGAAGTCAGCTGAAGGACAAGAGCTGTCCAATTTTTTACAGGATAGGCGTTAGGGGGCGGAACTGACCAGATTTCATCTTCTTCCATTGTGATCGGAGGGACCCCTTGTAATGGTTCAAAGTGACAGTTGAAGTCTCCTCTGATCAGCAAGGCAACGTCCCCCCCAAGCAAATGCAATAGGGTGGTTAATTTATCTAAGGTATTGGATGTTCCGCCCGATCGCACTGGCCGTGAGTATATATTAATGAGTGCCAGTTTTGGTGTTTCTTTGTGAGTCATCAGGATACACGTGAGATCAGGACTATTTGTTTCTAGCCTTTTCAACGTGAATCCAAGATGGACGCCCACCCATATACACAGCCCCCATGACTGTCTGCCTCTCGGGCCTTTTACTGCAGGTTCCGCAAAGGTTACATAGCCCATTCTATGGGTAGGACCTACCGCCCACGTTTCCTGGAATAAGCAGATCCCATGTAGATCCACGAATGTACACCAATCCGGGATATCAAAGTTATTTGCGAGGCCCGCTATATTCCAAGATAAAAATTTTAAGGTCCCCTTTGTCAATACCTGCCTGTTTCCCGGACTTCCCTCTTGGCCAAGCCTGACAAGACCACGCACCCCAGGACTGATTAAATGCTGATTCAAGTGCGTGCGGACAATCTGATGTTGCGGCACAGGGATAAGGTTATCAATCACAGGGGGAGGTGGACCATCCCCTAGCTCCCCTGAAGTCACATAAGATTTTCCCTTGGGGATCATTCTTACTTCGGTAGAGGGTAAAGGGTTGATTACGGTGTTCGCCACCCCGAAATAATCCCTCCTGATGATCTTCAAACCTTCCTCCCTTTTATTAACATCCGTTCGATGGACCGATAGGGGACTGGAGGGCATATGAAGTCAATCCACTTGATCCAGCAAACTATATCTATTGTTTACTGGAAAGCCCAACACTTCACCCCTAACCTGGCTGCCCCTACTTCTATCTACGTAGTGCCAGGAGTCCTCTTCCTGGGGCCATAGATCATAACTCCTATAGTTGGTGGCATGATGAGCATAATCTGATTGATAAAAATGGTCTAGCCTCGATGATTTAATAATTGTGTCAGGGCTTATCTGGTACCTGCTACATACATAATCAACTGCCCTATAATCCTCAAAATTGATAATTACGCAGTCCCCATCTACATTTTTTGGATTACAACCCACCCACCCCACCCTTCTAACAAACAAAATTTTACTTTGGATGGATCTAGGCAAGGGTCTATGGGTGTTCAACCAATGCATCGTCTTATTCTTAAGTTCCTCATATGATTCATGTTTAGCGTTCGTCAACTTTGGAACCCCAGTAAGGATAACCACGTACGGAGCACAATCCGGGGGTAAATTGATGCATGGTAGATCTCGGGAAACGTCTTTTCCACAGGGTTGGTTTGAGGACTCTTTTCCTGGGGTTTCGATATTTACAAAGTTTACCAGTTGCAGGGGCTGTGCCTTTTTCACAGCTATGCGGCCATTTTTAAGGCCAGTTATGCTGGAACTCATGTTTGGCCCCTGAGTGATGGTCGATATGGATCGATCATTTAGAGTAATAGGTGTAGGCTTATGTCGAGTCTGCGGAACATTCGCTGAAGTGGCCAGAGCTTTGACTTGGGCTTGGATAGCTGAGAAATCAATTCGAAGACCCATGTTTTCCACAAGCAGTGCCTCCATTTTTACCAGCCTTTCATCTAAAGAATTCAGTCTTTGCTCCACGGGCTGAATAACAGAAGATAAAACCATACTTAGTTTTCCCACCAATAAATCTAAATCGAAGGAGCATGTAGATGTAGAGTCAGTGCCATTCCTAACAGGGCCATTTATAGAAACCACGGGAGCGCTAGACTCCGGTTGATCTACGATAAGGGGTTCCGGTTGGGTATTGTGTTTAGACTGTTTAGGTTTTCTACCCCAAAGTGAGGCACCAGCCCTCTTCCTTTTCAAGATAGCACCCTCTTTGCATCTTATATTGTCCAGAGTGTTTATACTCACTTCTTTTTGAGCAGGTATTGTGTCTATAGTCTGCCCACATAGTAATTGGGTTAACCCATCCGCCTGGTCTGATGGATTATTTCCGGTGGAGTATAAGTTAATAGGAATCTCTTCAATAGCTGTATTTTGCTGGGGAGGACCAGGTGAGCGTGCTTGTGCGACAGAGCCCAGGAAAGATCTCTTTAAGAAGACCGGGTCCTGGGACAAACAGCGTTCCGTCATTACAATTTCACGTTCCAATACCGATGATGCTCTTGTGATAAATTGATCTATGGTCCCGGCTACAAGCCCTATTGGTGTCGGTTCATACCCCTTCTGGCTGCCATAATAGTCAAATGTTAGAATTAGGAACGAATTATAGGTGGTACTCACAATTCCCACTGGATGTCAGGGGGTTGGACCGGTCCGGTCTCCTTCGGTCTTTGACGGGCAAGGACGGGCCCGCCCTTGGCCCGCGCGGGTCCCGCGCCGCACGCGTCCCGCGCCGAGTGTTCTCCCGCGCGTTTTGTAGCACGTATTCAGGGCTCTGCTCCGCCCACCAGGAAACACAGGCTTCTGGGACTTGATGTCCCCTTGGATGCTGGCAGGGTGCTGGCTTGTAATCCTCTGGCGCGTCCCGCGCTGCGTGTGCTCCAGCGCGTTTTGTAGCGCGATTCAGGGCTCTGCTCCGCCCACCAGGAAACACAGGCTTCTGGGACTTGATGTCCCCTTGGATGCTGGCAGGGTGCTGGCTTGTAATCCTCTGCCTCAAAATGTTAATGCTCTAACAGAGTGCCAGCACGTCCGAGGAGCTTCACTACACCACTTTCTCCCTGAGAACTTCGGGTGTTTTCATCTTTCTGTTTGCGACAAAATTCCACTACTTCCAAAAAAAGGTTGGGAGGATAAAATTATATTTTTTTCAAATGAATGTTTTTCTTTTTAGTGGGAATCTCCTCTCCAATCAGACTGCAGTTCTTGTAATGAATTTAAGAATGCCAACCAAACGAACAAGTTGGTAGCGCTTTTTTTGGTGGATACAGTATCTGCCTGTGGATTCCTCACCTTATGAATATCCCGTGCCAGCATTCCACAGAAATGTTTTCCTAGCTCTCCACGCCGACGAGGTTGTCACAATGCTATGGCTCCGCACGCGGCTCTGCAGGACGTCACTGGAGCCATAAGAGGGCCGCGTCGGCGTGATGATGTCAGTTCCACCCATTTTTTCCGTGCCACCGAGGCGAAACGGGAGGACCGACATATAGACAATGCATACATATTACACAGTATTCACACAAATACACACAGTGTAAAGTGAAAAAGGAAAGCAGAAGAAAGCAAGCATTTCCTATAAGCCTACACAAAGGCAAACAGAGGCAATCCAGAATGACAATATGAAACAACATATTAACCAATACCTCTTTTAAGGTGTAAAAGGGTGGACAATGGGGAGGCGGGTTGGTCAGTGAGGAATCCACAGGCAGATACTGTATCCACCAGAAAAAGCGCTACTGAAGGTAAGTAACTTGTGCTTCTGATGGATACATCTGCCTGTGGATTCCTCACCTTATGAATAGAATCCCACAGCAGTCCCACTCCCAGAGGCCATCCCTCCTCACCTCGGAATCTAAGCAGTAATGCTTCGCGAAAGTGTGGAGGGAGGCCCTAGTCCAGCACAGGAACACTCCTGGACAAGGCAGAAGTAGATGATTTAGCACTGGTGGAATGAGTTCCAATACCTTCAGGAGGCTCCTTACCAGCCAGAGCGTAGCAGATCTTCATGCACAAGATAATCCACCTGGATAGAGTGCGCTTGTGCACCGCCTTGCCCTTCATGCATCCAAAGTAGCCCACAAAGAGCTGATTGTCCAATCGTAGGTCCTTCAATCTATCGAGATAGAATCTAACCACCCTCTTAGGATCCAAGCGGTGCAGCCTCTCCTCCTCCTTGGAAGGGTGAGGGAGAGGATAGAAAGTAGGGAGGGTAAAAGGACTGCCCTAGATGGAAGGGAGTTACCACCTTAGGCAGAAAAGCAGCCCTGGTCCTGAGAACCATCCTTTCAGCATGAATAGTCAGAAAAGGAGGCTTAGAACTCAAAGCCTGAAGCTCACTCACCCTCCTGGCTGAGGTGATAGCCACAAGGAAGACCATTTTGAATGACAGCAGTTTCAAAGGGCAACTGTACATAGGTACAAATGGGGAACCCATTAAGAAAGTTAAAACTAGATTTAAATCCCACTGTGGCATAATGAAGGGAGTAGGCGGAAACATATTAGTAAGGCCCTTAATAAACCTTAAAACAATTGTAGATTTAAAAAGAGATGGCTGATCAGGCAAACAAAGAAATGCCATAAGGCCGACAAATAACTTTTAACAGTAGCCACAGCCCAACCCTGCTGGGCCAAATGCAGCGAAAAACATAGAACATCAGAAAGATGAGCTTTTAAGGGATCAATATATCTCTCTCCACAACATTTAATAAATCTTAACCACCTATAGGAGTTAATGGACTTGGTGGAGTCTCGCCTGGCTGATAAAATAACATCCACCAAATCAGGCGGGAGGGAGAAAGTTCAGGTTGCCCCGTTCAATCTCCAGGCATGAAGGTGCAGGCTGTGGAGGTGGGGGTGTAGAACCTGCCCCTCTGACTGCAAGAGGAGGTCTGCCCTGAGAGGGAGACGGAGCGGAGGGTGCGATAAGAGGTGAAGTAGATTTGTGTACCACACCGTTCTTGGCCAATCCGGGGCAATCAATATGACTTGGGCCCTGTCTTGGCGAATGTTCCTCAGAACCCGAGGAATCAACGGTATGGGAGGAAACGCATTAAAGGAGTTGCGAGCTCCATCTCAACTGAAACGCGTCCCCCAACGCCCCATGCATTGGAAACTGGAGACTGCAGAATGATGGGCAATGCGCGTTCGAGAGTGGCAAACAGGTCCACCCGAGGAGTCCCCCATGTCCGGAAGATAAGTCGAACTACCTCTGGATGAAGCCTCCACTCGTGGTCGGCGGAGAACTGCTGACTGAGACTGTCCGCACGCACATTTAGCACCCCAGCCAGATGATTTGCCATCAAGCAAATCCGATGGTCCTGAGCCGAGGACCAAAGCCACAATGCCTCCCTGCAGAGACGGTACGACCCTACTCCTCCCTGCTTGTTGACATACCACATCGCAGCAGTGTTGTCCGTCAGGACTTGAACCAACGGACCACGAAGGGAAGGGAGAAAGGCCTTGAGCGCCAAACATATCACCCGCAATTCCAGAAGATTGATATGAAACAATCTTTCCTCTGGAGACCAAAGACCCTTGATCTCCAGATCCCCCAGATGAGCACCCCACCCTAGGGTGGAGGCATCCGTTATCACTGTGGCCACCGACGGAGGAAGATGAAAAGGCTTTCCTTGAGACAGATTGCCCTCCACATTCCACCAAGACAGATCCGCTGCAGCTACTCTGGAGATCCTGACAGACTCCATGAGATCTCGGTTGTGCTGATACCACTGCCTGCCGGAGATACTTTCTGTGCGACTTCAGGATTGGGATGCGAAAATACGCATCCTGCAAGTCGATGAACACCATCCAGTCCTCTTGTTGCAGCGCCTGAAGAACCTACGCTAGGGTGAGCATCTTGAAACTCTCCTGCTTGAGAAACAGATTCAAGATTCTGAGATCCAGGATGGGTCGTAACCTGCCATCCTTCTTGGGAATCAGGAAATACCGGGAGTAGCATCTTTGACCCCTTTCCTGCTCCGGGACTACTTCTAACGCACCTTTTTGTAATGTTGCAGGGATTCTGCTTATACACAGAACTAGGCGTAGAACCCCAGGACCTCAGTGAATTGTGGTGTACCAGAAACTCACCTCAGAACCCAGAACCTAGTATCCGGCTAGCATAAGTGTCCCATTCGTTATCCGAGATTTAGCTCGGCGGTCCCAATGAAAAGACAACCCAGAACAAGCGACTCAGTATACTCTCAGGAATGGTGGGAATCGGAAATACCTGTTCGTATATTATTCTCACATCAGTCCACAACAATAATCAACAGAGACACGGTGTAAATAAAAAGAGTTTATTTTTATAGACCACGTGTCCTAAGATGCAGTACTTTGGCTAATACAAGCAGACAAATGATTAAAATCAAAACCATCAGCATCGTTACAATACCATAGAATATAAAAGGGGTGATCATGTTATAATGACAGTGGATACTACCACCTTCCCTTTACTAAGAAGCTAATATTATTATTAGGCTAGTAGAAGGTCTCTTAGGCTTGAATAGGGGACCCCATACCTCAAAGATCAGCTTAGTGAAATCACATCACAGGAGCATCAGGAGTCTTCTCGCAGGAAGGCTCGTCTTCGGTCTGAATAATAAAACATGATGTCTGTGATATTAAAAGCACCAACTTTCAGGTATTTGCAGCTGCTCGTGTGTTATGGCTAAATAGTGGGTCGATCAACCTAGAGTGGAAAACATGCATTGTGTAATAATCCAGACTGTTTGTCACACCATGTACAGACCAAGGTCGCTGCGCAGAGCTCGGGATGGTAACAACAGATTGCTCTCGTGTGAGGCAAGACTCGAGTCAGCAGTTTGTTTAAGAACTAACATGTAAACGCAGTGTCGTGCGCAAAAAGAGCAAGATGGCTTTCTAACCTCTAACGTGGTTATGCTACCTTAACAATGTATGTACGTATTAAGGGAGTCCTTACTACAGTAACAGGATAAGAATCTCTTTCTAAAGAAGAATTAAATGATCCTCCGTGCAAAACCCTTGGCAAGAAGGGTAAGAAGGTACCCATTTTCTACCAGGTCTAAAACGCAAAGGTCCGAAGTGACCAATTTCCAATCCTGTAGAAAATGGGTAAGCCGGCCCCCCACAGGACCTGCATGATCCAGGATAGCAGATCTAGGGCTGCTTTCCTGCATTACCAGGAGAAGTTGAGGAGGAGGAAGAAGGCTGATGACCCACCCCACGAAGGCGACCTCTGCCCTTACCCCTGCAGGACTTGCACATGGGGGGTTGTTGCTGTTGCTGCGGCTGACAGGAACCACGAAAGGAAGATTTCCCAAAGCCACGGTATCTTCTATAGCCATAACCCCTTGCCTGAGACCGTAGACCCAAGGATTTCGCTGTGGCCTTACTGTCCTTGAACCTTTGCAAAGCAGAGTCAGCTTTTTCTCCAAAAAGTCTAGATCCGTCAAAGGGAAGATCTAGAGGGGCAGCCTGTACATCAGGTGAGAACCCAAAAGACCTTAGCCATGCATGTCTTCTCGTAGCAATGGATGAGCCCCTCACCCTGGCCACCGAATCTGCCATGTCCAGGCCAGACTGGACTGGATGACTTGGCGAGCGGCAGCCTGTGAGTCTGCCAGTACCTCACTGAAATTTCCCCGGTCTTCCTCAGATAATTTTGGAAGAAGCTGCTTGGCAGAGTCCATAAAGGCATGAATGTATCTACCCAACAAACAGGTAGCATTGGTGGATTTCAAAGCCATACTCGCAGATGAGAAGACCTTCTTTGCAGATTATTCAAGTTTCTTGGAATCCCTGTCAGCAGGAGCCCGTAGACTGCTTTGAACATGAAGCCTGCACCACCAAACTCTCTGGCGAAGGATGAGAAGAAAGGAACACAGGATCTCCTGGGCAGGCCTGTACCTTCTGGACACCGACCTTGAAACTGCAGGAGTGGAAAGAGGATTGCGCCAAACCTCAAGGATCGGCTCCGTCAGGGCATCATTGAACGGCAAGAGTGGTTCAACCACAGAGGACGGAGAATGAAGCACCTCTGTAAGCAAATTAGGCTTATACTCAGCCATAGGGAGCTGCAGATCCAAGAGCTCCGTAGCCTTCCTTATCACCGTATGGTAAGGTGCAACTTCCTTCAAAGGAGAGGTTTTCTGAGAAGCAAAGTCCCCCTCCGGGGAGATGTTAAGTCCACTTGCCTCACACAGGCCCTCGAACATATCCTCAGGCTCATAAATTTCACCTTCCTCCATATCTTCAGCCTGGTACTGCTCCTCTTCTAGCAACCTCTGCGCTTCTCTCCTCGAGCGCATCTTCGGTTGTGGCGTCGGCAGCGCCACACGTGGCGTCGATGTCTCCAGGAGCAGCGTCGAAGGCGGATCCGCAGCAACAACCTGTGTCAAACGAAACCATGAAGAAGGTTCACCGGATGGAGCCGGGGACTGTCCATACAGCGTCGACATCCTCGGAGCCGGAATTTGCCATCACGGCATCATCAGCATAACTGCCGGCCTGAGAATATTGGTTAGGCACAGCCAAATTAAATGCCAGAGGACCCACGGGACCCAAAGGTGCACCAGAAGGGTATGTGGCACAGGAAAACACACCATACATCGCATTTAAAAAATGCGAGGGATCCGAACCCGGCGCCAGGAATGAAGGATACTGAACCGGCTCGAGATCTAATCGAGGCACCTCCGGAGTCAGAGCCACTGGGGCCACAGGCGGAGCCACAGGAGCTGAAGGCGTCTCCGCATCAGCTGGATTCCATGGACCTTCCAGAGCCGAAGAAGATCTCCGCGTTAGAGGAAGGAGAATGGGCCGGAGTCACCTGAGGAGACACTGAAGGTGAAGGAGAGTCATGTCCTTAACACGACGTCGAGGAACAGGAGAAGGCGACCTCGAAGCCACAGGCTTCGACGAACGGCGTCGAGATCCATGCCTCTTCTTCTTCTTGTGCTTACTCCGAAACATGTGACGTCGACGACCTCGACTTCAAACTTTTTCAACCCCTTTTTTCTTTTCTTACTTTAGCCATGTACAGCTTGGCTTCTCGTTCCTTCGGGTTCATCTTCCTACAGCAAGGACAGCCCTCGACGTCGTGATCAGAAGATAGACACCACAGGCAGTTCTCATGGGGGTCAGTGATCGACATATGCCCCCCGCACTCCTTACAGGGCTCGAAACCAGACTTCCATGGAGCAGACATGTCGAAACCACAGAAGGATACCAGACAAATACAAAGTATCCAGGAGAAAGTTTGGAGAGTCTGTAGAAAAACCGTTAGTGTCGACAGCGTGGAAAAAAGGGAACTGACGTCATCACGCCGATGTGGCCCTCTTATGGCTCCAGTGACGTCATGCGGAGCCGCGTGCAGAGCCATAGCATTGTGACGACCTCGTCGGCGTGGAGAGTTAGGAAAAGGTTTCCGCGGAATGCTGGCGCAGGGGATATTCATAAGGTGAGGAATCCACAGGCAGATGTATCCATCAGAAATATATTTTAATGAGCATTCTACTTTTCATATTTCATAAAATCTAATGAATAGTGCCTGAATGTCTCGTTCAATAATACAGTCAACAAATTGGTCTCATCCTTGACAGCAGTGTCCAACTCTACTGGTTACGCTCTGATTTTCTCGATTCGTAATGCTGGAGGAGGTGGTTACCTCTCTAAAGTATATTTTCCCATAAGAAAGCTACAAGCCAGGGTGCTACTGTCTAAATAACATTTCACAACAAAAGCAGGTCAAACGTTCCAAAATTTTCAATACAAGGAAACATTTACGGACCATATATTAAAATTGGAAGATCTCACAAGAGAAAAGACCGAATGCAGGCAATCCTAAAACAGAAGATAATATTTTTTGAGAAAAATGCTGAAACCTCAACAACCACAGCCCTTCATCCGTGTGGCACAAAACTTGTTACTGAAATGTGTGACGTATACTATTGGCTGTCCCCCACAGAATATAGATAAAATGGGGAGTGGTTCCATTGTCCATTCTGGAGAAGCATAGTAGTCTGGAAATTCTGGCTCATGCCCTGTTATAATCCCAGGTAAAATCAGTGGTTAGAGTTTCAGACCCAGCTCTTAGATGGCTTTGGCTTCAGAGTCTATAGCATAAAGTTTCGACTGTCTTGGTAGATTGCCAAAACCAATTTTAGCAGTTTCAATGAGTTCAGAATATAGCAGGGGGGAACATTTTAAGGAGAGAGATTTGGTCTCCAGTCTTAGGTGACCAATCCTGTGGCTCTTATGACAGTATGAATGAGGTTCAAGAAACTAACCCTCTTTTTTAAGAATCTTGATTGTCTGGGCTAGAGTATTGTTCAAAGAAATCTCCTGGTAATGCTCCACGAAACCCACAAAGTCAACGTAGGGGCCCAATCTAGTAGCCCCTCCACACTATGTGCATGACAAAAGAAGACAGGAAATTTCTGTTCTGGATCCAAAGACTTTGTGTATAATATGAGTTGGCAGATAAGTCGGTCAATGCATGTTTCACGCATTCTCTCTTGTCCTTTAACAGGGGGATCACTGGCACAATAACATGATAGGAATGCTGTTGTCAGAAATAAATATCTTTAACATAATATCGTGATCCTATACTTGAATGTTATGTACAAAAATAAAGGGGCAAAATTTTGTACACTAATATTGTTCAAAAACAGAAAAAAATATAGATTTTTTTCATAGAAAGAGTTTAAAGTGATAAAAGTTAAATATTTTATTATATGACTTTAATACAATTTACCTTAAATATATTCCACTAATATTTAATACTATATATAAATATATACCTATATAAAACACACACACACACACACATATGTGTTTATATTTATATAAATAAATATACAAATAGTGTAACATAATTACAAAAATATTTACTTTGCATGATATTGTTTATATTTTACGTTTCTTAATATGGAAATATTTATTTATCCATATATATTTATACTAATAAATGTGAAATATTATTACAATTAATATAATTAAAAAATATTCTTAATTATGACAGACTATATTATATATCATACAAAATAAAACCATACAAAATATAAAACAACTAATGTTAAAAATAAATTATTTAAAACACTTAATGCTATAAACTATATTTAACTCTATTTTATTAGGGTCTGAGAATATTAAATATACTATTCGCACTCTAGTTTATTCAGCGATAGGGAAAGCGTTGGACTTTGGAGGAGTAAAATCTACTATTCCCACTCCAGTCTGTACAACAGAAGGGACAGTGCTGGATTACAGAGGGGTGAAATTTACTATTCCAACTCCAGTCTATGCTACAGTAGGGAAAGCAATGAATTTTGGAAAGGTGAAATTTGCTTATCTCAATCCAAACAGCACATAAGTAGGGGAATTATAAATTCGCAAAGAGGTTAATTTTACTATCCCTTCTGCAGTCTTAACAAGAGTAGGGAATGTACTTCACTTCAAACAAATTACAAATATAAGTAAGACCATGAATGTAGAAAAACATATTAAATGCTTAAGACAAAAAGTATTAACATAAATATATATATGTAAGAAATATTTAAAAAATAATCAATTTAGATAATTAATATACATTTAAATAATCTTAATTAATAAATTCAATGATTAATTAATTACATTTCAACCCTAAACCCAAACAAACATAGTAGGTCACACCCAAAATATAATTTAAAAAATACAGATTTCATTATTTAGAATCAATTAAATTATTAACAATGAAAAATTGCTAATTACTTAACATCCCAACATAGACCCCTACATATCTAGCAGCCCGTAACTAAAATATAAATAAAATAATTACATTTTCCATACTTTAAATATTCACAATTCAATTAAATAATTATTTTCAAATAATAATATATTATATATTATTAAATAAATAACTTCCCACCGAATATCTCTACAAACCTAGCATCCTGCAACTGAATTATTAGTACAAGGTATATGTAAAATAAATATGTTTTCCACACATTATATAATTGAAATCAAATATTTAACAATATTTAATTAAATATAACTTCCCACCCTATAGCTCTACAAACCCAATATCTCCTATCAACAATATAAATTACTACAAAAAAAATTAAATAAAGAATTCTAAATCAAATAATTACCAAGCTATATTTTTTTAAATATTAACCTTACATTAACAATAGTAACACATAGGGGCCGATTCCGATCCGTGTCGGAAAGCACTCCGACCGAGTCAGATCCGGAGTGTTTTCTTACCGAGCCGGACCCCTACAGTCCGACCCAGCGAGTACGGTGCGCACGTATGCTGTCGGACTCGGTTCGGTCGGATTCCCATAGAAGTCAATGGGAGCCAGTTGTATGATGCGTACATGTGCTCCCATTGACTGAATGGGTACGTCTCGAACAAGTGCGCCCCCTACAGTGGGTACGCATCGGTGCCATCCGCACCATACATGCCTGTGTTGGGGAGACCCATAGGTCTCCCCCTGTGTCCGAGTCGCAGGGCTGCGGGTCAGGGGGTTTGACGCGGACCCCCAAAGTCCGACTCCGGGAGTTTTTGCGAGCCAGACACTCTGGCTCGCACAGGCTGTCCGACGCATGCATCGTACTAGCTCGGTTGTAAATAGCATCCATTGCACGCCACGGTTAGCTTCCGACCGAGATGTACGGAGCAGTTCGGACTCGGAAACAACTCGGTCAGTGAATCTCACGTAGCTCGCATTGTACTTGCTCGCTCGTACAGCTGTAAGAGTCGGCCGAAAAACACACGTACGGCTCGTAGTTTTTCCGGCCGGATCACGTTCGGTGACCTTCCGACCCGGATCGGAATCGGCCCCAAAAAATTCATATATATCAACAAAAACACATTCAAATAATTGACCAAATAATGGCCCTCATTACGATGGCGGGCAGTCCACCACCCTCCATCTAGGGCATCAGTCTGACCGTTGCATTACTAGGCAGTCAGTCGGACAGCAGAAGTTGGGGGTAAGACGGATGCCTCCGACAGGATTAAAGATCCCATCGGAACGGTGGTCAGATTCCTTATCTCTACAATGGAAGCGGTATCTGTGCAGGCACCGCTGTAGGGATTAGGATAACCCTTTCCGACTGCCTGTTCATGGCGGTCCCACCGCCATAAACAGGCGGACAGAATGTGATTTTGGGGCCGTCCCGCGTGGACCACTGCTTAGTGGCCAGGGGTGCACATGTAGTTCCCCCCCCCCTCATTCATGCACCGTGTTTCAGGCACCAGATGGTACCTGACACATGGTGCCTGTCTGGCGCTTGACACACGGTGTATGGATGTGCACAAAATGCATTTTTTTTAGTGCTGCGGACCTTTTTCTGGGCCGCAGCACAAGCTGCACTAGAAAAAAGCATTTTACGACCGACTGCATGGCGGTTGTATCTTAATAGGGCGTGCAGAACCACCAACCATTGTCGGACGGTTCCTGCTCCAAAAATATGGCGGTTGGGAGCTCGACTGACCACCACCATAATGAGACCCAATATTTTTTACCCCTATATTATTTAAAACGATATTAAAAAATAAATATTATTAAACACGATATTACTTACCTAAGAGAACAATATTCTTGCCAACTATATTTGAGCAACACAATATTTATTTTCCAATATTTCAGCCTCGCAATATTTTTAATCCTATACTTTTTTCAAACATCTTACCAGGTCTCTAAAACAATGGCATTTCTGCTGAGTAGTTCCTGTATTGTAGTTGACCATTTTGGCCACTCTTACCAAAATGCTTAAACCATATGACTTGGATCTTCATTACGATGACATCATAGCGGGAATGGGACCGCCTGACATGGATTCAGAGGTCCCACCCATCATATTACAATGCGAATGCCAACACAGGGGTCGGAAACATAGCCTTTATTATTGTGGCTTGTGCTGGCGGCCGGGAAATGGCTGCAGCACAAGCCAAAACTGTACAGGGTATGCTTTACAGGGTATGCTTTCAAACACTCATGCCCCGTGTGACAGGCACGATGTGGTGCCAGGCATACAGGACATGGATGTTTGGGGGGGCACCACAGGAGGCCCAGGGGGCGGGCCCCTGCTAAGAGCCCCCAATAGTCTCTTTTTTACAGCCTTTCTATGGCAGTTGGACCTTGGAAAGGCTATCAGAAAGTGACATCATAATCCCTATGGCTTTGCCTGCGCAGGCACAGCCTCCTATTGTTAGGACTATGATCCGACGAAGAGTCGGTCGGTCCCTCCGACCGATGCGGTCTGACTCACTGGATCATAATGCGGCGGTCGAACTGCAGCCCAGATGTCGGCCTGACTGCCACCGACAGCCTGACGGTGTTAGTCCGTCCGACATCCTAAACAGGCCTTTGGTTGTAATCAGGAGTATGGGCTTGGAATAAAGACATATGCGGAAGGACACATTTTACGCATTTTTTATTTTACTTTTGTGAGGAATCATCTCCTCCTCTATGAGGACCTAGGGAGGCTGATGTGTGCGTTTGAATTGAAAGGGGTGCACTTGTGTGCCTTATTGTTAGTTCCTCTGGGTTTTATAGGTAAGCCAGCAATGATGAGAAAGTGAGCCAATGGTGAGTAACAGCCAACAGGCTCATGGTGGTCGTTATGTGAGGATATTTATACATATATAGTAAATAATGTATAGATATTATTACTGTTTATTTGCAGAAGCGTGTAACATGGAATATAGAGAATTTGAACAGTAACATCTCTTCAAAATGGCCGCATTGTTTACACGTTACAAAGCTGCAAATCAGCTAGAAGTCTGTTTTTGACTCCTATGTAACACCTCTGTGCCGGAAGCAAAAAGTTCTGTAAGGTTAAATTGATGGTGAATATCGAAGAGACTGACATTGACAAAGGCCATGTAGCCAAAACGCATTTGTCAGCAATGGTGGTTGTTCAGTAAAGTATTGAAAGAAGTGCTCCCGAGTGCGCCACGTTTTCCTTTTGGATGTTTTTTTGATGGTACGCGGAATCGCCTCCGAGAGTGGCTGTACATGTTACAAATGAGAGCGGCAATTTGGTGAAGTGGGAAATATATGTATATATTCACTGAAAAAAACAGAGTATTCAGGGACGTTATAGTTAGGAATTAGCATTTAAAAAACCTTAGAAGTTCAAAGAAAAAAACACAGGGAGGTTATAGTTAGGCTGACATTTCACTCATACAAAAACAGAGAAATTTGGCTGTTATAGTTAGCTGAGCTAGCTATAACGAACGTCCCGCAGTGCACTGCTGATGTCACATATTACATCACTCATGATATGGTCAGTGACATCACTGATAACATCATCCTGTGAGTGTTTCTAAAAGGTTTAAGAATTTCAGATATATATATCCGCAAAGGTGTATTGAAGAATGAGTGGCTGTATGAGTGTCAGAATGGATGTTTTAGTGGGTGTGTGACTGTACAAGTGAGTGATTAAACTTGTCTTAGTGAATGCATGGGTGAATTACTAATCTGTGTGAATATCTGGAACAGTCTATCAGTTGGTGTGTAAGTGGCTGTATGAGTAGGTGAGTAGTTACATGAGTGTCTATATGGGTTAATGATTGGTTGTCTGAGTACCTGTTGGGTGCCGGAGTGTCTGTGTGGGTGGGTGACGGGGTGTATGACTCACTGTATGGATGTGTGAGTAGGTGAATGCCTGGGTGTATGGGTTTCAGAAATGCTTTTAGAAGAGGCAGAATGGTTGCATGAGTGTGCGCATGGCTGTGTTGGTGAGTGTATAGATGTTTCAGTGCTATATGGGTGAGTAACTGCATTGTGAAAGGCAGTATATGTGAGTGTTGGAGTATATAAGTGACTGTATATGTGAGTGAGTGATTGGGAGAGTGGCTGTATAGATAAGTGTGTGCTTGTGTCAGTGATTGTAGAAGAGAGCAAGTATGTGTTGCTATCTGTATGAATAAGTGAGGTGGTGTGTGTATATAACTGTATAGGCGAATAAATGGCAGTATGAGTGATTCTTTGGGTAACTGACTAGGTATGTGAGTACCTCTATGGGGGAGTGGAGCTTTGTGTCTGTATGGGTGTATGAGTGTATATCAGTGGCTGTATTGCTGAGTGACTACGTGTATAAGTAACTGCATGGGTAAGTGAGTGGATGGGTGTGTAGACCTATGAATCAATGAGTGAGTATGTACTAACTGGTATTGGTGTGTCTATGGTTTCGAGAATGGTAGTCTATATTTTAGAGTGGGTGTATCAAAGGTTATATTAGGGTGTGAGGTTGTGCATCAGATATTAAGTGGATGATGTCATCAGTGATGTCATTTGAGAGGTCATAAGTGATGTCAATGACCATGTCATGAGTGATGTAATATGTGACGTCATCAGCAGTGCATTGCGGGGCGCGAGTTATAGTTAGTTCAGCTTACTTTAACAGCTGAATTTCTCTTTTTTTGTACAAATGAAATGTCAGCCTAACTATAACGTCCCTGAAACCTGTGGTTTTTCACTAAACTTATAAGGTTTTCTAAATGCTAATTCCTAACTAAGACGTCCCTGAAACCTATGTTTTTTTCTGTGAATTTCTAAGGTTTGTTTAAATTCTAATCCCTAACTGTAACATCATTGAAACTCGTGGTTTTTTCAGTGAATTTTTAAGGTTTTTTAAATGCTAATTTCTAACAATGCCTACATAGGTAGAACATGTACAGAAAGAGGAGGAAAGGGGCAGAAAGAAGCAAGAGAAATGCAGAAAGAGATAAGAGAGGTGCAGAAAGAGGAAGAAAGGTGTAGAAACAAGCAAGAAAAATGCATAAAGAGGCAACAGAAGTACTAAAAGAGGAAGAAAGGTGGAGAAAAAAAACAAGATTATGGCAGAAAGAAGCAACAGAGGTGCAGAAAGAGGCCTACTTCAACTGTACTTTACCACAGACACATACAAAGTAGCCTAATCACTAATCCTTCTCCCAAGATGTATTAAACCTCACATTTCTCTTGAAGGTTCACTATTCAGCGACTGCTCAGAATGTTAGGCCTACCAAATGTAAAACAGCAATCCTAACCATATCACTGTTGTAAGTCTGACCAAGTTTGTGAAGGTATACATGCGTGTCTCCGCTTTTACCTAGTGACATGTTATATAAAAATAAACATACGAATACTTGAATACCTGTATTTCAAACGGCATACTCTGTAAATTTGTGTACAAAAAGGTGTATGTATTTCTTTCTGCTCATAATACAGGGCACATGGGTATTTAATAGTATATTTGAGGGGCTCTATAACACCTATATACATAAGACATGTCTGCCTGTGCAACCGAATGACAGAGCAGAACTAAGAAGATTTGACCATCTATAAGAGAAGCTACCCGCTTTTTAAGCTACCATCTTCAGATGCATAACACATGTGAGAATACATGTACAAGTAGTCACTTGAGCACACAAACCTTTAAACTTGACAGCTTCCACGTCCATTTGAATTTAGAAACAGGCGAGAGAAGTACAGAAAGAAGCAAGAGAATTGCAGAACAAAACGAGAGGTGCAGAAAGAGTAAGAAATGTGCAGAAAGCGGCAAGATAACTGCAGAAAGAGATAAGAGAACTGCAGAAAGAGGCAAAGGAGCTGCATAAAGAGGGAACAGGGGTGCAGACATGTAGTGTAGTTCCTATTTCCTAATAGGCTCTGCGCATTGGAATAATATACCCTATAGATTTGGCATAGGACTGAGGTCAGCATAACGCTATCGAGTATATTAAACTTAATTAATTTGCACAAGCTAACTCAGAGGCCACTAGAAACTCCTTGTAAACAAGAAGGGAGTAGTTTCTGGCACCCGCATAAACATGACAACTTTGTTTCCCTTTAGAATCGGAACACTCTCAGAATCGTGGAAACAACAGATAACAGTTTCACTCAGCTAATCGTGCATGCTTAGTTTCTTCAGAGTTAGACAGAAAGAATACACGGGCGTTTAAATAAAAAGATTCATTGAACAGTCTTGTTTCTCGTGTAAGAGAAATGAGCTGTTACAATCACAAGACAGTATGCAAGATATATTATGTATAGCGTAAGCAGTAGAAAGAAATATTACTGCGCTAGCATTATCTTTTAGCTACGACACATATATTCATATACATAAATAACATAGCCTAAAAATGTGAGTACTCGTGAGATGCTTCTCGAACTAGTTCTAGCCCAGTGTACCTAACCTAAGTATAGTACTATGTAAGAAGTAGGTGCTGTATTCTATAGGATGTTATTCTGTAGTTCAGTATAGTATGCCAAGAGTCCCTCTAGGTTCTAGTCAGCTCCATACCTTGAGAATGAGAGAGGTGGGTATCTCTTTCCGGGTCTCGAACTCTAACACCCCGCGAAGGGAGTCAAAACACTGGAAGCTGGATACTCTGCGAGCAGGGATGACAGCGTCTCTTGTCAGTGCGTCAGGCCGGGACACGGGCTCCTCTAACTTCGAGGTCTCCTCCTCCTTGCTTGGGCACGGGAAGGTATATTTATACTTGGAAGGTGCCTTGGAATGTTAGCATTGACGTAAAGTCGGGCAGAGGAAGACGTCAGGAATGAACCATTAAGGAATAGCAGTTCATGCATAATAAATGAGTTCTTGGAGAAATCAATAATCCTGTGCTAGGGGAACTTCCAAGAGATTAAGGGTCTGGTTTCTAACAACTCGTTGTGACGTTGGAGTGGACGGATGGAGGTGACCATGCCTGTATTTGGATAGCATGGCTAATGCCTAAATAAGGACTGGGATCTTATGCCTATATAAGGGCAATGCGAATTGTGCCTATATAAGGACATGTTACAGGGAAGCCTATATAAGGACATGTTACAGGGAAACCTATATACGGACACCTAAAGCAGAATTCAACAGACAGAGGCAAGAGGGATACAGAAAGAAGCAACAGAGGTGCGGAAAGAGGCAAGAGGTGTGCAGAAAGAGGCAAGAGAAGTACAGAAAGAAGCAAAAGAGGTTCAGAAAGAGGCAAGAGGGGTGCAGAAAGAGGCGAGTGGGTGCAGAAATTCGCAAGAGAGGTGCAGAAAGAAAGAAGAGAGGTGCAGAAAGAAGCAAAAGAAGTGCAGAAAGAGGCAAGAGAACTGCAGAAAGAGGCAAGAGAGGTGCAGAAAGAAGGAAGACAGCTGCAGGAAAAGGTAAGAAAGGTGCAGAAAGAGGCAAGAGGGGTGCAGAAAGAGGCAAGAGGGGTACAGAGAGGCAAGAGAACTGCCGAAAGAGGCAAGAGAGGTGCAGAAAGAGGCAAGAGAAGTGCAGAAAGAGGCAAGAGAGGTGCAGGAAAAGGTAAGAAGGGTGCAGAAAGAAGCAAGAGAAGCACAGAAAGAAACAAGAGAAGTGCAGAAAGAGGCACGTGAGGTGCAGAAAGAGGCAATAGAGAAGTGCAGCAAAAGGCAAGAGGGGTGCAGTAAGAGGCAAGAAAAGTGCAGAACAAACCCCGAAGACTTCTCCTCCAAGCAGCTCTCCTGACCCCACACACAAGTGTCAGGTCAGGCCACCGAGCAAATCCTGCGCCAAGTTCTGTCACTCGCTCGCCTGGCTACCTCTGTCATCACCTGGCACCTGGGTGCCTCGAAGAGCTGGTCCATGCTTACCCAAAGAGTCCTCGCTTCCCCACATCCATGGGCCCTTCAGATCGCATCCAAAGTGACGTGAAAGGACCCTAAGCTACTTCTCTGGCACTCTGGGTCCAGGAGAGAGCCTCCCCTCCTGCTGAAATAGGCCCCCAGTGGACATAGGCATCAGTCCCTGAAGCACTCCAGTGTGGCATCCACTCACTTCCCGCCACTTTGGTACACCTTCGACCAGAGTGCTGGCTTGAGGGCTGAGATGTAATTGGAAGGGATCCTTAAGACACACAGCACCCAGACCCCTCCATGGTGGGAATTAGTGAGGTGCAGAGAGGCTCCCCCGCTGCTCCCAATCCACTCGCGGTGTAGGCAGGACGCACTCCAATATAGCAGGATAACCTCCACTCCCACCACACACCGGGCTCCCAGGACTCCTCTGCACCTTCAGGCAGACACTACTCCCGGTACATGGACTACAGTGCCTCCCGACCCCACCCTCTCAGCCTGAAGGTCAGGTGAAGAAACAGATTCCAGGGGCTCCCAGTCCACACATCCGCTCTCAGCGGCGCTCCCCATTCACAAGGCAAATGCCATTCTTTACACCTGCCTAGCAGGCTGGGCAAAGGCAGCACGGTAGAGCCACCTAGCGGCCATAGTCGAAAGTGACACAAAGGAATAGGAAGGCACCTTAATGCACTAATCCGCCACAGCACACTTTGACCGAAGTATTGAGGCAGGGCACCTGCAAAATATGGGGTGCTTGAAGAGCACGTGGGAGCCCTAATGCACACACACTTCTATAACTAGACGGATAAAGAATGAGGCATCCACGGACTCACTGCAGGATACAGTAGACCTTTGGAGGTACAATCCGAATAAAAATTATGAAAGCTACAAAGTCCACTGACGGGGAACTTTATCCCAAAATGAAGGTGGTTCACAAGCAATAGCAGTTCTTATTGTAATTTTGAAAAGGCGCACGCACGTTGTGTGGCCCTTTAAGTGATTTCACTTTGTTTACCTGTGTCACGGAAATATATTGTGTAATCCACTTTACCATACTCATGGAAGCTGTTGCACATTGGCCCCGCCATTACCTCACTGCGAGTTAGGGCAAGTCCCTTGCACTAATGTGGGATTCTCCCTCTTGACGAATTTTACAGCGAAACCCAGTGACACATTTCTGGAATACATAACACAAATATTCAGGCGACCTAGTCAAGAGATTGCTTTTCTGACATTTTAAAATAAATATGTACATTGATTATTGCAAACCTAGCTAGATATTGTCCTTGCAAGCCATCCCGATGGAAGAGACTGTTTGGTCTAAAAGTAAAATCATTTAGTTTAAGCTAATACATTATTAGGCTCAAAGTTGCTCAGCACACAGTACTCTCCAGCGATATTTGGCCAGGACAAAATGCGTGCCAGGGAATGGAATCTGGGTGAGACGGCGCAGAGTTGTGAACTGAACGACCTCCCTGTAATTCAGACTTCACCGAAGGGCAGGTTACAAACATCGGTCAATTATTGTAGGAAAGCCGACATTGCCCACTGTACCGACCTTTTCTAGCCATAAACCACCACTGCATATTATCCTTTTTAGTTTTAAACCAACTTGCGTATAGCGCCAAGAAGCCATCTGGGTAGTTGCACTACATACGGACTCACGTAGTTACAAATACAGATTACACGATGGCTTTAGTGTAAGGCTATTCAGATGTCTTTAGGTGAAGAGGCTGATTGACGCCCTCCCCCGACCCCTCACTGTCCCACAGTAAAACACGATCTGTACCGTTGTGTCTGTGGGCAGCACCTTAGCTGTGGCTGTAAATTGTACAATGTCTCTGCTGGTTCCAAGGGCACGAGAGACACAGTCTCCCTGGACTCGGTGAGGTGACGGGGGTCAAATCCCACTCATTTAAAGGAGCACAGCGCCCACTGTCGTTTCAGGAACCGGTCACCTCTCGAAACGTGTACAGAGAGCTGTAGGTTGTACCCCACCCTTAAACCCTAACCCCCCCACCCCTGGCACACAGAACCTATGCCGGAAAGACTTGTTCTCCGTATCAGTGAGGTTAAATCAAACGATGTGGCATGAATTGGCGCGCAGTAGACGGGTTCATTCGCAGGGCTGCACGTCTAACAGCAGCTTCCCATGCCCGCCCATCGCTGATATCAAGCGTGAGGCAAGGGTCACGTCAACGCTCCATACTTCATGGACCACTCCACATTTCAGAGGATTCCATGCCCTAAAGTTTTCTCGGTTTATATTTTTGTGACAAATAACACCACTATTGAATTAGTATGTATACAGTTGAAAAGATTTTAATATATGGTTTAGAAGTGTGTTTATGAACGTGATTTTTTATTTTATTTTTTGCTGGATTTGCATAGGGTCTGCGAATCCCGCTGAATTTGTTTTAAAAGCATGCTTTTTTTGGCCCTGTGGGACCCCCTGAGCAGGTCTAGGGGGTCAGGGTATTTCTACCCTACCCCCTTTTCTTTTTTTTAACCTTTTTTCTTGTGACTCGGTTCAACCGAGTCACAAAATGGCTGCAAACACTTCCTGGTTTGAAGTGTTGGCAGCCAATCAGAATCAAGCTCGTGATCGGGAGGGTTTGCGGATCCACCGAGGTCACCAGATACCCAAATTCTTTTATATATGAATTTCTCAGCAACTGCTTAACGGATTTACACCATGTTAAAAAAAAAAAAAAAGAGGTCGCTTTCTGAACCAAAACCACCTTTTTGCCAAATGTGGTGTAATTCTGTTCAGCATTTCGGGCTGTAGCATTGTCTAAAGTTTCCTATGGAAATTAACATGAAGAAAACAAGTTTTAGGACCCCCCTTTTTTCACCGGCCCCTGCTTGACAAATCACTCCGAATCTTTCGAGACAGGAGCTGACCGGAGCACCCCATTAGTTTTGAAAACTTCGTGAAGATTCGTCAAACGGCGCCAAATATATTGCCAGAAGAAAAAACACCTTTTGACTAGAAACAAGGTCCTAACTAGCGACTGCCAGTAGGCTATATGAACAAGTTACTTACCTTCGGTAACGCTTTTTCTGGTGGATACAGTATCTGCCTGTGGATACCTCACCTTGTGAATATCCCCTGCGCCAGCATTCCACTGAACTTTTCTTTCCCAGCACTCCACGTCGACGTGGGCGACGTCACAATGCATCGGCTCCACACGCGACTCCGTACGACATCATCGGAGCCATAAGAAGCGCACGTCGACGTGATGACGTCAGTTCCACCCATTTTTTCCGTGTCTTCGAGGCGAACAGGTGAACCAACGACAACTCCAAGTATACACAGTATATAGAATACCAATTTCATATACATAGCATACAAAGCAAAGGAATGCTAATCAAACAAGCATTTCCTACAAATGTACAAGAAGGCATACAAACTTTTCAAACAAGACCTATTCCATGGTATACAAAGGTGGACAACGGGGAGGCGGGTGGGTCAGTGAGGAATCCACAGGCAGATACTGTATCCACCAGAAAAAGCGTTACCGAAGGTAAGTAACTTGTTCTTCTGATGGATACATCTGCCAGTGGATTCCTCACCTTGTGAATAGATTCCCACAGCAGTCCCCACTCCTGGAGGAGGGTGTCCACCTTCCTATACCAGAAAGTCTTGCAAGACAGAGCGCGCGAAGTGGCCCTCCCTCCTCATCTCAGAGTCCAAGCAATAATGCTTTGCGAAGGTATGGAGGGAGGCCCAAGTCGCGGCTTTACAAATGTCTGCCACAGGAACACCCCGGGCCAAAGCAGATGTAGATGACTTAGCTCTAGTTGAATGAGCCCTAATACCCTCAGGAGGGGTCTTACCAGCCAGGGCGTAGCAGATCTTGATGGCAAGGATAATCCATCTCGACAACGTGCGCTTGTGCACCGCTCTCCCTTTGGAATGTCCAACATAACCCACGAAGAGCTGATCGTGCAGACGAAAGTCCTTCGTTCTGTCCAAGTAAAAGCTTACAGCTCTCTTTGGGTCCAGGCGATGAAGCCTTTCCTCCTCTTTGGAAGGATGAGGAGGCGGATAGAAAACAGGGAGAGTAATGGACTGCCCCAAATGAAACGGAGTGACAACTTTTGGCAGGAAAGCAGCCCTGGTCCTGAGAACCATCCTTTCAGCATGCAAGGTTAAAAACGGGGGTTTAGAAGTAAGAGCTTGAAGCTCACTCACCCTCCTTGCCGAGGTTATGGCTACAAGAAAAACCACCTTAAAGGACAACAGCCTCAAAGGACAGCTATGTAGAGGCTCAAAAGGAGACCCCATCAGAAAGGTTAAAACAAGATTAAGGTCCCACTGAGGCATTACAAATGGAGTGGGAGGAAACATGTTTGTAAGGCCCTTGATAAACCTCAGAACAACCGGAAATTTAAATAATGATGGTTGATCTGGAAGGCATAGAAAAGCCGATAAGGCTGAAAGATAGCCCTTGACCGTGGCCACAGCACAGCCCTGCTGAGCCAGGGAAAGAGCAAACTGGAGCACATCAGAAAGATGGGCTTTTAAAGGATCAATGGATCTCTCTCCACACCATTTTACAAACTTGGACCACCGGTAGGAGTAAATGGACTTGGTGGAGTGTCGCCTGGCCGATAAAATAACATCCACCACATCAGGCGGGAGAGAGAAGGAACTCAGGTTGCCCCGTTCAATCTCCAGGCATGAAGGTGTAAGCTCTGGAGGTGGGGGTGTAGAACCTGCCCCTCCGACTGCCAGAGGAGGTCTGCCCTCAGAGGGAGACGGAGCGTAGGGCACGAGGAGAGGTGGAGAAGATCTGTATACCACACCCATCTTGGCCAGTCCGGGGCGATCAATATGACTTGGGCCCGTTCTTGGCGAATCTTCCTCATAACCCGAGGAATCAAGGGTATGGGAGGAAACGCGTAAAGGAGCTGTGAGTCCCAACTCAACTGAAACGCGTCCCCCAACGCCCCCTGCATCGGATACTGGAGACTGCAGAACGACGGGCAGTGCGCGTTTTCGCGGGTGGCAAACAGGTCCACCCGAGGTGTCCCCCACGCCCGAAAGACGGAACGAACCACCTCCGGATGGAGCCTCCACTCGTGGTCGGCGGAGAACTGCCGACTGAGACTGTCCGCACGCACGTTCAGCACCCCGGCCAGATGATTTGCCATCAGACAAATCCGATGTTCCTGAACCCAGGACCATAGACGTAAGGCCTCACTGCATAGACAAAGAGACCCCACTCCTCCCTGCTTGTTGACATACCACATCGCAGTCATGTTGTCTGTCAGGACTTGAATCGACTGACCGCGAAGGGAAGGGAGGAAGGCCTTGAGCGCCAAACGAATCGCCCGCAGTTCTAAAAGGTTGATGTGAAGCAACCTCTCCTCTGGAGACCAAAGTCCTTTGATCTCCAGATCCCCCAGATGCGCACCCCACCCTAAGGTGGATGCACCCGTTATCACTGTGGCCACCGATGGAGGCAGATGGAAGGGCTTTCCTTGAGACAGATTGCCCTCCACGCTCCACCAAGACAGATCTGCTGCAGCTTCTCCGGAGATCTTGATTGACTCCCCGAGATCCCCGTTGTGCTGATACCACTGCTTGCGGAGACACCACTGGAGCGCCCTCATGTGCCAGCGTGCGTGGTTGACCAACAGAATGCAGGAGGCAAACAGACCGAGCAGGCGAAGGACCTTCAGAACTGGAACAACCGCTCCACTGTGGAATAAAGGGACCATCTCCTGAATGTCGAGAATCCTTTGAGGAGGAGGGAATGCTCGACACACAGTAGAGTCCAGTACTGCCCCTATGAACAGGTTGCGTTGAGAGGGCACCAGGTGAGATTTGGGCACATTGATTGAAAAACCCAAGTCGAATAACAGCTGAGATGTCACCTGCAGATGACGCTGCACTATCTCTGGGGACTCAGCCTTCAGAAGCCAGTCGTCCAGGTAAGGAAAAACCGGGATCCCTGACCTCCTGAGATGAGCAGCCACCACTGCCATCACCTTTGTGAAGACTCGAGGTGCGGTGTTGCGACCCAACCGTAAAACGGAGATACTTCCTGTGCGACTTCAGGATTGGGACATGGAAGTACGCGTCCTGCAAGTCGAGCGACACCATCCAGTCTCCTTGCTGCAACGCTTGAAGAACCTGCGCAAGGGTCAGCATTTTGAATTTCTCCTGCCTCAGGTAAAAATTCAAAATTCTGAGGTCCAGAATCGGACGCAATCTGCCGTCCTTTTTGGGAATCAGAAAATACTGGGAGTAGCATCCCTGACCCCTTTCCTGCTCCGGAACCACCTCTATCGCACCCTTCTGAAACAAGGCCAGAACTTTTTTCTGCAGGAGAAGCAGATGGTCCTCCGAGCAATAACCTTGGCAAGGAGGGTAAGGGGGAGGAAACTCCCGAAAGGGAAGGGCGTACCCAGTCTCTACGAGGTTCAAAACCCAAAGATCGGTTGTAACAGATTTCCAACCCCGTAGAAAGTAGGACACCCGGCCCCCCACAGGTCTTACATGATCCGGGATGGGGGATCTAGGGCTGCTTCCCTGAAGCCTCATTTGGAGCAGAGGAGGAGGAGGAAGAAGAGGGGTTGCGTCCAGAACCTCTCCGACCCCTTTGCTTCCCTCTATAGGACCTATAGAGGGGATTCTAATTGCTGTCCCTCAGGGGGTGAGTCTTCCCTCGTGGATTTTGCTGGTTTTCCGTGTTTACCTCTCGCACCATGTTTACTACTGCTCATGATCCGCCAATTGCATAGTAGTGAGCCCATTTATTCAAGAGGTCGGTAAACGACAACCTGCCCTAGCACTTGGCCACCCTGACACTCTATTGCGGCTCTATACGATAGAGTCCTCTGTACTAGTGTCTATAAGTTTTGACACCTAGCGACTTAGTCTTGGGAACGACTACCCGCCACTTCACCCGGTCCCTTTTTTCCGCCCGATCACTTATCGCGGCATTTTGCTATACAGTCTGCCATGAAATAGTCCACAATACTCGGCACTTAACGTTTCTTTTTAGCACTGCCAGTCCGTTATGAAATAGTCTACAATATTTGGCACTTATCGTTACGTAACAACATTATCAGTCCGCCTTGAAATAGTCCACATCACTTGGCACTTAGCGTTACGTTATAGCATGTCAGTCGATACTACGATCTCCACTTTAGTAATCGACCACTACGAAAATCTCTCGTAGCAAATTTTACTTTTAACCTCACTGCTGCACGGGCACTCACGGATACCAATCAGCACTAAAATTCGTATGCTGATATTGTTCTTATTGTTCCTATGTGTTGTACTTTTTCTTCCCTTTTTAGGTGGCACAACAGTGGGTCCATCCCCCCGTTGGAACCAATGGACGCACCTGGTGAAGTACTAATTTTACTATCACCCACCATGTAGTAGAGATTAATCAATTTTACGAGCACCGTTCTCACTTGGTCCTGAAGAATTGACACCGACCCGTTCTGGGTATATGGCAAGAAACATGTCGACCTTCTTACTGCCCGGGGGAGCATCATAATCCCCATGGGAGTCACCCTTTAATAGGCTGGTATACCACCAGAATAAAATTGTTCCTCGTTTGGCAATACCAGACCTATTTTAACCCACCTCACTTTTTCTCACTACACTTGTTACACTTACCCCCACGCACCCATACGGCTGTCTCTAAAAAGATCTCCGAGAAAGAGCCCCTTCGCGGGAGCCAGTCGGGCATTGCAGCGCCGGCCCGACGAGGAGCACAGCCCTATGATGAAGCATGACACCTTGCTAGATGTGTGAGGGCACTATATAGAGACAAATCTCTCTTCCACCTCCCTCCCTGCCTAGAGGAACTGTACCCCTGGTTTTGTGTATTATACGTCTGGAGCACAGTGCAGGACCTCATATATAAAAAGCTCTTGGTTCCTCCCTCCTTTTTTGTAGTATGATCAGAAGAAAGACACCATAAGCAGTCCTGATGCGGATCCGTCATGGACATCAGGCCTCGGCATTCCCTACAGGGCTAAAAGCCCGACTTCCTCGTCGAAGACATACTGAATTTAACATAGTAACACCGCTAAACTACAAAGTAGCTAGAGAGCACTGGAAAAAAACCGTTGCGCGTCGAAGGCGCGGAAAAAAGGGAACTGACCTTATCACGCCGACGTGGGCTTCTTATGGCTCCGATGACGTCGTACGGAGTCGCGTGCGGAGCCGATGCATTGTGACGTCGCCCACGTCGACGTGGAGTGCTGGGAAAGAAAAGTTCCGTGGAATGCTGGCGCAGGGGATATTCACAAGGTGAGGAATCCACTGGCAGATGTATCCATCAGAAATATATATATATATATTCGGGACTTGCTCCCTTGCTCACGAGTGAGCAAGGGAGCAAGTCCCGAAACGCGTAGATCAAGGGCTGCTGAGCCCGAAACGCGTCATGGCGGCAGAGCGCACTGTTGGAAAACCACTCCCACACTAGAAGGGGTGGTGGTGGTCTTCCGGACACACTGTGGTAGCTTGGCTCGAGTGGTCAGGAATCAGGCTCCGTGCTAAGCATACAACATACCCAAACAATAACCATGCGTGCATCCGTTCCAAAAACGACTCTACACCGTAAAAATTATGAAAATAACTTTCTTTATCTGCTTTTTCTCTTAGTTGCTGATTGGAGAAATAAATAAGTCAATCACAATATACAAATTTTAAATAGTGCAGATCAAATAAATACTGTCTGAAGATTCAATAAATAGGGATGATCATAAATACAAGGGACATAAATATAAGTGCAGGTAATACAGGCAATTAAATATTCTGAGGCAATAAATGCTGTACCAATAAATATTGTGCACCAACAAGTCCTGTGGACCAATAAATATAGTGAAGCAATAAATAGGTAAAACTCAATAAATACAGTGCCCCCAATAAATAATTAACAGTATACAGCAACACTCATGTAATCAGATCACTTTTCAATTCCTAAGGGCTGATTGGGCCCAGGCACAGCTTGTAGGGTTGTGGAAGGCTTGAGGGGGGGGGGGGTCTACTCCCTGGCTGGGACAAGGCTGAGGCCTAAACTGAGGTAGATCAAGGGGGGAATACCAGTGCCCTGGCTTTCTCTCTCCACACAACCTCTCTAGGTTAGTCCCAGTTCACCCCTGGCACAGTCAGGTTGGTTTCAGCACCTCCCTAGCCCCTTAGAGCAGTCTCTCAGGTCTCCACAGGGCCTTAGGCGCCCCCTACTCCACTTACTGCCCTTTTTCTGATGTTCCGACGCCGCTGGAGTCGTGTCGACGCCGTGAGGCGGTTCCGGTTCGGTCTCGGCGGCCTCGGCACAATGTCAGTTCTAGACGACGCCGGTAGGCGGGTCCGGTCCGATGTCGGCGGCCTCGGTTCGATCTCGACCTCCGATTCGACGGCGTCGGGCAGTCTTACTCGATGTCGACTTCGGGCGGCTCCGGTCCGATGGCGCTCTCGGCTTCGATGACGTCGGCCGGCCTGGCCTCGATGTCGACTTCCGGCGACTCCGGGGTGCGATCCTCACCCCCGACCTCCGGTGCTCCTCCTCTCAGGTTACGGGCGACTCCGGAGTGCGATCCTCACTCCCGACCTCCGGTACACTTCACCTCGGTCTCCGACGACTCCGGAGGGCGGACTTCACTCCTCCGATGACGCCGCTCACTCGACCTCGGTTAACTTCCTCCTCGACCTTTGGTATTCCTCACGACCTCCGTCGGCGCCCTCTCACGACCTCAGGCGGCTCCGGGTACGACGTCTGCTTCTTCAGTCAGCGCCGCTTCTCCACCTCGGGCTCCAGGTCTTAGGCTACTCGACGCCGGACTCCAGGGAAACCAGTTTCCAGGTCAGGATCTTGCTGCTTTCTGCTTCTAAGGCCTGTTCCTGCTGTCCAGGTCCTTAGGATGAGTTTTTCTGGCTTCTTCCGACACAGGGCTACAGGCTGGGATCCATCAGTAGGGACAAGTATCAAGGGTGGGTTTATGGACCCCACTCCAGGCACCAGTTTCCACCCCTGCTGCTTCACTCCTTCCTCCTTCACTGTTGTGCTGCTCTCTCTTCACCAGTCAGGTGCCAACTGCCAGCTCCAACTGCCAACACTCTCTCTTAACTCCCCAACATTCTAAACCGCCTCCAACTGTCACAGAGTTCTGGAATGTTCTGGAAGGTGCTGGTAGGTTCCAGTGGATGCTGGTGATGTCACAGGTGGCCACCATTTTGTGCTTCAGGCCCTCAGACAGAAGTTTCAGGGGTAGGTAAAATGGCTCCCTGACTCTGCAGCAACACTAAAAAGTCTGGTGGTTCCCAAAAAGGAAAAATTCAAACAGGGTTTGAGGCAAAAGTGGGACAAAATAAATAATGATGAGGAGGGACCACCCAAAGGGCTGACAGGTCTAACACGCGTCCCCCCCAGCTGAAAGTGGGGAGAGCTACCCAACCCCTTGGGAGTTCTCATCACTAAGGCGGAAATACCTTGAGAGACCGTCTGCATTGGCGTGGTCCACTCCAGGCCGATGTTCCACCTGAAAGTCCATCCCCTGTAGGGAAATAGACCACCTCAACAACTTGGGATTCTCCCCCTTCATTTGCATCAGCCAACGAAGGGGTCTGTGGTCGGTCTGAACTAGGAAGTGCGAGCCAAACAGGTATGGCCGCAACTTCTTCAGAGCCCATACCACTGCAAAGGCTTCACGCTCTATTGCACTCCACTTCGGTTCCCTGGGAAGTAGTCTCCGGGATAGGAAGACCACGGGTTGATCCAGACCCTCTTCGTTGAGTTGCGATAACACTGCCCCAATGCCATGTTCTGATGCATCTGTCTGGACAATGAACTCCTTGGAAAAGTCTGGGGCCCTTAAGACCGGGGCCTCGCACATGGCTTTCTTCAATCTCTCAAAGGCTTGCTGACAAGCCTCCGTCCAGACTACCCGTCGAGGTTGTTTCTTGGACGTGAGCTCCGTGAGGGGGGTTACGATGGTACCGTACCCCTTCACGAAGCGGCGGTAGTATCCCGTGAGGCCCAAAAATGCTCGGACCTCAGTCGTTGTCTTGGGGGGTTCCCAGGCCATGATGGCCTCGATCTTCGCCTGGAGGGGTTGCACCGCTCCCCTTCCCACCAAGTGTCCAAGGTACACTACCGACCCCTGCCCGATCTGGCACTTGCTGGCCTTGATCGTCAATCCAGCTTGTCTCAGGGCCTGGAGAACAGCTTGCAGGTGACGCAAGTGATCCTCCCAGCTGTTACTGAAGACGGCTATGTCATCCAGATAAGCAGCAGAGAAACTCTCCATTCCGGTGAGGATCTGGTTTACCAGGCGCTGAAACGTGGCAGGGGCGTTCTTGAGCCCAAAGGGCATCACACAGAACTGGTAGTGGCCATTGGGCGTGGAGAAGGCTGACCTTTCCCTTGCTCCATCAGTCAAAGAGATCTGCCAGTACCCTGAAGTAAGGTCAAAGGTACTTAGATATTGGGCAGCTCCCAGCCGGTCAATCAATTCATCCGCCCTAGGGATCGGATGAGCATCAGTTTTGGTCACTGAATTCAGTCCCCGGTAGTCCACACAGAACCTCAATTCTGGTTGGGCACCCGGTGGTGCAGCTTTTGGTACTAACACCACCGGACTGGACCAGGGGCTGCTAGAAGGTTCGATCACTCCTAGCTCCAGCATCTTAGTGACTTCACTATGAATGCTGGCCTTCACCTTGTCTGACATCCGGTAGATCTTGGACTTCACAGGTGGGCTGTCTCCTGTGTCTACGTCATGGACGCACAGGTGAGTCCTACCCGGGACAAGGGAGAACAACGAGGAGTACTGCCCCAGGACCTGGCGACAGTCCTCCTGCTGTTCAGGAGTTAGAGATGGGGAGAGAATCACTCCCTCCACCGACCCATCCTTCTCTTGAGACGCAAACAGATCAGGGAGAGGCTCGCTTTCCACGTCCTCTCCTCCGTCAGTCACCATCATCAAGATGACTTCAGGCCTCTCGTGGTGGGGTTTGAGGCGGTTGGCATGCAGCACCCGCAGGGGCTGACGAGGGGTCTTCAGGTCCACCAAGTAGGTAGCCTTACCCTTCTTCTCCAACACCTCAAAGGGTCCTGACCAGCGATCCTGGAGGGCACTAAGCTCTCCCGGTTCGATCACCCACACCTTCTGGCCAGGCTCCAACTCCACCGGGTGAGCATTGTGGTCATACCACGCCTTCATCACTGCTTGGCTGGCTTCCAAGTTGTCAGAAGCTTGCTTCCACAACTTAGCCATTTGGCTCCGGAAGGCCAGCATGTAGCTCACCACATCCTGGGGGAGCTTTCTGGGAGTTCTTTCCCATCCGTCTCTCACCAGGTTGAGAGGTCCACGTACAGGGTGCCCATACAGAAGCTCGAAGGGGCTGAAGCCCACTCCCTTCTGTGGCACTTCCCTGTAGGAAAAAAGTAAACAGGGTAGGAGGACGTCCCATTTCCTCCGCAGGCTTTCAGGCAGACTTCTGATCATGCCTTTCAAGGTTTTGTTAAACCTCTCCACCAGACCATTTGTCTGGGGGTGGTAAGGAGTGGTGAACCGGTATGTCACTCCACACTCCTTCCACATTGCCCGCATATACGCTGACATGAAGTTGGTCCCCCTGTCGGACACAACTTCCTTGGGAAAACCCACCCGGGTAAAGATTCCCATCAGGGCCCTTGCCACAACAGGTGCTGTTATGGTCCTCAGAGGTATTGCCTCTGGGTACCGTGTGGCATGATCCACCAGAACCAGGATAAACCGGTGGCCAGCTGTAGTTGGCGGATCTAATGGACCCACAATGTCGATGCCCACCCTTTCAAAGGGGGTGCTAACGACAGGAAGTGGTTCCAGGGGAGCTTTCAGCTTCACCCCTGTTTTCCCACTGGCTTGGCAAGACACACATGTCCGGCAGTAGGTATCGGACGACACTTTCATCTGAGGCCAGTAAAAGTGTGGGACAAGACGGGCGAAGGTCTTGTCTTGCCCCAGGTGTCCTGCCAAGGGGATCTCGTGAGCCAACTCCAGAAGGAAGGCTCGATAACGTTGAGGGACTACCAAGGCTCGTGACGATCCGTGTAGGGGTGCCTTGGGTTCACTGTAGAGGAGGCCATCCTCCCAGTAAACACTGTAGTTCCCTTCAACGTTCCCTGCTGCCTGGGCTTCGGCCTGACGCCTTAGCCCCTCAAGGGTAGGGCACTCCCTCTGGCCCTGGCAGAATTCCTCCCTGGACGGGCCTCCCTCCACGTGCCACTCGGCCGGGATGGGTAGGTCCTCCAGGTTGGTAACGTCCCCCTCCGCAGACTCCTGGTCCACCACCTCCGGTGGCCTATCCGTCCTACGGGGTGGAGACGCCGAGGCAGGCTCCTCCTGTCCTCGGTTCTTCCCTTGACTGGCAGCTGGCTGGGCCTTTGTTCCAGGCTCCAGCCGAAATGAACTCTCTCTTCGGGTAGTCGCGGACCTTGTGCTAACACAGGCCCAGTCAGGTGTACCCAGCATCTCGGTGTGAGTCCGGTATTCCACCTCCTTCCAAGCGTTGTGCTCCATATCATTCCCCAGCAGACAATCGACTGGCACGGCAGGGCTTACGGCAACTCGAAGTGAACCTGCAACCCCCCCCCATTCAAAGGGAACCTCGGCCACGGGATAGTGACCTGTTCTGCCGTCAGCCATCGCGGCTGGGTGGAGTACATCGGGAATTACCTGCTCTGGAGACACCAGTTGACTACGCACCATAGTCATACTGGCTCCTGTGTCTCTCAGAGCCTCCCCTCTTTGGCCGTTGATGGTGACCCACTGCCCATACTTTGCGGTATTTGCGGGCACCTGGATCTTAGGAACCATCTCCCGTTCTCCCAGGGACACTAAAGTGACACCCGCCCACTCCCTTCCCTTAGTTAAGGGCATCTCCTCCCCGAGCACTGCACTAGCTACTCCGGGGGTCTTTCCTCCAGTGGGAGGGGGTGGTCGTTTCAAGCACTTCGGGTCTCCTTTATAGTGTCCAACGCCACCGCACTCGTAGCAATGGACAACCCTTGGCTGCTGACTCTGGCCAGGATTAGGGTTTCTGGGCGGGTTAGCCTTAGGGGTGAATCCTGTTCCCTTCCCTTGGAAGTTATTTTGGGGGCCTTTGGAGAACTCCTTTTTCTTTTCCCCTCCCTCTTTCTTCTGGGGGGCGCCCTGTCCGGCCTTTTGAGTATCCCCTCCAGTCCCCCTTGTGGACACCCGGGTACTAGCCCAAATGTCCGCCTCCTCAGCAAGCTTCCGGGGACTGGTCAGCTTGCTATCCACCAGGTGTTGCCGCAGTTCAGGGAAACATTTCTCGAGCAGGTGTTCCTTCAGTACCAGGTCAAACAACCCCTCGTAGTTCCTCACTTCACTGCCCTGAATCCAACCTTCCATTGCCTTCTTCGCATAGTCCAGGAAGTCCACCCAATTCTGCGTGCCCAGTTTGTGACTACCCCTGAACTTCTGTCTGTACTTTTCAGGTGTTAGTCCAAACTTTCTGATGAGCGCCAGTTTCATGGTGGGGTAGTGGGTCTGCTCATCCTCCTCGAGGGCCAATAAAGCATCCCTACCCGCTGGAGGCATGTACTTGTACAATCCCCCTCCCCAGTACTTCTCTGGAACCCCATGGGCCCTCAATGAGACCTCATAGGCCGCTAGCCACTTGGCGATATCGTCGCCCACACCATAGCTAGCTACTATGTCCTTTGGCAGGTATGGTTTAGATTCCCTGGTGATCTCTTGGGTCTGGCTGCCACCATTAGGAACAGGTTGTGCCCCGATTCTCAAGATCTGAAGATCTATTTCTTTCAGTCGCAATTCGTGGGCCATCCTCTGCTCCTCCTTCTCCTTCTCCAACCTTGCTAAGTCCCATGTGAGCTGTCTTTTCTCCCTCCGGTCTGTTAGCTCCACTTCAGACAAGCCACCGCTAGAGGCACTGCTGCCCTTCCTAGAAATGGTTCTGGGCCCTGCTGACAGGTTCCCCACCTCAGGTTGGTACATCTCAGCCCCCTCGGGGTCAGGCTCTCCATCCCTGTCTTCCTCCTCAGCCTTGCTTTCCCTGCGTGCCTCCCCCCAAGCCCCTAAGCTGGTTTGGAGTGCACCCTTCTTTGCTCCTGGGGGGCAGTACACCCCCTCCCGCTGGCAAAACTCCCTGAGTTGGGCCACAGTGTACGTTTCTAGATTTTCTAGTACAAACTCCATCTTGCCCACTCAGGTTAGAGGACAGGTTTTGTGCAGTAACAATGCAGGGGGGTACCTTTAATAATACCTCCTCCCACCACCAGAGTAAATTTGTAAAAAAACAAAAACCCACAATTAGGAAGGCCGCTCTTGAGAAAACTCCCGGTGTAGGCCTATGGACTACCCACAGTTATTGTTGAGTATGCGTAGGCACAGCTCTATCCCACCACTGAACACCAATTTATGTTGGAAAACCACTCCCACACTAGAAGGGGTGGTGGTGGTCTTCCGGACACACTGTGGTAGCTTGGCTCGAGTGGTCAGGAATCAGGCTCCGTGCTAAGCATACAACATACCCAAACAATAACCATGCGTGCATCCGTTCCAAAAACGACTCTACACCGTAAAAATTATGAAAATAACTTTCTTTATCTGCTTTTTCTCTTAGTTGCTGATTGGAGAAATAAATAAGTCAATCACAATATACAAATTTTAAATAGTGCAGATCAAATAAATACTGTCTGAAGATTCAATAAATAGGGATGATCATAAATACAAGGGACATAAATATAAGTGCAGGTAATACAGGCAATTAAATATTCTGAGGCAATAAATGCTGTACCAATAAATATTGTGCACCAACAAGTCCTGTGGACCAATAAATATAGTGAAGCAATAAATAGGTAAAACTCAATAAATACAGTGCCCCCAATAAATAATTAACAGTATACAGCAACACTCATGTAATCAGATCACTTTTCAATTCCTAAGGGCTGATTGGGCCCAGGCACAGCTTGTAGGGTTGTGGAAGGCTTGAGGGGGGGGGTCTACTCCCTGGCTGGGACAAGGCTGAGGCCTAAACTGAGGTAGATCAAGGGGGGAATACCAGTGCCCTGGCTTTCTCTCTCCACACAACCTCTCTAGGTTAGTCCCAGTTCACCCCTGGCACAGTCAGGTTGGTTTCAGCACCTCCCTAGCCCCTTAGAGCAGTCTCTCAGGTCTCCACAGGGCCTTAGGCGCCCTCTACTCCACTTACTGCCCTTTTTCTGATGTTCCGACGCCGCTGGAGTCGTGTCGATGCCGTGAGGCGGTTCCGGTTCGATCTCGGCGGCCTCGGCACAATGTCAGTTCTAGACGACGCCGGTAGGCGGGTCCGGTCCGATGTCGGCGGCCTCGGTTCGATCTCGACCTCCGATTCGACGGCGTCGGGCAGTCTTACTCGATGTCGACTTCGGGCGGCTCCGGTCCGATGGCGCTCTCGGCTTCGATGACGTCGGCCGGCCTGGCCTCGATGTCGACTTCCGGCGACTCCGGGGTGCGATCCTCACCCCCGACCTCCGGTGCTCCTCCTCTCAGGTTCCGGGCGACTCCGGAGTGCGATCCTCACTCCCGACCTCCGGTACACTTCACCTCGGTCTCCGACGACTCCGGAGGGCGGACTTCACTCCTCCGATGACGCCGCTCACTCGACCTCGGTTAACTTCCTCCTCGACCTTTGGTATTCCTCACGACCTCCGTCGGCGCCCTCTCACGACCTCAGGCGGCTCCGGGTACGACGTCTGCTTCTTCAGTCAGCGCCGCTTCTCCACCTCGGGCTCCAGGTCTTAGGCTACTCGACGCCGGACTCCAGGGAAACCAGTTTCCAGGTCAGGATCTTGCTGCTTTCTGCTTCTAAGGCCTGTTCCTGCTGTCCAGGTCCTTAGGATGAGTTTTTCTGGCTTCTTCCCACACAGGGCTACAGGCTGGGATCCATCAGTAGGGACAAGTATCAAGGGTGGGTTTATGGACCCCACTCCAGGCACAAGTTTCCACCCCTGCTGCTTCACTCCTTCCTCCTTCACTGTTGTGCTGCTCTCTCTTCACCAGTCAGGTGCCAACTTCCAGCTCCAACTGCCAACACTCTCTCTTAACTCCCCAACATTCTAAACCGCCTCCAACTGTCACAGAGTTCTGGAATGTTCTGGAAGGTGCTGGTAGGTTCCAGTGGATGCTGGTGATGTCACAGGTGGCCACCATTTTGTGCTTCAGGCCCTCAGACAGAAGTTTCAGGGGTAGGTAAAATGGCTCCCTGAATCTGCAGCAACACTAAAAAGTCTGGTGGTTCCCAAAAAGGAAAAATTCAAACAGGGTTTGAGGCAAAAGTGGGACAAAATAAATAATGATGAGGAGGGACCACCCAAAGGGCTGACAGGTCTAACGCACAAATTCAAAAAAATAAATTAATTTGGGTAAAACAAAAGTGGAGTCCATTCCCTTCTTGATCCGGAGTGCAGAGGATCGTTTAAAGAAAGGTTCATTGCTATATATATATATATATATATATATATATATATATATATATATATATATATATATATATATATATATATATATATATATATATATACACATATATATATTACCTACTGGCGGTCGAGTCGCCAGTAAGTAGTTATAGTTAGGACCTTATTTCGATTCAAAAAGCATTTTTTCTTTTGGCAATATCTTTGGTGCCGTTTGACGAATCGTCGTGAAATTTTCAAAACTAATGGTTCACTCAGGTCCGTTGTGGACCCCCAGCCCTGGTGACCACCACCTCCTCAGGTGTAAAAAGGGGACATGGCCTCGGACCACTGTCTGCAATCCAGGTGCGTGGGGCTTACTGGAGGTACCTGGTGGGCTAGTTGGCCCCCAGGGCCCCCCTAGGGGAAAAGGGGCTTCATCCCCCAACCAAGAGCGCGCCAGGAGGCGCTTTTGCAGAGTGGTGGAGAAAGGGGGCGTGGCCTGTGTCCACCTCTCAACAATCCCACTGTGTGGGCTTACTGGAGGTAAGAGGTAGGCTAGTTGGCCCCTACACCCCCAGCAGTGAAGGGGACTTTCATCCCCATCAAAGAGCGCGCCAGGGAGCTCGTTTGCAGAGTGGTGGGGTGTGGCCTGGTATGAGAACTTAGCAATCCTGCTGTGTGGTACTTACTGGAGGTAATAGGAGGGATAGTGGGGCCCTAAGGATGTCCTTGGGGGCCAACTACCCCTCTTGTTACCTCCAGTAAGTCCCACACAGTAGGATTGCTAAGATGTCTTCGGAGGCCACACCCCCTTTCTCCACCACTCTGCAAACGTGCCTCCTGGCAGACTACTGGATGGGGGATTAGGTACACTTTACTCCTGAGGGACTTTGGGGGCCAAGAAGCCCTCCTGGTACCTCCTGTAAGTCCTACGCAGCGGAATTCCTGAGCGCTGGTCGGAGGTCCAGTACCCTTTCTCTACCACTCTGCAAATGAGACTACTCGTTGAAGAAGCATCTTTCTGCACCTCTTACTTAGAGGTAGTTTTAATCCCCCTGCCCGATTATGTACTAGGGCCTTACAGGGGAGGTCATGCCAATCACAGAGGTACCCCAACCCATTGTGTATGTAGGTGTTTTAACTGTATTCTAAGTATCTTTTTGCATAGCACTGGCTCTAGGCCTGGCTAGTCAGACTCAGTTACCACCAGTACCGGTCAGCAAAACATTGGGGGCACAGGATGACTTTGCAACACGGCCTCTTCTTGGACTTCTGTTGCCACTTTCTGCATTTCTCTTGCTTCTTTCTGCGCCTTTCTTCCTCTTTCTGCATATGTCCTACCTATGTGGGCATAGTTAGAAATTAGCATTTAAAAAACCTTTGAAATTCACTGAAAAAAACATAGGTTTCAGGGACATTATAGTTAGTTGGACATTCCACTCGTACAAAACCAGAGAAATTCGGTTGTTATAGTTAGTTGAGCTAAATATAACCCGAACCCCCGCAATGCTCTGCTGATGATGTTACATATTACATCCCTCATGACATGGTTAGTGACATCACCTTTGATACACCCACTCTAAAATACAGTCTACCATTTTCGAAACATTAGACATACCAATACCAGTTACTACATACCCACTCACTGATTCCTAGGTCTAAACACATATCCACTCATTCACCCATACAGTCACTCATACATGCAGTTACTCATCAATACAGCACTATCTAAAGAGTTACTCACACATCTAGTCAGTCATCCAAATAATCAATCACACTCCTATTTACTCACCTATACAGTTATACAAACACCACCTCACTTATTCATACAGATACTAACACATACATACTCTCTTATACAATCACTGGTACAAGCACACACTCATGCATACAGCCACTCACAATCACTCACTCTCACATATAGTCATTTATATACTCCAACACTGACATATACTGCCTTTCACATATGTAGTTCCTCACACATGTACCACTGAGACATCCATTCAATCACCAACACACCCATACACACACTCACCCACCCATACAGCCCTGCACAGATGCACTCTTGAACCCATATACATAGTGAATCATCAACTCAAACATCTATGCACAGTCACAACACAGACACTCAGGCACCCATACAGATACTCAGACAACCAATCAATAACCCATATAGACACTCATGTAGCTACTCACCAACCCAGGTAGCCGCTTACACACCAACTGACAGACGGATACAGACATTCACACAGATTAGTCACTAACACATTCAGTAAGACATGTTTAATCACTCACTTATACAGTCAGTTACGCACCTACTAAATCATCCATTCAGACATTTATACACCCACTCATTCTTCAATACACCTTGGCATATTTATATAAATATATAAAACATATTTAAACTTTACAGAAACACACAGTCACTGGATGATGTCATCAGTAATGTCATCAGTGATGTAATTTGAGATGTCATCAGTGATGTCATAAGTGATATCACTGACCATGTCATGAGTGATGTAATATTTGACATCATCAGCAGTGCATTGCGGGGGCGCGAGCTGTAGGTAGCTCAACTAACTATAATGTACGAATTTTCTGGTTTTGTACGAATGAAATGTCCAACTAACTATAACGTCCCTGAAACCTATGATTTTTTTCAGTGAATTTCAAAGGTTTTTTAAATGCTAATTTCTAACTATAACGACCCTTAAATCTATGGTTTAATCAGTGAATTTCAAAGGTTTTTTATGCTAATTTCTAAGTATAACGACCCTGAAACCTATGATTTTTTCAATATATATTATATAAAATGTTTCCGTCTTCACACAATCTTCATGAAGTGTATGGATGTGGAAGTCCTTTGTCACTGGGCCTGACCATCACACACAGGCACTGGGTTAGTCTCTAGATGTATATTAGAGTGGGACCCTCCCCTAACACACAAAAAACAATAGGGGTAGCCTACTGAGAGAAATAAATATGTATATGTCCTGTGTAATAAGTATCAGGTGCTGTGTAGTTTGCATTGGTTGATGTTGCTTGTTAGCGCCTGCATACAATTATATTTGTTATGTTTGCGTTATATGAATAAAGATAAATACACACACATATAAGTAATTTTTCACGATAGTGGTGTAATATTATGTATGAGTGATCTATACTGGGAGTGTAAATTTACATTAGCAAGTGCAGCTATTTTTGCATGTAACTGGGATTTATGCCTAGAAATTACTTGAAATGGGCCCTGGATATATTATTTGCAACATTTCAAAAGCTGTGCACTTTTGGATTTGTTGATTTTTGTCTTGTTCTTTTATTTTTTAGCTTTTGTACATTATTTATGTTTTCCTTCCTACTTGGCTGCCAATTAATTATATCATGCATTTAGCATATGTCTATTGTCGCTAGCTAGGTTTCTTTAAAAGGTCTTAGTTGCCTTATAATGCTGCCTGCAATACTCCTATCTAGATCCGCCCTACCCCTTGTCTCTTTTCTCAAGCTTTCACCTTGCCTATAAGCAATCTCTCTGCTTGATTTCCTGCCAATCTCTCTTCCCTCTGTTAGCCAGCACACCAACTTTCAGCTTGCTTATCATCCTATACTCTGCTTGCCTATGAAAAAGCCTTCAGCCTGATTGCTTTCCATTATTCAGTATACATCTTACCGCTCTGCCTAACTGCTTGTGCCCTCATATCTCCTTTCAAATGTATCCCAGCTTATTTTCAGTTAGCACTCTGCCTGCTTTTAGCCGATTTATCTATCTGCATCTCACTGTAATATCCTTAACTATCATTAAATATTCCCCTGATAATTAACCTTATTTGTTACCATCTGCTTCTTAGGAAAAGGTGGTATAGATGTGAAGTCCAGATGCAGGAAGATCAGGATATTGATTTGATCAGTGCTCTGGTCAACTTTTAGTGGAAGTACTGTCTAAAGCAGGAATTGTTGACAATGTGTTTGGTTCTCTAGTCTAGACCCAGGCCCCCACAGACTTTTTTTTACCTCGGAAGAGAGGAGATTAGCCACCAGCTCACCATTATCCTCAACGCCTCTATCACCACAGCCATATTTCCAGACACCTGGAAACACTCAGGGGTGAGACCCTTCCTCAAGAAACCATCTGAAGACCCCTGCTAGCTCCAGAACTACTGTCCCATCTCACTGCTCCCATTTCCTGCCAAAGTCCTGGAGAGGGCCATCAACCTCCCACTTACCGAATACTTGGAAAGAAACAACCTGCTGGACCCCACCAATCAGGTTTGTGAGCCAATCACAGCACTGAGACAGCCCTCATCACCTCATAAAACAACATCTGCATCCTACTGGACAGAGGAGAATCAGCCTCCCTAATTCTGCTCGACCATAGTGCAGCCTTCAACACCGTCTCCCACCACACACTCATCAATCGACTGTGCCAGATCGGAATCACAGACAGATGGATAGCATCCTTTCTCATAGGTCCACCCAGAGAACCAGTCTCCCCCACAACCCAAGCACACTTCAAGGCTCATCACTCAGCCCAACCCTCTTCAACATCTACATGACACTATTTGCAGACATCGTCAGACCTCACAACATCAAGACCATCTCCTACGCTGACGATACCCAACTCATCCTCTCGCTCTAAGTGGACCCCACCATGACGAAGACAAGCTTCCACAACTGTATGAAGAATGTCGCAGCCTGGATGAAGAACAAATGCCTGAAGCTCAACATGGACAAAATCGGAGTCCTGATCTTCGGCAGACACACAGCACTCTGGAATGACTCCTGGTGGCCATCGGACGCCCCTTCTTCCACATCGCCGCCAGGTTCTGGAACACCCTACCCCATCACCTATGCACCTCACCCTTGTTGACCCACTTCAGGAAGGGATTCAAGACCTGGCTCTTAGACTAAGACCCACAGCACAGCACCTGGATACCCTCTTGGTGATAAGCCATGCTATATCAGTACCATTTGATTGATTGATAGTATGTTGGCTTTGGAAACTAGCGGAACTGGAAGTCCAAAAGAATTCCCTAAATATTCACATTTGAGCTATTGTTAGGGGGTTGGTAGGAAACTTGTGGACTGAATGTCAGTGGAGCAACCAGAGTGCAGCCAACCAATATGATCTCTGCCTTTGCCTGTGCTGAAGATGCTTTGCAATAGAGCCCAAAGGAAATTATATTAAAAAAGAATTTACGGCATGATACAATCATGTAAAAATCATATGCCTTTAGAGGGAAAATGTCCCAGATACTGAAGTAACGAATGACTCGATCCTGAATCGGATCTTCAGAGGAGTAGTGGGGGGAGGATATATTGTGCGGTTGTCTGTGTGTGCATGAGATGGGGAAGGGCAAAGTGAGGAGTGTGAGACAGAGTGAAAGAGAGAAAAACAAAGAGGCAGTAAGTGGACTATCCTTCAGATGCTAAACTATATTTTGTTCCAGATTTCAATATAGAGTTCCGATCTGCAATCCTTTGTTACTCTGAATTGAGAACAGATGACAGAAATCCTCATGAGAGAACTTTCTACAAATGATCAATATATAGTGTTGTAAGACAACATCTCGTTCTTACAATAACAGGGCGGGACTGTTTAAAAGCAAAAATTGATAAAGACACTGACATTTTTATAAACTTTGTGGTAAATGTGTTTACTTGCCTGAAAAAAATTAACATCGAATGATTGGATACGGTGTGCTTATAACTTTAGCTACCTGTTTGGGTTTCTAATTTTAACACTTTCAGCAGTCCATCCTCTCCACCACAGGCTATAAATCCTTGATCTTTGTTCCATGATATGCATCGGAGACGGACATTATTAGGGATTGCAATCTGCAACAAAAACAAGTATTTTAAAAATAGCATTTTAGAAACTTAATATTACATGTCTTCTTCATTTCATTATATCAGTAACAATTAGAACGCACTTGAGATCACTTTTCCAAAACTGGACTCAGTACATCGTCTGATCTTCTAAGTTTATCTATTGACACTCAGTGATGCTTTTGCACCATTGACAAGACTAAGCCAAGAGACAGTTTTATAAAAAGCTCAATTAATCCATCAGCTATAAACACAAACTCTGGTGTACCTTAGGGGGCTGACAGCCTTCAGCAGCTAATTTGCAAATTTGCTAATCTGCATGCTTGGGAAAGTGCACTTTTTAACTGGCAGAGAAACACAGGTTCTAAAAAGCATGATCCTTGCTTTTTAAAGCAAGTAATCAACATGCGTTAATTATACACAATCTTGGATTTTGCATTTTAACCCAATACAGAATGCTACACTGTGGGGCCGATTACGATGCCGGGCCAAAAGCCTCTGCCAGACACTGACTCGGAACCGACCGTTTTGCGGTCGGCCAACCGGCGGATTGCGCTGCGACCGAGCACTGTTCGGTCAGAGTCCCATTGTTCCCTATGGGAGCTCGTGTTCTGCCCAACAACCGGCCGTAACACATGCTCCTATGGGGAAATGGGATGTTTGCGGAAAACCTGCACCCTGTCGCAGGCACCCCATGGTGCCTGCCACACAGTGCAGGGTTTTACAGGGGGGTCCCTTAGGTGCCCCTTCGGCCATCAACCATCAGGCCGTAGGGTTAAGGGGGCCCTGCCAGGTTCCCCTAAAGTCACTTTCTGACTACCTTTTTGTGTCAGACAGGCGGGCAGGGAAAGGTTGTTGGAAATCCACATCGTAATCCCGTGGGTGGAAACTCTGTCCATAGAGGTGTACAATGCGGGTCCGACCAACACGGTTACTCCGTGAGTTGCTCGGAACTGATTCGGAACAACCGGCCAGTGTACATTCCGACTGTGAACATCGTAATCAGGAGTAAACCGACCAAGTTGGTCGGAAGAGCTCCGACGCGGTCGAGGAGATTCGGACTGTCGGGAAGAGACTTTCCGCCCGACATCGTAATCGGCCCCCAAGTCATTTTTGTCTCCCTGGTCTGCATTCCACAAAGGGTTTCCGGGCATGTCAGGTAGATTTCAAAAACTATAAGCGGCCTTCTTAACCATTATTCATTTTATAGGTATTTACAGTGTATATTTAATGATAACAGGATTCCACAGAGAGTAATCAGATCAAATGGCTTGCCAACAGTTTAGCTATAAACAGCTCATTTGAACTTCATCGAAGATGTACCTTTCTTGGATACATAGGAGGGTTTCATTTTTTAACCAATAGATATCATATGAATTGAAAATTTCACTAAAGCCCAAGCATTTTAAAGGAAAAAAGATGATGGGAAGCCAGTCTCAGTAGAATCTACTCGCGAAAGGAAGAAAAAGTGGCCCTACGGACAGAGCTCCCGCTAGATCTTATTTCAATTTCAAGCATTGAGCAATTTAGGCAGTTACTAAAACCCCACCTTCTATTTGGTGATAAAAGGTACAAAGAAGGTAGCTCCTTGATGGAATGCTCTATTGAATAATTTCTTATGTGGGGTGTTTGGGCTGTCTTCACTCTGATCGGCCCTAATCACTAGAATAGGTCCAACAGTGCAGGGCCGATTGCCCCACACAATAAAAGGATCCCGTATAGCATGTACAGTTGAAGACTATTCCTTGACACAAGCTGAACTGATAGGCAGTTATATTTTTCTTTAATTTCCTTTTCTGTTGCGCATGGTTGTTGGACTTTTTCATGGCAGGTTAGGCTATGACCCTCTGTAGCCCTCTCAAAAGGGTACCTGTTTTATAGATTAAGGACGCACTCCAGACAGCACAAAGGGATTATAGACTTTTGGAACGCCATAATAATTTTCTCTGATTTTTTACTAGTGTTAACTACATCCTCTAAACAAACATTGGCAAAGCCAATAGATCTGGCTTTATAGCACAAGAGCATGTGAACACAGCCAGTTTTTGCGACTGCAACTTCTCGGCCGCCTGGGCCGCGAGAACTGCAGTACTTTGTGGGGTTCTATGGTGCACAGGGCTCAGAACATGCATATGAAGCCCGCAGCGGCAGGCTGGGAGAGTTTCTCACCTGGGCCTGTGACCCCCTTGTGCTCCTGGCAGCTGCTGCTTTTTTCTTCTTTCCAAAATGGATATCACCTGTCTGAGGATTGGCAGCTACTTTTTTAAAGCAACTCAACATCTAATCTACTTCAGGTTTTCATTATCTTTTCTTTTCCTTTACATCAGGGATGTTCCTCCCTTGGTTTCTTTCTGACTTTCTCAATCCATTATGTTTCCTGTCATGTGGTGTTTGATGTAATTTCCTTTTCCTGTTCTTTTATTATTTAAAACCCTCAGTCTAGTTGGAGGGTACATTGCAACAAAGCTGTGTTCCTTTGTCTGCTTTCTTGCTCCCTCCACTTGTTGATCCTGACTCTTCCGTCTTGGGCTTCCTCACCAGGATTCCTGGCTCCTGGTTTTCCCTGTGAAGATTTCATCATCAGCAAGGAGGTGTTTTAAAACGAACTTGTTCCTCCTGTGAAGGTGGCAGCTTCTCAAGGGCACTTACCCATCACATAATCCAGTGTGTGGTTGCACTGTTGCTTCCAGAAACAGTCGCCCTTACCTCGTACACTGGAAGATCTGGATCTGTATTACGGGTATGTGTCCAGCCCTGAACAACTATTTATGCCTGCACAAGTGCTCCTTATCACATGAAAGCCAGTCCTACTAGCTGTGCAAATGATGCGGATAAAGTCCGGGGAGTGCACCAATGTTAAAACGTTATTTTTCCTGGAGGCCTTGTACAGCAATTTTTTGCATGGAGATCTCATTTTAATGAACAGTTGTGTTTAGAACACAGTTTTGCATAATAAAAAGTGTCTCCTCCTGCCCCTTAAGGAACTAAGTGTAACACTGAATCATGTTTAATGAACTACCCGTGGTTTTGGAAAGGGTATTGTGGTACTAAACTCAGAATGACCATTGAGTGAAGGGCAAGGGAGTAATTTAGAGGAAGCCTGTCTACTTTTTTTTAAACATAGTTGGAATCTTACAGTTGAGGCTACTGACCAAGGGTTCTACTACTGTTTCCACTACAGCATCTGAGGGTGTCCCAGTTTCCTCCAAGATCACTTGGCAATCGTTAACTATTGATTCGATCCTGTCCAGCACACAATTACCAGCCGCGTGGATCACTTTCTTGGCCTTTTTCCCCTTTTTGTTAGTACTACCCCCACCTCCCTCCATGGTCTTCCTTTTTGCCATGCGCGTGTAGTACAATAAGAGCTAATAGCAAAGTATGGCAATGATAGCAATGATTGCAGTGGTTTTGTTAGTAGGATAGTGAACGAAGTCCTTGAAGGAGAGTATCTACTCGAAACGGACTAAAGTCACAATGGCACTTAGAGGATGGGTGAATCAAACAGCACAGTACCTTCGTAGAAGACGGGGACTGCAAGAGAGGTGGCCCTGCCCTGCCTCCTCCTGCCCCGGACGGCCACAGACGGCCCGCCCTTTGCCCGGGCTTAGCCCGCGCGCGGTCCCGCGACGCGGGGGTTAGTGCTGGCCTTTAAGCGCCTCCTGGCGCGGTAACAGCGTCGACAGTTCCCCTGCCGCTGGGGCAGCTGGGGATTGTGGTACCCCTCTCCACTCCGCGGCTGCTATGGATGTTAGAGCGGCGGCAGGAGACGGGAACGAAAGCAAGGTGGAAGTAACAGCACTGCGGGGTCCGTAGGACGGAAGAACTGGCAAGGTCCGGTAGGTAACAGCAGGAGCCCGCTCTGCCGGGGTTAGTGCAGGCCTTTAAGCGCCTCCTGGCGCGGTAACAGCGTCGACAGTTCCCCTGCCGCTGGGGCAGCTGGGGATTGTGGTCCCCGTCTCCACTCCGCGGCTGCTATGGATGTTAGAGCGGCGGCGGGAGACGGGTACGAAAGCAAGGTGGAAGGAACAGCACTGCGGGGTCCGTAGGACGGAAGAACTGGCAAGGTCCGGTAGGTAACAGCAGGAGCCCGCTCTGCCGGGGTTAGTGCAGGCCTTTAAGCGCCTCCTGGCGCGGTAACAGCGTCGACAGTTCCCCTGCCGCTGGGGCAGCTGGGGATTGTGGTCCCCGTCTCCACTCCGCGGCCGCTCTGGATGTTAGAGCGGCGGCGGGAGACGGGAACGAAAGCAAGGTGGAAGGAACAGCACTGCGGTGTCCGTAGGACGGAAGAACTGGCAAGGTCCGGTAGGTAACAGCAGGAGCCCCAGGTACTAGAGTGCTGCTGGCTGCTACTATCGCTATAGGTTCCCAGGGATGGGCTAGTCCAAACGTATGGACAGGGAGACTCCAGTGATGTGTGCTGCGAGTTCTCTAGAAGTGTGGACTGGGGATATCCAGGGATGGCTCTTGGTTAACTCCATGTGGAGCACGTTCCTCAATTGAGACATACACCACTACGGTCAGCAACAGCTCTCTATGCACTAACACCCTGCTCTGCCTGGCTCTTCAAAAGTACAGAAGAAGGAGAACGCAGGAAAGATTCCTTACTTTTTAAAAGAACATATACACTTATAAGGATCCTCTGGAAAACTGGAGAGTAAGAAAGTATTTCTTACATTCTTGCTTTTGGGAGAGCCGTCAATTTGCCACAATTTACATCCTTTCGCTGTACAGTGGACTCGCGTTATGGATCTAGAAACTAAGGCACACAAAATATAACCCTACAGCACTCCGCATTTTAACAGTCAGAATGCGCATTTTAGCTGCAAGGACAGACGGAGCCAGACCTGGCATTGCCAAAGCATACACATGCTTCTTACCCGACATACTTCTTCCTAAAGACCAGGGTCCCCTAATTGCTTATGGTCTTGCTCATGGTGGCCCCTGTGCTGCTCTGGGTGAGGATGTGGGGGCAGTGGTGAAGACCCTTGCCCGTTGGGCTGTTCCTGAACTAGGGTGATGGTGGCGAGAGCAGGGGTGGAAGATGGTGCATGAGCTAAGCTAGGGCGCTACGGAGTGGCCACTGCAGCTGAGCCCAGAGAGGTGTGGATGGATGAAGATCATGTCATGTCGCCGCTTCATTCACTATCACATTTGAAATGGCCACATCACGTAGCAGTTAACACTAACTGCTGGGCATAAAGAGTGGGCTACTTTTAAACTTCTACAAAAAATAAGGAAGCTGATTCGACACGACCTGCCAAGTGACTGCCAAGAACAGAATTAACGGTATACCAACATGCAAGCAACAACTGAGAAGCATGCAGCATCCGATTTCATGAATACCTACTATTTACTGCAGATGCACCTCTCCTACTGCCCTAACCTCAAGAGAGGTTTTTATACAGGGCATATCCTAAACTGATATTTCAATGTGCTCTCAAATGTGATGGTAAAGGATAAAGAAGGCACAGGGGAATAAGGTAATTGCCTTAGAGCACACAAATTAGTCAATGATGGAGGCCAGGATTTATCTCAGGTTTCCTGGTTGCACAGTCCAGCCACTAGGTGGGTATCTCTTTATACTGTTTTACATCAAAGGTTAATATTTTGCCTTCAAGTCTCTGTGGAGCTACAGAAGTATACAATATTTTATTTTTAGATCAGGTCTCAAGAAACGCAATAGTCAGATGTTATGATGGCAAGCTATTTTAGTGCCTGCTGGCCTGGTCTGGCAAGAGAGCTAGAGCCGGTAAAGAAGGGTGTTCTGTTCTTTTAGAAAGTTAATGAGCACTATAGATGGTTTTAAATCTTTTTTTATCTTGTCACACTTGCAGTGCGTTCAAAAACAGATCAAATATAAGCTTATATCTTCTTTAAAACTGAAGCTTATTTTATCCTGGAGATTGGGGTTTACAAAATCCTCCAACCTCGAATTCAGAGAAAGAAAAGTAAATTGAACAGTCTGACAATAGTCCTGGGTACAGACTGTTTGAAATTAAAGGTTGTAGAATGTTCGTTTTTTCTAACACACAGTGTTTAATAGTTTATAAATTAACTCTACAAATATTTCAAAATATTTTTCTGTAGTTAGAAAAGCACATTTAAAATGTTGAAGTGTAATCGAAACAAAGGTAAATATGATCAAAACAAATCAGAATACTTTACTTATTGAAGTGAAAATGATAAATAAATACTTGCTGAAACCCGATTTCTACACATTATAGTGTGTACGCTATATAGTGTTATAAGCAAAACTGCACATCAGTGGGAAAGTTTGTGCCCATTTCAATAGAAATATGCTGGCTGTAAATGACAGTGGGCTATCTCATCATGCGTTAGTAATATATTTATTGAAAGAGAACTTTTAAACATGAACTGAGAAACATTCCTGCCCCCACCCTGAAGACAGTGCTATTTGTGAAAAGAAAAAGAACAAATGATGGACGGAATGGTGAACAAATCAAATATTCACCCCCAGTCACAGATCAGGATTTAGTCCATCGGTTTGTGCTCACCACGCCACCCCAGTTTTGACACAGCCATATGCAAATCTGTCCTGACCCTGCTCCCCATGGGAACATCCCAACCCGAGCTGTCAGAACGGATCCTCCCTGGACCGGAAAGCAGCATCCTGGGCCCGGTTTTGGGGTATTACCCCTCATCAGCCAGGCTAGCAGGAATCCAGTGGCAAAGTGAGCATGGGACCCATGTCTTGGCATACCGCTCCCACTTAGGGCGACAAAATCAAATTGAACAAATGATGGACAGAATGCTGACAAATCAAACAGACACCCCCAGTCACAGATCTGTAGAATCCATAATTGTTTTGTTCACCACGGCACCCCAGTTTGGACCCAGCCATATGCAAATCAGTCTTGACCCCATGCGGACAGTCCAGTCCGAACTGCCAGGCTAGATCCTCCCTGGACTGTAAACAAGAATCCTGTGACCGGTATCGGGGTATCACTCCTCATCAGCCAGACTAGCTTGCTATTTGTGAAATAAGAGGCAAATCAGGGGTCATATGTAGCCTATATGTGGGCTAGGTTTTTATTATACATGGAGCAAAGGTTTAGTGTATAAAATCAAACAAAAGGTTTTTGTACAGAAAACATACTGAACTCATATTTGAAGTTGCTCTCATATGTGATAATGAAGAAAAAGGCATCTCGGTGAAATAAAATATTTTCCTAGGATCACACAGTTTGAGACAAGTTTATGGGTTGAGTGCATTAGGAGTGGAGCAGATTATTCAAGTCACTAGGCATGCAGGTCTGTGGTAAACACATTTTAGGATTTTTTGAGGCCTGCTCACACAGACCCCCACAGAAGGGAAGTGTTTCCAGGCAACAGTTCTCATATCTGTTAGAATTTATTCCATTCGGTTTCCTTCAAACAGGACATAACGCTTGATGTAAAAAAATAATTGTGTAAATCTGATGTTTGAACAAGGAGTGTTATTTAGGTTCCTGTGGGCAAACCACTTTTGATGTGTTCCTGAAATGTAAATGAAGTAAAGAAAAGAACTGCAGGGATATCTGTTTTGTGTGGATCCTTATATACAGATAATGTCATTTAGTATAGTTGGTAATGTGCTTTATTTAGAGACTTGCCAACTTGCATAGATGTTCATAGATTTCATCCTACCTTCACATGTAGATGCTGAACATAATTTCTGACTTCATGACATTACTGTACACGCCTCACTAGTTGCCACTACAGTGTATCTCTTTTATGTGAAACTCTTTGAAACATGAGTATGACTTTAGGCTTACCTTCTAATAACTAAATAAACCAATAAAATGTTGTCTGCTGGTTGTGATGCTTGAGATACACACAGTGAGGAACAGCTCTATCGATTACCAGAAACAGAAAGTTGCATCTCTTTGCTGCAGTCTATCAATCTGATAGTTCCAAGAGAGAGGTTTAAAATGATGCTGAACTATGCTTGTTAGACACACCCTATGCATTTTCTCACATGGTCTCTCCTTAAAAATCACATCTTCTCTTACAAAAACCTCTGTCTAATCTTCTTTCCATCGCTCAAAGAACTGTGCATGATCTAAAGCATGCCTGTAGATCTTTGGCCAACGTGCCAACTGAAAGCTACAACATATATAGCAATTGTTTTAGGGTTTTCAATCAAAGACCATAAAGTAAAAAAAGCAAGCTGCTTTTTGGGTAGACAGAATTGGGATAAGTTAATGGCCTAAAATACTCCTTTTTCTAGCAAGACCACTTGCAGAGGACAAGAACCTTTCTTACTCAATCTACCTACTAGCTGCCTTCTAGAAGAAAATTTGGGGTCACCATTGTGCCTCCATTGATTATAAGAGGCTACCTAAATTTTTAATAGAATATGTCCCGGTTCGGTTCTTCCATAAACTCCTACATTTTTTGACGTGGTAGATAGATCTATAGGTTTACTAATTTCATGCATTTTCATGCCATACCTGTATAGCTACCTGCTTGATGCAGATAGCCACATATTAGGAACTGACTAACTGTTTTTTTTCTCCTGTTATCTGTTTTACTTATATGTACTTGTTACGTCATTTTAGACCAGTGGTAAAGAGGAGGTGTGAATCCTATTTGTGCCTGGGCCTTAGTTTAAGGGCTTGCCATTGCGGCATACTTCAGTTGGCCGTGGCCAAGGAAGGCCCTCATGTACCATTTTTTTCTGTCATTCCCATTCCTGATATACCCTTAATAATACAAGGGAAAATGTATGCAGGACGTAGGCAATTTAGAAAATAAAATACATTTGAAAACCAACCATAGAATAATTACATTAGTCTTCAGACTACAGATGCTACATGGACTAATTAATTGACCCCATCCCTGTGAATCATTTGAGAAGCCAAGAGTCTTATGCCATCTCTTTGTCCTGAGGCACCCTCACGTCTTTATTAACCTGTTCATGTTTTGAGCACTTTATTCTACATGAATATTACTGTTATTATTCGCTAAATTGTGTGAATAGTTTGAATCTAATGTAATTTTCTATGGTATTTTTCAATTTATTTTATTTTCTAAATGACCTAAGTCACGCCAACAAATGTTTAAAGCGCATATATTCCTGGTTAATGTACCAGCAAACGTCACATGCAATTATATTTCGGTTTAATGGACCACCTGTGGAGACCAGTTGCATTCATATATTCTTTTAATTTCTACTTTTCCAAAATATGTCTATGGTGAACCATTGTTGCTTGATATAGATAGCTATATATATATATAGATAGATATATATATACACACACACACACACACACACACGTCTGCATTCAAGCTAAAATCTGAGCATTTGTTGAAATATCATTCACTCTAGCAGGGTACATTCGTCCTGAGACATCAGTCACCTTACGGGGTGCATGGTTGAGATCCATCGATAACAAGGAAAACACCTAATTTTGAATTGCACAAGAGTATGCAACAGGGATCATGGAGGTTATCAGGCTGTAAGAAAAAAAGTGGATCCACCCAGTAAGTCCAAAATTTAGAAACATTCTTAAATAAAAGGGTTGGGATACCACTTGGCCCTGCATCATCAGTGGAACTAGAGTTATATATCCGCCCTTCCACTTTCCTTCTGCAACGAGTACCTCATTAGTGTTAGGAACAGAGGAATGGTTCTCTAATAAATAAGGATGCATCTTTGTTACCTATAATAATGTAATTTCTTCTATCCAGACATCCTGCAAGACATAATTTGAATTGTTAACCACAGGTGGCTTATCTAAGGAGTTAACAAATAGCTAAAACATATGTCGATCCCCCAATGTACAGACTTAATAGATAATACCCACTGGCTGTAAGCGAATTCTCTTTTTTGCAGCCCACACCACAATCTTAAAATATTTCTTTTTTTTTTATAGACCAGCTGCCAGATTGTTGCGACCTTGTGGGCTCTTTATTTCGAGGTACAACACTAAACTTCAGTTGGGCCCCTTGATTTCCTTAAAAAAGTAGAACTGTGTGAAGGGCAGAACTGAGTAACATGGCTAATTAACACCATTCCCCAATATATCGTAGCATGGGACTACGTCTTTCAGCTGTGTTACGCATCTCCTGTGCAGCACTGTTATAGGCTGGTGTTACCGGAGATCTCAATGAATAACAGATTCACATCCCTTTTGATCTGCTTCATACCATCTACTCCTACCAGTATTCTCACCTACAGTGGCTTGATGCCCCCAGTGAATGAGAACAAAAAGTGTCATCATCTGGGGCTTAATAACACTCTGTACTTTAGACTCTATGCTAAAGATGGAGCACAAATAAACAAGCACTGGCAAAACCAACAGACCTAGTTTACATGTTCTCAGGCGTGCAGTGTACGCACATTTGAGCTGGCAGGAGTGGACAGAGGGGGCTGAAACAGAAAAATAGTCCCATGTGCAGTTCCCTGGAATGGAGGCCAAATGATACACCCAAATAGCCAATGCATCAGACGAGAGATGAATGATTCACTGGGCTTCACAAATTAGAGATTGACAAAGTCTCAAGTCAATGGCTGAACTAGAATGGTCAAAGAAAGCCAATGGTTAAAAGGGCTGACCCAAAGCCTGCTCTATGTATTCTGTAAACGATAGGGTTGAAAGCTGTGCTGGCAAAACAACAACCTAAAACGGGGCAATGAGATGAAAGTATAATCTAATACGCCAAAGTGAAAAGGTGAAATGAATGAGATCATCAAGAGGTGAACGACCATTTTAAAACCTGCAAATTAAGTAAACAGTGTATAAATAATAGATAATGTCCCAATTCATCAAGATTTGGCAAAAGCGTGGCGGGACCGTGAATTTTCCATTATCCACTTGCCCATCCATCATAAGTTTAATGAGGACTGGAAAGATCAACTCGATATTTCATCATCACTCTCCAAAGTGTATCCACCAACTGCTCCACATGTAACCTTCCACAAATGCATCTAGAAAAAAACAATGTACTTACAAACACAAGGGGGGCTGAGTGGTTATGGGACCCACCCTGCAGAAGACCCAATGGAGTCTGAGTGTTACAATCAAAGTATCCACGCCCAGCGATATGTAATTTAGAAGACAACTAAAAACACAAACAAGCTGTTGTAGTTTTATATAGCGTTGATCAAACCTGGGAGCATGAGAGTGCTGTACAAAGATTACAATTACACCCTGAATAAGTACAACCAATGTTGATTAAAAGACCTTAACACACTGAATCATGTATACAGTTTCAAAAAGTAAGACTGGCATAGAAAATCGATACACAGTTTGGTGTGATTCACTGACAACATTTAAGGGTACATAAACATAAATTGACAACCATCCAGTTTGATGCCCATATATATGAAATGTAGAGAATATGAGCAGAAAAACCCTACACCTTGTGTGGAGAAAGTAAGTTCATCGTGCTGAGTTTAGGGGAGACAGCACAACATAACTGATCTACTATGTAAAGTGCACAGGTTTACTGTGGACCAGGTCTGCATTATGAAAATATCACCAATCAAATAAATCTAAAATGAACACAGCTAATGTATTTAATGAGCTGCAGTCTCGATCCACATAAATCGGTGCACTTGGGAAAAACTTGTAGAAATAAAAATGGGTTATCCCACTGATATGGAATCACGATCACTATGTAAAAGGTACTTCTGAGAGCAATAATAAAACACGTTTTAGCATTTGTAATCCTCACTGGAACAAATATTTGAAAAAAATAATATTTTATTGGGGGATGGGTGGGGGACAGTTCTGTGATTGAATGCATGCAGAAGACAGATTAGCAAATTTAGTACAAATTACTGAAATATGCACAGCAACCACGCCGCTGCAGCACAGTCACCCGTTTCCTCCGCAGACGCCTGGATAATGTTTCCTCCCCTTTGTACGATAATGTACATTTCCAGCAGCATTGCCTCTTGGTTCCTTCTGCTGCAGCCACTGGCGCTACTCAAATCTACCTGCTGCTGTTCCCACTCGAGCACTGTAACAAGGTGCAAGAATTAGGGGATTTCACCCAAAAAGTGAATGGTTTACCACTGGAATGTCTAATGTTAGTCCAGGACAACAGGGTCAAATCTATTCCAATTGCTCTGCTACCACCTCTATTGGAAATTAAGAGGTCCATGGACTTGCTGTATTTCCCCTGGAGATTTCGGTTATTTGAAACAACTGAAAACTCTGCGGAAGAATAGGGATTAACTAGGTAAATCACATGTGTAATTAGCACAGGCCTCGAGAGGTCTACTCCCCCACTCGCTATGGTGGCAGGTGTTCTGTTCCCTCAGAAAGTGAAGAAGCAGTAAAGATGCCTTTAAATCTTGTTTTTATCTTGTCACATTTGCTCTGTGGCCCTTGAAAACAAGGAGAGGGGCTCTACAAATCCAGAGGGACAGAGCTACTATGTAACTTGAAAGTTAAAACCTTTTGCACACTTGGTCATTTACTCCTCACTCATGCCAATCACCATCTGATGCATCAATGTTCCCCCAAGATTAAACTAAGAGTCTCTAATAAGAGTATACAAGCACTATTGTGCGTATTTAATAGATCAGAAGCTCAAATAGGTAAAAATGTATAATACAAATACAAATCATCACAGACAATTAAACATCACAAATAATTAGACATTTTGAATATCAACAAAACCATGTATACAGATACACACGAATTATTAAAAACCTAGATTCTCCTATACACATCAATTGCAAAATAAACCACCCCACTGGACAGGAAACTACCAGACAATAAAATTTGTCTTGCAACTGTTAATTTGAACACTAATGTAAACAGCACCCAGCAGGGGAAGAAATTCCCTGTCTTTTTCGTTCTTGCTGCGTTGACACGTTTCGGTGAAGTTGTCTGAATGTACCCACCTTCCCCAAGACTAACCGTTATCTTTCCTTATCCAAGTTATACATTGATAAATATAAAAACGCTGGTGCCGCAGCACTCAGGAAGGAAAAGCTTCTCTGTACAATTTCGAGATACACACTTCAGTAATGTGGATCCAGATTCTTTATTTTATCCTTAGTCTCCTATTTTCTTTATCCCTTTGTGCTGGTTATTCTTTGTTTTTATTAGATATAGCGAATAGTGCGATTGTTGTGCACCCAGCTTCAATTAAAACACCCCCTTCTATGTAGGCGAGTGAGAAAACTCTTCCAACATGACACCTGGAGCGCGTCAATATGTAAGGCTTGATAAATCCTTTTGCTTCTTACTCGAGGGTCTCTCCTTGGTCATGTTTCACAAATAAATGAGACATTTGCTCTGTGTTCAGAGACAGAGGTCAGAAGTCAGGTTACATCTTCTTACAATTACTTTACCTTCTCCGACTGTAGAGTGCAAGGATTTTGTAAAGGAACTGTGTGACATGTTATGCAAAGAGTGTGAAATGAAAGGTTTTATGGTGTCATGTTTTTTTCAAGCGCACATTTAAATGGCTAATATGTGAACTGTACAAACATTTCAAATTATATTTAAATACTTATGAACGCCTATTTTTTGTAATTGTGTGATAAGAAATATTTTACTAGGATGAAAAGAAATCAGGACACTTTATTTGGTGATATGCAATTGATAAATAAGTTTGCTGAAACCCAATTTCAACAGATTATTGTTTATACAGGATGTAGGTTTACCAGTAAAACTGTAGGTTAGTGGGAACGTTTTTGGTCATTTCAATGGTAAAAGTACTGTCTGTAAATGACAGTGTGATACCACATCATGATTTAATAATATATTTATTAAAAGTGAGTTTTTACACACGAACTGAGAAACACTGCTGTCCCTGTCCTGATGGTAATGCTATTGGAGAACTTTAGGCAAATCTGGGATCATGTATACCCTATATGTGGGCTCCCTTCTTATTATACATGGAGCAAACCCTCAGTCTATTTAATCAAACAGCACAAATGCTGAGCTCAGATATTTGAATGTTCTCTCAAATGTGATAATGAAGAAAAAGGCCTCTGTAAAATAAAATATTTGCCTAGGATCACACAATTTGAGCCCAGTTTACATGTCAAGTACATTACAGTTAGGTAGCATAAATTATTCAAATTACTAGACCTCCAAGTGTAGTAACATTTGTATGACTTTTTACGGCCTGTAATGCTTCATCCACTAACTCCCTAGTTCTCAGTGGAACATCAGGGTTCCTCTCGGAATACCTGCTAAACTCTTCACCAACTTAGATAGCTCCATGATTGTGGACATACTGGATGTGGGTATGCGACACTTGTAATGGGGCCAAATGTGGCCTATCTGGAATGACAAGGATCATGCAAATATCACAGACTGATCATGTTTCCCCTAGAGATTCTGGTGCTACATGCAACCGAAATCTCTGGAGAAAACGGCGAGGGACAATGAGGACTTATCAAGCAAAATTAAACCTGGAATTACTGATTTCCTGGTAATTCCTTATTTCTCATGGATTCTCAGAGTTCAACCTGTAATACCTGTGAAATACACACCCCAGGAGTTAATGGGACCTCCAGTGATACCAATACAGCTGCACAACGGAGTCCACGTAATGAGGCCCCCTGTAAGTAATCATAGTCAGCAACATGGGAGGTATATTCCTACTGCTGGCTTCTCTGGCTCTAATGCTGATGATAATGCATCTAAGATCACATCTTGGAGTTCCTAATGTACATTAGCTCTCTGTGTAGTTCATGTGGGCCCCTTAGATCCCCATGCTTCGCTGGGCCCTTACCCAAGTGTGCTGCTGGAAAATCAGCATCTCCCTGGGCTGCTAATGCACCAATCAGCTTTCTGGACTGCCGCCGAACTGATCAGCTCCATAGTCTGCTACTTCACATACCAGTTCCCCTGGCTGTGGCTCAACTAGTCCATTCCGTTTACAGCCTATGGACCCATGAGCTAACTGAGCTGCCAATAGACCAATCACCCCCCTGTGCTCCTGATCGACCCATCACCTCCCTGGGCTCCCGCTGGACACATCACCTCCCCAGGTTGCCGCTGGGCCCATCAGTTTGCTAGGCTGTGGCTTGACTATTGAACTTCCTGGGCTGCGGTTGGACCAATCAGCTCTTTGGGCTTCTGCAGAACCCTTTAGCTCCCTGGGCAGTAGTTGGACCCATTCACTCCATGGCCTGTAGCTGGACCCAGTCACTCCATGGCCTGTAGCTGGATCGATTAGCACTCTGGGCTGTAGCTGGAACCATCACCTCGCTAGGCTGTAAATGAAGCCTTCAGTTACTTAGGCTGCAGCTAGACATTCCCGGGCACGGCTGAACCATTGAGCTCTGTTGGCTACTGCTGGACTCATCACATCCATGGGCTTCTGCTAGCACATCAGGTCCTAGGCTTCTGTTGGAGACTCAGTGTCTGGACGGATATGGGAATTATCAGTTCCCTTAGCTGTCGCAGAACTTATTAGCTCCATGGGGTGCCACTAGGTCCATTAGGCTACCATTGGATCCAACTGTTCCCTTAGATGTAACTGCCCTATCATCTCCCAAGGATGCTGCTGCTACACCCACCATTTCCCTGGGCTGCTGTTGAAGCAATTTCTTGTTGACATGCTGCTGGACAATCAGATCCCTGGACTGAAACTGAACACATCAGCTCCCTGAGTTTCTCCTGAACCCTTTTGCTCCCTGGGCTGCGGTTTGACCTTGCCCCTCCCAGGCAGGGTAGATGGAACGTTCAGATCACTAGATATGAAATGGATCGTTTGGCTCTGTAAGCTGCAGCCTCATCCAGTTATCAACTGGAACATTTAGCTCCGTGGGTGATGATGGAATACAGTCCCGGGAACTGCAACTGGACCAGATACCTCTCTGTGTTGCTGTGGCTGACACAGCAGCTTCCTGGCCTACTGCTGGCCACAATAGCTTCAGGGTTACAACCAGGCCATACATGACTCTGGACCACATAGCTCTCTGGATCTTTTAGCTCTCTGTTCTGCCGCGGGATCTCTTAGCACACCAGCCTGATGCTGCACACCTGGCCCATCTTTGCTGCAGGCTAATCACATCTCAACACACTCTGTTGTTACTATCACTTCAGCTCTTCCAGGTGCTTTGCCTGCTACTGGACAACTCATTTCCCTGCATTACTTTTGACTCCTAAATTATTTTTGATGGCGTTGAGCGAGTCTGCAGCCCTGCACAATACTGTTTACCACTTAGTTTCCCGTGTTTCAGCCGATGCTCAAGGCCCCGTCTACTGCTTTACTGTTCAGACCTGTGCAGCCTCTGCTGCTAGCCCTTCAGCTGATTGCTCAGCCTCCTTTGCTGCTACTGACCCTTCGACTGTCCTACTGCAGCTGGTCTCTAGCAGTCTTGGAGGCTGCTGACCCCTCACAGTGCCATTAGAATTATGCAGGAATAGATAACTACATTATTCTGCGTGGTTGACTAAATTCGGTTGCAAAGGAAAAGTAAAATGTAGAAAGGATAAATGGTAGTAAATACCAGACGTAGCCTTGAAGTATATATTTAAGTAGAGGTTTATTAGTCGATCACCAGATGGTACAAGGTAGTTCAGTAGATGATGTTAGTCAAGATGATGACCCCACCAGGAGCAGCATGGTTGCTGCTCAGCCCACTCTCTCCAACTGTCACTCTCTCCACGCAAGCAGGCACACCAACATTCCACTCTCTCTCTCATCAGGCATTCCAACATTCCACGCATCCATCACATTCATTCTGGCTGAGCAGCTAAGAGGGGAATGCACTTAAGGGAATTAAGGTACAACATATCCCCTTCCCTTGGCAACAATAAACAACAATAATTGCGACATTGCAGCAAAAATAAGAATAAGTATGCATGTAACATCGCACACAATAAATAAGAAGAATAAATATGAAAATGCAGTGAGATAGAAGTAAGGGATGAGTAAATAGCACAAAAGCAACAAGAATGAAAGAAGAGTGGTAGTTAGCAAGGATTCAAGTTCAAAACATACAAATAGCACTTCCCCTTCCCTTGGGAAAAACAATAGAACAGGTTGGAACCTTGCATGTAAAACATTCAAGTGTGATTAAAGTGAAAAACAGAATATAAGTAGATAATAACAGAGATTAGAGAAGGCAGAACAAGTAAAGGGGGTAAAAAGAAGTGCAAAGCGGTAGCGTAACTGACAGCTGGGGGAAAAGAAAAAAAAAAAAAAAAAAGTCTGACACCCCAACTACATTTCTACACACAGCACCATAGAGGAAATAGTGCGGGACTAGGAGAGTGAAGAACCCCGGGAGATGTTTAGCACACCTAATATACTAATACATTAAATAAGAGCCCCGAGAGATGTAAATACCTATACACTCATCCTCTTTTGCACGCCTCATGTACTAAAACATTAAAGCACCTCTGAGAATAACAAACTAAAGAGTGGGTACATGCCCATTGCGCATTACAAACAAAGATGGGTACACTGCCCATTGCGCATTTTAGTTAAAGATGGGTACACTGCCCACTACACGTTTTAACTTAACTAAAAAGGAGTACACTGCCCGTTACTTATTTCTAAAGAAAATGTGGGTATACTGCCCATTGCGCATTTTTCACCAAAGATGGGTACACAGCCCACTGCGCAAGTAATCACTGATAGATAACAATCTAAAGGGTAATGCAAGCGTAACACTACTGCTAGGCACCAAAGACTGTGTAGGGTGAAATCAGTGTGAAGGGTGTGCGCACCACCCCCACCGAAGAATGAAACTAGTGTAAGAAGACCAGCTCCTAAACAACAAATACCCTAAAGAAAATGCCAGATACCCCGAAAGTATCTACATCAGGAAACATCAAATAAGGCAAAGCGTAACTCTCTATGAAGTATCAACCGCAACCATAATATAAAAATCATGAAGAGTGAAAAACTCACTACTGTGCGATGTCACTAACATTGTGAAATAACTAATGAAGCATACATTACACATAAAGAAAGCATAAAACTTATAAAGTAACCACAGTGCAAAACACATGTCAAGAAACACTGTCCATTGAAACACAATAAACTAAAACAAATAAAGTTGTCACCGTAGTTCCACTTTTAAAGGTACTTCTCTGCAATAGTACCAAATCATCCAGACTCGAAACATACAGCGTTTGTATTACTGTGTGTGCTTCAATGGTTGGCTCTCTGTTTCCTTATTGAAAAAAAAATGCTTAAATCAGATCACCAACGCGACTGTTCACCAATGTGACTGTTCAATACTCCGCACTACTCGATTTCTGCTGAGCTGACAAGCATTTGAGGAATTAACAGGATACGATGTCCTGATGTTTTTCCGTAAAAAAAAAACTTTATTGTCCTCCAAAAGAAACAAGCGTGGTTGGCAGCGTGGTCCGCTGAATGAACAGCAGAAGGCAGCGCGGCTGATGCTCCTGGCTCTGGTGGAAACGCAATATGGCGGCACGCTTCATGACGCAGTGCCGGATGGCTCACAGTACGTCCATGCACACAGGCGACAAGGAGCAGCTCCGACAGGCATGGAAGCAGAGACGCTTCACGAGGGAATGCAGGTGAGCTCGAGCGCGCTGAGGAATCCACGTGCAACATTTTCAAATGGCAAACAGCAACGCGCTTTACTAACGGCTGACACCCTCATCAAGACTCAAAGTTTAAAAACTAACACGGACAAAAACTCACCCAAGACATAGGTATAGCGCCATACTTGCCCATGCCTCAAGACACGCAACACTTGTCCAGTAGCGAAAATCTGGTGGAAGGCAAATGCTGTCAAGTCAGTTGAATTACACAAGCAGCTATAGTAGACGGAGCCCGTCGTGTCAGTCAGTCTCCAAACACCGTAAACTAATTATCCAATGCCACACTAATCCATGGTGATAGCCGCAGCTCTGCTAGAACAAAGATGAACGGTGTCTTCTGAAATAAGATAACTGACATCAATTTTCCGAGTGGATGGTGGTCTCATCACACCAATAGATAATACAGATTGCCATATTCGTTTCAAAAGATTGCAGATGAGAGTATCTCCAAATGTTTGAACACGCTGCAAGACTCTGCTGAAGCCAGTAGTTTGAAGATCATGAAACATTTTCTTTTTTTTTTCTCTCTTTTAAGTTCACAGTTCGGTAGGCAGGATTCTGAAAGTAAGCCAGTCTTAAACATATATTGAATAACGCTGTATCTATTTTCCTTTAAAGAATAAATCCACAAATATGAGGAATGTGAAGCGCCCTGGGTAGGCTGTCCAGATGGTGAAGGACACTGGTGGGACCTGCGAGGGCGTTATTTTCCTTGCTTTTTAAAGTTGCTTTGCTTAGAGTAGTTTCTTGTACAAATAAAGTTCTGCATAAATCACATTATCTTCACCTTCAGTAGCCTTGTCACGCAGGGTTTCTTCCAGATCGTCGCCAATGTAGAAAGGATAAATGGTAGTAAATACCAGACGTAGCCTTGAAGTATATATTTAAGTAGAGGTTTATTAGTCGATCACCAGATGGTACAAGGTAGTTCAGTAGATGATGTTAGTCAAGATGATGACCCCACCAGGAGCAGCATGGTTGCTGCTCAGCCCACTCTCTCCAACTGTCACTCTCTCCACGCAAGCAGGCACACCAACATTCCACTCTCTCTCTCATCAGGCATTCCAACATTCCACGCATCCATCACATTCATTCTGGCTGAGCAGCTAAGAGGGGAATGCACTTAAGGGAATTAAGGTACAACATAAAATAACATACATGCTCTCAATATCAAGTACCCCCCAAATAGGCAAAGAACAACCTGAAACATAGGCCCCCGAGAGATAACCCGGAAACCCACTTTGTAGACCAATACCGTTGCCAACGCAAAGGTGCCCATAAAACCGACCTCCTCCTCTTCACACACAACGCTGCCCCATAGATCAGGTCCCTACGCAATTGTCACCCATCCACTCCTCTTTCTAACATACCCTTTGGTAGCAAACTCAAATGCTTTTACACCTTTGACCTCTCGGACAACCTTGCTATCTCCATCTACAACAACAGGAAAATCATGTTCCATGCCAATGACACAAGTCTGGCCAATATCAACCTTATTTAGCCCCGCCTCAAGCCCTCCGACGATCCTCCACGCTCCCCTTCTCCGTTCATCCCCAACACCCGTCACCCACTCCCCACACATTATGGTCCACCCAGGCAACACCTTCTCACTGGACTCCACTGCAATCCGATGTGCCCTCCCCCCCACTCAACCCATTGTTCACCGCCAACACCAGACAGAAAACACCCCACATCATCTTAAATCAATGCTTGAACCATGTATGTCCCTTGTCCAACGGCTGTATTTGTCCTGGTCGCAGCTATTGATGCCAATATCTGAACATAACTACTATATCCTTTAACTCGCTGTCGCCCGATCGTCGCCAGTGTTTGAAGGTGAAATCCAGCAATATCCACGAGGTAGGAAAACACAGAAGACGGCACTGTGGAGTTTTCTCATTATTTTATTAGCGCTTCACAAACAGGTACATGAAGAACCCCAAGTGTACAGTTAAAGGAATAAACGGCCCTCAATATATACATGTGAGCCAGATTCAAGCAACAACCACCCACGAGCCCCAAACTAACGTGTCCTTTCAAAAGGTAACAGCGCGTCTCTACTACCCACTTCATATGTAAACAATAACCACTACATTCACGCACGAGGATACCAGATGCCTCGTGCGCTCGCGAGTATGTAACAGTACCCTTGAATCATGCTACTTTTGTATAGCGCTCTGATGCCTCCGCGCTATATAATAGCATAAATGAATAAAGAGATAGATAAAAATGGAAAGGCAACTGGCATGTGATGCAAATAAAGGCAATTTCCTTTTCTGTTGCGCCCCCTCGGTTCCCCGTGACCCCTCATAACACGCTTGCTTTTGCAATACGCACAGTACTCTGATGCTTATCCATCCTGATGCTGCAGGTGGGCCCTCCGCTCGCAGTAATGCTGACCTGTCAGCTACATAGTCAGCTCTTTGAAACAGAAGGGCGACTTGAAGCGCCACGTACAAAAGCTATTGTTTTGCACCTAAGCTGTGTGCACTTCAGCTATTCCACTAACCGCTACTGAGGATTTGTGTTCTGTGCTGCTGCAGTACTCTGTTGTACCTGCTGCTCAGCCAGTGTGAGTGTCAGTTGGGTATGGGCTGAGCAGCAGGGTGGCTGCTTCTGGTGGGGTTCCTTGTTTTCACCTTGTAACTACTTAATAAAGAATCCAACTAATCTACGCATGGAGTCAGGACCATCTTTTAGATTACAACCTACTGAACCATTTTCCTCGGCTGCAACTCTGTGTGTTGATTTTACCCCCAACTGTGCTGCTTTGCCCTCATTCCCTGTGCATCTTCCCCGAGGCAGCCATCCACTGCTTGTGCTGCTTCTACCTTTCATATCGTCCTAGTGTAGCTCCTGCTCAGGCACTCACCTTCTTGCTCAAGTAGATAAACATCCTTCGCTTCCTCTCTGGATCCTGTCTAGGGTGCCTGGCGTAATAGCGGTGCTTACAGACTCTGCTTGCAGGTAACTGCCATGACGCTCTTAACTCCGCCCACCTCAATGCGTCCCTGTAACCAGGTTACTGAGGCCGCCGGAAGTGATGTAGGGATCGCTACGATTTCCGGTTGTTGGGAGATCTTAGTTGGTGGCAGTGTTTTGTATTGCGCACGCGCATTAAAGCTACCGCCGTTTAACGGAGAAAAAAATAACTCCAAGTAATGAAATATTACTATGTTTGGCTGCTGTTTAAATAAAGAGCATGGCAACCCACATTAATAATCTATGACGTTTATTATGCAAACAAAGCACAACTTACCACAATTACAGAACGCGGAGGAAACCATTCTATATGCATTCTGCAGTCTATTGGGTGAGAAATAAAGAGGTACATGGTTTAAATTGTAACGTAGTATTTATCCAGCGCCTGCTAACCCAGAGTGTGGCCCACTGACGCTGCACAGTGCACACCGTGTGGATGTGTGGTTAGAAGGATGTTGCTGCAGTTACTTTTCATTAATCTTCCTTCATTAACCTTAGCCCTACATGTTCTTGTCACAGTTATTACGTGAAGTCAAATCGCCAGTGCTTGAAATAGAAAAATAGAAAAGCAGATTCACTATACAAGAGTGCCTACTTGCTTTCGAAAAGTGCTGGTACGCTACCATTAAAATCATTGCATATCTTCTGAGAAGTGCAAGTACTCTCCCTGTCAAAATAAAGAAGTGCAGGTATGTTATGACTATATGTATATGTCCCTCCTAGGACACCGTTTCTGTTTATGCCTTACAGTGTCCCTGCGCGGACACCATACCACCGGTGAGGTCACCAGCTGTGAACTATCACGATGACAGTTGACAGCGGATCACCGAACTGACTGGGAGTGCGTAAGCTCCGATCTTTGTAGGAGCCAGTGTTGGCGCATTTAAATAAAAGAACTATCTTCAACTTCACATCCGTGTATGGCGTTCTTCACAAAGTGGCGACGAGCGCCAACACAGAACCCACGGAAATAAAAAAATATGTATGAACTGAAGCAGTCGGTCGTGGCAATTCAAGTTAAGAATACGAAATTGTAAAGAGTTTACGAGGTAAACGATGTGCCACTGAAGCTAGTAGAAGATACTTCAAGAAATACAAGGTCAGAAATCTGTAAAAGAAGAAGCAACTGAATCTTCTACAAAATACAAGTGAGGAAAAAACTTTGTGCAACCTTGCGTGAAAATCAAAGAAAAATAGGGTACTCTATCGTTTGAAATAAGCTTTTCACCCCTTGTAAAGAAATACTCATATAGCGTAAAACGGAAAGCAACTGCCGTATGCCAACTGTCAAATTCAACGGAAATCATCTGCGGTAACTGTCAGCTGTTTACAACGTCAGCACGTCAGTCTACAGCAACGACGTAGCGGCCATCTTGAAATTTGCATGAAGGGTAAACTCAAGTCAGCGGTCTAGTTTACGTGACCACAACATCGGCGCCATTTTTAACCTTGAAATAATTAACACGCACCCAGCTCTAAAACAGTAAGGAAATTATCTTTTGGCAAGTGGATGATAACAAAAATTATACAGTGCAATAAGATTACATGCTTAAAGTGTGAGAGACACTTGTTTGTTAAAAAAAAGGTAAGAAAAGAATTTGAACTGCAATATACACTATGATAATCAAGCGCTAGTAAGCTGTCAAGTAAGGCACAAACCAACACAGTCGCATAAACCCCCTCAGCCGCAGTCAAGCTTTAACAACATAGGAGTTTATTTAAAAAAACATATTCAGATTTAAAAGTCTAATATACAAGTTAATATGGCTTCTGGTTGTGTATGGAACCTTTCTCCACCTGAAACATTCCTACGTGCTGGGGGTGAACCTACCCTCCAGTGGGAAGAATGGAGGGAGTATTTCCTAAATTACATATCTACATTAGAAGAAGATGAAGAAGTCAAGGTAGAAAAAAATACAAAATGCTCATGCATTGCTTAGGAGCAGGAGGAATAAAGGTATACAATGCAATCAACAAAAATATTAGAGCAGAAAATCAAGGTGACATGTTTACTAACGCCATAGATGATCTCAACACATATTACAAACCAACAGTTTGCGTTGGAGTAGATCACTATAAATTCTTCCATAGGAAGCAAGGAGAAGAAGAATCAATTGATGATTACGTGTCTGCGCTCAAAAATCTTGCAATAAATTGTCATTTTGGTGCACTCCACGACGAGTTTATAAGAGATCAAATAGTGATGCAGAGTTCAAACTCTAACATCCAAGACAATTTGTGGGCCAAGGGCGAGTACCCTCTGCAAAACATAATAGACATTGCAAGAAAAGCTGAGCTCACTGGACGTTGCGCTAAAGCAGTCCTATCGTAGAATAAAGGAAAAAAAGAAGGAGACACCGTAAGCAGGGTGTCAGACCAAAAGAACTACAACAAGCAGAATTGGAACAAGAGAAACTATAAACCAACATACAAAAGAAATGAAACAAAGAACTGGGGGCACTGTTACAGATGTTTAAGCGTATCACACATGGCTAATGACCCTAAATGCCCCGCACGTGAAGTGAAGTGTACACATTGTGGCGTAAAAGGACATTTCGTCAAAGCCTGTAGTAGAAGGAGGCCACAAATGGTGAAAGTAGTGGAGGGAGCATAAGATAATAACCAGAACGCTTCTGACGATGACGACATTAACATGTTTATACTGAACATCGATGAAGAACAAAGCAGCGATTTCAACGAAATGGGTGCAACTAAGACAATGACAAAGACAAGAAAACCTATATGCTGCATGACTATAGGAGGCGTGGAAATTAACATCGTTGCAGACTCTGGATCACCATATATAATAGTTAACGAGGGAGTCTGAACGGAAAAATTCAAACCAAGCATCGGAGGAAAACTTGAAAAATCTGACATAAAAATCAGATCGTTCACCGGAGAGCCCATTGACGTATGTGGCTATAGAAAATTGAATTTCATATATAAAGGACGAGAGTCTGAAGGTAATCTTTATGTTTCAAAAGTGGGGTAATCAGTGCTAGGATGGATGGATCAAGGTAATCTGGGTATCATCCTTCACCCCAGCAAAAATGAACCGGTGTTGAGTTTGTTTGACAACAGTGACTATGCTAAATCTCTACTCAAAAATTTCCCAAAGTATTTAGTGGAGATGTGGGAGTGTTAAAAGGATATCAACATAGAATCAAACTAAAGCCAGTAACAACCCCGGTGGTACACAAGGCGAGAAACATCCCATTTGCAATAAAGGATGAAGTAAAGACCCAATTAGACAAACTTATGGATGAAGGAATAATTGAAAAGGTGGAAGCATCTGAATGGGTCGCACCACTTGTCGTAGCAAAACGACCCAATGGCAAGTTGAGACTCTGGTGCCGATTCCGATCCGTTAAAAATATTCCCCGTACGAATCGTATCCAGATTTTTTTACGTACGAATCGTACAAGTCCCGTACAAACTGGCAAGTACGATTCGTATGTTAAAAAATCCATACGAATCGCATTGGGAAAATTCCCTGACACGTCCCCCGACGGGAAAAAGTGTCCGACACGTCCCCCGACAGTTTTACGTACGAATCGGTAAACTGAAGTCCGAGCGCGCAAGTACGATCCGTCCCGTCCGTCCGAATGCACAACCATATGGAGCGAACTCCCATAGCAACCATGGAGACGTCCAAACATTTGGCCGCATACGTGCCGAACATTAAAAATAGTGTAGTTTACTATCCCAACACTTCCCTACTGTTACGTGGACTGGAGTTGGAATAGTAAATTACACTTTTTTAATGTTAGCACGCCATCTAGTGCAAGTCGATGTAAAGACTTGCGTTGTAATGTCCTGTGTTGTCAATGCACTCGCGTTGTAAAACTTTCGTTGTAACAGCATGCGTTGTAACGTCATACATCCCTGTGGGTATGGTGCGGACATGTAGGGATGGCGGTGCGGTGCGTACCGGGCCCCCTTTTCGTCGTGCATCGCGGCATACTTAGCTTTTCCGGCACTTTTTGGGTCCCGTAAAATCGTACTTGCTGATCCGTAAAACGCTGCCTGACTCCGTGCGAATGTCGCGTACGCGGTGTCCCGGATACGAATTGCGGGTATATTTTAGCCGGTATTTTTTACGATTCGTATGGAAATGGTGTTTCTGTACGAATCGTACTTGCGGGTTTGTAAGGTGTTTTTCCCGGGTACGAGTCAGACGGAGAAAACGCTCCGTCCGACGGTTCGTACCCGGGTTTTACAGGATCGGAATCGGCACCTCTGTGTAGACCTGCGTGACCTGAACCAGAATATTATAGTGGAACAATAACCACTACCTAAAATTAATGAGATGCTGGCCACCACTAAGGGCATCAAGTGGTCTTCAACAATCGACTTAAAATCCGCCTATCACCAGGTACCACTGCACCGTGATAGCAAGACACTAACAACATTCATCACACCATTTGGTTGTTTTAGGTTTACATGGGTACCTTTCGGTTTGGCCTCGGCAGCCGCAATGTTTCAAAGTCTCATGAACAACATCTTCGAGGGAGTGTCAGGAATACTACGCTTTCAAGACGACATCCTAATTATGGGCAAATCTAAGGAAGAGCATGACTGCAGGGTAGAACAAGTTTTAGAAATTCTGAACAGAAAAGGTTTGACCGCAGAGCATTCCAAATGCAAGTTTGCAAGCAATTCTGTCAGCTATCTTGGCCACCAAATAACCGGCGCAGGGATCAGTCCAAAAAAAGAACTCATACAGGCCATAAAGGACTCACCGGTACCTGCTAACAAAGAAGAACTGAGATCCTTCTTGGGATTGGTGGAGTTTTACTCAAAATTCATCAAGAACTTCTCACTCAAGACATACGCCCTAAGACAGCAACTAAAACTTAAGAACAAATTTGAATGGACAGATGAATGCGAGAAGACCTTTCAGAATCTGAAAGCAGACATGTGGACAGCTTTACCCCTTCAAGGATACGATCCTTCTCTACAAAACTTTGTAACCACAGACGCAAGTAATAAGGGGTTGGGTGCAGTACTCACACAGAAGGACACCAGGGGAGTAGAATACACAATGGCCTTTGCCTCACGTTCACTGACCCTAGCAGAAGAAACATTTTCAGTAATAAAAAGAGAGGCACTAGCTTGTGTGTGTGGCCTGGAACACTTCAGGCAATATATTTGGGGCAGAATGGTCAATTTGTGCACGGACCACAAGCCCTTAACAAAAGTACTTATAACGAAAGGTTTGTACACAGCTTCGCCCAGACTAGCTAGGCTATCTGTACGCCTGTTTGACTACGTGTACAACGTCCGGTATGTCCCAGGCGTGAAAAATGTTGTGGCAGACTACCTAAGCAGAATGCCCATCACAACATCCAGCAGCATCGACACCAACAAAATGGATGAGTCTTGTATAGCAAATGTTCTCGAAAAATCCAATGGTATCACAAAAGAGGAGTGGTTTTTGGAGCAAAATAAGGACAATATAATTTGTCAAGTAATACAAAAGATGAACGAGGGGTGGACAGACAAAAGCAAACTGGCGGAACCCCTGAGGCACTTCTGGGAAAGACAAATTATCACTGGAAAACAGATTCCTATTGAGAAGTGTAAGATTTGTACCACCAATGGACTTAAGAACAAAGATACTTAAGTTATGCCACAAGGGACACCTGGGAATCGCAAAAACAAAGAGCAGAGTCAAAAACGTATTGGTTGCCGGGTGTCAGCCTTGACGTAGAGAGAATGGTAAGGAACTGCAAAATGTGCATGGACTCTGACAAAACACAAGTGACATTTAGACCACCTCTGCACCCCATTCCCTGCCCATCTATGCCGTGGGAGAGAATAGGTATCGATATAATGGGACCTTTGTCAGATGATCTTGAACAATGGTATGTGATAGTTATTATTGATCAGTTCACCAGGTGGCCTGAAGTAAAAATAATCAACAAACCTGATACGCTGAACGTAGTTAAGTTCATGGATGATACCGTTGGTCGTGAAGGTCTCCCTAAACAGATAGTAAGCGACAACGGGGCTCAATTCACGTCAGAAATATTCAAGGATTACATACTCAGGCACAATATTCAGCATAAAACAACATCTGTATATCACCCAGCAGGTAACGGGGCAGTAGAAAGATTCAACCGAGTGTTGAAGGGCATAATACAACTCGCAAACAGCAGCAACCTCAACTGGAAAGAAGAGATATTCAAGACCGTGTGGGCATAAAGAATCACAATAGACACAAGCATTGGCATAGACAATAGGTCTCGCTTTTGGGACCTAATAAGTATTTAGTTATGCAGCACAATATCCTTGGTGCAAAAACATCAACTGTTGCATGGCTAAACACTTATAAGGTCCCAAAGGCGAGACCTATTGGCTATGCCAATGCTTGTTTATCTTATCGATGTATTCTAAACAGAAGGCAAACACTGTCGACACTGTTCAGCGCAGTAGAATTTTTAAAAGTTTTAATTTAGGGCACAAAATGAAAGCAAGACCTAATGGCTTTCCAAATGCTTATTGTTATCCAGCTCTGATGGCACCAAGTGTTGGAGACATTACATATGCTTCATTACGGCGGTGGGTGGATGGTTAGTTTCCAAAAGATGGCCCAATGTTGTTTGCGCAAAGATTAGATTTATAAAACTAAACTGCAGCAATGTTCCACAGACTCTTCTGGTCACAAAATGTACAATTTTCAGAGACTGCCTGAAAATGAAGATTGAGTCAGCAATATAGATGTGCTAATAATTACTTTCTCATTGTGTAGAACCATACTTCACATGACGCTCAAAAGAAAAAAGGAATAGAATTTGGCTAAAAGGATAAAGTATGCATTTTTAATTTGTACCCAAGAATGGGAGTTCAGAGGTAGGTGAAATTCCCACCGCTCAGAAATCTGGACTGTCCATAATGCAGTGCAACTGTAAGCGAACTTTAGTGAAAAAATGAACTTTGTTGGCACAAATAATCAAACTACAATTTTGAGAAAATCAATGACCCTCAAATGCATGGATGGATACATCTCAAGAGAAGCATGTGGTAATGGGACAACACTGGACCCTTTTAAGTGTTTTTTGGATGCACATTTTCAAAGAAATTATCCAATCTTTGGCCCGCAGAAGCACAGCATCAAGCAAAATGTACTAATCCCAGACATTTTTTTTAAAATATGCGAGGCCTTGGGGAATCTAGCAGCTTTTCTTTGGTGCTGGTCTGAGGAAATCCGCTACCTTTGATGAAAACTACCAGCACAAATATTGACAGCTAGATTAATTCAGTCGTTAAACACATATTTTCCAGTCAAAAGACTTCCCCACATGCAAATGCGCACACTGAGCACTCAAAAGGGAAAGGTCAGTATTGCAGCTTTATTCCACAGTCAAGTAGGGGCTACAACTCAGGTACTCTGCTGTGGGACCTTGCACCAAAGTAACACTGGCATCACCACATATCTCTGGGAAGTAAGCACGCTCAGGAATCCAGAATAGGGCTATTTCTATTGGACCTACAATATTGCACTACTAATCCCACTGGAATGGTGATATTAGAGAAAATGTCATTAAAAAATAAAATAAAAGCTATATTCAAATTAGTAGTCAAAATAAAGGGTAAACCCATATAAAGTCACTGGGACCTGGGTATAAAGCAGTATGAGAACAGTGGTCCCAGCATACAGAATCATTCAATACAAAACATTTAGAAAAACAATGTACCAAGAAACCTTTTTAAAGGGGTTCAAATGCCTATTTAATCACATTGAACACTAGTAATTTGTTATTACTAAGCTCCATAGTACAGACAATATTTGAGTATTATAACAGTGCCCAGAAAAGAGGAGGAGGAGTCAGGAGGTGAGTGATAAAGTGTAGGATTTGGAAGGAAGTGAATACAAAAATTAGATATATTCAAAAACATAATCAAATTAATCGGCAAAATTAACTCTCTGCCGTATTTACATTCCGATCAAATCATGATTCAGATATCTACAATTCTTAGAGAAGCCATATGAAGACAATCACAGTACATCCTGAACTGGTGATAGTATTGGCAAAGATGTTGTGTCGACGTTTCGACCCCTTAAGGCATGTAGGTACTCATTGCGACCTTACGGGATGGGGTCTTCATCAGGACTGGGGTGCAAGTGGAAGGGGGGGGTTTGAGTGTGGGCACCTAAAAAACAAAATTAAACGAGCGTAAGGCTAATGGATCTATAAAAACAAAAGAAACTAATTGCATAGTTTTAAAAGAAAGTTACCCTATCTGTCAGAAGACAGGACTCTAAGACGTCAAAAGATCGTCAAAGGTGGAGGGTAGCAAGCTCCTCGAGGGTAATAACAGAAGCGGGAAAGGAAGTATCCACCTAAAAACGAATAGGGAAGTTAGTGGATAAAGTGGAGATAAATTACCAAACAAATACGCTCCACGATTGAGCGCATAACTTACTGAGTCGCAGAAAGACTTTTCTGTCGAGTTACATCAGGAGGCTCCTATTATTCGGCACTCCCGGAAAGAAATCCAATTCAGTATGAACAAGGCAAATGGGGACTAGTCACCACTGATTCACCACCAGGGAATTAATCTAAAAAGGAAGGGAGGGAGGGAGAGGATTAAACAACCAGACGTCAGACAGGACCTGCATAAATCACAAAGCATGAATGAACGCACCAGGGTCTTGCTCCGTGGATCTAGTGAATAAGGACCGTGCCCTTGATACGCGCGTTGGCAACAGAATCACGACAGTATCGTGATCTGAAAAAAGTGTGACCCCAAGGGTTCTTGAGTTTGTTAAAGAATACCCAACCGGGGCCAATCACTGAGGATAGTGGGACATAGGACCGTGTTGATCAATGAAATAATCAAAAGTAAAAGAAAGCGGCTTAAGTCTAGGGGCGACACAGCAACTAAAGGAAAACAGTACAGTTGTCAAGAAATTAAACGGACAAACTGTACAGAGTAATGCAACAAATAGTTAAAGGGAAGCTACAACGATGCTCTTACCCTGCTTCTCCGGTCCCGTGTGAAGGATGAAAGGGGAAGCGAGCCGAGTAAACGTAGGTTTACTTAAGACGCGAGATCAACACGTGATCTCCGTTACTGTGCTGGCGCTAGATGCCGGTGACTTAACGTAATGGAAAAAAGACTTTGGTTGGAAAAATACCGGGAGCGGTGGACACAGTTCTGTGGTTGGCATGTTAATCTAGAAGGTAAACAATAACCTAGTATGGTTCCAACATAGATGAACTAAATGTATATAAACACTCGTAAAGGCAGAAAACAATATATGTTATCCATAGGCAGTGTATATATAACAGTCAAGCATTGGCAAATGTCAAGTAAAGTTTTTCATATAGTCATATCACATAGGACAATAGTTCGTACAGAAAGTAAATGAACTGAGTACTCATTAGTATTAGATGACAACCAGTGATTACAAAAAGAGGGGGGTTAGGAAGCGATTCAGGAAAAGGTTACAAATCTGTAAGGAAACCCAAGAGGTTAAATTCTAAGGACTGCTAACTGGGCATAGCTACCATCGAGTTCGTTTAATCCATTGATTACAGTGTCCAATTTAGTCATCCATTTGGATTCTCTTACATTTAGAATAGCTGAGAGATTGCCGCCTCTAGGGCCCACTTTTACCTTTTCTAACACCAACCATTTAAGATCATCAGGCTTGTGATTCTTTATGACGCAGTGTTCAACAAGGGGTGCACCCACTACATTACACCGGATACGGCTGTGGTGTTGCAGAATGCGGAACTTGACTTTCTGTTGTGTCTGTCCAATGTAGAGGAGTCCGCATGGACAGCTGATGCCATAGATTACATGAGTAGAGTTACAATTGGTAAACGAGCTCAAAGTGATCGAATGTTCTTTGTAGCAGAAAATTTTTGTAGTAACAGTAGTTTCACAGGCCTTACAATGACCACACTTAAAATGCCCCATCACTGGTGGTAGGTTCCAAAGTTCTTGGATGGTTGGTGCTGTAGTTGTTTCAAGGAAAGACTGAACTACATAGTCCTTCACACTTCTGGCTTTCTTGAAAGAATGCATAGGTGGAGTGTGTTGGTCGATGTCATCAGCTACCAATTTCCAGTGTTGATTGATCACTTTCTTGATTGCGTTGCTTCGTGTTGAAAATGTAGTTACACAAATCATTCTCTGCAAAGACGAGTCTTGTCTGACCTTGGGTGTTAGGAGAGTTTCTCTCGGGTTGTACCAAGCCCTCTTGCGTGCTTTCTTGATCAACCTCCTTGGGTAACCCCTAGCGGTTAATCGGTTACTGAGATCTTCAGATTCTTTGAAATAGTCATCCTTTTTGGTACAGTTTCTGCGGATCCTCAAGAACTGACCAAATGGTAGATTATCCCTTAAGCCACGCGGATGATGGCTGTTGTATCCTAGTAGGGAATTTCGTTCGGCAGGTTTTCGATAAAGTGTTGTGTGGAGTTTATTGTCCTCACTGTAAATCTTGATATCCAGGAAAGCAAGCTCATTTGCATCGGAGTGTATGGTGAACTGAATGTTATCATTGCAATGATTAAGCCACTCATGAAAATTCGCCAGATCAGCCGCATCCCCATTCCAAATCATGAGAATATCGTCGATGTAACGTCTCCACAAATCAATCTTGTTAGAGAATGGATTGTTATTGAAGATGAACGACCGTTCAAAGTGATCCATATAGAGTATTGCTAAATCTGGAGCAAAGGCTGCTCCCATGGCTACGCCCTTAGTTTGGACGTAGTATTCTCCTTGGAAAACAAAGAAATTCTTATTCATAGCAATCGTCAAGAGTGAGATTATAAACTCAGTTGGAACTCTCATCGGGGTTGGTCGTGTGTCCAGAACTTCACTAATCACAGCCAAAGCAGGTATCTGTGGAATACTAGTGTAGAGGGACACGATGTCACAGGTCACCAATAGCTGGACGTTGGGATCAAAGGCTAATTGATCTACCAGGTTGATCGTCTGCATCGTGTCCCTTAAGTAAGCTTCCGTGTTTTCCGCCAGTGGTTTTAGAAAAACATCCACATATTTGCATAAAGGTTCCAAGATGGAGCCACATCCTGACACGATTGGACGTCCAGGTGGTTTCTGGAGATCTTTATGTATTTTAGGCAAAGTGTATATGGTAGGTAAACGGGGATGTCTCTGGTTAAGGTAGTCAAACTCCAGTTTGCTCAGAATACCTTGCCCAAAAGCTTCAGTAGTGACTTTTAGAATTTCCTCTGCGAGGTCCTGAGTCGGGTCGGATCGTAGTTTGCAATAACTGACTCCATCTTGGAGCTGTCTCAAAATTTCATCTTTGTATGCTGATGTATCTTGGATAACGATGGCTCCACCTTTGTCGGCGGCCTTTATGACAATGTCTCTATTGCTCTTCAATTTGGTAAGGGCCGCCCTTTCCAATTTGGTAGTATTTGGGATGGTGTATTTTCGAGTAGCTAGTAATTTCATGACATCCGTTAGTACCATGCTCTCGTATGCCAAGATTTTACTGGTCATTGCATTGGCGGGTGGAACAAAGGTGGAAGGGACCCTCAATCCTGTAACTGAATGTGGTAAAGTAGACAGGGACTGTTTAAAGAAGTATCTCAAACGGATCTTCCTGAAGAAGGCATGCAATTCGACCCTGGTGTCAAAATCATTTGGATGGGCTGTGGGTATGAAAGAAAGCCCCTTGGATAGAATGCGTTCCTCGTCTTCAGAGAGTGTGTATGATGAGATATTCACCAATGGGTTCTCCTTCTCTACCATCTGTATACTTTCCTTCTCGTTGATATTTCTCCGTGGTTCTCCGTCTGGAAACGAACCTGCTTCCCTGCGGATGCTCTGCCCCTCTCCCAGTTCATAGTGTTGGATTGGCGGCCTCTCTGTGGCCCCCTCTGCCAGGTGCCTCGTCCCCTGGGGGGTCTCCATTGGCCTTCCTCTAAAAAAGAAGGAGGGTAGTAGCCTTGTGGAGGATACCAATTGTCGTGATAACTTTGGTCGGAGCTGGTGGATGGTTGCTCGTTGTCACTTCCAGAGCTGATTGAAGAATTTGAGAAGGTAGTAAAATTTCTTCTGCCTCGGTACGAGCCTCTACCCCTGCCTGTGAATCTCCCTTGGGTGTCTTGCTTGTAGTAATCCTCGTTAAGATAAGGGTAAGTGTTCTTTTTCTCGTAAAAACGAATGTCCTTAGCAAGTTTATCCAATTTCTTGCTCTGAGTTGTAAGTTCAAAATCTTTTAAACTTTTGGTCAGGTTGGCCAGGGCCTCTTTAGCATTGGTTAAGGTGGAATCCGCTGCGATCTCCTGTTTGAGGGAAGCAATTTCTCTCAAGAGTGTTTGTACCTGTTCAGCTGCAGTTTCAACTCCCAGAACCATCCAATGACGTGAAGCGTTGTTGGCAACAAAACTGAAGCCTTCCTTAAATTTCGGTATGTCAACAAAAATTGCTGGTTCGTTTTTTATCTGGAGTCCCACAGGTATCACATTAGCCTGAAGGTATTTGCTGAGTAAATGGCCATGAAGGCGGGTACCTATTAGTTTTTTCTCAAGACGTTCTAAACGTGCCACCTTGTCGTTCAGAGTAAAGTCAATATTAGGGGTGTCTGAAGATAGGAATTGATTAGCAGGATCCTGTAACAACTGATTGATATATTCCTCTGTGTAGGAAAGAGTCTCGCTTTCTGCCATCTTATTAAGGTGATAAATCACCAAGAGGAACCTCGCAGGTATGTACCTGCTCTGAAGTAGTCAAAATAAAGGGTAAACCCATATAAAGTCACTGGGACCTGGGTATAAAGCAGTATGAGAACAGTGGTCCCAGCATACAGAATCATTCAATACAAAACATTTAGAAAAACAATGTACCAAGAAACCTTTTTAAAGGGGTTCAAATGCCTATTTAATCACATTGAACACTAGTAATTTGTTATTACTAAGCTCCATAGTACAGACAATATTTGAGTATTATAACAGTGCCCAGAAAAGAGGAGGAGGAGTCAGGAGGTGAGTGATAAAGTGTAGGATTTGGAAGGAAGTGAATACAAAAATTAGATATATTCAAAAACATAATCAAATTAATCGGCAAAATTAACTCTCTGCCGTATTTACATTCCGATCAAATCATGATTCAGATATCTACAATTCTTAGAGAAGCCATATGAAGACAATCACAGTACATCCTGAACTGGTGATAGTATTGGCAAAGATGTTGTGTCGACGTTTCGACCCCTTAAGGCATGTAGGTACTCATTGCGACCTTACGGGATGGGGTCTTCATCAGGACTGGGGTGCAAGTGGAAGGGGGGGGTTTGAGTGTGGGCACCTAAAAAACAAAATTAAACGAGCGTAAGGCTAATGGATCTATAAAAACAAAAGAAACTAATTGCATAGTTTTAAAAGAAAGTTACCCTATCTGTCAGAAGACAGGACTCTAAGACGTCAAAAGATCGTCAAAGGTGGAGGGTAGCAAGCTCCTCGAGGGTAATAACAGAAGCGGGAAAGGAAGTATCCACCTAAAAACGAATAGGGAAGTTAGTGGATAAAGTGGAGATAAATTACCAAACAAATACGCTCCACGATTGAGCGCATAACTTACTGAGTCGCAGAAAGACTTTTCTGTCGAGTTACATCAGGAGGCTCCTATTATTCGGCACTCCCGGAAAGAAATCCAATTCAGTATGAACAAGGCAAATGGGGACTAGTCACCACTGATTCACCACCAGGGAATTAATCTAAAAAGGAAGGGAGGGAGGGAGAGGATTAAACAACCAGACGTCAGACAGGACCTGCATAAATCACAAAGCATGAATGAACGCACCAGGGTCTTGCTCCGTGGATCTAGTGAATAAGGACCGTGCCCTTGATACGCGCGTTGGCAACAGAATCACGACAGTATCGTGATCTGAAAAAAGTGTGACCCCAAGGGTTCTTGAGTTTGTTAAAGAATACCCAACCGGGGCCAATCACTGAGGATAGTGGGACATAGGACCGTGTTGATCAATGAAATAATCAAAAGTAAAAGAAAGCGGCTTAAGTCTAGGGGCGACACAGCAACTAAAGGAAAACAGTACAGTTGTCAAGAAATTAAACGGACAAACTGTACAGAGTAATGCAACAAATAGTTAAAGGGAAGCTACAACGATGCTCTTACCCTGCTTCTCCGGTCCCGTGTGAAGGATGAAAGGGGAAGCGAGCCGAGTGAACGTAGGTTTACTTAAGACGCGAGATCAACACGTGATCTCCGTTACTGTGCTGGCGCTAGATGCCGGTGACTTAACGTAATGGAAAAAAGACTTTGGTTGGAAAAATACCGGGAGCGGTGGACACAGTTCTGTGGTTGGCATGTTAATCTAGAAGGTAAACAATAACCTAGTATGGTTCCAACATAGATGAACTAAATGTATATAAACACTCGTAAAGGCAGAAAACAATATATGTTATCCATAGGCAGTGTATATATAACAGTCAAGCATTGGCAAATGTCAAGTAAAGTTTTTCATATAGTCCTATCACATAGGACAATAGTTCGTACAGAAAGTAAATGAACTGAGTACTCATTAGTATTAGATGACAACCAGTGATTACAAAAAGAGGGGGGTTAGGAAGCGATTCAGGAAAAGGTTACAAATCTGTAAGGAAACCCAAGAGGTTAAATTCTAAGGACTGCTAACTGGGCATAGCTACCATCGAGTTCGTTTAATCCATTGATTACAGTGTCCAATTTAGTCATCCATTTGGATTCTCTTACATTTAGAATAGCTGAGAGATTGCCGCCTCTAGGGCCCACTTTTACCTTTTCTAACACCAACCATTTAAGATCATCAGGCTTGTGATTCTTTATGACACAGTGTTCAACAAGGGGTGCACCCACTACATTACACCGGATACGGCTGTGGTGTTGCAGAATGCAGGACTTGACTTTCTGTTGTGTCTGTCCAATGTAGAGGAGTCCGCATGGACAGCTGGTGCCATAGATTACATGAGTAGAGTTACAATTGGTAAACGAGCTCAAAGTGATCGAATGTTCTTTGTAGCAGAAAATTTTTGTAGTAACAGTAGTTTCACAGGCCTTACAATGACCACACTTAAAATGCCCCATCACTGGTGGTAGGTTCCAAAGTTCTTGGATGGTTGGCGCTGTAGTTGTTTCAAGGAAAGACTGAAATACATAGTCCTTCACACTTCTGGCTTTCTTGAAAGAATGCATAGGTGGAGTGTGTTGGTCGATGTCATCAGCTACCAATTTCCAGTGTTGATTGATCACTTTCTTGATTGCGTTGCTTCGTGTTGAAAATGTAGTTACACAAATCATTCTCTGCAAAGACGAGTCTTGTCTGACCTTGGGTGTTAGGAGAGTTTCTCTCGGGTTGTACCAAGCCCTCTTGCGTGCTTTCTTGATCAACCTCCTCGGGTAACCCCTAGCGGTTAATCGGTTACTGAGATCTTCAGATTCTTTGAAATAGTCATCCTTTTTGGTACAGTTTCTGCGGATCCTCAAGAACTGACCAAATGGTAGATTATCCCTTAAGCCACGCGGATGATGGCTGTTGTATCCTAGTAGGGAATTTCGTTCGGCAGGTTTTCGATAAAGTGTTGTGTGGAGTTTATTGTCCTCACTGTAAATCTTGATATCCAGGAAAGCAAGCTCATTTGCATCGGAGTGTATGGTGAACTGAATGTTATCATTGCAATGCTTAAGCCACTCATGAAAATTCGCCAGATCAGCCGCATCCCCATTCCAAATCATGAGAATATCGTCGATGTAACGTCTCCACAAATCAATCTTGTTAGAGAATGGATTGTTATTGAAGATGAACGACCGTTCAAAGTGATCCATATAGAGTATTGCTAAATCTGGAGCAAAGGCTGCTCCCATGGCTACGCCCTTAGTTTGGACGTAGTATTCTCCTTGGAAAACAAAGAAATTCTTATTCATAGCAATCGTCAAGAGTGAGATTATAAACTCAGTTGGAACTCTCATCGGGGTTGGTCGTGTGTCCAGAACTTCACTAATCACAGCCAAAGCAGGTATCTGTGGAATACTAGTGTAGAGGGACACGATGTCACAGGTCACCAATAGCTGGACGTTGGGATCAAAGGCTAATTGATCTACCAGGTTGATCATCTGCATCGTGTCCCTTAAGTAAGCTTCCGTGTTTTCCGCCAGTGGTTTTAGAAAAACATCCACATATTTGCATAAAGGTTCCAAGATGGAGCCACATCCTGACACGATTGGACGTCCAGGTGGTTTCTGGAGATCTTTATGTATTTTAGGCAAAGTGTATATGGTAGGTAAACGGGGATGTCTCTGGTTAAGGTAGTCAAGTAAAATCTTGGCATACGAGAGCATGGTACTAACGGATGTCATGAAATTACTAGCTACTCGAAAATACACCATCCCAAATACTACCAAATTGGAAAGGGCGGCCCTTACCAAATTGAAGAGCAATAGAGACATTGTCATAAAGGCCGCCGACAAAGGTGGAGCCATCGTTATCCAAGATACATCAGCATACAAAGATGAAATTTTGAGACAGCTCCAAGATGGAGTCAGTTATTGCAAACTACGATCCGACCCGACTCAGGACCTCGCAGAGGAAATTCTAAAAGTCACTACTGAAGCTTTTGGGCAAGGTATTCTGAGCAAACTGGAGTTTGACTACCTTAACCAGAGACATCCCCGTTTACCTACCATATACACTTTGCCTAAAATACATAAAGATCTCCAGAAACCACCTGGACGTCCAATCGTGTCAGGATGTGGCTCCATCTTGGAACCTTTATGCAAATATGTGGATGTTTTTCTAAAACCACTGGCGGAAAACACGGAAGCTTACTTAAGGGACACGATGCAGACGATCAACCTGGTAGATCAATTAGCCTTTGATCCCAACGTCCAGCTATTGGTGACCTGTGACATCGTGTCCCTCTACACTAGTATTCCACAGATACCTGCTTTGGCTGTGATTAGTGAAGTTCTGGACACACGACCAACCCCGATGAGAGTTCCAACTGAGTTTATAATCTCACTCTTGACGATTGCTATGAATAAGAATTTCTTTGTTTTCCAAGGAGAATACTACGTCCAAACTAAGGGCGTAGCCATGGGAGCAGCCTTTGCTCCAGATTTAGCAATACTCTATATGGATCACTTTGAACGGTCGTTCATCTTCAATAACAATCCATTCTCTAACAAGATTGATTTGTGGAGACGTTACATCGACGATATTCTCATGATTTGGAATGGGGATGCGGCTGATCTGGCGAATTTTCATGAGTGGCTTAATCATTGCAATGATAACATTCAGTTCACCATACACTCCGATGCAAATGAGCTTGCTTTCCTGGATATCAAGATTTACAGTGAGGACAATAAACTCCACACAACACTTTATCGAAAACCTGCCGAACGAAATTCCCTACTAGGATACAACAGCCATCATCCGCGTGGCTTAAGGGATAATCTACCATTTGGTCAGTTCTTGAGGATCCGCAGAAACTGTACCAAAAAGGATGACTATTTCAAAGAATCTGAAGATCTCAGTAACCGATTAACCGCTAGGGGTTACCCGAGGAGGTTGATCAAGAAAGCATGCAAGAGGGCTTGGTACAACCCGAGAGAAACTCTCCTAACACCCAAGGTCAGACAAGACTCGTCTTTGCAGAGAATGATTTGTGTAACTACATTTTCAACACGAAGCAACGCAATCAAGAAAGTGATCAATCAACACTGGAAATTGGTAGCTGATGACATCGACCAACACACTCCACCTATGCATTCTTTCAAGAAAGCCAGAAGTGTGAAGGACTATGTAGTTCAGTCTTTCCTTGAAACAACTACAGCGCCAACCATCCAAGAACTTTGGAACCTACCACCAGTGATGGGGCATTTTAAGTGTGGTCATTGTAAGGCCTGTGAAACTACTGTTACTACAAAAATTTTCTGCTACAAAGAACATTCGATCACTTTGAGCTCGTTTACCAATTGTAACTCTACTCATGTAATCTATGGCATCAGCTGTCCATGCGGACTCCTCTACATTGGACAGACACAACAGAAAGTCAAGTCCCGCATTCTGCAACACCACAGCCGTATCCGGTGTAATGTAGTGGGTGCACCCCTTGTTGAACACTGTGTCATAAAGAATCACAAGCCTGATGATCTTAAATGGTTGGTGTTAGAAAAGGTAAAAGTGGGCCCTAGAGGCGGCAATCTCTCAGCTATTCTAAATGTAAGAGAATCCAAATGGATGACTAAATTGGACACTGTAATCAATGGATTAAACGAACTCGATGGTAGCTATGCCCAGTTAGCAGTCCTTAGAATTTAACCTCTTGGGTTTCCTTACAGATTTGTAACCTTTTCCTGAATCGCTTCCTAACCCCCCTCTTTTTGTAATCACTGGTTGTCATCTAATACTAATGAGTACTCAGTTCATTTACTTTCTGTACGAACTATTGTCCTATGTGATATGACTATATGAAAAACTTTACTTGACATTTGCCAATGCTTGACTGTTATATATACACTGCCTATGGATAACATATATTGTTTTCTGCCTTTACGAGTGTTTATATACATTTAGTTCATCTATGTTGGAACCATACTAGGTTATTGTTTACCTTCTAGATTAACATGCCAACCACAGAACTGTGTCCACCGCTCCCGGTATTTTTCCAACCAAAGTCTTTTTTCCATTACGTTAAGTCACCGGCATCTAGCGCCAGCACAGTAACGGAGATCACGTGTTGATCTCGCGTCTTAAGTAAACCTACGTTCACTCGGCTCGCTTCCCCTTTCATCCTTCACACGGGACCGGAGAAGCAGGGTAAGAGCATCGTTGTAGCTTCCCTTTAACTATTTGTTGCATTACTCTGTACAGTTTGTCCGTTTAATTTCTTGACAACTGTACTGTTTTCCTTTAGTTGCTGTGTCGCCCCTAGACTTAAGCCGCTTTCTTTTACTTTTGATTATTTCATTGATCAACACGGTCCTATGTCCCACTATCCTCAGTGATTGGCCCCGGTTGGGTATTCTTTAACAAACTCAAGAACCCTTGGGGTCACACTTTTTTCAGATCACGATACTGTCGTGATTCTGTTGCCAACGCGCGTATCAAGGGCACGGTCCTTATTCACTAGATCCACGGAGCAAGACCCTGGTGCGTTCATTCATGCTTTGTGATTTATGCAGGTCCTGTCTGACGTCTGGTTGTTTAATCCTCTCCCTCCCTCCCTTCCTTTTTAGATTAATTCCCTGGTGGTGAATCAGTGGTGACTAGTCCCCATTTGCCTTGTTCATACTGAATTGGATTTCTTTCCGGGAGTGCCGAATAATAGGAGCCTCCTGATGTAACTCGACAGAAAAGTCTTTCTGCGACTCAGTAAGTTATGCGCTCAATCGTGGAGCGTATTTGTTTGGTAATTTATCTCCACTTTATCCACTAACTTCCCTATTCGTTTTTAGGTGGATACTTCCTTTCCCGCTTCTGTTATTACCCTCGAGGAGCTTGCTACCCTCCACCTTTGACGATCTTTTGACGTCTTAGAGTCCTGTCTTCTGACAGATAGGGTAACTTTCTTTTAAAACTATGCAATTAGTTTCTTTTGTTTTTATAGATCCATTAGCCTTACGCTCGTTTAATTTTGTTTTTTAGGTGCCCACACTCAAACCCCCCCCTTCCACTTGCACCCCAGTCCTGATGAAGACCCCATCCCGTAAGGTCGCAATGAGTACCTACATGCCTTAAGGGGTCGAAACGTCGACACAACATCTTTGCCAATACTATCACCAGTTCAGGATGTACTGTGATTGTCTTCATATGGCTTCTCTAAGAATTGTAGATATCTGAATCATGATTTGATAGGAATGTAAATACGGCAGAGAGTTAATTTTGCCGATTAATTTGATTATGTTTTTGAATATATCTAATTTTTGTATTCACTTCCTTCCAAATCCTACACTTTATCACTCACCTCCTGACTCCTCCTCCTCTTTTCTGGGCACTGTTATAATACTCAAATATTGTCTGTACTATGGAGCTTAGTAATAACAAATTACTAGTGTTCAATGTGATTAAATAGGCATTTGAACCCCTTTAAAAAGGTTTCTTGGTACATTGTTTTTCTAAATGTTTTGTATTGAATGATTCTGTATGCTGGGACCACTGTTCAAATATTCAAATTAGTGGCATACAATACCATATCTCCTGGGACCTGCAACCCCATCAACCTGAAATGGAGGTAGTGTATGAGTGTGAGTAATGCCCTATGACAGATGGTCTGGCTACTGGTCAGCTTGTGTGATCTACAGAGTCCACGATGCATTTTCAGGGGGCCAAAGAAGGGCTAATAGATGTAATCTAATCCCCAAGGGGAGCTGAAATGTGGATAACGGGTGGAGGACAGAGAGACAAGCCTTATGCCAGAAGACCGGCCCACACAAATGCATTTACTGGGGCACCCTTGTAAAGAGGCATCTGCCTTTCCAACATTGTTTCTTACGTCGCCAAGAACCATAGGGGAATAAAGATATAGCTGCAGAGCGGCAGCTCCTCCTGCCTCTGGAACCAAACCACTCTGGTGGCTTCTGGGCTAGAGTTAATGAAAGCAACATGCAAATTACACCAGGCATCACCAGTCCTTCAGGGGAAAGCACAGAAAGGGGTTAAGAGGGTTAATCCTCCACCCCATTGCATATGCCTAGGATTTTTCTGACTTTGGGGGAACAGGTTGCATATGTAAGGCAGTGTTCAGAATGTCCTTGGCATTCCAGCAGTTAAGACCATGAGAACAGCCTTTTGTTGGATAAAGTCCCAGTTTCTTCAATCAAAAATGCTATCTGATCTCCCTGCAAGGACCCCTCATGTTCTCATTTCACGCTCTTTTGTATAGTCCACAAACCTTTCGGGCTAGAAATGATGTATAAACTTTTTGGGGCGCAGGCCTGGAATAACTGGGGCACAAGAATTGTAATTCTTTATTTCTGTTGCATATACGGTCATCTGACTTCATGACATTTCTCAAAAGACTCGAGTCCCATTTCGTTTTTTACAATTAACTTGCCTTATTAACTTGTCTCTGCTAGTTTGCCATTTCAGTCTTTGTAACAGCACGCAGAAACTTAGAGGGAGCAGTAAACTTTATAAATGTTCACATTAAATCAACAACAATGCTTAATACCAAACCTTCATTCCCAACCCTTTACCCCCAACTGAGCATGCCAAATTAAGCTGCACTTGGAATAGAGGAAAAATGCATTTTTTTATCGTGCATTTACATGGCATGGTGCAGTACTTCACCTTCTGGGTGACAGTCGGATTTTTCGCATAACCTCAGAGCACTTTTACAACGCAAGTCAGATCAATGGGACATCCTTTCGTTGTAGCATTACAACCATTTTTTAAAACATAAAAAATCCTATTATATGCTCATATCACAGTTATCCAACGAAAATTATTTTTTTTAAATCTGACAATTCTATGCGATAATCAATCAAAAAAATGAATGCAAAGCTATCTAAAGTGTTTACTAATTCTATCGAAAAATGTGAGCTAAAAGGAGAGGTAATGCATAACAAAGTATGTTCAAAGTCAATGTCCAAAAGTGGAACGGAACTGCCCTCAAGTGGCTAAATTTCAGACTGCAATCAACATCACCCTCACGTTGTTGGATGTTGTCCCTAATCTTACACAAGCATTGGCCGCGCGACCATGAAAATGACACGGCCGCGCGGCTTGCGAAAGTGAAAGTGATCGCGGACGCGATCAAGCATGGCGAGACACATGGCGGCTGCGCGCGTGCACGCTCACGTGCACGCAAGCTTTAGGCCACAGGCAGCACTTTAAAATCCCGCATACAAAATGTCTCGGCCAGACCAGCGCATGCGCTGGATCAGGCGAGACCTAAAAAAGGAGAGAGACCCCTTAAAACTCTCAAGGGAAATAAGGTACTTGCAACCTAAATAAAAATAATTCCCTTGATCCTATAATTCCAATATCAGTGTGTTGTAACTAACAACAAAAACATTGAATACTATGTCCAAAATCTATATATTGCAAGAATATTTTATTTAGAAAAATATTTTTCTTATTGTTTCAAGACAAATAAAATCACATATCATATCATGATTCAAAAATAAAATTTAAAACAGAATTGTTAAAAACATCATACAGTACATATTAAACAGAATTTTTTTTGATAAACAACAAATCAGGCCATGCGAGACGATAGGACACAGTCCGTTTGAACTAATGCGTGGCAGAACACCTCTTTCAAAGGACAATGTGGGCTGGGTTACGGCAGCAAGAAGAGTACATTGGTCTTCACAACAGGTCAAAGAAAGTTTCATGCATGCCCAGCTCAGGAACAAAAACATCTACGACAACAAGCATGGGTGCAAATACGTGGAACTCAAGGTGGGAGACGCTGTCATGGTAAAAAAAAGTGGTCACATAGGTAAGAGTCAAGACAGATACACTGCTCCACTGTCTGTACGTGAAGTGTACTGTAATTCCGAACTCTTGAGTGATGGTAGGGTATGGCACTTCTCTGCCCTTTCTGCATACAGACATCCCGTGAAGAACAAGGATGACACCATGCCCACAGAGTTCACGAGAAACTCTCCGGAGACACCTAAAAGCAACAATGCACAACCCTGTTCCTCAGACTATGAGTCTGACTATGAGTTTCCTGCACCATCTACTATGACAGATAGCAACATCTCGCGGTCCATTTCTATACCAGCTAACACATCTTCCAATCAGACTAGCACAGAGAGAGTTAGACGCATGTTGCCACCTACGCCCTTATGTGACACATCACAACTTGTCAGCAGGAGCCGAGCAGGAAGGTTGTTAGGACCACCTGCCAAACTAAAAGACTATGTTTGCGAATAGTCCTCACTGTACGCATGTTTTGTACTTCTCTTTCACCCCTATTCCCCTCCTCTTCTCTCTTCCTTAAGGGGGAAGATGTGTTATGACTATATGTATATGTCCATCCTAGGACACCGTTACTGTTTATACCTTACAGTGTCCCTGCGCGGACACCATACCACCGGTGAGGTCACCAGCTGTGAACTGTCACGATGACAGTTGACAGCTGATCACCGAACTGACTAGGAGTGCGTAAGCTTCGATCTTTGTAGGAGCCAGTGTTGGCGCATTTAAATAAAAGAACTATCTTCAACTTCACATCCGTGTATTGAGTTCTTCACAGGGTACTCAGCACCTGAAAGTGACGCCCATTTAAAGCACTGCAAATCGCCATTCAAAAAAGTTTATTTCTTCTCATGTCGAACTTTTTACATCACTACATTGTTTATAGCACCGCACTGAGATGTACTTTATAAAAGGGATTGTTTTTAAACATTAACTTAGAACCATTCTGCCCCCTCCAAGGCTTTAAGTGGGTTGGGGGCCTCCAGTTGCAGACCTGGTAGCATTTTAAAACGGACGTTGAAACGGATCTCTATAGAGCCCTATATTCATGTCCTTAACTTTAATTGGAAATACCAGTGATTGATTTCTCTACATGGAATGTAAGAAACGTTAAGGTAATCCATGTCATGTTTAGTTTTTATTTCGCATGTTTAGTTAATCTTAAATTCCCTAAGAGGGTTAGCTATTTTCAGGATTATTTATTCCTGTATTTCATTTCTTGCTGCATATTACTCTTGTATAGTGCATACTTTGAACTGAGTCACCTTCAGGTGTTTAAAAAGTGCCACAATTGAGAGCACTGGCATTGAGGCTGAAGGCAGTGAGAGTTTATCACAGTGCCTGCCAGTGAGTCAAAAGGTATTCAGAATACATGGTAATTCAATCCTTGGCCTCTTTGCAGAGCGTTCACATTTTCACTTGGGCGAGATTTAAAATAACTAGGCCTGTTCAGGGTAAAAGGCTGCTTTATTTGGACAGGTATGCAGATTCAAATGTACAAAATATAGACAAGGCCTCACTAATACAATGTCAATATCCTAACACCCCCCTCCCCTTAGCCATTCCCACAGTAAAAACTTCCCAAAATATTCTTCTAAGAAACCATCCTCCCCATCCCCTTTCTTTCATCCACTGCCTACCTCCTGCCTCAGTCATCACCCCCCCGCGTCCCTCTGCCCGAACCTACACTGCAATGCCCCCAACCCCTCCTGCCTGTCTCGAGCTCCTCAATTTCTGTCACCTGTCCAAGCGACAACTACTGTGTATTTAAAATGCCCAAAACCTCATACTAATACAAGGTAAAATAATAGGGAGGGTGGGAGGGACCAAACAATTTACTTAAACTTCCTACCTCACCATCGCTAACTGACTGGAATACCTAAAACGACAGTAACCATCGTCCTAGCCCTGCCCACCGTCAAGAAATGCCAATGGCAGCACACCTGTCCTCTTGGAATCTTCCACCCACCTGAAGCTACCCAGGGGTGGACATTCTGCGAATGCCACCCCAAGGAGCCCTCATTTGGCGAGATGTAAAATAGCCAAGCCTGTTGAGGGTAAAAGTCTGCTTTATTTGGACAGGTATGCAGATTCAAAATTACAAAATACAGACAAAGCCTCACTGATACAATGCCAATATCCTAACCCCCCATAAACCATTCCCCACAGTGAGAACTTCCCAAAACATTCTTCTAAGAAACTATTCTCCCCTTTCCCTTTCTTTCATCCACTGCCTACCTCCTGCCTCAGTCAACGCTCCCCTGTGTTCCCTCTGCCCGAACCTACTCTGCAATGCCCCCAACCCTTCCTGCCTGTCTTAAGCACCTCTGTTTCTACCACCAGGAAAAACCCTGCCCAGGCATTTTCTCAACTGCTATGAACTTTTCGGCACCCCGCCATATTCTCCTGGGAATAAGCGATGTTAATATCAATTTCGGCTTACTCCAAGATCTGGTAATTATTTCCAAATTTGTTTTCATCTCTTTTATTAAACCTAAGCCTGATAATTGATCTAAATAATTTTCACCCAATGCAAAAGTAACACATCTGGACATTTTCTGAAAGCTAGTAAATCACTTTACCATGGCAGTAGCTGTCCCCATTTTATACCCCTTCTCCCCCACCACTCAATTTTTATTTCATGACAGTGAAACCTCAAATTTTTTCCGAAATGCAGTTTCGCGGATTGTTTTGCAGCCCATTTTATAAAAGAATGTCCAATTATCCAAATGGTAGCAAAAGCCATAGCAGGGCCCGATACGTGACCTGAAAAAGAAACAAGAAATGAACTCCTATGTAAACGTGAAGAATCCTCTATATTTCTAATATATCGCAAACAACAATCCGATGACCATCGGCCTAAACTCTTAACTTCTTTGACAGAAAAACCCAATCTTGATGCTTCAGATGCAGCACCAATTCTGAACAAATGCGTACCAAAACGAAAAAAATCTTCCCCTATATGATACAACGCCTTCCTCATTACTCCCAGTACTTGCGAAGCCTTAAGCCGAAAACCATTTGATGTCTAAATACAAAATCAAAATGTGCACCACCATCAGTCTTAAAATCTTGCCAAGCATTTCATGGACATAGTGTGCTGCCAATTTTTTGAAGAATCACTTTCGTTCCTATCCCTACCTGATCCGTTTTTTATTGTTCCAGAAATATTTAGATTGCTTCCTTAGATATAGATACATTTTTAACTTTTAGACCATCTTCTTGACATTTTCCCAACAATTCTGAAAGCCTCCAAAAATAACCAACACATGCATAATTTAAACAAAAACTGTTCAAACAGGGAAAAACAAATAACTGGAGGGCTCCTCTTTATTATGGCAAATAATATCCTTAATGACACTGGGTCTCTAATGTGTTGACCTCTTTTCTTCTCTTTTTACCAGCATTGTAACAGACGCCTTCCCATCTCACCTGCTGATGGTTTGTATCTCCAGAATTTTTTTCCATAAAAATTAAAACCTGGCAGTTTACCAGAAATTGTCATAGCTGATATGTTCCTATCTATGTTAACCGTAATGAAATGTAGAGCATCATCCCAGCGCCTCTCTAAACCTTCAAAACTGTGTGTCCTATGAGATACGCCTGATTCTAAAAATTCAAACCGTGCTCTTCTATAGGCTGCCTTGGTACTTGATCCAAGCGATTTTTCAAATAGCTGAAGCATTCTCATTCTGCTAGCTCCCATACCTTTTATGGGACCTTTGTTTTTCGCAGATCTCCTCCAGGCGCCAAACCACGGAATTTCTGCCACTGCGAACGAGATAATGCGTCTCCGATATTGTTAATATTTACCAGGCACATGTTTTGCTCTAAAAATGATATTATACCTCAGACAATCTAACATAAATCTCTGTAAAAGTTTTAGCAAATGCTTCTCTTTAGCTTTCTGACCATTGACCAGATCCACTACAGTCTTATTGTCGACATTGAAAATGACTGTTTTGTTCGCCAGTTTAGTACCCCACACAGCCAGCTAGAGCTACCAACAGCGGAAAGAATTCGAAAAAAGGCTATACTTCTCTGTTCATCAATCCATTTCTTTGGCCATTGCTCAGCGCACCATCTACCTTCCCAAAATAGCCAAAAACCATTCGCTCCAGCCGCGTCTGAAAAAATTGTATCATCCATACAAAATCCCCCTCAAGAGACCACATTGTAACTCCATTGAATGCTCTCAAAAACATTAACCAAATTTCGAAACCTGCTCTCATTGCTGCTGAAATCCTTATCCTATGATGTGATAGAGTGGCTCCAGACATGGTGAAGCCTAGCCTTCTACAAAGAGTTCTTCCAGCTTTTACCACACGGCAAGCAAAATTCATTGAATTTGTTTCAAACGGAGTTTAGGTGCCAATTTGGCCTGTTCCAGAAGTTTAACAATTTCCTGAACTTTTCCTTCTAGTAGTCTTGCTTCCATTTTGACAGTATCTGGTTCAATTCCCAGAAAACCTATCCATGTTTTGGGGCCTTCCGTCTTTTCAGGCGCCAGTGGTACACCTAAATCTTGTACCATAGACTCAAATTGAATAAGAGCTCTGTTAGAAATGGGGATCTCTAGTTGGCAGTGGCTGGCTCTGATGTCCAAATAAGGATCCTTCTTCCTAAGTCAGAGTAAAGGGCTACACCCTTTGATAACCCCTGCTCAACCCTGTGGTAACGTAGTACGAGCAGACAGGCCTATCTCAGAGGCAGTGTGTGAAGCATTTATGACCATACACAATAACACAGTGCAGACACTACAAAGGGACACCACACAAGTAGTTATAGAAAAATAAGTATCTTCATATAGGCTTAACACAAAGCTCAAAAGCGATAAAGAAACCACAATACACATAATTACAGATTCACTTCAAAGCAATAGAGGCACTCAAAAAGCGTGTGGAATGAACTTAGTTTGAGGCCGGCGTCCACGTGACCCGGTGATGCACAATGTACCTGAGAGTTAAAGGGGCACGACAAGCAGCCTCACAAGGAAGCCACGGTGATGACAGGCGGACTCGCAGCGGCCACAGCTCCCCGCTGTAGCGGTCCGCGGCGTGCACTCACGATAATCCTGGGACGGGGCTTAAAGGCGGGCACCCAGCGGCACCCGCAGGTGATAGCAAGATCCTCGAAGTGGTGACTAGTGCGGGCACTCAGCGGCACAGCTCCTCAGCTGCAGCTGCCCACAATAACGATAGCGATGATTCCCGTAGGACGGCAAATGCGGGCACTCAGCGCCACAGCTCCTCGGCTGCAGCGGCCCACAATAGGGATAGCGATGATTCCTGTAGGACGGCAAATGCGGGCTCTCAGCGGCAACAGCTCCTCAGCTGCGGCGGCCCACAATAGTGATCACGATGACTTTGGTAACACAGGTAAATGCGGGCTCTCAGCGCCAACAGCTCCTCAGCTGCGGTGGCCGGCAATAGCGATGCGTTGACTTTCAGCCCGCGCTCCCCGCAGTAGAACCGGAGGCTCTGAAATTCTCAACAGAGGCCTCACCTGCGAGTAGAATCCCTCTCAGATAGGAATCCGGACGGCTGATGGCTGAAGTCTAATGTCCCTGAGACTTCGTCAGGAGGCAAGCTCAAATCAGGCCCTTGGGTAGTTGCTTCAGCAAGATGGATAAAAGTTTCAAAGTCCTTTCCCTCTCGTTACATGGACAGAGGTCCGTCTTGACATCCAGAAGTAACACACCCTGTAGGCACAGACCTTTATACCCCAAAAGTCTTTGTTCTCAAAAAGTCACAAATCACAGAACCAGTTTGGTGTCGTCCTGGAGCACTTTATTTACAAGACTACATCCTGCTTTTCAGGGAGAGGGGGTCTACCATCAGACGCACGGTGGGAGGTGGAGCCATCATTCACCTTGCCAGGCACAGCCCTGCTCAGATCAAAGGGTCACCTCTCCCCATACTCCAACTGCAGATCTCTCTATTTAATCCAGGTCGGTCTCAGCCTACCCTGACCCTCCAAAACCAGACAGCCAATACACATAACAGCAGAGCACACAGGAAGGCTTAGGCAAGAAAATACCTACTTCCCAAAAGTGGTAGTTTTAAACACAGAATATAAAAATAATCGTCACTAAAAGATGCGCTTTAATATTTGGAGCTCAGGCATACTAAATTTGACTTTCCTATCATGTTCCTTGGGTCAATTAGGATTATACCAATTCATACAGTCAATTTACAATAGGGAGTATTCGCGCTGTGGTACTGAATGGCAGTGGCACAGCGCCCAGAGCATCTAACACCAGCAAACACAGACAAAAGTGAAAAATGGAAGGGAGACCCAACCCAATGGTGCCAGATCTAACAAGCTCTCTTACATTCTTGTGTACCAGCTGCGCCTATAAACAAAAAACCATCTAGGTAATGTGTGACGTTTTTCGTGACCTGACCTGTATGAAAAACACCATTGTAAAAATATGCTAAAAGCTTCAAAAAGATTGCAAAATGTGGCACATCCCATGGGTAGCACTTTATCTAAAAAAAACTGATTGTCAAAATGAATACCCAGCAGTGAAACATCTAAAGGATGAACGGGTAAAAATCTGATCAAATCAAATCAAGCGCTACTTCTATGGATGCACATTGAACAACAGTATCATCCCTTGCTATGAAGTAATTTACAGACCAGCCCTGAGGCAATGAAAGATGTTGAATCATCTGAAATTCACCCACTGCTTTTTTAGGAATTACTCCTAGTGGGGATATTATGAGGTCAGGCAATGGCCACCAAGAAAAAGGACCCGCCATTCTTCTCTCTGACGCTTCTATGTTCAGCTTTTGTTTAACCAGATTAGGATGTTCATTTGCTGACTTGAGATGCTTTGCAAATCTATGATATCTTGGACCCTGGTAACCTAGTCTAAAGCCTTCCTTAAAACCCCACTCCAGCTTTGCAGCTTCCTCCCTGTCAGGGTAAAACTTTAGCCAAAAACATACCTTATCTACATCAATTGGAGTAAAATCCCTTGAAACCAGGTTGAAAGGATCCACCCCTCCCCCTGCCTTGGCCAAAACCTCCCCAGTTTGCTTGGTCTCCGAAACACTGCAATATGGAATGTTTTATTCCACATCTGGAACATTCATTCTTGTACCTGCATGGGTTCTTTTCACAATATACTCTGTTGAAATTCCAGCATGCCCCTAAATTTGGAACTTGAGCTCTATTCCAGAAACCCACCCCGAGGTAGGCTTAGCAAGAAAAGGCCGATGCGATATTGCTAGACCACCAGCTGTATGCATCATTGGAGGGGGTGTTTGTGGATACATCCACTGCACCCATAATTCATTATCTATTTCCCCCCAAGGTTTCTCCGGAATGAGTACTAAGTGAGCCCGAAACTCCTCATCATAATGTAGCCTAGCAACACCCCCTAAATTCCATGTGTGCTTTCCGAAAAATTTCAATGTATTTGAATATTGCTACAGCTCGTTCTGGAAACTTTTTGCAATAGACACTAGCGAAAATTAAAAAGGCTGACATCCATTTATCAATTGTTGTAGGCACTCTTGGCCTTTTTGCCAACTCCCATGCTTCTTCCCTCAACCCTTCTTTTGATTGAATCTCCCTATGAAGCAATTTGAAAAAGTCCATAAAATCTCCCTTCCAGATTTTATCCTTAGTAGCTTTACTCAAATGTACCCCCAATGGCATAGAAAACCCCATGTAAGAATAAGATCCAGCAGACTTTGTAGTAAGTTTCACAAAGTTTATTCAATAATAGCAGGAGCCCCTCCGGCCGCGGTCCAACTCCATGAAATCCACAACCGCATCTAACGTGCGGCTGTGGAAACTAATGGACCAAGGATTCGTAAAGGAAACTTGCTTGTATGCAATCCTCTCAAATAAATATGTAACCCCGTAACCGACACATTTTGTAAATACTAACCTTGCATTATACACGACATACAGTATCCTGGGGAAGCCCTCCTATGTGCAATACTAACAAGTAACCGGAGTGCCTTAAAATGGCCGACAAAACACGGGATTTCTATTGCGCATGCGTCTACTGCATCTACGTAGTATGATACTTTTGGTGGGAAACTTTTGCAGCTGCGCAGTGGCATTAAAAATGGCCGCCTCAAACTCACACACTAAAGCACCTGCTGCTGATAAACTAAAACTCGTAAGCTTATTAAACACTAATGCAAAGGAATTAAAGTAAGTAAATGGGGATAGAGTAGAGATAAGTGGTATACAGTGAAATCATTTATTTCTGTCTTCTAGCGTGTCTTTTTCTGACTTTGTTATTAGTTCTTATTTGGGCCTCGGAGGGTGACTGGAATCTCTACCCATATGAAATGTGCGCACGCGCATAAATACTGACCGGAAACAAAGATGGCTCCAGTGTCACTCGGCCAAGGACATCTTGAGTAAAGAAGCCTGGGAACATCGCACTGTTGACCCCAACAAATGAAACAATGTTGAAAAATGTTTAACTTACTGAGTAATGCGAATTTTGGGCGGAATAAAGCTATGGGAAAGGAAATAAAGGGGCGGGAACATAGAAAAATCGTTCATAGATGATATCCGTACTTTAGGTGGTGTGATGAACTCACCTCCTCATCCTAACCAATTAGAATAGGCGAAAAACATAAAATACAACATTTGGGGGGTGGTACACGAAACCTGAGAATAGTATAATTGAGGTAAGCTAGCTAGTTTTTTTGTCTGACTTCTCATAAATGTCTTTTCGACTCGTCACTGACCCAACGCTTATACTGCTCTAGATTCTGTCTGAGACGCTGTCTCAGACTTTGCTGCTGCCAGAAACCCTGTCCGAGAGTTTGAGATACTGATCGAAGTATATTCTTCTAGAGGGGTCGCGGAACTTGGATACTCGAGGAGAGTAGTGCCAGAGAGGGGTGCGATGCCGGTGTTGCACAATAGAGGAGGTTACCCTTCCAGACCTGAATCTGCCTGATCTTCTACCTGTAGCCTGTCTTGGAGATTCTATCTGACCCCTTGGGTTAATCTCAGATCAATAAGTAAATATAATTAGGAAACCTGTCTTTTATGCCTATCTCTCTACTTTTTCCCCCTTCTTCCTTTTCAGGTACTGTCTTCATTGATCACTTTGAAATACTGCTATGAATGATTTATTTGTGCCTCTTGAATTGAAGGTGACTACTGTAATTGATTCTTGACTCACAAAACTTTTAAATATGGGTCTCAAAATTGCCCTATTGATTATGTTTTCATAATAGCTGATTTCAGGATTAGCCCTTCGGAACGTAGTGACCATAATATAATAGAATTAGAGCTGGCAATAGCCCCACAGGCAGCTCGCGACAAAGTTATCTTTCAAGAGATGGAATAGCCGAGGCGGATAACTCGGTTATCGGATGTATTTATAGAAAGGTTAACTAGTCTGCAACAAAATGTTAGGTTAGGATGCATGAGCGGCCAAAGTCTATCATGGTATGTTGATAAAATAGATCAAGTAGTTAAATGTATAACAATAGAAATAAGAACAGATGTAAGAGCACCCAAGGATAAAGAAAGGTGACAGGCCAAACAAGGAAATTGGTTCAATATAGACTGCTTAAATAAGAAAAAAGAACTAAGGAGAGAAGAAAGTAGTCTACGCAAAAAATGTGATCAGGCAAGGGCTTAAAATCTTGCCAAAATTAAGAGAGAATATACTTCACTAATCCGTAATGCCAAAAGGGCCCATAAAGAATCATGCTAGGGAAAATTGTTGGAGGCAAAAGAATCTAAGAATATTCGTCAGTTCTGGTTGCTAATAAAATCAGCTACAGAATCTTCTGCTGCCCCAATGTATTGTGTAGTGGCAGAGGGGGTATGGGAAGATTATTTACAGGAATTATACCCCCAGGGGAGAGAAATCGATGAGGAGAGACCAAGGGTTTGGAGTGGCCTAGTAGAGAACTTAAAACCAGATTGCTCAATAGTAAATGTTCTTAGTCCAATAAGGACGCTGAATTTAACAAGAGCAGCAGGCCCAGACAACCTCCCAGCTATGATAATAAACTCAAACCAGTCCTGGTGGGCAGAATTCTTCTCCAAGATGTTTTTAGTAATCTTGGAATCAGGGACTATCCCCACAAATTGGAAGGGTGCAATAATCAGGCCGATTCACAAGAAAGGGGATGTATATGCTCCTAAGAGCTACAGACTTATTAACCTGTCAGATATAGGACAAAAGATCTTTGCAAAAATAATTTTAGGCAAATTAAAAGATTGGGTATAAGAGGGATCTATTGTGCCAGTTTAACAAGGAGGGTTTAAAGAAGGTCACTCCACAATAGATCATTGCTTTGCCCTGTGGGCAATGGCCAGGAAGTCGATTGAACAAAATGGCAAATTGTTCTGTTGCTTTGTTGCTTTCTGGGCGGCTTTTGATTCTGTGGATCGTAATAGCCTCTGGGGAGTCCTAGAAAACTATGGAATATCAGCTGGCATTTTGAATATTTTAAAAGAATTACACAGTGACAACTGGGCCCAGGTCATTAGAGATACAAATTGGTCACTAACTCATAAAATACCTGTAAAGAATGGACTTAGACAGGGGTGCATTTTGGCACCCCTGCTTTTTTCTATTTTTCTGGCAGATCTCCCCGCAGTGCTGGAAATAGAAAAAAGTGCGAGTCCGTGTATAAATAGAAATAAAGTGCCCTGTCTTTTATACGCCGACGATCTTGTGATCCTTGATGAAACCGAAATGGGACTCCAAAGAAAACTAAATGTGTTTAAAAATTACTGTGATAAAAAGTTTTTAATTGTAAATATGGATAAAACAAAGGTCTTACAATTTGGAAAGAGAGCTAAAAATAAAACTTTTAATTGGTTTTTAGGACAAGTTAAACTAGAAATTGTAAGTGAATACAAATACCTAGGACTTTGGTTTGACAGTACATTGAAGTGGGACACCCATCTGGAGGCACAAGTTGCAAAAGCTTCCTCGTCAGTGTGTGGCCTGAAAAAATGTAATAAAGAATATGGCGACATGTCACATAGACCCTTGTTAAATGCATTTGAAGCCATGATACCCCCGCAAGTTCTGTATGGTGCAGAAGTGCTCTATTTGAGTGGCAAAAGGGGTTGGGATCGTGAAGAAGGAAAGACCCTAAAAATGCTGCTTTCTTTTCCAAGTAGTGCCATGATCCAAGCAATTAGAATGGAGGTAGGGCTAACAGCCTGGAATGTAAAGACCCAAATGTCCTTATTAAGATTCTGGAAACGCCAGGAGTTAGGGGGTGCGCAAAAGATTTCAAAATGGTGCAGAGAAGAAATTATAACTAGTAGCCTTGGTTGGGCACGGGATGTAAGGAAAACCCTCCAGTCCGTAGCGGTGCATTTAAAGTTGAGCTTTTCGCAGCCATCCTTGGACATAGTCTTTACAAAGAAAATACTTAGGGATCAAGGCCTTCAATACTCTAGCTCACAAGACCTTGATTATCCGAGGGTGAAAAAATCAGTTAATTAGGTAAGGAGCGCATGGGAAAGGGAGGACCGGTTCCCATATTTGGACTTTTTGCCTAATAAATGGTTAAGACACGAAATTCTACGGGTTCGAGTGGGTATTAACCCTTGGAAGTCGGATGGAAAAATAAGAGCTGCATTGATCCAAATGGATGGTATCTGTAAATGTGGCATAGGGGTAAGAAATTATATTTTGTATATATTGCTTGATTGCACATTGATTTTAGCAATACGAAAAGTATTTTTACGACCAATATTTTTAAAATATAAGGTGAAATCACGTGCTCAAGCGGCTTGTCTTTTTATGGATATGTCATCCCTAGATACTACAATCGCTTTGGGGAAGTTCCTGAAAGCAACACATGACTTTATAAAGGAGAAATTAAAAGAGGGATGCTGATTTTAATTTCTTTTTAAATGTGCTCCCAAAAGTGAGAATTTTGTGGATGAGAATTTTAGGGATCTATATATTTTTTGTAAACTGTGATAAAATGTATTGTGTTTTTTTCTATGTTATCACTATGAGGATCCAAAGTTGTATATGGTTTTAAAGACTATGGTCTAAATAAACATTGCTTATCTCTCTCTCTCAGATACTGTCTTCATTGATCATTTTGAAATACTGCTACGATTGATTTATTTTTGCCTCTTGAATTGAAGGTGACTACTGTAATTGATTCTTGACTCACAAATTAATTTAGATAAAGGTTTAAAAACTTCCTGAGTCTGTGGTTATTCAAAGAAAGGAGGTAAATGTCATTCTACCTTAAACTAGCTTAGCAACCTGATTCGTCGGGGAAAGGAAATAAATTCAATTGAATTGGTAAGACTTGATAAAGGTGAACAACAAAATTACAGGTATTTTTACACAAAATTGATGTCAGCGGGGTTTCACTAGCTTACTGTGTGAATGTGGTTCGGCCCTAGGTGAGTATTAGGTGTATGTGTGACCAGAGATAGTGACCCGCGCTCCATCAGTTTTTCTTGGTAGCAGAGGCATGGTTAGGTTCTAGTTAGTTAGGTAGGGAATATTGTAATTGAAATATTTGATATACGTGTTAACACTTTGTTGTTGTCATCGTTATTCATGTTGTCTGAAGTTTCCGGGAATATTGAATAAGCGGATGGTGAATGGAAGCCATACTGCAGTGAGATTACTTGTCAGGATTCGAGAAAGTGCGGAAAGTTAGGTAAAACTAGAAGCACTGTTTTAGGGATTATTTCTGTATGTAAGTGAGAATAATTGGTAGCTAAAGAGATCATTGGCAAAACGTTGGGTTTTATATCACCTAGAAAGGGAAATACCGAAGGAGTAGCAGGTTCTCTGATGCTTGAGTGAAGAGTAAGCGGAAAGGTTTTTACTCGTAGTGTGTGAAGGGTAAGCGGAAAAGTTTTACTCACAGTGAAAAGAAAAACTGACTATTCTTTGGAAATTAGAGAATCTGACACAGTAGTGAATGTTTTATGTTGTCAATTTATGCAAAATACGTACAAAATACTAAGAGATTTAAGTTACGCATCAGCTTGTAAGGGAGGGGTCAGTTGTGGGTGCTGCACTGATGTCACAAAGAGCCGCGCTGGGATTGTTAGGACAGCGGGTGTGTGATTTACGCAAGTTTTTTTTTGCAAAGGAGGGGTCCGTAGAAATGAGTGATATTGACGTCACTTAAAAGCCGCGCTAGCATTGGCTAAACGCACAGAGTGAGATGAGTTTTGATTGGATACCAAAATAAGAGACGTGCTAGCATTGGAGGAAAATATTGAGTAACTATAAACATAGAAATACAACAGATTGTGTATGTACGATCCCACACTAACTGGGAGTCGCCCAGATAGAAATGATTTAGGGTTTGCTTACCAACAATATTTGAAAGGAAGATCATGAAAAATGTACGGTTAAAAAAGAAAAATGTTGTTTATGCAGAAAATAAAGAATTACTTTAAAAAAGATAAGCCCATTAAAACGAGAGAAGGAATTCTCATTCCTCCTCCGAAACCTCCTGAATCATACATGATGGTAGAAAGAGGTTATCATACTTGTGTATGGTTAGAAAATTGGATCGAATATACAAAGGATGATGGAATTTTGGCTTTCCCAGAATACGGAACATTTAATGGGAGAATTTTACATAATTTGCATACAAGAATGACTGAATTAGAACCCAAACATAGGTTGACTCAGTATGAGGCATTAGAGGAATGGGAAACTGAGGCATTTGAACGAGAAAGACCAAGGTGTAACAGGAATCTGAGTATTTCTACCCAAAAGTTCCACGTGAAACTCGAGACAAACAGATGAAACAATGGAGACAAGCAATGTTAACTGAAGGATTATATCCTGTATTAATGGCTGATGAACAGGCAGGAAGCAAATGCACAGAAAAGAAAAAACACTTAATGACAAGTGGAGGAGACTCTGATGAAGATTATTTAGATGAGATACTAATGAAAAGTCCTCCGCCATATCAGGAAGGGCCAAGTAAAATTACCCCAAGCGCTCCACTTCTAGTGACACCCTTGGTGCCACAAGTAGTACATGATAGAACAATGGAAAGGGTACTCCAAGAAAAGAAAAGAGAGGCAATAAATAAAAATAGGGAAGAATTAATACAAAATATAACTCAGCTAAACACACATCCTGAAGCGCTAACCACACCTGTGACTATAGGCCCTGTTGTTCCATTGTATGAAGATAAATCAAACTGTCCTAAAACTCCTGTCATTACTACACCAATAATTGAACCTAGAAAAGGAAAAATAATAATTGACGACCAAGCTAGTGATTGTGAGTCTGTAATTTCATTAATGGATTTGCCGATCAGAGGGCAGATAAATGACACTCCTAGAAGAATCATACCAGGTTGTTCAAAAGAAGTGAGACTTGAGACATCTACAGAAACAAAGAGTGCCACACTAATAACCCCAGAAGAGTTAGACAGATGGACAAGAGATATAGAAAAGCCAGATCCACCTCCAAAAATACTAGATGTTTTTAGGCTAAGAGTAGAATTGGAAGAGATGATAGCAGGAAATGTAGAGTTGGAAAGGCTGAATTCTTTCAATGAGGAAGAATTGCTGTTCATTTGCAGAAGTATAACTTGAAATACAAAAAGATTTCATGAAAAACTAATGAATTTAGCGTTATAAATGGGAATCGATGTGGGAAGATCCAAGGTTCTACAAAAACCCTATAGAGCAGAATTTTCTGATAAAGATTTGGAAAATATGAACGTGTCAGGAAGAAAATTGCAAGTTAAAGAATTAATGACGATATTACAAAAATGGGGAGACCTAGACAGATGGAAAGCAAGGTGGACAAAGAAAAAGGAAGAAGCACAGGACACTTGAGTAACATCAGAGTATTTAGTGAAAGAAACAGAAAAAGCAGAAGGGTTGTACCCAATGAGAGAAGTTCCAGGGGGAGGATATGTACATGTCCTATAGACTAGACAGGATATATTGTCGTTTACAAATGATTTCCCAAAACTGAGGGAGAAGCCTGTGGAATGGTATAGACAAGTTGAAAGGTTTGTGAAGGTTTTGAAAGTGCTGTTAAAAGATTTGGATGGTTTGTTTGACATAGTGGTACCAGCTGATTTGTGGGCTAAGTGCAAAATTACGGTTGATTGGCCGAGTAGCCGAGAGACAAGAAAACGGGAGCCCCGTCTGAAGAAGTAATGAGAAAATATTACCAGGTTATAACTTTCTTGAAAGGGAAAATACACCCAAAGGAGACAGATTGGGTAAAGATAGATAGAACAACTCAAGAAAAAGATTAATCAGTCCATGCGTACTATGAGCGACTTCTACAGTTGTTCAAACAGTATAGTGGGGTGGAAAGCATTGAGAATAAGGATATGACTCATTTTGTGAATAGATTTGTTAATGGATTAAAGAAAGACATTTCTGTGCTGGCAAGCAAAGCCCATAGACGAAATTTTAAAATATGCAAAGTACTGTGGAGATGAAATTGATAATAGACGGAAGATTTTAGAAGAAAAGGTAATGTGGGCTCAAGTTAAACTGGCAGAACAGCAGGAAATTCAGTTAAATAACATGGCAGGTAAATCAGGAAAAGGGCAAGGAAATGGCAAAATTAGCGAGGCAAAACCAAAAGGGCGATTAAGTAGAGAAGAGGCAAAGAAGAAATTCCCTTGTCATGGGTGCAGAAAATTGGGGCATTGGAAGAACGAGTGTAAGATTATACAAAATAACAATAATAGCCCAAATCCAAATTTAAATCCACAGACGCAGAATGAGGTGATAATGAGTCAACCACAACAGGTTGTAAATCTGCAGAATCAATTGCCACCTCCCCCTATGCCAAAATGTGTGGGTCAAGCCAAGTACAGTACGGACACCGGATTTCAAGAAGGAAGTTGTAAGAAAAATGTTCTAACATCACAATTTATTTTGCAGGAACCCTATTTCGGGGACCAAGATCAATGACGGTGCCTGAGAGGAGGGGGGATGAGGATTGCGTACTTGGCGCATCCTTACCGGTAGATCAGTCAGGTCCGTTTATCGACGGGACGGTAGAGGGAAACGACATTACCTTTTTGTTGGACACTGGCGCTACCCGTTCTACTGTGAGAACAGCAGACATTCCAAACCTACCCCTCTTGGGAGAAGCGATCCAAGTAGTGGGCATTTCCAATAAACAGATTAGGACCCCAATTACAAAACCAATGGAAGTATGCATTGGAAACTTCAAAGAGATGCACAAGTTTGTAGTGTGCGACTCCAGTCCCGTGAATTTATTAGGAAGAGATTTGTTGTGCAAAATGAATTGCACCATATTCTGCACACCGGATGGTGTTGCCATTCAAACTCCAGATGAAGACGGAATATACAAAATCATGTTAGCTAGGCAAGGAGCAGAAGTAAATGAATTGTATTCAATAATAACCCAAGACGACTTACCAGAAGAGGTAAAACTGACAGTAAATGCAGAAGTGTGGGATTTTACTGGAAAAGAAGTGGGATTAATGACAGATGTAGACCCTGTAAAAGTGACTGTAAAGGAAGGTGCAGTTTTCCCAAACACCCCACAATACAAAATGAGTCCTGAAGTTAAAGCTGGTGTTGCAGCAGAAATAAATCGAATGGTCGAAAAAGGTATATTAAAAGAGATTCTAAGTAGTCCTTGTAACTCACCTATAATTGGCATTAAGAAACCAAATAGCAAGAATAGGGTAGTTCAAGATTTACGAAAGATTAATAAGATTGTTGTCCCCTGTTGTCCAGTGGTGCCAAACCCTGCAGTGATTCTGTACCAAATACCATGGAATTCGAGGTGGTTTACCGTGATTGATTTATGTCATGCTTTCTTCTCTGTCCCATTTCATCCATTTAGCCAGTTTTTATTTTCTTTTAAATTTGATGATCGTGTTTATGCTTGGAATTGTGTCCCTCAAGGGTACACAGAAAGTCCATCAATTTTCAATCAGATTTTGAAAACATGTCTTGAGACTTTGGTAATGCCCAAAGAATCTGTTCTCGTACAGTACGTAGACGACCTTTTAGTCACTTCAAAAACAAAAAGTGACTGTGTGACAGATTCCATAGCATTGCTGAACCATTTAGCCAAAGGTAGACATAAAGTGTCCCCTGAAAAGCTACAGTTTTTCAGAAAAGAAGTGAAGTATCTGGGACTCCAGATAGAACGAGGAGAAAGCAGAGTGACATCAGAAAGAATAAAAATAATAAAACAAATGAAGCCGCAAACCCAGAAGGAAATAAGAATGTTCCTAGGGGTAGTTGGATATTTCAGACAGTGGATTATGGGGTTCTCCATGTTGGCGAAACCCCTGATACAAATGACAAAGAAACGAGTAAAAGAACAGATAGAATAGGATGATGAGAGTACACAATCTTTTTTAAAATTACAAGATTGTTTATGTGAAGCCCCTGCTTTAGGTATGCCCGACTAATCAAAAGATTTCACTTTATTCTGTTGTGTGAGAGATAATTGTGCCCTCTCAGTTCTAACACAGATTCATGGCCTGATGAGACGCCCAGTGGCATACTTCTCTGCTACCTTAGATCATGTAGCATCTGCTTTACCAGGATGCCTAAAAGCTGTGGCAGCCACATGTGTAAGTCTGGAGCAAAGTGAGACAATTGTAATGGGACACCCTGTAAAGGTATATGTCCCCCATGCAGTTGTTATTGTTTTAACACAAACTCGTACCCAATATCTCACCCCAAGCAGACTAACTAAATATGAAAGAATCATTTTAGAGAAGAGAATGTGACCATTGTTCGATGTACTGTACTTAATCCAGCCACTCTGTTACCAGAGCCATATAATGAGTATGTAAAGGATGAACCAGAACATGACTGTCTTGATGTAACAGAACTAAGTCCAAAACCACGTCCAGACATACAAGATGAGCCACTATAAGATGCTGAGCATGAATTCTTTGTAGATGGTTCATGCATGCAACATGAGGAGGGAGGATTAAGTGATGCTTATGCTGTGTGTACATTGGCTGAAATAGTCGAAGCATCCTATTTACCAGGAGTCAAGTCTGCACAAATTGCCGAATTGATTGCTTTAATTAAAGCCTGCAAAAAGGGGAAAAATTAGAGAGTAACCATTTACACTGACAGTCAGTATGGTTACGGGGTTGTGCATGACTTTGGCCAAGTTTGGATGCAGCGAGACTTTCTGACTTCTTCAGAGTCTCCTGTTAAAAATGGAAATTTTGTCAAAGAATAGCTAGAAGCAATACAATTACCAAAAGAAGTGGCAGTGGTCAAGTGTGCTGCACAGCAGTCAGGAAATGTCAGTGTGACTGAGGCAATCGGTACGCTGACCAGATTGCTCAACATTGTGCCAGATACCTTATGGCAGTGAACAGAAAAATTGAAAATTGTCAAAACAGCTGCCAACTTACGCTATTGTCAGGATTAGAAACTTGGAAAGAAGTGAAAGATTTACAAAATGAAGCAGAAACAAAAGAGAAAGAGGAGTGGGTTAAAATTGGTTGTACACAAAGGGTTGAAGATGGTGTGTGGGTCTCTTTAGACGACAGACCTGTGTTACCAGACAGCATGCTTGCACCGAAGGCTAGACTGTATCATGGAGACACTCACATAGGCCGAGATGCAATGATTAGACTTTTCAGGCAGGATTGGTTTAGCCCAAGGTTTAGAAATGCAGCTGAAAGGCTTTGCCAAAGGTGTTTGACTTGCCAGCAAATGAATCCAGGCAAAAGAACAGTAGTCTATATGGGAAAAATTGGGAAAGCTGAAGGACCATTTATAAGACTTCAAATTGATTTCATTCAGTTACCTGCTTGTCGAGGATTAAAATATGTACTTGTCATTGTTTGTTTATTTTCAAAGTGGGTGGAGGCATACCCCACCAAAAGAAATAACAGTAGCTAGACTCCTATTGAGAGAACTCATTCCTAGGTTCGGTTTTCCAGTAACTGTTGAATCAGACAGAGGGTTTCACTTTAATAATTAAATAATTCAATTAATTTGGGAAGCATTTGTTTAAAGAAATGTTGCAGAATGTGTATATGTAGTATATTTCTAATACTCATCATATGGTTGATATTAGCTGTGGCCAAACCTTAGTTAATAGTCAAAAGGGTACAGAATGACACTAACACACATGAAAGGGTAGCTACTATCAAAGGAGATAGACTAGAATTAGAAGCACCAGATGAGATAGATTTACATCATACTGTGAATAAAAATGGCACTGATTTAAATGTTTTCACAAACCTATTAGTACAATATGTAGAAACTATGGAAGTTGGTGACTGCTATGTGTGTATGAAATTACCCGCATCTGTAGCATAAGGAGTGACCTACCATCATTTGCCCTTAACCTATGGTATATCCTGCAGTGTTTTAGCAAGTTTATTTTATAAAACTGGAAAATTGCAATATTATTATTCTAACATAGATGTGATTTTTTCTGAGGCTCCTATGCAAAAAAAGCATGAACCCTGTTCTTAGTACCAGAGACTCAGAATTTATGGGTGAATATTTCCTAACCATGAAAGCAAAAGACATAGCTGAAGCACATAATAACAATTTAACCAGTAAATTGCATTAAGAAGAGAAAATATTTTTGAATATAGTAGAGCAAAGAAGACAGGATTTCCAACGAAGAGCCTCTGAACCTAAACCTCAGATACCAAAATGGGCTGAGGAAGAAGAGCATTTCACAAGTGGCAAAACCCATGCTGCTATGTCTCTAGATTTTGAAAAGAAAGGGAAAATCTGTCTTCATAGATTAAAAACAGAATATAACAATGTATTTATTGGTTCCAGTGAATGTGATCATAATTTTTTAGTAATTGGGGGATGGGGACTAAAAGAAGGAACTGATCTGGTATTTCCTGGAGTTTATTATGTGTGTTGCAATAAAGCCTACTTTAAGCTGCCAGACCATTGGTACAGGAGTTGCTATTTCGGAATAATATTCCCTAAGGTTTATCATGTAAAAAGACTCACTGGAAACAATGAAGACGCAAATGGACTAACACGTATAAAAAGAGCTCGTTTTTCAGAAATAGTAGGTGACATTTTTGGTGCATTGATATTTTCAGTGGGAGTTCTTCTGAATTCATGGAAAATTTGTCAGTTGTCTATAGTAGTTGATTGGTTATCTACTGACACTGCTGGAGGATTTCTGCTCATCAACACTGAGTTAGTTGCGGTCATATCTATGGTTATGCAAAATCGACTTGCCCTTGACATATGATTGGCAAAAGAGGGAGGAGTCTGCAAATTATTGAAAACGCAATATTGTTGCACGTATATTCCAGATAAAAGTGTTGAAATTGGAAAATATATTAAGAATATTACGGAATTGAAGGAAGAATTTAAACCATTGGAACTTGAAAGTGTATGGAGTAAACTTGCAAATAGATTCACAAACATAGGTAGTTGGTTTTCTAATTTAGGAATAGGTATTCTAGGTCACATAATCCTACCCATTCTGGGAATAACTCTATTAGTCTGCACAATAATGTGTTGGCAAAAGTGCTGTAAAGGAAGAAAGAAATATGAAGTGAATAAAAGGGGTAAGAAAAGAAAACTTGAAGAAATACAGCTAGAGGAATTAAAAGGAGATTTTTATAAAAGAATGAGAGGGTTACAATGTAAGAAGTTAAAGAAAGCAAATGAAAAGTTTGAAGAAGAAATTGAAATGTGCTAAAGTTGGTATCTGTTTTGAGATAACATTTTTGATGGCAATAAATGCCATCAGAGAGGGGATTGATGGAGCAAGGATTCGTAAATGAAATTTGCTTATATACAATCCTCTCAAATAAACATGTAACCCCGTAACCAACACGTTTTGTAAATAATAACCTTGCATTATACACGACATACAGTATCCTTGGGAAGCTTTCCAATGTACAATACTAACAAGTAACCTGAGTGTCTTAAAATGGCCGACAAAACACGAGATTTCTATTGCACATGCATCTACTGCATCTACGTAGTATGACACTGTCGCTTTTGGTGGGAAACTTTTGCAGCTGCGCAGTGGCATTAAAAATGGCCACCTCAAACTCACACACTAATGCACCTGCTGCTGATAAACTAAAACTCGTAAGCTTATTAAACACTGATGCAAAGGAATTAAAGTAAGTACATGGGGATAGAGTAGAGATAAGTGGTATACAGTGGAATCACTTATTTCTGTCTTCTAACATGTCTTTTTTGAGACTTTGTTATTAGTTCTTATTTGGGCCTCGGAGGATGACTGGAATCTCTATCCGCATGAAATGTGCGCACGCGCATAAAGACTGACCGGAAACAAAGATGGCTCCCGTGTAACTCGGCCAAGGACATTTTGAGTAAAGAAGGTTGGGAACATCGCACTGTTGACCCCAACGAATGAAACAATGTTGAAAAATGTTTAACTTACTGAGTAATGTGAATTTTGGGCGGAATACAGCTATGGGAAAGGAAATAAAGGGGCGGGAACATAGAACAATCATTCATAGATGAAATCCGTACTTTAGGTGGTGTGATGAACTCACCTCCTCATCATAACCAATTAGAATAGGGGGGAAAACATAAAATGCAACATTTGGGGGTGGTACACGAACCCTGAGAATAGTATAATTGAGGTAAGCTAGCTAGTTTTTTTGTCCGACTTCTCATAACTGTCATTTCGACTCGTCACTGACCCAACGCTTATACTGCTGTAGATTCTGTCTGAGACACTGTCTCAGACTTTGCTGCTGCCAGAAACCCTGTCCGAGAGTTCGAGATACTAATCGAAGTATATTCTTCTAGAGGGATCGCTACCTGTAGCCTGTCCTGAAGATTCTATCTGGCCTTTATCTACGGAGTTGGGTTGATCTCAGATCAATAGGTAAATATAATTAGGAAACCTGTCTTTCATGCCTATCTCTCTCCTTTTTCCCCCTTCTTCCTTTTCAGGTACCTACTTCATTGATCATTATGAAATACTGCTATGATTGATTTATTTTTGCCTCTTGAATTGAAGATGACTACTGTAATTGATTCTTGACTCACAAATTAATTTAGATAAAGGTTTCAAAACTTCCTGAGTCTGTGGTTATTCAAAGAGAGGTGGTAAATGTCATTCTACCGTAAACTAGCTTAGCAACCTGATTCGTCGGGGAAATCAAATGAATTAAATTGAATTGGTAAGGCTTGATAAAGGTGAACAACAAAATTACAGGTATTTTTACACAAAATTGATGTTAGCAGGGTTTCACTAGCTTACTGTGTGAATGTGGTTCGGCCCCAGGTGAGTATTAGGTGTATGTGTGACCAGAGCTGGTGACCTGCGCTCCATCAAAACTATGGAGAAGGAACCTAGCTGTGAGACTTGTGAGTGGTGCATATTTGAAAGAAAGCATTGCTGGTGATCATGCCTGGAATGAGAAATCATCACGAGCAAGATCACGCGCATATGGTATAATACATCATCTTCCTTTTTATAACAGCAAAAAAAAAAAGAAATTGACATTTTAAAATCATAAACAAAACTTTGAAGCTAACAAGCATAACAACATAGTGCACATGTTTTGTTTAGAAAAGACATTTGCATCAATTACATTAACCAACATAAAAATCTTTAAACCTAGCAGGCATAGAAACATTGCGCATGGATCTTGTTGCAATTTGTTCATCTGGATAAATAGCACTAGAGGGTGCGTGACAAGCAAAAGGAAGCACTTGAATGAGATCAGGATCAGCCAAAGCTGCTAAATTGTCACCAGTGAGAGAAACTGACATTAAGGGTTGCGAATTGCTTGTAGAAGGCATGTCTGGAGGGGTAACATCATTTCCCATACCAAATCAATGACTATCTTCACTCCTATTGTGCTTTCCAATATGACATGCTTGCTCCTGGGATAACTTAACTAGGCTTCTTTTAGACCACCACCCCTTGCCTTGTAGAAAAACAACACCCGTTGCAACCTTCTCCATTTTGATTGGATCTAAAAACCTAGATTCTCCCTTCTTGACACTGTGAGGAAGTTTAAGCAAAACCCATTAGTTCACTTGAAGATCAACGGTTTTTGTAGCATGAGATACATCATAATGAGATTTTTTTTGGTTTGTGTCTGTTTCACTCTCTCTTTGACAAGTTCGAAGATAGTGCAAAAAACAATGATTATCCTTGGGTAAGGTGTCTCGTAACCAATTTGGGCAGAGTTGTGCTCTGGGATTTCTCTTCCTTAATAGAGTAAAGTGAGGTACACCTGTAGTGGAGTGTGGAGTAAGATGATAGTTCCACACTTTTTCTTTAAGGAAGACTCCAACTTGAGCCCCAATTGCAATTGCTGTTTGTACCCCCTTCCTTCAAAAATGTATTAACCCTTTCGACCAAACCATTTGAAGTTGGGGAATACATAGCAACCTTGAGGTGTTTAATGTGGTGTTCTACAGCAAAATCTTTCATTTGTGTGGATACAAAGTGTGTGCCATTATCTGTAACAAGCTCCCTTGGAGGACCAGCACAATTGAAAATATTGTCCAAAAATATGATTACTGAAGTAGTGTTTGCAGTGGAAACAAAGTAAAAAAAATCGATTTAGAGAAATAGTCAACTAAGACTATCAAAAATCTCTTATCAGGTGGTAGCAAGTGAAAAGTACCTGAAGAATCAATGGCAACCTTGGACCACGGTTTTTCTGGTAAGGGTTCTGTATGCAAAGGTGTTTTATGTGTGAGCCAGTGTTTGTCAGTGTTGTACTGCAGCTTGTTTACTCTGTTATAGTGCAGCTGATCTGTACTCTGATGTGTAAGTATTCTAGAACGTTTACATGGTTACCTAGGAATGATGTGATTACATTCATGCTGGAGCTGTTGGCAGAGTGGGTTCTCCCTCTCTGCTGTTTATGTAGCTAATAAACTACCAACTTACTTCTTCTTGTATTGGCCTCATCACTAAAAAATTATGGCGATGATTTTAGCTACATAGAAGAACCCATGCAGCCATTTTGAGAACCTTTCAATGAGAAAATTCTTCAATCAAATTATGCCATCTCTACTTCTGGAGAACTCCTGTTGACTCCTTTTGAAAGGTATTCTTTTCATTTGCGCTGCGCTGCTGTGACTGATTTATCTATTAAGTAGACAGTTTTCCTGATCACAACAGCACCTTAAAGTATCTCCAGCTGTTCATTGACTGCCTGTAAATATTGACTTTTGTTCATCTGTTTTTCATTCGTCAAAAAAAAAATTACCTTTACTGACAAAACAATTTCAAGATTGACCTTCTTATCATATCCTCGTGTCTAAGAAGGCATCCTCAAAGATTGTACTTTTCAGTCAGTAAACTGTCGTTTAATGAAATAGCAAATTATCAGCTCTATTCGCTGCCAAGAATGTGGTCTGCTATGTTTTCATCGCTCGCTATGCTGTAGAGCTTCAGCTTAATTTAACTATCAGCATATTACTTCAAATGTCTTTTGGCGTTTCCAAAGTTTACTTTCAACTTTCAGCGCGCTAATCTCCTCGCGCTCTCAAAGGCAACGCTCCGTATTTATTTTCAAACAACAGCGCGCTCATCTTACTCGCGCTCCCAAAGCCAAAGCTTTGCATTTACCAACAGCGTGCTCACCTTCATCTCGAGCCTTCGTGTCTGGTAGCAGCGTTTCCTGGCAGCGCGCTCATCTTGCTTCTTTTCCTCCTTGGAATCATCGTGCCATCACGTATGACATCCTCTCCAACGTCTAATCTCATTGGCGGAAGAAAGCTTACACAATCTCTGGGGCAACGCGTGTCTCTGTTTGTCGGTGACACGCACACCATTGTTATTAACCTTTTCAACAACGCGTGTCTAATGAATCTCGGTGACACGCACACCAATTTGATTGTGCCATTGTAGACTACATGTTTTTAAAAAAAAAGTAAAGAAGAAGATAATTGTGCGTAGGCAGTTACACGGTCACACGCACACCATGGCATAATTACTGGCTTCAACAACGTGTGTATCATTTTACCGGTGACACACACACCATACTGGCTTCAACAACGTGCGTACCATTTTACCGGTGACACACACACCATACTTCCTTTTGATACAATTACATTTTCTGGCCTGTTATTCATCCTAGGTGCACACCAAAATAAAATGGTCATTCAGTGTCAGATGCAGTAATAAAGTTAATAACAGATACAGTTATGTGTTATAAGTGCAATAAGTAAATCCTTCATTTTTGGGTTACAAATGTGTCAATTTAATACATGAGTAGATAGTAACTCCTTATAGTTTCTTTCGTTTTTTTTTTTCAAAGTAGATGTTATATAAAATATATATAAGAAAAGCATTTACATCTGATGTTCAATACCACAGGTACATTCTCGGTTTCATTCCATTTTGACTTAGTTGATATTAGGCACCATTTTTCTTCCAGACTTTCCGACCCTAGCAGAATTGTGCACTATGCAATCTGTTAATCCTCCAACTTCATTTCTAGAATCACCTGGTGATCCTCCTGTCAGATGGGAAATCTGGTATGACGCTTTCCAAACATATTTAGGAGCCATTGGTGCGTTACGTTTTAGTGCAGAGAGGAGGAAATGTCTTTTTCTGCACTCCTTAGGATTTGAAGGGAGATCAATTCATAAACATTTACCTCCTCTATCACAAGAAGAATTAAATGGGATTGACGAATATCAGGAGGCTGTGATTAAATTGAGAACAAGGTTTGACAAGCAACCGAGCCTTATGGTATTGAGGCACAAGTTTTTTAAGAGAAAGCAAATGGAAGGAGAAGATGTTGACGGTTACATCTCAGTTTTGCGCAGACTGGCGGCTGAGTGCAAGTTTGAAAATTTCACAGATCAAATAATTAGAGACCAGTTTGTGTGTCAATGCAAGGACAAAAACATTCGCCAAAAATTGTTAACTCTGGGAGATCCATCACTTGATGAAATTATAAAAATTGCTAAAAGTATAGAGATTTCTATGGTCTCTCTTAAAGAACTTGATGACAAACCACAAGATGCCATTAATGCTGTCAGTAATCCCAAACATCGTGGTAAGCCTGTACAGTCTGTGCATCAACCCTCCAAGTCTAACTCGGATAGTAATAATCCAGTTAAACTGGTTTCAAAAAATATGTGCATTAGATGTGGCAATCCTCCACACAACAAAGGCTCACGCTGTCCTGCAAATAATGTTATGTGTAACTATTGTAAAAGGATGGGGCACTTTGCGAAAGTGTGTTAAAAAAAAGAATGTAAACAAACCATTGGTTTGTAGTGTGGAATCTGATGGAGAGTCAGATTTAGAAGTTGTCTCTGTTGTAAGGAGTGAGAATGAGTTAGACTCAGTCAAGTCTAACTTTTCCCCAAATGTTGTTACAGGCAATCCATCCTTGTGCATTGATCCCATTGTTGATATCAAAATTGGAGAACACACTGTGAAGCTGTTGGTTGACTCTGGGGCAAAGATCACTATGATCACTCAGAAATTGTTCGAAGAGACGTGGAATGGTTCCCAATCCTTATGCCCTCCTGATTGTTCTCCTGTCTCTTATGAAGGACGTAGAATTGATTTGGTGGGTTATTTTGAAGATGAGCTGCAATTTAAAGGAAGGAGAATTCAAGGAAAAATGTATGTTGCTGTAAAAGGTCTTAATATTTTAGGTTGGTTTCATCAAGGCCTCTTCGGCATGATACTAAAACCTGGTGAAAAAGAACAAGTATTAGTTGTTGGTTGTGAAGATTCCAGTTTGGAATGGAAGAATAAGTACCCTGAGGTGTTCAGTAACGAATTGGGGAAAAGTAAGGGTTTCAGACACAAGATAATTGTAAAAGAGGGTGCTCTTTCCATTAAGCACAAACTGAGAGGAGTTCCTTTCAGCGTAAGGGAAGATTTAGAAAAAGAATTAAAGGAGTTGTGTGCCAAAGGCATAATTGAACCTACAGACTCCTCATTATGGCTTTCTCCATTGGTCGTCGCGAGAAAAATGGGAGGAGATCTTCGCGTTTGTGTGGACTTGAGGTCCCTGAACAAGGAGATAAGGGTTGATTCCCATCCTTTACCCAAAATCAGTGATTTATTCTCATCAACAAAAGGAGCACGGGTATTCTCCAAATTAGATTTAGCCAGTGCGTACCATCAAGTAGAACTCGATCATGAGTCACGTCATCTAACTGCGTTTGTTTCTCCCCTAGGAACTTTTCGCTACTGTTGCATGCCGTTTAGGCTTGCGTCTGCAGCGTCCGTTTTTCAGAGGATAATGAGCAGCATTCTCAGAGATGATGATGGTGTTCTTGTATTTCAAGATGATGTTCTTATCTTTGGAAAAGATGTTGCTTCTCATAATCTTGCTTTAGATAAGGTTTTGACTCTGTTTAAAAAACGTGGTGTGATTTTAAAGGAAGCCAAGTGTACATTTTTATGCTCTAAAATTGAATATTTGGGACATGTTATATCCCAAGAAGGGGTCAGTCCACGACCGGGTCTTCTTCAAGCTATAGTGGAGTCATCTGACCCGGTAGATAAAGCAGGAGTTAAGTCGCTTTTGGGTTTGTGTGAGTACTATTCTCAGTTCATACCAAACTTTGCCACTATTGTCCCTCCTATAAGCAACCTGTTAAAAAAGGGAGTTAAGTTTGATTGGTGTCATGATTGTGCTGTGGCCATTAAGTTTGTTAAGTCCGCTTTGAGTGATGGTCCTGTACTTAAATCATTTGACCCAGGTTTGCCATGTTGTGTCACTGTTGATGCTAGCCAAGTAGGCATAGGTGCGACATTAACTCAAATTGACAACAATATTGAAAGCACTATTTGTTTTGCGTCAAGGGTACTGAGAACTCCTGAACTTCAGTATTCGGTCATCGAAAAGGAGTTACTGGCCTGTACATGGGCTATTGAAAAGTTTAGACCTTATGTTTGGGGAAAGAGGTTCATGCTTTTGACAGATCACAAGCCTTTGGTAAACATTTTGGGTGGAAGTGTAAGTAAATGCTGTTCTCCTAGGATTATGTGCATGATTACTAAACTTTTGCCAGACCAGTTCTCAGTACAGCATATTCCTGGTGGGAAGAATGGGAGGGCGGAATTTTTATCCCGTTTTCCCATCAAGTACAGTGAGAGTGATGATGTGAGTCTTGAGGAATTTTCAAATGAGGATTGTGATGATTGTTTGGTTGCTGTACTTGATTTACCTGACTTAAGTCTAGGTTCTGAGGATGATTGGATACAAGCAATGGGATCTGATTATGTTTTACATGAAGTGACTAATTGTGTCAGGAACGAGTGGCCAAGGGAAAAGGTACTTTCTCCTGCTCTGCAACCGTTCTGGAAGGTTGAGGAGGAACTTTCCATTGAGGATGGGTTGCTACTCAGATGTGATAAGTTTGTTCGTCCGGCTCTTTTCCGCAAAACTATTATTGAAAGAGCTCACGAGGGTCATTTGGGCTCAACGCTTACAAAGCGGCACATCAGGGATGTTTATTGGTGGCCGGGGATGGGTGCTGAGATCGATTCTATGGTGTCCGATTGTTGTGTATGTGGCTCCTCTGACAAAAGTTTAAAAGTGTCTGTTCCTCCATTAATGCCCATTGAGTGCCCTAAAAGCCCTTGGTCCAAATTGGGAATTGATGTGATGGGTCCTTATGAGGTTCTCCCAGGTGGACCTCGTTTTATACTTGTTTTAATGGATTACATATACAAATGGCCTGAGATCAAATTGGTGAGAGATGCCAACACTATTGCAGTCATAGAGTTTCTTAAGGAAGTGTGGTTGAGAGAGGGTTTTCCCGAAATATTGATTTCAGATAATGGGAAACAATTTGTTAGTACTGAATTCGAGTCTTTTCTGAAGGACAGTGGGGTAAAACACCATAAAAGCTCACTCTATCACCCACAAAGCAACAGTTTGGTTGAGAGAATGAATTGGGTGGTGGGGGAGTGTGTCAAGTGGGCTAGAACTGGTGGTCATAATGTTTGCAAAGCACTTAATGCCAGGATTTGGTTTTACAGAACTACACCCCATTCTGCTACCAAAATTTCACCTTTTGAGTTGTTGAGAGGACGTAAACCAAACACCAGTTTTAGACCTGCTTGGATGAGCAGATGGGTTAGGTCTGAATCAGATGTTGCTCATCTGTTATCCTTAGTGAGTGATAATGTGTCCGCATATCAATCCAAACAGAAAATGTGGTTTGATTCTCACAAAGGTGTTAAAGTAACTTCACTAGAAGTGGGGAATACTGTCAAAATCAAAAGTGGTCTTCATGCTAAGAAAGGTGACAGAAAATTTAGTCGTCCTGTCAAGGTCATCAAAGTTCTTGTTAATGCGGTTATGGTTGATGGAGGACATTGGTGGAACCTCAATAGAGTGGTTAAAGTTCGTGACAATACTATTGTTTCTCATCCAACAAAGAACTCTGTTCCTGTGTGTGATCAAGTACATCTGAGGAAAAGCTCAAGAAAGATTGTAGTTTTCTTTTGATTTTGTTTTAGTTTATTTTGTCACTTGTTGTTATTTGGAAGAGGAGAAGATATGTTGTACTGCAGCTTGTTTACTCTGTCATACTGCAGCTGATCTGTACTCTGATGTGTAAGTATTCTAGAAGGTTTACATGGTTACCTAGGAATGATGTGATTACATTCAGGCTGGAGCTGTTGGCAGAGTGGGTCCTCCCTCTCTGCTGTTTATGTAGCTAATAAACTACCAACTTAATTCTTCTTGTATTGGCCTCATCACTACAGTCAGATAATAAACAAGTACTGCAGGATGATATACATTCAGCAATTTGAGAGTCCGTAGAGGGCCACCAAAAATATGGTTTGATGTTTGTGGAAGTGGCTCCCACCCCTAAGTGACCAGAAGGAGCTGCTTAGAAAAGTTTAGATCTGATTGACGTTGGAGGAACCACCAAATCATTCCGAAACAGCAGCCCATTAAATATGGACAGTTCACTAGAAACTTGAGAAAAAGGTTCCATGGGAGAAGGCAAACACCTCTCTTTGGGCCATCCTTGAATGATAAATTTCACTACTTGAGACAAAATATTATCTTCAGCAAAAGCAGTAACGCACTCATCACGAAAAATTAAACAATGAGCATTTAAAATGGCATCTAATGATGCAACCACAGATTCAATTTCCTCGTGTTCACAATCTGTATCATCATGTTGAATAGGCATTCCCAACTAAAAATCAGCTCTGGTATTCTTGTAGCCTGGGATTTTGAAATTGCATTCATGTACGCAAGATAACAATCTCACTAGTCTAGAAGAGGCTTTCCCAGATCCATCACCACTAAGGAGATGAATAAGTTGTTTATGATCAGTAAAAAGAGAAAACTTCATTCCCCAGAGATACATTTTAAATTTCTCATTAGCCCAGGAACAGGCTAAAGCCTTGCTTTCAATTGTGCTGTATCTTGATTCTGCTAATTTTAGAGACCTAGAAGCAAAGGCCACGGTGTGTTCACAATTATCATAGGACTGTGAAAGTACAGCTCTATGCCCTTTTAACTGGCATCCACAGTGACCAAACATCTTGCATCTGGCTTGAAAGCTGATAAAGCTGGTGCTTCAGTGATTACTTTTTCAATATATGTAAAAGCATGTTCAGCAACATCATCCCAAATGAAATCAAAATTTTTCTTTAAAAGATTTCTCAGGGGTTGAACAATGATGGAGTATCCTTGACTAAATTTGGAGTAATATTCACTCATCCCCAAGAGAGTTCTGAGAGAATCTCTGTATTTAGGAGGAGGTACATCTTGAATTGCTTTATCAATGAAAATTATGGATGTATTCCAGTATCAGATATGCAATGACCCATATAAACCTATTCTGTCTTACACATTTTACATTTTTCCAGTTTGAGAGTAATTCCCACCTTATTGAAGATTTCCAAAACCTTTCTTAAAATGGAGTTGTGCTCCTACCTAGTTTCCGAAAAGATTAGGACATCATCTTGATATGCCTGTGTACCTCAGATTCCAGAAGGTATAGAGTCTATGAATTTCTGAAACACACTCGCTGCAGAAGCCAGGCCATGGGAAGTCTCAAAAATGTATAAGCTCCGAATGGAGAGATAAATGTAGTGAGATCTTGGGATTCTGCAGCAAGTGGAATCTGATGATAGGCAGAGCAAAGGTGCAAGAGCGAAAACAATTTGGCTCCATTAATATTGGAGAGGTCACTAATCTTGGGCAAAGTATGACAATCAACAAGGATATTCTTATTTAAAGTGCGTAAGTCAGCACACAATCTGATGGAATTATCCTTCTTGCGACTGACCCATACAGATGAGTCAGTCTGGGTAATTACCTTCTCTTTAGCCAGAGTGTCCAGCAAGATTATGAGATCAGCTCTGACAGATAGGGGAACAGGTCTAAGTTTGTGGGACACAGGCATAGCATCTTTTTTCAACTTGATTCTCTGTTCAAATTTATCAATTACCCCAATCTTATTTATAAACACATCTGGATTTTTTTAACCATTTCTGAGAGTGTGTCATGTTCAGAATCATGTGTGCAAGCTAAATTGATATCACAAACCCTGACGGGATTAGGTGAACCTGGAATCAACATTAGTCCCAATTTTGCTAAATCACGCCAGCCTAAAATTAATTTTTCTTTCTTAGCAACATAGATTTTTGTAAACGCTTCTCTACTCAAACATCTTACTTTCCCCAAGAAAAATCCAAGCATATCAAAGTTCTTGTCTCCATAAGCTTTTGGAAAACATCAGGAGTGTTTAAAGGTTTCGATGTAGACGACACTCGTTCATACAATGTGTCTGAGATTATTGTGATGGGAGCCCCTGAGTCTGACATCATGTCGAGTTTTGTGTCACCAATGTACACATCATAAATGAGACCCTTAATTGGAGATGAATCATCTGTGTCTACTTCAAGGTTGAGAAGTTATTTTGGAAAATCATGTGGCAAGGAACATTCTTCCGAGACAGAAGAAATATCAACAGAACCAACCCTAGTGACTTTCCCTGAACTTCTACACACCCCTGAAAAGTGACCCATCTTATGGCATTTTGTGCATTTTTTACCGATAGCAGGGCAAACAGGATTATTACTTAAATGGTTTTTGGATTCACACTCAAACAAAAAGTACCTTTTTTGTTAAAGGACTCATTAGTATTAGTTTTAGATCTGTAAGACAAAGCATTAATGACTTCTGGCATTTCTACATTGTTAACATTGTTAATGGGCTGAGAATTTGTATCAGAGGAAATACATTTGCTGGAAAAGATTGAGCGCTCAATAGCTTTTGCCATGTCAAATACTTCTGAAAGTGTTGGATCTCTGTAGGAAAGTAAGCGTTCTTGAATTTTCTTTGAGTTACACCCAAAAACAAATTGATATCTAATAGAAATGTCAATAGATGGGCCGAAGTTGTATTTTGTTGCCAAAATCCTGAGCGCTGAAATATACTTTTCCACTGACTCATCTGTTAATTGATTCCTCTTATTGAAGTTGAACCTTTCCAATAAGATACTAGGTTTTTCAGAAAATGTGTTCTTCAATCTAGTTATGGCTTCCAGGTATTCATTCCATCCTTCACCTTGTCCTGCAAAAGATATTGCTGGAAGACTGTTGAAAACGTCTTGTCCCTGAAGACCGAGATTGCTATATAAAATGGCCCTCTTCCTTTTTGCATTGAATTTATCTGCATCCATAGCGACAAGGAAGTTTTCAAAAGAATTATACCATTTGTCCCATTGTTGTGCAGGTTTGCCAGGGTTCTGTAAGAAAGGATGAATTTGCACAAACTGTTGGAGGTTAGACATTTTTATGAAGTTGTTGAAAGTCTTTTAAAATTGTTGAAAGTCTTTTAAAATGTTGCAAGTGTATGAAATATATTAATTCCGGAAAAAAAACTTTTATGTATGCCAAGTAAAAGGTTCCCAAACAAAAATGGCATCCAGCGTTTAATTAGTACATTTAAAATGGATGTGGGAACAACCTTTCCCAATTTAAGATGGCCACCATGTTGAAACGGGCTTGAATATGGCTAAATACAGCAAAGCGTCTAAATGACCATTCCAATATGGCCGCCACGTGACGGCATTACCGACGTGTGCCTGTGCTATGAACCCTTTAACATCCCAATCCAAGATAACCCACATGTGACGAAATGAGTGACGTCAGCGTTCAACGATGAAAAATGAAGAAGAGAAACTCACGAAAATGCTTGCGCAGCTTCTTTGCGCAATGTGATGGTTTCCGATCATCTCCAGTAGTGCTGGAGTGCAGTCCTGACCTGGATTGAGTAAGAGCAGCAAAATTCTTCAAATTACATCGGGGTTCGTAATTATAAATAGTTGCAGCAAGCTCCTGCTTAGTCCTGCTCGTCTGCTAGTTATGAGTGGGTGACGGCTTTCCTTGATTCGGGGGGATCCACTTGAAGGTCTTTCCGAGGATTTGGAGGGTGGTGAAGCAGCTGGAGGTGACAGCGTTGACCTGTCGTGTCATGGCGAGGGAGGTGTCGAATATGATGCCGAGGTTTTGGGTGTGGTTCGTGGGTGTTGGGGGGCTGCCGAGGGCCGTAGGCCCCCAGGTGTTGTCCCATGCCAAGGGGAAAGGTACGAGGATGAGGACTTCTGTCTTCTTTGAGTTAAGATTCAGGCAGTTTCTGCTCATCCTTGATGCAACGTACTTCATTCCTTCCTGGAAGTTGAGTCTGGTGGTGATAGGGTCCTTGGTGAGGGAGAGGATGAGCTGTGCTGTCTGACGATGGCGGCGAGGTGGGTCATGTAGATGTTGAAGAGCGTGGGGCTCAGCGATGATCCTTGGGGCACTCCGCAGTTGATTTCCGTGGGTTCGGAGAGGAAAGGTGGTAGTCTGATTCTTTGGGTTCTGCCAGTGAGGAACGAGCGGATCCAGTCAAGAGCGGTTTCTTATATGCCTGCGTCGTGGAGTCTGTGCAGGGAGTGTACGTTGAGGAAGATGCACTTCAGGGCTTCTGTGTTGTAGGCGTTCGGTGTGGGAGCCGTGGGGGGTGCGGTCAGAGGTGAAGGATTGGTGGCAGTGACGGAAGGAGAACTGGCCGTGGATGGTTATCGGCGCTGAATGCTGGCAGTTGTTGTTCCTTCCGGGGTTGAGTGCGAGGAGGGCAGCGGGGTTGTAGCGGTGGGAGGTTGTAGATCCAGGGTTCCTAGTGCTGGCCGCGGTCGGATCACGGACGGGCTTAGACGGGCTTGCCTTTGGCGCATCTTCGACTTAGTTACTGGCTGTAAGCTATTCTGTTGGGTTCCTTATGAATACTGCAGGAAAACAGGAGTTGTGTTCACGACCGATGATATGACCCCTTCGCACGACTGATCCAACCCTTCTTAGATACAAAGCTCTGCACACAACCAATGAAGTGACACTTGAGTGCTGCTATTTTGGGGGGGAACATGTTTGAAAATAAACGTTTGTGTTAAAAACTTTAAATGTCCAACTGAGTGTTTACTATTTGTACATATTTATATTTATTCATGCATTTAAGCTTGTAACTAGAGATTAGTCCTTCACAAATGAAACATCTTTGTATCACATTTCTCATGTACAGCTGTCCCTACTTGAGAACATTAGTGGAATGAAGAAAGAAATAACATGAGATCACCTTTTCTTTATAAAATTAGTTCACATTTGTACAGCGCATCCATTACCTCAAATCACTTTCCCTATTCCCCAGACAGGTGAAATAGTGGCTTAGCAAAATAGCCTGCCACTTGCATTAGTGAACTGAAGTCTAGAGGCCCTAGCAGGCCACATATGATAGAGAGGGTCCTGCCTTCTGGTAGTTGTTGGGGGCTGAGAAGGTCCTGCTCTCTGATAGTCATTGGGGCAGAGAGGCCCCTGCCCTCTAGTAGTCACGGGGGCCGAGAGAGTTCTGCCCTCTGGTAGTCGTTGGGGCAGAGAGGGTCCTGCCCTAATCACCACTTAATTAGCAGGCATTAAGCACGGCTTTAAGTGACTATTCCCTCACAAATGAAGCATTTTTTGTTTGCTTACAGGTGCACACTTTTATTAAACTTGTAAACATGAAGTATTCAATTGTAGTAAATCACAAAATACCTTTAACTTTCTTTTAAATATCAGATTTGATGTCCAGTAATTAACGTATTGTTGAGAGTGTGACTCACACCTTCAACTGGAGTGATTAAATATATGCCGTTGGAAAGCGAATGAAAAGACAATGAAATTACATTTTATTATGGCTGCTTTTATACCCATTGTAACCCGAACAGGCAGAACTAACCCATGAACGATTTTCTCTATTGATGTGAGATTCTGTGAGTCAAACACAAAACAAATTCTTCCTAAGCCTGAAAGCAGAACCCTGCTGTTCTACGTGCAATACTGGTGCATGAGCAATGCATTGTACATACAAAATACACGAAGAAGACACTTACACAGTAATAACGCATACATAAAGAAACAGAGCATGAATATTTACACTTCAGCGGTCAACACACATCTCATGTTCTTTATGCTGCTTTTTTCAAGGTATTATTTCCATCAACGTCAACTTGATTCCAGAGAAATATTTCGCTGTTGACTTATGAATTAAAATCTGTACAAAATGCTACACTGTCATGAACATTTCAGATACCGGCTTGTGGCCCACTTCTGGCTTCCGATCCGGGCTCCACAAACAATTGGGAATATCAGTGGCAGCCCATAATGTCCAGCAGAGTTGGGGCAGGCATACACACACAAATACTGTTTCATACACGCACACATACATCCAGCACTTACACATACCCATTCAAAAATACACATACATTCATACATACACACATGCATCCACCCAACATTACAAAAAAAAACTTGTGGGCTGCAGCAGTGCTTTGGGTGCCTTTGTTGTTCCCTAGAGGAAGGTATGCTGCCTCCTCTTACTGGCTGTAAAAGGTTTGCGAGCTAGGTAAGATTGGGTGCAGGTAAAGAAAGCCAGCAACCTGCGTGCCGTCTTTTAAAAGTCTCACCTACTGCTGCGAAGCAAGCAAATGACGCCACAGAGGCAGATGAGGGTGGGGGCACTTGTGAGCATGCAGGACACTGATTGTCCGCACATGCCCCTTTGAACTTTTCCTGGTGAATGCGGCCCCCAAGGTATCGCTATAGCTGAAATCACTGAATCCATGACTGCTATTGTTTTCCAAAAATCTGGCGGGACGCAAGTGGCCCGCGGTCCGTACTTTGAGTACCACCAGATTAATGTCATTTTGGTGACTTTGTCTGGGAATCTAGGTTTTAAACAGAAATTTAATTTGTGCAGGGGTCCAGATATTTAAATATTCCATCTTGCATTCCAGTTTATATAAGACCACTTTTAGGTTTTCCATAAAGGTGTATTCTTTTTATGTACTCTTAGGGATTCCTGGCTCAATTTATCTCTGAGGGTGCTTTCTTTTGCATGAAATAAGTTATAGGCCCATCAAACAATCTTTGCCCTTTCCATGGCAAATGAACTAGTATTATCAAGTTCTAGTTTTAAAGCTTGCACCGGTACTCCTTGGCTTTTCATTGCCATGTTTCGAATAATCTTACTTTCGTATTGGTTCAAAAAGGACCATTACCTTATGGGTGTGTGGACTTAAGTGCATATGTAGGAGTCTGAGGCATTTTGACTCTATATATTTCTGTTATGGGCCCAATACAATGAGGGTCAGAAAGCCTTTGACCTGCAGTCGGAGGCTTTACGAGCCTCATTGCGGTTTCAGTTTCGTCCGCCGCATTACAATGCAGGTGGTCGAAATTGAAACCGGACGGTTATTCAGGCTGGATTCGGATGGGCTCAAGGAGCTCGTCGGCCAGTCGGAGACCGGCATGTGATCCCACTGGACAGTACATCTGCCATTGGGATTACGATGTCGGTTACGACAGGCTTTCCGACATGGAAATTCTGTCGGAAAGCAACATTGGGGGCCCCTAGCAGGGCCCCCTCCACCTTGTGGCCCCCAGTTGCGGCAGTGAATCCCTGCACCCTGTGGCAGGCACCTCGTGGTGCCTGCCACATGGTTCATGGATTACAAATTGAGTGGGTAGATCATAAATATATATCAAAAAAAGAAGACGGCCCAACAGACAGCCCTGTTTTAGGCTGTTCTTTCTCTGGACTTTTTGTGTTAGGCCCTTAGTCCCCCCCCATCAACACCCTGCACCAAGTGGAGGAATGCAATGCTATGAGTAGTTTTAATATTCCAACGGTATGTAATCAATTTCCTCAACAAGGACAACACTTTGTCAAAAGCTGTCGAGAAGTTATTGAAGACACTGTAGAGAATTTGTGATTTCCTAATCATATATTTATCTTTGCAAAGTGGTTTGGTCTGAATCCAGCCTTTTCACATGCAATAATTCCTTTGGAGAAAGCCCAGTCCTGGAGATATTCTAGTATGCTGGCTGCGTAAAGGTTTTCTGATGCATCCATGAGAGCAATCTGGCGATAGCTGGCCATGAGAAATCAGGAGCCCTTCCTATGGAGAGGAATTACAATACTCCCATTTCCACAAGGACAGAATTTGACCTGTTCGATAACAATGTTCAAAGAGAGGAGGTAACATTTTCCTTGACTCCTCAGGATTGTTTTCACAACTTTTATGGTAATTGTATCTGATCTCATTGCTGAAGAAGATCATGCACCTGTATGTATGCTGCTATCTGTTTACATATGGGGATGCTATAAATTCAGTTTTATTATTGGGAAATTTAATGTCTGTTTAATCGATGAGGATATTTCCACATTCCATTCAGACCCTGGAATGGGGACGGATAATAAATATTTCCTAACCCCACTGTGAAATGCTATAAGGTTCCAGAATCGCTTTGAACTTTTATTTTGTGCTGCCAACCAGAACTCAATCTAGTTCTTATCAATTCCCCTTCTTTAAAAGATTTAACTAATCATTTGTCTTTTTTTCCACAATATTAATAATTTGATTTTTCCAAGTGATAGAATATTCAATGAATGGGAGTTGAGTAAGTTTATTTAAGTTTACTGAAATTTTCTTGTCTTGATCATCTTTTTGCTTAAATTCCTTTTTTCTCTTGGGACCATTGATATGATTCAAAATCTCATAAGTAATTTCCGCGATAATGCCCTCATATGTGGTAATTGGGTTAGTCTTCTTATCGCTATGTAGATTTTGGTAATCTTCTATTAGCTCATTCACATTATTGATTGATATTAGATATTACATAAGTAGATATTACATAATCAATGATAGACGAGCCTGTGTTTCCTTTTTAGCTGGGGTAGCTGGTACGTCAGGAGCCACCTGCCCATTTATTATTATCCCATTGATTCCACTGAGATGTTCCAGAAGGGCTGAGCCTCTTTGATCTGCTTTTTGTGAAGTGGGGAAGAACGATTCGGGTATCTGCCAGGCATCTTCTAGCACTTTATTTATACATACAGATAAAGTAGCATTTGCGACTTTGGCATTAAAATCCCCCATTAAGAGCATGCTGACATTATTTCTATTTCCTTGAATGCTTTCAATAGAATCAAAGATTTGGTTTAAAGTTCACTTGTTTTATTGTCTGGGAGGAACATATGTGTTAAATGAAAGAAGGTGCAATCTTTTATAATTTTCAGATTTAAGAAAATTATTCTGGATTCCTTGTATATTTTGATGGGAAAAGGGGAGGATCTCAAAATCCTATAGAATATCGTTTGACAATTGAATGGCGAGCTCTCCTTTTGCATGCCTTGCAGGAGTGTCTATTACAAATGATCACTCTATATAAAAACTTTCTATCACACCAGGTTTCTTAAATGAAAATTATTGCAAGTTTTTGCTCTATTACTAGTGTTATTTTGTCTGCACAAAAGCCAGCCAAATCCCATGATATTATAGGAAATGGATTGCTATAAAGGTCATTTATGTTCTGAACTTACTTTGATTTCATTAATTGCCCTGACTAACCAGAACCAGAGATCCTCCTTACAACATGCTGCACAAATTTGATGCGCTCGATTGCCTTCCGCTTCTTAAATACATAATCCGCCCGCCTTCTCTAATCTCTCACCCTGACTGAAATGTTGTCTGTCTCACATTTTGTTAGTGGTGTAACTATACTAATCCTTATTTAGCTGGCAAATCTCTCTTACTTGCTCTTCTCACACTCTTGCTCCTGCTTGTCTCACACTCCTTAATCTCCTTTGCACTCTGCCTCCCCTTTCATGCTCCTCTCTCTCACCACTTCTGCTTCTCACCCAATTTCACTTTTTCACCCAGGCAGACATATTTAACTAACATGGTGTGTTTTCTACCCTGAATATCACCAATGCAAACGCTGAATGATAATTTTCCAAACTTAAATGTTTGAAATCCATGAGTCAATATCAACTTCAGAGCTTGAAAAGAAAATCCTATGCAAGACTGTAAACGTAATTCAAAAAAGTGACAATTTCAGGATAAAACGTGGATCTTTAATTGTGAAAAATAAGCAACATTTAGGTTTGGGACCTGTTTGAAACTCCTGGATTTTGTAAGTCTTTGGTTCATATATTGAGCATTAGCTGTGATTTATTACATCAGTATTAATTAAATTATCACAGCCAGCTGGTAAGTAAATAGACAGTCACAAACATTCCAGCCTTTTTGGAAAGTTTTTGAAAAGGCAAGCACTGGAAGTCTTTAATCTACAATCATCAGGTGCTTTGCAAACCCAGCGTTGATATTGCACCTGTTCAAATTATTGAGAGCTGCACTGACTATGGTGGTTAATAAACTTGCTGGTGAGATCTGTGTGCAGTCTAAGCATGGATTAGCCTCATCATAAAATAACAGAGTTAATGTACCTTCTGCAAAGTAGAGTGTATAACGTGCATGTCAGAGATTTGTATTTTATATAGATAGCTGAGTCGTTCACCGCTTGTCTTGCAGATGTCTTTGTGTTACCAGCGGTTTACAAGTTACAATTCTTTGAAGCATATCCTAGTGAATTATGAAACTGCAAAATGAGCCACATGCAAACTAAACTGCAAGGCATGAGTTTAGAACCTTACTGTTTGTATCAATCTATCATTATTCTAATGTTGCTAAAAATGTTTCATTTGGGCACTGAAAAACACATATTGCGAGTGACATTTAAATTGTTATTATTGTCATTATACATAGACAGGTACACAGAAATTCTTAAAGAGCTCTTACGTACAGAGTTTTGAAAAGTCAAACACCTGCCTCTAAGTGTCCCTCTTTTCGCCATTACATTGACATTAGGGTGTTGTGCTCCCTGGCTGAGACTTGAACAAAACGAGTGCTAATAGCCTTTAAACTGAGGTATTTGTGTTGGACCAAACTAAAAATAAGAGGCCTCACTCATCCCCTGCAGGTTTCTGCCCTGAACGTAAAACCCCAAGTGCTAGCACAGCTGAATGTGTGCTGAGACACATTCAGCAAGTTTCATTGGGGTTGGCTTGGATCCCAGAGCCAGCAAAATAATAGTGCTGTATCTGTGATCTGGGTGGATCTCCTGTTTCAGAACTTCGTACAGGTAGAAGTAGCTCTTCTAGCTATTGCCAAAGTGTCAGATTACTAAATAATTCAATGCCATCAGAGACCTGTGCAATTCTGGGTTTTGCTTTAAAAGCTTTGTGCATTCTAGGAGTTGTTCAAATAAATCAATTAGTCTAACACCTGAAAACTGCGATTTTGGAAAACCCAGAAGTAGATCATGGTGCCCCTTGTGACATTGAGCCACCTGGAATTCTCACCAAAGCAGGTGATGTATGTTTAAGCATTTATATTGTTCCTCCCTGTAAAACAAAGGTCTGTAAGATCTGTGTATACAAACACAGAGTATTTTTTACGGGCGTGCTGGGCAATAGAATTTTCAGGTGGAGCACCGCCTTCCTAGGGGCGGGGAAGGAAAGGGTTCCTTTACTTTAAATAACCCTCACACACTCAAAAAGTGTCATGCTTCATCATTGGGTTCACCCTGATTCCTAAAGGTCAGGGTGGGCTCGACCATGTATCAGGGAGCACTTAAATGAAAAGACCAGGGGGGATAAAGATTAAAACTCCTCCGGCTTACTCGAAGGTATCCCTTTATTGATGGAGTAGTCAGGGATGTTAAAAATAAACGTTTATATGGAAGATATTTAGGATATAATGGTCCTATGACCCTATACCGACATGTTTCGGCCTACTCTATGGCCCAGATAGGTCTGGGGCTTTCATCAGGGTGATTAGGCTCACCTCCCTGCTGTGTCAGCTCTGTGAGCTATCTAGTTCATGCAGAAAAGACACATGTAACTAACTGCAAAGTGTATGCTTGCCCTTCTTGTTACTTTTTTTGTTTTCTTGAGTCCAGCCTGCCGGTGTTGAACTTATTGTATCTTGGGAGAGAGCGGGGACGTGGGTCGGCCTGTAGTCACACTTTCATCAAGGGTCCTACCCTTCTGCCCTCCCAGCTTGTGATGATCTGTGTACTCTGAGAGAAAGTTCTGCTACCTACAGTCACAGCCTGTACATTGTCTATCACTTGATCTGTGCTGTGAGAGGCCTTAGCCTGTTAAGTTTGAGCAACTTCATATTTAGTTCTACTCTCTGAAACTCAAGGCCGTTATGATGTCTAGAACATGAGAAATTGCACTGCTCCCACAACCTGTATATCTCATGAAAACGCTTGCTGTTAGGTAAGTTCTGTCTCATGATATTTCCTCATTTGTATGGAAATGTCATATCAGAAACTCCTCTTTAAAATCCTTTGTTTATCATTGTACTTTAATGTAAACATGATGATTGTTTTATGTATAATGTAAATAAATGTGTGTTTGCACTCACAAAAATGCAAACATGGTCTTCTTACTAGTCAAACAAGTATTGATAATGTTTAATCTATGTGAGAGTCTTGGTGTAAATTGTAAATGGATGTACCAAGTAAAGGAAATGTTGGGTATTTTCTTTCAAATGCAGGTGCAATATATTGCTGTACAATGGACTCCCTAGAAAGTCCAAGAAAGAGCTACATCACAATGTTTCAACACTTGACGCCTCCTTTCTTTTGTGTGTCTGTAGCTCTCCAGTAACAAAACATTTGATGTGTACATTTACTTTCACCCAGAGCTAAGAAAGAAGGGGAGGGGACAAAAAAAAGACTAGAATAGGGTGAGGCATCACGTTGGGAGAAGAGCCTAGGACAAAGTGAGTGCACATTGTGGAGTTACTCGTGTTTGCCAGGCGCATCTGGATTGAGAGCTTCCTGAATTAAGAGAGATATAGTACTAGAACCCCTTTTTTACTAAAGAGATAGGCATGCCCTATCAGAAATCCTGTTTCTCATTGATTCTACATATCCATTGCTTTGAACTCAGGTCCCTAGTGGAAGTTGTACCCTCAGAGATAATTGCCCCTCTCCCTACCCACATTCTGCATCCTTAGCCACAGGTGAGAACACATACCAATGTCTTAGGTATTTATTTTAATTCAAATGGGCTATAGAGTGTTTAATAACGCCATAACAAAAACTAAATTATTAAACTCGTGATGTAACCAACTAAAATGTCTCAGTCTGAAGATATAACATCAGGTGCAAGTCATTCATTCTAAACATACTGTGTAGTTCTAGAACGAAGAGATGTAAAACACTGCCTAGCATTCCCATAATGCACCTACATTTTGTTTAGAGGTTTTAGTTCGGCAGTTTAGGTGCATTATGGGAGTGTTAGGCAGTGTTTTACATCTCTTCGTTTTAGAACTACACAGCATGTTTAGAATGAATGCTTGGCACCCGAGGTGTTTCACAGTGTGTGTTGAAATTCCGCTCGTTAGGAGCACAATCTTGTTGGTTTCCTGGAGGTCGGTGAGGGCATTACATAGTGACTTTAATTTATAAAAAAAAAGTGTTATGGTGACTCACATTTTAACTTCAGTTTGGCATATTTGTTTTTGATGTTATCATTTTATTTTTTGAGCAGCACCTTTCAGTCTTGGTTTTGCTTGTTTGATACATTTATGTTTTCTGACTAAGAGATCTTTGATGGTTACTGATGGGCCTTACTTTATATCCTAGTTATCCCTGAGAAGAGCTCTTAGGCTCGAAATGCACTGGGTGAACACCATTATGATTTACCAGGAAGCAAAAGGAATTCTGCTATGTTTTAGAAAAAAGCCTGGATGGGCATTTCTTCTACTTTGAAAGATTGGAACCACGTTGCTTCTGTTTAGATTCCAAAAATATAGAAGAACTTGGAATAAAGTTGATTATGATGGATTATATGGATTACATTGGATTCTTGTTTCTTGCTTATATGGCTGTGCGCTTTGGGATTGGTGCACGAAGGTGTATCTACTATGTTTATATTTAGCAGTTGCCAGCAATGATCAGCCTTTTTTCTTGATCTGATGATAAATTAAACCCCATGAATGACATGGAAGAACATAAAAACCCAGAAACAATAGAACAACTTCTTTCAAATCCCCAGGTGACTTGTCAGAAATATTCAGAAGCCTGGACGCTTGAGCTTAATGCAAGTCCTTCTAAGATGGAGCCTTACAAAGAACCAGGAGTTGTAACAATTGAAGCTGAAAGAAAGAACATCTGTCATTTTGAAAATGTAATAGGAGGGAAACAAAACATCTGACAAGGTATAAACAGTGGAGGGATAATATTGGTCTCCGTATCTTTAATGAAATCAAGACTTTCCTTAAGTATTGTAACTAGGAAAATCTGCATTTTATTACAAGACTACATTTTCATATTACTCTCATATAAATCCCATTTAATACAGTGGGATAGGTATTAGGCATCTGTTTGCAATAAAATGTCTTGAACGTTGATACTCTGGACCAAGCAGCAGGTCCAAAATTGTCCTTTAACACTGTTACAGTCAAAATGGCCTGGAGGCCATGTCTCCTCTAGTGGAAAGAGCAGCAAAGGTTTTTGCAGCTTATTCTGCCACAACATAGGCATGTCCCTTCCGGCTAAAGTAGGGGAAGGTACAGGAGGCTTTTTTAGATACATTAACAAATGAGGAGAGGACATTTTTGAATAAGTAGACTTTAATTAACTTTATTTAAGGGCACACTCCACACAAAGTTGGATGAGAAGGAAAATAAGGTTACTCAGTATTAGTGGAAGCAGTCTTCCTGCGTCTGTTAAGCGAAAATAACACCCCTGGAAAGATACTATCTTCAGGTAAGTTTTGCAGTGATAGGGAGTCATTGTCAGTGCATTTAAATATTTGTCTTTAACCAGCTGCTGTATGCATCCAGTTATTCACTTATTGTATTTATCACATTTTGACTTGCTTCTTTTTCTTTTCTTCTCGTTTTTTTTCATTTATCTTAAAACGTGAACCCATTTTTTGCTATGTTTATATTAACCTGGTTATAAGGGTTATAGGGTTGACCCCAGTTATTGTTTAAGACTAGATCTGGGCATCTGATGAAGATGGTATGATCATTGTAAGCAACTAAATGCTCTTGCCACCATGGTATCTTTTACTGATCATCTTTGCCTAAGGGTACATTGCCTCTGTAGATAGGCCCTTCTGTTAATGTCTGATCTTAATTAGGATAGATGGTAATAAAGGAGTCCTGGGAATATGACTTAAATGGACAGTGCAAAGGCCCTATAATTCTGGCAAACTGTCTGAGAGAGTATATTTAAGAGTGTGACATCATTTTTTATTTTGATAAGAGTTATCTTGGACTCTTGAAGTTGTCAAAAATCATAGTTAGATTCTCCATAGAAACTTGGTAAAATAGAGCAGACAACAGAATCAAAGACATCAGAGATAAAATTGTAAACCCTGGTGTGCCAATGAAATTAAAGGAATAAATATGTAAATAGGAGTCCATAAGGTCTAGCTTCATTATCCAGTCTCCAGAAATAAGAACGTCCCAGAGATAAACAATGACCTCTATTCTGAAGCAATTGTTGCACTTGCCTGGGAATCAGAGTTGCAGACTGCTTTCAATGATAAGGAGTGGCAAGCCATTCTAAAATATCTCTCTAAAATTGCACGTAATGAGCGGTTTTAACTTATACACACATGCATACTACACAGGGCATATCTCACTTCATTGAAAACCTTTCCCTTCTGCCTCCCCAGAATGTCCCTGGTACCTTGTCACACCAGCTCACCTGACCCTGGTGACCCATATGCTTTGGAGCTGTACGAAGTTGCATTCTTTTTGAACTGGGAACCTATCCACAATTACTGAACTTATTGAAAGGCAAGTCCTGAATTCCCCAGGGATAGGCATTCGGGGCTTACACCCTCAGAGTGGGCCAAACTCACCAGTAAATCTTGCCTTCTGCTTGAGGGGGGAGCAATTAAAAGTCACTGGAAATCTTCTGCCCTCCCTCCTCAGTTGTGCTGGCATCGGGACCTACAACACTGGACACAGGCTGAAATCACCTCTCTGTGCAAGGAGGAAAAGCGTGGCCACTGCCGAACCCCAAATTCAATGCTGATCTTTGGGATGCTCTAGTCCAGTTCTTTTCGAATTTTGTTGTCCCTCCTTGACTAGATATTGCTTCTCAGCCGTTATTTCTCCCCCTACTCCTCAGTGGATGAACACTTTGTCCTAGCCTTTCTCACTTGCATTTTTAGATACAATTATTACCTCCAGTGTTGTTTAAAATGCTGTTACTAATGTTATTAGCATGTTGTTACACATTGAACTAATTCCCTGTCTTTTCTGGACTAGTCCTTACAATACTGGGATGCTCCATATCATGTCTCCTACCTCCATATTCTAGTTTACTAAACGGTTACTGTTTTAACAACATGTCTGAATGCCTTCTTGATTTCCATCTCAAATAACTGCGATGGTACTATTGTGGTTTGGTGACTTATAATTAGAATTTTCTTTGATCCACTATTGTATAACTGTATGTCACCATTGGTCATGTATCTGTGCTTGAACTAAAAGCAATAGAAATTGGTTTACAAAAAAAAAACAGATGGAACATTTATATCACATTTAGGGCCTAATTAGGATGTTGGTCGGAAAGTCTCTGACCAACATCCTTGGTTTGAATTCCGACCGCCATAACAGAATTACGGCGGTTGGAAGTCAAACCAGCAAGTCATTCCGGCTGGCTTCCGACGGGCTCATGGAGCCCGTCAGCCATTTGGAAACCAATTATAATCCTGTGCGGACGGCGTTTACGCCGTCGGGATTATAATGTCAGTTTCCAAAAGGCTTTCCATGTTGGGTTTCTTGACATAAAAAGCCTGTCGGAAAGCGACTTTGGGAGCCCCTAGCAGGGCCCCCCTCTCTCCCCGGCCTCTGGTTGGGGGCCGAGGGGGCACCTATGGTACACCCCTGTAAATTCCTGCAGCGTGCTGCAGGGACCATAAAGTGCCTGCCACACGCTTGCAGGGATTTACAGTGACTCCCATTTCTCAATGGGAGATTGTGCTGCGACCGGTTTCCAACAACCTCACAAGCTCCCATAGGAAAATGGGACTCTGTGACCGCACCATTTGCGGTTGTATCATAATTGCTGTTTCGAACCACCAACCCGAGGTCAGTCAGTCTCCAAACCCCAGGGATGCCGGTCGGAGGAAACTTCGACCGACATCCTAATTAGACCCTTAGAATGTTTCATCCAACACTGAGCAGTGCAAGCAAAAGTCACTACCCTATAGAGATATAAATAACTTTCACTGTGCAATCTGTTCTGTCTATTTAGTGTGGTAGGTATATTATGGTTTTGACAGAGCTCTGCATAATATTTTAGCTCTGTGTTGACAGTTAACTGCAGTACTTTTGTATGAACGGTGGCTACTATGACTATTATTTTTTTATTTTAATTTTATTACCATTTTATAACAATACCGCAACATACAAAACTTTCCAGTTCATAGTTGTACATTCAAGACAAAAACATAGCGTACCATGATGGATTCGGTGCATGGGCTCCCTCTCACCCAGGGATTTTCATCTCTGCATTTCTGGAGCTGCTCCACTGCACAGTCTATCAGACCTGTTCATGGTTGGTTACCGCTAAGCCACTCCCAGCAGATATGGAAGTAAGGCATGATATTATTGCTACAATTTTCTCACATCACCGCCTCTAGCATTCCTCTTGCCATCCCACCTCTCTCGTCATCCCTCCTCCTCCTGCTCTGTTAATCATGAGATGGGTCTTTATGGGTCTCCAAATGTGTTTGGGCTGAGCTGTTGGTGGCAGAAATTCAGCACACAGCTCAGTATGTCCATTGCAGTATACCAGCACCTTGGGGTGCCGGCCACAGGGCACAGGGATGAACTGCACTCCTCCTTTTCACAATGCAAGCATGCATTCCACTCGGAATGCATGCTTGCATTGTGAAGTATACGACTGCGACCGAACCCTGTTCGGGCGCATCATTCTTACAGGGTCATAACCGACGACAGCAGGTCGTCGGTTATGACTCCTGACCGATGTCGGATGGACCTGAGTCCGTCAGACATCGGAGTCGGCCCCTAAACGTTTATGCCATCACATGTCCAGGCTAGGTGCTAAAAATCTGCATTGTCATGAGTACATCTATCACATTTAGAATCTTTCCGCATATTTTTGTGGAGTATTTGGTATTAAGTATGCTCTATGCAGGTATTTGTTATGAATGATACGCAGTCTACTGCTTGAGTAAATAATGGCGGGTATTTTACAATAGAAAATTCCACATGTTCTTGGAGACAGAGAGCCCCACATCCCTCTCCCACTATGTTCTGGCAGAGAGTGCAGTACAGATACTCTCTTCCAAGGCTGCTTCATACAGTACAGAGATTAGCTGTGTAGTAGAGGTTTTACAGAGTGGGACTGTTTGTGGGTTCACACCCGGTCAGGGGTTGTTGACCCAACAGCCTGTCTCAGCCTATAGAGTAGGAATAGATATGAGGGGGTCACCACGTATCCCCAATAAAGTGTATGAGGGAAATACATTGTAATTGTGTTTATGTAGCCCATACTACCCCTGACGAGGCTTCGAAGCGCTTCTCGGCGAGTAGCATGTTGCTGAATTTTTGTACTAATTCCCACAAGTACTAAGGTCCCTTCTTGTCAGTTGGGAGATCACATTTAGGTTCCTGTGTGAGCGGCAATAGCGGGCGCTAGAATAGAGTTAGTTAAGCAAGTATAGCATCTCTTTACCAACCCATTTACCAATTTCATTCTAGGTCCTAAAGGTGCAGTCCACTGTGGACACTAGAGGGCATATCTTCAAGGACATTGCCCCACCGGAACATAATTTTTCGTGCGTTCTGGCTCTCTGGCATCCCCACTACTATAAATATCATATCAACATTCCTGATGAAGACCTTGTCTAGCAATTCAATTCAATTTCATACAATCTTTAAAGGAGGATAGGATGTTCTTAGATATCCCTGCCAAGATTATTACAATTTGGGTCTCATAAGCATGAAGCACAAAGATATAACAAAGCGACACTACAGATATCATGTAGATGTTAAATACAATCAGGGTAGATTATAACCACTGTGACAATCTGCAATACAAGATGTAGAAGGCTGAATTCAATAGGATATTTTGGAAACCCATATGTCCTTCATTAGTAGAGGTCTTAATAATAACTTTGTAAAATTATTTACCACTGTGACTTTTGCTATGTATTATTGAGTGATGACACAGAGTTGCTCTACAATTGTTATGTAGTTTCTACCAAGCCGAGGACCTGCTCATTGTTCAGACAACATAAACTAAGGACTTGGTGTCAAGACTGATTCCAGACACCCCGCCAGACATGTTGGCCTATACAACAGCTAGCTCACAGTTCCATCATAATAATCCCCCCTAACATACCAGGGAGCAAATGGTTTCTGGCAACCACTGAACATGACAACCCTGATTCCTCCGGGATCGTGGAAACAGAACCTTTCATTCAGTCACTCTTTGTAGGAGAGTAGGATCTGCAACTATGTTGCCCCCACTTTTTTTCTGATGTTAACACTGGTTTCTGGCTATAGTCTGGCTGGGTCCCTGCTAATCAGGGCCCCAGTCTCTCTGTGCTCGCTAAACAACTGGGTGTGCATATTAGATGCACTAGTGATTGGATACTGTGGTACCTTATGAGCCCCTAGTATATGGTACCTTAGGTACCAAGGGCATAGGTACTTCACAGGCCTACCAGAGGCTGAAACATGTATTATGCCACCCCTGGGAAGCAGACTAAATCTGACACCAAAGGCCTGCTACTGCAGCCTGGGTGAGGTGGTGTTAGCACTCCTCACTGAGATATAGGTCACCTATATCTCACCTTACACACACATATAAGCCTATCAGTCACCCCTAAGGCAGGCCCTATCAATCCTGAGGGCAGGGTGCTTGGTTTACATGTGAGGGGGTGCCTCTTCCTGAGCAGGGCCCCTCTGCAGCCCTCAGAGTCTATTCTCTGTAGCTGTTTGTGGATGCAGTTAAACCATATACTCTTAAGTGCATTATAACCTCGCGGTAAATGCTAACTCTGGGATGACTGCATCAAAACATGTCGTGTTTGATGTCAAACGCTTTGGAATCATACCCCCACACCAGTAACTGGTGTGGAAGTATGATCCCACCCTTCTAGAGGGGTAGACATATACCTACTGTGGAAACACAGTAGAATCCTGAAAGAGCCCTGACATCACAAAATGGATGCACCAGCAAAGACACAGGGCTGCCCTCCTGCTGCTGACCGAAACTCACAGTGGAGGAGGCCCAACAATAGGCATCCTGTCACAGGGAGGTGTCACCACCTTCCAGAAAGGATTTAGTGTATTGGGGCTGGGTGGGTGCACTCCTAGAGGGCTTTGAAGTCCTGCACTGGGGAAGCAGTAGGCTCCTCTGTGCATATGCCAGCTCAAACCGGTTCAGGGGCTTTGTGCCCCTGCTCTGGCGTGAAATTGGACAAAGGGAAGTGGGTGTAACCACCCACTCCCCTGACCCTCCCGAAGTACCCTAGAACTTTAAAATTCCAACCGCGACTGGCTCCATTGAAGTCTATTGGGCTCCGCGGCTGTGTTCTCACACTGCATGCGTCTCCCGTGGGTCCTTTACTTACCTGCCTTGGGTGGATTAGTGAGGCCCCAGCGCTTCTGAAGACCTTGAGCCTTCTCCCTTCTCAAGTCGGTCTTCTTATACCTCTTTTTTAGTATATGGTCTGGAACGCCCCTAGGGCCCCAGCCATATAAGTGCTTAATTTGTTGTGAAACATTGATTTGTGCATATGTTCCTGACTTCTAATCTCATAAAGAGATTAGTAGAGTGTGTCTAGAAATAAATACATATATATTTTATATATATACCTGTGTGGTGTCCTTTCATTTGGTAATTCAAGAGATTATAAGGTAAAACAAGCTGCTTTACATTGCTGAGAGACTTAGCCTGAAGGCTGCTCTCCACAGCTACCACTAGGATAGCTTTCTTTATAAGGTTGTCTTAAACCTATCTACCATAAGAGTCGAATTGGACTGGTGCAAGGTGGCCACTTTAACTAGTGACCAGCATATGCCAGGCCAACTTCTCACATTGGTGGGCAGCGTGTGGGTTTCCAGCTTGCCATTGTTTTACCAGAAAATCTCTATTTGAACTACTAACTGAAAACCACTAAAGGTACTCAAGGTACATATAAAGTCAAGCTTAGTATCAACAAGTTCAACTGAACTTAGAGCTGTTTGTGAAGGGATAGCACACCCTTGCTACAGCTCAAGCTAGGATCAGTAGGCCACAAACTAGTGTAGGTAGTGCAACACTGCACAACACTAGAATGTACTCAAGGGCTGGAGCCAGTGGGTCCACCCAACCTCAGTATAAGGACATGACTTTCTTTGACCTGAAAGCCATGTGTGCTGCAAGGCACCTGAGGATAGGACAGAGTCCCTCCACACTAGACCTGATATATCTGTTAACAACAGATGATCTTAGATTAGCTCTAGGAGCTAATAGGTCTGAATCAGGGAGTGGGTCAATCATAGTCTCTGGGTCAGATGATGAAAATCAAGATGACCTGGACTCTGTGGTTGAAGGGCCAGATCCACAAGGATCTGAAAAGGACAGAGGAATTCTCCCCAAGAGAACTGACAGAGTGGAGGAGAGGCCTAGGTCCCTTTCTAGGGAGTCTGACCACTAATATCACTCTGGCAGGGAATCTGTCCACCAGAGGAACATACACCTTACTAGAAGGGAGACCTCCTCTGACAGAATGTACAAACTGCTGCAGTATGAGGAAGCAAGATTTGCCCTTAAGGCCAAGCAGTTGGCATTAGACAAAGAAGCCTTTGAGCTCCAGAGAGCTTCTGGAAGAGAGGGTTTAGAAACCCCTGGTGGCAGCAACAGTGTCCCTAGAGTCAGAGATTACATTCCAGACCATAGGAACCTGTCCAAGGTTGTTCCTCCCTACCAGAGTGGGGATGATATCCACAAATGGATAACTGCTGTGGGATGTCTGGTAGCTAACGATCAGTGTGGTTTTATTGCAGGCAGGCATCTCCATTCAAATACAAAGTTTGTATTGGAGGCACTGGATTTTTTTTAAATCAAATAAAGTGAAGGCTCAAATCTTGCTTTTAGATGCGGAGAAGGCCTTCGATCTAGTGTCATGGGACTGCCTTTTTGTTATTTTGCACAGTTTTATTTTCCCGGAGGTTTTTATCATTATTTTAAAACATTTATATATGAATTCTAGGGCACAGATTATCATCAATAATTCTAATATCGGGACATGTCTGGTCACTAGAGGCACGCGACAGGGATGTCCCCTGTCGCCAATTCTATGCGCGTTATTTATCGAACCTTTGGCGATTGCGATTAGGAATATACGGACCGAAACAGTCCCAGTAGCAGGCATGACTAATATAAAATTATACGCCAATGACATTGCCCTTTTTTTAATATTCTCGGTTTTCCAAAAACTAGGGGGTTATAAAATTAATGTTAACAAGACGGAAATTATTCTAGTAAACTGCACTGTAGACACTTTAGTACCAGAATTTAGGCAAATATATAACCCATCCCCAAAGAGGTATTTGGGAATATTCATATCAGACAATCTGGAAGATCTGTTTTCATGGAACTTTTCACCTCTGTTAAAAAAGGTTGGGTCTCTTTTAGAGCGTTGGAATTTATTACCCCTGTCTTTAATGGGGCGAGCAGCACTAATACGAATGTCGGTTCTAGCTCTTTTTAATTTTTTATTCGATGCTGTACCTTGTGTAACTCAGGTCTCTTTTTTTTTTAAAAGTGGATGCCCTGATTTCCTCTTTTCTCTGGGCCCAAAAATCTCCGAGGCTTGCATGCAACACTTTATACCTTCCTTCTGTTCAAGGAGGGTTGTCCCTTCCAAATATTAGAGAATATTAATTTGCATCCTTTGCACATCACAGTTTTAGGTTTTTTTTCTCCGACACTAACGAGGCAGACAATTTTTTTATGAAGAAGATGCTGTCAGAAGTAAAAATAACCGACCCGATTAGAACTACGAAAGATCCAAAGAAAGTTTGTTACAAATCGCTCCAGTGGATTTTCAAACAGAAAATTCAGTTTTTGAAATTTTACTCTATTCCTAGAATAAGTAATACAATGGATTTGAACAACTTCAATTTGGGAGAAGAGGGAGGTATGGACAGTAAAACAATAAATCTCTGGAAAGAAAATGGCTTTGTAAAGATTGAAGACTTCCTTACTGGAAATAGGTGGAAGTCATGGGATGAAATCTCCAGACAGATACACCTCTCTTATTCCACCTTGAATTGGTATTTCTGTATGCTAAATACAAGGCTTAAAGAGTTGGATATAGGAAATCTATACCACAAAGAAATTATCTCGACAGCTTTGAATAATGAAATTCAAAAAAAGATGAGTATTTGGATCAAATTATTAAAAGAGGACAAAGGGCTGGAATCCTCCAGTAGGATCATTGAGAGGTGGAAGAAGAGGGAAAATATTGAAATCAACCAGTATGTATGGGATAAAATAAATACATTTAATAAAACAATCTTTCGCGGCGCTAATTTTAGACGCATGCAATTTTATAATAAATGGTTGATCTATAGAACTCCCTCCTATCTCCACAGTATCTTCCCCCTAGTTGCTGATAAATGTTTCCGGTGTGAGGAGAAAGGGAACTGGAAACATATTGTCTGGGAATGTCTTAAAATTCAGCCATTCTGGAAGGAAATTGAAAAATACCTCTCCCTGGAGCTTAAAGCCACTATAATGTTTGACGATTTAATTCCTGTACTAGGCTGCTCTACGAGCCACACTCCATATGATGAGTCCCTTTTCATAGCCTCCCTAATAGCTAAATCCCTTATTTTGCAGTCCTGGAAAACCGATAAAGTACCAACCTTTCAAGTTTGGAAGGCAAAACTACTATGAATCCAGGGCAGGGAAAGGAAATATGCACTGAGATCAGGGGCACTTAAGAAATATGAGAAGTTTTGGAGTGTGTTCGAAACCTAGTCTTTTTTATCATATTTTCTGACACCATTTATTCTTAATTATATCATCTTAACTAACAGTCTGCTAGATTGTTTCTTCTTATGCACTTTGCACTTTACAATTAAGTTCTGAATAGTTGAAACTTTATTATGCTTTTTATTTTTATACTTTGCACTTCATAATTAAGGTCCGAATTGATGCAATTTGAAAATGTTTTTGCACCAACGTGCCCTGTACCGTATTAATTTTATTATAAATGTGTTCTGTATTATTGATTTTGTCTTTATGAACTCTCAATAAAAAGAATAATTTAAAAAATGGATAACTGCAATGGAAAGAGCCTGTAGAGTGCAACAGGTCCCCCAGAAACAGTGGGCAGCAATCTTGTGGCTCTCCTTTTCTGATAAAGGTAGAGACAAACTCCTCACTGTTAGAGAAGAGGATGCTGATGATTATGAAGTCCTGAAGAGTGCATTAATAGATGGGTTTGGCTTAACCACTGAACAGTACAGGTTGAAGTTCAGGGATACCCAGAAAGCACAGACTCAGGACTGGACAGACTTTGTAGATTGTGTAACCAAGGCTCTGGAGGGTTGGCTGGTTGGTAGTAGAGTTACTGATTTTAAGGGATTGTATAATCTTATGATGAGAGAACAGATCCTTAATAATTGCCAGAACCAGTTGTTGCATCAGTACCTGGTAGACTCTGATCTGACCTCTCCCCAAGAATTGGGAAAGAAGGCAGACAAATTGGGCAGAACCAGGGTGAGGCAGAAAACCCAGAACCAAGGGGGTGACACTAAGAAGCAGGATTCTAAGGGCTCTGAGAAAGGTGGGGATAAGTCAAAAGACCAGAAGTCTTCACAAGGGCCCCAAAAATCTGCATCTGGTGGGGAGTCACAATCCAACAAGGGAAAAGGCCAAAAGAAACCCTGGTGCAAATTCTGTAAACAGAAAGGGCACCGGACTTCTGACTGTAACAAGTCCAAAGACCAAACCACCACCACTCCTGCCCCTAAGGCAACTGTCCCCCCTAGTTCAGCAAGTGGTGGAGGTGGCAATCAGAATAAGGGTGTAGTAGGGTTGACCCTGGGTTCTGAAGTGGACTCTGGCCTAGTCAGAGTACCCACTCAGGCATTGCTGATTTGTGATGGGGACATTGATATGTCCTTCCTAGTGAGCCCCAGTAATCTGGGCAAATACAAACAGCATCCTGTAATAAATGGCAAACAGGTTTTGGCATTTAAGGACACAGGTGCTAGTGTCACCATGGTGGCAGAGGATCTTGTGAACCCTGGACAGATCATCCTGGGTGAAATGTACCAGGTTACCAATGCAAGCAATGTCAGGACCAACCATAGTCTGACAGTTGTGAATTTCTCCTGGGGAGGGATAACTGGCCTTAAGAAGGTTGTAGTCAGTGCAAACCTCCCTGTCGAATGTCTATTTGGCAATGATCTAGAGACTTCAGCCTGGTCTGAAGTAGAGTTATGGACTCATGCTGAGATGTTGGGCATACCTGCAGAGGTATTTGCTGTGACCAGGTCACAGGCCAAAATGCATAACACTGAACAAGCTCTGTATCCTGAAAGTATGGACCAGGTGCTACCCAAGAGGAGGAGCAGTAGGGTTAAGGCAGTGCCTTCCCTTCTGTCTCAGATCACAAATTCCCCTCCTGAGGGAGGAGAAGCAAATCCTGAAGAAGGAACTGCCCCAGAGGGACTTGAGCCTGATCAGGTTGAGTTCTTGGGGGCAGGTGGCCCTTCCAGCGAAGATCTGAGAAAAGAGCAACAGTGTTGCCCCTCTCTTGAACCCCTCAGACAGCAGGCTGCTGCTGAGGCTGCTGGGAGTGCTATTGGGTCCCATAAAGTTAATTGGGATGAGGGGCTCCTATATTCTGAGGCTAGAGATCCTACCCCTGGAGCCACCAGGAGGTTGGTAATACCTCAGAAGTTTAGGGGGTTCCTCTTGACCCTAGCACATGACATCCCTTTAGCAGGACACTTGGGCCAAAACAAGACCTGGGATAGGCTTGTTCCACATTTTCATTGGCCACATATGTCAGAGGACACCAAGGAGTTTTGTCGCTCCTGTGTCACTTGCCAAGCCAGTGGCAAGTCAGGTGGCACAACAAAGGCCCTCCTGATACGGGGGACCTCTGGGATGGGAGCCGATGGGAGGGTGGTGGTGGTGGCGGGAACAACCTCGCTAGCTGGGGTTTTGTCGCTGCTGACACCCGCCTCCTCAAGGGAGTCATCCTCAGAGCTGCTGTGGCCCTCAGCTGGGGGTGATGGGGCTGATGACTCCTCTGTGTGGCTCCACTCGCCCTCCATGCCACTGGGTCCACCCGACTCCTCTCCTTCTGTCCCTGTCAGGCTCTGTGGCTCCTCCTGGTCCGTGGAGCTGTCCCCTCCTGTGGCTGTGGATGTATCTGGATAGGAATAGCAAGTAAGAGAACAACATCAGTCACATGCACCGACTGCACACACCACAGTGAGTACGTCACATCACAGGGCAAGCCCTGGCATCATCAGCTGAACACAGCTCAAAGTGCCAACACTGTTTAGAATAAGACAATTGTCATTCTCAACATCAACCATGACTTTCACACATATGTCCGTTGCATGTTGGATGCTAACACCCCAATGTGCCAACATGCACCACCCACACATTAGTTGTACATGCAAGTGAACATGTAAGAGTATATCACTATACACACAGCACATCTCTTGCTACTGACTCAGTACAGGTGTCCGGATGAATGGGATGGGCAGACTCATTTCACATGCTTGTGATGCATGCCAGCAACACACACTATGATGTACCCATGTCCTGATGGGCAATGCCACAATGGGGTGCATGGTGCACACTTGAACACAATGCAGGATCACTCATAACAAGTTCAATGCCATGTCACTGGGATGCCCTGAAGGTCAGTCAACACTGTCTCCTGTCACAGGGACAGGGCATCCAGACAACAACAATATGCACTGACTCACAATCCTAGCTCAGGGGCTAACTCTGCACATGACCGGTGCACTTGCCCATCCCATGCAAACAACATATCCAGGACCCAGAAGACCCCACATCATGCAAATAATGTAATGAGTCTCTGCAAACACAAATCCCTGTACACTAACACATCACAGTCTGCCATGCATGTAACCCAGCTGCATGAAGGACACAGTTGCATACACCATTGTGCGCTGTCAGATGATCACACACCTATATGTCACACAGGTCTTGTCTCTCACAGTCACATCTCAGATGTCATGCTGACCCTCTGAGTCATGGCCACCCCAGTTGTACATAACAACGAACCACACCCTAATGACACAGATGCAGACACCTGAGGGCACATGTCACTAAGCACAACCTGCAATTTCATACACAGGAGTGGGATTACAGAGTGTTTCTAAATGCTCTTGAGGAGCCATGACTGGCCAGGTCTACATGAAACAGTGTTTGGCCCTGGACAGTAGTCAGGTGGCTAAGCAAGTGTGACATACTTGATATACATACTCCTGAGGCCCCAAAACTGGAGTCCCCTGCTGCATGGGTTTGTTTGGAATACCCCAGCCACAAGTTGACGAGTCAGACCAGCAATTGGTACACATCTCAAGGGCACACACAGATCACATGTCAGATCTCAGGCATTGTGTAAACAATTGACCCACCCATGTAACACACAACAGACTCACGGTAACAGATGCTGACAGGTAGCTGAAGCATAGCTGACTGCAGGGACACAGTGCCCTAGTGACGCAAGCTACAGACTGTAGGGGCCACACCTGTGGAACAGATGAGGAGGGTGCATCACACAATTGAGGGACCTGAGTATTTTACTACAAGACCTACGTAATGTGGAAGTGTGACCAGGCCAAAAGACTGCTATTAGCATGTCAGACATAGTACACAGATTAGGCATCGACTAACCCCCTTCCTGCTGCTGTCTGGCCTTCAGCTGCCTATCCAGGTCCGGAAAGACCACCGCCAGTATCCGGAGCATGTGGGGAGTCAGGGTCCGGTGTCCACATCTCCTGCGTGGAGGTGACAGCTTCAGCTGGACTCTAGATATCCTCCGGGTCCAGCCCCGAAGGTCCTGCCACCTCTTCTGGAAGTTGTGGATCCGGCGCTTGTAGACCCCCACAGAACGAACAGCCCGGGCGATGGTCGGCCAGATCTCCTGCTTCTGGTGGGCATCAACCTGTGAGGATGACAAAGTGAAAAGTACATTGACACACATGCCCCAGATTTGTGCAGCACACATTTGGATATGCATGTCATCATCACAAAGGGAAATGAATTACACAGGTAGTGCAACCATAGGGAAGGAAAAATCACCTACATGTCTGACATGTTAACAATGTATAGTTTAAGCTTGCAATAATGCACTTTAGCAGCAGGAAACCTATTCATTACATGTACCCACACACTTTGGGGGATGAAAGTAGTCAGTGAGAATGCTTGCCACTGGTGTACACACTGCTAGTACCGCTAGTCAGACAACATGCATAATTAGGAAGTCAGTGGACTGCACACTCACCTGCTCTCCTGGTTTTCCATAGAGCTTGCTGTACTGTGGAAGGAGCCTGTCCAGCAGGGCCTGGTTCTCCTCCTCAGTGAAGGCTGGGGCCCTCTCCAGAGTACGTGCCATAGCAGGAGCCAGAGGATGCAGAGACAGCAGCAGTGGTAGCAAGGATGTGGTCCAGTAGCATGTAGTGCAGGCAAGTGAGCTCCCTGGGGGGCAGCCAGCCTTATATCTGTGCTGCAGAGGCAGACTCTGTGCCATGTGTCCCAAGTGATAGGTCCAACATGGTTGTATTCTATGAATCTGGCCAATCCATTTAAAAGTATGACTCGTACACGCCTTCCGCATCGTTTACATTTTCACCTTCATGGAACACTTGAAATTGCAACATTGTTGTAGGCATCCAACTGAATTTCCAGTGCACAACTCGTACAATTTTTAAATCCGCATCCGTCTCCATGACAGTCCGGAGCCAATGGGTGCACCCGGTTCGTTCAACTGACTGTACAACGCGTATTTTGAATATACACATGCACCCGTCTCCATACGATTCAATGGCTAAGGCATACGCCTGTCTCGGGCCATGCCTGTCCGACGCGTATGCATGATAGTCACCCGCGTCGGACCTCATTGCATTCAATGACAAAGCGTACGCACGGCTCGGACATGACCCGTGCAATGCGTACGCATTGTCACCTGTGTCGGACCTCATTGCATTCAATGACAAAGCGTACGCACGGCTCGGACATGACCCGTGCAATGCGTACGCAGTGTCACCCGCGTCGGACCTCATTGCATTCAATGACAAAGCGTACGCACGGCTCGGACATGACCCGTGCAATGCGTACATATTGTCACCCACGTCGGACCTCATTGCATTCAATGAGCGTACGCACGGCTCGGACATGACCCGTGCAAAGCGTACACAGTGTCACCCGCGTCGGACCTCATTAGTGTGCCAATTATACGGATGCAACACACATTACTGGCCAGGGACACCTGTGCACACCTACCACACTACAGCATTGGCCACACAGTGTCCCATGGCATGTAAGGCTGCATTCCCTGGGTGTTTGGGGGGCCACATCTGTTTTTTGGCTGGCACTTTGTGCAGCCACTCCCAGGCTGTGCATGTGTACATGGGGGCAGAATCCTTTGTGTGTTGTGCACATTACCACTGTGATGTGCAATTGGACAGTAATGGGCATGAGTCATGGCCGCAGTGTCAGGTTGGATAGGTTTAGGACAGGTCACATACACCCTGAGTCCTGGGGGTGATGGTATGTACGTCACAGTGAGACCTGTACCCACAATACTGATGTGCACCCACAGTCTGTGTGCATGTTGTGTCTCAGATGTGTCTGATCAAATGTTCCCAATGGGTGACAGTCTCCACATCCATGTGGTATATGCCTCAACCTTGATGGGGAGTGTGTCTAAGAGACGTACATGTAGGGCCAGTAGGAACAACAGTGGCCACTACCTGTGGGACTTAGGTTTGCCTTGTGGAGTGTACGTGCTACGCCATGTCCATTGCTGTGTTGATGTGGCAATACAGGGAGCCTGGGTTTATGCATGGCAAAGATCTGTGATGTCTGGTAGACATGAGGCCTCAATTGTCACTGTGGTGTGTGTTTGGAACGTAGCAGCAGCACATAGGTTGGATGACACAGCAGATGATTGGCCATTGCACTACATGGGACTCATGTGGACATGTGGAATTGAGATGTGAGGTGGTGGTCTTGTAGGTGACATATGTGTCCATGACCAACAGCACACACCTCAGTACATTCTGTAATGTCATGAACTAGCATGTGATATTGATCGTGGTCATGGCCACATGGGTGGATGAACTGACAATTTACCTTTGTGCATCTCTGTACTGCAGGGCACCAGCTGTCCATCGGCCGTTCCCAGACCTTGCAACCATGCAGGAACGCGACTGCATCAGACGGTACCACTTCACCAGGCCACTGATTGCGCAGTTGGCGGAGCAGTTGGCGCCACATCTGCTACCTGATCGGACATACCCTACAGCACTGACCCCAGAGGTGAAGGTGATGGCAGCCCTGCACTTCTTTGCTACTGCTACCTTCCAGTACACTGTGGCTACTGCTGGTGGGATGTCGCAAACGATGTTTAGTCGGGTGCTACGAGATGTCTTGGAGGGGATGTTGCAATTCCTCAACCTGTATATCAGGGTCCCGAGCCCAGCTGAACTCCCTGAAATAAAGGATGCCTTTTAAACACTGGGGAGGATGCCGAACGTCATCGGATCAATTGATGGGACGGACACATGTTGCCCTGATACCACCACAGGCACATGAGTAGGCATACCGTAACAGGAAGCACTACCATTCGATCAATGCTCTGGTGGTCTGTCTTGCTGACATGTCGATCACACATGTGTGTGCACGGTTACCTGCTCTGCGCACGATGCCTACATTATGAGGAGTAGTCGCATTGCAACGCTGATGTCACAGATGCCAGCTCAGCATGCCTGACTTGTCGGTGTGTACTGACTGTTTCTCATTGTGTGTATTTGTCAATGTTGTATTCCGCACTCCTACAAAACTCAGCTACTTGTTCATTTTTGTGTGTATAGGCGACTCCGGATACCCCAACATGCCGTGGTTGCTGACACCCCTCAGGAACCCCTGTGACACCAGCCGAGCTGCGCTACAATGTGGCACATGGTCAGAGCAGGAGGGTGATTGAGCGGACATTCGGCCTCCTGAAAAGCCGCTTTCGCTGCCTGGACAAGACCGGAGGAGCCCTCCCATATGAGCCTGCAAAGGTGTGCAAAATAATCCTTGTCTGCTGCATGCTACACAACATGGCGGTGCGGAAGGAGGTGCCTCTCATCCAGGATGACAATGACGATGACCAACGTCCGGCACCTGTGGAGGATCCCGGCCTGGGCCAAGATGCCAGTGATGATGAAGATGATGGTGACGTCCGCTCACAGCTCATCAACAACTTCTTCACCTGAATGTGAGTTTCCAGGGTTGTTATGTGAATGTATGGAGGTAGCCTGGAATGTGTTGTGCCAGCTCTGTTGCTGTCTGAGTGTGTCTGTGTGCCACTTGACTGGATGCGTGCTGTGATGTGTCCATTCGGGTGGTGTGTACTCCACAATAGGGTAGTACTGCTAACTAGTGTTTGTGTAGGTATCTTGCAACAGGATGGTGGGTGCTGTACATTGGTTTGGGAATCCAAAGTTCACATTGGATTTGGAAGTGCTGGTAGATGAAATGTCCAGAGTAAAGTCCACAGTCATCTGATACATTGGCCCAACATGAGCCCTCCATGTCATGTGGGCGAGTTGTGTGCGATTGGACAAGGTGAACGGGTTGCGCACAAAGGAAATTGTCCAGAACAGGTTTAGAGGCCCTGGGGGATGTGCTGGGACATCTGCCTCTCACATGTCCTTCTTCGGACGACCCCTCTTCTTCCGGGGGGGGGGGGCTCTGCGGTGCAGGGGACTCTCCGCCAGAGTCCTCCTCCCTCCCTGTGGCGCTGGCAGATGGTGTTGCGACAGATGTTGTGGGCACACAGGTTGGTGTTGATCTGGCGGAGGCATTGTAGTATGTCCCGATGCACCGCAGTAATGTCATCCCACTTGGCCTCCATGCGGGCATGGTGGGCAATCTGCTCGTGTTGCATGTCCTTGAGGATCCCCACTACCTGGCCAAATCCTCCGGTGAAATCCTGGTACGCATCTAAGATGTGTGCCAGGTGGGGGTCATCATGCAGTCCAAACCCCTCTGCAAGGCGCGCTCTGTGTCTCCCACCCCTCCCAGCACCCTTCTCCACACGGGCAGGACCAGCGGCGGGACGCACAGGTGACACTAGGACCCCTTGGGTGGTGTTGCTGGTGGTGTTTGCTGTAGCTTCCGGGGGGTTCTATGTCCCTGTGCTGTGGGTGTTGATTGGCCTTGGTCTGTCCGTGTTGGGGGGGTGCCCTGTCGGTGTCCAGATGCTGGAGGCGTGGGTACAGGGGGGGCAGATGTTGATGCTGCTGGTGCTGCATGATGGCTCACACCGGATGGGCCAGGTTGGTCGTCGTCATCCGAAGAGGACAGTGAGAGAGTCAGACCAAAGAGCTCAGTGTCCACCAGAGTCTGGGACTGGGTATCCTCATCATTTGGTGCTGGGTGCCCAGCACCACCTGTGTTTGGAAGAGACACACAATGTCATTTATGTTTCTACATGCATAGTTGGTTCCCAAACATGACTTTTTCTACTTTTCGAACAGATGCCTGCCTGTACACTGCTTTTTCCCAGCTTGTCACTGACAGACTTTGATATTGTTGTTGGCCATTTCCCAGCATGGCCTTGAGCTCCCCACAACAGAGCCCAGTGTCAGACATCTTGTCAGTCCCTTCCCACTCCCTGTGAGGCAAGTTTGGTTCAGTTTGATCTTGCTGGGCCATGTGGGTGGGTGTAGGTTGTCTGTGACTGCGAGTCCCATCATACTCTTGGCTACACCCCCATTCCCAGCATGCACATACTTCCTCCCTCTTGACTCTGCTTCCCTGTGAGGGGGTGTGACAGCAATGGCAAGATGGCTGACTGCGAAGTCCTGATGTTTGTTGTTGGCCATTTCCCAGCATGGCCTTGAGCTCCCCACAACAGAGCCCAGTGTCAGACATCTTATCAGTCCCTTCCCACTCCCTGTGAGGCAAGTATGGTTCAGTTTGATCTTGCTGGGCCATGTGGGTGGGTGTAGGTTGTCTGTGACTGCGAGTCCCATCATACTCTTGGCTACACCCCCCTTCCCAGCATGCAAATACTTCCTCCCTCTTGACTCTGCTTCCCTGTGAGGGGGTGTGACAGCAATGGCAAGATGGCTGACTGTGAAATCCTGGTGTTTGTTTGGCTACAAGTCCAAAGAGAGCCCCTGTGCTTCACACAGCAGCACCCATTACGGGGTATCTTTTGCTGATATTTCAATGAGGTGTGGGTCAATGTATTATACCCGGTGAGTTGTGTGGCGTTTGTGTTGAGGGGGGGTGTCTCCCCATGCCGATAAGTATGGTCAGGGCTGTCAGTCCTCCTTCCCATCATAAAACGTGCTTCCATTGTAGGGCGTGCAAGGTGTCTTTCAGGATGTCAGTCAGTGGCGTCCTGCTTCTGATTTGCACACAAGCCCTAGAAGGGCCTTGTGCTCCCCACAGCAGGAGGAGTGTCAGCCATCTTGTCAGTCATTTTCTTCTCCCTGTGATGTGGGCATGTTTCAGGGAGGTCTTGATGGGTCAATCAGGAGGGGGAGCATTATCTGTGACTACAGGCCCCATCATGCTTTTGGCTACACTCACTTCACCTGCATCCCCACTATTCCTTCCTGACAGTCAGCTGCACTGTGAGGTGGTGTGTTTGTGGTGGCAAACTGTCTGGCAAGGTCTATTTGGCTTTGTGCCACTGGCTTGCTCTATTTGTTTCAGGACATGCCATACCTTTCACAGACACAGCACCGTGCCCACAGGCGTACCTTGGGCCTACCCTAGGGGTAACTCACATGTAAGAAATGTGAAGGTTAGGGCCTGGCAAGTGAGTTTGAACTGCAACCAGGCACTGCAATGGCAGGCCTGAGACCCCTTTGCAAGGCTGCTTGTGTGGGTGGCACAATCTGTGCTGCAAGCCCACTAGCAGCATTTGGTTTACAGGCCTGGGCACACATAGTGCACAGTACAAGGGACTTAGCAGTAAATCAAATAAGCCAATTGTGAACACACTAATCCATAACAACAATTTACAGATGGAGCACTTGCACTTTGGCACTGACAGGAGTGGTAAGGTTCCCAGAGTCCTAAAAACAACAAAAACAGGCTCAAAAACAGGAGGCCAAAAAGCAAATCGTCTGTGGAGAAACCCACTGAAAAAGCCAGGTCTAACATAACCCCCTTCCAGCCTAAAGCCAGGGCAGACTAATTAATCCCTTGATGGACTTCCCTGCTTGGGGCAAATAACCTACTGTTGGACCCGGCCTCGTAGCATGGCTCTACTTGTCCCCGCACCACCTAACCTGGTACCTGCAGCCCCGAGCCCACGGCCTAGCCGATCCTTTTCACCAGAACACACGCACCCGACCCGGACATCCTCGTCCATGGCCTCTCCCCCTTCGGCCACCCCGGGCCCGCGTGCCCACTTCGTGCACCAAGATGGCCGCCCGGCCCCAGCGCGACCCGGGCCTAGCGGCGCCACTCCGGCTGGAGGACACCACGCTTGCCAGGGGATGAGAGAGGGAGGAGCAGTTCTATCGCACCTCTGAACTCCCCTGGGACGATGAGTTTCGATCGGCCCTCCGGCCTCCCTGAGAGCTGACTCCACGCCTGCTGGGTGTCTGGGACTCCTCCCGACCCGGCCCTGAAAGGATCAAAAGACAATGGCAGGAAACCCCGACAAGCGACCCCCAGGTGACAAGACCCCTGCCTGCACAGACTCCGGACATCAAAGAGGGGTCGACCTATAACAAGGGGTGCTCTGAGACTGTCCGGCAGATTCGACGCTGGAACAACGAGAGCCTGCTGATGCGGTCGCGGCTTCTGGAACTTAGAACCACCTGAGCCCTGCTGAGTGACTCGCGGCTCCCTGAAGATCGTAAGACCTCCGAACTGTACCTGAGCCCTGCTGAGTGACTCGCGGCTCCCTGAAGATCGTAAGACCTCCGAACTTGTACCTGAGCCCTGCTGAGTGACTCGCGGCTCCCCGAAGATCGTAAGACCTCCGAACTTGTACTTGAGCCCTGCTGAGTGACTCGCGGCTCCCTGAAGATCGTAAGACCTCCGAACTGTACCTGAGCCCGCTGAGTGACTCGCGGCTTCCACCGACTCCACTGGTCCCGCCGGACCCCAACAACAACAAGCCTACCCCCCAGCTCGAGGATTGTGAGCTGTGCGCCGGGTACGTCCTCACCTTGAACCTTTTACCAGAGACTGTCCCGCTACCCCCTATCCCTTCCGAGACTCATTGAGCCCGCGCTCTCCTTGTACATATTTGCAGTGCTAACCTGTTTGATAGAGTGATTCCTAAGAACGCACGGTGTGGTGTTTCTGTGTCGTGTGGTACCAGAAGTACGATCCTCGGTACGGGATTCCTCCTCCTGAGGAGTCTCCCGCCAGTGCCCGGCTACGATACTTTGAGGGTGGGTCCCAGGGTAGCCAGGACCCCCTTTCCGGGCTCCTCTGAGGTCGCCATCTAACATTGGTGGCAAGCGACGGGATTCGGGCCCATCACCTGAAGATCGTACCGTGAACGACGGACGCGCTACCGACAAAGATGGCAGAAGGAAACGTCATGATCCCCGCAGAAACCAACGCCAACAGGGTGTTCCAGGTGGAACAACTAGAAGAATACACGCACAAAGAACTAAAGCAATTCTGCAAAGAACTTAAAATCGCTACCACCGGTCTCAACACCAAAGAAGATTTACAGAAAGCACTGAAAGCTTGGGTGGATGCCGGGGCCTCCCGCCCGGAAGGCACGGGGGAGCACCCCGACGAAGCCGAACCCCCTCAAGGCGAAAGCAGCAGCAATCAGGTGCGAGGCATCGTACCAGACGGGGGCCTATCCCCGGAAGAACTCGCGGACAGAGAGAGAAGCCGCAATCACGAACTCGAGTTAGCCAAACTCAAAATCGAAGGCGAATTAAAGTTAGCGGAAAAAAAGCTAGCAGTAGAGCAAATGCGCGTGCAAGGCGAGCTAGAAGAGAAGAAGCTCCAACGGGAACACGAAGGAAGGAAGCTCCAACTAGAGCACGAACGCAGCTTGAAGGAAATCGAGCTCAAGGCCAGAAGCGAGGAAGGGAGGCCCCCGGGAAACCGAGAGGCGGCCTCCCCAGTGGAGCAGAAGGTCCACATCCCCAAGGACGTGGTCAAAGAATATTATAAAAACGATGACATTCAACAATGGTTCAGGGCCTACGAGGTCGCCATGACCTCCCATCGGGTCCCGCAGAAGGACTGGGGGGCCGGGTTGTGGGGACGGTTTCTGAGCGAAGGAAGAGACACCCTGCTCGACCTACCCCTCTCTCTGCAGACCTCCTACAGCCACATGAAAGAGGCTCTACTCACAAGGTACGGTCTCACCCCCGAGATGTACCGTCAGCGATTCCGGGACTGCAGGAAAATCCCGGGCACCACCTGGGTGGAATATGTAAACTTTTTCAGTCGGGCCTTCGATGGGTGGATCAAGGGCAGCAAAGTCACCACCCTTGAGGAACTCACCAACCTCATGTTGTGGGAACACCTGGCTGCGAACTGCTTTGTGGAACTACGCCAGCATCTGCTTGACAGCAAACTCACCGATCCCAGGAAGCTGGCGGTGGAAGCAGACCGCTGGACCAACACCCGGGTCCCCCGGGGCATGGTAGGAGAATACCCCCGAGCCAGTCAGGGACCACCCCGCCAGAGAGGAGGAGGAAACCAGGGAGGGCAGCGAGAGTCCCAGCCTAGCCCCCCGAAGACCCAACCTCCACCTTTTCCAGCGCCCCCCCCAACAGTAACGGGACCCCCCGGGAGACGGGGACACCGGGTAACAGTCACTTGCTTTCGTTGCCAGAAGCCCGGGCACTACGCCAATGACCCAGAGTGCCCCATGGCCACCCAAATCACCCCTGCAAGACAGATAGCCAACATAGCTCTGGGGGAGGAGGTTGAGGAAACCGGGGAGTGGGAACCCGCAGCTATGGCCCTAGTATCCCTGGGAGATAGAGAGATGGTCCCTGGTAGCCTCCTGCCCTCCAACACGAAGAAATACGGGCAGCTCGTCAAGATCAATGGCCACCAAATAGAGGCCCTGCGGGACACCGGGGCCAGCATCACCGGTGTCCTCAGGCACTTAGTTCCCGAGGAGCAGATCCTCCCCAACGTCTTTTGCCCGGTAATTTCCGCCGATAATAGAGAGAGTATGTGTCAGGTAGCCCTGGTGCCGTTTGAGTGGGGTGGGGTGACAGGTAAACTGAGGGTTGCCGTAAGAACATCCCAGCCGGTCGACTGCCTCTTAGGGAACGACCTGGAGAGCTCTCCCTGGAAGCACGTCGAGCGCAAGGCCCACCTAGGAATGATGGGGCTCCCCGAGTGGGTGTGCGCCACCACCCGATCTATGTCAGCTCGACTTCCCCCCCTGGGAGAAGTCGAAGACGCCCCGGCCAAGGAAGTCAGAACAGTAACCCCCGAGGGTTCTCCCGTCCCCCCATCGGAAGGGCCAGTCGCCAGCGACGAACCCTCACCGTCCGACACCGCCCCAGTCCCCGAGTTAGGCGATCTACCCGAATTGGCCCCATGGCGCCACGAGGGCGGGCCCACCCGGGAGGAATTTTGCCGGGAGCAAGCCACTTGTCCCTCCCTGGTCGGACTGCGGCGCCAGGCCGAGGGCCAAGCCGCAGGCGACCAAACTGGAACGCACCAAATTTAATGGGAAAATAACATTTTGTACAGTGAGCAGAAGTTGGTGGAGCTGGGATCCGGACGGGTGCTGGTGGTACCCCTCCACTTCCGAGACTTCCTCCTGGGCTTAGCCCACGACGTCCCCCTCGCCGGCCACCTGGGTCAAGACAAGACCTACAGCCGTCTCGTGACCCATTTTTACTGGCCTAGAATGAGAGCAGCTGTAGAAGCCCGCTGCAAGTCCTGTCCCACGTGCCAAGCTAGTGGGAAGAGTGGGGGGAAGCGCAAGGCTCCCCTCCAACCCTTCCCGGTCGTCAGTACCCCCTTCGAACGAGTCGGGATCGACATCGTGGGGCCCCTGGACCCCCCCACCTCCCAAGGTCACCGTTTCATCCTGGTCCTAGTGGATCACGCCACCCGATACCCTGAGGCTATCCCCCTACGCACCGTCACGGCCCCCGTGGTGGGCCGGGCCCTGATGGGGATCTTTTCCCGGGTGGGTTTTCCCCGCGAGGTCGTGAGCGATCGCGGCACTAATTTTATCTCGAAGTACATGACGTCCCTGTGGCAACAATGTGGAGTGTCCTATAAGTTCACCACCCCGTACCATCCCCAAGGGAACGGCCTAGTAGAGAGGTTTAACAGAACTCTGAAAGGGATGATCACCGGCCTAGAAGAGCCCCTCCGGCGTAAGTGGGACGTCCTGCTCCCCTGCCTCTTGTTCGCTTACCGAGAAGTCCCCCAGAAGTCCCTAGGGTTCAGCCCGTTTGAGTTGCTCTATGGACACCCCGTCCGAGGTCCCCTCAGTTTGGTTAAGGAAGGGTGGGAGGCGGCACCCCAGACCACCCCACGAGATGTGTTCCAATATGTTCTGACCCTCCGGAACCAGACCAGGAAGTTCCGAGCACTGGCCGAGGCCAACCTAGAGGCAAGCCAAGAAGAGATGAAGCGCTGGTACGACCAGAATGCCACTCTGGTCGAGTTCCAGCCGGGCCAACAAGTATGGGTCATGGCCCCCGTGAAGCCAGGCGCCCTCCAGGACAGGTGGACCGGGCCCTACAAAGTGATTGAGCGGAAGAGTCAAGTCACATACTTGGTGGACGTCCAGTCGCCTCGGGATCCCCTTCGGGTCCTTCACGTGAACCGCCTCAAGCCTCACTTCGTGCGGACAGAACTGAGCCTCCTGCTGGCCACCGATGACGGGGCCGAAGATGAGTCCGATCCCCTCCCGGACCTCCTGTGTGTCAAGGAGCAGGATGGCTCCGTGGAAGGAGTGAACCTCTCCCCAGCTCTCACTGCCCAGCAACAAGAGGACTGCCGCCAGCTCCTAAGACAATTTGCCGACCTCTTCTCCCTGATCCCCCGAGTCACCGACTGGTGTGTCCATGACGCGGACACCGGGGACAGCCCGCCGGTGCGACACCGAGCATACCGGGTCCCTGACCGGGTCCGGTCCTGCATTCAAGCTGAAGTCTCGAAGATGTTGACCATGGGGGTAATCGAGCCATCTGACAGTCCCTGGGCCAGCCCCGTGGTCCTGGTCCCGAAGGCAGCGGCCCCCGGTGTCGCCCCCGAGCTCCGATTCTGTGTGGACTACCGGGGGCTCAATGACGTCACCCGAGCCGATGCCCACCCCATTCCACGGGCCGAAGAGCTCATTGACCGACTCGGGGCAGCCCGGTTCCTCAGCACATTCGACCTCACCTGCGGATACTGGCAGATTGCGCTCACCGAGGGAGCCAAGGAGCGGTCCGCCTTCTCCACCCCAGATGGGCATTACCGCTTCCGCGTAATGCCCTTCGGAATGAAAAATGCCCCGGCCACCTTCCAGCGACTGGTGAATAGAGTCCTGGCCGGGCTGGAACAGTTCAGCGCGGCCTATCTAGACGACATCGCCGTTTTCAGTTCCGAATGGAGTGAGCACCTCCAGCACCTCCGGAGGGTGCTAACCGCCCTGCGCCAGGCAGGCCTCACAGTAAAAGCCAGCAAGTGCCAAATTGGGCAAGGATCAGTAGTCTACCTGGGGCACCAGGTCGGGAGTGGCCAGGTCGCCCCGCTACAACCGAAGATCGACGCCATCTTGGCCTGGGAACCCCCCACCACCCAAACGGAGGTCCGAGCCTTTCTGGGCCTCACTGGCTACTACCGAAGATTCATCCGGGGGTATGGCAGTCTTGTCGGCCCTCTCACAGAACTCACATCCAAAAAACAGCCAAAGAAGGTGCAGTGGACGACTGCCTGCCAGGAGGCGTTCGATGCCCTAAAGAAGGCCATGTGTACCGCCCCCGTCCTCCAGGCTCCCGACTACTCCAAGGAGTTTGTAGTCCAAACCGATGCCTCCGAGCATGGCATTGGGGCCGTCCTGTCCCAGGTGAATGACCAAGGCCTAGACCAGCCCATCGCCTTCCTCAGCCGGCGGCTGTTGCCCAGAGAACAGAGATGGAGCACCATTGAGCGCGAAGCCTTTGCCGTGGTCTGGGCACTCAAGAAACTACGCCCCTACCTGTTCGGCACCCATTTCAAAGTCCAAACCGACCATCGGCCCTTGCGATGGCTCATGCAGATGCGAGGAGAAAACCCCAAGCTACTGCGGTGGTCAATCTCCCTCCAGGGGATGGATTTCACCGTAGAACATCGCCCTGGTACGGACCACGCCAACGCTGACGGCCTCTCCCGGTTCTTCCGCCTCAGCGAAGAGAACCCCCCAAGATGATGGGCAGTTCTCTCCGGCTTTCAGCTGGGGGGGGACGCGTGTTGGACCCGGCCTCGTAGCATGGCTCTACTTGTCCCCGCACCACCTAACCTGGTACCTGCAGCCCCGAGCCCACGGCCTAGCCGATCCTTTTCACCAGAACACACGCACCCGACCCGGACATCCTCGTCCATGGCCTCTCCACCTTCGGCCACCCCGGGCCCGCGTGCCCACTTCGTGCACCAAGATGGCCGCCCGGCCCCAGCGCGACCCGGGCCTAGCGGCGCTACTCCGGCTGGAGGACACCACGCTTGCCAGGGGATGAGAGAGGGAGGAGCAGTTCTATCGCACCTCTGAACTCCCCTGGGACGATGAGTTTCGATCGGCCCTCCGGCCTCCCTGAGAGCTGGCTCCACGCCTGCTGGGTGTCTGGGACTCCTCCCGACCCGGCCCTGAAAGGATCAAAAGACAATGGCAGGAAACCCCGACAAGCGACCCCCAGGTGACAAGACCCCTGCCTGCACAGACTCCGGACATCAAAGAGGGGTCGACCTATAACAAGGGGTGCTCTGAGACTGTCCGGCAGATTCGACGCTGGAACAACGAGAGCCTGCTGACGCGGTTGCGGCTCCTGGAACTTAGAACCACCTGAGCCCTGCTGAGTGACTCGCAGCTCCCTGAAGATCGTAAGACCTCCGAACTGTACCTGAGCCCTGCTGAGTGACTCGCGGCTCCCTGAAGATCGTAAGACCTCCGAACTTGTACCTGAGCCCTGCTGAGTGACTCGCGGCTCCCCGAAGATCGTAAGACCTCCGAACTTGTACTTGAGCCCTGCTGAGTGACTCGCGGCTCCCTGAAGATCGTAAGACCTCCGAACTGTACCTGAGCCCGCTGAGTGACTCGCGGCTTCCACCGACTCCACTGGTCCCGCCGGACCCCAACAACAACAAGCCTACCCCCCAGCTCGAGGATTGTGAGCTGTGCGCCGGGTACGTCCTCACCTTGAACCTTTTACCAGAGACTGTCCTGCTACCCCCTATCCCTTCCGAGACTCATTGAGCCCGCGCTCTCCTTGTACATATTTGCAGTGCTAACCTGTTTGATAAAGAGTGATTCCTAAGAACGCACGGTGTGGTGTTTCTGTGCCGTGTGGTGCCAGAAGTACGATCCTCGGTACGGGATTCCTCCTCCTGAGGAGTCTCCCGCCAGTGCCCGGCTACGATACTTTGAGGGTGGGTCTCAGGGTAGCCAGGACCCCCTTTCCGGGCTCCTCTGAGGTCGCCGTCTAACACCTACCCTGGCCCACAACCGCAGGGTCACATTCTGGTTATACACCTTGCTCCACCCAGTTGGATCCCTCTGTCCATACTCTCAGGGCCCACTAAGTTAACCCATGGGCGAACCCTCCTTCTCACCTCGGGACCCCATCTGTGCAGCACCTAACCGTAGCTACCTCACAGGTGTGGCCCCGCAGGTAGATAGTACCCATAGGACACAATGGTGTGGCCCAGTCCACCACCAGTCCGACTGTTTTTCAGCTATTTTTGCAAATTGAAGGTTATCTTGCAAAGTAACTATTTTTACAGTATTGTATGTTGAATTTTTGTCGTATTTGGTCTTGTTGGTTTAGATAAAGTTTTGCTTATTTTGCTAAACTGGTGTGGTGTCCATTTGTAGTGTTTTCACTGTGTTACTGTATGTGTGCATAGATCTTTACACACTGCCTGTAAGATAAGCCTGTTTGCTCGTGCCAAGCTACCAAGGGGGTGAGCATGGGTTATTTTAGAAGTGTATCACCCTTACCCTGACTAGGAAGAAGGGTCCCTACTTGGACAAATGTGCAAACCATTGCCAACTAGAGACCCCCATTTCTAACAGTGCAACTGTATGCAAAAAGGCCACAGCTTTGAAATGATAGTTGTGAGGACAATGTAAGAAATAAACTGCTTCGCAACATGGGTCTAACCTGGGAGTATAGCAGCACTTACTCATCTACGATGAGTCAAACATTAAAGGAAGAGCATGCTTTCAACACAAAAAGAACAACCAAACATCTGATTCTAACATGGGAAGACATTGAAGGAATACTTTAATGTTGTGGGCGAGCTTTTACATTATTTTCTGGCAGGATTTATGTTGCTCCTTCTGCATTGATGATGTCGAGTTGAATTTTGGAGTGACAAAACAGGCCACCTCTTCACAGTGAGATGGAGGGATTGTGTTCTCCATTAATTCAGGGACTGCATGTTGGGCTCTGATAATTCTGGTGTGATAATATTTATGTAAACCAGTAGACATGGTCATTGGTCATAATGGAGTTGTAGGAAACCCATAAGGACATACTGAGTCACCCAAACATCATTGCCTAGCATAATGTTACACACAAAGGGTGACCTATGTGGTTGGGAGTGTGACTTAACTGTTAGGGCAGGACAGGGGGATCACCCTGGGAGACACAGACTATAGGGGTTAGCTTTTCCTTTGCCCTTACAAAGAAACAGGTTCCTTCCCATGGCTTAGATGGACACATGCTGGAGACCTGGACCTTGACCTCATAAGTCTCACATTCTTATTGAACTGTAATTAGGATGTAAGGGAGAGGAATAGGGACGCCGCCACAAGAGAAAGTGGAGGTCACTTACTGGAGACCTAGTCTGTGTCCTGATCAGCCAACTCTTCTTTTTCACAGGCCCCAGAAACTATTCTTTAAATGACTAATTAGGGAAAGATTATGCATTTAGTGAGTATCGGCTCCTTACAGACTGTTATCAGTTGAGATCTTACAAGTACTCCCATAAAAGGCAATACCAGGATTACCTGTATACACCATACAGATTCTACCTAACCTTTCCAAGCCAGTAGGTCTGGGTACAGGTATTCTTCACATTCTCAAGTTGTTTTTCCCATATCCTACACCCAAAACATGGTTGCAGGAGACTTCCTTCTTGATGGTAGCCACTGAGGAAGGGAAGCCCAAATTAAAGAAGAGTCAGCAGAGAAAATAAAAATAAAATTACTTTAAAGACTCAAACCAAACCTCTATTCAATTCTAATACGGAATGTTGAGGCTTCAAACACTTTCCAAGAAGAGTAATATAAGTATCCCACTTTTTCATAGATTCTTGAACAAGCCCAACCAGAAGATGACCAAACCTCTGATCCCACTTACCGATATTTTCAGTGGAGCAATGGGCTGGTGCTGCGATAGATGGACCCCTACGTAAAAAAATCTTGTTCCTAGACCCAATAGGGAATCTGTCCTAAAATTAACACACGACCACTGTACTGGAAGACATATGGGGGTGGAAAAGCCCAACAACCATACTACAAGAATTTGTCTGGTCCCTGGTATATGCTGTTATTTATCAGCCCTTTTAATAACTTGGTATAGATTTAATTGGACCCGTGTAGCCCTCTGGCTAGGGAAATAAATACATCCTGGTGCCAAATGATTATGACACCAGATACCCAGAAGCCTTTTCCCTGAGGGATATCTCAGTAGCTAATATGCTTACTCTCTATTTTGCATAGGTTGTGTCACCAATGGAAATGCTTACCGACCAGGTAACACATTTTTGGTGCCGATTCCGATCCTGTAAAACCCGGGTACGAACCGTTGGACGGAGCGTTTTCTCTGTCCGACTCGTACCCGGGAAAAACACCTTACAAACCCGCTAGTACGATTCGCACAGAAGCACCATTTCCGTACGAATCGTAAAAAACACCGACCGGCAAAAAAATACATACAAATCTGATCCGGGACACCGCGGACGTGACGTCCGGACGGAGTCAGGCAGCGTTTCACGAACCAGCAAGTACGATCCGTGCCCACGTCACTCCGCACGGATTATATTTTACGGCAGCCAAAAACTGCCGGGAAATCAGGACGACGCGCAGAAGGAGCACCTGTACGCGACGGACAGCCATGGACCCCAACCTACGTGTCATCCCAGCCCTCATAGCAGTCCACCTGGTGTACAGGAACCGACGCAGACGCCGCAGAAGGTCAGAACTACACCCAGGGGCAAAGGGGGGGCAGGGGCAGGAAACATTACGCCCACCCAAGTTAAAAATCATACATGCCCTGTACATACCTGACCCCCAGGGCCTGGTCACTTCGGGGGGCGGGGGCGTCTCCACCAAGGCCTGCGTCCGCCACAACGGAAGTCGACATGGACGCGAACCGGCAACACAACAATTGTGGTACGCACCGTACCCATGCCTTAAGAGCGTGGGTACGGGTCGTACCACGCCCACCCCTACAGTACCCCAACAATGGCGGTACGGCCCGTACCCATGCCTATGGGACGTGGGTATGGGCCGTACTGCCATTGTTGGGGTGCCGTAGGGGTACGGCCCGTACCCATGCCTATGGGACGTGGGTACGGGCCGTACCGCCATTGTTGGGGTGCCGTAGGGGTACGGCCCGTACCCATGCCTATGGGACGTGGGTACAGGCCGTACCGCCATTGTTGGGGTGACGTAGGGGTGGTCGTGGTACGGCCCGTACCCATGCCTTTGGGACGTGGGTACAGGCTATACCGCCATTGTTGGGGGGACGTAGGGGTACGGCCTGTACCCACGCCTTGAGAGCGTGGGTACGGGTCATACCACGCCCACCCCTACGTCACCCCAACAATGGCGGTACGGTCCGTACCCACGTCCCAAAGGCATGGGTACGGGCCATACCACGCCCACCCCTACGTCACCCCAACAATGGCGGTACAGCCCGTACCCATGCCTATGTGACGTGGGTATGGGCCGTACCGCCATTGTTGGGGTGCCGTAGGGGTACGGCCCGTACCCATGCCTATGGGACGTGGGTACGGGCCGTACCGCCATTGTTGGGGTGACGTAGGGGTACGGCCCGTACCCACGCCTCAAGAGCGTGGGTACGGTTCGTACCACGCCAGTGGACAGACACATAGGGGTGTGTGGCCATCAGCCCCAGCAGTGCCCAGACACAGGAGGGGTGAGGGCCTATCACTCCCAGCAGTGCCCAGACACAGGAGGGGTGGGTGCAGAGTCCTCCCAGCAGTGCCCAGACACAGGAGGGGTGGGTGCCTATCACTCCCAGCAGTGCCCAGACACAGGAGGGGTGGGTGCCTATCACTCCCAGCAGTGCCCAGACACAGGAGGGGTGGGTGCAGAGTCCTCCCAGCAGTGCCCAGACACAGGAGGGGTGGGTGCAGAGTCCTCCCAGCAGTGCCCAGACACAGGAGGGGTGGGTGCCTATCACTCCCAGCAGTGCCCAGACACAGAAGGGGTGGGTGCAGAGTCCTCCCAGCAGTGCCCAGACACAGGAGGGGTGGGTGCAGAGTCCTCCCAGCACTGCCCAGACACAGGAGGGGTGGGTGCCTATCACTCCCAGCAGTGCCCAAACACAGGAGGGGTGGGTGCCTATCACTCCCAGCAGTGCCCAGACACAGGAGGGGTGGGTGCAGAGTCCTCCCAGCAGTGCCCAGACACAGGAGGGGTGGGTGCAGAGTCCTCCCAGCAGTGCTCCCAGCAGTGCCCAGACATAGGAGGGGTGGGTGCCTATCACTCCCAGCAGTGCCCAGACACAGGAGGGGTGGGTGCCTATCACTCCCAGCAGTGCCCAGACATAGGAGGGGTGGGTGCCTATCACTCCCAGCAGTGCCCAGACACTGGAGGGGTGGGTGCAGAGTCCTCCCAGCAGTGCCCAAACACAGGAGGGGTGGGTGCAGAGTCCTCCCAGCAGTGCCCAGACACATGAGGGGTGGGTGCCTATCACTCCCAGCAGTGCCCAGACACAGGAGGGGTGGGTGCCTATCACTCCCAGCAGTGCCCAGACATAGAAGGGGTGGGTGCAGAGTCCTCCCAGCAGTGCCCAGACATAGGAGGGGTGGGTGCAGAGTCCTCCCAGCAGTGCCCAGACACAGGAGGGGTGGGTGCAGTGCCCTCCCAGCAGTGCCCAGACACAGGAGGGGTGGGTGCAGAGTCCTCCCAGCAGTGCCCAGACACAGGAGGGGTGGGTGCAGAGTCCTCCCAGCAGTGCCCAGACACAGGAGGGGTGGGTGCCTATCACTCCCTGCAGTGCCCAGACACAGGAGGGGTGTGTGCCTATCACTCCCAGCAGTGCCCAGACACAGGAGGGGTGGGTGCAGAGTCCTCCCAGCAGTGCCCAGACACAGGAGGGGTGGGTGCAGAGTCCTCCCAGCAGTGCCCAGACACAGGAGGGGTGGGCGCAGAGTCCTCCCAGCAGTGCCCAGACACAGGAGGGGTGGGTGCCTATCACTCCCAGCAGTGCCCAGACACAGGAGGGGTGGGTGCAGAGTCCTCCCAGCAGTGCCCAGACACAGGAGGGGTGGGTGCAGAGTCCTCCCAGCAGTGCCCAGACACAGGAGGGGTGGGTACAGAGTCCTCCCAGCAGTGCCCAGACATAGGAGGGGTGGATGCAGAGTCCTCCCAGCAGTGCCCAGACACAGGAGGGGTGGGTGCAGAGTCCTCCCAGCAGTGCCCAGACATAGGAGGGATGGGTGCAAAGTCCTCCCAGCAGTGCCCAGACATAGGAGGGGTGGGTGCCGGTGCCTATCACTCCCAGCAGTGCCCAGACATAGGAGGGGTGGGTGCAGAGTCCTCCCAGCAGTGCCCAGACATAGGAGGGGTGGGTGCCTATCACTCCCAGCAGTGCCCAGACATAGGAGGGGTGGGTGCAGAGGCCTCCCAGCAGTGGACAGAGACATGGTGGTGTGTACACCATCCTACAATTAGCAAAACACCATGGGTGCATGAAGGCATACACAATGTGCGACTACATTGAGAGTGGCATGCCAACACATCCCTGACAGCAGTGTCCCACTCCCATGAGGGTGGATGTCCATCCCCCACTGCATGACACACCACATGTGGGTGTGATGACAAATGACACATGCATACCCACCCCTGGTGCTGGCAGCACAATACACACACTGAGAGCATGCAACAAGACTGTATACTCATGTGCCACCCTACTAAACTAAGAGACCCAAAGGGAACACACACTGTCACGCACATTCCAGGACTGATAGGAATGTACAGGTGCTGGGGCAGCCAGCAAGTTGTTGCCTCCCATGGAAGGAAAAGGGTGGAGTACCCACAGATACAATGCCCACAATTGTCAGTCAGGTGACCAAAGACCCTGCAGAACACGTAACACATGTGTGCGAGGCTGGGAGTACACACATGCATAGTGCGGAAAAGGGAACATGTCCACATGAAGTCATGTCAATATACTCCATACACAAGTACAGTGACCACCAAGGATGCCACAAATGATGCAGGCGGAGACATTGCTGAGCATGCATGACCAAAGTTGAAGGGATCCGTCACACACCCAGGAAATGTAGACACAGCTCAGCACAACAATTGGGAAACAGCCTGCAGGGAAGATGTCAGGGTCCACAGAGGAAGGAACACACCTTGGGACAATATCACCATACAGTAAGAGCTTACATGACCAAAGATTATTTGCAGAGCCCTTGTGATGGCACACAGATACCAGGGTCCACCCCATGAGCAGCACACTACAACATTTCCCAGACACCTAACACATTATCACCACCCCAAATCATGGAGCAGCACCACCAACAGCAAGGCCAGAAAAGCATTAGTGTGCAAAAGAAAAAAAAGTGCTTTATTCAGCAGAAAGTGATATTTGCAAAAGAAATGTCCACTATATACAGGGCCCATAGGCCAGGCCATGTGCAAAGTCCTGGTGGGGGACACTTTGGGACGCGTCTCCCCTAGCTTGCCTGCACAGTTCACTCTACCATACCATCCACAGAAGGGGGGGCATCATGTGGGGGGGATGGACCAGGCACCGCAGGGACAGGAGGGGCAAGGGTAGGTGTTGTGGGTGCAGGGACGGATGACTCCACCACAGGGGGTGGGGCAGCGCCAAAGGTGGTGGTTAGGATGGCGCTGCATACGGTCGCAAGGTCTCCCAGCGTCTCCCCTGCACCCGAATGAACCACAGGCCCCAAGGAGGGGGAGGGGTCGCAGGGATGGGTTGCAGTGCTACTGGGGGAGGGTGTGGACAGGGGGGGGGTACTCAACTACCCTGGCCAGGCACTGCCTCCACCGCTTGCGGGGTGGTGCCACACTGGGGCTGAGGGACACACTGGCCACAAAGGACTCCTTATCAGACAGTTGGCCAGGAGAGCTAAGGGGAGTGGTTTTGGAGGAAGTGGGTCTTGAGGACTGCGGACTCCCACTGTGGCTGCGCGTCTGCCGTTTGCCCCCCGACCCAGTGGGTGTGCCTATTTCCCCCTGTGTGTGCGTGACTGGAAGAGTGCGCTTGGCCTTCCCTGGTGGTGTGCTGCCTGTGTCTGGTGGGGTGCGTGCATGGGGACGTCTGGGTGTGCGTGGGACAGGCATGGGAGTGTGAAGTGTGGATGGTGCAGGGGTAGGGGGGGACGGAGCGCTGTTGGAGATCCACTGCTGCAGTCAGTGACGAGTCTATGGACTTCAGCAACATCCGTTGATCAGACATTGCTGCTGACATGCCCTCCATGTACGACACCATCTGTGTCAGCAGTCTGGTGTGGCCATGGAGGACATTAAGCAGTGATGTCTGACCAACCTGCAACTGCCGCAGAATGTCCACAGACTCAGCATTGACGGCAGCAGGGGAGACAGGGGCATGGGGTGCGGTGCCTGGCACGAAAAAGACATGTTGTCGCCTAGCACGGAGGGAAGGGACCCGAGCAAGTGGGAGGCCGGTGATGGGAATGGAGGGGGTGGCGACAGATGGAGTGCTGCTTTCAGCTCTGGGAGCAGCCTCCGCCCCCTCTGGGAGCTCAGCCTCGGACCCGTCAGCGTCATAGTCGGTGGTGGGACTGGACAGGTCCTCCGCCTCACTCCCCTCGGCCTCCGTGCCACTCGCTGCGCCAGACTCCCCAGCACTGGTGGCACCGGTGCTCGATCCCTCCTCAAGGTCCGTGCCAGTGTCTCCCTCGGTTTCCCCCGACGATGCTGTGGGCAAGGTGAAGAGACAGGAAAAATCAGACACCTGTATACATATGACACATGATTCAAAACTACATAGGTCACAGTGCATAGCATGAAAAACAACATGAGTAACATCTACAATACTACGCACATATGTAGGCCCTGCACCACACAGTTGGTTGACCCACCATGCCACTGGGAAACAATGGAGAGCATGACACAACAGCAAATAACTTGATATCAAATTAGACAGAGGAGCCAGTCTCTGGGGACAGTCGAGCACAGCATCTGGACCACACACCGTTGCCAAAAAAGGGATGAGCAGGAACCATGTCTGTTAACGTGTGGCACATGCTGCTTAGCAAATACATTAAACCATGCCCAATATGACTGGGTCACTGCATGTTGAGTGTATGTTCAGACAAGCATCACACACAGGCCAGACCTGGCAAGGAGACATAAGGTTTGGACATGTAGGCCTTTCCCGCACTAACCCCCCCTACCTGAGACAATGTGATTGAGACAGAGGAAGTACTTACACCTCCTACTCGGGGATTACAAACATGCCCTTCAACAAATCCTGAGTGTACACAAAGTACTCCTCGTGAGCCTGTCCACACATTTAATTGACAAACAAACATCATCAGATAGTAGTACCAAGACACACAGGCACTGGCCACTGTGAGTCTGCACAAGCCAAATTGGGTCACCCTGTACAGTGGACACATGTAGCACACTTTACGGAAAGACAAATTAGGCCAGGGTACAATGCCACAGAGCGGCCAAGGTACAATGCCACAGAGCCCAACCTATGCCGAAGACACTGAGAATGTCCACATTGTTGGATGACACACATGATACCTAGGAAAAGGTGCCCCAGGGGACTGTAGTGGCCACACTCCTCCATGGTCCTGTATGGATATGACAGCAACAGAAGCGACCGTCCCTGCACTATGCACATCTCCCACTCATGCACATCATGTCTGAGGGCACAACATTGGTCCTGCATGCTGTAAGGCAGCACACTTGTAAGACACACTCCTATGTCGGGACTCAGCATCAGTGGCAACTAACATGGACCCCACAATGACTGAACTGGCCAGGGCACAGGCAAGGTCCCAACACGTCACACACCACCCCCACACATGACGCTGCAAGCATTGGGCACGTGGATTAACTGGCAGCCTAGATAACCTTGTGCAAGAGTGACTACACACAGACCAGGGTACACATGTCAAGGAGAGGAAGGGAGGAAGAACAGCACGGGTAGACTTGGGGGAACAGGATATGCACTGCACATATGAACCCTGGCTGTGTATCCATGCGACTGGGCACTTCCAACAGCTGGTGACACACAACAAATACACATGTACCTACCCCCTTCCTGCTGCTGCTTCTCCTGTAAGCGCCTATCCATCTCTGGGAAGACCACCGCCAGGACACGCTTCATTATGTGGGTGAGGCGGCGGCGCCCACGGTTCTTATGACCCTCTGGTGAGTCCCCCAGCAGGATCCGGGCGATCCTCCTGGTCCAGCACCGGATATCCTGCCAGCGCTTCCTCACCTGGGCCAGGTGCCGCTTTCGTCCCTCCACCGACCTCACGGCCCTGACGGCCTCCTTCCAGATCTCCCCCTTGGCATAGGCGCCTACCTGTGAGGATGACAAAGTGAGACAACATCAATACACCTGCTACATAACACAGAGACACACATTTGAACAATTTGGCTGGTGTGAACAGGGCATAGTATGCAGCCAACTCATTGCACCTTTGTCATAGGGACATTATCCTCTGGGGAAGGCCAAATGCACTACGTGGCATTGAAAGTACACAGGTGGAATGAGGGGTGCGACACAATCAATGATCATGGCTCACACTGTGCATCACAAGCTACACCAGGATTATGTGCAGCACCTCAAAGCAGTCACATGCCCCAGGCCACTGACACAACCTCAGCAGAGTACACAGACACACACAGGCACAGGACAATCACCTGCCATTGGCAACTGCGGGTACAAACCTCACTCTGCACATATGCCACTTGACTGGGGGGTGTCACAGGTGTTGGGCTAGCCCAGCACATCAGACACACAGCACTGCTACCTGCTCACATCAGATGGGTAGGGTATATGCATCCCTCATGCATCTGGGCTGCAACACTTCACATAGACACTCACCCACATGACAGGGGACTTACACACACACACCAATGTCCAGGGGACAAACACATCATTTGCACACTCTCACCACAGGTACATTCGACTCACACACATCTGTGGGTACAGTCACCTGTCACACTGGGGGGGACACAGAATCACATCAGGACTGGAGAAACAACATTCCCAAGAGGATTAGCCAGGCTGAATGTGGCATGCACCATGCAGGGATTGTCACAGTAAGCACTATGCAAGTGAGGAGTGCAGACATGCACTACAGCATGCTCTGCATGGGAGACATGAGACATTCCCCCCCTTGGGACCCACTCTAAAGAACATTGCATGTCTGTCACCCCTGGACACAATGCCAGAAGTGACAGTCACAAAAAAGGGGCACAGTCTAAGCTAGTGGAGTCAGCACTCACCTGCTCCCCTGGTCTCCCTTTCAGGCTGGGGTACTGTGGGAGGATGACATCCAGCAATGCCACATTCTCCTCCAGGGTGAATGGCTGGGCCCTCTCCACAGACCTGGACATGGTGCCAGAGGAATCACAAGCAGCAGCAGTGGTGTGGAATGAAAGGTTGTGCAGGCAAGTGCTCTCTCATGGGAACTGGCTGCCTTATATTGGCCTTGCTGGCCTGTTTCAGATACAGGAGTACAGAGTGATTGGTAAGTCTCATTTGCATCCTACGTTTCCTCCAATCCCTTTAAACCTTCCCTAGTGAGGGCCTTTGCATGATTCAAAAATTGAGCATGATGTCAAGTCAGCAACCACTTGGCAACATTGTATATTGTCTCCAACCGACTTTTGCTGCCCACCTGATGAATAATTTGAACTGGAAACTCGGTCTGCATTTAGGCCCTTATACTTGTCCCTCATGTGTCCCCTATGTAATTTCACTATAAACACACAGGTACAGTGCGTTCCACGACGCTAGGACACCACTACTCCAGTGATACGGTCCGTACACGCGTGTGTAGGGGCCGTATCACTATGGTAGTGTTGCCGTGGGCGTACGCCATAGGGATACGGTCAGTACACGCGTGTGTAGGGTCCGTATCACTATGGTAGTGTTGCCGTAGGCGTACGCTATAGGGATACGGTCCGTACACGCGTGTGTAGGGGCCGTATCACTATGGTAGTGTTGCCGTAGGCGTACGCCATAGTGGTACGGCCCCTACACACGTGTGTACGGACCGTATTACTATGGTAGTGTTGCCGTAGGCGTACGCCATAGGGATACGGTCCGTACACGCGTGTGTAGGGTCCGTATCACTATGGTAGTGTTGCCGTAGGCGTATGCCATAGGGATACGGTCCATACAAGCGTGTGTAGGGGCCGTACCACTATGGTATACGCGTACGGCTACACTACCATAGTGATACGGACCCTACACACGCGTGTACGGACCGTATCACCATGGCATACGCCTACGGCTACACTACCATAGTGATACGGACCCTACACACGCGTGTACGGACCGTACCACTATGGCGTACGCCTACGGCTACACTACCATAGTGATACGGACCCTACACACGCGTGTACGGACCGTATCACCATGGCGTACGCCTACGGCTACATTACCATAGTGATACGGACCCTACACACGCGTGTACGGACCGTACCACTATGGCGTACGCCTACGGCTACACTACCATAGTGATACGGTCCATACATGCGTGTGTAGGGGCCATACCACTATGGCGTACGCGTACGGCTACACTACCATAGTGATACGGACCCTACACACGCGTGTACGGACCGTACCACTATGGCGTACGCCTACGGCTACACTACCATAGTGATACGGTCCGTACACGCGTGTGTAGGGGCCGTACCACTATGGCGTACGGGTACGGCTACACTACCATAGTGATACGGACCCTACACACGCCCTCAGAGCGTGTGTACGGTGCGTTTCACACCTTACACTGGTGACAGGCGGCACACAGAAAGGAATTGAGCTGTCATACTTGGCTAGGCTGGACATCAAGTAATTGTCAGTGCAGTCCTACATGTCTCGGGCCATATGTGATGTGGCACATATCTCCTCATGTTTGAACCCAATAGATGTGTGATGAGCTGTGTACACATGTCATGTGTGATGGTGCACTATGTGCCACACATCCCCTTCACACCTTTGACATGTGTGCATGTAGTACAGACTTGTTGAGCAATGCGTCACTGGCATGGCACAGTCGCCAACACCCGCAACTGTCCCCTGATGCCAGGTACACGGATTATTGCACCTGACATGTGACTACCGGCGTTGCACGATGTGAGTATGTCATGTGTGTCATGTGTTCCCATAAGCTTCCTGTAGGTGTGCCGTCAAATGCATCTGCAGTTGCTGCATCCAACATGTGCCTGTGTGTAGATGGGCATGGCACACTATTGTGCACACCAGGACACATGTGGAATCAGACGTAACATGTGTATGTATGCATCGAACATGGACTTGCGAGACAAGGACATATCTGCGTAGTATCAATGTATGTGTGATCAGTCTTGACATGTACCCCTTCATGGCAAGGTGTGTGGTCTGTCCTTTTCTCAGGGACATGTGACCTGTGCCTCTAGTGTTCCGCAACCTGTCTGTATGACAAACATCCTTCTTCGGCACATATGTGGATGTCTGTCACTCCTGCAATGCGTTTGCCTGTTCACTTACACTGGCCCACAGCTAGTTTCATGCCATGTCATGTTGAGCTTGAGAATCCACGTTTGTAGCTGGCTCTTGGTAGGAGTGTCACCTGCCTGGCATACGTGTCCAGGATATATTGCACAGACCTGACTCTGTATGTAGCATATGTGTATTGGCTGTTTAACATGTGCTCAGTACATTGACATCGTTGTTGTACTGTACTCATTCTTCGTTGTTCCTTCCAAATTACTGCAGGGCTCCGCCTCTCCCCCGACCAATGCCAGACTTGGCTGCCCTGAGGGAACGTGACTGCATACGCCGCTACCGCTTCACCCAACGGTTGATAGCGAACTTGACCGCAAGGCTGGCACCACACCTCCAACCGCTACACAGGTATCCTACTGCACTGACACCCATGATGAAGGTGATGGCAGCCCTACATTTCTTTGCCACGGGTACGTTTCAATATACCATAGCTCATGTTGGTGGCATGTCCCAGACCATGTTCAGCCGTGTCCTGCATGATTTTTTAGAGGCCATGTTGGTTCACCTGGATGAGTTTATTCATTTCCCAACTCCTGAGCAGTTGACAGGTGTCAAGGGTGAGTTCTATGCCCTGGGAGGGATGCCCCATGTCATTGGGTCTATTGATGGGACACATGTGGCTTTGGTACCACCACAGGCACAGGAGGTAGCCTTTCGTAATCGCAAACATTACCACTCCATTAATGCCCTTGTGGTGTGTCTTACTAACATGGTGATTTCCCATGTCTGTGGTCGTTTTCCAGGATCAGCACACGATGCCTACATCATGAGGCATAGCAGTGTGCCTGAAATGATGCTGCAGCTGCGCAACGAACGAGCATGTCTTGTTGGTGGGTATACTCTGTTAGTCCTGTATTTTGCATCATCTTTATGTCTTACTGCTTCTCCTGACCCACTTCTGTCCATGATGTTTCCATGTAGGGGACTCTGGCTATCCCAACATGCCATGGCTGATCACGCCTCTCCGCAACCCCAGAGGCGCTGCCGATCACCAGTACAACAATGCCCATGGGCAGACCAGGCGAGTGATAGAGAGGGCCTTTGGCCTCCTGAAGAGCCAATTCCGGTGCCTCCACAAGACCGGCGGCGCACTCCCATATGCACCGGTGAAGGTCTGCAAAATCTTCATCGTGTGCTGCATGCTGCACAACATGGCAGTAGAGAAAGCTGTGCCACTCATCCTGGATCCGGATGAGCAGGAACATCCACCCGTGGAGGATGAGGGGCTTGGTGACGAGGCAAGTGATGTTGAGGAGGAGGAGGAAGTTGACATCCGGAGTCGGCTCATACGCAACTTCTTTGCTTAGTGGTGAGTTGCAGTGTCTGAGTGTGCACGCATTGAGCCTTGGGTGGCATGTGTTGCAATGTGTGGGTCCATCTGCATGTATGGCAAGTGAGTCAGAGGTGTGTTTGGATGTATCACTCGAGTGATGGTGTAATAAGAGAATGCCTATTTTCACCTAGCATGTTGACAACCTAATACATGTCGAGTACATGCCCATGCATGCAGATGTGCTCCTTTTGGCTCACTTATTGTGTGTCTCTCATCCCCAGGTATTTGCGCATGCTGTCTGCTGGTGGCATTGTTGTGCTCCTGCTATTCCTCATGAATACAGCAACATGTGCTGAATCAGCGTAACATGCACGGACATGTCGAGAATTCACCTTAGGGTAAGGGATGCAGCACAGCTTTTTGGGTGTGCTATTTGTTTTGAATGTGTGTGCACTGCTCCTGTTCATGTTTGGTTACTTTGCATACATGTAGAATCACCATGGGGCACATGACATGGAGCTGGATTCACCTGAATTGATAGTCACACTTGGTGACAGTCATCTGTAATGTGATTGTGGATTGTGATGAAGGCATCAATGTGTGTAACACTGCCCTCAGAAACATAAGGGATGCACCCGGTTGACATAGTGTGGGACATCCCCATTAGAGGCTCAATGGTGTATAGCAGCCTCTCCGTGAGCAGCACGGGGTGTTTGCCTCAAACCCGTCACTTGTGTGCCAGTTCTATGGATTTCCTGCATCTGTGGTGCAAAGTGGGGTGCCAGTGTAGGTCCCACATGTTCATCCACATGACCTGTGCATCTGTTAAGATAGATGCATTTGCCTTACGGCAAACATGACTAATAAAGGTGTCCCTCAGCCTCCAAGGTGCCTCATCTCTGTCAATGCAGGTCTCTTGCCACTGTGCATGCGCCATGTCTGGCATAGTTATCACAGATTGTGCATATGAGTCTATGTGTAGAGTAGCAAGATGCAAGCTGTTTGTCAGGGATTATGATATGTATTGTGCATGATGTACATGGCTGTGTAGGCATTTTGGCATCTCAGTCCCCACAACGGCCACTTTGCTGCATGTGCATCCATTGTCTGTGTGTGTGCCATGTTGAACCAGACACTCCTTCCTTATCATACACCTTTTGCAGTAGTCCTTTCTGACATGCTTGTGTTTGTGTGCAACTTGTGGCATGGTTTTCAAGACATGGCGCATGCTGCTGCAGGCCCTGCAGCAAGGGCACACAGAGTTTCTATATTTGGCCTCACACACACGCCTCTAAGACACACCCCCCTTCCTCCCTCCACCCATTCATTTTGGTGCAATCTGCTTGTGTGTGACACAGTTGCGGTGGCAAAGGCTGGACCGTCTGCACATGCTACGTGCACATTGCACGTGCCTCATGTTCTTGCATGTGCCACATCACGCTACACCATGATGTTGAGGCCACCCACCAAGCAATGTCCATCCAATACATCTGTTGCATGCACTCAGGCATGCACTCATCGCCCACACAACACCTTTGCATAATGAGTGTGCAACTCCAACTGCCTACACAGCGCTGGCACGCCTTCCAGGCCCTGTCACACCAACCAGGTCATGTCCCTCCTACTCCCCACCGGCTCTGTATCCCAACATGGCCATGTGAGTGGTACTCCAGGCCTCTGCATGTAGTATGGTGTCGTTGTGGGACACATGGCACAGGTATCATGTCTCAGCGTGTCAGTCTACAATGTGTCAAGGATCCCCCTCCACACCATGACATGCGCACTGCATCTCATCATCATCTGGTGTCCCATTGACAGGCAGGTGCTCCTCACCCTCCCCAAAGGCGCAGTCCTTGCCAGTTCTCATATTGAATAATGCATGGTATCCATTGGCAGATGGCTGAACGTTGGCCACCTGATGCTGGACTTCTAAACGACTGAGGTGTTCATCTGCGGATTGTCCCCTTACAGCTGGGTCAACTGCTTGTGTCCCACCCGCAAGGGCCCTGCACAGGCACACAGTGTCCACGCACACGAGCTGGTGTGCATTATGGATTGTTTGCACACATGTGCTATGCTGATCACCAGCATCTGTACCTCAGGCTTCAGCACACTCTGCATTATGCACAAGATCCACAGTTCGATCCACCTCAAGGCAAGACAGACCATCCCCCAGGTCAACTACAACATCCGTGTCTAATCCTACCCTGCACTCTACGGAGAAGTACGTTACAACTCCCATGAGACTTGTCCACATCCAGGGTGCATCTGCACAGCTCTGCTACAACATCCGGCGACCCAGCCACATCACCGTCCAATAGAGATAGCTGCAATGGATCACTGTCAGCTGCAGGATGACCTTCACAATCCACGCCCACACTCAGGATGCAGCCCACGACCACGCCCCCAACACAACCTTGTGGCACTGTCATCCAAGACCCCATTGTGCCATCTCCATGCATCCAACCTTGGCCTGGCCACCATTCTCCACATCCACCTGACTCCTGCATGCAGGACATAGTTCATCCACCTGGCTACACATACCTGGGACTCCCACCCCAGGACACTCCACATGATCCCTGACCTCTGCGCACGACTGTTGCTCTTTTAAATAGGTCTGTCCGCACAGTTGTGCAGGCACCCCCTCAGCTGGTTGGGCCCATCACGGGTGAGTATGGTGCTCCATGTCTGTATTGGATCATACATTGTGACCCATGTGTGTCCTGTGCCAGACTCAGACCCCAGGGTATGCATGGTTGGAGTTACTGCAAAACTCAGGCATGGTTTGACTTTCCAACACACACATGTAATGGAATAATGCAAAATGACGGCATCATCTCGTGATTTCTATGATTTTTATTAGTGGTGGGGTACGTGTTTGGGGGGTGTAAAGTGGTGCTCGCCGGATGTCTGTAATCCAAAGTTCACAGGGGGAGTTGGGATCCTTGCCATTGGAAGTCATCATAGTCCATGCCACAGTCTTTGTCAACATTGGTCAGACAGTGACCAGCAAGTCCATGTGGCAGAGAATGTCATTGGATGAGGTGCTGCTGTTCCGCCAGAGGGCCAGGTGCCAGGCCAGGTGACCTGGGAGATGGTGATGGTCCGCTGACTCTCACGGTCTTTTGCGTGGACGACCCACCTTCCTCCGGGGACCCTCAGAAGCAGGCCGTGACGATGTCTGTGATGCTCCGTCGGATGAATCCTCCTCCTCCTGATCCCTCCCTGTGGCTGGTGGTGATCTACGCCTGGTGGCACAGGGAGGGTTGCCCATGTTTTCGGCAATCCGACGGAGTACACGGGTCATGTCCGTTTGCACCGCCACGAGCTCAGCCAGTCTTGCCTCCATCCGTCCTTGGTGTTGCTGTTGACTGGCATATTGCTCGGCCTGCAGGTTCTTAATCTTATTGAGGGCCTCCACAGCCTGGCTGATGCCCCTGGTGTCACGCCGGTATGTGTCCAGGATGTTGCGGATGTGTGACATAACCGGTTCCTCAGCTGTCTGGTCAGGTTCGCGCCTCCGCCGTCCTCACCCACCACCCCTGCCCACTTGAGCCTGGCCTGCCGTTGTGGGCACATTGGGTCTCCGGGACCCCTGAGGGATGGCATTTGCGGGGTCGCCTGCCTCCTCCTGGGTGCCCGGGGTACCTTGTCCCTCCTGGTCAGACTGGCTGCGTTGTGTGCGAGCAGGGCTCCTGTGTGTATCCTGGGATGTGGCAGGAATGGGGGTGGTGGTTGGCACAGTTGTACCTGACGCAGGTGCTGCAGGTGCTGCAGGTGCTTGGGCACCAGAGGGGCCAGGTTGGTCAGGGTCATCCACGGTGTGGTGAGAGTCGTCGCTGCCGGTGGGATCATCGTCACGCCGAGCCTGGTCCTGTGATTCTTCCCCCCCAGTGTTGGGGGGAGATCGACGACGTTGCCCTGTGTGTGAGAGAGAGACAATGTTAATGGTGTTTCATGCGACTTCCATGTTTCATACATACTCAAGTTGGCACAGTTCCTATGGGTAGTTGGATATGTCTAGCATTCCTCTCACAGTGCACTTGTGGATGGGTATGTTGCGGGGGACAGATTGGTATGTACTCCTGGTTATTTGGCCTGTCTCATGAGTGTTGGGATGCTTATTTGGCTATGGATTGGTCTTGTTGTGTCACATTTCCATTGTGGGAGTGCCAATTTGCGTTGCCTGCCCCGGGGGTGTGTGCTTGTGTAGGGGGGGGAGGGGGGGTGTGTGACCGGGCATGCTGTTGGGTGTGGTGTGATTTGTCATTGGGTCTACCAGGTGATGTGTCTATCCCCTCATGGTGCATGCTGGCATGACAGTGAATGTGAGTTCCTGTGGTAGGTAGGTGGCATGTGGAGTTGGTGTTTGAGTGTACAGTGGTCACAGGATTGCCTTGTGCTGTCTACAGCGGGGCCAAGTGTCATCTACCTTGTCTGTACTTGGCAAGTCCCTGTGCATTGTGCATGGTGCATGGGTATGTCCCTTGGCCACAGCTTTCAACACTTGTCCTATGACACACTCTTTGTTGTTGCATCATTTTTGAACGCAGTGAGCAGTGTAGCGAGCGTGCTTAGCGAGCGATGCAGAACCGGCTGACGTGTTGCACTGTACGTGGGCAATTGGTGCTTTTTCATATCTATTGGAGAATACAGGTAGGCAACTTATGCATTTGTGACTGGGTTCTAACAAACACAGTGAGTGGGTATACTGGGTGTAAGGTTAGGTTTGTGCCTGCAGCAAGGATCTACTCGTGCAAAGTTTGACACATAGCCCAGTGATTTCCTAACGAAAACGGGGTGTTTCACGCACTGCCAGACCTTGTCAACATGCACACAGTCCACCTGCTGACGAGCGGACATGCCCACACCACCCAAGGGTGATTTAGTCTCCCTCTGTCTCCCTCTCTCCCTCCCTTTGTCACCCTCCTCCCTCTGTCTGTCTCCCTCTGTCGGCCTCTGTCGCCCTCTGTCTCCCTCCCTCTCTCTCCCTCTCCCTCCGTCTGTCTGTCACCCTCTGTCACCTCAGCCCAGCTTCCTGGGCACACACACTTTGCAGGTCTTTCACAGGCCATTGGCTTGTTCATGTGGATTTGTTTGGAATCTCCCGGCCCCCATTGGGCAGAGTGTCTCTGCGTCTGCGCTGCTGCGGCGGTGTGTGCTGACACTCTTTCACAGTGATGCGTCTTCATTAGCTGCTGTTATGTGCAAATCGTTACAACAAACAATTGATGGACGGAAGGCTGACAATGCAGACATTCTCCCCCAGTCAAGAGATCTGGGTTAAATCCATCGTTCTTTTGCCCACTACGCCACCCCAGTTTAGACATGGCCATATGCAAATCAGTCTTGACCCTGTGCCTCATGGGAACAGTCCAGCCCGAACTGCCAAGCCATGTCTTCCCTGGACCGGAATCAAGCATCCTAGGACCGGTTTCTGGCTATCAGCCGTCATCAGCCAGGATAGCTTGACTCCAGTGGCGTAGTGAGCACGGGTCCCACGTCTGGGAATACCCATCCCACTTAGGGCGAAAAGCGTTACAACAAACAATTGATGGACGGAAGGCTGACAATGCAGACATTCTCCCCCAGTCAAGAGATCTGGGTTAAATCCATCGTTCTTTTGCCCACTACGCCACCCCAGTTTAGACATGGCCATATGCAAATCAGTCTTGACCCTGTGCCTCATGGGAACAGTCCAGCCCGAACTGCCAAGCCATGTCTTCCCTGGACCGGAATCAAGCATCCTAGGACCGGTTTCTGGCTATCAGCCGTCATCAGCCAGGATAGCTTGACTCCAGTGGCGTAGTGAGCACGGGTCCCACGTCTGGGAATACCCATCCCACTTAGGGCGAAAAGCGTTACAACAAACAATTGATGGACGGAAGGCTGACAATGCAGACATTCTCCCCCAGTCAAGAGATCTGGGTTAAATCCATCGTTCTTTTGCCCACTACGCCACCCCAGTTTAGACATGGCCATATGCAAATCAGTCTTGACCCTGTGCCTCATGGGAACAGTCCAGCCCGAACTGCCAAGCCATGTCTTCCCTGGACCGGAATCAAGCATCCTAGGACCGGTTTCTGGCTATCAGCCGTCATCAGCCAGGATAGCTTGACTCCAGTGGCGTAGTGAGCACGGGTCCCACGTCTGGGAATACCCATCCCACTTAGGGCGAAAAGCGTTACAACAAACAATTGATGGACGGAAGGCTGACAATGCAGACATTCTCCCCCAGTCAAGAGATCTGGGTTAAATCCATCGTTCTTTTGCCCACTACGCCACCCCAGTTTAGACATGGCCATATGCAAATCAGTCTTGACCCTGTGCCTCATGGGAACAGTCCAGCCCGAACTGCCAAGCCATGTCTTCCCTGGACCGGAATCAAGCATCCTAGGACCGGTTTCTGGCTATCAGCCGTCATCAGCCAGGATAGCTTGACTCCAGTGGCGTAGTGAGCACGGGTCCCACGTCTGGGAATACCCATCCCACTTAGGGCGAAAAGCGTTACAACAAACAATTGATGGACGGAAGGCTGACAATGCAGACATTCTCCCCCAGTCAAGAGATCTGGGTTAAATCCATCGTTCTTTTGCCCACTACGCCACCCCAGTTTAGACATGGCCATATGCAAATCAGTCTTGACCCTGTGCCTCATGGGAACAGTCCAGCCCGAACTGCCAAGCCATGTCTTCCCTGGACCGGAATCAAGCATCCTAGGACCGGTTTCTGGCTATCAGCCGTCATCAGCCAGGATAGCTTGACTCCAGTGGCGTAGTGAGCACGGGTCCCACGTCTGGGAATACCCATCCCACTTAGGGCGAAAAGCGTTACAACAAACAATTGATGGACGGAAGGCTGACAATGCAGACATTCTCCCCCAGTCAAGAGATCTGGGTTAAATCCATCGTTCTTTTGCCCACTACGCCACCCCAGTTTAGACATGGCCATATGCAAATCAGTCTTGACCCTGTGCCTCATGGGAACAGTCCAGCCCGAACTGCCAAGCCATGTCTTCCCTGGACCGGAATCAAGCATCCTAGGACCGGTTTCTGGCTATCAGCCGTCATCAGCCAGGATAGCTTGACTCCAGTGGCGTAGTGAGCACGGGTCCCACGTCTGGGAATACCCATCCCACTTAGGGCGAAAAGCGTTACAACAAACAATTGATGGACGGAAGGCTGACAATGCAGACATTCTCCCCCAGTCAAGAGATCTGGGTTAAATCCATCGTTCTTTTGCCCACTACGCCACCCCAGTTTAGACATGGCCATATGCAAATCAGTCTTGACCCTGTGCCTCATGGGAACAGTCCAGCCCGAACTGCCAAGCCATGTCTTCCCTGGACCGGAATCAAGCATCCTAGGACCGGTTTCTGGCTATCAGCCGTCATCAGCCAGGATAGCTTGACTCCAGTGGCGTAGTGAGCACGGGTCCCACGTCTGGGAATACCCATCCCACTTAGGGCGAAAAGCGTTACAACAAACAATTGATGGACGGAAGGCTGACAATGCAGACATTCTCCCCCAGTCAAGAGATCTGGGTTAAATCCATCGTTCTTTTGCCCACTACGCCACCCCAGTTTAGACATGGCCATATGCAAATCAGTCTTGACCCTGTGCCTCATGGGAACAGTCCAGCCCGAACTGCCAAGCCATGTCTTCCCTGGACCGGAATCAAGCATCCTAGGACCGGTTTCTGGCTATCAGCCGTCATCAGCCAGGATAGCTTGACTCCAGTGGCGTAGTGAGCACGGGTCCCACGTCTGGGAATACCCATCCCACTTAGGGCGAAAAGCGTTACAACAAACAATTGATGGACGGAAGGCTGACAATGCAGACATTCTCCCCCAGTCAAGAGATCTGGGTTAAATCCATCGTTCTTTTGCCCACTACGCCACCCCAGTTTAGACATGGCCATATGCAAATCAGTCTTGACCCTGTGCCTCATGGGAACAGTCCAGCCCGAACTGCCAAGCCATGTCTTCCCTGGACCGGAATCAAGCATCCTAGGACCGGTTTCTGGCTATCAGCCGTCATCAGCCAGGATAGCTTGACTCCAGTGGCGTAGTGAGCACGGGTCCCACGTCTGGGAATACCCATCCCACTTAGGGCGAAAAGCGTTACAACAAACAATTGATGGACGGAAGGCTGACAATGCAGACATTCTCCCCCAGTCAAGAGATCTGGGTTAAATCCATCGTTCTTTTGCCCACTACGCCACCCCAGTTTAGACATGGCCATATGCAAATCAGTCTTGACCCTGTGCCTCATGGGAACAGTCCAGCCCGAACTGCCAAGCCATGTCTTCCCTGGACCGGAATCAAGCATCCTAGGACCGGTTTCTGGCTATCAGCCGTCATCAGCCAGGATAGCTTGACTCCAGTGGCGTAGTGAGCACGGGTCCCACGTCTGGGAATACCCATCCCACTTAGGGCGAAAAGCGTTACAACAAACAATTGATGGACGGAAGGCTGACAATGCAGACATTCTCCCCCAGTCAAGAGATCTGGGTTAAATCCATCGTTCTTTTGCCCACTACGCCACCCCAGTTTAGACATGGCCATATGCAAATCAGTCTTGACCCTGTGCCTCATGGGAACAGTCCAGCCCGAACTGCCAAGCCATGTCTTCCCTGGACCGGAATCAAGCATCCTAGGACCGGTTTCTGGCTATCAGCCGTCATCAGCCAGGATAGCTTGACTCCAGTGGCGTAGTGAGCACGGGTCCCACGTCTGGGAATACCCATCCCACTTAGGGCGAAAAGCGTTACAACAAACAATTGATGGACGGAAGGCTGACAATGCAGACATTCTCCCCCAGTCAAGAGATCTGGGTTAAATCCATCGTTCTTTTGCCCACTACGCCACCCCAGTTTAGACATGGCCATATGCAAATCAGTCTTGACCCTGTGCCTCATGGGAACAGTCCAGCCCGAACTGCCAAGCCATGTCTTCCCTGGACCGGAATCAAGCATCCTAGGACCGGTTTCTGGCTATCAGCCGTCATCAGCCAGGATAGCTTGACTCCAGTGGCGTAGTGAGCACGGGTCCCACGTCTGGGAATACCCATCCCACTTAGGGCGAAAAGCGTTACAACAAACAATTGATGGACGGAAGGCTGACAATGCAGACATTCTCCCCCAGTCAAGAGATCTGGGTTAAATCCATCGTTCTTTTGCCCACTACGCCACCCCAGTTTAGACATGGCCATATGCAAATCAGTCTTGACCCTGTGCCTCATGGGAACAGTCCAGCCCGAACTGCCAAGCCATGTCTTCCCTGGACCGGAATCAAGCATCCTAGGACCGGTTTCTGGCTATCAGCCGTCATCAGCCAGGATAGCTTGACTCCAGTGGCGTAGTGAGCACGGGTCCCACGTCTGGGAATACCCATCCCACTTAGGGCGAAAAGCGTTACAACAAACAATTGATGGACGGAAGGCTGACAATGCAGACATTCTCCCCCAGTCAAGAGATCTGGGTTAAATCCATCGTTCTTTTGCCCACTACGCCACCCCAGTTTAGACATGGCCATATGCAAATCAGTCTTGACCCTGTGCCTCATGGGAACAGTCCAGCCCGAACTGCCAAGCCATGTCTTCCCTGGACCGGAATCAAGCATCCTAGGACCGGTTTCTGGCTATCAGCCGTCATCAGCCAGGATAGCTTGACTCCAGTGGCGTAGTGAGCACGGGTCCCACGTCTGGGAATACCCATCCCACTTAGGGCGAAAAGCGTTACAACAAACAATTGATGGACGGAAGGCTGACAATGCAGACATTCTCCCCCAGTCAAGAGATCTGGGTTAAATCCATCGTTCTTTTGCCCACTACGCCACCCCAGTTTAGACATGGCCATATGCAAATCAGTCTTGACCCTGTGCCTCATGGGAACAGTCCAGCCCGAACTGCCAAGCCATGTCTTCCCTGGACCGGAATCAAGCATCCTAGGCCCTTCATACCCATGTCATCCTGCGACGCGGCCACCATTTGCAGGCCATACAGTACAGTGTCGGGACACACTGTTTGTATAGCTGTGCCCTAGGCCATATGGGCTGAGGGCATTGGTGTCTGCTTCTGAGTTGCACAATGTTTTTTTGGTGGCCCACCCTCCCGGCATCACGGACATCCTGTCTTGTGTTGGTGTTTTGTGTGGCCTGTGACTTGGCATGGCCTTGCTTGGTGCATGGGGCATGTAGCCGCTAGTGGCATGTGCGTGTTTTTGGAGTGTGGTTGTGTCCGGTGATGGCTTTGGGGTAGTTGCGTGCATAATTGGGAGTTGGGTTGTTGATGCGATTCCCCCCATGTGAGGTGGGTTGTTTGTGTACTCACCAGGCTTGGCGACTCCTTCTACTCCGTGTACTCCCACCGGCGGCAGCCTGCGCATCACCTTCTCCTCCCAGGGATGGTAGTGTACCGGTCTGCGGGGCGGGCCACCTCCAGTGATGTTCCCCTGGTTGTATTCATCAGACATTTTGCGGCGGACCGTCCTCCGCAGATCGTACCACCTGGCTTTGCATTCATGCCTGGTCCTTCTGATGGCCGCAACAGCATTCACCCTGTCGACGATCCTCTGCCACATGGCTGATTTTTCGGCTATGCTGGTCTGTCTGACCAATGTTCCAAAGAGCTGTGGCTCGACTCTGATGATTTCGTTGACAAGGATCTCCAGCTCCGCTGTTGTGAACTTTGGATTCTTGTCTGTGGGCATGGTGTGGGTGTGGATGGTTGTGGGTGTGTGGTTGTGAAGGTGTGTGTGTGAATATGATGAGGGGGTGTTTGTGAAGGTGGTTGTGTGAAGGTGTGCAAGTATAAGGTGTAGTGAAGGTTCAAGTATGGTGCTGTGGGTTGTCTGTGGGGTCTGGCAGCAGTGGGTCTGTTGCAAAGGCTCATGGTTTGTGTGTGTGGGCCCTTTTTATTGGTCCATTTGTGGGTGTGGCTGTGTTTGAACTTTGGGTGGGTGTGTTATAAGGAGTGGTTGTGTTTTGGGCCTCTGTTTACCGGTTTGGCTGTTGCAGGTCAGTGTATAGGATGTATTTGGGCATGTTGGACGTGTTTAGTAGTGTTGTGCGATTCGAATAGACTCTCCTTGTGGTGTTTTGCAGTGTCCTGGTTCTGTACGTGTGTTTTTCGCATCTGTACGGTGTGTACATCGGCCATGTTGTTGTACAGTGCTCACATTTGCTATGGCTTGGTCCGACTCGTACATGCACAATGTTGGGTGAGGGTGCTGGTGTAGGGGCCTGGGGTAGGGTGCGTACAGGCACGGGCAGGGTGTAGGGGCCTGGGGGTACATGCTGTACATACGGGAACCGAGGGTAAGGCGCGTACATACGTGGCGCTGGGGGTACGGTGTGTGCCCCCACCCCCATATGGACGGTGCGTACCCCCACCTCCGGATGGACGGTGCGTAACCCCAGCCCCCGTATGTAAGCACCGTCCCCCAGCACATAGCCCCAGCCCCCCGTATGTACGTGCAGTACCCCCAGTCCCACCCCCCTGTATGTATGCACCGTACCCCCAGCCCCCCGTATGTACGCACCGTACCCACAACCCCTCCTATGGACGGTACGTACCCCCACCCCGTAGGTATGGAGCGTACCCTCGCCCCTGTAGGTACGGTGTGGACCCCCACCCCCCGTAGGCATGGAGCGTGCCCCCAGCCCCCCCGTATGTACACGCCGTACCCCCAGCCCCCGTATGGACGGTGCGTACCCCCACCCCGTAGGTATGGAGCGTACCCCTACGCCTGTAGGTACGGTGCGGACCCCCAGCGCTACATGCTGGGGGTCCGCACAGTACATACGGGGGTGGGGGTACGCTCCGTACCTACGGGGTGGGGTGGGGGTACGCTCCGTACCTACGGGGTGGGGTGGGGGTGCGCTCCGTACCTACGGGGTGGGGTGGGGGTACGCTTCATACCTACACGCCGTGGGGGTACGCTTCGTACCTACGCGGTGGGGGTACGCTCCGTGCCTACGGGGGTGAGGTGGGGGTGAGGTGGGGGTACGGCACGTACATGGTGGGGCTGGGGGTATGGCGCATACTTGGGGGGTGGGCTGGGGGGTGTTCGGCGCGTATGCGGGCACATGTTTGGACGTCTCCATGGTTGCTATGGGAGTTCGCTCCGTACGGTGTTTTTTCCATACGGTTGTGCATTCGGACGGACGGGACGGATCGTGCTTGCGCGCTCGGACTTCAGTTTCCCGATTCGTACGTAAAACTGTCGGACACTTTTTCCGACCCGAGGACGTGACGAGGACTTTTCCCAATGCGATTCGTATGGATTTTTTCACATACGAATCGTACTTGCCAGTTTGTACGGGACTTGTACGATTCGTACGTAAAAAAATCCGGATACGATTCGTACGGGGAATTTTTTTAACGGATCGGAATCGACCCCTTTATGTCCCAACCTATGGCCCACACTTGCAAAATCCTTAAGATACACCACATAAGGCCCTCTGTGTATCACCATCAATAAAGACATGCTGAGTCAACCAAACACATTGTCTAGGGCAGTGTTCTGTCTAAGGTCATCACTCCAGTCGGTAGGGGTGACTTAGTCTGGGGGTAGAGAGAGTTACCCTAGAAGGCAAAGATTTCAGAGGCTACCTTTTCCTTTGATCGTACAAGGAAACAGGGCTGAAGGAAGATGGTGTTACCTGAATCAACCAGTCATGTACAAAGTCCCTGCTTTCTGCGGTGAAGGTCTAAAAGGCATGCCACTGGGGGGTGCGGGGTTCACTGACAAAATATTGAGGTCCAAAATATCGACCAACATAATGATCGAAACAAAAATAGCTACTACAAAAATGTCGACTACCTCTACTTAAAAAGGTAAGGTAACAAATATATATAAATTAAAATATTAAAAATAAAATGTATTAATTACTAACATTAATTGAAATAAAAATCAAATATATTTAGGGGCCGATTTCGAAGCAGCCCATAAAGGCTTTGACTGACCGTCGGAGCCTTCAGGGAAGCATCGTGATGGCCCACTGGGTTTACTTTCCAATCGCCTATCTATGACTGCCTAGTTATGATCGGATGTTCGGTCCCATGCTCCATTCTCTCAATGGGAGCTCGTGGCATGGTCGTAAACCGGCCGTAACACAAGCTCTCATTGAGAAAAGGGAGGTGCAGTTCATCCTAGCAGGCCGTGCAGAGCACTAAAATTAATACAACACTATTCCCATTCCAGTAAGTGCAACAGTAGGGAAAGTGTTAGATTGCGGTGGGGTAAAACTTGCTATTCCCACTTCACTGAATGTAACAGTAGGGAAAGTGTTAGATTGGGGAGGGATAACATTTACTATTCCCACTCCATTGAGTGCAGAAGTAGGGAAAGTGTTGGATGGAGGAGGGGTAAAATGTAATATTCCCACTCCAATCAATGCAACAGTAGGTAAAGTGTTGGATTGCAGAAGGAAAAAAATATATATTCCCACTACAGTCAGTACTACATCAGAAACCAACAAATTCTCTGCAAAACAGTAAAATAATTTCAAAAACAAAATAAAGAAAATCCAATATAAATATTACAAAACACAAATATATTTCATTAAAAATATTATTTAAAATAAATACATATTTAGAAAATATATCCTAAATAATTTCTAACATTATTAGATTTTAAATTGAAAAATAAATTTCATATAAAAAATATTTCGATTTAAAAATTATTTATTAACAAAAACATAATGTATTCAATAATTTTTATTTGAGTTGCCACCCACCATATACCCCTACAACACTTACAAGATACACATTTATAAAACAAATTATCAATAAATTAAAATTAATTATTATTTAATTAAATTTAATTTACTTCCACAATATACCCCCACAAAATATACAACACACTCCTAAAATTTAATACAAAATTATTTACAAAATTCGCATCCTAAATTTAAATTTTTATAATTATCAATTAAAAAATGTATTCTAACCTAATTATAATTTATTTTACTTCCTACCCCATACCCCAAAAAAACTGAAACCCACACCTAAACTTTGGGTTAAAAATCTAATTACACAATTAACATAATTAATCATAAATTAAATAATCATTATTAAATAAAAATATTAATATTCATTACTTAGAATTTATTTACTTCCCACCTTGTACCCGTATAAGCCCCACAACCCACACCTAAAATAAAAATAATATTTAGAAAATTATTATAATTAATTAACAATTAAATAATTATTAATTAACAATGAATACATTAATTAAGATAAAATTACTTTCCACCCTGTACTACTATAAACCCCACAATCCGCATATTTAAAAAATATATGTAACACTATTAACATAATTAATTATCAATTAAATCATTAATATTAATTAACAATGAATTATTAAATAATTACAATTAAATTACTTCCCAACCTGTACTCCTGTATACTCCACAACACGCACATAAAATGTAAATTAAAAACACTAGTAACATAATTAATTAAGAAAATATGTTAATTAAAAATTAATCATTAATTTATTATAATTGAATTACTTCCCACCCTGTGGACCTAAATCCCCACAACCTGCTACAATACTAAAATAAAAAAAATACTCAGATTCAATTTAATAACTGCAAAATGTTTTACAAATGCATAAAAAAATATAAACCATAATTATACATAAAAATTACATCATATAGATTTAAAATATATATCAAAATACATAACTATAATTAAAAAACTATATTATAAACAACTATATTTTTGTAATCAATATTAATGATTCCGATATTTTATAAATGGATATTACTTACCTTAAAATTGATATTCGTGATAATGATTTTCTTGCTGACGATATTTCCATGTCACTATATTTTTGGCTCATTATTTCTCCAAGTCGCTATTTCCAACTCAATATTTTGTCTCAACACCCCAGTGGGTAATGTGGACGGCTGCTTCATAGTGGAAGGCATGGGATAATGCCAAATACTATGTGGGCTGGACATATTTTTTAAAGAGGGGAGGAGAGAGACTAGCATACAACCAGAAGCAACAGAAAGTTGGGAGATCATCCAATCAGGTTACAGAATATCACAAGGATGATTGGATGGATTGTTCCAGCCTTTTATAAGAGCTCCTCTCTAAGACTTGGAGGGTCCCATGCTGGAGACCTGGTCCCTGACCTAATGAGTCTACAATTTTGCTTTACAGCCCAGTAGGAATTAGGTTGGGGTGGTAGTAAGGGCACAACTAAATATAAAACAGAGGCATGGGGGGCACATTTTAGAGGTGTGGGCCCTAACCCCTGAGCCTACCTTTCCTCTTTCTAGGCCCAGGTTTCTATCTCTAATCCCTGGTCCTGTGACAATCAGGAATAAAACAAGGGAGTGTGTTGGGCATAAGAGTATGAGAGCCATTTCTACCTAGAAGGTAGCCCTGACCACTGACTCATTGTCAGTGAAATTGCTCTCCCTCCCTCGCAGCTCCACCATTAAGTGAGGCCTGCCCCTGCACTATCAAGTGTTGGTTTGAGGCCCTCCTCCACCCGCAGGTGTCCCTGCACCTCATCCCTGGTGGTCCAGTGGACCTCTGTCTCCATTCTCTTGCTCTGCTTTTTCTCTCCTCTTTCACTAGTTTTTTCCCTCACTTCTATCTCCCCCCTTCACTCTCCTTCTGGGTCTTTCCTCCATTTTCTGTCATTTTCCCCTCATTTCAAGCTCCCCCCTTCACTCTCCTTCTGTGTCTTCCCTCTGTTTTTTCACTCGTTTTTTACCCTCATCTCAATCTCCCCCTTTCACTCTCCTGTGTCCTCTGTGTCTTTCCTCCACTCTCTGGTGCCGATCACGATCCGGTAAAAAATTCCCCCGTGCGACTCGTATCGGGTCTTATTACCGTACGAATCGTACAAGTGCCGTACGAACTGGCAATCACGATTCGCATGGTAAAAAGTCCATACGAACCGCACTGGGAATCATTCCCCACACGTCCTCGGGTCGGAAAATGTGTCCGACACGTCCTCGGACGATTTACCTTACAAACGTGAAAAGCCAAGTCCGACCGAGGAATCACGATCCAACCCGTGCGTCCGAGCGTACAACCGTATGGAAAAAACACCGTCCGCACCGAACTCCTATAGCAACCATGGAGACATGTGCCCGCATACGCGCCCAACACTCCCCCCAGCCCCCGTACGTCCGACACGTACCCCCCGTGTATGTATACCCCCACCCGTCTAGGTACACCCCAGTACGTTCAAGTCGTACCCCCACCCCAGTACGTGTCGTACCACCGTCTATGTACACCCCAGTACGTTCGAGCTCCACCCCCACCCCAGTACGTGTCATACCCCCCGTGTACCTACACCCCAGTACGTTCCAGTCGTACCCCCACCCCAGTACGTGTCAAACCACCGTCCATGTACACCCCAGTACGTTCCAGTCGTACCCCCACCCCAGTACGTGTCGTACCACCGTCAATGTACACCCCCCCACCCCTGTACGTGTCGTACCACCGTCAATGTACACCCCAGTACGTTCGAGCCCCACCCCCACCCCAGTACGTGTCATACCCCCGTGTACCTACACCCCAGTACGTTCCAGTCGTACCCCCGCCCCAGTACGTGTCGTACCCCCCGTGTACCTACACCCCAGTACGTTCCAGTCGTACCCCCACCCCAGTACGTGTCGTACCACCGTGAACCTACACCCCAGTACGTTCGAGCCCCACCCCCACCCCAGTACGTGTCATACACCCCGTGTACCTACACCCCAGTACGTTCCAGTCGTACCTCCACCCCAGTACGTGTCGTACCACCGTCAATGTACACCCCAGTACGTTCGAGCCCCACCCCAGTACGTGTCATACCCCCCGTGTACCTACACCCCAGTACGTTCCAGTCGTACCCCCACCCCAGTACGTGTCATAGCCCCGTCTACCTACACCCCAGTACGTTCCAGTCGTACCCCCACCCCAGTACGTGTCATAGCCCCGTCTACCTACACCCCAGTACGTTCCAGTCGTACCCCCACCCCAGTACGTGTCGTACCACCGTCAATGTACACCCCCCCACCCCTGTACGTGTCGTACCACCGTCTATGTACACCCCAGTACGTTCGAGCCCCACCCCCACCCCAGTACGTGTCATACACCCCGTGTACCTACACCCCAGTACGTTCCAGTCGTACCTCCACCCCAGTACGTGTCGTACCACCGTCAATGTACACCCCAGTACGTTCGAGCCCCACCCCACCCCAGTACGTGTCATACCCCCATGTACCTACACCCCAGTACGTTCCAGTCATACCCCCACCCCAGTACGTGTCATAGCCCCATCTACCTACACCCCAGTACGTTCCAGTCGTACCCCCACCCCAGTACGTGTCGTACCACCGTCAATGTACACCCCCCCACCCCTGTACGTGTCGTACCACCGTCTATGTACACCCCAGTACGTTCGAGCCCCACCCCCACCCCAGTACGTGTCATACACCCCGTGTACCTACACCCCAGTACGTTCCAGTCGTACCTCCACCCCAGTACGTGTCGTACCACCGTCAATGTACACCCCAGTACGTTCGAGCCCCACCCCCACCCCAGTACGTGTCATACCCCCCGTGTACCTACACCCCAGTACGTTCCAGTCGTACCCCCACCCCAGTACGTGTCATAGCCCCGTCTACCTACACCCCAGTACGTTCCAGTCGTACCCCCACCCCAGTACGTGTCATAGCCCCGTCTACCTACACCCCAGTACGTTCCAGTCGTACCCCCACCCCAGTACGTGTGGTAAATATTTCATTACCGGTACTATTTTTTATGCGGTAAAGTCTAGTAAGAATAACTCAGTAAATATAAGAGGCAGAATCCGTGGTATTAGAGGTTCTAAAAGGCTTTATTCCTCTACAAAGGAATTTACAGTTCGAACTGCAGGCTTCAAATTCCATCACCATGGAGGTTCAGGAAGGAAGGCAATACATTATTGACAGGTAATCATTTTTATAAGAAATGCATTACAGTGAAACAGATGCAGGAGGCGTAACAGTTGATAAGATAGATAAAATATGCATACGTAACTAAAAAAGGCGGACATATAGGCGTAACTTAGGAAACGTCATTATACATGATGTCACAAGTGGGTGGATCCATAAGAGAATCCTGCAATGTCAGCAGAAATATTTGGCAGAGATGCGCGCGCAGCCGCATGACGTGTGATTGACGTGCAACTAGAGGGTGAAGGGGACTTGACATTTAGCTCTACATGTGGAGACAGAAGTCTGGGGGGTCATGTCAACCTAATCCCAAATCATATCCAATATCTTATGTTTAAAGAACTGTATTATCCAAAAGGAAAGGTCTCTCGGACAGAATCTATTCTATACTGACTGTTGGTGCGTGTACAAGCGTCTAAGTGTCTACATGAGATGCGAGGGGGCAGGAATCTTCCATGGTAACAGGGGCTATGAATTACTTGCATGAGGACAGTGAGGCCTGGCCCTTTGCACGGTAGCTGGAAGAATGTTTACCTAAACTACTAGACAGGAATGCATCGGATTAGGAGCGGAGCAGATAATCTTGAAGGTGAAATACAGTTTTTGGCAGGCAACAGGCTGGATCAGGCACCGTTAGCCGCGCAGGGAGTAGGACAAAGTTCATGGATACAGATGCAGGCTCGGACTGGAGCTTTCAGAGGCATAAAGCAGGAAAAGGCTTGATGACAGAATTCAGGGCCTACTCGCCTGAATCTGTAAAATGTGGAAAGTGAACCACATAAAGTCGGTGGCCTTTCATACTTAGGAATGGAATATCTGACCCATTCATGGCGGATCTGAAAGAGGACATGTTGACGGTGGACGCACATGTATTTGTGTCTTCATAACTGGAACTGGAGGGAACATACATGTACTTATAGCATGCACATGGAGCCGTTGGGGTCTACGATAGGGGACATAACTGATCACAAAATTCATATTTCCTCATTCCCTCCTTGTCCCCTACGGACCCTCAGGAGATATCGATCTTCATCAATCCATCGATCTGTTCATATAGCATCATTTGTTCTTCTTTCTTCTTCCGGGATTTTGAACGAAAACTTGGATGCGGGATACACGATGTGGCACACAGACCACAAATCGCTGGCCCACATTGTAGACATAAGCAGCAACTGAATAGTATGAGAAAGCCAATACCTAGGAAGGATAGGATCCTCCATCCCCAGGCTGACAACACGCTCCAGAACCAACCGGACCAAGTCCAGGTGCCTGGACTCTGGTGTATCTGGCTCACAATCTTATGAAGGCGAGTTATGGCTTTATATACTGACGGCGAATTTTCTGGTATGAAAACACAGCAACTTGATCCGATGACCCTACAAGCTCCGCCCCTATCGGCCAGGATGACGTCAAGGACAAGACGATTTTGAAGCACAACAATCCGCATAGCAGACTGCTCTTCTGTTAAATTGCCTAAGGCGGAAGTAGTCTCGTTCACTACTGCTTCAAGGGTTCTAGTTAATCTACGTATCAGCTTACTATTAGTGACTGTACCTATATAGGGAAAGAAACCTTTATTGAAATCTGTGTATTGCTCCCATGCCGTTTCAGTGTAATCGACAATCGGGAGATCTCTCTGCTGTCTATTGTGTACTAAATGGATATTTCGGTGATAGTCAGGAGGGGCTAGGAAGACAGGTGGCAGAAGAAATGCTATGTAACAGGTACCATCCCAATTTAGAGGTAGACGTATATATGCGGTCTGGCCACATATGAAGTAAGAATGACGGGAAGCTCTAAACGTAGATTTGCCTTGATCACTGAATTTTATTACAGTGGTGCATTTACTATGGCCCATGTGTATGGAACCATTCTTTCTTACACATAATTCCCCTTTAACTGGGAATACTGACATGGCGGGCAAGATTGGTGTAGCTTCGGATTCAACATTCAGAATCAGGAGGTTAAGTGTAAAATTACCTAATCCATATACTTCATTTTCTAGATCAGTTCCTGTTCTTTTGGGAAGTCCCTCCTTGTTAGGGTAGCAGACTTTAAGCAAAACTAGGTTCAGGTTTCCCCATACCCAGTTGTCTTGATAAACTACTGAATTTGAATCTAGGGAATTAATCAAACTAAACCATGCTCCACAGGAGCCATTGTGTGTGAACGGATATGGAAAGAGGGGCAAAACCCCCTTATAGTTCTGATAGGGAGGGAGTCGGCCACATATCCAACAATTTGTAGCATTGCTGGTCTGATGGGAATGATGTAACATACTAATGAATGTGTTGTTGCGCAGCGCAAATCTATAGGACAACTCATGCGGAGGTAATTCGCTAAAAGAATGTTCAGCAGTAACATTGTAAGCACGTTTAGAAATAGGGTAATACATATGCAGCAATATACTAGAAATGATGATCAGAAGACTTAGGAAAAACAAAATTAATAATGTTACTGTGCAGTGACTACGAAGTGATTTACAATACGCATGCTTTTTAAGCTGCATCTGTCGATTTCTATCTCTACTCCGGTCTAGAGGATACATGTCAGAGACAAATTCAACCGATTCACCTTGGAGAGGACTTAAACAATCAAATTGTCCGACTTGCTAGACCTTAATTTCAGTTTATAAAGTTCCGTTTTTGTCTGTTCAACCAAGGGGAGCTTTGAGTCTGTCTGTGAGGGAATGCAGGGCTGAGTGTTCACACTGGACGGTAGTCCATAAAATTTCTTGATATGACTCGAGTGCAACCACCCTTTACGTCCCTCGATCTTCACGGCTGTCCTTGTTGTTAGTAGAACGAGTTTAGGCGACTTCCACCTAGGCTCCAGTTGGGTCTTCCGGTCGAAATTCCGTACCAGAACCAGGTCACCTGGAACCACGTCATGGGGCTTCACCTCAGTGTTATCAGGAAAAGCTGCAGCTACCTGTGAACGACAAGATTGTAGTGCAGACATCAAGGAAGCCAGGTAATCTGTCAGCATATTACAGTCAACATCAGTGATTTTGCGAGGTATAGGCGTCCCCCACATATTTGGTGGTCTACCGAAGATCACCTCGTACGGGGATAGCCCTGTTCGAGAATGTGCCACCATTCTCATGTAAAAGAGCGCAACTGGTAAGGCTACTATCCAATCGACACCTTTTTCTCTACATATTTTGGACAATCTAATTTTCAGGGTTTGATTATGACGTTCCACGAGACCTGCTGCCTCGGGATGTCGGACACAGTGGAATTTCCATTGGTAACCTAACAAAAGTGAAACGTGTTTCATTAGTTCGGATGAGAATGGCTGGCCGTTATCTGAGTAGACAACACGTGGTAAACCGAATCGTGGGAAGAATTCTCGAACTAGCTGTTTGGCAGTAGTCGGGGCAGTGTAATCTGAAACCGGGTAGGCTTCTGTCCAACGGGAAAGAGCACAAACAACTACGAGAACATATTTGAATCCTCGACATCGTTCCATCTGGATATAATCCATCTGGAGGACTTCAAAAGCATGATCGGGAGGTTGAAATCCACCCTGCTCTACGGGGATGCTTTTACCTGGATTAAACTGACAACATATCATACAGGTACGTACTTTCTGTTTGGCTGCTGCTCGCAAGTGTTTGTTGAACCAAATGTGTTGAATACTATCTAGCATAGCTTTTTCTCCTAGGTGCGCTGGACTATGTATTGTGTTAATGATGACTTGAACCATGGAGTCGGGAAGAAACCATATAGATTTTTCCTTCGTCATCCATCCTTGATCCGTTTGGATCCCTCCTAATTCAGTCCATTTCTTTATTTCTTCTGGTGTAGCATGTGTCTGTATGTCAATTACATCAAGGGCGGGATCCTTAACCGTCATGCAATGTGTTGATGTCGGAACTATTGTCTTTGTCGTGTCAGTTGTGTGAGTCTGATTCTGAGCAGTCTGTTTAGCTGTTCTGTCAGCTAAGTCGTTACCCTGAGAAATGATATCGGTAACTTTTGTATGGGCTTTGCATTTCATAATCGATATTGCAGTAGGTAAATGAATCGCGTCTAATAGGGCTTGAATGAGGGGTCCGTGTTGGATGTGGGCACCGTGAGAAGTTAAATAACCTCTCTCTCGCCACAGTACGCCGAAGTCATGGACGACTCCGAATGCATAACGTGAATCTGTGTATATGTTGACTTTCTTATTTTTGGCTTGAATACAGGCTTGTGTCAGAGCGATGAGCTCTGCTGCTTGAGCTGACAAAGTGTTAATACAATTTGTTTCAATGACTTCAGTGTCTGTTGTGACTGCGTAAGCGGCCACTAACTCTCCTGTACTTGTTCTCATACATGAACCATCTACATACAATGTCAAGTCGGGATCTGATAAAGGGTTATCTGTCAAGTCTTGTCTGGTTTTCGTCGTGATAGTAATGACTTCAATACAATCATGTGCTAATGGATCTGTTCCATTTACTGGCAAAAGTGTGGCAGGATTTAACGTATTACAACGTCTGATTTCTATGTGTGGCTGAAACAATGTTAATTCATAACCGGTGAGTCTCGCTATAGTCAAGTGTTGTGTTTGTGTGCGGTTCAAGAGAACCTCTACTGCGTGTGGTACTTGTACTGTCAATTGATGTCCTAACACTATGGCATCGCTTTGTCTGATTGCTAAAGCTGTTGCTGCCACTGATTTCAGGCACGCAGGAAGAGCCTGAGCTACTGGTTCTAATGTACTAGAGAAATAAGCACATGGTTTATGTGATCCTGCTTGTTCCTGAGTGAGTACTGACAAGGCAGTACCTTCGCGTTCCGTAACAAAGAGTGTAAACTGTTTACTGTAACATGGTGTTGCTAAAACAGGTGCTTGGCATAAAGCTTTCTTTAAGCTTTCAAAGGCATGTGTATGTTCTTGAGTCCAAGGGAGGACAGTCGATGTGGCTGCCTCCTGTGTTGTCAACTGGATGAGTGGTTTTGCTAGAAATGCATATTGAGGGATCCACTGCCTACAGTATGAAGTGAGACCTATAAAAGCCCGCACCTCCTTTTGTGTCTTGGGCGGTGGCATGTTAGCAATTAACTGGATGCGGTCGGGTGTAAGCTGTCTTCCCTCCTTGGACAGCGAGTGCCCAAGGTAAACAACTCGCTGGACACAGAATTGCAGCTTAGAAGGGGACACCTTGTGCCCCTTGTCGGCCAGAAATTTCAAAACCGTCAGTGACGCTGTTTCACATTCATGTTCGCTTTGGGCGGTGATCAGCAGATCATCGACATATTGAAGCAAGGCAGTGTTGACTGGCATGTGGATACTGTCAAGTTCTCGTTTCAGTGCTTGGCTATAGATGCTGGGGCTTTCTGTAAATCCTTGAGGTGCGCGTGTGAATTTAAAACTTCGTCCATTTAAACTGAATCCGAACAGATATTGACTTTCCGGATCTATTGGGACGCTAAAGAAAGCATTCTTGAGATCAATTACAGTGAAGAACGTTGCTTCTGAGTCAATAGCTGTTAGTAATGAAGAGATATCTGGGACCACAGGATATTGTGGTACAATACATTTATTTAATTCGCGCAGATCAATAACTAATCGATATACTGGTGGTGCTTTTGGATCCGTTCTTTTAAGAATCGGAATTATCGGGGAATTGCATACATTGGAGTCCGTTTCGACAACCACTCCTTGTGCAATGAGCTCGTCAATGATTTGCAGCAAAGCCACAACAGCATCTGGTGGTAACTTGTATTGTCGCATTCGTGGTAGTACTACTCCTGTTTTCAGTGTGACTCGATATGGTGTAATGTTCATACAACCGACATCAGTGGGGCCTTGTGCCCATAAATGTGTAGGTAAATTCTGCAGCCGGTGATCCATGTCTCTGGACATGTAGTGACCTTTGAAGTCACGTAAAAATAGTCGTACTCCTTCCGGAGAACAACATATTATAGCTCCTAGAGCTTTCAATGTTTTTATACCTAACAAGTTTTCTGGACATGATTTAGTAAGCAATAAATCTGTAGTTCGTGTCAATGGACCAACCGTAAGTGGAAGGGGTTGCGTTACTTCATTAATTATAGGTTTTCCTGAGAATCCAAGGGAAATATTCTGTGAGCCTGAGAGGGGTGCCCCTGGAACTTCACTGCGTCGTATAGTTGTTCTGCTTGCCCCTGTATCAAGTAAAAACTTTCTGTCTTCCCCTAATAGTTCACTATGTACATAAGGTCCCTCTTGGTCTACAGGAACCTCGATAAGGGGTAAGCCAACTTCCCTCTCTAGGCTATTTCATGTGTATCGCTGATAATCGGGATAATCTGCTTGTGCATACTGATACATCTGTTGTGTTGTTGCTTGTGTGGCAGCAATAGGCTGCACTTGAGGTGGTGCTACGGTCTGTTGTGGAGCTGCCTGTTGCGGAGCTAGTTGTTGCGGAGCTGACCTAGGTTGTGCATGCTGAGGGATTTGTTGTTGATTCTGATCCTGTCTAGGTGGACGTGGTCTTTCCTGGGTTCTACCTGTGGCAATATTATGTTTCAGGACTGGACAATCGTGTATATAATGACCTTGTTGTTTACAATAGTTACATGTCCCTTTAACTGGACCTGTTGAATCACCCTTTTGATGACCATCAGCTGGAACTGACTGAGCAACAAGCATTTTCATTTTAGTATCTTTCATACGTCTTTGTTCATGTTCTTGTTCTTCTCTAATTCTATTGTGGTGATATTGTAACATCTGTAACATCTGTGACGGTGTGTTACCTTGCCAGGTACTCTCAAATTTCAATACTCTATTCTTAACTTGCGGCAGGGAATTTTCAACTAATTTCGTCACAAACAGATGTGGATATGACTCACTACTTGCCTTTATGCCACTATTAATACCAAAACATTTTTCAAATCGGGAATAGAAATCACTAGTGTCTTCATCTTGCTTTTGTTTACAGGCTGAGATTGCACCCCAGTCCTCCTTTTTCGTAGTTAATAAACGTGGCAGTACCTGCACTAGTAATCCTGGTAGTGCTGTAGTCTTTTCCCCAAGCCCTGATCCTGCAGCTCGGGCCTTTTCTTCGTTCTCTAATGCTGTCCAATCTATCTTTTGGTCTCCCACCTCCCATTCCTTTTCTTTGAGTTTCTCGTAAATACCGGCAGGCATTAATACTTTTAATATTTTCATAATGTCGGGGTAGGTATACTCTCCCATGAGTAACATGTCCTTTATCTCACGGTGGAAACCTGCTGGATCCTTGTCATGGCTGGGTACTACTTTCTTCATTTCTAATAATTCAATTTTGGTTATAGGCGTGTACACAAACACGCGTGTAAAGTTATTACCTTCACCTCTGATTGGGTGTACTTCGCGTAACGGATTCAGTCTATCTATGTGATACATTTTTCTTCCCATAGTGGGAATTGGAACGTGTTCTGGGCACACGAAAGCTATATACTGGTTTCGAAATTCTAGAATTTCTTTAATTAAATCAGTACCTGACCCTCTCCATTTATTCGTGAGTAGTTCTGTCAATATGTCAGGAAAGGGTCCAGGATCGGAGTGTTGGCTTTTATATAATATAAGGAGGTGTTGAATCATGTATATACTAGCTAAACGCTGTTCGTCTGGGGCAAGATTCAGAAACGTGTGTGCTAGTGCATCATCACTGTATTTACTGGGACTGTCAGCCCATTGTACTGCTGACCTGGCTAATTCTTGTTCGTCCATGGAATCGAGCATATGGTACCCCCTTCGATCTCGGAGTAATTTATCAGCGGCTTGGAATAGGTGTTCAGGGGATCTTGTATTCAACATAGGGGTTTGAAAATGTCTATTATATTCTGGACGTATCGGATCATTAAAGCCTCTAGTATTATTATGGGGTCTTCCTCTACCTACATAAGCTATCGTTTCTAATTGTTCTGATTCTTGCTCCTCCTCTTCCTCTGATTCAATTCTGTCTGCTTCTCGTCTTTCTTTATGTATTCGTTCTACTTCCTTGCGGATCTTTCGATACATGGCGATTATACACGCCTGTTTATCATGTTTCTCGTCTGATATATTCTGACCCCATTTGGCAAGTTTTTGTATGGTATCATGATCTGCCCCAGGCCTGTCTTGGTTCCTAATCACGCAATTTATGAAAAAACGTAGTAGTTGTCTTTGTACATCCACTTTCTGGTATTCCATAGCTTCGTTAATACTCTCTGGACCTCGCCCTGTTTGGACAAAGTGATATATATTGTCTAGGTGTTCAACCATTCCTGGTATCGTCATTAAATACAATGTAGCTCGTCGTATACGTAGTGATGATATTAGCAATCTGTCCTGTTTACCTGGCACTGGATCGTATCTACAATCCACAAGATGTTCTTTAAACATGTCGGATGTCGCTAGTTGGGGTGTACGTTGGAGTGCTAAATCTCTAAGGGTCTGTTTATTTCGCGGCGGTGTGGCAAACATGTCTATCGTACCTCCTGTAGCACCATCTGAGGTGCTGGGCAAAAAAGGATTCGTTGGACGTAAGATAGAAATTGTAGATGCGGGAAAAACAGTAGAAACGGATGGACCTGTGGGAATGGGCGTAGGAGTTTGTTGTTGCGGGGATACAGACGGATGATCTTGACGTTGAACACCATCGTCATGCGGTGTGTGTGGTATGGTATTAGCATACTCGGGAGCTACGTCATCTAAATAGGAGGAAAGGAAAACGTCCTTTGCTGTTTTAGGATGTGTTTTGGGATGTGCTTTTATCGGGAGCAATGGAGGAGTCAAGTCTTTTGGTATTTCCGGGGTAGCCTTAGGTAACCCTTCGGCCAGAAGAGGATACATACCATTCATAAGAGTGTTTCTTTGTCTATCTACTTGTTCTGATTTTACTCGGGTACCTTCCTCAATTAATAGATTTTCTCGGGCTTTATTTGAATTCTCCCTACCTTTCTCTTCCTGTCTGAGCGCTTTTTCTGTACGTCTATATGATTCTTTACGCCATAATTCAATGGCATCTTTCTGTGACTGTCTGGCTTTCTTTTTCCATAATTCTTCTTCTACTCTCATGATGCAATCTGCATCCCAGGTCCCCGCTGCGGGCCATCTCTGACTTTCTGGCAAATCCTTGGTGTAGTCCACCCATAAATCAAGAAATAATACGGCATCTAGGCCATGTTTATGATACATGAAGTATCCTGGAGTGTCCCTAGGTGGAATGGGAACAGCTTCTTCGAGTACCCCTTTTCTAGTTTTGATCTGTCTTAATTTCGAAAAGAGCGGCATTTTTAGATCTGGTTACTTAACCTTGAACACACGTAATACAGTAAACACAATGATGAACAATCATTCACACCACAATATGTAGAACGTATTTAAAACATTTAACATTTAACAGTTTTAACGAACGATGATAACTAATAAGAAACTAGTTACTGACATAATACTTAACACTAGATAATACTAAATTATATGCAAGACATACTAGATATACTGCTAAACAGTACAGATACACTGCTGAAACAGTGCAGACCGGATTTGTGTACCCAAACCCGTCTTGACCGGCACAGACTATGTGCACGTTTAAATGCCTCCCCGGCAATGGTACTCACCGGGTAGCACGGAACGGAAGGCCTCGGAACTGAACTGAAACTGGACCGGACTGGACTCGACTCGACTGGACTCGGAACTTCGGAACCTGGTGGGCCTCTGTATACCTCGGATCTTGCTCTCTCAGCTAGGCTCTGGTCGGGATACTTCGCACTTCTCACCGCCTCGTCTGGGTGTTGATCGCAGCCTCAGTCACCCCCGCTTGGCCGGAGGGAGATACAGGAAATCCTGCAGGTACGCGTTTTTGTCCGTTCAGCTGTGGCAGGAGACCGAGCCTGCAACGCACCTCCGGCGCGTGAGATGAGAAAGTGTCCCTGTTCGGGCGCCAATTTATGTGGTAAATATTTCATTACCGGTACTATTTTTTATGCGGTAAAGTCTAGTAAGAATAACTCAGTAAATATAAGAGGCAGAATCCGTGGTATTAGAGGTTCTAAAAGGCTTTATTCCTCTACAAAGGAATTTACAGTTCGAACTGCAGGCTTCAAATTCCATCACCATGGAGGTTCAGGAAGGAAGGCAATACATTATTGACAGGTAATCATTTTTATAAGAAATGCATTACAGTGAAACAGATGCAGGAGGCGTAACAGTTGATAAGATAGATAAAATATGCATACGTAACTAAAAAAGGCGGACATATAGGCGTAACTTAGGAAACGTCTTTATACATGATGTCACAAGTGGGTGGATCCATAAGAGAATCCTGCAATGTCAGCAGAAATATTTGGCAGAGATGCGCGCGCAGCCGCATGACGTGTGATTGACGTGCAACTAGAGGGTGAAGGGGACTTGACATTTAGCTCTACATGTGGAGACAGAAGTCTGGGGGGTCATGTCAACCTAATCCCAAATCATATCTAATATCTTATGTTTAAAGAACTGTATTATCCAAAAGGAAAGGTCTCTCGGACAGAATCTATTCTATACTGACTGTTGGTGCGTGTACAAGCGTCTAAGTGTCTACATGAGATGCGAGGGGGCAGGAATCTTCCATGGTAACAGGGGCTATGAATTACTTGCATGAGGACAGTGAGGCCTGGCCCTTTGCACGGTAGCTGGAAGAATGTTTACCTAAACTACTAGACAGGAATGCATCGGATGAGGAGCGGAGCAGATAATCTTGAAGGTGAAATACAGTTTTTGGCAGGCAACAGGCTGGATCAGGTACCGTTAGCCGCGCAGGGAGTAGGACAAAGTTCATGGATACAGATGCAGGCTCGGACTGGAGCTTTCAGAGGCAGAAAGCAGGAAAAGGCTTGATGACAGAATTCAGGGCCTACTCGCCTGAATCTGTAAAATGTGGAAAGTGAACCACATAAAGTCGGTGGCCTTTCATACTTAGGAATGGAATATCTGACCCATTCATGGCGGATCTGAAAGAGGACATGTTGACGGTGGACGCACATGTATTTGCGTCTTCATAACTGGAACTGGAGGGAACATACATGTACTTACAGCATGCACATGGAGCCGTTGGGGTCTACGATAGGGGACATAACTGATCACAAAATTCATATTTCCTCAGTACCACCGTCAATGTACACCCCCCCACCCCTGTACGTGTCGTACCACCGTCTATGTACACCCCAGTACGTTCGAGCCCCACCCCCACCCCAGTACGTGTCATAGCCCCGTGTACCTACACCCCAGTACGTTCCAGTCGTACCCCCACCCCAGTACGTGTCGTAACACCGTCAATGTACACCCCCCCACCCCTGTACGTGTCGTACCACCGTCTATGTACACCCCAGTAGTTCCTGGCGCACCCCCAACACAACCTCCTAAGTACGGAGCGCACCCCATGCCCCAACATCACAACCGCATGTACGAGTCGTACAAAGCCACACACAAGGACATCATCGTACAACCAAATGGCCCATGTACACACCGTACACACGCTCAAAACGCACGTACACAACCAGGACAAAACAAAACAACACAAGAATACACCATTCGAAAGGCACAAAGCCACTAAACATGGCCAACAACCACTAAAATAACACAATCACTGACCTGCAACTGCCAAAAACAAACAGAGGCCCAATACACCACCACTCCTTATAACACACCCACCCAAACTTCAAACACTGCCACACCCACCCATGGACCAATAAAAAGGGCCCACACACACAAACCATGAGCCTTTGCAACAGACTCACTGCTGCCAGACACCACAGAACCAGACTACAAGCTACACCACACCTTACACTTGCACACCTTCACACGACCACCCTCACAAACACCCTCTCATCACATTCACACACACACACAACCATCCACACCCCCCCCCAACATCCACACACCCCCCACACCCACACCCCTCACCATGCCCACTACCAAGAATCCAAAGTTCAGTCACCGAGAGTTGGAGGTCCTTGTTGATCAAATCCTCAGAGTCGAGCCACAGATCTTTGGAACATTGGTCAGAAGCACCAGCCAGGCAGCCAAAACAGCCATGTGGCAGACCATCGTCGATGCTGTGAATGCCGTTGCGGACACCAGGAGGACCAAGCAGGATTGCCAGAACAGGTGTTACGATCTGCGGAGGAGGGTCAGAGCCAAGAGGCAGGAGGAACACGACCAGGCCAACGCCACCGGAGGAGGGCCCTCCCGCAGAGCCGTACAGTACCATCCCTGGGAGGAGAGGGTGATGGCCATACTGCCGGTGGAGGCAGTTGAAGGATTAGAAGGACTCCGAGACCCGGGTGAGTACACAAACAACGCACCTCACATGGGGGGAACTGCAACCACAACCAAAATTACTAACAGGCACGCAACCACCACAAGCCATCGCATGACTCAACCACACTCCATGAGCAGGCACATGCCACTGCTGCCACCATGCCCCATGCACCCAGCTGGACAATGTCAAGTCACAGGCCACAGAAGACAACAACACATGACACGGTAACCCGGATGGCGGGAGGCTGGGCACCAAAAATCACATAGTGCGACTCCAAAGCAGACAACAATGCCCTCTGCCCATATGGCCTAGGTCACGGCCAGACAAACAGTGTGTCCCAACACAGGAATGACTTGCCAGCAAATGGCAGACGCCTTGCATCAACACATGGGGGTGAAGGCACTGTTTTGCACATGACAGCAGCTAATGAACAGCCAACATTGTGAAAGAGTGGCAGCACACACCACCACAGCAGCAGCGCACAGACACACATCACACCAAATGGGTGCCTGGAGATCAGAAACAAACTCACATCAACAGGCCAAGGGCCACTCAAAGATCTGCTAACAGTGTGTGCCCAGGAAGCTGGGCCAAGGTGACAGAGGGTGACACACGGAGGGAGGGAGAGGGGGACACAGAGGGAGGGAGAGGGGGACTGAGAGGGAGGGAGACGGACAGAGGGAGGAGGCTGACACACGGAGGGAGGGAGAGGGGGACACAGAGGGAGGGAGAGGGGGACTGAGAGGGAGGGAGACGGACAGAGGGAGGAGGCTGACACACGGAGGGAGGGAGAGGGGGACACAGAGGGAGGGAGAGGGGGACAGAGAGGGAGGGAGAGGGGGCCAGAGAGGGAGGGAGACACAGGAAGACGGACAGAGGGAGGAGGCTGACACACAGAGGGAGGGAGAGGGGGACAGAGAGGGAGGGAGAGGGGGACAGAGAGGGAGGGAGACACAGGAAGACGGACAGAGGGAGGAGGCTGACACACAGAGGGAGGGAGAGGGGGACAGAGAGGGAGGGAGAGGGGGACAGAGAGGGAGGGAGAGGGGGACAGAGAGGGAGGGAGACACAGGAAGACGGACAGAGGGAGGAGGCTGACACACAGAGGGAGGGAGAGGGGGACAGAGAGGGAGGGAGAGGGGGACAGAGAGGGAGGGAGAGGGGGACAGAGAAGGAGGGAGACACAGGGAGAGCAAATCAGTCCTTTGGTGTGTGGGAATGTCTGCTCGTCATGTCTGCCCCTCTTCATCATGGCAAAACGCAGGGCCATGTCACAACCTGTACACGAGCACAAGGACAGCTACCTGCATCATATAAGTGTGTGGATCCACTCCATGTGCACATGTACAGTGCTACAAGGAAGGCGCAAATGCATGGCTCGCCACACCTGCACACTCCACTGCTGACTGCAGTCACACTTGACGCAGCAAGTAAGACTGTGCCACACATAGTTAAAGGGGCCAAATTGGTGCCCAAGGGACACACCCATGCACAAGTGCACTGTGAGTGGAATGCAAGACAGATCCTAATTCCAAGAGGAAATGTGCCAACTTTGAAACGGATGAAACATGGATGTTGCATGGACCAAAATTAACATTGTCTCTCTCACACACAGGTCAACGTCGTGCTGCACCCCCCAACACTGGGGGGGAACACTCACAGGACCCGGATCTGCAGGAGACCGATCCCACCGGCAGCGACCACTCTCACCACTCTGCGGACGACCCCGACCGACCTGGCCCCTCTGGTGTCCAACCACCTGCAGCACCTGCGTCAGGTACAACCGTGCCAACCACCACCCCCCCTCCTGCCACATCCCAGGAGACACCCAGGATCCCTGCCCCAACACCACAATGCAGCCAGGCTCACCAGGAGGGACACGGTGTCCCGGGCACCCAGGAGGAGGCAGGCGACAACGCCAATGCCACCCCTCAGGGGTCCCGGAGACCCGATGTGCCCACAAGTGCAGGCCAGGCGCAAGTGGGCAGGGGTGGTGGGAGTGGAGGACGGCGGAGGCGCGAGCCTGACCAGTTGGCTGGGGATCCAGTATTTTCCCATGTCCGTAACATCCTGGACTCATACCGGCAGGACACCACGGGCATGGCCCAGGTTGTGTCCGTCCTCGAGGGGATCAAGGTCCAGCAGGCCCAGCAACATGCGGAGCTAATAGCCTGTCTACTGGTACACCAACGGAGGATGGAGGACAGACAGGCTGAGCAAGTGACGGCGTTCCAGGGGATTCACGCTACACTCCGTCGGATGGCCGACACCATGGCCGACCCTCCCTGTGCCAGAAGGCGGAGAACATCACCACCCACAGGGAGGGATCAGGAGGAGGAGGAGGAAACATCCGACGGAGCATCCCAGACGTCGTCACGGCCTGCTGCTGAGGTTCCCCGCAGGAAGCCGGGTCGTCCACGGAAAGGACCGTGAGGGTGGCTGCTACATCACCATCTCCCAGGACACCTGGGCTGGCACCTGGCCCACTGGAGCAACAGCATCACAGCATCAAGAGACATTCTCTGCCACATGGCCCTGCTGGTCACTGGCTGACCAATGTTGACAAAGACTGTGGCATTGACTCTGAGGATTTCCAATGGCAAGGACACCAACTCCCCTACTGAACTTTGGATTCCCTAATCCCGGAAAGCCCCTCACTTTGTCCCCCCCCCCCCCAATAATAAATCACACTATTAAGAGTAGATGCCTGCTGGTAGCATTATTACCTAACATGTGTCTTGTACAGTCTAAACATGCCTGAGTCATCTGTTCTCTTCAACCATCCACACCCTGGGGCCTGAGTCTGGCACAGGACACATGGGTCACAGTTTATTAGGCAAGACAGACATGGAGCACCATACACACCCGTGATGGGCACAACCAGCTGAGGGGGTGGCCGAACAACCGTGCTGACAGACACATTGAGTACAGCAACAGTCATGCGCAGAGGTCAGGGATCCTGGCCAGTGTCCTGGGGGGCACCCAGGTATGTGTAGACAGGTGGCAGAACCATGTCCTGCAAGCTGGAGTCCGGTGGATGCAGAGAATGGGGTCATGGACAACGTTGGATGCATGGGGATGGCACATGTCACAATACCCACACAGTCATGGACATCATGCCCAATACACAGTCTCAGCACACACACACAGCTTGCATCTTGCCACTCGACACATTGACACATAGCCACAATCAGGGAATACCATGCCAGACATGCAGGATGCACCGTGCCAACACACCAGCATTGACTGAGAAGAGGCACCTTGGAGGCATAGGGACACCTTTATTAGTCATGTTTTTGGGATTGCAGAGGCAACTTGAAGTACACATGAACACATCATGTGGAGTAACATGTGGGTCCAACACTGGCACCCCCCTTCTGCAGCACAAATGCGTGATAGCCATGGTACTGGCACACAAGTGTCGGCTAACAGCTAAATACCCACAGCTGCACACGGAGAGCCTGCCATACACCATAGATCCGCTGATGTGGAAGTCCCACGCCATGTCAAGCCAATGTTAACCGTATGTGTCCGAGGGCAGTGTCACACACATTGATGCCATCATCACAATCCACTATCCCATCACTGATGACTGACAACCAGGCAGCCCATCTATTCAGGTGTACCCAGCTGCATGTCGTGTCCCATGGGGATGCCACATGTCTGCAGAGGAACCAAACCCCGACCGGGGCAGTGTGCACACATCGGGAACAACTGCCACACCCAATACACCCCAGATGCATCCCTTACCCCATGGAGACTTCCAAACGTGTCCGTGCCTGTAACGCTGAGTCAGCCCACGATGCCATGTCCATGAGGAATAGCAGTGCCACAACAATGCAACCAGAAGATGGCATGCGCAGGTACCTGGGGAAGAGAGACACACAAGAAGTCAGCCACAAAAAGCACAGCCACTTGCATGTGCATTGACTCGACACATGTATGGATGACAACATGCTAGGTCACAATTATGAGTGGGGAAATACTACCATCACTGCCACCATCACTCCAGTGACACACCCACACACACCTCTGACTCACGTGCCATACATGCAGGTGGAGACACACATCACAACACATGCCACACGGGGACCAAGGCGTGCACACTCAGACACTGGTACTCACCACTAAGCAAAGAAGTCGCGTATGAGCCGAGTCCGGATGTCCTCTTGCGGCTCCACATCCTCCACATCACTAGCCCCATTGCCAAGCCCTTCGTCCTCCACGGGTGGATGGTCCTCGTCATGTTGATTCAGGCTGAGTGGCACAGCTCTTTCGACTGCCATGTTGTGCAGCATGCAGCAGACCATGAAGATCTTGCAAACCTTCGCCGGGGCATATGGGAGTGCGCCGCCGGTCTTGTGGAGGCACCGGAATCGGCTCTTCAGCATGCCAAACGTCCTCTCTATCACTCGCCTTGTCCGGCCATGGGCGGTGTTGTAGCGGAGCTGGGCCGGCGTGATGGGGTTGCGGAGAGGTGTCAGCAGCCAAGGCATGTTGGGATAGCCAGCGTCCCCTACATGGAAAGCACATGGATATCGTTAGAACTGGCGAAGCGGTCGTGCTGCTCGGCCAAACAGAATACAGGACAGACAGACTGTACCCACCAACAACACATGCCCGTTCGTTGCGCAGCTGCATCATCATATCAGGCATCCCGCTACGCCTCATGATGTAGGCATCGTGTGCTGATCCTGGGAAACGAGCACAGACATGTGAAATCACCATGTTGGACAGACACACCACAAGGGCATTGATGGAGTGGTAGTGCTTCCGATTGCGGTACGCCACCTCCCGTGCGTGTGGTGGTACCAAACCTACATGTGTCCCATCTATGGACCCAATGACATGGGGCATCTCTCCCAGGGCATAGAATCCACGCTTGACCTCTGTCATCTGTTCAGGGGTTGGGAACTTGATGAAGTCATCCAGGTGAATCAACATGGCCTCTAAGAAATCATGCAGCACACCGCTGAACATGCTCTGGGACATGCCACCAACATGAGCTATGGTATATTGAAAGGTACCCGTGGCAAGGAAATGTAGGGCAGCCATTACCTTCAGCTGGGGTGTCAGTGCCGTGGGATACCTGTGCAGCGGTTGCAGGTGTGGTGTCAGTCTCGCCGTCAACTCCAGAATCAACGGTTGGGTGAAGCGATAGAGCCGGATGCTGTCATTCTCCTGCATGGCAGCCAAGTCTGGAATTATCCGGGCAAGAGGCGGTGCTCTGCAGTAATGAGGAAGTGACAAGGAAGAGTGAGTGCACTACGACAACAATTCATATGTACTGAGCACATGTTAATCTGTCAATACACATATGCTACATATGGAGTCAGTTATGTGCTACATGCCCAGGACACGTATGGATGCAAGGTGACACTCCTTCCAAGACCCAGCTACACACGGTGATTGAGAACCTCCCCATGCCACGCCATGGGAATAGCTGTGTCCCAGTGCAAGTGAACAGCCCGACGCAAGACAGGAGTGACATACACCCACACATCAGCAGAAGTGGGATGCCGATTGCAGAGACTGGTAGCGGAACACTGGAGCCACAGGTCACATGACATTACACTAGTCCAGCCCACACACCTTGCCATGAAGGTGCACATGTCATGACTCACCACACATTCCTTGTGAGGATGCTGACATGGCCTTGTCACGGTACTCCGTGTCCCATGCATACATGTGCACCTCACATCCGATAACACATGTGGCATGGTGTGCGGAACAGTGTGCAATGACAATCTACACACAGACACATGTTGGTTGCTGCAACGGCTGCAGCTTTTGAGGGTGCTACAACATCAACCTGATGTAAATCCCGGACACATAAATGACATAGTCACATTGTGCACTGTGGGTAGTGACAAGTCATGTGTCATGACCCCTGTACCGGGCATCATGGGACACTTCCGTGTGTTGGTGTCCGTGCCATGCCAGTGACGCTCACCCCAAGTGCGCAGTCCGACATGCACACATGTCAAAGGAGTCAAGGGCATGCCTGGCACACATTGCACCCTCACACAGTACACCTGTACACATCTCATCATACATCTGGTGCCTTCTCCACTCAGGAGGCATGTTCCACATCACAGCCTGTCACACCTGTGTCCCACACATGTAGTAATGCACAGACGATGCCTTGATGTCCATTCCTGGACAAGTATGTCCATCCATGGACAAGTATGTCCGCCCTATTCCTACCTGTGTGTCGCCTATCACCACAGTGATGTGTAAAAACCGCCGTACTGCTGCTAAGAGGGGCTGTGTATGTTCCCAAATCACTGTGGGAGTGCTGCCGTATGTGTACCCATCGTGATGGCGAGCGTACAGGCATTTGTACGGTCCGTACCACTACGAGTACGCATACGCGTGCAGACCCATAGTGATAGGGCCGTACACACGCATGTACGCTCACTACCACTATGGGTCTGCACGCGTATGTGTACCCGTAGTGGTACGGACCGTACACACGCATGTACGCTCACTATCACTATGGGTCTGCACGCGTATGCGTACCCGTAGTTATACGGACCGTACACACGCATGTACGCTCACTATCACTATGGGTCTGCACGCGTATGCGTACACGTAGCGGTACGGACCGTACACACGCATGTACGCTCACTATCACTATGGGTCTGCACGCGTATGCGTACCCGTAGTGGTACGGACCGTACACACGCATGTACGCTCACTATCACTATGGGTCTGCACGCGTATGCGTACCCGTAGCGGTACGGACCGTACACACGCATGTACGCTCACTATCACTATGGGTCTGCACGCGTATGCGTACTCGTAGTGATAGTGAGCGTACATGCGAGTGTACGGTCCGTACCACTACGTGTACGCATAAGCGTGCAGACCCATAGTGATAGTGAGCGTACATGCGTGTGTACAGTCCGTACCACTACGGGTACGCATACGCGTGCAGACCCATAGTGATAGTGAACGTAGGCATGCATGTACGGGCCGTTGCCATGCATTTGGGGTGCCCTAGGGCCCCGAAACGCACCGTACCTGTGTGTGATTCTCCAAATTACATAGGGGACAAGTATTAAGGCCTACATGCATGCTGGTTGTCATGGAGACCAAGTTCAAATTTCGAAATTGTTCTGGAAGGTGCACAGCAGAAGTCAGTTGGAATTCTTCTACTTTGTTGCAATGTGTTTGTGGGGCTGACATCATGCAGGAGAATGAAACCGATAGAGAACCCACAGACTGCTAGGTTTGAAGGGATTGGTGGAAACATAGGATGCAAATGTGAGTGACCAATCACTCTGTACTCCTGTGCATGAGACTGGGCAGAAGGGCACATATAAGGCAGCCAGGTCCCATGAGGGAGTACTTGCCTGCACATCTTTGCATTTGTCGACCAAGCTGCTGCTACTGATTCCCTGGAACCATGTCAAGGGCTGTGGAGAGGACACAGCCATTCACCCTGGAGGAGAACATGGCTCTGCTGGATGTGATCCTCCCACAGTACTCCATGCTGTATGGGCGACCAGGGTATCAGGTGAGTGCATAGGCCACTGCCACAGACTGTCCCTATGTTGTGACTGTGACTTCAGGCATTGTGTCCTGGTGTGACACACATGCCATGTACTGTAGGGGGGGTCCCAGGGGGGGGATGCCTGATGTCTCCCAGCAGTGCCCTGATACAGGAGGGGTGTGTGCCTATCACTACCAGCAGTGCCCTGAGACAGGAGGGGTGTGTGCCTATCACTACCAGCAGTGCCCTGAGACAGGAGGGGTGGGTGTGGAGTCCTCCCAGCAGTGCCCTGAGACAGGAGGGGTGGGTGTGGAGTCCTCCCAGCAGTGCCCTGAGACAGGAGGGGTGGGTGTGGAGTCCTCCCAGCAGTGCCCTGAGACAGGAGGGGTGTGTGCCTATCACTACCAGCAGTGCCCTGAGACAGGAGGGGTGTGTGCCTATCACTACCAGCAGTGCCCTGAGACAGGAGGGGTGTGTGCCTATCACTACCAGCAGTGCCCTGAGACAGGAGGGGTGGGTGTGGAGTCCTCCCAGCAGTGCCCTGAGACAGGAGGGGTGGGTGTGGAGTCCTCCCAGCAGTGCCCTGAGACAGGAGGGGTGGGTGTGGAGTCCTCCCAGCAGTGCCCTGAGACAGGAGGGGTGGGTGTGGAGTCCTCCCAGCAGTGCCCTGAGACAGGAGGGGTGGGTGTGGAGTCCTCACAGCAGTGCCCTGAGACAGGAGGGGTGTGTGCCTATCACTAACAGCAGTGCCCAGAGACAGGAAGGGTGGGTGTGATGCACAGTGTGAGCCTTGATCATTGATTGTGACATTGCCATCATTCCACCTGTGTACCCACTATTGCACGTACTGCCTTTTCCCTCACTAGAGGATGATGTCCCTATGACAAAGGTGCAATGCGTTGGCTGCATGACATGCCTTGTTGTAACCAGCTAATTTGTTCTCATATGTCTTTCTGTGACATGTGACTGGTGTATTGATGTGGTGTCACTTGTTCTTCCTCACAGGTAGGCGCCACTGCCAAGGAGCAGATCTGGCTGACCGCCGTCAGTGCCGTGAGGGGTGTGGATGGTCGGAGGCGGAGCCTGTCCCAGGTGAGGAAACGCTGGCAGGATATCCGGTGCTGGACGCGGAGGATTGCACGGCTCCTGCTGGGGGACTCACCTGAGAGCCACAAGAACCGCGGCCGCCGCCGTCTGAGCCACCTCCACAGGCGTGTGCTGCCGGTGGTCTTTCCAGACCTGGAGAGGCGCTTACAGGCGATGCAGCAGCCGGAAGGGGGTAGGTACATGTGCGTTTGTTGTGTGTCTCCGGCATTTGTAAGGGCACAGTGGCATGAATTCACTGGCAGGGTTTAAAGGTGCTGTGCAGATCCAGTTTGCCCCAGTATAGCGCTGCGCCCCTGCCACCCTTCCCCTCCTTGCAATGTGTTCCCTGGTCTGTGTGTAGTCACTCCTTCACAAGGTAATGTAGGCTGGCGCTTTGTCCACGAGAACAATGACTGTAGCATCATGTCTGGGGGTGGTGTGTAACAGGTTGTGGGACCTTGGCTGTGCACTGTCAAGTTCACTGCATGTGGGTTCCATGTCAGTTGGCACTGATGCTGACTCCAGACATGGGAGTTGGTCTCTCATGTGTCATGCCTCACAGCGCGCATGTCCTATGTAGTGGCCTGTGACATGATGTGCATGAGTGTGCGATACGCATAGTGCAGGGATGGTGACGTGTGTAGCAGTCATTACCATTCAGTAGCATGTAGTTGCGTGCCCACTACTGTCCCCTGGGGCACCTTATCCTCAGTGTTGTATGTGTCATCATCAACGTGGACACTCTCACTGTCTACAGCGTAGGTTGTGCTCTGTGCCATTGTCCCCTGTCACCATGTATATAGACGTGCTATTATGTACAGGTGTCCACTGTGCAGCCTGACCTGATTGTCCTTCTTCATACTCACAGTTGCCAGTGCCTGTGTGTCTTGTTATACTCATCTGAGGATGGGCACTGGTACCTCATTATTTGTACAGGCGCACCTTGGCTGTTTGGCGTCCAATCTTGCTTTTTGCCTGCCCCTGTGTTTATCACCCAGACTATGAGATGTTGGTGCCACCTGTGTCTCAACAATTTGCCTCGTGTGGGGGTTTGTTGGGGCGGGCAATGCCTATGTGTCAAATCCGGATTTCTACTTGCTGGGTCTGGCCAGTGTGTGATGTTACTGGACACACACGCAAGGTGCAGTGACCGAGTCATGTTGGGCATGTTTGCAGCATTACCTATGCAGCATGTGTCTCAAGTTCATGGATATGGTCCCTGGTCATCGGTATTTTCGCCAATGCTGTGTGGTGCAGATGCAGTGCTGGATTGTCCCCAGGGCCTGGGTGCTATGTCAGACTCCGTTTCCTGTCTTTAGCTATTGTCTCATGCTCTCCATGGTATTTCAGTGGCATGGTGGCTCAACCAACTGTGTGTTTCATGCCCTACATCGGTACCTTGTTTTGAAGATGTTAGGGATCTTCCTTTTCAGGCTATGCAATGTTACCTATGTCGATTGGACTCATGTGACTGATGTGTACAGCTGTCTGATTAATTTATGTCTCTCCACCCTGCCCACAGCATCGTCGGGGGACACAGAGGGAGACATGGACACAGGCAAGGCGGAGGGACCGAGCACCAGTGCCAGCCGTGACATCGGGGCTGGTACATCGAGTGGGGCAGAGGTGGAGGATAGTGCTGCCGAGGACCTGTCGACTGGCACGTCAGAATACGAAGCTGACAGGTCCGAGGAGGAGTTCTCCGAGTGGGCGGTGGCTGCACCAGCAGCTGACAGCGGAACAACACCTTGCACCGCCCCCTCAGTTCCCATCAGCCGCCTCCCACTTGCTCGTGTCCCTTCCCAGCGTGCCCGGTCACCGCATGTCTCCTTCCGGCCAGGCACCGCACCCCCTGCCCCTGTCTCCACTGCTGCCGCCAATGCTGAGTCTGTGGACATCCAGCGGCAACTGCAGGTTGGTCAGGCTGCAATCCTTAATGTCCTCCATGCCCACGGGAAAACCCTCACCAACATCGAGGCATTCTTGGAGGGCATTCATTCTTCGCAGGCTGACCAACGCAACTTGCTGAGGTCCATAGACTCCACACTGACTGCAGCAGTGGGTCTCCTGCAGCGCGACCTCCCCCCACCTACCCCTGCCCCATCCACACTTCCCACTTCCATGTCTGTCCCACGTACACCCAGACGTCGGCATGCACCCACCACAACAGACACAGGCACCACACCAGCAGGGAAGGTCCACCGCACTCCTTCTGACACGCACACACAGGGTGAGATAGGCACACCCACTGGGTCGGGGGGCAAACGTGTGACACGCAGCCAGAGTGGGAGTCCGCATTCCACACAATCCACTCCCTCCAAATCCCCTCCCCTCAGCTCTCCTGGCCACATCTCCCCCAAGGACTCCTTCATGGCCGCTCTGTCCCTGAGCCCCACAGTTCCACCACCACGCAAGCAGTCAAGGAAGTCCTCGGTCAGGGTGGTTGAGTCTCCCCCCCTGTCTCCACCCTCCCCCGGTGGCGCTGCAACCCATCCCTCTGACCCCCCCCCCCTCCTTGGGGCCTGAGGTCACTTCGGGTGCAGGGGACTCCCTGGAGGACCTTGCTAAGGTGTGTAGTGCCATCCTGGCCTCCGCCTTTGGCCATGACACACCCCCTGTGGTTGAGTCCTCCATCCCTGCACCCACAACGCCGCCCCTTTGCCCTGATGTCCCTGCGGTGCCTGTTGCTTCCCCCCCCCCCTGATGCCCTCACCAGTATGGAAGACGATGCCATTTGACTGTGCAGGCAAGGTAGGGGACACACATCCCACTGTGTCCCCCATCCAGCTGGGAATCATTGACTGCCCTATGGCCTTTGTTAAAATTGAACTGCCTGCGATCCACGGACATTGTGCTCATGCTGAATAAAGCTTAATTTTGTTTTCATTATCACACTCCTGCTATGGTGGTATTGGTGTTGGTGGGGCTGCTACATTGTTTTGGGTGGTGTTTAGGCTTTGGGTGTGTGGGATTTGTAGTAGTGTTCTGCCCATTGGGGCGACCCTGGGATCTGTGTGCCATCACAAGGTGTTGGCTAACTTCCTTAGGTCATGTCAGCAGTTACTGCATGGTTCAATTGTCCCAGGGTGTATTCCTTCCTCTGTGTACCCAGATTTCTTCCCTGCAGGGTGTTCACAATGTTTAGCGCAGAGCTGTGTCTACATGAGCTGTGTGTGTGACGGAGCCCTTCTACTTTGGCCATGCATGCATGGCCATGTCTCCACCTGCAACAATCGTGGCATCCTTGGTGATCACTGTACTTGTGTGTGGAGTCTGTTGACATGAGTTCATGGGGACATGTTCCCTTGTAGGCAGTATGGATGTGGGTAATTCCGGCCTCACACACATGTGTTACACCCCTCCTGTCTCTGGGCACTGCTGTTGGTGATGGGCCCCCACCCCTCCTGTCTCTGGGCACTGCTGTTAGTGATGGGCCACCACCCCTCCTGTCTCAGGGCACTGCTGGGAGGACTCCGCACCCACCCCTCCTGTTTCAGGGCACTGCTGGGAGGACTCCGCACCCACCCCTCCTGTCTCTGGGCACTGCTGTTAGTGATGGGCCCCCACCCCTCCTGTCTCAGGGCACTGCTGTGAGTGATAGGGCCCCACCCCTCCTGTCTCAGGGCACTGCTGGGAGGACTCCACACCCATCCCTCCTGTCTCAGGGCACTGCTGGGAGGACTCCACACCCACCCCTCCTGTCTCAGGGCACTGCTGGGAGGACTCCACACCCACCCCTCCTGTCTCAGGGCACTGCTGGGAGGACTCCACACCCACCCCTCCTGTCTCTGGGCACTGCTGGGTGGACTCTGCACACACACCTCCTATTTCTGGATATGTACGCTTGGAACATACACGGTGTGGGTGCGCTCCATGCATTCGAGGTGAGGGTACGGGTCTAGTTACACTGGTGTGGTGGGGGTATGGTGCGTGAGTCCGCGGTTGGGGGTACGGGTCGTACTTACACTGTTGGGGTGGGGGGTACGCTCCTTGCATACGCGGTTGGGGGTACGGGTCATACTTACACTGTTGGGGTGGGGGGTACGCTCCTTGCATACGCGGGTGGGGGTACGGGTCGTACTTACACTGTTGGGGTGGGGGGTACGCTCCTTGCATACGCGGGTGAGGGTACGGGTCGTACTTACACTGTTGGGGTGGGGGGTATGCTCCTTGCATACGCGGGTGAGGGTACGGGTCGTACTTACACTGTTGGGGTGGGGGGTACGCTCCTTGCATACGCGGGTGAGGGTTCGAGTCGTACTTACACTGGTGTGGTGGGGGTACGGTCCGTGAGTCCGCGGGTGGGGGTAGGAGTCGTACTTACACTGGTGGGGGTGGGGGTACGGTCCGTACGTCCGCGGGTGAGGGTTCGAGTCGTACTTACACTGTTGGCATGGGGGGTACGCTCCATGCATACGCGGGTGGGGGTACGGGTCGTACTTACACTGTTGGGGTGGGGGTACGCTCCATGCATACGCGGGTGGGGGTACGGGTCGTACTTTCACTGTTGGGGTGGGGGGTACGCTCCTTGCATACGGGGTGGGGGTAGGGTCCGTACATATCCGTCCCCACGCTATGTGATGCTTGTGCAGCCCGTACCCAGGCCTTTGCCACGTGGGTACGATCCGTCCCGCCATTGTTGGGGTGACGTGTGTGTGGGCGTGGTACGAATCGTACCCACGCTCTTCAGGCGTGGGTACGGGACGTACCTGTCTGGTTGTGTTGCCGGTTCGCGTGGTGACGGACTTCCGTTGTGGCGGTCGCTGGCTTATCAGGACACGCCCCCACCCCCTCGTGGTGACCAGGGCATGGGAGTCAGGTATGTCCAGGCCATGTGTGGTGTGTGACTTATGTGGTTGTTTTGTGGCCTGCCCTGGTCGTGCCACCCCCACCCCACCCCACCCCACTTTCCCCCCTCCCTTAGTTATTCTGACCTTCTGCGGCGTCTGCGTCGTAACCTGTAGAGGAGGTGTACTGCTATGAGGGCAGGGATGACTCGTAGGTTCGGGTCCATGTCTGTCCGTCGCGTACTGGTACTTCTTGATCGCGTCGTCCTGTCGCGTACGGGTCCTCCTTGATCGCGTCGTCCTGTCGCGTACGGGTCCTCCTTGGTGGCGTCGTCCTGTGTGTCCGTCACGTACTGGTCCTCCTTGTTCGCGTCGTCGTCTGTCCGTCGCGTACTGGTGGTCCTTGTTCGCGTCGTCCTGATTTCCCGGCAGTTTTTGGCTGCCGCAAAATATTCACCGTGCGGGGTGACGTCGGTGCGAATCGTGATTCCTGGGTCGTGAATGGCTGGCTGCGAGCGTCCCGACGTCAGGTCGGCGCTTTCCCGGATCGCATTGGTAGGTGTTTTTTTGTTCGGTCGGGCTTTTTTACGATTCGTACGGTAATGGTGTACCCGTGCGAATCGTAATTCCTTGTTTGTGAAAATTGACGACCGGGTACGCGTCGGGCGGAGATTGTGCTCCGTCCGACGGTTCGTACCCGGTTTTTGCAGGATCGTGATCGGCACCTCTCTTTCTTGTACTTTTGCTGCCCTATTTGCACTTTTCTCTCTCTTTTTGCCTTTTTCCTTTTTCCTTTTTCAGCCCGTTTTTCCCCGCCGCTGCTGCCCCCGCGGCGCCTCGCCCCCAGCATGACAGTGCGACCAGCCAAATCCAGCTCCCCTCCTCGCTCCCACCTCCCAGCTGTCCAGCCCTCCCCGACCCCTACTTAATGCGGACCCCTGCCGGGGCACCAAAGGCAAGCCTGTCTGCGCCCGTCCGCGACCTGACTACAACCAGAGCCCCTGGATCTCTGCACCGCCAACGCTACAACCCAGCGGCACTCCACGCTCTCAACGCAGGCCGCACCAACAACTGCAAGCTAGCATCACCAGCCGACACTCACGGACCCTTCAGCTGTCACCGCTGCCGGCACACCTGCAGCACTGCCAAGACCACTGACCCAGCGCAATCCGCCCGCAAGAACACAACCAAACAGAAGACGCTGCAATGCATCCTCCTCAACGTCCCATCCCCCCACAAACACGCCACAGAAATCTGGGACCTCCTCGACAGTACTACCCCGGACATAGCATTTTTTACCGAAACCTGGACCAACACCACCTCGGGACCGGACATCGCCCTCGCCATTCCCCAAGGATACAAGATCTCCAGGAAGGACCGCCCCACCCGCCCGGGAGGAGGAATCGCCATCGTCCTCAAATCCACCCTCCGCCTGAGCACACTCCCCGAAGAGCCCACAGACCTGATGGAACACCTTCACTTCAAGATACTGGCCAGCCCTACCTCCATCCTCCGAGGAACCCTCATCTACCGACCCCCTGGACCCCGCAGACTTTTAGCCAACTCCATCACGGACATCATCTCCCCGCATGCCATCGTGTCCACCAACTACACCCTACTGGGAGACCTCAACTTCCACCTCGACAACCAACTGGACCCCAGCACCACATCCCTCCTGGACAACCTCCACAACATTGGACTCCACCAGATTGTGACCGAACCCACGCACTCAGCAGGGCACACCCTCGACCCCCTCTTTACAACAGGAAACTCCATCACCTTCAGCCACACCACCAAACTCCCATGGACTGACCATCGATGCGTCCACTTCACCTTCAGAACACCCACCATCCACAGACACCAGCACCTGCTCCCACGAAGAAACTGGACCAGAGTCACCGAAGACCAGCTAACTTCATCACTCAGCAACTCCACCCCAATCATCGCGAAAAACTACGACGCCAACACCGCAGCCCGAACCCTGCACAGATGGCTCTCCGACAGCGCCAACACCATAGCCCCCCTCAATAAAAACAACAACACCCACACCAAGAAATCTAGATGGTTCACCACTGAACTTCGAGAGTCCAGATGCACTTGCCGCCACCTCGAAAATGCCTGGAGGAACACCAAATCCACAGAAGCCCACAACAACTTCAGAGCCGCCACCAACGCTCACCACCAACTCATCAGAAAAACGAGGAAAAAAGCGATTGAAGACAGAATCTCCACTCATGCACACCACAGCAAAGAACTCTTCAACATCATCAAGGAGTTCGCCCAACCCACTAGCGAGTCCACCGACATCCCTCCCTCACAAGACCTCTGCGACAAACTCAGCACCTATTTCCACCACAAAATCAAGAGCATCTACGACAACTTCGACGAAGACAACCAACACACTAAACCCTCACCAACCACCCCGACACCCTGAAGCCAGCGATCGACAACTGGACAGCCCTCACCACCGAAGACACACTGAAAACGATGAAGTCAATCCACTCTGGGGCCCCCACGGACCCCTGCCCCGCCACATTTTCAACAGAGCCGCCAACACCATCGCACCCATGCTCTGCCACACCATCAACCACTCCCTGGCAACCGCCTCATTCCCTGACGACTGGAAACACGCTGAGATCAACCCCCTCCTGAAGAAACCCTCGGCGGACCTCACCGACCTCAAAAACTACAGACCCATCTCCCTGCTCCCGTTCCCAGTGAAAGTCATAGAGAAAGCCATCAACAGCCAACTCACCACATTCATCGAAGAGCACAACATCCTCGACTCCTCCCAATCCGGCTTCAGAAAAAACCACAGTACGGAAACCGCCCTCCTCGCCGCAACAGACGACATCCACACCTTACTGGACAAAGGAGAAACAGCAGCCCTCATCCTCCTCGACCTCTCAGCGGCGTTTGACACAGTCTCTCACTGCACCCTAATACGCAGACTCCACGATGCAGGGATCCAAGACAAGGCCCTCGACTGGATCCGCTCCTTCCTCTCCGGCAGAACACAGCGGGTCAGACTCCCCTCTTTCCTTTCAGACCCTACACCTACCACCTGCGGAGTCCCCCAGGGGACCTCCCTCAGCCCTATGCTCTTCAACATCTACATGGCTCCGCTCGCCCCCATCGTCAGAACCTACGGACTCAACATTGTGTCATACGCAGACGACACCCAACTCATCCTCTCCCTATCCAACGAACCCAACACCGCCAGATACATCTTTCAAGAAGGCATGGAAGCCATTGCCAAATGGATGAAAAACAGCTGCCTACAACTAAGCACCAACAAAACGGAAGTACTCTTCATGGGCCCAAACCCAGATGCCTGGAATGACACCTGGTGGCCCCCCGCCCTCGGAAGCCCGCCTACCTCCACAGACCACGCACGCAACCTGGGAATCATCCTGGACTCAGAGCTCAAAATGGACCGCCAGATCAACTCCGTCTCGTCGTCCTGCTTCCACACCCTCCGCCTCCTACGTAAGACCTTCAAATGGATCCCCCTCGAACACAGAAAGACCGTCACTCACGCCCTGGTCACCAGCAGGCTCGAATACGGCAATGCATTCTATGCCGGAATAAACAAAAACCTCACCGCAAGCTACAGAACATCCAAAACGCCGCCGCAAGACTGGTCCTCACCCTGCCAAGACACTGCCACATCTCCCAGCACCTGAAAACCCTCCACTGGCTCCCCATCGAAGCTAGAGTCACCTTCAAGATGCTAACCCACGCTCACAAGGCTCTCCGCGACACAGGACCAGCATACCTGAACAGCCGACTCAAATTCCACACACCCAAAAGGACCCTACGATCTGCCCAGCTCTCCTACGCAGTGGTACCCCGCAGCAGAAAGACCAGATCGGGAGGCCGCTCATTCTCCTTCCTCGCGGCCAGAGCCTGGAACGACCTTCCGCTCCACCTCAGACAGATAACATCGCTCCCCGTCTTCGCAAGCAACCTCAAAACCTGGCTCTTCGACAGACCCCCTCCTTGATGGACTGGTACCTGCGAACCCCCCCCACCCACACCCCCTGCACCTTGAGACCCTTACGGGTGAGTAGTCGCGCTTAACAAACACCTGATTTGATTTGATTTGAGCCCTAAAGAAGCCAAAGAGCTACCAGTTAATACATTGTGAAGTTAATGAGAAAACTGTAAGGGAATAAGCGCCTTTTTATGAGTATTTTTTGTGTTTCCCCTGAAAAATATGGTAGCAACCAACTTATTTACCATTAGTAAAGCATCTATCTTCAATTCTCTAACTTGTATAGACATTTCCTTCTTGTGCGCAATCACATTTTCATCTTGTGTTTTCAATAATTGCCTCAATAGTGATGTATATTTTGTTCTATCCTGTGGTGAGTAATGCCATCTTCATCTTTCCACCACCTTGAAATTGGAATTTATTCCACAAACTCATGATTCAGCTATAAGGTTGCAGGCTGATGTTTTCCCTCTGATAGTAGTTTCTGAGGGGCCAATTAATCTAATGCACTGGAGACCCAGCTAGCAAAATAGTAATAACTCTGAGCAGGACTGCTAGCCTGAGATACATTTTGTCGGTCTAAGTAGCCTTGGCTCAGTTACGGTCTTTGTATGTATGTGTGTATGTATGTATTGGTATTTATATAGCATAAAAGTAGCTTTGAAGCAACAGAGTGTTGTACATTACAGTGGGGGTTGGGAGATGATCTTTTGTGGCCTTTTCACCTTGGACAGTTTCATGGAGCTTGATAGAGCTGATCACCACATACATATGGAGGGTTTGCAAAACTCATGTCAAAGGAGCAGTGTGACTAGGACCATTTGGCTGGGAGTGATGTGACATGGTTGACTTTTCTTTAACTGATGATTAACAGCATTATGCAAGACTGTCTTCATGTAAGTGAGAGACAGCACAAAAAGTGATGGGCGGCATGCTTGCTTAATCTCAGCCACTTGTAATTAATCAGGCTCACATTACAGTCCATCATTTTTCGCTCATCTGTATCAATACAAGGAGGGACCATCCAAATTCCAGAATCGCCATGATAAATCCTCTCTGAATAGGAGAATTAGCAATCCCAGGTTGGTTTAGGTCTAGTTTAACCTCATCACTCAAGTGCACCTTGAGTCCTATGGCATAGTGAGCTTGGCACCCATTTCTGGGAATATATCTCTTATGGAGGGAAACCCATAGCACAAAGAGTAATGGTTGGAATGGTTGCAATAATCTCAGCCACTGGTAAGTATTCTGTGCGGCATACCATGTCATAGTTTTTTTAGCTTGTCCGTGTCATTACAGTCAGGGCCCAGCCATATGCAAATGAGGTTCTGGCCCAACGCCAAAAGGGACAGTCCACTCCAAACAACCTGGTGAGGTCCCTTCTGAACAAGGGCACAAGCATCACCAGACTGGTTCCTTCTTAGCTGGACCTCATATGTGAGCTGCAGCTTGCATTCTCGAGGAAGGGTATATTTTTAAAGAAATAGTTTGTTAGAAATTGGGTTGTTGGTTGAATGTGGTGTAAACCCTGGTCAAGAAGAAACTACAATCTTTGTTGGGGTAAGGCACAAGCAAACTCCAAATTAACCTGTGCTCACCCCCTTGGTAGCTTGGCACAGAGCAGTCAGGCTTGACTTAGAGGCACTGTGTAAAATATTTATGCAACACTTCAAACAGTAAAGCAGTGAAAATACACCACAAAAGGAGCCCACAACAGATCTAGGAAAATATAGTAACGTTTAATAAATAAAGCAAGACCAAACCAACTAAAAACAAATTAGTAGAACTGAAGGTATTGAGTTTTAAAGTTTGTAGTGAAAATAGCGCTAACAAGCACAAAGTGGCAATTGGGGATATCTAGTCACATCGTACCGGGACAATCTCACAAATTGAGGTCAACCGCGATGACGGGCGGGCTGGCTACAGGGACCTAGTTAGGTCCGCTGAACATAGTACCTTAAATCCTGGTTGCAGAGCATTGCGTGGATCCGTGTTGAAGATGCCGGGAGCAGCTGAATCGGTGTGTCGTGTCCAAGCTATGGTAAGGCTGCAGTGTGAGGTTCTGTTGCGTCATCGTCGAGGATCGCTTCGACGGGGCGTCCAATATGAAGTCCAGTATTGGGTTTGTGGCACATAGCTTGTGATGCATAGGTTCCGAGGACTGCGGTGGGCGATGTGGGCCTTTGCAGTGGGTCCAAACCATGCAGCAGCAATGTGTCAGTTCTTCTCGGGGATGTGCCACTCAGCTGAGAAGATGTGTCGGTTCTGCTCAAGGCTGTGTCGCTCAGCAGAGAAGATGCACCAGTTCTGCTTGCAAGCACTTTAGGCCCACTTCCAAGGGTCCAGGAGTGGGGTGGCACCACGCGGCAGGGTAGACTCACAGATGGTAGAGTCCAGGTGCAGGTGGAAGGTGGATGGAAGCCAGTTATGTCTCTGAGGCTACAGATCATAGAGGCCAGCCAACTAGCCCTTGGAGTCACTCTGGGTTCAAGGTTCAAGAGAAGCAGGTCTAGTCCTTCTCACCCAGGCAAGAGGGCAGCATGCAGCAGGTCAGCACAGCAAAGTAGCAGTAAAGCAGAGTGTCAGTCCTTCAGCAGTACAGCAGTCCTTCTTCCTGGCAGAAATCTTTGATCTCTGCTGAATAAAGTTAAGTAGGGATCCCCTAATGACACTTGTCCTCCGAGGGTCCTAAAAACAGTTTTGTCCCTCTTCCCTTATCCACCTATTTCCCTCCTTAACAAGTTCCTCAGCCAAGACGTTGTCCCTAGCCTCTTTAAGGAGGCCATAGTGGTCTTGCTCCTAAAGAAAGCTGATGAAGACCATCACTTGCCTTGAAAAAGTACTCCCCTATCTCCTTGCTACCTTACTTGGTGAAGGCATTAGAGGCACATGTCGCTAGGCACCTCTGCTCCTTCCTACAGGAATCTAACTTCCTTGACCCCCATCAGGCAGACTTTTGGCCAGCCCACTCCACTGAAGTGTTCATCCTGTCATTTGTGGATGACATGCGAGAAGAAGCTGACAGGGGCATCACCTAGGCGCTGATCCTTCTTGACCTATTGGTGGCCTTCTACATGGTTGACCATGAGCTTTTGGTGGACTGTGTTGGAGTCAGTCTTGCAGGACACAGTGCTTGACTGGATTATTTCCTTTCTAAAGGACTGATCTCAATCAGTCCGGCTGTCTCCTTTTAGCTCACCCAAGGCCTGACTAACCTGTGGGGTACTTCAAGGATCCTCTCTGTCCCCTCATCTTTTTAACTTGTTCATACGCTCCCTAGTGCATTCTCTAAACAAAAAAATGAATGCCTGAGTCTACAACTATGCAGATGAGATACAACTTAGTTTTACTAATGATAGCTCCATTGAATCTAAGGAATCCTTCCAAAATGCGATGTTCATCTGTGACTGGATGAACAGTGTTGGACCCGGCCTCGTGGCGTGGTCCTTAACCCCCTGGATTGTGCCCGTTCCCCGCCCCGGCCGTCACGGGCCACCCGTCTGAACGGCACCAAGGCCCTTCACCCGGAGCTGCACGTGGACGCATACTCCTCGTGGCTCCGCCATCTTGTTGGCATCCACGTCACACCGTGCACCAGCCGGCGCGACCCCGCTCAACCCGGCCTCGACCCCAGCGAAGCCCCGACATCGAGGCACCACGAACTAGCCAGGGGGTGCCGCAGGAACCATTCATCGCCCCCGGCGGAGGACAGTATCGATGGGACCCCCAACTGTCCTCCCCTCTCGAGGTGTGATCGCCCTGCAACTCCCATGGGCCTGGCGCCTCTCCTGCTGGGCGTCTGGCCACCTCCACCCGGCCACTCCGCCCCCTCGGGCGCATAGGTCCGGACATCAAAGGGCTCCAGACCTATATCTGGGGCGACCCCACCACAGCTCGGGAGTTGTATCCCGGAGTCGAGAGCCCTGCTGATTGAATCGCGGCTGACCCTACGGAGAAGAACTCTTGTCGGAACCATCACGAGCCCTGCTGACTGCGTCGCGGCTCCTTCCTGTGAACCCTTTCTGAACCACCTGGAACATCGGAGCCCTGCTGACGCCGTCGCGGCCCAACCTCGCTGAAACCTCCCTCGGAGCCCTGCTGACGACGTCGCGGCTCGAGCTGAGCAGAAACCATCTTGAGAGCCCTGCTGATTGGATCGCGGCTCTCCACAAACTGTACGCCAGAGCCCTGCCGACGCCGTCGCGGCTCAACCCCTCCGAGATCCGGAGGTCCTCCAGCTTGAGGATAAGAACTGGGCCCCAGGTACCCTCGTACCGCATTCCTGCCAAAGACTGTCCCGCTACCCCGACCCTTCCAAAGAGACACTGAGACTTTTGGTGGATCCCTCGATCCCTTCGTGTAAATATTGACCTCGTAACCTTTTTATTGCTGATAAAGAATTGCTTGTCACAAGACAACCCCCTTGAGTCCTGTGTGGTGGTGTTACTGTGCTAGGACGTGATAGGAGAAGGATCTCTCAGGAGACTTCTCGGCAGCGCTCGGCTACTTCGTGCAGTGTGAGGGCCCCCCCCTTGGTGGTCGCACCGACTCCTCGGGGTCCGCCTTCCAACATTTGGTGGCCAGCGACGGGATCCGAGCCGAACGCAGTACGTACCAGCCAGTACCCACTAGCTACCCATCCAAACGAACAGCATCATGAGCAGCCAGGAAAACAACGCGACAATGGAGTTCCAGCCCGAACGGCTGGAAGAATATACGCACAAAGAATTGAAACAGTTCTGCAAAGACAAAGGCATTGCAACCACCAGCCTAGGTACCAAAGAGGAGATGCAGAAAGCTCTGAGGGCATGGTTGGAGGCCAGGGCAGGCCCCTCCCAGGAAGAAGGGCCCTTGCCCCTGACTGAGACCGCAGCAACCGCACGGACTCCGGCAACCGGAGGAAGAAAGAGCCTAGAAACCGGCCTCTCCGAAGAAGAAATACGAGAGCGGGAAAAGGTCCGGAGCCACGAGCTAGAGCTCGCCCGACTGCGGCTGGATGGTGAACTCCAGCTGGCAGAAAAGAAACTGGCCCTAGAGCAGCTGCGCCTTCAAGAAGAGATAGAGGAGAAGAGACGACACCGGGAGTTGGAGGAAAAGAAACTAACTCTTGAGCACGAGCGCAGTCTCAAGGAGCTCGAGATCAACGCCAAGAACGGAGGGACTGACACCCCCAGTACTAGAGACACTCTACCGCCTTCCGAGGCCAAGGTACATATCCCGAAAGAAGTCGTCAAGGAGTATTACAAGAATGACGACATCCAACAATGGTTCAAGGCCTACGAGGTGGCCATGACCTCTCATCGGGTGCCCCGAAAGGACTGGGGCGCGGGCCTGTGGGGGCGGTTCCTGAGTGAGGGGCGGGACACGCTGCTCCAGCTACCGGAGGAGGTGATGACCTCCTACGATCACATGAAGGAGGCCCTGCTCACCCGCTACGGGCTAACAGCGGAAATGTACCGCCAGCGGTTCAGAGACTGCAAGAAAATCCCGGGTACCACATGGGTGGAATATGTGGACTTTTTCAGTCGGGCCCTAGAAGGGTGGATCAAAGGGAGCAAAGTAACCACCTACGGGCAGCTGGTCGACCTCATCGTGTGGGAACACCTTTCCAACAATTGCTTCGTGGAACTGAGACAGCACCTCCTCGACAGCAAAATGACCGACCCGCGAAAACTTGCCGTCGAGGCCGATCGATGGGTCAACTCCCGGGTCCCCCGGAACTCAATGGGGGAGTACCAGAGGAACCCCAACGGACCCCCCCGCCAGCGCGGTGGGGGGGGAGGGCCGAACAGGAACCGAGACCCTCCCGCCGGGGCCCCCAGGAGCCCCCCTCGAGGGCCACCGCAGCCACATCTCTCCCCGAGCCTAGCCCGAAAGGTGGGCCCGGCCCGACCCGGACCACGGCCGCCAGTGACCTGCTACGGCTGCCAACAAACAGGACACTTTGCCAGCGATCCGGCCTGCCCTCTGAACCGAAGAAACGGGGCCGGCGGGCACCCGCCCCGGCAGCTGACAGCCGCCGCCTTGGGGGGAGGAGAAGAGGAAGAGGAGGCCCTCGACCGAGAGAACACTGAGTGGGAGCCGGCAGCCATGTCCCTGGTCTGCCTGGGTAGCCGAGAGATGGTACCCTGCACCCCCATCCCAACCAACACCCAGAAGTACCGGCAGCAGGTCACGGTCAATGGACAACGGGCCGAAGCCCTTCGTGACACAGGCGCCAGTATCACCGCTGTCCGCTGCCACCTGGTGACCCCTGGGCAGATTCTACCGAATGTGCTGTGCCCCGTACGGACGGCCGACAACAGTGAAAGCCTATGCCAGATGGCCCTGGTCCCCTTCGAGTGGGGAGGGGTGACGGGCCTGCTGAAGGTGACAGTGCGCGACGACGCCCCGGTCGACTGCCTCCTGGGGAACGACTTGGAAAGTTCCCCCTGGGCTCAAGTAGAGCGACGAGAGCACCTCCGAATGTTGGGACTGGCTGATTGGGCCTGCGCCATCACCCGGTCCATGACCGCCCAGGCCCCCCGCTCATCCTCGACCTCCGGGACCGCCCAGCCCGAGGGGCTCACACCCCCTCCCACCAGCAGCGAGGAGGAGGCGGACACCGACCCTGGACCCAGCGAATCCTCCCCCGAAGAGATGGCTTCTCCGAGCGCCCTCCCAGAGCTGACACAATGGCGACACGAAGGGGGCCCCACCCGAGAGCAGTTCCAGCAAGAACAACAGTCCTGTCCCTCTCTCGAAGGGGTCCGACAACAGGCGACCGCGCAAGCCAACGGTGACCAGACCGGCACCCACTGGATCTACTGGACCGAGGGCCTGTTGTACAGTGAACAGAAAGTAGCAGAACTCGGGGCCAGCCGCGTGTTGGTGGTCCCCCTCCGCTTCCGGGAGTTCCTTCTCCACCTGGCCCATGATGTGCCCCTCGCCGGACACTTGGGGCAAGACAAAACGTACAGTCGTCTGGTGACCCACTTCTACTGGCCCCGGATGCGGAGAGATGTGGACAACCACTGCCGGTCCTGCCAGACCTGCCAAGCCAGCGGAAAGACGGGGGGTCGGGTCAAGGCCCCCCTCCAGCCCTTTCCAGCCGTCAGCACCCCGTTCGAACGGGTCGGAATCGATATTGTGGGACCCCTGGACCCCCAAACCGCCCTGGGCCACCGCTTCATCCTGGTCCTCGTGGACCACGCCACCAGGTACCCGGAGGCGGTCCCGCTAAGAACTATAACGGCCCCTGTGGTAGGCCGGGCCTTGATGGGGATCTTCTCCCGAGTGGGATTCCCCAGCGAAGTGGTGAGCGACCGCGGCACGAACTTTATCTCCAGGTACATGCGGTCTCTGTGGCAACAGTGCGGGGTCACATACAAGTTCACGACCCCCTATCACCCTCAGGGGAACGGACTGGTTGAGCGGTTCAACCGAACATTAAAAGGGATGATCCAGGGCCTGGAAGAACCCCTCAGGCGGAAATGGGATGTCCTGCTGCCCTGCCTCCTGTTTGCCTATCGGGAGGTCCCGCAGAAGTCCCTGGGGTTCAGCCCGTTTGAACTATTGTATGGACACCCGGTCCGCGGACCGCTCAGCCTGGTCAAGGAGGGCTGGGAGATGAAGCCCCGAGGAGCCCCTCCTGACGTCTACCGATACCTCCTGACCCTCCGAAACCAGACCCGCAGGTTCCGAGCCATGGCCGAAGCCAACCTCGAGGCCAGCCAGGAGGACATGAAGCGGTGGTACGATCGCAACACCTCTACTATAGAATTCGAGCCAGGACAGAAAGTATGGGTCATGGCCCCGGTCGAACCCGGCGCCCTCCAGGACAAGTGGACCGGGCCCTTCAAGGTGGTGGAGAAGAAAAGTCCCGTCACCTACCTGGTCGATCTGGAGTCCCCCCGGAACCCCCTCCGGGTCCTACATGCTAACAGGCTAAAACCCCACTTCGCCCGGACCGAACTGAGCCTGCTGCTGGCGACTGACGAAGGGGGCGAGGACGACTCCGAGCCCTTGCCCGACCTCTTGCAATCCGACATTCACGATGGATCGATCGAAGGGGTCCAACTCGCCTCGTCCCTGACCCCGGAACAGCGCAACGACTGCCAGCAATTACTGCGGGACTACGCAGCCCTCTTCTCTCTCACCCCGGGGGTGACCCACTGGTGTGTCCACGATGTCGACACCGGGGAGAGCCCCCCCATACGACACAGAGCCTACCGGGTGCCTGACCGAGTGCGGGCCTGCATCCAGGCCGAAGTAGCGAAGATGCTGGCCCTGGGGGTCATCGAACCTTCCGACAGCCCGTGGGCCAGCCCTGTCGTCCTGGTGCCCAAGGCCGCAGCTCCCGGTCACCCCCCGGAGTTGCGATTCTGCGTGGACTACCGAGCCCTGAATGCAGTAACCAAGACAGACGCACACCCGATACCCCGGGCCGACGAACTCATCGACCGCCTAGGGGCCGCTCGCTACTTGAGCACGCTGGACCTCACCGCCGGGTACTGGCAGATCCAGCTCACCCCCGGCGCCCAAGAAAGATCCGCCTTTTTGACCCCGGATGGGCATTACCACTTTCGGGTGATGCCCTTCGGAATGAAGAACGCCCCGGCCACCTTCCAAAGACTGGTGAACAAGGTTTTGGCCGGGCTTGAGGCCTTCAGCGCGGCCTACTTAGATGACATTGCCGTGTACAGCAACCACTGGGCCGAGCACCTTCTCCACCTGAAGGCCGTCCTGGCCGCCCTTCAGCGGGCCGGGCTCACAATCAAGGCCAGCAAATGCCAAATCGGCCACGGATCCGTGACCTACCTGGGCCATCAAGTGGGGAGCGGGCAGGTGGCCCCCCTCCAAGCAAAGATAGATGCCATCCAGACCTGGGAACCCCCCACTACCCAGACCGCTGTCCGGGCCTTCCTGGGCCTCACCGGATACTACCGGCGGTTTATCAGGGACTATGGGAGCATTGTTGGCCCCCTCACAGAGTTAACGTCCAAAAAGCAGCCCAAGAAGGTACACTGGACACCCCGCTGCCAAACAGCCTTCGACACCCTAAAGACAGCCATGTGTACTGCTCCGGTGCTGCAGGCCCCGGACTACCAGAAGGAGTTCGTGGTACAGACGGACGCCTCCGAGTATGGGATCGGGGCCGTCCTATCCCAAGCCGACGAAAAGGGGCTCGACCGACCAGTGGCCTTCATCAGCCGACGACTACTGCCCCGAGAGCAACGCTGGAGCACTATTGAGCGTGAGGCCTTCGCTGTGGTGTGGGCCCTCAAGAAGCTCCGGCCCTACCTCTTTGGCACCCACTTCCGGGTCCAGACCGACCACCGGCCCTTGCAATGGCTAATGCAAATGCGGGGCGAGAACCCCAAGCTGCTGCGGTGGTCCATCTCGCTACAAGGGATGGACTTTGACGTCGAACACCGGCCCGGCAATGACCACGCCAACGCCGACGGCCTGTCCCGCTTCTTCCGCCTTGACGAGGAGAATCCCCAAGGAGATGGGTGACTCTCCATGCCTTCGGCTGGGGGGGACGCCTGTTGGACCCGGCCTCGTGGCGTGGTCCTTAACCCCCTGGATTGTGCCCGTTCCCCGCCCCGGCCGTCACGGGCCACCCGTCTGAACGGCACCAAGGCCCTTCACCCGGAGCTGCACGTGGACGCATACTCCTCGTGGCTCCGCCATCTTGTTGGCATCCACGTCACACCGTGCACCAGCCGGCGCGACCCCGCTCAACCCGGCCTCGACCCCAGCGAAGCCCCGACATCGAGGCACCACGAACTAGCCAGGGGGTGCCGCAGGAACCATTCATCGCCCCCGGCGGAGGACAGTATCGATGGGACCCCCAACTGTCCTCCCCTCTCGAGGTGTGATCGCCCTGCAACTCCCATGGGCCTGGCGCCTCTCCTGCTGGGCGTCTGGCCACCTCCACCCGGCCACTCCGCCCCCTCGGGCGCATAGGTCCGGACATCAAAGGGCTCCAGACCTATATCTGGGGCGACCCCACCACAGCTCGGGAGTTGTATCCCGGAGTCGAGAGCCCTGCTGATTGAATCGCGGCTGACCCTACGGAGAAGAACTCTTGTCGGAACCATCACGAGCCCTGCTGACTGCGTCGCGGCTCCTTCCTGTGAACCCTTTCTGAACCACCTGGAACATCGGAGCCCTGCTGACGCTGTCGCGGCCCAACCTCGCTGAAACCTCCCTCGGAGCCCTGCTGACGACGTCGCGGCTCGAGCTGAGCAGAAACCATCTTGAGAGCCCTGCTGATTGGATCGCGGCTCTCCACGAACTGTACGCCAGAGCCCTGCCGACGCCGTCGCGGCTCAACCCCTCCGAGATCCGGAGGTCCTCCAGCTTGAGGATAAGAACTGGGCCCCAGGTACCCTCGTACCGCATTCCTGCCAAAGACTGTCCCGCTACCCCGACCCTTCCAAAGAGACACTGAGACTTTTGGTGGATCCCTCGATCCCTTCGTGTAAATATTGACCTCGTAACCTTTTTATTGCTGATAAAGAATTGCTTGTCACAAGACAACCCCCTTGAGTCCTGTGTGGTGGTGTTACTGTGCTAGGACGTGATAGGAGAAGGATCTCTCAGGAGACTTCTCGGCAGCGCTCGGCTACTTCGTGCAGTGTGAGGGCCCCCCCCTTGGTGGTCGCACCGACTCCTCGGGGTCCGCCTTCCAACAAACAGCAACCAACTAAAATTAAATTATGACAAGACAGAGATTGTTATAACCAGAAACAAGTATGACTTGTGGCATACCTCATTCTGGTCCTCTGCGTTGGGTGTTCCCCTCAGCCCTAGAACTTAGTAGAGTCTTGGATTCCTCATTGACATACATTTTTCCATGAAACCCCAACTAGGAGCGGTAATCTCCTCCTGTTTTCTGCAACTGTGCAAAATTAGGAAAATCAGCAATTTCCCTAATTTTGAAGCCCTTGTTCAGGTTAAGATCTCCTTAGTCATCTCGAGGATAGACTACGCGAACTCTCTCTACCTAGGCCTTTCAAAAGGTCTCAATCGAAGACTTCGACTGGCACAAAACCAGGCAGGCAGGTTAATCTTCCATCAGCCCAGGCACTGCCACATGACCCCCCGGATGAGAAAACTACATTGGCTGCCGGTAGAACAATGATCTGTCTTCATAACTGGCTGCATTATTTTTAAATCCCTCTATGGTAGAAGTCCAGCCTTTATATCAGCACAAATGCCAAAATATAACTTAAGATCCATCCATTTGAATCTTCTTACAATCCCCACTTTCAAAAAGAAGAAATTAGGTGGCTTCTCAGTACTTGCTTCCCACACCTGGAACTCCCTCCCCGTTGAGATTAGAACTATCCCCAGTTATAAGAGATTCAGGCAACTCTTAAAAACATGGCGCTTCAGACAAGCATATGACTAAACTCGTTAGCAGCATTATGTGCTTCTGTTACTTACAGCACCAAGAAACTGACCCAGTGTATGTGTGCAAAATAAATACTAGTAACATAACATAACAGAGTATCCACAGGTCTAAAAGTGTACTGCAGTTGTGGTGTCTAAGGTCCTTCTTTTATATGCAGTTGTGCCTTTGGAGTGGCTTCTAGAGCCCTGCCTTCCCTGCCGTGGCTCCAGACTAACTACAGGGGGTATGCAGCCCTTTGTGTGGGGTCCGGATATAGCCTATTTAGATGTAAGTGAGGCTGGACCTAGCTCCTCCCTCACAACCTGCCAGTGATGGCCCAGTCACACCTAAGCTCTCAGTATGTGTGGCTCTCTAGTAGGAATACACAAAGCCCAACTGCCAACTACACCCAGTCATGCTACCAGACACAGGCTGCAGGCATGAAGTGGCTAAGGCAAGAGAAGGCCAACTTTTAAAAAGTGGCATTTTCAGAATTGTAATTTAAAGTTCAACATCACCATAAGGATTTTGAAATAGGATTCCAAAGACACCAACTTGAAACAGTTATATCTTCTCATTTGGCAATTACGGTAATAAAAGGTAATAATGTAATCCCAATATGGTCCTATGGGAGATCTAGGCCTTGCAGGAGTGAAAAACAACTTTAAGAGTCTTTTACTACCAGAACATGTAAAACTTAGAAGTATATGTCCTACTTTTTAAATACATTGCACTCTGCCCTTTGGGCTGTCCAGGGCCTGTCCTAGGGGTGACTTATGTGTATTAAAAAGGAAGGTTTGAGCCTGGCAAAATGTTTATTTTGCCAGGTCGAGTAGGCAGTTTGGACTGCACACACAGGCTCTGTAATGGCAGGCCGGAGACATGTTTAAAGGGCTACTTAAGTGGGTGGTGCTATCAGTGGTGCTGGCCCACTAGTAGCATTTAATTTACAGGTCTTGGGCACTTATAGTACCACTTTGCTAAGGACATATGAGTAAATTAAATATGCTAATTGGGTATGAGCCAATATTACCATGTTTAGACGAAAGAGCACATGCACTTTACCACTGGTTCTCAGTGGCAAACTGCTCAGGGTCCTATGGCCTGACAAAACGTGGTCAGAAAAAATGGAGGAAGAAGGCAAAATGTTGGGAGAAAGACCATTCTAAGGCTGACAGGTCTAATGTAGTTCATGTGAAGACAGGCAGCATTTTGCCTACTTTCATAAATGAGGTTTTGGAATCTAAGTAAAAGACAATCAGAGAGTAAGCAACCCAAGTTATCAAGGCTCATGTCTGAAAGTTTGATTCCATCTGAATCTTTTGGCCACCAATACTATGCCCTCCTTGCAAGTGTCCTGCAAATCAAAGGGCAAATCCCTCACCATGAATTACCAATAACACACACATCTGTAATTTAGAGGTATGCAATTGCTGCTTAATACAGTTTTTCTGGGGTAATAACATGTGGGAAGCAGTGTATCCAACATGATTCCTGCAATTTTCACCGGGTCATTTTGGCTGCATTCATCCAGCTAATGCCTGATTGAAAAACTGTGAAAGCATGGTTGTCGTGTACAGCTTGTAATTCTTGACTGTGCCAGTAACCTAGGTTACAAGCACCATCGGGAATTAGGCATACGTGTAAGGAGGACACAAGTAAGAGAAGACATTCTGTTTTTTTTGGACATAGTTTAAAGCAGGCAGGTGATATTCGGGTTCATGCGAACCTGAGGCGTAAGCTTATGTGAAACATAGAAAATGTACCTTTCTGAAAAGATGCATGTAAGAGTCTCCCACAAGACAAGATTAGGCTTGGGTGAGCAACAATAATGGTGACATCATTGCGAAGGAATGACCATGGTCCATACGTACAAAAGTGTAGCTTTGCGATTTCCAAATAGCAGATCCGTGGAAATCGCTATTAGGGAATCGCGATTTATACAGATTTGCAATCACAAATAAATCGCAAATTAGGAAAAGTAGTTTTTCTTTAGGTTTGAGTTGCAAATGCACCCTGAAGGCATGGCTGCATTTGCAATTCAATGCAATGCATTTGCTTGCTTTAAGCTATGTCCAAAAAGACAGAATTTATTCTCTTACTTGTCTCCTCCTTACAAGTATGCCTAATTCCGACGATGCCTGTAACCTGTCACCCACCCAACACCCTCCCGTGGCACAGAGGAGCATGGAATGTTCCCTTCTGCCTGCACACTACCTCAACTTTTCTTTCAACCCTCACTGCCTACCCTCCTTGTGGTAATTCTAAGTGGATTTGTCCTCAAAATAGAGACGCTGCATCTGGATTTTGCCAAGGTAACGCTGGGCCCACATTTAATGCCCTATTTCGGGGGGGGGCAGTAATCGAAATAGATGGATTTATCTGCAAGAACACTGGCCAGGAAATGTTATTGCGGTGAGATGGTATCCCAGCACATATACAGTGTAAAGAGCAAGAGGCCCCCATAAAATAGAATGAGCGTTCCTTAAGGCAGGGATCAATGAATAAGTGCAAAGACTTAAGGCAACTAACCACTTATTGAACAACACAACAATTGCGCAATGAACTGAAAGAACCAAAGTTCATTTTTTTCAAAAATACAAAACATAGTTTTATTGTTATAAATTAATACACTTTACAATAAATACTCACTCATCCTACCTCACTCATGTTCACATGCACTCACTACATCAAAAAAGTTTATTTTAAAAACACAATATTCGAAAAACAATGCAAAGATATTCAAAGATAGCTGATATATCTTTGCAGGAGCTAATCAATTTTGCTCCAACTACAGTTAGATTACTTCATACAAGTGTCAGTCAAAGATTTTAAAAAATCCAAAAATATTGCATTAGGACTGGAAAAACAAACAGCTTGGCACAGACTCAGATGAAATCGATCGTTTCTACGCACATTTCGGCACCAGAAGTGCCTTCGTCAAGAGGAGCCACAAACTTTAACAGCTTGATATCTGTAAATGCAAAAAACCAATGCACATGGTTCTTTCAAACATGATATATATCCTCTAATAATATGATGCGAAAAAGTTTCTAATAACTTGCTTACGTTTGTTTGCAGTAAGAAACAGGAATAGATCCACATTACCAATGAAAAAAATCAAGAACGGGGCAAGAGTGACCACAGTCGCATGCTGTCCATGTACCAATTAAAAGCAAAAGAACAGAAAAAGAGTGCTAACATTACAACAGGTAGGCATGCTTGTGAAACAGAAATAATCAAACACCCACAGTGTTGCTTTATCACTATTATTTTTCTCTAGTGATATCAATAGGGGACAGGTGACATGCTTATGAGGCAAGAGTGACCAGAAAACATCCACAGTGTTGACGTGTTACTTATAGTTTTCTGCTAATACCAGAAATTAGAATATTACCCTATGATCGGCAAGGATCTATGCAATGCGATGCAGAGAGTTGGTCCTTTATCCATGGGTGTGGCGCATGCCGCGTCTACTCTGTGGGGGGAAATAACAACTTTAACTTTTGTTCGTGGTCAAACTAATCAAGCAAAGGCATATTTCCGATCTGGCGGTTTGGAGGACTATGTAGGATATCTACCTAGACTAACGGCTGCCAGAGAATACGCTGGAAAATGCTGCCCAGAAAATCGTCAGGTTAAGTTACAGCCAGAGAAAATGAAACGGAAAACGCCGAGGCTACATAATAAGGAGATACTAAAGGAATTAAAAAGAGGTGCGTGTTATCTCTGCGCTTTTATAGTGATGAAGTAAAACTGCCTCAAACTATACTTTTCAGTGTCTTTGACTTACACGGTAAATGTACGATGCAAGCGTGATAATGGTCAAATGGCACACGGATCGGCAATGATCCGGCGGATAAGAAAAGATGTACATGCCAACCAAGACTCCAAAACTTTAATTGATATCTGGAGCTAAAGAGAAACCCAAAAGTCATTTATAGATGTTACCACATGAAAGATGTTCAAACAGATACACAGACATTGCGGCAATGCTGCCATAATTACGTTATACTGCGAGCAACAAAATGTATCATACAGGCCAATCAGATAAGTCCATATTTCTGTAATGAAAACGGCAATACTTAATGGCTAGGAGTGAAAAAATGCCACACAATAACCTGTAACACAATAACGCGCAAAGAGTAACCCAAACACCAATCATGAATCAGAATCAGTAGGATACCAACAACCTACACGCAAAATAACAACTTTGTCAGATACCTCTGACTCAGATAATGAAGGAAGTTCCCATCACTTTAGCTCTGAAGGAGACAGAGTAGCTTATCGATCTAATAAACCTACAGGTCAGCCTTTTTTAGGCAGGCGACCAGCACGACGAGGTCCTTGGAGACCCAGGTATCAGGACAACTTAAATCGGGACAATTTAAATCGTGGCAATTACCACTAGAACAATCAACAATTCTTAGTGACTCTGAACGCTCAATATTGGAGAATGTAAAGGAGATACCCTTCTTCAACTTGTCAGATAAACCTTTAGAACAATCAACCATTGCGCTTTTATATAAAGGACTTTCCTTTGTACCACACACGGGCGTTAACATTTTTGAATTATTTCAGGATATCATAGCTTTCTTCCGTAAAATACGTTTGAAGAAATATTTTTCAAGAAACCTCAGAGATTAAGCAGTATTCTGATAATCGTTCAGGGTTACATCCAATGTCTACTTTCACCCCCACTTTGGACCAACTTGGACCCAAAGTGAGCATTTTTTTAAATGCTGTTCTGAAGCGCCTTAAAACATCTATCACTAACATATCTCGCCCTCCTCCCAATCTGGATAAGAATGAACTGAATGCCTTAGTTGACATCAGAGGCAATACTAATGTAACAATCAAAACTTGTGATAAAGGAGGAGGCATAGTAGTGTTAGATACTGATAAATACACTCTCAAAATGCAGGCCCTTTTAAATGATACGGAGTATTATTTACCCGTAAAAATGGATCCCACATCCAGAGTGAAAAGGAAGATTTTCAATTCTACCAAAAAAACACTGGAACAAGATATGATCTGTCAAAAATAATTTAATTTTCTCAATATTGACTGCCCTAGAATGGCAAGCATATATGGATTGCCTAAGATTCACAAAAACAGTTCTGACCCTCCATATCGCCCCATTGTCACCACGATAGGTTCCGTGACCGAACCGATTTCAAAATATGTTGACTGTATTCTACGCCCACACATACCGAAGAAGAAATCTCACATTAAGGACACCAAAGAAATGATACAAACGGTTGAGGGTCTCCCGTTTAATGCCATGAGAAAAATTCTTGTCACGTTGGACATTGAGTCCCTTTATAGCAATACACCACAGGCAGGTGCCTGAAAAGCAGTCCTTTGGTTTATAGAACATTTCCAAATAGACTGATGTCCTGTTTTCGTCAATGAGATACTTCAAGTGGTGTTAGAAGAGAACATCTTTGAATTCAATGGGAGTCTTTACCGACAAGTAAAGGGAGTGAGCAAGGGAGCTTCCTGTGCTTCTACCATAGCGAATATCTACAAGGCCCATTTTGAAAAGATCTTCATATATAAGGAAATTGCCCCTTTTTTCATATCCATCCATAATTGGGCACGTTATATTGACGAAATTTTCTTTCTCTGGAGTGGAGAGCCAGACTCGCTGAATGAATTCCTATCATGGATCAATTTATGTGACACTAATCTAAAATGTACGGCTAACACCAGCAATAGGAGCATTGAGTTTCTAGACATAGAAATCAAAGAGCAAAATCAAACCCTGGAAGTTGATCTTTATGTCAAGCCTACAGCTAGGAATATGTTATTACATTTTAATAGTTATCATCCTTAAAATCAGAAAGAACTTATTCCGTTTGGGCAGTTTCTCAGTTTGGGGCAAAAATGCACCAACATAACTGACTATGACATCAGATCCACCATGATGAAATCAAAATATATATCTAGAGGGTACCCGAGAAGGCTAGTACGCGAAGTGTACAAACATGCTTTTTTCTATAGGGATCATCTGTTAGGAAACAATCCTCCCAAAACCGTGCCTAAGTTGGTCTGTGTAACCAGACACTCAACACTCAATGAAAAAGTTCACCAGATCATATGTGCAAATTGGCACATATTGAATGTCAATGCAGAGGAAAACGACATGTTGCCACGTCCCATGTGGTTAGTTGCCTTAAATCTTTCCACTTATCCCTGCACATATATCCACCCACCTCATACCTTGGGCCTATATGGCACAGCATTTTGTCTAACACAGCCTATTTCTACTCAGTTGGAAAGAGCACTGCATGTATTGCTCATCAGCTTACATTAGGTAGAGTAATGAAGGTCTTCTCCATTACTCAGGTTTGACTACTGTTATAGCGCATGGCATTTCATAGAGGTGACTAAGCATGTGTAATGTCGAAAATAGGTGATAGTATTTGACAGCTTTAGCTTTTGATGTGCTAAATCATAGTGTCCCAGTAATATGAGTAAGCTTTTCCGGGACTATGCTAGAGATTTCTTGACAGACATGCAGTGGCTGGCAAACGGTATCACTAGAACCTAGGCAAACTATGGGGCATGCATTGTCTTACCAAGCATTATGATCGGATTCACATTGGAGCTGCTGCCAGTTGCCCCAATTCCAATCTGTAGTTGTTGGAAGTTACCTACTGTGGCACCATCTACTCCACTTCCTCAATTTGGTTAATCCCTGTAAGTATTTGCGCTCCATCCAGAGCATGCATACTCTCGCTTGTTGATCATTGCCTAGTGCCCTACCAAGCCACAATGCATGACTAGTCCAAAGGGCGATTTAATTATCGGTGGACGGAGTAATATCCTATGGCCTGGAGGAGGACTTAACGTCCACCAGGTCGAGACTATTTTGGAAATTACAGCCAAGCTGGCAGTCCTTTCTAAAACATTGTCAGGAACTGCAGCTGCAGTGGTTCCTGTCAATGCTGTTTACAGTTTGGAGCAGGGCTCCATCAACAGGACGGAGCCCTGTACCAAACTGCTTTCTTAATTATTTTTAAAAAGAAAATCCAGAATCGGGATTTTCTGTTTGAAAATAAAAAATAAAATGCTCCCATTAACATGGGAGACCTTTCCCATGGCATGGGGATAATTTAACAGTTTTCCCTGCCTCCTACTACCAGGGTGTTGCTGTTGGTTAGGGTCAGCGAAAACTGACTTCTATCTCTGCCAATCCAAATTAGGTGGTGTCAGGTTTGTAAAGTAGTGCTCTGCCAGTTTTGTGGAGGCAGCAGACCTGCACTTCAGTGTACGAAAGCTCAGTTCGATGATAGACCGTGTTGTCTTATGTGCCCTGTAATACTGCTTTCACTTCTGGTTCTTGGAGTGAAGTATGATGTCAGTATCCAAGGACGCAAGGCATATGCAATGCCTCCTTGAAGAACATGAGAAGAATAAACCATTAGCTCACATTGCACGAACAGGTCTGGCCACTGTATGCATTGAGTCAGTTGGTTATGAATTCCACTGTGGTGGAACATGAAGCAGTCATGTTTGCTGCCTGGGAATCTGCCTATAAGGTCAGTTATGATGCATGAGCCATCACACACTACCTGTACATTGTACATTGCGCAAGTGGGTGCTTTTCATATTTCTGTATATGAATTACTTTGCACAGGGGAGGCATATGGCAAAAAGTGTGCCATCAACACAGTCAGTTACATGGGGAAACTGTGCTACACTGTAAAACGATAATTTGGTCTTTTGCAAATATTGGCCCATATGTGGTAAACATATATATTTGTTTACTTTGCTAGCCACGATGGCCACAAACCTGTGGCAAAACCTAGAAAATACACTTTGTGACACACCTCCTGCCACTGCTATGACTCAATGGTGGCTGCCTGCAGCCAAAAGGTGGAGACAACACTATACATCCACATGTGGTAGGATTGCATTGTTTCTGACTGTTGCTGAAGCTTTAACTCAGCAATTAATTCCAAAATTACCCCACTACTGAGTCTGTACTTCTCATATCTCTCCTACTAAGTCTGTTAAAAAAGGGTGACCCTCACCTTAAATATCCTGGCCTGTCTCTGCCTCTTTCTCTGCATACCAGACAAAATCCTCCTCCTACTCGCCAAGACATACAGAGTCGCCATTCTGAATGAACCAGATGCATTTCGGGTGCTTTTTTAGGTCTCGCCTGGCGAACGCAGCGCGAAAGCGCTGTCGCCAGCGAGATCTATTGTTGCTGACTTGCCTCGGAAGTGGGACAGGAGATGGGCACGCGCAGGGCTTTTGGCGATTGGGGCCTGTGAACGCGCACGTACAGCCACGCGGTGTGCACATCTCCTGTCCCGCTTCCTCCTCAGCACTTTCACTTTCCATTCCCCCCGTCGGCTCCATGGAGACGGCTTGTTTTAAATATTGCTATTAGGAGGTCAAACATTGAAAAACAGGTGCATAAGGACCCTTCTTTTAAGAAGCATCTCAGGAAGCATACATCAGGACCCTGGCAGGCAGCAACCGGGAGCGCCTGTGAAAACAGTCAAGCCACATTCTCTAATCATGGAGTACGCAGCCCAGTGTAGCAATTCGGTGGACCCAACCCCATCGCCATCACTTGGTGCATTCTATCTCTGCCAGGCAGCCCTTCCCGGCCGGCCGGTCAATTTCACCTTTAGCTGCACTAGCGCAGGCCTGACGTGAAGGCTACAGGGCGGTGCAGGAGAGGTGAGGGGGCGCATGTCGGCAAACTTACAGAGAAACACTCACAGGGGGTTGTGAAGAGCCTATGGCTGGGCGGTGTTCGGCCTGCACGCATGGGAACACTCGCGGTGGTGGCTCGCAGCCAGGCAGGCCATAAAGCAAGAGGGGATGTCTATGACCCGACAAGCAACAAGTACAGACGAGACCGAGCCGAGGCCAGCAGGAGATGACGTCCCACGACGTAGGTAGAGGCTGCGTGACTCCGATCAGGGTAAAGTGACAGGGAGGCCGCTGCGAAGCTGGGTTTGAAAGAAGACCGACCGAGTTTGCCTCCCGTACCAGTCAATTTTGTTCTGCGCGCGCCGAGCAGTGATGCAGCCCAGCGCCGTGGGTGCGTCACGGGAGCACACCGTTGCCATGGGTGTTGGTCCGAGGCAATCGGTACGATAAGGCCACGAGGGTGAGTGTTCTATTGATTTTTGTAATTTTTATAGTGCGCTACACAATAAAGTTAGAACACATCAATAAAAATTATAGGCGGACATCAAAGGTGAAAAAAAGTATTGGGTACCTTTTCCAAGGAGGTAGAGCTTTGCAATCAGAATTCATAGCAATGAAGAGCAGGTGGTACAGTATTCTGTGAGTGAGGAGCATTAGTAGATCGTGCAGGTTGAGGTTGGTATGTGATCGGAAGGGGGAGTGAGGAGGTGGTAGTGCTTTAGGTCAGATATGGGACAAGGGGGGGAGGAAGGGGATGAAGTGGTCTCTCGGCTAGAGCTGCTGACCATGAAGCTGGGGAACCAGGTTCGAGCTTGGGAGTCGGCTCAGCATCCTGTGATCTGGGCAAATCACTTAATATCCCCGTGCCTACCAAACAAGCATTTGCAATGCAACAGGTCTCGCATTTACGCAAGTTTGAGCAATTGGCATTGTAAATGACAATGCCTTCTATTTATGTTTACGTTTTTGAAGCATAAATAAAACGCATTGTCATTTACAATGCCAATAGCTTAGACTCATGTAAATGCGAGACCTATTGCATTGCAAATGCTTGTTTTAGTTTGCACCTGGTCCCACCAGACCCAAATTGATGGTAATTGAATTTCCTAAATAGGCATTTTGCGACTATTCACAATTAGGAAATCCTTTGTACATAGTGTTAGCGATTCGCTATTTGAAAATCCCTATTTGGGATTTCCTATTTACCGATTTCCAAAAATGCAATTTCTACTAGATGAAAATTCATTTTACACCACTGCAAATGCCTTTCGTACACACTGAAATGGCATTTTGCATTTCCTAATGGCCCGAAATAGCGATTCGCACCAATATGAAATGCAAAATGCATTCGTACATATGGCCCCATGTGTATTATGCCGGACAAGGGCATTCTGGAAATGGGAACACTAGACAGACTGAGTCGTTCTCTGGTTCAATACGTGTTAATAGGTGCATTTAAAGTGAAAAAGAGAAAGTAGAGAGTAGGAATTTAAAGCAGAAGCACCAGAAAAACTGTCATGGGAAGGTGGGAAATAAGACATTTCCAAGGACAAGTGCTGAAGACTTATAAACAAATGAAGTCTGTTTTGGTTCTGAGCTCTGTAGAAAATTATTACACAAACATGAGAATGTGGGTGACAAAAAATTGCTTCGTTTTCTGTTTGCCTTAAGCTAAGATATGGCAGTAGCATTGTTGCTTGTTGTATAATCTTTGGAAAACACATGGCTGATAGATTCATAAGAAGGTGAAGTAGATAAAACCTGGCTTTTCATAAAAAAACGGTGCTTCTCATTCCAGATTGAAGGGGCTGATGTGATGTTGTAGTCTAGTGCTCTGCACCCACGTGATCTGCGCTGTGCCTCACAGGATCGTGAGAGGCGGTGCAGAACGTGGGGGCAGAGTACAATGTATGGACGTTAGCTCTCCCTCTGCGAATAAAGGGACATATAAAGTATCCCTTGTGCGCGTCATCTTTCCTCCGGGGCATATATATAACTACCACAGACTGGCGACGAGCTGCTGAGGACCCCGCCGTCACCGCTGAGCCCAGCGCCGCACCCTTCGCAGCCCGCGGCGCGGCATCTAGTATCGCAGAGGGAGGGCAGCGCTCAACGGGCATCCGCCCTGAGGCAGCGCTACCACGACTTCAAGGTATGCGCACGGCGCGAGTTAGGCTCCACGCTGCCAAAAAAGAGGACACAAAACTGATGGTGTGCAAGATAAGCGACAAAGACACGCCCAGAGACAAACCAGGCCCCTCCACAGGACACAAGTATGGCGACGCCCCACTAAGACCTCGACAGGCACCACCCGGCCCTTTCCCGATTCGAAAAGCTCCTGCTACAGGTGGGCAGCCAGACGCACATGGCCAACGACATGTCCTGCCTTCCACGTCAAGTGCTCCTTTTGCAGTGTGATTGGACGCTTTGGCAAAGTCTGCAGGTGGAGACCCCACAGCAACGCAGTTAAGTGTGTCGTGTACGACTCGGAGCCCGACGCGAAAGGAGAAGAAGACGAAGATTGCATCCTGTGCATAGAGGACTAGTTGTTAGGCGTTAGGCGTCGACTGCACCTCCAGGAGGAAACCGTCCTGTCTCATGTCCATAGGAGGGATCCTGATATCCATGGTGGCGGACTCCGGGTTCCCATTTACAATCATAAAAAGGGACATATGGGACAAGGATTTTGCCAGCACTCAAGGGTGTCACCTACACCCTATGGACGTACATCCGGTCACCTTCACAGGTGAAAATATTCCCATGGTAGGATTCTGACGTCTACACTTCGAGTTCAAGAGGCGGGAGACCACAGGCAAGTTGTACGTAGCAGAAATAGGACCCTCAGTCCTAGGGTGGATTGACCAAGGATCGCTGGGCATCCAGCTCAACCCCGGTGGAAAAGCGCAAGTACTGATGACAAGCGAAAGCCCCAAGTATTCGGTGGGACCATTGGACAATTGTCTAAGTTCACGCATAAAATCCAGCTTAACGACAGGGCGGTCCCTGTCAGTCAAAAGCGCCGAGTGGCTGGCGCCCTAGGAAGTGGCACGCAAACCAAACGGAAAAGTGCATCTGTGCATTGACCTTCGAGACCTAAACAAAAACATACTAGTCGACAAGTTCCCGCTGCCACGCATCAACGACATGCTAGCTCAAACAAGCGGAATCAAGTGGTTTTCGACCATAGACCTTACTGCCGCATACCATCAGATCTTACTCCACCCATCGTCTAGAAAGCTGACCTCGTTCATCACCCCATGTGGCTGCTACCGATTCCGGCACCTGCCCTGGCATCTGCAGCATCAGTATTCCAAAAACTAATGTATAAGCTGTCGCGACGTCCTATACTTCCAGGATGACATCCTAGTAATGGGGAGAACCAAGCCGGAACACGATGAGACACTTAGAACAGTCCTGCACACCCTTTCCACCAATGGCCTCACCGCTCTCCCTCTGTGAACAAAGGGACGTATAAAGTATCCCTTGTGCGCGTCATATTTCTTCTGGGGCATATATATATAACTACCACAGCTGAAGGCAAGAACCAACTCCAATCTTTGACATTTTAGGATTTGGAAGGGGTCCATGAATTTTGAGCGAGCCAGTGGCCATTGCTTAGACCTCCAAGGGTCTGAGATGACCGTTTTGCTCCAAATGAATACAAATTCATCATCAATTAAACCTAGATTAATTTGTATAGAGAAAATAAGCACCAGGGTTCAAAGTTTTCCTAGGAGCCCTCTGCTGACGCTGCTGAGTGTTGGGTTTTCTGAATACAAAGACTGCCTAGTTTTGACTCGAACTTGTGCCTCTTCCTTCCGCCACCTTTCCACTTTGTCTCTTTATCTCACTGATGCATGCTCTTTTTCATGCCGGCTGTGTCCCTTTTTTATTGTCGTACTATTTTCCCTTTTCTGCCTTTCTCTCCTTGCTCTGGGTCAAAGTCGAATTTGGGAAAGTAGGTTTTGGTCACCAGAAGTGAGTGCTGGTTTGGCCTGTCAGAAAGGTATTATCCCATAACTGCATTTTTGAGGACCCAAAGTGGGAGAGGAAACATATATATTTTTAGATTTTAAAGCAAAGCTGCCCTCTTTATTAATGATGATGTCGCTAACAGGGCTGACACCAGATGCTGGATCTGCCTATTTTTCGCTTTATCTGTGGGACAAATGTCAAAACTTTGAAAAAGATCCTACTACTGTGGAGGGCTCCCTTCAGTTTGATGGCCTGAGCCTCACAAAACGTCTGTCATGCTCAGTGCTGGTATCCACCACCTGCACAAATTAAGCTGAGTTGGATAGTTAGATGGTCTGTCTCTATACATATAGTTACATTTAATTTGGAAAGGTTCACCTTCAGACTCAGAGCCGCATAATGAGTTTACACTTGTCAAAACCACACCATGACCTGATTCGGGTGAGGCACAAATGAATAACTCACCAGAACTCAGGCTATTCCTATATACAGCGCCAAGAAACCAATCGGTGCATGTGCGCTCTACAAATAATTTTAACATAACATAACATATTCCCTTTAGTTTCTGAAACTAGACAGAGCATAAAGCACACCATGTTTTTACATTTATTCTCCTCACAAACCGCTATTATTATGGAAAACATTTTAGTTACATTGCATACACAATTTACGGAGTTAGCATTATTTATTTTGAATCAGGATTAGGCATGTACACTAAGTTTAACAACATAAATTTTCTTTGCATCTTATAATTCACGAAGGATTCGTATATGCATGCATGTTAAACAAAACTTAAACAGGTTAATATACTGATTAGCCTTACAAATACAAATGTTATTATTGTTAATTAGCAACATCAATCACGTAGTAAAGTATTCCAGGAACAGAATCGCATCTACAATTACATTATCAATTTATATCTTATCAATCTAAATGACACAGATTCCTAACCCTGTGTTTCTTCTTTACATAATTGTTTTTCAGATGACAAATGCAACAGTCAAACTGATGTTTAGCTATGATATTTACTTAAGGAGTTCTAGACTGTTAAACTTCTTCCGGAATGATATTTTACATCATTTGCCTATTTTGTCAGGGACAACTATCTGATGACCAGCATGAACAATGCAAAGTTAGAGTGATGGACAGAAAGGCATCCGAATAAAGAAAATCTATGATACTTATCACAGACACTTGTTTGTGGCATGGAGATAACTACTTGTACATACAAGTATGCTGGGAATTCTTAAAAAGTGTTTTTACAGTTTGATATGTATACTCCACTATCCTTTCAATCCAAATAACAGACTAACATATCCACCGCTCAAATTAATTTCATATTTCACTATACTAATTCAGCGCGAAGCCTTTTGGGTTCCGGAGTAGTGTGCTACTCGCCGAAAAAGCGATTTGATGCCCCGTCAGGGGTGGTAAGCGCTATATAAATGCAAATACAGTACAGTACAATACAATACACGCCGATTCACGTCTGTGTTTTTTTAAGTAATATGCTTTCAAGTAGGAATTTGAAAAAAGGGGCATAAACAGTTCGCAACAAGGGCAATTATGTATCTTAAGCATATTATACAATGTGCTTTATTGAGCATTTACAGTTTGTAGACTTGTATACAGCTTTATTGGTTTAGAACACTACAATGACACCGTTGTCGAGCTTTATTAAGTTTATGCACTGAGATTAAGATCTATTTGGAAAGTTTCTTTTTTAATGTAGTCAACAGCTTGGAGCAATAACCATGCATGTTGTGAGCAAAAAAAAAATGGTGGCCTTCAGTGAAGTGGAATAGTATCTTCCGCATCAGAGTCTGTAGTTCTAGAAGCGCTTCTGTCTCCGTTCATAGACCTGGAGCTTGTGGGTCACTTCATCTAGTGACTTCCTGTTAAGGCAAATATTGATTTCATGTATACATTTCAACAGTTTCAAGATTTTAACTATAGATGTAGAAGACTTATGGGACACCTTCTCTGCTACAATATGTGCCTTGCATTGAGACGCATGTTCCGCAAGATATTCAGGTGGCTCCCAGTCAACACCAGAAGGACAGTCACACAGGCCCTCGTCACCAGCAGGCTGGACTACAGGAACAGACTCTAGGTAGTAATCACTGCACTCCTCCTGAAGAGACTACAAACAATTCAAAACTCAGCAGCAAGACTCACCCTCACACCGCACCTCAAGAAGCTACACTGGCTCCCGATCCAGAAGAGATGCCAGTTCTTCAAGATGTTGACCCACACATGCAAAGCCCTGCACAACAAAGGACCAGCAGACATCAAAAAATGCATTACCTTTCATCAACCAACCGGGCACCTAAGATCTGCCTCTCTCTTCCTCGCAGACAACCCCTGGATCTGCCGAAGCAACAGCGAGGACGCTCCTTCTCACACCTGGAGACCAGAGCTTGGAACAACTTTCTCCTGCACCTCAGGACCTCCCCATCACTCTGGGAAGTCAGGAAAGGACTCAAGGCCTGACTGTTCAAATTTTTTTTTTTTCTTTGGTTTTAAACAGGGGAAAAAAAAAAAGAAAAAAAAGAAAAAACTTAAATTTAATGAATTTTATAATGATGGTACATTTCTATGAGATGTTTTAACACTGTATTTGCATGTGTATCTTTTATGACCTGTCTTCGGAAGGTCGAATAAAGAAGTTTTTGATTGATTGATTGACTGTTCAAATGAGCAAATCACCAAGAAGCAGTTAGCTACTGTTGATTGATAGATTGCTGGATGAAGAAGGTATCACATTTACATTACAATAATCGTAAACATAGTAGAAGATTCCTATGTGCTGAGTACCAACAGGAACCTTTAGTGTTTTTTGAGGTGCACCAATGACGGAACTCTGGTTGTTACTCCTGATGCCTCTGTACTGTTGGCTGCCTCAATATCAGTGTCTGTAAGTGACATAGTAAACGTGGGGTAGTAGCTAACAATGTGATGTTATACATGTACTGCTCCATTAAACAAAATCGCACCATGTGGGTGGTCAGTTCTAATTCAGATGTAAAAGATTTGAATTACAGCCAAAGAGAGGACTGTGAATGTGATTTGGAGCAGACGTAGGAGGCTGGTCATTTTGCTGTTGAGTGCGTGGAAGTGAAGATAGGCAAGGGATAATAGCAGCCAGACTGGAGGGGGGGTAACTTAGTATATGAACATTGTTCAGCCACTGTAGGTTTTTATGAGTAGGACAAGCTTTACTGCTGTTAATGGGCATAGAAAATATAAATATGCATATTTATATTACCTATAATAAAAATATCCAGGCCTCACTTCGCACACAGCAAATGCAGTGGAATGGGTTAATGTATGTCGGCTGCTTTTTGGGTTCATGACTAGTCCTTGTGAGGAGAACATATGTTGGTAAAACTCTCCTTGTAGGTTTATATTTCTAAAGTAGTCACAGGTAAAATATAACCTTACTCTCATTAAGGGCTCTGGTGAGATCATCGCATATGGCCAGAAATACTACACTACCAATAGTAACCACCAGTACTAACTCTGCCACATTGTTTGCTAATCACAATGCTGTACAGAGTTAGTTTACTGACCTGCACCCTTTAATGCCCTGTTTCTGACCCAAGACTTATGTGCTAATCACACATTCCTACATACACTGGCCAACAAAGAAGGCCCCCATCCCTGGGTGGAAGTACTACTAACAAGCATTGGTAATGCATCGGTTTCGCCTGTGATGAATAATGAGTTGTTTTAATCACTCACCGTCTTGGACGAAAGAAGGAGCCCCCTGACAAGTATCATGGGAGTGGAGAGGATGAGGCGCAGTGGCCAGAGCTGCTGACTCAAGAGCTGGGGATCCCAGCAGAGAAGGTCCAGGCTTTGCGGCAGGACATTCAGTCACTGCTGGGGAAAGACAAGGCTCCTTTGGGTGTCATCCAAAGCCTCCTGGGCAAGTTAAACTTTGCTGCCAGAGTCATCCCGGTGGGGTGGGTGTTCGCCAGGAGATTAGCCAGGGGCACAGCTAACGTGTCTAGAAAACACCACCTGGTCAAGTTGGGGGCAGGCCTGAAGAAGGACTTGGTCATGTGGGGGGAGTTCCTGTCGCACTTCAATGGGACGGTTATCTGGAGGGCCCCCTGGGTCGACAGTCCCGAGCTCAGCTTGTTCATGGACGCCTCGGAGAGGGAGGGCTTTGGGGCAATCCTGGGCGAAGAATGGTGCGCACAGGAATGGCCCAATGCGTGGCGCAAGCGCGGCATCACTTCCAAAATCACCGTTTAGGCACTTTTCCCTATTATCATATCCCTCCACCTGTGGCCGGCCATCTTGTCTGACAGGAAGGTTCTTTTCTGGTCGGACAATATGGCCGTCGTGCAGGCCATCAACGGGCAGACCGCCAAGTGCCCGCTGGTGCTCTGCCTGCTCAGGGAGCTCGCCAGAGGGAGCCTGCGCTGCAACTTGGACTGTAGGGCTCGACACATTGAGGGGGTCAAGAATGTTGCGGCTGACGCTCTATCGTTTTCAGTGGCTCCGATTCCGGGAGGCCTGGCCGCAGGCGAGAGCGGAGATGACCCCCTTCCCCGCAACCCTCTGGAGGATCTTGGAGTGGAACAACAGCTAAGGGCCATGGGTGAATGGGCCTTGGCCCCCGGTATCAGGAAGCGGTACCTGGCAGACCTGACCGGCTTTAACAATGTGGCTGCTGTCTTAGGCCTGGCCGGGGTACCCGTGGAGGGCAAGGTACAGGCTTTCGTGGTGTGGGCCAAGAAACAGGGAAAGAGTCACTCTTGGGTCTGTGGTCATTTAGCGGCGGTCAGTCACGATGCCAAGCTTAAAGGAGGACAGGACCCTACCAAGTCCTTTGCCATCAGGGCGGCTCTAAAGGGGTGGGCCAGGGAAGAGCCCCGGGTGCCAGACAACAGGTCCCCCATCACCTTTCCCATCCTGCAGGCCATGCTAGATGTCCTGGGAGGTGTCACCCACTCACCTTATGAGGCATCCCTCTTTGCCGCTTCCTTTTGCTTAGCATTCTTTGGAGCTTTCCGGATCAGCGAGTTAGTGGCTTGGTCCAAATCTGATAGGTCAGGGGACGCCCTGGGCATAGCGGACATCCGGTTGTTGGGTGAGTTAACTATCCACCTTCGAAGGTCAAAGACTGATCAGAACGGAAAGGGAGTAGTGGTGGAGCTTCTGCCTTTAGTAGACCCCAGATACTGCCCGGTTGCCAGGGTCCGGGAGTTCGTCTCTCTTCGCCCTGCAGCACCGGGGTACTTATTGATTCACGCAGACCTGGTTCCCCTAACCATCTTCCAGGTAGACAGGGTAATGGGTGCTTGCCTGTCTAAGGCCGGCCTTCTCCAGGCTGATAAAAAATATTCAAGCCACTCCTTCAGGATTGGGGCGGCCACCACTGCATTCTCAGCCGGCACGGGTCAATGAAGTGGGGCGCTGGGAGTCTCAGTGTTATAAGCGATATATCCGCCCCTGATGGGGCCTGCTTTGTGTTTTAGGACTGTAACATGCAGTGTTGTGTGCCACTTGTTTATGGTGGTTGTAGTGCAATGTCTTACTGTTTGGTAATAAACTTTTGAGTTGAAACGTGTCCTTTGTTTCTTCAGGGTGATGTGTGTGGGTCATTGGGTACTCTGCCATCTCCCGGATGGCCCGCTGGCATCAATCAGGAACAGGATGTGGCGTTTCTCGCAGACAAAGTTTGAGTGGTTGGGGTTTCCAGGGATGAGATGGTTCAGCCTCATGAACAGACTGGAGCACTCGCTAGCCACGTTGGGTGCCCGCCCAATTTTTGGTGATCCACCTGGGGGGCAATGACTTGACTGCCTCGGGGAGGACCCTGCTCCTGCATGCCATGAAGACTGACCTGGGGGAACTGAGCGAATGCTTAGGTCAGTGCGAGCTCTGGTGGTCAGAGATTTTTCCTCGGAGGGTGTGGCAGGGTGCTAAGTCTGGTGAGGCGGTGGAGCGGTCCAGGAAACGGATGAACAGCTCCATGCGCAAGTTCACTCAGCAGAGGGGCCTGGGATTTATCAGACATGAAATGATTCAGGAAAGGGTCAAAGGATACTTAAAGTCCGACGGGGTACACCTCACTCCGGTGGGGATGGACTTGTTCCTGCTAGACTTGGAGGAGGCACTAGCACACAAAGGTTGCAGGTAATAGACTAGAGCAGTTGGTGGGTGGCCCCAGCGGCAACGGTTGGCCACCTTCTGGGCTGTGGCGGAGTTACCAGGCGATCTGGATGCATACGGGTACAGAACGGTATCGCTGCGCGGCACACGGTGGTGCCAGAGCCGAACCCCAGGAGCCTCATGGGAGGTTCACGGATTCTATGTTGGCGCCCCGTTAGGCCTTCGGGCGGTTGTGGGCCTGAGCAACCGGGGGCTTGCCTAGCTACGCTCCGCCCAGAAGGGCGTGAGTATAAGGGACCTAGGGGGGTCAGGTGATCCAGGAGGGGGATAACCAAAAGGTGCGGTACTAAGAGGTTCGCCACAGTGCTGCTAGGCTCATCAGGCGGGCAGGCGGTGAGAAGGCTGCCTGTCCTTGAATCGCCCGTAAGCTAACCCACCAGATTACATAACGTTGTATGTAATAAACCTGCAGCAGTTTTTTCCCCAAGTATAACTTGACTCATTTGAAGATGGTTGTGCAGAGATTTTATTCTGATCTTGTCACTGTTGAGCCAGTATTGTCTGCTTTACACACTGGAAGACTGGCTTAGCTGTGTTCTAGCTATATCTCGTTGCATCAAAATGGGTGTAGGGCGCACACTCAGGCACCTGGAGATGCTTGCAGTGAGATTAAACTAGTATGTATTGGTGCACCGTGGCATAATCATGGCTTTCCAGTACAAGCACTCACCTTGGTGTGGCTTTGGATTAAAGTAAATTCATCTATTTTAACGCCTACTCCATCACAAACCTGTCACTGAAGTGCAAGCACTCCCTCCATATGGCTGTTGCACTTAGTTACTGCACTGCCAGAGGCAGAGGCATGGCATGCACTGAAGTGCTGCCTTAACACATCTGGTGACATCTCTCTGCATTGGCTCATCTCTGGCCATGCTTGGAGCCCAAATACTACAAGCATAGCATCCGAAGCGTACTAGTATGGTGGCCAAAGTACACGTATGACGCCATTGTCCGTAACGTATACGGCAGAGCAGAACGTTGAGTATGAAAGAATAAATGACCTCAGCTGCAGTCCTACGAACCTAATCTAATTGACAGAACCTCTGTCGGTGGAAGAAAACACCCTCTATTTGATCTTTTTAATCAAATAGAGAGGTGAAAAATGAAGCCTCCCTGAGCCATAGAGAATCACACTGCAGCAAATGACATTTGAAGAGCAAATTGAGTTATGCGCAGCTAAGTTTCTCCATTTTGTAAGAAAAGTAACAAAAATTACTGTAATGCTGCAGGTATCTAATGAGAAAAGATCCCAGGCGTTAAAGCTCAAGTTTCTGGTCTTATCTTGTCAAAGGGAAATTATAGCTGATTTATTGGCAGCTGCTAGAGCACCCATATGGTATGGGTGGGGTTGACTCCTAGAAATAGCTTTTGCAAGTCATGCTGGGAAGAGATGAGATGAGGAGATGTGACTCTCATTGCACAGAGAGCGATGGTCTGTAATGCCACCGAGGGTCAGGGTATTCGCCGTGATGCTGAATGCAGGGTGGGTTGTTAAATGGTGCCACGATTCTGAGAAGACGCTTTAAAAACATGGTTTTGAAAGTATGTTTTCTTTGCAAACAAGCAGTGGTCATTTTTGTAAATGAAGTAAGGTCCTTGTAGGTAATTAGTTCAGTAGCCAGTAGTGTAGATTATGTAGTTTATTCAGTTACAAGTAAGATGGTAAAGGCCCCACCGGGAGCAGCATCCTGCTGCTCAGCCCCACTCATTCCAACTGACCACTCATCCAAACCATGCACTCATGAACATTCTATTACATCACACTCACACAGGCTGAGCAGCAAGGAACTAGGAGACACAGGATATAACACATCTCCTTCCTTCAGAAAACAATAAAAACAACAGGAAACAAAGTGAAAGAGAATACATATTCACACTTGCTGTACACGTAAGCAACCAATACTAAATCACGAGGAAAGATCACATTTCATCCGTAAAATATTAAAATAAAATTAGGTCACATTAAATAATAACCAATAACCACAGTCACAAAAGAAAAAAAAACTACATGCACTCATCCAAAAGTGCAGCACTCGCAACTGCCCAATAAATATGGCAAAACCACAAATATGACACGACCTTAATGACAATATGCATAAGCAGGGGCATGGCATTAGAAAGATACTTTGTATGGTAAATGCAGGTAGCCTCAATAACAGTTAAGTATTCGGTGAGTGACCTCTCATCCGAGCCACTGCCACTGTGTTCACAATCGTCAAAACTGCACTGGTATGAATTTGCCTCTGAACTGGGAGGAAAAAGAAATCTTGGTACCGATCACCAAGGACGTGAAGAGAAACTCCGGAAAAATGAATGTGACAGACTCGCCGGCATCAAATACACCAGCTCTAGTGATGCATATATGTGCAGACAGACCTAAGACCAACGTGTCCGTCTCACTATAAGCTGTGCGTATCAGCGCTTATGTTGATTCTCCTCTTTTTGACGGTCCCTCAGTAGGATCCCTCAGAACACTGTCACTTGCCAAAGATCAACTCCTGTTGTGTTGCTTGGCAACTAGTTGCCTTGCATCCTCGTGTTCATAGAATATTTGGGTTTGGTGGGGATTCTGGTTCCACTGTGTGGTTCACCAGAATCGTTGCTGGATAGGAGATGGAAGATGTACCTTACTGATGCTCCTAAGTTATTAAAGGAATCTACAAATTGACTGTCTCATCTCCGTTACTTCAATTGGCGACTGAGGAGCTGAGGAACATCGAACCCACGTTGAACCTTTGGACCTTGGAATTTATTTTTTTTGGATCGTTTTGTGGAATCGGAACTTTCGCTGTCCTGTGATAGCTGTGAACCTGTGGGTGTGCAGAGCGAGTCTTCGTTGGAGGTGGATCGATTCCGGGGGATCTCGGTATCTTCCTACTGTGGTGATCGCATCAATTGCTATGAAGCACATCTATTACAGTTACTGAATTACCAATACAGAGCTCAAGGATTACCTGCCGTTGAGAGATCGCATCGTTTGAAGTGGGCCTGGAACTCATCGCGATCCCGAATCTTCGGTGGTGCTGTGCTCGAGGTGGCGTTTCTTACTGAAGCTTCGGAGCCGAGGAACTTCGGTGACGTCTTGCAGGAAAACGGAGCATCGTCATCACGTGTGTCACGTATTACGGAGCAACGTCACCACGCTGCGTGACCTCCCTTGTCGGCCATATTGAGGGATGCATACTCGTTGCCAAGTTACCAAGTATCGGAGCGGAGTGATCGGACTAAACTACGGGGCTTAACTACTGTAATTTGTTTATCTTGCCTCGCACAACCTACAAGCAGGAATATTATCATTGGCATCATATTTGAGGTATTCATAATACCATATTAGATACTTGAGCTGGGGGATTTGGATCTTGCTATATACTTGTCTCCTGACTATCATTTGGTTTCAATTACAAAACGAACTATCGCCAATAAGTCTTCCTGTATTAATAACTTACCATGTCTACAGAGGGCACAAGTTCAGCTCAGACAAATAATGCTAATTTTAGCATTTCTTTGCCTCAACCATTTTGGGCCACAGGAAATGAACCCCCTCTCAAGTGGTCTGAGTGGAAGGCGTATTTTCTTAATTACATCGAGGCTGTTGACGAAGCAAAAAAAATGGCAGCGGAGCAGAAGAAAATATTACTATTACATGCTTTGGGCGCTATGGGACTTAAGACCTTCCACCAATTGTCTGGTAGCGTTACTTCAGGGGATTTTAATGTTTTTGAAATCGCCTTATTGCAGCTAGACAATTATTTTAAACCAAAAGTATGCATGGGTGTCACTAGGTATCAATTTTTTCAGAGGAAACAGGCGAAATCTGAAACTATTGATAACTACGTGTCTGATTTAAAAAGGCTTGCTCTTGATTGTAAATTTGGAGTTTTGCACGACGATTTGATTAGAGATCAGGTTGTTATGCATACCGCCAACCCTGCGATTCAAGATAGATTATGGGTGAATGGCGATGCCCCACTGGATGATATATTAGCTATTGTAAGGAAAGCAGAGATATCTGGTCGATGTGCTGTTGCCTTAAAGAATGATACTCAAAATGTGGCGCTAATTAGTAAAACGAGTGTCCCTAATAATTTCAATAGAGTTTCTCACAAGTTTAAAGATAGACCTCCTTTTAAGGAGCATGCTAAATGCTATAGGTGTGGAAGCTTAGACCACCTTGCTCATAGTAAGACATGTCCCGCTATTAAGCAGAAATGTACCAATTGTGGTTTAGTAGGCCATTTTGCGAAAGTGTGTAAGAGGAGGAATTACAAGGTTAAATGTGTCACGAATATGAACTGTGAAAGTGTGGATGAATCAAACCCTGATCCTGTGGATATGATTTTGAATGAGGACTTGTCTAAAAACTTTAGAAGTAACTTGATGCTAAATATTAACAACGTTGTTTGTACCAACAAACCGATTTACAACATGTTGATTGGTGGTGTGAATATTGACATTATAGCTGACTCAGGGTCACCTTACACCATACTTGAAGAAAAGTTGTGGAAAAGTAAATTTATTGGTAAGGTGGGTGAACAAATATTCGAACCTGATATCCACCCTGAGGGTTACGGGGGTGAAAAAATTGATCTGGTTGGTTTCAGATGGTAGTTTTTTTAGTTCAAAAACAGACGTTGTCGTGCTAAATTGTACGTTGCTAAGAGTGGCCCTCCTGTTTTGGGATGGTTGGATCAGAAACTTCTGCATATTATTCTAGACCCTAACAGCAAGGAACAAGTGTTGATCCTTGATGAAGGTTCTTCATTGGGCGAGAGAATGATAAAACAATTCCCTTCTATTTTTAGTGGAAAACTGGGCAATTTACGTGGTTTTGAACATCTTATCCGCCTTAAGGATAATGCTGTTCCCAAGGTGCACCGTTGTCGCAATGTTCCTATATTGGTTAAGGATGATGTGTCCAAGGAGTCAGATAAGTAAGTGGCAGCAAAGGTGATAGAACCAATAGAGGCTTCAGAGTGGATTTCTCCAGTCGTTATTGCCAAACGTTCTAATGGATAAATCCGACTCTGTGTCGATCTCCGCCACCTCAACAACAATATTGTTATCGACAGATTTCCATTACCCAAAATTAATGAGATGGTGAGTTGCCTTAAGGGTGCAAAGTGGTTTTCCACGGTCGACCTATCCTCAGCCTATCACCAAATTTCCTTGGCCCATGATTCCAAACATCTCACGTCATTCATAACCCCTTTTGGGTGTATCCAGTTCACTCGCATGCCCTTTGGCCTTGCATCGGCGGGTGCGGTATTCCAACGTTTGATGTTTCACTTATTTAAAGAGGAGGTGGGAGTGACCTGTTTCCAGGATGACATTTTAATTTATGGGGGAACCAAGGAGGAACATGATTATAGACTCATTAAGGTTTTGAGGATTTTGGAAGGTAAAGGCCTTACTATTTAGTTTGCTAAATGTAAATTTGCATGTGAAAGCGTAACCTACCTGGGAAACGTCATTGATCGTAATGGTGTTAGACCCAAGCCATCCTTGGTTTCAGCTATTGAAGAGGCACCAACTCCTTGCAGTAAGGATGATGTTTGATCCTTTTTAGGCATGGCTGAGTTTTGCGATAAATACGTTCCTAACTTCGCTGACAAATGTTTCAATATTCGGCAGCTACTTAAGAAAAGTGTGAATTTTGTTTGGTCTACTGAATGCGATAGGGATTTTAATGCTATCAAGACTGCGATTGCAAATGCAGCCTGCCTCAGTAGTTTCGCTCGGCTGCAGAAAGTTTCGTGACTACTGATGCAAGTAATAAGGGGTTGGGTGCAGTTTTATCTCAGTACTCTGATAATGGCAAAGAGAACCATGCGAGGAGAAGTACCCTATAATTGAGAAGGAAGCATTGGCGTGTGCTTGGGGTCTTGACCATTTTAAATCATTCATATGGGGAAAGGTTTGCACTCTAAGATCTGACCACAAACCTTTGGTCAAAATATTGTCCTCAGAAGGTTCTTCTAATGTCTCGTCTAGACTATCTATAATTTCTATGCGAATGCAGAATTTTACGTATAGAATTGTTTATACCCCGGGCAGAGCCAATCTGGTTGCTGATTTCCTTTCTAGAATGCCTGTTATGCTGGAAAAATGCGAAGATGAGAAATGGAATGATTTTTAGGTTGCATTAATTCACAATCAGGGCCGCTCTGCTATCAACAAAATCGAATGGGAATCTGAATTTCGTAGTGATGAGACATTATCTAAGGTAGTGTCATTTGTTTTGAACGGTTGGCCACGTAAGGATAATACACCGACATGGTCAAGCCTTTTTGGGAAGTCAGATCAGAACTTTCTTTTTGTGACGGTTTTCTTTTAAGAGGCGAAATAATTATTCCACCTATGAGTCTCCGTTCTTCCATTGTGGAACTGTGTCATGAAGGCCATTCTGGCATTACTAGAACCAAGGCAGTGATTAAAAAATTGTTCTGGTGGCCTGGGTTGGATATTGAGACAGAGAGAGTAGTTAGGAATTGTACTACATGTGGTAATTCGGACAAGTCTTTGAAGACTTTCAGACCACCAATGTGTCACACCATTGTTTCAAAAGAGCCGTGGGACACGGTCGCTATTGACATTTTGGGACCCATTAAGGACCAGTGTGGCGAGTCTCAGAAGTATATTTTCGTGCTTATGGATCTTTTCTCCTGCTGGCCAGTTGTAAAAATTGTTGATAAGGCTGATACTTCGGCGGTTCTTGAGTTCTTGGATGAGGTTTTCTCCTCTGAGGGTATTCCGGCGTCATTAATTAGTGACAATGGAGTCCAGTTTGTGTCCAACATGGCTAAGGAGTACTTTGCAAAACTTGGCGTGAATCATAGGACTACTTCGTTGTATAACCGTAGCGGGAACGGTATGGTCGAGAGATTTAACCGTGTGTTAAAAGGCATAATTCAAATCGCTTCTAGTAATGCACAAGATTGGATTTCACAGGTGGACAAGACTGTCTGGGCCTACCGGGTGACTGCCACCGAGGCGACCGGTTTACCCCCGTTTGTTATTATGCGTGGACGTAAACCCCGGTCTAAATTTAACCCTGGTTGGTTATTTTCTTCTGGTCCGGTTAATTGGTCTAAGGATGAAGTGTGGAATAAGATGCAGCGTGTTCATGAAAAAAACAGAGAATAATACAATGTCATACATTCCACCAAACCAGTTGTGATTGAAGTGGGAGATTGGGTTAGGGTTAAAACGCCTGGGTTTGTATGCTGTGAGACTTAAAAACTGTGAGGTTTGGAATAAGGGTTGCTATGGATCACCCTGGTCAGTCTAGTAGGAGAATCAGTGATAATCCTTACAATTCAGAGTGGTTGGAAGATGATTTTAATGATGCTGCTGGTTTTTCCTCTGCAATGGCAGAAGGATCCAATTTGCAGCAGCCTGTTGTGGTTCAGGAGGGGGATGGGGTGGTCCCGGAGGGTTCAAAGTTGGCTGGTCTGAACTCTGGTGAGAACATTCCATCTTCTGATCTCCCTGCTATTAACCAGAGGGCTCCTCGTGAGAGGAAAGCTCCCTCTTGGCTTAGAGATTTTGTGGTTAACAATGAGTGATGCCGTGTTATGATGATAATATGTATGTTCTTTATTCCTGGTTATTCTTCCTGTCTTCCACCTTTTTATTTTTGTTTATTTCTTTTTGTATATATTATTTAATTCCTTACTTTTATATATAGAGGGGGGAAGTGTTGTGTTGCTTGGCAACTAGTTGCCTTGCATCCTCGTGTTCATAGAATGTTTGGGTTTGGTGGGGATTCTGGTTCCACTGTGTGGTTCACCAGAATCGTTGCTGGATAGGAGATGGAAGATGTACCTTACTGATGCTCCTCAGTTATTAAAGGAATCTACAAATTAACTGTCTCATCTCAGTTACTTCAACTCCTCATGCATACATCACCCCAGAGCATTCCGGCATAATCAGATGCTAGGATACGGCGCTAGAGTAATCACCCCACAAATGTCTCGCGCTGTCTCAGTAACCAATGTGCTGTGGTTAGTGGAACGAACTGACGTCACAGCCTGATTGCAGGCACAGTGCTGCTTCCAGAATGCCCGCCCCTACGTCACAGCAGGATCTCGGAGCTGCAACATTGCCATTGAAGCACCCGAGAATGAGTCCTTCAAATTTTTAAAGGTAAACAAAAAGTCTCTCACACCTGGGGCTTACAGTAGACGAACTTCTAAATACACCGACTCTGCTCAGCTGTGCCCTGGTTTCTCTCTTCGTTTGCACCGCCGCATAGCCCACACTGCCAATTACTCACCGCCACAATAGAAGCGGTTGAATCTTGACAACAGCAGTGATCCAATCAGGCTGTATACTGGTCTCCTTAGTCTTCTTACGCAATCATTTCTTGACGGAATTATTTTCTTGGTGTTGCATTGTCAAGCAGGTCACAGCACTTAAAGCCACTCACAGCTTGAGTTTTTCTCAGCTTGCTGTACTCTTTGAATACAGCAACTGGCTGCAGGCATCTCTGACTCCCAGTCATTAAAGTTAGATGTTCAAAACATTAATTCTGCAGGCAGACTGTCTTCAAGCCACACATGTAAAACGTTTGTAAGCAGTCTGTCTTATGTTAAACACTTTTCCTGTAGCTGACTGAAGGCTGGTAGGTTTAAAGCCACAATGTACAAACCCCAACAATGTGTAGGCTGTTTGTTAGCTGGCAGATTTTAACAACAGGTCACACATCAAATCTTCAATTAGGCAGATTTCAGGCTACGCAAGGCCCAACGCCCAAAACATTCAATGTGTAGGCTGTCTGTTGCAGTAGACACCGTTGGGGCATCAAGGGCATTATCAAGCTTATCTTCAGGCTTCTCTGCCAAACTTCTTTTTAGTTTCTTAATTCATTTCTTGTCTCTCCACGCGTAGTTCTTTCAAAATCATTGCCACTTTTGTAAACGAAGTAAGGTCATTGTAGGTAATTAGTCCAGTAGCCAGTAGTGTAGATTATGTAGTTTATTCAGTTACAAGTAAGATGGTAAAGGCCCCAACGGGAGCAGCATCCTGCTGCTCAGCCCCACTCATTCCACCTGACCACTCATCCAAACCATGCACTCATGAACATTCTATTACATCACACTCACACAGGCTGAGCAGCAAGGAACTAGGAGACACAGGATATAACGGTAATGCATAGGTTTCTGCTATGTGATGAATAAAAAACGTTTTTATCATCCTTGACTCTACTCCAATAGGAACAGTCCAGCCTAAACTGTCAAACCAGGTTCTCCCTGAACCAGAACGCAAGCAACCCAAGATCAGTTCCCCCCGATTGGGCTCATCCATTGGGTGTAGCTTGGTTCCAGTGGCACGGTGAGCATGAGACCCATTTGTAGGCATGGTTTTGCACTTAGGGTGGTACATCAAACACATAAAAGGTGATGGGAGGAATACTTGGAATAGGTCTAACCATTGACGATTGCTTTGGGTTGCATACCAACCAGTTCTTCTTTTGCCCACCATGCCACCTTGCTTTGGACCCAGGCATATGCAAATTATTCTTGACCCTGATGCAATAGGGTCAGTCCAGCCCGAATTGCCAGGCCAGGTCCTCCTTGAACTGGAACCAAGCAACCCACGACTAGTTTTAGCCTGATTGAGGCTCGTTGGTTAGGTGTAGCTTGGCTCCAGTACATCAAACAAACAAAAGGTGATGGGAGGAGTGCTTTCAGTAAGTCTCACAACTGACATTCACTCGGGTTGTGATTTAAATGATTGGGCATGAGGCAGCTGTATTCTTAAAGAAAACGAAATACTGAGGTAGTGTTACTATTTTTATTAAACTCATCTATCCCAGAGTTGTAGGAGAAAATGTGCCCCAAGTGTGCAATTGTTCAGACGTTTTTCCTAATAAAGATTTCATTTAAATCATATGAATGTTTCAATTTCTCAGAAATACTAGCTCCTTAGCCCCACAGAATGATAAAAGCATAATTCGTCAGGCATAATTTTGACCTACCATGCTAGAAAAACATTAAGGGACTGATTATGACTCGTGGTGGCAGTCCACCATCCACCGTATTACAACTGTCAAAGTCTTATAGGTGGGAGTCCGCCAGCTGCGCCAGGGAACAGTCATTCCATGGCAGTGGCACAGCTGCGCCACAACACAATATGGTGAGCGGGGACTGGCGCAGTCCCACTCAGCATATTACGAGTTCGTCAATCGCCAGCATTTCATGGCGGGAGCCCAGTCATAAAAAGGCTGGTGGTGGAGGAACAAAGGGGGCCCTATAGGAACCATCCCGGTTCCGGCGGCTGAGTAGGTCTACGAGCTGCAGCGTTACTACACGCTGGACCCTAATTGGAGTCCATCTAACCCGCCGGTGACTGTTGCAAGATTGCCTTGCTAGCAGTTTAGGTTACCTTACAGAGCCTGTGTGGTATGTAGATTTTACACATGTCCACCTAGTATAGATAGTTCCACCACTGATCCTGAGGAACTGCCCTGACCGCTATGGCTACTATGGCACGAAACATGTAGATCACATTGAGAGTAGGGTATACATAACTAGACTCATCATTTCTAGCTTCAATACCCACCTCAACCACTTGTTTTAATTAGGCCGTTTACCACCATAATAAAGTGTATTCGTGGACGAACTGACCTATTTTAATTCACTTCACCTACACTCACATCTACACACACTAGGGCCCTTACCCCCACTATACCCACCGGCAAGAACAAAAGATCCCCGCTAAAGAGCCCCAATTTTTGGGAGCCCGTCAGGTATTGCAGCGCCGACCTGACGAGGGGCAGGCTCAAATGATGAAGCATGACACCTAGCTTGCTGGGTGTGTGAGAGCCCTAGTTCCAACAAGGGGATCTCCCCTGCTTCTGACTTGCTTACCTTATAGAAACACCCACTTGGTACCTCTTACACATGACAGTACTTTTTCTTATCTTCTCTAGAGGAACTCTGTACCTTTGTTTGTACACGGCCCTATAGGACCCCAATGTCCACCCACCCTGGGAATACATGTTGTGTCCCCCCGTCTGAATCCCCACAAAGTTCCAGCACGGCATGGACATCCACATCCATGCCGTGCTGGGACTTTTTTGCCATTCACATTGCGATGCCTGTTTTCCAGGAACCGCCATGGGAAAGGGAAAGGACCGCCGGCCGTATTATGTGTTGAACTCGTGTTACACGAGTTCAACTCGTAATACGGCCAGCGGTCCTTGCATGGGTTTGGGGGCGAGGAGGCAGCATTGCACCAGCGCAGCTGTGCCAAACACGTCAACAGGCCCTAATATGTTTGGGGATTTCCATTTTCAATAAAAGGCAAAGTCATCAGCCTGTATTAAAATGTTTGTATGCACCCCAGGAATGCTACTAATGCAAGTCTCTATGCTCGACCCAGAGATGTATAAGTAGAGCAAATAGAATGAGAGACAAGGAGCCTTCCTGTCGCATCCATTTTTTGGGCTGGCTTACCAGCATTGCTATCTGCATGATCTATTGTTACCAGTTTTTACAAATATACACAGATTGAGCTTTGGCTCTGCCTAGAGAAGCATTTCTCTCTTATTTCATGCTATTGCCATTATGATGTCTCATTCTGCCACTTATAGCATGCATAAGAGTCTACTTTACATATTAAAAGTACACTGAATCATCACACATTACATTCTTTATTGCAGGCATGCATCCTTTAAAAACTATTCCTATTAATGTATTAGTTCACTTCAGCAGGATTTTAACTAGTTTTAGTCAGGAATTGTGTACCAAACACAGATGTGCCATATATGTGTACGGGCTCATACACATGTGTAAGAACATGCAATTGAGCTGCTTACAAAACAAGCACTGGCAAAGCCAATAGGGTAGGCTTTAATTAAGTAACACATGGAAATACAGGTATGCACAAATACAGTTTGCATGCATTAGCACATTGCTACCAGTCCTATTGACTTTGCCAATGCTTGTTCTATCAAGATGTTTCACACCTGTCTCCCACTGAGAATCAGCTGTCTAGTCAACCTACATGTATCTGGGCTACCTACTTGATGTCTGTGCTTAATTTGAGCTGGTGGGTCCTGGTGGGGGCCACATGCACTCAAATTTGGGCACCAGCACTTATTTTTCCTTGTCAGACATTGATTGAGAGCAAACGAGCAAAAAACATCTATTCCCGCCCTGTAAGTATATGCCACGAATCACAGACCTTCGAACAACTGAACACCTTTATTGGTACTGTCCCCCCGAACACATGGCTGGTCATTGGGGGAGATTTTAACTGTCAATTTGAGCCCCTTGCTGCCCCTACTGATGCTCTCTCTCTCTAGCGATGAGGATCGACATTGGCTAATCCCTGACCCCCAAATCCAACCAATAAAGGCCTGAACCCGCTGGCACTCCAGATCAATGCAGTAACACTAACTCTTTCCCTGAGAGCGTGCAATGGCCGCACCAAGTCGGATAGACCAAGGAAGCTAACCCTTAACAGAACTCTGGACAATCCTCCCTGCTGGATTATATTTTAGTAGAAACAAGACTATGGCAGTGGGTTGTTGACTTCACTGTCCTGCCAAGACAGGACAGCAATCACAACGCCTTGACTTTGGAGCTACAGCTCCCAGATCTTCATAACCCCATGGACAGTGGTACCCCTGTAGATAGTAACCTAATACTCGCCAACAATAGAAGGAGAATCAGATAGGGCACAGTCAAGCAGTCACCAGATAAGGTAGCTGCATTATTTTCTCTAACTATTTTGCCCTTACTGGAGATGGGGGAGGCTGTCAGGGAAATGGACTCTCCTTAAACCATTGCTAGAATAGAGGCGCTGCACATAGAATTAACAACAAGCTTGAGTAATATATTTAATCTCTTCACACACTCCAAAGCGAAAGAGGGTACCAACCAAACTTGGTTCAATGATACCTGCCATAAGGCCAAGAGAGCCCTCTTAGATGCTATCAAAAGTAAGGACAGGCTCCTAACTAAACAAATGATGGCCCTTTACCGAGACTGTACCAAACTACCAAAGAAGAACTGGGAGATAGACAGATGGGATGCCATTAGAACAGCTCTATCTAACAGGGATATAAAGATGTTCTGGTCACTAGTGTGCTCAGATAGTAGCGTAGAGAAGCCAGCCCTAGAGCCCAACATCGCTGCAGCTGCATGGAAGTCTCACTTGCAAGCTCTATACTCTACCGAGGAAGACATAGACTCAAAGTTGAAAGTACTTTATTAATCCCAGGGATCGCCTTTGAAGAGGCCCAAGGGTTCACTTGAACAGAGGTCCTAAACGCAATCAGGAAGCTTCCTCTTGGTAAAGCCCCGGGATTAGACAAGATTCCAGGGGACCTATTTCGGGCAGAACCAAAAATATGGGGACCCATATGGGGACCCTACCTCTGGGCAATATTTAATGCCATTTTGAGAGGTATGGCGATCCCGGGTACCTGGTTGGGGGCTGAAATTTTCCCCGGCTACAAAAAGGGCTCACCTCTCTTGCCGACCAATTATAGGCCGATCATTTTGATCGATGTCACCCAGAAACTGTTTGCAAGGATCCTCCTCGATCGCCTTCATGTGTGGATGGAGGAGGGTGAAATCCTGAGTCCTTATCAAACGGTTTTAGAAAAAACATCTCCATCGTCGACCAAATTTTTAGGCTTCAACTACTATACTGGAAGACGGTATCAATAGAGGGTGGCAGCCTCAACTAGACATAACGACCTGAAAACGGCCTTTGATTTGGTCCCCAGACAAAAATTGTGGGAGGTTCTTAAACAACAGAGAATTCCCCCCTATCTCTTGACATTGTTGACGAGATTGCACGAGGGCAATTTAGCCCAAGTAAGGTATGGGAAATTTGGGGAATTAACCCCTCGCTTTCCAGTTAACAGAGGAGTAAGACAGGGGAGTGTGCTCGCCCCTACTCCATTTTGTCTTTTCATCAACCCTCTGGTTGCCCAACTAAATGAGGTAGAGGCCATTGACGCCCCCAAGCTGGTGCATAGTAAGGTGCCAGCAATGATGTTTGCGGACGACACTCTGTTGCTTTCGAAGTCGCCTATGGGCATCCAGAGGGTTCTTGACAGTTTTGTAACATTCTGCAAAAACATGGGGGCTGGAGATTAATACACTAAAACCAAATTATGGTCTTTAACCCAGCCAAACCTTCCCGCCCAAACCCCTCTTTAACTGGTACCTTGCTAGAGAGGGTGACTGTTTGGGACTATCTTGGTGTCACACTGTCCGAAACGTTTGAGTGGGGTCCACAACTAGCCAAAGCAAGCCTCAAATTAGCCCAGACGGTAGGGGGAGTCATAAAAACATATAGGAATTCCTCCTATAAACCGGCAGGTCAGGAGGCAGAGATTTATAAAGTGCAAACCAGGAGCGCTGCAATGTATGGGTCATTGTCCCCCTGCCGGACTGTCTAAAACAGAGAATAATTTTATGAGACTCATGCTGGCCCTTCCACTTAGTACCCCTCTTTTTCCCTTACGCATGGATCTAGGAATCAGACCTATTGCAGAGGAAACTGGTCTTAGACCATTAACCTTCTGGTGTAGACTGTGGGCAACCCCGGAACTAGCAGTCTACCAGGCAGAACTAACGGAGATTTTGTGCCTCCTGGGTGTGGGTAAATTGCCATGGTTCTCACATATAAGGGATGTATGCTATAGGATAGGTCTTCCAAACGTATGGAGTAACCCGGAGGTAGCGTGCCCAGTAACTTCACGTCTAGAACGAGTAAGAGCATATAGATTGCTCTAAGTAGCTGATATCCAGGGGAACACCCCAACTTGGTCACTTAACAGCTGATTTTCTAATTATTAAAGCTGAGTATCACTTCGAGCCCCTTCTGGATGACATTCAACCTACCTTGACAAGGAAACTATACATTCAGTTTAGAATAGAGACCTTGCCGCATTGTGCCTTCAATACCAAATGGCTACAAGCCTCCTCCCTTTGGTACCCCGCTTGCAACTGTGTAGATGAGACTGCTATTCATGTATTTTTCTTTTGTTCTGGCTATAAAACAGCCAGACGGCAATGTTTAGTCCCACTTTGTAGAAATCTGGGGTGTAGGCAGTTTGTGGAGGCATTTAGAATATTGAGAACGGATACTCACCCACCCATTGTTTTTGCCGTCTCCCGTTTTTTTAACTCCATTTGGCACAATCGAAGGTTGTTGTTAAACTCATCACTGCAAGCATAAAACTTCTACAGTGTCAATTTTGTCACATTCTAATCATTTTAATCATTTTAACTTTTTAACTCATTCTTAACTTACTTTTTAACCTTTTCACATTCCAAAAACTAATATTATAGATGAACTGAAACTCGACTAAATCAACATGATGTGGGGTAAATTTTGGATGATGAGAAGAAGCTTTGAAATGTATTAACCCCCCTTTATATGATGAATTCTAATGCTGTTTATAATCATGTTTTGTTTCCATTTTATTGTTATGTATTGGTTTTTCCCATGTGTTCTTCCTGTTATTGTTTGTACTGTTTACTTTTTATCGTCTATACTAACCGAAATAAAGTTTGTTGGAATGGAACAAAAAACACAAAGCGGACAAAGCAAGGGAAAGATGACTAAGCATCAAAGGGGGCGCTATATGTTTTTCATCCTGAGACACATGGGGTTCCCGAATGTGTTCATACACTGGGTACAATTGCTGTATAATGACCCGTCGGCAAGGGTCCGTGTGGGGGTCTTACATCCGAGCCTTTCTCCAAACATCGGGGCACAAGGCAGGGCTGTCCACTCTCGCCACTTTTGTTTGCTATTGTGTTAGAGCCATTAGCTTGTATAATACGTCAACGTCATAGAGAATCGGCACTAAATTTTAACCATCGTCCTGTTGGCATATCCCTATATGCAGACGATATGGTGCTTTTCATTCGCGAACCACAAAAGCATCTGTCCCCCGTTCTGCAGGAATATATTTGTTTTGGCTTATTCTCCGGGCTCCTGATAAGCTGGGACAAGTCGGTCATTATCCCTTTGACGTTACACACTACGCCACCATAGATGGAATACCCGCTAATATGGTCTACCGACCCTGTGAAATATCTAGGATTGTGGGTACACCGTGACCCGGAGATTGTGGTACGGGAAAACTGTGGTAAAGCTTGTGCTGCCCTTGAACTGCAAGTTAATAGATGGGCCTCATTACCACTCTCCCTCGCCGACCGCATTACCATTATTAAAATGGTAGCATTACCGCGGTTTCTATATTTATTCAACAATATCCCAATCCGACTGTCAACACACCTTTTTCGCACTCTTCGTTCCCACTTACTCAGATTTATCTGGAATGGTAAGCAAGCTCGAATAAGCTGGCATACACTTACCTTGGACTATGCCCATGGAGGGTTCTGCACCCCTGATTTATACCTATACTACCTATGTGCACAGGCACAATACGCCTACTACTGGTACCATCCACATGCTTTCACGCCACACGTCGCAGTGGAGGATGGGGACGCGCATCCTGTTTCATTGACTGGAGTACTTACACATACACACAGTGGCACGCCCAAGACGGAGATAAACACATTGGACACCACCGTAACCGCTTGGCAATCAATTGCCAAACTGGCGAACTCCCGATTTATGCCCCGGCCCTACCACTTGCACATCATGCCTCACTTTCAGTCATGCGAGAGACGGGATCGATCCGCTCGTTGCAAACGGTCGGTATCCAACAAATGCAGGATGTCTTTATAGACAGACACTTTCTCACGCCTGAGGACCTGCAATACATTACAAACCAAATGCCACTATTTAGCTTTACTGTCCAAATCTTGAAACTTGCACTTAAAAAACATTATGAGTCATATCCCATGGAGCCACCCACGTTGCAATCGTTACAGTTATTGTTGGTGGCACCCTCGAGGCGGAAACGGGTACCTAAATTATATAAATCAGTACGTGCTGAAACCATACATAGAGAAGACCGAAGCTTGATTCGGTGGAACACTGTACTCGATACCCCGTTGACACCGACGAAGTGGAGCACATATGTATCTTAACAGGTAGACTAACCCCAAATGGGAACCTCAGGATTATTCACTTCAAATATATTCATCAGATCTATCACACACCATCCAAATTGTACAGGATAGGCCTTCGTGATACAAGTAATTGCAAACGATGTGGTACTCAAGATGCAGACTTCTGGCATCTGGCATGGCACTGCGGCCTCGTCTCACAATACTGGCTGGCAGTTATTAACAGTTTGCAGATTATGTCCAATCAGGTCTTGCGGTGTGAGCCGGTGGTCTGTTTGCTATGTTATGTACCTCACATTAAGGGCACACTGGGGAAGTTTTTGAGAATTTCTGTTATTAGCAAAACGGCGAGTGGCATTGACATGGGAAAGCTCACTGGCCCCACGTGTTGAGCACTGGCTGAAGGACATGGTGTACTGTAGATAAAAGCTTGAACTGTATGCTGAAGAATTCCCGTCCTCATCTAAGCCTAAAGACATTTGGGAGCCATTACAACAATACCTTCTTGTAAAAAATCAAAATGACCAGATACCTAATGTTTGATGAGTACATTGTTGCAACGTGTACGTATTGATATGAGTTACACAAATAACAGGCGGCCTTTTTTCTGTTGCATATAGTCATAAGGGGGTAGCAATCACACTTTTGTTTTCTTTTTTTTGTTTTGGTGATGTTGTTGTCTGTTCTCATTGAAGCACGCCGTCCTGAGAGACGGGCTCTGTATACTATTGCTTCTTGAAAATCAATAAAGAGAATTAAAAAAAAAAAGATGAATAAGCATCAAAAAGTGAGAAAGCAGGAACCTGCAAGAGAGTGATAAAGGGGTAGGGAGTGTCTGGTAGTGGATTAAAAAAGCATGAGGTAGATTTAAGACAACACAGACTTGGTATTCGGCATGCCGACATTTGATTGCACCGGCCATGGTCTTCTGACCTGAGCTTCGGGCTGGCACTCAACCTTCTACAAATTAATCCCTGGGTGATGTGCTCGGAGATAAATCCCATTTATTGCCTTGCAGCCCACAGAAAATCACACCTTGCTGGGTCAAAAGCCTTTTCAACATCCACCAATACTCAAACATGACCATGGTAGGAGTGACATAGCTGCTATATCTTGAATGATAATCTGTACGGGCCCTGACTAGAATGTACTTGTCTCATGGTGTACCTCCTGTAGAACAGCACCACAGGGGCAATTCCAGCTGCCCTGAGCATCAGAAGCCCTATTGCATAGATGTCACAAATTAAATGGGCATAGAGCAGGAAATTCTGATGGATTCTTTAGAGGTGTGGCACTCTCAAAAGGAGGAATGGTCCCAGGTTGCGCCTGTTAGATTACTCATAAACAATTCTTGTTCAACATTATTTAATCATATTGAACACATAACAGCATGTTCAAAATACAGCATAGATCTGAATGAATTATGCAGTAGAGCCCCGAAGAAGGCAAAGAAAGGTTGGTGCAGCAAAGTGCAAAAGTGAGGGTTTCGTGAGAAAAGGAGGGCAGTGACAATATATACATCAACGGTTACAAACAAAGCATGTACAGCCTGAAACAAGGCCACTAATTAATTAATAAAGCCATAATGTTATGCTTTGGCGCAGTGAAAAAAACACTGTTGTCCACATTTGGCATAGAAGGTAAAGCTGTCGACGTTTCGACCCAGTGGTTGTGTAGGGTAATCTAAATCCTTATAATAGGGTCTTCATCAGGACTGTGGGGGCACCTGAGAATAACTGAAATGACCTTAATATTATAAAAATTAAAGGGCTGGTGGCAAATCAAATTACAAATGAGTTTTAAAAAATAGGTAAAAGAAATTACTGATGTCCACCTGTATCTGCGGTGAACAGAGTTCTTGAAGGGCCCGTGGGCTCACAAAAGCAGAGAGGGAATCAAGATGGCAATCTGTAACACAAGTTTAACATGCCATCAGTATTGTAAGACAACACAGAATTGCTGAGAGCTGCTGGTCTTTGGGATGTTTAATATGTGAAATTACAAAGAAATTACTTCTATAGTTTCTTTCAATCTCATAATTTGAACCAGGGTTCAGAAGCAGGTCTGTTTCCCACACGACAGGTATACAGATGGTGAACCAACAAGGCAACCCAATCATCAACCTATCCTCATACACATTCAAGGAAGAAGAGGTGAAGGTTCTCAGCAAGGGGTTATCATTCGTGCCCACTACCCGTCCCAATCAGTTCACTATTAAGGCATAACTACATCGCTTCTTCAGAAAAGTAATATTACGATACTTTTTCAAGCATTCTCCACCACCTCTTCCTACATCCCACACAGGTCTGAGAATACCATCCACCTTCATGTCACCAGCCCATTCGGTAACAAATAAGACACTAGCTTACGAAAGTGTGGTACTTAGAGATGTCTTGAAAACGTGTTCAGAGAGGCAATATGTGAAACACAATGTGACCAGATTGGAGCGTGAAGCCCTGATCTCCCTTAAAGATAACAAACAAATTGTAATCAAGCCAACGGACAAGGGGGGAGCAATTGTAGTAAAAGACACTACTGACTACAAGACGGTGGTACAAAACCAACTGGGAGATGGTGTCAGTTATACATGATTGAGAGCGGACCGCACCAAGGAATTGACTATAATAATCTTGAAAGTAACAGCAGAGGGACATGAACTAGGTTTTCTTTCGGATTTGGAATTCAAATTTCTTAACCAGAAACAACCATGGCTGCCAACGATGTACACCCTACCCAATGTACATAAAAACATGCAGAACCCGCCCGGTCGAACCATGGTTTCAGGATGTGGCTCACTATTAGAACCTCTTTGCAAGTATGTGGATTTCTTTTTGAAACTCATTGCGGAATCCACAACATCCTACCTCAAAGATCCCATGGAGACTATCAATCTGGTTGATGGACAAGTGTTTGATCCCACACTGCAGCGCTTGGTGACACTTGACATTGTATCTTTATATACAAGTATCCCCCAAGGGCCAGCACTGGAGGTTATGAAAATCGTCCTGAATAGAAGACCAGCACCAACTTTGGTACCCACGGAATTAATTATCAGACTCCTTGAAATTGCCATGATGCGCAATTTCTTTTACTTCCAAGGGGATTTCTATCTACACACAAAGGGTGTGGCCATGGGAGCCAGCTTTGCTCCGGAGTTGGCTATTATATATATGGATCACTTTAAGAACACTTTTGTATTCAACGCAAGCGACCTATACAATGACAATGTGACTCATCGACAACGTCCTTCTGATCTGGACTGGGGATTCTACTGAACTAAATACTTTCTACTCGTGGCTGAACCAGAGATCCGATGATATAAAATTCACTATGCATTCAGACTCCCACACCACTGACTTTCTGGACATCTCTACAAAGGCAGAGAACAATAATTTATACACCACTCTATTCAGGAAGCCGACAGACCGGAACTCATTATTCAGATACTATAGTCACCACCCGAGGGCACTATAGGACAACTTGCCTTTTGGACAATTTTTGAGGATTCGCAGAAACTGCTCCTGGAAAGAGGATTACATGACAGAATCAGAGAATCTCATGTACAGTCTCACTGAAAGAGGATACCCCAAGAGGTTGGTCAGATGTGCCCGCATAAGAGCATGGTATAATCCAAGGGAAACCTTACTACCGGCAAAAACAAGGGACAAGGATCTGAACAATAGGATGATATGTGTCACTACATTCTCCACCTGGAGCCATGCAATCAGGACTATCGTCAACCACTAATGGAAACTCATCTCAGATGACCTGGATCTACATGAACCACCCATGCACTCTTTAAAAAAAAAAAGAAAGAGTATACAAGACCATGTGGTCCGCTCCCTGCTGGAGACACTTGCCGCAGCCACCATCCAGACCATTGTGGCACCTTCCAGAAACAACAGGCCACTACAAATGTGGCCACTGCAAGGCCGGCACATTAACTATTCAGACCAAACAACTCAACCATAAACAACAAGTCATTGACCTCAAATCGCACACAAATTACAACACATCAGATGTGACCTATGCCATTATTTGTCCATGTGACATAATGTACATAGGTCAGACATGGCAAAAAGTAAAAACAACGATACTCCAGCACTGCAGCAGGGTGCGTTGTGGGGTAGTTAGGGTACCGCTGGTAGAAAAATTTCAGAGAGCAAAACACCAAGTTGAGAGTTTTAAATGGCTGGACACTAGACATCAGGGGAGCAAACATCCAGTCTGTTCTGAATATTCTTGAATGCAAATGGATGCATCTTTTAGACACTATTCAAAATGGGTTCAATTAATTAGATGCTAGCAATGCCCAGTTATCATGTTTAACTTACGGCCAGCTCCAGCAGCAGCAGGACGTTGTCAACTGCTCGGCTTCAGGCACCCATTCACTGCCCTGTTGCCCCCATGACTAAATCGTTAAAATCACCAAGGCGGTTTCGCGTACTGCCCAGCTGCCTCAATTTTATCAGGATTAAGTTTACTATGACTAATCACCCGGAGCTCCTAAATAGTCTTGAAGATATCCCCGACTTGCGCACTGGATTTCTTCTTCAAAAGAACCTCCGATTAATTAATTTTTCACACACAACTTGCTCACTTTGTCCTGAAGATGAACCCCAATAATTGGGTTTGAAACGCCGTCGACCACTCCATAACATGAATTCCGTTAAAAATTGCATAAATCGCTTACGGAATTCGACTGTTTTGTTGTCAATGCGATGTCTTTTTAAAAATTCACCATCACTATTTCACACCACGCTTTCTATTTATGTGAGCACTCTATAATTGATTTCGTGGAAATAAATATTCGTCACCTCTGTGACCTACATGACCCTCTACAGACTCATCCTTTGCTCCCTACTGAATTGATTTCATCCTTTCTTAAAAAAGAAAACAGAGCCCCTCTCTGGGTCCCCCCTCGTATCCCTGGACCTTTTTAGGCCACATCTGAACCATTGTTCGCTAAATATTGATCATTACCCCAGGTTCACATATCGGGGTTCCCTTGTTTTCCAAAACCCTAACTACTGAGCGGGGCAATCCTCTGTTAAGATAGAATCATCATATTTATACATGTCTTCTTACCATCATTGTTCTATGTATACGATCATTGTACATTTATATATGTTCTCTTACCATCTATGGTTTATGTATATGATCCATTTTGTACACTATGCATTGATGTGACAATTTTATATTACCCACAATTCACCTATGGGGCGCATACAACTGAGATCAATCATAAAAGTGTTGAGGATTATGGTACAATTTGTTCGGCATAAACCGGGTACCTTACCAGTCACGAGAACATGTTGTGTTCTTTTTTAATGTTTCACCATGCACAGCAATTTTGATCCTGCTAGCATCTCACAATACAATGTTTCACATTTATTTAAGGCTATTGAGGCAATTATGAATTACTGTCATGTTTTATTCATGACTTCAATGCATCCAACAGTATAATCGAACATTTAGACTCACAAATTCAACAGCACTTCATCTATGCTGTTGTTTTACAAACAATGCGGATACAAACTCATGCAAAAATAAAATCATTAATGGCTCTAGGACCATAAATGTAACCCGCATGATGCCTCGCTATGTAACAAACACATATGGGAACCTATTTATTACAGCGCTATATTCAGACTATACGTAATGTGTTGTTAACCTTGTGTGTAATGTACATCACCATGATGCCTGTGTTTTCATATCTGCTTTTACTCATGGGCAAACCATGTCCTAATTGTAGCCGAAATGATGCCTTGCTGTGACACTTGTTGTTTTTCCACAATGGATTTCATACACGTACCAGTCAGACCATCAATTTTCTGTCAACATACCCATGTTGGTGCACTAGTCAGATTAAGGGCATTAGCCATTAACAACCTTTTGAAACATAAGTTGGTGTACTAGTTCGGATACAGCCACACTAGGAACAGAAGCAGTCTTTTTTCTTTCTCTACTCAAAACCGTAGAGCGTTGAACTCACGTTCCATCGCTCTCCGTAGCACTTCTGCTATGGCTAGCGCGAGTGACAGCAGTCAGCGGCTGCACTCGTAACGTAACACGTGCACGCTCCCGACCTGTTAAGCGGGTACATTAGTCAGCGGATTCACGGTTTGGTTTGCAAGCCAGCAAACGGACGTGTTTACCACAGAGGAGGTAGGATGTTTCACTTAGTTTTCTTCCTCTCTTTAACCAAACGTAGAATTACCAGAACCTTTAGTATTTTTGGTCTTGGAGAGATAACAGACGCTTCATTTTATATTCATATTTATTGAGCGCTTGGATTTATCGTTGCCCCTATAACAGAAGAAACATTATGAGATTGAAAGAAACTATAAAAGTAAGTTCTTTGTAATTGCACATATTAAACATCCCAAATACGAACAGCCCTCAGCAATTCTGCGTTGTCTTACAATACTGATGGCACGTTAAACTTGTGTTAGATTGCCATCTTGATTCCCTCTCTGCTTTTGTGAGCCCACGGGCCCTTCAAGAACTCTGTTCACTGCAGATACAGGTGGACATCGGTAAATTCTTTTACTTCTTTTTTAAAACTCGTTTGCAATTTGGTTTGCCACTAGCCCTTTCATTTTTATAATATTAAGGTATTTTCAATTATTCTCAGGTGCCCCCACAGTCCTGATGAAGACCCTATTGTAAGGCTTTAGATTACCGTAACACAACCACTGGGTCGAAACGTCGACAGCTTTACCTTCTATGTCAGATGTGGAGAACAGTGTTTTTTTCACTGCGCCAAAACATATTATTATGGCTTTGTTATTTCATTAGTGGCCTTGTTTCAGGCTGAACAGGCTTTGTATGTAACTTTTGATGTATATATTGTCACTGCCCTCCTTTTCTCACGAAACCCTCTCTTTTGCACTTTGCTGCACCAACCTTTCTTTCCCTTCTTCTGGGCACTACTGCATAATTCATTCAGATCTATGCTGTATTTTGAACATGCTGTTATGTGTTCAATATGATTAAATAATGTTGAACAAGAATTGTTTATGAGTAATCTAACAGGTGCAACCCAAAATCATTGATTTTTATCGTGTTCCACTGGGACCATTCTCTCTTGTACCGTAATTTACCCTGGTCCTGGTGACGTTTCTGGGTCATACCCATTATTTTGTAATCACTCTCAAAAGGAAGGCAAAAGATTGAATGGACACAGAAAATTATATTTTGACTAGATCCACCAGAGGGATAGCCTAGTATTAAATTGGCACTAGACAAGAAACCCAACTCTTATAGGCAAAATGCTTAGATGAATTTACATGTTGGAATCCATGAAGATGGTTGTCAAGGGTGTGCTAGAGCATCACTGCCAAGGACCTCTTTCTTCTCGCCTTCCTGACACCTGTCATTCCGGTGCTTCCATACATTGAGCACTGTTCACCTTTTGCTCAGAACATTGACTTTGCAAGCTACTTGTCCCCAATTTGGTCTTTCCAGTTCTTACAACCTTTGGGCCCAATTCACAAAGGTAATTTAAACGTTTGTGTAAGTTTACTCGCTCTCTGTATTCACAAACAAACGATTTAATAGTAACTTTACTACTACGGAGACTCCGCAGTCGGGGTAGGGAAACGCCGCACATAAATAAATAGGCCTGTCCCATCTTTTTATGTGCGGATTCTCTGGAGTCGTAAAGTTACTATTAAATTGTTTGTGAATATTGAAAAAGAGTAAAATTACACAAAGGTGTAGGTTTACCTTTGTGAATTGAGCCCAGTGTGTTTCTTTCCAATATTGCTTGCTCATGTGTCAGTCACGGCCATAGAGTTTATCATGTTATTTATGGTCTCAACTGATGAAATTCTTCATTCGTGAACATCAAATATCTATTTTTTCTACCCTTCTTAAGATTGTGCAGTCATTGGCCTTTGCCCTGATGATTGTTCTTCAACGTTCAATATGTTCTATTATGGCCAAATACGGTTTAGGTAGGTGTGGTTGTGTCCTGACATGCAATTACTTCTTACTAGGCAACTTTCCTGTAGTACAGTTTCGCAACATGCATCAAGCTTTATGTACGTTTATGGTAGAACTTACATTAATAGTGTCACTTCTGTCTACCCTCAGCAATTTAACTGCAAGTTGTGAATTTAACACACACTGACAATTCCTTGCCATCGGGCAGAGATGACATTATGCAAGAAATGACATACTCTTGTCATGTTTTTCCTTCCCAGACAATCATTGGCAATTATTCAGGTGATAGGCAAACATGCACTCAACCAGAAGAGATGATTTAGGTCCATTCCTCGATCCCGCTCAGCTACCATGTTTACCCCTATTCACCAGCGGCGATGTACTGCCGAGAGGTACGAGCGGGGCTGTCTGTATTTTACCCAGCCAGTGTTATTTAGCTTTCTCCCAAAAGATTCTACACAGGACTTTAATGTTTTAATGTCTCAGACAATAGAAACATATTAGCTGGTGATCATGTTGCACTGTCCACACAACAACATTGTACCAACTCTGCTGCTAAGGTTGTATGACCTTACCACGCATGCATGCATAACACATTGCCTTTACCATGCAACCCTTTACCACGCATACACCTTTACCAAACATGCCTTTACAACACAAGGTAAGTGAAACTCCAATATATATATATATATTGGAGAAACTCCTCCCAACCCCCCCTGCTTTAAAAATAAAATATATATTATAAAATAAATGTTATTTTCAGGGGAGACACGTGCACCCCCCTACCTTTTTATTTACATTTTGGCCCCAGGGTATGGGGTTCATGGTCCTAATAAGGCTCGGGGGACGGAGGTCCAAGCAGCCCCACTCCCATTTTATATTGTATTTTGTCCCCTGGGGATGGGATCCCCATGGCCTAGTAGGGCTCAGGGAGGAAGGATGCACAACCTCCTCCCCTGTTTTTGGTTCCAAGGGATAGGGTACCTGGGGCCAATTGAGGGGGTGATGGGGTCCAAATCCCGAAGTCAAAGCCTACGCTGCCAACGAGGTGTGGAGTTGGCAGCTTGCTGGGGCTTTGGCCATAGAGCCTGGCAGCAGGCCAAGCCTGTTATGACTAACCAACGGCTGCGTGCAGTGTGGGGTTGGCTGCCTGCGGGGATTTAGAAGCAAGGCTTGGCTGCAACACAGACACTGCAGCTATCCCCATGCCACGCACAAGCAAAGGCCATACGGGGCATGGAGTTGGCTGCCTCCGTGTGGCTGCCTTTGGGGAGGGGGCTGCAGGGCCTGGCTGACAAGTTATAGTTACTGTAGTACGTGAGTTATAGTCACTTGAGTTAACCATAGCTATAACTGCTGAATTTCTATGGTTTTGTGCGAGTAAATTCAAAATCTATCTATAACGACCATGTAACTTTTGCTTTTTTTCAGCATATTTCTATGGTATTTGACTATGCGCAGCGGTGGTTTAGCCACAGGGCCTGGTAGGCCAGGCACTACCACATGCATCCAAATGTATGTTTTTTTCTTTCTTTCCATTTTCTCTGGATCCACAGACTCTCTGCAAATTTACACATGGGGCTGCGCTGAGACCCGCAGGCGGAACTACGGATTGGATGAAGCAAAACAAGTGGGCAGTTTTTTGCCCATGAGAGGTCCCTAAGGGACCTCGCTATCTGTCGTATGAGGTCAGGATAGCTGTATCCTGATCCCTTATATATTTTTGCACTCTTCTTTTCCCAACCCCTTGCCGATGTGACAAACAAAATGCCGGCTGCAGCTTTTCTGCCAGGTTGCGGCCAGCCAATCAGGACCTTGCTTTTCCCAACAGAACCTCCGCGGTCAGATCTGCGTATCCTCCCCATCCCCAGATATCTATATTTTTTTAACCTCTAATATCTCAGAATATACAGAAAGGATGTACACCAAATCCCAAAAAGCGTGCTTTCTGGACCAAGAGCTAGCTTGTTGCCAAATTTGGTGTCATTCTGTCCAGCAGTTCGGGCTGTAGTTGTGTTCAAAATCCATATGGGAATTAACATGAGGAAAAGTCATGCCCCCCCACCCCTTTTCTCGGCCTCCGTTTGACGGATCACCCCAAAACTTTCAACACAGCAGCTGAACCGACTAAAGTATAACCTTTGCTCATAGGTTTCAGGGGCGTTATAGTTAGCTGGACATTTCCCTCGTACAAAACCCTAGAAATTCCCCTGTTATAGTTAGTTCAGCTAACTATAACTCGCTCCCCCGCAATGCACTGCTGATGACGTTACATATTACATCACTCATGACATGGTCAGTGACATCACTGATGACATCACTGATGACATCTGAAATGACATCACTGATGACATCACTGATGACGTCATCCAGTGAGTGTGTTTCTGTAAATTTTAAATATGTTTAATATATATATATAGGGAAAACCTATGGAAGAATGAGTGGGTGTATAAGTGTGTGAATGGATGATTTAGTAGGTGCGTGACTGACTATATAAGTGAGTCATTAAACGTATCTTACTGCAGACTAGTGACTAAACTGTGTGAATGTTTGTATCTGTCTGTCTGTTGGTGTATAAGCGGCTGCATGGTTTTGTGAATAGCTATATGAGTGTCTCTATGGGTTATTGATTGGTTGTCTGATTATCTGTTTGGGTGCCTGCGTGTTTGTGTGGGTGGGGTGTGTGTGACTCTGTGCATACATGTGTGAGTGGGTGATTCTATGGGTGGATGGTTTTAAGAGTGCATCTGTGATGGACTGTATGGTTGGGTGAGTGTATGTATGGGTGTGTTAGTGATTGAATGTACATCTCAGTGGTACATGTGTGAGTAACTACATATGTGAAAGGCAGTATATATGTGTGTAAGAGTATGTAAGTGGGTATATGTGAGAGTGTGTGATTGTGAGAGTGGCTGTATGGATGAGTGTGTGCTTGTATCAGTGATTGTATAAGAGCGTAAGAATGTGGTACTATTTTTATGAGTAAGTGAACTTGTGTGTGTATAACTGCATAGGTGAGTAAATGGGAGTGTGATTAATTATTTGCATGACTGACTTGGTGTGAGAGAACCTCTATGGATGATTGGTGGTGTGTGAGTGTCTATGTAGGTGTATAAATGCATATGATAGTCCTGTACTGAGTGACTGTAAGTATGAGTGACTGTACAGGTGAGTGAGTGGATGTGTGTGTAGATCTAAGAGTCACTGAGTGGGTATGTAGTTATTGGTATTGGAGTATCTATGGTTTTGAGAATGGACGTCTGAAATTTTGATTGAGTATATCAAAGGTTGTGAGAAGATGCACTAATTTATCACACGGATGACGTCATCAGTGATGTCATCAGTGATGTCATTTCAGATGTCATCAGTGATCTAATCATTGATGTCACTCACCATGTCATGAGTGATGTAATATGTGACGTCATCAGCAGTGCATTGCGGGGCGCGAGTTATAGTTAGCTGAACGAACTATAACAGGGGAATTTCTAGGGTTTTGTACGAGGGAAATGTGCAGCTAACTATAACGCCACCTGAAACCTATGGTTTTTTTCAGTGAATTTCAAAGGTTTTTTAAATGCTAATTCCTAACTATATCAGGCCTGAAACCTATGGTTTTTTCAGTGAATTTCAAAGGTTTTCTAAATGACAATTTTGAATGTATTAATTGTTATACTGATTTTTTTTATACTGATTTACTACATTTTTTAAACTATTTATTTTTAGATATATTTTTTTAATTACATTATAATTACATTATACATTACAATACAAAATATACTTTCTCAGAATTAATTACTTTAGTTTAAATACTTGGCAAATAGGCAACAGACTTTTAAGTACAGTAGTTACAGTTGTTGCAATGGGCAACACAATTTCAAACACAAAGCAACATTGAGCTCAATGTGAATTTCTAGTTAAATGCAATTAGTTACTTTATGGATTACTTTTCTAACCACAAGACTGGATCCTAGATTCAGTCCTTGGACATCTCCTGTAAACAGTTGAGTAAAAGCGCTTTGGTTACAGTAGTGATTTTTAAGGAATATTATTGTATTTAAAAAGTTGACACTTAGAAACTTTTTCCCATAGAATCACCAATGTTATCCTATGGCAGAAAATTCACTTAGCAGATAAGTAGTGATATCGTTACTTTTTCTTACTCAGTGGTGGATCCTGGATCCAGCACTGGCCAACCTCCTGTAAACAGTTGAAAGAATGTGTTTAAGTCATACAGACGATTTTTTAGGAATATTTTTATTTTGTGAAAACAGACACTTAGAAACTTTTCTGGTGAAAACCACACAATGGATTCCTATGGAAGGAAATACAAGTTACTGGTAAGTATGCTTAGAATTACTTTTCAGGGTCAGTGCTGGGCTAAAAGATGCAGCACTGGGTTCTCTCCTGATTACAGGTGAGTAAATCGGAATTCGTAGTTCGGCTGATTTTAGAGGAATATTTGTACAATGGTGAAGGAAGGGGGAGGGGCCTGAGGTGACGTGTGCAAACACGCCCTGTGGCGCGTTTTAAGTTGGGGAATTAATTCCTCTTCAATCTTGAGGTCCCCTGGGGGCCAACTAGCCCACCAGGTACCTCCAGTATGCGCCAGGGAGCTGCATTGCAGAGAGGTATTCAGAGGCCACGCCCCTTTTTACAACACTCTGCAACACAGCTCCGTGGCGCTTAGTGGAGGTACCTGGTGGGCTATTTGTCCCCTAGGGGACCTCTGGATTGAAGAGGAATGAATTCCCTAACTTAAAACGCGCCACAGGGCGTGTTTGCACAGTATCACCTCAGGCCCCGCCCCCTACCTTCACCACTGTGCAAACGCGCCCCGTGGCGCGTTTTAAGTTGGGAGATTAAGTCCCCTTGAATCCTAAGGTCCCCTGGCGGCCAACTAGCCCACCAGGTACCTCCAGTAAGCGCCAGGGAGCTGCGTTGCATAGAGGTGTAAAAAGGGGCATGGCCTCATTACACCTCTCTGCAACGCAGCCCCCTGGCGCATACTGGAGGTTCCTGGTGGGCTAGTTGGGCCCCAGGGACCCCCAGTATTGAAGGGGAATTCGTTCCCCCTCTGCAAACGCGCCAGGGGGCGCGTTTGCAGAGTGGTGTAAGGAGGGGGCGTGGCCTCCGGCTCGATCCTTTTTTTTTCCCCCTCTGTTTTTTAGAAGGGGGGCTGTGTAGCCCCCCTTCTTTTTCTTTTTTTTTGGCCCTGGGGACCCCATCCCCCAGGGCCTGCCCCCAATTTTGATTTTTTTTTAAAACGGGAAGGGGGTCGCGTGGTTCCCCTCCCCAGGCCATAATTTGCCCCGGGGACCCCATCCCCCGGGGCTTGGCCCTTTTTTAAAAAATTATTTTTTTTATGGAGGTGGGCTGCATAGCCCCCCTCCTGTGCCACCTATGGCCCCGGGGACCCCATCCCCCGGGGCCATCTTTTATTTTTTTATTTTGGGGAGGATGGCCGCGTGGCCCCCCTCCCGGGCCACTTATGGCCCCGGGCACCCCATCCCCCGGGGCCTGGTCTCCGTTGGGGGCCGTGGGGGGTCCCCAATCTCCCCACGGCCCCGCCGGCTCCCCGCGTCCTGCGGGAGCCGGCATTGCTTTTCCACATGGGGAGCAGCTAACATGCTGCTCCCCGTGTGGAAAAGCAATCGTCTTTGGTATTTGGAAGAGAGAGCAGGTTTCCTGCTCTCTCTTCCAAATACCAAAGCAGTTTGCTATGGCAGGATGGGAGCCGCGAGGCTCCCACCCTGCCATAGCAAACAGCAGTGTCCCGGTGGGCACCCTGGGACACTGCAGGAGCTGGCCCTGGCGGTCCCCAGGGCCATCATTGGCTCCAGGGGGGGGCCGCGCGGCCCCCCCCACTTAAGTTAAAGCCCCGGGGGTGTCGGTCCCCGGGGCCCCCCATTATAAAACCATATTGCCCCCGGGACTTGGCCCCCCCGGGGGCTAAATCTAAATGAAGCGCGGTAGGCCGCGCTTCGTTTTTTTTTTCGTTAGCGGGATGCGCGGACCCTACGCGCATCCCGCGATTTAAAAAAAATAAAATAATTTTTTTGGGCCTTGTGGGTCCTTGTGGGACCCCCTGAGCAGGCCTAGGGGGTCTGGGTGTTTCTACCCTACCCCCTTGTTGCGTTATGCGTCTTTGTTTTTGTGCTTTCTTGTGCCTCGGTTCTACCGAGGCACAAGATGGCTGCCAACACTTCCTGATTCAGAGTGTTGGCAGCCAATTAGCATTCAGCTCGTGCTCGGGAGGGTTCAGGGAGGGTGCGTGGAGGATCCGCGGATCCTCCGCGGCCATAGATATTTATGTACTTTTAACTCTAATTTTCTCAGGAACTACTGAACGGATTCACACCATATATGCAAAAGGCACGAGTCCGAACTGAGGACTACCTCTTTGCCAAATTTGGTGTCATTCCGTTCAGCGGTTCGGGCTGTAGCTGCGACAACAGATCGTATGGGAAATTGCATGAGGAAAACGCGTTTTGGGACTCCCCTTTTTTCTCGGCCCCCGCTTGACGAATCACCGCAAAACTTTCAGGGTAGGAGCGGAGCGGAGCTGGCCAAAAGTTTGGAACATTTTGCGAAGATTCGTCAATCGGCGCCAAAGATATTCCCAATAGAATGTTGCGGATTTCCTATGGAAAATAGGTCCTAACTATAACTATCTACTGGCGACCGCCAGTAGATAATATATATATATATATATATATTCACTTAAAAAACCATAGGTTTCACACGTTATAGTTAGCTGGACATTTCACTCGTAAAAAAACCATTGAAATTCCCCCGTTATAGTTAGTTCAGATAACTATAACTCGCGCGACCGCCACTATCACAAGGATGATGTCATCAGTGATGTCATGAGTGATGTCACTGACCATGTCATGAGTGATGTAATATGTGACATCATCAGCAGTGGATTGCGGTCACGCGAGTTATAGTTGTCTGAACTAACTATAACGGGGGAATTTCAATGGTTTTTTACGAGTGAAATGTCCAGCTAACTATAACATGTACATGTCTGAAACTTATGGTTTTTTAAGTGAATATATATATATATATATATATATAACTATGTTTATATATATATTTTATATATATTTATATATCTATATCTATATCTATATATATATATATATATATAGCGATATATATATATTCACTTAAAAAACCATAGGTTTGACACATGTTATAGTTAGCTGGACATTTCACTCGTAAAAAACCAATGAAATTCCCCCGTTATAGTTAGTGCAGGCAACTATAACTCACGCGACCGCAATCCTCTGCTGATGACGATCACTGTATTTAGACACTTATTTACCCATGTCTTCTTCCATTAATCTTTAGCTATACATATATTACAAATATTTATTTTTCATAAAGACACATATGTCATCAGTGATGTAATATCTGACGTCATTAGCAGAGGATTGCGGTCGCGTGAGTTATAGTTGCCTGCGCTAACTATAACGGGGGAATTTCATTGGTTTTTTTACGAGTGAAATGTCCAGCTAACTATAACATGTGTGAAACCTATGGTTTTTTAAGTGAATTTGCAAGGTTTTTTAAATGCTAATTCGTAACTATAACGTGTGTGAAACCTATTGTTTTTTCAGTGAATTTGTACGTTTTTTTAAATGCTAAGTTATGTATTTATTAATTTTTTTTTTCAGGTTTTTCACCGTGCGCGTACCGTGCGCGCACCGTGCGCGTGCTGTGGGCGCTCGGTGCGCTCGGTGCGCTTCGCACCGAGCACCCACGGTCCTTCTGTGACCCCCTGACCAAGGCTAGGGGGTCAGGAACTGTCCACTCTGCCCCCTTTTCACGTTCTCCACCTTTTTTATTCACCCCCTCAGACTGCGAGAGACAAAATGGCGGCCGACACTTCCTGGTTTCGACCGATTCTAATGTTTACCGACATCTAACAACCAATCAGAATTGCGCTCGCCCACGGCAGGGTGCGGGCACAGTGCGCGCACGGTGCGCACGTATAGATATTGATATGCTTTTAAATGCTATTTTCTCAGGAAATACTGAACAGATTTACACCAGACCTGCAAAAGGCACTTCCTTGACCTTATGGCTACCTCTCTGCCAAATTTCACGTAATTCTGTTCAGCCGTTCGGGCTGTAGCTGCGACTAAAGGTCCTATGGAAAAATGCATGGGGAAAACGCGTTTTGGGACCCCCCCTTTTTCTCGGCCCCCGCTTGACGAATCAGCCCGAGACTTTCAGGGTAGGAGCTGAACGGAGCGCCCCATTAGACCGCCAGTAGATAATATATATATATACACACACACACACACACTCTCTCTCTCTCTCTCTCTCTCTCTCTCTAAAGGCATATGCGGTGTAAAAACATGTGTGGTAATGGATGCATGGTAACAGCAATATACTGTAATGCCTGTGTGATAAAAGGTTGTTTCCTGTTGCTATTAGCACTGGAATAATGTTTTACCACTGATATGTTGTTTAGGAAACATGAGCTTTGATGTTCCTAATTTTGTATATTGTGCACCACTCCGACTGATACACTGAGATTGTAACTGTGAATGTTAGGTATCCTGGAAGACAAACTTTTCCAAATTGTAAGAAAAGATGCAGTGGGGGGTTAAACCAGGCAAAGGATATGTTTTGAAGTTAGCATCAGGATGTAAGCGTCGACCTTCTGCTGAAATGCCACAAGAGCTTCACACTTGCAAGGGTCTTCAGTGTTAACAATACTCCTGGCCTCTTCTGACAAGAAAAAAAAAAAGATACAGCTATAATTTGAAGGACATAAGACAATATAACAAATGTACATACAGCATTCAACCAGATTCATTGTGCTAAGCGGGTTTCCTGTTACATAACTGTATATGAACAATCGTTTAAAATTGCATGGCAAGATCAGAGGCTCACAAGAAATGCCTACAAGCTACAAACTGGTTCAGGTTTCTTAGATGTATCACTAATCTCCATCCTTGCTTTATTTTCCACCCAAAAATAGAATTTGTGTCTTTTGTTTTCCTCCCCTAATGCCCTTTTACCTCCGTTTTGGCTTACATTTCTAAAATCGCCAATTCTATTGAAATATTAGAGCACTAATAGCATTAGCATAAAGAGAACATTTAGATTTTGTAAGTTCAAAAGTCTTATATGTAGGGTAACCACTTCACTTCATGTCACTCAAGATACTATTTCCAGTCATGGGCTTCTGTTACACAACTTATTGCATTCTGGGTGTTGTAGTCTTGCTTGGGCCCCATTAAACTAATTATACTAACACATATGAGAGCAATGATTTGTAGATGAAACTTCTAGATCTGGAAACGGTGCCCAGAAGGACATGGAGTAAAGTAGCCACTCTAACTTCATAATCTTGGTGGATAAAATAGCAAGATTGGAGAGGAGTTTAAAAAATCCATGGTGCTAAGAAATTATATTTTATATACTTTGGGTGCTACTTTAGAAATTCTTGAGTATGGATTTATGCGAAAAAGATATGCAGCCATGGGCTGGGATATCTAGAATTTCAATACAAAGTGAAAACCATTATCTGGAGTGCCTTAATCAAATTAAGATCCAATGCCAGACCTGTTACAATCTTTTGCAGGCTGATCTCTGTGGCCTAAGAGATAAATTATTTCCTGGTACTATTTAATGCAGTCCTGAAGGGTATGGAGATGCCCTGTACTTGGCTGGGCGCAGAGGTGGTTCCGATTTTTAAGAAAGGCTCGCCTCTGCTCCCATCCAACTACAGGCCCATTAGCCTGATAGATGTGTCACAAAAACTTTTTGGAAGGCTCATTCTAGATCGTCTCCAGAGCTGGATAGAGGAAACTGCCACCATGAGCTCATACCAGGCCGGGTTTAGAAAGGGGGTATCTACTACGGATCAAATATTCCGCCTTAACCTTATTTATTGGAGGACGGCACTTATCGAGGGGGGCAGCTTATACACGGTGTTCGTGGACTTGCGTGCCGCCTTCGATTTGGTGCCGAGATCCAAACTCTGGAGCGTCCTTGATGACCTGGGAGTCCCGCCAGATATTCTGGCAATTCTGATTAAATTACACCAGGATAAATTTGCGGGGGTCAGGTGTGGCAGGATGGGGAGTTTAACAGAAAGATTCCCCGTTGACAGGGGGGTGAGGCAGGGATGCGTGCTTGCACCCACCCTGTTCTGCCTCTTTGTCAACTGGGTAATCGCCCACCTGACCAGGATAGAAGATATCGATGCTCCTAAACTGAATGGCAGCAGGGTGCCCGCCAATTTGTTTGCAGATGACACCCTGCTGCTGTCTAAATCCCCCATGGGAATTCAGCGGATAGTGGATGGGTTCTTGCAATTTTGCACCGAGAGGGGCCTCGAAATTAATGCCTCCAAGACAAAATATATGATTTTGAACCCTACCCCCTCAACACGTCCTAACCCCTTGTTAGGTACAGTGCGATTGGAGAGGGTTTCCACAATCGAATATTTGGGGGTAACCCTGAACGAGAAAATGACATGGGGGACACATATGATCAAGGCAAATATGAAACTATCACAGAAAGTGGGTGGTATCATTAGAATGGTGGGCAAATCTATATATCGTCCGCTGGGCCCCCTGATACAGATCTATAAATCTCAAGCTCGGGGCTCAGTCACATATGGGGGTGAACTATGGGGTCATACTCCTGTCAAAAACCTAACAAGCACAGAGAACAAATTTCTCAGGCAGTTGGTGGCTCTCCCCCCCGAGCACGCCGTTGCTTCCTTTGAGATTGGACCTAGGCCTCAGGCCAATCTCCGAGGAACTTGGTTTAAAACCTTTAACCTTCTGGCAACGACTTTGGAGTAGCCAGGAACTTAGTGACTACAGAAGCGAGCTGCAGGACTTCCTAACCTTACCAAACATCAGTAACATCCCATGGTTAAGATATATAAAAAGATCATGTGAGAGTTTAGGTCTAGTTGATCTATGGACCGACCCTGTAAACTCAAGCAGGAGGACCCCTCGAAAGGTACTTTCACAACTCTACTACCAGTCAAAGCTGACCACTGCTTTAGACAGTATGCGGGTCGGTTCATTGTCTAATACATTCATACAATTGAAAGATTCTTACCTAATGGAAAGTGTTTTTGATGGAATGGCTCCTGTGATGGCAAAAAAACTCTCTTTGCAGTGGAGATATGGTTCTCTACCTCTGAGGGCCTTTACCAGCTCTTGGTCCCAGCCCTCAACAACAGAGCAATGCCCAGCCTGTGCATATCCACAGGAAAGTGATTTACATGTGGCCCTTTTTTGTAAAGCCTACCAAAGAGCGAGGAAGTATTGGCTCGTACCCATTCTCAAAAACATGGGATTCAGGAAATATTTGCCTGCGTTCAGAATTCTAATAACCGATCTGTCACCTCCGATTGTTTTTGCAGTGGCAAAGTACTTAATGGCTATGTGGCATGTTCGAATCCGCCTTTTAAAAGAGGGGGGGGGGTTGTATAATGCCAAAAGATTTTAGAATATTTTTTCATGCTTTTAATGGTTGTATCATGAAATTTTCGAAAGCCATTGTTTACATGTAAATGCTAAAATAACGAAAATTTTACAATTTTAAAATTGCTATGTATTTATATCTTTGATGATCGAAATGATCGAAAATAAAGATTATTTGATTTGATTTGAATCACATGACTCAAGGTATTCCATGTATATGATTTTACCGTGGGGGATTTGTGAAACAAATTAAATCAAGGAAAAACTATTTTATGAAACAATCTAACCTAAACTTATTTTCCATAATTTTTAAAGGCAATTAATTTCACCAAATTTTCTTTTATTTCTTTTTTTAAACGACATTTTTATAGCAATTTGAGCAATTTTACATTCCAAACATGTAGATACATCACATAGAATATAGCCAACCATGCTAGACTGTTCGACATTTCAAATTATACTAGCATCACTGTCAAAGGTTTGCCAAGAAAATAGAGATGTCCAATCTTTAGTATAATTGAATCATCACATGATGGAGTTCAGCCTATAATCAGCATAACAATCAGGTGCCTCCCTAAGAATGTCCCCACCAGTGTCTCTATGGGTAGAGTAGAGGAGCTGACAGCACTTCATCAGTCCTGGGTGGTTGCAAGGAATAGGTACCACTTCCTGATGTATTCCACCATCCAACAGCCCCATCGTTCAGTTGTCCGACTCGGCATAGCCTATTAGGGTATCCCTCACAGCCGACTAACCAACACTTTTTATCTTGGACAGATGTAGTCGGGCCACGCAATGGAGATACCAGGCTGAGTGGCCCAATATTAATACAACTAGCTGGGGATAGTCAAATGAACAGATGTGGCAGGCATCTGGAACATCCAGGACCATTATGTGCATGGGACTAGGAGTTATCCGCCAAAGAGGTCCATTCCCTAAAATTTTCAAATCCAAGTAAGTGAATGCCATTTTTCTCAAAATTGTGAATACACAGTTATTGTTTCTCTTGAACAACAGTTGTTATCCTACCTTTCCTTTTCCCCTATTGCATTATCTCCTCCTCCTAATCAGGGGAGACACCAGAACTTTTCCTCCTCCGCTCCGTTTCTATTTTGGTGCATCTTCCATACCCTTTACCTCCTCTGTCTCCTCTACCCACCTATCACCTCCCACATATAGTTGTGGCCTGAATTGCTTTATTCCTCTATCTATGCCTATTCCTTTAACCTCCCCCAGCTTTTGTGCCTATTTTATAAGGTGAAACTCCTTGAACCCCGCTCATGGACATGTTACCTCTGCAACAGTCTTTACTCCTTGTCTTATCTTCCCTCTTCAGTTGCTTCTTTATTATCCCCCTTTGCCTCTCTCTCTTTTTTCTATTGTTGGGGTAGAGGGCTCCAGATCACCTTGCAGCGCTTTTTGCAGCTCACCCTGCTTCACCTGTCTATTTCTTCATGCCTTTTTTTATGTATCAGTGATGCTATCTGTGGTGTCTCCTGCATGTGGTTCTAAGATTAAAATCACATGCAGATTAGTGGAATTAGGGATGCTATATCCCAAGGTTCCATGACAGTTATCTGTGTGTCATTCTGAGTCTGTAAAAGTCAGCTGATGAAGGATGAGGTGTACAGAAATAAACCTCTGTGATGGTAACTACCTGTGTGTGGAGACTAAATTTTCAAACATTACACTATATGCGCTTGATTCTGTAACATGGTTTCCTGATTTTAGCTTAAAGTTGTGACAGAGAAAGAAAATAGACTACTTCGGCCCTAAACTTGTTTCTTATGTTTTTCAAAACAAAGCGCCTAATTAGGATGTTGGTCGCAAAGCCTCTGACTGCAGGTTGGAGGGTTTCCGACCGACACCCTTAGTTACATTGGCCCTTGGTTTGACTTCTGACTGCTGTATTACGATTATGGCGGTCGGAAGTCAAACCGGCCAGTCATTCTGACTGGCATCCAACGGGCTCAAGGAAACGGTCGGCTAATCCGAAACCGCAACATAATCTTGTATGAACGGCATTTCTGCTGTGGGGATTATGATGTCGGTTTCCGGCGGGCTTCCCATGTCGAGCTTTTCCCGACATGGAAAGCCTGTCAGAAAATGACTTGGGGGCCCCTAGCAGGGCTCCTATCCCTCAGCAGCCTGCGGTTGGGGCACTGGGGGCTACCTACGGTGTCCCCCTGTAAATCCCTGCACAGTGTGTTAGGCACCTTGAGGTGCCTGTCACGCAGTGCATGGATTCACAAAAACTCCCATTTCTCTATGGGAGCTTGTGCTGCGGCTGGTTTCCGACCACAGCACACGCCCCCATAGTAATAGGGGTTGTGGAACCGCCAACCTATGGTCGGTCGGTTCTCACACTGAGACGGTGTTGGGCGGACGTAATAGGCCTCATAGTGTTTAAGGAAAAAAGTTACACAGACTTTCTGTTCCTTCTTTTTACATCTCACCCCAGGCAACGTTAGCTGGGCATTGCATGAGCTTTTGACTTCAGTACATCAACAAGAAGTTTGACGAAGTATAGAGATAGAGTAGACTTTGGGTGAGCCCTATTCGACTATTGGCTTTGATATGTTTTTCATGATGAAGATGGCTACAGTGTCTCATATGTGTTTATGTTTATGGATTTGTAAAGTGCATGGCTGCCCGAAGACTTCCCAGCATTCCAATTAGAGTTTTGTGATGAGCAAATGTGGTTAGTTATGGTAAACTTCAGATGCACCATGACATGTATCTTGAAACTGGGAACCATGGGTGCTCCTAGGATGATTAAGCCTGTCATTACATAAACACAGAGTGTTACTCACTAATCGTCCTTGACAGTTCATTTATTTTCCATTGTTGTCTTCATAACATACTAGTGGATTTATAACCTTTTTTGTTCACAGTGTTTAGGCACGCTTCCTTAATGATTGAACAAAAATACTGACCCTTTGTCAAAAGAAACTACTTTGCAATATTTTGCTGTGTATGCCCTTTAAGATCAACTTTCACTGCAAACTTCATCTTCTGTGAAGATTTCATAAAACTCTTCATTGAGTGTTTAACCTAAGTCTGCTAATTAAGTCTTTTCAGCAAAGGGCCATTTTATTTTGATTTTTAAAGAACTTTTTATTGCGGTTTCATATCCAACATTACAATATGTTGTATGCACTTACTTTTACACTGCCACATACCCTTACAGAGTTCATGAATCATACTGACAGTCTCAGCAGTGCTATATCTGTGTCTTCTCGTATATGGATCATAACACAGAAAAAAAAAAACAATCCCCCTCCACCCCGCCCATACCATCTAGTTCCCTCCACCTGTAGTGTCCAACTCGTAATATATGGCGTAAACCTTAGCGTTCTGCATGATATAGTGTCCATGATTAAAGATAGTAGTTTGAGTGTTTATATGCCCGGGATGGGAGTGCTGGTGTACTTGGGAATGATGGGCACATTCTGGAGGTCATGGCCCAGCTCTGGGTTTTGGAAGTGAGCGCAGTGCGTGAGGGAGTTGTTTGTAGAGCATGGAGGGAGGACCTGCTTTCCTATCTCTGTGGCCAGCAGCTTGTAGGGATAAGCAGGGTGCATTTAACAGTGGTAAAGGAGTTGGGATTCAGGTAGTTGGTACGCCCTCTGTCCCATAGTCTTTGAATCCTTTTACCATGACGTCCCAGTATGTTGCAATTGGTGTTTTACGTAACCCCTGTATTTCCTCCCTGTGTAGTGCTTTATTCTCGGCTTCTGCCCAGGTGACCACAGCATGCTTCCATACATGCAGTGTTGGGGGGTATGAGCTTTCCAGCACATGGTAATGGCTCGCTTGGCGAGCAGGAGCTCTAACTCTAGGAATTTAGTGGACACTTTGGCATACTTTGGGTGATGACAGACCCACAGTAGGTAAGTCTCAAGACTTTCTAATCGTTTACAAGCGGTGACCTCCGACAACATGTCCAGAACAACCTCCTACAAGGGCAGAAGAGGGGCACCATGTCATACCACGTGGGGAAAATCTGATGGAATATGTTGGCATCTAGGACAGAGTGCGGTAGAGCATATGTAAAATATTAAATGGTATAAGTGTGCATTGTGAGAGAATCTTGGGGTATTCCAGTATTCTGAGCCATTCATTGTCATTGAATGGGTGTCCCGAGCACTCTTCCCACCAGTCACTGAGGGGCATATTATCAAGCCAGGCGATAAAATTATCGCCACTTTAGCGGCAGAAAACTGCAGCTAAAGCGGCGATAACGGGCTTGATAATATGCTCTATGGAATTCCAATTGAAGCCCATGTTAGATGTGAAGGACGTCTAACATGGGCTTCAATCGGAATTCCACAGAGCATATTATCAAGGCCATTATCGCCGTTTTAGCGGCAGTTTTCTGCCGCTAAAGCGGCGATAATTTTTTGCCTGTCTTGCTAATATGCCCCTGAGTTCACACAGATACCACAGTGTGGTCCAATATTGTGTTGTAAATCCAAGTAATGAGCCCATGTCCTACTGTGTCTAAAAGGCCTGAATAAGTGCCTGTGTGTGGGGAAAGGGTTTCCCTTGGTCAGTTCTCCATAGCTGGCAAAGAGTGTGTAGAATTCTGCCATGTTATAGAAACTGTCTCCCTGGCAGCCCCATGCTGTTGACCAGCACCTGGAAGGGTTGGAGAGTTCCCCCTCATAGAGGTCCCCTAAAGTGGAGATCCCTACAGCCTTCCAATGTCTGAGCTCTGTGGGAAAGAGTACGCCGCTTGTTGTAGGAAAACCCAGTAATGGGATGGAGAGAGCATAAGGTACTTTTGTGTGGGTATATCAAAGTCATTGCTTCAGTAATGTTATTGCTGTTTTCAGAAGCAAGGGTGAGTGTAGGAAAGTGGGTTTCTGTTGCAGTAACCCCCCACTTTTTGCCAGACTACTGATGCACTTTTTCTTAGTGTGCCCTGGGTCCCTGCCAATCAGGTTCCCAGAGCTGTGTTCATTCCCCAAAACTAACCCAATTGGCATCTCTGGCCACAGGTCAGCCCCTGGTAAATGGTACCACGGGTACCCAGGGCACTGTGACCAGTGATGACCTCTAAGGGCTGCAGCACTTATTGTGCCACCATTAGAGGCCCTGTAACTTTACACACACACACACACACACACTGCCTTTGCAGGCTGCGTGTTTTGGTGCACAGCAAAGTAAAGAGTCGACATGGCACACATCCCTGTGTGCCATGCCTAAAACCCACTGATCTGGCATAGATCAGTCACCCCTCTAGCTGGGTACCCTATGCCAGTGGTGAGGGTACAGGTGCAGGAGCCCTGTACCCCTACAGTGTCTAAGTCCATTCTTAGGCATTGTAAGTGCAGTGCTGCGATTAAGAGTATATGGTGCTGGGAGCTTGTCATTACGAACTCCACAGCACCATAATGGTTACACTGAAAACTGAGAAGTTTGGTATCAAACTTCTCAGCCCATTAAACCCACACTGATGCCAGTGTGGAATTTAATGAAAAATGCACACAGAGGGCATCTCAGAGATGCCCCCTGAAAAACGACCAGCCTCTGGTGGGTTCCCTGACTGGTACACACCAGTCTGCCACCACGAGACAGGTTTCTGGACCCCTAGGGTAGGAGCCTACGCTCCCTGAGCCCAGAAACAAAGCCTTTCCTGGGCGGAGGTGTTCACACCTCCCCCAGGCCAGGAAGAGCCATCTGTGGCAGGGGAGCTTCAAAGGCTTGGCAGCCTTTGTAATGCGACGCCCAGCTTCTCCTGCTATCAGAAGCAACCCCCTTCCTGTCTCCCCTCCCTTTCGGCGGGAACACAGATTGGAAAAACTAGCCAGCCCAGGAGGTGTGCCCACCTCTGCCAACTCCACCCCTCAGGTGGGGGAGGCGAGTCGAAGCCCACTCTCCAGTGCTCACCATCTGGCAGATGGCAGGCACACCCAAATCAGGACTAGGGATTGTGGTCACTTTCCCAAGTGGGATGAGCACACCAAGGGCGTAGTCACCCTAAGGTCAGTAGCCCATTGGCTACTGACCTCAAGACCCCTAAAACGCCCCCTAAATACAGTATTTAGGGGGCAGCCCTGAACTAAGAAGGCAGATCCAGCAACAACAAGAAAAGAAGATAAGAAGAAAGACTGAAGAGCCATGCAGAGCTAACAAGAGGACGGCGCCCTACAGGCCTGTCTCCCCTCGAACCTGCTCCTGCGAAACCACGGTGTGTCCTGCAGCCAGCAACCTCAAAAACCCTGGAAGACCTGCCTGCCTTCACTTCAAAGACTGAAATCTCCTGTGAACACCGGACTTGTTCAAACTGCAGCTTCTGGTGCCAGCCAGAGACCGCGAATCCAGCCTACTCTGCACCTGCCGAACCCTGCCTGAGCTCGAGTGGAAAAACACCACGAGGAGGTCCCCCCGGCGATCCTGACCCAAGATCCGGTGACCCCTGACCTACCTCAAATCCCCAGACAACGCCTGCAGCCTCAATCCAGAGTACCCCCCCTACCGCGACCAGAGCGGGTAAGAAAATCCGACGTCAAAAGGCACCCCTGCACCCGGCGCCCCACGGCCTTGTGTGCCCAAACCGACGGTGCCTAAGCAACCCACAACATCCCAACTTACCCCTCAAAGTGGTGGTCACACACAGAAGATCCTCGTCCCCGAGCCTGCAGTGTTTCTTTGTCCCGGTGGTTCTCCATTGAAAACAACAGGGCACCCGACCTCAAAACAGCACCCTGCACCCGGCCACCCTAGTGCCGCTGAGGGTGCACCTTTGGTGATACTTTGGTCCCCAACGTGCCCTTGGAGCTTTGCTCCCACAACCCAGTGGCCTGCTTGCCAGCAGCCACCAAGCGGATGCCCCCTATCCCCCTATTGGTTAACCTTGGGCCTCAACACTCTGCATCGGCCGCCCTAGTGCCGCTGAGGGTGCAACAACAGTGCATCACTGACCCTGGGGGACCCCTGAGTCTAACCCCAGAACCTTAACTCCCACAGTCGAAGTGTGGAGTTTTGAAAACTGAAAATATTCTTTAAAAATCACGCGAATAACCAAAACGTAATTACTTACTTGTTTCTAGGAAATGTCCCAGGGCTGAATCTAGGTATCCAGCACTGATTTAGAAAAGTAACGTAAAAAGTAACTTACCTGCAATTTACTGAAAAAGCCTATTCATTCCAATGTACTGTATTTGCTAAGTGTTGCATACTACTGCTCCCCTGTAAATCAAACAAAGTACAATTTCTATTGCATTTTCAAACTGTTCTATATCCAGTAACTTATTACTGAAACATATTTAATGCTTACCTGTACCAGGCTTGCTAGGTTCTAAAAATAAACAACAGTATATTTTTATACAAACACAATTGGCCTAGAGTTTAGTTCTTGAGTGTGCGAATTCATTTGCTGACTGAGTGTGTACATCGAATGATTAACACTGTCCTCTGATGCTGCCTTACTGCTCGACCAAGCTACCACTATTAGAGAGTAAGGTTCTATCTAACTTTAACCTCTGCCTACCTCTGGGGACACTTGGACTCTATACACACTATACCTCATTTTGGTGTAGTGTATGTAGAGCCAGTTTCTTACAGTGAGTCGCATTAGGAAGTGGTTGTTGGTGATTTTTCTGTTATTCCAATTCCAGTCCCAGTGTAGTTCGAATTCACATCCCACATAATACTATTTTAAAAGCTTCCCACGCTACTAAAGGGGAGAAAGCGGTAAAGCTGTTATCTTGAAAGTAATGAACTATGACCACACATAATTCCTCTTGGACAACAGGATCGTCCAAACATATATGTTGGAGCCTCCAACTAGGGATCTGGGTAGGTACTCTTCCCCAATGGAAGCCGACTTCCAGCGTGTTATGGTCTGATAATGTCGTGCCTAAGTATGTTGTGTGATGAACTGAGGGTTGTAGTTAGCTGGAGCACACAAACCTATCCAACTGGACATGCAATCCATGTTGGGGAGAGACAAAAGAATACTTTCATGACTTAATTTTGAGACCTCCAGGAGTGTAACAAGGAACATTCTCACAGCCATGTGTTTAATATTGTAGTGTTTTGCGCCGTGGGAGATGTGGGCAGCGGCGGGTGGGAGCAATTGAGGTCTATATGTAGTGCTCTATTGACGTTTCCCACAAGGGTCCGTGGTATTTCTACCCAGTGCACCAGTTTTAGGAAAATTGAATCCAGGAAAGCAGATTGGTTGACGTGGGGGACATAAATGCTCCCCAAGACCAGGGGTTGCCTCTCTAGTTTCCCTCTAAGATGCACACACTGACCATTGGGGTCTGTGTATTCTTCCTCATTGGTGAAGAGCACTCCTTTTTTGCATATGCTGAGTGATTAGTATGGAATAATTGATCCCTCCATTTGTGTCGTAGCTTAGCCCTCTCCCATGCCAGCAGGTGCATCTCTTGTAGGAATACTACCTGTGCCTAAATTGTGCCTGGACTTTATAGGACTTCATAACTGTGCCCAGTACCAGTACATTCCAGGTGTGAATATGTATTTGCCTTTGCTCATCATGTGTCTGTGTGTGTATTTAATATTTGGGAACCCGTTGGTGACCCTGTTGCAGTGTGGCAGGGTATTCCCAAAATGAGCCATTGCATGGAAACGCCAGTACATAACCCCCACCCCTATTAACTCCAGATCAATTGTCAACTGGAAAATTGACCAAAACCAGTGGAACAAACAGCAAACTGTAGTAGCTGTAAAAAACATAAAAAGAGTGCTGTCTTTGTAGGGTGGATCAAGCATTCGGGACCATGCCATTGTGAATGAAGGGTGCCATATTATAGCCCCCCCATCCAAGTATCTAACCTCTTGTGCAGAGCAAACCATACAGGGAGATAAACCACTGGGTGTTTGTACCGGCCAAGGACTGTTGGATGCTCAGGGTCACTTTGGGCTCCAGGCAAGTGAGCGGAAAGTTTGCTTGCAGTGGGTAAACATCAGAATCTGTCATGCCGATAGACAAAAAGGATGAGAGTGTGGGGTCAGAGTGGACCGAGCTAATCGGTGGCCCTAGGGGGGATCGCCATGGTTCATACTAGTTCATCTGCCATTTGTGGAGTCACTAGATGACCCACACAGGAGTCGTCGTTAGTCTCTGAGTCCTCTGCCAAGTCAGAAGCTCCACCAGGTGTAGATTCAGAGGCCGTCTCCTACAATGCTGCCGCAGCCGAAGTAATAGCTGCTTCTTGCTCTACCTGTATCTGTGACTGCAAGGTGCCACCTCTAGATCGCCTCCCACAAGATCGCCCCATTTGGCATGTGGGGCCGCGCTGCAAAAGAGGCCTCCCCTCCCTCCAGGTAGCTGGCTCTGTTTGATATCTATCAAGCCAAGTCCAGACATCCTCCTGATCCATAGTAAGTATCCGTAATATGTAAGATTGTGGATCGACCAGTATCTTCATTTTTGACAGAAAGAGCAACGTATAGGTCAGTCCAAGCTCTGTAAGTCTCTTTTTGACTCCCAAAAAGGTGTCTCTTCGTCTCTGTACCACCAGTGTGTAATCAGGGAAAATTAGGATGGTGTAGTTGTCCAGGGACAAGGCAGGTCCTGTTCAGGCTACTCGGAGTATCATTTCCAGGTCCTGAAAGTTTCAAATTCTGGCTACTATATTTCGAAGTGGAGTGCCCAGAGGGGGTCTTCTAGCCGGGCCCTATGCACTCTCTCCACCACGAACACTGTTGAGAGCCCTTGCGGCAACTATGGTCTGCAACCAGTTTTCAATGTAAAGCATGGTGTCTGTTCCTTTGAGGTTCTCAGGGAGGCCTATTATTTGAATGTTGTTCCTTCTGCTTCGACCCTTGACGTCTTTTGCACATTGTTCCAAGAAATTGACACGTTCTGTGAGGCCCTCCAGGGTCTTATTCATAGTAGCTGTTTGTGGTAGGAGCAGGTTTTTAAGGTTGTCTTTATTGCATTTAATTTTAGTACAAAGTTTGTGTTGGTCATCAGGTAGAATATTGACGTATCAATTTTCACTTCTAGGGCAGTTTGAGTATCTCCTCTGGCCGCCAGGATTGGGTCCAGCTTGTCAGGGGCAGTTTCCTCAAATAATGTCTCTAAGGGATCTGGAAATCTTGTGAGAATGAAATTGACTTAGCAATCTCGCCAAGTAGAAATTACATGGTCCAAATTCAATGTTTACTGTCTTGATTTTGTTGAGATTATTGATACCCTTTAATGAAACCAAGCACTACTTGAACAATGAAACTTTTAATAAAGACTGTACTATTGATGCAATTTAGCAGTATCTTTTAGTACTTAAACAATGCTAGATACCTATGCCTTTAAACTATCTTGGCAGTTCAATATTTTAGTAGCAATGTGACTACTGATCAACTTTAGCAATATTTGTACTACTTGAAGAATGAGTGTTTTAATAGGGAAAGTTTTATTGATGGTTCTTTAGGGATACTTTGTGCTACTTGCATTATATGACATAACAATGCTTTCACTGATCTTGACTGTTAATTGCTTTAGCAGCAATGTGATAATTGACAAAGTTTAGTGATAGTTTACATCAACGGAATAATGATAATTCTTTTTTTAATTAGGTTATTAGCATTGATGCACTTTTAAGGGATTTTGCACTACTTGACCAATGTTAGAAATGTATAATGCTCTTAAATACTTTGATAGATTGGAAACAACTTATCATTTTATTGTAATGATTTTATTTAATCAGACAATGAATATATTGTACTCACTTAATTACTTGTGAGGACAAAGCCTCTTGGTGTAGCCAGAACTGGGTCACCCCACGGGGGTTCTAGGGTCATCCTTCAGCCCTCTGACTCTACCCATTGTGATCAAGAAGTGTGTGGTTGGAGATGGAGACTGTTAGCTGAGCCCCTTGAAACACCGGGAGCCTGAATGGCACCTGTAGGGCTAGCTCCTTCTGAGTCAGCACAAGAAGCTCTTTTAGGACCACAGGGGTCAGAGACCTCTGCAATTTGCTTGGGCTCTGGCTAGTGTGCCCAGAGCTAGTGAGTGGGCTTAGTCTCAAGTCTCCTCAATCTGACAGTCCCAATCAAGTGCAGGCTTGCGTCCTTCTGTGTGTTCTCCCGGTCCAAGCAAAAAGTAAAGGGAGAGGGGGCTACTGTAGCAATCTGTTGATGTTGCACTATGTAGGCTGTTGAACCTCAGTGGAAGCACTACTCAGTTGCCATGGAATGGGGGAAAGAGCCCAAACTCCTCACCCTATTCGTGGTGTGCTCATGAAATCCAGCTGCGCTGTGGCTGATCATTCTTAGCTGTATTATGGGTCTCCGTCGAGGCCACCGGCGTCTCAGGGTCCGGCATCCGGCGCACCAAGAGACCAACCTTGCCCCCTGGTAGTTTTCTCTCGCACTGGAGGTGAGTGTGTGGTGAGTACTCCGTGCGGGTCTCCACTAGGCCTCCTAGATCTGCTTCTGATGCAGCACTCGTCTGCCAGCCGCAGTCTGTTACAGGTGCCCCGGGTTGGAGAGATCAGCCCCTGCTCCACCTCAGTTCCATCAATCATCTCCAACCAGGAGACCAATAGGCAGGTGCAGTGGGAAATGGAGAGCCACGCTCCTCTGGCTCCTCTTTCTCCCGCGCAAGGGAGGAGGATTGTACTCTCCGCACACAGCATAGACCATGATTAGGACCCGCCACCCGACCTCTGCTCTTCCCATTCCCGAGGGCGTTCACAGCTCTCTGTGTAATGGGGCTGCGACCGTTACAGAATTACTAGTGATTCCCTACGGATATTTGCAGATGACGGGCTGTAGCCGGAAGCTCGCTCAGAGCACAACTGCCATGTATGGCAACTGGACACCTCTCACAGCAAAGGGCCTTTTTAATCATTATTATTGTTAGCAAAAGAAAGGAAAAACAACTATGTGCAACTGTGTGAATAAATCATTCTTTGTATTCTCCTATAGGACTGGATAGTTTATATTTCATGTTGTGAGCTGTAAGTAAAAAGCACAAACAATTTACAGCATCAAACATAATAAAGTAAACAGGTGTGCATTGTTAATAACAGTATGTTTGTGCTTCATATAAGGAATGCTATGATTTTAAGTAAGAAGTCTAGAAAGTGCTTGAATAGTGCAAACATTTAAATAGCAAACAAAAATGTTTTGTCCTCCCACACTTAAACTACTATACTCACCTACCATCTGTCACCTATAAGATCTACCTACTACACCTAACATATCATAACTACTTTATCTACTATGCCTAACATACATATTGACAAAAATAATAAACCTAACTAGCATACCTACTTAACGGCCATAACTAACAAACCTACCATACCTAGCCTATCATGGCCACTTAACGTATCTAATTCACTATAACTACCTACCATACCTATCCTGCCTACACTTGCGTAGTGTGTATATATTTTGTAACTGTCCAGAGGTTGAGTTTTTGTGAAAAAGGGGAAAGTAATGCCTTTGGGGCCTCTAATAACAGCCCAAGGTACTGCATCCTGATACAGAAAGCACTTGTGTCTACCTTGAGGAACCTCCAATAAGAGCCTAATGTATGGAAGGCTACATCACAAAAATGATGATTGCAGCCTTTAAATATACTGTGCTTGGTTGGGAATTGTAGGTTTAATGTTGTTTTCTATTTTTGTATTTTCTTTCCACATTCAGGATTTGATACCAAGTCTTTAAGATTCTTCCTTTTGATTCACTATTTTGTAAATTAAATATAATAACAATGGTCTAAGACCATTTTTCTATCTTCTCTGACCAGTAAGTATTTCTAAATAAATGTTTTTTCTCATCACAATTTTCTCCGATCCTAGATCTATTAAAATAAAATTCTTGAGGCATCACCTGGGCCTTGTTTCATGTGCCTTGAATTTTCCACCCTGGCTGAGGGACCCGACTCAAACCTACTGCTGCCTGTGCAACAAGGGAACAGAAGATCTTTTGCACCTGCTCTGTACCTGCAAGGAGCTGCTGAAGGAAAGGAGGCAGCTGCTAAAGAGTCCCTTTAACCAAAGGGGAATCCGCTCACTGGATTGGACTGGGGCACCCACAGTTGAACTGCAGACTGGTAAACTTTCTTGAGCTAGCAGAAGACAAAATGAAATCGTCCAGGGACCGGAACAGATGTGCGGTCGCAAGCTGACCGCACACTAGGAACAAGCCCACCGAGGATAGAGGAGACACTGGTAATAAACTGCACCTGTCAAAGCCCTGGGCCAAGAGTATTACCAGGTTGCACAAACAACCTTTATCGCACACCACTCAACATTTAGAAAAGTTTTAAGATAAACTGATTGATATTTTATATATATATATTTAAACTTTTTATGTATCCTCATGGTTTTAAATGCGACTGATTTTATGCACTGGTTTTTATTAACTAAGCCATAAGCTTAACTTAACTTAACCTTTCTAAGTCCGAGATGGCTCCAGAGGATCTTGAATTCAGGTGATAGGACAATATCGAATTCTACAAATTAGGAGACATATGGACTTGAGCACGCATGAAATCCTTTGAAGACTTATGGACAGAATATCAAAAGCATAAATACCACTCCTTTTGCTTTTTCCAGCTAGATATATGTTAGACCCCTCCAGGACCACTTTCTGCAACTCCATAAGGTCAGCCCATCGGAGGCCAGGCTGATGCTGGACCCAATGGGCGGGAGCCATATATCGCATGTTTATCCGTCATTGATTGCCAGTGTTCCAGACCATCTGGTCCCCTTGCTGGAGGGGTGGAAGGAGGACTTGAGCCCACTGGATGCTGAATAATGGAGGGAGGACAAAATGGCTCCCAGAACACTTGCTATATTAGCCAGAGTCTAACTATTCCAGTTCCACTACCTACATAGGGCATACTATACCTCAAGCAGCCACACAAAATTAACGCATCCCTCTCACCAACTTTTACTAGATGGCATTCTTCGAGGGGCATCCTGCACAAATGGTATGGGACAGCACAGACATTCAACCCTACTGAATGTAAGTTCAGCGAGCACTGACTTCTGTGTTGGGAGACTTTATATTGTTTCAACATATTATTCAAACCCCTGACATTTCAATATATTATATTATATTTTGCCAATTCCCCCATCACTTAGACAGTTCTAAAACAGCAACAATCAGGCTGAGAGGTATTTCCCTATTTCCTCCGTCTCACCTCCTTGGCGACTGTTGTGCATTTTGAAGCAACCTGACGGACCTTGAGAAACATCTCCAACTCCCACACCCCAGGATAGAAAGCCAACATCTCCACATCCAAACTTTATAAAGTAACAACAAACACACATGCAAAGCCACACATCTGACTAATGAGGGGGTGACCGCCACCGTATTCTTACCCCCGGCAGCACACCATACCACCCAGCCTAGCTTACCACCTAAAGGCTCATCCATGTCTTCTTATCCATTTCATAGCATAACAGGATGGCCCCTCCTCTGCAAAGCCACTGGTCTCATTTTTCTTGCATCACAGAAGTTGTATCCCTCATCATTCAGATAATATCTTCTGCTGTGCAAGGAGTAACCTGTGGCAGCCCGAGTTTGAGTCCAGTTTACAGAACGAGTGTGTATCGTGCATGTTGGTTTCTGCTGGGTCTGATAGTGGGCTTTCTCCAGCGGCATTTAGGTTTGCTGCCACTGCTACCCCCTTTATTCGACCCTGTTGCACCTGTGCTTGCGGTTGTTACATTCCATCAAGCAGAGCAATTCTTCCCTTGGCCCGCGCTGTTTGTCTCGTGTCCAGGGATGTCTTACTTTGTGGCTGTCATTCAATCCATTCCCACGCCTCTTGAGGGGAAGAAATCAAATTTAACCCAACCTTTCATAGAGAGTCTGGTTTCGCCGGGAGCAGCATTGCATATTGGACTTCCATTTGGCGAAGTTGTTTCTTGGCCTGGATGAAAGATGCCTGCTGTTTCAGTACTTCTCTTGTAAAGTCTGGAAACACCACTATTCTGCTATTGTCTAACAGTTCTCCTTGTAGTCGTGTTTTGCATTATTAGTATTTAAAATGCAGTTATTAATTCAAGTACTGTGAGTTCTACATGAATATATGACGTTGCAACGCAAACAATTACAAAGCATGCTTTTACAAAGCGGTTTTTACATCGCAACTACCATTACATTGCATGATTTTACAACGCATGCCATTACAACGCATTTTTTAAAACTACCATTACAACGCATTCCATTACAGCCCATACAATTACAACACATAATACCTTTAAGGCAACAGTAGGGTAAGTGTTGGATAGTGTAGGGGTAAAATTTACTATTTCCACTCCAGTGAGTGCAACAGTAGGGAAAGTGTTGGATAGTATAGGGGTAAAAATTACTATTCTCACTCCAGTGAGTACAACAGTAGGGAAAGTGTTGGATAGGGTAGGGGTAAAAATTACTATTCCCATTGACCCCAAAACCCATATCCACCCTAAAACAAAAAAATCTCTATTACTTACCTTATAATGCGTAGTAATGGTATGTGTTGTAATGGTTTGCGTTGTAGTGACATGCATTGTACTGGCATGCAAGGCTTGCGATGTAAAGGCAGTTGCGTTGTAACCGCTGTGTTGTAAAAGCAGTGCGATATAATGACTGCGTTGTAATAGATGTTTCCCGTTCTACATATTTGTCTTGAATATAAATTAGATTTATGCTTAAACATGTTTACTGAGGTCTATCACTACATTATTAGAGATTTCCATCTTTGGTCTGTTTTTAGGAGAGGAGTGGTTCGCTTTCAACTTACTTTGGGCTTGTAGCTGAACAGCTTTGGGCCTATGAAGGGTTTTGAAATATGGCAACCAGCACCCTGGGCAAGCACCCAGCCCTTTCCAGACCAGACCACTTCCTTGTGATTTTACACAAACTGAAATCTCATGCATGCATATGTAAATATTTGGTAATACTGACATGGCGCGTTTAAGACAATGCTTGATGAAACTTGTCTGCCCCTTGACTTGCACTGTAGTGGGGGCTATTTAAGGAAGAACAAAAAACATGTAATTAAATCATATAGATTCAACGAAAAAGGGTCTCCCGTCAAATGAGTTTGTTGGTATGTAGTTATGTATCAGACAGCATTTACATTATTTTGGGTGCAATTTAAAAAAAAATGTGTAAGAATTGGCAACCCAATTTACACAAATAGCGAAAATGTAGTTGACATCTTACCTGGAAGCTTTAAAATGTTAACGCTTTTCCTTACACGTTAATGCCCACTAAAGTGTATGTGACCTGGCATTACAACTTTTCTTAATAGCTTGTGAGAGCTCATAAAAACGAGCATTGACAATGACAGTAAGCCTGGCTTATGACTGAGACTCCTGGATGCTTCCACCCATTCACTCAATCATTTATTATCCTTCCACTCTTTTTTTTTTTTTTTAAACATTTGTTTATTCATTTTAACAAAGGAATCGTTCACCATACACAGGATATCGTGTTCCCACATCATCAATCTGGTCTCCAGAGAGGTCCCCATTCCTATCCTAACATATAGTTCCAGTCTGCTACAATAAAGTTCAATGCAAGTCGATAATTCAGAAGAACACAAACAGCTCCGACATTAGTGCAGGACCATCATATTCGTGCCAATGCAATAAAGTTCCAGTCCAGTCAAAAGCCTTTTCGATGTCCACTAAAAAAATTGCGGCAGTTGATCTCGTATAATTGTCAGCTTCCAAGACGCAAAGCAGTCTGCACACATTAATCGCTGTATGTCTTTTTGGAATGAATCCCGCCTGGTCCTCATGAACCAATTGGGTCATGTAGGGGAGTAGACGGGTCGCTAGTATTTTGCTTGAGATCTTGTCGTCAGTGATAAGCATTGACAGAGGCCGATATGCAGTTCTGTCAGAGGGCGTCTTCCCTGGTTTCAACAACGGGACTATGAGTGCCTCTCTGGTAGTTTCCGGCAGGTACCCTCGTCCTTTTAGCCTCGTTACAGAGGGTTACTAATTTGGGCGCCAGCATATCTATGTAGGTTAGATAGAACTCGATCGGTAGACAGTCCGTTCCAGGCGTTTTCTTGTGAGTCATGCGTTTAATTGCCCCTCTGACCTCCGCTAGCGTGATAACCTGTCCTAACTGTTCAGCCTCCGTTCTATCAAGCTCTGGGAGAACAGCCCCCTCCAGAAACCCCCTAAGGATGGTTTCATCGAGCCGCAGCTTACTCTGATAAAGCACCGCATAGTATGCTAGGAATTGCTCATTGATTCCCTGCTGCGTGCGATGAAGGCCTCCCGCCGGGCTAGACAGTTCCAGTATCGAGGATCCCCGCCTCTCAGGGTTGGCTAACCAAGCCAATAAGGTGATAGATTTGTCTCGCTCAACATGAGCACATGCAACGTATTTTTTGTAATCATAGCACCGTAGTCTCTCAGTTTCTAGTGCCACTGCTTCTCTCGCTTCCAGCAGGTCCCTATGAGGTTGCCCGGGCCGAGCCCGTTCCTGGTCCCGGAGATGCCGCTCCGCGTCCTCTAAATCTTGGAGCAGAGTTTTCCAAACCCCAGCCACATTTGATATGCACAGGCCTCTCACCACTACTTTGAAGGCGTCCCATTCAATGGCACTTGAGGACGCCGTGCCCTCGTTCTCCAGGAAATACTGCATCACCCCAGTTTTCACCGTGTCCCGGAAAACAGGATCCTCTAGGAGCTCGGGATTTAGCCGCCAATTTGGAATCACCTGAGTCCACTGAACCCTAATCAGTAGGTGGTTATGATCTGAGATTGTCCTGACAAGGTATTCGCTGTGTGTGACTTTGGTGTGCAATTCTGGGGAGCAGTGTATAGCATCCAGCCGAACATGCAGTTCGTGGAGCGCCGAGAAGTAAGAATAATCTCAGTCCGCTGGGTGCTGTGCCCTCCAGGTATCCACCAACCCCCAGTGTGCCTGCCAATCCCTCCTGACTCCAGCTATTTTATGTGTAGTGGCCGTCAGAAGAGGTGGATGGGATTTATCCAAAAGGACATCGGTGACTGCATTAAAATCTCCGCTGATGATCACATCACCTGTCAAATACGGCGCCAGTTTCCCAGACAGTTGGGCAAAAAAAGTTGTTTGGTCCACATTTGGTGCATATACACTGCCCAGCGCCACCTCCCTACCGTTAAGTCTACCCAGCGCCATTACATACCTGCCCTCTGTGTCTGTAATCTGTTGTACCAGCTGAAAAGGGACCCCCGCTCTAACCCAAATTGAAACTCCACGCGCAAAAGCGGAATAACCTGTGTGGTACAACTGGCCTCTCCATCTACGCTGCAGCGCCTTGCCCTCTTGCCCCGTGATGTGAGTTTCCTGGAGGAAGGCCACTAGGATCCCCCTTGCACACCAAATAAGAGTGTACTTTATATTGGCGATTCATCGTATGTAGACCCCTGACATTCCATGATATGCCTTTTAAATCCAGGTGCGAGCCCATTATGTCATCTGTACCCCTCCAATGGTGCAAATGCTAATAGTGCCACGTCTGAACCCCCACGAAACAATCCCAACACCCCAACTCCCCATCCCAAGGACAGTAACTGTGGAACAAGCTCCCATCCAAATTATTATATAACTAATACTATAGGAAACCTCCGACTAGTTCAGAGGACGTGGTGGACGCGGCCGATCCAGGACTCAAAAGCCAGCTTGCATTGCATCAGCTGCAACATGACACAAACATCACTGGGACCATAGGTGGAAAAAAAACAACATTATAACCTGAGCTATTAGATAGTCACAAATATCATCACCTGCTCACACAATATCATCTACGCTTTGAGGAGTTACCACCAGGGGTTTTGTACTGCTCCCATTCGACGTGTCCGAGTCATTGTCGTCTAAGTCTCTGGCAGTACCTGCGCCATCATCGGTCTGATTGGGACTCCTGGTCTGTGATAGAGACACCACAGCTCGCAACGCTGCTGACCGCTCTCTTGATGCTTGCGTTGTGCTGGGTTTCATCCGATCTCTCCTCCGTAGTTGTCGAGAGCCATGTGCCCCTGATGACTTGTTCCGCTGTTCCGAATCCTCATGAGCCGCAGCTGATGTCAATTCCCCTTTGTAGGCTTCCAGCCAGTCCCACACCTCAGAGGAAGTATCAAAGTAGTGAGTGGTATTATCAAGGGCTATGCGTAATCGGGCCGGGAACATAAGGGAGTATTAAAGCCCTTCCTCTCTTGGGGCTTTCTTGACCTCTAGATAGGACGTTTGGCTCCGCTGCACCTCCAAGGTGTAATCCGGGAATAGGGTGACCTTGCTATTATCCACGAGGAAGGGACCATTCACCCTCGCTCTTTGCAGTAATATGTCCCTGTCGCGAAAATGGAGCAGGCGGCCCACTATCGGTCTCGGGGGCCTTCCTGGAGCCAGGGGTCTGGCAGGCACTCTATGGGCTCGCTCCAGCGTGTAAAATGTGGTCAGCCCCTCAGGGGCCACTACTGTTCTGAGCCAACCTTCTAGGTAGGACACCATGTCGGCCCCTTCAATTCCTTCCGGCAGCCCTACCACTTGGACATTGTTCCGCCTATTGCAGCCTTCTGCATCTTCGGCCCTACGTTCCAGCATACCAATTCTTTCAGTGAGAGCATGCAGTTGCTGCTCCGTCGCCTTTTGCGCTGGCCGCAATTCCGCCAAAGAGGTTTTGTTGCCCTTGACCCTTTCCGACAGTTTCTTGTGCTCATTGCGTAAGAGTCCCAGGCCCACCGCCACCGTACTTATATCCTGATAGAGGGTGGCTTTGGTGTCAGTGATGGCGTCCAATATCTGCTTCAGCTGCTGCTGAGTTGGGTCTCCCGGGCCCGACTGTGAGTGCTCATTTGCGCTGTCCTCAGGATCCGGCGCAGTCCCTGCCGCTTTAGTTTTCGGCTTGCCCATGCTTGCAGTGCAGTCCACGGTAACAGAACCCTTCTGACTCCCAGGGACGTGCACAGGCGGGCCTCAGGGTCCCTCTAATCACCTCGTCCGGCCCGGGTACAACCAGAGGGGACCGCCAATCCCGGGGGGGTCGCCCGCGCTGTATGAAGATGCTTCAGGCTCTTCCCCTCCCACGAGTAATCCACAGCGCTTCCAGTCAGCAATGTAGCTTATCAGCCCTCCATAGCAGGTGGTGGAGCAGCCATTAACCAGTTCCTCACACCAATCGTCGCCAGCTGTTCAATGTTATAATTTGGGCCACAGCTCCTTAGGTAAGGCGCCCTCCAGCCGCAAGGCAGCACCGACCTAGCCCCTAGGCCCGCTCTCAAAATGGCAGTCTGGCCGTGGTGTGCAATATCGAACCCAGCTGTCTAGTAGGCCTCCAGGACCCTCCACTGCCTAGTAAAGGGGGGGGAGCGCTGCTGTACCTGCTCTGTGATTCCAGTCAGGGCCCTGATCATTGCAGGAGAGTTGTACAGCAGGAGCCAACCTGCAATAATTTCCAGCCTGGTCGTGCTTCGCAGTGTCTCAGGTCCCAGAACCCCGATGCACGCTGAATGCTCACGTCAGTGGCAAGCCCGTTTCAGGGGCCTCAGTATCCGTGCTCTGTATGTGTCCCCCAGGGCCATACAACAGGAAGGCCCGTGCAGCAAAGAGGCCCGCGGCTCGTGCAGTTCCCCAAGGCCGGGGCGTCACGTAACCGGATGGCTGCCACAGTCCTTCGGCCTCCCTGACTCCTCCCCTCGGGGTCGGCGCCGGAGTGCATCACCTTACAATGCTGGGTCCGGGGACCGCCAAAGTCAATTCCCCCTCGGTCCGTCGGGTCTCCAGACGCTCAGGCAGCTGTGAAGCGCCACCTCACTCTCCTAATCGGTCCGGGTGACAAGATAATTAGGCAGCCGGTGCGGAGCTCTGGACTCAGGTGTCCGACACAATACTATACTCGCCAATTAATGAGGAGTCACTCTTACCTGCCATGCCAGACCCAGACCTGCTGGCTTTACCAATGCATGATGCCATGCCTGCCGGCTTTACCAATGCATGTTAACATATATTTTTGATGTTCCTAAGATTTTAATATAGAACAAAAAAGGAGTTTAACAAAATTCATACCGCAGTGTGCATGACTGTGAATGTAGACATAGCAACATAGGTGTGTTAGGTACAACATTATTAAACACAAGCCTTTCCACATTCACACTACTCAGTGAAGGGGACCCTTACAACATTTGGCTGGAGCGCCAGCCAGATAGCCTTTAGCCACATCTGTTTTGTATTCAGTTCCCAGAGAAGCTCTTCAGTGGCACTAAAGTAGAACCCACCGCAGAAGCAATGACCGGTTTCAAACACACCCTTGAAATAAAGGGAGTCATTTGATAAATATCTGTGACAATAAACCACACAGCGTTCTCTGCACATGCCTGCCTGATGAGCGATGGTTCTCCTGATATACATCATTTACATAATTATGGAGTCAAAATGGTATATGAAGAATTATAGGTACTTACCAAACACAGAATACTGGTGACTAGCTCCAACTGCATTTACAGAATATATGTGTCACAAGAATAGAGACATACATGTCAGCATTATGTAAGGAGATAAATGACCTTTGTGTTTACTCTATGGTTCATTTTTACGCCTCATAAGTGGTTGTGGCTGTGTGTGTAAAATTGCTGACTGCTGCAGACATTATAATATGGAGCATGGAACCATTAGGTAAGCTGGTTGCTTTGGTTTGTGCAGAAGTGAATCTCATTCAAATCTTGCTCTTGGGGTCCTGGCAAGCTTAGCTGTCCCTCAAGACGGTATATATCAAGATTCATGGAGACCTCCTTTGGATGGTTCCCGGGGTTCACCTTTGGTACACCTCAAGTTGAGAAAGGACAGAACGGTTTTTATTTAAGGGCCAACAATCCATATTGCATCAGCACTTCCACTGTGTCTCAAGTGTTTTATACTGTAATGATTTTAAGTAATTGTATGCCTAATACATTTTTACTTACACTGTGTCTCACTAGTGTACACCTAGGCTGCCATAGCCCTAAATTCTTTAAAAAGAGCAAATAAAATATGCATGGTGTTGGTAATGTTTGTCCAGCTTGTGACCAAATTCAAAAGATTGTGTCTGGAATCTACAGCGTTTATGACCAAGGGGTATTCATATGCATAACATAGTACCAATTCCAGAAGACTTAGCATGATGAAGGACAATATATTCGGTTGAGCACTAAGTGATCAATCTCTCATTTTAATTGATTAACTCCATATTGTGGACAGAATGTCGATGGTAATGTGTGAATGTGACATACACAACAGAAAATCCAACCCTGGGTCGGTGGAAAAGAAAAGGATGTATACTTATTTTAATTCAGTAGGTGCTACTACCCTTGGCACATGATTGTCTGTACCACTCATTCCGTAATGCACGTGACTGCCAATTGTTATTGTTATCCGGAAATAATGCCTTTATTAATACCCCTACCAGGGGAACCCAGGCTTTCTCTCACAGCCTCAATGTGATGCAGAACTGCATCCATTATGGTATCCACACCCCCATCGTGATACAGAAGTAACTGCACCCCAAGCTTCCACCATAGCTCCCTAAAGCCTCAACCTGATGCAGAGCTGCACTCAAACTGTGGCCTACAGCCCCAACCTGATGTAGTCCAAGCTGTTGCCTCAATTCAGTCTGACGCAGAGCTGCACCCAAGCTGCTGTCCACAGCCTGCAACAAATGTAGAGCTGCCCCACAAGCTTCCACCTACAGCTCAAAACTGTGCAGAACTACACCCCAAGATGCTGATGCAGAATTGAGTGCTCTGGGGTGTTTACGGATTCCCGCCAATACTACTAGAGATTTTACAAGCTAGGACTGAAATTGCTTCAGGCACCATGCTGGGTGCTGGGATCCCCATGCATCCTTTCTGCAGTCTGCCCAGGAATAGATTGGGGAACCTTAGCAGCCCCTGCAAGAATGCTCAAACAAGCCCACTCTCTTCATCACCTTGTGCATTCTCTCTCTTTCCATCCATCATTGTGTAGTCGTCTCTCTCTCTCTCACTAGCTCTGATCACTTTATTTGTACCTTCCCCTTCCCTCTCCTTCTCTAGCTCTTGAAACCTCCACAGCTTGCTGCAATTAACCTCGGGGACCAGTGGAAAGGAACAGAGGCACCAGGAGTGGCCCTGGGATTTCAAAATCGGCCTCCTGTGGCTCCAGCCCACCGAGTAAATGCCTGGTGGAATAAAAGCCTGTCCGGCCCTGAATATGATCACTAGCAAGTGGAAAGGTAAACTCACAAAGCAGATATATCTCTCCCAAGACACACACAGAACATCTGTATCTTATGGATGCAGTGGTATTAAACAACCCTTGGGATGGTTTAAATGTCATTAGAAAAACAGAGGTGCGGGCAAACTCATGTAGTATTCAAAACTCCTGCAGGATCTCTTGCTTTCATCTCTGTTTTTCGTAGCGGCATTCTAAATTTTCAATACTACCCATTCAGGAGGTGATATTCTGGTAAAACAAGCTGCTTTACATTCCTTCAAGATTAAGCCTGAATGCTGCTCTCCAGAGCTACCACTAGGATAGCTTTCTAAAGGTTATCTTTGACCTCATACATCATAAGGGTCGTGTGGACTGGAACAAGGTGCCCATTTTAATTAGTGGACAGCATATACCAAGCCACCTTCTAACAACCTGTCTGGCCAATACAACGTGGTAGTTATGCTTTTAACTATACACCTTTGCCAAGTGAACAAGACTTAATATTCTTACCTGAGCACGTCTTGTTATCTTGATTCAAGATATATCCTTCAAAGCACTTGCAAACGTAGGAGTCAACTGTAGTAACACACAAATGCTGGCACCCATGGTTTCCTAGATCACATATATCCAAACCTGTCAAAAAACAATTGAAGGTACATAGTTGTGTGAATGCTTAGGTCAACATAATTTCTTGAACATCAATTGCCATAGGTTACGTTGCCCTCGCCAGTAAGCATCTAAGGGCCTAATTCAGAGTGTGGTGGACAGGTATTGCCACAAACGTGATGGATATCCCGTCCTTATTACAAGTGCCATGGGATATAATAATGGTTATGCAGTGTAGCCATCTGACAAACTCTAAATCCGGCTCTAAGGCCATGAACTTTCTCATAATTCTATATGATACAGAACATCATAGAAGTGGCATTTCTAGTTTCATATACAATAAATGATTTGTATTAAGTGCTACAGAAGGACATCCAGGAAACAAGAAGTCCGACCTCTACGGGCAAGTTGGGTCTAGGAAGACTATCTACATGAATGATACTGACATGTTTGTAGAGTATGAAGTAGAACAACCATTGGTGGAGTACGAAAACAGAGAACCCAAACTTCCCTAAACAAAGCAAATAGAATCCCCCATATCTTGCAGTATGAAGGAACCACTTGTGGTATTGTGATGCTGCTCCTAAAATACTGCTCTTTGACACATTGTTTTACACCCTTCAGGCTGTGGCACTCGTGCATGCCGTATTTACTTCACATTTATGCCACCATAGCAGACTTCCTTTAATATAATGTAATTGCTAAAACAGTGCAATCCTGCAAAGTACGAAGCTACACACTAGAAACCTACGGCGGTAGATTGAAGATGTCCTCTCCAGAGGGAGCAAAAGTAGGACTGGACAGAAGATGGAAGAGAGTGCCAATGTCTGGGGTAAACAAGTGGTAAATAAAGCATATAGAAAGGATAGCATAAGTTACAATTAATGTTATTATATTTGTATTTGCATCAGAATGGTAAAATTCCTATAGTAATAACATGCAATGTCGTTATTACCCAATCCAACACTTAGACACATATATAAACATCAAAAGGTACCCGAGGTGCTCTAACATGCCATTTCCTCTCCTTTCAGTAGTGGGGCCGAGCACATGCATAGGCCTGCCAGGATGTGCCCAGGGATGTAGGCAACAACATGAGCAATGAAAAATAGTCAAGTGATAAAGATGTAATTTTAGACAAATGGTATTCTAAAAAGAGTAAAGATGTATTACCTACTCAGTGAAAAATCGAGGGTGTGCATAGGAGAAATTGCAATACAAAAATAAACATAGTCTTCCAATAGAGACTGCAAACCAGGGAGACATTCCCTAACATAAAGACTCTTTAATATGTTATGTTATTTCATGTTATGTTATGTTACTTTCTATTTGCATAGCGCAAACTACCATTGTTATAACATCTCAGCGTATTCCCTAATGGGACTTATAGTCTACAGTGGTGAAAAATGGCCAGGCCAGGCCAAGAGGAGATCTGGATGTAAGGAGAAGAGGGTGGGATCGTTGAAGTATTTTTTAACCAAACTCTTAAATTACGATATGTGAAGTAACCGGGCTTTCTGCACAAATCACAATTAACTGGGCCATTCATAATGAGGGCCTTTGTAGTAGAAAAGGTTCCAGAAAGGAACAGGCACTGTCCAAGGAGGATGCAAGGTCCTCCAATCAACATGAGAGTCTCTCCGACGTAGTTCTTGTTAACTCATGACGGTTCAGGTCAACTCCCCCTGCTTCTTCATCCTCCACATGCTTCGTAAGATATTCAAATGGCAATTCAAAGCTCCAGACGCACCATCACCCAGGCCTTCATCTCTAGCCGACTGTACTACGGCAACACTCTATACGCAGGGATTGCAGCTTACCTCCTCTGACAACCACAGACGATTGAGAACACCACAGCCAGACCCATCCTGGATCTCCCTAGACAAACCCACATCACCCCCCACCTCAGGGAACTCAACTGACTCCCTGTACAGAAAGGATGCCAGTTCCAGCTCCTGATTCATACATACAAGCCCTACACAACTGTGAACCTGCCTACTTAAACAACTGTCTGAACTTCCATCAGCCCACTAGAACTGTCTGAACTTCCATCAGCCCACTAGACACCTCCGCTCAATGTCCCTTTCTCTACCCCTCACCCCCACAACCAACGTAGAAGATGCGGAGGTTGCTCCTTCTCTTACCTAGCAGCGAAGACATGAAACAAGCTATCCTTTCATCTATCGACCTCCCCATCTGTTCCAGAATTCTTGAAAGTCCCTGAAGACCTGGATATTCAGCTAATCAATGGGACCCTGCCAACACCTGGATACCCTCATGGGTGACAAGAAGCACTCTACAAATCTACTGATTAATTGATTGATTGATTGAACTCAGTGCAAAATTCTCTCTTGTAGGAACTGGTCATAGTTGAGACCAATGAAATCTCAACATCCAGTGACAGAGTCAACAAATGTTTGTAATGAGGGTCTTTCAACATCCTGAGGATTTTCATGGATTGAACCTCCAGTGTAGAAGGCCAAATGGAAAGTCCAAAGATCAACAATATGGAATCTTACTGTTGTTTTGTTCAGCATGCTATAGTGTTTTGGAATCGTTTGCAGTGCAGTGGTTATTCAGCACCATTTCACTTGCTCCGACTGGGCTCCATAAGTTACTGTGAGTTGTACTCAGAGATTGAAAATTATCAAACCGTGGTGATGCACAAAATGTAAAGTTCAATCATGATGGCGGCAAAGTTGGCAAGCCTTACTCAAGTTTGTCCAAAGTGATATTTAGCTTCTAAGGGCTTAGATTCCCTGCAGCTGGATGTCCTGCCTAGAAAAACACAATGGAAAGACTTTCAGATGGAGGGAAAAGCTGTCACGTGTGAGGAGTTTTCACTGCTACCATTCAAGACTGCACTGAGCCCAGAGTGGCAAGGGGTAGTCGCAACAACAGCTGTCTGGAAGGTCCATGGGAGTTCCTTGGCATGGACATTTTAGGTCCCCTTCTGGATTTCAAGGGTAATGCAAAATGTGTAATTGTTCTTGTTGACCTTTTTTCTAAAATGCCCAGAAGTAGCACTACTACGTAAAATTGATTCTCAATCTGCCATTCATTTTCTGGAAAGAGTTTTCATTAGAGAAGACATTCATAAATCTTTGCTCAGTGATAATGGACCTCAATTTGTATCAGAGGCCAAAGAAAATTCCTTCTTAGGATTCTTGTTAAGCATAAACACACCACACAACATCACTGTACTAGTAATGGAGCGGTAGAGTGATTCAACCAGGTGATATAGGGGAAATGTGCAAATGGCTAATAACAGTGAAAAGAATTGGGAGAAAGAACTGAGTAAGTTGATTTGGGCATATCGTATTATCCCCATACTAACAGGGCATAGTCCCTTTAGAGTGTTGAGAGGTTGAGAATCTTACACTAAGGCCAATATTGTGTGGATGTTTGGAAATCGCCAGGAAGCATAGTCTCTTTCTTTTGAGAGAGAAAATATTAAAAAAGCACAAGAAATCTAAAAGGAGAATTATGATAGGAGACATGGGGCCCGATGTATGACCAAGAAAATTGCACCCCGCAAATTGCGACTCTTTTGCGAGTCGCAATTTGCGAGGTGCAACTTCCGATGTACAACAGTGTGTTTGACACTGTTTGCGATTCCCAATGGGGCCGCAAATTGCGAGGCTCATTAATATTCATGAGCCTCTCGCACTTTGCGAGCCCATTGGGAATGACAGGCCCTCCCAGGTATGGTGGCCTGCTGGACTCAGCAGACCACCATGTCTGTGACTGCTTTTATATTAAGCAGTTTTTTTTTTGTTTTGTTTTTAAATGAAGCCCATTTTCCTTTAAGGAAAACGAGATGCGTTTAAAAAAAAAGGAAAAGTTTTCATTAAATTTTTTAGGGGCAGGCAGTGGTCCCTGGGACCACTGCCTGCCCTTAAAAAAATATTTTTGGAGACAGTAACAAGGTGTAAAGGGTACTCTTCCAAATTGCGACTCCATTACCACCCTCTTGAAGAGGGTGGTAATTTGCAAGTGTTTTGCGACCGCAATTGCGGTCGCAAAACATTCATACATGGCTTAGAGAGTCGCTATTTCGAAGGGAACGCCCCTTCCAAATAGCGAGTCTCTAAAAACGTGTTTGTACATGTCCATGCCAATTTTAGCATGCGCAAACGGGTCGCTAACCCGTTTGCGTATGCTAAAATTGGTCGTACATCTGGCCCCATGGTGTCAAAGATGTTGTTCTTGATCAAGGTGACTGGGTCCTGTCAAAGCAGCAACTAAAACCAAGAAGGGTCAAGTCAAATTCAATAAACCTTTTCAAGTAATTAACATCCATTTGATATTCAGGGAAGTTGAGTGATGGAAAGGTTTGGCACTTAGGTAGGTTACCTAAGAGTAATAAAGTACTGTTAAGGGAGGACTATGTGCCCCAAGCGTAGTTGTGGATAACTCCCAAGTTCGGGTGTGGGATAATTGATTGCAATGGAGGAGAGAGAAATTATGAGGTTATGTCAGAAAGCGTTTTAATGGACTAATATTACATTTCGTCTTCTAATAGTATATGAATGACTTTATTGTTAAAGGGGTACTGCAGTGTTCACTTCTACTAGTTTCCCCGTGCAAACATTGTGTATCCAGGGAGATGGTTCTATAGTGCTGATGGAAGGGAAGGCATTCTGTGACTGGACGCTACAGTGGAAGGTTGTATCTGTTTCCTCCTCACCAATAAAGCTCTTTGTAATCATTGTATATCAGCCTCTTCATCACAGCCCCTCAGAGTAAGACTTTTAGTGGGAGGACAGTGGTCGAGTCATGGCTTCCTTGTGGCAACAGATCATTTACATGCCCAGAGCGACAGCTTAAACTCACCCAAGCTGTCGGATGAGGCCCCCTATTAGCTCCCTTCTTTTACCTCGTTAAAGGTGCCCAGTTGCTAAGTCCTGCTGAGAGAAGACTGCGAATGACTCTTGTTTACAGATTCTAATAAAACCCATGTTGCATTTATCCTGTCTAGGAGCAGGGACTATGGGCAGCATGAAGGGAAACAATTACAATAATAATAAGTGCATCCCTAAATCTGGTACAGAAGTTTGCAGATTAATGCAAAGGAATAGCTTTCCTCTCTTTGATGCAGAGACTGTCACAATTACACTTACACTTATTCTCAGGGAGCGAGTCTCAGTGTCAGCAGGCGACCAAGCCATGACTTTGAACCATTCCTCACACTTTAAAATCCGTGTAAAAGTTCAATATCCCACAGCGTGTTCATGACCATAATCTAGTAGTGAAATATTCATGGTATCTTGGCGGAAAAATAGAGCTACTTGTTTGCATTCTGATGCAGTAGGATAATGTATGTAGCTCCGTCTCACGCCAGAACAAAGATAGATTATAACTCATTCGAAGCAAGGGTTTTCCGAAGCCCCTCCTGTGGCCAGAGGACCCCGAGGTATCATCCTCTCGATCATTGGATCTAGCTAACGACTTTTGGGAAAGCACTGACTCACTATTCAGTTCCACCCAGAGGCAATGCACCCATGAATAATAGAAAAAAGTAACATTACCAAACTTCGAACTCATTTTTAGGTCTCGCCTACGTAGCGTGCATGCGTTGCCTAGGAAAAAGACCTTTAGCCATCGATTCCCTTTTTCAGGCAAAAACGTCCATGCGTTACATTGCCTTGAATGGCAACGCGTGCACGTTTGGCGATTCCCTTACGGGAGCGAGCGGCGCCATATGGTAGCAATTATCGTGCTCACTCTCGCAAGTGAAACGCCACGCGTCCCTGCTCTCGGCCGCACTCCCTCCACTTGTGGGCGCGAGGCACGCGCGCTTGTTTAATTTGTGGTAGATTACGCAATGAGATAATATCAACTATTTCTGCCACTGCATGACACATTATGGACCCTCCTTTCCAGGAAAGCCTGTCTGTAAACAGCAACACGCGGTGCACCTTAAAATGTATTTTTAATGTATTTGCACATTACGCATCACGATGAACGATGTCTTTACAAATGGCAGTCATGCAATAATTCCAAGCAGCCCTTTCAGTAGACGGGTGCCTTGCCAGATGTATTCAGAAAATTAATCCTAAATGTAGCTATTTTCATCGAGGGCTTGAGAGAGAGGAATGGTGATCTTGCCTGCTAGGCTTGTGTCACATTTCTGGATCAGTGGTAAATCCATCCGTCCAAATTTCCAATTTAACGCTCGGTAGTGGCCCGTACTGGGACTGGCATGCCTGGAACCAAACAGCAGCAGGTTTGGCAACCCGGTGATAAATCTAATTTAGGGGTTGATATTCCGGCAATTACCCCCTTGGCTGGGAAAGGGGAAAAAGAGCCATACGAGGCAGCTTTAAATAACCTTTCATCGCCGAGCTCTGGGAGTCGCCGCAGCTTGGGCGGCGGGTGGGATGCCGCTCGGGTCATTGGTACATGGAAGTCTCCGGAGCGAGGCTGGGGTTTATGTGTGTACTTATCACTGCGAAGCTTATACTTTCTAAAATACCCCTTACGACATAAATTACAGGACAAGGGTAAGGTAAAATGGATTGCAGTCTCTATTTTAACAGTTTGAATGCTCAAAACTTTAAATTTTTACATTTGGATGACATGATTCTGAAAATAGCCATTTAGCCTTTACAGTTGTTTACTTTAGAGTTTATAAAAAAAACAAATGCCCAAAATCCTTAAATGTACAATAGCACTTAATGTGTACTCTTTCTGGATGAAATTGACATAGCTGGCAAATTGCCCCATGTGTGACACCTTCAGCCTGCCCTGGCTCGTGACCCAGTAGCGTTATGGATTCTGGGATAGATACCTCTGCGCCATCAGCAAAGTGCAGGTGGCAAAAATGCAGGACTGGTTAAAGTAGTGTGTAATGTGACGACTCGGAAACTGTACGTTGATCTCTTTTTTGGGCAATTGCCATGCAGTTGAGCACTTCCTACAATGACCTATGCATCATACGGTGACATGTGGCTCCTTTTTTGGAGAGCGCGTTGCACTGTGGGACTTGTAGTTTCATTTTTAACATTGAAAGTATATGCAAAAAATGTTCAGCAGGCAATTTGCAATTGGTTCAAAAGCCTGATCCTAACCATAACAGTCCCCACAAAAGCCTCTGATGCAACACACTGGAATCGGTTCATTGGTTCTTATTTGTAGTTGAAAAAGCTGTGGGTTGAAAAAACGAAATAAAAAAGCATGATTATGAAGGTGTCGATCAGAAGGCACTTGACTGCTCTAGTTGTTTGAACAGAGCACAGCTGTATTTGGCTGTTGGTTTACCCTGAGGAACAGACAGGCAGTCCAAAAAAGTTAATATACAAATGGGGGACCAGATGGCTCCTATCACCGAGACATCACTTTTCATACCAGGACTTTGCTTTTACATATCAGTGCATTCTGGGAGTTGCAGTCTAGACTCATTTTATTTGGGCAATTTGCACCAGGCCATTGATAACAATGACATGTAACAGTATAGCTCAGGAAATAAACAAGCATTGGCATAGCCAATAGGTCTCGCTTTTGGGACATTATAAGTATTTAGTTATGCAGCACAATATCCTTGGTGCAACAACATTAACTGTTGCATGAGAATGGAACCCCAACATTGTAACATGGACCCGGTTCATAGATTACTTATTTGTGATCTGGGACGGGTCCTTGGAAATGGCGAAGAGGTTTGCATGTGACATTAATGCCAAAAATCTCAATCTGAAATTTACAGAAAGTATCAGTAAGACATCAGTGGCATTTCTGGATTTGGAGGTATACGTTGAACAAAGAGAGATTCATACCAGAACGTTCAGGAAGCCTACAGCAGGAAATACAATCCTTCATGCTGGGAGCTTTCATCCTCAGAGGCTCAAAATGAGTATTCCTTATGCTGAGCATCTGAGGATGAAGCGCAACTGCAGTGAGGCCCAAGCACTAGCAGAAGCACAGAACTCCCTGACTAAGAGATTTGTCGAGAGAGGCTACAACCCTGTCATTTTAGATCAAGCCAGAAGGAAAGTCACCTCTATAGAAAGACACAAACTTTTATAACCAGATGTGGAGAAGATCAAGGTGAAGAAATCTGATTCAGGGAATCAGATAAGGATGATTACAGGGTACAGTGCCTACCAGTCTAGAGTGAGAGAGAGTCTGTGTAGGCACTGACACTTAATACAACGAGCTCCAATATTTAATGAGGTGGTATCTTGAAAGCCCATGATCACCTTTAATAGGGCTAAATCAATGAGGGGCGATCTGGTAGTCAACAGTCCTGAAGTCAGCAAAACAGCCAGTTGGTTGAAAAGTGTCCCAGGCTTTCATAGATGTCTCAAATGTAAAGCGTGTAAGATCGGACACAATGAGAAACAAGTGACGTCACCACGTTTGTACAGCCCATGGAAAATCAGACAGTTTCTGAACTTTAGAAGCAAATTTGTTGTTTATATCTTGCAATGTACATGCCCAAAAATGTACATAGGCAGTACCATTCATATGGTTCATGTCTGCATTCTACAGCATTTACGGGCTGTTAAGAACAATGACAATAACTATGTGGTAGCGCGTCACTTACAGAAATACACAAAGGGAATTTAGATGATTTGTCCTACTTTGCAATTGACCAAGTCCCCAAACTTAAAAGAGGAGGGGATAGAGAGGGTAGACTTTGTCAATTGGAGTCCAAGTACATTATGTTATTCAATTCAAAACGCCAAATGGACTAAACGTTGAGGAAGATCTGTATGTCCATTTATGTTAATTCAGTTATTCTTTTCTCAGATTTAAATAGTTGTATAGCAAGAGTGACAATTTGATGTTAGGTGAAGACAGGCTTCCAGTAGGGGAAACGTCAGCAATAAGAGAGAAAAATGGTTAATGTTGAGTTGCACTGTACCGTATAAAGTTGGAAGTGAAGATGGATGTCTCGTAGTCAAAAGCTCAAAGTATTTCCAAAATGGGGAATAGAAAGATTAGTATCCTTAAGAATATCGTGACCTTGGTCTGTAAAGCAATGAAAGTAACTGTTTTTTTAGGATATACTATAAGTACTGTGCTGCACTAGCACTTTAATATAGGAAGTTAATTTGCACTATTCATGAATGCCAGTACGGCAGGATATGGGTTGCACTTGCACCAGACACTGGAATATTGGCAGATGTAAGAATGTTCGAATGTTGAATTGGTACTGTCATGCACTAGCACTTTGCAGAAGTTTGCACTATTTGACCAGGAAATAATTTGGACCAAAGTGCATATGAATTTTAGGAACTGGTAGTTATTAAACTTCAAAATGTCTCTCCTTAGATCTTGGTACATTATGCCCAAAAAGAAAATTGAATGAGGCCTCTAGGAAGGCTTTGAGAGGCTGCATATGAATACAAGATTGACATCAAAAACTTAAGGAAATATGAGGGTTTGAGTTTTGGGACCTTCATAAGTACAACAATGCTCCCTACTGTATTTTAATATTAAGCGGCTTTATGTTGGGTTTTGGATCTTTCTCCTTTTAATGACAAAAATTGTTATTATTATATTGCATAGTAATTCATGATTTTTAATGAAAATGCGATGTATTTTGCATGCCAATTGAAGATAGAATGATGCGCACAGCTTGATTGTATAGTGCCTCTGATATGAGGTTGTAACATTGGCTTTCAGGCACTAGCCCATCAATGGACTTTCTCATGTGTGCGCCTATATTTAAAGACACTCATGGAGTAATGAGGAGAGATAATGAATTCCTGCACTTGCTCCCCTCGTTTTGGCAACCCAACGCTGTAAATAGCTAAACAATGAAATTTTAATTGTTAACTGTTTGATGAATTTGATAATAATTTTGCATTTTCGAATTAATTAGTAATGTTTTGCCTAAATTATTGAGCACATCTATGTAAATGCACAAACAAAATAAGTGACTGTAACTATTTTGATGTGCCAAGAGGAAGGTCTGTTTTCGTTATCCATTCAAAAGCTTCCGGTCATGTGATCGGGTCACCCTGATGGTTTTTAATTTAAATGCGCGCTAACATGGAGTGATCACTGTGTGATCAAGGCAGTTGATGCTGAAACGCGTCGCAGCATATTTTCGGAATAAAGAACTTTATTGCCAGAAATTTCCTTGTGTCGGTGTCCGGTTGCGTGTTGAAAAGAATCGGATGTGGTGTTTAATATATATATGTGTGTATTATCTACTGGCGGTCGCCAGTAGATAGTTATAGTTAGGACCGTGTTTCCATAAGAAATCTGAAAATTCTATTTTGAATAACTTTGGCGCCGGTTGACGAATCCTCGCGAATTTTTCAAAATAGATGGGGCGCTCTGCTCCGCTCCTACCCTGAAAGTCTCGGGGTGATTAGTCAAGCGGGGGCCGAGAAATAAGGGGGGTCCCAAAACGCGTTTTCCCCATGCATTTTTCCATAGGGACCTTTAGTCCAAGGTAAAGCCCAAACGGCTGAACAGAATTACTTGAAATTTGGCAGAGAGGTAGTCCTCAGGTCAGGGATGTGCCTTTTGAATATCTGAAGTCAATCTGTTCAGTAGTTCCAGAGAAAATTTCAGTTAAAAGTACATATATATCTATAAGCGCGCACCGTGCGCGCACGATGCGTGCACGGTGACGTGCGCGAGCGCAATTCTGATTGGTTGTTAGATGTCAGTAAACATTCGAATCGGTCGAAATCAGGAAGTATCGGCCGCCATTTTGTCTCTCGCAGTCTGAGGCAGTGAAAAACAAAGGTGGAGAACGTGAAAAGGGGGCAGGGTGGACAGTTCCTGACCCCCTAGCCTTTGTCAGGGGGTCACTGAAGGACCCCCAAGGGTGAAAAAAACATTTATTTATTTGACGAAAAAGCGCGGGGTGCGTGCACCGTGCGCGCACGGCACGCACAACGCATCGTGGGCGCTCGGTGCCCACAGCACACGCATGGTGCGTGAAGCACACGGTGCGCGCACGGTGAAAAACCTGAAAAAAAAATAATATTAATAAATACATAACTTATCATTTAAAAAACCGTACAAATTCACTTAAAAAACCATAGGCTTCACACACGTTATAGTTAGGAATTAGCATTTAAAAAACCTTGCAAATTCACTTAAAAAACCATAGGTTTCACATATGTTATAGTTAGCTGGACATTTCCCTCATAAAAAACCAATGAAATTCCCCCGTTATAGTTAGTGCAGGCAACTATAACTCATGCAACCGCAATCCTCTGCTGATGACGTCAGATATTACATCACTGTATTTAGACACCTATTTACCCATGTCTCCTTCCATTAATCTTTAGCTATACATATATTACAAATATTTATTTTTCAGAAAGACACATATGTAATCAGTGATGTAATATCTGACGTCATCAGCAGAGGATTGCGGTCGCGTGAGTTATAGTTGCCTGCACTAACTATAACGGGGGAATTTCATTGGTTTTTATATATATATATTCACTGAAAAAAACATAGGTTTCAGGCACGTTATAGTTAGAAATTAGCATTTAAAAAACCTTAGAAATTCACCGAAAAAAACAGAGGTTTCAGGGACGTTATAGTTAGTTGGACATTTCACTCGTACAAAACCAGTGAAATTCGGCCGTTGTAGTTAGTTCAGCAACGCACTGCTGATGATATCACATATTACATCATTCATGACATCGTCAGTGACTTCACTGATGACATCACTGATGACATCATCCAGCAACTATGTGTTTCTATAAAGTTTAAATACGTTTTACATATATGCCAAGGTGTATTGAAGAATGAGTGGATATATAAGTGTCTGGATGGAGGATTTAGTAGGTGCGTGACTGTATAAGTGAGTGATTAAATGTGTCTTACTGAATGCATGGGTTAGTGACTAAACTGTATAAATGTCTGTATCAGTATGTCTGTTGTATAAGCTGCTGCATGGGTTGGTGAGTAGCTACATGAGTGTCTATATGGGTTATTGATTGGTTGCCTGAGTATCTGTATTGGTGCCTGAGTGTTTGTGTGGGTAGGTGGGGGTGTGTGACTTTGTGCATAGATGTGAGAGTGGGTGATTCACTGGGTGTATGGGTTCAAGAGTGTGTCTGTAAAGGGCTGTATGGGTGAATGAGTGTGTGTATGGCTGTGTTGGTGAGTGAATGGATGTCTCAGTGGTATATGTGTGAGTAACTACATATGTGAAAGGCAGTATATGGGAGTGTTGGAGTATATAAATGACTATATGTGAGAGTGAGTGATAGTGAGAGTGGCTGTATGCATGAGTGTGTGCTTTTGTCAGTGATTGTATAAGAGAATAAGTATGTGTTAGTATCTGTATGAATAGGTAAGGTGGTGTGTGTATAACTGTATAGGTGAGTAAATGGGAATGTGATTGATTCTTTATATAACTGACTAGGTGTGTAAGTAACTGTGTGGGTGAGTTGCAATGTCTGAGTGTCTGTATAGGTGTATGAGTGCAAATTACAGTGCAGTATTGATGAGTAAATGCATGTATGAGTGACAGTAGGGGTGAATGAGTTGATGTGTGTGTAGACCTACGAATCAGTGAGTGAGTATGTAGTAACTGGTGTTGGTGTGTCTATGGTTCCGAAAATGGTACTCTGCATTTTAGAGTGGGTGTATCAAAGGTTATATTAGGGTGTGAGGAAGTACATCAGATTATCATGTGGATGTCATCAGTGATGTAATCAGTGATGTCATTTGAGATGTCATCAGTGATGCCACTGATCATGTCATGAATGATGTGATATGTGACATCATCAGCAGTGTATTGTGGGGGCGCGAGTTATAGTTAGCTGAACTAACTATAACGGACGAATTTCACTGGTTTTGTACGAGTGAAATGTCCAACTAACTATAACGTCCCTGAAACCTCAGTTTTTTTCAGTGAATTTCTAAGGTTTTTTAAATGCTAATTTCTAACTATAACATGCCGGAAACCTATGGTTTTTTCAGTGTATTTCAAAGGTTTTTTAAATGCTAGTTTCTAACTATAACGTCCCTGAAACCTATGGTTTTTTCAATGAATTTCAAAGGTTTTTTAAATTCTAATTTCTAACTAGGTCTACAGAGGTAGGACATGTGAAGAAAGAAGAACAAAGGCACAGAAAGAAGTAAGACAATTGCAGAAAGTGGTAACAGAAGTCCAGAAAGACGAAGAAAAGTGCAGGAAGAAGCAAGAGATGTGCAGAAAGAACCAACAGAGGAACAGAAAGTCCTCCTGTGCACCCAACTTTTTGCTGATGGGTACTGGTGGTAACTGACTCTGACTAACCAGGCCTAGAGCCAGTGCTATGCTAAAAGACACTTACAATACAGTGAAAACACCTACTTACACTAGGGAACACTATGCGTTGGGGTACCCCTGTGATTAGCATGACCTCCTCTGTAAGGCCCTTGTACATAATAGGGCTGGGGCATTAAAACTACCTCTAAGTAAGAGGTGCAGAAAGATGCTTCTTTAAGTAGTAGTCACGTTTACAGATTGGTGGAGAAAGGGTGCTGGGCCTCCGACCAGCACTCAGGAATTCCGCTACCTAGGACTTACAGGAGGTACCAGGAGGGCTTCTTGGCCCCCAAACTCCCTCAGGCCTAAATTGGACTTCATTCCCCATCCCCCATCCCGTAGTCTGCCAGAGTGGTGGAGAAAAGGGGGCATGGCCTCCGAAGACGTCTTAGCAATCCCACTGTGTGGGACTTACTGGAGGTAACAAGAGGGGTAGTTGGCCCCCCAAGGACATCCTTGGGACCAAATTCCTCCCCTATTACCTCCAGTAAGTCCCACACAGCAGCATGGTAAGTACTCGTACCAGGCCACGACCCTTTGCCCACCACTCTACAAACGCACTCCCTGGCGCGCTCTTGGATGGGGATTGAAGTCCCCTTCGCTGCTGGGGGGCCTTTGGGGCCAACTAGCCTACCTCTTACCTCCAGTAAGCCCAATGCAGTGGGATTGCTGAGAGGTAGACAAAGGCCATGCCCCCTTTCTCCACCACTCTGCAAACGCGCCCCCTGGTATGTTGTTAGTTGGGGAATTAATTCCCCTTGAATATTAAGGATCCATGGGGGCCAACTAGCCCACCAGGTACCTCCAATATGTGCCACAGAGCTGGATTGCAGAGAGGTGCCCCCTTTTTACACCACTCTGCAAACGGGCCTTTTGGCGCACTGCTGCTCAGGGGATGAAGTCCACTTGTGTCCTGAGGTTCTCATTGCTCCCCTCCCTTCATTTGGAAATCCCCAGGGAGGTGGTGGTCCCCGGGCGTGTGGGGGGCTCAAGCCCCCCACACATTTTTTTTAAAAAGCAAAGCCCCGGGGAGGTGGCGGTCCCCGAGCCTTGGGGAGACCCGCGAGGACCCCACCCTAATTGTTAAAAAAGCCCCGGGGAGGTGGTGGTCCCCAGGGCTTGGGGGGGCCACGTGCCCCCCGCACATCATTAATAAAGCCCTGGGTAGGTGGCGGTCCCCACGTGCCCTCACCACATACTAAGGCATGCCCAAGGGACCTGGCCGACCCGGGGGCTTAAATACAATGAAGCTCGCTTAGTTATTTTTTTTTTCTCGGTTGGATTTGCGACCACAGCGCGAATTCGGCCAATTTGTTTTTTTATTTTTTTAATGCTTTTTGTGGGACCCCCTGAGGAGGCACTAGGGGTCAGGGTGTTTGTACCCTGCCCCTTTTCATGTTTTTTTATCTTTGTTTCACCATTTTTCTTGTGACTCGGTTACCGAGTCACAAGATGGCTGCAAACACTTCCTGGTTTGGAGTGTTGGCAGCCAATCAGAGTGAAGCTCGTGCCCGGGAGGGTTCGCAAACCCTCCTCGGTGCTCAGATGTCGATATTATTCTTTTTTTATACTCTCAGCAACTACTGAGTGGATTTACACAATTTAACAAAAAGGGCGCAGTCTAAACCAAGACCTACCTTTTTGCCAAATTTGGTGCAATTCCGTTCAGCAGTTCGGGCTGTAGCCTGTAATAAAGTTCCTATGGAAATTAACATGGGGAAAACGCGCTTTGGGATCCACCTTTTTTCTTGGCCCCTGCTTGATGAATCACCCCGAAGCTTTCAACACACAAACTGAGCAGTTCAACCCTGTTTTTTGGAAAATTTCACAAAGATTCGTCAAACGGTGCCAAAGATATTGGCAAATCAGAAAACGCTTTTCCTATGGTAACTAGGTTCTAACTATAACTACCTACTGGTGACTGCCAGTAGGTAAAATATATGTGTGTGTATGTGTATATATATATATTACCTACTAGCGGTCACCAGTAGGTAGTTATAGTTAGGACCTATTATCCATAGGAAATCTGCAACATTCTATTTGGAATAACTTTGGCGCCGGTTGACGAATCTTCGCGAAATGTTCAAAACTGGTGGGGCACTCCGGTACGCTCCAATCCTGAAAGTCTCGGGGTGATTTGTCAAGCTGGGGCTGAGAAAAAAGGGGGGGTCCCAAAATGTGTTTTCCCCATGCAGTTTTCCATAGCAACCTTTAATCGCAGCTACAGCCCGAACTGCTGAATGGAATTACACCACATTTAGAAAAGAGGTAGCCCTTGGTTCACACTCGTGCCTTCTGGTTAAATGGTTTAAATCCGTTCAGTAGTTGCTGGGAAAATCAAAAGTAAAATCACATATATATATCTGGGCAAAACCTAACCACACATCTCATCGTGAGATCTGATTGGCTGTCAGCACTTCATCCAAGAAGTGTTGGCAGCCATCTTGGGACCAATATACATGATAGCACCTCATTAAAAAGCATTGCAGTTAATAGAAGGTTTTAAGACTTTAGTTACATTAGAAATCATTTGTTGATGGTACCATACTCATTTTAGGAATTGTGGTGTGTTCTAAGGTGATTTTACCATGTGAAAAAGCCTTTTGCTGGGATATCATGAATCATGTTTGAGAGAAAACTATTTTCTCATGCTTTTCCCACAGAGGCTTGGAAGGTGATCTATAAGCTAAAATGAGAGCATATTTTCTGTAAATTCACATTATCTTTCTCAGTCATGTGAGAATGAAGTCTGACATTCTCAGTAAAACATGTACATCCAACAAGGGCAGAGACTGACAGTTGATTCCTTTGTGTTCTACTGCAGCTTCCCAGAGTGTTTTAAAGAACAACTAGAGCGCTAACAGTCCTACTTATGACAAATGTATTTCACACCTGAAGCCATCTTGATTGGAATAAAGTGGTAACTCTTAAAACATTTAATTTAAAAAGGAACAACATGAAGGGGTTCATTTTGCCATAGAAAGTATGATTAGTGCTGCAGAAAGAAAAATTAGGGCACATTTTGAGTGACTTCTCAAATCCTCTTCCATTTCATTAAAAAATTCTGACATGCAGACTGAAACATGCACTTTGAATACCAGCAGCAGACTTCCCTGGTGAGCAGTAGCTTTACTACAGTGATCTAATGAGCAACTAGAGTGCGAACATTCAGAATGTATGGCAAATGTGTGACACATCTGAATGCCTTCTTGATGGAACCAAAGTAAAAAACTGAAAGTATTTCCTACTGAGGAGACTGCAGTAAATGAGGAAATTAGGAAACTTCATAACAAATAAGTCTCCCAAGATGGCCACCAGAGACAAAAGAGCCCAGATGTAGCCCAAGTGTAGCCCAATGACAGAATGTCCCAGAGTGTTCTTAAGAACAACTAGAGCGCTTACTGTCTTACTTATGACAAAAGTATGGCACACCTGAAGCCATCCTGATTGGAATAAACTGGTAACACTTAAAACATTTAATTTAAAAAGGAACACAATGAGGGGGTTCATTTTGCCATAGAAATTATGATTAGTGCTGAAGAAAGAAAAATTAGGGCACATTTTGAGTGACTTCTCAAATCCTCTTCCATTTCATTAAAAAATTCTGACATGCAGTCTGAAACATGCACTTTTAATACCAGCAGCAGACTTCTGTGGTGAGCAGTAGCTTTACTACAGTGATATAATGAGCAACTAGAGTGCTAACATTCAGAATTTATACCCTGTTAGCCCCGGTGACTGCCACCCCGGGGCTACAAAACAAATGGGTGGGGGGGCTCAAAGGCCCCCCCAGCCCCGGGAACCGCTACCCCCGGGGTTTTTCAAAAAATGGGTGGGGGTTCAATGGCCCCCCCAAGCCCCGGGGACCACCACTCCCCGGGGCTTTTTATATTGTGGGAGGGGGGCCGCGTGGCTGCATGGCTCCCGGCTCTGCAGTGTCTCGGGGTGCCCACCCCCGGGACACTGCTGTTTGCTATGGCAGGGCAGGAGCCGAGGCTCCCGCCCTGTCATAGCAAACTTGGTTTGGATTTTGAAAGAGAGAGCAGGGAAATCTGCTCTCTCTTTCAAAATGCAAACCAGATTGCTTTTCCACACAGGGAGCTGCACGTAAGCAGCTCCCCGTGTGGAAAAGCAATGCCGGCTTTCGAAGGACGCGGGGAGCCGGCTGGGACCGTGGGGCCATTGGGGCTTCCCTCACGGTCCCCAACGTTGTATATAGGCTCCAGGGAATGGGGTCCCCGGGGAGAATAGAAATTAGTGATAGGTGCAAATTTTTTATTACGGGCAAATTAGGAGTCGCGTACGCAGCGCGACGCTCAGCGCAGCCTCCTGGTGACACGCGCTAGGTGCGCGGCTCCTACGCGTTGGGTGCATGATTTCTAACGTGTTGGGTGCACGACTCTTCTCGCGTTGGGTGCGTGACTCCTCTCGCGTTGGGTGCAACAATAAAAAAAATATTATAAATATATTTAAAAATATATAAAATAAAATAAAAAATATTAGAGTTTCAATATTTTTAAAAACATTTGTTTTTCAATTTATATTAAAAATATGTAATGTCATTTAAAAAATAAAATATGTAAAAATAAATGGTTTAAAAAATGTAGAAAAACAGTATCAAAAAACTAAATGTAACAATTTATTTAAAAATTATCATTAAAAAAACCTTTGAAATTCACTGAAAAAACCATAGGTTTCAGATATGTTATAGTTAGGAATTAGCATTTAAAAAACCTTTGAAATTCACTGAAAAAAACATAGGTTTCAAGGGCATTATAGTTAGGAATTAGCATTTAAAAAAACCTTTGAAATTCACTGAAAAAAACATAGGTTTCAGGCACGTTATAGTTAGAAATTAGCATTTAAAAATCCTTAGAAATTCACTGAAAAAACCATAGGTTATAGTTAGTTGGACATTTCACTCGTACAAAACCAGTGAAATTCCCCCGTTATAGTTAGTTCAGCTAACTATAACTCGCACCCCCGCAATGCACTGCTGATGACGTCACATATTACATTACTCATGACATGGTCAGTGACATCACTGATGACATCACTGATGACATCTCAAATGACATCACTGATGACATCATCCATGTGATAAATTGATGCATCTTCTCACACCCTAATATAACCTTTGATACACCCACTCTAAATTATAGATGGCCATTCTCAAAACCAATGACACTCCAACACCAATAACTACATACCCACTCACTGATTCTTAGGTTCACACACACATCCACTCACTCACCCGTACAATCACTAATACTTACGGTCACTCAGTACAGGACTATCATATGCACTCATACATCTATATAGACACTCACACACCGCCACTCATCCATAGAGGTACTCACACACCTAGTCAGTCATGCAAATAATTAATCACACGCCCATTTACTCACCTATATAGTTATACACACACCAGATCACTTACTCATACAAATACTAGCACATTCTTATGCTCTTATACAATCACTGATACATAAAGCTACTCTCATAATCACACACTCTCACTTATAGCTATTTATTTACTCTAACACACATATATACTGCCTTTCACATATGTAGTTATTTACACATGTATTACTGAGATATACATTCACTCACTAACACACCCATATACACACTCACCCACCCATACCGTCCATCACAGATGCACTCTTGAAATCATGCACCCAGTGAATCACCCACTCACACATCTATGCACAGAGTCACACACACCCCACCCACACAAACACTCAGGCACCGATACAGATAGTCAGACAACCAATCAATAACTCATATAGACACTCATGTAGCTATTCACAAACCCATGCAGCCGCTTACACACCAACAGACAGACGGATACATTCACACAGTTTAGTCAGTAACCCATGCATTCAGTAAGATACGTTTAATCACTCACTTATAGAGTCAGTCACGCACCGACTAACTAACTATAACGGGGGAATTTCATTGGTTTTTTACGAGTGAAATGTCCAGCTAACTATAACATGTGTGAAACCTATGGTTTTTTCAGTGAATTTGCAAGGTTTTTTAAATGCTAATTCCTAACTATAACGTGTGTGAAACCTATGGTTTTTTCAGTGAATTTGCAAGGTTTTTTAAATGCTAATTCCTAACTATAACGTGTGTGAAACCTATGGTTTTTTAAGTGAATTTGCAAGGTTTTTTACATGCTAATTTATGAATGTATTATTATATTTTTTAAATATTTATTTTACAATAAGCTACCTATATATATATAGTTATAGATTAACTTTATCCTGTAATATGGAATGGCTCAGATTTTTTTTTAAATTTGGATAGAGTTGAACAGCATAGTTAATATCTTCTATAAACTTATAAACACTTTAAAAAAATGTTTGTTTTTTTAAGGGTTTTTGTCCGTACGCGCACGGTGCACGCATGCGTACGTGCTCCGTGTGCGCATGCGTACGTCGGGCGTGCTCTGTACGCGCATGCGTGCGTGCTCCGTGCGCGCACGGCAAGTCATGTGATTTAGAAACAACACTTTTCATTGGTTTATAGTAGTTTCAGGTCATGTGATTAAGAAGCAACACTTTTCATTGGTTTATAGTAATTTCAGTTCCAGAAACTTCCAACACCACACCCACTCCCCTCATTATTACTTCTGATTCCCTGGGAGAAGGAGCTGAGCAGCTTTTCCAGTACTCCAGTACTTGAGAATGGCAGAGCAGCAGTCATCTTCTGGGAGTGAGCAGGAGACCCTTGTGCCACAGAGACAGAGGAAACAGAAAAACTCTTTTATATGGCAATTTTTCACTTTTCCAGAGGGGCAGAAGTAGGTGAATGCTCCAAAAGTCACCTGCACTCTTTGTGATCGTGTCTTATCAAGAGGAGATCCTAAAAAGAAATACTCTTTTAGTATCTTCACTATGATCAGGCACGTTAGAGATGTACATCCTGTGGCTTATGCTCGAGCTGCTGGAGAAAACCCTCCAGCAGCTCAGCCGAGCACATCTGCAGCAGCTCAGCCGAGCACATCATCGGCAGCTCAGCCGAGCACTTCATCTGCGGCGGCAGCTTCACCTGCTTCTGTTCCTCTGGATATACACCCTCTGTTTAAAAGGGTGCATATACAGTGCAATGCTCTTCTCTCTTATGGGGACACCAGCATTCCCCTAATAGAGAGCAAGATACAGCAGCACACGTGCGGCACCCTATAATTTTTGCCATTTTTTTGTTCCTCTGTCCCTCAATTAACACAACGGCTCTTTTTAGAGCCACCTAACATCTAAACACTTAAATTTGATTTTTAATTCTATTTTTTTAATGATTTTTTTCCGCCGTGCGCGCACTGTGCGCGCACCCTTCGATTTAAAAAAAAAAATGTTTTTTTCACCCTTCATGGTCCTTCAGGGACCCCTGACAAAAGCTAGGAGGTCAGGAACTCTATACCCTGCCCCCTTTTCACGTTCTCCACCTTTCTTTTTCACTGTCACACACAAAATGGCGGACAACACTTTCTGATTTCGACCGATTCGAATGTTGACTGACATGTAACCACCAATCAGAATTACGTGCGCGCACGGTGCGCGGCTATAGATATTTATGTACTTTTAACTGCAATTTTCTCAGGAACTACTGAACAGATTGACACCATATATGCAAAAGGCAAATCCCTGACCTGAGGACTACCTCTTTGCCAAATTTCAAGCAATTCTGTTCAGCCGTTCGGGCTGTACCTTCAACTAAAGGTCCTATGGGAAAATGCATGGGGAAAACGTGTTTTGGTACCCCCTTTTTTCTCAGCCCCCGCTTGACGAATCACCCCGAGACTTCCAGGGTAGGAGCTGAGCGGAGTGCCCCATTAGTTTTGAAAATTTCGCGAGGATCCGTCAACCGGCGCCAAAGTTATTCAAAATAGATTTTTCAGATTTCCTATGGAAACACGGTCCTAACTAGGTACTGTCTCATGAACAATTATTTTTTGTTCAATGGGTCAGTCTACAGACAAAGACATGGTACCGCGATGGGCACATGCTTTGCCCCGAGCTTTGCCAACCTTTTTATGGGGGCTTGGGAGGAGGAAATTCATAACAACAAGAATCTCGAGAAAGCCTTTACAAGTGTAAAAATGTGGCTCAGGTACATCGACGACATTTTTCTTGTTTGGCAGGGCACAGAAAGAGATGCTTTGCAGTTCATAGAAGAACTCAATAACAATGAAAGAAATCTTACCCTCACCTGTACCATAAGTAAGGAGAAAGTTGAGTACCTGGACACACAAGTAGTAGTGAGAAGTAACACCATCCACACAACTCTCTATCGTAAATGCACAGCGGGCAACACTCTTCTCCATGCTCTGAGCAGCCATCCAGACAACCTCAAGTGGAGTATACCATACGGGGAGCTGCTCAGAGCTAAAAGAAATTGTAGCTCGCCCGCTGATTTCCTGAGTGAACAACAAATCATGATAGAGAGATTCAAAGCCAGAGGCTACCCAGCATGGGTTCTCAAAAGAGCAGTCGCTAGGGTAACCGAGGTTGAGAGATCGAGTACTCTAGCTCAAATCGAGAAAGAAGCACTAGAAAGTGAAAATGATGAGGGCAACAACACACGCATGATTATAACGTATAATGGTAACTCTACCCAGATACGCAAGGTAATCAATCGTCATTGGAACATTCTAAGAAATGACCCCATAGTTGGCAAATCGTTATCAGAAAGACCCAGTATAACATATAGAAAGGGCCGTAGCCTTAGAGATTCTTTGGTGCATAGCGATTTGACAACTAATGCAGAAGGGAGAGGTCTAGATATAAAGGGCTTTTATCCATGCGGCCACTGTAAGGCTTGTAGTAACAGCAAAATGGTGAAAGAATTCTGGAATACGAGCACAAACACCATGATCACCATTTCTCAATTTCTCACATGTGCCAGCACTTTTGTCATATATGTATTGGAGTGCCCGTGTAAACTACGGTACGTGGGCAGTACAACACACATGGCAAAAAAACGCGTACTTGAACATATGCGGGCTATCACTAACAATGATAGGCAATATCCGATAGCCCGCCATTTTGCCAGTCACCATTTTTCAGATTATAAAAAGTTAAGATATTATGCAATCGAGCAGGTTCTACCGAAAGTGAGAGGTGGGAACCGTGTCCTAAGACTAAGGCAACGGGAATCAAGACACATCATTGGTATGTGCACCCTATTTCCCGAAGGCCATAACTTGGATGAAGAAATGGCCATACATCTACAAGAGGAATAAGGGTTTATGAGACTACCTGTTTGATACTCAAGACTTGATGAAACAGTTATGACTTATGTCGTTTTATCACTATGCCGCAAAGTACTATACATATTCAACAGCATACCTGTCTTGTTTTATGTTTTATCTTTTATCCTATAATGTGAGCTGGTAAAGGTTTTTAACTGACAGTACTTCATAAATTTGACAACTGCATTTCTATTTCCCACAGGAGGAAAGGAAGGGAATTGTCATCTATGGTGCCAACGTGATCCCTACCCTTTCTTCAGATCATCCTGCAGTCACAACATTGAGATAAGATTTTAACATACACCTTTGACTTTATTACCTTGAATGTGTATTTGGGAAAACCACAGGTTATTCTAAGGGATAGGGGGTATTGAGATAGATGCCGGTTTATTTGTATTGTTACTTTCCGTTTAAAGACTGCAAGAGGACTGATTAGTACTGTACCCGCACGGAAGCTTAAACCTCCTTGATCATGGGCTCATTTTTCCACTAATGAGGGTTTACCTTTATGGCCCATTGTATATATATATACTTGTTGCTTATAACATTGTTAAAATATGTTTACAAAGGGTTGTACGACAATCAATGAAATAGCCATCTTATATGAAGGACAGCGTTATACCCACTAGCCAGGGTGTTACACAATAACTTAGTCTATGTTTGGATACATTTTCATTTCCATATTGTTATATTTAGAATGTAACTGCAAGACGGAGTGCTTATATAGTTTAGCACCTACACGAGGATGCGCACCTACTACGAAAGAACTACCCACTAATTAGGGGAATTCGAGCATAATCCCATAGGAATATATAACGCGAACCTGCTAGTATGCATAGGATAGCTCCTATATGAATTAATTGTGAATTAATTGTGGATCAATGAATATGTATCTGGACATAAATACAATGTATAAGAACAGTTATGCAATTTTACATTTTATTAAGACGTTACAAGATGGCGCTTGAAATGCGGTAACTCGCTGTACAAACTGTGGAGTCCTTTTGCTATGTTTGTTTATTTACTACCAACACGGAAGTATATGTATTGGCATACTTTATTGAAAATCACTGTGTGAACAAGCCACTACGGTGGCGAAACGCGTCACGGTGGGTTTATGAAAAGAATAAACCCCCACTTGGATATGAACTAGAGCCTGGTTTACTGTGTCAGAAGTTTTTGAGAGCACGAGTGGGATCCCGTTCTCTTGACATATTGATTTACCGGTTTCTCCACCGGTCTCGCGCCACCCCTCAATGTATTGGGGATGCTAAAGGAGAGACTCGGACTGATATATATGTATGTGTGTGTGTGTGTTTGAATATATGTTACATATATTACCTACTGGCGGTCGCCAGTAGGTAGTTATAGTTAGGACCCCTTTTCCATAGGAAATCCGCAACATTCTATTTTGAATAACTTTGGCGCCGGTCGATGAATCCTCGCGAATTTCTCAAAATAGGTGGGGCGCTACGCTACGCTCCTACCCTGAAAGTCTCGGGGGGATTCGTCAAGCGGGGGCTGAGATAAAAGGGGGGTCCCAAAACGCGTTTTTCCCATGCATTTTTCCATAGGACCTTTAGACAGAGCTACAGCCCGAACGGCTGAACAGAATTACTAGAAATTTGGCAGAGAGGTAGTCCCTATGTCAAGGAAGTGCCTTTTGTAGGTTTGGTGTAAATCTGTTCAGTAGATTCTGAGAAAATAGCCTTTAAATCAATATATATATCTGAGCCCGCTTACGGTACGCTTACCGTACGCTTACCGTACGCGTACGGTGGCGTGCGCGAGCGCGATTCTGATTGGCTCTTAGATCTTAGTAAACATTCGAATCGGCCAAAACCAGGAAGCGGCGTCCGCCATTTTGTCTCTCGCACTGAGTGTTATTTATCAAACATGATGCCCAAAAACATGTTACGGGGCTGTTTTGACAACTCCCTCCCACATAGTCATGTTGAGGGAGTCCCCAAACATCCCCCAAGAGCAAAAACGGTTTTATTTTTTTTTCGGCAATTTCGCCGAGTACGCTTACCGTACGCTTACCGTAAGCGTACGGTATAAAATAGAAATAAAAAAAACACTATCCACACTTACCCCACCCCCTGTGCTTTTGGTTGCCGTAGGCCACCAAATGTACAGGGCTTATTACATCAGTAAAAAAACTATATTTTGGCAACATGAAATTATAAAATCGAAATAAAAAAAACACTATCCACATTGACCCCACCCCCTGTGCTTTTGGTGGCCGAAGGCCACCAAATGTACAGGGCTTATTAAAGTTGATAAAAACCGTGCACGGAACGCACTGCGTTAAGTGGGCGCGCACGCCTCGAATGGCGTAAAGTAACTTAGCATTTAAAAAACCGTACAAATTCACTGAAAAAACCATAGGTTTCACACACGTTATAGTTAGGAATTAGCATTTAAAAAACCTTGCAAATTCAATGAAAAAACCATAGGTTTCACACATGTTATAGTTAGCGGAAATTTTACTGATAAAAAACCAATGAAATTGCCCCGTTATAGTTAGTGCTGGCAACTATAACTCACGCGACCGCAATCTTCTGCTGATGACATATGTGTCTTTATAAAAAAAAATATTTGTAATATATGTATAGCTAAAAATGTATGGAAGAAGACATGGGCAAATAAGTGTCTAAATACAGTATTAGCATCAGCAGAGGATTGCGGTCGCGTGAGTTATAGTTGCCAGCACTAACTATAACGGGGCAATTTCATTGGTTTTTTATCAGTAAAATTTCCGCTAACTATAACATGTGTGAAACCTATGGTTTTTTCAGTGAATTTGCAAGGTTTTTTAAATGCTAATTCCTAACTATAACGTGTGTGAAACCTATGGTTTTTTCAGTGAATATTTATATATATAAGTATGAATTTATTAATTTAAAAAAGTACTCCTGGTGTAAAGGCTCTTGATGTAATAACTACAATTCTACAATGTAATTATGTAATGATTCCTGATGCAATTTTATGAGAAGTAACAACTGCCATTCAATACAAATGCTGCTCAAGGCTGTGAATGCAGGCTGAGTGGAGTAATAATGCTGAGAGGTAACTAAGTCAAATGTATGTGCAGCGGACCGTCTCATCCTCTACAATTCAACACTTGTGTTCAGAAAGGGGATTGAATCATCATGATGCTCAAAATGATTATATGGGAAGTGCATAGTTATACCACAGCTGGCCATGTAGAAACTATAATTGGAAGTTTGTTCAGACAATACTTCTCCTTTGCCAGCTTTTTTCCAGAAAATTTCTTTGCAAGGACATACAGAGAGATCCATAAAGATCACCCATTTTACAAATTGTTAATATGTTATTAATGCATATTGTTGTCTGTTGGAGGCAGGGCAAATACGTTGCTCTTCCTTGATGTAGTTTTGTTGTAAAGATTAAGAGAAAATATGGTTTACATTTATTTTTAAAAGGAAGAGGCACCGCAATCAGTGAGACTTAATTCAGACTCATGAACCAGATATGGAATCTCAATGTTGTTCTGATTCCCTTACAAAATTCAAAAATGTTTTTACAAACAATAACCAAGTTCAAATTCAAAAGAAATTCTGGTACAATTTCCCTAATGAAATTCCACACATCACTGTGGAATAAACACAACATCTAGATTTTTTTCAACTCTCAATATCCCTATCTGTTCCCTACAGATGCCCTCCGTCACCCAACAATATTACAATTCACACTGGGGGATATACAAGACACCTATTGAGCAATATGAAAAGAGGTGATAAATGAACTACTGTCTGCTTATTTTATTTCATATTACTTCAATCGCTTTTAACTCATTGTGCAATTTTGTAGGCATTGCCCTGAATTGCATTTTTTGTATGAAGCTAACATACTCTATGATTTCCCAAAATTTGCCTTATATTTTTCTTTTACAATTTCATTTGTATTTTAGCACAGAGGTTGGTAGTGATTTGTTAGTGCTTCAATACCTCAATTCGGTTAACTGACCACAGTGGTATCAAGGATCCCATGGCACGGATGCAATCAAAGAAAATGCTCGCTCTCTTACCCCAGGTGAGTAGTAAAAGACTGGTATTACTGGAGTGTTGAAGGACTCTCACAACCCTGAGGGCTGGTGATCTCGCTCATGCTGCACTCATGAAAGCTGTGTTCCATCATTTACACCAGAGAACAACAGAAGCAAAGGAGAACTGAAACCAATGATCTTACCACAAAGAGTCTGCCTGAACTTTGATGTCAACTTTTTTATTACTCCATAGGTTTCGACATAGAAGACATGATCATCCAGAGGCTCGCTGGCCATCAATTTCAAAGACTGCATATCTGCACGGTCAACTCCAATTGCATACATTTCAATACCAGTGTCTCGCGCTCTTTCAGCAACTTCATTCACCCTGTCCTGGGGCCTGCCATCCGTCACAATGATGGCCACCTTAGGAATGTTCAGGTTTGCAGGCCTTGAGCCGGACTCCTCAGTAAAAGCCTTGTCAATGGCTGTCTGAATGGCTAGTCCTGTCATGGTGCCCGTAGCCAGTGGTTTGATCTTGGAGATGGCATGTTTCATGGCTGCTTTGTTGAAATAGGTTTTGAGAAAAAACTCAGTCTTGACTGTGCTGGCGTAGTTTACCACTGCCACCCTTGTGGCTTGCTCACTGATATCCATGGTATGGATCATATCTGAGAGGAAGATTTTAACTTTCTCAAACTCCTGCGGACGGACACTGCGAGAACTGTCGATGATGAACACCAGATCCAGAGGACGGCTTTTACAGGTAGTCTCTATAGGGAGAGTTGATGCAGAATGATCGTTACAGAGGAAAAAAAAGATTGCTTATTTTGTTTATATCTTTTTATCGAACGTGCATTATCATCAAAGTCATGTATTGTAGTTACATCTGCAATAATATACCTTTAAGGGCTAACTATCCAACACTACATTACGCACCTTACAACACCAAATACATTCAACTGAAGCACTAACCTACTCCTTTTACATCTGGCTATCAATAACTTCTAGTAGCCTCCTATAAAACTCAATATTCTATCCACCTTCCCACTAACTTCAACTACCTAGTGTATTAATTAATAATTCATATTCCTTGGAATTTTCTCACTGTTCTCAGATTTGGCTTGGTCAGAGGTGTTCTTTCATTCATTTCAAGTAGAGTCCAGGAACTCAAGCCATACATTGTGGGTCTGAACTGTAGTCCCCATAGCTTTGTCCTCTTCAAAATCTGTTGTTTTGGCCAAACTCAGAAGATCATGTGGTGTTGTCACTCCTCAAAAGGGATTTCTTATGCAGAAACAGGAAAGTTGGATATTTCCTCGATATTTTGTCAGCCATTTTATGGGAAATGATGGTCAGCATAGATCTTTTTAGATTGTTTATATTTGTACAACCTACAATGGAAGATAGGTGGGTGAACTGTGACCTTCAAACAGAAATTCTGGCATACAAGTACATTTCCATGTTTAGCAAATAGAATGGGCCTTAATATAGTCATATCTGTAAAAATGTACAATGGGTGGGTGACTGCCCACTTCAAGGAATGTCACAACTCTTGTCAGGGTGAACCCTCAAAGTCAGTAAATTAACATGAGCTCAACCCCCTATTAGCTATGGCTCAGAGCAGCTTAACTTAGGGCCTGATTTAAATCTTGGCAGTCGGGCTACTCCGTCACAACTGTTACGGATAGCCCGTCCGCCAAAATATAAACCCTATTGGAAATAATAGGATTTATATTTTGGTGGACGGGATATCCATCACCGTTGTGACCGAGTAACACGTCCGACAAGATCTAAACCAAGCCTTTAGTATTAAAAATATTTAAAGTATTTAAGCATTACCAAAACATTAATAAATATAAAATGCAAAACAATAGACATTTCAGCATTAATTAGAATTTTTTTATAAATAAGATGAAACCAAAATGACAAAAATCAAATCAGGAGAACTGCCGATATGAATTTTAAAAGTTTAAAGTAGAAATAGTGCCAAAAAGCACAAAGCTCCAATGATAGTCTATCGAAGGTGTTTAGACAATCTATTAAGTTTAAAATATGGGGAGACATATATATCGGAAATTAAATATGGTGACACACAAATATTTTGATACACAAATATCGTTGAGATACATATTGTTTTTTCAGGTAATATTGTAATAAACATTGATGTTTTTCAAATTGTTTTCAGTAATATAGTTCTTAGAAATATTGTTTAATTATTTTATTTTAGTTCATATATTAATTATATGTGTTACTATTGTGCTGTACTGGGTTGTTGGGTTTGTAGAGGGATGGGTGAGAAGTTAATTAGGTAATAATTAATAATAATTATTTATTAAATGTTATTTAATTATATGATTGATATTTATTAAGTAAATTATGTTGAACTGATTTATTTTCATTAAATGTTATTTGCAAGCTCTTAGGTTTCTATGGGTATAGGATGGGAAGCTAATTAGGTAACAATTAACAATTAATTATTAATTGAAAATTTCGCGTGGCCAAGCCGCGGGCTAAGATGGCCGCACGGCGTTGAAGCTCCGCCATCGACCCGGCGCAAACCCTGCTTTCCTCGCCCTCCTGACGCGGGCGCGAGACGCCAGACGCTGCCGCTGACCCTACTAAGACTCCGGAGTGCGCTGGGATGCAGAGCGGACCTCCCGGGTCACGGGGGCGCCCGGAGATGACCACACCATCCTGAGGCCCAAGATGGCGGGCTGATCCGGGAGTCGGGGACTCGAGTGCGAGGAGGGCGGCCGGCCGAGAGACAGGTAACCGGGGGGCTCGGAGGGGGGGGCATTGAGCACCGGGGTACTGGCTGGCGGGGGCCCGCTTCCTTCTCCCTACGCCGTTGCGGACCGGAGGACGACCGGGCGCACGGCTCTGGCCCTGCGCTCCGGCCGCGGCCTCGCTCGTTGTCTCCTCCCTGGGGCCCCGGACTAATCCGGTCGGGGGGCCTGGGAGGGGTGGCGGGACGGCCTGCTGGCGGTGGGGGGGGGCGGTTGGGGCCCTGCGCTGGGCCCGACGCCCGGGTTGTCTCTGCCTCGTCACTTGGGCCCTCTCGGGTTTTGCCATGTGCTCCGCGGCTGGTTGTTGCGTTCCTCCCTTGCCCCTCCCGGCGGCTCCGAATCGTGGCGGCTGAACACATCGCGATGGCGCACTTGATGTTCCATTGGGGCCCTGCTGGCTACACGGAGTCGTGGCTCTTGCCTGCTGCGCAGTGAGGACGTGAGCTGTCCGGTGCCCGGTGGGCCCACCATCATCAGTGCTCCTGACCAGATTGGCTAAGGATTAGCCGGACGCTCCATCGCACCATCGCCTCCCTTGCGCTCCACACGTCTGGCGGTTGTGAGAATGGGTCGCAAGGACCCCAAACAGAAAACGCTGCAATTCGAGAAACTGTCTGAGCAGCCCACGGATAACCCTCCTGACATGCCGGACCCGGCTGGTGGGGCGACCGGCGGCTCGACGACCCAGGCTCCGGCCCCGGACTGGCTACAGGAGATGCGTGCCGGCTTCAGGGCCCTGGATGGTCGCTTTGACGCCCTCAATAAGACGCTGGAAACTATGGGGGCCAAAATCCAGGCCCATGACAAGCGTTTGGGAGAGGCTGAGGCCCGGATCTCGGCAGTGGAGGATAAATCGGTACAGGAGATCAAAAGGGTGGACAGATTGGAGCGCATACTGAAGGAAGTGGCCAGCAAAAACGAAGATTTGGAATCGCGCAGTCGGCGAAACAATGTACGGATTATTGGGGTTCCGGAGTCCACGGCCACGGGCCGGCTGGATGTTTTCGTGGAACAACTGCTGGCTGATATCTTTGGGAGAGACTCCTTCACTCCTGGCTTCGTGGTGGAGCGTGCCCACCGCTCCCTGGGGCCGAGGCCTAACCCGGGGCTCCCGCCTCGCCCCCTGATTGCCCGCATTATGAACTTCCGAGACCGTGACACGGCCTTGCGGCTTGCCAGAGAGAAGGGCGAGATTACTTGGCAAGGTGCAAGACTCTCATTCTACCCAGACTTCACTGCCATGGTCCAGGAGGCCAGGCGTAAGTATGCGGGGGTGAAGGCGGCGCTCCGGAACCTGGGCCTTAAATATGGCATGCTCTATCCGGCCCGGCTCCGGGTCAAGGTTGATGGCCGAGCACGGCTATTTGACAATCCCGCTGCGGTGCAGGAGTTTTGCCGTACCTACAAGCCGCGCAGGGGCCCGCCGGGGGGAGATGAGGGTGGACGGTCTCCCCCTGGTAGTGGGTCTGCGGGCAGCCAGGACCTGTTCTCATCCTCCGGTGTCGGCTGAGACTGCGCCCGTTACTGAACTTTGCACTGTTTTAACTTTGGTTATTTGAGGACGTATTAACATTTGGAGTACATAGGTGCTACAGCGCTGGGTTGATTGCGGATCGTTGTCACCCCCCTTTGGTTGAAACCGCTGGGATCGTTTTCTGTTACGATGCTCTACTTTTTGTTGTTTAGTTACACTGGGTATTCCTGCCTAGAGCTATGTTCTTCTTTTTTTCCAGAATTGGGATTGCCTCACGTTTGCGTGGTTTGGCTGGGCGGGGGGAGGGGGGTTGGGGTAAGCAATTTTGATTCTACTACTACGGCTAGGTGTGAACGAACTTTATTGATGCACAGTGACATTCCGATTTTGCTGCTCCCATCACTTGCTGACTGGCATCAATGGCCCACATAGGTTTGAATGAAGCTCCTCTCAATCTATCGTTAATGACTTGGAATGTCCAGGGCCTGAACAACCGGAGTAAATGCAAACAGGTACTGCATTACTTAAATCGGCATCAGGTGGACATTGCTTTTCTCCAAGAGACTCATCTGCATGGCCCCGTGCCCTCCCGCTTTGCGGCTTCCTGGGGCGCTCACCGATACTTCGCTAATTATAGTAATTACGCCAGAGGCACTGCAGTGCTGATCCATAAGAGAGTCCCGTTTCAATGCCAAACGTTTCTGGGGGACAGGGAGGGGCGCTACTGTATTGTACAGGGGGTCTTGATGGGCCATGTTGTTACTCTTGTCTGTGTGTATGCCCCCAACACTGATTCCCCGGATTTTTTCAATGCGCTTGCGGCCCAACTGGTAACCCTGACACCGGCTGGCGTTTTGCTGGGCGGCGACCTAAACATGTTGCTGGATATGGGGCTGGATAGCACCTCTGGGGCCACAGACTCTAAGCCTAGGGCAAGGCGCGCATTCCAGGACCTTTGCCGTCGATTCTTGTTGACGTATATATGGCGCAGGCGACACCCAAACACTACTGACTACACACACTTTTCAGGGCAGCACAACACTTGGACCAGAATTGACTACTGGCTCCTCTCCCCGGGCCTGTCCCCTTGGTTCCGCGCATTGAGGACGTTCCCGAGAACGTACTCGGACCACTCTCCAGTCCTGCTTGGCTTAGACGTTCCTCGACCTGAGGGGTTTGAGCGGCAGTGGCGCTTCCCTGGGAGGGCGCTGCTGGATGACCGTTTTGTGCACGAGGTTTCCGAGGCGATAGAGGACTACTTCACCATAAATACTGGCTCGGTGGACTCGTGGGCAGTGCTCTGGGATGGGTTCAAGGCATACATCAGAGGGGTCTGCATTGCCAAGCACGCGGGGGTCCTGAAAGTATTGCGCGCCACAATAACACAACTGGAGACACAGCTAGACGCGCTAGACACTGAGGCGCAGCAGGCACCCGCGGACGAGGTATTTACCAGGCGCTTACGACTGTTATCTGACTTCCGGGAGGCCGCAGACAGGGAGATCCTGTATCTGGGGAAATACCAGGTTGCGCGTAGGTATGGAGAGGGGGACAGACCGGGGCGCACGCTAGCGCAGGCCTTGCGACCACCATACAGCAAGTCCCTGATCGCCGAGGTGCGGGGCACGGACGGGGAGCTCCGCACAACGCCCGCTGAGATCCGGGACGAGTTCCTGGCCTACTACACAGATCTATACACCACCAAGTTGGGTGACTCCGCGGCCGCGCGTGCGGCCTATTTATCGGAAATCGCTCTTGTGTTCCTGGATAAGGGCATGCAGGAGTTCATGGCGGAGCCTATAACGGTTGCGGAGGTGCGGGGGGCGATCAAAGTGCTCCGGGGCTCTTCTGCCCCGGGCCTTGATGGCTTCTCCGCTGACTTCTACAAGGCCTTTTCGGATCTGCTGGCGCCCAAGCTAATAGAGGTGTATGCGGAGGCCTTGGAACGTGGCTCCCTCCCGTCAACTCTTAGTGAGGCGGTCATTGTGCTGCTCCCGAAGCCGAATAAGGACCCTACATTGTGTGGGTCGTACAGGCCCCTCTCCCTCTTAAACACTGACTATAAGATCTTGGCCAAAATAGTGGCCAACAGGCTTTCCCAGCTGATGGAATTCATTATATCGCCCGCACAGTCCGGCTTTGTCCCCCGCCGCTCTACGTCGCTTAATTTGCGAACGCTCTTCACGGTTCTGCACAGAATTAACCCGACCACTCCGGCTGCAGCGATCCTCCTAGACACCGAAAAAGCGTTCGATTCTTTGGAGTGGCCTTTCTTTCTTTCCGTCATGGAGCGCATGGGCATGCCCATGAACTTCCTGGCGACCGTCAGACTCCTTTATAGTCGCCCTACGGCCCGTTTGCGTCTCAACGGCACGCTATCTCGCCCATTCTCACTCACGCGCGGTACGCGGCAGGGTTGCCCGCTTTCACCGCTCTTGTTCATTTTGGCTATGGACCCCCTGATTCGGCATTTCCAAGAGCGGCACCTCCACAGGGGTCTCCAGTTTCGGACGGGCCCATTGCTGGCCTCTCTTTATGCCGATGACACAATCCTGTATGTCAGGGAGCCGCGGGCCAACCTGGCCCCCTTGATACATGAGATCCTTCGTTTCGGTAGCCATTCGGGCCTGGGCATAAACTGGCATAAGTCCATCATCTTCCCACTGACTATCGGCACCTCCCCATGGCAATGTGAGTTCCCTCTTGAGTGGTGCTCAGACTCGGTGCGATACTTGGGCATACAAATACATTTGAACACGGACGAAATCATCCGCCTCAACTATGGCCGCGCGATTGCGCGGCTGGAGACTCAGGTGGATGGGTGGTTGCGGCTCCCGCTCTCTATGTCCGCCAGGATAGCTATTCTTAAAATGATAGTGCTCCCCAAATTCTTGTATCTTTTCAATAACATCCCTATCCCTCTGACCCGGGCCTTCTTCTCCACACTGCGGTCCCTCATGATTAGGCTGGTCTGGGGCGGGAAACACCCCCGAATCCGCTGGGCGACCCTCACACTCCCGCAAGATCGTGGCGGCCTTGGAGTGCCGGATTTATATTTATACTATCTAGTCGCTCAGTGTGCACATGCCTATGCCTGGTATCACCCTGATGCTCGGATCCCATTCCTTCGCCCAGAGGCGGACTTTGTCCTCCCGGGTCGCCTGTCGACGGTGTTGCCCAAAGGTGTCCCCAGGGACCCAAAGGACATTCAAACCATGTCTACCACCAGCTGGGCATGGAACAGGCTCTCGCGCTATTTGGCTCAGCCTCTGCTGTACTCGTCTTCCCTCCCGATACCCAACCCTGGGCTGTTACCTGGCACGGATGAAGCACTGGTGCGACGAACGTTGACGAAATTTGACCTCACCAGGATCGGGGACTTGTACCCGGGTGGGCACATTTTCTCTGCGTCAGAGGACGCGCGATTAAGTGACGCTACATTCATGGACCGGTTCGTTCTTCGCCGGCTCTATTGCGCCGCCCGGGCGGAGATTCAGGGATTCCCCCTCGAGCCGGCCTCCCTTGAACCTCTCACCATCCTGATTGACGCCGATACGGGGGCACATATTGTTTCCAAGCTGTACAGGGCGTGCGCGGCGCGGGTCCCCTGTGCGGATGATCGTGCGCAGGAGGAGTGGGGGACAGACCTGGGTAGGCCTATCACGGACGAACAATGGACGGCATGTTGCAAGGTCACCGACACAGTGTCATTGAATAGCCGTCACAAACTCCTACATTATAAATTCCTACGCCGTTGGTATATGACCCCGGTTAGACTCCATGCCATTGATCCCGCGTGGCCGCACGCCTGCTGGAAATGCGCTGCACCACATGCCGATTTTGCACACATGGCCTGGACGTGTCCGAGACTGCAGACGTTCTGGGCTCAGGTTCACAAGATCCTAGAAGAGATGCTAGGGCTTACACTCATTCCCACTCCTGAGGTCGCACTGTTGGGTTATACGGTCAATTTCCCAAAGAATGTCCGTAAACTGGCCTCTCTAGGGCTTCTTCTGGCCAAGCAGGAGATAGCAAAGCACTGGGGGAGGAAGACAGCTCCCACGTCCAAGACATGGCTTACAGCCATGGCTTTCTGCAGCACGAATAGCGAGCTCTACTCTAGTCTCCTCCCAACGATAGCGCGTCCTAGGGACATCTGGGGCCCTTATAAAACATACATTGCAGGTTTGCCTGGCTCGACCCCGCCATCCCCGAATCCCGGAATAGCTCCCACTGGAGTGGGGTAGGTCGTACCAACCCACTATTACGTAGATGCATGGGTCCTGCTGGGGTGTCGACGCGGGGATATTAAGCTCCTGGGGTCGAGTACTGTACACCGAGTGGCGTTTTCCCATGTTAGAAATGAGGGCAGGGGAGGGGGACGTCTTTAGTACCCTGGAGACAGCTCACGGGTCAGGGATCCCCCTGGTTCAGGTTCGGGCAGGTGTTGATGATGGATTGGTAGATGGGGTCTTGTTGTCGGTTGCATTCATGATGTGGTATTGTTTATTTCAGGACCGGAAATGTCACAATGCTGCTACTGATTGGTCATTTGTGTATCGCACAGCCGCAAAATCTGTATTATTTGATTTGTCTAATTTCAATAAAAACTTTAAAAAAAAAATATATATATATTAATTGAAAATTTAAAATGTAATTGATTTTTTAATGTAATTTATGCAATACTTATTTATTTATGAATATTTTAGTTGCGGGCTGCCTGCTGGGTTTGTAGACGCTTAGGATGGGAAGTTAATTAAGTACTAAATAATACATTCATTATTGTTAAATATTTCATTGAATTTTAATTTTGTAAAATATGGAATGCTGATTTATTTTACTTATATTTTAGTTGCAGGATGCTAGGTTTGTAGGGGTCTAGGGTGTGAAGTTAATTGAGCATTAATTAACTAACAATTAGTTTTCAATTGATAATTAATTTCTTAATTGATTTTAAATATGTAAATGATGGAATACATATTCTTTTTAGTTATATTTTAGTTGCGGGTTGCTATAGTAGTATAGGGAGGGAAGTTAATTAATTATTAATTGAATAACAATTATTTTATTGTATAGTAATCATGTAAATTGATTCATTGTTTTTAGTTTTTTTAATATATAAATATATATATATATATATATATATATATATATATATATATATATCATGTTAATTAATAATTTCTATATTAAGAGCTTAATATTTTTTCTACATTCTTGGATTACTCATACATGTAATGTGTTTGAAGTAAAGTACTTTCCATACTCTTGCTTAGGCTGCAGTAGGATTACTAAAATGAACCTTTTCGCACTTCAACACTTTCCCGACTGTAGTAAACTTAACCCCGCTGAAGTTCAAGGCTTTCCCTACTGTTGTACAGACCAGAGTGGGACTACTACATTTTACTCCGCTGAAGTTCAACGCCTTCCCAACTGTTTCCCTGCTTTTGCACAGACTGGAGCGGAAATACTAAAATGTACCCCTCTGAAGTCCAACACTTTACCTATTGTTGTACTGTTTAGAGGGGGAATAGTAGATTTAACCCCTCCAAAATTCAACGCTTTCCCAACTGCTGCCATGTCTGGAGTGCAAATAGTTAATTTGACCCCTCCGAAGTACAACACTTTCCCTACTGTTGCATAAACTAGAGTGGAAATAGCATATTTAATAGTTTTCATAAAATTGGTTAAATATATTTTATAGCATTTTTTTTTATATTTTATACTTTTTGTTTTCATTTTAATGTTTAGAGTAGTTTTAGTAAATGCAAAGATAGTGAGGATCTGAAAGAGCTCGTCCTTCTCCCCTGAACAATCTATATCACCAACAAGAAAGGGCTCGAGAAAGTCAACTGCATCCAAAAGCAAACGTGTGGAGAAAACCACTAGGTTTTTAAAAAGATTCCTCACCCACCAACCTAGTTGGTGGCATGCTTCATCATTGGGTTTCCACCAAGGGTGCAAAGTGCATCCTAGGGGTGCTTCGACGCCGGATTACAGTGGAGCAGGTCATTTGTAGGGTAACAATGAGGGAATTGTGAGAAAGTTTGAGATCAAAGACCTCAAGTTGTGAGTATTAATATATTTTTGGATATAGGCTAAAATGAAAGCAGGACAACAACTCTGTAGTGATTTAAAGATGCAGTTTCCTCAACAGGGGGGTGATGCGGCAATTCCGGGGTTGTTGGTAAAAGAGCCTGGCTGCCTGATTTTGTACTAATTGGAGTCTGCGATTCAGGCCCTTAGGGTGGCCCAAGTATAGCGAGTTAGCAAAGTCTAACCGTGAGATGACCAATGCAATGATAACCTGAGTGAGAGCCTCAAAGGAGTGGAGTTTGCCAATCTTTTTGATTTTGCGGAGTTGTAGGAAGCAAGATGAGATTACAGCCCCTCATTGGGGTTTCATAGACAACTTTACATTGATCGGTACTTCAAGGCTCTTAACTGAATTCTTGGGCTGAGTATGGGAGTCTATTGTGAAAGGCCAAAACATGGAATTCCACAAGTCCTGTTTGCTTCTAGAAATGACAATCTCAGTCTTATCAGAATTCAGTTTGACATGGGTAATATTCATCCAATCACGGATAAATAACATCATAATTTGGAAAGATGTTTTGGATTCCGATGAGTTGTCTATGGTACAAAACAATTGCATGTTATTCTGGTAATTGTAGACTTTATTCAGGGAGGGACTAACAGACATATGTATAAATTAAAGAGGTAGGGGGACAATTAGGATCCCTGAGGTACTCCGAAGGTTAACCTAACCTTGGGAGAGCAAACGGAAGAAAGCCTAACTAACTGAGACCGGTCCTTCAGGAATGAAATAATCCACTCCCGGGCAGTACAATGGAGGCCCGTGGCCTCAACACAGTCCACCAGAATCTCATGGTCAACCGTGTCAAGGCCTCCAAGAGATCAAGAAGTACCAGTTCCTGGGTGGTATCCCTGTTGGAGACCTTGCTGGGGTCATCCGCCGTTGACAGAATTATCACCTCAGTAGAGTGGGCTGACCGAAAACCAGCTTGATGGGGTTCAAGAAAGTTAGCTTCCTCCATAAAAGAACATATACACCCAGCTATGTGGGCCTCAAGTGCCTTTGCCAGGTAAGGGAGCAGAGATATGGGGCAGTAGTTTAAGATAGATGGATCATTGCCGAATTTCTTTAGCAGTGGAACTACTATCGCCTCCTTAAAAGAGCTTAGAACCAAGCCACAACTCAAGGACTGATCAAGATAGGATAAAGCTATATCAGGAAAATGAGAGAAGACAGTTTTTAGGACCTTAGAGGGACAGGATCACTGGGAGAGCCCAATTTCACTTTGGTCCATGAGACACGCCTTGCTAATGGCGGGCAGCTCAGACATTGTGACTGAGTTGCTGTCTTCCATAGATGTTGCCGGATAAGAGTGACTAGAAGGAAAACTGGCTTTAATTTTTGTAATCTAGTCAATAAAAAACTGAATTGAGGGCCTCACATAGTTTTTTCTGAGTGGGTGTAATCGTAGCAATCACTCTGTCGGGATTTGACAGTTCGGCCATAATTCTAAATATTTCCTTAGACTTGTTGGTCGATTTTTTTAATTTTGTCTCAGAAGAAGGCTGATTGTATAAGGAGTCTTTTGTATAGTTTAAGAAGTGACAGATAGGCTTTTTTTTGTCTGAGGAATAATTTTACCACCAATTACGTTTGGCTCGACGCAGTTCAAGTTTTGCTGATTTTAAGTCTTCTGAAAACCATTTTGATGTGTTGGGGCACCTAGGTGGTTTAGCTTTCTGAAGAGGAGCGTACAAGTCACAAGCTTCAGTCAGCCATTTTACGATTCCTTCCTCATGTCTGTATAAGCTAAAATTTGTGTCAGGCAAGGAGGTTGACAGTAAGCTACAGAAGGAATCGATATTGGCTCAGCCCCAATTTCTAGAGAAACTACCAGCTCCAGGTTGAGGTTTAGGAAGGGCCACATCAGTGAGTGAAAATGTAATTAAAAGTGGTCCAACCATGCACAGGGCAGTACACATATAGATGATACTGATAGGTTAGCAGTCCATACCTGATCCAGTGTGTGGTCTTTATTATGAGTTGGTGAGAACACATGTTGGGTGAAACTCAAGCTACTATGCAGTTCTGTAAAATCCGAGGATGATTGGCTGCCAATATCCTAATTTGCCCGGTACTTGAAGTTTTCTATTATCAAGCTCAGAATCTAATAAGTAAAATATTTCAATTTGATGTTTAATCATGGACCTAGTGTTAAGGTAGAAGAACACCCAGTAGGTTCAATAACGGGGGGAGTGATTGGCTCCACCAGTTCACTGGCAGAGCTGTATTTATTCAGTAGCCTCAAGTTGGAAAGGAGTGATATTGTGGAGAGGTCTAACTGGTGGCCCGTTGAGTGTAATAATCTAAGCTCATTAAAAGTGTAAATAAGATTTTGGGCATGATAGCTAGCCCCTAGCCTTGGCCAGCCGTGGACGGGAGCAGATGGGCTTGCCTTTGGCACGCCTTCGATGCATCCTGGTAAAATATTTTATTTTCTGATTTAGCCTTTTAAGTCCAAACGTTTCAGGTTTTCTGGAGAAGCTCCTCTGGGCCCCTATTAAGGCTTCCTAGAGACTATGGGGCAGTATTTCGAGGACAGGACTCACTCCAGCAGAAGCCAGCAGCAAAGTCCAACCCAATCAACTTGTTCCTGGTCAGCAGAGCACTCCAAGGAAAAGGCCTCTTACAGCTTGTTGTGCCACTGTAAGCACACAAGAGGTCAGACAACTGACCCATGGAGTCCACTTCCTTGTCCTGGGTACAAGGGTGAATAGGTCCTTTAGACGGCAGGCGCAGTCCTCTTCTTTTCTTTTGTAGGCACCACATTTATGCCCGGCACCAGCTAGTGGGTGGGGGTGACACTTGGGCACCCCCTAACAATGAAGTAAATGTTTCTAGGGGCATTCCCATGGCCTAGCTGACAAGAGAAACCTGATTACAGAAAGCTTGTAGGAGAAGGATGACTATTCTCAAAGATGTGAGAACTCAAAAGCAAATAGATGCTATCTGATTCACTTTAGGTAGCAGAATGAAGGCAAGATCAATGAAGCACTCTAAGGTCCGAGCAGCAACCATGGGAATTGGAGATTTGCTCAAATATTTATCCGACTAAATAGAAGAGTGGCCAGAAAATAGTAAGAGCTTAGTTTCAGAGTAGTTTCACCATCCAAGCATTTCGAGATGGTATGCATTTATGGAAATGCTTTCTTATATCTGCTACATGACTGTCCCTATTATGAATAAAATGAGTGTCATTAGTACATGAGTGTCAATGTAAACCAACAACCTGAATAGTGGGTAGTCAGAAACCTAACACAAATTCAACATACACTAAAAGATATTATTGATCTTTGTATTGAATAAATCTGCAAATTGCACATAGATACAGTATAGTTACAGTTGTTACAATAATATGTTGATGTGCACTATCAAAGTGAGCACTGAAGTTGCCAACACGTGTTTCGCGGAATATAAAGCCAGTTCTTGAGGGCAAAAGAGACTTTGTGGAAAAAGATGTAAATTATGAAAACATGTATGTTACAAAAGGAGAGTATACACTCTTATCAAACGTCTAACCTCTCAAAGATTATAATGAGCCTCCAAAAACGCATACAAACTAAGACTTGTGAGAAAGCCACATCAAACAAAATGTCAAGGTCCACCGTGGATATTTTCCAATGCATGTTATTAAAGAATTAATTGCTAACGTTTCCCAATCCGTTTATAATCGCTCTTAAAGGTTTAGGATTCGTATAAACACCTCAGTCTATTTCCAAAATGTCAAGCTGTATGATTTCTCTCTCACAGCGTTCCAACATCAAACCCCTTCTCCAAACAGTGCACAAGTAGTGTGTGGGCAGTAGAGGTGTGTAACCCACACTCTGATGTAGCATCCTATTTCGACCATGCATCTCAGTACAGCTGTGATGGTGGCAGACAGCAAGCCGCCCCTACGGCCATTCATTGAAGCTTCACAGCATTGACTATAGTAAGGCAAGGTGAGTGGATGTGAGCATATATGACAGAGGAGGGTGGCTAGAAGAAGGTTAAAAGAGGAGGCAAATCATTACTAGGTGAACGCAACACTGAACATCCTGTTAGTGAGTTGAGGCCTGAAGTGGTGGAGTGTAAAGAACCCATCTCCCAATATAAGGGTGTCCAATGCTGAACTTTCAACTTTCCCATGTGCCTTCATTCACTAATGCTAAGGACTACCATCCCTTGTTCCTTATGCTCAGCATCATACAATCTTTGTATGGATTCAAGACCATTCCCTCAAATGTCTAGAAGCCACCAAAGGCATGAGTTATAGAACCTGCTACTAAGCACTACGTGGACTTAAAGCTGTTTGAGTAATCTAGTGCCTAAAATGGTGAGAGAGGTGGGTAAATATCTGAGGCCGATGTTGCTGATAGGCTGCAGCATGACCTTCAGTAAAGTGCCAGGCTTAAGAAAGTGTTTGGCCTGTTAGTTGTCTCTTTCAAGTTTCCCAAATCCACAGCTTTATTGTTTTATTCATTCATCAACTTGGTTGATTTGGGGTTTATAAAACACTGCCTGTCAAAAGCTTGCCTCTTCATAATACTTCGGCAACAGTGTAGGTGTCCATGAGTATAACTCAAGTTTACAGCATTCAGGCAATTTGGTTGTGCTACTGCCAGAGTCTGAGGAGTGTCTTGTGAATTCTAGCAGCTGGGCTAAAAGCATCTGACCGGCCAAGGAGCAGTAAGAGGTGGTCGTTTTGGTGGTTGTTGTTTGAGAACTTTTACTCATACCCCTATGTGTCCAGGTGGTAGACTAAGTGTAACATCTGCATATCTTCAAAGCTGTAGAGTTCCAAGCAGGGAGCATTCCAGAGGGCAGATGAATGTTTATCTAGAGATGTGCTTTTGAGTCTGGGGATGAATGACTGATACATTTAACGTGGTGGGTCTCAGAAGACTGGTAGGTTCACAGGGCTGCAATAACTTCGGCAACTTTTGGGGTGTCAAGGTAAAGCCTTGTGGACTATGCAAAGTGCTTGTGTTTGATCCTTGTTTGGTTGATAATCATTGGGGTCATTTGAGGGGATCCTGAATCAGACCTCCAGGCTTATACTTGGCTTAATATACAATTACCTCATATGACTCCACATTTGGTCTCCTTGAATTCCCCCTTCCCAAACACATGCTTCAGCCAACTTTACTGCACTCAGTCCATTTTCTCTGAGGTCTTCTTGATTACCTAGCATTCATTCTTCTCAACAGATTCTATGGTCTCTTTGATGAAAACTGAGAAAGACCAAAGAAGACCTCTCATAAGCTTACAAATCTAGATTGAGATTCTGACCTTACCATAGAATGTAGATTCAATTTGCAAAATGTGTTTTGAACTTGCAAAGTAGCAATATTTGTACTGAATTAACACACATTATAAATAGGTCAACCGGTTTTATGGTATTTATATTTTTGTCATTTCCATCTGTATTTATCCATATTTATTTTTTGGTAATTTTACCAGTATTTATCCATATTTATTTTAGGTTTTGTGAAAAAAATAAGCTGAAATGTGTATATTTCTGCATTTATTTAACCAATTAATGTGCACTCGTGCCTCAACGCCTGACAGGTTTCAATTATATATATACACTCAGATGGTAAAATATGCACTTGTAAGAAAATATGTAAATCTTTGAATCAAGGTTGTGCAAATCTGCTGCTGTTTAAGGCTCTTTACTAAAATCCCTATTTTTTTTAATCCCCTTGCTTGTCATTCTGCACAGCTGTTGACCTGGCAGTCATGATTGACAGCATTTAGAATCACTCAAAAACAACCCATATTTCAGTTTTTATCCACATTTAAAAATAAATACAGACAGGAAAATACATGGTTTTCTGTCTGTATTTATCTGTTAAAATCAGTAAAAAACGGAAAACAGGGAGCCCTAATTATAAGGTGTAGGGAAGCTGAAATACAGCTCATGATTTAGTTTTTGCTTTGGGAGCTCTAGCATTATCCTTGAGATAAGAATGGAATGTTTGCCTTTCCTTTTCGCCTTGAAAGAAAGAAGCTTCTTATAATTTACAGCCTGTAACTTGCTTCTATCAGTATTCAGTTGCTTAAACAAAGTCTCATTCATTTCATAGCTAGAGTAACTGCAAAGCATATATTTTCTTCTCATTATCATACAATGTAGTTACTGTTTCTGGCCTAAATAATAAGTTCTTGTTGGATTAAATGCTATTCTGTTTAGTTGAAGAATGTTTCTTGAGCAGGAAGTTAGGAGATGAAGACATTTAGAGTAAAATTCAAATGTGTTACAAGAACTCGCCTGATTGATGATGTAAGCAGAGACGAAGACCAATGTCACATGTTTTGAAACATTTTGCTGAACTATATACTCATTCCTAGCTGAAGTGGGGGAGCTCTTTTTTAGCAGGATTTTTGCAGACAAAGGAGATGGTGTGGACAGACTCTGAGAGAGAGCAGACTGGCTCAGATGGAGATGGACCTGAACGAGAGGAGAGAGAATCAGCTGTAAGGTGATGAGAGCTGATTTAGATGCAAGCTTTTTTGTTAAAAACCCCATGCTTTATGCTTTGACTAACTGGCTTTGCCAAGGCTTATTTGCTCTATGCTTTATTTATCTTTATGGGAGATTTTGCATTTATTAATGATTGATTTAGCTTCATGCTTAGCTGACTCTTGCTTATATTTCTTGAACTCTTCATGAGTTCTGACTGACATCATTTATGCCTCATTCTTTTCTTAGAATAGGGATTCTTTCCTTTATGGAACGACCTGTATGCAATTTATGAAATGCTCTGTATTGATTTTATTTTTTTCTATTATCAATTATGTAACCTGATTGATATCTGACTAATGAATGATGAGTCAGAGAAACTTCACTATTGATGGGAAAATAAATCCCTTTTAAAACTACTCACAACTCTAATAATTGACCAAAATATTTATTTGCATTTGAAATGCTCATGCTTATGTAGGTGTCCTGTTGGTCATAACACGGTGGAAAAGATCCATCTCCTTGAGCGGAAACAAGGGTAATGGTGCTTTTGAGAGGAGAGATTACCGTGAGATTTCCTCTCCAAAAGTGCCATAAGTAGATCACTTTGCTTCTTTCCCCAGCTGTACCCTGTAATCACTTTATTTTATCTCTCCCACTGTAACACAATTAAGAAATATATGTCCTCTCACAGAATCGCATAACAATATTTTGCACCAAAGAGACAAACTCACAATGCTTCCCCACTTTCCTTTGTAATCTTATATTCTTCCCTGAGGGGCTGTTTCCTAACTTTTCTTGGCCCACCCTGCTAGAAACTTTTGTAAAGACACACATATCCTCTTGGAAGGCCATAATAGGTGTCATGCCCAATCCGGTGAGTCCCAAAAACCAACATTCCTGTCTCCCATGTACCTGAAGGATGTTATAATGCATTGAAAATAGCCATTTTTACAGGATTTTTAAAACAAAATATTATTTTTCCGTTCTGCATATAAACAAATACCTAAATGGAACAACTGAGTCAAAAGGTCCCACATCATCCATACTTCAAGATCCTTAAATGTCAATGCTGGAGTATGGTCCCTACCCCACCATCTAGGACAATGATCATACAATCCCTCCCTGGCAATCCACACAATGCACATTCTTTCTTTTATCTGTGTATATACAATTTTTCCTTATATTCTCTGTCATTTGCCTCCGACGAATGGGACCCTATCCAGTACTTCAACCCCCAGGTACCATTGTCTGAGGTCTGAAACTGCACGCCCATCCATTCCACTCACGTCCCCACCTCTTCAAATGCCAATAATGTGCCTCCCCACACATCTATATCCTCAGTTACCTCATTGCCCCTCTGGGACATCCTAATATGTGTCTCCTCTGCCAACGCCCATTCAACTGTGTCTCTCAAGCGGAGAGACACAGCCTGGCCTCCAGTTCACAACCAGCCAATGACTATAGGCCGTTTCACTAATAGCAATTCCAGGTAGAGAAATATATATTGCATCTTCCTGTTTTTTGGTTTATCTATGATGTCCAACAGGCACTGCTGAGGGGAGAGAGCCAGAACAATCCCCATGGCTCCAGGTAGTCGAGTTACCACCTCCACTCCAATAGGCCAATATCCTATCACAGTGCCATGTTAGGTGCACACAAGCAGATCCCCCATCCGCATTGCAGGCAAGCCACTGACAGACCTGAGTAAATTTTACTCAACTTAATCAGGATAAGTATGATGCATGTAATTAAAATGAAATTGTGTGAATCTTGCATTAATGGAAACCTCCTTTACTAAGGCACGTCTTCTTCTAGTCTCCCTATGTGAGCTGCTCACCTAAGTCATCACTCCACACCATTCTAGCTATCAGCTACTTGTTAATTCTGGCAGTCTTCAGGGCACTATACATCCATGACACTACGTGCCTGCCTTCTCCCATACGAGGTATCCCCTGAAGGGTATTGGTTCAGGGGGAGGGGGTGCATTTGAAAACTCAGTTCAGATCTCCCTGGTGGTCCTCACAAATTTTGAGTACTACAAACATTGATCCACCCCCACCGAGAAAGTCGCCAGTGCCTCCTGGAATGAGACAGTTTGTTATACGTGGTACTGCATATATGGGATTGTGAGGAGGAGCCTGCCTTTACCCCCGTCATAACCTACACACCTGACTCGCTATCCGGGTTTTTACCTTTAGTTGTGGGAGGACCGGGAAAACAGGGGTTAATTGACCCGGACTCCTCTTGCGTGCAGGAACAGGACCACCCCTGGGAGAGCCAACACCAATAGACAGGAGAGCCGGGAGATCGAGGGTCGGAGCAACCTCCTCAAAAAGGGATGCTGAGAGAGGCAAAACCGAATACAGACCCGAAGGAGGACGTGACTCAATCCCCACCAAGATGCGAAGAAGATGGAACCAGAAACAGCGCCATCCACGAGGGGGAAGCGGAGGACGCGATCATGAAGCCGGAGAACTAGTCAAATGACTGGTGGACATCCCCGGAGGACGCCTTCACGCCGCCGCAACTCCGGAGAGTTGCTGCCCCTGCAGTATGTTATCCGGGGCCAGGGAGGGAGTGAAGGGAGGGGGAGGGTCAGGTTGGTTGCGGGCACGAGGGTTGTCAGGGACACTTAGTTTTGTTTTGGGGCATTGTGCACACAAACCACTGTTACTTACTTTTGGTTATGTGTGTTAAGCCTCTGAATCTTCTGAACTCCAGGTCGCTGAGACCTGGCGTAAAGCACAAGCAGTTTCCTTTTGCATGCCCACTGTTTTTTGAGGAGATAACCTCCCTCTTTGGTTATATAGAGACATACATATTCCTTGACTCCTGAAGCTAAGGAAGAGGAAGAAAAAGGACCAACCTCTTACAGGTCCAGTGCCTTTAGTTGTCTCCAGTCTACACCGCACTAACACTCGCATAGGGCGCACCTATTTCTTCCACACTCCCAGGACTGGTGACGGTACTTCTCTCCCTCTGAGCCCAACATTATACAGGACAGTCGCATTTACCGCCTTCTGTTTCTTCTTTCCTCTCGGTACACTGCCACTCACCTGGAAGAGGCGGGAAGCAAGAAGGACGCCATCCAGGGGGCGGGAAGGAAGGAGGACGCCATCCAGATGGATATACGAAAGACTCTTACCTTGTGATTGGTTCTGTGGCCCTGCTCTGAAATAAACACGCCATCATTGAGCCATGAATAAGGCCCCTGAGATTCTTTTTCCGCCCGTCCCTCTCACAGAGATATAGGTTGCCCAGGAATTGACATCATCCCTCCTGCTGCTATACAATCAACATGTCAATGCTTACGTTTCTGAAAAGCCTCACATCTCATAACCCAAGATCCGTACGGTTAAATGGATGTTATTTCAACATAGACAACAGTGGTTTTGGTCTACCCTGCTAGTTTGTTTGTCATGGTGAAGATCGTGACTGCACTGCACACATAAGGTCAAAACCCATTGACAAACCATGCGACACATTTATAGATTTTGCTCATCATTTTTTTATTATGGAAATGAAGTGTAAATAATGTTTTCTCCTTAGATATTAGCAGTATTAACTACATTTGCAAGCATGTTATTCGCAGTGACACACCAATACATTTTTGACTTTGTTCACCTATGTTTGTACAACTGTCTCCCACGAACAACCATAGTATTTGATTGTCAGCAGCAGGTGGTGATTTTTTAAAGTTTTGAGGAGTAAATACCAATGCTGAATAACACCACACAAGTTAATGACAGCACATAAATTCATCTCTTCTGTAGGTGAAGGCATTTTCTGCAAAATTATGAAGCCTTCTCTTACATGCAGAGTGAACACATTGGTGAGGACCATGTTGAGTTCTGCAAGTAGATGACTTTGTCAGTCAATAATGAGGCAAACCACTCCATTGTTTCTTCGAGGCAGCTATATATTTCAACCTTTCTAAGAATCATCGCCTGTTTGCCTCCATCACAAGCTATTAATAAAATAATTTTAGAGATTTATAGATATCTTCTTTTGGTCACTTCAGAGACACTGAAGAGACAAAATCAGTTTAGGACTTGTAGGATTGTTAGAGTCTGAAGACGTGGATCACAAGGTAGTAAAATACACCTTTAGTTTGCTTGCACTCAGTTGTCAATTGGGACCACAGAGCACTGGCATAACAAAAATTGAGGGGGCCTCCCTCCAAGGTACAAGGAGGAGCCCCCGCCGGGCTCAATCAGGAGCTTTTCAGCCAGAGGGGCTGAGGGGGCCTGTGTTATGTCCCTGCCACAGAGATGCTCCCTTAGGGTAAATAAAGCTGATAAAGCCCACACTTGCATATACGCATGAACAGCATTTTACTCAAACTGTGATAAATCTAGTGAAGTTAGACTGTCATTTCATTCTAAGGTTTGTGGAGTCAAGGAGTAAGTTTAAACCACTATGCACTGTTCACAAACCCTACTGGAACAAAGGCCCTGGATATCTGCAGGAGGAGGAATATCAGTCCCCAGTTGGAAGGGCTCTGCAATCGTCCACCTCAACTGATCTAGCAGTGACCACTGAAATAGCTCAAGTGCAAGGTTTGATTACTAAGGGGTTAATTACCCTTAGAGAAAGTGGCTTATTAGTTGGGGTGGATTGGTGTCCAGCACAAGTAACAATGTTTCTATCCTGTTAGGTGCAGTCAGAGGTTTCAATAATTTAAACCTGAATTCAAGCCCTGGTATCTATGGCTCAGAACAGACAGCCTACACTTAACAAAAATGTATGAAACATTTAGAAGCACCAAAACAATTAAAAAAACTAACACAATAAAAATCCCACCCCATTTTATAACAAGCATTTATAATGCAATAGGTCTCGCATTTGCGAGAGTTTAAGCTATTGCCATTGTAAATGACAATGCCTTTTATTTATCTGTTTTGATAAAAAAGCATTGTTATTTACAATGCCAATAGCTCAAACTCTTGTAAATGCAAGACCTATTTCACCTCAAAGAAGCGTTTGCCATTGTCCCGGGCTGTTTGGAAAGTTAAAGTGCGCATGCCGCACTGATTGTTGCCGGGGAAGCATGTTGTGCCTGCAGTAGGAGAAACTAATTAAAGAAAATAGTGCTTACAGACTAAATAAGACATCCCGTGTAACAACAGAAGGAAAAATGCCAGTCCTCATGGGAGGTTACAAATGAATGCAAGGCGGTACTTAGGAGGGCCTAATAAGCCTATTAATGAATCAGATGCCAGCATTTACAAAGGACAATGACACAAGCCAATGAAAAATATGGGCGGAGCTTCAAGTCCGTACTCGAATACAGCATGCCACGCAGAGCACCGCAGGCGCTACCCAGGCTCGACCTAAAAATAGTGAACACATTAATGATCAAAATTACACCAAAGAGACAAAAAAGCAATAAGGGAAACTGGAGATATCAATTTTTACAGAATTAAATGAAAATAGAGTGGAAAAGCTAAAGGTGTCAATGTTCATGGTAGACCAAGACCTAGGATAGATTTCAGGTCGATTGCAATGTAGTGCGGGTTGGATACACAAAGGTGGTTGGCTCATCTACTACCTGGAAGGAGGGAAGTTTGAAAAAGTTCCTAAGTCCCAATCAGAAAAATGACTGTCATTTTCCAGAGGAAACATTCTTCTCCATGCGAGACAAACCTGATATTTAATCCAATGCTGCCGCAATACTGTGAGTCAGTCCCCTTGATACTCTGAAGCAAATGTTTTTAAGAAGTTCCCAAATTTCTTTGGCACCCCAGCAACCATGGAAGTACACTTATAAGGCCTCCGGGACCTCAGGGGGAGCACCTAGAGACTCTCAATGTGTTAGGTAGAGGTCAACAGCAACGCCTAGCCCACATCCAGTTACCACTGATGAGCTGGGATTCTTTACAGGAATGTACCATGCACAGGGCAGTACACATATAGATGATACTGATAGGTTAGCAGTCCATACCTGATCCAGTGTGTGGTCTTTATTATGAGTTGGTGAGAACACATGTTGTGTGAAATTCAAGCTACTATGCAGTTCTGTAAAATCCGAGGATGATTGGCTGCCAATATCCTAATTTGCCCGGTACTTAAAGTTTTCTATTATCAAGCTCAGAATCTAATAAGTAAAATATTTCAATTTGATGTTTAACCATGGACCTAGTGTTAAGGTAGAAGAACACCCAGTAGGTTCAATAACGGGTTCACTGGCAGAGCTGTATTTATTCAGTAGCCTCAAGTTGGAAAGGAGTGATATTGTGGAGAGGTCTAACTGGTGGCCCGTTGAGTGTAATAATCTAAGCTCATTAGAAGTGTAAATAAGATTTTGGGATAATAGCTAGCCCCTAGCCTGGGCCAGCCGTGGACGGGAGCAGATGGGCTTGCCTTTGGCGCGCCTTCGATGCATCCTGGTAAAATATTTTATTTTCTGACTTAGCCTTTTAAGTCCAAACGTTTCACGTTTTCTGGAGAAGCTCCTCTGGGCCCCTTTTAAGGCTTCCTAGAGACTATGGGGCAGTATTTCGAGGACAGGACTCACTCCAGCAGAAGCCAGCAGCAAAGTCCAACCCAATCAACTTGTTCCTGGTCAGCGGAGCACTCCAAGGAAAAGGCCTCTTACAGCTTGTTGTGCCATGTAAGCACACAAGAGGTCAGACAACTGACCCATGGAGTCCACTTCCTTGTCCTGGGTACAAGGGTGAATAGGTCCTTTAGATGGCAGGCGCAGTCCTCTTCTTTTCTTTTGTAGGCGCCACATTTATGCCCGCCACCAGCTAGTGGATGCGGGTGCCAGTTGGGAACCCCCTAACAATGAAGTAAATGTTTCTGGGGGCATTCCCAAGGCCTAGGTGAGAAGAGAAACCTGATTACAGAAAGCTTGTAGGAGAAAGATGACTATTCTCAAAGATGTGAGAATTCAAAAGCAAATAGATGCTATCTGATTCACTTTAGGGAGCAGAATGAAGGCAAGATCAATGAAGCACTCTAAGGTCCGAGCAGCAGCCATGGGAATTGGAGAATTTGCTCAAATATTTATCCGACTAAATAGAAGAGTGGCCAGAAAATAGTGAGAGCTTAGTTTCAGAGTAGTTTCACCATCCAAGCATTTCTAGATGGTATGCATTTATGGAAATGCTTTCTTATATCTGCTACATGACTGTCCCTATTATGAATAAAATGAGTGTCATTAGTACATGAGTGTCAATGTAAACCAACAACCTGAATAGTGGGTAGTCAGAAACCTAACACAAAATCAACATACACTAAAAGATATTATTGATCTTTGTATTGAATAAATCTGCAAATCGCACATAGATACAGTATAGTTACAGTTGTTACAATAATATGTTGATGTGCACTATCAAAGTGAGCACTGAAGTTGCCAACACGTGTTTCGTGGAATATAAAGCCAGTTCTTGAGGGCAAAAGAGACTTTGTGGAAAAAGATGTAAATTATAAAAACATGTATGTTACAAAAGGAGAGTATACACTCTTATCAAACGTCTAACCTCTCAAAGATTATAATGAGCCTCCAAAAACGCATACAAACTGAGACTTGTGAGAAAGCCACATCAAACAAAATGTCAAGGTCCACCGTGGATATTTTCCAATGCATGTTATTAAAGAATTAACTGCTAACGTTTCCCAATCTGTTTATAATCGGTTTAGGATTCGTATAAACACCTCAGTCTATTTCCAAAATATCAAGCTGTATGATTTCTCTCTCACAGAGTTCCAACATCAAACCTCTTCGCCAAACAGTGCACAAGTAGTGTGTGGGCAGTAGAGGTGTGTAACCCACACTCTGATGTAGCATCCTATTTCGACCATGCATCTCAGTACAGCTGTGATGGTGGCAGACAGCAAGCCGCCCCTACGGCCATTCATTGAAGCTTCACAGCATTGACTATAGTAAGGCAAGGTGAGTGTATGTGAGCATATATGACAGAGGAGGGTGGCTAGAAGAAGGTTAAAACGCAACACTGGACATCCTGTTAATGAGTTGAGGCCTGAAGTGGTGGAGTGTAAAGAACCCATCTCCCAATATAAGGGTGTCCAATGCTGAACTTTCAACTTTCCCATGTGCCTTCATTCACTGATGCTAAGGACTACCATCCATTGTTCCTTATGCTCAGCCTCATACAATCTTTGTATGGATTCAAGACCATTCCCTCAAATGTCTAGAAGCCACCAAAGGCATGAGTTATAGAACCTGCTACTAAGCACTACCTGGACTTAAAGCTGTTTGAGTAATCTAGTGCCTAAAATGGTGAGAGAGGTGGGTAAATATCTGAGGCCGATGTTGCTGATAGGCTGCAGCATGACCTTCAGTAAAGTGCCAGGCTTAAGAAAGTGTTTGGCCTGTTAGTTGTCTCTTTCAAGTTTCCCAAATCCACAGCTTTATTGTTTTATTCATTCATCAACTTGGTTGATTTGGGGTTTATAGAACACTGCCTGTCAAAAGCTTGCCTCTTCAAAATACTTCGGCAACAGTGTAGGTGTCCATGAGTATAACTCAAGCTTACAGCATTCAGGCAATTTGGTTGTGCTACTGCCAGAGTCTGAGGAGTGTCTTGTGAATTCTCGCAGCTGGGCTAAAAGCATCTGACTGGCCAAGGAGCAGTAAGAGGTGGTCGTGTTGGTGGTTGTTGTTTGAGAACTTTTACTCATACCCCTATGTGTCCAGGTGGTAGACTAAGTGTAACATCTGCATATCTTCAAAGCTGTAGAGTTCCAAGCAGGGAGCATTCCAGAGGGCAGATGAATGTTTATCTAGAGATGTGCTTTTTAGTCTGAGGATAAATTACTGGTACATTTAACGTGGTGGGTCTCAGAAGACTGGTAGGTTCACAGGGCTGCAATAACTTCGGCAACTTTTGGGGTGTCAAGGTAGAGCCTTGTGGACTATGCAAAGTGCTTGTGTTTGATCCTTGTTTGGTTGATAATCATTGGGGTCATTTGAGGGGATCCTGAATCAGACCTCCAGGCTTATACTTGGCTTAATATACAATTACCTCATATGACTCCACATTTGGTCTCCTTGAATTCCCCCTTCCCAAACCCATGCTTCAGCCAACTTTACTGCACTCAGTCTATTTTCTCTGAGGTCTTCTTGATTACCTAGCATTCATTCTTCTCAACAGATTCTATGGTCTCTTTGATGAAAACTGAGAAAGACCAAAGAAGACCTCTCATAAGCTTACAAATCTAGATTGAGGTTCTGACCTTACCATAGAATGTAGATTAAATTTGCAAAATGTGTTTTGAACTTGCAAAGTAGCAATATTTTTACTGAATTAACACACATTATAAATAGGTCAACCGGTTTTATGGTATTTATATTTTTGTCATTTCCATCTGTATTTATCCATATTTATTTTTTGGTAATTTTACCAGTATTTATCCATATTTATTTTAGGTTTTGTGAAAAAAATAAGCTGAAATGTGTATATTTCTGCATTTATTTAACCAATTAATGTGCACTCGTGCCTCAACGCCTGACAGGTTTCAATTATATATATATACACTCAGATTGTAAAATATGCACTTGTAAGAAAATATGTAAATCTTTGAATCAAGGTTGTGCAAATCTGCTGCTGTTTAAGGCTCTTTACTAAAATCCCTATTTTTTTTAATCCCCTTGCTTGTCATTCTGCACAGCTGTTGGCCTGGCAGTCATGATTGACAGCATTTAGAATCACTCAAAAACAACCCATATTTCAGTTTTTATCCACATTTAAAAATAAATACAGACAGGAAAATACATGGTTTTCTGTCTGTATTTATCTGTTAAAATCAGTAAAAACGGAAAACAGGGAGCCCTAATTATAAGGTGTAGGGAAGCTGAAATACAGCTCATGATTTAGTTTTTGCTTTGGGAGCTCTAGCATTATCCTTGAGATAAGAATGGAATGTTTGCATTTCCTTTTCGCCTTGAAAGAAAGAAGCTTCTTATAATTTACAGCCTGTAACTTGCTTCTATCAGTATTCAGTTGCTTAAACAAAGTCTCATTCATTTCATAGCTAGAGTAACTGCAAAGCATATATTTTCTTCTCATTATCATACAATGTAGTTACTGTTTCTGGCCTAAATAATAAGTTCTTGTTGGATTAAATGCTATTCTGTTTAGTTGAAGAATGTTTCTTGAGCAGGAAGTTAGGAGATGAAGACATTTAGAGTAAAATTCAAATGTGTTACAAGAACTCGCCTGATTGATGACGTAAGCAGAGACGAAGACCAATGTCACATGTTTTGAAACATTTTGCTGAACTATATACTCATTCCTAGCTGAAGTGGGGGAGCTCTTTTTTAGCAGGATTTTAAGCAGAGAAAGGAGATGGTGTGGACAGACTCTGAGAGAGAGCAGACTGGCTCAGATGGAGATGGACCTGAACGAGAGGAGAGAGAATCAGCTATAAGGTGATGAGAGCTGATTTAGATGCAAGCTTTTTTGTTAAAAACCCCATGCTTTATGCTTTGACTAACTGGCTTTGCCAAGGCTTATTTGCTCTATGCTTTATTTCTCTTTATGGGAGATTTTGCATTTATTAATGATTGATTTAGCTTCATGCTTAGCTGACTCTTGCTTATATTTCTTGAACTCTTCATGAGTTCTGACTGACATCATTTATGCCTCATTCTTTTCTTAGAATAGGGATTCTTTCCTTTATGGAACGACCTGTATGCAATTTATGAAATGCTCTGTATTGATTTTATTTTTTTCTATTATCAATTATGTAACCTGATTGATATCTGACTAATGAATGATGAGTCAGAGAAACTTCACTATTGATGGGAAAATAAATCCCTTTAAAACTACTCACAACTCTAATAATTGACCAAAATATTTATTTGCATTTGATATGCTTATGTAGGTGTCCTGTTGGTCATAACACGGTGGAAAAGATCCATCTCCTTGAGCGGAAACAAGGGTAATGGTGCTTTTGAGAGGAGAGATTACCGTGAGATTTCCTCTCCAAAAGTGCCATAAGTAGATCACTTTGCTTCTTTCCCCAGCTGTACCCTGTAATCACTTTATTTTATCTCTCCCACTGTAACACAATTAAGAAATATATGTCCTCTCACAGAATCACATAACAATATTTTGCACCGAAGAGACAAACTCACAATGCTTCCCCACTTTCCTTTGTAATCTTATATTCTTCCCTGAGGGGCTGTTTACTAACTTTTCTTGGCCCACCCTGCTAGAAACTTTTGTAAAGACACACATATCCTCTTGGCAGGCCATAATAGGTGTCATGCCCAATCCGGTGAGTCCCAAAAACCAACATTCCTGTCTCCCATGTACCTGAAGGATGTTATAATGCATTGAAAATAGCCATTTTTACAGGGTTTTTAAAACAAAATATTATTTTTCCGTTCTGCATATAAACAAATACCTAAATGGAACAACTGAGTCAAAAGGTCCCACATCATCCATACTTCAAGATCCTTAAATGTCAATGCTGGAGTATGGTCCCTACCCCACCATCTAGGACAATGATCATACAATCCCTCCCTGGCAATCCACACAATGCACATTCTTTCTTTTATCTGTGTATATACAATTTTTCCTTATATTCTCTGTCATTTGCCTCCGACGAATGGGACCCTATCCAGTACTTCAACCCCCAGGTACCATTGTCTGAGGTCTGAAACTGCACGCCCATCCATTCCACTCACGTCCCCACCTCTTCAAATGCCAATAATGTGCCTCCCCACACATCTATATCCTCAGTTACCTCATTACCCCTCTGGGACATCCTAATATGTGTCTCCTCTGCCAACGCCCATTCAACTGTGTCTCTCAAGCGGAGAGACACAGCCTGGCCTCCAGTTCACAACCAGCCAATGACTATAGGCCGTTTCACTAATAGCAATTCCAGGTAGAGAAATATATATTGCATCTTCCTGTTTTTTGGTTTATCTATGATGTCCAACAGGCACTTCTGAGGGGAGAGAGCCAGAACAATCCCCATGGCTCCAGGTAGTCGAGTTACCACCTCCACTCCAATAGGCCATTATCCTATCACAGTGCCATGTTAGGTGCAAACAAGCAGATCCCCCATCCGCATTGCAGGCAAGACACTGACAGACCTGAGTAAATTTTACTCAACTTAATCAGGATAAGTATGATGCATGTAATTAAAGTGAATTTGTGTGAATCTTGCATTAATGCAAACCTCCTTTACTAAGGCACGTCTTCTTCTAGTCTCCCTATGTGAGCTGCTCACCTAAGTCATCACTCCACACCATTCTAGCTATCAGCTACTTGTTAATTCTGGCAGTCTTCAGGGCACTATACATCCATGACACTATGTGCCTGCCCTCTCCCATACGAGGTATCCCCTGAAGGGTATTGGTTCAGGGGGAGGGGGTGCATTTGAAAACTCAATTCAGATCTCCCTGGCGGTCCTCACAAATTTTGAGTACTACAAACATTGATCCACCCCCACTGAGAAAGTCGCCAGTGCCTCCTGGAATGAGACAGTTTGTTATACGTGGTACTGCATATATGGGATTGTGAGGAGGAGCCTGCCTTTACCCCCGTCATAACCCACACACCTGACTCGCTATCCGGGTTTTTACCTTTAGTTGTGAGAGGACCGGGAAAACAGGGGTTAATTGACCCGGACTCCTCTTGCGTGCAGGAACAGGACCACCCCTGGGAGAGCCAACACCAATAGACAGGAGAGCCGGGAGATCGAGGGTCGGAGCAACCTCCTCAAAAAGGGAACCCGGAAGATGCTGAGAAAGGCAAAACCGAATACAGACCCGAAGGAGGACATGACTCAATCCCCACCAAGATGCGAAGAAGATGGAACCAGAAACAGCGCCATCCACGAGGGGGAAGCGGAGGACGTGATCATGAAGCCGGAGAACTAGTCAGATGACTGGTGGACATCCCCGGAGGACGCCTTCACGCCGCCGCAACTCCGGAGAGTTGCTGCCCCTGCAGTATGTTATCCGGGGCCAGGGAGGGAGTGAAAGGAGGGGGAGGGTCAGGTTGGTTGCGGGCACGATGGTTGTCAGGGACACTTAGTTTTGTTTTGGGGCACTGTGCACACAAGCCACTGTTACTTTCTTTCGGTTATGTGTGTTAAGCCTCTGAATCTTCTGAACTCCAGGTCGCTGAGACCTGGCGTAAAGCACAAGCTGTTTCCTTTTGCATGCCCACTGTTTTTTGAGGAGATAACCTCCCTCTTTGGTTATATTGAGACATACATATTCCTTGACTCCTGAAGCTAAGGAAGAGGAAGAAAAAGGACAAACCTCTTACAGGTCCAGTGCCTTTAGTTGTCTCCAGTCTACACCGCACTAACACTCACATAGGGCGCACCTATTTCTTCCACACTCCCAGGACTGGTGACGGTACTTCTCTCCCTCTGAGCCCAGCATTATACAGGACAGTCGCATTTACCGCCTTCTGTTTCTTCTTTCCTCTCGGTACCCTGGGGACGTCACACTGCCACTCACCTGGAAGAGGCGGGAAACAAGAAGGACGCCATCCAGGAGGCGGGAAGGAAGGAGGACGCCATCCAGATGGATATACGAAAGACTCTTACCTTGTGATTGGTTCTGTGGCCCTGCTCTGGAATAAACACGCCATCATTGAGCCATGAATAAGGCCCCTGAGATTATTTTTCCGCCCGTCCCTCTCACAGAGATATAGGTTGCCCAGGAATTGACATCATCCCTCCTGCTGCTATACAATCAACATGTCAATGCTTACGTTTCTGAAAAGCCTCACATCTCATAACCCAAGATCCATACGGTTAAATGGATGTTATTTCAACATAGACAACAGTGGTTTTGGTCTACCCTGCTAGTTTGTTTGTCATGGTGAAGATCGTGACTGCACTGCACACATAAGGTCAAAACCCATTGACAAACCATGCGACACATTTATAGATTTTGCTCATCATTTTTTTATTATGGAAATGAAGTGTAAATAATGTTTTCTCCTTAGATATTAGCAGTATTAACTACATTTGCAAGCATGTTATTCGCAGTGACACACCAATACATTATTGACTTTGTTCACCTATGTTTGTACAACTGTCTCCCACGAACAACCATAGTATTTGATTGTCAGCAGCAGGTGGTGATTTTTTAAAGTTTTGAGGAGTAAATACCAATGCTGAATAACACCACACAAGTTAATGACAGCACATAAATTCATCTCTTCTGTAGGTGAAGGCATTTTCTGCAAAATTATGAAGCCTTCTCTTACATGCAGAGTGAACACATTGGTGAGAACCATGTTGAGTTCTGCAAGTAGATGACTTTCTGGCAGTCAATAATGAGGCAAACCACTCCATTGTTTCTTCGAGGCAGCTATATATTTCAACCTTTCTAAGAATCATCGCCTGTTTGCCTCCATCACAAGCTATTAATAAAATAATTTTAGAGATTTATAGATATCTTCTTTTGGTCACTTCAGAGACACTGAAGAGACAAAATCAGTTTAGGACTTGTAGGATTGTTAGAGTCTGAAGAAGTGGATCACAAGGTAGTAAAATACACCTTTAGTTTGCTTGCACTCAGTTGTCAATTGGGACCACAGAGCACTGGCATAACAAAAATTGAGGGGGCCTCCCTACAAGGTACAAGGAGGAGCCCCCGCCGGGCTCAAGCAGGAGCTTTTCAGCCAGTGGGGCTGAGGCGGCCTGTGTTATGTCCCTGACACAGAGATGCTCCCTTAGGGTAAATAAAGCTGATAAAGCCCACACTTGCATATACGCATGAACAGCATTTTACTCAAACTGTGATAATCCTAGTGAAGTTAGACTGTCATTTCATTCTAAGGTTTGTGGAGTCAAGGAGTAAGTTTAAACCACTATGCACTGTTCACAAACCCTACTGGAACAAAGGCCTTGGATATCTGCAGAAGGAGGAACATCAGTCCCCAGTTGGAAGGGCTCTGCAATCGTCCACCTCAACTGATCTAGCAGTGACCACTGAAATAGCTCAAGTGCAAGGTTTGATTACTAAGGGGTTAATTACCCTGAGAGAAAGTGGCTTATTAGTTGGGGTGGATTGGTGTCCAGCACAAGTAACAATGTTTCTATCCTGTTAGGTGCAGTCAGAGGTTTCAATAATTTAAACCTGAATTCAAGCCCTGGTATCTATGGCACAGAGCAGACAGCCTACACTTAACAAAAATGTATGAAACATTTAGAAGCACCAAAACAATTAAAAAAACGAACAGAATAAAAATCCCACCCCATTTTATAACAAGCATTTATAATGCAATAGGTCTCGCATTTGCAAGAGTTTAAGCTATTGCCATTGTAAATGACAATGCCTTTTATTTATCTGTTTTGATAATTAACACATATATAAAAAGAATTGTCATGCCAATGCCAATAGCTCAAACTCTTGTAAATGCGAGACCTATTTCACCTCAAAGAAGCATCTGCCATTGTCCCGGGCTGCTTGGAAAGTTAAAGTGCGCATGCCGCACTGATTGTTGCCGGGGAAGCATGTTGTGCCTGCAGTAGGAGAAACTAATTAAAGAAAATAGTGCTTACAGACTAAATAAGACATCCCGTGTAACAACAGAAGGAAAAATGCCAGTCCTCATGGGAGGTTACAAATGAATGCAAGGCGGTACTAAGGAGGGCCTAATAAGCCTATTAATGAATCAGATGCCAGCATTTACAAAGGACAATGACACAAGCCAATAAAAAATATGGGCGGAGCTTCAAGTCCATACTCGAATACAGCATGCCACGCAGAGCACCGCAGGCGATACCCAGGCTCGACCTAAAAATAGTGAACACATTAATGATCAAAATTACACCAAAAAGACAAAAAAGCAATAAGGGAAACTGGAGATATCAATTTTTACAGAATTAAATGAAAATAGAGTGAAAAAGCTAAAGGTGTCAATGTTCATGGTAGACCAAGACCTAGGATAGATTTCAGGTCGATTGCAATGTAGTGCGGGTTGGATACACAAAGGTGGTTGGCCCATCTACTACCTGGAAGGAGGGAAGTTTGAAAAAGTTCCTAAGTCCCAATCAGAAAAATGACTGTCATTTTCCAGAGGAAACATTCTTCTCCATGCGAGACAAACCTGATATTTAATCCAATGCTGCCGCAATACTGTGAGTCAGTCCCCTTGATGCTCTGAAGCAAATGTTTTTAAGAAGTTCCCAAATTTCTTTGGCACCCAAGCAACCATGGAAGTACACTTATAAGGCCTCCGGGACCTCAGGGGGAGCACCTAGAGACTCTCAATGTGTTAGGTAGAGGTCAACAGCAACGCCTAGCCCACATCCAGTTACCACTGATGAGCTGGGATTATTTACAGGAATGTAATCTTCAACGTTTTAATGTTCCTGGACCTACACAGGGGATCAGTCTTATAAGCCTTAGAGATCTTTCTATTCTTGGATTTCAAGTGGAAGGGGGTCCAAGCTCTTTAGGTCCTTCTCACAGGCTACACATAAGTGCAATAGGTTCAGTCTGCCTGGTATTCTTTTGCAAATCCAGCAGTGTACCGATGAAGGTTCCTTGGAGTGCCACCTTCATGCTTTGCACCATCTAGTGGGTAACCCTACCTACCTTTTCAGCAGTTTCTTTTTGGCTTACTGCTAACAGGCCCACAAATGCCATGTGCATTTTCAAGATGGTGAAAATCTTCAGCCACTTGGACTCCTGAATGCTGGTGTGTGTGTAGAAGCATCATGGTGTAATTGACAGGGTCCTGCCATATTTAACAGTAAATTCCAGTTTGTAACAGGTACTGTACCCACAACAAATTTGGAGACTGGTAGGACAAAAGCAGGGTCCTTCAGCAACCAGACAGGGGATACACAAGAATTGTCTTGGCATCCTGTTCTCTTCCTTTGAAGCGTACCCAAAGTGTTACATGTGGCTCAACAGACCCTTCAAGCAGGATTTGACAGTATGGTATCACAGCCCGCACTCTAAATATTATGTGGAGTGCAGAGGAGTCATCTCTGCATATTCACGTCAGCCTATTGTTTTCTTCTGTGATGCATTTCATACCAGTTTCATACCTATTCCCAGGCTTGAGTATAGACTGGGAACTGGCAGAGCCATACACTAGTTATCCTTCTGATAGTTCAGGCAGGTAAGGTAAAGGGTAACTTTCTATAAGTTACATTTCCTTAATATTTATTAAAATTCTGACTTCACCACTGAATTGGATTTTTAATAACTCTGATTTTCTACATAGGACGGCTGGGAATGTATCAGTGAAAATAGCTATTAGGACCTTGTCACTGTAGGAACATGGTAATATTAATTTTCTACATATCCCATTTTTAAATATCCTGCACCGTACCATGCGGGGTAAAAGACCTATATATGCCTGACTTATTAAGGAAGACTTTTACATGTTAAAATGCTTCTTTTAACAGGTCACACTGCAGGTTTGACACTGCAGCAATCTAGCTACAATGATAAGCTTGGTGCCATGTTTTTATTTGTCACACTAGCGGGTGGACAAATAAGTGCTGCAGTCCATGGGTGACATTTAACTTTGCATACCATGGGTTATTTCTGCTCCATATACTATGGCCTCATAGAAAAGTTAAATAAGCCAATCAGGTATTAGCCAATTTCTACATGTTTTATGGGTCAGAGCGAATACTCTGGGTATTGGACAGCAGTGGCCCAGTGTGCAGAGTCTAAGACCCAGCAATGAAATTCAGCAAAAAACAGAAGTGACCATGCAAAAAATGTTGATACCCTGTTTCCTCATTCACAGCATGTCAGCCCCTGATGAAGGGCTCACTGGCCCGAAATGCATTGGGCAGTATGAATTTTGAACAATGATGAATGTAAAGAATTATTTACTTCAAAATAATGAAAATCATTTAATGGGAACCATGAAAAATTAATGGACTTACAATTGGTTTACGTTTATGATCCAATAAAGGATTAAAAACATTGAAAGTATACTTACAGTTATTACATCCTTCAACGAGTGCAAAATGGAGACATTCTTTAAGCCTTAAGGAGTGCGATTATACTATACTACATCCTCATACTCAGGAGGATCCACCCAATTGCACCACCTACAAATTTACCCCGTGAAATACCTCATCTCACCCAGGAGTGCGTTACCCTGTTCATTCATTGCCCACAGAGCTGTGGGCACTGATGCTGTTGTACCAATGATAGCTACTGTCCTGGACTGAATATCACACAAGACAGCAACTGAAGAAAGAAGACACATTGGGGGAAGGGGGTCAAAGTTATGTGACTGCAGCACAGATAAATCTTCACTCACTTATGCTGGAATGGCTACTCTTTATTTATTTCTGTTAAGTATAATAGGCCGATGAAATGATCTCTGCCATGCGTCCTCATCCCCGACCTCTCCTGGGAAAAAAATTGTCCCCTTAGTCCATATCTCAGATATTCATTAGAATTAGGCTGGATGAGACCCCCTTAAGGGTTGGGGGCTCCATGCAATGCAGGGGCGTGTGTTATGTGGCCCCTGCCTTGTAGTAAGTAGCTTCATATGTCTGCTTTGTTCTGTGGCCTCACCACTCTCTGAAAGTCCAGGGTTACTAGCCAGACTACATGACAAAATGGTTACTGAATCCTGCTTTGTCCACGTTTGTCTGAACAGATGAGTTTCTTGAATAGTCACAAGGAGCTCACAGCGCCTCGTTATTTCTCAGTGTAGAGCAGTGCTTAATTTGAGCCGGTGGTTTTTGGTGCTTGGCCCTTAATTGACAGAACTTGCACTTATGACAGCTGCCACATGGTGGCGCTGTTTGTGCAATTTAAAGATGAGCAGAAAAACTGTTTGTTAATTCAATATACATTAAAAACAACTAATACCTGCCACCCAAAGCCATTCTTAAAGCTTTGACGGACTCGAACAGTCTGAATTGTCACACTTGTAGCAGTGTGATAGTTAGTGGTTGTGTAACTACAGTGGTAATGTGTGGTGCAAACTGTGTTGGCCTCCTGATGAGGGCCCTGGCACTTATATTTTTTTTTACAAATTAAGCACTGGTGTAGAGTATATCCAGGGATCTAAATATTAATTCATGTTTGGCCTGATATGATAGTGCCAAGGCATGTTGGAATATGTGAAATACCAATAGCTACATCAATAACATTTGGTACCAGTGGCGGCTCCTCCGCTAAGGCAGAGTAGCGTCGCCCCACTGCTTTCAACTTGTTGTTATCATTTTATAAGTTACGGCTGCTGTAGCTTGACGGGGCTGCTCTGCTCTCAGATGAGGAAAACGGCGAGGACGTAATTTTTATTTTTTTTCTCTTGACCCCCTTCCACCCACACCCGCCTTCCACCCCGCCACCCCCGATCCGTGCGAGCCGCCACTGTTTGGTACAAAAACCTGTTAAGTGCGAGGAGTTGTAATGTGCAGTATATTTTTAGAGCGCTTATGGTCGGTCGGACGCTAAGGGGTCTCCAACCTTTACACTAATGAGAGACCCTTTTTTAGTTCCATGAAAATCATCCCGACCTACCAAAATGTTTTTTGTTGTACACTTAAGACAAAAGTATATTAGGGGCCACACTATGCAAGATTACCAGCCGTGATCACCTCAGTACAGGTTTGCCAGCAGTAGTGTAAAAAAGGTTTCGTCAGTTTGAAATACCTCTAGAAGGGTAATACGTAACAGCCACAGCTGCAATGCCCCCTAGCACAAAGGGAATCATGCTAGTAATAAGTCTCCCAATGCTGCATGATTTATGATTCAAATATCAGCTTTAAATATATTTGTGAAATTATGGGTTCCGAAAATGTTCGTCGCATTTACACACTTTTTAATTTTTGGCATACGCATATTAATTGAACCAAGCAAAAGTTTCTAATTTGGTATGCTGCGCTGCACACAGGAGAGTACTCACAGGTAGGTGGAGAGCTACCAGTAGCTCACGAGCTATATTTTGGAGAAGCCTTCTTCAGAGTCTAAATGTCACATTAAAGATTCTATATTCACGCATTCTTCTATCACGGAGAGCGGCTCACACGGTATGGATAACGATGCCCTCAATTATAAACGAGATTACGGCTTTTTGAGTAGTTCAAAGTGAGAAGGCTGCACTGGGCGTCGTTGAAGGCAAGGGCACCCCCCCCTCCCCCCCCAACCACCCCCCACCCAGGACTACAGCTGCAGGATAAAGCCAGCTCCAGTCCCCGAGGGAGTGAAGGGGCCCCGGGGAGTGTGAGCTCTGAAACAGGCTCAGCACTCAAGCAATCATAGACATGAAAAACACACTCGAAGTGGCAGGCAGTTTGTAGAATACACTCACAGTTCAAATATGAAAACATTGTTCATATCTGCAGCCAAGGCGCGGAGTGATGAGACTTGTAAAGCGCTATCCAGCAAGGTGAGCCGCTTCCAGGCACTTTGTATTCTAGTAAAATAGCTGAACAAGTGAATGCTGATATGAGGGCTTTGTATAAAACGTTTAGGAACTAAATAAATGAAAGAGGTGTTAACATTTCAGTTAAAAAAACACATTATTTTTCTCAGCCATTCACTATAGTAATAATGAGCTGGCCTGTCCACTTTAGACATAGATTCGTTTAACTAGACGGGCACTGTGCCTTTACCATTTTTTTTTTTTACAAACATTGTAGTGGAGTTTCTCACATCACCTCCTGCTTGTACTCCATATTAGACAGTGACGTCCTACGACCGTCCATCCGCCTGCACAGCTCACAGCAAACGTGTTAACAGTAATATCATATAGTATTTGTTCGGCTCGGTCTCTTCTTAATTCACACGAGGGGGCCCTTTTTAACTTGCACATTTACTATGATAGAGTTTGTGGGATGCACGGTTTTAATGCTTTGATGAAGTGTGAAATAGAGACGATTAACATCTTCTGACATTGAGATGACCTTTCTCTGCTATGAATCGAGCAAGTGTGCGGAGTAGGGCATAGGGTGCAGTCTGCGTTGCCACTGCTAGGGTGTGGAATTCACAGGCTGGGTGAACTTCGTTTCACACGCAGCAAGTGGGATGGCAGAGGAATGTCTGTTACCTGTGGGACATTCCTGGCGGCTCGCAGCCCCCATGTGTGAGCCTCCGGTAGGTCTGTAAATGTTGTAAACACCTCCAAGGGAGCGGCGTCACTATGCAAACATGGCTGGCAGGAGACCCGCGCGCCCTGGATGGTGGATTAGAACTACATTGTGGTACATAGCATCATTGTATGTGGGGGTACCGTCTAGTGCCCCAGAGGGGGTGACTGTAGAGGTCTCACCTCGTGTCACTCTTTCACTAAATAGGTCTCCCTCCCTTTAAACACGGGTCCAGATGGGTCTCCTCCTTCAGTCTCCCTCCTTGTCGTCTAGCTATAGGCTCACGTCTGCCTCCAAACCCTCCTTTGGCATTCGCTAATCAATATCCTGGTTTAAGGGGCTGCTGTTAGGTTGTCCTTTACCGCTGCCGTGCCCTAGCCTCTCACTCCAAGCCAGACAGCCTCTCTCCAGGTGGAATGGATGGCTCTCCTTGCACCTCACCCTCTCACTCTCAGTGCGCTCACACTTTTACTACTTCTTGTTTTTTCTCCTCAGCCCTTGCATCCCTTGTCTGCTTCCTCCTATCCTTGGCCCCGTTCTCTAGAAGCTTCTCTCCTCTCCCCAACCCCTCCGTCACTGCGTGGCTAATTCCTTCTTTCCTTGTGTGTGCACCATGTTCTCGTCCTCACCCTTTTCTACAACCGTCTCACTCATTTCCCTATCTACCTCAGTTGTCGCCTGGCCAGTTAACCTCCTACCCTCGCACCCCTCAGCCATCACATGCCACCCTCTGCGTGGGTCTCCCCCTCATGCTCTCCTTTTCATTATCTCCTTCAATACACATCTCCATGGAGTGCTCCCATCCTCCGGGCTTGTGCTGCTCTGATACCTCATCCACTCCACCTGTTCCATTGCATCTATTACTTCAGCCACCCAACCGGTTCCATTTCTCCTGTTACTAAGCCCACACTACCTGTTGCTTTCCCTCTGTTCTGTCACCCACTGTACCTGTTCAATTTCTTCCATTACCTCAGCCACTCTACTTGGTCCATTCCTTCTATTGCCTGGCCAGGTCTACCTGCTCAATTTCTTCTATTACCTCACCCCCCTTCCTGTTCCATTCCTTCTATTACTTCACCCATTCTACATGTCCCATTCCTTCTGTTACTTCATCCACTCTACCTGTTCTATTCCTTATCTTACTTCACCCACTCTACGGCTTTATTCCTTCTATTATTTTACCAACTCTACCTGTTCCATTCCTCCTCTTACTTCACCCACTCTACCCGTTCATTCCTTCTCTTATTTCACCCATTCTACATGCTCCTTTTTATTACTTTGCCCACTCTTCTGGTTTCATTCCTTCTATTACATTGCTTCTCCTACCTGCTCCATTCATTCTACAGTCAGCCACCCTACTTGCTCCATTCCTTCTATTGCCTAGACTACCTGCTCCATGCCTACTATTGCCTAGCCTACACTACCTGCTCCATTCCTTCTATTGCCTAGCCTACACTGCCTTATCCATGCCTTCAATTGCCTACACTACCTGCCCCATTCCTTCTATTGCCTAGCCTACACTACCTTATCCATGCCTTCAATTGCCTACACTACCTGCTCCATTCCTTCTATTGCCTAGCCTACATTACCTGCTCCATGCCTTCTATTGCCTAGACTACCTGCTCCATGCCTACTATTGCCTAGCCTACACTACCTGCTCCATTCCTTCTATTGCCTAGCCTACACTACCTTCTCCATCCCTTCTACTGTGTACACTACCTGCTCCATGCCTTCTATTGCCTAGCCTACACTACATGCTCCATTCCTTCTATTGCCTAGCCTACACTACCTGCTTCATGCCTTCTATTGCCTAGACTACCTGCTACATTCCTTCTATTGCCTAGCATAAACTACCTCCTTCATTCCTTCTATTACCCACCCTACCTACATGCTCAATTCTTCTATTGCCTAACCTACACTACCTGCTCCATGCCTTCTATAACCTAGACTACCTGCTCCATGCCTTCTATTGCCTAGCCTACACTACCTGCTCCATTCCTTCTATTGACCAGCCTACAGTACCTCCTCCATTCCTTCTATTGCCTAACCACCCTACATCCTCCGTTCCTTCTATTATCTAGCCTACCCTACCTGCTCCATTACTTCTATTGCCTACCCTACCTGCTCCATTCCTTCTATTGCCTACCCTACCCACTCCATTCCTTCAATTGCCTAGCCTACCTGCTCCATTTATTGCCTACCCTACCCGCTCCATTCCTTCAATTGCCTAGCCTACCTGCTCCATTTATTGCCTACCCTACCCGCTCCATTCCTTCAATTGCCTAGACTACCTTACCTGCTATATTCCTTCTGTTACCTTGCCTACTCTACCTGCCCCATGCCTTCTATTGCCTACACTACCGCCTTCATTCCTTCTATTACCTACCCTACCCGCCCCATTCCTTCTATTGCCTAGCCTACCCTACCTGCTCCATGCCTTCTATTACCTAGACTACCTGCTCCATTTCTTCTATTGCCTAGCCTACACTACCTGCTCCATTCCTTCTATTGCCTAGCGTACACTACCTGCTCCATGCTTTCTATTGCCTAGACTACCTGCTCAATTTCTTCTATTGCCTAGCCTACACTACCTGCTCCATGCCTTCTATTGCCTAGAATACCTGCTCCATTCCTTCAATTGCCTAGCCTACACTACCTGCTCCATGCCTTCTATTGCCTAGACTACCTGCTCCATGCCTTCTATTGCCTAGCCTACACTACCTGCTCCATGCCTTCTATTGCCTAGCCTACACTACCTGCTCCATGCCTCCTATTGCCTAGACTACCTGCTCCATGCCTTCTATTGCCTAGCCTATCTGCTCCATTAATTCTATTGCCTAGACTACACTACCTGCTCCATGCCTTCTACTGCCTAGACTACCTGCTCCATGCCTTCTATTGCTTAGCCTATACTTTCTGCTCCATTCCTTCTATTGCCTAGCCTACACTACCTGCTCCAGTCCTTCTATTGCCTAGCCTACGCTACCTACTCCATGCCTTCTATTGCCTAGACTACCTGGTCCATTCCTTCTATTGCCTAGCCTACACTACCTGCTCCATGCCTTCTATTGCTTAGCCTATACTTTCTGCTCCATTCCTTCAATTGCCTATCCTACCCTACCTGCTCCATTCCGTCTATTGCCTAACCTACACTACCTGCTCCATGCCTTCTATTGCATAGCCTACACTACCTGCTCCATGCCTTCTATTGCTTAGCCTATACTTTCTGCTCCATTCCTTCTATTGCCTAGCCTATCTGCTCCATTCCTTTTATTACCTAGCCTACCTGCTCCATTTCTTTTTTTGACTCATACATTCTACTTGTTCCACTCCTTTTGCCATCTAATACACTCTACTTGTTTGATTCCTTATTTGAACTTACATGCTCTATTGTTTGTATCCACGCCCACTCTACTTGATTCATGAAATGAAATGGAACAAGTAGAGTAGGTGTGGTAACAGGTCTTCCTTACTGTAACTTACACCAAACTGCATCCTGGGCTCCCACCAATGTTCACAGCTCCGATACTCATTAGCTATGTTTGTGCTGAGCACATATCCATGTATTTAAACAGAATGGGGTAATGGTTCCTATGGGAAAAAGGGATGAGGAAAGGATGGAGTGCACTGGTCTGAGGTGGACCTACCCCTCTCCCTGCCTTCTTGGAAGGCAGGGAGAGGGGTAGGTCCACCGCGATCCTCCCCATTTGAGACTACAGAAACTGCAGTATCCACGTGGTCCTCTGCCTTGACCTAAGGCACACGTTGACCTATTGTTAGGGGTTGGAATATGGTAACATGATAGGGTGAGCACAAATCAGGTACTCTTTGATCTTGTGCGTCACCACTACTGAATGTTACATAAACTCAAATCTAACACCCACCGTGATTAACGGTGGGATATTTATTTTTACTCCTGGTCCTGAACAAACGCTGCGGATGAGCAGGGCGTGAAACATGTCGACCTAGACCTAAAAACCTAATAGTTATTCTACATCACATACAAGATAGTCGCTCCTTCATAACTGTGCGCTGACCATCCACACTTCATTGTTTTTGATCCCACCAAAGGGCCTCTTAAATAAATTTACCACTGAACACTCTTTAGGGAGTTTTAGATCACTCGCACAACCTTTCACTATCTCCACATACTCGCACGCATCATCACAGCTGTTATAAAGAAAAAAATCTCCACCAGAGAGTCCTCTCACGGGGCCCATGGGGCATTGCAGCTCCCACCCACAAGGAGCAAAAAGCACGATGATGAAGCATGACACCCACATAGGTGTGTGAGGACATCACTTCCAAATAAGGAAGATCCTCCTGAGCACAGACCACTCCAACCTTTCATCATCCCTTTTTCCCATAGGAACAGTTACCCCATTCTGGTTAAATATTCCCTCACTAGGGAGCATGGATACCGGACCTTGAACTTGCTTCCTGTCATCATGTTATGTTATGTTATATGAATTTATTACGCGCACGGCTACTCGTGAGTGTCCCGGCGCGATACCAGCAGGGTGCGGCAGTGGGCTTCAGATAAATAAATGAGTTTTCAGTTTTTTCTTAAATACAACTGGATCCTGGATGGTACGCAGGGCCATAGGAAGAGCATTCCATGCAACTGCTGCTTTTAACTGAAAAAGAACTGCCCCCTATCCTCTGACGCTTGAAACGTGGGACCTGGGCAAAGCATGGGGACGAAGAGTGCAAAGAGCGTGCAGGAACATAGAAGGAAACACACCTCTGCAAGTAAAGAGGGTAACACCCATGAAGCGCACGGTGGGCCAAGACCAGTAGTTTAAATTTCGCTCTGGCTGCCAAGAGCAGCCAGTGAAAAGAGCACAACTGGTGATGAACACTGTCCCTGGCCGACAGACCCGATAGCAGTCTGGCTGCGATGTTCTTGACTACCTGTAACTTTTTCAACAGGTAGCCCGGGATGCCAGCAAAAAGGGCATTAGCGTAATCCAGCCGAGACAGGATCAATGCACACGTGATCGTTTGCCTCGCCGCAGGTGGCAAAAGGGGAAAAAAATCTTCTAAAAGATTTAAGCAGGCCAAAGCAGCCGCCGGCCAGCTTCTTGATGTGTACTGAAAAGCAAAGGTCTTCATCAAACCAGACCCCCAGATTTTTTGCTGGCTTCCCAGTTGAGGTCAGTCGTGGGTACTCAGGAGGCCAGAGCTGCTCTCTGAAGTTCAAGGGAAATGTGCCAAAGAGCAGAATCTCAGGTTTCCCTTCATTGCACTTGAGCTGTGCCTCTGCCAACCATTTAAAGATTGATGAAAGGCAATGTTGGGCCACAAGTACAGAGTCCGCACCTTTGACCCAGGTAAAAAGCAGCTGGGTGTCATCCGCATAAGCCAACACCTTAGCCCCCAGCTCCTCTGCCAGGTATATCAGAGGAGTCATATAGATATTAAATAGGAGGGGACTAAGGGAAGAACCCTGCGGGACACCCGTTGTTACCGGCTGAGGGGAGGAGGACGACGTGGAATCCAGATCTGCTCGGACCACCCTTCCAAGAAAGAACGGAACCAGCCCCACACAGTGCCCGACAGACCAATCCTGGCCAGACGTGACAGAAGCAGTGAGTGCGGGACCGTGTCAAACACGGCCGAGAGGTCAAGCAAGATTAGCGCCGCCCTCCCGCCTGCGTCCAGACAGTCCCATATAGCCTCCGCCACCGCAACCAGCTCTGTTTCAGTGCTGTGTGACACCCGGAACCCAGATTGAGTTGGGTGTAGGAGTGCCTCCTTTTCCACAAAATCGGTGAGCTGTTTGTTTACCACCTTCCAGCACACCTTTGCCAATGCAGGGAGGAGGGAGATAGGCCAGTAGTTCCCCGGGCAAAGGGGGTCAAGTGACTGCCTTTTCAAGAGAGGCAAGATCCTGACCTCCTTCCAAGCCAAAGGGACCACCGCTTTCTGGAGGGATAGATTGATGATGGAATTCACTTCTGCGTTAGCAACCTCAGCTACCGCTGCCAGAATCCTAGCAGGAAAAGTGTCTAAAGGTGAACCTGATTTTAAACCTTTAAGAAATTTAAGACATTCCAGAGGATCAACTTAACGTAATTTATGATCACATATCCATGTAAACATATACATACACTCTAAGTGATCTATTCCGTCTTTTAGGCTCCACTGGCTATTGGCTAGTTTCGCACTGTACAAATACCACATACATCACCCACTACACATGTTCCATCACTTCTGTCACCTCACCTATTCCATTTGTTCCATTCGATGTTTTCCAACCCGCCATACAGCTAATCCAATGGAATGCGTGGGACAAATGGGTGAGCCAGGCGAATGTATGGAACAAGTAGAGCTGGTAAGGTATCAGACTGTACGGAACTAGTAGAGGGAGCGAGATAGCAGAATGTATGGAACAAGTAGAACGGGTGAGGTATCAGACAGTATGGAACAAGTAGAGGGAGGTGGATAGCAGAATGTATGGACAAGTGCAGTGGGTGAGGTATCAGATTGTATGGAACAAGTAGAGGGAGCAGGAGAGCACAATGTATGGAACAAGTAGAACGAGTGAAGTATCAGACAGTATGGAACAAATAGAGGGAGGTGGATAGCAGAACGTATGGACAAGTAGAGTGGGTGAAGTATCAGATTGTATGGAATAAGTAGAGGGAGCGGTATAGCAGAATGTATGGACAAGTACAGTGGGCAAGGTATCAGATTGTATGGAACAAGTAAGAGCGGGATAGCAGAATGTATGGAACAAGTAGGGTGGGTGAGGTGTCAGATAGTACAGAACAAGTAGAGGGAGGGGGATAGGAGAATGAATGGAACAAGGAGTGGGTGAGGCAGCAGAATATATAAAATGGGTGGATGAGGTAGCAGGATGTATGGAACAAATAAAATAGGCGAAGTAACTGAAGGAATGGGACACGATGAGTGGGTGAGGTAATGGATTCCTTGTGCTGTTACTTCATTCACTCTACTTTTTCCTTTCCCTGTCCTTGTTTCTTCTATCTTTCTTCTATTCACTTTCTAACCCTTCATTCCATTCTTGCATTTTCTGTGTCCTATTCCATCTTTCTGCAGTACATGCGCATTGCACCCCCGTCTCCCCAGTCAATTGTGCATTGGGCTTCCTACCTGTGGGCCGGGTCCTGGGAGTGGTCCTAGCGGTGGTGGTGATCACGATCCGGGGGCTAGTAGCGAGCACTGGTGGGTGGTGGAGCACAGGTACAGCTGGCCTGTTGTAGGTCACAGGAAGATATCCGTAGTTCCTCTGCCCAGGGTAGCCATAAAATCGATAGTTTGTCCCATCAACCAGGGCGAGGAGGCAGGAGAATGAGCAGAGGAGCCCCACAACCAGCACCTGCTTCATTGTCACTAAAATACTATCCACATAGACCAAACACACACGTTAGCAATACCGAACGCGCTTTGAGGCCAAATGGTGCAGTAGGAAAGCGCTATGGAAACGATACACTACAATTCTACTGTGGAAACCTGCCCTTCGGAAGCTCTCTCCACGGTGCTGGCCTTTCGCAGAAGTCCCTCACAGCTCAACAATCTGCAGGGTTAACCCTTGGCGGCTATAAAGGCCCCAAGCATGTGCCGGAGAAGCTTGAGAGAGGGCCCACCCCCAGACTCCTCAGCTCGACCCCTGACGGAATTCTGTGCAGTGAAGGCGCGTGCACTTGTGAGAAGATGTGGGTGGGACCGACTGCCCCGTGCCTCCTCGCCCCGTCTCTCCCCTCTGACGACTGACACTAGAATACCTCGGGGCTCGAGGTTACCTCAAGGGGCCGTTCGCTGGGAGATTTGTTCGCATTCTGTGTGCGGGAAAACCCTCCGTGAAAGGCCCACTCACAGACCGACCGTTGGACCGGAGCCAAAGCACTTTCATGTGACCAGAGCAAATATATGCGCACTTATTAAGCCCAGGCTTACGCATGAAATCAAGTGCATGACATGTCCATGACAATAAAAACATAAAACACACCGCATTGAAATTGACATTTGGTCCTTCGGTATCCGAATTGGGTTCTTAAAATGACCATACTTGCAACTCAAATGATCAGCACTTGCTTCCTAATTAAAAAAATAAAAAAAAATAACTATATTTAAACTGAAAAAAGTGTCCGTATTTGAACCGTTTCTTTTCTGTTCAGGGTGCCCCTTTCCCTCCCCAATGGTATCCGAGACTGCACTTGAACTCGTCGTGTTTGCATTTCCCTTGGGCGACATATGGTCATGGAAAGATTAATGAAAATCCAAGTATTTTACTACTTCCTGACCTAATTCTTGCCTGGTAAATCTTTTTCCTGCTACTGGGCATCATTGTATGCGGTGCACTGAGCTCCTCTTTGCACTCCACTTAAAAAAATGCTTACACAGTCTTGGATATATCTTCGATGTAATGCTCCTTTATTACATTAATTTGATGAGCATGCCTTTACCATCACATGGCCCCTTCAGCATGCTCTTTCAACCATACTTGTTGGACAGCAGTAAAATGCCCTTTCTGTGTGGTTGTGAGGACACTTTATGGGCAAAGGTTTACGCACACGGTGCCCATATCCCGATGCAGTGGTGCTGTAACAATTAGTGCTGATGCAGCCGTCAATGTTACATCACTGTTCTCATAGGAAATTCTGAAAATTCAAGAATTGCACAAAGAGCAAGTGTTGCAAATGAGCCACACCCACTCAGAAAGAGAGTGGTAAGTTGGAAGATGTAGCTCATGTTGCATTTTGGAGCACACCGTCACAAATATATTACTATATCATGGTATGGTAGCACACTTTCATTTACAAACAGCACATTTTTAATTAAAACGACCACTACATTTCTAGACAGTTTTACTCATAAAATGATATAGTGCACAAACGATAATGTGTATAAATTGTGTTTCAGTGAACATTTATCATTTGTGCATCACAAAAAGAGTCTCTTGATTTGTTGTGATCCTTTCATTACACTTCAAAATTAAAAACAAGCATTGACAATAGGTATGGACCTAAAGTAAGCCTGGGCATAGTTTGCGGAGTTCCACTACACGGAACTCCAAAAGTGCAAAAAAAACCTCTGCCGCACTACGAGGAGCTCCGCAAGCAGCGGAGTGCATTAGATAAATGCGGCTCGCTGTGATTTTCAGTGCCAGGTGCTTGTCCGCACTGTGCAATCATCGCTAAAGGCACCATGCACAGCGCAAGTGGGAGCTGCTTCCTTTCTGCCGCGTGAGTAGATTTTTACTCGAGCGGCAGCTTTCTCAACATGAACGGGCGGTTTCTCAACGCGAGCGGTTGCAAGCATACGTGACCACTCGCAATGAGAAATCTGACCGCCCACGTTGAGAAATCTCGCCGAGAGGTTGATTTTCCACGCTCTCGCTTGCCAACTTGACGTTGACAAACGTGAGTGAGGAAAAAAACTCTGCTCCGCAACGTGAAGCAGAGATTTTGGGATTCCGCGAGCTCTGCGTAATGCAGAGTGCAAAAAACTTCGCAAGCGGAGGGGAGTTCACCACCAAGACTTACTCTAAAGGAATATTTTATGGTAATGTGAAGCACACAAGCTTGTTTTGTCCTTTATTTGCATCTCTCCTATTCCTATTGTCCAATCGAAAAAGCTGTCACCAGTGAATCATGTTCATGCCCATGTTGGTATCAGAACCTAGGTCATTATTACTTGCAACCAACGCAGTGTATCGAACTTCAATCTTTGAAACCTTTCTGAGTATGTTTAGTTGTAGCCATAACCAAAGGAGAGTAAGCCCTGTGGGTTCCATGGGGTCTGGATGTAGTCAGAATTGACCAGAAACCCCCAACCAATCTTAACCACCGGCGGACCCCCGGTTTGTGATGTGAAGGACAATTTACACATCAGTTGAATGCCACCACTTTACCTTTTAATCTTACACCTGTATACTTCCCCTATATTAAATATTTGTTCTATAATACAGGAGGAAATTCTAGATATAACACCACATGGATCCCACCAGTACTTTCCCTCAGATTGAGGCGGTACTCACCTAGGTAAGCAAGGACCTAGGTGCAAAACCCAGTGATGAAGCTGTCCAATAACACACCATAGTGGTGACTAGCTGACACAGTAGGGCTCGCATAGGGTGTGCTGCGGGGTGGTGGGGCGGGGAGCGGCAGGGTGGGGGGGTAGCCAACACGGACATACGACGGAACGGAGGAACGTAATCATTACTTTCCTCCGTTCCGTCCTATGTCCGTGTTTGCTACCCCCCCACCCCGCAGCATGCCCTATGTGAACCGCTACTGAACTGACACCACCAGTGACCAAGATTGGTGAGGGTTTCAGGTCAATTCTGAACATTTTCAGACCCTATAGAACTCACAGGGCTCACTCTCCTTTGATTATGGATGTCTACAAAGAGGAAGCGGAGTGAACTCTGCACATAACTTCTACCTCCCCCTGATTCTTATGTTTAGTTGTAAACTTGAACTAATAGCTGCATCATTACCTACTGAATAAAGAAAAACGTTTTAAAACAAAAACACCACCAAGGATTCTGGCATCCAGTACCAGGGTAGGGGCTTCAGCTGGGTACCACAATGGAAGAATATTCCTACACGTTTCTACCAGTATTGCCATTTTCAACCATTGACAAATTTTGTGAACAAAAAGTATATGAAATAACACTCCCTCTGCATTTTATTGTTTATTAGAGAAATAGTGCAAACGAAATTGCTTTGGATACAAAAAAATGTACTCATCTTGCATTTGGCTGCAGTCAGGGAGAATTAAATAAAGTTTATTGTAAATTATTGAAAAAATACATCGATGGTCCAGTTCTGTCCAATGCACAGAACTTGTTCAAGATATTTGTTTTTTGAAGAAACTGTGGTATTTTATTGTACTGTTGGTACTGTAATGAGGTTGTTAATACTGCAGATGAGACATCAAAGCACATCTACAGCTGGGTATCAGGCTTCTACACCTACACGGTAGTTCTTGGCTGCGATATAATATGTCTTCCTTGTAGCCTATATTATGACAGCGTTTCAAGCATAAAGACTGGACTGTGCTGATGTTCTTCGCTGCGTTTTAGAGTGTGTCAAAGCAAAAAGGAGGCGAGAGATAAGATGCTTGAGTGTTAGTTGTTAAAGGATGGATGGTTAGTAAGTCCTTGAATGGAGTGTGGCCAATGCTTAAAGTATTTTAGTGTTGTGCATGTGTGGCAGAGGCAGTTCATATTATGTTGAAGAAAAGGTACAGCTACGCATAAGCAAAGGTGTAGGAGTCAAGTGTGACAATAGACACAATTACACAAGTGGATGCCCACCATGTTGAGGTGGTTGTATCACATAGTTTAAACCACAGTGAATATGTAGTGGAAGTCTGCCCACAAGAGAAGGGTGTGGTCTGTCTTCTGGCAAATATAGCATGTGCTTTATGCAGTCTAGTGAGGAATTTTAGGAGGAGCAACTCATAGGAATGGGTATTACATTACTAGCCATGGTATGTACTGAGTACACCGAGGAGCAACAGTGACTAGGAATGAACAATTATACAAAGCGCCATAGGCTATGCTCTGAGCTTTCATCCCAGGAGCAACAGGGGCAAATCCATAGGAAATAACTTTCTACAACCAGACATGCTATATTGTTTGAGGAGTTCAGTCAGAAAGGAGCAACCATTATGCACCCAACCACAGTATATAAGGTGAGGAGTCCACAGCGAAAAGACAGGGAGCAACATATAGCAATGGGTATTGTACAGCATACTCTGTGGAGTCTACCTAGGAGTCGGAGAGACCAATCTGTACGAATGGCCATTATACCAGCAGCCATAGGGCGTGATTTGCAACATCTTCTTGGTGCACCAGCAGAGCATCCTAAAGGAGGGTGTAATACCAGAGCAGTCTTCCTAGGGGGACAAAGATGGAACCCCTAGTGAGTATATGGTGTGATCGGGAATATGTGTTATTTAGAAACAAAATGCTGCAGAGGAAGTAATTATTTGGGGATTGGATGTGAAAAACTAGGAGGGAGATGGTGAGGAAAGGGGGATGAATCATGTGACTATGGGCAAAGCTGCAGGTCTATGACTGCAGAACTACAGAAGGGAAATGACAGCAAAGTAAAATCGAGCACCAAAAGGGAGGTGGTGCTGTGACTAAGGCTTGGAACAGGATTGAAATAAAAGAGCTCCAGATAGAAACATCAGAAAGGTAAAAAATCATGCACTGCACGTATTACAGGGCTGCAGGCAACCATACACTTCCGTTTTGTAACAGTATGTTCAGGAGATGTGGTGTCAACTGTTGGACCGAGTTCAGGGGTATTTGAGTTGTCTACTTCACACACAGGTTTGGGGAGGTATTGTTTTAGGATGAATTGTGTTCCCTGTAGAGCCAATGGATCCAACAAAGAGAAGCAGTGGCAAGAAGTGACAGGTTGTGTCCCAGTGGAGAGGAAACAAAGTAATCCTTGTGCTAGAAGAAAGTTACTTACCTCCAGCAACAATCTTTCTGGTAGATATTTGATCAACCTGCAGATTCTTCACCTGTTAAACTCTTCCGTGCATGCAGGGGTGCTTGACTCATTATTGGGACTATAAGAGATATCCTGGTGACATAGCAAGTAGTGATTACAGCAACCTGGGTCTGAGGGCTTCTTTCTTGTTATCAGTCTGGCAGCTGCATTCTGGATCTCTTTCAGACTTCAAAGCCAAAAATATGAAAATTTGGCAGACCTATGGTAAGGGAGTCAGTGTAATCGAGATGGGACTTGATGTTTTCATTACCAAGCTTTGGCCCGCCTGTGAAAAAATGGAGTACATGGAAGTTTTGACCGCTGTGTTATTGCTCTGATCGCACAAAGTCACATTGTTTAAAAATGCTCTTGATATCTGGAATACTTGTCAAATTCTGAGGAGTCCAGTTTGAGCATACCGGTTAAGTAGATGAACATACCTGTCAGCCAGTGCAGTGGTACCATGAACAGAATAGTGCTGAATAACATAGCAAACGTTTTACTGATAGGCAAGTCATGTCCATCAATACTCCTTCATAGCTTAGTTTTCTTCTTTAAGACACAAAATGGGTTGAGTGTCTCTCTTAACAAGGCTCTTCTTTGGTCATAGAGTCCTTCTGTTCTCTACTGATCAAAACCCAGAGTACAGCAACAACTATGAGCAAGGGGTCAAAAGAAATACGTTTACAAAGTGTGATATGAAGAGCAACAGGAGTTCTACCTCTCACCCTTCCTGTTCACTAGTTATATGTTCTTGGTAGCATAACAAAGCTGTTTCATGTGTGCTTTCTTATACACCCGCATGGCAGGTCAAGCAATTCTAGCTAGAAGCCTACAGCATAACAGGGTATGTGGTGCCAGACTTAGATCCTAATTTCGAGGTCAGCAAATGGGTTACTCCACCACAAACGTGACAGATATCCCATCCGCCACATTACAAGTGCATTATACCCTATGGCACTTGTAATAAGTTGAGCGGGATATCCCTTGTCTTTGTGATAGTGTAACCTATCCATCAAATTATTCTGCCCTATCACCAGTCCTTTCCAACAGCACCCAGATTCACATCTCAATTGACAACAAGTCTCTGAACTACAGAGAGATGGGGGGGGGGGCGCACACCTATTTGATCCAATGAACAAGGTCTTCAAATTTTATAATAAGGTGCTACAGTGTTGCGCTTGCTGTCTGGTCAAGCGTCTTGGAATGAAGAGAGGGAATACTAGCCTGTTAGGTTAGTATGCACTGTGCACTATGCTGGGGGTTGGTAAAGAACCCTATTATTTTATGCCAACATTTTTTAGAAAAAATAATGAACTGATTAAACCAAGAAAGTGTTTATAAGAACGTCCTAATTTTTGTCCAATTATATATACATAAAGTATATTCAAACCAACTTAGGAAAACAGAATTGTATCGCCAGTATACAACATATGGCTAAATAAACATGTCAAATAAACGCTACATCATAATGGTGACGTGTAGATGATGTACATAAACATTTTTAAAGAAAGCCCGATGCATTTTGGGACTGACACGTCCCTTCTTGAGGGGAAACCTGTGAACAAAAATATCTGCATTACAAACAACATGTAAAGTAGTTTTTTACAGTAGACCGCATGTAGAGACCATTACATTAAGACATGAAGGGCTAAGTTGAGACTATGTAGGACTCATACTGAGTCTGAACAAGTGCGAACACCAGTGTGTATTAACGTGGCGTGTCAGGGCTGAAAAGTGATGGTAATGAACAGTGCTGTTAGTTAAGAGCAAAATGAAGGAAAGGGCATTAGAAAAATATGCAGGATGCGAAATGGAATCACATAAGTAACAATGTGTGTTCAGTATTAAAAAGTGTCAGGTTTAGTAGGAGAATACCAACCCTAAGGTTGCAGAATGAATTAATAAAGTGGTAAAATGCAGAGGATGAAATAGTGGATTGATACTCCAATGCAGGAAAAAATGAGGAAAGAATGGGGGTTGGGCTCACCTCAAACGAGGGAAACAGTAGTTTCCCAGTGATGGACTAGGAAATACGGCACAAGCTGAAAAGCCAACATATATAATTAAGTCAAACACGGAGACTGATCGAGAGAAACGTTCAAACTACCAGTGTAAAGTCAAACGCTAACAGCATTAGATGTAAAAGAAAATGTAAACTGACTTACCCCTGAGGGCGTATGGAAGAAAAGACCAAGGTAACTTGGTAGAAGAATGCACGTAAGTAGCTAGTAGCAGTAATGGAGGTCTGTGATGGGTACAAAAATGATAGCGATAATGAACCCTTTGAGAAATATGTAAGGACTGAATGAGAAACGGCCTGAAGGCAGTAAAGTACTCACCGATCGTAGAAATGTTCAGGCTGAGCGGTAATACGGAACAAGTTGCTGCAGATTCGATGCGGAGCCAGAATGGACCAGCATTAAAACAAGCGCGTTAAAGAACTAAGGATAGAAACGGGACTGGATAGAAAAACTACGGTGACCATCTTGGAGAGGAGGTTAAAGGAAAAATGGTAACGCAGTAATGAGAGGAACAAAAATATAAAAACAACGAATCATGTTATAAAAGAATGAGTCTGGAAAAAATACCAGAAAACAAGATAATGTATACCTAATGGAGGGAATAAGCGGAGTCCATAGGGGATAAAGAAAACACACTGGGAAGAAATGGTAAGAACCAGAGAAACTGATACGAAAGATGGCGCAAAATACTATAAAGGTACTAAAGAGAATTGTATAAACAAAATCTGTTACAGAGGTGAAGAATATAAAAAGTGAGTGATAACCATCACCAACAGCAAAGGTGATTGCAGACTTTGTGGTATGTATAACACACGAAACACAGGGGGTCTAACAGCCAAATTTGAGAGGCTTCACTGTCGATACTGAGTCAACAAGATCTCAAAATATCTTTATCGCACACACATAACGTATTAATAAAGATAAAGAAGGAAAAAAGGCTAACACTACATGCATAGAGGAGACCGGTACATCATCGATTATTCGTAAAATGGCTGATTAATCCACAACAGATTGTAAAGGGTTTCCATCAAATTTGACTCAATGATCAGTCCTATCATTTGGCCAAACCCATGTGCAAATGATGCTGGTCCCCTGATCAGTGGGACACTCAGCTCCGCACCTTATTGTTGTATCAGGATTTGGTCCACCAAATACACAAACCGTCCATGATGACTGATCTTTTGATGGTAAAGTAAGAAGAAATAGTGCAACGAACAAAAAAGTGTTTAAAATAGGATGGAATGTCCTCCTTCTAAATACTTTATTCTACGGACTGGACACGCCTCCTAATTAAAAAATAGAACAGTGCAAAAGAAGACAGTGACAATTATCTGTCTACATAAGGGCCAACATGTTTCTGCCTAACGGGTATTTAATCCCTTGGCATTCGTCAGGGCCTCTGCTCGTATAATAGTTGCACTCCTAATAGTGAAATATAGAATTCACCACCATCACCAAAAACAATTTATAATAAAACTGGTTTGAAACGGTACAACCTGTAACAACCATGGACATTAACCCCCCGATTCACAATGATTACTGTGAATTCTGTGAAGGAAAACGTTATATCATTAGTACTGTATTCGATGCATCAGTCTCATGTGCATAGCGTGTCACCAAACCAACCAATAATGTGTGTCAGAAAATTAATTTTTATGCTTACCCTTTGTGGTAGGGCAATAGACCTCACCTCACCTGGACACTGCTCAGGTACTAAGAGGCCCCGCACTACAAAGATATAGGGAAAACAAAAGAATGTGGCAAAGTACTATAAAGACATTTTTTTGCTTTATACCCTGCCTATGATCATTCCTATAACCAAATGCCCTGTATCTAGAGGCAAAACATGTGAGGTAGATAAACACCCCAAACTCAGTGTACTAAGCCTCAAAATGACCCAGAAACTCGACTAAGACACCAAACTTTAAGGAAGATTAAAACTCCCTTGTATGCTCATTCAGGAATTTTACAACATACTGATCTACAAAATCTGTGATTTGCTAAAGTTTACAACATAGTATAGCTAAAAATATTCTAAAAATATTCTGTGGTAGCTGCTCACCTTTCCGTCGGTACCTCAAGCTCCCATCTGAGACTTGGGGGAGGCACCGACCTGTAGGAGATGCTTGTATAAATAGTCTAGTGAGGGTTTGTTAGTGAAGTATCCCTCCACCTTTAGGATGTATACTAGATAGTGGCGATCTTATCATGTGTCGCTTCCATTGGTATATATTAATGGCAAGGACACTATTATCAGACATTTATTGTGAAGTAAGCCTTATTGGTCTTTATTTTCAAAAGAAAACTAAGGGCACTACTTTACGCTCGAAATCTCGCGAGATCTCGCGAGAAGTGCTCAGAACTACCATATGATGTCATATCGGCCATCTTTGTAGTTCCTAACACTATGATCTGGTAATCATTAAACAGTCATTATTCCTCACGTGCATATGATGTTAGAATGCCCCCAGTGTTGTGAGTCACTGCCTATTTTTCTCCATAATAAGCCTGCTTGAGCTTGTTTTCTTAGGAACAAGAGCGCACTACTTAGCGCTCGAAATCACGCGGGAAGATGCGCTCAGAACTACCCGATGACAACATATCGGCCATCTTTGTAGCTCTGAAGGCTCCAACCTGTATATCATAGAATCACGATTGACCATGTGTTGTTTTTGAAAAAGTACCAGTCATTGGGCAATGACAGCTGCCCAATGATGTCATTTCGGACATCTTTGTAGTGCAATGACTGCAACCTATTGGTCCGTGATATTCCAATGTTCTTTTTGGGAACACAAATGCCCTAGGTAGTAAGCCAAGAGTGGCCTCAGAGTGTATTCAATGGGCATAACTATGCAGATGCTCCAAAATCTTAAAATGTGGGTACCATCCTAATGGTTGTGCATAGCTATATGTCACCCTCCAGTGTATGTCAGAAAACTCCCATAATCAAACCTATTTGTGATATTATGAGAAGAGTGTGAGCAAAGTAATTCAGGCATGAATCAATATGTACAACATGTTTATATAGACCCACCCTATTACAGTCAGTATATCCCAGTTATTACTCACTAGTGCCAAGGCTACAGGGAGGTCCAAGGAATATCATCATTTAATCCTTCTGTATCTGTCCGAAGTTTATAAATCCATTTTTGCTCTTTTCTAAAAAGGTAACCCGACACATCACTTATGTGACTGGGTATATATGGCTTCTCCACGACAGTCCATTGGAAATCCGTTTCTAGATGTGCATGCTCCAGGAAATGTCTCGTAAGTTTAGTGTTGTTTTTCTTGCAACGAAAAGAACTCTTGTGTTCCAACATCCTGGTGCGGACTTTGCGGGTCGTCATACCCACATATCGTGTGGAGCAAGGACATGTCAGCATATAAATCAGATTGGTACTATTGCAATTACTATAGTTACTCTGCAACCAAGGTCTCGTGGTGCCTATATCTATCTCCTTCGTATGTTTGGTCTGAGGGCAGACTGAGCAAATGCCGCAAGGGTGATGCCCGACAGCTGGTGGAAGGTTCCACAGTGTTCCACCAAGTTTCCTAGGGAGCTCTTTTGGGCGTGTGTGAACAAGTCGATCCCGAATGCTGCTTGCCCTTTTAAACGCAAACAAGGGTTGCGCAATTTTCTCTCTCCCATGGTTCAGAAGGCGCCAGTGTCTTTTGACAATCTTCTGGATGGCATTGCTTCTAGTATTGAAGGTGCTCACGAAAGTGAGTCTAGTCAGAGGTGGTTTAGGGATTGGAGCTTCCAGGAGGGCCTCCCTATTGTTGTTAACCGCTCTCTTTTTTGATCTTTTTATGAGTGAATTAGGATAGTGTCTGTCCCATAATTGTCCACAAAGATTCCTAGCATACACCTCAAAGTCCTCTCTATTGGAGCAGTTCCTGCGAACCCGTAGGAACTGGCCATATGGTAGATTCTGGCGCAGGGACTTTGGGTGGTAGCTCTCGTAAAGGAGAAGTGAGTTCCGCGCCATAGGTTTCTTGTACAGTTCACTCTGCAATCCTGCAGTAGTGACATAGATCGACAGATCTAGGAATGCAATTCTTTCCTTATTTGTTTCCATGGTGAATTTAAGAAACTGGTTTCTACTGTTTAGCCATTGGTGGAATTCATTAACGGAATCCACCGTGCCTCTCCACACCACCAACACGTCGTCAATATAACGCTTCCACCACCTAATAGAGGTGTGGAAGGGGTTGGTGGGTGTCAGTACGTGTTGTTGTTCGAACTGGTGCACGTATAAATTCGCGAAATGCTGCCCATACTCGTACCCGAGATCTGGAGAAACAGCTTGTCCTCATACTTGAAAAAAATCATTTTCATGGCTATAGTTGCCAAAGCCATTATAAATGGTACAGGGGTGATAGTTTCACATATACTATCCCTCAGGATGGATGTTACGACTTCCAAAGTCTCATCCTGAGGGATAGAAGTATACAGTGATTCTACATCGAAAGAGACCAGGAGGTCTCTTTCAATATCATAATCAATTTCTGGAAGGACACGCAAGACATCTTTAGTGTCCTGCACATATGTAGGCATTTTCTGTACAATTGGCCGCAGAAAATGATCGACAAAAGTTGACAATGGCTCCAGGAGAGACCCTATTCCTGAAATAATAGGCCTACCAGGCGGTGGCCTCTGTGGTTTGTGTACCTTTGGTAAAAGGTAGAAATAAGGAGTGGTTGGGTGTTTAGCAACCAAATAAGTCGCCTCACTTTGAGTGATCCACCCCTCAGATAAAGCTTCTTCAACCATATCCTGTATCTGTTTAGTCACCTCTTCTGTAGGATCTGTAGACAAGGGAGAGTATGCCTGTCTATTGTTTAGTTGTCTATAGCACTCAGTCCGGTAATCCGTGGTATTTAAAATAACTATAGAGCCGCCCTTATCTGCAGGCTTTATAGTTATTAAATGATCCTCTGAAAGTGATTTCAGTGTCATTTGTTCTGATTTGGTAAGGTTGTTAAATGACCTGACTGTTGTGCTCCACAGTGAATCAATATCACCCGCAACAGCTTGCTCAAAGGCTAAGACCTGTGGAGGAACCGTGTGAATAGGTGGCTGGAATTTAGATTTTGGTCTAAGACCGGTGTTTGTGTCGCAATCAGCATTAATCTGATCCTTGAAGAGATAGTGTAATCTAAGTTTCCTGAAAAACTGACTCAATTCGCATTGGAAAGTGAATGGGTCCCCATGATTCGTCATGACGAAACCCAAGCCTTTATTCAGTACTTGTTCTTCAAGTGGAGTTAGTATCTTGTTAGATAAGTTGACTACGAGGGATTGTTCGATGGGCCTGCTTTCTGGTTCTTGGCAGTTTGGCTCCGTGTACCTGCATGTGGGCCTGTCTGGTCTTCCCATTGTACAACTGTGTTTTGTTCTGCTCGCCTTTTGCCTCTTGGTCGGCGTGGGCCAAACCCTAAAAAATGTTGAGAATTGTAGGCATTTGGAAACCCTTGGAAATTCGGCGGAGGTGGAGGTACAGGGTAAGGCTGTTGGTTCGGTGGAAAACCCCAAGGGGTGGGTGGCCACCATTGCTGGTATGGATCAATATGTTGATTGCCATATGAGTAGGGTCTGTTCCCCCTACCTCTCCCACGTTGTGGAAAGCTAGGAGCGCCCGTGTTGGTGTTGTCTGGATCACTACTGTCAGACCCTGAACTAGAGTAGTTAGACCCATAACGTGTTCCATTGTTTCTGTATACAGGTGGTGTGTACGTATCGCTCGTATAGGGGTACACACGTTCATGCTTCCATTTACTCAAATCTTTTTTGAATTTATCTAATTTTGTTTGCAGAATAGTCTCCTTGAATTCACCTGAGTTTTTGTTCGATTCGTCCTGCTGTTTTTTAAACAGAATCGGTGTTACTGTTGTTCTTATTGCTGCTTCTAAAATCTGTATTTCAACCAAGATGGTATCGGCTATTCTTTTTGCTGTGCTAATAATCAATATTAGCCAGTCTCTAGTACATCTCCATGCTATAAGCGACCAATCCTTCAGGAAGATCTTATCCTGTAAGAATAGTCGAGGAGCATTGGAGACCACTAGACCAGGCGGGGCGCAACTAGCCCTCAGATATTCTGCCATGGTTATTCCATGGACCAAGGTTCGGGCATGTGTCTTTTTTAAAACCATAACTTTGGCCCAATCATCTCCTGTACTAGGAATGGCTGTTGAAGGTATGTTCAAGACGCTGGGCATACTATCCAATATAGAATGATTTATGGCATCATCATACGCAATACCAATAATTTCTGCCATTTTAGTGTTGGTAAAAAAAGTTTGTGAAAAGGGTGTCAAAGGCGAACAACTGAGAAATCGAGTCTCAATCACCACTAAGGTCGGGGGTCGACCGACTCTCAATGATATGTAACAGTTCTACAGCTGGTAACTGTCAAAGAACCATCTAATCGTATGGTTATATAGTCGAACCCGCAGCCAGACAGCTGCTCCAGAACAGATTAAACAAAACCATTTAAAATAGGGTCCAAGGGATATATATTTTTTAAAGACCCACACCTGATTTTATCCCCAGCACCAACTGAATGTATAACACACGAAACACAGGGGGTCTAACAGCCAAATTTGAGAGGCTACACTGTCGATACTGAGTCAACAAGATCTCAAAATATCTTTATCGCACACACATAACGTATTAATAAAGATAAAGAAGGAAAAAAGGATAACACTACATGCATAGAGGAGACCGGTACATCATCGATTATTCGTAAAATGGCTGATTAATCCACAACAGATTGTAAAGGGTTTCCATCAAATTAGACTCAATGATCAGTCCTATCATTTGGCCAAACCCATGTGCAAATGAGGCTGGTCCCCTGATCAGTGGGACACTCAGCTCCGCACCTTATTGTTGTATCAGGATTTGGTCCACCAAATACACAAACCGTCCATGATGACTGATCTTTTGATGGTAAAGTAAGAAGAAATAGTGCAACGAACAAAAAAGTGATTTAAAATAGGATGGAATGTCCTCCTTCTAAATACTTTATTCTACGGACTGGACACGCCTCCTAATTAAAAAATAGAACAGTGCAAAAGAAGACAGTGACAATTATCTGTCTACATAAGGGCCAACATGTTTCTGCCTAACGGGTATTTAATCCCTTGGCATTCGTCAGGGCCTCTGCTCGTATAATAGTTGCACTCCTAATAGTGAAATATAGAATTCACCACCATCACCAAAAACAATTTATAATAAAACTGGTTTGAAACGGTACAACCTGTAACAACCATGGACATTAACCCTCCGATTCACAATGATTACTGTGAATTCTGTGAAGGAAAACGTTATATCATTAGTACTGTATTCGATGCATCAGTCTCATGTGCATAGTGTGTCACCAAACCAACCAATAATGTGTGTCAGAAAATTAATTTTTATGCTTACCCTTTGTGGTAGGGCAATAGACCTCACCTCACCTGGACACTGCTCAGGTACTAAGAGGCCCCGCACTACAAAGATATAGGGAAATCAAAAGAATGTGGCAAAGTACTATAAAGATTTTTTTTTGCTTTATACCCTGCCTATGATCATTCCTATAACCAAATGCCCTGTATCTAGAGGCAAAACATGTGAGGTAGATAAACACCCCAAACTCAGTGTACTAAGCCTCAAAATGACCCAGAAACTCGACTAAGACACCAAACTTTAAGGAAGATTAAAACTCTCTTGTATGCTCATTCAGGAATTTTACAACATACTGATCTACAAAATCTGTGATTTGCTTAAGTTTACAACATAGTATAGCTAAAAATATTCTAAAAATATTCTGTGGTAGCTGCTCACCTTTTCGTCGGTACCTCAAGCTCCCATCTGAGACTTGGGGGAGGCACCGATCTGTAGGAGATGCTTGTATATATAGTCTAGTGAGGGTTTGTTAGTGAAGTATCCCTCCACCTTTAGGATGTATACTAGATAGTGGCGATCTTATCATGTGTCCCTTCAATTGGTATATATTAATGGCAAGGACACTATTATCAGACATTTATTGTGAAGTAAGCCTTATTGGTCTTTATTTTCAAAAGAAAACTAAGGGCACTACTTTACGCTCGAAATCTCGCGAGATCTCACGAGTGGAAGTGCTCAGAACTACCATATGATGTCATATCGGCCAGCTTTGTACTTCCTAACACTATGATCTGGTAATCATTAAACAGTCATTATTCCTCACGTGCATATGATGTTAGAATGCCCCCAGTGTTGTGAGTCACTGCCTATTTTTCTCCATAATAAGCCTGCTTGAGCTTGTTTTCTGAGGAACAAGAGCGCACTACTTAGCGCTCGAAATCATGCGGGAAGATGAGCTCAGAACTACCCGATGACAACATATCGGCCATCTTTGTAGTTCTGAAGGCTCCAACCTGTATATCATAGAATCACGATTGACCATGTGTTGTTTTTGAAAAAGTACCAGTCATTGGGCAATGACAGCTGCCCAATGATGTCATTTCGGACATCTTTGTAGTGCAATGACTGCAACCTATTGGTCCGTGATATTCCAATGTTGTTTTTGGGAACACAAATGCTCTAGGTAGTAAGCCAAGAGTGGCCTCAGAGTGTATTCAATGGGCATAACTATGCAGATGCTCCAAAATCTTAAAATGTGGGAACCATCCTAATGGTTGTGCATAGCTATATGTCACCCTCCAGTGTATGTCAGAAAACTCCCATAATCAAACCTATTTGTGATATTATGAGAAGAGTGTGAGCAAAGTAATTCAGGCATGAATCAATATGTACAACATGTTTATATAGACCCACCCTATTACAGTCAGTATATCCCAGTTATTACTCACTAGTGCCAAGGCTACAGGGAGGTCCAAGGAATATCATCATTTAATCCTTCTGTATCTGTCCGAAGTTTATAAATCCATTTTTGCTCTTTTCTAAAAAGGTAACCCGACACATCACTTATGTGACTGGGTATATATGGCTTCTCCAGGACAGTCCATTGGAAATCCGTTTCTAGATGTGCACGCTCCAGGAAATGTCTCGTAAGTTTAGTGTTGTTTTTCTTGCAACGAAAAGAACTCTTGTGTTCCAACATCCTGGTGCGGACTTTGCGGGTCGTCATACCCACATATCGTGTGGAGCAAGGACATGTCAGCATATAAATCAGATTGGTACTATTGCAATTACTATAGTTACTCTGCAACCAAGGTCTCGTGGTGCCTATATCTATCTCCTTCGTATGTTTGGTCTGAGGGCAGACTGAGCAAATGCCGCAAGGGTGATGCCCGACAGCTGGTGGAAGGTTCCACAGTGTTCCACCAAGTTTCCTAGGGAGCTCTTTTGGGCGTGTGTGAACAAGTCGATCCCGAATGCTGCTTGCCCTTTTAAACGCAAACAAGGGTTGCGCAATTTTCTCTCTCCCATGGTTCAGAAGGCGCCAGTGTCTTTTGACACTCTTCTGGATGGCATTGCTTCTAGTATTGAAGGTGCTCACGAAAGTGAGTCTAGTCAGAGGTGGTTTAGGGATTGGAGCTTCCAGGAGGGCCTCCCTATTGTTGTTAACCGCTCTCTTTTTTGATCTTTTTATGAGTGAATTAGGATAGTGTCTGTCCCGTAATTGTCCACAAAGATTCCTAGCATGCACCTCAAAGTCCTCTCTATTGGAGCAGTTCCTGCGAACCCGTAGGAACTGGCCATATGGTAGATTCTGGCGCAGGGACTTCGGGTGGTAGTTCTCGTAAAGGAGAAGTGAGTTCCGCGCCATAGGTTTCTTGTACAGTTCACTCTGCAATCCTGCAGTAGTGACATAGATCGACAGATCTAGGAATGCAATTCTTTCCTTATTTGTTTCCATGGTGAATTTAAGAAACTGGTTTCTACTGTTTAGCCATTGGTGGAATTCATTAACGGAATCCACCGTGCCTCTCCACACCACCAACACGTCGTCAATATAACGCTTCCACCACCTAATAGAGGTGTGGAAGGGGTTGGTGGGTGTCAGTACGTGTTGTTGTTCGAACTGGTGCACGTATAAATTCGCGAAATGCTGCCCATACTCGTACCCGAGATCTGGAGAAACAGCTTGTCCTCATACTTGAAAAAATTCATTTTCATGGCTATAGTTGCCAAAGCCATTATAAATGGTACAGGGGTGATAGTTTCACATATACTATCCCTCAGGATGGATGTTACGACTTCCAAAGTCTCATCCTGAGGGATAGAAGTATACAGTGATTCTACATCGAAAGAGAACAGGAGGTCACTTTCAATATCATAATCAATTTCTGGAAGGACACGCAAGACATCTTTAGTGTCCTGCACATATGTAGGCATTTTCTGTACAATTGGCCGCAGAAAATGATCGACAAAAGTTGACAATGGCTCCAGGAGAGACCCTATTCCTGAAATAATAGGCCTACCAGGCGGTGGCCTCTGTGGTTTGTGTACCTTTGGTAAAAGGTAGAAATAAGGAGTGGTTGGGTGTTTAGCAACCAAATAAGTCGCCTCACTTTGAGTGATCCACCCCTCAGATAAAGCTTCTTCAACCATATCCTGTATCTGTTTAGTCACCTCTTCTGTAGGATCTGTCGACAAGGGAGAGTATGCCTGTCTATTGTTTAGTTGTCTATAGCACTCAGTCTGGTAATCCGTGGTATTTAAAATAACTATAGAGCCGCCCTTATCTGCAGGCTTTATAGTTATTAAATGATCCTCTGAAAGTGATTTCAGTGTCATTTGTTCTGATTTGGTAAGGTTGTTAAATGACCTGACTGTTGTGCTCCACAGTGAAGCAATATCACCCGCAACAGCTTGCTCAAAGGCTAAGACCTGTGGAGGAACCGTGTGAATAGGTGGCTGGAATTTAGATTTTGGTCTAAGACCGGTGTTTGTGTCGCAATCAGCATTAATCTGATCCTTGAAGAGATAGTGTAATCTAAGTTTCCTGAAAAACTGACTCAATTTGCATTGGAAAGTGAATGGGTCCCCATGATTCGTCATGACGAAACCCAAGCCTTTATTCAGTACTTGTTCTTCAAGTGGAGTTAGTATCTTGTTAGATAAGTTGACTACGAGGGATTGTTCGATGGGCCTGCTTTCTGGCTCTTGGCAGTTTGGCTCCGTGTACCTGCATGTGGGCCTGTCTGGTCTTCCCATTGTACAACTGTGTTTTGTTCTGCTCGCCTTTTGCCTCTTGGTCGGCGTGGGCCAAACCCTAAAAACTGTTGAGAATTGTAGGCATTTGGAAACCCTTGGAAATTCGGCGGAGGTGGAGGTACAGGGTAAGGCTGTTGGTTCGGTGGAAAACCCCAAGGGGTGGGTGGCCACCATTGCTGGTATGGATCAATATGTTGATTGCCATATGAGTAGGGTCTGTTCCCCCTACCTCTCCCACGTTGTGGAAAGCTAGGAGCGCCCGTGTTGGTGTTGTCTGGATCACTACTGTCAGACCCTGAACTAGAGTAGTTAGACCCATAACGTTTTCCATTGTTTCTGTATACAGGTGGTGTGTACGTATCGCTTGTATAGGGGTACACACGTTCATGCTTCCATTTACTCAAATCTTTTTTGAATTTATCTAATTTTGTTTGCAGAATAGTCTCCTTGAATTCACCTGAGTTTTTGTTCGATTCGTCCTGCTGTTTTTTAAACAGAATCGGTGTTACTGTTGTTCTTATTGCTGCTTCTAAAATCTGTATTTCAACCAAGATGGTATCGGCTATTCTTTTTGCTGTGCTAATAATCAATATTAGCCAGTCTCTAGTACATCTCCATGCTATAAGCGACCAATCCTTCAGGAAGATCTTATCCTGTAAGAATAGTCGAGGAGCATTGGAGACTACTAGACCAGGCGGGGCGCAACTAGCCCTCAGATATTCTGCCATGGTTATTCCATGGACCAAGGTTCGGGCATGTGTCTTTTTTAAAACCATAACTTTGGTCCAATCATCTCCTGTACTAGGAATGGCTGTTGAAGGTATGTTCAAGACGCTGGGCATACTATCCAATGTAGAATGATATATGGCATCATCATACGCAATACCAATAATATATGCCATTTTAGTGTTGGTAAAACTAGTTTGTAAAAAAAGTTTGTGAAAAGGGTGTCAAAGGCGAACAACTGAGAAATCGAGTCTCAATCACCACTAAGGTCGGGGGTCGACCGACTCTCAATGATATGTAACAGTTCTACAGCTGGTAACTGTCAAAGAACCATCTAATCGTATGGTTATATAGTCGAACCCGCAGCCAGACAGCTGCTCCAGAACAGATTAAACAAAACCATTTAAAATAGGGTCCAAGGGATATATATTTTTTAAAGACCCACACCTGATTTTATCCCCAGCACCAACTGAATGTATAACACACGAAACACAGGGGGTCTAACAGCCAAATTTGAGAGGCTACACTGTCGATACTGAGTCAACAAGATCTCAAAATATCTTTATCGCACACACATAACGTATTAATAAAGATAAAGAAGGAAAAAAGGATAACACTACATGCATAGAGGAGACCGGTACATCATCGATTATTCGTAAAATGGCTGATTAATCCACAACAGATTGTAAAGGGTTTCCATCAAATTAGACTCAATGATCAGTCCTATCATTTGGCCAAACCCATGTGCAAATGAGGCTGGTCCCCTGATCAGTGGGACACTCAGCTCCGCACCTTATTGTTGTATCAGGATTTGGTCCACCAAATACACAAACCGTCCATGATGACTGATCTTTTGATGGTAAAGTAAGAAGAAATAGGGTAACGAACAAAAAAGTGATTTAAAATAGGATGGAATGTCCTCCTTCTAAATACTTTATTCTACGGACTGGACACGCCTCCTAATTAAAAAATAGAACAGTGCAAAAGAAGACAGTGACAATTATCTGTCTACATAAGGGCCAACATGTTTCTGCCTAACGGGTATTTAATCCCTTGGCATTCGTCAGGGCCTCTGCTCGTATAATAGTTGCACTCCTAATAGTGAAATATAGAATTCACCACCATCACCAAAAACAATTTATAATAAAACTGGTTTGAAACGGTACAACCTGTAACAACCATGGACATTAACCCTCCGATTCACAATGATTACTGTGAATTCTGTGAAGGAAAACGTTATATCATTAGTACTGTATTCGATGCATCAGTCTCATGTGCATAGTGTGTCACCAAACCAACCAATAATGTGTGTCAGAAAATTAATTTTTATGCTTACCCTTTGTGGTAGGGCAATAGACCTCACCTCACCTGGACACTGCTCAGGTACTAAGAGGCCCCGCACTACAAAGATATAGGGAAAACAAAAGAATGTGGCAAAGTACTATAAAGAATTTTTTTTGCTTTATACCCTGCCTATGATCATTCCTATAACCAAATGCCCTGTATCTAGAGGGAAAACATGTGAGGTAGATAAACACCCCAAACTCAGTGTACCAAGCCTCAAAATGACCCAGAAACTCGACTAAGACACCAAACTTTAAGGAAGATTAAAACTCTCTTGTATGCTCATTCAGGACTTTTACAACATACTGATCTACAAAATCTGTGATTTGCTAAAGTTTACAACATAGTATAGCTAAAAATATTCTAAAAATATTCTGTGGTAGCTGCTCACCTTTCCGTCGGTACCTCAAGCTCCCATCTGAGACTTGGGGGAGGCACCGATCTGTAGGAGATGCTTGTATAAATAGTCTAGTGAGGGTTTGTTAGTGAAGTATCCCTCCACCTTTAGGATGTATACTAGATAGTGGCGATCTTATCATGTGTCCCTTCCATTGGTATATATTAATGGCAAGGACACTATTATAAGACATTTATTGTGAAGTAAGCCTTATTGGTCTTTATTTTCAAAAGAAAACTAAGGGCACTACTTTACGCTCGAAATCTCGCGAGATCTCGCGAGTGGAAGTGCTCAGAACTACCATATGATGTCATATCGGCCAGCTTTGTAGTTCCTAACACTATGATCTGGTAATCATTAAACAGTCATTATTCCTCACGTGCATATGATGTTAGAATGCCCTCAGTGTTGTGAGTCACTGCCTATTTTTCTCCATAATAAGCCTGCTTGAGCTTGTTTTCTTAGGAACAAGAGCGCACTACTTAGCGCTCGAAATCACGCGGGAAGATGCGCTCAGAACTACCCGATGACAACATATCGGCCATCTTTGTAGTTCTGAAGGCTCCAACCTGTATATCATAGAATCACGATTGACCATGTGTTGTTTTTGAAAAAGTACCAGTCATTGGGCAAAGACAGCTGCCCAATGATGTCATTTCGGACATCTTTGTAGTGCAATGACTGCAACCTATTGGTCCGTGATATTCCAATGTTGTTTTTGGGAACACAAATGCTCTAGGTAGTAAGCCAAGAGTGGCCTCAGAGTGTATTCAATGGGCATAACTATGCAGATGCTCCAAAATCTTAAAATGTGGGAACCATCCTAATGGTTGTGCATAGCTATATGTCACTCTCCAGTGTATGTCAGAAAACTCCCATAATCAAACCTATTTGTGATATTATGAGAAGAGTGTGAGCAAAGTAATTCAGGCATGAATCAATATGTACAACATGTTTATATAGACCCACCCTATTACAGTCAGTATATCCCAGTTATTACTCACTAGTGCCAAGGCTACAGGGAGGTCCAAGGAATATCATCATTTAATCCTTCTGTATCTGTCCGAAGTTTATAAATCCATTTTTGCTCTTTTCTAAAAAGGTAACCCGACACATCACTTATGTGACTGGGTATATATGGCTTCTCCAGGACAGTCCATTGGAAATCCGTTTCTAGATGTGCATGCTCCAGGAAATGTCTCGTAAGTTTAGTGTTGTTTTTCTTGCAACTAAAAGAACTCTTGTGTGCCAACATCCTGGTGCGGACTTTGCGGGTCGTCATACCCACATATCGTGTGGAGCAAGGACATGTCAGCATATAAATCAGATTGGTACTATTGCAATTACTATAGTTACTCTGCAACCAAGGTCTCGTGGTGCCTATATCTATCTCCTTCGTATGTTTGGTCTGAGGGCAGACTGAGCAAATGCCGCAAGGGTGATGCCCGACAGCTGGTGGAAGGTTCCACAGTGTTCCACCAAGTTTCCTAGGGAGCTCTTTTGGGCGTGTGTGAACAAGTCGATCCCGAATGCTGCTTGCCCTTTTAAACGCAAACAAGGGTTGCGCAATTTTCTCTCTCCCATGGTTCAGAAGGCACCAGTGTCTTTTGACAATCTTCTGGATGGCATTGCTTCTAGTATTGAAGGTGCTCACGAAAGTGAGTCTAGTCAGAGGTGGTTTAGGGATTGGAGCTTCCAGGAGGGCCTCCCTATTGTTGTTAACCGCTCTCTTTTTTGATCTTTTTATGAGTGAATTAGGATAGTGTCTGTCCCGTAATTGTCCACAAAGATTCCTAGCATGCACCTCAAAGTCCTCTCTATTGGAGCAGTTCCTGCGAACCCGTAGGAACTGGCCATATGGTAGATTCTGGCGCAGGGACTTCGGGTGGTAGCTCTCGTAAAGGAGAAGTGAGTTCCGTGCCATAGGTTTCTTGTACAGTTCACTCTGCAATCCTGCAGTAGTGACATAGATCGACAGATCTAGGAATGCAATTCTTTCCTTATTTGTTTCCATGGTGAATTTAAGAAACTGGTTTCTACTGTTTAGCCATTGGTGGAATTCATTAACGGAATCCACCGTGCCTCTCCACACCACCAACACGTCGTCAATATAACGCTTCCACCACCTAATAGAGGTGTGGAAGGGGTTGGTGGGTGTCAGTACGTGTTGTTGTTCGAACTGGTGCACGTATAAATTCGCGAAATGCTGCCCATACTCGTACCCGAGATCTGGAGAAACAGCTTGTCCTCATACTTGAAAAAATTCATTTTCATGACTATAGTTGCCAAAGCCATTATAAATGGTAGAGGGGTGATAGTTTCACATATACTATCCCTCAGGATGGATGTTACGACTTCCAAAGTCTCATCCTGAGGGATAGAAGTATACAGTGATTCTACATCGAAAGAGAACAGGAGGTCACTTTCAATATCATAATCAATTTCTGGAAGGACACGCAAGACATCTTTAGTGTCCTGCACATATGTAGGCATTTTCTGTACAATTGGCCGCAGAAAATGATCGACAAAAGTTGACAATGGCTCCAGGAGAGACCCTATTCCTGAAATATTAGGCCTACCAGGCGGTGGCCTCTGTGGTTTGTGTACCTTTGGTAAAAGGTAGAAATAAGGAGTGGGTTGGGTGTTGAGCAACCAAATAAGTCGCCTCACTTTGAGTGATCCACCCCTCAGATAAAGCTTCTTCAACCATATCCTGTATCTGTTTAGTCACCTCTTCTGTAGGATCTGTAGACAAGGGAGAGTATGCCTGTCTATTGTTTAGTTGTCTATAGCACTCAGTCCGGTAATCCGTGGTATTTAAAATAACTATAGAGCCGCCCTTATCTGCAGGCTTTATAGTTATTAAATGATCCTCTGAAAGTGATTTCAGTGTCATTTGTTCTGATTTGGTAAGGTTGTTAAATGACCTGACTGTTGTGCTCCACAGTGAAGCAATATCACCCGCAACAGCTTGCTCAAAGGCTAAGACCTGTGGAGGAACCGTGTGAATAGGTGGCTGGAATTTAGATTTTGGTCTAAGACCGGTGTTTGTGTCGCAATCAGCATTAATCTGATCCTTGAAGAGATAGTGTAATCTAAGTTTCCTGAAAAACTGACTCAATTTGCATTGGAAAGTGAATGGGTCCCCATGATTCGTCATGACGAAACCCAAGCCTTTATTCAGTACTTGTTCTTCAAGTGGAGTTAGTATCTTGTTAGATAAGTTGACTACGAGGGATTGTTCGATGGGCCTGCTTTCTGGTTCTTGGCAGTTTGGCTCCGTGTACCTGCATGTGGGCCTGTCTGGTCTTCCCATTGTACAACTGTGTTTTGTTCTGCTCGCCTTTTGCCTCTTGGTCGGCGTGGGCCAAACCCTAAAAAATGTTGAGAATTGTAGGCATTTGGAAACCCTTGGAAATTCGGCGGAGGTGGAGGTACAGGGTAAGGCTGTTGGTTCGGTGGAAAACCCCAAGGGGTGGGTGGCCACCATTGCTGGTATGGATCAATATGTTGATTGCCATATGAGTAGGGTCTGTTCCCCCTACCTCTCCCACGTTGTGGAAAGCTAGGAGCGCCCGTGTTGGTGTTGTCTGGATCACTACTGTCAGACCCTGAACTAGAGTAGTTAGACCCATAACGTTTTCCATTGTTTCTGTATACAGGTGGTGTGTACGTATCGCTTGTATAGGGGTACACACGTTCATGCTTCCATTTACTCAAATCTTTTTTGAATTTATCTAATTTTGTTTGCAGAATAGTCTCCTTGAATTCACCTGAGTTTTTGTTCGATTCGTCCTGCTGTTTTTTAAACAGAATCGGTGTTACTGTTGTTCTTATTGCTGCTTCTAAAATCTGTATTTCAACCAAGATGGTATCGGCTATTCTTTTTGCTGTGCTAATAATCAATATTAGCCAGTCTCTAGTACATCTCCATGCTATAAGCGACCAATCCTTCAGGAAGATCTTATCCTGTAAGAATAGTCGAGGAGCATTGGAGACTACTAGACCAGGCGGGGCGCAACTAGCCCTCAGATATTCTGCCATGGTTATTCCATGGACCAAGGTTCGGGCATGTGTCTTTTTTAAAACCATAACTTTGGTCCAATCATCTCCTGTACTAGGAATGGCTGTTGAAGGTATGTTCAAGACGCTGGGCATACTATCCAATATAGAATGATATATGGCATCATCATACGAAATACCAATAATTTCTGCCATTTTAGTGTTGGTAAAACTAGTTTGTAAAAAAAGTTTGTGAAAAGGGTGTCAAAGGCGAACAACTGAGAAATCGAGTCTCAATCACCACTAAGGTCGGGGGTCGACCGACTCTCAATGATATGTAACAGTTCTACAGCTGGTAACTGTCAAAGAACCATCTAATCGTATGGTTATATAGTCGAACCCGCAGCCAGACAGCTGCTCCAGAACAGATTAAACAAAACCATTTAAAATAGGGTCCAAGGGATATATATTTTTTAAAGACCCACACCTGATTTTATCCCCAGCACCAACTGAATGTATAACACACGAAACACAGGGGGTCTAACAGCCAAATTTGAGAGGCTACACTGTCGATACTGAGTCAACAAGATCTCAAAATATCTTTATCGCACACACATAACGTATTAATAAAGATAAAGAAGGAAAAAAGGATAACACTACATGCATAGAGGAGACCGGTACATCATCGATTATTCGTAAAATGGCTGATTAATCCACAACAGATTGTAAAGGGTTTCCATCAAATTAGACTCAATGATCAGTCCTATCATTTGGCCAAACCCATGTGCAAATGAGGCTGGTCCCCTGATCAGTGGGACACTCAGCTCCGCACCTTATTGTTGTATCAGGATTTGGTCCACCAAATACACAAACCGTCCATGATGACTGATCTTTTGATGGTAAAGTAAGAAGAAATAGTGCAACGAACAAAAAAGTGATTTAAAATAGGATGGAATGTCCTCCTTCTAAATACTTTATTCTACGGACTGGACACGCCTCCTAATTAAAAAATAGAACAGTGCAAAAGAAGACAGTGACAATTATCTGTCTACATAAGGGCCAACATGTTTCTGCCTAACGGGTATTTAATCCCTTGGCATTCGTCAGGGCCTCTGCTCGTATAATAGTTGCACTCCTAATAGTGAAATATAGAATTCACCACCATCACCAAAAACAATTTATAATAAAACTGGTTTGAAACGGTACAACCTGTAACAACCATGGACATTAACCCTCCGATTCACAATGATTACTGTGAATTCTGTGAAGGAAAACGTTATATCATTAGTACTGTATTCGATGCATCAGTCTCATGTGCATAGTGTGTCACCAAACCAACCAATAATGTGTGTCAGAAAATTAATTTTTATGCTTACCCTTTGTGGTAGGGCAATAGACCTCACCTCACCTGGACACTGCTCAGGTACTAAGAGGCCCCGCACTACAAAGATATAGGGAAAACAAAAGAATGTGGCAAAGTACTATAAAGAATTTTTTTTGCTTTATACCCTGCCTATGATCATTCCTATAACCAAATGCCCTGTATCTAGAGGCAAAACATGTGAGGTAGATAAACACCCCAAACTCAGTGTACTAAGCCTCAAAATGACCCAGAAACTCGACTAAGACACCAAACTTTAAGGAAGATTAAAACTCTCTTGTATGCTCATTCAGGAATTTTACAACATACTGATCTACAAAATCTGTGATTTGCTAAAGTTTACAACATAGTATAGCTAAAAATATTCTAAAAATATTCTGTGGTAGCTGCTCACCTTTCCGTCGGTACCTCAAGCTCCCATCTGAGACTTGGGGGAGGCACCGATCTGTAGGAGATGCTTGTATAAATAGTCTAGTGAGGGTTTGTTAGTGAAGTATCCCTCCACCTTTAGGATGTATACTAGATAGTGGCGATCTTATCATGTGTCCCTTCCATTGGTATATATTAATGGCAAGGACACTATTATCAGACATTTATTGTGAAGTAAGCCTTATTGGTCTTTATTTTCAAAAGAAAACTAAGGGCACTACTTTACGCTCGAAATCACGCGAGATCTCGCGAGTGGAAGTGCTCAGAACTACCATATGATGTCATATCGGCCAGCTTTGTAGTTCCTAACACTATGATCTGGTAATCATTAAACAGTCATTATTCCTCACGTGCATATGATGTTAGAATGCCCCCAGTGTTGTGAGTCACTGCCTATTTTTCTCCATAATAAGCCTGCTTGAGCTTGTTTTCTTAGGAACAAGAGCGCACTACTTAGCGCTCGAAATCACGCGGGAAGATGCGCTCAGAACTACCCGATGACAACATATCGGCCATCTTTGTAGTTCTGAAGGCTCCAACCTGTATATCATAGAATCACGATTGACCATGTGTTGTTTTTGAAAAAGTACCAGTCATTGGGCAATGACAGCTGCCCAATGATGTCATTTCGGACATCTTTGTAGTGCAATGACTGCAACCTATTGGTCCGTGATATTCCAATGTTGTTTTTGGGAACACAAATGCTCTAGGTAGTAAGCCAAGAGTGGCCTCAGAGTGTATTCAATGGGCATAACTATGCAGATGCTCCAAAATCTTAAAATGTGGGAACCATCCTAATGGTTGTGCATAGCTATATGTCACCCTCCAGTGTATGTCAGAAAACTCCCATAATCAAACCTATTTGTGATATTATGAGAAGAGTGTGAGCAAAGTAATTCAGGCATGAATCAATATGTTCAACATGTTTATATAGACCCACCCTATTACAGTCAGTATATCCCAGTTATTACTCACTAGTGCCAAGGCTACAGGGAGGTCCAAGGAATATCATCATTTAATCCTTCTGTATCTGTCCGAAGTTTATAAATCCATTTTTGCTCTTTTCTAAAAAGGTAACTCGACACATCACTTATGTGACTGGGTATATATGGCTTCTCCAGGACAGTCCATTGGAAATCAGTTTCTAGATGTGCATGCTCCAGGAAATGTCTCGTAAGTTTAGTGTTGTTTTTCTTGCAACGAAAAGAACTCTTGTGTTCCAACATCCTGGTGCGGACTTTGCGGGTCGTCATACCCACATATCGTGTGGAGCAAGGACATATCAGCATATAAATCAGATTGGTACTATTGCAATTACTATAGTTACTCTGCAACCAAGGTCTCGTGGTGCCTATATCTATCTCCTTCGTATGTTTGGTCTGAGGGCAGACTGAGCAAATGCCGCAAGGATGATGCCCGACAGCTGGTGGAAGGTTCCACAGTGTTCCACCAAGTTTCCTAGGGAGCTCTTTTGGGCGTGTGTGAACAAGTCGATCCCGAATGCTGCTTGCCCTTTTAAACGCAAACAAGGGTTGCGCAATTTTCTCTCTCCCATGGTTCAGAAGGCGCCAGTGTCTTTTGACAATCTTCTGGATGGCATTGCTTCTAGTATTGCAGGTGCTCACGAAAGTGAGTCTAGTCAGAGGTGGTTTAGGGATTGGAGCTTCCAGGAGGGCCTCCCTATTGTTGTTAACCGCTCTCTTTTTTGATCTTTTTATGAGTGAATTAGGATAGTGTCTGTCCCGTAATTGTCCACAAAGATTCCTAGCATGCACCTCAAAGTCCTCTCTATTGGAGCAGTTCCTGCGAACCCTTAGGAACTGGCCATATGGTAGATTCTGGCGCAGGGACTTCGGGTGGTAGCTCTCGTAAAGGAGAAGTGAGTTCCGCGCCATTGGTTTCTTGTACAGTTCACTCTGCAATCCTGCAGTAGTGACATAGATCGACAGATCTAGGAATGCAATTCTTTCCTTATTTGTTTCCATGGTGAATTTAAGAAACTGGTTTCTACTGTTTAGCCATTGGTGGAATTCATTAACGGAATCCACCTTGCCTCTCCACACCACCAACACGTCGTCAATATAACACTTCCACCACCTAATAGAGGTGTGGAAGGGGTTGGTGGGTGTCAGTACGTGTTGTTGTTCGAACTGGTGCACGTATAAATTCGCGAAATGCTGCCCATACTCGTACCCGAGATCTGGAGAAACAGCTTGTCCTCATACTTGAAAAAATTCATTTTCATGGCTATAGTTGCCAAAGCCATTATAAATGGTACAGGGGTGATAGTTTCACATATACTATCCCTCAGGATGGATGTTACGACTTCCAAAGTCTCATCCTGAGGGATAGAAGTATACAGTGATTCTACATCGAAAGAGACCAGGAGGTCTCTTTCAATATCATAATCAATTTCTGGAAGGACACGCAAGACATCTTTAGTGTCCTGCACATATGTAGGCATTTTCTGTACAATTGGCCGCAGAAAATGATCGACAAAAGTTGACAATGGCTCCAGGAGAGACCCTATTCCTGAAATAATAGGCCTACCAGGCGGTGGCCTCTGGGGTTTGTGTACCTTTGGTAAAAGGTAGAAATAAGGAGTGGTTGGGTGTTTAGCAACCAAATAAGTCGCCTCACTTTGAGTGATCCACCCCTCAGATAAAGCTTCTTCAACCATATCCTGTATCTGTTTAGTCACCTCTTCTGTAGGATCTGTAGACAAGGGAGAGTATGCCTGTCTATTGTTTAGTTGTCTATAGCACTCAGTCCGGTAATCCGTGGTATTTAAAATAACTATAGAGCTGCCCTTATCTGCAGGCTTTATAGTTATTAAATGATCCTCTGAAAGTGATTTCAGTGTCATTTGTTCTGATTTGGTAAGGTTGTTAAATGACCTGACTGTTGTGCTCCACAGTGAAGCAATTTCACCCGCAACAGCTTGCTCAAAGGCTAAGACCTGTGGAGGAACCGTGTGAATAGGTGGCTGGAATTTAGATTTTGGTCTAAGACCGGTGTTTGTGTCGCAATCAGCATTAATCTGATCCTTGAAGAGAAAGTGTAATCTAAGTTTCCTGAAAAACGGACTCAATTCGCATTGGAAAGTGAATGGGTCCCCATGATTCGTCATGACGAAACCCAAGCCTTTATTCAGTACTTGTTCTTCAAGTGGAGCAAGCTGTTGCGGGTGATATTGCTTCACTGTGGAGCAAAACAGTCAGGTCATTTAACAACCTTACCAAATCAGAACAAATGACACTGAAATCACTTTCAGAGGATCATTTAATAACTATAAAGCCTGCAGATAAGGGCGGCTCTATAGTTATTTTAAATACCACGGATTACCAGACTGAGTGCTATAGACAACTAAACATTAGACAGGCATACTCTCCCTTGTCTACAGATCCTACAGAAGAGGTGACTAAACAGATACAGGATATGGTTGAAGAAGCTTTATCTGAGGGGTGGATCACTCAAAGTGAGGCGACTTATTTGGTTGCTAAACACCCAACCACTCCTTATTTCTACCTTTTACCAAAGGTACACAAACCACAGAGGCCACCGCCTGGTAGGCCTATTATTTCAGGAATAGGGTCTCTCCTGGAGCCATTGTCAACTTTTGTCGATCATTTTCTGTGGCCAATTGTACAGAAAATGCCTACATATGTGCAGGACACTAAAGATGTCTTGCGTGTCCTTCCAGAAATTGATTATGATATTGAAAGAGACCTCCTGGTCTCTTTCGATGTAGAATCACTGTATACTTCTATCCCTCAGGATGAGACTTTGGAAGTCGTAACATCCATCCTGAGGGATAGTATATGTGAAACTATCACCCCTGTACCATTTATAATGGCTTTGGCAACTATAGCCATGAAAATGAATTTTTTCAAGTATGAGGACAAGCTGTTTCTCCAGATCTCGGGTACGAGTATGGGCAGCATTTCGCGAATTTATACGTGCACCAGTTCGAACAACAACACGTACTGACACCCACCAACCCCTTCCACACCTCTATCAGGTGGTGGAAGCGTTATATTGACGACGTGTTGGTGGTGTGGAGAGGCACGGTGGATTCCGTTAATGAATTCCACCAATGGCTAAACAGTAGAAACCAGTTTCTTAAATTCACCATGGAAACAAATAAGGAAAGAATTGCATTCCTAGATCTGTCGATCTATGTCAATACTGCAGGATTGCAGAGTGAACTGTACAAGAAACCTATGGCGCGGAACTCACTTCTCCTTTACGAGAGCTACCACCCGAAGTCCCTGCGCCAGAATCTACCATATGGCCAGTTCCTACGGGTTCGCAGGAACTGCTCCAATAGAGAGGACTTTGAGGTGCATGCTAGGAATCTTTGTGGACAATTACGGGACAGACACTATCCTAATTCACTCATAAAAAGATCAAAAAAGAGAGCGGTTAACAACAATAGGGAGGCCCTCCTGGAAGCCCCAATCCCTAAACCACCTCTGACTAGACTCACTTTCGTGAGCACCTTCAATACTAGAAGCAATGCCATCCAGAAGATTGTCAAAAGACACTGGCGCCTTCTGAACCATGGGAGAGAGAAAATTGCGCAACCCTTGTTTGCGTTTAAAAGGGCAAGCAGCATTCGGGATCGACTTGTTCACACACGCCCAAAAGAGCTCCCTAGGAAACTTGGTGGAACACTGTGGAACCTTCCACCAGCTGTCGGGCATCACCCTTGCGGCATTTGCTCAGTCTGCCCTCAGACCAAACATACGAAGGAGATAGATATAGGCACCACGAGACCTTGGTTGCAGAGTAACTATAATAATTGCAATAGTACCAATCTGATTTATATGCTGACATGTCCTTGCTCCACACGATATGTGGGTATGACGACCCGCAAAGTCCGCACCAGGATGTTGGAACACAAGAGTTCTTTTCGTTGCAAGAAAAACAACACTAAACTTACGAGACATTTCCTGGAGCATGCACATCTAGAAACGGATTTCCAATGGACTGTCCTGGAGAAGCCATATATACCCAGTCACATAAGTGATGTGTCGGGTTACCTTTTTAGAAAAGAGCAAAAATGGATTTATAATCTTCGGACAGATACAGAAGGATTAAATGATGATATTCCTTGGACCTCCCTGTAGCCTTGGCACTAGTGAGTAATAACTGGGATATACTGACTGTAATAGGGTGGGTCTATATAAACATGTTGTACATATTGATTCATGCCTGAATTACTTTGCTCACACTCTTCTCATAATATCACAAATAGGTTTGATTATGGGAGTTTTCTGACATACACTGGAGGGTGACATATAGCTATGCACAACCATTAGGATGGTTCCCACATTTTAAGATTTTGGAGCATCTGCATAGTTATGCCCATTGAATACACTCTGAGGCCACTCTTGGCTTACTACCTAGAGCATTTGTGTTCCCAAAAACAACATTGGAATATCACGGACCAATAGGTTGCAGTCATTGCACTACAAAGATGTCCGAAATGACATCATTGGGCAGCTGTCATTGCCCAATGACTGGTACTTTTTCAAAAACAACACATGGTCAATCGTGATTCTATGATATACAGGTTGGAGCCTTCAGAACTACAAAGATGGCCGATATGTTGTCATCGGGTAGTTCTGAGCGCATCTTCCCGCGTGATTTCGAGCGCTAAGTAGTGCGCTCTTGTTCCTAAGAAAACAAGCTCAAGCAGGCTTATTATGGAGAAAAATAGGCAGTGACTCACAACACTGGGGGCATTCTAACATCATATGCACGTGAGGAATAATGACTGTTTAATGATTACCAGATCATAGTGTTAGGAACTACAAAGATGGCCGATATGACATCATATGGTAGTTCTGAGCACTTCCTCTCGCGAGATTTCGAGCGTAAAGTAGTGCCCTTAGTTTTCTTTTGAAAATAAAGACCAATAAGGCTTACTTCACAATAAATGTCTGATAATAGTGTCCTTGCCATCAATATATACCAATTGAAGGGACACATGATAAGATCGCCACTATCTAGTATACATCCTAAAGGTGGAGGGATACTTCACTAACAAACCCTCAATAGACTATTTATACAAGCATCTCCTACAGATCGGTGCCTCCCCCAAGTCTCAGATGGGAGCTTGAGGTACCGACGGAAAGGTGAGCAGCTACCACAGAATATTTTTAGAATATTTTTAGCTATACTATGTTGTAAACTTTAGCAAATCACAGATTTTGTAGATCAGTATGTTGTAAAATTCCTGAATGAGCATACAAGGGAGTTTTAATCTTCCTTAAAGTTTGGTGTCTTAGTCGAGTTTCTGGGTCATTTTGAGGCTTAGTACACTGAGTTTGGGGTGTTTATCTACCTCACATGTTTTGCCTCTAGATACAGGGCATTTGGTTATAGGAATGATCATAGGCAGGGTATAAAGCAAAAAAATGTCTTTATAGTACTTTGCCACATTCTTTTGTTTTCCCTATATCTTTGTAGTGCGGGGCCTCTTAGTACCTGAGCAGTGTCCAGGTGAGGTGAGGTCTATTGCCCTACCACAAAGGGTAAGCATAAAAATTAATTTTCTGACACACATTATTGGTTGGTTTGGTGACACACTATGCACATGAGACTGATGCATCGAATACAGTACTAATTATATAACGTTTTCCTTCACAGAATTCACAGTAATCATTGTGAATCGGAGGGTTAATGTCCATGGTTGTTACAGGTTGTACCGTTTCAAACCAGTTTTATTATAAATTGTTTTTGGTGATGGTGGTGAATTCTATATTTCACTATTAGGAGTGCAACTATTATACGAGCAGAGGCCCTGACGAATGCCAAGGGATTAAATACCCGTTAGGCAGAAACATGTTGGCCCTTATGTAGACAGATAATTGTCACTGTCTTCTTTTGCACTGTTCTATTTTTTAATTAGGAGGCGTGTCCAGTCCGTAGAATAAAGTATTTAGAAGGAGGACATTCCATCCTATTTTAAATCACTTTTTTGTTCGTTGCACTATTTCTTCTTACTTTACCATCAAAAGATCAGTCATCATGGACGGTTTGTGTATTTGGTGGACCAAATCCTGATACAACAATAAGGTGCGGAGCTGAGTGTCTGTCGCCTGGTCGAGGGACCTGAGGAGAACCACGAAAAGGACACAACTGACGGGACCTTTACACCTCCCCTGCAGGGTGCTGATGGCCCCTTTAACGTGGACTGGATCACTGCGGAAGGAGGTGCGGCTCGGATGACGACATCGGGAGCGGACGAATCAGAATGCCGCGAGTTCCGTAAAGCGGAAGTTCGGAGACCTGACGGCGCGAAAGCCCGAGGAGGAGAGATCGGAGACGCGGAGGAGAGCGAGGCGAGGAGGACGGAGACCGAGGAGAAGAGAGGAGAACGAGATTCGAAGGAGCAGAGAGGAGCGGAGAGAGACGTCGAGCCAGGAGGCCAACGGCACCACTTCTCGCCCCGCCACACCCCCGGAGGAGTGTGGCTGGGAAAGGTACGGGGTCGTATCCTGGGCTTCTTAACCCACCGGGAGGGCGCTAGGGGAGGGAGTTCACTGTCGGGAGGGCACCCGGGCTGAGGACGTTTTCTTGTGTACAGAGAATCCCTCACTCACTTTAATTGTTATTCTCAAACACGAGTGTTCTTTTGGTGCTGGAACCCCGGTGACCCCTCACACCCCTTTCCCCCTCAATTATCGGACGTGGAGGATCGTATATTAATCCCTGCTTTTGCCTTCCTTTTCGGGCCCCGTCGGAGGCATTCCCTGTCCCGGACCCCGCCGAGGAGAAGGACGATAGCAAGGAACCCGACCTATCCCTATCCCGGAGTATATCAAGCAGGAAGACCACCTTTCTCCCGAAGAGAACCAGAAAACGCTTGTATTAACCTGGAATAAAGCCTCAACCCTGTACCTCAGTCTATTGGCGTTCTTGGTCTATGCAGGGGAAGACAGCGCATAGGCGACAAGTGGCGAGCCAGATAGGAGCATTATCGAACAACCCCCCGATACAGGATGGACACCCTTATTCACCAAATGAAGGAAGGGCAGGCGAAGATGGAGTGGGCCATAGAACGGACCTCCTCCCAAGCAGAAGCCGATCGGGCCGTTTTTACCTCCACCATTCAAACGCAAGCGGACAACCTGGTCAAGTTGGCTGAGGAACAAGCCCACCTTATGGTCTCTCTGGGTCAGACTAGATCGGCTGCCCCTCCTGGAACCGTGGTCCCTCTTCAGAAGTTCGCCCCGGGAGAGGACCCCTTAGCTTTCTTTTTGAACTTCGAGAGAGCAGCTAGGGCTAGTGCCTGGGCCGGAGAAAGATGGCCCTTCTATCTAGCCCCCTTGTTGGTGGGGGAAGCCCAAGCGGCATATCAGACTGTCAATAAAGACGGAACCGCTACCTACGCCGTCATAAAACAATATATACTAGATCGATTGGGAGTGGATGACGAGACTCATCGGTTGCGGTTCTGGCAAGAGAGAGGAACACCTGGTGACTTACCTAAGGCGTTGTTCTTTAAATTAAAGGAAGCGGCGGATCAGTGGCTAAAACCCCAGGACTCCAGCATGGAAGAAGTAATGGGGAAAATATACCTTGAACAGTTCCTGGAGGCCCTCCCCTATCCTAGTCAACGGTGGTTAAAACAACATGCCGGCTTGACCTTAGAACAGGCTGTGGATATGGCCACATCCTACGCTCGAGCTCAAGTCCGCCCTCAGAAGGAACCGGAGAGACCGTTCAAACCCACCATCCAGGGGAAGGGAGACCGAAAGAATTTCAAAGTGAACCCTGAGCCAGTACGCAACAGAGGAGCCCGACCTGAGCAAACCCCCTTTTCTGGTCCCCAGTGTTTTGATTGTGGGGAATGGGGGCACATAGCTCGCTATTGCAGGAAGAAGAGGGATAAGGAGGAGGAACCAATGGACGTGAGCTACCTACCCCACTCTCTTCTCTACGCTCAGGAAACCGGACCGGTATTTTACGTGAGTGTCAAACTTCAGGGTAAGCGTGTTAGGGCCCTCTTGGACTCAGGTTGTAAGCATTCTGTGGCCAGACAGGAACTTATTCTCCCTTCTTGGGTCCTACCAGGTAGAAGGGTTGGTATAAGGTGTGTTCATGGGGAGGTGAGGGATTACCCTTTAGCCACGATCCAGTTACAAACACCTACCGGGACCGAAATGACTGCAGTCGTAGGGGTACTCCCACAGCTTCCCGAACCCGTCATCCTGGGAACCGACAATCCCTGTTTTTCCTCTATGATGAGAGAAGTTCTTTCTTCCCCTAAACAGTGGCCAGTCTCCGTATTGACCCCCGAACCCTGGGCTAGGGACACACACTTTCGTACGGCCCAATTAAATGATGCAAGTCTAGTTAACGCATGGTCTAAAGCCCGGGCCGAGCAAAACCAAACGATCAAGTCGTACCCCACCTTTGTGGAACAGAAGGGTCTCCTCTACCGCTTAGCCAAGGAAGACGCTGTTCCTCAACTTCTGGTACCCTCAGAATTCAGGGATCAAATTCTTTTTTTTGCCCATGCCCACCTTTTGGCGGGGCATGTGGGGGCGGAAAAAACCGGACAATCCATTCTGCAACATTTCTTCTGGCCTGGGGTATACGCCCAGGTCCAGAAATACTGCCAAGAATGCCACATATGTCAACGGCGTAATCCCTATACGCCTCCGGCGGTCCCCTTGCAACCGCTCCCCATTATAGGCAAACCTTTTGACCGGTTGGGAATGGATCTCATTGGCCCATTGCCCAAATCGAGTCGGGGACATCAGTACGCCCTTGTTTTAGTGGATTACGCCACCCGCTATCCAGAGGCCTTTCCCCTCAGAGCAGCCACTACCAGTGCAATAGCGCAACGTCTGATAGAAGTATTTTCCAGGATGGGCTTCCCTAGGGAAATTGTCACTGATCAGGGCACCCCCTTCGTGTCCCAACTGATGAAACAGGTCTGCCAACAACTCAACATTAAACACATCAAAACATCAGTATACCACCCCCAGACAGACGGGTTGGTTGAGCGCTACAACGGGAGCCTCAAACTGACCCTAAAAAAACTTCTGTCTGGGGATGGGAGAAATTGGGATCAAATGTTGCCTTTGGCTCTCTTTGGGTTACGAAGTCAAAAACAGTCCAGCCTAGGGGCTTCTCCTTTCGAGCTCCTTTTTGGACGACAACCCAGAACCTTACTGGAAATAACGAAAGAGAGTTGGGAAAGTGAGGGCACAAAGGAAGCGGAGGCTCTTCTTGACTATTCTCGCCAACTACAGTCCAGATTACATAAATTAAGGACTCTAGCACATGAACACCTATCAATCGCCCAAACCAAACAGAAACATTTCTACGATAAGGGAAAAAAATGGAGGGAGCTTGATATAGGGGATTGGGTCTTGGTTTTACTACCCAGCTCGGCTCAAAAGATGAGAAAAGAGTGGCAAGGTCCTTTCCGGGTAGTGAAGAAAGTGGGTAGAACCTCCTACGTTCTCCAGATGTCCCGAACCAAGACTCAGTTGTACCACATCAACATCCTTAAAAAATGGCTGGGAACCCCTCTGGTTCCCTCTCAAACGGTTTCCTTTTCCACCCCTATGCCACATACCATTTCTGAATTGCCTATCAATCCCGACCTGTCAGCCTCTCAGAGGGACGCTATTGCCACCCTCCTACAACAATATTCTGGGGTGTTCTCGGACCAGCCCGGTAGAACTCACCTCTCTGTACACACCATACCAACTCCCGCGGGGGTGGTCGTCAAACAAAAACCGTATAGGATACCTGAGGCCCGGCGAACGGCTTTCCAAGGGGAAATCCAACAAATGCTAAAAACTGGAGTCATTGTCCCTTCCCGAAGCAACTGGTGTTCTCCGGTGGTTTTAGTGCCTAAACCGGACGGGAGTATCCGTTTTTGTATTGACTTCCGCGCGGTCAATAGGGTTTCAAAACAGGACGCATACCCTCTTCCCCGGGTGGACGAGTTGGTGGAACGCCTTGGTGAGGCCAAGTACATCACCACTATCGACCTCACTAAGGGGTATTGGCAGATTCCCCTTGCTCCGGGTGACCAGGAGAAAACTGCCTTCTCCACTCCCTCGGGGCATTATCAGTTCACTGTCCTCCCGTTTGGGTTGCATGGAGCCCCGGCCACCTTTCAACGCACCATGGATACCCTTCTCCGACCCCACCTTCCTTATGCTTCGGCATACTTAGACGACATTGTCGTCTTCAGTAAGACATGGCCTGACCATCTTCAACACCTGAACAGTATATTAGACAGCATTTGTCAAGCTGGGTTCCACATAAACGCAAAAAAATCCCGGGTGGCTTATCAGCAGGTTAAATATTTAGGGTTTCTGCTCGGTAATGGAAATCTTATGCCTCAGAAAGAGAAGGTGGCGGCTGTGCAGGCTTTGACCTATCCCAAGACGAAGAGGGATCTCAGGGCCTTTTTGGGATTAGTGGGCTACTACAGACGGTTTGTCCCACACTTTGCTAGAATGGCCAGCCCCCTGACCGATCTCCTGCGAAAATCCCAGGCTTCGCCCCGCTTACCACCTCCCGGTGAGCAGGAAGCCTCTGCTTTTCAGGGCCTCAAAGACGCTCTTACCTCCTCACCGGTGTTAATCGCCCCTGACTTCCAAAAACCTTTTATCCTTCAAACAGACGCCTCAGGGGTTGGGATCGGGGCAGTACTTTCCCAAGGGGATGACAGCGGTCTTGAGCGCCCCATATTGTACATCAGCAGAAAACTATTTCCCAGAGAGCAGGTTTATTCCACCATAGAGAAGGAGTGTCTAGCTGTGAGGTGGGGGGTGGAAAAGCTTCGCTATTACCTGGAAGGCTGGCTTTTTACCCTCTTTACAGACCATGCCCCTCTCACCTGGCTCCAGCGAAATAAAGGCCACAATGACCGTATCCTCCGCTGGTTTCTGGCCTTGCAACCCTATCGATTTGAGGTGAAACATCGTAAGGGATCGGAACAGGGCAATGCTGATTTTCTCTCGAGGTACCCTATTTCCCCCGATCGGGAAAATCCGGGGATGGGGATGTGTCGCCTGGTCGAGGGACCTGAGGAGAACCACGAAAAGGACACAACTGACGGGACCTTTACACCTCCCTTGCAGGGTGCTGATGGCCCCTTTAACGTGGACTGGATCACTGCGGAAGGAGGTGCGGCTCGGATGACGACATCGGGAGCGGACGAATCAGAATGCCGCGAGTTCCATAAAGCGGAAGTTCGGAGACCTGACGGCGCGAAAGCCCGAGGAGGAGAGATCGGAGACGCGGAGGAGAGCGAGGCGAGGAGGACGGAGACCGAGGAGAAGAGAGGAGAACGAGATTCGAAGGAGCAGAGAGGAGCCGAGAGAGACGTTGAGCCAGGAGGCCAACGGCACCACTTCTCGCCCCGCCACACCCCCGGAGGAGTGTGGCTGGGAAAGGTACGGGGTCGTATCCTGGGCTTCTTAACCCACCGGGAGGGCGCTAGGGGAGGGAGTTCGCTGTCGGGAGGGCACCCGGGCTGAGGACGTTTTCTTGTGTACAGAGAATCCCTCACTCACTTTAATTGTTATTCTCAAACACGAGTGTTCTTTTGGTGCTGGAACCCCGGTGACCCCTCACACCCCTTTCCCCCTCAATTATCGGACGTGGAGGATCGTATATTAATCCCTGCTTTTGCCTTCCTTTTCGGGCCCCGTCGGAGGCATTCCCTGTCCCGGACCCCGCCGAGGAGAAGGACGATAGCAAGGAACCCGACCTATCCCTATCCCGGAGTATATCAAGCAGGAAGACCACCTTTCTCCCGAAGAGAACCAGAAAACGCTTGTATTAACCTGGAATAAAGCCTCAACACTGTACCTCAGTCTATTGGCGTTCTTGGTCTATGCAGGGGAAGACAGCGCATAGGCGACAGTGTCCCACTGATCAGGGGACCAGCCTCATTTGCACATGGGTTTGATAGGACTGATCATTGAGTCTAATTTGATGGAAACCCTTTACAATCTGTTGTGGATTAATCAGCCATTTTACGAATAATCGATGATGTACCGGTCTCCTCTATGCATGTAGTGTTAGCCTTTTTTCCTTCTTTATCTTTATTAATACGTTATGTGTGTGCGATAAAGATATTTTGAGATCTTGTTGACTCAGTATCGACAGTGTAGCCTCTCAAATTTGGCTGTTAGACCCCCTGTGTTTCGTGTGTTATACATTCAGTTGGTGCTGGGGATAAAATCAGGTGTGGGTCTTTAAAAAATATATATCCCTTGGACCCTATTTTAAATGGTTTTGTTTAATCTAGACTTTGTGGTATGTAATACATCAAGGTATTCATGAAGAAAACATTATAAGAAGCAACTCATATCAAAACGATCATTAAGCCTGGTAGGGAACATGGTCTTAAGTTTTTGTATCCAAAAAATTTCTCTTTGGAGCAGGGTTTTAGTGACATCCATGCCTGGTCGCACAGTGATTTTTTCAATAACTTGGAATCGCAGTTGGGATATTGTATGTTTAGTTTCATCCAAATAGGTAGCTATGCTCGATGTGGTATTTTTATTTCTGATCTTACCCATCACAGACCTCCATTACTGCTACAAGCTACTTATGTGCATTCTTCTACCAAGTTACCTTGGTCTTTTTTTCCATACGCCCTTAGGGGCAAGTCAGTTTACATTTTCTTTTACATCTAATACTGTTAGCGTTTGACTCCACATTGGTAGTTTGAACGTTTTTCTTGATCAGTCTGCGTGTTTGACTTAATTATATATGTTCGCTTTTCAGCTTGTGCCGTATTTCCTAGTCCATCACTGGGAAAATACTGTTTCCCTCGTTTGAGGTGAGCCCAACCCCCATTCTTTCCTAATTTTTTCCTGCATTGGAGTATCAATCCACTATTTCATCCTCTGCATTTTACCACTTTATTAATTCATTCTGCAACCTTAGGGTTGGTATTCTCCTACTAAACCTGACACTTTTTAATACTTAACACACATTGTTACTAATGTGGTTCCATTTCTCATCCTGCATATTTTTCTAATGCCCTTTCCTTCATTTTGCTCTTAACTAACAGCACTGTTCATTACCATCACTTTTCAGCAACCTGACACGCCACGTTAATACACACTGGTGTTCGCACTTGCTCAGATTCAGTATGAATCCCACATAGTCTCAACTTAGCCTTTCATGTCTTAATGTAATGGTCTCTACATGCGGTCTACTGTAAAAAACTACTTTACATGTTGTTTGTAATGCAGATATTTTTGTTCACAGGTTGACCCTGAAGAAGGGACGTGTCAGTCCCGAAATGCATCGGGCTTTCTTTAAAAATGTTTATGTACATCATCTACATGTCACCATTATGATGTAGCGTTTATTTGCCATGTTTATTTAGCCATATGTTGTATAATAGCGATACAATTCTGTTTTCCTAAGTTGGTTTGAATATACTTTATGTATATATAATTGGACAAAAATTAAGACGTTCTTATAAACACTTTATTGGTTTAATCAGTTCATTATTTTATCTAAAAATGTTTGGCATAAAATAATAGGGTTCTTTAGCAACCCCCAGCATAGTGCACAGTGCATACTACCCCACAGGCTAGTATTCCCTCTCTGAACTTCAGACATATATGTGATTGCCTGCTTGACTAAAAGAGCTGTTCTTAGGAAAAAAACAGATTCCCCTTAATGGGACTGGCAGACCACAATGCCCAGATAGTCTGAGCCACATGCCAGTGGACAGGCCAAACCACATCAAAGAAAGCTAGACATTTCTGATCTATAATTTTCACCCAAAGATAACACTTTAATCAAAGGTGTCAAGGTACCATAATCTATGCTCAGGAAAAATGTCCCGCTTTTTCAAGTTGTTAGGGAGGAAACTAAATATAAAGAAGGTACGCCACTGCAGACATCAGTAGAGAGTGTCAGAGTTATAAATGGTGAAACAGCAGTGTAGGCTCAAAGTGATGCAAGGCAGGTGAAGAGTTCACTAGGAAATAAAGTGCATGATCAGCAAGGTCTTAGTTAAAGGAAAACCTATGTTTGCAAGCCTCAAGGAATTTATCATTACAGCACAACAAGCACATACTCTGTGTTCTCAGCAAATTGAAAGAATTGAACGACCGAAGAATAGGCCCAGGAGATAGAGTTACCAAGGGAACAGAACGTGATAAGAAGTCTTGGGAGCAGAGCAATAAAACGCACACACACACACACACACATACAAAAGAAGCAAATTGCTTGTTAAGCATTGTTAGAATTACAACAAAGAATGTGTAGAGGAAAAGGTCAGGAGCATAAACACATAGGTGATGTGATGTTTTGTAACAAATATGTAATTTTTGAGTAGCCTATTATTTGACCTTTTGCAAGAGACATTGTTTGTGTGACTATTTAAGAGGCTGACTGTTTATATGTGTGAAGATAGCTACTCTCCCTGCCGCAACAGTAAACCTGTGTAAGGGCTGCCAGAAGTTCTGCAGGAGCGTCAGGAACCTGAAGAGAATACCTCAGCCTTCCCCAGCGGTCTTCCGACTCTATCAGACTCTAGAGATTCGGAAGACTCGCCAGGGGAAAACAGGGAAACAAAACAAGGGAAGGCGGGTTCGCACTTCAATGGCGTAACTGGCGTCTGGTTCTGCAGGTAAGGAGATCTACACCTGGCATACACCCTGTAAAACAAAGACTGTGTAAACACTGCCACATAAGAACAACCCTCTTGTAAAACTCAACACTTGACCTCACCTACCCCTGTGTCATGACTTCTAATCTTGTAGTGAGAAGGCGTCAAGGGTTCACTGTAAGGTCCTACGTAAAGGAGAGCACAACGTTAGAAGGGAGTAAGAATCAACCCTAGAGTCTACTCTATACCTTCTGTCTGCTGACCCCCTGTAACGTTGCTGAGGAACTACCAACTCCCTGGATTCTACTTTGCCTGGTGACCACTGTGGAAGGTAGTTGTTCTACTGAAACGGATGACACAACCTGTCAAAAACAACCAAAATTCCCACTGAGTTCTCCTTCTTAGGCATAGCATACATTTATTTGAGGAAGAATGTAGCGCAGTGCGCTGTTACCGTGATTCTGTCGTGAAGATAGTCAGCACAGTGATCCACGCAATATCCCCAGGGAGCGACAGGATACTACTATAGGAGGAGAGGAACTGGAAACACCCCGCTAGAGTGGGCACTCAAAGGAACACTATCAGGGTGCTAGTATACTGAACCACGCCTGGCCGGTAGAAAGAGCAGTGTCAGCCAATGGTGTGCGTGTCATAAGAAGGGAATAACGAGGGAAAAATAAGAAGGGGAAGAACTAGTGCAATAGGTGCCGGTATATGCGGAGCAAGACACTCCCCAGAAAACGTGGAATGCACTGGGAACCGCCCGGCTGAAAGGGGCAGCAAGCGCTTGTATTTTCAGCACAACTATGGCGCCAGGAAATATCGAAGAGGACAACAATCCTTTAAACGCTTCGACAAGACAGGATTACCGGAGTACCTCTCTCTCTTGTGTTCGAAGGGAAGAGGGGCAATGTCCGCCCAGCTAGCGGTGGTGAGGAAGCGGGCAGGAACGAAAACGCCACGAAGGTTGGAGAAAGCGGCGACATACAGCAAGCCGGCTTCGTTCACTAGAGCAAAGCCGGAAACAGGAAATGCTTTGACGGAAGTCAGGCAGCTGAGCGTTGGGACGGAAGTGAATCTCGAGGCAAGAACGCTAAGCGCGTTTACTTGCCTCGGGGTTCCTTAAATACTGCAGCGTCGGGGATCGCGGACCGCGGGGCATGACAACCTGCTTCTACCTTGCCAAGAGGAGTCTTGTCTTTCTTTATCTCAGTTTCCTCACAACAATGTGGCAATTAGGTAGAGATGACAGTGCCTTGGGAAGGAATCCCTGTATTGTCCTATGTAAACCCCACCTCTCTTTCCCGTCTGTACACTTATGAACTCTGCTTGCAATTGTCAGTTGTGCAAACCATTTTTTCCTGGCCTGTCTAAGTCCATATTCTTTACTCTTGTAACTAAATACCCCACAGTCTTAAACACGGACACAGCTATATTTGCTTTTTCAGAGCAGAAGCCAGAGACTATAGTATGAGCATGGAAATACAGCAGGATCTGGGTGCAGCTTCTATCAGGGCTCGAAAAATCAAAACATGGTTACTTGACCTGAAGGTCTAGTAACTTAAAATAATCTACTCGACCTAACTGTAATGCACTTGCCCTCTGTGAGAAAGTGTGACAAGTTAACAAGATTTAAAGGTATTTTTATTGCTCATTCACTTTGTGATCTATAAAGATGCCTTTAAATCTTGCTATCTTGTCACATTTGCTCTGCTTTCAGACACAGAGGTCAAAAGTCAGTTTGTTTTCCTACTTGCCAGAAAGGGCGAGTAGAACCTAAAAATAGCTTGCCCTAATTAAATCTGGCTCGCAAATGTGAGTGGGCGAGTGGATTTTTTGCGCCCTGTTATATGCATGCTACTGAGGCGAGTGATTTCTGTTAAGACTAGTTCTCGAATGAGTTATTGTGCATAGTGTACAATTAAGCATGGTTGAAAGGCAGCACAATGTGCAGAATTCACATTCTTTGGGTTCATCTCTGGGGAAAGCATTTTTAACCATGGAGATACCCCTTTCCGTGAACCACAACTGAGTTTAGGGAAATCCATTTCCCTTTCCACTCTGAATGGAGAGATAATATAGCTTTTTGCTGGAGTAACATTTTGTCTGCATCCAGGGTGGGAAAGGTTAGATGAAGTTTATGAGTGCCCACAACCTCAAAAATTTGTAGCTTGACTTACGAGGCAATCCACGCTTTGTTCCTCCTACTCTTTTCTCTTGTATGAGATCAGGTAATCGCAACATTAAATTGCAAAATAGTAAAAGTATTCAAACTTGTTGGGTGTTCTTATGGGATAGCTGTCAGGAGTAAATGGCTTCATGAATTATGGCCCATATGTGGACTAAACCTAAGGCTACTCAGCAGCAAGAATATAGGTGAGGTTACCTGTACACAGGAAGGGGATCTTAGTAGTTCACTCTCAGCAGCTGGAGCCATATTGCAAGAATAAACTAGATATGGGCCAAATGACTCGGATGTGAATAGTGATCAGAAAGAGGAGCAGTTACTGTAGTGAATAAAACCCCACCAAGTGAAAGGAGAGGGCGGGGCAGTGAATGCCACATGTGAAGTTGTTCTTGACATCTTTACAAGTTGCCAGATTATGGTTTAAATTTATTTATTGTAGTTTTAATTATAACATACATTGTTCGCATTATGACCTGTCAGGACAGGTTGCAGTGGTACAGTTGCATAACATCCCCTATCCTCCCCTCCCCCCACCCGGATCCGAGCACCAGGTCAAGATAAATGATCTAAATATCCCTGTTTCTCATGTCTCTCCTCGGTGTGGTGTCTTGATTTTTTGTTGCGTTGTTTCAGATAGGCAAAGGAGGTGCAAGTATTTAAGACCTGTTAGCTCGCAAAACTCTGTTGTCAAGAGGTTTAAGAAGGGTTTCCAGAGCTTGGGGAATGTGGAGCCCTGTTTCATTAGTGTGAGGGTAATTTGCTCCGTCGCCATTATATACCACAGTCTGTGTAGCCAAGCTTGATGGGTAGGGATATGCCCAGTGCACTAAGATGTTCTGAAGGGCTGCCAGTAGAGCTAACGCGATCTGTCTGCATCTATGGGATTTTAATGGGAAGGTGAGTGAGTTGGGGAGGCCTAGAAGGATATATGCCGGGAATCTGGGGAATTCTGTTTCTAGGTGTGTATCTATGTCCTTAAGTACTTTCTCCCAGTAGTCCGCTAGTTTTGGGCATTCCCATAGTATGTGCATCAGGGTGTCAGGGGATCCGCAATGGTGCCAACATTCAGATGATCTAGATGGTGTAATCTGGTGTAGTCTGGGGGGGGGGTAAATTACTATCTTGGTTGCTGTTTCGATGTCTGGGATGTTACAGGCCGTGTATCTAGCTCGATAGTGTATGTCATCCCATTCCTTTTGGGGCAATTCACGACCAATTTCAAATTCCCACTGCTTCTGGCCAGGGGATTTGGTGGTAGCGCTGTCGGGCCTTAGGAGTTTGTATAAGTGTGTGATGTGACGTGTGTTTGTTGTAGATGAGAGTAATCAACGCTCGTATGGGGTGAGGCGCTGCTGTGCCCTGGGGCGTGTGGAGGGTTGCATCACCCAGTGACAGATCTGCGTGTAGTGCCATCTCTCACTCTCAGGAAGTCCGTGTTCAGAGTGGAGGGATTCAAATGGTATGGGGCCCTCCGTGTCAAACATGTGCGCTACCGTTCGGCATCCCGGTTGGTTACAGCTGTGGAAAGCTGGATCAGAGAAGGCTGGTGAAAAATTCAGGGTTTCCTACCATGGGAGTAATGGGGAAGGGAAGGAGGTTAGATTTCTTTTGGTCACTACCTTGTTCCATATTGATAGGGCTGGCTTTGTAATGAGAGAAAGGTATAGGTTGGTAGGTCGTACCGCTTTAGGGAGGAAAGGGATCCTCCACAAGGGTTGCCCAACAAGGGCCCTTTCCATAAGGAGCCAATGTTTTTCCGATTTTGCCCTCGACCACTCCACCAGGATGCGCAGTTGGGTGGCCTGAAAGTATCGGGTAAGGTCCGGGACTCCCAATACACCCTCCAAGTGGGTCTGTTAGCTATGTCTCTACGGAGTCGGGGCACTTGTCTGCCCAGACAAATATGTCCATGTCGTCCTGGAGAGTGCGAAGTGAGTCCAATGGTGGGTCTGTGGGGAGAACATGGAATAAGTACAGGATTTGTGGTAGGATTGAAATTTTCACTGCAGCTATTTTCCCAAGCCAAGAGAGGGAGGGTTTACGCCAGCGACAAATCAGGGTGCAGTAGTTGCGGCCTGCGGTTTCAGAAATCGTGGTGCCGATCTGGAGTCCCAGGTATGGAATTCATTGCCAGATTAACCAATCGAGAGAAAAGCTAGTGAGTTTGCCACAGCTCCCTTTTCTGTATAGCCACAACATATTGAACATAAAACAGACAATGGCTGGAGAAGCCTGCATGAAAATGGAATTTAAGGTTGAGAAGAACAAGTTACTTACCTTCGGTAATGCTTTTTCTGGTGGATACAGTATCTGCCTGTGGATTCCTCACCTTTTGAATTTACCCCTGAACCAGCATTCCACGGAAACTTTTTCATAGCTCTCCGACGTGGACGAGGACGTCACAATAGCATGGATCCGCTTGTGACTCCGTATGACGTCACCGGAGCCATAAGAAGACCTAGTCGGTGGACTGACATCAGTTCCACCCATTTTTTCTGTGCCTTCGAGACAAACGGGTGAACTGACAACATATCGCAAGTATACACTGTATAAAATATATACACAAATATACACAGTATATGATTGAAAGAAGAAAGAAACCAGGAAAAGCTAAAGCCAAGACATTTCCTAGCGACAAGCATCATAACAATGCAAATGACAATGAAATACGAGAATGTAATGCCCACAAATCTTTGCGGTATACTTAGGTAGACAACAGGGAGGAGGGTGGGTCAGTGAGGAATCCACAGGCAGATACTGTTCCACCAGAAAAAGCATTACCAAAGGTAAGTAACTTGTTCTTCTGATGGATACATCTGCCTGTGGATTCTTCACCTTTTGAATTGAATACACAAGCTGTCCCTCTCCCGAAGGAGGGTGTCCACCTACTTATACCAAAAATCCTGCAGCACAGAACATGCAAAATTGCCATCCCTTCTCCCATCTGAATCCAAGCAATAATGCTTTATGAAAGTGTGGAAGGAGGCCCAAGTTGCCACCTTACTGATGCCAACCACAGGAACCCCTCTAGCCAAAGCTGAAGAAGACGACTTAGCTCATGCAGAATGAGCTCTAATACCTTCAGGCAGCTCCTTCTTGGCAAGGCGTAGCAGATCTTGATGCACCAGATGATCTACTTGGAAAGCGTTCTCTTGTGGACAGCTTACCCTTCATTCTTCCCATGTAACCAACGAAGAGCTGATCATCCAGCCTCAAGTCTTTGGTTCTGTTCACGTAGAAGCTGATCGCCCTTCTAGCGTCCAGGTGGTGAAGTCTCTTCTCCTCCTTGGGTGAGGGGGGGCGGGGGGTAGGATAGAAGAAGGGTAATGTGATAGACTTGTTGCAGGGATTCTGCACATATACAGAACTACGCACAGAAAACCAGGACCTCGCTGTATAGTGGTGTACCAACAACCCACCTCAGTGCCTGGAACCCCTATCCGAGTAGCTATAGTGTCTCATTCGTTCTCCGTACTACAGCGAAGCTAGCAATGATTTGACATCCTAGAACAAGTGACTCAGACTCTCTCAGTAATCGCGGGAGCAAGAACACTCTTTCGTACTTGTTCACAACATGAGTAATCCGAGACACAGTATAGTTTAAAATGTTTATTTTAACTAACGTGCTCCTGAAAGCAGCACATGAGCCAATACTAGCAGCAATATGCATAAACTCAATAAAGTGAGCATTGTTACAATTCCATAAAAAATGAACGGGGATATCATTATATAAAGCTTGGGGTAATATAGGCTTACTCTGCCTTGCCACCCTCTCCGTGCTAGGAACTAGTTTATAATAATTATAGAAGACCTCTGAGGTTTGTCAGGGGGAACCCATACCGCCGAGTTTAGATGCAAAGAGTTACATCTCTGGACAAGCACAGCTCTTCTTCGTTGGAATGATTTTCTCCAAGTGCCTAACATGCATGTCATACCATATTAAAAGCACTCAATTTTCAGTAGTGCAGCTGTGGCAGTGTTGTGTCTAACATGCGTGTGACTGACCAACAGCAGATTAACAGAGCACATTGTTATTTGACCTTGAACACGCTGTGCAGACAGAGCCTCAGAGTGCAGCAAGAGAAGTGAAAGGTAGACGGTTCTCATGTGAGCGAGCACAAGCAGAGGATTTGTGCAAAACAAATGTATGTAGAAATGTGTGCAAACAGCGGCAACATGGCAGCCAAGCTTATACTAACTGATGCTAACTTAGCAATGTACGCAGTGAATCCATAACCTCACTACACCCTCCCCTTAGTAAGTTCATCGCAGGTAGTCATAGGACGAACACAGAGTTCAGGAAGTATGAGCAGAGTTCAAAAGCGTCCAATTTCCATGGAAAAGTTTTGTCAGTCTTGTAAATAGGTGCTTAAAAAATATATGTGATATAAAAAATAGGCAAAGGTCAGCGCCAGCCGTTTTAATCCATCAGAGTGTATGAGCAGTAAACAGCAACGGCTTCCAATAGGAAATCATTGTCATCGGTAGAAAACATAGAAGCCATCCAATTTAAAAAGCAGAACGAGCATTCTTGATCTTCACAGGTGGGTGCATCTAGCACCATCGCAGGACAACTTGCGTGATATTCAATGTAGCTATGTTGTAGGACATCCTGCACCACCGCACAGTTATCCCATTTTGCCAACACTCCAAGCGCAGCCGCGCATGTGATAAAACCAACCGGGGAGCATTTTTGCTCATGGGCCACTAAGGGACTCATCAACAGGTCGTAATCCGGGTGGGGAGATGACGAATTGGAGAGGCAAAGATCCAAAGCCCATTCAAAGGTGCATTCCAAGCATGAAAAGACAGGTTGCACGCAAGTGTAGTACGCTAAGCAGAAAGACAGACTGTAAGCTAGTGGAAGCGTGCCATAGCATCGAAGCATACGGTCACGGAGCAGTTGTAGACGATCTGGGTAATGTAGGACCACAAGAGGTGCAGCCATTGCTTAGCAGGCAAATTAATAGAGGGACACCAGCAGCTGTGGTAACCAACAGAAGCAATCCTCCAAAGACGCTGGAAAAAATAGAATGAATAAAGGCTGGTATTACACCAAATATAGTCTGAAAAGAAGTCCAAGGCCAGAGCCAACAAGTTTTAAAAAAATGCACCAGGCCATGTGTATCAGACGCATTGAAGATGCAATGAATGACTTTACTGAAATGTAGTGGGAGATTGGTATTCAAAAGTGCTTGAATTTCGGAATTTGTACTTGCTATCTGCAAGACGAAGGTCTCACGCACAGAAGTGAGTGGGACCTCCTGTTGGAATAATAGCGCTTTTATTCTGCTCAACTTATTACAATCTGCTTTCAAAGTTGGGATGCAAGGCAAAATTGAGGTATCGAGCTTCCCATGTGGGGGCGGGAAAGTTAATTTTTACAACAAACTGCACGCTGTGAAACTGTCACAACGTACGGTATGCCTGCCAGCAAACCGCAACATTCCTCATTATTCAAAAGAAGATCGCTATCGTTAGCAAGCAGGGTGAAAGTGGGTTTTATAGCTGGTACCGGAATACCCTTTAAAACACATGCAAGATTTGGTGCGGTAACACTGCAAGCCCCATGTAACTGTATGTTTTTGCAGACTAGGGAACGACCTAACTTAGAGTCACAAGATTCCTGTGTAAGGTAAATCTCCTTGTCCTCTCGCAAGCATCTGTATGTAAAAGGCAAGGACCACACTTCATGCAGGAAAGCACTGCCCAGGGGTTCATAGCGACCTATTGGGTAATGTTTCCTGCAGGAGCTAAATTGAAACAAAGGGAAAGGCAACGCGATAACCCAGTGGATGAGTCAAACAGCTGTGTTAGTTTCAGCCACAGAGAACGGTAAAGGGTCTATTTTCTCAATATGTAAGAGTGTGTACGTAGCATCTTTCATAGACATAAACTGTTGTTTATCAGTCAAATTAAAAGGCACAAACAAAGCAGTTGAGTTAAAATAAAATCCCACGGCACTTTCCCCAGTTTGCTAAGTCCATGCAGATTGCATTACTGAACGCAATTGATTTTGCCCATGATACAACACAGATACATCATCTTGTACAATATCAACAACAGACGAGACAATATTATCCAATGTGTAAATGCGGGAAGACAGTGTGTTAATACTATTGTCAACAGCAAGCACCTTTTCTAGATTAACCTGATCTATTTCTCTTAGGCGTGATGCAGCTTCAATTTGAGAAAACCCCCAGATTTCATTGTAAGCGGCGTAAATAAATCTTTTTGTTCTTGGACCAGAGGGGCCCTTGAGAAAATCGGTTAAATCAACATTACTGGATAACACCGATAAAGGGTTCTTTACTGACGACAGGGAAGAGTGTTGTAACCAATTTTGACATAATTTGCCCACATAATACGTGGTAACAGAATGTGTATCAGCAAAACTTGAATCTAGTCTAACCTGTTTGTAACCAGGGACTATGTCATGGAAACGTAGTTGGCAGGCATCCGCAGTCGTCTGCCAAGCTAACCATCCTAGTGGGTCTAAACTAGAGACATTAAATGTAACATTCTGAAATAGAGCTTGCAGTTCCCTCAATGGAATAATCAGTATGCATGCTCCAGTTCTGATATACAGCCAAGTTAGGAATAGTAGGGACATGCATCTGTTTTGTAGTGGCTAAACCAAAACAGGTAGTTTGATAAATAGAATCATTTAAGAATAGAATTTGAGTTGGGATGAGGCACGCACAATGCAAAGCTTCAGTGCCACGAACCTGCCAGGATCTAGTACCCCACACAGATTTAAAATCAATGGTGGCCTCCCAATGTTCATAGCCGCCAACTGACAATTTATCAATAAACGATTCAAAATATAGTAATTTCGTGTGGGTTAACATTACCTTGGAAGGTGATGAGGTGTTCAATTTAAAATAAAAAAAATTCTGGGTTGGATCGGTCAAAATCTGTAAAATAAGTAAACTTTTTTAATAGGGATTTGGAGCTGCCTTCTAGTGGGGTTGAGCAATCTTCCCATTGTGTGTAATTAAAGACATTTCTAAATGTATTAGCTTTATGCAGGTAGTGATGTCCAAAATGCTGGTAACAATACAAATCAGCATAATTTGCAGTACTTAAATACAAATATTCAGGTACAAAGGCAACATAATACTTAAAATCTGAAAACAAAGACTGTATTGCTTTCACATCCCAATCATCTGAACGTATGTTCTGTTCCACTACATCACCCATTGATACACAAAGAAAATTTGGTCCATTAATAACCTCTGTCGGACCATGAATTTGAAAATCCACAGCATCCCAGACTATGCCATCAGCGACTGGAAAGGAGGAGATGTGAACAAAAGTCTGGTCACAATTCATGATGTGAGAAGACGAGTGCGGAGCCAAAGTTCCAGTTTCCAACTGCACTGCAGAGCGTTCTGGTAGGTAGTGACCATTGATAAGAAGGAAAAAAACTGTCACAAACCCAATAGACATGAACAGGAAAATCAGGATTAGCACCAACCAGATGTATGTCCAAGGAGGGATCAAATAAGTTTGTTTAAACCATGAGAAAAAAATACTTAATTTTGTAGGGCCAGATAATGTGCTGGATCTCTGGATTGCTTGAAATTGCTGGACATGAAGCAGCAGGTGTTATGCTTTGCAGAATCAGCCAGATGTTGTAGCTTGACATTGTCCACTGAGTTGTATCTGTTCTCTTTACGACAAGGAAGTGGTGGTGAAATGACTGTACGAGTACCCTTCAAGCCAAGCACTGGAACCGGCGTACGATACGAGGGGCCAAATTCTTTTTTGTTCTCCACCTTCTCTCGGACCCGAACTTTAGGTAGCCAGACAACTACCGGAATCTGTAGTGCAGCATCAGTGGCAGAGGGCAATTGGTCTTTTGCAAGACCGTCTCGGGTTTCTTGCAAGTCCTATAACATAATAGAATGATTATCTCCGTCAAAGGTTGCAGCTGCCGCCGCCATGTCTAGACCATCAAGGTCCGGAACAAACATCTTTATGCCAAAGAGCATTTCGTACGGGGTCCGCCCACCCAGAGATCTTCTAGGGAGATTATTAAGTGCACGTTGTACGCCATACAAGTGGGCTAGCCAGTTCCTGCCAGTACCTAAGACTCTAGCTGTCAAGGATTGCTTTAAGTCACAGTTCATTTGCTCCACAACTGAATTGCCTTCAGGCCTGTATGGAGACGAAAATTTCACCTTCCCCCCCAACAACCCCATTGCATCCTTGTACGCCTTAGAGGCGAACGCTGGACCTAGGTCAGAATGGAAGGTGCCACATGCAAAAATTCCCACAAAGACACGCAAACCCACACGAAACGTGTGCACGAATCTACTGCAACTAAGATGTATTTATAAGCAGTATCTGAAGAAAATGGACCGCAGTTGTCAAGATATACACAGCCGAAAGGCTTATTAGAAATGCAGAGCTGTGTCAGTGGCGGTCGTGCGATCGTAGAGGGTTTAATCTGTTGACAAATGTCACAAGAAAGCACATAATTACAGGTCTGTTTATATAAACCACGCCACCAGTAATGTTGCAAAATAGAAACCGTAGCAGACACTCTAGCATGCGCCGAAGCCATGCCTTCGTGTGCGGCTGTTATCAAAGAAAGTCTGCGGTCCGCGTTGGGAACCAACCTGTCTCCAACGTTATTTATTCTTACATAAGGAACTCTATCGGGACTTAAATGATAAGACTACTTTGAAAGGAACCCTTGAGGGTAATTACCACCCTTCTCAGTTGCAGCAATTGCTGCCAAAATCTCATTATCAATCTGAGTCACGGATCTTGTAACTCCTGCTGCTACTGAACACATGGCTACTGCTGATTTGGCTGCTTCGTCAGCCTAACAATTGCCGACAGCGTGTGTTCCCACACGTTGGTGGCCAAGAGCATGCATAACACGTGAGAGAGGCAGACGTTGTTTAAGATCTGCAACTCGAACCCAAAGCATTTTATGCTTAATTGCACTGCCCTTGGAATCACGATAATCATTCTGAGACCAAAAGAATAGGTTGCAAGTGAAAGACTGTACACAGTAATAGGAATCACTTAGAATTAGAGTATGCACATTAGGATCCGCAAACTAGTGCAAGCACCAAAGCTGCAGCTCGGCCAACGGGCGGTACAGTCCACTAGTGTCTGTGTATGCACAACAGTGGACTTGAACTCACCGTTCTTCATGGTACCTGCCAATATTGCACAGGCAGCCGAATACGCATGCTTAGAACCTGTAGCCAGTTGCACTGAACCATCGGTGTAAATTATACAACCGTACTTCTCAAGTGGGCGCATAGACAGAGGAGGAGGATGAACAAATTCATACTGCAAGAACTCCTGTGTCTGGAGCAAGGAGTCAAAGATAAAGGTAACATCCGGAGATGTCAAAGAAGTAGACCACTATATCCAATGAGGATGTAAAGCCTTAGAGTTTGGTACACTTGCCTTTGTCACTGCTTCAAGTGCAGGGTACGGTGTTACCACTAAAATGCGTTTTCCCTGTGCCAGTGCGCGTTCCTTCAGGATCGCCATCTGCATAGCTGTCAAGACTTTTTCAACAATGGAAAATCGCATCTCGGCAGAAGTGTATAAATGTGATTTGTAAGCAATAGGTACTGTATCACCTTCATAAAATGTCAAGTAAGTGAAACCCACTGCACCTGGCACTATTCTTATCACCAGGTTTGTGTGGTTATCACGTATTTACAAGCATTTAGATTAAAAACGATCAGTCTGCAAAGATTGCAGGATAGATGAATGTTCCGGCAGGCTTTTGAAAATGTTGGTTGCATCAAGGCATAAAGAGGCGTGATATGCTGGGCATATTCGGGAATGTAAATACGTCCGAAGTTTAAAAATCCCAGCAAAGATTGTAGTTTTTTCAGGGTTGTTGGAGGCCGCAAATGTGCGCATTTCTCCAGGAAGTGAGGCGCTAAGCCACTACCTTCATTATTGAGCTCATAGCCCAAGAACAACACAGTGTACTCTGCAATGTGTGATTTGGAAAAGTTAAACTTGTAACCATAGTCTGCAAACAAAACAATGATGCGGTCGACCCGGCAGAGATGCGGCCATAATTCGTCATCCGTGAGATAAATATCATCAACGTACGAGTACGTATCTGGGTCAATGCTGTTCAGTAACGAGACAACACGGGCGGCGAAAACACCGGGGCTGTTTTTATAGCCCATAGTTAAACGCCTAAATTGTTTTTGTTTACCACCGGCTGTAAAAGCAGTCCATTGACTGCATGCCGGGGACAGATTGTGACTAAAAAAGCCATTGGGAATGTCAAGTGTAGTTTTATATTTTTTACGAACAACCAGGGCAGAACTATGGTTATTCTGCACCGCAAAAGTACGACAATGAGAGTTCAAATGTCTATAATCCAAAACTATGCGGTACGACCCATCGGGTTTGGTAACGGTAAAAAGAGTTATTCATTGGTGACACACATGTCTCAATCACTCCTTGGTACTCTAACTGTGTCAGAATCTCAGAAATGGGAACTTTTGCTTGCCGCCGGAGGGGATATTGGGGTTGTGGCTGAGGCATAGACCGCAATGGTATTTCATGGGGCGGTGAGTCTTTATCCCATCCCACATGCTTACGGTACAGAGCCGGTGCAAGCACCAAAGCCAACTCTTCAGCAAAATACTGTGCATGCTCCTTGGAGACATTAAGTGAAACACTCGAAAGTATCACCTCTACCCTTTAGGAGCAGCAAGAACAAATGGTGGTGGCCAGTCCGTCTCTGCTAATAAAATGTCTTAGGAAGAAGTCGGATTTTCCCAAAAAATCCCTTCAATAACACGCCGTATGTCACCCTCAATTAGAAGAACAATATCATATAGTCTATCAGGGGGTGCCAGTCGAGTGTCAGCTGTTTCAACTGTAATAAAAGTGTCAGTTGCTGTCACCTCCAGAAATGGACACAGTGCCTGCTGCACTATGGTAACTTCCGCTGCACTGTCGTGCAGCGTTACTGCCAAAGTTAAATTCCGGAGTCGGGTCCTCACCGTCTGTGGCATATCTAGCAGTTAATGCTGCAACTTTCATTTTCTGAAACTGTGGGCGCTGACAAGGAAAATCGTCTTGTTTCCCCTTTCCGATAGTCTGACGAGGTTGGCCACGTCCTTGTGGGGCACCTCGACCTCTGCCGCAATCCTGCCGTTCACCTTCACCGGCTTGTGAGCCCGATGTTTCCTGTAAAAAACAAGGAGAATGCTGATCAGGGACCTGAAATCTGTCAGGAGACCTAATTCTCGCGCGGTTGCACAGATAATAAGTGCGCTCAGAAGACTCGGGCGTCGGTGACATGGCACGCGACCCTTGTTTCTGTTGTTGTTTTCCCTGTTTCTTATTTCTCCAATTCTTTTTATTAAAGACTGGGCGCTCTTATTTCTCAGACAGAGACTTTTGTTGTGTTTGCGGTTGAGCTGGTGTTTTAGCAAAAGGCTTAACACCTAAACTATTGCGGCCAATGCTCTTATACGCCTGAGCAATAATTTTCGGTAGTTCGCGTGGCATGTCCGGTTCTGGGACTACAGCCAAAGCATTAGCTACTTGAAAGTTCACTGCATCTCCCTTAACATTAGCAAGGATCAGATCAGCAACTACATCGAACACCCCCACCAATCTCATCCGCTTCTGGGCTGTGGTCATCTTGAAAAATGCTCAATCATGGAGGGGGAGGACGGTCATTGAGGGAGTGCCGAAACGTTTCGAATATACTGCCGCGAACACCTTTCCCAAATTGTTACAATTGGTTAACTTGGGAATTAAGTCTTTCTGCTAACTAATTGTTAATATCCTGTGTATTTCCACAGGAGAGGTGTTAGGAAATACAGCGTCCAGCTGGTCAAATTTTTCAGCAAGCCAATAAGGTAAATCATCCGTATTTTGAGGTTGCTTGCCCATTACTGAATTAGCCATACCAGGACTAATAGTCACACCCCCAGGTACAGCTGGTTGTGCTGCAAGTCCAGGTGGTCCCACCTGAACGTTGCGTGAGACATACTGTATAACAGCCCTATGCACCCGAATTAGGGAGGGGTGCAATACGCGGAGCACCACTATAGGAACTGCTAGATGTTGTGTGTACCCAGCCTAAACGGGCCAAGCGGCCCCATCAATAGATAAAGGGCCCATACGGATCGGAGTCACTGGGTGGGGGAGGGAGCCATTAAACCAAATTTGGTGTTGCCATGCCGACAAAGGAATCTCTAGAGTTCTATAAGGCCGATACGCTAAAGAAACCTCTCAAATAACCTCTAGAAAAGTTTGGTAGAGAGTCACAGAGATTATAAACTCTCCCAGTTGGAGAGGAGACCCTAACTAGGGAGATTGACGGCTGAGTTTTTGGAAGTAAAAACTATATATGTTCTAGAACCAGTGCTAGATGACATACAGCCGTTTCTGGCAAAAAAGCTCTATCTTAGGCACAGAGTCCTACCGCTGCGCTCATTTACAAAAAGGTGGGGGTGACAGAGTGCGCAGTGTGTCCCAATATAGAAGAGACCGATCTCCATGTGATATTTTTCTGCCAGGGGTATAAGAAGGCAAGATCACGATGGCTAATCCAGCTCTGTAGAAACCTGGGGTCTACACATTGTCACGAAACGTGTACAGGATCTTAAAGTTTGATACACGCATTCCCATTGTTTTCTCAATCTCACGCTATTTATTCTCCATGTGGCATACACACAGAGCCATCCTAAAGAAGTTGTAAATAGGATACATAATTGTATACGATTATGTTTTTTAACTGTACTTATTTTGTACCCCCAGAGATAATTGATTTTAAAGTTTTCTATTTTCTATATTTTGAAATAGAATGCATATAGAATTGACTCTTCAACGTACATAGCTCTCATTCTATTTTATTTTAATCACTCTGACAATTGGAGATATGATGGCCGAGTAAATTCACACATGAGATCTAGCCACCTAATGTACTTCCCATAAGCACTTTATATCCTGTTCTCTAAGTTGGTTGTTGCCCGGAAATGCCGTCATAGTGCCTCGATTGTGACTCTTTTTATCTTTTATGTAATTGGATTTTAAATATTTTATACTACTGTTTTTTAACTGTGCTTTTATGGCCATTTTGAGCCGAAATAAAGTTTTTATGATGATAAGGCCGATATACATTAGGAAGGGCCGTTAGAGTGTATACATGGAACAGATTATCGGTTCCGTCCACTGCCGGAAAGGTGACCCTAGAATAAAACACCACAAAGTGGTAAGCCGGATCAGCTCCAACCACAAAGATAAGGGCAACACCCGCGTCTGGGACCCCTCAATCCGTCAAATGACGATGGCGTGCCGCACGACTATGCGCTGGTATATCTACTTCAGCCATGAAGACAAAAGAACGTACAACAACCTAATGCGTGGCAGAGCAATAAAGGGAAATCACGAAAAGAAAACACCTTTTAAGAACATCAAGCTTGATAAACCTATAAAAACATCAAAATAGGAGATAACACCGCCGGAAACAGAAGCGAGGGGATTGTGGAAAAGCACAAGTACTACTTTTCGCAGATAAGAGCCAGACTAAACATTGGTGGCGCAATGTTGCAGGGATTCTGCACATATACAGAACTACGTGCAGGAAACCAGGACCTCGGTGTATAGTGGTGTACCAACAACCCACATTAGTACCCGGAACCCCTATCCGACTAGCTATAGTGTCTCATTCGTTCTCCGTACTACAGCAAATCTAGCAATGATTAGATATCCTAGAACAAGTGACTCCGACTCTCACAGTAATCGCGGGAGCAAGAACACTCTTTCGCCAACTCACTCATACTTGTTCAGTAATCAGAAACACAGTATAGTTTAAAATGTTTATTTTAACTAACATGCTCTATAATGCAGTACACGAGCCAATACTAGCAGCAATAGACATAAACTCAATAAAGCGAGCATTGTTACAATTCCATAAAAAATGAACGGGGATAGCATTATATAAAGCTAGTGGTAATATAGGCCTACTGTGCCTTGCCACCCTTCCTGTGCTAGGAACTAGTTTATAATAACTATAGAAGACCTCTGGGCTTTGTCAGGAGGACCCCACACCTCTGAGTTTTGATGCAAAGATTTACATCTCCGGACAAGCACAGCTCTTCTTCGTTGGAATGATTTTGTCCAAGTGCCTAACATGCATGTAATGCCATATTAAAAGCACTCGATTTTCAGTAGGGCAGCTATAAGCAGTGTTGTATCTAACATACGTGGGACTGACCAACCGCAGATTAACGGAGCACATTGTTTTTTGACCTTGAACACGCTGTGCAGACAGAGCCTCAGAGTACAGCAAGAGAAGTGAAAGGTAGATGGTTCTCATGTGAGCGAGCACAAGCAGAGGATTTGTGCAAAACAAATGTATGTAGAAACGTGTGCAAAAAGCGGCAACATGGCAGCCAAGCTTATACTAACTGATGCTAACTTAGCAATGTACGCAGTGAATCCATAACCTCACTACAGACTGCCATAGATGAAAAGGTGTAACCACCTTAGACAGGAAAGCAGCTCTGATCCTAAGAACCATGTTGTCTGCATGGATGGTTGTAAAAGGAGGCTTAGCACTAAGAGCCTGAAGCTTACTTACCCTCCTGGCAGAGGTAATAGCAATCAAAAAAACAGTCTTGAATGTAAGAAGCATCAACGGACAACTATGAAGAGGCTCAAAAGGAGAACCCATTATGAAAGCATGAACCAGATTAAAGTCCTACTGAGGCATAATAAAGGAAGTGGGAGGAAATCTATTAGTGAGGCCCTTAATGAACCTCATAACTGTGGGAGACTTGAACAATGAAGGTTGGTCTGGCAAACAAAGGAAGGCTGATAAAGCCGAGAAGTAGCCCTTAACAGTCGCCACAGCACAACTTTGCTGGGCCAAGGAAAGAGAAAAACTAAGAACATCAGACAAATGGGCCTTCAAAGGATCAATTGAACTCTCTCCACACCACTTAACAAACCTGGCCCATCTACAGGAATAGACAGATTTGGTTGAGTGTCTTCTGGCTGATAATATAACATCCACCACATCTGGCGGGAGAGAAAGAACTCGGGTTGCCCTGTTCAATCTCCAGGCTCTGGAGGTGGGGGTGCAGAACCTGCCCCTGCAATTGTGAGAGGAGGTCTGCCCTGAGAGGGAGACAGAGCGGAGGGTGCGATTAGAGGTGAAGTAGGTCTGTGTACTCATTTTTCTTAAAATAACCCTCACCCACCAAAAGGAATGCTTCATCATCGGGTTCTTCCTGTCCCACTGCGGGACGGGCATGCTTCAACCGACGGAGACGTGGGAGCACTTTTGAGAGGTGGGAACTATATTATAACAAGCATTGGCATAGCCAATAGGTCTCGCCTTTGTACCTTATAAGTGTTTGGTTACCAGCACAATATCCTTGGTGCAACAACATTAACTGTTGCATGGCTAAACACTTATAAGGTCCCAAAGGCGAGACCTATTGGCTATGCCAATGCTTGTTTTATTTTTCATTGGTATGCATATTAAAACTACATTTAAGGCTAGACCAAAATCTTGATTCTGTTCATTAATTTGATGCATTGACCCTATTGTCCTCAAAAGAATTAATTATTTTAACGAGTTCCAGGTGAACCACTGTTCTCTTCACACTGCTGAAAGGGCGGCTCTTGTTTTTTTTTTTAATGGACTCCTATTCATTTAAGCAAGCGAGTGTGGACTGAGCACACCAATATGATGAGCGTTTGTAATTTTGTTGCGTGCTATCTAGGGAATCACCCTCTGGTCAAAGGGTGTAAAAAACTGAGAGAACAGCGCCACCTGGGTAGGGGGTGACGCCCAGAGCACAGCTATGTCCCACAAGCAGTGTGGGTAGAAAACCATGTATCTAGTCCTGGTCAAAAAGATGATTATCACAGAAATTATGACATCATAAAGATGTTTTAATGTGCATAAATCTTTGTTGATATTGTGTTCTTCATATCAATATTAGATTGCACATCCTAATTTGATCCATTCTTTATGATCAAATCGGAATGCATTTAGGACTATCGGAGCCCTTCATCAGGGGCCAAGCATCTAAAAATGATGAGCGAGGGTACAATGAGGAAACGTACGTAATGCAAGCCAATGTGAAAGAAGCTAACCGCGGTGGTGAGCAACATGCAAATGGTGAAGTTAAAGCACAAGCGTAAAACAAGCCAGTGTTAGTGGTGTTGCACTGAACTGGGTCCGAGGCTACCATAAGCTGTCATTACCGGTAGTGAAAAAAATGGACTGTGTACAAGATAAAAAGACCCACGTGTAAAAACCAAGGTGAATGACACTTTACTAGAAAAACGAGTGCGGAGCAAACAATAAGTGTTACCATGCTAAAGAACATCAAACAAAAATACCAATGTATGTTGTGAGTGTGTGTAGTGAAGCCCCACTGCATATAGACTATGAGAATTGTGAAAACAAAACAAAAAGGTCACAGTTGTTATGAGTACAAACTTACTTGTCCCGGTGCTTCAAGAGCGGAAAACGCTTCGCGTGTATGTCGGAGCTTGTGTATCACGAGGTTGGTATATGGTGATCAAACAGTGTGACGAGAGTGACATGTTAAAATCGAGTACACAAACGTGAAGATCTGTGCAAAAGGCACATTAATCTAAATGTGAGAATGATGATGAAAAGATAAATACAGATAATCCAAAGTGGCTGCTTGTGAAAATATGTAATGACCTGAAAGGCTAAAAAAACGGCAGAAAGGAAGAGACAAGGTAAAGTAAAAAAAGTGCCTGAAAATGAAGACTGAAAAACGTATAGCATGCTCGATTGACCAAGTTAAAGATCACAGCAACAAAACATGAAAAAGGTGCCAAGACTAAATATAAAGATGAGAAACATAGATAGTCATGCAAATCAGTAAGGATAAATACATAAGATAGTCAAAATAGTACAGCAGGTCAGAAATATATAAATAAAGAAAAAAAAATTGAAATTGAAAAAAGTGAACTCAAAGTGTGAGAAGTAAGGTTACTAGAACTGGGTACAAAATAATTGTGAAAAACGAAAATGGAGTGAAAAAAGGTTTGGTGCACCAAATGGAACCAACTGAAACAGAAACATATGCGCTGGATGGAAACGGAGAGTTGGTGAGAGAGAGGAGGAGCAGAAGGTGAGCCCCCGAGTGGTATGCGCACGCTTGGGAGAGCAGTCTTCACTTTTCAAGCACTGCACTCGTGCTTGTGGCGCGCCGCTGCTCGCTCCCGCAAGGTGAATGCCGCCACAAGCACGAGTGCAGTGCTTGAAAAGTGAAGACCGATGGCTAAAGGTCCTCCTAGAGCACCGCATGCGCGCTGCCTAGGCGAGACCTAAAGACTAGAGTAGGAGTGAAAAGGGTCACTGAATTAGTGAAGAGAAATTGGAAAAATACCTGGCCACTAGGAACCTAAACTTTATTGAATCTAGTGGCTGATATGGTTAAAAATGGGGGTATAGGGAGGTGCACAATATGATGTATGTGTTGGCCACCGGTCTACATGTCTCAAGCCTTCCCCTGTGGTTTTTCATCAGGACCAAATAGAGTTGATCCTCTATAATCACTCCCAAAAGCAGGTAAGTGTATTCACTCTATGTATTCACCTGAGCTAGGGTCAGCATCTTGAACTTCTCCTGCTTGAGGTAAAAAAAATCAAGACCCTGAGGTCCAGGATTGGTCTTAACCGCCTTTCCTTTTTGGGGATCAGGAAATATCAGGAGTAACACCTCTGATCCCTTTCCTGCTCCGGAACCACCTCTATCGCACCTTTCTGTAACAAGGACAGGACCTCCAGCTGCAGAAGCAAAAGTGTCTCCTCTGAGCACCAGCCCTGGTGAGGAGGGTAAGGAGAGGGAAACTCCTGGAAAGGAAGGACATACCCATTTTCTACAAGATTTAAAACCCTAAGATCTGATGTAACAGATTTCCAATTTTGTAGAAAATGGGACACCCAGTCTCCTACGGGGACCAACATGCTCCAAGATGGGGGATCTAGAGCGGCTTCCCTGCGGATCCAGTGGAGGGAGGGGGGGGGGGGACAGGAGAGTAGGAAGACGACTGCTGCCGGTCTGCCCCTGCAGACGGCCTCTTCCTTTCCCTCCAAAAAACTTGCAGAGGGGGTTCTGCTGCTGCTGCCGATTGCCTAGAAAAGAAGCCACTTTCCCAAATCCACGAAATCTTCTGTAACCATAACCTCTAGGCTGGGACTGCAGGTCTAAGGATCTCGCACATGCCCTGCTATCCTTGAAATGTTGCAGAGCAGAATCCGCCATTGTCCCAAAGAGCTTGACACCATCAAAAGGGAGATCAAACAGAGTGGCTTGCACAGCAGGAGAAAACCCAGAGCTTCTTAACCAGGCATGTCTCCTGGTAGCCACTGAAGAGCCCATGACCTTGGAGATTAAGTCCGCTGTATCCAGATCCGACTGGATCACCTGGCGGGCTGCAGACTGTGTACCAGTCAACACCTCCAGAAAGTGACTTTGAACATCCTCAGGCAGTTTAGGAGCCACCTCTTTGGGTGTGTCCATAAAAGCGTGGATACATCTTACCAACTAGCATGTGGCATTTGTAGATTTTACGTCCATGTTTGCCGAAGAAAACACTTTTTTTGCTGACTGCTAGAGTTTTTCTGGAATCCCTATCCCTTGGGGTGGAAGGGAAGGATTCCGCCATCTGTTTGGGCGAACATGACGCCTGAACCACCAAGCTTTCCGGTGAAGGTTGAGAGGTTAAGGCTGGATCACCAGGAGCAGCCTTATAGTGTCTTGTCACAGGTCTGGATACTGCCGGGGCAGACATAGGCTTTTGCCACACATCCAAAATCAGCTCAGTCAGAGCCTCTTTGAATGGGAGCAAAGGCTCCACTACTGAAGGAGAGTGTAAAACTTCAGTCAGAATGTTGGACCTGAGCTCTGCCGTGGGTAACTGCAGATCCAAAAGGTCAGCAGCCTTCCTTATAACAGTGTGATAAGGAGCCACGTCTTGAGAAGGCAGCTTCTTATGGGAAGAAAGTTCCCACTCCAGGGAAGTGTCCAAACCACTTGCCTCCTGTATACCCTCAAAGTCATCCACTGAGGCAAGAATTTCCCACTCCTCAGCCTGCTACTGCTGTCCCTGGAACTCCTTTTCTTCCTGCAGCCTCTGAGACTCCATCCTGGAGCGCATTTATGGAATCTGCGTTGGCGTCGCCATACACGGCGCCATTGACATCGGTGCCGGTATTGAAGAAGAGCCCTCATTGGCAGTCATCAGCTCCGCACGAAGCTGGAATGGCATCAGCCAAAATCCAGAAGGCGCCGGAGAATCTTGTGGGATCGGCGTGGAGAATTTCGGCACTGGGATATGCCATGACAGAGTCATAGGCATGAAGGGCACGAATGGTGCCAGGGCATAGTGCTGGGGGATGCTCAAATTATAAGAGCGGTCCCACTGGGCCAGCCGGCACGCCGGACGGGTTAGCCGCTTTAGCAAACATGCTAAACATTGCATTTAGAAAATGCAACAAATAAGTACCTGGACCCGGAAAAGGTGGGTATGGATTGGGAGCCACCTGGTCTGGATTCAACCGAAGGTGTGAGGCAGGTTGTGGCAGCGACGCCGGAGCAGGTGATGCCAGAGGTGCTGGAGAAGTCTCCCTGGATGTCAGCAAATCTCTTGCCGCTGGAGAATGGCCAGAGTCGCTTGTAAGGAGAAGAGGGAGAAGGGGAAGATGACATCTTTACCATGAAGCTGCTGGACCGGAGAAGCCAACCTCAAAGACTTGCCTTTTGACGAACGACGCCGGGACCCATGACAATGCATTTTGTGCTTCTTCGACGACCTTGAAGTGTGCGGGTTTGTTGACTTCGACTTGGATTTCTTGCGGCTTCTCTTCTCCTCTCTTGCTCGGGCCATGAACAACTTCGCCTCCCTCTCCTTAAGCGCCTTCGGATTCATCCTTCGACAAGACAAACATCCTTCTACGTTGTGATCAGAGGACAGGCACCAAAGGCAATTTTCATGGGGGTCTTTGATGGACATATGACCCTCACATTCTCTACAAGGCTTGAACCCGGACTTCTTTTGTGCAGCCGTCGCACTGCTACACTACAGTTATTGAAACTGAAACAACGTAAACCTACAGAAATGGAGAGTCCCAGGAAAACAGGTACGCGTCGACGGTGCGGAAAAAAGGGAATAGATGTCAGTACGCCGACGAGGTCTTCTTATAGCTCCGGTGAGGTCATACGGAGTCGCGAGCGGAGCTGTGCTATTGTGACGTCCTAGTGGGAGAGCTATGAAAAAGTTTCTGTGGAATGCTGGCGCAGGGGTAAATTTAAAAGGTGAGGAATCCACAGGCAGATGTATCCATCAGAATAAAGGAGTTAATCCTTACCATTGAAGTACACCACACTTGAAGCTTCATCTGCACTCTACGTAAGTTAAGGAACAAAAAAATGTACCTTTCAGGCTGAATATAACCAAATGGTACTCCCATATCAAAGAGTAGCCTACTCATATAGCAAGTGCGCTAAAAAATAGCAAGGGTACGGAGGATTGTAAAATTAACTAAGATTAGAAACGCACCTATTTTATAGCTGGAGGAAACAAGTCTCATATATAACACAGGATGCCTACCTACCAAACAAGTATTTGCAATGCAATAGGTCTCGCATTTCTGAGAATTTAAGCAATTAGCATTGTAAATGACAATGCCTTTTATTTATGTTTTGAAAACCAAAACATAAATAAAAGGCAGTCATTTATAATGCCAATAGCTCAAACTCACGTAAATGCCAGACTTATTGCATTGGAAATGTTTGTTTCAGTTTATTGCAGGTTTGTGAGGCGACTATATTGCTTTGACACTAGGTGAAACAGATGTGCTATTCATCGCACAGAGTAATCTATCATCATTCTTACCACAATTTACTGTTCCTCGCCAGCACTAGCACCAATGATAGAAACACCATCAGTACTCATTACTGCCTTAAGTACTTGCCCTTGGTTAAGTGGCAAATGACGTTCAGTCAGAGCAATTTCACGAGTTATGACCCCCCCCACCCTTTTTAGCAGCATGTTATCAGTAGTTGTGACTCGGCGGGGCACAGTAGCAGGACCACTCGCTTTACGTTTGCTGATAGCGAATTACTGAGCACTCACCTAAAATAACCTGTTTAAAGAAGAGCTCTGTGTGCAAACGAAAGATACCGAGTCTCAGCCGCTAAAAAATAGGCAGTGGCTCAGTTTATAAAGTCTATGTACCCAACATGGCGGCCGTGGGAGGGAGATACGAGGTTGCTATTGAGAATCAGCGCCATCACACGCAGTTATGCCCAAGAGACCATGAGGGCAGCTACAAAACTGCCAGTACCAAAGAAAATCCGGACTACAACTGTTAGGAATCAGGCCCAGGTCCGATACTCCTCAGGATTCGGGCGACGCTATATGGGGTCCATCTCTCGACGTCACCAACTTCCTGCACTAAGGCACGGAAGACTGGAGCAGTCAAGCGAGGGAAGGGAAGGATGGAACAGCGGGGAGTAGAACCTGTAAAGAAAGTTAATAGACAACAAACCACAATACAATGCAATAAATAGAATACTACTCTCAGTAGGTCTCACTATTTTGCATTTACATCTCTGAACAAATGAATAATATCTGTGCGCTCACATTCACACCAAAACACCTATTTATGTCGTGCACCACTTTGAACCCTTTCACACCATCAATAATTACATAATGTTTGTTTGGCCTTTTAACCTTGGTAGGGCAAGAGAAGCTCTGTTATACTGGATATATAGGTATGGCGTGTAATAGGTCTCTGACAGTGTACCCTCTTACTCTCAGAAGGTACCCAGAACAAGAACACACTGCTTTGCCTTTCAAAACGGCTTTACGGAAAATGACTTCCGCTTCTATTAACAGCAACAGTCTAAATGCAAATCCGCCTGAAAGTCAAGCTAATCCTAGAAACAAATGGTTCAACTTAAATGATTCTGAATAAACGTCGGGCTTTGATTATCTCATAACCAAGTCCAAATCAAACTTATAACTCGCTGAGATACGTGCTAGAACCGTTTGCAGGTACTAAGGTCAGAACTCACGCCCCAGCTCCCCAGGGTGCAAGCCAAGCTTCCGGAATACTTGCGGTTTTCTTTCAGTCCGCTCTAGTCCGTAAACCGGGCACCGATTGAGGCGTCTTTACTAGTTCCTCGGAAATTATGAGAAACGCCTACGGTCCTGCTTCATTCAGCAGCCACCCGGCCTCGCCAGCACGGATCCTCTCTGACGCTGAGATGCCGAGTCCTCGGCCGAAACACAAACTCCCCGATTCAAGTCTCCGCGGCGTGGATCACCACCCACGGGAAAACAGGGCTGCGAGCAGCCGCTCGTCAGTTTCTTCTCCTAACATCAATTAAGCACAACGCTGCGCGTCTCAGGGGCGATTTAAAACCCCTTGGCTCCTCCCCCTCTTGTCGCAGGGTTTTCTGGGAGGTGTAGTTTTGCAGGCGCATGGGGGCCGAACTCATGACAGTAGGTCCCCCGCCAGGCGCCTCCTAGAACCAGGTTTATCCGGATGCCTCTTGTAGAAAGCCCTGATCCGGGCGGGCGCATGTACATTGGCACTGGGCACCCAGGAATCCTCCTCAGCGGTGTACCCCTTTCAGGATATCAAATACCACAAATTACTTCCCCGGTACTTGGAATCCACGATGTTGCGCACCTCATACTCCTGTCCATCTGGACGGAGTATCACTCCCAAGAATTCCACTTCCGTCACCCCAAACTCACATTTACTTATTTTGCAAAATAAACTATGCTTTCGTAACTCCTGCAACACTTGTACCACATGTCCGTGATGGCTTTCCACCACATCCGAATAAATCAGTATGTCGTCTATGTATACGACTACAGTTCTATCCACGAACTCCTTAAGTACATCATTCAAGAAGTACTGGAATGCCGCCGGGGCGTTACACAACCCGAACGGCATTACCAGATACTCAAAAAGACCATAGCAGGTCTTAAACGCCGTCTTCCACTCATCCCCTTTTCTGATGCGCACCAGATGGTATGCCCCCCTCAGATCTAACCGAGTGTAAATTCGGGCTTCCCTCACTTGGTCTAAAAGGACAGGGATGAGTGGTAGAGGATATCGATTCCGTATTGTGTTCTTGTTTAGCATGCGATAGTCACAACATGCTCTTAAGTCCCCATTGGCCTTCGCTATAAAGAATAAAGGAGAGGCCGCTGGTGACCGGGAGGGGCGAATGAACCCTAGTTCCAAAAAATTGTCTAAATACTCTCGCAGATGTTTAGTTTTGGGTTCCGATAGCGCATAAGCTCTGCACATAGGAAGAGCAGCTCCATCCACCAGGTCTATTTGACAGTCGTACGGACGGTGTGGAGGAAGCTCCTCTGCCTGTTCTTTGCTAAACACATCTGCAAAAGACTGATACTCTTTAGAAAGTAGAACATCCTTTTCGGCTGCTGTGGCTACTACCCATGTGTTTGCCAACACGGTGGCCCCCGAACTCCCCCCTACTACCATATGCTCCTGACATTCCTCAGCTAAGAATTGAACGGTTCGGCCTCTCCAATCTATGGTGGGATTGTGAAGGCTGAACCATGGCATTCCTAAGATTATCTCGTACTGGGGTGCATCGATGATGTTTAAAGCCAACGAGTCGATGTGGCGCATGTCTCCTGCTCTACACGTTAATCTTAACGTTTCGGTTTGTTCTATGAGTAGTCCCGAGGTGAGAGGCTTTCCATCCACCGCTAGAACCTCTTCAGGAATTTCTCGAGCGATCCTACCTACGGCTAATCTTTCCACCAGGCCCGATGAATAAAATTACCGGTAGCTCCTGAATCCAACATGGCTCTGATCTGATATGTTTGTGTCCTGGTTTCTAACCACATGTTGATTTCTATATGCCTTTCAGTAGCCCCCTGTTGAAATGTGGCCAAGGACGGGATAGTCCACCGGGGAACCGCAACTTTCTCAGAGGCTTCCCCCCTTGTGTCTGTGCTATCCACTCCCGACACGGAGGCTATCGTCTTTTGATTCCGGTAATTTCCCCCTGGTCTCTTGGGACGAGCTGGACACTCACGAACATAGTGCCCCTTCTTACCGCAGTACATACACAAGCCTTGTGTTCGTCTGCTCTCTCTTTCATTTCTTGATAATGGGGCCCGGACCGCTCCCACTTCCATGGGTTCAGACGCCGACTCGCCCCCCGTGGCTTCCTTTTTTACCTTCTCTCCCCGGAACCTCTCACCTCCACGGTCTGAAATCCGACCGTCCAAGCGTAAGGCCAAGCTGACGAGATCTTCACAGGTACGGGGCTGAGGGTCTATGCGAACGATAACGTCCTTCAGTTCGTTGCGTAATCCCTGATAGAACAGAGACATTCGCTTCTCTTCCGGCCATGCAGTTTCCGCTACCAACCGGTTAAAGGTAGTGAGATACGTCACTAACTCCGTTCTCCCTTGCTTAAGTTCTAGGAGTTCCCTATCTGCACTGAACGTGGTGGCTCTCCTGTCAAAAACCCCCTCCAATGCTGTACGGAAATCGTCCCAGTCTGATAAAACCGGATCGTTGTGCCGTACTAACGGTACCGTCCAATTGGCTGCATCACCAGCCAAGTAGGAGATAGCAAACCCCACCCTAGAGTGGTTTGTAGGGAAGGAAGAGGGCCTACAGGAGAAATGCATCAAGACCTGTCTGAGGAACACCTGTATCTTGTGGGGGTCTCCAGTGTATCTCTCAGGATTAGCTAATGGAATGGGTGGGGCTACATTAACCTGAATGGGCGGCGCCCCTGTTCCTACGTCAAAAGGGTTCCTTGTCAGCCTATCTACTTTGTCCCTTAAATCTGCGGTTTCGACCCTAGAGGCCGCCAACTCCCACTGTACCGCGGCAAGCGCGACTAAAACCTCCTCCATACTGCGTCACTACCCACCTCCCGAACCGGGAGGAGTCTAAATACGTGGGTGCGTAATTCTGTTAGGAATCAGGCCCAGGTCGGGCGACGCTATATGGGGTCCATCTCTCGACGTCACCAACTTCCTGCACTAAGGCACGGAAGACTGGAGCAGTCAAGCGAGGGAAGGGAAGGATGGGAACAGCGGGGAGTAGAACCTGTAAAGAAAGTTAATAGACAACAAACCACAATACAATGCAATAAATAGAATACTACTCTCAGTAGGTCTCACTATTTTGCATTTACATCTCTGAACAAATGAATAATATCTGTGCGCTCACATTCACACCAAAACACCTATTTATGTCGTGCACCACTTTGAACCCTTTCCCACCATCAATAATTACATAATGTTTGTTTGGCCTTTTAACCTTGGTAGGGCAAGAGAAGCTCTGTTATACTGGATATATAGGTATGGCGTGTAATAGGTCTCTGACAGTGTACCCTCTTACTCTCAGAAGGTACCCAGAACAAGAACACAATGCTTTGCCTTTCAAAACGGCTTTACGGAAAATGACTTCCGCTTCTATAAACAGCAACAGTCTAAATGCAAATCCGCCTGAAAGTCAAGCTAATCCTAGAAACAAATGGTTCAACTTAAATGATTCCGAATAAACGTCGGGCTTTGATTATCTCGTAACCAAGTCCAAATCAAACTTATAACTCGCTGAGATACGTGCTAGAACCGTTTGCAGGTACTAAGGTCAGAACTCACGCCCCAGCTCCCCAGGGTGCAAGCCAAGCTTCCGGAATACTTGCGGTTTTCTTTCAGTCCGCTCTAGTCCGTAAACCGGGCACCGATTGAGGCGTCTTTACTAGTTCCTCGGAAATTATGAGAAACGCCTACGGTCCTGCTTCATTCAGCAGCCACCCGGCCTCGCCAGCACGGATCCTCTCTGACGCTGAGATGCCGAGTCCTCGGCCGAAACACAAACTCCCCGATTCAAGTCTCCGCGGCGTGGATCACCACCCACGGGAAAACAGGGCTGCGAGCAGCCGCTCGTCAGTTTCTTCTCCTAACGTCAATTACGCACAACGTTGCGCGTCTCAGGGGCGATTTAAAACCCCTTGGCTCCTCCCCCTCTTGTCGCAGGGTTTTCTGGGAGGTGTAGTTTTGCAGGCGCATGGGGGCTTAAATCATGACAACAACCCCTTCATGCACAGACAACGCACCATGAAGAAGATACACGTAAACTGCAAATCTCACAAAACCCATATGGTCCCGCTATTTGAGGTGGCCTCACCCTTTGTAAAATGTACATAAGGACTGTGGAGAGAACAGAGTAAGCCGCCGAAGAGTGATAGTAATAACAGCGGCATCGCAGTACGTGTGCACCTACTACGTAGCCAACCAACTAGAAGCTGAGGGGAAAATGAAAAGGCGTGCTTGCTATTAAAAAAATACATTTAGCGGCAGGCCATGCTGGTCAAAGAAAATACATACAGAGATACTATGTACACGGCTGTGGAGCAGGGAGGGAGAGTTTTAAAAAGATAATGATCGTGCACAGCGTGTGGCCCCATTGTGAGATGATGGATTATGTGGCAATGGCAGAAAATCCATAACTATGGGGAAAACACTGCAGCCTTGAAAGGGCATAATTCCACAGGTCTTGATTATGAGGCATAAAGTGCCACATTGCTTGGTAGAATTAACTATTCTCTCACCTTAACACACATTAAAGGTTTCACTTCATTAGTGCCAGTTTAAACACTAGATTACGTGACTTTGTGTGGCGGAAGGGAGCTGTAATATAAATGTGTCATTGCATTATTTATGTTTGTCGCCTGTAGTACAATGTGCACATTTGTACGATTGAATTATTAGACATTTTAGCTGTTTGTAAATGTATACCGCATTGTAATGAATTTGTGATCTGTTTTGATCCAGAAACACATTTTTTGTTGGAATCTAGAATGTATGCAGGAAATAGTTAATTATGTGGCATAGAAGATAAATACCCAACTAGGCAGAACACGAGCAGCCACAGAATCGCGTAACTCCGTTGGCCCTGCACATATTTTAATTATTAATTTATGAAATGAGAGAGACCTTTTCCCTACTATGCCAGAAGATGGTAGTCAAAGCACACAGAATGAGAGAAACTGCTCAAAGAAGAAACACTGTTCTGAAAAAATATGACAGATTCTTAAGAAGACTGCAATCAACTATGAACAAGCTGAAGAACATGAAAAAAGGCATTGGCCGCGCGTCTGTTAAAGTGACGCGGGGTGACAGTCAAAATGAAAGTGATCGCGAACACGGGCTGTAAGGGTGCCCGCGAGCGATGCACTTAATGAGCCATGACGAGAGAGGAAAGTCAGATGGCGCCTCTGCTCGTAACTGTGCGCGTAACCGCACGCTCTAGGCCACACAAAAAGCGGTGGTCGGCTTTTTAAAGCCCACTCACTAAATGTCTCGCCAGAGCTGTGCATACGCTGGCTCAGGCGAGACCTAAAAAGTTCACCCAGCCATTGTTAGAGGCTCTACATACTTGGTAAACTGTAATCAAGGTACAGTGGGGGATGGACACACATGGTTTTGGGGTGTAGCTGTGTCTTAAGAGGATTCTGCTAGGGTGATTCGTTTTTGAGGTGTGATGGCTTCACACACCCAGGTAGAATAGGGACACACGTTTCATATCAAGTGTTTAAGTAATGGGAAGAACACGGGACATGCAGTCCAAGATATACCATAAAGATCACTGGTCATGCTGGTGTTCTCCTTCACATGCTATAACAAGCAATGTTATTGTATTAACCTTGCCCACTTGTGTAATCTAAACTTACGCACACCACTAACTTACACAGAAACTCCAACACTCCTCTGGAGGTAAAATGGGCTTTATTAGTATTGTAGACAAGGGCAATAAGTCACTGAAGCTAGTAAGTTCTTAGGCACCAAGTGAAACAATGAATACACCACACTATATATATACAAATATGAGATCTTGAATATAGATCTATAAACAGTCAATGTACAAAGCACCTCACCAGGGGCCTCATGTAGGAAGCCAAATACCGGTCGGTAACGGCCGATTTTCGGTAATTATACCGTTACCGACCGGTATTTTGGCCATTGGTATGTAGGGGGACAAACTTTGCTTTCGGAATTTACCGAATCGGTAAAATTACCGATTCGGTAATAATACCGAATCGGTAATGTTACCGAATCGGTAACTTTTCCGAATCGGTAATTTTACCGATTCGGTAAATTCCGAAAGCAAAATCGAGATGTAGGGGGAGTGTGTGTGTGTGTTGAAGAGTCGGTATTTACCACCAACTTATAGTTGGTGGTAAATAATGAATGTATGTGTAAATGCATTTTTACGCGCGTAGCAGTGTGCAATGTGGCATACATACATGCCCTTAGGGCATGTATGTGTGCCACATGTGCACACATGGCCGAATCAGGGGTGCAACAGGGTGTCAATGTGACACCCTGCCACCCTTGTATGTGTTCCCCCCATTACCGAATCGGTATTTACCGATTCGGTAATGAGGCATACCTTCCCATCAATGGGAAGGTATGCCTCATTACCGAATCGGTAAATACCGATTCGGTAATTACCGACTAGTAACGATTCAGTAAAAAATACCGACTCATTACCTACATACCAGTTACCACTTCTAAAATACCGATTCGGTATCGTTCGGTATTTTAGAAGTGGTAACTGGTATGCTACCTACATGAGGCCCCAGATGCGTCTGCACCGGAGTCTTCAACATCCCTGGCCAAGCACCGAAAACACCAAGTCGGGAACCCTGTAGAGACTGGGGCACAGGAAGTAATCTCTCCGGGCACCAAAGTCGTCCCGCGAGTGCGTCCACTCCAAGACTGAGTTCCTGAGCTCCACCCCACAGACACCGCTTTTTATAGTTAAATCAACACGTTCGAGAACCCTCTAGCAGGCGTTCTCGCCCATCTATCCATCATAGGTGCTGGCCGCATCTCTGCGTCAGATCCACCCATACAGACCTGGCCAAATTCTGTCTGGTTGCGCCGAGGCAAAAGACATTCCTTTCCCAATCTCCGGCCTTGGAGAGCCTTGCACAGCGCATCCTCCCTCTGTCCTAGAGATAAGCATAGAATGCACAAAAACAAGCTCAAGGTGCAAAATAACCTCACGAGATATGTCTCGCACCAGCTTGTGCTGGTTTACGTGAAAAACATGTTTATGTTACTGCTGAAGTGTAACTACAGGTCAAAGCAGCACAAAATGGAAATGCAGTGCAACAAAATGGACGATCAGAGCATCACATGGAATCGAGGTCAACATGCAGTTTAGCACGTGTAAAATGGCAAATGCAGTACATTCCACCCCTTGACCCTCGATTCACCCATCATACCCCATTGGCCTAAATACCATGGATCTGGGACGAAGAAGGGAGAGAAGATTAGGAATGCATTGAATACAACAACATAGTGAGATAAAAATGCAAATAATTACTATAATAATACCCAAGATATAACGAAGCTGTCCGAAATTGGGTAGTCACCCAAACAACCAATCCCACCATTCTTGATTAACGTTTTGGGTAACCCCTTTCACTAAATCTTTTAAAGCATTAATATGCGCATGGATAGATGTAGAATGATCAGATAAATTGAAACAACAGAGTCCATCAAAGTCCTCGCAACCGTGGTTGTGTTTCAACATCAAATAGTCCACAGCTGCCTTATTCTGCAAACCAGCTTTTCTCGTTCCTTGAACATCTAATAACAAGTCAGCTAAAGCGGCAGAAGTATGATTGAGATTTTTCACAATTAAACAGGCAAGGTTAGCAATAGTTCTTGCATTATAAACGGACAGTCCTGGCACTCCTACAATGGAAATAGCCAAACTGGTATACTCTGCTCTAGAAAGCAAGTCAATATTGGAGTCACAATCCTCAGGTAATTGAACAGCGGCTCTAGAAGAGCGAATGTGTGTGACAGAATGCATGGGAAAAAGCATAAGACTTAAACGTGATAAGGCACAAGGTCCTCCAGTTATGTTAGCGAGTATGTAAGTGTATGAAATATTGCCACACGAGAACAGCCATCCCTTAGATAATTTCACATGGTTAACATGGCTAGCGGTTAATACTGTATGATTACAGACTTTATAATTGGTAACATTACTGCAAGAACTGTCATGTCGTGAGTGACATAATGTTTGTTGATCAGTGGTCAATTGTGTGCTTTTCTCTAGTTTCAATTGGCCACACTTGCCAATTATGGCAGGGTCACAAGTTAGTTGATAGCAAACGTCTCCAGTAGTGATATTGTGGGTAACAATACTTGTCATGTTCCTCCAGAGGTTAGCTGCAACCTGCAACCTCCGGGCAAAAACAACAGTACTCATAAAGACTCAGATGTGTTTGGACATCAGTTTCCTCCACTACCCCATCAAAGTTAGTTTGGTTGAAGATGTGCAGAAGCACATGTGTAGGGGTAGGTGCGGCAACAAGACAAGTGGATATCATATCAGCTGTACTCTGAAGATTTCTCATACAGAAGTGGGAAGGGTTCAGCACATTCCCGGGCAAGTAGGTCCATATGTTATCCGGTTGCTGCAACAATGCTGTCATCCGACTCGGGCGGTTGATCCCCTTCGGCATCCCCGGTCCCTTCCGGACCCCTCCGGACACGCCCAAACACAGACCACACAGCGCAAGCATCGCAGCGGCAAGCCATACTGTGATCTAGAAACAGAAACTAAACTGATATAATCACTCTCGTAAATAATATTTTTCAGCAGGTACATTTTCCCACTTTTCCTGTCCGGGTCTCATGATGACAAGGATATTATCCCTTCCTTTAGCGATTAGTTCTGCATGTTCAGGAGGTTTGTTTGGGAACTCTACCCATACTTTCGCCCCTGGGTTCTTGTCAGTAGATCTGAACCCGCCCTTTCCTCGCACAGTTAGAAGGGCTGGGGCCGTCCCCTTCATGACATTTCCTCCATAAACCGGCATGATGACCATTTGGGCAACTCGGGCACCGGGTTGCACAATCAGATCATTGTCTCCACTGTTCAACAGAATAACTTTGATCTCCCCCTGGTAATCGGCATCGCCCACCCCTCCCAAAACCTGGATGCCTTTAAGCGCAAGCCCAGATCGAGGAGCGATCAGTCAGAAAATGCTCTGGGGGAATTTGAACTCCAATTCCTGTCTCAATCAAGGTAATTTCTCGTGGTTGCAGTCGATAGAGTTTCAGGGCATGCTAATCAAAACCAGCAGCCTCTGGTGTGGCACGATATGGAGCTAAAGCTCCGGGAGCTGTCTCCCAATACAGAATCGTGTTTGTGGCCACATGAGGATTGTTCTGCACAGCTGGGGTCAACATGCGCATCAAAGGAGTCTCTGCATTGGCAAGGGGTCGGTTGTTCAAAATTTGCAATGCATCAGCCAAGTGATCCCTCCACCCCTTCAATGATTCATCAGACAACTTTTTCAACTGCTCTTTCAACAAACCATTCATTCTCTCAATCAACCCCACTGCCTGTGGGTAGTAGGGTATGTGATAGATCCACTCAATGTTATGCTGCACACAAAAATCTTGCACTATCTTTCCTTTAAAGTGTGACCCATTGTCACTTTGGACCAGCAAAGGAATTCCGTAATACAAAATCAACAAATTCAAAGTTTTCAGAGAGTTAGACTGGGTTGTTCTCTTGCATGGAAAGGCGATGAGATAGCCAGAATAGGTGTCCACCACCGTGCATGCATACCGACATCCTCGACTCATTGGCATTGGCCCGATGAAATCAATTTGCCATATTTGCCCTGGCAACTTCCCTCTACCTAGGTGGCCTCTCACTACCTGTGGAACTGGTCTGTGTTGGGTATGCTGACAAACGGGACAGTGAATGATCGCAGTTTTAATCAAATCTAGGGGAATATACATCCCTCTACTTTCTGCCCACCTGCTAGTGCCTCGCTCGCCCAAATGTCCGCTTTTCTGATGCGCCCATTTAGCCATGCCCACCAAGTCAGAATCCTGCGTCGCCACCTCAGCTTCACGAATTTTCGCTTCTTGGTCTGCAAAGGAATTGCAAGAACGCTCTAGTGAGTCAGTCGGGCAATGAGCATCAACATGATAAACTGTGACTGTACTCTGGGACAACAATTCCCAAATCTCCTGCCACAACTCCTTTCCCCAAACCTCCCTAATGTGAATCATCCAATCGTGAGCATGCCATGTGGGAAGCCAAGTGACTAACCCATTGGCCGTAGACCATGAATGAGTATAAATGTGACATGTACCAGGGAGCTCTTGCTTTAAAGCCTGGTAAACCACGTACAATTCTGCGAACTCACTACTTCTTCCCTCTCCAGTAGTTGACAGCAACTGTTTGGTCACAGGATTGTATGACACCGCCTTCCAATGTCTCTTGGTCCCCACATATCTGGCTGAGCCATCTGTAAAACACACATGCTTATTATCCTCCGTGGACAACTCTGAGAATGGCCTGCCCCATTTCACTGGGGACTCTTGTACTTTGGGTACATCTTGCAACATTTCTGTATCTGCTACTGGAGTCTGCGCCACTTGCTCATGCAGCACTGCGGTACCTTTAGGACCCACTTGTGCTCTGTCTTGTATGTACCACTTCCACTTTATGACGCTAGCCTCCTGTGCATGCCCAATCCTGTGTGTCTTGGGTGAGCTCATCACCCATTGCATGATAGGAATTTCAGGTCTCAAAAACACATTGTGTCCCAAGGTCAATTGCTCGGTATCCACCAGAGCCCAATAACATGCCCACAACTGCTTTTCGAAAGGAGTGTACCGCTCTCCAGCATCAGGTAATTTCTTTGTCCAAAACCCTAGGGGCACTTTCTGTCTCCCCTGTTTTTGCCACAGGCTCCAGGTCACATACTGATCCTGGACTGTTACATTCAAATCAATGCTTCCCTCTCGTATCGGCCATAGATCCAGGGCACGCTGTATAGCCTCCTTCGGTGACTCAAATGCCTGTTGCTGGGCCTCCCCCCACTCAAACTCATGCTTCTTCCGTGTAACCTTGGAAAAAGGGGCCAAAATCTGACTCAAATGGGGAATGTGCTGTCTCCAAAAACCAAATAATCCAATGAAACGCTGCGCCTCCTTCCTGTTTCGGGCACTGCAAACTCCTTGATCTTTTGCCTTACTTGTTGCAGCACCTCTCTATGCCCCTGATGCCAATGAATACCTAAAAACTTCACACTCTGGGAGGGTCCCTGCACCTTCTCTGGGTTAATCACCCACCCTTTGCTTTGAAAGTGCTCTACCATTCTGTCTAGTTGAGCATGCACCTGTTCTTGGGTCTCTCCTTGAATCAACACATCATCAATGTAATGACAAAGTTGTACCCCAGGAATGACACCTCACCCAAATGCTCTGCCACCAACTGGTGACAGATTGTAGGGCTATGTAAATACCCCGGTGGCAAAGATGTAAATGTAAACTGCCTACCATTCCATGAGAAGGAGAATTGTTCCTGGGACTCGGGGGCAATTGGAATCGTGAAAAAAGCATTGGCAATATCAAGTGCCGCATACCATGTCCCATTGTGTTTCTGAATTTTCTCAATCAAAGTGATGGTGTCGGGGACCGCGGCCATCAACGGGGCGTATGCTTATTCAGCCCGCGGTAATCAACAGTCATGCGCCAGCTTCCATCCGGTTTGCGCACGGGCCACACGGGGTTATTCCACGCTGTGGTAACCGGTCTCACCACCCCCGCCTCCACCAAGTCCCTTATGGTTGCGGTAATCTCATCATGTCCCCCTGGGATCCTGTACTGCTTCATGTGAACCACTTTTGTTGCTTGGGGCACCTTCACTGGGGGAATCTTCAAGCGCCCCACCCTCACAGCAGCCACCGAGAGGTACTGCTTTGACCCAAACTGATAGCATCCGTCATCTAAATATAGGGTCATACCTTTCAGAATTTCAATACCAATGATGTACTCGGGAATGGGCACAATCAAGACAGTGTATGCTCTCTTGGGAAGTCTGCCTATTTCCATCTGAATTACCGTTTGCACTGCTGGTGTCTCCTGTCCACCCAAACCCGTGATAGTAAAATATGGTCCTTTACATATTCGTGGATTGCCATGTATCAACGTGGCGTCCGCTCCGGTGTCTACTAAAGCACGCACCTCCTGAACGTTTCTATTTTTCCAATAGATCTCAACCCTCACATGCGGTCTATTATCTTTGCGAGCCCATCCCTGCACCGGAACTTGGCCCATTTCATAATCTAATTTTCGCCTGCGCAACTCTGCATCTGCCCGGCGCAGATCTGAATACAATGTAGGGTAACCCTCAGGGAACAACTCCTCCTCTTCCCGGTCCCCATCTGAATCTGTGCAATCTCGGTCCCAACCTTTCTCTTTTGTCACTCTCACATAAGATTCCCTCTCTCTCTCTCTCCTGACCTGCTTTATCATGCTTCTCCTCAAGCTCCATTTCCCTGCGACTTACTTTCTTGTTATCTTTCCTATTCACATGCCTACTCCCCTCCTTCCTATCCAGTCCTCGCTTACGGTACATTTCCCACATGCTTTTGGTCTCAATACCATCAACCTCACTCCTTGACACCCCATCCTTTAACAGCGCCAAAAACATATCACGTTGGGTCACTCGGTTATTGTCAGTGCGGCACTCTGAACGTGACGTCCTGTCTGGCTTGGTCCATTCCCCAAGCTCTCCCAGCTCACGGACCGCCACGACTACTTCTCCTATACCAGTTTGATTAATCAACAGAGTCATTATCACCGCTTTGTATGCAGGGGGTGCCAAACAAATGATTTTGTTCCGCATGGACAGAGTCATTATCTGACCCATCAAATTATGCGTCTCACTTATAAGGATAGCCAACTTCATCCCCTCCTCCTTAATTCTCTGCGAGGCATCTCTTAGGGTAAACCATGGTTTTTCATTCCCAGGCCAATCTGAATCTGTGGGGTGCTTATGACCACACCCCTGTGCGGCTAGCTGCAACAAGGTAGTTTGGTCATCACCGCGGAAAGTCCGGAAGTGTCCCTGCACAGTGGGATCAGTACTGAGAGTACAAAATTTGGCAGCATCCCCTCCATCTAACATGACCCCAGAAGCGCCTTGATCATAAAGGCGCACCATCCAAGTTAAAAGTGCCTCGCCAAGTTTCTGTCTAAATCTCTCTAAAATATCACTGATCTCCGGTTGAGTAAAATCCTCCAGACTATTTAACATAACTCCATCCGGGTTACGTGGACTGGTTTGAAGTTTCCGTCTTAGAATGGGCTGCGCTTCCACTCTTACTATTCTTTACCTCCTCCTCCTGTCTTTCTCTCTGTAAAGGCTGCTCTTCTTCTGAGGAGAACTCTGATGATTCCCAGATGTTAGAGTCCCAGGTGGATGGATCAAAATCTAAGCCTGCTTTGGCAATCGCTAAATGGACTTTTCGCTTACTCACTCTACCCCTCCTTAACCTGCATCTGTATTCAGCGACACGGACTGCAGCCCGTTCTGCTATAGTCTGATATGTTTCTAATTTGTCTTGTAATAACTTATTCTGACAGGAAAGCATCGTTGACATATTCTTAGCTTCAACGAGTTGTTTATCTAAGCTCAACTGTTCCCGCTGCAGAGATAAGCATTTGTCAAAAACTTGACAGTAGGCATGCAACAGAGCCCAACCTCGACGGCTCACTGTCCATAATTCTTTATCTTTCTCCACAGGAACCTTCCGTAAACAATTTAAAACATCTTCTGGCGTTGCTTCGCCCAAACAGTCAAGCCAGCTCTCACTTAATCCTGTGCTTTTAGAGTACTCTCGCGCCAGCGCGGAGTACAGCGTTGCCCCCCATCCAGGAATTTGCATGGGGGCGAAAGGAATTTCACTTGGTGCCAAAGAACCAAAACCACCTTTCGTCTTTTTAAACATGTTCCTACCCGCGTTATTTACATATCCTGCCGACTACGCCAAAATGTATTGCCTTGCCCACTTGCGTAATCTAAACTTACGCACACCACTTACTTACACAGAAACTCCAACACTCCTCTGGAGGTAAAATGGGCTTTGCTAGTATCGTAGACAAGGGCAATAAGTCACTGAAGCTAGTAAGTTCTTAGGCACCAAGTGAAACAATGAATACACCACACTATATATACAAATATGAGATCTTGAATATAGATATATAAACAGTCAATGTACAAAGCACCTCACCAGATGCGTCTGCACCGGAGTCTTCAACATCCCTGGCCAAGCATCGAAAACAGCAAGTCGGGAATCCTGTAGAGACTGGGGCACAGGAAGTAATCTCTCCGGGCACCAAAGTCGTCCCGCGAGTGCGTCCACTCCAAGACTGAGTTCCTGAGCTCCATCCCACAGACACCGCTTTTTATAGTTAAATCAACACGTTCAAGAACCCTCTAGCAGGACTTTTCACCCATCTATCCATCATAGGTGTTGGCTGCATCTCTGGGTCAGATCCACCCATACAGACCTGGCCAGATTCTGTCTGGGTGCGCTGAGGCAAAAGACATTCCTTTCTCTATCTCCGGCCTTGGAGAGCCTTGCACAGCGCATCCTCCCTCTGTCCTAGAGATAATCATAGAATGCACAAAAACAAGCTCAAGGTACAAAATAACCTCACAAGATATGTCTCGCACCAGCTTGTGCTGGTGTACGTGAAAAACATGTTTATGTTTCTGCTGAAGTGTAACTACAGGTCAAAGCAGCACAAAATGGAAATGCAGTGCAACAAAATGGAGGATCAGAGCATCACATGGAATCGAGGTCAACATGCAGTTTAGCACGTATAAAATGGCAAATGCAGTACAGTTATTTCTTGGTATCTAAAGTATTGAATTCCAGTCTCCCATCAGGCAAACCCTTCCGGAGAAGGACTGGGATATTAAATCTATTCATATACCCTGAACAGAGGGATGTGTGCGCTACTTAAACATTAAGGCTGCACTTTTGTCTTACTTTTATGCAATTCATCCAGCCTCTGCACCTATTGCTCCACCTATTTTTTGGTACCTTGCCTGCATATAACTTTAACTGTCTTTTGAAAACATATTGTATGCAACATATACTTGGAGTGGTGGTTGGGTCTGCCCCATGCTCATGGTTCGATGGCTTTCTTGCCTGTCCCAGTACGCAGATCCTGATTAAATTACTTTACTCTGTATTCTTGTGTTTTCCCTGCCAGTCTCATTGTGTTTTGATTCAAATCCTGACTGGGAAAAAGCATTCCAAGACCATTGCTCATAAACATGGACAGCAATCGGTCTCTTTTGTTTTGGCTCTAAACAATGGCCAAAACAAGCATTGGCAATGTCAATATTTCTGCACCCGTTTTACACTTGACACCTATTGGATTTGCCAATGCTTATTTTACAAATTAAGCATGGGTCTTATACGTTAAACAGCTCATCTTGCTTATCAGGAACCGCTCTCTCAAAAAAGGAGATTTTCCCTCAAACGATGTATAAAGTATTCATTGTGTCTGTAGACACAAACCATAAATGCTTCAGACTGTCACTATGTCTTCTACACCTAGTACTCTCGGTGACGAATCTCTCCTCCCTCAGCCACATATACAGAAATAAAATCTGGCAAAGGATGCAGATTACTACTGCTAAGACTGTCCACCAGGTGAGATTTGCGCACATACGTCTGTCCCGCCATGACGTCACCAACACACAACTGGAATTGGTACAAACAAGAAAATTTACCGCCCAGATGCTCATTCTGTTTTATAAGGAGGTCAGGCCTGGTGGCTCAGTGGTCCAATGCATCCAATGCAGGGGTCAGTGTTTAACTTCATGGTCAAAGTTTCAAATCCTAGCAGATCCACTCAGATTTTGCTTTTTACAAGGTTGAGAAAAAGTATTAATAAACATCCGTTTTCTGTTAATAGCGCCAAAAGATGCCCCAGGAGTGGATGTTCTCTATGAATACGCCTGTTCTTGCCTTCTGCCATCCATACAGGTCGGCATCCCAGAAACCCCAGCTCTGCACACATGTAAAAACATTAATTTGGCACCAAACTAGTGACCATGTTGCCCAGCACTTCTGTAAATGGATGATGTGCAGTCACCTCAAACCCTGCTGTTGGCTTTGTGACCCTCTACTGAACAATGTATCTGAACCACCTGGAAGTCTGCCCTTCGGTAACAGTATGTTGCGCGGACCAAGATTCCCACCGCTGATACACACAACCGCAAAATGTACCATTCCATCAAACCCGTTTTCTCCATTCAGCCCATTTTGGAGTAGAGCAAGAGAAAGGATCAGGAGAAAGAAACTGCTTAAAAACTAAGCAAACTTTCTCCATCAGGTCCAGCTGACTTCAAAGGTAAATGCTGCTAAAAAAAAAACGAAAAAGCCTCAAGGTAGTATTGCTTCATTCTAGATGGGGCAAACGTTTATTATGCACTGTTTCACAATAATATTCTCTCTCCCATGTACACCCTGCATGGGTCTTTGATGAACACTATACGCAGTTCCAAATGTATATTGCAGATATACAGAGTCGCAACAAATTAGCAAACATTTCAGATAACCTTACTAAGGTGCCTGAGGCGCAACTTTTGTTTAAGATGACGAGTGAAATTTGTGCCTCCACTGTCTGGCAGAAACTTCAGAGCAGCGTTCCAAGCAGATTTATCTGCTGAAAATTGTGTTCATGTAGAGCAAATGGATCCAACGAAGAGAAATAGTGGCTAGAAATGTCAGGTGTTTCCTCTCCGCAAGGACGACTTATAGTAATCCATGTGCTAGGGAAAGAAAAGTTACTTCCCTTCAGTAACAATCTTTCTGGTAGATATGCTATTGGCCTGCAGATATTCTTCACCTGTTGAATATCACTACGTACTAGACTGGAGTCAGAAACTTCCATAGCTCTCTATTGCCAACAGGGGGTGCTTGACTCCATCTTGGGATCAGAAGAGATGCCCTGGTGACATCAATTGAGCCATAAATAGCCCACAAAGCCACACAGGCGACATTAAATGAGGTAGGGTAGCAATCTAATTAGAACCTTTTTACTGGGCCCCCTAACCAACCTTCAGAATGGGGAGGAGTAGATCCTGGAGGAATATGTAGGTATATCAAAAAGACCAGAAAGCTCATTCCAGAAGGAAAGTAACTTTTCATAGATACTTCTCCATCCAGATTCTTCACCTGTTGTATAGATTCCAAAGCAGTACCACTTATGACTGATGATACAAAGAAATCCTGGCGCTTCAAGTGCACAAAATTACCATCTCTTCATGCAGACAGTTATGCTTAGTGAAGGGAAGCACATCACCACTGATCAGATTTCAGCCACTAGAACACCCCTGGCCAAAGTGGAGGTGGAAGACTTCACCACGATGGAATGGACCTAGAACCCATCTGGCGGTTAGTTATTCATAAAGGTATAGCCAAATCCTGATACACAAGGATTTACGGGATCAAACGGGACAAGGGCTTCTTCTGGACTGTCTTGCCCTTTTCACTGCCCATGTATCCCACAAAAGGTGACAGGTCACAAATGTCTTTGGTTGAGTCTATGTAAAACGGTCTGCCCTTCTGGGGCCAAGTGTGTGTAGTCTCTTTTACTACTTAGAGGGATGAGGGGCAAGGTAAAATGTGGGGAGGTAAATAGTTTGCCCAAGAATGAAGGGGAGGAAAATCGCTTTAGTTTGTAGAACCAACTTCTCTAGAAAGAAGCATGTGTACGGCATGCAAACACTTGGCAGTTGCAACTCCCTGACATACCTTGCCAAAGTGTTAGCAACAAGAAGGAAAATGCTACTTACCCAGTATGCATCTGTTCTTGGAATGTAGAGCTGAAAATTCACATGCTTTGCATAAGCCTGCTATCTAGTGTTGGGTCTGGATGTTTGCACTTTTGTATTTGTTCGAAGAAGTCTTTTTCCAGTCACGAGGTAGGTGACTCCTACTTTCGGTGATAGTGTGCATGGGCATCGACTCCACTGTTAGATTGTTTTCCCGCAGAGGGTGAGAATGGAGTTAGTACGAGTAGAAAAGAAATGTCCATTTGTATGTATCTAAGCAAGATATTACTGCAACTGGTATATGTACCCAGGGAGGCGGGCAGGCGCATGTGAATCTACAGCTCTATATGCCAAGAACAGATGCATACTGGGTAAGTAGCATTTTCCGTTCGAGGCATGTGAGCTGTAGATCACATGCTTTGCATAGACTATACAGCAGTAATCTCCCAAAGCGGCGGCTAACCTGTAGCTGTTGCAGTGGTTTGAAAGAGTGTACGAAGAACTGCCTGGCCTACATTAGCTTGTCTTGCTAACACATCTACACAATAGTGTTTTGTGCATGTGTGATCTCGTCTATGGGAATGTTTCCTAAGAAAGCCATAGAAGCCCCCAGTTTGCGAGTGGAATGCGCTCTAGGGGGAATTGTCAAAGTCCTTTTTGCTTTTGCATGGAATGTTTGAATACATTTGACTATCCACTGTGCAATACCTTATAAATGGGATTGCCTTTGTGAGATGGAGCAAAAGCAACAAAGAGCTGTTTAGTTTTACGAAAAGCCATAGTCCTTTCTATGTAATAGAGTAATGCTCCTTTAACATCTAAGGTGCGTAGAGCACGTTCTGCCACATAATCTGGTTGAGGGAAAAACACAGGCAACTCTACAGATTGGTTGATATGGAAGGCAGAAATTACTTTGAGTAGGAATTTAGAGTTAGTACGAAGAACTGCTTTGTTTTGGTGTACTTGTAAAAATGGTTCTTATATGGTTAGTGCCTGAAGTTCACCCACTCTATTCAGTGATGTGATCGAAATGAGGAAAACAACTTTCCAAGTGAGAAATTTCAGTTCACATTTATGCAATGGCTCAAAGGGTGGACCCATTAGTCTGGTAAGAACGATATTAAGATTCCACACTGGGGCAGGTGGAAGTCTTGGGAGAATAACTCTAGTCCTTTCATAAAGGCCCTAATAACAGGCACTCTGAAAAGAGACAGATGTTGTCTATTCTGAAGGTACGCTGCTATTGCTGCAAGATATAAGCATATAGATGTGCAAGCTAAACTTGACCTTTGTAAATACAGTAAATAGCATATATTTTTAACTGAAGCATCAAGTGGTTATTGTTGCAGTAAATAACAAACCGCTTCCACTTTGCTTCTTAGCAAGCTCTTGTGGTGGGTCGTCTAGCTGCCTTAATAATATTCATACAGTCTGGCGGAAGATTGCGAAAGCCAAACTCTATGGCTTCATGTGCCAGATCGCTAGGTTGAGATGTGTGGGATCAGGGTGTCTTATCTCTCCACGGCTCTGCGTGAGGAGATTGGATGTGAGATGTAATCTTTGATGAGGAACTACTGAGAGCTCTAACAGGGTGGTGAACCAAGGTTGACTGGCCCATGTGGGAGCTACTGAGATTAGTGCGAGGGACGTCTGCCTGAGCTTCCGAACCACTAGTGGAATGAGTGGGAGAGACGGAAAAGCATAGGCAAATATCTCTGACTGGTTCATCCATAGTGCACTGCCTTTGAACAATGGGTGTGGATATCGGGAGGCGAAGCTTGGGCATTTTGGTGTGTGGCGAACAGATCTATTTCTGGGAAGCCCCACATCTGAAAGAACGGGAGGAGAACTTGAGGGTGGAGTTCCCACTCGTGAATCTGTTGTCTCTGCCTGCTGAGCAGATCTGCGATCTGATTGTCTACTCCTGGAAGGTGTTCTGCTAGGAGATAGATTTTGTGATGTATGGCCCACCTCCAGATGGCCTGTGCAAGCCGTGACCGTTGGGGAGAATGTGTCCCTCCCTATTTCTGTATGGAATACATGGCTGTCACGTTGTCTGTGTGTATCAGGACAGCTTTGCCTACAAGGTGAATTTGAAAGGCTTTGAGCGCTAGAAATACTGCTAGGAGCTCTAGATGATTTATGTGAAGTTGCTTTAGCTGCTGACTCCACATGCCCTGAATGTGTGATTTTGGAGATGAGCTCCCCAACCAGTGAGCGATGCGTCTGCTGTTAGCACTGTCTGTAGAAGTGAATCGATGAAGGGCTGCCCTTTTGAAAGGATTTGTGGATTCCACCACTGCAGAGAGCAAGGAGTGCAGCCGTCCACCAACATTAGATCTGATAATTGACCCCGAGACTGATTCCACTGGCGTGCTAAGCATTCCAGAAGGAGACATTTGAAGTCTTGCATAGGGAACTATTAAGATGCAAGATGCCATCGTTCCTAGTAACTGCATGAATACCCGAGTTGGTAATGAGTGGTGGGGCTGGAACTGGGAAATTAGAGCCCGGAGGTTGAAGATTCTGGCTGGATTGGGAAAGGCTAGAGCTTTTTGTGTATCGAGATTGGCTCCCAAGTACGTTTGCGTGCTGGAGGGTTGGGGATGGGATTTGGACAGATTTATTGTGAATCTGAGATCGTGGAGCAGCTGTACTGTTTTGGGAGTGTGTAGTAGACCATTTGTGAACTGGCTTTGATGAGCGAGTTGTCTAAGTATGGGAAGACTTGAATATGTGGTCTTCACAGATGAGCTGTGACTACTGCCAGACATTTGGTGAATACTCTGGGAGCAGTGGTGACTCCGAATGAAAGGACTTTGAACTGGTAATGTTGTCCCGCTACCACAAACCTGAGATATTTGCGATGAGCGGGATGTATTTGAATATGGAATTACGCGCCCTTTAAGTCTAAAGAAGACAGACAGTCGCCTCGCTGAAGGAGTGGGAGCACTTGTTGGAGTGTTACCATGTGAAAATGGTCTGATTGTATATACAGATTTAGGTCTCCGAGGTCTAGTATAGGCCTGAGAGCCGTCCTTTTTGGGTATGAGAAAGTATAGGGAGTATACGCCATCCTCATGATATTTTAATGGAACTGGCTTTATATCTCCTTTCTGTAATAGAGAAAGAACTTCTTGTTTGAGAAAGTTCAAATGCTCTTGAGACATTTTGTGTGATCTTGGAGGAATGTTTGGTGGATTGTCGGTAAGCTCCAGGCAATAGCCAGATTGGATAATTGTAGAACCCATCTGTCTGAAATTATTGTATTCCAGACGGGTAGAAATTGAGAAATCCATCCCCCGACAGATGTGGAATGATTGGGGGTAGAGGAAGGAAGTCACTGTTTGTTGTATGCAGGGGAAGTACATGTTGAGTTACCTGTACCTCTTCCCTTGCCGTTATTGCCTCAAAATCCTTCCGTAAAGTAACCTCTGGAGGAAGGTGACTGATTAGTGCCATTGTAAGAGGCGGAGGGATTGTCTGCGGATATATTTTTCGAGCCCCCTCTGTAAAAGAAGCGGCGAAAGGAGCCCTGACTGAAAGGAAGCTGTAGAGCCCCCATGGATTTTGCCACCTCTGTCCTTCATTTTGTCTAAAGGAGTATCTACTGCAGGGCCGAAAAGGTGTTCCTTATCAAAGGGTAGATTTAAAATGGAGGCTTGAACTTCCGGCTTAAACCCTGAGCCAGGCGTGTATGCGCAGAAAACGCTGGTGTTAACTGCGCGAGCTGTGGTATCAGCTGCATCTAGAGCACATCTAATTGATGTATTAGAAATTAGCTTTCCTTCTTGGATCAAGTCATTGGCTTTATTTTTATGTTCTTCTGTGAAGAATTGTATCAATTTTTCCAGCTCGTCGTAATGAGCCCTTTCATATTGTGCTAAAAGAGCCTGGGTGTTAGCAATACGCCAAGTATTTGCTGCTTGCGCAGCTATTCTCTTACCAGAGGCATCTTTAAGTTTGGATTCCTTATCAGGTGGGGCATCTCCTGTGATTTGAGAGTTTGCCATTTTGCGAGCGTTAGAAACTACTAGGGAGTCTAATGGAAGTTGACCTTTAATATAAACTGAGTCTGTAGGTGACGTCTTATATTTTTTGACTACTCTGGCATGCACAGGGTCTTTGAAAATGTCATCTGTATGTTTGAGCCTGCCTTTGAGCATGAGCAGTGTATGTGTTGCTCTTTGAAAGGAACTTAACCCCTTCAGCGCAGCGCGGATTACCGCACCGTGCTGAAGGTTCCATTGAGCGGGCGGGGCCGTGACGGAGTGGTTTCGTCATACGCACAGCGCGACCGACGCGCATGACGGAACCACTCCGTCATAAGCAGCGATGAGGTTAAAGTTTCAAAGAGAAAATCCTCCTTAAGGGCCTCTTTGTGAAGTTGGACCCCATGATATTCAGCAGCCCTGTTGAGTAGTTCTATGTACCCTATATAGTCAGGTGGAGAGGTATTAAAAGGGTATAGATCCGGGTCATTATCTGTGTTATGATCTGTATTGTAGTCTTCCCATGGATCAGGAATAACATCCCCGTCATCTTGGTGATCAGGTGACTGTGGTGAGTTAGAAGGTGTAATTAATAAATTTGGGTTAGGTGGGAAAGGAGGTGTAATGGGAGGAGGAGATGGGTTAGTACCAACATTTTTCCTGTTAAGTGGAATGCGGTAATCTTCCTGTAACTCTGGTTTCCTTTTAACTGGCAATTTAACGTGAATATGCCTAGTTTGGGGATTAATCACTAGTTCCTTCTGTTTGGGGTCCGTGTTGGAAGGTGGAACTTCGAAACGAGGCTTCTTAGATGGAATAGAGAGTGTTTTGCTTTAATTTCTTTTTCCATAGCACAACACGCTCATACAGTGGCGGCCATGCCTTTGGTTTATTTGTGGCACCGAACACGGACGCATGCTTTATTTATTTTTATTAGCATACATTTATTTTTAAACCTGCTCAATGCTGCACTTTCACTTTAATGGCGGCCGTGCCCCTCTCCTTAGACGAGCGGTGTCTAAAGTAACCCTGGGTGGAAAACTATGCTGCGCTCGTGGAGTTTGCGTAGCGAGCGCAACTACACGAATTGCATGTAGCACAGTGCAAAAACATCCCGGCAAGACTTTTTGCTCGTTCGCGACCGGCGACATCAAGTTGTCATTCGCGATCGTGGAAAATAAACCTCCCGGCGAGATTCTCAACGTGGGGAGGTCAGGTTTCTCATTGCGAGTGGTCGTGTATGCTCCCGACCGCTCGAGATGAGAAACTACCAATCCGCGTTAAGAAAGCTGCCGCTCGAGTGCAAATCTACTCGAGCAGCAGAAAACGACCGCTTGCACTGTGCATGATGCCGTTCGCAATGATTGCACAGTGCGGACAAGCATCCGGCACTGTGCAATCATTGAGAACAGTATTTCCCTACTGCACTGCGTAGCGCGACATAGTGCAACGTGCACTTCACATAGCGCAAACTATGCCCAGGGTTAGTCTAAAGAAAGGGGCGCAGCCGTCATTAAAGTGAAAGCGCTGTATGGGGCGCTTTCAAATTGGCAAAAGTTTTTTTTGTAAAAGCACCCCATACCACGCTTTCACTTTAAAGACGGCTGCCAGAGATGGGCAGTGACCACTTCCATCACCTTTGTGAAGACTTGAGGTGCCGATGTTCAGCCCGAAGGGAGGATCGCAAACTGGTAGCAAGTGGACCCTACCACAAAATGCAAGTACCTCCTGTGCAACTGCAGGATCATTGCATGGAAACACGCGCCCTTCAAGTGTAGTGGCACCATCTGGTCTCCCGCCTCCAGCACAAAAAGAACCTTAGCCAGGGACAGCATCTTGAACTTTTCCTAGTGGAGGTAAAAGTTCAAGAGCTTATGGTCCAGGATCAGACGAAGACAGCCATCCTTCTTGGGAACCAGGAAGTACCAAGACAAGTATGCCTGTCCAATTTACTACACTGGCATGAATTCCACTGCTCTTTTCTGCAGCAGGACAGCCACCTCCTGCTACAAGATCCAGAGGTGGACATCCGACTGAAGGGACTGCGGGATAGGAGTTGAGGGGGGGGATCTGTTGCAAGGAAATGGCATAACACTTTTTTTTATCATTTTAAGGACCTACTGGTCCAATGTTACAGCCTCTAAAAATTGTAGAAAGGAGGCTATCTGTCCTCTCACAGGCTGCACATGCTCCTGTAAGGACAAAATAAAGTGGCTATTCAGATGGCCTTGAAACATTCAAGTCCTGAATCCTCCATGTCACCTTAACGGCATGTCTTGAATGCCCCTTCAGAGCCACAAAGGGCCTTATGGCACTGGCAACAGAATCTGCCATATTAAGAACTGCTCTAATGATCTTTAGCATCCTAACCCTCTCAGCAAAGTGGCCCTTAAGAAGATCAGGCAAGTTGGGGACCACCATTTGTATTATGTCTCACAAGATTTGGGAGTATCTTCCCAGCAAAGGGGTGTGTTTAGAGAGTGCAAGATCAGGTTGCCAGAACTGAAAAGGCCTTCTTACCCAGCACCTTGATTTTCTTTTGACTTCTTATCAGGTGGTGCTACTGCAAAAGATCCCAGATTCTGCTTAATGCACAAAGAGCTCTTTATGACTAAGCCTTCTGGGGACTGGTAGACCAACAGAAAAGCTGGTTCCTGTAGTGCTATGTACCATCTAGCAATCAGTCTGTTCACTGCTGAAGCAGTGGTAGGCTTCTCCCATGCTACTAAGTGTGGGTCCTTTAATTATATGGTCTACAGACAGCATTAGTAAAGCACATATTCAAAGAAACATTATGGCACTCAATATCAGAGAAAAGAGTGGCAACACTGGCCAACCACAAAGACCCATTTAGAAAAGATGTGTTTTAAGCCCTTTCCTAAATTGTTAAAGGTTAGTTTTCACTTGGAGAAATGTGGAAAAGGCATTTAATGGTTTAACAGCTGCAACAGAGAAAGCCCTGTATTCAGACTTGCAAGTATGTGTTCTACATTCCCCATAGTTAAAAGGCAAATACTGAACCTAGAGACCTCTTTGGAACATATACTGTAATGTTTTTGATGTAAAATCAGGTGAGTGTAAGTAAACTGCCCTGTAAATAATAACCAAGGGTTTAAAAATAATTCTGCTTTCAATGCGTATCGAGTGAAGCTGATGAAGAATTGGGGAAATATGATCACTACAACTATTTTTTTTTTTAAATAGCTTTGCTGCTGCAGTCTGTACAAGTTAAAGTTGGTGTAGAAGCGTGTTTGGGGCTGCTAAATTAAATGGCATTGTCATAATCTAGCCTAGACAGAATTAGATTTACATGAGTGAACAGGCAATGAACAGCTTGGCTTTGCCCTCCTTGATGTCTTTGGGATTCATACTGCAACAAAGGTAGCAGGATCATTAGTCATGCCTTGAGTACAAGCAAACTTTATGCAGGTCGGTGACTGATATTTAACAATCCACAATTACGATGGAGCTTGAACCCTAACTTTTTAGAGGGGGATATCCCCAAGCACTGCACTGTAATTTCAAAACATTTCTCTGACAATACTGAAAGACAAGGAGCGAGTGTTCTGGTTCCATATTGAAGGGCATGGAAAAAAGGGAACGGACATCGATGCACAGGAGTGGGCCCAATATGGCTTCAGTGAGGTCACAAAGGCATCGCTTCCGGTGCCAATATGGAGTCAAGCACCCCCTGCCAGCACAGGAAAGCTATGAACATTTCTGGATCCAGTCTGGTGGCTGGCAATATTCAACAAGTGAGGAATCTGCAGGCAGAAGTATCCATCGGAAATTAGTTCTATATACGGTGTCAAGAAATATAATACTCAGCTGTTGCTGTGCCAGTTTGTATCCCAGTAAAATACTAGAAGAGTATCATAATCAGAGTGATCACAATCACTACTGTGATAGCCATATCTTTTTCTTTTGTCTTCCCCTCTCGTTAGAGGTTTCTGCTGTTTGACATTGACCTTTTTCTGCCACTCTGTCCTTAGCAGTTCCTTCTTTAGATGCATAATGTATCGTTTCTGCCAATGACTCCTACTGTTCAGTAATTCCTAGTCTCCCTGTCCTTCCTTCTACTTGACAGCACTAGTTCCTCCTATCTCTGCCCCAGATTTCTCTTTTCCTATCTGGTTCACTCTATAACTATCTCTCTCTCTCTAATCTAATGGCAGTAGGCAGTTATAGTTAGGAAGTAGTTTCCATAGGAAGAGCATTTTTGCATTTGGTAATATCTTTGGCGTCGTTAAATGAATCCTCATGAAATTTCCAAAACAAGTTTGCCACTCACTTCAGCTGCTGTCTTGAAATTAAGGGTGATCCGTCAAACGGGGAGCCCAAAATGTGTTTTCCCCATCTTAATTTAAATAGGAACTTTAGACATAGCTACAGCCCAAACTGCTGAAACGTAACACACCAAATTTGGCAGATAACTGTTGGTTCAGGGAATTGCCTTTTTTGTGATCTGGTGTAAATCCATCATAGTTGGATTTATTAAAAGCGCAACTACACGAATTGCATGTAGCACAGTGCAAAAACATCCCGGCAAGACTTTTTGCTCGTTCGCGACCGGCGACATCAAGTTGTCATTCGCGATCGTGGAAAATAAACCTCCCGGCGAGATTCTCAAAGTGGGGAGGTCAGGTTTCTCATTGCGAGTGGTCGTGTATGCTCCCGACCGCTCGAGATGAGAAACTACCAATCCGCGTTAAGAAAGCTGCCGCTCGAGTGCAAATCTACTCGAGCAGCAGAAAACGACCGCTTGCACTGTGCATGATGCCGTTCGCAATGATTGCACAGTGCGGACAAGCATCCGGCACTGTGCAATCATTGAGAACAGTATTTCCCTACTGCACTGCGTAGCGCGACATAGTGCAACGTGCACTTCACATAGCGCAAACTATGCCCAGGGTTAGTCTAAAGAAAGGGGCGCAGCCGTCATTAAAGTGAAAGCGCTGTATGGGGCGCTTTCAAATTGGCAAAAGTTTTTTTTGTAAAAGCACCCCATACCACGCTTTCACTTTAAAGACGGCTGCCAGAGATGGGCAGTGACCACTTCCATCACCTTTGTGAAGACTTGAGGTGCCGATGTTCAGCCCGAAGGGAGGATCGCAAACTGGTAGCAAGTGGACCCTACCACAAAATGCAAGTACCTCCTGTGCAACTGCAGGATCATTGCATGGAAACACGCGCCCTTCAAGTGTAGTGGCACCATCTGGTCTCCCGCCTCCAGCACAAAAAGAACCTTAGCCAGGGACAGCATCTTGAACTTTTCCTAGTGGAGGTAAAAGTTCAAGAGCTTATGGTCCAGGATCAGACGAAGACAGCCATCCTTCTTGGGAACCAGGAAGTACCAAGACAAGTATGCCTGTCCAATTTACTACACTGGCATGAATTCCACTGCTCTTTTCTGCAGCAGGACAGCCACCTCCTGCTACAAGATCCAGAGGTGGACATCCGACTGAAGGGACTGCGGGATAGGAGTTGAGGGGGGGGATCTGTTGCAAGGAAATGGCATAACACTTTTTTTTATCATTTTAAGGACCTACTGGTCCAATGTTACAGCCTCTAAAAATTGTAGAAAGGAGGCTATCTGTCCTCTCACAGGCTGCACATGCTCCTGTAAGGACAAAATAAAGTGGCTATTCAGATGGCCTTGAAACATTCAAGTCCTGAATCCTCCATGTCACCTTAACGGCATGTCTTGAATGCCCCTTCAGAGCCACAAAGGGCCTTATGGCACTGGCAACAGAATCTGCCATATTAAGAACTGCTCTAATGATCTTTAGCATCCTAACCCTCTCAGCAAAGTGGCCCTTAAGAAGATCAGGCAAGTTGGGGACCACCATTTGTATTATGTCTCACAAGATTTGGGAGTATCTTCCCAGCAAAGGGGTGTGTTTAGAGAGTGCAAGATCAGGTTGCCAGAACTGAAAAGGCCTTCTTACCCAGCACCTTGATTTTCTTTTGACTTCTAATCAGGTGGTGCTACTGCAAAAGATCCCAGATTCTGCTTAATGCACAAAGAGCTCTTTATGACTAAGCCTTCTGGGGACTGGTAGACCAACAGAAAAGCTGGTTCCTGTAGTGCTATGTACCATCTAGCAATCAGTCTGTTCACTGCTGAAGCAGTGGTAGGCTTCTCCCATGCTACTAAGTGTGGGTCCTTTAATTCTATGGTCTACAGACAGCATTAGTAAAGCACATATTCAAAGAAACATTATGGCACTCAATATCAGAGAAAAGAGTGGCAACACTGGCCAACCACAAAGACCCATTTAGAAAAGATGTGTTTTAAGCCCTTCCCTAAATTGTTAAAGGTTAGTTTTCACTTGGAGAAATGTGGAAAAGGCATTTAATGGTTTAACAGCTGCAACAGAGAAAGCCCTGTATTCAGACTTGCAAGTATGTGTTCTACATTCCCCATAGTTAAAAGGCAAATACTGAACCTAGAGACCTCTTTGGAACATATACTGTAATGTTTTTGATGTAAAATCAGGTGAGTGTAAGTAAACTGCCCTGTAAATAATGACCAAGGGTTTAAAAATAATTCTGCTTTCAATGCGTATCGAGTGAAGCTGATGAAGAATTGGGGAAATATGATCACTACAACTATTTTTTTTTTTAAATAGCTTTGCTGCTGCAGTCCGTACAAGTTAAAGTTGGTGTAGAAGCGTGTTTGGGGCTGCTAAATTAAATGGCATTGTCATAATCTAGCCTAGACAGAATTAGATTTACATGAGTGAACAGGCAATGAACAGCTTGGCTTTGCCCTCCTTGATGTCTTTGGGATTCATACTGCAACAAAGGTAGCAGGATCATTAGTCATGCCTTGAGTACAAGCAAACTTTATGCAGGTCGGTGACTGATATTTAACAATCCACAATTACGATGGAGCTTGAACCCTAACTTTTTAGAGGGGGATATCCCCAAGCACTGCACTGTAATTTCAAAACATTTCTCTGACAATACTGAAAGACAAGGAGCGAGTGTTCTGGTTCCATATTGAAGGGCATGGAAAAAAGGGAACGGACATCGATGCACAGGAGTGGGCCCAATATGGCTTCAGTGAGGTCACAAAGGCATCGCTTCCGGTGCCAATATGGAGTCAAGCACCCCCTGCCAGCACAGGAAAGCTATGAACATTTCTGGATCCAGTCTGGTGGCTGGCAATATTCAACAAGTGAGGAATCTGCAGGCAGAAGTATCCATCGGAAATTAGTTCTATATACGGTGTCAAGAAATATAATACTCAGCTGTTGCTGTGCCAGTTTGTATCCCAGTAAAATACTAGAAGAGTATCATAATCAGAGTGATCACAATCACTACTGTGATAGCCATATCTTTTTCTTTTGTCTTCCCCTCTCGTTAGAGGTTTCTGCTGTTTGACATTGACCTTTTTCTGCCACTCTGTCCTTAGCAGTTCCTTCTTTAGATGCATAATGTATCGTTTCTGCCAATGACTCCTACTGTTCAGTAATTCCTAGTCTCCCTGTCCTTCCTTCTACTTGACAGCACTAGTTCCTCCTATCTCTGCCCCAGATTTCTCTTTTCCTATCTGGTTCACTCTATAACTATCTCTCTCTCTCTAATCTAATGGCAGTAGGCAGTTATAGTTAGGAAGTAGTTTCCATAGGAAGAGCATTTTTGCATTTGGTAATATCTTTGGCGTCGTTAAATGAATCCTCATGAAATTTCCAAAACAAGTTTGCCACTCACTTCAGCTGCTGTCTTGAAATTAAGGGTGATCCGTCAAACGGGGAGCCCAAAATGTGTTTTCCCCATCTTAATTTAAATAGGAACTTTAGACATAGCTACAGCCCAAACTGCTGAAACGTAACACACCAAATTTGGCAGATAACTGTTGGTTCAGGGAATTGCCTTTTTTGTGATCTGGTGTAAATCCATCATAGTTGGATTTATTAAAAGAAATAAAAAATTTGTGTGTATATATATATATATATAAATATATATATATAAAATGCTACTTACCAGTATGCATCTGTTCTTTGCATGTAGAGCTGCAGAGTCCACACTGTGCATAGGTCACCACCTGGTTGTGGGCTCTGATGATTACACTTTGTTGTTGTCTGGGAAGAAGTATTTGTAGTCACGAGATAGGCGACTCCTCCTATAGACTGTAGTGCGCATGGAGATCGACTCAATCTTCAGATTGTTTTTCGCCATGAAGGGGAGATGGAGTTATGTGTGAACAGAAAAAGATGTCCATGTATGGTGTATCTAAGTAAGATAATACTGGAACAGATAAAGGTAGCCGGGGAGGTGGGTGGGGTGTGTGGCTCTGCAGATCTACATGCCAAGAACAGATGCATACTGGTAAGTAGCATTTTCTGTTCGAGGCATAGGAGCTGCAGATCACACACTGTGCATAGATTGCATAGCAGTTCTCTCCCTTAGCGGCGACCAACAGTATCTGTTGCAGTTGTTTGAAATAGTGTTTTGAGTACAGCCTGGCCCACAGTAGCTTGTTGTTTTGCTTGCACATCTACACAATGTTTTGTGAATGTGTACAGTTTAGACCATGTAGCTGCTTTGCAAATATCATCTAGTGGAATGTTTCCGAAGAAAGCCATGGATGCCCCTATTTTACAGGTGGAATGAGCCCTAGGGGGAATAGATAAAGTACGTTGTGCTTTGTGGTAGCAAATTTGTATGCATTTTACAATCCACCTTGCAATACCGGTTTTTGAAATGGGATTGCCTTTGTGTGGTGGAGAGAAAGACACGAAAAGCTGTTTTGTTTTACGGAAGGACTTTGTCCTATCAATATAGTGAGTAAGAGCTCTCTTAAGGTCTAGGGTATGAAGAGCTCTTTCAGCCACTGTTGTAGGTTGGGAGAAGAATACTGGCAACTCAACAGACTGATTGAGGTGGAAAGGTGAAATGACCTTTGGTAGGAATTTTGGATTAGTTCTTAGAACCACTCTATTTTGATGTATTTGTAAGAATGGTTCTTCAACTATTAGTGCCTGGAGCTCACTTACTCTTCTGAATGATGTGATAGCCACTAGAAAAGCGACTTTCCATGTAAGAAATTGTAGCTCACATTTGTTTAGGGGTTCGAACGGAGGACTCATAAGTCTAGTGAGAACAAGGTTTAAATTCCACACTGGTCAGGGTGGTACCCTGGAGGAATTATTCTTTTGAGGCCTTCCATGAAGGCTTTGATGGCTGGAACTCTGAAAAGCGACAGATGTTTTCTGTTTTGAAGGTACGCTGCTATAGCAGTTAGATGTAACATGATGGATGTATATGCTAAACGACATCTGTGAGAATGTAGTAAATAGCATTTAATATGCTGGATGGAAACATCTAGTGGATTGATCTGGTTATTGTTGCAGTAGATAACAAATCTTTTCCATTTGGCTGCATAGCAGGCTCTATAATGTGGGATGTCTAGCTTGTTTGATCACGTCCATGCAATCAGGCGGAAGGTTTAGGTAGCCAAATTTAGGACCTCAGGAGCCAAATGGCTAAGTTCGGCTGCATGGGGTCGGCATGCATGATCTCTCCATGGTTCTGCGTTAAGAGGTGTGGAGAGAGGTGTAATTTTTGATGTGGTACCACTGAGAGTTGTAGTAGTGTAGTGTACCATGGCTGTCTTGCACAAATTGGTGCGATTAAGATGAGCGTCAGTGAATGCTGCTGCATCTTGCGTACCACTAATGGAATGAGTGGGAGAGGCGGAAAAGCATATGCAAAGATGCCTGATCAATTCATCCATATTGCATTGCCTTTGAACAATGGGCGTGGGTACCTGGCGGCGAAGCTTGGGCATTTTGAGTTCAAGTGTGTGGCGAACAGGTCTAGGTCTGGATGCCTCCACGTTTGAAAGGCTGAAGAACTGGTGGATGCAGTTCCCACTCGTGGATTTGTTGTCTCTGACGACAACAGATCCGCAACTTGATTGTGAACTCCTGGTAGATGTTCTGCTAGGATAAAAATGTTTAGAGGAATGGCCAATCTCCATATGCTCTGCGCTACCTGCGAGAGCTGTAAGGAGTGCGTCCCCCCCTGTTTTTGTAGATAGTACATGGCTGTCATGTTTTCTGTCCGGACCAAGACAGCCTTGCCTGAGACATGACTTTGGAAGGATTTTAGGGCTTGGAATATGGCTAGTAACTTCAGATGGTTGATGTGGAGTAACTTTTGTTGAGGTGCCCACGTGCCTTGTACTGTATGGTCAGATAAATGGGCTCCCCAGCCGGTGAGCGAGGAGTCTGTGATTAGAACTACTTGTGGAAGCGGGTCCAGGAACGGTCGACCTTTGGAAAGGATTTTGGTGTTCCACCACTGCAGAGAGTGATGTGTTCGACCGTCTACCACCACCAGATCTGTTAGCTGACCCTGGGCCTGGTACCATTGGCGTGCTTAGCATTCCTGTAAGGGGCGCATCTGTAGTCTTGCATGTGGTACTACGAAGATGCCAGAGGCCATCATTCCCATGAGTTGCATGAACACTCGAGCTGGTAATGAGTGTTGTGGTTGGAATCTTTGTATATGAGCTCGCATGCTGTTTATCCTGACTGGATTGGGGGTTGCAAGTGCTTTGGAGGTGTCTATTGTGGCACCTAGGTATGGTTGACAACGGGATGGCTGGAGATGTGACTTTGTCTTGTTTATGGTGAACAAGAGTTTGTTTATGGTGAACCCGAGTTTGTGTAAGAGCTGAATAGTTTGGTAAGTGTGCTGTATGCACTGGTGGTATGACTTGGCTTTTATTAGCCAGTCATCCAGATAAGGGAAAACATGAATGTTCAGCCTCCTTAAATGCGCCGCTATTACTGCGAGGCATTTTGTAAAAACTCTAAGGGGCTGTGGTGAATCCGAATGGGAGGACTTTGAACTGGTAATGCTGACCGTCCACCACAAACCGAAGATACTTCCTGTGAGCTTGGTGAATGGGAATGTGGAAGTAGGCATCCTTGAGATCTAAAGTGGTAAGGAAATCGCCTTGTGTTAACAAAGGAAGGACTTGTTGCAGAGTGACCATATGGTGGTCTGAGGTCTAGTATGGGCCTGAGAGAACCGTCCTTCTTTGGTATGAGGAAATAGAGTGAGTAAACCCGTGTATTTTGATGATGCAGTGGAACTGGTTCTAAAGCATGCTTATGTAGGAGAGCATTGACCTCCTGTTTCAGTACTGTCAGATGTTCTTGTGACATGGGATGCTGTCTGGGTGGTATGTGTGGAGGAGTTGAAGTGAGCTCCAGACAATAACCTGAATGAATTATTTGTTTTACCCACCTGTCTGTTGTGATGGAGTTCCAGACAGGTAGGAACTGTGATAATCTCCCCCCGACCAGAGTGGAATGGTCTGGGGGAGGGGAGGGAAGTCACTGCTTGGAAGTGGAGGCAGTATGAGTGTTGATGCCTCTATCTCTACCTTTGGTATTATTGCCTCTATAGCCTCCTCTGTAATATCCTCTGCCGGGTGAGGACTGGGTGGGAGTTTTGAAAGAAGAGGAGGCGTCGGTGTGGAAATTCTTGGCCGCGCCTCTGTAGGAGCGACAAAAAGACCCTCTAGCCATTTGGGTTTGCAAGGCTCTCATTGACTTTGCTGTATCAGTGTCTTTCTTTTCTAAAGATGTATCGACACTGGGGCCAAACAAATGCTGTTGATAGAAAGGCTGATTTAAAATAGTGTTTTGCACCTCTGGTTTAAATCCGGTGATACGCAGCCATGCATGTCTACGTAACAGCAGACTAGTATTTATTGCCCTAGAGGCTGTGTCTGCAACATCTAGAGCACAGCGAATGGAGGTGTTCGTGATTATTTTACCTTCTTGAATTAGGTTGTTAGCCCAGGTTTTATACTCATCAGGGAGATGTTCCAATAGGGTCTACAGCTCATCATAATGAGCCCTATCATACCTTGACAGTAATGCCTGTATATTGGCAATCCTCCAAACATTAGCCGCTTGGGATGCCATCCGCTTACCGGAGGCATCTAATAATTTAGACTCTTTATCAGGGGGTGGGGCATCCCCTGAGGTTTGTGAGTTGGCTCTCTTTCGAGCGTTAGAAACCACTAATGAGTCTAACGGGAGCTGGCCTTTAATAGAAGCTTGGTCAGAAGGGGCAGGCTTATATTTTTTCTCAATTCTAGGATTGATAACTGGCTCCGACAGGTTCTTTAAAGACCTCTGGGGCATGTTTGATGACCCCCTTGAGCATTGGTAGTGTTATTGTGGACCTTGGCGAAGATGTGATTGTGTCCATAAGGAAGTCATCATCTACGGGGTCAGTGTGCATTTCTACCCCATGAAACTGAGCAGCCCTGTGTAGTAGCTGTGAAAATCCTATGGTGTCATCAGGAGGGGATGGTCTAGAGGGATAAATGTCCTCCTGAGGCACATCAGGTGCACCTGGTGCTTCATAGGCTTCCCAGGGGTCATGTGATGGTGAATTAGGGTCTTCGAATGGTTCATTGTCTCCGTCCCCAAAATCCTCATCGTCATCTAAAGGTGATCGAGTGTTTTGGGGTAATGGGGAATTTATAGGAGAAATGTCAGGGTCAGGCACGAATGGAGGTGGTGAGATGTCCCTTATGGGAGAAGTCTGGACAGTTTTCTTCTAGGGAACTGGAGCTGGAGGGGCCAATTTCCTCTTTTTAGGCTGCAGTATTATTTGACCTGTTTTGGGGTTTTGTAGAAGAGTCTTTTGCAATGGGTCTGGCTTAAAAAGCTCTTCATCAGTAGTGTCCTTTTTGGGAACTGACTTTTTCGGGTCCGAGCGTTTGTCTGGTGTAGCTCTTGGAGGTGTTTTTAGCTCCTTTTGCTTTTGATCGGAACCTTTGTTTGGTTGGGGACCGGAATCTTTTTTGGTTCGGAAGGTTTAGGTTACGAAGATTTCTTTGGTACCGGTTGTTTAGTTTCCGGATGTTTTTTCGGTCCCGGTTGATTATGATTCGGATGTTTCTTCGGTTCCGGTTGCTTCGGGTCCAAAATGTTTCTCGGTTCCAGCTGCTTCGGTTGAGTGTTTCTTCGGTAGGGGCTACTTGGGTTCCGAAGATTTTTTCGGTTCCGGGTGGCCAGGTTCCTAAACTTTCTTCGGTGGGAGTTGTTTCGGAACAGGAACGTGGTCGGAGTGGTGGGAAGGTTGACTTGAGCCAGAGTCACCTGAAGGCTTTAGTTTTGTCGCTTTGCCGGGCCAGAAGGCGGGGCGAGAGAAGTGTTAGAATGGCGTCCACCTAGGCCCGAGGGTGAAGGTGTTACCATAGCCTTGTCTGACATGGAGTGGTAAGAGGGGTCAGTAGAGTCGACGTCTGTACTTACCACCCGTTGACCTGCCGGAATGCTGTCGTCATAGTCTGCTTAGTCATCAGCCTGCTGATCATCTTCGGAATCGGGGTCTTCGGCTTGAGAGTCGATGGCCAACTGTCCCTCGGTGTCTTCTAACTCCTGTTGATCTGGAGTCTCTGGGACGATGTTATCGACTGGAGGCGCTGAAGCTTGAGCAATGGCCCTTCGAGCCTGTCGATCTTTGATGGTTTTCTTCGACTTGAAGGAGGTGCAGGCCTGGCAGTGTCGACTTTCGTGTTGTGGCGACAAACAGAGGTTGCAGACTTGGTGCAGATCAGTGAGGGGGAATTTCTGTCCACACTGAGGGAACTTCTTGAAAGGTGCCCTTTCCATCGGCCAAGGGTCTGATGGCACATGTGGGCCCGACAGCCCGCGTGGACAACCGGAATCGAAATATAGGTTTTAAACGATGCGCGTCGAAGAGGGATCGCGATCGAAAACAATACAGACGATAGGGTTATGGATTGCGCGTCAAAAGGTCGATCTGTAACGAACCCGAACAGGAGCACAACAAACACATCCGAGCCCGATGGCGAAAAAAACCAATCTGAAGATGGAGTTGATGCCCATGCGCACTATAGGCCATAGGAGGAGGCACCTATCTCGTGACTACAAATACTTCTTCCAGGAACACAACAAAGTGTAATCATCCGGGCCCACCACCAGATGGCTGGGAGAAAGTGGCTCTGTATATACTGTTCCCAAATAGGTACAGTCCACAGTCCCCAGAGGTTTGGCAGAGGTTACAGTTAGATATAACCTTACTCTCTAAAGTGGTAGCTTGGTCGAGCAGTAAGGCAGTATCAGAGGACAGTGTAAAGCATTTGTTGTACACACTCAGTCAGCAAATGGTCTCACATACTCAAGAACTGAACTCTAGGCAAATGGTTTATATAAAATATATATGGTTGTTTTATTTTAGAACCAACAATAGGTATCAAAATATACTTTCTCAGAATGAGATGCTTTAGTTAAATACTTTGCAATAGGCAATTGACTTTTGCAAATAATAGTTACAGTTTTGTTGCAATAGGCAACACAATTTCAAACAATAATACATTGAGCTCAATGGGAATTTTAAGTTATGTGCAATTGATTACTTTCAGGATTACTTTTCTAACTCCAGGACTGGATCCTAGATTCAGTCCTGGGACAGTTCTTGGAAACAAGTGAGTAATTTTGTTTTAGTTAATGTTGTGATTTTTAAGCAATATTTTGCTATCTTAAAAGTTGACACAAACTTTTGCTAATCAAATTACTAATGTTATCCTATGGAAGGAAATTCACTTAGCAGGTAAGTGGGGTCATGGTTACTTTTTCTAGGGCAGTGTTGGATCCTAGATCCAGCACTAGAGTACCACCCGTAAGCAGTTGAGAAACTGCGTTTAAGTTACACAGGCGATTTTGAAGGAATTTTTATAAGTTTGCAAAATCGACACAGAAGAAATTTCATATAAAAACAGTCAATGGTTTCCTATGGGAGAAAATTCAAGTTACGGGTAAAGCATGTTCTCGTTACTTTTGTAATCAAGTGCTGGGCTCCTAGGCTCAGTACTGGGGCATCTATCTAAAACAGGTAAGTAATTGCGTTTTCACAGTTGGTACGATTTTTAAAGAATATTTGTAGTCTGCAAAAATCGACACAGAAGAAATTTCACAGAAAAACAGTCAATGGTTTCCTATGGGAGAAAATTAAGTTAGTGGTAGGTACGGCTGTAAGTATTTTCCAGGGCCAGTGCTGGGCAGATCCAGCACTGGGATCTCTCCTAATAGCAGGTGAGTATTTCCGTTTTCGTTACTCAGTTGATTTTAGGTGAACATTTTAAAGTTTAGAAACTCCACACTTAAAAAAAAAATTCAGAAGAAGCCAGTCACTATTACCCTATGGAAGAAAAGTGAGTTATCGGCTTTTGGGTAAGTACTCGACTGGCAGAGTTAAGGTCCAGGGCATAGACTCAGGGGTCTCCCAGGGTCAGGTAAGTAAAGTTGTTACACCCTCAGCGGCACAGGGGCAGCCGTGTGCAGAGTGAGTTAGGCCCAATGTTATCCTATGGGAGGCCGGGGGTCCTTGGTTGGTGGCTGCTGACTAGCTGGCCACGCAGCTGAGGGAGCTGGGCTCCTGGTCACTTGCTCAGAGCAAATGGGGAAGTAGGTAGGAGTAGAGTTTGCACTGCCAGGGCCACTCGGGCGGCAGGGTGCAGGGTGCTTTTGAGCCTTCGGGCGCTCAATGGATTTCAATGGTAAAGCTCCAGGACGAACAAAGGCTGCAAGCTCGGGGACAAAGTTTCTTCAGGTGCCACCACCACTTCGAGAGGTAAGTTGGGTAGTTGAAGGATAGGTAGGTACCCAGGAGTCGGGCACAGGGGGCCACAGGGCACCGGGTGCAGGGGTGCCTTTTGATGTCGGGAAATCTTACCCTCTGTTGATCGCGGTTGGGGGGGGTCCCTGGTTCTGAGGCTGCAGGCGTCGTCAGGAGCGTCGAGATGGGTCCTTGGGTGCCGGATTCGGGGTCACAGTCGCCATGGGACGTCCTCTGGGTCTTTGTCCACTCCGGCACAGGCCAGGCTTGGCGGGTGCAGAGTGTGCAGGATTCGCGGTTCCGGGCTGATGCCTGGGGTTAGAAACTTGCTGTAAGCAGAGCCACTGCTCGTGGGAGTCCCAGGTGCTCAGAGTAACAAGGTAGCCAGGTCCTCCAGGGTTTATGAGGTTGCCGGGATTTAGCAGGAGCTGGTTCGAGGGTCGACAGGCCGGTAGGGCTGGGGCCAAAGTTGTTGGTGTCTTCCTCTTCTTTGCAGCTGCACGGCAGGTCTTCTTTCTTCTTGTTCTTCTTTGCTAGTTTAGAATCTGGAATCTGAGGAAGGAAGGTTCAGGATGCCCCTAATTACTAAATTTAGGGGTGTTACAGGTAGGTAAAGGGCAGGGACCACTGGGTCCCTGTCCTGTGGTGGGTACACCCCCTATCCTGCCACTCTCCTGTGGGAGGGGGGCAGTGGCCTAGTCCTGATTGGGTAGGGCTCCCCATCTTCAAGATGGCGAGAGCCCGGAGATGTGCTTCACCTCGCATGAGGGGTGGTGTTGGCAGGGCTGGCACATTCCCTGTCCTTACTTGGAGTTTCCGGCCAGTCTTCCCGCCAGAGTGGGGGTCAGAACCGGTGGGGGCCAGTTGCTGAGTACAGCAAGTGGCCTGGAGAAGCTCACAAAGGCGGCATGCCTTTGAAGCTTCCCCCTGCCCATCCTGGGGGAGGAGACCTAGCACCTCGCCCAGGATGTGCATTGTTGCAGGCCCAGGAGAGCAGGGGGCTCTCCTGGGCCCAGGGGTCCAGCAACATGTCTGCTGTGTGGCAGCCTAGGCAGCCTCTCAGACAAGACGTGGATTGTAGGTTAGGTTTCAGGGGGCATCTCTAAGACGCCCACTGTAGTGCTTTGTACATTAAATCCCACACTGGCATCAGTGCGGGTTTAATGTGCTGAGAAGTTTGATACCAAACTTCTCAGTCTTCAGTGTTGCCATTATGGTGCTGTGGAGAACATGTTTGACGAGCTCCCAGCACCATATGCTCTTAAATGGCAGCACTGCACTTACAGTGCCCAGGAATGGACCTGGGTACTGTAGGGGCACAGGGCTCATGCTCCTGTGCCCACACCACTGGCATAGGGCACCTAGCTAGAGGGGTGGCTGATGTATGCCAGGGCAGTGTAGGTTGTGGGCATGGCACACAGGGAATGTGTGCCATGTCGACTCTTGGTTTTGTCTTGTACCCAGACACTCAGCCTGCAAGGGCAGTGTGTTTGTGTTAGGGTACAGGGTCTCTAAGGGTGGCATAAATAGTGCTGCAGCCCTTAGAGGTCTTCCCTGGCCACAAGGCCCTGGGTACCTATGGTACCATTTACCAGGGGCTGACATGTGGCCAGGGTTTGCCAACTTGGGGTTTTAGGTAAGGAACATAGACCCTGGGCACCTGATTGGCAGGAGTCCAGGGCACACTCAGTCAAAGTACATTCAGCAATTCAGCAAAATGTGGGGGCATACCATGCAAGAAAGAAGGCACTTTCTCACAATGGTGACCTATGCACAGTGTGTGATCTGCAGCTCATATGCCTCGAACATATAAATATGGACGCTGAGGATCCGTGACCCCTCCATTTTTGTGCTGAGATCTGATTGGCTGTCAACACTTAAAAACAGAAAGTGTTGGCAGCCATCTTGGGACATGGCTTGAGCCAAGTCCCAGAAAAAACATTAAAGAAAAATGATAAGGGGGCAGGGTAGTAATACCATGACCCCCTCCTGGTGGGGCCCCACAGGGTCAAAATAAACAAATTTTACTTCAAGCTTTTTCGCCAAAACGTTTTAAAAAAATGAAATGCAGGCTTAAGCGCTTCATTAATTATTGGCCCGGGGTGGGCCAGGTCCTGGAGGCATTTTCCAAATACTGGAGGTGACTCTCCTCCGTCCTCCCCCCCAACCCATCCCCCCCCCCCAGGGCTTATTATGCCCCGGGGACCAACACCTCAACGGGGCTTGTTTAATGAGAAGTGGGAGGTCCTCTTGGACCCGCCAGGGACCACCACCTCCACAGAGCTATAAACATATAACAAATTGGGGGGCCCTGGGGACCACCACCTACCTGGGGCTAATGCATTATGGGGGGATGCCCATAGAATGCATACGTTGTGAGTGGGTGCCCTGGGTGGGATAAAGGCACCCACAACACAGGCTGAGGGATGGGGATCCCAGGTCAAAGGCTGCATGCCCTCAGGCACCACTCCCCTTATTGGATAATAAAAAAAGTCTGGGCCCCACGGGACGGGGTCTTGGGGGCCCAAATCAGCCTGGGAGAGGGGCCTCTCTGAACCCCCTCCCTTTAATTATAAAAAAAAATAATTAAAAAGCCAGGCCTCAGGGCCGAAATCAGCCCAGGGGCGGGGGCCAGGCATTCCCCCATTCAAAAAAGGCCTGGCCCGGGGGATGGGGTCCCCGGGGAGGAAATCAGCCCGGGGAAGTGGGGCCACACGGCTCCCCTCCCCTAATAAAAAAATAAAGAAAGCCTGACCGGCAAGTCGCCGCCCCATTTCAGCAACACTCTGCAAACGCTCCTCCTGGCACACTACGGGTTGGAGGGAGGAAGTCCCCTTGGATGCTGAGAGTCTTTGGGGACCAGGAACACCTTCTGTTACCTCCAGTAAATGCCACACAGCGGGATTGCTGAGAGGTCTTGCCTACTTTCTCCACCACTCTGCAAACACGCCTCCTGGCACACTACTGATTGGAGGATAAGTACCCTGGGATGCTGATGGTCATTGAGGGCCAACTGGTACTCCTGTAACCTCCAGTAAGTCCCATACAGTAGGAGTCCTGAGAGCTGGTCAGAGACCCCACCCCCTTTCTCCAACACTCTGCAAACTCGACAACTAGTTAAAAAGAAACAAATTTACAGGAACAATATAGTTTGGCTTAGATTTCACTCATACAAAACTAGTGAAATTCAGCAGTTATAGTTACCTGAGCTAACTATAACTTACGCTCCGCAATGCACTGATTATGACCTCACATATTACATCACTCATGACATAGTCAATGACATCACTGATGACATCCACAGAACCAATCACACCCCATACAACTTCTTGTATGCCCACTCTTACCAACTCAGACCCATACCAGTACTCACATACCCACTCACTCCTCCATAGAGGCACTTACACTCGTACAACCATTCACACACTCCTACAGCCAATCACACAACCATTCACTCACCTGTACAGCCACTCATACAACCAGTCACTCACCCATACAGCCACACACTCATCCATGCACCTCACACACCCTACATTCACTCTCACCCATACAGCCTCTCAACACAGCCACTCGCTCACCCATACAACCACCTACATACCCATTCACACATCCACTCACTCAGCCATACATCCATTCACACACTCTCCAGCCCCCCTAACCAAACACCCATACAGCCACTTACACACCAAGTCACTCAGCCATTCATACACCCACTCAGTCACTACACACCCACTTTCCCACCCAGAGCCACTTACACCGCCACTCTCACCCATACAGCCACTGACACCCACTCACTCACAAATGCAGCCACTCACACAGCATCTCACTCACCCACATACCCACTTATACACCCATACAGCCACTTACACACAAGGATAGTCACACAGCCACTCAAATAATGCATGTTAGAAGCAATATCACTCAGTAGTAGTGCACCTAGTATACTAATTTAACTTTTGTACTAGGTTAGTATATATGTTTAACACCCATAACCCCCTTAAAAACACTCACACTCACTCAATGACCTGGTCAGCGACATCACTGATGACATCATCCAGCGATTGTGAGGGTTTTCTAAAAGTTAATGAGTGCTAACATATATACTAAGATGAGTTCCTGAATGGTGGCCGAGTGTGTAAATTGTAGATATAGAAGTGAGTGGAAACGTGAGAGACTGCATACATGAGTGAATGGGTATATGAGTGAGCAAGTAGTGTCAGTGGGTGTATGAGTGAGAGGCTCTGACTATGAGTGTCAGTGGGTGCACCTGCTCACTCGCCCATTCAAGCACTCTCTCATTCACCATTTATAGCCACTTGCACACCTACTCGCATACAGCCACTCACTCAGTCACTGAAACAGCCACTTGCTTACCCATACAAAAACTTACCCAACCACTCATTTATCTCCAGTATCTCACATACCCACTCACGTATCTATAGACCAATTACACACCCACTCACTCACACAGCCAGTTATTTACCCATACAACCACACCCACACCAGAAGTCAACAGTTACAAGGACACTCACATAATTATGTTTTAAAATAGAATCAAAGAAGAGGGTAGTACGCGCACTCCCTGAAGTTTCCCAAAGTTTTCAAGGTTGCACCGTGCTCACGGGGTATCACTCTCCGAGATGGAGTGTATATGAAACATTGAAAAGCACCCCCAATGATTTGGGGTGTGTCCCCCAGGCACTGGCTAAGGGCCGCAAATGCGGTTTTTAACTTGTTTGGTAGAAGTAGTTCATCACAAGTGGAGTTGTTTTTAAAGTAAAGCTTTTATTGTTTTCTATTCGTTCATAGAAACACAATTGGCAGTTTTAATCCTTAGATGACGATAACTCCATTGTAATTTACAATTACGTGATCATTCCCATAATCGTTCCCAATGCATTTCGGCAGAACTTGCCTTCATCAGGGGAGATCTATAAGCAATTATATGCATCATGAATATACGATATTTATACTGAACGAGGATATAATACAATGTGCATGATTAAGAAAAATGGTGAAACATGAGTTGTTAAAAAAACATCGAGTGACGATAAAACCATAACACAGAGAAATGGTGGTGGTGCAAACTTGGTGACTGACAGTGTACACAGTAACAGTGAAAAAATATATAAACGAATAAGTGCCCGTGGGTGAACGGTAGAAGATAATGGGGTGTGTCTAACGTGTTGTGATGTTAACTAGTGGCGAGTTGTATAGAGTGCCTTCGATTGTTTATAGGAAGTTATAACGACATTGCGGGTTGTGCCGATAATGGTCATAGAGTATAATACGGCTAACGTGAAGCTGTTAGTATTAACGTGCGGCAACAATGTTGCTAAACATGCAGAAAAATAAGTTACAGTATACGCCGATGACTACGTAGGTGTTCTCTTACCGAGTATACGGGATTCAGGTGCGTGGATTCAGTGGTGAAGTGGTGGTCGGGATTGGTACGTGGATTTAAAAAGCGAAGGTGCGATCATGTGATGTAGGTGATATGTCGGAGAGTGAAGACAGACTATATGTTGCTAGTGGATGGTGGTGTAAACAGAAAGAAAGACTAAAAACATGACGAAAGGGTTGAGATGTGTGAGAATGCAAGCGTAATGAATAAAATTGAAAGGTGACAATTAAAACGAGGAGAAGTATAGAAGTAATAAAGATTGAAATGAGTTTCTGACGTGAATTAGTGTTGAGAAAGTGTTTAAGAGGTGAGGGATAGAAAGGTGAGGAAAGAGGGAAAGGCTGGGTAAAGAAACTAAATAACGTAAAAGAAGGCAGTGACAACATTTCTGAACAGAACAAGGTTAGGGTGAAACAATGTTAATGGGAAATGTTTCTCTGAATGATTGGAGATGATATATTAAAGGTAACAAGAAAATTCCGTACGATCATTCATTCCTTTTGGCTTCATAGAGTTCAATAGGTAAATCCAATGATTTTCCCGTTGTAGGAGAAAGTTGTGGTTATCTCTCCCTTCTTTTTTCTCGATGGTTTCCAAGATGCAAAATTTCAATTGGCTAACTGAGTGTTTAGCTTCCGTGAAATGTTGGGCAACTGATGACTTCAATTGTTTGATTCTTATGTTGGACTTGTGTTCGTTTAATCTGACTTTGATTTTTCGTTCGGTTTGACCAACATAAACCATGCCACAAGGGCATTTGAGCATGTAAATGACGTTGGAAGTGTCACATGTGGCTGTTGTTCTGATTTTGATTTTGTGTCCTTTCAGTCGATGTGTTATATGCGTACCTTTGATGATGTTATGACAGTTATTGCAGTTTAGGCATGGGATTGTGCCTTTAAATGTTTGTTGGATGGTTGGTTGCGTTTGTTGCAGAATTTCCCCGATGTTTTTGTTCCTGGTGAAAGCAAAAATGGGTGTTTCATCGAATATGTGGTTGAAGTCTTGTTCCAGTGTAAGGAGTTGCCAATGTTTGCGAATGATTCGTTTGTATGAAGTGCTCAAAGTTGAATATTTGGAAACTATGGTGATTTGGTTTTTGGAATTTTGGTTAAAATAGAATCACTCATTAGTAGTACACAAAATAAATGTAACTTCTGTGATACTTTTGTATATTTTTAACACTCAAACCTTTAAAAAATAGTCAACATTAACTAGATGATGTCATGAGTGATGTCACTGACCAGGTCATGGGTGATGTAATATGTGAGGTCATAAGCAGCGCATTGGGGGGGGGGGGGGGCGTAAGTTCTAGTTATCTCAGGTAACTATAACTACTGAATTTCACAGGTTTCGTATCAGTGAAATCTGAGCCTAAATGTAACTTGCCTATAATCTGTTTTTTTTTCAGTAGGAAGAGAAATAAAGAAAAGAAAAAAGATTATATATATATATATATATATTACCTACTGGCGGTCGCCAGTAGGTAGTTATAGTTAGGACCACGTTTCCATAGGAAAACCTCAACATTCTATTTTGAATAACTTTGGCGCCGGTCGACGAATCCTCGCGAATTTCTCAAAATAGGTGGGGCGCTACGCTCCGCTCCTACCCTGAAAGTCTCGGGGGGATCCGTCAAGCGGGGGCTGAGATAAAAGGGGGGTCCCAAAACGCGTTTTTCCCATGCATTTTTCCATAGGACCTTTAGAACGAGCTACAGCCCGAACGGCTGAACAGAATTACTCAAAATTTGGCAGAGAGGTAGTCCCTAGGTCAAGGAAGTGCCTTTTGTAGGTTTGGTGTAAATCTGTTCAGTAGATTCTGAGAAAATAGCCTTTAAATCAATATATATATCTGAGCCCGCTTACGGTACGCTTACCGTACGCTTACGGTAAGCGTATGGTGGCGTGCGCGAGCGCGATTCTGATTGGCTCTTAGATCTTAGTAAACATTCGAATCGGCCGAAACCAGGAAGCGGCGGCCGCCATTTTCTGTGTTTCACTCTGAAAAAAAAAGAGTGAAAACAAGAAAAGGGGGCAATGAGGAGAGTTACAGACCCCCTTACATTTGTGAGGGGGTCAAAGAAGGACTGTAAAGTACAAAACAAACATTTATTGATTTTTAAAAAAAATCACGGGGTACGCGTACGGTAAGCTTACGGTAAGCGTACGGAAGAAACATGGCGTGCGCGAGCGCGATTCTGATTGGCTCTTAGATCTTAGTAAACATTCGAATCGGCCGAAACCAGGAAGCGGCGGCCGCCATTTTGTGTGTTTCACTCAGAAAAAAAACAGAGAAAACAAGGAAAGGGGGCAATGAGGAGAGTTACAGACCCCCTAACATTTGTAAGGGGGTCAAAGAAGGACAGAAAAGTACAAAAAAAACATTTATTGATTTTAAAAAAAATCACGGGGTACGCGTACCGTAAGCTTACGGTAAGCGTACGGTAAAAAAAATAAAAAAAAATAAATGAAAAGCAGATTTAAGAGTTTGCTCATCATATGTCCTCCATGTGCGCACGGTGCGCGAAGCGCATCGTGCGTTCATGGCCCATCTAGCGTAATGTGGGCACGCGGTGCGCGAAGCGCACCGCGTGCTCACTGTGCGCGCACGGTGCGCGAAGCGCACCGTGCGCGCATGGAACGAACTGCGTTAAGTGGGCGCGCACGCCACAAATGGCGTAAAGTAACTTAGCATTTAAAAAACCGTACAAATTCACTGAAAAAACCATAGGTTTCACACATGTTATAGTTAGCTGGAAATTTTACTGATAAAAAACCAATGAAATTCCCCCGTTATAGTTACTGTAGGCAACTATAACTCACGCGACCGTAATCCTCTGCTGATGACATATGTGTCTTTATGAAAAAAAAATATTTGTAATATATGTATAGCTAAAATTTAATGGAAGAAGACATGGGCAAATAAGTGTCTAAATACAGTATTAGCATCAGCAGAGGATTGCGGTCGCGTGAGTTATAGTTGCCTACAGTAACTATAACGGGGGAATTTCATTGGTTTTTTATCAGTAAAATTTCCAGCTAACTATAACATGTGTGAAACCTATGGTTTTTTCAGTGAATTATATATATATATATCAATAAAAGTTAGCTACCCTGTAAGCATCTGTATGTTGTATGTAGTGTTATAGATTCACATGCTGGGAATACTCCTACCATCTAGTGTTGGTGATCAGACGTTGCAAGTTGTTTTTTCTTCGAAGTCTTTGAAGTTACAAGGGCTCGGACTCCTCCTCTGGATGTAGATGCACATTGTTACAGACTCCTTTATAAGATTACTTTTCACCCAACTGGTGCCAGTAAGTATGAAGTAGTGTGAATAGGGACCATGTACAAAGAAAGATATCTGTACCAACCACTGGCTTCCAGGTAGGAGGGCATGTGTATGTGAATCTACAGCACTACATGCTATGATCACATGCTTACAGAGTTTCTAACATATTCCGTTAGCAGCATGTGTGGCTGTAGATACGCAAAGTGCTCTAAGCAGAGGCTAACCAGTGGATAGTGCAGGGGTTTGAAATAAAGTCCTAAGGACAGCTTCACAAACTCTGGCTTAGTTGCTTGATAGAATGTCCACATAATATTTCTTTCTAAATGTGTGTGGAGAGGACAAAGTGACAGCGCAACTTATATCTGCTATGGGCATGTTCCTCAGGAAGGCCACAGCAGCGCCCAGGTTGCGGGTGGAATGGGGGCGGTGAGGAAGGTTTTTTTTTTTTTTAGCATTCCAGGTCTGGATGCGTTTAATAACCCACCTGAAAATCCCTGCCTTCGAAAATGGTATGGCCTCTATGAGGTCGAGATAAAGCTACAAACAGCTGTTGTGTCTTGCGAAAACATTTGGCCCTGTCAGTATAATACATTAATAACGAGCTTGATGTCAAGTGCTTGGAGTGCACTTTCTACTACCGAGTCAGGCTGTGGGGAAAAAGACAGCTCAATGGATTGGACAAGGTGGACCTAAGAGACCACCTTGGGAAAAAAGTTAGGATCGGTTCTAAGAGCACTTTGTTTCTGTGGACTTGGAAAAAGGGTTCTTGAAGAGGGAGGGTCTGCAAATCACTGATGCGTCTTAAGTAAGATGAATGCTATGAGGAAGGAAACCTTCCAAGAGAGCAACTGCAAGGGGGCATATCTGGAGGGGCTCGAAGGGTGGCCGCATTAGTCTAAAAACCACAATATTAGATTCCAGATTTTCCAAAGCATTGCTACCGTGCTCTAGTAGATGGTGTTGTGCAGCTCAGAGTCTGCTTTGTCCCACCCCAGAAGAGACATCGGAGCCACATATAAGCACCATCTCCGGGCACTGGTGGCAGTATTGACTATCCACATTCCTCACCTTGCAAAATGATACCAAAGCAGTAGCTCCTGGGGTTGTAGGTCTGTGGAATGGCTGAAACCAAAATTACAAGATCGGATAGCCAAAGTGCTCCCCCGCCAGATCTGGCTAGCAAGTCAGTAGTGCTTTGTGAACATGTGAATTGATACAGATGTCCAAGTAAGGTACTCAAGCCAATGCACGGGTAGCAGCCTTGGCTCTTTGCAAATGAGTCAGACATTCAAGAGGCTGCTTCTTGGCCAATGCATAACAGAACTTAATGTAGAGAACTATCCACTTAGATTATAGTCAATTTCTGCACAGCCTTCCACTTCTTTGCTGAGAGTACCCCCACAAACAGCAGATTATCAACCCAATGGTCCTTGGTACGACTGATGTAAAAGCTCATAGCCGTTTTGGGGTCCAAACGATGGAGCCTTTACTTCTCCTTTGAGTAGTGGGGAGGGACATAGAAAATCAGAAGAGGGAGGGACAAAGAATGTCAGAAAAGTGATGGACTGGGCGACATAAAAAGGAATCACAACCTTTAGCAAACACGCCACTCTGGTCCCTAGCACCCAGTTGCCCAAGAAAAGGATTGTGCATGGTGGCAGGGCGGACAGAGCTTTAAGTTCACTGATGCAACAAGCTAAAGTTAATGGACTGAGAAAGACTGTTTTAAGAGCCAAGAGATGAAAAGAACAGGTATGCATTGGATCAAGAAGGGTACATATAAGGAATGTGAGCACCTACTTCAGGTCAATCTGCGTCATCTCAAAAGGTTTGGATAGGCACATATGAAATAAACCTTTAAGAAACATCACAACTGGTGATTTTAAAGGACAGTTGATCCAATAAATGCAAAAAGGCATATAAATAAATTTGAACAGTGTATATGGCAAGTCCTTGCTAAGCTGGACAAAGCACACACAAAAACAAATGGACAACTTTGCTTGTAACGAGTTTGTAATGCGAGAACCATACCAGGCTACAAATGTTATCCCAGCACCCGGTAAAAACAGATATTGTGGATGGGTGCATGGCTGCCAGGATGACATCCATGACCTTGGGAAGCAGGTCAAAAGCATTCTGCTGTGGACCATCAAGGTCGCATGGACAAGTAGTTTCTGCACCCGGGCCTGCACAATCCTGTCCTGCTGCTGCAACAGGAGGTCCTCCCGAAGTGGCAGCCTGATCTTGGGGACTAATGCTCATGCCCAGATATACAGGAGCCCCAAGCTCCATTCTAGACAAAGTCTCAAAGAGAGCCTTCTTGGAAACTCCAGCAGACAAAAGTGTGGACCTTGCAGATTCTCTGCAGTGCCGCAGAGACAGTGGGTTCTCCCCATTCCTGCAAGACTTACTGCACCACCTCTGGGTACAGATGCCATTCGTGAACCGGCTAGGCATCAGCTGTTTAGTTGGTCTGTCCTGTTGCTTAAAGATACTGTACAGTGACCCACAACCAGTGAAATCCAACAACAGCTCCCCAGGCACTGGACCTAAGACCCCAAGTGAATGACCCGCAACCCCAACAATTTAATTAGGAGTCCGGCCACCGGCGCAGACCAGAGTCCTCTAATCTACCCCTCTCGCAGGGGACTTACCCATTGGTTTTGCTAAAGGCAGAACTGCTCTTCTTGCGTAATTCCGCATAATCTTATGGAATTTTTTTAGGTGATTCCACGTGATTAAGATACGCAGAATTACGTCCATCCCATTTTACAACTCTTGCTCCAAATAGCATGTTTTATGGGGCAACACTTTTTCACGGGTTAGAATATACCTCTGTCTCCCGATCTTCCTCACTCTACTTAAGTTCCTCCTTATTTGTACCTGTACTATGTATTAAAGGTTGTAAAAATTGGGAGCTACAGCATGGCAGACACCTAGCTCGCATTGTACCGGCAAAGCTGCTATTTTCTTTACTTGAAACAGTACTCAATTGAAATGTGGGAATGAAAATGCATTTAATGTTTAATGCAGGCTTCAAGTCCAGAATGAGAATTAATGTTTCAGGTTGAAGTGGGTTTTTGGCATTAGAAAAACACTGTACGGTTCAATCGCAAAAAGAACATCCAAAAGGTTAGTCATTGAAAAAGAATATACCCAAGTGTAGGAGGGGGCAAACCAGATTTTACCACAAAGTCCACAGAGAACCATTGGATTTGACCTCAGAACTGTAATTTTGACCAGCAGTGACAGCTATGGGTTAATGCAAGGGGTTAGTCTTCCACTGTTCAGCTGTGTAAATTCCTTTTTGAATCCTATTTAGCTTTGTTTTTCTTCACACAGGTTTGCAATTAATTGGGTGGCACAAAGTTTCTCCTTGACCTCCCTCAGACTGGTGATCTGATCATTCAGTCTCAGAAAACCTATTTAGTTCCAGGCTAACATTAAGCAGCAGGACTCCTTCCAACTATTCTTTTCTACCCTATCTTGCTTAAAACCCTCCTCCTCCTATGGGCCTCTAGGTACATGTTTAGGTAGAAGGTTAAGGGTGTCTTCCCTTTTTGAACTTAAAGCGAAAAAGGGTAGAGTCAGAAACCCTATCCCTGCTGCACCTTTGAAGTGTGTCATCGCGCACTCACTGTCTTATGGGAGCGCAGTGGTGCGAGCACTCAATATCGTTTCCTCAGTGCAAGCGCCCTTGTTAAGCTGTTAAGCTGCTATCTTGATTTTCCCCCACGCATTGTGCCTCTTGTGCAAGGCAGGCCTGTTAGCAATTAAGCGGTCTGTCCTGCTGTTGGAACCGGTTGCCGCTCGACATCCCTGGCATGCGATCGGGTGGTTCTCTTCCTGCTGACCCCAATGCTTCTCCCCGTTTATTGGCCTCTCCTTCTCTGTGTGTTAGCATTGTCGGCGGTCTCAAACTGGCCCCTTCTTAGTTTTGGGCGGTATATGCCCGCTTTCCACCCCCACTGAGAACGCCCGCTGGGACCGGCGTGTGATTAGATGTTTTTTGCCTGTTTAGATGTTTTTGGGATGTCGCGTTTGTTGACCTTTCTTACAGACAAAAGCAAATTTTCCTTTTTTGTTATGCCACGCTGCAGCCACTTTCCACCATTTTAAATTATTTTTAGCAGGTGTGCGCCATCTGCTTTGGAGTCTCACATAGGCTCCCTCGGACTCTCGCACCCAGTAGAGAACCTGCCCGCGCCCGCCTTCCTACTACTGCTGTACCTTCTTGCCACACCCGGGTGTGATTGCAGGCGCGATTGCAGGTCACGGGCGATGTAGTTGGCTACAGGGGGAGGGATCAGTAGTAAGGAGCTTTTTTCGCTGTGCTTCCTCACCGCTTGTGTAACGCTGGACTCACCACCTTTTGAGGCTCGCAGGTTTCACTTTAGTTTCCTTTGTCTTCCTTACTGTCTGCAGGTTGCCGGGCTCCGCGCCATTTTGTGGTTGTGCTGTTTCACTTTCTTAAAATTTTTTAACCTTTTACCAGCGGGGTGATGGGACTCCCGGACTTTGTTCTTTGTAAGTTTCACTCGGGACGTCTTGAACGAAGTCCTGACTGCTCGCATGTCTTTTTGGGACTTTTTACCCTGCCCGATATAGGGGTGCTGTCTCTTGTGCCACACTGCAGCCACTCTCCACCCCATGCAAATCGCTCTTACACCGGAGTACGTTTCGCTGACTCATCTGCCTACTGGTTTTGGTTATCTGCTGCTGGCACTTTTTCTCCACACTTGCAGGCGAGCAGTCGAGCTTCCTTACGATGCAGAGGGTGTTTAGTTTCAGTTCTGCACCCCTCAGTCCGCCATCTTGCTGCTCTTTCCCGATGCTCCTTTCACTTCATATTATACAGATTTTGGGTCATCGCTTGGTTGCTGGCGCTTTTACGTGCCCTCAGTTGTCATAGTGCCGATGCAACCGAAGCCCTTTTGAGTGCTTCTCTCTCGCCTATATCTCTCGGAATTGCTGTTTTATTCTACGATCTGACGGAGCGACGTTCTTAGGCCGCCATCTCCACTGCTATCCAAGCCACCAGCGATCTCTCCCCGTCAGCCAAAAGCCCATCGATCCAGGGTTCACCGTAGTGCACTCTGAAGAGCAGGGGGGAGGGGGGGGGGACCAGTGTTTTGATCTGTTCTGCATTCCGTACATCGACTGCGGGCTTCTCATCCCATTGATGCCAAGTGAGCACTGGTCAGGGAGGTGAAACAGAGCCCTGCAAACCCGCAGATACCGTATGGGATATTCAACGTGTCCTAGAGGAGCACACAGTGTCTGACGGGCCCCGCTATCTAATAACCCCCAGAGGCAGCAAAAGCAGCAACGCAAGTGCGGGCGTCGCAAGTACCACAAGGGGGAGCCACTAGATATTCATCTAAAACGGCGAACAGGAAACCTAGGGTGGGAGCAACAGCTGGAAGGAATAACATAACATCCACAACAAAACACAACCCACAGCGAACCATCTCTAATTTATCGTAAAGCCGAGAACCCCCACGACACAACCATGTCGGAAAGAGTCAAGACTACAGCAGCAATTAAAGAAAAACAAGGGGGACCCGGTAATTTCAGACTCCCCAATTAAACACAAGCCTGATATCAACAGCACCCTGGAGATGATCTTAAAGAAGATAGCAGAGGTCCACCGCCTGGCCAAATCAACAAAGAGCACCATGGACGCTATTCAACTAGAGATCGCAGCAGTCAGAGTGGACCTACACACTGTCAATTACAGGCTCGCTGCAGCCGAACAGAGAAACAGCGACATAGACGACGCATCCCACAGCTCGACACAGGAGATGAAGGCACTAACAAAAACCACCTCATCACTCCAGAGACTAACAGCGGAACTGGAAGACGAAATCGGCGGGGGAACATGTGTGGCCTTTGAGGATCTGATTTCCAAAATCACAAATCTAAAGTTTGACCGTCAATTTGAGTTGGACAGAGCGCACAGAGTCCCCACTTTTAAGTCCTCAACAAGACAAGTGGCCCGTCCTATCATCTGCAGGCCGCTAAGCGCGCAACACACTTAGGCCATCTTCGAGTTTGCACGTAAAAACCATCAGTCAACATGGAAAGGCAACAAGATCATCTTTAAGCAGGACTACTCAAAGCCCACGGTCGACATCAGGAAAGGTTTTCTTGCCATGCTACAGTTCTCCTTTATAGCCCCGGTCAAATTCAGGATAGTCGACTCCGGGAGGCAACACTTCTTCAGCGACCCTAAAGATCTAGCTGCCTACCTAGACAGCCCTACTCCTCAACAAATGGAGACTGCGCAACTGGGTTCCAGCGAAAGGAATGCACCACCAGAACCGACTATCGGGTGAGCGCTGCTTACCAGACAAATCTCAGAGCCCATCCTTATACTGCCTGCAAGGGGTCAACATCACTAAGCGCAACAGCTACCTTGGAAGGCCACCTTAGCAAAGACAGTTTATGCAACATCTATCTACCTCATTTGACAAACTCGGCTACCTCATGGAGGGATTCTCAACTATAAACAATTACCTACCTCACAAGAGAACCCTGTACCCGCCCGCAAGCCCGCCTTGTGACATGCAATATGCAACAGCAAGACAAGGACACAGATTTTTCAAATATATATCCTAAAGACAATCCTGTGTATCCTTTATGTTTCATACTTTTCTCAGACTATTTTCAGATACCTGCTGACGGGCTCAGTAATCAGGTTTATTTTTGTAATGTATACAGAGGGGGGATTTCAAAGAACAGAGTCTAACGAATTCCAATAATCTCTTGGGTCTACAGTTATGTAAGCCACACAACAGTTATTCTCCGAGAGACGGGACGACGATCCTGTCGTCGCACGTCCGACATACGAGATCTACTGGGGGGGAGGGGGTGGGGGAAGAGGGTGGGAGGGGAGGAACCAGTACTATGGTTTCTTAGTTCTTGTCTACCTATCTTCTCTGTTTTTCTATCCTATTTCACCTCTTTACTCTCTACATTCTGGCACGATCTGCCAGAGTGTATACATAAAAGTTCTGACAGACGCACACGATACACACTAGGTGATCGCCGGCAGCAACACACTCAATCCCGCATCAGACCGTGACATTGTGTCCCTCAATGTAAAGGGCCTTAACCACCCCATTAAGCGCAGAAAGATCATAGACTACCTGGCCAAAACTAAAGAGGATATAATCTTACTACAAGAGACCAAGCTATCCGGAGAAGATGCCAAACTAGTGAGAGGTAACTGGATCTTGCAGACAGCATGCTCACCTGCTGTTAAAAAAAAAAGAGAGGGGTGATGACACCGGTATCCAAGAGATCCAACTTAATAATAGAATCACAATCCATCAATAGCGAATGGAGGCTCCTGGTGACACACCTGAGAAGAGGGGAGGAGCTAATCCACGTGGCTAATGTACACAGGCCAAACACGGACGATCCAGCATTCTGGGCGGGGGTGGCTCGATCGTTAGAGAGCTTCCCTCAAACTGACCTCATGGTGATGGCAGGGGACTTTAATACCCCATTAGACCACATAACAGATAGACAATCCACCTGTCGTTTTCACCCCACGAAATCACACGCAGCCCTTCGAAATATCTGCTCCAAATATAACCTAAAAGATGCATGGCGCCTTCAACACCCGGACACAAGGGACTACACTTTCCATTCTAACCCTCACAATTCGTACACCAGGATATATTACATATTAATATCTGGGTCCCATACACACCTAAACGAACATTCCGACATAGCCTCAAGACTAGTAACAGACCACTCATGTGTAAGTCTAAAGCTGAGCGGTTGTCATAACGAAGTAGTCACCCGGAGATGGCAGTTGAACAGCGACGTGCTTTCAGACCCCGCAGACAAAAAAAAGGATCGAGGTGGCTATAGCTGAATATCTCAGATTTAATGAATCCCATGAGACCATCCCCAATACTCTATGGGATGCTCTGAAGGCGACGGTCAGAGGCACAATAATTGAGATTAAATCGAAAAAAAACAAAAACACAAACTCAAGAATAGAGCAGCTAGAGCGGGGGAGTAAAAGTCTGGAACTATCCCATGCCAAGGCCGTTAAGGATAAAAGCCTATTAACTAAACTTACACAGATGAAGTACGAATACAACAAAATACTGAGTGAGAGGGGGGGACCGTGGATTAATAAATACAAAGCCCTTAATCTATGCGCGGCCAATAAAGCGGGAAAATTACTGGCCTCCTACTTGAAACACAAACATAGCCAATTCGCCGTCCCTTCCATCACTGACGCAAATAACAGAACCCACACAAAACACAATGTCATCCTTAAAACCTTCCAAAAAATCTACCAGGAACTATACAAGAAAGACCAGAACCTCAATACAGAGGAATGCTCTAGTTACCTCAATAGACTGGGCCTACCGCAGCTAAACACTGAGGAGATGCTCAGGCTAGGCCAAGAAATTAATACCACAAAAATTGAGTTGGCAGTCAAATCACTGAAAGACTACAAGGCCCCGGGCCAGATGGGTTCACTGCTGCCTTTCACAAGGCATTCCTAAGCCAACTGAAACCAACTTTGAAGCAAGTCTTTAACCACGCTGCAACTAATGGGGGGGGTGTCACAATCCATGTCAGAGGCTAACATTATAGTCATCCCCAAGGAAGGCAAAGACCACTTATCACCCAAAAACTACAGGCCCATATCCCTTATTAACGTGAACTTCAAGATTTTCGCGAAAATACTGGCAGTCAGACTAAATTCCGCTCTCCCCAAGCTAATAAGCAACTCACAGGTGGGCTTCTTACGCACACGCATGTCCACTGACAACACACGACTTCTCTGCCATATCATAAAGCAGGCATCTACCAAATTAGAACCAGCTGTGGCCATTACACTGGACGCAGAGTCTCCTGGAGCACTGTATGCAGGCCTTCAACCTAGGTAAAGGATACATACGGATGGTGATGGCCCTGTACCGGGAACCATCAGCCCGAATAGTGGTTAATGGGTCACTTTCTGACCCCTTCACCTTACAACAGGGCACCAGACAAGGATGCCCACTGTCCCCCTCGCTTTTCCTACTAGCACTAGAACCTCTCATCCAAGATATCAAACTTAACAAGAACATAAAGGGTGTACATATCAACGGCATGGATGTAAAAGTAGCCGCCTACGCTGACAATATTTTAATCGTAACGGAACAGCCGAAGACCTCCATTGTTGGCCTGATGCACACTATAGCTGAATACTCAGGGCTCTATGGGTACAAATTAAATAGACAAATCTGAATGCAAACCACTAAATATCCACTGCACGAGTGACAGTCTGGGGGGGTGGGGTCGGGCTTATCCTGGCAAGCAGGTTACATCAAATACCTGGGCATAAAATTTGGCAATGATCTAATCAACACTACACCATAACGAGAATATAATGCTAGAGAAGATTAAGAAACTCCTAGAATCATGGTCATAACGTGGTGGGGCAGAATAGAAACGATTAAAATGATGATCACGCCAATGATTAACTATCTGATCAGCATGCTCCCACTCCACACAGACGAGTTACACCGCAAAATAGATAGTATGCTCTCAAAATTTCCTTTGGCGTGGAAAAAAAGCACGGATAGGCATTACAAAACAGACTGGAGACTAGGAGGTGTAGACCTAGAAGACTTCAAAACTTTCCAAATAGCGTTTCTAGCGAAACAAGGTTCTTACTGGATAGCGCCGCCGGATGGCAACACACCGGCATGGTTGCAGGTGGAGAAAGCCATATTAAGCTACCTAAGCCCTCTCGCTCTGCTAACAGCAAACAGACACCCCTATACCTCAAAGCCGATCTTTAAAAACACAAAAATTTGTCCTACTAAAGGTAGATAAAAAGCTAGAAAACCGCACTATAGGGTCAAAAAACGAATCACTCTGGGCCAATAGCAGGATTCTATACAAAGGGAAGAGCTTAACCTTTGACTCATTGATTGAGAAAGGAATCTGCTATCCCCTCCAATTAGAAAACGAAACCTACCCCATCACCTTCACCCACACTCAAGGGAAAAAACAAACTAGAGGATATCGAATTTTATAAGTTCCTAAAAATCAGATCGGCTTTGTCCAAAACCAAATTTCTAGTCTCGCAACCATCAATCTTCCAGCTCGTATCTAAAATAAATAAATAAATTAGGACACCAGGTCTCACACCTCTACAAACTCCTCCGCCCTAAATCCACCAAGCTTAACGGCAAGACAGTTGCCTACTGGAATAATCAAAGTAAAGCCACTTTCAATGACCATGAGTGGGCCCCAATATGGGCGTCAGCTTCACGTAGTAAGATCTCCCCAGTGCTCTCACAAACGAAGTTTTGGTTGCTTCACAAGGCTTTCTGGACCCCTGCACGATTACACTCATTAGGCCTCCGAGAGGAGGCAGTATGCTGGAACTGTAACAAAAAGAAAGGGGATCTTGCACACCTTATCCTATACTGCCCTGAAAACATTCTGGGGTGAAATATTTAGGTTTTTAAACCAAATGTTTGACTGCACCCTAACAAAAGAATTCTCCACTATCACCACAGGATTTATGAGCAATGAACTGAATTCAGCAGACCACAGGGACCTCCTGGACTTACTACTGACAGCAGTAGTGAAAATGGTCCTCACAAACTGGAAAGACACTCCTAAGACATCGTACAAATGTCGGTTCAATTGGATCACTCATCTTAGAGGAGCAGACAACGTGACACTACAGAACTCACCCTGGAAACCAGCCTCCAGAAGGATGTGGGGGTCCCTGGACACGTTCCTAGACTTTTTTGAGCCCCCATGAAAGCGGGGTAGGCCGAGGAGAAACTTTTCTAGCACCCCAAGTGAAGTCCCACCCTACCAAGAATGTAATTGGGCCCCAACGGTCAGATGTAATGTTTAAGCAATGTAAACCTTGAGTGCCTGTCCTCTATCTTCTTCTTTCACCCCTTGCTTTCATGCTCCTTTCTTTTTTTCCTTTCCTTCTTGACTGTTAAGACAGGTAGGGAATGCACAGAATTATAGAGGCAAAAGCGAGTGGATGGAAAGTTGCAAACCCTGTTACAGAATTACCAATGTGTTCTTTTTAAAATAATGTAATAAAACATATTGAAATAAATAGAAAACCCTATCCCTGCCTTATTGTCACTCTCACTCAGTGGCTTACCCAACACTCGCCATTTTGAATTACTCCATAGTTCATTAAATCGCCTGGTGGTTTTCTGTGGAAGCTGTGCAATTGTTCCTACATTGTTTCTGTGCAATTCCATACGCCCCTAATCTCCTGGGGAATATTCTTCCCAGGCACCTCTTACTCCTGGGTGACTCATTGGCTCTTAAATTTCTTGGTTTTTAAGAAGTTTATACAACTGAAACTTAGTCCTTTATATGGTCTGGCTTGAAAGCGCAGCTGTCACCATAGAATTTTGCGAGAACCACCAAGAAAAGGTCTTTGGCTCCGCTCACATGTTGGGAGCCAGGACTGTTTTGATTGGGCAGAAGTTATATGCTTTCACACAAAAAAAAAGTGCTTGCCACCCCCACACAAGCTGTAGCGTTTTCTTTATTTATTCTGCTGCCTGTGCTTGAACTTTCAGGGGCACACACATTCCATTGTAATGCAATTAAAGTGTCTTAGATAACTGGAAAATGTATGGCATTTTTCCTCTGGCAGCAGCAGAGATGGGAGGATGTGGTCATTAAAAGGAAATGGAGTTTTAGGTTTGGCTTGACTGTGCATTCATAAGCTATACCTATTTATTTATTTTGAAGGTTTTGTATAGCGCGAACAAGACCCTTGCGGGTATCAGAGAGCTTTACAGGTCAAATATAGGTGACAGACATATACATAAAAATACTATAGGTTATGTTAATACAGAAGTGGTAACTATTACAGAGTAGCAAATATATACACGGACGTATAAATAGTTCAAGTAAATTTGGCCAAGCGTAGATTTCACTTCTTTTTTTAAAAATGCCGAGGATGGGTTCTGTCTTGTTTTGGGGGGCAAGGCATTCCAAATCCTAGGAGTCATTCCTGAGAAGGTTCGGTTGTATGTTTTCTTCTTGGTAAAACAATGTGGTTTCAGTAGAAGATTATAGGAGCTCCTGGTGGTTCTGTTACCACCCAATAGCACCAATTTCTCGGCTAGGTATCTCAGGTTTTTGTGATGCAATGCCTTGTGTGTCATACAGGTGAATTTCAAATGGATTCTGGCCTCAAAAGGTAGCCAGTTGAGGGCACGAAGGCCAGGGGGAGATGTGACAGTTTCTTTTGGAGCCTGTGATAAGTATAGCGGCTGCGTTGATTGAAGCTCTTAGAGGGGCCGTCGTCAATCTGAGAAGGCCGCAGAGAGCGACACTCCCATACTCCACTCTGGGGATCACTAGAGCCTGAACTGCCTGTTTGAAGTCATTTGCGGGTATGATGGGTTTCAGTCTTCTCAGGGTGTTCAACTGAAAATGTGCTCCTTTAGTCAGAGCGCTGATGTGTTTCTGCATCTTTAGCTTGTTATCCAGAGTTATTCCCAGCGATTTCGCAGTCGATAATGAGAGGTTGACCGTTGAGTGCTGTTAAGTGCTTCATCCACTAGCAGATGGTGGTTGTTTGGCTGGGGGAGCAATTAAGAGGAATTCGGTTTTGAGGGTGTTTAGTTTTCAGTGGTTTTTGGCCAGCCAGGTCTGCGTATTTTGGAGCGCTGAATTAAGAGATTTGAGGTCCTCAGGTGAGTGGATCTTAATGTAGAGTTGTGTGTCATCTGCGTACATGTGTTAGTGGACATCTGAGGAGTTGAGAAGCTTGTTGAGTAGTTCCATAAACAGGTTGAAGAGTGTCGGGGAGAGGGATGATCTCTGTGGTACTCCTAAAGTGACTGGGGTGGGCTTGGATAAAGATTGATTGGTATTGAATCTTTGTGTTCCGTTTTGAAGGAAGTGAACCAGTTTAGAACCAATCCAGATAGCCTCATTCTGTGTTTCAAGAGGTCTAGTAAGTTGTTGTGTTTGATGGTGTCGAAGACTGAGGATAGGTCAAGCAGGATCAGTAAACAGGCTTTGTTTTGGTCCAGGATTTTTAACGCGTTATCTATTATGTGGATCATGGCTGATTCGGTACTGTGCCTTGCACGGTAACCTGATTGGAACTGAACGAGCAGGTTGGAGTGATCTATGTGGTTGCTAAGCTGCGTGTGAACACGTGTCTAATAGTTTGGTCAGGGTTGGGATATTGGACATTGGGTGATAGTTATTCAGGTCTGACTGGTCCGCCGATTGTTTCTTTAGGATGGGGGATACCGGACCTGCTTTGAGGATGTCTGGGATAGTTCCTTGCAGAAGCGAGGTGTGATAATCCTAGTCCATTGAGGCACTAACATTGGAATGAAGTCTTTTAAATAGGTTGCTGGGAGAGGGTCTGTGAAGTGATTAGAGGGATTCTGGGCCGTGAACGTTTTTAGGATAGTTTCTTTGCTGTAGAGGTTGAAGGAGGCCCAGGAAGCGTTTTTGAGGTCGAAATTTGCAGAACTAAGCGGGGGTCATCGAGGAGAATATTGACATTGCCAATGCTTTAATGGACTCTCTCCCCCACAGAATGTGTGGCATGCTTAATCATCGAATTCTCACCCGGTACAACTGGCATTACCAGACTGGCTCTACCTCTCTTATGGAGGAACCACTTTGATGTAAGCACTCCGGTATTCTCCATAGATGTGGAGGATGATTAAAATATATTGCAGGTAAACCCATTCCAAGTTTATTCTTAGGGTACGTTTAGAGATTTTAAAAACAAAGCAGGATGTGTAGAGAGAAAGTATGGAATCCTGCATCCACTGCTCCTACATGATTCAGCCTGTTTAGCTCAGTCTTATAGGGCACCCCAATTTAATCAGGACCAAACTAATTCCTTGATTAAGTGATTAATTAGATTTTTGAGATCTAGGAGTCTCACAACTAATCGTACATGAATCACTTGTGTCACTACAATCACACTATATAACCACTGAATTCCGGTGTGTTGATTGAGAAAACCTGGCAACATTATCAAGCAGCAGAATTTAGGAGTGGGCCAAATATGTCTCATACTATGTTACAGGAGGGTGAGAGCCTCGTGTCACACAAAGTGCAGAGGGTCACCCAGCAAAAAACACTTATTTTCAGTTCCCTGCATGAGTTATGGCCCTGCTCTTCATTATAATCCGTATCAACGGCTAACTCTGGTTAATCTTAGTGCTTCCACAGGCTACCACCTCACATTGCTTCCTTGGGCTGCCACTGCTGCTTTCCTTAAAACTCCCATTGTGTGATTGCTCATCACCAAAATTTACATAAATCAGTTGATTCACAACTAAGGTTCTGTTACATGTGTCCCTATGCATAAGCACAAACAACCTCACTTCTTAGTAGTAAGCCAAGTCACTTGATTGGTTGAAAGAGGACAGGAAGAGAAGTTATCTAAAGAGATGATGCAGATAGATGCACTCACTTGGGTTTTCATTCTATATCGACAAGTAAATGGGTCTCTCTCTCTCTCAAAGTGACTACTATGAGGAAAATCTTAATAGGAGTATTTCCTAGCAGGGCTGTAGCTGTTGGTACGTTATTCTGGAATTAGTTCTTAGTTTCCAGGAAGATTGTGCATGAAACAAGTTATCTTGTGATGGACTGTTAAATTGATGCTAATCCAGTACACATGGTTGCGGGTGAAATCAAGGTGGAGAATTCAGTAGCACAAATACTGTTATCCCAAAATGGTAACTTCCCTTCACTAAATCAATGTCTTTTTTGTTGTGGTTCTACCAAGGAATTTAAATTGGTCTGCACTAAACTGGCTGCATACCATTACGGATAACCCAGAGTCCAGGAATTTTGATTTCCTGATGCCTTTCGTCATACCCAAATATCAAGTATGACTATCACCCTGACTTCAGAATGATTGTAATTTACTAAGTGCTTTCAAAAAACGTTTGGAAGAGAATTTACACAGCTCAAAGACCGGCCACATATCAACTTTGAGAGTACAACATATGTTATAACGGATATGGTCACCTACTGGATCAGGGGGTGGAGGGGGGACGTTTTAATAGCAAGAAATAATTAATCATGGAAACAGTGAAAAACAGAAATCAGAGATGGCCCCTTATTATGCACTCTAACAGCCGCCAGCTGAAACTTAATTGCTAAGAACTCTAAGCTGACTTTACTAAGAAGAAAGGATATGAAAGCGCTGCCTCTTCCTGGCCTACCTCTAGAACATATGGCTTTCTCTGGGTGCAGTGGGTCACTCGTAAGTCCTAATGATGTTTCGCAATGAATTCCTTAACCCACAAATGTTTCCTTCCATACCTGCTGGTACTTCTCATACACCCCCCATGTAATTCCCCCGTAGTCTGTCATTTAGCTCCCCAAAAGCCAATTACTGTTTGTCCCATCATATTGTTTTTTCCTTACCAATCCCCAGTCATAAGAACTTACCCGGTCTCCACTGTCTGTGCCCGTTTCCTGTCTCCAGCTCACTTTCTCTCTTCTGCCCACCTAGGTCCTTTTCTGGCATGAGACAACCCACCCTACCCACCAACTGCATTCTATAACTCTAACTCATTCTATCGCCAGCCCACATTTTCTCCCCACCTTAACCAACAAATGCATGCTATAACCCGGTTACGTTTCCTAACCTAGCTCCAAGTAGCAAAACGACCTTTCACCTGCATGTGTCCTACCTTGCTCTGCATAAAGGTTCTAGCACTGACCTTTAACCCAGTTATGTGCTGAATAAATGTAGATTGGTTTCTTTGAAACTAGCCTCATTTATTATGAATGAGGATTCTTAGCATCATATCAATCTCCTGCACATAACTTACATAACAGGATTAACATACTCTGTACAAAAGTCATCGCTAACTTTATCCTCTGGCGAAAGGGCAACTTTGAATAATTACAATTATTGATTTAGGCTCATTTACCTAATTGTACTCGCAACATATCGATTGTGGTAGAACCCCAGAGGCTACCTTTTTGGTATAAAAGAACTGCACCTTTACTAGGTAACTAGAGGAGAGCTTCTACGCTGACACTGACACAGAGGTCCTAGCACACTGAGGTTTCAACACACAGCGGTCTAACTTCCCCAGTGGGGTGTCCAACTCGTGACCAAGACGGGGTCTTTCATTCTCTCACATCAGGTAATGGGGTTGGCTCTTTCCTAGGGGATTCTTAGCTTCACACCTACATACATGCTAGGTACACTTAGGTAGGGTACGAATAGTAGGAGAACGCTAAGATTACTACTGATTTTATATAGGCCTGCATATATTCGTTGCTTAGCAACATGGTAGAAATGTATCTGTTAACTCCATTGGAGCTTGTAATCTCTTACATTTGCTTCCGTCTATTGTCAAAGCAAACATGTTTTATACTAGAATGACGCTGGTTCAATAAATACTTATTGGAAACGTCCCCAACGTTTATTCTGTGTATCTCTCCGAGACTAAGTGAGCACGATTGACTGAGCGAAAAGGGAAATGCTACTTTCCAGTATGCATCTGTTCTTGGCATGTGGAGCTGCAGATCACACACTAGCATAGTAGATCGCAATCTGGTGTTGGGCTCGGATGCTTGCACCTTGTTGTCTTGGAAGAAGTCTTTGTAGTCACAAGATAGGCGACTCCTCCCTTGGACGCATGGGCATCGACTCCAGCCTTAGATTGTTTTTCTCCATGATGGGAACTGATAAGATTTAGTAGAAGAAAAAGATGTCCATGTGTGTATATCCAAGTAAGATAGAACTGGAACAGATACAGATCCCGGGGAGGTGGGTGGGCATGTGTGGATCTGCAGCTCTACATGCCAAGAACAGATGCATACTGGTAAGTAGCATTTCCTGTTCGAGGCATATCACACACTAGCATAGACTATACAGCAGTGTCTCCCCTAGCGGTGGTCAGCTGTATCAATTGCAGTAGTTAGAAATAAAGTTAAGGACAGCTTGGCCAACAGAAGCTTGTTGCTTTGCTTGTACGTCAACACAATAGTGTTTAGTGAAGGTGTGTGTTGTAGACCATGTGGCTGCCTTACAAATGTCTAAGAGAATGTTCCCTGAGAAAGCCATGGAAGCCCTTAGTTTGCGTGTGGAATGCACTCTAGGGCGAATGGTTAATGTGCGTTTAGCTTTTTGGTAGCATATTTGGATACATTTAACTATCCACCTTGCAATCCCAGATTTGGAGATGGGGTTACCCTTATGTGGTGGAGAGAAAGCTACAAACAATTGTTTTGTGGAAAGATTTAGTTCGGTCAATATAATAAAGAAGGGCTCTTTTAACATCTAAGGTGTGACGAGCTCTCTCCGCTACTGAGTCTGGGTTTGGAAAGAACACTGGTAACTCCACTGACTGGTTAAGATGAAAAGGAGATATGACTTTTGGAAGGAATTTTGGATTGGTCCTAAGAACCACTTTGTTACGATGTAATTGTAAGAATGGTTCTTGTATGGTTAAAGCCTGGATCTCACTCACTCTTCTGAGAGATGTGATTGCAATAAGGAAAGCTACTTTCCATGTAAGGAACTGCAGTTCGCATTTATGTAGAGGTTCAAATGGGGGTCCTAAGAGCCTTGTAAGAACAATGTTTAGAATCCACACCGGAGAGGGTGGTAATCTGGGAGGAATAATTCTTTTAAGTTCTTCCATGAAGGCTTTGATCGCACGGACTCTAAAAAGTGACAAGTGTTGTCGATTTTGTAAGTAAGCTGCGAGTGCTGCTAGATGCAGACATATGGATGAGTATGCTAAGTTACATCTTTGCAAATGTAGTAAGTAGCAAATGATGTTCTGGATGGAGGCATCCAGTGGGTGTATACTATTGTTAGTGCAGTAAATGGCAAATCTTTTCCATTTTGCAGCATAGCAAGCTCTAGTAGTAGGTCTTCTGGCTTCTTTGATAATGTTCATGCAGTCCGGTGGAAGGTTAAGGTAACCGAACTCTAGGACTTCAGGAGCCAGACCGCCAGATTCAGTTGACCTGGATCTGGATGTGTCTGATGTCTCCATGGTTCTGGGTTATTAAGGACTGGGAGAGACGTCGTTTTTGGTGTGGAACTAGTGAGAGTTCCAGTAGCGTTGTGAATCATGGTTGGCGTGCCCATGTGGGAGCTACTAGGATCAGTTTGAGATTGTTGCCTGAGCTTGCATACCACTAGTGGAATGAGCTGGAGAGGCGGAAAAGCGTACGCAAATCTGCCCAACCAGGTCATCCACATCGCATTGCCTTTGACTCCGGGTGCGGAAACCTTTCAGAGAAGGTTGGGCATTTTGCGTTTGTGTGTGGAGAACAGATCTATGTCTGGTTGGCCCCACATTTGGAAAAAGGGTAGTAGAACTTGGGGATGTAGTTCCCACTCGTGAATCTGTTGTGTCTGTCAACTTAACAGATCCGCTATCTGATTGTGAACTCCTGGAAGGTGTTCTGCAAGTAGGTATATGTTCTGAGGAATAGTCCATCTCCAAATGTTCTGTGCGAGCTGGGACAGCTGCAGAGAATGTGTGCCTCCTTGTTTTTGTATGTAATACTGCCAGCAGTTCTAGGCGATTGATATGGAGCACTTTTTGTTGTGTTCCATTTGAACAAACAAATGGAGGAGTATAGTCAGAAGACCAATCAACAGTCTCCAAAGTGCTGGGAAAATAAGCAAGGCGCGAAGAGTTCTCTTTTGTAGAAGACCCCTCACTCACCAACCTAGTTGGTGACCTGCTTCATCATCGGGGTCCCACCCGGATAGCCGAGTGCCATCCGGGTGTGCTTCGACACCTGAATTACAGTGGAGCAGGTAGTTTTTTGTGCAAGTGAGTGAACAGGGTTTTAAAAATGGGCCAGATATACTCACTAGGACATTTTATTCTGGAGCAACTGGTCAATCTTAAAAACGTTGGTGGGATACCTTACTTGGTTAAATTGACCAATGGTATCTAAAAGTGAAATGTGATGATAAAAAAAGGTCTACATATTTCTACCTATATGATAGTATTATCAGGTTTGTCAGGACCAAATGACGTGACCCGAGTGGTATACACACGCTAAGGTGTACCCTATCCTTGATCACTTAGACCTAACCGTCTACTCACAGTCAGGTGTCCTGTCATCCCATTCGAAGACAGGTGAAATCTGTAAGAAACAAACACAACATTACAAGCAAACGCTGTAGGAGAGTAGGGTCTGCTTTCTATGTTCACCCCCACTTTTTGCTTTTGCTTTACTGGTTTTCGACTTAGATGTGGCTGTGGGCCTGCTAATCAGACCCACAGCCCTGCTGTTCTCTCTCTAAATTAATACTATGTACTGTAGGTGCATAACCCAATTGGATAGGATCACCTTATTGGCCCCTGTACAGTGTACCTTAGGTACCCAGGGCATAGGTGTACCCTAGGCCTACCAGGGGCTGCAGCATGTATTATGCCACCCCTGGCCTGGCCTTCCATTATGACACAACTGGCTGATCACTCAGCTGGGGCAAGGTCGTGTAATCACTCCTTGCTTAGGTGTAGTATTCCTATACCTACCTTACATATAGACACATGTGTACCTATCAGCCACTCCTATGGAAGGCCTTAACAATCCTGGAGGCAGAGTGCTTGGTAACATGTGAGATGGTGCTCTAGCATGAGCTGAGCCTGTCTGCAGCTTTCGGAACCATGTCCTTATAGCTGTTCTATGATATAGCCTACCATATACTCTTAAAGTGCCTTATAATCTTAAACGGTTATGGTAACTATGGTTTGGCTTTATCAAAACATGTCGTGTAAGGTGTCTAACACTTTGGAATAATACCCCCATCGCATTTCTGGGGATGAGGATATTATCCCTCCCTTCTAGAGGGAGAAGACATGTTGAAACCTACTTACCCGGTTAAAGTTAACCAGAGCCCCAGCATCACAAAATGGATGCTGCTGCCACGACACAAGTCTGACCTCCTGCTGCTGGGAGTGATCCCGGCACGGGAGGCTTGGACAATAGGTTTCCTGCCTTGGGAGGTGCGAGCACCACCCCAGACAGGCCTTAGTGTATTGGGGCAGGGAGGGATGAAAGAAACGAGACACTGCCTGGGGCACACAAGGTGTCCCATGCATAGTCCAGTTCAAACCGGTGCTGGGGCACTCCAGCCCCAGTCCTGGCGCGAAACTGGACAAAGGGAAGGGGGTGTAACCACCCCCCTCCCAGGTCCCACCCAGAAGGCGTGACCTAGCAGGCAACCCAGCCCCCCAGATTAGTATAAGTGTGGTAGCTGGGCCCCAGGAGATTAGATTATCCTGAACCTGCAACTTGAACACAAACTCTGGACCTTCGACCTTCGACGAAAGAAGAGGACTGAAGAATCTCCCTTGTGGCCAAGGAGTGGCTACCCTGTGCAAACAGGCACCATCAAGAGACTTACCCTTTGCTTTGCTGAAGTTCTACGAGGGACCGACTGCAGAGCCCGACCAGAACCTTGACTTCCAGACTTCTCCGACCCTGATCCACATCCACAGCCGAGCTGAGAGCCGTGGAGGCGACGAGAGACGTGGGACCGGCTACCTGGGAAAAGTGGCGAGTATCTTCCAGCGCAGCTTCTGAGGCACCCTCGAAGTTGTGCACCGGGGATAGAGAAGCCCCAACCCCAAGCACCATCTGCACCGAAGATCAGCCCCCCACACTCCACGAGTCCTGCGTGGGGGCCTTCTGCATTTTCCTGCATGCCGCGTCTGTCCGGTCACTGGCCCGTTGGCTAGTAACCTTTGCGACGACACACCTTCAACTTTCCACTGCTGGTTTGGCTCCTCCAGACTGGCTCCTGCTCTTCTGAAAAAGAGAAGCACCCCAGACCTTCCTGGTCTGCACCAGAAGCAAGTCCTCCATTCTTCGTGGGTTCCGCTTGCCAAGGCTTGGTGAGTCCTAGTTCGACTTCGACGCCGCCGACAGCAAGAGCCTTCGTGGGACAGCTCGCCTCCTGGTCCTGGTCGTCCTCGACGTCTCCTGGTACCCGTGGCTGCTGCAACAAGCTTCACCTCTTCACCTGCAAACTCTCGACATCGCCTGGTTCCTTCCTGGTTCCACGTGGTCACTGGCTAGTGACCCAGACTCTGTCCCTTCTGCTTGCAGGTATCCTTCCTTCTTGATCCCAGCCTTGGGATCCACCGGACACTCTTCACTGACTGCCTGTCAGCATCTTTCCTTCAGGCATCCATAGGAGTCGACGACGAAACCCGACGCAACTTCACACCTATGCACCCGCAGCCCGTGGGCTAGGTAACTTGGGTACTCCGGTGCTCATCAGGGTATTGACTATCCTAGTGTCTAGTTGTCCAGTCTCGACTTCCTAGCTACTCCAGAAGTGTCCTAAATCTTATTAATTCTAAACTGTACTATTTCTATTGATTATACGCATTACGCGTGAGTGTTTCCACTCTGCACCTGAATCCCGTGGGCCTCCCACTTCCTCACCTTTGGTAGTGTAGTGTAGCCCCAGCGATTCCCTAGGCCTAGGCCTATCTTATTTCCGTGACAGTGGTCCTTATACCACTTACTTAGTATATGGTTTGCGTGGCCCCTAGGGCCTAACTGTACTACTTACCTGTGTGACTTAATGTATGCTTGAATAAGACTGTGTTGTACTTACCTCGAATCTCATAAAGAGTGCTGACTGTTTGACTAGAATAAATACACTTTATTTTATATATATCTGTTGTGGTGTCCTTTCATTTGGTATTCAAGGGGTTACAAATGGTATAACAGCTGGCTTCACATGCCATTCAGAGTTTAGCCTAAGACTGCTCTTGTCCATGCTACCACTAGGATAGCTGGTCTATAAGGTTGACTTTACAACCAATCACCATAAGGGTTGTTTGGACTGATACAAGGTGTACACTAGAACTAGTGACATCATACATCAGGCCAACTTCTCACAAACGCGATGGTACGTATGTAATACAGTGTATTTGATGTTGAAAATGCTCCTTGTGCTCCCAGCGGAGTGCGATCATTGACTCATATGATCAGAGCATACAACGATCAAGGTGCATCGATAATTCAGTAGCCATTTCTGTTACTTGATAACTCAATTATGACCCATTCATAGCCATAAATTGTAATGAGTGTAAAATATCCCATTTAGTACCAATGCATAAAGATAAATCCGCAGGATATAAATTGTACCTGTGGAAAACTCATGCCGACCCACTCTCATCAATCATTCGCCGTGGGTATTCTCGCTCTCAAACAGAGTCGTGAGGGCGTGTGTTACTTAGCATGCATGCTAAATTGTCTTAGCATGAAGTTGTGGTACGAAGGAACAAGGAAGGAGAAAGAGGTGCTTACTAAGCGGCGCGTAATAGCATGCCTCATGGGAGTCCAGGCCGAGGTGCTGGCTCTGAAACACAAACTGATGAAGTGACAAAATGCTAGTAGCGGTGTAATGGCTAAAAAAGGGGGGCGCATTAGTTGTAAGTCGAAATATAGTGGAGCGCTGTACTTACATAGTGGAGCCATTTGCCCAGAATTGTGTGTCCGAGGAGATGGCTCCCCATCCTGTGAGTGATAAGTCTGTCGTCAGCACTATCTGTGGAAGAGGCTCGAGGAACGGCCGCCCTTTGGACAAGTTTATGTTCCACCACTTTAGAGAGCGATGTGTGCGGCTGTCCACCAACACCAGATCTGTAAGTTGTCCTTGAGCTTGGTTCCACTGACGCGCTAGACATTCCTGTAAGGGACACATTTGAAGTCTTGCATAGGCACAATGAAGATGCAAGATGCCATCATGCATATGAGTTGCATGAACACTCTGGCTTGAAGAGAGTGTTGGTTTTGAAATTTTGTGATAAGAGTTTGTATACTGGCTATCCTGGCTGGACTGGGATATGCTAACGCTGTGGAGGTGTTTGTGGCTCATAGATATTGGTGTATGAGAGGACTGGAGATGCGACTTGGTGTAGTTGATCGTGAACCCCAAGTTGTGTAACATTTGGATGGTTTGGTGAATGTGTAGAACACATTGGTCGAATGACTTGGCTTTTATTAGCCAGTCGTCTAGATATGGGAAGACATGAATTTGTTGTCTTCTGAGATGTGCTGCTACTACCGCAAGACATTTCATGAATACTCTGGGTGCGGTGGTCACTCCGAATGGAAGGACTCTGAACTGGTAGTGTTGTCTGTCCACTACAAACCTTAGGTACTTCCTGTGAGCAGGATGTATGGGAATGTGGAAGTAGGCGTCCTGGAGATCTAGTGTGGCAAGGAAATCGCCTTGTTGCAGCAGCGGGAGCACTTGTTGAAGATTGATCGTATGGAAATGATCTGAGTGTATATACAGATTTAGGGGTCTGAGGTAAAGTATTGGTCTCTGAGTCAAGTTCTTTTTGGGTATTAGGAAGTACAGTGAGTAGACCCCTGTTCCTTGATGCTCGAAGGGAAAGGGAACTGGCTCTATTGCGTGCTTTTGAAGCAGTGAGAGAACCTCTTGTTTGAGGAGCGTAAGATGGTCTGCAGACATTGGACGCTGTTTGGGTGGTATGTGTGGGGGGTAGCTGTAAGTTCCAGGCAGTAACCATACTAGATAATTTGTTTTATCCACCTGTCTGTTGTGATGGAATTCCAGACAGGTAGGAACTGTGTTAACCTGCCCCCGACCGGAGTGGAATGGTCTGGGGGGAGCGGAGGAAAGTCACTGTTGTGTGGCGGGGGAGGTGCGAGTGTTATTACCTCGATCTCTTCCTTTATTGTTGTTTCCTCTGTATCCGCCTCTAAAATATCCTCTACTGGGGGATGTTTGTGTAGTGGCTTTAAATGAAGATGGTGTCTGCGCCCATGTTTTTGGAGGCTCCTCTATAGAAGGAGCGACGAAAAGAGCCACGTGTTTGTGGAGACTGTAACGCTCCCATGGACTTAGCAGTCTCGGTGTCCTTTTTAGGTCTCACTGAGCCCAGCGCATGCACTGGCTCTGAGAGACATTTTGGAGGTGAGTTTTCAAAGCGCTGCTGGCTGGCCTAGCGCTTGCGTTCATGCGAACGTGCACACACGCAGCCGGCAGCTCTCAGCGCCCGAGGCGCCATCTGGAGCTTTCACTTTTTCCGCCGTCGGGTGCGCGCGCACCCCTGCTTTCGCGAACCCCTGCTTTCACTTTTGTTGTCCCACTCGCGTGTTTGCCGGCGCGCACCCCTGCTTTTATGTTATTACAACTAGCAACTGTGATTACATCTGCGGCCTTTACTCCCAGACATTAATTGCGCGAGTTTATTTCAGGAGTGGCCCGTGATAACATTGTGCCATGGGAATCCATTTGGCGTCCGCACACAAAAACGAAAAATATTCTTTTCTGACACGCCACCTCGTGGAAGCTAACGGGCCGCTACCGCCTCTGTTGTGCCCCTTCTCCGGCTGATCGTGACTGCGAGAAGATGCTCTCCCCGACCAGGATATGATCACTGGCACCTGGCGGCCCACGCTGTGTTCTTACAGGTAGAGCCTGCAATTCAGTGCCAGAAACGGTTCTCCCGGGTCAGCCACTCAATTCACGGGGCACCTGTGCCGATCACAGCGAGCAAACTGAAGCCTCGGCACACACTCCCTGGTGAAACGGCTCCTTTGCGGCTTGGCGACGCTTTCCGGAGCAGCAGGCGGTCTCTTCCGGTTTAGGACCAAGGGCGCTCAAAAAAGCTCCACAAACACACCCGCACCCCTCTAACACTATATTAGACCCCTTCACATATTACTGACAATTTATGCCTGGGCATTTTATTAAAAGCCACAGTGAAGGGCGCCCTTCGATTGCACATCTCTGGCAAACACCACCATAGAAACAGGCTGACTCCCTTCTGCAAACTTCTACATAATCGCCCACAGACAAACATTTTTATTTCTTCCACCCTCCGTCCCTTATAAAACCCACTTACGGAAGTGATTCAGTCATGATTGTGTTAGAAGGAATATGCTACTTACTAGTATGCATCTGTTCTTGGCATGTAGAGCTGCAGATCTACACACTTTTGCATAGATCGTCATCTGGTGTTGGGCCCGGATGTTTGCAGTTTGTTTTTCCTCTTGGAAAGTCTTTGTAAGTCACAAGGTCGGTGACTCCTCCTTTGGATCGTATTGCGCATGGGCTTCGGCTCCATCCTCAGATTGTTTTTCGCCAGCAGGGAAAGATGGAGCGTAGTAACAACAGTGAAGAAACCCATGTGTGTTGTATCTAAATAAGATAGACTGGAACAGATACAGTTAGCCGGGGTGTTTAGGGGCCGGAGATCTAGAATAGGTCGTAGAGTCTCGTCCCTTTTTGGTATTAGACAATATAGGGAGTAAACCCCCAAATTTTGTTGATTGACAGGAACGTGTTCTATTGCCCGTTTTTGTAGGAGGGAGATTACCTCCTGCTTTAGCAATGTGGAATGTTCTTGTGACATTGGGTGTTGCCTGGGTGGAATGTTTGGGGGGGGGTAGATGTTAATTTCAGGCAGTATCCTGACCGGATTATTTGAGTCACCCATTTGTCTGAGATGATGGTCTCCCAGACATGAAGGAAATTTGTGAGTCTTCCCCCGACTGGAGTGGAATGGCCTGGGGGGAGCAGGGGGGGGGGGGGGGGGGGGAAGTCATTGGGTAGTAGGTGTGGCAGAACGGGTGTGGTTTGTTTTGCCTCTGCCCTTGTTGTTGTTACTCCTGTAGCCGCCTCTTTGGTAACCTTTTGTCTGAGTAGGGGACTTGTACGATGTGGATGCTGTGTCTGAGGAGTAGCCTCTGGATGCACTCCGAAAGGATGAGCGGCGAAAGGAGCGTCTGGGCGGGTGAGACTGTAAGGCCCCCATGGATTTTGGTGTATCCGTGTCCTTTTTAGGTCTCGCCTGGCGAACGCAGCGCGAAGCGCTGCTGTAGCCAGCGAGATCTATTGTTGCTGACTTGCCTCGGAAGGGGGACAGGAGATGTGCACGCGCAGGCTTTTGGCAGATTTGAGTTGGTGTACGCGCCTACAGCCACGCGGCGTGCACATCTCCTGTCCCTCTTCCCTCGCAAGCCAGCATTTAGTTTCACTTTCGACATATGGAGAATCCCACTCACCCGGTCTGCGGGGGAATCCTTCTGAACGGCGGCTTCCGGAGCACTCCAACTCCACTACTGCCAGCACGACGCGGGGCTCTCTCCTTATGCATGGGAGCCCCGCACGGCTATCTGCCGCTCTTCACCCGGGCCCCCTCCTGGGACCCGGGACTTCAGCTCCCACACCGGCTGCAGGCGAAAGTGACAGGTACTGCGCATGCGCGGGCAGCCCTCGCCCTCCCAGGTCTCCTCCCCAGCCCGGAGCTGCTTTCTGTTTTGCTTGTTTTCCCAGTCACAAGCATTTGGAATAAAAACGATAGGTCAATGTCAACGCGAGAACTCGAGTCGGCGGCTGGTGCGAAATTGAACCAGGGCCCCCGGCGCTCCACCCTGTCCCTAATTTCCCCCCCATTTCTAATTTGTTAATAGCTACCAGGAACGTACCTGGATCGGGAGGGCGATTGCGGCTCTGGCTATCCTTTGGAAAGGCGCTCCTTTATTCAAATCCTGGCAAAGCGGGAGTCATTCAGAGGTAACATCAAGGCCACAGAATGTTTAACAACAATTAGAACAAATGCATATATAAGAAAACAATGAAATACGCGGACATATGAGTTATACATAGTGCATAGGAACTGAATGTACAGCGGAAAAAAGGAAGTGACGAAGTCACAAGAGGCAAATGAAGATGATAATTTTGATTCATCCTCTTGGAGGAAGCAGTGGAGGGGGAGATGAGAAAGAGAAGCACAAGAGTTGAGAGGAGAAAGCAGGGAAACTTTTGTTAGATACTAAAAATGTCATTAGAAAAAAGTGTTTTGAACTGAGTAGTGTTTAGAGGAGAAGACAAAGCGCGTTTAGATGGAGTCAAAATAACAATATATTTCTATTATAAAGAACGTGTTGCAGGTGTCCAACACACGACAGAATTGTATCGACCATTGAAGGATGACAGGTGGCACCGCATCTGTCTCCGATGGAATCGTGACCTCTGGATAGCTCATAATTCCCCTTTTCTGTCAGTGTTTGCTTAACTCACTGAGCTATCTTAGTTTAGAGGGGTGAATGCTGCATGTGAACTGTTAAAGGCTGTCATTGAATGAAACTATTTAATTGGCTGCCTGCCAGATGGAAGCGAAAAGCAGCTTCATGCTTTTGATATATATGGCCGGCTTTACAAAAAGCAGGATGGAGGGGATAAATCGAGGCCAGGAAGAGTTACCCGAAGGTCAAAAAGCTTCAGCTGGATAAAAAGGGCAAAGAAGAGGCGGTAATGGAAAGTGAACGAGTGACTCCAGGAATGCCAGGTTAAAGTCATGAGTGCGCATTTACGCGAGTTTGAGCTATTGACATTGCAAATAACAATGCCTATTGGCATTGTCATTTACAATGCCAATAGCTTTAACTCGTGTAACTGCGAGACCTATTGCATTGCAAATGCTTGTTCATCTTTTCGAAGGCCTCATCCATCTTTGGCCAGAATAGAAGTTCCTGGTCAAAGGGATGGTTAAGGATGGAGGCTTGTACTTCTGGTTTAAACCCAGATACCCTTAACCAAGCATGACGACGGAGAAGGACGCTGGTGTTTAATGGTCTAGGAGGCTGCGTCTGCTGAGTCTAGGGCACAACGTATAGAGGTGTTTGTGATTGTTTTACCCTCTTGAATCAACTCGTTGGCTTTACTTTTATATTTTTCAGGGAGATGTTGCATTATGCTCTTTAATTCATCATAATGAGCCCTGTCATATCTGGCCAGCAGTGCCCGAGTGTTTGCTATACGCCATATGTTGGCGGCCTGGGATGCTGTGCGTTTGTCTGAAGCATCTAGCAGTTTTGATTCCTTGTCAGGTGGTGGTGCATCACCTGACGCTTGCGAGTTTGCCCTTTTACGTGCCGTAGAGACCACTAAGGAATCTAGTGGCGCTGGTCCCCTAATGTAAGAGGGATCTGAGGGAGCAGGTTTGTACCTTTTTGATACGTGGGTTAAGGACCTAACTGGGTCTTTAAAAACTTCTGCTGCATGCTTTACCACCCCTTTGAGCATGGGCAGTATGGAGGTGGACCTCTGTGTAGTATCGAATGTGTCTAGGAGGAAATCTTCCTCCACAGGGTCATTATGCATGTCCACCCCATGATAATGTGCTGCTCTTTGCAGAAGATGGTTAAACCCTAGTGAATCTTCAGGTGGAGTTGGTATAGAAGGGTAAATATCGTCTTGTGGGACGTTGGGGATATCTGGTATATGGTAATCGTCCCATGGATCTGGAGATCCTGTAGGGGTGGGGTCTTGTGGTACATCCCCTGTATCATAATATGGGTCCCCATGATCATCATCGTCTGGAGACGGAGTAGGAGAACGATGAGGTGGGGGTGGAGGGGGGGGGGGGGAAGGAGGAGGGGAAGGTATTCTGAATGGAGAGGTAGCAGAGTCTTTCCTCTTTGGAGGTGGAGCAGGCTTCTCCAAATGTCTCTTCTTAGTAGAGTCAAATGTCCAGTTTTTGGATTCCTGGTAAGAGTTTTTTTAAGGGATCCGGTGTAAATAACTCTGGTGAGGTAAGTTGATCCGTCGGCGCCGAAGGCGATGATTTTTTAGGTTTTTCCGTGCCGGTTTGATGTTTAGAACCCGGCTTGGGACCCTCCGGTCGCTTGGTCAGCGCAGAGATGTGCTTCGGTTTGGAAGTGTCGGTGCCGGGGCCTTGTGTGGTTTGGTCGGCACCGAAGATGGCGTCGGTGCCGAAGGGCTGGGTTTCGGTGTGGAGCTCGGTGTCGAGGTGGAGGCCGTCTTCTTTTTCGGTGCCGAGCTGGCAGGCTGGCTCGAGCCCGAGCTGCCGGAAGGCTTACTTGGCTTCTTCACCGGGCCCGAAGGTGGGGTGTGTGAAGCAGTGTCTCTGGTCTTGCCTAGGCCCGGAGGCGAAGGCGTGACCGAAGCCTTTTTGGTTGTCGGCGCGGGTGTGGGAGGGGGTAGATTGGTACTCACGACCCTCTGCGCCAGGGTGATGTCCTCCACATCTGACTCGTCCGCCTCGGAAGCGCTGACGAGGTCCTCTTTGGTACGATGATGTTCCGGATCGTCAATATAGTCTCCGAAGAGGTCGACTGGAATGGACGTCGAGGAGTGTGCCATGTTCCTTCTGGCTCTTCAGTCCCGAATAGTCTTTTTGGATCGGAAAGACTTACAGGCCGGACAGTCTCGAGGCTCGTGTTCGGGGGAGAGGCAAAGGTTGCATACCTCATGAAGATCGGTGTGGGGAAATTTGGACCCACATTGAGGGCACTTTTTAAATGGAGTTCTTTCCATGAGCCGGGACCGGAGCCTGGGTAGGCCCGAAGGCCGCCGTCGACAACGACTGGAACCGAAGGTTTGTGTCTATGAGAAGGCGCGTAGATTGAAGAGATCGTGATCTAAACAATACAGCGACTGGGGTGAGGATTGCGCGTCGATCGTCGAACTGGAAGCTGTTCGGAACCGGAGCACGAAGATCACATCTGAGCCCGATGGTGGAAAAAAAAAAACAATCTGAGGATGGAGCCGAAGCCCATGCGCAATACGATCCAAAGGAGGAGTCACCGACCTCGTGACTTCCAAAGACTTTCCAAGAGGAAAAACAAACTGCAAACATCCGGGCCCAACACCAGATGGCGATCTATGCAAAAGTGTGCAATCTGCAGCTCATATGCCTCGAACATTAATGTTCCAAACTATTAGAAGACATCAACTACTTTTAGAACTCGTATACACCAATATGTCTTGTACTCCACGAAAGCAGTCGGTGCCAGGCATTTACTGATCAATCAGGTATTTTGTGTGAGTACCAATCCGGCTCAAGCAAAATAAAAATCCACTAGTGCCAAGTACCCAAGTGATCTTATTCCTCACATATACCGCTTAGCAGTTGTAAACTATGCATTTGACTGTATTTATCATGTTGCTAAGTGTTCTACTGTTCGCCAGATGCCACTTAATGAAAGTAGGCGTAATGACAAAAGGGACCCGAACCCGTAGATGTCATCGTATTAGGTTTATGAGCGTACATAATCGTATTTTGGCCACTAATTACTATAAGTGTTTATGTGTGTGTGTTTTTTCCCCTTTAAAACCCGAACAGGGTACTTACTACCGTATGCATGTATACCTGGTTTGTTTGTTTAACCCGTGAAATATTTTACACAAGGCCGGCCTCAGTTTCCTGTCGCAAGTCCTAATATGTAGATTGGTATAGCCTCTTCCGCAGGTTGCTGTGGGTGTCCTGCGTTGCGGGAGCAAGTTCCTGTGCTCAGAAATGTTCTAACTTCCTTACTCCTTGGAGGCAAACCTAGCCCCAAGAGGTAAACTTTCCCTTGGACTGAGTTAACTTCGGCCCAGTGTGACAGGAAAACAAGGAGCGGTAAATGGAGAGCTTAAACAATCACTGGAGTGTTGTTAGTTTTGTTCTTTTACTACGCATGAGATGATAAAACCTTTGTCTTTTTACTGTTATAATTATATTGCTCGCTTTTTGTACCTTAGCTGATCTCTGTTGCACTACTACAAAGGTTACTGACAACTAGTACCGTTTAACTTTTCTCTGTAATTAAATGAAATGTAGTTTGGCGTTTTGTTATTCGTCACGGTTTTCCCTTCAGGCTTTTTATCATCACATTGGACGACCTGTGGCTGTTATACTGAAATTGGTGTGATTTAATAATTTAGGATGCTACAGCTCATCTATATTTAAATGTCTCGTCATTAAAGAGAATTTATTTTGCAAGCACGTGCTTTTTTCCATTAAATCTAGTATGAAAAGATAACGTAAGAATAAGCCGCCAACTCTCTAGTGCAGCTAATCTGTTTATAGGGTCATGAGTTCTGAAGGGAATGATCAGGAAGAGCAGTTCGACAAAAGAAAATTAAATCACACCATCACTGCTGACCTTTGAGCGAGTTCTGCTTTTTCCAGACGTTACAATTAGCTCATTAGGCTGTGCTTTTCTTAGTACAAATGTTTTGCAAGAATGATAGTAGTCTTTATGTCAAGATAGCGACATTAGCTAAATGTTTTGATTGTAGCTGTAGATGTGCATTTTGACAACGTGTATGCTAGAATATTCTATCCCTTTTCCAAATAATATACAATTGTATCGGTATGTAGATAGCGATGCCAAACTCCATTTTAAAGGCGCTGAACCCTTTGAACAGTGCTATTAGCTCTGTTGTGCTAACAGATGTTTTACTTACTTTATTCTACCCCTAGCATGTTTCCGAAGTCCAGTTCCATTCCCCAAATGATGCTCAAGCCAATAGCTGAAATCTTGATTCAATTGCTACATTTGGCTGGCTGCGTCGCAGTGATTCACATATTAGCATATTAGTGCTTTAGCATCACAAGAGTACTATTCTAGTTTATTGATCACAAACTTACTCAGTAGGACGGGGTTCATCACATATCCTCACATTGTTGAAGGAGTGCTTCAATTGCATTGTGTGAATAGTCAAGTCACATTGGGCTTCTTTATGCAGGTAGCTGCTTCACTCTCTTGCAGTAGTAGACCATTGCCTCCGGGAAAGCACACGTTGCCAAGTGTTGCTGTATGCGGTGATGGTGCCATGTACGCGCACCTGCGCATTGCAGGTATAGATTGAACTTGCATCGTTCTGTCTACTGCCCCTGCTCACTTGCGCTGTCACATTCTATCCTGCTTACCTTCCATGGTGCTTACCATCTCCCCGACTTCTCTCATGACCCACCTGTCTGTATCTTGAAATGCTCTTTCTCCCTCCCCTTGTGCTTGCTGCTTGTCCTTCTCTTCCCCATTGCTTGCCTTTGTCCCGTTCTTCCATAGTGATCAACTGTCCTTCCAGTGCTAGGAGGAGCTCTACTGAGGTCAGGAGGTACTATAGGTGAGTGATGCATGTTAATGAGAGGCACAGTGAAGCATGGGCTACAACATGATGGGATGCGTTCATATCCAGCTGTGTAGCTCAAGTGCCATTTTACCTTCATGGCTAACTGATGAGCTATAGAAGTGAATGTACAGTGTTCAATATCCGGTTTGAGGACCATCACCAATAATTGGCTGATCTTTACTTCAAGTGCAGCATAAACCTTGTGAGCACCATTTTGCTTCTGGTGAGGGTGCCTCGCAAAAGTGCCTTGTCCAGCCTCTATCACATCAATATTATGTATTGCAAGGTGGGTTTTTCCCCTCTTTGGCACCCTTTTCCACTCCTCCCTGTGTCCTATTGTTTAGCCGAAGCCTCTACCCCATCAGCTGAAATTTAACAAAACCATATAAAACAAGCATTGGCATAGCCAATAGGTCTCACTTTTGGGACCTTGTAAGTGTTTAGCCATGCAACAGTTCATGTTGTTGCACCAAGGATATTGTCCTGCATAACTAAATACTAATAAGGTCCCAAAAGCGAGACCTATTGGCTATGCCAATGCTTGTTTCAAGTGCAGTGTCCACAGCCGGGCCAAAAGCTGTTCTTGGTTGAACGGCTGACTGAGTATGGTAGCCTGGACCTCCTGCTTAAAGCCTGAAATGCGTAGCCAGGCATGTCGTCTAAGGAGTACACTGGTGTGGATTGATCTAGAGGCAGTGTCTGCTGTATCAAGTGCACATTTAATTGACACATTTGAAATTAGCTTGCCCTCTTGGATAAGCCATTTGCCTGGGTTTTATACTGGTCAGGCAGATGCTGCAATAGGTTTTCCAGCTAGTCATAATGTGCCCTGTCATTACGTGCCAGCAGTGTTTGTGTGTTGGCAATACGCCAGTGATTGGCTGCCTGCGCCGCTACCCTTTTGCCAGAAGCTTCTAGCAATTTGGATTCCTTATCAGAGGGTGGCGCATCCCAGGAGGTCTGGGAGTTGGCGCGCTTTCTAGCATTGGAAACGACTAGAGAATCCAAAGGCAACTGTCCTTTGATGCAAGTAGGATCTTCAGGGGCAGGCCTATATTTATCTATTCTAGGGTTAAGAATCCTGGCACGTACTGGATCTTTAAATACTTCGGGGGCATGCTTAATAACTCCTTTGATCATTGGTAATATTTGCACTGACTTTTGGGATTGTTCAAATGTATCTAAGAGGAAGTCTTCCTCTGGTGCGTCTGAGTGCATTGTGACACCATGATAAAGTGCAGCCCTATTTAATAACTGTCCAAACCAAAGGTGATCATCTGGGGGAAATGGTTTTGAGGGATATGGCTGTGGGTCTGGTAGATCTGTTGGGATAGGGTATGCCCAATCATCTTGTGGTGAGGTATCTGGATCCGTGAACGGGTCATTCGGATCACCCCCCTAAACCGCCCCCCCCCACCCCCCGGTCGTCATAATCATCATCATCTGGAGGTGGTGTATGTGGTGGAGAAGTTAGAGGTAAGGGTGGTTTAGGCAGAGGAGGTGGGTTAGAAGGCAGTATAGGAGAAGAAGGAAGCATAGGTTATGTGGCAGAGTCCTCCTTCTGTATAGGAACTGTGCAGGTGGTGTGTCCAGTTTCCTCTTTTTACATGGCAAAGCCGTGACCGGTCCTGTTTTTGGGTTTTTATAAATCTTTTTCTGCCTTGGATCGATAGGATCTGGGTGAAAAAGTTCTTGTTCCTCGGAAACTGCTTTCGGTGCCGATTTTTTCAGGTTCCGAGCGAGGCTGCGGTTGATCCTTGTGGTCTTTGGCCTTAGGAGGCGTAGTAGAGTCCTTAGGCTTCTGTTTCAGTGCCGAGAATGTTGGTTTTGGAGCCGAAGCCGGATCTTTAGGCTTGGAAACATTCAAAGCCGGCTTATCCACGGGCCTTGGGGTTTTCGGGGCCGTTTTGGAGGTGGAAGGCCTCGGAGCCTATTTCGGAGCAGAGTGTTCCTTTGGCTTCGGTGCTGAAGGTGCCGGCAGGACAATTACATGAGGTTTGCTCGGCCCGAGCTACCGGAAGGCTTGTCCCTTTTCTTCTGAGCCGAGCCCGGAGGCGGGGCTTCTGAAGGATGTTTTCAGTCTCAACTGGGGCCAACAGGTGAAGTCTTGACCACTGCCTTCGGTTTTGGAGGGGTTTGGGTAGGGGCAGTAGTACTCACTCGTTGCCCAGGAGTGATGGGGTTGTCTGAGTCTTCTGCCTCAGACACGATTTTGAGAGCTTCGGAATCTTCTTCCGGGACATCGGGGCCTTCATCAAAGATGTCCTCTGGTTCCGAAGCTGGTCTCTGCTCCATGATGTGTCGTTGAGACCTTCGATCCCGAATTGTCTTCTTTGATCGAAAGGATGTGGAGGCGCAGCTGGACTCGTCGTGTTCAGGTGATAGGCACAGATTGCAGACCTTGTGATGGTCACTGTGTGGGAACTTTGCTCCACACTGGGGGCATTTCTTAAATGGCGTCCTTTCCATGAGACATAGGCCTTACAGCGTGGATAGGCCCAGCGTCCCGCGTCGACGACCGGAATCGAGCCGATGAAGTCGGGTCGAAGATTAAAGTGAATCCGATGATTTTTTGGAAGTTTTGCGCTTCAAAAAAAGTTTAAAATTGGGATTTCCAACCGGAGCGGAAAAGTAGCATTCAAACCCAATGGCGGAAAAAAAACAATCTAAGGATGGAGTCGATGCCCATGCGCACTATCGTCCAAGGGAGGAGTCACCTATCTTGTGACTACGAAGACTTCTTCCAAGACAACAACAAGGAGCAAGCATCCGAACCCAACACCAGATGGCGATCTACTATGATAGTGTGTGATCTGCAGCTCATATTCCTCGAACGTACTGTTTCCACGATCCCTGAAGGGTCAAGAGTTGACATGTTCAATGGTTGCCAGAAACTATTCGTTACTTGGTAAGGTTTGGGGGCTTCTAGTGGTACTGTGAGCTAGCTGGTCTATAGGCTGCCGTATCCTGTGGGTGTGTCCGGAATCAGTTTAGACACCAATCCCTCAGTTTATGCTGTCCAACAAACCCACAGATCCTATGTATTTTTAGGAACTACACGACTGGGAAGTCCAATGAGGTTTCACAATGAATTTCTTTACCCATGAATGTTTCTTTCCATGCCTACTGCTACTTCTTATACACCACCATGTAATCCCCATTAGCCTGTCATTTAGCTCAGAATAAGCTATTTACTGTTTGTACCATCAAATCTTTTTTTCCTTACCAATCCCCAAACATAAGAACTTACCCGGTCTCAACGGTCTGTTCCTTTTTCCTGTCTCCAGCCCACTTTCTCTCTTCTGCCCACCTAGGTCCTTTTCTCTTCTGGTATGAGACAACCCACCTTACCCACCAACTGAATTCTATAACTCTAACTCATCCAACTGCCAGCAGGCCAATTTCCCTTGCTACCTGCATCTTTGTCATGACAGGCCCTTCTCCCCTCGCTACCCACCATCGACTTCTCTGATTAAGAGGCTGGTTTAAGCATAAAATGTCTTATCTACAGCTCAAATCATTTTCAAATCATTTGCTGCTCAAATCAGTCTCTTGTGGGCAACCATTACACAAACCTTCATAAGCACAAGAGGAATCATTATATAAAACATGTGCAACGGAATAAATGAGAATTAGGGACATTTTCACCCAGGCCTATTTGAAATACTGGACTGCAGAAGCAAACAGAAAAGGCTAAGTTACTAAACTGAAATCAAGTTCTGCATCATGGGAATAATCATTTTTTTTTCAATCCTCTTACCATGGATGGAAACGTGTAATTTATAGTAGGTCCACCTATCCAAAGGAACTGAGCAAGGTGTGCCAAAGCCAGTGCAAGGCATGATGGGATATGGAAGACCGCTCCTTAAGTAGCAGCGTACGTTTTCTACCTTTTCATGAATGTTTTCTATCTAGCTGCATTTTCTTCAGTTTTTTCACCCCTGGTTTTCCCTAAGCACCAAAGTTAGGGTTTATGCTAAAATTCTGTTTAATGGGGTTTTTCTTTTTTCCCCTTTGAACTGGAATTGGTATGCAAGCATTTCAAAATGCCAGATTGTCAATATTTGAAAACATACAAGTGAAATAAAGTTCAATGGCCCTTCAACCCAAACCCTAAAATTCCCACAGTTAGGTGCATAAATCAAGGTCAGACCATGCAGAACAAGAGCCAAAGGCAGCAGAGTACTATACAGGGTCAAAGGCAAAAATACAGTCAATGCACAGTGTTGAAGGTTCTTTCTGAAAGGAACTGCTTTGCTTTTTTCAGTAAGGAGGTGCTACCAGGTAGTCTTAGTTTTTGTGGCAATGTGCTCCAGGATGAATACAAGTGATTTTGCACTGGGTGAAAAATGGGTTTCGATGCGGGCAAGGGTGGTATTATTGAGCCAGGTTTGTACTATTGATTTGCATGTTTTTGGCAAATAACAATGTTTTAGTGAGTTTGAGCTTCAGGCAGGTGCTGGACATCCGTCTCTAGATGATTTGCAAGCAGTGCTTGAGACAATGTATTTTTTATGGTGTTTAGTAAATATGTATACTCACAAAGGAACAAAGGTTAAATCACAATAGAGCTCTGTCTACCCATGTACAAATGACCTGCAATGGACATCAATGCAACCCTGTAACTTAAAGCAGCAGTCGTCTACTCCCACTTCAGAAGTAGCTGAAAGCTATCTTGTATGCATTGTACTCATAGTGGAATAAGGGTCAGCCTGTTTATCTGGACCTTGACTTTCAAAGAAATCCAAAACCACAATGTTTCTTAAAAGATTTTATGAAAGTATAATCTTATCACAAATAAAGATACAATTTAATTAGAAACATGCAATCATCATTTATCACACTTAAAATCTGGTATACTGTAGTGTGCCCATTTCTTGCATTCACAGCATGCTGCAAACCCTTCCTACTCGCCTGTAAAAACATTTTACCCTTTTGTAGGAATCTAATAACCGGACAGAAACATAGGTCCATGGTGTACGAAAGTGCAAAAAAGTACCACAGTCCTGAACTATATTTTTATCTTCTCTGTAAACACTTTAAATTGTTTGTTTTTTTTGCCGTTGAACTCAGGACAGTTATAATTTTGTGGGTGACAATAAATCTTTGCTAGAAATTAAGGCAATACAATTTCCTTACCAGACTCTGGAAAACACACAAGTACAAAGAAATGAGAAAATATTTTTTCCAGGGCTACTATTAAGTGTTTTGTTGAAAATAAATGCAAAAATATGAATGGCTCCTAAACACCTTATCTAAGCAGCTTGCAGGATAAATGAAAAACAAATCCACTCCACAAGTAACAGACAATCACCGTCAAAAGCACAATCGCTTTAGGCAGGTATGTAAGGAGGTGGGGGGTCCTTTTCAGGCATCTTGACTGCCATTTCATAAGATGGAAGAATATACTAAAAGAGAAAAAGAGAAAGTCTTTAGTAGGAACGTAACTGAAGGTGTGATTAAGTCTGCTTATCATCAAGAATCCTTCCCTCTACGATCACTTGCGATAGAAGGCTCACTTCATTTCTTCGGTTTCTAGTTAGTGTTCTCTTGGCTACATAGAACAAGCATTTGCAATGCAATAGGTCTCGCATTATTAAAGTTTGAGCTATTGGTGTTGCATTATTTAGCAATGCCAATAGCTCAAACTTTAATAATGTGAGACCTATTGCATTGCAAATGCTAGTTTCCTCTTTCAATGCGTGCTGCATTCTACAGCACGCATTGAAAGAGGAAAAAGCCTCCTGTGATTGTTTATGTGCAGGAAGGGACACCTTCCTGCACAAAAACAATCTGCCCATGGTGCAAGGGTGACTGCGCCGGCGCATGGCTGCAGTTTGTGCGCCAGCGCAGGAGAAGCACAGAGATGCGACATATTCTTGAATATATGTCGCATCTCTGTGCTTTCCAAACTAACGCAGCACGGCGCAGCAAAATGACTAGCTGCACCGTGCTGCGTTACTTTATTGTAAATCTGCCCCCAGAAATTTACGATAGGGAATAGAGGTGGGTGTTATTGGAACATTATTCCGTACTTCATTCTCATTTTTACATAATTCAATTATAGGCATTTGCAATAATTCAGTTCACACGAGAAAAGTGGTTCACTCGTAATCACGCAACGTTTTTTATTAATAATTGGGGACCCACAAGACAAACTGCTTCGACCCTTGAAAATGCTTTTTTTATTTACGTGTATATTGCCGCAATTGAATTTAAATGACAATTATCAAGAGGAGAATAATAATCAATGAAAAAATGCAGTAGAAAAGTCACTGTGCTGTTTTAAAGACTAACCACAGAATGCAGTCCTTTTTTACACACACATTTGTGCAGTGGAAAAACCTCGCCCGAGTACCAACCATCAACACTGCACCAGAATCGCTTACTTATATGTTGTTTTCAACACCCTCAGCCACGCACCCACAAAATAAAAAACTTTAATTCTTGGCTTTGGTCTTGGAGGGATGTGAACCACTATCCAAATACAATGCGTTTGCATTTTAACATGTCTGCATTAAAGAAATATCATATCACAATGCGAAGAACTCGAAAAAATATGCATCTCAAATCCTGTCATTTGGTATTTTTTGATTCGCATCTTCATGTTTAGTTGACAGATCTTTTTTGTCTTCTGCTCTGACTTCAGGCAAAGCTGGTAAAGAATTTATTAACTTGTGTGGGCTGAGCGATGTGAAGCGTGTAAATTGTTCACGTTCCAGACAGTACCAAGCACTGTAGTGATAATGCAATGCTGGACCAAGGGAGCTGGACTCCCGGTGTGCTCAGCGCAGCTAAGATCATAAACATTCTTGCGTATTCCAGACAGATGTGCCTTTAACAAACCGCCAATCTTTCAAACGTTACAAGAATTTACTTGAATAAGACAAACATGTAAGGAGAGATATTCGAATAGGCAGAAGTAACTGGGCATACCGGAAAGACTAGCATTATGTATTTATATCACAGCTAAATATACGAGAGGGCTTTGAATTTACAAGGTACATTTTAATTTTAGAAACATCTCGCTTTCAAGCTCACAGTTATAAATACATCCGATAATATAACAGATAATATTTTGCGGTTTCGCAGAGTTCCTGCAAAAACATATCTTTGCATCTGCGATTTTCCTGGACGGGGGAGACTCAGAATGAGTCCGCCAACTGCCACTGCCCAATGGAAAAGAGAGAATGAATTCCCTAAACATACAAAAGACAACAGCATGCTGAGCGAGGAGTTGTGTTGCCCGGGTGACATCATAAAAAAAAAAACATTTCCGTTGCAGTGAAAACCGCATGACTGAACGCGATGAGTGAAAGCGGGTAAATAGAAGATAGCGGCCCATCATGGAAAAATCCTGTTCTTAGCAACTCTGGATGACACTGGAAACAAGCCAAAGCGCTTCGCCTTGTTTTTGTTCCAACTTACACTTTTTGCGTATCTCCCTCCCTTAGTTCGTCCCTGCCTTCTTCCTTCGTCCCTCCAACCGATGCCCAGCAAGAAGAGCACGTGACACACTAAGCATAATTAGTTATTCAAAACAAACATTAAAAAAAACAGTCACGAGTGGTGCGCGCCACTGCGAGCCATAGGTCTTTAATTATCGCGCCTGTGTCTGGGCACGATAATTGAAGACATATGGGCTTTGGTGCGCGTAACAGACACCAATAGGCCATGGGCGGAGCAATGTGCCCGCCTTTGGCCTATTGCGTGGTCTGTAAAAAGTAAAAAAAAAAAAAAAAAAAAAACACGTGCACAAAGCCTAATAGCGGAACCCAAAATGAAAAGCACATGCACGAGCGTGTGCGATTCCAGGGTCAGTTTCTAAACCCCCTACAAAACGGCTCGCCGGCATGAGTACTGCTGTGCAGTGCATAACGAGGGTCGAGCCCTAAATAAGGAAATCTAGCACTTTTCCATTTATTTTTAGGAATTATATCCGAATTTTTAAAACAAAATCTCTAAAATAGGACTCTAACTTCGCTCAAGAAAATTGTGCTGTGCCTAAGAGAAGTCTAATTTCAATTAATAATGTGAAAGTACCTATGGATTCTTTTAATACTTCAAAACTCATGAGTGAGAAGTGAAATGACCACCCAAGCCCTTGTTAGGAGTAAGGAGGAGCAGAATTCCAGTACTGAATTCTATTCTGTGTGATTTTGAGCGGGCTGCTCTACACAACTGGTTTTCCCAGGCATTGGAGCACCATACTGGATTCCATCCGGTGGCTTGGGTGAGGTGTGAGAAAGTGTAAGAGGCTTTGGCTGAAGCAACAGCCAACACAAATTCACTTTCTGGAGCGGGGGTGGAGTGGGGAGACAGGAGTGAGGGTTGGGTGGGGGCCCGAGGTGCTCCAACTAGCCAAAACTTAGCTTCTATTCCATACTCTGCTCCATCCATGCCCACCCCACAGCATATATTTACCACCTGTAAATGTGTGTCTTAAACACCAAAGAAATGGGAATTCCATATGGCTTAATCACTGGTAAATCTGGTCTAACAAAGGAAGTCCTAATTTGATATGGTTCAACCTGTAATTGAATGGTACTGGTACGATGTTACTGCATGGCAACAGTTTTTTTTGCATCTAGATTTACCACGCCACCAGTACAGCGCAACTCTTAAATCAGGCTCTAAATGTGTTCTATCTGCATGCATCTAATATAATGTTTACCTGAGGGGGAGCTTCAAATGCAGGGTAGACCGCTATCTCTGGCAGATTTCGGTTGTTGATATATTTGTAGCAGTTCCACACACAATTAATCAAATAGGCCTGTAAAATAAATATTCAAAACTAAGAACATTGGCTACTTTGATGTTTTCTGGTGAAAATACAGCATTTCAAATACCGTTCTAGCACAATTCAAACTTATAAGAACTTCAGTGGAATGAATTGAATTGAATGGAATTATTGAATGAATTTCAATAAGCAGTTTGAGAGCCATGTTGCTGGTAGTTTCCTGGCACCAAAGCACTGTTGTACCTATCTGGCGTGGCTTTACCAATGTTGTCTGACTTTGCTGAGACTCCTTTACTAACAATATATTTTTTTTTATTTCACTTAAAGAAAACTTACTGTAAAAAAAAAAATAAGTAATAAAACATTGATCCCACATTAACTATTTGGCTGGCCAGCTATATTTTGTACTGTATATATTTAATGTGAGGAAATGAAACGCACTACGTCTCAGTTTTGTCTGAATGCAATTATTTGTGTTTTTGTGACAGTGGTGAAGATATTTAAGTTGGTTAATACTGCTCTTAGTTTTTCTTTTGTACTGCTCATTCTTCTTTCTAATAAGCACTAATAACATAAGGCAACAGAAACGGTTTACAAACAATTGTATATTCTGTAATAAGATAAAATGACTGTTTACAACATACTAGGGATGGGCAGGGGGTCATTTCACATTGATGCGGTGTAACTTTGCTTGCTATTGCAATACAAAAGAATCCAAACTTACCTTCAAAATAACTAGGAAAACAAAAAACACCAGGACAATAAACAAAAGACAGCTGGAGTCCAGAGATAGCAGGTCATCTTTATATGGGAAATCAGGCTATTTACAAAACAAAGAAAACCATTAGAAAACAAAAAATTTTTATAACATTTAATGTAATTGTGAACATTTTAGCATTATTTCACTAGTAATTTCTCCTGCTGGACGGTTTATGCTGCAGTGAACATGAAAAAGCCTACTCTACGCACTTTAGCAAGACAGTAATTAAATACCTCACTTGACAGTCATTGAAAGTTTCTCATCGGGAAGGCCTGGCCTATTTTACAAAGTACTTTGTATATTCCACGGGTAACAGCACCTTATTACATGCAGATTTTAGATTTCAGTGTGTTTTACTGACTACTCGTTTTGCTTCCCATTTTCCTTTTTTGGAAATATGAGCATCTCTCTCAATCTTTATAAAATATAAAACAATCTACACTTCAAATGAAACCTTTAAAAAACAATTTCCAGCTCTTTGTGATACTTGGACAACTCTGACCACTTCACCTCCCAATTCATCTACTGCACACTGAAACATCCTTTTTTCTCCTCCTTCCCATTCTCCCTTCACCTCCCCAGTCATTGTGCTGTTTTTGTTCTCCGGACACTTTTATATGCAATAAACCTGGCATCCAAGAGTTCTCAGATTACATCTATATATTTGACATGCCATCAACGAGCCCTCATTTAGAATCACGGACAATACAAGTATTAGATTACGCTAATCTCTACCTCTATTGTGGCACCTAAATACACAAACACACCCTTTGCCACACCTTAAACACCAATCATAGGTCCACCGTGTCTGCTGACCAACTAACTTAATAGTTCATACAAATCTAAGTATTCACATAAGGATACAGACTTCAGCGTTCAAAGATAAACTACAGTTTCTGGGCGTAAAAATGAGACCCTTTTTGGCTGAGCTTCATGGTAACTGATCAGAATCATCCACACTTACGATAAGTGCAATGAATAGAATTCTAGATGAGTAACAGTGAATTATGGGTATGTCTTTCTCCAAGAGGTTCTGAGTGAAAAATAGACAAGGAGAGCAAAGCTCAAGTTGGCATACTTAACATGGGCTCTTCTTCCTGACCCAAAATGTGAAACAAATACCATACTGCCATCCTTAACCAACCCCACCACCTACCCTACCTTCAGTACCCATCCTGCTGCTGTGCTATCCACTTTCAGTCAACGCATACAAGCAGCACTGCACTAACAGGCTCTCAGAGAGATCTTAAGTATGGACTGGAAGGCTTTTATGACATCGTAACAGTGTGTAATGAATTTCCCTATCAACAGTTGCTGCGTCATAGCAGTGAATTATCACATTTAGAATCTGGTGTAAACGACAGGTTTCCTATGGAAGGCATGCATTACAATCCAAAAATCTTGTTAACCAATATCGACCCTCAAATGTACATTTCAAATCTAATCCGTGAGGTAAAAGACTCTCACAAATATATACCCTACATGCTGCTCGAAAAATGAGGTCATAGGATTTAAGTTGTAATTTGCTCCTGTTTGCTGCACATACTGGTCCCTAACTGAAGAAACCTACAAAACACAGCCAATATTGTATAAGGCTATAGAAGCTTCTTTTACATTATCTGTCATAAATTATGCTTTCTACATTATTCAGTATGTAGAAGTTCGGAAAAGATGGACAAAGCTAAAGTGTTATTAGCCATTTCACTCTGACCTGCGTAAGAAACAAAAACTCCTGCATGTCAGTACGTTTGAAACCCTGAGTAACTGCAACTGGAGCACGAGTTTCTAAAACTCAAAGACTTAGTGCTGGAACTCGCAGATGATGAACTACAGTAATTTCATATATTACTGTCTCATAGTAAATAACTTGCTTCAAACATATCTTTTGAAAAACGTAAAATACAGGTTATAAAAAGTGACAGCATTAAAGGGTCACTTACCAACTGTTCTAAATAGTCTTTAATTCTTGGCAAATATGTAAGAGAGCTTATGGCTACAAGGCAGCAGAGTGCAAAGTCGAAGAGTTGATAGCAGAAAAATGGAATCAGCCAACCACCTCGATGCTTTTATGAAAGAATAAGGAAGTCAATTAGTTTGTCCAAAAATATTAGAACATTTTAAGAAGGTCTTACTGAAAATTAAAAGATGTACTCACAGCGATTGACCCGTACACCATCATGGCACTGATAGTAAACATGAGAAGCGAGATGGCAAAGAGAACACAAGCATTTTCTGTGTATAGAGAAGCAACAGGAAAGGTTAACATGTGACAAATTTAACTTTAACCAACTGACTGTAGTCATTTCCATGGCTTTATTAGAACAAAAGTTCTAACAGATCCACCACTCTTAAAACAAGCATTTGCAAAGCCAAAAGGTTTCACCTATGAGAATTCAATTAGCTATGTCAGTTTTTTTAACCAAAAAATTAATCACACCACATAATTAAACTCCACTACATAATACACACCACAAAATGATATTCCACACAATTCTAATAGTCAAAAACACCAAATTACTATTCACATAATACAACTGCACACCATGCCACATAATTCCACAACACAAATCCACATCACACAATTGCAATCCAACCCACTTAATTCCACTACACACCACATACATCCACCACAGTCCATAACACAAGTACGACATTTACAACACCAATACCTCCAACTTGCTTTCTTTTTTTTTTTTTTTTTTTTTTTTTTTAAACACTCAAACACACAGATCTGGAGCTTAGCCCCCATTTGTTCTTTTTCGTTACAAAAACGCATGCTATCCACACAGTTCCACACCACACAATTCAACTCCACACCTTTCCAATGCACACCACATATTTTAACACCAAACTACACAACACCATTCCACTACAACTCAACACAATTACACAACACACCATATACATATATATTTATTACACACCTCACAAATCCAATCCATGCCACACAATTCCACATCCCACAAAATTAAACAGGGCACCACATAATTAAACTCCACTACATACCACTTCACAACGCAAAATACAATTCCACATAATAACACTCCATAACACAGAATCCCACTCCACATGGTTCCAGTACACTAAATAGCGCAGTTACTATCCACATAATTGCAAAGTACACCATGCCACATAATTCCACTACACAAATCTTATCCACACCACACAATTCCACTGCTAACTAACCTAATACAACCCACATAATTCCACAACACACCACATACGTACACTCCATAACACATAGGTAAAAGACATTGCCATTTACAATGCCAATAGCTCTAACTCAAACTAATGCTAGACCGATTACTTTTTTTGTTACAAATATATTCCAGCATAAGCATAAGTAAGGGTGCAGTCCCTTATATGACTAATAGAGGTCCCTTTACAACTCCACAAAGACACCCAGTAAAAGCCTGTGGTACTGCACCCTTTTCTTTCTTCGTGGATTTTCTTTAATTACTTATGCTATTGCTGGGATATTTAACAAAATAAAATCTAACAAACATCATTTGCAGCGCGAATAGCTGAAACTTTCAGTAAGGCGAGACCGATTGCATTGCAAATGCTTTTTTTTTAAATCATGGTAATACTTTGTTTGCTACAATTTCACCTCATTAGTGCCAGGTTATTAAAACCATACAGAAATACGCAACTGAAAGACGAGTAGTTAACCTTTGAGAAGTGCCTTCCACTCCATGCATCCTCATTGCGAGTGCTTTTAGTTGCAGTCTAGATAGGCCAATGGCTGTGCAACCCTGAACCCAAGCTTAAGAAATAACAGAGCACATGAAAAAACCATTAAAAAAAAAACAAAAAAAACAACCTTGTTTTTACCAAGAGTGCATTTCTTTAGCCTTGCTGCATTTAAACTATTTTTTTAACTTCCTTACAAACCACAAGACAAGTAGCATATACATTTTAATAGATCTGTATCACAGCAGTAAACAACATTCCAAAACGTTTCCTCTATTTAACCTGCACGGAACAATTCATTTTTAACAGAACTTTAAAATGAAATTATATTCCCCACCTTTACCAAGAAATTTGTTTAAAATGTACAAAAAAAAAAAATAATAACTTGAGGAATGGTCTGCTGCATTATTAATGCAAATAATTAGGTCTGGGCGGTGAACTCCGCTCAGTTTGCAGAGTTTTCTGCACTCCGCACAGCTCGCAGAAAACTGTGCTCCGCATAGGAGTTCTTCCCCGTTCGCAAACTATAAGTTGGGGAGTACGAGCTGCAGCTCATGTAGAATTTTTATCCAAGCGGCAGGAAGATCAGCTCGAACAGCAGTCCGTGCCACACTCCACCCCTTGCGGAACTCTGCAAAGTTTTTATGTTACTTTGCGGAGTTCCGCAAAGCTGAACTCCTCAAACTCCACCCAAGCCGACTAATAATAAAATAAATAAGTAATACATGGATGTTTAAATTTAGAAGCATTCTGCATTGAAACAATAGGCCCAGCAAACCTCTACAGTTTCATAATGCTTCTTTATAAAACAAACTGCTTAAGTGTTGTCAAAGTATAAAAACACTTTCAAAGACAACAAACTCAAAATACCAGCAATATTATAGCAAGCATAGTTTGGATGTGCTATGTTAACTTTAATATCCATTATCCTTCTGGCATTTACAAACAGCAAAACACTTAACTTACCAGCCATTCGCTCGGATGCGTAGTAGTTGCCCATAACCTCATACTGAATATCAACTGTTGGCACTGTATTAGGGTGCGTCACCTCTACAGTGAGCAAGATGCCCATCAACAGGTTCACGACCTGCAAAAAAGGAAAAGCTTTTACCAGCATACCATGGAAAAAACTAGTATCAAAGAGGGCTTAAAACATTGTCAAAAGAAATTCAAGCTTTCTTAGCCACTTTAAAAGGTTAATTGAAAACTAATAGTATACTGCCAAAGCCCATGGCAAATGTGGTTTTAGAACAGTAAACCTTACGTCATTGTAGTGATTGAAACTTTAAATATATTGCAAAAAATAAAATGGAACAATGGACATTAAACAAATTTAGACAACACTTGAAGAGCTATTTTCCTTGATCATCCTAGATCACCAAAGTTACTTTGACATTTCAGTGCTATATATTTTCTCTGAAGATGCCACCCATTATTCCAAATTGTATATCAGTACTTAGATGTGCTCACAAGCCCCACTGAAAGTTTAGTTTGCTTGCAAAATATAGCATTTTGCATAGTAATTGCGAAGTCTTTGGTCCTATTTCACGTAAAGAAAGAAAAATCACTTTCATATCTGATCGAGATAATACATATACACACACACATATATATATATATACACACACACACACACTATATAAATAAACATTGGTAATGCAATAGGTCTAGTTTTTAAATTAAAGTGCCCCCTCCGTCAATGATTGGGATAGGTATTCAATAAGTCAAACATGCACTCTGTCACTCACCTTAGTCCTCGTGCATCCATTCGTCACACACCAACTCTTTTTTGTATTCATCCACTTACATAACCACAATTAAAAACTCTCAATAAATTCTGCAAGACAAATTTTACAAAAAGCATAAATAGAAAACGTGCTGCAACCTAATTATGGCAGGCGTATGCTTGCAATTACAATACAATTAAACAGAAGCAGGTAGCATTTCTGTAATGATATTTTACAAATGGTTTTGTCTTGACGTTACAGCAATGCCCCCATGTTTAGAGGGATCTATAAAGCGCTACAAAAACCGAAGGTGTCTAGGCGCTAGATTGACCAGTAGGCAGAATTCGTATTATGAAGGTATGTTTAATACAGCCAGGTTTTTAAGCGCTTCCTGAATTGAAACAAGTTGGATTCATTTTTTAGAAGAGTGGGCAGGGAGTTTCAAAGTTTGGCAGTGGTGTAAGCAAAACTTTTGCCTCCCCATTTTACTTTATGTATATTGGGGATGGACAGGTTGCCACTGTCTGATGATCTCAGTGATCTGACCAGAATACAAGGTTTGAAGAGTTGTGTAAGCTTGAATGCAATACATGGAGCTTGGAACTGAATGTGTTTGCTGATGGGCAACCAATGTAGCTCTGCGAGAAACTTGGAAACTGAATCAAAGCGGGAGAGCCCGAGCAGGAATCTGGCAGTGGCATTCTGAGTAATCTGGAGTTTAGGTATACTGCGCTTGCTCGCGCTAGTGAGAAGGGCGTTGCAGTAGTCCAGCCTAGAACCAATTAAAGCTGTGACTACTGTTTTTCTTAGATCAAATGGGATGAACAGAAGTACTTTTTTCAGGATTTTAAGAATGAAAAAGCAAGCTGCTGTGGTGCAATTTATCTGAGATTCCAAGGAAAGCTTGGAGTCGAAGAGAACTCCAAGATTCTTTACCTTGTTGGCTGGTGTTGGGGTAGAGCCCATCTGATTTGGCCACCAACTATCTGACCAGAAGATTGGTGTAAGCATAACTTCCGTTTAAGTGTTAAGTATTAAACAGTTAACCTGCATCCACTTCCCTATGTGGCTCATGCAGTCTTTAAATCGAGATACAGTCTCCGTGGATGGGCTGTTGATGGACACAGTCTCCGTGGATGGGCTGTTGATGGACACAATCAGTGTGTCGTCCACATAGGACACAAGCGTAAATACGAAGGTTTTTATCAGCTTGGCCAAGGGGGTGACGTACAGGTTAAAAAGGGTAGGGCTCAATGATGAGCCCTGTGGGACTCCACAGGGTAGTGAGAAATCCAGGGAAACAAATGCATCAAGTGCCACTGATTGTGTCCTGTTAGACAGAAAGGATCTAAGTAGGAGGAGCGATTTATCGCCGATTCCCAGTGAGCAAGACGCTCAACCAAAACATTGTGGTTGACCATGTCAAATGCCGCTGAGAGGTCTAAGAGGATAAGGGCAGCGTTCCCCCCTCTATCAAGGGTTTGCCCAAGTTCCTCCGTGGTCGTAATTAGCACCAACTCAGTACTATGATGGACCCGGAAGCCATATTGCGAGTGGTCCAAGATGTCACCTTCCACAAGAAAGGTGGACAGTTCCTCATTTAAGTATCTTTCTATGGTCTTAGCTGGAAAGGATAGCCTGGAAATAGGTCTGTAACTGGAAGGGTCCTCAGGATCCAAATTTGTTTTTTTCAGGAGTGTCAGAATGGAGGCTTCGACCCCCCCCCCCCCCCCCCCCAAAATCAGTGGGAAAACACCCGAGGAAATCATGAGGTTAAAAATATGCCAAAGTGGGGATGCAACGATTTTGGGGACTAGGTGCAGAATTTTAGGTGGGCAGGGGTCGAAAGGGGATCCAGACTTAACTAAAGAAATGAATTTGATAGTCTGTTCAAGTGTGATTGGCGGAAAAATAGGAAGTGTGGTGGTAGGGGAGCTATCTGCATTAGCGTGAAGAACTGGACAGGCACTCTGGTTCTGATCAGGGGGTGCAGATAGAATTGAATGGGGTACAAAAGCATCGAAGAATTGTTTGACCTTTAGTTGAAAGCCATCTGCTAATTTGGTGCTAAATTGCTGGCTATTTTCCTGGTCTTGTATTGCTGGCAGCTTAGAGAGTTTATTAACCGTGGTAAATAACCTTTTCACGCAGCCACTGGCTGCTTCAATTTTTTCTTTGAAGAAGTCGGATTTTACCTTCAGAAGGAGCTTTTTATAGGTTTGAATAGCCAGTCTGTGGTCTGATTTAGTTTGGACCTCATTTGTAGGCCTCCATTTCCTTTCAGATCTTCTACAAATTTGTTTTTGCGCCTTCAATGACTCATTGAAACATGGTTCAGAAGGAGACTGCCTGACTGAATGCCACACGGTCAGGGGAGCCAACTGCTGCCCAGTGAGGACAATCCAGGAGTGATAACTCCTCACTGCCCCGTCCAAATTCACAAGGGTGGACTGACGAGACCATACAAGTGTCTTGCTTAGCTCATCTCCCTCAACCTTGTGCCAAGGTCGAAAGCTAAGAGCTTTCTTAGCTACATTAGAGGGCCTTTTAGGTGGCAAGGTGACTTCAAACATTATTGCCTTGTGGTCAGACCAAATAAGTGGCAGAACTCTATTCCATTGATTAGGATGGTCAGAGAAGATCCCGTCCAGACAATGCCCGGCCGAGTGTCTAGCCTCCTCCTTGACCAGCTGATTGAGTCCTATATTGGCCATATAGTCTAAAAGGGCTTCAGTGTCTATGTCAGCAGTATTTGAGGTGAAAGTTGAATTCACCCAAGATAGTGAAGTTAGTTTGTTTTGCCTTAAGTTCCAGGAGCTGACCAATAGAATTTAAAAAGTTGGATTTAGCTGTAGGTGGGCGATAAATAAGTGCCATTGAAGGTGTTCAGGCTATCAAGCCGGATTTAAAAAAGGTAGCTACTTCACCCTCTGTATAATCTGAAATTGGTTTAAACTGAATAGTAAAACCATTTCTTGCTGTAACCACTATGCCTCCTCCCCTTTTCCCAACTCTCTGTCTTTCCTGTAAATTTTAAAGCCCTCAGGAAGAGCCCCTAGGAGGTCGGATCTAAGGAGGAGTCAGCCCAGGTTTCTGTGACGAAGGCTATATCGATTGCATGCTCCTCCAAGAGGTCGAGAAATGGTAAGGCATTTTTAATGAGAGATATTATATTGAGGAGTATGCAGCGAGTTATGTTATGTCTTAGATCTGGGTTTCTTTGCTTGAAGTACCAGCGTCTCGCTGGAGATAGGGGAAAACAGTGAACCACAGTGGTGCAATGGGGACAGTGTTTTTTTCCTGAGATCAAGTGAGGATCAAAGGGAGTGCCTGGAATACTGCATTAAAAAACTATTAGTCATCTGGGTTAAAACTGGCATAGTGGCTGGCGCTGTGCGTGGTCCGTGCGCGAACGGGCACAGACGGACTTGCCTTTGGTGCACTGGCGGCACGTCCACTGCAGCATGCAACTCAAATAGGGCAAGTGCCACTAAAGACTAGACCACCAACTTCTGTGAGCGGAAGTGTAGGCGGAAGTGAGTGCCAAAATTAGGTCCCGCACTCTGCACAATCGGCACCACAGCCGCGGCAGATCAAGGCCGGGACTAACATGAAAGTGTTGAGGGCAAGCGGTAGGCGTTTGAGGTGAGAGCAAAGCTTTCAGTTAGACCGCAATAAGATTTAAAACCAATAGTCTGCAAATAGCAACAAGAGTTTTTAAAATGGACTGAGCAAAAAACAAGTAGACTTTGACCTGAGTCATTTGAAGCCAGGGAACTCAACGTGCAAACCTTCAGCGTGACTGCCTACTAATGCTAATAAAATTACTCCACTAATTTTAATGAATACATTCACCCTTATGCCTATTGACTTTATCATATCCTTTTCACAATGAGAAAGTCAGGCCCACTGACTTTATTGGAACCTTTCATAATAAACAGATCTAACGGTTAGCTTGCCACCACAACTAGCAAAGCCCTGCTGTATAGAGCATACACTCATTGGTAACTAGACTGTGTGTGAACAAAAGGTTAAACACAATTGCTTCGCTTCATAAAGAGCCTGTCTCAAGCAGTTGGATAAACAAATGATTACAGCTGGAGGGTAGGCACATTCAGTGTAAGCACATAGCTTTTGACAAATCAAAAACTGTACTCTGATGAACCAACACCTGGGCGGAGCTGCAGTCTATTGCTGTGGTGCTCCTGAAACCCTTTTGTTTTAGCACAGAGGGTCTTGTGAGGTCACTTTAACCAATATTTTAACAGGGATTACTGCATAAAAAGTAAACAAGTCACTGAAATGTATGAGTTAATAGTGGCTGTGTATGCACAGAAGGTTCAATGTTGGCACTAAATTTTCAGTATAGAGGTGAATTTTGGTTGTTCTGAGTGTGTTGGCACACAATGTTGAATGTGCCTATAATCGTCCCTACCGAAAAGCAAAGTACCCCTCCTGTTGTCCTGTCTTCGACTATTTTCCTTCCAATGTTTGCGAACATAGGAGGAATACACTTGTGAGCATGTACAAAGTGTTGCAAATGCTCAGTGGAGTGTAACAGGACTGTGCATTTCCATTTCAATGTTCACTGCCTTTTCCCAGTATAGCAAAAGTTTAAAACTTTGAAATGCAATCAGTAAGCAAACTGTTTTGAAACAAAGAAGGTTGTGGTGGTACCAAAAACACTGCTGTACCCTTTAAATTCTGTGCCTCTACATCTGTTCAGTGGTAAAAGTGGGCATATTTATTAAGAGTACAAAGCTCAAAATTACCAAGATTACCTATGGAGAGTGGTGTCAACCTTACCATATACATGTGTATTTCTCTTAAATTCTCACTCATTTGTTCCTTTCCCTCATTTGACTCTGGTTAATACATTTACCTGCCACATAATTTAACGGATCATTACCACCTTTTCTATGTTTATTTCGCAGTCCCTATTTTCGGATAATACCCCTAAGCAACACTACCATCCAGAGCAGAACAGAGATTACACCAATATGGAGATATGCACACATGTCTCTCAACTGTATGCAGTCTATCTTATGAGGTTACTCAGGAAGCACTCTTGGAAGAATTCTCAAAGCAATGTATGAAGCAGGAAACTCAACAGAACTGGATAGGAAGACTATAGCATCCAGGAGTCCCAATTCAATCGAGACAATGTACAGACAACTACTACAATGTTGGCAGAAAGGAGACACAAAGGCCTGGCCGAATCAACTTATCTGCTCCTTTCCTCAAGGACAAAACCATTGACGAGTCTAACATAGATGATCCAGAAGCTATGGAGCTGAAGCTATAGAGGCCAAGAAAGAAAAATAGTATAAATCCAAGGGAGACTAAGAGAATTAAATGTTTTCCTCAAACAAACTGAAAGGGGCTAAGAGTAAGGCAGGCCTAGTGGAAGAAATTATGAAATAAACTTCTGACTAGGTGAAAACCCAAAAACCCAAGAGACCTCATTTCTGGGATACCAAGGCAAAAAAAAGCTACTGCACCAACAGAAGCAACAGGATTAAGAGCAATTGTGCTGAACAAAGCCAACTTCACCAAGGGACTAGAGTATCCAAAAAGTGATTGACAGAGTGCTTGAATTAATCTCAGTCACTCAGATCCACATCGCAGTCCATCATTATTTTGCACACCATGCCACCTCAGTTTGGACCCACCTACATGCAAATCAGTCTCGATCCTGCTCCTATCGGAATAGTCCAGCCGAACTGCCAAGCCAGGTCCTCCCAGAACTGGAACACAAGCAACTCAGGTCTGGTTTAGCCCTAGTTACGGACCCATCTGCCAGGCATAGCTTAGTTCCAGAGAGGTACTGTGCGAAGGAACCACATCTGGGCAATATCCATCCCACCTGTCCTAGGGCCTGTATGTTTGGGTGGACTGTCCCAATGGAGCAGGGTCAAGGCTGATTTGCATATGGCTGGGTCAAAACTGAAGTGGCATGGAGGGTGAAAAATGACAAATGATGGATTGGGATGTGGCCTTGAGCGATTGTCAGTAGCTAAGATTAATTCAAGAATTCCATCAATCACTTTTTTTTTTTTACTCCACAGAGAATACACATTTCATAACCAGCGGTCTAGACAAATCCCGCAACAGATGCATTCCTTGTGAAGGGAAAACAACCTTCCTAGCTCAGAGAGACTGAAGGAAAGGTCAGCTGGACCCAGGACAAATTCCAAGCTTGACATGTGAAAGACCCAAGGCAAGAGAGAATCCAAGACTTCCATGTTCAAATACAAGGAGAGACTACCAGTGCAACAACTGAAAGACAATGGGTTGAAACCACATGATTAGAATGTGAAAAACAGAGGAATTAACATTTGAGGAGACCGTGCTTCTCTTTGGCGCAGCAGCAAAAGTACATAACAGCAGAATGGTAATGTTTGGAGAGAAACCAACACCTATTGAGCACACCAGTGCCAAAGAACCTTTGAAAGCAGAGGCAAAGTAAAACAGGCTAGTCACCTCCTCCCCCTCCCCCCCCCCCCCAATGTCCCACACAGCTAATGATTTGTTGAGTCACGTCATGACAACAGAACTGTTTAAAGCAAGTTATCATTCCACAGACATCAAGCGTCCCTCGCTCATAAAGGTTGTGCAAGGAGGTTTACCTGTTCCACGGCAGTAGTTGGACTAGACCAGAACAATCGGCAAGAGAGAACAGGGTGCTGTACACTCTTAATTGTACCTCAACATCTGTGTAACTATTACATTTCAAACTAGTAGACAGCACCTGCATTACACCGAAGGATACAAATAAATAATTACATAAATAAAATCAACGCTTTCCAGAACGTCACTTGAAAAGATTTTCTTCTCCAATGATGGCCATACCAAGTGCAACATAGTGATTTTTTTCTCACCATGTACTGTGGGAGGACAAAATGCTCATATTTTCCCAAGAAATTAATAACGCCTAGAGAGGGTGTTGGAAGGAATCTGAAGCGCACTGCTACATCAAACCTTCCAATTCCTCTCTCTGTAGGGCTTAAGAATCAAGCTCTTAAACCGCCATCTTATACCTCAAGCCTTAAATTAGAACTTCATACTTGTTAGGCACAGTTAAGCTTCACTAAATGAGTTTAACACTCGCACCTGGTGAGGAAGATGGACAAATGTGGTATGTGAAGCATCATGCAAGTTTTACAGGTCAGGCAGAATGCTTCACATTGTAACATAGTACACTGCTTCCTATGGCAAATATACACAACTGACTGACCTTGAAAGAATAAGTCTGAGTAGTCTCTGCCAGGGAATGAACCCATGACTGCTGGATGCACACGGACCATCGCAGAAGACACAGATCTCACTCGTCATCCGACCAGCATCTCCTAGGAGTGACATTTCTTATTCCACATCACAAACAGGGCTCACTGAGCTAGCAGACATTGCAGTGATAAGCAATTGACTGGAATGAACTACTTATTAAACAAAGCTTCTGTCAAGGGGAAAAAGTTCACTGTCTGTATACATTTCATTTGTAACTAGTTACTACATAGTATATCATATCAAGTGGCAATACATTTGATGCTAGTTAATACTTCCACCAGTACCCTTGATGTACAAACTTGTACATAACGTGACATGTTCCATTTAAATGACACGTTTGTCATAACTGGATCGTCCAAGATAATTCAACTATGAGGTGATAAACTAAGTTCTCATACAATTGACATAAATACACAGGTAGTAGTGTTCCCTTGCAGGGAAATATCCGCACATCCACTAAGCACAAAGTAATCTAACACTGATTAAGCGTGAAAACAATTTATAAAAAGTATTCTACTACATTTCTGTAAGCGGGTGCTAAGTCAGCCCCAAACACCTACTAGCTTTGCTTAGACTTTTTCAAGGCTGGAATATCAAACATATTACAATAAATATACTATATACAATAACATACAATTAAATATTTCTGTTTCTGGTCAATACTGATCTTCTCCGCTCTGAGTTTAGGGTTATATACACCCAAAGGTTTGACAAACCGAATCAGTACTAGATAAGGATAAATGGTGTGCTCTAAGAGCCTCAGTTTTTGTGTTTAAGTTCTCATACAAGTTAGGGATGCACTCACAAATATCACGTTCTTAAAAATATCATTTCGAAAGACTCAATGGCCCCCACATAGCAGGCCTTGAGAAATCTACTCCCCTGCTCGATATGGCGAGTCAGATTTTATCAGGCTGAGCTACTTTAATGGTCTATTGGCCCATTCAGGTGATGTGACAAAAAACATGTGTTCTGTTTACCCAGAGAACAAATGAGTATTAAGATGCCTTAAAATCTTGTTTAAATTGTCACATTTACCTTGCGTTTAAAAACAGATCAAATGTCAGCGTATGTCCTCTTACAATTTGCTGCTTATGTTATCCTGGAGGTTGGTGTTTACTTCTCTTTCTCACACTGCAAAGTTAGTGGATTTTTCAAAGCGAACTGTCTGAAAACAGTGCTATACAAGTGTGAAATGAAAGGCTGCTTGATGGCAGTTTTTTTTCTAACATTTAAATAGCTTTTAAATGAACTGTACACATTTCAACATAGTTAATCAGTTGCTAAAGCACGTTTTTTTGTAATTCTGTGTGATAGAAACAAAGATCTTTATAGGATCAATACTAATCATAACACTTTACTTGGTGATGTGCAAATGATAAATATTTATGCTGCAATCCAATTCCCATATATTGTTTATACACTATGTAGGTTTATCAGAAGAACTGCAGGTTAGTTGGACAGTGTGTGGCACTTTAAATGAAAAATATGTTGCCTGTAATTGGCAGTGTGTTATCACATCAAGCTTTAGTAATATATTTGAGAGTGATGGTTTTTAAACATGAATGAACTGAGAAACAGGACAATGCTTTTAGTGAACTAAGACACGGCAGGGTCATGTGTACCCTTTATGTGGGCTAGATTCTTAATATACATGGAGCAAAGTTTGAGTCCATTAAATAAAATTGGCAGTGCAAGAATAACATTAGAGTCAAGATACAACAAGTCTGCATTGGAAAGAGCCTCCAAATGATGGTTTAAGTCCCCTACCAGAACTTGTCCGTTTGAAGTGTATATGGGGCCAACCTTTCTAATAACGATGCGCAGAACTCTTTCTTATTTCCTCCTGGTGGATGATAAACTAAGGCTCCTGCCCATTCAATCGCTTGGGCTCGCTCCACCCTAAAAACCAGCAGCTCTAAATTGGGGGAGGAAACAGTATCCAAGGTCTTAATATGTTAAGGAGGAAGCGTGGCAATAGCTAGACCTCCGCCCCTCTTTCCTGCTCCATCCAGACGAACAACAGAGTATTCTGTGGGAAATGCCATCGCCAATGCCGGTGTGGCATCATTGCCAGGGGATGTGGAATTCCTATAGCCAGACGCCCGAGACATATTGTTTGGGGTCAAGGGCAACAAGTTTTCATGTGTATTTTGTCCTTGGGACAAGTAGGCCCAACCCCCTACAGCACAAACCCTTTGGCTGCCAGTTTACAGTACCACATTATGGATCAGGCAAGGGCAATGTCTGCACTTAAGGTAATATTTGTGTCCATGTGTTAAATGGTGTTCAAGCTTGTATTTATGGTTCATTAATACAAAGCCTTTATTATTAGGGTGAGCACTAAAAGTAAAGGTTGTAAGCTCGGCCTGCACTACTGACCATGGTTCCAGTATAAACACGTTTTCAAAGTTTAGTAATATGAGGCTATGTATAATGCTCCAAGAATGCTCTCTGATTATATGCAAATATTTGCCGAAACTTGAAAGCAAGAGTGATGATTCTTTGCTTTCAAAATAAAACGTTCACAAAAAAATGCAAGTAGGAAAAAAAAAACATTTTGCTAAACTACTGTAAGATTTTAGGTACCATATCTTTGCAGCATCATTTAGTAACATGTTGATGTATGCTTGTATTTCCCAATATTCATAATGGAAAAGCAGTATAACCAGTTTAAATGAGATTATGGGAAACAAAAATGAACAAGCATTGGCAAAGCCAGTAGGTCTGAAATTGGTAGTCAGCATTTTGGTTTTGTCAATGCGTGACTTGTTTAGGCATAGTTTTTGTAAAATCTCATCGGTGTGGAAGCTGCTGGGTCCTCACCTTTCTAACAAGCATTGGCAAAAGCAAAAATTGTTTTTGGTCTCAAAAAGCACACATTGCCACAGCAGTTCAGAGCACTGAATCAAATTACTTTGTGTGCCAATATGCTCCTTGTAAAAGAGCAGAATACTGTCACTTACAGTGAAGCTAGCTGATAGACCGAGAAAGAGAGACAGAATTTTATTAAGCACAAAAGGTCATGGTTAACGCCAGGCCTAATTAGAGGACCGAGAAAGAGAGACAGAATTTTATTAAGCACAAAAGGTCATGGTTAACGCCAGGCCTAATTAGAGGACCGAGAAAGAGAGGCAGAATTTTATTAAGCACAAAAGGTCATGGTTAACGCCAGGCCTAATTAGAGGACCGAGAAAGAGACAGAATTTTATTAAGCACAAAAGGTCATGGTTAACGCCAGGCCTAATTAGAGGCCCAATTATTAAAGAAAGTCTCAAAAGTGCATCCATGGTATATATCCTTGCATTAAGTGCATATATACAGTTTCCGTGAATTCGCAAGAATTTACAGAAGTAGGCCAAGAAATAGTACTCCTAGAAAATATGTGTGAACTGCATTTTAGCATGAGCAAATGTGCATGTGTAGATTTGCTTGTGTAAAAATCTGAAAGTTTTAAGTTCACTTTTCCTCCAACCACTTTTTTGCCCAACCCTGGAAGAAGTTTTACGTCTGCCCCTGTCAGGAGTAAATTTCCAACCTTTTTCAGTACGGGAAAAGATTAGAAAAGAGTTGGTGCAAACCCTTAAAACACGCAAGTTAGTAGGTTTGCACAGACTCAAAAGGGCATTCCAACCCTTGAACTATTGCTTACCACTACCTTCAGCCCCAGTATGTAGACCTGCAGAATCGTACCAACATAAGGGAATTGCTAGTATTCAACCCTGCTATGGTACGAGCCCTGGCATAATTAGAGAGGCTATATCAGAACTCTTATATAATGAGATAGCTGCCGTAATTTGTCGCCGCATTACATGGCACAAAAGGGAGAAGTGGATTTTATTACAGGGCAAGTAGATTTATGAAGCAACCTGCCCCATGGACAAGTAGATATTTTATTAAATTCCACACCCTCGATTGTGCAACCAGGTCTCAGTAAAGAGACACATATCTGGTTTTGCGTCATCTAACAAGTCCCAGATTTTTGCTACCTGCTTCGGCATGGATCTTGCGTGAAGATACAGCCCCTGGAAGGGAACTGCTTGCCCTCCCTTGGTCTGATTCTCTGTCCCAACAGACTGTTCCTTACGTAATCGATTGTTACTGAATAGAAGGTGAATACTGCAGGAAGTTTGCTGTTCAACCATAGACCAACCACAATATGGGCATTTCCCCTGAAAGAGGGCGTTCTCTGCCAGTGGATTGTCTGTACCCCCCGCTCAGGCGGACAAGTATCCAAGCTTCAACAACATCTCTCTAGAGTAACCTAGCTTGGACGGCGGGAATACCTGTAGAACGGGCAGCATCGTCTGGCAGAGTCCAGGCGCAGAAATCACATAAGAACACCCAGTCCAGACGAGTTTCCATTCCGAGGCAAGGACGTTGGGACCAAATACTGAGTGATTTCCGCACCGCTGTGCCATGGAGCAGCATCAAAAAGGTAGGGTGACTGGCCTTAAAATGGCCGCCAATGCGCCTCTAAGGCTCTCACTCAACTTTGAGTACTAGGGCTCGCTGAGCTCCAGGGCCCCCAGCAACATCAACCGAGGCCTCACACTCCCCCCCCCAACTGACCAGAGGTGACCCGGGAAGTCGAAACAACTGCACACAAGTCAAGCAAGAAGCCCAGCTCCACCATTCTAATTTGCCTGACCGCAAGATGGCCGATCCCTAACTTTTGGTGATCCACCTTGTTTCTAAAACCTGGTCGTCTAATCACAAAACGCTGCATGGGACACTATGGTATAGGATCCCCTCTGCGCACAAACGAAATAGACCCTACACAACCAGCGTGCAAGTCCCTCAAGGGTCCCCCTCCTCTTCAGACGAGTCTGCCTGGCCTCAAGATGGCAGATGCCCGGCTCCCATTGACCAGCATCTAGTCAATTAAATAAGATCTACTAACCCAACTGTTAGAATGGGGAACCCCTGGTTGGCACAGGTAGGTACTTGTAACAAACAGTGGTCCCTTCTTCTAGTCAGGGCAAGAGAATTACTCCCTCAGAACAACCCCTGCTCACCCTATAGGTAGTGTGGTGCGAGCAGTCAGGGCTAAACCTCAGGGCGTTACGTCAGTTAAGCATTTATGAGCACACACAGTAAATCACCAGATCCCCCACGAATGGACGCCAGGCGTAAGTTGTATCAAAAATACGTATACTTTATGTAAAAAGTTCTTTGTTATGCAGACTTAGTACAAGACCATAAATAACGTTCGTGAAAGGGGAGCCACAAGATGACAATTCGGCACAGTTCTCTTTTGTTGGTAAGTTCTTTGTTACGGGCGCTCTATAGCGCTCTCTTGGATCTGTGCAGCCACGGTGAAACGCCGTGCGCCCAGGGTACAGTGATACGGTGAAATCAGAACGTTGCGGACCCCGAGTCCTATGGAGTGTTCACTGTACCTTGGTTCGTGCGGCGGGTTGGACGTGTCTTCGGTGGGGGGTGGGGGGGTGCAGCTTCGGCACCTTGAGGGACTCCGGATCTGGAATCAGCAGCCAGCTTTCGGACAGACGCGGCCCAGGGCCTCCAACACGGACGGTGCGGGAGGTCACCTCTGGGGGCGACGCGGTCTGAATCTTGCGGGGAGGCGAAGCGGGGCGGCCGGATACGTTACGACGTACGGGGGCCGTCCGGGGCTTTGAACTCGCGGTCCGAGCAGAAATCCGGCAGGAGGGCGAGAGGGCACCAAGCCCACTCCAGCAGCAGGCGGGTGACAGGGAAGCGGGGCGGCCAGACCCGAGGGGTCAAGAGCGACTCAGGTAGAGCGGGGCTCTCGGCGAATGGAGGCGGCCAGGCTTCTGGGTATCACGGCCCTTGGAGGGGGGACAGGTGCACAGAGCACTCCGGCGGGAGAAAGCACACGGCTCGATTCACAGACAAGCGGAGGCACGGTGAACCCACTGGTCCTGGGGTTCAGATCAGGGGGCAAGCTCAATCAAGCCCTTGGAGATGGCTGTGAGCACAAGTTTTTGGGGTCAAACAAATAAAGCAAGTCTTATGCAGGTTTCTTCTCTCCTTTGGCAGCGAGGCAACCACTGCAGGCAAGTCCTCCAGACTTTAGGAACAGCGTTTCCTCCTTCAGCTTCAGGTTCCTCCTCCTCAGGCAGAGCGTTCTTCTTTGTCACGAGCAGGATCTGATTTCTTAGGAGCAGGGCTCCTTCTTTTAAAGCGCAAATCCTTTGTTCTTTGTCGCCAGGGGGCCTGGGCCTGGCTCAGTCCAGTTTTGGAGCACTTTGTTGTGGTGACTCTGCTCTTTCTTTTCAGCAGCAGGGCAGCAACATCAGCCGCTCCACAGGGGGCGGGGGCGGCTTTGTGGTGGCAGAGCACAGGTCTATTCAAGAGTCAAGGTGTACTCCTCCCACCCATCCTGGTGTAATCTTTCTACCCACCACCTGGCAGCCAACCTGTCTCCTGGATTCCCCAGCCCTGCTCCTCTTGTTACTAGGCAGAACACACACACAGTGCAGAGGCGGTCTGGATGGCCAGATCAGTAAATACTAACTTTCTAAAAAGTAGTATTTACAAACACAGGATATTAAAATAAACTTTACTAAAAGAAGTATATTATTCTGAGTTCAGGCATACTAAACATGACTTTCTACCATGCTCTATGAGTCCACTGGGATCAAAGCGTGTAGCAATCCCAGCAGCCTATTCTTGCCTATGGAGAGCAGGTAGCCTTCACTAGTGAAAAACGAAAAGGGCTGTAATTCACTAGTAAGACATGCCACACACATCAGGGCATGTCCTACCTTATGCCTACAATGCACCCTGCCCTTGGGCCTACCAGAGGGGTGGCTAACATGCAGTTAAGGGAAGGTTTAGGGACTGGCAAGTGGGTGCACGTGCGCAGCCAGCGCGACAGTACCTGACTGCACGCAGGTTCTGCAGTGGCAGACCTTAGACACATTTTACCAGGCTGCTTCTGTGGGTGGCACAACCAGTGCTGCAAGCCCACTAGCAGCATTTGGATATACAAGCCCTTGGCACCCCTGGTGCACTCTACTAGGGACTGATAGTAAACCAAATAAGCCAAACATGGAAGTCAATTCACATAATACACTTTACCATAGGGAGAGCATATGCACCTTAGCACTGGTCAGCATTGGTAAGGTGCCCAGAGTCATAAAACAGCCAACACCAGGTCAGAAAAAATACAGGAGGAAGGCAAAAAAATTTAGGGATGACCCTGCAAAAAGGGCCAGGTCCAACACTAACTAACAGCGACAAGGGTCTACTTATAAGGGGATACATAGGGCCTACTACCCCCAACGAATTAAGATATTGAAAATAGCATGCAGCCCTACACGGAGCCACATTCTCCCATTAGACCTTGCCTGGACTTAAGATGGCCAACCCTAAATCAAGACATGATCTCCAAAACAACCATCCGATGTAAGGGACACCAAGCAAAAGGATTTTTTCTTCCATAAGTTTCGAAGTAGCACGTTGCTATGCTGCTTCTCAAGCTCTAGCTAGCAATTCACCCCACCCGTTCCAAGATGGCCTACCTCATTAGCACAGTGCTCACCTCCCTAATAAGAGACTGAGCTACACCTCGACTCTCCCGCTCTAAGGTGACCCTCAATGAGAAAACATTCACATAATGAGAGTTCCAGGGTGACCTGATTTCTTAATGACAAAGACCAGGTCCCCTAAAGAAAATAATAAAAAGACCACAACTTAGTCACATTAACCTAACCACCTGCTCACTGACACCGATACTTCTTTTGGCGCCAATCTTCAACTCACGCACTGCTGACCTGTCCCATCTCACCAACTTCCCTCCAGTTGCACAGTACCCCTCCCTGTTGAAATGGCTCTAGACACGCCAACTCCACCCAATCGTAAACTACCAACCCACCTGAAACCTCAGAGCGCGAACGCATACACTATCAACTACCCCCCAACCTTTCTCCTAAAGCGAGACGAAATTTCAAGCAGAAACTGATCAGACAGCACAGAGAAACCCTATTTACGGACATATACCACTGCTCCTCCAAAGGTCTGATTAAAGATGGACTTAGTCTTTCACACAGAGACCAGAAAACTGGATCACCACGCTCAGATCACAACTCCATCTCCAAAACCTCAACTACCCCACATAGCTGTAAACTAACATCCTCGCTCCCTAATCGTTCGTCAACGAGAGGGATCACGTCCGTAACCATCTACACAAACGGCACTGTCCTTCAGGCAAACAACAAGAACCTTGAGGCTTTCGACTTCCTCTTCCCACACTCCGTTCTGCTCTCCCCCACCTGCCTCGTCCCGCCCCAACCCACCTCCCACCTACAGCCAACTGGCCCCAACAGGAAAAATGATCTCCATCCCGCTCCTCGCCCCCGCCTCCCACGAGTCACCTCTCACTACAGCACCTCCACAAAGCATGCCCTCCAACTCTATAAGGAAAGTTTAAATCCAATTCAAATTGGAACCATCCACCTCAACCCCACGACCACGCTCTGCCGACATTTAATCACACTAGCTCACACCCAGATTTCAGAAATCCAAATTCATTTCATGACCCAACCCCCCCGCACTCCCCCAAGATCCCAAAAGGTGACCACAGGTCCCGCACACGGAGCAATAGACAACATTTCATAAATTCTACCTGTACCACACAGGGCGACTCCATCCAAGATGCCTCCACCCTTACTCATGACTCCATGGCGCAGCATCTCGCTTCACTAGAAAGCCAGATAGATTTGATTGCCTGGGGCTTGACCGAAATCCTCCAACCTAGATAAGTTCCGCAGGCCCCAACATTCCCCGCCCTGGATCCCATCCCCCTCCAACACCAATCACCATAAGTGCCCTACCGGCCCATAGCATCCCCCGTGACCCGGCCACAGACTCAAGAACGGATGTGGAAGCCCGGCCTCTAAATTCCCAAAGAAACACAGTCCTCCCCACTAGGGCCCAGAGATGTTCAAATTCCGATATCGAGCCTCTGACCTCAAGACCCACTAGGTCCGTAGCAGCAATGTCTGACAAAGAAGTGGCCGATCTAGCCTCTTCATATGACGCACCTCCCATTGATTCCACAAGAACCAAGTGATCACTGGCTTCCGAAAAGACCTTCCTTGCACAAAACCCCTAGCCCGCCCTTCCTCACCTCCCTACCTAGGGTGACCAAGGAAATAAAGACCCCAAGCACCAAAGAGCTTTCCACCAACTGCTTGCTCATCAACTGCAGGTCGGCGTCTATGCATGCAACTGAATTAGCAGAAGCCAGACTCTCGCAAAACATTGACACAGCGTTCATCACGGAGACCTGGCTCAACAAGCTCTCCTCACCATGCCTAGACATGCTTGTGCCCCCAGACTTTTCCATTATTAACAAAGACAGGAAAGACCAACGTGGGGGAGGGGTAGCTATCATTCATAAAGACAACATTGCCATCACAGAAATAGAATCATGCAAATACAACACTTTTGAATGCCTTACAGCCAACATGAAGACCAAAGATAATGGAACTTTGCTCTGCTACCTTCTTTATCATCCACCAGGCAACACCTCCGCATTTGGGGAACATTTATCTGACCTGATCGCTCACTGAGCAGTCGGAGATGCCAACAACCTAATTCTTGGCGACCTTAACCTACGGTGGAATGAAACTAACAACCTGCTAATCCAAACGCTATCCAATCTCCTCTGTGACAACAATTTAACCCAACATTGCATGGAGGAGACTCACTACAAAGAAGCGATCCTGGATGCCATCATCGCTCAACGAGACGAAATTACAATCAGCCACATACTCCCGATGGACTGGTCAGACCACCACATGATCCTATTTCATATCAACCAACAAACTATCTCAAACACCTATGCAAATCCCCCCTAAATGGGCCAGAAACCTCTCTCAGGTTCCCATGGTAGTCCTTGAAGAAAGGATAAGCTTGCTTCTTCCCAGCTCCAACGACCACCTCTCCATAACCGAACTCACCGAGCATTACAACGCAAAGCTAGTGGCTATGCTTGGCCAGCTAGCGCCACTAAAGCTGAAAAAAAGCAGAGCCATTCCGTTCAGGTCATGGTTCAACTCAGACCTCAATACTGAAAGGAGAAAACTAAGAGCCAAAGAAAGAAGTTGGAGGAATAATCCTACCTCTATCCTCCACGAACAACTCAAAACAGCTTGCAGGAAGTACAACAATCACATTAAAAACAGGAAATTCTCTTTCTTCTGCTCTGCGCTGGACAGCGCAAAATAACTGACCGAAAGAGCTCTATAGCATCATCAGGCAACAAACCTCTAAGCCCGTAACCTCCTCTATACAGACATCCAAAGTACTATGCGATAAATTTGCCAACTTCTTCAATGACAAGATTACGAAAATCGAACGCTCACTTGACGTCATCAATACGCGCCCCACTTAGAGCATCACGTCCGGGACGCTAAATATCTCTCCCTGTCCCTTAACCAACTCCTGGCTAAGCTTCCGCCCCATTCAAGAATCTGAGATAATCACGCTGATCGCCACCTCCAAACCCTCAGCTCATGTCCTAGACCCCATTCCACCCCTACTGACCAAAAACCTGAAGAGCTCCCTAGCACCGCTTTGGTGCACGAGCATGAATAGCTCCTTGAAAAATCGAGTCATTCCAGACTGCCTTAAAGTGGTACAAGTCACTCCCTTGCTGAAAAAACCCGGCCTCGACATTACGGAGCTGAATAACTTGAGACCTGTTTCTAACCTCGCCCTTCTGTCCAAAATCCTAGAAAGATGCGTACGCCAACAACTAACCCAAAACCTGGACAACATCAACCTCCTGGGCTCCCATCAATCTGGCTTCAGAAAAGGCTGTAGCACAGAAACCGCGATCCTCAACATCATTGATGATATCCATAAATCACTAGACTCTGACCAATGCTGCCTCCTCATTCTCCTCGACCTCTCAGCAGCATTCGATATGGTACATCACAATCCTCTCCTCAGGGCGCTCCAAGAAAGAGCCGGTCTTGGCAAAATGGTCCTACAATGGTTCTCCCTCCTTCCCGCACAACCGCACTCAAAAAATAAAAATCTAAAACTTTGCTTCTGACCTCCATCCAGTCAACAAGGGAGTCCCTCAAGGCTCAGTGCTATCCCCGCAACTCTTTAACATCTACATGGAACCGCTCACCAAACTACTCAAAACAGCCAACATACGTTTCCATCTCTATGCTGACGACACTCAGTTATATCTGGAAACCACCTCCGTCAGAGACATTCAAAGGCTCAATGACGTACTGAGAGATGTTCAACACTGGCTGTCTTGCAACCACCTTAAACTAAACCCGGACAAGATTGAGACACTCAAATCGAATAAGGAAGAAAACAACCAAATTACCGAATGGCTGAAGGCCGTCTATGCGCTCAATGGGAATCTCACCCTTGCAGATTGTCAAATCATTAGGCATCACTCTAGGCCCGAAACTGAACATGACCAGACACATCAAGAATTCGACCAAGAGCGCTTTCCTTAATCTCAAACTACTGAACAAGATGAAACCTTTCATTCCGCCCAGTGATCTCAAACAGGCCACCCAAACCCTGGTACTGTCAAGACTGGACTATGGAAATGCAGTCCTCTCAGGAATACCAAAATCACATCTGGTCAGGAACCTCAGAAGCTCCAACTCCCTCCTACTCATCCCACCAATAACTTGAAAACAAAAAACTGTGGATCGATCCTTCGCCAGAAGTGCTCATAAAATCTGGAACTCTATCCCCCCACACATCAGAACCATTCTCTCTTTTGTAAAATTCAAAAGCCAACTCAAAATCCTTTTCCTCAACCGCTTCCTAGGGAATCGATAGGATCATTCGGAGTAGGGAAGCAGACAACTCGCACCGCTGCCACTCTAAGACTAAGAAGGACTCCGAAGTTAAAGACTGTCCTTCACCGTCAACGCGTCGCTCTTTTGTTTTGTGAATCTCTGCAATGTATCTACTATAAAGCGCTCCGATACCCTAGGGTCAGGCTAGCGCTATTTAAAACTTCTTATATAAAGAAAAATAAATAATTAAAAACGCTCGATTATAACAGCAGATAGTAAAAGATTTCTGCAAATTGAGTGCCTGCTTCTCTCCTGCACGGCTGTGAACAGTCATTTTATGCTGCAAGAGGGCCAACCACTAGAGCGCTAACCGCTGCACATGGCGCCCAGCACGCTTAGAGAAAACTAATAGGCAGCTTCTCTCCACTCAATCAACAGACATGATTGCAGTGGACCGGAGAGTTGCAGAAAGGCTAAGTGGAAGACAACCCCTTACAGCCTCCCAGAATGTACAATTCATAACAATTAAAAACAGAGATTAAAAAACGCTCGATTGTAACAGCAGATAGTAAAAGATTTCTGCAAATCGAGTGCCTTCTTCTCTCCTGCGCGGCTGCGAACGCGGTCGTTTTATGCCCCAAGAGGGCCAATCACTAGAGCGCTAACCGCTGCACATGGTGCCCCGCACGCTTAGAAAAAACTGATACGCAGCCTCTCTCCACTCAATGGAAGTGATGCACTGCATAGGGTGTGGCTATGTGTATGCGGATGACTGAATGAATGTAGGACCAAAGGAGAATTAGAAGAAAGCTTCAGTGGAAAATATAGTAGAAGGGTGGATGAACAGATAGGAATGGTAGAGGGATGCATTGTATAGAAAACCTAAATCAGCTAACATTACACTGATCTGCAAACAAACCAGTGGTATTTTAAGAGCAAAAATTACAAATCTGTTGTAGCATCGGGTTCGCAGAGCACTGCTGACTTCCTAAACTTTGCTATGCTATCCATGCCTAATTCCTAGTCTGAGCTGTGCCCTGTAAACAAGCCAGTCTCCACTACAGAAGACCGACATCATGCCAGTTCCACAGCTAAAACAGAGAATGAAAGTCTATTGACTTTCTTGTTTCTACCATGACAGTGAGATTACGCGTAATCTAAGGGGTGTCAAAAGAAAGAAAGCAAAAAGGCTGATGACTTATTTCTGACTTGCTTCATTTTAGCCACCTATTACCCTATTTTAGGGATCAACTGTGTCCGCCACCTTTGAAGTAATAAGGATTGGGCCATTGCCACATATAGTAATTTTACCAATTTGGGAGGTAATGGAGTAGCAGGATCATACCCCAAAAACAATCTACCAAATACTGGGAGCTAACTTTGTCTGCCAGACCTTCTCCAAATACCAAAATATTTATATACAAAAGTCTTGAATAGGGACACACAGACCAATTACGTGTGACCAATTTGCGACAGTCCCCCAAATTGCATCGAAAGCGACCACCTGGGGTTAACTTGAGCAAGAAATTGCGGAGCTCTATAGAAAAGCCACTTACTAAAGAACATTCGGATCCTTTCAGAAACCATAAGTTTAGTATATTAATTTCGTACCACATCTTTTTCGTTAATTCTAACCCTTCACACTTTTCCCATTTTTAATTGCTTTTTGGCAAAGATCATTGCCCTTCTTGGAGACAAGCAATCTTTTCCATTCCCCTGGTCGCTTATAATCAGCAGCTACTACTAATTCTGTTCCCACCTTTTGGGTGCCCCAAACCTGCCCAGAGCAGGAAATCACCTTGAACAAGCTCACGAATGTCCGGCAGATGTAGACACCTCTCTCCACTCAAATAGTTTGCTACCTTCTAAAACCCAGCTCTCCCCCATTTTTGTACTACATCAGGGGTCACTTTAGCACCGGAATCCATAACTAATTCTGACAAAGATGTAACAGCATTAATGTGGGGAATAGCATATATCGTAAAGATATCCGGTGACTTTGTTCATTTTAACAAATTCACATACAATGTACTCCTTAAGGATCAGCTGCATAAAATTGTTCTTCAAAAGACTGCCTTCTCAGAGTTTGGCATTGAATCTAATGAATGTGTCCTTGTGTAACATAACTGGTGCTCATGTACAGTGCTCCAATACCTTAGGGTCGAGTTTGCACTATATAAATCTGAAAAAAGAAAAACTAGTAACATTCTTCAACCGGTCTTTAAAAAAATACATTGTTGCGAGCTGACGCTGTTGCGCTCCTCCCTTCCATTGTTGAAGTTTAAAATGTTTCGGCAGCAGGATTTAGGAAAGTGAGATTAAGCTGTGCGTTGCACATGCTCATTACACTCCTACATCGAAGGACAGAAATATGGGCATCACCAAAACACGGAACCTCTGCTACTGCAGAATGTGGTAAAAGGTGGTCAGGCAAGTTGCAGCGCAACAGCATGGAAGCTTCATGAAATTGCATCGAACTCTTTAAAATAATCATAGATTATGCACCCTCAGATGATATGTGGATGATGTGTGCTGCTGTATACATAGATGAAGTATTGGTGATGCATTGCCAAATCGGTAAAAATCATTGGCAAAGCTAATAGATCCCAAAGGCAAGACCTATTGGCTTTCCGGTGCTTGTAAACCTTGGTAACACTCTCTAGGCATTGGCTGCACCTCATCACTGCCAGTTCAACACCCAAACTTAGTAAAAAGCAACAGAAAGGGGACCCGTTCAGCTTGGCAAATGGTCTTCCACTACGCGGGAACGCAGGTTGCTGCAATTTTAGTAACTTTTGAACAACATCTTGTGATTCTAGGCAAATTACTTAATCCTCGTGCCTAACAACTGAATGTGTCCATCTGTAACGAATCTGGAGCTCATCTAAAGCACTCTGATATCCTCGGGTCTAGATCACGCTATTTAAATCGTTTTTAAAAATAAGCTAGAAACATTTTTTTCTGTTAAAGTCTGCAGATTATGCGGCATATGACTGATTATGTGGCAAATATATAATTGTGCAAAACGGCCGCAGCATCACATAATTCCAGTGGGCTATTGTTCATTCAAACCGCCAGAAAAGCTTAAAAGGATGATTGGTGTTAATTATAGTTGATATCTGCATCGACACATTTTTAAATATAGGACAGTAAGGTGGAGCGATAATGATAAGGGGTTTGTGAGGGGTCGCATATTTTGCAACGCGATTTTAATATAATTTCCAACTTTGAGTGCGGGATTCCTTCTATGGAACTTTGAGGGGCCATAGCGATCACCTATCTGTGTACCTCTGGCGGGTGGTTTACAAATAAACTTAGAAGCGTAGGAGGAGTATAGCGAAAAGTGATGTCCCATCACCTCCGTGGGAGAGATCGACACCGGATGCTTACAGAGCCCTCTTATTTTGGGGGAGATTTATCTTGATTGGGGTTTAAAAGGCAGGTGTGCACAATTGGACACTTTGATGCGGCAAGACATTTGCCGGAAGACGTAATGCTCAGTCCGAGACAGGTTTAGCAGCGGATGAATATTACCGTTCTCGGACATTCTTATACAGATAACCCGGAACTGTAGCCCGAATGCGCAGAGCCCCAGTCACACTTACCATGTACCAAGTGCCAAGAATGATGGAGCCCGTGCGCACATGACAGCACCCGCAACAGCGGGTACTGTAGAGCCGATCACGACTCCGCTTCAGAGTCATGGCGAAGCGTTAGCCCAACAACACGGAATAGAAAGCGTCCCTCTCTACTGCTTCCTCTCAGCCTTTACCCGTCGCTGTCCTCTAAACGCGCACGTCAACACGCACGCTGCCGAAAAAAACTGATATACGTTCTGGCCAATCAAACGCTAGTATAAGGGCACTCGCGACTACGCAAGAGGGCGGTACTTCCTCTTGGCCAATTCCGGGACACGCTCTGAGCGTGTGATTAGGTCTTCTATTTTCGTACCGAGAACGCCAGTCTAGCGCTACCGGGATGTCATTAGAACGTCATTTGTTAGAATGGACCTTCGATAGTGTGATGCACCATGCACTTCCACATACGTCACTGCAGAGACACAGCATCTGCTGATTGCGGGTATGCTTCAGAACAGCAGGCCTGGCTCTAGGATGTTTTCTTTGGGAGGGCCCTAAAGGAGCATGGTTGGGCCATAAAGATGAATGGGCACGGGCCAAAAAACAACAAAGTGTTAAATCGATCTGATGTTTTAAGTATTGGCACCTGTCCGCTTTTGACACTCCAGGTGCTACGTACGTTTTTTTATTTTTATTTACTTTATTTTTCCTGGTCAGCAGAGGAAACAAACCCACACAATAAGGGTACATAGAGTCACATAGATTAGCCTCCTGAGAGATATGAAAACCGTATAGAGACATCACGGCCCATCCATCACGTATAGGAAGAATACATACTTTGTCCCATTGCACCGCATTTACCCCACCACCGCTTCAACGTTAAAACAAATTTGACATTTATCATGCACAGGTTACAGGAGACACATTAGGGACTCTACAGCATCTTCTGGTGTGGAACTGAGGTATTGGACAAAAGGTTCCCAGAAGTGCCTAGGTCTGGAGGCCTGTGGTATCTATTCTGCTTATGTCTCCAGCGTCTCCTTACAGTATGTCATGTCCGTGACCCAGTCTTTAAAGCGTGGTGAGCGCTTATCACCCCATATCATTGCTACTCTGCGCTTGGCCAGCAGCAGAGCCACTGCTAACAGCTTTCGTCTCTTGGTCGGTCTCAACCTGTGAGTTCGCAAAAAACATATTAGTGGGGCATTTAGGATGAGTTCAGACAACATGGTCGCAAGGGCGTCAGTAACGTCTTGCCAGTAGGCTTGGAGCGGGGGGCAGGACCATGCCATGTGCAGAAAGTCTGCGTTAGCAGCGCCGCATCTTTGGCAATCATCATCTGCACGAAGACCGTATTTGTATAGTTTTGCAGGAGTATAGTATATTTGGTGCAAACATTTAAAATGAATGATGCAGAGGTTACAGTTGGAGGTCAGTAGATGCAGTTGAGTGCAGCTATACTCCCAATCTCTTTAATCTATAGTGACACTGATACAGCGCAGAATGTCAAATTCCTCCTTCGGCACAGACCACCTACCTCGACATCCAATTCATTCACATACATTCATTGGTGGGGCCCATAACACCAATATACTTACACTCGGTTGACCTGTTTTCTGAGGGAAAATACGTTTCACAACGCTGACATGAGAGGAATACCTTCGCCCTACCCTAAATACACTGACATTAAACCCAAGATATCCCTCCCATAAGGTGATGAATCATTTAGTTGTTTTACTTGGTTTTAATGAATAATGCTCGTCTATCTATACATTACTTCCTTACCACATTTCTTTTATTCAAATAACCGACACAACACATTTGTTAATTAATCAAATTCTCTTTATCTAAATTATTTTGCAAGGAAATTTAGTAATCATCAGCATTCCAGAGCATTATATTTACCTATTCTTGCTAAAGTCGTCCTCTAATTCAATCAGTCAAAGAAGAATTTATTCAAAGTTTAGGCCGCAATTCAGTCTCTCATAGATTCAGAATAACAGCTGTCCAGCAGTGTCACCGTCCTCTCCGTCAGCATAACGTCAGGAAATCGAGTTCGTCAAAGAAGAGTGAGCCAGTCGTAGCGTTACTACCCTAATTCCCTACCTACTTTTATGATGAAAATACTAACAAATATGTATCAAGATTGGATTTAGAGAGTTCCGATTGGTCAATTTCGACTGGCGATGAGCGGTTCTCAGGGTGTCGTAGCTGAAGTAATCGAACTTGCTTGTTCCGGCTTTTACATTGGGCAGTGTCTCTTAGTCTTGGTTGAGTTCCCGGAATGACCTTGGAGGGTACATGTTCACCCGGGGTCAGGTCCAGGCCACTGTTGCTGGCGGTGACGCATGCGCACTTCACCCAGAACCTCGTGTTGTCAAGGCAGTGACGTTTACCATCCTATTCAGCCATCTTGTATAGGCCGAAATGGTCAACTTAAGCAAAAGAAACACAAAAACGTAATTAAAAGATGGAAATGACTAATAAAATGATATTCTCTTACTAATACCCATATGTGTGTGTATTTATCTAGCAGAAGCAACACTCAGAGCGGTTTATACTCACTGAATAAAGCACAAATCACAAATACATGACTTAAAGCAACATATAACATATAATATTCTAATTTTCTACTATTAATATGCGTACACAAGTTAATTCACAATTAATATAGCCATGCAAAGTGCAATTCCCACGTATATTTCTCTTGTGAATATAGTTGGTGAGTTAATCACTTCAAACAGATTAATAATATTACAATTAATTGATTATTCGGATTAATATAAACATGTAGAATGGGGGTATACAAAATGTTGTACTACCCACTCCAGCAATCCCCCCTTTGGTGATTATATCACCACACTAACATAACATTTTGTAATCTTTTACAGAAATTTCGAATTGATTTCTTGTTTCATTCATATTTCAGTTTCCCCTGTTTCTTCTCTTTTTGCTGTTTTATACATGCTATCTTTTAACTCTTCTAGTTCTATTTCTTCAAATTCTCTCTTGTTTCTTATCCCTTCTCCTTAAGTTTTCTCTTTTTATTCTTTCTTGGTTTTTATTCTTTCTACAACAAATACAGCCTAGTCTTATTATTAATACTAAGAAAATCACACAAGTTAATGGAAATAATATCTTGCCTATAAATGTACTACCTAGTTTTACTACTAAGACTTTGATAGCTGTTATTTTCTTACTGATCTTCTCCCAAACACCTTCAACCTCCAGTGGTACAATTTCGTCATGCAATTCTGTTACATTCTTAATATAAATTTTCAAATCTCTACTTTCGTCAGGAATGTAAATACAACAATGTTGAACTTTCAGCATTCCACAGACTCCACCCTCTTTTGCCAATAAAATATCAAGTAAACAAGGAACAAGGGAACCCTACTCACATAGAGCCTGGGTATTAATTATTAGAAAGAAACAATGGCTCGTGTGGATTAATAACCAAATATATAATATACAAAGCCAAATGGCAATAACAAAAAGGGTTAAACGTGACGTCAGGAAGAAAAGTTGGCCATACACATTAGAAACTTGTTAAAAAACATTGTTCTTTATATGTACAATGAAAAAGTTTTTGGAAACAATTTCACAATATACATTCCAAACAAAATGACAATTTGTTGACAATTTTTTTAAACAATTCTGAAAAGTGTCCCAGTGAAAAAAAGTGAATAAACCTAAACTAAGCAAATAACAACAAAGTGCAACATAAAAGGTTTCAATTATTCATTATATAGGCGATCAAAGAGAATAGTGGAGTGTGATTCATCAACACTTATTCATCATAAGTGTCGAATAACGATTCGCCTCTTAAATCTCGTCAACGGCATTTCGACCCTATTTGAAATACAGGGTCTCTTCAGGACAATTTAATATAGGGACACCTAGAAATTAAATAAAAAATATCGTCAGTGTGCGATGTTAATTAGAGAAGGAGATAATAAATCATTGTTGTTAGGCCTTTATACCTGAACGGCAATGATGTTAGCCGACGCGTAAAAATAGTGTCACCGTGCTAGGAGTGAAACAAAATAACTCACAAAGTACCCAGCCGGGTGCTGTAAATATAGAATTTGGAGAGATTAGTGATCGCGGTAAAGCATGGGAGTGCACGATATTTCTGGTACACATAGTTGTCACTTACCCCTGTGAGGGTCAAATCGGGAGGACACAATTGCGCAATCGATAATTGTCTCAAGCTTTTCACCGAATGGATAATTCTTAGAGCATAGAATTAATATAGTAGCAGAGAGGCTAAAGGATATAGCCACCATAAATGAACCGCGTCCAGGATATCGCTGGTCAAGGGTTACAATGCACTGTAATCAAATTAAAAGAAAACGAAACCTCAGGATAAGATTTACCTTTTATCCATCCCAATCGGTTCACAGGGTTAAGGGAAAGCATTCCTACCTCTCACACAGACGTTTAGAATGTATCCATAATCCGTCTAGCGCTACACCGGAAAGACGACATTCAATCCGTATGGTACAATCACAGTGAGTGGTGAATGAAGGTCAGACTTTAAATGTGGTTGGATAAAAACAAACCAATCAAAACGCCCCTTTCACGGTAAAGAGACCGAACGAGTGTTTATGTTGCTAAGCAACTAAGCGCTTCTCGTTTAAGTGCACGCAAGGAAATGTGCGGACAAGTGGTAGTTGATAAAGTTACACTACCTTCATGATGGAGTTTACGCAATGTTTACTTTTTTTACTATACGGCGACACTATAGTATTATTTAGGCAGGCACATAGTCGGCTTTATAAAATAAAGAATTGAAGCACGCAACCAACAAAACTTAAAGTCAGTTCCCAATAGTATGTTAAACACATTATATCCAAAGAAGTATCGTACAATCCTAAAAATGCACAACATTACGTCAAAACCTTTTGGAAAATAACCACTTCTTAATTAAAAACGTTAAAGTGTATCGGTATACCTCCTAGTGCTACAACGGAAAATGTAGTTCAATCCATGTAGTGCAAATGCACTAAATAGTGAATGAAGCCCCTTTCATGTTGAATAGACCGAACAAACGTTTACTCTGTGTGATACAGTCACAATGACTGGTAAATAAAGCCCTTTTCACTGTAAATAAACCGAATGAGCATTTGTATTACTAGGCAGCTTACCACTTCTCATTTAGGTGCAACCTAAAAAAATGTGCGAGCAAATAGTTGCCAATAAAGTTACAATGGCTACGTGATTAGGTTTCCACAATGTTTGCTTTTCTATTATGCGGCGACACTGTGATATTATTCAGGCAGGCCCAGAATCTGCTTTTATGAAACAAGAAATTAGAACATGCAGTAAGCAAAACTTAAAGACAGTTCCCCATTGTTTGTTAAACATGTTATGTATAAGGCAATTTCATACATTCCTTCAAATCCAAATCATTTAGTCAAAACCTTTGAGGAATGACCACCTATTAGTTAAACACCTAGTCATTCCATTTCTTAAGTAAATACATATCAGTGTAAACTAAACACCTATAACATTGTTACACCCGAATCAACATTTTGTTTCAATCTTAATTGATGTATAGATACAAATGTACCGTCTTTTATCGGCACTGGTGGTTTAGACCACAATTTCTGTTTACACATTATATCTTGCTAGATATTGATGAATAAATCAGAGTATTATCGAACGCACTAACTCAATTGTACAAGGGTTGAATTCAGCAGAGGAAGGGCGTGGGTTTGTCACCACCCTTGCCTGAATGAGTTTTTCATTTGCTATGGTCTTATATATTCTGTCCTGTTTAGCCTTATGTATTCTCGCTGAGGTCGTCTTGCCCATATAATACTCTGATTTATTCATCAATATCTGGCAAGATATAATGTGTAAACAGAAATTGTGGTCTAAACCACCAGTGCCGATAAAAGACGGTACATTTGTATCTATACATCAATTAAGATTGTAAACAAAATGTTGATTCGGGTGTAACAATGTTATAGGCGTTTAGTTTACACTGATATGTATTTACTTAAGAAATGGAATGACTAGGTGTTTAACTAATAGGTGGTCAGTCCTCAAAGGTTTTGACTAAATGATTTGGATTTGAAGGAATGTATGAAATTGCTTTATACATAACATGTTTAACAAACAATGGGGAACTGTCTTTATGTTTTGCTTACTGCATGGTCTAATTTCTTGTTTCATAAAAGCAGATTCTGGGCCTGCCTGAATAATATCACAGTGTCGCCGCATAATAGAAAAGCAAACATTGTGGAAACCTAATCACGTAGCCATTGTAACTTTATTTGCAACTATTTGCTCGCACATTTTTTTAGGTTGCACCTAAATGAGAAGTGGTAAGCTGCTTAGTAATACAAATGCTCGTTCGGTTTATTTACCGGGAAAAGGGGCTTTATTTACCAGTCATTGTGACTGTGTCACACAGAGTAAACGTTTGTTCGGTCTATTCTACATGAAAGGGGCTTCATTCACTATTTAGTGTGTTTGCACTACATGGATTAACCAGCGTTTTTCCGTTGTAGCACTAGGAGGTATACCGATACACTTTAACGTTTTTAATTAAGAAGTGGTTATTTTCCAAAAGGTTTTGACGTAATGTTGTGCATTTTTAGGATTGTACGATACTTCTTTGGATATAATGTGTTTAACATACTATTGGGAACTGACTTTAAGTTTTGTTGGTTGCGTGCTTCAATTCTTTATTTTATAAAGCCGACTATGTGCCTGCCTAAATAATACTATAGTGTCGCCGTATAGTAAAAAAAGTAAACATTGCGTAAACTCCATCATGAAGGTAGTGTAACTTTATCAACTACCACTTGTCCGCACATTTCCTTGCGTGCACTTAAACGAGAAGCGCTTAGTTGCTTAGCAACATAAACACTCGTTCGGTCTCTTTACCGTGAAAGGGGCGTTTTGATTGGTTTGTTTTTATCCAACCACATTTAAAGTCTGACCTTCATTCACCACTCACTGTGATTGTACCATACGGATTGAATGTCGTCTTTCCGGTGTAGCGCTAGACGGATTATGGATACATTCAAAACGTCTGTGTGAGAGGTAGGAATGCTTTCCCTTAACCCTGTGAACCGATTGGGATGGATAAAAGGTAAATCTTATCCTGAGGTTTCGTTTTCTTTTAATTTGATTACAGTGCATTGTAACCCTCGACCAGCGATATCCAGGATGTGGTTCATTTATGGTGGCTATATCCTTTAGCCTCTCTGCTACTATATTAATTCTATGCTGTAAGAATTATCCATTCGGTGAAAAGCTTGAGACAATTATCGATTGCGCAATTGTGTCCTCCCGATTTGACCCTCACAGGGGTAAGTGACAACTATGTGTACCAGCAATATCGTGCACTCCCATGCTTTACCGCGATCACTAATCTCTCCAAATTCTATATTTACAGCACCTGTCTGGGTAATTTGTGAGTTATTTTGTTTCACTCCTAGCACGGTGACACTATTTTTACGCGTCGTCTAACATCATTGCTGTTCAGGTATAAAGGCCTAGCAACAATGATTTATTATCTCCTTCTCTAATTAACATCGCACACTGACGATATTTTTTATTTAATTTCTAGGTGTCCCTATATTAAATTGTCCTGAAGAGACCCTGTATTTCAAATAGGGTCAAAACGCCGTTGACGAGATTTAAGAGGCGAATCGTTATTCGACACTTATGATGAATCACACTCCACTATTCTCTTTGATCGCCTATATAATGAATAATTGAAACCTTTTATGTTGCACTTTGTTGTTATTTGCTTAGTTTAGGTTTATTCACTTTTTTTCACTGGGACATTTTTCAGAATTGTTTAAAAAAATTGTCAAAAAATTGTCATTTTGTTTGGAATGTATATTGTGAAATTGTTTTCAAAATCGTTTTCATTGTAAATATAAAGAACAATGTTTTTTAACAAGTTTCTAATGTGTATGGCCAACTTTTCTTCCTGACGTCACGTTTAACCCTTTTTGTTATTGCCATTTGGCTTTGTATATTATATATTTGGTTATTAATCCACACGAGCCATTGTTTCTTTCTAATAATAAAATATCAAGGGCAAGTCGATTTTGCATTACCATAGCACGCATGGCAACCATTTCAGTATTTACCAATAAGAATCCTCCAGCGGTGCTTGTTGACAAGCGATCCACTACTGTTGAAAGTTTTCTAATTTTGTTCGCATTCAGAGATATTCCCACTGCGGGTATCAGTGCTCCAAAAATGTCACCTACAATTTCAGCCCAAGATTCTCTTTTTCTTCGCGCTAAATGATTACCTAAGCTATGTACACCATCTTCTCCTCTATCCATGTGAAAAATCTTTGGAAAAACCAGGCCAACATAACATGTGCCATACCAATGGTCTGGCAAACGATAATATGCCCTGTTCCCACAAATGAAATACAGTCCTGAAAAGACTGGATCTCTTCCACCTTTAAATCCACATCCTCCCATGATCCGGTATGTATCATGGCACTCACTATTCCCTAGAAAATAATTGTCATATGCCGTTTGATTCTTTCTTATACACAGTTTCCCTTTCTGAGGCAAATCTAAAGCCATAGTTGGACTCGATTCTCCTCTTAAATGTTTCTCCGCTTCTACATCCCAAACAGTTTTCTCCACTTTCCCTTCTGAAACCTTCCTTTGCATTTTCAATCTCCTTTCTTCAACCATATCCAAAAATGTCTTCTCCTCTTTCTTTAAACTGCAAGTCAAGTTATTTCTAAATATATATTCTAACGTTAATTTATTTGTCTCTAAGAAAAATTCCCCTAATAATTTTGCAGGTTTTACTTTGTTTAGCTTGTTAATTGCTGGTACTTGTGAAAATATAGTATCTACATCTGAGAAATAATACTCTAATTTACCTGTTTGATAAAACAAACTAGCTATTACACTACATGTTATTCCATATGTTACAGGGAGGTGATGATAAGTCACTCCTTCAGATACAGATGCAGGTAATTGCATACAAACGTAGCAATCCCTTACGTCCATAGTTTTTACATATTCATACAACAACTTTGAAAACACATTGTTAGAGAAATCTGTTATTGACCTGTCTTTATGTAAATAGTTTTTATCTACTCTAGTTGGAACTACCTTTTGAACCTTCCCTATTTTAGTTATGTTATCACTATGTCCTTCTAATGTATCAACAGTAACTTTAAATGAAATTATTAGAGCAAGAATACTCCAAAGAAGCATTAATAATCCTGTACAACAACAACACATTTTGCACCATCTTCTAAGAAAAGTACATCTACTTTTACTACTTTCTATGTTTGCCATCTTTCTAAAATGAGCCGTGTCTTTTGACTTAGCCTCTTCTACTTCACAACTATTTTCTAACCCAAGGCTTCTAAGCACCTACGTGATTCTACCAGTTTTTGTCTGTTTCAGTATTTTATTGTCTTTCCATTCGTAATTTCTTATCTCATTCAGTTTGGCATCTCATTATCTTTCACCTTCCCTTCGTTTTGAACATACAGGTTGTCCCGAACATCCGCTTCTTCTCCAATATCGGACAAGATAACTCTCAGGATTTCCGATTCTTCGTCTTCCTCAACCACTTCCGGTACAACTACCTCTGGATTTCCTTGGCTATCCGCCTCTTCCTTCACTTCAGGCAGGGCCACATATGTCCATTCCGGTGATTTATACTTCTGGTTAGGTTTTCTTGTTCTTTTGCTTTCTTTGACTACTGTCTGTTCTTCGTCTTTCGATTTCTCCTCACTCGTTACTTCATTCACCTGTTCAGCTCTTGGCGAATTTACACGTGTCAGCCGATATCTCAGTCTCTTTATTTTGTTTGGCCACACTTCATCTTTGGCCACTCTTTTCAGTTTACTCCCTTTATCATTCTTTTCAGTTCTCCAAGCTCTCTTTCTCAGAATTTCATCCTCGCTTTACTCAGACTCTGCTTCAACTTGCTTTTTACCTTCAACAAGTTCTTTCTCCACCTCTTTTGTTTTCCCTACTTCTGTCCCTCCTCGAATCTCCGTCACGTAATCTTCCTGCTGACTACTTATCCCTGCTTCTAACTTGATGTTGGAGTTCCCTACACCTCCTCGGGGGTCTTCCGCAATAATCTTTCCCTCTCTCTCTGTATCTGGCACCTGTCCATCTAGAGGTGTTGTTTCAGGTGGAATTTCTCTCAATTTTTCTTCCGGCACTTCTCACTCACCGATTTCTTTTATTGTCTCTCCACTGTCCTTTTCTTTGTTCTTCCTTTGTTCTTTCTTGGATGAATGGGCTCTTTGTTCGGTCTCTGAGTCTGAACTGGATTCAGAAATCTGCAATCTTTTCCTCAGGGAGCTGCTTCTGGCGACCAAAGTTAACCTTGGCTCTGTTTCCCCCCTTTCAGAGTGTTCTCCTTCCTTATCCTTTGGCTCTCCGTCATCTGACTCAGTACTGGATTCTGACTCATCAAAATACTCTTTCTCTTTACAATCCACTGGATTTGGAATTCTCAAGGTATGACTTGCATGAATCCAGCTCTTCAATCCAGCACACTTCACAGCTTCGTAGTCAAGATGACTTGCCTTGGTTTTCCCCACCTGGGAACCAAACAGTTTCTTCTTCTGTGTACTTTTATCCTTACCCAGTCCCCTGGGCCCAGATCATGAGCTGGCTTCTTTTCCTGGTGGCATCCGCTCCAACCTGATGAAACACAGAATGAACTGCGTCAGCCAGGCTTTTACAGTATTCCAATACCATGTCATCAGTTATTGTCATCAGCTTGTTGACTGGTATAAATACATGTCTCATTGCGCGTCCCATGAGGATCTCATGTGGACTCAAACCAGTAGTTCTGTCTGGTATTGATCTAATAGTCATGAGGCAAGACATCGGGCCATTTCATACCAGTGGCTAAACATATTTTCCCTATCCTGTTTTTGATAGTACCATTCATTTGTTCTACTACACCAGAAGCCTCTGGTCGGTAGGCACAATGCAGTTTTTGTCGTACATTCAATGCTTCACAAATCAGTTTTATGATCTCATTATGAAAATGTCCTCCTCTGTCTGATTCAATTGTTACTGGGAACCCAAATATAGGTATAAATTCTCTCAACAATAATTTTGCCACTGTCATTCCATCATTTCTTCTTGTTGGGAACGCTTTTACCCATCTAGAGAATAGGCATACCATTACCAAAACATACCTCAATCTGTTACAAGGAGGCATCTCAATGAAATCTACTTGCATTCTGGCAAAAGGCTCTCCCTCTCGGCCTATTGTTCCTAGACTCACCACTGTCTTTCTTCCTGGAATGTATTGCTGACAAATTAGACATCTTTGGCAGATACTTTCTGCCACAAGCCTGAACTTGGCATTATACCAAGTTTGTTTAAAGGACCGAATCATGGCATCTCTCCCTATATGTCCCTGTCCATGATACATCCGTGCCATGGCAGACATCATGCTATCAGGCATTACTGGTCTTCCATCTTGATAGACCCACACATGATCTCTCTCTCTTGGTGCACATCCTGCTTTTACCCACTGTTTTACCTCTTCTTCTCCTGCTTCTTCCTGCAATTGTCTTACCTCCTCCCAGGTTCCCATAGTGTTAGTAAACATTGGGAAACACAAAATCAATTCTTTTTCCTTTGCCCGATTGATTGAATTCTGATTTTGTGCACAATATTGTGCCATGTCATTGGCAAACTTGTTTCCAGTGGCAATGTAATCACCACTGCGTATATGAGCAGCACATTTTACCACAGCTAATTGCCTGGGCAGCTGTATTGCCTCAAGCAACCTTCCAACAACTTCAGCATTCTTAATGGGAGTCCCACTTGAGGTCAGGAAACCTCTTTGCAGGCAAATTTGGCCGAAATCATGGACCACCCCGTAGCCATACTGGCTATCAGTTATCACAGTCACTCTTACACTTTTCCCAATCTTACATGCTCTGGTCAGGGCGATAAGTTCAGCTACTTGGCCGACCTTACTCCTTTCAAATAGGATGCTTCCATCACTGCTGCAACTGTACATACTGCGTATGCTGCACTCAGCACTCCATCATCTGTTCGCAAACAGGATCCATCAACAAACATAACATAATCACTTTCTGGTAAAGGGTCATCTTTTATGTCTGCTTCATCTCTTACCTCCACATGCTCCACATCAGGCAACAATGTTGAAGGATTCACATTCACGCATCTCACAAGACTCACATTTGTTGCGCCCAAAATGACCATTTCATACTTAGTCAGTCGGCTGTGCGTCATATACTGAGTCCTTGTTAAAAAGAATCGCCACATCATGAGGCACAAACACTTTCACAGGATACCCCATCACAATTCCTTCACTCTGTTTCAAACTTCGACATGTAGCAGCTACTGCTTTCAGACACCCAGGAAGGGCTACAGCTACTGGATCTAACATGGATGAAAAATACACAATTGGTTACCTCAGTTTTCCATGCTTCTGTACAAGAACAGAAAGTGCACATCCATTTCTCTCACTGCAATACAACTCAAACTCCTTGTCATAGTCAGGCATACCCAATGCAGGCGCTTCACATAATCCTTCTCTCAATTTCTTGAATGCTACCAACTCCTCTTTGTTTAAATCAATTGGATCTCTCACATCACTTCTTGTCAGCCGTACCAAAGGTTTTACAATCAAGGAAAAATTTCCTATCCATTGACGACAATATCCAACCATTCCCAGAAACATTCTCACTTCTCTTTGGGTCATTGGTGAACTCATTCTTTTTATGATCCTGATTCTGTCTATGGTTATTTTCGTGTGTCCTATGTCAATGCTGTGTCCCAAATATTGGACTTCTCTTTTACAAAATTGTAATTTTGATGGTGACACTTTTAGCCCTCCATCTGCCAAATGATTTTAGCAAAGCTACCGTGTCTACCTCAAAAGCTTCACGAGTTTTCGATGCCACAAGTAGGTCATCGATATATTGGACTAGTACTGAATTTTCAGGCATTTCCAGACTCTCCAAAGACTTCTTGAATAGCTGATTGAATATTGAGGGACTTTCTGTATACCCCTGTGGAATTCGGCACCACGCCAACATACGCTCGCCGAAACGAAATGCAAAAATTTGCTGTCATGGTGGAATGGGATGGAAAAGAAAGCATGGCACAAATCAATCACTGTGTACCATTCTGCATCATGAGGAATCTGATATAAAATCACAGATGGATTCGGTACAATGGGACAACATGGTACAACAATTTTGTTTATCTTTCTCAGATCTTGCACTATTCTGAACTTCCCACTAGGCTTTTTCAGTCCCATTATCGGTGAATTACATGGGCTACTCATTATTTCTCTCAATATTCCTTGCCTTATCATTTTCTCAATCACAGGAGTAACTCCTTCAATTATTTCAGGAGTCAATTTATATTGTGGGACATTTGGATAACTTACTCCTTCTTTTACAGTTATCTTTACTGGATCTATATTCCTCATTAATCCTACATCTTCTCCTGTGAAATCCCAAACTTCTGCTTTTACTGATTGTTTAAATTCTTTTGGTAGTTCGTCAGGGTTGAATACAGCATATGTTCCTGTAACCTCTTTCTCTCTGTTTGCCAGTGTCATTTTCTACAACACATCATCATCGGGTGTTTCAAAAGCTATTCCATCTGGAGTACAAAATATAGTGCAATTCATCTTGCACAGTAAATCCCTACCTAACAAGTTCACAGGACTAGTGTCACACACTACGAATCTGTGCATTTTGGAAAATTTCCCTATACTAACTTTTCCTGGTTCTGTAAGGTATGTTTTAATCTGTCTGTTGGAGACCCAGACTACTTGGATCGTTTCATCGAGAGAGGAAGATTCTTAACATCAGCTGATCTAACAGTTGATCGAGTAGCACGAGTATCAACTAGGAAAGTAATATTTCTATTATTAACCTTTCCATCTACAAATGGGCCTGTCTGGTCTACTTCTAGAGTTGCGCCAAGTACGCACTCTTCTTCCTCCCTTCGGCACCGTCAGTAACCCTCTTCTGAATCGCTTTCATCGCGTTGCAGCCAATACTGCGAAGCAGCGCTAGCGCGTTGTGGCTTATTTACCTGTTCTTCGTTGTAGAATCCATTCTCCTTACTATACTTCTGGCAATTTTTGTTCTGTGGAAAAGGTGGTTTTGGTATCTGATTCTGTTGTGTTACACCCTGCTGCTGTCGTTGCTGTTGACCACTCACCTCATTCTGCACCTGTGGATTCAATGAGGCATTTTCATCGTTAGTACTTGGAGGAAATTTACACTCGGATTTCCAATGCCCTATCCTACCGCAATTATGACACGGAAATTTCTTTTTAGCTTCCTCAATCTTCCCTTTATTTTTCCCAGGATTAAATCTCGGTTTTGACCCTGCTTGTTCCACTAATTGTGTTTCTTGTCTCTCTGCTACTTTTACCTGTGCCCACATTGCCTTCTCTTTTAGTTTTCGCTGTTTTGCTTCAATTTCATCACTGAAATATTTAGCATGTCTCAATACTTCATCTATTTTCTTGTTTTGCCAATCTACCGTATGCTGTTTTATCATTTCACTAATTTCTGGACGAAGACCATATACAAACCTGTATACGAAATGACTCAAGTCCTTGTCACTCAAATTCTCATCTCCACTGAATTGTTTAAAGGCTAAAATTAACCTTTCATAATAGGCATGTACTGATTCTTTGCTTTCCTGATGTGTTCTGTCAATTTTCAGCCTGTCTCCTTAGGGGGTACTTTGTTCTTCAAAAATACTATAACCTGTTCGTATTTCTTCATTACCTCAGGGTCTGGGGCTCCTGTCTTAGGATCCCTCGGGTATTCCTGGATTGGCCAATCTATTACTATTTTGCATTCTGTCCATAAATCAGCTGGTACAATTATGTCAAACAAACTATTCAAATCAATCCACAATACTTTGGATAATTTCACAAATCTGTCTACCTGTCTATACCACTCGACGGGCTTTTCACGCAGTCAAGGGAAGTCATTCGTAAATGACAAAATATCCTGTCTAGTCCATGGGACATGAACATATCCTCCTCCTGGAATCTCTTTCATAGGGTATTCTGTCACAACCTTCTCTTTTTCTCTCATCGGATAGGCTGAAAATGTTTTGTCTGAAACTTCGTCTCGCTTACGATACCATCTGCTCTTCCATTTGTCCACGTCTCCCCATTTTTTCAACAAAATAATTATATCCTTAATCTGACCTATTCGTCCTGTAGCATTCATGTTTTCAATGTCTTTTTCAGTGAAATCTACTGGATAGGGTTTCTGAAAGGCTTTTACCTTTTCAATATCAATGCCCATTTCATTTGCAACTTCTTCTAATCTTTCATGAATATTTTTCGCTCTTCATGTTACGCTTTTGCATAGAAATAACAATTCCTCATTTTGGTGAGTTTTTAACTTCTCTGTCGGGATAGTACCTTCTATTAATTCTTCCAGTACCATTCGTAATTTAGCTACATCTATCGACTGAGATTCCTTGTCTTTCTTTTGCAAGCTTCTCAACCATTCACTCAACTCCTCTGTAGATGGTCCTACTGGCTTCTCTACATTTCCTTGTCCAAAATCTTTTTGTGTTTCTGACATGGTCTCTATCATTGTCATACGCTTCTCTACACAGTTCTGACCTACAAACGGGTTGTTTGAAAAATTCGGTTCAATCATACTCATAGTCTGTCTCCATGGATTCTCACCCTGACTCACTCTTGGTTGTTTAAATGGTTTATTACTCTTATAAGGGACTCTCAAACAATGCTCACTGTCCTTTTGCTTGTCAAAAATAGGCATTACTGGACCTATCGTTACTGGTACGGTTACTGCTTCCAGATTCTTAGTTAATTCTCTTATTTTCTCCGTTAGTTCTAGGGTTGTTTTGGCTAATTCTGGTGAATTTTCTCCATCCAATTTTCCTCCAGACTTCTTTTCTACCTCTCTATTAGGATTATTTCTTTCCAAATCTTGGAACTCTGGTTCCGATTTTATGATTCATACTGTTTCCTTCATTGGGGCACTTGGAGTTAATATTTCTGGTTCTGGTCGGTATGGTGGTGGATTCTTATAGAACATATCATCAAGAACATCATCCTCAGATTCATTCACTCCATACCCTCTCGTTTCCACATTATGCCTCTTTTCTACACACTTTCGTCCTTCATACTCTCCTGCAGTTCTCACGGGAAACAAACCCTCAGTCATACTTGCATTCCGCCACCCTCTCATTCGATCCTCATGTGTCTCATGTCCGTACGATCTGCCAAACAAATACCTATATCTTCTACCGTTTCTCTGTCTTTCTCGGTCATGCATTTCGTCTTCCCATTCCGTCAAAGCTTCAAATTGAGTCGGTCTAGGTCTCGGTTCTAAATTCATCATTTTCTCTCTCAAATTTCTCAAAACGGCCAAATTAAATGAACCATGTTCTGGAAAAGCTAACACTCCGTCCTCTTTTGTATACTTGACCCAGTTGTCTAACCAAATACAGGTGTGATATCCATATTTCGCAATCATTAAAGATGCAGGGGTTTTCGGCGGAGGAAGTAACTGTCCTTCCCTAGTTTTGACCTGTTTGTCTTTCTTAAACCACTTCTTAATTTTCCCGAACCATGACTTTTTCTCTTTTTCTGGTGGATCGTAATACATTTTCCCTTCTTTTCGTATCTCACTAGTTTCTCCTTGCAACTGTACCGCTATTCTATCCAATCACAGCGCCCCAATCCGGAACGTCTATGTCACTGTCACAATCCTCCAATCCCAGCGCGACTCACACTAACGCACCAATTCGGAGCGTCTACGTCACCCTGTATTTTTCCAATCGCAGCACGGCGCACACTTAACGCACCAATCCAGAGCGTTTTATGTTTCTGACCGACTGTCCAATCCCAGCGCGGTCGTTCTGACGTCAGCAGCCGCTGCGTCAGCTCCTGCTCCTGTCTACCCCTCCTTTACAAATCTGCTCAGTAAGTTTTTGTTTCAATTTTACAATTCTGTTAGTAACAACATGAAAACGTCTCCATTGTCCGCTTCGCTAACCAAGGAATAGCAATAGACCTTTCCCACGAGAATCCCGTCTTTCCCGAGAGCAGCGCTTACCTACTACGGAATCGTTATTTCCGTTGATAAAGTAGCACATCCCTCTACTTCAAGCATTAGCTAACCGTTTCTCCAAAATTAAGACACATAGTTGGAGACCCAATGCTCCTGAGAAATAAACCCAGAGTTTCACAATTAACCTGAATGCTATTTTGTTCACGCACTTTCACACTAGAAAAAGTAGTACATTCACACAGAATCCTGTCTTTCCCGAGAACAGCGAGCAGTCTGTTCTACTACAGAATTATAACACACGTTAACAAAGCAGCGCTTACCTCTCCTTTGTCCTTCTAACAAGCTCAGAGAGTACCTATTACCTTTCCAGTGATAAGCGTTATCGGAATGCCAGTTGGATCCCTGGTACCTAAGACCAGAATTTCACAGATAACCTTCGCTATCATACACACTTCTTTCACACAGAAAATGTCTCTAATGGCAACACATGGCGATGTCACCGAATCGAACCCAGACAATGCGTCGTGCAACTTCAATCGTCACACATTTTCTCCTGTGTACCTACAGGATAACAACAATTCCGTTTTTCCCGAGAACAGCGCTTACCTCTGCTCTACTACGTAACCGTTACAAACTTCCGACTTCCTACATCCCATAAGTCCTGCTAACGACATAAAACTCGACGCAACTCAACATAGAGTGTTAGTACATTACCAGTATCAATAACCAATAATCAATAAGCTATTTACAAGCAATAATCACCAAACCAAGACAATAAAACCATCGTCTTGCTACCAGTAAACTGATACAGCGCAGAAAGTCAAATTCCCCCTTCGGCACAGACCAACTACCTCGACATCCAATTCATTCACATGCATTCATTGGTGGGGCCCATAACACCAATATACTTACACTCGGTTGACCTGTTTTCTGAGGGAAAATACGTTTCACAACGCTGACATGAGAGGAATACCTTCGCCCTACCCTAAATACACTGACATTAAACCCAAGATATCCCTCCCATAAGGTGATGAATCATTTAGTTGTTTTACTTGGTTTTAATGAATAATGCTGGTCTACCTATACATTACTTCCTTACCACATTTCTTTTATTCAAATAACTGACACAACACATTTGTCAATTAATCAAATACTCTTTATCTAAATTATTTTGCAAGGAAATTTAGTAATCATCATCATCAGCATTCCAGAGCATTATATTTACCTATTCTTGCTAAAGTCGTCCTCTAAGTCAATCAGTCAAAGAAGAATTTATTCAAAGTTTAGGCCGCAATTCAGTCTCTCATAGATTCAGGATAACAGCTGTCCAGCAGTGTCACCGTCCTCTCCGTCAGCATAACGTCAGGAAATCGAGTTCGTCAAAGAAGAGTGAGCCGGTCGTAGCGTTACTACCCTAATTCCCAACCTACTTTTATAATGAAAATACTAACAAATATGTATCAAGATTGGATTTGGAGAGTTCTGATTGGTCAATTTCGACTGGCGAGGAGCGGTTCTCAGGGTGTTGTAGCTGAAGTCATCGAACTTGCTTGTTCCGGCTTTTAAATTGGGCATTGTGTCTTAGTCTTGGATGAGTTCCTGGAATGACCTTGGAGGGTACATGTTCACCCGGGGTCAGGTCCAGGCCACTGTTGCTGGCGTTGACGCATGCGCACTTCACCCAGAACCTCGTGTTGTCAAGGCAGTCACGTTTACCGTCCTATTCAGCCATCTTGTATAGGCTGAAATGGTCAACTTAAGCAAAAGAAACACAAAAACGTAATTAAAAGATGGAAATGACTAATAAAATGTTATTTCCTTACTAATACCCATATGTGTGTGTATTTATCTAGCAGAAGCAACACTCAGAGCGGTTTATACTCACTGAATAAAGCACAAATCACAAATACATGATTTAAAGCAACATATAACATATAATATTCTAATTTTCTACTATTAATATGCGTACACAAGTTAATTCACAATTAATATAGCCATGCAAAGTACAATTCCCACGTATATTTCTCTTGTTAATATAGTTGGTGAGTTAATCACTTCAAACAGATTAATAATATTACAATTAATTGATTATTCGGATTAATATAAACATGTAGAATGGGGGTATACAACTTTTTGTACTACCCGCTCCAGCAACACCCAACGTCTCCTCCCACTTTTTGATTTATTTATTCTGAGTCTGGGTTTGTTCTCCCTGGGATGTTGTACAGACGCGTGACCAGGCCCTGCCGTGTGGGTGCTTTAAGTAGTAGTTGTAGGGCATGGAGCTGGGGTGGCTCGCTCGGGAATGTTGGGAGTAGTTCCTTGATAGCCATGCGCAGCCATAAATAGGTAAATACCTTCAGCGGTCTGCGTTGCGAGCTAAGAGATGGCTCGTCTTGTGGGATGAATCGGTTGTGTGGGAAAATTTTGCACATTTCAGTGAGGCCCATGTCTTCCAGCAATGCAAGCATGTTTTTCTCTTGGGTGACTGTGATTCGTGGAAGGCTGGCTATGGGTAATGCAGGAGCATATATTGGGAGTTTCTGTGCCCGGTGTGCAAGCGTGTACCATGCTCTCGACGTGCAGACCACAGGGTGTATTGTGTCTCTTGGAGTGTGCTTCTTCAGGTCAGATATGTAAGCAATCAGTGGGGAAGGGAGAACACTTTCGTGTTCCACTGCTATGTGGGGTATGTGCACGTATGGCTGTAGCCAGTAATGGGCGTGCTGTGCTTGCGCGCAGTTAAAATATAGTTGAAGGTCCGGTGCCCCAAAACCCCCTTGGTGATATGGTTTGGTTAAGGTTTTCCAGCTCACTCTCGCCTGTTTCCCAGCCCATGTGAGCCGCTGCATGGCTGATCTCAATTTGAAAAAAAAGGCTTGTGTAAGCCATAGCGGGATATTCATAAATATATATAAGAATTTTGGTAAGACTATCATCTTTTGTATAGCAATCCTGTCCGCCAGGGATAGTTGAAATCTTATCCAATGATCCACTTGCCCTTCTAATTTCGTTATGGCCCTTCCTTACTTTTCTCTAATCACTGTTTCTGGGTCTCGGTGTACCCATATGCCTAGGTGTTTTACGGGATCAGTATGCCAATGTAGGTGAAATTCCAGATCAGGCTGGGTTGTGGCGGGCGTGAGTGGTATAACCATTGATTTGTCCCAGTTAATTCCGAGTCCCGAGTAGTGTTCATACCAGATATATTCCCTAATGAGCGAGTTTAAATGTGAATCCGGGTGGCGTGTATAAAGAACCATATCATCTGCATAAAGAGATATGCTGATGGGGCGGAGGTGGAATTGCAAGGCAGATTATGGGTGTTGCTCTCACTGTCTGGAGGGGGACGAAAAGGATTGGCCCATTGAGGGCTTCTCTATTCCGGAAAGCATTGAATCCTCCATTTCTATGGAGCTAAATCAGGCTTTAAACCTCTTGATCAGTGGCGGTCCTGTGCAGGTAAGAGCGATGGTGCAGGAGCAAGGTAAGTGCTTTTATTTATTTTATTTTCACTATCCCGTCATATGTTGACTTCCACCCCCTTACCCCCACTCCACCGCACTTACCTGCATGGGCCGCTGCTGCTCTTGATGACCAACCTGGTGACAAAAATGTCTGAATTAGCCCTTTTTCCTATGCCCCCGAGCACTAGTAATCATGTTCCTAGAAAAGCCACTAGAAAGCATGACGCGGAGCACATCGAAGGATTACAGAAACAATGTAAATCCTTCGCACAAAGTGCGCTTACACTTAAACACCTTTCTGGAGGCAGCATTGCCTGAAAATCTGGTGACACAGTCACCCCAAATCCAGATCCTCTCATGGGGTCCCCTAGTGGAGGGAGGGGTGGTACAGATGATGAAGACCAATCCTCTGAGATGGAACCAGACCCTGGACACCCAGTCCATCTTCAACAGGGTCCAGGGGATGGTGAACTCCAGTCAGACATGTTCAAACTGGACCCAAATTTTCATCCAAGGTCTTCGGAATGGTTCTCAAGTCAAAAGGTGGCAGACTATGTTGCCAAAAAGATTAGACAAGGAAGTCAGAGCGAGATTGAGGACAGAGTGTCCCAGGTCCGCTTTGGAGGGCAAGGTTATAGCGTCCCCTAAAATTGATGCAAAGATGTGCACTGTTTTGCCAAATATATTAGAGATCCTGAAAAAGGCGTAGATCGCGCAAGAAGAGCATGTTAAGACAAGCTCCTAGACACAGTAGGACCCCTCAGCAAGATTTTAGACATGGCTGCGGATGCCAAGTCTTCAGGGGATTCCTTGCTAGCAGACGTGGTCTCAGGATGGGCGCAGAGGGCAATTTGCATGATAGGGAATGCAAACTGTGCCCTTTTAGCAGAACCCCGTAGGTCTCTTCTAATAAAAATAGATCCCAAGTTGGGAGACCTGTCCACATCAGAAGCAGATGCCATTGCCCAAGGCAACTTATTTGATGAGCCTTTTTTCAAGGAACTGTGGAAGTTTGTGGCCACCTTCTCAGCTTTAGACAAGGCTTAATCCTCCATGAAAAAGATTTTTGCCTGGGGGGGGGTTTCCCTCAGGCTGTAAGAAGAAGGGGCCTCTCCTCGGACCGAGTTTGGCAACAGGGCTCCTCCCAAAGTGCACATAAAGGGCAAGGAAGATTAATGGATAGCATGATTACAAACAATCTCAGGGAACCTTTTTCCCTTTCAGAGGTGTTGGCCTTAGGAAATGCAGTAGGCCAAAGCTCCAGAAGGATTTGCTGGTAATAATGATCCATTTTTCCAAGTAAAATTTAGGGGAAGATTGAAGTGGTTTGTGGACGCTTGTAGGAAGATCTCCTCTGACACTTGTATATTAGACGCTGTACAAGGTTACCACATAGAGTTTTATGGGACCCCACAACAGCTGTCTCATCCAAAGACCCTTCTCTTCAGTGGAGACTGAGCTCATAGACACTGAGGTGAAAGATCTGGAATGCAAAGAAGAAATTTCAGGTCAGTAATCCACCCCAGAGGCTTCTTAAGCAATATTTTCCTAGTGCAAAAGATGGATAAGGGGTCAGATCTGTGATAGATCTAAAAGGGTTCAACAAGTGGCTAGTATATTACTATTTCAAAATGGAAGGAGCTCAACTCTTTAGAGATGTCCTTCTGCTGACACGTTTGATGGTTCGGCTTGATTTGAAGGATTCATATCTATCTGTCCCCATATTAGCACGTCACAGAAGATTTCTACAGTTGAGGTGAAAGGAACAGATTTACGAGTTTTTAGCGCTACCGCACAACCTTTGTTTGGACCCATGCTGCTTTACAAACTTATACGTCCAGTGATGGAACACTTGCACATGAGAGGCATCAGATTGATCATCTTTCTAGATGATAGCCTGATTATGCACCAATGTTGGGCTCGTCTTCGAGGTCAAATAACCACAACTATTGTCTTGCTCCAGGGTCTGGGCTTTGTAATCACTCAAAGCAAAGTTGACCTAATAGCCAGTCAATCCATGTCTTTCCTGGGGTTTCTCATCGCCTCAAAGGCCACCTTGAGTACACCAAAGACAAATATGGAGAAAATCAAGAAGCAGCTTCAAAAGGTCCTCAAAAGTAACAAGATTTCACTCAGATTGCTCGCCAGGAAAGTAGAACTCCTTTCATCATTGGTTTCAGGTGATCTTTCCCTTCATTACAGGGCCCTTCAACGATTCAAAGCGGCACGTCTCAGAACTATTGACCTTTTCTCAAAAGATTTCACTAACATCGGAGGCCAGGACAGAGATCCAACGGTGGTTTGATCACATGGAGACATGAAACGGAGAGCAATCTTCGGTTTCTCTCCAGACCTGATCACAGAATCAGATACCAGCCGATGGGGCTGGGGAGTAAAATGCAGAGACATATCAGTGGTCAACAGATGGTCAGAAGAGCTGCAATTGTACATAAACTACATAGAACTCCTAGCAGGTTTGTTTGCCATCAGATCCATGACGAATGACAGGGCATTTTGCTGCATACTCCTGAAGATGGACTAACTGTCGGCAGTAAGGCATATAAATCGACTGAGAGACACGAGGTCTTGTAATCTGACAGAGATGATGAAGAATTTCTGGCACTTCTGCCTACACACCAGGTTTCAGTCACAGCGGAATGGAACCAGGTAGCAGACTGGAATTCCAGATACAACTCAGATTCCTGCGACTGGAAGCTGAACCGATAAGTTTTTGAGGCACGGATGCTCAGATGGGGACCATGCAGGATAGATCTCTTCACATCCAGATTGAAAACAAACAATTACTCCTATCCTTCAGTTGGAGACCAGACCCAGGAGCTGCAGCTTTAGATGCATTTCATCAAGACTGGTCAGACAACCAAAATTATGTGATTCCTCCCTTTGCTTTGATCACCAGAGTGAACGATGGATTTAACCCAGATCTCTTGACTGGGGGAGAATGTCTGCATTGTCAGCATTCCGTCCATCAATTGTTTGTTGTAGCGCTTTTCGCCCTAAGTGGGATGGGTATTCCCAGACGTGGGACCCGTGCTCACTACGCCACTGGAGTCAAGCTATCCTGGCTGATGAAGGCTGATAGCCAGAAACCAGTCCTAGGATGCTTGATTCCGGTCCAGGGAAGACATGGCTTGGCAGTTCGGGCTGGACTGTTCCCATGAGGCACAGGGTCAAGACTGATTTGCATATGGCCATGTCTGAACTGGGGTGGCGTAGTGGGCAAAAAAACGATGGATTTAACCCAGATCTCTTGACTGGGGGAGAATGTCTGCATTGTCAGCATTCCGTCCATCATTTGTTTGTTGTAGCGTTGATCACCAGAGTAGCAGCCCAAACCAGACGACAGAAGGTGACTCTGGTGACTCTAATTTGGAAATCGCAACCATGCTTCTCGATTTTAATGGAACTGCTCTGGGATCGACCAGTAGCCTTAACAGTGTTTATGAGAATACTGGAGGACTGCATCGGACAAGCTCACCTCATAGTTGATGAAGGGACATCTGAGACTGATGGCATGGAGGATTTCCTGAAAAGATGGAAGAACAATGAACGTTTGGAGGGAGCTGCAGAATTCATCATCATCCTCATCATATTTTCTTTATTCGATTTGAAATAGCAATCATAAAGGCACAGCACAAACAATTAAAACAGTAAAAAATCTTCTATGCAAAACTACAAAACCCAAGAATCCCCAAACCACGCCCCCTACCTCAGTCTACCAACCATGGCACTCCTAAGCCCCCAAAACTGAGAGACATCACCTTGACTTCCTTTTTCATTGAGAAGAAACCCAGAGGTGGACAGTAAAATGTCTGCTGAACATAAAGTCCAAAACCAAAGAGGAATAAAAGGAAACTGCAGAGCCATCTTGAAGGTGTTCAGCTCGAATCGAATCCCTATCAAAACAGCGAAGACCATTAATCCACCACTGAGCCACTCCTGACCGAGGCCATGTTGCACTTATTTTTGTTCGGCCCCTGGAACAGACAATATGAAATGAAAACAGTTTCAATAACAAGAAGGGTGGGTCAGTTCATAAACATAAAAAGATATGCAAAAAGATATGCATACTGCGGAGTAAAACAGCATTAACAGGTTAATATCATATAGAAGAGAGTGTTGAAACTACACATCATTGCACATAACCAGGTGGGATATTCCTTGCCTTCGTGTCCTTAATAGAATCGAAAATTCTTGTCTCAAATGCTAGAAAGTCTTTAATTCTATGTCAGGACCGGAGGCTCAGATTATGCTACCTCAAAGCTAATCACCACAATAGAAGCCACATTCACAATAGGTTCATAGTAAAATTTCTCAAACATGGAGCTAGATGACATATCAGCCGCACACAAAATATCTTCCAGCCCCGAACACAGAGTAAAGGCCTTAGACACCATAGCACCAGTAGTAGAATGAGCGCCATACATAGAAACATCAATGCCAGTCTCAACCGTGATGCACCTGACCCATCTAGCAAGGGTCACAGCAGACATTGGTTTGGAAGGCTTTTAAATAGCCAACATTAACTGACCATAAGGATCAGAGTAAGAAGCAAGAGAGCGTTCGTCATATACCTTCAAACACTTGACAACACATAGCTTATAATTATGAGTAAAAGCTGGGCAGTTAATGCATCGATATAGAGTCTTTGTACGTTTAGAGATTGTAAAGGAGACCACTTCGGAGAAAATAACCTACCTGCTAAATCCAGAACCCTCACGTCTAAGACTCTTCAACACTAAAGACAAACAATATAGTCAATTTATCTGACAGTTGTTTTCTCATGAACAAGGCATTATCAAGCTCTTGCTCAAAAAGATGTAGAACAGAATTAACATCCCACTATTGAGCATACCTGGGCCTAGATGGATTGGACACCCCAATGGCGTTAATCAGTTTGCCAATCAAAGGATTCAAAGGATGCATACCTAGTGGCTCACCATCCACATGCATATGGCCAGCAGAAATAGCTCATTGAAAGTTGTTTACTGACCTGTAACATAAACCTGCAGAGGCCCAGTCTGACAAAAATGTAATGAAATCTTTCGCAACCACCCCCTCAGGGTCCAGACTTTGTTCTAGGTACAAACCCACCCATTTCTTCCATGCTGAAGCATATCAGTTTTGGGTGAAAGGAAAGGAGCCCAAGGCTGTTGTATGAAGCAGGCAGCCTCCTCTGAAATTCCAGTGATCTGACCACGTCACCTGTGCTTTTGTAGGCCATGAGCACCACCTGGTTCTGCTCCAGAAGGTGAAGGAGCATTCCTGCATGGTCCGTTAAAAGCACTGGAAACATCAGGAGGGCTATTGGGAAGACTGTCTTCATTTCTAGAAGAACAGGGAACCAAGATTGGAGCTTCCAGAGTGACCACCGTTGCTCGCTGGCTTCTGGCTTGGGATGCAAACCTGAGGATCATCGCGAAGGGGGGAAAAGCATACTTCGATTGAAGAGCTCAATCCTGAAGAAATGCGTCAGTGACATCTATGGCAATCACTGGCGGGCCCGGTCTCCAACTGTAGAAATCCGTCAAATAGTAGTTCAGTTGGAAAGCAAACAAATCCACCTTGCATGTGCCCAGTGCTTGATGAATCGCCTGAAATACTTGGGGAGATTAGTATTACTGCATAAAATAAGAGTGCAAACAATCATAGTAACAAAAGGATGATTTCGGGTGCACTCCGGTCAACAAGGGGCAATTTATGGCAGTAAACTCAATATCACATGCATGAAACAAATATATATGAATTACCCGACCTAACAAAATCTGATCAAAACTCTTATCTTGACTGCTAAGCAGTAAAGAAAGATACGGCAGGATGGTGTCTCTCTGTTTTGGGGGCATAGGAATGCCATGATTGGTGTACTGTGGTAGGGGCAGTGATTTGTTTGAGGGGGAATGGTTGTAGCTTATTACAAGTTTTTTCTACTGTTTACATTGGCTGCTGTTTGAAGCTAGTAAAGAGAGAGAAGCATATTCTGAGACTCCGGTCCTGACATAGAATTACATGTGCATCACAACGTCCAGCTACACATGAAATCTAAAGAAAAACATGTCAAAGTGATGAACGTAAATACACGTGTGTGCTTGCCCGATATCTGAATATATGCTCATAATGGTTATGAATTAAAGTAATTTTTAGGTCAGGTATTAGGTAAGATCCTTTGATTTTTCTAAAATATTAGGAGCTTTCAGCTATTTTTCTTCATCCATTGGTCTATTGCAATGTCATTCACGTTTTGCTCCCACTCACTACAGCATACAGCATGGGGCAATGGACCAGCCTACTTAAGTACCTGGTTAACTTCACTTTGATTGTTGGTGACTGCTGAAGAGTGCAACGTGCGGAGAGTACGCAGAGACAATAAACTGTTGGATGACCTACAGGCCTGGGCAGCAATGCTCGCGGAACTATCCGATCAGCCCGATGCAAGACCACCATGATGGACGGATAATAAATTGCGTCAGCTAGTGGAGTGCAGGCACAACTGTTCTGATACAGCATATGTTGGAAAACGGTTGGGGTGAGTGAAGAGGCTGAGGATTTGGAGGAGTCTGATGTGGTTGGTGCTTCTTATTGAGTTATACAAATTTCTTTACCTTAAATAGTAACAGTTATCTTCAAAAGTTGTGATGCACTATGTCCTTTGCAATGATATGTTAGAGCAAGGGGTGGAGAGAGGAAATCTGTTTTTCTTTATCCATTGTTGTGAATCTGTGCTCAATATTATAATACATGGTGGCGAGTCCAGTCCGGTGTTTAACGAATGGGCAAACAACATGGACTGGAGTATGCAAGCAGAAGGGTGTAGTGAAAGAGCCACTCTTGTGGTTTGGCACCCTATGATGACCTTCGACTACCACCATTTTAACTGACTTTAGTGTGTTATTTTACTCTAGCCTCGATATATGAGACGGTCCTGCCAATGCCTGCTTCTCTTCTTTCTTGTAATCTTGCTGTCTTTCAGTGGGAGCTGTCACGGAGTAGAATAGTCTTGCCAAGAATAGAATGCGTGGGATCTGCATTTGAAAGCGTGAGAGGGAGAGAGAGGTGTGGAATGTACTCTTTGGTTTCAAAGTGCGGTGTTGTGAGCGATGGTGCACACATGTGCTCGGTGATGCTTAATGATGAGTTTTTACTATTGGCTTTGACATGGTCTCATGTCATCTTGTTTTCTGACTTTGCCTTGCTTCTGCTCGCACAGTAGTGCTTGCAAGTTGTTTGGGTTAATTAGGAGTTCTTCCTATTGGCTTTGACATGACCTCATGTCATCTTGTTTTCTGACTTTGCATTGCTTCTGCCCGCACAGTAGTGCTTGTAAGTTGTTTGGGTTAATTATACGTGCTTACTATTGGCTTTGGCATGGCCTCATGTCATCTTGTTTTCTGACTTTGACTATTGGCTTTGACATGGCCTCATGTCATCTTGTTTTCTGACTTTGACTATTGGCTTTGACATGGCCTCATGTCATGATCGCCCAGGCGGGAGGGAACGAACCCGCGCACCCTTCTGGCTGCGAACCGCGCTCCGGGACTACATCACCCAGGTAGCACCGCGCCTATGCTCCCCCGTGTGCAGGAGCGCTGCCGACATAAAAGACCGCCAGAGGCAGGGGGCGGTGCCAATGATTCCTCATCCGTTCTGGTTTCCAGTCATCGGCCCTCCACCTCGACATCCGAAGAGTTCATCACTCCGTGATTCCCGCCTTGATTCCTGCCCATCCTCTTCACTCCCGAAGAAGGTTCTTACGCGGCCACCTCGGAACCCAGCGTACGAGGTGAGTGAGAACGCCGGCCTCCCTCCTGGAACACCCGAGGGTTGCCGAGATCCCGTCTTCGGCGGGCCTGCCCTCCTTCCCCGGCAGAGTGCTCGTCAGTGTATTGCGGGACCTCGCAGTACTGCCAGTTTCCGCACGAGAGCCGTCCCCTCAGCGCTCCTCAGCCCCACGGATACCTGGGCTTCGAGTGGAAGCGCGGCCAACGGCTCCTCAGTGTTGCACCTCTTCCGGTGAGTCCCCTACAGTTCCCTTGTGAGAACCGCTATCTCCGCGCTCCTCAGCCCCACGGATACCTGGGCTTCGAGTAGAAGTGCTTTCGGCGGTGACAGGGAACTCCCTGATCATCGTGCCAACCTCTCCAACCACTTGCACTATTGGCGCTGCTCAGCCCCAAGGATACCTGGGCCTGGAGTAGCACTTCCCCATCGGCGTTGGCGCCGCACCAAACACGCATTGGGGTACCGCGCCCGGAGCCGATCAGGAAGCCTCATCAGAGGCCTTTGGTGCCTTCCCTGCGAGAGGGGGCCTAACTACCGAGTCTGTCGTACGCTACAACCTGGAAGAGGATATAGAACCCAACACCCCCCGTTTAATGAAGAGAGACACAGGTGAAGTAGAAAGCTACAACAGACAGAACTCTTATCACAAGGAGGAAGGACTCGTCCCTAATACCTCTCCTTCTCTCATTACAGGTATCTCTCCCTGCTGACTCCTCCCTTCCTTCCCTCGCCCACCTGTCTCCTAAGTCCGAGGGTCTTTCATACGAATCCGGGCTGGGGACAGATGGGAGGGGGACCCCTCTATAGCATCAGCGTCATCCCGAGGAGAACACCCCAGGTGCGCCACGACAGAATCATTGGCCCACGAATTACCCTCCTCCTGATCACGCTGACCTAGAGATGGCCACGTTAGAGGACGTGTTAGCCGCATTGGCGCAGGTTCAGGTAGAGCTGGCCACGTCTAGAGCGGAAACAGCGGCATTGCATACCCGGTTGGACCGCCTCCAGAGAAACCCCTTCGATGCAGGGACTGTGTTCCCTACAACCTCTCCCCAAGTGGTCGTGGTGATGCCTTCCCACGTACCTTTAGCTCCTCCAGAAAGATATCATGGGGAGATACAAAAAGTGCAGGTATTTATGACGCAAATTTTGTTGCACTTCCATTGCAAACCTAAATTATTTGTGACCAACCAAGCCCGGGTTGCCTTCCTCATCTCATGCCTTGCTGGAGAAGCCGCGAAATGGGCTGTTCCAATCGTCAGGAGAGACGATGCCCTCCTATATGACTGGGACACCTTTCGGCTGGAGTTTGAAAAAACCTTCGATCGTCGGGCTGACACCTTCTCAGCAGACAGCGACCTCCTTGACCTTCGTCAAAACAACAACGACCTTATCGGATATATCAATAGCTTTCGAAGGTTGGTGGCCGAAACGGACTGGCCCGAATCCAAGCAGGCGGCTATTTTCTACCGAGGGCTAACAGAAGAACTCAAGGACGTTATCGCTCAAATAGACCCCCAACCCCGCACCTGTACGGCTATGATCGAGTTGGCGTCCCGTCTAGAGTATCGTCTGAGGGAACGTAAAGGAGATAATAAACGAACGGAGAAGCCTTCGGTGGCATACGACCTCCCCCGCGCTGCGGAGCACAGGCAATCTCGTCCCGACCCTATGGAAATAGGGACCGTCAGAGCGTCGCTAACCCTCAGCGAACGAGACCATCGACGGAAGCAGGGTCTCTGCTTATACTGCGGCAAGAAGGGTCACTTCCTGCGAGGATGCCCAGTGTGTCCCAAGATCGGTCGCAACCGCAGCGGCCAAGCAGCAGTCGTGCTCCAAGACGAACCGGCGGGAAACCCGAGAGCTTGAGGGTCCAGGAAGGGACATCTTCAAGCTTCCACTACATCCCTTCAACCGAGGCAGACATCACCAAGGAACCCAACCACTTCTTTGTTTCCGTATCTGTGGTAGTAAACCGCTGTCCCCGACCCGTTCGAGCCATGATCGACTCCGGAGCCACCGGGTGTTTCATCGACAAAACAGAGGCCGAAAGGCTAGGAATCCCCCTACGGCTCAAGGAACAGCCGGAACTCGTCTATGCGGTGGACGGAAAAGAGCTGGACTCCGGTCCTATAATACATCAAACCCCTTCTCTATGGGTCAACATAGGGGAAGACCATGGTGAATGGCTCACCTTCAATGTCATCCAGGCTCCACGTTGCAATCTCATCCTGGGATTACCTTGGTTGAGAGTACACGAACCACACATAAATTGGGCGGACAACTCCATAAAGTTCGACTCCGTTTTCTGTCACCAGCAGTGCAAGAAACCAAGACGTCAACCAGGCACGGAAGACATACCCCACCAGCACGTGGCCACAGCTGCCGAGAAGGACGTCTCGCTCCCGCACTGGTACTCCACCTACTCAGAGGTCTTCGATAAACGAAGAGCAGAAGAGCTACCACCACACCGGCAATACGATTGCCGCATAGACTTGATCCCTGGCGCGGCAGTTCCATGTAGCAGGATATACGCCCTCACGGGTCCCGAAACCCAGCACCTCCGTGAGTACTTGGATGAGTTCCTGAAATTGGGCTTCATCTACCCTTCCAGGTCTCCGGCGGCATCCCCCCTCTTCTTCATCCCGAAGGCCTACGGTGAACTCCGCTGCTGCATCGACTACCGCGCGCTCAATGCGCTAACCATAAAAAATCAATACCCACTCCCACTCATCCCGGTGCTCCTAGAACAAGTACGGGAAGCAAACATCTACACCCGGTTGGATCTCCGAGGGGCATACCACCTGGTTCGCATAAGAAAGGGGGGACGAGTGGAAGACCGCATTCAAAACTAGGTTTGGCCTGTTCGAATATCTGGTCATGCCCTTCGGGCTCTGTAATGCCCCGGCCTCTTTTCAGTTTTTCCTCAACGAAGTGTTGAGGGACTTCCTAGACAAGTACGTCGTGGTGTACATAGATGACATTTTAATCTTTTCATCTACGTTGCACGACCATGTACACCACGTAAGGACCGTACTTCAAGCCCTGAAAAACCATCAACTGTTCTGTAATCTGCCGAAGTGCGAGTTCCATGTCACCACCGTGGAATTCCTGGGTGTCCTGTTGACCCCCACCGGGCAGATCATGGCCGATCGGAAGGTACAGGCCGTGGTCGAGTGGCCCCAACCCCGAACCGTGAAAGAGGTCCAGAGCTTCCTGGGCTTTTCGAACTTTTATAGGAGATTCATCCACCACTTCTCCCAACTGGTGACCCCTCTCACCAGGTTAACACGAAAAGGGGTTCCATTCGTCTGGTCTCCCGAGACCCAAACGGCTTTCGACCACCTGAAGAAGGCGTTTACCTCCGCGCCCATCCTACGCCACGCCAAACCCGACCTTCCCTTCATCGTGGAAGCAGACGCCTCCGATGTGGCAGTCGGGGCTGTCCTGTCGCAAAAACAACCCGATACCGGACAGCTCCATCCAGTTGCCTTTATGTCCCGGAAGCTGTGCCCGGCCGAACTGAATTACACCATCTCAGAAAAAGAGCTGCTCGCCATACGGGAAGCGTTTCTGGAGTGGCGACATTGGTTAATGGGCGCGCAACACCAGGTGACGGTGTTTACCGACCACCGAAATCTTCAGTTCCTCCGATCAGCAAGACATCTCTCGCCCTGCCAAAAAAGATGGATGCTCTTTTTTGTGGAATACAACTTTCTAGTGACCTACCGGCCAGGAGCCCTGAACAAGAAGGCAGACGCCTTATCCCGCCAGGATCTTCCCTGCTTCCCGGCAGAGACCCTCGACCAGCCCATTCTGTCACCAAGTCAAGTGGTGGGCAGCTTACAGACCACATCATTCCTACAGGAAGTGAAAAAAGGGATACAGACGTTCGCCTGGGCGAATTGGCTGAAGCGACACAAGGAATGGAAAGTACACCGCGGCCTTCCCATGTGCGGTTCTCGAGTGTTGCTCCCTAATCTTCGGCTCCGCAAACTCATCTTCACCTGGTGTCACACGGCCCCATGCGCGGGTCACATGGGAGGAACAAAGACACTAGAACTGGTGTTAAGACAAAGCTGGTGGCCTTCGGTGCGTCCAGATGTGCTACGATGGGTGAAAAGCTGTCACGTCTGCGCCCAAATGAAAACAGATCATCAAAAAGAACAAGGCCTTCTGATGCCGCTGCCGACCCCGACGCAGCCGTGGGAGAAAATCTCTGTCGACTTCATCGTCGGTCTGCCTAAGGATCAGGGCTGCTCCGCGATAATAGTCGTCGTCGACTATCTCACAAAGATGGGACACTTCCTCGCGTGCAAACAAGTGCCCACCGCAGGGGCCCTGGCAAAACTCCTATTGATACATGTTGTACGGCTCCATGGCCTCCCCCTAGGGATCGTATCAGACAGGGGGTCGCAATTCACAGCCCGTTTTTGGAAGGTCTGGTGTGAAGAACTCGGCATCCACTCCTCCCTGTCCACCAGCTTCCATCCTCAAACAGACGGTCAGACCGAAAGACTGAACCAAACCCTCAAACAGTACCTGCGCTGTTACGTAGATCAGGCAGTGGGCTCCTGGGTGGACTGGCTCTGGGTGGCCGAGGTAGCCTACAATAACTCCATACACTCCTCCACGCACTACTCGCCCTTCTTTCTTGCTACCGGTCATCACCCCCGATTCCTCCCGTTTCTCCTCCCACACACACACAGTAAACTTCCTGCGGTCCAAGACAGATTGAAAAATATTCGCGAGGCGATCAAAAAAGCCCGAGACAATCTGAACCTGGCAAAAACTCGCTATAAAGCCCAGGCTGATAAACGACGACGAGCCCCTCCGGAGTACCACAAAGGCGACAAGGTGTGGTTGTCGACGAAACACATCCGGTTCCGTAAACCTAGCGTGTTCAACCCGAAATACATAGGACCTTATCCTGTGGTTCGACACGTGAACCCGGTGGCGGTACAGCTGCGGCTACCCAAGACTCTGAAAATACATCCCGTGTTTCACGTCTCCCTGCTAAAACCCTCCTTCTGTCCGGTCCGCAAGGTCACGGCCCCGGTCTGGGTTCAACACGAGCAGGAATACGTGGTGAGACGTGTACTGGACTCCAAGTTCTCTAGAGGCAAACTGTGGTACCTTCTAGCATGTAAGGGTTACGGCCCGGAAGAAAACTCCTGGGAACCGGCTTCGGCGGTCCATGCTGATCGCCTGGTGGCGGCCTTCCACCGCCGCTGCCCGGTCAGGCCCGGTCCTTCTCTCGCCGCGGGAGCGGTGTGAAGGGGTATGTGCTGTCATGATCGCCCAGGCGGGAGGGAACGAACCCGCGCACCCTTCTGGCTGCGAACCGCGCTCCGGGACTACATCACCCAGGTAGCACCGCGCCTATGTTCCCCCGTGTGCAGGAGCGCTGCCGACATAAAAGACCGCCAGAGGCAGGGGGCGGTGCCAATGATTCCTCATCCGTTCTGGTTTCCAGTCATCGGCCCTCCACCTCGACATCCGAAGAGTTCATCACTCCGTGATTCCCGCCTTGATTCCTGCCCGTCCTCTTCACTCCCGAAGAAGGTTCTTACGCGGCCACCTCGGAACCCAGCGTACGAGGTGAGTGAGAACGCCGGCCTCCCTCTTGGAACACCCGAGGGTTGCCGAGATCCCGTCTTCGGCGGGCCCGCCCTCCTTCCCCGGCAGAGTGCTCGTCAGTGGTATTGCGGGACCTCGCAGTACTGCCAGTTTCCGCACGAGAGCCGTCCCCTCAGCGCTCCTCAGCCCCACGGATACCTGGGCTTCGAGTGGAAGTGCGGCCAACGGCTCCTCAGTGTTGCACCTCTTCCGGTGAGTCCCCTACAGTTCCCTTGTGAGAACCGCTATCTCCGCGCTCCTCAGCCCCACGGATACCTGGGCTTCGAGTAGAAGCGCTTTCGGCGGTGACAGGGAACTCCCTGATCATCGTGCCAACCTCTCCAACCACTTGCACTATTGGCGCTGCTCGGCCCCAAGGATACCTGGGCCTGGAGTAGCACTTCCCCATCGGCGTTGGCGCCGCTCCAAAAACGCATTGGGGTACCGCGCCCGGAGCCGATCAGGAAGCCTCATCAGAGGCCTTTGGTGCCTTCCCTGCGAGAGGGGGCCTAACTACCGAGTCTGTCGTACGCTACAACCTGGAAGAGGATATAGAACCCAACACCCCCCGTTTAAGGAAGAGAGACACAGGTGAAGTAGAAAGCTACAACAGACAGAACTCTTGTCACAAGGAGGAAGGACTCGTCCCTAATACCTCTCCTTCTCTCATTACAGGTATCTCTCCCTGCTGACTCCTCCCTTCCTTCCCTCGCCCACCTGTCTCCTAAGTCCGAGGGTCTTTCATACGAATCCGGGCTGGGGACAGATGGGAGGGGGACCCCTCTATAGCATCAGCGTCATCCCGAGGAGAACACCCCAGGTGCGCCACGACACCTCATGTCTGACTTTGCCTTATTTCCGCGTGCACAGCAGTGCTTGTGATTCATATTCAAGGTGTTTCTGCTCCTCACTTGTTTTTCGCTCTTCACTGACCAGAGTGAACCGGATATTATCTGTAGAATGTGCAACTCTGCCTCAAGTCAAAATACGGGAGCTTGGCCAGCCTCCGTCTTGGCCTTGACGCAGCCAGCTCGTTTTTTTCCAATGAGAAGGAGGCAAGGTTTTCTAGAAGCTTCGCCTCACGTTGAGTAATAGTATTAAAGCTGGGAACCTGCGTGGGCCAGGTGGAAGTTCACCACAGAATAGACGTATTGCTGTTTGGTTTGGGTGTGTCCTTTTAGTGAAAAGCACATTCATTACAAAAGGGTAGTCTTCGAGAGCAGAGGGTGCCCACACAAATGGACAAAGATCTGGGGAAAATGGAACAAGAGTAGGGGGATGGTTTGTCAACCAGTTCAAAATACTGGCCTTCCCGAGGACACTGCAGGGAGAACACACTAAGGCTGGGGTGAATCCTCGTGATTGGAGCAAGGGGCTTGTTGTTAAAGTAAGGGGCCACACTCGATTACATAGCACAAGGTGTGAAGTGAATGTCCTGCAATGTATACATCATGTCCTTTGGAAGCTTTTGTCGACCCAGATGGTTGTTACTGTCTTAATTGTGTATTGTTCAAAATAAAAATAGTAAAAAATATATATATATAATACATGCCAATACAAATGTATACAAAACAAAACTTTCACTTTGAGTATTGCTCTTTCACAAGGTGCACAGCCACACAATGTAGTTCCCTGTCAGTGCCAGTATTTTGGTTTTCACTTTCATATTTGTTTAGTGTTTCTTGATGTGCTAGCAGGAAGCCTTCGAAGTGAGCACAGGCCACATTTCAGCTTTATCGCTGCTTGTCTCCTGCCATTGCTGTTGTAAATTCCATTCAAATGGCCTTTGTTTAACCGGATACTGCTATTTACCGGCATACCATATTGTGTTCCTTGGCTCAGTATTGCCAATGGTCTGCGCCGTGCGCCACTCCCCCTGGCCAAAATCACATAATTGAATACGATATAGCAACTCTGCTGACAATCCGGAACAAAGGTAATAGTAAGAATTGTTGCCCTATTTATCTTAACAATGTGTCTCAGGATGTTTGCTGTCCAACATGTCATTTTGTTTTGAAGAATAGATGTCACGCTCCTCATCTGTTAAAAAATTTCGGTCATATTCAGTCCGACAAACATTTCGGTAATAAGCGTACCTTAATGGCTGTCCTACTGAATGTCAGATCCCTCCCCAAGTACAGCTATGAATTTGCTGATTTTTTAGAACTTCATATGCCGCACATAATGTTTCTCACTGAGACTTGAACCCACAGCGCCTCTGAACCTGACCTAAATGTGGCTTTACCTTCGGGCTATGACCTATTTAGAATGGACAGGATAGGTCAAAGGGGTGGCTATTGTGTACCGCTCCCATCTCAAAGCTACTTTCTCAGCTATACCTCAATTTAAAGAGAAGGCCATTCTGTTCAGTTTTAAAGTCTCTAATACGGACGTTTTTAACGGACTTTTAGTTTATAGGCCACCCGGGCCCAGGAACACGTTCACTGAAGCCATTATGAGGGTAATGGAATCATGTATGGGACAATCTAATTTTTCGGTGCTGTGTGATTTCAATTTTCACTTAGAAGCATCAGATAACGCAGATACTAAGGAGCTATTGGATAGATTCCTTAGTTTAGGTCTGAAGCAAATTGTCACCAGCCATACACATACGGCAAACCACACCCTGGATGGCATTTTTACAAACCACTATCAGACAAAATTTATTAAAACATTATTTCTGCCTTGGACTGATCATAGTGCTGTCTTTTTTGAAGTTTCTATAAAAGGACTCCAAGACAGAACTGTAGGGCCAAAGAGAACAGGGGTCTCGCGCGCCTGGAAACAAATAAACAGTCGAGATCTTGAAGCCATTTAGCTTTCACAAAGACCTAAAATGGACTTTGATACTGACACTGATTCGGACCAAGCAGCAGCACTTTATTACCACTGGATTGAACAAGCGGTTCAAAAGCTAGCCCCGGAAACTCAGATACCGGCAATTACTAAACGGACTTCGGCCCCCTGGTATAATCCCAACCTTAAAAAATTGTTTTAAAAATTGCAGAGCCAAAGAACGACTCTGGAGGAAGGAATATTCAGAGCTCGGGAAAATACGCTATAGAGAGGCGTTAACAGTATACAAAGAAGCCATATTTGAGGCAAAATCCAGATACTTTGCAGAGAAAATTATGGCTGCTAAAAATATTCCCGGTGAATTATTCAAGACAGTCACTAAACTGGCTCCTTTTGGTAATGTAAAGTCAGTAAAGACAACAAAACAATTCTGTGACAAACTTGCCAAATTTTTTTATGAAAAAGTGGTCAAAGTCTACGAAGAATTCTCCACTGTTGTAAATTATATTAGTCAAGCCGAGCCCAAGATGGATGAATCTGACATAAAAGTCTCTTTAAGAAACTTCTCCTCCCTTACACAGGACAGAGTTTAAAAAACTATCCTGGCAATTAAATCAGGCTCTCCGCTGGATCCATGTCCTGTTATGGTTCTTCATATGGTCGCCCACACCATAGCAAAAATCTTGACACCCGTATTGAACAACATTCTTACATCTGGGTATTTCCCAGTGGAATGGAAAAATTCCTTGATTAAACCTATTTTTAAAAAACCTAGTCTTGATCCCCTTGAAGCGGCCAACTATCGTCCCATTACTAGTTTACAATTTCCATCTAAAGTACTCGAAAAGGTACTAAATGAGGAACTCCGGTCCTTTATAGAACTTAACAATAAATTAGATATAGCACAACATGGCTTTAGGCCACAGCATAGTACTGAATCTGCATTAATTGCAGCCACTGAAAGTCTACGTTTACAACTAGACCAGGGTGGAAAGGCTATATTGGTAATGCTTGATTTATCCGCCGCGTTTGATACGGTGGATCATCACATACTCCTTCAGCGTTTGGGGGATATAGGGATAAAGGACAAAGCCGCAGATATTCTTTGTTCCTATTTGAATAACAGGAAGCAAGCTGTGCTTCTAAATGAGCATACATCCTCTCACTTCTTAATGCCATGTGGGGTGCCTCAGGGATCGGCACTCTCACCCACCCTATTTAACATATATGTCTCCCCTCTGGCTAAACTTATTTGCTCCTTCGGTTTCAAGGCCATTTGTTACGCAGATGATACACAAATTATCATCTCTTTAGCCACAAATCCAGAGACTGTGACGGAGCGTTTTAAGCTCTGCATGAGTCAGATTATTTGCTGGATGCAGAATAACTGTTTAAAATTGAATACCGGGAAGACGGAAATAGTTATGTTTGGAGGGGACATGTCACTTTGGAACCTAAATTGGTGGCCCGCGACAGCAGGACCATGCCCCCAGCCTCTAAAGAAGGTAAAAAACCTTGGAGTCCTGATTGACGACCATCTTTCCTTAACTGACCAGGTAAATAGTATTACCTCTTCCTGTTTTTATACTCTTAAAATTCTTAGGAAAATTCTGCCTTTTATTCCTATGCCCTTGAGGAAAATGGTTGTTACGGCATTGATTCTGTCAAAAACTGATTATTGCAATTCACTCTATATTGGAGCAAAAAAAAGTGTGATCCAAAAACTCCAGACCCTGCAGAATGTGGCGGCCCGGCTACTACTGGATCTACCTAAATTTAGTTCCATTAGCCAAATTACTCGAGAACAACTACATTGGTTACCCATATCCGCTAGGATTCAATTTAAATCAATGTGTGTGCTACGTAAGAGTCTGCATGGGTTGGGACATTCGCAGATAGGTCAATACTGCAAGCGGTACACCCCGCTGAGAAGTCTACGCTCTGCGTCAGCCCACCTGCTTGTGGTTCCAAGAGTAAGGACGCTGAAGTGGGGTGGCAGAAGTTTCCGACATCTGGCCCCTAAGTTTTGGAATACTATGCCTCTGCATCTTAGAATGCAAAGTGATTTACTACAGTTTAGAAAAGGACTAAAAACTTGGTTATTCACATGTATCCCCTCAATATCTTAAGTTTCTCTCCGTTTTAATTTAATGGCAGTAAGCGCTAAGACGCCACGGCAAATATGCGCTCTACAAAAACCTATTTTCATTTCATTTTCATTTCATTTAATAAACTTTGCCTAGGAAGAAAACCAGACTTGAGCATGTTTAATTTGCAGCACACTTGAAACACTTTTATTTAAATATACTGTGAACCCTCTTTCTTTTTTCTTTTCTTCTTTCTTGTCATCTTATTATTCTCATTCTTTCTTTCATTTATTTTTCCCTTTGCTATTTTCTTTCATTATTTTATTGCCTTCTTTCCTTCTTTCTTTCTTTCCTTTCTTTTCTGGCTTAAAGCATTCCTTCTTTTTCCTTCTTTCTTTTTGTCTTAATGTAATATAGAAAAACAATGACAAAACAAATCGAGAATTGCCAAAAGGCTGGCAGAAAATGTCAGACCTATTGATTTTGCCAATGCTTGTCTATATATAGCTTGCAAGACGAGTATAACCTGTTTACATAATACAGTTAATTTTATATTGAGATTGTTGTGGGAGAGCAGTGTCTTTTCAGCATATTCAACATATTTGCAAGAGGTGCTACAGGTGTGTAAAATCGACATTTGTCAAAAAAACACACCCTTTTTTCCTCTGGCTGGGAGGGAGGGCAGCAGCATTGGTATTGTTGCTGAGGCAGGTGTATTTGGAAACACAGGACTGGGAAAAGCAGGCAGAAATCATCTCTCCTGAGAGGAGGTCATAGAAACAAAAATACAACTCAGAAGTAAAAGTGCCAATGTCACAAGTGATAGATCTCACAGACAAGGAATTCAAAATCAAAACAGGTCTAACATGCACACATATTACAACAAATACGTTAGGTCTTACTGTAGTTAGAGAGACAAATTTAGAAGTTGTGCTGTGCTCACTTACCTTACATTTACTTAATTTTGCATTCCTTGAGAGTATTTGCTTTTTCCAGATGTTCACGAGGACACTGCAGGGAGAACACACTAAGGCTGGGGTGAATCCTCGTGATTGGAGCAGGGGGCATGTTGTTAAAGTAAGGGGCCACACTCGCCCGCTTTTATGTTTCTTCTTTATAGAATTTGCGAACCCCGCATAACTTTTCTCGGGTGCCGTGCATATTAGGAACATATCTATATAAAAAGCTACTGCCCCATTCACTCTTTCTTTACTTTCAAAGTCCAAGCTGATACAGGAATATCAAACAGCTTCAACTACCAGCAGTAAAACGGGCAAAAAAACATGCATATACGACTCATAACTGAACGTCTAGCTCTCTCTTCTGCACACAGCCGATGAAGCGCCACCGGGAAGTGCCTCTCCTGTAACAGAGAGTAAACTAGAGGTTTTTCAAGCTCCTTTTTCATATATGAATGGTGTTCTATAAAATGAAAGCTGTCCAAGGTGCTGCGCTTTGCAAGCGTTGCAGCGCCAATATATATTTTCTTTCCCTGCATCAGCTGATCATGCTGTTCACAAAAAAATCCTTTGAGACAGTGAATTGTCCCGTTCATCGGCTGAACTGTACAAGACTTTCTGGGCACTGTAAGTGTTTTGGATCATCAACCTGACTTATGTCAGCACTTGACGAGCGATCAGCTGTTCTCTCTACTTCCGCCTGCATCTTGCGTGTTGTGCTCCACTGGACGAACTTTGCTGGGTTTCACGCGATCAGTTTCACTTTCACGGCCACGCGGCTGTGTCACTTTCATAGCTGCGCGTCCAATGCTTGTTTGGAGTGGGAACTAGGTGAGCTAATGCAGTGCCTGGAAGAAAGCCCCACCTTCTAACGCCACATCCCCATTAAGGCCAACCCACTAGTTGTCTCACACTGAAACATTTTTGAAAGTTGGCAGGTCTGTTGTGAGCTGTGGCTTTCTAAGTGCTTACAATAGTGGGATAGGATGTTAATATCCACTTTCAGTTTTACACAGGGGTGAGTCGATGACGTGTGATTAAATGATGCAATGAGACATGCACCAGCCACACCAGTGACTCAGCCCTACAGTGCACTATTGTACACGTGCCTTACAGTGCATTTTACAGTGCGCATTTCTGAGCTCAAAATGCAAATTGCAATCTTGTTGTGCATTTTACACATTTTTAGATTGTGTGTGTGTGTGACTCGATATTTGCACGGAATTCTCCGCCGCTATCCACACTGGGAGAGCGTACACAGAACTCTCCTTTGTGACTGCCCGTTGGCAGTTATTTTGACCATCCTTGCGGGAATATGTTTCTTTTCTGTTCCCCTATTACAGGCATTGGATTAGTCAACTGCTTCATTAGACAGAATGCAAGCTAAATGCTAACGGATGCACTGCAACTGCGATCGCAATCTGTTTCATATTTAGCGGAACTAATTATGCAAACTACACCAAATAAGAACCATTTAAAGTACCAGTGGCCATTTTGTAGAAGCATTTGGGGAGAAATGTTTAGTTTGCAGTTTCTCGTCTGACACAAACGAGAAGGCGCTGAATCAAAAGTAATCAGCAGAGCAAATAAAGATGATAATTTCTGAAGCCAACCAGAAACGGAAATAAACGTGTTTACTTTTTTTCCTGTCAGTAAGTGGTCCCAACACTGTTATCTGATGCTGAGCTTCACTGGTGCCCTCCCGATTGCAGCCGCCATTGGCACCCAGTTGTGGATTCTAGGCACAATGCTCTAAGATCGGTGGAGAATAAAGGAGAAACAAGCGCGTTAGTGACCTTATACATTTTTTGAAAATGATCTATTTCCATTTCTGTGGGTCTGTTTTGTAAATACCATGTACACTTACATATTCATTAGCACCGACTACATGGAATGTGGAGAGCCATCGGGACTCGTGAAAAATTAAAATGCGTCTGCCTTTTATAAATACTTTTTATAAACGCAATCATTGGTTTTGGTGACAAGCGGCCTGCACTTCTGTTTTTAGCTCAGATAGTGCGTTTTCTAAGCATGTGCATGAAACAGCTGTTCTCATTAAACAGGAGGAATGTTGAGGTAGTCCATGGAACTGCATCAGCGACTTTCCACACACCGCAAATCCGGCACTCTGAAACGTAGAAGGTACGCCGATAGAAATACGTCTATAAATGTACACTCCCCTGCCAACTGTGTGACGTAAACGTGATGTTATTGCATTGGTTTTAGAGTGTTCTACGAGTCCTTCCCTCACATTGGATTCCCCTCAATAACACCTCAAAAGGTTATAAGCACGGCTGCTGAAATTGCGTTACAGTGGAGAAGCAAATTATGCGGTTAAAGAAAGGAATTATGCACCAACTTGCGAAATATGATTCAATTAAAGGCAAGTAATGTAGCATAGCATGGTATGTATACTTCACGTTCACCCATCGGGGATTGTTGGCGTTCAAAAATCGATGTTTATTGTTGTCCAATATGTTGATTTTCATGTTATCAATCTCAGACAAATGAAAGGCTCGGTGGACCTATTTAGATTAGTACCTGTGAAGATGAGGTCAATTCCAGCTCCCTGGAATGTCTGCATTGGTTCACTGACTCACCAGGCCCCACATATATATCCACCTATCTTCCTTCACATTTTAGCGCCCTTGGATAACACAGACGATTTCAATGCTAAATAAAATACCTAGATTTCTTAAGAAAGACAACTAAACTCATTCATCATTCTCTATTCCGAGCGTTATCCCATAACAATTAATACATGCAAGCAGTCTTTTTTTCTCAAAAAAGGCATTTATTTCCAGTTCTCTGGACCCCACTGAAAACGTGTCCGAATTTTCCGATTTACTCTGTGCTCACTCCGTAGGGCCTCTATAAGAAGAGAAAAAGACCGACACAATGGAGTTTTTGTAGATCACATATCAATTATATACGTGTTTCTCCACGATGCTCTTACTGATTCAAACTATAGGACTTTAACAAGCATTTGCAATGCAATAGGTCTCGCATTAACGCGAGTTTGAGCTGTTGGCATTGTAAATGACAATGTTTTTTTATTCATGTTTTGGTTTTTAAAACATAAATAAAACGCATTGTCATTTACAATGCTAATACCTTAAACTCTCGCAAATGCGAGACCTATTGCATTGCAAATGCTTGTTTGATGTACTAGCAGGAAGCCTTCAAAGTGAGCACAGGCCACATTTCAGCTTTATCGCTGCTTGTCTCCTGCCATTGCTGTTGTAAATTCCTTTCAAATGGCCTTTGTTTAACCGGATACTGCTATTTACCGGCATACCATATTGTGTTCCTTGGCTCAGTATGGCCAATGGTTCTTTAATAAACTTTGCCTAGGAAGATAACCAAACTTGAGCATGTTTAATTTGCAGCACACTTGAAATACTTTTATTTAAATATACTGTGAACCCTCTTTCTTTTTTCTTTTCTTCTTTCTTGTCATCTTATTATTCTCATTCTTTCTTTCATTTATTGTTCCCTTTGCTATTTTCTTTCATTATTTTATTGCCTTCTTTCCTTCTTTCTTCCCTTTCTTTTCTGGCTTAAAGCGTTCCTTCTTTTTCCTTCTTTCTTTTTGCCTTAATGTAATATATAAAAACAATGACAAAACACATCGAGAATTGCCAAAAAGGCTGGCAGCAAATGTCAGACCTATTGATTTTGCCAATGCTTGTCTATATATAGCTTGCAAGACGAGTATAACCCGTTTACGTAATACAGTTAATTTTATATTGAGATGGTTGTGGGAGAGCAGTGTCTTTTCAGCATATTCAACATATTTGTAAGAGGTGCTACAGGTGTGTAAAATCGACCTTTGTCAAAAAACCACACCCTTTTTTCCTCTGACTGGGAGGGAGGGCAGCAGCATTGGTATTGTTGCTGAGGCAGGTGTATTTGGAAACACAGGACTGGGAAAAGCAGGCAGAAATCATCTCTCCTGAGAGGAGGTCATAGAAACAAAAATACAACTCAGAAGTAAAAGTGCCAATGTCACAAGTGATAGATCTCACAGACAATGAATTCAAAATCAAAACAGGTCTAACATGCACACATATTACAACAAATACGTTAGGTCTTACTGTAGTTAGAGAGACAAATTTAGAAGTTGTGCTGTGCTCACTTACCTTACATTTACTTAATTTTGCATTCCATGAGAGTATTTGCTTTTTACAGATGTTGTGTTTCTATATGTGTTTTCAAACAGTGTCACTCTTGTGTAATGCATACTGTGAACTGAGGCATCTGGTTGAGTTCAGGTTGTGAGTAGGCCTGGGTGGAGCTCATTGAGTTTCACTCTGTGGAATTCCACGGAGTTACCGAAAAATTCAGCCAAATTCCGCAGAGTTTTGCTTGAACAGTCCTACTTTTTACCAGCAACTTATTTTTCCAACATCACATAATAATCCTTGCTCCTCCATAAATACTAACGACAAGCATTTAGTACATTGCGACCAGATGCTTCTCCTCAATGTGTTCTCTAGGTCTACGAACATAATCTGCCTCCCTGGGAAAATTATGTTTTACAAGTCACTGGACTTACTTTTTGAGTGAACGTTTCATTCTATGAAGTTGAAAGGAGTGCCCATTTTCAGAGGGCAACCTCCAGGCGTTCCCTTGGACACACACCATGATGCCCCCTTCTTTTTTAGGAAGTTCCTTATCCAGCCTTAGCAAGCATCACTGCCACAGATCATCCGTCTGTGGCGCGTGATGTCGCTTTACTCGCTTCCTCACACGCTTTTGCACATCCCCCAGAAAAGTCCTGTCAGCTGTGCAGGGAGTCAGGCAAGGGCACATCAGCTGGCACCTCTGATCCATTTCCTGTAAGCTGCACGTGACACCGCGATGGCAAAGGGGAACCCTAGGCACTTTCAGCTGAGAATTAAATACGTTCTCTTTAAGAGGCACTCCGTCTTCAACAGATGTCTTTACATTAAACTTGATTTGATCATAAATACCACAGCGCCAACGGTGAAACAACGGTAAGCGGGCAGCACTCACATGCACCTGTTCCCTCAGTTCACTAAGGAGCTAATGCATGTGCTTACAATGCATACCCCAACTCCTAAGCCTGCCAGGCTGCTTTCGGACCAGTGTGCCCTGTAGAACTATAAACAGCACTTTACACACAACGCAGTTATGTGAAAACAAAAATACAACATTATAACACTGTGCCAACCACAAACCTCCCAATGGGGTAAGAAGCTACCAGTTTGATGATGCGCTTCAGGGCCCTGCAACAGGGTACGCGTTGCAAATGCAAATGCTACAATAACTACAGAACTTCCCAAAAATATTGTGTAAATGCAGTCAGCGTCTGGATGGTAGATGTAAAAAGCGGGCAAGGTTTCATATATGGACATTATTTTGAATTTGCCAGCCACTAAGAACCAAAATCAGATGTCCCCACCCCTCCCCCGGAGTTAGTGTATTTTCTCTTTTAGGGAGGAGTTTGCAATGCGAATATCTTCCTTTGTGTGGGGAGGAGGACTTATGGGCCCAGTCACCTAGCAACACGTCTGTCCTATGCCCAAAGACACCAGACCAGGCGTGTGCGCTGTGAAGCCAGGGTTCTGCTTCAGCCATGGCATGCCCCATCGGCCTCTTCTAATTCCTAAGTAGGGCTCTGGCTATGCGCTACCACCTCCAGAGGCTCAGCAAGGTGGCCTCCTCCCATGGTGGGTGGCAGTACACCATCACCGTACACCTAGAGGCCAGCAGGGAGCTGTTCTCTGTCCCTAGGTGCTGCCCCCAGACCCGGCTCAGGGAGCTAAAGGAACAGCTGGAGACCATGGCCCCAGCTGAGCTGCAGAGGCTCAGCTACCTGTCCAAGGTGGGATGTGGGAGGTGGCAGTACATGGCGCACTGTACTGTAGAAATTGTAGATAGTAGGGTCAGTGAGGTAACTTACCTGTGTTGTAAACTGCACACACAAGAGTGTGGTATTCAGTGAGGCCTAAGTTTTTCTGCACATAAAATAACTTTGGAGAGCAAGTGTCCAGGCCAACGATGACAGTTTCGGACTCTTTCATGGGCGCCCTCTAGTGTTGTGGAATGCCTGTACATTTGTTTCTACAGCTGATTGCTGTATATTTACTAGGGGTGGGCGCCACACACTGATAAACTCTGCTCTGCTGGCGTTTGGCAGAGTTTTGCCATACTCCGTGCACCAAGCGGAGCGCAGTGTGGAAAACGTAGCAAACTCCACATACGGATCAGTTTACCGCCTTCCCCTAGTTGTGAGTGGGTATGCATGATAAGGCATGATCGAGAACTCAGACACTGTTGCGGAAGGCAGTGCAAGTTTCTCACAACGCCTGTCACTTTGTCATAATGATATTCAGACTAGGTGCATATCCAGTCTTTGGCGTTTCTGCAGAGCGCACAGAGCAGTGGTCACATATGTTCCATTTGCAATAGTGTTTCGTTTGGAAAGTGAAAGCATGGTGAAGTGTACTAGGAAAACTTGCTTGTGCCCCTCTTTGCACCTTGTGACTCCTTGCTCTGTCTCTTTGGTGCACAGACATAATATCGATTTTTTAATATCGACCTACATTAATATCGAGTTTTAAATATCGTAGGGACAGAATATCGACATCAAGAATATCGACGACCAGAACATCGAACTGAAGGTAAGAAATATCGTTTTTGTTAATATCGAAGTTAGTAATATCAATAGCAAAAATAACAATGTTAATAATGTCGATGTTTATATTAGTGTTATGTATTTAGTGCGTATTTTATATGTATGTGTTATATATTTTTTGTTAAGTATTGCACTTTTTTTTAAAGTAAATTATGCATTTTAGTACCGTAGTGGGTTGTGGGTTTATAGGGGAATAGGGTGGGAAGTCATTTAATTGTATTTAAGTAATTATTAATTTTTATTTATTGGTATTGATAATTAATTTATTGTTAATTAATTATTAATTGGTAATTAATTTTTATTAATTATATTAATTGTATTAATTTATTATTGAGCGGGTTGTGGGTTTATAGGGCAATAGGGTGGGAAGTAATTTAATTGTAATTAAGTAATTGCTAATTTTTATTTATTGGTATTGATAATTGATTTATTGTTAATTATTAATTGGTAATTAATTTTTATTAATTGATAATTATATTAATTGTATTAATTTATTATTGGTACGAGTTGTGGGTTTATAGGGGAAAGGGTGGGAAGTAATTTAATTGTAATTAAGTATTTATTAATTATTATTTATCGGTATTGATAATTTATTGTTAATTAAATATTAATTGGTAATTAATTGATATTAATTGATTAATTGATAATTATAATAATTATGTGAAATTTTATGTGGAGTGGGTTGTGTGTTTATTGGGGAATAGGGTGGGAAGTATTTAATTTTATTAAAGTAATTATTGTTTTTTATTTATTGTATTTTTAATTAATTTTTTGTAAATTTATTAATAAATCATTAATTAATTACAAACATTATTTAATTTACAAGTATGTTATTTTTAACCCCTACGCTTTTCAACGCTTTTCCTACTGTTGCACTCTTTGGAGTGGGAATAGTAATTTTTACCCCTACGCTATCCAACACTTTCCCTACTGTTGCACTCACTGGAGTGTGAATAGTAATTTTTACCCCTACGCTATCTGACACTTTCCCTACTGTTGCACTCACTGGAGTGTGAATAGTAATTTTTACCCCTACGCTATCTGACACTTTCCCTACTGTTGCACTCTCTGGAGTGGGAATAGTAATTTTTACCCCTACGCTATCCAACACTTTCTCTACTATTGCACTCTTAGGAGTGGGAATAGTAATTTTTACCCCTACGCTATCCAACACTTTCCTTACTGATGCACTCTCTGGAGTGGGAATAGTAATTTTTACCCCTACGCTATTGATAGAGCAGGGGAAATACAACATTTTTTGTACCCCTTCGAAATTAATGACCTCATTACTTTAAAAATACTAACTGTTTGAATGCATGTATTAATCAACAAATGCACCCTTAATTAGACACTACATGCGGGAAACTAACTGGCATTGCAAAAATCTAATTTATTTACAAATGTGAAATTAAATTAACATAGGTTTGTGATTCGTGTAGAAAGTAGAAGTAAATTGCATGTATTTCGTTTGTAGTAAAATTATATTGTGGCAAAGAATGCAGATGGTAAGTAAAATGGCCTTAAATGTCGCTTATGCTAGGTAACACCTAACACTGGTCATTAGAATGGAGGGTGGTAAACAGAAGGGCTTATTTTCTACGTCTTATTTCTGCTATGTTATTTTCATATTAGATCTGTTCGGGCTTGCTAGGCCTCGCCTGAAAAAGGCTGCTGCAGAGAGACGTGATTGCGTGCGCCGAATAAAGATGTTCCCCCGCGCATGAGCTGAGTGGAAGTTCCATTCACAAGTGTGTAGCCTATGCCCAGAGTGAGAGATGTTAAGGCCAGTCTGACCAAGAAATAAGAGTTGTGCCTAGAGTTCAGCATGAATGCATGGCAACAGATGGGAGAATCGAACTCCAGAAGATGAACTAATTCATGACTGTCGAATAATGTTGCAAATATATTAACAAAGTTAAAGTATATTTGGACCTGATGAATCACAAGAACTATTGTATGCATTGATTGTTTGCGAACCAGTTCAAGCAAGTAGGACGATGACGTGACCATCACCACCCCTCCAATAGACCAATCAGAATGAATGTAGCCCCTAAAAGGTTTCAATTTTGGGTATAGCAAGTTAGTGTAAAGGGTATAAAAGCGCTTGTGCTTACAATGAGGTGGCGCGCTTATTCTACATCGATCTATTCAACATGACACGCTGTCTGTTGAGACGATTTTTCCTTTTGATGCTGAAAAAGACGTTGTCAATTTTGGACTTCGAACGTTGATTGGGAAAAGGAATGAGACCGTCGCGGGATTCTACCTCGGGAGGGATTACGTCTGAGGAGGTAAGAGGGACAGTCAGTCAGTATTGGGAAACTATCCTGTGATCTTCGGTTTATGTTCTGATGAACCATTCTCGTCATTGCCCTAAGGCCAAGAGTAATGAGTATTTTCCATTTTCTATTCAATCTTTACTTAAATGCTTATGTAATGTCTAGAATATTTGTCTAATAAAACTTTACTTATTCAATGTATTCAATGAATCTAGATACAATTTCATGCTAACTCAAAACTGAGTATGTGGTTATTAGAATTAAAGTTATGATCAATAATTGTCAAATGGTTTTAAATTGTGATTGAGCTGGACTTAATCGCCATCAACTGATTCCTACTAGTTGGTCCATCAACCAAAATAGCGGAGTACCTTGATGTTTAGAACTGACAATTCCAAAATAAAATGTATATAATGTATATAGTTAGTATTTAGGTAAAAATATTAACAAGGTACCCCGTATGTCTTGCAGCTCGTCTACTTATCACTGATCCAGAAAACTGAGTGAATGTGTGTTTCGGTGTCATGGGCCCCACCGACGAACAAATGGTGTAAGGGTTTTCTGGGTTGGTGTCGTAAGGAAAGGTTTTTTTTAATAGCCGCGCTGCATCAGTTTTCTTGGTAGCAGAGTTATGGTTTCTATAGGTCAGTATAGGGGATTATTGATTATTGATTATTCATTTCTATGTTTAACACTCCATGTTGAGTTTGTGTTATGTTATAAGTAGTCGGAATTTTGAAGCTTCCGGGAAGTAGGAAGTGGATATGTGTGATTAGAGAAGTCACATGGAATTGTGCATTGTCTGATTTCAATTTGGTGATAACACAGGACAGTGTTATGTTAGGGAAATTCATGAGTGAATTGCACTGAGTGAAATAGCAACAGGTTTTCTTGTGAAACTTTGGCCTTAATTCTCAGGAGCAGTATAGTCTCGGCATGTGTTTTATCCCTAGAGAAACGGGTTTACCTCTTGCCTGAGAGAAGGGTAAGGTAGAGGGAAGTGCTACACTTATCAAACGAAACAGTATTCTTGAATGTTTGAATAAACTATCTCATTTGTTTAGAGAAACGGACAATAGTAAAGTGTTTTATGTCGTAATTAAACGATTTTGTCAAATCAATGAGTTATAAAACAGTGCCGATAATTTTGTAAAGGAGGGGTCTGCAGAAGCAGGAGTAGGGCTGAAGTTAACAAGAACCGCGCTGGGTTTAGTCAGTTGCGGAAGTACAAAGAGCTTTCTGATTTGTACGTTGGTGTGAGTCACGCTGGGATTGGACAGTCGCGGAAGTACGAGGAGCTTTTTGATTGGTGCATTAGTGTGATTCGCACTGGAATAGGTCAGTGTGAGAGTGACGTAAAGTTTTCCGATTGGTGTGTTTGTGTGATTCGTGCTGGGATAGGACAGATTAGTCAAGCAGATTAAAGGAGAGTTGTGTGAATTCGCTTCGGCAAATAATTGTGAAATATGGCTTATTATGATGGACGAGAGATAGAGAAACCTTCATGGTTTACAAAATTCAAGAACCTTTTTAAGAAAGTATTGTAACGAGAGAGGGAGAAGTGCTTCCTCCACCGAAAACACCAGCATCTTACATGATAACGAAATATGGTTATCATACTTGCATTTGGTTGGAAAATTGGGCAAAATATACTCAAAATGATGGAGTATTGGCGTTTCCAGAAATTGGTTCATTTAGCACAGCTATACTACGAAATTTGAGGAACAAAATGATGAAACTTGAACCAAGACCTATACTGACTCAGTTTGAAGCCCTAGGTGAAAGGGAAGGTGAGATGTATGAAAGAGAGAGACACATACATATAAGGGATGATAGTTATGTTCATGGAAGAGTATGGGGTTTGAGTCATGAAGGCAGGGTGAGGCAATGGCGGTACGCTAATATGATGGATGGTATGTTTCCTGCTAGAACAGATGAAGAAGTAGTAGGGAAAAAGTGTACAGAGAAAAAGAAGCATCCAGTACCAGAAAGGTGTGGGTATGGAGCAAGTGATACAGATGATGAGTTGCTGGAGGACATATTAGATAAAAGACCCCCTCCATAACAACAAGCTTCTGCGGTGGTGACACCAAATGCACCGCCAATGAAAACTGTGATGAATCAAAACCCAGAATGATTTTCTGAACCAAATAGTCCATTTTTTAATTTTTTATTTTTTTATTTTATTATTACAAATAGTCCATTTAATAGACAGAAAATACCACAGTCTGTAGAACCTGATATTCATAATGCGTCTGAACTAGCAAGAACAACAAAAGAATTGGCTGAAAAGATAAAAGAATTGACAAAGAATGTAGAAGCTGTAACTGTGCCAGTAACTATAGGTCCAGTGATACCAGTATTTGAAAATCAAAAGATAGATGAACTTTCCTTAACGATTCCCTTAAATTCCAGTATGAAAAAAGTACGAGAAAAGATTTATCTTGAAGTTAGGGAGACACAAGATTTGGTTAGATTAACTCCATCTATGGATTTGACAATAAATCAGAGTCCAATAAATAAAATTCCTATGGGAGCTGAATCAGCAACTGAAACACCAGAGAAAAGTGTGAATACAGTAGATTTAAATATGACCCCTGTGGGTCCAACTGCGGTAGAATTAAATGAGTGGGTCAATAATTTGCAGAAGAGAGATACAGAACCACAACCTTTGGAAATGGTTAGATTAAAAATAGACATGGAAGAACTGATTCTAGGGACTATTGGTACAGATCGGTTAAAAACATATAAGGATGATGAATTAATGTTTATGTGTAAAAGTATTACTTGGAGAGCTAAGAATTTGCATGAAAAATTGGAAGACACAGCAAATGAATTGGGAGTAGATTTTGCAAAAGGTAGAGGATTACAGAAACCTTACAAAGTAGATTTTAGTGAGAAAGATATAGAAAATCTGAACACTTCAGGACGGTTAACTCAGATAAAATAACTAATTGTGGTACTGAGAAAATGGGGAGATGTAGACAGATGGAGAAATAGGTGGGTAAGGAGAAAAGAAGGTACGGCTGATAAAGCAACATTAGCTTTCCCAGTAAAAGAAAAAGAACCAACAGTAGTAGAATGTCCAGAAAGTCCAGGAGGAGGTTATGTACATGTCCCATGGTCCAGACAGGATATATTGTCATTTACAAATGATTTTCAAAGATTGAGAGAAAAACCTGTAGAATGGTACAGACAAGTGGAAAGGTTTGTAAAAGTTTCAAAGGTATTGTGGGAAGATTTGGATGGATTGTTTGAGATTGTTGTACCTGCTGATTTGTGGACAGATTGTAAAATCACAATTGATTGGCCAAAGGAAGAATATCCTAGAGACGCAAAAACAGGAGCCCCAGGTCCAGAAGTAATGAAAAAATATGAGCAGGCAATCACATTTTTGAAAAATAAGATACCTCCAAAAGAAACAGATTGGGTAAAGATCTATAGAACAACTCAGTAACTTAAAGAGTCTGTGAACGCTTATTATGAACGGTTGGTTGAAGTTTTTAAACAGTACTGTAGATATGAGAATCTGAGTGAAAAAGACGTGAGTCACTTTGTATATCGATTTGTGTATGGTCTGAGACTTGAGATAAGTGAAATGATTAAGCAGCATATGTTGTGTTGGCAGTCTAGTGCAGTGGATGAGGTACTAAAGTATGCAAAATATTCTAGTGATGACATTGAGGCCAGACAACGTAAACTCAAAGAAAAGGCAATGTGGGCACAGGTGAAGGTTGCAGAACAGCAAGAAGCCCTGATAATTAACCAGATTAATGAAGCAGGGCAGATCAAAATGAAACCAAACATTGGTAAAGGAAAAGGTCAGATAAATATAGAAGAAGCCAAAAAGAAATGGCCATGTCATAGTTGGCGAAAATTAGGGCATTGGAAAAACGAGTGTAAATTACCTCCAAAAGTTAATACCGAGAATAAATCATTAAATCCACAGGTGCAGAATGAGGTGGGTTATCAACAACCGCCACAGCAACAGGTAGTTACTCAACAGAGTCAGGTGCCGCAGCCACCTCTCCCAAAGTGTGTAAATCTTCAAAGATACAGTGCAGAGGCAGGATTCTATGGTGGAGAGCAGGTAGTGAAATTGCTGCGCGCAACTGCTGTTTCACAATATTGGCTACGGCCGGATGGAAATGAATCGGATGAAAGCTTATGACGGTGCCTAGGAGAGGAAGAAGAGTGCGTGCTTGGCACAACTCTAGAGGTAGATCAGTCAGGTCCATTTGGGGATGGAAAGGTAAATGGTGTAAATGTTACTTTCCTTGTGGACATTGGTGCTACCCGTTCTACTGTAAGATCAGTTGAGATTTCAAACCTTCCTCTCTCAGGAGAATTCATCCAAGTCGTAGGTGTCACCAACAGACAAATTGAAACCCCTCTTACAAAACCAGTAGAGGTGGAAATTGGTCCGTTTAAAGATATGCACCGTTTTGTAGTGTGCGATTGCAGTCCCGTAAATTTACTTGGACGCAAAATACTTTGTAAAATGAACTGCACCATCTACTGTACCCCAGATGGTATTGCTTTTCAGACATCAGATGATGATGTTCTGTATAAAATGACTATGTCTGCACTTGAACCAGAAAAATGTGATACATTCCCTGTGTTTGATGCGGAGAAAATCCCTACTGAATTGAAAGGAATAGTGAAGACTGATGTATGGGATTTTACGGGTGAAGATATAGGTCCAATGAAAGGAATTGATCCTGTAAAATTTACTGTAAAAGAATAAGCAATTTACCCGAATACCCCACAGTACAAATTGACGCCAGAAATTATTGAAGGAATAACAACAGTGATTGATAAAATGATTGAACAAGGGATTCTGAGAGAAATAATGAGTAGCCCATGTAATTCACCTATAATGGGATTGAAAAAGCCTAATGAAACCTATAGGATAGTACAGGATTTGAGAAAGGTGAATAAAATTGTTGTTCCCTGTTGTCCAATTATACCAAACCCTGCTGTAATATTGTATCAAATTCCTCATGATGCAGAATGGTACATAGTTATTGATTTGTGCCATGCATTCTTTTCCATTGCATTCCACCCTGACAGCCAGCCAATATTTGCCTTCCGATTTGGTGAGCGTATTTTGGCATGGTGCCGAATTCCTCAAGGGTATACTGAAAGTCCTTCCATTTTTAATCAGATTCTGAAGAAATCTCTAGAAAGTTTGAAAATGCCTGAGAAATCTGTTATGGTCCAGTATATTGATGACCTATTGGTGGCATCAAGGACAAAAGAGGCATGTATTACTGACACAATCGCATTATTGAATCATTTGGCAGAAGGAGGACATAAGGTGTCCCCATCTAAGCTGCAGTTCTGTCAACAAGAAGTACAGTATTTAGGTCATAAGGTTGAAAAAGGAATGAGAAAAGTAACAACAGAAAAAATCAGGATTATTAAAGGAATGAGAGCCCCAATGACACAGAGAGAGGTGAGAATGTTTCTTGGAATGGTTGGGTATTGCCGACAGTGGATAAATGGATTTTCATTGATTGCAAAACCTTTACAGCAGTTAACAAAAAGTGATGTAAAAGATCCAATTGTGTTGAATGAGTAAGAGATGGAAGCTTTAGAGCAACTGAGATACAGGTTGTGTGAAGCCCCAGCATTGGGAATGCCAGATTATGAGAAAGAATTTGAGTTGTACTGTAGTGAAAGAGACGGATATGCACTTCCGGTAGTAGTACAAAGGCATGGAAGAAAGAGACGGCCAATAGCATATTTTTCAGCTGTTTTGGACCCAGGAGCAAAAGCATTGCCTGGATGTCTAAAAGCAGTAGCTGCTACTTGTGTGAGTCTGGAACAGAGTGAAGGCATTGTGATGGGATATCCTTTAAAGGTATATGTCCCACATTCAGTTGAAATCCTTTTGACCAGAACAAAGACCCAATTCATGACACATAGCCGATTAACCAGATATGAGAAGGTGATTTTGGGTGCAGACAATGTAATGATTGTGAGATGCATAAGTGTGAATCCTTCCACTTTATTGCCTGATGCAGTAAATGCAGAGGTCAAAGATGACGTTGATCACAATTGCTTGGATGTACTTGAATTCTGCACAAAGCCCTGCCCTGACATCAGAGATGAACCTCTAGAAGAGTCAGATTATGTGATGTTTGCGGATGGATCGTGCTTGAGAACGCAAGAAAGAATTTTAAGTGTTGCGTATGCTGTATGTACAGTGGCAGCCATAATGGAAGCATCTAGTTTGAGAGGAATACGTTCAGCCCAAGTTGCTGAGCTGATTGCTCTGATTCGAGCTTGCAAACTGGGAAGAAATTTCCGAATCACTGTGATCACGGATAGCCAGTATGGCTTCTGAGTGGTACATGATTTCAGACAGATCTGGTTTCCAGAGGGGATTCATGATTTCTTCGGGCTCTCCAATTAGGAATGGTGAGTTTGTGAAAATGTTGCTTGAGGCAATACAGCTGCCTAAAAAGATTGCGGTATTGAAATGTGCTGCACACACAAATGGAGATGACTACATTACAGAGGGCAACAAATTTGCTGATGAGATAGCTCAATATTGTGCCAGACATATGACCTCAATGAATCGGAGGAGGGAAAAAGAACATGTTTCATGTCCTTTGATGTTTACTAACACAATTGAAACATGGGAAGAGGTACGACAATTGCAGGAAGAAGCAAGTGATGAGGAAAAAGATATATGGATAAAATCAGGCTGTAGACGAAGAGAGGAAGATGAAGTTTGGGTTTACAGGGATGAAAGGCCAGTTATGCCTGATAGCATGATCTCTAACATGGCACGGATGTACCATGGACAGGCACACATAGGTAGGGATGCAATGATCAGACTTTTTAAACAGACTTGGTACAACCCAAGATTTAGGGCTATAGCTGAATGCCTTTGTCAAAGATGTCCTATATGTCAACAGTTGAATCCTGGAAGGAAAACAATAGTGAGTTTGAGAACAATAGGACATGAAGGAGGTCCTTTTACCAGAATGCAACTAGATTTCATTGAAATGCCCCCAAGTAACAGACTCTGGTATGTCCTGGTGGTTGTCTGTTTGTTTTCTCGTTGGGTGGAAGCATATCCGACAAGAAGCAATGATGGAGTTACTGTAGTAAAACTCCTACTGAGAGAATTAATTCCTAGATATGGTTTTCCGGTAACAATAGAAACAGATAGAGGAAGTCATTTCCAAAATGAAGTTATCCAGCTGATATGTGAAGCATTAGACATTCAACAAAAGCTGCATTGTGCCTACAGACCAGAGGCTTCTGGGGTGGTTGAGCAAGTAAATGGCACAATCAAGAATAGGCTAGGAAAAATGTGTCTAGTCACAGGACTCAAATGGCCAGATGCCTTATCACTTGTGCTCATGAGCATAAGGAGCGTACCAGACAGAAAAACAGGTTTGAGTCCTCATTAAATAATAATGGGACGAGTAATGAGACAAGCATTCGTACCTGTCAACAAACTGCTGACTTTAACTGATGATCTTATTCTGGACTATTGCAAAGGATTGGCTGATGTGGTGCATTCTGTGTTTCATCAGGTTGGACCGGATGTGATCACTCTTGAGAGAAACCCAGCTCATGATCTGAGTCCAGGAGTCTGGGTTCGCATAAAAGTCCACAGAAGAAGAAATTGCCTTGTTCCTCGCTGGGATAAACCACGTCAGGTGATCTTGGTGACTACCACAGCAGTAAAGTGTGCAGGGGTGAAGAATTGGATTCATGCCAGCCATACAATCAAAATTCCAGATCCTGAAGATCGACCTGCAAGTCGACATCTGGAAATATCAGACACCAGTTCGACATCTGAAGCAGAACAATCTGAATCTGGTGAAAGAAAAACTGGAGACATTGTAAAGCAAACAGAAGACTTTGAAAGACAGGCAATTGATATTGAAACAGGAGAGACAGAAATAATTCACAGTGATGTTGAACAACCAAGTACAAGTTTTGGGGAAATCCCTTCAGAAGTAATCGAAACAACAGAAGAAAATCTAAAATCAGACGGAGAATCAGAGATCATAAAGTTCAAAGTTAAAGAAGGTGAAGTGAGATCTGAAACAGAATCGGAAGAAAGTGAAGAAGAAATAAGACAAAGGAGAGGACCAAGAAAGAGAGCTTGGAAAGTGGAACGAGAAGAAACAGAGACCGAACTAAAAAGGCCAAGAAATGGAGACAATTGGCCCGACAAGAGTAAAAGACTGAGATATAAAATAATACATTTAATCAAAGACAAGGAAGAACAAGTGAATGAAATAACGAGTCAAAGAAATCAAATAAATTTGAATAAAGGACAATTGCAAAGACCGAAAAGAATAAAAAGACCTAATCTGAAATACAAATCACCTGAATGGACTTACATAGCACTGCCTGACATCGAAGAGGTGGATAGCAGTCAAGAGAACCCAAATGAAAATTGTAAGCAGGAGGGTGAGAGTGAACTGTGCCCATCCTGAAGAGACTGAAGAAACCAGAATAAAGACAAACTGACAAAATCAAAGAAAACATTTGAAGGACCAAACAGTACGCTAAGGGCAGTTGGTTCAAAGGCCATATTTTCGAGTGTGGAAAGACACATTTTTCTGTACATATCTTAGACTATAGTTTACCATGGCAGAGAATGAAAATAGAAGATCTAGGTGTAGGTTTCTACACAGATGGTGTAGAATGTGTTTTTACTGTACAGGTTTACTGATGCTTATTTGGTTCATTTTAGCAATAAGTATTCCACTTCGATAAACTGCAGAAAATACGTCAGGGATGAACAATAAAACAAATAGTGATAAGGAACATAACACAAAGGATACTGCAACACTGATAGATAATACTGAGCATCATAGAGACTGGTCGATTAATGATTTTTCTAAGAATGTTTTTACAAAGCTTTTATATGAATATGTGGAGACAATGGATGTTATGGATTGTTATGTCTGCATGCAGTTACCTGCGTCTGTGACAGAGGGCGTAACATATCATCACCTTCCTTTGACGTATGTAATAACTTGCAGTGTGTTGGCTAGTTTATTTTATAAGACAGGCAAATTAGAATTTTATTATACTGATATGGATGCTGTTTTTGCTAAAGTTTCTGTAGTTCCTGGACTAAACAAGGTGAAGCCTGGTAAAGTTCTTGGAGAATTTTTCTTAGAAACAAAAGAATTAACATTAGATTACGCATTTAGACACAATCTTATTTGTAGATTAAGGAAAGAAGAAAAAGTATTTTAGACATGGTAGAGGATAGAAGAATTACGTTTCAAAGAAAAGTAACAAGAGAAAAGATGAAAACACCACCTTGGGGTTTTGAGGAAGGAAGTTATGATAAGAGTGAAACTAATGTAGCAATAGGGTTAGATTAGCCACAACAAGGGAAATTGTGCATTCGGAGAGATACCACTATCTATGACAACTATTTCGTGGGTGCTAGTGAATGCCGAGATACATACAGAATTATAGGGGGATGGGGATTCAAAGGAGGAAAAGATCCAGTATTCCCTGGGATCTATTTTATTTGTGGGAACAAAGCTTATTATAGGTTGCTGGACCATTGGTACGGAACATGATATCTAGGCCTGGTCTTTCCAAAGATATTTCATGTAGATAGGGGAACTAAAGGAATTCACGAGATAGGTAAACCACTAACACGTAGAAGAAGGGAAAGTTTCTCAGAGATAATAGGTGACATTTTTTGGAGCATTGATACAAGCAGTGGGTATATCTTTTAATGCATATAAGATTCAGAAATTGTCAATAATAGTAGATCGTTTATCAACGAATACTGCTGGAGGGTTCTTAATGGTAAATACCAAGATGGTTGCCATGAGTGCTATGGCGATGCAAAATCGACTTGCCCTTGATCTTCTTTTGGCAAAAGAGGGAGGAGTCTGTGAAATGCTAAAGGTACAACATTGTTGTACTTACATTCCTGATAAAAGTCAGAATATACACAGGTATATTAAGAATATAACTAAATTGCAGAAAGAAATGACCCCACTGGAGGTTGATGGTGCTTTGGAGAAATTTGGTAAGGGTTTTTCCTCAGTACAGAAATGGTTTGCAGAAATAAGTAATTCATTAGTTGGGAAAATACTAATACCAGTGCCAATAGTAATACTAATGACATTGATGATGAGATTAGCATGTGTATGTATTAGAAAAAGAAAAGGAAAAAATAAAGTAAAAAGACAAAATGAGAAAAATAAACAAAGAGAGCGAGAAATGGGAGAGATTGAATTGGAAGAATTTAAAGAGAAAATGTACAACAAGTCTAAGAGACAGAATGTGAAGAAAACAATTGTTTGAGCTAACAAATGAAAAAGGACAAGAAACATGCTTTCTGATAAATTGATAAGAGTTGGTTTTTGTGGTGATATTAAAAATCACCAAAGGGGGGAATTGATGGAACAGGGGAAATAGAAAAGCTTTTGTACCCCTTTGAAATTAATTACTTCATAACTTTAAAAATACTAACTGTTTGAATGCATGTATTAATCAACAAATGCACCATTAATTAGACACTACACGCGGGAAACTAACTGGCATTGCAAAAATCTAATTTACTTACAAATGTGAAATTAAATTAACATAGGTTTGTGATTTGTGTAGAAAATAGAAGTAAATTGCATGTATTTTGCTTGTAGTAAAATTATATTGTGGCAAAGAATGCAGATGGTAAGTAAAATGGCTTTAAATGTTGCTTATGCTAGGTAACACATAACATGGGTCATTAGAATGGAGGGTGGTAAACAGAAGGGCTTATTTTCTATGTCTAATTGCTGCTATGTTGTTTTCTTATTAGTTCCGTTCAGGCCTGCTAGGCCTTGCCTGAAAAAGGCTGCTGCACAGAGACGTGATTGCGTGCGCCGAATAAAGAGTTCCCCTGCGCATGAGCAGAGTGGAAGTTCTAGTCACGAGTGTGTGGCCTATGCCCGGAGTGAGAGATGTCAAGGCCAGTCTGACCAAGAAATAAGAGTTGTGCCAAGAGTTCAGCATGAATGCATGGGAACGGATGGGAGAATCTAATTCATGACTGTCGAATAATGTTGCAAATATATTAACAAAGTTAAAGTACATTTGGACCTGATGAATCACGAGAACTATTGTATGCATTGATTGTTTGCGAACCGGTTCGAGCAAGGAGGACGATGAGGTGACCTTCACCACCCCTCCAATGGACCAATCAGAATGAATGTAGTCCGTAAAAGGTTTCAATTTTGGGTATAGCAAGTTAGTGTAAAGGGTATAAAAGAGCTTGTGCTTACAATGAGGTGGCACGCTTATTCTACATCAATCTATTCAGCACGACACGCTGTCTGTTGAGATGATTTTTCCTTCTGATGCAGAAAAAGACTTTGTCAATTTTGGACTTCGAACGTTGATGGGGAAAAGGAACGAGACCGTCGCGGGATTCTATCTCGGGAGGGATTACGTCCGAGAAGGTTAGAGGGACAGTCAGTCAGTATTGGGAAACTATCCTGTGATTTTCGGTTCATGTTCTGGTGAACCATTCTCGTCATCGCCCCAAAGCCAAGAGTAATGAGTATTTTCCGTTTTCTATTCAATCTTTACTTAAATGCTTATGTAATAATGTCTAGAATATTTGTCTAATAAAACTTAACTTATTCAATGTATTCAATGAATCTAGATAACATTTCATGCTAACTCAAAACTGAGTCTGTGGTTATTAGAATTAAAGTTATGATCAATAATTGTCAAAAGGTTTTAAATTGTGATTGAGCTGGACTTAATCGCCATCAACTGATTCCTACTAGGTGGTCCATCGACCGAAATTGCTGTGTACCTTGATTTTTAGAACCGACAATTCTAAAATCAAATGTATATAATATATATAGTTATTATTTTGGTAAAAATATTAACAAGGTACCCCGTATGTCTTGCAGCTCGTCTACTTATTACTGATCCAGAAAACTGAGTGAATGTGTGTTTCGGTGTCATGGGCCCCACCGACGAACAAATGGTGTAAGGGTTTTCTGGGTTGGTGTCATAAGGAAAGGTTTTTATAATAGTTGCGCTGCATCACTATCCAACACTTTCCTTACTGTTGCACTCTTTTGAGTGGGAATAGTAATTTTTACCCCTACGCTATCCAAAACTTTCCCTAATGTTGCACTCTTTGAAGTGGGAATAGGAATTTTTACCCCTACGCTATCCAAGAATTTCCCTACTGTTGCACTCTCTGGAGTGGGAATAGTCATTTTTACCTCTATGCTATCCAACACTTTCCCTCCTGTTTTACTCACTGGAGTGGGAATAGTAATTTTTACCCCTACGCTATCCAACACTTTCCCTACACTTGCACTCTCTGGAGTTGGAATAGTAATTTTTACCCCTACGCTATCCAACACTTTCCCTACTGTTGCACTCTCTGGAGTGGGAATAGTAATTTTTACCTCTACGCTATCCAACACTTTCCCTACTGTTGCACTCACTGGAGTAGGAATAGTAATTTTAACCTCTACGCTATCCAACACTTTCCCTACTCTGGAGTAAGTATATATATAATTTTTTATATGTATATGTTTAATTTATTTGAACATTATGGTGCCGATTCCAATCCTGTAAAACCCTGGTACGAATGGTCGTACGGAGCGTATTCTCCGTACGACTCGTACTCGGGAAATCTACCTTACAAACCAGCAAGTACGATTCGTACAGAAATACCATTTCTGTACGAATCGTAAAAAACTACGTGCGGCTAAAAAATACCCACAATTCTGTTCCGGGACATCGCGTACGTGACGTCCGTACGGAGTCAGGCAGCGTTTTACGGAGCAGTAAGTACAATTCGTGCCTACGTCTCTCCGCACGGCACATTTTTTACGGCAGCCAAAAACTCCCGGGAAATTGAGGACGACGCGATTAAGGAGCACCGGTACGTGACGGACAGCCATGGACCCCTACGTGTCATCCCGGCCCTCCTAGCCTACGACCAGGTGCACCGAACCCAACACACAGGTCACAGAAGGTGAGAACAACACCCATGGGTCAATGACACATACCCCCTACCCAAATTAAAACATACAATATGGAGGATATACATTACCTCCAGGGTCTGGTCACTTGGGGGTGTGTCCACCAATCCCTGCGTACCGCAACAACGGAAGTGGACGTGTACGCGTACCTGTCACCACTACAATGGTGGGATGGACCGTACCCACGCCCTCAGAGCGTGGGTACGGTCCGTCCCACCATTGTAGTGGTGACGTAGGGGTATGTGTGGTACGGACCGTACCCATGCTCTGAGGTCGTGGGTACGGTCCGTCCCACCATTGTAGTGGTGATGTAGGGGTATGCGTGGTACGTACCGTACCCACGCTCTGAGGGCGTGGGTACGGTCCGTACCACCATTGTAGTGGTGACATAGGGGTACGCGTGGTACGGACCGTACCCACGCTCTGAGGGCGTGGGTACGGTCTGTACCACCATTGTAGTGGTGAAGTAGGGGTACGCGTGGTACGGACCGTACCCATGCGTGGGTACGGTCCGTACCACGCGTACCCCTACATCACCACTACAATGGCGGTACAGACCGTACCCACGCCCTCAGAGCGTGGGTACGGTCCGTACCACGCGTACCCCTACATCACTACTACAATGGTGGTACAGACCGTATCCACGCCCTCAGAGCGTGGGTACGGTCCGTACCACTCATACCCCTACGTCACCACTACAGTGGTGGTACGGACCATACCCACGCTCTGAGGCCGTGGGTACGGTCCGTACCACGCGTACCCCTACATCACCACTACAATGGTGGTACGGACCGTACCCACGCCCTCAGAGCATGGGTGCGGTCCGTACCACGCGTACCCCTATGTCACCACTACAATGGTGGTACGGTCCGTACCACCATTGTAGTGGTGACGTAGGGGTACACGTGGTACGGACCGTACCCAACCTATGAATGCGGGGGTACGGACCGCATCACCCGTACCCCTAGGGCACCAGTACATATGTGATACAAGGCGTATACACGCCACGAATGTTGGCTTAGGGCCTGGTGCAGCATATAACCAGTATATTGGGGTGTGTGTATGCCCAGGACAGCAGTGTACTGCACCAAAGGTGCGGTGGGTGGGTGAGTGGCTGCCTAGGATTCCCAGCAGTGGACAGAGACATGTGAGGGATGGGTGCCTATCACTCCCAGTAGTGGACAGAGACATGTGACGGGTGGGTGCAGAGGAATACCAGCAGTGGACAGAGACATGTGAGGTGTGGGTGCCTATCACTCCCAGCAGTGGACAGAGACGTGTGAGGGGTGGGTGCAGAGGAATACCAGCAGTGGACAGAGACATGGGGGTGGGTGCCTATCACTCCCAGCAGTGGACAGAGACATGTGGGGGGTGGGTGCCTATCACTCCCAGCAGTGTACAGAGACATATGAGGGGTGGGTGCCTATCACTCCCAGCAGTGGACAGAGACATGGGGGTGGGTGCATATCACTCCCAGCAATGGACAGAGACATGTGAGGGGTGGTTGCAGAGGAATACCAGCAGTGGACGGAGACATATGAGGGGTGGGTGCCTATCACTCCCAGCAGTGGACAGAGACATGTGAGGGGTGGGTGCAGAGGAATACCAGCAGTGGACAGAGACATGGGGGTGGGTGCCTATCACTCCCAGCAGTGGACAGAGACATGTGGGGGTGGGTGCAGAGGAATACCAGCAGTGGACAGAGACATGGGGGTGGGTGCCTATCACTCCCAGCAGTGGACAGAGACATGTGAGGGGTGGGTGCAGAGGAATACCAGCAGTGGACAGAGACATGGGGGTGGGTGCCTATCACTCCCAGCAGTGGACAGAGACATGTGGGGGGTGGGTGCATATCACTCCCAGCAATGGACAGAGACATGTGAGGGGTGGTTGCAGAGGAATACCAGCAGTGGACAGAGACATATGAGGGGTGGGTGCCTATCACTCCCAGCAGTGGACAGAGACATGTGAGGGGTGGGTGCCTATTACTCCCAGCAGTGGACAGAGACATGGGGGTGGGTGCTTATCACTCCCAGCAGTGGACAGAGACATGTGAGGGGTGGGTGCCTATCACTCCCAGCAGTGGACAGAGACATGGGGGTGGGTGCCTATCACTCCCAGCAGTGGACAGAGACATGTGAGGGGTGGGTGCCTATCACTCCCAGCAGTGGACAGAGACATGTGAGGGGTGGGTGCCTATCACTCCCAGCAGTGGACAGAGACATGTGAGGGGTGGGTGCAGAGGAATACCAGCAGTGGACAGAGACATGTGAGGAGTGGGTGCCTATCACTCCCAGCAGTAGACAGAGACATGGGGGTGGGTGCCTATCACTCCCAGCAGTGGACAGAGACATGTGAGGGGTGGGTGCCTATCACTCCCAGCAGTGGACAGAGACATGTGAGGGGTGGGTGCCTATCAATCCCAGCAGTGGACAGAGACATGTGAGGGGTGGGTGCCTATCACTCCCAGCAGTGGACAGAGACATGTGAGGGGTGGGTGCCTATAACTCCCAGCAGTGGACAGAGACATGTGAGGGGTGGGTGCAGAGGAATACCAGCAGTGGACAGAGACATGTGAGGGGTGGGTGCCTATCACTCCCAGCAGTGGACAGAGACATGTGAGGGGTGGGTGCCTATCACTCCCAGTAGTGGACAGAGACATGTGAGGGGTGGTTGCAGAGGAATACCAGCAGTGGACAGAGACATGTGAGGGGTGGGTGCCTATCACTCCCAGCAGTGGACAGAGACATGTGAGGGGTGGGTGCCTATCACTCCCAGCAGTGGACAGAGACATGGGGTGGGTGCCTATCACTCCCAGTAGTGGACAGAGACATGTGAGGGGTGGGTGCCTATCACTTCCAGCAGTGGACAGAGACATGTGAGAGGTGGGTGCAGAGGAATACCAGCAGTGGACAGAGACATGTGAAGGGTGGGTGCCTATCACTCCCAGCAGATGACAGAGACATGTGAGGGGTGGGTGCCTATCACTCCCAGCAGTGGACAGAGACATGTGGGGGGTGGTTTCAGAGGAATACCAGCAGTGGACAGAGACATGGGGGTGTGTACATCATTACCAGATGACCACAACTCCATGGGTGAATACCAGCAGTGGACAGAGACATGTGAGGTGTGGGTGCCTATCACTCCCAGCAGTGGACAGAGACGTGTGAGGGGTGGGTGCAGAGGAATACCAGCAGTGGACAGAGACATGGGGGTGGGTGCCTATCACTCCCAGCAGTGGACAGAGACATGTGGGGGGTGGGTGCCTATCACTCCCAGCAGTGTACAGAGACATATGAGGGGTGGGTGCCTATCACTCCCAGCAGTGGACAGAGACATGTGAGGGGTGGGTGCCTATCACTCCCAGCAGTGGACAGAGACATGTGAGGGGTGGGTGCCTATCACTCCCAGCAGTGGACAGAGACATGTGAGGGGTGGGTGCAGAGGAATACCAGCAGTGGACAGAGACATGTGAGGAGTGGGTGCCTATCACTCCCAGCAGTAGACAGAGACATGGGGGTGGGTGCCTATCACTCCCAGCAGTGGACAGAGACATGTGAGGGGTGGGTGCCTATCACTCCCAGCAGTGGACAGAGACATGTGAGGGGTGGGTGCCTATCAATCCCAGCAGTGGACAGAGATATCGGGGTGGGTGCCTATCACTCCCAGCAGTGGACAGAGACATGTGAGGGGTGGGTGCCTATAACTCCCAGCAGTGGACAGAGACATGTGAGGGGTGGGTGCAGAGGAATACCAGCAGTGGACAGAGACATGTGAGGGGTGGGTGCCTATCACTCCCAGCAGTGGACAGAGACATGTGAGGGGTGGGTGCCTATCACTCCCAGTAGTGGACAGAGACATGTGAGGGGTGGTTGCAGAGGAATACCAGCAGTGGACAGAGACATGTGAGGGGTGGGTGCCTATCACTCCCAGCAGTGGACAGAGACATGTGAGGGGTGGGTGCCTATCACTCCCAGCAGTGGACAGAGACATGGGGTGGGTGCCTATCACTCCCAGTAGTGGACAGAGACATGTGAGGGGTGGGTGCCTATCACTTCCAGCAGTGGACAGAGACATGTGAGAGGTGGGTGCAGAGGAATACCAGCAGTGGACAGAGACATGTGAAGGGTGGGTGCCTATCACTCCCAGCAGATGACAGAGACATGTGAGGGGTGGGTGCCTATCACTCCCAGCAGTGGACAGAGACATGTGGGGGGTGGTTTCAGAGGAATACCAGCAGTGGACAGAGACATGGGGGTGTGTACATCATTACCAGATGACCACAACTCCATGGGTGAATACCAGCAGTGGACAGAGACATGTGAGGTGTGGGTGCCTATCACTCCCAGCAGTGGACAGAGACGTGTGAGGGGTGGGTGCAGAGGAATACCAGCAGTGGACAGAGACATGGGGGTGGGTGCCTATCACTCCCAGCAGTGGACAGAGACATGTGGGGGGTGGGTGCCTATCACTCCCAGCAGTGTACAGAGACATATGAGGGGTGGGTGCCTATCACTCCCAGCAGTGGACAGAGACATGGGGGTGGGTGCATATCACTCCCAGCAATGGACAGAGACATGTGAGGGGTGGTTGCAGAGGAATACCAGCAGTGGACAGAGACATATGAGGGGTGGGTGCCTATCACTCCCAGCAGTGGACAGAGACATGTGAGGGGTGGGTGCAGAGGAATACCAGCAGTGGACAGAGACATGGGGGTGGGTGCCTATCACTCCCAGCAGTGGACAGAGACATGTGAGGGGTGGGTGCCTATTACTCCCAGCAGTGGACAGAGACATGGGGGTGGGTGCTTATCACTCCCAGCAGTGGACAGAGACATGTGAGGGGTGGGTGCCTATCACTCCCAGCAGTGGACAGAGACATGGGGGTGGGTGCCTATCACTCCCAGCAGTGGACAGAGACATGTGAGGGGTGGGTGCCTATCACTCCCAGCAGTGGACAGAGACATGTGAGGGGTGGGTGCCTATCACTCCCAGCAGTGGACAGAGACATGTGAGGGGTGGGTGCAGAGGAATACCAGCAGTGGACAGAGACATGTGAGGAGTGGGTGCCTATCACTCCCAGCAGTAGACAGAGACATGGGGGTGGGTGCCTATCACTCCCAGCAGTGGACAGAGACATGTGAGGGGTGGGTGCCTATCACTCCCAGCAGTGGACAGAGACATGTGAGGGGTGGGTGCCTATCAATCCCAGCAGTGGACAGAGACATCGGGGTGGGTGCCTATCACTCCCAGCAGTGGACAGAGACATGTGAGGGGTGGGTGCCTATCACTCCCAGCAGTGGACAGAGACATGTGAGGGGTGGGTGCAGAGGAATACCAGCAGTGGACAGAGACATGTGAGGGGTGGGTGCCTATCACTCCCAGCAGTGGACAGAGACATGTGAGGGGTGGGTGCCTATCACTCCCAGTAGTGGACAGAGACATGTGAGGGGTGGTTGCAGAGGAATACCAGCAGTGGACAGAGACATGTGAGGGGTGGGTGCCTATCACTCCCAGCAGTGGACAGAGACATGTGAGGGGTGGGTGCCTATCACTCCCAGCAGTGGACAGAGACATGGGGTGGGTGCCTATCACTCCCAGTAGTGGACAGAGACATGTGAGGGGTGGGTGCCTATCACTTCCAGCAGTGGACAGAGACATGTGAGAGGTGGGTGCAGAGGAATACCAGCAGTGGACAGAGACATGTGAAGGGTGGGTGCCTATCACTCCCAGCAGATGACAGAGACATGTGAGGGGTGGGTGCCTATCACTCCCAGCAGTGGACAGAGACATGTGGGGGGTGGTTTCAGAGGAATACCAGCAGTGGACAGAGACATGGGGGTGTGTACATCATTACCAGATGACCACAACTCCATGGGTGTATGTACGCATCCCTAATTTTCGACTATGTTGATAGTGCCATAACAACACATCACTGACAGCAGTGTCCCACTCCCATGAGGATGGATGTCTTTCCCCCACTGCATGACACACCACATGTGGGTGTGAGGACAAATGACACATGCATACCCACCCCTGGCGGATGCAGCACAATACACACACAGAGATCATGCCACAAGACTGTATAGTCATGTCAATGCCTACTAAACTAAGAGAGCCAAAGGGAACACACACTGTCACACACATCCCAGGACTGATAGGAATGTACAGGTGCTGGGACAGCCACCAAGATGTTGTCTCTCATGGAAGGAATAGGGTGGAATTCCCACAGATACAATGCCCACAATTGTGAGTCAGGTGCTCAAATACCCTGCAAAACAAGTACCATATGTGTGCTAGGCTGGGATTACACACATGCAAAGTGCGGAAAATGGAGAATTTCTCCATGAAGGCATGGCAACATACTCAATACACAAGTACAGTGACTAGCAAGGATGGCAGAGACGATGCAGCCGGAGACATTGCTGAGCAGGCATGGCCATAGTTGAAGGGATCCATCACCAACAAAGGGAATGTATACGCAGGTCAGCACAACAATTGTGCAACTCTCTGCAGGGAAGATGTCAGGTGCCACGGAGGAAGGGACACTCCTTGGTACAATGTATCAAAAAACTAATAAGACACACGACCAAAGATCCTTTGCAGAGACCTTGTGATGGCACGCAGATCCCATGGTCCACCTCATGACCATCAGACTCGAACCCTTGCACGAAACATAACACATTACCACAACCCCAACTCCTGGAGCATCAGCACCAACATCAATACCTGAAATGCAATAGTGTTCAAAGTAAAAAGAAAATGCTTTAATCAGCATAACATTATATTTTTTTCAAAAACACTATATACAAAGGCCAATGGCCAGTCCAGAATAGAAGTCCTTGGGGGGGCACATGGGCACGCGTCTCCCCTAGCTTGCCTGCACATTTGAACCCTCAGGTTTGTCGACGGGGAGGGGGCATCATGTGGGGAAGGACCAGGCACCGCAGGGACAGGAGGTGTAAGGGTAGGTGTGGTGGGTGCAGGGCCGGACGCCTCCACCACAGGGGGTGGGGCAGCGCCAAAGGTGGAGGTGAGCTTGGCGCTGCACACTTCTGCCAGGGCATCCAGAGTATCCCCTGCACCGGAAGAAACTACAGGCACAAAGGAGGGGGGGTCGGAGGGATGGGGTGCAGCGCTACTGGGGGAGGGGGTAGAAATGGGGGGGACTCAACTCCCCTACCCGGGGAGTGCCTTGCCCGCTTGCAGGCCGGTGACCCAGTGGGGCTGAGGCCCAGCACAGACATGTAGCTCTCCTTGTCTGACAGTGTGGCAGGGGAGCCAAGGGGAGTGCTTTTGGAGGGACTGGGTAGTGAGGCATGCAGACTCAGACTGTGGCTGCGTGTATGTCTGTGTGCCCCAGACCCAGTGCGTGTGCCTTTATCCCCCTGAGTGTGCGTGCCAGGAGGTGTGTGCTTGCCCTTACGTGTTGGTGTGCTGCCTGTGTCTGGTGGGGTGCGTGCTTGGGAATGTCTGGGTGTGCATGGGACAGGCATGGGAGTTGGAAGTGTGGATGGGGCTGGGGTAGGGGGGGACGAAGCGCTGCAGGAGACTCACTGCTGCCGTCAGTGAAGAGTCCATGGACCTCAGCAACATCCTTTGGTCAGACATCGCTGCTGACATGCCCTCCATGAACAACACCATCTGTGTCAGCAGTCTGGTGTGGCCATGGAGGACATTCAGCATCGATGTCTGGCCAACCTGCAACTGCCGCTGAATGTCCACAGACTCTGCAGTGAGGGCAGCAGGGGTGATAGGGGGAGGGGGTGCGGTGCCTGGCACAAAGGAGACATGGTGGTGCCCTGCATGGACAGAAGGGACCGGAGCAACTGGGAGGGCGGTGATGGGAATGGAGGAGGCGGGGACAGATGTTGTGCTGCTGCCAGGTGTTGTAGCAGCCTCCACCCCCTCGATGAGTTCAGCCTCGGACCCGTCAGCGTCGTAGTCGGTGTCGCCACCAGACAGGTCCTCCGCCTGACTACCCTCGCCCTCCGTGCCACTTGCTCCCGCAGACTCGCCAGCACTGGTGGCACCGGTGCTGGATCCCTCCTCCAGGTCCGTGCAGGTGTCTCCCTCGGTGTCCTCCGATGATGCTGTGGGCCAGGTGAAGATACAGAAAATAATCAGTCACCTGTATACATCTGACACATGAGTCCAAACAAAATAGGTCACAGTGCATATCAGGCAATCCATCATGAGTAACATCTAGATTACTCCGCACATATGTAAGCCCTGTACTCCCCAGTTGGTTGACCCACCATGCCACTTTGAAACAAGGAAAAATAGGACACAACAGCCAAAAACTTGATTTAGAAATATACTGAGAAGCTAGTGTCTGGGAACAGTTGATCACAGCAATACTATGAAGGCATGCCACCTCTTGTTTACTGTGAAAGAAACAGTATTGGTGCATCCAAGGCTAAATAACAGACCTCAATGCTGAAGGTGTCCCCACACTCAGAGACCTGTAAGTACATTGGAAACCCAAACGAAATACCTTGTGATCCCTTGGGAATCACACCACTTTACACAATCTACATGTTTGGAATGTGTGAATGTGCCACTTTGTGAACAGAACACACATGTGCCTGTATACAAGAAGTCACACAAGGAGGTGCACACACAACTACATTTACACAGTCATTGTATGAGCTGGCAGCCTTATTCAAATAAGCCAATGTTAGAAAGAAATGGGGTTTCAGTAAGTACATATACATGGCATAACGACGGTCTGGATGACTTGACACTCGTAAGTTGGTATCACCAACAGCCAAGGACTTACCCAAATGCCACCACACTGTGTGAACATGGATATGTATAATCTGAAAAACAGTCTTATTCTAACTGTGCCTTTCTTTGAAATGTGTCAGCGTGTCCCCTGAAAGTGTAACGGTGGTTTCTTGTGCACTTCCTTGGGAGACATCTGTCATGCAGGCACATTATTGTCCTTCACAACAAAACATCAAAATCAAGCATTGAAAACATGAAGATATGTTGCCAAGTGTAGTGAGTGCCAAGGTACAAGACTACTTGACTAACAACTTGAATCATGCCACCTGTCACATGGCCATCCGTACCATGATGACACAGTTGGCAACACATCTGACCCACTGCCTGTCATGTGGAGTGGCACACATGTCCAAACACAGGACAACGCATAAGCTAATGGGCCTGCAATTTTGTCAGTATAAGGCACACCTGCACTGAGGAGACACCCTCATGGCAAGCAAGAATGTCCACACAGATGTCAGCACACAAAGACCAAACTACGTAGCATCTGGACCACACACTGGTGCCAAAAATGGATGAGCAGGAATCATGTATTTAAACTTTTGACACATGCTGCAAAGCACAAACATGAAAGCCTGCACAACATCACTGGGTCACTGCATGTTGAGTCTGTCCAGACAATTATCACACACAGGTCAGACCTGGCAAGGAGACATAAGGTTTGGACATATAGGTCTCGCCCGCACAAACACCCCATACTTGAGACAATGTGATTGAGACAGGTCAAGAAGTGACACCTCTTAATCAGGATTTACAAAAATGTGCATCAACAATTCCAAAAGGTACTCCACATCACCTCGTGAGGCTGCCAACACATATTTGTGACAAACAACCATCAACAGATAGTTGTAAATAGACACACAGGCACTGTTCAGTGTGAGGATGCACAAGCCAAATGGGGTCACCCTGTCCAGTGGACACATGTAGCACACTTTAGATAAATACAAATGAGGCCAGGGAACAATGCCACAGAGGCCAACCTATGCTGAACACACAGAGAATGGGCACAGTGTTGGATGACACACATGATTCCGAGGCAAGGGTGTCTCAGGGGACTGTAGTGGGCACACTGCTCCATGGTCCTGGAATGATCTGACTGTCCCGGCACTATGCATATCTCCCACTCATGCACATCATGTCTGAGGCCACAACATCAGTCATGCATGCTGCAAGTCTGTTCATTTGAAACCTCACACTCCTATGTTGAGACTCAGCATCAGTGCCAACAAATATGGACCCCCAAATGACTGAACAGGACAGGGCACAGGCAAGGTACCAACACATGTCACAGATCACCCCCACACATGATGCAGAAAGCAATGTGCACTTGGATTAACTGGCAGCCTAGATGACCGTGTGCAATAGTAATTACACACAGACCAGGGAACACATGTCAAGGAGGGGAAGGGAGGAAGAACAGCAAAGGTTGACTTGGGGGAACAGGATTTGCACTGCACATATAAACCCTGGCAGTGTATCCAGGCGACTGAGCACTTCCAAAAGCTGGTGACACACAACAAACACACATGTACCTACCCCCTCCTTGCTGCTGTCTCTCCTGCAACTGCCTATCCATGTCAGGGAAGACCACCGCCAGGACACGCCTCATCTGGTGGGTCAGGCGTCGGCGCCCGCCGTGGGGGCGTGGAGGTGAGTCCTCCAGCAGGACCCGGGCGATCCTCCGGGTCCAGCACCGGATGTCCTGCCACCGTTTTCTGAATTGGGCTAGGCGCCGACTGCGACCCTCCACCGATCTCACGGCCCTGACGGCCCGCTTCCAGATCTCCCCCTTCGCGTAGGCAGTTACCTTTGAGGATGACAAAGTGAGACAATATCACTACACGTGCTCCATGTCAGAGAGACACACATTTGAACATCTTTGATATGTTGAACAGGGCATAGGATGCTGCCAAGAAATAGCATCTTTGTCATATAGACATTGGCCTCTGTGGAAGCCCCAATGCACTAAATGGCATTTAAAGTACACAGGTGGCATGAGGGGTGCGACACACTCCATGATCATGGCACACACTGAGCATCACAAGCAACACCAGGCTGATGGACAGCACCTCCAAGCAGTTACATGCCCCAGGCCACTGACTCAGCAAGGTATACAGACACACACAGGCACAGCTCAATCACCTGCCATTGGCAACAGCGGATACAAAGCTCACGCCGCACATGTGCCACTTGCCTGTGGGGTGTCACAGGTGTGGGACGAGCTCAGCAAGTCAGACACACAGCACGGCTTACTTCTCACATCAGATGAGTAGAGCTGTTGCCTCCTCCATGCAGCTGTGGTGCAACACTTCACCTAGACACTCACCCACATGACAAGGAACCTTCACACACATCAATGTCCAGGGGGCGTACACATCACTTGGACACTCTCACCACAGCTCCACTCAACTCACACACATCTGTGGGTACAGTCACCTGTCACACCGGGGGGACCACTGAATCACCTCAGGACTATATACAAAAAATGCCACAAAGGATTAGCCAGGCTGAATGTGTCATGCACTATGCAGTGAATGTCACAGTAAGCACAATGCAAGTGAGGAGTGCACACATGAACTACATCATGCTCTGCATGGGAGACATAAGCCATTCCCCCCCTGGGACCCACTCTAAACAACATTGCATGTCTGTCACACCTGGACACAATGCCAGAAGTGACAGTCACAAAAAAGGTGCACAGTCAAAGGTAGTGGAGTCAGCACTCACCTGCTCCCCTGGTCTCCCATACAGGCTGGTGCACTGTGGGAGGATGACATCCAGCAATGCCTCATTCTCCTCCTGGGTGAATGGCTGGGCCCTCTCCACAGACCTTGACATGGTGCCAGAGGAAGCACAGACAGCAGCAGTGTTGTCAACAGGAAAGTTGTGCAGGCAAGTGCCCTCTCATGGGTTCTGGCTGACTTATATCTGTCTTGCTGAGGGGCATTCATTTGGAGGAGTACATAGTGATTGGTCAGATTCATTTGCATCTTACGTTTACTCCAATCCCTTTCCACATACACCAGTGACAGCATTTGCACCGTTCAAATTTTGAGCATCATGTCAAGTCAGCAACCACTTTGCAACATTGTATTTTGTGGCCAGCTGACTTTTCCAGGACACCTGATGGAAAAATTTTAACTGAAAACTCTGTATCCATGACAACCAGCATGCATTTAGTGCCTAATACTTGTCCCTTATGTGTCCCCTATGTAATTTTCAAATCCACACACAGGTACGGTGCGTTTCACACGTACCCCTACGGCACCAGTTGCACAGTGCGTTTGACACGTATGTGTAGGCACTGGTAGTACACGTACTACGTGTACTACCAGTGCCTACACGTATATGTACTACCGGTGCCTCCACATACGTGTAGGCACTGGTAGTACACGTACGGGTACGTGTACTACCAGTGCCTACACGTACGTGTACTACCAGTGCGTACACGTTCGTGTACTACCAGTGCCTACACGTACAGGTACGTGTACTACCACGTACTACCAGTGCCTACACGTACGTGTACTACCAGTGCCTACACGTATGTGTACTACCAGTGTCTACACGTACGTGTACTACCAGTGCCTACACGTACGTGTAGGCACTGGTAGTACACGTACGTGTAGGCACTGGTAGTACACGTACGGGTACATGTACTACCAGTGCCTACACGTACGTGTACTACCAGTGCCTACGTGTACGTGTACTACCAGTGCCTACACGTATGTGTACGTGTAGGCACTGGTAGTACACGTACGTGTAGGCACTGGTAGTACATATACGTGTACTACCAGTGCCTACACGTAGGCACTGGTAGTACACGTGTACATGTACTTCCAGTGCCTACACGTATGTGTAGACACTGGTAGTACACCTACGTGTAGGCACTGGTAGTACACATACCCGTACGTGTACTACTAGTGCCTACACGTACGTGTAGGCACTGGTAGTACACGTACATGTAGGCACTGGTAGTACACGTACATGTAGGCACTGGTAGTACACGTACGTGTAGGCACTGGTAGTACACGTACGGGTACGTGTACTACCAGTGCCTACACGTACGTGTAGTGTACGGGTACGTGTACTACCAGTGCCTACACGTACGTGTAGGCACTGGTAGTACATGTACGGGTACGAACTGGTAGTACACGTACGTGTAGGCACTGGTAGGGCACGTAAGTGTGTACGGTCTGTACCACGTGTGCTCCTACGGCAACACTACTATAGTGATACGGACCGTACTTGTACGGTCCGTACCACGCGTACTCCTACGGCCATACAACTCTAGTGATACGGACCGTACACACGCCCTCAGAGCGTGTGTACGGTGCGTTTCACACGCTTACACTGTTGATAGGATGCACACACGAAAGGAATGGAGGTCTCAGACTCGCGCAAGGATGTACATCAAGTCATTGTCATTGCTGTCCTACACGTGCAGGGCCTAGGTGTGTCAGGCAGTGATATTGCACATGTCGCCTCATGTATTTGCACAATTGATGTGTGATGACCTGTGTACACATGTCATGTGTGATGGGGCACTATGTGGCACACTTCCCCTTCACACTTTGCACATGTGTGCATTTAGTACAAACGTGTCAAGCACAGCATCACTGGTATGGCACAGTCACCACCACCCGCAACTGTCCCCTGATGCCAGGGACAGGGACACTAACAACTGACATTTAACGACCAGCGTGCACCGATGTGACTATGTCATGTGTGTGTCATGTGTTCCCATGAGCTTGCTGTTGGTGTTCCGTCAACTGCATCTGCTGTTGCTGCATCCAACATGTGTCTGTATGTAGATGGGCATGGCACACATCTATTCACACCATGCCACATGTGGATTTCCACGTAACGTGTGTCTGTATGCATCGAACATGTAATTTTGACATGAGGACATATCTGCGTCGTCTCAATGTCTGTTTTTTCTGTTTTCACGTGTACCCCTTCATCGCAATGTGTGTGATCTGTACATTTGACATTCCATGTGATCTGTGCATCTAGCTTGCCGTCAGCTGTCTGTATGAGATGTCATCCTTCAAATGCTGATATGTGGATGTATGTCACTCTTGTGATGTCTCTGGCTGTTCACTGACACTGGCCCACAGCTCGTTTCAGGGCATGTCATGTAGACTTGACAATCAACGGGTATAGCTGGCTTTTCGTAGGAGTATCACCTGGCTGGCATACGTGTCCTGGATGTATTACACAGACCAGACTCTGTATTTAGCAGATGTGTATTAGCAGTTGAGCATGTGCTCAGTTCATTGACATTGATGTTGTTATGTTCTCACTGTTCGTTATTCATTCCAATTTTCTGCAGGGCACCGCCTGTCCCCAGACCAATGCCAGACTTGGGTGCCATGAGGGAACGTGACTGCATACGCCGTTACAGATTCACCCAACATTTGATAGAGGACTTGATCGCCAAGCTGGCACCACACCCCCAACCACGACACAGGTATCCTACTGCGCTGACCCCCAAGATGAAGGTGATGGCAGCCCTACATTTTTTTGCCACAGGTACGTTTCAGTTCACCATAGCTGATGTTGGTGGCATGTCACAGACGATGTTCAGCCGTGTCCTGCATGATGTTTTGGCAGCCATGTTGGAGCACCTGGATGAATTCATCCATTTTCTGACTCCTAAGGAGTTGACAGGTGTGAAGGGTGATTTCTATGCCCTGGGAGGGATGCCCCATGTCATTGGGTCCATTGATGGGACATATGTGGCTTTGGTACCACCACAGGCACAGGAGGTCGCCTATCGCAACCGTAAACATTATCACTCTATAAATGCCCTTGTGGTGTGTCTTGCTAACATGCTGATTTCCCATGTCTGTGCACGTTTTCCAGGGTCAGCACACGATGCCTACATCATGAGGCATAGCAGGGTGCCACAAATGATGCTGCGGCTGCACAACGAACGAGCATGTCTTGTTGGTGGGTATACTCTGTTTGTCCTGTGTTTTGCGGTATCTTTGTATCTTACGGCATCTCCTGACCCACTTTTTTACATGATGTTTCCATGTAGGGGACTCTGGCTATCCCAACATGCCATGGCTGATGACGCCTCTCCGCAACCCAAGATCCGCTGCAGATCACCGTTACAACAATGCACACGGGCAGACCAGGCGAGTGATTGAGAGGACGTTTGGCCTCCTGAAGAGCCGATTCCGGTGCCTTCACAAGACAGGCGGGTCCCTCCCATATGCACTGGCAAAGGTCTGCAAAATCTTCCTCATGTGCTGCATGCTGCACAACATAGCAGTGGAGAAGGCAGTGCCACTCATCCTGGAGCAGCATGAGCAGGAACATCCACCCGCGGAGGATGAAGGGCTTGGTCACGAGGCAAGTGAGGAGGAGGAGGAGGAGGAGGAGGATATCCGGAGTCAGCTCATACGCAACTTCTTCTCATAATGGTGAGTCACTGGGTCTGAGTGTGCACGCTTGGAGCCTTGTGTGTCATTCTTCAATGTGTCCAGGACTCCCCTCTCCACCATCACATGCGCACACAACCTCATCATCATGTCGTATGCCATTGACACCCAGGTGCTCCTCACCCTCACCAAAGACGCAGCCATTGCCAGTTCCAACATTCAAGAAGGCATGAGGTCCATGGATGAATGGCTGAACATCAGCCACCTGAGGCTGGACTTGTACAGGACTGAGGTAAGCATCTGAGGATTCTCCCCTTACAGCTGGCTCAACTCCTTGTGTCCCACCCGCAGGGGCCCTACACAAGCACCCAGTGGCCACGCACACAAGATGGTGTGCATAATGGATTTGTCACTCACATTTGCCATGCAAATCACCAGCATCTGTACCTCATGCTGCAACACCCTCTGCATGATGCACATGATACTCAGATAGATCCACTCCAAGGAAAGACAGACCATCCCCCAGGTCCACAACACCAGCCGTGTCAACTACTGCCCCGCCCTCTACGGAGCAAGTACATCCAAACTCACGGGAAACTTGTCCACATCCAGGGTGCATCTGCACAACTCAGCTTCAACATCCCGCACCCCATCAACATCACCGTCCACCTGAGATAGCTGAAAGGGATCACTGTGTGCTGCAGGATGACCTTCACACTCCTCACACACACTCAGGAGGCAGTCAACAACCTCAGACGCCAAAATCCACCTTGTACGTCTGTCATCCAAGACCCCGTTGGCCCAACTCTATGCATCCGAACTTGGCCTGGCCACCATTCTTCACATCCACAACACTCCAGCATAAAGGAGATGGTTCTCACGCCTGGACAAACATACCTGGGACTCCCTCCCAGGGAACCTCCAAATGAGCCATGACCTCTAGGCCTTCATCATCCTCTTCCTGATTGGTTTGTCCGCACAGTATTTCAAGACCCCCTCAGCAGCTTGAGGCCATCACGGGTGAGTATTGGGCTCCCAGGCTGTATCAGATGATACATTGTGACCCATGTGTGTCCTGTACCGGACTCGAAACCCAGGGTATGGATGGCTGGAGTTAGTTCAACACTCAGGCATAGTTTGACATTTACCCACACGTATGTTGTGGACTAATGCAAAATGACTGCAACATCTCATGACAAATAAATAGTTTTATTCTCGGTGGGGTGCGTGTTTTGGTAGAAAAAAAAGGTGCTCTACCGGGTACATAGAATCCAAAGTTCACAGGGGTGATGGGATACTTGGCATTTGAAGTCATCAGAGTCCAGACCACAGTGTTGGTCATCATTGGTCAGACTGTGACCAGCAAGTCCATGTGGCAGAGAATGTCAGTGAATGATGTGCTGCTGTTGCGCATGAAGGCCAGGTGCCAGGCCAGGTGACCTGGGAGATGTGGATGGTCCGCTGCCTCTCACGGTCTTTTCCGTGGACGACCCACTTTCCTCCGGGGACCCTCAGAGGCAGGCCGTGACGATGTTTGGGACGACGAATCCTCCTCCTCCTCCTCCCTCCCTATGGCTGGTGCTGGTCTGCGCCTGGTGTCACAGGGAGGGTTGCCCATGTTGTTGGCGATCCGACGGAGTGAATGGCTTATGTCCCTTTGCACCGCCAGGAGCTCAGCCAGTCTTGCCTTCATCCGTCCTTGGTGTTGTTGTTGACTGGCGTGTTGCTCGGCCTGCTGATTCTTAATGTCTGTGAGGGTCGCCACTACCTGACTGATGACGGTGTCACGCCGGTATGCCTCCATGATGTTGCGTACGTGTGACATACCGGTCCTGTTTAGCTGTCTGGTCAGGTTCTCGCCCCTGCCTGCCTCCACTCCCACCACCCCTGCCCACACGAGCCTGGCCTGCCGTTGTGGGCACATCGGGTCTATGGGACCCCTGAGGGATGGCAGTGTCGGAGTTGGCTGCCTACTCCTGGGTGCCCGGCGAACCTTGTCCCTCCAGGTCAGACTGGCTCAGTTGTTCAGTGTGGGCAGGGCTCCTGGGTGTCTCCTGGGATGTGGCAGGAATGGGGGTTGGCACAGATGTACCTGAAGCAGGTGCTGCAGGGGCTTGGACACCAGAGGGGCCAGGTGGGTTGGGGTCATCTGCGGAGTGTTGTGAGGTGTCGCTGCCGGTGGGATCAGGTTCCTCCCGAGCCTGGGACTGTGGTACTTCCCCCCCATTGTTGGGGGGAGATCCATGACGTTGCCCTGTGTGTGAGAGAGAGACAATGTTAATGCTGTTTAATGCGACATCCATGTTTCATACATATTCTAGTTGCCACAGTTCCTCCAGGTAGTTGTATGTGCCTAGCATTCACATCAATGTTCACTTGTGGATGGGTATGTTGCAGGGGACTGATTGAAATGTTCTCCAGGGTGTTTGACATGTCGAATTTGGGCTTGGATGCTTCTTTGGCTGTGGCTTGATCTTGTTGTTTCACATGTCCATTGTGAGAGTGGGTAACTCCATTGGCTGGGTGTGTGCTTGTGTAAGGGGTGAGTGATCATCCCTCAGCCCGACGCTGTTCAACATCCACATGGCCCCCCTCACACAAGTGACCCGCCACCACAACCTCAAAAACATCTCCTACGCCGACGACACCCAGCTCATCCTCTCCCTCACCAAGGTCCCTGACACCACCAAAACAAACATCCACGAAGGTCTGAGGGCTATCGCCGACTGGATGAGGAGCGGCCATCTGAAACAGAACTCAGACAAGACGGAGGTCCTCATCCTCAGACCCACACCCTCAGCCTGGGATGACTCCTGGTGGCCGATCGCTCTGGGGACAGCACCGACACCCACCCACCACGCACGCAACCTAGAATTGATCCTCGCATCCTCCCTCTCCATGTTCAAGCAGGTCGATGCCGTCTCCACCTCCTGCTACGACACCCTACGCACGCTCCGCCAGATCTACTGGTGGATCCCGACCGAAACAAGTAGAACAGTGACACAGGCCCTCGTCAGCAGCTGACTGGACTACAGCAACGTACTCTACACAGGACTCCCATCCAAACACCAACGGCAGCTACAACGCTTCCGAAACGCCTCCACACGACTGATCGTCAACGCCCCCCACCACAGCCACATCACCCCCTCCTGAGTGACCTGCACTGGCTCCACATCGACAAGAGGATCCCCTTCAAGCTCCTCACCCACACACACAAGGCACTCCACAACGCCGGATAAGCCTACCTGAACATCAGACTCAGCTTCTACACCCCCACCCGCCAGCTCCGCTCCGGCAGCCTCGCAGCTGTTCCCCGCATCCAACATACAACCGTCTGTGGCAGATCCTTCTCCTACCTCGCCGCCAAGACCTGGAACACCCTCCCAACCCACCTACGACTGACCCAAGACCTACTTGCCTTCAGAAGACTCCTCAAGACCTGGCTCTTCGAGCAGTAGTGGAACCCCCCCCCCCCTCACAGGTAAGTAGCGCGCCTTACAAGTACCCTGATCAATTGTTGATTGATTGACGGTACCTGCTGGTGGGTGTAGTATGATTTGGCAGTGGGTCTCCCAGGTGATGTATCTGTCCCCCCATGGAGCATGCTGCCAAGTCAGTGAGTGTGAGTTCCTGTCCTAGATATCTGAGCTTGTTGTGTTTGTGTTAGAGTTTGCAGTTGTCACAGGAGGGCCTTGTGCTGCCTACAGCATGGCCAAGTGTCAGCTACCTTGTCAGTAATTTGCCAGTCACTGTGCATTGCGCATGGTGCATGGGTATGTACCTGGACCTTATGGGCTGAGGGCAATGGTGTCTGTTTCTGAGTGGGTACAATATGTTTAGTGATCCCCACCCTCCCAGCATCCCGGACATCCAGTCTTGGGTTTGTGTTTTGTGTAGGCTGGGACATGGCATGGCCTTGCTTTGTGAATGGGGCATACACATGTTAGTGGCATGAGCGTTGTTTTTGAGTGTGGTTGTGTCCGGTGAGGGCTTGGGGGTAGGTGAGTGCATTTGTTGTAGTTGGGGTGTGGATGCCATTACCCCCATGTTACGTAAGCTGTTTGTGTACTCACCAGGCTCGGCTACTCCTTCGACTCTGTGTACTCCCACTGGCGGAAGCAGGGCCGTCACCTTCTCCTCCCAGGGATGGTAATGTACCAGTCTGCGGGGCAGCCCACCTCCATTGATGTTACTCTGGGCGTAGTCCTTGTTCATTTTGTGCTTGACTGCCCTCCGCAGATCGTACCACCTGGCTTGGCATTCATTCCTGGTCCTTCTGATGGACGCAACAGCATTCACCCGATCGACGATCCTCTGCCACAGTCATGATTTTTCGGCTATGCTGGTCTGTCTGACCAATGTTCCAAAGAGCTGTGGCTCGACTCTGATGACTTCGTTGACAAGGATGTCCAGCTCCTCCCTTGTGAACTTTGGATTCTTGTCTGTGGGCATGGTGTGGGGTGTGGGTGTGGATGGTTGTGGGTGTGTGGGTGTGAATGTGTAGGTGTGTGTGTGAATGTGTAGAGGGGGTCTGTGTGAAGGAGGTTGTGTGAAGGTGTGTAAGTTAAGGAGTATGGGTGCAGTTGTTTGTGTGTGGTGTCTGTCAGCAGTGGGTCTGTTGCAAAGGCTTATGGTTTGTGAGTGTGGGCCCTTTTTATTGGTCCATTTGTGGGTTTGGCTGGGTTTGAACTTTTGGTGGGTGTGTTATAAGAGGTGGTTGTGAGTTTGGGCCTCTGTTTGCCTGTTTGGATGTGCCAGGTCAGTCTTTTAGATGTTTTTTGTACTGTAGACGTGTTTTGTGGTGTTGTGCGAGTCGAATTGACCCTCCTTGTGCTGGTTTACAGTGTCCTGGTTCTGTAAGAGTCGTTTTAGCGCATGTAAGGTGCGTACATACGCGATGTTGTTGTACAGTGCTCACATATGCAATGTTGTTTTACGGTTCGTACATACGCGATGCTGGGGTACGGTGGTGGGGTACGGTGCGTCCAAGTACGGGGCTGGGGTACGGTGTTGGGGTACGGTGCGTACAAGTACGGTGCTGGGGCATGGTGTTGGGGTACGGTGCGTACATGTACAGGGCTGGGGTACGGCGCTGGGGTACGGTGCGTCCAAGTAGGGGCATGGGGTACGGCGCTGGGGTACGGTGCGTCCAAGTACGGGGCTGGGGTACGGTGGTGGGGTACGGTGCATACCAGTACGGGGCTGGGGTACGGTGTTGGGGTGCAGTGCGTACATGTACGGAGCTGGGGTACGGCACTGGGGTACGGTGCGTCCAAGTAGGGGCATGTGGTACGGCGCTGGGGTACGGTGCGTCCAAGTACGGGGCTGGGGTACGGTGGTGAGGTACGGTGCGTACAAGTACGGTGCTGGGGTACGGTGTTGGGGTACGGTGCGTACAAGTACGGTGCTGGGGTACGGTGTTGGGGTACGGTGCGTACATGTACGGGGCTGGGGTATGGTGCTGGGGTACGGTGTGTCCAAGTAGGGGCATGGGGTATGGCGCTGGGGTACGGTGCGTCCAAGTACGGGGCTGGGGTACGGTGGTGGGGTACGGTGTGTACCAGTATGGGCTGGGGTACGGTGTTGGGGTAGGGTGCATACATGTATGGGGCAGGGGTATGGTGGTGGGTTACGGTGCGTCCAAGTCCGGGCCTGGGGTACGGTGCTGGGGTACGGTGCGTCCAAGTACGGGGCTGGGGTACGGTGGTGGGGTACGGTGCGTACACGTACGGGGCTGGGGTAGAGTGCGGACATGGGGGGGGTACGGTGCTGACATATGGGGGGAGAGGGGGGTGCTGTACGACTCGTATCCCGGGCACAAGTTTACCCGGATACGAGTGGTACGGCGTTCGCTCCGTACGGGGCCTTTTCCATGCGCTTGTGTTTACGGACGGGCGGTACGGATCGTACTTGCGCGCTCGGACTTCAGTTTTACAATTTGTATGTAACTCTGTCCGGGGACGTCTCATAGACTTTTCCCAAAGTGATTCGTATGTATTTTTCAGGTACGAATCGTACTTCACCGGTGGGACGGCACTTGTACGATTCGTACGTAAAAAAATACGGATACGAGTCGTACGGTATTTTTTTTAACGGATCGGAATCGGCACCTATATGTATGAGTTATTTTTAAACATGTTTTAATACTTTTAACTGTTTTTTTTATTATTTGTATTATTTACTTTATTTTACAATTTTTTTAACATTTAAAAAAATTATACTTTTTACAACAATATTTTTGACATCGATATTTTTTCCGATATTTTTGTACTTTTTTTTTTACAGAGTTTTATGTGGTGCAAAGCCGAATCAGGTATCGGAGCGCTTGACATAGCACCAGTTGCGTTACATGAGGACACATTCCTTTTTGTTAGGCACAGGGAGATTAAGTGATATGCCCAGAATCACAGGATGTTCAGCATCATTGCCAATACTCAAACCCAGTTCCCCAGATTCAAGGTCGACCGCCCTAGCCATTAGGCCAACTCCTCTCCCCAACTCCTACTACTTACCATGATGTAGATAGGATGTAGATATTCTTGACTTCGATATTTTTGTCACAATATTTTTGAACTTCGATATTGTTGTAGTCGATATTTTGTCAGTGATTCGTCTCTTTATCTGCCTCAGTCGTCAGTCCCTGCCGCTGTTGCTGCAACCCATTTTCATCTATGAGCTGGTGGTGACAGCTATTTGCACATTGTTTCTATCACTCCACTGTGCTCTTGCCACGCTCTTCCACTTCACCTTACATCCTTTCGCTTTCAGGATGCTGCCAATAACATATTGAATTATAGATGGGTAGCCGTGAATTACTGGATTGTTTGTGACATAAAGTAAACGAGTGCAAAGTTTGAGTTGTCTAGGATGTCACTGAGAAACCCAAGGAGAAAAACATCCCCATAATTCACTTTTTACCCATATATAATTTTAAGTTATGTATGCCCTAAAAAAATCATCTTCTCCTGATTTCAACTGCTATGCTATTCAATATATAACCTCTACTCCTTGTTCCAAATTAAAAAGAAAACCTGACCTCATGTCACTCACCCCACTACTCTCTGCCTTCCCTCTCCTGTAGCAGCTCCGCTCTCTAAATTCCAGGGCTGCTCTGACAGGCTCTCACAGAGCCCATCCAGAGCAACCTGGAATATCTTAATGATGTAGCAACAGTGTGTTTGGAGATCTGTAACCCACAGTTGCTACCTTACAGCAGTGGATTGCCAGATTTAAAATCTGACTTTCACGCTAATGGCTCTCAGTGAGAACCTTACGTAACCGAAGTTGAACTCTTGGCTTTCAACCTATGCTTCTGGTTTTTCTTGGCCACGGCTGTGCGAGTTTTTGTGGGATGTTGTGACTTACGTTTCTGCTTGTCCCTGCATGCCACCACTGATTTCTTTTGGTGGCACATGCGCATCACGTTCCATCAAGAAGCCAAGGGTCATATTTTCACTGGTGGCATAGTACGTCTACTGGTAGTAGAGATAAGACATGACAAAAAGTGGAACATTGAGCAGAGGAACAAAGGCGGTTGTATTCCTATGAGGTGCATCAAAAGAGGTGAGGAGGCATCTTCTTCCTTGATGTTTTACTTGGCTTTTACTTTCCAGGACTGAAAAGTACTTGTAGTTACTTGATAGCTACTTTATGACAATCTTGTTTGCCTCTTTTTATGAGTTACCAAACTCACCATAAGGTCTATACAGTGTAACAGCTGCTCTATGGACTTAGAAGTATAAGAGGAACAAGTTCACTCTTACAAGTCCGTGGAATGAAAGACTTGTACTTATATGGACCTGGCTTGATATCTGTCAATTAATTTCATAAGAGCGATATACTATTTTTGTCCTTTCTTTTCTCATATTTGTATAGTTTTACCAAATTTTAAATATACCTAATCAAACTAAACAATTAATTTAATGTACTGTTGTATATTATTCTTTGTCTCACCAAGGTGAAAAGAAGGACACACCTGATAATAATACAGTAGTGGAGTCCACCAAAGAGAAATTAATAATGTCCACCTATTGTCCAACAATAGAATATAAGATTTGGCATCAAATAGTTTCACCTGATTAGGGATTGGAAAGCTTCCATCCCTCTAACCTTAAAACCACCATCTCCTCAGAGTCAGTTTTTGGTAGAATATTACACTGACTCATACATTTCAGATGCTGATAGAAGTGCAGACGAGTCCTCATTGTTGCAACTCTCCATTGTTTTGCATAATAATGGAATTACTGCTATTAAATCAGATGCATTATACGATTTTGATCTTTTATTGATGAATTATCGGCAGAGCCCAAAGGATCCATCTCGCACCATTTAGCTCGGAGCCCAAGGAGATCATCTGCTGAGTCTCCCAAGGATCGTCCCTCAGCCCGACCCTCTTCAACACCTACATGACTCCCTTGGCCGACACCTTCAGATCATACAGACTCAACATCATCTCCTATGCCGACAACACACAGCTCATCCTCTCACTATCCAAAGATCCCCCCGCCACAAAAGGCAACTTCCACAGATGCATGGTGAATGTCACAGAATGGATGAAGGACAACTGTCTCAAGCTCAACACCGACAAGACGGAAGTCCTCATCTTTGGTAAGAGCACCTTGACATGGAACAACACATGGTTGCCCGTGAAGTTGGCACCCCCCCACCCTAACAGACAATGCCCGCAACCTCAACATCATACTGGACTGTAAGCTATTCATGAAGAAAGAAGTCAATGCAGTGTCATCCACCTGCTTCCACACCCTTCGCATGCTCTGCAAGATTTTAAGATGGCTCCTGGTAAACACCAGACGGACCATCATGCAGGCCCTCATCACCAGCAAACTGGACTACGGAAACACACTCTACGTAGGAATCATGGCACGCCTCCTGAAGAGGCTTCAGACAATACAGAACTCAGCGGCAAGACTCATACACAACCTTCCACCAACCAACTGTACACCTTTGATTAGCTTACCTCTCCTTCGCAGACACCTGACAGATCAGCTGAACCAATAGCGAAGGGCACTCCTTCTCGCATTGGGCTGCCAAGGCTTGGAACAACCTCCCCCCGCACCTCAGCACCGTACCATCACTCCAACAATTTAGAACGGAACTAAGGGGTCCATTAAAGTCCGCCCGCCACAGTAACGGTACACGGGACCGACCGCATTAGGTGCGGCAGTCCTGCTATAGCAATCAGGATGCGAACGCCACCCTGGCGGTCGCATCCCGCATATATCACATTGCGGCAGGCGGTGCTGCAAGCAGCCCCACCACGATGCAATATATGCATGTTGAGCATTGGCATGCACAACGTGACAGGCCCCGCTCCGTGCCTGCCACCTTGTGAATGCCAAGTGCAGCCTCCCACCCCCAGCCTTTCCATGGCGGAATCTCCGCCATGGAAAGGCATTCCACCGCCATCATCATAATATGGATAGCGGTGCCTGCAAGGTACCGCCAACATGTTATAGGCCCTTTCCGCCCGGCAGGCAATCGTGACGATTGTCTACCGGCGGAAAAGAAGCGGACGGTCTTTCCGTCTGCCGTGATACCCCCGCCATGCTAATGTGGCAGGGGGTAAATGGCCATCCGGCGGGGTATTTTGGTGGGTGGATCGCCACCGACGGTCGGGGAGTGGCGTTCCGCCCGTCATGCTAATGGGCCCCTAAAGACCTGGATGTTTGAATGTTCAAACCTCCATGCATCAGAAAACACCTCCAGTGCATCAAGACCCCAGGGATGACTTGCCACTCTCTACAAATGTTTGATTGATTGATTGAAATAGGACTAAATTGTAGAAGGAATTGAGTCAATTCCTGCATTTTAAGATAATGTATCCCAACCTCAGTTTGCAGGCCCTCCAATTTCTGCTATGATGATTTTCATCCAATCAAACATTTATTCAATGCGCAAAATACTAAGTAAATAATCAAAATGTATCACTGATTAGATTAATGAATATAATTGTACTCCACAGAAGGTGGAAAAAAGGGGAAAATCTATATTAAATTGAAACGCAGTCTGTCTTAATCCCCAGATTACAATTGGAAAGAACGGATTAGAGGTTGTGAAAACTATCCCTTTACCTTATGATTCCCCGTCTCTACTCGAAGGGCATTAAGCATTACTTTTTACGCATTTGTTCCCCACTCCATGCAAGGAAAATGCCTAACATTTTCTATTGTGTATACAAATTACAGGTCACTTGAAATTTAATTGGTTGAATATATATTTTAAATCAATGGAGTTTGGGATTGAACACAGTCTACAGTACGTTTTTACTCTCCTTCTCTTATCCAACTATTACGGAAGGATGCCGAGTATCTTTAGAGAATGGAAATGTTTGTAAGATTCAGGCCTCCAACAACAAATAGACTCAACTTGTTGTAATATGTACACCCATGGAACCTATTTCTCAGATTTGCAAGTAATATGTTTACAATAATCCTGGTTATCCTCGGACTTTAACATGTTCAACTTTAGAGTGTTCTGTAGTCCAGTTGCTAAATGTCCAAATGGACAGGCTAAAGGGGTCTCTGGAGTTTGGTTCTTTTCAGATTTTGATTGGTTACAGTTGAGATCTTCCCTAATGTATACATTTGTTCTTATGGTTTATATATCATATATTGATCTTTAAAAATATTTTTATGAAATGTTGATTTGTAATGCTTATTTTCCCATTCAGGTGATATTTCTACTCTTCTTTAAAGATTGTTTGATGGCTTGCCCAAAATAAGTAATGAATAATCAAATGTTGTTCCTTTTGTTGTTGGGGACTTTATCACTAGGATCACTAATTTGTTGTTAGACCTCTCAGCCTTTGAGTGGTCTTCCCCCAAACATTGTATCTTGCTCCTCCATTTTTGCTGATCTCGTTTTTGCTGGCCTTAGAACTCAGCATACTTTCCCACTGCTGACCAGAGCTAAAGTGCATGTGCTCACTCATTAAAACATTGTAACATTGGCTTAACCCCAATTGGCACATTTAGTTTACCCAAGTAAAGTGGTACTACATGTACCTAGAACATGTAAATGAAATGCTACTAGTGGGCCTGCAGCATTTATTGTGCCGCCCACTTACGCAGCCCTTTAAACCTGTGTTAGGCTTGACATTGCAACCTGTATGTGCAGTCTTTAAATTGCAATTTCGACTTGGCAAAATAAACCTTAAGCCAGGCCCAAACCTTCCTTTTTGATACATATAGGTCACCCCCCAGTGTTGGCCCACAAGGCAGAGTGCAAAGTATTTAAAAAGTAAGACATGTAATTTTAAGTTCTACGTGTCTTGGTAGTGGAAAAACTCACAAGTTCATTTTTCACTACTGCAAGGCCTACCTTTCATATAGGATAACATTGGAGTTACTTATCACATTTAATAAGTTGTAATTTCCAAATGTGAGCAGGTGCCTAGTTCATGTTTGGTGTCTTTAGAATTGTAATACAATTCCTCCTTTATGGTAAAGACAGATTTTACCTTTCAGTTTGGAAAATGCTTCTTTTAGAAATGTGCTTTTCCTGCCTTAGCCATTTAGTGCCTGTAAACTATCTCTTGGTCACATGACTGAATGTAGTTGACAGTTGGGCTTTGTGTATTCCTCCTAGACAGCCACACACAACAGAGAGCTAAGGTGTGCCCGTATGGGCCATCACGGCAGGATGGGAGGGCGTAGCTGTGCCCAGCCCTACTAACACTTTAGGTCTGAATACCCCTTGTAGTTTGTCTGGAACCAGGGCAGGGAAGGCAGGGTGCCTGGGAACTTCAAATGGAGTTTCTAGAAGCTTCTTCCACCCTCCAGAGGAAGGTCACCAGGTATAAATAATGGACCTCCGACACCAACTCTTCAGTACACTCTGGACCTGTGGATATTCTGCCAGAAAAATGGCCTGCTGTTCTGCTAAAAGGACTGCCACTCTGCTGGATTGCTACTCTGAAGAACTGCTACCCTGCTGTGCTGCCCTGCTTCCTGCTGCCCACTTGCCTGGCTGAGAAGGACTAGACCTGCATCTTTTGAACCCAGGACCCCAAAGTGACACCAAAGGCTAGTTGGCTGGCCTCCTAACTAGATCCTCAGAAGGCTCCAACAACTTTGAGCCCGGCACCCGGACTCTGCCAACTGTCAGTCTACCCTGCCAAGTGCTGTCACCCCAGTCCTGGATCTTTGGTAGTAGGCCTAAGATGCTCTGCCAGCCTCTGTGAATCCTGTAGAAACTACGCATCTCCTCTGCTGTGTGGTTCAACCTTGAACAGAACTAATACATTGCCACTACTGGTTAGATCAAAATGCAGCAAAGACCTGCATCGCATTGCAGGTTGTGCCTCATCAGAACTGCAGCTGCGCGACACATAATCGGTGCAGGCCCCTGCATCCCTTGTTGATGGCAGCCTCGATAATGACATCTGTCTCCGCATCACAGCCTCGCAGTGCCTCAGAACCGAAGCATTGCCTCCACTGTGCGACACATCTTTGGCACCGGACTTCGAGTCACAAGCCATCGGCGATGGGATTCTCAATGATGAAGCAGGACCTCGCACCACAGCCCTGCCGCATCTCAGAACTGACACATTGCTTTGGCTGCGCAACAGATCTTCGGCGCGGATCATCGCAAGGACCTTTAAACTGGCATATCTCCGGTTCTACTGATTGGATTTCTGTCATATGGGTTTTATTTATTTAAAATTACTTGATTTGTCTAAAGTGGTGTGAGATCCTTTTGTGAGTGTGTTACTGTTTGAAGTGTTGCCCAAATACTTTACAAATTGTCTCTGAGTTAAGCCTGACTGCTCTGTGCTATGGTAACTGAGGGTTGAGCATAGGTTAATTTAGGGATTGCTTATGACTTCACCCTGAGAAGAATTGTTCTTGCTGCTTGAAAAGGGTTTCGACCCCAGCCAATAACCCAATTTCTCACACTTGTTAAACAGTAGTAGTGATTTCTAAGATATAGAGACAGCTTGGGACTTTGATACCCCAGTGCCTCCTAACAAGTGTAGTGACAAACATGCATCAGATCTCTTAAATGAGTCCTCACAACTAAACCAGACCCTAATTATTGTTCAATTTAAAGATACAAATATTGGTGATTACACTTGGAAATGTGGGATCATTGCTCGTTAATACACTATGGTCCTAAATTAGATCTTGGCGGGAGTGGTCCCGCCATCGCTTTTTTGGCGGTCTTCCCGCCTGCCATCTTGGTGGTCCGCCCGCCCTATTTAGATGTAGGCTGGGCTTTGGAGGGAAGAGCAGCGCAGTCCCACCGCCTCCCCCAGGATTCCTGGACCGTGTCGACTGCTGCAGATGCTGAAATGGCAGAAGGCTGGATCCCAGGCAAGATTCCTGCCAAGCTAATTACATTGTGACTTTCTGCCGGCCTAACTGTGGCAGGAAGACCGCCTACTTTGAATTGGTGGAATGAAAGGAAATGATGTAATAAGTTACCTATTTCCTGCTTCCTGCTTCTGTTTCCTTCTTCTACTCCTTCGTCCAGGTCCCCCCATTGCTGCATCAACATCACCTCGACGCCAAACAAGTCCGGTGTCGCCGGTATTGAAGGTAAACCACTCATACATTTCTCCTGTTTATCGTATGGGGGGTCATTAAGTGGTGTGTAAGCGGCATGCAAAAAGTGCCACAAAGGGATCTTACACATCGCCTACATATGCATTTCATGCTTACATGACACATATGGTGTTAAACCTATAAAAGAGTTGTACTTACTTGTCTTCACTGCATCAGGAACTCACTCCACTGATAGACCGCCACTCGCAGACCGCCAGCATAGTGGGAACATCTAAATCAGCTGGGCGCAATTCCGCCGGGATGATGGAGTACTGTCAGCCAGAAGTAAAGACTGCCACTGCAGCGGTCTTTTGATTGTTGCCGAAAGATCTAAATACAGCAGGCGGGCTCAGCAGGTGCAGTTCAGCCTTTTGGTGCAGCCTCTCTTTTCTGGGTCCAGGGAGCATCAGGGCAGTCCTTCTTTCAGGGCACAGGTGGAACTCTTATCTACCGGTTGGCAGAGCAGACAGGGTCCTCTTTGCAGGTCCCTTGAGTTCAGCAGGTAAAGTCCAGTCTCTGGTGCAGCCTTTCTTCGCTGGGTCCCGGGAGCAGCAGGGCAGTCCTACTCTTTCTTCTTTCCAGTCTAATAGTGATGAGGACTGTGTGTCTCGGGTGACACTTTTATGACATCTTCATGTGTGTGGGAGTCAAGGACTCACTAGCCAATGGGGCATTAGTTCCAGTGAGGCAATACTTCCCACTTTACTTCACTTCTTGAGTGTTTGGCTATAAACAAGGCAAGAATACCCTTCTCTACCTAACTCCAAGATGGCACCAGCCTTCTTTTCCAGTGAGGAGCTCCGGGCACAGACCTAGGGTGTAACCAGCATAATGAGCCAATCCTCTTGGAAAACCTGTTCTACAATAAATTTCCCTTCTCTGGAGGAGATGCCAGCCTGTCTGCATACACAAAGGAGCTGGAAGGCTAAGGCGTGATCACTATTTGCTTCACTGAGGTGTTAGTCTATTTGAAGCTGGGCCATCAGTGACCACCACCTGGTGAGGGTTGGTGTGTTATTTGGTCCTCCTGTTTCATGTTTCACTACACAACCCTTCTCTAAAAAAAAACCTGAAAAGTGGGCCATTGATATATTGACTGAACCCATAGTTTCCAAAGTTACTCCATTTATGCCTGTCAATTATGCACCAAAGGATTCCTGGCATCTAGTAAACCCCATGCAAGGAGGATGCAAGGAGGATTTACTGATTGGATGACCCCTGATTTTCCATGTGAAGCCCACCAACTGCTGAGTTGGTGAACATTCACAAATTACTCTCTGATCCTTCCCCACCTTGGCAATTATCAGAGATGTGCTCTACCATAGCGCTGGAGTAAATCTCCTTCCAGGGTGGTGGGAGAAATGAAAACCCCAACAATTTTCAGAGGGAGTGAGGGGAGGTAAGGGGTTCTCCATGGAGAAAAATATTTTCCCCTTTGAGAAAAAAGGTTTGAGTATAAAGCAGCTTTTCCCACAGAGTAAATGTACAATGTGTACAATCTGCATTTTGGGAACAGCAAAATCTAAAAATGTCACATGACCGTAATGTCACATGCCAGTGCTATACCTGGAAACCTAAAACTTGCGACTGACACAGCTTTCCAAACTTAGTCCAGCCAATGTTTGTGAATTCCAAAAAGTAGTAAATCTGCATCCATTCATAGAAGTACCTCTAAGGATGCAGGTTAACTACTTTTTTTTGTAAATCAGCCGTCATATATCTATAAGCTCCAAAGTTAAAACATCGAAAAGTCAAAACCTCTTCACTAACTGAAATGAAGACAAAAGTACACTTTAAAATGTTAAGCCCCTCTTGCATTGAATCAGGAGAACAGCCAACAGAGGCACAGCAGACCCGATTCAGTGCTCCCAAGCCCAATTACCAAGCCAGTAATTCAATTATTTGAGGGGGAGGATATCACACCCCAAACACCCCCTCCCTCCTCATGAAGATACGTCCCTGCATATCGTTGATTGCACAGGCAAGTTATCAAATAAATAACGCCCATGCCATTGCACTTGGTAAAGGCACTTTGATTACACAACGCATGGAGCCTTAAGTCCATGGATTTAGAAGTATCACTCGGCTCGCAAACATTACATTAGCCAAACAGGAAAGGACCTTGTACCGGTGGCAAATACCACAGTCTGGTTTGAGAAAGATTAGTATAAGATGTCATCACTCTAGGATATGCTAACCTGTTTCTTGAATAGGGACCTCTTTTGAAGGAAAAATGTGGAGGAGGTGGCTTTTCCTCTCCAACCCCAGTAGTTTCCAATGTTTAGCAATGTTTTTCTCTACATTGTTAGGCAGCATGCTAATCGTAAGTACAACCGCTGTCCTTTCCTCAGTCATTCTCTTTTGAGGATTAAGTTGAATGTACCCCTGACTATTTCTAGGCGATTTATTGGCTAGAAAAGGTATGTCTCAAGATTAAGGTGCACACTAAAAAACACTAAAACTCAGAAAACCCTTAAAAAAAGGATAATACAACTTTAAGAGTTTTCAACCCCACTCATTGCGGAAAAACATCCTTTTCTAACAGGTCATCAGAATACAGGAAAACTGTACTGAAAAGACTGATTTTACTGCATAATCAAATGTCTTGAGTACTAAATTATCACAGAGGTGTTATCAAAGTTTTTGTTTTAAAAACAAGCCAATAAAAGTGCTAGAAATAGTCAAAGAGACATGCTACTTACTTACTTTGGAGGATCCTAGGAGTAGGAGGGAAAAGGCTACCTCTTCTATATTTCTCCTTCAAAAAAGGACCCAACTTAGGAAATGATTAAGTACATGCTAGAATGATGACTTCTCATGACTTCTAATGACTTTGTGACTTCTAAGGTAACTCAAACCGAAAAGCGAAAAGTATTGTTGATGCTCCTGCCCCAACTGACAAAGAGCAAGTGAGGTCTTTCCTCGGCCTCGCTGAATTTTACTCCAAATTTATTCAAGGTTTCGTCTCCACGGTTGAACCTATCAGAGCTCTCCTTAGGAAAGCAACATATTTTGTCTGGTCACCTGAGTGTGCTGCAGCTTTCAGTGCTATTAAGCAAGCTATAGGGAAGATGCCAACTTGGGCCACTTTGACTCTAAGAAGAAAACTTTCCCAACAACTGATGCTAGCTTGTGTGGTCTTGGGGCTGTACTCCCTCAAGTGGATGGTGGCGAAGAAAGAGTTGTTGCGTTCACCTCCAGAGCGTTGAAGAAGTCTGAGCAACAGTACTCATGCATTGAGAGGGAGGCTTTGGCCATTGTGTGGGCAGTGAAGCATTTTAAGTTTTACTTATGGGGCATTCCTTTCTTGGTAAGGTCGGATCACCACCCTTTAGTTCAAGTGTTTTCCTATGTAGAAAGTGAAAGACTTACTCCAAGACTCAAACGATGGAGCAAAGGGCTTGAACAGTACACTTTTCGTGTTGAGTTTCTTCCTGGTTCTGCCAACAAGGCAGCAGATTGCCTATCAAGACTACCTATTGAATGTTGTGCAGATACACCAGACTCTGATACTGTAAATGTTTGTTGGGTCAAGGAACCTGCCATTCAAGAGTGTGAGTGGAAACATGCTTTAGTGGACGACTTGTTGCTTCCTGTTGTAACGCGTTTTGTCATTGAAGGTGTCAGGTTCCTCCGTTCCGTTATCCTCAGGGCTGTGTTGATGCTCTAAAGGGGCCCACCTCTGGATGACCCCAAGTCCGGCTTGTAATATAACACGGACTGTTGAGGTAATTGAGCGGGGGAAGGAAAGGGTAGGGACTGCAGGGAGGGAGATCTGAAAAAGAAACAAAACACAATAAGAGCTCCGTGCTTATAGATACCAGTGTACTAACAGTTTAAACGGAACCCATCAGTCTACACAACGTCCTCCTTGTCTCACCTGAAGAGCAAAGAAGGTGCAGCCTAACGCATAGAGGAGAGCGAGGGGTAGTGGCAAGGTCACTTCAGGCAACTAGTGTGTGAAACAAAAGAAACAGTAGAACATACAAGTTGGATAGGCCTTTCAGTGATCGTGATATATCAGAAAGTGCTGGACTCAGTCTCTCGTAATGCACCTACCAACTTGTACTTGAAGCGAGACTCCTAAGCCTAGCCGGTGTGGCACCACCCCCTCTCTGCAAGCTCTCTCCTATGACATACATAAAACACAAGAAAAACAAAAGTGAAGACAGGCTGCTGGACCGTGAAGCAATACACGCCTTGCCTCTGCCAGAGTATGCGCCTGTCAGGTTAGTTATATAACACCAGTACCACATGTAAAGTAATCCAAGGAAGTGTGCAGCATTCCTCTACTGCTCAGTGACTAATTGCAGGAAATAATAATGTTCAAGAAGGGAGCTGGCAACATACGCTCCATACAACTCACGCTTCTGCGCGAGGCCTCTTACTCAGGTCTGCGCCCACAGAGGACTAAGGTTACTTTGAGGGTTTTTGTCAACAAGAGCGCCTCTCTGCATGAGACCATCCAAACCGGGTCTCTGCCAACAGAGGAGCGAGGTCACTTTGAGGGTTTTTTGAACCAAGAACGCCCCTCTGCATGAGACCGTCCCAACCGGGTCTCTGCCAACAGAGGAGCGAAGGGTGGCAACAGCTAATTCCGCCTACCTCGATCAAAAGGCGATGTCTCTGGGGATGTGTAGCCCTCTTACCATCCTGCGACTTGGGGTTAGAGATGTCCTGCCGCCAGCGTCATCCCGGAAGAATTATCGGCTCCGCAGAAGCCGATCTTCGCCCTTTTGCTTCCGCAACGGATGCTGCGCAGGTCGTGTGAGGCGTGCCGCGCAAAGCCTGCCGGGACGGCTAGTTTTCGGCAAGGCTGCATTTCAAGCCTCGATTTCGTATGGACACGGCAGTCAGTGTACTGCCAGTCACGCGATCCTGACAGAAGGTTGGCCTGACAGCAAGATGACGGATGCTGATTTATTGCCCTTTTGGTCCATCAGAAATGAGCTTACCCTTTGTGATGGTCAACTTATGCGGGGTGAAAGAGTGGTTCCACCTGATGCCCTTAAGTCGAAGCTTATGAACGTGGCTCATGAAGGGCACCTAGGAAGAAACCTCACTAAGTCACGTCTCCGTGAAAGGTATCAGTGACCAAAAATGGATGGCCAGGTTGAAAAAGTGGTTAAAGAGTGTTACCAGTGTGCATCCTGTGACAAGTCCCGAATTGTCAACACTCCTTCACTATCACCTGTAAAAGTCCCACAAGAACCTTGGGTCAAACTTGGGTTGGACCTCATGGGCCCTTTTAATCTATTAAATCCTGCAGAGAGGTTTGTCATTCTTTTGTGGGTCTCCACCAAATGTGTGAGTTCTGTCAGTACCAGAGTGGTTATTGACTTTCTCAAGGATGAATTTGCTAGTGAGGGCATTCCTAAATTCCTTGTCACAGATAATGGAGTGCAGTTCGTTTCTGAGGAGATGCATGAGTTTTTGACAGATTATGGCATTATTCATCAGAGGACTGCTCTTTATGCACCGCAGGCCAATGGGCTTGCGGAGCGCATGAACAGGTTTGTCAAAGCATGTGTGCAGAGAGCAGTGGAGATGGGAGTTTCCCTCAAAGGTGTTCTAAGGGATACTTTGTGGGCTCATCGCCCTGCTGTCAATACTGTTCTGCAGAGATCTCCTTTTCAAGTGTTGCGAGGGAGGGTTGCGTTATCTAAACTCAATCCTGGGTGGTTACCCCTCATTGAAGGTCCTATCTTGCGTGAGGAGTTGAGAAGTAAAATCAGGTCCTACCAGAATAAGTACAAGGAAAGGTTTGATTTTAAGAAATCAACCAAGGTCATAACATGGAAGGTTGGTGAATGGGTACTTATCAAGAGACCGCGGTGGCATAAAAAAGGTGTCACTGAGTTTATGGGACCATTTGTTATTACTTCTGTAGATAAGAATGTGGTTACAGTTCATAATGGTGGTAAGTGGAGTATGTCTCGTCTGGTGAGGTTCCATGGTGACATGTCTAAATTTCCCTGATGCCTGAATATTTCACCTGATTCAAGTTTACCCACCTATTCTGGTTCTTTGCCTCTTCCTCCAAGGTCTCGCTGTCTTCCCAAGAGGTATGGAGACTATGAAATGTATTGACTGTTCATGAGTTGCTCTCTTGTGCCTCACCAGCTGTGCTCTCTTCCGGCACCCCTTCCCACCGCCTGTGCTGTAGTACTCAACCCTTCCCCCCTTGTTTGGGGCTTGAAGTGAGGATTCCAGCTTGGCGAAAACTACTACATTTGTAAATGCTTTATTTTACTGTGACAGATTTTGATGATTACTAATTGCTGAGCCACATCCTTTTTTCATTATTTCTGACTGCAAAACAGACACTTCCTCTAAGGTACACCTTTTCTACTCAAGCTATCTTACCAAAGGAGAACCAAAGATATGACAAAATTGCCATTGTGGGGCTGCCTGTGTTAATGAAAGAACTATCTCCCCCCAATAGGCATGTGAATCGATTCCTTACATTGTTGTGCAGTGGTGGAACTTAATGGTGCAAGTTGCACGATTGTCACAACAGAGTTAGGAAAGACATAGAGATCCTTCCGACTCTTTTTGCCATTTTTTGATCCTCAAACATGGCTCAAGATCTACCCTCCTTGTTGGATTTGTCACCAAAGCTCACAGAGAGCAGGGGTAGTAAAGAAGTCTCCCTCTTTTCAATAAGATGAAGGCAACGTAGTTACAAAATGCCTGACAAGATGCAAGGCTGTTCATGCACAGGCCAACAGAGGAAAGGAGGGCACAAAAGCGGTGGTACCAGATATCACAGATGATAGCCAGACTATTTACTTCTCCAGATCCCGCCAAAGACAGCAAGTGGTAATATTTGAGATGTTTCATTGCCAGCAAAATAGCATTAAAGAGAAAAGAACTGATGGAGAAGCCTGAGGGAGGATTTTAGCTGGTTAGCAAAGTGACTCTAAGGGGTGAGGAGATCCAGTTAAAAAGGGGGACTGGCCAATGCTTATGCTGAGCAGAGCAGAGCCGATGAAGTGCGTAGAAACAGTAGTCTCAGAACCTCTGAAAACAGCTTTGCCTGCACCATAGATAGCATTGGGAGTGATACTTCGAAAGGAGGTGAACTGAAGGTGCAGAGTTTGGTACTACTTATGCCATTTGTGAGGATATAGATTCATAGTTAATTATCTTTGAGTTTAATTGGAGATGAAGAGCTGCACAAAGGAAATGGTGGGTCTTCTCCAGCTACACACTGAGGATCTGGAACAAAATCCCCATCAAAATCAGAACTGCTCTAACCCTCCTGCAATTCAGAAAGGAGCTAAAGGCACATCTCTTGAGGGAGCACAACACTGCCCTTTGCACAGTCACCCTCACCTACCTCATGCTTCATTGTAAACAATCTGAATCCTACTGTACGGCTCCTGCTCTTGTTTACCATTCCGTTTCTTCCCCAGCTGATCTGCACTATATAAGTACAGTGACGGCTGGCATGTAAGGAGGGTGGTAGGGCAGAGGGGAAAACAAAAATAAACGTACAAAGATTAGTAAACAAAAAATAATTACACATAGCTTCCTGGTGCAACGTCCTCCTCACTCGGGTCTTCTCCAAGTAGGCAGGCTCCAATGCAGGACCCAGAAAACTGCAGTAATCAATCCTGGCGCTGCTCTCATGCAGCATGAAAGAAGCGCCAGGATTGGAGGGAGTGGCCTCCTTCAACGTCCCCGAGGACACTGGAGCCCTATGCTGTCTATAACCTAGCTTTCTAAGACAGCTGTGTTAAGAGATTAAAAATGCGCATGTCTGGATGGCCATCGTTAGACGGCCGGCCAAAATGATATGCACACTTTTATGTGCCCTGCCCATCACTGTTTTCTGCTGCTGCCTGACTGACTGCAGCAGAAATCAGAAAGCCCCGCCCCCTGTCCTGACACTTGGCTCGGGACGGGGTTATGAAAAATAAAATGGTTAATAAAAGAACTTTATTACCATAATATTTTTCTATCTCTGGGGGCAATTTTTTAGTGGGGGCGAAGCCTCTCCACCTTAATGGAGGATCCGCCCCTGTATAAGTACCATTAAATGCATACATAGGTAATTGCACCTTATACCCATTTTAGAATGAGCTTTGAGATGTTGCTTTAATGAGAACATGACCTCTAGAAAGCACTACCACCTGATGGTTCTAGAACGGGAAGAACGTGCATTAATTTGACATGAAAAGCTCTGATCAGAAAGCCTGTGCTGATAACTACAGGAAGAAACATAGGAACACTTATTTGAGGATCGATTATTAGTAGAGCCCTTACAACCAATTCTGTCGGTTTACATTCCGACCACCCGATTAAGATGTTTGCGGTCGGAATGTAAACCGGTTGGTCATTCCGAATTGGTTCCGAGCGACTCGCGGAGTATCCGTGTTGGTCGGAACGCAACGCACACCCCTATGGACAGCGTTTCCTATATACTCTTATTTGCTGCCCAACATGAAGCCCTTTAAAGAACATTAAACACATCACAAAGCAATAGAATGTTCACAAAAGCAGTATAAGTATCCTGTGCACTGCATCATCATCCTCTTTTAGCTGCGCAATCCAAGAGGTAAAACGCTTCTTTTTTGGTAAGAGAATGTCCTTTGGATCTAAAGAGAAAAACGATTCTCACAGTACGGAAGTACTGAACATTTGCATTAAACACACAAAGATAAAACATTAATTAATATAATAAACCTTATATATAAACACCCAAGTTCCTCGGGAGAGGAGGGTGGGATAATGTTAGCCTCCGTTGTCATTAATGAAATCAAGATTCTCTCTGCATAGTAATTTGAGAATCGTCATTACAATGTGAATTTCCAACAGCATTTCCAATTCGGCCTGTCCGGCATGGAAAGGCTGTCAGAAAGTGACTTTGGGGACCCCTTGCAGGGCCCTACGGTTGATGGCCGAGGTGGTACCTAAGGGAACCTCCTGTAAAACCCTGCACTGTGTGGCAGGCACCGTGGTGTGCCTGCGACAGGGTGAAGGGTTTCTTGAAAACACCCCATTTTCCCATAGCAGCCTGTGTTACGGCCGGTTCTGGGGCGTAACACAGGCTCCCATAGGAAGCAATGGGAATCAGACCAAACAGTGTTCGGTCGCATCGTAATCCGTTGCTCGGCACCGCCGACCGCAAGTCGGTCAGTCCCGATTTCAAGACGGTGTCGGGCGGAGGCTTTCCGCCCGTCATAGTAATGAGACCCTTAGTTGCCAAAAATATGTTCTGTCTGTAAAGAAATGAAATTGAATGAACATCATATTGAGAAATCGTGCAGGCCAAATATATTTATGAATATAGAATGCAACTGGTACAATTCAATCCTGAAATTTGAGAGCATGTGAGACGAAAAACAATAATTTCTGTATGCAATATAACATTTCCATGAGCACTCTGTGAGTGTCAAAATCGTCCTTGCAAACAAATAATATGTTGTGTCTACAAATAAACAAAACAAAATGTATTCAATTTTCAAAAATCGTACAGGCCGTAAATACTTAAGTTTGAGTTGAAAAACAATAAATATAGCCTTATAGACTGATGCCAAGAGCTATACTAATTGTTAAAGGCCCTGAACCTGAGTTAGAACGAGGGTCAGGACCTATAACAACTGGTATAGCCCAAGGCATAAGGCTAAATGCTCCCATTTAGAAAGGGAGAAACAGGAAGACAAACATTGGATTGTATGGAGCTCCGGGCTTATACCAGCCATTATAAGCCCAGAGATACTCCATTGTCTTCAGTAGAGCTCTCATCATTCCAAATTTATAATTCTGATTAATTCTTCGTCTTTGTGTGGATGGTTTTAGCAATAAATTAAACATTTGGAAAAAAAAATCATATACTTACCTTTATATTTATCACAATTATTACCTAAAGTTAATTTAAAAAAACGTGTTCTTGACACAATAAACACAAAGTCAGCAAACAAAAAATAGTTAATGCCAGGCATAGTTTTTATTTGCTATTTACCTACAGCCAATAGAATTACAGAATGAAACAAATTACTCGCTTTTCATTCATTAAACTTATTTTTATTGTTGTGCTAATCCATCTTCCACCCTATTTAAATGCACATTAGACCCTAAACAAACAACATTTCATACAGATCTTGGAGAGTTCCACCTTACTTTCCTCTTGCTTCTTTACAAACTGTCTGCAGTTACATCTTTAGGTAAGTACTTTACACTCACCTTTATTTGCATTTTCCTTGTTACTCTTCGAGAGGGCGGTTATGGTTACATTTCATACTGACATCTATTTATAAATTAAATATCACTTTAAATGATTGGATAGCCCTGCATTTTATTTAAAACAAATTGCACTTTTTAGATCAGTTAATATCCATGACGAAGCTTAATGCCTTATTACTTGGGTGCAGCGGCAGCTCCTCCACAATGGCGGAGGAGCGTAGCACCACTGGCTCAGAGCCAGCAGCTGAAAAATAAAACAATATTTTATTATCGTTTTACTTTTCTGCTGCTGGCTGAGCAGGGTGTGTATGCAGGGCCGGGCCATGGGAGGGAGGAGGAATGGAGTGGTATGTGCACTTCTAAGTTCGCATGTCTGTTTGGCTGGCCATCATAGGCGCAGTTAGGTTTCTCCAACCCAGCTGTATTGCACAGCTAGTTCAGGCCAAATTCCCGGCTGCTCTCATGCTTGGCAATAGCATGCGAGCAGCGTGGGGATTGCACAGGGAGTTTCTGATGCTGTCAGAATGGAGTGGTATGTGAACTTCTAAGTACTCATATCTGTTTGGCCAACACCTAAGGCCAGCTAAACAGACATGCTCAGTTAGGTTTCTCCAACCCAACTATTTTGCATAGCTGGGTTGGAGAAACAGCATAGATTCCCTGTGGCTGAGCGAGCGGTAAACCAGCCCGCTCAGGCCAATCACTGCGTTGGTATGAGCAGCCCGTGGATAGCACGGGGAGCCTCTGATGCTGTCCCATTGTCTGCGGGGACCAGGAAGCAGAGGAACACTGAGGCGTGAGGCAGCCAGCAGCCTCAGGTAAGTATTAAACTCCCTTCACCCGCGCGCCCCCTCGCGCGCTCCCTCCCGGGCCCCCATCCACCCTCCTCACCACTTTTTGTTTGTGTGGGCTACCACTGCTTCGGTGACGTCAGTTATATTGTACTTACAAGTACTGATGCAAATGTTCTTTTTTCAACCTTGCCTGCTCGTGATTTTATCCTTTAACTGTTGCAGCTGCATTTACGCTTGATTATCTTGTTAATTAACTCACGCTGCATTAACAACTAGTAATATTGGTGTTTACGGCCACACAGACTACAATAGAGCAGAAGAAAAAAACTGTGTTCTAAAACCATATGACCCATATCAAACTGCACAAAACATATATTTGCCACTGTCCAGTGTTTACTATACAAATATATGCAGTTAAGCAAATACACATTGCTAACAGTATTTAATGCCTGCAGGTCACATGCAATTCGCTGCAATACATACTAAAAACTATAATCTATGCTCCAAAAAACACAGTCAATTTATTGCACTACATGCTTATATATTTTCTGCTTCATTACAACGAGAAGTTTAAAACAATATTATTATGCCAAACAAAATTGAGCATGTTTTTCATAAAAAACCTGCTAGGGCATGCTCAATATTTAATTTATTTAGTACGTGTACTTTATTTACATCTACCTTTTTCAAAAAAAGAAAAATAAATGTTAAAATAATATTTTTGGGCACATATTGTAAATAAGTATTTTCACATTGCACGCAACAGCAATTAAAAATTATCACAAACTCAGTAAACAAGTTACCATCTTCTGCATTCATCACACCAACAGCGGCACTTATATCACTGAATCTGCCGTTTGGTAAAGGGAGCGTCTGAGACATTACTAATGGAGGCTATAGGGTTCAATACAAAAGTAAAACCTCGTTCAGTCCTATTTAGCTGTCTCTCTTTCCCCTATATCTTTTCAGTCCTTTTTAGCTGTCTCTCTTCCTTCTTGTCTATCTTTTCATAATTCCTACGCTCTACTTCTATGCCTCTTTCTTATCTTTTTACATTTAACATTTTCCATTTCTTTCCCTCTTTCATTACATCTTTTTAAATAAACTAGATCTTTACCTCTTTCTATTAAATTTTCCTTTACTTCTGTTTTCTTTTATTCTTCCCACTTCCATTCTCTCACTCTTGCATTCATTCACTCTTTCATTTTACTTTCATTCTTTTCTTCTTCCATTCTCTTTTTCTCGTCTCTTATTTTTCTCTTCCCTTCTCTCTTTCCCTCTTTAATATTTACTTCTTCACCTATTTCTTTAACACTTTAGGTCTTTCTCTAGTTTATTCTTTTCTTCCCTCTTCCTTTACTTTCATCCATTGCCTCTATCACTTTGTACTTCTTTCTCTATTTCCCTTTTACTTTCAGTCTTACTTTTTGCCATTTTTAGGTCGAGGACTACCGGTCTGCCGAAGGGCAGAACCGGAAGTCGGAGATTTAATGACTTGGAGAAGAGGGGCTTGAACCAGCCCCTCTTCTCCCCTGTTCTCCATTGGCTGGCCTCTTAAATGCTGGCCAGCCACTGGAGAAGAGGTCAGTCACTCTGATTAGGCCCCGTCCTTTTCGGATCGGGGGGCGTGTTTTTTGCAGAAAGTCTCTTTATCTCCTCCAGCCAATGGCTGGAGGAGAGAAAAGACAAACACGCCCCCGAATCCGAAAATGCCGCTGCCTTTCTCCGAGGCATTTCTTCTTGACCTCGGAGAAAGGCAGTGGTGTGCCTTTTTCTCTGCCTTGTTTATTTTCATTGCGGTCAGCTTCGGCAGCGCATGTTTATTTACTTAATTGCACAAGCACGGTCCGCTTCGGCCGTGCTGGTTTTCTCCAGCTGCAGGTCACAGCGAGGCTCCCAAGCAAGGGGTGGGGGAAGCAGTGGTGGCAACATGACGTTTCTGGCTCTCCAAATTTAACAGGACCTAAACGGAAAAGAGCGCAAGCGGGACCGAGACACACAAGGAGGTGAACTGCATGCAGTGAGAGGTGGGTGCTGCTTGCTGCTGCCACACGCAGATCATGGGACGCTGTTCTTTAATTTATGATAGGCGTACTTCCTGTGTCTTGTTTGCTTAGCACGCATGCACAGGAGGCGTGGCCTTTTCCTACTTCTGTCGATGCCGTGACTCCTGCAACACTGAACAGAAAAGTGTAGGTTAGTAAAGCGCCGCCATCCTTCTCTTGGTGGAACTGGGAGGGTGCAGGGCTTCTTCGATGCTGCCAATAACTTAATTTACATGGGCTGAAAACATAATATGCCCTGATGTCTCTCTCTTATGTCTGGAATTTGCCAGATCAACTAGTCATGAAAAATGTTAGGCAGAGCGGTGTGTTCCTCAAAAAACAGAAAAGCCAAGCAATAATGCACATTTGCAATGGTTACGCGCGTAATGTTTGCAATATGCGTGGCTCGCCCCTTTTGTTTCATTGACGAGTGCTCTTGTGTTTTTTACGGTATTCTCTATTCATTTTCCTTTCGGCTTTCCAGCCTGTTCTAAGGACATTTTGGCGACCACATCTTTGCTTTGTCCATTGTTAAATACTGCACATGGAAACTTTCCTCTGCTGCCAGCAAAACAGCAACTCGACCCCGGGCAGCTGACTCTGCGAACAGCCTGTACCTGTGACAGGAGCATGCTTTGCATCTGATGTTTACCGTTTTACTTTACAGAGTGGTCTTGCATCTCTAAGTGGTGAAAATGCCGAACACGGAAAGTAACTGCAGACCAATAAGGGAACACCCCTAGTCTCTCCCTAGGCGCAGTATTTTAACTGCTTGTTTCTTGGGACTGCGTTGACTGTATCCGTTTGTTGTGGTTTATGGCTGGCCCTGGGCATGGGCAAGAGAAGGTGCTTCAAAGCACTAGGGGTCTGATTCATTCCCCAATAGCAGGTCGCTCTCTCTGAAAGGACCCCTAGCCCTTTGATCAGTACAAATATTAACAGCTCCCCAGGTTTATCTACCGGTGCATCCAGCTGAACCTCTCTTATCTGCTTTCCACTATATTGCATGGAGCCCTCGGCGGATCAGTAACTGGGTCCTAAAGACATGAGGTTGGGGCGTGCTGGAAGGTATGGCAGGCCTGGATGCAGTCTCACATACGGCTTTCATATGTGCTGGAAAAAGTGGCCTGGCTTGGCCACGGGTCCCCTTCATTATACTGATGGGACCTCTCTGCATGTAATGTGTCACATGCCTCTGCAACGCATTGATTCCAATGGGAATGTGAACCACTTGTATACATTATCAGTAATATCTGACTGTTTCTCTTTTAGCTTTTGATAAAGATGCTCAAAGAACGACTGTCCTGCTCTGCATGTTACACTAGATTAATGACTGATATTGGATTACTTTGATTCTAAAAAGTGAAATGGTGCCAGGTTTTGTTTTCTTTGTGGTGTGCGAGTGAAAAACCGCTACAGCCTTCTTGTAGACCCAACGTGGGCTTAGTATTTTTTATTTTTTTGTCTGGGAAGTTTGGGTTGGTTACCCAAATACGCTTATGATAACATTTCTTGTGACGTATGCTGTCTTATATCTTCTTGGTTAAAAACTGTGAAGTATTTTAGAGAACACCAAGCGCAAATGAGTTGGTACATGAACTTTATTGTTCTAAGAAATAGGATTTAGTGCTTCCGGTTGGGAAACTTGCATTGTCCAACATTTTCTTGAGATGTGTCCCCCCCCTTATTAAAAACAGCATTAACTTTTATTTTAAAAAGGGCTTCCAATAAAGGTCCCAGGACCTCCCAATACATTCCATATCTTTAGGATTACAACACACAGTGAATTAATTCTGTTTGATTGAACGTATGTAAATGTATCTTCCTATGTGAATATCTTGAGAATGTGGAATAGTCCCAACCCTCCTGGAGCCATGCTGGACACCTCTGTGCTACATCTAGCTATTGTGCCATTTCTTGCCCAGTTTCCCAATCCAAAACCCTGGTAGACTCAGTTTTTCCTCACGTCTTATTCTCTCGTTGTTGTGCAAGATCCATACTTCACACTACACCATGCTTGCAGCTTCTCTACTTCAGCTCAGTACAACCCATTCCTGAAATTATTCATTTCCCATCTCCTGTTGACCCCCTCTCCTTCCTCTGTCCCTTTATATATCTTCTTGCCTCACTCTACTGTAGTTTTTTCTCTGCTCACATTTTCACCCTCCCCTTTTCCTGTGGATTCAAACTTCTGAACCTAAGCACTCTGTGCTTTCCTTTCTATTGCCCCACATTTTTATCACACTCGCTTTAATACCCTGAATACCCACTGCCTTGTCCTCCGTTATACTCGCTTCAACCTTTCGGCTAGGTTTGCTTTATGGAAATATCATATACATACAACCTCAGTATATCTGCAGCTCTTTTCAAATATGCGGATTTAAAAGATGCATCTTTCAGTCATACCCCGAGCTAGCCAACCTGTCCCTCTCGCCCTGTTGTACTCTTTCCTCCTGTGCCTCATCTCGGTTCTGCTTCGTTGTGCTTGCCACTCTCCTCTGGAATCAATGCCTTCGACATTCATCTTTCTTCCATCTTAGTATGCCTCACAGAGCATATAACTTATGCTTCTTCCTGTTCTAGTTCTTCACTCTGCTTGGTCTGACATTGCGTAGTTTCTGTTTTGTTCTGCTCGGTTTCATGTTTAGGATAAAAGTACCATAAAAATAAAAAAAGCAAGTAAATATTCCTGCTTACGGAGTCACAGGGCTCTGTCGCAGATTAGGGTGTGTAAACTGGCGTGGGGCATATAATGATCACAGCAATATGTAATTTCACAGATTGAGAAATTAAAAAAAGGGGAACAAGGGATAAGAACTGCACAACAAGCATTTCCAATGCAGTAGGTCTCACATTTTCGAAACTTTGATCTATTGCTATTGCAAATGACAATGCCTTACATTTACAATGCAATGGTCTCGGCATTGGTAAAGTTAGAGCTATTGGCATTGCTCATGACATTATTTTTGTTTATGTTTTTGTTTTTAAAACATTTAAATAAACGGCATTGTCATGAGCAATGCCAATAGCTCTAACTTTAGCAATGCAGAGACCGTTGCATTGTAAATGCTTGTTTATTTCGCTATGGGCCACATGTATGTAGGTTTTTTCTGGTCGCGAATGGCACGATTTGCAGAACCAGGTTGTTTATGACCAGAAAAATGAATTTTCCTATGTACCAAACCCATTTTGCAATGCGGTAACTTATTACCATTAGCGATTTGGTTTTAGGAAGGGGTGTGTTAAAGGCATCCCTTCCTAATAGCGGCTCCCAGTGCTATGTACAAATGTTTTTGGGACCGAAATGCGGTCGCAAAACATTTACATTTTACTCCCTACTCCAAGTAGGTGGTAACCAATGTTCCCTCTAAATATTTTCCTCTGTGTGCGCCCACAATATGTTTGTGGGCACAATGTTCTTGACTGTGTGCAGGACCAATAGTAGTAATGATCCACTAAGCGAATTACTCTGGTGCATGAGCTATTACATCTGAGGGGTGGTGGGAGATCTGACTAATGTAGGTAGCAGGCTGAAGAGGCCCATCAAAATGAATTATCAAAAAACAGTTAGCAAACGATGTCCACGCTTGCTTCTAATACTAATCCAGTTCTACAATTTGGACTCTTAATTTGCTCCCCTGAAAGCCCAAATTGCTTGACAGAGGGTGACAAAATGTTTCTTTTTTGCCAATTGCAAACAGGCATCTGCCTACTGAACCTCCCAAAATGGGGCAACCACCAGAGAAGAATATTCCAGGGTCCTACCAGGTTGACGCAAAAAACAGGCGCTGAGTGGAGACAGTAGTGACCCAATGGTGGAGGTGGTTTTCTTCTCAAAATGTAAAGATACTTTCTGGTCCTGGCTGCAGCCCAAGCAATCCCCATCCAATTGCGGATGGAGGAGAGATAACAGCAGAGTGGTTTCCCTACTTTTGAATTGTTCACCAGGGTTTATTAAGGGCACCTGGGTTTATTAGAGGGCAGCCACCCATCACCCCTCATCCCAATTACACATTTTATAGAGATGAAGTCTACTCAGTCCGGCCACCGCCGCACCAGTAGTCTTACTGCCCTGTTATGAATAGGGCAGTTGGACAGCCTTTGCACCACTGCAACTGCCTCAGATCAGAAATCCCTGGTGGTGACGTGGCAGTCTGAGTGCCGCAATATGCTTAGTGGTGGCCTGAAGCACCGCCAAGCATATTACGACTTTACTCACTGCCAGCGGTTTCATGGAGGTTCTTCCTACATGAAACTGCTGGCGAAGAGGAAAGAAAGAGGGCCCCTTCTTGCCCCTGTGCATGGAGCACATGCATGGGGGTATTTTTGCTCCCCCAGTTCCTGCACGGGAAGGAATGCACGGCATGGTGCATTCCTTCCCATGCAGGAACGTGCCCTAGCCGTCCCGCGGCAGTGCAGTTTAAGGCTCACTCTGAGCCTTTATTTTGCACTGCCTCAGGACCACCATGCCGCCCGCTCACCAGACCACAAAAATACTTGTAATCTGGCCAGTGGGCTGCTGCATATATAATTTCGGAACATTTAAATAAATACACAGAGGGCAAAAAGGTAAGGCTGTCTGACATCCATCCTTTAATGTAGAGCACACAGTTTGAAGAAAAGTGTATCTGGGTAAATGTGAGGTCACACAAGTGCTTCAGCCTTTTCATTACTGAAGCCTTTGCTCTGTACAAGTATTAATGGGTAACAGCATCATTACTGTATTAAGCAAGATATGTTTGACCAAATAGTGAACAAGCTTTGGCAGACCCAATAGGTCTGGAATGTGGCTAGTAGCCTTTTGGCTTTGTTAATGTTGGTTTTCTTTTGTCACTGCTTTGTTGCTGGGGGAGTTGCAGGGCCCTTGCCAATATAATAGAATGGCCTAAAAGCTAAAATATTTTGGAGCTTAAAAAGCACACATTGCCTTAGTAGTCCTGAGCACAAAGGGGAACTATAATTTATGTGGATGTGATGCAGATCAGGGTGTACAAAATCTCCCTACTTCCACGGATAGAGTAATTTCACAGTTACACGCACATTCACTCATCATACACTAGGGCCCATTTCACTAACATACGCTCAAATACTCTACCAGCACTGAACCTGTGGAAAGAAAACTCCTAAACACCCTGCATCTACACTGAGGTCGATAAGACCTAGTTATTGTAACTGTCCTAAATCATGATCTAAACAATCTATACAACAATAATCAAAATAGAGTACTCAATAATTGACAAGAAATAATCACCAACACCGTATTCAAAATTATAATGCTTTATCTAAAATTAGTCAAAGAAAATCAATCAGAATAAATCATTTTTCTCATAATTACCTATTCTAGCTAAATATCAGAATGAGTCAGGACAGGTCTCTCAGTAGAAGTCTCCCGAGTCGCCGTCCTCACAGCGTAGATCCTCACCAACGCAGGTTTGGGAAGAAAATGGCAAAGTGGCAAAAACCCTCTCTAGGCTAACAATATTTATAGTATTTTAAACAAAAGAAAGCAACAAAAAGTGTTCTTTACGTCCGCTGAACCGCTGAGCAGAGCGAGAAGGAAAGGATGTAGCATCGCTACATTTGGAAAATCTCCGCTCAGGAAAATCACAAAAATAAAAAGACAGAACAGGAACCAAAAATAAAAAGTAACTTTCAGCATCCACATTTCCTCGGAACTAACATGATGAGCTCAGAGTTCATTCATTATGGCTCCTTTGTCTTCCAAGGCTGTTCAGATGCATCTGGAGACTTGCCCAGAACTGCTGCTGTCCTCACGGAAAGTTTTAACCAGGCGAAGACTGTGGTCAGATGACTCGACCATATTCAGCAAGGCCTTCTCATCACAAATCACTCACTCGAAGCCAGGCTGCAAACGGCGGCCATTTTACGTTAGGCCAAAATAGACCATCTTAATTAAAAGAGACAAAAACAACGTTACCACAGCATAGTGATTAAACGGTGTTAACCCCACTAATACCCTTATGTGTATGTAATTATCTAGCCTTTGCAACACAGAAAAGCATTAATTCAAAAGCGTTTTGTGCTTTAAAATAAACAGCACTCAGCAACGTTTATTTAATAAAACATGCACATCATCTAGTAAGCAACACAAACGCGTTCCCACGTATAGTTCTCTCTTGTTAATTCGTACATGTTGATAAGTAAAAACACTTACACAAAACAAATAATTAGTAATTAATAATTAGTAATTTTAATTATGACAAATAGACAAACCAGAGCTTAAAAACCCAATAGATTTTCATCAGAAAATTCTGCTCCAGCAATCCCCTGTTTTTATAACACAAACACACCAATCTAAGTATCAATAAAGCAACAATTATACAAGTTAAAGGAAACAATATCTTACCTATAATAGTACTACCTATTTTTGCAATAAAACTCTTAACAGCTATCACCTTATTAGCTAATTTAGTCCAGATACTTTCAGCTTCAAGTGGTACTAATTCTTCATGCAAATCAGTAATATTTTTGATATAGACCTTCAGGTCTTTGCTTTCGTCAGGAATGTAAGTGCAACAATGTTGAACTTTCAGCATTCCACAGACTCCACCCTCCTTGGCCAATAGAATATCAAGGGCAAGTCGATTTTGCATAGACATGGCACGTACGGCAATCAATTCCGTATTTACCAAAAGAAACCCTCCAGCGGTATTTGTCGATAAGCGATCCACCACTGTTGACAGTTTCCGAATTCCATAAGCATTCAAAGAAATTCCCACTGCTGGAATTAAAGCTCCAAAAATGTCACCCACTATTTCAGACCAAGTTTCTCTCTTGAAACGCATGAAACCCCATCCTGTTGCAATGAAGTATGTATCATGACATTCACTAGTCCCAACAAAATATGTATCATATTGGGATTTCCTCCTTGTAATGCACAGCTTACCCTTCTGTGATGCATCTAGAGCTAAAGTTGGACTAGCCCCATTTCTCAATTCTTTTCCCATCTCAATATCCCAAATTGTCTCACTCACTTTATATTTCCCTGCTTTCTCATGCATGCTCAATCTCCTTTCCTCCACCATATTTAGGAAAGCTTTCTCCTCTTCTTTCAGACTGCAAGTTAAATTATTCTTAAAAATGTAATCTAATGTTAATTCTTCTTTCTCAATAAAAATCTCACCAAAAATGTTAGCTTCTTTAGCTGGATTCAGCTCTTTGTTCATTGGCAAGTGCCCAAAAATACTATCTTTGTTAGACATCTTATAATCTATTTTCCCTAACAAATAAAAAACACTACTTAATACACTACAAGAAATTCCATACGTAGCTGGTAAATGATGATAAGTAACACCCTCTGAAACGGATGCAGGTAATTGCATACAAACGTAGCAATCCCTAACTTCCATTGTTTTCACATATTCGTACAACAGCTTTGAAAAAACATTACTAGAAAAATCATTAATTGACCTATCTTTATGTACGCAAGTATTACTAATTCTAGTTGGAACTACTTTTTGTGAACTCTTCTCTGTATTTGTCACATTCTCTGTATGCATCTCAAATGTACCTATTGTAACTCTAAAAGTAACTAATAAAGCTAAAACACCCCATAGTAGCATTAATAATCCAGTACAGCAGCAGCACATTTTACACCATCTTCTTAAGAAGGCACATCTACTTTGGTTATTCTCTATGTTAGCCATTTTACTACTTTGACTGTGTCTTTTGACTTAGCCTCTACTACTCCACTACTTGAGACTCTAAAATTCTGGATTACTTCAAACAATCAATTTCAGTTTCTTCTTCTTTTCACTTTTTCCAAGTGATTTTTCTGTTCACTCAATTTGGATATTCATCACTCTTTACTTCATTTTCTTCAACATCAAATTGTATTAGATCTTCAACGATATCCTCAGTATCCGACTTTTCATCAATGTCAGTCAAGATTACTTTCAGGATTTCACCAGTATCTTTCTCAACCACTTCTCGTACGGTCTCCTCTGGATTTCCTTGACTTTCTGCCTCTTCTCCTTCAGACAGTGCCACGTACGTCCATTCCGGCGACCTATACTTCTGGTTAGGTTTTCTTATCCTCTTGATCTCTTCTGGTTCTTTTGACACTTTCCTCTTTTCCCCTCTTGCTGGATTTTGACTCGACACCTCATTCACTTGTTCAGCTTTCGAGGTATTTGCTCTTATCAGTCTATATCTCAGCCTCTTTATTCTGTTGTTAGGCCAAAGATCTCCTCTTATAACCTTTTTCGGTCTTGTTTCTGTATTATTTCTCTCTCCAATCTAAGTTCTCTTTCTCAGAACTCGACCCTCTGATTTCTCATTTTCACTTTCATCCGATTCTGTTTCAAATGCCTCTGGTTCTTCAGCAGTTTTCTTTTGCTCCAGTCTTTTTCACCACTATTTGAGACTTCCCTACTTCTGTCCCTCCTTGGGTCTCCGACACGCAATCTTCTTGCTGTCTACTTGTCCCTTCACCTAGCTTGTCAAGAATGTTCCCTACACCTCCTCGGGGGTTTTCCGCAATCTGTCCCTCTCTATCTTCTTCTGACCCTACTTCTTCAGGTACAATCTCAAGTGGTTCTTCAATCTCCTCCTCTTCTGATTCAGGAGTAGTCTCTGTGGAATTGCTCTTTTCTTTTCTTTTTCCTTCACTGCTTTTCGGAACTTCAGGCTCTCTCACAGAATCTGATCTCCTTTCTGAGACTTTCAATGGTTCTCTTGAAGCCTTTTCTGCTTCTTTTCTCACTGGTTCTGTATCTTCATCATCACTGGAATCTGACTCTTCAAAATACTCCTTACCAGTCCCATCCTTTGGGTTTGGAACTCTCAGAGTATGACTCGCATGTACCCAGTTTTTCACACCAGCACACTTTACTGCAGTTGTCGTAGTTAGAATGACTTGTCTCGGCCTTCCCCACCTTGGAACCAAGCAATTTCTTCTTCTGTGCACCTTAATCCTCACCCAGTCCCCTGGACTCAGATCATGAGCTTGCTTCTTCTCAAGTGTGGTAGCTTCTTCTCCAACCTGGTGAAACACAGAATGAACTGCGTCAGCCAGGCCTTTACAGTAATCCAAAATCATGTCATCAGTTATTGTCATCAACTTATTGACAGGTACATATGCATGTCGCATTGCACGTCCCATTATGATTTCGTGCGGACTTAAACCAGTAGTTCTATCTGGAGTAGATCTAATAGTCATTAGCACTAGAGGCAAGACATCTGGCCATTTCATACCAGTGGCTAAACACATCTTACCAATCCTGTTCTTGATTGTGCCATTTATCTGCTCAACCACACCAGAAGCCTCTGGTCTGCATGCACAATGTAACTTCTGCTGTATGCTCAATGCTTCACAAATCAAACTCATGAGTTCATTATAGATGTGTCCACCTCTATCAGACTCAATCGTTACTGGAAACCCGTACCTAGGAATCAACTCTCTTAACAGTAACTTTGCCACTGTTATTCCATCATTTCTCCTAGTTGGATAGGCCTCCACCCATCTTGAAAACAAACAGACTACCACTAGAACATACCTCAGTCTGTTCACTTGGGGCATTTCAATGAAATCAATCTGCATTCTCGTAAAAGGACCTCCTTCTCTGCCTATTGTTCCCAGACTCACCACTGTCTTTTTCCCAGTGTTAAATTGCTGGCAAATCAAACATCTTTGACAGATGCTTTCTGCAATTGTCCTGAACTTTGCATTGTACCAGGTCTGCTTAAACGACCTGATCATCGCATCCCTTCCCAAATGTCCCTGGCCATGATACATCCTTGCCATTGTCGACAGTATGGAGTTCGGCATTACTGGTCTGCCATCTCTATAGACCCAAACATGGTCTGTTTCTCTTGGGGCACAACCTGCCTTAATCCAGTCTTTTTTCTCTTCCTTTCCTGCCTCATCCTGCAACTGTTTCACTTCATCCCACGTCTCTAGGACATTAGTAAACATCACAGAACAAAAAGACATTTCACCCTCTCGTTCCCGATTAATGGACTGGTTGTTCTTAGCGCAATATTGAGCAATGTCATTTGCATATCGATTGCCAACTGTCACAAAATCATCTCCTTGTCCATGAGCAGCACACTTCACAACTGCTAACTCTTTAGGCAACTGTATCGCCTCAAGTAATTTTCCAATCACTTCAGCATTCTTTATTGGAGTCCCACTCGACGTCAAGAAACCTCTTTGTAGCCAAAGCTGTCCAAAATCATGCACAACTCCAAATCCATACTGACTATCAGTCATCACAGTCGTTCTCAAATCTTTCCCAATTTCACAAGCTCTTGTCAATGCCACTAATTCAGCAACTTGCGCAGATTTCACTCCTTTCAATGGTGATGCTTCCATAACCTCTGAAACCTTGCACACTGCATATGCTGCACATAGCACACCCTCATCATTCCTCAGACATGATCCATCCACAAACAACACATGATCACTCTCATGCAAGGGAAGATCCCTTATGTCTGGTCTCGGTTTTGTACAGTAATCAAGCACATCCAAACAATTGTGATCATCTTCTGTTTTCACACCCACATTTTCAATATCCGGCAACAATGTCGCTGGATTCACATTCACACATCTCTCAAGAGTCACATTTGATGCTCCCAGAATGACTTTCTCATATTTAGTCAGCCGACTATGTGACATGTACTGGGTTCTGCTTCTTGTCAAAAGAATTGCCACATTATGAGGTACGAATACCCTTACAGGATATCCCATTATGATTCCCTCACTCTGTTCCACACTTCTGCATGTTGCAGCCACAGATTTCAAACAACCCGGTAAACCTACAGCTACAGGGTCAAGTGTCGATGAGAAGTACGCAATAGGCCTCCTCAGCTGTCCATGCTTCTGAATTAACACTGAAAGTGCACATCCATTTCTCTCACTACAGTACAACTCAAACTCCTTTTCATAGTCAGGCATACCCAAAGCAGGGGCTTCACACATTCTGCTTTTCAGCTCTTCAAATGCTGCCATTTGTTCTCCATCTAGTTCCAATGGGTCTGTCATCTCACTTTTTGTCAGCTTAATCAGTGGCTTTGCTATCAGAGAAAAATTAATTATCCACTGACGACAATAACCCACCATACCCAGGAACATTCTCACTTCCCTCTGGGTCTTTGGGGCCTTCATTCCCCTGATGATTTTGATCCTGTCATCAGTCACCTTTCTCAGACCTTTTTCAATATTGTGTCCAAGATAATGCACCTCTTTTTTGCAGAATTGCAATTTGGCTGGAGATACTTTTAACCCTCCATCTGCCAGATGATTCAGTAAAGCTATAGTATCTACTTCACAAGCTTCACATATCTTTGATGCCACAAGTAGGTCATCAATATATTGCACTAGTACTGAGTTTTCGGGCATGATTAAGCTCTCCAATGATTTTTTTAATAACTGATTGAATATCGAAGGACTCTCTGTATACCCCTGTGGGATACGACACCATGCTAAAATACGCTGGCCAAACCTAAATGCAAAAATCGGCTGGCTGTCATGATGCAATGGAATTGAAAAGAAAGCATGACACAAATCAATCACTGTGTACCACTCAGCATCATGTGGAATCTGATACAAAATCACTGATGGATTTGGCACAATAGGACAACATGCCACCACAATTTGATTAACTTTTCTCAAATCTTGTACAATCCTGAACTTCCCATTAGGCTTCTTTAGCCCATTATCGGTGAATTACACGGGCTACTCAGTAGTTCTCTCAGAACTCCCTGCTGAATCATTTTCTCAATTATAGGAGTTATTCCTTCAATTATTTCTGGTGTCATTTTGTACTGAGGAATGTTAGGATACGTAATTCCCTCTTTCACTGAAATTTTCACAGGATCTACATTATTCATCAATCCCACATCCTCTCCAGTAAAATCCCAAACTGTCCTTTTCACTGTGTCTCTCAGCTCTCGAGGCAAATCCTCCGGATCAAACACAGCAAATGCACCAACCATTTCACTCTCTCTATTTCCCAGAGTCATTCGGTACAAAACATCCTCATCTGTTGTCTCAAAAGCTATTCCATCTGGTGTACAGAAAATTGTGCAGTTCATCTTACATAATAGATCCCTACCTAACAGGTTCACTGGACTAGTGTCACAGACGATAAATCTGTGCATGTCTGAAAATTTCCCTATTTGTACTCTTACTGGTTCAGTAAGACGTGTCCTGATTTGTGTATTGGCTACACCAACTACTTGGATTGCTTCATCCGAGAGAGGAAGATTTCTAATATCTGTTGACCTGACAGTTGATCTTGTTGCACCTGTGTCTACTAAAAAAGTAACACTTTCTTCATTTATTTTCCCATCTACAAATGGTCCTGCCTGGTCTATTTCTAGAGTTGCACCAAGTATGCACTCTTCTTCCTCTCTTCGGCACCGTCAATAATCACCCTCAGACTCACTCCCTTCATGCTTTAGCAAGTACTGTTGTGCCTGGTTAGAACGCCTTGGTTTGTTTACCTGTTCATCATTGTAGAATCCTGAATCCTGATTATACTTTTGTGACCCTCTATTCTGCGGCAAGGGCAGTTTTGGCTCTTGACTCTGCTGTCTCACAACTTTCTGTTGTTGCTGCTGTTGATTATTTCCCTCGTTCTGCACCTGTTGATTTAAGGGTTTACCCTCATTATTCACTAATGGTGGATTGGTACACTCAGACCTCCAATGTCCCAGTTGGCCACAGTTGTGACATGGGAACTTCTTTTTAGCTTCCTCAATATTCCCCTTTCCTTTCCCTGCATACCTAGGTCTATTCCCTGCATTATTGCCTGCATTATTCGCCTGCTCCACTAACTGTGCTTCCTGTCTTTCCGCAACCTTCACTTGTGCCCACATTGCTTTTTCTTTCAGCTTTCTCTGTTTTGCTTCAATCTCATCACTGAAGTATTTTGCATGTCTCAGAATCTCATCTATTTTCTTACTCTGCCAGTCCACTGTGTGTTCACGAATTCTCTCACTAATCTCAGGTCTCAGGCCATATACAAATCTGTATACAAAATGACTCAAATCTTTGTCACCCAAGTGTTCATCTCCACTGAATTGTTTAAAAGCCAGTATCAGCCTCTCGTAAAAAGCATGAACTGATTCTTTTGCTTCCTGTTGTGTTCGGTCTATTTTAACCCAGTCTGTCTCTTTTGCAGGTACTTTACTTTTCAGGTATACCATCACCTGATCATACTTTCTCATTACCTCTGGATCTGGTGCTCCTGTTCTCTGATCTCTTGGATATTCCTCAGTAGGCCAACTCACAACTATTTTACACTCAGTCCACAAGTCTGCTGGAACAATTATATCAAACAGACTATTCAGGTCAATCCACAGCACTTTTGACAATTTCACAAACCTATCTACCTGCCTATACCACTCGACGGGCTTTTCTCTCAATCGAGGGAAATCATTCGTAAATGATAAAATATCCTGTCTGGTCCATGGAACATGTACATATCCTCCTCCAGGTATTTCTCTCATAGGATAATTATCCACTGGTTTCTCCTTTTCTCTCACAGGAAATGCTGAATAAGTTCTATCTCCTGATTCTTCTCTTTTCTTGTACCACCTATCCTTCCACTTCTCTACATCACCCCATCTTCGCAATAATGCGACCATTTCTTTAATCTGTCCTGTTCTACCAGTACCATTCAAATTTTCAATGTCTTTGTCTGTAAAATCCATCCTGTAAGACTTCTGCAAAGCTTTCACCTTATCAATGTCAACTCCCTGTTCATTCGCTATTGCTCTTAACCTGTCATGTGTATTTCTCGCTCTCCAGGTGATATTTTTGCACATAAACAACAGCTCACCATCATGATGGTTTTTAAGAATTTCTGTTGGAACCGTCCCTGCAACAAGCTCTTCTAGTTCTACACGTAACCTAGCCACATCAATTGCTTGTGAATCTTTATCCCTCTTTTGAAGAACTTTCATCCAATCATTCAAATCTTCAGCTGTTATTTCAGTAGTTTTTCTCACTGGAACCACTTTTTTCTGCGGTTCTAAAATCGGCATCCCTGAACAACTAGCTTCACTAGCATCCAGTCCTTCACTACATGTGTCATGTCTGGATTGTCTCAGATCACTACTTTCTGTCCTTCCTGAATCTCCTGAGGGACCAGCTAAACTTGTTATCTTATTTCCAACATATGGAATCACCAAACCATTTTCACCTGTCCTCTGCTTGTCAAACACAGGCATAACCGGACCTATGGTTACAGGCACCGTAACAGCTTCCAGATTCTTTGTTAATTCCCTAATCTTTTCGGTCAGCTCTGTTGTAGTCCTGGCTAATTCTCTTGTGTTCTCGTCACCACATCGATTCTCTCTCTCCCTGAAAGGATTACCACTTCTTAGCTCAGGTGTCACATTTTCTGTCTCAATGATACGCACTGTATCTCTTATCGGAGAAACAACTGGTGTACTCTCGTCTGGTTCTGGTCTATATGGAGGTGGTCTTTTGTAAATCATGTCATTCAAGACCTCATCCTCATACTCATTAACTCCATATCTTCTCACTTCTGCCTCAGGAACCCTTTCTGCTCCCTCTTCAACTGTTCTCATAGGATATAATCCCTCTGACATACTAGCATCTCGCCATCTTTTCATTCGATCATGATGAGTTTCACGATCATGTCTCCTCCCAAAAATGTACCTGTAATGTCCTCCAGACCTCTGTTTTTCTCACTCATGTACTTCCTCTTCCCATTCCACTAAAGCCTCAAACTGTGTCGGCCTTGGTCTTGGGTCAAGACATAACATCTTTTCCCGTAAATTTCTCAACACGGCCAGATTAAATGAACCATGTTCTGGAAATGCTAGAACACCATCCTCTTTGGTATACCTAACCCAATTCTCCAACCATATACAGGTATGATACCCATATCTCGCAGCCATGAAGGATGCAGGTGTTTTCGCTGGAGGTAACAATTCACCCTCTCTCGTCTTAACATCTTTATCCTTGTCGAACCACCTTTTGATTTTTCCAAACAATGTTTTTTTCTTTTTCTCTTCTTGGTAATACATTTTAACGTTTACCAAAACTTTCTAATCCCTTCTGTATTATAAATATACAATACGATTTTTCAACCTATAACAGCGCAACTCACACTAACGCACCAATCCTGGAGCATCTACGTCACTAGAATAGCTCTTCCAATCCTTGCGCGGCTCACACCAACGCACCAATCCCAGCGCGAACACTATTCTGATCCAATATCCAATCAGAGCGCGGTCTGTTTGACGTCAGCAGTCGCTGCAGTCGCTTGTCTCCTGTCTCCTGTCACTCGTCTACCCCTCCTTTACAAAACTCTCAGTAGACTTCGTGTCAAATTTCTACAAAATCTATTAGTTACAACATATAAACATCTCCATTGTCTGCTTCGCTAACCACAGAATAGTAAAGAAAATCTATTTCACAAGAATCCCGTTGACACAGTAGCACATCTACTCTACTCTGCCCTTCTATCATGCATTCATTAACTGTTTCCTCTAGGACTTGTCCAAAGAGTCTTACAATCAACTAAATGCCCATACATACATTCACGCACATTCATACAAGAAAAATATAGTACATACACACAGAATCCTGCTTCCCGAGAACAGCGAACAATCTGTCCCACTACAGAATTATAACACACGTCAACCAAGCAGCTTACCTCTGCCCAGTTCCTCAAACAAGCTCAGAGAATACCTATTACTTCTCCCACGATAAGCTTTAACGGTGAACCTTACGGATCCCTGGGACTTAAGACCAGAGTTTCACAGATAACCTTCGCTACCATACGCACTCCTTTTATACCAGAAATATCTAATAGTAACATACAACAATGTCACTGATTCCGAACCCAGACAATGTGACGCGCAACTTCAATTGTCACACGTTTTTCCTACAATCCCGTCTTTCCCGAGAGCAGCATATACTTCCCTCTGCCCTACTACGGAACTGCTACTAGCTCCCAAATTCCAGAAGCACTACATATAACTCAACATGACGACTCCAACATATAGTATTAGTACATATACCAACATCAATCAATAATCAATAATCAATAAGCTAATGTACAAGCAATCTAATCAGATCAAGACAATCATCAATAACCATCCTCACTCTGCTACCAGGAAATTGATGCAGATCAGGGTGTACAAAATCTCCCTACTTCCACGGATAGAGTAATTTCACAGTTACACGCACATTCACTCATCATACACTAGGGCCCATTTCACTAACATACGCTCAAATACTCTACCAGCACTGAACCTGTGGAAAGAAAACTCCTAAACACCCTGCATCTACACTGAGGTCGATAAGACCTAGTTATTGTAACTGTCCTAAATCATGATCTAAACAATCTATACAACAATAATCAAAATAGAGTACTCAATAATTGACAAGAAATAATCACCAACACCGTATTCAAAATTATAATGCTTTATCTAAAATTAGTCAAAGAAAATCAATCAGAATAAATCATTTTTCTCATAATTACCTATTCTAGCTAAATATCAGAATGAGTCAGGACAGGTCTCTCAGTAGAAGTCTCCCGAGTCGCCGTCCTCACAGCGTAGATCCTCACCAACGCAGGTTTGGGAAGAAAATGGCAAAGTGGCAAAAACCCTCTCTAGGCTAACAATATTTATAGTATTTTAAACAAAAGAAAGCAACAAAAAGTGTTCTTTACGTCCGCTGAACCGCTGAGCAGAGCGAGAAGGAAAGGATGTAGCATCGCTACATTTGGAAAATCTCCGCTCAGGAAAATCACAAAAATAAAAAGACAGAACAGGAACCAAAAATAAAAAGTAACTTTCAGCATCCACATTTCCTCGGAACTAACATGATGAGCTCAGAGTTCATTCATTATGGCTCCTTTGTCTTCCAAGGCTGTTCAGATGCATCTGGAGACTTGCCCAGAACTGCTGCTGTCCTCACGGAAAGTTTTAACCAGGCGAAGACTGTGGTCAGATGACTCGACCATATTCAGCAAGGCCTTCTCATCACAAATCACTCACTCGAGGCCAGGCTGCAAACGGCGGCCATTTTACGTTAGGCCAAAATAGACCATCTTAATTAAAAGAGACAAAAACAACGTTACCACAGCATAGTGATTAAACAGTGTTAACCCCACTAATACCCTTATGTGTATGTAATTATCTAGCCTTTGCAACACAGAAAAGCATTAATTCAAAAGCGTTGTGTGCTTTAAAATAAACAGCACTCAGCAACGTTTATTTAATAAAACATGCACATCATCTAGTAAGCAACACAAACGCGTTCCCACGTATAGTTCTCTCTTGTTAATTCGTACATGTTGATAAGTAAAAACACTTACACAAAACAAATAATTAGTAATTAATAATTAGTAATTTTAATTATGACAAATAGACAAACCAGAGCTTAAAAACCCAATAGATTTTCATCAGAAAATTCTGCTCCAGCAGATGTGCTCCTCTTAAAGAGCAGAATACCATCACTGACGATGCAATTGAGAAGGAAAATGGGAATGACACAACAGACCAACAGATGAAGAGGTCTGGCGGAAACTCCCTATTGGTATGTATATTACATATATTATTTAAATAAAATCAAAGCGTCTTGCCTAGCGTCAGACCTGGAAAGGTCATTCTCTCCATTGTACGCTAAACAGTTGTACGTTTCTGGAAAAATCATGTGTCTGTTTAGGTGAGTGGGAGAAGAACACTGCTAAATAACACTAGCACATTTTCTGTTTGAGCCATATGGTGCTACTATTCTCAAACGTGGGACTTGTGAGAAATGAAAGTAAACATTTCTACACAAGCTCAAACTGTCCTTGCCATTGTTGTATCCTTAAACTGCAGTACATTTAATGTAGCAATTCTGCTTTGCTTTGATTCTTATTGATCTACTCATATGTGTAAAATATCTAGGGTAATGAAGAACATTTTTAATAGGGATCATCAGGTGTGGTTTATCTGTTTCTTTGTAACCGTTCCAAAGCACACACATACCCTATGAACTCATTGAAAACATAGCAAAGTGCAAAATGTCAGCTTAACATGATCAATATCACTGTTCAGTGCAGAAAAAACTAGATAGAGGGCACTAGATTGCCATTTACTGACCTTGAGGTTATACTACATGTGTGCAAACCCAAAATCTAAACTGTAGGAACCAGACAATTTATATTTGAAAGAACTCTTTAAAAAGCTTATTTTTTATTCAGTATTTAATAACCAACACACTTTAAATATGCTTTTGTACAGCCTAAATAAAACATTCAGCTATTTAACAAGTGTAGCAAACAACACTTTAATATTTGAATCACAGTGTTTGGGAAGTCTGGGCCTTATTTCAACTTTGGCAGTCTTCAGCTGGGACTGCCACTGCCGCGGTCCCGGTAAGACGGCCAAGGCCGCGGTGAGCCCACCCGCTGGATTACGAGTATAATCCTGGGTGGGCGGTGCTGCGGTGGTCTCACGGCAGTGGTATGTGAGGCTCATAGGTGGGTCTATACAGCATACCGTTGTGACTGCACCAAATGCTCGTCCATTCACGGTGTGGCCTGCATCATGTCACGCATACCACGCTGTGCACGCACAACGGTGCACTTGTGGAGAGGGGGCACATCACACCCATTGGCAGATTTTCCCGCGGGCCCTGCTGGGGGCCCCCTCCTTGCCCTTCCACCAGCTTTTTCATGGCAGGAGCACTGTCTTAAAAAGGCTTGTCGAAGGGCAGGTCTTTATATGGACCACCTCCATTCCTCCTCAATTCAAACACTGCCAGCACTGCGGGATCCAGGATCCTGGCGGTGTCATAGCGGGCTGCGACCACAGCGACTGCCATACTCGAAATAAGGCCCAAAGTTTCATATTACCTTTTGAACAAGAAGTCCTGTGTTCATCTTCAGTAAGAGGAACTTCAGCAGAATAATTTCCTTGTCTCTTTTTTATTATTTGGCTTCACTATTTGCTTCTTTCCCTATTTTCTTCTGTCTTTCACTATTTCTTCTTTAATACTATCTTTATTCCACTCTTTCCTTCTCGTTCCCTCTTTCTTTCTATTTTTTTCCTCTTTTCATCCCTTTTCCCATCTTTCTCTTTTGTCCCACTTTCTGTATACCATTTCCTTTTTTCATCACTCTTTCATTCTTTCTTAAATTTGCAGTGTTCTCTCCTTGCGCGCCTCGCTCGCGTGGACACCGCTCTGGATTCTGCCTTGCACTGCCCGTTGGCGCTCAAGCCATTTCCTTTGTTGGCGGTTGGTGTGTGATTTACTGTTGAGCTGACAGTTGATTCAAGCCTGCGCGGTGCACGCACACTCCGCTTTGTCTGTGGGAACTTGCATTTGACAATAACTCTTAATTTAACAGCTTGATGTCTCCTTCGTCATTACATTCTTCGTGGTGACGAGATTGAGGAGTAAGTTCCCACACAGCACCCATGCAGTAATCAAAGATACTGCTCATTTACTGAGCAAAAAAAGTTCTACGAGACTACAGGCACTAACATATGTGTCCTTACAGACAAAGTGCCTTCTACAACTGGAGCAGCGGTTGTGAATGAAAATTACCAAGAAGCAAGTTAATCTGAAGAACTTTGGTTAGTCGCAAGCTCAAGTAAAAAAAAAAAAAAATACTACTGTGCCTTGAAAGAACTCTGCGGCGTACTGACTAGAACACACAATCGGAGAATTTCTGCATTGCGTCTGACAGGAAATCTCCCGGAACAAGTGCTCTTGAGCTCCCCCCGCACCTGACATATCTTATGCTGGTAGGAGAGCTGCACCCTGTGTGAGCCGTCTGTCCTTGACACATCATTCAAGCGAGCTTTGCCTTCTTCTGTCTTCAGCGTGAGCAGATGCGAACCAGGCACACAGCGAGAAAAGTCAGCGTATCGCTTTGTCAGCACGCCTGTCAGCATCTACAGCCTAAGGCGTTTGAATTTGTGTTGCATCGTGACCCGCTGCTTCTCCGAAGGTAAATTCTCAACAAAGCACTTGGGCTCAACTTTTCTTCTGTCAAACGCTACAATCTATGCGACGTATTGATCCATCCGGTACTGTTTTAATTTATATGCTCTGTTCAGGCCCCACAGTGCGCGCATTGCAACTCGGTGACACGCACACCTTTGATTATCCACTTATGGATAATAAGCGTGCACTAGCTTACACGGTGACACACACACCTGTCCATTTTTAATCAATTCCAAAGGATTCCTGCTACTCGGTGACACGCACACCTTTGTTTATCCACTAATAGGTAATAAGCGAGCACTAGCTTACACGGTGACACGAATACTGGTTTATTTATAAACATTTCCATAGGAGTCCTGCTACCTGGTGACACGCACACCTTTGTTAATCCATGAATGGAAAATAAGCGTGCACTTGCTAACACGGTGACACGCACACCTGTGCATTTTTAAACAATTCCAAAGGATTCCTTTATCCCTGGTGTTATTCAACAAATCCATTGTATGTTACTTGGTTCTTTAGACATCTTATTTCATTATCCTATATATATTGTCAGTGTAGTACTTTTTTTTTTTTTATTACGTTTCTCTCATCACCATGCAGGCAGTTCACCCTCCGCCTCCATTTCTAGACTCACCCGGTGAACCGCCTATAAAATGGCGTCATTGGCTTGATGCATTTGAAATCTATTAAGGGGCAATTGGTGCACACATGTTCAGACCAGAAAGGAAAAAGTTTTTACTTTTACATTCTCTAGGATTTGAAGGGAGGGCTACCCTTAGGCACTCACCAGAGGCTGAGGCAGAAGAAAATGAAGAACCAGACGAATATCAGAGCACCATTAGAAAATTAGCATAAAGATATGATGTCAAGCCTAACGTTGTTGTGTTAAGACATACATTCTTTAAACGTGTGCAAAAGAACGATGAAGATGTTGACACATACATCACTGCCCTTAGGAAAATGATTGCTGATTGTGAATTCGAAAATTTCCGTGAGCAGTTAGTTTGCGACCAGTTTATAAGCCAATGTTCTGACAGAGCTATTAGACAAAAGCTCCTGTCGTTAGAAAACCCCTCTTTTGAAGAGTCCATTTGGATTGCCAAAAGTATTTAAACCTCACAAGCCTCAGTGAAGGAACTTGAAAGCAAGACAGCTGAAGTGGTTACTCCAGTTCGTCTTACCAATTACAAGAAGAAAAAAGATACTCCACAGAGCAGCTTTTTTAGAAGAACTGACATTTGTTTTAGGGGTGGTAATTCCATTCGTACAAAAAATGGAAGGCCATGTCCAGCTAAAAATGTGGTGTGTTGTTCTTGTGGTAAAGTTGGCCATTTTCACAAAGTATGTCAGGGACACAAAAGAGAAAATGTGCAGATAGGACGTGTCAAAGACCCCAGTGACAGTGAAAATGAAGATCCTTGGAAGAATTGAAAGATATGATTCTCGTAGCCAAGGTCAGTGATATCAGAACAGGTGACGCAATGAATGTGTAGACCCCTATGCAATCATAATAGTTGGCAAAAAGAAGTTACGCCTTCTTGTGGATTCAGGTGCACGCATCACAATGATTATTGAGTCACTCTTTAAAGCAAATTGAGGCAATATACCGTTAAGTCCCCCAGATCGTGCCCCTGTGTCCTATGAGGGACGTAAAATCGACCTCTTAGGGTACTTTGAAGACATCAAGGAGTTCAAAAACAGGCATATACATGGCAAAATATATGTGGCCATACAAGGGTTGAATATCCTAGGGTGGTTTCACCAAGGGTTGTTTGACATGATTTTATGTCCATGTGCAAAGGAGCAGGTCTTGGCCATTCGCGATTCCACACAAGTGGAGGAACTACTGAATACATTTCCTAAAGTCTTCTCAGGTGAATTGGGAAAAATTAAAGGATTCAAACATAGAATAAAAGTTAAAGAAGGTGCTTTACCCATAAAACATAGACTGAGAAGTGTACCGTTTAGCATAGGGGAAGATCTGGAAAAAGAACTCTTGCGTAAAAGAGGAGTGATCGAGCCTGTCGAATCATCGGATTGGTTATCTCCGTTAGTCGCTGCCCGAAAAAAAAAACAAGCTGAGGATATGCATTGACTTGCGCAGCCTGAACAAAGAAATTTGGGTTGATTCTCACCCTCTACCCAACATTTCTGAAATGTTGGGCATGGTAGCAGGTGCCAAAATATTTTCCAAACTCGCCCTTGCATCTGCATCTCACCAGGTTGAACTGGACAGAGACTCATGTCATCTCACAGCGTTCAATTCTCTCTCAGGCATGTACCAATTCTGTCACATGCCGTTTGGCCTGGCTTCGGCAGCTTCAGTTTTTCAGCGTCTTATGGTCAATCTCCTCAAAGGCATCAAAAATGTTGCTAAGACGATGTCCTCATTCACGCTGCTGACCAGACAGAACATGATGAAACATTGTGTCAGGTACTGTCCACATTTCAAGAACATGGGGTTGTGCTTAAACGTGTCAAATGCGTGTTCTCAAAGGACTCTGTAGAATATCTTGGTCACACGATCTCAAGTACTGGTGTAACGCTTGAACCCAGTCTAGTCCAAGCCATTGTGGATGCCTCTGCCCCAAAGGTCAAAACTGGAGTGAAATCTTTACTGGGACTGACAGTTTTATTCACAGTTCATTCCCGATTATGCTATCAAAGTACGCCCCATATCCAATTTGCTTAAACATCAAACTGTGTTTGTGTGGGATGATGAATGTAAACATGCGTTTGAATGGCTCAAAACTCAACTCACCATGGTTAAAGCGTTGAAACATTTTGATCATTTGATATGTTGCACCTTGACTCTAGACGCCAGCTTTTACGGTCTGAGTGCTGTCCTGACCCAGCAAGTTGGTACCAAGGAACACACAATAGGTTTCACATCTAGGGTTCTGAGGGACACAGAATCACACTACTCAGTCATAGTAAAGGAACTTCTTGCCTGTTGGTGGGCTATCGAAAAGTTCAAATGCTACCTGTGGGGGAGGAAGTTTACCCTACAAACAGACCTCAAACCATTAGTAGCCATCTTGGGGAACACCGGTCATCGCAACACCATGCCACGGATAGCCCGTCTCGCATCAAAACTCCTGCAATTCAACTTCAATATTGTACACATCTCTGGAGGAAAGAACGAACAAGCAGATGCCCTGTCACGTTTGCCTCCTATTCCTAACGAGTCAGAGGTTGACGAAAAGCATATTGACGATGATGAGCATGAAGACTGCATAGTTGCAAGGGTAGAACTTCAAAATGTAAGTTCTGTTGTTGAAAGCAATTGTTATGCTGCCATGGAGTCTGATGAAACATTGAAAAATGTAAAACAATACATTATCAATGGGTGGCCAAAAGAGAGGAATTTAAGTGTTGATATACAAGCTTTTGTTAAAGTCTGTGATTAATTATCATTGGAAGATGGACTTGTTTTCAGGCTAGATAAAATTGTACCCGATTTTAATATCAGGAAAACACTGTTGACCAAGGCCCACAAGGGACCACCTGGGAGCTACACTCACTAAACGCAGGGTTTGTGAATACGTCTGGTGGCCCCAAATGGACAGAGACATTGATGCTTTGGTCCTAGAGTGTACCATTTGTGCTGGTAGTGATAAGACCTTACGCACATCCTATTCCCCCTCACTCCCATACCTCTTCACGAAAATCCCTGGGAAAAGTTGGGAACTGATGTTTTGGGTCCTTTCCACACCCTACCCCATCAGACATGGCTCGCAATAGTTTTAGTTGACTATTACTCAAAATGGCCCAAAGTCAAATTTGTGCCCAAAGTTGACTCAAAAGAGATTCTCGAGTTTATGAAAGTGATCTTAATGAGGGAGGGTTTTCCCAAGACTGTCATCTCAGACAACGGGGTACAGTTAGTCTCAGCTGATGTCGAAGAATTCCGTAAAGAATCCTCTATCATCCACCTCAAAAGTTCACTCTATCATCCTCAAACCAATGGGCTTGTAGAGAGACTTAACAGAGTCATTTGGGATTGTGTAAATTGGGCCATTGATAACAAAAAAAGCCATACCCACTGCTGTAAGAACCAGAACAACACTGTTGTGGTAACAGTTGATTCAAGCCTGCCCGGTGCTTGCAGGCAGACTCCGCTTTGTCTGTGGGAACTTGCATTTGAGAAAAAATCTTACCTCAACAGCTTGATGTCTCCTCCGTCACTACAAAATTCCCTCATTCCTGCATTCACTCTTTCCTCCTTCTCTCTCTATCAATCACTTATTCCATCTTTACTTAACTCTTTTTTCTTTCACACTTTCCATTTTTCTTTTCCTCTTACTTCACCTATTTAATTCCTTTGTTCCCACTTTTATAATTTTTTTATTCTTTCATTTCTTTGTTCAATCATTCTCCTTTACCTTTCTTTACCCTTTCCTTACTTTTATGCAGTCTCTCTTCCTTCCTTTTATCTTTTAACATTTCCTACACTATTTATTTATTTTCCATTACCCCTACACTTTACCTATTTCATTATCACTCTTTCACTCTTTCCTTTCATCTTTTTTAAAAACATCTTTAGCTATTTCTTGTGTTCTTTCTATTCTTCCACATCTCTTTCATTCTTCAGCATTTCTTTTTGTCTTTTTCCTTTTTTCAATATTTCACTTTTACTTTCATTCTTTACCTCTTCCATTATCTCTTTTATATTTTCATATTTTACTCTTTCTTTCACGTTTTTCCTTTTTTTTACCTCTTTTTAGATTTCCTTCTTTAATACTTTGTTTCTCACTTCTCTTGTTTGCTTATTTCTACCAACCTTTTCTTCTTTACATTCTTTTCCTCTTTTTAATTATTTCACCCTCTCTATCTAGCTTTTCCTCACTATTTCTTGCTTTCTTTCTCTGCATTTCTCTACTTTCTATCTAATTTCTTCAGTTTGTCTTTTTTTTTCTTTCTTAACTCCTATTACATTTTTAGTATTGATTCGTTATTATGCTCTTTATTTATTTCTAATCTCTAAATTTCGGTCTTTCACATACATTTCAATCATAATTATTCTTGATTTTCATTCATTGTTTTTCTGTTCCTGCTTCTTTCTCTCCTTATTTATGACCATCTTACATTCATTTGGCAATAATAACACATTTCTGTCAGTTTTACTATTTTACAATTTAGTCAATCTTAATTTCTTATTTTTTTCTTTATGACTTTCTTTCCTTCTTATTCTTTATGTATTTCTTCTATTTCATATCTCGCTTTCACTCTTATTCTATCCTTTTTTGCAATACCTCCTTTTCTCAATTTCTCTCTAACAATGTCAGTATTTCTAAAGAAACTGTCAATCGTTTTCATTTGTTTGTTTGTTTCAATGTTCTCATTTACAAATTATTTTGTGATCTTAATTTTTACACTCAGTTTGTTAAACATTTCATTTAATACATTGACATTTACAGTAATCTTTCTCTTTTCACTTTTCTATTTCCTCTGCTCTCTCTTTTATCTCCCATTTATTACCATGTTTCATTATTTTTCACAATAGTAATACTTGTCACAGCCAGGGGAGGAGGAGAACGTGGCGGCCACATGCTTGAAGCTGGCCGCTTGCTCATCAGAGGCGCCCACTACTCTCACAATGAGCAAAAGTATTATTTAAAAACTCCGCTTTTCTGTCTGTAAACGTGAGGCATATCTCTACACCTTTTCTCACCCCCAGGTATGTGCCATGCAGAGTCATCTATAACAACGGTTCACTACCCGACCGTCCCTTCAGTCTGCACCCGCTGGGAAGCGGGCACCCTGTAGTGGAAATGGGGCCGCAGGGCAGCAGCGTGAGGTCTCCTCCGGGGCAGCGGCAGCACATTCCTTGTTTGCTTCAGAGGGAGGAGGGAGCAGTGCATGAAACAGTACTGACCAGGGCGAAGGCTGGTAAAACAGAGGAAATACAAGAAGCTCAGAAGCAATTTCGGAGTACGTTTTAGCCAGGCCCGGAGGACTGTTGGGATCCAGCCTCATTAAAGGAAGGTGGGATTTCTCAGAGGCCCCTGAAATCGGCAGCCGGGGAAAAAGATGGGTCCCTGTGAGAGAGAAAACAGCCAGCAGGGTGAGAATAAAGGGTCCTCTCCTCCCCCTTGCCATGCAAGGAGTAGTACAGGACCCTGAAGAGGGGGTGAACCCTTGTGCTTTTCTGCTGTGCGAGTTGAAGGGTCAGGGCATTGGCGCAGGCAGGGTCTGGGAAAAATCTGGCAATTATAAGCTAAAAATTACCCCTTATTTTAAGGTACAACCTACTGTGGTAGATATTTCAAGGCAGGGAGAATCGCTCAGGAAAAGGTTGGTGGATCAGGCTTATATAGACCTTCATATAGATCAAATGGCTGCAATGGGGGGGCTCTCCTATACTTGACCCCACGGTGTCTATAGGAGCGAAGGGTGAAATTTTGGGTCCCGGGATCTTTTCTCCTCCCGATCAAAGGGGAAGAGACTAGTCAGCTAGGCTGAAACAGTTTCTAGAGATCCCACAGGGACTGCATTAGCAGCTATGGAAGCTCTGTTCCACACCCTTTGGACGATATTAAAAAGGGGTTTGCAGTGTCTGAATTCAAAACAGGGAGAGATCAGGAGTTTCTGTGAATCATTGGAAAAGAAGACTGATCTTCTAAATTTAAGAACTGAGACCCTTGAAAACTAGTACAGATCAAGGAGACCGAGTAAAGTGTGGGACTCTTTGAAGACCTTCCTGAGGGGGAAGATTACCAGTAGACAGGTTAAGTACAGTAACAGGTGACATATTACATCTTGACCAAAAGGGCTTCGCTAAGGGGAGAAATCTTTATGAACTCACATACGATCTAATTGGCGCAATAGATCTAGCCACAACATATTCGCTTCCCCTCGCTGCCATGACCCTCGATGCTACAAAGACCTTCGATAAAGTCAACTGGGTATATCTGGAGGCCGTAATGGAGAAGTATAACATCGGCATGGACTTCAGCAGAGCCATCCAGTTGATATATCAAGGCCCATCTGCAAAACTGCTGGTAAATGGAAACTTAACCAGGCCTTTCAAAATACCCAGGGGCTCTAGGCAAGGCAGTCCCCTATCCCCCCTTCTTTTTAACATGTACATTGAGCCATTTGCTCAGAAGCTTAGAGACGAGACAAGAATTTTACCGTTTAGGCATGAAGGATAAAATAAGTGGCCCTTTTTGCCAACGACATACTGATTTTTACTTCTGGTCTCTCTATGGCTCAGCCTGCCGTTAAAAAAGCATGCTGAGGACTTCGGTAGGATATCAGGATACGAAGTTAATGTAGGAAAAACAGAGGTTATGTCATGGAATCTGAATGAGAGTCAACATCAGACCAAAAGAGAGATGAGATATCTTGGGGTAAAAATAGTGCAGGACACCTATAAAATTACAGAGGCCAACATGTCTAATATACCAGGGAGTGTACGTGGCTCATGAAGAGCTGGGTTCACCTCATCCTGTCAATCTTTGGGAGGATAAACCTGGTTAAAATGATAGTACTTCCAAAAATCACCATCTCTTTTAATGCTATTCCACTGCATTTCAGCAAACCCTCTATCGATAAACTCCAACAGGCTATAAACTCCTTTATTTGGGCCTATAAAGGAATTAGAATTCCCTGGAAGAAGCTGAGATGTAGAAGGGAGAAGTATGGTCTGTGCCTTCCGGATTTACAGTACTATGCTTGGGCTTTCAAACTGTTGTTAAAATCTCCAGATTGCACCGGGGTAGGGGCCATGTTTTCAGCAATGTTGAGGGGAGTTAATTTAGCTCAGGAGGATTTCATGTTCAAGTATGGAGATCCTAAGTTCTTTAAAAAGATAAGGTTAAAGGTGTTGCAGGCAATGGCCAGAACATGGGCTAATATCAAATGGCTGACGGGTCTTAACTACTTTTCCAGCCTTGCCCCCCCTAGGACTCCCCTGGAACTGCTGACTGCTTAAAAGAGAAACTAGCACAGCCACTTAGGGAGGCTAGACTTAGTGTATGGGGAGACTTAGCTCAGGAGGGCACACTTTTACCCTGGTAAACGTTATATGCTGTTTTGGGAACATTTCTAAATTTAAATATATTCAACTCTGAGCCCAAAACCAGAAATCACCTATTGGTGAAGGAGACTTATTGGAGGAATATTTGGTGAATAAACCAATGGGGAAAAAAGAAGTCCCCATATGGTATTGGAAAATCGAAGAGGCAATAGACGGGGAGTTTAAACTCGCTGAACATCTGTGAAGTGTTTGCTTGCCGGGAGAGCCTGTGCAACAACTTTGTCAAGAGTCATTGGGCACTCTTTTCCTCACAGTTAAGCCGCCACGGTTAAGGAGGAATCACTTCTTTTCAATTCTTTTCAATTCACAGGGCCTATCTAACCCTGCAAAGACTATCAAAGATGACAAAAAGACCACCTGTAAGATGCAAGAAATGCGGTTTGGAGAGAGCATCAGATAATACATATGTTTCAGGAATGGTATCCTTAATTTCTGGGTTAAGGTTGGTGAAACCATTTTGATTATCCTGGGTTTCCAAGTCAAGGTAAGCCTCTCTACAATAATCTTTGGGATTTCTGTTGATGTCACCGGTCCAGCTAGAGCATTTCTTTTCTATGCTATTCTGTTGGCCAGAAGGGAAATCTGTCGAAGATGGGTGGAATGTTTGCCTCGTCAACATTCCTAATTGGTTATCCTCTATTATTTCGAAATCTTAGTTAGATTTGAGAGGGTTCCAATCTAAGAGGAAAAAGCCCTCTGGAACATCTTATTGAGATGGCAAAACACAGAGGTGGGTGGAAACTGATAAGAGCTTCACTTACTAATACATACCAAAAATGTGCCCTATGATTATACCTCTCTGGATCTCTCTGGATTGCGATGCCCCCCCTTCCTTATTGCCATCCTTGCAATTGCCGGTAAATACCAGACCAAATCTGAGAGTTGACCTTACCCGTTTGGAACTGTACCATTCCAGAGTGCAGCCGTACTTGCAGGGGGGGAGAAATCCCATACCTGCATTTAAGATACGTTGGATACAGGCGTCTGGTCTGGCTGCTGTGGTCAGAGGTGAATCAGGACAAAAAAAATAGTATCACTTGTCAGTTTTACATTTGTACAATTTATCTGGTCTTAATTTCTCATTTTTTTCTTTATGACTTTCTTTCCTTATCATTCATTATTTATTTTTATTTTTCACTCTTGTTTCTATCTTTCTTTTTTCTCCCTCTAGTTTTCTCAATTTCTCTCTATCATTATCACTATTTCTAAAAAACATTAACTCTTTTTCAATTTGTTTATTTATTTCAGTTTTATCATTTTCAAATTCTTTTGTAATCGTTATTTTAGACACTCTATTGGTTAAACATTTAATTTAATACGTTTCCATTAATCATTTAAATTTTTTTATCTATCTTTATCTTTATCTTTTCACTATTCTATTTCTTCTCTTACTTTCTTTTTATCTCAATCATTTATAAACATTAAATCTAATACAGCTACAATTGCATCTCTATTTATAGAAATAGCAGTAAAGATTATTCCATCCGTGCTATCGCTAATACCCAGAAAAACAAACAGGTATAAGTGCCAAAACATTTACTTAAGGGACTGTTGGGAATAGTACTTACATTTTGTATTCTATTTTCCACTCTTTTCTTCCCACTTTTACTTTCTTCATATTTTTACTCTTTTGTTTTTGCTCTCTTTCCTCTTTTGTTCCATTTAAAAAAACAAACAATTCTTAGCTATTTATCGAGTGCTATTTTCCTTCCTTCTTTCTCTCTTCATCCTTACCTTTCTTAATTCTTTCCCTTTTCCCTTCCTTCTTTCCCTCTTCCCTTCTCTCTTTTACAATAATCATCTTTCATTCTTTCTCACCCTTTTCCCTTATTAAAAATGCCTTCTTTCACTCATTACTTAGCAATTTTAGTCCTTGCTGCTTTAATAAGACATTTCATTTTTTTCATTTTTACCTCTCTTTCTCTTTTTCCTTTCTTTTTATCTCAATCTTTGTTACACATTAAATTTAACACATCTACAACTGCATCTCTATGTACAGCAATGTCCGTAAACACAATTCCTTCAGTACTATCCCTACTACACACAAAAAATGGTAAGTGGACAAAAATATTTTGAACTCTTTGGCAATAGTACTTACATTTTAAACACTATTTTCGATTCTTTCCCTCTTTTCTTCACTTTTTCTTTCTTTAAATATTTTTTCCATTTTTCCTTTTTGCTCTCCTTCTCTCTTTGCTTCCTCCTTATTTTTAGTATTTTCTTATCTCTTTCTCACATGCTATCTTTCCTTCATTCTCTCTCTTTCTTTCATTTTCAACACTTTTATTATTTCCTCTTCCCTTTTCACTTCCTTCTTTCCCACGTTCTTCCCTCTTTCTTCTTATCTTTTTTCTTTCTTTTCCTCTTTTTTCTATTGTCATATTTGCTTCTTTCAATCTTTCTTTCACACTTTTGTTCATTTCCTCTTTCTTTCCACCTTTCCTTCTTACCATCTGTCCCTCCTTCTCTTTTTTTACCTTTTCTATTTACTTTGTGGTCTTTCTTGCATCTCTTTCTTTGTTAAACATTACATTTAATACATCTATAATTGCATTTCTATTTACAGAAACATCAATAAGCATAATTCATTCAGAGCAATCCATAAAAGTCACAAAAACGGTAAGTGGACAAAAAGTGACTTATGCAACTCTTTGGTTTAGTACGTACATTTTTGGCAATATTTTTCACTCTTTCCTTCTTTTCTACCTTCTTAGGGGCCGATATTACGATGTCGGTCAGAAAGGCTCTGAATGGGATTCGGAGTTTATCTGATTCGGAACCTTTGTTTCTGACCGAATCCTATACATTTCCAACCGACCGATTACAATGCACGGAAACCGTTTGGGCTGTCCGATTCAGTTCTGGAAGGCATTCGGGAAGCCCGAGTCTTTTGGATCAGAATCGTACCGCTCTATGGACAAGGTTTTCGAGCGAGCAATTACAATGGCTGATTCTGACAGCCATTCCGATTTGGACTGCCCGACACTAAACGGCTGTCGGAATCTGACTTTGGCGGCCTGCAGTAGGTCCTCCTTCACCCGTAGGCCTCTGTTTGGGGCCCGGTTGGGGCACAGTGTGGCAGGCACCATGGGGTGCCCACCACAGGGTGCAAGGTTTTCCGCAACCACCCCTTTTTTCAGTGGGAGCACGTGTTCTCCTTCGGAACACAGACTCTCATTCAAGTCAATGCGAGTCCGACTGAACGTTGTCCGCAAGCATCGTAATTGGTCGGTTGGACTTGCAGAACCTGATTTGGTTGCAAGAGTTTCTGAACCACATCGTAATCGGCCACTTAGTTTATTGTTTTAAATCTTTTTTCAAAAATTTCCTTTTGCTCTGTTTCCCTCTTTACTTCCAGCTTTTTCTTCTATTAATATTTCCTTACCGCTCTCTCACATGCTATATTTCCTTACTTTTACTCTTTCTTTCATTCTTCACCCTTTTCTTCCTTCATTCCCTCTATTTCCCCTTCCGTCTTTTTCTTTTTCCTTCCCACTTAGTCCCACTTTTTCACATATCTTCTTTCATTCTTTCTTTCCTTCTTTCCCTATTTGAAAACTTTATCATTTCACTATTTCTTACACACTTTTATTCTTTGGCCCTTTCTTTCCACCATTCCCTATTTCCATCTGTCCATCTCTCTTTATTTTTCTCTCTTTCCTTCACTCATTCTATCTTTCTTTTACTCCTTTTTCTATTTCGATTTTTCTTTCATTATTGCTTTCCCTCTTTGCTTATTTTCCCCTTATTTTGTTTCTTCTTTCCGTCTTTCTTTCCTTCCTTCTTTGAGTCTCACATTCTTAATCTCTTTCTTTGCTTCTAATTTCTTTAATCATTTTTACTTCATCACCTTCTTTATTACGTTTTCTTCCTTCTATCCTTCATTACAACTTGTGCTGTGCTTGCAAAATCTCTGGTATTTAAAAGAATCAATATTTACTTACCTTTACTTAACATAGGCTACCTTCCACATCCCTCTCCATTCCATTCTTATTATTGGGCAGTGGCTCCGCATGAACTGAAGCTTCATCCTGGACTCCTAAGTCGTTGTCCATGCTATGGAGCATGGACCAAGTAGTGCTTCCTGTGGCCAGTGTACTTCCACTGACCGCAGGTACTCCTTTTTTACTTTTGAGATACACTCTCAATACAGTGCATACTTGTAGCCACTCTCCTTCCCTGTGACACCCTCCTCCCTGAGGTTTCACCAGAGCCAGCTTGCTGCACCCTTGTGTTTTTGACCTCCCAATCCTGCATGCTGTTTAATTAAATGTCGTCACCCCAATATGATTTCAACACACCCTCCTCCTGCTTCTTACAACTTCACCCAAACCCACCCACTGCCCTCAGATGTGTTTCCCACCTCCTCTCTCATGTCTTCACCCCCTCCAACCACCAATGTTGTGTTTATGTCCGTGCTCCGCAACAGCACAGGCTTTTCTGCAACATGTTTGTAAAATAATCTTTTGAAAAATATAACGCAGTCATTGATTGACCCCACAAACCTCCCACTCTTCGTTGTGTTTTCTCCGCCCCCTGGACCTCTCAAGTGTCAGACAAAGTACCAATGATGCAACTTTATTATTTCACACTACTATCAGCAGTTCAAATATACACAAGACAGGCAATAGCACAAGACAATAAACTTGCCTATCAAAGAGGGTGCATGCAAGTTTAAACTCAAAGGAAGCATTCAGAAATAAAATATGTCTTGTGTAAGGTCTTACTCTCCTTCCTTGTATTTTTCTCTCTTTTCATGTTCCCCTTTTCATTCTTTCTTTCTAACTTCTCTGTTTTACCTCTTTCTTTTTCCATTCGTTTCTTCTTTCTATCTTTCCTTATTTCACTTTCTTTCTTTCCAACTTTCGCTCTCAATTTCTCTTTCTATCTTTCCCTTTTGACTTTACTTTTTCTCTTTTATTTCTATCAGTAACTATCATCACCGCTTGTATTAAATATTTAAAACCTAATATGTTTCATTAATTCAAAAGGAGGATAATATATTAAATGAATTTACAAAGATTTTAGATTTATTCCGAAATTATTACATTTCAATCATTTAAAAAATGAGTGACATATACAATTAAATATTGATAACTAGATTTTTTTTAAATAAAAATAAAATAATTATTCAATAGTATTTCATTTTATGTTTTGCAGGGACAAGAAAGAAAAAACAAAGGTAAGAACATTACTGTATTACCTTATCAAAACAAATGATTAGAATTATACAAGCACAATATCATCAAAGACATGAACAATTTGCAGCCATTTCAAAGAAGCAAATGATGTAAATAATTTCCTATATCAAAAAATTAGCTAATAGCATTAAAAATCCAAATGACAATTGTGTTCCTTATGAACCTGCCCATTTTTACATAAAAATGTACTTTTATGAAAGTAACACATTTAAATATTAATACACAAACAGTGACACCAGTACAGCAAGAAGGAACAAATTATACTTTTAATAAAACAATAAACCCACACAAAAACACTTAATTACAAATAAATACATCTTATGTACATAACCAACAACAAAAACATTCAACATATTCACAAACAGGTATACTTTCTGCTCCACTTAAAAGAAAAAAGACTTCTAACTTAACCAACACAGTTAATAAGAAACACGCAAAATGCAAATAGTAACATCAACAATAGTGCTAACTGTGAACAGAACATTATAAATAATATTAATCAAACCAATAAAATAATTGAACATTTTCACAAACAAATATTACATGGACCAGATTATATTTGTACAATTTGCAATGAAGTATGGCATAAATATTCCCTAAGAAATATTACAAACATTAAAAAACATTTAACATTTTAACTCCTAAAACCACAGACTTCAAATGTAATACTTGTTATGCCTACATTATTCAAGATAAAATACCACCCTGTTCTTTCAAAAATGGATTTGCATTTCCAAAAGTTCCTCAGCAATTACTTGTACAAGACTTGGAAGATTGAGGAGTTTCACCAAGAAGTCCATTTATTCACATCAGAACTTTACCACGTGTTTCACAGCTTTCATTAACTGGTGCAGTAGGTAATGTGACCGCTGATGTAATGACACCACTTACAGTTTTATCAAGACAAATGATAGATGAAATGAGAATTGCAATTAAATTAAAGAGAAAGCTATCATATAAATAATTTACACACTTCCAAAATGTTAGACCAAATAAAGTAAAGGATGTGGCACTATGGCTTGCAACAAATAGAAAAATGTTTCAAGAATATGGAATAACAGATAATTCTAATTGAACATTTACCCCAAAAGAATTACCTGACACAGCTGGTACAGTAAAAAGAACATATTCATCCGAACATTCTGACAATTTATCAGCAGGAAATCTAGATGTTATGTTATGTTATTTAGATTTATAGCGCGCACGGCTACTCCAAGGAGTGTCCCGGCGCGGCCCAGGGGAAACAAAGCATAACCTGACTTTAGATAAAAAGATGAGTTTTTAGCAATGTTTCAAAAGCCACAATATCATCAACACAGTGAAGTGTCAAGGGAAGCACATTCCAGGCGCGGGCCGCATGAACGGCCAAGGAAGCGCCCCCCAGACGGTGCCGCTGGAAACCAGGGATCTTCACCAGTCTCAGGAATGAGGAACGCAGAGTCCTCCCCGGAACATAAAAGAAGATAGCCCGGGCCTCGACCATGTAGTGCCTGATGGGCTATGGTGAGAGATTTAAACACCACTCGCGCCTTGACCGGAAGCCAGTGCAGGGAACGTAAGTAGACCCGCACACTCTCCCTAGGCAGAATCCCACCCAAGAGGCGGGCAGCCGCATTCTGGATCACTTGAAGTTTATTAAGGGAGTAAGCTGGGAACCCTACATAAAGCGCATTGGCGTAGTCCAAGCGGGACAGGATAAGCGCACGCACCACAGATTCCCGTGCCGCCTGCGGATGAAGCGGAAAGAATCTTCTCAGGACTCTGAGGAGGCCAAAGCAGCACCCAGCCAGTCGCTTTACTTGACTGGAGAAGGAAAGATTACCATCAAACCAGACTCCCAGATTCTTAGCGATCTGGCTATTGGACACTGGTGGTGGAAACTCCGCTGGCCAGATCAAGTCTCTAAACCCAGTCGGAAAGTCACCAAACAGCAGAACCTCTGATTTGTCTTCATTACATTTCAATTGGGCTTTCGCCAACCACTTTAAGACCGAAGAAAGACACACTTGCACGGGGGGCCCCGTAGCCACATTCATATCCCAGGTAAACAATAGCTGAGTATCATCAGCATAGGCAATCACCTTAGCCCCCAAACCCTCCGCCAAAAAAACGAGATGGGTAAGATAGATATTAAACAAAAGGGGGCTAAGGGATGAACCCTGGGGGACCCCTGTGCGAACCCGCTGAGGTGCAGAGGCCGCCGGAGGTAGCCATACTTGCTGGACCCGGCCTTCCAAAAAGGACTTAATCCAGCCCCAACTCAAGAACACGTCACACTATGAACGCCTTATGCGCAACCCCCTTCAAGACATAAGTGATCTCATCCTCACGGTTACCAAAACGGCTCTAGAAGAAGGCTACATCAGCAAACACGAATTCTCCTTTCTTAATAATAAAAGCCCTAGGACTCCAGTCCTATATACTCTCCCCAAGATCCACAAGAATCTGGAAACTCCACCTGGCAGACCCATCCTCTCTGGGTGTGGATCAATTTTAGAACCTCTAGGGAGCTATATTGACTTTTTTATAAAGAATATGGTACAAGACACTACCACATATGTTAAGGACACCACACACTTTATCAATCTCATTAAATCCCAGCCTTTTGACCCCCAAACTGAACTCCTTGTCACTCTGGACATCGAGTCACTTTACACCAATATCCCCCAAGACAAAGGCATAGAAGTCATCAAAAAACACCTCAATCTACGCCCAGCACCACATTAGGTCCCGACAGAATTTATCATTTCACTCCTTGAAATAGCTCTTACCAGAAATTATTTTATGTTCGAAGACCAGTACTACAGGCAATGCAAAGGCACTTCGATGGGGGCCATTTTTGCCCCCAATTTTGCCATACTTTTTGTTGACGACATTGAAAACAAGTTCATTCTCAATAACAATGACCCTTTCTTTAACAAAATTCGTGTCTGGCGCAGATACATAGATGACGTATTCATGATCTGGTCTGGCACTGAAACCGAACTCCAACTATTCAGCGCTTGGCTCAATAACATCCAGCCTGATCTAAAATTCACCTACAATTTTGACAACAACAAAATTGATTACCTAGATGTCACGGTCAAGAACTCCGATGGCGAACTCTACACTACACTATTCAGAAAACCGACAGAGCGTAACACCCTCTTGCAATACGATAGCTGTCATCCCAGGGCACTGAGAGATGGCCTACCCTACGGACAATTTCTCAGAATTCGTAGAAATTGCAGGTTCAAAGAGGATTTCTTCCAGGAGGCTGAAATCCTGTGCAAGAAACTCACTAACCGGGGCTACCCTAGACGCTTAGTAAAGCGCTCAATGAAACGAGCATGGTACTCACACCGTGAATTCCTGCTGCAACCCAAAGAAAAAGCATCCCTCAACAAGATCACATGCGTGACTACCTTCTGTCCAGTCAGCAACAAACTTACCAAAATGATAAAAAAGCATTGGTCAGTACTAGGCCCTTTGGAGCTTAACACAGGCACCCCGCTCTTTGCTTTCAAAAGAGGACGTAATATCAAGGACCACCTAGTTAGAGCCCAAAAACCTACACACAAGGACAAAACTCTACATTCTTTCCTTGGCCTCCCTCCTCTACAAGGCCACTATAAGTGTAACAATTGTATGTCATGTGATTCTACCTGTAACACCCAGTTTTTTTAATACAATGGCACTAAACACACTTTACAGTTTTTTTCTAACTGCAATTCACAAAATGTGGTCTACTGTATTAAATGCCCTTGCCAATTGCTTTATATCGGACAAACTACGCAAAAAATCAAGACCAGGATCTCTCAACATAGGAGTAGGATCCGTTGCAAAATACAAACGGCACCACTGGTGGAACATTTTTTGGCCAAAGGACACTCTGAAACTGATTTCACATGGCAAGTGATTGACAGTCTACACCACAACCACAGAGGAGGAAATCAACAACAAATCCTTAATCGCATGGAATGCAAATGGATCTTCAAATGCCGCTCTATCGAACATGGGCTTAACACTCTGGACGAATACAGAACCATTCTGTAACCAGATATCGTGGCCCCATGTGCCACTAACTTTTGAAAATACAGTCTATTTTCTTGGTCACCCTACGGCTACATGTATGCATTTTTGTCCATTTTTTCAGCCATGACATTGTTTATGTACTGTATTTTAATTGTACTATATTTACACACTTGATTGAAGACTGATCCCTCAACTACTAGAACTCCTCCGTTCTAGCGCCGCTGATTGCTTATATGTTTTTTCAAATTAATTAATTATTTGATTCCATCTAGATATAGCTAGTCTTCACACTAGCTTGTCCTGCATTCTGGAAGCATGCACTGTTCCCGCAGTTACCGCCCTTTTTCACACACCTGTATTCATTACACACGCCCCCCGCCCCCGCCCCCTTCTCTTAACTATCGCGCACCTACTCGCATGCTCCCTTTCCCACTCGCTACCACTTTTGAACAGGCATATCCTGAGCCAACCCTCGACGTTGGGTCCACATGCGCTTCAACGCACACAGCTGCTTTCGCTTTACGTAACCAATAGCAACCTGCTTCCTTAAATACCCTCCACATCCCACCACACTACCAGTCGCTGCGCGTACCTGCACGCGACCAGGACCCGCTCCACCAACCCCCCGCGAGACCCCCATTGAATGATCCGTGTGCCGCCTGAAATGAGTAAGTAATTCTGCAACTACCTTCTTCGCCCTCCCCTTTTCTCGCGGCTTTAATGTCCGCCTGACGGTAATCACTTACTCCCCCTCCCTTGCAGATTAAATTCCCGGCACCGGAACCCCGCCTTCATATATTGAGCAGGTTGGACTAAGTTTTATATTCGAGTAAGTGTTTCTCTCCTAATCCGGCACTACCCCGCATTCTCGCATAACCACACCGAACTACGTCTTGCTAACCACATAATCACTCCGTTTCCCCAGGCCACTGTTCCTTATCGAGGCATTCACTGCTCTGGCGATTCCACCGTTGCAACTTCCTTAACTGTCGACACCTCCATTACTTACCTTCCCATATGCTAAGTAAGTGGTCCATTTTCTTCGCGCTGCCTCACGCCCCCTTCTCACCCTGCTAGCAATTTTAATAGCTAATTCGTCCTTGTGACCCTACGGGTTTAATGTAAATAACCTTTGTAAATGCGTCCAATTTTTTGGCAGTAGACAGTTCATTTTTCGTCTTCATGATTCTTTTTCCAGTTTCTCAATTATTATCAGAAATAGTTCTTCCTAATTGCATCACTATTTGGAGAACACTATGTACCTTACATTTAATTGATTGTGATGCTATTTACAGTTCAGGGACTAATTTATGAGTTATTTATACTTGTTTATTTTTGCATTTTCCATATTTAGAGTTCATATGCTCACATTTGTCCTGAAGATGAACTCAAATAATTGAGTTCGAAACGTCGTCGACCTTACGCAACTTGAACCTTTTTGTACTGATTTAACCAAGAAAAATGGTTCTCTATTGTTGCCAATGCGATGCTCTCTTTTAAAAGTTCACCCTCACCTGCACGTCACGCTTGTTGTCACTAAATATGTGAGCACTTGAATTCATTCTATGTATAATAAATAAGTGTCATATATTGACCTCTCCTGTCCCCTGTTTCTCTATATTAAGTATCATTCTCCCGTATGAGTTTTTGAACCTATACAAAATCATCCGCCCTCTTAAGGGTTTCTCTTTGTCCTGGACCTGCTTAGGCCATCCAGAACCATTGTCTCCTTCTACATTAATCCAGCCCCAGGCTGAGCCAGCCACCCCAATCTCTGCCAATCTGTCTAGCAGTAATGGATGGGGGACCGTATCGAAGGCAGCCGACAAGTCGAGCAGCACTAAGGCTGCTCTCCCGCCGGTATCGAGACACTTCCGAATTGCTTCTGACACTTCCACCAGAGCACCTTCCGTACTAAAGGAGGGGCGGAAGCCCGACTGAGCTGGATGTAAAAGCCCCGCCATCTCCACATACTCCTTACAGCTGTCTGTTTACTATCTTCTCACAGACTTTAGTAAGGCTAGGGAGGAGAGAGATGGGCCTATAGTTCCCCGGAATCGAGGGATTAAGAGTAGATTTCTTCAAGAGAGGGAGGATTTTTGCCTGCTTCCAAGCACTTGAAACCCTAGCCTCATGCAAGGACAGATTGATAATGTAGTTGACTTCAGCATTCACAACCTCTGCCACAGAAGCCAATAATCTTGTCGAGCACGGGTCAGCCGGAGAGCCGGACTTCAGACCCTTCAAAATTCTCAACGTGCATGACAAATCAACCGCAGAAAACTTAACCAAGGAGTGATTGGAAGAAATAGCCTCGGGAAAGGAAGAACGAGACACCTCAGATAAAAAAAGACAATCTTGAGCAGCAGGGCAAATGAGGCTATCTTGTATCCTTTGAATTTTATCCCAAAAGAATTTGGATAACTTCTCGCACCAATAGATGCATTATTAACTAATGAAAATATTACCACTGACAGACACAATAATTATGCTTAGAACCTGCAGATCATAATACATCAACGAGGTTTCCATGAAGTAATAGATTCAGAATTAATAGCTTTTCTAACAGTTTATTGTGTTGAACGCAGAAATGATGATGAACTAAGAAAAATTCCTGTACATTATAGTACCAAATGTCAGTGGGAATTATAAAGCTTTGATAGAAGAGTTGCACAATCAACTACTAATATATTCTTTAAGCTTAAATAAATTACATATGAAACAAATTCAAGGAAAAATTCAAACTTATTTACATAATCATTTCACAAATGGAAATGTAATTAATGCAAAAGATATAGAACACGACGAGAAAAAATGATACGATATAATGAAGGATAGAAATTATTAAAAACTATTCGCAGTTCACCACCATATTGGGAAAATTGGGAAAATTGCGAAAATATTTATGTGCAATGATTAGGGAACTTTGAAATCCAACTTTTTTTCTTACTGTGTCAGCAGCAGAAACTAGATGGAAACATTGAATAAACATACTATTAAAAATAAGAATACAACAACAAGAATGCACAGACGAACAATTTCAAAATATGACCTGGGAAAATAAATGCAAGTTAATTAATAAAGATCCTATTATATGTGCAATACATTTTGACTTTCAGATACAACAGTTCTTTAATTGCATTTTATTACATAAAAGTAATCCAATAGGAAAAAGTAGTGACTATTTTTACCATGCAGAATTTCAGCAAAGAGCTTCACAACACATATATGCATTATTATGGATTAAAAATGCTCCACAATATGGAAAAACAAACCTTAAAGAAACAATCCAGTTTATTAATAAGTATATAACATGTGCTAAATCCACAGATCTATAGCTCGAAAATGTAATGCCATTACAAAAGCATTCACATATAAAAACTGTTGTCATAAACACAAAAGAATCTGCAAACATCAGTACCCAAAATACCCAATGCCACATAATATGATCCTTGAACCATTAACAATGGAACAAGCACTCTTAACATTCATGACACCATTAAAACATTAAACGTTAACTTATCAAGAATTTTTACAATAAACAACTAAATATAGAATAATATATTACATGTCCTAGGTCAATGATCTAAAAAAACCAAATATTTTTCCAAAGAGAGCCATCAGAATGCTTTATTAACAATTATAATTCAATACATTTACAAACATGAAAAGCAAACATTGATTTACAATTTATATTATATGCTTATGCTTGTGCAGTTTACATCATATCATTTATCAACAAATCACAAAGAGGCCTTAGTAAACTATTAACTCAAGCAGCAAAAGAGGTTCTCTATTATGTATTATATGCAAACAATTCCCATTGCGACAAGCGTAGCATAGGCTAGGATATCACTTGTAGAGCGCACTAATACCCATAGGTGTCAAGGCGCTGTGGCAGACATAGAGGAGACCGAGAGGAGGCGCAAGGCCACAACCTAGGATGAAAAAAGCCTGGTTTAGAGATGTTTTTTGAAAACCAGATAAGAATCCATGTTGGAGATAAAAGTGGGTAAAAAATTCCAGAACTTGGCGGCGGCGACTGAAAATGAGCGCCCGCCCCATCTTGTCTTCCCAAATCTGGAGGTCACAAGTTTTTACTGTGAAGCGGATCTCAAGATCCTCCCAGGGATGTGCCATTGAAAAAGAGACTTCAGATGTGGCATTCCCTTGGTCTGCTTGTATACTATGCCCAAAGCCTTAAAGCTGATATGTTTCCTGATGGGAAGCCAATGAAGGGAACGAATCTCCTCCCTGGCTGACAGACGTTTGGGAATCTTCAAAATAAGATGAGCTGCTGTGTTCTATACCACCTGGAGCTTATTGAGGGAAACGCAGTGCTTAATTTGTGCCGGTGCTTTGCGGTGCTTAGCACCGGCACCTAATTATGATGGCCGGGTCTACACACGTTGGTGCATGTAATTGGTTTATATTAATTTACTTCGCTTCGCTATCGCTGCGGGACTTGGCAGGGGCACAATGCTACTGTTGAACTTTGTTGTGTTCAAGACAGTGTTCAACAACTACTTCTCTCATCCGGGGACTCTGCCAGTATGACTTCTTCATGTTGTCAATGATCAAATTCTGATCTCACTGACTGCTCGCCTCCAAGTTGATAATGATATGTAAAATGCTGATGCAGTGTCGCCGCCGGCCCAGTGGGTGGGAGACTGAGTTGGGCAGGGCTGGATTTTGGTTCTCTGCGGGGATTAGGGCTGTGCGCGGCAGCAGGCTGCGTGCGTTCGCTGATATTTTCAGATTGCGTATTCGCCGCATTGCCACGCCCCAGCATACCTGCGCACGGCCGCACCCCACCACCGAGTCATCGTGGTTCAAATAATGGCTGTTCAACGGTTCAAGAACCAAGAGTGCCTGTCCTCACTGCCAGCCAGCGCGACTCAGACAAAGTTGCATTGGCGAGTAGCCGCTGCCACTGTCAGTGAGTACTAGTGGCATCAATGATGCAATGCAACAGCACCAGGTGACTTGAGGAAGGGCCTGGCAGGCCAAATCAGTTAAACTGCTGGCCCACTACGAACGAACCAACCCAGTAAGTAACTTAAGAGTTTTACTAAACAAAACAGTAACACAGTACTGATTTTTTGAAGAAGTTAAATTAGTTAAGTAGCGTAGCCGCTATGCCACCATGAATATGCCGCCCATGCTGTGGGTGGCGTGCATGGCCCGCCTATGCCAAACCAGCCACTGCTGCTTTTTGTTTGGGAGCGAGGTGAGCGTGCCTCATCCATCAGACAAAACACAGACCCTGACCCTGAACAAACTCCTGTGTGAAGTGAAGTGTGAACATGGGATTTAATCTTATACGGGGGTGCAATTCTGTCTTTGGACGCGGCTCCTTTGTTGAGCTAGTGAACCGTCTTCTGGCTACTGACTCCTCGAGTAACACTAAATCCGGCCCTAAGAAGCGGCACAGAGGTAACCGATACACTTGTGCTGCCACTGCTCTAAAGCGGAGTGTTGGACTCAGCTTTGGCTAAGGGCTCCAGGTCACAAAGTGAACAAGCAGAAGTTGAAGAAACACACTAGAGAAATGGTCAAATGAGTTATCTGCTAGTCCGTTTCAATTTTGACAGGTAGATGGCATTGCATCCCTCTCTCTCTCTCGGCACAGCAGAACTTCAGTTTTTAGTCTATGCTCATTACTGGAGGCTCTTGCAATGCTCAAACGGATGGATTGTAGAGAAACAATTGCTGCTTTATCAGGCATACAACTTCATGTTGCATTTGAGCCAAGAGCACCATAAAAGCCAAACTAAGCTGCCACTGCTGTGTTCATGTGGCAGCCATTTTGTTTCCCAACTCTTATCTCAGAAGTAGTGCTGTAAGGTGGTGCTGTGCAATGATACTGGTGGGGGGCAGTAATGACCACTGCTCTACGCATTGTCTTGCTGTTTTGCTGTAATGCTGTTGGAATGTAGATAGCTGCTTTGTTGTTCAAAGGAGTAGAGGTCTGGGGTTTGGGGCATGCAGAAAGGAGTGTCCCCATAGGAGTGTGTTGTGCTTTTTATAACAAAATTAGTGCGCATCAGTGGTTGGGAAGGTAGAAAGGGGAATTACCTTGTGGAGGTTTGGGAAGTAGAGGATTGAGAAGGTAGGTGTGCTTACCTAAGGGATCAATGCATAGTGTCTGGTGGAGTAGCAAGTATAAGAAAGCAGGCTTCCTGGCTTGTAATGAGGTCCTTTACAGTTAGGTTTCCAAGGTACCCGGCAGGAAATGCAAAGATGTCTGCATTGCATCAAGTATCAGGTCGGGTTCTGGCTTAGATAATAGACTAGTTTGGGAAACACATTTAAGGATGCTGAAAGCTCTGATTTGCTGTGGTGACTATGATTATTGGTCCTCGGTGTTTGACGTGTGGGTGCCGGAAACAAAAAAAATACTTATGTTTGGTAACTTTTTTTATGATCGATACTCTGTCTTCCACGGCAGAACAGATGCATGGTAGCAGGAGGGAGGTGAGGTGAGGAATAACTTAGAAGATGCCAGTAGGGAGGAAAGGGTAGGAAGCAGAGAGAGAGACAGAGGTATTAAAGAGGGGTGAGCCGTGAGGTCACATACCAAGAGAGAGATGACAGAGCAAGAGATGGGTGAGAAGAGAAGGAATGATATATTGAAAGGGTGTTGAGGGAGGGATAGGTAGACTAAAGAGAAACTAAAGTAAAGACAAACAGAGTTAGAGGTAGACAGGGGGGCGTGGCGGTGAGTTTAAGAGAGAAAAATATGAGCAAGAAGAGAGAGAATACTGGGGACTCTGCTACATTATGATCCCAAACAGAGCATTACACGTCTGTGATTGTTCAACAACTTTGAGCGATGTTTTTAATATATAAGACAACAAGGTTATGGTGAAAATCTGACTTTTCACAGTGCCAGTTGAGGAAGTGGGTGGAGCCAGTGTAGGAAGTGAATGGAGCCATAGAAAAGTAGGTGTGGCCTCCGACAAAGATTTGAGCACCTGCACTTCAAATTTTACAAATTAAGCACTGGGGAAACGCATTTGATGTTCAGGTACAGAGCGTTGCAATATTCTAGCCGAGAGGTAACCAGAGCGAAAACAATCGACTGGTACAATTCGAACGGAATAAATGGCAGAACCTTTCTCAGAATCCTTAGAATATAGAAACATGTATTAACAGTCCGGCTGACATGTGCGTCAAAGCTCATCAAAGATGCCCCCAGATTTATTGCTGTCCAACCGGGACCGGGAGGGGACCACAGACCTACAGCCACCAGGAGTTTGACCAGATGGAATTCTGCGTGCCAAACAGCAGCACCTCACTCTTGTCTGTGTTGATTTTGAGTGAATTGTCTTCCATCCAGCAAATAATGCTAGACGTTCACTGATTGAACCTCTCTGTCACCCGTTGAAGGTCATTTGAGATGTACACTATGATTTGTGTGTCGTCCGCATAGGATAGCACATGAAAACCATAGGGCCGCACTAAATCGGCCAAGGGAGTTACATACAGCCCTGGGGGACCCCACAGGGAAGACTAAAGGCCTTGGCTCTAAAGCCCCCACAGCTGACAATATGGGCCCTATTTGAAATAAATGACTGTAAAAGCTGTAAGGCTTTCCCAGAAATAACTACTTGCCGCAGGCGCCGAACCATACTCACTGGGGAGATGGTGTCAAATACGGCTGAAAAAGTCTAGCATTATTAGAACCGCCGCCCGCCCTGATCTACCTGTGCGCGAATACACTCGTTAGACGCAATAAGGGCTGTAACCGGCGTGGAACCCATTCTGAGAGAGATCCAAGATCTCCTGGGATTCAACATATTTCATCAGTTCTTTATTAATAAATTTCGCCAGGATCTTAGGGAGAAGGGAGATTGGGCAGAGATTCTTCAAAAGGGGGTCAGCGTTAGGTGGTCTGATAGCTACCGGATTGAAGCATGTTGTTAAATACCTCACACAGGAATTTGGCAACTGGCTTCTGAGCCAATTTGAATGTGGCAGGTGTGCATGGGCCCGATAAAGCACCCGATTTTAGGCCCAACAGAAGTTCCATCGTTTGCTGATACTTGATCTGAGGAAAGGAAGATAAAAGACTCTTCCTAGAATCCTGAGTGGAGTCAGCAGAGACCAGTACCTCCCCTCCACAGGGGACGAGAGTTTGAACAATCTTAAGGACCTTATCTTGCAAAAAGACTGCATCCTTGTCACAGAAATCTTGAGAGGAGTTCACCAACTGTAGGCTCAGAGGCTCAGATATCTCCATTATGACTTTAACCAGCATACTGGAGGAATTGTCCTCTGACTTAATCTTTTCTGTAAAAAAGCATGATTTGGCCTGAAAGATAGCTTGTTAATATTTCCGAAGAAGAGTCTTCTGCTTTCCTTTTTTCCTGGGGCAAGGGTTGGACCACACTTTCCGCTCTTGTATGCAGCATTCCTGTCTAAAGGACATGAGCTCTGCTGAAAACCAAGGGGCCGAGGGTTTTATCCTTATGATGACACAGGGGCCTATGCATCAACAATGCCATTTGCGATTCCTTATTAGCGAAAAATAAGGAATCGCTAATAAGGAATAGCAAAAGGCTATGCATGTAGGAATCGCTATTCAAATAGCGATTCCTTAATATTCCTTATTACCGAATCGGTAATACCGAATCGGTAATAAGGAATACCTACCCATTCATTCCTATGGGCTTGGAGGCCCATAGGAATGAATGTAAAGCCAGTCTGTATTAGCGATTCGGTATTACCGAATCGCTAATAGCGGGAGCACTTTCAAGGGTGCCAGGGTGTCAAAAGGACACCCTGTTGCACCCCTGAAAATGATATGTGCACATATGTTGCACACACACATGCTCTAAGGGCATGTGTGTGCGCAACATGAAACTTTGAAAAATGCACAAAAGTGCATTTTTCAAAGTTTTTGCAAATTACCATGCAGCTCGTCTTCATGGTAATTTGCTCCCCCTATTAGCGAAATCGCTAATTTTTTAACTTTGATGCATTGCATTTAAGGAATCTCACTTTGGGATTCCTTAAATGCAATCGCTATTTAAGGAATCGGTATTTAAGGAATCCCTATTTAAAGAATCGCTATTTAAGGATTCCTTACATAGCGATTTCTGCTTTTGGGTTGATGCATTGGGATTGGGTATGTTTTACTTAATACCGGGAGCTATTACCGAATCGGTATTTTACCGACTGCGTTTTGGGTTGATGCATGAGGCTGATAGTCTTTATGATACAGTCTTTATATGGAGCAACAATATCTAAGGCCGCATTAATCCACTCATGGAAACCTTCTGCAGTAGAAGTTTAAGGGGTATTTCTAGCATCCAATACCATTGCTAGAGCTGTCTCCCAGTTTCCAACTGTGATTTTCTTACGCACCTGCAGCGTATATGCCTGGGAGAGGTTCCCTTTTCACCCATTCTGGGGTGCGGCAGAAGTACTTTGAACCCAATCAGCCAGTGATCAACCCAGCTAAGAGACTGCTTCAATGACCAAGTTCTTATGATTAATGAAAATGCCATCCCGAGTATGACCTGCTATATGGGTCTGAGATTGAACCAGTTGCTTATAACTCAGGTTTGTCATAAGATCCAAAAATCAAACTGAGTTGTTGTGAGAGGTTGGCCTGGTATATGCTGGTGTGGCGGGGTAGCGGTGACAGAGTCGGCAACCAGACTAGGATGGTGTAAGGAAGGCTTTATTTTTTAAAACACTTTCTTTTGGCGGGATGTCCGTCGGGAAATCGCAAAAGAGGAAGAGTCCTGCTTGCTCCGTCTTGGGGATTCTAGACTGAGGGGGGGGTCGTCTTCCACCGTCTGGGTCTCCCTTTTGCCACTTCTTCCGGGTCTCGTCATGGACTCCGGGACAGTCGTCCAATGACCCACACGGGAAAGGAACAAAGAAAAAAAGAAAAGAAAACCAAGGATTAGGACGGTCGTCCTGCACTCTATCGAAAGGGGCCGGGAGTGAGGGAAACCGAGTGCTCTGGTGATTCTATCTCTTCCTTGGGTAAACGTGTTCCAGTGCTCAGTGATGGTAGGGTATTACAGGACCAAGCGATATGTACAATAGATCTGTCGGTACATGCACTCACAGGGGCGGGTGTGTCCTTCTTCCCACCCAGCCCGCTACCTGTCCCCGTACCTGTTCTAGCCACGCTCCTCCCCTGGGAACGTGGCAGGGCGGCTCAAAGAGTCGTTGGCATCCTGGCTTGTCGGGGTCTTCTCTGGTCGTCCTCTCTTCAAGAGCGTCGGTCTCTCCTCCGGTCCACTCCTCACGGTTCTTCTTTCGCCTCCACTCCAATTCTCCGTCCACCTCCAGGGAAACGCCGTCCGTCTCCTTCCAGGTTTCCGCTACCTTTGTACAACCCACCAACGTGACGTCAGCTGGGGGAGAGGTCTCATCGTGCTGGAAGGCTGAGTTAAAGGAACCGCGTTCCGTTTCTTGAGCCCAGTCTTGCGGTTGATACGGGTACCACTCTTCAGTCATGCAGGGTACCTCCGGCTGCTGTAGGGGAAGACAAGGGGGCAAAGAAGCGTCTTTTGACCAATGGTTCCATGAAGCCTCTGGTGACTCGCGTATGTCCTCCGCCCGTTACAGCTGGTCAATAGTTAAAGTGGCCACCTTGCACCAGTACAATTCGACTCTTATGGTAGTAGGTTTAAGACAACCTTTTAAAGAAAGCTATCCTAGTGGTAGCTGTGGAGAGCAGCCTTCAGGCTAAGTCTTTAGAGGAATGTAAAGCAGCTTGTTTTACCTTATAATCTCTTGAATTACTAAATGAAAGGACACCACACAGGTATATATATAAAATATATATGCATTTATTACTAGACACACTCTACTAATCTCTTTATGAGATTAGAAGTCAAGGACATATGCACAAATCAACATTTCACAACAAGTTAAGCACAAATATGGCTGGGGCCCTAGGGGCGTACCAGACCATTTACTAAAAAAGAGACTTAGAGATAACGACTTGAGAAGGGACAAGGCCTAGGGCCTTCAGAAGTGCTGGGGCCTCACTGATCCACCCAAGGCAGGTAAGTAAAGGACCCACGGGAGACGCATGCAGTGTGAGAACACAGCCGCGGATCTCAATAGACTTCAATGGAGCAAGTCGCGGTTGGAATTTAAAAATTTTAGGATACTTCGGGAGAGTCTACAAGCAAGTCACTTACAGGGTAAGTGGTTCTAGAGCCAACACCCACAGGAGCACCGTAGTGCTGGAGTTACCTCACCCCGGGAAGCCAGGTGCATAGGTGTCTTTTGGTGTCGATTCGCAGCGTCGTTTTCAATGGGAGCCAAAGAAGACTTGCTGCTTCTGAAGACAGGAGAAGTGTCTGGTGGAATCCAAGGCTGGATTCAGAAGAAAGAAGACCTGAATGCAGAAGGGACAGGGTTCAAAGTCACTTGGCAGTGACCAGGGGCAAGGAAGCTGGATGCCCACAGTCGTAGGTTGATTTCAGGTGAACACAAGTGTCTTGACTCTTCAGCCACGAGGTCCAGGAGGTGTCGACAACAACCAGGAGCTGGATTTGGTGTGTCCCACAAAGTCTGCAGCTTACTGAGGTGTCAGCAACCGGATTGGAACCAACAAGCCTTGGCAACAGCAAGTCTCGTGGAAAGTGAAGAAAGTCAGCGGTGCAGATCAGCAAGGTCTGAGGGACTCACCCAGCAAGGGTAAGTCAGGGCAGGCCTGGAGCAACCAGGGGAGCCCTTTGGTTCTGTAGAAAAGTCTTCTGGGGACCCACAAGCCAATCAGCAAGGGATCGCAAAGACGCCTTGGGAGGATACACTCACCAGGAGCCCACGGTCACTCGGGAAGAGGTAGGCCTCTGATCTTTGGAGGAAATCCTGCTGGAGGCTTGGACCATACGTGGTCCAAAGCACAAGTTCATAGAACGTCGTGAATGGGTTGCACTTGACAATAGTGCACGGTACCCGGGTATTGCTGTTCCTCGTCACTCGTGGGGTCCACTTGCCTCAGCTTCGCTGGGGACTCACGATGGCCTTGGAGAAGTCAGGAAATCCACTTCAGGGGCTACAGGGACATCGGACTCCAGCGAGAGCAGGAAAGTTTGTGACCTTTGATGCAAAGTTTTGGTGCCTGCCAAGCAGGGGAGTCACTCCTTGACTCCAAGGGAGATTCTTCAGTCTTCCAACGGTAGTGGAACGTGGAAGGGCCAGGATTCTTCTTCAGAGTGTCATCCAGGGCTATCTAGTTTGCAATGGCAAGGGTTCCCTAACTTATACTACAAGGAAGGGAGGGACTAGCTCTATGACCACTCCTAAGGGAGGGTCAGGGGAGTGGGTGGCTACACCCACTTCCCTTTGTCCAGTTTCGTGCCAGAGCAGGGGCTGGTAGCCCCTGAACCGGTTTGAGCTAGCATATGCACAGAGGAGTCTACTGCTCCCCCAGTGCAGGACTTCAAAGCACTCTAGGAGTGCACCTACCCAGCCCCAATACACTAAATCCTATCTGGAAGGTGGTTACACCTCCCTGTGACAGGATACCTATTGTTGGGCCTCCTCCACTGCGATTTTCGGTCAGCAGCAGGAGGGCAGCCCAGTGTCTGTGCTGGTGGCATCCATTTTGTGATGCCAGGGCTCTTCAGGATTCTACTGTGTTTCCACAGTGGGTACATGTCTATCCCTCTAGAAGGGTGGGATCATACTCCCACACCAGTTACTGGTGTGGGGGTATGATTCCAAAGCGTTTGACACCAAACACAACATGTTTTGATGCAGCCATCCCAAAGTTAGCATTTACCGCTAGGTTATTATGCACTTACGAGTATATGGTTTAACCGCATCCACAAACAGCTACAGAGAATAGACTCTGAGAGCTGCAGAGGGGCCCTAGTCAGCAGAGGCACCCCCTCACATGGAAACCAAGCACCCTGCCCTCAGTATTGTTAGGGCCTGCCTTAGGGGTGACTGATAGGTTTATATGTGTGTGTAAGGTGAGATATAGGGAACCTATATCTCAGTGAGGAGTGCTAACACCACCTCACCCAGGCTACAGTAGCAGGCCTGTGGTGTCAGATTTAGTCTGCTTCCCAGGGGTGGCATAATACACGTTTCATTCCCTGGTAGGCCTGTGAAGTACCTATGCCCTTGGTACCTAAGTTACCATATACTAGGGGCTCTTAAGGTACCACAGTATCCAATCACTAGTGCATCTAATATGCACTCCAAATTGTTTAGAGAGAAAAGAGAGGCTGGGGCCCTAATTAGCAGGGACCCAGCCAGACTATAGCCAGAAACCAGTGTAAACATCAGAAAAAAAGTGGGGGCAACATAAGTGCAGATCCTACTCTCCTACACAACCCCCTCGCAAACGCAGGGACATTAAACTAACCTTGACCAGTTCAGTCTTTGTGTTCTAAGTGGAAATACCTTGAGAGTCCATCTGCATTGGTATATTGGGTCCCAGGTCTATGTTCCACTGTATAGTCCATCCCCTGTAGGGAAATGGACCACCTTAAAAGTTTTGGGTTTTCACCTTTCATCTGTTTGAGCCATAGGAGGGGCTTGGGGTCAGTCTGAACTATGAAGTGAGTGCCGAACAAGTATGGCCTCAGCTTCTTCAGGACCCACACCACAGCAAAGGCCTGCCTCGCTATAGCTGACCAACGTTTCTCTCTAGGGGTCAGCCTTCTGCTAATAAAAGCTACTGGCTGGTCTTGACCTTCATCATTCAGTTGAGACAGTACAGCTCCCACACCCAGCTCAGAAGAATCTGTTTGGACAATGAACTTTTTGGTGTAGTCTGGACTCTGTAAGATGGGGGCAGTGCACATGGCCTGCTTTAGGTCTTCAAATGCCTTCTGACAGCTAGCTGTCCACTGAACCTTTTTTGGCATTTTCTTTGAGGTACGATTATTTAAGGGGGTCACTATAGATCCATAACCCTTAACAAACCTCCTATAGTACATAGCCAGGCCTAAAAAGGCTCTCACCTGTGTCTGGGTGGTTGGAGCAACCCATTCCATGATGGTTTGGGTGTTTGCTGTGTAAAGGCTGAACCTGGCCTCCACCTACAAGGTGGCCCAGGTACACAACCTGACTCTGTCCTATCTGGCACTTGGTGGCCTTGATAGTGAGGCCTGCTTTTTGCAGGGCCTGCAAATCATTTCTGAGGTTGACCAGGTGATCCTGCCAGGAGGAACTAAAGACAGCAATATCATCAAGATAAGCCGAGCAATAAGTTTCCATCCCTGTCAGAAATTTGTTCACCACCCTCTGAAAAGTGGCAGGTGCATTCTTCAAACCAAAGGGCATCACCACAAAGTGGTAGTGCCCACCAGGGGTTGAAAATGCTGTTTTGGCTTTGGCATCCTCAGCTAACCTAATCTGTTAGTAGCCAGCTGTTAGGTCAAATGTACTCAGATACTTGGCTGAGGCCAAAGTATCAATCAGTTCCTCTGCCCTTGGAATTGGATAGGCATCAGTCCTGGTGACTGCATTGAGGCATCTGTAGTCTACACAAAACCTCATTTCTTTCTTACCACCCTGGGTATGAGGTTTGGGTACTAGGACTACTGGACTAGCCCAATGGCTATCTGAAGGCTCAATCACACCTAGCTCCAACATTTTCTGGACTTCAGTCCTGATACAGTCCCTGACATGGTCAGGTTGCCTGTATATTTTACTCTTGACAGGCAGACTGTCTCCAGTGTCCACCTCATGGGTGCACCAGGAAGTCATATGTCAAAACTGTTGCAAAACTTGTCTGCACTCAGTTTGCTGATGATCAGTGAGGCTGCTTGCCAAAGCAACACCATCTACTGACCCATCATCAGGGTTCTGTTAGAGCAGGTCAGGGAGAGGGTCACTCTCCTCCTCCTGTTCCTCATCAGTTGCCATGAGCAAGCCAATGTCAGCCCTCTCAACATATGGTTTCAATCTGTTGACATGGAGCACCCTAAGGGGGCTCCTGGGAGTGCCAAGATTCACCAGGTAGGTGACCTCTACCTTTTGTTCAACAATTATATGAGGGCCACTCCACTTATCTTGGCGAGCTGCTGGGGCCACAGGCTCCAACACCCACACTTTCTGTCCTGGCTGGTACACAGTCAGCACAGCCTTTTGGTCATGCCAAGTTTTTTGTAGTTCTTGGCTGACCTCAAGGTTTTTAGTTGCCTTCTTCATGTATTCGGCCATCCTGGAGCGGAGACCAAGTACATAGTCCATCACATCCTGGTTGGGAGGTTTGAGAGGTAACTCCCAGCCCTCCTTCACCAAACATAATGGACCTCTTACAGGATGCCCAAACAGAAGTTCAAATGGGCTGTAACCAACCCCCTTCTGTGGAACCTCTCTGTATGCAAACAGAAGGCAGGGAAGTAAAAGGTCCCATTTTCACCTAAGCTTTTCTGGGAGGCCTTTAATCATTCCCTCTAGGGTTTTTTTGAAACGTTCAACTAACTCATTGCATTTTGGGTGATAGGGAGTAGAGAATTTATAAGTTACACCACACTCCTTCCACATTGCTTTTAGATATCCTGACATGAAGTTGGTACCTCTGTCAGATATGACCTCCTTTGGGAAATCCACTCTGGAGAAAACTCCAATGAGGGCTCTTGCCACCTCAGGGGAATGGCTTCTGGGTACCGGGTGGCATGATCCACTACCACCAGGATAAACCTGTGCCCAGAGGCTGTTGGAGGGTCAAGGGGACCAGAAATGTCAATCCCTACCCTTTCAAAGGGTACCCCCACCACAGGTAGTGGTATCAGGGGGGCCTTTGTTGTGCCACCTGACTTGCCACTGGCTTGGCAAGTGACACAGGAGCGACAAAACTCCTTGGTGTCCTCTAACATATGTGTATATGTCAAAACACAAGAACGACCGATATGTTCTTGTGAAATGGGTATTTGCAAGAAACAATGTCCACAAGGAACTTATTTTATATACCACATTATCAATGAAAAGCAAAAATTACTTACAACTGATTAAATCAAATAAACATTCAAATATTTTGCGACCTTACATCAATTAGATCACGCCAAGGATTAATTCCCATGTATAACTGTAACTTAATAATCAAAAAAAGCCCAGGAAAAGGTTATTTTACTTCAGCCGAAGTAAATATCATTTATTTCATATTCTTCAACTTAGATTTGATTATTGATCTTACCACAAAAACATTTTTTTTATTGCACTACAGGCACAACATTGTGAAGGGGTGAAAGAGTGAGTCCCAGTGAAGTGATCTTAGCCTAAGAAGGTGAAAATTAAGTGAAATTGAAAACAAAGGTCATTAAAAACAACAAATAAGGGCTTCCAGTGATGCGATGAATCTGTCTTGCCCTCTCTTTGTAAATGTCGACAACGTTTCGACCCACTCTTGATATGGGGTCTCTTCAGGGCAGCTTATCTAGGGACTAATAAAAGGAGGTATAAGTGAGAGTAGTGAAGATAATATTTTTGGTGTTAATGAGCTCCAAGACGTTTCAGGGCTTTCCTACAGACTACTTAGTCGAGCGTACCCACAAATCTGGACAATGCAGGGATACGACTGGCACTTGACCGTATTTGTAAGGGCCTACACATGGGAAAAAAGGTAAGTATTAACGTGTCCCCATATTGATATGTGCACAACTAAAAACTGCATTTGTAGAGCAGGGGGCGACTACATAAGAAATCCAAATGTAGTGGCATTGGAAGATATGATACTACAGCACACTGTAGGTGCTGAATAATGCATAATCTGAGTGTGGCCTCATTAGTTATATACTATTAATATGCCTGTTACTATGGCTAAAACGGAAAGAAAAAGAAGAGCCCAGTTTTAAGAGCACTGTGTCAGTCTAGACAATACTGTGACCGAAGGTAAGGGTCACACAAAAGCGTCTTCAAAATTTATACCCATGATGGTATCTCCCAGCGTAATAAAGATTGAAGCGCTGTGAATGTGGATGCGAAAAATTACTGAGGCTCAACAGTAGACAGCAGTCGTAGTCAGTAGAAATTAACGGAAGTGTAAGGGAACGGGGAGACATTTCAATGAGAATGCCGCTTCTTCTTTAAAGTTATAAATATGCTCACGGGAGGCAGGATTTTTCTAGTAACGAACTGAAAGGAAATATAAACGATTCTTCAAGGATCTAAAACAAGGGATGAATAGATTAAACCGAACGATTATGCAATTACTTACTTAATCGTCAAGCGGTCAAGGTCCTCAATGGGGGTTTCCAAGAAACAGCAAAACTACTAGCTACCCGAAAGTATCTTTTCTGGGAATTCCTGTATCATCGCGCACGCGCAAAGGGAGCCGGCAAAAAGGATTATCGGCGGCCATCTTAGAGTGACAAGGGGATCACTACTAATATGGAACAATTGAAATTTAAAATTGCTGCAGCAGAGCAGTCACCGAGTGATATAAATAAAATCATCACAGTTTGAGTTGACACATGGATACAGTAAGTTTTACACAGCTAATGTATATCACTGTTGTACTTAGTGTATCACTTCAAGTCAAGTCAAGAATACTTTATTCGGTTTTAAAGACAAAAAACCATGAAAGTTACAGCATTAAATTTACAATTTTTAGTACACAAGCACAAAAAATATAGAAAGGAGAGAGGTTAACTTAAAATACATCTAAACCCAATGTTTTCCTAAGTTTAAAAACATTTTTAAAATAAGTTAAAACTGCGGTAACAGTAAGAACAGTGTCCATTCTCTGAAATTCTAAAAAAGCTAAACGACATTTGTTAATTTTCCATTCTTTGAGGAGTGGAATGATATATGTCTTACGTGGTATGGTATAAAAGGTACAAAAAAATAGGATATGGATATCCGACTGGGGTGAAGAATCATCACACGGACATGAGGGTAAACTCAGCGACCAAGAACTCATTACTGGAAAAGACAGTAATCTAAAAACAATGGACAATCTAAAACGAGTCAAAACAAAACATTCGTAATTAGACATCGGCAAAGTTAAGTATGGCTGCAGACTGTTGCTCATTGACAAAGAAAAATGCAAAGATACAGATTTTTTCTTCAATTCCTCTTGGCTTCTATTTCCTATAAGATATTCCAGGGATAACTTGGACAAAAAGTTCCTGGATATACCATCCATTGAAGATGGATCTGCAAAATATTGTTGGCAACCAATTTTACCAAAAAATGTTTTGACATAATTTAGCCAATCTAGACGGTCCACATTTTCCAATTTTAAAACATCCTGAAGGATAACTCAATTCAGGGAGCACTCATCAGTTGTCCAGACCCTGTGCCACAAAAGAATAGGTTGAATTCTGATCAAGTCAGATATATAATTTAGGCCAAGTTCAGAATGACAAATGTAGGTCGCGACACTTTGGGGGACTCTCAAGACGTGTCTCAAAAACCTATTCTCAGCTTTCTGTATTAAGTCGATATTAGTGTGGCCCCAGAGGCCCGAGCCATACATAGCAACCGAAGTGCATGTAGCATTATAAATAGTTAAAATTTCTTTAATTGGTTTCTTTCCCAGTTTTTTAATAAAATTCATTAGGGCCATTATAGTTTTTTGAAACAAAAGAGTTCTAGCCTTTACCGCATGAGACCACGCCCCAGATTCATGGAACAGGACACCAAGATATGGGAAGGTAGAAGTAGATTCCAAAGGAACTTTATTTAGAAACATTCTTTTTGTATGATTACCAGATTTATTGCCACAGTTCATTGAAAAGGTTTTAGTACAATTAACTTTTAAGTCTAAACTGGACATGAAGGACTCAAAAGATTGTATCAGATTTTGTAAAGCCACGGGAGTACGGGCCATTAAGACTGCGTCATCCGCGTACAAGAGCGCGGGGACAAACCTCCCCCCAACCCTAGGAATGTCCCCGCAATCACACAAAAGATGGCGTTCAAGGCCATTAATGTACAACAGGAATAAAAAGGGAGCCAGGACGCAGCCCTGGCGGACGCCCCGGCCAACCTGAAATGTCCTTGTGCATTGACCCTCACGGCCAAAGTGAACCGAAGCTGTGGCACCTGAATAAAGGTCCTTCAAAAAGCAAACAATGGAATCTTCCACACCTATCTCTTTTAAAATAGTCCATAGTTTAACATGGGAAACACAATCAAACGCCGATGAAAGATCGACGAATGTGAGGTACAGGCACTCGCCCTTAATCCTCAGGTATTTTGATTGTATAATCATTAAGTTTAGGCACTGTTCCAGAGTTCCAATACCCTTTTGAAAACCATATTGTAAATCGCTCATTATTTCGTTTTCTTCTGCCCAGATTTGCAATCTAGCCAAAATAATTCTCCCAAGGATCTTAACGGATGAATCCAATAGGGAGATTGGTCTATAACAGGCGCAAGATTGCCTGTCGCCCTTCTTGTAAATAGGTACGATCACTGAGGTGAACCAGGTCGGATTTAGGCCCCTAGCCAGTGCTGCATTAAATAGTTGCACAAGCATGGGTCCCCAAAGCTCAACGTTATCTTTAAATAAGTCGGCAGGGATTCCGTCAGGCCCTGCAGCCTTGTCGCCCTTCGTTGCATTAAGAGCCAAGTTAACTTCCTCCGGGGTTACAACTAATTTAACTACCTTGTCCGTTATATAGTCCCCGGGGGCGTTGTCAATATAATGGGAATTATTGTGCGGGGTGTAAAGACAAGAAAAATGCGCCACCCAATCCTCCTCAGTAATGGCATTTTCTATACGCGCCTTGGTGTTGTCGTAAAGAAGAGGGGCGTTAACAGCCTTCCAAAAGGCAGATGCATCCTTCTGTTGTGATGCTTCACATAACGCTTCCAAGGCTTCCTTTTTTAGAACCATTTTCCTATTTTTTAAGGCTTCATTATATGCTTTCCTGCAGTTTCTTATTTCAATAGGGTTACGTGGTACTTGGTGAATAGCTCTTTTCAAGGTAGTTAGGGAGCTGGTGCAGGCGCTATCAATCCAGCTCCTTTTACCTTTTGCCCTGTCATTTGCCACCACCCATAAATCTTCCTTAATAGTGGAGGCTATTAGATTGAAGTGTTCGATTATCAAATCAGGACTAGAATTATCATCCAAGCATGTAGCAAAACTGCTGGAGCAAGTGTTCAATAATTTATCTAGAAACCTTTCCGGGACAACCTTGTTCCATTTTAGGCTGTACCCATTTTGTCTGCCGAGGACCACGTCCGGAGCTACGTGTATAGGAAGCGCGTCCATTTGTTGATCCGGAAAGAAATTTTCAACCTCCATAATCTGCGGCAAGTGATCGCTCACTGGCTGGTCCATAATATTGGACTTAATAATTTTATGGCGACAGCTATTAGAGGCAATAATAAAATCAATAATGGACAGTGCTCCTCTACCAACAAATGTAGGCACAAAAATGGAGGGCATTCGAGCAATTTCATTTACAAATCCTAAATCATACGTAAACAATATATCATTTAATAAGTCCCCAATCAGAGAATGTTCAAAATGAGTTGGGTTTATTTCCTGTTCGGTAGTTAAACCGCATAAACCCTGTTTACCTTTAGTACAGAGTTTGCAATTAAAATCCCCCCCCCAAACAAACATAACTTCTCTATTGGTTTTGTCTATTTCATAATGTATGTCTTCCCTCAGTGTGGATAAAACGCTGGGGATTTCTTTCCTTGGTATGTTGTTATAAAAATTAATTACGGCGACATTTAGTCCCTTATTATTCCTTAAAATTATTAATTGGTAAAAGCTAGATTTAGGGGAAAACCAAATACCATCATATTTAAGCTGGTTGGAAACAAGGGTTAATAGTAAATAGTGTATCACTTAATTCTTTTTTTTTTTTTTTTTTTTTTTTTTTTAAACCTTTATTGACATTTCAAGCAATAACAAGTATGGGCCTACAACCCCCCGGGGCCGGCCGCTAAGCAATCAGAACCATAAAGATCAAATTTGAACACAGGCGGCACCTCGGAGAGCAGAATCTTCATGCTAATATAGTCCGACCAGTGAGCAGCGCAGGTAGGACACCAGGAGAAAAAAGGTTTTTCATTTTATAATGGAACAAGACAGTAGGATCAGGTGCCAAACAATTTCCCAACAGCGATAAGAGGCAGGCAGAATAATAGACGTAAGCAATAAACAGCAATCTATTGGATCAATGGCGCAGACACAGGAAATTCAGGATGGGGAAGAATATCATAAACAGTTGCGCCTGCAGGCCCCCGCCCTAACGCCCAGAGAACACCCCGGAAACTGTGGCACACATGAAAAGGCAACGATTCACAACAAAGGAGGTGTACCACGCTGATCCCAGAAAAGAAAAAACAAGAAGAAGCGGAGAAGAAAAAGGAGGCCATGGAAAAAGAGATGAGAGACTAAAGAATCCCCTCCCCCAACCCCCCACCCTGCACCTCTGCAAATGAGTACGGCCCCACCCCCCAGCAGTGTGCCTGTCGCCCTGGAACTAGACCCGAAATATAGAAGAAACAGGGAAAAAGGAGTAAGAAAAGAACCCCACCAGACGGGGGGGTAGAGAAAGTATAATAAACTGGAGGAGGGCCTTCAAAACATACCCCCGGCTTCTCCCTCCCGCACGGTGAGGTCTCCCCACAGCAAACAATAAGCAGCACAAAATCGACCATATCAATAAAGGATGGGGAGCATTATGCACCTAATATGCTAATAGCTATGTCATGAGAGTACGCAACCCCTGAGTCCGCCCGTCTACTAGATGACCACCCCCGAAGGATCAGCCTTATCCTTGACCACTCTTTGCAATTCTGCCCATGCCTACCCCTCGACCCAGCGCCATGTCCGATGTTCCAAGGTAAAGGAGTGTCCAAAAACGACCGGGAAGCGACGCACACAGGTGGGGTGGAAGTCTCTGAGTACCAACACAGTCCGCATCATGGAGGGACGTCTTTCCCAGTGCTGCCCCAGGATCTGCACTGCACACAAGGTCCAGGAAGGCGGAATCAGCCAAAGTAGACAACTGTTGCTGGAATTGTCCCTGGGTCGCCGGAGGCCGTGCACGGGACGAGGCCACCACCTTCCACTCAGGTCCAATACCTCCGGAACAGATCAAACCCTCAGCTAGCCGATCATACGGTAGCATACTGTCCGGAGTGTCCAGCTGTGCACTAATCGCAGGGGTGGCCGCGACATTGTCCTCCTGTGTGCAGTGTGGGAAGTCCCTGTGTACCTGTGGACAGGCAGGCCGCCACTGTCCCAACGCTGATGCCACACCATCGAGCTTACTCCCCAAGACCCCGACGCCACGAGCCAAGGAGAAATGAAGGGCACCAAGGGCCTCTAGGAGGTCGCCGTACCCCAGCACAGCTCTCTGCGATCGCTCCGCCACACTCCCAAAAGTCACACACTCCCAATCCTGCTGCGACCCAGTGGACAGGATGGTAGGCTGCATCGCAACAAGATGGCCGCCGGGGAGGCCCGACCCGTATTGGGGCCGGGACCCAGGGACAAGCGCCTCGAGGTCCACGTCGCTGGAGACAGGGTTCCGGGGGCAGGCAAAAATGTATCCGTTGCGTGGTCACGGGCAACAGTCGTCCCCACCACGGACCAGCTCCCGCGAAAATCCGGGAGCAGCCCGCAAGGATCAGGGCGAGCCACGGGCGGCGTCCGGGCAGCTCACAGTCAAAGGCAGGGGCAAGCACCGGAGAATCTGAGAATTGCACCCCCGGGCATGCCCTCAGTCCGCTACGCTTAGCAGTGGGAGCGACCACGGCGAAATGCAGGCCGAGGTTAGCACCGCTCCGGTGGACCGACTCCACCCAGTCACCACAGGCCGCTGTTGTTGAACTGCCACCCGGCCAAGGCGTCCACTCGAGGTCCCGGCTCCAGGGCTGCACGGGCCGCAAAGTTCAAATGCACATTTCTCCGGCGGTACCGCAGCCAGAAACCTCGGAGTCACACGATCGGTTGCCACTCTCATTCACAAACACGATCGCATAGCGCAGACTAAGGATCTCGTGCAGGATATCCGTGCGGGATGCGGAGGTTCACGGAGCCGGGAGTCTACGCTGCCGTCCCGGTCGCCATCTTGGCTCCTCCCCGTATCACTTAATTCTTAAGGCCCATGTGTACATGAGCTAGCTCTGCAATTCTCCAATAGTTTAACATCTGAATTTTCTAATACAAATTCATGAACAAAATGAACAATCATATGACAATTTTTTTATATATCAAAAGAACACAGTGCCAATATATACAGTGATTAATATTTGGAACAAGAAAGTGATGTTAAATGGCTATTGGCTTTAACAACAGCCTGCAGCATTAATCTCAATCTATTCAATCATTTTTGATGAAAACACATATATACTGTTGAGCAGGGCCCTAGTCAAGGTTTATTGTGTATCAGTGTAGACTAATAAACCTGCGCCATTCCTCTAGGCTGTTCAATCCTCTCTGTGTGGATAGACATTTATCAATACATTTACATTCCAAGGATTGTAAAAGTAAGGAGATATCCCCACCTCTGGCAGGCAACCTAGCTTTTTCTATCACTTGCCATTTTATATCATCTGCTGAATGTGCTTTCTCTTTGTAGTGGTCTACCAGAGGGGCATTGTCTACTTGACAGCGTATTCTACTTTGGTGTTGGCAAATGCGTGCCTTCACTGGTTGAGTGGTCTGTTCAATATAGATCAAGTCACAAGGACACCAAATGCAGTAAATAACATTAGATGTCAAACAGTTAGAAAATTCGCGTAAGGTAAGATTTATATTACCATGAGAAAAGGATTTAGTTTCCATGGTGAACCTACAAGCAACACAACTACCACATTTATAGTGACTTGTTACTGGAGGGTGAGACCAAAGGTCATGAATGGTGGTTTTAGTTTTGATGACACTTGTATCTGAATGAACCAGATGGTCTCTTATGTTTTTACCCTTTCTAAAGGAAAACAATGGTAATTCCTGACAGACATTAAGAGTATTAAGTGTGGGCCAGTGTCTTTTGATGGTCTTTTGAACTTGTGTACTCAATGGACAAAAGGTAGTTACACAGACGGTCTGAGTGGTAGGGGTTTTAACTGTTTTTTCCAGAAGTATTTCACATGGGCTGAACCATGCTCATTTCATAGAGGTTCTGACCAATCTTTTTGGATAGCCCCTTTCGTGCAGTCTGGTACTCAGTATATTCGCCTCTCGAAAGAAATCCGCCTTTTCAGTACAATTTCGTCGGAGTCTTAAAAATTGTCCATAGGGAAGCCCATCCTTAAGAGCTCTTGGATGGAAGCTATTGTATTGCAAAATAGTATTTCTGTCGGTAGGTTTGCGATAGAGAGTTACATTAAGTTGGTTGTTGTTGTGTCTTATTTTTAAATCCAAGAAAGGAATCATGTCTCTATCCATATTGTAGGTAAAGGTCAGTGCAGACTGACACGCATGCAGATAATTGATGAATCGTTCAAGATCTTCATCCCTACCTCTCCATATAAAGAAGATATAATCAATATAACGCTTCCAGCACCTTATATTGTTGATAAATGGATTAGAGGCGTTATTGATGTATTTCTCTTCAAGTGCACCGACATAGAGGTTAGCCAGATTTGGTGCAAAAATAGCACCCATAGATGTTCCTGAGCATTGCTGATAATAAACTGTGTTGAATTTGAAGTAGTTCATAGTTAATGCTATTTCAAGAAGATCAATGATAAAATCAGTGGGGACCATAACCGGGGTTGGGCGGGTATTAAGGACAGATCTGATGACATCAATACTCTCAATTTGAGGTATATTTGTATATAATGACTCTATGTCATGGAGAAGTGTGGCTCAATGATTAGAGCGGCAGACCCTGATGCAGAGGTCTAGCCCGGGACCAGGGTTCAATTCCCCGCCTCGGTGGGTCTTGGGCTCAAAAATTCCACGGACCTGATAATTCTCGCCTCTGTGCCTATTCCAATCATGGAGTCCCACTCTGCAACTCTGGGCAATAGCTTGCTTAATCTCCACAACGGCCCCCACAACGCTAAGGATGCCTGGCCTCCACCTTGGGGGTGCCCAGGAGTGGACGCCTCACAGGGAAAGCCAGGATGGGTTCCACAGCGGTATTCGTACAAGCGCCTTGAGACCCTTGCGGGTGAGTAGCGCGCTATACAAGTATCAAAATTTAAATTTTAAATTTATGTCCATGGTTACCAGCATCTCGTTAGTGGGATTATATTCCATACCTTCTACCAAGTTTATCATATATGTACTATCTCTGACATATGTGGGTAATGCAGGCACGTAGTCTTTGATGTAGCTATTGATATAGTTGCCTAGAGGTTCTAGGACTGATCCACATTCTGAAAGAATAGGTCTGCCTGGCGGATTAGTAACATCTTTATGAATTTTTGGTAGGGTATATATAACTGGCGTCCTTGGAAATTCTTTATTTAGATAATCACATTCTTGTTTGCTCAAGAAACCTTCATCTACTGCTTTCTTTGTTACTTCAAGTATCCGTTCTTGAATTTGAGTTACAGTTTTTTATAGTGACGGATGTTACTCACTTGTCTCTCAATTCCTGCTTCATATCTAGTTCTCTCTTGAATAACGATACCACCACCTTTGTCTGCTGGTTTTAAAATGATGGTCTCATCATTTTTCAAAGTAATGAGTGCCTCTCGCTCTGATTTAGTGATATTGTATGGAGTGTAAGTTTTGATATTCTTCAGTTTAAGAATATCTGCCAGAACTCCCTTCTCAAAGGCTATGATTTCAGGAGGCATCATTTTGTTGGACGGAAAAAGCACAGATTTAGGTTTCATAAATGAACGTGGCGAGTCAGAGAGGAGTGTCTCTTTGTTACTGAAGAAATAATTTTTTGTATTGATAATGTTACCACGGTCCTCAATAAAGTATGTTAAAAAAAAAAGAGTGGTTCGAAACGCCGTCGACATTTTATAAGAGAGGGCAAGAAAGATTCATTGCATCATTGGAAGCCCTCCTTTGTTATTTTTAATGACCTTTGTTTTTAATTTCACTTAATTTTCATCTTCTTAGGCTAAGATCTCTTCACTGGGACTCACTTTTTCACCCATTCCCAATGTTGTGCCTGTAGTGCAATAATAAAAATGTTTCTGGGGTAAGATCAATAATCAAATCTGAGTTGAAGAATATGAAATAAATGATATTTACTTCAGCTGAAGTAAAATAACCTTTTCCTGGGCTTTTTTGATTATTAAGTTACAGTTATACATGGGAATTAATCCTTGGCGTGATCTAATTGATGTAAGGTCGCAAAATATTTGAATGGTTATTTGATTTAATCATTTGTAAGTAATTTTTGCTTTTCATTGATAATGTGGTATATAAAATAAGTTCCTTGTGGACATTGTTTCTTGCTTCTTGCAAATACCCAGTTCACAAGAACATATGGGTCGTTCTTGTGTTTTGAAATATACACATATGTCAGAGGACACCAAGGAGTTTTGTCGCTCCTGTGTCACTTGCCAAGCCAGTGGCAAGTCAGGTGGCACAACAAAGGCCCCCCTGATACCACTACCTGTGGTGGGGGTACCCTTTGAAAGGGTAGGGATTGACATTGCTGGTCCCCTTGACCCTCCAACAGCCTCTGGGCACAGGTTTATCCTGGTGGTAGTGGATCATGCCACCCGGTACCCAGAAGCCATTCCCCTGAGGTGGCAAGAGCCCTCATTGGAGTTTTCTCCAGAGTGGATTTCCCAAAGGAGGTCATATCTGACAGAGGTACCAACTTCATGTCAGGATATCTAAAAGCAATGTGGAAGGAGTGTGGTGTAACTTATAAATTCACTACTCCCTATCACCCAAAATGCAATGAGGGCATATGTGGCCAATGAAAATGTGGAACAAGCCTGTCCCAGGTCTTGTTTTGGTCCAAGTGACCTGCTAAAGGGATATCATGTGCTAGGGTCAAGAGGAACCCCCAAAACTTCTGAGTTATTATCAACCTCCTGGTGGCTCCAGGGGTTGGATCTCTAGCCTCAGAAAATAGGAGTCCCTCATCCCAATAAACTTTATGGGACCCACTAGCACTCCCAGCAGCCTCAGCAGCAGCCTGCTGTCTGAGGGGTTCAAGAGAGGGGCAGCACTGTTGCTCCTTACTCAGATCTTCCCTAGAAGGGCCCCCTGCCCCAAAGAACTCAACCTGATCAGGCTCAAGTCTCTCTGGGGCAGTTCCTTCTTCAGGATCTGCTTCTCCTCCCTCGGGAGGGGAATCTGTGATCTGAGACAGAGGGGAAGGCACTGCCTTAACCCTACTGCTCCTCCTCTTGGGTAGCATCTGGTCCATCGTTTCAGGATCCAGAGCTGGTTCAGCTTTATGCATTTTGGCCTGTGACCTGGTCACAGCAAATATCTCTGCAGGTATGCCCAACATCCCAGCATGAGTCCATAACTCTACTTCAGACCAGGCTGAAGTCTCTAGATCATTGCCCAATAGACATTCGACAGGGAGGTCTGCACTGACTACTACTTTCTTGAGGCCAGTTACCCCTCCCCAGGAGAAATTAACAACTGCCAGACTATGGTTGGTCCTGACATTGCTTGCATTGGTAACCTGGTACATTTCACCCAGGATGATCTGCCCAGGGTCCACAAGATCCTCTGCCACCATTGTGACACTAGCACCTGTGTCCCTGAATGCCAAAACCTGTTTGCCATTTATTACAGGCTGCTGTTTGTATTTGCGTAGATTACTGGGGCTCACTAGGAAGGACATATCAATGTCTCCATCACAAATCAGCAATGCCTGAGTGGGTACTCTGACTAGGCCAGAGTCCTCTTCAGAACCCAGGGTCAACCCTACTACAACCTTATTCTAATTACCACTTCCACCAGTAGCTGTACTAGGGGGAACAGTTGCCTTAGGGACAGTTGTGGTGGTGGTTTGGTCTTTGGACTTGTTACAGTCAGAAGTCCAGTGCCCTTTTTGTTTACAGAATTTGCACCAGGGCTTCTTTTGGCCTTTCCCTTTGCTAGACTGTGAATCCCCACCAGATGCAGATTTTTGGGGCCCTTGTGAAGACTTCTGGTCTTTTGACTTATCCCCACCTTTCTCAGAGCCTTCTTTAGGATCCTGCTTCTTAGTGTCACCCCCTTGGTTCTGGATTGTCTGCCTCTCCCTGGTTCTGACCCATTTGTCTGCCTTCTGTCCCAATTCTTGGGGAGAGGCCATATCAGAGTCCACCAGGTACTGATGCAACAACTGTTTTTGGCAATTATTAAGGATCTGTTCTCTCATCATAAGATTATACAATCCCTTAAAATCAGTAACTCTACTACCAACCAGCCAACCCTCCAGAGCCTTGGTTGCACAATCTACAAAGTCAGTCTAGTCCTGATTCTGTGCTTTCTGGGTGTCTCTGAACTTCAACCTGTACTGTTCAGTGGTTAAACCAAACCCATCTATTAATTCACTCTTCAGGACTTCATAGTCATCAGCATCCTCTTCTCTAACAGTGAGGAGCTTGTCCCTGCCTCTATCTGAAAAGGAGAGCCACATGATTGCTGCCCACTGTTTCTGGGGGACCTGTTGTACTCTACAGGCCCTCTCCACAGCAGTTATCCATTTGTGGATATCATTCCCACTCTGGTAGGGAGGAACAACCTTGGACAGGTTCCTATGGTCTGGAATGTATTCTCTGACTCTAGGGACACTGTTGCTGCCACCAGGGGGTTCTAACCCCTCTCTTTTGGAAGCTCTCTGGAGCTCAAAGGCTTCTTTGTCTAATGCCAACTGGTTTGTTTTGAGGGCAAATCTGGCTTCCTCATACTGCAGCAGTTTGCACATTCTTTCAGAGGAGGTCTCTCTTCTATTAAAGTATGAGTTCCTCTGCTGGACAGATTCTCTGCCAGAGTGATATGAGTGGTCAGATTCCCTTGAAGGGGACCAAGGCCTCTCTTCCACTCTGTCAGCTCTCTTAGGGAGAATTCCTCTGTCCTTTTCAGATCCCTTCAACCACAGAGTCCAGGTCATATTGATTTTCATCATCTGACCCAGACACTGTAATTGACCTACCCCCTGATTCAGACTCATTAGATCCTAGAGCTAATCTAAGGTCATCTGCTGTCAGCAGATCTATCAGGTGAAGTGTGGAGGGACTCTGTCCTATCCTCAGGTGCCATGCAGCACACATGGCTTTCAAGTCAAAGAAAGTCATGTCCTTATACTGAGGCTGGTGGACCCACTGGCTCCAACCCTTAAGGACATTCTAGTGTTGTGCAGTGTTGTACTACCTACACTAGTTTGTGGCCTACTGATCCTATCTTGAGCTGTAGAAAGGGTGTGCTATCCCTTGACACACAGCTCTAAATTCAGTAGAATTTATTGATACTAAGCTTGACTTTATATGTACCTTGAGTACCTTTAGTGGTTTTCAGTTAGTAATTCAAATAGAGATTTTCTGGTAAAACAATGGCAAGCTGTAATCCCACACGCTGCCCACCAATGAGAGAAGTTGGCCTGGTATATGCTGGTCACTAGTTAAAGTGGACACCTTGCACCAGTACAATTTGACTCTTATGGTAGTAGGTTTAAGACAACCTTTTAAAGAAAGCTATCCTAGTGGTAGCTGTGGAGAGCAGCCTTCAGGCTAAGTCTTTAGAGGAATGTAAAGCAGCTTGTTTTACCTTATAATCTCTTGAATTACTAAATGAAAGGACACCACACAGGTATATATATAAAATATATATGTATTTATTACTTGGCTGTATGAGGACAATTTATTATTATTTTTTAAACAATTTAAAAAAAAAATAAAAAAAAATGTATTTATTACTAGACACACTCTACTAATCTCTTTATGAGATTAGAAGTCAAGGACATATGCACAAATCAACATTTCACAACAAGTTAGGCACAAATGTGGCTGGGACCCTAGGGGCGTACCAGACCATATACTAAAAAAGAGACTTAGAGATAACGACTTGAGAAGGGACAAGGCCTAGGGCCTTCAGAAGTGCTGGGGCCTCACTAATCCACCCAAGGTAGGTAAGTAAAGGACCCACGGGAGACGCATGCAGTGTGAGAACACAGCCGCGGATTCCAATAGACTTCAATGGAGCAAGTCGCGGTTGGAATTTTAAAGTTTTAGGATACTTCTGGAGAGTCTACAAGCAAGTCACTTACAGGGTAAGTAGTTCTAGAGCCAACACCCACAGGAGCACCGTAGTGCTGGAGTTACCTCACCTAGGGAAGCCGGAAGCATTGCTGTCTTTTAGTGTCGGGTCGCGGCGTCGTTTTCAATGGGAGCCAAAGAAGACTTGCTGCTTGTGAAGACAGTTGAAGAGTCCGGTGGAATCCAAGGCTGGATTCAGAAGAAAGAAGACCTGAAAGCAGAAGGGACAGTGTTCAAAGTCACTTGACAGTGACCCGGGGCAAGGTAGCTGGATGCCCACAGTCTTCGGGTGATTTCAGGTGATCACGGGTGTCTTGACTCTTCAGTCACGAGGTCCAGGAGGCGTCGACAATGAACAGGAGCTGGATTCGACGTGTACCACAAAGTTTGCAGCTTACTGAGGTGTTGGCAACGGCAACCGGATTGGATCCAACAAGCCTTGGCAACAGCAAGTCTCATGGAAAGTGAAGAAAGTCAGCGGTGCATACCAGCAAGGTCTGAGGGACTCACCCAGCAATGGTAAGTCAGGGCAGGCCTGGAGCAACCAGGGGAGCCCTTTGGTTCTGTAGAAAAGTCTTCTGGGGACCCACAAGCCAACCGGCAAGGGATCGCAAAGACGCCTCAGGAGGATTCACTCACCAGGAGCCCACAGTCACCCGGGACGAGGTAGGCCTCTGATCTTCGGAGGAAAGCTTGCTGGAGGCTTGGACCACACGTGGTCCAAAGCACAAGTTCGTAGAACGTCGTGAAGGGGTTGCACTTGACAATAGTATACGGTACACAGGTATTGCTGTTCCTCATCACTCGTGGGGTCCACATGCCTCAGCTTCGCTGGAAACTCACAATGGCCTTGGAGAAGTCAGAAAATCTACTTCCAGGGCTGCAGGGACTTTGGACTCTGGCAGGAGTGGGAAAGTTTGCGACTGTTGATGCAAAGTTTTGGTGCCTGCCAAGCAGGGGAGTCACTCCTTGACTCAAAGGTAGTGGAACGTCGAAGGTCCAGGATTCTTCTTCAGAGCGTCGTCCGGGGATATCTAGTTTGCAATGGCAAGGGTTCCCTAACTTATACTACAAGGAAGGGAGGGACTAGCTCTATGACCACTCCTATGGGAGGGTCAGGGGAGTGGGTGGTTACACCCACTTCCCTTTGTCCAGTTTCGCGCCAGAGCAGGGTCTGGTAGCCCCTGAACTGGTTTGAGCTGGCATATGCACAGAGGAGCCTACTGCTCCCCCAGTGCAGGACTTCAAAGCACTCTAGGAGTGCACCCACCCAGCCCCAATACACTAAATCCTGTCTGGAAGGTGGTTACACCTCCCTGAGACAGGATGCCTATTGTTGGGCCTCCTCCACTGTGAGTTTCGGTCAGCAGCAGGAGGGCAGCCCAGTGTCTGTGCTGGTGGCATCCATTTTGTGATGCCAGGGCTCTTCCGGATTCTACCGTGTTTCCACAGTGGGTACATGTCTATCCCACTAGAAGGGTGGGATCATACTCCCACACCAGTTACTGGTGTGGGGGTATGATTCCAAAATGTTTGACACCAAACACGACATGTTTTGATGCAGCCATCCCAAAGTTAGCGTTTACCGCTAGGTTATAATGCACTTAAGAGTATATGGTTTAACCACATCCACAAACAGCTACAGAGAATAGACTCTGAGAGCTGCAGAGGGGCCCTGCTCAGGCAGAGGCACCCCCTCACATGGAAATCAAGCACCCTGTCCTCAGGATTGTTAGGGCCTGCCTTAGGGGTGACTGATAGGTTTCTATGTGTGTGTAAGGTGAGATATAGGGAACCTATATCTCAGTGAGGAGTGATAACACTACCTCACCCAGGCTGCAGTAGCAGGCCTGTGGTGTCAGATTTAGTCTGCTTCCCAGGGGTGGCATAATACATGCTTCAGCCCCTTGTAGGCCTGTGCCTATGCCCTTGGTACCCAAGGTACCATATACTAGGGGCTCATAAGGTACCACAGTATCCAATCACTAGTGCATCTAATATGCACTTTAAGTTGTTTAGAGAGAACAGAGAGGCTGGGGCCCTGATTAGCAGGGACCCAGCCAGAATATAGCCAGAAACCAGTATAAACATCAGGAAAAAAGTGGGGGCAACATAAGTGCAGATCCTACTCTACTACAGTTGTTGTCCTGCTTGTTATCGAAAAGAAAGTTAAAGTCCCCTAGGATGGTATACTGAGCGATGGTAACAAAAGGTTCCAAGGTATTGCACCAAGTCTCTCTAAAATTAGATCGCTTACTGGGCGGGCGATATATCAAAAGGCCTGCAAAAATGTAATTCTCAGCTACCTTAATTCGAAAAGAGGCTGCCCCTAATGAAATGCCTGGGCCTTGCTCCACAGGGCTAAGGGTACAGCTCAGGCTTTCATGTGCCACTAGAGCCAAGCCACCACCACTATGTCCTAAACGGTCACATCTAAGAATAGTGTAACCAGGAGGGACAGCGTCTACTAGGTTGGGGCCAGAGTCGTCCCTAGCCGACGTCTCGGTGATGAAAAGGCAGTCCAGGTTAAATGTTTGAATGGTCAAGGCAATTTCAAATTTATGCTTAAGCATGGAACGTGCATTAATTAATGCCCTCCGAATACAGCTAGCCTTGGGCCCTTTTTTCGTCCCTGCCCCAGTTAAACTCTCATTGCCTGGCCTCCAGGCACTACTAAGAAAGCATTAGCATGAATAATACATAGAACCCAAGGTGATGCCAATTTAAATACACTTTAACATTAGTAAAATACATCAATCAATTACTATCTTATACATATAAGGCTTTAATGAAAAATAAATCATCATACATCCAAAAGTAGAACAAGAAATTCAAAGATTAAAAGATAACAAACATTTAACAATTTCTGTTACACAATTAAATTAAATACATACAATACACACATTAAAATTATATTCCACAATATAGGATCAATTCAAACACATTTTGAATCTATTATTTCAAATAATATTATTATAAAAGCTGAGAATATTTGCATGACAGTAATAAACACTACAAAATATTCCCCTAATGATGCATTTAAAATCAATCAATACTATCATATAATACATGACGAATGGCATCATCAAGATACTCAGCATGGTATTGCTATTTACTGTATTCATACTACCAACTTATGAATATTATGAAGGGATTGACATATTACATTAGAGATTAATGAAAAAATATTCTTAATCATTACTTTATACAACCCATCACAAATTCCAATACAAACACTGATAACAAAGATTATTATCTTTTACCCCAATTATCTCTATATTATCTTTGGAGATGTTAATTTTGATAAAAGTAAAAACTATAGATAAACAGATATAATGCAAGAATATATCCAAGACCCATTTCAATTCTCACAATTTATTAATAATTACATAACTGATTACAAATCCATCTTAGATTACATATATTCTAATAACGGCATATTAGAATCACACTACAGTGACCAAGAAGCATTATGGAGAGCCCTTCAACAATAAAATATGTTATGCTATATACATTTCTCAAACTAACATTTTGCTTTTCTCTTTTCAGATGCTTTCCGTTCAAGAAATTATCAACAAACAATTGCGGATCTTAACAAACCTCATCAAATACCAATCAAAGCAAATGTCATTAAATGCTTGGACAAAACATACTACAAAAATGGAAGACAAGAAAACAAAGTACTCTATCATTTGGCTTTAGCTGGCAACACAGCAACAATAAAGAGCAACTTGCTATAATAAAGACTAGTATAACCATAACCAAACCAAAGAAAATTCTGAAATATTAATTCTGAATGATTTGGTCACAAGCAATGTAATTATCATTACAAAACAATCTAAAGTAATGAGAATACCACCAACATTGCTGCCAAACACAATTATACAGGAGCTGAATATCTACTGCATCCACCAGCTCAAACGACTTTGTCAGTTAAAAAGATAAAACAAGCCAATGTCAAAACTATAATAACCGCATCAGGAACTATTATTCAGGTAAGAAAATTCACCATTCAAACTAAAGAGTCATTACGAATTTCAAAAAGAGAAAAATGTTAACACAAAAGTCTAGAATTCCTATAGCCTAATGGCTAGGACATTTGGACCTAAAAAAATACATTTTCAGGTCTATTCTGTCCATTAAACAAGTAAGCATAGTCACCTGCAACAAATTCGCTTTTGCTGCCAATGTATAGTACATCATAGATCTGTGAAAGAATAGCCTCTGCAACTAAACTAAAATTTATATCCATATATATACACTGGATGAGTAATCTAACAACATAATACAATAAGTCTGCTTTGCATTACTAACAGAGGTTCCAGTAGAAAGATGTGTTAACATGATTAGAAAATTTAACAATTTAAAGCTAATTATAAGGCTCCCAGAATGTGCCTATATCAAATTGTTTTAAACAAAGCTAAAATGTCATATAAGCGATAATAATGAATTGTAAAACAAATTTAAACATAATTATAGGAAACATGAGCAAAGACTATAAATGTGCCTTACATAAGTAGGTTTGGGTTTGATATAGCTCTCGTAAAATATTTCAGGGACCTACTTTGTCCTTATCAATCTAAAAAATGCTAATTTCAAAGTGAAAAATGTTTCTATTTGCAAAGCTAAATGTCGTTACTACGAGCATAACTAAGATGTTAATTTTTTGGGTCTTTTAGGGAGAATCTACAAAAACAGTATTTATTAATGGAGAAGAAACTATTTTAAAATCCATTACAATAAAGGACTCAACAGACTTCATTAAAATAACACTATGGAGAGAAGCAACTGAATTTGAATTTCAGTTGGGAAACGATATAAAACTTATGTATGTCACTGTTCATGAGTTCAGTGGTGAAAAAAATATTAAACACAGCAAGACAACACAAACTACAAGTAAGAATAAACTTTAAATACTGCATTTAGGTAAAAAAAAAATAAAAAACATGATTAACAAAAAATCGCTGTTTTTTTACGTTTAAATTTGACAGATTACAGAACCACCACTGGAAGCATTAAAAATACATATCTAGAGAATCAAAAATCAAAAGGAACATAAAATAACATTACCAACACAATCGACCAATACCTACAACTTCCACTCAATGTACATTACAGAAATTACGTATTTATGGACTGGTTTGTCATGGATCCACAGGTTAGAAATGTACTAGAAACATTACTTGAACATCTAACAATTACATCTTAAGTAATTTTCTACAATGTATATATCACAAACATAATAAAATAATGTAGCACTATGTAAATAAAAAAGAAATACTTACTTAATCAATAAATACAAATGCATTCTACACAAATACCATATACATTTGTGAATATATATTTTAACTTCATTAAAAATAATTGTAACTATTGCTTTAAGAAACAGTACACCACATGTTTGGTTCACTTAAAAGGTGTCTTTATATTGCTGACAGTCACTTACAATAGAGTGTCATGTTTCAAAATGGAAAATAAACAGGGTTAAACAATTGTGATTATATCAGTATTAAAAATAACATGTTGATTAATCATTTTAATGTGCTGAACCTTAACAAAAATAAAACGCTTACTTTATCTGTTATTATGATAACCCATTGATAAACCCAGTCGCCTTGCCTTATATAGTTAAGTAGTGACATCTCACAAACACTATATCATTGTTGCAATGTTTACTTAACCAATCCTGTACACCTGCTACATTCAAAATAATACCCTCAGATATTATACCTTTCAGGATGGTATAATAAAAGGAAACATTTTTTAAGGATCAGAACCCATTAAAAGTAATCTATAAACATATCATCAACAATATGGCTATCTACCTCATGTGTATGTTTATATATTAAGATTTATAATTTAATAGTGTGTGTTTAAGAAATATACTTTACGGTTTTCAAATAAAAAAATGAACAACAACAATTGGACTCTTATTATCACAGGCCTACAAATTTACATTAATCACCATCATAATCATAAATCACCTCCACTAGGTACACCTTACAATTCTCAGGTTAAATCCCAAATAAAAAGTCACGTACTAGAGAGGGGTGTTTGGTTGCCAATTAATGCAAATGTACTAACTACTACAGTGTAACTCACACCCTGCACACAAAAAAACAAAAGTTCTTACTTTTATTACAAAAATTATAATTGCCTTCATGATTATTTGTAAAACATTCTGTACAGCAGCATGGTCTGCAACAAAACCTTGCTAAAAAAACATTACCAGAGCCAATAACTGTCACATTAGCTAAACTTATTGGCTTTGTCAATGTATGTTTTATACAATTATTGAGCCTCTGTTTGGACTTGGCTCTTCTGCACACCCTTTACCTGTACATTTTACAGTTTACTCATGAACTGTTTTCTGATTATCTTGTGTTGAACCTCATGAATACAGACAAAAACACAGACACGCACACTTCCTATTGCAAATAACCTTCACACTTTGCTTATCTACTGGCGCTTTGTGGGGCAACCCTACATAATCCACCACACCTAGGGAGTTTGTGTGAACCTTGCACAGAATTAAGTGCATGTCTGTATAATCAATAATTGTGTTACTTCTGGGGAGTTCAATCAGCAGATGAACAAGTAATGATTTGTGCAAGTATCTAGTGAACTAAGCCAAGGAAGCTTGCCAAAGGTTGTGATCATTGAATCTTCAACCCAGTGTCAATAAATCTCTGGGGAAACCACAAGAAATGTGAGTCAGGGTCAGAGCAATCTCACCAGGGAAGTAGAAACCAAGAGTACAACTAAAATGAGTGTTTCAAAACTCTCAAAATGCTGGCAAGGCGATGGGAGTTCTAGAACACAACATAGGGATGAAAGAGGGTGTTACCCAGAAGGCTTGTCGTTTTTTAATGCATCAAGACTTTAAGGCATGTGCTGAGGTTTTTAAAGCCTCTGCCACAAAAATGTGGAGGAGTGTTGTCTTGGAAACTTGCCTGTTAATAAGGTGACATTGGAGAGAGCTGACGTGAGTTTTTCATATCAAGTATTGTTCTCATGGAATGGTGGTGGGAAGGGTGTTCTCCCTACTTGTCTCAGTGGGTGGTCCAGGGTGCCTGAGAATCCGAGGTAGGTGCCTGTTAATGATGCATGTGGTTTTTGTTACCACGTTGACAGACATTAGCTGGCGAGTCCATGGTCACTCTAAAGCTGATTTTCTCTCAGTCGTCTAGAATAATCACCTTTCACTATGCTAAGGCACCCATTCTGATTGAGCCACATTCTCCATGAGGTAATCTTTTACTTTACTTTACAGTTTTTCTCCAAGGGTGAAAAGGAGGTATTCGTTTGCAAAATGTGCATGTGTTACAATTTGAGGTGTTTGAAATTCACACACTTCTTGGAATGCAGTGATCATGATCAAACACTGTTTGCACCTATGAGAGCCTATGTAGAACCACCCACTGGCCTTTCTAACCCTGTAGTAGAGGCAGTGCAGGCTGCTAGGAGGAGGGTAGCTGTCTACCTAGGTCAGTCAGTGGAAAGCATTGTTGGCAATGAACTGCTGAATTCTGAGTTTGAGCCTGTAAGTATTAAAGACTAGGTTGCCTTTCAGAAAAACCCTGAGGGAGCAGACCCTAAAAGAGTACAGGAACCAAAGAGGAAATGTGAGAGGAGAAGTTTTCTTGCTTTACAAAAGTTGACCCTTAGCCTAACAATATTGCGGATGCTTCTGTTTGAAAGAGTGCAATGAGACCCAAGGCCATCCAGGGATTACTGGTATCAATTGTGACAATTGAGATTGTTTACCACTGGGTCCTGGGTTACCCCTACTATTGTCACTCCAAATTCAAAACCAAGCACACCTATTGAGCCCTAGACTGATGTTCTACAAAATGCTTTTCACAGACTTATGCCTGCTTCTGCCCTGTCTGTGAAGTCCCCAACCATGTAAGTACACGTTTTATAGTAAATGTGGGAGGAAAAGAAGGAAATGCTGGAAAATGGGGAATACTTACAATTAAATTGGTGAGGGATTAGGGTGGAGTAAGGAGTGCTTTAGAGAGGGATAGGGAGGGGTTTAGGAAGGGACATGAATCAATTCAATTAAGAGTAAGTTTATTTCTGTTCCCAAACTGCCCTTCTAAAGATATTACAGATAACAAGGAACCCAAAACAGTAGTAAATTATTCCAGCTCAGAGCTGAAGTAAATCCAGCACCACACATGGCAAACCACTGCCCCTGCAATACCCTCCATTGAAAATATTGGAAGTAGGGATTTCAAATAAAACCCCATCGCAAATACTGTGAAATAATGTTATATTAAATTATTTAAATACATATAATTGAATATAAAACATATCAAAATATTTATTATTTAATTGTAAAATATTTTAACAGCCTTTTTTAATGTTAAAGTTTACACTCTGATAAAATGTAATTCAGTTACTTTTAATTTGTTTTATAAAGCACTTTTAAATGTTTTTAATGCATAACAAAAAACATTCTTTATTTTAAATACAAAGTTATTTTTTAATTTAGACGTCAGAAATAATTGTATTTTTTCCAAATGTAATCAATTAAATATGTAACTAAAATTAAGTTAATTGTCCTTTAACCCTCCCCCCTCTGTTTTACCTTAAAATATAAAATCAATTTACAATAATAATTACCACAAAACTATTTGTAATAATTGTTTTGAATTTATTAAACTCAACTAAGGAGAGAAGTAGAATGAATCAGATGAGAAGTCACCTGGCTGTTTACCCCCACAGTCTCCACCTCAGTATCTGGCAGGTCATTGCTAAGGATGTCATCCTTCACTTTGCAGTTATCTATCCTACCCTGTATTGTGGGGTCAACCACTGACCCATGCCCTGAATCTAGGGCACTCACTACCCTAACTTCTGTGTCCTCAGGGGCTACCACTACACTACTTTCACTCCTACCTCAGGAGCCATCCTTTCTCTAGGGTTCCCACTTTCAAGAGATTCCACAAGACAGTTACTGTCTACAGCAGCTATTATTTGGAGATCTGGGGACAAGGCATATTTACCCACACTCACCGTCTGGTTGGATTTCTCAGAGCTTTCCCATAGACTTCTCTGGATCTACAAGCACTCCCAGGCCCCACTGAGCCAACCATCTCCATGGTCATGACCTCAGTCACGGGCAGAAGAGTCTATGCAAAAACACTACTCGGTGTAATCTTTTAGTTCAATCTCATACCGACCTTTACAAGTCTCAGTATTTTCTAGGTCTCCCAGCCATCATCCTCCCAGCTATTAAGGTCCACTCCATCTTCCCAGTCTTGGCGTGGGTACCTAAGCCTATTTTGTAAAGGCTTCCTGACATTGGTGTGCATGTAATGTTGAGGTTAAAACGAAACAATAGACTCTGGCCACCCTAATGGAAATATTTCCTGTCACCACCTCTTTCTTTGCATCAAACACAATCAGTTACATACCTCTAACCCTTTGAACCCTGCAACTAAGTCCATACCTATGGAGTAAGGTTCAGGAAGGTCACAACTTACCAGCTCCAATAATCACAACCAATGTGTCTGAACAACCTCTGCATCAGAGCCTACAGCTTGCATATTTTCTGGTTTATAAGCAGGCTGCATGAGACAAAATTAGACTTATTAAATGCTATTGGTGCCCCCTGACTTTGGATTCTCGTTATTTAACACCACTGACACTAATTTGGAGATATTTTTGGATGCTCCAGTGACCCTTTGATGCTACTGGGGGCCCTGAAAAAGTCCTCACACACGGGCTACCAGTACTTTCTGTGGGAAGTGGACCCTACTAGATGGGCTCTTGCATGACATTTGAGTGTGCCACTCTTGGGAGCCTTGCTGTGTGCTAGCCGTAGATGTCATGTGATATCAGCCAAATTAATTTAGGTGAGGGTAGAAGGAGGGTATCCATAGTGTGAAGCTTGCAGCCTGCTGGCCTGAGATCACATGGAGGTCTGTGACACTTCATGAGTGTCCCATGGCTGTCAGGAGGTTTCTCCAAATTGAATGTGTCTTGAGGTGTAGCAGGATAGCTGAGTGAGTTAAGGATTGCCGCTACCATCGTCTATGAATGGCTGATCATGAGTTTGCATTCTGTCAAGGCAACCTCATTTGTCTGGAATAAAAAAGGTACATTCAGTTGCAAACTTCCATTTATAACCAAATGTTTATGGCCAACTATACTTTGTAAATAGGGCTGTTTAATTCTGGGTAGGAACAAAATTGTCAGGTTCAAAATAGTTTCTCTATCTTCCTTCAACCGCATCTCCTGTACCATAGGAGAAGTCAGGCAGCTGACACTGATGGATACAAAATAGTTATTGCTGATCATAGTTTAGAAATAAACGTGCAGGACCAATTACCAATGTTTCAATTTTGAATTGGAGAAGTAAAATAAGTTCCCCCTGCATGGAAAGGTCTCATAATCAGACAGCCAGGTCTAGGGCTCCTAAAGATCTAGGGATCTGATTTCTATGATGATGTCAGCAATGACTCACAAACTGACGTGGAGTTCTGTACTGGGAGCTCAAATCACAAAATGGATTATTAGTGCCTCTTTCTGTTTTAGAGATCTTATAGCAAACTACTGTGCCTCATTTTCCAGCTCAAGATGAATCGTGTAAGTTCAGAATTTCCTCAATGAGAGAAAATGTAAGTAAAGATGTAATGCTCCAGACTAGATCATTCATAGCTAACAATCTGTCATTGGAAGTGAATCCAGTAAGCCTTCTGCATTCTGTTGTCTGTATATAACTATGATCTTATTAGGAGTGGTGTCTTAATTACTATGGGCTGGTAACAGTGGTTACTGGCCTTTCGGAATAGAAATATCACTTATTTGTTTATTTTTACATTGAGATTTCAGCTCCTGAATGCAGTAAACCCTCCATGTGAGCATCCAAGGAGAAATGAGGAATTACGGTGAGAATCGGACGCGGTATTATCTGATAATTCCTCATTTCTAAGGGGATTCTAAGGGTCTAACATGTAATTCCTCGATAACTCTGGCCCACATAATTTATTAGCACCCCTGGTATTGGTAAGTCCAGATGGTGGAATGTTAACGGGCCACTCCTAATGAGGACCGAAGTGCTGATTTTCCTGCCTTCACTCAAATCTCATTGATAGTCAATCGCCATGAGGTAATAAGCACTATGAACCAACCTCATAGTTATGTATCTCAGAGCAATGAAGAAATTGAGCGAGAAAAAAAAGCCAAAGTGCAGTCTGTACCTACGGTACTAGAGCAGCACAGTTCACCCTCATCATTGAGTAACAAGATCCATGTGTGCTCAACTGCTGAACTGAATAAGATATGGCCTTGATGCTCTTTTCCTTACAAAACACCGTGCACTACACATACATTGCGCTTTGCTACAAAGTTAAAATATTTTTGGAACTGCATCCTTGGAACAAAATAGTGTAGAGCCTATGATCTAAGTTCAAGTAATTGCAAACCTTTGCCTAGAATGGAGCAGATTAGACTATACTGCTTCCTGGAGTTCTTAAATGTATTTTCTTAACGCAAATATAGTCTTTTGTATAAAGGAATAATGCTGATTAGACATTATTTTTATTGCAAGTGATAGATGTGCTCAGTTAGATGTTCTACCCCACCAACCTTGCAGAGTAAGCCTTGACTGGTCAACTTTGCTTACCCCTGAAATTTAAAGAGGAGGTACTTGGCAATTCAGGGACATTCAGGATACTGGGATTCTTTTGACAATGGCAATACTTGTCACAGGCTTTGCCTACGTGTCCTTGATTTCCACAGGTAGCACAACACTACTTATCTCCAACCAATGTTTTGTGGGACCCAAATAAAATTAATTAGTGCAAGGTCACATAAGTAAAAAGCAGGCTGCAGAGATGGCTGAACATTTCTAATAAGGCCACCTCAACATACTGCATACTGCAGCTAGGCCACAGCACCAGGGCTCTCTGAAGGCAATAAAAGTTTGCAAACATTTTAGTTTTTCAAAAACAAACCCCCAAAGTGGGATAATGACCTTGAGAGTTTTATCCCCAGGGTGAGGGCACTTTTACTTTTTTTCTGTTTGGGACCACAATTGTTTCCTGCTGTGCCATCAATTTAAGGGTTGCCACAGGCAAAACCAGCAGGGCACTGGTGATGGAGCGCAGGTCACCAGCTCTGGTCACACATACACCTAATATTCACCTGGGCCCAAACCACATTCATACAGTAAGCTAGTAAAACCTTGCTGGCATCAGTTTTGTGTAAATTACCTGTAACTTTGTTATTCACCTTTACCAAGTCTAACCAACTCAATAAATATAGTTTCCTTCCTTAATGAATCAGGTTGCTGAGTTAGTTTAAGGTAGAATTACTTTTACCTCTTTGCTCTGAATAACCACAGACTCCAAAAGTTTTGAAAACCTTTATCTAAATTAATTTGTGAGTCAAAATTCAATTACAGTAACCACCTTCATATCAAGAGGCAAAATACACCAAATAATTCATAAACTAAATGATCAATGATGACGGTACCTGAAAAAGGAGGAGGTGGAAGAAAAGAGAATAGGCATAAAGGACAGATTTGCTAATTATATTTACCTATGGTCTAAGATGAACTCAACTCCGTAATATGGGGCCAGATAGAATCTCCAAGGCAGGTTACAGGTAGAAGATTGGGCAGATTCGGATCTGGAAGGGTAACTTCTTCTAAAGTACAACGCCAGTGTTGCACCCCTCTCTGGCACTACTCTCCTCGGGTGTCCCTTTTCCGCAATCCCTCTAGATGAATAGATTTATCGATCAGTATCTCAAACTCTCGGACAGAGTTTTTAGCAGCAGCAGGGTCTGAGACAGCGTCTCGGACAAGATCTGGAGCAGCATACGCGTTGGGTCAGTGACGAGTCGGAATTGAGAGATCTGACAAGTCAGACGAGGTCTATAGCTATCTTACCTCAATTATACTGTACTTGATTTGTGTACCACCCCCTCACATATCAATTCTTATGTTTTCCCTTATTCTGATTGGTCAGGATGAGGAGGTGAGTTCATCACACCACTTAAAATTAAAGGTTTTCTCTATGAGCCATTATTTATGTGCCCGCCCATTAAAATTCTTTTCCCATAGCTTTATTTCCACATGTATTTCACATTACTCAGTAAATTAAACATTTTATTCAACATTGTTGCACTAGCTGGGGTCATCAGTTGAGCTTCTCAGGCTTCTTCATTCAAGGTGGCCTTGGCTGAGTGACACGGGAGCCATCATTGTTTCTGGCCAGTCTCTATTCGCATGCGTGCAGTTCATATGACGTAGGGATTCCAGTCACCCTCCGAAGCCCAAATAGGAACTAATAACAAAGTCAGAAACAGACACGTTAGAACACAGAAACAAGGGAGCGTGGCTTCGGAGCCTCAGAAGATGGCCGCTGTTCTCGGGAGCTCCGCCGAGACGTGAGGGTCCGCGACTTCTGCCGGCAATGTTTCCTCACTAAAAAACGTCGGACTTGCTTGTTCCGGCAATCGGAACTGCCGCTCGTAGGAATGCTGCCACTATTTTTTCAAAGGGTGAGCCTAGCAAGCCTAATTTAACGTTTTTTCTGTTCCCTCATCGTCGCGGCCGCCATTTTGTTTTTTTTCATCGATCCCTTGCTTCACACCTGAGGCTGCATGAAGATGCTGGTTAACAGTTGGCTACCCTTTTTTGTCATTATTTTTTTCTTTCTTTTGGGCAACGCTTATTTTATTTGGTCTTCTGGTGTTCCTTCCATCGTTGCCATTTCCTCTATGCTTGCAGTTACTGTGGAACATTATTTTTGATATTTGTCTGGACTGGTGTTTTTTCACTTTCGTTGCATTTTTTCCCAAGTTTTCACTTGGTTTATTTTCAAGGGACTCTGAGTGTCTTTTTAAATATCACCATGCCTCGCGGCAGCTCTAGTGTTGCTCGTCCCTCCACCGAGGCGAGTTTAGAGGTCTATAATCCTTTCGATATTTTACAGGAGCATACTGAAGATAGCATCAAAGACTCTGGTGGCACCAAATCTACTGCACCACTTACTCCTCGTTTAAGCGCTAAACAAAGCTCCAAGATACCTTCTGCGTCACCATCTACTTCTGGCAAACGGGTAAAAGCTAACCCACCCTCTCCCATCAATTCTTCATCCCCGATATCTATGGAGCTCCTTCTTGACGAAATTCACGCTCTCAAGCCGCATATGGAAGAAACTAACGTCAGACTTCAGAATCTGGAAGCCAACTGGTCTCTCACTGAAAAGAGAGTTGGAGACCTAGAAGTACGGGTTGACTCTGTTCAAAATCTCACGGCTCAAGTTCCCCTTCTTTCTAAGGAGGTTGTTCAACTTAGGCAACAGATTGAAAATTTGGAAAATCGAAATAGGCGCAATAATCTGCGCATTTACGGATTAGTTGAAGGCCTTGAAGGTGCTAACCCGATTTCTATTTTCAAATCTTTTTTACCAACTCTTTTGGGTCTTCCTGAAACACCTTCATTAAATATTCAAAGAGCACATCGCTTATGTACATTATCCCGTTCTTCTCCCTCATCATCTACTAAGCCGAGAGGAGTCATTTTGTACTTTTTGGAGTATACGGATCTACTCAGAGTTCTTCAGGCTGCCAAGCAGCGAGGGAAAATTGCTTGGAATGGTTCTACTCTTTTCTTTGCCCAGGATTATGCTAAAGTGACTGCTGACCATCGGAAAAAGTTCTTGGAGATGAGACCTGCACTACGCAGCATAAACGCACGCTACGGTTTATTCCATCCCTGTCTCTTTAAAGTGACTCATAATAATAAAACTACCAGTTATGAGGATCCAATGTTACTCCAGCAATTTCTGAACAGCTGCAGAACAGAGTCAATGGAAGTGCCTCAGTCATGATGGTTTTATGTATTGTAGTAGTATCTGTCTGTTTCACTTTTAGTGATGTTTAGTTTCTCCCCTAATGTCTTTTGTACCATTTTGTCGGATTAACTTGTTCCTTCTTCTTTCCTCCATCAGGTAGCGATTTTTCGTGGTCCTTCGTCGTTCCTTGTTCTCCTCAACTTGCCTAGCGGATGTCCCTTCCTTACCGTCGTCCTGGAGTCTCCCGTTTCAGTGTCCCGTCTTCCTTATGTGGCTTCACCAACCCCGTTCTTCATTCCTTTTTGTGGTATGTCTACTTGTTATCTTATTTCCTCATCACTTGTGTCTGTCGTTTTGTACTCTTATTTTTTGCACTACATGTTTCTTCTCTCCCTTCCCGCTTATTATTTATTCTTTTTGCTCTTTTCTTTGGCCCTTTTTCTATCCCTGTTGTTTCTCTTCTTCCCTATTTCTAACTCTCAACTTATTCGTTTCATGCCTCTCTGCTTACAATCTCTTTTCTCCAAGAATTTCTCTTATTTCCTATTTCTCTTCCTTACTCTATTATTACTCCTCTAAGAGCAATGTCATTTTCTCTCAAGTTTTTATAAGAGGCTTTGTATTTTATTGCCTTTGTACATATTTGATTCTCACACAACTTTTTGATATAAGTTATATATTTTCTTAGATGTCGATAACTATACTTACTTGGAATGTTAAAGGTTTGGGTTCCCCCATTAAGCGGCAACGTGTTTTATCCCATTTAGCAAGTTTACAGGGGGATATTGTGTTATTACAGGAAATTCATATAAAAGAAGCCGAAATCACCAAATTACGTCGTAATTGGGTGGGTCACGTTTTTGCATCTCCTGGTTCAGGGAAACGTAATGGTGTTGCTATTCTCTGTCATAAGCGGTTAAATATCAAAGTTATAAGCCAAGCCAATGACTCTGATGGTAGGTGGGTGACTGTATCTTTGTTGATTGACAATATCCCTATAACTATTTTTAATGTATATGCTCCTACCATACAGGATAAATTATTTTGGCCCCAGATGCTCACATCTTTGATGCAATCTTCTGATGACTATCTCATTTGGGGGGGGGATTGTAACACAATTGTGGATCCTATTATAGATCGAAGGTCCAACTGTCACTTCTCGCCCTCTTCCATGCACACTCAATTTACTTCCACTATCTCCCAACGTTCTCTTGTTGACTCCTGGAGACTCTGCCATCCTACACTTAGGGAATACACATACTACTCACCGGCTCATCCTTCCCAATCCCGGATTGATTACATTTTTATTTCTAAGGCCTTGACTCAACATATTCGCCACTCTGAAATAGGTTCTATTCTAATTTCTGATCATGCCCCAGTTTCTTTACGCCTAGATTTACTCCCCCCCATAAAAGGTACTAGAAGGTGGAGGTTTAATAACTCTCTCCTATTAGATCCCAAATTTACCCCAGCCTTCCCTGAATTTTCATCCCTATTTTTTACAGAAAATGAATCTCCTACGATATCCCCTCAGGTGTTATGGGACACTTTTAAAGCTGCTTCTAGAGCCTTCATTATTTCATTTGTCTCTCGTAAAAAGCGTGCCGCCTCTCACTCCTTACAATCGATTAACTTGCAAATTAAGCAATTGGAACATTCTTATTACTTAACTAAGCCTCATTCTGATTTGGATAAGCTTCTCAAAGCCAAATTCTCCTTTAATAAGCTCTCCACGGAATCTGCAAATTTATTTTTACTCAAATCCAGTGCCAAGTATTATTCTGCACAAAATAAGGCAGGTAATCTTCTTGCCAAATATCTTAAAGTTAAAAGAGAACGTACTAGAATCGAATCTATTGTTTCTTCATCTAATATCACTCTTCATAAGGATGAAGATATTCTACTGGAATTCACTAACTTTTATCAAAATCTTTATACTCCGGAATCTCCTCCTCTGTCAATTGACATTGATCACTATTTAGCCTCTATCCCTTCCCCTTCCTTTCCAGATATTGATTTTGCCCCTTTAGAAGCAGCTGTTGGTCCTAAAGACATTTTGGAATCTATTCAAGTGCTTAAAAAAGGCAAGGCTCCTGGACCAGATGGGTTCACGATAGAATTTTATTTACATTTCTCCAATTTGCTTGTTCCTAAACTCCATCAGCTATTTTCATTCTTTATATCGTCCAAACAATCTGGGGGCTCTTTTCAGGAAGCCTTAATTTGCCTCCTTCCTAAAGAAAATAAGGACCATACTTTATGTAAAAACTATAGGCCTATTTCTCTAATCAATCTGGATTACAAAATATTTGCAAAAATTCTAGCGCTTCGTCTCGACAAGATTTTACATAAATTAATTGGTAGGGAACAATGCGGTTTCATTAAGGGTCGTCACCTTTCTGACAACACTCGACTCTTTTTTAATGTACTAAGTAAATCTCACTCCTACCAATCTTCTTTAGCTGCTATTGCATTAGACGCCGAGAAAGCATTTGATAGGGTTAACTGGCAATTTATGTTTGCAGTCCTTGTTTGGTTTGGTTTTGGCCCGAAATTCCTTGCCTACATCTCTTTACTGTACTCCTTTCCGAGGTCCTTTATATTAGCTAACGGTCTTGTCTCCTCTTCGTTTCCCCTCTTTAGAGGTGTACGACAGGGGTGTCCCCTCTCTCCTCTTCTTTTTATTTTACCATTAGAACCCTTCTTGACAAAAATCAGAGAGAATAAAGATATCACCGGTTTTCCCTATGGGGATAAACATTTGAAACTTTCTGCCTATGCGGACGATATACTTTTATTTATTTCCAACCCCCAGTCCTCTATTCCATCATTTGTATCTGAGGTCTCTGAATTTGCGAAAGTATCAGGTTATAAACTTAATGTTGATAAGTGTGAAATCCTCCCTCTAAATAAATTTTGTCTCCATGTAGATTTTTTGGCCTCCTCTTTTCATTGGAGCCCTTCTAAGATCAAATATTTAGGATTGTGGTTTCAATCCTCAGTTAAGGACACTGTAACACTAAACCTTAAAAATCTATTAACAACTCTAAAAGACTCTCCAACTCGGTGGCATCCCTTGTTTTTATCCTGGTGGGGCAGACTGGACTCTATTAAAATGATGTTAGTTCCAATAATCTTGTTCTATCTTTCTAATCTTCCAATTAATATCCCTAAATCTTGCTATAAAAATATTTACTCCATCTTATCGAAATTCTTATGGCACCAGAAGAAAGCTAGGATGTCTTTTGCAAAACTTAAATGTCCTAAGCAGTTGGGTGGAGTTAATTTTCCGGACTTTGCTTCTTATCATATCTCATTTTTTCTTAAACATTCTGTTTCCCTATTATCTGCCCAGGTGTCTGATATCGCTTCTCAGCCTTTGTGGGTAGACGTTGAATCTTCTTTCTTTCACCCCTTCAATTTTGAAGAATTTGTATGACTGTCTCATATTCCCAAGAGATTCTCTCTTCCTATTCTTAAAAACTCTCGGAAAATGTTTTCTCCTCTTTTCCTGGATGGTTTAGATGATCGCTCTCGTTTCTTGCAATCTTCCTTGTGGTATAACCCCCTTATTAAAATAAGAAATAGGATGCTTTTTTGGGAAGACTGGAGGGACCTTGGTCTTAGTTGGACTCACCAACTTTTTCATGAAGGTACTTGTGTTTCCTTTTCTATTCTTCAATCCCGTTTTTCTTTACCAATTTCCTTTGAATTTAAATATAACCTCCTGAGTGCAGCTGCACAAAATAGTTATGATTCCCTTTCTGATTCCATCACCCATACCAACTCTTCTCCTCTTCCTCTCCCTTATTTGCTTGCTTCTTCTTCTGCTTCTCAAGTTTACAAGAAGTTACGGGATACTTCTAACACTCGAGATAAATCTAAAGTAGAAAAAGACTGGGAATCAGATTTAGAGGACTCTTTTTCTGTTTCCACATAGCAAAAAATTTGGATTAAGATAAGGAAGTCATCTAGAGCAGCTAATACAACTCAAACATTATTTTTTATATACAATAGACTTCTGATTACTCCTGCTAAACTAAATATGATTGACCCCTCTATTCCTTCCACTTGCTGGTCTTGTTCAGCTTCAATGGCAGATCTTAAACATATGTTATTTACATGCCCTGTGATTTATAAATTTTGGAATGATGTGTGGCAACAGATCAACAACATTTTTTCTACACATTTTCCCCTTAATTTTTCACATATTTTCTTAGGCAGTATCTCAGACGTATGGTCCTCTTCCACTACTAGTACTTCCATTATTGATCTACTTATAGCTGTAGCATTTCAACAAATCACTAAATCTTGGAAGGATGCCTCAAAAGTCTCTTTTCAAGCTTGGTGGTATGGGGTCTGTTATCACCATAGGTTAGACAGGGCCTATGTTTACCCCATTACGCTTGCTATTAAACGTGACTTATTATGGGTGCCAATCACAATTTTTTTAAATGTAGCTGCACGATCTCTACCCTTCCATACTCCTTCTGCGGAAGAAGTTCCCAAGCCTCCGTGAAATATTCCTGATGGTTTCAAGTATATATACATATAGAGTGTTTTATATTTATTTGTGCATTGTTATTGGAGAAGTTCTTGTACATTTAGTATATCTGTATACTCTTTTTGCATATTTCTATATACCAATGATTACGTTCTTAACATATGTGTTTTGCTCTGTTAATTGATCATCCTTACTCCCTTCCCTTTCTTTTTCCTTCCTTTCTTTATTTATTTCTTCCCCTCGCTTATGACAATGATAGCATTTTAGTTTGAATCTACACATGTTGTTCTATTACAATTTTGTTGTACTTAAATCTCAATAAACTTTCTTTTAAAAACTAAGAACACAGAAACAAATAATTTCACTGTATACCACTTATCTTTACTCTATCCCCATTTACTTATTTAAATCTTTTTGCATTAGTGTTTAATAAAACTTACGAGTTTTAGTTTAGCAGTAGCAGGTGCATTAGCATGTGAGTTCGAAGCGGCCATTTTTAGTGCCATTACGCAGCTTCAAATGATTCTCACCAAAGCGACAGTCATACTACGTAGATGCAGTAGACGCATGCGCAATAGAAATCCCGCATTTTGTCGGCCATTTTAGAACATTCATGTTACGGGTTAGTAACGCACATAGAGAAGCTTCCCCTAGATAAAAATGTTCGTGGTGTATTGCGGTTTTGGTATTCACAAAACAAATTGGTTACATTATTACACGTTATTTGAGAGGATTGAATCCAAGCAAGTTTCTTTCACGAATCCTTGCTCCAACACTGGTATCAGAAGCATGATGGTCTGCGTAACTCAAAATAGAGTTGGGCTGTCAGTTTGCCTGACAGGATACACTGTCACGTTTGTGGCATGGTCCCCTGTCAGCCAAACTCTATTGGCCTTATTTTGATGGTGGTTGGTCGCAAAGTGCTCCTTTACATAGTGGCTTGTTGTGCAGCCCCGGAAAAGGGCCGCAGCATATGCAGCAGGGAAAAGGAGCACTGCTTGCACCTCCATGCATGTTGTGCCATACACCATGTGGTGCACAGCACACTGTGCATGGAGGTAGATGGAGGCACTACATGTGCCCCCTGGGCCATTTTACAGTGGCCCATGACAGAAGGGGGCCCTATTCGTGGCCCCCAAAATCAGTTACCGACAGCCTTTTCATTGCAGTCTTTCCGACATTAAAAGGCTGTCGGAAAGGGATATTGTAATCCCAACGGTGGTGCCTGCCTCTGCACCCACTCCATTCAGGATTGAGATTCCAACCACTGCTCCAACTGGATCACTGATCCTGTTGGAGGTGGCGGTCTTCCTCCGACCATTTAGGCTCTGCCTGCCTGGATTGTAATCCGGCGGTTGGACCACCACCCACAGCCTGTCCGTACGATCTGACTGACATAATAATCAGGCCCAAATTAGGCCCTCATCGCTTCAGCATTTTGCAGCAAATTCTTTTAGCTGTATTTCTTCAAGTTTTCTTTTCTTACCCCTTTCATTCACTTCTAATTTCTTTTTTCCTTTACAACACTTGTGCCAACACATTATTGCTAAAAATAATAGGGTTATTCCTATTATGGGTAGCATTATATGACCTAGAATACCTATTTCTAAATTAGAAAACCAACTACCTATGTTGGAAAAACTATTTGCAAATTTATTCCATACACTTTCAACTTCCAGTGGTTTCAACTCTTCTTCCAATTTCGTAATATTTTTAATATATTTTCCAGTTTCAACACTTTTATCTGGAATATACGTGCAACAATGTTGCGTTTTCAATCATGTACATACTCCACCCTCTTTTGCCAATAATATGTCAAGAGCAAGTCGATTTTGTATAACCATGGACCTGACTGCAACTAATTCAGTGTTGATAAGCAGAAATTCTCCAGCAGTCTCAGTAGATAACCGATCAACTACTGTAGACAACTGGCACATTTTTAGAGAATTTAGAAGAACTCCCACTGAAGGTATCACTGCACCAAAAATGTCACCTACGATTTCTAAAAAACTAGCTATTTTAATACGCGTTAGTCCATTTGCGTCTTCATTGTTTCCAGTGAGTCTTTTTACATGATAAGCCTTAGGGAATACTATTCCAAAATAGCAACTCCCATACCAATGGTCTGGCAGCCTAAAGTAGGCTTTATTGCCACACACATAATAAACTCCAGGAAATACTGGATCAGTTCCTCTTTTTAGTCCCCATTCCCCGATTATTAAGAAATTGTGCTCACATTCACTGGAACCAATAAACACATTGTTGTATTCTGTTTTTAACTTATGGAGACAGATTTTCTCTTTCTTTTCATGACATGGCAGCATGAGGTTTGCTACTTGCAAAATGCTCTTCTTCCTCAGCCCATTTCGGTATCTGAGGTTTAGGTTCAGAGGCTCTTCGTTGGAAATCCTGTCTTCTTTGTTCCACTAAATTCAAAAATATTTTCTCTTCTTCATGCAATTTACAGGTTAAATTGTTAATATGTGCTTCAGCTATATCTATTGCTTTCATGGTTAAGAAATATTCACCCATAAATTTTGAATCTCTCGTACTAAGAACAGGGTTCATGCTTTTTCGCATAGGAACCTCAGAAAAAATCACATCTATGTTAGAATAATAATAATTTTCCAGTTTTATCAAACAAACTTGCTAAAACACTACAGGATATACCATAGGTCAATGGTAAATGATAGTAGGTCACTCCCTCTGCTACAGATGCAGGTAATTTCATGCAGCAGACATAGCAATCACTAACTTCCATAGTTTCTACATATTGTACTAATAGGTTTGTGGAAACATTTAAATAAGTGGCTTTTTTTCCCAGTGTGATGTAAATCTGACTCATCTGGTGCTTCTAATTCTACTCTATCTCCTTTGATAGTAGCTACCTTTTCATGTGTGTCAGTGTTATTCTGTACACTTTTAACCATTAAATAAGGTATGGCCACTGTTAATATTAACCATATGATGAATATTAGAAATATGCTACATATACACACTCTGCAACATTTCTTTAAACAATTCGGTTTTCCAGCAGCTCAATTATCAGCCATTTTCTAAGGGGAAAGAAGACTTCTCTTCTTTATTTGAGTGATTCAACTTCGGAACAGAGTTACAAGAGGGAAAATTGTTTCAAAGTGGTCTCTCTTGTTCGTCAATTTGCTCAGCATCAAAATTTTCAATTTCCTATTCAATTATTTCTAAATTCTCAAAATCTTTGAGAATTACATATGTCCATTCAGGGCCTTTGAATTTATTATTTACAAATTTCGCTCTCGGGCTTCTTCGTTTTGAACCTACAGCTGCTTGCCCAGACCAACTGGATACTTCATCTACCTGCTCTGGGTTTTTGGGTATGGTTTTGAGGTGATATTACAATCTTTTGATAACACCTGGCCTATTATCACCTTTTTTGATTCGTTTAGCTTGCACTGCACTTGTACCTTCTTCTGATTCTCTTTTGTTTTCGTTGATTTGTGGCACAACGTGATTATTTCTATCCTCAGATTCTTTTTCTGTCTGATCTTGTGCAGGGCTTACTAATTCACTACTTCCTTCCTGATTGTTTTCTCCTTCACTAGTCTGACCTAGTTCAGATTCAATTTTTAATGTCACTTTTTCTGTATCTGCCTGAATTTCTGTAACTTCCCTTTCTGGCTCTAGCTCAATTTTCTCTGAATCTTTGTTGTCCTTTACCTTCGCTCTCTTTAGATTCTTTCAGTTCTTCCTCAGTCCCTGGTTCTGTAATTTTGATTTCTTTTGTTTGGGAAATTGGTACCTTCCCTACCTGGTCCTGCTCAGGATTATAATATAATTTATTTTCTGTTTCTTTAGCACTTTCCTCTCTGCCTATCTGGTCCTCACTCTTTTCCTGACTATTTTGTCTAGTTTGGCTTCTGGTTCTTACAATTATCTCTGGTATGTCTACTACAGGTATCCAATCATCCTGACTGGTGCTCAATTGTTCTTCGTCAGCTACTTCAGGACCTATTACTTGAGATCCTTCAGCTGTGCAACCTTCAGCCCCCTCAACCGCCTGAGTCAGTTGAGGTTCCTCCTCGTCAGGCGCTGGTACTCTTTTAGTGTGGCTTGCATGAATCCAATTTGTCAAGCCTGCACATTTTACAGCTGTTGTTGTGACTAATATAACCTGATGTGTTTTTCTCGCACCTTGGTGCTAGGCAAGTCTCTCGTGTGTGATTCTTCACTACAACCCAGTCACCAGGATTCAGATCATGCGGTTGAATCGGCTGCCTGACGTCTGCGTCTTCTCCAACATGATGAGAGATAGAACGCACTTGGTCAGCCAATTCTTTGCAATACTCCACTACCAAATCATCAGTTATATTCAACAACTTGTGTCCTGGTATACATGTCTGCCTCATTGCTCTTCCCATGATGATTTCATGGGGACTCAATCCAGTATTTTTATCTGGAATACTTCTGAGTCCCATCAGAACAAGAGGTAAAGCATCAGGCCAGTCCAGTGGAGTCGATGCACACACTTTCCCCAGCCTCGACTTAATCGTGCCATTCAATTGTTCTACCACTCCAGATGCCTCTGGTCAGTATGCGCAGTGCAGCTTCTGTTCAATCTAAATGCTTCACAAATTAATCGAATTATTTCATTATTAAAATGAAACCCTCTATCTGATTCAATAGTTACTGGAAAACCGAACCGAGGAATGAGTTCTCTCAAGAGGAGTCTGGCTACTGTTAAACTGTCATTCCTTTTGGTGGGGTATGCCTCCATCCACTTTGAAAATAAACAAACGATGACAAGTACATATTTTAATGCTCGACAGGCAGGTAACTGTATGAAGTCGATTTGAAGTCTTATGAATGGTCCTTCAGCTTTTCCAATTTTTCCCATATAGATTACTGTGCTCTTGCCCGGATTAATTTGCTGACATGTCAGACATCTTTGGCAAAGTCTTTCAGCAACATTTCTAAACCTTGGGTTAAAGCAATCCTGCCTGAAAAGTCTGATCATTGCATCTCTGCCTATGTGAGTGTCTCCATGATACATTCTAGCCATAGGTGCAAGCATGCTGTCTGGCAACACAGGTCTATCGTCTAAGTAGACCCACACACCATCTTCAGTCCTATGTGTACAACCAATTTTCACCCACTCCTCTTACTCTTTTGTTTCTGCTTCATTTTGTACATCTTTCACTTCCTTCCATGTTTCTATCCCTGACAATAGCATAAGTTATTATTATTATTTGGAGTTTTATATCGCGCACGGTTACCCTTGAGCATCCCAGCGCTATCCATAGATCAACCACCGCCCAACACATGACACATTAGGCTGGGAACAGATGAGTTTTTAATAGTTTGCGGAAGCGCAGAGTGCTGATCTCTGCCCGCAACACGAGTGGAAGCGAGTTCCAAGCGGAAGCCGTATTCACTGAGAACCTTCTCCCTCCGGTGCGGGCTCGCCTTACTCTAGAAGACTGGAGGAGGAATTTATGATCCGAGCGGAGAGCCCTTGCTGCTTTATAGGGTTGGATCATGTTCCTCAGGATCGCTGGACCCTTCCCCTGCAGACTCTTCTGTGCCATGCAGAGTGCTTTAAAGGTTACTCTTTCCCGCACCGGGAGCCAGTGCAGCGCCTTCAGTGCCGGTTTGGCGGACTGCCTTCTGGGAACATTGATCAGCAGTCTGGCCGCTGCATTTTGCACCTGCTGCAACTTCTTAAATGTGGATTCCGGTGCGCCCAAGAAGAGTGCATTGCTGTAGTCCAGCCTCGAAATGATGAGCCCCTGTATAAGCAGCTTACGGGAGGTCTCAGGGAGGAGTGACAGAATCCTGCGGGCTGACCGGAGCATACCAAAAAATGCACCCGCGGTCTTTTTGGCGTGTGTTCTAAACGTCAAGTCCTGCTCCAGCCACACCCCCAGGCTCTTAATCTCCTTCTTCGGGCTGGGAGGAGCTCCCATGCAGTCGGGCCAGCTACTGGGGGACAGGGAGAAGGAAGATTGACCTAAGATCATAAGCTCGGTCTTTGAGCCATTCAGTTTAAGGGATGAATTACACATCCACCCAAACACTTCCTCCAGGCAGGAATGAAGCACCGCTGGTTGCTTCTCTAACTGAGAGAGCCCCACCACCATCTGCGTATCATCCGCATAGCTGATGATGTTAAAGCCAAACGGAGACACCACATCCTCCAGGGGGGCCATATATACATTAAATAATGTAGGGCTCACCGACGAGCCCTGGGGAAGCCCACACTGTAGGGCAAAGGGGGGCGACTTCTCGTTTCCTTCCCAAACTTCAAATGACCGTCCTCCTAAAAAGGAGGCAAGCCATCCCAGAGCCATCCCTGTGACACCCAACCCTTCCAGCCGCTGGAGTAGTACCTGATGATTCACGGTGTCAAAAGCCGCACTCAGGTCCAGGAGGATCATTGCCACTGACCCTCCTGCATCCAGAATGCACCTGGCTTCCTCCACCACGGCCAGAAGGGCGGTGTCTGTGCCGTGTCCAGGACGGAATCCCATCTGGGAATCCCGTAACCGGCCATTGGCCTCCAAGAAATTCGAGAGTTGGTAGTTGACCAGTCTTTCAGCCACCTTGCTCACGCCTGGGAGCAGGGAAATCGGCCTAAAATTAGCCAGGTCAGTGGGGTCAAGGCTCGGCTTCTTCAGGAGGGCCTTCACGACCGCTCCTTTCCATCCAGGTGGCACCACCCGCTGCGATAGCGACAGGTTAATCAGCTCGGTCACTGGGGCCATGATGGTCGGCGCAACCTGTTTTAGATATCGCATCGGGACAGGGTCCTTGGGAGAGCCACTCTTCAGTTTCCCAAACACATTCAACACTTCCTCCGCAGTCATAGGGCCAAAAAGGTCCAGCTCAGCTGCTCCTACCCTTTGCTGAGCAGTTGGCTCTGCCACTGCAGTTAGCTGAGGGAGTGAGCATAGGATGGTCTCAATTTTGGAATTGAAGTAAGTAGCCAGCTCCAGGCATTTCCCTTGGGGATTGTCATGAATAACCGGTGGGTCGGGGTTTTTTAGCAACTCCTTCATCACTTTGAAGGACTCTCTCGAGGAACAAGTGGCTTTACAAATTCTTTCATCAAAGTATCTGATCTTAGCCTCCCTTATCGCGTTCTTGTACGATCTCATGGCTGAGCGATAATTGTTCCTACTTGTTATCCCCCAATCCTTCCTCCACCCCTGTTCTAGCCTTTTGCAGCTCTTTCTCAGTGCCCTCAGCTCCGGAGAGTACCATGGGGCCAAGCCCGCTCTCTTATCCCTGATGAGCATCTTTTTCTTTGGGAGAATGGCGTCTAGGGAGCTACTCAACCAGCTCTCCAGGCTGGCATCCACCTCCACCGGGTCAGACCCCCCTTGGGGGCATGTTGACTCCAAGTAGGCCGCCCATTTATCCATAGGGAGCCTCGACCAAGCTCTATCCGTCCTAAATGTCCTGGGTGTGGGGAGATCCCAAACCGCAGGAGCCCAGCTGACTAAGACCAAGAAATGGTCTGTCCACGGTAGGGTAAGGGGAGGTAGGGCGGTTAGTTGCTCCATATTTGAGAAAATTGGGTCAAGCAGATGACCCTTTTCATGGGTCGCACCTAAATTAATTCGTCTCATCTGCATAGCGCCCAGGTCACACTGCAGGTCAGTAGCCGGCAGGTCCATTGAATCCTCAAAATGGAGGTTCAGGTCTCCTAACACGACAAAATTCGTAGTAGAGGAAGCTAGGCAGGTAACAGATTCCATTAGTGAATCAATGAAACCGGCCACTGCCCCAGGGGGGCGATAGACAAGGAGACCTGAAATGGCGACCGTGGGGGACAGCCGGAGGGAGAATTGACAGGTTTCGCAGTCCTTAACCCCTGGCCTCCTGTGCTTTACAACTGAGCGTATCCCTGTACAGAATAGCCATACCCCCTCCCCGCCCTATGGGTCTGTCGAGATGGAAAATCACAAATCCCGGCGGGAGGGCTCGGACCATATCTGGGCCGGATGTGGACGTGATCCTTGTCTCCGTTAAAAATAAGACATCAAGATCATAGTCCAGAATTAATGAGTTAATTTCTGTGGAGTGACAGGGAAGTGACCTACAGTTCAACAGACCAAATTCTAACTTTGTTCTAGCCTTATGGGCCCCAAGCCCTGGGCTACACACCTTACAACTTACAAAAGGTTGCCCATCCTTCACAATGAACCCACATGTATCCGATTTAGGGGGTCGCAATGACAAAAGATCAATCGTGGCATACCTGATGAAACTACCCTGCAAAGATGTAACAACGGGCATAATGGCAGGCCCTAGGCCCGTCTGGGCCCGGACGGGCACAGACGGGCTTTCCTCTGGCGCTCCTCCGGCGCCCCGCTGCGCGCATTCGCTGCACGCCTGCATTCTAGGAAAAGTAAATAGGAAGTGGCAGGGGATACGAGCCAAGGACTAGACCGCAAAGCACCCAATCGTGGTGTCCGCGTGTCTAGCCCTCACAAGATGGCGGGCGGAAGTATTCCGGCGAGAATAGCCCAGCTAGCCTGTAAATTTGAGGGTTAGCAGGTAAGCAATCAAAAAGTATAATCACGAGTGGTGGGTTAATAAATTAGCACTCTAATCACACAGATTAATTAAAATGTACACGAGCATACAAAACAATTTTAAAACTATCTTAAAAGCGGAGCTAGCCTCCAGCAGCCTAGGTAAAGTGCAGTGTGTCAATGGCAGCTGTTTTGACAATTTTCAATTTTTCTGTTTACTGCCATTTTGTATCTGGCACAATGTTGGGTGACCTGGTCAGCGTACCGATTGCCTGCAGTCCCACGGTCATATCCTGACTGGTGTGCGGCACACTTGACCACTGCCACTTCTTTTGGTAACTGTATTGCTTCAAGCAATTCTTTGACAAATTGTCCATTTTTAATGGGAGACCCTGAAGAAGTCAGAAAGTCTAGCTGTATCCAGAGCTGGCCAAAGTCATGCACAACCCCATAACCATAATGACTGTCAATGTAAATGGTTACTGTCCAATTTCTTCCCTTTTTGCAGGCTTTAATTAAAGCAATCAATTCTGCATTTTGTGCAGAGCTGACTCCTGGTAAATAGGATGCTTTGACTATTTCAGCCAATGTACACACAGCATAAGCAGCACTTGATCCTCCCTCTTTATGGCGCATGCATGAACCATCTACAAAGAATTCATGCTCAGCATGTTTTAATGGCTCATCTTGTATGTCTTGACGTTGTTTTGTACTAAGTTCTGTTACATCAAGACAGTCATGTTCCGGGTCATCTTTTACTTCTTCATTGTATGGATCTGGTAACAGAGTAGCTGGGTTAAGTACAGTACATCGAACAATGGTCACATTTTCTTCTTCTAAAATGATCCTTTCATATTTTGGTAATCTTCTTGGGGTAAGGTACTGGGTACGAGTTTGTGTCAAAAGAATAACAACTGCATGGGGAACATATACCTTTACATAGTGTCCCATTACAATTGTCTCACTCTGCTCCAGACTTACACATGTTGCTGCTACAACTTTTAGGCATCCTAGCAAAGCAGAGGCTACAGGATCTAAGGTAGCAGAAAAATATGCCACTGGGCGTCGCATCAGGCCATGAATTTGAGTTAGAACTGAGAGGGCACAATTATCTCTCTCACAACAAAATAAAGCGAAATCTTTTGAGTAGTCGGGCATACCTAAAGCAGGGGCTGCGCATAAGCAATCTCGTAATTTCAGAAAAGATTTCATGCTTTCATCATCCCATTCTACCTGTTCTTTTGCTTGTTTCTTTGTCATTTGTATCAAAGGTTTCGCCAGCATGGAGAACCCCATAATTCACTGTCTGCAATACCCAACTACCCCTAGGAACATTCTTATTTCCTTCTGAGTTTGCGGCAACTTAATTTGTTTTATTATTTTTATTCTTTCTGAGGTCACTATCCTTTCCCCTCGTTCTATCTGGTGTCCCAGATATTTCACTTCTTTTGTGCAAAACTGTAGTTTTTCAGGGGACACTTTACGTCCACCTTTTGCTAAATGGTTCATCAAGGCTATGGAATCTGTCACACAGTCACTTTTTGTTTTTGAAGCGACCAAAAGATCATCAATATACTGTACGAGGACAGAGTCATTAGGCATTACTAAAGTCTCAAGACATTCTTTCAAAATCTGGTTAAAAATCGATGGACTTTCTGTGTACCCTTGGGGGACACGATTCCAAACATAAACACGATCCTCAAATTTGAAAGAGAATAAAAACTGGCTATCTGGATGCAATGGGATGGAGAAAAGGCATGGCATAAATCAATCACGGTGAACCACCTCGCATTCCATGGTATTTGGTACAGGATCACTGCAGGGTTAGGCACCACCGGACAACAAGGCACAACAATTTTATTAATCTTTCGTAAATCTTGAACTACCCTTTATTTACAGTTTGGTTTCTTAATGCCAATTATAGGTGAGTTACAGGGACTACTCAAAATGTCTTTTAATATGCCCTGTTAGATCATTCTGTTAATTTCTGCTGCAACACTGGCTTTGACTTCAGGACTCATTTTGTATTGCCGGGTGTTTGGAAAAACCGCACCTTCCTTTACGGTCACTTTTACAGGGTCTACATCTGTCATTAATCCTACTTCTTTCCCAGTAAAATCCCACACATCTGGACTTACTGTCAATTTTACGTCTTCTGGCAAGTCATCCTGGGTTATTATTGAATACAATTCATTTACTTCTGCTCCTTGCTTAGCTAGTATGATTTTATATATTCCGTCTTCATCTGGGTTTTGAATGGCAACACCATCCGGTGTGCAGAACATGGTGCAATTCATTTCGCACAATAAATCCCTTCCTAATAAATTCACGGGACTGGAGTCGCACATTACAAATTTGTGCATTTCTTTGAAGGTTTCCAATACATACTTCCATTGGCTTTGTAATAGGGGTCCTAATTTGCTTATTAGAAACGCCCACTACTTGGATCGCTTCTCCCGAGAGAGGTAGGTTTGGAATGTCTGCTGTTCTTACAGTAGAACGAGTAGCGTCAATGTCCAACAAAAAAGTAATGTAATTTCCCTCTACCTTCCCATCGATATACGGACCTGACTGATCTACCGGTAAGGATGCGCCAAGTACGCAATCCTCATCCCCCCTCTCAGGCACCGTCATTGATCTTGGTCCTCGAAATAGGGGTCCTGCAAAAGAAACTGTGATGTTAGGTAATTTTTCTTACCACTTCCTTCTTGAAATCCGGTGTCCGTACTGTACTTGGCTTGACTCACAAATTTTGGCATAGAGGCAGGTGGCAATAGATTCTGCAGGTTTACAACCTGTTGTGGTTGACTCATTATCACCTCATTCTGCGTCTGTGAATTTAAATTTTGATTTGGGCTATTATTATTTTGTATATTCTTATACTCGTTTTTCAAATGCCCCAATTTTCCACACCCGTGATAAGGGAATTTCTTCTTTGCCTCTTCTCTGCTTAATCGCACTTTTGGTTTTACCCCATTATTCTCGCCATTTCCTTGCCCCTTTCCTGGTTTCCCTGCCATGTTGGTTAACTGGAGTTCTTGTTGTTCTGTCAGTTTAACTTGAGCCCGCATCACTTTCTCTTCTAAAACTTTTCGTCTATTGTCAATTTCATCTCCACAGCACTTTGCACAATTTAAAATCTCATCTATGGGCTTTGCTTGCCAACACAAATTATGTTGCTTAATCATTTCAGAAATTTCCTTCTATAATCCATTGACAAATCGATATGCAAAATGAGTCATATCTTTATTACCAATGCTTTCCACCCCACTATACTGTTTGAACACCTGTAGAAGGCGCTCATAGTATGCATGGACTGATTGATCTTTTTCTTGAGTTGTTCTAGCTATCTTTACCCAATCTGTCTCTTTTGGGGGAATTTTCCCTCTCAAGGAAGTTATGACTTGGTTATATTTTCTCATTACTTCTTCAGACGGGGCTCCAGTTTTCTTGTCTCTCGGGTATTCATCATTTGGCAATCAACCGTAATTTTACACTCAGACCACAAGTCAGCCGGTACCACTATGTCAAATAACCCGTCCAAATCTTTCAACAGAACTTTCGAAACCTTCATAAACCTTTCAACTTGTCTATACCATTCCACAGGCTTCTCCCTCAGCTTTGGGAAATCATTTGTAAATGACATAATATCCTGTCTTGTCCATGGGACATGTACATAATCTCCCCTGGAACTTCTCATTGGGTACAACCCTTCTGCTTTTTCTGTTTCTTTCATTAAATACTCTGATGTTACTCGAGTGGTCTGTGCTTCTTCCTTTTTCTTTGTCCAACTTGCTTTTCACCTGTCTAGGTCTCCCCATTTTTGCAATACCGTCATTAATTCCTGAACTTGCAACTTTCTCCCAGACACATTCATATTTTATCAGAAAATTCTGATCTATAAGGTTTTTGCAGAACCTTGGATCTTCCCACATCGATTCCCATTTCTAAAGTCATACTTCTGCAAATGAACAGCAATTCTTCCTCATTGAAGGTATTCAACCTTTCCACCCCTACATTTCCTGCTATCATCTCTTCCAATTCTACTCTTAGTTTAAAAACATCTAGTATTTTTGGTGGTGGATTGGGCTTTTCTATGTCTCTTGTCCATCTGTCTAATTCTTCTGGTGTTATTAGTGTGGCACTCTTTGTTCTGGTGGATGTCCCAAATCTCACTTTTCTTGAACAACCTGGTGTGACTCTTCTGGGTGTGTCATCTATTTGCCCTCTTATCGGCAAGTCCATTAATGAAATTACAGACTTGCAATCACTGGCTTGGTCGTCGACTATTATTTTTCCTTTTCTCGGTTCAATGATTGGTGTGGTCATGACAGGAGTTTTAGGACAGTTTGATTTTATCTCCGTACAACGGGACAACAGGACCTATAGTCACAGGTATAGTTAGAGCTTCAGTATGTGTGTTTAAATGGGTTATTTTTGGTATTAATTCTTCTCTATTTTTATTTATTGCCTCTCTTTCCTTTTCTTGGAGTACTCTTTCCATTGTTTTCTCATGTACTACTTGTGGCATGAAAGGTGTCTCTAAGAATGGAGCGCTTGGGGTAATTCTGCTTGGCCCTTTCTGATATGGCGGAGGACTTTTCATTAATACTTCTTCTAAATAATCATCTTCAGAGTTCCCTTCACTTGTTGTCATTAAGTGTTTTTTCTTTTCTGTACATTTACTTCCTGTCTGTTCATCAGCCATTAACACAGGATATAATCCCTTGGTTAACATGGCTTGCCTCCATTGTTTCATCTGTTTGTCTCGAGTTTCACGTGTAAATTTGGATAAAAATTACTCAAATTCCTGTTACACCTTGGTCTATCTCGATCAAATGCCTCAGTTTCCCATTCTTCTGATGCCTCATACTGAGTCAACCTAGGTCTGGGTTCTAACTCATTCATTCTTGTGCATAAATTATGTAAAATTCTCCCATTAAATGTTCCGTATTCTGGGAAAGCCAAAATCCCATCATCTTTCGTGTACTCAATCCAATTCTCTAACCATACACAGGTATAATACCCTCTATCTACCATCATGTATGATGCAGGAGTTTTTGGAGGAGGAATGAGAATTCCTTCTCTAGTTTTAATGGGCTTATCTTTTTTTAAATAATTCCTTATTTTCTGGATAAACAACATTTTTCTTTTCTCGCCGTACATTTTTCGTGATCTTCCTCTCAAGTTTTGCTGATAAGCAAACCCTAAATAATTTCTGTCTGGGTGACTCCCAGTTAATGTGGGATTGTGCATACACAATCCGTTGTCTATCATTATTCTTAGGGCTTCTATGTTTATTTTTCTCAAATCCGTTTCTCCAATACTAATACGTTTCTTATTTTTGTATCCAATTAGAATTCAACTTATTCTGTGCGTTTAGCCAATGCTAGCACGGCTTTAAGTGACGTCAGTTTCACTCCTTTCTACTGACCACTCCTTTGCAAGGTAATGCGTAACTTTAAATTTCTCTATATTTTGTACGTATTTTGCATAAATTCACAACATAAAACATTTGCTACTGTGTCAGATTCTCTACATTCAAAAGAATAGTCAGCTTTCTTTTACTGCGAGTAAAACCTTTCCGCTTATTCTTCACACACTACGAGTAAAACCTTTCCGCTTACTCTTCACTCAAGCATCAGAGATCCTGCTACTCCTTTAGTATTACCCTTTCTAGGGGATATAAGACCAAAGTTTCACCAATAAACTCTTTAGCTACCAATTACTCTCACTTACGTACAGAAAATAGTCCCTAAAATAATGCTTCTAGTTTTACCTAACTTTCCGCACTTTTCTTGAATCCTGACAAGTAACCTCACTGCAGTATGGTTTCCATTCACCATCCGCTATTCAATATTCCCGGGAACTTCAGACAAAATGAATAACGATGACAACAACAAGTGTTAATGCATATCTCAATAATTTCAATTACAATATTTTCAATTACAATATTCCCTACCTAACTAACTGGAACCTAACCATGCCTCTGCTACCAAGCAAAACTGATGGAGCTCAGGTCACCAGCTCTGGTCACACATACACCTAATACTCACCTGGGCCCAAACCACATTCATACAGTAAGCTAGTAAAACCTCGCTGGCATCAGTTTCGTGTAAATTACCTGTAACTTTGTTATTCACCTTTACCAAGTCTTACCAACTCGATAAATATAGCTTCCTTCCTTAATGAATAAGGTTGCTGAGTTAGTTTAAGGTAGAATGACTTTTACCTCTTTGCTCTGAAAAACCACAGACTCCAAAAGCTTTGAAAACCTTTATCTAAATTAATTTGTGAGTCAAAATTCAATTAGAGTAACCACCTTCATATCAAGAGGCAAAATACCCCAAATAATTCACAAACATAATGATCAATGATGACGGTACCTGAAAAAGGAGGAGGGGGAAGAACAGAGAATAGGCATAAAGGACAGATTTGCTAATTATGTTTACCTATAGTCTAAGATGAACTCAACTCTGTAATGGGGGGCCAGATAGAATCTCCAAGGCAGGTTACAGGTAGAAGATCGTGCAGATTCAGATCTGGAAGGGTAACTTCTTCTACAGTACAACGCCAGCGTTGCACCCCTCTCTGGCACTACTCTCCTCGGGTGTCCCTTTTCCGCAATCCCTCTAGATGAATAGATTTATCAATCAGTATCTCGAACTCTCGGACAGAGTTTTTGGCAGCAGCAGGGTCTGAGACAGAGTTCGGACAAGATCTGGAGCAGCATACGCGTTGGGTCAGTGACGAGTCGGAATGACAGATCTGACAAGTCAGACGAGCTCTCTAGCTATCTTACCTCAATTATACTGTTCTTGATTTGTGTACCACCCCCTCATGTATCAATTCTTATGTTTTCCCTTATTCTGATTGGTCAGGATGAGGAGGTGAGTTCATCACACCACTTAAAATGTAAGATTTTCTCTATGAGCCATTGTTTATGTGCCCGCCCCTTAAATTTCTTATTCCCACATGTATTTCACATTACTCAGTAAATTAAACATTTTATTCAACATTGTTGCTCTTGCTGGGGTCATCAGTTGAGCTTCTCAGGCTTCTTCATTCAAGTTGGCCTTGGCTGTGTGACATGAGAGCCATCATTGTTTCCGGCCAGTCTCTATGTGCAGGCACATTGTTCATATGAGGTAGGGATTAGAGTAACCCTCCGAGGCCTAAATAGGAACTAATAATAAACTCAGAAACAGACATGTTAGAACACAGAAACAAATAATTTCACTGTATACCACTTATCTTTACTCTATCCCCATTTACTTATTTAAATCTTTTTGCATAAGTATTTAATAAAACCTACGAGTTTTAATTTAGCAGTAGCAGGTGCATTAGCATGTGAGTTTGAAGCGGCCATTTTTAGTGCCATTACGCAGCTGCAAAAGTTTCCCACCAAAAGCGACAGTCATACTATGTCGATGCAGTAGACGCATGCGCAATAGAAATCCCGATAAAACACAGGAGCGAGATACATCAGCCTTGCAATCACCGCTCCTCAATTTAACGATATCTGATTTACCTACATTAAGAGACCTACAGGATCTATCCAAAGAGAGTGGATTAACGAATACGCAGGTTACAAATCATGAAAATCAAGAGGAAACAATAGAGACAAGGGCATCTGTATTAGGCCAAGTACAAACACCGTTTAAACCCAAATCAACATTTAATCAGATAACTCCAAGAAATGCCATAGATATATTTCACGAACATGTGACCAAAGGAATTAAACAGCTAAATCATAAGGTGCATGAATCACCAAGATAAAAAACAAAAATATAATTCGCAGCAACATTGATACAACCAATTGATAACCAAACTGCAGAACAATTTACAAATCATAATACGCAAATCTGATAAGGGAGGAAATCTGGTCATCTGGCTAAAGAGGCATATGTGGAGGAAGCCATGAGCCAGCTGCAAGATAGAGCATGCTACAAAAAAACGGACATCTTATCGTTGAAAACCATCTAGAACAAATACTACAGCAAGCTCTTGGCATGGAAAAGTGCAGGTTTGATATCTATGCAGAAATATACATTTTTAAAGAACGAAAATCCAACAGTTCCTGTAATATATTTAATTCCTAAATCCATAAAAATCCGATCAAGCCACCAGGAAGGCCGATAATCTCGGCACGTACCAGCCTGTAAGAAACATCATCACAATACGTGGATTTCTTTTTACAGGAATATGTTCGCCAGCTACCTTCCTATGTTAGAGACACTAGTGACTTTTTGAACAAAATACAGAATTTTACATGGCAGGAATACTGTCTACTAATCACACTTGATGTTTCCGCCTTATACACAAGCATCAACCACCAGGACGGTCTACGGGCACTCCAACATTATTTGAATACAAGATCAGCACACTTGAACACACATAGTAAAATGCTATTAAATATGTTGTAATTTTGCCTTTATAACAAAATATTCATGTTTCAAAATACTTTGTATCAGCAACTACATGGGGTATTTTCTTTTATTCTATAAATTTTATATAGAGCTAGCTAGACCCGGGGGTATCAGAGCGCTTTACATACATAGGTGCATAACATAGCATGACAGAGGGATGCATGCAGATAAAAGCCAAACATTATAAGTAGTCGTACATTGCATAGCAGGACATGATGGTGCATGAGGATATAAGCAACACATTATAATTAGGCATGCAGTGAAGGATAGAGGGGTAGCTCACGAGGTTGAAAACAGTCCAGTCTCCACTTATCCATGATGGACAAATAAGCAGGGAGTCAACTAGGTTATTGCAGTCTTGGTTCGTTGACTAGGACGGGAAGGTATTTCTTAAGGAGAATGAGTTTCAGGTCCCTTTTAAAGCACGGGAAGGAGGGGTTGCATCTGAGGTCAATCGTAAATGAGTTCCATATCCTGGGTACGTTACCAGAAAAGGATCGGGACTGAGTGGTTGTCTTTTTGAATTTCGGAGGGATGAGAAGAAGTGAGTTGGAACTTCTCTGGGATCTGGATCTTCCAGCTTTGACCAGTTTGCTGTTAAGTTAGTTGGGGGAATGTGACTGGAGGGTTTTGTGTGTGATGCAGGCCAATTTGTAGATACATCTGCCTTTAATGGGTAGCCAGTTGAGGGAGTGGAGGGATGGTGTGATGTGATCAAACCTTCTAACCCCCGTTATGAGTCGGGCAGCCATGTTAAGGACTGACCTTAGAGGGGCTAGGTGAGCTTTTGGCATCCCTGTAAGGATGGTGTTCCCGTAGTCCAGTTTGGATAGGACTAGGGATTGAACAACAATCTTGAAATCGTCTTGGGGAATGAAAGGTTTCATTTTCTTCAGGTGTTTTAAAGAGTACAGCGCACTTTTTGTAGAGTTTTTGATGTGGTCCTTCATCGATAAGTTCTTGTCCAAGGTAATGCCTACTGACATAACCGAGTCGGTTATAGCAAGGGAGCAGTTTAGGGCATCCAGGTTCTTGACCCAGTCATGGCTAGGAAGGTGGTAACCTTTTGTGGCGAACAGTATTAATTCAGTTTTGTCTGGGTTCAACTTTAAGTGGTTTGCGTTAAACCAGGATTGGATTTTGGTTAGTGTGACATTGAGGTGTTGAATGTCGCTGGGTGATTTGATTTTGTAGTCAAGCTGTGTGTCATCTGCATATAGGTGATATTTAACTCCTGCTTCTTTCAGAATGATTGTAAGGGGTTCCATGAAGAGATTGAATAGTGCAGGGGAGAGGATCGAGCCTTGAGGGACCCCGAGTGTGACTCGTGTTGGCTTAGAGAGACAGGAGTTGATTTTAATTTGTTGAGACCGGTGCTGGAGGTAGGAAGCGAACCATTTTAGAACCATGCCATCAATGCCAGAATGGCCCTTCAGAGTCTCAAGTAAAGCTAGGTGATTAATTGTGTCAAAAGCCGCAGATAGGTCAATATGGATGAGAAGACAGGCTTCACCTTCGTCTAAGGCTCTGTGAATATCGTCCGAAATATTAAGCATGGCTGTTTCAGTGCTACACCCTTTCCTGAATCCCGATTGAAAGGTGTCGAGGAGGTCGAAGTCATCAATATGTTTGTTAAGTTGTTGGAGAACGCACTTCTCCAAGGTTTTGGCCAGGAACGGGAGGTTGGAGATAGGTCTGAGATTGTTGAGATCATTAGGGTCGGCTCCTGTTTTTTTGAGTATGGGTGATTGAAGGGAGTCTGGGACACAGCCTGATGTGAGGGAGGAGTTGATGATCTTAGTCCAGAAAGGGGTAATGATGTGGTTGAGTTTTTGTACAATAGTGGCTGGGAGGGGGTCAATAGTGTGGGAGGTGGGCTTTAAGCTCGCAATTATATTCAAGACCTCGTTTTCCGACACAAGTTTGAAGTCCGACCAATTCGCATCATTTTTTTCAGTTGGCAGCTGACCTGGTTGTTCTTGGTGTGAATTGGATCTGCTTGGTCGAGGGCAAGTAGTGGGGGGCAGGTTGAGATTGAAGATGTATTGGAGGTTTGGATGAAGGATTGCTCAATTTTTGTGATCTTGTCTGTGAAGATGCTGGCAATTTCTTCACATCGGTCCTTGGTTGCTATAATTTCATGCAGGGATTCGCGATTCGTTTGCCTTTTGACAATATTGAAGAGTTCTCTAGGTCTATTCTTAGCCTGGTCTAGTTGGCTGAAGAAGAATGAGGCCTTTTCTCTGAAGATGTGCTTTTTATATTCTGTCTCCAAGTCCTTTCAGCCAGCCTGAGTTGTCGTCTTTCATTATTGAGATCCACATTGAACCATGATTTAGATTTGATAGATCACAATTGTTTAAGTTTGAGTGGCGCTACTTAATCTAACACCTCCGTCATTGTAGAGTTAAAGTGAGCTGTAAGGTCATCGGCCGATATAGTGGTAGCTGGGACTGTAGATGGGCATGTATCTTGGATTCAAGTTCGGAGATAGGGACTTCATTGATGTTCCTGATCCAGTGCTTGGGTTTGTCGGATTGTATTGGTTGGTGTCTGACAGGTGAGTTGATATTAAACAACGCGTCTAGAGTTGCTCCTTTGCTGTGAATTGGTTCATTGCAGAGTTGTTTTAGGTTGGTTACTTAAGCAGGTTGGAGAGGTTCTGGACAATGGTGTCTTCTGTGTTGTTCCAGTGGATATTGAAGTCACCCAGGAACACATCTTTTGTGTCTGTTAGGGAGAAGCATGTTAATAGGTCATTTAGTTCTTCGGCGAAGCGGGTGCGCTTCCCAGGGGGCTGGTAGATGGTGTGAAATTTGATGGGGGTGTTGCCTTTGACTGCAAGTTCGATGCCAAGGTACACCAGAGTCAGGTATTCTGCAGGTTTTAAAGCGGTGATCAGGATACTTTCTTTGTGGACGATTGCAAGCCCTCCACCCAATTTTGAGCGGTCTGTCCTGTCTAATGACGTTGTAACCTGGAGGGGAGAGTAGGTCAAGAATGGGGTTGGAGTGATCATTGAGCCAGGTTTCTGTGAGAAATGCTATGTCTATTTCTTCCCTAAGCAAAACTTCGGCAATGTCTGTGGCGTGTGGTACTGCTGATCTGCAGTTGAGGAGCATGCAAGATAAAGGGCGGGACGTTATAATGTTGGGGTGTGCTGTATGGATAAAGGGGGTATTGCGCCGGGGGTCTGGGCGAGTGGACTGTTCTAGGCGTTCTGCTTGTGCCAACAATGACTGGGATTGGGACGGGAGCTGTATTCTGGTTTGTTGCGGGGTGGGAGTTGTTGATCTCCTCTGTTTCCATTATAGAACGGGTGCGGGGAGCTCGATTAGGTCGAGGAGCCTGCCTCCCCAAAGGAATGGTGGGCCATGGGGGGTCGGGTGGGGCCATGGAAGCGGTTGTCTGGGGAGGAGGAGTGTTACTACCCGGATAGCATGAGCAAGGTGGCTTGGATAAGTTGGGCCGGTCTAGTTGTAGATGTAGGATGTCGCCAGCTAGGGCGTCGATTTTTTGCTCCATTCTGGTCAGTTGTTGGGTAAGGGAGTTAAAAGAGTTACTAGTCTTCGGAGGGGGCAGCGTATGACTAGGGTCTGTAGGAGAGAATGCTGGGTTCTGGGTATGAACAGAAACATTGGGGGTAGGCGTAGGGATAGGTTGAGCGTGTTGACTTGGGTCATTGATGTTTCCAGACTTGATGTAAGGAGAAGGTGTTGTGGGACTATGGCCAAAGGGAGGAGGGTGAGCAAAGGTCTGGCGGGGGTCAGAGTCCAGGGGATTGGCAGTGATATTGGTGGTGGGGGTGGGTTGGGCATGTGGTCTTGGGTCGGAGGAAGAAGAGTGAGCAATGATTAGGGGGGGTCAACATCCGAGTGATTGTCGGTGCCGTTAGACCTGGGGATGCTAATGGCAGATGGAGAGTGAGCAATGCTTTGGGGGAGGTCAGCGTCGGAGGGATTGTCGGTGCCGTTGGACCTGGGGATGTTTATGGCAGATGGAGTACGGTCAGTGTTGGAGTTGGAGGTAGGTCGTGAGGGTAGAACCGAATCTACTGAGGTCAGGAGGGGTGTGGTTGTATCGAGTCCCGTAGTGGAGAGACTGCAGTTTGTGTCCAATCTGTCTGGTTCGAGAACAGCCTTGCGGTGTTTGTTAGCAGTGCATTTGCTGGTCTTGGTGGGATTAGTGGATATCGTGATAGTGGGTGTTTGTTGGTGTAGTGTGATAATGGGGGTAGTGAGGTTGTAATGAGTGATGGTGGATGTCCATGAGTCATAGAGTGAGTCGGGCGATTGGCTGTGTTCTGGGACATGTGTCAGGGTGGAGGTCCGTGAGATGTAGAGTGGATCGGCAGGGGTGGGCAGCTGGCATTGTTCTGGGACATTTGTCGGGGTGGGAGGTGGTATGGGAGGATGGGTTTGATGATTCTGTTGCGTTAAAGAGGAGAGTAGTGTCGGGGAGGGTGGCTGGCATTGTTCTGGGACATTTGTTGGGGTGGAGTGTGGTAGGGGAGGATGGGTTTGATGATTCTGTTGCGTTATAGAGGAGAGTAGTGTCAGGAAGTGACGATCAAATGTGGTGAGGTGCGGTTCCGTGGCCTGTATGAGAATGTTTCCTGTTCTGAAGATGGAAATGGTGAGTTCCCCTTTAAAGGTGGGGGAGATGGACGTGGGGATTTTTTCGCCATAGGGAATATTGACAGACTTGGTGACTCCGAAGTGCAGATGTAGGGTGTTTTTCCACTTTGTCCGTCGGTTGGTGTAGAAGACGAAGTCCGTTTTCATCTTGCCGTTAGTTGTGGTGTGGTAGTTGTCTACTATGAGAATTTCCGGGTGCTGTTTTAGGGTTCTGTGTTTGAAGTTCGTTTTAGCATAACTGGACAGATTTTCTGGGTAGATTATGGACCAAGAGTTGGGTCCGTAACGCCTGAGTGCTGAGTTAAGGTGGGGGTTGGCGGGCACATGGTTAGCGGTAGAAAGCTCCGGTTCTATGTGACTCAGGGATAGGAGTTGGTCTTGAGCTGATCAATAACGAGGGTGTTCAGTTAAACAAGATAAATTCTATCCCAAATTGACTTCATGTAGTTTCTTTGAGAGATGTTTTACTGGCAGATGTAAAACCAGTGTAAGGGGCTGAAAAGGCTTTAGCAGAACTGTTTTTTTGCACAGATTGAAGACATACAGTTATACACTGTATTAAATAAATCTAGGCTATATGGCTGATATGGGCAGTAGAATAACTATAAGCAACCAACCGGGGTGATTGGGCGCTGGCGACTGTAAGTATGTGTCTGCTTCAGCCGGCCGATAGGAGCCAAGATCGCACCAGCGCATCTCCGAGATGAGTCTCTGTCGCCGGTACCCAATCGAGTGACCAAGACCTGTGGAAGTCAGAACTGCCCCGACTGCAGCCACAGAGTGAGTATGCCAACTTGCACTCCCTTCATTAGCTTAGCAGCATAGGCATGTCCAGTATTTTTCCAGAGTCCCTTTTTTAGCAATAATGGATCACTGAGCAGCTGTTCAGCTACCGCTGGTTCCTCTAATCCACAGAGGGAAGCGCCTTTGCATGGTATACCATGGTGCCGCTCTCTCGCAATGCCTATAAGTCTGAGTGAGAGTCAGTGACGGCCGCCAATTTAAAGTCAGGCATGCCGTGGCCGAACTCCCCTGAGCAGTATCTTTGTCCCCGGGCCGTGCGGTTGTAACCAGGCTTCACAGAACAGGGGATCCCCTGTTCTCACTGGGATCCCCGGTGGTGCCAGTCGTTTCCCCTCTTACCGCCAGTATCGGAGTGCAGATGGCGGGCGCGGGCCGTAGCGATGCGGCCTCGTCATACCTCACTGATGAACCGATCAGACAGGCCTCACTTCATGCATCGACTCTCAGAGGTGCTGGACCCGGGCGCCACAACGTACTTTGGGTGTCCTCTTCAACTCAGCCTGGGTAATCTCGTCTCTCCGGTCAGCGCCGCCATTTTGCATCACTCTTGCAGAGATGGGCAGCCGTGGGGGTGATGCTGTACCAGGTTAAATTGAACCTGTCCAGGCAGTCAGCGCGTTGGGCCTCAGACTGCTCTCGCGGCGGAGGGCTCAGCCAGTTCGGGCGAGTGCAAGGCCAGTCGACGAGAACTCGCTCCCCAACCCCAAAGTGCCCCAAAGTGAGCGACCGGGCAGGGGGGAGCGGGGGAAGGAGTCACCGGCCAACAGTGGCATGGGAGTCAGTCGGACTCCATGCCGGTCTACAACGACGACGCTAATCTTTGGCGGTAGGCAGGGACTCGTCGAACACCGACACAGGGAGAGTTGAGGCCGCAAATGGCACAGGATCGAGGACTCCCCACTGGCACCAGGAAACATCAAACATCTGGCGGCAGGCAGGCACAGGATTCAAGGATCTAAGAGCGCAGAAACAGACCGTGGCAGCAGCGGCAGTCGATCTAGCAGGTATATATGAGATCAAAGGTAAGTTTTAGTGAGGGTGAGCAGTCGGGTTCTAGGGCAGGAGGGTGAATGGTGAGGTTTTAACAGGGATAACTACCGATGCAGTAATCCACAAACCAGGAGCTCTCCGGGAGGCTCCTACTCAGCGGCCATCTTGGAGCCTCTCATGGGTAGCGATGGGTGCCAGCTTCTCCCCCAGCTATGCTTGTTTACACATGAGCTGGTGGGAGGAGCTGGTACTAAAAAACCTGTATGCAAAAGATTACAAAGAGAATGTGAAACTCTGGCTACGCTTTATAGATGATCTCTTTGTGATCTGGCAGGGGCCCCTGACCAGTGCACAAGAGTTCATAGAAAAGATCAACATAAATGAGATTAACCTGAATTTCACCGCAAACAGTACTGAAGCAGTGAGCTCTTTAGATGTCCAAGTCTATGTTAAAAACAACAAATTGGAAACCAAGGCCTATAGAAAGGAAACTGCTGGGAACCCAGTGTTATGCGCATCAAGTTCCCACCCTTGCCACCTCATACAGAGCATACCGTATGGTGAAATGTTGCGGTTAAAAAGAATATGTAGCAACAGCGATGACCTAAAAATAGCACAACAGGCAAGCAAAGTGAGGTTCCTACAAAGGGGCTAGTCCAATAAATGCATCAAAGGGCAATCAATAAAAGCAATTTAGTAAATAGATCTGACATACTAATAAAGTCTAAAACACAGGAACATGAGACTGACATGAGTGAAGCAAATAACAGTGACAATGGGAATGATTTCAGATTATTCCTACAATACAGCAAGCAGGAGAGGACCATTAAGCAAATCATTAAAAGAAATTGGCCTATTGTCCTCAATGACCCCACAACAGGCCACCTACTGCAGAGAAACCTATCTATTGCATACAGCAGGGCGCATGCCATGCAGGATAGTCTGGTCAAGAACAACTTGGAGACTCAATCTGGAACATCCTGGCTTGCACAACGTAAAGGTTTTTTTCGATGCAAGCTTTGTAAGGCATGCCAACATGGCCTAAACAAAATGACTTATAGAATCCCCTTTGGGGACCAAGAGAGAATGATTACCAAGTCACTCACATGCAAGACAGATCATGTCATATATGTGCTAAAGTGTCTGTGTGGCCTACGCTATGTAGGAAGTACTATAGTTCGGGGCCACAAATGGATACTCCAGCATATCAGGGCTATCAAAAACAAAGACAATACATATCCTGTGGCACGCCAATTCAGTGAACATCATGACTCTGATCCTACGGATCTAAAAATACTACTTGATTGACTCCATATTACCAAGTAAAAGAGGGAGAAACTGGGAAAGGATGTTACGCAAACTGGAAACAAGGTACATCGTCGACCTGAATTCCAAACACCCTGGGGGTCTAAACGCCACGGAAGACCTGTACACCTGTTTATAAACATCATGCAGAAGGGCGGGAATTGGAAGCAGGGGTGCCACCAATGGTTCTAAAAAGAGGTATTTATACCAACACATAAGAACCATCTCAGAAAATTATTAACTAGCCAAACCTCCCCTCCCCGTTTTTAGCATAGCACAGCTTTCAGCTATCACCAGTCACTTTTTAACACAAATTCTAGACATTAACAATAGGCACAGACACTCAGAAAATGTTTGCACTAAGCACTTAGCACTTTTTTATGCAGCCAGAATGTTTACATGAATATTGTTTACAGACCCAAATTGCGATTTGGCACAGTATTAACAACATGGATAAAAGCAAAGTGTTCAAAAGGCCACTCTTAAGACAAAGAATGTTCCTTTAAATGCAAGGTATCGAATAATAGAAAGGGTGATCAATCCAAAGACAGGAGTCCCTTAACCATGCATGAACCTAATAGAATTAATGCATAACAATGATTTTATATGGTTTTATGTAATTATACATGAATGTTTACAAATCATGATACTATTAATTGTGATGCGAGTTCTTAATGGTCTTTCATATGTTTTTTCATCTAAAAAATGTGTGATGAGAGGAGGGAAACATAAATAGAGTCTGTTCTTCATGTCCATGACTGTATATTATTTGCATTGGTCACTTTAAAAAAACGACACAAAAAGTGGAAGTGCCCACTTATGGCCGATAGCTGCTGCCGAAAACAACAAATAAATAACTTTGCACAAAAAAATGGCGTCCGTGCTCCTGTCTCAGCGGGGGTGAACTGCAAGGGGAGATGGGAGAAACACAGAATATATATTTATATATCCTGTCATGAAATAAAAAGAAAATATCAGCACAAGTTTGGAGTCCGTGTCCCGTTTCAGCAGATAAGCGCTGTGGGATTTGCCTTTTAGATTTGCCTTTTATTCTATGTTCAATGTCAATATTCTTGTTGTCTGAAGTTAAAATATTTGAATTAATTTTCTATCAATATTTATTTTGAGCTGTGTATCTTGAAAGTAATGAATTGTGCTTATATCCTCAAAACAATCAGTTTCAATAGAGAAAATATTGTTGAATTATGTCGTCAGCTGGAGCCAGATATTCTGCCTCACAATAGAAATTACACAACAATAACACCAATCGTCATAAATCCTAGCAGTACTCAATTTGGTGTCCCCAGGATCATTCCAATACACTGTTGCAGAATGTAGGGGAATGTCACAACCTACTTTAAGTGTACATGTATGTGGTGTTTCAAAAAAAGCATTCTTGCTTTCTAACACTGCAGCCGACAAGACCTGCTCAACTTTTGCTGCTGTTTGCGACCTCTGGGAGCCACGATGACAGAAAGAGCAGGTGACAGGGCCCCAGCCTTCTCGCCACATGAGCTGGAGTTGCTGGCAACTGAGGTTTTGTCCCTGTACAGCCGGCTCTATGGCTTACAAGAGGAACAGGCAAATGTTCAAAATCTATTTGTAAATCTGTCTAATTGTTTTTTTTTAATACACAAGCTAGAATGTTCCTTTGAATTCCTGAAGTAAGTGTAATGATTAAAGTAAAGCATCATTTATTTTTTACATTACATAAAACAATGATGGTGTGAATTTTTAAGCACATTAGGATTAGCGGAAACTATAACATTAGTATGTGTTGTGTGTTTAGAACCCTATATTTTATTTGGTGTGTATTTTGGAATATAAGTATGTATATGTATGATTTTCATGTGAAATGCAGAAATGTCACTTCATGTAAAAATAGAAAAAAACATTCTATCTCATTTACTACTGTACAGAGATATCATTTTTTACATACCAAATAAAAATTATGTTTTCTATGTGCATTATCTCACATACCTCTCAGCCTAAATCAATCAAGTGTCTCCAACCAGTCATTTGGGAGCTACCAGTAACTCCCAGACACTTTCAGAGTAGTTCACAGCATTGAGTTATTTTTCAAATGAGCACACTGTCATATTTTATTTTCAAAGTTAAGGGAAGGCTGTATTCATGTGACATCATGCTCATCAGGCTGCAGATAGCAGGGCCTGACAATGAGCAGTGCTCAGTCAGATTTGTGGACCAGGCTGGGTCTGAGTTAAAGGGTGAACAACTGAAGCACTGAGGTATAGGACTCTTAGGGTCAGATGTACGGACATTATGTTTTGCTGGTGGCATATTGCGATTTTTTGCGACTTGCAAAATGGAATGTACTAATGTGTCTCAGGCACATTTAGCATTTCCCAATGGGGTCGCAAAGGACCTGCCACATCAATATTCAATTAGGCAGGTCGCAATTTGTGACCGGATGGGAATGGGCTACAATCACAGGAATGGTAGCCTGCTGAGGACAGTAGACCACCATGTCTGTGATTGCTTTTAAAATAAAGCAGCGGTTTGTTTTCAAATGCAGTTTTCCTTAAAGGAAATAGGTTTTGTTTAAAATAAAAAGTTCAGGCAGTGGTCCCTGGGACCACTGCCTACTCTTGAAAAGTATTTTCGCTGCCAAACACAAAGGGAAAGAGTTCCCCTGTGGACCCCTTCCTGGTTGTGACTGGCTTACAACCGGTTTGAAATTGGTGTTAACTGCAATTGTTTTGCGACCGCATTTGTGGTTGCAAACCAATTGTACATCCCCCTTCGACTCGCTATTAGATAGGGACACCCATGTCACGCCCCTTCCTAATAGCGACTTGCAAACCCTAATTTGCAAGTCAGTAATAGGTTACCAACTCACAAAATAGGGTTTGTACATGCTACAACACTTTTTAGCAGTCGCAAATGGCCCAATTATTTGTTTGCGACCGCTAAATTTGGTTGTACATCTGGCCCTCAGGACAAAATTCCTGGTCATTCAAAATTGGATTTGTAAACAAAATGATGCTTCCGAATGTTTTTGGATTGAAGAATAATGAAATGGAGAGGTATTAAGTACACAAACAGTTTAAATTTCACAAGCTCGCAGTCACCCATGTAAATATGTCCGCTTCAAACGCACACATGTTTATACATCACTAAAGAGCAATCTCTCACTGACACACATGGCAACTCATTCATTGTGTCCTTAGTTTTGGTATTTATTTCAAACCATGGTATATGGCTCTATGGACATTAGGCTTCAAGTCATTGTAGCTGGGCATGGGGCTGTCTGATTCTAATACGCAAGTTGTTTAGCTTTCAGTATTTCACAATTATATTCGCTGAAGAGAAGTAGCTTGTGATTGATGTAGTAAAATTGTGTTACATCAATACAGATAAACACCAAGTCACAAAACAAATATTTTTTCTTTCATTTCTTGTATCCACATAGGTCAAAGCCCACCAAAAAAGGAGAAATGGAAGACCCTCTCTTAGAAGGTGTGGACCCTTGAGGACTACATGCGGCACAGCATTCACTGTTGGGAGAGGTGGGAAGACCTACAATGCTGGACCAAGAGGTCATGAGATGTAGAGTTCGGCAAGTCCATCCAATGTTGGAAGAGCATGCGCGGCACCCTGACCACCATAATGGCCCAGATACTTACGATGGCCTATCCAGGCTTTTAGAGGCAGTTGAGAGCCCAACAGCAGCATCAAGGGGGTAAGTTCTAGTGTGAGTTCTACATGTTAAATAATAGATTTATGTTACAGCAGCTAATTTTGCCATCAACATTAAGGCTGACACATGCACAACATAGGAGAAGAGTTCTTGAAAGTGTAAGTATTGCACAAAGTGTATAATGATGTGTTTCATATTCGGACAGTCCCCCCCTTTTGACTACCGCCTTACAATGCTGGAAGAAGGCGTTAACGTACAATTCCATGGCGACTCCTTACTTGCCGAACATCCCTCTTTTAGGTATCCCCACAATACAAGGTAGGCTCATGACGACCAGTATACAGGGTTGTATAGAGGCCGGAGTAGAGGACATTGGAGCGTTCTTTAGTGACGGACACTTGATGGACCACGACACCTTTTTACAGACCACAGGTGCATCGCCACGATTATATCTATTGCACGCCACTATATCCCACTACATAATGAACACATGGGCACCACAGCGCAGTGAACCCCCACAGCACAACCTAGTACATCTATTATATCACATGGGGAAGGGGGGACATTTGGTTCATTAGTTATACACAGGTATACGGATGCACGCTGCAATCACTCTCACTTCACTTAGAGAGCAATGGTCTGGGGACTCTACCACGGAGATTACCAATAAGGCTTGGCAGTGCATGCTAGAACACCCCAAAAGAGTTTCCCCTAGTGCCAAACTAAAATTCATCCAGACCATGATCCTACATCGGGCATATCTCACCCCCAAGCGGATCCATCGTATGTTTTCTGACGCTGCACACTGTTGCCCCCGCTGTGAAGGAAATGAGGTGGACTTTCTCCATATGATGTGGTCTTGCCCACACCTTCGGAACTACTGGGAGGGAATTCATCAAGCCCTAGGCGAAACCACGCAAACCCTAATATCAGATGATGCCCTGAACTGCCTTATGGGCCTCCGCAGACGCTCGAGAGTCCAGAAAGTACGACTGAGATTCATAGATCTAGCCCTCATTTTAGCGGTAAGAACTCTCACTATGAGGTGGAAGTCCCCCAGGTGTCCAGCGTTATCCAGTTGGCAAGATGACATGATCCAATGGGGAAAGGCAGAAGGGGCGGCATCTTCGGAGGGAGGAAGAGAAGGGGCTTCGGAAACAGCCCATCTTAATGGATTGGGAGGCAATGTTACACGAGTTTGAATCACTTGACTTACTGCCCCCTCCAGGTTTCAAATCTTGTAAGCACTTAGAGAGAATAGGCGCCTATACCTCAGTAGGCCTCAAGATTAGGACCCATACATTGCTGTGACGGTGCCGGGGTGGAGGAATGCACTGATGTGAAGGACTGGTGGGTGCCCGATCCCAATTTACCACCTCTTGTCCCCCCCCAGCAGAGCGAATGGTTTCCATCACCTACCCTGGAGACGGACGACGAGGGTTCCTTTAAGTGGAGTCCCGGGGATAGCCTGAACACGCCCAGGAGTGACGTCACGACGCGAGAGACGTCAAAAGGAAACGAGAGTCAGCACAGGACGGACGGCGATTCCCGGAGGAGGACTGGAGTGGACCGAGACGGAGAGGAGAGAGGAGCGACTAGAGGAGAGGAGGGGAACGGCGAGAAGGAGGAGAGGCGCGACTGGGAGGAGGCGATCAGGAGACGAGAGGAGAGGCGCGATCCGGAGGACGCCGGTCGGGAGGAGAACGAAGACACCCGGAAGAGGCCAGGAGGCTCAGGACACCGCGATTCGCCCCGCCACACTCCCAGGGGAGGAGTGTGGCTAGAACAGGTACGGGATCATTTGGTGGGCTGGATGGGACGAGGGGAGAGAGCGAACCAACCTACTGTGTGAGCTGTACCCCTGTACCCTTTACCCGAGCGTGTCACTCTTCCCTACCTCCCCACAACCTTCCCTGCACCTGTGGGATATCACTGATTGCAGTTGTACAGAATCACGTGCTTAGGAGAATCCCCTCACACCCGGCCCTGGTTTTAGGGAGACCAAGGAACCCTGCTTCTTCTGACACCCATTTATTTTCTTTCCTTTTGGGGACATCATTCTGACCGGTTGGGAAGTACCGTGGCCCTCACCCATCCTGACGGACAAAGGCTAGAACGAGGAGAGGAGAGAAAACCTAAAAGAAACCGGACCAAAACCCCACCACGGATCCCCAGAGACTAACCACTAAGAACAAGAAACGTTATCATTCAATAAAACCTTCCATACCCATCCATCGAGTTGTGTCTGTCCCTGACCAGTCGTCACAACTGGTGTCAGAAGCGGGATCATTAACAACACACTCCAGCTGCTACAAGATGGAGGCCCTCATCCAACACTTGGTACAAACGCAGGAAAAACTCGGATGGGCGGTAGAACGGCAAATGTCATCAGCCCAAGCGGACCGAGAGTCCTTCCACAACACTATGGCAGCACAACTGGAAGCCTTCCAGAAAAGCCCTGTCGATCCCGGGATAGCCATCCCGAGACCCCAACATCCTCATCCCTCAGGAATCGCCCTACAGAAGTACGTCACGGGAGAAGACCCGGACGCCTTCTTAACAAACTTTGAAAGAGCGGCCAGAGCATGTGGGTGGGGCGAGGAAAAGTGGCCCTTCTTCCTGGCTCCCTTGCTGTCAGCAGAAGCCCAGGCAGCCTATCAAGTAGCCAACCCGACAGGGAACACTCCCTACTCAGTTATAAAAGAGGTCATACTTGAGCACCTCGGATTGGACGCTGAGGCATATAGGGTACGGTTCCGCAAAGAGAGAGGAGTGACAGGCGAGAACCCTAAGACATTGTATTTTCGCCTAAAGATGGCTGCGGAAAAATGGTTACAACCAGACACTAGCTCCAAAGAAGAGATAATGGCCCGTATTTGTTTGGAACAGTTCCTGGAAGCCTTGCCTTACGGGACTCAAAGATGGCTGAGGCAACATCCCAACTTAACGGTAGCTCAAACCATAGAAATGGCTACCCAGTTCAGTAGAGCCCAACCACGACACACAGTCCTAGAGTCCGAGAAATTCCACAAAACCGGGGTACCACCACGGGTTGAAAAGAAAGGAAAAAGTTTCCCGGAAATACCCCGCCCGAAACCGGGGAGAATGGACATAGCGGCCTCAAGGGGACCCCAGTGTTACGATTGCGGAGAGTGGGGTCACATCGCCCGTCTGTGTCCTAGAAAAAGGAATGAAGAGCCCATGGAGGTCGGGTATCTGCCAAAGACCGTGCTGTACTCCGCAGAATTTGGACCCTCATATTACGTACGGGTAACCATTAATAATACCGAGGTAAAAGCACTGTTAGACTCAGGCTGCAGACAGTCTGTAGTGAGGAGGACCCTAGTACTTCCAGATCAATACCTTCAACACCTCACAGTCCAAATTAGATGCATACATGGGGACGTTAAGCCATACCCGTTGGCCCGCGTCCCTATAACCCCACAAAACCATCCTCCTCAGATTGTTACCGTTGGGGTGGTGGATTCTTTACCAGAGGCCGTCATTTTGGGGGTAGACAATCCTGAGTTCCTGGAAATGTTTAGAAGGGAGGTAAGGGAATGGAGGGGAGACAGTAAAAGACAGACTCCTGCTCTGATGGCCACCGACCCCTGGATCATAGACAGGAGTTTTCGTTTTGCCCAGTCGAATGACCGAACACTATTCAACGCCTGGGAACAAGCCCACCAGAATCAAACCAAAACGGCTGATGTGTTTCCCCGGTTCGTTATACAGAACGACATGTTGTATAGGGAAGGGAAGAAGGGTGAGCCCCTACAATTGCTGGTCCCTCAGCCATTCAGAGAACAGGTACTGTTCTTCTCCCACAGTCATTTAACAGCAGGGCATGCGGGCAAGGAAAAAACTGCCTCCAGTGTCCTACGGCACTTCTATTGGCCGGGGATATATCGGGACATTGAGCAACATTGCCAGGCTTGTGAGACCTGTCAAAAGAAGAATCCCTATAGGCCTCCCCCGGCTCCTCTGCACCCATTACCCATTATAGGGGTTCCATTTGAAAGAGTAGGGATGGACTTAATTGGCCCCCTTCCCCGGACTCGAAAAGGACACCAACACGCCCTCGTGGTTGTAGACTACGCTACCCGTTTTGTGGAAGCCTTCCCCCTGCCGACGCCTAACACCAAAAACGTAGCAGAAAAACTCATAGAGTTGTTTTCCCGAGTGGGGTTCCCCAAGGAAGTACTAACTGACCAAGGCACGCCGTTCACTTCCCGGTTGATGACGGAGATATGCCGAACCCTGGATATCCACCAGTTGAGGACATCGGTGTACCATCCTCAAACCGACGGATTAGTAGAGAGATACAATCGTACCCTGAAGAACACTTTAAAGAAGATGTTGACAGTGGAGGGTAGGGAATGGGACAAACTACTCCCTTTGGCATTATACATGTTAAGGTCCCAAGTCCAGAGCAGTCTAGGATGTTCTGCATTCGAACTGTTATATGGACGACAGCCCCGCTCTTTACTGGAAATGACGAAGGACGCATGGGAAACCGAAGAGAGACAGGACCATTGTTCCCTCCTTGACTATACCAACCAGCTAAGGTCCAAGATCGGCAAACTGAGACAGTTGGCGTCCGCCACCTTGGAGAGGAGTCAAGAAAAACAGAAACGATACTATGATCGGGGAACCAAATTAAGACGCTTACAGAAAGGAGATTGGGCATTGATCTTGCTTCCCTCCACCAGCAGCAAGTTTATGAAAGAGTGGCAGGGTCCCTTTCTAGTAGAGAAAGTGATAGGCGACACTACATATGGAATGCGAATGAACAGTAACAAAACGCAGAACTATCACATAAATCTGCTTAAAAAATGGATCGGACCCCCACCCAAAGCAGGGCATTTTTTAGTGCCCACATCCTCCCCTACAGAATCCACAGTTCTCGAACTGGTGGTCAGTCCCGAACTCTCTAGGTCCCAGCAGCAAGACCTGACTGAAACATTGAAACCCTTTGAGGAATTATTCTCCAATAAACCCGGGAGAACGCAACTGATTGAACATGAAATACATACCGACCCAGGAAAAATCGTCCGGCAAAGGCCATATAGGATCCCGGCGGCACGAAGAGAGGCTATTAGGAAAGAAGTAAACGACATGTTACAACTCGGAGTGATCCGACCCTCCACAAGCGAATGGACGTCCCCCATCGTGATGATACCAAAACCTGACGGGTCTACGCGTTTTTGTATGGATTTCAGAGCGTTAAATGAAATTTCCACCTTCGACGCGTACCCGATCCCAAGGGTGGACGAGCTCATAGAGAGAATAGGGGATGCTCGTTACATCACGACCTTTGATCTAACCAAAGGCTATTGGCAAGTCCCATTGAAAGAAGCCGATCGAAAGAAAACAGCATTTGCCACGGATCAAGGCTTGTTTGAATTCACGGTGCAACCGTTTGGCCTCCATGGGGCCCCAGCCACCTTTCAACGGTTAATGAATGCGGTCCTCCAACCATATCGCTCTTTTAGTTCCGCCTACCTCAATGACATAGTGGTGTACAGCACAACCTGGGAACAACATCGGCACCATTTGGAGGTCATCTTGAATGCCCTTAGAAGCGCGGGACTCCATATCAATGCCAAGAAGTCTAAAGCGGCCTTTCATAGGGTCAAATACCTGGGGTATGTCCTGGGAGACGGGGTCATAGCTACCCAGGCAGAAAAAATCAAAGCCATTACCGAAACTCCTTTTCCGGCCACAAAAAAACGGCTGAGAGGGTTCCTAGGTCTGATAGGATACTACCGTCGGTTTATCCCTCAATTTTCCGAGATAGCATCACCCCTGACGGACCTCCTACAGAAAAGCTTTCCAAACAGCCAGCTTACTAACCCCGGTGAAAGCGCTTTGTGGGCCTTCCAGAACCTGAAGGCGGCCATAACCACAACCCCTGTTCTGATCTCCCCGGACTTTAACAAACCCTTCATGGTAGCCACAGACGCCTCCAATACCGGGATAGGAGCGGTACTATCTCAGATCGGGAGGGACGGGACGGAACATCCCTTACTCTATATTAGTCGCAAGTTGTTTCCCCGGGAGGTTAAATATCCCACCATTGAGCGCGAATGCTTGGCCATCAAATGGGCCATTGAGAAATTGCATTATTACCTTGAAGGTAAACCGTTTATCCTGTATACAGACCACGCACCATTGAAATGGATGTATAAAAACAAAAGCCAGAACCAAAGGATTCTTCGCTGGTTTTTGTCTTTACAACCATTTGCCTTTGAAGTGAGACATCGGAAGGGGAGGGACAATAACAATGCAGACTATCTTTCCCGCACCTCACCTCTCCCCGAACGGGAGAATCCAGGGGGGGAGGTGTGTGACGGTGCCGGGGTGGAGGAATGCACTGATGTGAAGGACTGGTGGGTGCCCGATCCCAATTTACCACCTCTTGTCCCCCCCCAGCAGAGCGAATGGTTTCCATCACCTACCCTGGAGACGGACGACGAGGGTTCCTTTAAGTGGAGTCCCGGGGATAGCCTGAACACGCCCAGGAGTGACGTCACGACGCGAGAGACGTCAAAAGGAAACGAGAGTCAGCACAGGACGGACGGCGATTCCCGGAGGAGGACTGGAGTGGACCGAGACGGAGAGGAGAGAGGAGCGACTAGAGGAGAGGAGGGGAACGGCGAGAAGGAGGAGAGGCGCGACTGGGAGGAGGCGATCAGGAGACGAGAGGAGAGGCGCGATCCGGAGGACGCCGGTCGGGAGGAGAACGAAGACACCCGGAAGAGGCCAGGAGGCTCAGGACACCGCGATTCGCCCCGCCACACTCCCAGGGGAGGAGTGTGGCTAGAACAGGTACGGGATCGTTTGGTGGGCTGGTTGGGACGAGGGGAGAGAGCGAACCAACCTACTGTGTGAGCTGTACCGCTGTACCCTTTACCCGAGCGTGTCACTCTTCCCTACCTCCCCACAACCTTCCCTGCACCTGTGGGATATCACTGATTGCAGTTGTACAGAATCACGTGCTTAGGAGAATCCCCTCACACCCGGCCCTGGTTTTAGGGAGACCAAGGAACCCTGCTTCTTCTGACACCCATTTATTTTCTTTCCTTTTGGGGACATCATTCTGACCGGTTGGGAAGTACCGTGGCCCTCACCCATCCTGACGGACAAAGGCTAGAACGAGGAGAGGAGAGAAAACCTAAAAGAAACCGGACCAAAACCCCACCACGGATCCCCAGAGACTAACCACTAAGAACAAGAAACGTTATCATTCAATAAAACCTTCCATACCCATCCATCGAGTTGTGTCTGTCCCTGACCAGTCGTCACAACTGGTGTCAGAAGTGGGATCATTAACAACACACTCCAGCTGCTACAAGATGGAGGCCCTCATCCAACACTTGGTACAAACGCAGGAAAAACTCGGATGGGCGGTAGAACGGCAAATGTCATCAGCCCAAGCGGACCGAGAGTCCTTCCACAACACTATGGCAGCACAACTGGAAGCCTTCCAGAAAAGCCCTGTCGATCCCGGGATAGCCATCCCGAGACCCCAACATCCTCATCCCTCAGGTATCACCCTACAGAAGTACGTCACGGGAGAAGACCTGGACGCCTTCTTAACAAACTTTGAAAGAGCGGCCAGAGCATGTGGGTGGGCCGAGGAAAAGTGGCCCTTCTTCCTGGCTCCCTTGCTGTCAGCAGAAGCCCAGGCAGCCTATCAAGTAGCCAACCCGACAGGGAACACTCCCTACTCAGTTATAAAAGAGGTCATACTTGAGCACCTCGGATTGGACGCTGAGGCATATAGGGTACGGTTCCGCAAAGAGAGAGGAGTGACAGGCGAGAACCCTAAGACATTGTATTTTCGCCTAAAGATGGCTGCGGAAAAATGGTTACAACCAGACACTAGCTCCAAAGAAGAGATAATGGCCCGTATTTGTTTGGAACAGTTCCTGGAAGCCTTGCCTTACGGGACTCAAAGATGGCTGAGGCAACATCCCAACTTAACGGTAGCTCAAACCATAGAAATGGCTACCCAGTTCAGTAGAGCCCAACCACGACACACAGTCCTAGAGTCCGAGAAATTCCACAAAACCGGGGTACCACCACGGGTTGAAAAGAAAGGAAAAAGTTTCCCGGAAATACCCCGCCCGAAACCGGGGAGAATGGACATAGCGGCCTCAAGGGGACCCCAGTGTTACGATTGCGGAGAGTGGGGTCACATCGCCCGTCTGTGTCCTAGAAAAAGGAATGAAGAGCCCATGGAGGTCGGGTATCTGCCAAAGACCGTGCTGTACTCCGCAGAATTTGGACCCTCATATTACGTACGGGTAACCATTAATAATACCGAGGTAAAAGCACTGTTAGACTCAGGCTGCAGACAGTCTGTAGTGAGGAGGACCCTAGTACTTCCAGATCAATACCTTCAACACCTCACAGTCCAAATTAGATGCATACATGGGGACGTTAAGCCATACCCGTTGGCCCGCGTCCCTATAACCCCACAAAACCATCATCCTCAGATTGTTACCGTTGGGGTGGTGGATTCTTTACCAGAGGCCGTCATTTTGGGGGTAGACAATCCTGAGTTCCTGGAAATGTTTAGAAGGGAGGTAAGGGAACGGAGGGGAGACAGTAAAAGACAGACTCCTGCTCTGATGGCCACCGACCCCTGGATCATAGACAGGAGTTTTCGTTTTGCCCAGTCGAATGACCGAACACTATTCAACGCCTGGGAACAAGGCCACCAGAATCAAACCAAAACGGCTGATGTGTTTCCCCGGTTCGTTATACAGAACGACATGTTGTATAGGGAAGGGAAGAAGGGTGAGCCCCTACAATTGCTGGTCCCTCAGCCATTCAGAGAACAGGTACTGTTCTTCTCCCACAGTCATTTAACAGCAGGGCATGCGGGCAAGGAAAAAACTGCCTCCAGTGTCCTACGGCACTTCTATTGGCCGGGGATATATCGGGACATTGAGCACCATTGCCAGGCTTGTGAGACCTGTCAAAAGAAGAATCCCTATAGGCCTCCCCCGGATCCTCTGCACCCATTACCCATTATAGGGGTTCCATTTGAAAGAGTAGGGATGGACTAATTGGCCCCCTTCCCCGGACTCGAAAAGGACACCAACACGCCCTCGTGGTTGTAGACTACGCTACCCGTTTTGTGGAAGCCTTCCCCCTGCCGACGCCTAACACCAAAAACGTAGCAGAAAAACTCATAGAGTTGTTTTCCCGAGTGGGGTTCCCCAAGGAAGTACTAACTGACCAAGGCACGCCGTTCACTTCCCGGTTGATGACGGAGGTATGCCGAACCCTGGATATCCACCAGTTGAGGACATCGGTGTACCATCCTCAAACCGACGGATTAGTAGAGAGATACAATCGTACCCTGAAGAACACTTTAAAGAAGATGTTGACAGTGGAGGGTAGGGAATGGGACAAACTACTCCCTTTGGCATTATACATGTTAAGGTCCCAAGTCCAGAGCAGTCTAGGATGTTCTGCATTCGAACTGTTATATGGACGACAGCCCCGCTCTTTACTGGAAATGACGAAGGACGCATGGGAAACCGAAGAGTGTCAGGACCATTGTTCCCTCCTTGACTATACCAACCAGCTAAGGTCCAAGATCGGCAAACTGAGACAGTTGGCGTCCGCCACCTTGGAGAGGAGTCAAGAAAAACAGAAACGATACTATGATCGGGGAACCAAATTAAGACGCTTACAGAAAGGAGATTGGGCATTGATCTTGCTTCCCTCCACCAGCAGCAAGTTTACGAAAGAGTGGCAGGGTCCCTTTCTAGTAGAGAAAGTGATAGGCGACACTACATATGGAATGCGAATGAACAGTAACAAAACGCAGAACTATCACATAAATCTGCTTAAAAAATGGATCGGACCCCCACCCAAAGTAGGGCATTTTTTAGTGCCCACATCCTCCCCTACAGAATCCACAGTTCTCGAACTGGTGGTCAGTCCCGAACTCTCTAGGTCCCAGCAGCAAGACCTGACTGAAACATTGAAACCCTTTGAGGAATTATTCTCCAATAAACCCGGGAGAACGCAACTGATTGAACATGAAATACATACCGACCCAGGAAAAATCGTCCGGCAAAGGCCATATAGGATCCCGGCGGCACGAAGAGAGGCTATTAGGAAAGAAGTAAACAACATGTTACAACTCGGAGTGATCCGACCCTCCACAAGCGAATGGACGTCCCCCATCGTGATGATACCAAAACCTGACGGGTCTACGCGTTTTTGTATGGATTTCAGAGCGTTAAATGAAATTTCCACCTTCGACGCGTACCCGATCCCAAGGGTGGACGAGCTCATAGAGAGAATAGGGGATGCTCGTTACATCACGACCTTTGATCTAACCAAAGGCTATTGGCAAGTCCCATTGAAAGAAGCCGATCGAAAGAAAACAGCATTTGCCACAGATCAAGGCTTGTTTGAATTCACGGTGCTACCGTTTGGCCTCCATGGGGCCCCAGCCACCTTTCAACGGTTAATGAATGCGGTCCTCCAACCATATCGCTCTTTTAGTTCCGCCTACCTCGATGACATAGTGGTGTACAGCACAACCTGGGAACAACATCGGCACCATTTGGAGGTCATCTTGAATGCCCTTAGAAGCGCGGGACTCCATATCAATGCCAAGAAGTCTAAAGCGGCCTTTCATAGGGTCAAATACCTGGGGTATGTCCTGGGAGACGGGGTCATAGCTCCCCAGGCAGAAAAAATCAAAGCCATTACCGAAACTCCTTTTCCGGCCACAAAAAAACAGCTGAGAGGGTTCCTAGGTCTGATAGGATACTACCGTCGGTTTATCCCTCAATTTTCCGAGATAGCATCACCCCTGACGGACCTCCTACAGAAAAGCTCTCCAAACAGCCAGCTTACTAACCCCGGTGAAAGCGCTTTGTGGGCCTTCCAGAACCTGAAGGCGGCCATAACCACAACCCCTGTTCTGATCTCCCCGGACTTTAACAAACCCTTCATGGTAGCCACAGACGCCTCCAATACCGGGATAGGAGCGGTACTATCTCAGATCGGGAGGGACGGGACGGAACATCCCTTACTCTATATTAGTCGCAAGTTGTTTCCCCGGGAGGTTAAATATCCCACCATTGAGCGCGAATGCTTGGCCATCAAATGGGCCATTGAGAAATTGCATTATTACCTCGAAGGTAAACCGTTTATCCTGTATACAGACCACGCACCATTGAAATGGATGTATAAAAACAAAAGCCAGAACCAAAGGATTCTTCGCTGGTTTTTGTCTTTACAACCATTTGCCTTTGAAGTGAGACATCGGAAGGGGAGGGACAATAACAATGCAGACTATCTTTCCCGCACCTCACCTCTCCCCGAACGGGAGAATCCAGGGGGGGAGGTGTGTGACGGTGCCGGGGTGGAGGAATGCACTGATGTGAAGGACTGGTGGGTGCCCGATCCCAATTTACCACCTCTTGTCCCCCCCCAGCAGAGCGAATGGTTTCCATCACCTACCCTGGAGACGGACGACGAGGGTTCCTTTAAGTGGAGTCCCGGGGATAGCCTGAACACGCCCAGGAGTGACGTCACGACGCGAGAGACGTCAAAAGGAAATGAGAGTCAGCACAGGACGGACGGCGATTCCCGGAGGAGGACTGGAGTGGACCGAGACGGAGAGGAGAGAGGAGCGACTAGAGGAGAGGAGGGGAACGGCGAGAAGGAGGAGAGGCGCGACTGGGAGGAGGCGATCAGGAGACGAGAGGAGAGGCGCGATCCGGAGGACGCCGGTCGGGAGGAGAACGAAGACACCCGGAAGAGGCCAGGAGGCTCAGGACACCGCGATTCGCCCCGCCACACTCCCAGGGGAGGAGTGTGGCTAGAACAGGTACGGGATCGTTTGGTGGGCTGGATGGGACGAGGGGAGAGAGCGAACCAACCTACTGTGTGAGCTGTACCCCTGTACCCTTTACCCGAGCGTGTCACTCTTCCCTACCTCCCCACAACCTTCCCTGCACCTGTGGGATATCACTGATTGCAGTTGTACAGAATCACGTGCTTAGGAGAATCCCCTCACACCCGGCCCTGGTTTTAGGGAGACCAAGGAACCCTGCTTCTTCTGACACCCATTTATTTTCTTTCCTTTTGGGGACATCATTCTGACCGGTTGGGAAGTACCGTGGCCCTCACCCATCCTGACGGACAAAGGCTAGAACGAGGAGAGGAGAGAAAACCTAAAAGAAACCGGACCAAAACCCCACCACGGATCCCCAGAGACTAACCACTAAGAACAAGAAACGTTATCATTCAATAAAACCTTCCATACCCATCCATCGAGTTGTGTCTGTCCCTGACCAGTCGTCACAATTGCATTGCATGATCATCGCGTACCAGATCGTACTACCCTGTTAGTACTCCCCTTTGAGGTTCTAATGGACACAGAAAATACCGAACGACCAGGAGTGGGGTGGATGGGAGGGTTAGGGAGGGAAGGGACAGAGTTGAATTTGTTATCTATGTTAACTGAAAAAGTAATAACACTATGCTATTCATTTATTTGCCATTATTGCAGTGGGCAGCTATACGAGAGGGTCACCGGACCTTATTTTTTCCCCATTTCCAGTCTAACGAAGGGAGGGGGGGAAAGATGGTAATTTCGCGAAATATCTATGCTGTATCCATTGTAAGAGGAAAATGACGGCCTTTATGTAAATTTTCATTGCATTGGATTTGATAAACTGGTCTTTAAATAAAGTATGTTACAAAAAAAAAGTTTAAAAAAAATGTTGTGTTTCATATATGAATTTGTGGAAAAGGATACCACCTGATTTCGGTTCACTACCAAAGGACTGGTTTCAGCAGACACATGCCTGCCTAAACAACAAACATACATGGGTTTGTTTAATGTAATAAGGGACAATTGTACCAAACAAGAAACTAGTCTTTAATGTGTCGGGTATGATACTCCTTCACTATTGTGAATGATGTAAGGTTAGCCCTATTATCGGTGACATAGCATAAAGTACACTTACGATATCGTAGATGTTCCGCACGTCACATTGGTAAGTTGGTTTAATACACAAACAAGAGTGAGCTAGTGAGCCAAAATGTCTAGTAACATCAGATTAAATGGCTACATTTTAAATTCAAAACATATCCCCAAATGTGTTTTGATTACAAAATACTTTTTCATTCCTATTAAAAGTGACAGATTTGCATGATGTCTTACTCCTTCACAAGTGAGCATGTAGGCCAGTCTTTTTTTGGGAAAATATTCGTGAGAGGCACACAATTTTTAGAACAACATAGACAGGAATGTGCACACATTGGTGACAGAGTAACACATACCCAAAACAACTTTTGAATGTCCTTTGTTAGGTCCAGATGATAAATCAATGATGGAGAAAAATAGAATACATCACATATACGTGGGAGTATTCCATCTGGAAAACACCAAATCAGGCCCAACTCATGACTCATTAGGCAAATGTAGAAATGCATCAAGATGTAATATGTTGCATAATGTGATTTACATTTGAATTTTTGAAGTAAAAATGATATATGAATCAGTGTAGGTAATATTTACTGTGATGCTGTACCGATTTTCACCTAAAGTGAAAGCCAGCATATTTTTAAAAACAATTTCACAATGATAATACAAACTTCAAATAAATAGAGATAATTATTAATCAAACGTGAAAATGTTTTTGCTCTGTACTGAAGTGGATTTGAAATGTATCAAGGCCTATGTATTTACTTATGCTGTGGAAGTCATTTGTATATACACCCCAAACATTTTTTCATAATTTCTTCAACGGCATAGCTATCAACTTAGCGTGTGATAAATTGATAAGCTACTTCAGTACAGAATCCATATAATAGATATATATTTTTAAATATACTTTATTTACTTGGAGTAAGTTTTACCATTGTGAAATGCCCAAACAAAGTAAACATAACATGTGCATTTGTAAAGCGGATGTTCACCCAAGGATATCTTGGAGCTGATTAATAAATGTTTATTTTTACCCAACTCAATGGTACTCATTTTATCAACCTCAGAAGGGTGAAATGCTGAGTGGGCCACAGGCCCCTATAGTGGACGCTTCAGTCCACTAAGCCACCAGACCCAGCATTCAAACTCCAAACAGGCTCTCAGTTTATACAAATATTGTTACAACATTGCAGTATTTGTTGACACACATTGATTCATATATTATTTTTTGTGAATGAAAATGATGCAGATGTTTGGGCCTTGTAAACACACTTTACAGAGGTATTTTTGGTTTATATGCTTTTTGGTGATATAAGTTCACCACTCTTAACAACAAAGCCCAACCAATTCAGAGGTGTTAAACAGTTCTTGAATAAAAGTTATAAATGGATAAGAGACAGGATCATACATGAATTAGGAGCTATCATGGGTAAACTATTATCAAATAGTTTAAGAAAATGTTGCCTACATGCATGGGCTTATGCTAATGTACTATGAAAGTTTGAAAGCCTTAAAGCAGGTGAAATATGAAAACTTGAAACTATTTTGTGATCAAGGTTCATGATATGTTCTGTTTACACAGATTCCATAAAGCTATTGTATATGTCAGCATCATCACGAGCAGGTGGAGGAAACATTGGCCACATAGGCGGGGAAGCAGCTGGCCACTGTGGTTTGACACTGAGGGACCCAGTGGCAAGGAGGGTGAGGTGAGAGTGCAACGGAGGCTACCAGCTCAACAACATTATCTTCAGAGGCTTTCTCAAGCTAGAAGTCCCTAGTGGTGGTGGACCCTACAAAAACTCCACCAACTGCATCCTTGTCTGCCACCCAGACAACCATCTCACATGTACCACCACATCCACAAGCACAACAAGCACAACAACCACACCCAGCACCTCAAAAGTACACTCATCCACACACACATACATTAGAAATAACACCCACAAAACACACAAACACCCACACTCACCCGAACAACATACACCTAGGAAGAAACCCACACTAAAACATACATGACATACACCAGACCCACATGCAACTGCAACCTCCCCAGACACATGCACATCACCCACTGCCACTCCCTCTACTTCCCAAACCCAACCCCCTCCTGACCATCCTACCCATTTTCCTGTGAAGATTATTTATTTGCCCTTGCCTTGACACCTTCTGAACCCCAACCCACCGCTCCCAAACCCAAGACCACCCCTCTGAAAGCCAAAACCACCCCTCCCAAAGCCAGAACTATCCATCCCAAAACTAAAACCACCCCTCCTAAACCCAAGACCACCCCTTCCAAACACATCCCCCACCCCCAAAAAATCATTGAGGTGCCTGATCTATACCCACTAGATGCCCATTTCTGGCGGGGTTCCCCTTGGCAGTTTATTTAGGAGGCAAGCCTAGTGCTACAGCACAACAGTGCATTGGAAATTATGATCTACAGACTGACATTTATTTAAATTTTTTACTTGAGAGACGTATCTCTTTGGTGTAATAACCCAGCATTTTGATTTCACCAAGTTTGTTCTGACATTATTTTTCCTTGCTAAGTGTTTGATTCGTAGAAATGTTTATGACTAAAATGTGAAGTAAATATTTTTATTTGCCATTACGGCAGGAAATACAACAGATTATTTGAATTTCTACTTTGTTAAGTGCACACACTGGTTAAAATAGTTTGTGATGGTCATTTGAATTTAGATGCAAGGATTCATCTTGATAATAGACACTTGCACCAACAAATAGATGTTCCATTTTTTTTAAAGTGTTAATACAGGTGTGTTTATTTCACCTTGATATGTTATGGGAATAAACACATATGGATTACACATCAAAAAAATCTATGACAATTGAAATTGGATAAAATACAGGAATTGCAGTAGATGAGGGGAAATGTTACATTGATTAATATATTAACTGATTCAAGTTTGGGACTGACATTGTTTTAACAAGTATTTAAAAAGTAGATGGTACGCCTTGTCTAGTTCAATTTCTACATTATGTTACATTTCACTTATCCCAATGATGTGTAATGCATATGTTTTTAATTTGACAATTTACGGAATTTATTTCAACATACCTGTATGGTCACTTTTAGATTTTTGGATTGATTTCCTTTTTAGGTCGAGCATCAGCTCGCATGCGTAGACTGCCAGGCCTGCTGAAATAACTCTGCAGAGTGTTATCCAAACTGCTTCTCGCAATTGGTTCAATCCTGCGTCGCTTTTATTTCCTGTCTCATTACTGATTAGCTCTTGGATATATAATTTCCGGTTTTACTCGAGGAGCACTGGCCAATTACAGTTTCCTTACACTCGTAAGTGTTATGTGTTCTTTGGGGACTACTTGTTTGCTTAATTTCATGCTACTGTTACTTGCGCTGTTTTTTTTTCACCACAGGCCACAGTGGCCACTTTAACAGCCGCTACATGTGTAACTTGTGTGTATTTGGGCACCATGCTTTATATTTAGCCCAATGCCTGCTTTTATGTTTTTTTTATTACGATACCGCCCGCTTCACGGGCTGTCACACATATACATTTAATGAAGATGGGCGCCATGCTTTGTTTCACCATGGCGCCCACGTTTGCAGGCGCGTACAGAGATTCACCTTTCCATGTGACGCATTTTTCGCATGTTTGTTTATGCAAGGGCACACTTTAATTTACCATGGCTGCCACCCACTGTTGTTTCCTTCTCCATGGTGAACTGCGGTTCTGCATGTGAACTGGAGGCTGGTCCAACCTGGTTTATTGCCCCTCACAGTGTCTGCTCCACCGGCCGATACAAGAGCTCCAGCAGTCTCCTGTTTGGAACTTGAAGAACAGCGAGGGTTTGTGTTTGAATTTTCTCACTGCTCTTCTCTCATGGTTGTTGCTTTTTAGGAAACTGTATCAAATGGCCCTTCAACATATTAGGTGTAGCTCGATTATAGACAAAGTCGTGTTTCACTTTCTCTATACTTAAAAAGCTAATTTTCCCCAAAAAGGAATGCTGGGAAAAGTGCATCACTATTTTAGAACGTTTGAAGCTTTGCAACTGCGAATAGTAGTGCCCTGCTGCTTTAAAACATCTTACCAACTACCCGCTCTCCTTCCTAAATGAGCTTTTGTAAGTCCCCACAAACTTTACTCATTCTTCTTCGTGGCACCTTCAGAACAGTAATTCAGCCACTGTAACTCACTGCTTCGCAGACTCCATGCTCTTCAAAGAAGCAATCTCTTCATTAATTCAGTGTTTTCATTCCATAGTAATATCCCACTAAATTATGCATCTGTTTTTGCCTACTAAGGTGATCTAGCCACGTATGAACTAAATGTATCTTAGTTAGCGTTTCTCATTATATAAAACTGAAGTATATTATTTCGAAACAAAAAACAATTCGATGCAGTGAAGGGCTAACCCTGCTTACAGAACAAGTTCACAGTGCATTATAGATTTAGAAATCTCTTTAAACTGCTGCTTATTATTTTTAAATTCTGTTGTGCAATCTCTACTCTTAGGGGCCCATTAGGATGGCGGTCAGAAAACCACCCGACCGCCATGGTAGCGGAAAACAACCGCCCGCTGGTACCGCAGCAGAACCGGCAGTACAATTAGGATCAACCGCCCCAAAAAAAAACCCGTAGTGGGCGGAGAAGGCCAAAATCTGTCCGCGGCGGTTGGATTCGCAGCGGAAAATCACCAAACGGCCGCCATGACAACAGAGACACTACACGGAAAATTAGGATATCTCCGATGTTACCGCGGTACGTTCCGCTGTTTTTGACCGCTGCGGTCGCTAACAGTGATGAAAGGGAGAGCCAGCGAAAGAGCTGTAGCATAGCCACTGCTGCGGACGCTCGTGACAAATATGGCGGTCGACAGTAGAAACTCACAAGGCCACAAAGTGCACACAGCAAACTAGCCATGCACACAAAAACACAGAACATACCCCCATGACACAACCACATGGCAACTACAAAAATACAAATCCCATGACAACCCACACAACACACCTGACTGCAATACCCCATTTGGGCACACCCACATAGCTGAGTATAAAACCAGCCCCTTCCCTGACCAGAATCCTTTGCAACACTCCACAACTGAAGGGCCCAACACCAGAGCACAAAGGAGAGGCAAATCAACACACCATCACTATTCACACCACACGCAGCACCACCACCACTCCCACACCTGCACCTCTAACCCCTCTGCACCTCACACAACATACACATCACCACCCTCCCACCACTTACACACCTGCACCTCTAACCCCTTTGCACATCACACAACATGGCACCACAGAAAATGCCCAAATTCCCAGAGTGAATTGATATTCATGGTAGATGAGATAATCAGAGTAGAACCACAACTGTTTGGTAACCTGGTCCAACAGACACCATTAGCCAATCAAATGTGGGTAAGGATAGTTGACATGGTCAATGCAGTAGGGACCACCCCGCGCAACAGACAGGAAATCATGAAGCGGTGGCATGACCTGAAGAGTGTTGTCAAAAAGAAGAGGAGAAAGAACCGTGGGCTGGCTCAGGACTGGCAGTGTCCATCCTATTCCATCAAGAACATTCAGTGCATGGGAGGAGAAGGTGCTTGAAGCACACTATCCCCAGGAAAGCCTAGGGGAGGGAACTAGAGGCATAGGGCACTAGGAGCAGACAGCCTCCAATATCAAATGTTTACCACATACGAGCCACTCCCAGTTTAGTGACCAAGGTTTTTTTACAGTTCTTTCTTACAAAAGTAGAGACATCTCACTGAAAGTTACGGACTGGTCTCACACACCACCGGGTGTCATGCTTCATCATTGGCCAGTCCTCGCCCTCCAAAAACTTGGTTTGATGGAGGGCGGGCATACACCTGACGACAGGGATGCACTTCTAAGCTAAGTGGGGACCCGTAAACAGAATGAGTGAGTGATTTAAAAAGCAATTATGGTTGTCTATTAAATTTTAATGTGAGTGGCAGCCATATGGTATTAAAAACAAGTGGACGGTGTGTTTAAGAATAAATGTCCTTACACCATTATATAACTGATGGTCAACATGTTTCTGCCTTGTGGCCCGGTTGGGTCCATGGCATTCATCAGGACCTAACACAAAACGGGCTCCTTTTTTTACCCTTCTGTAAAGAGTAAGTACTACTTTGTGGCGTGATAATTATGACTGTCCACACAATATATTCGTCTTGTGGCTCCTTTATGCCTGAAAATAGAAAAAATGCAGACAAACCTAGGTCATTTCAGAACAACATATTCTTAAGAACCACATGCACAACATTATGTCAGTGGCTCAGAGTGTGACACGTATGAATTTGTGCACACTCTAAATTTATCCAGAACTCTTACCACAGGGAAGAAAATTCTAAACCCCATAGGAGTGAGTGAGGGGAAGACCCCTGTTCCTAAGCTGTAAGGAAAGGAGGAAACAAAAAAGCAGGATAAGCAATTGTAGCAAATTTAAAACAGCACACACCAAAAGTATACACACAAGCATTGAGTTTCAAACATTCAACCACTCTCTTACGGTCTCAAGGTGCGTCTACCTTGATAGCACCTAGGTGTTACCTCTCCTCCTCCTTGCCAGTAAGTGAGAGAACAGCGAGTCGGGGTATTTATAGACCTCGTAATGAAAAAGAGATGGTAATTGGAGCCTTAATTGGGTAATTGGATAACAGATCATCGTTTTAGTTGACCCATGCGCCCCATGGTTAATTAGCAAAACGGGCTGCGTGACCTGCTGCGTGGTGTCTCGTAATCAATCGTGAGTTTATCCGGTGTCCCAGTCGAGGGCACCTTAACAATTGTCTGGCTATCGTTCGTCGCCAAACGGTGATGCCCTTTGTTATCGTGTAGCATGCGGGAGCGTAATCGCACACAGGGGTCAAATGTTGCCTGTTAAGAGATTGGCGTGCCTAAGTTCTCGTGCGTTAGGCAAGGAAATGCGTATGTTTAAATAAGGAAGCCCACCAAGGTGTAATCGCGTGGTGTGAAGTTGCCGCACATACAGATGGGCGTTTCTGTGTGCCCGTGCGCTTAGTCTATATGCGCAATCTTTTGTTCAATGTCTACGGGTGAAGCTCTTGATTTATTCGCAGTATACAGTTATATGATCGTATGTAGTGGACAAATACAGCCACATTTAAAGAGATGTATGTGCCTTAGTACTTGTGCTTAGCGAAAAGGTGCGCATGTTAAGAGAAGACGCCAAGGTGTAAAAGGTCACATATACACAAATCAGCGTTCCTACGTGCTCGTGTGTTTATTATATGCACGAGCTAAGAATGCATCCAGAAGACATTATCACGTGATAGGTCACTGCCCCTTTGTTATAAATGTTGCGTGTGTTACTTGACAAATGCAGTTTCTTTAAAGTGCCACATTACACACGCATTGCTATTTTGTATATTAACTGGGAGCGTTTAGAGAACACGTGGGTTAGTACTTAGTACACGGTTCAGTTATGTTCATGGTGCGTCATTGGGCCAGATCTAACCACGGGATCTCATAGCTGAGGCCATTTTCCCAGGTCCGTAAGCGATAGACCCATTGTTGCTCTCTGGTATGGAGGGGTTTAGTCAAATCTGTTCTTCCTTTTTTCTTTACCTCTAGGACTACCCATTTCAGATCGGTGCTCTTATGATTCTGCTCGAGGAAATGTCTTGTGAGTTTGGCGTTTGTTTTTTTGCATCTAATTGTGCTTCGATGTTCATTGATGCGTATCTTTATTTTTCTTGTCGTCATTCTTATGTACATTAGACTGCAAGGACAGGTGAGAAGGTAAACTACATTTTCTGTATTGCAATTGCTAAAGTTGTTGAGTCTCCAGGGTTTCGTAGTTCCTTTGTTTACTTCCGTTGTGGCGGTGGTTAAAGGGCAAGCAACACAGCATCCACATGGGTAATGTCCTGTTAGTCTATGTGTGTTCCACAGTGTTGGTTGTACCTCTCCTTCTTGAGTTGGTGTTTTAGCATGTACAAGCTCATCCCGAAGGCTCCTGTTCCTTTTGAAAGCAAAAAGCAGAGGTTCCCATTGTTTTTTAGCACCATTCAGGATGTGCCAGTTTTTCTGATTATATTCTGTATATTGTTAGATGCCGGCGTGTATGTTGTGACACATACCATTCTATTGATCTGTTCCTTGGGGGTAGTATCCAGAAGGGCCTCTCTGTTGATATGTCTGGCCCGTTTCTTGGCTTTTCTGACCATGTTCTTTGGATAATGGCGATCCAGCAGTTTTTGTTCAAGGTGCTCAGCTTGTTCATTGTAAGTCTCTATTTCCGAACAATTCTTGCGTACTCTAAGGAATTGTCCCTCAGGAAGATTCTGCCGTAATGATCTTGGGTGGTAGTTTTCATAGAGTAATAGGCTGCTTCTATCCTTGTTTTTATGATGTACTTTAGTACTTACTGCTGTGGTGGTCATTGTAATCTCAAGGTCCCAGAAGGTGGCATGGTTCTTATTGATGGTATGGGTAAACCCCAGATGTTGATCTTTCATATTGATCCATTACATTGATCCAGACAAAGGTTTGGATCATGTTTCTGATTTGTAATGAGAGACGGTCTGTAGGATCACTTTGATGTATTTCATAGCTGATGGTGTCCAATAGGAGTCGTTTGCACTCTTCACGATACATTGTTTGGTGCATCAAAACAATCGCGCCCCCTTTGTCCGCCGGTTTAATTACGAGTTCAGGATTGGATTTGAGGGTCTGTAATGCATTTCTTTCGCCTTTAGTCCGGTTCTGGAAGCCCTTTGTTTTCTGATGATTGATTGCCTCTACTTCTTTAAGGACTGCCTGTTCGAACGCTTGTATGTGACATGGGATGGTTTGAGTGGGTGGTAGTAATGTTGATTTCTTCCGTAAGCCCGTGTTGGTATCCATGTCATGGGCGAGTTCTGAGTCTCCGAAGTGATTCTGAAGTTTTATTTTTCTGAAGAACTGTGCCAATTCTATATTCAAAGTAAATCTGTCATGAGTCGGTGTCGGGACAAAACCCAGCCCCTTGGAGAGTATAGACTCTTCATCACCAGTTAGTATATGGTTGCTAAGATTTACTACATTTGTTAATCTTTGCTGGTTGATGGGTTGTTCCCTCTCCCCTTGCTCCTGGTCACTGTTCCTATGTTGGGTGTCTGTTCTTGCCATTGTACTCTTTGATTTGGTCTTTTTGTCGGCCTCTGCCTCTGCCCCTGCCCCTGTATAATATAGGCTGTGGACCTTATGGGAAACCAAACCCCGGTGGAAAGAACGGTTGTTGCCAATAGCCGAATTTGGGCATCTGTGGGTGCTCATTGGTTGGAGAAAATTCTGCTGTGGCCTGTTGTAAAATGCCCCTGTACTCTCGTCATTGCTGCTATCGCTCCCACTTCTTTCTTCTCCAGAGCTGAATGTCCAGTTCTGCGGCGTTGGTCTGAAGCGTTGTTTTCTTCCTCCTTGTTAGACCTGGCACCTTGGCGTGGGTCTCCCTTCTATTTTTTGCTGTTGCCTCATGGGTTTTTGCTGGTGTTAAATGCTTTGGACACTGGGCCACTGTTGTCCAGTGCCACAGTGCAAATGCTCCCTATTGTAAATTGATGTATGAATTAGTGATTCCATGATTGGTTGGTTTGGTTTACCTGTCAGACCCTAGTACAGTGCACCAGGAGTGCCCAGGGCTAGTAATCCAAACACTGCTGGTAGGCTTGCAGCACTGGTTGTGCCACCCACAGAAGCAGCCTGTAAAAGTGTGTCTAAGGTCTGCCATTGCAGAGCCTGCGTGCAGTCTGGTACTGCCATGCTGACTGGGAAAGTGCACCCACTTGCCAGTCCCTAAACCTTCCCTTTTCTTCATATCAGACACCCCTATGGTAGGCCCAAGGGCAGGGTGCATTGTAAGTATAAGGTAGGACATGCTCTGGTGTGTGTGGTATGTCCTAATAGTGAATTACAGCCATTTTCTTTTTCCACTATTACAAGGTTACCTGTTCTCCATAGGCCAGAATTGGCAGTTTGATTATTACATTTTATAATCCTAGCTGACCCAGGGAACATGGTGGAAATTCGAATTTATTATACCTGAACTCAGAATGATAAAATGCATCTTTTAGTGAAGTTGGTTTTAACATACTGTGTTTGAAAATACCACTTTTAGAAAGTAGGTATTTTCTTGTCTAACCATTCAAACCTGCCTCTGCTAGGCTGTGTATTCCTTGTCTGGAGTTTGAGTGACAGGGCTGGGGAATTCCAGGAGACAGGGTGAGGTAGCCCAGTGGTGAATAGAGAGATCTGCATCTAGATGGGAGGGAGGAGTTGCACCTGGGACCTGAATAGGAAGTGTGTCGCTGTCGCAGCTGCTGCCATCGGATCTTGGATGTCGCCGCTGTAGCTGTCGCATTGCACCGCATCAAGAGAAGTGTCTCGCATCGAGGAAGAAGCGTGTTGCCATCGCAGCCGCTGCCGTTGCATCTTGGATGTCGCCGCTGTAGCAGTTACATTGGACCGCATGAAGAAAAGCGCCTCGCATCCACGGAGAAGCGTGCCGCCGTCGGAGGTGCTGCCGTCGCATCACGGAACAAGGGTGTCGCCGCTGCAGATGTCGCATCCAGCGGAAGCGTCTCGCATCGTCGGAGAAGAGTGTCACTGCCAAGGCCGCTGTCGTCGCATCAGGGACAAGGGTGTCGCCGCTGCAGCTGATGCATCGAGTCGAGTCTTCTCGCAACCTCAGGGAAGCGTGCCGAATCAGGAAGATCTTCATGTCTTTGCACCACACTTTCATCGCATCACCATCGTTGCAACACTTTCGTTGCCCTGCGTGTCGCATCTAAAGGTACATTGAACTAAAAGTGTTGCATTTAAGAACTAAAGATAACTAAGCTAAAACTACCATTTTAAGTAACAGTATTGTGGATTTTTGTCATTTATGGTCTTGTGTTAAATCTATATAAATAATACTTATTTTTTATATAAAACCTGTGTGGTGTCCATCTGTAGTGTTGTCACTTGATTACTGTATGTGTTCACAAATGATTTACACACTGCCTCTGAGATAAGCCTGTCTGCTCGTGCCAAGCTACCAAGGGGGTGAGCAGGGGTTATTTTAGGAGTGTACCGCCTTACCCTGACTAGAGGCAAGGGTCCCTATTTGTCACAAGTGCATACCTGTGCTAACTAGAGACCGCCAAATATAACACTCCTGTCTGAGGTTGTTGTGTCTTCTCATAATATTTGTCCGTAACATATGGATATACTGTTTCGTGACTACATTTCTGCACATATTTCTTCAGTTTTGTGAGTTTCGACTGAGTCAGATATTCTTTATACTCTGAATGGTCTTTATTAATCTCGTCCAGTTTTTTCTTGAACACTGATATGTGTATTGTGGTCTTTAAGCGGCTCTCATTTTGCTGAATCTCTATCATCAGTGCATCTGCTAGTTGTCTGGCTGTGTTCATGATTAATACCAACCAGTCTTTGGTACACTTCCATGCTATGGAAGACCAGTTGACATGAAATTCTTTATTATTGAGGAACAATCTTGGTTCGTTGGTAACTATCAGTCCTCTCGGTGCTGTGTTTTTTCTTAAATACTCGCGATCGTCTTGATGCACCAAACAATGTATCGTGAAGAGTGCAAACGACTCCTATCGGACACCATCAGCTATGAAATACATCAAAGTGATCCTACAGACCGTCTCTCATTAAAAATCAGAAACATGATAGATGAAGGTCTCAACAACAAGTGGATAACTAAAAATGAGGCAGATTTCCTCTACAATGAGAACCCAAGAACACCAAGGTTCTACATCTTACCAAAGATACATAAAGAGAGGATGCCACCACCTGTGAGACCTATAGTCTCAGGTATCGGCTCCATTTTGCAACCCTTGCCGCAATTTTGCAATTGGTTCCTGAGACCTATTGTACAAAAATCTTCCTCGTACCTAAGGGACACGAAGGATGTCCTTTGCCTACTACGCGATATGGAGACGAACATAGAGGAGGATCTGTTCATTACGATGGATATAGAGGTGCTATACACCAGCATCCCTCAGAGACGCACCCTGGATGTGGTAGAAAATATTCCACTGGATATGGACTGGGAGTTCATCAACCCACAACACTTTATTATGGAGTGTGCAGAACTGGCCTTGACCGAGAACTTTTTTGAATTCGAGTATACAATTTACCAGCAGATCAAAGACACGTCGATGGGCAGTACACTTGCCCCCAGCATGGCATGCCTCTACATGTAACAGTTCGAAGAGGACCATATCTATAGTGATAGCAACCCATACGCACAAAATCTGAAAATATGGAAACGGTATATCGACGATGTGCTCATTGTCTGGCATGGGACAGAAGAAACAGCAACAAACTTTGTCTGGATCAATGTAATGGATCAATATGAAAGATCAACATCTGGGGTTTACCCATACCATCAATAAGAACCATGCCACCTTCTGGGACCTTGAGATTACAATGACCACCACAGCAGTAAGTACTAAAGTACATCATAAAACACGGATAGAAACAGCCTATTACTCTATGAAAGCTACCACCCAAGATCATTACGGCAGAATCTTCCTGTGGGACAATTCCTTCGAGTACGCAGGAATTGTTCGGAAATAGAGACTAACAATGAACAAGCTGATCATCTTGAACAAAAACTGCTGGATCGCCATTATCCAAAGAAGATTGTCAGAAAAGCCAAGAAACAGGCCAGAAATAACAACAGAGAGGCCCTTCTGGATAGTACCCCCAAGGAAAAGATCGACAGAATGGTATGTGTCACAACATACACGCCTGCATCTAACAATATACAGAATATAATCAGAAAAAACTGGCACATCCTGAATGGGGCTAAAAAACAATAGGAACCTCCGCTTTTTGCTTTCAAAAGGAACAGGAGCCTTCGAGATGAGCTTGTACATGCTAAAACACCCACTCAAGAAGGAGAGGTACAACCAACACCGTGGAACACACAGAGACTAACAGGACATTACCCATGTGGAGGCTGCGTTGCTTGCCCTTTAACCACCACCACAAAGGAAGTAAACATAGGAACTACTAAACCCTGGAGACTCAACAACTTTAGTAATTGCAATACAGAAAATGTAGTTTACCTTCTCACCTGTCCTTGCAGTCTAATGTACATAGGAATGACTACCCGAAAAATAAAGATACGCATCAATGAACATCGAAGCACAATTAGATTCCAAAAAAACAAACACCAAACTCACGGGACATCTCCTTGAGCAGAATCATAAAGACCGCGATCTGAAATGGGTAGTCCTAGAGGTAATGAAAAAAGGGAGAACAGATTTGACTAAACCCCTCCATACCAGAGAGCAACGATGGGTCTACCGCTTACGGACCTGGGAAAATGGCCTCAACGCTGAGATCCCGTGGTTACATCTGGCCCAATGATGTATTTTTGCTCACAAACTATGAACATAACTGAACCATGTACTAAGTACTAACCCACGTGTTCTCTAAACACTCCCAGTTTTTATACAAAATAGCAATGCGTGTGTAATGTGACATTTGTCAAGTAACACACGCAACATTTAGAAGAAAGGGGCAGTGACCTATCACGTGATAATGTCTTCTGGATGCATTCTTAGCTCACGCATATAATAAGCACACGAGCACCTAGTAACGCAGATTTGCGTATATGTGACCTTTTACACCTTGGAGTCTTCCCTTAACATGCGCAACTTTTTGCTAAGCACAAGCACTAAGCCACGTACATCTCTTTAAATGTGGCAGTATTTGACCCCTACGTACGATCATATAACTGTATACTGCGAATAAATCAAGAGCGTCACCCGTAGATACTGAACAAAAGCTTGCGCATATAGATTAAGTGCACTGGCACACAGACACACCCATCTGTATATGCGGCAAATTCACACCACGCGATTACACCTTGGAGAGCGTCCTTATTTAAACATATGCATTTCCTTGCCCAAAGCACAAGCACGCCAATCTCTTAACATGCGACAACATTTGACCCTCGACTGAGACACCGGATAAACTCACGATTGATTACGCGACGCCACGCAGCAGGTCAGGCAGTGCATTTTGCTAATTAACCATGGCACGCATGGGACAACTGAAACAACGATCTGTTATCCAATTACCCATTTAAGGCTCCGAATTACCATCTCTCCTTCATTAAGAGGTCTATAAATACCCCGACTCGCTGTTCTCTCACTTACCAATGAGAAGGAGGAGAGGCAACACCTAGGTGCTATCACGGGAGATGCACCCTGAGACCGTAAGAGAGTGGTTGAATGTTTGAAACGCAATGTTTGCGTGTATACTTTGGGTGTGTGCTGTTTTAAATTTGCTACAATTGCTTATAGTGCTTTTTTGTTTCCTCCTTTCATTACAGCCTAGGAACAGGGGTCTTCCCCTCACTCACTCCTTTGAGCCTCAGAATTTTCTTCACCGTTGTAAGAGTTCTGGATAAATTTAGGAGTGTTCACAAATTCACACCTGTCAAACTCTTAGCCACTGACGTAATGTTGTGCATGTGGTTCTTAAGAATACGTTGTTCTGAAATGACCTAGGTTTGTCTGCATTTTTTCTATTTTCAGGCATAAAGGAGCCACAAGACAAATATAGTATGTGGACAGTGATAAATATTACGCCACAAAGTGATACTTACTCTTTACAGTAGGGTAAGAACGGAGCCCCTTTTGTATTAGGTCCTGATGAATGCCATGGACCCAACCGGGCCACAAGGCAGAAACATGTTGACCATCACTTATATAACGGTGTAAGGACATTTATTCCTAAACACATCGTCCACTTGTTTTTAATACTATATGGCCGCCACTCACATTAAAATTTAATAGGCAACCATAATGGCTTTTTAAATCACTCACTCATTTTCTTCACGGGCCCCCACTTAGCTTAGAAGTGCATCCCTGTCATCAGGTGTATGCCCGCCCTCCATCAAACAAAGTTTTTGGAGGGCGAGGACTGGCCAATGATGAAGCATGACATCAGGTGGTGTGTGAGACCAGTCCGTAACTTTTAGTGAGATGTCTCCACTTTTGTAGGAAAGCACTGTAAAAAAACCTTGGTCTCTAAACTGGGAGCGGCTCGTATGTGGTAAACAACAGGAGTCTCACAGGAATAGCCGGGGGAGTGCAGGCTGGTAAGTACAAACAAATGTAGACCATTACACAGCTATGCACTGTCTAGCACAACTACAAAGCTACATCTCAGAGGCCCACGTATATCCATATGCACCCCAATACCCAACACATGTCCCACAGATGTAACAGTCACTCCATCTGAATCACCCCAAAGGTAGCCAACATTTACAGGGTTGTATGTGTCCAGGCAACCAGCACTACAACTCCTACCATGCCCCCTGTCACACCCCTGTGCAGGGTGTAGCATTCCCCCCCACCCAGGAGCAGTTGGGAGCCATTGTAAGGTTCACCCTCACCTAACAGATAGGTATCCATCTTCTCAGGGAGGGCTGTTTGGGGGTGGGAGGCCAGCAACACATCTCCCACCATGCCCCCTGTCCCACACCTGAGCAGGATGGAGCACCCCCCCAGAAGCATGTGGCAGAGATTGCATTGCTCACATCAAACTAACAGGTAGGTAGCCATCTTTTCAGGGAGGGGTGTTTGTGGGTGGGAAGACTGCACTACAACTCCCACCATGTCCCCTGTCCCACACCTGAGCAGGATGGACCAACCCCTGAAGCATTTGAAAGCCATTGTCTCACTACTAACAAACTAACAGGTAGGTAGACCTCATCCCTGGGAGGGCTATTTGGGGGTAGGAGGCCTGCACAACAACTCACACCATGTCCCCTGACCCATCCCTGAGAAGGATGGAGCACTCTCCCCACCCAGAAGCATTTGCCAGCCATTGAATGGTTCACATTCACCTAACAGATAGGTAGCCATCTTCCCAGGAAGGGCTGTTTGGGGGTTGGAGACCAGCAACACAACTCCCACCATGCCCCCTGTCCCACACCTGAGTAGGATGGAGCACCCCCCGAAGCATGTGGCAGAGATTGCATTGCTCACATCAAACTAACAGGTAGGTAGCCACCTTAACATGGAGGGGTGTTTGTGGGTGGGAAGACTACACTACAACTCCCACCATGCCCCCTGTCCCACACCTGAGTAGGATGGAGCACTCCCCCCACCCAGAAGCATTTGCCAGCCATTGAATGGTTCACACTCACCTAACAGATAAGTAGCCATCTTCCCAGGGAGGGCTGTTTGGGGGTGGGAGGCCCGCAACACAACTCCCACCATGCCCCCTGTCCCACACCTGAGTAGGATGGAGCACCCCCCGAAGCATGTGGCAGAGATTGCATTGCTCACATCAAACTAACAGGTAGGTAGCCATCTTTTCAGGGAGGGGTGTTTGTGGGTGGGAAGACTGCACTACAACTCCCACCATGTCCCCTGTCCCACACCTGAGCAGGATGGACCAACCCCTGAAGCATTTGGAAGCCATTGTCTCACTACTAACAAACTAACAGGTAGGTAGACCTCATCCCTATGAGGGCTATTTGGGGGTAGGAGGCCTGCACAACAACTCACACCATGTCCCCTGACCCACCCCTGAGAAGGATGGAGCACTCTCCCCACCCAGAAGCATTTGCCAGCCATTGAATGGTTCACATTCACCTAACAGATAGGTAGCCATCTTCCCAGGAAGGGCTGTTTGGGGGTTGGAGACCAGCAACACAACTCCCACCATGCCCCCTGTCCCACACCTGAGTAGGATGGAGCACCCCCCGAAGCATGTGGCAGAGATTGCATTGCTCACATCAAACTAACAGGTAGGTAGCCACCTTAACATGGAGGGGTGTTTGTGGGTGGGAAGACTACACTACAACTCCCACCATGCCCCCTGTCCCACACCTGAGTAGGATGGAGCACTCCCCCCACCCAGAAGCATTTGCCAGCCATTGAATGGTTCACACTCACCTAACAGATAAGTAGCCATCTTCCCAGGGAGGGCTGTTTGGGGGTGGGAGGCCAGCAACACAACTCCCACCATGCCCCCTGTCCCACACCTGAGTAGGATGGAGCACCCCCCGAAGCATGTGGCAGAGATTGCATTGCTCACATCAAACTAACAGGTAGGTAGCCATCTTAACAGGGAGGAGTGTTTGTGGGTGGGAAGACTGCACTACAACTCCCACCATGCCCCCTGTCCCACACCTGAGCAGGATGGAGCACTCCCCCCACCCAGAAGCATTGCCAGCCATTGAATGGGTCACACTCAACTAACAGATAGGTAGCCATCTTCCCAGGGAGGGCTGTTTGGGGTTGGGAGGCCAGCAACACAACTCCCACCATGCCCCCTGTCCCACACCTGAGCAGGATGGAGCACCCCCCAGAAGCATGTGGCTGAGATTGCATTGCTCACATCAAACTAACAGGTAGGTAGCCATCTTAACAGGGAGGGGTGTTTGTGGGTGGGAAGACTGCACTACAACTCCCACCATGCCCCCTGTCCCACACCTGAGCAGTATAGAGCACTCCCCCCACCCAGAATCATTTGGAAGCCATTGTCTCACTACAAACAAACAGGTAGGTAGACCTCATGCCTGGGAGGGCTGTTTTGAGCTGGGAGGCCTGCACAACAACTCACACCAGGCCCCCTGACCCATCCCTGAGAAGGATGGAGCACTCCCCCCCACCCAGAAGCATTTGGAAGCCATTGTCTCACTACAAAAAAACTAACAGGTAGGTAGACCCCTTCCCTGGATGGGCTGTTTGGGGGTGGGAGGCACAACAACTCACACCAGGCCCCCTTGTTCCCCAGCTCATCAAGATGGAGCCCTCCCTCCCACCCAAATGCATGTGTCAGCCATTGCACTGTCCACTTCACACTAACAGGTAGGTAGACATATTATGCTTCCTTGTCCCACACCTGAGCAGGATGGAAGCCTATACCACACACACACAGAGATGTGTCACAAATCCAACCCAAATGTGAAAACATAAAAGGTAAGTAGCCAGTACATGCACCCAGTCATTCCTCTCAAAACGCATGGTGCCATATGACAACCCCAGTCCTCGCATCTACAAATATACACACCAATACCATTGCCACTCAGTGTGCAGACAGCTAAGCAAATTAAACTGTTACAGCAAGCAAAGTGTGACACAACAATTAACATGCTGAAGAAAGTCTGTGCACAATCATGGACAGCACTGAATGCCATGTGTAAGTGCCATGTGGCCAGAGCAGCAAGGACCACATGAAAACAAAGAAAGCATGGTTGTTGGTACAAATTCAGATTTGCACATGACATGACAAAGGTATGCATGAAATACCAATGGCCAGTTCATGCTCAGATGTTACGTCTGCCAGGGCAGAGTAATCAAAAAAGAAGTGTCACAGAAAATCGTTGTTGCGCTACTCCCTAGATGGCGACATGTCAGGATGACAGTTCAACATCCTCCCCTGAGGCCACAGAGAGGGGTGAGTCCTCAGACCCCACAGGCCCTACAGCAGAGGCCCCCCCTGTCAAGCGACGAAAGGGCCGTCCCAAGAAATCCCTGGGAGTATCCCTTGGCAAAGCACCTGCCAAATGTTAGACACGGAGCCAGCCATGATGGCAACCCTTTTCACTACTGCATTAAATTTTTGCACTGTCCTTCCCCACACTGCCTTGTGAATGACATCCATCTGTTGGACTGGGTCACCACATCAATGTGGTGACTACTCAATTCTCTCATTTACCATTACTGTCAACACACTGCTTCACTAATCACCCCAATGTAAATGATCACCACCCTCACATGTCACCATTGTAAATAAATACTCCTTACACACATGTTGTTTCTGCCCCGTCTTTATTCCAGGATGTGCAGTCTTCACCATGATTGCAATGTACCAGGAGTATGGAATGTATGTAGGCAAGGAGAGGCTGAAGGGACCTGGGAAAACACAACAGAACAACATTCACTAGTCTGGGTGTGGCATCACAAACATCACACAACACTTACCATCAAGCTAATCCAACATGCACACATCACAATGAGTAACAAGTGCCAGCATACACATCCTGTAGAAGTTCCAAACTACCCTGCCCCAGAAACATTGTCAGCCACCACAGAGTCAACAACCGGCTGCAGTCACAAAGCTCACATACACTTTCACAACAACAGCAACATCATCAGACAATGGGTCAGTTGTTCATTGTCACTCACCTTCAAGTGAAGTAGAGGTTGAGGAGCTGTTGACGCAGGTCAACACCTTCCTCCTCTCCACTGTTCTCATCACTGGACACGGGTTGGTTTGCAGGTGGGAGCCTTGGCTGCTCATCAGCATCCAGGAGCAGGGGGATCTCCTTGCGAATGGCTAGGTTGTGGAGCATACAGCATGCAACTACAATCTGACACACCTTCCTGGGCGAGTACATCAGTGCTTCTCCGGTCTTGTCCAGGCAGCGAAACCGTCACTTTAGGAGACCAAAAGTACCCTCCACCACACGACGTGTCCTCTCATGGGCATCATTGTAGCGGATATCAGCTGGTGTCCTGGGATTCCGCAGTGGGCTCAGCAACCAAGGACGGTTGGGATATGCAGAGTCACCTAGGGATGAGGAACACAGAGAAACCTTGTAATGTCACTGTGGCAGAGGACAGCATGTCACACACCCAGCACGCTATTTGACTCTGCATACTCACCCACAAACCATACACGCTCAGTAAGCAAATTAGCCATCAGCTGTGGTACAATGCTGTTACGCATGATGTATGAGTCATGGGCTGAGCCGGGAAATTTGGCACACACGTGCGAGATTATCATATCCGCCTGGCACACCACTTGCACATTTATGGAGTGGAAATGTTACTGATTCTTGAAGATGTGCTCATGTGCCTATGGTGGAACTAGCCCAACATGTGTGCAATCAATGGCAGCAACAACATGGGGGATGTGTCCAAGGGCATAAAAATGTCCCTTCGCAGCCGCCTTTTGAAGAGGCAGGACACATAAGAAGAGTTTTAGTTGGTTTATTGAGATTACAGGAACAGACCCCTGAAACACCAGCTACTGTCTCCTTCAACTGCTTTTCTTCTCTCACCACATTTCACTCTCCCTCAGAACATGTAGGTTGCTAAGGAGCAGCTGTATTCCACAGCATCATACAAAATGTACATAAATCAAGGTTAAACAGAGAGAAGAATATAACACATCTCCCCTCTTAGAAAAAATACAACATTATGAACAGATATAATCCTCATATTTTTTAGGCATTACACGTAAACGTCCAGAACTAGTAGTAGAAACATTATTTGGACAAGGAACAACCTTGTTTGTGTCAACATCTTGCTGTGCATAAGAAGACACAGCAACCTCTGTGTCAGAACATGGTGATACTTTCCTGGTGTTCCACCAATTACCATCTGATAGCTTCACACTGTTACCTTTAGCAATAACATTTTTTTTAGGAGAAGACCATTTCGAACAACCCTTTTTAGCTTTGTCTCCCACATACACCCTCACAAACATTCTTTGTGTGAACACCCGTTTGGGTTTCACGATATTCTTGTTATGTCGATGACAATAAGCTTTTTGGTAATTGTCTACTTGACTTAAATTCACATTGTGTTTTCCAGCTCTGTTCATCCAAGTTGGTACAGCCACAGAACATGGTATTCTGCCCTTGAGTAAAGAAAAAGGTGCTTCTTTTGTCACAGAATGGGGAGTGGTGCGATATGACCATAACATATCCTTAACTTGTTGCCTCCAGGACTGGCCACACATACACGCTAGCTGGATACACTCCACCAAGACTCTATTAAAGCGTTCCACGAGGCCATTTCCCCTTGGATGGTAAACAAGTGTTCTAGTGTGTTTTATGCCCCAATTGACTAGGACATTTTCTAATTCCTCTGAAATGAATTGAGGTCCGTTATCAGTGACAACCTCAGCAGGACAACCCTCCGTTCTGAAAATGTCTTCACAGAAAGAAATAACACTAATGGACCTGACCTCTTTGACAAAAGCTACTTCCGGCCACTTAGAGAAATAATCTACCATAACAATGGCAAATCTCTCAGACACATTCAGGGTATCAAAAGGTCCACAAATATCAATTGCCAGTTTATCCCAAGGACCCTTAGGCATAGGTGATGAAACAATAGTGGTATCTTGGGAAAAATGGGTTTTGTCACTACATGCACATGCTATGCAATCACGAACATAACGCTCGATTTGAATATCCATTCCGGGCCACCAAAAATCCTCTCTAATCCTTCTTTTCATGGCAGACATTCCACCATGACCTTCATGCATGATTTCCAACAATCTTTCTCTAAGCTTCTCCGGTACAACCAACCTACACCTTCTTCTAAGTAAATCATCTATAACGTTCAGTTCGGACCATATTAATTTAAAAGAATCTAATTCTTTGTGTAATCTCCATCCTTGTTCGTAACTCAGAACACTTTTGACCTTGTTCAACACTTCATCTTCCCCAAGAGCTTTTCTCCAATCCTCCTCACTGATGGCACTACATACGTCTTTTACCTCTGCCACCATCCATTCATCATCCTCATCATCTTGAATATTGTCTAATGGTAATCTTGATATGTAATCAGCATTCACATTCCTTGCGCCCGCAATATATTTTATCTCAAAAACATACTCTTGAAGACGAAATAACCATTTGGCGATCCTGGGGTGGCTTTACCCGCACCTCTTGTGGAGAAAAGATCCACCAATGGTTTGTGGTCTGTGTGTAGTTGGAATTTAGTTCCCCACATAAATGTTCGAAAATATTGCACACCCCACAAGCATGCTAGAGCTTCTTTTTCGATAGTGGAATACGTATTTTCTGCGCCTCTTAATGTGCGGGAAGCGAAAGCTACAACTCTTTCATTACCCTTATGTACTTGAATGAGCACAGCACCCAAACCATAATTGCTGGCATCAGTGGAGATAATGGTTTGGTCTTCAGGATCAAATGGTTTCAAAGTGACAGAACTGACAACGTTTATTTTTATGGAATCAAAATGTTGTTGACACACTTCCGACCATACGAATTTAGCACCTTTTTTCATTAATTTCCTCAACTCATGTACCTTATCTGCAAAATGGTGTACACATTTTGAGTAATATTCTGCAAGACCAAGAAATGATCTAAGTTGGTCCCTATTGCTTGGAGCAGGTGCTTTTTCTATTGCTTCAACTAGGCTCAGTTTGGGTTTTACACCATTACACGTTAATGTGTGGCCTAAATACTCCACTTCACTCACGCCAAATTTACATTTTTCTAAGGCTATTGTGAGTCCTGCATCTGAAATTTTCTTCAGAACTTCTTCCAAAATGTTGTTGTGTTTAGTTTTATCACACCCCCACACTAAAACATCGTCTTGTAATACTAAAACATTGTTTAAATCCGCTAACACAGATTGCATCACCCTTTGAAATACAGCCGAGGCCGACGCCAACCCAAAGGGCATGCGTACGAATTGAAAAGCACCTTCTGGAGTGATAAAGGACGTGATGTATCTTGAATCTTCATGTAATAATATTTGATGATGGACAAATCCAATTTGGTGAAATGTGTACCCCCTTTAACTGTTGCTAACATTTCATTAATTCGGGGAAGGGGATGTCGGTCTATCCAAATGTTATTATTAACGTCTCTCAAGTCAATACACATCCTAATATTTCCATTGGGTTTTCTAGCCAAAACAATTGGACTTAACCATTCAGATACTTCAATGGGCTCAATTACCCCTTCATTGCAAAGCCTATGTAATTTGTCTCTAAGTTTGTCTCTTAAAATGAAAGGAACATTCCTTACTTTATGTACCTTGGGAACAGCATCTACCTTTAAAATGATTCTATTTTTTAAAAAAATTTTAAACATCCTAATTTCTTACTAAATATATCAGGGAATTTGGTAACCCAATTAGAAATGTTTCCAGGTGACGTTAGTAACACTTGTTGAGGATGATTTGGGTTTATCACAATATTGAGGGCTCTTTGCTCTTTCCAACCTAAAAGAGATCTACCCTTGTGCACTATATATAGTTTTGTGAAGATTTTCCTATTTAAAAAGCACATTTCTGTTTCTACATATCCTAAAACAGGTAATTTTTCACCACAATATCCTTCTGGGATAACATCAGTGGGTAGTAACTCTTCTAATTTGCCATCTAAACTTTCCCAAATGGTTTTGTCAATGATGGTAAATGGGGAACAAGAATCTGCCCATACTTGTACATCTTTGTCCCTGATTTTAATTATACACTTGGGAGGGTGATAACTATCTTGTTTGCCCACCTCACATTTGAGAACCTGATTGGACTCTATGACCATTACTTCTACATCGTCATTGTCACAATCACTGTCATATCAATCAATCAATCAGTCGCATTTCTAGAGCGCGCTACTCACCCGTGAGAGTCTCAAGGCACTGGGGGAGGGGGGGAGGGGTGAGCCGCTACTGCTCGAAAAGCCAGGTCTTGAGGTGCTTCCTGAAGGAGAGATGGTCCTGGGTCAGTTGCAGGTGGGTTAGGAGGGAGTTCCATGTCTTGGCCGCCAGGTAGGAGAAAGATCTTCCTCCGGTGGTGGATCTGCGAATCCGTGGGACGTGGAAAGGGCGAGGCTGGTGGAGTGGAGCTGGCGGGAGGGTGTGTAGAAGGTGAGGCGGGTTTTGAGGTATTCGGGGCCCATGTCGTGGAGCGCCTTGTGTGCGTGGGTGAGGAGTCTGAAGGTGATCCTCTTGCTGACGGGGAGCCAGTGCAGGTCTCTCAGGTGTGCTGAGATGCGGCTGTGTCGAGGGATGTCCAGGATGAGTCGTGCCGATGCGTTCTGTATGCGCTGGAGTCTCTTCTGTAGTTTGGCGGTGGTCCCAGCGTAGAGGGTGTTCCCGTAGTCCAGTCGGCTGGTGACGAGGGCCTGGGTGACCGTCTTCCTGGTTTCAGTGGGGATCCATCGGAGCATGCGGAGGGTGTTGAAGCAGGAAGAAGTAACGGCGTTGACTTGCTTGGTCATCGTGAGGGAGGAGTCAAGGATGAAGCCCAGGTTGTGTGCGTGGTCTGTGGGCTTGGGGGCGGCGCCCAGAGCAGGGGGCCACCAGGAGTCATCCCAGGCAGAGGGGGATGGTCCAAGGATGAGGACTTCTGTCTTGTCTGAGTTCAGCTTCAGACGGCTAAGCTTCATCCATTCCGCGATGTCTTTCATACCCTCCTGGAAGCTGGCTCTGGCGGGTCGTTGGTGAGGGAGAGGATCGGTTGGTTGTCGTCGGCGTAGGAGATGATGTTGAAGTTGTGTTTGCGTGCGATGGCTGCGAGGGGGCTCATGTAGACATTGAAGAGGGTGGGGCTGAGCGAGGATCCTTGGGGAACGCCACAGATGATCTTGGTGGCCGCTGCGCGGAAGGGCGGGAGGCAAACTCTCTGGGTTCTGTCGGAGAGGAAGGAGGTGAGCCACTCCAGGGCCTTTCCTTGAATCCCGGCGTGGTGGAGGCGGGTTGTCAGGGTGCGGTGGCAAACAGTGTCGAATGCGGCCGACAAGTCGAGGAGGATGAGGGTGGCAGTCTCACCGTTGTCCAGCAGGGACCTGATGTCGTCGGTGACTGCGATAAGGGCGGTCTCGGTGCTATGGTTCGCTCGGAATCCGGACTGTGACGGGTCGAGGGAGCCGTTCGTCTCGAGGAAAGTGGTCAGCTGAGTGTTGACGGTCTTCTCGATGACTTTAGCGGGGAAGGGGAGGAGTGAGATGGGGCGGAAGTTCTTGAGGTCTGTGGGGTCCGCGGTGGATTTCTTCAGGAGGGCGCTGATCTCCGCATGCTTCCAGCTTTCCGGGAAGGTGGCAGCTGCGAAGGAGTTGTTGATGATGTTCCGGAGGTGGGGTGCGATGATGGAGTCGGCTTTGTTGAAGATGTGGTGTGGGCAGGGGTCGGCTGAGGAGCCGGAGTGTATGGTGTTCATTACGTGGGTGGTGTCTTCCGTGCTGACGGGGTTCCAGGCGCGGAGGGTGGTGGTGGGGGGCATTGGTTTGGTGGACGGGTACGTGGTCTGGGCGCTGATGCTGTCGTGTATGTCAGCGATCTTGCAGTGGAAGAACGTGGCGAGTGAGTCGCAGAGGTCTTGTTATGGCATGATGTCGTTGTTGCTGGCGCTGGGGTTGGAGAGCTCTTTAACGATGCTGAAGAGTTCTTTACTGTTGTGGGTGTTGTTGTCCAGTCGTTCTCTGAATGATGTCCTTTTGATGGTGCGGATCAGCTGGTGGTGTTTGCGGATGGCATGCTTGAGGGCAGTCATGTTTCCTGCTGACTGGTCGTGACGCCAAGCTCTTTCGAGGGTACGGCAGGATTTCGTGGAATCTTTGAGATCGTCAGTGAACCATGAGGCTTTCTTGCTGTCGGGGTTGCTAGGAGGGTTCTTCAGTGGTGCAAGGGCATCGGCGCAGTTGGTGATCCATTGTGTGAGGTCGCGGGCCGCTATGTTGGGGTCCGTAGTGATGGTGGGTGGGTTTTGGCTCAGGGAGGTGATGAGCTGGTCGGTGGTAATCTTGCTCCAGCATCTTCGGGGGCTTGTTTCGGGCGGTGGTGAGTCGTGGTTTTCATGAAGTTGAAATGGACACAGCTGTGGTCGGTCCAATAATGTCCGGTGGTGTGGCTGAAGGAGATGTGTTTGCTGGAGGAGAAGACGGGGTCAAGCGTGTGGCCAGCGAGGTGGGTGGGGGAGTTGACCAGTTGCTTGAGTCCGAGGTTGGCGAGGTTGTCTAGCAGGGTGGTGGTGTTGTTGTCCCTGTTGTTCTCCAGGTGGAAGTTGAGGTCTCCTAGGAGGATGTAGTCAGAGGAGGCGAGGGCGAGCGGGCTGATGAAGTCTGCGATGGCTTCACTGAATTGTGTGCGCGGTCCCGGGGGTCTGTAGATGAGAGTGCCTCTGAGGGTTGTCTTTGGGTCGGTGTGTATCTGGAAGTGAAGGTGCTCGGTGGTGGTGAGGGTGTCGTCGGTGTTGGTCGTGATGCGGATGGTGTTTCTGTAGACAATGGCGATGCCACCTCCGGCTTGGTTGACGCGGTCCCTGTGGGTGATCTTATAGCCGTCTGGGATGGCTATGGCGATGTCAGGGGCTGAGGAGGCGTTCATCCAGGTTTCCGTGAGGAAGGCGACATCTGGCGCTGTAGTGTCGAGGAGGTCCCAGAGTTCGATGGCGTGTTTGTGGATGGAGCGGGTGTTGAGCAGGATGCACTTGAGGTGGTTGGTGTTGGTGCCTGCTCTGGGGGGTGTGGTGCAGGTCTGGAGGCAGGAGAACTTGCAGGTATGGCAGGTGAAGGCTCCGTGGGTGCGTTTCAGGGTGGCTCGGAAGCAGGCTGGCTGTCTGCCGGTGTTGAGTGCGTGGAGGGTGGTGTTGTTGTAACTGCGTCGGGTGGGTTGGCCCCGGTGAGGGCCAGGGGTTCTGGCACTGGGCGCGGTCCAGGCGCAGACGGGCTTGCCTTTGGCGCACCTTTGGCGTGCCAGCGGCACGCCCGCTGCACGCGCCCGCCGCGCGGCCGCACGTTCTCCGCCATAAATGGCGAAGTGGGAGGGAGGAGCAGCTGGGAGGCGGGAGCGGGGCGGCGAATGGGGAGCGGGAACGGGAACAGAAGGCAAAAAGGGGGCGGCAGGGAGCGGGAACAATACGGGGAGAGCAGCGAGGGGCAGAGTCCCCTGAGAGGCAGAATACCGTCAGGGAACAGAAAACAATAACAAAGTCAAAGCAGCAAAGGTACAACAAAATAAGGGCACACAACAGTGGAAAGCACAAAATACTTAGGGAATGAGCGGCAGCAGCGGGGATCGTGCGGTGAGTGGAGCGACCGGCCCTGCGAGCAGGGTCAGGGGTCACAGCTCACCACCGCGCGTTCTACGCCCTAAATGGCCAAGTGGGAGGGAGGAGCAGCTGGGAGGCGGGAGCGGGGCGGCGAATGGGGAGTGGGAATGGGAACAGAAGGCAAAAAGGGGGCGGGGCTGCAGGGGATCAGAGGCGGGGAGCGGGAACAATACGGGGAGAGCAGCGAGGGGCAGAGACCCCTGAGAGGCGGAATACCGTCAGGGAACAGAAAACAATAACAAAGTCAAAGCAGCAAAGGTACAACATAATAAGGGCACACAACAGTGGAAAGCACAAAATACTTAGGGAACGAGCGGCAGCAGTGGGGATCGTGCGGTGAGTGGAGCGACCGGCCCTGCGAGCATACGTTTTCCATAAGAGATTAATTGGTTTGATCTACCACATTAACAGATCTAGAGACTATAGGAGGTCCAGAATTCTTGCACCATCTCGCAAAATGCCCGAATCTTTTACACTTGTGACATCTGCTTTTAACAGCTGGTCAATAATGAGCATCAGCTGTGTGTTTTGGGCTACCACACCTGAAACTACATTTAGATTTGAATTTTGCACTTTCTTGTTTGTTTTCTGGAATAGTTTTTCATCCATTTTTTTAACGCTTTTTTTAATGTTATGCACTGTTTCATCTTCATGCACACTTTTTTTAGATACTTTGTTAAGTTCTTTTACATATCTGGAAGTGTTCTCCATCCTTTTAGCTACTGAAAGGGTTTTGTCTAAAGAAAGATCCTTTGAACCAAGTAATTTCTCTTGAACTTTGAGATTCGACATTCTATTGATTAACTGATTAAATCATCTCTCATGTCGTTAAATTTGCAAGTAACAGCTAACATTCTTAAATTTGCTACATATTGCTCGATAGTTTCCCCTGGTGACTGCACCCGTGAAAAAAAATTGTGTCTTTCAACTACAACACTAACCTTCTTTTCATTTCTGCCTTCTAAACCCAATAATTGTTTTAGAATTGCTAACTTCCTTTTTGAAATATAATCATCACCACCTATGGCTTCTAAATATGTTTCAAATGTTTCTTTCCAATGTTCCCATAACATACATGGTTGACCAGGACTTTGCAAGAAAAATGGTGGTGCAGGAATGACATGGGATGTCATTTCTTACAATGCAAGATAAAATCAAGTGCACTAAATTACAAAAAGAAGCTGTAATACAGTAGTACTAGAGTGTTACTGGAAGTGAAAATATAAAGAATACTTATGTGCTTAAAGTACTTCATAAAGTATGAAATAATACTTAATAAGGTTTGTATTTGATGAATGTGTCACTGAAACGATTGAATAAAGTTTCTTTTGAATGAGGACACGCTTGTAATGGTGTGCGTATCACCGAAGAACAAGCAAAATAAAAAAAAAAATACCTTCTGAATTAGGACACAGTCATAATGGTGTGCGTATCACCGAAGTAGAGAAACGAAGGAAATTTCTAAATCAGGACACGCTCGTAATGGTGTGCGTATCACAGAGGTGCAGTGAGTTGAACGTGTGACCGGTGAAGTCTCGTTGCTGTTGTGGAAAGCCGACACTGGACCGCAAATTGCGCGTATTAATTTAATGCTCCCAAGATGGCAGCACGTAATTTCACGCACGTAGAATACATTGCATTGTACGTCGGGACGCTCCGATGACGTTGGACACTGTGATGATGCCGGATGCTCCAAAGATGTTTCAGAGGAAAACAATGGCACGGACCTCCAGCGCACGGGCCTCACAAGGCACAAACCCTTCAGTGCGGGAGTTTTTAGATGCGAAGGCTTTTCCAACGTGCGGGCAAGCAACCGACACCATTTGAATGTAAGATTTTCTCTTTCAACATACTCCCGTTGAATACATGTGCAAAAACACATAGTCAGTGTAATTTCTGACCAGAAATGAAGCCACTCAATCTCGATCTGCATATGAATATAATATATACCGCAGTGTCGTGAAGGGAAAACTTCAAGGAAAATAAATAGACTAGTAAGGCTAATACTTCCTAAGGAAACAAGTCTAATTCCCCAATTTAAACAAACGTCGTTGATGAAAGCTGGTGACTTAATGTTAGCATAAGTCCTGAAAGAGATAATTCAGGGGTCACTTACTGTCTTTGAATAAGTTCCTTCCTCAATAAGACGCCAAACCAATCCAATAATGTTGGTGTCTTCCTCTCACAAAGGTAATCCCATGCTCGTCGCCAGTTTGGAAGAGGCAGGACACATTAGAAGAGTTTTAGTTGGTTTATTGTGATTACAGGAACAGACCCCTGAAACACCAGCTGCTATCTCCTTCAACTGCTATTCTTCTCTCACCACATTCCACTCTCCCTCAGAACATGTAGGTTGCTAAGGAGCAGCTGTGTTCCACAGCATCATACAAAATGTACATAAATCAAGGTTAAACAGAGAGAAGAATATAACACCGCCAATTCAGGCCCCCTGGGGAAATGGATATATCTGTCCTTGTAGATCAGCATAGCGGATAGGACATCACGCAGCACCATGCTGAACATAGGTTGTGACATCCCACCTGCGCTGGACACCGTGTTCTGGAATGATCCACTGACAAAAAAATGCAGGGCCGCCATCGCCTTAGACGATGGGGTTAAAGCTGTTGGATATGTTCTGCGAGGCTGCAGGTGGGGCTCCAACATAGCACAAAGGTTCTGCAGGGTGGCTCTATCCAGACGGAATTTCCAGATGATCTCCTCATTCTCCATGTCTGCCAGAACTGTGAAGGGACGATGCAGATTTGGCCTCCTCCTAGTTGAGATGAAAGTGGACACATGTCAATGCAATACACCATGAGATGTGCATAACATCTTACGTTTTGACTGACACAACGCTAACAATGACTGTCATCACAATTGAGTTACAGAGCAGTTTACATGTAGGGACAACTTCAGCAACACTACTCGTACACTTGTCCCCTTTCACACAGCAAGTACCTCCGAAACAACCTTGGACTATGAGAATACACATAAGGATATGGCCACATCTAGCATTGGCACACCTGAGAGTATTTCACTCAGCATATGTGTAAAAATGCAACACTACTGTCTCATACCTAGCTGCTGTACCTGCCACACATACAGGCGTAAGTTGAACATGGCACACATCAACAACACAATTACCAAAGGCTGAGCGTAAACAACATGTGTGTTCATGATCCAAGAAAAGAAGACAGACAAATATGCACATTAAGACATACATCACTGTGATTGTCACAGCACTTTCACACATTGACATGTGTACACATTGGAGAGTCCTTAACAGCACTGTTCTGTGTCCATGCCCATCCATATCACAAGTGACATGTGAGGGAGTACATGCCAATGTACTAAATCACATACACAAACATGGCATGTGTAGTCAGGGATGTATGACAGTACAACGCGTGTCATTACAACGTGTGCAGTTACATCGCATGCGTTACACGCATGCGATGTTACAACGCTATGCCATTACAACACAAGTCTTTACATCGACTTGCGCTAGATGGCGTGCTAACATTAGAAAAGTGTAATTTACTATTCCAACTCCAGTCCACTTAACAGTAGAGAAGGTGTTGGGATAGTAAACGACACTATTTGTAATGTTAGCACGCCATCTAGCGCAAGTCGATGTAAAGACTTGCGTTGTAATGGCATTGCGTTGTAACATCGCATGCGTTGTAACGCATGCGATGTAAAAGCTGCGCGTGGTAAAAACCGCGTTGTAATGGCTGTTCCCCGTAGTCAGCAGTGGGTTAAATGTGACATTGGCATTGTGTTCACAATGATGTGCCAGTGATCATGTGACCACTGTGCACTGTTGAGAACTGCCCCTTGGCCTTTGACACAGCATGATGTGTCCATAGGTGCTGTCAAAGTGCTCCGCCAAACAAATCACGGTCAACCATGTCAATGTATGGCACCCAAATTGCAGTGGCTACCGCCTGGCACCAGCTATGTGTCACCGCCAATGCCCAAGACACAATCGCGGTAGTGATAGATATATATGAGGTGCCAAATGGCAGTTGGCATGCTCCGCCACCCAAACCACGGTCTTAGGCACCAATGTATGGCACCCAAATCGCGGTAGCAACTGCCTGGCACCAGCGATGTGTCACCGCTAATGCCCAAGACACAATCACGGTAGTGATAGATATATATGAGTTGCCAAATGGCAGTTGGCATGCTCCGCCACCCAAATCACGGTCATAGGCACCAATGTATGGCACCCAAATCGCAGTGTCTGCACCACTTGCCACTAATCCCAAGGCAGGGAGCCATTTAGAATCCCCAAGAAGTGGAAAGGCACCCCTCCACAATCTCTCACCCACACTGTGTCTCATGGCAGCATGACTCCACCTCCACGTGCCACTACCCCACCTAGTCCAAGCAACCCTCCGGCTTCCCAAGCTAATGATGGCTCTACCTCATCTGGGCCTCTCTCTCCCCGGTCAAGTCCTCCAACAGTCCCCGAAACACAGCCAACTCCCAGTCCGACTGACAGGCAAGACTGAGTGGTTGTCCCCCTCACACACCTGTCTCTTCCACAGCGGTGCCTGTACTGCCCATTGTTAACCCCAGAGTGTGTTGCTGACCATGGCAGGGTACAGTCACACACATTCCCTGCGCAGCTTCTCATGGACTCACTCTGCACATTGGACTGGCCACTGGCCTTGTTGTTCACTGCTGTTTGCCACTTGTCTGTGCAGGATCTCATGTAACTACTTTGCACTTTGTGCTGGCCACTGGCCTTGTTGTTCACTGCTGTTTGCCACTTGCCTGTGCAGCTTCTCATGGACTCACTCTGTACATTGGACTGGCCACTGGCCTTGTTGTTCACTGCTGTTTGTCTCTTGCCTGTGCAGCTTCTCATGGACTTACTCTGCACTTTGTGCTGGCCACTGGCCTTGTTGTTCACTGCTGTTTGCACCTTGCCTGTGCAGCTTCTCATGTAACTACTGTGCACTTTGTGCTGGCCTCTGGCCTTGCTCTTGTCTAATATTGGTGCCTATCTGTGCAATATCTGAATAAAGACAGTTACTCCTGTTGTCTGTTTTGTCAGTGTCCTTACTGATTACATTTTTTTTCTGTGTGTGTATGGTTTACTGTGCCACATGCTCTGTATGCCACTTCAACATTGCCAATGGCTTGTCTCACTTTTTCTAGTTTTTACAGGGGTGACAGGGACTTCAGTTCTTCCTGACTCTGATGCTTGTGGGTGCAACAATGGTGGTTTTAGATGAAATACTGTTGTCATTCTCATTCTTTGTTCATGTAAGCTATATTGTACACATGTCAGGTTTGGAGGCACTGCCAGCACAGAGTGGGATTCTATCCACAGGATTGCAGGCAGGCTGGCCAGGGTCATCATGTATGTGTGATCTTACTTTATGTGTGCCCAGCAGTGTAGGCGTATAGTCATCTTGTGATGGTCAGTCATCCTAGTCACATGGGTTACTTTCAATGGGTGCACTTTGGTGATCAATAAGTGTGCAGTGTGCAGGGGGTGAATTTGTCGGGAGTGTTGATGTGTGTGTGCCCCTGCAATGTCAACTACACACTTGTGTCACCCAGGAGTAGAGTGTGAGAGGTTGGCCTGGTGTATGCGGTCCAGTAATTATAGTGGGCACCCTGTACCAGTCCAAACAACCCCTTATTGATTATAGGTTAAAGACAAACTTTATTGAAAGCTATTCTAGTGGTAGCTATGGAGAGCAGCCTTCAGGCTAAGTCTTGAAGGAATGTAAAGCAGCATGTTTTACCAGTCTATAATCTCTTGAATGGCTAAATGAAAGACAACCACACCACGTATATATATAAAATATATGTATTTATTTCTAAACACCCCCTCCTAGTCTCTTTATGAGGCTAGAGGTCAAAACACATAAGTTACACTTCAAATAGTACAGTAACATAGCACGAATACACGTCAGGCCCTAGGGGCGAGCCAAACCATATACTAAAATGTTGGTATAAGAACCACGACTTAACTAAACACAAGGCCTAGAGCCTGTAGAATCGCTGGGACCCCAAGGAACCACCCAAGGTAGTGACACAGGGGACCCACGGGGCCGTGTGCAGTGTGAGAACACAGCCGCGAGCTCCCGTTAGCTTCTATGGGGAAAGTCGCGGTTAGATTTTTAAAGATTAGGGACACTTAGAAATGAGTCAGAACCAAACCCTTTTGGACTTAGGAAGTTCTAGGGTCAACACCCATGCGAGCACTGGAGTACTCAAGTTACCTCACCCAGGGAAGCCGGGTGCATAGGTGTCAAATGGTGTCGGGTCGGGTCGTGTCGTCGATTTCAATGGGAGCTGGCAAAGAAGTGCTGCTGCCGGGAAGATGCAAAGTGTCTAGATTGAAGTCGAGAAGAACCTGAAAGCAGAGGGGACAGAGTCTGGGTCACTAGCCAGTGACCAGGAGGATGATAGGCGGATGCCCACCGATGTCTGGTGATTTCAGATGTAGAAGGTGAAGCTTGACTCTTCAGCCACGAGGACCAGGAGGCGTCGAGGATGACTAGGAGCTGGATTCGAGCTGTCCCACGAAGGATGTCGAGTGCTGCAGCAACGGTGCCCAGATTGGACACAACAAGCCTTGGCAACAGCAACCCATGCAGAAAGGAGAAAGATGCTTCGGTGCAGACCAGCAAGGCCTGAGGGACTCACCACTTGGTAAGGAGTCAGGACACGTCTGGAGCAACCAAGGAAGCCCAAGGAAAATCAAAGTTGCCTTCACAGGGACCCACCAGTCGACGGACCAGGGATCTCGAGAGGAAACACAAAATGGCAGCCCACGGGTCACTCGGGGTGACTTGGCCGACAATCTTCGGTGGATTCTCTGCTCGAGGAAGGGGCTACAAGTAACCCCAAGCACAACTTCAAGAGACGTCAAGGAGTCAATGCACTTGCAAAAGTGCACGGTGACCAGGAGTTCCAGTTCCACACTACTCACGAGGGCTGCGGGTCTAAGCTTTGCTGGGGACTTTGGTCGGCCTCTGAGATGTCTGGAAATTCTCTTCCTGGGCTGAAAATACTTCAGAGTCCGGCGGGAGCTTTGGAGATGCAGACCGGCAACATGCTTTGTTGGTGCCTGCCAAGCAGGGGAGTCACTCCTTGACCCCAAGGGAGATTTCTTCAGTCCTCTAGTCTTTAGTAGAGTGTCAAAGTTCCAGGATTCAGCTTCAGGGTTTCGTCCAAGGATATCTAAAGTCCTGTTGCCAGCGCTTCCTTACTTATACCTAAGGAAGGGGTTGGACTAACTCTGGGGACCCACCTATGGGAGGGTTTGGAAAGAGGGGTGGCTACACCCATTTCCTTTGTCCAGTTTCATGCCAGAGCAGGGGCTGGAAACCCCTGAACCGGTTTGAGCTGGACTATGCACAGGGACACCAAATGTGCCCCCAGTGCAGGACTTCAAAGCACTCTGAGAGTACTTCCACCCAGCCCCAATACATATCAGCCTGTCTGGGAGGTGGTTACACCTCCCTGTGACAGGAAACCTATTGTCCAGGCCTCCCCTGCTGGAGTTTCAGTCAGCAGCAGGAGGCCAGACCCTCCTCTGTGGCTGCAGCATCCATTTTGTGATGCCAGGGCTCTGTTAAGTTTCTACTAGGTATACCAGTACTGCCATGTCTCTCCCTCTAGAAGGGTGGGATCATATTCTCACACCAGGAATTGATGTGGTGGTATGATTCCAAGGTGTTTGACACCAAACACGACATGTTTCCGTGCAGCCAGTCCAAAGTTAGCATTAACTGTTTTAGATATAGTGCACTTAAGAGTATATGGTTAGGCTGCACTACTGACAACCCCAGGGAAGAGATTCCGAAGGTTGCAGAGGGGCTCAGATCATGCCTGGGCACCCTCTCACATATAACCAAGCACCCTGCCTTAAAGATTGATAAGGCCTGCCATAGGGGTGACTGATAGGTTTCTATGTGCAGTGATAGGTGAGATATAGTGAACCTATATCTCAGTAAGGGGTGCATGCACTACCTTACCCAGGCTGCAGTAGCAGACCTGTGGTGTCATTTTCGAGGGGTTTCCAGGGGTGGTATAATACATGCTTCAGCCCCTGGTAGGCCTCTGTTGTACCTATGCCCTAGGTACATAGTATACCATATACTAGGGACTTATAAGGGCACCTCAGAATCCAATCTGTGATGTACCTACTGTACATGGAATCAATTTGGAGAGGAAGCAGATAGGCTTGGGACCTGAATAGTAGGTTCCCAGCCAAACTAAGTCAACTAGTCTCATTATTACAGTACCTTTCTTGTATCCTCCGTTCGCCTCTTTCTCTTCTGCTTGTTTCTTTCACCCTTTGCCTAATTTTCAGCAAGTCAAGTCAGAGGGGGTTAGCTAAACACATATTTCAAAGTGCCTGTAAACACTGCTCTACAAACTATGTTTGGCTAACCTTGTAACAGAAATGCTAATGTACTTATTTATAACATTAATAAAATACTTTGAAATCAAAAACAAAAATATAAAAACACCAGGAAAAAAGTGGGGGCAACCATGGAGTCAGATTCCACCTTCCTACATAGAGTGCCTGTTTGTGTGATTGTTCAGCCCTGTGATTGTGATTGTGTGCACATGTGTGTGTTGTATGTTGTGCACTGTGTAGTGTGTTGGTGTGTTCTTGCAGTTCTGGCTGACTCCTACTTGTTGTTTTTGACAATTTTGAGTATGCAGAGTATGTGACTGGCAAGTCAATGTTGTGTTTTGTTGATCATCCATGTGTCTTGATACAGTTTGTTGTGACTGTGCATACCTGCTCAGCCACACTGACATTGTGGGTGTGTTTTCTCATGCATTGCTATCACATGGGACTTTATTGACTCCAGTATGGCATGTGGTGTGTGGTGTAATACCATCCCCTATCTGTGCTTCAGATGCCTACTCATTGTGAGTCTGCACTCCATCTATTTGTGTATGGTACACTCCTGCCATGTCCACTACTGACGTACACACCACTTTACTTTCATGTCAGGTGTCCCGTTGGGTTGCCTGTGTGTGTGCCTCCTCATCACTTCATTTGTGACACTTTTCTTTGTGGTGCAGATCTTTGAACATGATCAATGTGCCACTCAAGACATTTTCCCAATTGGTTATATGTGATTTTCTTGTACTGTTTAGCAGTCATGGTTGCTCATATGCAGTTCAACTGTTTGTGCTGCACAGTCCTCTGGTCATGTTGTTTCCACTTTGGTGTCCCAGACTTGTGCGTCTGTGGGTGCTGGGTTAGGTGTATGTGTGTTTGCTGAGGTACTGCTTCCCTTCCTGAGTGTGATGTTGTCAGTGTGCTGTTTGGATTGTTGTTGTGGGTGTTCATGTTGTGTCACTCATATCTGTGTGGGGCTGGTATGTTTGGTGTGCACACACTGCTTAGTGTGCATGCAGTGCTGTGAGTGTATGTTGCCTTGTCCTTGCTTGGTGTGCATCCCCTGATGTCCTGTTGTGTGTTTGATGTGGCTGTGTGCAGTGTTTGGGCTGTGTTGTCTCTTGCAGCTGACAGATGCTCTGTGTGTGGTGTTCTATTTGCATGTCAGTGTGTGTGTTTTGTTGGTGTGGTGTGTTTCATTCAGATGTGTGTAGCCAGTGTGGTGTGCCTTACTTGTGTGGCTGTCACATGAACTAGTTCCTGTGCTTGTGTTAGGTGCGTCCTTGGTGTTTTCTCCTCTCATATTTGAGCTGTCTCTTGTCATTCTTGTGCATGTGCAAGCATGTGGTACACTGTGGCATCATGTTGACTTGATGGGTGGTGTGGTATGTCTGTCTGTGTGTCAGTGTAGGCCCATTTCTCCCAGTTTGTGTCCATGATTGTTTTGTGATGATGCACCTCTTGTCTGTGTTGTGGTATGTTGACTGTGCATTGTTCTTGACTGATGAAGTTGTGCTCCCATTGCCTTTCCACAGTTTGGCTGCACAGGTCATGTCTGGTCTTGTTGTGGTTCTCTGTATGTTTTTGTTGAGTTATGTGTTTGTCTGTTATTTTGGTGCAGATATTGGTTCTGGCATCCCTGTGTGTGATGTTTGCGGATACCACCCAGGGAGTGTGATTGTTTGTCTGTGTAATGACTGGACATTATTGACACCCTTCTGTGTCTAACACTGGTGTTGTGTGCTGCAGGTGTGATGGGGGGGTATGTGTGAAGATTTATACTTGTGTTTGACAGTCATGGAGTGTGTCAATGGCCCCTGTGTGCTGTGCTGCTGACATACTCCTGTCAAGTAGTTGTATACATATGTGTGGCTGTTCACTGTTTGACTTCAGGGCCTTCCTTTCATCCCTGTGCCTATAGGGGTTGCCTTGCTGTCTCCCTGAGTTATTACACTGAGGGGACTGTGGTTTGACTTCCCTCACTGTGCCAGCCATGTGTGATTTGATGGGCTGAGGGTGTTGTTATATGTTTCTTGACTTGCATGTGATGTACACATGCTTGGTAGATAGCTCCTTGGCCTTCCATTTGTGTGCACCTCACTTTTGCTTTCCTATATGTTGTACTCCATTTCTGCTGGCCTGTGGTCTGCGTATGTGGCTGTGTGTCAGTGTGGGGTATGTCTGTGTGACTTGGCAGGCTGTGTGTCCAGTGGAGTGATTGTTCATTATCTGTGTGTGTGTTCATTTTGTGCTTGGACTCAGTTTTCTTGCCATGTGTGTGTTGTTCTTGTGGTGTGTGGGTTGCCCTGGGCCTGCCAGTGCTTCTGTGATGTGTGTTCCTCTGCAGCCACTCCTGTTGTAGCTGTCTCCCTAGTTGTTTGGTGTGTGGTGCAGGGTGTGGGTTCACCTGGCTTGTTGTTGTGCATGGGGGAGCACCGGAGGGGCACATGGCATGTCCCTTCAGGGGGGGTGGTGTGTGGAGGGTGGAGGTTTGGCCCTGTGGTCTTTGAGCACTGTCCATGCCTGGCACTGGCTCTGCCTTCTGCATTGTGCGCATGTTTTCCCGCATCTTCACCGCTGCGGCGACGTGACCGCAACATTACTTCATGATCGCGGTAGATGGGTGACCTGGATGTGGAGGGGTGATTTAGTGGCATGTAGGACATATGTGGGTACACTTGTGGATGTGTTCCTGTCCCCACCAGGGTGTCTGGTCTGGACAGGAACCCTATATCAGCCCATGAGTTGTGTGTTGTGGTTGTGTGCGGGATTGTGTTACTGCGTACCTGCGGCGGCATCCGCGACAGTCCCTGAGTTGCCGGTAATGTAACAGGTACAGCACTGGGAAGACATGTAAAGCTGGATCCATTAGATTAATCAGATTAAGTGATTTGCCCAGAATCACAGGATGTTCAGCGTTATTACAGAGACTCGAACCCAGTTCCCCAGGTCCGAGGTCGAGCGCCCTAGCCGTTAGGCCAACTCCTCTCCATGATCTTGCTCAATATGCAGCTTCATGCGCCCTCATAATAAATTTGTTTGCCAAGATGGATGGTTTACTTCCTGTTTCACAATTCTGCTTGTTTCTGGGGTGAGGCCGGAAAAACACAGAAAGTATTTGAAACAATCAGGAGTCTAAATATCTGTTATCAGTTAAATTCATCCTGTTTGATGTTTAGGTTGGTGGGATATGAAGATGCACTTTTAATGTATCTTCAAGGTTCATTACAACACACATGTAAAGGGGGCTTGATTTTTTAATTCAAATATTTCAAATAGCAGACAGAGTTTTCAAAAGTAATGATGTAATGTGGTGCTATAGCATGATGCTACACGACGAAGGTGAAGTGTTTTTTTAATAGGTTCTGCACAGTTCACAAGCCATGTAGAACACACTTTGTAGTCATATTTTCATTGTTCTCCATCAACATTACTATCACTAGATTACATTCTTTATGAACTTAGGCAAGTTACAAAATGTAAATGAAAGATTTTTTCAAATGTCTAGGTTATGATCCTCAGCAATTTTAAATGTTAAATGACCATCACCTCAACATCACTCAGCACCAGCGCAGCATCATCTCAGCATCACTTGGCACCACCTCAGCAACACTCAGCACCATCACAACATCTCCTCAGCATTACTAAACACCCCCTGCCCCTGAGAATACCCCCTCTCATATCGCAATTCCACCACCCCCTCTCAACCCTCCCTCATACTCCCTATCTCCTCTCTATACTGCCTACTCACACATGCTACCTTCCTGTACCACCTCACGCTGTGCAAAAGTCCACCTCTCGCCCCCCCACCCTCTGGGTGTCCCTTCTTCTTGCCCCTTTCTCTCTCACTCACTTCTTCCGTCCTCTCACGTACTCTTCCCGCCACTCTCATATTAGTTCACTTCAGGTCTTCAAGCACAATTTCCTTCCCGTGCCTTTCGAACAGTTCTGTCCCTCAAACCCACGCTGTCCTCTGCTTCTTAGTGTCTCTTCTGCATACACTCTTTATGCATCTATAGCCTACTCTCCCCTTCTTTCTCTCTTTCTCACTCACTCTATCTAGAGTTCAATCACCAATTCATGCACAAACTACCTATCCCTCTCTATCTTCCTTTCTATCTAGTCTGTGCAGCTCTCACCCCATCTAATCACCATATCACATAATAATTCCACTACACTAATAAACTACACACCACACGAATCCACCCCACACAATTCCAGAACTAACAATTCCAATTCAAAGAACATAATTCCACTCCAAACAACATACATCCACACCACTCTAAACCAAAAAACATATAAAAGACATTCTGGCACATTCATCAAGCAAAAATCTCCTCGCAAAAATACCGAATCGCTAAAATCTCCCGTTAGCGAGTGGCAAACAATGAATTCCAATGCATCAACACCAATAGCGAAAAAATAAAGAATCGCTAAAATATTCCCCGTTAAAATTAAGAATCGCAAAAAAAAAAAACGTGAAAATAAAGAATCACAAATTAAAGAATCGGCAATACCGAAAATACAAATAGCGCCTGGCATTAGCGATTAGCAAATAAAGAATGGCAAAAGAATGCATCAAAACTCGCAAATACCGGAAATCTCCAAAATTGGTATTTAGCATGAGCAGATTAAGGGGAATCAGAACCAGGAGGTAAAGTTGCAGAAAAAGAAAAAAAGAAAAAAAAAAGCACAAGTGTACCACAGATGTAATCAATCCAAAAGCCATAAAAATTGGGCCTGGAGACCCCGTTTCCTTTCACAAAATGGCAGCCCTCTACGTGCTTGCAAGGAGGATGAGAATAAATGCAGCAGCATAGCGCAGGAGGAGGATCCAGGAGAGGGTATTCAGAGTGCGCATTACATTGCTGGGCCAAAATGAGGATGAAGTATATGACAAGTACCGTCTCAATCGTGCAATGATAATGCGCCTAATTGCTGACCTGGAACCACTACTGCAGCACCAGACACGTAGGACCAATGCCATTCCTGCGCACGTCCAGGTCCTATGCAGCCTGCACCTACTGGCGTCTGGAAGTTTCCAGGGGGTCATAGCGGTAGTGGGAGGCGTATCACAAAGCGCACTTTCACGCTTCTTCCGTAAATTCATTGATGCCATGCTGACAATGATACATACCCACATCAGCTTCCCCACAACCCCACAGCAGATGGACCACACCAAACAGGAATTCTACCAGGTGGCCCAATTCCCCCATGTCATAGGATGCATTGACTGCACGCATGTCCCCATCTGTCCCCCCTCAGCCAATGAGTACATCTTCCGTAACAGGAAGTCCTATCACTCCATCAACGTGCAGGTCGTGTGCGATGCCAAGCACATCATCACGGACATAGTGGCATAATTTACAGGGAGCACACACGACTACTATATATTCAGACACAGTGGCATCCACAGGCATCTGCTCAATGGAGAATTCAGAGAGGGACTCCTGCTTGGTACATACTCATACCTATTCATAACATCTGTATCACACATGTATCATCATTACTGCCACTAAGCCTTTGCTTCCCCCCTGTAGGTGACAGTGCATACGCCCTGCGGGAATATATCCTCACCCCCTACATCAACCCAGCTACACCACAGGAGCAACACTACAACGCGGCCCATATTAGCACAAGAAATGTGATTGAGAGGACATTCTGGATCCTGAAGAGTCGCTTCCGGATCTTACATAAGACTGGTGGTGCTTTGCAATATAAACCAGACACCTGCTGCAGGATTGTAGCAGTATGTGCCATGCTGCACAACATTGCAACCAGAAGGGGGATACCCATAGAGGTGGACAGAAATGACAACTATCGGGATGATCAACCACCCGCACAACACCGACAGTCACATGTTCCAAACACAGCTGAAGGTCAAAGGAGGTGGACATACATCACACAGCATCATTTCAGAGCCAGGTAAGAATGAGCCATGACGATATATTTAGGAGTGCTACTGTTTACTTCACATGAGCACTTATGAAAGTAATGTAACATTACTATGCAAATTATAGTTCCCCCACACGTTGTGGCAAAAAACATGACCGTTGGCATCACAGGAGTGCTAAGGCAAAATTAAAGTGGCCCATGGTTACCCCACCATGGTCAGGGATACAGGACTGAATGTCTAGTGGCGCTTCCCACAAACCCCCAGCCTCCCATCGCGTGTCTCCTCCACCTCACCACGCTGTGTCTCTGTGGCTGTGGAGCAGCGCAAAATGCGCCTCCTGGTGCAGGTCTCCAGCACCAACACGCTGCTCACACTGGATGCGGCCTCACTGCCCTCCTCCCCTCCCAAGTTGCTGCCACTGAATGTCCCTGACTGCAAGTGTTCCACTGCAGTGGTCACCTGGCCTAAGGCCTTTGCCACATCCCCACAGTAATGGCCGAGGTCCACCTGCAGTGACACGGAGCGGCGGAACAAAACTGCAGTGCTATTGCAGAGCTTTGTTATGGCCCTGGTCGATGCAGTGGTACGGAGCAAGTTCTGCCTATGCCTCCTGCGCTCGCTGTGTTGTCCTGCTCGGATGGCACGGGTGAGCTCCTGGAGGTTATGACTTATGTCCCGATTGCCCTCTGCCACAACTGTGGTCATGTGCCGCGTCTGTTAGAGTGCACATGTGTTTGGCGAGTTTTGAAATATTGGGGTTCATTGTCCCCATGTGTCTCCCCTGCAGGCGCTGAACACGCAGCATCTGGGCCTCGACACCACCATAGATGTTCCTTGGCTGGTTGCCTCCCTCGGCAGTACTGCGCATGGACCTGCGCCGCTGTGTGACTCTGCCACGTGCTGGTGGTGGGGCTGGCGGTGTGACACGTGTCTGATTGTGGCCACTTGTGGGTGCTGGACTCTGGTCTGCATCCATCACCTGCAGGGAGGGGACATGTGCCCTGCGTCTTGGTGGTATTGTCGCTGGTGGTGGTGGTATTGTCGCTGGTGGTGGTGGTGGTGGTATTGCCGCTGGTGGTGGTGGGGATTGACCTTCCTGCGGAGTGTCGCCATCGGTCTCTGCCGGTGTCTCGGAGATGATGAGGCGCTCACTATCATCAGAATCCCCAGGAGATGCATCTGTGTGTGAAACAGTGCATTGTTAGTTTATTTTGTGACTACATCTGTTTGTCATTCTGCATTTATTTCCTACAATGAATTACATGATTTGACACTCTGTTGGCCCTGTACTGCTGATCTAATTTATTGTGCATTGGTGACTTATACATGCACACTTGGCTGACATGACTACGACTCCCATGATGCAATACTAATGTGAGGGCATATGTGTTATGCACTTCTCCCTGCACACTGTGATTGACCTGGGGGGATGGGGATGGGTATACAATACGCAGCGTATGGACGTATGTTCTGTGGTAGCTGCGCCGGAGGTGTCCATCTGGGTTACTCCGACGACTGCCTCTGGCTCAATGGTCCCCTCAACGAGCTCCTCCAGGGCAGTGTTGGCAGGTACTGTGGATGGCCCCCCTCCTGTGCCAGCTGCCTCCTTGACCCTTTCGGCAATGCGTTCCTTTGCCCTCTTCCTGAGGTCATACCACCTCTTCTTTAGGTCGTCGATGCTGCGGTGCATCACTCCTACAGCATTCACCCACTCCCTGATGCGAAGCCAAATCTTCCGCTTCTCAGCTTCGGGCACCTTGAGTGACAGCTTCCCAAACAGTTTGTCATGCTTGCTGCTCACCCCCTCGATCAAGTGCTCAAGTTCCCTGTCAGAGAACTTTCTCTTCCTCTTCCTGGGCGTGTCTGAAGTGGCAGGTGCATCCTTGTCCATCCTGGATGAAGGTAGGGTAGATGGGTTCAGAGGGTGAAGTCTCTTGCCTCAGCCTGTATGCTCTGCCTCCTCCTGTGAGCTCCTCGGGGCAGTGAATGAGGGATGGGCTGGTTGACTTCCTGGTTGTGATGTCATCAGCCCGCTTCTTGTGCGACCCGTTTTTTGCGAATTCGCTAATTCCGAACTCGCTAATACCCAATACGGTAATACCGATTTCGGTAATTGCTAATCTTTATTTTAAGGAATCGCTATTGAGTTTTCGGTAAATATTAGCGATTTTTAAAGAAACGCTAGAATATACAGAATCTGTTCATTCATTCCGGAATGCAATTCCTTATTAGCGATTCTTTATTTCTCGCTATTAAGGAATCGTTTTTCAGAATGTTGATGCATGTGCACCATTGTCATTTACAATATCAATCGCTCTAACTCTCACAAATGCAAGACCTATTGCATTGTTTGTTAAGTGTCCATTTTTCGAAGGCAGCCTGCACCAAATTTTGACATACAATGTAATCATACAGGTGTGTTTCTTTAAATAGTTTTAACGTCAACATTACACACACATTTGCTTTGCACATTGGTATGCTATTGCTTGTAAGAGACACTTAAAAATGCGCGAGTCCAGTGCAAATGTTAACAGACCAAGCCCAAACAAGCACGAGGCCTTCCATAAGATGCCCAAAATACATTCAGCCCTCCAAAGCCATCAAAAGATCATAATGAACATTAAAAATAATATATTGTCATGGTGAAGAAAAAATTCCTGTAACATGTATTAAATTATTCCAGGTAGCATTTTTATTGGGAGACTTGAGATAATGCTGTGTGGTAGGAAATGTGTGGCTCCCTGCAGATCCAGGAGCTTTCCTCACAGAAATGTAAGGAAAATATGTGTTTTAGTCAAAGTTTGAGGTTTGCAGAGCATTGTGAGGATGGGAGCACATAGCCCATGCCCAGGGGGTGCAGCTTCCCCTCACAAAACATTGCATGAATTAAGTGCCTGGTGTCTAGTGGGCTTTTTGCCCCCTCCCCTGGAGGACAGGTATGGGTAATTACTCCCACTCCCAAGTTGGGCTAAAAGACTGTTGCCTCATTTTGTTAGGGTTGTGACATAGCCATGTCTATGATGGGTAGCCCCCACCCCTATATTTAAAAAAAAAAAATCCCTGTCATCTAGTGGGTTTTCTGTCTGCCCTGAGGGGAGAGGGGCAAAAAGCCCTCTAGATACCAGGATTTTTTTCCCCATAAAAATATAAGGGTGTGTGCTTCCCAGCATGGGCAGAGCGGGGGTAATTGTCTCCATCTGCCCTCAAGGTGCCAGAAAGACTGAAATAATACATTTGCCTGGGGGGTGGAGGGGTGGGGGGCAGCACACGCCCTTGCCCAATGGGCCGCTTCCCCTCTGCCCCTATGTCTGGGGGCTAGTGGGTGGATTCCTGCTTAGGGACTGCTCTCCTGTAGCGATCCCCAAGCAGGGTCCCAATGGGCAGAGGTACCAGAGAATCTCCCCTTTCCAAAGATACCTCTCGCAGGAGAATAAATGCTCAAGGGGGTGCGATATGCCCAGAGCACTGATTCATTGAATGTAAAACAGGCCCATTGGCTTGTTTTACTTTCAGTTTACTGTAATGATGTCAGTGTGCCTTGCAAGCAGATCGTTATTACAGTAAACACAAAGAAAAATAATCAGACTGCTTGGGATGATCTTTCCGAGCAGCTTGATGAAAAAGAAAATAAAGGATGCCCTCTGGTACAGAGCACCAGAGGAGGTTTTATAAACCTCCACAATGTCATAGAATGGTCGACAGACTCACTGGGGAAAGAGTACAGCCGGCGGGAGCACTTTTAGGGTTAATGTCAGACCTGTTGGTTTTACCAGTGCTTGCTTTTCAAGTAGAGCACTTCAGCTCTATGTGTCATTTTGCTGGCCTGCTGAAATTGCCTCTTTTAACTTAAGGCAGATTGTTGGCAATGGTTTAGCTCTAATTACATTTATAATATGTAGGCTAGTAAAAAAGCTCCGATAGTTGACACGTCAGTTGCATAACAGTGACGTGATTCTCAAGTAATTGCACTCCTGGCATTGAGACTTTTGCAACTTGCAATGCCATTTTAATGCATTGCAATTCAGTTGATCTCTCTTACATAGCAATTTTATACCGCTGTGGCTTTGTGAGGACGAAAAGCTTTATTACGTGTTCCATTATGCCTTCGAGACACTTCTGAGGCAAACTCAAACATTTTCAGTACGTCATGATCTGTCACAGTACCCAGAAGCATTATTTCTTAGCAACAACAAACATATTTCTACTAAGAACGGTGTCTGAAAGTAACACTGAAATCCAGGAGACAGGTATGACACAAGAGAAATGGTAACTAGCTGAATCATTGAGTCCTACCATAAAATGTTCATCATAAATCAAGTGGAAGAAGAAATAATAGTAGGTTTAGGAGAGGAGTCATATTACACATCAAAGTCAAAAAGCCAATGAACTTCTCAGCCGATTAGTCTGCCAGAAAATACAAGGGCTTGTAAGGTAGTTCTGGAGTTGCTTCCTGGAAGGAAGAGTTTCACTTTATTTAGTAGATCCAGGTGGCACCAAGATGTCTTGGTTTTCTAGGTGATGAGGTCCATGAGGGTGAGGCCGGTGTAAAGGGTAAATCCAAGTGATTTAGCATTGGCTGAAAGTTGAGGTTTGAATCTTAAAGTGTTCCTCAGTATCCTCTTAGATTTATCCACAGCATTCAATATCTTAGACCATGTTAAGCTATACCAAGAAGACCTGGGAATAGATGGAATTGAATTCAGCTGGATGCACTTGTTTTGAAATATACTCAGCATGTTGGTATTCTGCATTTCACATTGAAAAATACCTGTTGGAGGTTCTAGACTTCAATATAGCCTTATAGCCTGCCGTAGCGGGCTATTCCGGCTGTTAAAGGCCCGCTGCAGCGTTAAAGGCCCGAGCCGAAGGCGAGGGACTTTAACAAAGCAGAGGGACTTTAAAAGCCGGTATAGCCCTTCTACAAAGGGCTATAAGGCTATTAGAACACTCTGCCACTAGAGGGCAGAATGTTCTAACAAAACAAAGCCTTCGGGGAGCGGGAGGGGATTGAAATCCCCTCAGGCTCCCTGAAGTCTTTGTTCACAGCCAGAGCTGTGAACAAAGACATTGGAATGTTGGTGCTCCGGGCTTATACCAGCCATTATAAGCCCAGAGCGCTCCATTGTTTTCAACGGAGCTCCCAACATTCCAATGTTCTAATTCACCATACACCACGAAGACCCACAATTATTTTGCCCATAAAACCCTTCAGCAGCCAACACAGCTAAGCCGCATCTCTTTGCCATGCATTGTTTGATGCACCCAGGCCATAAAATTGAATGGCAATAAGACGGAAGTGATTTTATTTGATGGTAAGATGTTTTCAACACACAATTTCTATTCCGGCAAGAGCTTTTGAAAGACCCATCTAATACCTCTAAGACTATCATATCCTGGGAGATTACACTACTGAAATGACCAGTAGTTTTAATTACCCATGTATATTTTGACTCGAATGTACAAGACATGAACCATGACTGGAAAAAACATTGAGAACATAATTCACTCATTCTTCAGAGCCTACACTGATTCCTAGTACGTCAGAGAGACATAGTTCAAGGTTATGTTTGTGGTCCAAAGTCACAATTTTTACCAGGACCAGGCTTTCAGTTTGATGAACTCCCTAGCTCACGCCAATACTCAAGTGGAGAAGAATTGAATTTGCACCTATTTTCCAAAGTTCTTATTGGAGGACCTTTGTGGTTCAAGGCCTCAGCTCTTCTGAATTCCGCTTCAATCTGGCTGGCATTAAAGAAGCCTGATCTGGCATAGGAACGCTTTATAAAATGAGCAAATAATTAAATATAAAACTGGAAACACGTGATCAATACCGGAAACAATTCCGTTTAGGCTGCAGCACTACACGGACAAACTAAAGGCAAATGTGTCTCATATAAATTTAAATAAAATGAAAAAACACAGATAAATAATAATTATTTATCCCAGGAGTGGTGCTCAATTCTTCTGTTCGAGGCGCCAGGAAGCCAGCAGTGACCTTCCATCACCCCTCTTCTATTGAGCTCCCAAATTGATTATCTATGGAGCTGGAGTCCACTGTCACACTCTGTTGCAGCGAAGGACCACAGATGTTTGAAAGAACACGTCTTATCATTTGGTAGTGTAAAGAGAGCACCTCCAGTCCTCTTCAGCATAATTTAAGTCTGTTGTAACTGCCCCTGTTTCCTGTTGAGGAGTGCCCTTGGAATGAGCAGGTTGAGCGGCCACTGCTTTTTCTACTTAGTTATGGGTTTGCCACATTTGCCACCTAGTGCATCACCTGCAGCACAATTTGCAGATTTTAACATAAAAAATGTTTATCTAGCTAGCTCAAACGGATCAAAGTTACAAAAAATGTAGCGAAAAGTGTTGCAGCACAGTGGAATGCCCTGTTGATTATTACTCTGTTTGGGTACTAAACAGGTGCAAATGAACTGACACCTTTCTCAAAAACTGTTAACTTAGGTAAAAATGACAAAATAATGGATTAATACTATCACAAAATATGCCACATTTACTGCATAATTTGCCTTTTCTTGCTGCAAAATTCACTTGACCCTGCAGTAGAATTTGGTCAGCCTCTGTCACATAATTCCAGTGGCCCTGCCTATCAGCCAATAGGATGGTGATTAACAGGAAAGGGAAGGATAAGAGGTAGGAACATTTGACAGAAATCTACCATCTGTGAGAGAGCAGGAGTCTGCGTTTTGCTTGTCTTGGCTGGCATAATAATTGTGTAGTGAGAAGTCCAATGTGCAAGTAAAGGTTCACGTGGAAAAACATGACACTTGCACTTGTAACCACTGGAAGCCCCTACATGAAGTCCATGCTGTCACATTGTTTCACTGAATTCTTGAGCATTCGTTTGTTGTAGGGAGTTGATGCACAAATGCACCCATATTCTGAGCTAGGTGAATAGAGACTATGAAGGCTTTGTTTCTCTCTTGTACTTTATTAGCATTGTTTGTATCATGATGTTCTCAAAACGTTTTGAATGAAAGCCTAAAGCTGTAACTGTAGAAATAGAAACATGATTGACAGATTGACTGTAGTGTTGGTAGCTTGCCCATTTAAAGATAGTTTTGGTGGTCCCACAGGCAGCCACAATTTACTGTGCAGAACAGAGGTGTCATATTTACAGCACCTGCACTAAAATACAACATCCTGTTTCCTGTTGAGTGGGAGGCCCCCATTAACTTCTGTAGGGGTAATGAAAAGTTTTGGAAAGTCCTGTTAAATGTATTGAAAAAGAGCAAGTTTGAACTTTCATACATGGTAAATTGTACTGGCCTGTGTTATGGAGAAGTGGGCAACCTGCAGAGCTAATCAGATCTCCCAGCATACCAAAAACTATAAAATTGCATGTCTTCATGTCCTATAACGCAATTACCGGACATTGGTGGTCATCACAAGCAACATGCAAATAATTCCCACATAGGCTCAAAGCCCATACAACATTCTTCTAACTGCATAAGCTTTTAGACAGTTCACTGACACAACATCAATCTAAAAAATGTCAATGTAAAAAATATCGAGTAAAAAATATAGAAACCAAAAAAATCGACTCCTATACTTAAACAGGTAAGTACAAAAATATTGACTAAAATATTGATGTAGAAAATATAGATGTAGAAAATAACGACTTTTATATAAATGTAAAAGAATTTAAAAAATATATATAATTTTAAATAAAATACATTTAATATACATTTTTAATAAAATATAACAAATAAATGTGAAAAAAAAATACACAAACATGATAATTTATACATATATATTTACTTTAAAACAATAAACTGTTATTTTTAATTTCTGTTAAAAGTTTAAAATAATATAAAAAACTAACAATATATATTAATGATTTAAAATATAAAAAAACTAAAATCTATAATAAATTAAAAGATTAAACTATGAAAAAATATTTATACAATCAGTGCAGTGTTGGATAGCAAATGGGTAAAAATAACTATTTCCACTCCAGTGAGAGCAACAGTAGGGAAAGTGTTGGATAGCGGAGGGGAAAAAATTACTATTCCCACTAAAAAGATTGCAACAGTAGAGAAAGTGCTGGATAGTGGAGGGGTAATAATTATTATTCCCACTCCAAAGAGTGCAACAGTAGGGAAAGTGTTGGATAGCGGAGGAGTAAAAATTACGATTCCAACTCCAAAGAGTGCAACAATAGGGAAAGTGTAGGATAGCGGAGCGGTAAAAATTACTATTCCCACTCCAAAGCGTGTAACAGTAGGGAAAGTGTTGGATAGAGGAGGTGTAAAAATGACTATACCCACTCCAGTGAGTGCAACAGTAGGATACATGTTGGATAGCGGAGGGGTACAAATTACTATTCCCACTCCATTGGGTGCAACAGTAGGGAAAGGGTTGGATAGCGGAGACGTAAAAATTAATATTCCCAATCCAGTGAGTGCAACATTAGGGAAAGTGTTGGATAGTGGAGAGACAAAAATTACTATTCACACTGAAACAATTAAAACAAAAATAAAAAATATTAATTTGTTTTAAAAATCATAAAAATAAATAAACAATATTTGAAAAATGAAAAATCAAATATATTAAAACAAAAACCTAGAAATAATTTATAAAATGAAATAATAAATACATTTATAAAAAAATCATTCTTTCAAACTAGAAAATATTTAAAAATAAAACAAGTGAATTAATACATACAAGTAGTTATTTTATTTCCCACCACATAACACCACACCAATAACAAAACACTTCAACATTTTTAACTAAACTTACTTCCATAATTAACAATTATTAATCAATTAAAAAATATCATTAATAAAAAACTAATAAACATTAATTGACTACACACACTTTAACACTAATATCCACAACACACACCTAAATAATAAAACACATTTAAACTTATTATTAAATTAAAAACTATTAACAACTAATAATAAAGTAATTAAAATGTATTTAATACCCTTTACCCCTATAAAAGTAAAAACAACACTCAAAAAATAAAGAATTACCCAAAATAAATATCACATATTTAACATTAATTAACAACTATATGAATTAATTAAATACAAATTACTTCCCACCCTTTACTCCTATGAACATATCACACACCTAACATTAATTACATAATTACCATAATTAATTACCAATTAATTAATTAAAATTAACATCCAATTATTAATTCATCAATTAAAAATAAATTACTTCCCACCCTTTACACCTATAAACACCACAACACACACCTAAAATTAATTACACAATTAGCTTGATTAATTACCAATTAATTAATTAAAATTATTAATAATACATTACTTTACACATTTAACACTATTACATCTCAATAAAACAAATATTAATAAATAAAAAATAATCAATACATTTAATATAATTACATTACTTCACACCCTATTCCCCTATAAACCCACAGCCCACTACGGAACTAAAAATGCAAAATTCAAATAAAAAAAAGTAATAACTGCTAAAAATGTAACACATATATTAAAACTACAAACAATTCTTATTGAAAATAACACACGTCACATACATATAAAATATATACTAAAATACATAACATTGATAAACAAAACCTAAATTTTAATAACTATATTTTTGCAAATGATATTAAACTCTTCAATATTTTTAAAATCGATATTAGTTACCTTAAGTCGATATTCTTGACCACAATATTCTTGCTGTAGATATTTTTGAACCACAATATTAATAACTCGATATTTGTGCAACTCAATATTTTTTACTTGATATTCTGTCTCTGCACAGTTTTAGACCTGTCATCCTTGGTGTGGTCTTCTACCAAACTTTTGCCTCACGCCTCCTGTTTTCTGAATTACTTTTTCGTTGGCATTAGGACTCTGTGCACTTCACCACTGATATCCTGTACTTAAGTGCCTCTGTCTCTCCATAAAATATGTACAATTGGCTTACACCTGATTTGCATATTTAGGGGCCGATTCCGATTCCGGACGCAAAACGTACCGACCGACACGGACCCGGACCGGAGACCGGCCGACACGGACCAGCGCCGTACGACCTGTGCAGTACGATGCAACGTGTGTGAATTACAACCGACAAGTACGGAATACAAGCCGTATGACCGAGCCGTAGGGAAAATAGTGATCCGGACGGAAAACCGATGCGAGTTTCACCGACCGACACGAACCCCGGAATGAACCCGACCGACACGCACCCGCGATGTCCGACCCGCGCAGTACGATGCAATGCGTGTAAAACCAGACCGACTTGCACGAAGCCCAAGCCGCATGACCGACACGCACAGAAAACCGGGCCCACAAGTAATAGAGATCTCCGCGACCGACGCGTATGAAACACAGAAGATAGTCAACGTGAACGAGGCGGAGAAGCCCGCACGAGCCAACATCAGCGTCCGTCTCGGTCAGAAGAATGTCTCCTTCATGCCAAGAAAACCCAAAGGAAAAAAGACAAAAAAAGTACCAAACAAGCAATGAAAAAGCCAATAAATATCCACACAAAACAAATGGGACAAAGACACACCCACAACTCCACCTATATAAAGGACATCAATCACTACCATGATCCTTTTCAAATAGGAGACACAGCCAGCAGCAAACACCATCACACAGCAACCACAGACACACTCACAACTCACCCCTCACACAACTCACACACCATTAGCACCTCACCAAAAGCACTCACACATACAGCTAGCTAAACCAACACTAACCCACCCTCACTTGCACCCTCACACACACATCACTCACCACCACCACCCATCCCCACCCATCACCATGCCCCCAAAGAAGAATCCAAAGTTCACAGATAGTGAGTTAGAAGTGCTGGTAGACGAGATCATCAGAGTAGAGCCACATTTGTTTGGTACATTGGTCCAATGGACCTCCATGTCACAGAAAACAAAGATGTGGGCGAGCATTGTGGACAAGGTGAACGCACAAGCACCAGCAAGGCGCACAAAGGACGATATCCAGAACAGGTGGTATGACGTGCGCAGGAGGGTCAAGAAACTCATTGAGAAAGATCACGCCTTGAGTCAGTGCACCGGCGGTGGCCCTCATGCCAAACCAGTCTACTTCAGGACCTGGGAGGAGAAGATGCGGGACATCCTACCACCAGAGAGCGTCCATGGTCTAACAGACATACCAGAGCCTGGTGAGTACACAAACAACATACCCAATATTGTGTGGCAAAGGGACAGTGAAACCATGCACCGCAAGCAAAGCCACAGTAACCAATAGATAATCATCCCAAGATGTGTATGCTAGTCAGACAAACACAATACCTGCCATCTCATAATGACTTGGAACTGTGTCATGACATGTACCAACCTACAAACAAATAGAGCAAGGCAGTGGCACAAAGCCAAATAAACACTTCCAGACTGTTTGCCACCACAAACACACTACCTCACAGTGCAGCTGACTGACAGGAAGGAATAGTGGGGACGCAGGTGAAGTGAGTGTATCCAAAAGCATGATGGGGTTTGTAGTCACAGATAATGCTCCCCCCCTCAAAATTGGCCCATCAAGACCCCTCAGAAACATGCCTACATCAAAGGGAGTGGAACCTGACTGACAAGATGGCTGACACTGGCTCCTGCTGTGGGGAGCACAAGGTCCTGGTAGGGGTTGTGTGCAAATCAGAAGCAGGACACCACTGACTGACATCCTGAAAGACAACTTGCACGCCCTTCAATGGAAGCATGTTTCATGGTGGGATGTCTGGCCGGGTAGGAAGGAGGACTGACAGCTCTGTCCATACTTACCAGCATGTGGAGACACACACACCCCTCAACACAAACTACACACAACTCACCGGGTACAATACATTGACCCACACCTCAGTGAAATATCAGCAAAAGATACCCCGTACTGGGTGCTGCTGTGTGAAGCACAGGGGCTCTCTTTGGACTTGTAGCCAAACAAACACCAGGATTTCACAGTCAGCCATCTTGCCATAGCTGTCACACTCCCTCACATGGAAGCAGAGTCAAGAGGGAGGAAGTATGGGCATGCTGGGAAGGGGGGTGTAGCCAAGAGCATGATGGGAGTTGCAGTCACAGACAATCCCCACCCACCCACATGGCCCAGCAAGCTCACACTGAAACATGCTTGCCCCACAGGGAGTGGGATGGGACTGTCAAGATGTCTGACACTGGGCTCTGTTGTGGGGAGCACAAGGCCATGCTGGGAACTGGGCAACAACAAACACCAGGACTTCACAGTCAGCCATCTTGCCATTGCTGTCACACCCCCTCACAGGGAAGCAGAGTCAAGAGGGAGGAAGTATGGGCATGCTGGGAAGAGGGGTGTAGCCAAGAGCATGATGGGAGTTGCAGTCACAGTCAATCCCCACCCACCCACATGGCCCAGCAAGCTCACACTGAAACATGCTCGCCCCACAGGGAGTGGGAAGGGACTGTCAAGATGTCTAACAGTGGGGTTTGTTGTGGGGAGCACAAGGCCATGCTGGGAACTGGTGAACAACAAACACCAGGACTTCACAGTCAGCCATCTTGCCATTGCTGTCACACCCCCTCACAGGGAAGCAGAGTCAAGAGGGAAACAGTATGGGCATGCTGGGAAGGGGGTGTAGCCAAGAGCATGATGGGAGTTGCAGTCACAGACAATCCACACCCACCCACATGGCCCAGCAAGCTCACACTGAAACATGCTCACCCCACAGGGAGTGGTAAGGGACTGTCAAGATGTCTGACACTGGGCTCTGTTGTGGGGTGCACGAGGCCATGCTGGGAACTGGGCAACAACAAACACCAGGACTTCACAGTCAGCCATCTTGCCATTGCTGTCACACCCCCTCACAGGGAAGCAGCATCAAGAGGGAGGAAGTATGGGCATGCTGGGAAGGGGGGTGTAGCCAAGAGCATGATGGGAGTTGCAGTCACATATAATCCACACCCACCCACATGGTCCAGCAAGCTCACACTGCAACATGCTCGCCTCACAGGGAGTGGGAAGGGACTGACAAGATGTCTGACACTGTGCCTGAGAAATGATATGGCTGACAATCACACATATGCACTGACCAAACAAAACCCGGTCGCACACACTGCCATTGCAACCATATGTTCAAAATCATTGTCTGGGGATGCAGTGTCCAGGGGCGCCCCCTGGTCGGGCAGGGGAGGTGTGTCTTGCAGTTGACAAATGTGGAGAGCCATATATATGGTACATTGTACAAAACACACAGGAACTCACATATACATCATTGACAGGGGACATCTGACAGTGAATGGAATGGACATACCAATATAGCCGACACCATAGCATGGTCTCTTTCACACTCGGCGCTGTTGTGAGCTGCATTCCACCCCTACATCGTGCTGAAACATAGGCATCCTTCACACAACACACCACTCACTGACATAGACACTGTAGACACAAAGTCAAACCTGGACAGCATTGGAGGAGGAATGCTACTCACAGCATCCAGACTGCAACACACACACCAACGGCCCTCACTGTCATGAACATTGAAAAGCCAGAGTGCTACCTTGCCCAATCCATGTCAACATGGGGAACATTGACAAGTCAAATCACATATGCACATACAAAACTCAGCACCAGACTCATTAACGATGGTGACATCATCACTTGTATGAAATGAGATGGGAACTAGGAACACTGGAAGAAAACACTTCCTCCAAAGAGATCACAGGCATACCGGACTGTGACCATGTGGTACCAATACACCAATGTGGCACACAAAGACTAGCAAACTCTGCTACCACACATGCCCCAATAGTACAACATATCCCCAGTGGAATAGCACGTATGTCCTTGTCAAAGCTCACATGTGTCCAGGGTTGACACACCTGTGTCAGCAACGTGATGGTCCTTGAGTAGTAATGGTCATGTACAGACAAATCTATCCATGAGCTGGGCATGCACACACTTCGACATGCACATTGAAATGTTTCTTTATGGCTGGGCAATGTGCAACAACAATATCAATCTCTGTCCATGACAAGCCGGAAAAAGCAGTGTACAGGCAGGCATCCGTTCGTACAGTAGAATATGTCATGTTTGTGAACCATTAATGCCTGTAGAAACATAACTTACATTGTGTGTCTCTTCCAAACACAGGTGGTGCTGGGGACATAGCACCAAATGAAGAGGATTCCCAGTCCCAGACTCTGGTGGACACTGAGCTCTCTGGTTTGAATCTGTCTCTGTCCTCTTCGGATGATGACGAACAACCTGGCCCCTCCGGTGTGAGTCATCATGCAGCACCAGCAGCATCAACATCTGCACCCCCTGTGCCCACGCCTCCAGCATCTGGAAACCGACAGGGCACCCGGCCGACACGGACAGACCAAGGCCACTGAACACCCACAGCACAGGGACACAGGACCCCCAGGAAGCTACAGGCAACACCACCAGCAACACCACCCAAGGGGTCCCAGTGTCACCTGTGCGGCCCGCCGCTGGTCCTGGCCGTGTGGATAGGGGTGCTGGGAGGGGTGGGAGGCAGAGGGCATGCCTTGCAGAGGGGTCTGGACTGCCAGATGACCCCCAACTGGCATGCATCATAGATGCGTACCAGGATAGCACCGGAGGATTTGGCCAGGTAGTGGGGATCCTTAAGGACATACAACAGGAGCAGGATGCCACCATGCCCGCATGGAGGCAAAGTGGGATGCTCTTACTGCGGTGCATCGGAACATACTCCAATGCCTCCGCCAGATCACCACAAACATGTCCACACCTCCCTGTGTGGCCACAACATCTGTTGCAACACCATCTGCCAGTGCCACAGGGAGGGAGGACGACTCTGGCAGAGAGTCCTCTGCACCGCAGAGGCCTGCACCTGAGGATCCCCCTCCCCCAAGAAGAAGAAGGGTTGTCTGAAGAACGACATGTGAGAGGCAGATGTCCCAGCACATCCCCCAGGGCCTCTAAACCTGTTCTGGACAATGTTCTTTGTGCGCAACCCTTTCACCTTGTCCAATCGCACACAACTCGCCCACATGACATGGAGGGTTCATGTTGCTCCAATGTAGCAGATGACTGTGGACTTTACTCTGGACATTTCATCTACCAACACTTCCAACTCTAATGTGAACTTTGGATTCAAAAACCAATGTACAGCACCCACCATCCTGTGCACTTTCCTCACACATGTTCGAAAATAAACTCACCAGTACACCATACTTGCCTCTGTTGTGATTCCAACGTGTCATATGTCATGGAGATGTCTATCTGCTAAACAACACAGTGCATGCCAAATTCTACAACAATGTGACCACCGTTAGGTGAGTCATGGTGATGTGACACATGTGGGGGAGACACACCACTATGGCAGCACAACACATACTCACCATGGCCATGTTACTCATCCCACACAATGATGTTGACCTGAAACACATAGGTATGTACAGACACAACACCTATCCATAGTCAGTGGTAACAAGTCCACAGGTGAGGTAAGCAAATGTCACTCAGATGTGGTAAGACAGACAACGCACCTAACAAAGCATAGCACAGGTTCATTACACATCAGCAACATGTTTATTCAAAAAGTGTTGCAAGACAATTGTACGTTACGGTGGACACACGGTCACAAAGTGTCTGAGAATTGAAGTCCAGGGGTGTGTGGCACATCACTTGATGGCAATTGACTACTCCCTCACTGGTGTTGGATTCTGGGTGTTGGGGGTCAGTGTTGACCAAACAACAGGCAAAGTACCCTGGGAAGGACAGACACAAGACACAGTCAAAACCACAGCAGAACAGGAGGGAAATGCAATACACATGCACAAAACATGTCACAAGAAACCTACACAGAAACAAGTTAGCAGTACTACTCTATTGTGGAGTACACACCACCTGAATGGACACATCACTACACGCATCAGTCAAGTGGCACACAGACACACTCAGACAGCAACAGAGCAGCCACAACACATTCCAGGCTAACTCCATACATTGACATAACAACCCTGGAAACTCACATTCAGGTGAAGAAGTTGTTGATGTGATGTGAGCGGACGTCACCCTCATCTTCATCATCACTGGCATCGTGGCCCAGGCCAGGATCCTCCACAGGTGGCGGAGGTTGGTCATCGTCATCCTGGATGAGAGGCACCTTCTTCCGCACTGCCATGTTGTGTAGCATGCAGCATACAAGGATAATTTTGCACACCTTTGTAGGCTCAGATGGGAGGGCCCCTCTGGTCTTGTCCAGGCAGCGAAAGCGGCTTTTCAGGAGGCCAAATGTCCGCTCAATCACCCTCCTGCTCCGACCATGTGCCTCATTGTAGCGCATCTCGGCTGGTGTCACAGGGTTCCTGAGGGGTGTCAGCAACCACGGCATGTTGGGGTATCCGGAGTCACCTACACACAAAAAAATTACCAATTAGCTCAGTTTTGTAGGAGTGCGGAATACAACATTGCCAAACACACACAATGGTAAACAGTCAGTACACACCGACAAGCCAGGCACGCTGATCTGGCATCTGTGACATCAGCGTTGCAATGCGACTACTCCTCATTATGTAGGCATCGTGCGCAGAACCAGGGAACCGTGCACACACATGTGTGATACACATGTCTGCAAGACATACCACCAGAACATTGATCGAGTGGAAATGTTTCCTGTTCCGGTATGCCTGCTCATGTGCCTGTGGTAGTATCAGGGCCACATGTCTACCATCAATAGATCCGATGACGTTCGGCATCCTCCCCATTGTATAAAAGGCATCCTTTATTTCAGGGAGTTCAGCTGGGCTAGGGAACTTGATGTACAGGTGAAGGAAATGCAACATCCCCTTCAAGACATCGCATAGCACACGACTAAACATAGTTTGCGACATCCCACCTGCTGTAGCCACAGTGTACTGGAAGGTACCAGTGGCAAAGAAGTGCAGGGCTGCCAACACCTTCACCTCTGGGGTCAGTGCTGTAGGGTATGTCCGGCCAGGTAGCAGATGTGGCGCCAACTGCTCCACCAACTCCTCAATCAGTGGCCTGGTGAAGCGGTTCCATCGGATGCAGTCGCATTCCTGCATGGTTGCAAGGTCTGGGAACGGTCGATGGACAGCTGGTAACCTGCAGAACAGAGATGCACAAAGGAAGCTTGTCGGTTCATCCACCCATGTGGCCATGACCAGGCTCAATATCACATGATACATCATGACATTACACAATGTACTAAGGTGTGTGCTGTTGGGCATGGACGCATATGTCACCTACATGACCATCACCTCATATCTCAATTCCACATGTCCACATAAGTCCCATGTAGTGCAATGGCCAATCATTGGGCTGAGTCACCTTACCTATGTACTGCTGTGACGTTACAAACACACACCACAGTGACAAGTGAGGCCTGATGTCTCCCAGGCATCACAGATCTTTGCCATGCAGATACCCAGGGTCCCTGTATTGCCACATCGACACTGGCATGACATGGCGTATCACGTACACGCCACAAGGCAAGCATGAGTCCCACAGGCAGTGGCCACAGTTGTCTCTGCAGGCCCTACATGTACGTCTCTTAGACACACACACACCATCAAGATTGCTGCACATACCACATGGATGTGGAGACTGTCTCCCATTGGGCACATTTGATCATCCACATCTGAGACACAACATGTACACAGACTGTGGGTGCACATCAGAATTGTGGCTACAGATCTCACTGTGACGTACATGCCATCACCCCCAGGACTCAGGGTGTATGTGACATGTCCTGAACATATCCAACCTGCAACTGTGTCCATGACTCATGCCCATTACTGTACAGTTGCACATCACAGTGGTAATGTGCACAACACACAAAGGATTATGCGCCCATAAACACGTGCACAGCCTGGGAGTGGCAGAACAAAAGTGCCACGCAACAAACCAAATGTTGCCCCCCCAACACACAGGGAATGCAGCCTTACATGCCATGGGACAGTGTGTGGCCAATGCTGTAGTGTGGTAGGTGTGCACATGTGTCCCTGGCAAGTAATTGTGTGTTGAAGCCGTCAAATAGTCACACCAATGAGGTCCGACGCGGGTGACAATGCATACGCATTGCATGGTTCATGACCGAGCCATGCGTACACTTTGCCATTGACTGCAATGAGGTCCGACGCGGGTAACAATGCGTACGCATTGCACAGTGCATGATCGAGCCGTGCGTACGCTTTGCCATTGACTGCAATGAGGTCCGACGCAGGTGACAATGCGTACGCATTGCACGGTTCATGACCAAGTCATACGTACGCTTTGCCATTGACTGCAATGAGGTCCGACGCGGGTGACTATCATGCATGCGCATCAGGCAGGCATCGTCCGAGACAGGCGTACACCTTGGCTATTGAATCGTATGGAGACGGGTACATGTGTATTTTCAAAATACGCGTTGTACAGTCAGTTGACCGATCCGTGCACACCAATTGGCTCTGGACTGTCATGGAGACGGATGCGGATTCAAAACTTGTACGAATTGTGCGCTGGAAATTCAGTTGGATGCCTACAACAATTTTGCAATTTCTAGGGTTTTATGAAGGTGAAGATTTGAATGATGCGGAAGACGTGTACGAGTCGTACATTTCCATGGATTGTCCAGATTCATAGAATGCAACCGTGTTGGACCTATCACTGGGGACACATGGCACAGAGTCTGCCTCTGCAGCACAGATATAAGGCTGGCTGGCCCCCAGGGAGCTCACTTGCTTGCACTACATGTTACTGGACCACATCCCTGCTGCCACTGCTGCGGTCTCTGCATCCTCTGGCTCCTGCTATGGCACATACTCTGAAGAGGGCCCCAGCCTTCACTGAGGAGGAGAACCAGGCCCTGCTGGACGGACTCCTTCCACAGTACAGCAAGCTGTATCGGAAACCAGGGGAGCAGGTGAGTGTGCAGTTCTCTGCCTTTCTAATTATGCATGTTGTCTGACTAGCAGTACAAGCAGTGTGTACACCAGTGGCAAGCATTCTCACTGAGTACTTTCATCCCCCAAAGTGTGTAGGTACATGTAATGAACAGGTGTTCTGCTGCTAAAGTGCATTTGTGCTTGCTTAAACTTCCCAAGCATTGTTAACATGTCAGACATGCAGGGCATTTGTCCTTTTCCATGGGTGCACTACCTGTGTCACTCATCTCCCTTTGTGATGATGACATATATATCCCAATGTGTGCAGCACAAATATGGGGCTTGTGTGTTAATGGACTTTTAACTTTGTCATCCTCACAGGTTGATGCCCACCAGAAGCAGGAGATATGGCTGACCATCACACGGGCAGTTTATTTGGTGGGGGTCTACAAGCGCCGGATCCGCAACTGCCAGAAGAGGTGGCATGACCTTCGGGGCTGGACCCAGAGGATCACAAGAGTCCAGCTGAAGCTGTCACCTCCTCGCAGGAGGGGTGGACACCCGACCCTGCCCCCCCACATGCTCCGGATACTGGCGGTGGTCTTCCCGGACCTGGATAGGCAGCTGAAGGCCAGAAAGGAGCAAGGAGGGGGTAAATCCATGCCTAATCTGTGTACTATGTATGACATGCTAATTGCAGTCTTTTGGCCTGGTCACACTTCCACATTACCTAGGTCTTGTAGTCTAATACTCAGGTCCCTCAATTGTGTGATGCACCCTCCTCATCTGTTCCACAGGTGTGGCCCCTACAGTCTGTTGCTTGTGTCACTAGGGCACTGTGTCCCTGCAGTCAGCTATGCTTCAGCTTCCGGACAGCATCTGTTCCAGTGACTCTGTTGTGTGTTTCATGGGTGGTTCAATTGTTTATCCAATGCCTGGGATCTGACATGTGATCTGTGTGTGCCCTTGATATGTGTTCCAATTGCTGGTCTGACTCGCCACATGTGTCTGGGGTATTTCAAACAAGCTCATGCAGCAGGGGACTCCAATTTGTGGGCCTCAGGAGTATGTTATCAAGTATGTCACACTTGCTTAGCCACCTGACTACTGTCCAGGGCCAAACACTGTTTCACGTAGACCTGGGCAGTCATGCCTACTCAAGGGCATTTAGAAACACTCTGTTATCCCACTCCTGTGTATCAACTTACAGGTTGTGCTTAGTGACATGTGCTTTCCGGTGTCTGCCTCTGTTTCATTATGGTGTGGCTTCCTGTTACGTACAACTGGGGTGTTCATGATTTTGAGGGTCAGCAGGACATCTGAGATGTGACTGTGAGAGACAAGGCCTGTGTGACATATAGGTGTGTGATCATTTGACAGTGCACAATGGTCTATGCAACTGTGCACTTCAGGCAGCTGGGTTACATGCACAGCAGACTGTGATGTGCTAATGTACAGGGAGTTGTGTTCGCAGAGACTCATATGTCTGATTTGCATGATGTGGGGTCTTCTGGGTCCTGGATATGTTGTTTGCAGGGGATGGGGAAGTGCACTTGTCATCTGTAGAGTTTGTTTTACCCCTGAGCTATGATTGTGACATAGTGCATACTGTTGTTTTCTGGATGCCCTGCCCCTGTGACAGGAGACAGTGTTGACTGACTTTTGTGCATGCCAGTGCCATGGCATTTAACTTGCTATGAGTGATCCTGCATTGTGTTCAAGTGTGCTCCATGCACCCCAGTGTGGCTTTGACAATCAGGACATGAGAACATCATAGTGTGTGTTGCTGGCATGCATCACAAGCATGTGAAATGACTCTCTGGCCATCCCTTCATCCGGACACCTGTACTGAGTCAGTGGCAAGAGATGTGCTGTGTGTATAGTGACATACTCCTATATGTTCACTTGCATGCCCAACTAATGTGTGGGTGGTGCATGTCGGCACATTGGGGTATTAGCATCCAACATGCAACAGACATATGGGTGCAAGTCCAGGAGGGATATGTGTGCCATGGTTGATGGTGAGAATGACAATTGGCTTATTCTAAACAGTGTTGGCACTTTGAGCAGTGTTCCGCTGATGATGCCAGACCTTGCCCTTTGATGTGATGTACTCACTGTGATGTGTGCAGTCAGTGCAGGTGACTGATGTTGTTCTCTTTCTTCCTATTTCTCTCCAGATACATCCACGGCCACAGGAGGGGACAGCTCCACGGACCAGGAGGAGCCACAGAGCCTGACTGGGACAGAAGAAGAGGAGTCGGGGGGACCCAGTGGCACAGAGGGCGAGTGGAGCCACACTGAGGAGTCCTCAGCACCATCCACCCCAGCTGAGGGCCACAGCAGCTCTGAGGATGACTCCCTTGTGGAGGCGGGTGTCAGCAGTCACCAAACCCAAGCTAGTGAGGCTGTCCCCGCCACCGCCCTCACCACCACCATCACCACCTTCCCATCGGCTCCCATCCCAGAGGTCCGTGGAGGCTCCCATGTTCGGGAGCATGTCTCCTTTGTGCCAGGCACCGCACCCCCTGCCCCTGTGTCCCCTGCTGCCCTGAGTGAGGAGTCTGTGGACTTACTTAGACAGATCCATGTAGGGCAGACATCAATGCTGATTGTCCTCCATGCACACACCAGTCTGTTGACGCAACTGGTGTTGATCATGGAGGGCATTTCATCGGGCATGTCTGCCCTACAGAGGACCAATCAGTCCGTGGCCTCCTCCCTGATGGCAGCAGTGTCCCTCCTCCAACAGTCCCGCACCCCTCCTACCCCTGCACCACCCACGATTCATAGCACCCTACCTGTCCCAAGCACACACACACCTGCACATCCTCACAAAGCCACAGACATGGGCAGCACACAAACACCCAAAACAAGGTCTAGACGTGCACACAAGCAAGCGCAGGGGACTGATACCACACTCACAGGGGATGGTTTGCAGACACACACACAGTCATCCATAACCACTCCGCAGTCCTCTGAAACTTCTCCCTCCCAGCCCCCTTCCCTTGCCTCACCTGCAACCCCATCTCCACAAAAGCTCTTCCTCTGTGACCTTGGCCTCTTCCCCACCGACTCAGCAGATCCAGATTACAAGGGGAAGAGGAAGTCCCCACACACAGAGGGGAGTGCCCCTCACACCCGGACACCCTCCCCCAGGCGCAGTCAGACTGAGGCCCCCACCCGCAAGTCCCCCCTGAGCCAGAAGGGCAAGACGCCACTCCCGCCACGCAGCTCCACGACGAAGTCTCCGTCCTCCGTCCCTCAGGCCACCCCTCCAGAGGTTCCCCCGCAACACCCTGCCCTGGGTTCCCCCACCCACCGATACACCATCCCCAAAATGCTGAGGCCCTCCCCCTTACCACTTGCTCCTCCACACCCGATCAGACGGTTAGTTCCACTGATGTGGGGACCGTGTCCCTCCTCTGTCCTGCCGACCTCACCTGCACCCCATTCCGCTCACATGGATTTAGGCACTGCAGTGGAGTCCACGACCACCCCGTCTGACTTGGGCCCTGCAGTGGGGACCCAATCCACTCCCACTGAAGTTGTGCCAGCACCCACCCCATCTGACTTGTGCCCCACAGTTGTGACTGCACCCACCACTTCAGTCAGCTCCACTGCAGTTGCAAGTGACTCTCCTGCATCCACCACCCCTTCACTGCCTCCTTCTGCTGCGCCCTGATCCTGTCCCTTCGGTGCCTGGCTTTCCCCCATGTATGCCCCTCCGAGGGGATGTCCCCTGTCCTTAGCAGTGCAGGCAAGCAACGTGTAACAGTTGTCACTCAAGTGCACTCCTTATCATTTGATAATGGACTGGCCATTGGCCTTTGTTTTGAATGGGCGTTTACATTTTCATCTGCTGAATAAAGCTTTTTTCTTTATCCTTGTGAACTTGATTTAGCTGTACATTAGGTTGATGATGTTTAGCATGACTTTGCACCTGTAATGCTTGATTTCCAAAGTTTAATACTGAGGTGTTGATGTGAGGTACTCCATGTGGTCCATGAGATATGTATCCTATTCTGGTTGGTATCCATGTCATGCTTTTCAGCTTACTGGGTGTGTCATGATCAACAATTTGTGGACATCTCTGTGAACATTTCATTTGCATGGTCACATCTGTGGCTTGCACACATGCACATATGATGTGCTTCCCATTGTCCAATTTTTCTATTTCCCTGACTTTGGGCGCATCACCACTGGACCTACAGGTGTGGGGATCATTGGTGTAGTAGCAACTCTGTGCAACTTACTGTACATATGTGTTGAGTATGTGCAGATGACTTAAGGGAGACTCCCGTACCCAGGCTGTTGTGACCAGAGCCTTCATTGTGTGGTAACTGATGGCTGACTGACCAAGTGTTCTACTGACATGACTGAGACGTGCTGTGACTATGTTTGGCACAGCTGGGCTTTCACAGGAGTTGGGTCCCCTCAAGTAAGTGTGTTGTTCCGTGACATAGCCTGGGCCCATGGTGTGTGTTGTGTGAGCATGTGTGTGTGTGTCCAGATCCCTTTTCATACACAGGCAGTGTTCCCTTGATATGTTCCTGTTGTTTATGCTTGCTGAGTGGTACAGTGTTCATCCCACAACTTTGCCGTGGGCTACCAGATGTGTGGGTGCATGACACACTACTGTTAATTGGTGTTTCATCATTGGGATTTGTCAGTTCTGAGTGGTGATGATGTTGTCAGACGCAGATGGGACACAGTCAGGGGTCCCCAAGGCACTTGTTTGTTCGCAATATCACGTAGTTGTCCCTAGGTGATACCTTTCAGGGATTGAGTCATGTGTATGTGTGTGTGACTGCTCCCACTTGTCCGGTTCAGGGCTTCAATGTTTGCAGGTGTCAGCATGTGTGCCTTATGGTTCGCCTTGGCTTCTGCATTGTCCTGGGACTGTGGCAGGTATTCTGAAGGTTACGTGAACTTTGACATCATGCTCATGTACCGCACACTGTGCAGTATGTCTGTCATTCACCAGGGTTGTAAACTGTCCTTGTGTGATGAGTCTGTGCACCTTAGTTCCTCCCAACATTAGTGTGTTTGTCATGGGTGCATGTGTAAAGTCACCTGTCCATGTGGGCTTCACAGATGCACATTGGTGCAGTTCAGGGTGTGTGGTGTTGAGGGTGGACTGATGTAAATGTTTGCATGGATGGGCCCCTAGCTCCCGTTTGTCCATGGTTGACAGGCCATGCTGAGTGATTTGTGTTTGTGTAGATGTGATGTACGTTTGTGGCACAGGACACATGTCTGGGTTTCACAGTTTGTACGACATCTACCTTTGTCATCACAGTGGAGGTGTCATGCATGCTTGTGTCACCCCAATGTCTGGTCCCTGGGAGTAGTGCTGTTGTGTGTCAGTCTCTTGCTGTGTTAGTTTGTGTTCATGCCAGCTAGTGTCACATGTGTCTGGTGTGCTCCCTCTCATCTCACAATGCCTGATTGCCCACCAAGGGGGTCCCAATGATGGTTGACTTTTGTATGGCACTGTGTCCACATCTGTGTCACTGTGGTTCAGCCCCCCTCATGTGTTGTGTAGTTGCCTGGAGATACTGAGACACACACACACATGTTGTGTCAGATGTGTAGTGTGAGGTTGCCTCTTTGTGTTTGTGCATCTGCACCAGTGCATTGGTATTGCTGTTGTGGGTCATTGTCTGGATGCTGTTTTTGTGATTTACCCTGCTGTCCCTGTGAGTCATATCACATCATTCTGCACATTCATCCTGGTTGTTAGGTCCCATTGCTGGCATGGAATGGGAGTTTGTGACCAGACACCTACAGTCTACACAGGTTGTTTTGATTTGTGTGTCTATTTTCAAGATGTGTGTATGCTTTGCGATGGTCACTTCTGCTTTAGTGTCATTGTACACTGTATGCATTGTCAGCCCCATGTGTGGTGCTTGTCTGCACATGGCCGAGAGTATGTTATATTTTCACAGCACTGTTAGCCTCACCACATCTCTCTGGGTATGGGACACAACCACTAGTTTGCCACAAAAGTGTTTCATGTGTTGGGACCGGGAATCGTACATGCTGTTTGGCATTTGCAGCTTTGACCATGATGACACTTACCTTTTGGTCACTGTGATGAGGGGGGTTTTAGAACCCATCACCACAATGCTCAACATTTACTGCAGTTTGGAACCACACACTTAACTTTTGTTCTACACAGTGAGGTGGTGTTATTTTTACATTGACACAGTGCTATAGTGATGCTTGCCTTGTGTAGGCCACAGTCATTTTTTGGTCACACATGTGTTGGTAGTTACATTGTTTGTTCAAAGTCATAATCACTGTTGTGGGCATTTGTCACAGACTACACACTGTTGTCATGATGTTAGGGGGGATGTATTTTGCTGACATACCTAATGTTGGAGTATGATGGATGTGGGGCGCATCACCCATCCTATGAGTGGGGGTGGCAGTAGTGATTGGCAACAGGTCCCCTATGGGTGGGGTGGCAGTAGTGATGGGCACCAGGTCCACTATGGGTGGGGGTGGCAGTAGTGATAGGCAACAGGTCCCCTATGGGTGGGGGTGGCAGTAGTGATGAGCAACAGGTCCCCTATGAGTGGGGGTGGCAGGGGTGATGGGCAACATAAGCCCTATGGGTGGGGGTGGCAGTAGTGATGGGCAACAGGTCCCCTATGGGTGGGGGTGGCAGTAGTGATGGGCAACAGGTCCACTATGGGTGGGGGTGGCAGTTGTGATGGGCAATAGGTCCACTATGGGTGGGGGTGGCAGTAGTGATGGGCAACAGGTCCACTATGGGTGGGGGTGGCAGTTGTGATGGGCAATAGGTCCACTATGGGTGGGGGTGGCAGTAGTGATGGGCAACAGGTCCACTATGGGTGGGGGGGCAGTAGTGATGGGCAACAGGTCCCCTATGAGTGGGGGTGGCAGGGGTGATGGGCAACATAAGCCCTATGAGTGGGAGTGGCAGTAGTGATGGGCAACAGGTCCCCTATGGTTGGGGGTGGCAGTAGTGATGGGCAACAGGTCCACTATGGATGGGGGTGGCAGTAGTGATGGGCAACAGGTCCCCTATGGGTGGGGGTGGCAGGGGCGATGGGCAACAGGTCCACTATGGGTGGGGGTGGCAGTAGGGATGGGCAACAGGTTCCCTATGGATGGGGGTGGCAGTAGTGATGGGCAACAGGTCCCCTATGAGTGGGGGTGGCAGGGGTGATGGGCAACATAAGCCCTATGGGTGGGGGTGGCAGTAGTGCTGAGCAACAGGTCCCCTATGGTTGGGGGTGGCAGTAGTGATGGGCAACAGGTCCACTATGGGTGGGGGTGGCAGTAGTGATGGGCAATAGGTCCACTATGGGTGGGGGTGGCAGTAGTGATGGGCAACAGGTCCACTATGGGTGGGGGGGCAGTAGTGATGGGCAACAGGTCCCCTATGAGTGGGGGTGGCAGGGGTGATGGGCAACATAAGCCCTATGAGTGGGAGTGGCAGTAGTGATGGGCAACAGGTCCCCTATGGTTGGGGGTGGCAGTAGTGATGGGCAACAGGTCCACTATGGATGGGGGTGGCAGTAGTGATGGGCAACAGGTCCCCTATGGGTGGGGGTGGCAGGGGCGATGGGCAACAGGTCCACTATGGGTGGGGGTGGCAGTAGGGATGGGCAACAGGTTCCCTATGGATGGGGGTGGCAGTAGTGATGGGCAACAGGTCCCCTATGAGTGGGGGTGGCAGGGGTGATGGGCAACATAAGCCCTATGGGTAGGGGTGGCAGTAGTGCTGAGCAACAGGTCCCCTATGGTTGGGGGTGGCAGTAGTGATGGGCAACAGGTCCACTATGGGTGGGGGTGGCAGTAGTGATGGGCAACAGGTCCCCTATGGGTGGGGGTGGCAGTAGTGCTGGGCAAGATAAGCCCTATGGGTGGGGGTGGCAGTAGTGATGGGCAACATTAGGCCTATAGGTGGGGGTGGCAGTAGTGATGGTCAACATAAGCCCTATGGGTGGGGGGGTAGTGGTGCTGGCCATACAACCCCTATGGTGGCCTGTTGTTAGTGGCCTGGATATGGATCCCCTGTGTGTGTGTGACAGTGTGCGGGTACGTGTCGTTTGTTTGTGTGGTGGGTGTCTGACTTACCGTCTGCGCCGTCCGCGTTTGTTCCTGATCCGGTCATAGATGTAGAGTACTGGTATGACCTGCGCGATGGGATTCATGATGTGTTCGTCTCGTACACGCTGCTTGTTGCTCCGTCTCATACCCGTTGCAAGCTGGTCCGTCTCGTAGCCGTGGATTGAGTTGTGGCGCGAATCGTAGCTGATATGCTTCTTTTCCGGATGCTGTGATGTGCCGTACATGGCGACCCGTCCGGCGCGTAGGAAGTACGCATCGTACTTGTCAGGACGGAAACTGCTATGGATACTTCTTCCGGGCGGCTTGGTTCGGCGTTAGGAGTTACGGCTCGGACGGAGAATGGAGCTTGAGTCACGCCTACGTGTCGGTCGAGTTTTTTGCAGTTATGTGCATCGTACTTCATCAACAGGACGGACCGGCTCCGCGTACGGGTCGGTCGCACGGTAAGGCTACGAACAGCTCTCGGAGAGCTGTCCGACCTGGATCGAAACCAACCCCTTAATGTACTCATGGGCTCCTCTTATCTGGCACTACACGTACCCAGGGCTTGTAAATGTAGTGCTACTGGTGGACCTGCAGCACTTGTTCTGCCAGCCACTTAAGTAGTACTTTTTAAAAAAATATGTCACAGGCTGCCACTGCAGCCAGTTGTGCAGTTTTAAAACTGCTTATTTGACCTGGCAAAATAAACCTTTTTCCAGGCCTAAACCTTCCATTTTAAAGGTAGGCCAAACAGCTCATAAGGCAGGATGCTTTTTAGTTTTAAAAAAAATAGGACATATGCTTTTAAGTTTTGTGTGTCCTGGTAGTGAAAAACTCCTAAATGTGATTTTACTGCAGCAAATTCTATTTCTTCTATTGGATAACATTGAGTTATCTTATTACATTTAATGCGTGCTAAACTTTGATTGAACAGATAGGGCATTCAAGTTTGGTCTCAAATTGCTTTTTCAAATCCTCTTTAATGGTAAAGTCGGATTTTAAGTCACAATTCTGAAAATGCCACTTTTTGAAAGTTCAGATCCAAAGGTGGGTACCTGACTCCTTCAATACTTCTGCATTATCTCTTTACGGCATCAATCAAACCACTGTTTTTTTTTTGGTTGATTGGGTAATTTATTAAACCATACCATTTTAAGTTATTTTCCTATTTTTTTAGCGAAATTCAAAAGTATGAAAAAGACGAGACATATACATTTCAAATGACGTAAACAAACAATATATTGAACAATTCACAGATTACATTCATAAACAAAACATAGAAATGTACCATCACTTATGTACAGTAGTTCAGAAAAACGTTTTTTTACACCATTTCATATAACACACGGCAGTCCTTGGGGCTTTCAAGTAAACCAAAATCTAGGAAAAGCCTAACAAAGGCAACTACGTTCTGCATGTAGGTGGGGAATCAATGTTTTAGCCCTGTTCCCTCAACAGCAGCAGTATAGTATTTAACAGTTCCTCGGTGTTTCAGAATGCCAACGCATTTCAAAGCACAGGCTTAAGGTACTGTGCCTATCATCAGGGCTTCTTATTCATAGATGTTCACGATATTCTGCAAAATAAATGATGCAAAAAACCGGTGTAAACAAATGTATTGACTAATCTATGTGACCTTAATAAAAACAACTCTCCTGTTCTCCAATAGGATCTGGCACTTTACTAGACACACATTACCTGATGAAACTTAGTTGAAATCGTCAGTTCGCCTTCATAGAGGCAACAATGTAGCAAGTCTGTGTCTATTTTGCGATCGAGCAAAGGAGTTTGTCAGTTAAACTGTAGTCATCACATATTTGTCTGTAACAACACAAAAAATAGAGCGCCAATGGTTACTTGTTGCAGCTCAGATTACATTTTAACTGTTTGATTTAGATTTTAAAGAGGGCTGACATGTACCTTGACGAACGCAGGAATATCTCGCGCCTCGCGGGCCTCCTTCCAAACACGTCTCAATTTCCTAAAGGATTTGGATTTAACAGAAAGTTGGCATTTTCTTATCCTGACCATTTGGTGCCTGCTCCCTGTGAATAGCTTCACAGTTGGCCTTTGTGTATTCCTCCCAGACAGTGAGAAAGAGGGGAACTAGTTGGTGGCAGGATGGGCCATCCTGTAAGGGTGGGTGGGGTGTAGCTGTTCCCTGCCCCACTTACATTTTAGAGGGCTGCCTCCAGCACACACACACAGGAACCAGACACCAGTCTTTTGTCACCCCAGACAACTTGGAGCATTGACAGGTGAAGGAAAGAACTTTTCAGAGCCAGTTATACGGGTAGCTAGGACGTCACCCCCACTACAATGGCTGGCACCAAGTATAACAATTAGACCTTCTGAATCACATTTTCAGTACACTCCTTGACCTGTGGAAGACTTCAGAAGGACTGCCTTGTACTCTGGGAGGACTGCCCTACTGTTTGAGGACTGCCTCACTCTTCAGAGGACTGCCCTGCTGCTTGAGGCCTGACTTGTTCTTCAGAGGATTGCCCTGCTGCTTCAGGTATGTCTTGCTGTTGAAAGCACGATAACCAACTCCTTGACCCCAGGACTACAAGAGTGATTCCAAGAGCTAGTTGGCTGGCCTCCTGTTTGAGCTGCAGGGACATAACAATCTCCACAGACGTTAAACCCTGCACATGGCCTCTGCTGGAATGAGTCCTACTCTCCAAGTCTTGCCCCCCAGGGCCTGAACCCTTGGATGTGCTATGAGAGTTGTTGCTCCAGCCTAATTCTAAAAGTCTGGACTAAGAAAAACATTCACCAAAAAGTACCAGAAGAATTGATAGAAGACTCTTCTGCCAGCCAATCTACCCAACCTGTATCACTGGTTGGCCTCACTTCGAGGTAGTTCCCTTTATGTTTTTTCTCCGTAGTAGCAAATCCTATTCAGCCGGACCTCTGAGTGATGAAGCCTACTGGACCCATCTTTGGTTATGACTTGAAACATTTTCCCGCTGGAGGTTTTCGACTTCCAAAATGTTTATTAAGTCTAAATGTAAAAATCTTCACTGGACTTGATGGTTGCAGGGTTCCCACCAACAGTGACAAACTCCTCGGCCTCGAAATCTGGCTTCTCCTGCTTGGAGTTTTTTTCCTGCCGTTATCGATGGCTTCACTGAGACCTCATCCAGTGCTCCCCAGCAGCTACGACTCCTCCTCAGACACAGCCTGCTGCCTTGCCCCATTGAACTCTACCTTCTCCTGGACTTTTTCTCAGAATTTCTTCTAAGTCTGAAGATAAGTGGAGACCAGGCCCAATCAACCTCATGCATGCAAAATGGGCTCTATTGTGGTTGGCCTTAACTTGTGACTTTGACCCAGTCTCGCTTGATGAGATACCCGCGTTGGCACTTTGATCTTTTAGGCACTAGATTTCACTAAAAATGTAAAATTCCTAACTCTGGTTCTGCTGATTGAATTTCATTTGTTTTGGTGTCATTTTATTTATTAAAATGTTATATATTTTTAAAAAATGGTGTGGGATTTTTTCTTGTGTTGTGTTCTCACTTTATTATTATTTGATTGCTGCTTAAATACTCAACACATTGCCTCTAAGTTAAACCTGACTGCTTTTGTTTCAAGCTATTAGAGGGTTAAGAACAGGTTAATTTAGTGACTTCTGTTGTTCACCCTGACAAGTATTTTGGTTGTTGCTTGATTAGGGTTTTCACCATGCTGTAGCGCCACTGGGCCCATTTGCAAATAATCTTAAATTCCTCCGGCACTACACCTCAATCTCATTTACTTGGTCCTCCGATAGATCTTGAACCATGCTGAGAGGGGTCGGACATAAGGAATCCAATCTAGCTATCCAATAAGGACCAGGACCTGGATAACTGACTTATAAGCTAAGTATTAGATTCATGTATATGACTCTGAATACCACACTATAGATGTACAGAATTATTACTGCTAAACCAAATCTCCTGAAGAAATTTAGATGAGCTAGGATCATACAAACATGTGATTCAGTTAAAGCTATGCAAAATAGTAACATTAGGACCTGTTGGCTAGAAACCTCTTTATTAGAATTCCCATTCCTCATTAAGACTATGGAAATGCACAATCAGTTATTGGAGACCAGACATGGAGAGACAGAAACAGGATTAATAAATGGTTAGATTTTGTCAATATCATAACCAAGTGCATGCATCAATATCAGGCTTTAAGAGTACAAAATAATCAAATTGATCACTTTGGGCCACCAATTACCAAATTCAAAAAGGAGAGTTCAGGAAAGGACATGGATTATTTTGGCTCAAAGATTCTCTCTTATGGGGTAAAGAAGTCTGGAAATAGCACACACCGCGTATGTGCCAGCCAGGAGAGTTCGCAAGTAAAGTTGTCTCTCAGTCCTCCGATAGGAAGCAAACCACAAAATGGAATGAATGTGTCTAATCAAATGACAAAGAGGAATTTCCACCCCAGATTATCAAGCCAACAAATAATATAATTTTCTAGTTCCGGTGTGGCCCCTCCTGGATAACCTTATCAGATCAGACCACTCAGTTCATTAGTCAGATAGTATAGGATGCTTATCATGAGACATAAAGAAGACACAATTTTCAGAAATGTGGGTGTTTCAGATTACGTAAATGATCAGATCATCCGGTAGAGGTGGACTTTTAAACAAAGATCCTTTAGCATGAACATGTTCGAAAGGACAGCTTCCCAGGCAAATGCTCGTGGTGTGTGTGAGAAAGTGGGTTTCAGTTGCAGTAAACCCCCCCCTTTTTTTTGCCAGACTACTGGTGCTCTTGGACTTGATGTGCTCTGGGGCCCTGCCAATCAGGACCCCAGGGCCTGTGTTCTTTCCCCAAAACAAAACCCAATTGGCAACTCTGGCCACAGGTAGGTCCCTGGTAAATGGTACCCCATGTACCCAGGGCACTGTGACCAGAGAAGGCTCCTAAGGGCACCAATTGTGCCACCCTTAAGGGCCCTGTACCTTTTCACAAACACACTGCCTTGCAGGTTGCGTGTCCTGGTGTAGATCCAAAGTGAAGAGTCGACATGGCAGCCATCCCTGTGTGTCATGCCTACCAACCACTGCCCTGGTCTAGGTCAATCACCCCTCAAGCCGGGTGCACTGTGCCAGTGGTGAGGGCACAGAGGCATGAGCCCTTTGCCCCTACAGTGTCTGAGTCCATTCTCAGATATTGTAAGTGCAGTGTACCATTAAAGAGTATATGGTGCTGGAAGGTTGTCATTACAAACTCCACAGTACCATGATGGAAACACTGAAGTCTGGGAAGTTTGGTATCAAACTTCTCAGCACATTGTACCCACACTGATGCCAGTGTGGGTTTCAATGTAAAACGCACGACAGAGGGCATTTTAGAAATGCCCCCTGAACTCGACCCACAATCAGTGTCCCGACTGAGTGGCTGCTTAGGCTGCCACCCACCAGACATGTTGCTTGACCCCTGGGTCGAGAGCGATCCACTCTCGAGGGCCTGCAACAATGAACATCCTGGGACGAGGTGCTAGATCCCCTCCCCCAGGATGGGCAGGGGAAGCTTCAAAGGCCTGCCGCCTTTGTGAGCTTCTCCAGACCACTTGCTGTACTCAGCAACTGGTCCCCACTGGTTCTACCCCCCACTTTGGGCGGGAGAACCGGCGGGAAAAGCAAGTGAGGAAGAGAGGTGTGCCCACCTCTGCCAACTCCACCCCTAAGGTGGGGAAGGCGAGGTGAAGTACAACCTTGAGTCCCCGCCATCTTGAGGATGGGGTGACCCAGCCAACCAGGGACAGGCTCCTGCCCCCCTCCCACTGGAGAGTGGCAGAATAGGGGGTGTACCCACCCCAGGGAAGGGACCCATTGGTCCCTGCCCTTTACCTACCAGTAACGCCCCTAAATTTAGTATTTAGGGGCAGCCTGAACCTTCCTTCCTCAGATCCAGCAACCACAAGAAAAGTAGAAGGACGAGAAGCTGTGCAGAGCTAACAAGAGGACGACTCACACTGACTTGGCCCCAGCCCTACAGGCCTGTCTCCCCTCGAACCTGCTCCTGCAAATCCCCGGCGTGTCCAGCGGCCAGCAACCTCAAAAAACCCAGAGGACCTGCCTGCATTCACTTTCTAAGCTTTTTCTCCCATGAACACCGGACGTGTTTAAACTGCAGCTTCTGGTGCCAGCCAGAAACCCACGAATCCAGCACATTCTGCACCCGCCGAGCCCGGCCTGTGTTTGAGTGAAAAAACACCACAAGGAGGTCCCCCCGGCGATCCTGACCCGAGATCCGGCGACCCCTGACCTGCCTCAAACCTCCAGACGACGCCTGCAGCCTCAATCCAGAGGACCCCCCACCCCGACCAGAGCGGGTAAGAAAATCCGACGTCAAAGGGCACCCCTGCACCCGACGCCCACGGCCTTGTGTGCCCAACCCAGTGGTGCCTAACCATCCCTCTACATCCCAACTTACCCCTCGAAGTGTTGGTCACTCCTGGAAGATCCTCGTCTCCGAGCCTGCAGTGTTTCTTTGTCCCGGAGAATTTCCATTGAAATCAACAGGGCACCCGACCTCAAAACAGCACCCTTCACCCGGCCGCCCTAGTGCCGCTGAGGGTGCCCCTTTTGTACTAACCTGGTCCCCAACTTTCCCTGAGCTCAACCCTAGGAGCTTTGCTTCCACAACCCCGTGGCCTGCTTGCCAGCCGCCACCAACCGGAGCCCCCCTAACCTCCATAGGATATCATTGGCCTCAACACTCTGCGCCCGGCTGCCCTAGTGCCACTGGGGGTGCAACAACAGTGCATCACTGACCCTGGGAGACCCCTGAGTCCAACTCCAGAACCCTAACTCAAAAGTCTGATTACCTACCTGGAAACCGATAACCTCTTTTTCCGCATAGAATAACATTGACACTTTTTCTCCCAATAAGTTTCCAAGTGCCGACTTTTGAAAACTAAGAATATTCCTTAAAAATAGCACAAATAACCTAACCGAATTTTCTCAACTGTTTGCAGGAACGGTCCTAGTGCTGGACCCAGGTGTCCAGCACTTAGTAAGAAAAGTAACTAAAAAGTAACTTACCTGTGAATTGAATTTCTTTCCATAGGATAACATTTGGGGTTCTTTGTGAAAAAGTTTGTGTCAACTTTTGAAATATAAGAATATTCTTTAAAAATCGTACAAACTACAAAAATGTAAATACTTAACTGTTTTAAGTAGATGACCCAGTGCTGAATCAAGGAGTCCAGCACTGGGTTACAAAAGTAACGCAAAAGTAAGTTACCTGCTAAGTGAATTTCCTCCCATAGGATAACATTGGTGATATGAAAAAGTTTCTGTGTCAACTTTTGAAATACAATAATATTCTTTAAAAATCGTACCTCTAACTAAAACGAATTTACTCAACTGTTTTCAGGGAATGTCCCAGTGCTGAATCTAGGTTCCAGCCCTGTATTTGCAAAAGTAAGCTGAAAAGGAATTAATTGCATTTGACTTAAAAAGCCCATTCATGCGAATGTACTATACCTGCTAAGTGTTGTAAACTGCTTACTTAAACAGTAACCAAAATCAGTACAAGTTATACTGCAATTTTGAACTGTGTTCATACAAGTAAATTACTACTGCAAAGTATTTATATGCTTACCTGTACCAGGCTTGGTTCTAGAAATAAAACAACAGTATATTTTGTATACAAAAACAATTGGCCTAGATAGAGTTCAGTTCTTGAGTGTGTGAATTCATTTGCTGACTGAGTGTGAACATCAAATGCTTAACACTGTCCTCTGATACTGCCTTACTGCTCGACCAAGCTACCACTCTAGAGAGTAAGGTTTTATCTAACTTTAACCTCTGCCAAACCTCTGGAGACCCTTGGACTCTATACACACTGTACCTCACTGTGGTGCAGTATTTATAGAACCAGTTTCTTACAGTGTAACAATAATTGTATCCAATAGTCCTTGTAGCATTGGAACTCCTGAAACAGGATACAGATGCAATACATTTGAACTACTTAGTCTCCCATGAAACAGAGTCAATCAAGAAATAATGAAAAATATGCATGAAAAAGCAGACAGGCCTATTTGAATTTATGCTAATATTAGCAAGAATATAAGCATTCAAATATCCTTCTTCTTTATGAATTATGACATTTAGATATGATTTGCGGTGTATATATGCTTAAGGCAAGTTAGTCCCATTGTAAATGGCATATGTAACCATAACGTATTACTGCATTTCGAAAGTACCAACAGGTAACTTTAGCTCAAAATCTCCAAAACTATTTTCGTTTTAGGTACATTACATTAGTAAATATATAAAGATCATACTGTGGAAGTTTCAGTGAATTTGGAATTAGATTTTATGTGCAACACCATTTCTTTTTTTGGTTGGTGCACACTTTTACATGATCAAAAATAGTAATAAAGCAAATCTTTAAAAATCGTTCAGAAAGTTATCTAATTTACATTTAATTCTGTTAATTCTTCACATATATATCATCATTATTAGGCCTGGGCGAAAATTTCGTTCCGTTCGCGGAAATTGCGATAATTTGACATTTTCGCGTTCCGCGGAGAGCGCGAAAATGTCAAAAATTCCGGTTTCCGCAGCTTGGCGATAATTTGTTTCTTGCTCGCGCTGTAAAATAATACATTCTCGCGCGCGCGCGATCGCCTTACCTGAATCCCTGCGTTCGCCGACAAGTTTTCTTGATCCGGTCGCGTTCTCCATGAGATGTTGTATTGTTTTTAGCCATTTGCGCTGTCTTGCGACAGTTCGCGCCCGCAGTGACGTCATGCGTCGCGCGATCACGTCTTTCTTCTCGCGATCATGCACCGCAAGACAACTCAAAACAAGATGGCCGCGCCCGGAAGCAACCACTTGGGTAAGTTGGCGACCCGCAACCATGCAGAAAATCTCGCGAACATGCCGGAAAAAAACTTCCGCATCTTCGCGATATTTCCGATTGTTTGCGATAATTTTAAATATTTTTGCGATAATTTGCGAAAGTTAATTTTGCAAATTCCGCCCACCCCTAATCATTATCCAAAGAAGACTGATTAGTAAACTTCCACCACACCTGAGTTATCACTTTCATATTTCTATTTCACGTTAAAGTATACCATGGAATCTTAGTAAGCACAAATATTTGTTATTCAAACTAACAATTTACATCTAGTCTTCTCTTTTTCTACATCATTTTATGATGCAGTAACTATAAGGGGTCGATTATGTTGGTGGGCGGACCGCCTCCGCTCGCATGGCAGTGGGGATCCGCCCGCCAACATTCACCCCCGCCTCCCATTTACCCCCGCCACATTATGATGGCGAGGGGGACCCCGGCGGACGGAAAGAACGTCTGCTGGTTTTCCGCTGGCCGATTCGTCGACCGGGCGGAAAAAGTGTTTATTATGGTGCCGGTGTCTGCAAGACACCGCCATCCATATTTTACGATGCAGGCGGTCACTCGCCTTTCCATGGCGGCATTGCCGCCATGGAAAGGCTCGCGTACTTTGCTGTTGGGGCCTGTAGCGGGCCCCCAGGGCGTTGGGGGGTGCACATGGGGGGTACCTACGGTACCCCCCAGCATTTGCATGCACAAGGTGGCAGGCACCACGCGGTGCCTGTCACATTGTGAATTCAAATGCACAACATGCATTTTTTACCTTGCGGCAGGTGTTGCTTGCAGCACCGCCCGCTGCAATGTAAAAAATGCGGGATGCGCCCGCCAGTGTGACTGGCGCATCCCAATGCCAACTTTGGAACCGCAGCACCTATGGCGGGCGGTCCCTTTAGCCGTTCCGGTGGCGGGCGGACAAATCGCAATAGACCCCTAAGTTTCTTTGTGATCTTTAACTCAAGACTCTTCAACGTAAAATATGCACCAAATGAGCACTTTTGTCACTTCAAATTTTGGTTTTATGTGTCAAATAAGGACTCAGCAGTTTATGAGCTTCATCAACCCCATTTATTAATAACCCAATTTCTTACACTGCCTGCAAAGCGTAGCATGTTGCCCGTGTGTGTAAGTACTTCAGCACCCCACATACGGCAGCAAGATATGATACAACACAATGATTCTCTCCCTGAAGGATAACTCCAAATCAGGATTCCTGCTGCCTTTAACCCTGCTTGAAGAGTTTCATGGATACTCCTGCCATATTATAAAACGTCCTAAAGTAATATTTAAGCAGATGGCAAACATTTAATTTCCCTTTAATCTCACCAAAACATTGTACTCTCTCTCGAGCCCTTGTTACTCCCTCCTCTGCTGCCCGCCCCATAATGACGGGAAAAGAGAGGGCGATAGAGTGGGAAACACGTGCCTCATTTATTGCAGACCCTGTGCCATATACTGGAAGTTGTGTGTCTGGCCTAAATGCCAGTTTACAGCAAAGCATTCTCTTCCGCAATGTGAAAAATATAACACTGGAGTGAAGACATATTTCAGCCGTTTGCACAGATAAAAGTCTCAAGCAGGGCATTCATACAGAATGTGTGAACAACCCAGTGCCAGTAACTCTGGTGCTCGCGGTGTAAACTTTGACATTGTGTCTACGCTCGCGCTCCGACAGCGGAGAGGAATGTCAAAAGTTTCTGCATAAACATTACACGCAAACGTTTATCGTCAAACAGCAGTCAGGCGATGCATATACACACGAGATAGATTTGTAGCCTGATTTGTAATTCTTGAACCAGGATATAAATGGTATGACCCGCCTCCTGACAGCACGGCCAGATTAGGCCGAGACCACTTTGACCTGCAGGACAGGGGTATTTTGGGGGCACCTTCTAGCATCATTTGGCGTGCCATTCCACACTTCCAGCAGAATATGGCCATTTTTTCCACGAGTAGCAGTCTTCACCTAGGTAGGAAATTGTGGTGATTGGAGGCCGGGGTGCCAGCTTCTATATTTCCCAGGTACAAGGGTTCGAATTCGCCACCGGGCATGACCTTTAACCCAAGTGACTGCTGAAAATGATATCACAGGACGTCATCTGTGATGATATGTTGCACTTTGATCAAACCACTGCCTATGCCTGCACAGATGTGGGGATGTGATGATATCCTCTGCACAGGATATCTGAGAATCCACAGCACCCAGACCCGCTATTAACAGCTTTATGGTATGAAGGAAGCAGGCAGGGTAGGTTGGCAGAGATCGCTTGTCTAACCAAACAATATGATGAGTGTGGGGGATAAGGTGCCTACCCAATAATTTAAATCAAGTATGTAAATCTTGTTGTCCTCGCTTAAGCTGCCTCCCGCAGAACATCTGATGAAGGGCAGAGTCCATTGTTCGAGCGGAATACCGCCTGGGAGAAGACAACAGGTTGTTAAATTGCCTGCCATGGCTTCTCTCAGAAGACTGCAGCCCAGGCCCTGGCAGCACCCTCCTTAGGCATGCACAGACAAGCAGGGTCGGGCTAGGACAGAAAATAGGCCCCAACATCAAAATAAAAGTGGACCCTATTAGCAAATCAGATAGCTTGAAAATCGGCCCATATTTCCAAATAGGGGCAGTTTTTTGGCTTGTGAAGACATGCAGAACAGGTATTTTGCTAGGTATGGGAGACAGCATGCATTTGTGCTTGCTGCAAGCAATATTTGTGAGTATCAGGGAAATCAACCGTAAAACTGGCCCACTAGACCGAAAGACACATAAGCGGACACAAAAACCAACCTAATCGCTGCCCTGTCAGGCCAGCCAATCTGCTGCTGCCAGATTGCGTTATAGGTCAGGACCTCCCTACAGGCAGGGCAATCAAAGAAGCCATGGCAGTCATGTCCTTGAGACAAGAAGGAGAGGGCAGACTTCGAAGGGGTGTCATACAGGGGTTCCCCGGCAGGGGACAGAATAGTAGAGGACCCTCATATGCAATTGGGGGTCCCTCCGTAGCCCACCATCCAGGTCACATAACATTTATTGAAGTTCTCACGAGAAAATAAACCTGTTTTTAATTTTGCTGAATCTTTACTCTTAGTGTTTTTGGTAAATAACAGCTTCAAAGAGAATTCCTTCTACGAGGAGGCACAGCAACGTAAGTATGTCTTGAAGCAATATTGAGACACTTAATATTAGTAAACTCACACAATTCCGCCTGCTGTACACTGTAGACGCATATCACTTCAGCTTTATCATTGGAAATGTAAAACTATGTACATTATCAATCACTATTTTATAGTGTTACTATCACAATCTTGTGGCTTCAAGGGAGTGTTGTAAATAACAGATGTGTCTCCTGGCTGACTCAGTGACATGGATGTTACTTAACTGGATGTAAGGCTGAGTGGGCCCAGCCGGGATGCAGTAAGAGCTAATGTGTTACCCATATGCACTGCTGTACTAGTTTACATTATGTCAATGCAAATAGGCACAGACACAGACATCCAAGGATGTTAATGAATGTATGTGTGCATGTATGATATTTTTATAACATGAATCCAGTTACCAAATAGTGGAGTCTGTACAAGGGGGATTATAACTAGCAGTACCCCATTCCACCCCAAGCACCTTGAGACCCTTACGAGTGAGTAGTCGCGCTTTACAAGCCACCTGATTGATTGATTGATTTATAATGAATGTGTGGAAGAGGAAGGAGTGTGGTGAATTTGGTGGGTACCACCAGCTGGAACGGGGACACTGCTTCTGTGCTTGAAGAGATACTTCTTCAGGACTTTCCAGAGGTGGAGAAGGGATGGAGCCTGGTATATTTGGACTGGGAGGAGTTCTACATCCTTGGATCGTGGCAGGAGATGGCTTAACATTTCGTTTTTAGTTTCTGCATTTTATGATTTTCAGTCTGGCATTGCTGTTGCAGCAGGCCTGGCCTGTTCCACCCGAGGTGTGGAGACTGGTGGTAGTTAATGTGTTGGACATGGTATCCTTGTTGATGATTAAGCACTTCTCAAATGTGATGTAGATAGACAGTAAGAGTCAGTAATGTTCTTCAAGTTTTAACACAATATTTACAATGTTGAGATTTGATCAGACATGCTGGATGTTCTGCGGAGGAACATAGGTGATCGGAAGGTTCTGTAGATTTACAACTTCTATAGAGTTCAATGGCACAAATTCAAGATGATCATATTTGAAGCAAGTCTTTTGTTTGGAGAATTGGTCAAAGTTAAAGGTTTAAATGTATATTGGTGATATAATTTGAAGATTGTCTTGGGACGATCTGAGGAGCAAAAGAAAGGCACCGTAAGGAGTAATAGGGATGGGATAAGCAACGTGTAGGAATGGCATGCCCATGTGTGAGTCAAGTGGTCATTTTGCCACAGGAATCATGGTGCTTCTCCCTGATGAAGCCCAACATAGCCGAAACTGTTCTAGACGTTCCCATCTGGAGGAGTCCTGGCTTGGCAGTTTAGGCAGCAGTGTTTGTTTATTCATTTATTTATGTAATTTATAATAAAATAAAAATGAAATTTGGATTTGTTACGTGCAGTAATAACAGGAGGTGTCTAGACGTGGTGGCTCATCATGACATGTAAGCCAGCACGGGGAGCTAGGAAGGTGAGGATGAGCCTGTTGTTAAAAAGCTGAAATTTTAAAAGTTTACAAAATGTCAGGAGATTGTTTTCTGTCTGAAGTGCTAGTGGGAGTGAGATCCACAGTTTAGCTGTGCCTGCTACAAAACTTCTCTCCCCCTCATGAATATATAGAGTGCTCAAATACTGTTAAAGTGTTCCAGCACTAACAGAGTTCAATCACAATGAAAACATATTACTTCATAATAGAGCTTTACAGAACTGAAGATGATTGACAATAGTATGAATGCTCAATGAAGGGAAATCTAAATCCTACGTTTGACATGCAAAGGACTGGCATTCATGAAGGATTTATTTATTTTAAGTGCAAACAGAGTGCATGAATTAGCAGATCAAAGTCTGATTTGCATATCTCTGGTCCCTGTCGGGGGTAGCATGGTAGCCAGAAAAATGATCAATTGGAATATGGCCAAAGCAAATGCCAGTGGCTGGAATTTTACAAGCAATGCAACCTTTACTTTTGTGTTTCTTGTGGAAAGAACAGCGCCTGGGTACCGGGATTTGGAGTGAAGGGTACTGGGATGAGCTATGAGAGATGAATTAGTGGGGATGACAGTAGGAAGGGAGCTATATAACAGGAAGAGGGAAAAATGGTGGGAACGTTAGGATGAGGCGAATGGGAGAAAGCACTTCTGAGGGTGAGAGCAGGTAAGAAGGATATCTCTTTGGTTGGGCCCAACAGTAGGGTGGTTATATTTTGAAGAGATTTAGCATGAAAAGATGTTGTTTTTGCTCTTTTCAAAAGTGAGGGATGGGGACTGGCAGATTTGGGTTGGCATGAGACTCGACACTCATAGTGTGTAGCAGACGAGGACTTGGCATGCCGTTTTTACCTTCCTGAATTTCCTGATGTCTAGCCTGACAATGCTGTTGCTGCAGGTCCTGCCTGTCCCACCAGACGTGTTGATCCTGGTCACCAGTGCATTGGAGATGGTTCTTTATAGCAAATTAGGCTTGTCTAAATGTGATGCAGGTGGACAGTTAGAGCCAGTAATGTTTTCCAAGAGTCAGTAAAGTATTTACTCTTTGCAGATTTTGTCAGTCAGGCTGGAGGTTCTGTGGGTAGCACAGGCGAAGGGATGGTTCAGTTGATGTTTCCATACTGTGCACATCAAGAGCACAAGATGCAATATTATTGCATTTGAGACAAATGTTCTGTTGGAGAATTGGTCGTTTGCCATTAGGGAAGGTCAACTCCTATATGTATTTGGGAAACGTATCTGGTGATTGCATGTTTTGGGCCAAGCGGAGGACAACAAAGGAGAGGTGAGATAGAGGCAGATGGCTTGCTGTGGTGCCTTGTGGTGGTTCAATGGTTCCTGACCACAAACAAGTAAACTCAGGGGAGTTGTTTTGCAATGATCAAGAGGGGTTGTGTTTATTTGGAATGTTGAGGCCCTGTCCCAAACACTGTTATTTCTGCACAGTGCCTCTCCTGATTCCTACTTTTAAGATCTGGCCTAGGGACTGCTTTATCTGTCTGTTGGTCCTTTCTAATTCAGATGATCTCCTCCACACAATGAAACATGCTTGGAGAGAAGGTTAAAGGACAAAGCTTAGTGTACAGAGCTGCATCTCAGGAGTGATATCAGCTTCCTGCCCCTGTCCACCTAACCACCTGTTCATCTTGGCATGAATATCCCTAGAGATGACTGGGAGGCACAGGTGACTGTAGGAGAACTGGGAACACAGAGTGGAACATACCAATTAGGGTTAAGTTGTTATTTTCCTTTTGATTGAAAACAACCACATGAAGACTCCATAACTAATAAACAAAATCAGACCCAAAAATCAATCAAGCGGGTTTTGAGATGAGCCCCTTTCAGCCACTGCTCTGTTGGATGGTCATTCACATTTTGGATCAGCCCACAGGGCAGCATACATAGAGTGAGACAGTGAGTGAGGCCCTCTAGCTGTTGCCATTATTACACTGTCAGTCATATTTTGGGTCAGCCCCAGGGCAGCCATTCAGTGTTCGGAGTGTCAGGCAGTGTGACTAATGGCATTCAGCCTGTTTCTGTATGAGCGCAAGTTGGGGAGGGGTCAGAATCGAGTTGCAGAGGAATCTGCGTCCTGTAAACAAATCAGCAGTCCCTTTAAACCAGTTCTCCCAGTTGTGCTATGGATATGCCTCTCTTACTAGCCCCCCTGTTCTCTGTACACAGTTCTCTCTCCTACTTCACCATTCTCACATACCTAGACCATCTGGTTGTCCAGTAACCTGCCAGCTCATTTGAGCAGTACCGCCATTTCTTCTTGCTCTCTCGTTCTAAAAAAAATTAATTTCTAAAATTTTGATTTCCATTTCTTTTTGGCCCTTTTTTACACCTACAGATGTCCTCCCAAAATAGTGTTATTTCTTCCAACTGCTTTATAGATACTTTCTAGATTCTGATTTCTGCCCTCCAGTGGTAGCTGTCACGTGTGGCAGGTGGTGAGGCTGGACACACCAGCGGAGCCCACACCCACAGAAGGCCTCTGCAGCAGGAGGTGTGTAGATCAGTGTGGGAGCAGCATCAGAGATACTCTCTGGCACCAAGTGCAACCCAAGCAGCACACCAAGTGAATCTTTCTCCCAATAGTTGCCGTTGGGATAGTTGTAAAACACACTATTTTAGGAAGAGCACGTCCTGGTTTTGGATTTATATTGGGCTAAGTGTAAGCATATTTGATGAGTGTTGAAAAATGTTTAATAGAGAGGAGAACATTTAATTCCTCACGCACACGATGGAATAAAGTATGTAATCTGAAAGTAGATAATGTCAATGTTTCCTTCCAACATGTAAAACTATATTCCAAACACACGTAAATTGTGTGAAAAATTGAAAATGCCACTATGTTCATGATAATATGGGTTCCCAAGTGCTTGATAGTTGAGGGCACAGGTGAACCAGCCTTCACTTTCCTGAAATAAGTGTGGGTTCATTGTGTGGATTTGCCACAACTGATTTCATTTTTCAAGGAATCTAGAATGTGTAACGATAGAAACTGAAAACAACATCACTGTGAAAAAGCTCATTCAAACATTCATTTCCAATCTGGTTTTTACTGTATTCCATTTTAAAAGCAAAATCAAATAGGTCTACCGTTACCTGGTTTTATTGTGCTGATGTACGAACACATGGGCATCACTAAGTCCAGTGGTGTGCACTAGCATATAAAGCCACAGCCATTGGCTTTGCCACAGCTTATTTGTTTTAAGTTAGCATTTTTTTTCTGAGACTCACGTGGAGTCTACATAGTCGCGAATTTAGTTTTGTCTTTAAACAGTGCTTAATTTAAGGCAGGTATTGTCAGTGGGGCTCAACTGCTACTTATTTTTGGGGACCAGCACTTATTTTTCCTTTTCAGACACTTATTTTCCATCTCATGAAGAGAAGGAAAACACACAAAACATAAAGACGGAGGGAGAGAAAGACGGAAAAACCGTCACAGAGGGAGACAGTATGAACCTGCAAGACTGAGGTAAAGGTGCAGGGAGTGTCTGGCAGTGGACCAAACAGGCCTAAGGTGAATTCAAGGTACACAAGTTTGGTATTCAGTGCGTCGATGTTTGTTTGCAGGCCGGGGGCTTCGGAGCAGCGGCGGACGCTCCTTTAGAGCAGAGGAGTGCTGCCCCCCCACTGCCACCACCAGCAAATAAAACAGTTTCATTAGTGTGTTATTTTAATCTCCTGAGTCTTAGGGTGGGTCCAGGGGAGGACACTGCTGGTGGGGAGTGGTAGGCACTCCCTTCACTGCACATGAGGGTATGGCCAGCCGTCTCAGGCCAGCCACACTCTCATGCGCAGTGAAGCTCTCTCCAGCCCCAGCTGAATTGCTGGGGCTGAAGAGAGCAAGCACGGGCTCCCAGTCTGCCTGGGAGCGCAAGTTGCAGACTCTCAGGCCAGTGCCTACTCTGCTTTCATGAAGTGTCAGGATTGGCCACAGTGCAGTCTGGGAGCCTGTGCCCAGAGGAAGAGCGAAAGATTGAGATACAGCAGGCGGTGGCGTTGTTCTGGTGAGTTTTTAAAAAAATGATTTTTAATTTATTTTGTCCACTGAACCCTTCCACCTCCCTCTTTCCTCCTTCGGCTCGGCCCGCCCCACCACTTTGGCAGGGGATGGACCTCTACTGCTTCTGAGTTGAGCTTTGGGCACTGGCATTCATCCATTTACAAATGAAGCACAAGCACTGTTCAACTATATTGAATTAATTGGACTCAACAATTTGATGACCTTGAGGCAGGTCCACTGAAATTACACGGCAATGGGGGGCCATGTGATAGGGTTAACAAATTTATGCATTAAACTATGTCACAGAAAGTGGCACCATCTGTGAGTGTATTTTTGATTAATTTTGTTATTTCAACACGTATTAATAGTTAGGACCTGGTTGCATCCCATTAGTACCAGTGTGACACGTGAATACAGCAATCAACAAGTAAAAGTTAATCAGTTAACCTTTGCAATGGGTCTCCCATTTTTAATGTATTCTTCCCTGACATCTCCTCAAAGTTACTACTGTGCCCTCCCTAGCTTGTAACAATGCTCATCAGGCTTTCATGAATTTTAGCTTCATGCCCAATACAATTTGGTTAGCGGAGAAGGCAACGACTGCCATTTCCGGGTTTTATCGGTGTGTTGTTTCTGTAAGTTTTATTATTATTAAAGTTTATTGTTTGATTAATTAAAACCTTACAATATATGCACAATAATTCTTGAGTATAAAATCGGTTATAAAATCAGTTATAAAAAACATTTAAACTTCAAATTTGTTATAGTATTTAAATATTATGTACTTCCTACATCACATTCTTTAAATTTTTGGTATTCTAGCTTAATTCTCAGTCGCGTTAGAAACCTTACAAAAGCCGAGTTTAAAATTATATCATCAGTATGGAGGCATCTTATCAATGCTTGTCTGCAACTCCTTATTCCACGAACATTAAAATGTCTCTTAAGAATAGATATTCGTTCAACTTTCAGGTCTGGACAAACACAAAGGAGGTGCATAATGTTCTCTTCTCCAAATTTACATAAGTTACAAGTCATTGGACCCTCTGTTCTCAACCATGGCATTTGATGACATGTGCCCGGAAATGCTCCAAAACGGTCTTTTATAAAAATGTGTTTAAATTTCACAGACCAAGGAGTCTCAAGGTACGGTTGCACTTTTACCTTGGTATAGCCATTCAAGAACGGCCACGCATGTTTTGTTTTTGAAAAGGTATCTTTATCCAGGAGTAGTGATAAATGCTTTGTTGTACTATTAATAACTTTTTAAAAAGAGTTCAAAGTAATTGGCATTTCCCAAACCGAGTTTACTGAATATTCCTCTAATGATGTGAGTAGATATTTCCACGCCTCTGCTTTCTGGTTTAAGTTTATCTCCTGCCACAATAGTTTGGACAATTGATTTACAGTATCCGTTTTTATCCTTTTCCACACTTTAATAAATTGACCTTGTCGCGCAAGTACCTGATTAGTCATCCCAAATTCCATTTGTATCTGCACGGGTGATGCATTATATGGAATTAAAAAGAGAGCTTTATAGATTTTCGTGACTGCGTTATTAATATGACCGAGTCTTTTCCACGCAATGCTTCACTTCCATATGTCAAAGTTGGTAAAAGTTTTGCTGATAATACTTTCAACAGTGGACCATAACTCTGCCCTCCTATGGATTTCTGTATAATTCTGAATGCCACTAACAATATTTTAGCTTTCCGTTGAATATCCATCTTGTGTGGTTGATATGATCCTCGTTCATCAAATAGTACTCCTAAATATCTGTATGTATTTACTTGCTCTAATTGTGAGTTATCCAGAAACCATTTATACTTATGTTTTGACCTTGAATATTTGTTAATTTCCATGATTTTAGTCTTTGATTCGTTTATCACCATTCTATTTTCTTTGGAGTAGGTAGATATCCGATTTAACAGGCGTTGTAGTCCGACCTTTGTTTGGCTAAGTAAAATACCATTGTCTGCATATAACAGGTTTGATATCGTAGTACTAGCTAGTTTAGGTGGGCAAGCATTCACCTCGTCCAGGGCTCGCGTTAGATCCGCTAACAATAAAATAAAAAAGCAACGGGGCCAGGACACATCCTTGCTTCAAACCTGATGCTGTTGGTATTTTTTCTGTTACTGTTAGGCCATCTCCCATCCAAACGCTGACCCATGTGTCAGTGTAAAGAAGTTGGATTAATTTTAAAAGGGTGAGTGGTATACCTAGATCTATTAACTTCTGCCACAAAAGGTCTCTATGCACACAGTCAAAAGCCGCCTTAAAATCTACAAAACACAAGTATAGTGACTGTCTCTTAGTAATGTATTTATCCATTAGAACAGATAACACAAGGATATTTGTTGTGGTACCTAAACCTTGTGTAAATCCAGTTTGATTAGGAGGTATTATCTTCTTTTCTCTTACCCATTCTGTTAGGTTAGATAGCAGTACACCTGCAAATAATTTGGCATCAGTATCCTGGAGCGTAATGAGTCGGTAATTTTCCGGCAAAATCCAATCTCCTTTTTTAAGAATGGGAGCTATCAGCGATCCATTCCAAGTTTCAGGTATCGATGATGGCCGTACAATTTCCTTAAAGAACTTTGTCAGGTATCCTGACCATAATCCAGGGTCATTCTTATAAAGTGCAAACGGTATACCTTTTGGGCCTGGCGCACCATTTTTTTGTTTCTGAATTAATTTACAAATTTGTTTATCTGTTATATAAATTTCTTGTATCTTGTCTTTTCCCATTGGTTCGAACATATTAGCCCTAGGTTTCAGTTGTATTGTATCACCAGCAGGATTTAGATGTATAGACAGGAACCTGATCCACTCATTCTCGGTTAAGGATGATGTTACCACTGTTCTGTTTGATCGTGCTAAGCCGTTTATCAACGTCCAGAACTCTCTGGAGTTCGGTTGTTTACTACAAAAGAGTACTTTAGCCCAAAGATCATGTTTCTTTTTAATCTTTTCATCCCACAATAATTTCTGTAGGTTACGATTGACCCTTTTTAATTTTAAACCCAAATCCATATCTTTAAGATTCATTTTTATCTGTCTCCTCAGTTGATTACGAGATCTTTTCAGAATCCTAGTTGTTACAGTTAAAGTAATTTTGTTCTCTCTCTCTGCTTGCACCTTTTCTTTTTTAAAGATTTTTTGCTTAAAAGTATTAACAAGTTTTTGTATAAAATCAACCCATTGTTCAATTGCAGTTAAGGTGTTATTTTCAAAACATATTCCTACAAATTTAAGGGCCGTCTTGTTAGTATCTTCTTTACTGTGCTCCTTCCAAATTAATTTCTTATAGTTTACTGAGCCCGTCTGACCTGGCAATGTTCTATATTTAGTATGCTTGTTAACAGTCAAATTAGTAATAAGTATTTGTTGACTGTGACCACTCTCAGATGCTTTTACATTTGAAAATGAGATCACATTAATAAAGATGTTCAAAGATACCATAGTGTAATCAATTCTTGATCTATGATCCTGTGATTGAAATGTCCAAGCCGGTGGGGAGTCTTGAGGTAACCTCCCGTTTAGAATTCTTAAGCCCAGCGCTTCTAAATCGTTAACAAAAGTTGCGCCTATTTGGGATTTGAAAGCATTAGGAACAGTTGGAAGTGTTTCCTGCGGAATTGCCCTGAGATTATCTTGTTCCTGGATTAACTCATCTCGCATATTGGGTACAAATTGAAATCCCCTGACATAATATACTGTGTGAAAGGGTCATCCATCATTAGCTGAGATAGCATTGCAATCAGGGTGGTTGTCATAATACTTCTTGCGCTTACCGTAGGATGTATGTATACATTTATTATAAACAGATTTTTTAAGAGATTATTTTCCATATACCGCAGCTTTACTATCAATAAATTTGGGTTATTTGTGTCAATTTGCTCGTGTTCCATTCTTAAATCTAGGGCAACAAATGTGGCTAAACCCCTGCTGGGGCATCCCCATTTACTTTGTTTGATTGCAGGCTTAAAATATCCTTTGTATCCCTCATGCATTACAGGGTTGGTAGACCAGGTTTTTTGTAGAAGTATAACATGATAATAACTAGACATTGATGATAAATATGCATTGCTTCTTTTTCTTCTTAGGCCATTAATATTCCATGAGCATAATTTAAATAATTCATTTTCTCCATTTACTTTAGCTCTTGACTTTACTTTTGTATTCTGTCATTGTATTTTACTGCCATGGAGAGCCATACCTATCACCTTTTCATGGACTCCAATTGTTTTTTCTATTTCCACTAGATCCGATGATTGTTTAAACAATGATTCTGTCTTTCCAATTGCATTTTTTAACACAGACTGTACCTGTGGGTTTACTTTATTTTGTTGATGGAGATTCAGGGATAAAGGAATAGCAAATAATTTCGGATACATTGTAGGCTGTGGCCTATTGATTTGTATTCCCCAGCTGAGGAAAACTTCCTTTACATTTATAATTAATTCGGCTACAAGGATATTGTCCAATGTTATCAATGTAATTTCCTTGCTACTATCAGGAATTGTAAGAAATTTGATGGATTCAATGTTTTCACTTGAGATTTTTTCTAGTGAGTGAATAGATTTAAAGAGTTGAAGAATATTTCCTCTATTTAAAATATCATGGCTACCTCTTGAACAATATTCTGGGACAAAAATTAAATTGTGGTTTATCATGTACTGTTATATTTGGACTTCCCAAGTCTATAGTGGGTAGAAGGACGTAATTTGAGGGCTGCCAAGGCTCTTTATCATGATCCCTTATACCTTCATAGCTAGTATTTTTTTGCCTTTGGAGATCCTGAGAACTATTATAATTTATGCCCTGAGTTGGTCCTAGGATTTTATTCATTAGTTGACCGTCCATGTCCTCTTTCCTCATAACATTGGTTTTTTTCCGTTGTAACTAACTTCTTAGCAGTTTCCATCTTTTCACATATACTGTATGGTAAATTATGTTGAGCCTGAATTGTTCTTTGAAATATTGGTTGTATTTGGTTTTCACTCTCATCCGCTCTTCCCTTCTTCATCCTCTCATTTATAGTTGGAATTTTTATGTTATCCATCTTTTCCACCTGTACCTGTATTGTTCTTTGAATTGTTCTTTGAATTGTTTGGGAGAGTTGTCTTTCTACTTTCTCACTCTGCTCCTCCTTCAATTTTACATTGCCAGGGGTGATCATTTGTTTTATACATTTTTCCTTTACATTTTCATCCGTTGGTATCATTTCTGTTACACCATAAGGTCCTAACAATCCTCTCCCTTTCCCATCTCTTTTTGGATCATAAGATTTTTTTTCACTAGTTGATAATAAGCTATCTCTGCCTTTTAAATTTTGTACATCATTTGTGTCTTCTTTAGAATAATTTTCTCTAGTGCCTTTGTTAAATAGGGCAAAATACGTCTTACTACTTCCATTGGTTAGAGAGTTTCTATCCACATAAGATTCTTTAACTTATTTTCCCTTAAAGCCTTCAGTTTGATTAGGATCCTTATCTTTCAAAGCATTAGACTTTCTTTCTAAATCTTTTGTGGTTATTACCAAGCTAGATTTGGCTTTATTCCTTGCTTTACAGAGTTTTTTCTTATCCTGTTTTGATAAGTAATACTTTGGCGATTTATCTTCCCTGTCCTCCCCCTTGCTAGGAGTTTCTTCATCCTTTAAGCTTACTGATTTTTTAGTATCCTGTAGTAGATTCTGATCTACTTCCGTTCTTCTGTTATCCATAGTTGCCGTTGCTGGATAACAGTTGATCTTTTTTACTATTCTGCCCAATTTTTTCCTAGATGGTTTCTTCTCACTAGGAGGTGAGGGTTCAAATTCATTTATTACTAGTTCCTTCACGATTTCTCCCTTACATGCATTGACCAGTTTCTTTGCCTCATCAGAGATCCTACTTTCCTGTTGTAGGGCACTTCCTATTATCGTAGTTGAACTACCTTTGTAGGACAGTTCCCTGAGAGGGATACACTGATCAGACTCACATTGTTGGTTTGCCTCATTTTTTGGATTGATGTCATTGATTTTACAATTTTCTCCTTCTTCCTTATGTCTCCCATTTTGCAGGCTTATTCTTACATCTTCAAGAATTGTAGTCATTTCCTGAGGTAATGTTATCAATTTGCTTATTATTGGGGCACATTTGCAATCAATGATTGTAGTATAGGCCTGCGTTTGTGCTCTTTTGATTAGGGTATTTAACTCAGTTAGTTTCTGATCTATGCCTACCACCGAGCTTGCCATCACGTTAAGTAGGTCCACTTGAATCTCCATTTTATTTGATTGAAATGTCAAAGCTTCTAATGTCATAACAGATGTACGATAGAACATATCCCAGATTGATCCTAGTTCCTGGTTACTTGTAGTTGTCGTTGAGGAATGATGGTGTTGTTGGCTACTCAGATTTTTTTCAACATTACAATCCAATTAAGTGACATTCTCGGTCACCCCTTCATTATGTAATTGCTTTACCTGTATTTTTTTTGCATTAGAATGGGATGCTATGTTATTAAAGAAACATTTATCACTCGGTGTACTACATAACTGTATGTCCTCTTTACTTTTTCTATATTCTCCTTTATTTGCTTTATATCCATCCAAGTCATCCCTGTTAAGATAATACGTTCAACTATTATCCTTGTCAGATTCTTTGTTAGAAACGATATCCCCATCAATTTTTACACAGACATCACTACTAACTATGCATGGTGATGTTCCATCTCTGATTGATTCTTGAGTCTCTTGATTTACTATTGGTAATATTGTGTTAGTCTCTGTGCCAGGTTCCCATTTTATTTTCTCATTTACTTCCAAAGGTGGCCAGTTACTGACAATCGATATATCGGATGATCTTTCAGGTGCATCTAAATCACTCTGTTCCTTTTGGATTGCTTGGTCTAGACTTAGCATTTCAAGATCCGTAACATGACCCTTTATTATATTTGATTTTACCATTTTTTCCCTTTCTAAAGGATACATACACGTACTAAATGTTTGTGCATCTGAAACTTGACCAAGATTTTTTTCCATTTTTTCCCTTTCTAAAGGATACATACACGTACTCAATGTTTGTGCATCTGAAACTTGACTAAGATTTTGTACATTCTTATTATCCGGCTTAATCGGTGTTTGGAGGTTGCTTGCTTCTACTGCTGTTTGCATCGACATAATAGCCTCCAGTGGATCCTTCATAAAATCAAATTTATTTGGAATTTTTGTAGACTTTTCAAACATTCGTGCACTAGGAGAAATTAAAGTTTGATTCCCTCCTACTGTATTTGTTTTTATTTTTGGCGCTTTTAATGCTTGAGCTTTTCTTATTCTTCTTGTGCTAGTTGCAGAGGCTCTTTCTCTGCCTGAGCGCATAGTGGAACCACTCCTTCCAGTACTTTTACCAGTATCTTTACTTTCTTGTGCTCCAATAATCCAGTTCCAAGCAGGACCTCAGGTAGAACACAAACTGCGCCCAGATCAACTATGCCACCCCTGGGACCTCCTGGCACACTCTCTACCGCTTTGGTTACTGCTGCTGTAACTGCTGTAACTCGCAGCGGCACTCAGTAACAGGGTGCCTTTTGGCCTGCTTTTCAGCTTCCTTTTAATTCCACAGTCACCAGCGTATACACATCTGCAGCACTGCGACGCACTGCAGCAGTTACGTTGGTATTACAGGGGAATGAAGCAATGAGACAATGAGGCACAAGTGATAATATTGCTCCAGTATGAACACAACCTCCTCCTCCTCTGACCCGGTTCCAGCTCCTACACTTCACCTTAGCTCCTATACATGCTTAGTCTAGCTCGTACTGCCATTTGTAAGTGGTTCTCGTACTATTGTCCTTAATGTTTTGCAGTTGATTATGTAAAAAGTTTGCCCAAATCAAAAATGGAGCTAGACGGAGCTATAAATAGTAGCTTTGTGTGCTTTGAAGAATAATTGTAGCAGTGCGAATTTTAAAGTAGTACAGAAGATTACGGTACGCAGCTGCAATATCAGCTACGGTATGGCCCCCTCAGCACCCGCACTCGCAGGCACCCGCAGGGATCCAGAGTTCCAGGAATAATCCAATCCAATCCTGCTGTGAGCAAAAGGCCGCCAAGGCCAACAAGAACGCCAAAACACCAAAGCAAAGCGGGAGCCAGCCGCCACGTCAACTATGGAGAGGGACGCCAAGGCAGAAACGGGAATCCAGCCGCAGAGAGGATGCCAAAAACGGCGGGGCAGAGGCAGGAGCCAACCGTTCAACAGCGGCAGCAGCAGCAATCACGGGACTCACACCGGCTACACACCTGCATCCACAATGCTCCAGTCGCCCACAGTCAATGCCATACCAACCGGGGCACAACACTTTGTGGTCGGCACTGATGGCAACCGCGCTCCCCGGCTTTTACCTCAGCCTTCAGTGCAGCCCTCAATGCAGCTGCCTCCCTACTGCCTTTACCGCTTCTGATGTGTCCGCGTCCTGATCCGCGCTGAATCCACCCGGGTCTGCAGATCCTTTGGCTCCTCGGCACCACGACTCCTAGCTCTGAAGCGTGTAGCTCCCAGGGGGTCGGCCGCTGATCCACCGTCCACCGTCCGCCACCCGCCACTCGCCACTCGCTCGCTCGCACAGAGCACAGAGCTCCACCTTCACCTCCAACAACCGTTTGCGCATCTGTAAGTTGAATTAAATGGAATCAATGTCCGCGTCTCTTCAGTATATGCTGCAGAATATATATATATATTTTTTTATTTTTTTAACATTTCTTTATTGATTTTAATGTTAACCGACAATAACAATAAAAGTCGAGGTGCATCATCACTTGTGCTGAGAGTTCATTATAAGCAAAGCAAATACTGTTCCTTTTACCCAGTTCCATCCACCTGCTACTTGGAAGCACACATTGAAAAGGCTAACACCAGCGCATCACAGAACTGTGGTACATACCCCCCCACACTGTGTGGCATCATATGAGAAATTTGAAGCAGGTCTGATTTTGCAAAGTGGTGCACACATCCCACAACAGCATTTCTATTTAAGTTGGCATTTCACAAACCAATAATACAGACATGAATATACTGTCAATGAATTGCTGCAAATATGAATTAGTCCGGTGCACCATTTCCATTCTCATCATCGATCTCCTGTGCACGAGTTTAACATATAAGTATACAACAGGTCCCAAATGTCTCTGATTTGAGATCGAGGAGGTAACGGTTCAACATATATGGATAGTTGGTCCTTAGAATAAATTAGGTCATACAACCATTCCCTAAATGTCGGCACTCTCACATGTCCCATCTACAGGTAATTCTATGCTTTTGCCAGAAGGACGGCCAGCCCCAGGCATTTCCTGAATCCTGCTTCGACCTTCCCTGTATGTCCAAAAAGGGCAATGAGTGGAGAGAGTGTCATATCTTGACCTATCATGCCAGTTATTGCTGTCGAAACTTCTCCCCAGTAAGTCTGTGTGGGGCCACATGACCAAGCAAGGTGAAGGAAATCTCCCCGAGCCATTCCACACCGGGCGCAGTTATCATCGGTAGCAATGAAGCCTGGCAGGAGTATAATATACTCTGTGAAGAAATGTATCATGTATAATAAGAAGTCTACTACTAGAGGCATTCCTCCCAGTCTCGGTACAACAAAAGCATCATTGGTCGTCTGTAAGGGTATCCCCTAAATCTGTTTTCCACTGCATCTGTCCCCACGTGCAAGGGGCCTTCAGTTGCGCTATATGATATAAGAGAAAAACCAGGTGTCTCAGATTTTCAAAGACCTGTTCGTATATGGCTCCTTTTCTTGAGGATATTCATATAAGTGGAGGCAAGGATTCCATCACTTTTTCTTACCACTCCTCACTTTCATCAGAGGTAGTGTCCTGCCACTTTACTGCCAAAAATGTATTAAAAACAAACCTTTTTGCAACTGACAGTCAAACACCACGTACCCCCTAAATATTTATATAGGGATGTACCTTGAATAGTGTATTAGACACTGGTTACACCAATCTATGTGTTACCCTTACAAAAAATATGTGAAAGGACAAGATGGCACCTCACGTGCGCACCACCAGTCGAGCTTGCTGATTGGTACTCACCAGCTATGCTCACTTTTCTCATTATTGGCAACCATCTCGCCTTAAAAAATATATGTGTCCCAAAAATTTGTGCCAAATCACAAGTCACAATTACCACAAAAACATGAACACGTGAAAATCAAATTGACATAAGTAGCACGATTACCAACTTTATTCTTCACTTGTGCACTTATTCATATTTTAAAACCGGCTGCTTTTATGCAGACCACTTTATTTACTCAGCCGACATGTTTCATTGCCACTACTACTTCAAGGCAATTTCGTCAGGGCAGGGTCATCAATCACCAATCTTGGACACTGGTGTCGTTTGTGTATAATGACTGTCAAGAGCAAAAAGAAGGCCTAGTTACTAAAACACTCACTCTTCAGGAATTCGAACACACATCATTACTGCATGTAACGAGTATCTTTACCATGTGGGAGCCCATGTCAATCGTACCACCTATCCACTACATCACACTGAGGAAACTTCCAGCCGTGAGTCCCTCTTTTTTTAGGCGTACACTCTAATGTAGTGCAATTTCTAAACACAGAGGAAAAGACCGGTAGTTACTCACACCCCAATCGTCTCGTTTCCTATTCGTAGATGTGGCTACTCACGCACCTTAGCCTGCCCGCCTTCAACAATAGTTACCCACTCTTAACATCACCTTTTTCTTAGAAAGCAAACTGTCCTTTGCATTAGCGGCATCCCGCATCCTATCAGTTCACTTACTTAAAGCCTCAGACGCAAAGACAGCGACCTTACCGTCTTCTTTACAAGGAGCGCATTTCATCATACCTTGCTCCCGGTGCAGAGTCGCAGCGATTTAAAAACACTTCCCGCTACGTCTCACGTCACGATCATCATTCTCACATGACTTTAGTGTCAACCATGGCGGCCATCTTGAATTTCACGTTACCAAACCCAAATGGAATTCTTCCACAATTGCACGGGGAACAAAGACGGGTGATTTGTCTTGTTTTCTATTAAAACACACCATTTCCTCATCTTTCAACATGGCGCAAATTCAATCCCCCTCGATCCCGCTGATAGCGAGTCGTAATATATTTACACCTCCAATTTCTCATAGGCAGGCATCTCACTGTGGGGACCATCTTAAACATAATATGGCCCACCCTGCAAGCCATCTACTTTCAAGTACTAGTGTTAGACTACTAATGTTTTCTGCCCCATTTTCAATTTACAACAAAACCACTCAATTATTTTGGGAGGTGCACCCAACTGTCTCGAGGGCACAGTTCTTGGCGACGCGGTCAACATATCACATGACCCCTCCCTTCATCGCCCTTTTACAGTTGGACTATTCTGTCACACACCTCTATTGGGCAAATATGTTCTCTGAAGTCTCTTATTGTGCACTAAGGGCTACCTTCACATCTGTTCACTCCCCTGGTGGCCATTTTGAATTGGGAGTATTCTCCCACCTAACTTTATTGTTCCAATCTGTTTAACACATGGGTTCTTATGAGGTGCTGCGGCTTCACTTCACATCATAGCTATAAGCACTAATAATACATTTCTTGAAAGATATCACCCTTTCGGACACCAACAGAACTGGACTTTCAAAAATGGACCATCTATGGTGTTTAACTTCTGACTTTGTTCCATTCAATAAAGTCATTTAGTCCAATTTGGTCACATTTCTCTTGAAAAATCCAACGCGCCTCTTTAGTGGCCAGAACCCTATCTATACTGTATGGATCCCCCACTACTTTTTCTAGCACCACCCACGTGAAGGAGTGCTTATGCTCATTGCAGTGTTGTGCCAGTTTAGTTGATAATTTTCCCGCTTTGATGGTACTCAAATGTTCCTGTATTCTCACTTTGATTTTACGTGTAGTGAGCCCGATATAATGTAGTCCACACTGACATGTCAACCTATACACAACATTCATCGTGTTTCAATTGCTGAAGTGGGTCAAATGCCATACTCTTCCAGATTAAAAGACCACATCCAGCGTCTTTCTCTTAAGATTACATACTGAACATGTACCTCAAGGGTAGTTTCCTGGAGGGACGGTGGTCTTTTTCTGGAGTGGTTTAAAGCGGGAATGCACCAATTTGTCCTTAAGGTTACTTGACCGTCTAAAAGCAAATCTCGGGGTGGCATTTTAAAATCAGTTGTGGACAATAAAGTCCAGTGTTTCCTTATTGACTGTCTAATCTGGGTCGCCAAAGGATCAAAGGTCATAACAACTGGCAGGCAGTCATCCTTAACCCTTACATTCTTTTCCAAAAGAGCACTGCGTGGGGTATTAAACGCTCTTTTTCCCGCTTGGTTCACAATTTTGCGAGGATACCTTCTCTGTCTCAATTTTTCAACCAGTCACTCCGATTTTTCTAGATATGATGCTGTGGTAGAGCAGTTCCTGCGGTACCGCAGGAACTGCCCCACTGGCAAATTATCTCGTAGGGCCCTCGGGTGGTATGATTTATAGTGCAGAAGGGAGTTTTTATCAGTCAATTTCTGATGCACCCCTGTACATAATGTGTTATTCTCCACCGTAATGTCTAGATCCAGGTACACAACTTCCTGACTACTATAAGACCATGTAAAACGAAGACTGACGTCTTGGCCATTCAACCAGTTAAGAAACTCCAGCAAACACTCCTCTCCACCAGACCAAATACATAGCACATTGTCTATATACCTCTTCCAGAGGCGGATGTTCCTCTGGAAGGGATTAGACTGATGGTACACGCAATTTTCCTCAAACTGGACTACATAAATGCAGGCCAGACTGGGCGCAAAAGTTGCGCCCATAGATTTACCCGTAGTTTGTAAATACAGGTCATATTTGTAGCAAAAATAATTGAGAGTTAATGCTAGTTCAATACATTGTAGTACGAAAGACTGTGGGGTATATTAGAACCACTCCTGTTCCCTCAAGGCACGCACTGCTGCCACCAGTGTGGCATCTTGAGGTATACAGGTATATAGTGACTCTATATCAATTGTATCCAAGAATTCACAAGTAGAGTCAAAATGGATATCTTCCAACACATTTAAGACGTCTGTAGTGCCTTGGATAAACGATCTTAGATTTACCACTGATTCTCTGAGAAAAAAGTCAGAAAACTGAGATAGCGGTTCTAGAACCAACAGAATCCCAGATACAATGGGACGACCTGGAGGGGGGCGCTGGGGCTTATGTATTTTTGGCAGGATATAGAATGCCGGTGTTCTTGACTTATTATTAATCAGAAACTCGGCTTCTTTTGCTGTAATCCATCTTTTTTCTTTAACTATTCCTACCATCTCTTTGATCATGTCTTGGAGTTCATTCACTGGGTCGCGCATGAGTGGTCGATAATTATTGCATGTCCCCAGAAGTCTCAAGACCTCTGCATCATAGTCTCCAGTGTTCATAACTACCACTGCCCCGCCCTTATCCTCTGATTTTATTGTGAGCAAGTGGTTGTTTTGTAAACTACTGACTGCCCGCCAGTCCTCCTGCCTCATGTTGTTAAATTTTTGCTTTCTGTTCTTTTGCTCTAATGCTGTGATGTCCTCCAAAACCTTATTTTCGAACACCACAACCTCAGGGCCCATCATAGTGTTGGACGGGCAAAATTGGGATGGCTTCTTAAGAGTAGTGCTGAAGAAAGCCAGGGGGTCCTGTGGTTTATTTGCAAAAAACCTTTTTAAGTTTTATTTTTCTCATGGTCTCCTGAAATTCAACCCTACATTTAAACATATCATGGTTGGGTGTCGGAACAAACCCAAACCCTTTGTTTAAAACTCTGACCTCACTGGTAGTAAGGGTATGGTCAGATAAATTAACCACTATGTCATTTATGATTGCTTCTTCCCCCAACTGCGTGTTATCCGGGGGTAATAAGCTTGCCATGTTTGATTCTGATTGCCCCGTCCGTGGCCTCTGCCTATCTGGCCTCCACCTCTTCCGCCCCTAGACATGTTGTGTATAGGTTGACATGTCAGTGTGTACTACATTATATAGGGCTCACTACACGTAAAATCAAAGTGAGAATACAGGAACATTTGAGTACCATCAAAGCGGGAATATTATCAACTGAACTGGTAAAACACTGCAATGAGCATAAGCACTCCTTCACGTGGGTGGTGCTAGAAAAAGTAGTGGGGAATCCATACAGTATAGATAGGGTTCTGGCCACTAAAGAGGCGCGTTGGATTTTTCAAGAGAAATGTGACCAAATCGGACTAAATGACTTTATTGAATTGAACAAAGTCAGAAGTTAAACACCATAGATGGTCCATTTTTGAAAGTCCAGTTCTGTTGGTGTCCGAAAGGGTGATATCTTTCTTAGGAAATGTATTATTAGTGCTTGTAGCTAAGATGTGAAGTGAAGCCGCAGCACATCATAAGAACCCATGTGTTAAACAGATTGGAGGTATCCCTTAGTGCACCATAAGAGACTGCAGAGAACATATTTGCCCACTAGAGGTGTGTGACAGAATAGTCCAACTGTAAAAGGGCGATGAAAGGAGGGGTCACGTGATATGTTGACCGCGTCGCCGAGAGCTGTGCCCTCGAGACAGTTGGGTGCACCTCCCAAAATAATTGAGCGGTTTTGTTGTAAATTGAAAATGGGGCAGAAAACATTAGTAGTCTAACCCTTGTACTTGAAAGTAGATGGCTTGCAGGGTGGGCAACATTATGTTTAAGATGGCCCCCACAGTGAGATTCCTGCCTATGAGTAATTGGAGGTGTAAATATATTACGACTCGCTATCAGCGGGATCGAGGGGGATTGAATTTGCGCCATGTTGAAAGATGAGGAAATGGAGTGTTTTATTAGAAAACAAGACAAATCACCCGTCTTTGTTACCCGTGCAATTGTGGCCGAATTCCATTTGGGTTTAGTAACGTGAAATTCAAGATGGCCACCATGGTTGACACTAAAGTCACGGGAGAATGACGATCGTGACGTGAGACGTAGCGGGAAGTGTTTTTAAATCGCTGCGACTCGGCACCAAGAGCGAGGGATGATGAAATGCGCTCCTTATAAAGAAGACGGTAAGGTCGCTGTCTTTGTGTCTGAGGCTTTAAGTAAGTGAACTGATAGGACGCGGGATACCGGTAATGCAAAGGACAGTTTGCTTTCTAAGAAAAAGGTGATGTTAAGAGTGGGTAACTATTGTTGAAGGCGGGCAGGCTAAGGTCTGTGAGTAGCCACCGCTATGCATAGGAAACGATACGATTGGGGTGTGAGTAACTACCGGTCTTTTCCTCTGTGTTTAGAAATTGCACTACATTAGAGTGTACGCCCAAAAAAGAGGGACTCACGGCTGGAAGTTTGCTCACTGTGACGGAGTGGAGAGCTGGTACGATTGACATGGGCTCCCACTTGGTAAAGATACTCGTTACATGCAGTAATGGTGTGTGTTTGAATTCCCGAAGAGTGAGTGTTTTAGTAACTAGGCCTTCTTTTTGCTCTTGACAGTCATTATACACTAACGACACCAGTGCCCAAGATTGGTGATTGATGACCCTGCCCTGACGAAATTGCCTTGAAGTAGTAGTGGCCATGAAACGTGTCGACTGAGTAAATAAAGTGGTCTGCATAAAAGCAGCCGGTTTTAAAATTTGAATAGGTGCACAAGTGAAGAATAAAGTTGGTAATCGTGCTACTTATCTCAATTTTATTTTCATGGGGTCATGCTTTTGTGGTAATTGTGAAATACACATCACAGTGGCATTATAATTTTTGCCACTAATTTTTGGGACACATATTTTTTAAGGCGAGATGGTTGCCAATGATGAGAAAAGTGAGCATAGCTGGTGAGTACCAATCCGCAAGCTCGACTGGTGGTGCGCAAGTGAGGTGCCATCTTGTCCTTTCACATATTTTTTGTAAGGGTATCACATAGATTGGTGTAACCAGTGTCTAATACACTATTCAAGGTACATCCCTATATATATATATATATATATGAAGATAAGCGTTCCTGACTCGCTCCTTATCAGCAAAGAAACAGGTACGGACCACAGCGTGCGTTTCCAGTGCAGATTTATTGCACCCTTATTCAGCTACATTCGTACAGCAAGTGCCCAGCATGACGTGTTTCGACAGCAGAACGCTGTCTTGATCACATGACGCCCCAAGGGCCAATCCTCATTAAATACTTTTTTTAAAAGTTAAAAAAACTGGCAAAACATTTTTTTTCTACACTCTAAGGAAATAGAAAAAATACTACGGTTGTAAATAGTACAATCATAGTAAAACATGTAAAAATCAAACAATGCAAATAATGCGAATGTTTAGTGAAAAAATGTCAACTCATTACATCATGGTTACTTTTCTCACATAGATGACCAGTTTTTTTAATAATAATAGCTGAAGAATTTGTTATTTTTCTTAAAAAAGGAAAAAACGCCGTAAAGATGCTTTCACATTGTCACATAATATGCGTGAATGCATACAATTAGCTATCTTTATATATCAAGCATAAAGTGCAGAGAGTACATTTAAAGTGCAAATCATGGCAAATCATCATAGTTTGAAATACTTAAAATATCAAAAAATAATGACTGAAGATAATAAAATTAAAGTGCAAGTGCATTACGCTTATAGTGCAAATACATCGCTAAAGTGCATATCATTGGTAATCATCACAATTAACTTTCTTATTAATGATGTCAGAGTTGTGTGATGATTATACAAAATGTCAAGATAAAGTGCCAGTGCATCAATATAACATGACAACAATGAAAATACGTAACGAAATGGCAAGGACAATAAAATCCAAAAGGTAAAATAAGAGCGGATATTTGAAAGATAAAAGACAAACTAAAATTGCTCATATAGCTACCCCCAAACCATGCCTAGCAAAAGCCAAGTAAAACCACAGGTAAAAGCCAGAAAATCCAGATAAAACCAGTAGTAAAACCTAGCTAAAACAAGACAAAAACTGGGAATAAAAACATGAAGCAACATATAGGAGTCAATTTACTGGGCAGTCCAAATATAGGCCAACACATCAATAGGTACCAGGTTGCAGGGGAAAAGGCACACTACACAATTATATGTTAAAATTCATAAAAAATTATGTAGGTCCTCTCCTGTATTTAAACCATTAGGCATTTTAGTATCTAGTGTGAGTATATAGTGAGACTCCAACTGCCTGAGCTTTTTCTCCCTATTGCCACCTCTTAGTGACCTTGGTACAGAGTCTATTACATAGTAACTCAGATCTTTAAGGTCATTTTTATGGACATATTTAAAATGTCTGGCCACTGGGTAGCTAGGGTCAGAATTCACAATGGCTCGTAAGTGTTGTAATATACGGTTATATACTTGCAGTTTGGTGCTGCCTACGTATTTTAATTTACAGGAACATTCCAGCACGTAGACAGCATACTCTGTCCGGCAGGTTAGCAGAGTTTTGATTTTCAGAGGGTTAGACTCAAATGCTGTAATAATTTCGTTAGTATTTTTCCCAAACTTGCAAGCTCGGCATGAGCTACATTTGAAAAAGCCTGTTCTTTTGCTGAGCCAGTTAGAAGAAATAATTACTTCAGGACTAGTTCTCACTAGTGCATCTCTCATGGAGGGTGCACGTCTGAATGTGAGAACAGGTAAATCAGGCACCATTCTAGACATAGTCAAGTCAGTTTTAATAATGGGCCAGTTCTTATATATTATTTTCCTAAACTGTTTGTCCTGACAGCTAAATGTAGTAATGAGTCTAACCATATTATCACTTCTAGTAGGTTCTGAGTTGTACTTATTCGGGGTGTTAAAATTCAAACTGACTGGTAGTCCAACATCTTGTGTCTGACCATTGGCTTTGTCCATAGCTATTGTTAGATCTTTAGCTTTGTACCCTCGTCTCATAAATCTTAGGAATGCTTCTTTTTGACAGAGCGTGCAATCATTTTCAGAGCTACAGATACATTTTATTCTTAAAAATTCCCCGTAAGGGATACTTTTTATTAAATGGTTAGGGTGCAAACTGCTAGCGTGAAGTACAGCATTGCCTGCAGTACTTTTTCTATGTAATTTGTTGTGGATTGTATTTTGTTTGATATAGATTTCCACATCCAAAAACTGCATAGATTCATTGCTAATAGTTGCAGAAAAATTCAAGTTCAAGTTGTTAATGTTAATTTCATTGACAAAATGATTAGCTGATTCCATTGGCCCTTCCCATACAACACAAACATTATCAATGAAACGCCACCAATGTTTAACATGAGTGTCATACAGCATCCCGTGGGTGGTTCTGACGACGTGCTCCTCCCACCAACCAACGTGGAGACACACGTAGCTGGGAGAGAAGCACACCCCCATCGCCACACCACGTAATTGCTGATAAACTTCTTTGTTAAATAGAAAATAGTTGTTATGCAAGCAAATTTCAATCATTTTCAATAACATTACATTATGATGATGAAATTCAATGTTACGTTTGGATAGAAAATATTTGACTGCTGTTATTCCATCTGAATGATGTCTGCTCGTATATAAGGAACATATATCCATGACAATCAGAACATACTCGTGTTTCCATTTGATTCCATGAATTTTAGATAAGAAATGGCCAGTGTCACGTATGTATGATGGTAGAGTTTCTACAAATTCATGTAAGAAAAAATCCACATATTTGGACATAGGTTCTAATCGTCCCTTCTGGGCAGAAATGATAGGTCTCCCAGGTATTGGTGTGACATTTTTATGCACCTTTGGGATGAAATATAGCACAGGAGTAATGGGGTAGTCATTTTTAAGGAAACCAAATTCATTTTTACTAAGGAGTCCTGTTCTTTTCCATTGATGTAGTTCTTTATAAGTCGATTCTTTAATGTTCCTTAAATCATTGAATGTTGCATTTCTGTAACATGTTTCATCATTCAGGTGTTTGTTGGCTTCTTGCATATATAATTCTCGAGGCCAGAGAACTATATTACCCCCTTTGTCTGATTTGTTTATTATGATGTTTTCATTGGACTGTAGTTTACGCATGAGAATGGAGTATTGAATTTCCTTGTAGTTTCTTTGTTTGTTTTTGCGTAAAACGGCTTTGTTTAGTTGTTTCAAATCTTCTATTACACAGTCACTAAAGATATCGATAGCATCTTTCGGCATCACCGGTATAAATGCAGACGCTGGACGGAAAGGGGTTAGACTAGTGGCAATGTTGTGTATGCCCAATTCTGATAAATCTTCCTGGGTTGAATTAGTGGACATTTCATTTGACTGCGCAAGTGCATGCATAGATCTGAGTAATTGAATATCTGATACTTGTAAATTGCCCTCAGATGTGTTGGTAGGTTCCATATTAGTAGTTGTATCTGTTTTATTCAGTTTAAAATGTTTTAATAATTTTAACTTTCGAATAAATTTGAAAACATCCACTCGCGACTGAGTGTATTTGAAATTATTGTTTGGACAATATGAGAGACCGAGCGAGAGTACTTGTAATTCAGCAATCGATAGTTCAATATCAGATAAGTTGATCACTGTTTTGTCTGAGGTTGTAGTTTCATTTATTTTGGGGGCCATTTCCTCCCTCTGCCCCCTCTGCCTGCACCTCTGGATTTTCCGCCTTTGCTTTCTGGATATGTTTTTACATCGCCGTCTTTCTTCTCTGGATCGTAAGAACGTAGTGTTTGTCGGCGGTCCTCTATGAGAAAACCCAGTTCCTCTGATGGTGTGAAGTCGGTGGGCAGTTTAGTGAGTTGGTTGTTGCTACTGTCGTCAGACTCATAGTTGCTACTTATAGAACTAAGCTCTGAGCTAGATGGATCATTGGTACTCTGAGTTGTAATATTGATAGCCGTTGATTTTGGAACCAATGCTTGTCTTTTTGCGTTGTCAAATTTTTTAGAAAATGTAAATACTCTGCCAGTCTCGTAATCAGTTTTATCGCGAGCAAATTTCCAGATTTTTCGAGCCTTAATAGTTTCTTCATGTTTTTTGAGCCTTATGTCAATATCTTCTCTGCTCTTTTTGATAAAATCTTTTTGTTCGTGTCCTTCTAATTGTGCATTGATTTTGTCTATTTCCTTAATGATCTCTTCTCTGTCAATTTCGGCATATTTGATGAGGATAGATACCATGTTCATAGAGGCCTCTAAATTGTTGTTAGCCCATTCTTTTAACATTGATGGGTTCGGTTTTTCAAAGGATGGTGCAATTAGTATTCGAAGCCCCCGGGGTACCCTTCCTACTTCCCTGTATTTCTCCAAACTCTTCTTTTCCCACCATTTAGTTAGTTCTGTCCGGAGTAATTTTTCCAAACTCTTAAGCATGCTCTTCAGGTTTTGATTTGTACTTATGTTTGTAGTTGGTTCATCAGACAAGACTTTGTTGTCCGGTACATTTAAAAACAAAGCATCTGCTACGGCTTCTCTGGCCCGTAGCGCGTCTGCCGATGTAGACATGATTGCTGTTGGATGCACGTAAGAGATGAAGCACTGAGTTTAACCGACTAAGTGTTTTGAATTGTCAGTATCGGCAATAACTTGTGGTAGCACAATCCCAAATACCCGCATTACATGTAGTGAGGTGGAATCACTCACGCTTACCCGTATGGATTGGTAACAACTAACTGCGTCCTCCGACTCCTCTCAGCTGTCCACAGATCCACGGGACCACCGAGTGTTCGCTAATTCCTCAAATTACACTGGCGAGGGGCTGACGCGGCAAATACTCCTTCCGGGTTACCACATTGATCGCATCCGCGATGTCGACTGTGTCCCGGTCAGCCACAAACAAAATGGGAGGGTCCGAATAGGCGAAGACAGCCGTACTTCGTCCAAGTTGATATGAAGATATATATATAGGGGGTACGTGGTGTTTGACTGTCAGTTGCAAAAAGGTTTGATTTTAATAAATGTTGGGCAGTAAATTGGCAGGACACTACCTCTGATGAAAGTGAGGAGTGGTGAGAAAAAGTGATGGAATCCTTGCCTCCACTTATATGAATATCCTCAAGAAAAGGAGCCCTATACGAACATGTCTTTTATTTATATTGCATGTTGAGAGGAGGGCGACCTGTGTGGTTCTTTCCCTCTGTAGCTCCTTATTGATTTAGTCTCAGATTTTCAGCCTGAATTAAGGCATATAGGGTATCCAGTGTAGGGGGGATCACAAGGAAAGTCTGGGGTGGCATCTTTTACCTTAACTGGTAGCCCGATATACAAAAAAATATCTAATGGGGATGGCAACCCTCCATCAAAGAATGCATCTTGGGACATAAAGGAGTCCTCATGATAGAGATCACCCCAATGTGTAATTCCACGCTTTTAGAGTAGTTGTATGCAGGCTGTCTCATGTGTAGCAGGTTGCAGTGGATGATAAGGCAATGAAATAAGTGGGGAATACAACTGTGGCTGGCTTAGCTTTCGGGTCATGCAATGCCATGACTTGGAGGTGCATGCAAACGTGGAGTCAGCTAGTATGGTTGAAGTCAATAATGGCCCCAGATATGAGGATGGGCGAACGGGGCCCATATATCTGTGCTCTATTGCCAAATGTGTAAGGAGTGGAGTAGGTTTGTACCAGTGAATAGCATAGTGTGCTTGAGCACACAGATAAAAAGTTTCATATCTAGTGCTTCAAATCCTCATTTAGAGAAACAATTCATGCCACCCATGCCCTTTTCCCATGTACACTTAAAAAAGACACTACATACCCACAATGGCCCATGCTCAAAAGCTGATGGTCAATCTAAGACAGCGTAAAAGCAACATCATGATTCTCATTATTTGTTTCCATATGTTGTTAATTTCTTTGCATTGACTACTCTCTCATGTTTGACATCTACAAATGTCACTCCACTCTCTAGCCATTTCATTCAACCACAAATAATCTGTTACCAAGAACAGAAAAAGTTTGTGCTATGCATATTTACTTCCCACTGTTTGGTCTTTCCTCTGCACACCATTTCCTTTGCCAGTATAACCAATAACCTAGGCCCTTATTACACATTGAGTGCACCTTACCAGTTTACGCCATGGCTCACCTTTAAATGAGGGCACCATGCACAAACAGGGAAAGTTGCCCTATTGCAGAGAATTGGTTGCCCTCAGGGCAGGCAGCCGCAAACTCGTGCTGCCCTTGGGGTAGCAAAGCCAAGTGAAATACGGAGCGGCTGCTTCAAACCTACTCCGTGTTTCACTGTGCAGGTGGCAACCCACCTGCAATTTGTGGAGGGATTAGAGATCCCTTTGCAAGCGGCTGCAGTGAGTGACTGTACCCACCTGCAGAGCAATGTCTGGGAGGGGTCCATGGGACCCTTTACTGCCCTCCCGAAGGCTGCCATTAGGGTGCGCACTGATAGCAAGCTACCTTTTTGTGGCGCACTTTGAGTGCGTCTCCTGACAGCTTCTTTGCACCTGCATCCATAGTACGGCACAGAGGCAAAGAGATTCCCATGCAAATGAGGGAATACCCTCTTGAGATTGCGCTGGCGCTACATGTGCTCGAGCGCTATCAGTATTAGAGAAGGGACCGCACAATCGTTTGTAACGTTTGTAATATCAAAGTGCCCCGGGGTGCACAAGCCTGTTGCGCCGCAGGGTACTTTCAATAATACGGTGATGGAGCAAGGACTCATATAAAAGAGACTTGCTCGGAAGCAATCCTCTCAAAATAGCGCGCAACACTGTATTAATCATGTTTGTAAAGACTAATATGCACCACATTCCATACAATTAGCATAGAGGAAGCTTGCATATGTGTCTTACTAACAAGTAACCTGAGAGAAACTTAAAATGGCTGCTAACGCGGGGATTTGTACTGCGTATGCGTCAACTGCATCTACGTAGGATGATGAACTAAAGCTTGAAGGGAGTTTTCTGAATCTGCACACTTACTTCTAATATGGCCGCTTGAGGGCCCACATGCTAAGCATCTGTTGGGCTGAAAGTAAAACATGCTATTTACTAAATGCTAATGCAGGGAGATTTATTTTAAGTAAATGGGATTAGAGTAGAGATAGGTGGTATACAGTGAAATCATTTTATTTTAATTTTAACATGTTTCTTTTTTGACCTCTCTATTAGTTCATATTTGGGCCTCAGAGTGATGCCAAAGTCTACATTTCATGTGACTGCCCACGCAAGCGCAGTGACTAAAGCCAGAAGCCATGAGGATGTGCTGGGATCCCGTCCAAGGCCGCGTTCGTAACATGTCCTGGGAAAGTGATGGACATCCTGCAGGATGAACAAGACAACTGTTAAATGTATTCTTTTTATTGATAAAGATGTGAAATGCGGGTGGGAAAAAAAGCTTGGGAAAATAAATTAAGAGGTGGGACCACTGAGTAACGAACTAGAAAATTGTTAAAACTTAGCATGGTGTGATGATCATCCCCCTTTCCTGCCCAATCAGAATTAGGAGTTTCATACATTTGAAACATTTAGGGGTGGTACATACCATTAGAAAGGTATAATTGAGGTAGTTTAGTTAGTTAGTTAAGGAGATGCTGTTGGTGATACTGATGTGGCTGCTGCTGCTAGCGTTACTGAGATGCTGAGAGACCAAGATGCTGTCCGAGAGCTGATCAAATACTGAAGAAGAATCGAATAACAGAACTTAGAGCCAAATCTAATAAATTAGAAGAATATTGCGGAAGAATAGAGGAGGGAAATAAGGCAAGGAATTAGAAGAAGATCGCGGAAGAATCGAGGAGGAAGATAGTGTCAGAGAGGGTACGACGCAGGCGTCGGATCTAGAAGAGGTCATCTATCCTGTCCCTGAAACCTGTACTGAAACCTTTGTCACATGAGCTGTCCCAGGGGACCCTTCGGGCTCCCTGGCCAAGGGGTTAGTTTCCACACCATCCTAGGTAACTATAATTCTGTGTAGTATGTCATTGTACTGCTCTGTCTATTTTCTCCTCTCTAGGTACTGTCACTGAAATAATATGGCTTAGATGATTTACTGACATATTGGTTAGATTGATTTTTCCTCCCATGAAGAAAACGGTGTACAAATTGTATTTTTGCTTTGGCTCACATTAATTGAACTAGATAAACATTTAAACTCTCCCCGAGTCTGTAGGTATTTTAAATATTCAATTTATGCCATTTCACCTTATACTAGCTTAACTAAAAGGTCCATTGACCAGAGGAAAGTACTTTGATTTAGAAAGATGTGAAAGAAAATGTTAAGGTAAACTAAACTTGAAAGTATATCACACAAATTGACCCCAGTGGCACCTTACCAGCTTACGTGAATGTGTGTTTATGGACCAAGGTGAGTATATGGTTTGTGAGTATCGCTAGCTGGTAACCTGCGGGATCAGTTTTTCTGGTAGCAGAGCTATAGTTTTTATTAACTAGCTAGGTGAAAAGATCGACATTTGCGGTATTGATTATGTATTAACTAACCCGTTTGTATTTTGATTTATGTTTTATGTTGTCTGGAAATTCCCGGGAATATTGAATAGCGGGTGGTGAATGGAAGCCACACTGCAGTTAGGTTACTCGTCTGTTGGAATAGCACTGAAAAGCTATGCAGGGCTAGCAGTGCTGACTTACGGATTCATTTTTCGTGTAAAAGTGAGAGTGATTGATAGCAAAAGAGTTCACTGGTGAAACTTTGGTCTTATATCACCTAGAAAGGGTGATACCGAAGGAGTAGCAGGTTAGTCGGGGCTTTAGTGAAGAGTCGTCATTACTGAAATTTGTATGAAAATTGTAAGAAAATAAGTTTTTTGTGTTACCTTGTAAAGGAGGGGTCAGTTGCTGGAGTTGTATTGACGTCATAGAGGCCCGCGCTGGGATTGGTTGAAGCAGCGGGCGTGTGACTGACACGAAATTGTAAGGGAGGGGTCAGTAGTAAGGAGTGATACTGACGTCACAGAAAGGCCGCGCTAGTATTGGCTAGACGAATAGTGTGAGCCAGAATTAGATAGGTTGAAAGAATAAGAAGCCGAACTGGGATTGGTCAAACATTAAGTGTATGAGAAAACCTAATTGGTTGCCAGAAATAGAAGCCATAATAGTACTGGATAGTGGAGTGTGTATGTGGAAATACGATCCAACACTAATAGGGAATCGCCCAGACCGAAGATTTTTTAGGATTTGCCAGAGACGAATATATGAAAAGATTGTCACCTAAAATGTAAGGAGAAAAGAGAAAGATGTCATTTATGCAGAAAATTTAAAATTATTTTAAGAAGGATAAACCCATTAAGACTAGAGAGGGAATTCCTATCCCTTCCCCGAAAACGCGTGCATCATTCATGATGATGGAAAGGTGTTATCCTACCTGTGTATGGTTAGAAAATTGGATAGAATATACTAAAAGTGATGGAGTGTTAGCTTTCCCAGAGAATGGCACCTTCAATAGGATGATACTACATAATTTGTGAATGCGAATGAATGAATTAGAGCCCAGACCTAGATTAACATAGTATGAGGGTTTAGAAGAAGGGGAAACTGAGGCATTTGAGCGCGACTGACCTAGAAGTAGTAGAAGTTACAGAGGATTTTTCCCTAGACAGATGCGCGAATCACGAGATAGCCAGATGAAACAATGGAGACAAGCAATGGTTACAGAAGGACTGTATCATGTATTAATGGCGGAGGAAAACCAGACATTTGACAATGACAGGTTGTGGGGAATCAGAAGATGAGTTCATGGAGGACATTTTAACGAAAAACCCTCCACCATACCAGGAAGGACCCAGTAGAACTACTCCAAGCTCCCCTGTTGTTTTGGGAACACCTTTGGTTCCACAAGTTATACATGAGCAAATTAATGGAAGGGTACTTCAGGAGAAGGAAAGAGAAGCAATAAATAAATATAGAGAAGAACTAATACAGAAAATAACCCAATTGAATACACACCCTGAAGCACTGACTATACCCGTGACCATAGGCCCGGTTGTTCCATTGTATGGAGATAAAATGATCTGTCCCAAACCACCCATCATGACCACACCTATAATGGAGCCTAGAAAAGAAAATATAATAATTGATGATCAAGGCAGTGAGTGTGATTCGGTGATATCGTTGATGGATTTACCGATAAGAGGACAGGAAAATGAAACCCCGAAAAGAGTTACACCTAGTTGTTCTAAAGAAATACGACTGGAAACTTAAAAAGTGCCACAATAGTATCGCCAAGACAATTAGAAAGATGGGTGCAGGGAAGAGATAAGACAAAACAGCCGCTAACGATTTTAGATATTTACAAATTAAGAGTGGAATTATAAGATGGTAGCTGGAAATGTGGGATTGGACCGATTAAATGCCTACAGCGAAGAAGAATTGCTGTTTATTTGTAGAAGTATTACTAAAAATGCGAAGGTATTGCATGAGAAATTGACAGAGCTAGCTTCCGAAATGGGAATTGAAATAGGGAAATCAAAGGTACTACAGAAACCATATAGAGCAGAATTTAGTGATAAGGATTTGGAAAACATGAATGTGTCAGGGAGAAAATTACAGATTAAGGAATTAATGAACATTTTGCAAAAATGGGGAGATTTAGAGAAATGGAACGGAAGGAGGATGAAAAAAAAGGAGGAAGCACCGGCAAATCGAACAACTTCTGAATTTTTATTGAAAGAAACAGGAAAGGTAGAAAGATTGTGCCCAATGAGAGAAGTTCCTGGAGGAGGATATGTGCATGTTCCATGGACCAGACAAGATATTTTGTCCTTTACTAATGATTTCCGGAGGTTAAGAGAAAAACCAGTTGAATGGTACCGGCAAGTTGAAAGGTTTGTGAAGGTTTCTAAGGTTTTGTTGAGAGATTTGGATGGCCTGTTTGACATAGTGGTACCTGCCGACATATGGACAGAATGTAAAATTACAGCTGATTGGCTTATTGAAGAGTACCCAAGAGATGAGAAAACAGGAGCCCCTTCAGAGGAGGTAATGAAGAAATATCACCAGGTGATTACTTTTTTGAAAGGGAAAATCCTCCAAAGGAAACAGATTAGGTTAAGATAGATAGGACGACACAGGATATAAATGAGACTGTACATGCCTATTATGAGCGTCTACTGCAAGTGTTTAAGCAGTATAGTGGATTTGAGAATATTGGAGACAAGGGCATGGGTCATTTTGTATATCATTTCAGGTCAGGTTTAAGGCCAGAAATCTCTCAAATGATTCAGCAGCACATGTTGCGCTGGCAGGCAAAGCCAATAGATGAGATTCTCAAGTACGCCAAGTACTGCGGAGATGACATTGAAAATATACGTAAAAAGTTAGAAGAAAAGGTAATGTGGGCCCAAGTGAAATTAGCAGAACACCAAGAACTAAAATTAAAAAGTCAGACAGGGGATCAAGGGAAAAGAGAAGGCCAGAATGAAAATAACGGGGGAAAACAAAGTGGATGAATGAGTAGAGAGGAGGCACAGAAGAGGTTTCCCTGTCATGGGTGCGGAAAATTGGGGTATTGGAAAAATGAGTAAAAATATTCCGAATAATAATGGCCCAAATAAAAATTTAAATCCACAGACGCAGAATGAGGTGATAATGAGTCAACCGCAGCAGGTTGTAAATCAGCAGAGTCAGTTGCCACCTGCCACTTTGCCAAATTTTGTGAACAGAGCCAAGTACGGTGCGGATACCGGATTTCAAGAAGGAAGTGGTAAGAAAATTTCTGTAATTTCACAATTTCTTTTACAGAATAGTTATCTGGACGACAATGACCAATGACGGTGCCTGAGGGGGAGGAAAAGGAGTGCGTACTTGGTGCATCCTTACCGGTAGATCAGTCAGGTCCATATATTGATGGTAAAGTAGGAGGAAAATATATTACCTTTTCGTTGGACACTGGTGCTACCCGTTGTACTGTGAGAACAGCAGACATTCCAAACCTACCCCTCTCGGGAAAAGTGATCCAAGTAGTGGGCGTCTCAAATAAACAGATTAGAACACCTATTACAAAACCAATGGAGGTGCGTATTGGCAATTTTAGGCAAATGCATACTTTTGTGGTGTGTGACTCTAATCCAGTAAACTTATTAGGAAGAGACCTATTGTGCAAAATGAATTGCACTAAATTTTGCACACCAGACGGTGTTGCAATTCAGACCCCAGACAAAGACGGAGTCTATAAAATCATGTTAGCTAAACAAGGCACAGAGGTAGATGAAATGTATTCCTTAAAGAGAAAAGACGATTTACCAGATGAATTAAAAGCAACCGTAAATCCTGATTTGTGAGATTTTACAGGAAAAGAAGTAGGGTAATGGCAAATGTGGACCCAGTGAAGGTGACTGAAGGAAGGTGCAGTGTATTCAAACACTCGACAATACAAAATAAGTCCTGAAGTCAAAGCTGGTGTTGCAGCAGAAATTGATCGAATGAATAAACAAGGCATTCTAAAAGACATAATAAGCAGTCCCTGTAATTCACCTATAATTGGCATTAAGAAACCTAGTGGGAAATACAGGATAGTTCAAGATTTAAGAAAGACTAATAAGATTGTGGTGCCTTGTTGCCCCGTAGTGTCCAATCCAGCAGTAATTCTGTATCAGATACCATGGAAGGCAGGATGGTTTACTGTAATTAATCTATGCCAAGCCTTTCTCTCCATTCCATTACACCCAAATAGCCAGTATCTCATTTCATTTAAGTTTGAGGACCATATTTTAGTATGGAATCGAGTTCCTCAAGGGTATACAGAAAGTCCTTCAATCTTCAATCAGATTTTGAAAAAGTGTCTAGAAACCTTAGTACTGCCCAGGAAGTCAGTTCTAGTTCAATACATTGATGATCTGTTAGTCGCATCAAAAACAAGAGATGACAGTGTTACTGATTCAATTGCTTTGTTAAATCACTTGGCTGATGGTGGACATAAAGTGTCCCCAGAGAAATTGCAATTTTGCACGACAGGTGTCATATTTCTAGTACATCAAATAGAATGAGCAGTGAGCAAAGTGACCCCTGAAAGAATAAAGATAATAAAACAAATGCAGTTACCACAAACCCATAGAGAGATTAGACTGTTCCTTGGAGTGGTAGGATACTGTAGACAGTGGATTGTAGGGTTTTCATTACTAGCCAAACCCTTAACCCAAATGACGAAGAAACGAGCAAAGGACGCAATAGATGAAAGCATGGACCCCTTTGTGAGGTTGCGAAATTGTTTGTGTGAAGCTCCTGCCTTAGGTATGCAGATTACACATAAGAATTTGCACTATTCTGTTGTGAGAGAGACAGCTGTGCCCTCTCGGTCTTAACACAAAGACATGGTTTGATGAGATGTCCAGTAGCATACTTCTCTGCTACTTTGGATCCTGTAGCATCAGCGTTACCTGGTTGCTTGAAAGCAGTAGCTGCAACTTGTATGAGTATGGAACAAAGTGAATCAATTGTGATGGGACATCCTGTAAAAGTGTATGTCCCACATTCAGTCGAGATTCTTTTAACAAGAACCCGAACACAGTACCTTACTCCCAGTCGGATGACTAAGTATGAGAGAATCATATTGACAGCTGCAAATGTGACAATAGTCAGGTGTACTTATTAAACCCTGCTACCTTTTTGCCAGATGTACGAGTAGAGGAGGTGAACGATAAAGTTGAGCATGACTGTTTGGATGTGACTGAACTATATACTAAACCCCGTCCAGACATTCAGGAAGAGCCACTGAAAAATGCTGTACATGAGCTATTTGTAGATGGCTCATGTTTAAGACATGAGGAGGGAGGATTATGTGCTGCTTACGCAGTGTGCACATTGGCTGGAATAGCTGAAGCATCCTATTTACCTGGATTCAAATCTGTACAAGTAGCCGAATTGATAGCTTTGATTAAAGCCTACAAAATTGGGAAAAATTGTAAAGTAACCATTTTTACTGATAGCCAGTATGGTTACACGGTTGTGCATGATTTTGGCCAGCTTTAGATGCAGAGGGATTTCATGACTTCATCAGGATCCCCAATTAAAAATGGGAAATTTGTGAAAGAACTGCTTGAAGCAATACAATTGCCAAAAGAATTGGCAGTGGTCAAATGCGCTGCACATCAGTCAGGAGATGACTATGTGACAGCTGGTAATAAGTATGCTGACCAAGTTGCCCAGTATGGTGCCAGAAATAAATTGGTGGTGAACAAGAAAATTGAAACGAGTGGAATCAGCTGCCAACTTATGCTACTCTCAGGAATAGAAACATGGGAAGAAGTAAGACAACTACAGGATGGGGTGGAAGTGAGTGAAAGAGAAGAATGGATAAAGATAGGATACCAGAGGATGATGTGTGGATTTATCTGGATGGCAGGCCAGTAATGCCAAATTGTCTGCTTTCACAGATGGCAAGAATGTATCATGGAGACACACACATAGATAGGGACGCCATGATCAGACTCTTTAGACAGGATTGGTTTAATCCAAAATTCAGGAATGTCGTGGAGAGTCTATGCCAGAGATGTTTAACCTGTCAACAAATGAATACAGGCAGGAAAACAGTGGTCAGTTGGGGAAGAATTGGAAAGGCAGAAGGACTATTTGTGAGGTTGCAGGTAGACTTTATTCAATTACCACATTGCAGGGGATTGAAGTACATCCTTGTCATAGTTTGCTTATTCTCGCGGTGGGTGGAGGCATACCCTACTAGAAGAAATGACAGGATAACAGTCGCCAAACTACTGTTAAGGGAACTGATTCCACAATTTGGTTTTCCAGTAACTTTGGAATCAGATAGAGGGTCTCATTTTAATAATGAAATAATTAGATTAATCTGTGAAGCATTTAAAATTAACAAAAACTGCACTGTGCATATCACAAAGAGGCTTCTGGAGTGGTTGAACAAATGAATGGCACAATAAAGGCAAGATTGGGAAAGGTGTGCATCCACACCACTGGAGTGGCCTGATGCTTTACCTCTTGTTCTGATGGGACTCAGAAGTATTCCTGACAGAAATACAGGATTGAGTCCCCATGAAATTCTCTTGGGAAGAGCAATGAGACAAGCATGTATACCAGGACACAAACTGTTGAATATATCTGATGATCTGGTATTAGATTATTGCAAAGGATTGGCTGACCTAGTGCGTTCTGTCTCTCACCAGGTTGAAGAGGACGCAGTTGCCAGGCATCCGATTCAAGCACATGATCTGAATCCCGGTGACTGGGTGGTGGTGAAGAATCACACTCGAGAGTCGTGCCTAGCACCCAGGTGGGAAAAACCACATCAGGTTATATTGGTTACAACACCAGCAGTAAAATGTGCAGGTTTGCCTAACTGGATTCACACAAGCCATGCTAAAAGCGTACCAGTGCCTGACGAAGAGGGACCTCAACTGACTCATGCAGTTGAAGCCGCTGAAGGTTGTGCAGCTGAAGGATCTAGGATTTCAGATCCTGAAGTAGCTGACCAAGACAACCGAGCACAAGTCAGGACGACTGGATACCAGTGGTTGACATACCGGAAGTGAATGTAAAGACAAGAAGCAGAACCAGGTTAGAGAAACAGGAAAATAGAGAGGACTAGATAGGTGTAGAAGAAAAAGCTCAGGGAAGGGAAAATCAAAACTGTTGGAGATCCTGAGCAGGATCAGACATGGAAAGAACAATATACTCAGACAGAGGTGAACGAAAACGTTCACTGATCTGAGGAGGGACAGATAGTTCTAGAAGAACACGTTCAGGCTGCAGAAAACCAAAGTGCAGTAAGACCTGAGCAGAACCAGTTAGGAGAAGAAGAACAAGTTCAGGTGGAAGAAAACGAGCAAATCGAAATAAAACCTGAACAGGGTCAGAAAAGGGAAAAAGAACATGTCCAGGCAGATGAGGCTGCAGTTATAAGCCCTGGACAAGGACAGACAGAGAGGGATTCTGAAAACGAAGATAATCAAATTGTGCCACAACATAGCGAAAATAAAAGAACACACGAAGAAAGAGACAGTGCAGTGCAAGCGAAAAGGGTCAGAAGAGGTGACAACTGGCCAAGTGGTGTTAAAAGGTTAAAATATCACTTCAGAACAATAAGTGAATAACCTGAACAAGTAAACGAAGTCGATAGCCAGTCTTGGCAATCAACTAGTATGCCTAAATGGAGAAGTCAAAGACTGAGGATATTAAATAATAAGTTCAAAGGTCCTGAATGGACTTACATGATTCTTGAAGAATTTGAGAATTTAGATTTAAATGAAGAAAGTGATGAAGAAATAATTGCAGAACAGATTGACGAAGAAGAAGTGAGACTTACTTGAAAAGTCCCAGAATTAAAAAAATTCCATAGGCAAATCAGAAATAAGGAAGAGAAATCTTCTTAGTCAAAAATGGCTGATAATAGGGTTGCTGGAAGACCAAAACGAAATTGCATAAAGAAATGTTGTAGGATATGTATATGTAGTATATTTTTAGTACTCATAATTTGGTTAATATTAACAGTAGCCATCCCTTATTTGATGGTGATAGAAAAGAAAAATAACACAAACACTAATGAAAGGGTAGCAAATATGAAAGGAGATAGAATAGCATAAGAAGCACCAGATTAATTAGATTTACACCACACTGTGACAAATAATGACACTGCTTTAAATGTATTTACAAAGTTATTAGTGCAATATGTAGACACTATGGAAGTTAGTGATTGTTATCTATGTATGAAATTACCAGCATCAGTAGCCGAAGGTGAAACATATCACCATTTACCATTAACATATGGTATTTCATGCAGTATTTCGTCAAGTTTATTTTAGAACAGGAAAATTACAGTATTATTATTCTAATGTAGATCTGATTTTTTCAGAGGTTCCTATTAGAAAGAATATGAATCCAGTTCTTAGTTCTAAAGATGCACAGTTTATGGGTGAATATTTCCTAACAATGAAAACAATAAATATAGCTGAAGCGCACAAGCACAATTTAACATGTACATTACACGAAGAAGAAAATATATTTTTGAATTTACTGGAGCAAAGAAGACAGGATTTCCAAAGAAAGGCTTCTGAAAAGAAACCTCAGATTCCACAATGGGCTGAGAAAAAGGAGATTTATACTGCTGGCAAGACTCATGCTGTGATGTCCCTAGATTTTGAAAAGAAAGGGAAAATCTGCCTCCATAGGTTAAAGACTGACTATAACAATGCATTTATTGGTTCCAGTGAATGTGAACATAATTTCTTAGTTATCGGGAGATGGGGACTAAAAGGTGGAACAGATCCAGTATTTCCTGGCGTTTATTACATGTGTGGGAATAAAGCCTATTTTAGGGTACCTGCACATTGGTACGGGAGTTGGTATTTTGGAATAGTATTCCCAAAGGTGTACCATGTGAAAAGAATCACTGGAAGCAATGAAGACACAAAGGAACTAACACGTATCAAGAGAGCTAGTTTTTTTAGAAATTGCAGGTGATATATTTAGTGCATTGATTTCTTCAGTGGGAGTAATTCTAAATTCGCAGAAAACATGTCAGTTATCCACAGTAGCTGATCGTCTATCAACTGATACTGCTGGGGTTTTCTTGATGATCAATACAGAAATGGTGGCAATTAGGTCAATGGTTTTACAAAATTGACTTGCTCTTGATATATTATTGGCAAAGGAGGGCGGAGTCTGTAAAATGTTGAAAGCGTAACATTGTTGCACTTATATTCCTGACAAAAGTGTTGAAATTGGAGGATACATTAAAAATATTACAAAATTGGAGGAAGATTTGAAACCACTGGAAGTTGACAGTGTATGGAAGAAATTAACCAATAGTATTACTACCATAGTGAGCTGGGTTACTAATCTAGGTGAGAGTATTATAGGTCAAATAATACTACCAATACAATATTAGTTTTAGCAATATGTCATGGCGCAAATGCTGTAAGAAAAGAAAGAGATATGAAGTGAACAAAAGGGAAAAGAAAAGGAAGTATGATGAAACTCAGTTGGAAGAAATGAAGGGAGATTTATACAAAAAGATGAAGAATTTGCAATACAATAATGAAGGAGATGAAAAGACAGAAAAGGCAGTTGAGATGTGCTAAAGTTGGCATCTGATTTGGTGATAGGTAAATTGGTGATGGCACAAATGCCATCAGAGAGGGCATTGATGGAGCAAGGACTTGTATAAAAGAGACTTGCTCGGAAGCAATCCTCTCAAAATAACTCGTAACACTGTATTAATCAAGTTTGTTAAGACTGATATGCACCACATTCCATAAAATTAGCTTAGAGGAAGCTTGCATATGTGTCTTACTAACAAGTAACCCGAGAGAAACTTAAAATGGCTGCTAACGTGGGCATTTGTACTAAGCATGCATCAACTACATCTACGTAGGATGACGAACTAAAGCTTGGAGGGAATTTTCTACCTCTGCTCACTTGCTTCTAATATGGCCGCTTGAGGGCTCACATGCTAAGCATCTGTCTTGCTGAAACTAAAACATGCTATTCACTAAATGCTAATGCAGGGAGATTTATTTTAAGTAAATGGGATTAGAGTAGAGATAGGTGGTATACAGTGAAATCATTTTATTTTGATTTTAACATGTTTATTTTTTTACCTCTCTATTAGTTCATATTTGGGCCTCAGAGTGATGCCAAAGTCTATATTTCATGTGACTGCTCACGCAAGCGCAGTGACTACCAGCCAGAAGCCATGAGGATGTGCTGGGATCCCGTCCAAGGCCGCGTTCGCAACATGTCCTGGGAAAGTGATGGACATCCTGCAGGATGAACAAGACAGCTGTTGAATATATTCTTTTTATTGATAAAGATGTGAAATGCGGGTGGGAAAATAAGCTTGGGAAAATAAATTAAGGGGCGGGACCACTGAGTAACGAACTAGAAAATTGTTAAAACTTAGCATGGTGTGATGATCATCCCCCCTTTCCTGCCCAATCAGAATTAGGAGTTTTATAAATTTGAAACATTTAGGGGTGGTACATGCCATTAGAAAGGTATAATTGAGGTAGTTTAGTTAGTTAGTTAAGGAGATGCTGATGGTGATGCTGATGCGGCTGCTGCTGTTAGTGTTATTGAGATGCTGAGAGACTGGGATGCTGTCCGAGAGCTGATCAAATACTGAAGAAGAATCAAATAGCAGAACTTAGAGCTAAATCTAATTAATTAGAAGAAGATCGCAGAAGAATCGAGGAAGGAAATAAGGCAAAGAATTAAAAGAAGATCGCGGAATAATCGAAGAGGAAGATAGTGTCAGAGAGGGGTACGACACAGGCGTCGGATCTAGAAGAGGTCATCTATCCTGTCCCTGAAACCTGTACTGAAACCTTTGTCACCTGAGCTGTCCCAGGGGACTCTTCCAGCTCCTTGGCCAAGGGGTTGGTTTGCACACCATCCTAGGTAACTGTAATTCTCTGTAGTATGTTATTGTACTGCTCTCTCTATTTTCTCCTCTCCAGGTACTGTCATTGAAATAATATGGTTTAGATGATTGACTGACATATTTGATAGATTGATTTTTCCTTCCTTGGAGAAAACGGTGTACGAATTGTATTTTTGCTTTGGCTCACATTAATTAGATAAACTAGATAAACATTTAAACTCTTCCTGAGTCTGTGGTTATTTTAAATATTCAATTTATGTCATTTCACCTTATACTAGCTTAACTAAAAGGTCCATTGACCAGAGGAAAGTACTTTGATTTAGAAAGATGTTAAAGAAAATGTTAAGGTAAACTAAACTTGAAAGTATATCACACAAACTGACCCCAGTGGCACCTTACCAGCTTACGTGAATGTGTGTTTATGGGCCCAGGTGAGTATGTGGTTTGTGAGTATCGCTAGCTGGTAACCCGCTGGATCAACAGCGACCTGTTGTTCCAGCTGCATCAAAACATATTTCAAAATACCTAGTGAGGAGCCCCAGCCATTCACAAAGAGCACAACTGAATTCCTGTTCTCACTCTGTGGTACAGTCTGCTTGCTCACAACATGGCTTTAACCTTCTATCTGGGTCGTATGACAGGGGCACTCAAGGCAAAACCACGCGTGCCTCTACTACGCTGACCTAACCATGAATGTGTCAAAACCACGCATTCCTTTACCACGCGATTTTGTGGTAAAGGTATGATTGGTAAAGGGATATGCATAATAAAGATTATCCCTAACCCGACCCCTCCTCCCTGCCCTAAGCCCTAAAATCCTATCTCCCTACCTCATTCCCCCACCCTGAGACCCAAAACCTACCCAGTCCTGTCCTTAAAACTGCTTTTTCCCCTCCCCCACCCTGAGGCCTAAAACCTTGCCCCTTGCCTTAAACTACCATGACCACAGCCCCACCCACTCAGAGTCCTAAAACATACCCCGTGCTGTCCTTTAAAGTACCCCAACCCCTTCCACTGCCCTGAGGCCTAAAGCCCTGCCACCCATTAAAAAACTCCCCCAACCCCAGCCCCAGCCCTTATAAACCACGCCTCACACGCCCTGAGCCCGAAAACCCTGTCCCCTTCCAAAAAATACCTTGATTTCCCCCTTACACGTAAAACCGACCACCACCCCTAAAAACAACCCCACCAAACCCGGCCTCAGCCCCACTTACCAGTCCGCATCTGGAGCTTCCTGTTCTGATGCTCCTCCCCACCTATCTAAACACTAGTCCGCTAGCTGCCTTAACTACGCATATGCATGGTTAAGGCAGATGCATGGTTCAGGCAAGCGTGGTTACGCTTGCTTGAACCATGCCTTGGCTAAGGCCGTGTTGTAAAAGCAATTTCCCTTCTGTCTGCAAAATGCTCTTCTGAGTGCTACTACTTTACAGGCCAAGTTCAACTGCATCTTTTTCATGTTACATATTTTCTTACTTTTAACTTTGCCAGTAGCACCCTCAGTTTTACTAGGAAAATTTATTTCCTGAACTTTATCAAGTTCAAATCCACCCCAAATTCTGTTGCTTTTACTTTAATTCCACTGCTTCCTTACGCTTTTGTTGTACCTGCTCTCTCTGTACGAACAAGAAATGATCCACATTGTACAGCACCTGCTCTAATCCAGACCTTCTCTTGACACCCTCCTTAAGAAAGTGGTAAACATCTCATAAATTATAATGATACAGCAAAGTCCACAGACATTACTTTGTGCACCTACATCTGACCTCACATTGTATCATTAGTTAGTCAGTAAGCATCCCCTGCGGATCACATCAAGAGATGAGAAGCAAACCTTACATTGGAAATGCATCTTGCCATTTCTAGTGCCTTGCCACAAATTCATATAAGCTCAATGGGTTTGTCTACTACCCAGTAATCTACAGAAAAATCCAATTCATCCAGGAAGTTGTCCATTGGCCAGGATATGTGATTTATTGCATTGGGTTTATTGTTTACTATTCTTTCCATTTATAAAGCATGACAAACACCCAAAAGGTATCCTGGGGCTTGAGGCGAGACCAGTTGAGGCATACACAATTACGATGTTTACATGGCCTTTTGGATGTTAAGATGACTGGAAATGAGATGGAGCTCTACTGGAAGGAGATGACATTGCTGGGTGGCAAGATATGAGAAGGCATCTCCACCTGTTCTCTTGCAGCGAAGGCGAGGGGGTCTGAAGTAGACAAAGAGAAGATCACCCCAGAGTTCTAGCACCAAGGTAGGGGAAAAAATTGGCTTGAAGTTTGAAATCACCCAAACTGTACAAGGCCTAGCAAGCTAGACAAAGAGTCTTGAAGAGGATGCATGTACAGCCACTGAAGAGTGGCCATGTTAGGTGAAATTGCTGAGTGGTGAGGGAGATTGAAAATAATTTGTTCAGCCATATTCTGGATTCTGTGGACTGTGGAAAGAGGTTTTAATGGAAGACCGGCTTATGATCACAAAGCATAATGTGCACATCTCCATCTTAAACAGAATGCTCAGATTCTCCAATTGCATTAATCATTCAAAGCAAGGAGCTTCTGAGTTCTTTAGACTATTAGCCGCCAGTGTAAGTATTTAATCACTGGATGACAATTACCCATTTTTCTCAGTCACATGTGAATTTTGATTTTATACCTTTCAGAGAGTGCACAGATCGGGCTTAGGAGCTCTTGGATATACGAAGTTCAGATAAATATATGACTCCACTTTGACTATACTGTGAACTTATTGAAACATGTCTTATTCAGGAATGTTAATGCTGAATTTAGTATCTCTATAGTACATAATCTATAAAGTATAAATTCCACAGAAATCTCCCCATTTTCATTCAGTTGAGGCAAGTAATCGTCTTTATGTCTTTACATATGAATCAATAACAAAAACATCAGACTTCCTGAAATTAAGACAAAGCCAATTCATTTCGACCTGTTTCTGGATGTTGTGTACTCAGCTGGTTCTCTCTCATTGGGTCTGAATCAGCTTCACTGTAGTAAATTTGGAGAAAGCATTGTAATTATGAGGATCCAGGATTGCTGGAGTCCTGGATCAGTAGAGGATACAGGACATTCATACAGTGGAGTAATCCAGGCAGTTATAGAAGTTGAAAATGTGGGATCTTGAGTCTGTTGGTACAGTCAGGGTCTAGAGTAGGGGAGAAATCTGGAAAGTTGGTGTTCCTCACATGTAGTGAATCCAGGACAGGGAGAAAAATCTAGGTTCTGTAGAGTAGATTTGACCAGGCCTTTCAAGCTACCATTGAGTCAGTACAACCACAGTATAATGGAACCTTGACCTCTGTGGCATGTGGCAAGAGAACAAGAGACAGTAGTATGAATAATAGCAGTAACAACATATCAGCAAAGCCCAACAGATCATGGTTTAAAGGTGTCAGGTAAGAGGATTTTTTAATATATGTATGTATCCAATGGGGGAGGGTCTGCATACCCAGGCCAAGCCATCTTTTCAAACACTGAAACCATACTGGAAACCTTCAAATGTGCTTTGCATCTGGAAAAATTCCCCAGACTGCATTATGCTCTTGGATGAACAACTTCTCTGTTCTGCAACCTTTCTTGGGCATGGCCCATGTAAATGCAGGACTACCAAAATTTCATTCAAGTAGTCTGAGAATGCAAGATAGCAAATTATTGGGACAAAGTGATATACTCACTGTCTCGGGTAGTTGGGATAACACTGGTGGGGTTGGGTCTACTGTGCCCTCTGGGAGTACTGGCAAGGCGCAAATTTTGAAAATACAAGCGCTAATGTTAGCACTGGGTCTGGTTTTGGCAAAGAGATGAGTTACGATACACTGGAAATTGCCCAGAGCCCCTGGGGAGGTGGATTGGACTCCTTGAGTTGGCTATGGCAGATGAGCAGCATGTTCGACGCACCAGGTGGGACGATAAAGTAGCTGACGACCTGACATTGTGGGGGGACTTGGGACATGGTTAGTAAAATAATGGACCCACCTGGGATCAGGAGACAGTGAGGGCAGGTAGCATGTTTCTGGAAACAACACTGAAGGGAAGGGCCTCCTGGAATCGGGGGGCCATGACCTGTAATCTGAATGTGTTACTGTGGTTATCAATTATGCTTGGAGATATGTAACCTGTCTACCATTGCTGAATGTGTGCAAAAGTGTAAACAGTTTGAGTTTAAACTGAATAAAAGTCAATAAACATATTTTTAAAAAGTAGGCTCAGAATGCATAGATGTTGATGGTATTCTTCAGACATATTATTAAATAATTTTAAAAAGTCAGTGCAATAAATCAGACCACAAAGCCATCTAAAAATATACAGTCCATAGACAATGGTCCTCTCTAACAATGATATAAGTATGGCCACTGTACCCGACACCCTTTGACCAAAAACCATAGTCATATCTGCTATCTTGTACTGGGTAGTCTAATACAACCAATGAAATAAGTACCCAACGTTTGATTGGTGCAAATGCGTGAATGTCTACAGTGATATTTTAACCTGATGGTACACTGTTGCAGACTAATAACATTTCAGTTAGTCATATATTTATCACCACTGTCCAACTGGGATATAGACAGTCACAAAAAGGTATATTTGACTAATAGGCAGAACCTCATATAAGAGGAAAGAGCATTTTGGCCAGGATGTCTAATGTCAGTGAAGGTCAGTGACAGTATTAGGATCATTGAATCTATTCCATCTGTAGAAAGTGGCTGCAAATTGAGCATTGACTTTTAACGAATGGAATAGTGTTTTGTAAACTGACCTAAGAGTTAATAGTTTGGTTTTCAAAATACTGAATCGCAGGGGGTTACAGAACAACCTGCCTAATTAATATGAAAGGAACCAGCACTGCTTTTGGAAAAAACGTTTTCAGATTTGTAAAGCTTCAGAGGAGAACTGCCTTCTTCCCCTAAAGCTGTCAACACAATTCTCATAGGAGAACTGGTCCTAAGGGGAATCAATTATCACCCCAAATCAGGAGTCGGTAACTCCTCAATGGTTTGCCACCACAAACCTCCTTCATGCCCCCTCATATTTGTTATTTGGAGAGGATTGCAAAAGTCCTTTTTACGACTTTACATTTGTAGTCATAAACCCTGTGATTTTATAAAATGCAAAACGACTTTGTACATGAGACGCTTTATTTCCAATTGACTTTTACAAAAAGGGCCTCCTGAACTCTATATGAATCATGAACTCAAGTGGACAATGAGCTCTCCTACACCATTCAATAGAAGCAGAGCCAGTTTGGAGACTGGAAATTGTGACCAGTCATTGAAAATGTATGGCTTCACAGAAAAAAAACTGGAAAATGGGATTGGTATTCCAAGCTTGAAGGAAATACATTAGATATCTGAGAAGCAAAATAACTTGGATTATTTTAAAAGAGCACACTAGTTTATCAGAAATCCAGATGACTATCTAACTGGCAGGGAGGTGGGCGAAGTACAACAAAACTTGAGGGGTCATTTACACACTGATGGATCGTTCACCCATTCGCCACCATGGAAGAGTACCATCTGCCATATTTAGAGATCCCTGCTTGCTGTACAATGAGGGGAGGTGCCGCTGTGGCAGCTATCTTCACAGCACTGAATGTTTGTAGCACGTTTAAAGTGCCTGCTTGGCAAAGTAAAAGAAAATAAACTGCCAAAGACGGGGTTTCTTTTCTGAAAACAAATGAGGAAGTTTTCTCCCTGTGTGTGGGAGACATTCTGTATTTTCTTTTCCTACATCCGCAATGCATCACATGGCAGACGTGGGCAGGAAAAACGAGTAACCATTAGTTCCACCCTCAAGTGGGCCAGATGACGGTCACTGTCACCTGATGGACCTTTAGCTTAGGGGCTTCTTGATCAGATGTTTACACTGGTGCACCTAGCAGAGGCTTTGCAACTCTAGGGGACCTATTCAAAAACTTTGCTCTGTAGTACATTCAGTAGTTTGAATGAGACGGTCCACTTGAGAGTGGTTTTGGTCAACACCGCAATGTCTGGCACCACAAGGTTTTTTTTAAAGAACCCTCACACACCAACCTAGTTGGTGTCATGCTTCATCATAGGGTTCCCAGCAGGGCAGCCGAATGCTACCCTGCTGTGCTGCGACACCTGATTACAGTGGAGCTGTTTTTTTTTTTGTTTTCATGTGGTGGTGCTGGAGGTGATGTGAGAATAAAAATACCTCTGGGAAACTCACTAACCGATACTTTTATTCCCAGTGGCCCAGGGTATATTAAAAACGAATGAGATGATAATGTGTCAGAACTTCTATTTGCATCGGATTTATCCCTTGGTCGACATGTTTCAGCTCTTAAAAAAATATATTAAAAGGAGCTTTCTTCAGGACCTCTCTATACTAAATGTGGTTGCGAGTGAAAAAAGTGAGTGGTAAAAATTATAACCACGTGTTAACGCATATATGCACAAACGCTAAGGTGCACATCAAGAATGTCAACAAATAATAAATGACACTTTACTGTGTAATTACTTTACAGTCCCAACTTTGTCACATATTACATTTACACATAGTTATTTTCACAAATGGTACATAAATCATTATAAAAACATATAGGTTTCAACGAGTATGTTAGGGCAAGATTTGTGAATATTTGTACATTTTCCTTTCATTATCGGGGTTTATGCTACTACTCTGCCTACACAATGCTGGTGGTGAGTGTTGTGAGCCTTCTTGTAGTGGTGGAGTTGATTTGGTGGTGGTGCAGCAGGTGCAGGTGTTTGGGGCACAGGTGGTTAGTTTGTGGTTGTTGAAAGGAGATTGACCCCTGGGTTTGAGAGACATCTGTCAATCATGGGTTGAGGTGCCTCTGAAGAATCTTGTACATTTGTATTTTTTCCCCTCTATAATCCTCTTGAGCAAGACAAGTTGACTTGCATCCTTTTCCCTCAAACTACGAAGGTCGACACAGTGCACCTTTGTCGAGAATTGCTAACATTTCACAATGTTATCCAAGTCTGCTTGTCAATCATCTGAGAGACTCATTTATGTGAGTCTGTGATCTCAAGGAGAGCCTGCCCCCATTGCTTGACTATCCTCCCACACAGTGACCATTAGGATTAGACCATTCCAAGCTGCCCCCAATTGTGTGGCTGTCTGACACGACCTGTAGATTTATCATCATGGAGAGGATTGCTATCTGGAGGATTTGGGGGTGAGATTTATGAATGGGGAAGAGCTGTTCCTTACCATGGGTGTTTTGTCCCTCAGATGATTAAGAGAAGAACAGAGATGTACCTGCATGGAAGGAATTTGTAGGAGAAGCTATAGAGATACTTGTAATATGATGGCAGCATGGATGCGAGTCTTGTGTAAGCAGAACAAGCACCATGGCTGCTCAGGTAGTGTCTGAAGACTTTCAATCCTCAGTTGTGATCTTGGAGGAAGATTGCTACCCAGTTGTGATGAGGTGTTGTTTGTTATTTCCAGTAAGATGGCCACAAGGTCCTCCTTCTCAGCCCTTCCTGCTCCTCTTGACTTAGTCTTCTCCTCTTCCTATTCAGAAGTGTAGATGGCTGAGATAGCTGCTTGGAGGAGGATTGGATTTTCTTCCACAATCTGCTTGTAGATGGTTCAGCATCCTCGTTCAGTGCAATGTCCCCTGTATCTGAAAGAAATACTTCAAAGTTTCAATACATTAACACATTTTAGTAACAATACTTCTATAAATGGTAACAAAAATGGTAATGAACATTATTTTTGAAAAGTTAGAATGATGGGATCAAAAATAAACATATGACGGTATGGGATGATCTGCTGTTCCATGCATAGAATTATTACATCTTGCAATGCCAAGTCACCAGCACCACACAAGGATAACCCCCCTGATGTCAGCTGTTCAGTCAATGTCCTTATAGTTGGTGTTAAAATGGTTTCTCTTGATCCAGCAGCTATAGAGAGAATAATCAAACATTTTAAATGTATATATGTCAAATTCAAAAATGATCTTTTCCACAAATGCCTGCTAATCTGAGAAAAAACATTTGGATTCTGGGAATAAAATGCACTATGGGATTGTTTGCGGTAATTCAAGTGGGAACTGCTGCAAAGGTGGGTAGGGTTACCTCTGGGAACTATTACCCCATTGGCCAGCGAAGAGCCAGAATTCACCCACACTCACTAGCTGGTTCCAGCTATAAATGTGGCACCCCAAGGCACCATCCTCAAAACACTTACTGGACTTGTGGAAGATCAAAAGAGGACTGAACCTGCTGTCTGTGACCTGAGAAGAGTCCTAAAGGAGTGGACCTGCTCCCTTGTGTACCCAGGACAAAAATGTGGATTTGAAGGGTTAGTCGGCGACCCTTGGCTATGAGGACACGACAAGCTCCAAGAGGCCTTTTCCCTTAAGTCCCTAGCAGAGTGGTGGCAACTGGACCTGGACGGGGTTTTGCTGTTGGCCCATGCCTGACACCCTGAGAGTCTCTAAGACCCTTCTCCATAGATTCTGAGGTGTACTCGTGTGGTTGTGTGGGCACCAGAAGAAAGTTTGTAAACTTTTGATAACTTTTCCTCTGGAGCTTCAATGGGACCCGCTGTAAAAAGTAACTGCCTGCCAGTTACACAGCATCAAATTGGATTTCACCTTCATCCTGCATAAAGATCCCTGCATCCCTGAAAAAGCTACGAAGTCTCACTCTGCATTGGAACTTATAAAATTGTTAGCTATAAATCTCTCCAGAGCACCAGTGGGACCAACCTGCTTCAGGTGTTCGGCCTTCATTTCCACATCGCCTGCTAGAGTTTCAGCGGCCTCCCACCCTGGAAAGGATTTTTGCTCTCAAAATGTGACAAAGTCTCATTCTGCGTTGCGAGTTAAAATAAATTTTAATGCTTTTCTTCAAGAAAGCAACAAAGTCCCTTTCTGAAGTGGGATATAGAAACTTTTTCAAACTTTTTGACTTCCAGACATTCACCGGGACCAACCCATTTGGTGTATTCAACCTTGGTCCCATCGCGGTCAGCCTCAAATCACACCATGGTCCCAGTCTACTACTTATATATACTATCATTGGGGCTTTCTGTTTTTTTACCTATTTTTAATTACAGCTTTAAAATATCCTGTCTCCGGGTTCTCTAATTGGATTGTTGCCTTTATTACCGTTTTAGTATTGCACAAATACTTTGCACATTAACCTAAGTTAAGCCTGCCCGCTTTGTACCATAGCTGCTAAAAGTTTGAGCTCAGTTTAATTTAGTGGCTTTGAGGGTTCACCCTAACAAAAAAGTGTTATTACTCATTGAGGTGACCAGCCCAAATAATAATTCAAATTCAAATTCAAATAATCTTTATTCGGATATTAGAAATAGCCATAAAAGATACAACTTATATTCGGACCTTCTTTCGTTAAAAAGTTTTTAACACAATATACATATTACACATTAAAACAATGATAATAAAAAAGCCCAACGATGTGAGCGTTAAAAACCAGGACAATTCTGTACAATACACTATTCATTTACCATAAAAGGTTTCCCCCGTCACAAGGCAAAAGTTTTCTATGGCGTTCTAAATGTAAATCTTTCAATCCTTACCCCTTTAATTGACACAACATAGTTAATCTTCTCCTCTTGTCTTTCTTAATTTAACTGCCAGTCGTAAGAAATGTACTGTGCTGAATAAGGTAAAAGGACCAGAAGCGAGTTTGAGAAATAAAAGTGCCACTTTGGCCTGTCTTATATTGGAGCGTCTTAAAATTGTTTTTAAAAACCGAGACCTTGGGTGGGCATAGAAAGGGCAAATTAGGACGAAATGAAGGGTGTCTTGCGGAGATCTAAGATCGCAGCCGCAACATCCTTTTAGGCTTACATCATGTACAAAACCCACTGGGACTGACAGGATATGATGCAGAAGATTTAGTCTAAACCTAGACATTAAAAATCTATCCTGCCTGTTATATAATAATTCAATATTTTACACTTACCATCTCTATCAAGTGTGTGCTCTATTGTGCTGGGTTTTGCCACAGCACTAGGAACTGACGTAGATGGTGTGGCAGGTGGTGGAAGGGACAACAACACAGGACATTAAAAAGTGAGAAATGAAAGTACATGAGTATATTTTAGTTCCCCTCTCCTAGGAACTGCACACTTTATTTATCTATGTTATATTTTAGTTAACAAATTGAATCTCAAATTCATATTATAGTTTTCTTTGGTTACCCATGGATTTTTTTACACATTTTTCTGCAAACAGGACATGATCACGTAATCCTCGAATTAAAGAAGTACCTAAACCTCCGTGAATCTTTCATATTATTTTTTATTTATAATTGTAATATCTTTGCCAATATTTCTTCTTTGATTTTAGTAATGGCATACAGTTGGTAGTTTTTGCTTGATGGTATAGGATTGTTATTTCTCCCCCTTCTCTTCTCTTTTTCCTACTCCGTATTTCATACCTAATATTATTATATGTGTAATGATTATCCTCATTATTATTCTATTGTATTTGCATATTTACCAAATAAAATGTATTTCTTAAACTAAAATATTTGGGTATCGTTATAAATAAATTAAAAATACCCCTTAAAAAATAGAGTAATAGAAATCCTGTATAATGTTTTAGTAACCTTGTAAGCATACAAGGACTATGTGACATACTGTGCAACAAACTTAGAGGAGGTTTAGTGTGCGGAGAAGTGAGATCCCGTACCTTCAACCTATTTTTAATACTAGTGTATATCGTTTTTTTTTACTGCCCCTGTTGCAATTAGTGTGTTATCGCATATCCCTGTTAGGAAATGTTTGTGAGGGTATGGATCATTCTCAATGGGGCAAAATACCAGGTTTCTCCGACAGCGCCCTTCGCCATCTATGAAATATATGTCGCCCGGTTTGTTTGAAGTCCTGTTCTGGTGCCTAGTTTGCATCTTGTCCGTTAACTATGTTGTAAACTGACCACGTTGGAAACCACGACAGACACATTGCAGCAAATCTGACAACCTCCCAGAGTAATGCTAAGAGAGTCTGGGGCTCTGCTACTGTAATATGCGTTGAAGGTAATCAGTAGCTTTCTCGTGATCTCATGGAATCTATCACCTTTACTGCAATTTCAAAGAGGCTGTCTGGAGGCTTCACGAGACGCCCAGCCTGCGTTAATTAACTACGCAGACGATACACAATTGATTCTGTCATTGAACAATAATCAGGAGGACCCATTAGCAATTTTCAAGCTTGTATTCTGGACATCTTTAATTGGATGAACATAAATTCTCTTAAGATGAATGGAAATAAAACTGAACTTCTCTGCTGCTCTTCTAATAAAAGTCTGGTACCTTTACCATTCAACTTCTGGTCACTACCTACGGAAACCCCACTGGGTAAACCTGTTGCGGTACAAAACCTGGGTGTGATTATCAAATCAAGTCAATGGACTTACCAGGACCTGTTTTGCACTGATTCGGGCCCTTAGGAAGTTATATCCATTGCTTGACCAACCAGCTAGAGCATTAATCTCGAGAGGGGTAATATTAAGCAGACTGGACTACTGCAATGCCCTGCTGCTAGGAGCCCCTAACTACCTGTTAAAAAAACTAGAATGTATTCAGACAATCACTGCCAAACTTACGTTGAAAAAACCTCGCTAATCATCTGCTACAGAAGCTCTGAGGGAGCTCCACTGGTTGCCTATCAAACAGAAAATCTTAAAATCGCATAAGGCACAACAAAAAACAGAACCTATACCCCAACAAAACAAATTTAAAAAATACACGCCTGGTAGAAATCTTCGATCCACTACAGGGAATTATGTTCATAAACCGAAACTTAAAAAAGTTAGACTAGGAGGACGCACCTTTATTGTTAACGCAGCCCGTATATGGAGCAAACTACCAGCCCCCCTACGAGCTCACTCTGACTTAATAGAATTTAGGAAGGCACTGAAAACCTGCCTATTCTCTCATTAGCGATCTGCTTCTCAGCTTTTTGATCTGCTGTCTCCTTATTTAGTGGCTCTTAGCGCCAGGATGCCATTTCTGGTCACAGTGCGCTCCACAAATAATGATTACATGCATACATTACACATATATAGTGCCGGCACTTAAGGGAACTACTTTATGTGTGGGTGTGCTCCTTGGTGTGCATATGGCCATGTCTAAACTGGGGTGTTGTAGTGGGCAAAAGAACGATGGATTTAACCCAGATCTCTTGACTGGGGGAGAGTGTCTGCATTGTCAGCATTCCGTCCATCAATTGTTTGTTGTAACCCCTTGTGAATGGGCAGCATGCATTACTCACAGTAAAGTTAGCCATTGGATGGAGTGGTGTGACCTATTGTCCTAGGCTGTATGCTGTTGAGGGGCGGAATCATTAATAATCCACATTTGTAAAGCGCGAACAATCACCCGTAAGGGTCTCTAGGCGCTGGGGGCCGTCGGGAAGATTAAGCAAGCTATTGCCCAGTCACATTGTGCTGGGCTAATCTGCCGCCGGCGATCGAACAATGATCCTCAGATTCCAGAGTCAGTCACCCTGGCCGCGGCGCCACACCTCTTCCCATTGAATGACACAATAACAGACCTATAGATGGAGAGGGCTGGCAGAAAGTATATATCAGTAAGTATATTATAAATATTATTTCAATAGATTCAAACGGTGTTTGCTGCACCAGACCTATCAAGCTCATCCTGTAACAGAATCCTGGTGCATTAATCTCAGCTTCCTCCATTTCTCTGCCTACCATCATAGTGCCATTCTAACTTTCACTACATATGTTGTTTTTGTTAGGGAGTAAGTGTGTGTATGTGCTGTCTTGCGCCTATCTCAGGATGTTTTGACAAGCCAGATGGCTATGGTTCTTTCACCTCTCTGCACACTTCCCATGATCCTGTTTGCTGCTTACCAAACTGAAGTACATATATATGCATGTATATACAAGTACGAAGAATAGTTTGAGCTGTGTATATATAGGAAGAGCATGTCATGAATAGTTTTCAAAGAACTGCCATTCACTTTACCTGAATACCCACAGTTATCTCCTGTCTTTTACAAACATTGTCATCACATAAATGGGGTGCCTTGTCAACCCATGCACCGCTGTGTAGTGCGAAGAAATGGTTTATTAGTCTGATGAACATTGTAAGCATTTATACTATATTCCACACATCAAACAGGTGAACAGAAATTTGGTTTTGACATCAAGGGTGTTGAACTTGACCCTCTCTGCAGGGTCACCCTCAAACTCTTTGGTTTCACCCGTCCTATTTTCTGCTGAATACATTTTTGTTGGTATTAGGACTCTCTGCACTTTACCACTGCTAACCAGTGCTAAAGTGCTTGTGCTCTCTCCTTTAAGCATGGTAAAATTGGCTTACACTTGATTGGCATATTTAATTTACATATAAGTCTCTTGTCAAGTGGTATACCATGTACGCAGGGCATGAAAATTAAACGCTACTAGTGGACCTGCAGCACTTATTGTGCCACACACTTAATTAGTTCTTCAAAGCATGTCTCAGGCATGCCAATGCAGTCTGCCAGCAGTTTTAAACTGCAAATTCGCACTACGCAACTCTTATCGCAGCCCTCGCAGCTCCTCATCTGAATTGAAGCATCACAACACAACTCGGTGCGGACCTCGCATCGCAGGCTTTGTGGCTCCTCTTTGGAACTAATGCAGCGTAGCGCAACACAACTCGACGTAGGACCCCACATTGCTCTCCAGAAACCGCTACTGCGCAGCAAACACCCCGCATCAAGGACATAAGGTACAGTTTTCAGCAGGCCTAGCTTGGTCCCTGTATCCGGCCCACACTCCATCGTGGTCGGCATGAACTTGTGATTTTGTCCTGGTCACACGTGCCCAGATAACGACAGTTGCCGCTTTGTGCTTTTAAGCACTATATGTATCTACATCTTTAAGATTGCAAATTTCTGGTTCCATTGATTACATTTTTGTTGTTTTGGTGTCTAATAATTTATCACAATTTCATTCGGTAAGGGATTGTTCTTGTGTTATATTTTCACTTTATTACTGTTTGTGTGCTGCATAAATACTATACACATTGCCTCTAAGTTAAGCCTGACGACTTTTGTGCCAAGCTACCAGTGAGTTAAGCACAGGTTAATTTAGTGACTTTTGTAGTTCACACTGACAGGGATTGTGGCTGTTGCATGAGAAGGGCTCACATCCTCCCCAACTGACATCCCAATTTCTTACAAAGGGCAGTTACAAGTGGTTATCTGAAGGATATTTTATTCGACCCTCATTACAGACCTCTATGAAAGCATGTTACTCACCAGAGACCAAAGAGTCAGGTACTGGAATTACTTACATTGAAAAGAAAGAAAGCGCATTGTGTCTGTGTGCAGTGTGAATGTGTGCATATGTGTTTGCGTGTTGAGATTTTTTCTGACTGTTTTTGCCAACATGTAGAATGCCGCTCCTCAAGGAGAGGGAAAAAATAACTGTTGTTCCGTTGATTGGGACCTTAATGCCAGTCACAGTTTTGAAAATATTCACTAGGAAAATGAGCCTAATAATTAGGACGTATGTGTGGAACTATTGGTTGCACACTCTCCAGTTCCTAGTTGTGTGTCGTTTTTGAAAGGCCAGTTTTGGAAGAAGATTCCAGAAGCCACAGGACAGTATGGAAGGTTATATTGCAGCTTTAAATCTGTAAATTTAGTCAACTGTTCGAAGCAAGAAGTTGTATATTACTGGGGATTCATCACTGAGTGAGATTTGGAGACTAGCCAGGAAATAGGAGCATCCTAGGGACTTCAATAAAGAGTATAAACGAGAAACCTACATCATAGTCGCAGTGGTTCAAGCAATGCGCAAAAAGTGTCTTGAGTAAATGTATTGTCAAGTAGAGTATTTGACATGAAAAGGGGGAAGAAAAGATTCTGCTTTATGTTTAGTAATGATCAACAAATTCTCGTTTCTGAAGAATGTCAGGCTGTCAGTATGATATTGCTGGGAAAGGCTTTTTTCTTAATGTTATAAAAATGATAACAGAGGAGAAATGCATAATCTATGTTAAAGGGAAGAAGAATGCAAGGAACTGACTTTAAAAGTTGGGGATGCAAGTGTCTGTGGTTTCCCTGATCTTGTGAGTGTCTATGGAGTCCAAGTCACAAATCATGGATGATATATTCAGTGATCCAAATTCATTCTAATTTCAAAAGGCAGATTCATATAAAATGCAAATTCCCCTAGCAGACCTCGAAGATAGAATGGGATCACTACTCTCCCCCACATCAGATAACCTCTTAACCGAACTCACCACCCACTACAACTCAACAATGTCCCCCATACTGGACCAAGTAACCCCTCTGAAGCGGAAAAGGATGAGAAACACACCCTTGAGATCTTGGTTTAATGAATACCTCAGCACTGAAAGAAGAAAGCTTAGAGCAGCAGAAAAGACTCTAGCGAGCTAATCCATCCACAGCCCACCTGGAACAACTCAGGAGGGAACACAGGAATTACAATAACACATCATGATTGAAAAATCCATCTTCTTCCACAACGCTATAGACAAGGCCAAAAACAGCCACAAAGAGCTTTTCAATATCATCAACCAACAAACTTCCAAGCCTTTCCTAAAATACTCTCAGATCTCCAAAGAATGGTTTGACAACTTCGCCAATTTTTTCAATGATAAAATCATGAAGTTCGAGCTCTCCCTTGTAGATAACAACCAGTCATTCAAGGGGAACCCCCTCTCCCTTCTGAAAGGAGGATAACAACCTCCTTTCTCACTCCACAGTCACCCTATCAACAATCACTCCTCAGGACAATAACAGGAGCAATAAAATCCAAGGGCCCCAAACATTTCCTAGAAGCTGGAAGGTATTCAACCCACTCTAGGAGGCGGGCATATCTGTCTGTTGGCTACATCCAAACCCCCCTCCCACTTTGAGGAGCCACTCCCAGCATACCTGGCAAATAAGCTCAGTCATGCCCTAACTCCCCTCTGGTCCAAGATTATAAACAGCTCCCTGATGACTGAAGAGATGCCAGGCTGCCTCAAACTTGGCCAAGTCACATCACTGCTCAAAAAACTGGGTGCAGACCCAAATGACCTCAATAACTTCAGACCAGTATCCAATTTCCCCTCCGTAGCCAAAACCATAGAGAGATGTGTTCTCTCACAACTAAACAAACACATTGACGTCAACAATCTCTTGGATCCTCATCAATCGGGCTTCACAAAAGGATGCCACATGGACCCCACTATTCTGAACATCGTCGATGAACTCCACAAATCTCTGGATATAGACCGATGCTGCCTGCTCACACTCCTAGAGCTACTGGAGGACTTCCCCATGATTGACCACAAGCTCCTTTGGAGTCCCTCCTAAAAAGGATCAGTGCGGAAGGGGTGGTCCTATGCTGGTTCACATCTTTTCTACAAAACCGATCTCAACAAATAAAAATAGACAACCTAGCCTCTGACACAACAGCAATTACTTGGGGCCTCCCCCAAGGCTCGGTTCTCTTGCCTACACTGTTCAATATCTACATGGAGCCCCTCACAGTCATTCTCAACCAAGCAAACATCCCCTTCCATCTAAACGCAGATGAAACTCAGCTCAAAAAATTCCAACACTGGCTAGCTTGCAACCACCTAAAACTCAACCAAGATGAGACTGACATTCTCTTCATATCAAAGACAGAGCAGTCCTCCTAGATGCAAGAATGTCTATACTGCAGTGACACTCTTACCACCAACCTAACCCTAGCTGACTCCGCCAGATCTCTAGGAATTACACTGAACCCAAACTGATCAGGAAAGATCATAGGAAGAATAGTGCAAAAAGTGCCTTCTACTACCCGAAACTTCTGAACAAAATCAAACCTTACTTACAGCCGATTGATGTTAAATCTGCCACGCAAGCGCGGGTGTTGTCTAGATTAGACTATGGGAATGCCACACTCACAGACACTGCAAATTCTCACTTCAATCTCTTAAGAACCACTCTCAATGCAGGAGCCAGAATGATCACAAGAATGAAAAAATATGACCGCATCTCCCCTGCCCTGAAAGAACTGAACTGGCTTCCAATTGAAGCTTGCTGCAACTTAACAACTGCCTGCTTCACTTATAAAGCCCTTCACACTGGGAAACCAGCTTACTCAAAACTCAAAAAGGCAGGTCAGACAAGAAACCTACAGAGCTCAAATACCCTACTCGTCATTCTACCAAAATCCCACAAACAAAAAACCGAGGCACGCTCCTTCTCGACCAATGCCCAAAAATCCGGAACTCCATTCCAATACACATCAGAACAAACCTCTCCTTCTTGAGCTTCAAAAGACAGCTAAAGGTTCTCCTCCTCAACCAACATCTCAACTAGCAGGAACTCACTCGCCCCTCAAGACATAACCTCAACCATTAAATCTCCTTGTACACCTTGCTGACTTTTTTTCCCTCTATCATGCTCAACCCTTGGCTTGTCCCGGTTCAATTAACCTGTTCAGATTATACACGGATTTGTTGAACATGCACTGATGTAAAGCGCTCTGATGCCCTCAGGCATTGCCAATGCTATATAAAACTCTTAAATAAATACATTTGTTTTATACATTTTTTATTTTTTTAACTGACTAATATGTGGGGCGGTAGGTATTGAAGTTATACCATTACTACCCAAGTGTGTCTGTAAGGAATGTGCTTTGGAGTATAGCATAGTAGCATTGTAGGAAGGTTTCAAACTACTGTCAATGGAAAGAGGTGCTAAATTAATCCACCAAGCCGAGATAACAATGCAGTTGGACACTAATGCTCATCCTGAATTTATGCACAGTTAGTCTTGATGATGTCCCCCCCTAGAATTATTTAAATGGATTAGTACAAGTGGCACATAATGTGCATGATATCCCAGAGAGTTTGGTGGAAGAAGCTTAGTGAAGCTGTTGTCACCAAGCTTATAAAGGTGTGTGGTCTTCAAAAAATCCTGATAGGAACAATAATTGTGTGTGACCGTCTGAAGGTTTGTTAAGCATGCCATTCAAGAGGAGTGGGCCCACAGTTAAGGTGAATAACTTTAGCTTTAGGTACCAAATGATTCAGTTCTTCCTTTGTGTATGTGGTTGTGATGGTGTGAAAATAAACAGGAAGCTGCAAAAAACTATCATTTAGGCAAGGAACAAAATCTTTCTTCCCCATGGTGAAGTTCTTTCTAAAATTGTAAATAATTAGATAGAAAGAGCATGAGAAGGTTAGTCAATAAAAGAGCTGAATTTGAGTGAATGAGGAATTTCTGAAGTTGTGATAGGAGGCCAGAGCAATGTTCCTCCCTTAAACTGATGCTAGTGCATATCAATCAATCAGCATTTCGAGAGCATGGCACTGTTGCTCCTGGGGGTATCTGGGTGCTGGTGTGCTAGGTCTCTGTCGAAAAGCAAGGGCTTGACAAAACAGCAGGAAGGGGAAAGAAACAACCAGAAAAAAGCAAAACAGAGGGCAGAAAAACAAGGGAGCCGCCGAAAAGACAAAACTGAGGGCAGAAAAACTAGCAGAAAAGGCAAAACAGAGAGCAGAAAAACCAGCGGAAAAGGCAAAACAGTGCAGACGAGGGCAAAACAGAGGGTAGAAAAACAAGCAGAAAAGGACAAACAGAGGGCAGAAAAACAAGCAGAAAAAGGCAAAACAGAGTGCAGAAAAATGTGCAGAAAAGGCAATACAGAGCAGAAGAGGGCAAAACAGAGGGCAGAAAAACAAGCAGGATAAGTCAAAACAGGGGCAGAAAAATTAGCAGAAATTGTAAAACAAAGCAAGAGGAGGCACAAATAGAGGGCAGCAGGTAGACAGGCAGCAGAGGGTAGTGGATTGAATGAAAGCTGGACAGGAGAACTGTCGCTGAGGGAGCTGGAACGAAGTATTGCTGGCATATTAAGGCAAGACAGTATTAATGCAGTTGAGAGGAGGTCATGAGGTCCCAGCAGGTTTGTGATCGACTGCTAAAAGGTACCAAAATCAGGATTTTGATAATAGGAGCCAGTGGCAGTAAACTGTGATATTAGGAAGTTAGAATGTCTGAGCGAGGGGCAAGTATTAAGGTACGAGAGGATCATAAACATTTTAAAGATGTTTGTCAAAGGGTGGGGCAGAATGCTTTCTGGGATTCGTAGATAGGTAACTCATATTCAGAAGCCTAGATTTGAAGTGTAATTAGTGTTAAGAGATAAGATTTTTTTGGTTAGATTGCTTTCCTAGGGGGCAATGTGGTGTATTATTATTATTATTATTATTATTATTATTATTACCACCACTACTAATAATAATAATAATAATAATATATCAGGGCTTTAATAGCCTAAACATATCATTATTATTATTATCATTATAATTATAATGGATGATAATAAAAGTAATCACAATAATAACAGTAGCAGTTTGTTCAAGCTACTAAAGCCCTGATAAACATATGCTCTATGCTCTATGCTCATTACTTTCTAGATGTATGTGATGTGCCAAGCTGACTGTAGGAAAGTGCCTCTTGTGGACATGGTTAGCCTTTTGGACATGGTTTGCCCCCACTTTTTGCCTGGACAATTATGTAATTTTGACTGGAAATGCACAGGGTCCCTGCCAACTAAGACCCCTGTGCCAGATCTCCTTCCCTAAACTGTACCTATTGTTTCCATAATTGGCACTATTGGTACCACTTTAGCTCCCATATAAGTCCCTTGTAAAAGGCCCAGGTACCAAGAGCCTAGTGGTTAGAGAGGATCCCTATAGGCTGCAGCACAAATTGTGCCACACTAAGGGACCCATCACCAAGCACATGCATACTGCCACTGCAGCCTGCGTGTCAAATAAAACTGAAGAGTCGATAAGGCACAGATCCATGTGTGAAGAAATGGGGGTTAGAGGAGCACTCCTGTTTTTCCTATATGCCAGAAGCTGAACTGCTTAACACTTAATCTCAACGGTGCTGCAGTGCTGCACTTGCTGACAAAACATGTGCTGAATTCTAGATCAATTATAACAAGCTCAAAGACTTGAGTGCGCTGCGCACTGTTCACTTACTGATTGTGTCCAAAATACACATACTTTGTATGTTTTCCTTTTCGTTCAAAACAATAAACAATTCTTGTTTTTATATAAAAAGATTCTTATTCTTGTGGTTATCCTACAACATTACAATCATTTATAAAACAAACAAATTACAAGACACCCCTATAGCGGGCCTCAGCCCTAAGACAGGGTCACAATTTCTCCTGTCACGACATGTCTGCATGAGCAGATATGCCTGTGCAATATCCTTGTCGATTCCTGAATATTGTAAGTGACCAGGGAAGCCATAGTAAGTACCTGGGCTGGACACGCACCATTACGACTTTCTCAGCTCCATGGTGGCTTCACTGAAGTATGAGATGTTCGGTACCAAACATCTCAGCATAATAAAACTGTACTGATTCCAGTATCATATTTATAAAAAATTGCACACAGAGAACCTACCCATCCTTAGTGTGTTTATCGACTGGCCGCTGATGGTGAAGTGTTGGTGCTGCTTTGGGCCCTGTCCAGTGCTTGCCTCAAACCCCGGAGACTGGTCCCCCAAGCGGCTGCTACGTACCTGTAAGACCCCCTGTCCGATTGCCCCAGTCCCCATTGATTTGTATTGTGTGCCCCACCTCAAACTTGCACCCTACATCCGGCTGCCCCTGAGCCGCTGGTAGTGTACTGTTTGTGAACTTGCCCAATACTGACCTTAACACTCGAAGACTGGTCTTCTAAGTCGACGTTATCTATATGCATGCTGAATGTTTTCTCCCTCCCATAGGGTAACATTGCAAAGTTTGAAAATTGCACTGTGTCCACTTTTTACATTGAAAAGTATTTCTATTGCAAAACGTATTTACCCAAGACAAAGTTCTGTGGTTATGAAAAATAAGTATATGCAAGTATTATTTTTATGAATTGGTCTCAGGTTTATTCATTGAGTGTGTGTCTCATTTATTGCCACTCTGTGTACAACAAATGCTTAACTCTAACCTCCGATAAGTCTAACTGCTCGCCCACACTACCACAAAAGAGAGCAATAGTATTATCTACTTTAGCCTCTGTAGAGCCTTTGGGGATCCACTGGACTCTCTGCATACTATAACTGTTTTTGGTACAGCATATAGAGACAGCTTCCTTCACTGACTTTAAGCGACTTCCAGATAAAATTATTGCTGATGCCAAAGAGAGTTCATAAAATTCATGAAATCATATATTTCTGCCATTCTGAATGTGTTCCATGTTGTAGGGTAAATGAATATGGTTTGAAGAAGACCTGTTGGAGGTTGATTCAAGCGTTTCCCCTGAGAACAAACAGTACATGAGGCTACATATTCCCAAACATCATCGATCAGTAATGGCTGCCAGAAATATTTCTGTACTAATTGTCTTTTCTCCTAGGTTACCTGCCAGGGCAACTGTATGGCACCACTTTGATATTTGTTTCTGTAATGTTATAATGGGCAAATCTAGAGTTACATCTTTGTAATATAAGTCACCATAATATGAGCCAGCACTCTGTTTTGACTTGCCTTATAAAGACTGTGGGCCCGATTCACAGAACTAACATAGGACAAAATCCTAAACTTACTACCATTTTGGTATTCACAGAAGGCACTTACTCATTTTGGTATTCACAGAAGGCACTTACTCATTTCGGTATTCACAGAAGTTAGGAGTCCTAACTTTAGGACTCCTAAATGCCTTCTGTGAAAACCGAAAGTCTTAAAGTTAGGATTTTTCTCAGTTTAGGAGTAGTAAAGTTAGGACTCCTAACTTTACTACTCCTAAACTGAGAAAAATCCTAACTTTAAGACTTTCGGTATTCACAGAAGGCATTTAGGAGTCCTAAAGTTAGGAGTCCTAACTTTACTACTCCTAAACTGAGAAAAATCCTAACTTCAAGACTTTCGGTATTCACAGAAGGCATTTAGGAGTCCTAAAGTTAGGAGTCCTAACTTTACTACTCCTAAACTGAGAAAAATCCTAATTTTAAGACTTTCGGTATTCACAGAAGGCATTTAGGAGTCCTAAAGTTAGGAGTCCTAGCTTCTGTGAATACCAAAATGAGTAAGCGCCTTCTGTGAATACCAAAATGGTAGTAAGTTTAGGATTTTGTCTTTAGTTCTGTGAATCGGCCCTGTGGTAGTTAGATATAGTGTTTTTTCTTCTAGGACGATCAATAGTGGTCTTGATTGGTGCTTGTGATTACATCTGTGTAACTATATTGAGACAAAGCATCACTTTACAAGTTTAAAACCCGATTGATACTGCATCACAAAGTCCTAGTCTTTGATAAATTGTGACCATCTCTATTTCTAAGCAGATAACGCTTTGGCAGACTTCAAAAATTGTAAATTCATATGGTCTTTCAACGTAACTGTACGGCATGCACAAAAAAGATGCCTTCATTCTTGAAAGCCAACTTTATGGACCACAGTTTTCCTCTAGCAACTAATCTGGGATAGAGTTTGTGATGTGAAGCAAGACAGACTGGGGCAGTGAAATTGATTATGCTAAAGCCTGAGAGTGTGCTGCTGCACTGAAGAGAGTGCATTAGTGAAAAAGGAGCTGTGGTTTGGAACTGAAGCTCTACCTTTCACTGGAGTCGGACCACCCTCACTTTGAAGGGGGAGTAGAGATCCCCTCTCAGGTGGGTACATTGAGTTCCCATTTCCCAGATGCATCCGCAGGTGAGCGTTGACTGAGTGGTATCTTCAACCTGGTGCACAATCAGTGCGCCTTCTGAAATCTTCTTTGCCACTGCACGCACGTCTGTCATATACAGCACAAAGGCAAAGGATTCCCCAAGATGTGTGCACTTCATGTGCATGATCCATAATACAGATGGGACATCGCAAACATCTGCGGCCCCTTCTATAGTACCACAGCGCCCCTTTGGTGCAAACAACAGATGCTCATGCCTAGGACACTTTTTATAATACAGCCCCGGTTCAATTCCGTGTCAGTGAACCACTCAGCGAGATGGCGAGTCCTACGGCACAGTCTACTTTTAATGAATCTAAAAGTTTCAGTCTTCCCTGTACCAGAGGAAAAACTGTGTTCCCTATTACACTAATAAGCGCCACTTAACTTGAAAGGTGTTTCATTATAGAAGATGCTGTGATTTATTGAGTTGTCATGGCAAGGTAAACTCATACCAACAAGGTACCGCAGGAGAAAGCTACAGACTTCAGATGATGGTAATATTTAGGCTTAGCTTATTGAATGGTCCCATTGCTTTAAAACGGCACACTAGACGTATAAGTCTGCGCAGTGATGACAAATAAACTGTGATTTTAATGAATTAAATGCAAAAAATGTCAGAAGGAAATTATGTTTTCAAATGCACAAAGAAACCCAGAGATTATATTTGAAAACAAACACAGAACAGCACATGCTATATGTGCTGTCGATTGACTAAATGAAAAAGCAATTTAGATCTACAGTGTATCTGAAAGGCAAATGTCATTGAAAGCAGGTCTTAAAAAGGTTGCACCTCAAGACTGAAAATGAACTTTACTGTGTTTAGGAGGGACGTAAATAATTATGCATTTAATAATTATTGGTTAGTCTATAAAGCATTTAGATCAACTAGTATTGCTTTGGAAACCATGTATTAATAATAATTCAATAGTTACACGAAGTTAAGTATTTAATATATGCTAATTACAAGTTTTATTTTAACTATCGTTGCTTGCTTGAAATGGCATCACTTATGTTCATGGATATTTTATCAATATAGTATAACTTTACAGACGTTTGCTTGCATGTGGAAGTATTTCCAAGCTGCTTGTGTAACTGCATTTATCTGTTTATGTTATAGATTTGACATGCATACATGATCATGAACTTAATATTACACTATAGATTTAGATGCACACATGCATACACCTACAAAGTTACCCTCAGTTTAGTGCTTACTATGTGGAAAGGGCTACGGTTGACTTATCCTCAGATTAGCAAAGCCTAGTAAATGTTTAAAGGTGAAAACCAGACGTGGAGTTGTGAAGTAAATTGCCACTGATCCAGCGCGAAGGACAACATTTACATATTCTCCTTATGTCACAGATTCTTATTCACAAAGGTTCATTCATACATTCATTAATTGGTGGGGCCCATAACACCAACACGCTTCTCATCCACACAAACTCACTGAAATCTGTACACAGGAGAAAGGGCTGCTGGACAACATGTGTACCTTATTACCTATCAGGACTAATTTTCTACTATTTATATATACATTCTATATACAGACTTCAGAATCCTGACTTTATCATCAGGGCACTCCACTGTTTGGTCGATGGACCAACTAGTTGGACTGGTTGATGGTTAATTAGAACCAGCTAAAACACAATTAAAGTCTAGAAAACATTTGATATCTTCAGTGACTAATTTAAGAACCACAAACTCATTTCTTGTTATCTTGATTTTGTTTACCTAAATCATTAATCAATCCTTTTAGCCTTACATTTATATACTCCAGCTCATAATTTGAAATTTAGATTTATTAAAGAGTAATTAAACATTTAGAAAACTCATTTAAGCATGAAATTAGAAAATTGCAGTAAATCATTTACCAATGAACAGGCGACGAATAGCTTCAGGTCGAACCCCCCAACAAGAATTCCCTCTCAAATAGTAACCCAAAGACAAACGTAGCCGCAACTCCAACTGCAACTCTCGAACTTCTCCCGAACCCACTAACTCCAACTCCAACCAACTCTAACTCCAATAACCAACTGCAACTGCAATTTCCGAACTCCGAACTCCTCCGTAATGACAGATGAGGGGTTATGATACCTTTTTGTGCCTTACTTCACACAAAATATGGCAACTTTAGGGGCAGACCAAATGTTATGATTGGACAGTTCGGGGTTATCAATAGTTGTCACAGTCCCTTCCGATTCCCATGCAGGGACCAGCAAATGTATCTTTTCAAGGCGAAAGGGTCCTATTGACAGGTTCATTCTTTGTCTCTTCCTTGGTTCTCATATGGTCATCTTCTGGCTTTCGGTCAAGTCCCCATCACATCGACCTTGGCAAGGAGCACGATGTCAGGAGTTCATGTCACCTCGTGATCTACAAAGCTATCTGGACATGCGCAGAAATCATCGCGCACACAGGGTGGCATCTGCTTCAGAGAACGCCATCTTGAGTACTGCGGCCTAGTAGGCCCGAAAGTTAACTAAGCGAAAATAGACATAGCAGCAATTAATATGTAGAAATGAAGGTTCTAATGTTCAAACCCACACTAATCCCAATATATATTAGTATTTTCCTAGCTGCAGTAACATTTAAAGCGAGAATACTTACCATACGATAACTTTAAGCCACAATACAATCACAAAGCAATATAAATCATGCAATTTTTCTATCTCGTCCACAATCTAAGTTAGTTTGTGTACCATTGTTAATTAGTTAATTTTTGCCATGCAATTAGCAATTTAGTCCCACGTGTATTTGTGTTTATCAAACATTGATTAGTACCACTTCCACTGCAAACATGTTATGTAAATTAATTTTAGAATGATTACATAATTAATTTCATTCAAATTAGAGGAGGTATACAAATGTTGTTTTACCTGCTCCATCACTACATTAAAAAAGATACCAGTAGAGACCTTACTGACTAGTCACCTACACCAGAGTAAATTACAGTCTGCAGTATGCCTAACAACTATGCAATGCTGTGTATGATCTTTGGCTTGCTCCAAACTCATGATCAATTAATGGCAATCCCATCCAAACACAGAAGACTATAGAATCATGACCAAGCTTATCAAAGCTAAATGAGTGATTCAGAAGAAGTCTTCATAATCTATCAGATAGGACAAAGGTCAAAATGAGGCAGAAATCACCCTAAATAGGAGGTACCTCTGATAGCCTTTATTGACAGCAGCATTATCAACATAAGGGCATTGAAGCAGTTTCAGAAACTGAAACCTGGGCTTCCATTTGAGTAATACTTTGACTAGGATATATGCTTATGGGATAAGTGCCCATCCTTCTGAAGGGTACACTCTAAGCGGAGATCCAGAATAATTGTAAAGAAGTAAAGGCAGACATACTTGTAATGAGGTAGCGATTGGGTCATAGCAATCGTTTAAGGATAATCCAACTAATTCGGTAAATATATTTGGGGTGATTTCTTCTGACAGTGTCTGGCCTCTAGCTCTGAGATATTGTCACATACTATTAAACATGTGTTCTAAGCTACTGTAGAATGGTATCATCAGAAATGAGGGTGTCACAAAATTGTGGTTTTCTACTTTATATGCCCACCAATGAAGCAAAGCATCTGTGACAGGTCAGTATATATATCTACATGAGTGTTCCCAAAAAAGAAATAAAGAAGGAGTGGCACATTACAACAATCATTAACAACATCCTGGTGAATGGCAGTGCCACCAAGTTGTTCTCTGAAACCTACTGGAAAATAGCTAGCTTTCCACCTTGATCACAATCATAATGCCCATCTTCCAGATCTGCTTTGTGTGTGCTTACACAAGCAAATAAACTTTGAAGTCACATCTACTGTAGAGGTACTCCAAAATATGATCTAGTTAGTATCTGGGATATCCTAACAAAAAGCAGCACCATAACCAGCTGAGACCAATATTATAACAAAAAAAATACAGTGGCCTAATTCTGAATTGCAGGTAATGTGAGGTATGAAGCCCAGCCTTGAGTTCAGGCTCCTCAGCTACATATTTATTGGAATATGGGTCTCAAGATGGCCACTGTCCATCGGAGTGACAGATCGCAACCCCTGTTACAAATATTCCAGGAACTGCTTTAACCCACCCTTCTTTCATCAGAAAAGGAACACAGCACACTGAGTTCTGTTGTGGTACTGACAGCATGTTGACCTATCTGTTTCTACATGCAAGGTTAGATACATCATCACAAGTGCCAGGACGTTGATAAGAGAGATGCTTGGTCAGGCTGGTAGCTTGTCATCAACAAGTTACTCTGTTTGCTGACACCGAATGGGGGGAGGGGGGGCAGAAAGGTGAATGAGATACTTTTGAATATCTGTGTCTATCTTAGTGGAGAGTGATCCAGTTTAGGACCTAGGAGGCTGGGATCAATACATACTATGTGTCTCTGTGTACCCCTATACCATTGATCCAAAGGGATTTTTTTCAACAGAGAAAACATATCATCATTGTTTCTCTGATCATCAGTCTACGATTATTGGTGGATTTTTGTGAATCTTGGAAACTGAACACTGATTTTGCCATGTGTCAAAACTCTTATATGGCACTTTAGTCCCCAAAGTAGGAGAGAACAAGGGATAATGTGTGTAATCTGATGTTATTTTTCTTCATAAGTGGTTAATGGATCAATTATAGTTGATAAGACAAATATATATAAATATATAGCGTCATCGAAAAACAGTTATGTGTAACTAATGAGACAAATATATACATATACCGTTATCTGTCACATACACATATGAGTGCATTGTTGTGAATCGCTTCAAATGACAGACATTGATGACCTTGTGTATAATGTTGAACATATAGTGTAATCAATCAAACCAAAACAAAAGTATGTGAAAAGATTGAAGATAGTGTCCTGTACTGTTAGTACATTTGGGGTACCTATTCTAACCCTCTATTGTGTAGTCCAGATGGTACTAATTGGCCCTTTCCTTTGGTGGTCAGAGATCTTTAGCTATTCCCCGGTGAAATCAATATTCACTTCACCGTTTTTGGAAAGATAGTTCATTCTTTTTTATGATTGCTGATTGCTCCTGGCCACGCCAGTTAATATGCCAATGTGTTTTGGCCTTCGTGTAGCGCCTGGTGTCTTTTGTTCGTGAAGGTCTTCTTCAGGGCTGGTGGACTTTTTGGTAGGACACTGTATTAGGAGTGTAAAAAACAAATGTATATTTTAGTCCCTTATATTCTCATGGGGGATGGAGCCATGTATAAATTCTACTGTGAGTTTTTATGCATGTGAACATACCAATGGTTGATTAATCCTACATGTTTATGCGGCTCATGGGTACCGAGGTTGTGCTGGACCTTCTCATGCATTTGTTGAGGAGATTCAAATCTTGGAACCCTAAGGGGGCAAGGTAGAAATTATGAATGTTTCTCATTTTAGAAGTAATTTTTGTCCCTGATAAAATATTGAGGCCGGAACGTACCTAAAGTAATCAGGATGTCTTGGGTCCATCCATGAATCCCAGGAAGTACCTTGGGGCTAAAATTTTCCTGAGAACAACCAAAAAGCGAGAGTTGGTTTGAGTGCAGCTAATAGATCAACAGGTAAGTCTTGAATGTCATTAGTGGCATGCAGGAGGCTGTTTCCTGTTGTGTTTGTTCCCAGTGACTGTAGAGAATTTGGCTGTGTAGTTATGGAGTTTGTGTGTGTGTTTTCAGATTCAGACCCGTTGTGGGTTCCTTTCGCTCTGGTTTGTTTAGTCACTGTGTTAACCCGATCACAAGGTGCCCTGTTGTGTTTTCGCATTCTGTGCTGGGAAGATCAGGGCATTGGGGTGTGATTCCTGTGTTGCTGTCAAGGAAAACATTTGCATGCATGTTCAACGTGTCCCTCTTTTGCCGCTTAGCTCATATCGCATGATGTAGGGGAGGTTTGTGCCATGGGTTACAAAGCGTCAAGGTGTCCTCCCTGTGTTAGCATCAAAGGGTGCACTGTGAGCATGCATGTTAGACCTGGTACCATTAGCGTGAGTCTTCCTTCCATTTTTTCTGATTGCTTCCTCTGTTTTTGATCTGTTTGCTGGTTTTAGATGCTTTGGGCACTGTGCCACTGCTATACGGTGCCACAGTGCAAGTGCTCCCTATTTTAAATTGATGTATTGATTAGTGACGCCATGATTGGGTTATTTGATTTACTTGTCAGACCCTAGTAGAGTGCACCATGTGTGCCCAGGGCTTGTAAATCAAATGCTGCTGGTGGGCTTGCAGCACTGGTTGTGCCACCCACAGAAGCAGCTTGTAAAGTGTGTCTCAGGCCTGCCATTGCAAAGCCTGTGTGCAGTCTCTGACTGCCAGGTCGACTTGGCAAGTGCACCCACTTGCCAGTCCCTAAACCTTCCCTTATCTTCATATCAGACACCCCTAAGGGAGGTCCAAGGGCAGGGTGCAATGTAAGTATAAGGTAGGACATGCACTGGTGTGTGTGGCATGTCCTAATAGTGAATTACAGCCGTTTTTGTATTTCACTATTGCACGGCCAACTGTTCCCCATAGGCCAGAATGGGCAGTTTGATTATAACATCCTATAATCCTAACTGACACAGGGAACATGGTAGAAATTCTAGTTTACTATGCCTGAACTCAGAATGATAAAATATATATTTTAGGGAAGTTGGTTTTAACATTCTGTGTTTGAAAATACCACTTTTAGAAAGTGGGTATTTTCTTGCCTAACTGTCCAAGCCTGCCTCTGCTAGGTTGTGTATTGTGTGTCTGGTTTTGTGAGTGACAGTGGCTGGGGGATTCCAGGAGACAGGGTGAGTCTGCACAAGGCTGAATAGAGAGATCTGCATGTAGAGTGATGGGAGTTACACCTGGGTCTGAATATGGCTGTGCCTTCCCTCCACAATGCTGGCTCCACCTCCTGTGATGCCTCTGATGTCCCTGGCCTCCACTGTCAAAGGAAAGAAGGAGTCCTGTAAACAAAGTGCTCCAAGACTGACCAGAACTGGTTTGGACTAGGCCCAGGCCTCTCTGCCTTCAGAGAACAAAGAGAATAGTAGTATAAATATGGGGACCCAGACCCCAAGACTTTAGATCACTTCTGGAACAACAAGACAAACCTCTGCCAAGGAGAAGAACCAAAGGAAGCTGTAGGAGTTGGACTGCCCCCCTGCCAGCGTGCTGTGTTGTTGGGTTGGCCTGCAGTGGTGTCTTCATTGCCAAGGAGAGGAGAAGGAACTTTTACAGAACTTTCATCATCTTGCAGAATATTTCTCCAAGGGCTTGAACTAGTGCTTGCCTCCTGCTGAAGTCTCAGGGACAAAAGACTTCATAAGCAGCTCCCCTCTGAATTTCCTTGCTGGGAATTCTGTCTGCAGAAGTCTGCGTGTCGCTGGGAGCTGGAAGCATGACTCAACGAGAAGAAGCGTGTCATCGTCACAGCTGTTTGCCGTCGCATCACCGGAGAAGCGTGTCGCCACCGCAAGTGTCGCCGTCGCCTTCACCGGAGAAGCGCGTCGCAGGGCCTGTCGTGGCTCCAAAGTTACAGAGTCGCCGCACGGCCGCCAGACGTGCATGCATCGTCTACACGTCATCGCATCAAGGGTGCCATCTTATCGCATCGCACCGGATTGTCGCATCGCATCGAGGCGCCATCTTGGCGCATCGCAACTGGGCTGCAGTACGAGAATCTACGCATCACCTCCTCTCCGGTAAGGATCAAGACGCATCCCCTACTCTGCGCAAGCATTGAGGCATGACGCATCGTCTCCCCCGAAGCAAGGAACCGACGCATCTCCATCCCTGTGAACCTTTTGTTTGTTTTGCGTTACGCAGCCAATTACTTTTGTGAGAACTTTGTCATATTTACCATCAACTTGAACTAAGTTACTTCTACCATCTTTAAGTCAATTTTGAGTACAGTAATGTGGATTTTTGTCGTTTGTGGTCTTGTGTTAAGTCTATATAAAGAATACTTATTTTTATAAAACCTGTGTGGTGTCCATCTGTAGTGTTTTCACTGTATTACTGAATGTGTTCACAAATGTTTAAAATACTGCCTCTCATATAAGCCTGTCTGCTCGTGCCAAACTACCAAGGGGGTGAGCAGGGGTTATCCAGTAGTGTAATCCCCTTTCCCTGACTTAGAAGCAAGGGTCCCTATTTGGTCAAAGGTACCTACCTCTGCCAACTAGAGACCCCCAGTTCTAACAATGCATATTTCTTTGGACTCCTTTGAGTCGACCATTGTCTCTGGTGTTATAAGTGCGAATTGTCATGTGCATATCCCACGCGGTAAACATATGTTGTACTTTGTCTTGACACAGCTTACCTTATGGGCGCATTTCTCTCGGGGGCTTTCATCTTTCCTCTCCTTAGGCTCTGTGGCAGCATCCATTAGAATATCTGGCACCTTGCTGAAATTTGGCACAGACTATGAAATGGAAGCATTAATGTTTCTCTGCGAGCACGGGGACACTGCCTTAAATGTTCATGAGACATTTCTTTTGACCCTGCTAGTTTAACTTATGCTGATTAGCACACTCACAGAGTATGGCAACTGTCCTTCTGATGACACTTTCATTTAAAACAAGAGAAACCATCAACAATGCTATGAACCAAAGGGGAAGTATTTGTCCACCTTAGAAACAGTAAATTAATGTAATGCTTATTAGAACATTGGAATGTTGGGAGCTCCATTGAAAACAATTGAGTGCTCCGGGCTTCTAATGGCCGGTAGAAGCCCAGAGCATCAACATTCCAATGTTCAACAAAAGCCTCATGCAGCCCAAGGGGATTTCAACTACCTCGGGCTTCGTGAGGCCTTTGTTTTAAAATTAGAACATTCTGCCCTCTAGAGGGCGGAATGTTCTAATAGCCTTATAGCCCTAAGTAGCTGGATCTACAGGCCATTAAAACACTGGACCGGTCCTTTAATGGCCGGTGGAGCCCACTACGGTGGGCTCAAAGGCTATATTAAGCACTGATAACCTTAAATTAGGTTTAGAGAACGTTTTGACATCTGGTTATTTATGGTTACAACCACATAGGTACCATGGTGAACTCATCATAGGGGGCAAATCAATGGTAGTAGACTTGCCTCAGCATCTGAGTGATCTCATGACACAATGATCTGCATTAGCGGGGGGCCCTGGCCAGCTGAAAACTTTGCCCTGGTTAATCTGAGGGTTATTCATACTTTAAAAAGTGCAGAATTACTTTGCTAGCTACGAATGGCCAGTGTGACTGGGAAAAGACTTAAAATTCCTTATCCAAACTCAACTTCAACCACTCGCTAAGTTGGAAGACAATTTAGGCATTCTACCCATTTATATATTTGGTGTGTTAAGTGAAGAAGACAAATACTTCCAGCACGGGTTCTGGTAAGATTTATCGGTAGAGCTCAGACGCATCTGGTTATGTCGATAGCAAATAGAATCTGAACTAACAGTCATTAAGTAACTGTCAACTGTGGAATGTACAGAGGTGGGGTGACACGCAGTACCATTAGGGTGTGAGGGAATGGTTACATCATAAAGGAACAGTTGCATAATAATACAGTATCACAACAATGTGGAAAATCTTTGAAGTAGAAGAGAACAAATTCTGTTTTGTTTGGATTTTATTTCAGGGAGAGAAAGGACCTCCAGTTGCTCAGCTTTTCAAGGAAGGTTTTTAGGTTGTCTGTGCTGGTAGGGTGGGAAACCCTTAGCTAGTGTTACATGTTATCAGTATATTGATGTATAGAAATATTTTTGTCTTGAACAATGGTCGCATGTGTTCCATATAAAGTTTAAAAGGTATTGTGAGAGAATGTATCCTTGAGGACTGCCACATTTGGCTGGGATTGTGGGAGACTCAAATGGGTCTAGTTTGACAAACTGTACTCTTGAGGATAGGAAAGATTAAACTAATTCAGGACTGCATATTTCGATCTCATTCTTAGGGATTGATTGCATATGAGGAGATGGTGGTCAAGAGTATTGAATGCTACTGAGAGGTCAAACAGTACCAGCAGGGAAGAGTACTCATAATCAAGGAGTTTTAGAGCGTCTTCCAGTACCTGAATTGTGGTTGTCTCTGTTGTATGTTTGGGATGAAATTCAGGCTGGAAGGTGTTGACAAGATTGTTATTGGTGATGTGGGTAATGAATTGTGGGGTAGCTGCTTTTTGAATCATTTCTCCTAGGAATAGGAGTTTTAAACTCGATCTGAGGTTTTGTAGGTTACTGGGATCAAGGTTTAATTTTTGGATATTTGAAGCTATTTGACCAGTTGTTTTAGAGAACAGAAAGGTGCCTTCTTCAAGAGTGGTGTTAACAATTTTAGGAAAGAGAAGTGTAATGTCTTGCAGGCAACTTTTTTAGCAGCATCAATGTTATGGTGTCCTTTGCACATAAAGAGGGAGTAGGAGAGTACATTATTTTTACAACTGTCTGCAGATCTAGCTTTTTGAAAGAATACCATGTGGGTGGGTGGCTCACAGAAAAATTGAGTCTTCCTTAAGTTCTTTGCTTATGGACAGAGGTTTGTGAGAGAAGAACTTAGTGACATTGTTGACAATACATTGAGAGCTTGGAACGTTTGTTTGGGAAGTTTGGAAGAGGTCTCTTGTCTGACTGGTTGTTTTTACTGTTGAAATTTAATTAATGTTTTTGGTTGAGGGAATATGTGCTTTCTTGGATATCCTTTGCTATTTTAGGGCTTGAGATGAGGTTGCTGTGCGTGAATTTCTCCAGATCTTTTCTGGTTTCCTAGTGATCTTTTAGCTGGCATTTATCACTTTAGAGTAGCAGAGTGCTGTAGGTCTTTCTCATATTGATTTTCACGTTGGTGGGGCAAATTTGTCAATAATATTTTGTTATGATCTTAGGCAGAAGTCAGTGATTTGGTCAATGGACTTAAGCATATTATCAGAATTTACAATCAGAGTTAGGAGCATTTGTATGTTCCGCTGCTACGTTTTGAATTGGAATGTTTTAAGTGATCGACTCCAGATTTGTTACGTTTTCCCTTTTCTTTGAGTGTTCTTAAAAGTTCTCAATTTACAATGTTTGCATTCACAAGCAAAATAATATATCTGAAGGTAACATAGCTCTTCAAGTAACTGGCTAATCAGGTAAATTATCATATGAGGTCATCACACATTATTCATATAACATACAAAACCTCCAAACGTAAGCAATTCTCATTTGCAGTGTAGGTGGTATATTGTATTGGCATTAATATGAAACTTTCTTACCAATTGCAATGCTCAAAACGCTTATTGATGGACTTGTAAGTATTTACTCCATTCATAATGTACAGTTGCAAGAGTATCAGTTGTGGTCTTGGTTATTTGAGAAATACATGTCTTGGTTTCATGCATGAAGAATGAAAGTTTGTTCTAATAGTGCTGTAGTAGGCATGCTACAGCAACACTATCAGGAGCGAAGGTAATGAGAGACTTCAGATTAGCTGGATCAGGAGGCCGACATTGCCAGGAAAGAGCAGGAAGAAGAGGGATTGAAGAATTTGGAAAGGCGGTCAGTGGTGGCTGGTGCACAATGGTATTTTGGGCATGCTGAGCCTCTAGAACATCTGCATCTCAATACAGTGCCCAGAAGGTGAGTGGATCGTGGATGGTGTTAAACCCGAATCATGAGGCAATATGTCCAAGAGGCAAGGTTGAAAACAGTGTTTCAAAACACAGTAAAAAAACAGAAAAGGACTGACTCGAAAAAGTGAATTCTAGAGCAGAATTTAGAAAACCCATGAAGGTTTCTTAGAAACATTCAAAAGTACAATGCAAAGCTATAGGTGAAGCAGTAGTCTAATTTAAATGCATACAGTAATTGCCACAAGGGCTCTTAGTGAAAGGAACAATGGATAAAATAGGCAAAATCAGAAATACACTAGTCTCAAATATGCAGCAAAATCAGTAAGAAATAGGGCAGCATCCCTAGTAGAAGGCAAAGTGTCTCAAAAGGGTTCTGGCTCACCCCCAAATTTAAGGCTTTATATAGTCAATTTCTACATAAGAAAGCATTGAAACAGCAAAATCATCAGGTTGTGAGCAAAGAATTATATTTTCAACAAATCAGTTTATATCGTGATGAACTGCCCCATAATCGTATAACCTTAGCACTAACCCATTAAATTAATATTGATTGATTCAGCCCTACTAACCTGATGTCAACCGGAAGTGTTAGAACAAACCACTTACATAAACAACTTTGAACCATTGTGAATAAATGCAACATTGCTTCGAACCACCTTCTGCGTGTAAGAAGAAGGTTCTTGAAATATATTACTAAAACTCTAGCAGGTTTGCTTCGAGAACAGTGTAATTCAAATATACACAAATCCACATCTTGCTGTGGGTAGTGTCACACAGAAATCTAAATATGATAATGTGACATTGATTTTGAACGAAATGGCGTTAAGGTCTGACAGAGGTCTAGTTTGCTGAAGCGGGGAAAAACACACTTTAACAGCTCATAGCCAGTTTGTTTCAACTGCAATAGTTTCATGTCAGTATACACATGTGAATTCAGTGTAGATTAATTGTTCTGCATGGTTAAATAATGCACATTTTGATTTAACCTTTCGAGTGCGTCAGTCAGCCATTGTCTAACACCGTGAGGGTTTAAAAGGATCCTCCGGTGAAAGCACCGGAGGATTCCTTTTTAAAAAGAAATGCTAGGGCAGACACAGCATCATCTGTCCCCACACCCCTTCCACCCATCTGTGATGTTAATGCACCACCAGACGCGCTGACGTCACAGTGGAAGAGACAGGTAAGCGCTCTCTCCGCTCCAGTGACGAAAAGGCCCAAAAAGGCCTGCCCATGTTTCAGGGAGGCCTCACTGGAAAGGGGAGAATCTCTCCTTTTCAACAAGGCCTCTCTGAAACTGTTTACTGTCAGTGGATTGCAGGCACACTGCGATCCTCTGCCAAGAAACCCACTAAACCATCAGGGAAATCACTTTGGGGGTTGGCCCTTGGGGTAATGGGCCACACCCCTTTGAGGGAGCATTTCCTAAAAAAAATAACTGTGTCTTTTCCCGTGGGGGGGCAGTCACTCCCCCCCCCCAGGGGATTATAATTTGTTTTTTTAAATGAAGTTGTGAGATGGTTGGCTTTTAATCTTAGGCCCACTCCATTTAGGCCCCCAGTTTTTTTAAAGAAATGTGTGGTTGCCCTAGGGGCCCTGATCAACCCCCAGGAAAACAACACATAAAAAAAAAAGATATATATATATATATTCACTTAAAATAGGTTTCACACATGTTATAGTTAGCTGGACATTTCACTCGTAAAAAACCAATGAAATTCCCCCGTTATAGTTAGTGCAGGCAACTATAACTCACGCGACCGCAATCCTCTGCTGATGGCGTCAGATATTACATCACTGTATTTAGACCCTTATTTACCCATGTCTTCTTCCATTAATCTTTAGCTATACATATATTACAAATATTTATTTTTCATAAAGACACATATGTCATCAGTGATGTAATATCTGACGTCATCAGCAGAGGATTGCGGTCGCGTGAGTTATAGTTGCCTGCACTTACTATAACGGGGGAATTTCATTGGTTTTTTACGAGTGAAATGTCCAGCTAACTATAACATGTGTGAAACCTATGGTTTTTTAAGTGAATTTGCAAGGTTTTTTAAATGCTAATTCGTAACTATGCCTACAGAGATAGGACATGTGAAGAAAGAAGAAAAAATGCACAGAAAGAAACAAAAGAAGTGCAGAAAGAAGCAACAGAAGTCCTCAAAGACGAAGAAAAGTGCAGGAGGAAGGATAACGTGCAGAAAGAACAAAAAGAAGAGCAGAAAGAAGCCTTGTTGCAAAATCATCCTGTACCTTCAACTTTTTCAGACGGATACTGGTGGTAACTGTCTGACTAACCAGTCCTAGAGCCAGTGCTATGTTAAAAGACACTTAGAATACAGTGAAAACACCTACATACACTAGGGAACATTATGCGTTGGGGTCCCCCTGTGATTAGCATGACCTCCTCTGTAAGCCCCTAGTATATAATAGGGCATGGGGATTAAAACTACCTCTTAAAACAGGCCACAGGGCGTTTTTGCACACGGTAACTCAGGCCCCGTCCCCTCCCTTCACCACTGTGTAAACACGCCCTGTGTCCGTTTTTAGTTGGGAGATTAAGTTCATTTGAATCCTGAGGGTCCCTAGGGTCCAACTAGCCCACTAGGTACCTCCAGTAAGTGCCACAGAGCTGCGTTGCAGAGAGGTGTAAAAAGTGACACGGCCTGGACCACCTCTCTGCAATGCAGCTCAGTGGCGCTTACTGGAAGCACTTGGTGGGCTAGTTAGCCCCCAGGGGCCCTCAGTATTGAAGGGAAATTATATCCCCAATTTAAAACGTGCCATAGTGCGTGTTTGCACACGTCACCTCAGGCCCCGTCCCCTCCCTTCACCACTGTGTAAACGCGCCCTGTGGCTGTTCTAAGTTGAGAGATTAAGTCCCCTTGAATCCTAAGGGTCCCTAGGGTCAAACTAGTCCACTAGGTACCTCCAGTAAGCGCCACAGAGCTGCGTTGCAGAGAGGTGTAGAAAGGGGCTTGGCCTCAGAACACCTGTCTGCAGCGCAGCTCCCTGGCGCATACTGGAGGGGGGCGCGTTTGCAGAGTGCTGCACGGAGGGGGCATGGCCTCCGGCACGATGCCAGTATTTTATTTATTGTAATTAGGGGGCTGTGTGGTTCCCCTTCTTATTCTAATTTATTGGCCCTGATGACCCCATCCCCCAGGGCCTGTCTCCTAATTATATTTTTTTGACCCCAATCCCCAGGGCCGGCCACTGTTTTTTATTATTTTTAAAAAATATATATTTATAGACACACCTAGGACATGCTGGACAAACCGTACGTACCTATCACCATGACGAATTGCGTGATAAAAGGCGACTATGCATACAATGAATCCACATGGAATGTATTTACACCACTAGTGAAGCTCTGACATGTCTGATGCCCTACCGTGCCTAATCCCGGTAGACGCCCTTGTCGTTTATTTATACAAACATGGGTAGCTATTGACGAGCACATTTAATACACATGCACACCAAGCCATTCAAAGGGGATTCGACAAAAATTCGACCAAAACCATGCAAGAAACCCCCCTCACGGTTAATAAAACACACATCCACTGCCGGATGTGTAATACTTTTTATTTTACTCTCTGGAAAGGGGACGAACATCACTTGAGAGTCACAGCGCGCTCCTGACAGAGCCCAATGCTGTGTTACACCCACCATTGCCTGCCGAGTGCCACACACCTCTGTGTTGTATTCCACTAGCTAGTGCATATGCTATGACACTCTCTAGCCCATGTGCACTGTAACACCACCCCGTGAATATGTCATGCCACACTTGTCTTCGCACGGGTTATATTGCCCCATCTAACGTGCCTTCCTCGATGCCTATGTTATAACGCACAGTGCTATGCCATACATATTACAATCTGGGATCCATATCTTTGTCAGAGTGCATATGCAACGTTACACTCACCAGCACATATTTTATATTACAACTTTAGAGACTAGTTAGGTTACACAACACTGCCCTGTGCATATTACACTCCAAGGCGCATATCGCATAGCACGCGCTAGTGCCTGTGCTATCTCGCGCTCTCCAATGAATCTGTCATTGCGCACAATGTATTGCATATTATATTTCACGCCCGGTTCATCTTATATCACACTTTTTGGTGCATAGTTTATACCATACACTATATCTAGTTTTCATTTTCAATCGTGCTCTCAGGACTATGTTCTATATAACACTGTGTTCACCTACCCTTTTCACGGGCATTACATTTTGCGATAGGGGGTGGAGGGTCAGGGGGTGTTTCTGCCAAGTGAGCCCGGAGTCACAATCACAAACGTCCTCTTCTTCCTGAATAAAAGTGAGATTATGCTGCATACTTGTTCATATTTTAAGTAGTTCGCACAGACACAATGTTTTAAAAACAATAAAGTTCCTAATACCAGCCTTCTCTGAACAGTTAGCTTGCTGCCCCATCCCCCTCCTCCCTATCCTCTGTTGTGTGAATCCATGGACTAGCCTCCTCCCTCCTGCCATGCATGGTCTGATGTGCTGCCACTGCCCTCAATTTAGTATGATGTACCAGTCCACTCCTCCTGCCCTCCATTGCCCAATTCTATGCCCCATCATTGACCTCCTGCTTAAACTCTGTGCTTAGCTTGCTGCCCCTATTCTCCTTCCCCCTGCCCTCCGATGTCTTTGTGCATGCCCCTGCTCCATCCTTTTTGCCCACCATGTTCCATGGACCTGCCACTCCTATCTACTCTGAGTGTTCTGTTGAGCTGCCACTCCCCTCCCACCTGCCTAGCATTGTCAGATGACTGTAACCTGTCCCTGCCACCTCCACCCTGCCTGTCCACATGCCATGCCCCTATCCTCTTCCTCCTGTCCTACATGGTCCATTGTACTGCCACACCCTTCTGCCCTCCCTGGTCTGTTGTGCTGCAACTGCTCCTCCTGCCTGCCCTGTGTGGTCTGTTGTGAGGCCCCTTCCCCTGAACTTTCTTGTCTGTGCACAGGTCCTGACCCTCCCTTCTATCCTCCATCGTCCTTTGTGCATGCCCCTGCACCCTCCTTCTTGCCCATCATAGCCATTGTGCTGCCACTAACCCTCCCACTTGCCATGCATGGTCTTCTGTGCTGCCATGGCCCCTCCCACCTTCCCTGTGTGGTCAGTTAGCTGCCCCTGACCCCCTCCCACCTTCCCACCATGGTCTGTGTGTATGCCATCACAGTCTCACTGTTGCTCTTCATGGTGTGTCTTGCTTCTAGTGCCCATCCTGCCTGACCCCCATGGCTATCTTGCTGCTCCTGCCCTGCCCCCTTGCCCCCAGCCCTCTGTTTACATGTGCAGACCCCTACTCCCTCCCTCCTGGCTTGTCTGTTCCATTGTAATGCCCCTGATCCGTCCCTCCTGCCCTTTATGGTCTGTTATGCTGCAGCTTTCTCTCCTGTCTGTCCATTATGGTCAGCTATCTACCATTGCCTCTTGCCCCTCTGTTCTCTGTTGTCCATGTGCATGGTCCTGTCCCCTCCCTCTTGCTTTCTATGGATTGTTGTGCTGCACTCCCGTCCTGCATGCCCTGTGTGGTGTATTGTGCTGCTGCAAACCCTGATGCCTGCCCTGCAGGGTCAGTTTGGTGCACCTCTCCATGTCCCTCCTGTCCTCTGTTATCCAAGTCCATGTCCCTACCCCATTTCCTTCCATGATCCAATGTACCATACTTGCGAACATTTTGAACTTGGTAAGAGGGAGATTTTGAAAAAAAACTGGGGTATTGATTTTCCCCTTTGAGTTACATGGAAAAAGAGGAGATTGTAGACAGGAGACAGATCAAATAAAGCCCATTTGAGCTTAAAAACATTGGACTTTTCCTGGCTGAATCGGGTCTGTTGGCATGTGTGGTTGTACTACCATTGCCTCTTCCTTCTGCCCACAATGGTCTATTACATTGCCACAGCCTCTCTTGCAAGTCCTGTATTGTTGGTTTGTTGCCCCTGCCCCCCTTTCAACTGCCCTCCATAGTCTGTTGTGCTTCCACGGCCCTTCCTGCCTGCTCAGTGTGGTTAAATTGTTGCCTTTGCACCCTCCTACCTGCCTTCAATTTTCAGAGTCCGTGCCCCTGGCCTCTGCCTCTCAACAGTATCCTAATGAACAACTAGATTGCTAACATTCTATATTTATTACAAAAGTGTGGAACGCCTGACGTCATCTTGATGTGATCAAAACTGTAATACCTAGAGCATTTCCTTTAGAAATTACATATATGAGAGGGTATTATTGGCATCAAAATTATGGTAAGTGCTCTAAAAGACTAAAATAAGGACATATTTTCTGAGTTTTCAAATAGCGACAAAGCACTTTTAAATTATTTGTTATCTTTATGTTTTTTTATCCAGTTGACCACTTGATTAAATGTTGCACTTAGGGGAGAGGATGTGGTGTTACTTCCAGAACTGCAGACTTTGCAACTGGGGAACCAGGTTGAAGTTTCTGATTCAGCTCGACATTCTGTGATTCTGGTCAAATCACTTAGTCTCCCCATGTCTACAACCAAAATGAATTTGTTCTTGTGTGATGTAACCAATGCTCATGTAAAGCACTCCAATACCTGACAAGTCTGCACTATATAACACTGCAAAAACACAAAATAATAAGTGTTTTGCACACTTCTGTCATTGGGCTATATTTGGGCTACATTTGGGTGATTTTGGGCTACATTTGGGCTCTTTTGTCTCCGGTGGCCATCTTGGGAGATTTATTTGTTATGAAGTTTCCTAATTTCCTCATGTACTGCAGTCTCCTCAGTAGGAAATGCTTTCAGTTTTTTACTTTGATTCCATCATGAAGGTATTCAGATATGTCACACATTTGCCATAAATTCTGAATGTTAGCACTCTAGTTGCTCATTAGATCACTGTAGTAAAACTAATGTTCACCATGGAAGTCTGCTCCTGGTATTAAAAGTGCATGTTTCAGTCTGCATGTCAGAATTTTTTAATGAAATAGAAGAGGATTTGAGAAGTCACTCAAAATGTGCCCTCATTTTCTTTCTTCAGCATTAATCATAATTTCTATGGCAAAATGAACCCCCTCATTGTGTTCCTTTTTAAATTAAATGTTTTAAGTGTTACCAGTTTATTCCAATCAAGATGGCTTCAGGTGTGCCATACTTTTGTCATAATGAAGACAGTAAGCGCTCTAGTTGTTTTTAAGAACATTCTGGGACATTCTGTCATTGGGCTATACTTGGGCTACATCTGGGTGATATTTGGGCTACATTTGGGCTCTTTTGTCTCTGGTGGCCATCTTGGGAGACTTATTTGTTATGAAGTTTCCTAATTTCCTCATTTACTGCAGTCTCCTCAGTAGGAAATACTTTCAGTTTTTTACTTTGATTCCATCAAGAAGGCATTCAGATGTGTCACACATTTGCCATAAATTCAGAATGTTAGCACTCTTTTTGCTCATTAGATCACTGTAGTAAAGCTACTGCTCCCCAGGGAAAACTGCTGCTGGTATTGAAAGTGCATGTTTCAGTCTGCATGTCAGAATTTTTTAATGAAATAGAAGAGGATTTGAGAAGTCACTCAAAATGTGCCCTAATTTTTCTTTCTGCAGCACTAATCATACTTTTTATGGAAAAATGAACCCCCTCATTTTGTTCCTTTTTAAATTAAATGTTTTAAGAGTTACCACTTTAATCCAAGCAAGATGGCTTCAGGTGTGCCATACGTTTATCATAAGTAGGACTGTTAGCGCTCTAGTAGTTCTTTTGAACACTCTGGGAAGCTGCAGTAGAACACAAAGGAATCAACTGACAGTCTCTGCCCTTGTTGGATGTACATGTTTTACTGAGAATGTCAGACTTCATTCTCACATGACTGTACAGTCGTAGGACAGTCTAGTGGTCCGAGGGGCGGAGTAGAGGGGTGGAGAGGAAAGGGAGGAGCTAGATGGGACGGGGGCAGTCAGGGAAAAGTGAAGGACGAGAGAAGACGTGTGAATAAAGATCCTGTACCCAGACCACGGTGTCTGTCGTCATTTGGCCCCGATAGACACGACAGCTGGCGACGAGGATGGGATGCGTGTGATGCTCCCCTGAACCCTGAGAAGACCGTGGTCTGCACCCTGGCCGAGGCGCAAGAGGAGACGCCTGAAAGCGGCCCGTCCGGAGCGCGACCGGAACCTGTGCGGGATCAAAGGCCCTGAGAGAGCGGGACAAAAGTGAGACCCCAGCCCCGAGCCTGACCCCTGCTGCGTGTGTCAGAGAGCAGCGCTGATCGGGGTGAAGAGAAATCCGCCGTGCGGAAGGTGAGCCCCAGCGTGAAGCCAGAGCCTCGCGTGTGTGCCAAAAGGGAGCGACGGCAACTGCGCATGCCCACCTGTAATGAGGAAGGCCCAGGGAGCGAGCGAGTGAGGCTGCCAGTAGCGCGATCTGCAGGGGAAGGAATCCGAGGGATTATTCAGCCTCGTGACAAGCACCGCGTGTGGAGCCGGCCCGGCGGCCATCTTTAAACCAGGCGGCCACCATAGGACAGTGCTCTGAAAACAGGTAGGCGGCCATCTTGGAGTCAGGCGCCAAACAAGCCCAAGCAAAGGCAATAGCAAAAAAAAAAGCACGAGCTAGAGCAAGCGAGCAAGAAGAGAAGCATAAGCAACAGCAAGTTATAGAGACCTCATAAACACGTACCAAGCAAGATGTCGAACCGAGGGTCGCCTGCACGCCAAGAGGTGATGGGACTGTCTCACCTGCGTCCTCCAGAGCCTCTAGCGCTTGTGGTCGGGAGTAGCATGGGCCCCCGCTGGGAGGAGTGGATTGAAGACTTTGAAGACTACATCAAAGGCTCCAAAGTAATTGGCGATGAAGACCAAATAATCGCGCTTCGCAACCTAGCGGGAAAAGACATCAGCAAAATGATCAAGGAACTCCCGGCTGCAGATGCAGGGACATACGCCAAGGTACGGGAGGCCCTAGACAAGAAATTCCTGCATAAGAAAAATGTGGACTACGAAAGGTATGTGTTCCAGCGGGCGCGCCAAGAAAAAGATGAGATGATGAATACCTACATAACACGACTGCGCCGGCTGGCGCGACATTGCAATTTTGAAGCGTTCTCGACGGATGATGCCATACGACTGCGCGTCATTGATGGCTGCCTGTCCGAGACCCTTCGGAGGAAGTTATTGAAGAAAAGTCACACCCTCGACGAGATCGAAGAAATGACGAGGGTGCATGATCAAGCCGAGGAGCAGGCCAAGACCATCGAAGCAGGGCGTACGAAACGCAGAGAACAGATATGCCAGGTGCGAACCAGCCGGCCCCGCCGAGGGTCCCCGGAGCACAGACGTCACACCCAGCCGCCATCGCGCCGCCGTCATTCGGGACATCGACGGCCAGACTCAGGGAGGAGAAGCAAGCGCCATGACCACGTGCGAAAGACACCGGCATGAAGATGCTATAGATGCGGGTATGATTTCCCACACACCGGAGCATGTCCAGCCATGGGACAGCAATGTCGCAAGTGTGGTCGAAGCAACCACTTTGAGGCCATGTGCGGAGAGTATCGCCGCGAGAAGGAAAAGGATAGACCCGAGTCATCGCGAGGCGACTCCCACCGGCACCACGCACGAGCGGTGCATGACCGCCCAAGGTCTTCGTCAAGGTCTTCGCATTCCAGCGGGGAGTCGCGGACATCGCGATGGTCGAGGAAGTCGCCATCGCGGGATTCCAGATCGACATCCGAGGAACGAGACTACTCGGTGGAGTATGCAAACATGATCGCTGACCCAGATCAGCTCAAAAAATATCCCCGACTGGACATCAGCGTCGGTGAACACAACACAAAGTTCATAATGGACAGTGGGGCGTCACTAAACTACCTCCCAGTGACTGAATACAACAAGATGAATCCCCGTCCTCGACTGAGCCCCGCGCACGTCCGTGTCTACACCTGGATGTCCAGGAAGCCACTCCCATGCCTCGGGAAGTTCTCAACCATACTACGACACAAAACAACATCTGTCCCTGCCGTGATACACGTCATAGAAGGACCGGAGGCCGACTGCCTTCTTAGTCTGCCGACGGCCGAACGTCTCCGGCTAGTGGAAGTCCTATACCGCGTCAGCAATGACAGTGATATTGTCCACAAGTTCCCGAAGCTGTTCATGGGACTGGGGAAAATGAACAGAAACCAGATACGTCTCCACATCAATGAACAGGTCCAGCCAGTCGCCCAGCACCCCCGGAAGGTGCCATTCCATCTTCAGCAAGCCGTGGAGGATGAACTGCAAGATCTCCTGCAAGCTGACATCATTGAACGTACGGAGGGTCCCACGCCATGGGTGTCGCCCGTAGTGATCGTCCCAAAGAAAGGGACTCCGGGGAAGGTACGGCTGTGTGTGGACATGCGGATGCCCAATACCGCTATCGAAAGAGAGCGTCACCCAGGCCCACACTTAAGTGACATGATAGCTGCGCTGAATGGTGCTCGAGTATTCTCCAAGCAGGACCTTAATAAAGGGTACCACCAGTTGGAACTCCATGACAGCTCTCGGTATATTACAACCTTCGCGACGCACCTGGGGTTATACAGATACAAGAGGTTGAATTTTGGAATTTCCTCGGCCGCTGAAATATTCCAAGAAGCGATTCGGCAAACCATTCACCATATGCCCAACACACTGAACTACTGTGACGACATCCTAGTGTATGGGGCAAATGTCCAGGACCATGACACGGCCTTAGATCGAGTCTGCCACGCCCTCCTAGAGGCGAACCTAACACTCAACAAAAGAGAAATGTGAACTGCATCAATCGAAGCTGAAATTCTTCGGGCACATCTTTTCAGGGGCTGGGATGAAGCCTGACCCGGACAAAGTGAGCACGCTAAACGACACCAAAAGCCTGCGGGACGTCAGCGATGTGAGATCTTTCCTGGGCATGGCGAGCTACTGCTCAAGGTACATCAAAGACTATGCCACACTAAGTCACCCACTCCGAACCCTGACCAAACAAGGGCAGAAATTCGAATGGACCTCTGAGTGCGAGCAAGCCTTCCAAGAGAATAAACAAGCGGTCGGAGCAGCCGAGAGCCTAGCCTATTTCAACCCTAGCCGCAAGACAGAAATCACAGTAGATGCTAGCCCGGTCGGTCTAGGTGCCATCCTAGCCCAATACGACGATGACACTGATCAACGCCACATAGTGGCCCATGCCAGCCGGAGTCTCTCCGACACAGAAAAAGCTTACTCACAACCTGAAAAGGAAAGCCTCGCGGTCGTATGGGCCTGTGAACACTTCCACGTGTTCATATATGGAAAGCATTTCACCTTAGTGACGGACCACCAAGCGCTAGTCACCATCTTTGGCAATCCACGCTCCAAAATGCCGCCTCGCATCGAACGATGGGGACTTCGGTTGCAGGAGTACACATACACCATTGTACACAAGTCGGGAAAGTCAGCCAACCCTGCTGACTACATGTCGCGACACCCGGAGCCATCCCAATCCTCCAGACCGTCAGTTGCTGAGGAATATGTTCACTTTGTGGTGGACCAGGCGCGGCCACCGGCTGTCCCCCTGGATGTCATCCACCAGCCACCTCACAAGATGAGACATTACAGAGAGTGATTCGCAAGGTTCAGGCACACCGATGGCGGCACGAGGATACCCAGGAAGGGAGTGATCCGGTGACGAGTCAAGAACTGCAGGCGTTCAGGAATGTGAGCGAGGAGCTGTCTGTCACCTCAGAGGGTCTGCTACTGCGAGACCACCGTATCGTCATTCCCAGTCTACTGCGCCAAGGAGTCATCAACTTGGCGCATGAAAGTCACCGAGGTGTAGTTGCGACCAAGAGAGCCCTTCGTGAGCGTGTCTGGTTCCCCTCTCTCGACAGGATGGTGGAACTCACCCTGAAAGACTGTCCGCAGTGCCAGGTGGTGGGGCAGGGAGACCCTCCGGCCCCACTCCAGATGACGCCACTACCGTCGGGTGTGTGGTGCGAGCTAGCCATGGACTTCTATGGCCTCATGCAATCGGGCAAGTATGTTCTAGTGGTGGTTGATGAATACTCGCGTTTCCCCATTGCTCAGTTTGTGTCGTCTACCAGCGCAGCCGCGACCATTCCGGTGCTAGATGAAGTCTTCGCAGCCTGGGGTGTGCCCACAGAACTGAAAACAGACAATGGCCCACCTTTCAACAGTCAGGAGTTTGGGGAGTTCATGAGACTCATGGATATTCGACACCGGCGGATAACACCGTTATGGCCACAAGCCAACGGCACGGTCGAGAGGTTCATGGCCACCCTCAAGAAAATGTTCCAACAGGCCACGTTGGACAAAAGAGATCTGCAAACAGCCCTCAATGATGTACTCCGGTCATACCGGACGACGCCCCATGCCACCACGGGCAAATGTCCTGCGACACTCATGTTAGGACGTCCTGCTCGGACAAGGATACCTACCTGGGAAGGAGCCCTTCGACTAGTATCACCCAACCGCATACATCAGGAAGTAAGGGTCGCAGACAGAGCCTGCAAAGACAGTATGAAAGCGTATGCCGACGGCAGGAGACGTGCACGGTCACTCTCCCTTCGGAAAGGGGACTGTGTGATAGTCAAGCAGGAGCAGAGCAGAAAGACTGACAGCAGGTTCAGGGCGGAACCCCTGACCGTCATCCGACAAAAGGGCACCATGCTGACCGCAGAATCAGACAACAGGCGTATCACTCGCAATGTGTCGCACTTTCACAAATGTAGTCCTGCCCTACAGGAAGCCCTTGGGTCCCGGGCAGTGACGCCGAGAACTGAGCAGACTGAGGAACGAGCCGAGGGTGCCACAAGCCTGGAAAGGGGAGAACGGGGCACCCCCAGAGGTGAGGCAGAAAGTCGATCCCTCAGACCACGACAAACAATTCAACGGCCCAAAAGGTTAATTGAAGAGATGTAACACAGTGTTTCTTTATTCTGTTAACAAAGGGGGAGATGTACAGTCGTAGGACAGTCTAGTGGTCCGAGGGGCGGAGTAGAGGGGTGGAGAGGAAAGGGAGGAGCTAGATGGGACGGGGGCAGTCAGGGAAAAGTGAAGGACGAGAGAAGACGTGTGAATAAAGATCCTGTGCCCAGACCACGGTGTCTGTCGTCATTTGGCCCCGATAGACACGACAATGACTGAGAAAGATAATGTGAATTTACTGAAAATAAGCTCTCAGTTTAGCTTATAGATCACCTTCCAAACCTCTGTGGTAAAAGCATGAGAAAATATTTTTCTCTCAATCATGATATCTCAGCAGAAGGCTTTTTCACATGGTGAAATCACCTTAGAACATACCACAATTCCTAAAATGAGTATGGTACCATCAACAAATGATTTATAATGTAACTAAAGTCTTAAAACCTTCTATTAACTGCAATGCTTTTTAATGAGGTGCTATCATGTATATTGGTCCCAAGATGGCTGCCAACACTTCTTGGATGAAGTGCTGACAGCCAATCAGATCTCAGGATGAGATGTGTGGTTAGGCTCCGCCCACATATATATATGCTTTTAAATGCTATTTTCTCAGGAAATACTGAACAGATTTACACCAGACCTGCAAAAGGCACTTCCTTGACCTTATGGCTACCTCTCTGCCAAATTTCACGTAATTCTGTTCAGCCGTTCGGGCTGTAGCTGCGACTAAAGGTCCCTATGGAAAAATGCATGGGGAAAACGCGTTTTGGGACCCCCCTTTTTCTCGGCCCCCGCTTGACGAATCACCCCGAGACTTTCAGGGTAGGAGCTGAATGGAGCGCCCCATTAGTTTTGAAAATTTCGCGAGGATTCGTCAACCGGCGCCAAAGTTATTCAAAATAGAATTTTGAGATTTCCTATGGAAACTAGGTTGTAACTATAACTATCTACTGGCGACCGCCAGTAGATTTTATATATATATATATATATATATATGTATACATATATATATATATATATATATATATATATATATATATATATATATGAATTAGCAAAGTGTCCTTGCGGGGGGAGCGCTTGAAGCTGGTGCCGGCTGTGAGGTAGGACGGCCTCACAATTATTTCACGAAGCAAAAGAACGAAGCCGCACTCTTCCTGGATATGAATTTAGTAAATTTTAATGACCTTCTCTGTTACCAACGCATTTCGAACTCCACTGGTTCCTGATCACGGTATATACATTTTTCCTATTTTTGTCTTTTGATTCCAAAGGAATAGGGCCAAAGACAAGAAAACAATGAATAGCAAACGCTTTCTCCATATAATGGTGTGTTCCAGTTCTCCATACATGAGGATACTCTCAGCCAAGCACCCTCTACCCTTAGGTATATTACAATTTAGGTGTAAGCAGCTCTGGGGACCTGCTATAACTTTGGACCTACTTTTGCTAGTGATCAGATGTTTGGTGGTCTTTATGTATTTGTTAATTCGGAACCCCATATAGGTGAATAGTATTTTGGAGTGTTTCTCTTATGCCCCTCCTCGCTTGATCCCCGCAGTATTTTATCATCATTTCACTATTTGCACTTTTCTCACTTCTTGATTAGTTTTAGGATCATTTACATAGGCTATTGGTTTTAACAGCAATGCCGGATCTTTTTATATAGGTTTTATCGTTAGATATTACTTTAACATATGTTGTCATGTTGCAATGAATTCTGATTGTGCAATATTTAAGGACATCAATTATGGTCCGTAACACAATTACCATATGTATACATATGAATTTGTTTGCACTTTGCACTTTTATTGCGGATTTTGCACATTTGCATTTTGGTGCACATTGATGGCACTATTTGCACTTTACATATCAGGATTTGCACCTACTATTTGCGTATTTGCACAACCTACTACTGCACCTTAAATCTTTGTAAACCACCAGCATTTACAAGGTCGGGATATATTCCGTGAACAAAGACAGGTATTTAGAAGCAGATATATCTAATGATTCAACTATGTAATATCTTAGACCCATGCTGTCACAAGTACTAACGTATGTGTATTTGTTACATGTTTTTCATCACTATAAAAATATTATTTTTAGACTAATGTATTTTTTCCATGTCTATGGTCACAAGCATCACGAGATTTTAGAGTGCTCTTGAATTATAAAAGCTAAATGAATCAGCAGTTACTTCATGTGATCAAGGCCATCTGGTGGCCGAAACGCGTAATGGCGTGCTGTGTGGGCGCTGATTGTCATTAAAAACCTGTGAAGCACGATTTGGTGTCCGTGTGCTTCTTCCTCGCCGGTCGGAGGTGGGAGACAGCCTGTTGGATTTCATATATATATATATATATATATATATATATATATATATATATATATATATATATATATATATTATCTACTGGCAGTCGCCAGTAGATAGTTATAGTTAGGACCGTGTTTCCATAGGAAATCTCAAAATTCTATTTTGAACAACTTTGGCGCCGGTTGACGAATCTTCGCGAAATTTTCAAAACTAATGTGGCGCTCCGCTCAGCTCCTATCCTGAAAGTCTCGGGGGGATTCGTCATGCGGGGGCCGAGAAAGAATTACTTGAAATTTGGCAAAGAGGTAGTCCTCAGGTCAGGGAAGTGCCTTTTGCATATATGGAGTCAATCTGTTCAGTAGTTCCTGAGAAAATTGAGTTAAAAGCACATAAATATCTATAGCCGCGCATCGTGCGCGCTCTGTGCATGCACCCTAACGTGCGCAAGCGTAATTCTGATTGGTGGTTAAATGTTAGCCAACATTCGAATCGGTCGAAATCAGGAAGTGTCGGCCGCCATTTTGTTTGTTTTGAGTGCGAGAGTGAAAAAGGAAGGTGGGGAACGTGAAAAGGGGGCAGGGTAGAGAGTTCCTGACCCCCTAGCCTTTGTCAGGGGGTCAGGAGGACCCCGAAGGCAGAAAAAAACATTTTAATTTTTTTCAAAAAATCGCGGAGTGCGCGCACGGTGCGCGCACCGTGAAAAACCCTAAAAAAAAACGTTTTAATACGTAGTTTATTGTAAAATAATTATTTAAAAAATATAAAAATACATTCATAAATTAGCATTTAAAAAACCTTGTAAATTCACTTAAAAAACCATAGGTTTCAGACATGTTATAGTTAGGAATTAGCATTTAAAAAACCTTTCAAATTCACTTAAAAAACCATAGGTTTCACACATGTTATAGTTAGGTGGACATTTCACTCGTAAAAAACCAATGAAATTCCGACCGCCACTTTATCACAAGGATGATGTCATGAGTGACGTAATATGTGACGTCATGAGCAGTGGATTGCGGGCGCGCGAGTTATAGTTATCTGAACTAACTATAACGGGGGAATTTCATTGATTTTTTACGAGTGAAATGTTCACCTAACTATAACATGTGTGAAACCTAAGTGAATATATATATATATATATATATATATATAAATGTTGGGGTGCTCTCTCTCTCTCTCTCTGTCTATTATATATAGACAGAAAAAAGGTGGTCCCAAAACGCGTTTTACCCATGTTATTTTCCATAGGAAAGTTTAGACAAAGCTACAGCCCGAACTGCTGAACGGAATTACACCAAATTTGGCAAAAAGGCAGATCTTGGTTCAGAAAGATCCCTTTTTGTTAAATGGTGTAAATCTGTTTAGTTGTTCCTGAGAAATTAAAGAAAGAAAAAGTTTCGATATCTATGGCCGCGGTGGGGGAACCCTCCCGACCACGAGCTTCTTTCTAATTGGCTGCCAACACTACAAACCAGGAAGTGTTGGCAGCCATCTTGTGACTCGGTAGAACCGAGTCACAAGAAAACAGTAAAAAAAACATAAAAACAAGAAAAGGGGGCAGGGTAGAAACACCCTGACCCCCCTAGGCCTGCTCAGGGGGTCCCTCAAGGACCCCAAGGGCCAGAAAAAGCATTTATTGTTTATAATTTCGGTGGAAATCGCGATCGGGGTCGCGAATCCCGCCAAAATTAAAAAACAAAGTGAAGCGCGAGCTCCCGTGCTTCGATTGAAAAAAGCCCCGGGGTGGGCCAGGTCCTGGGGGCACTGCCAATTTATCAGTGGGAGCCCACGGGGGCCCCCGCAGCCCCGGGGACCGCCACCTCCCCGGGGCTCTTTCTTAAATTAAACATGTGTGGGGGGGCTCGAGCATTTCAAAATACAGTACACATAGAAAAGGAATGACTGATAAAGTAATTTCCAGCGCAGAATTTAGAAAACACTTTGAAGGTTCATTACAAAAATTCAAAAGTGCAATACAGAAATAGTAAAGTTCAGATGCAGAAATAGTTTCCTTTAAGTGCACAGAGCCATTGCCATGGAGGCTCTCAGAAATAGAAACAATGAAGGATAATAGTCAGAATGAGAAATAGGCTAAATCTCAAATGTGCAGCAACATCATTAGGAAATTTGGCAGCATCCTTAGTAGAAGGCAAAGGTTTTCAAAATGCTCACCCCAAATTCAAGTGGATATATAGTCATTTTCTCTATAGGAAAGCATTGAAACTGAAAAATCATCATGGTGCGAGCAATGAATTACATTTTCAACAAATACGTTTAAAGCGTTATGAATCGTCATATAACCCTATCACCTTAGCAGTAACAGTCTACATGAATATTGATTTGGCGCTCCTGACCTAATGTTATCCAGAAAAGTCAGAATAACATAGCTACATAAACCACAAAGAGCTATTGTGAATGAATACAATGCCACGTGCAAGTGGAAGCTTATCGAAATATGTTACTAAAACTTAAGCAGACTTTCATCAAGAACAGTGTAAACAATAAACAAATCCACATCTCGCTGCACATAGTGTCAATCAAAAATATAAACAGAGAATAAACATGATGATGTGACATCCATATTGAACAGATGGCATAGAGGACTGAGGCCTAGTTAGCATAAGCCATAAAAACACCCTTTAACAGGTCATAGCAAATTCATTTTAACTGCAATAGTTCCATGTCAGTATACACATGTGAATTCAAGTGTAGATTAATTGATCTGCATATTATTATAATGCACATTTTGAATTCAACATATAAAAGTATTCACAATATGAAGCAGGCATTTTAGGTCGCGATCACTAAGTGACCCATCAGAGTGAAGCCCCAAGGGAAGACAGGAGCTTCAAGGGTATTTAAGAACTACCGTCAACAACAGTGGTCAATTGCCTCATGACTGCTTAACTGTATGGCTCTACGATAGTCTTGCCCACTGTGTACTCCTTGTCTGCACCTTTTTTAATTTCCGTCTTTTTTCCTTGTTTTCTCCACTCTACATCTGACTAGCTCATTTTGGTATTTATGTTCCTGCATCCAATGACCAGCAGACTCTGTGGCGTTCTGAACCTACCTGGCTGGTGCATTAAAATTGTGGCTACTCTCTTAACATCTGTAATCAAAAGGGGGGACAGAAGAGCTAAATATTTATAGAGGTCCTGTTCCTATGCTCCTCTATGTACATATCTGAGACATGGAAGGAGATCAGTTCCTCTGTCATGGCAACACGTGTAAGATGTCACTGTATGCCTACAGTATTTGTCGCTGGGAGATCTGTATTTCAGATCGCAATGCCCTCACACACCTGTTAGGGTGTCATGCTTCATCATAGGGCGCTCCTCGTCAGACGGGCGCTGCAATGTCTGACGGGCCTGGTGGCTTCTTTAGCGGAGTTCTTTTAATCTGAGATCGCCGTATGTGAAGGGTGTATGTGGGCAACAGGTGCTTGGTGTGTATTAGAGTGATTAAGTGATTTAAAATAGGCTCCAGACCTATGAATGTTTTAATTTGAAAGGTAGGGCTGGGACTAGGTAAAAACAGTGGTGCTACCAACAGGTGTTAAGGTACCCAGGTAGCTAATGAGTGTGTATGGTTGACATGTTTCGTGTCATAGAGGCTCCAAAATCGAGCGACACTTCTTCAGGACCAAGAAAATCTAAAGGTGATGATCCCCGTGGGGGAACACTATTGGATGTCAACCCAGATTATGGGGATGTTAATAGATGAGTATCAGGTCCCGAGTCGGGAACCTGTTGTGTCTCCACCTGTGTAGAGGGAGACAAAAGCAAGGGAGGACATGAAGAGCGACATAAGCAGATACCGTCACAGACAATATTCACAAGAGTTAAATGGCATAAGTAAACTCTGGCAACCACACTCGTGGGGGAGTATATCTAGGTTAAGTGGATAAAACTCTTACCTATCTGCGATAAGGAATATCTAGGAATAGTACATTGATAGAATTTAAAAATTATAAAAATATCAAACGTAGGAGATGTAAAAGTCGCCTGTAGAGACCTGTTTTAACATCCACATGCTGCCGCCCCTATTGCGCGGTGTGAAAGGGAAGGTAAAAAATAACATAGTTAAATCTTACCTTACTTGGTGGAAAGTATCACTTCATAGAAGTGGGGGAGGGGGCCCAACTACTGGAGGGGACCAACTAGATCAGGAAATACGAAGAAAGGACTAGACAAAGGCAAATACATAAAAATATATATAAAGAGACATTACACTATGGGCGCGGGGTGTGGCCTCTGCCTATATATAAAACAGAGGTAAGAGAGCGTGTCTCTAAACAGTGGTATTGACTTTAGGGAGGTGATATATAGATACACATATAAGCCAGCCGTAATGCTATTGATTGAATAGGAGCGGAAAAGTGCAGGTATGTCTACATGATGTTAGCATCAGATTCTACCCGTCTCAGTATGAAAATAAAATTAAATGGGGCGGTCATGCTGGGTAGATCTACACAGCGCTCATAAATAGGAAGGGCAATATGCACCGGGTAGAGAGCCCTAGAATTAAAATTAAACATTGGCCTCAGAATAGGTTAAAGACACCGGAACGGGAGTTACTGATGTCAGCATGTGTGTGTGCTGTATAAATAGACCTACTCCATATTGGAAACAGTAATAAACAGTCGTAAGGGTGTGGGTCCCAGAAGAATATGAGACCGCCAACTAAGCCTTGAGAGACGTACACTGACCGAGATATACAGAAAAAGTCGCCTAAAGTGGGTTAAGCCAGCTAGCAACCGGCAACGCGGGGAAAGTCATGCCGGTTATCGTAAAACGTCAGAGTTGTCACTTACCGAAACTGAAAGAAGGGCAGTGCCGGATGATCCTACATATCTCCCTGACCTCTGAATCTTACCGGCATAATGAAGGCGCCTGTATTATAAAGGCAAGAGCCCGCGGAACGATGATCTTGCAACAATTGCGATGTCAAAGTCACAGGAGGCGTCACCATCTTGTCCCCACCATATGTGCCAGGCTAAGTGAAGACAGACTATGTCCCAGAATGAGACGGCCCCCAAGCGGGTGAAAGCGGTAGGAATGAGAATCCAAGACTACCGGATTGTTTGGAGTATCTATGGATAAATAACAAACGGCTCAAAAGAGGAAACAGGGGGATGAAGAGCAATGAGGCATGATGCAAATCAGTCAAGAATACTGAAGGGCTCTGTTAACGATCAAGTGTGATCTACCTCTAATACTACGGGTAGTGGTCTGTCTGGGAGACCAGAGATGGTTCCAATAGAAACGGTGTGTGACTGTTATATAAGGTTCTAAAACGAATGTCTGTTAGAGAACACATACTTAGAGTCCTGGATGTATGGTGAATGTAGGAGTTCTTTTATTCCAAAGGTGGGGAACCATACTCATAATAATTCGGACCACGGGATATCATCATTCAGACCCCTGTGTTGTGTTGACAAGCGAAATATCCATCTTTGCTCTGTTTCAAACAGTTTTCGCATGGTCCAGTTGACATTGCTTTCAATCACTGTCCAGTACATTTCATTTGCCCCATGTGGGTGGGAGAGATAGTGTGTGCTCATTTTGGTTGTGGATCTACCGCACCGTATGTTGCTGCGATGTTCCATAATCCTTGTCTTGACTGGGTGTGTGGTCATGCCAACATACTTTAGACGGCATGGACATTCGATTAAGTACACACAGTTCCTTGAGTTACAGTTTGTATGGGTTCTTTGAGTCCAAACTTTGCCTTCTTCCAGGTTTAGTTCTTTTGTCATCTTTTTGAGGTCGCACACCCCACAGGGTCGCATGGAAAATGTCTGCGTACTGGTGTGGTGTTCTATAGGGTTCCTCGTGTGTTCCTCTGATTGATTTGCGGGCTAGTATGTACCAATATATCACGGAGGTTATTGGTCCGTTTATTGGCAAACCTAGGTAATGGCAACAAGAGTTTGCCTGTGGAGAGGATTTTCCAATGTTTGCGGATGATTCTTTGAATTGTGTTAGACTCTGGTGTGTATGTAGTGACACATGTCATCAGGTCTTCAGTTCTTCTTTGTTTAGGTTCCGGCAGTGCCTCCCTGTTGTTGTTGGGTGCTCTATTGTTTGATTTTTTGGTGATGTTCAGCGGGTAGTCCCGGGCTGCTAAGTTAGTACTCAGAAAAACTGCTTCCTTTTTGTAGTCAGTGGTCATCTCACAGTTCCTGCGGAGACATAAAAATTGTCCGAAAGGTAGGTTGTCCCTTAGTGCTTTCGGGTGATGGCTCCCGTAAAGTAGAAGGTTGTTACGATCCGAAGGTTTCTTGTAGGTGTGAGTGGACAGTCGTCCATCCCTAAGGGTGATGGTAAGGTCGAGGAAACGTATCTCTGTAGTGGACACGGTCCTAGTGAACCGTAGATAGGGGTCCAAGGAGTTGACCCATGTGAAAAAGTTGTCGCATGTTTCAATGTCTCCTTTCCAGAAGATGAGGATCTCATCTATGTAGCACCTCCACAAGATGATGTTATTCGCATATGTGTTATTATCTGCAAGGTGGAGGCGTTCGAATTCGGCTACATAGAGACAGGCCAGGCTCGGCGCGAATGTGCTTCCCATGGATGTGCCCTGGGACTGGTGGTATCACTGGTCTTGGAATTTCAAGAAATTCTCGCACATTGCTAGTGTGGCGCATTCCATTATGAAAGCCACCGGAGTCTTTGACGTCCAATTTTCTGCTAGGAGGCGTTCTTCTACCACTCTGAGGGTCTCTGCCTGAGGAATATTCATATAGAGCGCCTCCACATCCAATGTCATCAGGAAGTTTATTTCTTCACTTCCGGTGGTGTTGGAAATGAGGTTCAGGATGTCTCTTGTGTCTTGTAGATACAAGGGAATTCTTTTTACCAATGATTGCAAAAAGCAGTCGCAGAATTTGCTCAGTGGTTCTAACAGTGAACCAATCCCAGACACAATCGGGCGGCCAGTGGGGGGTGTCACCCCCTTGTGAATCTTTGGAAGAGTGTAGAAGGCCGGCGTCCGTGGTTCCAAGTTCACCAAGAATTCAGCTTCATTTTTCGTGATCCAACCCTGCGCTTCTGCAGAGGTAACGATCGATTTTATTTTAGTTAGTAGTGTTCCTGTCGGGTCCTTATACATTTTTTTGTAGTGTCTTTCCTGTGCGAGCTGTCAAAGGCATTCCTGATCGTAATCAATTGCATTCATAAGGACGATTACGCCTCCCTTATCTGCCGGTTTTATAGTCAATGTGGTATCCTCAGTGAGATGTTTGATGGCTAACCTCTCTGCCACAGGCAGGTTGTTGTAGTGTTGTTTGTTGGGAATGTTAACCACTTCTTTAATTACTGCCTGCTCAAAGGTGAGCACCTCGTGTGGGGTCATGCCATCGTGAGGTGTGAATTTAGAGGCTGAACTTAGACCAGTATCTGAGTGTTCTTGGTAATCTTTGTCAAGGAAGTAAGCTTTCAGTCGCAGTTTGCGAAATAAGTCGTGAAGTTCTTTGAGTAAGCGGAAGCGATCCAATCGTGGAGTAGGTACAAAGCCCAAGCCCCGATTAAGGGCCCTATTTTCTATTGTAGTCAGGCTTCTTGTTGAAAGATTCACCACTAGGTTCTGTTGTTCTTCTTGCTCCGCAGTTCCATCCGTTCCTGTTGTTGTGGAGCTGGTTGGTCTTGCCATTGGACCTGATTTTGCATCCCGTTTCACCTTCTGCCTCTTCCCCTGCCCCAGCCTCGTCCTAAAAAAGGCTGCTGATTCTGGTTGTAATGGTATATCGGTGGGGGAACATGGTACATAGGGTTCCAAGGCGGTTGTTGGCCAAAAAAGGGAGTCATCGGGTATCCATACATAGGTGGTTGTGGTAGTCCCCAGTTCTTTTTGAAGCTCGAACGACTGTCACTGCTTGAATTACTGCTGTTAGAATCCAGGCGTGGTCTATTATCAGATGAGCCTCCATCCGAGGAATCATCGCCACTAGGTATTTGATAATCCTCTTTGATGTACGGATACACCTTTTCTTTGTCGAATTTCTTAATGTCTTTTTGCAATTTTGATATCTTTTGTCGCATCAGGTGATTTTTGTGGTCATCCATTTCGGCATTGATTTCTGCTAACCTGCTTTTAAAGGCAGTGATGTTGATCGTTGCTTTTAGGTTATTCTCTGCAATCGTGATCTCAATGAGTAGTTTATCAGCAAGACGTTTAACAGTGTTTATGATTAATATGAGCCAGTCCCTGGTGCACTTCCAGGCCACCAGGGACCACTCTCTTCTGAAGCCAATGTCCTCCAAGAAGATCCTCAGTGCATTAGAGACCAAGAGTCCATTAGGGGCTATGTTTGCCCTCAAGTATTCCGTCATCATCGCGCCGTGAAGTGCTATTTTAGTCTGTATAGTCTCTTCTGATTGGCTTTGGAATTCCAATCTTTAGTCGTGCTACTGGATGGGTTTCCTCCATCTGGTTGTAATAGAGATGGTGCACGTAGAATTTCTGACACCACGTCACCGGTGAAACTCAACCCTTTATTGTCCAGTCTCACAATGGTGTGGTTCAAAGTTTTAGGATGTTCGAGGCAAGTGAAGGAAGGCTATGTGGTATAGGCACTACGTTTGAATTCTGAGAGTCACAATGGTCCCTCGGCAAAGCTGGGTTTGAGTAAAAAAACAGGTGCTTGGTGTGTATGTCGCTCTTTATGTCCTCCCTTGCTTTTTTCTCCCTCTACACAGGTGGAGAGACTCGACAGGTTCCCGACTCGGGACCTGATATTCATCTATTAACATCCCCATAATCTGGGTTGACATCCAATGGTGTTCCCCCACGGGGATCATCACCTTTAGATTTTCTTGGTCTTGAAGAAGTGTCGCTCGATTTTGGAGCCTCTATGGCACGAAACATGTCGACCATACACACTCATTAGCTACCTGGGTACCTTAAGACCTGTTGGTAGCACCACTGTTTTTACCTAGTCCCAGCCCTACCTTTCGAATTAAAACATTAATCGGTCTGGAGCCTATTTTAAATCACTTAATCACTCTAATACACACCAAGCACCTGTTGCCCACATACACCCTTCACATACGGTGATCTCAGATCAAAAGAACTTCGCTAAAGAAGCCACCAGGCCCGTCAGACATTGCAGCACCGGTCTGATAAGGAACGCCCTATGATGAAGCATGACACCCTAACAGGTGTGTGAGGGCATTACGATCTGAAATACAGATCTCCCAGCAACAAATACTGTAGGCATACAGTGACATCTTACACGTGTTGCCACGACAGAGGAACTGGTCTCCTTCCGTGTTTCAGATACTCTCTTAACACCTCATTAGCTCCATAGCTGCCACACCTCACTTGACACTCTTCCAAATACGGAGGGTTACTGGTACTCTTGGCCCGTTACCAGTAACTCATTACTGAGAACCTGGCAACTCCTGGACTGGAGTGAGGGTGTTGCTGAAGGGGGTAGCTCCCTGTGTTACCGATCTCCTATCTTATTTTATTAGGTGTTCCGAGAACACGTGCAAGCATATTGATGTCTAAAGAAATACCAGCAACTTTGAAATTGGTATGCAACTGCTGAAGATGCCTTTGGTGTTTCTCTAACCCGTACCCCTATATTCCTCCAAATGGGAGCCTGGAGGTCTGAGCCTCTGTTACTCAAAAATACACCACTCTACAAGGGTGGAGTCCTTGGGATTAGCATGGGAATCCAGGAAATGCATCCTTTAGCTGTCAGACCTCACAAAACAAACACAAATGCAGAGTTCACGTGAGGAGTGCAGGGAACGGGTATGAGTGATAGAATTGCCTCTTGCATATACGGACCACTCTGCTATTGAGTATTTTGCCCATTTGGTATAAATTTTCAGGAAAAAGCCGGGTCTTTAATAGCTGTTATAAATTTCAGGTATTACGGAACAAAGTGTACCCAGGGTCTGGAAGTTAAATGCCACTAGTGGACTGCAGCACCTATTGTGCCACCCGCTTCGGTGGTAGCGTAAATATAATTTCAGGCCTACCATTGTAGCCTGACTGTAGTAGTGTATGAGAAAGCAGATTATTAGTTGGGATGGATGTAATAATGTCACTTTTCTTGTTAGGTGCAGAAAAGTTTTCAGTAATTTAAACCTGAGCTCAACCCCTGGTAGCTAAGGCACATAGCAGACTGGCTTAATTTAAGAAAATGTGAAAATACATTTAAAAGTGCAAAACAGTAATAAAATCAAAAACATAACACAATAAAAATCCCAATCCAATTTATACCAATCATTTGTAATGAAATCGGTCTCGCCTTTGGGACCTTATAAGTATTTAGCGATGCAGCACATAATATCGTACAAAATGTAAGCAGTATAATTTTAAAAGACCACATCCCTGCACACAGAGCAGCGGTACACATATTATAAATAAAAATCAGGAAAACAGCTGATAAGGATCACATCAGAGGTTTCCATTCTATGCATCAACCAGGTATTGTAGTACCTCCAGGAATGGTGCTGTTCCCCAACCTGTGGAAAGAAATGTTGAACAAAGAATTACGAGAAAATGAAAGTAGTGCTTTACTGGCAAAGTCGGTAAAGTGGCGCTCTGGCACAGTCTGTAAACTGGTGCTAATGTGTGCGATTGTGATTAAATCTAATTTTGCCACTTTGCGACCATTTTGCCTTGCTTTATTTAGTTGTTTTTCTTCCGTATATTGATCCTTTTTTCACCCTCATCCCAAGGCTGCATTTTGGAATGTATAAATGACTCTGTTGATTACAATACTTCATTAAACAATGCATTCATTACTTCATTTTGACACGGACAACACTACATGACAAGTGCTTTGAGAGATTTCCTCTTGACTGTGGAGTTACGCCTGTAATGCAATGTTTTACACAAACCCAACAAGGGAGCAATACTTGCTTTCCTTCCACTGCACCCAACCCCACAAAGAGATGAGCAAAATGCAGAGCAGGGCAGAGATTTCCAATGAAGATTTTATCACAAATATATGGCTGGGTTTCCTCTTGAGAGACAGGAGAGGTTCCAGAACAAAATGCATGCATGATTTACACTTGGAGTAAATAAAGCCTTGTTGATGTCCAGATGACAGGCGCATCTGAGGAGCACGAGGATATGCGTGGACGGGCAGGGACATGATATGCGATAAATAAAGCCTACCTGCTCCTGGGGTGTTGCGGACTTGATGCGATAGCGAGGACAGCAGCCAGGAGACTGGAGTGGGCGGGAGGGGGGGCAGGGATAATAGAGAGATGGGGAGGAGGGGTAAGATTGGCGAGAAAAGACGAGGCAGAGAGATAGAAACGATCAGAAAGACAGGAGAAGAAAGTAAAGGAGGAAGGAAAGGGTTAGCACGTGAATGGAGGGGCTGGGGAATCGGTGGAGGGTAAAAGAGAGGAGAAAAAGAATGGAGAGAGTAGATGTTAAGAGAAAACACAGAGAGGGGATATTAAGGACATAGATCGGTGAAATGTAGCTCGTGCAAGAGAGTGGTCAAGGAAGGCTCGAGGGGGAGGGTAACCCAAGTGTGAATGGAGTGGGAGGGGAAATGAAATTGAGGAGAAAAGAGGACAGAAAAAGAGGGGGTAAAGATTACAGGGATGTAGAGGTGAGGCTGAGCCTGTAGATAACCATATACAATTTGGGAACGTGACATCATGTGTGTGGGCGGGGAATTGATGGTGGGAGGAGTTGTTAGCATTGTAATGGTCGAGACAACTTACTTACTACATACTTGTCCCAATAAAGCATCCCTCGCCAGTGGCATGTATTGTGTACCATCTCGCGCCAAGGGGGAATGAGGAGCAGGGACAACAGGGAGAGAGCAGGGAGGGAGTTCATGGGCGGAAGAGAGAGAGCAGGGAGGGAGTGCAATGGATGGAAGGGAGAGAGCAGGGAGGGAGTGAATGGATGGAAGGGGGAGAGCAGGGAGGGAGTGCAGTGGACGGAAGGGAGAGAGCAGGGAGGGAGTGAATGGATGGAAGGGGGAGAGCAGGGAGGGAGTGCATGGATGGGAGGGAGTGCATGGATGGAAGGGGGAGAGCAGGGAGGGAGTGCATGGATGGAAGGGAGAGAGCAGGGAGGGAGTGCATGGATGGAAGGGAGAGAGTAGGGAGGGAGTGCATGGAAGGAAGAGAGAGAGCAGGGAGGGAGTGCAAGGATGGAAGGGAGAGAGCAGGGAGGGAGTGCATGGCTGGGAGGGAGTGCATGGATGGAAGGTAGAGAGCAGGGAGGGAATGCATGGATGGAAGGTAGAGAGCAGGGAGGGAATGCATGGATGGAAGGGAGAGAGAAGGGAGGGAGTGCAAGATGAAAGAGAAAGCAGGGAGGGAGTGCATGGATGGAAGGGAGAGAGCAGGGAGGGAGTGCATGGATGGAAGGGAGAGAGCAGGGAGGGAGTGCATGGATGGAAGAGAGAGCAGGGAGGGAGTGCATGGATGGAAGGGAGAGAGCAGGGAGGGAGTGCATGGGTGGAAGGGAGAGAGCAGGGAGAGAGTGCAAGGATGAAAGGGAGAGAGCAGGGAGGGAGTGCATGGATGGAAGGGAGAGAGCAGGGAGTGAGTGCATGGATGGAAGGGAGAGAGCAGGGAGGGAGTGCATGGATGGAAGGGAGAGAGCAGGGAGTGAGTGCATGGATGGAAGAGAGAGCAGCGAGGGAGTGCATGGATGGAAGGAAGTGATCAGGGAGAGAGTGCATGGATAGAAAGGAGAGAGCAGGGAGGGAGTGCATGGATGGAAGAGAGAGCAGCGAGGGAGTGCATGGATGGAAGGAAGTGATCAGGGAGAGAGCAGGGAGGGAGTGCATGGATGGAAGGGAAAGAGCAGGGAGGAAGTGCATGGATGGAAGGGAGAGAGCAGGAAGGGAGTGCATGGATGGAAGGGAGAGAGCAGGGAGGGAGTGCATGGATTGGAGGGAGTGCATGGATGGAAGGGAGAGAGCAGGGAGGGAGTGCATGGATAGAAAGGAGAGAACAGGTGGGGAGTGCATGGATGGAAGGGAAAGAGCAGGGAGGAAGTGCATGGATGGAAGGGAGAGAGCAGGAAGGGAGTGCATGGATGGAAGGGAGAGAGCAGGGAGGGAGTGCATGGATCGGAGGGAGTGCATGGATGGAAGGGAGAGAGCAGGGAGGGAGTGCATGGATGGAAGGGAGAGAGCAGGGAGGGAGCGAATGGATGGAAGGGGGAGAGTAGGGAGAGAGTGCAAGGATGGAAGGGAGAGAGCAGGGAGGGAGTGCATGGCTGGGAGGGAGTGCATGGATGGAAGGTAGAGAGCAGGGAGGGAATGCATGGATGGAAGGTAGAGAGCAGGGAGGGAATGCATGGATGGAAGGGAGAGAGAAGGGAGGGAGTGCAAGATGAAAGAGAAAGCAGGGAGGGAGTGCATGGATGGAAGGGAGAGAGCAGGGAGGGAGTGCATGGATGGAAGGGAGAGAGCAGGGAGGGAGTGCATGGATGGAAGAGAGAGCAGGGAGGGAGTGCATGGATGGAAGGGAGAGAGCAGGGAGGGAGTGCATGGGTGGAAGGGAGAGAGCAGGGAGAGAGTGCAAGGATGAAAGGGAGAGAGCAGGGAGGGAGTGCATGGATGGAAGGGAGAGAGCAGGGAGTGAGTGCATGGATGGAAGGGAGAGAGCAGGGAGGGAGTGCATGGATGGAAGGGAGAGAGCAGGGAGTGAGTGCATGGATGGAAGAGAGAGCAGCGAGGGAGTGCATGGATGGAAGGAAGTGATCAGGGAGAGAGTGCATGGATAGAAAGGAGAGAGCAGGGAGGGAGTGCATGGATGGAAGAGAGAGCAGCGAGGGAGTGCATGGATGGAAGGAAGTGATCAGGGAGAGAGCAGGGAGGGAGTGCATGGATGGAAGGGAAAGAGCAGGGAGGAAGTGCATGGATGGAAGGGAGAGAGCAGGAAGGGAGTGCATGGATGGAAGGGAGAGAGCAGGGAGGGAGTGCATGGATTGGAGGGAGTGCATGGATGGAAGGGAGAGAGCAGGGAGGGAGTGCATGGATAGAAAGGAGAGAACAGGTGGGGAGTGCATGGATGGAAGGGAAAGAGCAGGGAGGAAGTGCATGGATGGAAGGGAGAGAGCAGGAAGGGAGTGCATGGATGGAAGGGAGAGAGCAGGGAGGGAGTGCATGGATTGGAGGGAGTGCATGGATGGAAGGGAGAGAGCAGGGAGGGAGTGCATGGATGGAAGGGAGAGAGCAGGGAGGGAGCGAATGGATGGAAGGGGGAGAGTAGGGAGAGAGTGCATGGAAGGAAGGAAGTGCATGGATGAAAGGGAGAGAGCAGGGAGGGAGTGCAAGGATGGAAGAGAGAGAGCAGGGAGGGAGTGCATGACTGGGAGGGAGTACATGGATGGAAGGTAGAGAGCAGGGAGGGAGTGCATGGCTGGGAGGGAGTACATGGATGGAAGGTAGAGAGCAGGGAGGGAGTGCATGGATGGAAGGGAGAGAACAGGGAGGGAGTGCAAGATGAAAGAGAAAGCAGGGAGGGAGTGCATGGATGGAAGGGAGAGAGCAGGGAGGGAGTGCATGGATGGAAGGGAGAGAGCAGGGAGGGAGTGCATGGATGGAAGAGAGAGCAGGGAGGGAGTGCATTGATGGAAGGGGGAGAGCAGGGAGGGAGTGCATGGATGGAAGGGAGAGATCAGGGAGAGAGTGCATGGATGGAAAGGAGAGAGCAGGGAGGGAATGCATGGATGGAAGAGATAGCAGGTGGGGAGTGCATGGATGGAAGGGAAAGAGCAGGGAGGGAGTGCATGGATGGAAAGGAGAGAGCAGGGAGGGAGTGCATGGATGGAAGAGATAGCAGGTGGGGAGTGCATGGATGGAAGGGAAAGAGCAGGGAGGAAGTGCATGGATGGAAGGGAGAGATCAGGGAGAGAGTGCATGGATGGAAAGGAGAGAGCAGGGAGGGAGTGCATGGATGGAAGGGAAAGAGCAGGGAGGGAGTGCATGGGTGGAAGGGAGAGAGCAGGAAGGGAGTGCATGGATGGGAGGGGGAGAGCAGGGAGGGAGTGCATGGATGGAAGGGAGAGAGCAGGGAGGGAGTGCATGGATGGAAGGGAGAGAGCAGGAAGGGAGTGCATGGATGGAAGGGAGAGAGCAGGGAGGGAGTGCATGGATGGAGGGGAGAATTTAAAGGAGATGAAGAGTGCAATAACACAGGGTGTGTTTGGTGAATGCATGGAGGAGAAAACAGTATTTATTTAAAGGGGAGATCGAGAGAAAGAAGGGACAGCTAAAGGCAGAAAAAAGTGGAAGATGAGAAATATGGAGAATGGGTAGAAGAGTCTGTGCGGCGAGGGTGAGGCTTATTATTCTCCACAAATTAGAAGAGGATTTGTGCTATAAAAGCTGACTGTGTTTGCCGTGGGGAGGGTCAAAAGTAACATTAGACCATATCCAATATAAAACATGAAATAATTAACATAGGGCCTGAGGCCGGCCTGACACTTAGTAACAGTCCTGAGTCACTCGGGGCAAAGCTGGAGACACTGTGGGGTGATGAGTGACAAGAGGTGGGACCTCATTGCCAGCCTTCTCTGCCCCAAAACATGTATTTCCTGCATGTCTGCTCAGAGAAAGGGCTTGTTTTCATCTCTGCTAGAAGCAGTGCCCTTCCATCACTGCCTCCTCCCGAACTCCCTTGGCCCCCCAGGGGCCCCCTTTTCATATTCTGGACACATCCCCTCGAAGCAAGTCTGGGCTGCACACCACAAAAGAAACTCACAGAACAGGTGAAACCATCACCTCCTCCTCCCAGTTTTGAGAAAGGGGGAGGGAGGGTGTCCAGTTACCCCAACTCAGCATTCCTCGAGGGTAGTAGCAGTGTTTTGAAATGATAATGCACAATTACGAGTGCCATCACAAGAATGGGTTTCACTTCCCATTCTAACAAGATTGTCAAAGGCACTTTATCGTGCCACGAACAGGCTTCCTTCCACAAAGAAAACTTCAAATGTTTGTTCTTGCACCAAATCCATCTTTGTCAAGATAATGGGATGTGCGTATCCCTTATTGGACGCCCGAGGGGTGCCAATGGGACTGAGTCTTCGTAGTGAACAACTCAGTGACTGAGTATTTCAGTGTCAAGTGGGGAGGCCCGCAAATAAAACAGAAAAGTGGAGGGGGGGGGAAACGCACGCCAAGGGCATGAGCCCTGAATGCAACTTGGAGTGCATATGGGCACAACTGCATGCGAAATCCGTCCCCCTTGCCCCGAAAAAAACAACTACTCGTACATAGGTTTTAAGAGCCAGACCATATATTGGTTCAGCTCTTGTTCAGCTACCCCTTTTAACTTGTTGGCTCGTCCACCTCTACCCCGCCAGGCAAGAGCCCCATTCAACAGTCCAATCAGGGTTTCAAAAGCCCCACAATCATGCAAATCCACAGGTTTTTAGGTCCCATTCCCATGTGTTAAACATGCATCAGAAACCGAAATAAAATGAGGAGTGCAATGTGGAAGCACAGAAAACTAAAACAAACAAGCATTGGCATAGCCAATAGGTCTCGCTTTTGGGACCTTATAAATATTTAGTTATGCAGCACAATATCCTTGGTGCAACAACATCAACTGTTGCATGGCTAAACACGTATAAGGTCCCAAAGGCGAGACCTATTGGCTATGCCAATGCTTGTTGAAACTTCACTCCAGTTCTGACCCCGGGAGGGCTGGATCCCAGGGGCTGGTGACCCTCCTGCTACTCTGGCCCTCTGGGGCATTAGCACACGGTTCACCTCAGTCCTGACTTGCTGATCACAGAAAGTAAATGCATCACTTCCATGCAGTTCTGTAGGTAACTCCTATAGCGTGAGCATAGCTTCGAGGAGCAGCCTGGCGCTCTATACAGGCAATGGGCCCGAGGGGGCTAATAGGCTGGGGGTCGGTGCTGCATTGGCGACTAAACCAAGCCTTCGGGGCATAAAGCTGCCGCTGCAGGGCATCCCCAAAATGCTGCTCCAATAGTACTGCAATTATTGTAAAAATTATTTTTCTTAAGACAGCACTCTGTCTGCAAATCCTTGTGAATGTGTGTAATGCAGGGACGGAAGCCTGCAAGGGACAGCAGACCTGTGCACCCGCTTCCTGTCTACATTGAGCTGGTATTGGGACCCAGTCGGATCATCAAAGTGACATCCCTAGAGGGACTCCAGGGGACAGGCATGAGTTCTTGGGACCCCCTCGTCAGACTAGGACAAAAATTAGGCCCCGGCTCCAAATAAAAAGGTGAAGCCCAATTAGTGAATTAGAAACCTAAAAAGTGTCCCATGCTTGCAAATTGGTGCAGTTTTGAACTTGCAAAGACACCCTGTATAAGTGTTTTACAAGGTGTGGAAGGATCCAGGCATTTGAGCTTACTGCAGATGCTCGTTTTACTATTAGTAAAATCAACAGTAAAAAACAGTCCACCAGACCATAAAGGGGGTCCACAAACTCCCCAAAAAATGGCCCACACACTGAGCTGACAGGCCAGCCCGTCTGGCACTGACTCAGTGGAAGCTGTCCCTCACAAACGGATGTTTTCACGTTACAATATTGCGTTTTTGTTTTGTCCCAGTAAAGCCTGAATAAAGTCTGAAGCACCGGACCTGAGGCTACTGACCGACTCGACGTCCTCGGACACCTGATGTTTCTTTCCAGCTTTTCCCTCCATCAAACCATTGTAATTTGAAACTTTAGTCAAACGGGTTCATTGATATGAATCAGGACTACAACTCCCAGAATGCAATGGTTTGATGTAAGTATGCCTTTCAGCCGACGGTATCTCCAAGCAGAGTGAAGTTAGATATTTGTGGTGGGTGACACCCTTCAAGCCCGTGACTGTATAGGGCCTTCATACAGCTCTGGGGGTTCACCACCCCCCTCTCTTAAAAGGGTCTGGGTACTGGTTCTGTTTTATTCCGCTTTGTGTGTCTGCGTTTCCTACACAGCAACACTTTAGATGTGCAGGAAGCACCACCCCTTGTCTGTTCCGTTGGAAAAAGAATCGGAATTCCACCTCTAGCGCCCAGCCCATTGGCTTGGCGCTTTCAGTAAATCACTACTGGAAGGCGGAGACACCGCACCTAAGCTATTTCTATGTCTTGAACCCCAAAACAACACACAAAGATACAGAAACAAGGATACGTCAAATAAAAAAGCTATGAAATGTTTTATTTAGTTTACAAACACAAAACATGCAGAAACCGGAATCTGAATGTGTTGATGCAATGGTTGGAGTTTTTGAAATATTCAAGCTGAAATCGTAATTTTAATGGAATGGTTAGAACTTTTCAAACTGTAATTTTATTTCTGAAGGATGAACTGATATGCTAGACTCCAGGACACAATGTCGTGTATTGGCTCCCAGTTCGTGCTCGGTTTGTGGCGCACACCAGTGCTCCAGTGGAGGCCTCCATCCTCGGACAACATCCCCGGTCCCTGTGCTGGTTCCACGGTTCAAGAGAAGGCTACCATCTTCATTCATATCCTTCAATGTCAAATTCTCTCACATTTCCAGCGCGTTTTACAGTTTTGAATTTCGCTTTTTTATATGTCTATACTTTAAGCTTCTAATATTATTTCATTTTCTAATCAGTCGTGGGCCCCCCCGAGTAGGGCTAGATGAGCCCCGGAGGTCTGCGAACCCTAGGTTAGGATTTGCTGGCCTGGTCTCCCAGAGCCGGCTTCCATGGCTCCAAATACACATTTTGGCACCATTATGGCAGAGTTTAGGTAGCTGTTGACAACGATGGACAGGGTCTGGTGGGCGACAAGCCATCCACCCCCAGTAACGGAGACCCTGGCATGGAGTGACTTGTCAGTCATTTAGCGTATTGCTCTCTAGCCCCAACCATAGCATTTAATCACTTTTCACGTGTGCCCAAGATCAGGCAGTGTGTAAATTAACTGAGCTGGGACTTAGTATGCACACATTCCGCGATTAGGCACTTTAGGTAACAGAGTATGGAAAACATCTGCTTTAGAGCTAATTGTACCAAAGTGGAGTGCGGGGCTAACATCCCGGACAGAAGCACCCCGCTGGCTTGTTCTCGTGTGTCTGCTTGCTGCGGTGTTGTACACTTGTATAACCTTGAACCGCACGCCTGGCGTCATGCTCCCTCACATGTGCCCGTGGTTGTTGTACCACCTGCCTGCAGAATCCCCAACAGTGGCCAGCAGGGCCCAGTACCCCTGGGCACCCGGCTGCCTGTCAATTAACTCAAGGCTAGAGATAGGGAATCTGTAACACCCCTGTGCGTGCAGTGCATATCACATCGGTGCATGCAAGCTACTCCCAAGGGCTAATGCGCCTGCAGCTGAAACCTCAGCATAAGCTGCATGTCACAGGTTAGAAACCTGAGTGAGTCCATTCCGCGTTTCATCCTCTCGGGCCGATAACAAAAGAAGTACCGTTAAGGTGTAGTTAAAAAACACAGAAAACAACAACTAAGAACGCATTCGCAGCTCTTCGATACCGCCAGTTTCTCACAGAAATGTGCAGTGTTTTTGAAGCTCTACCGAGAGAAACTGCTTCACTAAAACGTTTGTCAAACAGGCGAAAGAGAGTGGGTGAAAAGGACGGGGGTGCGGAGAGAGGCAGCGCGGAGGAAGGAGGGACGCGGAGACGGGGAGAAAGAGAGAAGAAAGCTGAACAGGGAGGGTTTAGGAAAACAGAGTGGAGGAATAAGGAGAAAAGGACGAGAGGCTGCGGGGGCGTAAGGAGAGGGGGGAGGCATGGTCAGAGAGATCGTTTATGGAAAAATTGCATGTAGCAGACGATGCCTCCTGGAGGGAAAGAAGATCTTGCAGACAATCTCATTGCTGGGCAATTCCTTCTTCTGGACTCCAGATCATTAGCGATGCGCGGCCGCGAGACGCGCTCTGTGGTGGGGGAGGGGGAGGAGCATTGAGGCGCAAAAGTGAAAGCAGGCTGGCTGGCGAGTGGTGTGCGATGTGCGCGCACCATGACGAGAGAGGAAAGCCATATGGCGCCTCTGCTTGTGCTGGAGCAGAGTTTTCAGTTTGAAAATTCGTTGGCTTTTGAAGCTCTGGCATGTCTATTCGTTATATTAATTTATTAATGACTAATTATTAATTATTTGTCTTGTGCAAGTGTGTTTATACTAATCAATCTGTTTGTCTTAACATAAGAGAGAGTTACACGTGGGTACGCATAAATGTGCTGTTTAACAATAACGTGCGAGTTTTCATGTTTAAACGTTGCTATGTGCTGTTTATTTTTGAGCACAAAACGCTTTCCGAATTAATGCTTTTCTATGTTGCAAAAGCTAGATAAATACATACACATAAGGGTATTAGTGGGGTTAACACTGTTTAATCATTATGCTGTGGTAACGATTGTTTTTGTCTCTTTAATTAAGATGGTCTATTGTGGCCTATGGTGGCCTAGAAAAGATGGCCGATTTTGTGAGCCTGGCCTCGATTTATAATATGAAAAACTGTGACGAGGGAGACCCCTGCTGGAAATGGTCCTGAAGTTAACTGACCATAGTCCTTGCTTGCTTGTTTGAAAACTTTCCATGAGGACAGCAGCAGTTTTGGGAGATCTCCAAGTGAAATGAAACGTCCTTGGCAGTCTTGGGAAACAAAGGAGCCTTAGAGAAAGACTGTGAACTGTGGCTCGATTGCTGAGGAGAAGTAGAACTAACAAGATACATTTTGTTTCTTGGTTCCTGTTCCGTAGTCTTTATTTTGTGAACTTTTCCTGAGCGGAGATTTTCAAATGTAGCGATGCTACATTCTTTCCTTCTCGCTCTGCTCAGCAGGTCCGGCGGACATTACAACTTTTTTATGTTTCCAATGTATCTTTCCTTTGTCTTAGACACTATAAGAAATGTTAGCCTAGAGAGGGTTTTTGCCACTTGCCACTTGCCATTTGCCTTTGCCGCGTACCGAATCTGCGTTGGTGAGGATCGATGCTGAAGGGACTTCGTCTTGAGAGACTTTACTGAGAGACTTGTCCTGACCCGTTCTGACATTTAGCTAGAATAGGTAACTATGAGAAAAATGATTTATTCTGATTTACCTACTTTGACTAATTTAGATAAAGTACCATACTTTTGAATACGGTGTTGATTATCATTTCTTGTCAATTATTGTGTACATTATTTGATTATTGTGGTATAGATTGTTTAGATTATGTATCAGGACAGTCATAATAATCAGGTCTTATCGACCTCGATACAGATGCAGGGTGTTTAGGAGTTTTCCTCCCACAGGTTTAGTGCTGGTAGAGTATTTGAGCGTATGTTAGTGAAATGGGCCCTAGCGTATGATGAATGTATGTGCGTGTAACTGTGAGATTACTCTATCTATGGTAGCGGGAATAATATACACATCCTGATCTCTATCAATTTCCTGGTAGCAGAGTTGGGATGGTTATTGATGGTTGTCTTGATCTGATAAGATTGCTTGTACATTAGCTTATTGATTATTGATTATTGGTTCATGTTGGAATATGTACTAATACTATATGTTGGAGTCGTCTTGTTGAGTTATATGTAGTGCTTCTGGAATTTGGGAGCTAGTAGCAGTTCCGTAGTAGGGCAGAGGGAAGTATATGCTGCTCTCGGGAAAGACGGGATTGTAAGGAATAACGTGTGACAATTGAAGTTGCGCGTCACATTGTCTGGGTTCGGAATTAGTGACATTATTGTATGTTACTATTAGAATATATTTCTGGTATATAAGGAGTGTGTATGGTAGTGAAGGTTATCTGTGAAACTCTGGTCTTAAGTCCCAGGGATCCGTAAGGTTTACCGTTAAAGCTTATCGCGGGAGGAGTAATAGGTATTTTCTGAGCTTGTTTGAGGAACTGGGCAGGGGAAAGCTGCTTAGTTGTTGTGAGTTATAATTCTGTAGTGGGACAGATTGTTCGCTGTTCTCGGGAAGCAGGATTCTGTGTGTATGTACTATATTTTCTTGTATGAATGTGCGTGAATGCATATACATTTAATTGATTGTAAGACTCTTTGGATAAGTCCTGGAGGAAACAGTTAAGGGATGTATGAAAGTTGTTGATTCTTGAGAAATAGATTTTCTTTACTATTCTGTGGTTAGCGAAGCAGACAATGGAGATGTTTTTATGTTGTAACTCATAGATTTTGTAGAAGTTTTGACACGAAGTCTACAGAGATTTGTAAAGGAGGGGTAGACGAGTGACAGAAGACAGGAGACAAGCGACTGCAGCGACTGTTGACGTCAGAAAGACCGCGCTCTGATTGGATAGTGATCAGAATAGTGTTCGCGCTGGTAATTGGTGCGTTGGTGTGAGCTGCGCAAGGATTGGAAGAGCTATTTAGTGACGTAAACACTCCAGGATTGGTGTGTTGGTGTGAGTCGCGTTGTTATAGGTTGAAAATTCGTATTGTATATTTATAATACGGAAAAGAGTAGAAAGTTTTGGTAAACGCTAAAATGTATTACCAAGAAGAGAAAAAGAAGAAGACATTCTTTGGAAGAATTAAAAGGTGGTTTAACAAGGATAAAGATGTTAAGACGAGAGAGGGTGAATTATTACCTCCAGCGAAAACACCTGCATCCATCATGGCTGCGAAATATGGGTATCATACCTGTATATGGTTGGAGAACTGGGTTAGGTATACTAAAGAAGATGGTGTTCTAGCAGTTCCAGAACATGGTTCATTTAATCTGGCCGTGTTGAGAAATTTACGGGAAAAGATGTTATGTCTAGACCCGAAACCAAGACCTACACAGTTTGAGGCTTTAGTGGAAGGGGAATCTTGAGGAAGCAAAGAAAAAGTTCCCGTGTCACAACTGTGGCCAACTGGGACATTGGAGGTCTGAATGCACTAATCCACCATTAGTGAATAATGAGGGTAAACCCTTAAATCAACAGGTGCAGAACGAAGGAAATAATCAACAGCAGCAACAACAGAAAGTTGTGAGACAGCAGAGCCAAGAGCCGAAACCGCCCTTGCCGCAGAATAGAGGGTCACAAAAGTATAATCAGGATTCAGGATTCTACAATGATGAACAGGTAAACAAACCAAGGCGTTCTAACCAGGTACAACAGTACTTGTTAAAGAATGAAGGAAGTGAGTCTGAGGGTGATTATTGACGGTGCCGAAGAGCGGAGGAAGAGTGCATACTTGGTGCAACTCTAGAAATAGACCAGGCAGGACCATTTGTGGATGGGAAAATAAATGAAGAGAGTGTTACTTTTTTGGTAGACACAGGTGCGACAAGATCAACTGTCAGGTCAACAGATGTTAGAAATCTTCCTCTCTCGGATGAAGCAATCCAAGTAGTTGGTGTAGCCAATACACAAATCAGAACACGTCTTACTGAACCAGTAAGAGTACAGATAGGGAAATTTTCAGACATGCACAGGTTTATTGTTTGTGACACAAGTCCAGTGAACTTGTTAGGTAGGGACCTATTGTGTAAGATGAATTGTACAATTTTCTGTACACCGGATGGAATAGCTTTTGAGACACCAGATGAGGATGTTTTGTACCGAGTGACTCTAGAGAATAGAGAAAGTGAGTTAATTGGTGCATTTGCTGTGTTTAATCCAGAGGATTTACCTCGAGAACTGAGAGACACAGTGAAAAGGGTAGTTTGGGATTTTACTGGAGAGGATGTGGGATTGATGAATAATGTAGATCCAGTGAAAATTGCAGTGAAGGAGGGAATTACATATCCTAACATTCCTCAGTACAAAATGACACCAGAAATAATTGAAGGAATAACTCCTATAATTGAGAAAATGATTCAGCAGGGAGTTCTGAGAGAACTACTGAGTAGCCCGTGTAATTCACCGATAATGGGGCTAAAGAAGCCTAATGGCAAATTTAGGATTGTGCAGGATTTGAGAAAAATTAATCAAATTGTGGTGGCATGTTGTCCTATCGTGCCATATCCATCAGTGATCCTGTATCAAATACCACATGATGCTGAGTGGTATACAGTGATTGATTTGTGTCATGCGTTTTTTTCAATTCCATTGCATCATGACAGCCAGCCGATTTTTGCATTTAGGTTTGGCCAGCGTATTTTAGCATGGTGTCGTATCCCACAGGGGTATACAGAGAGTCCTTCAATATTCAATCAGTTATTGAAGAAATCGTTGGAAAGCTTGGTTATGCCCGAGAACTCAGTACTAGTTCAGTATATTGATGACCTACTTGTGGCATCAAAGACACGTGAAGCTTGTGAAGTAGATACCATAGCTTTACTGAATCATCTGGGAAATGGAGGGTTAAAGGTATCTCCAGCCAAATTGCAATTTTGCAAAAAAGAGGTGCATTATCTTGGACATAATATTGAAAAAGGTCTGAGAAAAGTGACTGATGACAGGATCAAAATCATCAGGGGAATGAAAGCCCCGAAAACCCAGAGGGAAGTGAGAATGTTCCTGGGTATGGTGGGTTATTGTCGTCAGTGGATAATTAATTTTTCGCTGATAGCAAAGCCACTGATTAAGCTGACAAAAAGTGAGATGACAGACCCATTGGAACTAGATGCAGAACAAATGGCAGCATTTGAAGAGCTGAAGAATAGAATGTGTGAGGCTCCAGCTTTGGGTATGCCTGACTACGAAAAGGAATTTGAATTGTACTGCAGCGAGAGAAATGGATGTGCACTTTCAGTGTTAATCCAGAAGCATGGACAGCTGAGAAGGCCTATTGCGTACTTCTCATCGACACTAGACCCTGTAGCTGTGGGTTTACCAGGTTGTCTGAAATCTGTGGCTGCAACATGCAGAAGTTTGGAACAGAGTGAAGGAATCATAATGGGATATCCTGTAAGGGTATTCGTACCTCACAATGTGGCAATTCTTTTGACAAGAAGCAGAACTCAGTACATGTCACATAGTCGGTTGACTAAGTATGAAAAAGTGATTCTGGGAGCATCAAATGTGACTCTTGAGAGATGTGTGAATGTGAATCCAGCGACACTCTTGCCGGATATTGAAAACGTGGGTGTGAAAATGGAAGATGATCATGATTACTTGGATGTGCTTGAGTACTGTACAAAACCGAGACCAGACATAAGGGATCTTCCCTTACATGAGAGTGATCATGTGTTGTTTGTGGATGGATCATGCCTGAGAAATGATAATGGTGTGCTATGTGCAGCATATGCGGTGTGCAAAGTTTCAGAGGTTATGGAAGCATCACCATTGAAAGGAGTGAAATCTGCGCAAGTTGCTGAATTAGTGGCATTGACAAAAGCTTGTGAAATTGGGAAAGATTTGAGAACGACTGTGATGACTGATAGTCAGTATGGATTTGGAGTGGTGCATGATTTTGGCCAGCTTTGGCTACAAAGAGGTTTCTTGACATCGAGTGGAACTCCAATAAAGAATGCTGAAATGATTGGTAAATTACTTGAGGCGATACAGCTGCCTAAGGAGTTAGCAGTTGTAAAGTGTGCTGCCCATGGACAAGGAGAGGATTTTATAACGGTCGGAAACCGTTATGCCAATGATGTTGCGCAATACTGCGCCAAGACGAATCAGTCCATTAATCGGGAACGAGAGGGGGAAATGTCTTTTCTCTCTGTGATGTTTACTAATGTCTTAGAGACATGGGATGAAGTGAAACAGTTGCAAGATGAGGCAAGAGAGGAAGAGAAGAAAGATTGGATTAAGGCAGGATGTGCTCCAAGAGAAACAGACCATGTTTGGGTCTACAGAGATGGCAGACCAGTAATGCCGAACTCCATACTGTCGTCAATGGCAAGAATGTATCATGGCCAGGGACATTTGGGGAGGGACGCGATGGTTAGGTCATTTAAACAAACCTGGTACAATGCAAAGTTCAGGACAATTGCAGAAAGCATCTGTCAAAGGTGTTTGGTTTGTCAGCAATTTAACACTGGGAAAAAGACAGTGGTGAGTCTGGGAACAATAGGCAGAGAAGGAGGTCCTTTTACGAGAATGCAGATTGATTTCATTGAAATGCCCCAGGTGAACAGACTAAGGTATGTTCTAGTGGTAGTCTGTTTGTTTTCAAGATGGGTGGAGGCCTATCCGACCAGGAGGAATGATGGAATAACGGTGGCAAAGTTACTGTTAAGAGAGTTGATTCCTAGGTACGGGTTCCCAGTAACGATTGAGTCTGATAGAGGTGGACACTTTCAAAATGAACTGATGGGTTTGATTTGTGAAGCATTGAAAATACAGCAGAAGCTACATTGTGCATACCGACCAGAGGCTTCTGGTGTGGTTGAGCAGATTAATGGCACAATCAAGAATAGGATTGGGAAAATGTGCTTAGCCACTGGCATGAAATGGCCAGATGTTTTACCTCTAGTGCTGATGACTATTAGATCTACTCCAGATAGAACTACTGGCTTGAGTCCGCACGAAATAATCATGGGACGTGCAATGCGCCATGCATTTGTGCCTGTCAATAAGTTGGTGACAATAACTGATGACATGATTTTGGATTATTGTAAAGGCCTGGCTGACGCAGTTCATTCTGTGTTTCACCAGGTTGGAGAAGAAGCTACCACACTTGAGAAGAAGCAAGCTCATGATCTGAGTCCAGGGGACTGGGTGAGGATTAAGGTGCACAGAAGAAGAAATTGCTTGGTTCCAAGGTGGGGAAGGCCGAGACAAGTCATTCTGACTACGACAACTGCAGTAAAGTGTGCTGGAGTGAAACACTGGGTACATGCGAGTCATACTCTGAGAGTTCCAAACCCAAAAGAAGGGACTGGTAAAGAGTATTTTGAAGAGTCAGATTCCAGTGATGATGAAGATACAGAATCAGTGAGGAGAGAAGCAGAAAAAACTTCAAGTGAACCACTGCGAGTATCAGAGAAGAGATCAGATTCTGTGAGAGAGCCTGAAGTTTCAAAAAGCAGCAGTGAAGGAAAAAGAAAGGAAAAGAGAAATTTCACAGAGACCACTCCTGAATCAGAAGAGGAGGAGATTGAAGAACCACTTGAGATTATACTTGAAGAAGTAGGGTCAGAAGAAGATAGAGAGGGACAGATTGCGGAAGACCCCCGAGGAGGTGTAGGGAACATTCTTGATGAGCTAGGTGAAGGGACAAGTAGACAGCAAGAAGATTGCGTGTCGGAGACCCGAGGAGGGACAGAAATAGGGAAGTCCCAAACAGTGGTGAAAGAATCTGTGGAAAAAAAGAAAGCTGCTAGAAAACGAAAACAGGAGGCACTTGAAACAGAATTGGATGAGAGTGAGAATGAACAAACAGAGGGTCGAGTTCTGAGAAAGTGAACTTGGATTGGAGAGAGAAGTAATAAAGAAATAAGGCCTAAAAAGGTTGTGAAAGGAGATCGTTGGCCTAACAACAGAGTTAAGAGGCTGAGATACAGAATAATAAGAGCAAATACATCAAAAGCAGGACAAGTGAATGAAATATCGAGTCAAAATTTAAAGACAAAAGGAGAAGAATCAAAAGAATCAAAGGAACCAGAGGAGATCAAACGGATAAGAAAACCTAACCAGAAGTATAGGTCGCCGGAATGGATGTATGTGACACTGCCTGAAGGTAAAGAGGTGGAAAGTCAAGGAAATCCAGAGGAGACCGTACGAGAAGTGGTTGAGAAAGATACTGGTGAAATCCTGAAAGTACTATTGACTGACATTGGTGAAGAGTCAGATACTGAGGATTTTGATGTTGGAGATCTAATACAATTTGACGTTGAAGAAAAGAATGACGAGTATCCAAACTGAATGAAGGAAAGATTCGCTTGGATTAAGTGAACGGAAAAAAACATTTTGAAGAAACTGAAGAGACTGCAGTAGTGGAGTAGTAGAAGCTAAGTCAAGAGATAAGGTCAACGTAGTAAAATGGCTAACATAGAGGATAATCAAGATAGATGTGCCTTCCTGAAAAGGTGGTGTAGGATGTGCTGCTGCTGTACTGGATTATTAATGCTTCTATGGGGTGTTTTAATTTTATTAGTGACTTTAAAAATTGAATTTGAGATACATACAGAGAATGTGACAAATGTAGAAGAGAATTCGCAAAAGGTAGTTCCAATTAGAATTAGTAACACTTACATACACAAAGATAGATCAATTAATAATTTTTCTAGTAATGTTTTTTCAAAGTTGTTATATGAATATGTGAAAACAATGGAAGTCAGGGATTGCTATGTCTGTATGCAGTTACCTGCATCCGTTTCAGAGGGTGTTACTTATCACCATTTGCCAGCTACATATGGTATTTCTTGTAGTGTTTTAAGTAGTGTTTTTTATCTGTTAGGGAAAATAGATTATAAAATGTCTAACAGAGATAGTATTTTTGGGCACTTGCCAATGAACAAAGAGCTGAATCCGGCTAAAGAAGCTAACACTTTTGGTGAGATTTTTATTGAAGAAAAAGGATTAACATTAGATTACATTTTTAAAAATAATTTAACTTGCAATCTGAAAGAAGAGGAGAAAGTTTTCCTAGATATGGTAGAGGAAAGGAGATTAAACATGCAGGAGAAAGCAGGAGAATATAAAGTGAGTGAGACAATTTTGGACATTGAGATGGGAGAAAAGTTGAAAAATGGGGCTAGTCCGACTTTAGCTCTAGATGCACCACAAAAGGGTAAATTGTGCATTACCAGAAGGAAATCCCAATATGATACATACTTTGTTGGGACTAGTGAGTGTCATGATACATACTTCATTGCAACAGGATGGGGTTTCAGAGGTGGAGAAGATGCAGTTTTTCCAGGAGTGTATTATGTTTGTGGGAACAAGGCTTATTACAAGTTGCCTGACCATTGGTATGGCACGTGTTATGTGGGCCTGGTCTTTCCAAAGATCTTTCATGTAGATAAGATAAGAGATGTAGAGCATATTAATTTACTAATGCGTTTTAAGAGAGAAACTTGGTCTGAAATAGTGGGTGATATTTTTGGGGTTTTGATTCCAGCAGTGGGAATTTCTTTGAATGCTTATGGGATTCGGAAACTGTCGACAGTGGTTGATCGTTTATCGACAAATACCGCTGGAGGGTTTCTTTTGGTGAATACGGAATTAAGTGCCGTACGTGCCATGTCTATGCAAAATCGGCTTGCCCTTGATATTCTATTGGCCAAGGAGGGTGGAGTTTGTGGAATGCTGAAAGTTCAACATTGTTGCACTTACATTCCAGACGAAAGTAAAGACCTGAAGGTCTATATCAAAAATATTACTGATTTGCATGAAGAATTAGTACCACTTGAAGCTGAGAGTTTATGGACTAAAATAGCTAATAAGATGATAGCTGTTAAGGATTTTATTGCAAAAATAGGTAGTACTATTATAGGTAGAATATTGTTTCCTTTAACTTGTATAATTGTTGCTCTATTAATACTGAGATTAGTGTGTGTGTGTTGTAAAAACAGGAGAGGGAAAAAGAAATTGAATAGAGAAAAGAGAAACAAGAGGTTGAAAAGGGAACCACAAGAAATTGAATTAGAGGAATTGAGGGAGAGTGTTTACTTGGAGACAAAGAAGGATGACGAAAGAGTGACTGGTGTGTAATGTTGTATAAGGAGGAAAAGACATTTCCGATTTCTCCTAAAATGGGACTAAAATTTTCACTATTTTTTTTTTTTTTTTTTGGGTTTATTTGGTGATAAAATCACCAAAGGGGGGATTGCTGGAGCAGAGTTTTCAGTTTGAAAATTCGTTGGCTTTTGAAGCTCTGGCATGTCTATTCGTTATATTAATTTATTAATGACTAATTATTAATTATTTGTCTTGTGCAAGTGTGTTTATACTAATCAATCTGTTTGTCTTAACATAAGAGAGAGTTACACGTGGGTACGCATAAATGTGCTGTTTAACAATAACGTGCGAGTTTTCATGTTTAAACGTTGCTATGTGCTGTTTATTTTTGAGCACAAAACGCTTTCCGAATTAATGCTTTTCTATGTTGCAAAAGCTAGATAAATACATACACATAAGGGTATTAGTGGGGTTAACACTGTTTAATCATTATGCTGTGGTAACGATTGTTTTTGTCTCTTTAATTAAGATGGTCTATTGTGGCCTATGGTGGCCTAGAAAAGATGGCCGATTTTGTGAGCCTGGCCTCGATTTATAATATGAAAAACTGTGACGAGGGAGACCCCTGCTGGAAATGGTCCTGAAGTTAACTGACCATAGTCCTTGCTTGCTTGTTTGAAAACTTTCCATGAGGACAGCAGCAGTTTTGGGAGATCTCCAAGTGAAATGAAACGTCCTTGGCAGTCTTGGGAAACAAAGGAGCCTTAGAGAAAGACTGTGAACTGTGGCTCGATTGCTGAGGAGAAGTAGAACTAACAAGATACATTTTGTTTCTTGGTTCCTGTTCCGTAGTCTTTATTTTGTGAACTTTTCCTGAGCGGAGATTTTCAAATGTAGCGATGCTACATCCTTTCCTTCTCGCTCTGCTCAGCAGGTCCGGCGGACATTACAACTTTTTTATGTTTCCAATGTATCTTTCCTTTGTCTTAGACACTATAAGAAATGTTAGCCTAGAGAGGGTTTTTGCCACTTGCCACTTGCCACTTGCCATTTGCCTTTGCCGCGTACCGAATCTGCGTTGGTGAGGATCGATGCTGAAGGGACTTCGTCTTGAGAGACTTTACTGAGAGACTTGTCCTGACCCGTTCTGACATTTAGCTAGAATAGGTAACTATGAGAAAAATGATTTATTCTGATTTACCTACTTTGACTAATTTAGATAAAGTACCATACTCTTGAATACGGTGTTGATTATCATTTCTTGTCAATTATTGTGTACATTATTTGATTATTGTGGTATAGATTGTTTAGATTATGTATCAGGACAGTCATAATAATCAGGTCTTATCGACCTCGATACAGATGCAGGGTGTTTAGGAGTTTTCCTCCCACAGGTTTAGTGCTGGTAGAGTATTTGAGCGTATGTTAGTGAAATGGGCCCTAGCGTATGATGAATGTATGTGCGTGTAACTGTGAGATTACTCTATCTGTGGTAGCGGGAATAATATACACATCCTGATCTCTATCACTTGTCATTGTGCGCGTAACCGCACGCCCGTCGCCAGTGCATGTGCCAGTGGCCTGAAGCGCTTACCCAAAAGTGGATTGCATGGCGGCACGATGCACATGATTGTGCGCGTGCTCGCCATGCAATCCGCTTTTGGGAGCCCCTTACTAGAGTCTTGCTGAGTGATCGCTTACGCGATAGCCAGGCGAGACCTAAAAATACATTTTCCTGAATACGGTGGTGACTTCAGGAGGCAGCTTGGAGGACTCAGCACGCACCATGGGTGCAGCGCGAGTCTTTAGTAAACTGGGAAACTCTTCAGCGCACGGGTTTCCCCAACAACAAAGGCACACTGGAGTGAAAGCCTGCTTGTGCCCTGGGGGGACTGTAGACTGTGTGCTGAAAAAGTAACACTCTAGTCGGTCCCTGCGTGTGCCCCAGGTGCACTGTAAAAAGCACGCTGCGTGAGCGGAATGCCGAAGACATGAATCGTGCTGGAAATGGAACAGCGTGTGCGTGGCTGCTCTTCTCCCGGCTATACTCCAGGGGAGTCCGCTTTTAAAACAAGGAATTCACGGCAGCAGCCACAATTGCATTTGTGAAGATCGGTTCTGAACCAGATCTGAAAGTAAATAGAACACATGAAGGTAGGAGGGGCCATCACACGCTACACTGTGATGGCAAAACAACATAGTCACTAAGTGAAATCGCCAAAAGCACACAAGGGAGGTACAGTTGCTAAACAAAACCCAAAAAAAGCCTACATTTCTGAATGGCAAAAGCAACAGCCAATAGAAACCACTTACATTTTTAAACCATATAGAATATAATACAACAGGTCTTGCAGACAGAGCAAGCGCTGTCGAGGCTCGGCCTAAAAATAGGGAGTTATTTAATGAACAGAATGACACCAAAATGACAAAATTCCAGTATGGGAATTGGAAATATAAATGTTTCAAATTTTAAATGAAAATAGTGCCAAAAAGCGTTAAGCGTCATCTGATTACAGCTGAGCAATAACTAGGCATGATTTAAATCCTACCGTGATAGAGTGCAGATTGGATACAGGAACCAGGGTCATACCCTTTGAATCTTTTACCTTCTAACTTAGGGCCTGATTTAGAGATTTAGAGATTGGCGGATGGGCTACTCCATCACAAACATGACAGATATTCTGTCAATTGTATTACAAGTGCATTATATCCTATGGCACTTGTAATACCTGCCACAATTCAGATGGGGTATCCAATAAGCCAAACTCTTAAATCAGCCCATGAGCTTCTGAAGTGGAAATCAAAAATCCTCAGACGGGCATGGCAGCAGGCTATGGTCAAAAAGGATTCCAGAGGGCTGGATAGCCATCAAATGAGGTCCTTGTAAAGCTATTGACGTTTAGCGAGAGTGGGAGAATTTAGAAATTGTGAGATGGACTAAGCCACGCCCTATCTCCAACACTCAGTTAGCATAACCGAGATCATGGTTAACAAGCAAGCTTGTCATTTCTGCTGCGCTGCACACGACACTGTTGTTATGTGTTATTCATTTTAGAAATGCTGACTCGACTTTGCCTTACAGGATAACGAACTGTTGTTGCACATTCTTAATGAAATGTGCCCTTGGTCTGTACATCATGCAAAGAACGCGTCTGGGTCACTAGAAGGTACAGAGTGTTGTATTTAGATTGATCGTACCACTTGTTAGACATATCATGGATACAGCTGCCAATATTTGAAGGACAAGCGTCTTTAATATTGCAGAACAGTTTGGTTTGAGGGGCATTCGAAAAAACTGAAAAAACTGCAATCCTTGCTGGGTTTTCTGAGTTTTGGTCGATCCTACATTCCTGATTATGCCCAGCGTATCAAGACACTTTATGCCTTGATACAACCAACTTATACCAGATCTTGCTGGCTGCCAGAGCACTCGGCATTATATACTTTGCAAACTGATCTTCTTACAGCTAAATATCTAAAAACTCGTGACAACCACACCAACCTGGTCATTAGAATTATTCCAGGCGCGGAAGGTTTCACGTATTTAACGTTCAATGAGGGTGACACAGTCCCCATTGCTTACAAATCTCATCTGTACACTTCGGCTGAGCTGCGATTTTCCACTGTTGAAAAAGTCTTGACAGCAGTTCAGATGGCGATCCTGAAAGAACGAGCGCTATCAAAGGGAAAGCGCATGCTGGTGGTAACACCGTTTCCTGCTCTTGAAGCAGTCACTAAAGCTAGTGTACCGAATTCTAAGGCTTTGCATCCGAGGTGGATACAATGGGCAACCTCCTTAGCTTCGCCTGACGTCGAATACATCTTTGACGCGGCGTTGCAGACTCAAGAGAGTTTGGAGTATGAATTCGTTCATCCTGCTCCACAGTCATTGCGCCCCATCGAGGAATACCATTGTGTCCTATACACTGACGGATCGGCGCAACCCGCAACTGGATCAAGGCACGCTTATTCAGCGGCTTGCGCAATTGTAGTCGGTACTTTCGTGAATGGAGAGTTCAAATCTGATGCAGTGCATACACAGTCATTGGGTGATTGTACCGCGCAACTGGAGGAGCTTCGTGCTCTGGTGCTTGCACTCGAGTTTGCTGATCACAGAGTCACTACTCTTATAGTGAGTGACTCTTACTATTGTGTTCAATCTTACAACGACAATATACTTTTTTGGATTATGAATGGTTTTCGTGACTCCAAAGGTTGCTCAGTAAAGCATAAAACAATTTGGGCTCGAGTGTCAGAACTCAAAGGGAGTTTGCCACTTGTGGATGTAATTCACACTCTTGGTCACCAACGAGTTGGTGTCCATGCTGTCGGTAACAGTTTGGCTGACGAGGCAGCCAAAACAGCAGTGGCAACATATTTAGTAGCGGCAGTTACAAGATCAAAATCAAAGATAGAGTTACATCAGATTGGTCGCACACTGCTACACCTACCAGTCGTGTTCCCCCAATGAAAATGGTCCCTGAAGGTCAGCGTCGGCGGATACACCTATGCTCAAGAGTGCGTGCAAGTATGCGTGGCGTGTGCCATCCCTGGACACGTGTTTCGAGGTAGTTGCCTCTCGTCAGCAGGGAGTAGGAAATTGAGAGTGGGGTTGCTGTGTAAGCTGCTAAAAACATAATCAGGTCTAGTACCTCTCTTAGCGCGCAGGTGCGTAACCATGAGTCCGTCGACCATTTTCATTGGGGGAACACGCCTGGTAGGTGTAGCAGTGTGCGACCAATCTGGTTTAACTTTATATTCAGGCTCCCTTGAGCCGGTGGAGTCGACGGACTCATGGTTACGCACCTGCGCGCTACGAGAGGTACTAGACCTGATAACGATTTTAGCAGCTTACACAGCAACCCCACACATTTTCCTACTCCCTGCTGACGAGAGGCAACTACCTCGAAACACGTGTCCAGGGATGGCACACGCCACGCATACTTGCATTCACACTCGAGCATAGGTGTATCCGCCGACGCTGACCTTCAGGGACCATTTTCATTGGGGGAACACGCCTGGTAGGTGTAGCAGTGTGCGACCAATCTGGTTTAACTTTATATTCAGGCTCCCTTGAGCCGGTGGAGTCGACGGACTCATGGTTACGCACCTGCGCGCTACGAGAGGTACTAGACCTGATAACGATTTTAGCAGCTTACACAGCAACCCCACACATTTTCCTACTCCCTGCTGACGAGAGGCAACTACCTCGAAACACGTGTCCAGGGATGGCACACGCCACGCATACTTGCATTCACACTCGAGCATAGGTGTATCCGCCGACGCTGACCTTCAGGGACCATTTTCATTGGGGGAACACGCCTGGTAGGTGTAGCAGTGTGCGACCAATCTGGTTTAACTTTATATTCAGGCTCCCTTGAGCCGGTGGAGTCGACGGACTCATGGTTACGCACCTGCGCGCTACGAGAGGTACTAGACCTGATAACGATTTTAGCAGCTTACACAGCAACCCCACACATTTTCCTACTCCCTGCTGACGAGAGGCAACTACCTCGAAACACGTGTCCAGGGATGGCACACGCCACGCATACTTGCATTCACACTCGAGCATAGGTGTATCCGCCGACGCTGACCTTCAGGGACCATTTTCATTGGGGGAACACGCCTGGTAGGTGTAGCAGTGTGCGACCAATCTGGTTTATCAAAATCAAAGATAGATGCAGACATCTTAGCAGCTATTGCGGCATCAGAGACAGGGACAAACTTCCCTAGAGGTTTCCCTTCTCGATACCATTATCACTTAAGTCCTGATAACGTCCCATTAGTGAGGATTAACGACGTTGGTGATAGATTGATTCCCAACGCGGACTGCAGACCAAGTTTGATAACAGCTGCCCACGAGGGTGTTGCGTCTGCGCATGCTGGAGTGTCAGCAACTGTCTCTCTTTTGCAGCAACGTTATTGGGGGTACGGTTTGTATAAACAAGTGCGGGCTTATGTACTCAATTGTGACATTTGCCAGCAGATCAAACCTTCTTCTGTGGCTGCATATATCTAATCAACCACTGGCGTGTGTTTATTTAGATCACTGCGGTCCTTTTACCTCTGATACTGCGTACAAGTACATCTTGGTTGCAGTGGATTCGTGCACACGTTTTCTGTGGGTGTGGCCACAAAGGAGTGCTGATGCCAGGACTGTCATCAAAGCATTGCGTGTCTTTATAGGGAGTTTTGCGTGTGGTACCCTTCACTCTGATCAGGGCCCGGCGTTCGCCTCTAAGGCTTACAAAGAGGCTATGAGAAGTTTGGGGGTCTAAGTCAAATTTTCGTCTCCATACCGGCCTGAGGGCAATAGTGTTGTGGAACGGATGAACCGTGACCTAAAGCAATCGTTGACAGCCAAGGTGTTAGGTACAGGCCGGAACTGGCTTGCCCACTTGTATGACGTCCAACGTGCACTTAATAATCTCCCTAGAAGGTCTCTGGGTGGGAGGACCCCTTACATGATGCTCTTTGGAGTGAGAATGTTTGTTCCGGACCTTGACGGTCTAGACATGGCGGCGGCTGCCGCCCCTTTTGACCTAGATGACCACTGTGCTGTATTGCAGAATCTACAAGAAGCAAGAGACACTCTGGCGAAAGAACACGTGCCCTCTACATCTGAAGAAGCGCTCCTGATTCCGGTAGTCGGCTGGCTACCTCGTGTTGGTGATCTGGTCCGTGAGAAGGTGGAAAACAAGAAGGAGTTTGGCCCCTCTTATCGTGTACCAGTGCCGGTGCTTGGTGTATTGGGTACACGTACAGTTGTTTTACCCCCACTTCCTGGTCGCAAGGAAAAAAGGTACATTTCAATTGAGAATGTCAAGCTACACAGGGTGGCCGATACTCCATAGTATGACACCTTCAGTTTCCTGCCCTTCGATGCTGAGAAACTCTGTTGTGGTGCCACCCTCTATCATAGTGCCTGAGGTTTCCATTGAGATGAACACAATAACTCAACCGCCACCTACTGCTAGTGGTATGCCCGCTGATCCTGAGTATGCTTATCCAACAGAAGTTTCTTTGCCCCTATTACATACAACAACACTTATCCAGTCCCAGTCTTCCTTTGAAACTGAATCATTGACTTGCACTGCCCCTTCCAAAATTTTTATATTTTTTGCCTGGTTCAAGAGACATTTTTTGGTTGCACCTTGGACTTACATCTGGTTGGTGCTGATTTGTATTTTTTTATTCATGACAATTGGCTTTGTGGTAGTGTTTTTTAGACTTATCAATGGACACTACCTGAATGAACGTTCTACACTTCAATTGATTGATGGAACTTTGGCCCCCCACTCCTCGTCACACATCATGAAAAGAGACCTGACGTTTGTGAACATCACCGCATGGCCTGTACGTGATGGGATTGCTTGGGATGCGGTGAACTTTCAAATTCATGGTCCCACAGAGGTTATTAATGTGCCAACTGTTTTTCGTGTTTCTATGGGTGATGTAGTTAAACAAAACATCCGCTCAGATGATTGGGATGTACAAGCAATAGAAGCACTGTTTTCTGATTTAAAATATTAGGCTGCATTTGATGCTGAAGATCTGTATTCAAACACCGCAAACTATGACGAGCAATTTTGTTTTCAGCATTATGGCACACATTTCCTACACAGAGCAAATACTTTTCGAAATGTTGTTAATTTCACTCAATGGGAACATTGTCCTGTCCCTATGCCCGGCAGCTCTGCAACTTTATTGAAAAAATTCACATACTTTTCGGATTTTAGTGTGTCAAACCCTGAGTCTTTTTATTTTAAAGTAGTGGTAGAACCCACTTCTAAGATCAGACTGACACACACAAAATTACTATACTCCAAATCCTTTATGGAGGAATTGGCTATTGGTGGATATGACGTATGGAAAGCTTCTGTCGATCTTAAATCGGTTTGGGGAACTAAACCATGGCAGGTACAAGGAACAGAAGCTTTGCATCGTGCCTGTCTTATCCCAAACCATATTCTATTTTTAAATTCATCGATTTTTCAGACCACCTGTTTTGGATTGGCTATATCTAAAAAAATAAATTCCCCTCGATCCCTGATCTGGGTGCTTATCAGGGTTGGGAAAATCACACAGATCTGTCCCTTACTATGTTGCAGTCGCTTGTTTCCAATAGCACCTTCAATATTTCAACATTGAATCCTGAGGGTTGGTTGGTATGGCAAACAAGTTCGGATTCCTGTCAACGTAGGTTCTTAGATTTGGCTCCAGGGTATACACAACTTAGGGTTGACCCTCGTTTCACATCTTCACACACGGTGACTACCTACTCTGTAGGCAAACTATGTCAGTCATGGCTGCAACATTCCACGTTAACTTCAGTTAAGCTTCATTTATCACGATTAAATGACAAAATAGATTTGAATGATTTTATTAAGGGACCTGCAAATGGCAGGTCGAAAAGATGGGCTTATGCTATTTACAATGAAATCTGGAAATTGTCGCAAATTGAAGCTGCTTCTAGGTTATGTGCTATTGACCAGGCCAATATGGAAAAAGTATTGGCTGTGATAGATAATAGTATTAATACGTTGTCTTCTAGAATTTATACATTAGATAATATTGTTTCTTCTGTTGTAGACATTGTGCAAGATGATGTATCTGTGTTGTATCATGGTCAAAATCAGTTGCGTTCAATTATGCAGTTTGCATGGACATTGCAAACGTTAAAAGCAGGGAAAGTACCTTGGGATTACATGAATATTTCATCATTATTCCTGCCGTTTAATTTGACTGAAAAACAGCAGTTCATGTGCATGAAAGATGCAACTTATGCATTGCTGCACATTGAAAAATTAGAACCTTTACCTTTTTCTGTAGCTGAGTTAAATTCAGCCGTGTGGTTAGTACACGGATTAGTAACTTTACCGTTCAGTTTGTTCAAGTTTAGTTCGTGCATGAAACACTATGCTATCGGCAGGTATGAACAACCTGGTGATGCATTTCTGCATGAAGTTTGGTCACTTCCGTTCACTTACAGATGCGTGAGGGATGGCAAGGAAGTTTACTTAAAAGGTGAAGAATGCAATTCCGCTCCTGATCACTCTGTTGTTTGCAGACATATACAATTACATGGCGCTTGCAATATACACGCTCCTAATTTAGCTTGTGTCCTAAAGGGGATTCCAATGCCAGTTATAACGTCTTCTTTTAAACTGCTTGCCAACTGTAGTTATTTGCTTTTAAATAGTGAAGCTTGCTGTGGGATGCTAGTGGGTATTCCTTACATAGTCACTGTTTCGCATAAAGTAGTTTGCTGTAATAACGTACTTTTCCCGCCCCCGCAAAGCCGACTCGATATATCCATCTGGCCAGCGATTCCAACCTTGAATGCAGAGTTCAATGGGATGAGCAGAATAAGGGCTCTTTTGTCTAAAAAGGAGGTTGCGTTGACTTTGTCCCGTGAAACATTTCTTCTTAATGTTGCGAACACAGGCGCTGAGGTACAAGCTCTTTTAAATACTGACCTCCCCCTTCATTTTGGAACGTTGATTCAAACTATCTTTAATGCCTCGTCTACGACTGGCCTTGTTCATTTTTTTTAAATTGTGGGCTCGGGACTCGTGACATCTTTCCAGACTGTTTTTGGTGTGATCCCCGCATTTTTACATTCTATTTTTTCAAGTGTCTTCGGAGGGCTCCCATTGCACCCCGCTTTGGTGGCTGGGATCCTCTTGTTGATTTGCGGACTTCGATATGGCTGCACACCGGGAGTTGCACAACGGCATGCTCCGCCTGCTTCATCTTCGTTGCCGGATGCTTGATTACTACGGCACCTTACCACTGGCGGTCTTAAGCGTCAAGTATGGATTGTCTTTCCGGTTTTCCTTTTTTACGTGTGTGCAACCTGTCTTTCATTGCCTAGATTGTCCCTTCCAATGGGCTCTTGACTTGTGCCTGACAAACTTAGCGTCACCTGACCCAGATTTTGATGAAATAATGTGTCCCTTAGTGGCTCATGAATTTGACTGTTCTGGTGTCGGGTTTATGGCTTTGGGTGCTGCACACGGAGTCCGTGGAAACTGGGATATCGGAGAGGCAGCTATTGATTTCCTTGAAAGGAGTTATATTGAGGAGACTGACAGTTGTCCCATCTTGGTGCTGGATGCTCCGATAATTGACGAACATGTGTGTTCCTTTCCTTTGCTCAATTGGATGGCAGATACTTTTGCGGAACGCTCCAATGATTTCCTCTTGGAAGCAGTTGCAACTTATGGTGCATATACCTTCATGGATTGATTGACTGACATTATCACTGCTGCTTGCATCCAGAATGCTTGCTTATTTTTTAACACATCATTTTTTCATTTTCCAAACGAACATTTTTTTATTCTCGGAATTTACACTTACTTTATATGCCCTTGGTTCTGCTCTAAATCAGTTGAACTCTGCGTTCTTGATAAGCGTATCCCTATTGGTTAAGTGCTCCGATCATGGGGGAGTGTGAGATGGACTAAGCCACGCCCTATTTACAAAACTCAGTTAGCATAACCGAGATCATGGTTAACAAGCAAGCTTGTTGTTTCTGCTGCGCTGCACACGACACTGTTGTTATGTGTTATTCATTTTAGAAATGCTGACTCGACTTTGCCTTACAGGATAACGAACTGTTGTTGCAAATTCTTAATGAAATGTGCCCTTGGTCTGTACATCATGCAAAGAACGCGTCTGGGTCACTAGAAGGTACAGAGTGTTGTATTTAGATTGATCGTACCACTTGTTAGACATATCATGGATACAGCTGCCAATATTTGAAGGACAAGCGTCTTTAATATTGCAGAACAGTTTGGTTTGAGGGGCATTCGAACAAGAAGAGCTGATGCATGCTGTGAGAGCTGATCCTTTGATGTGATTCAACTAAGCTGATCTATACGGTATGGGGTCCCCCCTGTTAGCCTAAGAGACCTTCTAATAGTCTAATAATAATAATGTATTAGATTATAGTGAAAGGAGTGTGGCCATATACCACTGTCATTAATAGTATGATTGCTCCTTTCATTATATATGGTATTGTAATAATGCTCATGATTCTGACCTGTATTATTAGTCTGCTAGTGTTAGCCAAAGTACTGCATCTTAGGACGCGAGGTTTATAAAATAAACTCTTTAAACTTTACTGTGTCTGTATTATTTCGTTGTGTACTAATAAATAAGTACGAACAGGTATTTCGGATTCCCACCACTCCTGAGAAATATCTAAGTTGCTTGTTCTGGTTTGTCTATACATTGGGACCACCTAGCTAGATCTAGGTTAACGAATGGGATACTAAGCTAGTCGGATAAGGGGTTCTGGGTTCTGAGGGGAGTTTTCTGGTACACCACAATTCTCTGAGGTCCTGGTCTCCTGCGCATAGTTCTGTGCAAAAACAGAATCCCTGCAACAAAATTTGTGCCTAAGTAAGGTCCCTCGCTGGCCGGACACTTTTGGCACCTTGGCCCAATGAAGATGTCTATGTTTGGACTTAATAACTTTTTGGGAGTTTAGATTTCTTCAGAGGGGCAAAGTTGCAAGCTGTAGTCAAACAGGGCTCCACAAGGGCGGACAGCCTCTCCCTGATGTCCTACTGAAATGGATTTGCTGCTGCGGAATAACTCAGAGTGAGAGCAACAAAAATCTTTGGCCCACTTGCAAAGATCTTTAGTTGGACTGACTTGGCAGGTTTGTCCTGGTTCTACAAGGTCTTTTTAGCCAAAACGTTTCTTAGTCCCAGGTTAGAGAGGAGTACATTTTGACATAGCCATTGGTTCCAGACATCAGGAACAGCACTTGGGAATCAGATTTCATTGCAGCAGAAGCCACCAGCAGGGTCCAGGACAAGCCCTGTTAGAACTGGTCAGCTGGTCTCTTCAGGAAAGGGATTCTAGCAGCTTGTTGTGCCCCTGAAGTATAGCAAGAGGTCAGGAAACTGACCAGGCTCTGCACAAGGGGAGAAGAGTTTCACCATTTTGGATTCGGGCAGAGAGGGGCATTAGTGTGACTCGCTGCCACTGTGTGCCTCAGAGGGCAAGTTTGTTGGGAAACTTGTTGTTGGGCAATTTTTTATGACATTTTAAAATCAACAAAATAATTTAATATCGGTGTGTTTTAATGGTGGTGATTGTTTTTCTGCACTGACACTTTGGGGAGAAAGTTGGTGTTGGGGGAGGCTCATCACGTTGGAGACACCATCCCGCTCGGTGCAATAACTTTTTCCTTGCCTGCTTGATAAATGAAGCCCGGGGCTCGAGCGTGCAGGGAATGCGCCACAGTGCCTAAGTTTAGTCTGTCTATGCCTGTCCGTGTCCAGACTGGTCCGGGTGCCAGGGACCCTGCCCCTCTACATCTCACCTAGGTAACTTATTGCATTACTCAACTTTTAATTCTTAGGGAGCAGCTAATGAAAAGTGCCTTTATTCAGTTAACTTACTCAAATGGAATTGCATTGTAAAGACTGTCTTTTGCCCCTCCAATCTACTGGCGGCCTTAAGACCTTAAACGAGAATGGAACTGGTTGGCATATGTTTTTGATTAATTGTATGCCCCTACTCTGTCACAAATCTGAGAGGATGAAAAACCAGATGTGGTTTTCCTTACAGAAACCTTGCTCCATGCAGAGTCGGGCCCTGATCCCACCCAAGCTTTTCCTCTTGAGTATTACATCTGCAGGAAAGATAGAGAAAACAAGAAGGGCAGGGGGTTCAAACTAGTACTTAGAGAACACCTTCAGAGTCTCTTTGAACCCTTCTACCTCCCAGACTGCGAGTACACAACTTTTGCTATTTCTCTTTCCCCTGTATACACCTTTTCCAGAGGCCCTTCTCTACTGGCCTCCTGTCCCTAGCAAATCCTTTATTCCGGCCCTTACCAACGCTATTGCCAATCTCGCCAGCAAAAGGTCTAATTTCACGCTTCTGGGAGAGCTAAATATTCATATGGAAGAGCCATTGAGTCCTCAAGGAGTGGGTCTCTCGCAAGACCTATCCGCCCTTCAATTTATTCAATTGGTATCCAGGCCCACCCATGAAAAAGGTCACCTGCTTAAATCTATCTTTATGAATGAGTTGTCTTTAAAAGTGTGGGACCCTTACCCGTTAATTTGGTTAGATCATTATTTGAATCCCATGCTCCTCAATAACCAGTGCCCTCCTCGTCCCCCACTCCATGTACACAGAGAGATCATAAATGGGCCAAATTAGACATCCATTGCTGAAAACTGGTCCCCACCACCACAAGCCCTGACTTTAGCCCTGACCCCTCAATGGTGAATTCCAAGGTAGCTCATCGGATCACACAATCACTCGACATCTGCATGACTTTTCAGAACCCTCGAGCTTAAACAAAATCGGCTCCCTGGTATAACCCCCAACTAACAAATCAGATTACCGTAATTTAATACGGAAATATCATGATGAAATTAAAAGTGCTCAAATTGCTTATTTTGATGCTAAAATCAATGAAGCATCCAATTCTCCACGTGAAATATTTCCAGCTGTGAAGGCATTAGTAGATCTCTCTTCTAGTGGCCACACGTCCGAACCCTCTATCTCCAGATGCAATGATATGGCTAGATAAATTGCTGATATATTTGTATCTTTTCAAGACCCTGTTAATAATGCTAATCTGTTTGAAAAATAACTACTCTTGGAGAACTAATGTTCAGTTTTTCAATGCAGTTATACAAGAGCATTCACAACATACCACTCCACCAGTCTTAAAAGGGAAAACCAAAGCCAATGCATAAAAAATCCAAAATCTAATTTTATATTTAAAAGAAGTCCATACATGTATATACAAAATCACATTAAAAACAATAAAACAATACCCAGTGTTAAAAAACATTAAAGGGAGACACAATTTAAGACATATATATTTGTGCCACGTGGTTAATCCTATTACCACATCTTTGGATCACTGAAGTGGCCGCTAATAGCTCTGTATTCAGGCAAACTCTGGAAAAAGTTGTTACGCGGATGAAGTCGGACTGAATACAGAGTTATTAGCGCCCACTTCAGTGATCAAAGATGTGGCCAATACACAAGGTTGCTCGTAAAGAGGGGTAGATAATTGGTTGACCTGAAGAGGGTGGCTTCATTCTGCTTTTGTACCACCGAAACGCGTTGACGCTTGTCACTCTTTGGTTAAATTCGAGGAACAAAGTGTTGCTTGTACACGATTAAATGATGCCAATACTGTAACTGATTCCTTCGAAGTAACTATTGTAAATGACAAATATATATGTCTTAAATTGTGTCTCCCTTTGATGTTTTTTAACACTGTGTGAAACTATTGGGGGTATTGTTTTTATTGAAAGAGCTTTCAAAGTCGGAGTCTCAGGAGTGTCATTGAAATGGCTCAATTTGTTCTTGCAAAATAGGAACTTTCTTATTTTTGGGTGACCTTGCGCTTATGACACCTTCCCCTTGAGCTCTGGAGTACCGCATGGCTCATCACTTAGCCCAACACTATCTAATTTTTATATGTGCCCACTGGATGATTTTGTATTGCCATTTAGGATCTCCATAGTCTCATACACTGATGACATCCAACTAGTCATCTCTCTGTCTTCCAAGCAGAATCCCCAATCTTCTTCTCAATGCCCCTGTTGTAAAAAATGGCCAGTTGGCTAAGGAAACGCAATCTGAAGCTAAATGGGGTTAAAACGGAGCTGATGGTATCAAGAACAATCTTAAATCCGCACCTCAGCCTGGGCGAGCTGAAATACCTTGGCCCCCATCCTACCCCTAAGGTAGCCATCAAAAGTCTTGGTGTCTGGCTCGATAAATCTCTGACAATGGAAATGCAGGCCATGAAGCTCTCTGCCAGATGTTTTGGCATTCGGCAAATGCTTCCAAACATTCTGCACCTTCTCCTCTTGCTCTCCAGAAGATTGATAGTCCAGGCACTCAGGCTCTCCCGCCTGGACTATGGAAATTCTCTCTATCTGGGAGCCCCAAAGTCGGTTACCAAGATACTGCAAGTGGTACAGAACTCAGCAGCTTGCATTTTGCTTAACATCCCCAGGATAACTATGCAGGGCAAGCCCTGCTTTCCCTACATTGGCTTCCAGTTGAGCAGACAATTAAATTCAAGACCCTATGTATAGGCCACAGGGCACTGTTGGATTGCAGTCCCCCTATCCTTCCCCCTCTGTTCTCCTACTACATCCTAGGACAACCTTGAGGTCTTCCCACACATGACAGGTAGTAGTCCCCAGTATCAAAGGGCAGGTTGTGGAGGAAGAACCTCAGGATATAATGCTGATAAACTATGGAACTCCCTCCGCTATTCACTATGGAAAACCACAAACCAACTGGCCTTCCACAAACTATTGAAAACCTTCCTCTTTGATACCTTGGATTTTTGAGACTCGGGTCTCATCTTTGTCACAGTAATTAGCCCTTAGACCCTACAAAAGCCCTTAGATTATATTTTATTAGATTAGGGGCACAGTGGGACTGTTTGCAGGAGGCAGTCAGGAACTGCTGGCAATGTGTGTAGGGTTACCCCTGGAAACTTTTTTCATATTGGTAGGCAGGGGCCAGGAGTCACCCCCACCCACAGACTAGTGTCAGGCATAAATGTGGCACCCCTGGGCACCCTCTTCAGAAACTACTGAACCTGTGGAAGACAGACGAGGGACTGCCCCTGCTCTGAGACCTATGAGGAGATTCAAAAGGCTGGACCTGCTCCAACCTGAACCCAGAACAAAGAAGTGGACTCAAAGAGTGAGTCGGCTGACCTCCTGTGTGACTATAGGGAGAAAGGCCTTTTCCTGGAAGTACCCTGCTGACCAGTAGCAACTGGACCTGGACTGGACCCTGCTGTAGGTCTATGCCTGACACCTTGTGAGTCTCAAAGTGACTCCCCTGAGGTCCTGGTGCAGGGGGACCAGACTTTAGAAATGTACTTCTTTGATGGATTGTGATTTAAAGGACTAAGTCAGAACGTAAAATATTTGGCTGGGACAAACCTGGTTGGTGCATCTGACCTGCGCTCTACCACAGTCAGCACAAAATATTGCTAGATCCCGGTCGATTCAATTAACTGTCATGGGAGGTTTGTGCTTTTTGGTGCTATTTTCCCTTATATCTTTAAAACCTCATATGTCATTTTGGTCCTTACATTTTATCCTATTTTTCTAACTTGGGTTGTCATTTTTATTGTTTTGCGTTTTGACTTTATTACCGTTTCGGTACTACGTAAATACTTTACACATTGCCCTATGTTAAGCCTGTCGGTTCTGTGTCACAGCTACCAGGGGGTGAACTCAGGTTAGTTTAGTGACCCTGGCAAGGGTTGTGATTATTCCTTGAGGTGTCTAGGCACCCACCCAAAAAATAATCCAATTTCTTAAACTTTCCTTCACAATAGTTTGGTTCTTGATGTTTAGGCCTCAATATTTTGGCCCCGTGATATTTTGACCTTGATATTCTGATGGAAAACCTTCCCTAAGGCACGTAAAGAATGACTGCAGGAGTGCTATTTTTCGTACCCCAAAATGCCTTTGTGAATATGCCCCACAGAATGTATTCATGATTGGGGTTGAGACTATTTAAACAACAGTTAAACAAAGGGTGTGGAATTTACAAACTTTGGATAATCTGTAATGAAAAGTTTAATATTATATAGCTATATCTGGCTACTTTAAATCAGCTTCTTGGGTAATTTTGGCAGTTTTTGAAATTTTTGTTTCAGCATTTAGAAGATGACTCTGTGATGAAACACGTGTTAGTTAACTGTTTTCTTTAGAACTGTGAACCCTGGTTATTTCCGTTTCGTGTGTAAACTTCCAATTTGTGTGGGACTTGTTCCTGTGCCAACTACACAAGATCTTTTTTCCCATATGCAGAACGGGTTAGTCTGAGCTATTTGCCAACAACATTTTGGCCGGTTTAGATCGATCTGTGCTCTTGTTACAGTGTAATGGCATTCCAGGGTGTGCAAGTCATAACACCAGTGCATGTTGCACTGGGTGCAAATCCGATGTTGCGCTATGTGTCAACAGGAAGGCATGCTCACAGGTTTTTCCTGCCAGGAACTTGTGCGCAAATTGCATAGGGTAGGCAATTTGCATTTGGGAAAATAGCACACGTTCAATTAACATACAGGTTAATGTTGCCTGACTTGGGAATTACCACCTTAAACCTAATTAGCAGCAAGCTTATAATCGGCCTTTGTGTGCGTGAGGTGTGGCAAATAAATGAGGTGAATGAGGTGATTTTATAAAGCGCGCATTACCCGGAGGTGTCTTGAAAGCATGGAGCTCACGGTTCGATCCCCGGCCCCGGTGCCAGCTCATGATCATGTGACTCTGGGCAATAGCTCACTTAATCTCCCCGACGGCCCCCAGCGCCTTGAAACCCTTCGTGCTTTACAAATATGAATTATTACGACAGGTGATTTGTAATAAATGATCTATTGTTCCCTACAGGGGCCTCTTCTTGTAGTCAGTGTTCGTCTGGTATGTATGCCGGGTGAATTACAGAATAGAATATTGTCAGTGTCCTTATTGCTAGTCCTAAGGACCCGTGTTCCCTTGTGTACATAATCCTGATCAGCGCAATCACGATAATTCTAATAGAGAAGTGCTTTAATTGGAAAATATAAGTGCAGGTACTGAGTATTTAGAGTACACGTTTGCTCCTGAGAAGTGCCGGTACTCTCCAATTAAATGTGTTACATTCATCTTGAAAAGGTACGCACCCTTTCAAATTAAAGAAGTGCTGATACTCAGTACCTGCTCATTTAAAGCACTACTAATAGCAGAAGAGAGACGTACAGGACAGTAAGTAAGCGTTGTTTTTCTGATAACACTGTTGTGTTCAGCGGCGGGTCCTCCGCTTAGGCAGAGGAGCGTTGCCCCAATGCTTTTTGCAGTGTAAAAAAAAAAAATTCAAATGATAATAACTCGAGGTTATTATCATTTTAGTTTTCCCCAATATGGTGCCTTTGTGGGGCGGGGCTGCTCTCAGAGCAGGGGGAGGAGTGGTTTGCACTCCCTATGTGAGCATGAGTGCTTGGGCGGCCCTCTCAGGCCGCCCAAACCCGTCATGCACACATACCGTTTTCTCCGTGCAGGGTGCAACGCTGCATGCATGGAGAACCTGCCCACCCCTCCAGCCCCTGGCTCAGCACCCTATCATGGAGCTCAGACCAATCACAACCTATCCGCCATCATCAGAAAACTCACTAGACGCCAGGGCTCCTTATATCTACATAAAATGGGTTTCAAATTGGCCCGCCCAGGCATTGAGAGACACCCCCTCCCCTCCCACAATGCGGGGTGATGGGCAGAAAGCAGACTAGTCACTTGAACTGTTTATATTTATATTAAAAAAATAGATTTGGGGCTGCCACATCCAGGTATTGAGCTGTACTTCACCCATAAATCCCCAACTGTCTGAGGGACAGAATGTGAATTTCATCTCCAATGTGCTTCCCCAGAGGTGCTGAACGCACACTAAAATATCAGTGTTGTTTTTGTGTTTTTTGTTAAATGGGTTGGCGGGGTCCATTCGTCCTGGCATGGGCCACCCAAAATCATCTCATATGTTGATCTCAATGTCAATTTGATTTCACTATGAACTCCTCTGTGGAAAGCATTCTGTTATTCAATGTAACCTACTAGCAATACCTCTGTTAGGACTTCTTTGGGGGGCCCAACCGCATTTAAGGGTTACTTGGCCTCAGTTGTGACTACTGAGTAGTTCCTCCTTTTCTTCGGTGAGTTTACAGTTCTCCCAGCATGGGTCTTGCACAGGTTTTCATCATGAGGAAGGAAGCCATCCATCACCGATCCTGGCACAAAACATTCTCAGTCATCCTGCTGGGTGAGCCCTGTTACTGGTCCTTGAGAACACTGGCACGCGACCTCTGTTTCTGTTTGTCTGAGCTTTGCACCGCTGGGACTGGTTTCAGGCAGCTCTGGACTGGTGAAACCGCAGTTTCTATATCTAAGAAACCCAAAACAAAGGCAGGAAAGAGGGGGAGGCTTCCATACTCAGCTACCTCGCAATCTGTTGGGAGTAACACCTCTGGAGAAAGAATGAAGCAAGAAGGGGGCAGGGACTGCCCATGCACCTCCCTCCATGATCACCCCTCCTTCCCTTCACAAAAGCCCCATTCAGATTCCAAAGTCCACAGGAATGTCCCTGCTATTCACATCCCTGTCTTGGGGTTGGCTCTCTCCACCTTCCATCTTGTGTCAGATACACCCACAGTAAAGCACTACAGATACACTTCGTGCTCACCGTAACTCACACTCCTCCGCATGCACAGTTACACGTTTCATACGTCATCAGCAACCTACCCAGAGTCCCTTACCCTAGCTGTCTATAGGTGACTGACCTTATATCAAAGGGTGAGCACTACAGGTTGCATTCCTTAATCCAATTTAAACAGAGCTTCCAGTGTAGGGGACTTTATTAGGAACGCTGACTATGCAGCAGAGGTAAAATATTCGAAGTGAAAATACAGGAAGTCAAAAAGTGAAAAAACTGTTCGTTTTCGTGGCTTAGAACCCATTTTACTAAAGATATCACAGAACATTCTGTCCCAAATGCCAAACAGAATAGCTCCTGATATATGCCTCTAACAGAGCATTGCACATTGTGCCCAGTCAGCCCACAGTTCCCAGTTTACACAGTGCCCAATACACAGATATTGCTTAGTTTTTACAGTTTCCCACTTAAAGCAGATTATTAGCTTCCATAATTGAGGAGTCGGGATACATTGGCAATCCCCCTAATGTTCCAATCAGCGCGCATTGCAATTTTTCAATAAAACCCTTGTTTGCACACATACACTATAAATAATGCAACAATAATATTAACAAAATAAAAACAATAATAAGGCTTATTTATAAATAGCGCTACATACTTCTTAATTTTCTAACAGGTGTTACTATTACACAATATATGGTTTTGAATGTATTGACCTCAAGGTCTGGAAAGCTGTGTCTGCTTTGCTGGGATGTGAACCAGTGCAATTCAGGCCACTCCAATGATCTGTCTTCCCAACCTGGGGCAGTATCAGATTGTTGGGTTTGATACGTGGCCCAGGCACCACACATCAGATTGTTTCAATAAAATGCCTGTGTGCACATAATACCACATTTAGCACACATTGCCAGTCTACATTGTGCCCCAGATGACAAACATTGCCATCCTCTATTGTGCCGTACTATGCACATTTTGGCATATCTCCATTTCTATATTCTCCTTATTAGCACTGTTGGTTTATTAGAACATTGGAATGCAGGGAGCTCCATTAAAAGACAGTGGAGTGGCTCTAGGCCAATACTGGCTTGTATAGACCTTCTGGTCCAATAATTCAATTTGTCTCTTTCTGATTCTCCCTGTTTGATTTAGAACATTCGACCCTTGCTGAGTGGAGTGCCCTAATAGACTTAATAACCTTCCATCCTGAGCTATGCAAGTTGTTATAGGCCCCCACCCTTCTTATACGCCCCCTCCTGCAGCTTGAGCGCATAACTCGAGTTCAGGGCCTTTAAAGATTGGTATAGACCTTGGCAGCGGGCTGTAATGTTATATTACATAGATGTTTCCATAATGACACACTGTACACACAATGCTGCAATGTTGCTCCATTGACAGTTTGCGTATGCCCTAGTATGTACATATTGCCTGTTTCCATAACACCACAGTTATCGAATATTGCCAGCTTCCATAATGGCCAAGTACACAAACTGCAGGTATAAAAATGTCTCAGTATACATTAAATTAACCGTTTAGTAGACTTTGCTAGGCTTCATTTTGCCCCACAATTAACAGATTTCACTTTTCTATAATGCATCTGGTAGCATACATTCACAGTTTGCACAATGGCACAGTAAACACAGAATATCTAAGTTAACACACCTTACTCACTTCCAAAATCCTGTTTACGCACACAGTTTCTGTGTACATGTTATCCCCATTAGCAAATGTTGCCAGGTGCCATAAATCTTAGGTTAGCATACAATGAAGTGTCCATAGTAACCTCGTATGCACCTAACAACCAGCCATCACAAGTTTCAATCCCTATGTGCCAGTTGCTACTCATTGACAGCTTCCATAAAATCCCAGTGTGCGCATTAGGGCCCAGTTAGCAGAATCTGACAGTTTCCACAATGGCCTACTGTGAACAGGTTGCAAGTTTCCATTACCCCTCAATGTAAACCCACTGCAGCTTCCATAATGTCCGAGTATCTTTGTCATGTACTTGCATGTACTCTGCTGTGGCAGTGCAGATGTAGATAGTTTACAAAGCATCTTGCAAAGGTAAGAAAAATCTACAAAACATGTTCTGTGCTTTAAAAAGGTATGCTAAGTAAATCATGTTGGAAAAATCACCCAAGCACCCCTCACAAAGGGTTGACTTGCTTCCTTCGTCATTGATATAGTAATCAAAATGTCAGTCGACAAAATTATGGTGACTTAAATATAGTTTACATAATTGTAGACACCCATGAGTTAATCATAGAATATATGCACCCAATGTAACACTAGTTTCTATATTTAGGACACAATATTTCTGTCAGAAAGATATTTTTGCTAATGATATTCTGCCATACAACAGCTCAGAGACCTCTATGTTACAGGTATGAGTAATGACAGGGCTGACAACCTGTCCACGTTCTGTTTGTGATCAGCGCTGGACTGGGAACCCAAAGCAGCCCTGGCAATTTTGTTGGACCAGCAGCCTTGGGTGGTGTGGGGAGGCTGGGGGGAACTAGTGAGGGTTGCAAGTATGAAGCACTGCTGCTTTTGGTACTGCAGGCCGATATTGCAGTACTGCCGCAAGAGTGGCCCCCAGCAACAAAAAAATGAACCCCACCTTTCCAGCCTCCCAGGAAAACGCCTAATGCCGGCTACGGCCAGTCCCGCCCTGTTTGTGATGTGTTCTATATAAATAGTTACCATAATTGCAATGTGTATTTCATCCCTCCTTTCTCCTCCCTCCATGCCCCTAATGGGAGTCAGCTTTACTGAACAAATCCCACTTGCATTATTTTCATGGTTGGCAGGTATGGTAAAAGATGATGGGGTCCTTAAAGGTGCTTGGAATGTGATAGAAAGCTGAACAGGACTCCTTTGGACTACGAAAGACTTCCGGGACTGTGCATAAAGGAGAAAGGTCTTGGACATATCTTGAGGACAGATCTAGGTTCAACCTGAAGTTTCTCTGAATCAGTGGACGAGGCTTCAGCTGCTGCCACAACCCCCTGGTACTAGTGCTGTTGACCTGTATTATTAGGCACCCCATTCCTTCAATTCAGTTACTAAGTTCCTCAACTTGAGGAAATTGGGTTACTTGGATATTAATGAGTGGTGAGGATAGTCTAAAGAATCAGCCAGAAGGAAAAATCTCCCAGTGAAACTTTCATGTGTTAGCATCCTAGGTCCAATGTAGTCTCCTGGCAGAAGCAATCACCAGCAGTATCTGGTTAGTGTGTGATAGTTCTGTGAATTGGCTAGCTATGTTCCATCGAGAATGGCATGGTGGCCTCATTGTTTTTTTATTTTACGCAGTCTTCCAAGAGAAACTACCACAATGTAGCTGCCTTTAGGACTGTTTGGATGGAAATGAATTCCAGGGTTTGTCTTGGTTGATGTTTAACATTTTCAATTAATAATTTTCTAACATTATAAAAAAATCTAAAATGTTATTGATCACTTTAAGCATCATTTATCTAGGTAGTATGCAGGTAGAATTTGCTGGAATTTGACACAATTTCACTTTTTTTTTTAGATAATTTAGCTGACAAACTATTTTTATTTGTCATTTATAAGGCCTGTCAATATTCTATTGCCCTGCTGTTCAAAATACTCTTTTATATTTAACTGTCTCATCATCATCTCTTTTGTAGTGATACCCTGGGCCCCACCTATTATAATTCTTTAGGTTATGGATCACCATGATGTAGTTAGTAATCTTTTGTGTGTGGTTAATTGTTGTATTAAATTCAGCAAAACACTGGACTTCCAACCTTCTAGCTGATAGAATTGAGAAACTCTTTGGTTATGTAAGGTTAATGTGAACTCTGCCTTTTGCCTATGCTTGCATCATTTCATGCCGGGAATCTAGGCGCTCACGTGGTTCTGATGCAATGCAGAGAGTGGAGCAATCGCTGAAGGCAGAGTGGGAAAAACACCTTGTGATGAGCTGGCATGTGTTGTTAAATAAAAAGAAATTGAGTGGTAGTTATCTGCTGGCCTTTTCTTCTTATGAAATGATACAGAAACCAACTTCTCCCCCTCCAAAAACACACACAGGCAAGTTTAGAGACACGAATATACACATACACGAAAATATATGTGGTTTAGGCTCTTAAAGATGAGAAGTCTGCTCACCTGCCGACAGACTTATGTTGGTTTATTTTTATATTGTATATTCACACATGCAGAGATGTACAAAACAAAAAGAAGAAACCGAAGCAAAAATGCAAACATATGCAAATATACTCTAAAGAAGGACGAGTAACTCTTAGCCAACAGCCCTTGGACACAGTCCTCTCCTTCCCAAGCATGATCAGTTCATCAGAATAAGCAGCTACGGTGTGAATCTCCATCCCGTGAACTTTGAAATATGAAAATGCTGAGCTCCTTTAAGGGACAGAAAGGGAGATGTGTTATACCTGCTGCTTAGCCTGTGTGTCTGTGGAGTGGAATGTTGGTGTGAGAGCTGGTTGTGGAATGTTGGAGGAGAGAGAGTGTCACTTGGAGGAAGGGCTGAGCAGCAGGGAGGCTGCTCCTGGTGGGGCTCTTTTATTGTAACATCTTATCTTGGAATAAATCATTTAAAGAAACTACATGGAATGGACCTACTTCTTTACAACATATTTTGGTGACGATTTTAAGGAAAAGAACCTGCGTGTGCAACTTCTGCAGACTGATACTATGAACTTTGGAAAACTTCCAGGTAAAGGAACTTAAAACTACATATTTAAAGAAAGCTGGCACCCCTGAGCCCCACCAGTGACCACTCCATTGGTCGCCCACAACCCAAAGGGGCCAGTTCCAACCGTGATGTGCGAATTCCTGCTCACTTCCCTCCCTCTCCAGCTCCTTTGGGACAGTGGTCCCCGTCCTGTCACTTTGGGACAGTGTTTGCACAAAGTGCAGTTTCCTAGAAGAGCGATCTTCTTCTGCTTCACTACTGCCTCAGTGAACCACTTTACCCTGCTACCCTGCTATGGAAAAGACCTGCTCCTGCTTCTGGCTCCACTCATTGCCAGATCTAACCCAGTTGCTTGCCCTTCTGCCATGAAGAGGTGTTCATGTCATACTCCCTGCCTGTTTTCCTGACTGCCTGTTCTGCTGTTGTGGAAGCCTAAATCCTCTCTGTGGAAGTGCCACTGCCTGCTACTACAATTCCTGTTTGCTTGACTGAGGAGCGGGCAGTTGGAGGAAAAAGTCATCTGGGAGAGCAAGGAGTTCGAGCGCTGTGAGCTTAACCTCCTCTTTGTTTTCCGAGGAGGGTTTGTTATTTGTGACTTGTGCTTATTTAAGACTTTGGCTGTACATTTGATCGTTGTGCCATTACAAACAAATACCTCACCTTCCTGCAGCGTTCTCTGGTGCCAGCGCGAGCTGTGTCTCCCTCGTGCACTGTCCTCCTGTTTCTGTTCTGCACTGCTTAGACGGGCCTGCAGCCACTCGGCACAGCGTCAAGAACTTGCTTGGAACACATCGTAGTGTTCTGTGCTATTCTGCGGTGGAGTTTTTTTTTTTTGCCAACCAAGATGTTTTATTTAATAAAGTTCCTCTCTTCCGATGTGACCGGAACATCGTGGGATCCGCGTGGACTGCTAATCTCTTCCTTCTCTTGTTCCGGTTTTCTTCCTCAAGGGACTTGATTGTCACACGTTGTGCTTCATTACCTCATTACCTTCTGTTCTTCGTTACCTCTCGCCATGAAGGAACGCTTTGGGTCATCAGAGACACATCCTCAATTTACTCTGCTACATAATGTTTGTGATGCAACGTTTTATTTGTTCTTTGGCACTTGATTCCCTCATATTGGATTATACTGTACTTTACCTCAGGTGAGAGTTCGCTCACCGGTGTTCCCACTTTTCATTTCCCAGTATATTTGCCCAGTTTTGCATTTTTCTTGTGTTCTAATGCCTTATTTTGCCTTCTAGTACTTATACTCATTGTTTTCTGTTTCTTTGATGCACGATTCTTTAATATCATATGCTTTTTGGTGGGTGTGTTTTAAATTCTGCAGAGGTTTTGCTTACACTAATTCTGTTGTGTTCTTGCTGGTTGCAGTCAAGGGATGTTTTTTTATTCATAGGTACTTGTTCCTTTATTTCCCGTCATACTTACAGTAGATTATTATTTGGAATGCTGCAATTGTTTGTAGTGATGCTTCCCTCTCTTATGTGGTTTTGGGTTGCTGATAATTTACCACCCATCTTGGTGCTCATTGTTGCAAAGTGAACGTTTCTTCTTATACAGTATGTTTCTCTTATTACGTTAGCTGTTTTTGAAGTGTGCTTTTTACCGGTGTTCCGTGTGGAGTGTATTTTCCACACGTCACAACCCAAATTTCGATTTGGGTGGAGTTTCTTATTAGTGTTTTCATATTCCATGTGGTGTATATTTTCCACTTGACACAACCCAAATTTTGGTTTGGGTGGAGTTTCTGTTTGTTGTCTGGTCTTCTTGTGTTCCAGGATATGTTTTTGGGTGAAAGGTTTATTCAAGCTTGTTGTTGTTTTGGTGTGGTGTGTTACACCCTTACAGGTTCCGTGTGGAGCATACTTTTCCACACATCACAACCCAACTTTTGGTTTGGGTGGAGTTTTTGCTATGTGTTTTTAAGGTTCCATCTGGAGCGTAGTTTTCTACACGTCACACCCCATTTTCAGTTGGGGGAAGTAGTTAGATGTTGAGTGAAGTGTGTAATCTTACATAGTTCCGTTTACAGTTCTTCTTACACGTCACACCCCATTTTCAGTTGAGGGGAGTGCTAACATTTTCAGTGAAGTGTTGTGATTGCTTAGATTCCGTGTAGAAGGTTTTCTACACATCACACCCTGTCTTTTGGTGGAAGAAGCATTGAATTTATTGAATTTTTTGAGTATGGTTTCCTGTCGTGCCTTTTAGTCGGGACCCTTCCTACCTCTTGTTGCCCTGGGCAGCCTGCTTGTTTTTTTTTTGGTGTTTTGTTTGTGTTTTGGTGGTGTGGCAGTGTGTGTGTTGCTTTGGCTTGGTTTTATCAGAGCGTGGACTTTTTATTTTGTATGGGAAAGGGAGAAGTGGTGAGTGTTAGAATTGCTGGAGTGCGTGACCTGTTTACTTCTTCCAAATATTTATCTTTTGCTATTTTGCATACATGTATATCACCATCTACATGTATTGCATGTCCCTCCCCTCTTAATGTGATTCCATTGCAGTTTATTTTCATTTGTATTAAGAAAGGGAGATGTGTTATACCTGCTGCTTAGCCTGTCTGTCTGTGGAGTGGAACGTTGGTGTGAGAGCTGGTTGTGGAATGTTGGAGGAAAGAGAGTGTCACTTGGAGGAAGGGCTGAGCAGCAGGGAGGCTGCTCCTGGTGGGGCTCTCTTATTGTAACATCTTATCTTGGAATAAATCATTTAAAGAAACTACATGGAATGGACCTACTTCTTTACAACAGACAGGTCAAAACTGCATGTGAGTCAATGTACAGTGGTTGCCATATTTTATTTCTTCCATCTGAGAAGGGCCCAAAACACTGTAATTAACAGGCATTGTGACATCAGAGGTATTTGCCCTATTGTCATCAAGTTAATATCAGGACAGTATTGCCATTAGTACTTTGCATAAGAACGTTTCCTATTGGTAGTATGTCTTGAGCATGATATTTCATTGGTTAATGTGACAGGGCTGCAAGCAACAATGCCTCTGCCTGGCTCACAGTACACCCTCACTCTGTCCGACACACAGTTGGAATACTGGTTGGCCTCGCTGATAAGGACTATATTGTGGCTTTTCACCCTTGAGATGTCAGCTTACCGATCACTCATGGTCTCAGCTCAATGTCTCTAGACATGGCTTACCGAATGATGATATTTCCTCTTGGACAACCTTTCCAAGATTCTTGGTCACACCATTCCTTAGAAATATTGCATGTGTATGCTATTTAATTTTATTCTTATTTATTTCTTTTCTCTTCCTCTGTTTTCTCCCATTGCTCCATCTATACCTCTTTCTGACGTCTTTAACTTATTATTTGCTATTTAACCAACATTTGTTTTAAAAGGTGACGGCTGCAAACGGAGTCTGGAGTTTACCATCATCAGTTTTATAACGGGAGTTCAAATATATGCTTTTGAATTCTCTCTTTTCTCAAAGCTGCCACGTGTTTCAATTCCCAGAGTGTTTGGCTCAGAGCCTGGCACTCACCTGATTGTGCCCTCCTGTCTTCTCCTAAAACCTCTAAAAAGAACTCTGACGCTGACACCTATGTTCCAGGGAGATTGTAAAACCCCTGATGGGTGTCAGCTTTGCAGATCCTCCACACAGGAGTTGGAAACCCTCTCTATGCTGAGGTTTCAAGCTCACCTTCCTTCCAACTGTGTGACATTAGTTCGTCCACGCGAGACTGTGTGAAGAAAGCTGAGATTGTGTGACACAGGGGGCGCGGTGTGTGTTGGCAGGCTTGTAGCTGACTCATGCAACCTGCCCTTTCATGTGCTCCCTCACCGCCACAAACCATTCCTTCCGTGAGTGGAGGGTTCGTCCCTCGGACACCTCTTCTATCTGGGCTTCTAGTGGACTGGCCCACCAACTTAAAACCACCAGTGTTGATTAAAGTACAGGTGCTGGGCATTGGCTCAAATAAAGCACTGCATTTGCTACGCATTGTTCACAAATACTGGAGAGAGTGCAGTCAGAGATATATTATGTGCCGTATAATATGCATGAATTGGTTTATGATGAGTTGAGCTTAATTGCTGCAAAGTGTTTTAAGATTGAACATATTGCCAAACTTTATTTCAAAAGTTTGAACTGGATTATCTAAAATATTGGAGTGAAATATATGTTTCAATCAAAATATACTGATCTACTTTTCGAAATGATATTTTTATTTTTATAGCAGCTTGGGTGGACCATTTATCATGAAGTTACACACTGCAATTGTCTGGTGTCAAAAAGGAGTCTGCGTGATGACTCATATTGTCTTATTTAATTTACCATTCCAAGATGGCAGACACCCATCTTGGAGCTGTAAATGGAAAAAAAAGCAAAAGGATCACAAAGCGCAGTGAGGAAGCAGATAAACTGCCAAGTCCCTAGTTGATGAGTAAAACCTATTTTGACACCTTTTTGAGAGAAAAATTACAAAAGTGCACAATTTGTGCTCACTATGCGTTGTGGAAAAAATGAGAATGAGATCATGAAAAGACTTAATTACTGCATAGTCAAAGCATGCAGAAGAGCACAAAGTAGATGAAAACACACGTTGAATAACATGTTTACTAAAATGTTTTGTCAAATGAATATAAAATGTAATAGAAATGTGAAAAGCAATAACCTAGATTTTATACTGGTTTCATTATTCATTATCTTTAATAATGAAGCGCAAGAAAATTTAGGAATAACTAATGTAGCATTAACAAGAATTATGTGCAAATGGGGAGTTTCATTCCAAACTTCATCTTATACTGATGTAAAAATGTGCACCAAGTAACATTGGTACTGCAGTTATACACTACATAATAATGACCTGAAACTTTCACAGTATGATCTTTATATATATACTAATGTAATGTGCCTAAAACGAAATTCGTGTTTGAGATAAAGTTACATGTTGTTACTTTTGAAATGCAGTAGATAATTACACGTCATTTACTATGGACTAATTTGTCTCACGCATATACACATTACAAATCATATCTAATTGTCATAATTCTTAATGAAAATGCATATTTGAAAGGTTATTATGTTGCTTATGTTAGCCTAAATTCAAATCGGCCTGTCTCCTTATATTCATGCAAATTTTTCCTTTTCCTCGTGCTCGACTCTGACTTTATGGGAGACAATCTCGGTATTTCAAATGTGTTGTAACTGTATCCTGTTTCAGCAGTTCTGATGCACAAGGACCATTGGATGCAATTATTGTTACATTAAGAGCATCTGCCTGGGAAGCTGCCCTTTCGAACTTGTTCATGTGCCTTGTTAAAGGGTCTTTATTTAAACGTCCACCTCTACTGGATGATCTGATCATTCACATAACCTGAAACCCCTGTAAATTGTGTCTTCTTTATGTCTCATGACAAGCATCTTATTTGAACTGACCAATGGACTGAGTGGTCTGATCTGATGAGGTGTCCCAGGAGGTGCCACCCCGGCACTGAGAAATTATACTATCAATTGTGTTGATGATTGGACACCCATTCCTTTTGCCACCTTTCCCATGAGTATTCTTTCATATTGGACTGAGAGACAGCTTTTGAACTTGCAGAATCTCCTGGCTAGCGCATACACTGTGTGTGCTATTCCTGGAATTCTTTCCCCTTGGGAGAGAATCTTTGAGCTGATATGATTCATGCTCTTTCCTGAACTCTCTTTCTAAAACTTTGGTAATTGATGGCCCAAGAACAATAAATCTGATTAATCTGTACTCTGTAAATTTTAATGCCTGAGACTGATGTATTTACTTCCTAAATTTAATGATCAATTCTAACCATTTAAAGATCCTGTTTCTGTCTCTCTATGACTCATCGCCAGTGGTTGATTGTGAATTTCTATAGTCCTAATGAGCGATGGGAATTCTAAAAGAGAATTTCTGGTCAACAGGTCCTAATGTTACTATGTTGAATAGCCTTGATTTAATTACTTGTATCAGTGATCCTAGCTGGTCTAAATTTCTTCAGGAGATTTGGTTCAGCAGTAATAATTATGTACTTATATAGCATAGTATTGAGAGTCATATACATGAATCTAATTACTAATTTGTAAGTCAGTTATCCAAATCCTGATCCTCATTGGATAACTGGATTGGATTCCCTCATATCCAACCCCTCTCGGCACGGTTCAAGATCCATCGGCGGACCAAATCAAAGGACTCTGAGGTGTAGTGCCAGGAAAATTTAAGATCAAAGTATATGGGCCTAGTGGCGCTACAGCAGCAGTATAGCCGAAGGAGCAGCTCAGTAGCAAATTGCACCTGCCTAACCCTCTGAAAAAAAAGTCAAAGTTTAAAAAAAGAATGGGTTGGAGCAGAGAGCAACTGAGAAGAGGGAGGGGAAGTGGAAGAAATTGAAGGCTGCGTACAACACATCAGTGACTAAGAGGGCAGAGAAGCAATGGAGGAGCTGAGTCTTGGAAAGCAAATGTGTCCGTTAACAAAGCACAGCTGGATAGGGTGGTCGGTAGTAAACAAACATGCTATGGAGCAGTATCTAGAGAGTATAGGTAGCCGGAGTATGATGGTGGAAAAAGCACACAGAGCAGTGAAAAACGAGTACAAGCACGTCCATGGAGTAATGAAAGAAAATGAAAAAGTTGTTCCTTGATGTGAGCTGCGGAAGGATATACGCAAAAGAATGGTAAAGAAGCTATGCTCCAAGGGTGGACCAAATACAAGAAGAAAAGTCATTGATTAAGACCAGACAGATGAAACTGACAAGCAAGCTAACAAATGAGAACCATTAGACCCAAAACCCACTCTATGTATTGGATTACAATATTGTACCCAATAGGTCTTCGAAACAATGTGATTGTGCATAGTATATTTTCACCAGAGTGTCTTCGCATATTAAATGTGAGATTTTCTCTTCCACAGTGGTCTTCAAATTCAGGGGCATGACTCCTCCGGAGGGGAGACATGGCTAACTGAATTTATTTTTATCTCGGGACATCCATTAAGGGATGCACTCTGTGCTACAGGTTATGCTTTAGCAGAGCGAAGGTTAGATACAAAAACAAGAGGCATCCCCCCAGCCCAGACAATAATTGTACCCAGTGATTGTGTTTCATAAGGTCCCACAACTGGCCCACATAATGAGCATGCTATCAGGGAAACACAAACCTCCCAAAGATTCCATATATGAAAGAATTCTATATTTCAAAACTCTCTTTAAATGATTTAGAAATAAAAATAGAGGAAAAATGTCAGACGATTGGAAACACATGGCCACAAACTCTAGATGGATAGTATTTTATGCTGTACTGGCAGCTGTTCTCTCTTCACCCTCGAGTTACACCCAGCTGAATGTGCTTTACACATAGGCCCTCATTATGAGTGGCCCAGTTTCCTGTGTGCTAATCACGGCACAAGATACAATTTTGTCTATTTAGTAATGAGCACTATGGGTAATCCGTTACTATAACTTATTATCTGATAGTTATTGTCAACAGCTGCCCTTCTTCTCCATCACTCACAAGCCTTCAGGGGAATCACTAAACTTCATGAAGTCCATAAATAAATACATCTACCACATGTTTGACCCAATGAATTAGTGTGTAGCACATAGATGCTCAAGATGTGAGAGCAAAGCTCTGCTTACATATTTCCAATCCCATTTAAAAACAAATGGAAATGCAACAGGGCTAGAGAGTGAGCAATGGAAATAGGAATGATAACAGAAACTAAAGCACAGCTCATCATCACTTGAATGGACTCCAATTAGGTACAGCCCAAGGTAGGAGTTGCATCCTCTGGCACTGTCCATGCTACCCCTGCCTCTAGGGGCCTAAAGTGTGAGGAGAAGAAAGCGGGGTAATGCAGAGTTTGGTGATATGGGAGAACCTGTAAATTGGCTGTTCTTCCTCCCCACCAGACTTGCGATTCCGCCATCTCATTCACAGGTGAGAGAAATGAGCCGGTTACTTACTGGTAATATCCATTACCCTGAGTCCAAGTCTTTCCCAATACAGTCCTTACCTGCGAGATTCCATTTCTGTCATGCAGAACCAGTTCCCTAGCTGACGTCAAAAATCATCCCAACATGGCTGCCACTACCAATCAGGAAGCAGAAAAGGGAGGATCAATTGCATCACATCCTGTATATTTTATAAGCTTCCTATAGAGAAACCAACATACATATACTCAATCCCACACTCAGGAGGGAGGATGGGAAAACAGGACTGCATCGCCAAGACTTGGACTTGGAGTAATTAAGATTACCATCAATTAACTGGGGCAAAACCTTCTCATACATCTTCCCCGCCACAGTTTTTACCTGCAAGAGAATACCCATGTAGAATCGGATTGAATATAGAAACAACACAAAAAGACCAAGTGAATGATGCAAATCAAACTCATTGATAAATGTGACTATTCATAACACTGGTGTAATTCATATGTCTGATACAGGCGTTAAGACACAATCCACAATAGAAGGTGAAAACCCTTCTCCCAACTGAACCCTGTAATGAGAAAGGAAAGTGTTAGGAGTACCAGCACAGCAAATATCCCTCAGGGAGGCCCCCCTAACGGAAGCCCAGAAGGCTGACAACCCTTTAGTGGATGTACCTTCAATCACAGATGGAAGAGGAGTTTGAAACAATTCATAACACAAAATTATAGTAGACTTGATCCATTTACACAGAGTTGATGTGAGAGGATGAGAACCCTTGTTTGGTAAACCAAAGCAATACATGGAACGACTCCTGATAGTCATCAGACCAGTGGCGGCCAGCACAGATAATGTCGGTGGGCGGGGCAGGAGTGGGACAGGTTGGGGGTGGAAAGTCAACATACTATGGAATAGGTAAAATTAAATAAAACATTTAATAAAACCACTTACTGTGCGCTCGCCGCATCACCGTCTCGCGATGCAACAAGCTCAAGGTAAGTGGTTTTATTATTTTTTTTGTATTTAATTTTACCTATCCCATCATCTGTCGACTCCCCCTACCCTGTCCCGCCTCACTGACTCGCTGCCCTACCGCTCTTACCAGTGCCGGCTGCCAATACATCAGACTTAGGACCCACCCATCCCTCTCCCTCTGACCACGTCAGAAAACTCGGAATCATCATTGACAAGTAGCTCATCATGAAATCACAGATCAATGCCGTCTCTTCCGCATGCTTCCTCACTCTGCGCATGCTACGTAAGCTCTTCAAGTGGCTACTTCTGCACACGAGATGCACCATGACACAGGCCTTCATTACCAGCTGACTGGACTATGACAACACCCTCTATATAGAAATTGACACACACCTCCTACAGAGACTTCAGACCATGCAGAACATCGCAGCCAGACTCATCCTGGACATCGCAGCAAAGACCTTGAACAGCCTCTCCGCACATCTCCAGGGCATCACCTCACTTCTGGAATTCCAAATGGCCCTCAAGACCTGGCTGTTTAAATAAGTTTCCCGGGCCTGCAGGCACCAGAATACCCTATCGGGTGATTAGCTGTGCTTTCTAAATCCTGATTGATTGATTGATTGATTGATTGATTGAAAGGTGACACATAGCATATCCCCTTTTTGAAATGGAGCTCTCCTGAACAAATAGATAGAAAGGGCGTTATGCAAGTCCAAAACTTGAAGAAACTCTTCCTCAGCTGAAGAGGCCTGCGGAACAAAACAGGAAGGACAATTTTGTGGGAGGAATGAAAGGATGATAGGATTTTAGGCAAAAAAGAAGGGCTAGGTTGCAGAATCACCTTGTCTGGGAAGAAACAAATGAAAGGGAAACTCAAATTAATGCACAAAGTTCTCCAATCCGACGTTATAAACATATGGCCACCAAAAAGTCCTGTTTTTGTGATTACAATTTGAGATCCACTGAATCTAATGGTACAAACAGGGGAAGAGTGAGACCCTGCAGAACCATAGGGAGATCCCATGGGGTAACCGAGGAATGGACAGAAGGGCGCTGTAGGAAAAAACTCCTCAATCGGCGTGAATGGGACCACCCCTACCATAACTTCACCCCTAAAAGCATGAATCACTGCCCATTAAGTTTGAATAGTGGATGCTGCCAACCGCAATCTGAAACCATCCTGCAGGACACCCGAATCCTAAAAGGAACACTAAGAGAAGCCAGTAAGCCTTTGAACCTCTCAAAATTCTGCTGATGCCATCTGTAAGACTTTTGTGTAGCCAGCTTACGGGATTGCTGAATAGCATCATCTACTTCTAAAGAGCACCTGTTAGAAATGAAGGTCTCTAATTGGCCTGTTTGTCCAAGTAGGGATCCTTGCTTCAGTCAGGATAAGGGGATTACACACTTTAGATAACCCCTTCTCCCCCCCTTGGCAGCTTGACATGATCCGACGGGCTTATCCCAAAGGCAATGTGTAAAGTGTATGTACCCAAACACACAGTAACACATTGAAAGCACCACATATGGACACCACACCAGTTTAGAAAACTAAAGTATCTTTATCTTAACCAAACAAGACCAAAATGACAAAAATCCCACATACATGTATTAAGATATTACTTTTTGAACAGTTACTTCATAAATAGCACTTGTAGAAGCAAATAGCTCCACCTGGGGCTATTGCGATGTTATGATGGGTATAAATCCAAGGTATGGCGCCAATCGCCCAATGCACGGGCCAGGCACAGAGACACATGGACCCCTGAACAACAGTACCTTGGAAACGAAGTCAACAGACAATGCACGGCATCGTGGAAGTGAGGCGTTGGTGCCGAGGTGAAGCTGGTGCCTTTCTACCACAGGGAAGGTGAGGCAACAAGTCAGTGAGGAGGCGAGGTTTCAAATCCAGGAATGGGGAAGTTCAGGCTACATCGGCCTTGAGGCGTCAGTTCCGGTGAGACGATGCAACGTCGAAAAGTTCATGGTGTCACTCTCGTTGGTTATTAGCTCTGTGATAACATGATGCTGGCGCTGGTGGTGATGGCATCAGGAAGGCCAATAACTGCAGGCATTGGCAGACGTCGGAGCTGGGGTGCCCTTTTGAAGGCAGGAGTCTACAGAGGAGTCCAGGTGCTGGTCAGTGGGTTGCAGGTGAAGTCTTTTTGGCCATGAGACTTCAGAACAGGAGGCCAGAACGCACAGGCCATTGGAGTTTCTTCTTTTAGGCAGGCTCACAGCAAAGTTCCAGTCTTTGTCCTCTCCTTGGCAGAAACAGAAACTGCAGGCCACCCCAGCAAAGCTCAGTGCTCCTCCTTACTGCTCTCCAGCTCTTCTCCATGGCAGAGGTTCCTCTTCAGTCCAGAAGTGATCTAATTCTCTGGGGTTTAAGGTCCAATACTTATACTCCATTTTCTCTTTGTTATCTTTGTGGCAAGGGTCTCTGAGCTCAGTCCAAACCAGTTCTGTCCTTTCTGGTGAAGCATGACCACAGGAGGTAGAGACAACATTGTGCAAAGAAGACACAGACTATTCAGGTGCAAGTGGAACTCCTCTCACCATTCTAAATGCAGCCAAGGTCTATTCAGCCCAGCTGCGAGTCATCCAGGAGAGGCAAGACACACCTCAACCCCACAGGTGGCTGTCTAGAGTGAATGCACATCCCCAGCTACTGTCACTCCAAAACCAGACAGCCAATACACAACCAGCAGAGGCACACAGAATGGTTAAACAAGGAAATGCCTACTTTATAAAAGTAAAACAAGATATGAAAGAATGCAACAGACTGAAACAGCAATCATTTGCTGAAAGGGACGCTTTCAAGCAGAGTTGTGTTACTTGGTTATCCACTTATTCATTTCTTTCACGCATTGGTCGAGTTTCTTTTGGTTTTTATTTATGATGTTCATGTTTTTTATTTATGTGATTACATCGTGAGTGGGGTCATTTAAAATTTGGAATGTGTAGGTGTGTATTTCTCTAGGCTCGTAATATACATTATTTTGCTGAGGGCACGTTTTCACGAAACATTTTAGTGGGTTGTTTTTTTAACTGTTTGAATATTAACTGGGTCAGGTCATGGGGTTAGAGCCACACCTGTTTCATCATGCGCAGGGGGGAGAATCTCCATAAAAGCAATGTGTTGAGAGGTAGTTACTACATTCATTTACGTTAGTGTTGAGGGTATTCGCAAGAGAAGATTACGCTGTGGTTTGTGGCTCTCAAGGTAATTATTCATGTTTAAGTTCAAATGTTGACGTAGTAATATGTTTGGGTTTATGGGGGAAGCAGGGACAGGTTGGAGGGTGAGTGCTGTAGGGGTATTTTTGTTTGAGCATTACGTTAAATTTCATGTATTTAACTTTTAAAATTTCGTAGTTCGAGTAGGTGATGACACGCAGTGGGGGTGGAGATTAGAATTTGTTGTACAGCATACGTTTGGTATGGTGGAGCGGAAGGGGGGAGAATCACACGGGGTTGTTGTATAATTCATAGTACTATTTTTCCAAAACACAGAAAGTCTGTGTTGCACTGATGGTTGAGATGTCTCTTTTATTCATCTATTTCAGTGACCCCTGACAAAGGGCCTCTAAGGCCCGAAATGCATTGGGTGGAATGTTTTGAGCCCACTTGACGTGTATTATTCATTACCACGTGTCGCTGTTTGAAGACCGGATGGGCACACAGGAGACATTTGAAAATGTTTAATAAAAGAATCATGCTGGAATTACGCTGTCTTCAAGTGATTAAGGAAGTTTGGATTAATCTTGGAGTAAGTTTATGTTATGAATGGTGTATCATGAAAAAGTGGACTATCACAAAAGGTGTAATTCACAGTGAGGATATATTCCTGAATCACGCAGTGCGACAGATGGTGCGCTGTTACTGCCTTTTTTTGACACTTACTTTATAAAAGTGGCATTTATAAAACACACAATTTAAAAACAACCTCCTTAAAAAGATTTGTTATTAAATTCTGAATTTAGAGAGCCTAAACTCCATTGCTCCATCCTGTACCAATGGAAAGTTATACTTGTACGATGTTACAAAGCAACTCCCATGTTAGCCTATGGGACAGATTGCCTGTCAGTAGTGAAAAGTGAAATATCAGGACATGTAAAACACACCAGCGCATGTCCTACCTTTTAAATACACTGCACCTTTCCCAGGTGTGTACCTTGGGCCTACCTGAGGGGTGCCTTACATGTGAGAAAAGTGAAGGTGGGGGCCTCGCCCTTCTCGAAAGATACACTGCTTTAAGAGACTGGGGATCGGACTCCGCCCACATACAAATGTTCCTGGAAAAGAGATAGAGGGAATGAACCATACCCTCCTGGCAGCTGATATATGCCACCAAAACTTGGTTGTTCAGTTTAATGCATACAGCTTGATGATGGATCTGAGGAAGAAAAGTGACTAGAGCCGCTCTGACTGCAGTTAACTCTCTCAAGTAGGAGAAAGATTGAGCCTTCTGTTGCATCCACCTGCCCTAAACTGTGGAGGATCCTAACACTGTCCCCCACCCCAGTTTGCTGGCATTTGTTGATATCATGCATTAGGCATTTCAATGTGGTGGTCCGCATCACCGCATTGAAATGCAAAGTCACGCATTATAGACATAGCGCCTGCCTCGGCTGTCTCTTAGCCGCAACGCTTTTTATAATTCACAATTGCTGACTGATATTCATAGCCAGTGGAGTGGCAGCGCACCGTTGCTCCCAGCAGGCTATGGGGGCTGGCTTAGCTGCTAGCTACTTCGTAAACGTAGTAGCCTGGATACAGACACACTGCGCAGAGGCAACTTTACCACTGACGTCAGGAGAGGTATTGCCTAATGGCTACTACCAAGACATCAGCCCACCCATGTGACTGGTAACTGAACTTGTGACACCGAGAGTAATAGGCAGAGGTGTCCTGCTGTCTCCTGTGCGGGTGGCAGAAATTCTATTGGAGGGAGGCTGGCTGCAGCGTCTGCGCACAGTAAAACAACTAACTTGTAAAATGTTGAGCCCCACAACCGGACCCAACCCCCACGGACCGCGGCCGCTAAGGAGTCAAACACACCACTGTGCTGTAGCTGAGAGGTGACAGTCAGTATCTGTGAAGACTGAAGCTGAGCCTAGCAGGAGGCAGCGGCGCGTTTGCTGTGGAGTCATTGTTGCAGCCACAAGGTGGCCTGTAACGTAGCTTCCCAAAGTAAGCGTGTGTCAGTGCCCCCCTGAAGTGTGTTATAATTTCTCTCAGTCTAAAGATTTGGTTGGTTTATATGCTGAAGTTCAGACACAGTCTAGTCGCTTTGCAAAACACGTTGTATCCAATACTAGTCTCTCTGGCTGCAGTGTCAGTTACATCGTACTTTTCAGGAGTGGTGCAGGCCCTCAGCTGCGTGACATAAGTTGAAGGGACCTCTTGTCGAAACCTCTGTAGGAGACTAGTTTACCGGGAGGAAGACGCTTGATTCGAAATCTACCATCATTCCTAGCCGCCTGGGGTGAGAGACAGTGCCATCTGCCTGAAGGACTCATGGTCTGTGGCTAAAGGGTGCAGCAGGGCTGCGAGCGTTTCAGCAGGGACTCCATCTCCCAGGAGTCCCTGCCAGACCGACTGCCAACACCTGGTCCGCTCTCCCTGCTGCTCCGCCCACGGCCGCCCAAGAGGATTACAGACACCTGCCTGCCCTGCTTCAGTGGGACCTCTTGTCGAAACCTTTGGAGGAGACTAGTTTACCGGGAGGAAGACGCTTGATTCGAAATCTACCACCATTCCTAGCGGCCTGGGGTGAGAGACAGTACAATCTGCCTGAAGGACTCGTGGTCTGTGGCTAAAGGGTGCAGCAGGGCTGCGAGCGTTTCAGCAGGGACTCCATCTCCCAGGAGTCCCTGCCAGACCGACTGCCAACACCTGGTCCGCTCTCCCTGTTGCTCCGCCCACGGCCGCCCGAGAGGATTACAGACACCTGCCTGCCCTGCTTCAGTGGGACCTCTTCTCGAGACCTTTGGAGGAGACTAGTTTACCGGGAGGAAGACGCTCGATTCGAAATCTACCACCATTCCTAGCCGCCTGGGGTGAGAGACAGTGCAATCTGCCTGAAGGACTCGTGGTCTGTGGCTAAAGGGTGCAGCAGTGCTGCGAGCGTTCCAGCAGGGACTCCATCTCCCAGGAGTCCCTGCCAGACCGACTGCCAACACCTGGTCCGCTCTCCCTGTTGCTCCGCCCACGGCCGCCCGAGAGGATTACAGACACCTGCCTGCCCTGCTTCAGTGGGACCTCTTGTCGAAACCTTTGGAGGAGACTAGTTTACCGGGAGGAAGACGCTTGATTCGAAATCTACCACCATTCCTAGCGGCCTGGGGTGAGAGACAGTACAATCTGCCTGAAGGACTCGTGGTCTGTGGCTAAAGGGTGCAGCAGGGCTGCGAGCGTTTCAGCAGGGACTCCATCTCCCAGGAGTCCCTGCCAGACCGACTGCCAACACCTGGTCCGCTCTCCCTGTTGCTTCGCCCACGGCCGCCCGAGAGGATTACAGACACCTGCCTGCCCTGCTTCAGTGGGACCTCTTGTCGAAACCTTTGGAGGAGACTAGTTTACCGGGAGGAAGACGCTTGATTCGAAATCTACCACCATTCCTAGCCGCCTGGGGTGAGAGACAGTGCAATCTGCCTGAAGGACTCGTGGTCTGTGGCTAAAGGGTGCAGCAGGGCTGCGAGCATTCCAGCAGGGACTCCATCTCCCAGGAGTCCCTGCCAGACCGACTGCCAACACCTGGTCCGCTCTCCCTGTTGCTCCGCCCACGGCCGCCCGAGAGGATTACAGACACCTGCCTGCCCTGCTTCAGTGGGACCTCTTGTCGAAACCTTTGGAGGAGACTAGTTTACCGGGAGGAAGACGCTTGATTCGAAATCTACCACCATTCCTAGCGGCCTGGGGTGAGAGACAGTACAATCTGCCTGAAGGACTCGTGGTCTGTGGCTAAAGGGTGCAGCAGGGCTGCGAGCGTTTCAGCAGGGACTCCATCTCCCAGGAGTCCCTGCCAGACCGACTGCCAACACCTGGTCCGCTCTCCCTGTTGCTTCGCCCACGGCCGCCCGAGAGGATTACAGACACCTGCCTGCCCTGCTTCAGTGGGACCTCTTGTCGAAACCTTTGGAGGAGACTAGTTTACCGGGAGGAAGACGCTTGATTCGAAATCTACCACCATTCCTAGCCGCCTGGGGTGAGAGACAGTGCAATCTGCCTGAAGGACTCGTGGTCTGTGGCTAAAGGGTGCAGCAGGGCTGCGAGCGTTTCAGCAGGGACTCAATCTCCCAGGAGTCCCTGCCAGACCGACTGCCAACACCTGGTCCGCTCTCCCTGTTGCTCCGTCCACGGCCTGTAACCCCGCCCTACTTAAACGATCTAGATCCCCGCTGCGCGGGAGCGCACAGGAGTGCCCGGGGCTAAGCCCGGGCAAAGGGCGGGCCCTCTTAGGCCCTCTGAGGCCGAGCGAGGCCGGGCAGGGCTCATACCCTTTCATCTTTTTCCCTTTCCATTTGTATTTTTTGTTAGCATTGTTGCTATGGCCCAGAGTCTGGACAATGTCATTCTAGAAAAGCTGGGGGGGGTCGTTAAATGGCACTCTCGACAGTTACATTACAAGGGTTCCCTTTGATCTAGATAGGGAATCAACACTAGAAGAGCGTAGGGCGGAGCGCCGCTGCTCGGTTGAATGTCTGAAAAATAGGGCTCCAATAGATCTTACGCCTCACGCCCTCTCCCTCAGTGGAGGAAGTCTCAGTGGTATTGCCGACCTTACATCTTTAGAGAGTGTGCCACTCCTGCTACGTGATTGCACACCTACACCTTGTCTCTCCATTGAACAGCCCATGAGTTATACTCCCCTTCCCATTCCCGTCAACATAACTGCCAATTTGATCAACCCGACCACTAGTAGGGGAAAATCTGTCCGAAATAAGATGAATAAATTAATGCCGCATAAGGGCTATGGCCCACCACCAGGCAAAAGAAGACGCAAAGGGGGGAACAACAAAAATCCAAGATTAGTCATACCGACTTTGGCAGGCCTTCCAAGCCGGCCATTAGAACAGATCAGGCGTCAGTAGCCATATTAGTCAACTTGCCTAACTTGGAAGTCCCCCTTAAACCTCCATATATCGATAAGGAAGTTAGTACCATTGTACCTACTGACATTTCTGCTGAATCCGCGCTGAAAGCAGCATTCCCCACCGTCCCATCAGATAGCATGGAACAACTAATTAGGTCTTTTATTCTACCAATTATTGAGGGGCTAAAGAGGGTGGAGAAACGACTCGAGGCCATCGAGTCTGTTATTAGCAGTAAGGATGGTGCAACTAAGGCCACAGTGAGTACGGCGGTGCCACCCATAACCCTGGTTGCACAACCAACTAGTTCTGCCACTAAAGTTTTATTCCAACCCACCAAAGTTACATCACAACTCTAGCAAAATCTAATCAACAAAGGTTATTTCCCCCATTGCAGGCAAACAAACTAGCTGTAACTCCTGCCAGTGAACCCACGAGGGGAATGGAAAAGGTACTTGCAGGAAAAACGCGGGAGGAGGGGGGAAGCACCAGACACGTAAGGGCACCAATGAACAAAGGTCCACTAGTTGAACTTCCCCCTGAAGCTGTGCCCTTCGTGGTTGTCTTGACGGGGGTCCCTATACTGACAGACAATAAAAGGGACGGGTTCACCCAGTTAAAAAATAAAATCATGCACTGGTTCAGTATATACAGACCAATCACAAAAAACATCAATGGTGAAATAGTGCATGTTCGGCGACTCCCATGGCTGGGTGGTAGAAGTAAAGACCTTGAGGGAGACGTAGTTGTAGTTAATTTCAGAGACCCATGTGTGGTCAATTACATATTAAACTGGCCCACGGGCAATGGCAATAACTGCATCACCCCTCGTGCCCTGACATACTGACCTGGCTTATCAGATACTGAAAACTTAGTCATCAAATCTGATACTGACATAGGAACCATGGTGCTAGTACTGATCTACCGGCCACCTACATCCATGCCTTCCTTCCCTGTCTCCCTATCTGAGCAATTGGCCGGCTTAGTCGTTGATTATGACAAGGTCATGGTAATAGGGGATCTCAACTATTGGTACAATAATTTGGAAGCCGGACCTCATGCTACAGAACTTTTCGAGCTCCTCTCTAATCTAAACTTCCGTCAACACGTCTTGATCCCCACCCATGAAAAAGGACATATCTTAGACCACATTTGGTCTTATAATATCCCTACCTCCAGCCCCATGGTCTCACCATGCATATGGTCTGACCACCACCTATTGAAATTTTCCATCACCTCTCAGGGCAACCCCAAAAATCATGTGCCCTCGGGAGGGTTAGCCAGGAAATGGAGATCTCTAAACTTCCAAGATTTCCTATCCACCCTGACTAACTCCATCCCTAGCCCGGTCCCTGATATCAACTTGATGGATAAAGCACACACTGAGTGGCTTCTTTTTGCATGCAACGAACATGCTCCCTTAACCAGGTTCTCCCGCGCCCGTCGCATGGACGCCCACAGGTGGTTCTCTGCGGACTTAAAAAAACAAAAATTAGAACTCCGCCAACTAGAGAGGAAGTGGAGGCACGGCTACCATGACAAAGATAGATCATCATATACGACAGCCCGTAAAAACTACAAGAGCGCTATCTTATCTGCCAAAGCAGCTTTTTTCTCAGAAAAAATCTTTAACGCTCAAAACAAATCGAGGGAAATCTTCAGAGTCGTAAACGACTTGTGTAACGATTCCAGAACCTCTCCCTCTCAGCCACCATCCCAAATGATGTGCAACCGGCTCAACGATTTCTTCAAGGAGAAGATCGACATCATAAAAAATAGTATTCATGCTAACCATATCATGGCAGCCTATTCGGACATTAGCAGAAACCCATACATACTTCAGGATATTCCTCCCATCGATCCACCCAAATTACTGGAACTGATGAACCGTGTAAAATCTGGTTCCCCCAATGACCCTTGCCCTCCGCATATATTGAAGGAAGTTTACACTGCACTTCCTCAAGGCATACTTCCCCTTCTGAACACCTCCCTATTACAAGGAATAGTCCCCAACTCATTTAAAAATGCCACCCTAGTCCCTCTAATTAAGAAACCGGGTGCCGATCTCTCCAATCTCTCCAATTACCGCCCCATATCCCTTCTCCCTTACGGCGCCAAGCTGCTTGAAGCCCATGTAACCAGCTGCATATCCAATTTCATAGAAACATCCAACTACCTGGAGTCTAACCAAGCCGGGTTCCGCCAGGCACACTCCACCGAGGCGGTGATCCTCGCTGTCCAGAATACCCTAAGGACCAACGCCGATAATGGAATCCACCAAGCCCTCGTACTCCTCGATTTGTCGGCCGCGTTCGACACGGTGGATCACACCATCTTATTACACCGTGTCGAACAAGCCGGCCTTAGCGGCGCGGCTCTTGACTGGATTAAGTCCTTTCTGACGGACAGATCCCAGGCAGTAAAGCTGGAGAACTTTATGGCACCCAAACTCTCCACCACTTGCGGTGTCCCACAGGGCTCTTCATTATCTCCCCTCCTTTTTAACTTATATCTTAAACCGCTACTGCACTCCCTGAAAAACAGGAAAGTCACCATCTACAACTATGCGGATGACTTGCAGCTGGTATTCCCCCTCAACTCCACGGACTCCACTGAGGAATTCCAAACTACCATGCTGCACATCCAGAGCTGGATGGATCAGAACCATCTCAAGCTCAATCCAGGAAAAACTGAGCTTTTACTCCCCGGTAATAGCGCATTAAGCTGGGGCCCCCACTTCTGGCCGGCCTCGATGGGCACCCCTCCATCTCCCTCTCTGTCAGTGAAGAGCCTCGGGGTCACTCTCTGCTCCGACCTCTCACTAAAAACCCAGGCCGGAACAGTGATCTCTTCCTGTTTCTCTCAGTTAAGAAAGATCAAGAAAATTGCCCATCTGCTGACTCACTCTGTTCTCATTCAGGTGGTACTCGCCTTGGTCCTTTCGCGACTAGACTTTTCCAACTCCATCTACTTGGGCCTCCTACCCCTCGCCCTTGCTAAACGCATGCAGATTGTTCAAAATCAAGCGGCCAGATTAATATTTAAGAGCAACCGCAGGAAGTCGGCCAAACCTCTGTTAGCCTCCCTTCATTGGCTCCCTATAGCCCAACGGATCACCTTTAAGGTAGGCTGCATAATCTTCAAAGCACTCCACGGAAAAAGTCCCAGATTCGTCAATCAACTCATAAATAAATACGAACCGACCCGTGACCTTCGCTCTGCTCACCTGTCTTTCCTCACGCTGCCTACGTTCAAAAAGAAACGACTTGGTGGATCCCGTTTCGCCTACCTTGCCCCAAAAACCTGGAATTCCTTCCCCCTGTCTATTCGGAATTGTACTAAGCTGGCAGAGTTTAGGGGAGCTCTGAAGACCTGGTTATTCAAACAAGCGCACGTTTAGAGTATTGTTACCATCTATCTCTTCAGTTTTACCATCTGTCTCACTTAGCGCCATGAAACCCCTGGGTGACCGTGCGCTTAACAAATTCCGAATAACATAACATAACATAACATAACATACTTCTATCCCAGATCACTTGTGTTCCCTCCAACCTACATAAGTGGACAAGCACCTACCTATACAAATTTCTTAGCACCGTACAACACTGGGCATTTTGTGCAAGCACAATACCCAGTACCTGTTGCTGATCCCTTTGGGTGGAATACCATACCTCCTAGTTTTAACACAACCACTAACAGGAGAATGGATCATTTGAGACCTTTCACACCCTTGGAGACAGTAAACAGGTTTGATGTGTTCACTGGCATGGAAGGGTGCGATTGAAGATTACAGCCCTTGCGGGGCATGTGGGCCCGCCCGATTGGGGGTGCTACCCACGTGAAGCCACAACTTATTGAACCCTCTAGTACACAAATAGTCCAGTCTGCCCCCCTCACTGACCGCAATTCCATTATTGATCATGGTAATATTTGTAGGGAGGAGGTTTTGATGGTTGGTGAGACTTGCTCTGTAGATGAAAAAGGCCTAACTACAACTTTTAATGTGCCATCGCCTTTGTCAGTTCCAGTTAGGGAAGCTACAACCGAAGGTGGGGAAGGGGCAGGAAGTCTGTCATGGAACATTGCGGGCTTACGTCACAAACAGGAGTCCCAAGATTGGGTTGACTTTGTTAATGGTTTTGATATATGTCTATTTCAAGAGACATGGATGTGCGAACCCATGTTCCTTCAGGGCTATTTGAATTACTCTATACCAGCTACTAAGGGCCAAAAGGGTCGACCTATGGGAGGTCTGATGATCTGGGTTCGGCAAAACCTGTGTTTTAATATAAGAGTTATTGAGACAGGGAGTAAGGATATCCAACTTATAAATCTTGATTTGGGACCGTTAGGGCGCCTTGATTTATACAATGTATATGCCAGGGGTAACAAGGGTGGAAAGTCAGAAGTTTTAGCTTCTTTGGTGGCTCTCCTAGAGACCCACTCCCTGGTTAATAATATCATAATTGCTGGCGATTTTAACCGTACATTCGAACCACTAGACATAGGCGATGACTGTATTGAGTCAGAAGAGGATAGGCATTGGGGTGTCCCTCCACTAGATCTAGACCCGATAAAACGATGGTCTGATGATGTTATTTGCCTAAACGCCATCTGCCTAGAGAGAGGCCTCTGTGCGTTGAATGGGAGAACCAAGAGTGACAGGGTGGGGGCTTGCACTTTTGACAATGGTCGGAGTAGGAGTAGGATAGACTATGTCATGTGTAGTTTGGAAATATGGAAGCAGGTTAATGATATGGAGGTTATGCACAGGTTGGAAAGTGACCATGACCCTCTGTGTATTTGTCACAGATGGTGGACCTTGCCTAGCGGGAATGTTCGAACAGAGTGGGAAGGTCTCCCCTTACCAGTCCCTTCCAATGATACACGCCGGTTAAAATGGCCTCGTGTACTGGCCAATCAAGATTCTATGGCTAGTATAAATATGGAGGTGGATAGAGCAATTGAGGCCTTGGAGCAGGTTGCCATTGTTACCCAGGGGTCGCAGGAAGCGACAACAATTCACGATATTCTCTTTTTAACTATTAAGTCACATTTCCAGAAGGTAGGTAGGAATAATAGTAGGTCCCTAAACAAGACTGCAAAGTGGTAAAATGCACAGTGCAGGAAGGCAAGGCTTGCTTTGGGCAGTGCTATTAAGACTAGGGATCTGGCGGTAATTTGTGGTGCCAGAAGTAATTATAAAGATTGTATAGTCGCAGCAAAAAAGGAGTGGGATGAGAGGCACTGGAGAGAGCTACTGAAAGCCTGCGGCTCCAAGGATTCCAGGCTTTTCTGGAGTATTGTTAAATGGGGGAGGGGTGGTGAGCCTGACTGCCCTGATAATAATGTCCAGGAGGAGGATTGGGTCAAATATTTTAAACCTCAATATGCCGAATCTAATCCTGGCAGGGAGATGGACGGGTTTAAGGTTGTCTATCCCAAAGAGCCATTTTTTAGTCTCAAAGAGGTCCTGTTGGCGTTAAGTGTAGCATCGTTGGGTAGAGCCCTGGAATGGATGGGGTCCCGGTAGACCTTTTTACTAATGATAAGGAACGATGGGGTAGATACATCCTTCTCCTCGCTAATGCAGTCGCTCAAGGAGCACCGGTACCGATGAGTTGGAGGGGTGCAATCATTATTCCCATATTTAAGAAGGGCGATAGGGGGTCGCCTGGGAACTACCGGCCAATTAGCTTGATAGCGACCATACAAAAGGTTGTGGGGAGGATGGTGGTAAACAGGCTCATGGAATGGGTTGATGAGCATAATGCACTATCACCCTACCAAGCAGGGTTTCGGATGGCTACCAGCTTGATGGACCAGGTGTTTCGATTCACTCTGGTACAGTGGCGGACTGCGGTACTTGGCGGTGGCAGCTTGTACGCTGCTTTTGTAGATTTGCGGGCTGCCTTCGACCTGGTGCCTAGGTCCAAGCTGTGGTTTGAATTAAAAAGCCTGGGTCTGCCTGAAGATCTACTGACTATGGCTATGCGGTTACATGAGGCAAATTTCGCCAGGATACAGTGGGGTAGGCAGGGTGAGACTACTGCTGATTTTCTGGTAGACCGGGGTGTGCGACAAGGGTGTGCGATGGCCCCGCTGCTCTTTTCACTATTTATTAATGGGGTAGTAGCAAGAATGCTATCCGCGAACGTGGACGCACCCTCGTTGGCGGGCATCAAGATACCGATCTTGATGTTCGCCGATGATACGCTGATCCTGTCAAAGACTCCTAGTGGTCTGCAAAGTGCCCTCTGTATTTTTGACAATTTTTGTAGGAATAATGGTTTGGAAGTCAATGTGGCAAAGACTAAACTCATGTTTTTTAACCCTCACCGCAGCGTCAGATCCAAGTTGTATTTGAGCCAACGCCCCCTAGATGCAGTTAGAGCCTTTACTTATCTGGGCATCTACATAACTGATGATTTAAAATGGGCTCAGCATATTGACTTGGCTGCTCTAAAGCATAGGCAAGTGGCTGGAGTCCTCGGGCTCGAGCATAGGACATCACAGTCGAAACCTATTGCACCAGCTTTGCAGGTGTATGAAGCAAAAACCCTGGGATCTGCACTGTATGGTGCAGAATTGTGGGGATTTGGTAACCTCAATTCGATTCAGATGTCTGGGAATAAGTTTTTTAGGTCATTAACCGGTCTCCCTAAAAGCACACCTCTGATCCCCCTCAGACACGATTTGGGAAGGAAGGCAGTAGGTGACCTGGCAAGGTTACGCCCGATTTTATATTGGAGGCGGCTCTGGACTACACCTGAACTTAAGCATTATGCCGAGGGCTTTGTAGCAGTGATTAAGGCCGATGTCTTCCATAAGATCCAATGGTTGAGTAAACTTAGAACATTGTTATGTGTGCTTGGGCTAAAGCTGCTATGGGATACCCCATTAGAAGCATCCTTTCCAAGCAAGCAAGCAATCAAAGAGGTGTATTGGGCCCATGTGTCTGAGCAGGCATGGAGAAAATCTGATGCTGGTTCTATGTCTGGTTGTTTCTTGGAGGTTAAGCCCCTCCCTACACTGCAACTATTCTGGGACATTATAACTAACCCAAGGGATAGGAAACTTTTCTTTCAATTGAGGATAGGTGCCCTCCCTTTAAGGTCTTTAACCGGGAGGTGGAGGGGTTCTACCGATACTACCTGTCCTGCCTGTGGAATTACAAAAGAGTCCCTTGGGCACTTCTTGTTTTCCTGCAAAGCCTATGCAGCCCACGACGTATTTGGTTAGCACCGGCCTGTAAAAATTTAGGTGCTCCCAGCAGCTCTGTAGCTATGAGAATTATTTGCACTAGCTCCTGTCTTCAACTGACTGTAGCAATCGCTAAATTTTTGGGGTGGGCATGGTCCATTAGGCAGAGTGTCATTGTTTAGGAGCTATTTAATTAAAAGAACGTAATATTGGTTACTGTGCTGATGCATTGTGTTTATATCTAGCTTTCCGAATTTTGATCGTCTGTACATTTTATGAGGTATGATTTTAACAATGTTTTCTAAAAATTATCATTGTGTGTACTGCTTTTATGAGAATTTCTCGAATAAAGCCTCTTGATTGATTGATAAGTTGAAGTTGCACTGCACTTACTAACTCATTTAATTTGGCTGTGCCAGTGACGGTCAGGGGACTCTGGTCAGTGGTGCCGGACCAGTCAGTGGTGCCGGACCTGACCGGTCGACAATCTAACATAACAAATTGCGGCTGCCCGAGGCCCCCGCAGGGAGCCACTAAAAAGGGCAGCCCTCTCGTGCCATCTGGGCACCCTACACCCCCTTATGGGCAGGGACTCGGGGAGGAGTCCCCCCCCAGCCTTGTTGCAGCATGCAAGGCGAGCGTCACTTCCTGTGCGCGAGGACAGGTGGAGGAGTATATATGCCTTCGCAACCATCTGGACATCCTCTTTTGCATGCCGGACACGCTGTCTCCCACCCTACCGCTTACCCGGCATGGTTTGTGGCAGGCAAGAGGCAGAGAATGTTGTAATGTTGTCTGTTTTTTGTTGCAGGCGGAGTTACAGGGCGATCTGGAAGCAAAGGGGTACAGAAGGGTACCTCTGCGCGGCACCACAGGGGGTGCCAGAGCGAAATCCCAGGAGCCTCATGGGAGGTTCCTGGAAAACCGTGTTGGCGCCCCGTTAGTCCTTCGGGCGGTACAACTGGGGGCTTGCCTTGCTACGCTCCGCCCTGAAAGGGGCGTGGGTAATAAGGGACCATGTGTCATGTGATCTGGGAAGAGGATCACTAGAAGGAGCAGCAGAAATGGGGTTCGCCCCAGTGCTGCTTGGCTCATCAGGCGGGCAAGCGGCCCAGATGGTTGCCTGCCCTTTGATCGCCCGTAAGATAACCCACCATATTACATAACGTTATATGTAATAAACCTGCAGCAATTTTACCCAAACAGAAAATGTGTGGTGTGTTTATTAATTAGCATGCATGCTATGTGTGGTGGGGTGGGGAGTGTTGCCAATGGTGGTGCTATACTTCCAGTGCCGAGCAGCGTCAATCAGCAGAGCATTGTGTAGGTCTCTGTGAGAGCTGCGCTGTGGTGTAATGTGTGCGATGAGGGGGGAGCACGGGGGACAGGGTCATCATTATTTTTGGTGTCAGTGAGTAGAGGGGTAATTTTTTTAATAATACTGCTGGCTGTGAGTGACCTGTGATCCTCAGCTGCTCAGTGCTACTTACTGCCCAATCAATGCCTATGCCTGTCTGCGGCGGTGTGCACGAGTCAGCTGTGTTGACTCTCTTAATTTTAAATTTAGGAAGCTCATCTGTTAGGTGCTCTCCGTGCCTGAACCCTGGGTGTCCCCTTAGGAGTGTGGGAGGCATGGTAGGGTGGAGGGAGCGCCCCAGAACCCATCGAGGGGTGGAGGTCCTGGGTGGGAGAGGTGTGTTTAGAAGCAGAGTGCCTCACACATTCACACAGGTAGCATGACCCTATATGAGTTCTATAACTGTGTCTGCAGCCTGGGTGTCCCCTACGGAGTGTGAGAGGCATAGCAGGGCAGAGGGAGCTCCTCAGAACTCAGGGAGGGCTGGAGGTACCGGGGACAGTAGTGTTAAGTGCTTAGAAGCAGAGCGCCTAGTACATTTACACCTGTAGCACGAGGCTGAATGTGCTCACTGTGCTTGCAGCCTGGTTGTCCCCTTAGGAGTGTGAGAGGCATGTAGGTTGGACGGAGTGCCCCAGAACTCAGGGAGGGCAGGAGGTCCTGGGGGGCAGTGGTATGAGGTGTTTAGAAGCAAAGCGCCTCGTACATTCACACCTGTAGCACGAGGCTGCATGTGCACTCTGTGCCTGCAGCCTGGATGACCTCTTAGGAGTGTGAGAGGCACGGTAGGGTGGAGGGAGTGCCTCAGAACCCAGGGAGGGCTAGAGGTTCTGTGGGGCAGTAGTGTGTTTAAAATCAGAGCGACTTGCACATTCACACATGTAGCATGACCCTACATTTGTTCTATAAGTGTGTCTGCAGCCTGGGTGTCCTCCTGGTGTGTGGGAGAGTCATGATAGGGCAGACCCCAGGGAAGGCTGGAGGCCCTGGGGGACAGTGGTGCGAGGTGCTTAGAAGCAGACCACCTCGCACATTCGCACCTCAGTGCCCTTCCATTTCTGGTGCTTTGCAGCAGTTTCAAGATCTTAGAGTTTCTCATTGCTCAAATGGGTGTAATTTCTGATATTTATGTTTCCCTCGTATGCATTGCTTAATTATTATGGCGAGAAAGTGTCACTAATAGTCGTTGAAATGTCACTCATGATTACACTGAAATAATGACAATGCCACACACAGCAATCTGAAACCTTGGCAGCGATGCAACAACCCCCTCTGCAAATAGATCTCCAGCTCCCTCAGTGTGGGGGTCAATCCTCCAATAGAAGAGCTGGTGGGATGGCCGCCAAATCTAAATGCCCCGTCAGAGCTGTGTTTCTTTCTGTAGCTTCCTCTCGTTGCCTTTCAAGCTGACCCTTAAAAGCGGCGGCAGCAGTAGAAGGCCGTGAGCAGCAAAGGGTAGGGCATGCCACTGGGGGTTAAAGTGTGCATGATGTCACTTTGCACTTCGGTGACTCAAGGATCACAGCCACACGGTCCCACCCATGAAAACCGCGCTGAAGTTCGAGTCAGGTGCCCCTGGGGGAAGCAGTAAGTAATGGAAATAAATTGCACGGCTAAACATCCGTTTGTGGGAGTGATGTGCGTCAGAGCCCTGCGGGCATTTCTAATGACAATGAAGTGTTTATTATCCAGGTAACCCTTCCAAATAGCTTTACGTCTCCATCGTTCTTTCCTCACCTGTCTCTTCTCTCTCCGTGGCTCCTGGTTCTCATCCACGGCCGCTCTCTGTGAGACAAACCCGGATTGTTCGTGGTATTGTGCAAGAGATAAAATGACGTAACGAGCGATTGCCGGAAATGATCTGGTGTTTTGGCCACTGCTGTACCACAGAAGTATCTTTCAAAGTAACTCTGTCTCAATAATTTCAGTGATCTTGGAGGTTTAGAGAAACTGGCCCAAAACTTAAACTTTTCCTCCTCATTTAAAACCTCCTAGCAATCTGGCAGACACACTGTATGTGTTAAGACTCGCCTACCGTTCCCTTCTGCTTTGCATTGGTTTGTGTTTATGTAATACGTGTTTTCTGGATCCGTGCCCCTTCCTCGCTCACTCGAAAGCAATGCTACGTCAATTGGAGGAGACATCCGTCGATACATTGCATAAACTTAGCCCGAGGTATAAAACAGTTTTGCACTGATATTTTCAGTGAGCCAACAATGCTAAATTACATTTGCATCAGCCACAAAAGTAACACTGGCACCGACTGACCAGAGCCATAATTTAATTTCTCCACCGGCTGGTCAATTTAAATGCTGATTTAATATTTTTAGACTGTACAAATATGAATACCAGTGCACATATTGTATTATCATCTGGGGCCATTACAATAATTGCCCAGGCCACCACTGGCATTTTCGCCCATTTCGGTGCTCAAGGGTGAGCTATTGGTTTTACAGGAACAGCTTGAGTGCCACCGCCTCTGTAGAGCACATTATGGAGGCATGAAATTGGCATCTGCACAATGAGTGGACTCTCACTCATTTGCACGGGGTCATCGCCCTCGGAGTCAGTGGAGTGGTGGAGTCGCGTGTATATCCAATGAGATCCGGTTTAATTGAATACAAATAAACACCTGTATGAAAACATGGCACCATGCATATGAGAGGAGATCACAGACTGTGACGCGAATTACAAAAACAGTCTGATGTTTAAAAAGGCCCTGGCAATGTATGGTATCTGTGTGCAGCCTAAGGAGTGGCATTAAGTCAGTGTATGGTATTTTAGCACTGATATAGCGCTTTACTCCCCCTGACGGGGTGCAAGGTGCAATGCTTTGCATTTCAGAGTGTAGGGGTGAGAACATTGTTGGTTACTGAGTGACCAATGTAGCAGGTGTTGGGTGAGATGTGTGAGGTTTGGTGACGTGCACTTAAGATGGTGTAGCAGCATTGCAATACTTAATCAGAACGCGTTAAGGAAGGGTATGATAATAGATATGTTTGTGCATGCATATACCTACTCAATTTAAGGTGGATTGTAGCATAGTAGTTAAGGATGCAGGAAGAGTAAGGTTTTTAGGATTTTAAGATGGATGCAAAATTACTCTTATTCTTGTAAGGAGTGAGTTCCATATCGCTCACAATGAACCACCAGATCAATGCCCTATCCTCTACCTGCTTCAGTACCCTCATCATGCTGCGAAAGACTTTCAGTTGGATCCCAACCGAATCCAGAAAAACTGTCACGTATGCACTCATCAGCAGCTGGCTGGACTACGGCAACGCTCTCTACGCCGGAACCAACAAGAAACTCCTTTGCAAACTCCAGACTGTCCAGAACGTCGCAGCCAGACAGATCCTTGACATCCCCCATCGCCATCACATCACCCAACACCTCAGTGATCTCCATTGGCTTCCAGTCGAAAGAAGAATAACCTTCAAACTCCTCACCCACGCATACAAGGTCCTTCAGAACACTGGACCCGCATACTGAACAGCTGCCTCTCCTTCCACGCACCCAAAAGACACCTACAATCAGCCCAGCTCTCGCTAGCCACCGTCCCACGTATCAACAAGACGAGAACAGGAGGAAAGTCGTTCCCTTGCCTCTCAGCCAAAGCCTGGAACACCCTCGTTCTCCAGCCCCGGAAATCTCCCACATTGGCCCAGTTCAGGAAGGACCTCAAGACCTGGTTCTTTGGATGTCCCTAGCACTCAACGAAGCTGCCACTCCCTCCCCACCAGCCTTGAGGCCCTCACGAGTGAGTAGTTGCGCTTTACCAACCCTGATTGATTGGTATCTTGACTGTTTGTACTGAATGAGATTTATTGGAGGAAGACAAAGAAAGGAGAGAAGCCAGCAAGTCATAGAAGTCTGGATTGGTGGTAGGTACCAAGCTTTTTGTGAAGGAATCAGGAGCCGTGAATGGCAGAAAAGCAATCCTTTAAACGGGATTGGTCCAGACATTCAGGGGCTTATTTACAAGCCCATTGTGCCATCGGTGCATCACTTTTTTTGATTCACTGGCAGCGCATTGGGCTTGCCCATATTTAGAAGGCCACGTAAAGTCACTCAGCGTGACTTTTCATGGCCTTGTAAACATGGGCCCCTTTCACGCATTACTCTGCGTGAAAGGGGTGTTCCATGGGTGTTACTGGGGGCGTTCACATGCAACATCCATGGAACTTGACACATTTCTAGATTTACAACATTTTGTAAAACAGGGAATGTGCCAGAGTCCTACGCCTTTCCAGGGGAGGCGTAGGAATGGTGCAACGAGGAGAAATACTTTGATTTCGCAGCATGCAGCATACATAGAAAGAGGAAAATGCTATTAATTATTGTTTTTGTGCAGGAAGGTGCCTCTTTCTGCACAAAAACAATCATCTCCCGCAGCGCAGGCACTCTTGCAAAATGACGCAAGGGTTCTTGCGCATCGCAGACAATTGTGAACCAGCACAGGGGAAAGCACAGGGGTCCATTGTATTGTCTGTTAATACGTCGCATCCCTGTGCTTTGAAAACGACGCAGCTCAGTGCAGCAAAATGACTTGCGGAGCAGTGCTGCGTCATTTTCCTGTAAATGAGGCCCAGAGCATGGAAACTGAAATGTGGGTGACATGCACGACCTGATGCTAAGGATCAGGAGATGCCTCGCTGTTCGGTTCTGGATTCTCTGTTGCCTGTGAATTACTTAGTGGGAGATGTAATCGTAGCTAAGGGAAGATACCCCATAGGCATCTCATTATGTAAAAAAAGCTTCCTTTGTAACATAATTCACTTGAGGAATCGTGGAGATGTTTGTACCCATGATTACGCCTACATTCCTTACTTGGCAGCGGAACATCCAATATCAGTAGTGCTGCTTCTCTGTTGCAGTCTTGATGCCATCCCATGGTGCAGTAAGTGCAGATTTGTGGCTCCTAGATGGGTGAAATCCAGTATCATTATCTTACTCAATATTATTATCTCCTGTGCAAGCAGATATTTTGCAGAGACAGCACTTTTAATCGGTTTGCCTATGAGTAGACCATCGTACCATCTGCCGGACAGAGATCTAGCCAGATCCTGAAGGCCCTTTCTCTTGTTGATTCCAGGCAAACTATATGGAGACAATATTGACCTGAAAGGGATCGTCTGGCCTGCCATGTATTGCTAACTCCCATAGCCCAGAATTTACTATCTCTCATGGTCGGAACACAGACACTCCCATGGATAAAACACGGAAGGGATGGAAAAGTCTGTTGTGTAATATCCGATCCCTGCCTAAACACTTCACTGAGGTTTGGGACCTATTGTCCTCAGTTCAACCTGAACTGGGATTTCTAACTGAAACCTGGCTTAAGCCCCATTCTGTGCCGTCTATAGCGTTGGGTATACCGGAGGGATACAAAGGGGTTAGATTGGACAGACCTATGAAGATGAGGGTGGAATTGACATCGTGCATAAGGATAGAATTAAGGTCTCTATACTAGATCAGCGTTGTGATACCACTATGGAAATGTTGGTTTTCAAGATAGATATTTCCCCTAATGCTAGTTGGAAAGGGGCATTAGTCTACCATCCCCCTGGACCTTTAGCCGAATTTCCTTTTCAATTGGTTGAATTATTAGCCCCTCATGTGACTGCATGTAGCAATTTTTTACTTTTAAGAGATTTTAACATTCATAGCAAATGTCTCTCCAATCCAGACGCACAGATCCTCTTGGCAGACCTATCCCTTTTGGGCCTATCCAAGCTTAATAAAGGCCTGACTCACACAGCCAGTCATACTTTAGACATTATTTTTTCCAATTCTCCTAGGATCCAGTGTGAACCCCCCAACAACTTACCTGGTCCGATCATTCGGCTATCAAATTTTTTATTCAGGACCCAATAGAACCAAAAAAAAACGAAAACGGTTACATTTCACAATCCCAGGCAGTGGCAGAAAGTCTCCTTGGAGAGCTTTCAAACCTCCTTTTTAAGGCCTCAAAATTCTGTCGGACAATATAGAGGATGCTATGGCTAGATATAACTCGTCTGTCTCAATGGCCATTGATCATACTGCGCCATTAAAATCTCTCCCGAGTTATCCTAAACGCCCACAGGCAGTTTGGTTCTCGACTCAGTTGCGAGTCCAAAAACAACTTTGTAGGAAATATGAGAGGATCTGGCGTGCTTCCCATGATGAGAAGGACAGAGATCGGTTTTATACCACTCTGTCCAGCTATCATAAAAACATAAAAATAGCACGGAAAACCCATATAGCATTACAATTAACCCAGGCTGGCGACTCCCCTAAAATTTTGCATCAAATCCTTCAGTCCTTCATCAGCCCCAAGGCATGTGAAAAGCTCGGAGGCCCCTTCCCAATTGCTGTGTGATGATATTGCTCTTCATTTTTCGCAAAAAATAGAGCTTATCTATGAAAAAATCACCTCGGCAGGAAATCAGCTGTAGATCCCAATGGCTTTTGACCAATTGAAACAGATAAATCCTCAGCTGTTAGAGCACTTTTCCACACTTACATTAGCAGAGGTTGAACTATTGATTTACAAGATAAAATCAGGATCCCCTTTGGACCTTATCCCAGCTAAAGTTATCCCTCCCCTGACTAACCATCTGTCTCCCTCTATTCAATCTCTTATTAATCTCTCCCTAAAAGAAGGCCATGTACCGTTGGAATGGAAAGTTGCACAGGTTAGAACGATCCGCAAGAACACTAAAGTCCCTTGGACGGATCTTTCCAACCTCCGCCCTATCTCGCACCTTCCGTTTCTGAGCAAATTAATGGAAAAACATGTCAACACTCATCTCTCCAGTCATGTCAAACTTACGGGCTGTCTAGACCCCTCCCAGTCCGGCTTTAGGCCCAAATACAGCACCGAATCTATAATAGGCTGTCGAGTCTTCCCTTTGTTCACTGACTCTACCCGGAAAACTTTAGTCCAGGCGCTTGTACTAAGCCGTCTGGACTACTGTAACGGCCTGCTGATCTCCGCCAATGATGCCTCGCTCAGCAGACACAGGTAGTCCAGAATATGGCGGCGCGATTGGTCCTCAATGCTCCTTCCAGGACCCCTTCTCGCCCTCTTCTTATGAAGCTGCATTGGCTTCCTATCCGCCAACGGGTCAGATTTAAAATCTGCTGCATTATTCATAAGTCACTGTTTAACCTGGGCCCCTCTTACCTCTCGGAGAAATTCACGCCATATGTACCTTCCAGATCTCTTCTCTCGAGTGCCAAACATCTTCTTGTGGTGCCTCGAGTAAGAAAGGCTAGATTAGGAGGAAGAGCCCTTTCCCATCTTGGCCCTCGATATTGGAATGAGCTTCCCATGATTCTAAGACAATGCACTGATCACCTACAATTTAGGAAGCTGCTCAAGACCACTCTTTTCTGCGCCTGATTCTGCTGTAGCTGCAACACACCCTCAACCGTACTAAGCGCAGAGATACCCCTACGGGGGTCTATTCTAGCGCTATATAAGTAAATAAATAAATCCATTGGTTTAGGGATAGTTAAATGACCACTCTAGGTTGGTTCCCCTCCTTTTAGAAGGGTTTTATTTAAGAATAGAGCAGTTCTTTTTGCAATAGACAAGATTCCAATCACTGGTTGAGGCTAGCTCTTCCAGGGGTGGGAATAGTAAAGTATTTTACCTTCCAGACTGCAGCTCTGTAGTTTCTAGAATAGTATTGCAGGGCAATTTTATATTTTATTTTTAATTGTTAGACCTTGCCTCAGTCACTCCAGTGTCATTACAGAGTTGTTGTTTTTTGCATTTGAGTGATGTCAGTTCTTGCTCAGTGATCTTAGGCTTTTCCTGCACCACCTGGGTAGACTGATGGGCCGCCCACACTGGCTTAAATCAGGCTAAAAGTCTATTCTAGAGCATGAACCTGGAATAGCATAGCCATAGACATAGCTTCAGAGGGAGTGTTTGGGGTGTTATTATCCCACCCCTCGAAATAAATTCATTGTTGGCTTGAACTCAGGGTCTGGGGAGCCTGAGTTGGGTTATATCTGTGTTCCTTTTTTTTGTACATTCTAATTTCACGAAGAGGTTTTAACTGGTTCATTTTTTTAATCGGAAAATTAACTACATATAGTGACCACTTTACCAAAATAAGCAGTAAATCTGGACCCATAGATGTACTCCTTGAATGGGTGTATATTTACTACTTTCTGGAATTCTCAACCATTGGCGGTAGTAGGCTTGGAAAGCTGTGTCAGTGTTAGCCTTTCAGGCATACTATTGGCAATCAAACACCCAAAAGGCGATAGAACGAATTCTTGCAAATATGTAATAACTGGCAATCACTTATGGTAGCATTCCAATCCTTCATTTTTAGCCAACTGAGCCACTCTAAACAGAGGTCCACCTAGTTCAAATCAGTACTGACCCTGTTTTTGTGTCGCGCGTGTCATGTTACTCCTGTGGAACTCAACCCAGGTCCTTTGTGGACCTGGAGGACAGTGCAAGCATCAAAAAGTAAAGCTAGCACTCTCCCACAGAAACTTGGAGTATGTTTGTGCAACAGTACCACAGGAGTGACGTGACATTACTGATTTTTTGTATTTTTAAATAGAAGAAAATTGTGGGGTAGGTGTCTGTGGGGCAGTTGCATGACCGGGGATGGTTGGTCAGCAATAGGGTTTTTACTGACCTCGGGGGTTGTGCTATGGACCCTCACATGTACAATCAGTAACTCTATGCTGCATATGACTATGGAGTTATCAGTGATTTCACCAATTATGTCATTTGAGATGTCATCTGTGATGTCATCAATGATGTCATTTAACATGTCATGAGTGATCTAATATATGAGTTCATAAGCAGTGCATGATAGGAGTACAAGTTATAGTTAATTCACTCAAATCTAACTTGAATATTTCACTGTTAGCTTATGTCTTTTTACAGCACCTAAGTGTAATGTCACTTTAACCTTTGTTTTTTTCAGTGAATTTCTAGGGAGGTTTTACTAGTAAGCTAAAATCCTCACTGTGAATCCCTGAGGTTATTTTAATGTGCAGTAGGGCAGTATAACCATACCTAACTATAACATCACATTAAACTTTATTTTTTTAGTGAAAAATATGTATACATATTTATATTTATATATTCGTAAGATTAGACTTCCAAATTAAAAGACTGAAAACTTACCTGTGATGTAAAAACTCCCAATTTAACTTCAATAATGTATTGACTCTAGATGTTAAAAAAATAAAACTTGATAGAACTGTAAGATATTATCATATAGAGTTTTTTTTTAAGGTTTAGCCTATTTTGTGATCTATACACAGATCTCCAAGTAAGGGGACAAACTTTGTGTGGATCAGATTAAGTATTTCTGAAATGTGATGGTGCACATTTCAGTACAAAAGCGAAGAGTGAGATTAAAATCATCCACATTTCAGAAAGAGTAACAAAGAGGAAGACTTCCAGTTGTTGAGAAGTAAGGAGTAAGAAAACATTACATCTTTAATAAGCCTTAGATGGTGTTTAATCAAACTATGTTGGAGAAATTATTAAAAGTAATTGTTGAAGATAATTCATTAACCTCACAATTTAAGAGCAGTAAAGCATTTCCAGAGGCGCTATTCCAGAGTTTTTCTGCCGTGCGGCAGGTACTAGTGTATGATTAGGATTAACTCCAGAGGACTTGCATCAATCAGTCTATTTATAGAGTGCTGCTTGTCACCCGGAAGGGTTTCCAGGCGCTGGACGTGTCAAGAGGTTCAGTGGAAGAGCCTGGTCTTCAATGCTTTTCTAAACTCTGGGGGAGGGCTGGAGGTTAGTGACAAATAGTTGTCTGTCAGATTCAAATACCTCAACAACAATCCGACTGGTAGTGAGAGTGAAATGCTCAAGTCTGGGGATGGTGGAGTAGGCAACGGTACATTGTAGTGTTTGCATTTCTCTGTTTCACATCTCTAAAGGTAAAAACGTGTTTCTGAAAGGTCTTTTTGCAGGACATCTTCTGTGCTACAGCTCCTTCCTCCCATTTACCATATGGTAATATATATATATATATCTATATATTCACTGAAAAAAAAATAGGTTTCAGGGACGTTATATTTACAAATTAGCATTTAAAAACACTTTGAAATTCACTGAAAAAAACATAGGTTTCAGGGACTTTATAGTTAGTTGCACATTTCACTCGTACAAAAACATAGAAATTTGGTTGTTATAGTTAGTTGAGCTAACTATAACTCACGCCCCCGCAATGCACTGCTGATGACGTCACATATTACATCATTCATAACATGGTCAGTGACATCACTGATGACATCACTGATGACATCTCAAATGACATTACTGACATCACTGTGCAGCTCAACTCAATGCCACGTGGCTGTGGGCCCTTGCTGACAACTGCCTCTGGCCTACACTGCGGTCAGCATGGCTCACAATTAAAATTGAGTCTTGATTCATTAATTACGGAGTCTACTAGGCAACTAACTACAACGTCTCTGAAACCTACACAATATCCTTTTAGTATCCTTGCTTCAAGAACTTTTTTGATATCAATTACAGCTTTAGTACAATGACCAAATTCTTCTTGCAAGTCCAAAGGAACACTGAATGGCAGTCTACACTGCGGCCAGCAGAGCTCACAGTTCGCATTCAATCTTGATTCATTAATTTCAGAGTCCAGTAGGCAACTAACTATAACGTTCCCGAAACCTATACATTTCCACAATGTATTCCATACATATTTCATCTTTTGTTAACTACACTGCGGTCAGCAGAGCTCACAATTTATATTGACACATGATTCATTAATTGCAGACAGAATTGTACTCTATGTCCTTGGATTTTGTCAAGAGGAAGTGACAAAAAGCATTCCTCGATGTCTGTGCTGACTACTGCCTTCCATCTACATTGCGGACTGCAGGGCTCACAATTCACATGGAGTCGCAATTGCAGATGACGCAGTCCAGTAGGCAAGAGACATTGCTCCCAGTGTGGCCCGCCCAGACCACGCATCATCACTGGCTGCGCACACGCTGAATGCTTCTAATGCCCCTAGCTCAGTGCAGCACAACTCACGGACCCTTTATGATACAATATTTTGTGTATAATTTCACATCTGGTGCCCCTACGTTAGTGCAGCACAAATCATTGACCGTTTATGATTGAATCTCTGTGTCTGATCCAATGATTACTGTTGTACTTGTTGCCAGCACCAACCATTCCTGGAGGGCTGGCTTACACTCACCCCACACGCATCCAGCACAGATGTCACTGGACATGTGACCCTGGTAATAAAAAGGAGTCGAGCGCACATGCCCGTACCCAGTTCCACTATCTATCTGTGTCCGTGTGTTCATTATACATGCAACATGCTGCCCCTGGAACCTACCACATTACATTGTACTCTGGACAGCGTATGCAACCAACTTACCTTTGACAGTGGGAGAAAACTTTGGTTATGTAACTTTGTCTCGGTCATTGTACAAGTACCTACGTAGAGACTGGATGACTAGAGTACTGCAAGGAGAGTGTATAGTGAATTTATAAGTGCGTGGGGTTTGGTGGAGTGATTGTATAAGTACATATGTTGGCGCAGCCTAACTCCTACAGCAAGCTTGTCTCTAATTGGCTGCCCTCCATGTCCCAAAAACTGAAATTTGGACTTTGCATGGCCCTGTATTGCTACAGCTGCAATACTCCACTGAATGTGCAATAAACATTCACATCCACACAGATGTGTCATGTCCACCATATTTCTTGTGTGGAACTATGGATGAATGTGGGGTCAATGATTCCCCGTACCTTCCATGTTGGCCATGTTGTGGGACTTGGCTCACAGAGTGACACATTGACGCTTGCGACCAGGGTGATGGCAGCACTACAACAAGAACACCTGCACGCATCAGTTGATTCCTCATACAGCTCACGATGGAGCCACGCCCATAGCTCCGGAGTCATTCTTCACAGCCTCAAGCAGGACTGGCATACGCCAGGCCAGCTCACTCTGCTTACGCTTATAGGGAAGGAAAACAACGCTACATGGCCCAGATTTTCTTTGTAGTGATCTGTTTGTCACAGGTCTAGTTGTCAGTATGCCACAGCCACTCCCTCATGGCTGGTGTACACCCACACCACACCCATCCAGCACAGGCGTCACAGGACACGTGACCCTACCAATAAAAAAGACCGGGTGCACGTGCTCTACGCCATTTTAGAGTTGCTCCCACCGCATGCACTGTGATGGCCCGTCCCGGTGGTCCAGCCACCTCATGTAGGCCTGAGCCATTGAACAGGGGGGCCTATCGCCCCATGCGTGACCTCACTGGTCACTGAGTTAGTGGCACCACAAGGACTGAGCGGGTGTGCAACCTGCGATGATGATAGGTGCACTAGTATGTCCTCTGCCATGGAAAAATCAAGACGCAGCACCAAATGTAAGACTTGTAGGCTTGCGGAGCGCGGCTGCATGATGTGGAGGGTGCCCTGTTCGTGAAAAGGTGAGCAGTGAGGCCTTGGTGCGCAGCGGTGGGCAAATACGTCTGGGTGGCGGGAGTGGATTGGGTGCAGCAGCCTGGATGCACAAAAGCGGCACAGCGATTTAAGCGTACGCAGTCGTATATACTCTGCCATTACTAATTCTGTACTATGTTTTAGATGTGGGAGCTTGAGGACTCCACTAGGCCCCAGCGCATGGTTGGAGACACAGCGGTGGCGTAAAGGTGATCTGTGAGGGTTTTGTCCACAGTATGGACACTCACTGTCCCTCTTCATCTCTTCCTTTCTCTCCTTCACACTCTTCTCTCTCTCGTCCTCTCACACTGTTTCTCTTTCTCTCTCTCTTTCTCTTTCTCACACTCTTTCTTTCTCTCTCTTCCTCTCACTGTTTCTCTCTCTCTTCGTCTCTCTCACTCTTTCTCTCTTTCTTCCTCTCACTCTTTCTTTCTTTTTCTCTTTTCCTCTCACTCTCACTGTTTATCTCTTTTTCTCTGTATTCCTCTCACTCTTTCTTCCTTTTTCTCTCTGTCTTTCTCTCACTCTTTCTTTCTCTCTCTATCTTTCTTTCTCTCTACTTTGATGGACGCATGATTCACAATCTTATCTTGCTTTTTGTCTAGCAGGCCTGCGATGATGCGTGGCCATCCTGCAATCAACACTCAACCTGAATTGTGAGCTCGGCTTAGCCGCGTGTACACAATGGGTGAGGAGGTTGCTTCGGCACGTGGTGGACCCTCTTCGACACACGCCAGTGGCAGAAGGTGAGCAGAGAGGCTTGTTTGCGCAGCACCGGGCAGTCACCTCCGGGCAGTGGGAGTGGATGGGGTGCAGCAGCCTGGATGAGCAGTGGCAGGTAGTCCCCTCCGGGCAGTGGGAGTGCATGGAGTGCAGCAGCCTAGGTGCACAGCGGCTGTCATACATCTCTGGGCAGTGGGTGTGGATGGGGTGCAGCAGCCTGGGTGCACAGCGGCGGGCAAACACCTATGGACAGTGGGAGTGGATGGGGTGCAGCTGCCTGGGTGTACAGCAGCGGGTAGACACCTCTGGGCAGTGGAAGTGGATGGGTACACTAGCCTGGATACACAAAGGCGGGACAGCGATATAGGCGTGTGCAGTTGTATGTACTCATCCATTACTGATTACATACTATGTTTCAGATGACTAAGCTTGAGGGCTGCCCTATATCCTGGCATGTGGTTGGAGACACACCGGTGGCAGAAAGGCTAGCCGTGAGGATTTTCTCCACAGTGTCAACACTCACTCTCCAGCTCTTCCTTTCTGTCACTCACACTCTTTCTCGCTCTCTCACTCTCTATCTCTTCCTTTCTCTCTCTCTCACACTCTTTCTCTGACTCTTCCTCTCTCTCTCATTCTTTCTTTCTCTCTCTTCCTCTCACTCTTTCTCTCTCTCTCTTCCTCTCTCTCACACTGTTTCTCTCTCTCTTCCACTATTACACTGTTTCTCTCTTTCTCTCTTCCTTGTATCTCACTCTTTCTCTGTCTTCCTCTCTCTCACTCTTTCTCTCTTCCTCACTCGTTCTCTCTCTCTTACTCTCTCTCACTCTTTCTCTCTCTCTTTCTCTCTCTCACTCTTTCTCTCTCTCTTCCTCTCTCTCACTCTTTCTCTCTGTCTTCCTCTCACTCTTCCTTTCTTTTCTCTCTCTCTTCCTCTCACTCCCACTGTTTCTCTCTTTATCTCTATCTTCTTCTCACTCTTTCTTTCTTTTCTCTGTCTTCCTCTCACTCTTTCTTTCTCTCTCGCTCTTTCTTTCTCTCTCCTTTGATGGACGCATGACGCACAATCTTATCTTGCTTTTTATCTAACAGGCTGTGATTCATGAATCGACGTCCTGCCCCTAACACCACCACAGCTGAACGCGTGTAGAACCTGCGATGATGCGTGGCCATCCTGACAACAGCTGAGAAAGTTGCTTCGGCACGTGGTGCACCCTCTTACACACACGCCGGTGGCGGAAGGTGAGCAGAGAGGCTTCTTTCCGCAGCAGCGGGCAGTCACCTCTGGGCGGTGGGAGTGGATAGTGTGCAGCAGCCTGGGCGCACAAGAGCGCACAGACACCTCCGAGCAGTGGGAGTGGATGGGCTGCAGCAGCCTGATTGCGCATTGCAGAAACAGAGAATTAGGCGTGTGCAGTTGTATGTTTTCTGCAATTGCTAATTCTATACTATCTTTCAGATGACTAAACTTGAGGGTGCACTATGTCCCGGCACGTGGTGGGAGACACACCAGTGGCACAAAGGTGAGCAGCGAAGATTTTCTCCATTGTCAACACTTCCTCTCCATCTCTTCCTTTCTCTCTTTCACACACTTTCTCTCTTTCTCTGTCTCTTCCTCTCTCTCACTCTTTCTCTCTCCCTCTTCCTCTCTCTCACACTGTTTCTCTCTCTCTTTTCCTTATATCTTACTCTTTCTCTCTCTCTCTCTCTTTCTTTCTTTCTCAGTCTTCCTTTCTCTCTCACTCCTTCTCTGTCTTCTTCACTCTCACTCTTGCTCTCCTCTCTCTCACTCTTTTTGTCTCTCTTCCTCTCTCACTCTTTCTCTCTCTCTCTTCCTCTCTCTCACACTGTTTCTCTCTTTTGCTCTTCCTTGCATCTCACTATTTCTCTCTTTCTCTCGCTCACTCTTTCTCTCTTTCTTTGTCTTCCTCTCTCTCTCACTCTTTTTTTGTTTCTCTCTCTCTCTCTCCCTCACTCTTTCTTTCTTTCTCTTTCTCCTTTGCAGGATGCATGACGCACCATCTTATCTTTCTTTTTGTCTTGCAGGCTCTGATTCACAAATGGTCCAGCGATGACACTACATGGCTGTACATAGTTTTATTTGTTGTTATTTTGTTTTAATAAAATGTTTTATATGTAAATACATTAATGACTAAGATTCTTATTTGTCCAACCTCACAAGCATCTTCTTATTAATAATTTTAGAACATTACCCAATTGTGTACGTTCCAGATTCCCTAACGTGACTGTCACATTTGTTTGTGGGGGGTGGGGGTGAGGGGGATGGCGGACAAGGAGCTCCTACTGGGAGTAGGAATGTCGGAGTAGTGTTGGGTGTCCGACCTGCATGATCGTTGCCTCCATTGCATCTGTTCTCAGAGACTTACGAGCCGGCGGGCTGGCTGGTAGATGAAGAACTGCACGCCGACTGGCAGGCTCATAGAGAGAGAACCACGGCCCGTCAGTTCGCAGAGGGAGAGCTGCGGGCCAGCTCGCAGAGGAACACCTGTGGGCCGACTAGTATAGGGAAAGGTGCGGGCCATCGGCTTCCAAAGGGATAGCTGCAGAACAGTGATGTGGGGAGAGGGAGCGTGAAGAGCGTATCTCGCAGCGAGAGACCTGCGGTATATTTCCAGTCTTGGCTTCACAGATACAACTGCAGGCCCGAGAACTCGCAACCGAAGAGCTGTGAGCCGACAAGTGGTTCGCAGAGGGAGACTTGCGGGCCCAAGAATGTTATTGGAGGTATGCTGTTGATGGGGGAAAAGGGTCCGTTACCTGCTGATGTAGGGAGACGCAGCGTGAAAGGTGTATCTCGCACAGACAGAGCTCCGGTATATTAAATTGCCTCCGGGACCATTCTTTTATATTTTCACTCGATGCGAGGCACAAGATAACTGCTAACACTTCCTGGTTGGCTCGTGCTCGGGAGTTAGGCACCGTCCAGATATATAAATCTTTTTTTCCTTTAATATCTCAAAAACTACTGAACAGATTTACACCATTTCAACAAAAGCGTGCTTTCTGGACCAAAACATTTCTCCCTGCCAAATATGGCGTAATTCCGTTCAGCAGTTTGACCTGTAGCCTTGTCTAAAGGTTCCTATGGTAAATGCATTGATAAAACACTTTTTCGGACCCCCCTTTTTTCTCAGCCCCCCTTGACCAATCACCCTGTAATATGTCTTCGCAGCTGGATGGCTCCGGTCGTGGGTGCAAATATCTCGCAATAAACTTACTTTCAATCAACAACCAACCTTGTACGTCCTCAATACATCCCTAAACTTTCAAGGTACGAGCTGATCAAAAAAGAGAAACTTTCGGGAAAATTTAGTAAAGATTCGTCAAACGATGCCAAAGTTATAAGCACATGGAGGGCTCCAGGAGGGGGGCCGCGCAACCCCCCTCCCAACATGAGTGAAGCTCTGGGTCTGCGGGACCCCAGCGAGCCCCCGCTATTATTTTTTAAGAAATGCCCCCGGGACCTAGCCCACCCCGGGGGGGTCTCATTAAAATAAAATAAAACGCGACCCCAGCGCGAATTGCGCCGATATATATATATTTTTTAAATGCTTTCTTTGGCCCTGACGGTCCTTCTGGGACCCCCCTGAGCAGGCCTAGGAGGTCAGGGTTTTTCTACCCTGCCCCCTTCTCTTGTTTTATACCTTTGTTTCTCTGTTTTCTGGTGACTCGCTTCTTACGAGTCACAAGATGGCTACCAACACTTCCTGGTTTGGAGTGTTGACAGCCAATCACAGTGAAGCTCGTGCACGGGACTTAGGCTCCGCCCAGATATCGAAACTTTTATATTTCTAATTTCTCAGCAACTACTGAACGGATTTACACCATTTAAAAAAAGGTTGCTTTCTGATCCAAGCACTACCTTTTTGCCACATTTGGGGTAATTCTGTTCAGTAGTTTCGGCTCAAGCCTTGCACAAAGTTTGCTATGGGAAATTGAATTTCTGACTCTTATTCTTTAAATTTCTCAAAAACTACTGAACGGATTGACACCATTTTAAACAAAAGTCGCTTTCTGAACCAAGCTCTACCTTTCTGCCAAATTTGAGGTAATTCCGTTCAGCAGTTCGGGCTGTAGCTCATCGCAAAACTTCCGATGGAAATTAACATGGGGAAAACGCGTTTTGGGACCCCCCTTTTTTCTCAGCCCCGCTTGACGAATCACCCCTAAACTTTCAGGATAGGAGCTGACCTGGATAGACTTTTTTTAGGGGAGAATTTCGCGAGGATTCGTCAAATGACGCCAAAGTTAATAGCAAATCAAAAAATGTTTTTCCTATGGAAACTAGGTTGTAACTATAACTACCTACTGGCGACCGCCAGTAGGTAATATATATATATATATATATATATATTCACTGAAAAAACCATAGGTTTCAGGGGTGTTATAGTTAGCTGGACTTTTCACTTGTACAAAACCATTGAAATTCCCCCGTTATAGTTAGTTCAGCTAACTATAACTCGCGTGCCCGCAATACACTGCTGATGACTTCACATATTACATCACTCATGACATGGTCAGTGACATCACTCATGACATCACTGATGACATCTCAAATGACATCACTGATGACATCACTGATGACATCATCCTTGTGATAGAGTGGCAGACCTCCTCTCACCCTAATATAACCTTTGATACACACATTCAAAAATAGAGACTACAATTTTCAAAACAATGGACATACCAATACCAGTTACAACAACCTCTTCAGTAATTCTAAAATCCACATACACATCCACTCATTCACCAACAGTCCTATACAGTCACTCATACATGTACTCACTCATCATATGTACTCATACACCTATACATCCTGTTACACAATGCCACTCATCCATAGAGTTACTCACACACATAGTCACTCATGCTAATAAAGAATCAAACATACATTTACTTGCATATACAGTTATACACACACCACCACACTTACTTCTACGGAAACTTACACATACTTAGTCTTTTAAACAATCACTTATAGAAACACATACTTATTCATACAGGAACTCTTTCAATCTCTCACTCTCACATATACTCACTTATATACACCAATAGTCACATATACTAGTTTAAAACATATGTAGTTACTCATAAAGACACTATTGAGACAGTCATTCACTCACTAACACACCCATACACACACTCATCCACCCATACAGTCCTGCACACATGCTGTCTTCAACACATACAAACAGTGAGTCACTCATTCATGCACCTATGCACTACGTAATACCCCCCACCGAACCATGCAGACACTCAGACTGATACTCAAAAAACCAACTAATAACCTATATAAACACCCATGTAGCTACTCACCAACCCATGCAGCCACTTATACACAAAGTGAGAAACTGATACAGATATTTACATATTTAAACATTACTCACTAAGCCATGTATTCACTATGATACACTTAACCAGTCAGTTACACAATCAATTTTTCAAAAACAAATCATCCATTTAGACACTTATGTACCCATTTATTCTTTCATCGACCTTGAGATATACATATATAAAACATATTTAATTTTCAGAAAAACACACATTCACTGGATGATGTCATCAGTGATTTCATCAGTGATGTCATTTGAGATGTCATCAGTGATGGCATGAGTGATGTCACTGACCATGTCATGAGTGATGTAATATGTGACGTCATCAGCAGTGCATTGCGGGCGCGCGAGTTATAGTTAGCTGAACTAACTATAACGGGGGAATTTCAATGGTTTTGTACAAGTGAAAAGTCCAGCTAACTATAACACCCCTGAAACCTATGGTTTTTTCAGTGAATTTCTGAGGTTTTTTAAATGCTAATTCCTAACTATAATGTGCCTGAAACCTATGTTTTTTTCTGTGTATTTCAAAGGTTTTTTAAATGCTAATTTCTAACTATGCCTACAGAGATAGGACATGTGAAGAAAGAAGAAAAAATGCACAGAAAGAAAAAAAAGAAGTGCAGAAAGAAGCAACAGAAGTCCTCAAAGACGAAGAAAAGTGCAGGAAGAAGGATAACGTGCAGAAAGAACAAAAAGAAGAGCAGAAAGAAGCCTTGTTGCAAAATCATCCTGTACCCTCAACTTTTTCAGACAGATACTGGTGGTAACTGAGTCTGACTTACCAGTCCTAGAGCCAGTGCTATGTTAAAAGACACTTAGAATACAGTGAAAACACCTACATACACTAGGGAACATTATGCGTTGGGGTCCCCCTGTGATTAGCATGACCTCCTCTGTAAGCCCCTAGTATATAATAGGGCAGGGGGATTAAAACTACCTCTTAAAACAGGCCACAGGGCGTTTTTGCACACGTTAACTCAGGCCCCGTCCCCTCCCTTCACCACTGTGTAAACACGCTCTGTGTCCGTTTTTAGTTGGGAGATTAAGTTCATTTGAATCCTGAGGGTCCCTAGGGTCCAACTAGCCCACTAGGTACCTCCAGTAAGTGCCACAGAGCTGTGTTGTAGAGAGGTGTAAAAAGTGGCACGGCCTGGACCACCTCTCTGCAATGCAGCTCAGTGGCGCTTACTGGAAGCACTTGGTGGGCTAGTTAGCCCCCAGGGGCCCTCAGTATTGAAGGGAAATTATATCCCCAATTTAAAACGTGCCATAGTGCGTGTTTGCACACGTCACCTCAGGCCCCGTCCCCTCCCTTCACCACTGTTGAAATGCGCCCTGTGGCTGTTCTAAGTTGAGAGATTAAGTCCCCTTGAATCCTAAGGGTCCCTAGGGTCAAACTAGACCACTAGGTACCTCCAGTAAGCGCCACAGAGCTGCGTTGCAGAGAGGTGTAAAAAGGGGCTTGGCCTCAGAACACCTGTCTGCAGCGCAGCTCCCTGGCGCATACTGGAGATGCCTGTTGGGTTAGTTGGCCCTCAGGGACTCTCAGTATTGAAGAGGAATTAATTCCCCAACTTACAACTCACCAGGGGGCGCGTTTGCAGAGTGCTGCAAGGAGGGGGCATGGCCTCCGGCACGATGCCAGTCTTTTATTTATTTTTATTTTTTAAGAAGGGGGTCTGTGTGGTTCCCCTTCTTCTTCTAATTTATTGGCCCTGATGACCCCATCCCCCAGGGCCTGTCTCCTAATTATATTTTTTTGACCCCAATCCCCAGGGCCGGCCACTGTTTTTTATTATTTTTAAAAAATATATATTTATAGACACACCTAGGACATGCTGGACAAACCGTACGTACCTATCACCATGACGATTTGCGTGATATTCATTAAAAGGCAACTATGCATACAATGAATCTACGTGGAATGTATTTACACCACTAGTGAAGCTCTGACATGTCTGATGCCCTACCGTGCCTAATCCCGGTAGCACCCTTGTCGTTTATTTATACAAACATGGGTAGCTATTGACGGGCACATTTAATACACATGCACACCAAGCCATTCAAAGGGGATTCGACAAAAATTCGACCAAAACTATGCAAGAAACCCCCCTCACGGTTAATAAAACACACATCCACTGCCGGATGTGTAATACTTTTTATTTTACTCTCTGGAAAGGGGACGAACATCACTTGAGAGTCACAGCGTGCTCCTGGCAGAGCCCAATGCTGTGTTACACCCACCATTGCCTGCTGAGTGCCACACACCTCTGTGTTGTATTCCACTAGCTAGTGCATATGCTATGACACTCTCTAGCCCATGTGCACTGTAACACCAACCCGTGAATATGTCATGCCACACTTATCTTCGCACGGGTTATATTGCCCCATCTAACGTGCCTTCCTCGATGCCCATGTTATAACGCACAGTGCTATGCCATACATATTACAATCTGGGATCCATATCGTTGTCACAGTGCATATGCAACGTTACAATCCCCAGCACATATTTTATATTACAACTTTAGAGACTAGTTAGATTACACAACACTGCCCTGTGCATATTACACTCCAAGGCGCATATCGCATAGCACGCGCTAGTGCCTGTGCTATCTCGCGCTCTCCAATGAATCTGTGATTGCGCACTATGTATTGCATATTATATTTCACGCCCGGTTCATCTTATATCACACTTTTTGGTGCATAGTTTATACCATACACTATATCTAGTTTTCATTTTCAATCGTGCTCTCAGGACTATGTTCTATATAACACTGTGTTCACCTACCCTTTTCACGGGCATTACATTTTGCGATAGGGGGTGGAGGGTCAGGGGGTGTTTCTGCCAAGTGAGCCTGGAGTCACAGTCACAAACGTCCTCTTCTTCCTGAATAAAAGTGAGATTATGCTGCATACTTGTTCATATTTTAAGTAGTTCGCACAGACACACGTTTTAAAAACAATAAAGTTCCTTTTTTTTTTTTTTATTTAAAGTTTTTATTTACAACAAACAGTCGGGCAATGAGCAGTATAACAAAAAGCAAGCGTAATATAAGTAAATTTAAGAAAAACAATGGTACATAAAGGAAATAAAATAGTTCCCTTAGATCCATTTAGTGACTGGGTCCCAAATTTTCAGACCTTGCTTTTTTTTCCTTATCCCCTTAAGCTTATACATAGCCAATTCTATATGATAGATGGAGATTAACTTGCATTGCCAATGATGAAAGGTCGGAGGTTCATTATCAATCCACCGAGAAGTGATACAAAAACGGAAAACGGACATACAGATAAACAAAAATGCTTCTTCAGAAAAAGGTCTTTTCCCGAATTGATCTGCTTGGACACCAAAAATTACCAACTCAGGAGAAAGTTTTACGAGAATCCGTAGATTATTATTAATAAAGAATTCAATATCTGTGATATAACGGAGTAGTTTTTCACATTTAAAAAACATATGGATAGAGTCCGCATCCACCTCATTACAGCGATTGCATCTAGAATCACCGCCGACCTTCCACCTGGCGAGCTTAGCGGGGGAATAATAAAGATCGAAAACAGACATGTAATGCTGGCTTTGTAGGGACCCATTGAAAAGTACCTTCATGGATATTTCGATGGATCTGCCTATATCAACATTTAGTATATCTAGCCTCCTTTGCCATTTGCTCTCTACAGAGAGTAAATCATCTTCGGAGTGATTAATAATCATTTGATAGATTGAGCCTATTTTTTTTGTTTTCTTAATAGTTTCTAAGATCTTATGACGGTGCATGCATGAGTTAATAAGAAGTCCTTTTGATTCTAGAAAGCTACGAATCTGGAGATACTTGAAGAAGTGATGCTGCGGTAAGCAATATTTAGCGCGGAGAGCCGAGAATGAGAGAAATTGAGCTTTTTCATATAAATCACCTAGAGTCTGTATTCCAGAAAGAAACCAAATTCTGATAGTTTGATCATGAAAGATCAGAGGCAGGGCAGGGTTATTAATGATTGGAGAATAATAAGTAATTTCAGCTAGGCATAACATTTTATTCCTAAATTGTCGCCAAATTGTAAAACATGCTAAAATAATCTTAAACTTGGTCTTTTTATAGTAACTGGGTTCAATAATTTTGACTAAGCATTGTGGAGCGGCCTTACCTAGAAGTAATTCATAAACTGAAGGATAAATAGATTCCTCGGTAATAGTATCCATGAAAAGAAGTGCCCTCATAGATCTTAGACAAATGAGCCAATAGTACAGACGAAAGTTAGCTACACCCCACCCCCCTTTCAGCCTTGGCAAGAAACACCATTTTAACGCACGACGAGAGCGGTGATACCCCCACAAGAATCTAGAAATCATTCTATCAATTCTTGTGAAATAATGTGCCGGAAACAGAAGCGGTATGGTGCGAAATAAATACAGAAATTTTGGTAAAATTAACATTTTAATGATATTAACACGGCCGAAAAGAGAGAAATGGAGGTTATTAAGTCTCTCTAAGGTTTTATTAGATGAATTCAAAACGGGCTCGATATTTACGCGTACAATATCATCCACTTTGGATGATATCGTTATCCCCAGATATTGGGCTTCCAAATCGAAGACCATTTCTTTAGGTCGGCCAAAACCAGAGTGGATCAGTTGGGTTTTGGCGACATTTAATTTGTAGCCGGATAGCGAGCCAAATTCTTCTGCCAGAGATATAATTTTTGGTAATGCACAACTAATATCCACAGTGGTGACGGCGACATCGCCTGCATAGGCAAAAATTTTAAATGAATTGGTGTTGATTTTAACGGGTATGATATCTATCGCGAGGGATAAATTACGAAGATACGGTTCTAGATAAAGGGAGAACAAGGACAACCTTGTCTAGTCCCTCTTGTTATCGGAAAGCCCTTCGAGACAGAATTGGTTAATCTGATGGTAGCTTTAGGTTGGACATAGAGGGCTTTGACGGCATTAATATATGAAATAGGGAAGCCCATCCAGAGCATGGTGGACCAAAGAAACTCCCAGAAGAGCCTGTCGAACGCTTTTTCTGCGTCCAACAGGGCCACCGCAACAGGAGATTCAGATGTCTGAGCCCAGTCTAATAAGGCAATTATTTTTTTAACATGATCTGTAGTGTCTCTTTTCAAAATAAAGCCATGTTGTCTTATAGAGACGAGAGTAGGCATCAATGAGTTCAGTCTGTTAGCTAATATCTTTGAATACATTTTACTATCGGTGGGAATCAGGGAGATAGGGCGATATGAGCCTAATTCTTCGCTATTCTTACCTTTTTTTTAAAAAATTACAATGGTTGCACTGGACCATGAGGGAGGTGGATTGCCAGCGAAACCTGAAGAAAAAAACTTCATTAGTTCTGGTTTTAAAATTCCTCTAAATACTCGATAAAATTCTAGAGGAATAGAGTCAGGGCCCATAGCTTTCCCAGTCGCCAGGCCAGTAATAGCGAGTTCAATCTCGTCCCAAGTAACTGGGGTACTGAGACACTCCGCATGTTCTGGTGACATTCCTGTAGTTTGGATCTTATCAAGATATTGTTTTATATCGAGATCCGAAACACTATCCGATTGATGATAGAGCAATTGATAAAATTCGTTGAAGGCGGCAAGTATGTCTTCTTTAGAGGTTTTAGAGACTCCATGGAGATCTTGAATTTTGAGAATCTCATTTACGGTAGCTTTTTGACGTAGTCTGATTGCTAAGATTTTCCCAGTTTGTTCACTCAGTTCGTAGCTTTCAGTGCGATGTTGATTGTGGAGTAAAGCTACTTGATCAGCTATATGGGTATAAACAAAGCTGCGTTTAATTGATAGATCCAATTGGGATTCCTCTATGTCACAATTAAGTTTGATACATTCAGCTAGCCGAGTCTCTGCAGATAAAACCATGTCACAATCCCTTTTGAATTTGTTACGCTTTTCTTTTAATTGAAAATTAGAATATTTTAGTGTCTCCCCCCGTACCACAGATTTAAATGTGTCCCAAACTACTGGGACTGAGGCTGATTGATTGTTAAATTCAAAATAATCCCGGATGACTTTGGACATAAATTGAAAATAATCTGGTTGTAAAAGTAAATTCCGTTGGAAGGTCCAGATTGATCTGTGTCTTTGTTCGCTTGATGGAATACTAAATTTTAAACAAAGGGGATTATGATCCGACAACAGCCTCGGTAGAATTTCTACCACAACTTTGCCCAAAAAGAACTGAGATAAGAAAAAATAATCAATCCGAACGTGTTTCTTATGTGGAGCAGAAAAAAAGGTGTAGCCATACTCATCTGGATGGAGAGTGTGCCAAGCATCAGATAAAGCATTGTCTAATACCAAAGATCGTAGAGCCTTAAAAGACCGTGGCTTTGATCCTTTATACTTTGAATTTTGTCTAATATTGAGGGCAGCATCAATATGAATGTTTAAAACCCCACAAAAAATAATTGGTAAACTGCACAGGGCGAATTCGTGATTGAGATAATTAAAAACCTCGTGATCGTCGAGGTTAGGGCCATATATTGAATAAATCAAAAACCTATTCTGAGAAATTAAGAGTTCTGCCATGGCCCAGCGGCCCCATTTGTCAGCAACAGTCTTAACTGATATACCAAGATTCCTACGCATAAGTATGGCAACACCACGTTTGATACCAGTCTGCCCAGAAGCCACTACGAGTTCCAACCCTAGGCTCTTTAGCAGGTCTCTTTTCTCCCATGATAGGTGCGTCTCTTGGAGACAAAGTATATCTATTTGGAGCAAGTGGATCATTTTAGACAAGATACCTCGCTTTTTCACATCATTGAGACCATTAACATTAAAAGTACAGATATTAATTAACTTATCCATTAGAATTTAAAGCCTAAGGAAAACATTGGGAGGCTAGACTTTATCGAGCAAGGCTCTGAGTATAGTTGAATTCGAACCGGGTTGGCAAAGAAGGTAATTGTTGTCCTTAGTTTTAAGGCATTAATAAAGCAATCTGACAGACATACTATAGCTTGCAAATAGCGGAACATTTTCATTGTGATTTGCTCAAATTGGACTGAAGTTGAATTACACCCACACCACCACCACCCCCACCACCACCACCACCACCCCCCCCCCAAACCCACCCCTAGAACCTTCCCCTCACCCCAGCACCCCCCCCCCCCACCCCCACCCGCCATATGAGGCACAGGGATAGCCAATCCCTGGGGTCAGCGAGTGCCCTCCTGGCCCGCTCCCAGATGACCCGAAAAAAAAAAAAGGAAGAGAAAAGAAGAAAGGAAAAAAAAGAGGGGGAGAAAATTACAATTCAAAGATGAGTTTAGACCAGCCGGGAGAGTCAGCCCAAAATTACTAGATCGAAACTATAATATTTGAAAGTCATTCTTTTGAGAGTAGACATTAATCATAGCCTCTCTTGCCAAGAAGTTATTAAATCTCACCAGAATGGCTCTCGGATAGTCTCCCTCTTTTGGTCTGGATTTAATTTGAAACAGGAAGCGATGAGCACGTTCAATGATCAGAGGCCAGTTCCAAGATGTAAGTTCGGGGAATGCCTCCGAGAAGAGATCGCAAATAAATTGCCGAATGTCTGAACCACCTAAATTCTCAGGAACTCCAAGCACACGCAAGTTATTTCTCCGAGATTGATTTTCGATCTCGGCGAGCTTGAAGCTGACGTCATCCCGTTGTGCTTTGATAGCAGCGAGCTCTTTTTTTTGTGTAGCAACTTCATCTTCGAGGGACGATATCCTGGTCTCAGCTTCGAGAACTCTGGCCGTCATGTCAGTACAGATTTTGGAGATGCGACGAACGGCATTTTTGACTTTTTGACATGTGCCTTGTGTGCGAGCAATCTCCATCTTAGTATCTGATCGATGAGCTAGCATAGTTTGATATATCACAGAAAGAGTTACTTCCGGGCAAAGATCGGACTCCGGCTCCGGCTCTTCACGAATAACAGAGTCACTTGAAGGATTAGTTTGAGTGGATAAAGGTTCTGCTGTGTTATTGGACTTATTCCGAATTGGAGGTGTTCTCTTGGCCCTGGCCTTGTGCTTCTTCACTGTCACACTAGAGACGGGTGAGGATTCGCTAGCACCTGTCTCCTCACCCGAGGTGCAGTCTTCTGGATAATCAGCCCAATCCTTATCCATGCTTTCATCAGATGTGAGGTCTGACATGGAAAAAAAAAATTCAGTAGGGTCCAAGGCAGATTCCTGAGACAGAGTTTCAATGGACGCTAATAGAGGCTGAGCAGGTGTAGTCCGAAAGATAGTCTGAGCATTTGTAGTAATATTAATATTCAGGGCCTCCTCATCTCCAGCGATATTAGTCGGTGAAGGTACAGGCATGTTTGGAACTACGATTCCCAGAGTGCTGTGCGGTATTGATCCGAGCGCACACACGGAATCGGGAGAGCCTAATGGAACTGAGATGGTATCAAAAACAGAGTTTGAGGAGGTATCTGCAGGTGCTATGGAGGGAGACTGTACCATTACGCTCGAGTTCGTAGCATTTTTGACAGCTTGTTTGTTAAATAATGCAGGGACAGTTTGATTAAGAGCCTTTCTCACACCTCCTTTTTTTGCCAACAAAGATGTTGATAAGGATATGGACTCACCGGGTATATCAGAGCTTCGGATTAGATTACCAGCCTCCAACTCCTCTGTGCCGGCTTTTTGAGTAGTCTTGTTCTTGCCGCTGCGTGTATTGAGAGTCTTCACCGGCTGATTGGGGGCTTTCGGCGGCATGATGTATGCGGAGCAGAGCGCTGACTGTCTTGCCCAACAGACCAAGAGATGTCGGGTGAAATCACGCAGCCGGGGTAGGCGGATGACGATAGGCCACATAAACAGCAGCGGGAACGAATGCAGGCAATCCAGTGCTAGCAACGCGAAACAAAGTCAGGTCAGGCAAGCGGGAAGCCAAGCCAAAATCCGCAAAGGAGAAGGAGAGCTCCGGAGCACAGAGGCAGAACCAATGGCACTAAGCAGAATCAAAGTTCAAACGAAGACAGCGGAGTCGTGCCGGTAATACTATACACTGCTTCACGCTTCGAGCCTCGTGTCAGTGAGTTATGCGAGTCATGAGAACCATTGCAGAATCAGCCACGGAGACCACGAACAAAATCGGGTAGTCAACTGGTCTCCCGTCGGTGTCGACTCACATCGGGTCAAAGGCTCTGGGAGCGAGACGGCAGGCAGCTCACACCGCTAGAGTAGCGGTCGCCATCTTGCAATAAAGTTCCTAATACCCGCCTTCTCTGAACAGTTAGCTTGCTGCCCCATCCCCCTCCTCCCTATCCTCTGTTGTGTGAATCCATGGACTAACCTCCTCCCTCCTGCCATGCATGGTCTGATGTGCCGCCACTGCCCTTGCTGGTGCAGAGTTTTCTGTTGAAAATTTATTGAGTTTTAAGCTCCAGTTTTGTTTATATGTTATGATTAAAATTACTGATTTATAATCACTAATTATTAGTTTTGTTAAAAGTCTTGATCAACCAACATTACTAATGAGAGAAACTACACGTGGGAATGCATATATGTTGCTTAATAATATGTGCAATTTAATTAAATAAGTGTTGCTAAAGTGCTATTTGTTTCGTGTTTATGCTTTTAAAATAACGTGCTATGATGCTTTCTTGTGTCGCAGATGGCTAGGTAATTATATACACATAAGGGTATTAGTGGGGATTAACACTGTATAATCATTATGATGTGGTAACGTTGTTTTGTGTTTCTTTTAATTAAGATGGTCCGTTTTGGCCTAAACAAAGATGGCTGCTATTTACAGCCTGCGCTCGAGTGATTGAGATGTGACGAGAGGCCTTGCTGAACATGGTTGAAAGTCACCTGACCACAGCCTCTGTCTGAATTAAAAGTTTCCGTGAGGACAGCAGCTCCGGGCATGCTTCCAATTGCCCTTGGAAAAGAATAAAGCCACAATGAACTGAGATAAACCTGCAGTGGCTCTGCTATGGTACCAAGGAAGAGCATTCATGAATGTATCGCTTCCAAACTCGAGTTTCCTTCTTCCGTGTTTTTATTTTTGTGATTTTTCCTGAGCGGAGGTTTTCTGAATGTTGCCAGACGACATCCTTTCCTGCTCGCTCTACTCAGCGGCTCAACGGACATTCAGAGTTTTTTTGTTACTTTTATTTTGCTAGTTTTGTTATAAATAATGTTAGACTAGAGAGGGTCTGAGGCCACTTCTTCCTGAACCTATGTTCGTGAGGATCGATGCTGATTGAGAGGACGGCGACTCGGGAGACTTTACTGAGAGACCTGTCCTGACCCATTTAGCTAGAATAGGTAACTATGAGAATAATGATTCTGCTATTGATTGACTTGACTTTCTTTGAACTAATTTAGATAAAACAATTCTTTTGTTTGAATAACAGTGTCGGGTGGTTATTTCTTTGTCATTTATTGAGTTCCGAATGTATTTCTTGTGTTTAAAATTATGACTCAGGACATATCTCTATGGTCACATTGACCTCGCACTGGGTGCAGATTGGTATAGGTTTCGCTCATATATACATTGTGGATAGAGTAATAGTAATGAATGTTAGTGTGATGGGCCCTAGCGTATGATGAGTGTATGTGTGTGCGACTGTAGGTTTACTCTATCCGTGGAAGTGGAGAGAATTTATATGCGCCGATCTGCAGCAGTTTCCTGGTAGCAGTATGATGGTTCAGATTATTGTCTTGATCTAATAGATTGCTTGTACATAGGCTTTTTGATTCATTGATTTATTGATTGATGTTGGTATTTGTACTAATACTATATGTTGGAGTCGTCGTATTGAGTTCTATGTCGTGTGTACGGCTTCTGGAACGTGGGGAGCTGGTGACGGTTCCGTAGTAGGGCAGAGGGAAGTGAGTGCTGCTCTCGGGAAAAACGGGATTGTTGGAATTACCTGTACGTATGCAGGAAGAACGTGTGACAATTGAAGTTGCGCGTCACATTGTCTGGGTTCGGAATCAGTGACATCGTCGTGTGTTACTATTAGGGACATATTTTCAGTCTAAAAGGAGTGTGTATGGTAGCGAAGGTTATCTGTGAAACTCAGGTCTTAAGTCCCAGGGATCCGTAAGGTTTGCCGTTAAAGCTTTCTGCTGGAGGAGTAATAGGTATTCTCTGAGCTTGTCTGAAGGACTGGGCAGAGGTAAGCGCTGCTTGGTTAACGTATGTTATAATTCTGTAGTGGGACAGATTGTTCGCTGTTCTCGGGAAAAGCAGGATTCTGTGTGTATGTGCTACATTTTCTGGTGTGTAAGTGCGTGAATGTATGAGCATTTAGTTGATTGTGAGACTCTTTGGAGCAGTCCTAGAGGAAACAGTTAATGGATGCATGTTAGAAGGGCAGAGTAGAGGGATGTGCTACTGTGTCAACGAAATTAATAATTCCGTGGTGGAGCAGAGGCAAGCGCTGTTCTAGAGAGAATCGGGATTCTTGTGAGAAAGAATTTCTTTACTATTCTGTGGTTAGCGAAGCAGACAATGGAGATGTTATATGTTGTAACTAATAGATTTTGTAGAATTCGAAACGAAGTCTACTGAAAAGGCTTTGTAAAGGAGGGGTAGACGAGTGACAGGAGACAGAGCAGAAGCGACTGCAGCGACTACTGACGTCATACAAACCGCGCTCTGATTGGGTAGTGGATCAGAACAGTGCTCGCGCTGGGATTGGTGCGTTGGTGTGAGCCGCGCAGGGATTGGAAGGAGTACAGGGTGACGTGGACGCTCCAGGATTGGTGCGTTGGTGTGAGTCGCGCTGTTATTGGACAAAAGATCGTACAGTTGCGGAAGGGACTAGAGAATATTGGTAAACGTTAGAATGTATTACCAACCGGAGGAAAAGAAGAAGAAATCCTTGTTCGGTAAAATTAAAAGGTGGTTCGACAAGGAAAAAAATATAATAACTAGAGAAGGTGAATTGCTACCTCCGACGAGAACTCCTGCATCCTTCATGGTTGCGAAATATGGGTATCATACCTGTATATGGTTAGACAACTGGGCTAAGTACACTAAGAATGATGGTGTTTTAGCGTTCCCGGAACATGGTTCATTTAATTTGGCCGTGTTAAGAAATTTACGGGAAAAGATGATGTGTCTAGAGCCTAGACCAAGGCCGGCACAGTTTGAGGCGTTGGTGGAATGGGAAGATGAGGTGCATGAGCGAGAAAAGCAGAGGAGTGGAGGCAATTATAGGTATATGTTTGGGAGGAAATATGATCGTGAAACTCATCATGAACGAATGAGGAGATGGCGAGATGCTAGTATGTCAGAGGGATTATATCCTATGAGGACAGTTGAGGAAACGGAAGGGAGGAAAGGTGCAGAAAAGGTGCCTGATACAGAAGTGAGAAGGTATGGGGCTAATGATTATGAGGATGAGGTCTTGGATGACATGATTTACAAGAGACCACCTCCATATAGACCAGAACCAGAAGAGAGCACGCCAGTTGCTACTCCAGTAAGAGATACTTTGCGAATTGTGAAAACTGAAGTTGTGACACCTGATCTGAAAAGTGGTAGCTCTTTCATGGAAAGGGAAAGAGAGAGAGAGCGAGAGAGAGAGAATCGAGTCAGTGACGAGAAAACAAGAGAATTAGCCAGAACCACATCTGAGCTGACTGAGAAAATTAGAGAGCTGACGAAAAATCTGGAAGCTGTTACAGTACCTGTAACGATAGGTCCGGTTGTGCCTATTTTTGATAAACAAAGAATGGGAGAAAATGGTTTGACAGTTCCCTATGTTGGAAATGGTTTGGTTGGTTCTTGCACTTTGGAGGAATCAAGAATGAGGACAGGAGAAAATAATTTGAGACAGTTGAGACATGACACATGTAGTGGAGGATCAGATGTGCAGCCTAATTCAGGATTGAATACTGGTTGTTTGGGAGGAACGATTTTGGAACCACAGAGGATGGCAGAACAAGTGGGTGCAGTGAAAAAGTCTACAGAAATAACAGCTGAGGATTTGAATGATTGGTTGAAAGTTCTTCAAAAGAAGGATAAAGATTCACAGGCAATTGATGTAGCCAGGTTGCGCATAGAATTGGAGGAGCTTATTGCAGGAACAATTCCTACAGATATACTGAAAAATCATCATGATGGAGAGTTGTTATTTATGTGCAAGAGTATCACCTGGAGGGCTAAAAGTACACATGACAGGTTAAGAGCAATAGGGAGTGAACAAGGAGTTGACATGGATAAGGTAAAAGCTTTGCAGAAGCCTTACAGGGTGGATTTCTCCGATAAAGATATTGAGAATCTAAATGGTGCTGGTAGAACAGGACAGATTAAGGAAATGATTGCCTTATTGTGAAAATGGGGTGATGTGGAAAAATGGAAGGATAGATGGTACAAGAAAAGGGAAGATTCAGTGGACAGGACTTACTCAGCTTTCCCTATGAGAGAAAAGGAGAAAACAGTGGATGCTTATCCTATGAGAGAGATTCCTGGAGGAGGATATGTACATGTCCCATGGACTAGACAGGATATTTTGTCATTTACAAATGATTTTCCTCGACTGAGAGAAAAGCCCGTCGAGTGGTATAGGCAGGTAGACAGGTTTGTGAAATTGTCAAAAGTGCTGTGGATTGACCTGAATAGTCTGTTTGATATAATTGTTCCAGCAGACTTGTGGGCAGAGTGTAAAATAGTTGTAGATTGGCCTGCTAAGGAGTATCCAAGAGATCCGAAAACAGGAGCACCAGATCCAGAGGTGATGAAGAAATATGATCAGGTTATTGTGTTCCTGAAAAATAAGGTACCCCCGAAAGAGACAGACTGGGTTAAGATAGATCGAACACATCAGGAAGTGAAAGAATCAGTTCATGCTTTTTACGAAAGGCTGATACTGGCATTTAAACAATTCAGTGGAGATGAACACCTGGGTGATAAAGATTTGAGTCATTTTGTATACAGATTTGTATATGGCTTGAGACCTGAAATTAGTGAAAGAATACGTGAGCACACAGTTGATTGGCAGAGTAAAAAGATTGATGAAATCTTGAGACATGCAAAGTACTTCAGTGATGAGATTGAAGCAAAACAGAGAAAGCTGAAAGAAAAAGCAATGTGGGCACAAGTGAAGGTTGCTGAAAGGCAAGAAGCACAGATGGTGGAACAATCAAATAATCCAGGAAATAGACCCAGATATGCAGGAAAAGGAAAGGGGAATTTAGAGGAAGCGAAGAAAAAGTTCCCTTGTCACAACTGTGGACAATTGGGGCATTGGAGATCCGAGTGTACCAATCCACCATTAGTGAGTAATGAGAATAAACCCTTGAATCAACAGGTGCAGAACGAGGGGTGTAATCATCAGCAGCAACAACAGAAGGTTGTCAGACAGCAGAGCCAAGAGCCAAAACCGCCCTTGCCGCAGAATAGAGGGTCCCAAAAGTATAACCAGGACTCGGGATTCTACAATGATGAGCAGGTAAACAAACCGAGACGTTCAAACCCGGTACAGCAGTACTGGTTAAAGAATGAGGGGAGTGAGTCTGAAGGGGACTATTGACGGTGCCGAAGAGAGGAGGAAGAGTGCATACTTGGTGCAACTCTAGAAATAGACCAGGCAGGACCATTTGTAGATGGGAAAATAAATGGGGAAAGTGTTACTTTTTTGGTAGACACAGGAGCGACGAGATCAACTGTCAGGTCAGCAGATATAAGAAATCTTCCTCTCTCGGACGAAGCAATCCAAGTGGTTGGTGTAGCCAATACACAGATTAAGACTCGTCTTACTGAACCAGTAAGGGTAAGAATAGGGAAATTCTCAGACATGCACAGGTTTGTAGTCTGTGACACTAGTCCAGTGAACTTGTTAGGTAGGGACTTATTGTGTAAGATGAACTGCACAATTTTTTGTACTCCGGATGGAATAGCTTTTGAAACACCGGATGAGGATGTTTTGTACAGGATGACTCTAGATAATAGAGAGAGTGAGATTGTTGGTACATATGCAGTGTTTAACCCAGATGATTTGCCTCAGGAGTTGAGACACACAGTGAAAACGGCAGTTTGGGATTTTACTGGAGAAGATGTGGGATTGATGAATAATGTAGATCCAGTGAAGATTTCAGTGAAAGAGGGGATTGTTTATCCTAATATTCCTCAGTACAGATTGACACCAGAAATAATTGAGGGAATAACTCCTATAATTGACAAGATGATTCAACAGGGTGTTTTGAGAGAGTTGCTGAGTAGCCCGTGTAATTCACCGATAATGGGGCTAAAGAAACCTAATGGAAAGTTCAGGATTGTACAAGATTTGAGAAAAGTTAACAAAATTGTAGTGGCATGTTGTCCCATTGTGCCAAATCCTTCAGTGATTTTGTATCAGATTCCTCATGATGCTGAGTGGTACACGGTGATTGATTTGTGTCATGCTTTCTTTTCAATTCCATTGCATCATGACAGCCAGCCGATTTTTGCATTTCGGTTTGGACAGCGTATTTTAGCATGGTGTCGTATCCCACAGGGGTATACAGAGAGTCCTTCGATATTCAATCATTTGTTGAAGAAATCATTGGAGAGTTTGATCATGCCTGAAAGCTCAGTACTAGTGCAGTACATCCATGACTTACTAGTGGCATCAAAGACACGTGAAGCTTGTGAAGTAGATACCATAGCTTTACTGAATCATCTGGCAGATGGAGGGTTAAAGGTATCTCCAGCCAAATTGCAATTTTGCAAGAAAGAGGTGCATTATCTTGGACACAATATTGAAAAAGGTTTGAGAAAGGTGACCGATGACAGGATCAAAATTATCAAAGGAATGAGAGCCCCGATGACCCAGAGAGAAGTGAGGATGTTTCTGGGGATGGTGGGTTATTGTCGTCAGTGGATAAGTAATTTCTCCCTGATAGCAAAGCCACTGATTAAATTGACTAAAAGTGAGGTGAGAGACCCATTGGAATTGGATGGAGAACAAATGGCAGCATTTGAAGTGTTGAAGAGCAGAATGTGTGAAGCCCCTGCTTTGGGAATGCCAGACTATGAGAAAGAGTTTGAATTGTATTGCAGTGAGAGAAATGGATGTGCACTTTCAGTGTTAATTCAGAAACATGGACAACTGAGAAGGCCAATTGCGTACTTCTCATCGACACTTGACCCCGTAGCTGTGGGTTTGCCAGGTTGTCTGAAAGCAGTAGCTGCAACATGCAGAAGTTTGGAACAGAGTGAGGGTATAATAATGGGATATCCTGTAAGGGTATTCGTACCTCATGATGTGGCAATTCTTTTGACAAGAAGCAGGACTCAGTACATGTCACATAGTCGGCTGACTAAATATGAGAAAATCATTCTGGGAGCATCAAATGTGACTCTTGAGAGATGTGTGAATGTGAATCCAGCAACTCTGTTGCCAGATGCTGACAATGTGAATGTGGGAGATGATGTTGATCATGATTGTTTGGATGTGCTTGATTACTGCACAAAACCTAGACCAGACATAAGAGATTTACCACTGCCTGAGAGTGATCATGTGTTGTTTGTGGATGGATCATGTCCAAGGACTGATGATGGTGTGCTGAGTGCAGCATATGCAGTGTGCAAGGTTTCAGAAGTTATGGAAGCTTCGCCTTTGAAAGGAGTTAGATCTGCTCAAGTGGCTGAATTGGTGGCATTGACGAAAGCTTGCAAGATTGGGAAGAATCTGAGAGTGACTGTGATGACTGATAGTCAGTATGGATTTGGAGTGGTTCATGATTTTGGCCAACTTTGGCTACAGAGAGGTTTCTTGACGTCGAGTGGGACTCCAATAAAGAATGCTGAAGTGATTGGGAAGTTGCTTGAGGCGATACAGCTGCCTAAAGAATTAGCAGTTGTAAAGTGTGCAGCTCATGGACAAGGAGATGATTTTGTTACTCTTGGTAATCGTTTTGCCAATGACATAGCACAGTATTGTACAAAGAACAATCATTCGATTAATAGGGCACGAGAAAGGGAGATGTCTTTTTGTTCTGTGATGTTTACTAATGTCCTAGAAACGTGGGATGAAGTGAAACAGTTGCAGGATGAGGCAGGAGATGAGGAAATGAGAGATTGGATTAAGGCAGGTTGTGCCCCAAGAGAGACAGATCATGTTTGGATCTATAGAGATGGTAGACCAGTCATGCCAAATAGCTGCATGCAACAGACGGGCTCCCTTTGACTGAAAGATGAATTCGTAAGACATCAGTTGAACTTGTGTCCTGATGTCTACAGCACTATAAGCAAAATCTCTACCTTGAAGTCAGGTTTTCATAAACAGATTATAAAGAGACCGAAAAAACTTACAAATTAGACCAAGACGAATCAAGAATCTCTACGACTCTGTCCCTTCAGATTGAAATCGAGTGGCAATAACTGCAATTTGGGAAACATCTGTCTCGTCACCTGAACTTTTGGCTGTTATACACTTCCTGTGTCCTGAAGAAGACCCGATATGACTATGTACAACGACTGGTTGCTATAGGGTCGAAACGTTGACGGTTCTACAGTCCCATATCAATTGGAATTCCTTGTACATACTATAAAATAATTAGGACATGTGCCTTACAAGGTTTATTCTTTATTCATAATTAAACTGAGGACGTTTTTTGTGATTCTCTGCAAAAAAAATTTGTGTGTTTTATTGATAATTACGTATATATATTGTAAATACTTGCATTTTCACTACTACACTTAGTCACCTTATTCACTTTGTCACTGCGTCGCTTTTTTGTAAATATTATTGTATATACAGCCTTCTTCATTTTTCGTCCATATTCCAATGAATTGATAAATGAGTTGATACTCAAATGAATCTCAAAAAATAAACTATTGTGTTTTTTGCAAATACTATTCATTGTTTAATATTGATTAATCTTTTTGATCTACTAATGCTGTGTTTTGTGAAGTTTGATTTCTTTCAAATGTAAATAATTGCTTCCCTTTTGGAACCATTGTTCATATTTTTTTGGTGTGCTGAGTGCAGCATATGCAGTGTGCAAGGTTTCAGAAGTTATGGAAGCTTCGCCTTTGAAAGGAGTTAGATCTGCTCAAGTGGCTGAATTGGTGGCATTGACGAAAGCTTGCAAGATTGGGAAGAATCTGAGAGTGACTGTGATGACTGATAGTCAGTATGGATTTGGAGTGGTTCATGATTTTGGCCAACTTTGGCTACAGAGAGGTTTCTTGACGTCGAGTGGGACTCCAATAAAGAATGCTGAAGTGATTGGGAAGTTGCTTGAGGCGATACAGCTGCCTAAAGAATTAGCAGTTGTAAAGTGTGCAGCTCATGGACAAGGAGATGATTTTGTTACTCTTGGTAATCGTTTTGCCAATGACATAGCACAGTATTGTGCAAAGAACAATCATTCGATTAATAGGGCACGAGAAAGGGAGATGTCTTTTTGTTCTGTGATGTTTACTAATGTCCTAGAAACGTGGGATGAAGTGAAACAGTTGCAGGATGAGGCAGGAGATGAGGAAATGAGAGATTGGATTAAGGCAGGTTGTGCCCCAAGAGAGACAGATCATGTTTGGATCTATAGAGATGGTAGACCAGTCATGCCAAATAGCATGCTATCAACAATGGCAAGAATGTATCATGGCCAGGGACATCTGGGGAGGGATGCAATGATTAGGTCCTTCAAACAAACCTGGTACAAGGCAAAGTTCAGGCTAATTGCAGAGAGCATCTGTCAGAGATGTTTGATTTGTCAGCAGTTCAATACTGGAAAGAAGACAGTGGTGAGCCTAGGAACAATAGGCAGAGAAGGAGGTCTTTTTACCAGAATGCAAATAGATTTCATTGAAATGCCTCAGGTGAACAGATTGAGGTATGTTCTAGTGGTAGTCTGTTTGTTCTCAAGATGGGTGGAGGCCTATCCAACTAGGAGGAATGATGGAATAACAGTTGCAAAGTTACTGTTAAGAGAGTTGATTCCTAGGTATGGGTTTCCAGTGACAATTGAGTCGGACAGAGGTGGACACTTCTACAATGAGCTCATGGGTTTAATTTGTGAATCATTGAGCATACAGCAGAAGCTACATTGTGCATACAGACCAGAGGCTTCTGGTGTTGTTGAGCAGATGAATGGCACAATCAAAAACCGAATTGGTAAGATGTGTTTAGCCACGGGAATGAAATGGCCTGATGTCTTGCCTCTAGTGCTTATGACTATTAGGTCTACTCCAGATAGAACCACAGGGTTGAGTCCACATGAAATATTAATGGGACGTGCAATGAGACATGCGTTTGTGCCTGTCAACAAGTTGATGACAATAACTGATGACATGATTTTGGATTACTGTAAAGGCCTGGCTGACGCAGTTCATTCTGTGTTTCACCAGGTTGGAGAAGACGAAACCACACTTGAGAAGAAGCAAGCTCATGATCTAAGTCCAGGGGACTGGGTGAGGATTAAGGTGCACAGAAGAAGAAATTGCTTGGTTCCAAGGTGGGGAAGGCCAAGACAAGTTATTTTGACAACAACGACTGCAGTGAAGTGTGCTGGTGGGAAGAACTGGGTTCATGCAAGTCATACTCTGAGAGTTCCAAATCCAAAAGAAGGGACTGGTAAGGAGTATTTTGAAGAGTCAGATTCCAGTGATGATGCAGAAACTGAACCAGTGAGAAGAAAAAAGAATCCTGAAAGGGGTGAAGGAGAAAGAGAGTCAGGTGATTCTTTTTTCTTTCCAAGAGAGGCTTCAAGGGAAACATTGGGAGTCTCAGAGGACAGATCGGATTCTGTAAGAGTGCCTGAAGTTCCAACAAGCAGTAGAGAAGAAAGAAGAGAAAAGAGCAATTCCACAGAGACTACACCTGAATCAGATGAGGAGGTTGAAAATCCACTTGAGATTACACCCGAAGAAGCAGGGTTAGTAGAAGATAGAGAGGGACAGATTGCGGAAGACCCCCGAGGAGGTGTAGGGAACATTCCTGATAAGCTAGGTGAAGGGACAAGTAGACAGCAAGAAGATTGCGTGTCGGAGACCCGAGGAGGGACAGAAGCAGGGAAATCTCAATCGGTGGGAAAGAAGTCTGTGGAGCAAAAGAAAATTGTTCATGGACAAGAGGCAAATGAAACAGAATCAGATGAGAGTGAGAATGAGAAATCAGAGGGTCGAGTTCTGAGAAAGAGAACTTGGATTGGAGAAAGAAATAATAAAGAAGTGAGATCAAAAAGGGTTGTAAGAGGAGATCTTTGGCCTAACAGAATAAAGAGACTAAGGTACAGACTGACACGAGCGAATTCATCAAAAGCTGAACAGGTGAACGAGATGTCTAGTCAGAATCAAGCAAAGAGTGATAAACAGAAGATTACAAAAGAACCGGAAGAGATCAAGAGAATCAGAAAACCTAACCAGAAGTATAGGTCACCGGAATGGACGTACGTGGCACTGTCTGAAGGTGAAGAGGCAGAAAGTCAAGGAAATCCAGAGGGGACCGTACGAGAAGTGGTTGAGGAGAAAACTGTTGGGATCCTGAAAGTTATCTTGACTGACATTGGAGAAGAGTCGGATGCTCAGGATGTTGTTGAAGATTTGATACAATTTGATGTTGCTGAAGAAGAAGTGAAAAGTGATGAAAATCCAAATTGAGTGAACTAAAGGAGTCACTTGAAGAAAAGTGAAAAGAAGAGGAAGTCTGAAATTAATTGTTTGAGATAATATAGAGATCTAAATTTCAGTAGTGGAGTAGAAGAGGCTAAGTCAAAAGACACTGCCAAAGTAGTAAAATGGCTAACACAGAAAATAATCAAAGTAGATGTGTCTTCTTGAAAAGATGGTGTAGAATGTGCTGCTGCTGTACTGGATTATTAATGCTATTATGGGGTGTACTAGCTTTATTAGTTACTTTTAGAGTTACGATAGACACTTTTGGAATACATACTGAAAATGTGACTAACATAGAGAAGAGTTCACAGAAAGTAGTTCCGACTAGAAGTAGTAACATTTACATACATAAAGATAGGTCAATTAATGATTTTTCTAGTAATGTTTTTTCAAAGTTGTTGTACGAATACGTAAAGACAATGGAAGTTAGGGATTGCTACGTCTGTATGCAATTACCTGCATCCGTTTCAGAAGGTGTTACTTATCACCATTTACCAGCTACGTATGGGATTTCATGTAGTGTGTTAAGTAGTGTTTTTTATTTGTTAGGGAAAATAGATTATGAGATGTCTAACAAAGATAATATTTTTGGGCAATTGCCTATGAATAGAAAGCTGAATCCAGCTAAAGAAGTTAACATTTTTGGTGAGATTTTTATTGAGAAAGAAGAATTAACATTAGATTACATTTTTAGAAACAATTTAACTTGTAGTTTGAAAGAAGAAGAGAAGGCTTTCCTAGACATGGTAGAGGAAAGAAGAATGAGCATGCATGAGAAGGCAGGGAAATATAAAGTGAGTGAGACAATATGGGATATTGAGATGGGAAAGGAGTTGAGGAATGGGGCCAGTCCAACCTTGGCTTTAGATGCACCACAGAAGGGTAAACTATGCATTACCAGAAAGAAATCCCAATATGATAGGTATTTTGTTGGGACTAGTGAGTGTCATGATACATACTTCATTGCAACAGGATGGGGTTTTAAAGGTGGAGAAGATCCAGTTTTCCCAGGAGTGTATTATGTTTGTGGGAACAAGGCTTATTACAGGTTGCCTGACCATTGGTATGGCACGTGTTATGTGGGCTGGTCTTTCCAAAGATTTTCCATATAGATAGGATAGAAGATGTAGAACACATTAATTTACTAACACGATTTAAGAGAGAAACTTGGTCAGAAATTGTGGGTGATATTTTTGGAGCTTTAATTCCAGCAGTGGGAATTTCTTTAAATGCATACGGAATTCGGAAACTGTCAACAGTGGTGGATCGCTTATCGACAAGTACTGCTGGAGGGTTTCTTTTGGTAAATACGGAGATGATTGCCGTACGTGCCATGTCTATGCAAAATCGACTTGCCCTTGATATTTTATTGGCCAAGGAGGGTGGAGTTTGTGGAATGCTGAAAGTTCAACATTGTTGCACTTACATTCCTGATGAAAGCAAAGATCTAAAGGTCTATATCAAAAATATTACTGATTTGCATGAAGAATTAGTACCACTGGAAGCTGAAAGTATCTGGACTAAAATAGCTAATAAGATAGTTGCTGTTAAGAGTTTTATTGCTAAAATAGGTAGTATCATTATTGGTAAAATATTATTTCCTTTGACATGTGTGATTGTTGCTTTATTGATACTAAGATTGGGGTGTTTGTGTTGTAAAAACAGGGGAGGGAAAAAGAGAATAATTAGAGGAAATATTGAAAAGAAACAAAAGAGGTCAAAGAGAGACCCACAAGAAATAGAATTAGAAGAATTGAGGGAAAGTGTTTATTTGGAGTCAAAGAGGGATGATGAGAGAGAGTCTGGTGTTTAATGTTGTGTCATAAAAGACATTTTCTATTTCTCCTAAAATTGGGACTACATTTTTTTTTTGGGTTGGTTTTTTGTGGTGATAATATATCACCAAAGGGGGGATTGCTGGAGCAGAGTTTTCTGTTGAAAATTCATTGAGGTTTAAGCTCCAGTTTTGTTTATATGTTATAATTAAAATTACTGATTTATAATCACTAATTATTAGTTTTGTTAAAAGTCTTGATTAACCAACATTACTAATGAGAGAAACTACACGTGGGAATGCATATATGTTGCTTAAGAATATGTGCAATTTAATTAAATAAGTGTTGCTAAAGTGCTATTTGTTTCGTGTTTATGCTTTTAAATACCGTGCTATGATGCTTTCTTGTGTCGCAGATGGCTAGGTAATTACATACACATAAGGGTATTAGTGGATTAACACTGTATAATCATTATGATGTGGTAACGTTGTTTTGTGTTTCTTTTAATTAAGATGGTCCGTTTTGGCCTAAACAAAGATGGCTGCTATTTACAGCCTGCGCTCGAGTGATTGAGATGTGACGAGAGGCCTTGCTGAACATGTTTGAAAGTCACCTGACCACAGCCTCTGTCTGAATTAAAAGTTTCTGTGAGGACAGCAGCTCCGGGCATGCTTCCAATTGCCCTTGGAAAAGAATAAAGCCACAATGAACTGAGATAAACCTGCGGTGGCTCTGCTATGGTACCAAGGAAGAGCATTCATGAATGTATCGCTTCCAAACTCGAGTTTCCTTCTTCCGTGTTTTTATTTTTGTGATTTTTCCTGAGCGGAGGTTTTCTGAATGTTGCCAGACGACATCCTTTCCTGCTCGCTCTACTCAGCGGCTCAACGGACATTCAGAGTTTTTTTGTTACTTTTATTTTGCTAGTTTTTTTATAAATAATGTTAGACTAGAGAGGGTCTGAGGCCACTTCTTCCTGAACCTATGTTCGTGAGGATCGATGCTGATCGAGAGGACAGCGACTCGGGAGACTTTACTGAGAGACCTGTCCTGACCCATTTAGCTAGAATAGGTAACTATGAGAATAATGATTCTGCTATTGATTGACTTGACTTTCTTTGAACTAATTTAGATAAAACTATTCTTTTGTTTGAATAACAGTGTCGGGTGGTTATTTCTTTGTCATTTATTGAGTTCCGAATGTATTTCTTGTGTTTAAAATTATGACTCAGGACATATCTCTATGGTCACATTGACCTCGCACTGGGTGCAGATTGGTATAGGTTTCGCTCATATATACATTGTGGATAGAGTAATAGTAATGAATGTTAGTGTGATGGGCCCTAGCGTATGATGAGTGTATGTGTGTGCGACTGTAGGTTTACTCTATCCGTGGAAGTGGAGAGAATTTATATGCGCCGATCTGCAGCAGTTTCCTGGTAGCAGTATGATGGTTCAGATTATTGTCTTGATCTAATAGATTGCTTGTACATAGGCTTTTTGATTCATTGATTTATTGATTGATGTTGGTATTTGTACTAATACTATATGTTGGAGTCGTCGTATTGAGTTCTATGTAGTGTGTACGGCTTCTGGAACGTGGGGAGCTGGTGACGGTTCCGTAGTAGGGCAGAGGGAAGTGAGTGCTGCTCTCGGGAAAAACGGGATTGTTGGAATTACCTGTATGTATGCAGGAAGAACGTGTGACAATTGAAGTTGCGCGTCACATTGTCTGGGTTCGGAATCAGTGACATCGTCGTGTGTTACTATTAGGGACATATTTTCAGTATAAAAGGAGTGTGTATGGTAGCGAAGGTTATCTGTGAAACTCTGGTCTTAAGTCCCAGGGATCCGTAAGGTTTGCCGTTAAAGCTTTCTGCTGGAGGAGTAATAGGTATTCTCTGAGCTTGTCTGAAGGACTGGGCAGAGGTAAGCGCTGCTTGGTTAACGTATGTTATAATTCTGTAGTGGGACAGATTGTTCGCTGTTCTCGGAAAAGCAGGATTCTGTGTGTATGTGCTACATTTTCTGGTGTGTAAGTGCGTGAATGTATGAGCATTTAGTTGATTGTGAGACTCTTTGGAGCAGTCCTAGAGGAAACAGTTAATGGATGCATGTTAGAAGGGCAGAGTAGAGGGATGTGCTACTGTGTCAACGAAAGTAATAATTCCGTGGTGGAGCAGAGGCAAGCGCTGTTCTAGAGAGAATCGGGATTCTTGTGAGAAAGAATTTCTTTACTATTCTGTGGTTAGCGAAGCAGACAATGGAGATGTTATATGTTGTAACTAATAGATTTTGTAGAATTCGAAACGAAGTCTACTGAAAAGGCTTTGTAAAGGAGGGGTAGACGAGTGACAGGAGACAGAGCAGAAGCGACTGCAGCGACTACTGACGTCATACAAACCGCGCTCTGATTGGGTAGTGGATCAGAACAGTGCTCGCGCTGGGATTGGTGCGTTGGTGTGAGCCGCGCAGGGATTGGAAGGAGTACAGGGTGACGTGGACGCTCCAGGATTGGTGCGTTGCTGTGAGTCGCGCTGTTATTGGGCAAAAGATCGTACAGTTGCGGAAGGGACTAGAGAATATTGGTAAACGTTAGAATGTATTACCAACCGGAGGAAAAGAAGAAGAAATCCTTGTTCGGTAAAATTAAAAGGTGGTTCGACATGGATAAAAACATAATAACTAGAGAAGGTGAATTGCTACCTCCGACAAGAACTCCTGCATCCTTCATGGTTGCGAAATATGGGTATCATACCTGTATATGGTTAGACAACTGGGCTAAGTACACTAAGAATGATGGTTTTTTAGCGTTCCCGGAACATGGTTCATTTAATTTGGCCGTGTTAAAGAAATTTACGGGAAAAGATGATATGTCTAGAGCCTAGACCAAGGCCGACACAGTTTGAGGCGTTGGTGGAATGGGAAGATGAGGTGCATGAGCGAGAAAAGCAGAGGAGTGGAGGCAATTATAGGTATATGTTTGGGAGGAAATATGATCGTGAAACTCATCATGAACGAATGAGGAGATGGCGAGATGCTAGTATGTCAGAGGGATTATATCCTATGAGGACAGTTGAGGAAACGGAAGGGAGGAAAGGTGCAGAAAAGGTGTCTGATACAGAAGTGAGAAGGTATGGGGCTAATGATTATGAGGATGAGGTCTTGGATGACATGATTTACAAGAGACCACCTCCATATAGACCAGAACCAGAAGAGAGCACGCCAGTTGCTACTCCAATAAGAGATACTTTGCGAATTGTGAAAACTGAAGTTGTGACACCTGATCTGAAAAGTGGTAGCTCTTTCATGGAAAGGGAAAGAGAGAGAGAGCGAGAGAGAGAGAATCGAGTCAGTGACGAGAAAACAAGAGAATTAGCCAGAACCACATCTGAGCTGACTGAGAAAATTAGAGAGCTGACGAAAAATCTGGAAGCTGTTACAGTACCTGTAACGATAGGTCCGGTTGTGCCTATTTTTGATAAACAAAGAATGGGAGAAAATGGTTTGACAGTTCCCTATGTTGGAAATGGTTTGGTTGGTTCTTGCACTTTGGAGGAATCAAGAATGAGGACAGGAGAAAATAATTTGAGACAGTTGAGACATGACACATGTAGTGGAGGATCAGATATGCAGCCTAATTCAGGATTGAATACTGGTTGTTTGGGAGGAACGATTTTGGAACCACAGAGGATGGCAGAACAAGTGGGTGCAGTGAAAAAGTCTACAGAAATAACAGCTGAGGATTTGAATGATTGGTTGAAAGTTCTTCAAAAGAAGGATAAAGATTCACAGGCAATTGATGTAGCCAGGTTGCACATAGAATTGGAGGAGCTTATTGCAGGAACAATTCCTACAGATATACTGAAAAATCATCATGATGGAGAGTTGTTATTTATGTGCAAGAGTATCACCTGGAGGGCTAAAAGTACACATGACAGGTTAAGAGCAATAGCGAGTGAACAAGGAGTTGACATGGATAAGGTAAAAGCTTTGCAGAAGCCTTACAGGGTGGATTTCTCCGATAAAGATATTGAGAATCTAAATGGTGCTGGTAGAACAGGACAGATTAAGGAAATGATTGCCTTATTGTGAAAATGGGGTGATGTGGAAAAATGGAAGGATAGATGGTACAAGAAAAGGGAAGATTCAGTGGACAGGACTTACTCAGCTTTCCCTATGAGAGAAAAGGAGAAAACAGTGGATGCTTATCCTATGAGAGAGATTCCTGGAGGAGGATATGTACATGTCCCATGGACTAGACAGGATATTTTGTCATTTACAAATGATTTTCCTCGACTGAGAGAAAAGCCCGTCGAGTGGTATAGGCAGGTAGACAGGTTTGTGAAATTGTCAAAAGTGCTGTGGATTGACCTGAATAGTCTGTTTGATATAATTGTTCCAGCAGACTTGTGGGCAGAGTGTAAAATAGTTGTAGATTGGCCTGCTAAGGAGTATCCAAGAGATCCGAAAACAGGAGCACCAGATCCAGAGGTGATGAAGAAATATGATCAGGTTATTGTGTTCCTGAAAAATAAGGTACCCCCGAAAGAGACAGACTGGGTTAAGATAGATCGAACACATCAGGAAGTGAAAGAATCAGTTCATGCTTTTTACGAAAGGCTGATACTGGCATTTAAACAATTCAGTGGAGATGAACACCTGGGTGATAAAGATTTGAGTCATTTTGTATACAGATTTGTATATGGCTTGAGACCTGAAATTAGTGAAAGAATACGTGAGCACACAGTTGATTGGCAGAGTAAAAAGATTGATGAAATCTTGAGACATGCAAAGTACTTCAGTGATGAGATTGAAGCAAAACAGAGAAAGCTGAAAGAAAAAGCAATGTGGGCACAAGTGAAGGTTGCTGAAAGGCAAGAAGCACAGATGGTGGAACAATCAAATAATCCAGGAAATAGACCCAGATATGCAGGAAAAGGAAAGGGGAATTTAGAGGAAGCGAAGAAAAAGTTCCCTTGTCACAACTGTGGACAATTGGGGCATTGGAGATCCGAGTGTACCAATCCACCATTAGTGAGTAATGAGAATAAACCCTTGAATCAACAGGTGCAGAACGAGGGGTGTAATCATCAGCAGCAACAACAGAAGGTTGTCAGACAGCAGAGCCAAGAGCCAAAACCGCCCTTGCCGCAGAATAGAGGGTCCCAAAAGTATAACCAGGACTCGGGATTCTACAATGATGAGCAGGTAAACAAACCGAGACGTTCAAACCCGGTACAGCAGTACTGGTTAAAGAATGAGGGGAGTGAGTCTGAAGGGGACTATTGACGGTGCCGAAGAGAGGAGGAAGAGTGCATACTTGGTGCAACTCTAGAAATAGACCAGGCAGGACCATTTGTAGATGGGAAAATAAATGGGGAAAGTGTTACTTTTTTGGTAGACACAGGAGCGACGAGATCAACTGTCAGGTCAGCAGATATAAGAAATCTTCCTCTCTCGGACGAAGCAATCCAAGTGGTTGGTGTAGCCAATACACAGATTAAGACTCGTCTTACTGAACCAGTAAGGGTAAGAATAGGGAAATTCTCAGACATGCACAGGTTTGTAGTCTGTGACACTAGTCCAGTGAACTTGTTAGGTAGGGACTTATTGTGTAAGATGAACTGCACAATTTTTTGTACTCCGGATGGAATAGCTTTTGAAACACCGGATGAGGATGTTTTGTACAGGATGACTCTAGATAATAGAGAGAGTGAGATTGTTGGTACATATGCAGTGTTTAACCCAGATGATTTGCCTCAGGAGTTGAGACACACAGTGAAAACGGCAGTTTGGGATTTTACTGGAGAAGATGTGGGATTGATGAATAATGTAGATCCAGTGAAGATTTCAGTGAAAGAGGGGATTGTTTATCCTAATATTCCTCAGTACAGATTGACACCACAAATAATTGAGGGAATAACTCCTATAATTGACAAGATGATTCAACAGGGTGTTTTGAGAGAGTTGCTGAGTAGCCCGTGTAATTCACCGATAATGGGGCTAAAGAAACCTAATGGAAAGTTCAGGATTGTACAAGATTTGAGAAAAGTTAACAAAATTGTGGTGGCATGTTGTCCCATTGTGCCAAATCCTTCAGTGATTTTGTATCAGATTCCTCATGATGCTGAGTGGTACACGGTGATTGATTTGTGTCATGCTTTCTTTTCAATTCCATTGCATCATGACAGCCAGCCGATTTTTGCATTTCGGTTTGGACAGTGTATTTTAGCATGGTGTCGTATCCCACAGGGGTATACAGAGAGTCCTTCGATATTCAATCAGTTGTTGAAGAAATCATTGGAGAGTTTGATCATGCCTGAAAGCTCAGTACTAGTGCAGTTCATCGATGACTTACTTGTGGCATCAAAGACACGTGAAGCTTGTGAAGTAGATACCATAGCTTTACTGAATCATCTGGCAGATGGAGGGTTAGAGGTATCTCCAGCCAAATTGCAATTTTGCAAGAAAGAGGTGCATTATCTTGGACACAATATTGAAAAAGGTTTGAGAAAGGTGACCGATGACAGGATCAAAATTATCAAAGGAATGAGAGCCCCGATGACCCAGAGAGAAGTGAGGATGTTTCTGGGGATGGTGGGTTATTGTCGTCAGTGGATAAGTAATTTCTCCCTGATAGCAAAGCCACTGATTAAATTGACTAAAAGTGAGGTGAGAGACCCATTGGAATTGGATGGAGAACAAATGGCAGCATTTGAAGAGTTGAAGAGCAGAATGTGTGAAGCCCCTGCTTTGGGAATGCCAGACTATGAGAAAGAGTTTGAATTGTATTGCAGTGAGAGAAATGGATGTGCACTTTCAGTGTTAATTCAGAAACATGGACAACTGAGAAGGCCAATTGCGTACTTCTCATCGACACTTGACCCCGTAGCTGTGGGTTTGCCAGGTTGTCTGAAAGCAGTAGCTGCAACATGCAGAAGTTTGGAACAGAGTGAGGTTATAATAATGGGATATCCTGTAAGGGTATTCGTACCTCATGATGTGGCAATTCTTTTGACAAGAAGCAGGACTCAGTACATGTCACATAGTCGGCTGACTAAATATGAGAAAATCATTCTGGGAGCATCAAATGTGACTCTTGAGAGATGTGTGAATGTGAATCCAGCAACTCTGTTGCCAGATGCTGACAATGTGAATGTGGGAGATGATGTTGATCATGATTGTTTGGATGTGCTTGATTACTGCATAAACCTAGACCAGACATAAGAGATTTACCACTGCCTGAGAGTGATCATGTGTTGTTTGTGGATGGGTCATGTCTAAGGACTGATGATGGTGTGCTGAGTGCAGCATATGCAGTGTGCAAGGTTTCAGAAGTTATGGAAGCTTCGCCTTTGAAAGGAGTTAGATCTGCTCAAGTGGCTGAATTGGTGGCATTGATGAAAGGTTGCAAGATTGGGAAGAATCTGAGAGTGACTGTGATGACTGATAGTCAGTATGGATTTGGAGTGGTTCATGATTTTGGCCAACTTTGGCTACAGAGAGGTTTCTTGACGTCGAGTGGGACTCCAATAAAGAATGCTGAAGTGATTGGGAAGTTGCTTGAGGCGATACAGCTGCCTAAAGAATTAGCAGTTGTAAAGTGTGCAGCTCATGGACAAGGAGATGATTTTGTTACTCTTGGTAATCGTTTTGCCAATGACATAGCACAGTATTGTGCAAAGAACAATCATTCGATTAATAGGGCACGAGAAAGGGAGATGTCTTTTTGTTCTGTGATGTTTACTAATGTCCTAGAAACGTGGGATGAAGTGAAACAGTTGCAGGATGAGGCAGGAGATGAGGAAATGAGAGATTGGATTAAGGCAGGTTGTGCCCCAAGAGAGACAGATCACGTTTGGATCTATGGAGATGGTAGACCAGTCATGCCAAATAGCATGCTATCAACAATGGCAAGAATGTATCATGGCCAGGGACATCTGGGGAGGGATGCGATGATTAGGTCCTTCAAACAAACCTGGTACAATGCAAAGTTCAGGCTAATTGCAGAGAGCATCTGTCAGAGATGTTTGATTTGTCAGCAGTTCAATACTGGAAAGAAGACAGTGGTGAGCCTAGGAACAATAGGCAGAGAAGGAGGTCCTTTTACCAGAATGCAAATAGATTTCATTGAAATGCCTCAGGTGAACAGATTGAGGTATGTTCTAGTGGTAGTCTGTTTGTTCTCAAGATGGGTGGAGGCCTATCCAACTAGGAGGAATGATGGAATAACAGTTGCAAAGTTACTGTTAAGAGAGTTGATTCCTAGGTATGGGTTTCCAGTGACAATTGAGTCGGACAGAGGTGGACACTTCTACAATGAGCTCATGGGTTTAATTTGTGAAGCATTGAGCATACAGCAGAAGCTACATTGTGCATACAGACCAGAGGCTTCTGGTGTTGTTGAGCAGATGAATGGCACAATCAAAAACCGAATTGGTAAGATGTGTTTAGCCACGGGAATGAAATGGCCTGATGTCTTGCCACTAGTGCTTATGACTATTAGGTCTACTCCAGATAGAACCACAGGGTTGAGTCCACATGAAATATTAATGGGACGTGCAATGAGACATGCGTTTGTGCCTGTCAACAAGTTGATGACAATAACTGATGACATGATTTTGGATTACTGTAAAGGCCTGGCTGACGCAGTTCATTCTGTGTTTCACCAGGTTGGAGAAGACGCAACCACACTTGTGAAGAAGCAAGCTCATGATCTAAGTCCAGGGGACTGGGTGAGGATTAAGGTGCACAGAAGAAGAAATTGCTTGGTTCCAAGGTGGGGAAGGCCAAGACAAGTTATTTTGACTACAACGACTGCAGTGAAGTGTGCTGGTGTGAAGAACTGGGTTCATGCAAGTCATACTCTGAGAGTTCCAAATCCAAAAGAAGGGACTGGTAAGGAGTATTTTGAAGAGTCAGATTCCAGTGATGATGCAGAAACTGAACCAGTGAGAAGAAAAAAGAATCCTGAAAGGGGTGAAGGAGAAAGAGAGTCAGGTGATTCTTTTTTCTTTCCAAGAGAGGCTTCAAGGGAAACATTGGGAGTCTCAGAGGACAGATCGGATTCTGTAAGAGTGCCTGAAGTTCCAACAAGCAGTAGAGAAGAAAGAAGAGAAAAGAGCAATTCCACAGAGACTACACCTGAATCAGATGAGGAGGTTGAAAATCCACTTGAGATTACACCCGAAGAAGCAGGGTTAGTAGAAGATAGAGAGGGACAGATTGCGGAAGACCCCCGAGGAGGTGTAGGGAACATTCCTGATAAGCTAGGTGAAGGGACAAGTAGACAGCAAGAAGATTGCGTGTCGGAGACCCGAGGAGGGACAGAAGCAGGGAAATCTCAATCGGTGGGAAAGAAGTCTGTGGAGCAAAAGAAAATTGTTCATGGACAAGAGGCAAATGAAACAGAATCAGATGAGAGTGAGAATGAGAAATCAGAGGGTCGAGTTCTGAGAAAGAGAACTTGGATTGGAGAAAGAAATAATAAAGAAGTGAGATCAAAAAGGGTTGTAAGAGGAGATCTTTGGCCTAACAGAATAAAGAGACTAAGGTACAGACTGACACGAGCGAATTCATCAAAAGCTGAACAGGTGAACGAGATGTCTAGTCAGAATCAAGCAAAGAGTGATAAACAGAAGATTACAAAAGAACCGGAAGAGATCAAGAGAATCAGAAAACCTAACCAGAAGTATAGGTCACCGGAATGGACGTACGTGGCACTGTCTGAAGGTGAAGAGGCAGAAAGTCAAGGAAATCCAGAGGGGACCGTACGAGAAGTGGTTGAGGAGAAAACTGTTGGGATCCTGAAAGTTATCTTGACTGACATTGGAGAAGAGTCGGATGCTCAGGATGTTGTTGAAGATTTGATACAATTTGATGTTGCTGAAGAAGAAGTGAAAAGTGATGAAAATCCAAATTGAGTGAACTAAAGGAGTCACTTGAAGAAAAGTGAAAAGAAGAGGAAGTCTGAAATTAATTGTTTGAGATAATATAGAGATCTAAATTTCAGTAGTGGAGTAGAAGAGGCTAAGTCAAAAGACACTGCCAAAGTAGTAAAATGGCTAACACAGAAAATAATCAAAGTAGATGTGTCTTCTTGAAAAGATGGTGTAGAATGTGCTGCTGCTGTACTGGATTATTAATGCTATTATGGGGTGTACTAGCTTTATTAGTTACTTTTAGAGTTACGATAGACACTTTTGGAATACATACTGAAAATGTGACTAACATAGAGAAGAGTTCACAGAAAGTAGTTCCGACTAGAAGTAGTAACATTTACATACATAAAGATAGGTCAATTAATGATTTTTCTAGTAATGTTTTTTCAAAGTTGTTGTACGAATACGTAAAGACAATGGAAGTTAGGGATTGCTACGTCTGTATGCAATTACCTGCATCCGCTTCAGAAGGTGTTACTTATCACCATTTACCAGCTACGTATGGGATTTCATGTAGTGTGTTAAGTAGTGTTTTTTATTTGTTAGGGAAAATAGATTATGAGATGTCTAACAAAGATAATATTTTTGGGCAATTGCCTATGAATAGAAAGCTGAATCCAGCTAAAGAAGTTAACATTTTTGGTGAGATTTTTATTGAGAAAGAAGAATTAACATTAGATTACATTTTTAGAAACAATTTAACTTGTAGTTTGAAAGAAGAAGAGAAGGCTTTCCTAGACATGGTAGAGAAAAGAAGAATGAGCATGCATGAGAAGGCAGAGAAATATAAAGTGAGTGAGACAATATGGGATATTGAGATGGGAAAGGAGTTGAGGAATGGGGCCAGTCCAACCTTGGCTTTAGATGCACCACAGAAGGGTAAACTATGCATTACCAGAAAGAAATCCCAATATGATAGGTATTTTGTTGGGACTAGTGAGTGTCATGATACATACTTCATTGCAACAGGATGGGGTTTTAAAGGTGGAGAAGATCCAGTTTTCCCAGGAGTGTATTATGTTTGTGGGAACAAGGCTTATTACAGGTTGCCTGACCATTGGTATGGCACGTGTTATGTGGGCCTGGTCTTTCCAAAGATGTTCCATATAGATAGGATAGAAGATGTAGAACACATTAATTTACTAAACCGATTTAAGAGAGAAACTTGGTCAGAAATTGTGGGTGATATTTTTGGAGCTTTAATTCCAGCAGTGGGAATTTCTTTAAATGCATACGGAATTCGGAAACTGTCAACAGTGGTGGATCGCTTATCGACAAGTACCGCTGGAGGGTTTCTTTTGGTAAATACGGAGATTATTGCCGTACGTGCCATGTCTATGCAAAATCGACTTGCCATTGATATTTTATTGGCCAAGGAGGGTGGAGTTTGTGGAATGCTGAAAGTTCAACATTGTTGCACTTACATTCCTGATGAAAGCAAAGATCTAAAGGTCTATATCAAAAATATTACTGATTTGCATGAAGAATTAGTACCACTGGAAGCTGAAAGTATCTGGACTAAAATAGCTAATAGGATAGTTGCTGTTAAGAGTTTTATTGCTAAAATAGGTAGTACCATTATTGGTAAAATATTATTTCCTTTGACATGTGTGATTGTTGCTTTATTGATACTAAGATTGGGGTGTTTGTGTTGTAAAACAGGGGAGGGAAAAAGAGAATAATTAGAGGAAATATTGAAAAGAAACAAAAGAGGTCAAAGAGAGACCCACAAGAAATAGAATTAGAAGAATTGAGGGAAAGTGTTTATTTGGAGTCAAAGAGGGATGATGAGAGAGAGTCTGGTGTTTAATGTTGTGTCATAAAAGACATTTTCTATTTCTCCTAAAATTGGGACTACATTTTTTTTTGTGGTTCTTTTTTTGTGGTGATAATATATCACCAAAGGGGGGATTGCTGGAGCAGAGTTTTCTGTAGAAAATTTATTGAGTTTTAAGCTCCAGTTTTGTTTATATGTTATGATTAAAATTACTGATTTATAATCACTAATTATTAGTTTTGTTAAAAGTCTTGATTAACCAACATTACTAATGAGAGAAACTACACGTGGGAATGCATATATGTTGCTTAATAATATGTGCAATTTAATTAAATAAGTGTTGCTAAAGTGCTATTTGTTTCGTGTTTATGCTTTTAAAATACCGTGCTATGATGCTTTCTTGTGTCGCAGATGGCTAGGTAATTACATACACATAAGGGTATTAGTGGATTAACACTGTATAATCATTATGATGTGGTAACGTTGTTTTGTGTTTCTTTTAATTAAGATGGTCTGTTTTGGCCTAAACAAAGATGGCTGCTATTTACAGCCTGCGCTCGAGTGATTGAGATGTGACGAGAGGCCTTGCTGAACATGGTTGAAAGTCACCTGACCACAGCCTCTGTCTGAATTAAAAGTTTCCGTGAGGACAGCAGCTCCGGGCATGCTTCCAATTGCCCTTGGAAAAGAATAAAGCCACAATGAACTGAGATAAACCTGTGGTGGCTCTGCTATGGTACCAAGGAAGAGCATTCATGAATGTATCGCTTCCAAACTCGAGTTTCCTTCTTCCTTGTTTTTATTTTTGTGATTTTTCCTGAGCGGAGGTTTTCTGAATGTTGCCAGACGACATCCTTTCCTGCTCGCTCTACTCAGCGGCTCAACGGACATTCAGAGTTTTTTTGTTACTTTTATTTTGCTAGTTTTTTTATAAATAATGTTAGACTAGAGAGGGTCTGAGGCCACTTCTTCCTGAACCTATGTTCGTGAGGATCGATGCTGATCGAGAGGACGGCGACTCGGGAGACTTTACTGAGAGACCTGTCCTGACCCATTTAGCTAGAATAGGTAACTATGAGAATAATGATTCTGCTATTGATTGACTTGACTTTCTTTGAACTAATTTAGATAAAACAATTCTTTTGTTTGAATAACTGTGTCGGGTGGTTATTTCTTTGTCATTTATTGAGTTCCGAATGTATTTCTTGTGTTTAAAATTATGACTGAGGACATATCTCTATGGTCACATTGACCTCGCACTGGGTGCAGATTGGTATAGGTTTCGCTCATATATACATTGTGGATAGAGTAATAGTAATGAATGTTAGTGTGATGGGCCCTAGCGTATGATGAGTGTATGTGTGTGCGACTGTAGGTTTACTCTATCCGTGGAAGTGGAGAGAATTTATATGCGCCGATCTGCAGCACCCTCAATTTAGTATGATTTACCAGTCCACTCCTCCTGCCCTCCATTGCCCAATTCTATGCCCCATCATTGACCTCCTGCTTAAACTCTGTGCTTAGCTTGCTGCCCCTATTCTCCTTCCCCCTGCCCTCCGATGTCTTTGTGCATGCTCCTGCTCCATCCTTTTTGCCCACCATGTTCCATGGAGCTGCCACTCCTATCTACTCTGAGTGTTCTGTTGAGCTGCCACTCGGCTCCCATCTGCCTAGCATTGTCAGATGACTGTAACCTGTCCCTGCCACCTCCACCCTGCCTGTCCACATGCCATGCCCCTATCCTCTTCCTCGTGTCCTACATGGTCCATTGTACTGCCACACCCTTCTGCCCTCCCTGGTCTGTTGTGCTGCAACTGCTCCTCCTGCCTGCCCCGTGCGGTCTGTTGTGAGGCCCCTTCCCCTGAACTTTCTTGTCTGTGCACAGGTCCTGACCCTCCCTTCTATCCTCCATCGTCCTTTGTGCATGCCCCTCCTTCTTGCCCATCATAGCCATTGTGCTGCCACTAACCCTCCCACTTGCCATGCATGGTCTTCTGTGCTGCCATGGCCCCTCCCACCTTCCCTGTGTGGTCAGTTAGCTGCCCCCCGACCCCCTCCCACCTTCCCTCCATGGTCTGTGTGTATGCCATCACAGTCTCACTGTTGCTCTTCATGGTGTGTCTTGCTTCTAGTGCCCATCCTGCCTGACCTCCATGGCTATCTTGCTGCTCCTGCCCTGCCCCCTTGCCCCCAGCCCTCTGTTTACATGTACAGACCCCTACTCCCTCCGTCCTGGCTTGTCTGTTCCATTGTAATGCCCCTGATCCGTCCCTCCTGCCCTTTATGGTCTGTTATGCTGCAGCTTTCTCTCCTGTCTGTCCATTATGGTCAGCTAGCTACCATTGCCTCTTGCCCCTCTCTTGTTCTCTGTTGTCCATGTGCATGGTCCTGTCCCCTCCCTCTTGCTTTCTATGTATTGTTGTGCTGCACTCCCGTCCCGCATGCCCTGTGTGGTGTATTGTGCTGCTGCAAACCCTGATGCCTGCCCTGCAGGGTCAGTTAGGTGCACCTCTCCATGTCCCTCCTGTCCTCTGTTATCCAAGTCCATGTCCCTACCCCATTTCCTTCCATGATCCAATGTACCATACTTGCGAACATTTTGAACTTGGTAAGAGGGAGATTTTGAAAAAAAACTGGGGTATTGATTTTCCCCTTTGAGTTACATTGAAAAAGAGGAGATTGTAGACAGGAGACAGATCAAATAAAGCCCATTTGAGCTTAAAAACATTGGACGTTTCCTGGCTGAATCGGGTCTGTTGGCATGTATGGTTGTACTACCATTGCCTCTTCCTTCTGCCCACAATGGTCTATTACATTGCCACAGCCTCTCTTGCAAGTCCTGTATTGTTGGTTTGTTGCCCCTGCCCCCCTTTCCACTGCCCTCCATAGTCTGTTGTGCTTCCACAGCCCTTCCTGCCTGCTCAGTGTGGTTAAATTGTTGCCTTTGCACCCTCCTACCTGCCTTCAATTTTCAGAGTCCGTGCCCCTGGCCTCTGCCTCTCAACAGTATCCTAATGAACAACTAGATTGCTAACATTCTATATTTATTACAAAAGTGTGGAACGCCTGACGTCATCTTGATGTAATCAAAACTGTAAAACATAGAGCATTTCCTTTAGAAATTACATATATGAGAGGGTCTTATTGGCATCAAAATTATGGTTAGTGCTCTAAAAGACTAAAATAAGGACATATTTTCAGAGTTTTCAAATAGCGACAAAGCACTTTTAAATTATTTGTTATCTTTATGTTTTTTTATCCAGTCGACCACTTGATTAAATGTTGCACTTAGGGGAGAGGATGTGGTGTTACTTCCAGAACTGCAGACTTTGCAACTGGGGAACCAGGTTGGAATTTCTGCTTCAGCTCGACATTCTGTGATTCTGGTCAAATCACTTAGTCTCCCCATGTCTACAACCAAAATTAATTTGTTCTTGTGTGATGTAACCAATGCTCATGTAAAGCACTCCAATACCTGACAAGTCTGCACTATATAACACTGCAAAAACACAAAATAATAAGTGTTTTGCACACTTCTGTCATTGGGCTATATTTGGGCTACATCTGGGTGATTTTGGGCTACATTTGGGCTCTTTTGTCTCTGGTGGCCATCTTGGGTGACTCATTTGTTATGAAGTTTCCTAATTTCCTCATTTACTGCAGTCTCCTCAGTAGGAAATACTTTCAGTTTTTTACTTTGATTCCATCAAGAAGGCATTCAGATGTGTCACACATTTGCCATAAATTCAGAATGTTAGCACTCTTTTTGCTCATTAGATCACTGTAGTAAAGCTACTGCTCACCAGGGAAAACTGCTGCTGGTATTGAAAGTGCATGTTTCAGTCTGCATGTCAGAATTTTTTAATGAAATAGAAGAGGATTTGAGAAGTCACTCAAAATATGCCCTAATTTTTCTTTCTGCAGCACTAATCATACTTTTTATGGAAAAATGAACCCCCTCATTTTGTTCCTTTTTAAATTAAATGTTTTAAGAGTTACCACTTTAATCCAAGCAAGATGGCTTCAGGTGTGCCATACGTTTATCATAAGTAGGACTGTTAGCGCTCTAGTTGTTTTTTGGAACACTCTGGGAAGCTGCAGTAGAACACGAAGGAATCAACTGACAGTCTCTGCCCTTGTTGGATGTACATGTTTTACTGAGAATGTCAGACGTCATTCTCACATGACTGAGAAAGATAATGTGAATTTACAGAAAATATGCTCTCAGTTTAGCTTATAGATCACCTTCCAAACCTCTGTGGGAAAAGCATGAGAAAATATTTTTCTCTCAATCATAATATCCCAGCAGAAGGCTTTTTCACATGGTGAAATCACCTTAGAACATACCACAATTCCTAAAATGAGTATGGTACCATCAACAAATGATTTATAATGTAACTAAAGTCTTAAAACCTTCTATTAACTGCAATGCTTTTTAATGAGGTGCTATCATGTATATTGGTCCCAAGATGGCTGCCAACACTTCTTGGATGAAGTGCTGACAGCCAATCAGATCTCAGGATGAGATGTGTGGTTAGGCTCCGCCCACATATATATATGATTTTACTTTTGATTTTCTCAGGAACTACTGAACAGATTGACACCAGACCTGCAAAAGGCACTTCCCTGACCTGAGGACTACCTCTCTGCCAAATTTCAAGTAATTCTGTTCAGCCGTTCGGGCTGTACCCTGGACTAAAGGTCCCTATGGAAAAATGCATGGGGAAAACGCGTTTTGGGACCCCCCTTTTTTCTCGGCCCCCGCTTGACGAATCACCCCTAGACTTTCAGGGTAGGAGCGGAGCGGAGCGCCCCACCTATTTTGAAAATTTTGCGAGGATTCGTCAACCGGCGCCAAAGTTATTCCAAATAGAATGTTGCGGATTTCCTATGGAAACACGGTCCTAACTATAACTATCTACTGGCGACCGCCAGTAGATAATATACATATATATATATTATCTACTGGCGGTCGCCAGTAGATAGTTATAGTTAGGACCGTGTTTCCATAGGAAATCCGCAACATTCTATTTGGAATAACTTTGGCGCCGGTTGACGAATCCTCGCAAAATTTTCAAAATAGGTGGGGCGCTCCGCTCCGCTCCTACCTTGAAAGTCTCGGGGGGATTCGTCAAGCGGGGGCTGAGAAAAAGGGGGGGTCCCAAAACGCGTTTTCCCCATGCATTTTTCCATAGGACCTTTAGTCCGAGCTACAGCCCGAACGGCTGAACAGAATTACTTGAAATTTGGCAGAGAGGTAGCCCTCAGGTCAGGGATGTGCCTTTTGAAGGTCTCGTGTAAATCTGTTCAGTATTTCCTGAGAAAATAGCATTTAAATCAATATATATATCTATGGGCGCGCTCCGAGCGCGTACCGTAAGCTTACCGTACGCGCACGCTGCCGTGCGCGAGCGCGATTCTGATTGGTTGTTAGATCTCAGTAAACATTCGAATCGGTCGAAACCAGGAAGTGTCGGCCGCCATTTTGTCTCTCGCAGTCTGAGGGGGTGAAAAACAAAGGTGGATAACGTGAAAAGGGGGCAGGCTGGACAGTTCCTGACCCCCTAGCCTTTGTCAGGGGGTCCCAGAAGGACCCCCAAGGGCAAAAAATTAATTTTAATTTTTTTTCAAAAAATCGCCGAATGCGCGCAGCGTACGCGCACGGCGTAAACGGAGAAATTCCGCGAGGAAAAATTCTGCGAACTTCGCGTAACTATTCCGCAATTACGCGTACCGTACGCGCACGGCAAAAAAAAATTTTCAAAAAGGAAAGCTTAAAAAAAAAATTGTGAGGTAAGGTTGGCTCTTAAAAGAGCCGTTGGGTTAATATAGGGATGGAGGAAAGAAAGAATGGGAATATTATGAGCGTCTACAAACGTGCTGGTCTATCTTATTGTTAATAAGGGAAACACTGGTCTCCCCAAAAACAATAAGACCACAACACATTGTACACCTCATTGCAACCCTCCCAAATCGAGGGTTAATGTCCAGAGGAGCAGAAGAAGGTGATGCTCCCACCTCAGAGGAAGGGCTCAGCTGAGCTGCCGATGATGTACTCGGCTGAGCTTCTGAGGTTGGGCTCTGGTGACTTACTGAAGAGTTTTCTCCAGTATGTCGAGCAAAGGTCCTGGGATGTCTATCCCTAAGGTGTCTCATCATAGAGTGATTTCCATAGGAATACTTCTTCCTTGGATTTCCTCTAGATAAAACACGGTCACAAAGTGTGCAAGTGACCAATGGAGCATTGACCTTTTTCTCCCCCTCTGGAAAAGTAAAATACTCCCATACAAAAGAATTCTTTTGTTTCCTCCTTCTCTGGATGATGGTGGTGCTGCTAGCCTCACTCTCAGAAGAGGTCTGCTGTTCTGCCATTGTATCTCAATGTCAATTCAGCTCCTTCTCCTAGGGGATCTCAAGCAGTAATGAGGGGAATGGGTGTGGTGTGGGAAGTTTCTGGAACTGAAAGTAGTTTCAACCAATGAAAAGTGTTCTTTGTGGATCACATGACCTACCGTGCGCGCTCCGTAAGCTTACGGTACGCACTCAGAAACAAGTACGCATGCGCGAACGTGACGCTTACGGAGCGCTTACGGAGCGCGTACGTAAGACGCACTCGCGCATGCGCATTACACGCCCCTGCGTAACCGCGACGTTGCTTCCGCGTGTACGCGTACGTCACGTACGTATCACGTAAGCGCGCTGTACTTATGACGTACGGAGCGCGTAGCGTCAGCTTACCGTACGCGCATCGTATCACGTAAGCGCACCGTACTTATGACGTACGGAGCGCGTAGCGTCAGCTTACCGTACGCGCACGAAAAAAAATGCATAAAAAAAAATTAACCATTCCATAATGCAGGATATAGTACATATATTATTTTATACATAGGTTTACCAAAAATCTCAAAAAAAAATTTGCATTTAAAAAACCGTACAAATTCACTGAAAAAACCATAGGTTTCACACACGTTATAGTTAGGAATTAGCTTTTAAAAAACCTTGCAAATTCACTGAAAAAACCATAGGTTTCACACATGTTATAGTTAGCTGGACATTTCCCTCGTAAAAAACCAATGAAATTCCCCCGTTATAGTTAGTGCAGGCAACTATAACTCACGCGACCGCAATCCTCTGCTGATGATGTCAGATATTACATCACTGATGACATATGTGTCTTTATGAAAAATAAATATTTGTAATATATGTATAGCTAAAGATTAATGGAAGAAGACATGGGTAAATAGGTGTCTAAATACAGTGATGTAATATCTGACATCATCAGCAGAGGATTGCGGTCGCGTGAGTTATAGTTGCCTGCACTAACTATAACAGGGGAATTTCATTGGTTTTTTACGAGTGAAATGTCCAGCTAACTATAACATGTGTGAAACCTATGGTTTTTTCAGTGAATATATATATATATATATCTACCTCCAAATCTCCGACCTTGAGCCCCTGACCTCAACAGGGTGGCCTCAGCGCGCGGGGTCCGGAGCACCTCGCAAATATCCAAACCTCCTTCCTTGTACACACCAAAGAAGAGCGCTGCACACCAGACTTCATTAAAACAGGCGCTTTTATTCACAGTTCATCGGCTTGGCAGCAAGTAATCCTAACATGTTTCAGATCGCACGGAGCCTTGGTCACAGGTGAGCCACTGGATAATTGAGGGCGTGCCTTCCTCATGCCCCCTTTATCTAAGACTGTGACGTCACTTTACAGTCCTGGAATACTTCAAAGTTCATAATGCACTGTGATACTAATATGATGTTTAAGATCAAGTCAGCAGTCCGTTTTCATTAATATTCAATTTCAGGGAAATGCAGGCTTCTACGATCTTATTTTCAATCTTCCCATGTGCACAAAGCTGGCTCCAAGCTGCCATAATAATTGCCATACCTCGGCGTTTGCTTAACAAAGTCCATCGCAAACAGACGTGTGTCAGTTTGTTTCCCCTTGCTCTGCTGCACTTGTTAATTGGTTGAACATTTCATACCTTTTCCCAATGGTGCATACTGCAGGCGGGTCGGGCTCTTGAACAAATCAATCCACCTCCAAATCTCCGACCTTGAGCCCCTGACCTCAACAGGGTGGCCTCAGCGCGCGGGGACCGGAGCACCTCGCAAATATCCAAACCTCCTTCCTTGTACACACCAAAGAAGAGCGCTGCACACCAGACTTCATTAAAACAGGCGCTTTTATTCACAGTTCATCGGCTTGGCAGCAAGTAATCCTAACATGTTTCAGCTCGCACGGAGCCTTGGTCACAGGTGAGCCACTGGATAATTGAGGGCGTGCCTTCCTCATGCCCCCTTTATCTAAGACTGTGACGTCACTTTACAGTCCTAGAATACTTCAAAGTCCATAATGCACTGGGAAACTAATTTGATGTTTAAGATCAAGTCAGCAGTCCGTTTTCACTAATATTCAATTTCAGGGAAATGCAGGCTTATACGATCTTATTTTCAATCTTCCCATGTGCACAAAGCTGGCTCCAAGCTGCTATAATAATTGCCATACCTCGGCGTTTGCTTAACAAAGTCCATCGCAAACAGACGTGTGTCAGTTTGTTTCCCCTTGCTCTGCTGCACTTGTTAATTGGTTGAACATTTCATACCTTTTCCCAATGGTGCATACTGCAGGCGGGTCGGGCTCTTGAACAAATCAATCCACCTCCAAATCTCCGACCTTGAGCCCCTGACCTCAACAGGGTGGCCTCAGCGCGCGGGGACCGGAGCACCTCGCAAATATCCAAACCTCCTTCCTTGTACACACCAAAGAAGAGCGCTGCACACCAGACTTCATTAAAACAGGCTCTTTTATTCACAGTTCATCGGCTTGGCAGCAAGTAATCCTAACATGTTTCAGCTCGCACGGAGCCTTGGTCACTTTACAGTCCTAGAATACTTCAAAGTCCATAAACCAGCTTTGTGCACATGGGAAGATTGAAAATAAGATCGTATAAGCCTGCATTTCCCTGAAATTGAATATTAGTGAAAACGGACTGCTGACTTGATCTTAAACATCAAATTAGTTTCCCAGTGCATTATGGACTTTGAAGTATTCTAGGACTGTAAAGTGACGTCACAGTCTTAGATAAAGGGGGCATGAGGAAGGCACGCCCTCAGTTATCCAGTGGCTCACCTGTGACCAAGGCTCCGTGCGAGCTGAAACATGTTAGGATTACTTGCTGCCAAGCCGATGAACTGTGAATAAAAGCGCCTGTTTTAATGAAGTCTGGTGTGCAGCGCTCTTCTTTGGTGTGTACAAGGAAGGAGGTTTGGATATTTGCGAGGTGCTCCGGTCCCCGCGCGCTGAGGCCACCCTGTTGAGGTCAGGGGCTCAAGGTCGGAGATTTGGAGGTGGATTGATTTGTTCAAGAGCCCGACCCGCCTGCAGTATGCACCATTGGGAAAAGGTATGAAATGTTCAACCAATTAACAAGTGCAGCAGAGAAAGGTGTCGTACTTTAATCTCTGTTACCGCGTAGGGGACAGGGCCCTACCCCTGTCTATCATGGTATTAGCAAACCGCAAATGGTAAATGCGGCATGTACGAGTGCTTTATATATCGTTCTAGCTATGAATGCACCGTGTACACGTTATTCTGCTTCACTACGCGGGTTCCATTTTGGAAGCAGTGGCCATCTTGTCATTGCCCTCACATAGGCTATAATGGAGTAAATTCGGGCCTCACAGTACATGGGCTTCTCCTTTGACTTCTCTGTGACCTGGGCAGCTGGCTCTGCTGCCCCAGGTCAAACCGGTCTCACAAGCTCCCCTTCCTCCGTCCACCTGTGATTAGCATCAGGGCTTGACCCGTCATAAAACCCTTTCATTCTACACAATCCTCCGGCTAATCTCTTTCACACCTGCTTGTTCCTGCTTTATGACTTGTTTCCCAAAACAGGAGATGCTCATGTTTATTGGGGGGTCTATTGACATCCGATGTGGGATCTGAACCTTACTGTGTAAATCATTGTGGGCTGGCCGAACTGGAATGTGGGATGGTCATCATGACTCTGCCTTTTCTTTGTAATATACACTTGTATATTGCCGTATCATAAAACCTAGGAATGTATGCTTGAGGCAGGGAAAAGGGTATTTAAGATGAAGTCCATTCCTATGATTTTCAGCAGTCTCCTGAGAACATACACGCTGTTGTACTTCTAGGATACCTGTAATTGGTCTGCAGCCAATAAACAATCTTTGACTTCACCCAGAAGACTCTGTGTTTCTGTAGGTCTGGAACAGGGTGAACCCAGAAGTCATAGGGTGTGTGCCCCTGCACCGCTGGGACTAAAATACCCAGTACTTCAGTTTGGCGCCCAACTCGGGACGATTTCAGCGGTACCAGTCCAAGCCAGAGGTTCGTGAGGAGCTTCGTGTGGAAATTCCGGAGGAAGGCCGCCACTTCATCGACCCCTGCATGTCGACGTGGTCCGAAAGTCTTTTCTGCGAGGTTCTCCGCGTCCCGACGGCTACGAAGGACTGCTGCCCTGATTAATCGACCTGTTTTGGACCCTTGACGAGTTTGAGAGAGCGAAACAATCGAGAGAGTCTTCTGGTGACGCCATCGATCAGCAATATTCAGTTAAGTATAAGTGGAGCGTCTCCCATTTGTTTTGGTATCCTTCGGGATCGTTTGAATTGGTAATTTGGAGTTTGCAAACGCCAAAGCCAGAGGACTCGTGTATTCACGAGAATATCGTAATCGATAATCCTTTGACGTTTGGATCTAGACTAGTGAGCGAAGATGCCTGGTTCTGGACTATTTGGTAGATTATTCTGTTTGGGTTGTGGAAAAGATTTCCAGCTAGAGGAATCATGTCCGGTTCCTCCGGTTGGAACTCCAACATATGAGCTCTATGTAAAACATGGCGTATGCCCCATTGCATATAACGAAGTATGGATCCACTACACTAGGAAAGACGGTGTTTTAAAATGGCCCCAAAATGGTAGTTTCGATATCGATATTTTAGATAATTTGGAAATTAAATTGTTTAAGAAGAAAGCCCGGCCGGCGATGTTTGACTCTTTCCGCTTATGGCGAAAGGAAGCCAAACAGAAGGAAATTAAGCTAGCGAAAAAGAATAAGAGAGAGAAAGGTATGACAGTAATGCAAGCAGCTGTACAATTTAAAGACAATGAGGAGGAGCAGATGAGTGAGCAATTGCACAGGCAGCGCAAGTTAGGGATTGACAAATGTTACCCAGCTTTACCACATTCTAAGCAGAATGAGTTAGAAGAAAAGGAGAAAGATCCCCTGATGTCACATTTGTTGAGTTCGCCACCCCCGTATGCTCAAAATGCTACGGCACCTCCCCAGCTTGTGAATATGCCCCCTTCAGTCAATATACTGCAAGCCTTGCCGCTACCGCCAGTTGCTTTGCAGCCGGCTCCTATCCCTGTAGCGCAGCCCTCTCAAGGGCCGCCAGTTGTGCTTCCAACTGCCCCCGCACTTCCTGCGACTTTGCCTAATTCAGCAGCTGCCTCTTCTGACACTTTTCCTTGCACCACTCCAGTACCTGTTTCTACATCCTCTTTTCTTCCCTCTGTTTTTCCCCCTGTTTCCGCCTCAACTTCTCCTTCAGCGCGACAGCGCTTAGCTAATGTGGTTACTACGTTAATGTCGCCTCTCTTTCAGTCATCTGGTGCGACTCCTGGTTTACAGCGTAAGCAATTGCGTAGCCAATTGCCTAACCCTGATGAGAAAAAGGTAATAGACAGCATGGCGCGTAGATGGATTGTTTTCCCTTCATTGTATGATGTGGAATCAGTGGTCAACGTTTTCCATCAGTGGGATGCCCCAAAACAGAGATATGTGTTTGAGAAAATGTGCGAAATTCTCTGTGAAGAATTGGAAGATAGTGGTAAAAATCCGAGCCCGCAGGAATTGTGTAGAGTGAGGTTTGATTTTGGAACTGGTATAATTGTGGACCGCGAAGTAGATAAAGCAGTTGCGGTTGTATTGTCCTTCAGGAATGATGATTGTCAACAGTCATTGTTTGAACAAGATGTCCTTGTGGGGAAAAAGGTAAAAGCGCGACAATACCCCATGAGAGAAGTTCCCCCGGTATGGAAGGAAGCAGTTGCAGCTGATGCTGGTGCCGGTATCGCCGCTGTGCCAGCGCATTTCCAGCGTGTTTGGGTGCATGCTCCATGGAAGCGCTCAGAGGTGTTAGCACTTAAGCAGTCCTTACCTGATCCCCGTAAAAACCCAGCAGGTTATTATAAAGAATTGTCACAGACGGCAGGGTCATGCGTTATGAATCTGGCCGACATAGACATGTTGTTTGGTAATGTTGTTCCACAGCCTCTATGGGGGTCAATTCGTAATGTAGATCACGATGCAGAACTAGGGGATACATGGGCTAACATTATTGCTGCTGATGCTAGACAAACTGGTGGCGCGAAACCAGAACCTTTAGTAGCTGAACTGCCTGGTAGAATCATCACGTATATGAAGACAATAATGCCTGCGATGCGCGTAAATTGGGACAAGCTATCTGCATGTAAGCAGAAGAAAGATGAGACAGTGTCAGACTTCTTTACTAGGTTTGAAGAAACGTTTATTGATCACAGTGGGCAAGATATGAGTACTGAGGGTGGCCAACGGTTGTTCGTGGATAAGTTTGTGCAGAATTTACTCCCTGACCTGTGTAAAAAGTTGAAAGACTCAGAGAGTTCTTGGGCTGTTTCTTCTTCAGCGCAAATACTGGCTACTGCACAGTATTATGAAAATAGAGATAAAGACGAGAAAGATAGAACAGAGAAGAAAACGAAGGAATTAAAGACAAAGGTCCTTTTACAGCAGGCTTACCCACCACGTGGAGGTCAGAATAATTATAGGCAACCCCAAGGTGTCTACCACCAACCCCAAAAGTTTCAGAACAATCAGCAAATGAACGGGTATTATCAACCACGTGTCCCTGTAGGTCCCAACCAATGTTCATACTGCAAAGAGGAAGGTCATTATAAATATAGTTGCCCTAAATTAATGCAGCGGAACGGTAATGCGTATGGCGCAAGAGGTAGGGGTGGTCAGCAAGCTCCTAGAGGCAGAGGGCGTGGAAATGCTCCCCAGAACGCGCGTCCTCTGCCGCCTCAAAATACCATCAATAGCTTTGATCAGCAAGCTAACGCGACTAGTAATACGGCCCAGTATTATAATAATGATTATTATGCAGAGGATGGCGATGCAGAAAATAATGATTACTAGGATAGCCATAGACAGAGAGAGGGAGTTGTTTCAGTGCCAGTGGATCAGAGTGGACCGTATGTTGAGGTGACTACAGCAAATGTGAAGGAGCCTTTTCTGCTAGACACTGGTGCTGCAAAGAGTTCAATCATGCATTCAAAACTCCCTGGCGCACCTTTGTCTGGCGATATAAATGTTTCAGTAGGTTTTTCTGGCGCCCCGGTTAGGAACCCGATCTCTAGTCCCATGTCACTTTCTGTTGGACCTTGCGAGCTGAAAGCACCCCTGATCCTAACAACAGGTTGTGGTGAGAATTTGCTGGGATTAGATTTGTTGAAAAGATTACATGCTACACTGTATTGTTCTCCTTCAGGAGTACAACTTACATTAGGCAGGAAAGTGATTTCCCCAATGTACTTGTCTAAAAATACGATGCCGCCTGAATTGTCATCCCTTCCGGATGCTCTTTGGGCTACTGGTCCCAATGATGTGGGCCTCTTGGAGATACCGCCATATGTGGTGACTTTAAAGGCTAATGTCAGACTGCCGCGTATTCCCCAGTACAAAATCTCTAATGAAGGCCAGAAAGCATTGTTAGACATTGTCAGCGACTTGATTAATAAGGGTATAATTGAGGAGACAAGAGGCAACGTTTGCAATAGTCCGATTTTACCTGTCTTAAAACGAACGGACCCTTCACAGCCACCTGTTTACAGATTTGTGATCGATCTCAGAGAGGTTAATAAGATTGTTGTGCCACAGTTTCCGGTTGTCCCTGATATAACTGCCTTGTTAACAATGATTCCAGCCTCTGCTGCATGGTTTTCAGTGATCGATTTAAAGAATGCTTTCTTTAGCATCCCAATTGCAGAAGAGAGCAGAGACATTTTTGGCTTTAGTCTGGGAGGCCGAAGCTTCCGCTTCAAACGCGCTCCCCAGGGCTACTGTGAGAGTCCATCCATATACAGTCAAGCTTTGAAAGCACAGCTTGATGCACTTGTTTTACCTAGTGGCGCTATCCTGATTCAGTACGTGGATGATTTACTAATTGCCGCGGATACTGAGAAGATCTGTAAAGAAGCCACATTGTCACTGTTGCGCCATTTATCCGCTTTCCATCACAAAGTGTCTCTCTCTAAGCTGCAATATTGTCGACAAGAAGTGACCTACTTAGGTCATCTCTTATCGAAGGAGGGAAGGAAACTGACCCCAGAAAGAATTCAAGCCATTGCACAGTTGAGTGTGCCGAAAACACAGAGAGAAGTGCGTGCTTTCTTGGGCATCACTTCATACTGTAGGCATTGGATACCAAGTTTTTCCTTGCTGGCAAAACCTTTAGTAGCCTTAACATGCAAAGACACACCGAATCCTATCCCATGGTCTGAAGAGTGCCAGAAAAGTTTTGTGGAGTTGCGCAATGCATTGTGTTCAGCACCTGTGTTGGGCACTCCTGACTACAGCAAACCTTTTACATTGTATGTTCACGAGAAAGATGGATGTGCGTTGTCAGTGTTAACACAGCCTTTTGGCGACAGACCGCGCCCATGCGCATATTTTTCATCAACCTTGGACCCTGTAGCGAGGGCATTGCCAAGCTGTCTGAGAGCGACAGCTGCTGCAGCAATGTCTATCCGACAATCTGCTGGTTTGGTAATGGACAACACATTGATTGTTATGGTTCCACATGCTGTAGACACATTATTAAATAGGACCAAGACACAACACTTGACTAGTGCGCGATTATCAGGCTATGAGCTTACACTGTTAGCAAATCACATACACATAAAGAGATGTAATACGCTGAATCCAGCTACGTTATTGCCAGTCCCAGCAGACTCAGATGAGATTGAGCAACATGACTGTCTGTTCAGAACAGAAGAAGAGACGAAAGGGAGAGTAGATCTAAAAGATACTCCCCTGACTGAGTGTGATGGCACTTTATGGGTGGATGGTTCATGTTTCAAACTCCCTAATGGTGACACGACTGCTGCATATGCTATCACGACTTTACACACGGTCGTGGAAACTGCACGAGTGCCACATAATTCGGCCCAAGCAGCAGAATTAATCGCCCTCACAAGAGCGTGTGTGTTGTCTGAAGGAATGAGAGTGAATATATACACAGATAGCCAGTACGCCTTTGGCGTGGCTCATAATTTTGGGCGACTGTGGAAAGAGAGTGGGTTCCTGACGTCGCATGGAGCTAAAATTCAGAATGGCAAGTTGGTGAATGATCTCCTTGAGTCACTGACCCTACCGTTGCAAGTTGCGATCATGAAATGCAGTGCGCACAGGAAAGTCACAGATGATGTTGGACGTGGGAATGCGTTTGCTGATGAGACCGCGAAAGAAACAGCACAGAATGTGAAGACTAGAATGTATGTTGCAGGCCCCGCAAGATGGGTTGACGATGTGGGGATGTGTGAGAACACAATAGAGAGTGTGAAGTCGCTTCAAGCTGAAGCCACAGAGGAAGAGTTAAGCAAGTGGAGAGAAAGTATGGGTAAGTTGGATGAGAATGGTTGTTGGATTGATCTGACAGAACATAAGCGATGGTTATTGCCTGATGCATATGTGCTTCCAGTGGTTACTATGGCACATGGAATGGCACATATCAGTACGAAAGGTATATGCAAGTTGTTGGCTCCAGTATGGCAGAATGCTGGGATTCCCAAGTGTGCAGAGAATGTGGTCAAGAATTGCATGGTATGCTTGAAGTACAACCCTGGTAGGGGAACCCCAACTCCAGCTGGTCACTTTGCACCCCCATCATGTCCATTCGAAGTTTTGCAGCTGGACTTTATTCACATGGAAAGATGCAACAACCTGAAATATGTACTGGTGGTTGTTTGTGCTTTCTCAAAATGGATAGAGGCTTATCCTCTGAAAGATAACACTGCCCTATCCACAGCCAAAGCCCTTGTGAAGGAATTTTTTCCTAGGTTTGGGATGCCAAGAATGGTGTGGTGTGATAATGGAAGTGAGTTTGTGGGTAAAGTGATGAAGAATGTATGTGAAGGGCTAGGGATAAAGCAGAAGTTCCATGCTGCAAATCACCCCCAATCAGCTGGACTAGTAGAACGCTACAACGGAGCCTTAAAGCTCAAACTGGCCAAAATTCAGGCGAGCACCGGTCTTAAATGGCCTGACGCTCTGACTTTAGCACTCCTGTCCACCAGAATGACCATACACTCACGAGTGGGACTTAGCCCTTACGAGGTCGTTTTTGGCCGTCCGGCCAACGTATGGGGTGTACCGAGGCCTACGAAGTTTAGTGAGATTGAGCATCCAGTACTACTCGATTACCTGTATGATTTGACTGTTAAACTGCGTGTTTTGCACCAACAGGTACATGATACTCTTCCCCAAGCTTCTGAACCTCCCGGACACCCTATCAACCCTGGCTCGTGGGTCCTGATCCGAAATTTCCAGCGTAAGAGCAACGACGAGCCTCGCTGGATCGGCCCTCATCTTGTACTTCTGTCGACAAGATCAGCGGTACGAGTAAAAGGGAAGAAACACTGGATCCATGGTACCCACTGCAAAGTAGTCCCCTTGCCTCTGCCATATGACCAGTGGGTCAAGGAGGGTATCGCCGACTTTGAGGCAGACACTGTACCTCGTTTTGTACCATTCAGTGACGCACGCATAAGAGGCACAGTTTCAGACCAAGAGAGTGACAATATTCTGCAGGAAGCTGTGCCACCATCAAATCGACTGGACACCACTGAGCCTGAACTTTTGTTTCAAGACCAAACAGCACCTGGCCGTCTCCGCTATAATTTGAGACCAAGGCCCATGGACAAATAAAGATTTCCTTACTATTTCCTTTTTGACATTTTTTTGCTCTCCCATCTGAAGGACTTTCTTGATTTTTGTTTTTCGAACCACCATCCGGGTTCTGCCGCAGGGTCGCGGTGCCAAGACTTTGGGGTACAGGCCGAAGACGTTAGGTCAACGGTTCTGGTTGGTCTAGGGCGTTTCCCTGGACTGACAGGCGTGCCCCTTAGCAGAAAAAACTCATCCGCCGCGAGCGGCCCGAGTAGAGGATGGAGTTTTTTAAGATGGAGAGACCGATTGAGGAAATGAACTTTAACGCAAGGATGTGTAGAATTGTAAAAACTAAATGTTTTGTATTTTTGTGCCTTTTTACACTGTGTAGTATCACAATGTTTATTGTAGGATTTGTGTTCTTCTCCGCTCAAAAGCCCATTGCACCCACTGAACAGCCTATACCTCTTTCTACCGCCTCCTCTCACTCTTTTCACCCTTTGCCTGAGCACGAACAGACCAGACGATCAGAGTTTGTAAATAACTCGTTTATCCAGCTCTTGCACCAGCACCAACTAGTAATGAATACGACCAATTGCTGGGTGTGTGGGTTAATGCCACATACCATTAACAAGGGTATTCCCTACCTGGTGCTGCCGTATAGTTACAATGGATCGTCATGGGCATTCCAGACCATGTTTCTCTATGCTCTAGATACGTACTCCCCTCGCCAACCGCGTTCCATCAGACCTATCACCAATAATAAGGCTTTGATGAAAGGAGTTGCCGATATGAGTAGGGATATTGATGCATACTCATCCGTTCCCAAAGAAGAGTTGAGACCTTATGTAGGATGGAACGCGACGGGGTATAGTATTAGTCTGGGTGAAAGACAGCGAAAAATCTCATCTCCAATCTGGGTCGTACCCCACATGGGTCGGTTCTGCTTACAGGGTAATGGTCAGAATCCTAGAGCTCAACTGGGAAGAAGTGACTGTACTGAAACGTACACTTTCCCGTCACAGTTTTCCCCTGCGTTTTTGGCTGCCAAGGGCACATATTTCATCTGTAATGATCGAGCATATACATGGTTGCCCCCTGATTTCTCGGGCACATGTTATATTGCAAACCTGCTACCGCCTACATTTACTGCCGCCTCCGACTATCACAAGACCAGAGTTGTGAGAGGCGTGATTAGTAAGGAGGACACTGCGGGTCAGGAAGCGGGAGACTTCTTCTTGGGTTTCCTGCCGTTTTGGGGACCTATGGTCAATAGTAGGAACCTGAGACAGCTGACTCGTGTGGTTGAATCCACTGTCAATGTAACGGCTGGTGCCCTTGGTAATCTGACGGCTGAGCTCCAAGCGGATCGCCTTATGACTTTACAGAACCGCATGGTTCTAGACGTTATTCTTGCAGACCGCGGTGGGGTATGTAAGGTTATTCAATCCAGTTGCTGCATTTTCATACCAGATAATGCTCCAACAGTGTATCAAGCCATCTCCAAACTCCATAAAATATCTGAATCCATACACGTAGATAAGGGAGATTGGTCACTGGTGGGGTGGTTCTGGGAATTGATATCTGCCTGGGGTTGGAAAGTTCTAATGGTCATTGGAATGATCTTAGCCATTCTTTTCCTGTTCTGTCTATGCATACAGTGTGCTCCTACGATATGTGGCCTCTGTGCTACCTTATGTGTAAGGAAACCTGTATCGAGGGACGAGCTAAGTAATAGGATGATGCTACAGCAACATCTCCATGACTTTGTGAACATTGACCTGGACTCGGATTAAGATGAGTATAGTGATTGCCTATGTAAGGGCAAAAGGAGGGTCTGTCGTACTTTAATCTCTGTTACCGTGTAGGGGACAGGGCCCTACCCCTGTCTATCATGGTATTAGCAAACCGCAAATGGTAAATGCGGCATGTACGAGTGCTTTATATATCGTTCTAGCTATGAATGCACCGTGTACACGTTATTCTGCTTCACTACGCGGGTTCCATTTTGGAAGCAGTGGCCATCTTGTCATTGCCCTCACATAGGCTATAATGGAGTAAATACGGGCCGCACAGTACATGGGCTTCTCCTTTGACTTCTCTGTGACCTGGGCAGCTGGCTCTGCTGCCCCAGGTCAAACCGGTCTCACGAGCTCCCCTTCCTCCGTCCACCTGTGATTAGCATCAGGGCTTGACCCGTCATAAAACCCTTTCATTCTACACAATCCTCCGGCTAATCTCTTTCACACCTGCTTGTTCCTGCTTTATGACTTGTTTCCCAAAACAGGAGATGCTCATGTTTATTGGGGGGTCTATTGACATCCGATGTGGGATCTGAACCTTACTGTGTAAATCATTGTGGGCTGGCCGAACTGGAATGTGGGATGGTCATCATGACTCTGCCTTTTCTTTGTAATGTACACTTGTATATTGCCGTATCATAAAACCTAGGAATGTATGCTTGAGGCAGGGAAAAGGGTATTTAAGATGAAGTCCATTCCTATGATTTTCAGCAGTCTCCTGAGAACATACACGCTGTTGTACTTCTAGGATACCTGTAATTGGTCTGCAGCCAATAAACAATCTTTGACTTCACCCAGAAGACTCTGTGTTTCTGTAGGTCTGGAACAGGGTGAACCCAGAAGTCATAGGGTGTGTGCCCCTGCACCGCTGGGACTAAAATACCCAGTACTTCAAAGGGGAAACAAACTGACACACATCTGTTTGCGATGGACTTTGTTAAGCAAACGCCGAGGTATGGCAATTATTATGGCAGCTTGGAGCCAGCTTTGTGCACATGGGAAGATTGAAAATAAGATCGTATAAGCCTGCATTTCCCTGAAATTGAATATTAGTGAAAACGGACTGCTGACTTGATCTTAAACATCAAATTAGTTTCCCAGTGCATTATGGACTTTGAAGTATTCTAGGACTGTAAAGTGACATCACAGTCTTAGATAAAGGGGGCATGAGGAAGGCACGCCCTCAGTTATCCAGTGACTCACCTGTGACCAAGGCTCTGTGCGAGTTGAAACATGTTAGGATTACTTGCTGCCAAGCCGATGAACTGTGAATAAAAGCGCCTGTTTTAATGAAGTCTGGTGTGCAGCGCTCTTCTTTGGTGTGTACAAGGAAGGAGGTTTGGATATTTGCGAGGTGCTCCGGTCCCCGCGCGCTGAGGCCACCCTGTTGAGGTCAGGGGCTCAAGGTCGGAGATTTGGAGGTGGATTGATTTGTTCAAGAGCCCGACCCGCCTGCAGTATGCACCATTGGGAAAAGGTATGAAATGTTCAACCAATTAACAAGTGCAGCAGAGCAAGGGGAAACAAACTGACACACATCTGTTTGCGATGGACTTTGTTAAGCAAACGCCGAGGTATGGCCATTATTATGGCAGCTTAGAGCCAGCTTTGTGCACATGGGAAGATTGAAAATAAGATCGTATAAGCCTGCATTTCCCTGAAATTGAATATTAGTGAAAACGGACTGCTGACTTGATCTTAAACATCAAATTAGTTTCCCAGTGCATTATGGACTTTGAAGTATTCTAGGACTGTAAAGTGACGTCACAGTCTTAGATAAAGGGGGCATGAGGAAGGCACGCCCTCAATTATCCAGCAGCTCACCTTTGACCAAGGCTCCGTGCGAGCTGAAACATGTTAGGATTACTTGCTGCCAAGCCGATGAACTGTGAATAAAAGCGCCTGTTTTAATGAAGTCTGGTGTGCAGCGCTCTTCTTTGGTGTGTACAAGGAAGTAGGTTTAGATATATATATATTATTTCAGAGAGTTCGAAATGAATTACATGTAAAAATTTATTTTGGGTTAAATGCACAATTATGCATAATGACTCATTCAGGGTAATAATTTGCCTTAAATTAACCGCCTGTTTTATTAATTATTTAATTTACTGGTTCCGAAATGTTTCTCTCACTTGCAATAATGAATTATGAATTATGTACTGGTGATGAAAAATATATAGTATTTTTTCGAGTGAGTAGAAAGTACGATCTAAATTGTATGTTTAGTCTTTTCACTATGTCTATGTTAAAGTGAACCGGAACTAGATCGTGTAAACCGGATATAATACTGCTCACGTAATCTGCACATTGTAACTCAGTGGAAAAAGGCGCGAACGCCGAAACGCGTCCTGGTGTTACTGCTGCTATCTCGATAGAATGCAATAAAGACTCGCATCGAGAAACCTTGCTGTGTGCGGTCCTCCTTCATTCCTTGAAGTGAAGTTTCTGGAGCTTTATATTTACGTGGAACCACCGCCACGACTTGGACCTGCACCCGCTCTTCGAGTGCCGAACAAAGCGGATTTTGGTGGACTTCTGGAGCGTCTTTTCACCGCTACGAGCACCGCTGCCTAATTGGACCCGGTCGGTGAGTCTGTGCCACTGGTATATCTGTTTAAAGTTACAGTCCATGTTTGTAATTCTTTACGGCAGCACGAGCGTCAAAGCAAGTATCCAAACCTAATGCGTGCAGTTCTATGAGCTCGAAAACATGTTTTCAAATGAGTCGAGACAGGCGGAGGCAGCACAAGTCTTTAAATGTGCTTCGACATCCCGTGTCGAAAAGGATCAGGCTAACAAAGAACCCAGCTCACTCGAGAATCAATTTGTCAAATTAGAGAGACTTTTGGAACGAGAAACACGGAAATGGTGGGAGGCCACCTCGCTCCAACATTACATAGATGTACAACGTATACCTCGAGGTTTACGTATTTATACGATTCCCTCTTATGAAAACCCGGACCCGGCGCTGCTGGAGGAATGGGCTGCATATACAACGGAATCTTCAGTTGGCATGCTTAAAATTTTGATTAAGTTCGCATGGAGCGACCGTGAAAAATGTCTCAAAGAAATCGAGGAACTGGAAATTATTATTGCGACTAACCCGGACACAAAAATCAAAGACGAACTCAGACAAGCAATGAAGGACCGGCTGATAAACTACCAAGAAAAAATCAAGACACGTAAACACACGAAATTCAACAGAGATGCGAGGGACTACGAACAAGGAAGAGTACTCACTTTCGCACGAAGGTTTGATGGGCCAAGGAAAGCGCTCAGAAGGATCGTTCCTCAGGATCAGGAAACTCAAGACACCTCTGAATCAAATGTGAGCACAGACGCAGAACAATCAGGGGAGGAATTCAGTGAAGCAGCCATGCCCTCCTCAACACAAAGTCGTTTTTTAGAGGAGTTCAAACTAATGCGCAACTCACGACAAAGAGGGGGACGCGGCAGGTTCCAAACATCAAGGAGAAGAAATGCGGCAGGAAGACAAGACGGGGCGGCTACTCAAAGCCAAAATCAAGGAATTGCCTGGCAAACCCGCAGCAAAAGAGGCTCCAAAAATTAGAGAACCGAGATAATCTTACTATCATGAATTTGACTCAAAAACAACTAACGGAGGAACAAGAATCTGTCCTTAAAAAAGGCCTAACCTTCTGCCCAACCAAAAGGTGTGAATATACACAAACACGGATCGATCTATATCTGTTTGCAAGGAAGCTGAAACTAATGAAATTTTTCAAATTCAAAAACGTGCAAGGAAATGTCAGTGGCGTACCTCAGCAGATTTCTGCCCCTGATTCGACAACAACCCTTACAGGGGACGATCTCGAAATACTGTGTGCACTTTCTAGTCAAGAAACAACGGGATCAGGTGCCATTAAAGACATTCCTCGTATTCAAAGCTTCGGTATTGAACAAATTGCTCCAAAAACCCATTTTAAGCAGATATCAACCTTTGTTCCAGTGACTCCCTACGACTCTATTGATATTTTTGAGGAATCAGTGAAGAAAGATCTCATGGAACTGAGACTCTCAGAATCCACGAACTTATCCAATAACCTCACTGCAAATGAAAGGACTGCTCTTTCACAACTAATGGATGACCCAGATATAATTTGTAAACCCTCGGATAAAGGAGGGAATGTGGTATTAATGACGAGAAAGTTCTATGTGGAGGAGGCAATGAGATTGCTCTCAGACAGATCATGTTATTCTCCAATTGTAAAATCTGAGTACATGGCAAGTATTCATGAATATCATGTATTGATTCAGAAATGGTTTGATCGAAATATGCTTAATTTTGATGAATTCAAATACCTAACATGCCCATATCCCACTACAGCAACTTTCTATCATTTCCCAAAAATTCATAAAAATCAGGATAGACCGCCAGGTCGCCCGATCGTGTCATCCATTGGGTCACTAACAGAACATATGTCTCAGTATATTGATTTTTTCTTGAGGGAGTTTGTGGTAACATTGTCTTCTTATATCAAAGACACGACGCATTTCATCTGTAATATAGCCAATACACCTTGGGAGTCTGACATGCTCATGATTGTCTTGGATATCACAAGTCTTTATACAATCATCAAACATGAGCATGGTGTGAAGGCAGTGGAATATTTTTTGAAGGAGAGATCTCTTCAATTTGCTGAGCACAATATCATGCTCACTGAATTTATTCTATTCTGCCTTAATAACAATATTTTTTTGTTTGACAACCAACACTATCGCCAGATCCAGGGCACAGCCATGGGCACCTGTTTCGCCCCCAGTTACGCAAATCTTTTCGTGGGCTGGTGGGAGAGACAGGTGGCCTGGGCTGATACATACGAACATTGGACAAAAAATGTTGTCTTATGGTATAGGTACATAGATGACCTGTTCATCTTGTGGAAGGGACCTAAGGATGAAGCTGAAAAATATATCTCAGCACTGAACACAAATACTTTGAATCTTCATTTATCTGGACAAATTAGCACACAAGAAGTTCCATTCTTGGATCTTAAAGTTTTTGTCCAAGATGGGAGTATTTGTACTACTCTCTTTAGAAAAGAGACCGCAGGAAATTCAGTCTTAGAAGCACAGAGTAGCCATCAAAAATCTTTAAAAAATAGCATCCCTTACGGCGAATTATTACGCATAAAAAGAAATTGCTCCCGTGAGGTTGACTTTCAATATGAAGCATCAACTGCCATTGAAAGATTTCGCTTACGTGGCTACTGTCCTAACTTACTAATGAAAACACTAAGTAAGGTTAATAAAATTCCAAGACAATCCCTGCTAGATACAAATCGTGCTAAAACTAGAACAACATCAGAAATTTGCAGATTCATCACAACTTTCTCTAATGAGACAAATACCCTGAGAAAGATTCTTTGCCGGAACTGGCATATATTGCAGACAGATGCAATAATAGGTAACATCCTACCACCCTATCCACAAATAACCTACAGAAGAAGTAGATCTTTAAAAGACAAATTAGTTCACAGCCACTATGAACCTATTCCTTTTGTCCAACCCATCAGCAAAGTCTCCGGTTTCTTCCCTTGTCTGAAATGTAAGGCATGTAGGAACAGTAAAAAGGTATCATCATATAATGTCCCTGGCATGAAAAAACCAAGACCAATCAATAAATTGATGACTTGTAATACGCCATTTTGCATTTACTGCCTTACATGTCCTTGCCCTAAGCAATATATTGGCAGCACGATCCACCCCACAAAAAAGCGCATCCTAGAACATGCCAGAGCAATTGAAAAACAAGACACCACATACCCTGTAGCGAGACACTTCGCACAACATCACAATAGTGATAGAAATCTATTGTCGTTTTTCTGCCTCGACCATGTCCCAGTCAGTAACCGAATGGGAAACCGAGAATTGAGGCTGAGGAGACTAGAATCTCGCTTTATCATTGACCTCCAAACCACAACACCTAATGGTTTGAACACAGAGGAGGAACTGTCATGTCACCTAGGTAAACGCTGACACAGTATAATCCATCGTTAATTGGGGATTAAAATGGCAAAGTGTTTCCCATGCTGTATTATGAAGTATATACACTATTATTGTATGCCCATACAGGGCTCAATTATGTTCAGAGAGTTCGAAATGAATTACATGTAAAAATTTATTTTGGGTTAAATGCACAATTATGCATAATGACTCATTCAGGGTAATAATTTGCCTTAAATTAACCGCCTGTTTTATTAATTATTTAATTTACTGGTTCCGAAATGTTTCTCTCACTTGCAATAATGAATTATGAATTATGTACTGGTGATGAAAAATATATAGTATTTTTTCGAGTGAGTAGAAAGTACGATCTAAATTGTATGTTTAGTCTTTTCACTATGTCTATGTTAAAGTGAACCGGAACTAGATCGTGTAAACCGGATATAATACTGCTCACGTAATCTGCACATTGTAACTCAGTGGAAAAAGGCGCGAACGCCGAAACGCGTCCTGGTGTTACTGCTGCTATCTCGATAGAATGCAATAAAGACTCGCATCGAGAAACCTTGCTGTGTGCGGTCCTCCTTCATTCCTTGAAGTGAAGTTTCTGGAGCTTTATATATATATATATATATATATATATATTCACTGAAAAAACCATAGGTTTCACACATGTTATAGTTAGCGGAAATTTTACTGATAAAAAACCAATGAAATTCCCCCGTTATAGTTAGTGCAGGCAACTATAACTCACGCGACCGCAATCCTCTGCTGATGCTAATACTGTATTTAGACACTTATTTACCCATGTCTTCTTCCATACATTTTTAGCTATACATATATTACAAATATTTTCTTTTCATAAAGACACATATGTCATCAGCAGAAGATTGCAGTCGCGTGAGTTATAGTTGCCTGCACTAACTATAACGGGGGAATTTCATTGGTTTTTTATCAGTAAAATTTCCGCTAACTATAACATGTGTGAAACCTATGGTTTTTTCAGTGAATTTGCAAGGTTTTTTAATTGCTAATTCCTAACTATAACGTGTGTGAAACCTATGGTTTTTTCAGTGAATTTGTACGGTTTTTTAAATGCTAAGTTACTTTACGCCATTCGTGGCGTGCGCGCCCACTTAACGCAGTTTGTTCCGTGCACGCACGGTGCGCTTTGCGCACCGTGCGCGCACAGTGAGCACGCGGTGCGCTTCGCGCACCGCGCGCCCACTTTACGCAGTTAGTGCCGTGCACGCACGGTGGGCACGCGGTGCGCTACGCGCACCGCGTGCCCACGTTACGCTAGATGGGCCTTCGCGCACCGTGCGCACATGGAGGACATATGATGCACTTCGTTTTTAAAGGTAAAAAAATCACTTAATAAACACAACGGCTCTTTTTAGAGCCCCCTAATATCTAAACACTTAAATCTGAATTTCATTTCTTTTTTTATTTTTTTTTTCTACCGTACGCTTACCGTAAGCTTACCGTACGCGTACCCCGCGATTTTTTTTTAAAATCAATAAATGTTTTCTTTGTACTTTTCTGTCCTTCTTTGACCCCCTTACAAATGTTAGGGGGTCTGTAACTCTCTCCCTTGCCCCCTTTTCAAAATATCACTCTTTTTTACCGGAGTGAAATACACAAAATGGCGGCCGCCGCTTCCTGGTTTCGGCCGATTCGAATGTTTACTAAGATCTAACAGCCAATCAGAATCGCGCTCGCGCACGCCACCGTACGCGTACGGTAAGCTTACGGTAAGCGTACCGTAAGCTGGCTCAGATATATATATTGATTTAAAGGCTATTTTCTCAGAATCTACTGAACAGATTTACACCAAACCTACAAAAGGCACTTCCTTGACCTGAGGACTACCTCTCTGCCAAATTTCTAGTAATTCTGTTCAGCCGTTCGGGCTGTAGCCCTGTCTAAAGGTCCTATGGAAAAATGCATGGGAAAAACGCGTTTTGGGACCCCCCTTTTATCTCAGCCCCCGCTTGACGAATCCCCCCGAGACTTTCAGGGTAGGAGCGGAGCATAGCGCCCCACCTATTTTGAGACATTCGCGAGGATTCGTCAACCGGCGCCAAAGTTATTCAAAATAGAATGTTGCGGATTTCCTATGGAAAAGGGGTCCTAACTATAACTACCTACTGGCGACCGCCAGTAGGTAATATATATATATATATATATATATATATATATATATATATATATATATATATATATATATATATATATATATATATACAAGCCCTTCCAGACGCCTCTATGCAGCTCATGTTCACATGTTGTCAGGCTGCAGCTTAGGCCGTTTGAGTGACATCAAGTCCGGCCCCTCGAGGCCTCCCAATACCTTCCTACCTTCTGGCAGCTATGCATTACAGTTGTATTGACTTGTGTGCAGTATAAACGGATTCACAGCAGATACCCTATATGTATTGCACTCAAAACGTTAATAATGCATCTGGAAGATTGAAAAATCTCAGTCACTGGTGATTTCTCTGATCCCATTCCAGTGCATCGTTTTTGTGTCTAGTGCTCCATTCCAGACAGAGAGCTACCATATCCAAATCAGATATGGTCTATCCCTATAAGGTATAGTCTCCTTTCTGCCAATTTGGTGTATTAAGTAGAAATATGATAGCCCAAAATAATGTGATGCCTATCGGCTCACCACAGATGAGCTCCGTCATGTCCTTTATCCAGTCTTCAAGGTCCATGCCTGCTAAGGGACTTTGAAAAGGCGAACCTCAAAGGAAGAATGCAGTTGGACATACAGGATTTCTATTATTAATATTCATGAGTAATATCAAATCAAATCAAAGAAAGCTTTATTCGATTGATATATCAGACAATCATAAAAGCACATAAAAGCACAAAAACATATCAAACAGTTCATAAAAATATAAATATAGTCCACAATACATTACAAAGTTAAAACAGTATTAAATTAACAGCCTCGTCCGATTAGAATCAATTAAATAAGCATACGTTTCCTTTGACTCAGAACTTCCTTCAGAAAGATTACTATCCTAAAAATGCTGTGCTCATTATCTAGATATTGTAGTGCAAGAAGAGCAGGTCGACATTGACGGAGCCCAAACAATTTTAAAACTGGTACTCAGTACATTCTCCTTGCATGGATGTTAAATCTACAAAAGAAAACTACATGAATCGTAGATTGGTTGGAGTTATTATCACAAGGGCTGAGTTGAAGGTTTTGAGACCAGTCATTCATTATAGGTAAAGTGACTAGTCTGTGAAATACCCCCAACCTAAATCTAGTTAATAAAAACCTATTGTTAACTCATGGTACAAAAGTTAAATAGGGTTGAATGTTAAAAGTAGTTAAAATCAGTTGGTTATACAGGACTGTGGTTTCAATATCTCAGATGACATTCTAATAGTGCCCAATAGCAAAATGCCCTCTTTTCTTAGTTCTTTCCTTGTTATTGTCCGAATAGTTCTAGGATTATTAAAACAGTCTATGCGGCCAAGATCTTTTAAGAAATTGCGGGCGTATCTTATCCATGGGATCTTTACGGACCCTTCCAGTTTCAAGGTATCGGATAAAATATCACTGGTTAGTTTTGCCTCTTCTTTGGTCCAGACCTACTTGTGTACGGGACATCAGCACCCCATCGTCTGCGTATAGGAGGGCTGGTATTGAACGTCCAGCCGCTTGAGGGAAATCTTGGTTATCTTTGAGAAGAGCCTTGAACGGAGCCAAGACACAGCCTTGCCTGACTCCGCTCCTAATCGGGAATGCAGCCGAACACTCACCCTTCAATCCACAGCGCACACGTGCCTTGGCATCACTATAAAAATGCTTAGGAAAATCAATAGTCTGAACATCAACCCCCATAACTTTTTTAATTGACCAGACTTTACTGTGGACGACACAGTCAAAAGCGGCTGTGAGGTCCACAATTGCTAAAAATAGGTTCCCCTTTTTAGCCCTCGTATATTTCCCCACCAAGATAGACATATTTAAGCCCTGTTCCACTGTCCCCAGACCCGCACGAAAACCATATTGCAGGTCAGATAGAACAGAGTTCTCCCCTGCCCAGTCCTGGAGGTGTTCTAAAATTATTCTGCCCGTTACTTTTGTTACTGCCTCGAGTAAGGAGATTGGCCTATAACAGCCCGGGTCCTGTCTGTCCCCCTTTTTGAAAATAGGCACAATGGAAGATTCTACCCATGTAGAAGGAAAAGTAGTGCCACAGCTAGCAGTAATCACCTGGACCAGGATGGGCCCCTACAGAGAGATGTTTGATTTAAACAAATCCATGGGGACCCCATCTGGTCCAGGGGCCTTGCAACCCTGGCTTATGGACCAAGCCCGCTCCACCTCATCCAAGGTAAACAACAAGTCAGAGTAATGAGGAGGAGACTTCAAGTTATAATCCTCCTGGACATTAATACCCATCACGTCGGGGTTTCCCTTGCCGTTGCATACTCTGGAAAAGTATTTCATCCATTGTCCCTCGGTAATTTCAATTTCAAGGGATGGACCAGCCTCGCTTGACAAAAAGGGTGCTTTAACTACCTTCCAAAATGCCGAACTATCGTTCGCTATTGAGGCCTTATGTAATGCCTCCCAGGCCTCATTTTTCAAGGTAGTTTTTCTATCATTTATGGCTTGTTTGTATCCCACTCTAACACGCCTCAAATTCACCAAATTTCTAGGGGTTTTGTGTAGCTCCTCTTTAAAAAGGGAATATGCTAAGGTTGCCCCTTGAGTCAAACCATCCATTCGAATGTCTGTTACTGCTTTTACGTCTACGGAGGGATTGTTTTATTACATTAGATATCACCAAGAATGAGACTAAGATATTATCTGGGGCAGCTGTTTCGCTCAAGCAAGTCCCAATAGCAGATTTACATTTATCCACCACTGTCTTTATTATCACTGCTTGATCTACCATGGACCAGCGCAAGGAATACCCATTCAATCTCCCAATAGCTATGTTTTCTAGCAAGCTGATCATTTTTATTAGGTCTGAGTGTTCTACTTAGGGTAATATAACTCTTAGGCACAGTGGAAAATGATCACTAAGGGAATTATCTGAAACATTAAATGAGTAAAGACTATGCACATGATTACATGACATTAAAATATAATCTATTACAGTGCAGAAACCCCTACCATTAAAGATCCAGGGCATGGAGATGGGTGACTGGCATCATTCATTTACAAAACCCAAATTAAGGCTAAAAATTAATTTGTTAAATTGCTCTCCCAAAGCAGCGTGCCGGAAATGGGATGAGCATGCCCCATCATCGTTTAGAACACCACATAAATTATCCTCGGCATTGGCACATAGCGCACAGTTAAAATCCCCTGCCAGAATTAGCATCATATCTTTTGTCTTACTTTTACCAGCACATTTCAGCAATTTGATCATATTTTTTACTACAATTCCTACTTTGTCTGAGGCGATATTATTATAAAAGTTGGTCAGGACTATACAATGATTTGCGTCTAAATCCAGTATGACCATTTGGTAATAGGGCTCCTTAGCAAACATCGTTATTTCCTTTGCTTTCAAGCTGCACAATATATACGTACACAGCCCACCCTTAGCCCTTCCACTAAGACCATCTACTGCTGGAGTGTGATATGTCCTATAACCATTCATATGGGTCGCCTCCTTAGACCATGTTTCTTGAAAACGTAAGACCTCGAATTGCAGAATAAAATCCCACCACAAGTGGTTACTTAACTTGGAAGAAATACCCGCAATATTCCATGAGGCAATATTGCAGAGAGGTAATTTACCACTATCTAAGACGTTAGTAGGGGTGACTATCCCAAATGGTTCCTCAGTTGTGTTACTATGTAAATGGGATTTGTTTATACAGCCCACGGGATCAGTTAAAACACCAAGTTCGGAACTGTTGTCCCTGGGTCCTCGTCACTATGACATCTATCAATAGGAATGGGAGGGGGGGTCATCCTTTCCTGTCTGAGTCAATCCAAGGTTACCCTTACCTTAGGACCGACCAGTTACGGGCTTAGGTTGAGCAGAGTTCCCTGAGACCAGTCAATCAATCTCTTCCAGTGAACTCAAAACGTTAAAACGATTAATCACTGGTACCAAATATCTGGATTCACTACTTCCCATAAAGTTTTCTCCTACAGACGTACACCATCAGGTATGTGGTGTTTGGGCGGTTGGTAAAAGTATCCAAGAGGTAGTATCTTAATGTCGTTGGAATTAAGAAACCCATTGCCTCCCCTCTCCAGGATTGTGTACACCAAGGATGGCGATCTAAACGTTAGAACAACACAATCTCCCTGCAGAGTTTTTGCCGAGGTGCCCACCCACCCTATTCTCAGTGCCATTTTAAATTCTGAGAAAAGGGTGTTTTTCATACCAGTCCTTGAACTTAAAAAATGCAGTGATTTATTCTTTAAAGTCGACCAAAGTTCAAAGGCATTACGTGGTAAGGAAGGTACATTTGCCAAAACAACCGTGTACGGGATTGCTTCTGGAGGCAAATTTAAATTTCGTAGTAAATTGGCAGGCTTGTCACGACAGTCTTGTGGGTTTATATCTCTCTCCACTTCCTTATTTCTGCAGACGTCTTAGCGCCTAATGCTCCTATTTCTATATTAGCAGAATTACTAAGTTCTACTATGGGAGGTCCTGTTTTGAGGGAAGGATGCCCGGTTCGAATTTAGACGTTGGCTGTGCTAGGGGTATTATTAGAGGAACTCCTGTATTTGGCATGTCTATTTACGGAATAGCTTTCAGGTTGACCACCCCCTTTGCCCTTCCCCCTGTTATTTGACTAGCCAGGGCGTGGCATAGAACTAACAGCCAGTGGGGCCGGAGGTTTACAACTTACCATCTCCTCTACCTTAATCAGCCTAGCTTCTACCGTATTTATTTTATGTAAGATTGGTTCCAGTAATACAGTAATCATTGTTTCTAATCTACCCCAAAAATTCCCCTCTTGTGTGCTATTAGCAGGCTTTCCTATCTCAATGTGGGGGGTAGTATTCGGAAGGCCCTCATTTGGCGCTTTTTCTCCTGTGGCGTTTTTCGGTTTCTTCCCCAGTACTCTTTGTGCAGGTTTCCACTGTTTCTGTGGTCCTCAGCCCTTCCTTTTTTTGGGAGGTGGTTCAACAGTATGATCAATGCTTAATTTCACTTTCTGACCTCTGGTAATTACTTTGGGTCTGACGGAGCTACATTCTAAATCAGAAGATAAAAAAGAAGAAGCAACATCCGTCACGATTTCAGGTTCAACGCGTGGTGGCAAACTAATTAGATGGGGAGGTGCTTTGTGATTAGTCATCAAACTAGAATCGGTAAGTACAGGGGTCAAAGGAAGTCTATTCTGAGAAGGGGAAGGGATAATCTTTGCTTTGTGAGTTTAATTTCATTGATGAGGGCTGATTCCGTCCTCAGCAAGAAGGCATTGAGGGTCCCTACGACACCCTGTTCTACTCCAAGCTTTCCCTTACTCATATTGATAATGATAATACAATATAGGATATAATACAATATAATATTAATCAGGCTTTACCATAATCGTTACAAATGTCCCCGTAGCCAAGTTCTTGAGGGGGTGGCCCTACCCGGCCATGTACGGTCCCGGACGGGCGCAGACGGGCCCGTCCTTGGCCTGGGCTTTGCCCGGGCATGGCCCGGGCACACCCGCCCGTGTCCCACGCTGCGGGAGCCCTGGCTGTCCTTTAAGCACCTCCTGACGCTCGAGTCAGCGTTGGCAGCGTACGCGCAGCAATGGATGCCGGGAATTGAAGTCTTCCTTCGCCCCCTTGCACCGGCAAACAGGATTTCACCGCCTCTACAATGTTGCTACAAGGTCCCAAGGATCAAAGGCTCCCACGCTGCGTGAGCCCTGGCTTTCCTTTAAGTGCCTCCTGATGCTTGAGTCTGCGTTGGCGGCGTACGTGCCACAATGGATGCCTGGAATTGAAGTCTTCCTTCGCCCTTTGCACCGGCAAACAGGATTTCACCACCGCTACAATGTTGCTACAAGGTCCCAAGGATCAAAGGCGCAAAGAACATCATATAATATCATTAATTCAATTTCATCAAATCTTTTCAGCCTACGCGTTTCATCCTAACCCGGACTTCATCAGGCCTTGTTCAATTCTTGATGGACCTTTATTCATATCACAAGTCAAACGTGCATCTTTTTAAGTGCTCCCATGAACAACTTCTTTATTTCATGTAACCAATTTCTTATGCTTTCTTCATGAACAATCCGTAATCGACGACCTGATTTTCACACTATCTCATTCACGAATACTGTGTTCTTGTTTCACATCAACAGTTTTTGCTTAGTCATCACAATCTTCCTTATTCCATATTCTGTAGTCCTCTCTTTCACAATCACAAGTGCTGCATTCTTCTCTACTTCAGTAAGTCATTCCTGTGAGCAGCCGGTCCGATAAATCCCGCCGTGAGTTAAATTAGCATATGATGGACCTGAAAGGGGCGCCCTGTGAACAATCATTGGTTTATCAAAACACTGATTTGAGGCAGCTTTCAAGAAGCGTCCCGACTACCCAAGCCAAAGTAAACAAGACGCAGTGCTTAATAGGTAAAAATATGTTAGGGCTCTCGTCAGGAGGCCACTGCAGCTTGCATCATGCATTGCCCCTGCCATGCTGCCAATGACAGTAACAACACAACTATTGACCAGCACACTCCTACAAGTGTTGCAATTTGGACTATTCCAGTCCCCCTAGAGCTATAAGAATGGCTTGGGCGGCAGGTCATAATCATTTTTAATGTATATTGAATTAATAATTAACTACGGTTGTGGTCATCTCTAAATTAGCCAGACAGTGCCACCTTGTGGCAGACTGTCACAAGCGCCAGTACTGACAACTAAGTGGCCGAGCACCTTAAACCACGGACTCAAATTAAGCACAGGACAAGAGAGGTCAATTATTCTTCATTCCGAGTGAGAAGCGCCCATTTGGAGGTCAAATTGAGCTCTCACTCACAGCATGCTAAGTTACACGCCTGACCAGAGGTGCAGACTCAAAATATGTCTCCGTTCAGAGATGCGTGCCCAGGATCTATTGGAAGATAGAGGGACTTCCGGGAGGCATGCTCAACAAGGGCGGCTCTCCTCCTGACCCCTTCAGTTAAATGGTAAGAGGTGCTTTGGCCCTCTCAGTGTGTAGCCCCACTGTTTTTATAAGGCATATAAATACTTTAGTGACGTTTTGGGGTTTATTGTCTTTATTTTGCATGTCTCATGTTGTCATCATTGGTAGCAACTGTTGTGTGACTTCACTTCATGTGATCAAATAAGCTAATTAGTTCTCACTCAAAAAAACTTTAAACACTGAGAGCTGTGTACCGTCTCTACTCTCATGAGGCTCAATTCACATTTTATTTTCCTGTAAGTGTATTTTAATTACTAACCTAGGTGTCAGCTACTTCTGAATTTCTCCGAATAAATGGCAATAAATTTGTGAATCGTACCCCTCATTAATCTTAAAATCTAGCTCTGCACTCAGGTATTGATTGCTTAATCGTACGCACGAAAGATATGTGTGGATTTTAAAGCAGATCATGTGTAAAGAAATTTATATTTTTATTAGTCAATCTGTATTACCTGTCTGTCACTGCAATAGGTCGGGTAACAGGTTCATTTAAGGCTTATATTTTATTTAAGCTTTAGTAAAGTCACATCTTTGTGTTGAATTCAGTAATACAAACATTGAACAGCAGGTGGCAGAATTAGAAAAGTAATACCACGGGACCAGAAAAAAGGGCAACTTAAAAAGTATGCCTCCTGTTTGAGGGCTCACTGCTGTGCACGTTCAGTAACAAAGACATCATTGAGAGAAATGAATGAAATTCTTCATTGCATTGTACCAGACTAACGTCCAAAAGATTATTTTTGGCAGTGTCAATTTGGCAAAAATCCTACATTCCATTTAGAGAAATGCTTTTTATAGCTGGGCATCATTACCAAGTTCCACGACTTCACAAACCCCTTCAAAAGCAACCCCTGTGTCCATAAGCGGCTGAGCTCATGAAAGAATAACGCCTGCAAGGCAAGGATAGGTTCGGCACTGAGTGCGGCGTGGCGCACAACCGCACAATTCACGTGCTTTCTGCACCCAGAAAGCAGAGCGGCACAACTGGGGAGGAGTGCGTAGATTGCGCTGTTTCTGGTGCATTTAAATCAATATTTCGGATTACCAAAACTGCAGTGGTAGATGCGTGCACTGTCATTAGCACTACCTACAAAGTGTGATAAAAGCATCTGATTTGAATAGATTGAATAGAACAAAAGCGACGCTCTGCTCTGTGTAACGTTGTGCCTGCACGTACAGATTGTATTGCTTGTCCCTCCCTAGGACTTTTACTTTTATCCAATGTAACTTCAATAAATAAATAGAAGAGCGGAAAGCCCACGTGATGGCACTTCCTGGGCCCTACCTTACGCGCACCCATGTCTGTGTTTTTCCGCAGAATGGGCTGGGGGGGCCCGACATCACACCGGAGAGATGACGCACCCTGGAAACTACGCTACGCTGGAGGAATGCCAACACCTGCGGTGAAGCAGCCATAAAACATCAAGGGAGCGGACCCACAGCCTTCGATGGACCTTGGCCTTTAGTGGTTAATTTGTTAAAAAAAAAAAGTAAGGGCCGGGCCTCTCGTCAGGAGGCAGCTTGCACCAGCCCTTTTCTCCTGGTGCCGCCTAAAACAGAACACTGTCCATCAAAGTGGGTTAGAGGATGTGGCCTAATGGCAAGAGCTACCGACTTCAGAGCTGGATAACCAGGCTCGAGTCAGGCGTATGCTCACCGTCCTGTGATTCTGTGTAAATCACCTAGGGCCAGATGTACGACCAGCAATTTTGCGACTTGCAAATTGTGTCGCGATTGCGACTCGTAATTTACGAGTTGCAAAACTGGATGTACAGTAGTGTGTTTAACACTGTTTGCGATTCCCAATGGGGTCGCAAATTGCGAGGCTCATGAATATTAATGAGCCTGTCGCATTTTGCGACCCCTATGGGAATTGGCTGGCCTTCCCAGGGATGGTGGCCTGTTGGGCTCAGCAGACCTCCATGTCTGAGATTGTCTGTCAATAAAGTATTCTTTTTTATATGCAGCCCATTTTCCTTAAAGGAAAACTGGATGCATATAAAAAATATAAATGAAACATTTTCGTTTCATTTTTTAAGGGCTGGTAGTGGTCCCTGGGACCACTGCCTGCCAATTAAAAATATGTTGTCCTGCATCTGCAAAGGGAAAGGGGCCCCCTGGGGACCCTTTCCCTTTTACGACCCCATTACCATCCTCTTGAAGAGGGTGGTAATTTGCAAGTGTTTTGCAACCACAATTGCGGTCGCAAAACATTTGTACATGAGGTTGCGCTCGCTATTAGGAAGGGAACTCCCCTTCCTAATAGCGACTCGTAATTCTAAAATAGCGAGTCGCAAATAAATTGTGACTCTCTATTTTGGAATGGTACATACCCCTATTGGTTTTTGCATGCGCAAACGGGTTCGCAAACCCGTTTGCGCATGCAATAACCGTCGTACATCTGGTTCCAAATCTCCCATTGCCTACCATAAATCTATGTGTCCTTAACTGGTGCTCTTGAAAAGCGCTGGTGTTGATGATTAAGCTGTGCTGAGCACCTGAAACCACGGCTCAAATTAAGCACTGGGCATACTCAGTACTCCCACACTTGAGATTTTCACGCCCACTACCAGCCTGATTGTTGTTGAGGCTTTTAAATCTGACAGACAGTTATTTGTGAGGGCGATGCACACCCTCTAAAGTTAATCTTAAAAATACGCTGGTACTTGACGCACAGCACAAAAACTGTGAGATAGCACCTCTGGAAATGCTTTACTGCTCTTAAATTGTGAGAGTAATGTGTTACCTTCAACAACTATATATTTAATCATTTCTCCACATAGTTTGATTAAACACCATCTATGACTTATTAAAGAACGATTTTTTTTCAAAATCCTTACTACTCAACAACTGGAAGTCCTTCTCTTTAATATTCCACATGAAATGTAGTTGATATTAATCGCACCTAATGCAGCACAAAGCTCACCAAATTTCACCTTGCCCTTGCAACAAATCTTGAATCACAAGGCCCATTTCATCACATTGTCCTTAAGCCCCAAAGACTCGAGCGATAACTGGTTCACTGTAAACCATGGTCCTCCTATGGATCTTTTTGTTGAGCTGCTTGTAACTAGAATACTTGGAAGATGCGAACAATTATTCTATGAGGACCTGGAATAAAATAATTGTTATCTCAAATCTTGTTTAAACCCCTTTCAACAATTTGTATAAATGCCTTGAAATAAGGAACATGACTGAAAGAATGAGACAGAATCGATAGAGATAATTTCATGGAAAACATTTCTCTAATGCCTCGTATTGCATAGACAGGACAAGGAAAATGCATTTTGAATTTTATTTATTGACAATACTTCTAGTGCAGATAGCCTCACAACACACAATACAGATTAATTTTTAACTGCTGGAAAACATTCTGTAGAGAGAAACAGGATAAATCTAGAGGTTCCATTTTTAATCTTACAAACCAAAGCAGAGCTGATAGTGTCAAGTTCGTCCCAGTTAGATCTGGTCAAGTCTGGGCTGTAACACGTGATGTCACAGTAGGAGTCTGATAACCTCTCAGCCTAAAGGTCATTTTCCTGCACAACTTTATCAGCCTGCAAAGTACAGGATTCGAGATCGCAGTTTGTTATTAGTTCAGTTCATTAAAGTCTATATCACCATAAGGTAAGTGATATGAAGCATAGAAAAGTCAATAGAGATCAAAAGTCTGACCGACAGCGTGTCAGGCAGGAAAGAAAATGACAGCCAGCCCCCAACTTCTCCTCCGATGGGGCAATTATACCTTGAAATGTTCCTGGTGTACACTCCTTAACCTATCAATTCCATCAGTCCATGGGGCTCTCATTGGTCATTCACAGTGGGCTGTTGTGGGGTAATCAATGAATCACACAAATCCAGAAGACTTAAGTAATCCTTTTGTCATGTGCTTTAGGCTAGTCCTATCATTTAAACCCCTATTTACATACATTATCCCATCCACACAACAATAACGATTATGAACAGGTGACCTTTTACCTAGCAGCTTGCTCCTGTCTCTTCGACACCAAGCTCTTAGTATTCTATCATAATCCCTGTACCTGATGTACAGAAACATGTCCCTAGGCATGGCAGATTTATTCTGTATAAGGGTCACCACTTTTTCATCCTTGGCCAACAGCCTGCTGTGCATGATCACATTTGTTTGGAAAAACATTTATGATTGTTTTCAGAATATTTATGATTGTTTTCAAAACATATTGATTCTCGAAGAAACCCTGGAGTGACCACTCTAGTACATAAGATAACTATTCATCCCTACAAATCAGAGGAGAATTCCTTCCAAGCTGACACGGGCTCTTGCATGCGGAATCTTCGATACGTAGCTGTCTGACATCCCTTGCGGGGTGTCATCTTCGAAGCAGAGACGGGGTCCTTTGTTCTCCACCATCAGGTGAGGTGGCTTTTTCTTCCATAGGAGTTTCTTGGCTACATACATATATGCATATCCATGCTACACATACAGATCTAGGCTAGGTACATTTAGGCAAATTACTTAGGGCGCTCATTTTTATAAATATGCAAGTGCTACTGTTTTTATCTGAACTGCTTATGTTCATCTTATTAGCACTATGGTAGAAATGTATGTACTATTTAACATATTGGTACTTGCAATCTCTTTTGTATGCTTCTGTCTTTTGTCGCAGCAAATATGTTTTACACAAGACTGACGCTAAGCCAATAAATGCTTATTGAAACGTCCTAATCATTTCTTCAGGAACTACACACGACTATTGAGTACTACTAAAAGAAATTCTAAAGACATTATTTGCACGTTATCATTGTCAAGTATTTTTTGGTAATGGTTCACTCTCAAATGCATGCGTTCTTATATTAACGTTAGAGAACTTCAGGTTTGCAGTATTTCAATTTTCCCCTAAATCAGGCAATTTTGCATTTCAAGAACTTCATTAGCTATATATATTTTCATGTTCAATGCAAATTTAAGTGTATATTGGCTCAAAACTCTCGATCTTAACTATATATTTTATTTTCGCATATACGTATATACGTTTATGTGTAGATCTCATTGTTTCTGTTCTTTTTTCGTTTCATTATTTTAGAACACACTGCATGCTTTTACAATGCAATGTGCATTCTTACATTTTTTGATTTAGTAGGTTGACATGTCTTCATCAAGTAATATTTGTCTAAATGATCTTTACTTGTCAGAATTGCTAAAGGTAGAAGTCAGATAACATCCATGCTCCATCACACCCCTCACTCTTCTAGTCATAAGTGCACCATCATCTCTGAGAAACAGTTAATCTGTTCCACAAATTTTTCCCCGTTACATATCTGTGTATAGATCACAAAGTGAGACAGATGTGTATCTCTTTAAATAGAAAACTCCTGGCCATTGTCTTACAGGCTAGCATTATAGCCTCGCTAAACAATGCCGTTTCTAAACAATACATCTGCCCATCCCTAATGACAACCCTTTAACATTTGAAAAACAAGTCCCCAGCAATTCTCGCTCAAAACCTGTTTTCCAGTCCCCTCACAAATACTCAAACAACCTCCATTTCTTGTATAACTCTTGTATAACTCAACTCATGGCGAACTCCCATCCACTCACCCCTGCTCCCCTCCAGAGCTGACACACCTGTTCTTCAGTGTACCCAACTTTATTGTGGCCTAACTATCTCCGTACCTGCCTATCAGAAAACCCCTTTTTGAAGGCAGTTTTCTGCCCCTACTCCAACCATATGCTCTTACCAACCAGCTGCACAAACCTATCCCTTATCTATAACAAATACAATTCCATTCCTGTGAAGGAAAGATGTACTTCATCATCGCAATCCCAAACAGTTTAAGGGTTGCCATCATCACAAAATAAATGGTCACTCTCAAACTGTATGTCAGCATGTCCCAATTATAATATTCATTCCTCCCTACAAAAAATTGTCATCTTACTGGCACCTTTCCTTCTCACTCTACCTATAGTTGCCAAGTTTCTGTCCTCTCTCCATTCACTTGTAGGGATCAAAGCAGCCCATATCAAAGTTGTTTCTGACCATAGTCTGTTCCACTACTTTAGGTCCCATTTCATGCTTTTTATGATCACCAAACCTTTCAATTCAAACAAATAATTTCCACCAAGGTGAATGAGCATTAGGTCTGGGCATCCCACAATTTCACAAAAAGCAGCAACAACTCCCCCCACCTCATCCCCCTTTTTTCCCGCCATTTAATTTGGGACTTATTATCCTCAAATTCCAGCTGTTTGTCACAAGTCCTCTGGTCCGCTTGACAGGCTGCCTACTTAAAAAAGGAATGACTGCAAATCCAAATCACAATATTTTTCCACGCTAAACCAGGAACATATCCTTAAACGAAAAAACAACAGTTACATGGTATACACCACTCTACATCAAGGCCAGTTCAGGGCCCATATACCTTCTGAAACCTTCTGACCTCCAGCTGCACAAGGCCATAATGCCTGCTTCTGGGCTTCCACTCCCACTCACCTCCAAAGCTGTCCAAATCCTAAAGCAGTGCATTCCAAATTCTTTCTCTGGTAAATGCATCTTATGCAACACCTTTTGTTCACAAACAATAACTGTAAACTTGATGCTTTCTGAGCATCTCCGTGATCTAAAATCCTGACCTCACAAAGTGTCTCCACCACCATACTGGGCACACATCTTGTCCTGGGTATTCCCTCAACAAAACTCTCTTTCACTTTCTCCTGTGATCCATCTTAGATGTTCTCAATAAGACCTGAATTACTGCACCCAACTACTTAATGTCCTGTCTCTGTGGACCTCTAGTCCTGCCAATCCCCACCAACTCAGAAACCTGAAAGGCCCAGAAAAATAACTAGACGGTCATCAAAAAAACAAAAAGCCTCAGTCCATTAGTATTAGTATTGGCTGTCTTACACCCTACACCCTCCCTCTCTTTTGACCATCCCTTCAGTATTCTTCATCCTAACTCCCATACAGAAGGTTCATAACCCCCACAAAACCTGCTAAAAAAGGCTACCCCTGCCAACTTGCCTGCAGTTGTCACTGGGTACATACCCTTCTAAGTTTGCATTATGATAAAATTAAGCACATCCTCTTGACACATAGTACTGCTCCCCTCACCCACCAACCTTTTCCTCACTTATAATGTTATAAGTTTCACCCAGGTGTGCATATATGCCTTTTCAGTAGACCGCACCAATGAGCCTTCGACTAACTGAAGCATTCTTAATGTCCTAGCTGCCACAATTCCTCTGGCATCTTTGTTTCTTTCTGCACTTCTCCCAGCACCAGAACTTCCTCCACTGCGAACGAGACAATGCATCCGCAATGTCATTGGCCACACCCACTTCATTCCCGGCTCTAAAAAACATGTTTTCATTTAAACATCCTAACACAAACACTCTTAATAGTCCTGGTTCTCTCACATTCCTGGCAGATTGCCTACTGACAATGTAAACAACCATCATGTTATCTACATTGAAAGCCACCTTTTCTTTTATAAAACACAAACTGCCTCACAACACCAGTGCAACCAACAGTGGAAATAATTCTAGAAATGCAATGCTCCTCTCTTCGGCCTTCAAAGCTGCAGGCTACTGCTCCACGCACCACCTCCCTTGCCAGTACAAGCCAAAACCTAAACTGCTGGCAGAATCTGAAAACATCTGTATGGACCACCTGCCTCCTCCCGTAGCCATTCTGGAGGCAATTCAAGAATGCTCTACAGATCCTTAAATTTGCCTTAACCCTAGCAGACTGTGATGCAGCAGCGAAAGCCCACCAATGAGTGACCCAGCATTTTCTTCCTCTCCAACATCACTCGAAAGAACTTCAGCATATTCCACTTCTTTTTGTCTTGCAACCATGTCTACACTACTTTTATTTCTATCTCTTTCCTTCCTTCTGTTCCATTTCCCCGGCAACCCATACCAACCTTCCTTTAGTGTCCTGCCCATCCTCCTCCTCAGGATCTACTATACCTTCAACTCTATCCCCACCCAACCCTTCCTCCACTTCCTTTGCCCAACCCTTCTCTAAATCTTCCCTAACCTGTTGCAAACTGTTTATCTTGCCCCCTTTACTTTCATTAGCTGCTTCTGTAAATCTTTTCTCCCTCTGCCCCACCCCTTCTTCCTGTACTGATGCTAGGCTTCCTTGGAAGCCCAGTGCTCTTTCTGTGCAAACACTCCCTCCCCTCCCACTTCCTGTTGTCAGCTGCTGTAATGCCTTCTGAGGGATTGCCAACCTTCCCTGTGCACTGCAACCTCACCTGAACACAAGCAGCCTGCCTGCGGCAGCCACCGCCTCGAAGCCGGCCACTCCCTGCCATCTACTCAGTGCAGGTGATTTTGCCACCACAGTCTGGCTTGAAACGAAAGGTAAGACAATGCGCCCTGCCTTCTTAAGCTGGAGCCCACTCTATGACAACGGGTGCCCCACTCAATGTAACCCTAACATAGCTGCCAAGGTTTCAGATTGCTTATGTGTGACATTTTCATAATTTCATACATTTAATGGCTTTGAGTGCCACTTTCTTCTCAAGAGCAAAATCAAGCAATGAAGCAAAGGGAAACATATAAATATCAGAAATGACACCCATTTGAGGAATGAAAATCTCTAAGAAGACCCTGAAATGGCTGCAAAGCAGTAGAAATGGAAGGGCACTGTGGGACCCGACTGTACCAAACAGTATGTGAAAGGTCTCAGCATGGATGACTGACAGTTTTGCACTGTACAAGATGCAGAAACACAGCTAAGGACTTTCTTTGCTCCCATGAAACAGCTGAACAACATCTTCTGTGAGATTCTTTAAGTGCATTAGGTGCATGATCTTAACTTCAACATTGGGGACACAACCACTGTAATTACGCCAGACACGTAGTCCAGGTCTGTTCCAAGCTCACTCTGACTCAGCACAGTCTGATCAGCACCATGCACTGGATTGCAGGCATGTCCCTCGAGGACCTAGTGTTACTTTGCCTCTGCACAAAGGGTGAAAGAAAAGACTGAACAGCTAGGACTGAAGGGGAGCTTCGGGATAAAGTGATATATCGAAGATGGGGATGCTGGGAAATAGCAAGTGCGCAGCAGCATGAATGGTGACAGAAAGAAGGTAGACCTGCATTTTGCCATGGCTATAATAATACCCACCCCTCAGCCCCATGCCCCATAATTCTGACATCCCTCAGTGCAAGTTCTCAAGTCCATTCTAGGTACCTGCTCAAAAGCTTCAAAGGACTTTAAAATTCCCGCCCTCCTTCCGCATGCACGTCAGAAGGGCACAAGGTATGCTGGGAAATCGAGGACAGTTGGATTTCTGTCACACTCCTGGGAAATTTAGTTATCAAAGTCTTTAATTAGAATTAGACCTTAATCAATAGAAACAAGCACCAACCGGACTCAAGGTAGCTCTGCTCAAGATGGCCGCCACTGACCCTTGCTGCAATTATCTGTCTAGGTCCAGCCCAGGCTGCGGCCCGCTGTGTTCTCTAGTCCACTCTCCTGGCTGGTGGCTCCTGCAATCACTCTGTGACTGATGAGTCACACTGGCTGCAGCACTCACTCTCCCTCGTTAGACCGGCCGGCCAGCCGGGGGCCCAGAAATAATTAGCCATCAGCGGCCATAGAAAAATGTAGACCCCCAGAGTGCGGGCGGCCCAGCAAGGCAGGTACGAGCACTCAGCAGCAGTGCTGTGCTGGCAGCCGAGCACCATGATTGCTGCCAGCCACGGCCCATGCAGGTAAGAGAGGTGAGGCGGTGGGACCGGGTGAGGGGGGTTGCGACAGACGATGATGAGGGGAAATTGTTTATTTAAATTTCCATCATCATTGTCTGTCGAAATCCCCCCCACCCGGCCACAATGCTCTTACCTGCCCGGGCCGCGGCTGATTGCCGGCGCCGCCCACAAACAGGCTGTGAACAGACACTGCCTGCTAGTGTCCGACCTCCGCTTCCTCACATCTCTCGACTCACCGCGCTCACAATCATTGTAACAGAACAGTCTATGAGCCTCAACAGCTGGGAGCACCCCAAACATAGACCAGAGGGACGTCATGCCAGCTGCCTGGCAAGATCACACACTAGTTTCAGTGCTTGTGTGTGACAGCTGAGACTATGCATTATTATGCGTGACAGCGCATTTCAGTGCGCTGATGTGAAGCACCTCATTGAAATGTATTAGTCTAAAGCCTGATGCGTGATACTTAGCAGGACTGCCTTAATCGCATTAGGGTATCCAACCTCTTCCTTACTCTCACTTTTCGCTAGCACCCTCACTCAAAAGCGTAACAAAAGCCCCCGCAGCCCCCGTGGTGCAGGGGTGCCACCGAGCTACGGGGGGCCTGCTCAGCAAAAGTGGTACGTGGTGAGTCGGGAAGGGGACCCCATACGTGCACTACGCAGGGGGCCCCCTCAAGTTTCGTTACGCCACTGTCCTCACTGCTCTCTGCAGCAGTGCCACTTGCAAAGGTCAAACCACCGAAGAAGCCCCCAGTGCTCAGCCCAACTCTTCAGGTGCGAAATCGCCTCACCTCTTCTAACTTTACTCCACAGGGTGGAGCAGGCCAAAACGGCAACTGTTACCCCCTCTGAGTAACTTGTCACCGAACATCCCTACTGTGGCACCCAAGCCTGCTATGAAACACCTTGTTTAAGTATATCTTACCTACCTGCTAACCTAAACAATAACAGTGCCCCCACACCCTTGCTAGGTGTCGCCCCCTCCATAATCGCTGACTATGCTGGCTTCATCTGCCGTACAGAGACTGCCTGCGCCCACTGAAGAGACCGACATTCCTCTTAACCTTCAAAGAGGGTTAGCCTCTTTGTCTCCTGACACTTCACCATTGCCAGCCCTTCCCACTCATGCCAACTGGCGCGGCACACCAACCAAAACAACTTCATTTCGGCTCGTTTGAACCATAAGAGTGCACAAAATATGTATAATTAAAACATTAAAATAGTCATCTCTGTTCATAACAGTAGATAAATAGCCATACAACAGCAATCGTCAAATGAAGCTCACAAAGCTTGGATGAAACCAAAGGAACAAAAACCTCAGAAGGAGTCATAGAAGAAGAACTCATAGGGGTCCACTAAGTCCCCCAGGGTTATCAAAGCAGAAAATCAACCATGTTAAGGACAGTCAATACTGCGAGTCAGGTGATCTATCTTAAAAATAAAATAAAATCTATAAAAACCACTTAAGATCCATGAAACATCATATAGGAGCTGTAGCCCTCTGCTTAATAACACAATCAATATAAGGGGCAGCAGAAAAGCAGATCTTGATCGTGGGTAAGGTTTGCAGATAAATAAAAGCGGCTCTACAGTAATGAATGTTGGCTGCCCTTAAGATGGACAGCAAATAGCATTTGTTCAACAACTAATAAAATGTACAGAATAGAACAAAATGTAAGGTAGTCTGAGGGGATAGTTAATCACATGGGCATAAAGGAAGTTGTGAAAAATAAGTGCCTTGTCACGGAAAAGCAGCAATAAAGTGCACTGTGGAAAGCTTAAGTCTCATCAATAAAAATGTGTGGTGTAAGTCTCTTACCCATACTAAGTAAGGCGCAAGACTTTCAGCTGGACAAATCTCCATATAGGACTGGACCGTTGGTTTGTCTGCAGCACACCATATTCTATCCTCCAGACATCCCTCTAGAAATGCATACTTCAACGTCCTAATGGCGGTAGCTGAAGCAGTGCTCGGGTAAGTAAACAAGTCCTCCCTTCTGATCCTGTGACTCAAGTTCTGTATATACTTCAACTAAGGAATACTCGTACAGTGGTCGAGTGTTAAGCAGGCTACAAGCACAGCCCTATTGAAAGATGTCTGGCTTTTGGTTCAGATTCTAAGCCACTAAGGATGGGTTGATGTAAGTTCATCGATATAACCAATCCCTACCTCTGTGAGGCAAACAAAACAACTAGTGCTTTGGGCGACAGCTAGCAATCTCAATGAAACTGTTCTCGATTCTATCCAGGGCCCCCTGATCTTCACTGCCCCACACCCCTGCCCCATACAAAGCAATAGCACAGCATTTGGTTTTGTAGACTATCAAGAATTCCTTTATTGGATTCTGACCAAGTTTGCAAGCAAAATTAAGGATGGCCTCTTCTGATTTGGAGACGGCAACAGCTCTACTTGTCTTCAGCGGTCCCCATGAGAGTCAAGTGTCAAAGGGGATGCCAAGGTAGGTAAAGGTGGGTACAGAGCCAACCTTCTTGCTGTTCACTACAAAGGAAACATTATCCTTCTTCCTTCCCCCAAAAATCATTATGTGGGTATTATTTTGGTTGACCTTGAGACCTAAGCTGGCCATAAACTCACAGAAACCATCAAGCAGATGTTGTAAACCATTTGCAGTCCTAGCAATTAGGACTGTATCATCCATGTAAATTAGAGTGTTAACACTCTGAGCAACTACACGAGGGCCGTCAACCCTGAGATTAACCAGTTTATCCTCCAGGATGTTTATATACATGGAAAACAGAAAAGGAGCCATGACACAGCCCTGGCGTACACCCCTGGCCAGGCTGAAAGTTGGGGTGGTTTCCCCGCATGGACCATACCTTACACTGGCAGTAACATCATTGTGCAGATGTCTGAGAAAGTTAACGATGTAGAGATCAACCCACATATCAACCATGATATTCCACCATTTGGATCGGTTTACAGAGTCAAACGCAGAACTCAAGTCCATAAAAGCCAGATACAACTTTCCACACTTCGCCACTGTGTATTTGGCAATTAGCAGACATAGATTTAAGGAGTGCTCGACAGTGCCCAGGCTGGAGCAGTAGCTGAATTGGAGATCTGAAAGTATATTATGCTCTTCGGCCCAAAGCTGCGAACGGTCCAACAGAATTCGACCGATGATCTTCACACTGGAATGAATCAGGGAGATAGGGTGATCACAGTGGTGGTCATTTTACAAGCCCTTTTTAAAAATAGGAACAATGGTCGCGTCTGACTTGGAGGGCAAGTCGCTAAAGCAGAGTTAAGGACATTAGTCAATAAAGGGGCCCACAATAAGATATTAGCGTTAAACATGTCTGAGGGTAGCAAATCTGGACCTGGAGCACGCCCAACCAGACAGTCAGCTACAACCTGCATAACCTCGTCCAGGTCAATAACTGGACCCGCAGGATGCCTTGCAGCATGCTGGGACACATTTGGACTTCTGTTGAGTAAGAGATTGTCATCAGGGCTCTCTTGGGTACCTGAGTAAAGCTTGGTAAAATGGGCAACCCAGGATACAGATGGAATAACAGTATCAAAGCCGGGTTCACTTTTTGGCTCATAAAAGCTGCGATTAACTGTTTCTCAAAAGGCCTTCCAGTCCCTGAGTTTGCTTGCCTTGACCAATGATGAGAATGCTGCCTCTCTGATAGTGATCTTTCTGGTTTTGAGGGCGTCTCTATACACAGGTCAACATCTCTGCAACGCGCCCTGATCTCTAGGGGATTGTTTTAAGCAGCAAGTTGGTGGTTGTGCGCCTGGGTGCAACTGGGGTCAAACCACTTTATAGCTGGCTTGCATCTCCTGCTATGCGAGACTAATAAAAGATTGAATGCTGCTGCACATATCTGGTTAAAACTATTGAGGAGGGCTGGGCCTCACCCTTGTGGGTAATTGGCTGATCAACAAACCAGGAAGTTAGGGTAAGTAGAAACCACTAGATGTGCTAAAAAAGAAAGTTCATCGACCTTGGAACATGCTTTAACTACCCCATGGTTCTTGGAAGATGGTAAACGTGAATGGTGTGCCACCACAGGGATCCTAGTGATCAGGGCGCCGTGAAAGGAAAGACAGGCGTCTGTGTTCAGTAAGGATAGTGTCAGCAAAACTATACCAGAGCCCAATCTCTTGGTGATTTAGAAAAGAGAATAACATTAATTTGACGAGGCGTACCTCGCCCCACAAATGTCGGTGTAGTGTTATCTGTTGAGCTGAAAGAGTCAAAAGAAAAAATGAGATTAGGTTTAGCCAACAGCAGATTCAACTAATCTCCAAGAGGGCAGTGTGCAAAATGTGTGATAGAGACCCCATCCTCATCCTCCAGCCCACACATTTTTTCATGGGAATACAGACAGATTTTCAAGTTAAAATCCCCTAATAGAACCAAGGCACAATCACCATGTATGCTGCTGATACAATTCTCAATGTCCTTAAGTCGACCCTGGAGTGGTCAAAAACTTTGTTGTAAAGGTTTATCAGCAGTAATCTAATGGCGTGACGCTGATACAGAATCATCTGATAATATACTGATCACACTCTATCCAAAGTACCCTGGGCCCTACCCATATAGCTACTAGCTACTGCTGGCGTGTGGTATGTAGCAAACCCATCCACATATATAGGGTCGATAAGCCATGTCTCTTGGAGGCAAATAATCGCATGGCACTCAATGAACTTAAGCCAGTCTGGCCTATCCCATTTTCTAGCTAAACCAGTGGTGTTCCTGGCTAAACCAGCAGTGGCACACATTGTGTCCCTTTGGCAAACTCAGATTACAATTTCTTCCTGCTGTGCCAAGTGAAGCAAGGCTTTGAGGAATCAGTGGATGCCATGTTTGCCAGACTCAAGGAACTTGTCAGCACATAGACCTTGTGTTACAAGATCAAAGACATTTGGACCCCATTCGCTAAAGGTTGTGCATCCGGAAAACTGCAATCACAGATCTTGAGAGAAAATGGCAAGACCCTTCCAGACGTCATGACACTAGCCTGATCACTTGTGTATTTCGAGAGACACACATGAAAGCAACCCTCATTCCTCAAATATTTACAGAATCCTTCACCCAAATTACAAAATCCATCATCCAACGAAATTGATATCACGTATGATAAAAAACAATTGTTTTTGGTATGGTGGAGGAGCACTTCCCCATTCTGGCACGCATACAAATCCAGCAAAAAAATGTTCAGCCCATGGGAATCTGAACATTTTGCCAAAGTCTGCTTCTCCTCCCGCCAACCAAAATCAGACCTCAAAAAACAGTGACTGACATTAGGCCCACTCCACTTGAACCATCTGCGAGTGACATGGACAATGGTGAAGAAGGCAATAGTTTTGCACACAAAGTATACGTTGTTGTACAAGATAAAGCCACAGTTGCTCTAAAACCGAGATGCCAAATATGCCTCAGCGGTCAGACTATAACTGCTCTTAGTGACCCAGGAGCATTGATAAATTTCATGTCCAAGTCTCAGTTTGAACTCCTACAGCCATCTCAGACCCTGAAACTCACTACAGTTCAAGTTTACATATTTGAAAACGCCTTGTGCCTTCATCATTGTTGCATGAAAATCAGACTAGTCCAATGAGGAGCACGTATGTATTGACATGCACCCCCAAAAGCAGCCATCAAGAGGGAGTGCTGCCTCCTACCAAAAGAAGATGACCTTGTAGCCGAGGTGAATGGGGCTAGTTGGGTCTCCAAGTTGATCTTAATTCGGCTTATTCTCAGCGCCTGTTAGAAATCCAAATATATCATGCCATACTCAACACAGCTTGGCTTCAGGAGGTACAAGAGACTCTAAGCCTAATTACGAACAGGATACTCTGTCACAAACATTCCTTCCGCCGATTTACAAGTTTCATAGGATATAATGGATTTGTAATACAGCAGACAGGATATCCATCACATTTGTGACGGAGTATCTCTGTCCACCAAGATCGTAATCAGGCCCTTAATTTTGGTATCTCCAGCACCACAGAGGTTTTCTAAACTACTGTCTGAGAGGTCCTACAGGACCAACAGGTGTGATAAGCATCAGTGAAGATATTCTGGTGCATGCAAAGCTACTCCATGAATACAATACTCAGCTTCGTGCCATCCTAACAAGACAAAAAGACAGTAGCCTAACACTCAAATGCCATGGGTGCGAGTCCTGAAACCAAGAATCATATTCTTTGTGTATGTTTCCCAGCTAAAGGAGTAGCCCAGCACTTTCACTTGTGTGAACATTTCTTTCCCTCAACACTGGACTCTTTTGTTCCTAGGGTCATCTTCAAAGCCCCCACCATGTAGAGAAAAGTTGATCCTCCTGCTTCAGGAATACTGTTTTTCAATTGTGTACTGGGCAGTCTTGCAAAACCCTGCTGACTTCCTGTCTTGACTCCCTAGATAGGTCACTGTTGGCAGAGATGTCATGCGCAGTTCAGACTGAAGAATATGTCTAACTGACCGTAGAACGATACTGCCTATTGCTGATGTCCCTGGAACCACAAATCAGGACAATTATTTGCAGCTAGCCATTCTTGTGACCCAAAATGAATAGTGGAGGTCACTAATAGCCAACCATTCAGCTCCCACACCAAAAGCTCATCAGGCCTTATGTCTTTTCACAGTGTAATGCACAAGTTATCCCTTTCCCCTGAAGGCTGCCTTCCAAGACTAGTCATTTCTCAGGCTCTCGGGCCAGTGCACCTGGCCCACGGTAGCCACCAGCTGGCAGGTCTGAAATTTATTTTTCCAGTGTTAAGAAGGAATAGTAAGAAAATAAAAGTTTAATGTTACATTTTAAATGTGCAAAAAAAAGCCTGAAAGTATCTGGTATAATGCATTCCCATGTAGCGAAATAGAAAGGGGATCAACATGGGAGTTGGTAGTAGGGACTGCATTTCTCCATTATAATTCTGCCTATTTGAAATGTCCATGGCGCAAATGACTTAGATTTCTTTGTGAACAGTCAGTGTGACCAGAGTGTCAGGTATTTTTGCTGCCACATAATCTGTTGTGAAGCCAATACACTGAATACTGACAGTGGCCCATTTATGACGCTTTCCCTGGAGTCTTGATCTCTTCTCTCTTTGCAATTGGACAATGCTTAGTAACTCCTGATATGGTTGGATACTCTTGTTTTTCAGGGTGCTCTATTTTCTTGGTGCCTGTTTTTGGGGCATCAGCAGAATGACCACTTAGTGACAACTCCTTATTCTTTGGATGGGGAAATAAAAGCCCCCAGAGGTCCTGCCAAGCACTGGCATATATGGCTCTGTGGTAGCCTGCAAAGGTCTATAGTGACTGGAGATAGCAGATGAGGGTATCTTGGGGATTCTCTTGAAACTCCATGTATCTCTAACTCCACCCGGCCATCATTAACCAGTGTTGTTATTTATACCTCACTTTTTTGGGCAATATCTCCAATAAGTCAAATATGCACTGGGCTATGCTCTTCTGCTTTCCAATCTGCTTAATCTTTTCTTCCTTTTAGACTGGAATTACCCACTGGGATTGCCAGGGAACCGTGGAGCTTATTGTCTGTCTTCAGGTCAGATCCCAGAGACTGAAAGCTTTCTCACTTACTTAGGTCGAAAGTATAATAGTTGTTTAGGTTGCATACTTAGGTTTCAGTTTAGGTTTCAACTGCTGCAATATACAAGAACAGATAACAAACCATGTGTAAAGTGTTCCCACACACACCTAAGCAGGGATCCACCCACTATGTACCATGGATGGGGGAGCGGCCCCTTAGGCAAGGGCCTGTGCTCCCCCTAGCATATTTAATTACAGCAGTCTTTCTACCCCCGTGGGGTGCGTATGGGGGTACGTGCCCCTGATCTGCCCCCAGGAGGGCAGAAATCCCACTAGACACCAGGGAAATGATTTTTTTAATATAGGGGTGGGGGCTTCCCACCATGGGCATGGCCATGCCCCCACCAATTTAAATGGGACATAAGTCTTTCTGCCAACCCTGGGGAGTGGATGGGGTTAATTACCCCCAATCTATCCCTCCGAGGGGACAGAAAGACCACTAGACACCAGGGAAAGGATACATTTTTTTTAATACAGGGGTAGGGCTGCCCACAATAGGCATGGCTTCCCCACCCCATTTAAATGGGGCATTTGCCTTTCTGCCCCCCTGGAGAGGATGGGGTAAAAATACTCCATCTGCCCCCCCAAGGGGGAAGAATGACCACTAGACCAGGAAAAGCATTTTTTTATTTTATTTAGTGGTGGGGGCTGCCCACCCTGGGCGTGGCTATGCCCCTACCCCATTTAAATTGGCATCACTCTTTCTGCCCCCTGGACAGGAACGGATAAAACCGAGATCAATGGAGTCCGCTCACAAGGGATCCCATTTACCTTGGTTTGATCTGTTCCTGTCGAGGGTGGCACCGGTTTTTCATTGGCACATGTGGGGTTAGGCTGGGTGGTATGAATTATGTGGATTCCTGCAAATTCCCGAAGTTACCATCAAGGAAATGTGAGGAAAATGTGTGATTTCAGGCAACGTTTGAGGGTAAGCAAACCTCATGAGATCCATGCAAGGCACACCGCCCTGGAATCCCATGGTTGTCTAGTTTTTAAAAATGTCTGTGGTTTGTAGGTATGCATGGGTGGCACTATAGCACGGCCTCAAATACCACAACTACCCCTATTGCTTATCTATCAACGTAGAACTTTAGGGCATTTTTGCGTCGTGTCCACTTGGACACCTACACCAGTGGGGTACTGTTGTTATCAGTGGGAGGAAAGGTGTGACTCCCTGCAGATTCCAGAACTTTACGTCACAGAAATGTGAGAGAAATGTGTGTTTTTCACCAAAGTTTAACATTTGCAAGGGCTTCTGGGTAAAATTACCTAGTTAAAGTCACACAAGTCACACAAACCTGAACACCTTTAGCTAACTAGTTTTAAAAAATGTGCAGGTTTGCTAGGTTTCTCTAGGAGCAGCCAAAATTCCACAGCTATCTACTTTGCAAAAAAGGATCAGTTTTTAGTTTGCAGAACTGTCCATCACAGAAAGGAGAGGAAAATGTGTTTTCTTAGTCAAAATGTGAGGTTTGCAAGGAATTCTGGGTAAAAAACCTGTGAGAGCCACGAAAGTCACCTCACCTTGGATTCCCCCAGGTGTCTAGTTCTCCTACAGAGCCACACACAATCGTAGCTTAGGTTGTGACTGGATGGGCCATCACTGTACGATGGTGGAGGAGATGGACTCAGCCTCACTTACACCTGAATAGGCTGTATCCTGTCTCCATAAAAAAGGCCTAATGACCCTGCATTGTCACTTCAGCCAGCTTGGAGCAAGGGAAGGGGAGGCAGGGCATCTGTGCACTTTAAGGGCATGCCTCTAGAAGCTTCTCCCCACTTCTATGGAGGACCTGTGCATAAAAAGAACAACCTTAGACACTACCACTTCAGTACCATTCTGGACCTGAGGATACTCTGCCAGGAAGAAAAACTGCTAAGTTCCTACAAGGACTGCCACTCTGCTGGACTGCTACTCTGAAGGAGCTGCTGCCTTGCTCAGCTGACCTGCTGCCTTCTGCCCTCTTCTGCCGCTGCCCGGGGAAGAGGAACTGGACCTGCAACTTCATCTTGAACCCAGAACCCAGAGTGACTCCAAGGGCTAGTCAGCTGGCCTCCAGATCTAAGCCTCAGGGACATAACAGGTTCCCCACAGCTCCTGGACCCGTCTTCAGCGAATTCCTGATCCCCAAGAGGTTCCACTCTGGTCCTTGATCCTTGGTGTGGCTCTTGAGCTCTTAAATTCAAGCTTGTTGGCTATTTGCGACCATGAATGGGCCCTTTTGCACCGGAATTGAGCTTCTCGCACGGAAAATCAGCACCTGTTGCCACAAGTTTCTCTCTTTGCACAGCAAGAATCGATTTCCCACGTAGACCACCAAAGTGAGACTCCAGCCCACCCATCCATCCGTCCATCCGTAATGTCTGGCCTGCTCCTCGCGCCATGCCGACCACCGCCAGTGACGCTCTCCTTGCTCCCGGGGATCTTCTTTCACGCGAACGTGGCTCTTGGCAAAAAACTTGGAAAGGTAAACCTTTGGTGGAACATATCTGAGACTGTATCCGACCCTCTCTCTGTCGCGGTTGGTCTGAACTATTGACCCAGTTTAACGTGACCAGATAGCCATGGTGGTTGCTTTCTGTTTCTAGGCACTATATTGTAGTTTATTCTTTAAAAATTCATAGCTCCGCTTCTACTGATTGGATTTTTAGCATTTTGGTCTTGTTTTGTTCATTAAGTTAAGCTCTATTGTTCTAACCTGGAAATTTATTATGCGGTGTGTTCACTGTTTTACTGTTTGAAGTGTTGCAAATATACGTTACACCTTGCTTCTAAGTTAAGCCTAACTGCTCTGTGCCAAGGCACCAGGGGCTTGAGTACAGGTTAATTTGGGGTTTGCTTGTGCCTCTCCCTAACTAGGATTATGGTTGCTGCTTGATCAGGGCTCACACCCCAGTCAACCAACAACTCAATTTCTAACATTTCCATAGGTGCCAGCTGAGCGACGGCCCAATATTCACAGCTACCCACTTTGCGAAACAAGGGTGATTCTTTCAGTGGGAAAATGTGATGTATCCATGTTGCATTTTGAGACATTTCGTGTTGCGGGCACTAGGCCTACCCACACAAGTGAGTTACCATTTTTATCGGGAGACCTGGGGAAATGCTGGGTGGTTGCAAGTTTGTGTCTCCCCACAGATTCCAGACCTTCCATCACAGAAATGTGGGGAATTTCTTTTTTGTCAAAGTTTGAGGTTTGCTGGAATTCTGGGTAACAAAATCTGGTGAGAGCCACCAAAGTCAGTCTACTCTGGATCTCTCCAGGTGTCTAGTTTTCAAGAATGTTAGTTAGGTTTCCTTAGATGCTGGCAGAACTATGGTCCAAAATCCACAGCTACCTTCATTGGAAAAAGGGTCCGTATTCAGTGGAAAAATGTGATATGTCAATGTTGTGTTTTGATCCATTTTCTGTTGGGGGCACTAGGCCTACCCACAGAAGTGAGGTACCATTTTTATCAGAAGACATGTGGGAGTATAGAATAGTAGAACATTAATCAGAACATTAATCAGTGTTTTAGAACTAAGACATTTTGAAAAAAAAAACGCTAAATAATATGCTAGTATGGGTACCCACAAAGTCAGAGATGTACAAATAACCACTGCTCCTAAACTTCATATCTTTTTTGCAGTTCAGAAATACATAGGTTTCCTTGATAACAGTTTTTCACGAGACATATTTCACCATATGAATTGGTCTATACTCGGTACACACTGAAAAATCATTGTATGGTGCAGCTCAGTTCTTGGCTCTGGGTACCTTGGGTTCTTGGAGAACCTACAAACACTAAATAACCCCGCAACAAGTAGGGTCTAGTGAACATAAGTTATAGTGGTTTTGTAACTTGCCTATCATGACAAAAATTTACAGATGAAAACGTTGTCCAAATGACCATTTTTTTTCCTAATCCATTTTCAATATTTATATATTTCAACAGTTACTTCCTTTAGAAAAAACTTGAGGAATCTACATATATGACCCCTTGCTAACTTTGGAATTTTGTCTACTTTCAGAAATGTATAGCTTTCCCGGATCACCCATGTGTTTCACACTGGTTTTCAACACAAACTGGAAGTAAGTTGAGAGCACAAAACATCGGAAAAATAGGCGACATCTCTGAAAAATGGCAAAACTGTGGTAAAAAAAATCTTTTTTTATTCACCTCTGCATGTTCCTGGAAGCTGGGAAGATTGCCACTTTAGCACATTAAAACGTTTGTTGATACCATTCCGTAGGAAAAAACAAACCAGCACTTTTATCCAGAGTGCTTTTTCCCATTTTTATAAATCCAAATGTAATTATATTTTACCTATTTTCTCAGTCTCCTCCAGAGAAATCCACAAACCCTGGGTACCTTTAGAACTCCTAGGATGTTGGAAAAAAAGGACACAAATTTGGTGTGGATAACTTATGTGTAAAAAAAAGTTATGGAGCCCTAAGTGTGAACTACCCCAAATAGCCAAAAAAGGGCTCAGCGCTTGTGGTGAAAGGCCCAGCAATAAAGGGGTTAACAAGCTGGAAAGAAGATCTCTTGGTCCAATGTCCAAGATGATATTATTTACTTTCAAGCTCTGAGCTGCTGTGCGCCAGCTTTCTGCACACTGAACATGCAGCCTTAAACAGAGTGTGTCACTATCAATCACACAACAGCAACACCCACAAGCCCAGGCTCACAGGCCTCCTCCTCAGAATTAGGAGACTTGCCCAACTGTGCCGCTGCAGGGGTGTCTGTATTGATTGAGGCTAATCCGCCTCCTTCGCTATGCTTTTGTACAGTGATTGAATAGCTTTTTTAGATCGAGCATTCGAGACCTCTTGTATATACTTTAGTATATACTTATATGTATGTGTACTTTGTAGGCTCTGGAGATCAGCCCTAGGACTTGTCTGCTTCCGCTTAGGGACTTCTTTTCTGTTCAACTGCCTCTATTTAACTGACTTGATAAACAAGCATTTGCAATGCAATAGGTCTCGCATTTATAAGAGTTTGAGCTATTGGCATTGTAAAATTACAATGCCTTTTATTTATGTTTTGGTTTTAAAACAAATAAAAGGCATTGTCATTTACAATGTCAGTAGCATAAACTCGCATAAAAGCAGTGTGCGGCGTGCAGCAGTGTGCGGCGTGCAGCAGTGTGCGGCGTGCAGCAGTGTGAGGCGTGCAGCAGTGTGAGGCGTGCAGCAGTGTGAGGCGTGCAGCAGTGTGCGGCGTGCAGCAGTGTGTGGCGTGCAGCAGTGTGTGGCGTGCAGCAGCGGGCAGCAGTGGATGGCGTGCAGCAGTGTTTCGTGCAGCAGTGTGAGGCATGCAGCAGTGTGTGGCGTGCAGCGGCATGCAGCAGTGTGCTGCGTGCAGCAGTGTCATGCAGCAGTGAGTAATGCAGCAGTGTGCAGCAGTGTGTGGCGTGCAGCAGTGTGCGGCGTGCAGCAGTGTGTGGTGTGCAGCAGTGTGTGGCGTGCAGCAGTGTTTCGTGTAGCATTGTGTGGTGTGCAGCAGTGTGTCGTGTGCAGCAGTGTGCTGCGTGCAGCAGTGTCGTGCAGCATGCAGCAGTGGGTAATGCAGCAGTGTGCAGCAGTGTGCGGTGTGCAGCAGTGTGCGGTGTGCAGCAGTGTGCGGCGTGCAGCAGTGTGTGGCGTGCAGCAGTGTGTGGCGTGCAGCGGCATGCAGCAGTGTGTGGCATGCAGCAGTGTGTGGCGTACAGCAGTGTGTGGCGTGTAGCAGTGTGCGGCGTGCAGCCTTTGGGAGCATTTTCTGAAGCCCTTACATAAGTCTCGCTGAGCGATCACTTACGCAATAGCCAGGCGAGACCTAATGAATGTGTCCTTGTGTAACTAACCTAACTGGTGCTCAGATAAAGCGCTTTGGGTCGAGTTCGCAGTATATAAAACTGCAAATAATTTTTTTTTTAAATGTTTGCGTGTAAAGCTCCCTGCAGGCTAAATGGCCCCCACCGGCTGACGGTGTCATACATGGCATGTGGCCAGTTGGGTCTGCCCGCACCACTCACTGCCAAGTGCCCGAGATTTGAGGGTGGAAAACACCACAGTTATTATGTGTCACTGGAGACGACGGGCGTGGAGGAAACCCCTGCGTCAAGGGCCGCGTTCCCTCCACACCCAGTGTGCGCTGACCGATAAACCAAGGCCGAAGGACCGTCCCGTGTCAGCGACAGAACCTTCCAGAATGGAAAAAGGCGTGAATTCTTATGCCCCTCCCCCTTCACTCTTTACCTGATCTCGATACCCCCACCTCCCCTCTGCTCCTTTACCGCCTGCTAACACCAAAATGAATAGTGATTACATATTTATGAGGCACTGGGCTCCCCGGGGAGGATTGCAAAGTGCTTTTACGGGCGAGCTGCGCATTTTATTAGCAGGCAAATACAGCCTGGTCTTGGTTTCATATTCGTCCCGGGATGAGGTGACGAGGGCTGAGGGGGGACAGCCGGGCGCTGGATGTGGACAGGGCCGTGGCGGAGCTGCGCGTCACGGGCCGAACTGCTGGGAAGTAAGTGAACGAAAGACCTTGGGCTGAATAGATGAACTAACGAACCAGTAACATACATGTAAATGTTATGTATTTTTCCCTTGTTGAAAGTTCTGTGTATTACAAGGCGTTCGTATATAAGCGCTTCAGATGTTATAAGGATGGGGCAAAATGTAAGGATGGATCAAAGCGGCAATAAAATGAAACGCAATATAAAACCTAATCACGTAAAACAACCTGAAAGCAAAATGCCTGCCAGGGAAACGTAGGAGAGGAACGATTCTTTTAGGATTCGTAAATAGATGAGGATAAAAAATGGCTTTCACTTGTTTAAGAACGTTCGGCTCGAGAGGAGGGGAAGAAAATGACAAGGAGAGACACCGGAAGAGAGGGTGGGTAGAGGAGCGGAGGGAACAAGAGAGGGGAAGATGAAGAAAGTGGGTGAGTGGGGGAGAAGGAGAGATAGGAATCTAGAGGTAAGGGAGGATCAGCATGAGAGGGGGACGAGCTTGAGGAAGAGATGAGAGACAGACAGAGGGAAGAAGAGCGCCATGAAGGCGGGAGTGGTGAAGTACTGGGAATTTTAAGCCCAGCGGTGCAGGGGAACACACCCTATGACTTCGGGTTCTTCCTGTTTCAGACCTACAGAAACACAGAGTCTTCTGGGTGAAGTCAAAGATCAGTTTATTGGCTGCAGACCAATTACAGGCGTCCTAGAAGTACAACAGCGTGTATGTTCTCAGGAGACTTCTAAAAATCACAGAAACGGGCTTCTCCTTAAATACAAAATATCCTGCTTCAGGCACACATTCCTTGGTTTACGATATGGCCATATACATGTATACATTTCAAACGAAAAGGCAGAGTCATGATGACCATCCCACATTCCAGTTAAGCCAGCCTGCAATTATTTACCCAGCAAGGCTCAGATCCCACATCAGATATCGATAGGCCCCAATAAACATGAGCATCTCCTGTTTGGAAAACAAGCCATAAAGCAGGAACAGTCAGGTGCGAAAGAGATTAGCTGGAGGCTCGTGTTTAATGTAAAGGCTTTATGGTGTGTCAAGCCCTGATGCTAATCACAGGTGGCCAGAGGACGGGGAACTCGTGAGACCGGACTGACCTGGGGCAGCAGAGCCAAGCTGCCCAGGTCACAGAAAAGTCAAAGGAAAGCACATGTGCTCTAAAAGGCCCGTATTTGTTTCATGCTATGTAGCCTATGTGAGGGCAACCATAAGATGGCCACCGCTCTAAGATGGGACCCACGTAGTGATGTATAATAACGTATACACAGTGCATTCATAGCTAAAACGTTACACAAAGCACTTGTACATACCGCATTAACCATTCGCGGTTCACTAATACCGGGATAGACAGGGGTAGGGCCCTGCCTCCTACGCGGTCCCAAATTCTAAAGTACGACAGACCCTCCTTTTGCCCTTACATAGGCAATAACTATACTCATTTCAATCCGAGTCTAGGTCAATATTCACGAAGTCATGGAGATGTTGCTGTAGCATCATCCTATTACTTAGCTCGTCCCTCGATACAGGTTTCCTTACACATAATGTAGCACAGAGGCCACATATCGCAGGAGCACACTGTAGGCACAGACAGAACAGGAAAAGGATGGCTAAGATCATTCCAATGACCATCAGAACTTTCCAACCCCAGGCAGATATCAGTTCCCAGAACCACCCCACCAGTTACCAATCTCCTTTATCCACGTGTATGGACTCAGATATTTTATGTAGTTTGGAGATGGCTTGATAAACTGTTGGAGCGTTGTCTGGTATGAAAATGCAACAACTAGATTGGATAACCTTACATACCCCACCGCGGTCTGCAAGTATGACGTCTAGAACCATGCGGTTCTGCAAAGTCATGAGGTGATCCGCTTGGAGCTCAGCTGTCAAATTACCAAGGGCACCAGCCGTAACATTAACAGTGGATTCAACCACACGAGTCAGTTGTCTCAGGTTCCTACTATTAACCATAGGTCCCCAAAACGGCAGGAAACCCAAAAAGAAATCTCCCGCTTCCTGACCGGCAGTATCCTCCTTACTAATCACGCCTCTCACAACTCTGGTCTTGTGATAGTCGGAGGCAGCAGTGATTGTTGGCGGTAGCAGATTTGCAATATAACATGTGCCCGAGAAGTCAGGGGGCAACCATGTATATGCTCGGTCATTGCAGATAAAATATGTACCCTTGGCAGCCAAAAACGCAGGGGAAAACTGTGACGGAAAAGTGTACGTTTCAGTACAGTCACTTCTTCCCAGTTGAGCTCTTGGATTCTGACCATTACCTTGTAAACAGAACCGACCTATGTGGGGTACGACCCAGATTGGGGATGAGATTTTTCGCTGTCTTTCACCCAGACTAATACTATACTCCGTCGCGTTCCACCCTACATAAGCTCTCAACTCTTCTTTGGGAATAGATGAGTATGCGTCGATATCTCTGCTCATATCGGCAACTCCTTTCATTAAAGCTTTGTTATTGGTGCTAGGTCTGATGGAACGCGGTTGTCGCGGGGAGTAGGCATCTAGAGCAAAGAGAAACATGGTCTGGAATGCCCATGACGATCCATTGTAACTAAACGGCAGCACTAGATAGGGAATACCCTTATTAATGGTATGTGGCATTAAACCACACACCCAGCAATTTGTTGTATTCATCACTAGTTGGTGCTGGTGCAGGAGCTGAATAAACGAGTTGTTTACAAATTCAGATCGTCTAGCTTGTTCATGTTCAGGCAGAGGGTGAAAAGAGTGTGAGGAGATAGTAGGAGGAGGTATAGGCTGTACAGTGGGTGCAATGGGCTCTTGAGAGGAGAAGAATACAAATCCTACAGTAAACACTACCATACTACATAATACAAACAGGCATAAAAATACAAAACGTTTGCTCTTCATTATTTTACACATTCTTGCTTTAAAGTTCATTTCCTCAGCGAGTCTCTCCATCTTAAAAAACTCCATCCTCTAATCGTGCCGCTCGCGGCGGGTGAGTATCTTCTGCTAAGGAGTACGCCTGTCAGTCCAGGGAACGCCCTAGACCAACCAGAACCGTTGACCTAACGTCTTCGGCCTGTACCCCAAAGTCTTGGCACCGCGACCCTGCGGCTGAACCCGGATGGTGGTTCGAAAAACAAAAATCAAGAAAGTCCTTCAGATGGGAGAGCTCTGGTTATCAAAAACAAAAGGGTAAGGAAAAAGAATATTTATTTGTCCATAGGCCTTGGTCTTAGATTATAGTGGAGACGGCCAGGTACTGTTTGATCTTGAAACAAGAGTTCAGGCTCTGTAGTGTCCAATCGAATTGACGGTGGCACAGCTTCTTGCAAAATATCGTCACTCTGTTGTGCTGAAGTTGTGCCTTTTATGCGTGCATCACTGAACGGCACAAAACGAGGTACAGTGTCTGTTTCAGAGTCTGCGATACCCTCCTGGACCCACTGGTCATGCGGCAGAGGCAAAGGGATCCTTTTCACGTGGGCGCCGTGGATCCAGTTCTTCTTCCCCTTTACTCGAACAGCTGATCTTGTAGACAGAAGTACGAGATGAGGGCCGATCCAACGAGGCTCATCGTTGCTTTTGCGCTGGAAATTTTTTACCAAGACCCACGTGCCTGGGTCGATAGGGTGTCCTGGAGCCTCAGAGGCCTGGGGAAGAGTATCGTGCACCTGTTGGTGTAATACACGTAATTTAGCCATCAATTCATACAAGTAATCAAGCAGTACTGGATGTTCGATTTCACTGAATTTTGTCGGTCTTGGCACACCCCATACATTAGCCGGGCGGCCAAAAACGACCTCATAGGGACTAAGTCCCACTCGTGAATGCACGGTCATTCTGGTGGACAGGAGTGCTAGAGGCAGAGCGTCAGGCCATTTAAGACCTGAGCTCGCTTGGATTTTGGCCGGCTTGAGTTTTAGAGCGCCATTGTAGCGCTCTACTAATCCAGCTGATTGGGGGTGATTTGCAGCGTGGAATTTCTGTTTTATCCCTACTCCCTCACACTCATTCTTCATCACTTGACCCACAAACTCACTCCCATTATCACTCCACACCATTCTTGGCATTCCAAACCTAGGGAAAAATTCCTTCACAAGGGCTTTGGCTGTGGATAGAGCAGTGTTGTCTTTTAGGGGATAGGCCTCTATCCATTTTGAGAAAGCGCAGACAACCACCAATACATATTTCAGGTTGTTGCACCTTTCCATGTGGATAAAATCTAGCTGCAAAACTTCAAATGGATATGATGGAGGCGCAAAATGACCAGCTGGAGTTGGGGTTCCCCTACCAGGGTTGTACTTCAAGCATACCATACAATTCTTGACCACATTCTCTGCACACTTAGGAATTCCAGCATTCTGCCATACTGGAGCCAACAACTTACAGATTCCTTTCGTACTGATATGTGCCATTCCATGTGCCATAGTAACCACTGGAAGCACATATGCATCAGGTAACAACCATCGCCTATGTTCTGACAAATCAATCCAACAACCATTCTCATCCAACTTACCCATACTTTCTCTCCACTTGCTCAACTCTTTCTCTGTGGCTTCAGCTTGAAGGGACTTTACACTCTCTATTGTGTTTTCACACATTCCAACATCACCAACCCATCTGGCAGGGCCTGCAACATACATTCGAGTCTTCACATCTTTTGCTTTTTCTTTCGCAACTTCATCAGCAAACGCATTACCACGACCAACATCATCAGTGATTTTCTTGTGCGCACTGCATTTCATAATCGCAACTTGTAACGGTAGGGTCAGTGACTCAAGGAGATCATTCACCAACTTGCCATTCTGAATCTTAGCTCCATGCGAAGTCAGGAACCCACGTTCTTTCCACAATCGCCCAAAACTATGAGCCACGCCAAAGGCGTATTGGCTATCCGTATATATGTTCACTTTCATTCCTTCAGACAACACGCATGCTCTCGTAAGGGCAATCAATTCTGCCGCTTGAGCCGAATTTTGTGGCACACGCGCAGTTTCCACAATCGTGTGCAAAGTCGTGATAGCATATGCAGCAGTCGTATCACCATTCGGAAGCTGAAAACACGAACCATCCACCCATAAGGTACCATCACACTCAGTCAGGGGAGTATCTTTAAGATCTACTCTTCCTTTCGTCTCTTCTTCTGTTCTGAACAGGCAATCATGTTGCTCAATCTCATCTAGGTCTGCTGGAACTGGTAATAATGTAGCTGGATTCAACGTGTTGCATCTCTTTATGTGTATATGGTTTGCTAACAGTGTCAGCTCATAACCAGATAATCGCGCACTAGTTAAGTGTTGTGTCTTGGTCCTGTTTAACAATGTGTCCACAGCATGTGGAACCATGACAATCAATGTATTATCCATTACTAGGCCAGCAGACTGTCAAATAGACATAGCTGCGGCGGCTGTAGCTCTCAGACAACTTGGCAATGCCCTCGCTACCGGGTCCAAGGTTGACGAAAAGTATGCGCATGGACGCGGTCTGTCGCCAAAAGGCTGTGTTAACACTGATAATGCTCAACCATCTTTCTCATGAACATACAATGTAAAAGGCTTGCTGTAGTCAGGGGTACCCAACACAGGAGCTGAACACAATGCATTGCGCAATTCCACAAAACTTTTCTGACACTCGTCAGACCATGGGATAGGATTCGGTGTGTCTTTGCATGTTAATGCTAACAAAGGTTTTGCCAACAAGGAAAAATTGGGAATCCAATGCCTACAGTATGAAGTAATGCACAAGAAAGCACGCACTTCTCTCTGTGTTCTTGGCACACTCAACTGTGCAATGGCTTGAATTCGTTCTGGGGTCAGTTTCCTTCCCTCCTTCGATAAGTGATGACCTAAGTAGGTCACTTCTTGTCGACAATATTGCAGCTTTGAGAGAGACACTTTGCGATGAAAGGCAGACAAATGACGCAACAATGACAAGGTAGCATTTTTGCAAATCTTTTCAGTATCCGCGGCGATTAGTAAATCGTCAACATACTGAATAAGGATAACGCCACTGGGTAAAACAAGTGCATCAAGCTGCGCTTTTAAAGCTTGACTATATATTGATGGACTCTCACAGTAGCCCTGGGGAGCGCGTTTAAAGCGGAAGCTGCGACCTCCTAAACTAAAGCCAAAAATTTCTCTGCTCTCCTCTGCAATTGGGATGCTAAAGAAAGCATTCTTCAGATCGATCACTGAGAACCATGCAGCGGAGGCTGGAATCATGGTTAACAAGGCAGTTATATCAGGGACAACTGGAAACTGTGGCACAACAATCTTATTAACCTCTCTAAGATCAATCACAAATCTGTAAACAGGTGGCTGTGAAGGGTCCGTTCGTTTTAAGACAGGTAAAACAGGACTATTGCAAACGTTGCCTCTTGTCTCTTCAATTACACCTTTTTTAATCAAATCACTGACATTTGCTAACAATGCTTTCTGACCTTTGTGGTAAATTTAAATTACCTAGACTTAATTTATGCGGTAAAATTCAATAAGAATAACTCAGTAAAAATAAGAGGCAGAATCCGTGGTATTTGAGGTTATAAAAGGGAATTTATTCCTTACAAGGAATGATGGTTCGAACCAGGCAATCGAGTTCCGTCACCACGAAGGTTCAGGAAGGGATCAGCAACACATTATTGACAGGTTATCATATTTATAGAAAAATGCATTACAGTAAAGACATATGCAGAAGGCGTTACAGTTGAGAAGAGAGATAAGAATACACATACGTAATGAAAAAGGCGTTACAATAGGCGTGCATAAAGGCGTATACTAGAAACGTCATTATGATGATGACACAAATGGGTGGATCCATAAAAGAATCCTGCAAAGTCAGCAGAAATACATGGCAGAAATGCGCGCGCAGCCGCATGACGTGTGATTGACGTGTAACTAGAGGGTGAAGGGGACTTGACATTTAGCCCTACATGAGGAGACAGAAGTCTGGGATGTCAGGACAACCTAGTCCCAAATCGTATCTAATATCTTGTGTTTAAGGAACTATATTATCTGGAAGGAAAGGTCTTTTCGGACAGAGCCTATTCTATACTGACTGCTAGTGTGTGTACAAGCGTCTAGGTGTCTACATGAGATGCGAGGGGGCATGGGCCTACCATGGTGACGAAAGTCATGCATTACTTGCACGGAGACAGTAAGGCCGGGCCCTTTGCTCTGCAGCTGGAGGGATGTTTACCTAAGCTACTAGACAGGAATGCATTTCTCGAGGAGCGGAGCAGATAACTTGAAGGCTGAATACAGTTTTGGCAGGCAACAGGCCGGGCTAGGCACCGTTAGCTGCGCAGGAAGTAAGACGAAGTTCATGGATACAGATACAGGTCCAGGCTGGAGCATTCAGAGGCAGGAGCAGGAAAAGCTCGATGGCAGAATTCAGGGCCTACCTTGCCAGAGCTGGAAAACGTGAAAGGTATACCATATAAAGACGGTGGCAAGGCATACTTAGGAACGGAATATCTGACCCATTCATGGCAGATCTGAAAGAGGACATATTAACGTTGGACACAATTGTATTTGCGTCTTCATAGCTTGAAGTGGAGGGAACATACATGTACTTGTAGCATGTACATGGAGCCGTTGGGGTCTAGATAGGGGACACAATTGATCATAAAAATTCATATTTCCTCATTCCCTCCTTGTCCCCTACGGACCCTTCATGAAATATCGATCTTCAGGAATCCATCAATCTGTTCATGTAACATCATTTGCTCTTCTTTCTTCTTCCGGGATTTTGAATGAAAACTTGAACGTGGAATACACGATGTGGCACACAGGCCGCAAATCGCTGGTCCACATTGTAGACACAGGCAACAACTGAATACTATAAGAAAGCCAATACCTAGGAAGGATAGGACTTTCCATCCCCAGGCTGACAACACGCTCCAGAACCAACCGGACCATGTCCAGGTGCCTGGATTCTGATGTATCTGGTTTGCAATCTTGTGAAGACGAGTTATGGCTTTATATACGGATGGCGCGTTTTCTGGAATGAAAACACAGCAACTTGATCCAATGACCCTACAGGCTCCGCCCCTATCGGCTAGGATGACGTCAAGGACAAGACGATTTTGGAGAACAACAATCCGCATCGCAGACTGCTCCTCTGTTAAGTTGCCTAGGGCAGAGGTAGTTTCATTCACTACTGCTTCAAGGGTTCTGGTTAATCTACGTATCAGTTTACTATTTGAGACAACACCTATGTAAGGAAAGAGACTTTTATTGAAGTCTGTATATTGTTCCCATGCTGTTTCAGTGTAGTCAACAATCGGGATATCTCTCTGGGGTCTATGGTGTACTAGATTGGTATTTCTATGATAATCAGGAGGGGCTAGGGAAACAGGTGGCAGAAGGAATGCAATGTAACAGGTACCATCCCAATCTAGAGGTAGGCGTATATATGCGGTATGACCACATATGAAGTAGGAATGACGGGAAGCTCTAAATGTAGACTTGCCTTGATCACTGAGTTCGATCACAGTAGTACATTTACTATGACCCAGGTGTACTGAACCATTTTTTCTTACACATAATTCACCTTTGACTGGTAATACTGACATAGCAGGCAAGACTAGTGCAGCTTCAGATTCAACATTCAGAATCATGAGGTTAAGTGTAAAATTACCTAATCCATATACTTCATTTTCTAGGTCAGTTCCTGTTCTTTTGGGAAGTCCCTCCTTGTTAGGGTAACAGGCTTTAAGCAAAACTAAGTTCAGGTTTCCCCATACCCAGTTGCTCTGGTAAACTACAGTGTTTGAATCTAAAGAGTTAATCAAACTAAACCATGCTCCACAGGAACCATTGTGTGTGAACGGGTACGGAAAGAGAGGCAGAACTCCTTTGTATTTCTGATAGGGAGGGAGTCGGCCACATATCCAACAATTTGTAGCATTGCTGGTCTGATGAAAATGGTGTAACATACTAATGAATGTGTTGTTGCACAGCGCAAATCTGTAGGACAACTCATGTGGAGGTAGTTCACTAAAAGAATGTTCGGCAGTAACATTGTAAGCAGAATGAGCACGCTTGAAAATAGGATAGTACATGTGCAACAATATACTTGCAGCAATAATAAAAAGACTTAGAAAAAACATAATCAACAATGTCACTATACAGTGACTATGAAGTGATTTACAATATGCATGTTTCTCGAGCTGTTTCTGTCCATTTCTCTCTCTAATTCGGTCTAGAGGATACATGTCAGGGACTTAATTCAACCGATTCACCTTGGAGAGGACTTAAACAATCGAATTGTCTGACTTGCTAGACCTTAGTTTCAGTTTGTATTCGGTCTTTTCAACCAGGGGGAGTTTTGAATCAGTCTGTGGAAGGGGGCAGGGCTGAGAGTTCAAATCAGATGGTAGTCCATGAAATTTCTTGATATGGCTCGAGTGTAACCAACCCTTGCGACCCTCGACCTTCACTGCTGTCCTCGTGGTTAGAAGTACCAGCTTTGGTGTTTGCCAGCGAGGCTCCAACGGGCTCCTCCTGTCGAAGTTTCTTATGAAGACAAGGTCTCCAGGAACCACTTCATGGGGCTTTACCTCGGTGTTGTCGGGAAAGGCTGCAGCTACCTGTGAACGGCAAGATTGTAGTGCAGACATCAAGGAAGCAAGGTAATCTGTCAGCATATTACAATCAACATCAGTAATTTTACGAGGTATAGGCGTCCCCCACATATTTGGTGGCCTACCGAAGACCACCTCGTACGGGGATAGCCCTGTGCGAGAATGTGCTACCATTCTCATGTAAAAGAGTGCAACTGGTAAGGCTATTATCCAGTCGACGCCTTTCTCTCTACAGACTTTGGAAAGTCGAATTTTCAGGGTCTGATTATGACGTTCCACGAGACCTGCTGCCTCGGGATGTCGGACACAGTGGAATTTCCATTGATAGCCTAACAAGAGTGAAATGTGTTTCATTAGCTCGGATGAGAACGGCTGGCCATTATCTGAGTACACGATACGGGGCAAACCATACCGTGGGAAGAATTCACGAACTAACTGCTTGGCAGTAGTCGGGGCAGTGTAATCTGAGACGGGATATGCCTCTGTCCAACGGGAAAGAGCGCATACAACTACGAGGACATATTTGAATCCTCGACATCGTTCCATCTGGATATAATCCATCTGGAGGACTTCAAAAGGGTGATCGGGAGGTTGAAATCCACCCTGCTCTACAGGTACGCCTTTACCTGGATTGAACTGACAACAAATCATACAAGTTCGGACTTTCTGTTTGGCTGCAGCTCGTAAGTGTTTGTTGAACCAAATGTGTTGAATACTGTCTAACATAGCTTTTTCTCCTAGATGTGCTGGACTATGTATTGTGTTAATGATAACTTGAACCATTGAGTCGGGGAGAAACCATATATATTTTCCCTTCGTCATCCATCCCTGATCTGTTTGGATCCCTCCTAATTCAGTCAATTTCTTTATTTCCTCTGCTGTGGCATGTGTCTGTATGTCAATTACATCAAGGGCGGGATCCCTAACTGTCATGCAGTGTGTCGGGACTATTGTCTTTGTCAAATCAGTTGCATGATTCCTATTCTGTGCTGTTTGCTTAGCTGTTCGGTCTGCTAGGTCATTACCCTGGGAAATAATATCGGTGACTTTTGTATGAGCCTTGCACTTCATGATAGATATTGCAGTAGGTAGATGTATTGCATCTAACAGAGCTTGAATGAGGGGACCGTGTTGAATGTTGGCACCGTGAGAAGTCAAATAACCTCTCTCTTGCCAAAGGACTCCGAAGTCGTGTACAACTCCGAATGCATAACGTGAATCTGTGTATATGTTTACTTTTCTATTCTTGGCTTGAATACAGGCTTGTGTCAGAGCAATAAGCTCTGCTGCTTGAGCTGATAATGTGTCAATACAATTTGTTTCAATGACTTTGGTGTCTGTCGTGACTGCATAAGCGGCCACTAATTCTCCTGTACTTGTTCTCATACATGAACCATCTACATAAAATGTCAGGTCTGGGTCTGGTAATGGGACGTCTGTCAAGTCTTGTCTGGGTTTTGTCGTAATAGTAATGACTTCGATGCAATCATGTGCCAGTGGGTCTGTTCCACTTAATGGCAAAAGTGTGGCAGGATTTAATGTACTACAACGTCTGATTTCTATGTGTGGCTGAAACAATGTTAGTTCGTAACCTGTCAGTCGTGCTATAGTCAAGTGTTGTGTTTGTGTCCGGTTCAAGAGAACCTCTACTGCATGTGGTACTTGTACTGTCAATTGATGTCCTAATACCATGGAATCGCTTTGTCTGATCGCTTGAGCTGTCGCTGCGACTGATTTCAGGCACGCAGGAAGAGCTTGAGCTACGGGATCTAATGTGCTAGAAAAGTAAGCACAAGGCTTGTGTGATCCTGCTTGTTCCTGAGTGAGTACTGACAAAGCAGTACCTTCACGTTCTGTAACAAAGAGTGTAAAAGGCTTACTGTAACATGGTGTCGCTAAAACAGGTGCTTGGCATAAAGCTTTCTTTAAGTCTTCAAAAGCTTGTGTATGTTCTGGAGTCCAAGGGAGGACAGTCGATGTCGCTGCCTCCTGGGTTGTCAACTGAATAAGTGGTTTTGCTAGAAATGCATATTGGGGAATCCACTGCCTACAGTACGAAGTGAGGCCTATGAAGGCCCGTACCTCCTTTTGTGTCTTGGGTGGTGGCATGTTTACAATTAACTGGCCGCGGTCAGGTGTGAGCTGTCTCCCCCCCTTGGACAGCAAGTGCCCTAGGTACACAACTTGCTGGGCACAGAATTGCAGCTTCGAAGGGGACACCTTGTGCCCCTTGTCGGCCAGAAAATGTAAAACCGTCAGTGATGCTTTTTCACATTCGGGTTCGCTTCGGGCGGTGATCAGCAGATCATCGACATACTGAAGCAGTGCAGTGTTAACTGGCATGTGGATACTGTCAAGTTGTCTTTTCAGTGCTTGGCTGTAGATGCTAGGACTTTCTGTAAATCCTTGAGGTGCGCGTGCGAATTTAAAACTTCGTCCATTTAAACTAAATCCGAACAAATATTGGCTTTCCGGATCGATTGGGACGCTAAAGAAGGCGTTCTTGAGGTCAATCACAGTAAAGAACGTTGCTTCTGAATCAATGGCTGTCAGTAATGAAGAGATATCTGGGACCACGGGATATTGTGGTACAATGCATTTATTCAATTCGCGCAGATCAATAACTAATCGATATACTGGGGGTGCTTTTGGATCAGTTCGTTTAAGAATCGGAATGATCGGAGAATTACATACATTGGAGTCGGTTTCTACAACCACTCCTTGTGCAATGAGCTCGTCAATGATTTGCAGTAAAGCCACTACAGCATCTGGAGGTAACTTGTATTGTCGCATTCGTGGTAATACCACTCCTGTTTTGAGTGTGACTCGATATGGTGTAATGTGCATACAACCTACATCAGTGGGGCCTTGCGCCCATAAATGTGCAGGTAGGTTCTGTAACCGGTGATCCATGTCTCTTGACACGTAGTGACCTTTAAAGTCACGCAAAAATAGTCGTACTCCGTCCGGAGAACAACATATTATAGCTCCTAGAGCTTTCAATGTTTTAATACCTAACAAGTTTTCTGGGCATGATTTTGTAAGCAATAGATCTGTAGTCCGTGTCAATGGACCAACTGTAAATGCAAGTGGTTGCGATACTTCGTTAATAGTAGGCTTTCCTGAAAAACCAAGGGAAATATTTTGTGAGCCTGAGAGGGGTGCCCCTGGGACTTCGTCGTGACTTATAGTTGTTCTGCTTGCCCCTGTATCAAGTAGGAACCTTCTGTCTTTCCCTAATACTTGACTCTGTACATAAGGACCCTCTTGATCTACAGGAACCTCAATAAGGGGTAAGCCAACTTCCCTCTCTAGGCTATTTCATGTGTAGCGCTGATAATCTGGATAGTCATTTTGTGCATACTGGTACATCTGTTGTGTCGTGTTTTGTGTTGCGGCAATAGGCTGTGACTGTGGTACCGCTATGGTCTGTTGTGCAGCTTGCATAGGCTGTACATTCTGAGGTGCTTGTTGTTGGATCTGGTCCTGTCTAGGCGGACGTGGTCTCTCCTTGGTTTTACCCGTAGAGATATTATGCTTCAGAACTGCACAATCGTTTATATAATGACCTGGCTGTTTACAATAGTTGCATGTCCCTTTAACGGGAACCGCTGAATTACTGGACTGTGTCGCACCCTTTTTATGACCGTCAGCTGGAACTGACTGAGCGACGAGCATTTTCATTTTCGTGTCTTTCATACGTCTTTGTTCGTGTTCTTGTTCTTCTCTAATTCTATTTTGGTGATACTGTAACATTTGTAACATTTGTGAAGGAGTGTTAGCTTGCCAAGTGCTCTCAACTTTCAATACTCTGTTTTTGACCTGTGGCAGGGAATTCTCGACTAGTTTTGTGACAAAAAGATGTGGATATGAATCGCTACTTGCTTTCAGGCCGCTATTAATACCAAAACATTTTTCAAATCGAGAATAAAAATCACTAGTGTCTTCATCGGGTTTCTGTTTACAAGCTGAGATTGCTCCCCAGTCTTCCTTTTTCGTAGTTAATAAACGTGGCAATACTTGTACTAATAATCCTGGTAATGCTTTAGTTTTGTCCCCAAGCCCTACGCCTGCAGTTCGGGCATTTTCTTCGTTTTCTAATACTGTCCAATCAATCTTTTGGTCTCCCACTTCCCACTCTTTTTCTTTGAGTTTCTCGTAAATACCGGCAGGCAATAATACTTTTAATATTTTCATAATGTCAGGATAGGTATAATCACCCATGAGTCACATGTCATTTAGTTCACGGTGAAAACCTGCTGGATCTTTGTCATGGCTGGGCACTAATTTTTTCATTTCCAATAGTTCTATTTTAGTTATGGGCGTGTACACGAACACGCGTCTAAACGTATTATCATCATTTCTAACTGGGTGTACTTCGCGTAAGGGATTCTGTCTATCTATGTAATACGTTTTTCTCTCCATGGAAGGAGCTGGATCATGTTCTGGACACAAAAAGGCACTATATCTATGTCGGTATTCTAGAATTACTTTAATTAGATCGGTACCTAGACCTTTCCATTTATTCCATAGTAGTTCTATCAGTATATCAGGTAGGGGACCAGGATCGGAGTGTTGGCCTTTATATAATATAAGGAGATGTTGTATCATGTATATACTAGCTAAACGCTGTTCATCTGGGGCGAGATTCAGAAACGTGTGTGCTAGCGCATCATCACTGTATTTTTCAGAACTGTCAGCCCATTGTACTGCTGACCTGGCTAATTCTTGTTCATCCATAGAATCGAGCACATGGTACCCCCTTCGTTCTCGAAGTAATTTATCAGTAGCCTGGAATAAGTGTTCAGGGGTCCTTGGATTTGAGATAACTGTTTGAAAAATTCTGTTACATTCTGGACGCATCGGACGTATTGTTTTATTAAAAGATCTTCCTTTTCCTACATAAGCTAGCGTTTGTCTAGCTGGTAATTCTAATTGTCCTGTGTTCATTTCTGACTGTTCCTCCTCCTCTTCCTCTGATTCAGTTTTATCTGCTTCTAATCTTCTTTCATGTATTCGTTCTACTTCTTTTCTCATCTTTCGGCACATGACTTCTATATACTTCTGTTTATCATGTTTTCCGTCTGCTATATTCTGACCCCATCTGGTAAGTACTTGCATTTCCTCCGGATCTACCTCAGGCCTATCTCTGTTTCTGATCAAGCAGTTTATGAAAAAGCGTAACAATAATTTTTGCATGTCTGCTTTCTGGTATTCCATGGCCTCGCCAATACTTTCAGGACCTTGCCCTGTTTGGACAAAGCGATATATTTTGTCTAGATGTTCAACCATTCCTGGTAATGTCATTAAATAGTTTGCAACTCGTCGTAAACGTACTGAAGATAGCAACATTCTGTCGTGCTTACCTGGCACTGGATCATATCTACAATCTGTAAGAGGCTCATTTAATATATTGTCATTAGCTCTTTGGGGTGTACGTTGGTGTGCTAAATCCCTATAAGTCAATCTAGTTGCTGGCGGTGGCGTGGAAAAACCTCCTGTCGCACCTCCTGAGGTGCCAAGTCCAAAAGGATTTGTTGGGTGTAGGGCAGAGAGTGTGGGTGCAGGAAGGACTGTAGAAACAGATGGAACGGTCTGAACGTGAGGAGGGGTTTGTTGCTGCGGAGGTGGGTGCAGCTGATCTTGGGGTTGAGCGTCGTTAACAGGTGGTGTGCGTGGCTGCGCACCATTAGCATATTCGGGAGCGGCATCATCTAAATAGAAAGAAAGGAAAATGTCCTTTGCGGTCTTGGGATGTACTTTAATCGGGAGTAATGGAGGTGGCAGATCTTTTGGTACCTCCAAGGTGGCCTTAGGCAAACCCTCGGCCAGAAGAGGATACATACCATTCATAAGAGTGTTTCGTTGTCTGTCTACTTGTTCTGTTTTTACTCGGATACCTTCGTCAATTAATATGTTTTCTCGGGCTCTTTCTGAATCTTCCCTACTTTTCTCTTCTTTTCTGAGCGCTTTCTCTGTGCGTCTATGCGATTCTTTACGCCATAGTTCAATGGCATCTTTCTGTGACTGTCTGGCTTTCTTTTTCCATAATACTTCTTCTACTCTCATGATGCAATCTGCATCCCATGTTCCAGTAGCGGGCCATCTCTGACTCTCTGCTAAATCCTTGGTGTAGTCCACCCATAGATCAAGATATAATACGGCATCTAGGCCATGTTTATGGTACATAAAGTACCCTGGAGTGTCCCTAGGTGGAATGGGAACAGCTTCCTCGAGTATCCCTTTTCTAGTTTTTATCTGTCTTAATTTTGAAAATAACGGCATCTTGAACCTTGCTACTTAATTCTTACTCGGTTTTGAACACAATAATTACAATAAACACAATAATGAAGATCGAACAATCACTCATACCACGACATTTAAAACATATAAAAAACTTTTTTAGAAACGAACAATAATAATTAGAATAAAACTAGTTAACTGCATAATACTAAATATACTGTATGTACTGCTAAACAGTACAGATACACTGCTAAAACAGTGCAGACCAGGTCTGTGTACCCAAACCCGTCTTGACCGGCACAAACTAATGTGCACGTCTAGATGCGTCCCCAGCAACGGTACTCACCGGGAAGCACAGAACGGAAGGCCTCGGAAGTCTGGACTGGACTAGACCAAACTGGACTGGACTGGACTCGTGACTTAGATACTTCGGAACTTCGGAATCTGGTGGGCCTCTGTATACCTCGGATCTTGCTCTCTCAGCTAGGCTCTGGTCGGGATTCTCCGCACTCCTCACCGCCTCGTCTGGGTGTTGATCGCAGCCTCAGTCGCCCCCGTTGGCCTGAGGGAGATACAGGAAATCCTGCGGGTACGCGTAATTGTCCGTCCGGCTGTGGCAGGAGACCGGGTCTGCAACGCACCTCCGGCGCGTTGGGTGTGAGAGGTGTCCCTATTCGGGCGCCAATTATGTGGTAAATTTAAATTACCTAGACTTAATTTATGCGGTAAAATTCAATAAGAATAACTCAGTAAAAATAAGAGGCAGAATCCGTGGTATTTGAGGTTATAAAAGGGAATTTATTCCTTACAAGGAATGATGGTTCGAACCAGGCAATCGAGTTCCGTCACCACGAAGGTTCAGGAAGGGATCAGCAATACATTATTGACAGGTTATCATATTTATAGAAAAATGCATTACAGTAAAGACATATGCAGAAGGCGTTACAGTTGAGAAGAGAGATAAGAATACACATACGTAATGAAAAAGGCGTTACAATAGGCGTGCATAAAGGCGTATACTAGAAACGTCATTATGATGATGACACAAATGGGTGGATCCATAAAAGAATCCTGCAAAGTCAGCAGAAATACATGGCAGAAATGCGCGCGCAGCCGCATGACGTGTGATTGACGTGTAACTAGAGGGTGAAGGGGACTTGACATTTAGCCCTACATGAGGAGACAGAAGTCTGGGATGTCAGGACAACCTAGTCCCAAATCGTATCTAATATCTTGTGTTTAAGGAACTATATTATCTGGAAGGAAAGGTCTTTTCGGACAGAGCCTATTCTATACTGACTGCTAGTGTGTGTACAAGCGTCTAGGTGTCTACATGAGATGCGAGGGGGCATGGGCCTACCATGGTGACGAAAGTCATGAATTACTTGCACGGAGACAGTAAGGCCGGGCCCTTTGCTCTGCAGCTGGAGGGATGTTTACCTAAGCTACTAGACAGGAATGCATTTCTCGAGGAGCGGAGCAGATAACTTGAAGGCTGAATACAGTTTTGGCAGGCAACAGGCCGGGCTAGGCACCGTTAGCTGCGCAGGAAGTAAGACGAAGTTCATGGATACAGATACAGGTCCAGGCTGGAGCATTCAGAGGCAGGAGCAGGAAAAGCTCGATGGCAGAATTCAGGGCCTACCTTGCCAGAGCTGGAAAACGTGAAAAGTATACCATATAAAGACGGTGGCAAGGCATACTTAGGAACGGAATATCTGACCCATTCATGGCAGATTTGAAAGAGGACATATTAACGTTGGACACAATTGTATTTGCGTCTTCATAGCTTGAAGTGGAGGGAACATACATGTACTTGTAGCATGTACATGGAGCCGTTGGGGTCTAGATAGGGGACACAATTGATCATAAAAATTCATATTTCCTCACCTTCATTGGAGATCTTGTACTGGGGAATACGTGGCAATCTGACATTGGCTTTTAAAGTGACCACATATGGCGGTATTTCCAAAAGACCCACATCATTGGGACCAGTAGCCCAAAGGACATCCGGAAGGGATGACAATTCAGGTGGCATTGCATTTTTAGACAAATACATTGGGGAAATCACCTTCTTGCCTAATGTAAGTTGTACTCCTGAGGGAGAACAATATAGCCTCGCATGCAATCTTTTTAGCAAATCTAATCCTAGCAGATTTTCACCACATCCTGTCGTTAGGATGAGGGGTGCTTTTAGCTCACAAGGTCCAACAGAAAGTGACATAGGACTAGAAATCGGGTTCTTAACTGGGGCGCCAGAAAAACCTACTGAGGCATTCATTTCGCCAGACAAAGGCGCGCCAGGGAGTTTTGAATGCATGATTGAACTCTGCAGCACCAGTATCCAGCAGAAAGGGCTCCGTTACATTTGCTATAGTTACTTTAACATAAGGTCCGCTCTGATCCACTGGCACTGAAACAACTCCCTCTCTCTGTCTACGGCTGTCCTAGTAATCATTATCTTCTACATTGTCATCTTCTGCATAATAATCATTATTGTAGTACTGAGCTGTATTACCAGTCGTGTTGGCTTGCTGATCAAAGCTATTTATGGTATTTTGAGGCGGAAGAGGACGCGCGTTCTGGGGAACATTTCCACGCCCTCTGCCTCTAGGAGCTTGCTGACCACCTCTACCTCTTGCGCCATACGCATTACTGTTACACTGCATTAATTTAGGGCAACTATATTTAAATTGACCTTCCTCTTTGCAATATGAACATTGGTTGGGACCTACAGGGATTCGTAGTTGATAATACCCATTCATTTGCTGGTTATTCTGAAATTGTTGGGGCTGCTGATAGATACCTTGTGTTTGCCTATAATTATTCTGTCCTCCGCGTGGTGGATAAGCCTGCTGCAAAAGGACCTTTGTTTTCAGTTCTTTCGTTTTCTTATCTGTTCTATCCTTCTCATCTTTGTCTCTATTCTCATAATAGTGTGCAGTAGCCAGTATTTGCGCTGAAGAGGAAACAGCCCAGGAACTTTCTGAGTCTTTTAATTTCTTACACAACTCGGGAAGTAGATTCTGCACAAATTTATCAACAAATAACCGTTGGCCACCTTCAGTGCTCATGTCTTGACCACTGTGGTCGATAAACGTTTCTTCAAACCTGGTAAAGAAATCGGACACTGTCTCATCTTTCTTCTGCTTACACGCGCATCGCAGGCATTATAGTTTTCATGTAGGTAATAATTCGACCAGGGAGTTCTGCTACCAAAGGATCAGGTTTCGCGCCACCAACTTGGCCAGCATCTGCAGCTATGATATTAGCCCATGTGTTACCCAATTCTGCAGCGTGATCTACATTACGAATGGATCCCCATAAAGGCTGTGGACCAACATTCCCAAACAACATGTCTATGTCAGCCAGATTCATTACACATGATTCTGCAGTTTGTGATAACTCCTTATAATAACCGGTACGGTTTTTACGGGGGTCAGGCAATGTCTGCTTAAGTGCTAACACCTCAGATCTCTTCCATGGGACATGCACCCAAACACGCTGAAAATGAGGTGGAGCAGCAACAATATTTCTAGCGGCATCAGCCGCAACGGCTTCCTTCCATACCGGAGGGACTTCTCTCATAGGGGATTGTCGCGCTTTTCCCTTCTTCCCCACAGGGAATTCCTGCTCGAACAATGATTGTTGACAATCACCATTTCTGAGGGACAGTAAAGTTGCAACTGCTTTATCTACATTGGGGCCCACAATTGTACCTTTTTCAAAATCAAATCGCACTCGACACAATTCCTGTGGGTTTGGGTTTGCACCATTATCCTCCAATTCCTCACAGAGGAATTCACACATTTTGTCAAAGACATACCTCTGTTTTGGGGCATCCCATTGGTGAAAAACATTAACAACTCATTCCACATCATAGAGTGAAGGGAAACCAATCCACCTACGCGCCAGATGATCTAACACCTCTTTCTCGTCGGGACCAGGCAGCTGACTGCGCAATTGCTTACGCTGTAAGCCAGGAGTCGCACTCGATGACCCAAAGAGAGGCGACATTAAACTAGTAACTACATTAGCTAGTCGTTGTCGTGCTGAAGGAGAAGTTGAGGCGAAAACGGGGGGATAGACAGAGGGAAGAAAAACAGATTAAGATACAGGTACCTGGGTAGTGTAAGAAGGAGCGCCAGGGGAAGCCGCTGGCGTGCTAGGCAAAGTTGCAGGAAGCGCGGGGTAACAGGTAACAAAACTGGCGACCCTTGAGAGGGCTGCACTGCAGGGATAGGAGCCAGCTGAAGAGGAGCTGGCGGCTGCGGGAAGGCTTGCGGCATATTTACTGGAGGCTGCACATTTACAAGCTGTGGAGGTGCGGTGGCATTTTGCGCATATGGGGGTGGTGAACTTAACAAATGGGACATTAGGGAATCTTTCTCTTTTGTCTCATCTTGCACAAGGGGTGACAAAACAGGGTAACATTTATCGATCCCTAGTTTGCGCTGTCTGTGCAATTGCTCATTCATTTGTTCCTCCTCATTATCTTTAAATTGCACAGCTGCTTGCATCACTGACATACCTCCTTCTCTCTTATTCCTTTTCGCTAGCTTAATTTCCTTCTGTTTGGCTTCCTTTCGCCATAGGCGGAAAGAATCAAACATCGCCGGCCGGGCTTTCTTTTTAAACAATTTCACTTCCAAATTATCTAAGATATCTGTATCGAAACTACCATTTTGGGGCCATTTTAAAACACCGTCCTTTCTGGTATATCGGATCCATACTTCATTATATGCAATGGGGCCCACGCCATGTTTTACGTAAAGCTCATAAGTTGGAGTTCCAATTGGAGGAACCGGACATGAATCCTCTAACTGGTAATCCCTTCCACAACTCAAACAAAATAATCTTCCAAAAACACTAGCACCAGGCATCTTCGCTCACTAGTCTAGTTCCAAACTTCAAAGGATTATCGATTACGATAGTCTCGTGAATACACGAGTCCTCTGGCTTTGGGGTTTGCAAACTCCAAATCAAAATAATCCCGAAGGATACCAAATTCAAACTGGGAGACGCTCCACTTATACTTAACTGAATATCGATGATCAATGGCATCACCAGAAGACTCTCTCGATTGTTTCGCTCTACCAAAATCGTCAAGGGTCCAAAACAGGGTGATTAATCAGGGCAGCAGTCCTTCGTAGCCGCCGGGACGCGGAGAACCTCGCAGAAAAGACTTTCGGACCACGTCGACATGCAGAGGTCGATGAAGTGGCGGCCTTCCTCCAGAATTTCCACACGAAGCTCCTCACGAACCTCTGGCTTGGACCGGTACCGCTGAAATCGCCCAACGTTGGGCACCAACTAAAGTACTGGGAATTTTAAGCCCAGCGGTGCAGGGGAACACACCCTATGACTTCTGGTTCTTCCTGTTTCAGACCTACAGAAACACAGAGTCTTCTGGGTGAAGTCAAAGATCAGTTTATTGGCTGCAGACCAATTAGAGGCGTCCTAGAAGTACAACAGCGTGTATGTTCTCAGGAGACTGCTAAAAATCACAGAAACGGGCTTCTCCTTAAATACAAAATATCCTGCTTCAGGCACACATTCCTTGGTTTACGATATGGCCATATACATGTATACATTTCAAACGAAAAGGCAGAGTCATGATGACCATCCCACATTCCAGTTAAGCCAGCCCGCAATTATTTACCCAGCAAGGCTCAGATCCCACATCAGATATCGATAGGCCCCAATAAACATGAGCATCTCCTGTTTGGAAAACAAGCCATAAAGCAGGAACAGTCAGGTGCGAAAGAGATTAGCTGGAGGCTCATGTTTAATGTAAAGGCTTTATGGTGTGTCAAGCCCTGATGCTAATCACAGGTGGCCAGAGGACGGGGAACTCGTGAGACCGGACTGACCTGGGGCAGCGAAGCCAAGCTGCCCAGGTCACAGAAAAGTCAAAGGAAAGCACATGTGCTCTAAAAGGCCCGTATTTGCTTCATGCTATGTAGCCTATGTGAGGGCAACCATAAGATGGCCACCGCTCTAAGATGGGACCCACGTAGTGATGTATAATAACGTATACACAGTGCATTCATAGCTAAAACGTTACACAAAGCACTTGTACATACCGCATTAACCATTCGCGGTTCACTAATACCGGGATAGACAGGGGTAGGGCCCTGCCTCCTACGCGGTCCCAAATTCTAAAGTACGACAGTGGATGGCATAAAATATGGTGAGGAAGCAAGAGACGGTAGTAAGGAAGAATACTTTTTTCAGTTGCCTGTTGTGAGCAAGGAGAAACAAGACAAGCCCGGCAGAGCGTGGCGCGCGCGCTTGGCGGGGGCGGGGGAGCGCATTCCAGGCGGGGGAGCGGACCCTTTGAAGTACGATGCCAAACGGATTGCATGGCAGCACGATGCACGTGATTGTGCGCGTGCTCGCCATGCAATCCACTTTTGGGAGCACTTTTGGGAGCCCCTTACTAGAGTCTCGCTGGGCGATCACTTACGCGATAGCCAGGCGAGACCTAAAAATGACCAGTAGAGGTCAGTAAAATACCAGAATTGCTTTCTGCTTGTTCAACTGCCTCTATTTAACTGTCTTGATAGAAAACCTGAGAAGGTCAGTAAAATACCAGAATTGCTATCTGCTGAGGGACTTTCTTTTTTTAAATTTTTCTGGTAACTGCCTCTATTTAACTTTCTTGATAGAAAACGACCAGCAGAGGTTAGAAAAATACCGGAATCACTTTAGCATTCTCTAGATTGCAGTCCATAGAAATTGTCTTCCACGAGCACCCGTAGAAAATAAAATATTTTTTGAATCTTTTATTTTCAGTGATATGACCACCGAAGGCCCTGATTATATATTAAAAACAGAGCTTTGGACTATACCATTTCCCGTTGAAAGGCATTATTTCTCTCCATGTGTTCCCATACCTAGCGTGTCACGCAGTTTGATTCTCACTTGCCCTCCATGTTATAGAACAGTAGATGTTTCTGCACCCAGACTAATCTACTGCATAACTAAATACATGTAAGGTTCCAAAGGCGAGACCGATTGCATTGCAAATGCTTGTTCTTGGGGAGGGAGATATTGCTCACTTTAAACATAATTTTTTTTCTTTTCGAACTTTTGGGAGGAATGTAAGGTTGTGACTAGTGGTGGACGAGCCACTGAAAGCTCGAGCCAGGCTCAAGCACAAAGCCTCGCTCTGGCTCAGCTCAAGGTTCTCTTGATACCAAGAGCCCATTACGAGCCAAGCTTTCATGTGGCTTTTGCATGGCTGCCTCAGTCTACACAAGATGGGGCATTATGACGAGAGCTGTCGACATTGAAACTGGGGAACCAGGTTTTGAGTCTTGGCGTCAGCTCAACATCTTGTGATTCTGTGCAAACTCACTTAATCACCAATGTCTTTAAACAATGTATATGACGTGGTGTAATGTATCTGATGGTCATGTAAAGAGCTCTCTACCACATTCGGGTCGAGATTGCGCTATAAAAAAAACAGCAGAAAAATGGACAAAGAGATATAAACAAAGGATTAATATAAGGAAAGACAAATATATCTCTGTTTGCTGGCTGATTTGTACAAAGTGAAACTAAAGAAGCACAAAAGGCTTCTCTGCTTAAATTGTGTGATTTTAGGCAAATATTTTATTTCAGAGACTTAATTTTTTTTCATACACTTTATTTATCGTTGTTTACTTCATGTTTTTTGTATGATTTACATGGCAAACATTTTCAGGGTTGGGCTCCTGTACAGGCGCTATTATCGGAGACAGACCCCGGCTCGACTCTGGATAGGCTCTCCCTGGTAATTTGTTGGCTGCCCACCTTTAGTTGTGCCTATGCTCACACAGTTTAGTGTTTTTACCTATTCCCCTGGGGTTTTTGATGAATCCAATACGACATGATCTTATTGTGGCAGTAAACGAGCGGAAACGGTTGTGTTCTGGCACTTCCTGGATAAAACACACCAATTGCACAACCCATATCTGTGGGGCTCAACATCACATGCTATCATTTGGTCGAAATTTGATGCAAAATTGCCCCAGCACGAGTGCTTGTGTGCGCTTTGTATAGTTTCTTCATTGCTAACCAATTTTTTAAGAAAATGCAAACGTTCATGACTTTATCTGATTTCTGCAACATTACTTGCCCCTTGTTGCCTTTTAAAGCCAGCATGGTTTAAGTTCCTTCTTCACAGAAGCTGAAATGTGCATGCGGTGCCTGGCCCTGTAGTGTCATTTTCAAAAAGACTTGTTAAATATATTTGCACATCTCGAAAGCTGTAGAAAAGGGATCTGCGTAAAAACGTGCATCTTCTTGGCCATAAGAGCACACACACTAGAGTCAGTAATGACTCCAGTATTTTCTGTGAGTGCAGCTTTGTCCACTAGTGCCCATATCTGCCTGCGGTGCACCCCCTCAGGGACTCAGTCGTGCAGAAAAAGAGAGCAAAAGAACTCCAGCCAACCCTGCGCTGCTTAAGGAATGGACGCATCTGTAAAAGAGCATGCCACATCTGCTTTCTGAATGTGACCTGAGCTGCTCAATTGTTGTCACACAGCATTCAACATACTCATACATACAGATACAGGGCCTTTCAGACAGGTACTTCACTGACAGGCTCATATTGACTAGTCCCACTGAAACAATTGCTCACTGGGGCCACCAGCCCTGCCAAATATCACGCCTCAGGGGTTATTGTGCCTTATTTTAGTGCACACTACCGCATTCCTGCACTAAAATACATGTGTCATGCATATACAGCTACTCTGAGCATTGCTCGAGTTGGTTCGCTTTCAGCTGGCTTGAGTACGGCCAGCAGTCATTTGCTTAATCTCTGCGGCTGCCCGCGGCCCACGCAGGGAGCCACCCTAAAAGGGCGGCCCTTTAGTTCCATTTGGGCACTAACCCACCCCCTTCTATGTTGGGACTCAGGGAGGAGTCCCCCTCCTTGCTTGTTGTGCGCTAGGCGCATCACTTCCGGCTCGCAGAGGAATGGGGGGGTATATATGCTTACACCGCCATCCGGGCGTTCTCTGTTGCGCCGGACGCGCCGTATGCCGTACACGCCACGCCGTCTGCCGGACATGCCGTTTAGACGAGTTCCTGGAGCTGCTGCATTTGATAGCGGCCCATGTGACGATCTTGTGACAGTGCCACAAGTGGGTCGCCGAGGATCGATTGGGACACTTCGTCTTCATAGCCTAGCGGGCACTGCTAGTACAGTCCCTTGGGCCGGCAAGCAAAATCGCATCGCACCCACGCACGCTCCAGCCATCAAGGATACTAGAAGCCTCCCCCCCGGAACCGCTCATCAGGATAGGTGTCAGGAGATCAAGAGACGAAGACCCGCATAGAGGCCGTCGGTCCGACAAGTCCGGAGCCATGGATAGCCAAGGAACCCTCTCCCTCTTGTTTTCCCAAATCAGCTGTGTGAATGAGTCACAACCCGGCACGTCACAGGATGCAGTTTGAGCGGACTTTATGGCAATGGCAAAGGACAAAGGAGTCGATTGGGCTAAAGGAATGCTCAACTCCCGAGAGCAAGAAGATTCTGGGGTGGTGGCGGACTTACCAGTTGGCCCCCATGCAGGACCGGTGGAAGTAGGACCAGGCAGGCCGAAACGGTCTCGCCGGCCCACCAATAAGGACTTCCCTCCAGGCCCCCCGAATCCAAAGGTCAGGGTAGTGGCCAACCTGAAAGAAGTAGGGCCAGTGCTGGCTGCGCCAGAGGGTGCACCGAACATTTCCACTGTTGGCGACGGGAACATGGAGAAGATGGGTAAGATGATGGACTCCATGTTAATCTTGATGGCCAACTTTCAATCAAGTCTAGACAATCCCATCTCACCCCTCCTGCTCGCTCCCCCTGTCGTGGGCAGAGTTGGGGCACCTTCCATTACACAGGTCCGAGGGGATCAAGCCAGCTGCGCGAGCAGCCACAGAGCTCCCGAGGCAGCCACCAATGCAGGGAATACTGGGTCTCAGCAGATGGCTGGGGTGGGGGCAATGGCAGTCCAGATCCACAGCGGCGCAGTGTCACGTAGCATTTCCCCAGAGTTGGGGGGCAGTAGCGGGCGACAGCACTCAGACGACTCCAGCAATTGTGCCCAGCCCCCTAGTCCCTCCCATTTTGGTGCCCACGCTGCCCACGCCCCAGGATGTTAGCATTCACACACCTCCGGCTGAACCAGCCAAAGCTCAGGGAGGTGGTCAGAAGCAAGGGGGCAAAAGATTCAATGCTGGCACCTGTAGGTTGTACAATGCGGTGTCCTGCTCCTGGGGCAAAGCTTGCAAGTTCGCCCACAGCTGCAGAAAGTGTGGGTTCACCCATGCGGCTGCCTCCTGTAGCACCACAAGAGGCGGCCGGATGGGGTCCACCCATCCGGCCGCCTCTTGTAGCACCAAAGGGAGAGGTTTCCCCAACACTTGCTGGCCAGCAAGACAAGTAGTCCAGTTTTGGTGTCCAGCCCTGCCCGGGTCCCATCCTCCCAGGTACCTCCATTATCACTCAGTGCGGACACCCTTTGCTCACCCTCCCGGGTGTCCTACAAGGTTCCCAAGGCAAAGGACCCTTCCCCCATCATCATTTCCAACCTCCTCCCCGGATCCGAGACTACCCGAACCCCAAGGACAGGCTGCTCCTAGCAGAGGGTTTCATGGAAGGTTTCAAAATACCATATGTAGGTCCTTTAGTTTGCAGGGATGCAGAGAACCTTAAGTCTGCCAGAGAGCTACCTGATGTAGTAATGGAGAAAGTTCAGAAGGAAGCTGCCCTGGGCAGGGTTGCGGGCCGCTTTAATCAGCCCCCCTCAAGAATTTTTTTAATCTCCCCGCTGGGTGTGGTCCCCAGGAAAGAGACAGGGGCCTTCCGGTTGATCCATCACCTGTCCTACCCTGAAGGCAACTCAGTTAACCACTGGTTAGAGGAGGGGACGCGTTTGGATTCCTACTGCTCCCTAGATATGGCAGTGGACATGGTGAGGAGAGCGTGCAGGGGGGCATGGCTGGAAAGGCAGACATTGAGTCGGCATTCCACCTGCTGTCGGTCCACCCGGTAAGCCAGCATCTTCTGGGTTTCAAGTGGCAGGGTAAATTCTTCTTTGACAGATGCATGCCCATGGGTTTCGCTGTGTCTTGCGCCTACTTCGAGACCTTTAGCTCTTTCCTTCAGTGGGTGCTCACTGGGGCATTCAACGTTGAGGGAGTGACCCACTACCTGGACAACTTTCTGTTCATTGGGGGCTCAGGTACACAGGATTGTAGCAAGGGCCTGCAGTGTTTTGAAGAACTGGTGAGGCACCTAGGGGTCCCCTTAGCGCCTGGTAAAACTGAGGGTCCAGCACAGGTTCTCACTTTTTAGGCATTGAGCTGGACACTAATAAGGGCGAGTCCAGGCTTCCTGCTGATAAGGTGCAGGCTCTGCATCAGGACATTCAGGCATTGCTAGGGAAGGGCAAGGCCACCCTGGGTGCCAGCCAATGCCTCTTGGGAAAGCTGAATTTTGCAGCCAGAGTGCTCCCGGCGGGTAGGGTTTTTGCCAAAAGGCTGGCTAGGGCAACAGCGAAAGTATGCAAGAAACATCACCTTGTGATGACTGGGGAAAGGTTTGAAGGAGGACCTGGCAATGTGGCACAAGTTCCTCATCCATTTTAACGGAACGGTGATCTGGAGAGCACCCTGGGCGTAGAGTCCAGAGCTCTGCCTCTTCACGGATGCCTCAGGCAGAGAGGGCTTTGGGGCAATAATGGGTTCCGAATGGTGTGCAAAGAAGTGGCCCAATGCCTGGCGCAAGTGTAACAACACGGCAAACATCACTATCCTAGAATTGTTCCCCATTGTGATTGCACTACATTTGTGGCCCGAAGCGCTATCAGCCAGAAAGGTCCTATTCTGGTCTGATAACATGGCGGTGGTGCAGGTCTTTAATGGGCAGACAGCCAAGTGCCCATTGGTGCTGTGCTTGCTGAGGGAGTTAGTCAGGGTATGCCTGCGCTGCAATGTTGAGTTTAGGGAGAGGCATATTGAGGGGGTCAAGAATGTGGCAGCTGATGCTCTCTTTCGTTTTCAGTGGCCCCATTTCCGGGAGGCCTGACCGTGAGTGAGAGCAGAGATGACCCCCTTCCCGGCACACCTCTGGCGGAACCTGCAGTGGAACAGCGATTGAGAGCACTGGGAAAACGTTCTCTGGCACCAGATACCAGGAAGAGATATAAGGCACACCTTATCACATTCTTGGAAGTTTCACAGACTCAGGGCCATTCCTAGCTGCCCCTGGAACAGAGAGTGCAGGCATTTGTACAATGGCCAAAGGAACAGGGGAGGAGCCATTCTTGCGTATGCGGCCACTTGGCGGCAGGAAGCCATGACGCCAAACTAAGGGGAGGGCACGATCCTACCAAGTCCTTCCTTATCAGGGCGGCCCTCAAGGGTTGGGCCAGGGATGAGGTCAGGGTTCCAGACAACAGGACCCCCATTGACTTTTCCACACTCCAGGACATGTTGGATGTGATTGAGCAGGTTACCTATTCACAGTTTTAGGCCAGACTCTTCTTGACAGCATTCTGTCTGGCGTTCTTTGGGGCTTTTCGAATCAGTGAGCTGGTGGCTAGGTCCAAGACAGATAGGTCAGGTGACGCCTTAAGCAGACAGGACGTCATCCTGGAGGGTACTCTGTCCATTCATATCAGAAAGTCCAAAACTGATCAGACAGGGCGAGAGGCCGATGTGGTACTAAGGCCTCTAGGGGATCAGAGATACCACCCAGTCGCCAAGGTAAAAGAGTATATGGCGCTGCGCCCGACCTCCCTGGCTACTTCCTAATTCACGCTGACCAGGGGCCCCTGACCAAATTTCAGATAGAACGCATAATGAGGGTTTGCCTAGCACCGTCAGGTCTTGCCCATCCTGACAAAAAATACTCTAGTCACTCCTTTAGGATCGGGCGGCCAAAGTAGCATTCAAGGCAGGCATGGAACCTCAGGGTATAAAAAAGGTGGGACGTTGGGAGTCTCACTGCTACAAGCGTTACATCCGCCCTTGAAGGCAATTTTGTATAAAGTAATTATAGTATGCAGTGACATTGAGTGTACTAATGACAAATTATGCGTGAATACAATAAACATTAAAAAGCAGAGTGTAAAAATGGTGTCCTTTACTTTACCAGGATTCCAAGTGTGGGTGATCGGGCACTCGTTAGTCGCCAGGGTGGCACAGTGGGCTGCGCGCCGGAATTGGACGTGGGGATTTTCACAAACACAGTTTGTTTGGATGGGTTTCCCCGGAGTGAGATGGAGCAGCCTCATGAACAGATTGGAACACAGATTGGCCCAAGGGGGGGGTTCCCCCAATTTCTTAGTGATACACCTAGGGGTCAACGACCTCATTGCCATGGGGAGGGGGTCACTCTTACAACCCATGAAAGCTGACTTGGGGGAGATCAGTATATACATGGGTCAATGTGAGCTCTGGTGATCTGAGATTATTCCCCTCAGAGTGTGGCACGGGGCTAAATCAGAAGAGGCCGTTGAACAATCCCAGAAGAGTGTTAATAGTTCAATGCGTAAGTTCACAGATCAGAGAGGTCTGGGTTTCATCAGACATGAGATGATTCAAGCTAATGTGAAAGGGTACTTTGATAAAGATGGGGTTCATTTATCACCAGTAGGGTTGGATCTCTTCCTTCTAGATTTGCAGGAGGCTCTAGCGATGAGAGGTTGCAGGTGAGAGTATAGCTGTTTTGGTGGAATGCGCTGGTGGCGACCGAGGCCGCCTCCAGAGCTGTGGCGGAGTTACAGGGTGATCTGGAAGCAAATGGGTACACAAGGGTACCTCTGCAGGGCACAATAGGGGTGCCAGAGCCAAATCCCAGGAGCCTCATGGCAGGTTCCTGGAAAACCGCGTCAGCGTCCCGTTAGTCCTTCAGACGGTTGTGGGCCTGAACAACCGGGGACTTGCCTTGCCACGCTTCGCCCTGGAAGGGGCGTGAGTAATAAGGGACCAATGTGTCACGTGATCCGAAAAGAGGATCACCCCATAAGGTGCAGTACTGATTGGGTTCTCCACAGTGCTGCTTGGCTCATCAGGCGGGCAGGACAGCATAGGTTGGTTACAGCTGCCTGCCTTCGGATCGCCCGTAAGATAACCCACCATATTACATACTTTTGTATGGAATAGACCTGCAGCAAAATTTTCCCAAACAAAAGTTGTGTTGTGTATTTATTTACTTAGCATGCATGCATTGTGGTTGTGTGGGTGGAGCATGTTGCCAATAATGGCACTTTGCGGCTGCCCGTGGCCCACGCAGGGGGCCACCCTAAAAGGGCAGCCCTTTAGTGCCATTTGGGCACTAACCCTCCCCCTTCTATGCCGGGACTCAGGGAGGAGTCCCCCCTCCTTGCTTGTGGAGCTCTAGGCACGTTTCTTCTGGCGCACTGAGGATTGGGGGGGCATATATGCTTACCCCGCCATCCGGGCATCCTCTGTTGCGCCGGACACGCCGTCTTCCACCCTACTGCTTACCCGGCGTGGGGATGGCAGGCAAGGTACACTGAATGTTGTAATGTTTTCTTTTGTGTTGCAGGTGGATTTGCAGGGTGATCTGGAAGCAAATGGGCACAGAAGGGTACCTCTGCAGGGTGCAATAGGGGTGCCAGAGCCAAATTCCAGGAGCCTCATGGCAGGTTCCTGGAAAACCGCGTTGGCGTCCTTTTAGTCCTTCGGACGGTTGTTGGCCTGAAAGGGGCGTTTATGATAAGGGACCAATTTGTCACGTGATCCGGAAAGTGGATCACCCCATAAGGGTTCTCCTGATTGGGTTCTCCACAGTGCTGCTTGACTCATCAGGTGGGCAGGACAGCATAGGTTGGTTACAGCTGCCTGCCCTTGGATCGCTCGTAAGATAGCCCACCATATTACATACTTTTGTATGGAATAAACCTGCAGCAATATTTTCCCGAACAAAAGTTGTGTTGTGTATTTATTTACTTAGCATGCATGCACTGTGGTTGTGTGGGTGGGGTGTGTTGTCAATAATGGCACTATGTACGTGTGGAAACTACAATCAAGGTGTCTCTGTACAGACACACTGACAGACTCTGAACTGCATACAGCTCTTGAGAGCAAGTGTTCTGTGCTCTGCTCAGTCCTCTAAATCAAGGACAGACTGGCACTCCGGCAATTTGGCGGTGCCAGACAGTTTTTGGGTTGTTTGTGGACTTGTTTTACGTATTGCTTGCAACGTTTTTAACTGTTTACTTCCCTTTTGTTACAACATTGCCTGCAGCTAGCACAAATGCATGTACTCTCCCATACCTTGCAAAACACCTATTTAGCTTGTCTTTACAAGTTTAAAACTGCCCTGATTTGCAAATGTGGACTACTTTCATTAGCTATCTAATTTGCTAATGAGCGGTACTTTAATTTTGGGGCTCAGGGCTATTTTCTATGCCAGTCCAACACTGCTCCCCTCTGAGACTTTGAAAGATCACTCACACACAAGCTGCCAGGCCGCTAGGATTTCCAGCCACCAGCACAGCAGCAGTCCCAGGTAGATTTTTCAATGTTTCAACCAGGTAATCCATGTGACAGATTTAGTCCTGTTTTACTTAATCTTGCATTGCGAATGAATACATGCTTTTACCAGATGTGTTTCTATAGTATATTTCAATTCATCTTGTGATTCTTGTATAGTGCATAAAAGGTAAACTTAGTTGCCTCTAAATGTCTGCGTAAATTAACGTTGTGGGTGGTATGCATTATGGAGCATGAAAGCTCTGGATTGAGGATTAAGGGGGAAACATCCTTTACCTTTATGTTTTTTCCACGTAGTGTTTTTCCTACGCAGTGTCTTTACCATGCATGCAATTGATGGAGCAGGGTTTTCACGAAACAAAACCTGCTCGGATTGAACCTCCCATTGTGAAGAATAATCATTAAATAGCTAATGTTGTGTTATTAACCGTGTTGAATTAAACGGCGCATGCGTGAATTTGAACGCGTTAAGAGAAAACTTGGGGTAGGCCGCAAAGCCTGTCCATGACTAATGCAGAAACTAACGACTGAGAGGCTGCAAGTTTAAATCATATTAATACTTTTGACTATTGCGCAAACCACTAATGTTATTAGGCACAAACGCTTTTAGACATAAAACTCGTGTAAAAGTTATGATTTTCACGTTGTGTTTGTCTCTCTTAGAAAATGGCTTTTCTGTGCTGGAGAGAAAGGCTTCAGAAAATGTAGTTTGAAATATTAATCATGGTGCAAGGAAGCGAGAGTGCTTAATCAGCTTTCCGTGTGTCACCGGTGATGGCCAAGGTTACGTAGAGGAAAACAATAAGCTACAAAGAGCGAGTTCCTTTGGAAGCGGATATGTGAACTAAAAGATACTTTTCACCAAGAGAACGATGAGAACATGCTGCGGAAGAGAGAGATACCGTGGCCTGAGGATGACATATTGAGTTTGGACAATAGTGCATTTGAAAATTAGAACTTGTCTGGAGTGGTGTGACCGAGACACCCCTTGTTTTAGCTAATTAGAATCTTTACTTAGGAGGGATGGATAGAGTAGGGGTAGGACTTGTTTGAATTTGGGGTATAATTATACCTAGTAAAGTAGGAGGAGTTGACTGTGTCTTTCTAACTTGCGAGAGGAGAGAGCTGTGACACTGTTACCTATTCTTATGGGCTGGCTGATGATCTGCTGTTCCTGACTTATAATCTTTGCATTTCATACTCTTCTTTGAAGTGCCTTGCTTACTCTCATGGCCCGAGAGTAGCATTTCCTAAATCTTCAATGAATAGGTAACTATTACCAAACTGAATTGCATAACTGTTTGCAAGAGTTTTCTATTCTTTTGTCTCTCTACCTATCCACTCTCTCATTGCACCAAACAATACGATGTATTTGTTCATTAGTATTCTAAAATTCTTTGTGTGGATAGCTCTGATTTGAGCTATATTGTACTTTATGAGCATTACATTTTTCTAGATAAAGATTATTACTAATAAATGGTGTTTGTTGTTATTATGGTACGACAGAGTTTATGACTATTGTTTACCAATCACTGCCTTCTTAACCCCTTCCCTGCTCATGACGGAACCGTTCCGTCATGAGCCACGGTTGGCGTGTGCTCATGACGGAACGGTTCCGTCATGACAATCCTGTCGGCGGCCGCTCCGCCTGCGCGGCGCTGTTTCCCCGCCTGTGCGGGGCGACAACGCAAATGGGCGGAGTCATGACGGAACCGTTCCGTCATGAGCACAGCTCAACTGTGGCTCATGACGGAGCGGCTCCGTCATGAGCACAGGCCCACCGCGCTGCCCCCCTGCCCCCCCCAGCGCTGCAGCGGAATGTCCGCAGCAGCGAAGGGGTTAATAAAGGTCCATCATTTAGGTAAGACCAGAGGTGATGAACTTATTGGTAAGTTCGGTCTAAACTCAAGCAGCATGGACGGAACTGAAAGGTAATAAATTGGGTCCATGTTACAGAAAGTTTCTAATTTGTGTTCCCAAAATGCTGGATCAGTTTTTGGTAGCAGAGAATGGTTTAAAGGGTTAAATTGGTAAGATAATAGGTTTGAAATAATGATTTTGGTGATTACATGTCATACCATAAGTTTTATGTAGTGGTCCGTCGTTGACCTTAAACTCAGGCACGGAGTGGTCTAAGATCCTGGGATATTATTAGCCTAATGGGCAGGGGAATTAGTGAGGCATACACTACAGAAGTGTTTTGTCTGCTGGTGTGATATTAGGCAATGAAGGAGGTTGCTAATATTGCATAGGGAACTCTGAAGTTAATATAGAGGAGATTTATTTGGGTACCTTTAGAAAGCGCAGCTGAAGAAGAATCTTTCACTCGATTGAGTGTAGAGTAACGCTGGTCGATATTCTGCTGGCAGCGAAAGAATTTCTTTGTTTCATTGTATCTTTCTTTCGTTTAGTGGGGCAGTCAGAGCGGGATTCTTTTTTATTCTTTCTAATAATTGTTTCCTTTTCGGAAAAACATTGCCGTAAAATTTTGTAAAGGGAGGGTCAGTTGTAGGAGTTATACTGATGTCACTGTGTGCCGCGCTGGCATGCTCAGCAAGTGCGAAGCGTCATCGAGAGCCGCGCTGGCATTGGCCAGATAAGGTGAAACATCACTGTGAGTGTCACGCAGCTATTGGTTGGTTGGTGTGAGACGCGCTGGTATTGGTGGAGGTGAACGAACAAACATCTGAAGATTTTCAAAAGGGTTTTTGTTTTGTGTTTGATTATTTTGAATTAGTGTAGTGAAGTAAAAGAAATTAAATTGTTGAAAATGATGAGAACATTATTTAGAAAGGATGAACCAACTGAAATTAGAGAAGGAGTCCCGCTACTGAAGGATGGTACGCCAGCTGCTTTCATGACTTTGGAACGGGGTTATCCTACATGCACATGGTTAGAGAACTGGGTGAAATATACAGAAGAGGATGGTGATTTGGCTTTCCCGGGAGATGGTACTTCTAATGTGAGGATTTTAGAGAATCTTAGATATCAAATGAAGAGGTTGAGACCTCATTCTAGGCCAATGCAGTATGAAGCGCTTGAGGCAAGGGACCATTAAGCATATCAGAGGGAGAGAAACAGGACAGAGAATAGATACATAAATACAGTGAATAGATATTCAGAAGCAAAATGGGGATGCGCAAATGAAGAGATGGAGGAGAGATGTAAGAGAAAGTGAAGGTTTATATCCGGTTATAGTAGCTGAGAATCAGACAGCAGAAAAATGTAAAGAGAAAAAGAAGAATGTAGAGAATACAGAAATAAATTCAAATGAAATAGATGTGAGTTATTAGATGAGCTATTATTAAATAGACCACCACCATATCAAGAAGAACAAGTAAGAGTTACTCCGAGCACTCCATTAATTGAAGTCGAGGTTTCTCAGTCCTCTCAAAAAAGAAATGTTCATAACTCAAGACAAGTAAAGGATGATTTGGCACAAAAGATTACTCAATTGAATTTTAATGCAGAAGCCTTATCGGTACCAGTAACAATTGGTCCAATAGTTCCTTTGCATAGTGAGGGTCAGAATATTTCCCAAGTGCACGCTTTGACAGTACCTGTAAATGATAACAGAGTTTTTAGAGGTGTTGGAGCAAGTGTAGTGGAACTGTTATTTCGGAAAGAACTGTAGAAACTCCAAAACGTGGTAAGCAGATAGAACCAAGGAGATTGTTACACAGGCATCGGGGGTTCGATAGCACCATCCCCAGAAGAATTGGATTAATGGATTAGAGGAATGGTATCAAATAAAGTAAATGTTAACATGGATATAGGTAGATTAAAAGCAGATTTGGAAGAAATTATTTTAGGTACAATAAGTCCAGAAAGATTGAGTAAATATCAGGAAGAAGAGTTTTTGTTTCTGTGTAAGAATATCACAATGAGAGCTAAGACTCTTCATGAGAAATTTGCTGAAGTAGCACAGACTATGGAGTGGGTAATGAAAAATCAAAGTCTTTACAAAAGACATATCGATTGGATTTTAGTGACAAATGTTTTGAAAGTTTGAATGCTTCTGGACAACGATTGCAAATCAAAGAGCTGAATAATACATTAAAACGTTGGGGTGAGTTAGAACGATGGAGGCCGAGTATATAATCCAGGGACAGCCTCTTAAAAAACTAATCTTGTTATTCATCACTTTTTAAGACCACTGGTGTGTACATTGCCATCTCATATAGAAGATACCAATAATTTACTGAAAAGGATTGAGGGTATCAATTGGGAGGATACTTTACTAAAGACATTAGATGATTACTCCATATACACTAGCATACAGCATCACGATGGGGTGGCTGCGTGTGAACACTTATTGAGGTCAAGGCCAATCTGCTATCATGCCAATACCAATATATTGCTTGGAATGATGATGAACTGTTTGAATAACAATTTTTTTCTCTTCAAAGGAACTCTTTATAGGCAGATTTGAGGAACTGCCATGGGCACCTGCTAGGCCCCCAGCTATGCTAATCTTTTCAGAGGCTCTTGGGAAGAGCAGGTGTCCATGGTGCCAGATTTTGCACCAGACATGGAGAAGGTGGTGTTGTGGGTCAGATTTATTGATGACCTGTTTATCTTTTAGGGGGGTGAGGAAGATGCAAAGAACTTTGTCGATCATCTAAATGACAATAATTTAAATATAGAACTGACCTGCAACATGAGTAGAGAGAAGATTGTCTTTTTAGACATGGTCGTGGAAGTGTCAAGCAACAGGCTGGTGTCCAAGTTATACAGAAAACCTACTGTATATAATAGCCTACTCCGCGGTGCTCCCACCATGCCATAGCAAACTGCAATGTCCCCGGAGTGAGAACCCCAGGACATTGCTGGAGCCATTTCTGGAGATTGGCGGTCCCCAGTGCCATGTACGGCTCCAGGAGGGGGGCTGCGTGACTCCCCCTCTGTCCTTGACTAGGGGTTCACCCCGGGGAGGTGGCTGTCCTTGAGGCCAAGAACGGCCAGGGAGTGGGGCCATACGCCCCCCCCTCCCATTTCCTTATAATACAGTTTGGTCCGGGGAGATGGTGGTCCTCGTGGCCAGGGGGGTCCGTGAGGCCCCCCCACATAAAAATGTAATCGACCCAGGGAGCTGGTGGTCCCCAGGGCAGGGGAGTCCTCGAGGCCCCTGCATTACATTAGCCCCAGGGAGGTGGCAGTCCCTGGGGGTGAGGTGGAGGCCATAGGGCATATGCACATGAGGGAATGCCCTCTCTTGATAGCGTTACATGTGCTCAAGCGCTATCAGTATTACATGAAGGGGATGAACAAGCATCTGCTGTCCCTTCTGTAATACCATTGCACCCTAGTGGTGCACAACGTTGGTGCACATGCACGCCGCACGACCCCGGGTCATAATTTATAAATCTGCCCCAGGTCTGTTATTGGAAGCACTACTAAATATATAAAAAAACAAATAATGTTAATAAATTAAAGACTCGGATAAGGAGTAAGGAAATGCAGTGCTTAATTTGAAGAAGAATGAGTGCGGCACCCAATGTTCTGCTCCAGTGGTGCTATTAAATATCGGAGCTCCGAATATCAAGGCTAAGTAGTGTTGAATTCATCTCAGGCCTCTTTAGTCCACTACCAGAAACTGCTGCCCCTTTATCTCACTCTTGCTGGTGCCTGCTTTCCCATTTGTGCCCATTTCTCAATCTTTCTGTTCCTTCTTCTTTCCCGTTAATGTGTGTTTCTCTTGCTCAATATGAGATGAGGAAAACTAAGTGCCGTCCCCAAAAATGAGTCCCAGTGGCACTCGACAACCACAGGCTCAGATTAAGCACTGACTTTGGGCCCAATTTACAGTTGGTGGGTGGGTTACTCCATCCACAAATGTGACGGACATCCCGTATGCTGCCTTGGAAGAGCATTATATGTAATGGCACAGGTAATATGTCACGTTTGTGAAGAAGTAACTTGTCCTCTGAACTCTAAATAAAGTCCTTAATTTTGGCCCTAGGGTCTTGTCTTTTGATCTACAGACTGCAAGGATATGGATTATTCGCACCAACCTCCTGTTGTCTGTCCAGCAACCACTGGCCAGATCTGAGGGGACAGGAGGGTGCACCCTCTCCTGTAGAAGAGAAAAGACTTTCCTTGGCATCAGTGGGGTATTTGTAAAAGGTATCTGTACCATGACCATCCAATGCCTGCACTCTAACATGCACAAGCAGCATTTCATTCATAATGACATGTACAGCAACACACACGTTCTTACAGCAACAGAATGAAGATGAGAAACAAATGTACACATTTATCAATATGCCTGTTGGCCCCATTTAGTTTTCAGAAATTGTTTCTCATTCATTATCAGTAAAGGTGAAAGGTTCAATGGAAATTCTAATGTAACAATATTGTATTGCTTAATTTGTATCATACACTTGATGTAGGAAAGTGCCCTTTTCGACATGGTCACCCCCACTTTTGGGCTGGTATTTGATGTGATTTCAACTGGAAGTGCACTGGGTTCCTGCTAACCAGGCACCCAGTGCCAGATTTCTTTCCCAAAACTGAGCAATTGCTTACCCAATTGACAATATCTTTAGAACCCCTGAAAGTCCCTAGTAAATGGTACCACTGGTACCAAGAGCCTGAGGTACTAAAGAGGGTCCCCAAGGGCTACAGCACGAATTGTGCCCTCCTAAGGGACCCCTCACCAAGCTGATGCAAACTGCCACTGCAGGCTACGTGTCTTGGTGCAGAAATAAGTGCACATACGATATGACGCACAGCTGTGTGCCATTCCTGCTGGCACTGCATGCAGTATAAGAAAGTCCGGCCTACCTCAGACCTTACAGCCCTAAGGCAGGGTGCCCTATACTACATGTGAGGGCATGACTGCATGAGCAGATATGCCCTTGTGATGGTCTGTACCCTTACTGCCAGTACAAGTGATCAGGGTGCCATTTCAAAAGAATGTGCTGGAAACTGGTGAAAATTAGTTCCCCAGCTACATGATGGCTTCACTGAAAATAGGTATGTTTGGTATCAAACATCTCATATTAATAAACCCACGCTGGTGGCAGTGGCAGATTTAGTAATACATGCACATGGAGGGCACCTTAGAGGTGCCCCCTGAAAACCTACCGGCCACTGGTTCACTGACTGACTGGTTTTCGCCAGCCTGCTACCAGAGACGAGTTTCTGACCCCTAAGGGTGAGGGCCTTTGCTCTCAGGGAGCCTTAAAATGAGCCTGCTGGATGACCTGCAGATTAGCATTCCAAGGCAGGGGAGCTTCAAATGGCCTACCGCATTGGTATGTGAATCAGGTTTCTCTCACAGGAGAAAAAGCCAAACCCCTTTGTCCAGAGCCATTTGGCACCAGGACAGGTAGCAAAATTAGCTAGTCCAATAGGCGTGTCCACACTCAGGCTAGTGCCACCCTTAAGGTGGGCCACCTGCAGTGGAGGCGACGTTTCAAAGTTAACTATCTTGGTGATGGCAAAATCAGGAATTCTGGGACAGAGTTATGACCACCGGCCCCAGGAAGTAGTCATATAGGGGGCCTAGTGACCCCACGGGAAGGTAGCCAATGGGCTCCTACCCTACACTCCCTTAACACCCTATATTCAGTATACAGGGGAGCCCTCGGCACCGGAGAATCAGATCCTGCTGACAAGAATAAGAAGAAGGGACGAAGAGCCATGAAAGCAAGAACTGCAGAAGAAGCAACTAACTTGGCATCAGACCTGCAGGCCTGTTCACCTATTCTCGACAATTGCGCCAAAATCATCTCGCTATGCAAGCTGCTGATCCTTCATAGCCTGGAAGGACTGCCAGCACTTTTCCAAAGACACAGGAACTCCCATGGATCAGCGGAGCTGTTTCCCTGCATCTTGCAGGGTGCAGGAACCACAGTCTGAGCTGTGAGACTCCAGGACCGGGAAAGGCTGACACCAGGAAGCACCACAGCACCCGAGCCTAGCTCGAACTGAAGTGGGCCAACAGTGCCAATGTGGTCCCCAGACCCTCCAGACTGAAGCCCACCTTGGGTCTCTCTGCTGTGGACTTTCCGACGCCGCCTGCACCCTCTGTTTGCAGGTCTCATCTACCATGACTGCTCCTGGTGATGAAAATCTGACACCTAAGGATACCTATGCACTGGTCGCACTGGTCCTGTGGAGTAGAGGATCAAAGGTGTCCCCCCGTCTCGAGCATCATGAGGTCAGAGTCCCCATGTTGGTTCAGACCTAGTGGACTCCCAGTGCGGTGCTGCCTTGGACCTTGCCACATACTCACCTCCAGTCGAGGTTGGTCTCGTAAGTTGCTGTAAAGAACTTGTAGGCTGTATTTATTTTTCCTTCCATAGGATAACATTGCAGCTTCTGGAAAAATGCACGAAGTTCCTACTGGTTAAATGCAAACGTATTTCTCTTGAAAAACATACTTACCTGGTAGTATTGATTCTGATGCCAAAACATATATAAAAATGTGTTATATATATAAATAGGTGTGGATCTCCTTTTTGAGTCATGTGCATCATTTATTGACTATTGTGCATATATGCAGATATGGAACACTCCTCTCTGCTAAGCCTAAGGCTGCTCGACCACACTACCCCCTAAAAGAGCACCTTGGGGTTGCTAGAGCAAACCCCTGTCCATCATAAGGGAATACCCAGACTCTTTGAACAGTCTATTTTGTTTTGATATACTACATAAAGAGGCGGCTTCCTACACTTGTCGATAGTGTGTCACGGTCCAACTAGCATTGGGATCCTTGGTTCCCTTTTGTAATTTATGCTTGAAAGGGTAATGTATGTAGTATAGCCAGTGTATGGCATTGGTTGAGGGGTAACCCTTTTGACATGTAGAATGAATTATAATATTGTACTACACTGAAATATGTCCTACAATGTATTATAATTCATATGAAGATGCTCCTCTGAGCAGCTCTATTTATTATCTTTGTATTTGTTTATAGAGTTTTATAAAGGCTGAACATGACACATGGGTATCAGAGCGCTGTATATAACCAACCCTATCCTGTTTAAGTAATTCTTTATCATTAACACGTGTAAACCTATAACATGCCATTTAAAATAAACCCCACACAAGAAAACAATCTATTGCATAGGCAAAGGGCCCCCCTCTTCTTCTCAGTCATCATGATAAATTGCTCCTACTGGAATGGTTGAGGTTCACCGAAAAGGTTCACTACAGGGAGCTAGAGCATAGTCTAGACTATTAGGTAAGGAACCTGTCTTGTAACATCCTTTTTTTTAGGATTGCTGTCAGTGGTTTTGCCCTGACCTCTGCCAGGGTGGAGTCCAATATTCTCAGGGCAGAACCCATGAAGCTTATGTAGGCTTCTTTTTTCTGAGTCTGGGAGGTTCAAGAGGTAGGGATCCTGCACTCCGAAGGGAACGGCAGCCTCCAGAGAACTTGAGCGTATTCTTGAGGAACCTGGGTGCTTTGTGGTGCAGGGCTTTGTGCATCACACACGGTATCCTGGCTTCTGATGGGAGCTAATGTAACAAATTTCGAGAGGATGTGATATGATTGATGCATCTTGTCTCTGGTATTAATCTTGCTACAGCGTTTAGAGCTGCCTTTAGTGGAGCAGTGGATGTTTTTGGCAGACCTGTTAAGGTTGTAATCCCATAGTCTAGTCTGGACATTACCAGTGATTGAAACGCATTCTTGAAGTCTTGTTGCTGTATGAAGGGCTTTATCTTCTTTAGGAGTTTCCGTTGGTGGACCTCCCTGCATGTGGATGCGCTGATGTGTGCTTGCATGTTCAGGTGCTTCTCGAGTGTTATCCTAGAGATTTTGTAGAGTAGGTGGTAGTGGGTTTCCAGCTGAGGGAGTCTTGTTGGCTCAGCCATTCTTGAATTGGAAGGTGACCGTTGGGAGGGAAGAATTGTAGGACTTCTCTTTTCAAGCGAGTTAGTTGAAAGTGGTTATGTGACAACCACACCAGAATGATGCATGCAATATCTTCCTGGGACTAAATCTTGTGGTATAATTGCATGTGGTACGAGTGGTTCAACTGATTGAGTATCTCCATCAGCGGTTCCATGTATAGGTTGAGAAGTGTGTGGGCTGATATAGTGGAACCTTACGGAACTCCCATACACACCTGGTGCACACTGGATAGTGAGTCTCCCAGTTTGATTAATTAAGAATGATTGTGTAGGAAAGATTTGAACCATTTGAGAAAGTTGCCCGAAATCCCCATTCTGTGTTCAAGTAGATTCAGGAGGCAAACTTGACTTACGGTGTCAACAGATTGGTCAAGTAGGATGAGAAAATATGAGCTGTTCTGATCCAGTAATTTTATTGTGTCGTCCATGATGTGTAGGATAGCTGATTCTGTGCAGTGACCAGGTCTAAAACTTGATTGGAACTTAGAGAATAGGTTGAATGAATCAATATGTTGACATAATTGCTTGTGAACACATTTTACTAGCAGGTATGCTATGAAGGGCATGTTAGACACCAGACACAAATAATTGAGATCTACCCGGTCAGCGTCATGTTTTTTCAAAAGTGGTGTCACTTGCATAGTTTTCAGGCAGTCAGAGATAGTAACTTGTCTTCACGATGAATTTATGTTTTTTTGTCCAAATGGGGGAGATAATATGGCTCATCTCCTTTATGATTGTCAAGGCGATTGGGTCATTGAAGTGTGACTTTGGTTTCATGGACTCGATGATTTTGAAAAGCTCTTCATTTGGGTACTTGATATCTCTCTATGGAATGGAAAGGCATTTGTAGAGCACATGGCTACCCGGGATGCCATGATGTCCCATTTTTTAGTCTAGTGGGATGTAAGGACGTATGAATAATGCTCGAAAAAGTAGTCTCTGTATGAGATGGTTGACCGTTGATGTTTGAAACCATTAGCCTTTCATTGTCGATATTGATTTTTCGATTTCCCATATTTTGTCATTGAAAAAGGACACAAATGCTTCACAGTTGTCTGTTGTGGTGTTCATGTTACTTTTGGGTTTGCTGTCGCTGACTAGTTTTTTTGGTTGTGTCCAGTTGAGATATGATGAAAGATGCTTCAGCTTTCCATTTAGCCTTTTTGCATTTGTTTCTTATTTCCCATGGCTGTTTTAGGTGTCTAGCGGAAGGTTCATGTCTCCATCGTCTCTTAGGGAACTTAAGTCTTCTCTCATTGTTAAAGTTCTGAGTGAACCAGTGGTGGGCATCTTTGTTTTTGAGTCCGTTGAGGTGGAATGGAGCTACTGCCTCCATTATCTCGGTCATGTTCTGGTTATAGTGGTCATTTAAATCTTACACTCTCAGAATATCACTCTGTTGCAGCTACAAAGGGAGGCAAGTTCAGCTCGGTTAATGTTTCTGTGTCTCTGGCCCAGTGTTTTGGTTTGATCCCTTGGCCTTTTGCTTTCTGAGTTCTTGTAATGATATGGAATAATATTTGGTGATGGTCCGACCAGTCCAGCAGATATATGGAGTGTAAACTGAAGGCTCTAGACTTGGATATTATATGATCCAGCATGGCCCTTTTATCTTGCGTTGGTTCTGTGTATGCTTTGACCAGGTTTTGATCTTTAAGGAAGTATTTTAGAGTGAGGACTTGTGTGTCTAACTCCTCATTCCAGTGTAGGTTGAAATCGCCTAGAAATATGGTGTTCGAGTGTAGTTGGGTGCGGATCATGATTGTTTCTATCAGTTGTTCAATAAATGATTGGTTGTCCCCCGCTGGTTGATAGAATAACTGGACCTTTGCTAAAGATTTGTTTGATGTGTGGGTTTCTGCTCACGTATTCGCATGTGGACAGTTTATCCACGCGGAATGGATTGACATGTAATGAGTTCCAGTGTATTACTGTGATACCCCCTCCCTGCCGTTGTGATTGGCCTAGTGATATGATGTTGAAGTTTGGGGGTGAAAAATTATCCACGATGGAGGTGGACTATATATTAAGCCGTGCTTCTGTATGTCAAGATCGTGATACATGAAAGGCTGTGCTTTGTCAGTGGCATGTTTGACCGCCGACCTGCAGTTTTGTAACATGCACTTCAATGTTGTCACTGTTACCTGGGGATTGAGTGCATTGACTGGGACGAGGGAAATTGTGATCAAGTTTGCCGTATTTATATTTTGCTCTTTGTATTGTGTTCTGCTTTGATTAGTGCTCGTCAAGGTTTGTGTGTTTAAAGTTGCTGAAGTGTGCGCCTTGGAGGTATCCTGGTAAGATTGCAACAGTGATTTAGTGTCCTCCCTGGAAAGCTGGTTGAGTAATCTCCTAGGTCAGCTGATAGCATTCAAAACTGAAACTGTGTCGCATGCATACCTCTTAGGGCTGGATGACAGCATGATTATCGAGGCTGGGGGACCAAAACTGTAGTGTACATATCTTACATATGTCTATGGCTATGAAGGTCTTGTGTGCGTTTGCTGTGATCCTTACCACGACTTGCCTGAGGGTTTCCATAATGTGTTGCAGTCAATACAGATGGTTCCTCCATTGTTGTATATGGTTTTTATGCAGATTTATATAGCGCGAACTCGACCCGAAGGTATTGGAGCACTTTACATGAGCACCGGTTACTTTTATACAAGGAAACATTCAGGCATTGGGAGATTAAGTGATTTGCCCAGAATCACAGGATGTGGACGCGATCCCGAGGCTCGAACCTTGATTTCCAGGACCAAAGTCGGAAGTCTAGCCGACGGACCACATCCTCTCCCATGGTTGAGATTTACATGTGGGTCTGACCCAGTGGTAGCCTCGACCAGATGTTTTAACCTTAGTTCACTCATGTGCATTGTTCTATTCAAGGGTGGTTTGGTCTTTCTGGGAATTGAGATGGATGTTCTCATCCATGAGGGTGACAGGGTGGTCTGTTCTGTGCTTTCTCTGTGCCTATTCGGTCCCGCCGCTAAGGTTGGTTCTGTTCTGAGGTGAGGATAAATGGTAGTTAGGTGACGCTGTGATTGACTTTTGTTATATTCTCTTATCTAACTTCATTTTATTAATTGATTGCTGTTAGTTTAAATCTCAATTCAATAGAACCTTCCCTTGTATTCCATAGCCCTCTCTCACCCCTCCTCCCTTTCCCTTCTTGGTACTGCCCTACTGTTGGCTGTGAGGCTGCCTTAGAATGTTGGACTCTGAGGGTTGAGGGAAGAACGCAGAAGTTATTCAAGCTGAAGCAGTCTGTTGGTGGAACTGTGGAGGTTATGAATAAAGAGTTCACTTACCTGCATCTGGAGTCTCCTACTTCGTAACACTGGTGACGAGGATGGGATGAACGGTTTGTACAAAGGCAAATCGTTTTGTGACCCCTTTTTTTGTTGATAGGGCCTATAATGTCTAAGGCTAGTTTATCTCATGGTTTGTCAGGGGCAGAAACAGTGGATAACCGAGATTTTTGGGTTAGCTTAGATTTGCAGCTATTGGCACACACGTAGCCGTTCTTCACCTTGGCTTCCACCAACGAATCCATGTTTGGAAACCAGTATTGTTCCCTGAGTCTGGATTTAGTTAAACTTCTTCCTAGGTGACCCTCATGGACAAGATCAATGATTTTGTTTTTCAACCATGCGGGAGGTATTATTTTGTTGTTCCTCCAAATGCGGTCTTGGTGTAGGCTGATTTCTTGTCGAACTTCTCGAAATGTACTTAGTTCTTGATCGACTTCATTTCGTGCATTTGGCCAACCATGTAAAGTGTAATTTTTGGGATGGGTTAGTAGAGTATCCTGACTCTGGCTTTCAGTCCAGTCTGTAGCTCTAATGGTAGAGGAATGGATTTCTAAAATGGGGTACTCTGTGGTTTCGTAGTGTTCTTCAACGTCTAAGGGTGCTCTGGAAAGGAATTCCGCAGCTGAGTTGAGTTCACCCACAACGTATTCTAGTTTGAAGCAGAAACCTTCTAATCCCAAAACCCATCTGGCTACCCTGGGTGTGCTTTTGAGTGTACCCTTAGGATTGAACATGTAAATGAGGGGCTTGTGGTCGGTACACACAGTGAATTTGATTCCCCATAGAGTGGTCTGCAGAGGGCACTAATGAGATTTGAAGGATTTTGTAATGAGCGCGGCCTGGTAATAAATGCGGACAAAACAAAGTTCATGGTCCTCCATAGACGTCGGGCCATTAAGGGAAGGGTATCTCTTAATGCGCCCTACTTGATCAAACTGACGTTTTTAACTACTTGGGGATAGCACTAGGGAATAAACTTAATTGGAAGCCGCAGATAGAAACCCTGGCACTCAAACTCTGTCATTTGGCCGGAGCCTTGTTGAAAGAGTTCAAGTCTTCGAAGACCCAGCCCATGCTCCCATTTTTAAAAATTTACAATTCTAAAGTTATAGCCTCTGTTACCTATGGAGCAGAGCTATGGGGCTTCGACAATTTAGCTCACCTAACCCTAGCTCAAAACAAGTTTCTGAGAAACGTCATTGGCGTACTACAGAGCACCCCTATAAAGCCTGTCTACTATGACCTAGGGTGTAGGGGACTGGATGATGTAGCAAAGTTTCGCCCCATTGCGTATTGGCGTAAACTGTGGACTACTCCAGAGCTGCAGCACTACGCCTCTGCTTTAAAAGATGTATGGGAATCTGACACATCTTGTAAAATTAAATTGCTACAAAACATCAAAGCCACTCTGACAAACATAGGTGTGCGACATTTATGGGAAGATCCAGAGGGTCAGCAGTTTCCTTCAAAAAAAGATGAAGGAACTTTATTGGTCCTTGGTGGCGAGGAGAAACATATCGACCTCTGAATCTTCATCACTGACAGGGAAATTTTTAGAGCATACGCCCTGCCCCCAATATAAGCCTTACTGGGATATTATCACCAAACCCAGGGACAGACGCCTTTTCCAACAATTTCGGGTGGGTACGCTACCTATAAACTCATTCACATGTAAATGGCATAGCTCAAATGATAATAAATGTAAGTTGTGTATGAGGCAGGAGGAGACCTATTCTCATATTTTATTTGTCTGTCAGGCCTATCAGGCGCCACGATGCAAATGGCTGAAACCATTATGCAAGAATATGGGTGTTAGAAGTAGTGCAGTTGTACAGAGAATACTGGCGACCGACACAAGTGTCCCGACTGTCATAGCCGTAGCTCGATTCTTGAGCTGGGCATGGCTTATTCGGGAAAAGACTACAAGATCGCTAAATACAGCGAACCATCCGACAAGCTCATGAACAAGTAAAATGTTGGACTGGGTGGGTTAGCCTACTGTTAGTAACAAAATCCACAACTTAGGTGCTGTTCTAACTGATCCCCTTAGTAATTGCAAATAGCGGTTCCATACTGCTCGGCCCTAATCACACAGTACATGGAAAGTTCTGATGACTGTATTATGTTTTATAATCTTTTAGATTTTATTGATACTTTAATCATAGTACTTTTCACTATTTATATGATAAATAGTTATGCAACTGGTTTTTGCGTTAATAGGTGGAAAGTAATAGTTTTAATTATCAAATTTTAGAGTTATATGGGTTTTTTTTTAAACCGGTGTGTGTATTGTTTCTTGTCTTTTGTGATCTCGAGCGATCGAAGTAAAGACTATTGAATTGAATTGATTCCCCATAGATAGATTATCTAACTTTATTTTATTCATTGATTATTGTTAGTTTAAATCTCAATTCAATAGGACCTGCCCTTGTATTCCTTATCCCTCTCTCATGCCTCCTCCCCTTCCCTTCTTGGTACTGCCCTACTGTTGGCTGTGAGGCTGCCTTAGAATGTTGGACTCTGAGGGTTGAGGGGAGAACGCAGAAGTTATCCGAGCTGAAGCTGTCTGTTGGTGGAACTATGGGGGTTATGAATAAAGAGTTCACTTACCTGCATCTGGTGTCTCCTACTTCATAACAACTTTGTTCATGGGTGGTGCAAAGGGGGGATATTCTTCTCTCTCTAGAACATTTGAACGCTGAGTGGGTCCTGTGCCTTTGAATTCTGTGATTGGCAAGGTCTGGGGGACTGCATGGCAGATTTGACTATGTATTGTGTACTGTGGGGGCATGGGCATGTGGGAAGCCCAACTCGGTGTTTTAGAGGTGAATCAAAATGACAGTCGTCATTACAGTCCCTCATGTTTAATGAGTCAACCCGTGAGTGCATCTGAGGGACATTTCCTACCGTCAATGAGCATGTGTGTGGTGTTGCAGTCGTGGATTTATGGGAGTATCCATATCTGATAAATGAGGCAGGACATCGTGATGTTTAAAGGAGACTTTTGAACATGTAATGGGGGAGAATGGGGGAGATCTATGAACATGTAATGGGGAGATTTGGGAAGTAATAGCAGCATTGTCTTATACATGAGGTAATGCAATCCTGTTGTTCAGTAGATTCTTTGTAATGGGAGTGATTTGAGGAGTAGTAGCTATTGAACGGTGAGAGTGGTGTACATCTGAGTTGAGCTTTATGGATGATTATTTATTGTACTGACTGACACACACACACAGAAACACACACACACATTCTGGTCTAAATAACTCACCACACCTACTCATTGATAGATACACATACAGAGAAACAAAGACACACAAATGCACAGACCCTCATCTCCCCTTCCCTCTTTCATTTTACCCTCAGAGAGGGGCACGTGTGTTTGTGAGGGGTATTGTGGAAAGGTAAGTGGGTGACTGCAAGAAAGAGGGAAGACAATGGATGAATGAATGGACTTATGAGTGCATGGGTGAGTGACCAAGCGCATGGATGATGGACTGAATGCATGGACGGGTGAATGAGTAAACACATCTATTAATCTACCCATCGACTCACTCTTTGGTTAACCCACTCACTCATCCACAGTACCACACTAACAAGCTGGCCAATTAAAAGACACTTTCATTTATAAGTCATAATTATTGGCTTTGCCAATAATAGGTTTATTCTATGCAGAGGGCCCCGCGCTTTCCCTGCATGTTTACACAACCATGCTGCTGGTCTGTTGCTCCCCTCTATCTTCTCCCACGAGACCCGCTCCACGTTACTGCATTTCCACTACCCTAAGCCCGCCCATCCTACTGTATGTACAAAGCCTTTCACAATTGTCAAAAGTATAAAAAATTCACCAGACCACAGTACTGCAGAGGAGGGGGGTTACAGTGAACACTCCCCACCCCTGACCTCTGCCTCTACATATTCTGCCACCTCATCATCAGAGAGCCTTTCACATAGTACAAGATTTGAAATAAAACATGTGCAACCTTTCCAATATGGCCGCCAGACAAGCGCATTGTGTCAGCTTGCTTGGAGTACCAAGTTTTACCTTTTTAATGCCTATTGAATATGGTTGCAAAATATTAAATTAGTTTTAGAAAATGCAACTTGCTAAGTTCAGACACATTGGCTTTGCCAGTGCTTGTTGCATTTATATTATATTACCCCTTGTTCACAGCTTTGCAGGGGCTATTACTACCCGGTAAAAAAACATGTAACAAATGCTGTGCAAATGGACTCAAATGCACATGTTTTAGCACCAGCTCACGAGTACAAATGCCAGGTCCCGCTAATGAATAATAGTGACTCGCATGACGCACTTTCTGACACGTCGCACTGAGAGCAATAAAAGGTGCAAACCTTCAAAGGCATATTCTCCTGGATACTAAACACTGAGTCATGCTTGTGGTGTGAGATTGGGAGGGGCAGGATATAGAACTAGGAACGGCACTCAGTTTACTCAATATTTAATATTAACGAAGCTAATCACCACCTCCCTTTCTACATGAACACCTGGTAACCGGCTCCGCACATACATAAAAATGCGACTAATTCACACACTACTACTCTCCAATCCCTGCTTTTGGTGATAATACAAATATAAATGTTACACACTGAGATACCCCAGAAAATTTAGAGTGATTGTATAGATTCAATAGGGAGAGGTCCAGTGATTTATGATGCCACCACTGGTTCCCGAGATCCAATCCCCTTCCATCACAACCAGCTGCGTGCATGCACTAGAGGACGTTGACAGAGACCAACATAGACCGCTCCTGTCTGTCAAACTTTGTGCAGGGTTTTTACAGTATTTCAATTAGTATAATTAATGTGTGGGAGATCTAAGGGGCATATTATCAAGCCAGGCGATAAAATTATCGCCGCTTTAGCGGCAGAAAACTGCCGCTAAAACGGCGATAATGGGCTTGATAATATGCTCTATGGAATTCCACTTGAAGCCCATGTTAGATGTGAAGGACGTCTAACATGGGCTTCAATTGGAATTCCATAGAGCATATTATCAAGCCCATTATCGCCGTTTTAGCGGCAGAAACTGCCGCTAAAGCGGCGATAATTTTATCGCCTGGCTTGATACTATGCCCCCAAGTCTCTTATATAACCCGTGCCCTGCACCATTGTCCTTCCTCTCTCTCAATTTCTACAATCTCAGTATTATTAATAGTATCAGCTTTCTAACAAGTTACCCTTTCAGCACACACCACGCGGTGGGGGTCTAGTTGACGAAAGTGCGCATTTCACGCAAAAATGAAGCACAAAATGATGGAGTGGCATTCTGCGTAATTACGCATCATCTTGCAGACGTTTGATAGAATCATGGGAAGTTCGCAGACTCCTATTAATGACAGGAACGACAGTCTTGGCTCGCGCTGGAACTATGAATCAGATGACAATGCTTTTGCTGATTATACATTTATATTAACAGATGTTAGACTTTGTTTCAATATTCTTTGTGTGTGCGTGTGCGTGTACGTGTGCGTGTGCGTGTGTGTGTGTATGTATGTATGCATTCGCGGGAGAGGGCAGGGGGGACGCTGTGGGGAGAGTGGCAAGCTCATGGCATACCAATCGAGCTCTGCTTTCTTGAGAGAATATTGACCAGCCTTACTTTTTAGTACAGAGGGGCATATCAGCAAGGCGGCGATAGAAAATTATCCCCGCTTTTGCGGCCGTTTTCGGCTGAAAAGCAGCGATAATTTTATCGCCTAATTAGCAAGGTCACGCTAACGCGTGAAACCTTGCAGTAGCGCACGAAATCTTAACGCCTAGCTTTGCATCTCTAATGAGATGCAAAGTGGGCGTTCCTGACCTAACATGACAGAAGAAACGACATTTCTCCCATCATCAAGCCCCACGCTATGAAGCATAGCGGCAAGAAAAGTAGCGATAACCCCTGTTATCGCTACTTTCCTTACGCCTGATTCAGGAATGACTTAGCCATGAAATCCTATGGAAGGTGGATATCTTGGCTAAGTTTGTGGGCCTTATCAACAAGCTAACGCCACATTTCGTGAGATTATCGCTGGGTTTCCAGCGATAATCTCAGGTTAGGCAGTTAGCGCTAGGATTTTTATCGCTTTTGAGATAAGCGTTGCTAATAGTACGCTATCTCAGCGATAAAAATCCACGCTAGCCGGCGATAATTATCCTAGCGCTAAGTGCGCTTAGCGATAATTATCGCCGGTTGTTGCTGATATGCCCCATAGTATATTGCGTTATGGGAAGTTTACAGAAGCTTCTCGAACAATGCATGCCCAAATAGGGATAATTTACCTCCTTTATCCAATTACATGGGCATAACTGTTTTGCTCGCCCGAGGACGAAGTGTCACTCAAAGTGTCACTTATAAGGCATTGAACTATCACACATGAGCAAAAGAGAAAGAAACATGTATATGTCACATATGCAAACTCCGACTTTGGCGGCTGTGCGCCCTAAAAGAGCTGATCTGAAAGCGCTTCCACATCTTGATTCTTCTGCTACCCCCTTACACCACCACCAGAGAGGACCGGTCAGACAGGAGTCTAGACACATACTCAGCACTCATCCTTACACCACCACCAGAGAGGACCGGTCAGACAGGAGTCTAGACACATACTCAGCACTCATCCTTACACCACCACCAGAGAGGACCGGTCAGACAGGAGTCTAGACACATACTCAGCACTCATCCTTACACCACCACCAGAGAGGACCGGTCAGACAGGAGTCTAGTCACATACTCAGCATTTTTGTAGGTACACTGGCTTTAATGTGGGATCATGACACAATGCAGCCTGCTATGGGTATTCTGCTTTGACAAATTACAAGAGGAGCTTCTGTTGGATGCCACATCTTCAAAATACCAGGAAATCTATCCCAGCGATCATCCAGGACACATCTCATCCCTTGCCCACAACAGCTCTGTATCAAAGTCCCCCAAAACAATGTCATGTCTACATTTAGCACAAATACATTAATAAGGCTCATTTCTTTGCTGTCCATCATTCTGTGTACCAGCTCGTATCAGTCATTGGGGTCTGTTTTAATCTCTTTCATCCTAAAACAGATGCCACCAACACCAAGGTCATCATGCCGCATGCATCTTTAGAGTAGACCGCTGCATGCAATTGGCCGTGCCAACTTTTATGAATCTTTCTTATCTCCTCTAAAGACAAATGTGCCTCTTGCAACACATCAATTACAATTCCATGACTCTTCAAGTAGGAATGTATTCTGAGTCTCTTACGGTACCTATTTAGATCTCTAACATGCCACTGAACTATATTTAGTGCCCCCTACTATAATACTAATGTATACTTTCTCCTACCCATCGTCTCCCTCGGATGAACAGGAGCATACAGCATGCCAGACGCACATGAGTCTATGAGCCTTTCCCGACTGGTTCAGACCCTTCATGCCCTATCTCCATCCATGTCACCTGCACTTCATAAATCTGAATCCCATCTAGGTTTCCTTCCCATGGGTAGAACCCTAAGCCCAAAAACCATTGGCGCACTCTAAACAGTGAGAGAAACTGACTTCTTCTCGGAGGGTTAAGGGGAGGGTTCACTTACACTCAGTTTTACTCTCTCACTCATACTCACACATTTTAATTAATTTACTCTCATTTGCACTTGCACTAACCTTTACTTACTCTGACTCACTCAGTCTCACTCTGTCTCACTAACTTACATTGACTCACTCATTCTCACTCTGACCCACCCAGTCTCAGTGACTTACACTGTCTCAGTCGGTCCCATTCTGACCCACTCCGTCCCACTGTGACCACTCAGTCTCACTGACTTGCGGAGTCTCATTCATTGCTACTCGGATCCATTCATTACCGCTCTGACCCACTCACTTTCACTGGCTTCTGAAATCTCACTCATTCCCACTCTAACCCATTCTGTCCCACTCTGACCTACTCAATCTCATTGACTTATACATTCTCACCCATTCCTACTTTGGCCCATTGAGTCACACTGATCCACTAGGTCTCATTGACTTATGTAGTCTCACTCATTCCCACTGTGAACCACTTAGTCTTAACTGAGTTCTGCAGTCTCGCTCATTTCCACTCTGACCCAGTCAGTCCCACTCTGACCTACTCTGTCCCACTGAGATACACAGTCTCACTCTGACCCACTCAGTCCCATTGAATTACACAGTCCCACTCGGTCTAACTCACTCAACATCACTGATTTTCATTATGACTCTCTCTCTGTCTCCCTCAATCCATGGCTCACTCAGTGTCACTCCAACTCACTCAGTTTCACACACAGTAACACTCAGTCTCACTATCATTTCACCTCATTCACTCTGACTCACTCTTTCACTGACTCTCTCGCTCTCTTTCATTCACACACACATGAGCACACAAGCATACTCACACATACACTCTCTCACAAACACACACTTTCATTGTTGGAAAGTGGGTTGTTAATACTGGTAAATATGCATCTACCACTGGCAATAAGGCATCTAACACATTCTAGGGCTCAGTACAGGTCTCAATAAATTGTTCCCATGCTCAACCCTGGGTAGCTTGGCTGCGAACAGGCAGGCTTAATTTAGGAGACAGGTATGTAAAGCATTTAAAAACACAAATTTAGTAAATAATTAAGACACAAAACACAAGAAAAACCGGACACCAATTTATAAAAATAGTAAATATTTCTATCTTTAGAATGACACCAAAATGACAAAAACCCAATATAGGGAACCGGAGATATGAATTTTTAGAGAATAAACTCTTTCTAGCACTTAGCCACCTTATGGAGTTTCTTTTTCCAAAGTTCTCCAAACGTTTCCACATTTCTGGAACATCTTCCTGAAGTTCCTCTCGGGGGTCAAAAGGGTCCAAAACACAATCCAAGCGTTTGGAAGCTCCAAGATGGTTGAAAGCCTTGAAAGTTTGGGACCACAATTACCACAATGCACCTGGCCAAAGCCCTTAAAGGACTACTGGATGCACTCTAGGCAGAGGACTCTTGGTGGAGTTGATGCAGGTGAGCTATGCTAACCTGTAGCTTGCAGGGAGTCTACTCTTTATTCCTCTTGATGCAAGGTACATCCAAAGGGCTGTAGTTCCAGATAATGCAGCAGGTACAGTCAGACAGAATGCAGGGCCTGATGGTGCAAATCAAGTTTGCAGCTTGGCAATTCTTCTCTTAGTTTTAAGAGCTGAGACTGGTAAAATCTCGAAGTAGTTTGTGGTTGAACGTGCCCACAGGGTCCCCGGGAAACTGCTGCTGCCGGGGGTTCCACCGCGGGCGATAGTGACCAGACTTCTAAACTTCTGTGATCGGGATGCATTCTTGCATGAAGCTAGGATGCGTGGCCAATGGAAAATTGAGAGCTGGATGGTGAACATTTATTCGGACTACATGGCCATGGTGCAATTCCAATGTGAGACCTTTATTGGGGTGAAACGGAATTTACGGACACTGAACCTCTATTACGCCCTGTTGTTCCCTGCTAAGTTACACATTATAGACAATGGAGAATCACATTTCTTCTTGGTGGCAGAGGAGGTGTTGGAATGGCTGGAGGCCCGAGGACACCCCAGACTGAGAGATCATGACTGTACCCACTCTCAGAGGAGTCAGGGCACAAAGAGGAGCCAGAGTGCCGGGCGTAGATTGTGGGAGGGGCGCAGATTGTGGGCAGCCCCACTAGAGACAAAGCCAAATTGGAAAGAGCCAAGGTAGTGGCGGACATCCATCAATGACAGCGTTCTGGAGGAGGACTCTGGGGACTTAGAGAAAGAGATCTCTGACTGCGAAGGCAGCCCAGAGAAATCCTACCCTTCTAGGGTCACCCCAATGACCATGGACGAGATAAATCTGATGGGGGAACCTCTGCCTCCAGTTGGGGCCCTCAGAGAGGGAGACTGGAGGTCTATGCTGACTGGAGAAGGACACTGACCCTAAATGCGGGCTATCACTAAGGTGCTAAGACTGTTCTGTGGGTCTCAACCCACCTCTTCCAAGATTAGTACTGTATTCTTTGTTCACTCTTCGAATGTTTAGTATGGGGGTCTGACAGACATCTCGGGCAATGAGGGAACAGGTAGTTGAAACCGGCATATGAGGATGTGGGGAGAGGGAGTCGGGGCAGAGGGGGGATGGTGGTCCACAGGTTACTATAAATAAGCACAATAGCACCACTTGAGGAACATACAGAGACGGAACACTTGCTGACATTCAGATAGCATTATCCCATAGACAGACTGACCCTTAAATTATTGTCCTGGAACATGAATGGGCTGGGCTGCACACTTAAGAGAGGCCTAGTGTCCAAATATTTGATCAGACAAGACCCAGACATTATACTGCTGCAAGAGACATACCTTGCTGGGAATAACTGTGGGTTCTTGGGAAGAGGAAGGTACCTGGTGCTGGTTCACATGGGCCTTACTACAGGGTCGAGAGCGATGAGGATACTGGCTTGCAGGTCCCTGCAATTATAAATCACCAATATTTGGGTGGATACACAGGGCTGCTGCGTGGCAATTATAGGTCAGTGGAATAGGATAGACATAGCGGTGGCCTCCTTGTAATTCCCACCGTGCCTGCAACTAAAGGGGTAGGGAGATTAGGGAAATGGGTCACAGATGTGCCTGGTGGAGTCCTGGTGGTGGTGGGGGATCTCAATCACACTGTCAATGTGTAGTTAATTAGGGTGGCCAAGTCCGGTAGAAGACGTAGGCTGGATATACGCACCTTCCTAGCAGCGATGGACCTGGTGGATATATGGTGGGAAACCCACCCAACGCAGCTTCCGTTTCCCTCTGCATCCAACCTAATGTGCTCTTTGTCCAGACTAGATCATCTGCTTACCCCCATGCACCAGCAAGGGATATTTGGGCAAGCACCCTACCTCCCAAGGGGTATCTCAGGTCATTCTCTAATCGTGACCACATTTTGGTCACCCAATGCAGCCAGAGGGGTGTTAAACACTGGACCCATGGGAACTGATGGACTGGAACATACGGAAGCTTGTTCTTCAGGAGATGGAGAATTACCTCCGGGGAAATTCTGGGTCTGTTAGCTCTAACACAACCCCATAGGAGGCCTATAATTCAGTAATGAGGGGACAGTTGATAGCCCATATAGCGGGGAAGCGAAAAGACTATGAATAAAACTTGAGAGAATTGAAAAAGCAACTGGCATGTGTGGAGGCCGATCACAACCGAGGCGACAGTTCAATATATGGCGGCTCCCAGCTGGGAATATAAGACCCTGGCCACTCGCGAGGACACTCTATGGGAGTAAACAGGCTCACCTATACAAAGTGTGTAACAAGGTTGGAAAGTTATTGGCTTGGTTGGCCCATAAAGAAGAGGAACAGAGGTGCATACATAGAGTGTACAGCCCGGATGGGACCCTGGAGACATCAGCGGTGGGCATAAATAGGCATTTGCCACCCATCTAAATAGCCTTATCAATCAAAGACAAAGCAGGCCAATGGGGATCTGGTCGCTTTCATGAAGCACCTCCCTGTGTCACACCTGGGAGCGAGGAGAGACTTAGCCTGGAGTTCGAAGTCACAGAAAGGGAGATCTCCAAGGATGCGTAGCTGGAAAGATACAGGTCACAAGGGATTCTCTGCCGAGTATTATAAATACGTGAAATCTAGAATTACGGGACCACTTAAGGTCGAACTGGATGTGGCACAGGAAGGAGTGCTCCACAGTGACTGGTGGCAAGCTACGATAGTGCGTATCCAAAAAGAGGGCAAACCAAGAGAGTAGCACGCCTCGTATAGGCAGATCTCCTTGCTGAATATCAAAATTAAAGTCTTAGCCAAAGTACTGACCAATCATCTGATGGGGTGGTGGACACGCTGATTGTGCTGTATCATCTAGCTTTATCCTATATAGAGCAACAAGGCATAACCTGAGGAAGCTCTTCAGTTGCCTGATGTGACTACAGCAGGTGCGGGAGCAGAACGTTATCCTATCCCTAGGTGCAGAAAAGGTTTTTGACTGTGTAGAGTGGCTGTACTTGTGGGTGGTCATGCGCAAAATGAGCTTGGGCCCGTCTTTAATGGCTTGTATACAGTAACTTATACAGAACCAACGACGTACGTTCTGTTCAATGGAGTGATATTGCAGGAATTTTGTGTGGGCAGGGGCTCCTGATAGAGCTGCCTGATATCCCCCTTGCTGTTTGCGCTGGCTATCGAGCCATTGGCCCAATGGTTCAGGATGGACGTGCAGTTCTGGGGGCTGTGGTGAGACCCGGACTGGGAAGATATGATATTGCTATACGTGGTTGACATGCCCCTTTACTTAGCAGACTCAGAAGACCTCATGTGGCAGGTATTCCAGATTATGGAGGTATTCAGGACCTGTGCGCAGTCCACTTAAATTGGACCAAATCTGTGATTGGGAGCCGGGAGACAAATGGGATTTCTCACTGAAACGGGAGCATAGGGGTTTCAAATATTTAGGGATCTTTGTGACAACAGACCGGGACAGGTTTTATGCCAACAACCTTGGTAGGGCCCTGGAGAATCATCACAACAACTTCAAACACTGGGGACGGCTCCCTTTAACCACGATGTGTAGGGCGGCCCTGTATAAGATGACCCTCTTATCTAAATCCTTATACATCCTGTAGAACACCCCCAATGAGTTCTCAGTTTTATTCTTTAGGGAAGTGGATGCAATAATGAGAGAACAATTGTGGGATGGGGTGTCCCTCGGATAGCACAGTCAGCCCTGACCAGAAAACCCCACTATGGAGGAGGGGCTCTTCCAAATCTACAGCTATAATATTGGGTATCTCAGGTGCTTATGACCAAGGACTGGGTGTATGTGAGCCAGCTGGATCCTGCCTTGATGGCAGACAGGTGGTCGGTGAGCCTGAATGGACATCTGTGATACCTATATGGGGGAATTCGATTGCATAAAATGCCACATCTGATGCCGACAGTGGCACGGTTGTGGAAAAAAGCGACAACAGCTATGGGCTGGGGAGAGAAGTTAACATTGAAGACACCCCTGTGGGACTCGGAGGCATTGAAAAACTTGCGGAAAGTTGAAGGTCACAGGAAGTGGGGCCTGCTGGATATCTCTACCTTAAGGGATGTATGAAGGGATGGGGAAGTGATACCCTTCCATGAACTTCAAAAACAATATGACTTGGGGGCAACCAAGTTTTTCGTTTCATCCATATGAGGCACGCATGTACAATATGGATGAGATAGATAGGTGCGGAAACACAGTTGGAGATGAAGATTTTGGCTGCTCCCTTACACAAACATGTGGTGTCACAGATATATGCCACACTGCTCAACAAATGTTCAGCTCCCCTCACGGCATTCAGGGACAAATGGGAACAGGGCTTTGGGAGGCTCGAGGATGACGCCTGGGAGGAGGACATGGATAAGTAAGGAAGGTGGCCATTGGGTGGGATTTAGGCTGGTACAACTGAAGATATTGCACAGGGCGTATTATACCAGAACACGTTTGCTGGGGATGTGCAGGATTGATAATGACAAATGCCTCAGGGTTTGTGGGCAGCATGGCGAGCTCGTGCACACAATGTGGGAATGTCCATGCCGCTGAGTCTACTGGAATACGGTTGCCGGGATACTGTCAAAAGGGCTGGGTGTGCAGCCCTTGGGTGCAATTCATGGACGAGGCGGAAGTGTAGGGGGCGGGTCTGTGGAGCCAAGACAGGTCCCAGGGGGAAGCCTACTATATTTAATGGCTGGGACTCACTTTGTATGGAGGGCTGGAACATGGTAGGGCCCACTGATGTACTGTACATGGAGGGAGATTATATGTGTTGGTGTTTCTTCATCTGATGTGGGGAGTGTGGATTTACTCTGAGAACTACGAACCTGGGGTGGGGGGTTGGTACTGCTTGTTTTGCGGTTATAAAACTAAACGATTCTTCTTCACAAAACAATCTGAGTAGTTCCTATGACCGTTTGATCTTTTAATCATTATTTTCCTTATGCTAGATCATATTTGGTTCTGGCAGTTAACCAAAATAGGGCTTAGTCTCTATTATTTAATGCTAATTCCCATTTACTTGCATTTAATGTATTTTATATTTACACTGACTAATTCTGTTTGCCTTCTGTAATGATTTGAAAAATGTAAATATACCTTCATGATTTTGACTTTTAACCTTGTCTGGTGTAAATGATTGGACTGGCTTTATCTCTGTTCCAGGGTCATTGTCCTTTGGGGCCTAAACAAGGCCTCCATCCCTCAAATGAGTGCCTGTAACCATAATTTAATAACAACATTTGGGGAAGCAGAAATAATGTACACAGTTGTGGTTTCACTTCCTTTTGTTTTTATTTCGGAATGTATTAAAATAAAATCACAGTCCATGTGATAGTTGCCCTTTAATGTTTAGCAAACTCTAAGTATCACCAAGTGTAATGGTTTAATGCACATTATTGGAGTTAAACCACTATAAACTTCTATAAAGATAGTAAGTGAAACAAATTCAGGCACATGCATCAACCTTTTTTGCGAGCTGAAACGGTGCGATCGCAAAAATCAGCCATTTACGCCCGCAAATAGGGCTTTTATGATGCCAAGACATCATAAGACACTCGCAATTTAAGAAATCCCAATTTGCGATTCCTTAAATGCAATGCAATAACCACTTTTAAATAGCGATTTCGCTATTTGGGGCCGCAAATTACCGAGCAATTGAACTGGTTGGTAATTTGCAAAAGCTTTGAAAAATGCACTAAAGTGCATTTTTCAAAGTTTCATGTTGCACACACACATGCCCTTGGGGCATGTGTGTGCGCAACATGGGTGCACATCACAATTCCAGGGGTGCAACAGGGTGTCCTTTTGACACCCTTGCACCCTTGAAATTGCATGCGCAATTTGCGAGTACCTATTGGTACTCGCACATTGCGCTTGCAATTTCCCATTCATTCCTATGGGCCTTCATGCCCATAGGAATGAATGGGGAGCCATTACTTAATTGCGACTCGCAATTTGCGACTCCCAATTAAGGAATGTTGAGCAATCACTATTTTTATAGCGATTCCTACGTGCATAGGCTTTTGCGAGTCCTTAATTGCGATTCCTTAATAATCGCAATTAAGGACTTGCAAAATCATACCTTGAGGCATGTGCCCCATTGTTTTTTTGGTCCAGGAATGATTTCTTTTTTTCTGCTTCACCTTCTCTGGTGTGGTAGTACAAGGCGTGTGAAGATGCCTGCAATTTATGTCTGCCACTAAAACTTGTAGGAAAAATATTAAAATATGCCAACCAAGCATTTGTCCTCAATGTTAACAGTTTCTTTCAGCAAGTTTTAATTTGCAGGAGTAGCTCATCTGTCTGGCTTTTAACAGAGCATGTTCACACAGGCCTCATTAATAATATTAACCAAAGCCAAACTAATATGTCACCACAGTGCAGAGTAACATAATGGTTGTGAGTGTGTCCACGTTTGGGCTCAGTTACAAACACATCAGAAGAAGACGTGTTATCCATGGTCTCCAAAGCGCATTTACGACTCCATATGGCACTATGTGACTGAAACATGATACATTCTTGTTAGGCCTGAAGGCTCTCCTTCTGCAGTAGTCAAGCACCGTTCTTGGAAGGTGTATTCTGGTGGTTAAGCAGGTCTCTTTGCAGGCAAGCTAAATTCGACCAGCCATGTATCATAAGGTAATTGGATTTTTTATATCCACGCCTGATGTTAGCTCTCAGACACTTTCCAGGTTTTTTGGGGGGAAATGAGTAATGCATTGTATTGTTCCATACTATTATCCCAGAGCCATGCAACCATCCTGTTAAACAATAGCAAGCAGCGAGTCTTCCCATAAAAATACTGAGCCCACCGACCTTTTAAGTTAGGCATGTGCATTTATTTATTTAACAGCATCTCAGTGAAACAAGTGATTGCCAGATATTACTTTCCACAGTACACAATAAGTTAGCACTGGAGGATATAAGCAGCTTAGCTTCCCTTTGTGCAGTTATCAATCAAACTATTGACTCATGTATCCTGTCATTCAGCCGCACACAAACATGGCAATAAAAGAAGGAGCACTTTGAACTATAAATTAGCCAGACCCGTTGGCTTTGCCATTGGTTGTTTTAGATAGCGCCAATCTGTAGTGTGGTGTCAAATAACAATCTGGTGGACATTAACTAACAAAGATTTAAATAACAAATGAAAATTCCCATTTTCTTTCCTTTTTGATTTTCTTCACTTCTATTTAATCATTTTTAGGTCGAAGCCTACTAGAAAGCGCAGCAGTCTAGTTTGCTAACAACATCTTGGGGACACTCGGAAAGCTTCCCTGGAAATGCATTCCACCCATTGCTTACCATTGGCAATGTGGTTTGTAACTCACATGTGCTTACTTTCTATTTGCTGGTTTTATATGTTTATATGCCGTCCTGCTTCAGTTCATCCCTTTTGTGGTCCCTACCCCATTTACTGTATTTTTTCACCAGTATTCACTTTCCGTAAACAGGCCTTTAAATCTTGTTCATATCTTATCAGGTAAAATGTCAGGCTGTCTTCTGAAGGAGCTTGGTGTTTACTCCTCTTTCTCTGACTTCAAAGTAAGAGAACATATGTGACAATCATGCTGGCTATTGAGACGTTTAAATGTCTGTGCAGATATTTCAAAATATATCAGAATTAGGAAAGCACACATGAAGCAATTTTATTGTGAATTCCGAATTGTGGTGGCAACAAATATTTTAATACAATCAAAACAAATCAATACACTAGGTGTTGACATTTCGATACATTATCATTTGTGAGCTGTGTACTTTTATCAGTAAAGCAGTAACATTTTGTCTGTTCAAATGTTTTAGTAATTTCAATTACAGATGAGTTGTCTGTAATGGCTGTGCGCTACCACACCACTCATACTCCACTTTACCCCTCTCCACTCTACTCTGGACCACTCCATGCCACTGCACTCTACTCTGCACCACTCTACTCTAAGCCACTTCACTCTACGTCACTCTTACTGCGTCACTGCACTCTACTCTGTACCACTCCACTCTACGCCACTTCACTCTAAGCCTCTATACTTTACTCTGCACCACTCTGCTTTATGCCAATGCATTCTACACCACTCTACTCTACTATGCACCACTGCACTATTTGCCACTATACTCTACACCACTTCAGTCTGGGCTACCCCACTCTACTCTGCACCACTCCACTTTATGCCACTCTGCTCTGCAACACTGCACTCTAAGCCACTGCACTATACACCAATGCACTCTACTCTGTACCACTCCACTCTATGCCAGTGCACTGTATGCCACTCTAATCTACTCTGCACCACTGCACTTTACGCCACTCTGCTCCACTGCATTCTACCCTACACCACTCCACTGTCCATGCACCACTCTACTCTATGCTACTCCACTCCACTCTGAAACAGTCTACTCTACGCGACTCCACTCTGCACGACTTCACTCTACGCCACTACACCCTGCACCACTCCATTCAATGCCATTGCACTCCATGACACTGCATCTACGCTGCGCCACTACACTCTACTCTACACTGTGCCACTCCACTCTATTTTGCACCACTCTACTCTATGCCACTCCACTCTTTGCCACTTTACCCTATGTCCCTGCACTTTATGCCAATGCAATCTACACCATTTTACTCAAAACTAATGCACTCTATGCCACCGCACTCTATGCCAATCTACTCTGCACCACCGGATTTTACGCTACTTTACTCTGGGGCACTCTACTCCACTCTACAAATCTCCACTTTATGAATCTCTACTTCATTAAACCTTACTCCACTCTATGACACTCTAGTCCACTCTATGCCACTCCACTCTACAGTACTCTACTCCACTCTATGCCACTCCACTCTTTGCCACTTTACCCTATGTCCCTGCACTTTATGCCAATGCAATCTACACCACTTTACTCAAAACCAATGCACTCTATGCCAATCTACTCTGCACCACCGGATTTTATGCTACTTTACTCTGGGGCACTCTACTCCACTCTACAAATCTCCACTTTATGAATCTCTACTTCATTAAACCTTACTCCACTCTATGACACTCTAGTCCACTCTATGCCACTCCACTCTACAACACTCTACTCCACTCTATCCCACTCTACAACACTACTCCACTCTATGACGCTCAATGCAACTTCTTCTACGCCACTCCATGCCACTTTATCCCACTCTATTCTATGACACACTACCCTACTCTACTCCACTCTATGCCACTATATGCCACTCCATTCTCCAACACTCTACCCCACTCTACGCAACACCCTCTACAACACCCCACTCTGCTCTATGCCACTCCATGTCACTCTATGCCACTCCACTCTACTACACCCTACTCTAGTCTGACACTCAACTCCCCTATACGCCACTTAACTCTATGCCACTCTACACTACTCGGCGTCACTCCACGCCTGTCCACACCACTCCACGACTCTCTACACCACTCCACTCTGCTCCACGACACTCCACTATACGCCACTCCACGGCATTCTCCTTTACGCCACTAAATTTTAGCCATGTTCGACAGCAGCCATGCTGATGTACAACATGGCTAAAACATTTTGGCAAAGCCACTCTTGCTTAGGTGAGACCTATCCGCATTGCCAATGCTTGTTTAGATTCAGTGGTTTGTTTGCGCACATGAGAAATCTAATGCTGCATGAGAAAGGCCCCAGCGTGTATGTATATAGTGATTATTCATGTTTTTTGAGCAACAAGACAGAGAAGAGTACATTCAAATGACGGTTTCTTTAATCAAGACTGAATACATTGTTGTAACATTAGTATCTCGACTCCAAAAAAGATAGGAAAAAACATATACTTTCCTGGGGTCATAGCTGAAGACACCTTACTGCCCGCTCCTCTATCAGCAAAGGCCAGATCCTCTTAGGCGTCTTCGAGGCGATGCGCGAAAATGAGACGAGAAGTACCAAGGCTTCCATTCCACTCTGCTCTTCATGGAATACAGATCAGCAGAAAAAATAACGCCCACCCAGACCAGCGGTATTACTTTTTAGGTCTCGCTGAGCCAGCGCATTGGCTGCTCTGCAAGACATTTAGTGTGTGGGTTTTCAAAGTGCTTCCACACGCTTTTGCTGGCCTCAAGCGTGCGTTTCCGCGCACAAGCCAGCGCGCAGCCGCCAGCTTTGCCACTTGCTTGTACGCGCGCAGCCGCCATCTGCCTCCCTTCCAGCGCGATCACTTTCACTTTTGCTTGCTACTGCGCGCGCGCGTCACTTGCGTGATTGTTTTGTGCACACATCACTAGCATGTTTCTGAATCGGACACTGGGTCTCTTATTACAAGCTTCCTACGTCGCGCCCCTCCTTCGCTCGTCTTCCTTCTCAGCCCTGCCTTGTTGTTTAAGCACTCATCAAAATGTTGCTGAGGGGGCCCTTGCAGCTCAGCCTCCCTCTTTCCCCCCCCTGCCCCTGTGTTACACTCCTGGGGCTGGGGCTCCTTCATTACATCTGTAGGTTGTACGCCATGATTGTGTCTCCAAGCCTGCCTATACTTACTGTAGTGCGAAACTTAAAGCCCAAGGCACCTATCTACTTGTGATGCAGACTCACAGCCAGCATTAATTTAGCCAAACATAGGGCAATACCCCATTGGCGCACGAGAGTAGTGAGGGAAGCCAGCTGTACTTGGACAATAGAGCCCATTTTCGATGGTCATGTAACGTGCTGTGGGAGCATCAAGTGACTATTCATTCAGTTTGCCAGTTGTCATGTCACCCTTTGTGCCAACCATCCATTCAAAGCCCTATCCATTCATGACAATGAAAGGCAGCTCAAAGGTGTTTAATGTGTGCCAGCCATAAACAACCCAATGATGTGAGAACCACAGGCATAACCCAAGATGTGCCAACCAAAGCTACCAAAAGATTGAAGCACATAAATCATTTACTTCTTGTGTCAACCACAAGCAGCAGATCATTTGCGGTGGGTCCTGTGCCATCCATAGGATGCTTTTAGGCAATTCACAATTGTGAAGCTTCCTCATTTGCTACTGCTTTCTCCTTCCTTTCCCCCTGTTTTTCGGAGTGCTTTTTCTCCATTTGTTACTGCTTTCTCCTTCCTTTCCCTCTATTTTTCGGAGTGCTTTTCCTGATTTTACCCCATTTTTTACTGCTTTCTCCTTCCTTTGCCCCTCTGTTTCTGAGTGTTTTTTCTCCTCCTTTTTCACTGCTTCTCCTTGTTTTTCCCCCTCATTTGCTGCTCCCACCTGACGCCTCTTTTCCTGCCTCCCTTCTAGCCCCACCCACCACCTCCCAGCAGCCCTCCCTCCTCCTAAGACCTACTTAATGGAGGCCACAGCACAATCCTATTGAACAGGCCCCAGACCTAGCTCTCCCGTGGTGCTGCACTGTCCTGCTTCCTCCCCTTTTTTCTAAGAGTTTGTCTTGCTTTTGCCTTGTTTTTTACTCTCTACTTTATTTCCCCCAATTTCTGAGTCCTTTTCCTGCTTTTTTCCTCATTGTTTACAACTTTCTCCTTCCTCCCCATATTTTTCTGAGTGATTTTCCTGCTATTGCCTCATTTTCTACAGATATTTCTTTCCTTTCCCCCATTATCCTGAGTGCTTTCACCTCATTTTCTCTACTTTTCACTGCTTCTCCTTGTTTTTTCCCTCATTTGCAGCTCCTGCCTGCAGCTTGTTTTCCTGCCTCCTGCCTAGCCCCTCCCACTGCCTCCCAGCGCCCCTCTAACCCATTGAGCAGGGCCCAGGCTTAGCTCTCCCGTGCTGCTGCACCGTACTGCTTCCTCTCAGTTTTTCTGAGTGCTTCCTCCTGCTTTTGCCTAATTGTTTTTACTTCTTTCTCCTTCCCCTCCCCTTTTTCTGAGTGCTTTCTCCTGTTTTTGTCTTGTTTTTACTGCTTTCTCCGTCCTCTACCCCCTTTTTATAAGTGCTTTCTCCAGCCGTTTTTCACTCCACGAAGCGGCTAGCACATCCAGCGCCTTGAGACACTAAGAGGAGATTTACTGTACTTTATAAATCCTGATTGATTGATTGATTGCACGCGAGATCGGGTTGGTCACAAGGCCTGGCTTACAGTCAGGCCCTGCTTCCAACTCCTCACATGCAGCCTCCCAGAGGCAGCCAACTGTATGTCGCACATGGCCTTTCACCATGCATGGTGTGGGGTTAGTGTTGCGGCCAGGCCCTGCTTCCAACTCCACCCAGGCAGCTGACACCATGTTGCATATAGCCTTAGGACCCAGGAACCGCATTCCCTGGGGCCAAAACATCTATGATATGCTGCCCCCTCCTCAACCCTTAATTGGCCCGGGCACTCCATCTCCCCATCCCCTGGGGCCTAATCCAATAAAAAGGGATGGAGGAATGTGGCCTCCCTCCCCAAGCCTTAAAAGGCTCTGGGGATGCTATACTTGGGGCCAAATACAATTAAACAGGTGAAGAGGGCATGCAGCCCCCCCATCCTCAGTCCTTAATATGCCTCGTTGACCACATCTCTGGGATCAAATAGAATACAAAAGAGAGGGGCCATATGGCCCCCTTTCCATGCCCTTCTTGGGCCTCTTAACCCCATCCCCAGGGCCATAATCTAAGGGGTGGCGGGCATGCAGCCCCCTCCTAAAGTCTTCTTGAGCCCCAGGGACCCAATCCCGAGGCCAAATTTAATAGAAAGGGCAAGGGTGCAGGTGGCCCCCCTCACCAAGGTTTATTATGTTTGGGGACGCCATCCCAAGGGCCGAGCAATTAATAAAGGAAGGGGGGCATGCCGCCCACCTCTAAAAACCTAATTAGGCCCCAGGATCCCCATTCCACATTTTGTGCTGGGCACATATTGTAAATAAAAAGGTAGCATGCATCCCCGTTCCAGGTCCTTATTAGGCCCCGTAGACTCCATCCCCCGAAGTTGAGTAATTAATAAAGAGAAGGAGTACATGCCACACTCCCTGAGCCTATTAAAGCCCTGGGACCCTATCAAACCAGCAGAATTGAATAAAAATCCCCTCTCCAAGCCTTATTTAGCCGGCGCCCCATCCGTGCCGAGTAATTAATAAAGGAGGAGTTTGAGCATCCCCCTTCCTGAGCCTAACAAGGCATCAGCGACCCCATACCTTGGGGAAAAAATTTAAATAAAAGGGCCAAGATTAATCCCCCTGAGCGTAGTAGGCCCTGGGGCCCCATCCTCCGGAGAAGTGCCTTATTCAAAAGGGAAGGGAACCATGTGGCCTCCATCCCTGAGCCTTATTAGCCCAACAACCTCAAACCCAGGGGCTGTGTGTTTTTTAAAGGGGGGCCCCTCCGCAAGCCTATTTTGTTACCAAAGACCCGATCCTCTGGGGCTGGCCTTTCTTAAAAGGGGAGGAGGCCATGGGGCCCCCTTCCCCAAGCCAATGTTCGCAATGTGCTTCCCATCCCCATAGCCTTCATTATTTAAAGGTGGGTACCCCAGTGCCCACCCGGGACAACCACTAAGCGCAATGCTTGGGGCCCCGATGGGAGCCTCAGGGCCCCAATGGCCCCACTTGACTTTCCGCATGCTGTGGGAGCTGGTATTGCTTCCGCCTGCAGGAAGCAATCTGTTGTTCTGTTTCCCTTCCTACATCAGTGCAGAGAGGGAAACAAATCTCAAGTCTGCTCCAAGCTGACGGGAGCATTTTTAAAGCTCCCTCCTGTTAGGAGAAGATTTTGTGTTTGCAGCTGACAGGAGCATTTTTAAAGCTCCCTCCAGCTATGAGAAGATTTTGTGTTTGCTCCCACTTTATGGGAGATTTGAAAATGCTCCCACCAGATAGGCATAAACACATGTTTCCCTGCCCGTGCAGGTGCAGGCAGGGTAATCACTGGGTCCCGGGGGTGGGCTCCCCGGGACAAAGCAAGTGAGCTACCAGCGGAATGGGAAACCCAAGACCATTAAAAGCTCAGGGAGGGTGTTCGCGCTGCCCCTTCCCATTAAACTTCAATGACGGTCCTGGGGGATTGGGTCACCAGATCCTTTTTAAGTCTCGGGGAGGGGGCCAGGCACCCCCTTTCCCATTATTAAACACACTGGGCTCCGGGTATTGGGGTCCCCAGGGCCAAAAGCAGCTTGGGGAGTGGGGCCACATGACCCCCTCTTCAAAATACTTACATTTAGCCCCAGGACATGGGGATCCCTGGGCACAAAACAAATCTCAGGGAGGGAGGGGCCAGGTGCCCCACTCCCTTAACAAATGGGCTGGACCCCAAGGGATGGGGTCCCCAGGTATGAAAACGGCTCGAAGGAGGGAGACCTTACGCCTCTCCTCCCTAAATATAGAATACAGCCCTGGAAAGAAGGGTCCCCAGGGCCATTAAAGGGTCAGGGAGGGGGGCCGTGCAGCCTCCCTCCCTTTAAACTTAAGTGAAAGTCCTGGGGGATGGGGTCCACAGGGCCTTTTTTATGGCACAAGGAGAGAGGCTAGGCTGCCCCTCTTCTTAATAAGCACATTAGGCCCCCGGGGTATTGGGTCTCCAGGGGCCAAATACAGCTCAGGAGAGGGGCCGCGTGCCCCTTCCCCTAAATAAATGGGCCCGGGGTATGGGGTCCCTGAGGCCAAAGACAGCTCAAGGAGGGGGCCACTCGCCCCCTCCCCTTAATAAATGGATTGGGGCCCAGGGGATAGGGGACGCAGGTCGGAAACCAGCTTGGGGGCTTCGCACCCCCTTAAATATAGAATGAGGCCCTGCGGGATGGGGTTCCTGGGCCCTAATTAGGCATGGGAGGAGGCACTATATATCATAAAATGGCATTAACTTTTCTTTTTTTTTTTTTGCTGCAATCCCGCTGGACTTCTGTGGGATCGTGGCAAAAGTTGCTGCTTTCTTTTTCATTTTGGACCAAGGGAGTGGTCTCTCCGGGTTCCCCTCAAGGGGCCTAGGGTGGCAGGGTATACCTCCCCTCCCCCCATATATTTTGTGCAAGATCAGGACATGGGACAAAGTTACTGAGTCCTGTAATGACTGCCAGCTACTTTTCAGGTCTCGCCTGACCCTGCGCATGCGCTGGTGAGACATTTAGTGAGGGCTTCAAAAAATGCTGCCATGGCCGGCCTACAGCTTGCGTGCATGTGCGCGTCGCACGCTTACGAGCAGAGGCGCCATATGGCTTTCCTCTCGCTCTCCCGCGCGCGCGCCTCGCTCTGCCTCTCTGTCTTGCTCGCCCCTCCCCCTCCACAGAGTGCTAAAGCAGACCTTGAGAAGCGTGTTTGCTAAGTTCTGTGCCTCACGCTTTTCTTGTCCCCTTCAACCTAGTGTCTGTCTCCCCCATCCTGAGGAACAGACAGGAGGCACATTCTATAGACAGTGACCTTTTTCTCCTCCATCTCACTGTGACAGCTATTCATGCCATCCCGACAGATTAAGGCCAGAGATTTCTTGCAGCCATATCTATGTATTATTTTTAACCTTGTTTTGACATTTCCCTCTCCCTAAATATCCCTTACTCCAATGAAAGTCGATGGATAAATACAATTCTCTTTATGCTGTAAGATGTCTGCCTCCCGCACAATGTTGGTTGGCAGCATCAGCCAAGCACCAGCTTAGGCCAGGCATCAAGAGTGGAAGCGTGCCACCAGCCAACAGTTCCTGCCCTCTAACTGCAGGATGGGCATCTCCCCCTTATGGCCCCAGTGAGACTGTTCAGTTCAGTGCCTTACCCTAGCAGGCTTATAGGTAAAGAACTGCTCTTTTGGTCGTATTGTCCGGTTTCTTCCAGGGACAGGGAGGCTGCAAAGGCAGACTTTGCAGTTCAGGCACGTCTACGCAGATTCCAGCTGCGTTCGAGCAACTTCAGCAACAAGCATTAGCATAGCCAATAGGTCTTGCTTTTGGGACCTTATAAGTGTTTAGCCATGCAACAGTTGATGTTGTTGCACCAAGGATATTGTGCTGCATAACTAAATACTTATAAGGTCCCAAAAGCGAGACCTATTGGCTATGCCAATGCTTGTTTTCTCATGTTGCTGGCAGGCAATCAGAGCACTCGCTCCGAAGGGAGTAAGATTCCAGATGGAGCAAATTAGTCCAAGGGGAAAAAAAGGTCCCTGGGCAAATCAGAATGCTATTTTGTGAATTGGCGCTCCCACGAGCCTCCCGACCCTCTCGACCCAACAGCCCAGATATACAAATATTTTTAAATCTTACTGAACTGACTTCAACCAAATCACATTCTGTGAATCTGTGGATCAAGTTCCAGGTTCCTGCCTCATTTGGTGTAAATCCGTTCAGCAGTTTTTACTGTAGCCCTGCCTATGAAAAATGCAAGGGGATATTTGTTTCTTTAGTCCCCCCTTTTTTCTCGGCCACTGCTTGACGGTTCACTCAAAACTTCCGAGAAGAGAGCTAAAGTGAATTTATTTTCAAAAAAAGGTTTTGGGAAGATTCATCAAATGACACGAAAGTTAGTACCAAACTAAAATACGCATTTCCTATGGAAACACAACCCTAACCATAACTACCCTATTGCAACTCCACTGGGTAACACAATGTCAGATATTTATATATTTAGATATAAATCACCTCCCATATTTGTTTTATCTGAATAGACCAGGCACAGACTCCATAATTCTTCCAAATTAAAGTTGTTTATTTTTCCACTCCCCGGTAAGGTGTTTCAGTTAACACAACGCTTGGTTATTGAGTGCCCTTTAAATCTAGTCACATGTCAGTTGCAAAAAGAAAAGACTCAACTCTTTGGATACCTTTTCCGAAATGTTTCGACAACCATTAAAACCAGATAAATATATACAATGTAAACTAAACAATGTTTTTAATCTCACTCAAGATGTTGATGCATTTATTTTAAATTCGGTTATTGTGGTTTAGGTAATTTTGTTTGTGCTCAATTGTCAAAATGTGTTTCATTGAATTGCAAAACAGTATTGTTTCATTGGATTGTAAAGCAATTCATTGTATAACTGCACAAATGCTGTGTTCTTGCACTCTCCTTCTACAATGACAACTTAATCAAACTTGTAAATACCCAAATGTTCAGTTCAAATTGAATATTATAACATCCTAAAGAACCTATTGCTTGGCATGTGCATTTTGATTGATTGTTGTTTTTCACAGTAATATCTGCCTAAATGCATTAACTGATCATTACAGCCAACCTGTATCCACTAAGATTACTGGGAATGTATGTTGTTCAAAATAATACCTGCATGAATGCTTTTACCAATTACTTTACCCTGTGTAGGTTGACTTAAGAATCTTGAATGTATATCCATGACCCTTAATGTTACACATTCTTGTATTGCATGGTTGGAGAGTCACCCTCTCTGCAATAAAATATTTGCTAAGATCTTGGGCACCTTAGACTGGGAAGTTCTACACAAGTGTCAACTGATTTTCACAGAAATGCATATATATATACATGTATATATTCACTGAAAAAAACAAAGGTTACTGGGATGTTATAGGTAGGCTCAGATTTCCCTCGTACAGAACCAGTGAAATTCAGTAGTTATAGTAACCAGAGCTAACTAGAACTTCCGCTTCCGCAATGCATAGCTTAAGACCTTACATATTACATCACTCATGACATGGTCAGTGACATCACTGATGACATCTCAAATGACATCACTGATGATATCACTGATGACATCATCTACCCAACCACTCACACACCCACTCACACCCCTATACACCCACACAAGCACTCCCAAACCTATTCAAAGACCCATACAAGTGCTCACACCCACTCACTGATTCATAGAGCCACTCATACAGCCACTTATACTACCACTCACTCACCCAGTCACTCACATAGCTACTCACTAACCCATACAGCCATTCACACAGCCAGTCACTCGCCCATACAGTTACTCACACACCCACTCACTCTCTCATACATCTACCCCCACACCCACTCACTCACCCATACAACCAATCACACACACACTCACTCACCCAAACAACCACTAACACACCTGCACAACCACACACACACACTTTTACACCCATACAACCACTCACACACCCACTCACTCACCAAGACAACCAATGACACAATTACGTACTCTCCCATACAGCCAGTCACACACCCACTCACTCATACTGCCATTTACTCACCCACTCACTCACTCAGGCAACCACTCACACACCTGCTCACCCACTGTTGCAAAATTATCCTGTGCCCTAAGCACCCCCCAACTCTTTGCTGACTGGTACTGGTGGTAACAGACTCTGGCTGACCCTGGGCTCTGTCTAGTGCTATGCTGAAAGAAACACTTAGATTACAATGAAAACACCTATATACTTTAGGGCACACTATGGGTTAGGGTACCCCTGTGATAGGCCTGACCTCCCCTGTAAGACCCCAGTACATAATAGGGCAGAGGGATTGAAACTACCTGCCACTAATAGGGCATGGCAGTTAGTGCCCATCAGACCTTTCTGCACTTGCATGTGTGACCGGCTGAAGCCGGAGGTCAGTTTAAAAGCCGCCCTGTGTTGCAGGAATGCAAATAAAATGCAAATTGTGCCCAAACTCGACTTTGGTGTTTAGGGCACTTAAAAACTAGATAAACTATAATGTTTGGGCATATAAGGTACCCCCAGGGCCTCCCCTAGGTATCCCAGCGGTGGGAGGGCAGGTATTTATAAGAAGGACCGTTATGAAATGAGTTTTTTATTTGCCCTGGGCTAGGTGAAATTGCACATTTAACTCCCTATTTGTGATAAACTGCTTCACAAAATCTCATTTTGTGCTAAGAGCACTGTGGGAGGAGGATCTGCATTATTTTTTTAATAAGTTCCACTAAAGTCCCCCCCTAGGTGTTTCAGGGGTGGGGGTCCTGTAGATATAAGCAGAGTTCTTATAAAAGGTCTTTGTAAATGCCCTAGTGTTGGCAAAATGGCCGAAGTCATTTTTCCCAGTGCAAATCCCCTGCCACATAGGTTAACAAGGCAATAAGTTAATGACTAATAAATCCTGCTAGGAGAACCATAAAATCGCAGTCAAGGACTTCCCAGAATGGTATTGATAAATCCAATAAAATGGTATTGTTGAATTTCTCCTAAAATGAACAGACAAGACGTTTTAAAACTTTCTTGTCTGTAAGCCAAAATTCAGCCTTCCAGTGGTCAGTCCTGATGGATCAGAGATAAGTGGATTAGCCAGCCTCCTTTGATGAGGTGATAAAGAGCCCATGGGGTTACCAGCTCTTCTGGGAGGGCAGGGTTCTGCTACACAGAAATGCCAGAGCAGGGACAATATACTTCAATGGAAGGAGGCGACAGGTAGAAGACACTGGTTTCATTTACACTTTTCTTTGAACCCAGCCAGATGCTAGGATTAAGGAAGGAATGAGCAGATGAAAGGGGAGAGATTATGAAGATTAGCTATCCTGGAGGTGTGTTTAGTCAGCTCTTTCCTCCCTGCTGGAAAATCAGCCATGATGAACTTTAGAGATGGTGCTCTCTGTGGGGAAATAGAACCAAACTTTGGAGGATGTGGTCATACCCTGGGGTGTTGCCCTGCACCTCATTGGACAGGAGTGTCCTCCTGCTTGACCCAGAGAACTTGGAATATGTATCCGAGAGGGGCAGAGCCTCTCATATCTGCTGCTTGAAACCTAAGAGAGCAAGAAGGGACCACGCTGAGGCGTTTGATGTGCATTAACCAGGCTTTGAATATTACACCTCCTGCACCATCCAGAACTACAGCCATGTGGACTACCTTGCTTTAAAAGGACTAAAGAGTGGACTCCCTGCCAGCTACAGGTTAACAGAGCTCACCTGGAGCATCACCACCAAGTATCCTCCGCCTGAAGTGCTACCGGTGGATTTGTAAGGGTTTTGTCCAAGTGGATTGTGAGAAGAGAAGTCTCAAACTTTCAAGGACCATCTTGGAGCTTCCAGAAACTTGGAGTTAGATTTGGACACTTTGGGACCCTGTGAGGTACTTCAAGAAGAAGTTCTGTAAGTTTGGAGCAGCTTTGAGCAACAGTGGAAAAAGCTCTATAGGTGGACCGCCTTGACCTGGCCAGCCAAGCCAGTGAGCCTCAACCATGAGTCAGCCAGCCGTCCTGGTTCGTCCCGCTGAAAAGCTCCAGAGGACCAAAATAACGGTTTCTAAGTCCAAATGTAGAAAAGGTGACCGGGACCAACCACGAGATCCAAGCTGTCCACCTTCAAACGCGAGCCGGCCTGGATCCCTGGTTCGTCACGCTGGAAAGCTCCGGAGGTCTGGCTTCCATAAGTTTGACCGGGAGCTCGTCGCCAGGCAGGCCGGCGAACCCTCACCGAATCTAGACTGGCTTAGAGCTTCGAGGGACCCTGGGAAGAAAAGCTCCAGATAAGTTTCTAAGTCAGAAGATTAACACTTTGACGAGACCTACTGCCAGGTGTAGCCACACAAGGCTCCATCGCGGTGGGCCAAAACCTTGCCTTTGACCTGGTCTAACGCAACTAGATGTTCCAATAGGTGCTATAGGTTTCTATATGCTATATATATATATATATTGTTTAAGAGTTTTATATAGCGCAAACTAGACCTGAGAAATCGGGTATCAGAGCGCTCCACATGAGCACCAGTTTCATTACAGACAAACAAATTAATTTTTGGTAGGCACGGGGAGATTAAGTGATTTGCCCAGAATCACAGGATGTTTTAGCATGGTTGCCGAGACTCGAACCTGGTTCCGCAGCTTCGAGGTCGACCGCTGTACCCCTAAGGCTACATCTTCTCCCCATATGGTGCTAAATATTTAAAAAAGCATATCTCTGGTTCCCTACATTGGATTTGGTTTTGGTGTCATTTTGAAAGATACAAATATTTCCTATTTTGTTAGATTTGTGTTGTATTTTTATTGTGTGTTATGTCTTAATTATTTACTGACTAGGTGTTTTAAATGCTTTTAAACCCTGTCTTTGAAGTTACGCCTGCCTGCTCTCAGCCAAGCTACTAAGGTTTGAGCATGGGATTAATTTTCTAAGACCTATTCTGAGCACTAGACTGTGTTAGTGGCCTTATAGCCAGTGGCAGATATACATTTGCCCCTCCACTTGCCTATCCACTTTCGAACACCCACCCAAACAGAAACTCAAATAGCCACTCAATCACCCATACAGCAACTCACTCACCAATACAGCCACTCACATATCCACTCACTCATCCATATATCTACTCAGAACCACTCACTCTCCCATATGGCCTCTCACACATACTCACTCAAACAGCCACTCATTCACCCCCTCACTCACTCATACAGCCACTAACACAGTCACACACACCCATACAGCTACTCGCATCCACTAACTTACACAGTCACTACACAGCCACTCACTCACCTGTACAGTCACTGACACAGCCACTCACCTTCCCATACAGCTACTCGTTCACCTATAAAGCTACTCAGACACACTGCCATGTACAGATTTGTCAGCAATAATTATATTCTAAATGTTGTAGTGATAATATCAATGGTGCTATAGAAGATAAATGATGTGATATGAGGGTAATTAGCTATATTTGGTGAGGGTGAGAGTGAGAGTTATAGTTACATAAGGGCACGAGTTATAGTTACTTGAAATAACTCCAACAATAACAGCTGAATTTCTATGGTTTTGTGCATGCAAATTCAGAACCTAACCATAACGTCCCTGTCACCTTTGATTCTTTTGTGAATTTTTTAAACGCTAATTCCTAAATATAATGCCTCTGAAACATTTTTGTTTTATCAGTGAATTTCTATGGTTTTTTAAATTCTGCAAGGTTTGCCCGGCACGACCTGGCCTGCGGCCATGAACAGAGGGTGGGGGTAGGCCGCAGGGCCTTTTTTCTGAGTGCTTTGTCCTTCTTTTGCCTCAATTTTTTTTACTGCTTTCACCTTCCTTTCCCTTGTTGTTCTGAATACATTTGCCTGCTTTTGCCTCTTTTTACTGCTTACTATTTTCTCTCCACAACCTCCCTGGGGCTTTAAGTAAGTATTGGAGGTGGGATGCGTGGACCCGCTTCCATGCACTCATTTGAGCCCCGGGGGCCGCTACCTCCCAGGGGCTCCTTTTTTACAATGCTTTTTGATGTCCCAGGGACCACCACTGCCCAAGGCTAAATGTGTTATTTAATAAAATGTAAAGGGGGGGCAGCTGGGACCACCACATCTCCAGGGAAAAATCTTTCATTGAACCTGGGAGGGGTGGCTGCGCGTCCTCCCTCTCAGGCTGACTTTGGCCCCGGGTACCCCATCCCCTGGGGCCTGGCCATACCTCAATTGGGATGTGCCAAGCGACCCCCTCCCGGGCCGTTTTTTGACCCCGGCAATCCCATTGCTGTGGCTCAGCCATGTTTCTGTGGGTGCCCTGGAGCCTTTCTAGGGTACTCAGTGTGCAATGGAACCGTGGGGGGAGCCACACGGCCCGCATTCCCAGCTGGATTCCCGCCTCCTGAGGGAGCCTGAATTGCTCTTGTACGCAGGTTGCTGCTGGAAATGCAGCTTATCTGTTTCCCTACACGCATATTTGCGTGCAGGGAAACATATGAAAACTCTGCTTTCTGCAAGCAGGACCTGTTTGACAGCTCCCGCTTCCAGACATCGGATTTATATTTGCTTTTGCTTGGTGGGAGCTGTCAGCTTACACCAAGCCCCACCCTCTGGAGGCAGAGTCTAGCGAAACTGAGAACTCCCGTCACAGAACACTGCCCACAAAAGGTGAGGAGAAATGACCCAGAGTGAACCCCACTCTACTCCTCTTGTTGTAACAGGCCACCCCTGAGGGATCGTCAAGGGACTCAAGAGGCTGCAAAATAAATATAAACCTAATTATTCCAATAAACAATGTACTGGTATATATTATGAGACTGCAGGCAAACAAGTCAAGAAACAAGAGTACACCCACTTACCAGCCAGCGAGATTCCAGGCAAAACCACGGGGTGTCTGGGGAAGGAGTTAACGTCACTACTTGATAAGGCGCTGTCATAAAAATAATGAAACATCCAGGACAGGGCCCGTAATAAACAGCTTCTCCTTGAACTCAAAAGAACAGCTGTCAGTTCAATAAAGTTGTAGTCCATAATTGAAACTGACTAAAAAAAAAGGAAAAAATTACACTAGGCCGTGCAGTTACACAAACAAATGTCCAACCAAGGAGAGAGGATTAAGAAAGGGGGGAAAGTCTGCAGCTGAGTGCTGAACGCTTATTGATTCCGCTTGGCCCCGTTTTTCTGGTGATTAATCGACCGGATTACTTGGATTGAGATCTCTGGTTCCATTAACGGTTACCACTCCTTTCTGAGGTGTAATTATGGCAGCCCCACGCCTTAAATCGGAGTAATAATTGGCACGTGTGTTCCATTTGCAGTTAGTTTTGTTGATTCTGGGAATTCATCCGTTGAACTTTGCACACTGTTATAGTGGATATCGTCCGTACTTGTTGGACTGTAATTGGACAACCGCAACAAGCCTATACTACGGACATCCTGTCCTTGAATATAGTTTCCTTGTGCCGGCAAGATTCCCTGATAACGCCTACTTATTAGTGTTCTTCTTGATTTCCTGCACTACTGTGTGATTCCAGCACTCCTCAAATTGTAGCCATTGTCCTGATGATGACCTTAATTGTATAAGGTCGAAACGCCGTCGACATCCCAGTGTAAATCCACGGCTACCTGAGGATTAATACCTTATAACAAATTATTTCTTGTATTTATGTAATTTGTCTTTAATTAATATTTGTTTTCACTTTGCGCCATTCCACACTGTATATATCACTTGTGTCACTGCATTTATCACTTGCACCTAGCACGGTCAGTACACAATTGGTGTATTTTTGGCTACTTTAATTTAATTGTACTATAGTGCTGTTATAACTATTTGTATGATAATAATAACAAATTTCTTATCTTGGTCTCTGGTTTCCCTTCCTTGATGATTCATGCATTTTCCTAAAATTGTCCCTGTAATTACTGGTTGAGACATTGTTGTTTTGATACTGAACGCTTGAACCGAGCGCATAGTGATATGCACAATGGGGAAAATGATGTGCGAAAAATGAGCAGGGAGAAATTCCGGTGCAGACACGAAGAAGCGGGGTCAGCTGCGCCTCCACTTAATGGAATGAGAGACTCTGGTCACGGAGGCAGCAAGTTGATCAACCAAGGGAACTAGACTGTTCCGGCGGGTTGAGGAACCAGAACGTGAAAGGGAAGGACGTCTCAGGGCACAGGATGGGAAAATGAAGACGAGTACTCGCAAGACTGGGTGCGTGAGTGTCTCGTATAAAACCTACTTCTTCCCGGCGGCGATCCACAATCTTGAAACGACAAGAGATTCAGACCCCAAACAGAAGATACTGACAACAGGAACACAGTATCCCAAAGGAAGTCGGAAGTACGGGAACACAGCAGAAAGCCAAGCTTCGGCTTCTTCCTGACACGTTGTTTTACGTGCCGTAGGGACCGTAGAAAAATTACCCTATCCCGATTGCCTCTCGTGGAGTAAGAGGTCGTCTATAATTTCCAGACTTATATATTGTTTACGTGCTTTTGCACAATCCTACCCCTATGACTATGCAGGTAGCTTGATTCCTGACAGTGGGTACCTCGGGAGGTAGCAGGAGCCTACCTCTACGGGGTGGCAGTACCCGGTGCCATCCGTGCCTCCATTGGGGGGGCCATTGTAGTACTTAGCTCTGGGGAGGTGCTGGCCCCCGGGGCTGTGGGTGGGGCTGCACATCTCCCCTAAATTTGATGAATTGCCCTGGGGAGGTCGCCGTTCCCAGGGCTGCAGGGAGGCTGGACTGCCCATCCGCATTAATATTAAGTGACCCCCTCTGCATTAGTTACATGTGCGCCCCCCGCATTGATTTATTGAGATTTGCCCTGGACAGGTGGCACTGCCCAGGGTACTGGGGGTGCTGCACGGTCACCAACCCATACATCAAAAGCAGTGACACAGGAAGATGACAGTCCACAGGACTTTCATAAGCCCTAGGATGTGGGCCCCATGCACCCCTTCTCCATGTTATAATTCCTCATGCCCCCGGGACCTGGCCCACCCGGGAGCTAAACATTACAGTAGTGTGGGAGCCCACGCTTCTTTCTTTTTTTCCAACAGGAGCCACGGATCCAGTGCGACTTCTACAGAAAACTATAAAAATAAATGCTTTTTTGCCTCAGGCGGTGTCCTTGTGGGACCCTGCCAAGAGGCCTAAAGGGATCAAGGTAATTCTTCCCTGCCCCCTTCTCTTTTTTTACAATTTTTTTTGGGATTCGGCTGAAGCCGAGTCCCTAGATGGCTGCCAACACTTCCTGGCTGAGGTGCTGACAGCTAATCACATTTCAGCACGGTGACTGTCCGATCCTCTGAGGATCTGCGTCCCTACATATCCTTATTTATTAATTTTTGCAGAAAAACTATTGAACGGATTTACACCAAATAACAAAAACTTTCTTTCTTGTCCAAGAGCTACCTTTCTGCCAAATTCAGTGTAAGCGGTTCGGGATGTAGTCATTAAAATATCTGAGTACATTAATACGGAAAACACACTTTTTACTATCCCCCTTTTTCTCAGCCCACGCTTAACAGATCACCCCAAACCTTTCTATGCTCAACAACAATCATCGGGGCACTTTTTAAAAACAATTCCATGAAGATTCACCAACTGGCGGCAAAGATATAGGCAGGTCAAAAAACACTTTCCTATTGAATCATGGTCCTTAAAATAACTACCTAATAGCGACGGCCAGTAGGTTTTATATATAAAAAATATAAAATATATATATAAATCATTTGGCACTATGCACTTTAATCTGCGCACCAAATAAATAAAATATAATTTCCACGCTGTGGTCCGTACCTGCTTTTGGGTTCTATCGGGAACTGTATCAGGATACTTGGTTATCGTGTAATTTGGACGAAGTACGGCTGTCTTCGTCTTTACGGACCCTCTCTCCAGTTTGTGGCTGGCGGAAATGCAGTCGGCATCACGGAAGTGAATTTGGTATATAACCCGGAACGGGTATTTGCCGACCAGCCCCCTGCACTTTTCAAGCAAACCGGATCTGAAACTGGGCTGCCGTGAGGATATGTACGTAAGGACCCGAGGCGTCGGAGGACACTTAAGGTACCGGACTGTCTAATCCCTACGGTAAGCTGCTCAGAGGTTGACCAGGAAGTATTGCAGGTGGAGGAGATAGTGGAAAGAATTGTGTTCACGTAACGGAAAGTAACGTTTTGAACAACTGATTTTCGCATGCAGATTGGCGAGCTATGTTATCATCAGCGGACGCGCTGAAGGACCGAGAAACAGCAGCAGACGCTCTGTTTTCAAATGTCTCAAGAGTTGACAATACAAGTACCGTTCAAGACACCAATTTGAGTCATGGCAACGATGTTAAATCTTTGTTAAAGAAGCTAGAGAAACTCCACCGTACTGAAATGACAAAGTGGTGGGAGAAAAAATCACTGGAAAAGTATAAAGAGGTTGGGAGAGTCCCGAGAGGATTACGAATAATGATTGCGCCCTCATTTGAAAACCCCAATCCAATGATGTGGAAGGAGTGGGCAACTAATAACCTCGATGCCTCCATGAATATGGTATTAATTTTGATCAAATACGCGGAAATAGATAGAGAAACCATACTTAAAGAAATAGAGGAAATCAACACTTTATTGGAAAAAAATGAGAATAAAGAACAAATAAAGAAAGGTCGTGAAGAAATACAACTCAGATTGAACAAACATGAGGAAACTATAAAAGAAAGAAAAATCTTTAAATTTGCAAGGGACAAGAAAGATTACGAGACTGGACGTGTGTTCACTTTCTCGAAAAAATTCGACAACATAAAACGCCGAGCTTTAACAAATGTTGAAAGTGACATCATAGGAGTGTCGACTTCTCCTGTGCAATTGGATGACAACCTTTCCTCAGTGGAATCTAGCAGTGTGGAGAGCAGCATTGGATCAGATGATAATATGGGACGTAAAACAATTCAAATACCCACTAATTTTGCCCCAGGGGAAGAGCTATCTTTTTTAGTGGAAGACCGCCGGCAAACTCTGAGACCACGGAACCTAACAATGGGTCAAGAAGTAGAAAGAACCAACGGAGGAAACAGAGGCGGAAAATCAAATTACAGAGGAAGAGGCAGGAAAAATTACAGCAACCGGAAATAAATAAGGTAAATGGCGATGTTATTGATAATACTGTGATCAACTTATCAGAAATAACTTTATCTATCGCTGAACAACAACTTTTAGCTTTAGGTTTGTCATTTTGTCCACCTACTCGTTTTAAATATACTCAAACGAGAGTGGATGTATTTAAATTCATCCGCAAATTAAAGCTCAAAAAACATTTTCAAATAAAAAATGCGGCGAATATTGCAGTACAGACTAGACCACCACCTGGATTATATCCAAATCTGCAAGCCTCTGATGTAAGCACGGTATTAGCAGTGCATTCTTTGGCTAATGAGACTAACCTCACAGGCAATTCAACACAAGAAGATCTTTGTGAAACAGGTATTTTGTGTAACATTCCAGGCAATAGTCCATTTAAACCTCCCTCAACATTCATCCCAATGATGCCACGTGATGCGATCGATGTATTCAGTGATTGCATGATTGAAGATCTCAAGAAATTGAATACTAATGCTCTCAAACAAAAAAGACGCTACAAATATTCTGAGTTGCAATATACCAAACTTATTCACAAACTTCAGAAACATACAGAAGTGATTATTAATAAAGCAGATAAGGGCGGCAATATCGTCCTTTGGCCTAGATCTCTCTATCTGGAAGAAGCTTGGCATCACCTCAATGATACTAATTGTTACAGGAAAGCTAACTTCCAGGAATTGCGCCAAATCAAAGACATTGTATTCGCCGAGTTACTGCTGTGGAAACGAGTGGGATTATTGACCAAAAATGAATACAACTTTTTAAAGAATGACCATCCTATGACTCCCATTTTATACTTTATCCCCAAAGTTCATAAAAACATAACACCAGTCCCAGGCAGACCTATAATATCTGCACGAAAGAGTCTACTAGAAGCTATGTCAAAATACATAGACTATTTTTTACATGAATTTGTAGAAAATCTGCCTTCCTATATAAAGGACACTGGACATTTTTTAACCAAATTGAAAAATGTTAAATGGGAGAATGATTGCCACCTCATAGTGATGGACATCTGTTCATTGTACACTAGCATTAACCACTGTGATGGGATAAATGCAGTCCAATTTTATTTGGACAAAAGAAGCATTCATATGTATGAACACAACAAAATGATTGTAAAAATGATTACCACTTGTTTGACAAATAATTATTTTTTATTCAATAAGGAAGTTTTCCAGCAGCTTCGCGGCGTGGCGATGGGAGCATGCTTCTCCCCCAGTTACGCGTGTTTACACGTGGGCTGGTGGGAGGAGCATGTTCTAAAGGTCGTCCACAGGGTTATGTTTGAACAACATGTACTCCATTGGTGGAGATTTATAGACGATGTTTGTTTAATTTGGAAAGGTACCATCGAATCAGCCAAAAACTTTGTGGAAGAAATTAACAAAAATACATTGAACCTCAAATTCACTTCAGATATAAGTAACACAAAAGTGCAATTCCTGTACGTTGAAATTTTCATTAGGGAGGGCGCAATTCATACTAAATTACACAGAAAAGTAACAGCTGGGAACTCAGTATTACATGCTAGAAGTTCCCATCCTCGCCATCTGATTCGTAGTATCCCCTTTGGGGAATTTTTAAGAATTAAACGAATCTGTAGTCATGAAGATGATCTCATAACTTGCCAAAGAGAAACGTTTGAAAGATTCCTCAATAGGGGTTATGTGGCTGCTGATCTGAATGCAGCTCGAGAAAAAGCGAACAACATAAGTCCAGTTGCTCAGCAGCACAGTGATCATGAGGCCCAAGTTTCACTAAGGCAAAGTACTATTGATATAGATTCCACTACTGTGGAATCGATAAGTAACATCAGGCTAATAACAAACTACAGTACACAAGAGAGACAGATTCGTAGAATTTTATATAAAAATTGGCCCATAATTCGGACAGATATCACTATGTCACAAATTCTGCCGGAACTCCCTCTGTTGACATTTAGAAGGGCTCCCTCGATGAGGGATGCTCTAGTAAAAAATAGTCCTGAGGTATTGCTTTCAAACACATGGTTAACAGCTAGAAATGGGTTTTTTAAGTGCAACTCTTGTCGCGCGTGCAAATTTGGGAAAAATGTTTCTGAATATGTCACAGCTTTTAGTTCCAATCCAGTTAAAATAAAAGGACATTTTACTTGCAGAACAGAATATGCAATTTATATTTTAGAATGCACCTGCCAGGTATTATATGTCGGCAGCACCAAATTGCAAGTTTTTAACAGGATTTTACAGCATCTTAGAGCAGTGGTCAATTCTGATCCCACTTACCCTGTAGCGCGACATTTAAAATTGGTGCACAACAACAACCTCAATGACCTCAGCTATTATGTCATTAGTGCGATACCCAAGAACATCAGAGGGGGTAATAGAGAAAAAAAGCTAAGACAAGTGGAGTCTGAATTTATCATGTTATTAGACACCAAAATGCCAAATGGGCTGAACAACAATGAGGATTTGCACAACTTTTTATAATGAATTTATTCAACTACTTATTTTAAGGGGATGTTGATGGTGGGTGGAGTCCTGGTTTTCTTTTGGACTGGCGCTTTTATCCCAACGTTTGCCAGGTTTTTATCTAGGTTCTAGATTTTATCTGGTTTTATGTGGGATTGGGTGTTGGTTTTTGGGCTCCAGGATTTGGCTCATTTTAGACATCATTTTATTATAAATTGTGCAATAAGTGTGTATAATTTGTTTGGGGCTGTTATTTATTGGTTTTATTTAGACCTATATGTTATTACTTATTACAAGAGTAACATAAACTCTTTAAGGTCTTGATTTTATTATAATCCATAACATTGATTTCCTTATGACTGGCCAAATTACGCCCACCTACAGCCTTGCCCTACCCCCCCCCTGCTGCTTATATTGTATACTAGCAAATTACCTGTGCCAACTATTGTAAATGCAAAGGAAGACTCCAAAATCCTAAAAAAAAAAAAAAAAAAAAAAAAAAATTTAAGTGACACCGAAGGATCTATTAAACTTACTTTCTAAGTATGAAAAAAGAAAAAAAAAACACCCCCATGTGTAGAAGTATATCTTATTCTAAGCTCCATAGAGGGGAGAGGCCAGAAGTTGAATTGGAGGCATCACCGTTAACACTTATGTGTGAAGACCCGGGAAAGCAAGAAAGGAAATTCTCTCAACCCATCATTTTGTATTCTGGGCCTGTTCCCTAATGAGATTTAGTAGATCATCAGCGTCACGTACAGAGCGAATGTTGTGCATTTTGTTATTATGCATAATCCGTAAAAAAGCCGGAAACCTCATCTGCACTGTGGCTCCTAAGGATTTGAACTTATCCATGCGTTGCCCCAACTCCCACTGTCTGTCCAGTGTAGTTTTGGACAAATCAGAACGAATTTCGAAGGAGAAGTCTGCGCACTTCAATACTCTAGCCTTTAGAGCAAGGTTTAAGATCTTTTCCTTGAGTGCATAGGTCAAGAAGTTGATTAACACCTTCCTGGGTTTGGATCTCGCCGGATTTAAACGGAAAGGGTCTCTGTGTATTCGCTGAATGTCCTTATCTAATTCTTCCGCTGTTTCTACTAAGTTAAGGGAAACCTTCAGAGATCGGATTATGAAGCCTTTGAGATCTGCTCCTTCTTTCCCTTCTGGGATTTTTAAGAGTCGGATATTATTGCGCCTTGAGTAATTTTCCAAGACCTCGACCCTCTCTCTCATGTCGTCCCCATCTCTTTGAAGGGCTTGTATTTTGGACTTGGCAGCCTCTAAATCAGTTGTAAGAACACCAACTGAGCTTTCCAATGCGCCAGTCCTTTCGCATAGGCCCTCTACCTTTTGACCTAGGAGCTCACAAGTTGCCCTTATGTCATTCTGGTTAGACTTCGACACTGCAAAGTCATGCCTTATCTCTTCCCTCATTGCATTAATTGAGCTGACTAGAACCTCCAACGTGTCTCCCCCCTTCAAAGATTCATGACCCCGATCCATTCCATCCTCTGTCCTCACCTCCGTTACAGTTGACCCTGGCGATCCTTCAGATAGCACCTCAGCTTGTTGGTTAGATGGTTCATTAGAAATAGCAGTCTCCGAACTGATGAGCACAGCCAGGTCCGATGAAATAGCTTCCGATGGACACTCAGGCAGTGCCACCTTAGCAGGAGGCCCAGAAGAGGGACTTACGCTAGGGGTAACGTTGGGAACAGTCTGTTGCTTATTGGATTGCCTATTGCCTCCCTGAGAAGTAGCCATTTCCTGCGTGACCTCTAGTATCTGGGGTGATACTTTAAAATAGGAGCGCAATGAGGGGGCTATATCCCCAGGTGCTCTCAAATTCCTGTTTTTAGGTTTTTTTTGTTTAATGTTATTTTTTTGTTTGTTGATTAACCCCCCTGTAGTCTCCCCCGAAGTTGATTTAGAGACCTGCCCCAAGGTGCACTCTGGGAGCTGTAGTTTATTTCCATCCAGCCAGGGCTCCCTACCCTGACTCTTATTCCTACTTCTTATACACCCTAGACGAGGATTAACAGTATTTTTCCTACTCTTTTTTGACCCCGTCTTGCTCACCCCTCCACTAGGAGCGGAGACCTTACTTTCAGCCAAGGCTGTAGGTGGGCGTAATTTGGCCAGTCATCAGGCCAGAATAGTTAGGGGTGGGTTTTTCCAGGGGGGTGGGTTGGGACTGGGGGTGGTGGTGGGAGGGATGGGTATCGCATCAAAAATTCTCATTTGTCTAGCGTCTTTATTTTCTCAGGCCAAGCTCTGTTTATATAAGACTCTCCAATTTATAAATCTAAATACTAAACATAGGGAGGAGCGAAACAACGAAGGTGCTGGATTAAAAAATATAAAATGACATCAACACATTACATCTCCTGGAATGTTAATGGCCTGCGTGGGAGAGGTAGACGTGACTGTATTTTACAATATCTGAGAGACTCTCAGGCGCAGGTGATAGCTCTCCAGGAGACACATCTTCTTAAAATAGAGGCCACAGCTTTGTTAAAGAAACATAAGTGGGTTGACAAATTTTGCTCAACAGATCATAATGCCAATATTAGGGGGGTCATATTTATTTTTAAAAAATCTGCCAAAGCCCAAATTTTGGAATGTAGAGAAGATCACTCAGGGAGATGGCTATTAGTGAGAGTTGCGCTGGATGCTCAGATGTTTACCTTAGTTGGCTATTATGGCCCCAACGCTGATGACCCATCATATTTGGAAGTGATCAGGAACCATCTAACATTAATTCAAGATCCAGTAATTTGGATGGGGGATTTTAATATCGTTCTCAATCCTAGGTTGGACAAATCGGTGAAATCTAGAGTTTGTAGTTCTGTCAAATCCAGGTGCTCCATCCTATCAATTATGACACAACTTGGGTTGGCGGACGTATGGAGAGAGAGGGCGGGTAATAAATTAGGGGTGTCCCTTCGGAATAGCCGTTTTAAACATAAGTCAAGAATTGACTACGCACTTTTTAGCTATTGCCTAAAGGACACTCTTGTTACGATAGATTATCTTCCCTCGCACCTCTCAGACCCTTCTGCAATGATATTTTCTTTAAAACAGGGAAACTCTACAAAACACTCATCCTGGTCCTTTGACCGGACTCTCTTGCTTGAGGATGAAGAGGTTAAATTTTTAATAACCGAGTCCTTAATTTTCTTTGATATCAATAGGGACTCGGCCGGCTCTACCGCTGTATGGGAAACTTTTAAGGCCTTTTTAAGAGGTCAGATTACCAACAGAGCGTCTTTTAGGCAGAAGACATATAGAGAGCAGGTCGCCAGTCTTGAACAAGAGATGAAACATCTAGTGTCAAGGATTGACTCTCCCCTAGGAACAATACAGGATCAAGATAAACTGGCCGTTTTAAATTCACAACTTAATAACATCTTACAGGAGAGAGTAAATAAAAGATGGGAAGCATTTAAAACCTCCCAATTCGAATTTGGTGAAGCCGCAGGAAAAGTATTAGCTTGGAAAATAAAAGCAGATCAAGCTAATAAATTCATCAAAGAAATTAGGATAGAAGGTGAGGTTGTGACAAGATCCACCCAATTAGAAATTGGGAGAGCCTTCTTTGAATTTTTCGAAGAGATATACAAGGAGGCTCTCCCCAATGACCAGCAAGCAAGAGACAGCTGGCTGGAAGCCATTACCCTCCCATCTCTCTCGATAATTCAAAGTAAGGCCTTGGAGTCCGATATCACAGAGGCGGAGGTAATTAAAGCCATACATCAACAAAAAAAAGGGAAAGCGGCTGGTCCAGATGGGCTACCAGGGGAGATATATAGATCCCTGGAAAATGTCTTAGCCCCCGTATTGATGTCCCTATTTAATGGCATCTTAATAGATGGGGAGTCGCCGCCCAAATCTTGGGGGGAGGCCACAATTATACTTATCCCGAAGCCGGGGAAATCTCCCCTCGAGTGCGGGTCATATAGACCGATATCACTACTAAATAACGATTATAAAATCTTTACAACAATCATGTCAGCTAGATTGGCGAGTGTTATTGGTACTATAGTCCATCAGGATCAAAAAGGGTTCATCAAAGGTCGACAATTAGCCGACTTAACACACCAACTAATAGGAGCTATTGATATCGCTACTGCCTTCTCCCTACCTATGGCCACTTTAACTCTGGATGCAACTAAAGCATTTGATAGAGTCAACTGGCTCTACCTCATAGACGTACTCAAAAAATTTAATTGTGGGGAAGGTTTTTGTAGAACTATAAAGCAGCTCTATACCACTCCTTCGGCCAGACTATTGATCAATGGGGTTCTGACAGACTCCTTTAATATAACCAGAGGTACGAGGCAGGGCTGCCCGCTTTCCCCTCTCCTATTCAATCTATACATAGAACCATTTGCCCAACTTTTGCGTGAGGAGGCTAATAATCCATCTTTTAGCTTTGGAGAGTGGGAAAGACGGGTGGCTCTCTATGCGGATGACATTTTGATCTTTACTTCAGATCTAGTAAAGGCTTTTCCCGTAGTCATCAAACGAGCAGAAGAGTTTGGTCTTATCTCTGGTTACGACATTAACTCCAGTAAGAGCGAAATAATGGTCTGGAACTTACCGGATATACAGCTGGGGGTAAATATTTCCACATCTATGCGATATCTGGGCATAAGAATTACTCAAGAAATGGTCAGTATAGGACAAACCAATCTAAATAGATTATATATCGAGACTAAAAAACTTTTAAAATCTTGGTCTCATCTGCCACTTTCTATAACGGGTAGGGTGAACCTGGTAAAAATGTCCATACTCCCTAAGTTTACGTTTATTTTTAATGCGATCCCTCTGGCATTTGATCCCAAATTAATTGAAAAATGTCAACAAGAGATAAACTCCTTCATATGGAACTATAAATCAACCAGAATAGCTTGGAAGAAGTTGAGGAGAAGAAGGGAGAAGGGTGGGCTCGCCTTGCCAGATCTACTGTATTACGCCTGGGCATTCATGTTGGCACATTCTAGGATGCTGTTAAAAATGCCATCTAACCTTCAACCTGGGTCGATATACAAAGCAATGTTAATGGGGGTGAATTTGTCGGCAGAGGGGTTTTTGTTCAAATTTGGGAGCCAGAAATTCTTCAAAAAAATCAAGCTAAAAATTTTACACTCATGGGCTAAAACATGGTTCAGCATCAGGAAGAGACTAGGGATGTCTTACTACTCGGATTTTTCTCCAATCTGGGACTCGCCGGGCCTCCCTCTATGCCTAAAGGATAGTCTGTCTTCCATAATACAACAAGCAGGTATCAGGAGATGGGGTCAGCTATTTAAGGAAGGGGCTCTAATAGCTTGGCCCCAACTATATGAATGTGTAGGACCCGGGCTTTCCAGATTCAAATTTATTCAATTGGAAAGTTGGGCTAGATCCCAAAAGCGTACTGACCCTCACCTAGGGAAGGTAAGCATCCTAGAACAACAACTAGTGGAACTTCCAGTGGGAGGGAAAGAAGTAGCCAAATGGTATTGGCAGTTGTTGGAGGAAAGTGACGGAGAGTTCCTTCTCCCAGACCAGCTATGGGGGGGGGTGCCTGGCCTACATTGTGAAGAGCTCTGGCTAAAATCCTTTGATTTACTTCATAAATTAGTAAAACCATCATGGCTAAAACGAAATCATCTATTTTCAGTACATCGTGCATATATAACCCCGCTGAGACTCTCCAAATTTCTCCCAGATAAAAAGTGCAACAAATGTAATTACAGCGAGGCCTGCGATGTACATATGTTCTTGGACTGCCCGGTCATCGCCGGCTTCTGGGAAGAAGTGAAGAACACCCTAAATTCCATATTAAACGCATCCTTGTCAATAACCTTACCACTCGTCATCTTTGGTTTGGATAACAACATCACTGGAAAGGCACGGTCCTTCCTCTTCTATGCAATGCTATTGGCCAGAAGACAAATCTGTATTCACTGGACGGAGAAAACAGCCCCATTACATTCAGGGTGGCTTTCATCTCTATACGAAACATCTAGAGCGGACCTTAATAGATCATGCAGTAAACACAATCTAATTTTTTGGAACTTGCTGATCGAATGGCGATAGTGTCCGTGGTTTTTTTTTTTTTTTTTTTTTTTTTTTTTTTTCCCCGGGTCCTATGATTATGCCTTGAACACTCCCTGGACCGGGCTCTTGTGTGTCTTGGTCCACTAATGGTCCTGTAGGCTGTAACATGCCTAGTTGGAGTTGGTGAGAGCCCCTCGCATATTGGAGTTGGTAGGCCACCACTACACTAATCTGTGTTCGAGTGGGGCGGTCGGCCTGTCCATTATTGTGGGTTAGGCAAATGAGGACAAAAAAAAACACAAAAAAAAAAAAAAAAAAAAAACATTGATTTCCTTGTCTCATCAGATGCTTCTTATGAGAAAGAATCTTGAAGAAGAGGATGTGTATAACTGTATAAACATCGTATTGTCATCTATTTGAAACATGGGAGATCGGGTGAAACGTCTAGAATAAGCTGTTATGTATTGTATACTCATGGATATGTGTATTTATAAGTTTACTAAGAAAATGCACTTTAACAATAGCACTTTATTTGCACTATTTTGCACTGTTCTAAGAGATACCGCAGACCATGATGAACATATCAAGGGACTTGTATAAACCAACATTAGTCTATAATTACAATTATGTGACAGTAATTTTGCGAAGCTACATTATTTCTATGCAGTTGCACTATGCTGGAATTTATAGTCAATGACACTAGATAGGTAAATTTCTTAATTATGTGATGATTGGAAGCTGTGAGTTACAATTTACGAACACTATGTTCTTAGATAATATTTTGTTTGTCATACCCCAATACATTTTACAATATATGGTATGGCGAACACGTTATGATATGTTCTTAATAAGGAGAAAGGAAATAAGGAGGAACAAACAGCGTACAGAAACACTATGTTTTTATCTTCATTATTTAAGACTTTTATACCTATCTGTGTGTAACACTATCTTTTATGAAATGTTTGACTAATGTAAAATTGCCTGTGGTAAATTGTGCCTCTATATATTGTGTTTAAAACAAGTCCTATGTTTATACCTGTTTGAAAACTTTATTGACAATTGATGTAAGCGGTTCTCTGTTTGGACACTCTATATATAGCTATTGATTGGTCCTGCGCGTCATGTGATCAAGACTGCCGTGGGGCAGTCGAAACGCGTCAGGCTGAGCACTCGCAAATCATTTGGCACTATGCACTTTAATCTGCGCACCAAATAAAGAAAATATAATTTCCACGCTGTGGTCCGTACCTGCTTTTGGGTTCTATCGGGAACTGTATCAGGATACTTGGTTATCATATATATATATATATATATATATATATATATATATATATATATATATATATATATATATATATATATATATATAATCTACTGGCGGTCGCCAGTAGATAGTTATAGTTAGGACCGTGTTTTCATAGGAAATCCGCAACATTCTATTTGGAATAACTTTGGCGCCGGTCGACGAATCCTCGCGAAATTTTGAAAACTAATGGGGCGCTACGCTCCGCTCCTACCCTGAAAGTCTCGGGGGGATTCGTCAAGCGGGGGCTGAGAAAAAAGGGGGGTCCCAAAACGCGTTTTCCCCATGCATTTTTCCATAGGACCTTTAGACACAGCTACAGCCCGTACGGCTGAACAGAATTACTTGAAATTTGGCAGAGAGGTAGTCCTCAGGTCAAGGATGTGCCTTTTGTAGGTCTGGTGTAAATCTGTTCAGTAGGTCCTGAGAAAATAGCATTTAAATCAATATATATATCTGTAAGCGCGCTCCGTGCGCTTACCGTAAGCTTACCGTACGCGTACGGTGCCGTGCGCGAGCACAATTCTGATTGGTGGTTACATGACTGTAAACATTCGAATCGGTCGAAATCAGGAAGTGTCGGCCGCCATTTTCTGTCTCTCGCACTGAGAAACAAAGGTGGGGAAAGTGAAACGGGGGCAACGAAAAGAGTTGCAGACCCCCTAGTGTTTGTCAGGGGGTCCAAGAAGGACCCAAAAGTATGAAAAATAAATTTAATAATTTTAAAAAAAAATCGCAGGGTACGCGTACGGTAAGCTTACCGTACGCGCACGGCAAAAAAAATAAAAAAAATAAAATAAAGAAGTAACAATCACATTTATTAAATAAATTAAAGGACCCACAAGGGAGAAAAAAACAAATGTTACTGCGTAAAAAAAGGCGAGGCGCGCACGGCATGGACTGCGCAACGTGGGCACTCGGTGCGCGAAGCGCACCGTGCGCGCAGGGTGTGCGCATAGTGAAAAACCAGAAAAAAAAATAAAAAATAAATACATAACTTAGCATTTAAAAAACCGTACTAATTCACTGAAAAAACCATAGGTTTCACACACGTTATAGTTAGGAATTATCATTTACAAAACCTTGCAAATTCACTTAAAAAACCATAGGTTTCACACATGTTATAGTTAGCTGTCCATTTCACTCGTACAAAACCAATGAAATTCCACGTTATAGTTAGATCAGGTAACTATAACTTGCGCGACCGCAATCCACAATGTGTAATTTCAGATGTCATCATTGATGTCATGAGTGATGTCACTGACCATGTCATGAGTGATGTACTATGTGACGTCATCAGCAGTTTATTGTGGGCGCGCAAGTTATAGTTACCTGATCTAACTATAACGTGGAATTTCATTGGTTTTTTACGAGTGAAATGTACAGCTAACTATAACATGTGTGAAACCTATGGTTTTTTAAGTGAATTTGCAAGGTTTTGTAAATGATAATTCCTAACTATAACGTGTGTGAAACCTATGGTTTTTTCAGTGAATATATATATATATATATATATATATATATTTATATATTACCTACTGGTGGTCGCCTAATGGCGACTGCTAGTAGGTTTTATATATATATATATATATATATATAACCTACTGGCAGTCGCCAGTAGGTAGTTATAGTTAGGACCTATTTTCCATAGGAAATCCGCAACATTCTATTTGGAATAACGTTGGCGCCGATTGATGAATTTTCGCGCAATTTTCCAAACTTTTGGCCAGCTCCGATCCGCTCCTATCCTGAAAATTTCACGGTGATTCGTCAAGCGGGGGCCGAGAAAAAAGGGGGGTCCCAAAACGCGTTTTCCCCATGCATTTTCCCATAGGACCTGTTGACGCAGCTACAACCCGAACTGCTGAACGGAATTACACCAAATTTGGAAAAGAGGTAGTCCTCAGTTCAGACTCGTGCCTTTTGCTTAAATGGTGTAAATCCGTTCAGTAGTTCCTGAGAAGATCAAAATCAAAATCACATATATATATGGGCAGCGCCTAACCACACATCTCATCGTGAGATCTGATTGGCTGTCAGTACTTCATCCAAGAAGTGTTGGCAGCCATCTTGGGACCAATATACATGATAGCACCTCATTAAAAAGCATTGCAGTTAATAGAAGGTTTTAAGACTTTAGTTACATTATAAATCATTTGTTGATGGTACCATACTCATGTTAGGAATTGTGGTGTGTTCTAAGGTGATTTTACCATGTGAAAAAGCCTTCTGTTGTGATATCATGAATCATGTTTGAGAGAAACCTATTTTCTCATGCTTTTCCCACAGAGGTTTGGAAGGTGATCTATAAGCTAAACTGAGAGCATATTTTCTGTAAATTCACATTATCTTTCTCAGTCATGTGAGAATGAAGTCTGACATTCTCAGTAAAACATGTACATCCAACAAGGGCAGAGACTGTCAGTTGATTCCTTTGTGTTCTACTGCAGCTTCCCAGAGTGTTCTAAAGAACAACTAGAGCGCTAACAGTCCTACTTATGACAAACGTTTTGCACACCTGAAGCCATCTTGATTTGAATAAACTAGTAACACTTAAAACATTTAATTTAAAAAGGAACACAATGAGGGGGTTCATTTTGCCATAGAAATTATGATTAGTGCTGCAGAAAGAATAATTAGGGCACATTTTGACTTCTCAAATCCTCTTTTATTTCATAAAAGAATTCTGACATGCAGACTGAAACATGCACTTTGAATACCAGCAGCAGACTTCCCTGGTGAGCAGTAGCTTTACTACAGTGATCTAATGAGCAACTAGAGTGCTAACATTCAGAATTTATGGCAAATGTGTGACACATCTGAATGCCTTCTTGATGGAACCAAAGTAAAAAACTGAAAGTATTTCCTACTGAGGAGACTGCAGTAAATGAGGAAATTAGGAAACTTCATAACAAATAAAATCTCCCAAGATGGCCACCAGAGACAAAAGAGCCCAAATGTAGCCCAAATATCACCCAGATGTAGCCCAAGTATAGCCCAATGACAGAATGTCCCAGAGTGTTCTTAAGAACAACTAGAGTGCTTACTGTCTTACTTATGACAAAAGTATGGCACACCTGAAGCCATCTTGATTGGAATAAACTGGTAACACTTAAAACATTTAATTTAAAAAGGAACACAATGAGGGGGTTCATTTTGCCATAGAAATTATGATTAGTGCTGCAGAAAGAATAATTAGGGCACATTTTGACTTCTCAAATCCTCTTTTATTTCATAAAAAAATTCTGACATGCAGACTGAAACATGCACTTTGAATACCAGCAGCAGACTTCCCTGGTGAGCAGTAGCTTTACTACAGTGATCTAATGAGCAACTAGAGTGCTAACATTCAGAATTTATGGCAAATGTGTGACACATCTGAATGCCTTCTTGATGGAACCAAAGTAAAAAACTGAAAGTATTTCCTACTGAGGAGACTGCAGTAAATGAGGAAATTAGGAAACTTCATAACAAATAAATCTCCCAAGATGGCCACCAGAGACAAAAGAGCCCAAATGTAGCCCAAATATCACCCAGATGTAGCCTAAGTATAGCCCAATGACAGAATGTCCCAGAGTGTTCTTAAGAACAACTAGAGCGCTTACTGTCTTACTTATGACAAAAGTATGGCACACCTGAAGCCATCTTGATTGGAATAAACTGGTAACACTTAAAACATTTAATTTAAAAAGGAACACAATGAGGGAGTTCATTTTGGCATAGAAATTATGATTAGTGCTGCAGAAAGAATAATTAGGGCACATTTTGACTTCTCAAATCCTCTTTTATTTCATAAAAAAATTCTGACATGCAGACTGAAACATGCACTTTGAATACCAGCAGCAGACTTCCCTGGTGAGCAGTAGCTGTACTACAGTGATCTAATGAGCAACTAGAGTGCTAACATTCAGAATTTATGGCAAATGTGTGACACATCTGAATGCCTTCTTGATGGAACCAAAGTAAAAAACTGAAAGTATTTCCTACTGAGGAGACTGCAGTCAATGAGGAAATTGGGAAACTTCATAACAAATAAATCTCCCAAGATGGCCACCAGAGACAAAAGAGCCCAAATGTAGCCCAAATATCACCCAGATATAGCCCAAGTATAGCCCAATGACAGAATGTCCCAGAGTGTTCTTAAGAACAACTAGAGCGCTTACTGTCTTACTTATGGCAAAAGTATGGCACACCTGAAGCCATCTTGATTGGAATAAACTGGTAACACTTAAAACATTTAATTTAAAAAGGAACACAATGAGGGGGTTCATTTTGCCATAGAAATTATGATTAGTGCTGAAGAAAGAAAAATTAGGGCACATTTTGAGTGACTTCTCAAATCCTCTTCTATTTCATGAAAAAATTCTGATATGCAGACTGAAACATGCACTTTTAATACCAGCAGCAGACTTCCCTGGTGAGCAGTAGCTTTACTACAGTGGTCTAATGAGCAACTAGAGTGCCAACATTCAGAATTTATGGCAAATGTGTGACATATCCGAATACCTTCTTGATGGAATCAAAGTAAAAAACCTAAAGCATTTCCTACTGAGGAGACTGCAGTAAATGAGGAAATTAGGAAACTTCATAACAAATAAATCTCCCAAGATGGCCACCAGAGACAAAAGAGCCCAAATGCAGCACAAATATCATCCAGATGTAGCCCACATGTAGCCCAATGACAGAAGTGTGCAAAACACTTATTTTTTGTGTATTTTCAGTTTTATATAGTGCAGACTTGTCAGGTATTGGAGTGCTTTTACATGAGCATTGGTTACATCACACAAGATCAAATTCATTTTGGTTATAGACATGGGGAGATTAAGTGCTTTGACCAGAATCACAGAATGTTGAGCTGAAGCAGAAACTCCAACCTGGCTCCCCAGTTGCAAAGTCTGCAGCTCCGGAAGTAACACCACATCCTCTCCCCTAGGTGCAACATTTAATCAAGTGGTCAACTGGATAAAAAACATAAAGATTACAAATAATTTAAAAGTTCTTTGTCGCTATTTGAAAACTCAGAAAATATGTATCATTTTAGTTTTTTAGAGCACTCACCATAATTTTTATGCAAATAAGACCCTCTCATATATGTCATTTCTAAAGGAAATGCTCTAGGTATTACAGTTTTGATTACATCAAGATGACGTCAGGCGTTCCACACTTTTGTAATAAATATAGAATGTTAGCAATCTAGTTGTTCATTGCGATACTGTTGAGAAGCAGAGGCCAGGGGCCCGGACTCTGAAAATTGAAGGCAGGTAGGAGAGTGCAGAGGCAACAATTTGACCACACTGGGCAGGCAGGAAGGGCAGTGGCAGCACAACAGACTATGGAGGGCAGTGGAAAGGGGGGCAGGGGTAACAAAGCAACAATACAGGACTGGCAAGAGAGGCTGTGGCAATATAATAGACCATTGTGGGCAGAAGGAAGAGGCAGTGGTAGTACAACCATACATGCCAACAGACCCGTTTCAGCCAGGAAACGTCCAATGTTTTTAAGCTCAAATGGGCTTTATTTGATCTGTCTCCTGTCTACAAACTCCTCTTTTTCAATGTAACTCAAAGGGGAAAATCAATACCCCAGTTTTTTTCAAAATCTCCCTCTTACCAAGTTCAAAATGTTCGCAAGTATGGTACATTGGATCATGGTAGGCAGGAGGAATTGGGGTAGGGACATGGACTCGGATACCAGAGGACAGGAGGGACATGGAGAGGTGCACCTAACTGACCCTACAGGGCAGGCATAACGGTTTGCAGCAGCACAATACACCACACAGGGCATGCGGGACGGGAGTGCAGCACAACAATCCATAGAACGCAATAGGGAGGGGACAGGACCATGCACATGGACAACAGAGAACAGAGGGGAAAGAGGAAATGGTAGCTAGCTGACCATAATGGACAGACAGGAGAGAAAGCTGCAGCATAACAGACCATAAAGGGCAGGAGGGACGGATCAGGGGCATTACAATGGAACAGACAAGCCAGGAGGGAGGGAATAGGGGTCTGCACGTGGAAACAGAGGGCTGGGGGCAAGGGGGCAGGGCAGGAGCAGCAAGATGACCATGGAGGTCAGGCAGGATGGGCACTAGAAACAAGACACACCATGGAGAACAACAGTGAGACTATGATGTCATACACACAGACCATGGAGGGAAGGTGGGAGTGGGTCAGGGGCAGCTAGCTGACCACACAGGGAAGGTGGGAGGGGCCATGGCAGCACAGAAGACCATGCATGGCAAGCGGGAGGGTTAGTGGCAGCACAATGGCTATGATGCGCAAGAAGGAGGGTGCAGGGGCATACAAAAAAGGCCCATGGAGGATAGAAGGGAGGATCAGGACCTGGGCACAGACAAGAGAGTTCAGGGGAAGGGACCTCACAACAGACCACGCGGGGCAGGCAGGAGGAGCAGTTGCAGCACAACAGACCAGGGAGGGCAGAAGGGTGTGGCAGTAAAATGGACCATGGAGGACAGGAGGAAGGGGATAGGGGCATGGCATGTGAACAGGCAGGGTGGAGGTGGCAGGGACAGGTTACAGTCATCTGACAATGCTAGGCAGGTGGGAGGGGAGTGGCAGCTCAACAGAACACTCAGAGTAGATAGGAGTGGCGGGTCCATGGAACATGGTGGTCAAAAAGCATGGAGCAGGGGCATTCACAAAGACATCGGAGGGCAGGGGGAAGGAGAATAGGGGTAGCAAGCTAAGCACAGAGGCTAAGCAGGAGGTCAATGATGGGCCATAGAATTGGGCAATGGAGGGCAGGAGGAGTGGACTGGTACATCATGCTAAATGGAGGGCAGTGGCAGCACATCAGACCATGCATGGCAGGAGGGAGGAGGCTAGTCCATGGATTCAGACAACATAGGATAGGGAGGAGGTGGATGGGGCAGCAAGCTAACTGTTCAGAGAAGGTGGGTATTAGGAACTTTATTGTTTTTAAAATGTGTGTCTGTGCGAACTACTTAAAATATGAACAAGTATGGAGCATAATCTCACTTTTATTCAGGAAGAAGAGGACGTTGTGACTGTGACTCCGGGCTCACTTGGCAGAAACACCCCCTGACCCTCCACCCCCAACGCAAAATGTAATGCCCGTGAAAAGGGTAGGTGGACGCAGTGTTATATAGGACATAGTCCTGAGAGCACGATTGAAAATGAAAACTAGATATAGTATATGGTATAAACTATGCACCAAAAAGTGTGATCTAAGATGAATCGGGGCGTGAAATATAATATGGAATACATTGTGCGCAATGACAGATTCATTGGAGAGCGCGAGATAGCACAGGCACTAGTGCGTGCTATGCGATATGCGCCTTGGAGTGTAATATGCACAGGGCAGTGCTGTGTAACCTAACTAGTCTCTAAAGTTGTAATATAAAATATGTGCTGGGGAGTGTAACGTTGCATATGCACTGTGACAAAGATATGGATCCCACATTGCAATATGCATGGCATAGCGCTGTGCGTTATAACATAGGCATCGAGGAAGGCACGTTAGATGGGGCAATATAACCCGTGCGAAGGCAAGTGTGGCATGACATATTCAAGGGGTGGTGTTACAGTGCACATCATAGCATACGCACTAGCTGGTGGAATACAACACAGAGGTGTGTGGCACTCGGCGGGCACTGGTGGGTGTAACACAGCATTGGGCTCAGCCAGGAGGACACTGTGACTCTCAAGTGAGGTTTGTCTCCTTTCCAGAGAGTAAAATAAAAAGTATTACACATCCGGCGGTGGATGTGTGTTTTATTAACCCTGAGGGGGGTTTCTTGCATAGTTTGGTCGAATTTTTGTCTAATCCCCTTTGAATGGCTTGGTGTGCGTGTGTATTAAATGTGCCCGTCAATAGCTACCCATTTTTGTGTAAATAAACGACAAGGGTGTCTACTTGGAGAGTACCCACCGGCGGGGGCGCCGGGATTAGGCACAGTAGGGCGTCAGACACATCAGAGCTTCACTAGCGGTGTAAATACATTCCACGTGGATTCATTGTATGCATAGTTGCCTTTTAATGAATATCACGCAAATCGTCATGGTGATAGGTACATACGGTTTGTCCTAGGTGTTTCTATAAATATATATATTTTTAAAATAATAAAAAACAAAGGCCGGCCCCGGGGGATGGGGTCCCCGGGCCATAAGTCTCCTGAGGAGGGGGGCAATGCAGCCCCCCTCCCAAAGAATAAAAAAAAAAAAAAAGGCCATGACCCGGGGGTTGGGGTGCCCGGGGCCGATTAAGGCCTTGGGAGGGCCAAATTTATTTTTTTCAACAAAATTAATTAGGGTGCAGGCCCTGGGGGATGGGGTCCCCAGGGCCAATAAATTAGAAAAAGAAGGGGGGGCCACAAAGTCCTCCCTCTTAAAAAAATAAAATAAGTAAAAGACCGGCATCGCGCCGGAGGCCACGCCCCCTCCTTGCAGCCCTCTGCAAACGCGCCCCCTGGCCAGTGTAAGTTGAGGAATTGATTCCCCTTCAATACTGAGGGTCCCTGAGGGCCAATTAGCCCAACAGGTATCTCCAGTATGCGCCAGGGAGTTGCGTTGCAGACAGGTGTTATGAGGCCACACCCCTTTTTACACCTCTATGCAACGCAGCTCTGTGGCGCTTACTGGAGGTACCTAGTGGGCTAGTTTGACCCTAGGGACCCTTAGGATTCAAGGGGACTTAATCTCTCAACTTAGAACGGCCACAAGTAAGTGTGGTGGTGTGTGTAGAACTGTATATGCAAGTAAATGGATGTTTGATTCTTTATTAGCATGAGTGACTATGTGTGTGAGTAACTCTATGGATGAGTGGCGTTGTGTAACAGGATGTATAGGTGTATGAGTACATATGATGAGTGAGTACATGTATGAGTGACTGTATAGGACTGTTGGTGAATGAGTGGATGTGTATGTGGATCTTAGAATTACTGAATAGGTTGTTGTAACTGGTATTGGTATGTCCATTGTTTTGAAAATGTTAGTTTCTATTTTTGTTTGTGTGTATCAAAGGTTATATTAGGGGGAGAGGAGGTCTGCCACTCTATCACAAGGATGATGTCATCAGTGATGTCATGAGTGATGTCACCGACCATGTCATGAGTGATGTAATATGTGACGTCATCAGCAGTGCATTGCGGGTGCGCTAGTTATAGTTAGCTGAACTAACTATAACGGGGGAATTTCAATGGTTTTCTACGAGTGAAAAGTCCAGCTAACTATAATGCCCCTGAAACCTATGATTTTTTCAGTGAATTTCTAAGGTTTTTTAAATGCTAATTCCTAACTATAACGTGCCTGAAACCTATGTTTTTTTCAGTGGATATATATATATATATATATATATTTTTTTTTTTTTTCTTTTTTAATATATAGAAAAAGCGTTTTTTGACTTGCCTACATTTTTGGCATCGTTTGATGAATCTTTATTACATTTTCCAAAGGAAAGTTTCATATTAAGTTTTGTTGTGTATGGAAAGTTTTGGGGGTAATCCATTAAGAGGGGCAGAGAAAACGGGAGGGGGTCAGAAAAAGTGTGTTTCCCATGTTAAAATTCCATAAACTCTTTACAGGGCTGTAGCCCGAATCCCTGAATGGAATTTTGCAGAAAGCTAGCTTTTGGTCCACAGATTGTGCTTTTTGTTATATGGTGTAAATCCATTCAGTAGTTTGTGAGACACAAAAGGAAATTCAAATTTGTATACCTATGATCGCAAAGTCTTCGCAAATAATGATAAGCTTGTGCAGAGAACCAGGAAGTGTTGGCAGCCATCTTGTTACTCAGCTTCAGCCGAGTCCAAAAAAGACAAGCAAAAAAAATGAAAAGGAGGCAGGGTTGGAATACCCTGACCCCTAAGCCTTGGTCTCGGGGTCCCTGAGGGTCACCCGCATGACAGAAAAGCATTTTTTTTTTTAATTGCTACAAATTAATTTGCAGCAAAACCTTTAAAATCACTGATGGCTGAACGGATATACATTAAATCATAAAAAGCACTCATTCAGTATCAAGATCTAGCTTTCTGCCAAATTTGGTGAAAATCCATTCAGCTTTTTGGGCTGTAGCTGTATTTAAATGTCCTCTGAAAAAATGAATGGTGAAAATGTGTTTCCCCTTTTTCAATGCTCCCGGTCGATGGATCACCATGGATCTTTCCATGCCCAAACGAGGCAAAAAGTAGCATTCTTTTTGGGAAGTTTTGTGAAGATTCATCAAATGACATCAAAGTTCTAAGCAGCACAACAAAGGCATTCCTATGGAAACACAATTCTAACTATAACTGCTTAGTGGTGACAGCCTCTGGTAATAAATATATGTATTGGATCATACATATATATGGCGACTATGCACTGAATAAATATTAAGGCAAAAATACCGTGATCCGTATCCGTTCTTATGAGGATTGTTGTGGATGAGACGGAATCGAAGGATATATATGTATATATATATATATATATTTCATATATACATTATATATTTATATTGATATTTATATTTTATATATAATATAATAACATTTATATATAAATAGTGTAGATATAAATAAAATAGGATGAAGTATTTACAATTTTAAATTTTATAATAAAGTCATTTATATTTTCTTTAATACATATTTCAAACTTTGATTAAATATACTATCTGTTCTGAACAGGTAGAACGTTTCACTGGGATGGGGAGAACATGGTGGCCGGATAGGAACGCCGGTCGGGAGCTGCCTACGGCTATAGGCAGAGTTTAAGCATGAAATAGGGTTTTGCCTATAGTAAAAAATTTAAATCTACCTTTGAAAGTTTCCGGATGCTGTCCGGGCTTGTCCCTCGTCACTCCGGTAAACGAGCTTCTGCCCTCCATGACTCTCTCAGCGGTACAGTACGGTTTGAAAGGCAGCGCGCGGGCGCAATTACGGTCTCCATCTCCGGTGCCTTGCCTCCTTGCTGGCGCGGCGCTGCTGGAGGATTGGAGCCCCACAACGAGTCCACAGAATTCAACAAGCTCAGTGTGGGCTAAGGCGGGTGTGGTCCTACGGGAGAGCAGAAAGGCAGCAGCAAGAGTTTCCTTTTGAGCAAAGGTTACTCTCAGCCCCAACAACAAGAGCACCGATGGAGGGGAGAGAAGCACTGCAGCTACGGCAGGCTATACTAAGGCAGCCAGGGCTGGTACCTCTATCAAGAAGGGACAGAATCGAACCCCGAGAGGATTAGCGCAGACCAACAGAGTAAACTAAGTAATTGAAGTAAAGAGGGGGGGCTGTGTGGTACAATCTCAAAATTTGGCTCAGACCATGGGCTTGGAAAAGCTTAAAAGCGCTGGTATTCCAAAAGAGGCAGTGCATGAGACGTCACCTAGGAGGGGGATAAGATACTGCTTGAGAAGTAGGAACTTTCCAGATAATCTAAAGCCAGCAGTAGAAAACCCACTGAATACTGTAACACTTCACAGTGAAAAACGGAAAAAATAAAGTTGTGTCCCCACCACAAATCCTGGACTCTCTATAGTGTCAACCCGGCCCAAAGCTGCGACTAAAAAGGTTAAAATTACTCCCTCTTTATGTACATACTTTAAGGTTAAACAAACCCTCCCAAAAGACACACAGGAGTTGAGCCCATTGAAGACGGATAATACAGAACGCACACAAGAAAATATAATGGCAGAGGATGGATTAATGGCAGGTATCCCGCATAGCGCCAATCACGTCGATGGTTTGGCAGACCTAGAACAAGAGAAGAATACTGGACAGCACATTTGTCCTGTGATTTTGGGAGAAATGGAATGGGAGAAGAGTTACCTGGATTGGGTTCAAAATCATTGGATGGAGTTAACACTGCGGACCATCTGATGGAAACTTTGATTACAGAGATGAGGTCGAGTTTTGCTCCATCTGAAAAAAATCAGCTCAGAATTCAAGGGGTTTGTGAGGCTTTAGAAACTAAGATGAATACAATTATGGAAAGGGTTAGCACAGTCAAGGCCACTATGGAAGAGATGGATAAAAGGCTAACTACCAATGAAAAAGATATGAGGGTCCTGCAAGCCAGCGAGAAGGAATTAAGAGGAAAAATTGAGTCTTTAGAAAACCAGTCTAGACGGATTAATTTGAGACTCTTGAATATTCAAGAAGGTCAGGAGGGCGACGATATAAAAAAATGTGGTACACCTTTTGAAAGAAACTTTCCTTGGATTGAAACTGAGGCTCTTTGCGAAGATATACAAAGGGTCCACAGAGACCCGTTTGGAAAAAGTAAAAATAGGGTGAACCCAATGAAGATTTTAGTCAACTTCTGCATTAAAGGAGAGAATTTTGAGAGAGGCGATAAGTGCAGGATCCCATAAAAAGAATGACTGGTCGTTTCGAATATGATCAGATATTTTAAAGACGACACAGGACCGCCAATGGGAGTTAGGCCAATACATGCAGGAACTCTAAACTCTGGGAGCCACTGTGCAGATGAAGTTCCCGGCATCGTTGAGGATTATGTGGGATAATCACATGCATAATTTGAGGGAACCTAAAGAGGTAGAATTACTGATAAGCAGGATAAAGGCACAAAAAGTGCAAAATGCCCATAGAGTAGGGATCTCAAAGAGGCGGGATTGACCTGCCAATGGATAAAGGGAGGGTTCTCTGCGGGGGTGGGGGGTTGAGACAGCGGGTGGAGGGGGGTATGGGTTATGTATAATTTGGTGCACTAAGGGTGTGGGAGCATTATGGGAAAAAAACAAAAAAATCAGGTCCGATTCACGAAAGTTACAGGTAGAAGTGAAATCATCATCTTAGAATATGGGAGTTAATATTCTCTCATGGAATGTGAATGGTCTGAGAGTTAGAGCTAGAAGACAAAGGATTTCAGACTACCTTAGTAACAAAAAGTGTGACATAATAATTCTTCAAGAAACTCACCTTTTAAAAGCTGAGTGGGGGGACATGATGAAAACCCAGCGCTGGGTGGACTCTTTTATTTGTAGTGATCAAACATGTTGCGTCAAGGGGATAAATATTATTTTTAAAAGATCAGCGAAAGTCATCATAGAATCGTACAAAACCGATATGAGGGGGAGATGGGCTGTGGGGAACATCCATATAAATGGAAGATCACTGGCCATAGCAGGGTATTATGGACCAAACATAGATGACCCATCAGCTATGCTGTCCCTCTATGCATATCTCCTGGATGCGCCTGGGCCTATTATCCTTGGGGGTGATTTTAACATACTATTTGACCCCAAACAAGATAGAGTCCCCCCAAAAAAATCCCACCTTACTAAAAATGAGGAGTTGGCTTAAGATTTGCCAAGATTACTTAGGTTTAATAGATATATGGAGAGGCAAAGGTGAAAAATTTGATCTGTTTACGTTTAAGAATAAAAAACTGGGGCACTCCTCTAGAATTGACTATTGTTTAATTGATAAATCATTAGCGGGTGAAGTAAAGAAGGTTAGACATCTCCCAGAACACCTATCGGACCACTCTCCAGTATTGATGGAGATTGAATTTCATAGTCAGCAACCTCAGCCAAGGTGGACTCTAGATAAGACACTGCTTCTAGATACTAAGGTAATAGAGTGTCTTAAAGAAGAAACTACATCTTACTTCCACTTAAACTCGGAGGAGACCTCCAGCCAGATTAGATGGGACGATTATAAGGCGGTACTTAGGGGGAAGCTGATTAGTTTAGCGGCCTACAGAAAAAAGGTGAATAAAGAGGAAATAGAGAATTTAGAGGGAGATATGCATAGGCTGGAGAAGAGTATTAGGGAGGAAACCTCAGTTGCTAAAGCGGAAATACTAACTGGTGAATTAGCCAAGGTAAAAAATAAACTAGTAAATATCTTAGACACTCGAATTAAAAGAAAATGGGAGGCCAGTAAACTTGCCCACTATCAATATGGTGAGGGGTGTGGTAAGCTTTTAGCTTGGAAAACGAAAACCGATTTGCACCGCAATAAGATCTTGAGTATACAAGAGGTGGATAAAAGTCAACTTTTAACAGAAGAGGCAGAATTTAAAAGGGCCTTTTATGAGTTTTTTGCAGATTTATATAAAGAGGATATGTGTAACAGTGAGGTCCTAATTAAAGAGTACCTTAATCGCTGGGTAAAGCAAACTTTGACAGAAGAGCAAAAGGAAGAACTAAATGCAGAGTTCACTGAATTAGAAGTAAAAGAGATAGTTAAAGGCTTAAAAAGCGCTAAGGCGGCTGGGCCTGACGACTTGCCTAAAGAGATCTACAAGGTTTTGAAAGAGGAACTTGTGTCTGAACTTACTAGCTTATTTAACTATATATTTATAAGAGGACAGGAACCTCCTAAATCCTGGAGTGAAGCCACTATTTGTATTATACTAAAGCCTGGAAAAGACTCTAAACTTTGTGAATCCTATAGACCCATTTCAATGTTAAATAGCAACTATAAGATCTTTACGCAGCTATTAGCAAAAAGATTGGGGAAATGGGCAGGGTACCTAATTCACGAAGACCAGAAAGGTTTTACAAGAGGTAGACAGATTCAGGAACTTATCTACGAATTAATAGGAGCAATAGACTTGGCGGATGAGGAGAAACTCCCTCTATCGGTAATTACTTTCGATGCCGCCAAGGCTTTCGATAGGGTCAGTTGGAGTTTTCTACATAACACCTTGGAGGCCTATAAACTGGGTAGCAACTTTATAAAAGCAGTAAGAGCAATATATAGATCCCCAACCTCATGTGTATTGATTAATGAGTCTCTGACGGAAAAGATATACATAGAAAGAGGTACCAGACAGGGTTGCCCTCTGTCTCCTCTATTGTTCAACTTTTTTATATAGCCCCTGGCCAGTGCCTTATGATCAAACTCACATATATCCCCCTTCAGGTTTGGGAACTGGGTTAAAAAAGTCACTCTCTATGCGGATGACTTAATGATATTCACAGATAACTTGAATGGCTTACTCCCAGGAATAACAGGAACATTGGAGCAGTTTGGTAACCTATCAGGTTATCAGATAAATCATCAAAAGAATGAGATTCTGTGTTGGAATAGCCAGAGCGAAGACCCCTTGTTAAACATCAAATGAGATACCTAGGGATTTTATTGTGGGAGAGGTCAAGAGGATTTCTCAAATGAACTTCAACAAAATTCAAACAGAGTCTAAAAAGCTGCTCAACGCATGGAGGAGTCTTCCTTTGTCATTTCTGCGCGCCGTTCTAATTTGGTTAAGATGATGATTTTACCTAAATTCACGTATCTGTTTAACTCGATACCACTTGAGTTTAAAAAAGATTGGATTAGTAAAATGCATAGTGAAATCCGCAGCTTTATTAGGGCTTCGAGGGGAGCTAGAATTTGGTGAAAGAAGATAAGGAGGAAACAGGAACACGGAGCAATAGCCAGCCCGGATCTGTTCCAATACTATAGGGCGTTTCATTTAAATAACTTTAAAGTATTATTTAAAAACTAAAGCTCATTCGCAGTTTACATGCAAGCAATGACAGGTCCAGAGGGAAGTGATTTTCTATACAAATTTGGCCACACAAAATTCTTCAAAAAAATCAAATAACATTTTATTGGAGTGGCTATTAGATTGTGGGCTCAGATAAGGCGCTTGTGGAAGATCCCCTATTATTGTCAACATGCCCCAATTTGGGACTCGCCGGGTACGCCGGAATGTCTGAAGGATGCGTTATCGGTGCCGCTGAGAGAGGGCGGAGTAGTGGAATGGGGACAAATATTGACTGGGTCCACTATTGTCAACTGGGACCGACTGTCAGTACTAACCAACGGGGGTCTATCTAAATTTAAACACTATCAACTTATAAGTTGGGCTAAATCCCGGGGAAAAGATGGGGTAGGAAACCCAGAATTGGAGTCAAAATTCCAAGGAGAATTTGGGAAGAAAGAGGTAGCTTTCTGGTATTGGGCGCTTATCAATGAAGGACGAGAGGAATTCACTCAACCCAACGAGATCTAGAGGAAGGCGCTGCCGTCGCTTGATGTATCATTATTATGGCAAGTATCTGCGGCTGCATGTGGGGATGTTATTAAATCTGCACCTCTCAAAAAGAACTATCTATTTACTCTGCATAGAGCATATTGGACACCCAAGAAGCTGTCGAAACTGAAAAAAAGAGGGGTAACGAGATGCCCTAAATGCGGAGAAGAACTTGCCGATGACATCCACATGTTCTGGCAGTGCCCCCACCTCCAAAACTACTGGAAAAAAGTGGGTAAGATACTCTCTGAGGTATTCAATCAAGAAATACAGGTAAGCACCCAATTAATATTGTTTGGGGTGAAGATAGATGGTAGTGGATGTTTCAGCCTTACCAAAAAACAAAGAAATTTACTTTTTTTACTCGTATTAGCCGTAAGGCAGGAGATTTGTATTAAGTGGGTTAACCCCCTGTCTCCTACAGAAGAAGAATGGCTGAACTCAGTGCTTAGAATAAACCTGTTGGCTAGAGCTGGTGTACATAGCAAAAGACTAGATTTTTGGAATATTTGGGAACAGTACTGATCTGAGAAATCATGTTAACTCTGTGCGTTAACGACCTGACGAAGTCCAATGATTAAGGGCAGTAATAGTTTTGAGAGATGGCGATACAGGTTCGAATTCTCTTAAAAAAGGAGTGGGCAAGCCACGCAAGAGATGCTTGAGGGCCAATAGGATGCCCCCACGTAGGATACAGAAGGGTGCTAGTGCCGGGAAAGGGCCATGGAAAGAACAGACCGGTAGGGAAAGCTCTCTAAATGTGGTAACTCTTGCCAAATACACTCTATTTTTTCAAAACTTTGCATCATGAGGACTAAAAAAATTAAAAAAGAACGTTTCAGTGGTAAATTTACTTCTTTTCTAGCTTACTGAACAACTTGTAATTGGATTTTTAAATTCACAATTGTATTTAACACACCCGGTATTACCAGGGGCATAATTTCAGGTGTGAACTTTTTTATTTATCAGTTTTTATCAATTACACACAGAAATCTAACCATCTCCACAGATATACAGCATATTGAGGAATATAATTGACAGGTACCCCAAGAAACCAATAGGCAATCATCAGAACTAGAGCACATAGGAAAGATATCTTTAGATGGGGCGCACGGACATCGTGTTTGTAATCTACTCTTTGTCCGCGGTGGTGTGCTAAATGTAGAAGGATTAAAGCTGGAGATAGATGATATGTTCTCTAAAGTATCCCTAGGGCATGTTGTGATGGGCAGCTCCTCTTCATATTGCTCTGCCATGTCCCCACAGTACGCGACATCCGAGAGCCATTGAGCAACAGTGGGCAATCAAGTATGCATCCAGACCATGGCCACACGTCTCTTATCTATAGCTAGCAATAGAAATCCAGGTCGCTGAATACTGGAGGAACACCAGATGTGTCACCCAACAGTACAAACTGGGGAGAAGGTTATATCACAACTTCAATCATGTCACACAGCACTCGGAATACCTAATGCCAATGTTGTAAAACCTTCAGACAGCCCCAAGCTAGATTTAAAAATCTGCCCATTCCAACCCACATTTTTTATACTCAACATGATCCATATCTCCCAATCTGGCGACCCTTGCAGGTGTATCATAATATTACTGAAGATGCTTAAAATATATCAGTTTATGATTATAGTTGACCAGTATGTCCTTCACTTGTGCAAAGTAATACACCCACGTTCTAGTAGATAGCGTGCCTTCCAGAATTGGACCTCCACAAGTGGGTCAGCCCTAGATACCATAACAGAGGAGTACAGAAAAGAAATATAACGGCCCCATCCTCCCTCTACATGTCCCCATCCTCCCTCTACATGTACGTGGAGAGGAGCGCCATCATGACAGGTTCTGCGGGGTAGGTTGGGAAGCCAGCTTTGGCCACAGACTGAAGTCTATGATAGGCGAGAATTGTAAGGGGGGAATGTACACTTCTATTAAAACAACTAGTCAATGTAAAAAAAGAACCAATAGCAAAAAGATCACCTAACACATGCAATTTAGCTTTCCGCAATAAAGATTTTATGGAATGCTCACACGTTAGCATTTTCTGGTAAGGGAATGAGCAGAGACTATGGAGTATCAAGGCTCCTAGACTCACCAAGTGCCACCAAGCTCAGCTTCTAGATGAAATGAAATTCACATCTTCCCTCGCAGCACATGGTTTAAAGGACAGTTTAGTTAATATATCACATGTTGTGGCTATTGTGCTCTTCTCCCTAACTTTGGCTTCAGAGCAGGTGGTTTGCGTCCAGTAGTGTAAATAATGGGCCTTGGCAACTCGGTAGTATGTATAAAGTTCTGAGACTGCAAGACCACCCTGCTGTAAGGGCCTTATGAGAAAATCACATTGGATTCTAGGCTGTCGTGTGCCTCATATCAATCCGAGGAGTAGTTGGCACAGTTGCTTGAAACAATACTGTTCGAGTTCCATAGCAAACAAGAAGAGTAACTTCTGTAATATCACCATTTTTAGCTACGAAATACAGCTTATCATATAGAGGGGCAAGCACAGTCATCTGTCCACGTGTGCTTGTAATTTAATTAGTGCCACCCTAAAGTTTGCTCGGTGTGGTTGTGTGTCACACAAATACTCAACTATTTGACCACCTGTGGACTCGACTGTAGTGGGTATTCAGTAACAGGCATCAATGGAAACTCAAAGAGTGGAAAATTTCAGATTTAGCCAAATTAATGCATAGCCTAGAATGACATCCAAATCAAACTATTTCACAGATGACAGGTGATTCTCCTCCAGCTTCCGGACATAGAGGATCACTTCATCCGCATAAACAGAAATGATGAGGGATCCAGCTCCAAGCCTCAGATCACATTCTGCATGAAATTCCCTTATATAGCATGCAAGCAATTTTATTGCTAAGTCGAAGATCAAGGGAGATAGTTAACCTCCTTGTCGAGTGCCACCAGTGTTCAAAAATGCCACCGAATGTGACCCATGCTCTCTGACGGGTTACGAGGGAGAGGTGTGGAACAGAGTGATCAGCGACATCAAATAGGAACCTAGCCCAAGACATTGAAGCACCTCCATCATGGCCATCAGAGTACGAAGGTTAAAAGCCGTAGATCTTTGAGGTATGAAGCCAGATTGATCCAGCAACACTAGAAACTGCGTTAAAGGCTGGAGATGCTGTGCCAAGATCTTCGTAAGTATCTCTTTCTACCTAGGAGGGACAAAGATCTATACAAAGAGCAGGACACAGAGTCTCTATTGAGCTTCATCAGTACTGTAATGACTGCTTCCATGGTGGCAGGAGGAAGCTTGCTATTCCAAATGGCAGCATTATACATATCAAGAAAGTGGGGGTGCCAGAAGGTCAATTTATGATTTGTATGATTTGTAAAAGTGCACTGCTGGACTGTCACCTCCCAGTGACTTGCCACTAGGTAAATTCACCATAGCCGTCTTGACATCCACCACAGAGATCAGAGAGTTAAGTAGTTCCGTAATGTGGGACTCCAACCAAGCTAAAGCAACATGATCAAGATAATAGACAGTATCCACCAGAGTATGGTTAGTTGAGGCGGCATATAGAGTTTCAAAGTCCTGGCAGAAACCTACAAGAATTTCAGCGAGGTTAGTTGTAATAGTTTCATTGCTCATGCGAGCAGCAATAATGCGCTGAGAGAGCATTTTGCTCCGAGTGATCTCGGCAAGTGTTTTGCCTTGGCAATCACCCTCACCAAAGCAACCTGCCTGACCCTGCCAACCCAGGTAGAGAACCTGTCTCGTGGCCTCTTCTTGAAACTCCATCAGTGTCTCCTGCAATTTGACAGCGTACCTCTGTCTCCAGAGTCTGCATAACCACTTTCCAGTGTACACAGCTTAGCCTCATGGTGATCTAAATAACTCCAAATGGAATTAACCCCAACACTTTTAGGAATCTACAGTCCCCTGATGTAAGCCTTGACCGCTTCCCAGAAACTCTTCACCTCAGCTACTGAATTCACATTTAGCCTGGAAATATTTGACAATGGCTTCCCCGAGACTAGTGTGAAAAGCTGTGGAAGCAGGGGGAGGGACTGGGCTTTCTAACACCTGCACGCCCAGAGGGTGGTCGCAAAGGGTACATGGGAGAATGACAGAGCAGTGAGCCATAGAGCACAGGAAACAAGAGCTAAACCACATATCCAGCCAATGATACACTGTGCACGTGTGAGATATATTTGTCAACAAGTTCCCTGGGGTTTAATGCACGCCAGGCATCTACCATGTCACATAAGTGTATGACAGGAGTCAGAGCATGACCAGCCTTCAACATGGGATTCGGTTTTGTGGAAGTTCTTGTGGGAGTTTTGTTAAAATCTCCGCCCAGACAGCAGGCGAGTCCTTGTATTTACTGCAAAGGCTAAGGAGATCTTCAAAAAATTAGGGACTATCCACATTTGGACCATATAAATTAACAATGAATATTCGCCAGCAAAGGGAGAGTATCTGTCACAAGGGAGCGGTGTAAAAATAAGCACCCCCCCCTTACCAAATGCGCCAAATAATGTAATGTAGTACCTTAATATTTCATTGTAGAAAATAACAAGAGAGCAGAAAAACGTTATAACAATAGCAGAAAGTCTCCCCACCTTCCACCCACCGCATTTGCGTGCTCCACACGTAGGGGGCCAAGGAGCAGAGTGGGGCTTCTGGGGGTGATCTGAGAGCCATGCAATTATCTATACCGTTCATTCATCACCAGTCTGCATGTGGATAAGACCATACAATTACATAGCGGGACTAGCAGCCCATACCAACGTAATCTCTGGAGCATCTGCAATATGCTGTGGTCGGAGGGGTCCCCAAGGAACCTTCAAAGCCACACTGGATAACATGCTATTACAATAAACCATCAGACAGGATAAGAAAAAGGCAAACTGAGATTGCAGAACATCCTCGCATAGCTTGTTGAACAAAGCAGTTAGTGTATTTACCAAAGATAGCCAGGGGTGGCTTGTGGTTATAAATGAAGGACGAAGTGTACTTCCAACCACCACCCGCATTTGACACAGGGCTACCTCTCTCCAGTATATATTGTTCAATAAAGTCCAGAGCAGTTTCCAGCTGCTGGAAGAAGTGTGATTTCCCTTTAAAGTCCAAACGAAGTTTAGCAGGATACAATACTGAGTATATCAATGCATGGCCAAGGAGGATTTTATTGACAGCCAGGATGAAGTCAGGATAGAATGAGATCTGTGAATTGTCAGAGTGGAAATCAGGGGAGACACGGTTCAGTTTGAGGATTAGGCCTCTGTCCCTATAACTGAGGAGTTGTGCTATTATATGTCTTGGGTGTTAGCTGGGTTTCGGAACTGGGGTCAGGGACCAATGTGCTCTTTCCACTGTGAATACATTGGAAAATGTATGTCGCCCAAACAGAGATTCTAAGAGTTCCTCCTCAAAAGGCTCCTGATTGTCAGTTGTTGCTGATTTTGGGAGCTGCCTTCCAAATCTTCATTCCGTGCTTGCAAGACTTTCAGCTCAAGCTGTAGCCTAGTTGTCACAAGTCTGGTTTTGTGTATCCTCAATGTCAGATATGGGAGTCTCTACCTGAGTGAGCTTGGTGTCCTGCTGGTCCACCTGCTCCTGAAATCTGTCAAAACGCACAGCAAGAGAGTCCATTTTAGTATCAATAGCCTGAAGACTATCTTTCATTTCCTGCAACACAGTTGTAAACCCAGTATCAGGGGGATCTGAGTGAGCTGTAGCAGTCCTATCGGCCTTAGCCGGTGAGGGTATCTTGTCAAAAGGTAGCTCAGTCTGTTTGTTGTCGCCCTTGGCCATTGCAGGGAACTATCCAAATAAAACTAGTGCAATCACCCAAAAGGGCAGCAAGATCGACCCAACAGCAGCTCAGCTCCGTGCAAACTGTAGTAAACAGCACCCAGCCCAACTAGACAGGAGGCGCACTAGAGAAGGAGCACAAACGAGCATTACAGAATGGCAGAAGACAAATGCCCCCAGGCTGGTGAGAGCAATACCATGCCCACCAACAGTCAGCGGCCAACAACCAGCCTCAGAGTCACGGTCACCAGGGGCAAGCAGGGATATCCAGGCAACAGGGCAGGAGAAGCAGACACCTCAGAGGACTGCCCCCAAGGAGGGGATGTGGTCCGTCGGCTAGACTGCCGACTTTGGTGCTGGAAACCAGGGTTCGAGCCTCAGGGTCGCGTCCACATCCTGTGATTCTGGGCAAATCACTTAATCTCCCCGTGCCTGAATGTGTAATGTAAATACGGTGCTCGTGTAAAGCGCTCCAATACCTTCGGGTCGAGTTTGCGCTATATAAATATGCAAAAAAAAAAAAAAAACACATGCCACACCAAAGGATAAGGCCCTCAGCCGCCTGGCAGCACAGTAGGCCCTGACAGGCCCCGAGTCGGCGCACTCCAGTGATCACAAGACTCAGGTGTACCCCACCACCTAACAGCAGCCACTGAGCGGATAAGATCTGAGGCCGAACCCTGGGCAGGCAACAAGTTGCGAGGCAGCAGCGGTTCGCTTCGCTCCGTCCTTTGGCTCACAACTCAGTTAGGCAATGTGGCCTGGCAGGACCGCATTTATGTCCGATGCTGCAAGTGTAAGGCAAGTGGTTTTATTTATTTTTTTATTTAATTTTACCTATGGTGTCGTCTGTTGACTTCCCCTCACCCAGCTCACCGCTCTTACCTGTACCGACTACGTCTGTTCCCAAGCCACTCAGAAGCTGACACCGGCCGAATCCTGTCAAAAGATTCAAACTGTGCCAGTCCTAAGGAGAAAGGGAAAGTGGATTTAAAAAGAAGAAAAACATCTTCTGTTCAGCTTGGCCACTCTTGGCGAAGGCACTCCAGACTGGTTCTCTCTCAGGTCGCAAAAAAATAAATGCATAAAATGTAGGATAATTCTAATAAAATGATACGGCTCATTCCTGTCCTTTTCTAGTGCTCGCACACTTTTGGCTGCCTAGCCAGGGTGCAAGGGTGCCTGTATTGTAGGCAGGATTGTTCTTGTGCAGGAATGAACACTTTCCCACAGAAAAACAATCCTGATAGTCAGAATGCAGCACATGTAGAAAGAGTAAAGAACTTGGAGAAATCAAAGTATTTCACCTCGTTACATCTCACCTGGGGAGGTGTAGCATTTTAACACATTCCCAGATCTATCAATAATGGCACATCTGTGAATGCGCCAGAATTCATGGATGGATGTGTGGGAATACCCGCGCACCACCCATGGATCGCTTCCCTGCCACAGATTAACGCACATGCAAAACGAACAGATGATGGACAGAATGCTGAATAAAACGAACATTCACCCTGTGTCACAGATCTGGGTTAAATCCATCATTTTCATAATTTTTTTTCATGCCACATTATTCAAGTTGAGACCCAACCATATGCAAATCAGTCTTGACCATGTTCCCCATGGGAACAGTCCAGCCTGAACTGCCAGGCCAGGTCCTCCTGGACCAGAAAAAAACATACTAGGACCGGTTTCGGTGTTTCACCCCTCATCAGCTTGAATCTGGTGGCGTAGCGAGCTTGAGACCCATGTCTGGGCATACCCTTCCAACTTAGGGTGACAGATGCAAAAAGAACAGATGATGGACAGAATGCTGAATCAATCGAACATTCACCCTGAGTCACAGACCTGGGTTAAATCCATAGTTTTTTACACAAGGCAACAATTTGCGCTGACTTGGATTGCTCTAGATTTATCAAGCCATGCAAGGTGCCTTGCATGGCTTGATACATCACACGTTTGTTTTGTGTCAACCCTGCGCCCCCTTGCATCCCATGGTGTGGTGCAAAGGTGACGCAAAACCTTGATTGAAATGCCCCCTTGTCCCCTAGTCTCTTGTTACGTGATTCACCACATGACATCGTTTGCCAATTTTTCCTATCGTCAAATCTCAGATGCAAGTTTGTACTGTCTCAAATCCTGCTTTCTCTGTTGTTTTTGTAACTTCTGTAAAAGGCTGCTTTCTTTCAATGCTTTTGACAGACATATGGGCCTAGTTGTCCTTGCTTCTTTCATCACATTGCCATATTCTGTGTGCATGAAAATGTTAAACGTGTTATAATGTGTCCCAAAAATGTGTTATCGTATTGCCTTTACGGAAGCAACCTGATGAGCGAGTCATGTGGTGTGATGAGTGAGGGGCAGGGTGGGAATGAAAATATTTATGTTCATGTTTTGCTTGAGCTATCGAGACATTTTATGGAAATTGTGACAGCCATTAAGGCCAGATCATCTGGAGAATACCTAATATTTGTCAATGTCTAATGAGTTTGTGTAACATGTTTTAGCATTTGAAGGCTTTGTTAAAACGTTAACAATTAAGGTTTGAGCTTAATTACTCTGACACACTAATGTTTACAGTGAGAATCACACCCAGTCTGAAGGAACAGCATATGAGAGTGAGTACTGACCTACTCACCAGCTTATGCAGTGCCCAAAGAGTGGTTTATGCCACCTTCAACTAAAGGAAAATACATTTCTCAGTTAAACTTGGACGAGAATGAGGTGCTTTTTTACAACTATGTACATGCATTATAAGTGTAAGTGTAAAGAGACAAAGCAGAAACAAATGAACTCTAGGGGTCTGATTACAAGTATAGATGCTATTTAGTGCAGCTGGTAAATAACGCTACCATGGGAATTGTTATTTCTCAGGTGTGATTAAATAGCAACTATTATGAGTTTCTAGGGAATAACATGCAGATTTTGGTGTTTAACCCACCAATAGATTAATGATACAGTAATTACTGTATGGTTTTCCCCTAATAAATTCCAGCAGATTTGACCTGCCGAAATTTAACGAAGGTTAGGGACTTTAACGTTTCCGATAGTCATCAGATGCATTAAATAACACTCAACTCATAAATCTGACCTTTGTGTAAATAGGGGTTTACGTAGAGGTCCTCATCTTGATCCAGGAGAAAAGAGAATAACAGACTCAGAAACCCTCATCGCAGCCACCGACGACATCAGGACCCTGCTCGACAACGGGGAAACTGCCGCCCTCATCCTCCTCGACCTATCGGCCGCATTCGATACAGTCTGCCACCGCACCCTAAAACCCGCCTCCACCACGCCGGGATCCAAGGAAAGGCCCTGGAATGGATCACCTCCTTCCTCTCCGACAGAACCCAGAGAGTCCGTCTCCCACCCTTCCGCGCCGCGGCCACCAAGATCATCTGCGGCGTACCACAAGGCTCCTCGCTCAGCCCCATCCTCTTCTATGTCTACATGAGCCCCCTCACAGCCATCGCTCGCAACCACAACCTCAACATCATCTCCTACGCTGACGACACCCAGCTGATCCTCTCCCTCGCCAAAGACCCCGCCACCGCCAAAACCAGCCTCCAGGAAGGAATGAAAGACGTCGCAGAATGGATGAAGCTCAACCGTCTGAAACTGAACTCAGACAAGATGGAGGTCCTGATCCTCGGACCAACCCCCTCCGCCTGGGACGATTCCTGGTGGCCCCCTGCCCTGGGCTCCGCCCCCAAGCCCACGGACCACTCACGCAACCTGGGCTTCATCCTTGACTCCTCCCTCACGATGACCAAGCAAGTCAACGCTGTCTCATCCTCATGCTTCAACACCCTTCGCATGCTCCGAAAGATCTTCCGGTGGAGCCCCACCGAAACCAGAAAGGCAGTCACCCAGGCCCTCGTCACCAGCCGGCTGGACTACGGGAACGCTCTCTACGCTGGAACCACAGCCAAACTACAGAAAAGACTCCAGCGCATACAGAACGCATCTGCACGACTCATCCTGGACATCCCCCGTCACTCCCACATCTCCGCCCACCTGAGAGACCTGCACTAGCTCCCCGTCAGCAAGAGGATCACGTTCCGGCTCCTCACCCACGCACACAAAGCTCTCCACGACAGTGGCCCCGAATACCTCAACAACCGCCTTACATTCTACTCGCCATCCCGCCAGCTCCGCTCCGCCAGCCTTGCCCTCGCCACCGTCCAACGGATTCGCAGAACCACCACCGGAGCAAGATCCTTCTCCTACCTGGCCGCCAAGACGTGGAACTCCCTCCCCACCCACCTACGACTGACCCAGGGCCACCTCTCCTTCAGGAAGCACCTCAAGACCTGGCTCTTCGAGCAGTAGCTGCCCCCCAGCGCCTTGAGACCCGCTTGGGTGAGTAGCGCGCGCTACAAATTTTGTGATTGATTGATTGATTTATTGATTGATTGATTGATAGGCAAGATCAGCTACCTGAATTGGGACCTGAAACTTGGTCAACAAATTCCCAGATTGTCAACCTAGAAGATGAGACCCAACCAGACAATGTCAGATTGTCTGGCATAACAGACAACTCAGGAGGAATAAATCTCTTTTGCTTCCTGAAGACAATGATCCCCAAACTCTTAGGAACTGATTTTGCAGGTCTGCTTTAAATCCAAAGGGCACAGAGGCTCTGACAGCAGAATACTTAAACCACAAACATGCCTTGGTTGGTTACTGTTAGCTTCCTGCGTCACCAGCATGCATGAGCTATACTGCAGTCAGCAAAAACAAAAACAGCCATTCATGCTAGATTGTATTTTTCAAAACATGTCGACAGATTACTCCTTTGAAACTAATGCCTTTAGGAAGCTCTTCCTCACCCTTCATTCAAAATTCAGCACTGGGAAAGAAAATAAGGCCTTACAGGACCAGTAATGATGGTGATCAGAATGGATGGGAAGACATCAGAAAACACTGACCTAGAGGACCTCGAAAAATCCTGAACACCAAGCCATTCAACCAACAGCCTACCTCAATTAAAGTGAACCTGCTGACAAAAGGACACAAAACTCATCTAGAGGTTCATGAGAAGCTAATACAGGTGGAAGACATCAGTCAGACTAAGATAGTTTACACCAACTTGTCGAAACATTGAGCAAAGACAGAGGCAAACCTAGTTTGAAGCTGAAAGAGACTACAGAAACCAAAGTTCCTGATCTGACTTGTTAGTCCTGTGAGCGTTCTGTCAACATGAGGGAAAAACACACAGAGCTCAGTATTACACGTCTTTATTCTTCAGAGTGTAAACGTTAACTGAACGTACTACATCATTAATTTTCTTAACCACACCCAATCACTTATATCACTATTCTACGGAGTCTGTGAGGGACCAGAGGCGTTCTGCTATCTCTAACACACACAACACTACATCTCCCTCTAGTCAAATAAAAACTACAAAGAATACATATATACATCATAAATCCTCAATGAGTCATTGAGCTGCTCAAAACAATATTCTAGATCTTGCTGCTTGAGGTTGAGGAGTCATAGGAGAGGCATCCGCAGCAGGCACAGGTGACAAACACACAGGGGCATTCTTTGGGCTCTTCTGACTCCCAGATGGAAGGGTCCCGGCAACGCAGTCTCCGAACTAATTACCACCCGGGCAATCGACTCCAAGTACTACATCTTCCTCAGCGACCTGAACTTCCACCTTGATGACCCCAATTGATCACCAGCCCCACACACTGCACAGGACACAACTTGGACCCAATCTTAACAGCCAGCAATAGAATCAAATTCAGCCACACCACCGAACTTACTTGGACTGAACACAGCATCATCCACTTCTCCATCGCAGGCCCACAACGAGCCGCCCACACACTGGCCCGCCACAGATGGAGTAAAATCGTTGAGACCCAATGGACTACTGCCCGCAACATTAACAGACCTTCCCACCACCAGCAACCTGGAACTAGCCATCCAAAACGTCTCATACTGGATCTCCAGCTGCACCGACACCATCACACCCATGCAAACAACCAGCATCATGAAACCCACCAAACACGCCACCCCTGAACTCCGCACCTTCAAACAGGGGTGTAAGTACTTGGAGAGACTGTGGTGCTACAGCAGGGACCCCTCAGACTTCACCATCTTCAAATCAGCCTTAAGCAAATACCACCAAGAAAGCAAAAAGGATGCCCTAACCACCCGCATTGAAGCCAGCACCAATCACACAATGAACTATTCAGCTTAGTCAGAGAATGTTTCTGCCCATCAGGCATTGAGACCAAGATTTGCCCTTCCCAAGCCTTCTGCGACTCCTTGACAGACTATTTCCACAACAAGCTAGCAGACATCTACAGAAAATTTGACCCATAGCCAACCGACCTCAGCCATCTTCTGAGACCCACCGGCTACTCCCACAGCCACCTCACAGAATAGACACTGCCCACCACGTCAATCACCACAGTGATCATGACCTACATCTACTCTGGAGCACCAACAGACCCATGCCCCCACCACGCCTTCAGCCTGGGACAGAAGGAGATCGGCAGCACCCTCACCAACATCCTCAACTCATCCATCACCACAGCCACCTTCCCCGATGCCTGGAAACATGGAGGTGAAACCCCTTCTGAAGAAACCCTCTGCCGACCCCAACAAACTCAAAAACTACCATCCCAACTCGCTTTTCCCATTCCCAGCCAAGGTCCTGAAGAAAGCCATCAATCACCAGCTCACAAAAAGTTCTTCCTGCACATTTTTGAATTTCCGGTATTCAATGTAATCATGAAGTGGTCGAGTATGTTTTCTCCAGGATTGATGCGTAATAATGTCTTTGAGCATTAGCAAATCTCTGCCCGTGTTCGTGGTAGCAATACTTTTTTCCACTGTTATGGCAGCAGGGCTACTGGTTTTCATGATGAAGTTAACATAAGCACCACCCGCGTTAGAAGGGGTACCTTGACACGGTATTGGTGCATGAGAGAAGTAATCAGCAGGGTTTTGATCTTTTCCTGGACGATGCACAGTAGAATAGTCATACTCCTGCAGTTATAACACCCACCTCTCAATGCAAAGCAGCATCTAGCCTTTAGGATTGTCACACATGGTGAGTAACTGTGAAGTGCTTTCCATACAGAAACACATGACAATGCTCATAAGCTCACATCACAGCAAGGCTTTCTTTTTCAGGTTGTAAATAGGGATGTTCCATCGGTGACAAACTACTGCTAGCACAAACCACAATGCGTCTTGGTGCATTTGGATGTCCATTGTGCTGGTATGGCAATGGACAATGGTATCGCAAGTATGGCACCCAACCCCACCGGGCTGGCATCAGCAACAATCTCCATTTGGAGTTTTGGTTCGAAGTATGCTATTTCAGTGGCATTCTCAATCTCGCATTTGATTTTCTTGAAGCTTTGTTCACATTCGCGTGACCATGTAAATGGAACATTTTGTTTTGTTAAGTCTCTTAATGATGCACTTACAGTGGCAACATCTTGTATATACCTTGAACAGTACCTGGCCATACCAAAGAAGGATCGCAGCATAGTTACATCTTGTGGGGGAGAAGTGGAAGACAAGGCTTGTACTTTACATGGATCTGGAGTCATTCCCCTATGAGAAAAGATATGACTGAAGAATTTGAGGTTTGTTTTATGAAACTCACACTTTTCTGCATTTAGAGTGACACCTGCATCAGCAAGTATACGGCACACTTGTGTAAGACCTTTAGCATGTTCCTTTCGTGTGGCCACGAAAACCAGCATGTCATCACTGTAATTGAAAGCATGGGTGACTAGCTGTATTATGTGATGAATGTCATCTTGAAAGAGATCTGCAGCTGAAGACATTCCGAAACCTAGTCTTTTATAGCTATATAAACCATCATGAGTCAAAAAGGTAGTAATGTACCTGCACTGTTCTTCCAGTTCGAGTTGGTGATATCCTATGTTCAAATCAATGCGGGAAAATACTTTGACTCCATTCAGCTGCGTAATCATGACAGCAATATGCAGACCTGGATGTATTTCTCTTTCAACCGCCTTGTTAGCTTGGCACATATCAACACAGATGCGCATGACTCTGCCACTACCCTTCTTTGGGTTACCACTATGGGTGACATCCATGGCGTCGGGCCAGTGGATCGATCAATGATGTCATGCTTTAATAGTGTCTCAAATTCTTTCTTAACAGCCTCTTGTAAATTAAACACAATTCAGCTAAGTTGTTGAGCAACAGGACAGATGTCTTTATTAATGTGAAGTTGCAATTTCATAGTCTTATGTTTACCTAGTCCATGAAACAAGGATGGAAATTGATTCACTATCTCATGATAGGCATTGAAGTTGTAGTTTACAGAAATCAGCCCCATGTCAGCACCAGTACTGAAACTGAGTAAACAAGCACTCGATGAAGGGCATTTCAGGATATGGATTTCTTGTTTGTACTGCCTTTTTATGCTTCACAATTGCTATAAATGAACCTTGACTTTGAAATGTGTTGAGGTAGCCCACGTATACACATTGGCTTTTAATGGGGACAAATGGGCATTGGAGACAGTTGAGGGTACTTTTCCTCTGACATAATGTTTATCGATGCGCTACTGTCTTTGATAAAAGGAATGGAGCACCCATTCACCTTCAGTGTGATTTTGGGACAGTCTCCAAATACATTTCTCACTTTCACTTGTCAATCTCACTTTGACGGCATTCGTCCTTGCAAGAAGCTAGTCCTACATGCTCACGCTGTCAAGCAGTCGACATTGACATTGCACATCTTCCTCACTGTCACTTGACAATGACAAACTTTTAGATGAGGAATTTAATGACAATCAACGTTGTTCAGTTTTTGCTTGCCTGAACTGATGTTGCCACTAAGTGTTGTGGGCGTGGTTGGAACGTCTCTGGAACTTTCTGGCATCCATTTTGTTTTCTTGATGTGACACACTTTATCTTTCCTTCACTTTGCAAACTATTATAAAATGTTTCTCTTTCCTGCAGCCTCTGCATATCTGTCCAAAGGCGTGACATTTACCTTCATGTGGAAAGGAAAATCCACATCGAAAACACAACTTCTTTATTTTTGGAGACATTACTTTGTGGCCTTCTACCTTGTGCTTTGGCTTACTTTCCGCAATCAGCGCTGATTCATTTTTGGACATTCTGGCCTACATGTTAGTGGCTTGTCTGTGAGCTCTTTCTTCTGCTCTAGCAGCCATGAGTGCTCGCTCCAAGCTGAGTGTCTCTTTCAGCATTCGTCGTCTGGAGGAATGGGAGAGAGAACTATCTCTTACTCTGAGATGCATTGCCTCTTCATCGTTGAACTTGAAATGGTTGATGAGTGAATCAAGTCTTTCTACGAACTAATCCATCATTTCATCAGTTTTCTGCCTTTCTTGGTTGAAAATGTACCTTTCATAGTTGACATTGCTTAGTGGATTAAACTTGGTGTTTAATGCCTCTTTAATTTGACTGTTCAAAAACTACATGATCATGTGGCATTTTTTTATCTCCTCTTTTACTCCTTCACCTGCCAAATTCTTTAGATATTTAATGACCTTTTTGTCATTTGCTTCTTCCAGCACATAAATGAAATCATGGAAGGTTTCGATCCAGGCAGTCCATCTGTCATCAATATTCTACTTTTTGGTGTTATGGAAGGGAGGTGGTGGTTTTCAGAATGCAGAAGCATCATAACCTGTGGACATTCCTGCTGTCAAGAGTGGAGCCTGCTATGGCAGTGTCTGCTGCCCGCTTGGACCTGCACCTTCGTTAAGCACTAATCACGTGCTAACGTTTTGGTTATCACGCCCTCTCTCTGGTTGTGAGGCGCTGTCTTCTTCTTTGGCAGTTGAGGAGCAGTTTTGCTTCTTTTGCACAGGATCTTCACCAATCTCAGCTCTTTGCATTGTTCCTGGTTTCTACTGCCTTTAGCAATTCTTTGTGTCAGAAATGTCCCGCTTTTTGTGCTTCCTTGCACTCAGCAATCATTGCCTTTAGCACTTTTCTGTACCTGGTTGACGCTGCCTTTAGTGTTGTTGTACTATATGAATGATGACGCTGTGCTATGCTATGGCGCAGTATCTCTTGTCTTGACTTTACCAGCAAATGTTTAGCCAACTACATACAAACTTTCTGTAAGACCTTCACTTTCTTCAAAGGCCTTGTACTGGCTGGAGTGGTGCTTTGACTCCAAATACACCAACCTTCAATTTTCACTTCAACTAAGGCACACGTGGCACTCACAAGCAGTTTGCTGGACCACTGTAAACTCTCCAGGAGAGCACTCTGGGTTCTTCGGGTTGCGGGGTTTATGCAATCCCCTATCTCAAAGCCAGTTGTAGCATCCTTTCCACCGGGAAGCATTTAAATAATCACTCCACACATGCAGGTCGGTATTACACCTCTTCATTCTTCGGAGTTTAACCGTTAACTGAACGTACTACATCAGGAATTTTCTTACCCACACCCAATCCCTTACATCTCTTTTCTACAGAGTACATCAGGGACCAGAGGGGTCCCGCTATCTCTAGCACATGCAATACTACAACTATTTACTCTGTTCTCCTATAGGGACTGGCAGAAATGTGTTATAGCAATGTTGTTTGGCAATTAGCTTACATGAGACTGATGGACTTTTACACCATTGAACACCTTAGCCCATTATGTTGTGAGATGTACAGTGTAGCAGTCGAGAGATACAATGTGTTTAAATGTTTGATGTTTATTATTCACCTAGTGGGTAACTAGGCTAGGGGGATATTATGTATAGATGTATGGCCTAATACGTACTGATAAAATATACTATGACAAACGCAAAGATATATTATATTGTACTAATTGTGAAACTCTTTGTAAGCCAGATGAATACTTCACTACTATGGAAAGATGAATAGGAGGGATCTCTTCCTTCTTGCTCTTCTTCTTTGCATTCACCTCCTCCCCAAAACTGTCCATGATGCTCTTTAGAGCCACATCTCCACATATTCTCTGCAAACAGCATAACTTGCCTATGAAACTCGACTCGAAGTGTATGGAGTAGACATGTTGAGCCACACCTCTACACACCTCCAATGAAGTCCCAAACCAAGAACTTCCCCTATCTTGCATTAGGGTTTAAACCTGCAGTTTCTGAGTTCTTCAGCTACTACACTTACAACTGCCAGACTTACTCCTATAGTTCTACCCTTCACTTTCCAGATCCAATAACAATACCAGACCTTGATCTCCACGCCCTTCTTCCCACCTCCACAAGAACTTCTCTTACCACTGTGATGTCATTTACCCGGTGTCCTGGAAACCATTCATGGTAATATCTTTAAATGCCAAACGGCATGGCCTAAACATCATCAGCAAATTTCCTCCAGTGTCTGCACTCAAAACATGGAGACATTGCCCTATTACAAGACACAGGTTTGTCAGGAGTCAGGAATGCTAAAAGTTAATGCGTGGGAAGAGTGAGGAGCAGCAACGACTTTGTAAGACCCCATCTAACCTCAACCGGTTCTTCCTATACCTCAACGCAGCTGGGAGTTGCAATGCTGATAAAAATATCTGAGCCACTCCAAGTCCTGTTCAAGTGTACAAACAAGGAAGGCAAGGTTGCCGTGGCAAAAAAAAGCGTCCAACATGACAATGGTGATAAGATTTATCTTTACCCCAACACTGGCAAAATGAGTTTTACCAATGGTCCACACTCCCCTTGAATTTCATACTGGCATGTTTTTTACTTGCTGACAACTAGAACTTGCCACCAGAGCACCATCTGGACAAAAAGAATTCTACAGATGGATAAACAATAATGATAGAGCCATCTTAAATGACATAGTAACAGCCTTCAGACTCACAGATATATAGAGGTTATTACACCCTACCAACAGTAACTATGCATTCACATCTGTGTTACACAAAACTTAATCATACATACACTATATCCTGACATGGATCCAGCTCTTTGTGGAAGCAAGGTTATGCGGTATCCTGCAAGGAGGCATCTCTGATCATTCTCTAATATGTATGGTATTGGAAATGGGTTATATTGCTCCACCTTCTTCACAATGGAAAATGCCAGCAAAGAAGAAAATATTTATGGAAGACAGGAAAACACTCAGGGCCCGATTCACAGAACTAACTTAAGACAAAATCCTAAACTTACTACCATTTTGGTATTCACAGAAGGCACTTACTCATTTTGGTATTCACAGAAGGCACTTACTCATTTCGGTATTCACAGAAGTTAGGAGTCCTAACTTTCGGACTCCTAAATGCCTTCTGTGAATACCGAAAGTCTTAAAATTAGGATTTTTCTCAGTTTAGTAGTAGTATAGTTAGGACTCCTAACTTTAGGACTCCTAAATGCCTTCTGTGAATACCGAAAGTCTTAAAATTAGGATTTTTCTCAATTTAGTAGTCCTAAATTTAGATTTAAGACTACTAAATTGAGAAAAATCCTAATTTTAAGACTTTCGGTATTCACAGAAGGCATTTAGGAGTCCTAAAGTTAGGAGTCCTAACTATACTACTACTAAACTGAGAAAAATCCTAATTTTAAGACTTTCGGTATTCACAGAAGGCATTTAGGAGTCCTAAAGTTAGGACTCCTAACTTCTGTGAATACCGAAATGAGTAAGTGCCTTCTGTGAATACCAAAATGAGTAAGTGCCTTCTGTGAATACCAAAATGGTAGTAAGTTTAGGATTTTGTCTTAAGTTAGTTCTGTGAATCGGGCCCTTAGGTCACACACCAGCACATACATACTAGATAACTAGCCTGAGTCTACTCAATGCAATTACTATGGGCAGCAGGCAATGCAAGCTGGCAGAGCAAATGATGAAGGACTCGGCAATGGGCAAAAGACGTTCTGCACAAGAATAAACAATACCGGAGTCCTTCATCAGAACCCTTACTGTACAATACTGTGCAAACCCTACTATTGCAGGTGCCCATCATCTTGAGAAAGAAAAAAGATAGCTGAATCTCCCGTTCTCCACATGGACAGAATGAGCATTAGTGCAACTCAAAGGTAATCCAAGCCAGATTTCCAGCATAACCACGTAGTGTGTAAATTCAGTTGAAGAGTGACTATACCTGAATTTGTCTTATATGTATGTCCTAGCAGTCTGGCATATGTTTGACCCTCCAGATGTATGTTGGACCCCACTGATTTACTTTGAGATATTTTCTAAATGATTCCTAATTATCCTTTTGTCCTACACTGAATAAAAGATGTCTGGCTGGCAATTGTGGAGAAGAAATAGGGATGTTTTATTGCAATCATAAAAGTTGCTTTACAACGATAAAGTAGAATGCTTTAGTTGGTTACATGCTGATGCATGTGATCAAGTTTCAATGTTTTTTAATGTGATGAAACCCTCTATACTCAACCTCATATGCTTTACTCTTTCTAGAGGTGGGCAAGGCAGCAAATATAGCACTATCAACTGGATATGCCAGTATAAATGCTCCCTACTAAGCAGCACACTCCTATAGATGTGCCAGATAGACAATTCCAGCCACCTAAAGCTATAAGAATGGCCTGACTGTGCTAGAATTATTATTATTTTTTAATTAAGATTTTACAGATTTTTATGTATTACATTGTCAGTGTCAACATGCTCAACATGAAGCTATTTACCAAAGCAGCACACAGTATAACTACAAACCATGCACCGTCTCATCCCGCCACCCTTCTCGACTCAGGTTACCACAGTATCTCTTTAGTTCCTTCGGGCATAGATCCAATTGGCAGTTCGTCTCTACTGGTGGCTTGATGAACACAAATGGTTCCTCCCTGGCTTTGGCACAATCCCGCTTCTTGCTGACGTAAAACATCCACACTCCCCTCCCCTCCTGGCTGCGCTAGCCTTCTCCTGTGTCTCAGCTGTCCCATATTTTTCCAAACGTTTTGGGGCATCCTCTGCCCTCTTAGACCATTTGTTCTATTGATCTTCATTTATTCATTTCCTGCACCCAGTCCTGGATTCAGGGTCTATCTGCCCTCCCCTGTTCAGTCGTATTTCCCTATTTGCCAACAGCAGCCCTTTGTTAACCATACTTTTTTTAAATGATGTGATGTCTGATCCCCTCCAGATACCCAGCAGTACCAGGGGTGCCTGTTCAACTATTTGTGTACCCACTGCGGTCTCTAGCCAGTCCTGTCTCAGCTTCAGACAGTCCCACAGTGTATGGAGAAAGGTTCTATGCAGCCTGCATTCTCGCAAGCACTTATCATAGTCCACCTGCCCTATTTTGTGAAGTAGTGTCCTAGTGTAGTAGATCTTGTGCAGGATTTTTATCTGTATCAGGCAGAGGAGTGCTTGTATGGCCACCTCATATGGGAATTATAGGGCGTCCCTTCAGTCTTCATCGTCTATGTCCCCCACGACTGCTCGCCAGCGCTCTCGTAGCTTGCTGAGGTCCCAGTATGTTCATCATCAAGGTTCTATAGGTGAGAGAGATTGTCTTGGGGTTCATATGGCAGTTCAGTAGCTGTCTCTCGAAGGGGGGACTCTTTCATTGTCTCTTCCTCAGGTGCGATCCGAGTGCAGAGCGCACTGAGGAGTTGTAAGTACCTGAACATCTGACTGGGAGCCATATCATACTCCTGTCTCAGATGCTCAAATGGGACTATCCTGTTTGCATCCCATATGTCTGCCAGGGTGGACAAACCTATAAGGTCTCATGCCCGGAATCTCAGGAGGGTGTTCACTGGGCCCTATTTGGTCCCCTGCCACAGTGCGGTTTTTGTTGTCAGTTGTTTTCTCCACCCCCTTTCTCTGGTTAAGCGATGCCAGGTGGTTACCACTGTGGTAGTTGCAGGTGGTGAGTCCTCTCCTAGTTTACCGCTGTATAGGGCATGGATATATCACTTCTCACTTAGCACTGGACGATCCAGTCTGTATGTTATGTTATGTTATATTATGTTAATTATATTTATAGAGTGCCTAGTTACCCAGGGGTGTCCTGGCGCTGGTAGCTCAACTCTACTGAGAGCAGGGTAGCACGGAATGTGTAGCTGGAGGGGGCTATGAGTTAAAAAGCCAAGTTTTAAGTAGCTTCTTGAAAGCGAGGAGGTCAGTGGAGTTCCTTAAACTCCAGGGGAGGGCATTCCATGCTTTGGCCGCACCTGTAATGAAACTTCATCCCCCCACAAAGCTTTCTTTGTGGGTGGTTTGGCTCCTAGTGACCGTAAGGTTCTTTTGGGAGTGTACCATTGAAACTGGCGAATCAAGAAGTCAGGACCCTGACCATGTAGTGCCTTAAAGACAACACATAGTGACTTAAATTGCACCCGTTTCCTGATGGGAAACCAGGCTAGTCTTTTAATTTCCTTGGTTACTGATACAAATTTGGGGGTGCATGTCACAAGTCTTGCTGCCGCATACTGCAGGATCTGCAATCTATTTACCTGTCGCTCTTGGATAGTCAGGTACAGCCATTGCAATAATCCAGCTGTGATAAAATAAGGGATGAGACGACCGTTCGTAGACTGTCATCTGGCAGGAAAGGTTTGACCTACTTAAGCAATTTAAGGGAATGTATGCAGGGTCGTCTAGGGGTGCGTACGCCCAGTCATTTAATACACTGGCTTGTGTTGCTTTGTAGTATTTCTTAACATTCAGGCCTGCTATGCCTCCCTATATGACGAGCGTTGGAGTGGCGCAAGGGCTATACGGGTGGTCTATTCTGCCATAGGACGAACTTCAGCAACCTGTTCAATTTTTGGAAAAACGTGTGCGGTATCACATATGGGCTGGTCTGCAGTGTGTAGGTGAACAGGGGCAATACTATCATTTTGAAGAGGGCTGCTTGACCCATCAGCGAAAGTGGCTGAGCCTTCCAATGTTTTGTGTCTGCTTTAATTTAGTGAGCAGGGGGGCCAGGTTATCTATGTAGTGTGTTGTGTTCTGTGCAAAGATTCAGAGCCCTAGGTATTTGAAGTGGTTGGTCACCATCATTAAGGGAACAGCTCGGTGGGCAGGCAGGATCCATCCACTTATCTGAAAAATCAGGGACTTGTCCTAGATTATGGTCAAGCTTGAATACAAGTCCCAGTACAATACCCAGTCTACAGCGGCTGGCGCGTCACTAGGTGGACGGCGTCTGTGGAGTAACGGAACCGACACTATAATTTAGTGTGTACTCCCCCCGGCCCTGTATGCAGCACAACCCAGGAGGGTGTGCATTTTAACTACGGTACCACACTTTTTTAGGGTGCTGTATGCGTGCTCACTACTCAGTCTCTTATAGACATTGGGCACCACCAAAGAGGTGTAGGTAGCCGCATTAATTCCCTGGTCCTGATGAATTGCCATTTATTATATACAAAGGCAAGAAACATGTTGACCTATTGATCACGTCAGCACATACACTCACTTAACTATTGGTGTCACATGTGCAGACTGTATATTTTTTTAACCAGGATGGTGACCACACTATTAAAATTATTTAGTGGATCCCTTACCCCTGTTTTAATTGGTTCACTTTAACCCCCTTTGCACCTACACTCACCTATGTCTTAATATTGTCTTTTCAACCCCACACACACATCACTCACCGGCGTTGGAATAAAAGATCTCCGCTAGGAAGGCCCTTTTAGGTGCCTGATCGGGCATTGCACCCGCCGGCCCGATAAGGAGCAAAGACCCGGTGATGAAGCAAGACACCCGCTTGTTGGGTGTGTGAGGGTCTTCTTTTCCAAATAAGGAGTAACCTTTACTCCTGTTTCTCACCACAGTTCCCTGTCATCACTGCGTTACCCTCTTGTTATTTCGTCACACCTTGCTTTAACGTTAGGAACTGCATACTTTTTGTTTTCACTAAAGCTTGAATACTCCCCATATATTTGAAAAATCTCACCCATCCAAGTCACAGAGTGTTGCTGTGGAAATCTGGAATCATTTCTGTTAGCATAGGCTGAAGCCATCTTGGTTGTGGCATCTATTTTGTGGGCTTTGCAATTCTCCCATTCTCTGCTTCTCGTCTTTTTCCCTGCCTGTGCTGTCTATTTTAGTTGACTTCCTGACTCAGCTAAAAGCAATATGCATGGTAAGAGTTTGTAGCTGCCAGAAAACCTGGTCTCAGACTCAACTGTTAATCTCTTACTGCTGCCATAAGCACTCCTACTCCCCTCCCACTTTGCTGACTAAGTGATCTCCCATCTGCCCATGTTTGTCGGTAACTATTCCTGTGTAGGCCTGTACCTTCTATTTGTATCCACATTCTTACCAGTGCAGAAAAAGCTGTATATAAGGCCTGTGTTCTGTGACTTCAATGTACTACCTCAGGCAGCACTTGAGAGTGCTGTGTGGACGTAGGCCCACTCATGAGTGATTAATAAACATGTTATTTGAATTCCAGCTTCAGTGCCAATCTCTATTTTGTTTGTCTAAGGACCCGTGGACAGAGAAGGGTGACCCCTGCACTGGTGTGCTCATTAAAAGGCACATTTCCACAGTTCAGTTCTGCCATGTATAATAGGATATTATCTGCATATAGCAAGATCCATTCCTCCCACGAGGAATCCCATCTCCATCCCCAGATCAGGGGAGGTCCACTCTAATCAGCTCAGCTAGTCCCTCCATCACCAATGCAAAGAGCAATGGTGACAGAGTCAGCCCTGCCTCGCTGTATTGGTAATTCCTGTGATAGAACCCCAATCACCTTAATTCAATTCAGGCCATTGGGTTTGTATATAGCTGCTGCACCCCTTCAGGAATTTGGGTCCAAAACCCATCTTCTTGAGGGCTCCAAACAAGAAAACTCCACTGAGTCGAGCGCTTGGGTTGCATCTACGAAGGCGATGGCCAGTGGCACAGTTTGGTCCCTCGCCGCTGCCATGTTATTGTACAGTCGGCGTAGGATGAGTTTTGTGGACCTGTGTTGCATAAAACCATTTTGGTCTGGGTGCACAAAATCCAGTATCACTTTCCTCAGTCTGTTCAATAACACAGTCACTAAGATTTTTTACGTTGAGTAGCAAGATCAGCCGGTAGGATTCCCAGCTTGTAATCGGTTTTCCTGCCTTAGGCATGGGTATGATAATTGCCATGTCCATGTCGGCTGGGAATATGCCCTTACTTCGAGCCTCTTTTAACATGTAGATGGAGTGGTGGCCTGTCTCACAGGCCATCCGCTTGAGAAATTTCATCAGGAACCCGTTAGGACTCGGGGCATATCCTGATTGTAGTTGTGTGAGGGCCTGCTGGATCTCCTCTCGTGTGAGGTTCTCTTCTATTGTTTGTACCTCAGGGTCTGTTAATGACCTGAAAGTGCAATTCTGTATAAATTCCCTTACTGCTGCCTCTGTCTGGGTTCATTTTGTGGAACAGAATGCCAGCAAATGATTTGCCATAGTGTTGGCTATCGCTGCACTGTCTTGGGCTGGTATGCCGTCTGGGACTCTTAGTAGCAGTATGTAGTTTCGATCTCTTTTCCTGGCACTGAGCCAGACTAGGATCTTTCCGGCCTTGTCCCCAGCTTCATATAAGTGTTTCTGCTGTGCAGTGTGTCTGCGTTTAACTGCTTTTAGGTCTAGCACTCAGAGATCCTCCTATTTCAGCACTAGGCGTGCCTTGTGCTCCCCTGAGAGCTGAAGGAGGAAGTCTCTTTCTAGTTCTAGGGTTTCCCCCTCCAGTATATCCCGCTGTGCTGCAATTCTCTGCTTTTCCTCCACTTCATCCGAGATTAGCACTCCATGGATCATGGCTTTATAGGCTTCCCAGAGTGGGGCTTCCTCCCTTGTGTTGTGCGTATTTCCTTTGAAGTAATCTTATATGGCCTCTTTCAATTGTTATCTCACTTTCCTATTTGTAAGGCACCATGTCGCCACTCTGCAGCTCCCCATCTCTTTACGCTGCTGGATGTCTAACTGAATCATAGTGGAGAGTGGTGTGAGATTCCCCAAGCCTTGTATTCTACCACTGGGAACCTGAGCAGGGTTGCTGCCAGTATGAAGAAATAATCTATGCATGTGTAGCTGTACTGTAGACCGGAGTAGTATGAGTATGTATGGCTCAGTGGAGTTTCTGCTTATGCTTGGCAGTCAGTTTAAAAGTATTGAGGTCTTGATGATGATGATGTGGTATTCCTGAAGAAGACATTTCATGCCGAAACACATGTTAAGAAGATATCAAATACAAGCCACAGCACCGTCAAAAAACAATTACAAGGATTGGTTATTGAGTAAACTATACAGAGTTATCTAACAAAAGCCATGACTAGTGTGAAAAATGTAAAACAATGACTAGCAGATCATGTTATAACTGTTCTTCGAATTGTGATTAAAATGTTGAATATTTTATCAACATGAAAAGAAATTATGGAATATATTAAAGTATACAAGACCTAGTAGGAGACAAATGTGGATGTATAAAAATGGTTTTACGATTCGGATGTTGGTGTGTTAAAGTTATGAATGACGGTATGCAAGTGAAGGTGAATGGCGTTTTAGCTGATGGATTTATGTATCTTTTTGACTTGCAACAGTGATGTTCAGGACATTCCCTGCTCATTTTTAAGGAATTACATTATGCTGAATTTCTACTGATTGACAATAAAAAGACATATGAGAATTATGTGTTACACTCTCTGGGTCATATATTTTTATGTATTAACTGATATTGAAAGTTTGAGGTTGCTGGGTTTTTCTTCTCTATTTGGAGCCTTAAGTTTATGGCAATAATCAATTATCTTTGTCCTTTAGACAGGATACGTAAGACCCTTAGCGCGAGGGAGAGTATTTTTAAAGGGTGTGAAGTTGTAGCACACATATCTTCAGTGGTGAAAGGTTAGTATGGTATGCAGGCTGAAGTGCCCCTTTAGGATCACTAGCACAGATATGAAATGGGCTAATATAGTGAACAGATGGCGCGAGTATAGTACGGTGTATCGATATGTAGTCCAGTTACCATCAGTAGTAGAATCAGGAGGTACATCAAGTTGTGATAAATTTAACCAGGTTGCAAGCAATATAGCATAGATAAAAGAGGAAATACAGGGGAAAGTAGAAAAAGCAATATACAAAAAGAAATATAAACCCACCCACTCCATCTCAAAAGAGCGCTAGGGCTCACCAATCCACCCAACGAAACGATAGACCTACAACAGGAGCACCACGAGATGGCCTACTAACATGGTAATAATAATGCTTCTGAAAAACAGATGGCGATTGCGATTAGAAGTAACATTTATTTGTCAATTTTACAGTAAGAGTTAATCACTGATTTCTTTCTTAGCCTTGACAACTACTCTGTGTAAAGAGAGAGAGCTTCGAAATCATAAAGTTTACATTGCAATACAGGAAAGGATATCAAAATGATGTTAATATGCTAATGTGGAACACAGTAGCAAAACATAACTACCATTAGTAACATGAAATAACAAATTGATTATCCATTCTATTACAGCATAGAAAGGTTTTTTGAACAATGTATTTCAGAATTTTGAAGACAATAAAGATTCACATTATAGAGAAATCCATATGAGATATGCACAGTGCTGTATAAAGAAAGGGCAATCCAAGTAGTAGGGACAATATCCTACGGACACGAGACAGAATCACATTCTGTGTTACTTAGATGGTCCATATCAGAATGTTTGTTGTCTTGGAGAATTCCTGAAGATGAGCAGGCTCTGACAAAAGTCGACTTTGAGAAGGACCCACAAATATGTGCTGGATGGAGAGATCTGAGTTAATGTCGCAGGGCTAAAAAGTCCTTCCTGCAGAGGATGGTGCCTTTCGCATAATACTGAGTAATGCCAGTTCCTTCCCATGATATATGCTGATGCTTTTTCATGTATTTCAAAATCTCCTCTGTGTGCTGATATCCTAAGGGTTTGAAAATCATGGTACTCAGATGTTTTTTACTCCTGAAGAAGTGAGGTGGCTGTCTAACAGAGGAAATCGTGCGGCCTCTCTCAATTTCAAAGTCTTTGGAAAAGGTGATGTTGAAGGTGTGAGGGATCAACGACTCTAGGAATTCTACACAGGAATTGGCAGCATCCTCAACACCATCGGTGGACTGAACATTTGCAGGTTACCCCTTTATTGCAGTTTTCCAGATTCAATAACTTTCAATGAGAGAGAGGCCAGTTTCGAGCATAATAAATCATCACATTTTTGTGAGTTTTTCCTGTTATCCTCTAGGCAGCTTATACAAGATTCATCTTCCGAAATCTGGTTGGCTACATCTTTGAAGTCATTCCTTAAGCCCTGGATTTCTCTGTCTGCATGAGATACATGTTGGTTTTTGTGCTTTGTGTGAGGTCATGCAGGGGATAAGAATGAGTTGCATTTTTTAGATTGTTTGGCTTTGGAATTTAATGAAGATTCTCGCAATGGGGGGGGAGGGGGTAGATCTGGGTCTTTTCTGGCCTGTCCTTCATTTCTCTGCCTTTGGCCATATTTGCAAACGAGATGTGGTGGGATTGGTCCTTTTTGCAGCATCATCCCCAAACTTTTTGCCTTCATTCTCCTGCTTTCTGAACCCATTTGGGTTGGCTTTTAGGACTCTGTGCGCATTACCACTGCTAACCATAGTTAAATTGCATGTGCCCCCTCCTTTAAATATGGTAGAATTGACTTACACTAATTTGGCACATTTTATTTACTGGTAATTCCCTAGTAAAGTGGTACTACATGTGGCCAGGTCCTTTAAAATTAAATGCTACTAGTGGGCCAGCAGCACCTATTGTGCCACCCACTTAAGTAGTCTTTTTTAACATGTCCCAGACCTGCCATTGCAGCCTGTGTGTGCGTTTTTAAACTGACAGTTCGATCTGGCAAAATACACCTTTTAGCCAGGCCTAAACCTTCCTTTCTAATACATATAAGTCACCTCTAGAGGAGGCCCTAAATTGTCCAGAGGGCAGGGAGCAATGTCTTTGAAAGATAGGACAGGTACTTTTAACTTTTACATGTCCTGGTAGTGCAAAACTCTTAAATTCGTTTTTTACCACTGCATGGCTTACCTGGCCCAGAGGATAACATTAGGTTACCTTGTTACAATTAATAAGTGATAACTTTCAATTGGGAGCAAGTAGGAATGTTAAGCTTGGTGTCTACAGAATTGTAATTTAAAACCCTCTTTAGTGGTAAAATGGATTTTAAGTCACAAGTCTGAAAATTACACTTTTAGAAATTTGGCATTTTCTTTTCTGAACCATTTGGTTCCTGCAGCCTGTATCCTGGGTCACATGACAAGGTGTAGCTGGCAGTTGGTCTGTGTGTATTGCTCCCAGACAGTGAGACAAAGGTGTTGGCAGGATGGACCATCTCTGACTTGATGGGGATTGGAACTGTCACATACCACACTTATACATCACAAAGGCTCTGCCTGAGTTCAAGCACAAAGGATTTGGCACTAGTCTTTTGTGCCCCAAGATGAGCTGTAGACAGGCCAGGGAGTTAGGAAGATTTAGACACCTTAGGGGATGGAAACCTCCAGAACTTTCTCCTACTTCATAACTGGTGCCAAGTATAAATATTGCACCCTCAGACCCAAGTCTTCAGTATACCTCTGGATCTGTGGAAGACTCAGAAGGACTACTGTGCTGCTCTTCTTCTGCCTTGCTACTATGCTGCCCTGTTGTCTGCTGCCTTTCTGCCTGAGCTGGATGTCCTCCTGATTATAATCTTATGGACAGAAAAGGCTCTAACCACCATGAACCCAGCACCTGGACTCTGTCTGCTGTGATTTTTGCCCCAGTCCTGGGCCATTGGAAGTGGGCCTGAAGGTCAAGCAAAACCGATGCCGTGTGGCACGTTACCTTGCAGCTTCACGTCCGAACCGCAGCTGCGTGAGACACCTCCAACACAGGAACCTGCAGGTCTTCGGAACAACCGCTGTGCTACGCCTCCTTTATGCAAGACATTGTATAACAGCCCGCAACTCCTGTGCAAAAGCATGCTCAACGCAAGACCTCGCATCGCAGCCCCACAGTTACCCGGAATCCCAGCTACGCGATGCATCCTCAATGCAGGACCCCACATCATAGCCCGCAGCCCATCAGAACCACCCCGGATTTAAGACACTTTATTCAGCAGGCCTAAGCACAGTTGGTAATTTGTTCTTTTAGGCACTGTTTTGACCTACATCTTTACAACAAGTAATCTGGCACTCAGCCATCCGTCTTTTTCATCAGGCTTCAGGGCGACGGTCTTTGTCATCCTGCCGGGCATGGGGAGCCCAGATCACATGACATGCCCTCCTCAGCAGGGGCGGGTTTCAGGGGAGAGCATGACTTGTCCCTGTCCTTCTCCTGTGTAAAAGCAGCAACCACTTGTAGAGCCTGGGTCCTGTCTCCCAGGGAGTGGACAACTCTGTCCGGGTCTCCGCCTCTGTATCGGGAACCTCCTGAGTTCCGCCGGGGCCCGCTGGAGGTTGTTGGACGAGTTGACAATGGGTGAAGGGAGCTCTCCAGGGATAGGAGTAACATGGTTCATGTCCTGAGGGGTAAGGCCTTCCAAGAAGTGGCCGAGGTCCTCTGGGTTGAAGAATTCCTTGGAAAAGCCATCACTGGTGATCCGGAGACGTGCGGATTAGACAAGGCGTTTATTAGTTTCTCAGGCCGGATCTCATGGACCTCAAATGTGCATTGACGATGAGTGCGAGCTGCTGTGACCAGTTGTTGGGCTTATTCATGGCGCAGAAAGCAATCAATAGGCGGTCATGGGTGCAGAGGTGTTCTGATACGGTGAGCTCTCTGCATCTCCAATGGTGGATCAAAAGTTAGGCCTGTGAGTTTCGGGAAGGTGGCCCCAAAAAAATATTTGACATCTGAGCCATCAACATTCTCTGGGAATCCAAAAAAGCAGACATTGTCTCTGTGACTCCTGTCTTTCAGATCTATAACTTTACTGCTGAGGTAGAGAAGTTCTTGGTCCCGTTCCGGTCTAGTATTAAGGCAGCCCTCCATTGCAGAGACAAGTTGAGTTAGGTCATCCATGCGGTTCTGGAAACGCTGCCCCTGCCCTGCCACCTGCCTACCAGCTGCTCCTCCCTCCCACCTCCCCATAAGGCGGCCACTGCGCGTTGCGGAGAGTGACCCTTGACCCTGCTAGGTAGGTCGCTCCCCCTCCGCACAGCACCGCCTGTGTGTCCTTGCCCCAGCTGCCGCTGCTGAGGAAGTTCGAGGCCCTCCTCCACCTGCAGGCTATCACCTGCGCCTCATCCCTGGTGGCCAGTGGTAGGCCGTAGGTTTGTATCACCATCTGTATCTTATTGCATTGCCTTTATTGTTATTTGGTGTCTGTGACTGCTGTTGTCTGTCTTCGCCCGGTGCCTGTACTTGGTCTGTGCCCTCTTTTCCTTCTGTTCCCCTCGCTGTCCCCGTGTTTCTCTGCCCTTTTTTGCCTTCTGTTCCCTCGTTGCCCGGTAATTTTGTGCCCGTTTTTGCCTTCTGTTCCCTTCATTACCCGGTAATTTTGTGCCCGTTTTTTCCTTCTGTTCCCTTCATTGCTCCGTAATTTTGTGTCCGTTTTTGCCTTCTGTTCCCTTTGTTGCCCCGCAATTTTGTGCCTGTTTTTCCTTCTGTTCCCTTAGTTGCCCTGTAATTTTGTGCCCATTTTTGCCTTCTGTTCCCTTCGTTGCCCCATAATTCTGTGCCCGCTTTTGCCTTCTGTTCCCTTGCTGCCCCTGTAATTCGGTGTCCTTTTGCCTTCTGCTCCCTTCTTCGCCCCTCACCGCTCCCGCTCCAACCGCTGTGTCCCCTGCTGCCCCGTCCCCCTGACCACCCATTCGCTGCCCCTGCCCTGCCTCCCACCTCCCAGCAGCTTCTCCTTCCCACCTCCCCATATATGGCAGCCGCTGTGCGGCTGCGCCGCTGGCGCACCGAAGGCGTGCCTAAGGCAAGCCCGTCTGTGCCCATTCGCGCCTGGACTGCGCCCAGCGCCAGAACCCCTGGTCCCCGCGCCACCACAACGACCACCGCCGCTACGATGCCAGCACACTCCACGCTCTCAACTCCGGACGGACCCACACCTGTTTCAACGCCGCCCCGAAATGCACACAGGGTCCCTTCACCTGCCGGAACTGCAGCTACACAAGCCTCAGAGCCGCCGAACCACCCGCCAAGAAAGACCACAATCACCTCCGATGCATCCTACTGAACACCGGCTCTGCACGCAAACATGCCATCTAGCTCTGGGACCTGCTCGACACTTCATCCCCGGACGTCGCCTTCCTGACAGAGACCTGGATGAACAACTCCTCCGCACCCGACATCGCCATTGCCATCCCAGATGGCTACAAGATCACCCGCAGAGACCGCCCCAACGGAGTCGGAGGAGGAATCGCCATCGTCCTCAAGAACAGCATCAGGGTCTCGACCAGCACCGACGACACTCTCAACACTGCTGAACTCATGCATTTCCAGATCCACACAGACCCCAACTCCACCCTCAGAGGTACCCTAGTCTACAGACCCCCCGGACCCCGACCCCAGTTCAGCGACTCCATCGCCGACTTCATCAGCACGCATGCCCTGACCTCCACTGACTACATCCTCCTTGGAGACCTGAACTTTCACCTTGAGAACAACAACGACAGCAACTCCACACCCTGATCGATAACTTCGCCAACCTCGGACTGAAGCAACTCGTCACAATGCCTACCCACTCCGCCAGTCACACGCTCGACCCGTCTTCTCCTCAAGCTCCCACGTCTTGAACTCCCCTGGACTGACCACCGCTACATCCACTTCACCTTCCAGAAACCCACTACACACCACCGCACCCAACAGATCCCCCACCACTGCTGGAGCAAAATCACCCAAGACCAACTACACGCAAACCTCACCCTCAGCTAGGCCTGGGCTAAATTTCTGTTACGCTCGCGGAAATTGCGATAATTTGACATTTTCGCGTTCCGCGGAGAGCGCGAAAATGTCCAAATTTCCGCCTTCTGCAGCTTAGCGATAATTTGTTTCTTGCTCGCGCTGTAAAATAATACATTCTCGCGCGCGCACGATCGCCTTACCTGAATCCCCGCGTTCGCCGACAAGTTTTCCCGATCCGGTCGCGTTCTCCACAAGATGTTGGATTGTTGGTAGCCATTTGCGCTGTCTCGCGACAGTTCGCGCCCGCAGTAACGTCATGCGCCGCGCGATCACGTCTTTCTTCTCGCGATCATGCACCGCGAGAAGAGTGAAAACAAGATGGCCGCACCGGCGAGCAACCGCATGGGTAAGTTGGCGAGCCTGACCACGCAGAAAATACCGCGAACGGGCGGGAAAAAAACTTCCGCATCTTCGCGATATTTCCACGTGTTTGCGGAGATTTTTAACATTTTCGCGATAATTTGCGAAAGTCGCTTTCGCAAATTCCGCCCACCCCTACTCTCAGCCCACCCACCGAACCCTCCAACACTGACAATACTGCCCACAGCCTCAGACGCTGGATCGACTACTGTGCCAACACCCTCGCCCCGCTGAAGAAACACTTCTACGGAGACACCAGCAAGAGGGCCAGCTGGTTCACCCCAGAACTCCTAACCTCCAAGCGAGCCTGCTGGAAACTAAAGAAGAAATGGCACAGTGAGCAGACTCCGGACAGCCACGCAGCCCACAAGGACGCCATCTGCAACCACCATCACCTCATCAGGACTGCCAAGAGGACCTCCTTCAAAGACCACCTCAACAACAACGCACGCAATAGCAACGAGCTCTTCAACATCGTAAAGGAACTTTCCAACCCCAGCTCCAACACCAACGACATCCCGCCATCGCAAGCTCTGTACGACTCCCTCGCCACATTTTTCCACTGCAAGATAACAGACATCCACGACAGCTTCAACACCCAGACAGTCACAACAGACATCAACACAACAGACTCTCCGCACACCATCGACCACGACCCCCTGCTAGCCTGGGCCAACGTGAGCCTCGATTACACCATCAAGACCATGAGGACAATCCACTCCGGCTCCCCGTCAGACCCATTCCCGCACCACATCTTCAACAAAGCCAGCAGTTCCATCGCACCCCATCTGCGCAACGTCATCAGTCTCTCCCTCGAGACCGTGACCTTCCCAGAGAGCTGGAAACACGCCAAGATCAACACACTACTTAAAAATCCCAAGGTGGACCCAAGAGACCTCAAGAACTTCCGGCCCATCTCTCTGCTTCCGTTCCCAGCCAAAGTCCCCGAGAAGATCGTCAACAGACAGCTAACCCGATACCTTGAATAAAATAGAATCCTGGACCCTTCCCAGTCAGGGTTCTGCAGCAACCACAGCACCGAGACTGCCCTCATCGCCGCCACCGACGACATCAGGACCCTGCTGGACAATGGTGAGACCGCGGCCCTCATTCTCCTGGACCTCTCCTCCTCGTTCAACACTGTCTGCCACCGCACACTATGCGCACGTCTCCACGCCGTAGGGATCCGAGACAAGGCTCTGGAATGGACCACCTCCTTCCTTTCTGGAAGAACCCAGAGCGTCCGCCTCCCCCCATTCCAGTCCAAAGCCTCCGAGATCATCTGCAGCGTACCCCAGGAATCTTCCCTCAGCCCGACACTGTTCAACATCTACATGGCCCCGCTCGCACACGTCACCCGACAGCACGACCTCAGCATAATCTCCTACACCGACGACAATCAACTGATCCTCTCCCTCACAAAGGACCCCATCACCACCAAATCCAACCTTCACGAAGGAATGAAGGCCGCCGCGGCCTTGATGAAGATCAGCCGACTGAAGCTGAACACGGACAACACGGAGGTCCTCATCCTCGGCTCCAACCCTTCAGCCTGGGACGACTCCTGGTGGCCGACGGCACTGGGGGCAGCCCCGACACCCACCGACCACGCACGAAACCTGGGAATCATCCTCGACTCAACGCTCTCCATGACCAAGCAAATCAACGCCGTCTCCTCCTCCTGCTTCAACACCCTCCGCATGCTCCGCAAGATCTACAGGTGGATCCCAACAGACACAAGAAGAACAGTCACCCAGGCCCTCGTCAGCAACAGACTCAACTACGGAAACACCCTATATGCGGGAGCCACGACCAAGCTCATCAAACGACTGCAACGCATCCAAAACGCCTCTGCACGACTGATCCTCGATGTACCACGCCACAGCCACATCACCCCCCACCTGAGAAACCTGCACTGGCTCCCCGTCAACAAGAGGATATCCTTCAAGCTCCTCATCCACGCACACAAGGCACTCCACAAGACCGGCCCAGCCTACCTCAACAGACGACTTTCCTTCTACATCGCCAACCGCCAGCTCTGCTCCACCGACCTCGCACTCGCCACCGTCCCTCGCATCCGTAGAACAACCACCGGCGGAAGATCCTTCTCCCACCTCGCCACCAAGACCTGGAACACCCTCACACTGAGCCTACGACAGTCCCAAGACCTGCTGACCTTCAGGGGGCTACTCAAGACCTGGCTGTTTGACCAGTAGCGCCCCCCCTCCCAGCGCCTTGAGACCCTCGCGGGTATGTAGTGCGCTCTACAAATGATTGATTGATTGATTGATTGATTGACCTAATTTGGTTATATATGTGGTCATTCACAATGTACTATATATATAACTATACCTGTTTATGACTATACCTGTTGGTCTCATTTTTATTACTAATTTTCAATTTTTACAATTTTATATATTATTCTTGTTTCTAAGCATGGCTTCTTCCCAACAAATAACAGCTCCTCCACCCTTTTTACAGTAACCTGGCAAACCTATTGTTAAATGGCGTTAATGGATTAACATTTTTGACAACTATTTAGTAGCAATTGATGCCACAGCTTTTTCACCTGCAAGCAAAGCGGCTGTTTTGTATAGTTGCATTGGTCTTGCTGCACAAAAAGTATTTGACAACTTACCTCAGGTACCTCATGCAGGGTCAGGTGATGATTGGGACTCTTTTAAAGAGGCTTTAGCTCATTTGACCAAGCAGTATGATGAAGAACCAATCATTATGCTTGAACGTCACATAATTTCTTTAAAAGGAAACAAAATATTGACGAAACAGTAGAAGAATATATTGCAGAACTGAGAATACCTGCATCTATATGTGAATTTTGTGCAAAAACAGATTTTGTCATTAGAGATCAATTCGTCTTCAGGTGTTTTTCTTATAAGATACAAGAAAGATTATTGAGTTGCAGGAATCCCACTTTGTCTGAAACTATTGACATAGCCAAATTAATTGAACACTCCATGGTTTCTTCTAAGGCTATTCATGATGGTCAATTTGTTAATTCTCTTACTACACAACCTGAGGCCACCGTTTCTACAATTTAAAACGTCAACAATTCTGGAAAATCTTTCTCAACTTGAGTACGTTACAGATGTGGTTCTGGATCACATATTGGCAACTTTCCAAATTGCCCAGCCACGCACCCTGCCCATAGGCCTACCGTAGGGGTGACTGATATGCAGAAAAGGGAAGGTTTAAGGACTGGCGAGTGTGTGCACCCGCCGAGTCGACACGGCAGTCCCAGACTGCGTACAGGCTCTGCAATGGCAGGCCTGAGCCATAGTTCACAAGCTGCTCCGGTGGGTGGCACAACCAGTGCTGCCAGCCCACCAGCAGAATTTGATTTACATGCCCTGGGCACATGCGGTGCACTGTACTAGGGTCTGACAGTAAATCAAATAAGCCAATCATGGAGTCACTAATCCATACATCAGTTTACAATGGGGAGAGCATATGCACTTTAGCACTGATCAGCAGTGGTAAAGTGCCCAGAGTCATAAAACCAACAAAAACAGGTCAGAGGAAACACAGGAGGAAGGCAAAAAGTTCAGGGATGACCCTGCAAAAAGGGTCAAGTCCAACTCAATCCTTATATATGATGGCTCAAAAAGCGGACAGGCCTACATTGTCTACATGCCAACAGTCTGGGTTAATGAATACAGATGGGAATCATCTGTAATCCACACAAAACCTCTTGTCGCAGCTGCTAGTTTGAGGGGCCACTACTCCCACAGTAAACTAGCGAATTTAAGCAAACAGAATCACCTTAAGGCTCTTTATCTTGGCCACTTAGAGCTTAATGTTCCACCCCTTACCTGAAATAGGTACAGGTTGTTCTGTATAGGTTGTCAGGGCATTATGGTTCCAGTTCTGGGGCTAATGCGTTCAGGGAATCGCGGTTGTGGTCTGATTCTTTTGAAGCCATTGTGCTGACAGAGCTGGTAACAACGGATTACAGTAGAAAAGAACAGTTTTTGGAACATGGTGACCTGACAGCATGAAACTAGGTGGGAATCTCAGCCTTTACTCTGGGTCCACCAAATGTGTCACCAATACATGCTCCAATGGTCTCAGTGCAACTTCACCTCTAGATAAATATGAATTCCCACAGCACAGACATAGGGAATAAAAACACTGTCATACTGGCTGCCTAATGCTCATTGGCATTACAGGAGTACAAAATGTTCTTCTTTGCAGATGCAAGACGCGGGCCTATCCACTGTTTGTGCCTCCGCCTGCCCAGATTAGGAAAAGGGAGGAATGAGGCGAAATTCATTGCAAAACGACAACGCCTTCTTCCAGGAATTGAGGAATGCCAGGAACCAGGAGTTCTTGTGTCACCCGACATTGCCTTTGTAAATAATATTATCGTAATTACGTTAAATCACGTACAATTGCCAGCCTTTAAGAGAGCTTGAGTGTGGTGCATGCCTGCAAGGAGGACCCTGCAGGCAGGTGCGGCACAGACCTTCCTGGTGGGGACGTTGGGTTGACATGCACTGCTAGAGGGCGGGGCAATGAGTTTACCATAATGCAGGTAGCAAGGTAAATACATTACTTAGCATCTCACGGTGCTACAAAGAGAAAATGTGCTTTTAAGGTTTTTGTCAGCCAGAATGCAGATTGCTGTTTCCAAAAACAAGGAAAGGCTGACACTTGACATTAGGCACTTTGCAGCAAAGCAGTCAGTAAAAAGTAATGCTTTTCTCTGGCAGTGCTCGAACACACCACTGTCATTTAAGCCTCAGAACCAGAGGTCCCCAAATTAAAAAAATATATAATTAATATAATTTACTTTAATTTATGACACATTTTATTGCAGGCAAAATATACACAGTTGCTTGCAAAACAGTCACTACTTGTTTCACACCTAAGTGATGACACTGGAATTATATCAATTGCATTGTTTGATCAGATTTCATAGAGCCTGATCATGCTTAGACTACTTATTGGTAATCTTCATTGATATAATACATTCTCTCCCCGTCATAGTCCCAACTAACTGAAGCGGCCACAATGCTTGACAAAAAACCTGCACTACATTGTCACACTTGTCAAAGTAAATCTCCTCACTCAATCAATCAGTGATCTTATAAAGCATAACTTCTCACCCATAATGATCTCAAGGTGCTGAGTGTGTGGGGGGGTGCCTGCGGTTCAGTCGAAGAGCCACGTCTTGAGGTCTTTCCTGAATTGCAGCAGCGATGGTGATTGCCTGAGGTTCAGAGGCAGGGAGTTCTAAGTCTTCGCACAGAGGTAGGAGAAGGATCCTCCTCCATCCGCGGTCTTGCAGTTCAGTGGGATGGTGGCCAGGGCCAGTTGGGTGGAGCGGAGCGGAGTTGAATGGTGGGAGTGTAGAAGGAGAGGCAGTGGTTGAGGTATGGAGGTCTGACGTTGTGGAGGGCTTAGTAGGCAGGGGTGACAAGCTTGAAGGTGATTCTTTTATTGATAGGTAGCCAGTGAAAGTCTCTCATGTGGCCGGTGATGTGGTTGGGGTGTGGGATGTTCAGGATGTGCCTGGCGGAGTCATTCTGGACAGTCGGCAGTTTTGATTTGAGTTTCTGGATGGTGCCGGCATAGAGTGCATTGCCGTAGTCGGGTGTGATGCTGATGAGCGCCTGGGTGACCATTTTCCTGGACTCGGTGGGGATGCACTTGAAGATCCTACGAAGGAGGCAGAGCGTGTCGAAGCAGGAGGACGAAACAGCATTGATTTGGTGGTTCATTGAGATTGAGGAGTCTAGGATGATGCTGAGGTTTTGTGCATGGTCCGTGGCTGTTGGGGGGATTCCGAGCGCTGCTGGCCACGAAGAGTCATCCTAGGTGGAGGGGCAGGCACCCAGGAAGAGGATTTCGGTCTTGTCTGAGTTAAGCTTAAGGCAGCTGTCCTTTCTCCAGGTGGCGGCTGCCTTCATCCCATTGTGGAAGTTGCTCTTGGCAGCTGTGGGTTTGTCTGTGAGGGAGAGAATCAGTTGGGTGTCGTCGGCATAGAAGACAATGTTGAGTCTGTGGCTTCTGACGATGGCTGCAAGTGGGGCCACAAATTCTGAAAGGGTTTAGTAACAAAAGAAAAATAATAATCTGTGAGTCACAGTGTCAGCCAGAAAATACCCCGAGCACAACTGGATGCTCCAGGGCAAAGGCAAAGCACACATTTATACACTAGCACCCAGTAAGTTTTGAATATATTGTCGTATGACTGATGCTTAAAAACATACAGACAGGCGCCTAGGCTTCAACCAAGCTAACAAATGTAACAAATGTAATGACCAGGGCCGGATTGGAAACTCAAAGCAGCCCTGGCAATTTTGTTGGACCAGCCCCCGGGGGAGGGGGGCAGCAAGTGTGAAATACCGCTTCTTTTGTTACTGGAGGACAATATTGCAGCACTGTTTCAAAACCAGCCTCTAGTAACAAAATCGGGCCCACCACTGCAAAACCAGTCCACACCCTTCCAGCCTCCCGGGGATACGCCTGATGTCTGCTACGGCCAGTTCCGCCCTGGTAATGACCTTCAAATATTAATGATAATATGAAAACATTTTGGCTGGTCATCGTTTTCTTGCATTGAGAGCCAAGAGGTGGCCACAATACATATTTAGTTTAAAAATATATTCTGCTTCATTAAAAATAAAATAAATACTATATTAAATACATAATTTATTAAAACATACAATAGTTATTCTTTTTTACAATAATTTCAAGATCTGTTCCCTCTTAAACTTTAAAACCTGTTTATTTTTAACCTTCATAATTACAAAAATAAATTATTTTATACACATTTATATTAACATTATTAAATTAGTTTACAAAAGTCGTATTGGTACAAAAAGCCCTACCCTAATATCAAAATAAACAAATGTATTTTATATTCAGTAATTTATGTATTAGTCCTATTAATTTATTGATACATTAATTAATGTGTATTTCTATAATTTGATGTTTAAAACACTTTCCTTCCTAATCTCCTACAAACCCACAATCCGTTTAAATTAATTAAAAAGTAATGAATACATTAATTAATTATTCTAACTGATATTATAATGAACAATTGATATCTCATTAAGAACATACCCACTGAATAAATTGATCTTTAAAACAGTTTTCACCCTACCCCCTATAAATTCAATAACCCATTAAAAATATAAGACATCAACCGATACAAAAACTAAAATATGATCGTAAAATATATTTCTTTTAGCAGAGACAATATTTGAACACAATTAAAATACTAACAAAATCGAATACATTTACAAAGTTCTAACAAATGACAAAATTATCTAAAAACATCAAAGACATATATAGCTCCAGAAATAAAAATGAATAAACATAATACATACATTAAAAACAGAACAAATCAAAAACGCGACATATAGAGCAGTACTGAATTAAACAATATTATAAACAGATATATTTCACAATGTATAAAAAATAGGACTATTACCTTCAATATTATGCCCCAAGACATACTATGTAAGGCAAAGTTTGGAGGTACCATCCTCAGTGCCCCAAACAACAGTAGTAATATTATCCTAGGCATGTTTAATTTTATGATAATTGAAATAAAGTCACTGTGGTCACATCTCACTGTAAGCTCTAGACTAGCATCAGGTTCCCTTAAATATTGTACTTGGTATGATACAGAGTGTCTTAATATGAAACAACGAGTCTCGCAAGCCCCAGTCCTACGCCATTGTATTATGCAAAATGAGTTGTTTTTCCACTCATGCAGGCGGGGTATAAGCATCTATTGAGTGTCAGAAAACAGAAAGAGTAGACTAAACCTTGTATATAGCGAAGGGCCTTATTGCGATTACGGCTGCGTCGTTGTGGTCATACTGGTGGTCCACCCGCCATATTCTGACTACAGCAGTAGGACCACCACAGAACCACTGCTACCTCCAGGGAGCTGCGATCCCTGGCAGTCTTGCAGCAGTATGAGGATGATGATGCCGCTGCCACACAGCCAAGCCTATTACTAATTTCCTCACTGCCACAGTTTTCATGGCAGTTAGACCACCATGAAAAGTGTGGTGGTGAGGAAACTAAGGGGGCCTTACAGGGCCCCCTGTTGCCTCTGCACCAGGGGATGCATACAGGGGGCACTTAACAGTCCATGATCTGCAGGAACCTGCAATAGCATTCCCATTGCCATGCCTTGCCAAGGCTCACATATGAGTCATAGCACGGCACAGCCATGGGTCTGCCACCGGAGGACAGCCCGACCTGGATTCCAGTCAGAATCCGGTTGGCAGTCTCATTATGGGTTTCGTGGTCTTCGAGTGGGAAGCTGGTGTGGCAGCCCACTTCAAGGCAGCTAAACTCATAATAATGCCGCTGCTAGGAAGGAATCCAAGCGGTTTTGGGAAACTGTCGGCCACGAGAGTGGGGCTAGTAAACAAATAAGAATGCCACATAGGACCCCAAGAATAGGCTAATTATTTTAGTATTTATATAGATGTATTAGGCATGGTGGATAATTCTCCATCCATTGATGAGATGACTAAGTCATATCTGCCATTGAATGTTTTAATACCAGAGGTGGAGAGAACACAGGGGAGTATGAAACAAATAAGGCTACATTTATTTCCAATTGATTTGTTCCAGGAAAACATGTCACTTTCGGCCCAAATACTTGCAAGAGTGTTAAATGTGGCTCTTGCTACTGCACATATTCCACATTTGTGGGGTTCTGCCATTTTAGTGCCTATCTACAAGAAGGGGAGCAGCAGCTGCCTGTTCAACTACCGGCCAATCTCCCTTTTGGATGGGGCGGGCAAGATATTTGGGAAAGTCTTATTAAATCGGCTCCAGGGGTGGGTGAATAGTGCAAGTATCCTGTCTGAGGTGCAGGCTGGCTTCAGGTCAAGATTAGAACTATTGCTCAAGCCATTCACCTATGTGTGATTTGTCATGAATATGCAGTAGTTAAAAGGCGGTTTTACAGTTAATCTTTAACCTGAAGTCAGCATTTGATCTTGTTAACCGTGCTGTCTTATAGCGACACATGGAGAAACAGGGATTTGAGTACTCGTATTTGAGGGTGATAATAGGCCCCCACACTGGAAATACAGCTATAGTAAGATATGGCCCTGCGGTTGAATGTAGTGAATTATTTCCAATAGGAAAGGGTGTAAGGCAGTGCTGTGTATTAGCTCCTTGGATATTCAGCCTATGTTTAAAAGATGTGGCTGCTTACTTAATCGAAACCCCTCTTGATGTGCCCATAATTGATGGCCGCAAGGTCTTGATCCTACCCTTTGTTGATGACTAGAACTGAAAATGCAATGTATAAACTACTGAGAAGTTTTGTGTATTATTGTATTGAGAAGGATTTAATTATTACTTGTAAACAAAACAAAGTAAAACAATTGAAACCGTCACAAAGATTGAAGATAAAATTGACTATGTATGGAAATTAAATTGAGAGCGTTGATCATTTTGATTATCAGGGTATACGCTTTACAGCGCAGCTCCACTGGAAGGAACAAGAATCAAAGGCTAGTGCCATCTTGATGTAAACACCTATGGCCATGCTCAAATTTAGGTAAAAGGCAGGCTCCTGGTGCATTAGTACAATATTTCAGATGTATAAACAGAAAGCTGTAGCCACAGCATTTTAGGGGGCTGAGTTATGGGTGTATGGTAAATTGTACTTATTGCAAGTAGTTGAAAATAATGTCTTGAGAACCTTGTTCAGACTTGGACCTCGCACCTCTCTATTTCCTCAATTTTCTGAACTTGGTCACACTATGATCTGAGATGAGATGAAACCAATAATGCACTGGATCAAGCTGGTTAGAAATCAAAGGAAGTGGAAAGTGATGGTAGGATGCAGGGAAGTAATTGGCTGGCGCATGTTAGAACGCTACTCATAGACTCACATTTGGGCAACATACAGACTGCAAAATTGATGCCAACATGCACACGGTTATTATGGTGGTTAATTCAAATTGCAGAGAGATTCTATTTGGGTTGTGCTGCAAACGCCAAGGCGCCTGTCCTATGGCGTCTCTAGGTGAACATCCAAACTATGGTGCAAGAGGGAAAGATTTCTTTTGCTGGCGTGAGCACCCTTCCGTGGGCTACTAAATAGCCGTCTTCAAAGTTTAATTCAATAATTTTAAGAAAACTTGTAAGTCAATGATCGTTGATTTTCAAATCAATTTATTTCTGATGATAATTGCATTAAGACTCCATGCAAAATTACGTGCTTGCAAAGTTAGGAATAAATCTTCCAGCTTTTTGTGAATTAATGATAAACCCAATGCATTTCGTGTCAAATCATGACCCTTCATCAGGGGAATTCCTTATCATAGCTGCAGATACAAAGAACAAAAAAGGCAATTCATTCTACAGTCCTGAATCATGTATCAAAACATATTATTAAAAAAAGGAGATCCGAATCATGTAGTAGTTAGTGCAATATAAAAGCGGTGAGTTGTGATGTTAAAGTAGAAAAGTGTGGTATAAAGCTAAGTGTACCATGAAAAAAAGTGGATATTATGAGTTCTAACAGTGCGTTAAATCAGCTGCCAAATGCCAGCAATCCAGATGTATTAACAAGACAAAAAATTCGATTGAGCAGAAGTTTGTTAAATCGCGTATATCGTTATGCATTAGCAAGCAAACAAGTGCTCATAGTATCGGTGTGTTAACCTAAAGAGGTGCGGTAAAACGGAAACGAAATTTAGCAATTTAACGAAAAAAGTGAACGAGTTAAGGGGCGGCTTGGTGTAAACAGTAACGCGATTTCAGAAAGTAGTTACTGGTCAAACGGAGCTACCATTCCAAGCTTACCCGGTAAGTCAGATGTGGCTACGTCCGGCGTAAACACGTCAGGTTACGTATCTAACGTGCATACATCGGACTGATTGTGGCTGTAGCTGATAAAAAGAGATGACGTAAAACGTGCGCAAGTGCAAAAACACTAAACATAGAAAGAGTCAAAATACTAAACATAGAGAAAATCTATGCATGAGAAGTTCAACGTGTAATGCTCATTAACATATTGAAATATTCATAAGCGTAAAAAACTTATAAATGGCTGATCAGAAAAATACATTAATGGCTAATCAGAAAATGCCAATAAATATATAGTCATGTTGCGCGCGATTAACATTTGAAAAAAATAGAAATGAAAATGCAAATATAATTCTATAGAAAACAATTAAGTTCTATTCGATCATTCAGCCCCAGAGGTTGTAGGGATTATAATTTTTTAGTCCAGTAAAATTCTGCGCGTGCTAGAGTTTTATGAGGATCAGTGTCTGTTCGTAGCTTTTGTGACTCCAGTACTGTAAAACGAAGTTGTGAAATGTTATGTTTTGCTTCCATCCAATGTAATGCGACAGATGATCTCTCATTTTTATTGCGGATGTTGCTTTTGTGTTCTCCTATGCCTATTTTCACTTTTCTTTCAGTTCTGCCCACAAATATTTTACCACAGGGGCATTTGAGTGCATAAATAACATTCGAGGTGTCACAAGTACTGGAATGTCGTATTTGATTTTATTGCCTTTGGTTGGATGAAGAAAACAATCTCCAATTATCACATTATTGCATGCACACAGTTCATGCATTTATGCATCCCTTTAAAGGTTTTAGTGGAAATGCTGGATGGTTTAGTGAGCAGTTCTTTCAAATTTTTAGATCTTTGCATCGCAAAAATCGGATTTTGTGGAAATAAGGTAAATAAATCAGGTTCAGTTTGAATAATGTTCCAGTGTTTCATGATGATATATTTAAATGTGGTGGCTTGAGTAGAATGTTTGAGTACACACACCAACGGATTAGATGGTTTTTTACTTGTGCGTTGTAATAGACTGTTGCGGTCTGTATTTTCAAGCCTTTGTTTGGCATCTTCTAGAATCTGTAAGGGATATCCTCTTTTGTGAAATCGATCTATAAATTGCTGGGTAATTTCAGCGGTGTCTTGTGGATTAGAAGTGATTCTTTTTAATCTGATGAACTGTGAAAAAGGTAAATGTTTCTTTAGTGTGGGTTGATGGAAGCTGTCAAAATAAAGAGAGTTATTTCTGTCAGTAGGTTTAATGTATACATTGGTTTTGATGGCTCCTTGATCAATTTGGATAAGTACGTCCAAAAAGTTAATGCTGAGTTTATCTATATGATGGGAGAATTTGATCCGGTTATGAATGTGGTTAAGATATTTCCTTCCAGATGACTGCGGTCTCCTTTCCAAATTATGAGAATATCATCAATATACCGCTTAAACAAAACCAAGTTTTGAGTCCATGTCTGATTGTTTAAAATGTAGTCGTGTTCAAGTTTGGCCATGAAGATGTTTGCATATGAAGGGGCTCCAGCAAAGCCCATTGAAGTTCCGTTGTTTTGGGCGTAGAACACACCCTTCCACTCAAAATAGCTGTGGTATAGTGCAAATTGTAATAGTTCTATGAGGAACGCCTTTTCGGCTTTTATATTGTTGTGTTTTAATAAAGCCCATTCAATGGCATCAATTCCATCAGCATGTGGAATGGAGGTGTAAAGAGCAGTGACATCTATAGTACATAACCACCAATTCTCAATACCGTTCAAATCCAAATCTTTCAAAAAATTCAGGAGAGCTGTGGTATCTTTTAGGTATGTCTCTTGTAGTTGTACAATGGGTTGCAAAAAGTAGTCAAGGTATCTACCTATAGGTTCATATAGTGAACCACATGCTGAAACTATAGGGCGGAAATGTGGTTTCTCCAGATTTTTGTGGATTGTTGGGAACATATACAGTTTAGGACGTCGTGGATATGTTGTGTATAAAAACGTTTTAGTTTTTTTACTGATCTGTGGTAAATATTTAAATTACCTGTACTATTTTTTATGCGGTAAAGTCTAGTAAGAATAACTCAGTCAAAATAAGAGGCAGAATCCGTGGTATTAGAGGTTCTGAAAAGGGCTTTATTCCTTACAAAGGAATTGTAGTTCGAACTAGGCAACCATATTCCATCACCACGAAGGTTCAGGAAGGGATCAGCAATACATTATTGACAAGTAACAATATTTATATGAAAAGCATTGCATTAGGACAGATGCAGGAGGCGTAACAGCTGATAATACAGATAAGGATACACATACGTAATGAAAAATAGGCGTAATACAGGCGTGTACTAGAAACGTCATTTAAAATGATGTCACAAGTGGGTGGATCCATAAGAGAATCCTGCAGTGTCAGCAGAAATATTTGGCAGAGATGCGCGCGCAGCCGCATGACGTGTGATTGACGTGCAACTAGAGGGTGAAGGGGAATTGGCATTTAGCTCTACATATGGAGACAGAAGTCTGGGGTGTCAGGACAACCTAGTCCTAAATCATATCTAATATCTTGTGTTTAAGGAACCATATTATCTGTAAGGAAAGGTCTTCTCGGACAGATCCTATTCTATACTGACTGTTAGTGCGTGTACAAGCGTCTATGTGTCTACATGCGATGCGAGGGGGGCAGGAATCTTCCATAGGGCTATGAATTACTTGCAAAAAGACAGCGATGCCGGGCCCTTTGCTCGGTAGCTGGAAGGATGTTTACCTAAACTACTAGACAGGAATGCATTGGATGAGGAGCGGAGCAGATAACTTGAAGGCTGAATACAGTTTTTTTGGCAGGCAACAGGCCGCGTCAGGCACCGTTAGCCGCGCAGGGAGTAAGACAAAGTTCATGGACACGGATGCAGGTCCAAGCTGGAGCATTTCAGAGGCAGAAGCAGAAAAAGGCTTGATGGCAGAATTCAGGGCCTACTCGCCTGAACTGTAAAACTAGAAAAGTGAACCACATAAAGTCGGTGGCCTTTCATACTTAGGAATGGAATATTCGACCCATTCATGGCGGATCTGAAAGAGGGCATGTTGACGTTGGACGCACATGTATTTGCGTCTTTATAGCTGGAACTGGAGGGAACATACATGTACTTATAGCATGTACATGGAGCCGTTGGGGTCTAAGATAGGGGACACAATTGACCATAAAAATTCATATTTCCACATTCCCTCCTTGTCCCCTACGGACCCTCATGAAATATCCATCTTCATTAATCCATCAATCTGTTCATATAGCATCATTTGTTCTTCTTTCTTCTTCCGGGATCTCGAATGAAAATTTGAAGGTGGGATACACGATGTGGCACATAGACCACAAATCGCTGGCCCACATTGTAGACACAAGCAGCAACTGAATAGTATGAGAAAGCCAATACCTAGGAAGGATAGGATCCTCCATCCCCAGGCTGACAACACGCTCCAGAACCAACCGGACCAAGTCCAGGTGCCTGGATTCTGGTGTATCTGGCTTACGATCTTATGAAGTCGAGTTATGGCTTTATATACTGACGGCGCGTTTTCTGGTATGAAAACACAGCAACTTGATCCGATGACCCTACAAGCTCCGCCCCTATCGGCCAGAATGACGTCAAGGACAAGACGATTTTGGAGAACAACAATCCGCATCGCAGACTGCTCCTCTGTTAAGTTGCCCAAGGCGGAAGTAGTTTCATTCACTACTGCTTCAAGGGTTCTAGTTAATCTACGTATCAGCTTACTATTAGTGACTGTACCTATGTAGGGAAAGAAACCTTTATTGAAATCTGTGTATTTCTCCCATGCTGTTTCAGTGTAGTCGACAATCGGGAGATCTCTCTGCTGTCTATTGTGTACTAAATGGGTGTTCCTATGATAATCAGGCGGGGCTAGGAAAACAGGTGGCAGAAGGAATGCAATGTAACAGGTACCATCCCAATCTAGGGGTAGGCGTATGTATGCGGTGTGACCACAGATGAAGTAGGAGTGACGAGAAACTCTAAATGTAGACTCGCCTTTATCACTGAATTCTATTACAGTGGTACATTTACTATGGCCCATGTGTATTGAACCATTCTTTCTTACACATAATTCGCCTCTAACTGGAAATACTGACATAGCAGGCAAGATCGGTGTAGCTTCGGATTCAATGTTCAGGATCATAAGATTAAGTGTAAAGTTACCTAATCCATATACTTCATTTTCTAGATCAGTTCCTGTTCTTTTGGGAAGTCCCTCCTTGTTAGGGTAGCAGACTTTAAGTAAAACTAGGTTCAGGTTTCCCCAAACCCAGTTATCTTGATAAACTACTGAATTTGAATCTAGGGAATTAATCAAACTAAACCATGCTCCACATGAGCCATTGTGTGTGAACGGATACGGAAAGAGAGGCAAAACTCCCTTATAGTTCTGATAGGGAGGGAGTCGGCCACATATCCAACAATTGGTAGCATTGCTGGTCTGATGGGAATGATGTAACATACTAATAAAAGTGTTGTTGCGCAGCGCAAATCTATAAGACAACTCATGCGGAGGTAGTTCGCTAAAAGAATGTTCAGCAGTAGCATTGTAAGCACGCTTAGAAATAGGGTAATACATATGTAGCAATACACTAGAAATGATGATCAGAAGACTTAGAAAAAACAAAATTAATAATGTCATTATGCAGTGACTACGAAGCGATTTGCAGTACGCATGTTTTTTAAGCTGTATCTGTCTATTTTTCTCTCTATTTCGGTCCAGAGGATACATGTCAGAGACAAATTCAACCGATTCACCTTGGAGAGGACTTAAACAATCAAATTGTCTGACTTGCTAGACCTTAATTTCAGTTTATAAGTGTCACTCTTTGTTTGTTCAACCAGGGGAAGTTTTAAATCAGTCTGTGAGGGAATGCAGGGCTGAGTGTTCACATCGGACGGTAGTCCATAACATTTCTTGATATGACTCGAGTGCAACCACCCTTTACGTCCCTCAATCTTCACAGCTGTCCTTGTTGTTAGCAAAATGAGTTTAGGCGACTGCCACCTAGGCTCCAGCTGGGTCTTCCGGTCGAAATTCCGCACCAGAACCAGGTCACCTGGAACCACGTCATGGGGCTTCACCTCAGTGTTATCGGGAAAAGCTGCAGCTACCTGTGAACGACAAGATTGTAGTGCAGACATCAAGGAAGCCAGGTAATCTGTCAGCATATTACAGTCAACATCAGTTATTTTGCGAGGTATAGGCGTCCCCCACATATTTGGTGGTCTACCGAAGATCACCTCATACGGGGATAGCCCTGTTCGAGAATGTGCTACCATTCTCATGTAAAAGAGTGCAACTGGTAAGGCTACTACCCAATCAACACCTTTTTCTCTACATATTTTGGACAATCTAATTTTCAGAGTTTGATTATGGCGTTCCACGAGACCTGCTGCCTCGGGATGTCGGACACAGTGAAATTTCCATTGGTAACCTAACAAAAGTGAAACGTGTTTCATCAGTTCGGATGAGAATGGCTGGCCGTTATCTGAGTATACAACACGTGGTAAACCGTACCGTGGGAAGAATTCTCGAACTAACTGTTTGGCAGTAGTCGGGGCAGTGTAATCTGAAACCGGGTAGGCTTCTGTCCAACGGGAAAGAGCACAAACAACTACGAGAACATATTTGAATCCTCGACATCGTTCCATCTGGATATAATCCATCTGGAGGACTTCAAAAGCGTGCTCGGGAGGTTGAAATCCACCCTGCTCTACGGGAATGCTTTTACCTGGATTAAACTGACAACATATCATACAGGTACGTACTTTCTGTTTGGCTGCTGCTCGCAAGTGTTTGTTGAACCAAATGTGTTGAATGCTGTCTAGCATAGCTTTTTCTCCTAGGTGTGCTGGACTATGTATTGTGTTAATGATGACTTGAACCATGGAATCGGGAAGAAACCATATAGATTTTCCCTTCGTCATCCATCCTTGATCCGTTTGGATCTCTCCTAATTCAGTCCATTTCTTTATTTCTTCTGGTGTAGCATGTGTCTGTATGTCAATTACATCAAGGGCGGGATCCTTAACTGTCATGCAATGGGTTGGTGTCGGGACTATTGTCTTTGTCGTGTCAGTTGTATGAGTCTGATTCTGAGCAGTCTGTTTAGCTGTTCTGTCAGCTAGGTCGTTACCCTGGGAAATGATGTCGGTAACTTTTGTATGGGCTTTGCATTTCATAATCGATATTGCAGTAGGTAGATGAATTGCGTCTAATAGGGCTTGAATGAGGGGTCCGTGTTGGATGTGGGCACCGTGAGAAGTTAAATAACCTCTCTCTCGCCACAGTACGCCGAAATCATGGACGACTCCGAATGCATAACGTGAATCTGTGTATATGTTGACTTTCTTATTTTTGGCTTGAATACAGGCTTGTGTCAGAGCGATGAGCTCTGCTGCTTGAGCTGACAAAGTGTTAATACAATTGGTTTCAATGACTTCAGTGTCTGTTGTGACTGCATAAGCGGCCACTAACTCTCCTGTACTTGTTCTCATACATGAACCATCTACATACAATGTTAGGTCCGGATCTAATAAAGGGATATCTGTCAAGTCTTGTCTGGGTTTCGTCGTGATAGTAATGACTTCAATACAATCATGTGCTAATGGATCTGTTCCGTTTACTGGCAAAAGTGTGGCAGGATTTAATGTATTACAACGTCTGATTTCTATGTGTGGCTGAAACAATGTTAATTCATAACCGGTGAGTCTTGCTATAGTCAAGTGTTGTGTTTGTGTGCGGTTCAAGAGAACCTCTACTGCGTGTGGTACTTGTACTGCCAATTGATGTCCTAATACTATGGCATCGCTTTGTCTGATTGCTAAAGCTGTTGCTGCTACTGATTTCAGGCACGCAGGAAGAGCCTGAGCTACGGGATCTAATGTACTAGAAAAATAAGCACATGGCTTGTGTGATCCTGCTTGTTCCTGCGTGAGTACTGACAAAGCAGTACCTTCACGTTCTGTAACGAAAAGTGTAAAACGTTTACTGTAACATGGCGTTGCTAAAACAGGTGCTTGGCATAAAGCTTTCTTTAAGCTTTCAAAAGCTTGTGTATGTTCCTGAGTCCTAGGGAGGACAGTCGGTGTCGCTGCCTCCTGTGTTGTTAACTGAATGAGTGGTTTAGCTAAAAATGCATATTGGGGGATCCACTGCCTACAGTACGAAGTGAGGCCTATGAAGGCCCGCACCTCCTTTTGTGTCTTGGGTGGTGGCATGTTTACAATTAACTGGATACGATCAGGTGTGAGCTGTCTCCCCCATTTGGACAGCAAGTGCCCTAGGTACACAACTTGCTGTACACAGAATTGTAGTTTCGAAGGGGACACTTTGTGCCCCTTGTCGGCTAAGAAATGTAAAACCGTCAGTGATGCTTTTTCACATTCAGGTTCGCTTCGTGCGGTGATCAGCAGATCATCGACGTATTGAAGCAGGGCAGTGTTAACTGGCATGTGGATACTGTCAAGTTCTCGTTTCAGTGCTTGGCTATAGATGCTGGGGCTTTCTGTGAATCCTTGAGGTGCGCGTGTGAATTTAAAACTTCGTCCATTTAAACTGAATCCGAACAAATATTGGCTTTCCGGATCGATTGGGACGCTAAAGAAAGCGTTCTTGAGATCAATTACAGTAAAGAACGTTGCTTCTGAATCTATGGCCGTTAATAATGAAGAGATATCTGGGACCACGGGGTATTGTGGTACAATGCATTTATTTAATTCTCGCAGATCAATAACTAATCGATATACTGGTGGTGCTTTTGGATCGGTTCGTTTAAGAATCGGAATTATCGGGGAATTACATATATTGGAGTCGGTTTCTACAACCACTCCTTGTGCGATGAGCTCGTCAATGATTTGCAGTAAAGCCACAACAGCATCTGGCGGTAATTTGTATTGTCGCATTCGTGGTAGTACCACTCCTGTTTTGAGTGTGACTCGATATGGTGTAATGTGCATACAACCTACATCAGTGGGGCCTTGTGCCCATAAATGTGTAGGTACATTCTTTAACCGGTGATCCATGTCTCTAGACACGTAGTGACCTTTAAAGTCACGCAAAAATAGTCGTACTCCTTCCGGAGAACAACATATTACAGCTCCTAGAGCCTTCAATGTTTTTATACCTAACAAGTTTTCTGGACATGATTTCGTAAGTAATAGATCTGTAGTCCGTGTTAATGGACCGACTGTAAATGCAAGTGGTTGCGATACTTCGTTAACAGTAGGCTTTCCTGAAAAACCAAGAGAGATATTTTGTGAGCCTGAGAGGGGTACCCCTGGGACTTCGCTGTGACGGATAGTGGTTCTGCTTGCCCCTGTATCGAGTAGAAACTTTCTATCTTTCCCTAATAACTGACTTTGTACATAAGGACCCTCTTGGTCTACTGGAACCTCAATAAGGGGTAAGCCAACTTCCCTCTCTAGGCTATTTCATGTATAGCGCTGATACTCTGGATAGTCATTCTGTGCATACTGGTACATCTGTTGTGTCGTGTTTTGTGTTGCAGCAATAGGCTGTGGCTGTGATGTTGCTACGGTCTGTTGTGGAGCTGCCTGTTGCGGATCTGGCCTAGATTGTGCATGCTGAGGGATTTGTTGTTGGTTCTGATCCTGTCTAGGTGGACGTGGTCTTTCCTGGGTTTTACCCGTGGCAATATTATGTTTCAGAACTGCACAATCGTGTATATAATGACCTTGTTGTTTACAATAATTGCATGTCCCTTTCGCCGGACCTGCGGAATCACCCTTTTTATGACCATCAGCTGGAACTGACTGAGCCACAAGCATTTTCATTTTCGTGTCTTTCATACGTCTTTGTTCATGTTCTTGTTCTTCTCTAATTCTATTGTGGTGATATTGTAACATCTGTAACATCTGTGACGGGGTGTTACCTTGCCAGGTACTCTCAAATTTCAATACTCTATTCTTAACTTGCGGTAGGGAATTTTCAACTAATTTTGTCACAAACAGATGTGGATATGACTCGCTACTTGCTTTTATGCCACTATTTATACCAAAACATTTTTCAAATCGAGAATAGAAATCACTAGTGTCCTCATCTTGCTTTTGTTTACAGGCTGAGATTGCACCCCAGTCCTCCTTTTTCGTAGTTAATAAACGTGGCAATACCTGCACTAGTAATCCTGGTAGTGCTGTAGTCTTTTCCCCAAGCCCTGATCCTGCAGCTCGGGCCTTTTCTTCGTTTTCTAATGCTGTCCAATCTATCTTTTGGTCTCCTACCTCCCATTCCTTTTCCTTGAGTTTCTCGTAAATACCGGCAGGCATTAATACTTTTAATATTTTCATAATGTCGGGGTAGGTATACTCTCCCATGAGTAACATGTCTTTTATCTCACGGTGGAAACCTGCTGGATCCTTGTCATGGCTGGGTACTACTTTCTTCATTTCTAATAATTCAATTTTAGTTATAGGCGTGTACACAAACACGCGTTTAAAGGTATTATCTTCACCTCTGATTGGGTGTACTTCGCGTAAGGGATTCTGTCTATCTATGTGATACATTTTTCTTCCCATAGTGGGAACTGGAACATGTTCTGGGCATACGAAGACAATGTACTGGTTTCGAAATTCTAGAATTTCTTTAATTAAATCAGTACCTGACCCTCTCCATTTATTCGTGAGTAATTCGGTCAATATGTCAGGTAAGGGTCCTGGATCGGAGTATTGGCTTTTATATAATATGAGGAGGTGTTGAATCATGTATATACCAGCTAAACGCTGTTCGTATGGGGTAAGGTTCAGAAACGTGTGTGCTAGTGCATCTTCACTGTATTTGTCGGGACTGTCAGCCCATTCTACTGCTGACCTGGCCAATTCTTGTTCATCCATGGAATCGAGCATATGGTACCCCCTTCGGTCTCGGAGTAGTTTATCAGCAGCCTGGAATAGGTGTTCAGGAGACCTTGTATTTAACATAGGGGCTTGAAAATTTCTGTTACATTCTGGACGTATCGGATGTATCGGATCATTAAAGCATCTGGTATTATTAAAAGATCTTCCTTTACCTACATAAGCCATTGTCTCTAAGTGTCCAATGGGCATTTCTGATTCTTCGTCCTCCTCTCCCTCTGATTCATGTTGGTCTGTCTCTAATCTTTCTTTATGTATTCGTTCTACTTCTTTGCGGATCTTTCGGCACATAACTACTATACATGTCTGTTTATCGTGTTTCCCTTCTGATATATTCTGACCCCATTTGGTAAGTACTTGTATTTCCTTCTGCTCTACCTCAGGCCTGTCTTGGTTTCTGATCACACAGTTTATGAAGAAGCGTAACAGTTGTCTCTGTACATCCACTTTCTGGTATTCCATGGCTTCGTCAATACTTTCAGGGCCTCGCCCTGATTGGACAAAGTGGTATATATTATCTAAATGTGCCACCATTCCTGGTAGCGTCGCTAAATACCTTGAAGCTCGTCGTATACGTAGTGATGACAGCAGCATACCGTCCCGTCTACCGGGCACAGGATCATATCTACAATCCACTAGATGCTCTTTAAACATGTCGGAAGTTGCTAGTTGGGGTGTACGTTCGTACGCTAAATCTCTAAGGGATAATTTATTTCCTCGGGGTGGCGTGGCAAAAATTTCTGTCGTACCTCCTGTCGCACCGTCTGAGGTGCTAGGCACGAAAGGATTTGTTGGATGTAAGATAGAAACTGTAGATGTAGGAAAAGCGGTAGAAACAGATGGGCCTGTGGGAATGTGCGTAGGAGTTTGTTGTTGCGGGGATACAGACGGATGATCTTGGCGTTGAGCACCATCGGTGGGCGGTGCGTGTGGCGGAGCATTAGCATATTCAGGAGCTACATCATCTAAGTAGGAAGAAAGGAAAACGTCTTTTGCTGTTTTGGGATGTGTTTTAATCGGGAGTAATGGAGGTGTCAAGTCTTTCGGTATTTCCGGGGTGGCCTGAGGTAACCCTTCGGTCAGAAGAGGATACATACCATTCATAAGAGTGTTTCGTTGTCTATCTACTTGTTCTGCTTTTACTCGGGTACCTTCCTCAATTAATATATTTTCTCGGGCTTTATTTGAATTCTCCCTACTTTTCTCTTCCTGTCTGAGCGCTTTTTCTGTACGTCTATATGATTCTTTACGCCATAATTCAATGGCATCTTTCTGTGACTGTCTGGCTTTATTTTTCCATAATACTTCTTCTACTCTCATGATGCAATCTGCATCCCAGGTCCCAGCTGCGGGCCATCTCTGACTTTCTGGTAAATCTTTGGTGTAGTCCACCCATAAATCAAGAAATAATACGGCATCTAGGCCATGTTTATGATACATAAAGTACCCTGGAGTGTCCCTAGGCGGAATGGGAACAGCTTCTTCGAGTACCCCTTTTCTGGTTTTGATCTGTCTTAATTTTGAGAAGAGCGGCATTTTTAGACCTTATTACTTAATCTTGAACACACTTAATACAATAAACACAATAATGAACAATCATTCACACCACAATATGTAGAACGTATTAAAACATTTAACATTTAACAGTTAACGAACGATGATAACTAGTAGGAAACTTGTTACTGACATAATACTAACACTAGATAATACTGAATTATATGCAAGACATACTAGATATACTGCTAAACAGTACAGATACACTGCTGAAACAGTGCAGACCGGATTTGTGTACCCAAACCCGTCTTGACCGGCACAACCTATGTGCACGTCTGAATGCCTCCCCGGCAACGGTACTCACCGGGTAGCACGGAACGGAAGGCCTCGGAACTGGACTGAACTGGACCGGACTGGACTCGACTGGACTCGACTCGACTCGGAGCTTCGGAACCTGGTGGGCCTCTGTATACCTCGGATCTTGCTCTCTCAGCTAGGCTCTGGTCGGGATACTTCGCACTTCTCACCGCCTCGTCTGGGTGTTGATCGCAGCCTCAGTCACCCCCGCTTGGCCGGAGGGAGATACAGGAAATCCTGCGGGTACGCGTTGTTGTCCGTCCGGCTGTGGCAGGAGACCGGGCCTGCAACGCACCTCCGGCGCGTGAGATGAGAAAGTGTCCCTGTTCGGGCGCCAATTTATGTGGTAAATATTTAAATTACCTGTACTATTTTTTATGCGGTAAAGTCTAGTAAGAATAACTCAGTCAAAATAAGAGGCAGAATCCGTGGTATTAGAGGTTCTGAAAAGGGCTTTATTCCTTACAAAGGAATTGTAGTTCGAACTAGGCAACCATATTCCATCACCACGAAGGTTCAGGAAGGGATCAGCAATACATTATTGACAAGTAACAATATTTATATGAAAAGCATTGCATTAGGACAGATGCAGGAGGCGTAACAGCTGATAATACAGATAAGGATACACATACGTAATGAAAAATAGGCGTAATACAGGCGTGTACTAGAAACGTCATTTAAAATGATGTCACAAGTGGGTGGATCCATAAGAGAATCCTGCAGTGTCAGCAGAAATATTTGGCAGAGATGCGCGCGCAGCCGCATGACGTGTGATTGACGTGCAACTAGAGGGTGAAGGGGAATTGGCATTTAGCTCTACATATGGAGACAGAAGTCTGGGGTGTCAGGACAACCTAGTCCTAAATCATATCTAATATCTTGTGTTTAAGGAACCATATTATCTGTAAGGAAAGGTCTTCTCGGACAGATCCTATTCTATACTGACTGTTAGTGCGTGTACAAGCGTCTATGTGTCTACATGCGATGCGAGGGGGGCAGGAATCTTCCATAGGGCTATGAATTACTTGCAAAAAGACAGCGAGGCCGGGCCCTTTGCTCGGTAGCTGGAAGGATGTTTACCTAAACTACTAGACAGGAATGCATTGGATGAGGAGCGGAGCAGATAACTTGAAGGCTGAATACAGTTTTTTTGGCAGGCAACAGGCCGCGTCAGGCACCGTTAGCCGCGCAGGGAGTAAGACAAAGTTCATGGACACGGATGCAGGTCCAAGCTGGAGCATTTCAGAGGCAGAAGCAGAAAAAGGCTTGATGGCAGAATTCAGGGCCTACTCGCCTGAACTGTAAAACTAGAAAAGTGAACCACATAAAGTCGGTGGCCTTTCATACTTAGGAATGGAATATTCGACCCATTCATGGCGGATCTGAAAGAGGGCATGTTGACGTTGGACGCACATGTATTTGCGTCTTTATAGCTGGAACTGGAGGGAACATACATGTACTTATAGCATGTACATGGAGCCGTTGGGGTCTAAGATAGGGGACACAATTGACCATAAAAATTCATATTTCCACAGATCCAACTAATCGCTTCTGCCCGCGTAAGAATCTGGTTAAGGAGACTTTGGTAGCTAGAGGTGGGATCTTGATCTAGCTTGGTATAAGTGTCAAGATCTGTGATGTGTTGCATCACACTGTATTCATAAAAATCTGTGTCTAGCACCACTAATGCACCGCCTTTATCAGCCTTTGAAAAAGTCAATTGAGGATTATTTGCAAGTTGTTTCAAGGTGCTCCAGTCTTTTGAGGAGAAATTAACTTTGGTATTTTTGCGGAAGTTGATATGCGTAATCTCAGCTTTAACCAACCGTTCAAAGGTATCAATGGATTTATGCGATATAGGTGAACAAAACGTACTTCTTGGTTTGAACTCTTTTAATTGGCCAGATTCCTCAGGAGGCGTAGGAGAATCAATCGTACTGAAGAAGTATTTTAGTCTGAGGATTCTAACAAACTTGAAAAAGGCAATTTCCGTCTCAGCAATATTAGTGTGATAGGTGGGTACATATGAAGTTCCTTTGTTTAAAACAGAAATAGGAGCTTTTGAAAGTTGAATCCTTGAAATGTTGACAACTAGGTTGCTCTTGTTTTGCTGCGCAGAGATCTCTTGTCTAGCTTGGTCTCTTGCTCTTTTCCTTTGGCTCCGCCTTGTTTTTGTGTAGATTTTTCGGGTTGGTGATTTGCAGCCGGGCTGGTAGCTAAAAAAGATTTCCTGGCTTGAGCACTTGCTGTAGTGTTGGCACTAGTGTCAGCTGTAGTTTCAACTCTACTAACTGGAAGACGATTTTGGGCTAATTCAGAGTCAGAGACAACACTCTCTTGAGAAGAGTTAGTGTTTTGCGGTCTTTGCCATTTCCGTTGATTATAAACCTCCACCCACATATAAACCTCATCTAGTTTATAGTCTATGGTGTCTCTGCGAAATGTTTTGATTTTTCTCTCATGTATGTCTTTGGCATATTTATCAAGCTTTTCATTAAGATCTTGTAAAAGTTCATCCCAATTTTCAGTTGATATTTCTGTTTCTATATTTTTTAAGATGTTAGAAAGTTCTTCCACTATTAAAAGGATCAAGTCCAAAGAGCATTTATTTAGAATTTGATACCATCTTTCCATGAATTGTTTGTTGTTTTTGCAAAGCATTGGTTTTAAAGCGATCCGTAGACCTCTGGGGATTCTTTTGGATTTGTGATAATGAATAAGAGTGGTGGCGTGTAGTCTCTGGTTAATTTCTTTACGACTGAGATAATCTAGTTGTTTCAAAAGTTGCGTTGTAGTGGATATTTGAGGACTGAGGAGTCTTGCCTCTTGAACTAAGTTGTAAATTTCTGTAGCTGCTTCAGAAGAGAATGCTAAAGTGTCCGCTTTAATAGTAGTCAAGGAGGCAATTTCTTCGAATGACATTTTGATAGATGGTGCTATGTTGGAAACTGCGGATCTAAAAAGTAGAACTACAAAATTGATGCCAATGTGCACACGGTTATTATGGTGGTTAATTCAAATTGCAGAGAGATTCAATTTGGGTTGCATGAACTGTGTGCATTGCAATTATGTGATAATTGGAGATTGTTTTATTCATCCAACCAAAGGGAATAAAATCAAATTACGACATTCCAGTACTTGTGACACCTCGAATGTGATTTATGCACTCAAATGCCCTTGTGGTAAAATTTGTGTGGGCAGAACTGAAAGAAAAGTGAAAATACGCATAGGAGAACACAAAAACACAAAAGCAACATCCGCAATAAAAATGAGAGATCAACTGTCGCATTACATTGGATGGAAGCAAAACATAACATTTCACAACTTCGTTTTACCGTACTGGAGTCGCAAAAGCTACGAACAGACACTGATCCTCATAAAACTCAAGTACGCGCAGAATTTTACTGGACTAAAAAACTTACAATCCCTACAACCTCTGCGGCTGAATGATCGAATAGAATTTAATTGTTTTCTTTAGGTTTATATTTGCATTTTCATTTCTATTTTTATTTTTTTCAAATGCTAATCGCGAGCAACATGACTATATATTTATTGGCATTTTCTGATTAGCCATTAATGTATTTTTCTGATCAGCCATTTATACATTTTTTACGCTTATGAATTTTTCAATATGTTAATGAGCATTACACGTTGAACTTCTTATGCATAGATTTTCTCTATGTTTAGTATTTTGACTCTTTCTATGTTCAGTGTTTTTGCACTTGCGCACATTTTCCGTCATCTATTTTTATCAGCTAAAGCCACAATCAGTCCGATGTATGCACGTTAGATAAGTAACCTGACGTGTTTCCGCCGGACGTAGCCACATCTGACTAACCGGGTAAGCTTGGAATGGTAGCTCCGTTTGACCAGCAACTACTTTATGAAATAGCGTTACTGTTTACACCAAGCCGCCCCTTAACTCGTTCACTTTTTTCGTTAAATTGCTCAATTTCGTTTCCGTTTTACCGCACCTCTTTAGGTTAACACACCGATACTATGAGCATTTGTTTGCTTGCTGATGCATAACGATATACGCGAATTAACAAACTTCCGCTCAATCGAATTTTTTGTCTTGTTAATACATCTGGATTGCTAGCATTTGGCAGCTGATTTAACGCACTGTTAGAACGCATAATATCCACTTTTTTTCACGGTACACTTAGAAAGCTTTATACCACACTTTTTCACTTTAACATCACAACTCACCGCTTTTATATTGCACTAACTACTACACGATTCGGATCTCCTGTTTTTTAATAATATGTTTTGATACATGATTCAGGACTGTAGAATTAATTGCCTTTTTTGTTCTTTGTATCTGCAGCTATGATAAGGAATTCCCCTAATGAAGGGTTTTGACCCGAAATGCATTGGGTTTATCATTAATTCACATAAAGCTGGAAGATTTATTCCTAACTTCGCAAGCACGTAATTTTGCATGGAGTCTTAATGCACTTATCATCAGAAATACATTGATTTGAAAATCAATGATCATTGACTTACAAGTTTTCTTAAAATTATTGAATTAAACTTTGAAGACGGCTATTTAGTAGCCCACGGAAGGGTGCTCACGCCAGCAAAAGGAATCTTTCCCTCTTGCACCATAGTCTGGATGTTCACCTAGAGACGCCATCGGACAGGCGCCTTGGCGTTTGCAGCACAGCCCAAATTGAATCTCTCTGCAATTTGAATTAACCACCATAATAACCGAGTGCACGCTGGCATCAATTTTGTAGTTCTACTTTTTAGGTCCGCAGTTTCCAACGTAGCACCATCTATCAAAATGTCATTCGAAGAAATCGCCTCCTTGACTACTAATAAAGCGAACACTTTAGCATTCTCTTCTGAAGCAGCTACAGAAATTTACGACTTAGTTCAAGAGGCAAGACTCTTCAGTCCTCAAATATCCACTACAGCGCAACTTTTAAAACAACTAGATTATCTCAGTCGTAAAGAAATTAGCCAGAGAATACACGCCACCACTCTTATTCATTATCACAAAGCCAAAAGAATCCCCAGAGGTCTACGGATTGCTTTAAAACCAATGCTTTGCAAAACCAACAAACAATTCATGGAAAGATGGTATCAAATTCTAAATAAATGCTCTTTGGACTTGATCCTTTTAATAGTGGAAGATCTTTCTAACATCTTGAAAAATCTAGAAACAGAAATATCAACTATAAAGGAAGAATTATCAAAAAAAGACACTGAAAATTGGGATGAACTTTTACAAGATCTTAATGAAAAGCTTGATAAATATGCCAAAGACATACATGAGAGAAAAATCTAAAAATTTCGCAGAGATACCATAGACTATAAACTGGATGAGGTTTAAACGTGGGCGGAGGTTTATAATCAACGGAAATGGCAAAGACCGCAAAACACTAACTCTTCTCAAGAGAGTGTTGTCTCTGACTCTGAATTAGCCCAAAATCGTCCTCCAGTTAGTAGAGTTGAAACTACAGCTGACACTAGTGCCAATACTACAGCAAGTGCTCAAGCCAGGAAATCTTTTTTAGCTACCAGCCCGGCTGCAAATCACCAACCTGAAAAATCTACACAAAAACAAGGTGGAGCCAAAGGAAAAGAGCAAGAGACCGAGCTAGACAAGAGATCTTTGCGCAGCAAAACAAGAGCAACCTAGTTGTCAACATTTCAAGGATTCAACTTTCAACAGCTCAAATTTCTGTTTTAAACAAAGGAACTTCATATGTACCCACCTATCACAGTAATATTGCTGAGACGGAAATTGCCTTTTTCAAGTTTGTTAGAATCCTAAGACTAAAATACTTCTTCAGTACGATTGAATCTTCTACGCCTCCTGAGGAATCTGGCCAATTAAAAGAGTTCAAACCAAGGAGTACGTTTTGTTCACCTATATCACATAAATCCATTGATACCTTTGAACGGTTGGTGAAAGCTGAGATTACGCATATCAACTTCCGCAAAAATACCAAAGTCAATTTCTCCTCAAAAGACTGGAGCACCTTGAAACAACTTGCAAATAATCCTCAATTGACTTTTTCAAAGGCTGATAAAGGCGGTGCATTAGTGGTGCTAGACACAGATTTTTATGAATACAGTGTGATGCAACACATCACAGATCTTGACACTTATACCAAGCTAGATCCCACCTCTAGCTACCAAAGTCTCCTTAACCAGATTCTTACGCGGGCAGAAGAGATGAGTTGGATCAGTAAAAAAACTAAAACGTTTTTATACACAACATATCCACGACCTCCTATTATTAAATTTATATATAGGAATATATGTTAAATTATACATATTATATATGAATTTAGCTGTTTGCTAAATTCCAGCTGGCCCTTCAAACTGCGCCAGCCTCCATACCCATTTTAGCAATAAGCCTGGAGTGTGCACATATGTCACTAATTAGAATCCATTTAAGTCGGAATTAATATGTTTTAAAGTTCTCCAGAGCCGTGAGACATTTTACTGCACTAGATGTGAAGTGGGCTCGTCCGCCCCTGCTGACTCTGTAAACGGACCATACAATCCAATTCACCTCTTTACAGCTTTCTTACAGTCGCATGGCAGCCCAGAAAGCTATAAAATGTCTTAATTATTTCTAAATCTTGTGGCAAATTCCTGCTCCTAATCCCGCAATAAACCAGTACCACCAAGCTCTGTTTATGCTTTTGTGGGATTTTTTTTAAACTCTTTTAACAATCATATCCTAGACTGGTTTTAAGATATATTTTTCTTACCTATTTTTTCCTTTTTAGTTCCCATTGGGGTTCGTACTCCAAATTTGTTTACGCAGACATTTCGTTAAAGCTTCCTTGTGCTATTGTGGAAAGAAAAATACTTTTCTAGGCTACTGAAATGATGTCATGCCAGAGACGTTTGGCAGTCTCGTTAGGTAGAAATGCACTATAGTATCGTCCATCTGGAGGAATCCAGTGGTGCAGCAGGCAAGCGACATACGCTAGAGTGATTTAAACAAACTGCTGTAGACATTTGGGGAGAGATTCTCAAACATTTTGCCCTGAGTTAGCGTCAGAGTGACTAACCAGCATAAAATGTGTTTTTTTCCTGATTCACTTTCAAGTGCAAAACTGCTTTTGCGCTGGAAAGTACCCAAAAGTGATGCAAAGCAGAGCAAAGCACTTATTTGCATTGCTTAGTGCCAAAGGGGAGTTACATCTGTGGTACATGGGTGCTCACATTATCACATACAACCACAAATGCCTTTTGACACAAAAACCTATCTACAAACAGCAATATAAAGGGTTTAGCTCCAAACGTTAAGGCCATATGAAAGGAGACGTTAAAAGGAGAAATGTTTTTATTTCTCCTTTCTTTTTTGACTTTGCATGTTTGCTGCACTGTGCAGCAAACATGCAAAGTAGGAAAAGTTTTAAATTGTGTCTACGCATAGTATTTTGTACAGCAAGAGTTCCCGTTTAAAACCTATGGTAGACTCAGGCACACACCCTAGCACTATGGCACTACGGTGGATGCAGCTAAAATCAGCGCTGGTGCTAGGGAGAGGGGAGGAGACAGCCATATCTCTGAACATACTTCCTCCCTGTCACACAAGGCACTGCACCATTTTTGGCTGGGTTCCATGCAGGGGCGTAACACAGGCCCCCGCAGCCCCCGCCGCGCGGGGGAGCCCCGCGCTCCAGGGGCCCCTCACTCTCAGTGGAGCCAGCCAGCCTAAATTGGACGCACGCGGCCTCCTCATTAATTAAATGGTGGCGCACGCACTGCATTGTCTCTTCATTAATTAAGGTGCTGGTGCGCACGCCTGGGCCCCGGTCTCTTAATTAATCATTGGTGCGCAGGCCGGGGCCTCGGCCGGCAGCCGGGCCTCTGACAGTGTTGCCAGATTGGGCTATTTCCCCGCACAAATGGGCAATACATTTCCCATTTGTGCGGGGAAATACCTCTCCTGGCGGAGTGCAGAAAATTGGGCTTTATTTTGCCCTACGTGCGCAAAATTTAGACTGCAGCGGCACCGCCAATCAAATGATTATGTAGCTCCTGAACCCAGCAGAGCAGGGCTGTCAATCATCCATAGCGCGAAAGCGCTACCTATGACGGCCCTGCTGAATGCTGCTGTCCTGCCCCCAAGAGAGTCCGGACCAATGTGGAAACCAGGAGCAGCAACAAATAAGGCCCGTCCAAAAGTTAGAGTACTCGGGACCAATCACATAGGGGAAAATTCGGAGCCAGTGGAGAATAAGGACCCTGGGTCGCTCATAATTAGAGGACGTCCATCTGGCCCTGCTTTATAGTCTGAGGAACAAAGGATCTACAGGCTGAGCAGTGCGGTGCCCTGGACCTGCACCAGTAAGGGGATATTTGTTTTGTGTGTGGCACGGCACATAACGAGGAGTGCCGCCTCCTGTTTGTGTGAGGCTGCATTAGCAGAGCGGCATCCTCAGGAGCCAGGCTTTCATCCTTACGAAAACGTTTTTATCATCAAGTAAAAGCAAATCGCAACAAGCAAAACACTCGAGATTACGCAAATTCAAGATAATACACGGGGGAATTCTGTGATTTATTTATGTGATTTGTCTAGAGCGAACATGGCCGGAGGGCGATAGAGGTCGTTAGGATGGACTGAAGAGATAGTTATGGAATTAACTGCTAAACGCATGCTTCAGAATAGACCCGATTCAGGCGGGAAACTCTAGATTTTAAAGCCAAAAAGGCTTTATTTCACCTGTCTCCCTCCTAAAATTGCTTCTGCTTCAGGCGTAGTCAGTGGAGAAAATCGGTTACCGTGATTTTATCTACAAAATCTTCCACTGTCCTGTTCCAAAATGTTGGCATGCATCTAAAAACTGTGTGTGTGTGTGTGTGTGTGTGTACGTGTCTTGTCTGTGAGCATGTGCGTGCAAATGTGTTTATGACTGTAACTGCACTCTGTGCAAGAGTGTGTGGGTGAATGTACAGTGTGGGGCGAATGTACAAAGGGGGGAAATGTGCATTAAGGGATGGATGACTTAGAAAGTGGGGGATGTGCAGCTAGAGAAGGGTGACTGGGAAGAAAGAGAGGAGTGACTGTGCAGCCAGAGGAGTGACTGTGCAGCTAGAGAAGGGTGAATGCACAGCAGGGGGGGGGGTGACTGGGAAGCAAGAAGGGGGGCTGTGAAGAAATGGAAGTGTGACTGTGCCGTAAGAGATGGGTGACTGAGCAGCTAGAGAGCACTGACTGCAGCAAGAGAAGGCGGACTGAAGCAGGAGGGAGGTGATTGTAAGATAAAATATGGGGGAAACAGAAAGAGACGGGCGAATGTACAGCAAGAGAGGGGGATTGAACTATGTGTGGAGTGACTGTGCGGCTAGAGGGGTGACTGTATCTAAAGGGCAGTGAGTGCATAGCTGGAGATAGATGGCTGTGCAGCTAGAGTGGGGTGATCGTACAGATGGAGCGGGTGAGTTCAAGGTGCTTTGAAGTGGAGTTAAGAAGAGTAATTCTATACTTACCTATTTGCACTTACACTTATGTAGTTGCTGCAATATTTTGGTGACACAATATTTAAAACTCGAAATTCAGACATGCCACCCTTTGAAAGTCCTAACACAGCCCCCAGTCATGTCTGTGAGAGGCCTAATGCACAGCCTGGTTTCATGTCTGTGAGAGGCCTAATGCACAGCCTGGTTTCATGTCTGTGAGAGGCCTGTTGCACAGCCTGGTTTCATGTCTGTGAGAGGCAGGACACATAGGCTCGGGTCATCTTTGTAAAAAAAAGTCTTGAAGTACAACCTCAAGCCTTCCTTCTGAGTAGTGATTGTTTGACAAAGAAGAGAGAGAAAAACACACCTGCAAAAGACATTAGTTAAGTCTTACCTGAGCTAATGAAAGCAAATATAAGCATGCACAAATGCTCCTGCATGCTTTGCATGCACAAATTCTGTTGACCTAGTGGGTTTACCAATGGTGGGGGAAACAGCAAAAAATATTTGCCTTCTGTACAGAACACATATAGAAGATAAAGAATTTTAAATGTGACAAATAGTGAGATATTGAAGTGTACTTTTCAGATGTAAAATTGCCCCTCATACATTCCAATGGAAGGAGTTCCTGAAAGGCGGAATAATACACCAAATGGCCAATTACATGAGGTTGTGTGTGAATGATGAAGGCCTGACACACAATGTCAGGTGTTGTATGTGGATGAGGGTCTGAAAGCCTGTTATAAACGTCTGTGACAGGCCTGACACACTTTGATGGCATGTCCATGAGAGTGTGAGTGTGTGTGTGTGTGTGTGTGTGTTTGTGTGTGTGTGAGAGAGAGAGTGTGTGTGTGTCTGTCTGTCTGTCTGACTCCACCCTGTTTGGGTTTTGGGGTAGCATGCTACTCACCGGAAAGCGCTTCAACACCTCATGAGAGGTAGCAAGCACTATATAAATGCAAACCTTTTCCCTCTTCTAACCCTCCACTATCTTTCTCTGTCCAAATAACTGACTAACATATTCACCATTCAAATTACTCTCATATTTCACTATACTAATTCACCACTAATTCATTATAAGTTCCAGAGTAGCGTGGTACTCGCCGATAAATCGCTTTGACGCCGCATCAGGTGTAGTAAGCGCTATATAAATGCAATGACAATACAATACAATATCACGGAGCAGAGGTCTGTCCTCACATCAGTACATACTCTCAGTAAGGTATGGACTGTTTGGGGTACGATCAGTGCTTTTGATGGGCCAGTACTGAGTACTGGCCCTTTTTTATTTTGAGAGGGAGAGTTCCTGCACTTTTCAAGAGAGGGGTAATAGCTTTAATTGGAGAGTACTGGCACTTCTCTGAAACAAACAGGTACTCTGGTACAGGGTACCTGCACTTCTATTTTTCCATTTCAGGCGCTGGGTACAATGCCGTCAATGGATAGGTAAAGAAGGGGCTTGGGTGTTTCACTGGAGGATGGGTATGGTCCTTGTATCTTACACTAGGCTGGGAAACAGGATCTGAAGTCTGTTAACTGGATGTCGACGGAGGTTCCTCTCACTAAAAATCTGGCTCTCGCTTGTGAAAGTGGTTTTTCGCTACTAAAGGAATGAATTTCTGTCACTGAAGGTGAAGGAAGGAGAGGCACTATTAACGAAAAAGCTGGTGGTCCTGAAATTGAAGGAGTGGGAGTGTGTTATTCAAGGGGTGTGTTTTGTTTGTGAAGGAGATTGGTTATGTTGACACCGCTACAGGGTGATGTTTCTGTCAGTACTTCTCATTGAATGAAGTGTGGCTCGATGGGTATGTTACTGGAGATGGGTGTTTGGTCTCAGTTGGCTGGCAAGATGTGACTCCTGCTGGTATCCTGAGAGCATGTGTGTGGCAAAAGAAACAGTAAGATAATTCCTGTGGTTAAGAATTTGGCCGAAGAGAGCTTTGCTTTTTCTCATCACAGTTTTCCTTATTATAAAATAGCGCAGAGGGTCAATGTGGCGGCTGTAAAGGCTGCAATGGCAGCCACATATGGCAGATCTCTTCACGCATTAGGCGCATGCCCTCTTTGGTATTGAGTGGTTTGGTTCCGGTGGATTGGTGGTGGTTTCCAGACAGTGTCCAATTGCCGTTCCGATCTGTTATGGTAATACTTAGCTGGACTACAAGTCATTTATCACCATGTGCAATCCGTATACTTGCCATTCAGCCTGCAACTGGCAGTGCAATGGTTATGGTCCTGTGACATTTTGGCACCACTGAGAGGGTATAATTAGCATCTAGCCTGCAATTATTACACTCAGCAGTGATAGAATCAAATTGTAAACAACCGCAATGGAGCGCACACCGCTAGCTCCTCCTCCGGGTCGCCCCATGGGAAGCTGGTATATGAAGTTCTTAAGTGGTTCACCCCAGTGGGTGCAAGTAAGTACTTGTTAAACTGATGATCTCTAGACCCGATACATGTCCCGGGTTTTAAAATATCGCCCGAAACATGGCTCGGGTTTCAGGATAACTTCCCTCCTCAGTAGAGAAAATAGTTAGGGGTGGAAGAGAGGGCCGCCAAGCAACCGTCAGGGGCCTCAGTGCCCGCACAGGCACGCAGGTGCGTCGTCAAGAACTCCATCAGAGATCATCAGTTCAACAAGTACTTACTTGCACCCACTGGGGTGAACCACTCAAGAACTTCATGTACCAGCTTCCCTTGGGGCGACCCGGAGGAGGAGCTAGCGAAGTGCGGTCCATTGCGGTTGTTTATAAAAATGGCTCCTTCGAGCTTTGGGCTGCCGAGCTCCTGGACGACGCACCTGCGTGCCTGTGCGGGCACTGAGGCCCTTGACGGTTGCTTGGCGGCCCTCTCTTCCACCCCTAACTATTTTCTCTACTGAGGAGGGAGTTATCCCGAAACCCGAGCCATGTCTCGGGCGATATTTTTAAACCCGGGACATGTATCGGGTCTAGAGATCATCAGTTCAACAAGTACTTACTTGCACCCACTGGGGTGAACCACTCAAGAACTCCATCAGAGATCATCAGTTCAACTAGTACTTACTTGCACCCACTGGGGTGAACCACTCAAGAACTTCATGTACCAGCTTCCCTTGGGGCGACCAGGAGGAGGAGCTAGCGGAGTGCGGTCCATTGCGGTTGTTTATAGAATCAAATTGTGTTGACTCCAGTGCTACCTGAGCACTATTCTCATGTACCCTGCGCGGTGTGCAGCCACCCCTCGTGCAATCTAATGGTGGTGTTTCTGTGACTTTCGGAATGCTTGACTGAAGTGTTCTCTTCTGTTCTGTTAATTAGTTTTGAAGTCAAGGGACTCAATTATTGTGGTTTTCATCTTCGGAAGAAACAGGTTTTTACTTCCTTCCTGAAATTACGCTGGACTTGTAGATTTCGTATCTTTGCTGGCAAGGAGGTCGAGTGTTTTCCACCTGTACTGAGAATGTAGCTCCACCAGTAGTCTTTTTTTAATTAGTAAGTTCCGATGAGTTGCGGTGCTAGTTTCTCCTTAGTGTCCTTTTCTGTATCATTGGAATTTCACTTGTAGCTACTGTGTGCCTTCCCCTTGAAGGTCTCTATGGAACTGTAAAGTGCCTTAAAGACAGAACATCTGACTATTGATGCTTGTAGGGTCTCCTAGTTTTAGAATAATCTACATGTCATCTGCATAGTTGTAGCAAGTGAGGTTGATTGATCTGATCAGGTAAGATAGAGGTTGAACAAGACTGGTGAAACGAGTGACGCTTGTGGGATGCCGCAGAGCAGCATGTGAGCAGCTGAGGTAAATATTGATTTAGATACAAAGCTTTATCTGTCGCTGAGGTGATCATTAATTTATAGGTCCAGCTTCTCACGTCACAGTAGTAGTATCTGATGATAGACAGTATCAAAGTCTGTTGATTAGTGTAAAGGTACCAGGCCCAGAAGCAAGGGGGTTGAAGGCAACTGCCTAGAGGCCAGAGACCATTTGCATATTTACATACCTTTGCAAAGTGGCTACCTAGACGTAGTTTTTTTTTCTGGTTCCACTCTGCCTATTCCTTACATTTGAAATTTAAATTTACTGCTGTAGTGTGAGAATGCATCTCATGAAAAGGAATATAAAGTAGGGTTGCCAAAACAAAAATGCCAGCCATGTGTTGTTTAAACACACTGAAAGACCTCGTCTTGACACTAAATAGGGTTATAAATAAAAATGTATGTATTCATTTGTAATGTGACTTTTCTGTCTTTGTTCCCTTTAATTATCAGTCATGGATCATTCGGGCAGCCCTAGAACACAATTAAAAGTGTTTTCTATTTATATTTGCTGTTCGAAGTATGCACAGATAAGTGCTGAAAATACGGCTTTAGGTGATGCTTATTTTTGTCCTGTAGGGGCATTATGGGGCCTGTAGGGGCATCAAAATAATGAGCTGGCAACCCTGATCATAAGACTGGAAGTTTGTTGCACGATCAGCACATTTCCTACACCCTCTATCCCTATTAATGCCAGAATAACAATAGTTTAACTTATACCTGAAACCCTACGCCGCCGTCAATAACATGCTGAATTACTTCAAGTGTCCGGGAATGTACCCTGCATTCAGACAACTCACTCCCCATTCTCGCCCTTCACTTTTACGCTCACCCTGCACTCACAGCAATCACAATACACTCACACTGACCACCATGCACTCACTCCATTCACCCGCTCACCCTGCACTCAGTCATCACTCTGCACTCGCAGTGCACTTGTGACTTGCGCTGTTCACCCTGTACCTCACCCTGCAGCCACATGAGCACACTACTCACCCTGCACTCATGTCACAATTCACTCACCTGTCCCCCTCACTGCTCAATCTGCAATCTCACTCAAATAAGCCCATCACGAACAATGCATTCTTTCGTCCAACTCTGCACTTACATATGGTCACCTCATTCACCCTGCAGTCGCTCCTCTTACCCTACTCTCACACTGTAGCATCACTCACTGTGCACTGTGCACTCTTTAATCTATGCCTACTTGGGCCCATTAACTTTAAACAGTAGGCACAGTATTTTCAGAATGGACAACTCTGTGTAGTAATCACCCAGGTGGGATTTGAAAAAAATAAATACCATAAAGAGACCTGCAGAGAGATGAAAAACAAAATAGTGTGCATATCTCTCACCTCGTAAGCCATTGCTAAGCGCTGCATCCTATTGTTCAATAAGCTGCATGCACCCCAGTCAGTGTTCCTCATGCACAACATGGAATGGGAACACTTCCAACATAGCATTTAAATAAATACATCGCCCTTCCAACCACACACCCTACACATATTGTAGCTTGATACTCATGTACGCAAGCGCTTCAATGCTCCACATAGGGGTAGTAGGCCCTCTATAAATATAACAATACCATACATTCAAGACCGCTCCATCCCCTGTCTTCTTGGCTCTGTCCTTTAGCTCCTGACTCCTTGCCTAGATCTCTGGGTGGTAGTGCACAGTGGTAGGTGGTGGGCCGAGCCGCCGGGGGGGGGCCCTCCATGTGCTTTGCAGGGAGGCCCCCTCAAGTTTCGTTATGCCACTGGTTCCATGATCTTTTTGAGAATCCGGGCCTTGGTTTGATTTATGCTCATTTCCAAGTATATTTATGAAGCATACAACCACAGAAATAAAGAAAGGGGAACCCTTCGAAAAAAATTAACTCTGCATCTTTGGATTAGGGTCACCTATTTTTCCTCTCTCTAATAGTTTATAGCACTGCGATAATTTCAGCTCCAAAAAGTAGCAAGCGCAGCCATGATAGGCTTTGTGAACTATTGCTTAAGACCCTTTTTTCTTGCTCAAGCTAACATTGCTGTCAGGATGTGCTCTTCTCCGACTCAAAAAACACACAATTATATTGGTTCTTGAGAAGAGAAGAGAAGAGAAGAGAAGAGAAGAGAAGAGAAGAGAAGAGAAGAGAAGAGAAGAGAAGAGAAGAGAAGAGAAGAGAAGAGAAGAGAAGAGAAGAGAAGAGAAGAGAAGAGAAGAAAAGCTTGCTCAGGTGAAAACTGCTTATCTTCTTGAAGGTTGTTTTTCTATTTTCCTCAGCTCAACTGGACAACTGCTTAGGTTCATTGTGTGAATCTTCCAGTGTGATCAATACTAGATGCTTGTGTTTGAGTCTTGCCTGTACTTGGTTAGTTCTCTCCAGCAATGATTTAAGAGACCCACTTTCTCTTTTTCACCATAAGTATGATCCTGTTATGATCCTGCTCGTTTTGCATGAGCTTTGCTTAGTTGGCAAGTGACATCATGTAGTACCTTCAGGCAGTCTAGGCATTTTTTAGCTCATGGTGCTTTGCATGTTGGGATTAATTAGCAAGCACTGGAAGTGCTCATATATTTTCTTCAAATTCCCTTTTTTATTAATTATATGTACTTATTCTGTCATTATCATTGCAATAATTGTTTGCCATTTTCCTACACTAACTAGTTAATAATGAAAAATTGTTGATGCTCTAGGAGGTAACCATATTTTATGGGGTGTACCCCCAGATTTTTGTTCTGTTGTAGATGACTTCACCCCTGCTAACAAGTAGTAAAATGTTTGTGCTCTCCTTTTAAACATGACCGAATTGGCATGCTCCTGATTGGTTTACTGCCAATAAGGCCTTTAATTGCCTAAGTCCCTAGTATATGGTACAAAATGTAGCCTGGGCCTGTAAGTTAAATGTCACTAGTGGACTGCAGCACCTATTGTGCTATCCACTAAAGTGGGAGTGCAAACATGACTTCAGGCCTACCATTGTACCCTGACCAGAATAAAGCATTTTGACAGGTCAAAACCTAACCTCTTAGATATTAATAAGTCCCGCCCTGTGTAGATCTTGTAGTCCACAAGGCAGTGTGCATGGTATTTAAAAGTATAATTTGTAAACATTTAATGTTAACATGTCCCTACAGTGACTAGCACCCAAAAGCCATTTTTCACTGTGGCAGGCCTAGCTGTTGTATGTGGAAAACCAGATTGAAATCCTAATATTCTTTCTCAGGACTGGGACTAGCTGAAAATATAATTAATCAACTATTTTAATTGGTATTAAAAATCCAATTTAATGGCAAATTTGGATAAATATCAAGGAGAAGTAACTTTTAGAAGGTTACCTTTTCTCTGGCTAAAGTTCCTGTAGGCTAATTTGTCTTTGCTCTCCAGCTTCTCCCAGCCAGTAATTAGCACTTGATCATGTGTGAATGAGGTGTGAAATTCCTCCCAGGAGCTGCACAATAGGTTACTGTGATTGACAGGTCGTCCCGAATGGGCAGGGATGACTCCTTTGATCTTAGCAGAATGTTTGGGGCTGTGAGTATCATTTTTGACATTACAATGTCAAATCCTGCTAAAGTGTCAACTCTTGCTTGACATGTCTGCTGAGTTTACCTATAACACTGGGGACACACTTGAAAGGATGGGAACATGATGCCAAGACAATTCTTGTGTCTCTGGGTTTATTTCGGGGACAGTGTCTGCTTTAGACTGGATATTGGTGTTAGGTGTGGGAGAACACTAGGGTTAACATAGTATATACCCCATACACACACCAAGCCCTCCGAGCCCAAGTTTAGTGTGGTTAAAGATGTTCGCCAGCATGAAAATGGAAAAAGGGGGGAAGGTTGCCCCTGGAAATTTGCCCTTTTGGTTAAGATGTGTCTAGGAGTCATTCCCTCCCAGTAGCTCATCCTAGACATATATGTGGGACCTCCTGCCACCCACTTCAAAACACTGCTAGACCTGAGGAAGAACAGAAGAGGGTCGGACCTGTTATCTGTGACCTGAGAAAAGCCCTTAAGGGCTGGTCCTTCCCCCCTCTTGACATTTAGAGGTATATACGTGGATCAGCAAGTTATCTGATATATATCGAACCCTTCTCTTCCCCTCTTTTACAAAAAGCCCCTTGCTTAAATCACCACCAGCATTACAGGGAGAGAAAAATGCAAGGCAGTGATTAGGTTCTTGTTAGTGACATTTATTGTCCTTGTAGGTAATGACCAGATGACAAAATCAAAGATGGCACCGTAGCGGAACCTCCATGAGTAAGCTGGAATACTCTCAACTTATGGGAAGTCAAACCCGCCTTATTTCGAGAATAAGAAGTAGCTTTAAAGGTAAAAAGTGCACAAATGTGGGACTTAACAACATCGGCCAGTTACACAACAAAAATCTCTTATCTTGAACAAATTGAAAAAAAGATTGTCATTGGGAATATCTCTGAAAATACATGTGCATAATCTAATTGTCGATCATATACTGTTTATCATGTGCAGATATACTTTGAAGCAGTGGGAACGCGCACAAAACTAAAGAGAATACTTATTGCTGCCTATACAGCTAGAACACTATCACAGGTTGGAATTTTGTTTACATAATCTTCTCCTCACACTGGTGAATGTCAGTCATGATTTTGGGGATGAATGAGCAAACATAAAAAGATATAAAGGATTGTGCAGACATAATAATCTTTCCTGCATAAAAGTGTGCTGTATTCTGGGTGTATGACCCATTATTACTTGTTCTCTTAGCAGCTATAAACCACTTCTTTTCTCAACTTTGTCTCTTTTGATACCTCCCTATGAATGTGGGTCTATCCTTTTTTGAGAAGAACATCGTCTAGTGGCATACTTGCAACTTTGATAGTTTGAATAATATTTTAGTCTTTTTTCTTTGGAGATGATGTAACATTTCTCCTATGGGCTTAAAAGAAATTAGTATCAAAGCTACCATCTGATTAAATAAACACCTTTTTTATCTTCATAGAAATATTATCCCCCACCGATCTGCCCGTTACAAAACTACTAAGTAACAGGTCTTGAAGAAGATGGCACTTAAAGAGGATTAAGCCATCGAAACGCGCGTCGACCAGTTTGAATGACACGCCTCAGCGCTCAGCACAACATCAGAGGGTTGAGCATCTCACCCCTGTCAGCCTGTCTTGGTGCATGCTGCCTAGTTCTGGGGTGTGTAGGATGTATGTGATGGATGTCAGTGAAACGAATGTGAAGTGTGCAGAGGTATAAATGGAATGGGGATTTTCTGATTTTTGTCTTTCTTGATTAACGTCAATATTTGTATGTTTATTTTTTGGAACCTTTTCGATATGAATTTTCCAAATCTGTATATATATGTATAGATTGTCACATTTGGGCAAGATTTGGATTGTTTTGCATATGAAGAGAATCTTTTGAATGTTCTTTTTTTATATAAAAAATGAGATAAAAAATGAGATGAATTGCACTTATATGCTAAAATGATGGAAAAAAATAAATAAATCTATAAATTGACACAATGAGAATGGGTATATAAGGGTGTTTTTTCGCTTGACATATGTGAGCCCATAATAAGTTTGATACAAAGAAATATAGGTCTAGAGGGATACTGTGCATTGTAGTTTTCTGTTATTTTCCCCCTGTTCCCTGACCTTTAAACTAACTGTGTAGGGAGTTGCCTTCTCTCTATTGATCCTTCCCCCCACTTGTGCCTAGTACAAAGAAGTGGACTCCAATGATCAGTTGGCTGGCCTCCTGCTTGGCTACAATTCTACAGAAAGTTGCAAAAGGCCTTCCCTGCAACTGTCCAGCTGACTAGTGGCAGCTACATCTGGACTGGATCAGACTGTTGGCCTCCACTTGGCACCTTGTGAGTGCCTCCCCTGACCTCGTCGGGCGGGGGGGGTCGAAAGGGGGGGCTTTACAGGTGTACTCCTGAAGTTGATTGGAATATAAAGGACGAAGTCAGTAGGTAAAATCTTTGACCAGGATGAACCTTTTTGGTGTGGCTGACCGAGATAGAATGCAGGTCAGATACACCAAAAGGGTTCATCCTGATCAAAGATTTTACCTACTGACCTTCGCTCCAACTATGTCAGCCTCAAATTGCACATAGGTCCTCGTCTACCATGACCATTGACTATTATTGACTATTATTGGTGATTTATACTTTTTGGTGCTATTTCTAATTAAAACTTTACAAATTCATACCTCTGATTCTCCTTATCGAATTTTTGCCATTTTGGTGTCATTTTGTTTTGGGATTTTTCTTTGTTTGTATTTTGACTTTTTTTTACTGTTTTGGTGCTGCATAAAAACTTTACACATTGCCCTAAGTTAAGCCAGCCTGATTAGGCCACAGCTACCATGGGGTTGAGCTCAGGTTAATTTAGAGACTTTGAGTGTTCACCCTGACGAGATTTGTGAATAATATATGAGGTTAATACCCCCAAAAAATTAATCCAATTTCTTACCATACTATTGCTAACATAGGCATTAATAGTGACGGATAAGGCACCTAAGCATAATTATGGCATCATGAACATATAAGCTTTCATAGCTTAAAGCAAGAAATTCTGGAATGCATAACAGATTACTCTACCAAGGCAGAGCCCAAAGGTCTTAGTTCCACAACAGTGGGTTTATGGCCTAGCCAAAATGTGAATGACACTTACAAGAAGTAATCTCTCAGGCTGGGGCAGATCCATTGCCCTTCTCTCTGTGTATTGTCTATTGATGTCAAACAGTCAGGCGACCCATAAAGCTGTCTCTAGCCGGACAGAAAAACCGCAGTTTGCTCCTGGCTGAAATCATGAAATTATGCTGCACACATACAGATGGTCCATAACAAAAATATTTATGAGGATTCGTGGAGCCCTGACTCACAGAACCAGATGTGCTTGCCTTTGCATCCACCCTGGTCATGCTCTCCTGTCCACCAGGTAGGAAATCACCAGGGAACATGTGCTTTGTAAATAGTACACATATGTCACATGTGGGCCTTGTCTAGCTCTATGTACCTGCATGTCTGTCGCTGATATAATTTCTAGGTCTTTATTACTCTTACAAATGAAATTCCTTCTATTTCCCTGCATGACTCCCTGAAGGTGACCCCTTTTCCCTCTCAAGAGGGTGGACAATGGACCAGCTGACATTGGAATGACCCTTTCCCACAATTCACATGGTTGCTTGAAGCTCAGCATCCCCGTCGCAGGACCCACCCGCCTGTGACCGTGGGACCAGCATGCTGTTCTGCCACTCTTGTACATTGGGGCTCTGCACACTACGATGCTTACCTCCGGATTTATGAAATTGGGCATGCAATTTCTTGTACTGCTATTTCTTATCAAACCTCTTTATGCTTCATGTCACTTCTCCGGAAGTCATTTATTTCGTGGGTTTTATGTCAACTAAACTGAATATTAAATGTATGACAGTCACCCAAAAGAATACGCTTTAATGGCGGACTTTCTGGCTCTGAAGCCCTGCAGTGTTCACACCGTGAGTCTCTTTAGGTGCACTCAACTGCAGGTTCTATGGGCACGCAGTCATAAATGTGCATTTGTAGTGTGCTTTCCCCTTTAAATTAACTGCATGCTAATAACTTAAAACAGACTTTTCTAAACTTCTGAGTTCAACAATAAATTGCTTGGCTGGACACTGTGATGATGTAAGAACAGTTTGTTTTTTCGGTTTGTTCAGCAAACAATTAACTGTGATGAACGAGAGCACATTTATGTTTGGATACACAATTAGGTTTTAGAGGTTTGTGCTTTGGCCCACTTTGTCGGCCTTTGCTAATTGTCTTTCTGTTTACCTACACGCCCCCACACGCGCACCGCTCTTCAGCTGCTCCTTGACGCATACTTCACTTGAAATTCCAGACTCATTTCCCTTCCTCATCCCTGGCCTCATGGACAGGCCATACATTAAAAAAACTTTTTTTTTAGGTAATTCCTAATTGGCGTTGTACCAGATCCTGCTGGATTTTTACCTGTTTGTCTTTGCGGATGTTTGTGATTTACCTGGTCCTATCAGCTCCGGTTCAACTTGTGGAGTGCGCTAGGTGAAGGGTGTAACTTCCATCCAATATTAGCTTTCTGACGTAACAGGTGCAGGCTACAGCCACTCAGGGCATGGCGACCTGGTGGATGGAAGTTAATTCGGAACATTGGTCTGGTGGTCACCTGGGTAACTCCCTCCACGTTTGATCCCTCCACATTGAGTGGTGGTGTGGGAAGGTCTGCTGGTTCTGTTTGCATAGTAAGGGTGCATGGGGGTTCAGCAGTCTAGGTAGCATCCGTGCAGTTTGGGTGCGCTGTTCCGAAGCTCGACTGATGGCTTGGGAATGACTTCCCATGCAAGCACAGGGAGATGAGGAGATAATGCCTAGATCATTTGCCAGAAATCCAATGACTTTAATTCTTCTGTCCACATACCAGACCTCATGCCTTCTATGCATTTTTTCTTGGTTGATAGCTTCATAGGAAAAATGCTTTTATTATAGCCATAGAGCCATCCGTAGCGGGCTCTACCGGCCATTATAGGCCCGCTCCAGCGTTAAAGGGAGTGGGCTGTTAATGGCCCGCAGAGCCCGCTACGGAGGGCTCTAAGGCTATTAGAGCATTCCACTCCTAGAGGGCAGAACGTTCTAAATTGTAAAAACAAAGGCCTTTCGGAGCCCAAGGGAGTTTAAACCCCTTCAAGCTCAGAGAGGCCTTTAATCCCAGCAACAGCTGTGAAATGAAAAAAACATTGGAATGTTGCTCTCCGGAGTTCTGCCATCCATTAGAAGCCCGGAGCACTCCACTGTCTTCAATGCAGTGCTTAACATTCTTTTTTTTTAAGTTTGAAAGAAAAGTTTATTAATAAAAGCAAAGGTATCATTACAGAAGTCATAACAATAAATTCATGTCAAAACAATACAATAAATTCATGTCAAAACACTGCAGTAAATTCATGTCATAACAATACAATAGATTGCACTGCGCAAAATGAAATCAAAATCATGAGTAAAAAATAAACCATTAATACATAACAATTAAATCATAAAAGTACTGAAGTTATGAAGAAATCTGGGAACGCACAAGGGATTCAAGGGGGCTTTAGAACCTCTTGCTGAGACGGTTTTGGCTGGGAAACTTTTTTTGCGCATCTGTCAAGGTAAAGTGTAACTGGGGACCACAGGTCCAAACGCTTCGCTGCCATCTATACAAAGGATATACAAAGGAGGTGTCCAACCTATGATTGTGGCAAACAACGTACCACCATGCCTTATAAGAAATCTTTGTGGAATCCTTCCAGTTAACAGTAATCTGCTGAAAGGCAGCTGCAAACAGCAAATCAATAATTTTAGTATTGGCTGTAACATTCTCCCAACACGGTGAAAGGCTTCCTAGGAAAACGTGGGAGATAGAAAAGGAAAATGTAGTATTGAATATGAGATTAATTTGAGACCAGACTTGTTTCCAGAAACTGTCTACCAATGGGCATAAAAATAACATATGAAAAATGTCAGCTTTTGGGGAGGAACATGACCAGCAAATATCTGGAGTAGTTGCAAATCTACTACTCAAAACACTCGGAGTAAATAAAAGTCGATTGTACACAAAGAACAACGTTTGTGTTAGGTTAGCTGCCCTGGAGGATTTGCGCAGTTTAAGCCATATCTTATCCCAAAGAGATACTGGCCACGAGAGTTGAAGATCCCGTTTCCAAGCTTCCTCTATTTTAGATTTCTGCCTAACGACATCCTTCCCTTGTAGAAATCTGTATATACTAGAGGCCGAGGATTTAGTTTGAAGTAGGGAAGACAACTGTGAAGGGGGAATCTGGGAGATAGAAGCACTGGGCGTAGCTGACAGTTGGTTGAACCTATCCATCACAGCCACCTTGAGTAAATTATATTTATGTATGAACGAGGCAGGCAGGCCAAAACCCTGTCTAAGTGACTGAAAGGGTAGAAAACTTGAATCGGAGAATAGCTGGTGTATCCATATTAAGCCTTTCCGTCGCCAAGTCTTCCAATAAATTGGTTTATTACGAATAACTAGGTCCTTATTATGCCATATTATCGAACTTAGAAAGGCGTCAATAGAGGGAGGGAGTGGAGAGAATGTAGAAGCCAGAAGTTTAGAAGTGAGTTTAATTATGGGAGTAGACAACGCCTGCGATTTGCGCGAGAAGGAAAGATACTCAGAAAAGGAAAAAAGAGATAAGAAACGACGCTCAATTGTAGCCCATAATGGGCAATCCTCCGAAGGGGCAAGCAACCATAGTGAAGCTTGACGCAAAAGAAAAGCTTTTTGATAAACCTGAAAATCAGGAAAATTAACTCCCCCCTCTGTTTTAGGACGTGTTAATTTAGCTAGAGACATTCGAGGCCTCTTCAAGTTCCACAGGAATGAGGAGAGGGTGGAATTGATCTTTTTAAAGAATTTGGCAGGGATGGGAACTTGAATGTTAGAAATGGTGTACAATACAATGGGTGACAACATCATCTTTATAGTATCTAAGCGCCCCCACCATGATAGGTAAAGGGGGTGCCACTTGGCCGCTAAGTCAGCAATTTTTTGTATACATTTATTCAAACATAACTCTACTGTGCCTGATATTGAAGGGGTGACGTACATTCCTAGATATTTAATATGGGAGGGACTCCATGTGAAATTTGATGCACTAAAATCCGCCTTAAAAGTGTACCTGGTCAATGGAAGAATCTCGCATTTGTCATTGTTTAACTCGTAACCAGAAATATTAGAGTAAGCCTGTACCTCCGTCAAGAAAGCGGGAATGGAGACACTGGGATTGGACACAAAAAGCAAGATGACATCGGCGTAGGCAGCCAACTTAAGGTGGACGTTTGCGGACTGGAAACCAAATAAATTCGGGTTTTGACGTAACTTAGAAAGAAAAGGTTCCAAGGCTAAATTAAAAAGGAAAGGAGAGAGAGGACAACCCTGACGGACTCCCCTGCCCAAGTCAAAAAACGAGGAAATCAAGCCATTGGCACATATAGCCGCACGTGGATTGGAGTAAAGAAGAGAAATCATGGATACAAACTTGGGACCAAAACCAAACCAATTAAGAGTATAAAACAGATAGGACCATTCAACCCTGTCAAAAGCTTTCTCAGCGTCAAGTGCAATTGCCGCAAGGGAATGTTTGAAGGATGGAGATTTAGACAGGACATTAAAGAGGAGTCTTGTGTTATCCGTTATATACCTGCCCTTGACAAATCCAGATTGTTCCTTACCTAATAGATCAGGTAGGTAAGAGTCTAGACGTATCACTAAGGCTTTGGAAAAAAAATTGTAATCAATGTTTACCAAGGAAATGGGTCTGTAATTTTTGCAATACCTATGATCCTTGCCTTCCTTCGGTATAAGACAAATATGTGCCTCTGAAAAAGAACCTGAGGAGCTGCCCAATGTGCTAAAGAAAGTTATTAGAGAGTGTAACTTGGGCAACATGAGTTTGGAAAAATGCTGATAGAATTCTACTGTGAAGCCATCAGGCCCAGGCGCCTTATCCTTCTTAAGTTGCTGGAGAGCCTTTGATAACTCTTGCTGTGTCAGGTCCAACTCCAAAGGGGTTAAATCCGGCAAAGAGTGGGGGGGCCTTTGGAGATTTGAGAAAAAGTGAGATAAAGAATGAGCAGTGGGCTGAGATTCCGAAGCGTAGAGGGATTTATAGAAGAGAGAAAATTCATTCAAAATATCAGCATCTTTGAATTTTAAATCCGAATGATCGTCGTAAATAGATTCAATGTTATTTATGTTTATTATGTTTAACTTTCAAGTAGTTAGTAGATACTTTCCCTGCCTTGTTTTTACCTCCATAAAATTTAGTGCTAGATTTTAACAAGTATAATGAAGCGTCCTCCGTTGATTTCTTGTTAAATTCCAATTTAGCGTGAATAAGAGCCGTGAGAGTTTGTTTTGAGTGTGAGGTGTAAAAAGAATGCTCCAGTTTTTTGATATCCTGTAAAAGGTCTTTAGTGAATTTACGTGAAATGTTCCGCCTCTTAGCAACAAAGCCAATAATAAAGTCCCTCGCTGAGGCTTTAAATGCATCCCATGTAGTTGAGAAGGGCATGGAGTGATTTTGATTGAACATAAAAAACTCATCAAAAAAATTGGTAAAAGAGGCAATGAATGTTGGGTCTAGGAGAAGGGCATTGTTGAAGCGCCATCTTTTGGGACCTGTAATTTTAGGCAGAATCTCTAGACCAATTGAAACAGGGGCATGATCTGACAATAAAATAGGGCCAATTTCCGCATGTGTAAGGGTTTGTGAGATGGAGTGGGATACAAAAACATAATCAATTCTTGACTGGGTTTGATGCGATGGGGAGTAGAAAGTGTACTCTCTGGTGGCCGGATTACAGAGACGCCAAGCGTCTAGAAGCTTGTGCTGGGATACAGCTCGCACAAATGATTTCTGAGGTTTATTTGGAATATAGGAAACCCTGGAATTCCTATCTATAAACAGATCAAAGACCTGGTTACAGTCGCCAGCCAAAATGAAATTATCCTCCATGCAGAGAGCAATCTGTCTATCCAACGTGGACCAAAAAGAAGGCTCTCCACATGTAGGGGCATAAACATTGAAAAGAGAAACAGGAACACCCTTCAAGGACAACTTAACATTCAACCATCTACCATTAACGTCTGAAGCCTGAGCCAGCAACGAAAGCGGGAGGGACTTACGACAAAGAATCATCACCCCATTCCGTTTACCATCGCCGGGAGAGGTGTAAACTTCCCCCACCCAACCCCTTTTTAACTTTAATGACTCAGCATCGGAAAGGTGGGTCTCCTGCAAAAAAACAATATCCGCGTCTAGCTTGGCTAGGTGGGTCAGGACTCTTTGCCGCTTAATGGGAGAATTTAAACCCTTAACATTCCATGTAACCAATTTCAAGGGCATAGATGTTCAAAAATAGCACAAAATGCAATCATAAAGCAAAAATCCAATGCAGTACAAACTGAACTTGACCAAATAATAGTAAAATCATTAAACCATGAGCATACAATGCAATAAACAATTATAAAATTGAGAGGAATAAATAAATGGGGATGCAAGAACATACTATCAAGCAAAAAAAAGAGGAAAAAGTTAAAGGCAAAAAGAAGAAATAGAAAAGGGCAAAGCCAAAGTCGTGAACTAATAAGAAAAGATAAGAGCAAATGCATATTAAGGAAGTAAACAATCCAGAACTTAAGAAAAAGCCATCTTAGAAATGGAGCTAGTGGAATCATAAGAAAAATTGAAAAGTGAAATGCAAAAAATAAGAGGTTAAACATCACACAAAATAAGGGGAGGACAAAGAAAGAATAAGAAAAAGGAAGAGAATAGGGACAGATAAAAATATAAACAATGAGAACCCTACACATAAAGGTACCTAAGGATCACTGGGGGGAGGGAGGGACCACGTGGAATGGACGGCACATCCAGGGATCAGCTTACAGACAGCCGGGAGGATATCATGAAACACAGAAGTAGCATCTGCGGAAACAAATAGAGAGAAAATTAGGATAAATATAGCCGATAAGGTGAAAGTGATAATAAAGACAATAGAAAAAAGCGAACAAATAAAGAAGAGAGCGATAGAAGGTCAACAACAATGAACTCGGAAACTCTAACCCTTCAAAAGGGCTCATTCTGTAAAGTAACAGGATATATCATGAACAACAACGACATAAGTAACAAATACAATATGGTATCACATCAAGTTTTAGAAGATGAAGCAGGGCCAGAGGAATCCATAGCAATCGGTTTACATGAATTAATATAGCTCTGCAACCGCAAGGGATCTTCATACGTAGTTGTACTATTATTGTGTGTAGCCTTGAAGAGACAAGGATGAAAAAGGCCATATCCGGCTCCTATGGAGCGGAGTTCAGCCCGCATGTTTAGAAAGGCCTTGCGACGATTTGCAGTAGCTTTGGCATAGTCCTGTACGAAGAACAAAGATGAACCAGACCATGTAATTCTTGGTGAAGCTCGTACTGCTGAGAGGACTTTTAACAAATCTGTGTATTCCAAAAAATATAGAATAACACCTCTCGGTCTTGTCGCGGATGAAGCCTGTGAAGGAATACGGCCTAATCGATGAGCCCGCTGAATGTTAAGGATCGTTCCATCTGGCATGTGGAGCAATTTCGGAAGGAAAGATTTGAAAAAGGAAATAGAGTCCGGCCCCTCAAGACCTTCACACAGGCCATAAATGCGGAGGTTATTTCTTCTATTGCGATTTTCCAAATCCTCCACCTGCTTCTGAAGAGCAGATACTTGAGAGTGAAGATGAGAGACTTTAACTGACGTTTCTTTAAATGAGGAGACATTTTGTTCAACAGAAAGGACCCTTGCTTCCAGTTGAGACCAATTGTCTGTTAAAGCTTGTAATTTAATGTTGGTTTCTTCCATAAAGGGCCGAAGAGCTCTTATCTCCTCCAAGAGTAGCTCCATCGACACAGGCGAAGTTGGTTTAGGTGGAGATGGAGGCTCCTTCTTTAGCCGTTTGGTGTTAGACTTCCCCTGAGCTGTAGACGGGGGCTCCATTGCAAAGTCTAAGTCTTGAGAAGAAGAATCTGAAAAGTCTGTTAGCCTAGAGAAATCAGAAAATATTTTCGAATTTTTGATAAAAATGTGTTTGGGCTTGGAATTTATAGAGTGTGTTAACTTCGTTCTGCCCATAAGATCACACCACATACACCATATTAATGCAGGTTGTGAAACAGATGAGCGCAGCAAAAATATAAAAGTGTCTTAAGACAGCTTTATGACTAGCAATGGTTTATAGAGGAGGGGATGCTAGGCGAGAAAATCTATCGGCTGAAGAAATGAAGAAATCCTCAAAGTGTCATAAACCAGAGTGCAGCAATGACAACAGATAGAAAACATATATTAAAAAAGGGAAAAGCATCCGTTTGTAAAACCCATCCACCTGGGACTCTAGAAGACTACCAGTTGGCTTCTCTCTTCAGTGCAAGGTAAATATTAAATTATGGTAAAAGGTCAAGGACTAGACCGCTGATAACGACCTCCTAGAGCAAACTGTAATTGCAGCTCCAATACATCCAACCCGCATCAGCGCTGTTATTGAAATGCGGAGAAATGCTCTTAAATCCATGCTCTTCACAGCATAAATAGCCCTGTCTCAGTCAATGAAGACACGCACATCATTGTCGACTGACAGGAATACTGCGCGTAGAAAGCCCCACTGAATAAAAAACTTGACCAATAGTGGAAATGTCACCAGTAGCAGCCTCCAAAACATTAGCAGGGAAGCAGGAGAGCTCACCGAAATAAAAATAACAAGTTTGCAATAGCATCTGAGGAGACGCGCATCGCGCATGAAAAAACAAGATGGCGGTCGTGCTTCAGAAATAGCCGCTACGGACACTCACTGTCACTTGAATCATGTTCGGAGGACAATACGGGGTCTTCAAGCCTTCCCTGCAGGCTGCACAGCTTCAGGAACATCCGCATACCTTCAAACAAACGGCGGAGTCACCGCATGAAGCCGAATCCTCCAGGCGTATCGGGAGCGTCACCCAGCCGCCGCTATTCAGCTCGGGCGCCAAGCCACGCCCCCCAGTGCTTAACATTCTAATGTTCTAATAGTAGTTCCATGTTATTGTCACAGCACGCAGCACCTTGTACAAAAAAGCATGCTGCTTTGCTATGGGCTATGTAAGAAATCGCATGAGAGTGTATCTATTCAGAGGCCGAGGAAGAAGGAAGGGTGCACGGGGTCTTGGCGCTACCTTGTCAGAATCCTTATGTCTTTATGAGACACCAGAGTAAAGACGAGAAGGACTACATGCTTCTTGAGCTGCAGGAAGCTTGGTGAACCTGCCGAAGGTGGTGGTCATCTTGAAGCTGAGTTGCTCCACCTGGGACTTGTTGTTGGAATCCTGCTATCTGTTCCTCTGTGAAGTCAACAAACACATATGGGAACCTGAGAATTACCCTACAAAGAACAGGCTTCCACTTGTTTGTTTTACAAAAAGTCTTCCATAGGGATCACAAACTCAATAGCCCATGTTTGCTTCGAAAGGAGCCTTCCAGAGGAATTACAAACTCCATAGCACTTGTTTGTTTCACAAGAGTCATGTATATGCTGAGGAACCCTATTGCACTGTTTAATCAGCAAGCAGTCAACCCTGTGGGCTATGAACTGTTCGAAACTCCAAAGGAAGTTTAATAGCACAGAAGGATTGTTGTTTGGTATGCTGATATCAAAGGCAGTCAATACATATATGACCAGAGCTAGAAACTACTCATGCAATACCAACTAATGCTTACGTTTTGCAGTTACCACTTGTCACTTTGAATGCAAATCAAGCACAAAAAAGTTATTTCCTAATTGGAAGACAGCTCTCGTTGGCAAACACATTTAATGTAACTCTGATGGATATTAAGTTCTCATATCAAATCTTAATTGTATTTGAGATCAGAAGGAAGGCTGATCTCAAATTGTAACACAGAGTGGAAATACAGAGTCAGCAGGTATGTCCTAGGCAACCTTCAAGATAAAACTTTAGTATTAAAGCCCTTTTTTCCCTTTAGATATTAATGCTGCAGGAGTGCATATTAAGCCCAGATGTTTCACCAGCTGTGTGATGATATCCTTGTCCAATTCCCCTTTCCTCAGGCCTACAGTATAACTCCGCAAAAATATTGTGGATTTGGCTGTGAATTTGATGAAGTCTGGAAAATATCCTCCCTCCTGTCAGATCCAGATTTCAAGAACAGCGTGTCTTGATAGGATGCCTAGCCTATGTTATCCTTTCGACCCAAGCGATGGATCCTGTTATTGCATTATCTCAGATCTTTGATATAGGCACTAACCTACAAGAGGTCAGTTCAGCAAAAATCTGAAAATACGTTTTTACAAACTTAATTAATATAGATTGACTGAGAAATTAGTTATTTGTTAAGACCTGACAAAAAAAGATGCCAGAGGGGTCCTATTACCTTCAGAACCCAGTGTTATTGATCCTTGGACCTATCCACCGCCTATAAAAGACTGCAAGGTTAGTGTGCAATCGTATACACAATCATTACCCATTATACCCACAATACCATTTAAGAGATTTAGTTAGGATCCTAAAAAGTTAGTATTATTTCTTAATCAGTGTCAATTACATTTATTGTGCAAACTTATGGAATTTCTAGGCCCAAGGTGATATTTGAATTATGCTGGGAAACTTGGATAATTTCGGGAATTTTGAATGACACTGTTAAAGAGAAATTCCTGAAATTATGCCATGGCGCTGAAGATGATATATTTGATAAAGATCATATTTGCTTAGTAACATGATTGTTTGCATTTAAAACAGCAACACTGCAATGTACAGAACTATGTTTTCCTAGTATAGGCTGGACTAGGTCTCAAGTAGGCCTCAATTCCTCATAGGATCTTAGAATACCCATATTTTCGTCCATGTTTTCATTTCTCATTGAGACCACATGCAGCAGAATGTTCATTGATGTTTCATGAGGACATGCTGTTCTTGGAGAGCCTCACCTGAAGTTCTTTTCTTAGTATGTATCACTCCAAGGTCTCTTCCTGCTTGTTCACTGTAGGCCTTTTTATGTAAAAGACTGTTAATGTTTATGAAACTGGATTTGTACTGACACATCCGTTGACATTAGGTCATACGGGAAAGTATAAATATTCATATAGGGGATAGTGCTGGGATGGTGGTACTTGATGGCTGTATTAATTCTGTGCAGGGATTCATCAGCATGTGATACATCTGCTCACCTTACGCTGACTGTGTGCATTTCCATTTGTTTCCATTGCGAATTTGGTTATAGTATTCTAATTTCACCGTATCAGGTGAATTTAATTGTTATTTTAATGACCCCAGGAACCCTGGCACTTAGAGTCTTGGAGGGATTTTAACAGTATTGGGGCTCTCTCAGTTAGTAGCAGGCCCCACTCACTCAGCCTGCAAAACCTTGGATTGGATCTGTACCAGCTTGTCTTTACAGGTCCCAGAAGTCCAGAGGTCCAAGAGTGGACCATCAATTGTTTGTTCCCTTCAAGTTAATGGTAGACCTTTGGTCCCTGGTCAGCTGTCAATCAGTTACTGATCGCCTGAGTGTTTGCAAATGGGGAAATTTACGACCACCCCCCAAACTGATAACACAGCTGGCTATGACTCCTACCCTTCCCTTGTGGGAAGGTTCCCTAACGACTTAGATTCATTCAATCAGTGGATCCAGGATGCCATAGATGACTTAGCTCCCTTAATTCACCCTAGTATGCATCGTTCTATCCCCTCTACACCCTGGTTTATGTCTAGTTTAGCCAAAGAAAAGCTTAATTGCAAGATACTTGAACGTAAATGGCGAATGGCCTAAAAACTTGAGGACTTAAGTAACTTCAGGCTATCCTGGAAACTGTAGTACAAATCTGTCAGGGAGGCCAAATAGTCTACCCAAGTGGTACTAGCCAACTTTGACCCTAAATTCGTTTTTCACATCTCCAAGTCCTTTTTTTCAACCCAAAGCCCTACCAAGTGATATTCTCCCTTCACAATCTCTTTGTGACAGGCTGTCAACTTCTTTTGAAGAAAACATTTTAATGATTCACCAGGGCTTTGGGGTAATTCCCCCTGAATTAAGTCAGCTATAAGGAGAGACTTTGACTGCTTTGCATACGCACTTTGCCCTACCTGCTTTTCAGTCAATTTCTTTGGTGCAATAGCAGCAAGTTATCCTCTCCTGTAAATTCGGTTCTCCCCTGGATGCATGCCCGCCAGTTATTCTTCATCGGACTATTGAAACTGTGAATCCCATTATAAATCAGATCTTAAATGCTTCCCTTTCTCTGCTTGAAGTCCCAGAGTCTTGGAAAGTTGTAGTGGGCAAACCTCTTCTAAAAAAGCCTTTGGCTGCCCCCTCAATTTTGTCTAACTTAAGGCCCATCTCGTTACTCCCTGTATTAGTTGAAATCCTAGAAAAGATTGGGAACTCAAACCCAGCCCTGGCAATTACGTTGGACCAGCTCCGGGTGAGGTGGGAGGGGTGCTGGTGGAAAACGTTGCTGCGCTTTTGTTACTGCAGGCCGATATTACAGCACTGCTGCAAAACTAGCCCCCAGTAACAAAACCAGCTCCCACTGGTCCAAAACCGGCCCTCAACCCTTCCGGGCCACTGGGAAAATGCCCGGTGCCCGCTAAGGCCAGTCTGGCCCTTTTGTAAATGATCAACAGACCACTTTTGGGGAACCTTTAAGGCATTACACTTTTGTGAATCTGGCTTTAGACCTAGGCATTACACAAATTCTGCCTTGCCTAAGGTCCCTGAGACTATAAAGATGAAGTTAGACAACTGGAACAATACTGTTCTGATCCTGTTGGATCTATAAGCAGCTTTTGATACAATCTCTCACCAACTACTCCTTCAATGGCTTTTGGATATTGGTATCACTGGCAAGACTTGGTCTTGGTTCAAATCTTTTTTTGCCTGACAGGAAACAATAAGTCTGCATTGAACAATATTAATCGGAAGAAAGACCTATAGCTTTTGGTGTTCCACAGGGCTCATTGCCTAGTCCATCACTATTTAATATTTACATGACCCCTTTGGTATCTTTTATCATCTCCTTTGGAATCTCCCCTACCTCGTATGCTGAGGATTCTATCTTTGGATAAAAATTATTTTGGGTCTCAAAAGAACTTAAAGAACTGCTCTATAAGCAATTTTCGATGGATGGAAAACCATCACCTAAAATGTAATACTGATAAAACAGAAATCCTTTTGTATTAAAAAGAAAGGTCTGGGACTAGCAAAAGTTTTTTATTTTGCCAGGTCAACATGGCATGCACACACATGTTCTGCAATAGCAGGCCTGAGACATGTTTATAGGGCTTTAAGTGGGTGGTGCAATATGTGCTGCAGGCCCACTGGTAGCATTTATTTACAGGCTATGGCACATGTAGTACCTCTTTACTAGAAACTTACAAGTAAATTAATTATGCCAATTGGATATAAGCCAATGTTACCATGTTTTAGAGAAAGAGCACAAGCACTGGTTAGCAGTGGTAAAGTGTGCAGAGTTCTAGGGTCAGCAAAAACGAAGTCAGCAAAAACAGGATGTCTGAAGTCAACAAGTTAGGGGGAAACCACACCAAGGATGCCAAGTCTAACACACCTGGTCCAAATAATGGGAAGGTAGATGCCTTATCGCAACAGAATTGATCTGATATTGAAAATACAGTTGTTAGTGAATCGTCTTTCATAATGCTACACGGAATACAAACATGAATTCCGTAGCATTCATTATTGTGGAAACCTTCTGATATTTGTAAAGAGTTACAATCTATTGATAAGGAAGTCTCACTTAGAGAAAAAGAAGACAGAAGTGAAAAAGGTTAATGTATTGAAACAAGGAGAAACTATTTGTCTTATTCACACTTAAGATAATAGGCCAGGAGTTGGTGTCATGATTCTAAAACTGCAGGAATTCCTGGAATCGCTAAAACCTTTGCTGCTGTTAAACATTATTTCTGATGGCTAGCTAAGTTTACTGATGTTATAAATTATGTACAGATGTGCACTATGTATGTCTAGACTAAAAGTACACAAAAAACTGCAGTACTTTTGAGACCCTTGTCTGTTTTACCTAAACCTTGGCATAAAGTATCAATGGATTGTATTGTGAAATTATCCAAATGTCAACATGGTGCAGTGATATTGTTTGTTGTAGATCATTTTACAAAGATTGGATATTTCATTGTATTCACTGAGTTCCTTCCTTTAAGGAATTGTCACACATTTTTTGTAAATCATATTTTTATTTTACAAGTTTTTGATAACTGACAGAGGTTCTCAGTTTACATCAAACTTTTGCCCTGCTTTGTCTAAAGAATTGGATACGGAAGTTAATTTGTCAACTGGTTATCATCCTCAGACGGGCAAACAGAACAATTGCCTGATGTCAGAGACATCAGGCATTGGTGCAGGAAAAAGATTGGAGTAAGACGTTGTGGTTAGTAGAATCAACATATAACAACATTGAGTATTCTACCACTGGATTATCATCCTTCTTTTGTATGTATGGTTATCAATCTAGAATGTTAATAGTAAAGACATCTTCCTCTACAACACTGCCTTCAGAAACATTTGGATAAACTGTAGGAACTTCAAAAGGTCGCACAAGAGTCATTCAAAAAGACCAAAGCTAGTCACAAGCTTTATGATGATAAGAAAAAAATTCCAGAAGCTGAATCTGTAATGGGTGAAAGTTTCGGTTACTCACTAAAAAATTTGCATTTAGATGAATGTGTAAGTTTCAACTTAAGTTTGTGTGTCCATTTACAATTGAAAGTGTATTGAATACATAGACTGCCTGCTGAAAATTACCCCAGTCTATGAAGGTTCATCCTGTGTTTCAAGTGTCCTTTCTTAAACCGTGTTCAGCTGAAAAATGTCTTGCTCCAAATGTCCAAAGTCGACAAGTACATGTGGGAACCAAAGAAGTATCTTTCAAAGTATAGAACTGTGTTTGTTTATTTATAAGGAGTCATCCTTCATAATCCCAAACTAAATAGCTCTTGTTTTGTCATTGTCCATAGGAATTACAAACGCTAAAGCTCATTTCTCAAGAGTCATCCATAGGATGAGGAACTCGTATGCACTGTTTACTCCGCAAAGACTCAACAGTGTGGTTTATGAACTATTGCAAGCTCCAATTGAAGTATATCAGCACAGAAGTATTGTTGTATGTTAGGCTGATATCAGAGGCAGAGAAAACATATTTGGTTGGAAACTACACATAAAGTACTAACAAATGTTTTCATGTACATTATCGTGTGAGGCGCCGACTTTCTTGAGCTAGCGTTATTTACCCTGCCGTTCACGCTGTGATTATACAGATTGACTTTGCGTTCAGCAGTTTACGAGTGGATAACCCTCTGGTGAAGCATTACGAAACCTTGATTGCCTTATAAGTCGTAGGAGTCTGTACCACCACATACCGGATTGGATTCTAAATAACCATAATTACTCTCAATAGTATTGAAGGGTCATTCAATCGGCAATTTTTAATAAAGTCCTGAAGATGGTCTAGTGGATGCAAACAATTATAGACTGAACTGTCGACATTTTGTAACGATTTCACAGATCACTGTATCTAAGGCAAAGTTGTCTGCAAAATTTGGTTACACTGCCATGTAAATACTTGAAATACGGTGTACACAATTGTAACAAAGAAGAATATATATCATTGTAACTTCTTGTTGCTCTGTGTTTTGTATGATCTTGTACCCTTTTTAAATGAAATATGATTAATATAAAAGTCTATTTTTGAATATATACACCGTGTGATAAATCTTTCTTTGATAATTTTGATTATATGTTAAGTTGAATCTGATTTTGAAACTGTGTATCTCAAACTACTTTGATAGAGTTTGTTAAACATTGATTGGAATAACTATACGAACATTCAATTTAGCAAATCCCTTGTAGGCATATTTACCCGCTAACATTTATCCACATGTCACCTTGAACATACAACCAAGTATGAAAATGTATTTCCTAGTTTTTAAGGTAGCTCTCATCGTAAACACGCTGATTGTCATCCAAATGGATATTCAGTAATTATAGCAAAACATAATTGTATGTCAGCTCAGAAGAAAAGCCAAGTTACAGTTTGCAATAGAGAGTGGATATATACATACAGTGCCAGCTGGTATACCATAGGCAGAACTTGAAATGAAAACTTCAATGTTCGAGCTTTAGTTATTTTAAAGCTCTCCTTTGCTTTTTTGACATCAACACTCAAGTAGTGCATAATAGAACTAGCCATTCTGCTGTAGGAGAGTTGGATCTGCTTCACATGTTTACACCCATATTTTGCTGGTGTTTCACAGTTTTTCGACTTTAGTCTGGCTGGGACACTGCTATTCAGGGCTCCAGCCTAGCTGCTTCTTCTCTAAATTGATTGCTGGTACTTTAGGTACACCACAGATTGGATCCTGAGGTACCCTTGTGAGTCCCTAGTATATGGTATACTATGTACCCAGGGCATAGGTACCCCAGAGGCCTACCAGGGGCTGGAGCATGTATTATGCCACCCCTGGAAAGCCACACAAAATGACACCGCAGGTCTGCTACTGCAGCCTGGGTAAGGTGGTGCATGCACCCCTTACTGGGCTATAGGTTCACTATATCTCACCTATCACTGCACACATAAACCTATCAGTCACTCCTATGGCAGGCCTTAACAGTCCTGAAGGCAGAGTGCTTGGTAATATGTGAGAGGGTGCTCAAGCATGAGCTGAGCCCCTCTGCAGCCTTCGGAATCTCTTCTCCGGGGTTGTCACTGGTGCAGTTTGACCATATACTCTTAAGTGCATTATATCTTAAACGGTTAATGCTAACTTTTGACTGGCTGCACGGAAACATGTTGTGTTTGGTGTCAAACACCTTGGAATCATACCCCCTCATCAGTTCTTGATGTAAGGATATGATCACACCCTTCTAGAGGAAGAGACATGGCAGTACTGGTATACCCGGTAGAAATCTAATAGAGCCCTGGCATCACAAAATGGATGCTGCAGCCACAGACACAGGTTTGGCCTCCTGCTGCTGACCGAAACTCCGGCAGGGGAGGCCTGGACAATAGGTTTACTGTCACAGGGTGGTGTAATCACCTCCAAGACAGGCTTATGTGTATTGTGGCTGGGTGAGAGCACTCTCTTAGTGCTTTGAAGTCCTGCACTGGGGGCACATTTGGTGTCCCTGTGCATAGTCCAGCTCAAATTGGTTCAGGGGCTTCCAGCCCCTGCTCTGGTGCGAAACTGGACAAAGGAAATGGGTGTAGTCACCCCTCTTTCCAAACCCTCCCATAGGTGGGTCCCCAGAGCTAGTCCAACCCCTTCCTTAGGTATAAGTAAGAAACCTCTGTAACCAGAACTTTAGATATCCCTGGACGAAACTCTGAAGCTGAATCCTGGAACTTCGATGCTCTACTAAAGACTAGAGGACTGAAGAAATCTCCCTTGGGGTCAAGGAGTGACTCCCCTGCTTGGCAGGCACCAACAAAGCAATTTGCCGGTCTGCATTTCCGAAGCTCCCGCCAGACTCCAAAGTATTTGCAGCCCAGGAAGAGGATTTCCAGACATCTCAGAGGCCAACCCAAGTCCACAGCAAAGCTGAGACCCACGGCCCTCGTGAGTAGCGTGGAACCGGAACTCCTGGTCACTGTGCACTTTTGCAAGTGCATTGACTTCTTGACGTCTCTTGAAGTCGTGCTTGGGATTCCTTGTAGCCCCCACCTCAAGCAGAAGATCCACCAAAGATTGTTGGCCTAGTCATCCCGAGTGACCCGTGGGCCACCATTTTGTGTTTCCTCTTGAGGTCCCTTCGCGATCCCTAGTCCATCAACTGGTGGGTCCCTGAGGGGGTAAATTTGATTTTCCTTGGGCTTCCCTGGTTGCTCCAGACGTGCCCTGACTCCCAACCGAGTGGTGAGTTCCTCAGACCTTTCTGGTCTGCACCGAAGCATCTTTCTCGTTTCTGCGTGGGTCGCTGTTGCCAAGGCTTGTTGTGTCCAATCCGGGCACCGACGCTGCATCACTCGACATCCTTTGTGGGACAGCTCGAATCCAGCTCCTCAGCTCCTGGTTGTCCTCGACGCCTCCTGGTCCTCGTGGCTGAAGAGTCAAGTTTCACCTTCTTCATCTGAAATCATCCGACATCGGTGGGCATCTGCCTATCGCCTTCCTGGTCACTGGCTAGTGACCCAGACTCTGTCCCCTCTGCTTTCAGGTTCTTTTCATCTTCAATTCAGGCTTGGATCTCTTCGGGCACTTTGCATCTTCCTGGCAGCAGCACTTCTTTGCCAGCTCCCATTGAAATCGACGACGCGACCTGACACCATTTGACACCTATGCACCCGGCTTCCCTGAGTGAGATAACACGAGTTCTCCAGTGCTCCCATGGGTGTTGACCCTAGAACATTCTAAGTCCCAAAGGGTTTGGTCCTGACTCATTTCTAAATGTCCCTAATCTTTAAAAATCTAAAGCGACTTTCCCCATAGAAGCTAACGGGAGCTCGCGGCTGTGTGCTCACACTGCACCCGGCCCCCGTGGGTCCCCTGTGTCACTACCTTGGGTGGTTCCTTGGGGTCCCAGCGATTCTACAGGCTCTAGGCCTTGTGTGTAGTTAAGTCGTGGTTCTTATACCACTATTTTAGTATATGGTTTGGCTCGCCCCTAAGGCCTGATGTGAAGTTTATGCTTATCACTGTCACATTTGAAGTGTAACCTATGTGTTTTGACCTCTAACCTCATAAAGAGTCTAGGAGGGTGTGTTTAGAAATAAATACATATATTTTATATATATACCTGGTATGGTTGTCTTTCATTTAGACTCTCAAGAGATTATAGACTGCTAAAACAAGCTGCTTTACATTCCTTCAAGACTTAGCCTGAAGGCTACTCTCCATAGCTACCACTAGGATAGCTTTCAATAAAGGTTGTATTTAACCTATAACCAATCAGGGGTTGTTTGGACTGGTACAGGGTGCCCACTATAACTAGTGGACAGCATATACCAGGCCAACTTCTCACATCTGCCAGGTTTATGAGAATTTCAAGTATCTGTGTTCCTCTCTTGTCCCTTTCTCCAGGGTTTTTGGATAACTTCATGACAGTATTATGGAGCTTGCTCTGGGTTTGGTGAAAGGTGGAAAATATCCTCACTCCTATCGGAACCAGACATCAGGGTTAGTGTACTCTGAACAGGCCTGGAAAAAGAAAGAGAGCAACAGAGCTATGGTACCATTGTCAAAGTATTGTCTAACTGTGTATCATGTCTTAAATACTGCCCCATTAGTTTTAATTATAGAAAAACCACACTTAGAGGGAATATTCTGGCATAAAGCTGAATTAGAATAAAGGGATTAACAGTAAATCTTTTAGGCATTAGCTAAACATTCATAACTTGCTACGGAGTTGTCATCAATCAAGAGAGATAGATTTAGAAAATCTGCATAAGTGCAGTAGTTCTGCTAAATGAGTTCTCTGGTGCTCAGCCCTAGTCCCCTTTTTTAACCACACTCATATAAGAATGTTTTACTGTAATGCACTGCAACTAATAACCCCCCAGAAAAAGGTAGCTGGTATAAAATAACTGTCAAAGAGCAGAAGAGAAGGTGGGTAAAGTAACCTTGAGAAGAGGTGATTTAAAAGTACAGCATGATCATGGTGAAAAGAACTGTGGTATAATATAGCATTGGATTAAGGAAGGGGGGCTCATTTTAAAGAGAAATGGTGGCAAATAGCTAAGTTTGATATTTTTTTCATGTTTGGTCGGTACTGTGTTTGCTCCAGGAAAGTGAGAAAAGAGAGCTCATATTGTACAAAATGCATATCAAGCGGCCTATCATAAACAATATGAGCCTGTTCCTGAATTGGTATCAGCATCCCGGATTGCTAAAGTATAATGTTTCTGTGATTTATTTCATTTTGCTTATACAGAGCGCCCCCCTACCAAGAAGGTGTGAGTGAGCTGAAAATTACAGCAAACATGGAGTTTCCAGACAACCTCTTCCAGGAAACATGAAGCAACTTTAGTCAACAAACACCAAAAAAGGATATCAGTAACTTTCTGTCCAGGAAAGAGAGATGGGTGGAAGATAGGTGAAGTACACAGACTTTACTGCTTTAATGAAAGAAGTAGAAGGGAGTTAAATCTGGAGAAGAGTGATACCTAGAAGTATAGCAGCAGTGGCGTAACGAAACTCGAGGGGGCCTCCCTGCAAGGCATGTGGAGGGGCCCCCACCAGGCTCAATCAGGAGCTCTGCAGCCAGAGTGCTGTGCTGAGGGGGCCCCTGGAGCTTGGGGGCCCCCCTGCACCGCGGTGGCTATGGGGGCCTGTGTTACACCCCTGTATAGCAAGCAGAAAATTATCAGTAGTGGAAGTGAGAGGATTGGCGTTGGATTTTTAGGACATTGGAAAGAAGATATTGAAGATACAGTAGTGTCTAAACTAAAAGAAGACTTCCCTTGTAATCAGAAATTTAAGGGGAGCTATAAGGAGATGCAGCTTCGAGATAGATGAGGAAAATAGGAGACGAAGTAAAGAAATCTTTCCAGGTTTTAAAGGAGTAATGTTTTAGTCCTTTGAGAAATTAGAGGAGATCCTTAGCTCATCTTAGGTCAACAGTAAGTGAGTTCCAAATTAAAGAGTTTGGTCCAGAGAAAGATTTTTTGACAGCTTTATAAGATTTTAATCTTTTGGTTTTCAGTCTTTTCTTGCCAATACCTATATAATTCTTGCCTTCGCCTGTATTTCTTAGAGTGTTCTGAGGTACTCTTAGTGACGATTATGTAACTTCATTGTGATGCATGACAGCGGGAATTTTATCCAGGCTTCAAGAGGAAGCCAGTGTTGGCAGCTTAGGGCTGGTAATATGTGGTCAACCTTACTGGTTCCGAAGATCATTTCATAGCCATTAAGGAGGAGCTGGGAATTCTGACAAGAATGAAGTTGCTGTAGACCAGCTTTGCTGGAACTATGGCCTATACAGCTGTGCAAAGGTCCATGGGAAGAAAAAAAGTATCAGGTTTTTTGAAGTATGAACTTGATGTAACCACGTGAGCAATTTAAGAGTTTATTGACAGGTGGGTGTTAATCCCTAGGCAAAGTGATTTCCCTTCCTCCAAAGTGGGAGAGTAAAGCCATTGAAGTGTAGCTCATCTGATGAAAATCAATTCAGTTTTTTCTGGGTTTTGCTTCAGGCAGTTGATTGACATCCATTTGTGTAGGTTAACTAAACAATGTTTAAGGTGGATGTAGCCTGTTGGAATTTATTTTTACATATAATTAGGTTTCATTTGCATGTTGATGGATTGTCACACCTGCCTTCTCCATTAAGATTCTTATTGATTTTTATGTATATGTTGAATAACATGGGTGTCAGAATTGATCTCTGAGGGCGTGCACAATTGACTGGAATGGAATCAGATGAGGCTTTGCCTCGTCCTACCAAATATTCATGGCTTTTTAGGAATGAAGGGATCCATCCATGGATCTTATCTTAGAAACCCATGCCGGATTTACACACTCAGATCAGCTGCTTGTTGTCTATTGTGTTGCATGCTGCTGATATGCTGAGCAGATTAAGCAGGCATTGTCCAATATCTAATGGATGACATCCAGAATTGTAAGTGTTGCAGTTAAAGCGTTGCATCCTTTTTGAAAGCCTGATTGATAATTGTTTAATATGTAGGGTTAGCCCATCGACTATACATTTTCCACTACCTTTGCTATAGTTAATTACTGTCATTCAGTTGAAGGGTAGATTTAGATCATCCTGGTGTTTCTTTACAAGAGTAGTTATTTAACCCAACTTGAGGGACTCATTGACAGGAACTGCTATCAAAGATACCTTTATAAGGCAATACCAGAGATTTCAGAAAAGATGACATTTATTTTTTATTACAGTGGCAGGCGTGACATGTCTGTGAAAGAAAGTGGATTTCAGGTCTTTGATCACTTGCTCATTTTATTTTGGTTATAGGATTAAAGTTGGACCAGCAGTTTCTAAAAAGAGGTAGGAGTGATGCACTTTTTAGTGGACTGCCTGCTTTGCTGATCAATTTCCTGATTTGGGTAATTTTATTTGATAAACAGTTCCGAAATGTAACTATGTATTTAAACTATTGTTCATTTGTTTGGCTTTGGCTATTAATATTTCAAGGTTGTAGTGTTACCTGATGGTTTTAAAAGCAGAGAGTGAGCTAGAAGTTTTTTTAGAGCTCCAGTTTTCTAATTTCTATATAGAAGTCATCAGAGAACCATGTTTTGTCTCCTATGAGTTACTGCTTTCTTTTTCATGGGACTGATAGTGTTGAAAGCCTTTGATTCCTCTGAGCTGTAACTGTTGAAGAAGTGTTCTGCCATTGTTGATAAGAGAGGTCCCTGAGACCACGTTTAGAGCACTGGTGACCCACATACATACCTGAATGATCTGCAATAACCAAAGGAAGGTGATTGTAGCACCGCTGCAGGGTAAGTTTCAAGAAACGATGTTCATCAGGATGATGAAGTGGTCTGACCAGTCATCTTTGATGGGAAGGGGCATTCTACTATTGTCTGATCAAAGATGATTACAGCCAACATTTTTCTTGGGTGTATGATGAGTACTTGGAGGTTTGCTTTAAGTTACATTTTGAAAGGCACCTTTTGAAAGGTGTAGGTGTTTGCGGAACTGCCCTAATCAATATTGAAGTCCTCTATGCAAATTTTGTGAATATTTAATATTTATTTCTCTCTGATGTATTTAGCGAGGTCATCAGTGAAAGATAAAACGATATTATCTGGATGGAAGAAGGAGCACTATGTCACCTGGATGGGGATATAGAAGAAGATGTTCTCTCAGTGGGAGGAAAGAGGCTGATATTGTCTGCATGTCAATAACAGGGTGTCAGAGGAGATTGAATACAAGTAGCAGGTGCGAGTTTGAGCCGGGTTGCAGCTGCAACAGGCACATGTTTCAAGAGAAAGAGGGAGAAGTAAGTATCTGGGCATCAGGAAAGGACAACTTTTCTATTTGTGAAATTCCTGTATGTATTGTCGGTATGTTTAGCCTGGCTTCACCTGTAACAAGCACGGGCAATGCCAATGGCACTGGCCTTGGCACGCATGAAATGTTTTTAATTTATTTTTTCAAACCTATGCAACAGAAAAAAACTGTCAAACTTTAAATGAAATATATAAAAACATAGCAGTGACCCAATAACTCAAGAACACCTTACCTGGCACTGAAACACCTTACCTGGCACTGAAGTGCGTGCCCTCTCAGGCTGTTAAGCACATGTGATCAGGCAAAATGCCATCAGAGTGCCGGGCAACCAATGGATGAAGCGGACTGGCTAATTTTTCCATGCTATATACTGTCATGGGCGAAAGTAAAATGTAAATGATACTCGAACAGACCGGTGGAAAAATAAGTTTGACCTCAGGCTTCTGTATGTATAGAAGTATACATTGTTGTTATTATTTTGTTTTGTAAAACATGAGACAAGCGGGAGATATAAATCTGTCTCTAAGCGAGACCAACATATTTTTCTTAAGTGGCATTTAAGTAACGCTCGAAAAACAGAGTGCAATTGTGACAACGAGGCACGTGACGAAAGGAAACTCTTCCTGAGGCGCAGGCGCATTATTCTGTTCATTATTCACTAGAACATAATTTGACTTTGAATGAAGAAAGAAAAGTGAAATTGATTTTTGGGAGAAACCACAGAAACTCCTCTGTAAGGAACATTCAATTGTGCGAGTCCTGACCAAGTACCATTTAGATTACCAGGAGGGTTTGCCTGGTTGCCTGTGGCTTGCTTAATGCGCACAATGCAGTTTGTTTTGGAGTGGAAAATGAAAGGAACATTATTTGCCACGAGGAGAAAGTAAACAGAAAGCTGCAAGATCTGCTGAGCTAATGGAAAACAAGTATGTAATCAGCAGGTCAAGTGCCCAGAGGGCTTCCTGTCACCTGACACCTGTGCCATCTGTGCACTTTTTATCACATTCATTGGTTTATTTTCTCAGCACATAACTGATGTCATGCAAACTTAGCAGAAAAGATAACTGGTGAACACGGTGTCCAGCAGCTGGTGTGGTTCGTGGTGGAGCTGCACAGAACTTCATGGAACTGACATCAAGTCTTAAAGATCAAGGAGCTGTAAAATGTGCAAGTCATGATGGGAAGCAAAGTCTTTAAGTGTCTAATGGATCCCAGAAATGTAGGTGCCAACTAGAAAGACCATAGACACATGGTGATGGAGGTAACCATGCCTGGCCGAGTAAGTAGGAAATTCTCTGTTTCACAAATACCAGCTAACCTAATGTAAAACTTAACATAACATAACACAACATAGCATAGCGAAACCGTAACTTTTTCTCAACTTCTTCAGATAAAATCTGAATATAGAGATGCTGAGTTTAGCATATGCGGAGGCATATTATTTAAGTTATGATAACTTTTGTATGAGGACGGGTGGTCACCTGGGACCACAGGACATCTTTTAGCTAAAAGAAACATTACCCATGATGAAAAAACCTGAGACACAGGCCACAGAAATGTATGATTCTCTAAAATGTCCTGGCGATGCCTCTGGACAGTAAGCCTACTACTTCAGATCCTACTCACTTTGGAAAGAACAAAGATGTAGGATGAGGGTGAAGGGCACTTTTTTCCAAATCCAAATAATTTTTCATTTGAAGCCGTCCCTTGCCCTCAATCAATCAATCAATCAATCAATCAGGGTACTTGTAAAGCGTGCTACTTACCCGTGAGGGTCCCAAGGCGCTGAGGGGTGGGGGGGGGTGCCGCTACTGCTCGAAGAGCCAGGTCTTGAGGAGTCTTCTGAAGGCGAGTAGGTCTTGGGTCTGTCGTAGGTGGGTTGTGAGGGTGTTCCGGGTTTTGGCGGCGAGGTAAGAGAAGGATCTGCCGTCGGCGGTCGTTCGTTGGATGCGGGGGACATCTGCGAGGGCGGGGTTGGCGGAGCGGAGCTGGCGGGTGGGGGTGTAGAAGCTGAGTCTGCTGTTCAGGTAGGCTGGGTCGGCGTTGTGGAGTGCTTTGTGTGCGTAGGTGAGGAGTTTGAAGGTGATCCTCTTGTCGATGGGGAGCCAGTGCAGGTCTCTCAGGACGGGGGTGATGTGGCTGCGGCAGGGGGCGTTGACGATCAGTCGGGTGGAGGCGTTTTGGATGGGTTGTAGCTGCCGTTGGTGTTTGGCTGGGATTCCTGCGTAGAGTGCGTTGCCGTAGTCCAGTCTGCTGCTGACGAGGGCCTGTGTCACTGTTCTTCTTGTTTCAGTCGGGATCCATTTGTAGAGTGTTGTAGCAGGAGGAGGAGACGGCGTTGACTTGCTTGGACATGGAGAGGGAGGAGTCGAGGATGAATCCTAGGTTGCGTGCGTGGTCGGTTGGTATCGGTGCTGTCCCCAGGGTGGTCGGCCACCAGGAGTCGTCCCAGGCTGAGGGGGTGGGTCCGAGGATGAGGACCTCCGTCTTGTCCGAGTTCAGTTTCAGACAGCTGCTCCTCATCCAGTCGGCGATGGCCTTCATGCCCTTGTGAATGTTGGTTTTGGCGGTGTGAGGGTCCTTGGTGAGGGAGAGGATGAGCTGGGTGTTGTCAGCGTAGGTGATGATGTTGAGGTTGTAGTGGCGGGCCACTTGTGCGAGGGGGGCCATGTAGATGTTGAACAGCGTCGGGCTGAGGGATGAGCCCTGGGGGACGCCGCAGATGATGTTGGAGGCTTCTGACCGGAAAGGTGGGAGGCGGACGCTCTGTGTTCTGCCGGAGAGGAAGGACGTGGTCCAGTCAAGGGCCTTCTCTTGGATTCCGGCTTCTTGGAGGCGTGTCTGTAGGGTGCGGTGGCAGACCGTGTCGAATGTGGCTGACAGGTCCAGGAGGATGAGGGCTGATGTTTCGCTGTTGTCCAGTTGGCGTCTGATGTCCTGCTTCCTTTTGGGGTGTAATGAACCTTTTTTCCACACTATCAAAACCACTTGCTCTCTTGGTGACTGGGCATTTGTTGATAAACACACAGAGCGTATGAAAGGCATCGCAAATGTGTGTGAATGCTAAGAAAGTTAAGATGTATTGAGTACTCACAGTTTGCAGGTTCCATGGGACTATTTCTGGTACATACATTAAATTCCGATTCGCTTGAAGGATTAAATATCAAGACTTTATTATTTTAATTCTAATATTATTCATATCCAGTGCTAACTGTATTATAAAGAGAGAATACCTGAGCCCAAAGTTTTTCTCAGAAGCCCTCTGCGAGTTCTACCGAAGGTCAGAGTGCCGAATACCAAAGCTGCGTAGCCTTGATTCCACCTCACACCACTTTAATCGACCATCTGATACTCCCTGCATCTTCATCTCAATCTTACAAGCTCTTTTCTATCCCTGGTTTCTCTCTGTATCACTGTCTTTACGTCTTTCTCTTCCTCCTTTTTCCCCCTTTTGTATTTTTGCCTCTTGTACTCTGGATCAAAGTCTGTTGAGGAAAAATAAGTGTCAGTTGTATGTTCCATCCAGTATGGGAAGGTTTTGTGAACAGTTTCCAAAGTTTTTATTCAAGTCCAGGAATTTAAAATACAATCTTGGCCCGTGACATAGATAACTGAATGGGGGCAGAGAGAAATATTCATAGTTAAAGAGGAGGAGCAAGAGCATCGTCTGAATAGCAATGAATCAGAGAAGAGAATGCAGATTTTCCACAGTAACCTCCCCTCCCCCCCCCCCACCCTTGGGCTGGGCAACCATCATCCAATACTGTGCATCTTTTATCACCCAATTGCACTGACCGAACCACATTTGTGTAGTGCACCTTCTGGAGATAGCTTGTTTCAACCTATAAAGAAAAGAAACCCACCTGGCTATCCTGCAAGAACCATAAATTCAGAAAATATGTAAAAACAAATGGCCAACACTGAACCTAGTACTCTAGGCATACCGACTACAATGTTCTTGCACACAAGCAGAACTTAGCATTCTGGCTCCCACTTTAAAGTGGGGGCACAGTCACAACATCCATCTACCCATTTCATTGGAGAAGATCACATTCTGACCTGCACATATTCATAAACTGTCCTGTGTAAACACAAACATTTTTGCTCATCAAACCGCGCCAGAGTGTAAACCCTTTCCTTCTATGACGATAGAAGCAAAATAATAGAGTCAAAAATTGTCACCAAAGTTAAAAACTCTTATGGAGTAATTTTTACTCTGCAGGTATGTGGTCTGCCAAGAACACTGTGCTGGCGGAGGCCTTGGTAATTGTTTACCTACTGACCAACTTAAGATACATGTGGGACTACTGTCCCTCTCTCTGTGCCATCAACATTTACTACAGCTCATCAGTGGCGTCCGGCTCCATCCTCAGTGGTAGATGCGAGTAAGTGCAGCGGTATTGAAAAGGCAGAAGACAACAAACTTATTTAAAGTCATTCTTGTGACATAGAAAATGAAAATCTACATTAGGTACTGATTTTTATTTTCTTTAAACAGGCATAAAGAGTGAGAAAGGCATTGCCAACGTTTCATAGCAAGCGATATTAAATGTAGCCCATTCGAACTGTAAGGTTTAACACATAAGTGGCTGCTGCAGGCAGCCTCATTGGAAATGTGGTGCCTTCAGCCCATGTTACCCTTTGGCACATACAAGTGGGCACAGCTTACATGTTTGAAATGGAAACCTTATGCAGCTTGATCCTGCTGCTACTCTGCACAATAACAGCTGACTTACCTAACCTCAAAGTGAGCATTGTAATGCCAAAAATGAGTTAATGTTGCAACATTAACCCTGAGTGTCCCTAACAGTCAGCCGTGGCTGCTTCTTGGCCCCTGTGCAAAGCTCTTGCTCTACTTGTGGGTGACGACAAAATCCTCACAACAGTCCACATGACGTATTTCACTTTTATGGCGCTGGTGCAGTTTCTGCTCAATCATGGCAGACTTATAGAGAAGTCACAAATGTCAATTAATCTAGCCAAATTGTTACCATAGATTAGGAATAGTAACATGAAGCAAAGCCAAAAGCACCAGCAAACCATGTAAATAAAATGAAAGCAGGAGATGTGGGGTCTAATGGTAAACATGTGGGTACAACAAATCTAGTGCAAGTAGACAGTAAAAACAGATCAATAGAGACAAAGGGAGTTATTTGTGATAGTCTTGTGTCACTTTTGCACCACATAAAGTGGTACATGTGTGATGCAGGGCTCTGAATCAGAATTATGAGGCCACGCAAGGCCACCCTGAGTGGGTTTGAGTGGCCACATAAATCTTGAGTATGGCAGCACAGAACAAATTGCTGGGTCACCTTACTCTGCGCTTGGGTGGCATTTCATGGGCGATGCGGTGGGTGTTTCCACGCAACACCCATGAATTTCGATGCTACCCCAGATTTACAAACTCATGTAAAACTGGGGAATCGCCAAATCCTTACGCCTCCCTAGGTGAGGCGTAACAAGGAGAAATATTTGTATTTCTCCTCGTTTTTCCTCTTTCTATGTGTGTTGCATTGTGCTGCACATATAGAAAGAGGAAAACGCCTCTTAAGATTGTTACTGTGCAGGAATGTGCCGTGCACAAAATCAATCCTTAATGCACGAAGGCATAAATACGGTGCATTCCTGCCCTTTCACTTTGGCGTAGGGCAGCACAGAAAGAAGACCTAATGCTCTGCCCTACGCCAATATCCTGTAAATGATGGCCTTATTTTGTATTCAAAAGAAATGACCAGGCAGGGACATGGTTTAGAAAAAGTACAGCTTCACAGGGTGTCCCTGATGAAGGTGGTGGCAGTGGTAGAAGAGCCTGCTAAGAATAATAGCGGATTAAAAGACGGTAGAAGGAATAATGCTACGTAGGGAGAGTTTGTCTTTATGACACAAACATTGCAATGATAGAGATAAGCTAAAAGTGCCTGACTTGGCACGTGATCAACACGTTAGAGTAGGGGTAGGAGCCTCATGGATATATGGCATGCCTAGTGCAGGCTGAGGAACACATAGGTTCAGGTTAAAGGTGAACCAGGAAGTCAATGCATAGGAAGGAGGCCAGTATGTCAGTGGAGCCTTATATCCCAATAAGTAAATTATGGGACAATGAGAACTAGGCATAGGAGCCAGGGAGGGGGCTTTACAGCTAGCTAAGAAGTTTGATTGTTTTGCCATGAAAAGAGGAATAAAAATAATGAATTCGTTTGTTTTTAGGGTAATATATAGCACAGCGTGAGGACAAAGTTGTAAAGCCAGTTGGAAGTTTTTCTCTGCCTTAATAATAACCAACGCTATGCCAACAATATAAAGAGAGCCTGTGTTGTTTTTCATAGAGTAACTGCTTTCTTAGTTTAAAGTACCTTGCTGGCCTGCTGCTGGCTTGCGTGCTTGGGTAGTGCTTTGTATCTGCACAGGCTGCAGGTGGAAAGAGTGGTGCAGCTCTAAAGGTGATTCACCAGTTTAAGAGCACGTAAACAAAATACATACAAAAACGGACTTCCGGGAAATACATCAACTAATGATTCAACTTCAGTTGGATGCATGTGACTGAGGAATTTATGTGGATGGGAGCATGTCCTGGAGCACTGGCTCAGCCGACACATATAATAAGAAATATGAAATGTTCTAAAACAAATTTGGATTTAGACAAAAATAAATTCAACGTGTAGTTAACCTGTAGATAAAGCAAACAGAAATACAAAGAGCGAGTTAAAGAGAGAGACGGTGGAAGAGTGAATGGGGGTGAGAAACCGAGAAGGTGAGTTGGCGCCACGGTCTTTCATCCTTCCGATGTCGATAAAATGAGTGCTATTGAGCTAGATATAAAATCAGGGGCGTAACACAGGCCCCCGCATCCCCCGTTCATGCGGGGGACCCAACTGCAGGGGGCCCCTTCAGCACAGTACTCAGATCTGAGCGCTCCGGATAAAAAACTGAAACAGGGGCCCTCTGTTTACATTACAGTGGGGCCCCTTAAACTTTCGTTACGCCGCTGATTGTAAACAGGCTTTGAAGAAAAGCAAAGTAGAAGTGCGGTTAGGCATTTGGAATGTAGTTAACGGCAATAAGCTGTAGGTACGGATCTAAGAGTGAAGCACTTTTGTAAGATTTATACCCTGTCAAACTGTTTGACTGAGGAGGCCGGACACCCTCGCACAACTTCCCTTTTGATTATGTATTTTCTTTGGAGGAGTTCATAGAGGTCGATAATAACAGCCCCGGTTATGAATGAGATTCCATGGACTTCCATTAAGTTAACTTAAATACGTGGGTGCTGTTCAGGCGCGCAACACCCACTGGGCTCACCGGGCTTCAGCCCCCCCTCCGTCATGTGTGTCAGACCGGCTGAGACAGCCTTGCGGGCTGGCCTCCGTTTAATTGCCGCCGCACCCGAGTACTTCACAGGTCTTTAAAAGACCATTTATTCGTTAATGAGGCTTTTGTTGTGTTTTCACCCCTTCTTACAGCCACTCTGCCTATGGCTGGAAGACTTAGCGCCCCCCCCCCGAAATCTTTTTCAGCCCCCCCCCCCCCCCGAAATTTGGCTCTAGTTGCCCGCCTGGTGCTGTTACTTTCTAATTATATACACATTGCTTGCAAGTTTAGTCTCCCTCGGTCCTGGCACTTTATTGTCCCGTATTTGAAGAAGAGAACTGTGCTAGCCCCAGCTGTAACCACCGAAATCCACTCTTAGACTCTAAATTGTGGGCAAGATGTTTCTGGATAGGTCAACAACATGGCTGGATGTCTGACAACCATGTTAACTAAAGGGTGCAGTATGGCTTTAGGGCTGGCTTAGGTGCGACGGAACACTGCCTAAACTTAAATCTCCTGGTTAGCAAGTATAGCTGCAGGTGAGGGTGGAGCACTGATGCTAAACATAATTCCATGTACCTAGCCTGTAGGGATCTTTCCTGCGCTTTTGATATGTTGCCAGATCCAGGCTGTGGGCAATGTTAGAACACCTAGGGGTGGATAAGAGCGTTGGTGCTTTTTTACGTGCCCTGCATTATGACCTTGAAGTCTCAGTTAGATATGGGGCTGGTGGTGAATCCCAGTGGCGTAACAAAGGCCCCCACAGTGCGGGGGCCTACAAGCACTAGGGGGGGCTCTCAGCACTGTACCCTGACCTGAGAGCTCCTGGGTGAGCCCAGGGTGGGGGCCTCTCCATGTACTTTGCAGGTGGCCCCCTCAACTTTCGTTACGCAACTGTATAAAATAGCGCCTGCCATCAGCTTCTGAGAAACTAGAGAAAATGGAAAGTGCACTACCTAAGTTTTCAAATTCGTTCTTATTCTTATTTTTATTAAGTATTCATTGGTTTCAGCATTTGTGAAATGGCAGATGCCGCAGAATTGTTCAAAACAACCTTCTAAAATGTCTAAAAATATTGTTGTCTTGTGCTTCTAGAGTTGCTTTGGAACGCCAGTTCAAGCTGATTTCAGGAATGACTGTGCCCTTCGCCAGGAAGCCCCCCCCCCTCTTATCACACATTCCTGCAATATGTTTCTGAGGTCACTGTTTTCTTGAGGTCGTCAGCACTTGGCGCGCCAGCGGTTTTGTGCGGTTTGTGGTGTCGTGTTGTTCTGACGGTGTAAAGAATGTCACACCTGAGTGCAAATCCCATGGACCTGTGATCTCATCAATCATGTCGTGTTCAGCTGTTGCACAAAATAAAATCCAAATTCGAAGGATAACGTCCCCACGTGCGTGCATGTGGATAAAAAGCATCGCTGATGGAATAATTTGAGGGATAATTAGGAGAAATTGACAAGGTTCCAAGTCGATTCTTTATTGCTTAAAAAAAAAAACAAGCTGGCAGTAAATATCATGAGAGTGCTTCAATGAAAAAACACCGGGAAATCAGAAATAAAAACCACAAATCCAAGAGTATATATAAAACGAGCCAAAACCGAGCTGGGCCAGCGTTTGAAAAGAGCGTTTCTGACGTCCGTGATCTGATTTGTGTACTGCGAGTTTTCAGCACTTGAGGTGTTCTATTTCCGGTGTGTCTCCGGTTTCTGCTGTCAAAACAAAAGAACGTTTCTGTGGAAATGAAACATGTTGCACCTGTCTGACCTGGGGCCAAACGCTAACTTTGAAAGTAATTTTAAACAAGTGAAGAAAAGTTAATTCAATTTGCTAATACAAACAAGCATTGACAAAGCCAATAGGTCACACCTTTGGGATCTCTTGCATTTGCCAATTGAAGAAGAGACAGCAACGTGAGATGTGGCAGGAAGTTGGCCAAAGCAATACGGAGGGTGGGGGGGGGGGGGGGGGCAAACTCACAGAGGATGAAGCGGGGAGCAACAGAAGGGCAGGGAAAGCAACACCGAGTGCAGGGCAGAACAACACCAGTGGTGGGGTGGTGGAAAAGTAAGGAAGGCCGGACTGGCTGTACCAGGCATCGGGCATTTCTCCAGGAGGATGGAATTGTGGGGGCCACTTTTGTTACCGGTGGCCGGTTTTGTAGTGGTGCAGCAGCTTTAAAAGCACTGTATGTTCCTTGTATATCCAACAGTTTTCAGTCAACAATAAAAGTGCCAAGATAACTGGTCATTAATGTACCTGCTGGAGAGAGATGGGAGTTTTGTCTAGAGGCAGCTTTGACTCATCTAAGGTAGCACAGAGGGTTGATATGCCTGCTGCAAAGAGCGTGCACTAGGCAGATCACAGAACATTATTTTATGTGAATATCTCAGTAGTTTACTGCTTTTATCACAGTGATCATTTTGTTACTGTGCAGGCTATAAGTTACAATTGTAATCTAGGTTACAAAGGTATTATTTTTCCCCAGTCTTTCATTATCCTAATTTTGCTAAAAAGGGTTTGTTTGGGTAGAAATAAATTCTAATTAATAAAGTCAATCCTAACCACTGTGTTACGGTCTGAATCCGGAGTTTGTGCTTCCCCCTACCAGGGACTCTTAAAAAATGCCTACCAGTATGAATTACATGTGAATCCTACACCTTGTAGTCCCCTTTGTCGCATGTATCATTTTCTTTTTTTAAGTTCAAAATATTTTATTGAAATTTTATAATGAACAGCAACAACATAGACATACAAAAATTATCAAATTCATTCCAATAGAAAAGAACGTGGTCATATTCTTATAAACTTAAAAAGGAGGGGGGAGGGAAACATCTAATAACAAATTATTGAGTAAGCAATAAATAGAGCTACTATGACATATTAAATAGTATAAAAATCGTAAAAAGCATTACAATACATAAACATACCCCTAAGATGCAAAATAGAAATTAACAGGAATCCAAAAAGAGTGATAGGAAATAGGATTATGATTAACCCCAGACAAAGATAATTGAGCACCTCTTCTTGTAAAGATAACCCAAGACAACCAAGCATGAACTGATAACTTAGAAACATCTTTCCAACAAAAGGTAATAGATTTTAACGCAGCAGAAATCAAAAAATCAAAAAGCCTACATTCAAGAGAACTTAGAGATTGTGATAATGTAACTGATTTGCAAATTAACATTTTATATGATAAGTCTTCATGTATATTTAACAATTTCTTAATAAAATCCCAAACTTCTGTCCAGAATTTTGCAATTAAAGGGCAATCAAAAAGCATATGTCGTAACGAACCAGGATGCAATTTACAATGCCAACAAGTGTCAGACTGAAGGAGTTTAGCCTGGAATAAACGTATTGGAGTCCATAATGAATTAAATAAAATATAGGAATTGGTTTGATAAAGTGAGACAGGTAACCAACCAGAAATACTTCTAATCCATATAATTTCCCATAAATCATTGGACAATGTAAGTGAAAGTTCATTATTCCAGAAGGTTGCAATCATCGTTATGTTACTTCCTAACGTGTTAGATAATTTTTTATATAAAATGGAAACACCATTAGCTTTCAGCGATATAGTTTGGATATACACGGATAGATCAGCTGTAACACTATTCGGAATAGCTTGCGGAAAGGAATCTAAAACTGAATTAATTAAATATTCATATTTAATACGATCAGATTGGGTTAAACCAAACCTTGTTTGTAGATCCTCAAACGGTATAAAGGTATTGTTGGAATAAATGTCTTTAAGATAAAAAATACCCGCTTTGATCCACGAAAACCAAAATCTAATGTTCTTATTTAGTTTAATGATATTGCTATACCATAATGATAATTCAACAGTGTTATACATGGGGTATAGAAAAATAGAATCTAAATCATTAAAAACCATTTTAGTGGATTTGAGAACGATAGATTTATGAAAAACTGAGGAGGTGTTAGACATAGTTAACAGCGTTGGTAATGGGAACGGCTTCGCCATAGATTTTTCAATTAGGAGCCAAGAAGGTGGATTATGTAAAGGGAAATGACTAAACCATATGGCACTTTGTTTTAGAATAAAAGCTTTGTGATAAAGAAAAAAATCTGGGATACCAAATCCAGCATTACATTTAGACATTTTTAATTTTTTATAACTAATGCGAGGTGATTTGTTATTCCAAAGAAATTTGGAGAGAAGTTTATCAATATCTTTATAAAATTTTTATGGGAACTGAGTGGGAATCATGGAAAGAGTATAAAATATTTTTGGAGCAATATTCATTTTAATAGATTCCAGTCTACCCCACCATGAGAGATGCAGCGATGCCCATTTAGACGTTTTATCTTTAATATAATCTAAGACAAAATTACAGTTTAAAGTCATTGTAGATTTTATAGATGAGGAAAATAAAATACCAAGATATTTTAATTTAGTCTTTTGCCAAACAATTTCATTCATAGGTATCATATCAGGAGTACAATAAATGTTTAAAGGGAAAAATTCAGTTTTATTAGTGTTTAATTTATAGCCAGACACCATAGAATATTTTGTTATAATCTCTAATAAAGAAGGAAATGAGGATAAGGGGTCACTAATAAATAAAAGTACATCATCAGCATAAGCTAAAGTTTTAATAATAATCTCATTAATAATAATTCCTTTAATGTTATCACATTTTCTTATAGATGTAAGGAAAGGTTCAATGCCAATTAAAAACAGTAGCGGGGAAAGGGGACATCCTTGTCTAGTACCTCTAAAAAGGGAAAATTGATTTGAAATTCGGCCATTAATAAATAGACGAGCAGTAGGATCACAATATAGAGCTGAAATCATACGAATAAAATTATCGCCAAAGTTAAAAGATGATAAAGCATGGAATAAAAATTGCCAATCCAATTTATCAAAGGCTTTTTCAGCATCCAGAGCCATAATTCCTGAAGGAGTAGTTAACGTAAGACCTTGTTCAATGACATGTAATAAAGTTCTTGTATTATTTGCAGAGTGTCTATTCTTCATAAAACCAGATTGATCCGAATGTATAATAGAGTCTAGTACAGGGGATAATCGTGTGGCTAATATTTTGGCATATAATTTACAGTCTTGATTAATTAAAGAGATAGGGCGATAATTAGATACAAGGGTGGGGTCTTTATCAGGTTTGGGAAGAACGATAATTAAAGCTTCAGTAAAGGATCCTGAAGTAATTCCCGTAGAGCCAAATGTTGTGAAAAGTTGAAATAATAAGGGTAAAAGATGGGATTGAAACTCTTTATAAAACTCCGCCGGGATACCATCAGGACCCGGAGATTTATTTTTTTTTAAGAGATTTTATAGCGGTTAAAATTTCCTCCTTAGTAATTGGAGAGTCAAGCCCCATTTTATCTGATGGAGAAATTTTAGGTAGACCACATGAAGATAAAAAAGAATCAACTAAAGATTCATTATGAAACTCAGGTTTATCATATAACTTAGAGTAAAAATCCAAAAATTCATTCACAATATCTTTATGAGATAAAGCAATTTTACCATTGGATCCATGAATAGAAGTAATTTGAGTTTTATCCTTTTTGATACGTAAGTAATTCGCTAACAATCTTCCAGATCTGTTTGCATTAAAACTAAATTTAGCTTTGGCCTTAGAAATCTGAACACCAGCTCTATTACTAAGAATTGTATTAAATTCATATCGAAGCTTTTGCAACTTACTTCTATATTGAGGGTCATTAGACGAAATAAAAAGTCGTTCATATTCCGCTATTTGCTTTTCTAGCTTTTTAATATTTGCATTAAAGGTCTTATTTTCGTGAGCCATAATAGAAATAGTAACCCCTCTAATATAAGCTTTAAAAGCATCCCATCTATTAACCAATGAAGTAGTACCTTCAGGGTTAAATTGAAAAAAATCATGAATGGCAGAGAGGAGCTTTGGTTTATTAAGTTCATTGAGAGCTATACCAGAAGTCATTCTCCATCTAGGCTGGTTAGTAAAGGTTGAATTTAAATTTAAAATACAAGAAACCATAGCATGGTCAGAGACATCAATGTTGCCAATCCTGGGGTTACTAACACAGTTGATCAGCTGTTTCGAAACTAATATATAATCGATCCTAGAATGAGAATTATGTGGGTTAGAAAAAAAAGTAAAACATTTTTCTGTAGGGAAGTGTAGACGCCAAATATCAACTAACTTAGTGGTTTGAAGAAATAATTTAAAAGCAAAATAAACCTTAGGGGGGTGGAATTTAGTACGAGATATTCTATCTAATAAAGGATCAGATATGACATTAAAATCACCTGCAACAATTAAAGGTACATTACCAATTTTTACAACCTCCGTTGAAAGAGTAGCCCAAAAAACAGGGTCATCTGCAGTAGGGCCATAAACATTTAATAAAAATAAGATAGAATCATGAACTTTAACCTTAACAATTAAATATCTCCCATCCGTATCTGTAATTTTGCTCAAAACTTGGCAATGTGCTTTTTTCGCACATAATATAGCTACACCATTTTTCTTGCCATTAGCAGGAGAAGAAACAATATTATCAACCCATTTTTTCTTCATATAGTTTAAAATTTTATCATCTATATGAGTTTCTTGTAAAAAACAAAAATCAGCTTTGCAACTACCCAAATAATCCAAAATTTGTGTACGTTTCACAGGATGGCGTAAACCTTTAACATTCAGTGACACTACTTTAATATTAGCCATGACAAAACAAAAAGAGAGAAGGGTTAGAAAGAAGAAGATCAGAAAAAGACACAAATGTTAAGAAGAAAGTAGCTCCAAAACACACAAAAGGGAATGGAAGAAATAAAACATAGCAAAAAAGACAAACAAAACACATAAATATGAAGATTGGGACGCACACACGCTCTACAAGCATGGCCAAAAACCGCTGGAGCCCAGAATATTATGAGTTATATAAATCTGTCAAAGAAGATCATACATGAAAGAATCAAGTGGTAGGACCCTAAGTGTCCATAGTTTGCTGTACTTGCTGATCCAGAAATTGTCGTAGATCTTCAGGACGCTGAAAGGATTTTGAAAAATTATCTTTCCAAATGCGCATAGTTGAAGGGTCAAAAAGGCCATATTGGTATCCAAGGCTTCTTAATTGTGGGCGAAGATCAGTAAATCCCTTACGTGTTGCAACAGTTTCCTTGGCAAAATCTTGATGAATAAAGATTTTGTGACCATTGACCAACAATGAAGGAATTTCTCTAGCTGCTTTTCTGATCAGAACCAAATGATGGTGACGGAGAACTTTAAATATCATTTGTCTAGGCTTGCTATGTTGAGGATTGCGACGTGAAGGAATTCTATGAGCCTTATCGATTTCAAATTTTTCTGGAAATTTGACATTTAAAAGACCAGGAAGTAAGTTCTCTAAGTATAGTCGACAGTTAGATCCCTCAACCTCTTCTGGTAAATTAAATATGCGAAGGTTGTATTGTCTATTGCGATTTTCCATGTCCAAAAGTTGTGAGCACAGAGGTGATATTTTCGCCACAAGTGGAGTAAAAGCGTCGACTTTAACTTTATTGTCTTGTATTTTAATTGAGTTGTCTGAGATTTTCATCGACATACTCGCCATTTCCTTTCGTACATTTTTTATTTCAGTCGCAATAGTTTCTGTATTAGCACAAAGAGCCTGAATTTCCTCCAAAATTAAAGAAAGCGAGGGTTCAGATGACTCCACCACCTTTGATTTTATTGGGGGAGGTGAAATCTGCTGTTTTCTTTTATTTTTATTATCCATTTTTGAGAAAAAATAATAAAATTTGAATAAAAATGAATAGATTATGAGTAAAAAAAGCGAAAAGAAGCAAAGCAATCCTCCAAAATACTGGTGCAGCAGCTAAACTGGACTAGGGGTGTGGCTAGGCCCAAGCCAGGCCCTTTCCTGAAGTATGCTCCGCCCCCCTGACAGACTAACCAGGCAGTCCCTCAATGCAGAGCTCGGAGCAGGAACCAGGGAGCCAGAAACACGACTTCCCACGATGAAAACGGCCTGAAACCGCTTCACAATGCTGGTAAGCCTGTAATGTTAGCAGCGACCTCCTTTAAAACAAAATTCTGACAGACATTCGTCGTTTTATGTGGAAAAACGGGCGAAAACGCGGAGGAGCTCACCGGGTGGCGGCCATCTTGATTCGCGCGCTCGCGCGTCCGCATGTATCATTTTCTATACATTGATTTACACACACATATGATTAATTGTCTCTATATGTGTGTGTGATGTAAAATGCTCTGATACCCTACACTGGCATGAGAGGTGCTATAAGACAAATGAAATACATGTGAGAAAGGGGCCATGGAGCGATGAGAGGCGCTGCTGGAGGGTCAGAGTGAAGGAATCATTGAAGAAAGATTGCCGTATCCTGTTGCACTGAAAGGTCATCATTAACTATTCTTTAAAAACGAATCCAATTGAATGTAAAATTAAAAATGTGTTTTAGAATGCACCATTGTTTCTCAAATTTTCTTGGGGGGTGAACCCCACCAACCCCCTTGTAGTGGTCAGGCTCACTCGCTCTGCTCGCTCGCTATGCACCGTGGGGGGGTTGGTCTGACAAAAGTTGCCAGGGCGGCTTTGGGTTATCAGTCCAACCCTGCAATTAACAAGAAGAACACAGGGGGAGAAACAAACTATCAGGGAGAGAGCGCAATATTGAGCACAAGGGGAGGGGAAAAAGTAAACAGGCAAAAGAGCAATTGGTGCGGGCTGGGGGGAAGCACACGGGTAAGAGCTGAAGCGCAACACTGAGTGCAGAGGAGAAAAGAGGAGCACACTAGGGAGACAGCTTGAAACCACGTGCACTCTCGTAGAGTGTTTTAAAAAAAAAAAGGAAAAGGTAATGCTTGAAAAATGAGCAGTTGAAGGACACAAGTAACGCGTCCATGCTCCAGGGGACGAATAAACACAAGAAGAGCGAGGAAAGCCTACACAAGCTAACAAAAAAGCAAACAAATGAGAGTGACAATGAATCCAACCGATGGTAAGCAATGGGCGGGCTCTAGAGCCCTCTGTAAGCTACCAATAAGTCTTGCAGCACACAGTACATGTGCTGTCTAGTAGGCGAGACCTAAAAACGGGTTGTCATCCAAGCTTCTGATACCACAGGCCTGGTTCATGCATACTAGGAGAAGAGCTTATTGAAACTTTGTCAAGTCATTTAAAGAATCTACTAATGTTGGTGTTTTTACCACAATATTTTTGTGCCACAATATTTTTTCATACAACCTTCCCAGTAGGATATAATCAACATGCACAGGTGATCTCCAGAAAGCGATGTCCACATACCACTAAAGAAATGACTGACTGCATTGACAAACACGTCCTCAGTATTCTCCAATAACATCTTGCCCTGTTCCAATTAAAATGTGTTGTACCAGAAATATATTTCTCTAGCTAACATATTCTGAATATAAGCATGTGCAATATACACCCTGTATGCCTTACAAGAAAGTGTCTCTTTCTGTAGCTCACAGAGTTTATATGTGGGATCCTTCATATGTGTACTAGAATTATTTCAAAGCAGGTTGCCCTCCTTGCTCTTCACATCATAGTCAATGATTCCAAAGAAGATCAAGCCACTCTCTTCAGTGTCCATCCAAGAGGTTCTTTCTCCTCCTTTCTGTTAGTTAAGGGTGGCATAGCAGGACCAGTTTGCAGGTTTGTTGGGCAGTCTTGGATCCTGCACTGATTTCCAGTACAGAGATGGATTGAACAATTAAGCCAATGGTAGAGAATAGAGGTTAGTTACTAGTGACGTATGGAAGACAAAATGTAATATAAGGTGACTAGGGCAACATCTTAATCAAGTCTTTAATTTCTAATATGGTAGAAGAATCATATGCCATCAAAATAACTTGGCTATTCTTGATTACAAATAAGGACTTGGAGAATATCAACTCCAACAAACTATCTGCCTTGGCATTGGTCTGACACTGGTCAGCCTTCTGGCAAAACAAATATGTCCAATGGAAAATATCTTTAGACCCTTTGTGCCACTTTAAAGAATCCTCTGTGGAATCTTGCAGCACTTCCCCCAGATCAATCCACGTTATACTACACTGCAACGATCACTACTCAACCAATGGCTGTAGCACAATGGAATGTGCAAAGTAACTTGAGTAATGGTCTCCCTGTTATGTAATCCGTGGGTATTTTCCTGGCTGTAGCATGCAACCTAAAAGCTGGAGGGTAGCAGCCAGAAAAGCAAACTCAAATCAACATCCATCAAGTTGAAGATGGCAAAAGGACTAGAGGCACCAGATGAACAAATATAGAAGAATATTGTACAACATTCTCACACACTGGAATTCTGAAATGACTATGACCACTGTTCTTTTGAATCCCCCCTCACACTTTCCTTTATCCCCACCGAATTTTACCGTGTCTTTAATATTTTGTATTGGCGAAAGGCTTGCAAGTTAAAGCTTGTGTGTATGTATGTATACATACATATATACAGTGTAAAAGAGTGCAGTACAGTGTCGAGCAAGGGCTTGAACCCAGGGCTGCAATATGATTGAGGATAACTTAGAAGGTTGATTATTCATGTATGTAGAGATTACTGCCAGAATACTGAAATTTGGATGTCGACCTACCAAAATATTGTGGCCAAAATATTGACTATCAGAGTATCATGAAGAAAAATATATTGAGGTGAGTTTAGTCTTAGTATACCTAACTCCACATATTTCTCCCTTGATGATATACATATATATGTATTTCATACTTTCCTTTACACACTTCCTTTCAAAATATTCTCTTAGTCCATGTTTTGGCCACAATATTTTGGCAGGTCAATATCTTTTGCCTCAATATTCTGCAAACAACATGGGTGAAGGTTCTCATTGTTTGGAGGTGTCCTTTGTTCTGTTCTTTGAACAGGTGAGTCTTCACGTCCTTTCTAATGCTGACGATGATGCTATTATAGATCCTCACGTAGCTGGAGAAGTCTTGTTTTCTAGATTCTTTTCTTTTGCATTGTTGGATTTCTAATTTGGTTGCAACATAGGGTTTGAGAGTGGTGCTGTCTGCCTGAGTTGATTGTTCTCTGTTGCAGATATACAGGGTGACATTTCTGGTGATCTTGTAAATGATGCAGGCCTTGAAGAAGAAGTAGTCTTGAAGATTTGGGAAGATATGGTCAAACTTGTTCAGGACTTTAGCTTGCCACAGCGCATAGGGTATTTTCCAGGTGGGCTAGATTAGAGAGGTTGTAGAGCAGGGCGTTTCCATTATCTACGTGTGAGAGGACTAGGAGCCTGATTTAGAGTTTGGGGGGCAAGTTACTCTGTCACAAATATGACAAACATCCTGTCTGCCTTACTGCAAGTGTCACAGGATATAATGCATTTGTAAAAAGGTGGACGGGACATCCATCACATTTGTGATTGAGGAAATCGTCTGCCAAAAACGAAATCAATGTTACTCTGAATTTGGTTTTATGAAGAAAAGGTTTTAATTTTTTGGAGGGAGGTTTGGTACCATGGTATTTTGGTCATTTTGGTGATGTGTTCTTTGAAGGAGATGTTGATGTCAACATGAACGTAAGTAATTTTTGACAATCAAGTGAATAATAAAATCAATGTACATAAACTATCGTGTAGTGCTCACAGCCAATGTATGCATTTGTTTGTACTTATAAAGTGTGAACCTAGTGGCAACGCAAGAGAGTATTGAAAACGATAATGATTCCAATGGAAGAGGGGATGCAGACACATTCTATTTACAACTAATAAGGTAATTCTTCCTATATTGTCTGTGAGGGTGGTGCAGTAACTGTGGTTATTTGCAGACCTGCTGCTCATTGAAGAGGGTTGTCTTCAGTTTCTTCTGGCAGTGCAAGAGCGATGGCGCTTAACCGGTCTGTGCCAGGATTGAGCTCCATCCCAATTCCATATTAATAAAGCAAAAGGGTTAGACGGTAAAGTAAAGCAGATTTGCAGATTTTATGGGAGTACATGTAAACTATGCATATTCACCAAGTTTGCCTAACACAACCTTGGCACGTTGAAGCTATATTCCACCCTCTATTTCTAGTAGATTGGCTCATTGACCCTGGGAGTAATAATTGGGCCATGTGCACAGTCCATCACTTTAGTGACTTTATGAGAACCTTCAAAAAACATAGAACTTTGCTTTACTACGATTCACTGCCTGGAGTCCTATTGGAAATAGGAAGAAGGGCCTGCCTCTACACCTTACAGAAATTGGGCTGTGTCATGCATGTGAATGTCTCACTATATACTTGTGTCCACCAGTGTCAAGAAAACACAGCACAGCATGCATTTTTGTGAGCAGCAATGGAAGTCTGGTTGCCAAGCTGCAGGACATTCACAGTGGCAGTCAGTTGATCCAGGATGGAGTCCATGTCCAGCTGACATGTTGCTAGAATGCTGTCTCTGGGTATGTTAAACCTGGCACATTGGCGTGGGTCTCCCTTCCATTTTTCGCTGTTGCCTCATGTGTTTTTGCTGGTGTTAGTTGCTCAGGGCACTGTGCCACTGCTGTCCAGTGCCACAGTGCAAGTGCTCCCTATTGTAAATTGATGTATGATTAGTGATTCCATGATTGGTTGGTTTGGTTTACTTGTCAGACCGTAGTACAGTGCACCAGGAGTGCCCAGGGCTTGTAAATCCAAATACTGCTGGTGGGCTTGTAGCACTGGTTGTGCCACCCACAGAAGCAGCCTGTAAACATGTGTCTAAGATCTGCCATTGCAGAGCCTGCGTGCAGTCTGGTACTGTCATGCTGACTGGGCGAGTGCACCCACTTGCCAGTCCCTAAACCTTCCCTTTTCTTCATATCAGACACCCCTATGGTAGGCCCAAGGGAGGGTGCATTGTAAGTATAAGGTAGGACATGCCCTGGTGTGTGTGGCATGTCCTAATAGTGAATTACAGCCATTTTCGTTTTTCACTATTGCAAGGCTACCTGTTCTCCATAGGCCAGAATGGGCAGTTTGGTTATTACATTTTATAATCCTAAACTGACTCAGGAAACATGGTAGAAATTCGAATTTAGTATGCCTGAACTCAGGATGCTAATATACATCTTTTAGTGAAGTTGGTTTTAACATTCTGTGTTTGAAAATGCCACTTTTAGGAAGTAGGCATTTTCTTGTCTAACCATTCAAACCTGCCTCTGCTAGGCGGTGTATTCCTTTGTCTGGGTTCTTTGAGTGACAGGGCTGCGGAATTCCAGGAGACAGGGTGAGGTGTCCCAGTGGTGAATAGAGAGATCTGCATCTAGATGGGTGGGAGGAGTTGCACCTGGGACCTGAATAGGGCTGTGCCTGCCTTCCACAATGCTGGCTCCACCTCCTGGGGAGCGCCTGATGTCTCTGCCCTGCAGAGTGAATGAAGAGAAGGAATCCTGTCAACAAAGTGCTCCAGGGCTGTACTTGCCTTCCACAATGCTGGCTCTACCTCCTGTGGGGCGTCTGATGTTTCTGCCCTACACTGTGAAAGGAAAGGAGAAGTCTGGTAAACAGAGTGCTAAGGAACTGGTTTGGACTGGGCAAAGGCCCCTCTGCCCTCAGAGGACAAAGGATTTTGGGGTATAAGTATTGGGACCCTGATCCCAAGAATTTAGATCACTTTGGGAAAACAAGAAGAAACCTCTGCTGAGGAGAGGAACCAAGAAGAAGCTGAGGAGGAACTATCCCTGAAACTGGGAGATTGGCCTGCAGTGGTTGCCTTACTGCCAAAGAGAGGAGAAAGGAACTTTGGAGCATATTATCAAGACAGGCGATAACATTATCGCCGCTTTAGCTGCAGAAAACTGCCGCTAAAACGGCGATAATGGGCTTGATAATATGCTCTATGGAATTCCAATTGAAGCTCAGGTTAGATGTCCTTCACATCTAACATGGGCTTCAATTGGAATTCCATAGAGCATATTATCAAGCCCATTATCGCCGTTTTAGCGGCAGTTTTCTGCCGCTAAAGCGGCGATAATATTATCGCCAGTCTTGATAATATGCCCCTCTGTGTGTACTTTTGCTGAACTTGTGAAGCATCTCCTAGGGCTTGGAATAGAGTTTGCCTCCTGCTGAAGTCTCAGGAACAACAGACTTCACCCCCCAGCTCCCTAGAGTTCTTTGGAAGTGCCTGCTGCTGTTGTTGGGCCTTCTGAGGGTCTGCGTATCACAAGGAGCTGGAAGCACGACTCAAGAAGGAGAAGCGTGCCGCCGTCGGAGCTGTTGTCGTCGCATCTCGTAAAGTGGGTCGCCGCTGCAGCATCGCATCGAGCGAAAGCGTCTTGCATCATCCAGGAAAGTGTCTCGCAACGCCAAAGAAGCGTGTCGCCATCGTAGCCATCATAGATGTCGCATTGCACCGCATCAAGAAAAGCGCCTCGCATCCACGGAGAAGCGTGCCGCCGTAGGAGCTGCTGTCGTCGCATCTCGTAAAGGGGTGTTGCCGCTGCAACATCGCATCGAGTGGAAGCGTCTCGCAAACGTCGGAGAAGAGTGTCGCTGCCAAGGCCGCTGTCGTCGCATCGCGTAAAGTGTGTCACCGCTGCAGCTGAAGCATCGAGTTGAGTGTTCTCACAACATCGGAGAAGCGTGCCGCATCTGGAAGATCTTCACGTCTTTATTTCTTTGTACCAAAAACTTAATCGCATCAACATCGTTGCAACACTTTCGTTGCCCTGCGTGTCACATCTAAAAGGTACATTGACTTAAAGTGTCGCATTTAAGAACTTAAGAGAACTAAGCAAAATTCTACCTTCTAAAGTAACAGTATTGTGTGTTTTTGTCGTTTAATGGTCTTGTGGTAAATCTATATAAAGAATACTTATTTTGTTATATAAAACCTGTGTGGTGTCCATCTGTAGTGTTGTCACTTGATTACTGTATGTGTTCACAAATGCTTTACACACTGCCTCTGAGATAAGCCTGTCTGCTCGTGCCAAGCTACCAAGGGGGTGAGCAGGGGTTATTTTAGGAGTGTACCCCCTTACCCTGACTAGAGGAGAGGGTCCCTATTTGTCACAAGTGCATACCTGTGCCAACTAGAGACCCCAAAGTCTAACAGGGTACATTATGGGGATTAGGCATCTCCTAATGTATGTGGTCTTTACCTCCATGTATGGAGTACCAGTTCCTTGTGGCACCGAGTAGCACACTCCTGTACTAGCTGCAAAATAATTTGCAGGGTCAGAATATGAAATGGATGTACCCTGAAGTACAGGTGAATTGTAATTGTAGTTGTATTTATAAAGCCCTTACTACCCCAGACGAGGCGTGGAAGCACTTTTCGGCGAGTAGCACGCTACTGCGGAACCCAAAGAGGATTAGGTGTGAATTAGTATAGGAAATATGAAAATAATTTGAGCGGTGGACCTGTGAGTTTGTTATTTGGGGTGAAAAATGGTAGTTGAGGGATAGAAGAGGGAAGGGTTTGCATTTATATAGCGTTTGCTACTCCTTATGAGTCGTCAAAGTGATTTTCAGAAGGTAGTACGCTACTCCAGAACCCAAACAGGATTAGTCTGTGCTTGCCTGATGGTGGTGCTCGCGAGTGTAGTTGTGGACTACTATGCTACACTGGAGTCACCTTAAGTTGCGGTGGTCTTATTGTAAGAAACGTGTGTGCATCTGTTAGTTCTCTTTAATAAACATTTTTAGGTATTTTACAATCAAATTTAAAGTCAGTGTTGGTTGTTGTATAGGGTATGTTGGGACTCCATCTTTTATTTTTTTGTGTATTTAAGTTTTAAGGACATCAAACATTTGCCAACTGCTCTGAAGAGCAGAAATTTGGCATTAACTCTCCATGTGATCTTTCCTGTTCACTTTCATTTCTCCAGGCAGTATTACCTCATGCAGAATGACTTGTAATTGTGCAGAACTGTGTAACCACATGAAAACCAGTGGTAAAACTGTTACGCATAGCGTATAAGCTGGGTCTACGTAGAACATTCTCTCATGTTCCAAGAGACTTTTGCTGTCTCCTGTACTCACCACCAAGAACTCATCTCGTCAAGCCAGCACAAACACGCTTTCCACGTCACGCTCAGCCCTCCCTGCTTCCTTGTGGATGCATTTGATGACTATCACTGCTACAAGCACATTAGTGAGTCACAGAAAATTCGAATGTGTCATGCTGAAGACTGGAGGTGAATCATGCCTCTTCAGGCCTTGCCTCCTGATGCACATTAGGCTGTGGCGAACACAGGTGAAATCCCTGGCCAACTCCCACATTAGTCATTCCAGGTGTGTCAGTTCATGTTGTGTGGAGGGAGTGCCTATGATGCTGCCTTTCCATTTTGGATGCATACAGGAATGCACAAATCTGCATAGGATGGGACTGGTTTCTTTTCATGGCGGCCACAAGGTCCAGTGCTACATCTGACCTTTTCTTGAAAAGCCTAGTCATAATTTTTGCAGATGTAGGCCCAGATTTTCTAACATTTACGCAGCGGAACTCAACAAGAAAACTTGCTGTGCCGTGTCAAATTGAGAGAGCAGGAACACACCATATTTACGAACATATTGCGCATTCCTGCTCTCTCTCTGTGCTGGTGGCTGCCATGTTCCAACCCAGGCATACTTGTGCCATAGTGCAAGGGTGCCTGCATTACAGCCAGGGTTGTTTTGGTGCACAAAGGGATACTTTCCTCCACAAAAACAATTCCCAGAAGCATTTTCCTCCCTCTATGTGTGCTGCAAAATGCAGCACACATAAAAAGAGGGAATAATGGGAGAAATAAACATATTTCTAATGCTTACACCTCACTTACCAGTCTTAGTGGGCCCAATTCACAAAAGCAATCTGAGACAAAATCCTAACTTTACGACTTTCGGTATTCACAATGGGCTTTTAGGAGTACTAAAGTTAGGATTCCTAACTTTAGTACTCCTAAATGCATTTTGTGTATACCGAAAGTCGTAAAGTTAGGATTTTGTCTCAGATTGCTTTTGTGAATCGGGCCCAGTGAGTCTGGGAATGCGCCAAAACCATAGATGTATGCGTGGGAACACCCACACTCCAGCCATGGAGCATCTTCCCCACGCAGAGGAACACAAGGCAGCCACTTGCACTGCCTTGCAGTACTCTGGATTTACTAAGCCATGCAAGGTGGCTCTGCGTGGCATGGTAAATCTTACCAAAGGGCTTGATTATTCTTTTAGTGATCAAGAAGTAGTCACAGGAAAGATGTTCCCAAAAGACATCCTGACTGTAGAAGTTCACAACCTGGGAGAAGCTCAATTTGCCCAGGATCTTTGTTAAATGCAAGCTTCATTGACAGGTGAATATTGCCGGTGTAAATCTCCAGTGAAGCTAAAACTCACATGGAAGGTAAAAAATAAATATGAACATACGGTAATCAGCTATTTAAGGTGCCCAAGTATCTCACTTCTTCCAGTTCTCATTAGTGAGTTAATAACAATGTTTTTCACATATTGGTTCTAACTGCTATTCTACAATGTCAATGGACCTAAGTGTCTGTGTTTTATTTGAGGCGGTTCTTATTTCACTTTTTGGCCATAATATGCACCTCTGGATCCAGCCTCCTTCCTCCTACCCTCTCCTTCTGCTCTTGCATTTTCTTGTTAATTATCCCTTTCTTGTACATGGATTATTCATGTAGCCAGGCAACTGTATGTGTCCTACAGTGTCAATAGTGTGTTTGTTGTGCTAGAAGCTGCATAAGCAGGGAGAATGTGTGTGTGTGCGTGCGTGCGTGTGTGTGTGTGTTAATTTAAGCACTGTGTCTGCATGTGGGTGGTATGCATCAGTTTGAGATGTGATGATGACCCACTGCAGCTCTTGTATTGACAGTTTCTGGCCCTTCCATAGTGATAAGGTCTATTATCTGCTCATAGAACTGGGTGACCCTGACAAGCACACTGTAATCTCCATACAAACACAGAAGGCGAAAGTAAACATTCCTAAACTTTTAGCTTTTTTAAAACACTCACTCTAAAACACCTAAATATTCTACGTGCACCAGTCCTCATAGTGCTGCGGTCCTCACAGAAAATAGCATTATTGTAAGTGTTTACCAAAACTATTAGGGTTGGTCCTATGGTACAGTGTGGATAATGCATGCTCACATGACACACAAACCAAGTACGCAATTCACACACGATCAGTTGCAACCACATGGGTTGGTGGAAATCTGCATGAACCTACCACCCCACAGGGAGCTAAGGGACAGTGAGTATAGGAAAACATGGCTCCTAAGATCACAGTGATAAAAGGAACAGGAGTACACTACTGCAGAGAATGACTGTTCATGAGGATAGGGATTGCTGTTTCACTGAAGTGGCAAACACACTGGCAAATCCTTGGTGGACATTCACTGAACTGGCCTCAGACTCCCTGCCAAAGTATCCTCCAGAGTGATAACCAGACATCCTTGCACCCTAAACCAACCATAGGCATCACAGGGCCACCAAAGTGACATAAATTGGTTACATGTAACAATATTGATTGCCAAACTATTGACAACCTCTATATTGTGAAGGCCATTATACATAGGTAAATATAGATCTACTATTCCTAACCCCACGTCTATGTACTTTGAAGACATATTTATATGTTTTCAAAAATAGAAAATGTGTAAAAATACACATGCTTATTTTCTCAGTATTGTGTTAGTTAAGATTTTGGACACATTATTTTATCAGTCAAGTCCTTGTGAACACGCCCTCACAACCACCCACCATCACCCAACCTGAAGCCTCAGCAGCCCTCGATCAGGCAGTCCAGAACTCCTCTGCCTGGAACACTAACTGCGCCGACAGAGTCACTCCACTGAAACCTACAAAAGGCAACATAACCTCAAAACAAGCCACATGGTACGCCCCAGAGCTCAGGACCATCAAGCGCCACTGCTACCAACTGGAGAAGCAATGGCGCATCACGAAAGACCCCGTCAACAAAGCAGCTTAGCAACTATCACCTGCACATCAAGGAAGCCAAGAAAACAGCCATCACCACCCAGATCGACACCACGGCCAACCACACTAAGGAACTCTTCAAAATAGTTCAGGAATTCTCCAACCCGACAGCCACAGATAACACCCTCCAACCCTCCCAAGAACTCTGTGAAACCCTCTCAAATTACTTCCATAGCAAGATTGTCACAATCTACAACAATTTCGACCCCCAACCCACCACTGTCAACCTCAATGGCCGCAACCAACCAGTGAACACCAGCCAAATGATCACCACCTGGTCTCCACTCACTGTCCAGACCACCACAGCCATCATGCCTTTCATCCACTCCGGGGCACCCACAAACCCCTGCCATCATCTCCTCTTCAACCTCAGAACAAACCCTATTGGCACGGAACTCACCAGCATCCTCAACACCTCCATCACCAGAGCAACCTTCCCAGACATACGGAAACACACAAATATCAAACCCCTTCTAAAGAAACCCTCTGCTGATTCCATGCCGACCACAGCAAGGTGACTGCTCAGATTGGTGCCACAGACAACATCAGAACTCTCCTCGACTGCAGAGAAACTGTGGCCCTGATCTTCCTCGACCTCTCTGCAGCGTTCAACGCCATCTCCCACAACATCCGCATCAACAGACTCTACAGCATCGGCATACAGCAAGACACCCTCAACTGGATTGCCTCTTTCCTTACAGGATGCACACAGAACATCCGGCTGCCTCCCTTCACCTATCCCTCAGCCCCACCTTATTCAACACCTACATGACCCCCCTGGCAGACGTCACCAGATCCCATGGCCTAAACATAATCTCCTATGCAGACTACACTCAACTCATCCTCTCGCTCACTGAGGACCCCACCAATGCCAAATCCAACTACTACAACACCATGACAAACGTAGCTAACTGGATGAGAGACAACTGCCTCAGACTCAACTCTGACAAGACAGAAGTACTGATCTTTAGGAACAACACCTCCACTTTGGACCACAGCTGGTTATTGCCATTGGTATTTGTATAGCACACAATCGCTCATTGGAATAGCTTTGCAGTGCTTTTGGTAGGCGACAGTCTGTCCTCACTGTTTTGGGTTCCATCGCAGGTAAGCGTCTGGTCCGGCCTGTGAGCATGTCCTGTCAGAAGAGTGATGAGGGTGAGGACCGTCTGTGACTTTATTCTAACTGCAATTCCAAATGCCACTTTATTTGTAACCTCTTTGTAATTCCTTCTTCTTTTGTAATTCTTTCTCTTATAATTGTAATTATCATTTAGAATCTGATTTGTAATTGTACTTCAGCGCATGCCAGTTTGTGATTTTCTTTATTTTCATTTCTGTTATTGTTTTTTACTTGACAAACCCAATAAAGATGATTTGAGAGAAAGAAGTGTAATGGGGTGTATTTCTGTTAGGTAAGTGCATCAACTCCAAACCCTAGGTCGGGAAAGTTTTTGTTCTTTAGTGGGTGCAACCAGGGGGCTACACCAAACTGCTTCTGCATCTTCTCGGTCGCTAGGTGTGCCAGTTACCCGGCAGTTCTACCTGTGGAAGGTCGTGGTGGTGGCTTTTCAGGGTGGGCAGCCTTTGTGCAGCCCCTGGAGAATGGCGATTCTCCAATTATTATGCAGAGAGAATCTTGATTTCATTAAAGACAAACGGAGGCTAACGTTATGGAAATACTTTTATTTGCTGCCCAAACATGCAGCCTTTTAAAGAATGTAACTACATCACAATAAGTAGAACATTAACAACATAACAAGGAGACAGTGCACGTTCCAATCTTCCTCTTGGGCTGCGATGACACAGCTGTACGACGAGATGATCCAGTTAATCCTTAGCATTGTTATCTGAGAAAAAACCAAAGACACTGTATAGTGAAAGGTATAGAGACGGATTAAAAAACAACTTATCAGAGATAAGCATTAATGAACCCAAACCTCTCAGGGAGAGGAGGGTGGGATAATGTTAGCCTCCGTTTGTCTTTAATGAAATCAAGATTCTCTCTGCATAATAATTGGAGAATCGTCATTTCATTACAAGACCGGAGGCTACCATTATGCATGTTTAAAGCCATGTAGAGCTAAACTGCTAACATGCTCTATTGGTCTCAAGTAAAACTTTGAAAAAGTACCTGCGTTAGACCAATCTGCAGCTTTAAGTATTTCGGGCAGGGATCCCACGGCCCAAAATACTTTGCTAGCCATAGCACCCCTAGAGGAGTGAGCTCCAAACCTAGAGAGATCCATGCCAGCCTCATGCATAATCAAACTGACCCATCTGGCCAAGGTCGCAGAGGAAACAGGTCTAAAAGGACTAACATATAATAAGAGAAGTTGATCAGTGCCAACAGGTCTAAACATTGAAATCTTATTTTCATAACACTTCATGCAGTTCACAACACAGTTTTTCGCACTCATGAAAGAAGGGGTAGAAGATAGACTCTGACATTGTTTTGGTTCTTTTCCAAATATCGAAATGAACGCCATCAGAGGAGTAAAACCTATTAAAAAGTTCTAGGGCTTTTACTTCGGAGACCCTTCTAAAGGAAATTAAACACAAAAGAGTCACCAATTTCATGGAGATTCTTTTAAGGGAGAGTAGGTCATTAATAGGCCAAGAAAGGAAGAGATTAAAGATAAGGTTAACATCCCAAAGGGATTCGTAACGAGCCCTGGGAGGTCTCCTTAACCTAATACCCCTCATAACTCTTTTGATTAGGGGGTTGCTACCAATAGCAAGATTATTAATCAGAGAATGACCCGAAGAGATTGCTGATCTGTAGCAGTTGATGGTTCTAAAAGAAAGACCAGAATCGAAAAGATGGGCAAGATAATTAGCTACCTGTTGTAGAGGGCACTGAACGGGAACCAAATCCCTTTCCAGGCACCAACAAGACCACCTTCTCCAAACACCCTTGTATCTTTTTCTGGTTCCTGGTGCCCATGAATCTTCCAGTAGGCTCTTAGCCTCTCCCGAAAGGTCAGAATATCTGCCTGAATCCCTGATATCCTCCAAACAAGAAGGTTCATCCTCCCTTCTAGGACCAAAGGGTGCTCATCTCCGTCCGGACCCTGGAGAAGGCCTAAGGATGATGGGATCAGGCGTGGGAAGTCCACCGCTAATTCCATTACCCGGGGAAACCAAACCTGGGATTTCCAAAAGGGAGTTACAAGAATGATGGAGCACGACTCTAGTCTTACTTTCCACAGTAATCTCTGAATCATTGAGAAGGGGGGAAAAGTGTAACCCTTGATCCCCTCCCAAGACTGGGGAAAGGCATATACCCCTGACGCTTTTGGGTCTGGCCTCCAGCTGAAGTATCGTTGGACTTGGTGAGTTAGTCTGCTGGCAAACAGGTCTACATGGATTGGGCCCCAGAGCTCTTGGATCAGGCAAAAGTCTTCAGGATTCAATTTCCAGTCGCTGGAATCGTGGAGAAAACGAGAATTCCAATCTGCTCTCAGATTCTGAGGTCCCAGAATGAATTCTGCCCTAAGAGAGATCTTTTGATCCCAACAAAAATACCATATTCGCTTGGCAATATCCGAGAGATTATTGGATCTTGGACCCCCAAGGCGATTTATATAAGAGACAGCCGAGAAATTGTCCAAGCGGATTAGGGTATTTGAGTTCTTTAATAACTCTTTGAAGCTCATAAGCTCGTTCAAGGCTTCTAGCATCTCCAGAGAGTTTATGTGAAGGGATTTCTCCTAAAAAGACCACCCCCGGTCTCTAAATTGTTTAATCGAGTGCCCCAACCGCGGTTGCTCGCATCCGATTCTAGGGTAAAATCTGGGACTTTCCGAAAATAGCTTTCCTGTTCCATGCTTGAAGGTTTTTCAGCCACCAGTGAAGATCCTCTTGAGCGTCCTCCGAGAGGGGCATTGAGTCTTCGTACCACAGGCCTTTCCTCAGACCCAGAGCTTTTAGTCTTTGCAGGCCCCTGTAATGAAGGGGGCTGGGAGAAATGGCCTGGCCAGAGAGCGAGAGGAGACCCAAGACCCTGGCTAGGTCTTTCAGACGGATAGAATCTTTTGATAGAACAAGTGAGATGTGTTTTTTTTATCTTGGTAACCTTCTTGTGGGGAAGTATTAGGTTGGAAAGAATAGTGTTTACCTTGAAACCGAGGAATTTCAACTCTTCTGTCGGAACCATAATATATTTTTCCAAATTTATGATGAAGCCTAGATCCCGAAGGAGGTCTACGGTCATTTGTAGGTGTTTCTGTAGTTGTAACTCGTCCTGGGACATAATGGGGATATCGTCTAGGTAGAATATTAGGTGAACCCCTCTCTCCCTGAGGTAGCTGACCACTGGCCGCAGGACCTTGGTGAAGCACCAAGGTGCCGAGGACAGGCCAAAGGGGAGACACTGGAACTGATAAAGAATTCCTTTCCATGTGAACCGAAGATACTTTTGGAAGTGCTCATCCATGGGTATCGTAAATTAAGCACCCTTGAGCTCCAGGTTTACAAGCCAATCCTTGGCTTGCAAAATGTCCCTCAAAAGATGGATACCCTACATCTTGAAGTGTCTGTAGGTTAGAAACTTGTTTAAATATTTCAGATTTATGACGGGTCGCCATCCCTTGTCCTTTCTTTGGACTAGAAAGATGGTACTTAAAAATCCTTTTGAAATTTCTAATAAGGGGACTTTTATAATGGCCCCTTTGTCTAGCATTTGAGATATTTCCAGCTCTATCAGTTTTGAATTTTCCTTGTCTAGAGTCATTTCCCTTGGGATTTTTGCTTGGGACGGCTCTTCCCAAAAATCTATCTTGAACCCAACTACAGTTTCCAAGACCCACGGATCTTGAGTGACTCGTAACCAGTTGTGAGCAAAATGCTTCAGTCTCCCTGCCACCTTTAAAGGGAAGGGGGATTTTGGGCTTACCTTGATAGGATTGATTGGAGGATCTTGATCTGCCACCACGGGCTCTTGAACCCCTTCTTCTCTAGGGGTAAAAGTTGGACTTTGAACGGTAGCCTCTATAGGGGCGTGAGCCTCTTTCGTCTTGAGGGTAGAACTGGGACCTGAGCCACGGCTGACAGATTGTCCCCCCCGGTCAGCCCTTCCAAACAGTGGTCCCCCCAAAAAAACTCTGCGCATATTAGATTGGGCCTTGCTGAAGGCGTTGAAGGTGGACACATACTGGCCCAAGGACCTAACAAAGTTATCACCAAATAAAAGCCCTTTGGCGTCGCACATGTCCTCTTTGGCAGATAGATCTGCAAGCTTGGGGTTCATTCTGAGGAGGACCGCCTTCCTCTGTCCAGTGATCAAATTGGTGTTGGCATTTCCAACGAAACAAATTGCCCGTTGGGACCATCCTCGTAGAAGTTCGGTATTGACTGGGGTATTGTTGGATCTAGCCTCTTCGGTCATGTCAAGGGGCCCGATTCACAGAACTAACTTAAGATAAAATCCTAAACTTACTACCATTTTGGTATTCACAGAAGGCACTTACTCAGTTTGGTATTCACAGAAGGCACTTACTCATTTCGGTATTCACAGAAGTTAGGAGTCCTAACTTTAGGACTCCTAAATGCCTTCTGTGAATACCGAAAGTCTTAAAATTAGGATTTTTTTCAGTTTAGTAGTAGTATAGTTAGGACTCCTAACTTTAGGACTCCTAAATGCCTTCTGTGAATACCGAAAGTCTTAAAATTAGGATTTTTCTCAATTTAGTAGTCCTAAATTTAGGACTCCTAACTTTAGGACTCCTAAATGCCTTCTGTGAATACCGAAAGCATTAAAATTAGGATTTTTCTCAGTTTAGTAGTAGTATAGTTAGGACTCCTAACTTTAGGACTCCTAAATGCCTTCTGTGAATACCGAAAGTCTTAAAATTAGGATTTTTCTCAATTTAGTAGTCCTAAATCTAAACTTAGGACTACTACATTGAGAAAAATCCTAATTTTAAGACTTTCGGTATTCACAGAAGGCATTTAGGAGTCCTAAAGTTAGGAGTCCTAACTACACTACTACTAAACTGAGAAAAATCCTAATTTTAAGGCTTTCGGTATTCGCAGAAGGCATTTAGGAGTCCTAAACTTAGGAGTCCTAAACTTAGGACTACTTAATTGAGAAAAATCCTAATTTTAAGACTTTCGGTATTCACAGAAGGCATTTAGGAGTCCTAAAGTTAGGAGTCCTAACTACACTACTACTAAACTGAGAAAAATCCTAATTTTAAGGCTTTCGGTATTCGCAGAAGGCATTTAGGAGTCCTAAACTTAGGAGTCCTAAATTTAGGACTACTAAATTGAGAAAAATCCTAATTTTAAGACTTTCGGTATTCACAGAAGGCATTTAGGAGTCCTAAAGTTAGGAGTCCTAACTACACTACTACTAAACTGAGAAAAATCCTAATTTTAAGGCTTTCGGTATTCGCAGAAGGCATTTAGGAGTCCTAAACTTAGGAGTCCTAAACTTAGGACTACTAAATTGAGAAAAATCCTAATTTTAAGACTTTCGGTATTCACAGAAGGCATTTAGGAGTCCTAAAGTTAGGAGTCCTAACTATACTACTACTAAACTGAGAAAAATCCTAATTTTAAGACTTTCGGTATTCACAGAAGGCATTTAGGAGTCCTAAAGTTAGGACTCCTAACTTCTGTGAATACCGAAATGAGTAAGTGCCTTCTGTGAATACCAAAATGAGTAAGTGCCTTCTGTGAATACCAAAATGGTAGTAAGTTTAGGATTTTGTCTTAAGTTAGTTCTGTGAATCGGGCCCCTTTGGACAGGGGTCCAAGAATATCAAGAAACTTATCCTTATCATATCGTATCTTCACAAGATGGCCGCCAGGAGCGGCGCTCCGGACGGGAGATCCCGGACAGGGAATGCCGTTTTCGCTCAAAATCCCTCTTTATCCCCGTAATTTTCCCCATAATCGACAGCGGACGGCGTGAGGACATGACCGATGCCTGGTGGAGCCACTTGGTTCGGCAAAAGAGGTGTTTGGCTCAGGTTTGTCCCGCAGCCAACACCTACCCAGCCGGACATCGGATCATGGCACCCATCGTCCCACTGCTATTATTCGTCTGCCTCTCCTACTGCCCTCGGAACTGAATTGCCGTGGACTGCCAATGTAGGATCAGCCTTGGCGAAGATCTGAAAACGTCGGCAGACTCCAGATGGCGACCGATCGATCCGGGGACAAGATCCCCATACCTCCGGGACACCGAGATGACATGGCCAATGCCCAAGGGAGCCGCCTGGTTCGGCTATAGAGGAGGCTGGCCCAGGTCCCCCTGCGGCCGCCACCTACCCTTCTGGACATCGGGACATGACAGACCCTGTCCCGCTACCTCCTTTTTTCTCCCCCTGCTGCCTTCCTCACAAACAATTTGCGTGGATTCCGGATCTTCCTTCCAGCCTGGACGCAGCGCTTTCACCATCGTAACAGCTCCAAAAGGCGGTAGTTTGAATTGGGGACGAGATTCTTCTCATCTGCACAGTCCCTCTACCCACCGGGTCGCAAGTTACTGCTTTACCGATGGTGAGTGCTGCGGCGCCGCTTGCCCTGTTGTACCCGCTTTCCCGCCTGCAGTTTGCCAACCTGGAGAATTCTCGCTCCCCTAGCCCAAGCTGCTACCTCGCTATCCATCACGCTGGCAGTCCACTCAGAGGTTGTCTGCCTTGATCTTGTCTGCTACAAGCTAAGAGCCCTTTTCAGGTATGAGGGCGCGGGATCTACGCCGGGAGGACTGTCATCACGAATGCCCCCGTGATCCGGAGCATACTTCTATTCCCGGCCCCCTGCCTCTGACCATGGATCTGCACACCCCCCTTTGACTTCTCCCCTCTCCGCGGTTAATTTTTACTCTCCGGTCCATATCGGGGACTTTTGTCCCTCCGACTTTTGACCCGCCAGCCATTTTCTTGTTGACTATCGAAGATCCCTCAGACCTGGACCCACCATTTTTTTTTACTTTCGTCCCTCCCCTCTCCCCTCCGCTCCCACTCCGGCGATCCTCAAAGTTTTTCCCCCTCTCCTTGATCTGCCTTCACTCCATCCCCATCCCCCCGGCTCCCTCCTATCCCCTCTCCCGCTTCCATAACTTTACTGTTGTCCCTTTCTTCCTCTCTCCCCCCCTTCTTAATTCTCGTCCACCATCCCCATTAATTCTACACTAGTCTCTCTCCCAATTACTATCCCCTGAACTCATCCTTTTCTTTGCTATGTATTCTTTTCCCTTCGGGTCTCTCCCCCCCTCCCTCCTATCCGTATAATCTTACCATGATTCTCCCTTCCCCCTCTCTGCTGCCTATGATATTTGCATTCACTTTGAAATGTGCTTATTAAATGTATAAATGATGATTGTTGTAACTTGCTGTTGCTCACAATGTAAAGCGTTCTGATACCTTCGGGTCTAGCCAGCGCTATATAAAACGCTATATAAAAAAAAATATATTCCTGACATTGTTTCAGCCATTTTTCAATTCCCTTCCTGGGGTCCCTCCCTGATTTGAAAAGGAAGGTGAAAAGCTCGGGATCAAGATTGGGGGTGCTGCAAATCTAGTCCTCCGAAGAGGGGTGAGAGCACTTGTTACGCAGCAGGTTACATGTCTCCCTATCCAGTGTTTTCCTCACCCACTGGGATAGGTATTTACCCACATGATCCATGGGCCACAACTCCATGCTGCGAGGGTGGTGGATGGCAGTAGGATTAAACATTTCCCCGCTGAGGGGGTCTTTGACGGTATGGGATGAGGTGAAAGCATGGTCTAAGTCCTCATCAATATCCTCAGGGATATCTGGATCGAAAAGAAACTTGTCCATCTCCTCATAGTCTGTACTTTGCTGATTAAAAAGTAAGGAATCATCAATGAAATAATTTGTCCCGTAAAGGGTACCGCGTTCTATAATGCTGCTACGGGCACCACCTCTCTGTGTCCCAAGGAACTGGGATCTCTCTATTGTGCTGCCATGAGCACCAACATCTTTTGTAGCGTGAGGGCTACCAATCTCTATTGCATGGGTGAATGCCTCCTTCAAGTGTTTTCTTTTTTGGAGTACCTTACCCCTTTTTGGGGGACCAGAGGTAGAGGGGGAGTCTCCGTCCGAGAGAGAAAAATAAATCTCCCCGACAGGGGACACCCTCTTTCTCTTAGACAGAGCAGCGTCAACTGCTTCCTTAACGGAAGATTTAAGCTCTTCACCAAAAAGCCTTTTCAGGCTATCTCCCAAAAGCTCCTTAGGGGGCTGTTGAGAGATATTAGCGTCAGTGTCCATTTTAGAGTAGATTTAAAAAGAGGAACAGTAAAAGTCACAGTAGTGCGGGTAAGCACTCAATGAGTTGTTGTACAGTATATATTATCTACTGGCGGTCGCCAGTAGATAGTTATAGTTAGGATCGTGTTTCCATAGGAAATCCGCAACATTATATTTGGAATAACTTTGGCGCCGATTGACGAATCCTCGCAAAATTTTCAAGATAGGTGGGGCGCTCCGCTCCTTCCCTGAAAGTCTCGGGGGGATTCGTCAAGTGGGGGCTGAGAAAAAGGGGGGGTCCCAAAACGCGTTTTCCCCATGCATTTTTCCATAGGACCTTTAGTCCAAGCTACAGCCCGAACGGCTGAACAGAATTACTTTAAATTTGGCAGAGAGGTAGTCCTCAGGTCAGGGATGTGCCTTTTGCAGGTCTGGTGTAAATCTGTTCAGTATTTCCTGAGAAAATAGCATTTAAAAGCATATATATATCTATAAGCGCGCACCGTGCGCGTACGGTAAAACTTACCGTACGCGCACGCTGCCGTGCGCAAGCGCGATTCTGATTGGTTGTTAGATCTTAGTAAACATTCGAATCGGTCGAAACCAGGAAGTGTCGGCCGCCATTTTGTCTCTCGCAGTCTGAGGGGGTGAAAAACAAAGGTGGAGAACGTGAAAAGGGGGCAGGGTGGACAGTTCCTGACCCCATAGCCTTAGTCAGGGGGTCCCAGAAGGACCCCCAAGGGCCAAAATTTCCTTTAATTTTTTTGCGAAAAATCGCGGTGTACGCGTAGTGCGCGCATACGGTGGAAACGGAACATTTCCGCGAACTGTGTAACGTGGACGCGCACGGTGAAAAACCTTAAAATAAATAAATAAATAAATACATAACTTAGCATTTAAAAAACCGTACAAATTCACTGAAAAAACCATAGGTTTCACGCACGTTATAGTTAGGAATTAGCATTTAAAAAACCTTGCAAATTCACTTAAAAAACCATAGGTTTCACACATGTTATAGTTAGCTGGACATTTCACTCGTGAAAAACCATTGAAATTCCCCCGTTATAGTTAGTGCAGGCAACTATAACTCACGCGACCGCAATCCTCTGCTGATGATGTCAGATATTACATCACTGATGACATATGTGTCTTTCTGAAAAAATAATATTTGTAATATATGTATAGCTAAAAATTAATGGAAGAAGACATGGGTAAATAAGTGTCTAAATACAGTGATGTAATATCTGACGTCCTCAGCAGAGGATTGCGGTCGCATGAGTTATAGTTGCCTGCACTAACTATAACGGGGGAATTTCAATGGTTTTTCACGAGTGAAATGTCCAGCTAACTATAACATGTGTGAAACCTATGGTTTTTTAAGTGAATTTGCAAGGTTTTTTAAATGCTAATTCCTAACTATAACGTGTGTGAAACCTATGGTTTTTTCAGTGAATATATATATATATATATATATATATATATATATATATATATTACCTACTGGCGGTCGCCAGTAGGTAGTTATAGTTAGGACCACGTTTCCATAGGAAATCCGCAACATTCTATTTTGAATAACTTTGGCGCCGGTCGACGAATCCTCGCGAATTTCTCAAAATAGGTGGGGCGCTACGCTCTGCTCCTACCCTGAAAGTCTCGGGGGGATTCGTCAAGCGGGGGCTGAGATAAAAGGGGGGTCCCAAAACGCGTTTTTCCCATGCATTTTTCCATAGGACCTTTAGACAGGGCTACAGCCCGAACGGCTGAACAGAATTACTAGAAATTTGGCAGAGAGGTAGTCCTCAGGTCAAGGAAGTGCCTTTTGTAGGTTTGGTGTAAATCTGTTCAGTAGATTCTGAGAAAATAGCCTTTAAATCAATATATATATCTGAGCCAGCTTACAGTACGCTTACGGTACGCTTACCGTACGCGTACGGTGGCGTGCGCGAGCGCGATTCTGATTGGCTCTTAGATCTTAGTAAACATTCAAATCGGCCGAAACCAGGAAGCGGCGGCCGCCATTTCGTGTGTTTCACTCAGAAAAAAAAGAGTGATAACAAGAAAAGGGGGCAAGGAGGAGAGTTACAGACCCCCTTACATTTGTGAGGGGGTCAAAGAAGGACAGAAAAGTACAAAGAAAACATTTATTGATTTTAAAAAAAATCACGGGGTACGCGTACGGTAAGCGTACGGTAACAAAAAAAAAAAAAAAAAGAAATGAAATGCAGATTTAAGAGTTTAGATATTAGGGGGCTCTAAAAAGAGCCGTTGTGTTTATGAAGTTATTTTTTAGTGGTACCTACAAGTAAGTACCGATGCAGAGTCTAAGGTTCAAGAGGAAGACTCTGTTCCCTTCATCATTGAAGTGCACACCATCTCCTCTATAAATGTCTTGCATGTCGTAACGCAAGTTGTTGTGGTAAATGGAACCCATACCATAGTCACGGAGGAAAGCAGAAACAGATTTGTTGACGTGCTTTCTTGCTTTGTCAATCTGCGGACAGAAATGATTGGACCAGTTCCATTTTTGCCTTTGGCATATGTTGGAAAACACAAAGGCAGTTTTAGGGAAAAGTGAAAACAGTTGTGCAAAGGTGTCCTTCATAAGCATTTCCAGACCTACCCCAGTCAAAGTGCCTAGGTCATTGCCACCACAGTGCACTATTATGAGGTCAGGGTGTTGGATTTGCATGAAGGATTTCACCAATGGCATCAATTGGTGCCACTTTAACCCTCTCTGACCAATCCATTTAATGTCTACATTTGGCAAAGCAAGGTCTCTCACAATACCTGTTTTCTCTGCAAACTTTTCACTCCAGAAGACATAGCTGTGTCCTACAATCCACACTGTGAACATCTTCAAAGGAGATCTGGATGCACTCAGGAGGTGTAATTCAGTAGAATGGTAAAAAGAAATGAAAGACAGTTTGGAAATGGAGGCATACATATTTTTTTATAAAAAAAAAGAACTGATTGGCTGTTTCATACCATTCTACACTAAAAACTAGGCTGTATGTGTAAATTTATAGAAGCATGTTTTGTATTGGTACAGAAAAATGTGTTACCAAAGAACAGTACTATGGATTTGCTGTCAGGTTTGAAAAGTCAAGCACTCTTGCTCTGTGGAATTGAAACATTGTTTGGCGAACTTCTGACCTAACTCCACACAGCAGTGTTCCATGAGCTGTTGCTATGGTAGCAGGCAGAAGTCAAGTTGGGGGAAGGGTACTAGGCAGAAGTCAAGTTGGGGGAAGGGTACTTTTGGAAAAGGGTTGGTTTTCAACCAATAGAAATGTGTGATTACATTTGAAAAAAGGGGGAAGCACTGAGATTTGAAACTTACATGTATATGTGTGGAAAAATAGAGGGAAACTTTGCCATTATCTGGTTCTGCTGAGAGGAGAGAGGTGTAGAGAACAGAGATCCTGGCTCTGATAATCTGCTGTTTGAGTGCCACATTTCTTTCACAACTAACTAATTTTAAAGGTGAGTTTAGAGTTTGAGAGGAGATGTATATGGTAAATTAAGAAATGAATAATAGAAATGTAATTCTTTTTGTTGAAGTTGTGTTTATTATTTTCTGTTTTGGGAGAAATTTAAATGTGAGGAACATGTAAAATAATATGGACTATGTTTTCACGATAAATTAAGGTGTATTGGTATAAAAAAAGAATAGTTTAAGGGTTTGAGGTTGGACTCAGTAATGCAAATACATTCAGCATCACTAAGGCTGGTTGCCCTTGCTGGAATGTAGGAAGTCACCCAGGTTACACATGTTGGGAAATATAGGCAGAGATTTATTGTGTACAACTCTGGTAATTTTATATTTGCATTAGTAGGAAAAAGGGGGAGCGATTTTTTGGTGCAGAAGCAGACTCTTAGCACACACCCAGCTGCTTTCCATGTATAATCATGCACAGTATTTACAAGCGAGTGGGGTTTGAGGTTTCAGTCTGTAATGCATATACATTCAGCATCACTAAGGCTGGTTGCCCTTGCTGGTATGTAGGCAGTCACCCAGGATACACATGGTGGTGGTCTGAAAAAGCAGTCTGGACATGGGCTTTTTAAAAAATCTGAAAAGTGGATTCATAATGTGTCAGTCTGTAAAAGTGATTATCACTTGCCAAAAAAAAGAGCAGTAAGTGTGCTTTCAAATTGGCAAAGAAATTTCGTTTTGTGACTAATGTGAAAACATGACTCTGTGTGCAAATAGGAATTACAGGCAGAGATTTATTGCGTTTTGCTCTGGTGATTTCACAGTTGCATTAGTAGGAAAAAGGGGGAGCGATTTTTTGGTGCAGAAGCAGACTCTTAGCACACACCCAGCTGCTTTCCATGTATAATCATGCACAGTATTTACAAGCGAGTGGGGTTTGAGGTTTCAGTCTGTAATGCAAATACATTCAGCATCCCTAAGGCTGGTTGCCCTTGCTGGTATGTAGGCAGTCACCCAGGATACACATGGTGGTGGTCTGAAAAAGCAGTCTGGACATGGGCTTTTTAAAAAATCTGAAAAGTGGATTCATAATGTGTCAGTCTGTAAAAGTGATTATCACTTGCCAAACAAAAAGAGCAGTAAGTGTGCTTTCAAATTGGCAAAGAAATTTCGTTTTGTGACTAATGTGAAAACATGACTCTGTGTGCAAATAGGAATTACAGGCAGAGATTTATTGCGTTTTGCTCTGGTGATTTTACAGTTGCATTAGTAGGAAAAAGGGGGAGCCATTTTTTGGTGCAGAAGCAGACTCTTAGCACACACCCAGCTGCTTTCCATGTAGAATCATGCACAGTATTTACAAGCGAGTGGGGTTTGAGGTTTCAGTCTGTAATGCAAATACATTCAGCATCACTAAGGCTGGTTGCCCTTGCTGGTATGTAGGCAGTCACCCAGGATACACATGGTGGTGGTCTGAAAAAGCAGTCTGGACATGGGCTTTTTAAAAAATCTGAAAAGTGGATTCATAATGTGTCAGTCTGTAAAAGTGATTATCACTTGCCAAAAAAAAGAGCAGTAAGTGTGCTTTCAAATTGGCAAAGAAATTTCGTTTTGTGACTAATGTGAAAACATGACTCTGTGTGCAAATAGGAATTACAGGCAGAGATTTATTGCGTTTTGCTCTGGTGATTTCACAGTTGCATTAGTAGGAAAAAGGGGGAGCGATTTTTTGGTGCAGAAGCAGACTCTTAGCACACACCCAGCTGCTTTCCATGTATAATCATGCACAGTATTTACAAGCGAGTGGGGTTTGAGGTTTCAGTCTGTAATGCAAATACATTCAGCATCCCTAAGGCTGGTTGCCCTTTCTGGTATGTAGGCAGTCACCCAGGATACACATGGTGGTGGTCTGAAAAAGCAGTCTGGACATGGGCTTTTTAAAAAATCTGAAAAGTGGATTCATAATGTGTCAGTCTGTAAAAGTGATTATCACTTGCCAAAAAAAAAGAGCAGTAAGTGTGCTTTCAAATTGGCAAAGAAATTTCGTTTTGTGACTAATGTGAAAACATGACTCTGTGTGCAAATAGGAATTACAGGCAGAGATTTATTGCGTTTTGCTCTGGTGATTTCACAGTTGCATTAGTAGGAAAAAGGGGGAGCCATTTTTTGGTGCAGAAGCAGACTCTTAGCACACACCCAGCTGCTTTCCATGTAGAATCATGCACAGTATTTACAAGCGAGTGGGGTTTGAGGTTTCAGTCTGTAATGCAAATACATTCAGCATCACTAAGGCTGGTTGCCCTTGCTGGAGTGTAGGCAGTCACCCAGGATACACATGGTGGTGGTCTGAAAAAGCAGTCTGGACATGGGCTTTTTAAAAAATCTGAAAAGTGGATTCATAATGTGTCAGTCTGTAAAAGTGATTATCACTTGCCAAAAAAAAGAGCAGTAAGTGTGCTTTGAAATTGGCAAAGAAATTTCGTTTTGTGACTAATGTGAAAACATGACTCTGTGTGCAAATAGGAATTACAGGCAGAGATTTATTGCGTTTTGCTCTGGTGATTTCACAGTTGCATTAGTAGGAAAAAGGGGGAGCCATTTTTTGGTGCAGAAGCAGACTCTTAGCACACACCCAGCTGCTTTCCATGTAGAATCATGCACAGTATTTACAAGCGAGTGGGGTTTGAGGTTTCAGTCTGTAATGCAAATACATTCAGCATCACTAAGGCTGGTTGCCCTTGCTGGAGTGTAGGCAGTCACCCAGGATACACATGGTGGTGGTCTGAAAAAGCAGTCTGGACATGGGCTTTTTAAAAAATCTGAAAAGTGGATTCATAATGTGTCAGTCTGTAAAAGTGATTATCACTTGCCAAAAAAAAAGAGCAGTAAGTGTGCTTTCAAATTGGCAAAGAAATTTCGTTTTGTGACTAATGTGAAAACATGACTCTGTGTGCAAATAGGAATTACAGGCAGAGATTTATTGCGTTTTGCTCTGGTGATTTCACAGTTGCATTAGTAGGAAAAAGGGGGAGCCATTTTTTGGTGCAGAAGCAGACTCTTAGCACACACCCAGCTGCTTTCCATGTAGAATCATGCACAGTATTCACAAGCGAGTGGGGTTTGAGGTTTCAGTCTGTAATGCAAATACATTCAGCATCACTAAGGCTGGTTGCCCTTGCTGGAGTGTAGGCAGTCACCCAGGATACACATGGTGGTGGTCTGAAAAAGCAGTCTGGACATGGGCTTTTTAAAAAATCTGAAAAGTGGATTCATAATGTGTCAGTCTGTAAAAGTGATTATCACTTGCCAAAAAAAAAGAGCAGTAAGTGTGCTTTGAAATTGGCAAAGAAATTTCGTTTTGTGACTAATGTGAAAACATGACTCTGTGTGCAAATAGGAATTACAGGCAGAGATTTATTGCGTTTTGCTCTGGTGATTTCACAGTTGCATTAGTAGGAAAAAGGGGGAGCCATTTTTTGGTGCAGAAGCAGACTCTTAGCACACACCCAGCTGCTTTCCATGTAGAATCATGCACAGTATTTACAAGCGAGTGGGGTTTGAGGTTTCAGTCTGTAATGCAAATACATTCAGCATCACTAAGGCTGGTTGCCCTTGCTGGAGTGTAGGCAGTCACCCAGGATACACATGGTGGTGGTCTGAAAAAGCAGTCTGGACATGGGCTTTTTAAAAAATCTGAAAAGTGGATTCATAATGTGTCAGTCTGTAAAAGTGATTATCACTTGCCAAAAAAAAAGAGCAGTAAGTGTGCTTTCAAATTGGCAAAGAAATTTCGTTTTGTGACTAATGTGAAAACATGACCATGTGTGCATATAGGAATTACAGGCAGAGATGTCATGATTGAGATAGATAATTTTCGAAAACTAGAACCATTTTTAATGCAATTAAAAAAAAATTTAAATGAATAAATATTTTTTGAGTGGGTATGGTAAGTCAAAAATATCATGGTCCCTTTTTTCCACTTCTCCACAATCACATTTTCAGTTTTTAATTGTAGTCTCTCAAGGACCTTGTAATGTGATAATTAATTTTTAGTGTTTTTTAAAAAATAAAAAACATTACGCGCACCGTACGCGTACGGTAAAAAAAAAAAAAAAAAAGTTTTTAAAAACATATATAAAAAAAAGATGAAAGATAAGGTTGGCTCTTAAAAGAGCCGTTGTGTTCATGCAGGGACAGAGGAAAGAAAGATTGGGAAAATTAGTCTCTGCGACAAGTGTGCTGATCTATTTTGTTGTTCACTAGGGAAACACTGGTCTCCCTATGACAAATTAGATCATGACAAGAGGCGCATCGAATATCAACCCTCAGAAATCGAGGGTTAATTTCCAGAGGGCCAGCAAAAGGAGATGCTCCCCCCACAGATGAAGGGCTCACCTGACCTGCAGAAGAAGGACTCGGCCCTGCAGATGATGGTCCAGGCTGAGCTGCTGTGGATGTGCTTGGTTGACTTTCTGAAGGGTTACCTCCAGTAAGTCGAGCATGTGTCCTTCTGTGTACATCCTTGAGGTGTCTCATCATGGTATGATTCCCAAAGGAATACTTCCTGTCAGGATTACCTCTTGAAAGTACACGCTTACACAGCTTACAAGTTACTAAGGGTGCATTTACCTTTTGCTGGCCTTCAGGAAAAGTAAAATAATCCCATACATAAGAGGTCTTTTGTTTCCTCGCTCTCTGCCTCAAGGTAGTGCTGCTAGTGCTAGCCTCACTCTCAGAAGGGCTCTGCTGTTCTGCCATCGTATCACAAAGACAACCCAGCTCCTTCTCCTAAGGGATCACAAGCAGGAATGGGTGTGGTGTAGGAGAGTTCTAGAACTGAAAGTAGTTTCAACCAATCAAAAGTTGTGTTTCATGATCACATGACCTACCGTACGCTTACGGTACGCTTACGGCAAAAGTACGCATGCGCGTAAAAAAGACACGCGCTTGCGCGCATGCGCATAACAGTCACTACCCGACACTTCCGCGGTTTTTTAAATGCTAATTCCTAACTATAACGTGTGTGAAACCCATGGTTTTTTCAGTGAATATATATATATATATATATATATATATATATATATATATATATATATATTCACTGAAAAAACCATAGGTTTCACACACGTTATAGTTAGGAATTAGCATTTAAAAAACCTTGCAAATTCACTGAAAAAACCATAGGTTTCACACATGTTACAGTTAGCTGGAAATTTCACTCGTAAAAAACCATTGAAATTCCCCTGTAATAGTTAGTTCAGCTAACTATAACTCGCGCGACCGCAATCCACTGCTGATGACGTCACATATTACATCACTGTATTCACTAAGATACTGTTAATAAGTCAGTAATACAATTAATTTTACCAAAAAACCCATCCATTTAGACACTTATTTACCCATTTATTCTGCCATTAACCTTTAGATATACATATATAAAAAATATTTATTTTTCAGAAAGACACATATTCACTGGATGATGTCATCAGTGATGTCATCAGTGATGTCATTTGAGATGTCCTCAGTGATGTCATGAGTGATGTCACTGACCATGTCATGAGTGATGTAATATGTGACGTCATCAGCAGTGGATTGCGGTCGCGCGAGTTATAGTTAGCTGAACTAACTATAACAGGGGAATTTCAATGTTTTTTACGAGTGAAATGTCCATCTAACTATAACATGTGTGAAACCTATGGTTTTTTCAGTGAATTTGCAAGGCTTTTTAAATGCTATTTCCTAACTATAACGTGCGTGAAACCTATGGTTTTTTAAGTGAATTTGCAATTTTTTTTAAATGCTAATTTCTAACTATAACGAGTGTGAAACCTATGTTTTTTTTTGTGAATATATATATATATATATATATATATATATATATATATATATATATATATATCAGTAAAAGCCCTTTATAAGGTTATATATATCAGTAAAAGCCCTTTATAAGGCTTACTCACCGAGATGCAGTAAAGCATTTAAGGTCGGTGTCAAACTTTTATCCCAAACAGATTCCTCTGGCAGTAAGAAAAAATTAGAGCGCAGCGTGAGAAGAGGCAAGCGGGTGGCGATCTTGCTTTAAATATTGAGTTTTCTTGAAAAAGAAGGGGAAGAAGGAGGCTCCGGCTCGGTCAGGCACCGTTACGCTCTTGAGACGAGGATGCGTAACCAAGGCAACCCGACGCCGAGCCGGAGGGGAGCTTTACGTGCTGCGCATAACTGAAGCCATAAAGGCACGCTCTCGCGTCTCCCAGCAAGTTGCTAGGAGACACGGGAATCAAAATGCGCAAGCTCCGGCTTGTTCCCCTTTTTTCTCTTTTTTTTTTTTATAATGCTGATGCTCATGAACTTACATTTTGAAAAAGCAAAGAAAGCAACGAAACAGGCTTAAAGGTAGAGAAGCCCGCAACTGCACGCATGAGTATTATGAGCGGTAGGGGTTTGTTAAGAAGGCAAAAACACAACTATCTGGATAAGGAAACGATCGCGAAGCAATCGGAAGGCATAACATTAGCTAAGAGACCATTCCCCGCCATAAATTGGACAGGGGAGTGCTGAGGAAAGAAGGGGGTTAGTATAGGCAGGCGAAGGGACACAAGTCCAGTACATAGATCAAACAATACATTCTTGGAAACATAAAACTAAAGGGTATCAGTCAAATAATCAATAAATAAGGACAATTAAGTAAAAGTCATGCCACGAATGTAAAAAATGTACTTCGCTGTGTCAGAGCAGAGAACAAAAGAGGAAGATTGGAACGTGCACTGTCTCCTTGTTATGTTGTTAATGTTCTACTTATTGTGATGTAGTTACATTCTTCAAAGGGCTGAATTTTTGGGCAGCAAATAAAAGTATTTGCATAATGGTAGCCTCCGGCCCTGTAATGAAATCAGTCGGCCTTTTAACTGTCTTTTCCAAAAAAGATACAACTCATAGCACTGTTTTTTAGGTCTCGCCTGACCCAGCGAATGCGCTGGTCTGGAGAGACTTATTGAGAGGGCTCCAGAAAGTGCTACCAGGCCAGCCTAGAGCTACAGTGCATGTGCGCGGGCGCGCGCGCCGCACTTTACCGCGATTACTTTCACTTTCGCAGCCCCACGGCCGCTTTAGCCTTTTTGATGTTTGATGTGATCGTGATCGCGATCACTTTCACTTTCACTTTCGCGGACGCACGGCCACTTTGCATAGCCAATAGGTCTCGCTTTTGGGACCTTAAAAGTATTTAGTTATGCAACTGTTGCATAGCTAAACAGTTATAAGGTCCCAAAGGCGAGACCTATTGGCTATGCCAATGCTTCTTTTTTTTATCTCTCCTCTATGTCACTCGCCCAAATACTATGAACCAACCATGGGTTCCACACTGTAGACTATTATTATTTTGAAACAAAATCGTGTATGTATGCCCTGTTTTTTAATGCTGAATGTAAATGAGAAATGCAAAAAAAACAACAACAAAAAAACAGTTGATGGACAGAATGCAGATCAATGTCATACATTCACCCCAGTACAGAGATCTGGGCCCAAATCCATCGTTTTTTTGCTCACCATGCCGTTCCAGTTTGAACCCAGCCATATGCAAATCAGTCTTGACCCTGTGCCTCATGGGAACAGTCCAGCCCGAATTGCCAAGCCAGGTCCTCCCTGGACTGGAAACAAGCATCCTAGGACCGGTTTCGGGGTTTCACCCCTCTTCAGCCAGGATAGCTTGATTCCAGTGGCATGGAGAGCAAGGGACCCACGTCTGGGCATACCCTTCCCACTCGGGGTGACAAATGCAAAAAAAACAGTTGATGGACAGAATGCAGATCAATGTCATACATTCACCCCAGTACAGAGATCTGGGCCCAAATCCATCGTTTTTTTGCTCACCATGCCGTTCCAGTTTGAACCCAGCCATATGCAAATCAGTCTTGACCCTGTGCCTCATTGGAACAGTCCAGCCCGAACTGCCAAGCCAGGTCCTCCCTGGACTGGAAACAAGCATCCTAGGACCGGTTTCGGGGTTTCACCCCTCTTAGGCCAGGATAGCTTGATTCCAGTGGCATGGAGAGCAAGGGACCCACGTCTGGGCATACCCTTCCCACTCGGGGTGACAAATGCAAAAAAAACAGTTGATGGACAGAATGCAGATCAATGTCATACATTCACCCCAGTACAGAGATCTGGGCCCAAATCCATCGTTTTTTTTCTCACCATGCCGTTCCAGTTTGAACCCAGCCATATGCAAATCAGTCTTGACCCTGTGCCTCATGGGAACAGTCCAGCCCGAACTGCCAAGCCAGGTCCTCCCTGGACTGGAAACAAGCATCCTAGGACCGGTTTCGGGGTTTCACCCCTCTTCAGCCAGGATAGCTTGATTCCAGTGGCATGGAGAGCAAGGGACCCACGTCTGGGCATACCCTTCCCACTCGGGGTGACAAATGCAAAAAAAACAGTTGATGGACAGAATGCAGATCAATGTCATACATTCACCCCAGTACAGAGATCTGGGCCCAAATCCATCGTTTTTTTGCTCACCATGCCGTTCCAGTTTGAACCCAGCCATATGCAAATCAGTCTTGACCCTGTGCCTCATGGGAACAGTCCAGCCCGAACTGCCAAGCCAGGTCCTCCCTGGACTGGAAACAAGCATCCTAGGACCGGTTTCGGGGTTTCACCCCTCTTCAGCCAGGATAGCTTGATTCCAGTGGTATGGAGAGCAAGGGACCCACGTCTGGGCATACCCTTCCCACTCGGGGTGACAAATGCAAAAAAAACAGTTGATGGACAGAATGCAGATCAATGTCATACATTCACCCCAGTACAGAGATCTGGGCCCAAATCCATCGTTTTTTTGCTCACCATTCCGTTCCAGTTTGAACCCAGCCATATGCAAATCAGTCTTGACCCTGTGCCTCATGGGAACAGTTCAGCCCGAACTGCCAAGCCAGGTCCTCCCTGGACTGGAAACAAGCATCCTAGGACCGGTTTCGGGGTTTCACCCCTCTTCAGCCAGGATAGCTTGATTCCAGTGGCATGGAGAGCAAGGGACCCACGTCTGGGCATACCCTTCCCACTCGGGGTGACAAATGCAAAAAAAACAGTTGATGGACAGAATGCAGATCAATGTCATACATTCACCCCAGTACAGAGATCTGGGCCCAAATCCATCGTTTTTTTGCTCACCATGCCGTTCCAGTTTGAACCCAGCCATATGCAAATTAATCTTGACCCTGTGCCTCATGGGAACAGTCCAGCCCGAACTGCCAAGCCAGGTCCTCCCTGGACTGGAAACAAGCATCCTAGGACCGGTTTCGGGGTTTCACCCCTCTTCAGCCAGGATAGCTTGATTCCAGTGGCATGGAGAGCAAGGGACCCACGTCTGGGCATACCCTTCCCACTAGGGGTGACAAATGCAAAAAAAACAGTTGATGGACAGAATGCAGATCAATGTCATACATTCACCCCAGTGCAGAGATCTGGGCCCAAATCCATCGTTTTTTTGCTCACCATGCCGTTCCAGTTTAAACCCAGCCATATGCAAATCAGTCTTGACCCTGTGCCTCATGGGAACAGTCCAGCCCGAACTGCCAAGCCAGGTGCTCCCTGGACTGGAAACAAGCATCCTAGGACCGGTTTCGGGGTTTCACCCCTCTTCAGCCAGGATAGCTTGATTCCAGTGGCATGGAGAGCAAGGGACCCACGTCTGGGCATACCCTTCCCACTCGGGGTGACAAATGCAAAAAAAAAAAAAAAAAACAGTTGATGGACAGAATGCAGATCAATGTCATACATTCACCCCAGTACAGAGATCTGGGCCCAAATCCATCGTTTTTTTGCTCACCATGCCGTTCCAGTTTGAACCCAGCCATATGCAAATCAGTCTTGACCCTGTGCCTCATGGGAACAGTCCAGCCCGAACTGCCAAGCCAGGTTCTCCCTGGACTGGAAACAAGCATCCTAGGACCGGTTTCGGGGTTTCACCCCTCTTCAGCCAGGATAGCTTGATTCCAGTGGCATGGAGAGCAAGGGACCCACGTCTGGGCATACCCTTCCCACTCGGGGTGACAAATGCAAAAAAAACAGTTGATGGACAGAATGCAGATCAATGTCATACATTCACCCCAGTACAGAGATCTGGGCCCAAATCCATCGTTTTTTTGCTCACCATGCCGTTCCAGTTTGAACCCAGCCATATGCAAATCAGTCTTGACCCTGTGCCTCATGGGAACAGTCCAGCCCGAACTGCCAAGCCAGGTCCTCCCTGGACTGGAAACAAGCATCCTAGGACCGGTTTCGGGGTTTCACCCCTCTTCAGCCAGGATAGCTTGATTCCAGTGGCATGGAGAGCAAGGGACCCACGTCTGGGCATACCCTTCCCACTCGGTTGATAGCCAGAAACCGGTCCTAGGATGCTTGATTCCGGTCCAGGGAAGACATGGCTTGGCAGTTCGGGCTGGACTGTCCCCATGAGGCACAGGGTCAAGACTGATTTGCATATGGCCATGTCTGAACTGGGGTGGCGTAGTGGGCAAAAGAACGATGGATTTAACCCAGATCTCTTGACTGGGGGAGAATGTCTGCATTGTCAGCATTCCGTCCATCATTTGTTTGTTGTAACGCTTTTAGCCCTAAGTGGGATGGGTATTCCCAGACGTGGGACCCGTGCTCACTACGTCACTGGAGTCAAGCTACCCTGGCTGATGACGGCTGATAGCCAGAAACCGGTCCTAGGATGCTTAATTCCGGTCCAGGGAAGACATGGCTTGGCAGTTCGGGCTGGACTGTCCCCATGAGGCACAGGGTCAAGACTGATTTGCATATGGCCATGTCTGAACTGGGGTGGCGTAGTGGGCAAAAGAACGATGGATTTAACCCAGATCTCTTGACTGGGGGAGAATGTCTGCATTGTCAGCATTCCGTCCATCATTTGTTTGTTGTAACGCTTTTCGCCCTAAGTGGGATGGGTATTCCCAGACGTGGGACCCGTGCTCACTACGCCACTGGAGTCAAGCTATCCTGGCTGATGACGGCTGATAGCCAGAAACCGGTCCTAGGATGCTTGATTCCGGTCCAGGGAAGACATGGCTTGGCAGTTCGGGCTGGACTGTTCCCATGAGGCACAGGGTCAAGACTGATTTGCATATGGCCATGTCTGAACTGGGGTGGCGTAGTGGGCAAAAGAACGATGGATTTAACCCAGATCTCTTGACTGGGGGAGAATGTCTGCATTGTCAGCATTCCGTCCATCATTTGTTTGTTGTAACGCTTTTCGCCCTAAGTGGGATGGGTATTCCCAGACGTGGGACCCGTGCTCACTACGCCACTGGAGTCAAGCTATCCTGGCTGATGACGGCTGATAGCCAGAAACCGGTCCTAGGATGCTTGATTCCGGTCCAGGGAAGACATGGCTTGGCAGTTCGGGCTGGACTGTTCCCATGAGGCACAGGGTCAAGACTGATTTGCATATGGCCATGTCTAAACTGGGGTGGCGTAGTGGGCAAAAGAACGATGGATTTAACCCAGATCTCTTGACTGGGGGAGAATGTCTGCATTTTCAGCATTCCGTCCATCATTTGTTTGTTGTAACGCGAATGTAAATGAGAGTCAATGTCAAGTGTTTCACAAGACTTTAATACCGTACAAAAGAGAAGGCTGACTGCCCTTTCTAATGACTCTGTGTGGTTTAGTGCCAGGGTGTGATGGCTTCTTTGTTCTACCCCATGCCAGCATAAGTCTACATTTAAGTATGATCCCGTCAGCCCACGCTTCCGTGATCATACAGCGGATAACCACGCAGCCACAATGCCTACAACTGTACAATATGTTTCCCATACATTTCTTGGATTAGTGCAGTGCTAGCCTCAGAACCGCGGCCCTCGCGCCACCTCAGTGCTCTGCATCAGCAGCGCGTGCCTGAACACCGTAAAGTACTCCTGTTTGTCATGCCATGATGGAAGGAAGGCTCAGAGTGACAACATGGCACACGTGATCTGCAGAAAACGTCTGGTTCGTGGGTTCTGCTCAACTAGAGCTACCGTTAGGAGGGCGCATAAGGGAGCGGGATAGCTCAGAGGGTTCGTGCACTTGTTGCAGACAGAGACCTTTCGAACTTAGGGAGCTTAAGATGGAACACCGGTTGGAGGGCCTGGCCTTCCTGGAGGTGATGATTATTTGGGTAGTGGGTAATAGTAAGCCATGTTATTGAAGAGCCTCTAAGCACAAATGCACTCTGTACTGTTTAAACAGATTTATGAGCCCCTTGCGCCACTTTTGCGTCACTTTTCCCATGTTAAAAGTGACGCAAAAGTGGCGCAAGGGGCTCATAAATCTGCCCCAATGTATGGTTATCCTTATAGGATCCCCGAATTAACATCGCTATTATTTATTAAAACCATCATGCGTTAAATGTTCCTAAAGTATGTTCGGAAACAGCAAGAACTTGTAGATTGTGACCAATGTAGCACGGTGCAACACGTTAAAGCAGCTGGCCTGTGATGGAGGAACCGTTGGCATTAGTAGAGAGGAAGACATGCTGGCTGTATGTATAGAGAAGGGCAACGCCACCCACGTGTCCTTCCTCTCGCTTTCCCGGGTACTTTCTCGAATTCTATGTGTTTTTCTGTCTTTCTCATTTATTCTCTATCAGTTCTGATTTTTGTGGATGTCACTGAGCGTCTGTTCCTGCATGTCTCTGTAGCGCCTCCTCAGTAGTAGGAAGCGCTATATTAATGCAATTTATATACAATTGGCCATCAAGTCTTTCTTTGTTTTGTTAAAAGTTGGTAGACTATTTCGCACTCACTCTTGCTCCCATATAGACACCACCCTTCGGTTTTATTTTATTTTTTGCAGTTTTTTTATAGCGCGAATTCGACCCGACGGTATCAGAGCGCTTTTACATGAGCACCAGTTACATTACAGAGGGACGAATTCATTTTAGGCACGGGGAGATTAAGTGATTTGCCCGGAATCACAGGATGTTTGAGCCACCGCCAGACTTCAAAGTCGGCCGCTCTAGCCGTTAATCCACATCCTCAATTGGTTCGAGTGATATGATAATCCATTCAATCCCATTCAGACAAAAACAGCCTTCCTTCTCTGGGACCCACGCTGCTTAAAAGGTTGACAAAATTAAGAACGTTGCAGAATTTCCCCAAGCAGCTCTAAATGTCGCTAGATGGCGGTACAGAGTAAGCAATAAACGACGAGAGCTCAGTATAGGATATCTGCGATGTACCCGGAAACAGTATGTATGGTACGGTACCCACCCAGGCCCCGTTCTAGAGGGTGGACCAGGTGAGCCAGGGCCACCCTAGGAATACCTTGGCCCATTCAAGGCCGTTCAGAACTGACGAGCTTTTTTTTCACCTTAATGTTTCACAGGGGCGTGCAGCTCCATGGTCCCTTTCGTAAAGTGCTTTTAATGGAAAAAGAAAAGTTCCGGTAGTCATTAAATTGATTGAGGGTCTGGTATGGGCGTGGCTGGGAGCGTGGCTTCGCGGCAGGTATTTAACAATAGCGTCATTTTCTTATTCAATGCAAAAGCCCCTAGTGTCCTTCGGCTAGGTGGTGTTTTTAGCAGTTTTATATAGTGCGAGCTTGGCAAAAGGGCATTTAAAGCTTTTTACTTGAGAAGCAGAAGTTTTACATGAAAACATACTTTTTTTGTTTTTATGGCACGGGGAGATTGCCCAGAATAACAAGATTTGATTTCGACTCCCTGTGCCATAAAAACAAAATAAAGTGTGCATACGTGTAGAACTTGCACTTCTCATTTAAAGTGCTTTAATACCCTCCTGCCAAGTGTGCACTATATATAACTGCAAACAAAGTACAAATTGCACATTGTACACATGAGCCGAACTTGGCCAAAGGCCTTGGGCGCTCTGACAGTTAGTGGTGAGTGTATTCCAGCGCTGCAGCCTTACACTCTGATAGCGCAAAAGTTCCAAAGTGAGGAGCTCTGTCCGTCAGGCCACATCTCCCTACTCCTGTCACGCAGCCACGTCCCGTATAGTGCGTGCCACCGGGCGGTGACGCGAGGGAGGGGCAGGGTGGGAGGTTGTAAAATTCGGCAAACGGACGATTTCAGGTAAGTAACGGCAAAAATAAATAAAACGAATTTCGTTGCACGCGCTGCATCGCCAAATGCGATGCAGCACCCTGTCCCTCCCCCGCCCCACGTCACCGCCCGGTGGCACGCCCTATACGGGCGGTGGCTGCTGTCACGCTGTCAGTTAAGAGTGTAAGGCTGCAACAGCAACCTAGCGCAGGAATACACTCACTATTGACTGTCAAAGCACCTCACAGACACGCTCCCTCTGCACGTATTCAGCAGCACCTGCGTTGCATGAAATCCCATACCCCAGAGCCTGACCCCAACAGGCCTCCAGGAGTACCGGTACTCTCTTGACACAAGGAGAAGTTCTGGTACTCAGTACCGGTGAGTACCGGCCCATTTGAAGCACTGCTTTCGTATCTTTTGCTGTTTAACACCATCGACATAGGCTACTTTCAGGCCTGGGGAGAGATGTGAAGTCAGCAGAATTTATTAGCTGCCATGATACACAAATGACCAGCATGGATATCCTGAAAACTGAATTATGATTCTGGGCTTATTGCCTCGTGTTTTTAAACTTCACTGCTTTACAAAGTAAAAAGCTGCGAACAGTTTTTTAAAACATGAAAAGCTGTAACGTGGCCCTCTAGGGCAGCAGAAACAATTGTGCAGCTGCACATGACCAGGAGTATGTTGCAGTCTTAAGGTCCTGCATCTTAAAGTTCTGACAAGCAGCATCCCTCTCCTTCCCCAGAGCCAGAAGCACATCAGTGAAAGCGAAGTATGAAGCAATAATGCTGATTATTGTGTTAAAAATGTCAAATGCAGACAGATGCCAAAACCTAAAATATAATATCAATAAAATACTTTGTTTTTTGGCCAGCACCCATTCATCTTCATGGCCCACCCATGCTTCTTTACAGCCCTCCCAAAGAAAAAATCCGAAAGTAGGGCCTGGGAAGGGCACAGAGATTGCACCAAATAAATTGGATATGAATACTATTGAAGAACAGCTGGGAAGGCCTCGGCTTATTTAGATAATTCTGAACACTTGACACCAGTAGCATGTCATTTTCATACTTTTAAAGTAGCCACCCACATTTGACTGGTGTCACCCTTGGTCCATTGATTTTCCCCGGCCTGAAAGCACACACGCCTCCAGTGGTGCTGGAACAATTTTCAGAGTGGGAGTGCTGCCGTCAATGATGCATGTCCCAAATTGTAGGGATTGCGGAAATTCCAAGCGTCACACAAACATACGAGCGTAGCAAATTATCCACGCCCATTCAGCTGGAGAGTGGTATGGGTGTAGTAAGTAGCTGGTGGTGCACTTTGGAGCACACTGTCACAAATATATAAAGGGCATATTATCAACAGCCAGCGATAATTATCGCTGGCCGTACATAGCGACAGAAATATTATCGCCGGCTATCGCTGAATATTATCGCCATGACAATGCTATATTTACAATGCATAGCGCTATTGTTGTAAATTAAGGCAGAATGTGATTAAGCATTTACTGAAAACATTAATGCTTCCCTTTGTTCATGTTTTCCTCATTATGTTGGCCGAAGTCCGGACTCCATTTTGTATTGACATGCTGCCATGTGTTCACCACGAGGAGAGTCCGACCTCTGTGTTAGTTGCTCTTGCAATCTGCCTAGCAACAGTTTATAAATAGCTCTCTCTTGTCCGTCTGGCGCATGCCCAGACTTGACCACATCTGTTATAATTAGCTTTGCTTGACCATGTGTTTTCGCGGGCCCAAGGAGTGTGTTAGCCCCGCCCATGTATTGATTCGGTATCGAGAATGACCCTAAATGGTAATGTTCTTCAACTTAGTGGTATCCACCCACTCATGAGCCCCTTTTGCTGTGTATAAAAGGGGACTGTGTATGCAAGTTCTTTGTGCTACTCCTTGCAATACTGAAGAGTGTTGTGTGGATTGTAGGACCACCCTTAAGGGTTAATAAACGTTGTTTTGTACTTTGCAGTTTCCGTGCCAACTTCCTTATAGATTTCGTTACAGAAGAGCGAACCCTTGTCTCTTGCGGGCCTAGCTGGGGCTTGTATTCATCAATTGGCGCCCGTCACGTGGGGCTCATCGGCGACTCGGATGCTCGAAGGATTGGTCGCGACGAAGGTGAGGAGTTTGGCCGGGGACGTGATCACTGCCAGCGGCGTCTTAGCCCTGGCATCCCGAGGTTTTTTCTTCCTTCCCTTCCGAGCTGACCGTCTGGGTGGCGCCGGTCATCGACTGAGACCTCTTCTGTCGGTCCTGCCGTGAGAGCCGTTTGGGCGATTGTGGAGCTTGGCAGTTGGAACCTGGACTCTTGATTGGTAAGAACCGTTGTACGGTACTTGCTCCGAGTTTTGAAGCCTGGTCTGGCTATTTGAGTTTGATTGATGGTGACTAGTCATATTTTGAATTTGTCTTTGTGAAAATATATGCGTTGCAACACATATAGGCAGGTAATGTGGAGAAATTTCTCCGGAGCTGTGTAAACTTTGAACGGCGCAACGATTAAGTGCCATTTTTTTATTGATAATACTGCATATTTTGCATTATTCCTAGCATGCCTGCTTTTAGCGCACTTCGTAAGTGGTGCTGCTGTCTTGGAAACCGGTTGAACCTCGAGGAATCTGCTCCAGCTCCCCCAGAGGGGACTCCTAATAGGGATATGTACGTGAAGCATGGTCTTTCTTCCATAATGTACAGCACAGTATGGAGGAAATATACGAGGAAGGATCCTGAGTTGCGATGGCCTTTGTATGGATCGTTTGATATACGTAAGATTGAGTATGTGGAACAGTGTATGTGTAAGCGACGTGCTCGTCAGGATATGTTTGAGTGTGTGCGATTATGGGTGAAGGAAGTGCGTGAGCGAGAGAAACGTGAGAAAGCGCTGTTTGATAAGGAGCAACGAAAGAATGATCGTGTGCGAGCGCAGGAAGCGAAGTGTCGGGAGGACAAAGAGCAAACGGACAGACAAGAGAAAGAGCGTAGGCTACAAGTGTCGGGTCAATATGTTGTTCGTCAGCCACTTTATCCTGTCCTTAATAATCCTGATGACGATTTTTATTTACTAGATCGCTCTCCGCCCCCTTATGTTGGCGCATCTGCTCCGCGGCCGCAAGATTCTGGCCCGGCTTCGGGTAAGGTCGACACGCGGTCCATGTTATCGACCGAGCACATGGCTGATCTTCGGAAACTTTCCCTCCGTGCACTTAAGGGCAAGATGTCTAAGGATGAGTTGTTCCATACTTGGGGGTCGTGGCAAGATAGAGAGAGGGTGTATTTTCTGTCTTATTTCGCGGATGAAGTAATTGCTGCTTTCCGAAAATATTCTAGTGTCCTTGAGCCTGACGAAGTGTCTTCGGATGCCGGAGCATTACGTAATGGTGTTTTTTCTCCCCCTAAGGCTCCTGAGGCGGCTCGGCGGCTGTTTGCTTTGCGGGACGAGGTGCTGGCCCTTAGAGAGAAAGCACGTCAACAAACGGAGGAGGAGAAGCAGTCGGATTCGTCTGCAGCAGGGGGCCACTCATCCGCCTCCCAGTCAGATAAGGATGACATAGTGCATGTTAAACCAATGCGAGAGGCGGCGCCTTTGTATGTTCCTCCCAAAGGAGCAGGGACTAGCTCGGATATTAATTCTGTCGATGCTAGGGGATATTTTGTGTATAATTGGGTTTATACTCCATGGCATAGGGCCGATGTTATGGCATTAAAAAATGCGCTGCCTGACCCCCGCAAGAATCCAGCGGCCTTCTATGAAGAAGTCGAGGGGGCCTTGAATTCTTGCATTATGACCTTAGCGGATATAGACTTGTTCTTTGGCCTTATCCTACCGCCGGATACGTGGCGCTCTGTCCGAAAGGTAGATGATGCGGTTGCCTTCAGGGCCCGGTGGTCTGACCTTGAGGATGAGGATAGGGAACGGAAGCCCGCACAGAAACCACCCCAGAATATTTTAGATCTCCCTGCGGCTATTGTGACTAAGTTGAAGACGATTATCCCCCCTAAAAAGATTGATTGGAATATGTTAGCTGCGTGTAAACAGAAAGTTGACGAGTCAGTTGCGGACTTCTTTACGCGCTTTGAGGAGACGTTTCATGATTTTAGTGGCCAGTCGCTTACTGACGACACGGGCCGCCACCTTTTTGCGGACAAATATGTGGCTAATCTGCTGCCGGCAGTTGCGGCCCGGTTAAAAGCGAGTGAGAGTTCTTGGTCCTCCGCGACACCGACGGCCCTTCTGACCATCGCCCAGAATTATGAGCGTCAGGAGCACGAGGCGAAGGGCCAGGAGGAGAAGAAATCAAAAGATCTCAAAACTAAAGTGATGTTAGCACAAGTATATGGCCCGCCCCGCCGGGGTAATAATAGTAGAGGAAGGGGCGGATCTTATGGTCCCCCTTCGGGCCGATCTGATTTGAATAGGAACCAGTGTGCGTATTGCAAGCAGTTGGGCCATTGGGCCAGGGATTGCCCAGCGTTGCGTGCTTCGCGTCAGGGGCACACTCCGGGTGGCCCGAGAGGTAGAGGGGGCTTCTCGAACTTTAGAGGGAATTCCAACGATAATGCCCGTTTCGATACTGCCGGACAGCACCGAGATAGCTCAAACGTTTTCGATCGCCAGCACCAGTATCATGTATCGGACATCGATCGATCGGGATATCATGATTCTCAGCATGCATAGGAATGCGTAGGATGGGGGTCCGAATCAGTTGAGGTGCCGGTCGATCAGACGGGTCCTTATGTATCGGCTGAGGTTTTAGGTTCTACTGATCAGTTCCTAGTGGATACAGGAGCGACACGTAGTGCATTGTCTAGGTACTTGGTTCCGGGGGCTCCCCCATCCGGCTCAATAGTTACATCGGTAGGGTTTGACGGTACACTCTCCCGAAGCCCTCTTTCACAGCCCCTTGCATTTAAAGTTGATTGCTTTTCTGCGCCCTGTCCGTTTCTGCTTGCTCCGTACACACCGGATAACATTATGGGCCTTGATATGTTAAAGTACTTTAGGGCTACAATCCGCTGTTCCCCTGAGGGTGTGAGGGTGATTTTAAATGACAACTATCCCCGGTCTGGGCGGATGTGTACGATATCAGAGGATGCGTTGTTGGCTACCCTCCCCCGAGCTTTATGGGCGACTTCGGACACAGATGTGGGACAAATGGTGATTCCTCCGGTCCACATTAGTGTCCAGGAGGGGGCGGTACTACCACGCCTCCCACAGTATCGTATTTCCCAGGAGGGCGAGGAAGCTCTCATACAGATTGTGCAAGATTTGATCGCAGTAGGAGTAGTGGAAGAAGTTCCCTATAATATCTGTAACAGTCCGATTCTCCCTATTCTGAAAAAGGACACGGATGCAAAGGTCTATCGGTTCATAATTGATTTGAGGGAGGTAAACAAGATCGTGATACCTCAGTACCCGGTGGTTTCTGATATCACGACGTTGCTTACTTTGGTCCCGCCTACGGCGACCATGTTCTCAGTGATTGATTTGAAAAATGCCTTCTTTTCTATTCCCATTCACCCTGATAGCCGATTTCTTTTTGGGTTCACATTAAACAATAGATCTTATCGTTTTTGTAGAATTCCCCAAGGCTATACAGAAAGCCCTAGTATTTATAGTCAGGCTTTGAAGCGACAGTTGGATTCCTTTGCCTTACTCGAGGGGGTCGCCCTCATTCAATATGTCGATGACATCTTGTTGGCGGCTGACACCCTGGAGTTGTGTGAGAAAAGCACGATAGCCTTACTTTCCTTTTTAGCATCCCATAATCACAAGGTCTCTAGGAAGAAGTTGCAATTCTGTAGACCAAAGGTGACTTATTTGGGTCACCTTTTGTCTAAGGAGGGGCGTGCACTCACACCAGATCGTATCCAAGTAATTTTGGACACACCAAGGCCATCCACGCAGAAGGATGTGCGTGCATTTTTGGGTCTTGTTTCTTTTTGTAGGCAGTGGATATTGGGGTTTTCACACATAGCTAAGCCATTACTAGCTCTTTTGACAAAAGACACGCCTATCCCAATCCCTTGGTCAGATGAGTGTGATGCTGCTTTTCAGCAACTGCGACAGGCCCTTTGTTCAGCACCAGTGTTAGGGACCCCTGATTATGCAAAACCCTTTTCGTTGTATGTGCATGAGAAAGATGGATGTGCATTGTCAGTTTTAGTGCAGATGCACGGCGACAAGCAGCGCCCTTGTGCATACTTTTCGGCTGTGCTTGATCCTGTCGCCCGAGCATTACCAGGGTGTTTTCGCTCGGTAGCGGCGACAGCTGTGTCAATACGCCAAAGTGAAGGAATTGTGTTGTCCCATAAATTGTTGGTGTTAGTTCCCCATGCTGTGGATGCCCTGCTTAATCAAACAAAGACGCAGCATTTGACCAGTGCCCGTTTAACGGGATATGAGCTGACGCTTTTGGCTCCTCATATTACGTTAAAAAGGTGCGTGACATTAAACCCGGCCACATTGTTGCCATATCCCGAGACCCAGCCTGAGGCACAGAAAGCGCATGATTGTATTCTTGTGACTGAGGAACAAACAAAGGGTCGTATTGATCTCCAGGATACGCCCTTTTCAGATGTAGATGGAGAGTTGTGGGTAGACGGGTCATGCCTGAAGCTACCAGATGGTACGGCTTCAGCAGCGTATGCAATTACCACGTTACAGACGATAGTGGAGACAGCACGCATACCACAGAAATCAGCTCAAGCAGCGGAACTGATAGCGTTAACACGAGCGTGTGAGCTCAGTACAGGATTGTGTGTGAATGTTTACACAGACAGCCGCTATGCCTTCGGAGTAGCGCACGATTTCGGCCTACTCTGGAAGGAGAGAGGGTTTCTAACGTCACATGGGGTGCAGATAATGCACGGGGAGTTAGTCCACAACCTTTTAACTGCATTGACATACCCAAAGAAAATCGCCATTGTTAAGTGTAGCGCCCATAGGAAAGTGGTTGATAAGGTTGGAGAAGGGAATGCGTTAGCGGATCGAGTAGCACGGGAGACTGCGATGCAGCCTGGTACTACTGCCATGTATGTAGTGAAGTCACAGGTGGAGAGATGGCATGATGCGAAGGAGGAAGTGCGAGAAATACAAAAGACCGCTTCTGACAAAGAGCGGGAACAATGGGCTAGCGAAGGAGAACTGGATGACGAGGGTTGCTGGAGAAATAAGCAGATGGATAGATGGAAATTACCCACGGCTTTTGTACAACCTATGGTCCAGATGGCACATGGGCTAGCACATGTTGGAGCTTCCGCAATTGTGAAATTGCTTACCCAAGTCTGGGAGCATCCAGAGATTGCTAGCACAGCAAAGAGGGTGGTGCAGACCTGTATGATCTGTCTGAAGTATAACCCAGGGAAAGGCACGCGAACTCCAGCAGGAGGATTTGCGACGCCCACTGCACCCTTTGAGGTTCTGCAGATGGATTACATCCAGCTTGAGCGCTGTAACAATTTGAAGTATGTTCTAGTAGTGGTTTGCGCCTTCAGTAAATGGGTTGAGGCGTACCCTGCGAAAGACAATACTGCAATGACTACAGCGAAGCTATTGCTGAAAGAGTTTTTTCCCCGATACGGCGTCTGTAGACTTTTGTGGAGTGATAATGGCCCTCATTTTGTAGCGGATGTTATAAAGTATGTTTTGAAGGGCCTAGGCATCACCCAGAAGTTCCACGCCGTGTTCCACCCCCAGTCTGCAGGACTAGTCGAGAAGTATAATGGTACACTGAAGCTTAAGATCGCCAAAATTCAAGCTTCAACATCCTTGACTTGGCCAGACGCCTTGCCACTGGCGTTATTGTCAATTAGGTCGGTGCCACACTCTCGAACCGGCCTTACACCCTATGAGATAGTATTTGGACGCCCAATGAATATTTGGGGTCCACCAAGGCCTAAGGCTGTGTATGATGTACCTTGTGTGATGATGAGTGATTATCTGGCACAGTTAACGGATAACTTGGTTTCTATTCATCAACAGGTCCGAGAGGCGCTCCCTGATCGGTCTACTGGCGAAGGACATGGTCTCCGGCCTGGAGATCATGTGATGATAAAGGTTTTCGACAGATCGAACAGTTTGGAGCCGAGATGGGTCGGACCTGAGCAAGTCCTTCTTGCAACGAGGACGGCTGTGCGAGTCTCGAACAGGAAGAATTGGATCCATTCCTTGCACTGTCGAAAGGTACCGCCCGGATTGGTGGAGTCTGCCGTGCTGACCGATCAACGAGACATCCTAGCAGCAGAGACAGGCCGTGCTGCAGAGCCAAACGACACTGAGGAGCTCTTTTCGGACCACACGACTTCTGGAGGAAGGCGATATCATCTGCGACCAAGGAAGTGAGATTTCCAGTACCGGGACATACTGTCAGAACGGCCCTTGGGTTAGTGAACGGAGAGCCGATGAGGCAAGGGGGGGGGATCAGCCCTGCATTAGTGTAGCGACACCCGTCTTGGCCCGCTGGTGAAGAAATCAACCGCTGCCCAAGGGGAAGAGTTCTGACAGACCTTTTTAGTTTCAGGAAGATATCAGGGTATTGTTTCCTTTGACATGGAGAAGAAGAAAATTCTTTGTGCATTGGGGTTCATGCTAACAGTAGCCATTGTTGGTATAACCACATGGTTTGTGGAGGAGGCAACTCCTGCTCGAAAGACGCTTGTGTTGACGACTCCAGTGCCTGCGGAGCACTACTTTTATACATTGCCATATCAAGAGTTGAAGCATCGACAATCCTATTTGAATAACACTTTCATTCAGATGCTGCATCACACCCACGTTGCTACGAACGCTACGAACTGTTGGATATGTGGGATGATGCCAGCCCATCAGAAGAAAGGAGGTACGCCATTCATACCACTTCCTTTCTCTCACAATGGCTCTTGTAGAGCATGGTACACTTTGTTGTTTGCCACTCGGAAACCGACAGTGGGACGATTGCTTTTCAGACTTAATAAAGAATGCCATCAGGACAAGAATGGATATCCACAAGCGAATGGGACAATTTGGGAATGGGAAGAGTACCGACCGGACAATGAATCCATCCCCTATATCTTCACAAACACCAGAGACACTGTGGGGAAGGACAGATTCGTAATCCAAGTAGCACAAGCCCAAGCGGACCTGTGTGTCCAGAGTGTGGGTTTTATTCCTGTGGGTGTCAGTGATTGTATAACCGTACTAAATATCGATGGGTTAAACAACAGCACCTTCTTAGCGTCCCATAATACCTACTTTGTATGTGGAAATAAAGGTTATTACCGTTTGCCGGCTGGGTGGTCTGGGGTATGCTATGTATCATTCCTATTACCTCCTGTATTCTTAGCACCTGCGTCATATCATAAGGATTTAAAACTGTTGAATAATGTGACTGTAAATAGATATAAACGTACTCTATCAATTGATGAGGTGGATCAAACAGATACCAGCTTGCAACAGTATATTGATTTTAACTTAGGATTGTTCTTTTTTGTTGGAGCTGCTTTGAATAGTAGGAAGATCCGAAGATTAACAAGAGTGGTAGAAGCTGTGACTAATCAGACTGCTGCTGCTCTTGGGAATCTTACGGAAGAATTACAGATTACCAGAATTGTTGCATTGCAGAACCGTATGGTATTGGATGTAATGCTAGCTGATCGAGGAGGAGCCTGTAAAATTATTGGAAGTAGCTGCTGTGTGTTCATTCCTGATCATACGCCATCCGTTTATAACGCCATTAATAAGCTGCATAAAATAGCAGCTGAAATCCACACAGAAAACGGCACTTGGTCCTTTTCTGGATGGTTTTGGGCGTTGGTTACTGCCTGGGGATGGAAGGTCTTAACTGGTCTCTGCATTATTATAGCAATTCTGTTCTTTCTCTGTATGTGTATTCAATGTGGACCATTGTGCTGTTCCGTATGCATTTCACTCTGCATTCCAGATAAGAAAGCTATTGCCGATGTTGCCCGCCAGAAGGGTCTAGCTAAAGAGGTTAAAGGAATGATGATAATTGACATATATGATGATTATTCTTGGAAACCCGATGTCTTCAGTAAATGCTGAAAGGGTCGTCTGTTGTAAATTAAGGCAGAATGTGATTAAGCATTTACTGAAAACATTAATGCTTCCCTTTGTTCATGTTTTCCTCATTATGTTGGCCGAAGTCCGGACTCCATTTTGTATTGACATGCTGCCATGTGTTCACCACGAGGAGAGTCCGACCTCTGTGTTAGTTGCTCTTGCAATCTGCCTAGCAACAGTTTATAAATAGCTCTCTCTTGTCCGTCTGGCGCATGCCCAGACTTGACCACATCTGTTATAATTAGCTTTGCTTGACCATGTGTTTTCGCGGGCCCAAGGAGTGTGTTAGCCCCGCCCATGTATTGATTCGGTATCGAGAATGACCCTAAATGGTAATGTTCTTCAACTTAGTGGTATCCACCCACTCATGAGCCCCTTTTGCTGTGTATAAAAGGGGACTGTGTATGCAAGTTCTTTGTGCTACTCCTTGCAATACTGAAGAGTGTTGTGTGGATTGTAGGACCACCCTTAAGGGTTAATAAACGTTGTTTTGTACTTTGCAGTTTCCGTGCCAACTTCCTTATAGATTTCGTTACAGAAGAGCGAACCCTTGTCTCTTGCGGGCCTAGCTGGGGCTTGTATTCATCACTATGGTGATAATATTTCAGCGATAGCGGTGTTTTCAATGGAACATCGCTGGTTTTCCAGCGATGTTCCATTGAAAACAGAGATAACATTGCCGATAGGACCCTGTGGTCCTATCAGCATAATCCATCTCCCATTAAAAGTATGCCTTAGTCAGGAATTTAACAGACGGTAAATTCCTGAGTTAAGGCTGAGGTAGCGCAATTTTTTTTATCGCTGCACCTCCTTGTTAATATTGCGAAGCTGCCTTCACGATATTAATATGTGTTGTTTTCACAGCCACGCCTTCTTTACATCTCATTAGCGATGCGAGGCGAGGCTGTGAAAAAACGGGCTCTACATCAAGGAAACACGCGCTAGCGTGTCCTTGATGACATTGCCATATAATTATCGCCGCTCTTTGCCCAAAAACGGACGCTAAAGCGGCAATAATTATATCGCCAGCCCTTGCTAATATGACCCTAAATTAGTAAATCCTGTGGTCAAATGGAGGGGATTTGAGGGGCACGATGTGCCCATACTTTTTTAATTTTAGAAAAACAGTTCTCTACCTTTTTGAGTAAAGACAACTATCCTGGGATCATGGTTAATTCCAGGAGTTAAAAAGCTTCAGGGAACTCCTGTGCTGTGAAACCAAGGGAGGGGGAGACAGCTAGACAAGCTTTTTTGCTGGGGTGCCTGCTTCCTGAAAGATATGTACATGCGCGCAACTGGTCAATCTGAAAATGTAAAGACTGCTTGGAAGCCACTATTGGCTTTAATTGATTCACCTGAAGATTCCTGATGACACACATTTATTCTTTTTGAGAGGTATTGTAAGGGAGCTATCAGTTAAGCTGTGAAGTGAGTGTTTTTAAAAGGCAGCTATACAAAAAAATTGCACCACACTACAGGCTGGTTACTACTAAAAATCTATTTAGAAGCACTTTTTTTATCTTAAACCTTTTTGTGTATTTTGTAGCAGCCTATCTTATATTGTGTGCAATGCAAGTTTAACTGGGACTTTGTAGCACTAAACCTACAAAAGTCACTATTCTCCACTGCACCAACCAGGAGTCAATTCTCTGTCTTTCTGGTGCAGTATATTCACTAATAGAGGTATCATACTGTATGATAGTGCTTTTTCCATTGATCAACATAATTTGCATTTAATTTTCATTTAAGCAGTGTGCTATTTTATATATAGTTACCTCAAGCTGAACCACTGAAAAAAGTTACAGAATAATTTAGTTTTTTAGCCATGACTTTGATCACGCCCCTCAACTCATTCCTCCCCATTGCACGCAGCATCACAGTTACCATATGTTTTTAATGCACTTTGACCACTGAGTAAATCATTATGTATTACTGCACTTTCTTTTACAGACAGCACATTTTTCATTGAATATCAACTAAATTTGGACATGCATGCACTTTTAATGATAAAACTAGATAGTGCACAAAGGACAATGTGTGGAAATCAGGTTTCAGTGAATAATTATCATTTGCACAGCACTAAACGTCTTGATGTTTTTTTTGGAGCCTGTTAATTATTTTCTTATGCTTTACTTTTTATGGCCCAATGTGTGATGTTATTAGGCTTTACATATACCAGAGATTAGATGTAAGATATGGGTCATTCTGCATGGGTTTGAATGGGTGGAGTCAACCTGGAAAAGGCTCATCATGGGATAGGAAGGGAGAAGGTGGGGAGGCGGTAAGAAAACTAGATGAGGTGGAATTAAGTGGTGTTCAACGCATTTTCTTAACAATATTAGATTTTAATTGTGTGCAAAATACAAGTTTAAAATCTGAATCACATCATAGGCAACTCATGCTTCACTGTTGATGTCGGTGTGTTGTCATTCAATGAAACACATTATCGTTATTCACAGTTACCATCCATAAATCTGTATGTTATATATGGGTCTCACAGCCGTCCAGTATAATGAACAGGATTTTCAAAATCCGGTTATTCAATACAATTATGTTACAGCACTGAAAACCAAGGCTTGTTCCTAACTTCTGTGGCTTAACAGTGCTCATCAGCCAACGACTGTCTGGCAGACAGAAAAGAAATGAAAACAAAATCAAAGGTCTTTCTTAATTTAAAGCAACAAATGACTAAAAGGCTATGAGATGCAGTTCCAAATTAACCTACATATCTTTACTTACAAACATTCTGGTGCCGATTACGATCCTGTAAAAAATGTCCCCGTACGACTCGTATCCGGTCTTTTTACCATACGAATCGTACAAGTGCCGTACAAACTGCCAACTACGATTCGCATGGGAAAAAGTCCATACGAATCGCATTGGGAATAATTCCCCACACGTCCTCGGGTCGGAAAATGTGTCCGACACGTCCCCGGACGATTTACCGTACAAATGTGAAAAGTGAAGTCCGACCGCGCAAGTACGATCCATCCCGTGCGTCCAATGTTACAACCGTATGGACAAAACACCGTCCGCACCGAACTCCCATAGCAACCATGGAGACATGTGCCCGCATACGCACCCAACACTCCCCCCAGCCCTCCTATGTACGAGTCGAATCCCCACCCGTGTATGTACACCCGTGTATGTACGAGACGTACCCCCACCCGTGAATGTATGGAGGGTACCCCCACTCCAACCGTGTATGTACGGACCGTACCCTCACCCGCGTATGTATGGAGCGTACCCCCACCCCAACCGTGTATGTACGGACCGTACCCTCACCCGCGTACGTATGGAGCGTACCCCCACCCCAACAGTGTATGTACGGACCGTACCCCCACCCCAACCGTGTATGTACGACCCGTACCCTCACCCGCGTATGTATGGAGCGTACCCCCACCCCAACAGTGTATGTACGACCCGTACCCTCACCCGCATACGTATGGAGCGCACCCCCACCCCAACCGTGTATGTACGGACCGTACCCCCACCCCAAACATGTATGTACGACCCGTACCCTCACCCGCGTATGTATGGAGCGTACCCCCACCCCAACAGTGTATGTACGACCCGTACCCTCACCCGCGTATTTATGGAGCGTACCCCCACCCCAACATTCTAAGTACGGAGCGCACCCCAGGCCCCAACACCAGCACCTTCACCCAACATCACGCATGTACGAGTCGTACCAAGCCAGACACAAGGACAGCACTGTACAACAAAATTCCCGAAGTACACACCGTACACACGCTAAAAACGCACGTACACAACCAGGACAAAGCAAAACAACACAAGAATACACCATTCGAATGGCACAAAGCCACAAAACATGTCCAACAAGCACAAAAACAACACATTCACTGACCTGCAACTGCCAAAATCCCAAACAGAGGCCCAAAACACAACCACTCCTTATAACACACCCACCCAAAGTTCAAACACAGCCACACCCACCAATGGACCAATAAAAAGGGCCCACAGACACAAACCATGAGCCTTTGCAACAGACTCACTGCTGCCAGACCCCACAGACAACCTACAGCACCATACTTGAACCTTTACTACACCTTACACTTGCACACCTTCACACACACACCTTCACAAACACCCCCTCATCACATTCACACACACACCTGCACAACCACACCCACACACCCACAACCATCCACACCCCCCACAACCATCCACACCCACACCCCTCACCATGCCCACTAACAAGAATCCAAAGTTCACTAGCCGAGAGTTGGAGGTCCTTGTCGATGAAATCCTCAGAGTCGAGCCACACCTCTTTGGAACATTGGTCAGACAGACCTGCATGTCCGAAAAAACAGCCATGTGGCAGAGGATTGTCGATGCTGTGAATGCTGTTGCAGCCACCAGAAGGACCAGGCATGAATGCCAAGCCAGGTGGTACGATCTGCGGAGGAGGTTCCGAGCCAAAATGACCGACGACCACAACCAGGCCAACGTCACTGGAGGAGGGCCGCCCCACAGCCCCGTACACTACCATCCCTGGGAGGAGAGGGTGATGGCCATACTGCCGGTGGTGTCAGTGGACAGATCAGAAGGACTCCGAGACCCGGGTGAGTACACAAACAACTCACCTCACATGGGGGGAACGTCATCCACAACCAAACTCACAATCAGGCACGCAACCACCCCAAGCTATCGCATGACTCAACCACACTCCATAAACACGCACATGCCACTGGCGCCACCATGCCCCATGCACCCAGCTGGACAATGCAAAGTCACAGGCCACAAAAAACACCAACACAAGACACGGTAAGCCGGATGGCGGGAGTGTGGGCCCCAAAAATCACATAGTGCAACTCAGAAGCAGACAACAACCCCTCTGCCCATATGGCCTAGGTCACAGCCAGACAAACAGTGTGTCCCCACACAGGAAAGACTTGCCAGCAAATGGCGTACGCCTTGCATTAAGACATGGGGGTGACGGCACGTTTTTGCACATGACAGCAGCTAATGAACAGCCAACACTGTGAAAGAGTGGCAACACACACCACCACAGCAGCAGCGCAGACACAGACACTACACCCAATGGGTGCCTGGAGATCAGAAACAAACTCACATCAACAAGCCAAGGGCCATTCAAAGGACTGGAAAAAGTGTGTGTCTAGGAAGCTGGGCTGAGGTGACAGAGGGTGACACACAGAGGGAGGGAGAGGGGGACAGGGAGGGAGTGAGAAAGGGACACACAGGGAGACCAATTCTGCTCGTCAGCAGGTGGACTGCGTGCATGTAGACAAGGGTGGCCAGTGCCTGAATCCCCCTCTCTTCTCCATGGCAAAACACTGGGCCATGTCTCAACCTGTGCACGAGCACAACGCCAGCTACCTGCATTACATAAGTGTGTGGAACAACTCCATGTGCCCACGTACAGTGCAACACGGAAGGCGCCAATGCATGGCTCGCCACACCTGCTCACTCCACTGCTGACTGCAGTCACAATTGACGCAGCAAGTAAGACTGTGCCACACATAGGTAAAGTCGCAAAAGCTGTGGCCAAGGGACATACCCATGCACAAGTGCACTGTGAGTGGAATGCAAGACATATCCAAATTCCCAGAGGAAATGTGCCAACTTAGAAACGAATGAAACATGGATGTTGCATGGAACAAAATTAACATTGTCTCTCTCACACACAGGTCAACGTCGTGGATCACCCCCCAACACTGGGGGGGAAGACTCACAGGACCCGGCTCGGCGGGATGACAGACCCACCGGCAGCGACGACTCTCACCACTCTGTGGACGAACCCGACCCCGACCAACCTGGCCCCTCTGGTGTCCAACCACCTGCAGCACCTGCGTCAGGTACAACTGGGCCAACCACCACCCCCACTCCTGCCACATCCCAGGAGACACCCAGGATCCCTGCCCCACCACCACAATGCAGCCAGGCTGGCCAGGAGGGACACGGTGTACCGGGCACCCAGGAGGAGGCAGGCGACAACGCCAATGCCACCCCTCAGGGGTCCCGGAGACCCGATGTGCCCACAAGGGCAGGCCAGGTGCAAGTGGGCAGGGGTGGTGGGAGTGGAGGACGGCGGAGGCGCGAGCCTGACCGGTTGGCTGCGGAACCGGTATATTCCCATGTCAGAAACATCCTGGAGACATACCGGCAGGACACCACGGGCATGGCCCAGGTTGTGTCCATCCTCGAGGAGATCAAGACCCAGCAGGCCCAGCAACATGCAGAGCAACATGCCTGTCTACTGCGACACCAAGGGCGGATGGAGGACAGACAGGCTGAGCTCGTGACGGTGCTCACGGGAATTCACCGTTCACTCCGTCGGATAGCCGACAACATGGGCAACCCTCCCTGTGCCACCAGGCGTAGAACATCACCACCCACAGGGAGGGATCAGGAGGAGGAGGAGACATCCGACGGAGCATCCCAAACATCGTCACGGCCTGCTTCTGAGGGTCCCCGCAGGAGGGCGGGTCGTCCACGGAAAAGACCGTGAGGGTCAGCGCAACAGCACCATCTCTCAGGACACCTGGCCTGGCACCTGGCCCACTGGACCAACAGCAGCACAGCAGCAAAAGACATTCTCTGCCACATGGACTTGCTGGTCACTGTCTGACCAATGTTGACAAAGACTGTGGCATGGACTCTGAGGATTTCCAATGGCAAGGGCACCAACTCCCCTAGTGAACTTTGGATTCCACACACCCGGAAAGCCCCTCATGTCATACCCCCCCCCACGTACCCCAACCAAAATAAAAAGTTACACGATAAAGAGATGATGCCTACATTTTGCATTATTACCTTACATGTGTCTTGTAAAGTCTAACCATGCCTGAGTTCTCATTTGACTTCACCCATCCACACCCTGGGGCCTGAGTCTGGCACAGGACACACATGGGTCACAATGTATTAGGCAAGACAGACATGGAGCACCATACACACCCGTGATGGGCCCAACCAGCTGAGGGGGTGGCCGCACAACCGTGCCGACAGACATATTGAGTACAGTGACAGCCATGCGCAGAGGTCAGGGATCATGTGGAGTGTCCTGGGGGGCACCCAGGTATGTGTGGACAGGTGGCAGAACCATGTCCTGCAAGCTTGAGTCAGGTGGATGCAGAGAATGGTGGCCTGGCCAACGTTGGATGCATGGGGATGGCACATGTCACAATACCCACACAGTCATGGACATCATGCACAATACACAGTCTAATCCCACACAAACAGCTTGCATCTTGCTACTCGACACATAGACACATAGCCACTATCAGGGAAAACCATGCCAGACATGCCGTATGCACCGTGGCAACACACTAGCATTGACTGAGAATAGGCACCTTGGAGGCATAGGGACACCTTTATTATTCATGTATTCCTGAATGCAGAGGCAACTCGGAGTACACATAAACAGGTCATGTGGAGTAACATGTGGGTCCAACACTGGAACCCCCCTTCTGCAGCACAAATGCGTGATAGCCATGGAACTGGCACACAAGTGTCGGATAACAGCTAAACACCCCCTGCTGCTCACGGAGAGGCTGCCATACACCATTGATCCTCTGATGTGGAAGTCCCACACCATGTCAAGCCAATGCAAACCGTATGTGTCCGAGGGCAGTGTTACACACATTGATGCCATCATCCCAATCCACTATCCCATCACAGATGACTGTCACCAAGTCTGACCATCTATTCAGGTGTACCCAGCAACATGTCATGTGTCCCATGGTGATGCGACATGTCTGCAGAGGAACCAAACATCGACAGGGGCAGTGTGCACACATCGTAAACAACTGCCACACCCAATACACCCCTGATGCATCCCTTACCCTAAGGAGACTTCCAAACTTGTCCGTGCGTGTAACGCTGAGTCAGCACACGATGACGTGTCCATGAGGAATAGCAGTGCCACAACAATGCAACCAGCAGACGGCATGCGCAAGTACCTGGGGATGAGAGACACACAAGAAGTCAGCCACAAAAAGCACAGCCACTTGCATGTGCATGTACCCGACACATGTAAGGATGACAACATGCTAGGTCACAATTATGACTGGGGAAATACACTCATCACTGGCACCATCACTCCAGTGACACATCCACACACACCTCTGACTCACATGGCATACATGCAGATGGACACACACATCGCAACACATGCCACACGGGACCAATGCGTGCACACACAGACACTGGTACTCACCACTAAGCAAAGAAGTCGCGTATGAGCCGACTCCGGATGTCCTCTTGCGGAACCACATCCTCCACATCACTAGCCCCATTGCCAAGCCCTTCCTTCGTCCTCCACGGGTGGAAGGTCCTGATCATCTTGATCCAGGATGAGTGGCACAGCTTTCTCAACTGCCATGTTGTGCAGCATGCAGCAGACCATGAAGATTTTGCAGACCTTCGCCGGGGCATATGGGAGGGCGCCGCCGGTCTTGTGGAGGCATCTGAATCAGCTCTTCAGGAGGCCAAATGTCCTCTCTATCACTCGCCTTGTCCGGCCATGGGCGGTGTTGTAGCGGAGCTGGGCCGGCGTGCTGGGGTTGCGGAGAGGTGTGATCAGCCATGGCATGTTGGGATAGCCAGCGTCCCCTACATGGAAACCACATGGACATAAGTAGGACAGGAGAAGCGGTCGTGCTGGAAGTCTACGCAAAATACAGGACAGACAGAGTGTACCCACCAACAACACATGCTCGTTCGTTGCACAGCTGCGTCATCATTTCAGGCACCCTGCTACGCCTCATGATGTAGGCATCGTGTGCTGATCCTGGAAAACGAGCACAGACATGTGAAATCACCATGTTGGATAGACACACCACAAGGGCATTGATGGAGTGGTAGTGCTTGCGATTCCTGTACGCTACCTTCTGTGCCTGTGGTGGTACCAAAGCCACATGTGTCCCATCTATGGACCCAATTACATGGGGCATCCCTCCCAGGGCATAGAATCCACGCTTGACCCCAGTCAACAGTTCAGGAGTTGGGAAATGAATGAACTCATCCAGGTGAAGCAACATGGCCTCTAAGAAATCATGCAGCACACGGCTGAACATGCTCTGGGACATGCCACCAACATGAGCTATGGTATATTGAAAGGTACCCGTGGCAAGAAAATGTAGGGCTGCCATTACCTTCAGCTTGGGTGTCAGTGCCGTAGGATACATGTGCAGCGGTTGCAGGTGTGGTGCCAGCCTTGCCGTCAACTCCTCAATCAACGGTTGGGGGAAGCGGTAGCACCGTATACAGTCATTCTCCCGCATGTCAGCCAAGTCCGGAATTGGTCGGGGAAGAGGCGGCGCTCTGCAGTAATTTGGAAGTGACAAGTAAGAGTGAGTGCACTACAACAACAATTTATTTGTACTGAGCACATGTTAATCTGTCAATACACATATGCTACATACGGAGTCAGGTATGTGCCACATGCCCTGGACACGTATGGCTGCCAGGTGACACTCCTACCAAGACCCAGCTACACACGGAGATTGTGAGCCTCCACATGCCATGGCATGGGATTAGCTGTGTCCCAGTGTAAGTGAACAGCCAGACGCAACACAGGAGTGACATACATCAACACATCAGCAGAAGTAGGATGTCGATTTCAGAGACAGGTAGCGGAACACTAGAGCCACAGGTCACATGACATTACACTAGGACAGCCCACACACCTTGCCAATAAGGTGTACATGTAATGACTCACCACACATTCATTGAGAGGATGCAGACAGGTCCTTGTTACGCTACTCCGTGTCCCATGCATACATACGCACCTCACATCCGATACCACATGTGGCCTGGTGTGCGTAACAGTGTGCCATGTCCATCTACACACAGACACATGTTGGTTGCTGCAACAGCTGATGCTTTTGAGGGAGCACCAACATCAAGCTAATGGGAACACACCACACATACATGACATAGACACATTGTGCACCGTGGGTAGTCACATGTCTGGTGTGGTAACCCCTGTAGCGGGCATCAGGGGACACTTGCGTGTGTTGTTGACTGTGCCATGCCAGTGACGCTCATCCCAAGTGTGCAGTACGACATGCACACATGTCAAAGGAGTGAAGGGCATGCCTGGCACACATTGCACTGTCACACATAACATCTGTACACATCTCATCATACAACTGTTGCCTTCTCGACTCAGGAGTAATGTGCCACATCACAGCCTTTCACACCTGTGCCCCACACATGTAGTACTGCCCAGACAATGCCTTGATGTCCATCCATGTACAAGTATGTCAGCTCTATTCCTTCCTGTGTGCTGCCTGTCACCACTGTGATGTGTGAAAGGCACCGTACATTCGCTCAGAGGGCCTGTGTACGTTCCCTATCACTATGGGAGTGCTGCCGTATGCGTACCCATAGTGATAGTGAGCGTACAGGCGTGTGTACGGTCCGTATCACTATGGGTACGCATACGCGAGAACACCCATAGTGATAGTGAGCGTACGCACGCGTGTACGGTCCGTATCACTATGGGTACGCATACGCGAGAACACCCATAGTGATAGTGAGCGTACAGGCGTGTGTACGGTCCGTATCACTATGGGTGTGCTCGCGTATGCGTACCCATAGTGATAGTGAGCATACAGGCATGTGTACGGTCCGTATCACTATGGGTACGCATACGCGAGAACACCCATAGTGATAGTGAGCGTACAGGCGTGTGTACGGTCCGTATCACTATGGGTACGCATACGCGAGAACACCCATAGTGATAGTGAGCGTACAGGCGTGTGTACGGTCCGTATCACTATGGGTACGCATACGCGAGCACACCCATAGTGATACGGACCGTACACGCGTGCGTACGCTCACTATCACTATGGGTGTTCTCGCGTATGCGTACCCATAGTGATACGGACCGTACACGCGTGCGTACGCTCACTATCACTATGGGTGTTCTCGCGTATGCGTACCCATAGTGATACGGACCGTACACACGCCTGTACGGGCCGTTGCTATGCATTTGGGGTGCCCTAGGGCCCCGGTACGCACCGTACCTGTGTGTGAAACTCCAAATTACATAGGGGACACATGAGGGACAAGTATAAAGGCCTACATGCATGCTGGTTGTCATGGAGACCAAGTTTAAAGTTTGAATTTTTTCCGGAAGGTGCACAGCAGAAGTCAGTTTGAATGAATCTACTTTGTTGCAATGTGGTTCTGGAGTTGACATCATGCTCAAGAAAAAAAACAATAAAAACCCACTGACTGTGCTAGGTTTGAAGGGATTGGAGGAAACATAGGATGCAAATGTGAGTGACCAATCACTCTGTACTCCTGTGCATGAAACAGGCCAGCAAGGCAGATATAAGGCAGCCGGGTCCCATGAGGGAGCACTTGCCTGCACATCTTTGGATTCTACGACCCAGCTGCTGCTCCTGATTCCCTGGAACCATGTCAAGGTCTGTGGAGAGGGCACAGCCTTTCACCCTGGAGGAGAACCTGGCATCCCTGGATGTGATCCTCCCACAGTACCCCCTGCTGTATGGGCGACCAGGGTATCAGGTGAGTGCAGAGTCTAATAGCACAGACTGTGTCCCTTTTTTGTGACTGTGACTTCTGGCATTGTGTCCAGGTGTGACACACATGCTATGTACTGTAGGGGGGGTCCCAGGGGGGGGAATGCCTGATGTCTCCCAGCCAGAGCATGCTGTGGTGCATGTCTGCCGTCCTCACTTGCATTGTGTTTACTGTGACAATCACTGCATGGTGCATGCCACATTCTGCCTGTCTTGTCCTCCTGGGAATGTAGCCTCTACAGTCCTCATTTGATTATGTGGTCAGCCCAGTGTGACAGGTGACTGTACCCACAGATGTGTGTTAGTTCTGTGTACCTGTGCTGAGAGTGTCCACATGATGTGTTCGTACCCTGGACATCGGTGTGTGTGTAAGTCCCCTGTCATGTGGGTGGGTGCATATGTGGAGTGTAGCACCCGGGCTGCATGAGGGATGGATATACCCTGCCCATCTGATGTGAGCAGGGAGGAGTGCTGTGTGTCTGACGTGCAGAGCCAGCCCCACACCTGTGAGCCCCCCCGTCTAGTGGCACATGTGCAGAGTGAGGTTTGTCGCTGCATTTGGCAATGGCAGGTGAATGTCCTGTGCCTGTGTGTGTCTGTGTACTCTGCTGAGGTAGCGTCAGTGGCCTGTGGCATGTGACTGCTTAGAGGTGCTGCACATAATCCTGGTGTACCTTCTGATGCACAGTGTGAGCCTGGATCATTGATTGTGTCATTGCCCTCATTCCACCTGTGTACTTTCAATGGCACGTACTGCTTTTGCCCTTCCCCAGAGGATCATGTCCCTATGACAAAGGTGCAATGCGTTGGATGCATACTATGCCTTGTTGCAAACAGCAAGTTTGTTCTAATATGTGTCTCTGTGACATGTGCCAGGTGTATTGATGTAGTGTCACTTGTTCATCCTCACAGGTAGGCGCCTCTGCCAAGAAGCAGATCTGGATGAACGCCGTCAGTGCCGTGAGGAGGACGGAGGGTCGCAAGCGGCGCCTGGCCCAGGTGAGAAAACGCTGGCAGGATATCCGGTGCTGGACGCGGAGGATCGCACGGGTCCTGCTGGGGGACTCACCTGAGACCCATAAGAACCGCGGGCGCTGCCGTCTGACCCACATCCACAAGCGTGTGCTGGCGGTGGTCTGTCCAGACTTGGACAGGCGCTTACAGGAGAAGCAGCAGCAGGAAGGGGGTAGGTACATGTGTGTTTGTTGTGTGTCACCAGCATTTGTAAATGCACAGTTGCATGGATACACTGCCAGGGTTTAAAGGTGCTGTGCAGATCCTGTTACCCACAGTATAGCGGTGCTCTCCTGCCTCCCTTCCCCTCCTTGCAATGTGTTCCCTGGTCTGTGTGTAGTCACTCCTTCACAAGGTTATCTAGGCTGGCACTTTATCCACGTGAACAATGCCTGTAGCATCATGTGTGGGGGTGGTGTGTAACAGGTTTTGGGACCTTGCCTGTGCCCTGTCCAGTTCAGTACTTGTGGGTTCCATGTCAGTTGGCACTGATGCAGAGTCCAGACATGGGAGTTAGTCTCTCAAGTGTCATGCCTTACAGCACGCATGTCCTATGTTGTGGCCTGTGACATGATGTGCATGAGTGTGCAATACGCATGGTGCAGGGATGGTGGCGTGTGTTGCAGTCATTCCCATTCAGGACCATGGAGTTGTGTGGCCACTACTGTCCCCTGGGGCATATTTTCCTAGGTGTCATGTGTGTCATCACAAAATGTGGACACTCTCAGTGTCCACAGCATAGGTTGTGCTCTGTGCCATTGTCCCCTGGCACCATGTATATTGACGTAAAATGTAGTACAAGTGTCCACTGTACAGCCTGACCTGATTTTCCTTGTTCATACTCACGGTGGCCAGTGCCTGTGTGTCTTTTTACAATCATCTGATGATGACCATTTGTACATGATTATTTGGACAGGCGCACCTTGGGTATTTGGTGTCCAATCTTGCATTTATGCAGCTCATGTGTATTTCACCCAGACTAAGTGCTTCCTGTGTCTCAACTAATTGTCTCATGTAGGGGGTGGTTGGTGCGGGCAAAGCCTACATGTCAAAACCTGAAATCTCCTTGCTCGGTCTGGCCAGTGTGTGCTGTTTGTCTGGACATACACTCAAGGTGCAGTGAGCCAGTCATGGTGGGCATGTTTTCAGTATTACCTATGCAGCATGTGCCTCAAGTTCATGGATATGGTCCCTGCTCATCCCTATTTTCGGCGACGCTGTGTGGTGCAGATGCAGTGCTGGATTGTCCCCAGGGCCTGGCTCCTCTGTCAAAATCCATTTCATGTCATTTGCTATTGTGTCATGCTCTCCACAGTTTTTCAGTGGCATGGTGGGTCAACCAACTGTGTGTTGCATGCCCTACATATGTACCTTGTTTTGTAGATGTTACTCATCTTTCTTTTCAGGCTATGCACTGTAACCTATGTAGATTGGACTCATGTGACATATGTATACAGGTGTATGATTAATTGCTGTCTCTTCACCTTGCCCACAGCATCGTCGGGGGACACGGAGGGAGACATCAGCACAGACGGAGCGGAGGGACCGAGCACCAGTGCCAGCGGTGACATCGTGCCTGGCACATCGAGTGGAACTGAGGCGGAGGAGAGTGAGGCCGAGGACCTGTCCACTGCCACCACAGAATATGAAGCTGACGGGTCCGAGGATGATCTCTCCGAGTGGGCGGAGGCTGCACCAGCAGCTGACAGCGGCACAACATCTCTCCCCACCCCCTCCATTGCCATCAGCCGCCTCCCACTTGCTCGTGTCCCTTCCCAGCGTGCCCAGTCACCGCATGTCTCCTTCCTGCCAGGCACCGCACCCCCTGCCCCTGTCTCCACTGCTGCTGCCAATGCCGAGTCTGTGGACATCCAGCGGCAGTTGCAGGTTGGTCAGGCTGCGATGCTTAATGTCCTCCATGGCCACAGCCAAGTGCTGAACAACATGGAGGCATACTTGGAGGGCATTTTCTCATCGCAGGCTGACCAACGCAACTTGCTGAGGTCCATTGACTCGACACTGACTGCAGCAGTGGGTCTCCTGCAGCGCTTCGTCCAACCCCCTACCCCTGACCCATCCACACTTCCCACTCCCATGCCTGTCCCACGTACACCCAGACGTCAGCATGCACCCACCACAACAGACACAGGCACCACACCAGCAGGGAAGGTCAAACACACACCTCCTGGCACGCACACACAGGGTGAAGTAGGCACACCCACTGGGTCGGGGGGCAAACATAAGCCACGCAGCCAGAGTGGGAGTCCGCATTCCACCAAATCCACTCCCTCCAAATCCCCTCCCCTCAGCTCTCCTGGCCACATATCCGGCAAAGACTCCTTCATGGCTGCTCTGTCCCTGAGCCCCACAGTGACACCACCCCGCAAGCGGTCAAGGGAGTCCCCAGTCAGGGTGGTTGAGTCCCCTCCCCTGTCCACACCCTCCCCCAGTGGCGCTGCGACCCATCCCTCTGACCCCCCCCCCTCCTTGGGGCCTGTGGTTCCTTCGGGTGCAGGGGAGTCGCTGGAGGACCTTGCTAAGGTGTGCAGCGCCATCCTGACCTCCGCCTTTGGCCCTGCCCCACCCCCTGTGGTGGAGTCCTCCATCCCTGCACCCACGACGCCTACCCTTCGCCCTCATGTCCCTGCGGTGCCTGGTCCTTCCCCCCCACATGATGCCCTCCCTCCTCTGGAAGACGGCGGAGTCTGACTGTGCAGGCAAGCTAGGGGACACGCGTCCCACTGTGTCCCCCACCTGGATTTGAACTTTGGATTGCCCTATGGGCATTGTACATTTTGAACTCTCAAGGGACAAACAGATTTTTGGATGCTGATTAAAGCAATTTATTTTTCCTTAGTACACTACTGTCTGTCTGGTATTGCTGTTGGTGGACCTGCCCCATTATTTTGGGTGGTGATAATGTGTTGGGTGTGTGGGAATTGTAGTCTTGTGCTGGTCATAGGGTGGATCCTGGTATCTGTGTGCCATCACAAGCTGTTGGCTACATAACTTTGTTCATGTAAGCAGTTACTGCATGGTGACATCGTCCCAAGGTGTGTTCCTTCCTCTGTGTAACCTGACATCTTCCCTGCAGGGTCTTTCCAATATGTGGTGCTGAGCTGTGTCTACATTGGCTGGGTGTGTGACGGACTCGTTAGACTTGGGCCATGCATGCTGAGCGATGTCTCCACCTGCATCATTCGTGGCGTCCTTGGTGGTCACTGTACTTGTGTATGTAGACTGTTGTCATGACTTCATGTGGACATGTTTTCTTTTCGGCGCTATGCATGTGTATACTCCTAGCCTCGCACACATGTGGTACATGTACTGCAGGATCTTTGTGCACCTGACTGACATTTGTGGGCATTGGATCTGTGGGTACTCCACCCTTTTCTTTGCAGGGGCACTGCTGTGAGTGTTAGGCACCCACCCCTCCTGTGTCTGGGCACTGCTGGGAGGACTTTGCACCCACCCCTCCTGTGTCTGGGCACTGCTGGGAGGACTCTGCACCCACCCCTCCTGTGTCTGGGCACTGCTGTGAGTGTTAGGCACCCACCCCTCCTGTGTCTGGGCACTGCTGGGAGTGTTAGGCACCCACCCCTCCTGTGTCTGGGCACTGCTGGGAGGACTCTGCACCCACCCCTCCTGTGTCTGGGCACTGCTGGGAGGACTCTGCACACACCCCTCCTGTGTCTGGGCACTGCTGGGAGGACTCTGCACCCAACCCTCCTATTTCAGGATATGTACGCTTAGGACATACACGGGTGTGGGTTCGCTCCATGCATACACGGGTGAGGGTACGGGTCGTACATACACTGTTGGGGTGGGGGGTACGCTCCATACGTACGCGGGTGAGGGTACGGGTCGTACATACACTGTTGGGGTGGGGGTATGGTCTGTACATTCACTGTTGGGGTGGGGGGTACGCTCCATACGTACGCGGGTGAGGGTACGGGTCGTACATACACTGTTGGCATGGGGGTACGCTCCATATGTACGCGGGTGAGGGTACGGGTCATACATACACGGTTGGGGTGGGGGTACGCTCCATGCATACGGGGTGGGGGTACGGTCCATACATACACTGTTGGCATGGGGGTACGCTCCATACGTACGCGGGTGAGGGTACGGGTCGTACATACACTGTTGGCATGGGGGGTACGCTCCATACGTACGCGGGTGAGGGTACGGGTCGTACATACACTGTTGGCATGGGGGGTACGCTCCATACGTACGCGGGTGAGGGTAGGGGTCGTACATACACGGTTGGGGTGGGGGTACGCTCCATACATACGCGGGTGAGGGTACGGGTCGTACTTACACTGTTGGGGTGGGGGGTACGCTCCATGCATACGGGGTGGGTGTACGGTCCGTACGTACACTGTTGGCATGGGGGTACGCTCCATACGTACGCGGGTGAGGGTACGGGTCGTTCATACACGGTTGGGGTGGGGGTACGCTCCATACATACGCGGGTGAGGGTACAGGTCGTACTTACACTGTTGGGGTGGGGGGTACACTCCATGCATACGGGGTGGGGGTACGGTCCGTACGTACACTGTTGGCATGGGGGGTACGCTCCATACGTACGCGGGTGAGGGTACGGGTCGTACATACACGGTTGGGGTGGGGGTACGCTCCATACATACGGGGTGGGGGTATGGTCCGTACATATCCATACCCACGCTGTGGAATGCTTGTGCGGGCCGTACCCAGGCCTTTGCCACGTGGGTACAGCCGTCCCGCCATTGTTGGGGTGACGTAGGTGTGGGCGTGGTACGACTCATACCCACGCTCTTAAGGCGTGGGTACGGGACGTACCTGTATTGTTGTGTTGCCGGTTCGCGTCGTCAACCACTTCCGTTGTGGCGGACGCTGGCTTTGCTGGACACGCCCCCACCCCCTCGTAGTGACCAGGGCCTGGAGGTCAGGTATGTCCAGGGCATGTGAGCTGTGTGACTTGGGTGGGGGTTTTGTGGCCTGCCCCAGCTCCTGCCCCCCCCCTTTCCCCCCTCCCTTTGTTGTTCTGACCTTCTGCGGCGTCTGCGTCGTAACCTGTAGAGGAGGTCGACTGCTATGAGGGCCGGGAATGACACGTAGGTTCGGGTCCATGTCTGTCCGTCGCGTGCAGGTACTCCTTGTTCGCGTCGTCCTGATTTCCCGGCAGTTTTTGGCTGCCGGAAAATATTCTCTGTGCGGGATGACGTTGGTGCGAATTGTACTTCCTGGTTCGTGAATGGCAGGCTGCGTGCGTCCCGACGTCACGTCGGCGCTTTCCCGGATCACATTTGTATGTTTATTTTCGTCGGTCAGGGTTTTGTACGATTCGTACGGAAATAGTATTTCCGTGCGAATCGTACTTCCATGTTTGTATATTGTTGCGACCGGGTACGCGTCGGACGGAGAATATGCTCCGTCCGACGGTTCGTACCCGGTTTTTACAGGATCGTAATCGGCACCTATGTCTATCAGATGTCGCCTAGTCCCCCCCAAGTGAAAATTATCCCAATTACTGTGTCATCTGTTTCATTCATTACACAATGAGGCATGTTGCCTCTCTATAAACACTTTGAGATGGCTAACTTTATTCCAGAAGTCCCTTTCGTCTCCATAATTAACGTTTGAAATAACTCTACTGTAACTCTTTCCCACAACAATGTGAGAGCTATGCAACCGCCCGTTTTATTAGTGTTACATAGGGTGGTGAAATAAGTACCAGGAACTGTAGGAAATTCCAATAACTTGAAGTTTATTCTGTAGAAAGACCCACAACCTTTCTCCAGCATACAGCGTCCCTGAATACCCAACCGTTATATTAATACATTCCATATTACAATGACATGAGCCATGGCACATTAGCATTCCATCACTACAAAAATGTTATATTAAAAGAACAGTAGTGCCTAAAACTAAATACCTATATAATAATTAGTCTGTGTATGACCGACGCCTACTGAGATCCATGGAAGGCAGTTTCACTAGAGGATGGCAGCTGCAATTCTCCCTTCTTCTCACTCATACCAGCTAACTGGGCACGATGCAATGATCCAGAATAAATGGAGACTTACAGTTTAGGCAGGTAAGTTCTGCATTGTCTTGATATGCAAAGGATCATGGTATGGAGAAAATTATCTGGATGACTGAGGGGATGTTGAGGGTTCCGGTTGTGCTCAGGATACCATTTGCCTTCTCATCTATCACAGGAAATGTGAATCGCCTGCAGGCGAATCTTTAACATGATCTTGGGCTGAGCTTGAGTCACTTGTTGTTTTTCCACTCAAAGTGTCTGTTTATACTTACTTGAAATGTCTTTATAAGAAAAAAAAAATCAAATCACTGTTTTTTTAATGCAGTATTATTCTGCCTTAATACTTCTCTGCCACACAGTCAGTGCTTTTTATGGAAGGCATGTGTGGGTAAAACAAAATTGGTCTTGTGACTTTCCTAATGATAATCAAATCAAATTCCAATGGCCCTAGGGGACCAGCTATGTACTGCAACTGAATCTCCTACTAATTTAAAACAATTGTTTGCACAGAGCATTATTTACAATTTGTCTTTTTTGCTTTTCTCAATATAGCTACTCCTCCTGCTCCAGCAGTACCACCCACCAGGCAGGAGATAGCAGCCCATCTGCGACAGCAGAGACTGGACCTTATACAACAGGAATACCTGCAGCTGGTTGTCCTGGAAGAGGAGGAGGATGAAATAAAGGACTCTCAGCTGGGCCCCAGGGCAGCTGGTCCCACTTATCCTCTAGCCTCCCTGCCATCCAATAGCTGGGGTCGCTGCCAGCTGATATCAACTGCTGCTGCCTCGTCCCAAACTGACAACAGCAGGCCATTGCTGTGGCACACCCTGCAGCGGCTGGACCCTACAGAGAGCCAGCTCACTACGATGGAGCAGAGCCAGAACCAGCTCCAGACCTAAATCTCGAATGCTCTCTATTAGCCTTTTTAAACATTTTTTGTTTTGGTGGACGGGACTTGTCCTGGGTTAGGATGGGGCGAAGGGAGTTCGGACTGGGTTTTATTCTTTGGACATTTCAGATTTTTTGACGTTGGGGGTTTGGTCAGTTTGTTTGGGGAGAGGGGTGGGCCTGTTGTGTGGGTGCAGATGGTGGGTTTGTTTGCAAAAAAAGAAAGGGGAAACGTATCATATTTTATCGAGATTTATGCCTGAAGTAGTTTGCTGCCTTAAGTTTCTATGCAGCCTGTTTATGCACTTGTAAGAGTGTACCATTCAGCTATAGAGTTATACCTCTCTGTCTTGACCATTAGGGGGGATACTGCCATGACCTATTTTATATCTGCAAAAACCTAGATAAACGATTACTTGTAATAGCAGTTAGTTACTTACTTACTAACGTAACTTGTTCACGTCACTCTATAGTTGTTTTACCTGAATATAGATGAAGCAATAATAGGGAAGGCATCACAACTTCACAAGTAAGGTCCCACTTGAAAAGGATTATCCACCATAGGCAACTAATTGGAAAAGAGCCAGAGTTAGTGGGTTATATATCAAAGCTTTACAAATTATTGACACCAGACTACTACATGATGACACAACAACAATTCCTGATTGTGATCAAATAAAAAACATAGCAATAGTAGTAACTTGAGCAATGGGGAGCTACTAGTAACTTACAAAATCCTCTAGTCATAAAAAATGGACTCAAAGTCTGGGAGTGGACAAGCTTAGGCATTTACAGTTATGAAACACAAGGCCTGAATGATGATGCTGACGACTGATGTTCTTCATTCTACATCTAAAATATGGATTACTTTTTATGCGCAGCTGGGTAAATGGGGCCAGTGTGGGCTATTGTCTAGAAGGTGATGCAGTGAGTTGGTGTTGCTTTTACCACATCCACACCACCATCCTCCTCCTGACTCTGAGTAACTTCGTCCCAGACCAGTCATGATTCAAGCAAAATAGACCTGTGGTGCACTGCTGTTGAAGAACAAGTAGAGAAACAGAATTGGAGTATTTTGCATAGGTTTTTGTTTGTTAATTAAACTGACTGTCTTGGTCTCTGAAGAACCAGAAAGAAAGTGAGGACCCTGCAAGTAAATCTGGCTAAGTGTGAAAGGGCCAATAAGCTCCAGGGAAAAAAATGATCGCCCATCACTCAGGCCCCAAACATTGCAAATCAATCATCTTAAGCAAGTTCCCAAATTACAGTTCAACACCCTCCCTCACTGTCTGCTACCACATGAATCATCAATCATCATCATTCACACACTCACTCAACATTACAATAGTTGTAGTTACCTCTTCCAATCCAAGCATGGGTATTTTAGATATTAGGTAGTCATTTTTGACTCAGTCAACACATTGGAATTTGGTATTGGCACTCTTGTAAATCAACGATCTTCTGGGGCAGCCCTGCCAGTGCTAAGTGATGCAAAAGAGGATAGGTATGCAAGGGGGCAGGCATTGTCTTCAAAGTCATGATGGAATTGTGGAGGCTTCTTCAATGCACACTGGTTTCCATTAGGAAAACAATATCTACCTTTTTTTGCTCAAAGAGACTGGTGAATTCAATTGTATGCTTTATGAATGAGCGGGTATTAAGAAGCATACATTTAACTTCTTTGTGAGTGTTGTTGATTGGTACGCTTGCTTGTGTGCTATTGTGTTGAGGACAGGGGGCTGTTTGGATTGAGAAATACATTTTTTGACATTTATAATCTAGAGTCGGTAAAGTGAGATCGAGTAGGAGACGTGTGGTGGTCTTACATTGTTTGCAAATTTACATCAGTTCTGCCATGGCATAGGTTTCGGAGGGAGTATGGCTAGGTGTTCAGGCACTTGGAGCTGTCCAGCCACGGATGGGTGCAGACAGGCTTGCATTGGGCGCGCCATCCGTGCCGATGTGCGTTGCGGCTCCTTAAATGAGCTGTGGTAGAGGGGGCATGTCTGGGGTATGACCCAACCAGCTGAAAGCACATTAGAGTGCTTTAACTAGAAAACAAGTGGACAGAAGAATAATGTAACTAGGGTCCAGCAACCCCGCTCTGGCGGTTCAGGCTCCCCTGAAAGGCTAGAGTACTGGTAACTCAAAAAGAATCTAAATCAACATTGATGTAAATCTACAAATCATAAACACATTAAAATAGTAATGTGATGAGGTTAAAAAGCTAATGGGAGCCAAGCATCTTCCAAAATGGCTCCCAAGGAACCTACAAGGAAATTAAACAATCGTCTTCCATGCGAACAGGGTCAATGCTTCAAGACACAGCGTGGACGTGCATCATGGCTGCTTAAATGGGCCGTGGTAGACGGGGGCATGTCTGGGGGAGGACCCAACCAGCTGAAAGCACGCTAGAATGCTATAGCTAGAAAAGGAGTGGACAAAAGAATAATGTAACTGGGGTGTAGCAACCCCGTTCTGGCGGTTCAGGTTACACTGAAAGGCCAGAGTACTGGTAACTTAAAGTAAATCTATGAATCATAAACATATTAAAATAGTAATGCAACAAGGTTAAAAAGCTAATAGGAGCCAGCCATCTCCCAATATGGACCCCAAAGGAACCTACAAGGAAATTAAACAATCGTCTTCCATGTGATCAGTGTCAATACTTCAGCTTTCTCTGGGCTTTCCAGTTGTGATATCTATATGTGCTAAACGCTACCCCATCATGTTGGGTATTAATCAGAGTTATTGCTGGTATGAGAGCTAGGGTGAACACTGGGTTAGAGTGTTCACCTATCAGATTACTTAGACGGTTTTTAATGTCCCCTATAGCGAGTGTGATGCCTGTTCCCTATACCTGAGTGTGATGCCTTTCCCCTATAGCGAATTTGATGCCTCCTGTGTTCTTTTCAAAGCAGATTATCCACTTCCTCACTCCCTTCAATAGAGATGGAAGCTAAGCCCTTCCTTGTCCATCTGGGCCCAAGGGACATAAACACTCCTTGTGTCCCCCAATGAAGCAAGGGAAATTGCCTTGCTGCTGAAGGGGTGGTGGGCCTATCCTCAACTTAATTTTCCCACTTCGTGAGACATTTCTGCATGTAAAGGAAGTCCATGTCTGGGTTTCCCCCCTCATGCCTAATGTAATCCTCTACCATGGCCATGCCTTCTGGATCAAAAGACCCTTCCCGTTGGCAGAGTGTAGCCTACTTGCCTTCTCCCCTTCTCCATTGGGCTAGCAAACTACAAAGAGAGTCCACGTCAAATTCACCTTCCCTCAGTGCAATAATCTCCTTTGAGGTGTGGTTACCCTTCCTAAGTGCCCATGCCATGCCATTGGTTGCTGTTTCTGGGGAGGGACTATGATTTTGTGCTATCAGTATCCTATTTTTGAAGCTTCGAGGTTCAGTGAGGATCAGATGACCTTGCCTCCTGATCTTCTCGTCTGACCTAAGTCTCAGGGATTTGGACATGTGTAGTGGTCCGCTGCACAGTGACCCTAGACTGGCGAGTGGCCTCTAATTGTCCAGTTCCTGCTCCCTACGCTCTCTGCACCTGGCCTCACTTCTCTCTTCCTCTTCCAGGACACAGGTAGTTCTCCTCTCTTCCATCTCCTAGCTACATCCCTGCGTTCGGATCTTCCTGTCTTCGTCCTGGGCCTTCCTATGCCACCCCCCCCCACCCAGTGGGTGTCTCTTTTTCTGTTACTCTTATGACCCCTGCAGCTCGGCCTTCACTTTCTGACCCTGGGAAGCTAGAGCTTCCTTCGTCGTCCGAACTTGTGGGATCACTATCTAGGACGAATCACTGACAGAATATCGACGACCACAATATTGAGGTCCCAAAATATCAACACCTAAATATCGAAGTCAAGAATATCGACATCCTATCTACATCGTGGCAAGTACAAAAATATCGGGGTGAAAATATCGCTGTAAAAAATATCATTGTTAAAAATATTGTTTTTTAAAAATGTTTTAAAATAATATAAAATAAAGCAAATAATACATATAATTTTTAAAAAAAGTAGTTATAATTAATATAAAATGTTTAAAATGATAAATTATAAATATAATGTAAAAAAATTCAACATACATATATATTACATATAATATGTATATTTACTTAATAATATTAATAACAAAATTATTATAATAAATTAAAAAATGTTAGAAGCATATTCAAAATTATAAATACATATATATATACATATACCAGTAAAATAAAAATTTAAATAAAATATATATATAATAAATTAAAATATTAAAATATTTTTATTCTTTTACAATTACATTTTACACTACATTGACAGCAATAGTAGGGAAAATATTGGATAGTGGAGGGGATAAAATTACTATTCCCACTCCAGGGATTGCAACAGTAGGGAAAGTGTTGGATAGCGGAGAGGTAAAAATTACTATTCCCACTCCAGCGAGTGCAACAGTAGGGAAAGTTTTGGATAGCGGAGGGGAATAATTTACTATTCCCACTCCAGCAAGTACAACAGTGGGGAAAGTGTTGGATAGCGGAGGGGAATAACTTACAATTCCCACTCGAGCAAATACAACAGTAGGGACACTGTTGAATAGCGGAGGGGTAACAATTACTATTCCCACTCCACAAAGTACAACAGTAGCGAAAGTGTTGGATAGCGGAGGGGAATAATTTAATATTCCCACTCCAGTGAGTGCAACAGTAGGGAAAGTGTTGGATAGCGGAGGGGTAACAATTACTATTCCCACTCCAGCGAGTGCAACAGTAGGGAAAGTGTTGGATAGCGGAGGGGTAACAATTACTATTCCCACTCCAGCGAGTGCAACAGTAGGGAAAGTGTTGGATAGCGGAGGGGAACAATTTACTATTTCCACTCCAATGAGTGCAACAGTAGGGAAAGGGTTGGGTAGCGGAGGGGTAATAATTACTATTCCCACTCCCGCAAGTGCAACAGTAGGGAAAGTGTTGGATAGCGGAGGGGTATACATTAACTATTCCTACTACAGGGAGTGCAACAGTAGAGAAAGTGTTGGATAGCGGAGGGGTAACAATTGCTATTCCCATTCCAGCAAGTGTAACCGTAGGGAAAGTTTTGGATTGTGGAGGGGTAACAATTACTATTCCCACTCCAGCAAGTGCAACAGTAGGGAAAGTGTTGGATAGCGGAGGGGAATAATTTACTATTCCCACTCCAGCGAGTGTAACAGTAGGGAAAGTGTTGGATAGGGTAGGGGTAAAAATTACTATTCCCACTCCAGCAAGTGAAACAATAGTGAAAGTGTTGGATTGCATAGGGGAATCATTTTCTATTCCCACTCAAGCAAAATAATTTAAATTAATAAACGAGCAATTAATAAATTACATTTTTTTTGCCTCCCACCATATTCAACTATAAATGACACCACCAATGTTCTAAAAGATAACACTATTTACATGATAAAATAATAATCATCTAATTAATTAATTAAAATTAACAAGCAATTTAAAAACAATAAATAATATTTTAATTTACACAATGAACAATATAAAATAACTTAAAATACATTTTGTAATAAAAAATAAAAAAAATTAATTTCTTCCAAGCCTACTACCATATCAACACACAACACACTCTAAAAAAATGACACAAAGAACATAATTAGTAAATAATTAATAATTATTAATAACTCATTAATAAACAATTAACAATATATTATTTACCACAATTTTCAATATAACATTTAAAATACATAAATATTAAATAATTAAAAAGATACATAAATAAATTATTATTAAATTACTTCCCACCCTACTCCCCTATTAACCCACAACTCAGTCCTAAAAAATAACACAATTTACATAATTACCGATTAATTATTAATGATTAACAAACAATTAATACCTAATTAATAATACATTATTTACCCCAATTAACACTATACAAACATATATACTAAATTATTAAAAATGATTAATTAATTAATTATAATTAAATTACTTCCCACCCTATTCCCCTATAAACCCACAACCCGCTCCTAAAAAAATAACATCATTTATTTATTTACCAAATTATTAATATTAATTAACAACCAATTACTAACTAATTGATAAAAAAATAATTACCACAATTAACAATAGAAAATATTATATATATAAATATTAATTAATTAATAATATTACTTAATTATTATTAAATTACTTCCCACCCTATTCCCCTATAAACCCACAACCCGCTACAGAACTAAAACGCAAAATTTACTTTTTTTTTTTTAATAACTTCTAAAAATGTAATACATATATTAAAAAATACATACACTACTTAAACAAAAATATAGAACACATACATTTAAAATACATTCTAAAATAGATAACACTAATATAAACATCGATATTATTAACAACGATATTTTTACAAACGATATTACTGTCTTCGATATAAAAAAAAATGATATTTCTTACCTTACTGTCGATATTCTGGTCCACGATATTCTTGCAGTCGATATTCTTGTACCTCGATATATACAACTCGATATTATGGTACTTCGGAAAAAAACTCGATATTCTGTCTGTTCACCATCTAGGACAGCTAAGAATCACCCTGATAGCCACCCTGCTTTATCTGACCCTGAAGGGGCTGAGGTCCGACTCCACTGTGGTTCACTGCGAGTTGATTCCCTGAGCCAGGTGGTTTTGGACTGGGGCAGGCCTAGGCTACGTGGAGTGGTTAGGGCTGAGGGTGATTGGGATCCCCCTCTGTCTGTGGCAACTCCATTTGCTCGGGATCCCTTTTTTGTGGGTGGTCCCTGTGCTTCCAATATGGGGGGGTTACAGTACTCCAAGGCTTGTGCTGCGGGTGTAACCATGCACTTGCCGGTGAATGGAGGGGGCGGTGCTGAAGCCTTGACAGTGGGCAGAGCTGTGGGTTCCTTTACTGCCCTTTCTTCTAACAGAGTCCAGAGGTAAAGGGTTGCCTCCCTCTTTTCCTTCTTATGTCCTTTTTGTTTGGTAGTTATGTGTGTTTTGGTATGCTCAATTATTTTGAGATCAAACGTTCCCTCCTTAGGCCAAGGGTATGTGTGTGTTTTGGTTTGCAAGAGCCATTTTCGCAATGTTCACTAATTTTTGTCCTTTATTTGGGGAAGGCTTCCTGCATGTGCTCCTGAAGAGTGCACATGTGGTTTGAGGGTCCATGAGAGTGGTGTGAGTTTGTCTCTGGTTGGTGATAGTGTGGGTGTTCAGTGGTGCCCCGGTGCTCTGAATGGGCAAGACTGGGACTAGGCAGGCAGGTCCGCTGGGGAGTGTTTTGTCGGGAGCTAGTGGCTAAAACTTGTGTGGAAAAAGACAGATCACTTTTTAACTTAAGGCAATGCAATGACAATCAAAAAGTGCTTTTTACATACATAAAATCATAAACATTTCAAAGGCAATAAAACCTTTCTTTGCTTTATATTAGTAATAACAACGGGAAGAGGCTGGTGACAGGACAGAGAGGCGAGTGATATAACGAGAGAAGGTGTGTATGAGAACATAGACTGCGCGTATTAGCAGGAGGCATGCAGCAACCCATGAGGAATCCCTTGGCACAAGAGAGTGTTCGTCTTGAAAGACTCGGGATGAATTAGGAACATGGCATCAATGTTTGCACAAAAACAGAGCGTGCCCATATGACCTAAATTCACCCCAAAGAATGACATGCACACAAGGAAATGCACGAATGGAGAGAGAACATGGCGGCCGGCTAGAGGCAGGTCACAGGTGCTCCTGAAGTCAGGAGTTTCTCTTATGCCTTGGGGACGAGTTACATTTTGAAAAATAAGTAAAAATAAGCATACCTGCTGCAGTGGAGAGTGGGGACGAGGTGCAGACAGCGGCATGTTTTTTTTTTAACCCCCGTCGGTAGCGCGATCACGGCGCACGCCGAGTCTCCAGGGAGTGTGCTGAGCGGGGTCAGAGCCGCGCACAAGCTTCACAGGGACTGCAGGGCTGTGGCTCGGATTTCCTTCCAGGGGAGGAGAGGCAGCACAAGCAGTCCAAGCTGCCGGAAGGTGCCCAGAACGAGGGAGTCGGAGTATAGCAAACAGAGGACTCAATCAGAGGTAGCCCTAATCAAGAAGATCAAAGGAAGAGAAGGCACACAGTCCTCATTCAATAGGACTGTCCTGCAGTCACGGATTAGGAATAGAGAGGAGGAACCATCTATGGCTAATTTGAAGGGGGCAGTTTAGCACCAGTATCAGTTTCAGTATCAGTTTCACATAAAAAGCATAAAAAGCAAGGGAGTGGTAAAATACAACAGATACGCTTTGGGAAGCGCAGCAACTGTGGGGCCCCCCATGCTCAGTTTAGCCCATATAACAAAACACTGCAGGATAGCAAAGCAAAGCCTACTAGGAAGCTTAATACTGAGCAAGTGGACCAGGCATCCTTATGTCAATTGGCATTGAAAGGTGAATGGACAAGTGGTAGAATGGTAGGAACAAAATAAAAATAATAAGGTAGTTTGAAGTTATGCAAAGGTCCTGATACTGAAAAAAGGAAAAGAGGAAAAACAAAGGGGCTCCCAGGGCGGTCAGAAGAGTGAGACTGTAGTAGCAGATAGTCCTTCACTTAGCAGTAATATAGCAAACTTAGGGGAGGTGGACTTTTTAAGTCCAAATAGATTTCATGCTCTAGCTGCAGGTGAACCACAGTCCATGGGTCTAAAGGCTAATGATCCTCATGTACAAGAGGTGGCATTAGAGGAATCTGACTTAGAGGTAACTGTAGCAGGCTTAGCCTTACAGGGGGATATACCGACATTATAGGACTCCACAACCTTAGCAACTGAGGTAGCAGAGGTAACTCTAATGCAAGCGCCATCATTGTAAATCGCAGATTTGATTCAGATGCTAACCACGGAAATTAGGAGCAAATTTGAGATTTCAGAGACAAATCAAAAAGATATAAGAATGGCTGTGATAATCTGGAAAAAAGTTAGACTGTCTAGCAGTCAGGACCCGAGTGCTGGAATCTTCAGTCAGGGAGCTAACACTTCAAACTGTGGTGAATAAGGAAGGCATCAGACTCCTGAAAGAAAGTGAGGTTGGTATACAGGAAACGCTGGAGTCCCTGGAGGATAATCAAAGAAGAAATAATCTGCGCTTGCTGAAAATCCCGGAAGGGGCTGAAGGAGAAAACCTAAAAACTTTTGTGGCAAGGTTGATTAAATCAGGGACACAAGTTAACTGTTTGGAGCAGGATATTATTAATGACATCCAAAGGATACATAGAGATCCCTTTCGGCTAAACCCCAACAGAACAAAGCACAGGAAGATTTTAGTCAATTCTCAGACCTATAAAATAAAGGAAGAAATTCTCTCCAAGGCGTTAAAATTGAAGTCTCTTAGGGTGGACGGGTTAAGCTTTGAGATAAGATCAGATATATCTCAGATCACTGCAAACAAGCAATGGGAATTAGGAAAAATGCTAGAACCATTGCGGAAAATAGGTGCTACAGCACAGTTAAAATTCCCTGCCACTTTGTGAGTGATGTGCAGGAACAAAATGCATAATTTCAGGAGAACCGAGGAAGTAGAAGAGTTCATTAAAACTATCTCTGAAGTGGATGTCAGTTAGATCTGTATGATTGACTGTATGGTGCCCACCCCCTTTTTTCACATTGCAACTTGGCTGTTTTTGGTATTAAGGTGGTATATGAGAGTTATATGTCCCCATGGCATAACTAAAAAATATATTTTTATAAGGTTTAATCCCAGCTCTGCCGTTCCATAGGCTTAGATCATGAGGAAGGAAAGAGGGTTCTCCACGGAGCGGGGGAGAAGGAACTTAGGCAGTTTTAGGGATAGGATCACTGGGTGGGGAGCATTTGGAGAATACAAAATTCCTCATTAATTAGATATCTTATATGGGGTGACTCTAACTCTGTTACTTTAATGAATAAAGAATGGCTGGTGACCAGAGAACTGAAGTAGAAATATTATCCTGGAATGTTAATGACCTAAGAGTGAAAAGAAGAAGAGAAAGGATTCTGCAGAATTTGAAAGATGCCTCAGCTCAGATTATTATTCCTCAAGAAACGTACTTAACCGAAGATGAAATGTGGGAATTATTTAATTCCAGAAGTTGGGTCTAAAAGGTTGTCTGTACTAGACAACAGCTGACTATAAAAGGGGTGGCAATCCTGATTGAAAAAAATTCCTATTTCACCATAGTACATAGTACAGAAGACAGGGCAGGTAGGTGGGTTTTTGGGAAGTTATAAAGGTATCACCAAAGGTATACACTGGTTGGGTACTAGGGCCCAAATGTTGATGATGCAGGGCCATTCAGAGGAATGTTGACAGAGCAATAGAATTTTCCTGATCCCATCATCTTGGCTGGTGATTTTAATGCGATTTTAGATAACACATTGGACCTTTCGGTTAACAGCAGGTCAGCTATGAAGAGTAAGATGTTGTCCCTAATTAAAGTCTTCATGAAACAACTAGGACTATGTGATATATGGTAGGAGAAGATGGGAGGCAGGAAGAGTTTTACGTACAACAGCAAAAACCATGGGCATTAATCGAGAACTGACTTTTGTTTAGTAGGCCAAGGGTTAAAGGAGTTTGTTCAAGATGTCAAGCATGTAGGGTCCCACCTGTCAGACCATTCTTTTGTCACACTAGGTATGTCCTTGTCTACTAAATTGTCACAAAGAAGGCGGACTATGGACAGTACTTTGCTATTGGACGAGGCAGCTATTAAGGTGCTTAGACTACGGACAAGAATTTCTCTCCATTAATGTGGGCGGTGCCTCCGTGGGAGTTGTGTGGGATTCATATAAGGCCTTTTTGAGGGGGATAATAAATAGTATGCTAGCATTTAGGAGAAAAAAGTTTATAGAAGAAGTAGGGAAGCTAGAAAGCCATATTCAGTTGCAAGAACAGTAGTTATTAGGTGTTGTGGTGGAAAGTGGTAAAGTATCCTTACAAGCCTCTCTTTAAGCCTTAAGAACGGAACTGTTGGAAGCAGTAGAAGATAGGCTAAGAAAGAAGTGGCAGGCAAACAAAATCACCAACCTTGACTATGGAGAGGGCTGTGGGAAATTGCTAGCTTGGAAAGCCAAGACGGAACAAATAAGGTGGTTTATGGAAGAAGTTAGGTGTGAGCATTCAGGTAGACTTCTCACTGGATGCGAGGAAATTGAGGAAGCTTTTCAGAAACACTTTGGGGAGTTATACCAGGAAGAGAAGGTAGTTACTATGGAGGGGGAGGTAAAGGTATGGCTTGACCAGGACGTTCCCCCTAGTATTAGTGAGAGTAGCAGCACAGTGATAAATAGTGATATAACATCTATAGAGGTTAAGAGCGCAATCCCGGTGGGCAAAGCAGCAAGACCTGACGGGTTGTCATCAGAATATATAAAAATTATTGGAGGATGTCCTACTGCCATTTATGATTAAGTTGTTTACAGATATTTTTGGAAAAGGAGTCAGAATACCCACTTCCTGGAAGGAGGCCATTGTAACGTTAATTCTTAAAACATGAAAGCTCTCAAACCTATGCGACTCTTACAGGCCCATTTCTTTATTGAATTGTGATTATAAGATTTTTGAAAAGATTTTGGCAGAGAGACTAAATGGGGTGTCGGGGGGTATTTCACAGGAAGATCAGAAAGGGTTTGTAAGAGGAAGAGTAATACATGAATTGGCGTATAATTTGATAGGAGCAGTCGATATAGCCACTACCTAAGAAGTCCCTTTGGCAGTTATTACACTAGACGCCACCAAGGCTTTTGATCGGGTAAATCGGGCCTATCTGCAGGCAATGTTAAAGCTGTACAACTGAGGGGCTGATTCTGATCCGGGTCGGAAGGGCACCGAATGCGATCCGGCCTTAAAAACTGCGAGCCGTACGTGTGTTTTCCGCCCGACTCGTACAGCTGTACGAGCGAGCAAGTACGATGCGAGCTACGTGAAATTCACTGACCGAGTCGTTTCCGGGTCTGAACCGCTCCGTACGTCTCGGTCGTAAGCTAACCGTGGCGTGCAATGGATGCGATTCACGGCCGAGCCAGTACGATGCACGCGTCGGACAGCCAGTGTGAGCTGGAGTGTCCAGCTCGCAAATCATCCGGGTGGTTGCCTTTGGGGGTCCGCGTCAGACCCCCTGTCACCCGCAGCCCTACAACTCGGACACAGGGGGAGACGCATGGGTCTCCCAAACACAGGCATGTACGGTGCGGATGGCACTGACGCGTACCCACTGTAGGAGACGCACTTGTCCGCGACGTACCCATTCAGTCAATGGGAGCTCATGTACGCGTTGTACGACCGGCTCCCATTAATTCTATGGGAGTCTGACCGAACCGAGTCCGGCAGCATACGGCCGCATCGTACTCGCTCAGTTTGACTGCAGGACTCCGGCTCGGTTGGAAAACACTCTGGATCCGGCTCGGTCGGAGTGCTTTCCGACCCGGATCAGAATCGGCCCCTTAGGTGAAAACTTTTGTAGGACCATGGCCATGATTTACCAAGAACCAAGAGTTCTGGTAAACGGGAATCTCTCCACACACTTCAGTATTTTAAGGGGAACGAGACAGGGTTGCCCACTATCTCCTCAGTTCTTTAATCTATACATTGAACCGTTGGCAACAAAGATCAGGAAAGAGAGTCAAATACTCCCTTTTAGATAAAAGGGTTGGGGAAAAAAGGTGGCCTTGTATGCGGATGATCTGATGGTATATACCTAAGACTTGATGACGGTTCCGTTATTAAATGACTTAACTTTACAATTTGGCCGTATCGCAGGTTACTCAGTAAATAGGGCTAAAACAGAGATCATTGCTTGGAACTTGGAGATGAATCGGGGCACCTGCAAAAGAGAGATGAGATACTTAGGTATAAAGATCACACAGGATTTTAAGGACCTCCTGGAGGTACATTTCTCAAAGCTAATTAAGGAAGCCTGCAACCTGATTCTAAGTTGGTCTCATTTACCATTGACTATCCTAGGGAAAGTAAATTTGACAAAAATGTCAATTCTCCCTAAGGTTACATTCTTATTCCAGGCTATCCTACTAACCTTCAAGGTTGAGTGGTTAGCAAAAATACAGGCTAAGATCAGCAGTTTCATTTGGGCTTCAAACAGCCCCCTGATTGCATGGAAAAAATGACGAAGGAAGAAAGACAAAGGTGGTTTATCCCTGCCGGACTTGTGTTATTATGCCTGGGCTTTTCTTCTGAGGAACGGGAAGATGTTATTAAGTAAATCCGATAGCTCAGATATTGGCATAATGTTTAGGGCTATGTTATTGGACATTAGAGGAGGCGAGCAAGGATTTATGCTTAAGTTTGGAGATCCAAGATTCTTTAAAAAGGTGCATCTTAAGGTCCTACAGAGCATGGCTGTGTTATGGTTTGGGATCAGAAAGGAGACAAAACTCACTTATTATAGTGGGTTGGCACCAATATGGGATGCCCCAGGCACCCCTGAATGGACTGAAAATATCCTTGCTGTCCCTTTAAGGGAGGCAGAGATAGTGAGATGGGATCACCTGGTGGATGAAGGAGAGTTGGTCTCGTGGGACAAAATGGAGGAGGTCGCAAACAACAAAATTTCGAGGTTCAAATATCTTCAAGTCAAAAGTTGGTTTCAGACAAATGGGGCGGCTATAGGCACATCAAATGAATTAGAAGTTAGTTTGATTTGTGAGGTGCCAAGAAAGAAGGAAGTGGCCAGGTGGTACTGGTTATTGCTGGAGTCAACGGACGGTGTCTTCAGACTGCCAGGCGGCTTGTTGGAAAAGAGTTTGCCGGGGATGTAGCCAGAAGATTTATTGCAAGTATCTTTTAACAGTCTCTATTCCACTGTTCATCCCGCCATTTTAAGGAGAAACCACATCTTTTGTCTAGGAAGGGTATATTGGACACCCCTTAAGTTATCAATGTTGGAGAAGGGAAGAACGTAGAGGTGTGTAAAATGCAGCCAAGAGAAAACCCATGATATTCACATGTTTTAGGAGTGTCCTGTGATCCAAAAATTCTGGGGCGATGTGAGTAGATGTATTTCAACTATACTTGGTACAGCATTTCAGGTAAGCTTGGCTCTTGTATTTCTTGGGGTGCCAGCCTGGCATGATTATATGATGTAAAAAAGCTAGTCTTCTATTTGATTCTCCTTGCCCGGAGGGAGTTTTGCAAGAAATGGATTAGCAACTTACCACCGACTGAACTAGACTGGGTAAAATCCATTAAGTATACTATCAGTCTGGATAGAGTATTGGTGAGAAGAAGAAATTAATTTTGTTCTCCCGCTTTGAATTGGTTGGATCTAAAGTGAGAGGAAGTGCTCAGCGGTAGGGACAGGTCCAATGATTATGCCTTTTTTTTTGGTCTTCTACTTCTCTACCCTCCCCACTGGCGCTTTCAAGATTGAGAGCATCTTAGTGGAACAACTAGACTCATTAGTGGCGAAAATCAAATCTGGCTCTCCACTGGACCCAGTGCCTCCAACAGTTTGGAAACTGGGGCTGTCCGCATTGGCACCCATACTATGTTCGGCGCTCAATATGTCGTTTGAGGCCGGCTGCCTCCCGGTTGAGTGGAAAAATGCCATGCTGATCCCGCTTCTAAAAAACCTTCTCTTGATCCCTCTAAACCAGAGAACTTTCGCCCCATTTCTCTCCTTGCTATTGTGGCTAAACTGGCTGAAAAGCACATCAATTCACAATTGACAGAGTTCATCACAGAGAAGAACATCCTACACGAGACCCAATCAGTTTTCAGGCCACAGTATAGTACAGATTCGGCCCTGCTTTTGGCCTCTGAGACACTACATAGGGTTGCTGACAAAAGGAAATCAGGAGCTCTCATCATGCTACATCTCAGCGCAGCTTTTGATACAGTCTCGCACACTGTGTTACTGGATCAGCTGTGGACACAGGGTATTAAGGGTAGAGCCTTTGATTGGATTGCAGAATTTCTTCATAGGCGCTCCTTCAGATCATTCAGAAGCCATACACCTCGGACATTATCCCGTTACAGCGGGGAGTGCCCCAGAGGTCGGCACTGAGCCCCACTCTTTTCAATCTTTACCTGCGCCCATTGGCCGATGTTATCCAGGGCCATGGGGTGAAGATAGTGTCACATGCTGATGACACTCAGCTTATTATTACACTAGCTAACGATGATGATAGGGCCGCAGCTAATTTTAAACTATGCCTCGCTGACCTAGCAACATGGATACAGGGCAGGTGCCTGGAGTTGAATGCAGAGAAAACAGAGGTGCTGGTGGTGTGGAAACAGTTCTCTATCTAGTCCTCGGCATGGTGGCCGGCAGATCTGGGCTCCACCCCGAGCCCAAAATCCAAAGTGAAAAATGTAGGCATCCTCTTTGATGCACAGCTATGTTTTGACAGTCAGATCAAGGCCACAGTGGGCATATGCTACGGGGTGCTGAGACTGATAAAGAAGCTCCTGGGGCTAATCCTGGCTGCAGCACAAAAACCAGTAGTGCAGGCCTTGCTGATGTCTCGGCTAGACTACTGCAATGTGCTCTATCTGGGTACATCTATAGGCAGGCTGGGGATGCTGCAAAGAGTACAAAACGCTGCAGCTCGAATGCTTCTGAGACTCACGAAATGGTATTAGCCACGGTTTGGTCGAATTACACTGGCTCCCAGTTAAACACAGAATTGTGTATAAAACCCTATGTTTCACGCATAGGATAATGTATCGTGGGGTCCCAGCTATCTCTTTTCCCTGATCAAGTCTTACACTCCCTCCAGAACACTCAGATCTGGAGAAGCAGCACTGGCAGTAATTCCCAGAGTACGCAGTGCAAGACTGGGGAGCTGCTCTTTTGGGCTGCGGGCAGCCAAGCTCTGGAATTCAATACCAATAAACCTAAGACTTGAACAGTCTGCAGAAAGTTTCTGGAAAAACCTGAAGACCTGGCTCTTTAGACAGAGTTAGAAGTTCACTTGCTCCTGACTCGCCTGGCCCTGATTCTGCTCAGCGCAGGGACACTCCCTTGGAATAACCAGGTGCTTTATAAATCTAAAATTCAATTCAATTCAATTCTTGTGTGATCTGCAGGTTGGCATGGTTGGCCAGGGCAGAAACCGAGGGAGAAGTTTAGGGAACTTTTCGATCCTTGGTATAAATGAGTATCTCTGGCAGGCGCTTGTTGAGGGGGGCCCTAAAGCTTGATTCCAAGGCAGATGAGGACTTTAAAAAAAAAGAAAATGCATATTTTGAGAGTGGGGTGAACAGTGGAACAACAATCAAAATATGAGCAAATAGTCAATACACTCAAGAAAACAGAGTGCATGTATGACCTGAATTCACATATGAAGCACCCCCAAAGTTGAGTTTTGAGAGTGGGGTGAACTGCATGAACATTTGTAAAGTGTTTGTTATGTCCGCTGGGGCACGCCCTTTAAGAGTGCATGCAGGGCTTGGAGAGCAGCTGGCACATAAAAAGCCGTATACAAAGGGGGGATATACTAATCGGGCGCATGCAGTAATATAAACAGTTGATCAAGATAACACTTAAGCGAGGCACGACAATGCGATCCTGTTAAGCAGGCACTTCTTGACCACAGACAATATTAATGCAAACAATGAGAATGCACTTTGGTAGCACAGGCTTCTCTCAGACAACAACCACGCAAACAAAAACGCAAACAATACCAATGAGTTCCTGCAGGCCAGGCTTCTCTCAGACAGGCAACACTCATCCTTCGTTCATACAGCAGCTATGTACCTAATTTTCTTTACCCACGGGCACAATTGTTGTACAGCCTCTCCTGGGCTCTTCTAGAGTCAGGCCTAGTCTCTTAGGTACACTGTCCATGGTCTGTGTTAAAAATGGCTTATTCAGGTTTTTTTTCCCTCTTAACACCACTTTGAGATACAGAGATTGTTAACAAACCCTTCTGCACCAAGCTTGCGGTTAACTAAAATATATGAGGTTGAGACTAATGTACCTCCAGGCCACTCTGATCAGGAGTGCTGGGTAAAACCATTTTTACGCTTAAAGTACCTCCAGGTCACTCTGATCAGGAGTACTGGGTGGAACATTTTTTACACTTAAGAGTACCTAAGGCCACTCTGATCAGGAGTGCTGGGTGACTAGTCCACAATAAATAATAATACAAAAAATCTATTTCTACGCTTGCCACGCTATGCTGCTCCTATTATTTAATAGGAAAAAGCTAATTGCGGTGTCTTACCATTTCCAAATGGCGGCCAGTGGAGGGATGCAACCCGCCACGGGCCGGCAGGCTTGCAGTAAAGACTGGTGCCTGCCGCACCTCTTTTTTCCAAATTGCGTGCAGTGTGGGCCCGGGCTGCTGGATCCTCCTGTCTCCAGGCTGCAGTCTGGGTATCCGCTGGGATCAGCTCCTATGCTGGCTCTCCAAATGTTGAAGCAGGTTCAGACTATCAAAAAGGAGAGCAGCAAGGCTTGTCAATCCGGAACAGCTTAAGTTTAATTAAACAATAACGAACGGGAATAGCAGCCACATCTCCTACAGTTGCCTGCTGGAATTCAGCTTGCATTAGGCACATGGCATGCTTTATACTGTACAGTGAGTGCAATAAAGAGAAGCTTGTCCCCCTTTGGGCAGGAAATACTCGTACAGTGGGCCATGAATTATCTGTTTGGATGCATGACCCCACCATGATAGAAGGGGCCATAAATACCAACCGGAGGTCACATTCTGAGGTGGTCCAGGTGGCCGGGTGTGTTGTGTGGGTTATCCAGGGTGATGCTTACTATTGGGCTTGTTTGGACCTTATTTGATGAATACAACTGACCAGCTGTTCTAGTATTGCGTCCTTGGGCCGAATGCAGGCCCTCTGTTGTGCATTTGTTTGTGTTTATGAGTGTGTGCACCTGACTCGTTTCTGTAGGTATTACATCCTGGGGCCATATGTGATTTATTGCTGCAATCTTCCAGGTATGTTTCAGGCTTCTTCCATATCAGGTGTTTCCATCATGGGAAGCACTAGGAGTGGACAGAGGGCAGCTGTGTTATGTTAATCTGATAAAGGGTCACTCTGAAACTGCAGCAAGTGTTTTATTGTGAATTTGGGTAGTGCAGGCAACAGTTGGTCTGCGATGTGCTGGACTCCTAAAAGCAGGACCTTTTTATGAATCAATCCAATGCGAACACTTCGTAGAAAAAAAACTGTAGTTAAAAAAAATGTTTTTTGATTCAGCTCTGGGGGGGAGTTGGTTAATTTTTCACAGCAAACCTTTTGCTGATGCCATTTTTAGGGGGGAAAAAATTCTTGCGCAGCAGTTTTTTCCCCATTTTTTCTAAAAAAAACCCCACCCAAATGTAGCTAAATGTTGGCTATTTCATGATCCACTGCTTGAGAACCCACAATCCCTGGGTACCCTTAGAATCCCCGTGATGTTGGGATAATAGGACGCACATTTGGCATGTATACCTTATATGGAAAAAAGGTTATAGAAGCCTAAGCGAGAAGTACCCCAATTAGGCAAACCACGGCTCAGTAATGGGATGGAGAAGCCCCAGCAGTTAAGGGCTTAATGTCTATTGCGTATGTTTGCAAAAAAAGTTGCGAAAAACAGAAACAAATAAAAAAAAACATAACAGGCTTATTTATCAATGCTAGATCAAGTGTCTTTGCCAGTGGTTGTTTCGTTCGTGCCTCGTTCCAGTTCGAGGAAGGTATTTATGAGGCAGCACCACTTTCCAAGCTCACGAGCCACCACGGGTCTTTACTTTCTTTGTTTATATTTGCCTTTCCATACATCAACAGCCCGAGCTAACAAAAGGAAGCCAGGATTAGAGCTAACTGCTGTAGGAACATAAACACGTCATCAAGCCAGCTCTAGAGGTGCAATCCTGGCTGCTGTTATTTGCATACGTTGTAGCCTTTCGTACAAGACTGTGATTCCACACCAACCAGACAAGTAACAGCAGGTCAGGAGATCACGCCTTACGCAATGGCTGGCAGAACTGACGGCTGCGCGTACAACTCGCTCAGTCACAGACTGGTCACAAGGCGAGCCTCGGGGTCACTCTGAAAAGGAGTTGTGTTGTGTCAGGGAAAAACTGCGTCTGCCCAAAGTCCTCCAACGCAACAGTAACTGAAATTACACGGCCTTGTAATTATTGCTCTCGTGATGTGACTGTACGGCATAATTACATCATGTTTGGCACGCACACATCGAATTTAAGTGGATATGTTTTAAAAGCCATTATCCAATTTTCGAGCTGTGTATCAGTCGGAACGTTTTGCTTCTCGAAAGGCACTGCTTGGTGAATAATCATAAACATTAAGCGCAGGGCTTTAAGTGGGCTAAAAATGCTGAGGGGTCTCTCAAAGGGGCGTGGCGTGTGTAATTAAGGGCCTGGCTTAAAACACCTAAGCTAAAAACCTGTGCTTAGCATAGTGTGCGGCCGACTGGTATTTTGGGAGTTTCTGTCATTGCATCCCGATATATATAATACAACAAGAAACATTATTCCTACAATAAGCCAAGACTATTGGCTTTGTCGATGGTTGTTAACAGGGCTTTAAGTGGGCTGGGTCTCACCGGTGCTGGCACCTGCAGTTTTTTAAAGGGGGATTCGAAACGGGTCTCTATCGGGCTCTGTTTTGTGCCCTGGCACAGGCGGTCCGTTTTTTCCCAGACTGCAGTGACTGCAGGCACATGGATGTGCGCGTGCTCACACCGCTCACTTCTCACTGGTGGAGAAGTTACAGCATGACGTCATGCCAGGTAAGGTTGTAAGAGAAGGGAAAGCCTTTAAAGAGAGTCATTTTCTCTCTGGATTTCCCTTCTCTTTTTGAAACTCAGGAGCAGCAACATTGTGGTGGAGGCACCAGGGCTTTCAGTGGAAGCTTTTTCAATATTATATACAAGCCATAGCTGCTGCTTATTTGTCTTATGCAACTGACAACCATTGACAAAGCCCTGACTTGTTCTAGGTATGATGTTACTTGTTGTATCATATCTGGGTGTAATGACATAAGTAGCAAAATACAAGTCGAGCGGCACACTGTGCTATGCACAGATTTCTAGCTTACGTGTTTTTAAGCCGCGCCCTTAATTACATTGGCCATGCCCCTTTGAGAGACCCCATAGTTTTTTCATCCCACTTAAAGCCCTGGTTGTTAGTTGCATAAGATAAATAAGCAACAATATAATAGTAAAATATGCTTCAGTTCTCAAATGATGAGACTGAAATAACTATAACGAGTCTCTCTTAAGGTACATCGAAGGGAGTGAAGGGTGGCACTGCTACAGAGTTAAGATTTTTTTTTTAATCCTGGGGGCAAAAATGGAGAGCACAATAGGGACCCCTCTCAGCACCTGCTCTATAGCACTGCCGGTGCTGAGCACCGGCAGGACCCGGCCTACTTAAAGCCCTGATTATGAGACCATATATTATACTTACGGCTTTACAGTGAAGGTGGTCTGTGCTTTCCCTACACGTTTGAAGTATTGTGCACATCTAGTGGGGACACATAATGTACGTGAATTTGAGGCAGTATAAATGATGGGGCGCAGGGCACCAGTTTGTGTCTGGGTGCTTTGAAACTAGATTAGCTCTGTGCAGAAGGAGGAAACATTTCCTTTTGGGCAGGGCTTTAAGTGAGATGAAAAAACTGGGGGGGTCTCTCAAAGAGGCGTGGCCAATGTAATTAAGGGCGTGGCTTAAAACACCTAAAAATCTGTGCTTAGCATAGTGTGCCGCCAGACTTGTATTTTGCTGTTTCTATCATTGCATCCAGAAATATGATACAAGTAACATCATACCTATAACAAGTCAAGACTATTGGCTTTGTCAATGGTTGTTAATTGCATACGATAAATAGGCGGCAACTATGGCTTGTGTATTAATATTGAAAAAGCTTCCACTTAAAGCCCTGGTGACACTACGACAATGTTGCTGGTCCTGAGTTTCAAAAAGAGAAGGGAAATCCAGAGAGAAAATGATTCTCTTTAAAGGATTTCCCTTCCCCTACAACGCTCACCTGGCATGACGTCATGTGGTAACTTCTCCACTGGTGAGCAGTGTGAGCACACGTACATCGATGTGCCTGCTGTCTCAAAACGGGTCTCTATCGGGCTCTGTTTTGAGCCCTGGCCCTTTTTTCCTGACTGCAGTGACAGCAGACTGCTGTCACTGCAGTCCGGGGAAAAACAGACCTCCTGTGCCAGGGCACAAAACAGAGCCCGATAGAGACCCGTTTCGAGGCCTCCTTTAAAAAACTGCCGGTGCTCAGACCCGGTGAGACCCAGCCCACTTAAAGCCCTGCTTTTGGGGAAAAAAAGCTGGATAAAGAAAGAGAGCAGCAGTTCATCCGAGGCCGTGGGCGCGCACAGTGTAATATCTGAGCACGCACCAGTGGCGAAACAAAAGTTTAAGGGCCCCCACTGCAATGTATACGAGGGCCCCCCGCTCCAGATTTTATCTGGAGCGCTCAGACCTGAGTACTGTGCTGAGGGGGCCCTCTGCAGCCGGGGCCCCCCCGCACCGCGGGGGATGCGGGGGCCTGTGTTACGCCCCTAGCACGCACCAATGGTTTAGTTAAATGTGTGTAGGGTTTACGCAGAGGCTGAAGTAGGCAGGGTCCGTGGGGACCCACGTGCCCACACTTTATTAATTCAACAAACAACAGTTACTGTACTTTTTGTTAAAAGACGACCGTCTGGGATTGGTTGATTCTGACAGTTGAGATGCCTCAGCTAACAGGGAAAGAGAGAGGGGTTTTCCTTTGTGGGGTTGTGAAGCTGTGGGAGGGACAGAGGTATGGAAGAAATAAAGAGTCTTGCCAGGGTGCCGGCTACTTCAAAGAGATGGAAATGTGTGCAACTGATTAATCAGCAAATCTAAAGGTTTCTTGAAAGCCAGTGTTGGCTTTGATGGATTCTCTTTAAGGTTCATGATGAGAAAGATTTATTGTTTTTGACAGGTAATGTAAGGATGTTACCAGCTGAGTTCTGGAGTGTGTGCTTTTAATGAACACATAAAAATGTCATCACTAAGTACAGTCTTCATGCTACTAAATTGTATTTTTATATGCACTTTTTAATCTTAAACCTAAATCTCTGTGCACTCTGAAGAACAGTGTACTTCCCACTGATTAGTTTGCTTGCATTTATTTTTCATTTGAGGAGTGTTCGTTATTTTATATGCAGTTACTTGATAGTCGAAGACTAACATTATAATTACAGAATATTGTGTTCTTTATAGGCCTGGTGTTAGCCAAAACCTTTTATTTTACTAAAATGTATAATATACCTACATAAAGGGGCTTTTAGCCACCCCATCCATTGGTCTGTTGTGCCATTCACATGCTGCTTCCACCCACTACAGCATACAGCATGTGGCAATGGGTCAGCCTACTGGCTAACTTCACTTTGAGTGACTGCTGTGAGCCCTTTCACAAAGAGCACATCTGCACACAAGGCAGTTCCCTTTCAGTGCCATTGCTTTTGTTTTTACTTTATTACTTTAGTGTTGCCATAGCAGGATGCTTTCTACCACATGAGACCACAATGCACATTCCAGCTTTATCAGTTCCTGTCTTCTGACAATGCTGCTGTAAATTGAAGTGGCCTTTCTTTATCTGACTGCTGCTTTTTCACACCATAACAACAGCTCACTTGAATTCTGAATATAAGCTTCTGAGAGTGCTCTATTTTGCAACCCTGTCTGTCTGTCATTCCTACTTTCTGTCCTTCCCTGCTCTATATTTCCTTCTTTGCTTCGTACTTTTCGTCTTTCTTTTCTTCTTTCCTTCTTTCTTTCATTCTCTACTCTACTCTTTATTAACTGTTTTTTTGTTTTCTTTTTTGTTTATTTCTTTCCTTCCTTTTTCCTTTTCTTCTTCATTTTCTTGTTTCTTCTTACTTTCTTTCTTTCTTTCTTTTTTCTTTCTTTCTTTCTTTCTTTCTTCTTTTCTTTCCTTCTTTCTGTCTTTCTGTCTTTCTTTCTTATTTCTTTCCTTCTACTTTTGTTATTTCCTTTGTTCTTTCTTTTCTTCTTCTTTCTTTCTTTCCTTCTTTCATTTCCTTCCTTCATTCTTTCCTTCTGATTTTACAAAAATGTTACTAAATTTATGTTTATAACATAACACTAGGGTTTTTTAGCCAGACTTCACATATTAGTCTGTGGTTCTACCATCCACATTGTTCTTCCTACCTCTCCAGCATGCATCAATGGGCAATGCTTCAGCCCACTTCAGCCATTGGCTGACTTCATTATGGGTTACAGCTTGCTGGTCTTTCACAAGGACCTCCTCACCACACAAAGTAGTTGCAATCAGTACCTGTGAGTACTATAGCAATATGTGCTTTATAAGACCAAAACAAAATGTTTGCCTTTAGCCAATGTGTTTGTTTGATGGATGAGGGCCCAGCAGCTTCCTGAACAAACATTTTTTGCAAATGACATGACAAAACAAGAATTATATCCAAAAAGGGGTACAGAGTTCCTCAAGTACTGGAGAGTAGAGATGAAGTAATCAGAGGACGGCCAGGGAAATTTCAGAGGACCGCCAGGGAAATTTCCTTTGGTGGAACTAATGCTCTCACACACCCAGCAAGCTAGGTGTCATGCTTCATCATATGAGCATTGCCCCTCGTCAAGTCGGCGCTGCAATCCTTGACGGGCTCCCGAAACCGGGGCTCTTTGTCGGGGATCTTTTGTTCCTGCCGAAATGTGCGTGGGTGTGAGGGGCCTAGTGGAATAAATGTAGCAGAATGTGAAAGTAAAAAGGGTTAGTCAGTCCTAAGCTATTTTTATTCAACAGGTAGACTACCCTATTAAAAATGATGTAGAGAGGCTAGGTCCTAGAATATAAAGTTCTAGACGTAAAGCTCTACTCTAGAATGATCGACATGTTTCTTGCCATATATGTCAGGAGGATCAGGGACTGTCTACATAAAAAGTGGTAATGTGTGTGCTACATACCACGTCCTAGGCTGCTGGCCTAATGCGTTAACTAGAAGAGCTAGCAACGGAGCTGGCGGCTTAAAAGGACACCGATTGGGTCCAGCGTCAACGAACGCTTTTTCTTTTGACCTACCCAAGCCGTCAGTGTCCGGGGTGGTGAGAATTAGCCAAAGGCTGGCTGCCAACGTCAGACTTATTGGTTTGGCCGATACTTGTTAGCCATGTCTCTGACCCTACCCACACTCACTGACCCCGCCCCCATTGCATTCAGGATCACAGTTCCCATGCTTTATAATGCACTTTGGTTGCTGAGATTACATTGCAATTTCATGAACCTTCTTTCTACAGTTATTATAAATATACGAGTCACAGGGGAGGGGGTGTGGCTAGCCAGCCGACATGGCGAACGCAGGTCTGTAGAGCTCCAGCCGATATCCCCTAATTCTCCACCTAAAAGATCCTGATGTGGTGCCAACAGCCCTGATAAACTGTAGAATTAGTAAGGCGCCGAGGCGAGGCATTGAAATGGCCTCCTGAAATATGGCTCCCAGGGGCGAGGTCGCTGCTGCAGCTGTAAGAGGCCGCGAGGCCTGGGAAGTGCGGGCTGACGAAAAGGCAACGAACAACAGGAGATTGCGGCCGGTGACTGTGATCCTGGCCATAGGACATGACCCCTGAGGTTAGTGTGCGCGTCCTGGCCCGCGACAACCCTGGCATGGAGGGAGCATTCGGAGATCGTGGAAGGCGGGCAGGCCCCGGAGGCTGACTGGTGGGCAGCAGAGAGCCTACGGGGGAAGCCACGTATGCCCGGCGGTGCCCGGAGATGAGCACCGCCCTGCGGGGCTAGGGCATGATACGCGACCTGTCGGGCCGTGAACTGCCGGTGGGGTGCTGATATGATGACCGGAGACCTGCGCTGGGATTGCCCCCGGTGGTGAACGCGGAGCCTTCCTGCTGTAGCCTCGCGGCGGGTCCATGTCGGGGCCTCACTGCCTGAAGAGCGCTGCGAGATTGTGTGGAGCGCAGGCTGCGGGAGCGCTCTTCGGGGACAGCCGGGGGCAGAGGAAGCTGCTGAAGCAATGTGCCGCTTTGGGGGCCCCAGGACGGCATCACCTAGCGGAGACTGGAGGAGTTTAGCGGCCACTGAGCGACACTGGAGTTCTGGGTCCACATGCTGTAATCGACAGACAGGACGGGCGCCATTTTCTCAAACGCGCCATTTTGTGAGGTTGAGACGGGAAGAGTGCTCTGTGTGATATGTGGAATTGAGCTGGACTGGCACCCTGAGAGTGGTGTGATCACTTGCCTCCTGGTCAGTGGGCCCAGTTCCTGGTGCTACAAGGGGTGACACAGCAGAGTGGGTACTAGCAAGGTGAGGAGGGCATCATCACTCAAGACGATCCCTTTTAGTTACTGAAGTCACACTGCCCCTTCGAGGATCACGAGACAGAGCGGGGCCAACGGCTGAGAGTGCACAGGAGTGACAATCGCATTGTGCGGGAGGACCTTGGTATCAGCAGGCCAAGAACTGAATTGAAGTAGGGGCTGCTGAGGTCCCCTTTAGCTGCCTGGGTCATCCGACGGGCCTACCTGACTGAGAGACTCCAACACGGGCTCAGTTCTGCAGTCCACGAGGGGGGCTGATAATTGCCAGCCACCGGATTGTCATTTGGTCGCAGCCCAGAGCATCGGAACCTTCTCCTGAAGTGCCCTTGAGCTGAAGTGGGCGCCCCAGACTCACTAGAGCGGCAGCAGATGAGCTGCTTACGCGCCACTCTGAAAGTCACGACTGGGGTGAGTGCGCGGCGGAGTCACAGGGCTGCCTGCGGAAGAAACCCGGGTGCGGCTCTCTGCCCTGTTGTAACGGGGCGGACGCAACACACCAGCCTACCGGGATCGCTCCTGCCGCCTGACGCCCATGAGACGCAGGAACTTTCCTGCTGCGAGACTTCGAGGGACGTGAGGCCTGGCAATCACGGGATCTACCCGCGAACCGAGTCGCTGCCCATGGGGGAGGCACCCCTGTGCTGCCACCCTGGTCCAGCTTCAGTGGTCCACGTAGGAGGGTCATACGGTGAATACCCTGAACTCCAGACGTAGTCACATTGCGCAAACATCGACCTTCCCAGACGCCAGTTGCGAATGCCAACAGTGCAACAACTTGTGATGGGCCGTATGCGTGCCAAGATCCAGCAGGGGTCGATGCGTGCAGGCATCATGGACCCGCAACGTGTGAGAGACGCACGGGATATGGAACCGACGCCTACAGCATTGGAGACCAAAATGGACTCGCTACTTGCAGCAAAGGAGAAAATCGGCACCAAACTGGCCCACACCAGGGCATCCCTGGAGACTCGAATGGACAAGATCACATCGGACTTCACGCTCCTGCACGTGGATCACCGTAAGTTGTCCGACAAGGTTGCTACTCACGGCCGAGCACTCAAAGAACTTGAACCGGTCACGTGCGGTCATGCTGCCGCCCTCCAGGACATGATAGATCGGATACATGCCTTGGAAGACAGAGTTGTTGATGCGGAAGGGCGCTCCCAGAGCAATATTTGTGTAGTGGGCTTGCCAGAATGTGAAGAAGGGAGACACCCGGAACAGTGTATAGAACGCTGGCTGAGTGGCCTCCTACCTTGGGGAACTCTGTCAAGCCAGTTTGTAGTAGAGAGAGCCCACCGTGTGCCAGCACAGAAGCCTCAGCCGGGAGCTAGACTGCGCACACTTCTCTTTAAACTACTCAACTATAGGGATAGGGATGCGGTGCTATGTGAAACGTGGAAGTTAGACAACCTTATAGTGGGTGGCAGCCGCGTTATGCTTTTCCCGGATTACACTGCTCTCGTACAACGTCGCAGGAATAAATACATGACCTTGAAGCGCCAACTCCGAGAGCTGAACCTACCATACTCCCTATTATTTCCCGCCCGGTTGAGAGTGGTTGAGAAGGGAAAGGTGCGCTTCTTGGATTCTCCTGCGGAGGCGTGGGACTGGTTGTAGGAGTCAGGACTGTGGACGGGAGCCAGAGCGCCAGATTCGCATGGAGATGCCTCCGCAGGCCGTAGAAGTAGACGGCGTGGACGACAGAGGGCCCCGCGAGGTGCGAAGCCTGGAACCGCAGCCCCGGGCCCGGAGGAGAAGCGACTGGAGAGGCAGAATGTGCTGGAGGTGGTCACAACTCTTGGGACCCCGCGCACTAACGTATGGCTGGTATCCTGTATGCAGGCCACGGTGGTGACCAGTGGCTCCTCATCACCATCAACAGAGATATCTGATGACATCTGCCTGCCAGTGGTCACTCCGCAAACTGCTGATGATATCCTTGGATGAGAAGATGCTGTGTAGAACTCTGTAATGGACAGCCCACGCAAGTAGTATTTGAACTGTTAATGTATGCATGCTAAGATTGTAATGGCGGAGAGGGCGGGTTAGTCATGTTAGCAACCGCATAAGCTCTTTAAGCGTAAGCCAGCGGGTCACTAGGCCCACGGTTAGCTGTAGGTCTGCCCTCATGCAGGGAGTGCATATGAAGGAGGTGACCACCGCTCCAATGCTTTGCAGGCCTCACAGCCGATCCTGGAGAAGCAGCTTGTTGGCGCGCCACGCTTGCAGGGGGGGGAAACAGGGGAGGCGGCTGCAACAGCATGTTACCTGTGCACCCACCCCATCAGGCAACACACTGAACTAGTTTATATCTGTACACTGTTACAGTAGTTTGGACGGACGGTACCGCAAAGTTCGCCCCAGAAATTATGTTGTTTGCAGTTTGCGCAATGTTTTTGTTAAGACAGACCAGTGCACTCCCACCCGACCCCGTCCTGTTCACACCAAACCATGTTCCACCACTGTAGCCCCTGACGACTACACATCTGAGGAAGGACACGGCTTAACATTATTACATGTAACATACGGGGTATGCACATGCCCGCGAGGCGTTATTCCATCTTTGCTTACCTTCAGAGGCAATCTGTTGGAATAGCGCTGTTGCAAGAAACACACATGACACAGCCGGAATTGGACAGGTTGCGTAAGCGCTGGAGAGGGTAGGTATATGGCACCGTATATTCAGCAAATGCGAGGGGCACGCTGGTGTGGGTGAGAGCGAGCATACCATTTGTTTGCGCAGAGGCGATAACAGATCCCGAGGGTAGGTACACCTTGGTGCATGGGACACTTAATGGACAATCCATACTGCTGGCCTTGATCTATGCCCCAAATGTGAATCAAGCACCGTTCCTGACAAATATGACGCAGGTGCTGACCCCTTATGCTGGACTCCCCTGGATGCTGGGTGGGGATTTTAATGCGGTGCTTGATTTACAGGTAGACAGGTCCTTCCCTCCTCTCCACACGACATCAGCTGTGTCAAATGCGCAAGCGCTAGTGGACTAGCTCTCCCACTGGTTACTGCTGGACATGTGGTGTGTCCTCCACCCCACCAAGCGCGTATACTCGTATTATTCGGTACCGCATGACCTGCATGTCCGGCTGGACAGGGTGGTGGGCTCCCAATCCCTGCTCCCCCTGGTAGAGAAATCGGAGTACCTAGGGCGGACACACTCCAACCATAATCCCCTGTGGCTTCAACTTAGCTGGGAGGCTGAACGACCCCCCATACCTACATGACGATGCCAGCCGGCTGCGTTGGAAGACCCCGAATTTCGCTCGTCACGGGAGACGGCTATCCTCATGTATTTTGAGCTAAATGAGGGTACAGATAGCAATGTACTGGTGGAATGGGAGGCCCTCAAGGCCATGGTTAGGAGTTACTGTTTAGGGGCCACTTGGAACATACGGAAACAGCTGGACACTTTAATCACCCGTCTCGAATCCCAGCTACTGAAGTATGAGAGGGAAGGGGAGGGAGGAGGCAGGCACGCGGGTCATTTAGAAACCCTCCTGGCACAACATGCTGAACTCCTGGATCGATTGCGGTGCCATAATTATACAGCACATGCGGCTCGTACACATTCTGCAGCAGATAGGGCGGGCCGCCTGCTTGCCTGGCTGCTCAAACAAGAGAACAGGCACGTCCCGATAGGAGCCATCCGCACACCGGAAGGGGCCCTGGTTTATACACAACGGGAGATTCACAGGGTAATGGTAGACCATTATACGCAATTGTACCAATCGAATGTCCGTTGTCCAGTCAAGAGTTGGAGGGATTTTTAGACCCCCTCCAGCTGCCCGTGGCCTCTGTTGCACACCAGGAGATATTTAACGGCCCCCTCACTCTGGAAGAGATCGGTGAAGCGCTCGGGTCTATGGCATCGGGGAAAACACCAGGGCCCGATGGACTCCCTGCCGAGTACTATAAAGCATACCGTGAGTCTCTGGTGCAGGCTCTACACGCACTGTATACTACCGCATTAGAGGAAGGCATATTGCCCCCCTCGATGCGCGAGGCGTACTTGGTGTCTCTACTTAAGCCAGACCGCGACCCTACCGCCCTGGGATCTTATGGGCCTCTGGCGCTCGTCAACGTGGACTGTAAAATACTAGCTAAAGTGTTGGCGGAACGCCTGGCACAAGTGGTCCCCGAATTAGTCCACAGCAACCAAAATGGATTTGTGCCCAAACGGAGCACATCATTAAATTTGCGCAGATTTTTTAGGGTGGCGTCGGACAGCAGGCAGGAGTGGCCCAGAGCGGGATGCTTAATACTAGATCTGGACAAAGCATTTGATTGCGTGGAGTGGAGCTACCTATCAGCAGTGTTGCAGCGATACGAGCTGGATCAGGGATTTCTGCAAATTTTAGACCTCTTATACAAGACCCCCACAGTCCGGGTGCGGTTGGGACCTTATATGCCCGTGTGTGAGAAGTTGGCCTGGTATATGATGCTCACTAGTTAAAGTGATCACCTTGTACCATGCCAAGCAACCCTTATGGTGTGGTTGTAAGTCAACCTTTTCGGACTAGCTGCCCTAGTGGTAGCGTAGGCTAAGCAGTCTTTGAGGCTAAACTCGTGAAGCGTGTTAAGCCAGCTGTTTTACCAAATGCAACCCCCTTTTATACCAATGAAAGGACACCACACAGATATATATTCAAAATATATATGTATTTATTTCTCAAAGTAACCCCTAGTCTCTTTATGAGCACAGGAGCACAAATCGTCAAACAAGATTACAGTAGAATACACAGAAGTTGCACTTTATATGGATAGGCCCTGGTGGCCGCTCGAACCATGTACTAAAATAGTGGTATAAGTACCACGAACAGAAAAGGGAAAAGGCCTAGGGCCTCTAGAATCGCTGGGCCTACAAGGAGCTAACTTCAGTTAGTGACCAGGAGGTCCACGGGTGGCGTGTGCAGAGCAAATAGTCACACGCGTGCTCCCATAGGTTTCAATGGGTGCGTAAAAAGTACAAAGTTACTGCAAAGAGGATCTTCCGGATGGACTAGGAACTCAAGATTTGGAACACAGGCACTAGAGATGTAATACTACACTTGGGCACAGGTGTGCCAGCTTTACCTCACCCACAGGAAGCGGGTGCATAGGCCTCGAAGTGCGTCGGGTTTCTTCTATCTGTTCCGTGGAGCTTGAAGACAAAGATGCTGCAGGCGGTCGGTCCGGGAGAGATGCAGTGGATCCAAGAGTGGATCGGAGATGTTGAAGACCTGTAAGCAGAGGGGACAGTGTTCATAGTCACTAGCCAGTGACCAGCGTGGCACCAGGTGGGTACCAGGCAATGTCGGGTGCAAACAGGAAGAAAGGTGTAGCTTGTCTCTGCAGCCACGTGGTCCCTGGAGGTCGACGACGTCCAGGAGTCGGTTCACGAGCTGTCCCACGCAGGCTCTCGCTGTCGGCGGTGTCGGCAACTTGATCGAAGCAAACAAGCCTTGGCAAAAGCAATTGTTGTAGGAGATGAAATAAGCTGATGGTTCTGACCAGCAAGGTCAGAAGAACTGCTCCTTTGGAGGGGAACAAGGGCCAGTCTGGAGCAACCAGACCAGTGGTGTATTTTGTGAAGTTTGTCGCCAAGATGGCTACTAGCCAGCGGGCCAGCAACCGGTTAGGCGCGTCGAGTGGCAAAATGCAGAAGGGCCCCACGCAGATCGTGGAGATGCTGGAGGGCTCACCTTTGGTGCAGATGCTGCTCGAGGGTTGGGCTTCTCAGATCCCAAAGCACAACTTGGAGGGAGCCTCGGTTGTTGCACTTGTCAGCTTGTTGTGGTCGTTTCAAGATGGCTGGCTCCACGTGTCTCGGTGCCTCCACGGGTCTCCTCTTTTCAGGGACTGTGGATCGGGCGGTGAGAGGTCTGGAGGTCCAGATCTTGTCAGTCTCTGGGCTCGGGCTCCAGCGGGAGGCGGCGGCAAAGCAGACGTTGATTCGCTGGATGGTGCTTGCGTTAGCAAGGTGGTCACTCCCTGACCACAGGGGAGATTTCCTTCAGTCTTCTGTGCAGCAGAATGTCGAAGTTCCCGTCTTCTTCTTAGTTTCAAGTTGATTCCAGGATGTCTGAAGTCTTAGGACACAGCTCCTACCTTTAAGCGGATTCTAGGGGCCGGACTACCTGCTAGGTCCCTCCCTATGGGTGGGACCAGGAAGGGGGGTGGTTACACCCCCAATCCTTTGTCCAGCTCGCCCCAGGCCCGGGACTGGTGTGCCCCAGGACCGGTTTGAACTGGCATATGCACCGAGGCTCCTTGTGAGCCACAGGCATGTCTGGTTTCTTTCAAGCCCTACCTGACCAATACACAAAATCCTGTCTGGGGTGGTGCATGCACCTCCCCTGGCAGGAAACCCTTTGTCCACACCTCCCAAGCTGGAAGGACTCCCAGCAGCAGGAGGGCAGACTTGTGTCTGTGGTGGCAGCATCCATTTTGTGGAGCTGAGGCTATGTCTGATTTTACCCGGGTTTCAGGTACTGTACATGTCGTGTCCCTCTAGAAGGGTGGAATGCTAACCCCGTCGCCAGAATTGGCGAGGGGTTAGTATTCCAATTCGTATGACACCTTACTCGACATGTTTTGATAAAGCCAAACCAAAGATAGCATTTAACCGCGAGGTTCATAATGCACTTAAGAGTATATGGTATGACGATATCTGGAAACAGTAGAAGGAAGTTGTTCCGACCACTGCAGACAGGCTCAGCTCATGCCAGAGCACCATCTCACATGGAACCAAGCACTCTGCCTTCAGGATTGTTAAGGCCTGCCATAGGAGTGACTTATAGGTTACCAGGTGTCCCATTTAAGGTTAGGTATAGGTATACTACACCTAAGTAAGAGGTGATTACACCAACTTACCCCAGCTGAGTGATCAGCCAGTTGTGTCAAATTGTTAGGCCAAGCCTGGGGTGGCATAATACATGCTTCAGCCCCTGGCAGGCCTTGGGTACACCAATGCCCTGGGTACCTAGTGTAAACTGGTACAGGGGCTGACAGGGTGATCCACTTCCAATTGGTTATGCACCTAGGGTGCATAGTTTTAATTTAGTAGAGAGAACAGCAGGCTGGGGGTCTGATTGGCAGGCCCACAGCCTCAATATGTCAAAAACCAGTGAAGCAAAAAGCAAAAATTTGGGGTGACCATAGGATAGCAGACCCTACTCTCCTACACAACCCCCCCCCAAACGCTGGGACATTAAACTAGCCTTGACCAGTCTCGTCTTCATGTCCTAAGTGGAAGTACCTGGAGAGACCACCTGCATTCCCATGGTCAGTACCTGGCCGGTGCTCCACTGTAAAGTCCATCCCCTGTAGGGAAATGGACCACCTAAGCAGTTTGGGGTTTTCACCCTTCATCTGATTTAGCCACAAGAGGGGCTTATGGTCGGTCTGAATCTTGAAGTGAGTGCCAAACAAGTATGGCCTCAGCTTCTTCAGGGCCCACACCACAGCAAAGGCCTCCCTCTCAATAGCTGACCAATTCTTCTCTCTGGGGGTCAACCTTCTGCTAATAAAAGCAATGGGTTGGTCTTGACCATCTACATTAAGTTGTGACAGCACAGCTCCCACACCCAACTCAGAAGCATCTGTTTGGACAATAAACTCTTTGGAGTAGTCAGGACTTTTCAGGATAGGTGCAGAGCACATGGCCTCCTTCAGGTCATCAAATGCCTTTTGACAGCTTACTGTCCACTGAACCTTTTTGGGCATCTTCTTGGATGTCAGATCATTAAGAGGAGTCACAATGGACCCATAGTTCTTAACAAACTTCCTGTAGTACCCAGTCAAGCCCAAGAAAGCTCGAACTTGAGTCTGGGTGGTTGGTGGAGACCAGTCCTTGATGGATTGTATCTTACTCTCCAGTGGTTGAACTTGGCCTCCACCTACAAGGTGGCCCAAATATACAACCTTACTCTGCCCTATCTGGCACTTAGTAGCCTTGATAGTGAGGCCTGCCCTTTGCAGAGCCTCAAGAGCCTTCTTCAGGTGGATCAGGTGATCCTCCCAGGTGGAGCTAAAGACAGCAATGTCATCCAGATATGCTGCGCAAAAGTCATCCAACCCAGTAAGGACTTGGTTCACCAGCCTTTGGAAGGTGGCAGGCGCATTCTTCAGACCAAAGGGCATCACCACAAACTGGTAGTGCCCACCTGGGGTTGAGAATGCTGTTTTGGCCTTAGACTCCTCAGCTAATCTGATTTGCCAATAGCCAGCTGTTAAGTCAAATGTGCTCAAAAGCTTTGCAGAAGCTAGTTTGTCTATGAGCTCATCTGCCCTTGGAATAGGGTGTGCATCTGTCCTGGTGACAGCATTGAGACCCCTGTAGTCCACACAGAACCTCATTTCTCTCTTGCCATCTTTGGTGTGAGGTTTGGGGACCAGAACCACTGGGCTAGCCCAGGGGCTCTCTGAGGGTTCAATGACACCTAATTCCAGCATTTTATGTACCTCAGCCTTTATACAGTCCCTGACGTGGTCAGGTTGTCTGTAAAGCTTGTTCTTTACAGGCAGACTGTCACCAGTGTCCACCACATGGGTACACCAGTCAGTTTGACTAGGTATCAAGGAAAACATATGTGAAAATGATTGTAGAACCTGTCTACATTCAGTCTGCTGATGGGCAGTGAGGTTGCCTCCAAGGGTCACTCCTTCAACTGAGCCATCTTCAGGGTTCTGAGACAACAGGTCTGGGAGAGGGTCACTCTCTTCCTCCTGTCCCTCATCTGTAGCCATGAGCAAGCCCATGTCTGCCCTGTCAACATATGCTTTAAGCCTGTTAACATGGAGTACCCTGTGGGGACTCCTGGGAGTTCCTAGGTCTACCAAGAAGGTGACCTCTCCCTTCTTTTCCAGGATTGTATGGGGTCCAGACCATTTGTCTTGGAGTGCTGCTGGGGCCACTGGCTCCAACACCCATACCTTCTGTCCTGGCTGAAACTCAACCAAGACAGCCTTTTGGTCATGCCAATCTTTCTGTAAGGCCTGGCTTGCCTCAAGGTTTTTGGATGCCTTCTCCATATACTCAGCCATCCTGGAGCGGAGACCAAGTACATAGTCCACTATGTCTTGCTTAGGCTTTTTGAGAGGTAACTCCCATCCTTCCTTCACCAAACACAGTGGGCCTCTTACAGGGTGCCCAAACAACAATTCAAAGGGGCTGTAGCCAACTCCTTTTTGTGGGACCTCTCTGTAAGCAAACAGAAGGCAGGGTAGAAGGATGTCCCATCTTCGCCTGAGCTTTTCAGGTAATCCTTTGATCATACCCTTTAGGGTCTTGTTGAATCTCTCAACAAGCCCATTGCATTGTGGGTGATAAGGGGTGGTGAACTTGTAGTTGACACCACATTCCTTCCACATAGCTGTCAAGTATCCTGACATAAAGTTGGTACCTCTGTCAGATACTACCTCCTTAGGAAACCCCACTCTGGAGAATACTCCCAGCAGGGCCCTGGCCACAACAGGAGCTGTAGTGGTCCTAAGGGGAATTGCCTCTGGATACCTGGTGGCATGATCCACTACCACCAGTATAAATCTGTGCCCAGATGCAGTGGGAGGATCCATGGGACCCACTATATCTATACCCACTCTTTCAAAGGGGACCCCCACCACAGGTAGTGGTATTAGGGGGGCCTTTGTTGTGCCACCTGATTTGCCACTGGCTTGGCAGGTCACACAGGAGCGACAAAACTCCTTTGTATCTTCATTCATATGAGGCCAGTGAAAGTGAGGGACAAGCCTGTCCCAAGTCTTGTTCTGGCCTAAGTGTCCTGCTAAAGGAATATCATGGGCCAAGGTAAGAAGGAAGCCCCTAAATTGCAGAGGTATAACCAACCTCCTGGTAGCACCAGGCTTGGGGTCTCTAGCCTCTGAATAAAGGAGCCCTTCATCCCAATACACTTTATGGGTACCTTGAGCATTCCCAGCAGCCTCAGCAGCAGCCAGCTGTCTGAGGGGTTCAAGAGAGGGACAGGATAACTGAGCCTGCCTCAAGTCAGCCCTTGAAGGTCCCCCTGTCCCCAGAAACTCAACCTGATCAGGTTCAAGCTCTTCAGGGACAGTTCCTTCAGGGTCCTCTAGATCAGCTTCCTGGGAAGGCTGATCATCACTCTGAGGCAGGGGGGAAGGCACAGCCTTGACCCTCCTGTTCTTCTTCTTGGTAGGTGCTTGGTCCATTGTTCCAGGATCCAAGACCTGAGGTTCAGTGAGGCACTTTTTGGCCTGTGACCTGGTCACAGCAAGGACATGTGATGATATACCTAACATCTCTGCATGAGTCCTGTACTCCACTTCTGACCATAGAGAATTCTCTAGGTCATTGCCCAACAAACATTCTACTGGGAGGTCTGCACTAACCACAACCCTTTTGAGGCCAGTTACCCCTCCCCATGAGAAGTTAACAACTGCCACACTATGTGAAGTAGTGGCATTGCTGGCATTGGTCACCAGGTAATTCTCACCTGGTATGTACTGTCCAGGGTCCACAAAGCCTGGTGTCACCATAGTGACACTGGCACATGTGTCCCTGTAGGCTTGAGCCACTTTGTCATTAATTAAAGGAGTCTGTCTGTACTTGCCCAGGTTACTGGGGCTCACAGTCAGGGACAAATCAATGTCCCCATCACAGATCAAGACTGCCTGTGTCAGGGTTCTGTCTAAGTCAGAATCTCCTTCAGTTCCCATAGTGATTCCCACTACACCCTTTGTCTGGGGACCAACACTGCTAACAGTAGTACTGGGAGCAGGTGCCTTAGGGGCAACAGTGTTGGGGGCTCCACCCTTCTTACAATCACTGGTCCAGTGAGTTGTATTCTTGCAATGATTGCACCAGGGTTTCTTTTGACCTTCTTTCTTCTTTCCCTTAGTTTGTTGTTGGGACCCACCCTCCTTAGCAGTAGTTTGGGGCCCTGTTGAAGACTTCTGGTCTTTAGATTTCTGATCTCCACCCTTTTGGTCTGTTTTCTTCTGATCACCCCCTTGGCCCTGGTTCTGGTTCTTTTGCTTAACCCTGGTTCTGACCCATTTGTCTGCCTTCTTTCCCAATTCTTGGGGAGAGGTCAGATCAGAGTCAACCAAGTGTTGATGCAGTTGCTGGTTTTGACAGTTATTTAAAATCTGTTCTCTCATCATCAAATTATACAATCCTGTAAAATCAGATACCTTACTTCCCAGCAACCAGCCCTCCAAAGCCTTAGTGGCACATTCAACATATTCAGACCAGTCCTGAGTCTGTGTCTTTTGGGTGTCTCTGAACATTAACCTGTACTGTTCAGTGGTTAAGCCTAACCCATCTACCAGAACACTCTTCAGGACTCTGTAATTTCTGACATCCTCTTCTCTAACAGTGAGGAGTCTGTCTCTGCCTCTTCCTTCAAAGGAGAGCCAGAGGATTGCTGCCCACTGGTCTTCAGGAACCTGCTGTACTTTGCAGGCTCTCTCAAGAGCAGTTATCCATTTGTGGATGTCATCCCCACTTTTGTAGGGGGGCACAACCTTAGACAGGTTCCTATTATCAAAGACCCTATCTTTGTCCTTAGGGACAATGCTGCCACCAGTGGGTATAGACCCACTCTCTCTAGGTTGCCTAGCCTTGTTCAGTTTTTCTTCCATCAGGGCTACTTCTAGCTCCTGCTTCCTGATCCTCAGCTGGGCTTCCTGCATTCTGGCCTCATGTTCCCTCCTCTGAGGGGTGGTCATCCTTTTCCTGGAGTGACCTTGAGAGCCTCTAGAGCCATGAGAAGCATTGGAGTCACCTGAGCGATTCCTTTGCCTCCCAAGCCCTGTGTTAAGTCCACTGGGGAGATCCAATGGGGTAAACCCACTGTCAGTCCCCAATAGCCTTAGTTTAGCTGGGCCAAGTATAACACTTGGCACTGGGCTAGTTCTCCCTTCATCATCACTACTTTCTGTATCAGCACCTTTATCACTCTCATCCTCTGTGGTATTATTGCCATCTAAGGGGTGACTATTGGAACTGGGTACCTCTGTAGCATCTTCAGAAGGGGGGCCTCCTGTTCCTGACCCTAAGGGGGCTAACTGGGAAGCTTTCTTGAGCTCTCTCTGATTCTCATCATTTTGCAAGAGTTCTCTGAGCTCAGCAGAGGTAGGGTTCTTGGGCTGTTTAAGGCCTCTAAGAGTTGCCAAATGCCTGAGCTCATTATGATTAAGGGTAGCAAAGATGGATGGTGCCCTCTGGGGGTCACTCTCAACAGAGATGGGTACAGTGGACCCCTCTGCCCCAGCCATTGCTCTTAAGTGTGGGTGGATGTGTTGCAACCTACCTACACTTGGGTTTACCTACTAAACCTATCTAGTAGTTGTAGTCAGGGTGTGCTACTCCCTTTGCTCTACAACAACTAAGTTCAGTAGAACTTATGTATATATAATCTTGTTTTATATGTACCTACAGGTACCTATGTGATCTTTCAATTGGTAACCAAGAGATTACAATGGTAAAACACAGCAAGCTCAAATCCAACCGCTGCTCACCAATGTGAGAAGTTGGCCTGGTATATGATGCTCACTAGTTAAAGTGATCACCTTGTACCATGCCAAGCAACCCTTATGGTGTGGTTGTAAGTCAACCTTTTCGGACTAGCTGCCCTAGTGGTAGCGTAGGCTAAGCAGTTTTTTTGAGGCTAAACTCGTGAAGCGTGTTAAGCCAGCTGCTTTACCAAATGCAACCCCCTTTTATACCAATGAAAGGACACCACACAGATATATATTCAAAATATATATGTATTTATTTCTCAAAGTAACCCCTAGTCTCTTTATGAGCACAGGAGCACAAATCGTCAAACAAGATTACAGTAGAATACACAGAAGTTGCACTTTATATGGATAGGCCCTGGTGGCCGCTCGAACCATATACTAAAATAGTGGTATAAGTACCACGAACAGAAAAGGGAAAAGGCCTAGGGCCTCTAGAATCGCTGGGCCTACAAGGAGCTAACTTCAGTTAGTGACCAGGAGGTCCACGGGTGGCGTGTGCAGAGCAAATAGTCACACGCGTGCTCCCATAGGTTTCAATGGGTGCGTAAAAAGTACAAAGTTACTGCAAAGAGGATCTTCCGGATGGACTAGGAACTCAAGATTTGGAACACAGGCACTAGAGATGTAATACTACACTTGGGCACAGGTGTGCCAGCTTTACCTCACCCACAGGAAGCGGGTGCATAGGCCTCGAAGTGCGTCGGGTTTCTTCTATCTGTTCCGTGGAGCTTGAAGACAAAGATGCTGCAGGCGGTCGGTCCGGGAGAGATGCAGTGGATCCAAGAGTGGATCAGAGATGTTGAAGACCTGTAAGAAGAGGGGACAGTGTTCATAGTCACTAGCCAGTGACCAGCGTGGCACCAGGTGGGTACCAGGCAATGTCGGGTGCAAACAGGAAGAAAGGTGTAGCTTGTCTCTGCAGCCACGTGGTCCCTGGAGGTCGACGACATCCAGGAGTCGGTTCACGAGCTGTCCCACGCAGGCTCTCGCTGTCGGCGGTGTCGGCGACTTGATCGAAGCAAACAAGCCTTGGCAAAAGCAATTGTTGTAGGAGATGAAATAAGCTGATGGTTCTGACCAGCAAGGTCAGAAGAACTGCTCCTTTGGAGGGGAACAAGGGCCAGTCTGGAGCAACCAGACCAGTGGTGTATTTTGTGAAGTTTGTCGCCAAGATGGCTACTAGCCAGCGGGCCAGCAACCGGTTAGGCGCGTCGAGTGGCAAAATGCAGAAGGGCCCCACGCAGATCGTGGAGATGCTGGAGGGCTCACTTTTGGTGCAGATGCTGCTCGAGGGTTGGGCTTCTCAGATCCCAAAGCACAACTTGGAGGGAGCCTCGGTTGTTGCACTTGTCAGCTTGTTGTGGTCGTTTCAAGATGGCTGGCTCCACGTGTCTCGGTGCCTCCACGGGTCTCCTCTTTTCAGGGACTGTGGATCGGGCGGTGAGAGGTCTGGAGGTCCAGGTCTTGTCAGTCTCTGGGCTCGGGCTCCGGCAGGAGGCGGCGGCAAAGCAGACGTTGATTCGCTGGATGGTGCTTGCGTTAGCAAGGTGGTCACTCCCTGACCACAGGGGAGATTTCCTTCAGTCTTCTGTGCAGCAGAATGTCGAAGTTCCCGTCTTCTTCTTAGTTTCAAGTTGATTCCAGGATGTCTGAAGTCTTAGGACACAGCTCCTACCTTTAAGCGGATTCTAGGGGCCGGACTACCTGCTAGGTCCCTCCCTATGGGTGGGACCAGGAAGGGGGGTGGTTACACCCCCAATCCTTTGTCCAGCTCGCCCCAGGCCCGGGACTGGTGTGCCCCAGGACCGGTTTGAACTGGCATATGCACCGAGGCTCCTTGTGAGCCACAGGCATGTCTGGTTTCTTTCAAGCCCTACCTGACCAATACACAAAATCCTGTCTGGGGTGGTGCATGCACCTCCCCTGGCAGGAAACCCTTTGTCCACACCTCCCAAGCTGGAAGGACTCCCAGCAGCAGGAGGGCAGACTTGTGTCTGTGGTGGCAGCATCCATTTTGTGGAGCTGAGGCTCTGTCTGATTTTACCCGGGTTTCAGGTACTGTACATGTTGTGTCCCTCTAGAAGGGTGGAATGCTAACCCCGTCGCCAGAATTGGCGAGGGGTTAGTATTCCAATTCGTATGACACCTTACTCGACATGTTTTGATAAAGCCAAACCAAAGATAGCATTTAACCGCGAGGTTCATAATGCACTTAAGAGTATATGGTATGACGATATCTGGAAACAGTAGAAGGAAGTTGTTCCGACCACTGCAGACAGGCTCAGCTCATGCCAGAGCACCATCTCACATGGAACCAAGCACTCTGCCTTCAGGATTGTTAAGGCCTGCCATAGGAGTGACTTATAGGTTACCAGGTGTCCCATTTAAGGTTAGGTATAGGTATACTACACCTAAGTAAGAGGTGATTTCACCAACTTACCCCAGCTGAGTGATCAGCCAGTTGTGTCAAATTGTTAGGCCAAGCCTGGGGTGGCATAATACATGCTTCAGCCCCTGGCAGGCCTTGGGTACACCAATGCCCTGGGTACCTAGTGTACACTGGTACAGGGGCTGACAGGGTGATCCACTTCCAATTGGTTATGCACCTAGGGTGCATAGTTTTAATTTAGTAGAGAGAACAGCAGGCTGGGGGTCTGATTGGCAGGCCCACAGCCTCAATATGTCAAAAACCAGTGAAGCAAAAAGCAAAAATTTGGGGTGACCATAGGATAGCAGACCCTACTCTCCTACACCGTGGCCATACCAATACGTAGGGGTACCAGACAGGGGTGCCCGCTATCGCCGCTCCTGTTTGCGTTAGCAATTGAGCCCTTAGCTGCGGCATTGCGGGCGACGTTAGGTGCGGGAATACCACTTGGGGATGCGGTACACCAAGTGTCGCTATATGGAGATGACCTACTGGTCTTTGTGAGAGATATAGACAACATACCTTCTCAGCTAGCTCGCACTCTGCGCGACTTTGCTGCCATCTCAGGCCTCCGAGTCAATGACAGCAAGTCCTGTATTTATGCGTTCGGGAGGGGAATCAGGACCCGGGGTATACTCTTAACGGTACAAGGGTGTAGTGGAGGGCAGACACTTTCCGATACCTTGGAATCCAGATTTACCGTCAAATGACGGACCTTTTTGATGGAAACCTGGGGCGGGCCCTAACTGCCATTAAGTCGCAAATGCGCTTCTGGGGCACGTTGCCACTGACGGTCACTGGCAGGGTACCTCTGTCCAAGATGGTCATCCTCCCCAGGCACCTGTACTACTTTGCCAACCTGCCTATATATGTACCTGCGGCCTCCTTTCGGGCTCACTGGTGAAGAACCGGGCTCATTAAGCCTGGCGGCGCAGGGTACGCCTGAAATCTTCTGAGTTCGCCTTCCAAATTACAGAGACACGGAACACTCTGTCTGGCATAGGAACTTCAATTTATTAGCTGCAGCTAGGTACAGTTGTCCTAGAAGTACATCCGTGGTAGGTTCTCAGGAGACTGCCACTTCAATCCGTGGCTCACAGTCTTTTGTAGCGCTTGAATCCCCTAAAGCACAACCCCCACAATGTGCAATAAAAATACAAATCATCCACAAGAAAACATTCTTTGTACAAGATACAGGATAATGGGTAATAGAAATTCCTTCCCTAAGGTCGTGTTCTCTACCCGACCCTATAGGTCAGGTGGCATAGCCATTCCTTGGTTAAATTAATTTACGACAGGACGTGTTTGCGTGTTGAAGATGGTGATTCGTAAAACAACTGTAGAGGCCAAGAACGGTCACCAATAGATGGTTATCTGGGGGATTAGTTGCTTCGAGCCGGGTCTCAGAATGGACTTAGCTCGGGGAAACAGGAAAGGTTGTGTAATATGTGCAACAGTATAGAACGTGAAAGAAATGCTATGAAGGTTGAAGGGGCCTGAGTGAGGGCAACAGCGTAATGGTGTTACAAGCAAAGATGGGGCCGTATTTGAATTTCCTCAGACCCTCCTTTTGCCATTACTCAGGCAAAGAAGCCAGAGGCTGTTGTTAATCTGAATCGACTTCAATAGCCATGAAATCTACAAGCTGTTATTGCAGCATTACCTTTGTGTCCGCTGCTTTCTGTGCCACCGGATTTGGAACACACAGGGTGGTACAGAGCCCGCATATAGCTGGACCACGTTGTAGGCAAAGGCAACATGAGAAGAGAATAGCCAAAGTCGCTCCGACAAAGGTAAGAATCTTCCATCCCCATGTAGACAGTAGTCCCCCAAACCATCCCATCAGAGACCAATTCCCTTCATCCTGGTGAACGGACTCAGCGATCTTATGTAGCTTAGAGATGGCTTGGTATACTGTAGGGGCGTTGTCTGGAATAAAAATGCAACAGCTAGATCCGATCAATCTGCATACGCCCCCACGGTCAGCAAGGATGATATCTAATACCATCCTGTTCTGAAGCGTGACAAGGCGGTCAGCAGCGAGTTCTGCAGTGATGTTACTCAAAGCTCCAGCTGTTTCATTGACAGTGGCTTCTACAACTCGAATTAGTTGTCTTATGTCTCTACTGTTGGCTATTGAGCCCCAGAATGGAAGGAGTCCTTTCAAGACATCCCCGACTTCTTGTCCTGACGTATCCTGGCCAGACGCCACCCCTCTTTTCTGTAAATGATGCTTGGCATCTGCTATATATGTAGGGGGCAACAACCAAGCGATATAACAAGTGCCTCTCCAATTACCAAGTAGAGAAGTGTAAGCCTTATTTCCACACACAAAGTATGTATTACGTGAGGGAACCAAGCGAGGCCAATCTGTCCCATTCAATGTCACAATATGTTGGCAATTGCTTGTACCTTTATATTCTAACCCTCCTTTCCTAATACAGAATGGTGCTTGTCCAGGTACCACTAGAAAAGTTTGTCATTTTTCGAGAGGTTCTATTAGAGGGCAGAAAATACAACTCCGTAGATTTGGTTTGGCGATCAGCATATTCTGACTTCTCACTATCCGTCCCATATATCTTTCTTCTGTCCTGCCAGCATAAATGGTATAGATGTACTCCCAAGCTCCTTACTTCTCGAGTATCCCCATCTCTGGAAAATACCCAACTGGCGCTTAATTCCCACCATGCACTACAAGAGCCATTAAATGAAAAAGGAAGGGTAATGTATGGCATTCCAGTATTCACCGAACTTGGCAGAAGACCACAAACCCAACAGTTCGTCGCATTAGTGGCCAATTGATGTTGGTGTAGCATGGAAACAAATGTGTTGTTGCGGAATTCACTCCTTCTCGACTCAACATGAGGTGGTAGAGTGACATGTGTATGCATTTCAACCGTAACTTTGGGAGTAGGCTGTGTAAAAAATACGTGTAGTCCCCATCCTATACAAGACAATATAATACATATCAGAATCAATATTATTAAAACCACTATAAAACGATTATGCAATAATTTACAATGCTTTGTGCTCGTTGTTTGCATATTGTCCATTCCCTTGTTAACAGTCATTTCCAGCTCTAAATATTGCCCGTGACGGGAGGTTGCTTCACTCAGCTGTGATTGTCTGTAGTTCTTTATACTTTCCTACAAGTCCCACAGGCCTAGAGCCACATCTTGGGTCACAATTCTGAGACTTACGATCACGGCCCTGCAATCATGTGGAAATCGGGATAAAGACAAAGTCAATGAAGCACTATTGAGGTATTTTTGTTCAGTCTTGGCCTCAAATCGTACCTCTGGAAACCAGGTACAGTTTGCTCTTGGAAAAGGAGATGTGGTTCAGTAGTGTCCAATTTCACTGCCGGTGGTATAGTTGTCTGGAGGACCTCGTCGTCGTCTTGTCCTGCTCCGGCAATGTCTAGGCGTGCATCGTTGAATAGTCCAAATCTTGGTGTTCTTCCGGTTTCAGAGTCACTAATTCGTTTATGAACCCATTGATCATAAGGCAATGGTAGGGGCACTTTCTTGCAATGTACCCCATGTACCCAGTTCTTTTTGCCGACCACCTTTACTGCAGTACGTGTCGTCAGTAGTACCTGACGAGGTTCTCTCCAGCGAGGGTCCAAGTTCTTTGACCTCTGGAAGTTTTTGACGCAGACCCAGTCTCCCGGCCGTATGGTGTGACCAGGATCCGTTGAAGCCTGGGGCAAAGTATCTTGTACCTGTTGGTGAAGGACACGTAACTTAGTGGTTAGATCATGTAAATAGTCAATCAACAATGGATGCTCTATCTCTGAGTATTTCTTTGGCCTTGGGACTTCCCAAACATTTGCAGGGCGTCCAAAGACAACCTCATAAGGACTAAGTCCCATACGGGAATGGGTGGTTGTTCTGGTGGATAAGAGAGCCAAGGGCAAAACATCAGGCCAGGCAAGACCCATGCTGGCTTATATTTTCGCCAGTTTAAGCTTAAGGGTGCCATTATAGCATTCCACCAAACCTGCTGACTGAGGATGGTTTGCTGCGTGGAATTTTTGCTGAATGCCAAGGCCTGTACATACTTTCTGCATGATCTGACCCACAAATTCACTTCCGTTGTCACTCCAAATAATTCTCGGTAAACCAAATCTTGGCAGAAACTCCTTCAAAAGGACTTTTGCCGTGGATAGAGCAGTATTATCTTTCAGGGGATAGGCCTCTACCCATCGGGAGAAGGCACATACCACAACAAGAACGTACTTCAGATTGTTACATCGTTCCATGTGGATGTAATCTATTTGTAAAACCTCAAAAGGGTAAGTTGGGGGAGCAAAGTGTCCTGCTGGTGTTGGTGTTCCCTTCCCCGGGTTATGCATCAAGCATACAATACAATGCTTAACTAGATTGTCTGCACATTTAGGGATCCCCACATTCTTCCATACCGGAGCCAGAAGCTTGCATATACCTTTAGCGCTAATATGGGCTGGACCATGTGCCATGGTAACTACTGGGAGTACATAAGCATCTGGTAACAACCAGCGTTGATGTTCTGACAAGTCTGTCCAGCACCCTGTCACATCCAATCTTCCTATACTTTCTTTCCACGTACTTAATTCTTTCTCTGTGGCCTCTGCCTGGATCGTTTTCACACTGTCCACAGTATTCTCACACATCCCTCCTTGTGCAACCCATCTAGCAGAGCCCGCAACATACATGCGGCTTGTAGTGTCTCTAGCTGTCTCTTTTGCTGTGTGGTCTGCGAAAGCATTTCCTTGACCTACATCATCAGTGATCTTCTTATGTGCACTACACTTCACAATCGCTATCTGAGTGGGCAAGGTGAGTGATTCAAGGAGGTCATTTACCAATTGGCCATGCTGTATCTTAGTGCCATGGGATGTGAGAAACCCTCTTTCCTTCCACAGGCGGCCAAAACTATGGGCCACTACAAACGCATACTATCAGTATACACATTCGCCCTTTTTCCTTCAGCCAACACACAAGCTCTAGTCAGTGCTATCAATTTAGCTGCCTGGGCTGAGTTATGTATAATACGCGCTGTTTCTACAACAGTGTATAAGATAGTGACTGCATAGGCTGAGGTCGTTTCACCATTGGGAAGCTTAAAACAAGAACCGTCCACCCATCAGGTCCCATCCGTGTCCGGGAGTGGAGTATCCTTTAAATCAACTCTGCCTTTTGTCTCTTCCTCCGTGCGGAGGAAGCAGTCGTGTTGCTCCTGAGTGTCATTTTCTACTGGAATTGGCAGCAATGTTGCCGGGTTCAAGGTATTACATCGCTTAATGTGTATGTGGCTAGCCAAGAGCGTCAATTCGTACCCCGAAAGGCGTGCACTCGTGAGGTGTTGGGTCTTTGTTCTATTTAGGAGGGTGTCTACAGCATGCGGTACCATGACCATAAGGGTATTATCTAATACCAATCCAGCAGACTGGCAAATGGAAACTGCTGCTGCTGCTGTAGCCCTCAAACAGCTAGGTAATGCCTTGGCCACTGGATCTAACGTGGCCGAAAAATAGGCACAGGGGCGTTGCTTGTCCCCAAATCGTTGCGTTAAAACTGATAACGCGCAACCTTCTTTCTCATGAACATAGAATGTGAAAGGCTTACTGTAATCAGGAGTACCTAACACAGGGGCAGAGCACAAGGCAGTGCGTAAATCAGTGAAACTTTTCTGACATTCCGCAGTCCATGGAAGCGGGTGTGGTGTATCTTTAAGAGTGAGTGCCAACAAGGGTTTTGCCAGGAGGGAAAAATTGGGGATCCATTGTCTGCAATAGGAGGTAATACCTAAAAAGGCACGCACCTCTTTTTGCGTACATGGAATAGGCATTTGGGCAATTGCTTGAATACGTTGTGGGGTCAATCGCCGTCCCTCCTTTGACAAGAGATGACCTAGGTAGGTAACCTCTTGGCAGCAATATTGCAATTTTGATGGTGAAACCTTGTGGTTGTGGTCAGATAAGTGGCGTAACAGTGAAATGGTAGCCTTTTTACAAGTGTCTTCAGAATCTGCTGCAACCAACAGGTCATCCACATATTGAATGAGGGTGGCCCCTTGTGGTAAATACAAAGTATCGAGCTGTGATTTCAATGCTTGACTATAAATGGAGGGGCTCTCGCAATAGCCTTGAGGAGCTCGCTTGAACCGGAAGCTTCGGCCTGCTAAGGAGAAGCTAAAAATATCCCTACTTTCCTCCGCAATGGGAATGCTGAAGAAAGCATTTTTGAGGTCAATGACAGAAAACCAGGAAGCTGAGGCTGGTATCATTGTCAGCAGGGCATTAATATCCGCTAATATGACAACAGGGAATTGAGGTACCACAATCTTGTTGACCTCTCTGAGATCAATCACAAAACGATAGACAGGTGGCTGGGAAGGGTTGGTTCGTTTAAAAACAGGCAGAACAGGGCTATTGCATACATTTCCTCTAGTCTCTTCGACCACATCGTTTTGTACCAAATCATGAACTATAGTCAAAAGAGCTTTTTCGCCGTCACTGGAAATTTTATATTGTGTAATGCGAGGAAATTTAGTATTAGGCTTGAGTGTTACAATATAGGGAGGAATCCGCAGGAGACCCACCTCATTGGGGCCGGTGGCCCAGAGGGTGGCTGGAAGAGATTGTAATTCAGGGGGAAGCTGATCTTTAGACAAGTACGTCGGTGAGGTCAATTTCTTACCTAAGGTAAGACGTACACCAGAAGGGGAACAGTGTAATGTCGCATACAATCTCTTCAATAAATCCAAGCCCAACAAATTTTCACCACAACTAGTTGTTAAAAGGAGCGGGGCCTCCAATTTGTAAGTAATCCAAACAAACGGTTCAAAGTGTATAATTCAAAAACATATATCAAAGGAAAAAATCATGAATTTATATCGAGAAATAGAAAAAAATGTAACCATCTCCTAGTCTGCCACTTGTCTGGTTATGTATATGTTTCTATGTTATATGTACCAGCTTACAACACTGAGCTGTTTTATTGAATACATTTGGTATGTTTTTCTATTAGGGTCGTTTCTTCTTTTTTCTTTCTTTTTCTCCTTTTCTCTCTCTTTTTTTCTATTTCTTGATATAAATTCATGATTTTTTCCTTTGTTATATGTTTTTGAATTATACACTTTGAACCGTTTGTTTGGATTAATTACTAATTGCCCCTGGTTCAGGTGGTTTGGACTGCCCCTGTGGTGGTTAATGACTCCAATTTGTAAGGACCAATTGAAATGGGCAAAGGGCATGAAACTGGGTTTTGAACTGGGGTGCCAGAAAAACCTACAGAAACATTTGCCAGACAAAGGTGCCCCAGGGAGTTTAGAGTGAATCATAGAGCTCTTTGTTGCGCCAGTGTCTAATAGGAATGGCTCTGTAACACCTAGTGCTTCCACATCAACATAAGGCCCACTTTGGTCCACTGGAACTGATACTACTCCCGTACTTTGTCCATGGCTGTCCTAGCTAGATTGGGAATTCTGGCTCTCATCCTCAGTATAGTAATCACTGTTGTAATAGTTGGTAGACTGAACATTTTGCTGATCAAAATAATTTGTGGAGTTTCCAGGGGGCATGGAGCGTTGGTTATTAGGCGGCGTACCTCGTCCTCTACCTCTTGGTGCTGACGGATAACCACCCTGGCCTCGTGACGCGGGAATACCGCTCGTGCGCTGTAACAAAACCGGGCAATTATACTTTAAATGGCCTTCTTCTTTACAGTAAACGCATTGATTTTGGCCCAGTGGGGGTCGGGGAACGAAAGGCCCAGACCTCTGCAACTGTCTCTGGAATTGTGGAGACGGCTGATATTCACGTTGGGCAGGGCGAGGAGGATAAGCTTGTTGCAAAAGAACTTTTGTTTTCAACTCTGTGGTCTTTTTATCAAGTTTCTCTCTTTCCTCTTTATCCCTATTTTCATAATACTGGGCAGTAGCCAATATCTGGGCCGAAGAGGAGACCGCCCACGCGCTTTCGGGATTCTTCAACTTATTAGATATTTCCGGAACCAAATTTGACACAAATTTGTCTACAAACAATCATTGGCCACCTTCCGTGCTCATATCCTGACCACTATGATCGATGAACGTCTCCTCGAAACGAGTGAAGAAATCAGAGACGTTTTCATCCGCTTTCTGCTTACAAGCTGCTAACTTATCCCAATTAACTCGCAGAGGGGGCATCATAGTTTTCAGTAAGGTAATGATCCTAGCTGGGAGTTCTGTAATTAGAGCCTCAGGTTTGGCACCACCCACTTGGAGTCTGTCCGCGGCGAGTATGGCAGCCCAATCATCCCCCAGTTCCCTCACATGGTTCTCCTTCCGAATCCTAGCCCATAACGGTTGTGGGACCACATTACACATTAGCATGTCTATATCGGCCAAATTCATAATGCATGCATCGACAGTTTGGGACAACTCTTTGTAGTACCCAGCAGGATTTTTACGGGGGTCCGGTAACGACTGCTTAAGGGCTAATACCTCAGATCGTTTCCAGGGAACGTGTACCCACACGCGTTGAAAGTGAGCAGGTATAAGAGGCTTACCACCATGTGCTGCAACCTCCTCTCTCCACACTGGGGGAACCTCTCGCATGGGATAGTGTTTTAATTTTCGCCTGACGGAGGAATCGCGTTTTGGCAAGGACTGGCAGGCAAGCATCATTCTAAAAGTGACAAGCGTTCCTACCGTGTCCTCGACCTCTGCGCCCACAATCAGCCCTTTATCAAACTCGGCCTGTAAATCGAGCAGGCCCTGAGGGGCTCGTCCCAATCCCATATCCTCCCACTCTTGACTTAAAATGTTACACATAGTATCAAAAACATATCTCTGCGTTGGTGCCTCCCACTGCTGAAAGGTGACCATAATATCTTGCACACTATACTGGGGGCCATTCGTGATCCACCTTCGGGCTTGAAGATCTAGCACTTCCTGTTCCTCCGGACCTGGTAGCTGACTACGAGTTTGTCTACGAGGAGGATCAGGGGTCGTTTGAAATGTCCCAAAGAGAGGGGACAAAAGGCCAGAAACGGTATCAATCATTCACCTCCGAGCGGAGGGAGAATTCGTCATTAGGACAGGAGACAGAATATGAGGCGGGGCAGAAGAGGGAGTAACATTTACGGAGGGAGCCGAAGGTAAGGGAGAGCTCGGCAATGCCGGAGAAAGCTGTGATGGGGGTGCAGGAACCGATTGGGGAGCGACAGGTGGGACAACAGGCAGAACAGGCGGGGCAGGTGCTAATAATAGAGGTGCATTCGCTCCGGGGGCAGGCGGTAATCCAAAAGGTACATTAGCTCCCTGCGCATAGGGCGTGGGAAATCTCAACAGATGGGACATTAAAGGATCCTTCTCAGGGTCCACATTTTTCTCCGTAGGGGAAGTTGGCAACACTGGATAACATTTATCTATCGCCATACGATGTTGCCTATCTGAGACCTCAATCGCATGATCGGTTTCATTATTTTTAAACTGTTGCGCTGCTTGTAAAATAGACATATCCCTCCTATCTCTTTTAGCTTGTTTTATTTCTTTCTGTTTGGCCTCCTTACGCCATAGGCGAAAAGAGTCAAACATAGCCGGACGGGCTTTTCGCTTAAACAAAGTGTTCTCCAAATTATCTAAAATATTGAGCTCAAAACTGCCGTTCTGTGGCCATCGTAAAACACCATCTTTCCTAGTATAGCGAACCCATGCCTCATTAAAAGCTATGGGGCCAATACCATGTTTAGAATATACTTCATAAGTGGGAGTTCCGGCCGGAGGAATTGGACAAGAGTCCTCCAGTCGGGAAGCCCTATCGCGATTACAACAAAACCATCTTCCAAACGTACTGAAACCAGGCATCGCTACCACTATAGTTTCTTTACAAACTTCAAGGGGTTAATTAGTCACTTTATAGTACAAAAACTGCACTCACCCCTCGGTTTCGGCTTTTGCAAAAGCCGAACAAAGACAAAACAAAGACAAAGGAGTGGCCACTATACTTAACTTAACCAGATGTTTCCGTAGGCCAACAGAGGTCCGTCTGATGTCTCGTGATACAAATTACCAAGGGAGCCAAAGCGTGGCCGCAGTCAGGGCAGCAGGTCTTTTCAGCCGTTGGGAGGGAGAAGCCACACGGTAAAAACCTTCGGTCCACTTACGACATGCAGGGGTCGATCACGTGGTGCGCGTCCTCCGGAATTTCCTTGCGGGGCTCCTCACGATCCTCGGCCTGGACCCACGACCTCTGAAGCGGCCTCACAGAGGGCACCAAATTGAAGAACCGGGCTCATTAAGCCTGGCGGCGCAGGGTACGCCTGAAATCTTCTGAGTTCGCCTTCCAAATTACAGAGACACGGAACACTCTGTCTGGCATAGGAATTTCAATTTATTAGGTGAAGCTAGGTACAGTTGTCCTAGAAGTACATCCGTGGTAGGTTCTCAGGAGACTGCCACTTCAATCCGTGGCTCACAGTCTTTTGTAGCGCTTGAATCCCCTAAAGCAACAACCCCCACAATGTGCAATAAAAATACAAATCATCCACAAGAAAACATTCTTTGTACAAGATACAGGATAATGAGTAATAGAAATTCCTTCCCTAAGGTCGTGTTCTCTACCCGACCCTATAGGTCAGGTGGCATAGCCATTCCTTGGTTAAATTAAGTTACGACAGGACGTGTTTGCGTGTTGAAGATGGTGATTCGTAAAACAACTGGAGAGGCCGAGAACGGTCACCAAGGGTCAATAGATGGTTATCTGGGGGATTAGTTGCTTCGAGCCGGGTCTCAGAATGGACTTAGCTCGGGGAAACAGGAAAGGTCGTGTAATATGTGCAACAGTATAGAACGTGAAAGAAACGCTATGAAGGTTGAAGGGGCCTGAGTGAGGGCAACAGGTAATGGTGTTACAAGCAAAGATGGGGCCGTATTTGAATTTCCTCACTGGGCAGTTGAGAGATTTTCTCTGGGGAAACAGCTGGCACAGACTGGCGCTACCCAAGCTCTACCTGCCCACTGACCAAGGGGGGTTGGCTGCGCCTTGTTTTGAGCACTACTCTCTGGCTGCGCAACTGCAGTGAATAGCACGCTGGCTGGCCGATAAAGGTCGCAAAGACACAGCGTCTACATTGCCCTCACGCTCCTTGAAGCATATCACTAGGCTCTTCCACCCGGCCACAACAGCTGCAGTGCCGCAGCCGCTTCTTTTGGCAGTGGCATACAAATGTTATCGCAGAAGCCTCTATCTCACCAGAGCCCTGGTCCCCTATGCCCCGGCCATACCATTAGAGGGCTCTCCTAACGGGCTGGGGGCGCTTACATCCCATGCCCTAAGGGACTGGTGAGACGTGGACATAAGGACTATGGGAGATTTATACCGAGATGGCGCGCTTTTAACGTACGAGTCTTTTGTTGAGGACGAGGGTTTGCTACCGGGACAATTTCTAATGCACCCTTCATTGTTTGTGACACTGGCCGATAAATGGGGCGACCTGACTACGGAGCTGCGACATCATCTTACCATACAGTACCTACACGTCATGGGGAGGGGTAGACATTTGGTCCGCTGGTTGGAGGCACCCCTTCGGACGCATGTGGTGGTCAGTCTGGATCCTCTCCACCACAGGTGGGATTGAGATCTGGGGAAGCAGCTGGAAGACAAAGAATGGGAAAGGGTATTGAAGAGTCCCATACGCATACCCAGAAACATGAGATTCCGCCAAATACAATTGTTTATTGTACACAGGGCATACCTCACACCCGAGACGATCAATCAATACTTCCGTCGTACGGACCCTGTGTGCCTCAGGTGTGCTGCACCGGGAGCCTGGCTCATACACATGCTGTGGAGCTGCCACAGACTGCACACGTACTGGCGCACAATTAGTGAGCTGCGGCGCGAATGCACGATCCGCGACATACCCTTTGAGTGGACAGTTTACTTACTACACCACTTTCGTAGAACCCCGGCCACAAAAGTAACGTCTAAATTTCTTGACCTGGGACTCATTGTCGCCAAGCGGCTGCTAACCAAGCGGTGGAAGGCACAGGAACCGCCGCATGGGCGAGCGTGGCGGCACTCGCTCTCCGCGTGGGCGAGGACGAAGGGAATTGCCATTAGGAGGAAGGAAACGCTGGGATTGCGAAAGGAACCAATGGCGACCCAGTGGGAGACAGTGTTCCAAGCGCTACAGCGGACTGAGGTGGAGGACCCTGAGACGCAGCCTGAGGGAGGGGGAGGTGACCCATTGGCAGGTGCAGTGGGGCATATCTGTGGGCAACCGTAGTGTTCCATGTACGTACCTGAGCTCAAAGATGCTGTGGGTAGACGCAGCTAATACTGAGGACTGGGGGCAGCCATCAGGTGGCAGTAAGGTGGTGAGTTGAAGGGGAAACGGAGGGGTGGAGGGAGATGGGTTTTCTCTGTTAGTAACGGTCAAAGTTGTGGTTGTTGGTTATGTTTGATTATAAACCTCGACATCTGTTCAGAAGCCCAAATTGATTACTCTGAAAGGTTTAATGTCGCGGGCTAGTGGACCGTGGCGCCAATCGAACTGTGACATTTGTTGGCCGTGTAATGACTGGAGTCTCAGAGTCACACTTGTTCCTGATCTACAGCTGCCATATGGACACTTGAACTGTGTTAAATTAATGTGACTGTAATATATACTCAATGTTGATCGGTGCCCTAATGTGTAGATGGTTTTGACAATCGAACTAAGATGCCTGTTATATATAAGTATACTTGAAAATCAATAAAAACAGATTATAATTTTATTTTTTTAAATATACGAGTCACACAGGATGCACCACTAATCCTATTTGGGTTCTGGAGTAGCGTTCTACTCCTCAAAAAGAGCTTCTGATACACCAATCCTGCTAAATCCATGCTTTTTCCAGTGTGTGGCAACCAGGGGCAGGACACCTGGGCGACACAGCTTACGTACGCGACTGGGGGCTTTAAATATTTAGGCATTTTTATGTCGCCCTGTCCAAAGATTTCCTGGGAACGTAATATTAACCCACTACTCACAAGTCTGAGTAACGAAACAGCAATCTGGTCCTCTCTCCCCTTATCATTATACGGGCGGTCTGCCATTTTTAAGATGATGTCCCTGCCAAGGATTCTGTACCAGCTACAAAATGTCCGTTACAGCATCCCGAAGTCCTGGTTTGCGCAGGTCAGTGCCGTGCACAATAAATTCCTGTGGAACGGTGCGCGATCCGGGTGGCACTCCATACCTGCGCACAATCCGCGTACTGCGGGGGGATCGCAGCAGCAGACGTATATGCATACTACGCCGCCTCTCACCTCCTAATAATCAATGCATGGTGATATAATTCCCCAACGGACCCGGCTTTTGCGCTAGAACATACGGTAATGGAAGGGGTTCTCCTTCTTCAGTTCCTATATAGCTCAGGAGACTCAATGTACTGCCCCCTGCGAGTAGAACCGTGATTCAGCTATGGCGGTACAAGGTGAGGCAAATACGGTGGCGCAGGAACCTGACCCAAACAATCCCTTGTGGCAGGGCACATACTTGCGCCTAGTGACGGCCTTGCAGGGATTCCGACAATGGGACTTGATGGGAATATCTACGCTAGGATATGTGATGCAGGGCACGACGTTGAAATCCTTTCAACAGTTGCAAGAGGAATTTCACCTACACAAGACACAATTCTATAAATACCTTCAACTACGTCACGCATTAGACCCCCTTATACGTACTCTAGAAACCCTACCGGAATTTCATCCACTTGAGGGCCGTCTACTGATGGGAGACCTGGGGCGTCATAAAATCAGGCAAATATAACAAACACTGACTACACACACACGAACAACACTTGATAAAACTAGGAGAGCATGGCAAGACGATATTCCTGATTTGACGGATGATGACTGAGCTAAAGCCATAGCCAGCCCCCGGAGTGCCACGGTGTCTACACACTACCACCTCATTCAATTCAAGTTCATACACCGGGCCTATTACACCCGATTCCGACTGTGGAAAATGGGGTAATTCAGTCCCCTACCTGTTTGAGATGTGAGAGGGAAGAGGACTCAATTTTACACACGGTCTGGAGCGGGAAACAACCTTTACAACGCAGTCATTACATCGCACTACCTTTACATACCAGTCCTTACATCGCAACATCCTTTACATCGCATGTCATTACAACGCAGCCCTTACATCGCATGTCACTATAACGCATGTCATTACAACGCATGTCACTACAACGCAGGCATTACATCGCAAGTCATTACAATGCATACAATTTCAATGCATAGTACCCTTACACTATCCAACACTTACCCTACTGTTGCACTCACTGGAGTTAGAATAGTAATTATTACCCCTATACTATCCAACACTTACCTTAAATGCAATGTAATGCTATGCATTGTAATGGTATGCGTTGTAAAGGTATAATGCGATGTAATGGAATGCGTTGTAAAGGTAGTTTCTGAAAATGTGATGTAATGGCATGCGATGTAAAAGAATGCGTTGTAAAGGATGTTGCGATGTAAAAACTGTGTTGTAAAGGCATGCGTTGTAAATGTATGCGTTGTAACGTCATACATTCTCTGGAGCTGTTCTGTGTTGCAGCCATTCTGGAGGAGGGTGGCTTCTTGCCTTGGTGACATACTTTCCTGGGAACTCCCGCTAGATCCGAGGCTTTTCCTTTTACACAGCACTAACGGGATCGGGGGTAACAAATACAAACAACATCTTCTTTTTTTGGCCCTTACCATTGCCAAACGTGACATAGCCCAACTGTGGAAGGGGGTCTCCCCTCCGACTATAGGTAAATGGAAGGCTGAACTGGACAGGTGTATGGGTGTGGAGATCGCTGTGTTTCTGGCCCGTGGATGCCCCCAGAAGCATAGAAAGATATGGACTCTTTGGGCGACATACTGAGGGCTAGACCTTCCCCCCCTCCCATCTTTAGACCTCTGATAGAACGCATAGCTCACACCAATGTTTGATACACGTTACATCTTGCATCATGTGACTGTCTGCCTTAAACCATATGTACTTTTTACACGATCACGGGGATCTAGGATTGTCTGCACTGTTTTTGTATTGTTTTATCTGTAGCTTCTGCAGGAGATACAATTGTATAAATACTAAGGTACTCCTGATTCCTCTTGTCTTTTACAGGTACCTGTAGGGCTATGGCCCATATTGCATCAGGAAAACTAAATACAATTTGTTATTTAAAAAAAAAAGAGTTTTTGATGCCTCATTAGGGTACCAAGCACTATATAAATGCACCCCCCACACCCTTCTATCCCTCCACTATCCTTTTCAACCCAAATAACAGACTCCCATGTCCACTGCTCAAATTAATTTCATATTTCCTTATACTAATTCACCACTAATCCTTTTGGGACTTCAGAGCAGCGCTTCAAAGACTTGCCATGGGTAGTAAGCTTTATAGAAATGCAATTACAACAGTTCAATAGCAGCATGCCCACTGAGGTGACAGGTCAGATGCTGCACTGTTGTGCCTGCGCCCTGATTTATTGCATTCCTCGCAAGGACTCTTTACTGGCAATAATGAGTGCAGAGAACCCCGCAGCTCTCGAGCCTGCTGCCCGACACTCACTGCAGTGTTTATCGTTAACTGATGGAGCTGGCTTTCCCACACAACTCCTGCCCTGCAGGCCGCCACCTTCTGTTTCTGTTTGCCTCCGCCCTCTGGCTCCGTTCCGTCTGCGGCAGACGCCAGGCCACGTTCTACAGTACTCATGCCTGCAGCTCCACCTAACTTTGTCTGTGTGACTGCTGCAGGCATGCACGGGTCATAAATGAACCTCCCCCACTGCTCTTCGTCAGAGCATGGAGTGTTTCCAGCGTGCCCTCGTGCTCATGGCTGCCTGGCCCTTCCCTCAGGCTGCTGTGCCCTGCCTACCTGACAATGAACGCTCTCATCATGTGCTGTTACTCTGGACCAGTTTATAATTTATTCTACTTCAGTACCTGGCTCTGACGCCTGTTGATGTGCACTGCATCACCTCTTGTTGGCATCACATACACTCTTGTGGACCTGTTCCCAAATTCCTGCCTCTGTAAGGAATATATTTGCAACAGCCAGATTTACATCGCTGAGAACGCGTTCTTTTTGTCTCTGCCACTGGTTGGTGGCCTTCCTTGTGTGCCCATGTTTCCTCAATTGTCTCCATGGATGTTTTTGAGCTGGTGGTAGGTTTACTTTCATCGCAACCGTCATGTGAAAGCTTCAGGCAAAGCATTTAGGGGCATATCAGCAAGGGCCGGTAATAATTATCGCTAAGCGCACTTAGCGCTAGGATAATTATCGCAGGCTATCGCTGCTTTCTATCACGAGATAGCGTGCTATCTGCAACGCTTATCTCCAAAGCGATAGCAATGCAAGCGTTAGCTGGAAAACAGTGTGATTATCGCTGGAAATCCAGCGATAATCGCACTGTGACCGGCGATACCTTGCTGATAGGGCAGGGTGGTCTTAGCCATGTAATCCACCTCCCATTGGATTACATGGCTAAGTCAGAACTAAAGCATGCGTAAGGAAAGTAGCGATAACCATGGTTAGCGCTACTTTTCTTATCGCTATGCTTGTTAGCGATTCCCTTGATAATTGGAGAGATGTCAGTTTGCGACATTTCTCCAGTTATTTCGGGAAGGGACGCCCACTTTGCATCTCATTAGAGATGCAAAGCTGGACGTTCAGAAAACAGGCGCTAAGGCAAGGATTCACGCGATAGCGTGACCTTGCTGATATAGCGATAAAATTATCGCTGCTTTTTGGGCGAAAACGGCCGCAAAAGCGTCGATAATTTTTTAACGCCGCCTTTTAGATATGCCCCTTAGAGACATATTGTGCTGCAACAGTCACAGTTGATTTTCAAATTATCCAGAATGCTCACTGAAGTGGGCCTTCTACACATCCATGCCACGGCCATTAAAGCATTGAACATTCACTTTGCCCACTAGAGAACCCAGATTATGAACATTTCCTTCTGCATCAAGCAAAACATGGGTCAGACAAGTCTATAGACAAAGTTTATGCACAGCTGAAACAAAGCTTGCCAGTACGGCACACTGCAAGACGAGACTCACAAATACAAGCCTATGTGAGCGGAGGAAATCTCTTTCAGACCTCTTAACATTTGAGCGCTCATTGGAACTGTAGGAAATTGGGTTTTTGATCGACATGCTGAAAACCTGTCCAGGTTACTGAGCTCAAACTCCATGCTTGCATCAGGCAGACACTCAGATGCACAAAGTCAGGCAGAATGGAAGTGAATGGGAAAAAGAAAAAAGAAGTCAAAGGCATTTGAAAAAAGATTGAATCTGGCATCAAGTTATTTATATGGAATTTTAGTGTTATACTGCGCAAATACAAGTAGTGGATCCTAAGACTGAATAATAATGTAAGAAATTGGGTTTTTCATTGAGGGGGTGAAAACTCTTCTCAAGCGACAACTATAATCCTTGTCAGAGTGAACCACAAAAGTCATTACATTAACCTGTGTTTAACCCTCTGGTGACTTGACACTAAATTAGTCAGGTTTAACTTAGAGGCACAGTGTTCATTATTTATGGAACACAACATAGAATAACAGCATAAAAGTGAAAACACAGCACAAGAGATAAACCACGACAATTTCGAAAACAATAGGGCTGAAGACAGAGACCAGGTTAGCCCCACTAAAACAAAGTCACAGGAGGAGCTCAACCGATGCCAGCTAAGTTGTCCAGGACCTGGGAGGAAACTCCTTCGGATCAGGAACACACTCCAGTAGAGCCTGTGGGGCACAGCCGGGTCCAATTGTAGGTCTAGGCAAGTCCAGCTGCAGAGCCAATTTCAAAAACAGCAGTTGATGGACAGAATGCAGAACAATGTCATACATTCGCCCCAGTACAGAGATCTGGGCCTAAATCCATCGTTTTTTTGTTCACCATGCCATTCCAGTTTGGACCCAGCCATATGCAAATCAGTCTTGACCCTGTGCCCAATGGGAACAGTCCAGCCCGAACTGCAAGGCCAGGTCCTCTCTGGACTGGATACAAGCATCCTAGGACCGGTTTCGGGCTTTCAGCCCTCATCTGCCAGGATAGCTTGACTCCAGTGGCCAGAGGGCCAATTTCAGCAGGTCAGCTGGGTAGTTGCAGGGAGGCCCCTGGACCTTGTTGTGTCCCTCACGCTCAGAAATTGATGACAACCGACTGACCCTTGGAGACCCTTTGGATAGCCAGGGATGAAGGGAACAGGTCCAGTCTTCATTCTTAGAGAGCAGGGCAGGTCTCAAGCAGCAAGGTAGTCCCCTGAGAACAAGGCAGGCCTCAAGCAGCAGGGCAGTCCTCTGGTAGCAGTAGGGCTGCCCTCTGAAGAACAAGGCAGGCCTCAAGCAGCAGGACAGTCCTCTGGTAGCAGTAGGGCTGCCCTCTGAAGAACAAGGCAGCCCTCAAGCAGAAGGGCAGTTCTCTGAAGAACATGGCAGCCCTCAAGTAGCAGGGCAGTCCTCTGGGGGACCAAGGCAGTCCTTCTTCTGTAGTGTTCACAGTCCCAGGTGTGTAGTAATGAGTGGCTCATGATGTCCAATATTTATGCCTGGTGTCACCCTTTGAAGTGGGGAAAACGTCTAGTCCACCCCCCACATCTGGTTCTGAGAAGATCGTTCTTTCCCCTTCCTTTCCCTGCCCAGGCTCCAAGAGGTGTAAGATGAAAAAAGGGCTAGAGTTAGATTTCTTTGTATTTACTGGAGGCAAGCCCTTTGAAATGTAAGTGGGGCAGGGAACAGCTCCACCCCTCCCATTCTGGGGGGACGACCCTCTCCAGCTACACATAGGCCCTATTGTTCACTGTATGGGCCTAATGTGCATTCCTGATGGGGGAAGAATTTACAGGCCCAGGCAGATGAAAACTCCTAAAAAGTTTCAGAAAGTTTTGGTCAGGAAAATGCCAACTTTCTAAAAGTGGCATTTTCAAAATTGTGATCTAAAATCTGACTTTACTATTAGAGAGGATTTTAAATTGTAATTTATTTGAGTCCAAACATGACATTTTTACCTGTTCCAATCAAATGTTAGCACTTATTAAACATAATAAGGTAACCCAGAGATATCCTCTGGGAGAGGTAGGCCTTAGAATAGTGAAAAACAAATGTAGGAGTTTTTCACTACCAGGACATGTAAAATTTAAAACACATATCCTACTTTTTAAATACAATGCACCCTGCCCTATGGGATTTTAGGGCCTCCTTTAGAATTGGCTTATATGAATTAAAAAGGAAGGTTTAAGTCTTGCAAAAAGGGTTATTTAGCCAGGTTAAATTGGCAGTTTAAAACTGCACTACAGGCTGCAATGACAGGTCTGAGACATGTTTTAAAGGGCTACTTAAGTGGGTGGCTCAATTAATGTTACGTCTAAAATACAGTGTGATAACATTGCACCGCCACCATGGCTGAAATACACAAATGACTCAGTCATAGTTCATTGCAGCAACACACCACTTACAATAGATTAAGTATTCCAATCAGATGTAATGTACGAGGGTTAACACATCTTCACAAAATTCTATGTCATACAGGCAGGCTCTGGGACCCTACTAAGTTGCAGAACTGCCAAACTACTTTGTCCTGATCCAGTTTGCCTACAGTGTCCATGTTTGTAAGCAGCCACGGTCCGTGCAGGTAACAGCGGTGGGGCGGTGGGCCATGTGGGGGGGGATTCCGAGGGACGATGCCGAGGGAAAATTATATAAATAATTAACATTCCCTCTGCATCATCCTTCGAAATTCCCCCTCAAGCGGCCCCACCGCTGTTACCTGCACGGACCACGGCTGTTTGTAAACTAGTCACTCTGCTGAGTGGCTCTAACTCCCTCTTCCACAGGCTGGTTACTTAAAAAATGAGGCAAATTTACTTTCTGTTGACTGCACCATCCACCTCATAGTGCAACACCACTGGCGAGTACCTTTGATGCTGTACTGAAAAGGTTAGTAGCGACTGACATGATTGAAAAAGTGGACAGGCCCAACATCTTGAGTTTTGCCCATCGTGGTGGCATGCAAACCAGTAGCAACCCATCAGATTCCACCTTTTCCTCCACATACACCTCCCAATACAGCTATTAAGTGGGAGCTCATTCTCATGTACACCATCGATGATCTGATTGTAGAGGTGAACAGCGCATACTGGTTCTCAAAAATCAGTTTGAATTGTAACACCAGCTTCTCCTCAACCCAGTTTATCTTCAACCCAGAAACCAGATATTTATAGACTTTCTCCACCCACTTAAGTCTGTGACACTACCAAAGGCTTAACTTTGGCATTGCATTTCAAGAACTTCAAAGATGTTTAAAGACTGCATCATAAAGTTCTGCCTGGACTCACAGGATGATAAATGTCAGTGATTTGATCCTTGTGCATGAAAAGATAACAATGAACACAACAGGAAACTTCGAGCCACCCTCCATAGGCTCATAAACAGTGATTTGACCCTGAACAAAAGAAAGTGTGAGTTCCTCAAGTTCAGTATAAACTTCTTCAGATACCACTACTCCCTGGAGTGGGTAGCCCCTGATCCTCTCAAACCCGCTGATGTGAGGTCTACCTCTCTGCCCACCGCAGTCCCAGAGGTCCACCACTTCCTGGGGATGGTGACTTATTGTGGATGTATTACCAGAAAACTCACATCACACATTGGTCCTTTAAGAAAATGTATGAAGTCCAACTCAACATGGTGGTGGTCCTTAGAACCCCAGTAACCCTTATAAACCATAAAGGAAGCTCTCTTTGCAGACTACCTTGAAGTATTTTGATTCTTTGAAGGGCTCTGAGAAGTCACTTGATGCCTTGGTGCTGTACTCTTGAGGAGAAAGGAGTGTGGCTAATGGGAACTTGTCACCTATGCAAGCCAAGCTCCTACCCTATGAGGCAGCGCCACTCACAGGTTGAGAAGGAGGCCATAGGAATGACAAGGGCAGCCGCCATTTTCATTTGTATTTGTATGGGCATTTATTTCAGGTCTCCCTTTCCATAACCCTCATTTACCCCTCTTACAAGGACTATCCTCCAAGCTGCCACCTAGGATTGAAAAGAGCATCCTCCAGCTACAAGGTACACTTTTACGGGATCACTGACTATCTGTCACAGCACTCCTGACCTGCCACACCTGAAGAGCTTCAGTCGGTGATTGAGACTGAAAATTATGTGCAGTTGGCCGATGAATTTTCCCAAACTCTCCCGGCATCCCTAACATACATTTTCTGAAGCATCCTCAGAAGGTTAATATCTACAACTAGCAATCTAGGCAGTGGCAGAGCGATGACTGAAGATTTCTACTATGCAACCATTTGAGTCAAAAAGAAAAGCTCAACAAGTGCTCCGTTTTCTGCAACACATAAGCCATAAATTTACTCTGGGCAGTGCTTAATTTGTAAAATAATAAGTGGCAGGGCCCTTGTCAGGAGGCCACCGCAGCTTGCACCGCCCATTGCCTTTACCGGTGTTGCCAACAACAGCACTTACACAAATTCTAAGCATCGCACTGCTACAAGTGTGACTATTCAGACGGTTTGAGGCCTTGAAAGCTGTAAGAATGACTTGGGCAGCAGGGGTTAGCTGTTTTACTGTAGTTTCATTAATAAACAACTGTTGTTCTGCTCATCTCTAAATTACACTTACAGCGTCGCCATGTGGGAGCTGTCGTAAGTGCTAGTGATGACAATTAAGTGCCTATGCTGAACACCTGAAACCACCGGCTCAAATTAAGCACTGTCTCTGGGGCGTAACACAGGGCCTTGGTTCCATGGAACCACAAGCTGTGCAAATAAGAAAACCTCACTTATCATGCACGGGTGCTAACTTTGTACCTGTTCAGTTGTTGCTTTTTTTTTATTAAATGCTTAATTGCTGTAGAAGATAAAAGAAGGAAATGCTGCAGATGTCAGTTGTGATTCTACAATAATTTCGCTCATACAGACTCTGGATACTTGTACAAAATGAGGACGATAGAGGCTGGAAAAGTTGAGTGTAGATACCCAAGAAAAGATAGTGGTATTCTGGCGAAAATGTGTCTGCGTTGTCTGGAGGTGGGCCGGTTCCTTACTTGAATAAGGCAGAGAGAATCTGTGTGTTGGGCTCCGGTTTTAGTCTATTTTGCAGGGACTGTTTCATGTTAGTGGGTGTGTCATAGGCTGAATAAATAATGAATGCGATAATTAAACTGAACATTGATAACGATGGGCGTTTTATTACAGGACACAACTTGTTCTGGTACAGACATATTGAAGCCATGTGTGGGTCACCTCGGTCATTGCTCGTAAGAAGGCAAATGCTGTAGAAAAGCCCCAGGATTGACTAAAAGGAACCAACAGGTGGTTGCAATTTTAGGAGGATTCACCCATTGTAAGTTTTGGTCCAAAAAAACACCTCGGTTTAAAAAAAAAAACGTTCAGGATTTAGGAGTTTTCATGGTTGACTTCATTAATATTGCTTAAAGCATTCATTCTGACCATATCTTTTGGACATGCAGAGAAAAGTAACACGAGTCTGCTGTGTGTCATTTCTGACTTTGTCAATGTCTTATCAATGCTTCGTGGATCACAAATGGAGATTAGCAGTTTCGCTGTGATCATCTGACATCTGCTGTTTTCATTGAAGTTACTGCGAAAATGAACCCTGTCTTCCCAGAAACAGATTTAGATTTTGGGTTGGCTATAAAAAGCCCACCCCATTGTCCTCGCGCTGCTCCCCAACCTGATGGATACTGAGAAAGGATAGCTCAGATGACGTGCGCAGTGGTTGCAGAGGGCTCAGGGGCACCAAAGGCCTCACACTACACAACAATACTAGATCCTGGACACAGTGGCGTAACGAAACTTGAGGGGGCCCCCCTAAAAAGTACATGGAGGGGGCCCCCTCCGAACACACTCAGGAGCTTTCGGGTCAGGGTACTGTGCTCAGGGGCGGCCCCTGGAACTCAGGCCCCTCTGAACCGCAGGGGTTGCGGGGGCCTTTGTTACGCCACTGCCTGGACAATGGTAGCAGAGAAGTGGACTATGCCAAACGACGCGCATAAGAAGACTCGACACTGCAAAAGAAAAGCGAGTAGCAGAACAGAGAGCATCAAACTGTCTCCCTAACATATCCTTTCTAGTGGCGCGAGCTGAAAAGGCAGAGTGCTCAGACACATAGGGTATTATGTACAACAATTTGACGCAGAGCAACGCTGCACATCAGTCTGCTCTGCTGCCCGGCGGCAAAAGAAAAGGGCAGGAATGCGCTGGATCTATGAGATACGACACATTCCTGTCCTCTTTCACTGTGCTGCTGGTGCACATATGGCTGCCTAGCGCTAACGCAGCCTCCCTTGCACCATGGCGCAAGGGTGCCTGCACTGAATTGTGCTGCGTTGTCTTACACCATATCTACGAGGCCATGAAAAGCCACGCAGGATGGCTTTCTGTGGCCTTATTGACATGGGTCTGCACTGTGCGCAGCCAGCATGTCAAGAAAAATTACCTTCCAGCAGCCCCCCAGGGCCCTTATTTACAACAATTTAACGCAGGGCAGTGCTGCACGTCGCTTTGCTGCGCTGTGCTGCCCTGCATCAAAAGAAAAGAGCAGGAATGCTCTGTATCTATCAGATGCAGCGCATTCCTGTCCTCTTACCCTGTGCTGGCGCACCAATGGCTGCCTAGCGCCAACACAGGCACCCTTGCATAATGGTGCAAGGATGCCTGCATTGAAATCAGGTTGTTTTTGTGCAAGAAGGGACACCTTCCTTCACAAAAACAACTCTTACGCCACCCCTGGGGAGGTGCAGGATTTTGATGCATTCCCAGATTTAATTAAATATGTGGTAAATCTGGGAATGTGGCAAAGCCATGGGCATTGAGTGGGAACACCCACCACAACGCCCATTGCATGCCTCCCGGGGCAGTGTGAGGCAACGCAGAAACTTGCGCTGAGTTGCCGTACACCATATCTACCAGGCCATGGAAATCCACGAAGAGTGGCCTTCCGTTTCCTCATGGATATGGGTCTCCATTGTGCACTGCCGGAATCTCAAGGAAAAGGACATTCCAGCAGCGCACTGGGGGCCTCATTTACAACAATTTGAAGTAGGACAGCGCTGCACGTCGCTTTGCTGCGCTGTGCTGCCCTGCGTCAAAAGAAAAGGACAGAAATGCTCTGTATCTATCAGATGGCATTCCTGTCCTCCTTCACTGGGCTGGTGCACCAATAACTGCCCAGCGCTAACACAGGCACAATTGCACCATGGCGCAAGGATGCCTGCATTGAAATCTGGTTGTTTTTGTGCCGGAAGGGACACCTTCCTTCACAAAAACTGTTACGCTACGTCTAGGGAGGGACAATGTTTTGACACATTCCCAGATTTACTATATCTTGTAAATCTGGTAATGTGTCAAAAGCCATGGGCGTTGAGTGGGAACACTCAATGCTACGCCCATGGCATGCCTCCCCGAGGCAGTGTGAGGCAATGCAGTGACATGCCCTGTGTTGCTTTACACCATATCTATGAGGCCATGGAAAGTCGCGTAGGGTGGCTATAGAGACTAGCTCCACTTGTATAACAGGAAACTTACACCCAAAGGGTACATTCACCAAAATATCTTTCAGGCACTCTTGTGGCACAAAAACCACACAAAACATACCCTCTATTTCGAATACATTAAAGAGGCACACAAGTGATGCTCAAAATTGGCTTGCACACTCACTCAAATGTTAGTAAATATACTCCTTTGGCACGTACACGTGAGTGTGATTTAACGCTCCATATGACATCTTCAACTGACATTAACCAGACTTGTTGGTAACAGCCATAACAGATGCCCGCAGAGGCCATAAGAACGGTGTGAGAAAGTGGATCTGTATATACTGTTGCCAAATAGGTACATTGTGTACAGAGTCCACAGTCCCCTGAGGTTCGGCAGAGGTTAAAGTTAGATATAACCTTACTCTCTAAAGTGGTAGCTTGGTCGAGCAGTAAGGCAGTATCAGAGGACAGTGTAAAGCATTTGTTGTACACACTCAGTTAGCAAATGGTCTCACACACTCAAGACCTGAAATCTAGGCCAATGGTTTGTATAAAAAATATATTGTTGTTTTATTTTAGAACCAACAATAGGTATCAAAATATACTTTATCAGAATGAGATGCTTTAGTTAAATACTTTGCAATAGGCAATTGACTTTTGCAGATAATAGTTACAGTTTTGTTGCAATAGGCAACACAATTTCAAACACAATAATACATTGAGCTCAATGGGAATTTTAAGTTATGTGCACTTGATTACATTCAGGATTACTTTTCTAACTCCAGGATTGGATCCTAGATTCAGTCCTGGGGCAGTTCTTGGAAACATGTGAGTAAATTCGTTTTAGTTACTGTTGTGATTTTTATGGTTTAAATCTGTTTATTGATTTCAAACAAACATTGAAAACAACACCCTCAACTCCAGAGGCACAATACCAATGAGGCAACTAGGTTGCCTGGCATGTCTTTACTAAGGGCAATAAACGTGGAGCGAGTCCAAAAAATTAATGGAAAGGAGAAACACATAATAAAATTAAACAAACCCCAACAGTACCTCCCCCCTCCCCCCTCCCTTTCCCTCGTCCACTTTAACGGAATGGGTGAGGACAGCGTCTAGGGATCAACGCCGCCGCTTGCGTCGATTCTGGGGAGTGGTATTTGGGATCTGTGTGTCTGCCAGGCGCAGTAGCCGAAGATAGCGGGGACAGGTCAACTCACGAAACTCAGACACCAATAGAGTGAGAAAGGGCCTCTATAACTCTGGGAATTCGGACCCTCTACCAGCTAAAGTGAGAGTAAGTTTCTCCATGCCTAACACCATCCAGAGTCTCTGGAGCCATCCAGAGTGTGTGGGGAGCTGGGCAGAGCGCCAGTGTACCAGTATGTTTTGTGTCGCTGCGCCGAAGGCAATGGCAAACAGCCAGCCCCTCCGAGATTTGAGTGGGTATGTCAGCGGGTTGGGCAAGCCCAGAAGAACGTACGTGGGGAATCGCGGAAGCTGTGTCTCAAAGTGCAGGCCTATTTCATCCAGAACTTGGGACCAATATGGTTGTATACAGGTACAACTCCAGGGAACATGTTCTAGGGTGCCCACTTCTCCGCATCCCCTCCAACACAACGCACTCCGGCGAGAGTCAAAGCGATGCAAGCGCTCCGGCGTATAATACCAGTAAGTGGCAATTTTGGTCAGAGTCTCTGTAAGTCCCATGTGGTATGCAGAGTGCCGTGCTCTATGATAAATACCTTCCCACTCTTTATGGCTATAGGATCTGCCTAGGTCCCTTTCCCAACGAGCCCGATCTGCATTGTATGTGTGTGTGGCAGTATCCAAGAGCATTTTGTAGAGGTCAGAGATTATTTTCTTATCAGACGTGCGTGTTACCAGTCATTTTTCATAAGGGGTCAGGAGACGCTGCGCCTGAGGTCTAACATGCGGGTGGAGTGCCCAATGTCTGACTTGCAAATAAGGCAAGCGCTCTGATTCCGGAAGGCCATAGTGTTCCTTGAGCTGCGGAAATGTGATCATGCCATCGAAGTCAAAAAGATGACCCAAGGATCTGCAGGAGGAGGAGTGCCAGGCGCGAAAGGCCTGGGCGTCCGCGCCAGGATGAAACTCTGGATTATCAAATATTGGAGTGAGAGGTGACGGGAAGGAAGTCAATTGGTGGGCAATGTTAGTGCGATCCCAGGATTCCATTACCGTGCTTGTGATATAGGAAGCATAATGATTGGGAGGTCTATGCTGTTTACGAAGGAACGGAATGCCTTGCAGCGGCCTGGCTGCCACCGCTTGGTCCTGGAACAGCCAGTGCTTCTCCGATTCCAGTTGATGCCATTCCACTAAATACCTAAGCTGAGAAGCATGGAAGTAAAGTTGAAGGTCGGGCACCCCTACCCACCCCTTTCCGGTGGGAGAGCCGCTACCGCATGTCGGAATCGGGGTTTGCGGCCGTGCCAGATAAAGCGCGCTAGGTCCGCCTGAGTCTGTTGGATCCAACCTGATGGGGGGCGAAGGGGAAGGGTTTGAAAGAGGTATAAGATCTGCGGAAGGACCGTCATCTTGGTGGCCGCAATCCTGCCCAGCCAGGAGATTGTGTAAGTTTTCCATCTATTCAATTCTTTACGTATGTGGGAGCGGAGATTAGAGTAATTAATGTCCGCAGTGGCTTGAAGGGTTAGGGCTAGGTGGATTCCTAAATAGGGGACCGAGGCAGATGCCCAGCTCAGAGTGTGCTCTTACTGGATGTGGGCCAGAGTGTGCGGGGAGAGTGAGATGTTAAGCGCAATGGATTTTTCCAGATTGATTTTGAACCCCGACCCCGCGCAAAACCATACAGCTCGATGAAGAGAGCGCGCAGAGCCGGTATGGGATCGGATAGGGAGAGCAGGATATCATCCGCGTAGAGACTAATAGTGTGAATGTCTCCTCCAAATTTAATCCCGGTGATGAGGGGATGTCGTCGGACTCGAAGAGCCAAAGGCTCCATGTAGAGTGCGAATAGGAGGGGCGACAGGGGGCACCCCTACCTATGGGGAATCTGGAGGAGGTATAGCCATTAACTCGAACTGTCGCCATGGGGGAACGATAACAGTTTAAGATCCTGGTACGTAGTTTCTCCCCAAACCCAGCGCTCACCAGAACCATCTCCAGATATGGCCAGTGCACTCTGTCGAAGGCCTTCTCCGCATCGATGGCCAAGAGCATGTATTCTCCTTGTGTACGGGATGCCTTCTCAATCAGATGTAAAATGCGCTTAGTATTGTCACTTGTTTGCCTCAGTGGAATAAAGCCCGCCTGATCAGGTTCCACCAGGCGGGCCATATGCGGCGCCAATCGAGCCGCTATAATGCTAGTGTATAATTTAATGTCTATGTTCAACAGAGAAATGGGCCTGTATGCACTGCAAGCTGTCCTGCCCTTCCCTGGCTTTGGGATAACCACTATCGCGGCCTCTAGCATTTCTCCCGGGATAGTTCCCACTTGGTCAAAGGTGTTGAACAAACTTGTCAGAAGTGGGGCCACTTGGTTGCAAAATGTCTTATAAAAAGCAGCTGTGTAGCCGTCTGGGCCCGGCGATTTACCCGGCTTGAGGCGTGAGATTGCAGAGATAACTTCCTCTGTCTGAATAGCCCTGTCCAAGTGGTCTGCTTGCATAGGGGTTAAGGAGGGCATATGGGCCGCAGCTATGTAATCAGTGCTGACCAGGGTTGCCAGGGGGTCCCCGGTATAGAGGTCTGCATAAAAGTCTCGGAATGCTTCCGCTATAGCTACGTCGTCAGTTACAGACTCCCCCCCAGGGGTCCGGATCATGCGGACCCCCTGCTTCTGTCTGGTCTCCCGCAGTTTGTTTGCCAGAAGGCGGCCGCACCTATCTCCTCCTGTATAGTATGCGTGTCGGAGCCTGATGGCTGCAAACTCGGCCCTGTCCTGGTCCAAGGCTGCAAGCTGCTTTCTTTAAATGCAGAGCTGCCGCCAGGCCCGGGAGGCGCCAGTTCTCTGATGCATTTGTTCAAGCTCCAAGACGCGCTGGGAGAGTTCCGCCCGCTTACGGCTTCGCTCGCGATTGTGGGCAGAGGATATAGCTATAAATTCCCCCCTCAGGACTGCCTTCAGCGCCAACCACTGCGTCGCTAGAGTCGTGTCTGGATTAGCATTGAGAGTGAGGAAGTTCGTGATGGCTTTCTGGAGCTGTTCGATGACAGAGGGGTGATGTAGCAGTGTATCGCGCAGGCGCCAGTGTCGAAGGGGCTGCAAAGTTGGTGGGAGCTGGAAGGAGGCCAGAACCGGGGAGTGATCTGAGAGGGAGGCCGTTAAGATATCGGTGCTCAATGCGTGGGCTTGAAGTGATGGGGAGCTAAGGAAATAATCTAAGCGTGCATATGTTTTGTGCGCCCCCGAATAAAAGGTGTAACCTCGACTGGTCGGGTGAACGTGGTGCCACAGGTCCGACAGCCCCAGATCCCGAAGGCGAGCCCGCCCGACAGCTGTAAGAACATCCGCCTGACTGGTTCTCTGACAGGAACGATCCAGCGTGTTGTCGAAGACAACATTGAGATCGCCGCCCAGCAGCAGACGGCGGTCCGAAGCTGCAGCGGCTTCATCAAGAGCATTGAGGAGGAATGGTATCTGCCCTTCATTGTGTGCATAGATAGAACCAACACCAAAGGTCACCCCTCCCAATAGAAACTGATAGGTGAGTAGTCGACCCTTAATCTCTGCCCCTTTTTGTAAGACCCTGCCGGTGTAGGATCGGGAAACCAGTATGGCTACTCCAGCTGTTTTGGATCTGGCAGAAGAAAACATCTGTGTGGGGAAAGCCTGGGATCGCAATCTGTGTTGGTCTTTAGCCAAAAGGTGGGTCTCCTGTAGGAGGCATATGTCTGCTTTCGAGTGTTCCAGGTAGCTAAGGACTGTTCTTCGTTTGACGGGATTATTCAGCCCCCGCACATTTAACGTAAGGACTTTAAGGGAGGTGTGTGGCATCTATAGTCTAGGAATAAAGTAGGATGTGCTGTAAGCTGCTAGCTATACTAAGCAAATGTGAGCGACAACCCCGGCCATCAAATCCAGTGTTCGGCAACTGCCGAGGTGCAACAGGGAAAAGTGGAAGAGGGAACCCATACCCAAAAAAGGACCCCAAAACCCCCTGCAAAACAAATGTTCCAGTGAGAAAGACACTGGCAAAGACCAATAGAAGAGTCAAGATCCAGAAAAATTGTTCGTCTCCTTGGCTACACCAGGAGAACGTCGGGGTGGGGGCCATAGTGTGACCAAAGGGGAAGTTCCGGTTCCCCCCGCTGCCCACCGGAAACCCTTGGACCAGTTGCGTTAGGCCACAGGTGCCATCTGCTCACTCTGCACTGGGGGTCGCCCCGGCCAGCGCGTCCGTCGCGGAGGCCAATGCCTCCCGCTGGCTCTTTGCTATGTCTGTTTTGTTGGGCTTCCAGACCCGAATGCGCCCTCCCTGCCGCCGCCATCCTGATGTGGAGGGCTCGGGCCCCGAGCTCGCACTTTGACAATCATCCTCCCACTCAGCAATATCAAGTCCAGCAATCTGCAAGATTCGGAGAGTGAGCGTAACTGGTGGAGCTTGCCATTGAGTCGAAAGATGAGGCGAAATGGGTGACCCCACGAATACGGAATGCCCCGCTGCCGCAAATGTTCAGTCACAGGGCGGAATTGTCGACGGCGTTGCAGGGTAATCAGGGCCAGGTCCTGGTAGAGCACCGGAGAGTGCCCCTGGTAGGAGACGGGGTGGAGGGCCCTTGCTTTCGTGAGGATCGCCTCTTTAGTTTTAAAGTCCTGAACACACACAAGTATGTCCGCTGGAGGGCTGCTGGGCGCCCGGGGCGGGCCGACCCTGTGCGCTCTATCCAAGACGATCTCAGCGCCATCCGGAGCCGCCAAGATATGGCGGAATAGGCCCATGGTGAATGCAAAGAGATCTTTGGTGTCGTCCGACGTTTTCACTCCTCGTATCCGGATGTTATGTCTGCGAAACCTATTTTCCAAGTCCTCCAGATGGGTCTGGACATCAGGTGCTGGTCCCGCAAGCGGAGAATCTCCTGCTGGAGCGTATTCATGTCTGACACAGTAGCGTCACTCCTTTCTTCCAATGTCGCTACACGCTCCCTCACTTCCTCAACATCCCTGCGGATCTCTTTTATCTCAGCGGTGAGATCTGCCTTCACCGTCTGTATGTCAGCTCTTAGAGTGTGGAAGAGGGATTCCATAAACGCCTAGGTGACCGGTTCATCCCCAGTGCTGGGAGATTATTGCGAGGCCGCCATCTTGGGTGTCGCGCCGGTAATGCTGGGGTCAGAGTGAGCGCGCCCAAATATGATTGGGTAGGGCTCCCCATCTTCAAGATGGCGAGAACCCGTAGATGTGCTTCACCTCGCCTCCCCCACCTGAGGGGTGGGGTTGGCAGGGCTGGCACATCCCCTGTCCTTACTTGGAGTTTCCAGCCAGTCTTCCCGCCAGAGTGGGGGTCAGAACTGGTGGGGGCCAGTTGCTGAGTACAGCAAGTGACCTGAAGAGGCTCACAAAGGTGGCATGCCTTTGAAGCTTCCCCCTGCCCAATCTTGGGGAGGAGACCTAGCAGCTCACCCAGGATGTCCATTGCTGTGTGGCAGCCTAGGCAGCCTCTCAGACAAGACGTAGATTGTAGGTTAGGTTTCAGGGGGCATCTCTAAGTTGCCCTCTGTAGTGCTTTGTACAGTAAATCCCACACTGGCATCAGTGCGGGTTTAATGTGCTGAGAAGTTTGATACCAACATTTTCAGTCTTCAGTGTTGCCACTATGGTGCTGTGGAGTTTGTGTTTGACGAGCTCCCAGCACCATATACTCTTAAATGGCAGCACTGCACTTACAGTGCCCTGGAATGGACCTGGGCACTGTAGGGGCACAGGGATCATGCTCCTGTGACCACACCACTGGCATAGGGCACCCAGCTAGAGGAGTGGCTGATGTATGCCAGGGCAGTGTAGGTTGTGGGCATGGCACACAGGGATGTGTGCCATGTCGACTCTTTGTTTTGTCTTGTTCCCAGACACACAGCCTGCAAGGGCAGTGTGTGGGTGTTAGGGTACAGGGCCTCTAAGGGTGTCACAAATAGTGCTGCAGTCCTTAGAGGCCTTCCCTGGTCACAAGGCCCTGGGCACCTATGGTACCATTTACCAGGGGCTGGTATGTGTCCAGGGTTTCCCAATTTGGGTTTTAGGTTTCAGGGAAGGAACATAGGCCCTGGGCACCTAATTGGCAGGAGTCCAGGGCACACTCATTCAAAGTACATTCAGCAATTCAGCAAAAAGTGGGGGCATACCATGCATGAAAGATGGCACTTTCTCACAAACGGGTTGTGATGTTGAGAGAAATAGTGACTGAAGGTCTACAGAGAGCCAGGTGCCAAGAGCTGCACACAGGAAGATGTGATAAGCTGACCGGATGCAGGAGGGCCCATGCTAGGGAAGTAGAGACAACAGCTGTTCAACTCACACAATGTGTATCAGCTGCGGTCCATGCAGGTAACAGTGGTGGGGTGGTGGGGTCGCGTGGGTGTATTTCGAGGGACGATGCAGAGGGAAAATTAAATAAATAATTAATTTTCCCTCAGCATCGTCCTATGAAATCCTCTCCCATGCGGCCCCACTGTTCTCCCCCAAAAGCAGTCGGAATTCAACAAAGCAGCCAAAGACAGACAGCAGTACAACTTCCTTTTGAATTATAAACATCTGTTTATCTCCTCTTTTTCCTCTTTCTCCTGGGCACTTCCTTCATCATACTAAGGGTTTATTTGAGAGGTTGCTGTGGACAGCTCATGGCAGAGGTCGAGCCGTCATCTCTACAAGCAGGGGCGCAACTAGACCTGAACTTCGGGGGGTGGGTGTGTTGTAAATTGGTTGCGATTGGATTAGCATTAGTGGAATCCATCTGTATTTCTGGCAGCCATTTTGCCTGCCATGTGCTCACCAAGAGCTGTTTCCTTCTTCACTGTTGTTTTCCCTTGTGCTCTGTTTAAAGGACTGGCTATACTTAGACTCTGCTACTCTGCACATGCGCAGAAGAGTCTAACTGTCCATGCATCTGTTTTTAGTCTGTAGCTGTCAGGTTGTTTCTACCAGAGTCAGCAACTGCTAGCTCCTCCTTTACTGTTGACTGTGCATTTCTGTATAACCATCTATGTGCATAACTCTTCTCATGTATACTTGTACGCCTTTTTCAGCCCCTGTGTGGGTATAAAAGGACCATGCTCTTTCTGTTCAGTGTGCTACTTCACTCAATACCGAAGGGTGCTGTTTGAATGTAGTTCCACCTCATGAGGTTTATTAAACTTTGTATTTTCTATTCCAGTTTCTGGGCCAACTTCTTCCTATTGGTCTGAGGACTCTGTGCAGAGAAGGGCGAACACCTTGCACTGGTAGGCCTAGCTGAGGTCCACTTCTACAAATTGGCGCCCAACCAGTGGGGCTCATCGGCGACTCGGATGCCCAAAGGATTGGTCGCGACGAAGGATTGGAATCTCGCTCTGGACGCGATCGCTGCCTGATGAGACCCGAGTCTTGGCAACCACGGCGTTTTTCCTTTCTTTCTAATCTGACCATCCAGGTGGTGCCGGTCCTCGACTGAGATCTCTTCTGTTGACCCGCCGTGCAGTGACCATTTGGTCGATTTTAGAACTTGGCAGTCGGAACCTGGACACCAAGTAATTGGTAAGTGTCCTTCTGCGGCGCTTGCTGTTGGTTTTGATGCCTGGGATTGGTAAGGTAGTTTAGTAACACTTACTGTGGCTTTTGGATTGCGCATTTTGTGTTGGCCAACTTGCTTTGTTATGATATATAGGTATAAGTTGCAACCTATATAGGCAGATAATGAGGAGAATTTTCTCTATCTGAATTGATTTGAACGGCACATCGTACTAAAGGTACCTTAAGTGCTACTTTGATTATAATACTGCATATTCTGCACTATTTTTAGCATGTCTGTTTTTAGCACACTTCGTAGGATGTGTTGCTTTTGTAGTGGTACCAATTTGAGACTCGATGAAGCACAACCGCCCCCCCCGGGGGGGACGCCTAATAGGGATATGTATATTAAGCATGGTCTTTCTTCTATAATGTATAGCACATTATGGAATAAATACACTCGTAAGGATCCTGAGTTGCGTTGGCCTATGTACGGGTCATTTGATTTACGAAAGATTGAGTATGTAGAACAATGTCTTTGTAAGCGAAAGACTAGGCAAGATATGTTTGATTGTGTACGAATGTGGGAGAAAGAAGTGCGTGAACGAATGAAGCGTGAGCAAGCTTTGATTGAAAAAGAACAGCGAAAGAACATTTATGTGAAAGCATTAGAGCTGAAGAACAAAGAAATAAAAGAGTTAAAAGAGAGAGAAGATAGGGAGCTCAATTTACAGGTAACTGGCCAATACGCTGTTCGGCGGCCCCTTTATCCTATACCTAATAAACCACAAGATGATTCCTTATTATTAGATCGCCCTCCACCTCCGTATACTGTTCCGACTGCCCCTCATGAGTCAGATGAGGACTCTAGTTCGGAGGAAAATAAGGCACGAGAAACTCGTTCTATGTTGACTACTGCGCGTTCGTCCCAGCTCCGATCTGCTGCTCGTAAAGCAGTTCATAGCACTGCCCCCGCCTCTGAACTTCTAGATTGTATGAGAGGGTGGTATGAAAGGGAGCAGCTGTATTTTACTGAGGTGTTTGCCGCAGAGGTCCTTGAGCTGTTTAGGAAATATTCTGAGGAGTTAGAGCCTGACGATATAGCAGATAATTATAAACAAATGCGTGATGGTCTTTTTGTTTTCTCCCAGGTGGCTGATACAATCAGGCGTTTGGTTAAACTGCGTGTTGATGCAGTCCGTTTGCGAGAGGAGAAAAAGGCTGCAGACGTAGCTGCACAGACATCTCAGACCGGCATGGCACAAGCTTTTACCTCCGGAACAGATAAGACTATGATAGTTCATGCGAAACCTATGCGGGAGGCCGCGCCTTTGTATGTTCCTCCTAAAGGACTGGGTACAAGTGATGATAAGGCCTCTATTGATGCGAAGGGTTATTTTATTTATAATTGGGTTTACACTCCTTGGAATAGGACGGATGTTATGGCACCTAAAACTGCATTGCCTGATCCGCGAAAAAATCCAGCCGCTTTTTATGAGGAAGTTGAGGGTGCTATTAGCTCTTGCACTATGACTTTGCCTGATATTGATTTATTTTTCGGATTGATATTACCACCTGATATGTGGAGAACTGTTCGTAAAATTGATGATCGTGCAGCTTTTGGGGCGTTATGGAGAGACTTAGAACAAATGGATGTAGAAAGGGAACCCGCACAGATGCCATGTCAGTTAATTTTAGAACTTCCCGCAGCTATATTAGTTAAGTTAAAAACGATTATTCCCCCTAAAAAGATAGATTGGACTGTTTTAGCATCTTGTAAGCAAAAGGCAGATGAATCGGTCTCGGATTTCTTTACACGCTTTGAAGAAGCATTCCACGATTTTAGTGGCCAGTCATTGACAGATGACACAGGCAGACATCTGTTTGTCGATAAATATGTCGCAAACCTGTTGCCAGGAATAGCTAGTCGCCTAAAGGCCAGTGAGAGTTCATGGACTACCTCTTCCCCGGTTTCTCTCTTAACTATGGCTCAGTATTATGAACGCCAGGAATTAGAAGCAAAGGGTAATGAGGATAAGAAGACTAAAGAATTAAAAACGAAGGTTATGTTGGCTCAGGCTTATGGTCCGCCTTTTAGAGTTAGTGATAGAGGTGGACGTGGATCTTATGGTTCGTTTTCCCTTCTTATACTCGTTCGAATTTGTCTGCTGACCAGTGCGCGTACTGTAAGAAATTCGGGCACTGGGTTTCCGATTGTCCAGCACGGCGTGCTCAGCAGTGTACACGTGGTAGGGGACAAATGAGAATTCGTCCAGGATATTCAGTGCCTAGAGGAAGCACAGGTGATCGTGCTAGGTTTGATGCTAATATACGTGGGCAGGATGGGTTCAACACTTTTGATAGAAGGAACCAATATCAAATGTCTGACTATGTGCCATCTCATTCTCAAGATTCTACTTATGCATAGGATTGCCTAGGATGGGATAAGGAATCAGTTGAAGTTCCAGTAGATCAGAGGGGTCCCTATGTTACAGCAAATGTTTTGGGCTCCACTGATCAGTTTCTGGTTGATACAGGAGCTACTCGTAGCGCCTTGTCTAAACAATTGGTTCCAAGGGCTCTCCTGTCTGGCTTAACCATTACATCGATAGGCTTCGATGGAACCCCTTCCCTTAGCCCAGTGTCGCAACCACTTGCATTCCATGTGGATAAATTTACTGCTCCATGTCCATTTTTGCTTTCCCCAAATACACCAGACAATATTGTAGGTCTTGATATGCTTAAGTATTTCAGGGCTACGATACGATGTTCTCCAAAAGGTGTACGTGTTATCTTGAATGACAACCATCCTGTGATGGAGAGAGCTTGTCTTGTTAAAGAGGATATTGCATTAGCTTCACTCCCTAGTACTTTGTGGGCTACTTCAGACACTCATGTAGGGCAAATGGTTATTCCACCGGTACACATTAGTGTCAAGGAGGGCGCTGTGCTGCCACGTTTGCCTCAATACAAAATTTCACAGGAAGGTGAAGAAGCACTCATACGTATTGTCCATGATCTCATTGAAGTGGGGGTTGTTGAGGAAGTTCCTTACAATGTTTGTAACAGTCCGATTCTTCCTATTCTGAAAAAAGATACTGACACTAGGGTTTACAGATTTATTATTGATTTGCGAGAAGTTAATAAGATTGTAGTACCACAATACCCCGTGGTTTCTGACATAACGACACTTCTTACTTTGGTTCCCCCGACAGCGACTACATTTTCTGTGATAGACTTGAAGAATTCTTTCTTTTCGATCCCTATTGATCCTGATAGCCGATATTTGTTCGGTTTCACTTTGAATAATCGACCGTATAGATTCTGTAGAGTTCCTCAAGGTTATACTGAGAGTCCTAGTATTTACAGTCAAGCATTAAAAAGACAACTTGATTCTTTCATTTTGCCTGAAGGAGTGGCTCTCATACAATATGTCGATGACATCTTGTTGGCAGCTGACACCCCTGAGCAGTGTGAAAAATGTACTTTGTCCTTGCTGTCTTTTCTTGCTTCCCATCATCACAAAGTATCACGAAAGAAATTGCAATATTGTAGACCGAAGGTGACCTACTTAGGTCACCTTCTGTCTAAGGAGGGCCGTGCACTCACACCAGATCGCATTCAAGCTATTTTAGACACACCAGTCCCCCGTACTCAGAAAGATGTCCGTGCATTCATTGGTCTTACTTCTTTTTGTAGGCAATGGATATTAGGATTTTCACACATTGTTAAACCCTTGCTAGCACCCAAAGATACTCCAATGCCCCTCCCATGGACAGATGAATGTGAGACTGCTTTCCGACAGTTACGACAAGCTCTTTGTTCAGCACCAGTGTTAGGTACTCCAGATTATACGAAGCCTTTTACATTATATGTACACGAGAAAGATGGATGCGCATTGTCAGTTTTAGTACAGACACACGGTGACAAACAGCGTCCCTGTGCATATTTTTCAGCAGTACTTGATCCTGTTGCTCGTGCGTTACCTGGATGCTTCCGTTCAGTTGCAGCAACAGCTGTGTCAATACGTCAGAGTGAAGGGATAGTTTTGTCACATAAGCTGTTGGTGCTAGTACCCCATGCGGTTGATGCCCTTTTAAATCAGACGAAGACGCAGCATTTAACTAGTGCTCGTCTGACAGGATACGAATTGACATTTTTGGCCCCTCACATTACACTAAAGAGATGTGCGATACTAAACCCAGCCACTTTGTTGCCATACCCGGCAACTCAGTCTCAGTCACAGGGGTCTCATGATTGTATATTCCTTACTGAGGAACAGACAAAGGGTCGTGTCGATTTGCAAGACACGCCCCTTTCAAGTGTTGATGGGGAACTATGGGTTGATGGGTCCTGTTTGAAGTTACCAGATGGTACAACGTCAGCTGCATATGCAATTGCAACACTTCAGACGGTAGTTGAGACAGCTCGTATTCCACAGAAGTCAGCTCAGGCAGCTGAGCTAATAGCGTTGACACGAGCGTGTGAACTTAGTACTGACTTATCTGTGAACATTTATACAGACAGCCGCTATGCTTTCGGAGTGGCTCATGAATTTGGGCTACTCTGGAAGGAGAGGGGCTTTCTTACATCCCACGGGGTGCAAATAATGCATGGAGAATTAGTACATAATCTCTTGACTGCTTTAACATACCCGAAGAGGATAGCAATTGTTAAATGTAGCGCACATAAGAAAATAATTGATAAGATAGGACAAGGTAATGCTTTTGCAGACCAAACAGCCCGTGGAACTGCCATGCAGCGAAGCACCACGTCTATGTACGTAGTGAAGTCACAGGACGTACGCTGGCATGATACCAGACAGGAAGTGCTAGATATGCAGAGATCTGCTTCTGCAGAAGAAATTGAGCAATGGTCTAAGGAGGGAACATTGGATGATGAGGGCTGTTGGAGGAATAAAGAGATGAGCAAGTGGAGATTGCCGACAGCTTATTTACAACCTATGATTCATAGGGCGCATGGGCCGGCACATGTTGGAGCCTCCTCGATAACGAAATTGCTCACGCAAGTTTGGGAGCATCCAGAAATTGCCGGTGCAGCTAAAAAGATGCTGCAGTCTTGTCTGATTTGTCTTCAGCACAATCCTGGTAAAGGGACACGAACTCCTACAGGAGGGTTTGCTACGCCAACCGCACCTTTTGAAGTTTTGCAAATGGATTACATCCAGCTTGAGCGCTGTGATAACTTAAAGTATGTTTTGGTAGTGGTATGTGCCTTTAGTAAATGGATAGAGGCATACCCTACGAAGGACAATACAGCTCTCACTACAGCAAAGGTGCTTTTGAAGGAATTTTTCCCTAGATTTGGTGTTTGTAAACTTTTATGGAGTGATAACGGACCCCATTTTATTGGGCAAGTTGTCGAATATGTCCTGAAGGGGTTAGGGATAAAGCAGAAGTTCCACGCTGCTTTCCATCCACAATCAGCAGGGTTAGTGGAAAGGTATAACGCCACACTTAAATTAAAACTGGCGAAAATACTGGCTTCCACATCCTTGAATTGGCCAGACACATTACCTTTGGCACTGTTGTCCATTAGATCAGTGCCACATTCGCGATCTGGTCTTACACCATATGAGGTGGTGTTTGGAAGGCCTATGAACATTTGGGGAATTCCTGAACCACGCCCCATACATGATGTACCATGTGTGTTGATGAGTGACTACCTATCACAATTGACTGACAGTTTGGTTTCTATTCATCAACAGGTTCGAGAAGCTCTTCCTGATAGGTCTGCAGGTGAAGGCCATGGACTTCAACCTGGAGATCAGGTGATGATCCGATCGTTCCAGAGGTCGAGCAGCTTGGAACCGAGGTGGCGCGGCCCGGAGCAGGTGCTCTTTTCAACGAGAACTGCGGTTCGAGTGACGAACAGGAGGAACTGGGTGCACTCCTCCCACTGCAAGAAAGTGCCGTCTACCTTGGTGGATTCTGTTGCTTTGATCGACCATCGGGACATCCTGGATACAGAGAAAGGCCAAGCCATATCACCTGACGAACCTGAGGAAGTCTTCCCGGACCACACAATTCCTGGAGTATCCCGATACCAACTGAGACAACGGAAAGAGCCTGCATTGCTGAAATAGACTGGTTGAGCAACCTCCCTGGGTTAGTGAAACGGAATGCCGATGTGGCAAGGGGGAGGATCAGTTCTGTATAGTGTAGCGACACCCGTCTTGACCCTCGGTGAAGAAATCAACGGCTGCCCAGGGATAAGAGCTCCAACGATTGTTTTCAACAATAAGCTGATCATGTCCACAATGAGAGCAACTGTTGCTAAGAGAAAGATCATTTGTGCTATAGGGGTTGTTGTTGCTATGGTGGCTGTAGCAGTAATAACCTGGTTCGTTGAGAAAGTGGCTCCTGCTCGAGAACTTTTGATCGCCACTACTCCAGTATCAGTTGAACACCACTACTTTACGCTTCCCTACCATGAGCAGAAGCACCGACAATCCTATTTAAATAATACCTTTATCCAGATGTTGCATCATACTCATAATGCCACAAATACTACCAACTGTTGGGTGTGTGGGATGATACCTGCACATCAAAAGAAAGGAGGAACACCTTTTATTCCTCTTCCCTTTTCTCATAATGGTTCTTGTCAAGCTTGGTATGCGCTTTTGTTTGCATCTGTAAGACGCACAGTAGGCGGGCTTCTTTTTCGCCTCAATAAAGTATGCTATCAAGATAAAGATGGTTATCCTCAAGCCAAAGGGACTAAATGGGAATGGGAAGAATATCACCCGGACAATATTTCAACGCCATATATCTTCACAAATATGAGAACTTTTACCAGTAATAAACAATTTGTGATTTCTGTTACCAGAGCTAAAGCAGATTTATGTGTAAGCAGTATTCGAAGAATTCCAGTGGGGAACAGCGAATGTACTGTAATTATGTCTATTGAAGGTATAAACAATAGGACTTTCATAGCCTCACACAATACTTATTTTATCTGTGGTACCCACGGATATTATCAACTACCTGATGGGTGGTCAGGCGTGTGCTATGTGTCCTTTCTATTGCCCCCTGTGTTTCTGGCACCTGCATCCTACCACCGGGACCTTAAATTATTCGACGATATCTCTAGGAATAGATACAAAAGGACAATAAGTGTTGACGAAGTAGACCAAACTGATACCACTCTGCAACAATATGTCGATTTTAATTTAGGCTTGTTCTCCTTTGTGGGTGCTGCATTAAACAGTAGGAAAGTAAGACGATTAACTAGAGTTGTGGAAGCTGTTACCAATCAGACAGCTATGGCACTCGGGAACATTACGGAGGAGCTGCAAATTGCAAGGATTGTAGCTCCCCAGAACTGAATGGTCCTAGATGTGGTTCTGGCTGATCGAGGTGGTGCATGTCGCATCATCGGTAGCAGCTGGTGCGTATTCATACTGGATCACTCACCTTCAGTATATGACGCAATATCGAAGCTGCATAAGATTGCTGCAGAAATTCATCCAGAGACTGGTACTTGGACTCTGGCTGGATGGTTTTGGACTCTCGTTTCTGCTTGGGGCTGGAAGTTACTAACTATCCTGTGTATAATTATTTCGATACTTTTTACATGCTGTGTATGTATCCAATGTGGTCCAATGCTTTGCTCTATTTGCATTTCTGTCTGTATACCTGTCAAAAGGAATATTGCAGAGACAAAGGCCCAACAAATGTTGAATAAAGAAGTGGCCGAAATAATGCTAATAGATGTACGGGATGCATATTTAGATTACCCCAGAGGAACAGATGTCTTCAGCTAATGCTAAAAGAGTCGTCTGTTGTAAATTGGCTGCGATTGGATTAGCATTAGTGGAATCCATCTGTATTTCTGGCAGCCATTTTGCCTGCCATGTGCTCACCAAGAGCTGTTTCCTTCTTCACTGTTGTTTTCCCTTGTGCTCTGTTTAAAGGACTGGCTATACTTAGACTCTGCTACTCTGCACATGCGCAGAAGAGTCTAACTGTCCATGCATCTGTTTTTAGTCTGTAGCTATCAGGTTGTTTATACCAGAGTCAGCAACTGCTAGCTCCTCCTTTACTGTTGACTGTGCATTTCTGTATAACCATCTATGTGCATAACTCTTCTCATGTATACTTGTACCGCCTTTTTCAGCCCCTTTGTGGGTATAAAAGGACCATGCTCTTTCTGTTCAGTGTGCTACTTCACTCAATACCGAAGGGTGATGTTTGAATGTAGTTCCACCTCATGAGGTTTATTAAACTTTGTATTTTCTATTCCAGTTTCTGTGCCAAATTCTTCCTATTGGTCTGAGGACTCTGTGCAGAGAAGGGCGAACTCCTTGCACTGGTAGGCCTAGCTGAGGTCCACTTCTACAGGTGTAGTAATTTAAGCTACGGGGATGGAGCTACCACTTCAAGCAATGGAGCTGAGACATCCTCAAAGCCAGTATGAGAAAACACAGTAACAAAACCAACGCATGTTCCTTCCATGTGCTAACGCATGCAAACAGCATTTGTGAATGCCTGTATTTTCTTTAAAGCCTAATCTATTAGATTTCCCAGTGCTTTCCTCTGGGACCCTAAGCACTGCTGGGGCTTCTAGAATATGTACCAGATTTGCGAGAAATTAAATGTCTGCAAGATAGTACCAAGTGAGTCTTGGGTCTGGTCTTCATGCCTGACACATTGAAAAGAAAGCACTGAAGACTATTTGGAAAGATGTCCTTTCATCTAAAAGCAACATAAGCCACAATATAAACAAAGGCTTCCAGGGACCAAGAAGATGTTTGTGGGAGGATGTCCCAATAACCACAAAAATGTGCTCCCATAGACATAGAGAAGTAGACCTATATGTATCTCATTGAAAGTGCGAGGCATGTACTGGGATACCGAAAATTATGGGGGGCGTCTATCACAAAATGAGGATGGTTTACAAAGAGCTCAAAAGGTAGGAGCATTCACAATGTAAAAGTATGTATGTGTTAATATTTATATAGCATGGACCTAGCTGAGGAGCATTGTAAAAAGTAATGGGGAATGATCTAAAATGGGGTTTAAATATTTGAATTACACCAATTTACACTAGCATCTCATATGTTTAACATTTAGGCACAGTGAGATTAAGTGATTTGGCCAGAGTTTCACACTTTTCAGTCAAGTGCCAAGCTGGATTCAAACCAAGGTCCCCAGTTTTCTAGGTGGCAGTTTCCAAAATGTTTCTTTGTGTATTGATGCTTGAAGCATCCTTTTGTCATAATGAAAAGCAGACAGCCAGACCTCTGGTGAACAAGGGAACAAAAGAAATGGTTGAAATGGGTTGCATAGTTTGTGTTAGTATTATTATTGTGCTGCTTGTTCGAACATCACTCCCTCTGCCATCTCCCATTTTACACTCCTCTCTTCTTTCCCATCTCAGTCGCATTCTTCTCTCCTCTCATTTCCTTTTTCTCTTTCTTCTCTTTTCCCTCCATACTCTCGCTCACCATTTCGCTCTCTTCTAATGTCACTATTCTCCATCTCTCTCACCACAATTTCTTCTATCAATTCCTTGTCTGTGATTCACATCCTCTTTCCCACCTTCCTCTCCTCACTTCCTATCAGAGACAGGCCATGTAGGAGACTAGCCTGGGTGAGAGGCCTGTGATACCTTCACAAAATAAGTTTCCCAATCCACACAGATCAGCTTTTACTTTGCTGGAATGAATACTGAAATAGCTCAACTCGCCCTGTGAGCTGGCCCACCACAGTCCATGGGGGAACATGATTCTGTCTGTGCAGAGTTTCATCTCTATGCATACAAGGGTTCACCACTGCTTCAGTGAAAGAAATCTACTGTCTGTAAAGAAGCTGAATAGGATAGCTGTATGAGCTCAGCTACATCTGTGCATGAATGCTGCTCTATACATGCAGAGGTTCAGGACTATGTATGTACGGGCTCAGCTGCATCTGAGTTCAGACTCAGATTTACAAGAAGATGGGATCTGTTTGTGACAGAGTCCCTCTTTTTCTGCATGTGCAGTAACTCACTTTATCAGTGCAATATGTCTTCTAGGTGTCCAGCCATACCTCCAGACGAGTAATCAACTTTAGTTTTGGGTTCCTCTCCTTAATAAAACAGGCACCCAAATGTGCTTCTTAATCCCAAGCAGTCCTAACCCTTTGACTGGTATCTTGTGTAGCAACACATTAGACATATGATGCATTGCATTGCTCTTGAATCTCTCATCTCTATTTACTTTTACTTCTAATCCACTCACGTTCTTCCTTCCCCATCTTTCTAATCATCTAAGCTTTTTTGTGAATTCTTTCTGGACAGCCATTGCTTAAGGTCATTAGGTCTCGCCTAGGCAGTGCGCATGCGCTGCCCTAGGAGATGACCTTTAGAAATTGGTCAGCTCTTTTCAAGCACTCGTGCTTGTGCTGGCATCCACCTTGCGGGTGCGAGCAGCGGCGCGTGCGCTAATGGAAAACAGATGGCCCGCGCGCCACTGCTCACTCCCGCAAGGTGGATGTCAGCACAAGCACAAGTGCTTGAAAAAAGCTGTTTTGCCTGCAGATAAGCCTCCGTGTGCGCGCGTCCTCCGGCGGCATGTGCACTCTTTCACTTTTGCCGCCGCTATTATCTCCGTGTAAAGGGAGCCGCTGCTATTGCTGCTTTTCAGATAAGCCTCTGTGTGCGCACGACCTCCGGCGGCATGTGCACTCTTTCACTTTTGCCGCTGCTATTATATCCGTGTAAAGGGAGCTGCTGCTAATGCTGCTTTTCAGATAAGCCTCCGTGTGCGTGCGTCCTCCGGCGGCATGTGGACGCTCGCGGTTTGAGACGGTTTCGGGTTTGTTATTATGGACGGTTGTAAAATGGGAAGCAGTGCCCGCAGGCCTCTTGCTGAGGAGTCGCTGTCCGCCGGGGGAGGCTGTGCTGCACGGCAGAGGTGCGTTTGCATGGAGTGAGCGCGTGGGTTCTTTCCCAGCTGCTCTGCTCGGCTCTCACTCAGTGAGCACGAAGGGCTCCTCTGTTTGTGCATTGATGAGTTTCTCGGCGGTGGCTGTTTGCTGAGGTGTGTGCGTGCTATTGCAGACTGATGGCGTGCTGTTGTGAGGTGGTCTGTCCTCTTGGTCTGACAGAGAAGTAATTAGCGGCAGGTTCCCGAGCAATCTCTGAAATGTACAAAAAATAGCCGCACTTCTGTGGTTTTCATCACATGGTGTAAACATGCCGCTAGGATTGTCACCAAATAAGGGCGAGAAAGGGGCACGCCGTAGGGTCTGCATCATTTAGAATAAGAAACTAAGCATTTTAAATAAAATTACAGTGTATTGTAGTTTTTTCTTTTGGACATACCACAGTTCCAGGACTTGAAATATTTATTTCAGACAAAACCCATTGGCAGTGGGAAGTAAAAGCAGTCAGGACTGCTGAGTTCTAATGTTGGTTTCTCCTTTTCTATAACATTTTACAAACGTCACCAGACAAGCGTATCTCCATTGCCTCAGTGCACTTGCTTGTACAAATGTGTTGAATGACATCGCTAATATTTCCTGAATGCTCCAATTCAGTCGAACCAATCACATGTTACTAGCATTATTGTAAATCAAACCACTTGATGAATCATATCCTGCACTTAGTCGTATTCCTTTTGGCCTACACTTGCTGTTGGGAAATTTAGAAAGAACAGTTAAGTAAGGGCAAAGGGAAGGAGATAACAAGGAATGAAAATAAAGACAAAGTGAAATGTAAAGAGTGGGATGCAGCAGGTGGACGAAAATGAAAATGGAGGATGACAGGGAGCAGGAGAGGAGGGAGTAGCATGTGGAGAGTGACCTTGGTGACAGAGGTCAGGATGAACTGTACTGAGGCCCAAGGTGATGGCCTGTGGACATTGCAATAGTAGCCGAAATGCACTGCAGCACATGGGAAGGAAAGAGCAGACTTAGGCAGAAATGCAAAAGGCAAAGAACAAACATGTACAATTTTAACCCTTGTCTTTGGGCACCAACCTTGAGCTTTAAAATCCACTCTGCATGTAGACTCAGAAAAAAAGCGGAGGCACCTGGACCGTGTCTTCTCAGCAGGATTACACCTGCAGGTTTGAAATTGGCAAAGGGCAGTAACCGGTGAAGCGGCTTCAGCTGACTGGAAAATGCATCAGCTTGAGGAATGGCAATGCCCAGTGACTGCACAGCTAATATGCATTTCAATTGAGGGAAGGGACTTTTACAAAAATGGTCACGCAGGCAGCAGTCCAGATCCTCTGAGTAATATCTCATTGGCTGTCTATTCTATCCCAGAAGGACCGCCATGTAAGGCCCAAGCTGTGACATTTTTCTGTGAGACTTCAAGGGGAATGGCTTGAAGATAACGACATGTCACACAATTACTTTAACAGTCCATACACAAGCTGCGGTGGAAGCAGCCCGTCACTGTGCTCCCATGCCTCACGCGTGATCCGTGGCTCTGTTTGGCCAGGGAAGGACATGTGCACCACAGAAGGGATGCACATGAAGTGCAATATTCTCCAATGCCTTGCTGAAGGCTGCTGGGTGCTAACCTCACACAATCCATCTCACTACATGCACTTGTGTGCCTGCTTCCCCTGTTTTGGTGGGTGCAGTGCCAGCTAGTCTCCTTGCACAGTGCTAAGTCTATTACGTGTTCGTCCACCAAACAGGCGCAAAATACCAGTAGATATTTACTAAGCCATGCAAGGGACTGTTTGGGCTGCCGTGCGTGGCTTTGGACAGAAATGTAACGCAATGCAGCGGCTTGCGCTGCATTGTGTTGCGTCCCGTTCTGGGAGGTGTTCCATGGGTGAGGCATGGGCCTTCCCATGTATTCACCCATGCATTTCATGCAATCCCAGATTTACAAAGGTTTGTGAACCTGGAATTGCGTGAAATTTCTACACCTCCCAGATGATGGTGTAAAGAGGAGAAAATCGTTTTTCTCCTCGTTATTTCCTGTTTCTATGTATGCTGCCTTCTGCAGCACACATAGAAAGAGCAAAATGCTCAAGGGATTATTTTTGTGCAGGAAGGTACTCCTTCCTGCACAAAAATAATTCTGCATGTAATGCATGGACTCTTGCAGCATGGTGCAAAAAAGCCTGCATTATCGCCAGACTGCCTGAAATATGCCAGTGCTATGAGAGAGCAGAAGTGTGTCATATCTTAGTAGATATGGCTCATTTCTGCTCTCTCCCTTTCACGCAATGCAGCACAGCAAGTTGTGTGAAAGGTTAGTAAATCTGGCCCCAAATCACTGCAAAGACATTTAAAAAAGAAGAAAGCTTTCTCCCCTTTTTTGCATTTATCTAGTGCTTGCTATGTCTCGCCATGGGTAAGAAGCGCTACATATAAATGCAGTTGCATACAATACAATTTGTCATTTTCTGCCTGGTTTGCTTGGAAGCACTCAAAGGGTGTCAGTCAAGTTGGCGAAAGGGCAGAGATCGCCTTTCAATTGCAGATGCTCTCTCTCATCCCAGTGCTGTTAGGCCAGGGCCGGACTGGTCGTAGCAGGCACCGGGCATTTCCCCAGTGTGCCGCTGGGACCGCTTTTGGGCCCCCTGGGAGCCGTTTTTGTTACCAGGGGCCTTCAATATCAGCCCCTGTAACAAAATCGTCCGAAACCGGCCGTAGCAAACAGCTCGGCCACACCACCCACCCCTCCCCCTCCTAGGGGCCGGCCGAGCAGTTTGCCAGGGCCGGTTTTGGTTCCCAGTCCGACCCTGTGTTAGGCAATCGTTATATCTCATGTAAAACAACAGTGTTATTCAAAACACATTGCCCAACACAGCGAGCGCCCTCACCATGGGGTTTGTGCCTTTGGATAGTGTTAATCACAGGTGACCAACACCCCTCCTATGAAAACATTTTATAGCAGCAGGAAACACTGAGGGGCATCTTTACTAAGAAATGATGCAGCGCTACGCTGAAAGCAATTCAGCTGCTCCACACTGCCTCATTTCAAACACGCAGGGATGCACCGTATTTACAAAAATACGCTGCATCCCTGTGTTCTCCCTTGTGCCGTCACTGAAACAGCTGCCTAGCGCCAGCGCAGGCACCCTTGCACGATGGCGCAAGGGTGTCTGCATTGTAGGGATGATTGTTTATGTGCACGGAGGGACACCTTTCTGCTCATTAACGCAGAAAACTGTGTCAAAGAATGTGATATTTACAAGGCGGCGTTAAGCCTTGCAAAGTGCCTTAGTGCCACCTTGTAAATACGGAGAAGGGCATTGTGGCACTGGAGCATCGTACAAAGTGATGCTCCGGTGGCACAATGCCCTTGTAAATATGCCCCTGAATCTGTCTATATTCAGAAAATGAAATTTTAGCTCCAAAGCCCACATCCTGAGGCATGCTCTGCCTAGGCTTTCTCTGAGAAAAGCACCCTCAAAACCCATAGCCTGCGCTATGTCACACGAGAGGTCGGGTGGGAGGCACTGAAGCCCTTCTAGCCCAATCGGCATTGCGCGTCGGTCAATATATGATGCATTCAAGTGGACAACAGGTATGTTTTGAAAGGTGAGTGAGGGAGGTGATAGAGCAGTTGTTGGCGAAGGAGGGTGTTAGACCTGTCAGCCCTTTGGGTGGTCCCTCCTCATCATTATTTATTTTGTCCCACTTTTGCCTCAACCCCTGTTTGGATTTTTCCTTTTTGGGAACCACCAGACTTTTTTTTAGTGTTGCTGCAGATTCAGGGAGCCATTTTAGCTACCCCTGAAACTTCTGTCTGAGGGCCTGGAGCACAAAATGGTGGCCACCTGTGACATCACCAGCATCCACTGGAACCTACCAGCACCTTCCAGAACATTCCAGGAGATTCCAGAACTCTGTGACAGTTGGAGACCGTTTAGAATGTTGGGAGGATAAGAGAGGCAGTTGGCAGTTGGAGCTGGCAGTTGGCACCTGACTGGTGAAGAGAGAGGAGCACAACAGTGAAGGAGGAAGGAGTGAAGCAGCAGGGGTGGAAACTTGTGCCTGGAGTGGGGTCCATAAACCCACCCTTGATACTTGTCCCTACTGATGGATCCCAGCCTATAGCCCTGTGTGGGAAGAAGACAGAAGAAACTTATCCTAAGGACCTGGACAGCAGGAACAGGCCTTAGAACCAAGAAAACAGCAAGATTCTGACCTGAGAACTGGTTTCCCTGGAGTCCGGCGTCGAGTAGCCTGAAGACCTGGAGCCCGAGGTGGAGAAGCGGCGCTGACTGAAGTAGCAGACGTCGTACCCGGAGCCGCCTGAGGTCGTGAGAGGGCGCCGACGGAGGTCGTGAGGAATACCAGAGGTCGAGGAGGAAGTGAACCGAGGTCGAGCGAGCGGCGTCGTCGGAGGAGTGAAGTCCGCCCTCCGGAGTCGTCGGAGACCGAGGTAGAGGAGCACCGGAGGTCGGGAGTGAGGATCGCACTCCGGAGTCGCCCGGAGCCTGTGAGGAGGAGCACCGGAGGTCGGGGGTGAGGATCGCACCCCGGAGTCGCCGGAAGTCGACATCGAGGCCAGGCCGGCTGACGTCATCGGAGCCGAGAGCGCCATCGGACCGGAGCCGCCCGAAGTCGACATCGTGAGGAGACTGCCCGACGCCGTCGAATCGGAGGTCGAGATCGAACCGAGGCCACCGACATCGGACCGGAACCGCCTGCCGGCGTCGTCAAAGAACTGACATTGTGCCGAGGCCGCCGAGACCGAACCGGAACCGCCTCACGGCGTCGACACGACTCCAGCGGCGTCGGAACATCAGAAAAAGGGCAGTAAGTGGAGTAGAGGGCGCCTAAGGCCCTGTGGAGACCTGAGAGACTGCTCTAAGGGGCTAGGGAGGTGCTGAAACCCACCTGACTGTGCCTGGGGTGAACTGGGACTAACCTAGAGAGGTTGTGTGGAGAGAGAAAGCCAGGGCACTGGTATACCCCCCTTGGATCTACCTCAGATTAGGCCTCAGCCTTGTCCCAGCCAGGGAGTAGCCCCCCTCAAGCCTTCCACAACCCTACAAGCTGTGCCTGGGCCATATCAGCCCTTAAGAATTGAAGTGTCATCTGATTATATGAGGGTTGCTGTATACTTTTAATTATTTATTGGGGATACTGTATTTATTGAGTTTTTACCTATTTATTGCTGCACTATATTTATAGGTCCACAGGACTTGTGGGTGTACAATATTTATTGGTACAGTATTTATTGCCTCAAAGTATTTAATTGTCTGTATATATTGCACTTGTATTTATGCCCTGTTATTTATGATCACCCCTATTTATTTCATCAAACAGCCAATATTTATTTGACCTGCACTAATTGAAACTTGTATATTGTGATTGACCTATTTATTTTTCCAATCAGCAACTAAGAGAAAAAGATAAAGAAAGAATATTTTCATAATTTTTACGGTGTAGAGTCGTTTTTGGAACGGATGCACGCATGGTTCTTGTATGGGTATATTGTATGCTTAGCACTGCGCCTGTTTCCTGACCACTCGAGCCAAGCTACCACAGTGTGTTCGGGGAGTCCACCACCACCCTGCGGAGTGGGAGTGGGCGTTTCCAACATAAATTGGTGTTCAGTGGTGGGATAGAGCTGTGCCTACATATACTCAACAATAACTGTGGGTAGTCCATAGGCCTACACCGGGAGTTTTCTCAAGAGCGGCCTTCCTGATTGTGGGTTTTTGTTTTTTCCAAATTTACTCTGGTGGTGGGAGGAGGTATTACTAAAGGTACCCCCCTGCATTGTTACTGCACAAAACCTGTCCTCTAACCTGAGTGGGCAAGATGGAGTTTGTACTAGAGAATCTAGAAACGTACACTGTGGCCCAACTCAGGGAGTTTTGCCAGCGGGAGGGGGTGTACTGTCCCCCAGGAGCAAAGAAGGGTGCACTCCAAACCAGCTTAAGGGCTTGGGGGGAGGCACGCCGAGAAAGCAAGGCTGAGGAGGAAGACAGGGATGGAGAGCCTGACCCCGAGGGGGCTGAGATGTACCAACCTGAGGTGGGGAACCTGTCAGCAGGGCCCAGGACACTTTCTAGGAAGGGCAGCACTGTCTCTAGCGGGGGCTTATCCAGCGTGGAGTTAGCAGATCGGAGAGAGAAAAGACAGCTCACATGGGATTTAGCAAAGCTGGAGAAGGAGAAGGAGGAACAGAGGTTGGCTCATGAGACGGAGAAAGAGAGGATGGCTCATGAGATAAGACTGAAAGAGATAGAGCTTCAGATCCTAAGAATTGGAGCACCAACTGTTCCTAATGGTGGCAGCCAAATCCAAGAGTCCACCAGGGAACCCAAACCTTACCTGCCAAAGGACATAGTAGCTAGCTATGGGGCGGGTGACGACATCGCCAAGTGGCTAGCAGCCTATGAGGTCTCGTTGAGGGCCCATGGGGTTCCAGTGAAGTACTGGGGAGGGGGATTGTATAAGTACATGCCTCCAGCTGGTAGGGATGCTTTATTGGCCCTCGAAGAGGATGAGCAGACCCACTACCCCACCATGAAACTGGCGCTCATCAGAAAGTTTGGACTAACACCTGAAAAGTACAGACAGAAGTTCAGGGGTAGTCACAAGCTGGGCACACAGAATTGGGTGGACTTCCTGGACTATGCAAAGAAGGCACTGGAAGGTTGGATTCAGGGCAGTGAAGTAAGGAACTACGAGGAGCTGTTTGACCTAGTACTGAAGGAACACCTACTCGAGAAATGTTTCCCTGAACTGCGGCAACACCTGGTGGATAGCAAGCTGACCAGCCCCCGGAAGCTTGCTGAGGAGGCGGACATTTGGGCTAGTACCCGGGTGTCCACAAGGGGGACTGGAGGGGATACTCAAAAGGCCGGACAGGGCGCCCCCCAGAAGAAAGAAGGAGGGGAAAAGAAAAAGGAGTTCTCCAAAGGCCCCCAAAATAACTTCCAAGGGAAGGGAACAGGATTCACCTCTAAGGCTAACCCACCCAGAAACCCTAATCCTGGCCAGAGTCAGCAGCCAAGGGTTGTCCATTGCTATGAGTGCGGTGGCGTTGGACACTATAAAGGAGATCCGAAGTGTCAGAAACGATCACCCCCTCCCACTGGAGGAAAGCCCCCCGGAGTAGCTAGTGTAGTGCTCGGGGAGGAGATGCCCTTAACTAAGGGAAGGGAGTGGGCGGGTGTCACTTTAGTGTCCCTGGGAGAACGGGAGATGGTTCCTAAGATCCAGGTGCCCGCAAATACCGCAAAGTATGGGCAGTGGATCACCATCAACGGCCAAAGAGGGGAGGCTCTGAGAGACACAGGAGCCAGTATGACTATGGTGCGTAGCCAACTGGTGTCTCCAGAGCAGGTAATTCCCGATGTACTCCACCCAGCCGCGATGGCTGACGGCAGAACAGGTCACTATCCAGTGGCCGAGGTTCCCTTTGAATGGGGGGGGGTTGCAGGTTCACTTCGAGTTGCCGTAAGCCCTGCCGTGCCAGTCGATTGTCTGCTGGGCAATGACATGGAGCACAACGCTTGGAAGGAGGTGGAATACCGGACTCACACCGAGATGCTGGGTACACCTGACTGGGCCTGTGTTAGCACAAGGTCCGAGACTACCCGAAGAGGGAGTTCATTCCGGCTGGAGCCTGGAACAAAGGCCCAGCCAGCTGCCAGTCAAGGGAAGAACCGAGGACAGGAGGAGCCTGCCTCGGCGTCTCCACCCCGTAGGACGGATAGGCCACCGGAGGTGGTGGACCAGGAGTCTGCGGAGGGGGACGTTACCAACCTGGAGGACCTACCCATCCCGGCCGAGTGGCACGTGGAGGGAGGCCCGTCCAGGGAGGAATTCTGCCAGGGCCAGAGGGAGTGCCCTACCCTTGAGGGGCTGAGGCGACAGGCCGAAGCCCAGGCAGCAGGGAACGTTGAAGGGAACTACAGTGTTTACTGGGAGGATGGCCTCCTCTACAGTGAACCCAAGGCACCCCTACATGGATCGTCACGAGCCTTGGTAGTTCCTCAACGTTATCGAGCCTTCCTTTTAGAGTTGGCTCACGAGATACCATTGGCAGGACACCTGGGGCAAGACAAGACCTTCGCCCGTCTTGTCCCACACTTTTATTGGCCTCAGATGAAAGTGTCGTCCGATACCTACTGCCGGACATGTGTGTCTTGCCAAGCCAGTGGGAAAACAGGGGTGAAGCTGAAAGCTCCCCTGGAACCACTCCCTGTCGTTAGCACCCCCTTTGAAAGGGTGGGCATCGACATTGTGGGTCCATTAGATCCACCAACTACAGCTGGTCACAGGTTTATCCTGGTTCTGGTGGATCATGCCACACGGTACCCAGAGGCAATACCTCTGAGGACCATAACAGCACCTGTTGTGGCTAGGGCCCTGATGGGAATCTTTACCCGAGTGGGTTTTCCCAAGGAAGTTGTGTCCGACAGGGGGACCAACTTCATGTCAGCATATATGCGGGCAATGTGGAAGGAGTGTGGAGTGACCTACCGGTTCACAACTCCTTACCACCCCCAGACCAATGGTCTAGTGGAAAGGTTTAACAAAACCTTAAAAGGCATGATCAGAAGTCTGCCTGAAAGCCTGCGGAGGAAATGGGACGTCCTCCTACCCTGTTTACTTTTTTCCTACAGGGAAGTGCCACAGAAGGGAGTGGGCTTCAGCCCCTTCGAGCTTCTGTATGGGCACCCTGTACGTGGACCTCTTAACCTGGTGAGAGACGGATGGGAAAGAACTCCCAGAAAGCTCCCCCAGGATGTGGTGAGCTACATGCTGGCCTTCCGGAGCCAAATGGCTAAGTTGTGGAAGCAAGCTTCTGACAACTTGGAAGCCAGCCAAGCAGTAATGAAGGCGTGGTATGACCACAACGCTCACCCGGTGGAGTTGGAGCCTGGCCAGAAGGTGTGGGTGATCGAACCAGGAGAGCTTAGTGCCCTCCAGGATCGCTGGTCAGGACCCTTTGAGGTGTTGGAGAAGAAGGGTAAGGCTACCTACTTGGTGGACCTGAAGACCCCTCGTCAGCCCCTGCGGGTGCTGCATGCCAACCGCCTCAAACCCCACCACGAGAGGCCCGAAGTCATCTTGATGATGGTGACTGACGGAGGAGAGGACGTGGAAAGCGAGCCTCTCCCTGATCTGTTTGCGTCTCAGGAAAAGGATGGGTCGGTGGAGGGAGTGATTCTCTCCCCATCTCTAACTCCTGAACAGCAGGAGGACTGTCGCCAGGCCCTGGGGCAGTACTCTGCGTTGTTCTCCCTTGTCCCGGGTAGGACTCACCTGTGCGTCCATGACGTGGACACAGGAGACAGCCCACCTGTGAAGTCCAAGATCTACCGGATGTCAGACAAGGTGAAGGCCAGCATTCATAGTGAAGTCACTAAGATGCTGGAGCTAGGAGTGATTGAACCTTCTAGCAGCCCCTGGTCCAGTCCGGTGGTGTTAGTACCGAAAGCTGCACCACCGGGTGCCCAACCAGAACTGAGGTTCTGTGTGGACTACCGGGGACTGAATTCAGTGACAAAGACTGATGCACATCCGATCCCTAGGGCGGATGAATTAATTGACCGGCTGGGAGCTGCCCAATATCTAAGTACCTGTGACCTTACTTCGGGGTACTGGCAGATCTCTTTGACTGATGGAGCAAGGGAAAGGTCAGCCTTCTCCACGCCCAATGGCCACTACCAGTTCTGTGTGATGCCCTTTGGGCTCAAGAACGCACCTGCCACGTTTCAGCGCCTGGTAAACCAGATCCTCACCGGAATGGAGAGTTTCTCTGCTGCTTATCTGGATGACATAGCCGTCTTCAGTAACAGCTGGGAGGATCACTTGCGTCACCTGCAAGCTGTTCTCCAGGCCCTGAGACAAGCTGGATTGACGATCAAGGCCAGCAAGTGCCAGATCGGGCAGGGGTCGGTAGTGTACCTTGGACACTTGGTGGGTAGGGGAGCGGTGCAACCCCTCCAGGCGAAGATCGAGGCCATCATGGCCTGGGAACCCCCCAAGACACAGACTGAGGTCCGAGCATTTTTGGGCCTCACGGGATACTACCGCCGCTTCGTGAAGGGGTACGGTACCATCGTAGCCCCCCTCACGGAGCTCACGTCCAAGAAACAACCTCGACGGGTAGTCTGGACGGAGGCTTGTCAGCAAGCCTTTGAGAAATTGAAGAAAGCCATGTGCGAGGCCCCGGTCTTAAGGGCCCCAGACTTTTCCAAGAAGTTCATTGTCCAGACAGATGCATCAGAACATGGCATTGGGGCAGTGTTATCGCAACTCAACGAAGAGGGTCTGGATCAACCCGTGGTCTTCCTATCCAGGAGACTACTTCCCAGGGAACAGAAGTGGAGTGCAATAGAGCGTGAAGCCTTTGCAGTGGTATGGGCTCTGAAGAAGTTGCGGCCATACCTGTTTGGCTCGCACTTCCTAGTTCAGACCGACCACAGACCCCTTCGTTGGCTGATGCAAATGAAGGGGGAGAATCCCAAGTTGTTGAGGTGGTCTATTTCCCTACAGGGGATGGACTTTCAGGTGGAACATCGGCCTGGAGTGGACCACGCCAATGCAGACGGTCTCTCAAGGTATTTCCGCCTTAGTGATGAGAACTCCCAAGGGGTTGGGTAGCTCTCCCCACTTTCAGCTGGGGGGGACGCGTGTTAGACCTGTCAGCCCTTTGGGTGGTCCCTCCTCATCATTATTTATTTTGTCCCACTTTTGCCTCAACCCCTGTTTGGATTTTTCCTTTTTGGGAACCACCAGACTTTTTTTTAGTGTTGCTGCAGATTCAGGGAGCCATTTTAGCTACCCCTGAAACTTCTGTCTGAGGGCCTGGAGCACAAAATGGTGGCCACCTGTGACATCACCAGCATCCACTGGAACCTACCAGCACCTTCCAGAACATTCCAGGAGATTCCAGAACTCTGTGACAGTTGGAGACCGTTTAGAATGTTGGGAGGATAAGAGAGGCAGTTGGCAGTTGGAGCTGGCAGTTGGCACCTGACTGGTGAAGAGAGAGGAGCACAACAGTGAAGGAGGAAGGAGTGAAGCAGCAGGGGTGGAAACTTGTGCCTGGAGTGGGGTCCATAAACCCACCCTTGATACTTGTCCCTACTGATGGATCCCAGCCTATAGCCCTGTGTGGGAAGAAGACAGAAGAAACTTATCCTAAGGACCTGGACAGCAGGAACAGGCCTTAGAACCAAGAAAACAGCAAGATTCTGACCTGAGAACTGGTTTCCCTGGAGTCCGGCGTCGAGTAGCCTGAAGACCTGGAGCCCGAGGTGGAGAAGCGGCGCTGACTGAAGTAGCAGACGTCGTACCCGGAGCCGCCTGAGGTCGTGAGAGGGCGCCGACGGAGGTCGTGAGGAATACCAGAGGTCGAGGAGGAAGTGAACCGAGGTCGAGCGAGCGGCGTCGTCGGAGGAGTGAAGTCCGCCCTCCGGAGTCGTCGGAGACCGAGGTAGAGGAGCACCGGAGGTCGGGAGTGAGGATCGCACTCCGGAGTCGCCCGGAGCCTGTGAGGAGGAGCACCGGAGGTCGGGGGTGAGGATCGCACCCCGGAGTCGCCGGAAGTCGACATCGAGGCCAGGCCGGCTGACGTCATCGGAGCCGAGAGCGCCATCGGACCGGAGCCGCCCGAAGTCGACATCGTGAGGAGACTGTCCGACGCCGTCGAATCGGAGGTCGAGATCGAACCGAGGCCACCGACATCGGACCGGAACCGCCTGCCGGCGTCGTCAAAGAACTGACATTGTGCCGAGGCCGCCGAGACCGAACCGGAACCGCCTCACGGCGTCGACACGACTCCAGCGGCGTCGGAACATCAGAAAAAGGGCAGTAAGTGGAGTAGAGGGCGCCTAAGGCCCTGTGGAGACCTGAGAGACTGCTCTAAGGGGCTAGGGAGGTGCTGAAACCCACCTGACTGTGCCTGGGGTGAACTGGGACTAACCTAGAGAGGTTGTGTGGAGAGAGAAAGCCAGGGCACTGGTATACCCCCCTTGGATCTACCTCAGATTAGGCCTCAGCCTTGTCCCAGCCAGGGAGTAGCCCCCCTCAAGCCTTCCACAACCCTACAAGCTGTGCCTGGGCCATATCAGCCCTTAAGAATTGAAGTGTCATCTGATTATATGAGGGTTGCTGTATACTTTTAATTATTTATTGGGGATACTGTATTTATTGAGTTTTTACCTATTTATTGCTGCACTATATTTATAGGTCCACAGGACTTGTGGGTGTACAATATTTATTGGTACAGTATTTATTGCCTCAAAGTATTTAATTGTCTATATATATTGCACTTGTATTTATGCCCTGTTATTTATGATCACCCCTATTTATTTCATCAAACAGCCAATATTTATTTGACCTGCACTAATTGAAACTTGTATATTGTGATTGACCTATTTATTTTTCCAATCAGCAACTAAGAGAAAAAGATAAAGAAAGAATATTTTCATAATTTTTACGGTGTAGAGTCGTTTTTGGAACGGATGCACGCATGGTTCTTGTATGGGTATATTGTATGCTTAGCACTGCGCCTGTTTCCTGACCACTCGAGCCAAGCTACCACAGTGTGTTCGGGGAGTCCACCACCACCCTGCGGAGTGGGAGTGGGCGTTTCCAACAGAGGGTCAACAGGTGTTGTGTAGTTCCTAGGACCCCCCACGACCTGTGCGTTTTGGATGACCATAACTGAGGGCTTTGTGAGCAGACACACTCTAGACACCCACACAGGATGAGCCAGCCGTTAAATCAGCTAGCTCTATGTATTCTACAGTGGTGTATGTGTTTTCTGGCAACCACTGAACATGACAACCCTGAATCCTCAGGTATCGTGGAAACAAAACGGTATCTTTCGCTCAGTCACTTGGGCTTACTTTTCTCAGAATACGTAGAATGACGATTGGAACCGTTTCAATAATTTTTTATTAGTCAAGCATCAGTCTAGTATGAAACATGTTAGCTACGACATTCAAAAGACAGGAGCAGCAAATGTAATCGCTAGTACCAATATCTTAAAAAGTAGATACATTTCTACCATAGTACTAATAAGATGAATCAAATCATATTACATAAAGCGATAGCATTGGCGTACTCCTACGATGCGTAGCCTACCTAACTGTGCCTAGACTAGAGGTGAAGGTGAAGCATGCATGTGTAAGTGCTAGGATATGTCGTAATGGAACCTAATGGAGCCAAGAATTCCCTGGGGAAGTGCTAACCCCTCACTTGGTGGTTCTGAATGAAGGACTCCGTCTCTGCGTCGAGAATGGCACCTCCAAGGGATGTCAGGTCTCTGCCTGTTGAAGGATCAGCCTGCAGAGTCTCGGTCCATCTCGGAAGGAATTCTCCTCTGTCTGTCTAAGGGGGAGTGAGGGTCTTTTATTCTAAAGTGGTCACTCCAGGGTGTTTCTAGAATCAATATGTTTTGAAAACATTCGCTAATCCCTTGCTAATCCTTTTATAAACAAACATGATCATGCACAGCTGGCTGTTGGCTGTGGATGTAGTGACCCTTGTACAGAATACATCTACCATGCCTGGGGACATGTTTATGTACGTCAGGTACAGGGATTAAGATATGGTTTCAAGAGCCTGATGTCGGGATGACAAAAGCAAGCTACTAGGTAAAAGGTCACCTGTGTAAGACTGTTAAGTCGTGGGGATGGGATGCAATGTATGTAATTGGTATGTACATGATGGGACTAACCTATGGGACATGACACAGGAACATATCCCTAGAAATGCTGTTAGTACAAGGGATGGTGTTGGTGGGTAGGCAGTTCAGTGATGGGTTGCTGGCTTTCGATATACATTATTTCCAATTGTACGGATCTAATTATTTGTCAAGAATTGCTTATGTGTTTCAAACTCTTAGTGCACCACTCCAGGCACCTGGGTCTGTGGGATTTCTATTAATGTATAGAGAATAGTTTGTCTCCGGTGTGGTTACACTGATCAATCAGAGTACTAGGCCTATGATAATGTGTTCCTTTTTCTATAATAAGGTTCAGTGGTTTGTGGTGGAGACTTGGTGTGGCTTTCCCTGTGTTACAATTCGCTTGGTTTAGGGACCATAAGCAGATGAGCCTCATTGCTACTTTGAGCCTTTTTAGCAACTGCCACAATCTCATGGTCTGTACGTATTAGCCCGGGCTCTAAGTATTAAACACATCTAATGACAAATCTTTGACGTTTAATCCTGCGGTAATGCCTAGAGTGAGGTCTGTACTTCAGCAGAAATATGATAGATTTAGGTTTGACTGACCAGACATCCATATAGTAGGAAATATATATTTATCTAATCTTAGTCTGTGTTTCTCTCCACACTTATCATTGTACCTACTGTAGAAATGTTCAGGCCACTGATTCACGTGCATGGAAACAGGATTATTTTAGAACACACCACAATCCTCGTTGGGTTGAAGCTGAAATATTAGGCACAACATCACCTAGGGTGGACGTTTGATAGATGCTTGCTGGCCGATCAGTCATGGAATTCATAGTAAAGAGGATTGAGGAATTCTTCTATCGGAATGATGGCACTATTGATATATTTACATTTTTGCGTATATTTAAGACAGTCCTGAGTTGGGCACTATTGAATATACATGCCCTGGGAAGACGAAACAAGAGTCTAGGCTTCTACAGATAAAATCCCTGATTCAATGGCAAGACCATGAGGCTAACATTATGCAAAATTCTTTAATGCCACAACTCCAGTAGCTCCTTGAAATAATTAGAACTTTAGAATTCTGACTAAATAATCACCTGGATGAGTGGTTCTTATGATCATTTGTGTATTTTTTTAGATAAATTAATTGATATAGACAGGAAATCATGGATTTTATTAGACAGAAATCCAAAGCATTTCAGAACACAGGTAGGGCCAGGTCCTACAAGGCAGAGGAGACAGAAGGTCTGCATAGACATGTTAGTTTAAACTAATTGTGACTGGGAATAAGATATCTCAAACTTGTGACAAAGTTAGGTCCTTGGTTGAAGATCAAGATTTAATCAGCAGCTTCAATTTACAAAACATATTGCATAGAGGTCTCTTACGCATGTAATAAAGAGATACACGCATTGTTAAGTACAGGGTCTGGCCCTCCCATTTAACATTGTGACACAGAACAACTGGCAGTCAATCACATTCAGGAATTTGACCTGGTAATTAAGGAGATTATCTGGGGCAAGGCACCAGGCTTGGGTGGGATTCCTGCACAGGTATGCAAAGAACGTCACATTGCACTAGACTTTTATTGGTGGGAATCCAAACATCCATCTTCTTGGACCAGAACAATGAAGATTGTTATTTTTAGAAAGGATAAGTATCCTACCACATGCCAATCGTACCAGAAAAACTAGCTTTAATTTCAGTTTCTCACTAGGATTCACGAAAATAGGTTAAACAGGGTGTTGCCCACAATCATATACCATGGTCAACAGGAATTTATACCCACATGTAGTCTCTCTATTTCAGATTTACTTCTGAATCTGCCAAGTTATGAAAATACTGTTTGGTTTTGGGCTTGTTCTGGATAGATTTGGTTTAGTGTGAACCTCAGAACGTACACCCTTACACTTCCAAGAATTCCCTGTTGAAATTAATTCAAAGCCATCATTTGAAGTCATGTTGAAGACTGTGGATGCAGATAGGAAACAGAATCCATCATCATTTCATTTCTGATAATTTCCTACTATGGAGTTCGCCCTTTCCATTGAGGGAAGCAGTAGGGTTATGTAATCACTCAAGGAAGCAGTAATTCCATGTTTTGGCCAGTTACATAGTCATGTGGAGTTAAAGGGTAAAGTTATATGAGAAAACGACTGGACTACCCTCATCTCTATACATCTGCAGCAGCTGACTGGCTGGACATAGTTGCCTTTGAGGGCTTTTAAGTCCATTATGCCATGGGATTGGCTAGAGAAATATGGTCTAATGCTATGAGAACACAAATTAGTGGTGAGGTTTGGAAAATGTCTCATAACACACAGCACTATGTTTGTTACCTGCTGACTTCAAATACCACTGTTTGGTTGTATACAATCTCTACTTCCAACCGAAACATATGTCTGGCTAACTGGAAAGGAAGTACTCTGCCCAAGATGTCAATGTAGGGAACATAAGCGAATACATATGATATGGGACTGCTCTCACTTAAGCCATTCTCTTCCGGTTTAGAAGAGGTTTTTACAGATGTATGGTAAACCCTCATCCAGGGATTCTGGTAATGTGTCAGAGCCACAACTGGAGAACTGATTCTAAGATATTCTTTTATTAGATAACTATTCCACATTTTGTGATTTTTAGGAACTGGTTATTAAGCCCTTTGCTGAGTCAACACACCTTGTGGGAGGAAGTATTTAATTTTAAAGGATGGCTAGAGATGCAACAAGAGCATTGGCAGAATTGCGTTTTGGTGGAATAGTACAAATGGGCATCAGTCAAGAACAGTGTTTACCCCACTGGGAGCTCAGATTTATTTATTAGTTTTCTTCATTGTTGCCTTGCCTCTCCTTCTCTATTGTGTTTTCTCTCTGTTTATTTGCCTGGATCATGGATCTATTATGATGAATCTATTTCTACTCAGGCCAACCTGGGGCGGTGGCACAGCTAGCAAACCAACATATTTCAATTTACTAGGCCTGAGCTTTACACTATTGTGCAAGAGTACCCAGTTCCAAATCACAATCTGTCCTATGTTCAAGTTGCACCAATGTTGTTATTAAAGTACCTAAGGTCTGTGTTGTGCTCATCTCCAAATACTTCACATGGCAGCAAATAAAGAGGTGCACTGGAAAGGGATAACCTGAGACCCATCTCACTCATACACCTAGGAGTCATGATTTTAGCTCAATAGCTTGCGATTCGCCTCTCTCAGTATATTCATGCACTGATTCATGATCCGCTTTCACCAGGGCAGAAGCGTAACCACTGCACATTCTGTGACAGGAAAAAGGTGCTTTGGATTCAAAATGTGTCTCATCATTGGATGCTGCAAACACCTTTGAGAGGACAGAGTGCGGATACGTATGCTGCTTTTTGGTCAGATCTTCATTTGGACGCTCCTTCTTCAGTGAAGTCATTCTGCTTCATAGCAAATGGGCAGCAAGAGTGACATATCATAGACACATTGGGACGGATGAATAATCATTTTTATGGTCACTAATACTGCGAATCAGAGTTTGTGACCACAGTAAAGGCTTTTCTTATGTTCCAAACTCATTTTAGGAGTCTGTAAAGTCTTACCAACTCTGAAAATAGCATTAGGAATGCATAATAATTTGGTATTTGGAGGGGGTGTGTTATGGGCGTCCCTTCCAAATATTGAGCCAGGGGAACCATGGTGACCCTGCAGGCAGCCATCTGTGATGAAAGAGTGACTTATCGAGAAGACTGGAGAGAACATCTACTGACACCCAGTGGAGCTCCAAAGTCATGTGCTAAAGACACCCCTTTCCCTTTCTCCTTTGTGGTTAAGTCAGAGCAGATAATTAATTTTCTTTGACTGACAGCAGTTCTGCAGGGGCATGGGAACTTGGAATTCTGTTAGTATAGTTGCTCATTTGGGTAATACTCACCCAAGTTCAGCAAGGCACTGGCACGTCCACGATGGGGCTGACTAATGTTCTGGTCACTGGTGGGGCTTCAGGACTGCCAGCTTGCTTCTTCCAAATGCACTTCTTCAGTTTCTTCGGTACCAGTCCATTCAAGATATCTCACGTAGGTTCTTTCAGATCGTCGCCAGTGTTAAAACGAAAAATGATGCGCAGGCAAGTCTTGTAGAAAAGGTAGTAGATTTATTCTTAAGATTACTTCTTGGTTACAGCTTACAAGATGTTAGTCTGATCCATTAAAGTGCCCCACCCGGAGCAGCCTCCTCGCTGCTCAGCCCTTCCACAGCAACTGATTCTCCCTTCCAATACAAACACACTGAATATTCTATATGACCTCATCATCAACTGAGCAGCAAGGCAGAGAACCTCTGTAGGGAGAGTGCATTGAGTAATTATAATTAGTACATTACAACAGAACTACAGATTGCTTTTGTAAAGCTTAAAATGAGTGAACTGTGAGAGCACACTTCTGCACTGGGGTTAAGCTCCCTACAGAACAGTTGCATAATTAGAGTGGATCTTGCAGTCTTTAGGTCCAAATTGCGCTTTCAGTGTGCCAGCAATTATAGTCTTATAGCCCGCCCTAGCGGGCTATACCAGCCATTAAAGGCCTGCTTCAACTATAAAGGCTTGAGCCGAAAGCAAGGTCCTTTAACAATGGAGCAGGACTTGAATGCCGGTACAGCTCAACCACAGAGGGCTATAAGGCTATTAGAACATTCCGCCACTAGAGGTCAGAATGTTCCAACAAATAAACAGAGGCCTCATGGATCCCGAGGGGCTTGAAATCCCCTCGGGCTCCATGAGGCCTTTGTTCACAGCAATAGCTGTGAACGACAACATTAGAATGTTGGAGCTCTGGGGATTCTGTTGGCCATTAGAAGCCCAGAGAACTCCATTGTTTTCAATGGAGCTCCCAACAATCCAATGTTCTAATATAGCCTTATAATCTGCGGTAGTGGGCTAAACCAGCCATCAAAGTCCTGCTCCAGTGTTAAAGTCCCGAGGCAAAGGCGAGGACATTTAGCAAGGGAGCGGGACTTTAATGCCGGTATAGCCCAGCTACGGTGGGCTATAAGACTATTAGAACATTCCGCCACTAGAAGGCAGAATGTTCTAACAAATAAAATAAAGGCCTTATGGAGCCAAGGGGATTGAAATCTTCTCCGGCTCTGTGAGGCCTTTTTCACAGCAACAGCTGGGAACCACAACAATGGAATGTTGGAACGTTGGAACTCCGGGCTTCTACTGGCCATTAGAAGTCTGGAGCACTCCATTGTCTTCAATGGAGCTCCAAACATTCCAATGTTCTAATAATATGTAATACCTGTAAGTGTCCGCCTGGTACTTTGAATTCATGTCAAGCCAGTCTTACAGTAGCAGGGGCTGTACCGCGAGTGAATAAAAATGACATTTACACAAAGCATTTTAGTGCACAGCAGAGTTCTACAACACAGGAGCGAAATAACTGGGGAACAGGAAGGGTAGATGAAATTCCCCATAAAAGAACGATTCCGGTTTGCTGACATTTTTTAAACATAACCACGTAATGTGGGGCAAGATGGTGCCTGAGTGAGGCCACCACTTACCTCTCTACTCTCTTCTCTCCCACTGGTTGTTGCCCCCATGGAAACGTATAATGCGCTGGGGGCTCCAACGGACCGGAGACTTCTGCAGGCTGACGCTGGAGAAGCAGCGAGGTGGATACGGTGCACGCTCGTACAGGAGAAGGACGGGACTCTACAGGGCCAGCTGGGAATCTCCTGCACAGCTGCTGCTGATGGCTGTCTCTGGGGTCGTACACGTCGACGGCTGTCGACGGCTGTCGACGGCTTTGGTTGCCTGACTACCGGGACGCTTCTGGAGTTCAGACCACAGAGTCTATGGCAATGTTTGCTCGTGGACAAGGGAAGACGCAGTTGTCTACCATTCCTTTACAGCCACGCCGGGAAGAGACAGAGGCTAAAACGGAGGGCAGCAAAGTAGACCCAGGTGCCGGTAAGTGGGGCAACCAGGAAAAGGAAAAGACTGAAGGGCATGGCAAGTTAGTCTCGCAACGGCTGTCGATGTCTGGCGACCTGGGGAAGCTACAACCCTCCATTGCAAGTATGTTTTTGCCCCTAGACATGAGCGAAAATGAAAGGGGGGCACGTGGGAGACAGAAAAATCAAGGAAATAATGACAGCCGTGGGGAAGCCGCGCCATGTGAGGGATTTGGTGTGCAACCCAATACAGAGTACAATACCCAAAATACAAGGCGAGAGAGAAAATGAGAATCTTCCTGCTCAGGGTAGGACCCCATGGCTGTCAAATTGCGATAGTACTATCCTGAAAGCGCCCGCCCATGCTCGCTCTGAGGATGGGAATGAGAAGGAAACTGTGCTAAATAATAACTGTTCCCTCAATGCTTCTACTAATAAAGCAGGTGGGTGTTAATACACCAGATATAGCAAACAAAACTAGGCACCGCACAGCTAGAGGGGGTAATCCCCAAAGAAAGACCATGGAGACCGGGCACCTATCCCCGACTCTCTGGAAAAGTTTTTTTCTTTAAGTGAGGAATTAGGGGTATCCAATACTAGCATCTCTGCTAATAGCGATGGTGGAGTTTCTCCTTCAAGCAATAGCAGTATGCAAAGGGAAAGGGTGGCCCCGAAAAGAACAAAACGGACATCAGAGAATGCCCCCGTTTATGCCTGCAGGCCTCTCGCCAGATCTCTCTATGGGCGAGACGGACAAGCCGATCCCAAACACCCCACAGGGTCGCCGAGACCCGGCGGGCCCCAACCCAAGTGATCTGCCTGACTCGGGCCGCGACCCGCCCACACGCCAAAGGCTTCTAACTTGTGCCGCGATGGACCCACGGGGCAGCGGCATGGTGAACAATGGCCGCGCGTGCACGCAAACAATCGGACGGGAGCATGCCAAACCGTTAGTCCTCGGCCTAACCCCCCCGCAATCGCCCCCACGGCCAATGACCCCCTCCTCCAACAACACCCGCATTGCCCCGCAGGGGCGCGGGCCACTGCTTGCGCCCCCCACACCCATGGCCTCCCGGGCCACAGGGCCCTGTACACCTGGTCATGCCCAGGGACAGGGCCGGGGTGGGAGAGGTCAGCAAGACTCACCGGACGTAGGAGAATTCACGAAAGCACGACGTCGCTGGAGGGGGCCTCAATCAGGTACCGCGGGACGGCCGGGATTACGCGTGTCCAGGCTGGAGCGGCGCGCAGGGCTGAGCCTCCCTGTCCCTGATTCTGCAATCCCTGCGACTATTTCAAGATGACGTCAAGTCAGATTGCCGCTGCCCGCGTCCCAAGCAGTGGGACATCAGCAGGACAGCCCTCTAGTGGCCGCCCGTCGGAGCCTTCCCCCTTTTTTCTGCCACGCGCGCGAGGCTACGCCCACGAAGGTTATGACCTCCCAATAGTGTGTAGGTGGAGGCGGGCCGTGGGGGTGGGGGCGAGGCTTGCCCCCCCTACTTAGGAGGCCCTCTCGCCCAGTTCCTCCTCTGTTCCCTGCGCGCCGCTCTAGCCTGGACACGCGTAATGGTCGCTCCTGGCCGCCGCCGTTGTCGTGGTCGTGTTCGTGGTCGTCGTCGACGTGAGCTTTACGGTATGTCCATACTCTTGCCTTTTTCCCCGGCCCCGTCCCTGGGTTAAGCCCGGGTAGTACAGGGGCCCCGTGGTTGGACACCACGGAGGGGGGGCCGAGGTGGTTGGATGCGCGGGTGGCTCACCGTCCGGGGGTCCCGGGTTCGAGCATCAGTGCGCGCGGCATGTGAAGTCACTTTGATTAATTTGGGTGGCGGTCAGTTTTCGGGGACAGGCGATCGCTGGACACGCCGTCTGGTTGGTGGGGAATCGCGGGTTGCACCTCCAGTGCTCGGGGTCGGAGTCCTGGCCTGGATTCGCTCCAATTTACAGACATTACCCCTGACCCGCCACATTTCAGCTTCCGCCCTAGGATCTGGCGCAAACAAGCAGCACCGTGGTTCATGGCCGGGTTAGGGGGCTCCGGGGGTCGGCCAGTCAGGGAGCACGGAGAGGATGTGGCTCAACGGCTAGAGCGGCGGGCCTTGATGTTGGGAAAGCGGGTTCGAGTCTCGGCAGGGTGCGCACCATTCCTGTGATTCTGGGCTCTTAATGTGCCCCTGCCTAACGATGAATGTGTCCGTGACCGAACCGGTGCCCGTGTAAAGCGCTCTGATAAATTCAGTTAGAGTTCGCGCCATATGAAACTCCAAAAATTGAAAAAATGTGTGTGAAGGAGAGGTGTCTACCCGATGAAGACATTTTACCATCCTGGCCTCCGTGATTTCCTCCCACCCGCAATCCGGGCTGCCCAACGCGGGGGGTTCCGGGGCGATATATTGTCCCGGTCGGGGTCATTCTTTATCCCAGGTCGCCGCTGCGACTCAGCTGTGCCGTGCCCCAAACCGTGTTTACACCCAGAGACACAGGCCCAAGCGTGGTTCAGCTCACTGAGCCACACTGCACCGTTAGTAAGGGGGGGGGTGCACAAGCCCGTAGGGCACCCGGGGGGGGAATATTTTCGGAAGCGTGGTAGACAAGGATGCCCCCTCGATGTGTGGTCTGGCAGAAGGCCGTACACTGCCCCAGTGTGCTCCCGAACATGCTCGCGCTGTTTTATTATCGCCAGGGGGAGCGAGCGGGATTTGTATATTGGCGGTTTTTTTTTCCGACTTTTGTGGAGTTTGTGCAAAGGGTTACTGTGCCTGCCGCAAAGACAGAGCAGATTTACAGAGTGCGTGTCATGTGAACGGGTCGGCGGGTTGCTGTTTTTTTAAAAAGAGGCGTCGTTTTGTTACTGGCGATTTATAACTTGGAGCCCCGGGATTCTACAGCGAGCTACAAACGCCGTCTAGAACTGCATGCAGACCGCGAAGCATACATCATTAGAACTGGGTTTAATGTTGCTAGGAGGGTTACTATGGTTGGAGGTCAACTCTGCGCTTTTGGGTGTGATTCGTGGTCTTCATGGAAAGCGAGCATAGGTGGTAACTGCCAGGCTCCCCACCCAGTGATAGTGCATCTTCACAGTCCATTCCGTGTTCCCATGCGGCGCTGTAGCCTGGGTCCCTCGGGCCCCCTCTCGCTGTGGGTCTGCTTCAGAGAAAGAGACCCCTACCCCCGCTCCTATCTGTGCAAATCTTAAAGAGACTCGGGGGTGTAAATAAATAAAAGTGCCAGTACTCCGTAGCGGGCGGTACCGGCTCATTTAAAGCCGCTTCTGGTTGCCTTTGTCACCCGAGTCCGGTTTAAACCAAGACAAGGCACGGTCCAGCCAGGGAGCGCTGCACCTACACTGTGTATCCTGGCCAGGGCCCGGTGCTATGCTCCCGCGTGCACGGCTAGGCAGTGCGATTGTAATGGCGCTTCAGCCACGCTGGAGGTGGCTTCAGGGCGCAGTGAGAATTGTTTCCCAATGTAGGCGTCGGTCCTGGAATTGCCGTTGCGCGCACCCTGCCGTGGATATTTGAGGTTTCATCTTCGGTGGAGTTGGGCAGAGGGTTGATGGGCGGTGTCCTCGGGCAGGCTGGGTGCAGATATGCTGCCACGAACAGCAGGCTCAGCGCAGCAGACATGGGTGGTTTCCATTACACGGAACTGGCGACTGCTGTTTGTTTCCCAGAGTTTCCCAATCATGACTTTGGATGAGTTGTTTGGCAGTGTGTTAGCTCTCAGGCTCGTTTGTGGATTTCTTGTGTGCCTCTAGTGTGGAAGGATGGTGCTGTTACTGCAGTTGAATGCCCCGACGTTGAATGGATATGCTGCAACACACATTTGGTTTCAGTTCCCATTTGCCAGAAGGTGCATTGGGAGTGCATCGGGATTTCTACATTGCTTGTTATGTGGCGTCAGAGTTTACGGGACAGCAAACGAGGAGCGTTGTTGTGTGGTTGTCCCCAGTACTGAATGCATGGTTTGCTGGGCGAAGGGCTGGGAAAGGAAATGAAACCAAGTGGATTGGCGCACGTGGTTTGCTGTTTTTCAAGGGAGGCGTCCTTCTTGTTACTTGCAATTTGTGGCGGGGAGTCTGGATGTTCTGGAGCTGCATGCACACCGCTGGCGGACATTATTGTGGAGTTCCGGTGGTTGATCTGCATCGTGGTTCCGCACCACCACACAGTTGCTCTTACCACGTGATAGGAATGGGGGCAGGCTTTTGGTAAAGCAGCTTTGTTTCGCAACGTGATGGTACTGATGTTGTCGGCCTTTGAATAATGGAGTGCATACCCCGCCGAGATTACGTTCGTCATGAGGGTGCGGGGGGGGAGAGAAGAACCCGTCATTATCGTAGAAAGGGTTGCGTCTTCTAGCTCACGGTCATACGTCACTGCCCCGGTGCCGCTGAGTGTACCCCGTTGTAATATGCCCCTTCCATAACGTTACTGCTAACCCCCTACACTGTTCGGACAGGATCCATTCAAGGGCAGGCTGCGCACTGCCCTTCACGCCCAGCAGGCGCTGCTCTCATAAGGCAGTTATTCCTTTCAGGGGCTCACCACCGATCTCTGTTTTCTTGACATGCCACCATGTTCAGCTATCTTGTCCCCCGTCGCAGTTCCCTGCTGTCTCCTCCTGCTGTGTTTGGAAGTTTATTATGCTTAGGCGCCGGATGCTGCGTTTCTTGAGGGGGGCCCACAGTCGGTGCTTGGGTGCTGGCCGGGCGTGCTTGAGGCTGGATTTGCATGCGGGGCTTTGAACCGCTTTGCGCAGGCGCCAGCCTCGCGGCGTGGTGGACATGGGTGCCGCCGCGGCTTCGGCCGGGCGCGATGTCATGGACGGCACTACCTGTGTGTCTGCATTGCACTATGGAAATGTGGAGGTTCGCTGACAATGTCCGCTGGAGGACTCCTCTGAGGCTCTTGTTTGCTGAAAGACGGTTTGCGCTGGTTTTTTGTTGTACATACACATTTTGGTGCTTCTAGATTACACGCACTGGAATGGTTGCCTTTTTGCTGCCCAGCATGCAGAGGCGGGATATGTTGGTGTCTTTAATGTTGCTTTGAAGCACCTGGTGCTGCGTTTCTTTCCGCGGCAATTCCAGGCCCCACATAAATGTCTGGATAACTTGTGCGATTCGTTACCTTCCTGGAGAAAGATCAAGAATTTGTATAGTGGAGGTTTTGACTTCAGTGTAGGAGTGCAGACGGTTAAATAGGCCCGCTGCAAAGAACGTGTGCGAAGTGGATTTTCAGAGTGTGTATGATGTATAGAGGTCAGCAGGTTACTGTGAACATTGATTAGTGTTGCAAAGAGGGTTAATTTGGCTGACTCGACCGAGCTTGTGCTTCTCCACTCCAAGCAGCCTTAAACTATACTGCCTGCCAGTGGGGAAGGCCATGAATCGCCTACACTTTGAGTCCTTTGGCTCAGGTCACCTTTCCTATACACTGACTTATATGCATATGATTGATTGGCTCGGCGGTTTTTGTGTGAGATGCAAAGTCGCGGACACCCTACACTGGTAGGAGTGGCACTATATAACTAATCAAATGCATCTGAGAGTGGTCATGGAAGCGTCGTCATCATTAACTTCTGGTATTTCATGCCCTGCGCAATTGAGTTCATTTCTCTCCAGTTCCCTGGGAAAGGTTTGGGGGGGCCAGGGTGATCTATGACGAGTCTGTACTCATTACGGTTTAGGGTAAGCGTTTTGAGAAACATATGGCGTAGTTTACTAGTTTAGCTCTTGGCCTATGGTATTTTTCGTCAGCCAGATTCGGAATAGCTGGTATTGCAGGACACTAGAGGCGGTTGTGTGTATGCACAAGTTGGGGAATGGTAGGCTTTGCAGATTAATTGTTTAAATGAATAAAGTCGCAGGTTCTAGCTCGAACAGAGCAACTGTTACTAATCGCAATGACATGGGTTCACACGCACTCGAGTGCCCCCCCCCCCTTTGCATTTATTCCCTTGTAGCTTTGTCCTAAAATGCCGCATTTATTAGGATTATCCGGTACTAGGGGGGAATCTCGTTGGCATTAGTTCCATGCCGGTGGGTACGAATGGACAAAGTTGTGTCCCAAGTTGTGCAACAGGATAAGGGCAGGTCTATAGGTAGATATATGTTCCCTGGCAGCAGGTGTACAAATATGTCAAGGTTCAGCCTAAATCCCAGTCTCAACCATGATGCAATGGTCAGCTTGTGGAAAGGTGTAACACAGAAATTGGGCGACCAATGTTATTAATGTAAGTTCAACGCTTGAGTCAGGAGATGCTGCTGTCTCTCATCTTCACCTTGCTATTAAAAAACAGCTGGGGTAAGGTTTCTCAAATTAGTCACAGTGACGGCTTAGCGTATATAGAAAAGTCAGCAGCCTGTGCTGTGTTGAGAAAAGTTGTGGGCCTGGGTTTGTGTATCATACATAACATCTTGAAGGTATTGTGTAGTTCCACGCTTAAGTCTAGAGATGCGGCGGCCTTTCATCTTTAGCCTTGCTATTAGGAAACAGCTGGTGTGATATTTTCTGCAACTCAGTCATAGTGGCAGCTTAGTCTATACAGGAAAGGCAGCAGCATGAGTTGTTTTGAGACAGGCATGAAGGCCTGGGTTTGTCTATCATACTTAACATCTTTGAGGTTATTCTCCCTGTTCCACGGGGAGGCCAGGGAAAGCACGGAGTGACATGGTTTCCCGAGACTTAGCCTGGCTTGCCGCTTCTGCGACCTTGTGAGGTTTGTTTATGTATTATATGAAGGTGACAGAGGCTGTCACTGTGGTTTGATAGGCGCCAGGGCCAGATTAAGGTTTCAGTGCAGGGCCACATTTGGGGGGGCAATTCCAGGCGAAAGCATCAAGCCAGGCAGCCCTGGGAATTAGGCAGGCGTACGATTAGCTAAGAGTTTGGTCAAACTGAGGGAGAGCATATCGACCACAAATAATTGGGGAACCAGAAAACGCTTTACAAAGCAATGCTGTAGATTTCTGGTAGAATGCTGTATGGATAGGCTTTAGGGATAAGGCCATGACCTTTCTGGAAGGGGCATGCTTCTTCGACCTGTGTCGAACTGGGAAAGGAAGTAAGGAGGGCTGGATAACTCTTTATTCTACCTGCGTTGGCACATCTTGCCAGGAGTGATGGTCAAAGGTTTCGCCTTCAGCCAGCCTAGGTTAACGCCCATCCACTCCAAGTTAAATTGTTCATGGTGGTTTTGGGCCGCATTTACACAGCTCAGTATTTGGCCCCTGGGGTTGTCAGTGTCGTGAATTACTAAATTTCACTGAACTGGAGGTGGGCTTGGTGTTACACGAGCAGAAGTTTGGGAGTGCAAGCCTCCACCTAGGGGGTGGCTGGCTGAATCTGATGAACTACTTCAAACGGTTCACAGCACTGCACGTGGGAGAGTGTCAATGACCTGTGCATACTTCAACCAGACACCCGTGTATGGCATGCCCTCAGCTACATAGTAATAATTGAGAGAGCAGAGAGCGACCATGAGCATGACCAGAGACGTGCTGCTCTCCACAGACATTTGACAGGTTAATGGGCAAGGCTAGCGGAAAAGCCAGATGTAATGTCGTCATTTAAGGGGGACGTGCCCCAGGTATTGGCAAGATAGAGACTCTGTCAACTATGAAGATATGAACGAAATCATAACTGGGGCTCACAACAAATCATTTGATAAAATAAGACGTTTCATTTTCAAGCCACTATGGCGTCACCACGAATTACCTATAGCACAGCAACACCGGTATAACAAGGACTGTAGGCACACCTATTGACCCTTTCCAGCAGCAATAAAGTCCGAAGCTAGCTTCTATTTATCAAGCGAGGCAATTGATACGCTGCCCAGTGGAGAGCAAGAAAAGATTGGGATGGACAGCGGGACTAGTATAAGACTCTATCGTCCAATTTAATGTAACTTAATTTGCAAGTAGAAAGGCCAAAACGAGGAGATGTTGCTAAGATATGGGTCAGTTTGCAGTAAACAATAGGATAATACCATGTGAAAGGAAGCAAATTTATATACCCGTGATGTCAGCTTGTGTTTATATATGTAGGTAAAGTGGCTGACTCACACGCTACCTTCACCCTGCTTGTTGGGATGTAGCTGTTGGGACACAATTACAAGCCAGGAAGGCACTTAATTTGGCCAATTGAAGAATCTTAATAGGATTGCAGGTCCATAGGGCCTAATTCACCTATGCCTTGTTACCAATGCCATATTTCCCAGCCTGAGAAACAGATTTAGGTGTTGCTCTTCCCGCTCATGCCTTTCTTGGAGCCAGGGAGTTGGGAATCATTCACATATTTGGGTCCCCGAGCTGAGAGATGTATTCTTCGGCAGCTCAGTCAGTCATATTCGCTTTATCGGGAGTCATGATAAACGGCGTCCGATTAGCAGTGGCGTTAACAATGTTTTGCCCAGCCGAGAAATCAGGCAATCCCCGCAGTAGCAGCAGCAACTCAGGAACCATGACGCTATCCATACATCACCTTTGTAGATAGAGTGGAAATTAAAACCTTCATGCTAGGATATGAAGGGAAGCGATGGATTGAGGAATTCAGCTATGGTTCAGTTCTGGCTCCATATGCAGGTGCTAGATCTTCCCATAAATACGTTAGGATGATCTGCTGTGGCTTCGCTTAGAAGGTTAGGAAAACCAGTCACGTCTAAGCTTACGGCAGTGGGGCCAAAAGACATCCTTTGTTTGTCTGCCCTGGGCTTCCGAGTAATGTTGCAAATTAATGCCGTCTTTTACGGGTTACAGAACAGGTCCCCTAATTTAGCCCATTATAAGCTGGCTCGCAGGGGCAGGGCACAGATAACAGCAAAGGGAGGAAGGGGGGGCTCTGGCAGCGACGGTAGCCTCCCCAGAACTGTGGCGGAGTTACAGGGCGATCTGGAGGCAGACGGGTACAGTAAGGGTACCTCTGCGACAGGCGGTACAGTAAGGGTACCCCTGTCCGGCACAGTAAGGGTGCCCGAGCCAAGGTCCAGGAGCCGAAGGGGGTTCTGGGAAGACCGCGACGGCGCCCCGTTAGTCCTTCGGGCGGTTGGGGGGCCTGACCAACCGGGGGTGTGCCACAACACGCTCCGCCCCTGTCGGAAGGGGCGGGAGTAGGAGACAGATCACGTGACCCAGTGGATGATCTGAAAATAATTATGTGCCACACTGCCGTGCATCGACCCACCGTGTGTGCTGGCTCACCAGGCGGGCGGAGCAGCTAGGGGCTGCTTGCCCTGGATCGCCCGTAAGATAACCCAATTTTATTATCATACTATGTTGTATGAAATAAACCTGCAGCGGTTCTTCACCCACAAAGAAAGTGTCAGTGTAATCATTGGGTGACGTCTGTGTATGCGTGTTGACTGAAGCGGATGACGGTGTGGTCACTAAACCGTCAGGCACGGTTAGCCTAAAAAAAACTTCAAGGATCTGTTCGTAAGATCGGGAAAACATGTACTGAGATCTCAGCAAGATTAAATATGGTGGAGACGCACACTGAGGCACTGGAGAACACTGTAGATATGCTGAACGTCCAGGCTACATCACAGGAGAGTACCTTGAAAGATGTGATGTGGAGGGGGCATGGCCACGCAAGCGACCAAGATGGCTGCTTGTTGCTGAAGCCACGTCGATCGAACCAGCTTAGCGGTATTATCACCCGACATTGGCACTGCAAATGCCCCATATGCGAAAGCACTGAAGCGCTGAACCCGCCCTGACTGCAGCGCGCTGGCTCCGGGGCTGCGAGGTGCCTCTGGAGCTTAGATCCAGAGTGGACCAGATGAGGGGCGGAGAACTACGCACTAAGCCCAGAGCGCCTCGGGCTGATAGAGGCCGAGTCCTGTAGAGGCACGCAGCGGGAGCAGGCGGTGAGTCACAGCGTGTCGCGGGGGCAGGGAGGCGGACTGCGGGGCTGGGGCGGTGTTTCCCCCACCCCTGTGACACCGCTGGAGGAGTCTGTGCGCAGCCGTGCCTGATCTTTCCTGGGCCCCACGAGCGTCCACTCACCATTCCTGAGGCCACGCGGGAGACAGGGCCAGTGGTGTGCCTGCGGACCACCTAACTGACGACGGCTCAGCGTGGACGACAGGGGGGTGCCGATAGCGTTCCTTTATTCATCACGACTGGCTTCCCTGGGGTGCGGTCCCTGCTCCCACCTTGACAAGACATCGAGCCCTGCAGCGTTCACCGGCTCCCTGAACAGCTGAGGTCTAAGATCGACGGTGGCTACCTCCAGACATTTCCAGTTGCCAGTGACAGGCCATATTCCCACTGGGCCTCTCCTTTCTTGGCTGCTTATTCCACACCTGAAGCGGCTGGTCTCCTGCCTATCGTCTGCAAGAGTGCACTTCTTTGCAATGCTACACTGCTTCAGGGCAATCCTTGGCCCCAGGAGACTGGGCCTACTATATTCAACGACGGAGTTTGGTTCCGGGAACTGGGTCTTCTGCTTTCTGGCTCCCCCTCCCCTAACTCAGGATAAAATCACAGCACACTATGGGGTTGCTGAGACATATGCACTGGGGCAGCTTTTGGTGCTAGTCCCTGGCTGCGTCTTTCCTGTAGCCTGAACTTGCCCAATACAACACATGGACCAGGATAGATTATTGGCTCCTTTCACCTGGCGTGGCCAGCTGGTTCCGGTCTTTAGCGACGCTTCCACGGACCTATTCAGACCTATTCAGACCATTCTCCGCTGCAGCTGTTCCTTGGGGTACCTCGTCCAGAGGGGTATGAGCGACAATGGCGATTCCCCAGTCGAGCCCTCGTAGACGATCTCTTTAATACAGAGGTGCGGGAAGCCATTGAGGACTATTTCTCCATAAACACAGGCTCCGCAAGACACTTGGGCGGTGCTTTCGGAGGTGTTTAAAGCATATATCCGGGGTGTATGCATTTCCAAACATGCAGGAGTACTTAAAGACCTCTGCAACACACTAGTGTGTATAGAACAAGAGCTCACGGCCTTAGATTCCACAACACTCCACGCAACTGAGTCAGATATGGCAGGACAACAATTGGCCCTGCTGACTGAGTTTCGTGAGACTGCAGATCGCGAGGTACTATTTTTAAGCAAATATCTATCTGCCCGTCGATATGGGGAGGGTGAGAGACCGGGCAGAGTGTTGGCACAGATGCTCCGACCCCCTTACGGTAGAGTGTACATCACTAAACTGCACTCATCCGACACTCAGACTCACATCTCCAATACGGAGATACGAAATACATTTTTGGATTACTTTTCGTCCCTGTAAAAGACTAAGCTAGGGAGTGACCTCACGGCCCAGGAATCCTACCTATCCGAAATTGCACTGATGTACCTGGAAAAGGACATGCAGGACTTCCAGGCCGAGTCTATCTCAGAGGCTGATGTCCTGGGCGCCATTGGTGCTCTCCGTGACTCCTCAGCCCCAGGGCTAGACGGCTTCACTGGAGATTTTTATAAGGCTTACAAGGACATACTGGCTCCGCAATTGATAGAAGTGTATGCCGAAGCACTGGAGAAGCAGATTCTTCCCCCCACACTCCGTGAAGCTGTCATTATCCTACTTCCTAAACCGGACAAAGATTTGTCCCTCTGTAGCTCCTACAGACCCCTGTCACTGCTAAACTTAGACTACAAAATATTAGCTAAAATTATCGCCAACCGCCTCTCCCAGTTGATGGAATATATTATATCGCCGACCCAATCCGGTTTCGTCCCCAATCGCTCCACATCATTGAACCTCAGGACACTGTTCTCAGTTCTTCACAGAATTGATCCCAAAGTTCCCGCAGCTGCAATCCTTCTTGACGCAGAGAAGGCCTTCGATTCTCTGGACTGGCCCTTCTTCCTTTCGGTTATGCAACGTATGGGGATGCCAATGGGCTTTATATCCACCACTGCGCTTCTATACCGCAAGCCCACTGCGAGACTCTGCCTAAACAGTACACTGTCCTGGCCCTTTTCATTTTCCCACGTCACCTGACAGGGATGCCCATTATCTCCTCTTTTGTTCATCCTGGCCATGGATCCCTTGATCCGTCAGTTCCAGGAACGGCACCTACACAGTGGCTTACAGTTCAACACTGGCCCCCTTACTTGTCTCACTATATGCAGACAACACAATTCTCTACGTCAGAGATCCCCAGAATAATTTAGATCCATTTGTTCGTAAAATACTCAGATTTGGCCGTTTCTCGGGATTGGGCATCAACTGGCATAAATCGGTGATATTTCCTTTGACCAGCAGTACAACTCCATGGGAGTGCGAGTTTCCCCTCGAGTGGTGTGCAGACTCGGTAAAGTACTGAGGCATCCACATTCACCTAGATACTTCTCAGATCATCAGCTTGAATTATGGGCAAGCGATGTGCGCCTTGGAAACTCAGGTGGAACGTTGGCTGAAATTGCCACGGTCCACAGCGGGCAGAGTCGCCATACTTAAAATACTGGTGCTCCCCAAATTTTTATACCTTTTTAACAATATCCCCATATCCCTTACGAACGGTTTCTTTTTAACACTACGTAAACACCTAATTTGATTGGTGTGGGGGGGAGCATGAGCAAGTTGGATGGCGGGTGCTCACTCTTCCTTATGATAGAGGACGTTTTGGAGTCCCTGATCTCCAAATATATTAATGCTGCTACGCCTATGCCTGGTTTCACCCAGACGCTAGAGGCGGACTTTGTCCTGCCCGAAAGACTGGACACTGTGTTGCCAATAGGCGTCCCTGGGGACCCGACTGATATACAGACAGTCTCCACCACTTTCTGGGCATGGGATAAGCTGTGTCGTCTCACCGGGGCCGTCACATTGTATTCACCTGCCTTGCCTATCCCCAACCCTTCGTGGCTGCAAATAACTGTAGAGAAGCTAGTGCAACGCACTTTGGTGAAATTTGACATTTCCAAGATGGGAGATTTATACCCGGGGAGTCACATCTTTTCGGTGTCGGGAGATGCTCGTTTCCAAGACATACCCTTCATGGATAACTTCATATTGGGGCGCGTTCGTTCGGCATTATGTGCCCCTCTGCCTACCTACCCTTTGGAGCCTGACGCTTTCGGGCCTCTGACACTGCTCATAGAGAGCGAGAGTGGTGCCCACCTCATATCTAAACTTTATAAAACAGTTGCCAAACGGAGACCGGTAAAAGATGACAAAGTACGTACTGCATGGAAGAAGGACTTAGGCTGCGTCATCACTGACGACCAATGGGAGAAGTGCTGTGAGGTCACAAGAGAAATTTCTCTTAATAGCAGGGACAAACTTCTTCATTTTAAATTCCTACGCTGTGCTTATTTTACCCCTGCATTTGCCCACAGACTAGATCCATCAAGACCACACAATTGTCAGAAATGTAATGTCCCACACGCAGATTTCACAAACCTCGCATGGAAATGTCCTAAACTGACGATCTATTGGGAGAAAGTCCACAGCGCACTGGGAGGCATGACTAAACTGTCACTTATCCCCACACCTGAAGTAGCACTGCTAGGGTACACGGTTAATTTTCCGAAAAAGGTCAGACGATTTGCATCGCTGGGTCTACTACTTGCTAAAAGAGAAGTGGCATTGTGTTGGGGCCGCAGAGCTGCCCCTAATCTGAAGGGATGGCTGCGCAGCCTTGCATATTGCAACGTCAATAGTGAAATATATGCTGGCATGATGCCGAGCTCATCTCATCCTAAGGCCATACGGGGCTCATATCGGGCCTATGTGGGGGCGATGCGACAGAACTCACTCTCCCAACTAGAGAAGGGACTGGTTCCAGAGGACGTGGGGTAACTACCACTCTGTATCATACATACCAGGTCACTCCAACCGAGCCCTGTTGAGGTATTTGCCTTCAAAGCGGTTGGGTTTTGTCTTTCTGTTTTGCGCAGGGACAGCATGAGGTGAATGTATTGATGGTAATTGGAACGCAACTCGGAAGAGGCTAATGGGACAGTAATTTGAATGATGTATTATTGTAGGCATCTTGAAGCTCCAAAAATGTATGTGACATATTTGTGTATCCAACTTGACTTTATACAATCTGTAATTGTATCTGACAGTGACTAACCAATACTGCAGTATTAGGACTGGGAAAAATCAAAAAATAAACTTTAAAAAAAATTTTTAAAAAAAGATGTGATGTGGAAGCGGGGTAGTATGCGAATCGCCAGCATCGCAATAATTTCAGACTGCTAGGGATACCTAAAAATTGTGAAGGTAGCAATATAAGGAAATTTACAATCACCATGTTGAAAAGTTCTTTACCTGAACTCTCCCACTGAGATTGGGACAAGGAAGTCCAATGCGTCCATCGATTTCCTTTAGCACCTGCAAGGCACCAATCTAATGATCGGAAACTACCCCGTGCCATACTGATTTACTTCGGAAATGTTATGCTACACCAGGCTGTGTACGATCTGGCCAGGCCTAATGCCAAAAGGAATTTTGAGAACTTCTCCTTTTTGCCAAAGCCAGGCTTTGCACATGCCACCGTGGAGAGGAGATGGCGGCTCAGGCAGCTCATAACCCCTTTCCAGAAATCAGGAGCTGTAGTATTTTTGCAGAATCCAGCAAGGTTGAAAGTCGTTTTTCATGGACAGAATTACAGCTTTATCTCTGAAATTCAAGCTCAGAAGTTATTGGATGACATCTCAGCGGGGGCCGCTGGGAGCAAAAAATAAGCAGGCTATATACTTGAGAAAGGCGATGGATGGAAACTGTTGCTCCCTTTGAGTGGGAAGATTTTCTATTTCTTTTTCATTTTCCTTAGGTTCAAATTCGGATCTGAACACTAGTGAGGTGAGAGGTGGAGGGGGGGAGAGGAGTGATCCAGACACCATCATGCAGGCTCATGGTTGAGCCTGATTGCCTAAGATGCGGCGGTGAGTGGGGGGGTGGGGGAGGAGAGAGGGTTCCTCAGACAGGGGATAAAAGAAGGTAGTGCAACAGCATCTGGTTATATAGGCACTATCTTAGCCACAGTAAACGAAAAGAGGGAGAGATTGGCATGGTGGGTTTGTTGTATAATGAGGGGGCACCAGAGTCAGGGAAATGATATTAATCCACATGGGCAGATTTAGGATTTTAACTGTCAATATATGTGTTCTTAATGATATAAAGAAAAGGCAGAGGGTAGCGGCCGGACTGCAAACATAATTTGTCTCCAAGAGACCCATATTGAAGGATCACAACTTCATGTGCTTAAAACGTTAGGGTACAGGTTGATCTGTGCAACAAAGCAGGGGGCCAGGGGGCCAGGGTTCGGGGCATTGCTATATTGGCTAAAGGCGGCGGGATGCAATTTACACGGTCATGTTCAGATAAATTTGGTCGATGGACTATTACAGAATGTCAATACTGCACGGGTCAGAAATTGACACTATGTAGGTTAAATGGAAATACAAGTGACGACCCCAGTGAACTCGCCCATTGGCCCCATTGGTCCCTCCCACTGATTCTATGTGGGGATTATAATATTAATTTACCCAGTGACTGGTCTTTGGTGGCTGGATGCAAATACCAGGGGAGGAAAACGAAAGTGTTTCAGGCCTTAAGAAATTTATGCCAGACCCATGGTTTGATCGACTGTTGGCAAATGATGAAACCAAGCGACCCAGGGTACACCTTTTCTTCCAACCCACATATGACTCATGCCAGACTGGACTATATGTTCGTCTCCAACACTTTGAGCTCGAAATATAGAATAGAGAAGTTACCGTGGGTTTTATCAGATCATAACCCGTAAGCCTTTAATATAGAAGTGTAAGTAGTCAGTCCAAATGTGAGAACTTGGACCTTTGAGAGATCAATGTTGTCAAATGAGGGGTGCTGCAGGCATATGAGACAATGGATTCCAATGTTTGTGGAGGGGGGAAGCACTGCGGTACTCCTTACATCTTAACAAAGAAGCCAAACGAATAATGGAGGCTCTGCAGGAAGATCTGGGGGCAGCTGAAGAGCCTAAGGGCTGTACACGAGGGACGGGAAGTGGAATCGGGACAAAGACTTGTGGCGATCACTAAGGCTGCCATTAAGGATATATTAGCAGACTGAGCAATAAACAAGGCGACAATTCAAAAGAAAGCAGTGTACGAACTAAGTGAACAGATTGGTCACCATTTAGCAGTTTGTACTTGACCATAAATCACATCTAATATAATATGAGAAATTAATGACCCGGAATTTTGTCTGACTACTGAACCAGAAGCAATCAGGGAGGCATTTCAGAGGTACTATCAAACATTATATAAGGCTGGTACGGGGGAGGATCAGAGTAAGATTGAGGAATATCTGGACTTAATCTCACTTTTAAGATTGGAGGAAGAAGACCAGGATAGCCTAGATTGTCCACCACAATGGGATGAGATTTTACTCTCTATGTATAGCTATGCTAAAGGGAAAGTGGCTGGTACAGATGGTATTCCGACCAAGTTCTACACCACCTTTTCCCAGCAGCTAAAAGGAATACTCCATGATCTAGTCACTCACATTTTTAATGGTGGGCAGCTTCCGAGATCATGGCCTCTGGCGAAGATTGTGGTCTTCTTAAAAAAAAATTTAAACCATCCATACAACTGACTTATCGCCCTATTACTCCGATAAATGGTGACTCTAAAATGTATTCAAAGTTACTGGCCAGTCGACTTGCGCCAGTAATCCACAAAGTCATCTCAGATCGCCAACATGGGTTTGTCCCTGGTAGAGCTACTATTGACTATATCCAGAGAGTGATTACACTATTCGACATCACCAATGTTGCAGGAGACCCTATGGCACTCATCTTGTTGGATGCTGAGAAAGCCTTTGATAGGGTCTCCTGGCAATATCTGTGGATGCCTGCATCATAGCCATTTCCAATGGCAAGAAAAAATCTACGCTCAACTGATGGGGTCATCCATGGGCTTTTCGGGAGCACCTGCGTATGCCAATATTTTTATGGCACAGTTTGAGGATCAATACATCTTATGCAACCAAAGGTGGAAGACAAAGATTGCATTATATTGCAGCTTCATTGATGATATATTTTTACTGTGGACTGACACGAGAAGTGAGCTTAAAGATGTGATTCTGTTTTTGAATGCACAGAACCCCAGAATAAAGTTCACTCACACCATTGACTAATCACGAATACATTTTTTGGATGTATTAATCACAAAAACAGATACAAAATTAGAGACCCAGATCTATGCCAAACCAATCGACAGGAATAATGCATTGGTATTTTCCAGTTTTCATCCCAGGAGTTTAATTCGTAATCTACCATTCTCGCAGTTTTGGAGGATAAAGAGGGTCTGCTCGGACCAAACCACAAGCGTCCAAATGATTACAGAGTACAAACATAAAACACATTGAAAGAGGGTACCCAGAAGATACACTGATGGAATGCATTACAAGGGTCAATCCAAAAAAGAGGATGGATCTGTTTATTAAGCAAAACAAGCCCAAAGATGATGCTTTGGTTTTTGTCCTAAAATATTCGACTTGCTCGAGAGCAATTAAGAGAGTGATCAGCACAAGATGGGAACTATTGGAAAATGAATCAGATTTTAATTACTTATTCAAGGAGAAGCCATTACATGCCTACAAGAGAGGCAAGAATTTGAGAGAACTTTTGTCAACACCCAACAAGAAACCAAACGTGGATGAACACAAAGGCACTAACAAATGTTTGAATTGCACGCATTGCAATAATGTGAATACCGGAGGATGTTTAACACACCCAACCACAGGAGAAATTATAAAACTCACACAAACGTCAGATTGTAACACCCGGAATGTGATATACTACATTAAGTGCCCATGTGACAAAGGGTATGTAGGAAAGACAGACCGAAAAATAAAAATAAGACTCACTGAACACAAGAGTACAATAAGGACCAAAAGTAAGACATCCAGTGTAGCTATGCATTGGCAAGAAGAAAAACACTCGATCTCACAGTTGAGATTTCAAATCATTGAGGTACTAACTTCTAAACCAGGAATTGATAACACTAAAAGATTGCTCCAACTGGATATTCATTGGATTAAGCGATTGGATACGTTACTACCGAAAGGTTTGAATGACAGAGTAGAGATGAGTTGTTTCATATGAGTAGGCATTATGGCAACAATGCAATCGCAAGTTTTAGGGCTAGGAATCCTCACACCACATACCGAGGTATGAACACAACATACCCTGCAGGGAACAATACACGTTAACACATTGCTTTGATATTATACTTGAGGGCAACGATTTGGTGATGGGCACTCGGGTACACGATATGTCACTTATAAGGTTTTTTAAATTATGTTTTGTTTAAATAATGGGCTGGATGCAGACAACCATTGTTCAGCTTGGCTGGTCTACTGTGATTTTCTTGATATCGTAGTACCAGCATTAGTGAAGGTTTCCGGCCCTTTGGGATTTAGAACATTGGAGAAGCATAATTGCGAATGTGATAGTACATGACAGTGTCGTGCGGCTATAACACTTAGGAGTAATACATTAATATGGTGTTCACAGCATAAATATTACTAGAGGAAAGGCAACTCGGGATTATGGCCACTGATTAGGTATGGCAGATTAAGGTATCCACAATGAGCCTAAAGTACAGATTCGTACACTCCAAGTTGGACTCAACATGTTTTAGTGCGTGTTCAAGCAGTCCCCAAACGTTCAGAGTTTGCATCGTGGCCGGAGGAAAGGTGGACTCGGACACATATATGACCAGTAAGCAGAAGAACTTTATTCTGAGACCGCCAGTGGGTAATGTTGTTTTGTAGAGGTTAACTGGCGGCATTTGGTTGTTCACACAGGTAATCACAGTGAGTGTAAACAGTACGGAGAAAACGGGAAGGGAGTTCTGATACTCCTTGAGAGGTGAGCCTTTGTTTATAGTTATGTTTAGCGGCACAACATAGCTCTCAAATGAGCGGTGATATTCATAACTGGTTTATGTTTGCAGCGGTTTGCTTAGTGGTCTCTTTGGACTTCAATAGTACGAGATTAGTAACCTGTTGGACCGAATTAGGTAGGCAAATTGGTGTTTATCACCAGGGTGATGGCTATGATTACGGACATGGATGTCATTTGAAGCACTGGGTGATCAAGCATGATTGTATTTAGGCATATTTTTTCACAAATAAGTATTCATCATCACAATTTTCAATTTCATTAAACATGTTTTGAGCTGATACGTGAGAATACTCTCACATACGATGGTATCATTCATCCCAAAGTTGGCAATTAGGTAGCACACTGTGATTGTGCACTAGCATGTATATAATGGGTTATTGGTTGCTTGTGTAAATCCATGTAGTTTAAAAACAATGATTAAAAAGTAATATTTTGTTTGGATTTTCAGGTATGCCCCTAAGAAAGGAACTTAAATGCCCCAAAATGCATCGGACATGAAAAGAATCAGGATGTGCATCTTTTGTATTATGAAAAATGTTACAGTATCACTTTGATGCTAATGAAGTGTAAAGTCAACTCATGTTTGAGAAAGTATTGTTCATATATTGTATGAGGCATTGAAAATAATGTGAAATACAAAAATATTAAGGTTGAAAACAAATAATTAAAAATAAGTTAGAATCAAGTATCTTGCATATTGTGATTTATAAATCGTTAAATTGCTTAGTAGTAAACAGGGCATAATGCATTCGAGTCGATGGGCTTGTTATAGCATGTACAATATCTGTTGATGGCCATGTCTAGAAGTGACATCAGGGATGGTTTTATCAAGGCAGTACAAATGTTATATACAGAACCATCAGCGGTAGTTATGGTGAACAATACCCTCTCTGAAAACTTTTTAATCTCCAGGGGGATCAGACAGGTGTGCCCGCGCTCCCCTCTCTTATTTGCGGTGTTTATTGACCCCTTTCTCCGTAGGCTAGAGAATAATGCATTAATAAAGGTAGTCTAGTTGCAGAATTGGGGGACTAAGACCTTGGCCTATGCCGATGATATCGCATTGGTTACATCTGATCCAAATACTGCCATAAAAGTAATCGAAGACGAGGCAGAGCGTTTTGGGCATATCTCCGGTTATGCTTTGAATCAGGACAAGATACAGAATGTGCTCAATGAGAAAATCATGATGGCAGATAACCGGGTAGTTGAAAGAGCCACTGATCTTGGTGTTAGTATAACCTCTAAACTGGATAATTTGGTCAAGACTAATATGAAACCCTTAATGAACATACAAAAAAGGATCTTGCGAGGCTGAACAACTTACACTTATCCATTGGGGGCAGGTGTAATGTAATAAAAATGCTGTTTCTCCCGAAATTTTTATATTTTTGTTGGGGCCATATGTTTGGAATTTACTCCTCAATGGTTTAAAGAAATAGAGAATATGTTTTCCAGGTTTTTATGGGTATACACTTGACCTCGACGAGCACTTAGGTTTATCAGCTTACCGAGGGACAGGGGAGCTTTGCCCTCCCAAATTTGAAAGTATATTATTGGGCTGCCACACTAATATATAGCCGTGAGTTGCTTAGGATAAATATGGATAATAGGCCAACTACTAAGGTTCCCTCACCATTTGAATTTATGTTGGAGGGGGGGAACGGGAGGATGACTGTGGCAGCAATTACTTGCTATTTATTACAAGAAAGTTTGTTTTAAAACTCTTTTTAGTATCCATAAAGTATGGAGTATCATACGTAAAATCTTGGGAATTGGTAGGATATCCTTTTATACACCTATATCAACAACCAGAATCTCCCCAAGATTTTTGGAAATCTATACATGGATAAATGGATTAGGGCTGTCATTGTTCAGATTGGCTGTTTTTTAATCCCCTTTAGGGCTTAGGTCTTTTGACGAAATGCAAAATGAATATACCCTCGATCAAAGGGATTTTTTTAAGTTCCTCCAGGTTAGGGACATTCTCTGGCAAAAGGGAGGGGGCGGGTCAAGTTTCAGAGAGTAGAAACCATTGAAAGCATAGTTAGAGATAAAACTGGATCTATTCGGGAAATCTATGGTTTTCTCAATGCTGGTATTCCCGATGATCTGGTCTTTAAAATGGCAGGCCAAACTGGGGGTCTCAGCCGAAACGTTTTTGGATGCTTATGAAATGTCACAATCCCTTTTAATGTCCAATAGGTTACAAGCACAATTTTACAAGACATGTTTTTTGTTGTATTATACACCCGATAAGATAGCCAAATGGGGGGCCGGAAAAGGAACAGTATGTCCACGCTGAGCACTTTATAAAGCTGACATCATCCATATGTTCACATCCTGTAATGTGTTGCAAAAGTTAATTAAGGATATATTGGATTTTTTATCAGAAGTGTTAAGAACTGAAATAGTATCATCAGAGGAGGAAATAATGTTAGGTACGTCAGAAACAAATTGAGTAGGAAATGGAAATGGATTGATTTTTTTTACCTATGGCTGTCTTAAGGATATGCATCACCTTTGCCTAGTTGAATCCTAGGCCACCGGCTTTTCAACAATGGCTTGCCAGATTGTTAGCAACTTGTAGCCTGGAGGTAGCTATATATCAACGGAAAGGGTGCTATTCACTCAAAAAAGGTATGAAAATCTGGGATCCCCCTGGTCAAATGGATGCAAGGGCATAGCGGGTCTTGATAGAGAGTATGCATGTTTTATCATCTTTTGTATAGACTTTATTAGTAAAAAGGGAATACGCATGTGTCACTTTAGAAAATTCACATGCCCCTTTATGGATACTCCTTGAGTAGACATCCACAGCATTGTACCTGGATAATTGATTCTATTTGGAAGCCTATATGTATCTTAACGATCAATGATGTTATATATTGCACCTGATGAATTATGTGTTGATGTTTTACCTGTCTGACGGGGTTGGGGGGAGAACGGGTGGGGGGTGTTTAAAAAAATAATAATAACCACGCAATGTGGTTGGTCTTCTTCACCTATGAATAACAGCCTCCTTCCATATTCATATTTTGGGACACTTAGAGAGAATAATTCTAATATTCCCTAATCCTAGTAGCACTTCTGTCCTCACAGTGATTAATGCAGGTTGTCATGTGTGTTGCTTGCAGTTTCCCAGCTTTCTTTGTTGCGTTTTGGACTGTGCTACATTGCCCTGTTTGTTTTCTAGTAGAATGTATTGTTTCAATAAGCTTAGGGTTCACCTCCCTTTCGTGTATATTGTTGTCATCATACTTTGGTTGCACTTCAGGTTTTTATTTTGTGTGTACTTGACAAAAGAGCATCGCTTCACTTTCAGGTTTGAAAGGTGTCTGCTTTCTTCTTACCACTTTGTATTTTCCTTAAATATCATGTTGGACAGTTTCCTCTATTATTTTTATGTATTTGCTTAGGGTTGTCTCTTTTGTAAACCCTTAAAAGCCCTTCGAACGTCATCGGGCGTGTTGCAAACATTCACATCTGATTTCACAGTAATTTAACCCCTCCCCTGCTCATGACGGAGCCATTCCGTCATGAGCCACGGTTGCCGTGTGCTCATGACGGAGTGGTTCCGTCATGCCGCGACCATTGGCGGCCGCTCCGCCCACGCGGCGCTGTTTCCCCGCCTGTGCGGGGGGACAACGCAACTGGGCGGAGTCATGATGGAACCACTCCATCATGAGCACAGCTCAACCGTGGCTCATGATGGAGTGGCTCCGTCATGAGCACAGCACCACCGCGCTGCCCCCCAACCCCCCCCCAGCGCTGCGGCGGAATTCCCGCCGCAGCGAAGGGGTTAAATACGAAAGGGTGGGATTAATGTGTCTGATGCATAGTTTACACAGGTCACCTGCTAGGAATAAGAAATATTTTTTTTCAAAGTTTTTTGTAAGATATTATTTTTATTGAGAATGAACATTTATTTCAATAAAGTAACCAAATTACACACACAGGTACTGGAGCTATTGAAACTTTATTTCTAACTAGAGTTGAAGAAGTTACAATTTGTGCATTTGGGAACTGTTAGAGTGCTCAGCGCTTTAATCAGTTTGTTTAGTCTCGGAATACTGCAGTGGGTTTCCTGGTGGTATTCCACCGTGCAGGATTACTGTGGTATTTTGAGAACTTGGGTGTCTGCACATGATTTCAGCTGGCATTGCTCTTTTTCGTGCCATTTTTCATGCACATTTCGCCTGTAACCTCAGTTCGGGTGCTAAAACGAGTTACCTGTTTAGAGTGACTTTTGCACGACCATTCATATGGTATAAATGCATATGCAGCACATATATATATGCACGTGGATAGTGTACATTTCTGTTTTGTGAACGTCACGCATGCCTACAATGTGACATTTGCCAACCATGAACCAAATGTACGCCTGTAAAATTTTAAGGAATCAGAGCCGTTTTTGTAATATTTCAGCAGGGTAATTTGTAAACATTGCGGGTTCAAGTAGTGATCATGAGATGCATAAGATGCTGATGAGTCTAATGCTCAGGCAAACATACTGTAATCACACTGCTAATTATAAGTTATTTGTAAGGATCATGATGATGGTGGTGTAATAATAATTATTATTATTTACTTTTATGTCGAGCTTCATTCATACTTGAGTTTTGCCATCTGAAAGCGCGGTAAATAACATAACAGGTGTTCCTATTATGCTTTGTAGCGGTACGCAGATACATGAACTAAGGACTACTTTAAAACAGAAAAAACATGTTTTATTTTGATCATATGTAACGGTCTAGCTGTTTTAACAAAACAGCATAATTATATTACCAAGGTATTTTATTTATTTTATTTTATTTTGAGAGTTTTATATAGCGCTGGCTAGACCCGGAGGTATCAGAGAGCTTTACATAAGGTTCCACAGAAATTACAACATTACATCAGTTACACGTTACATCAGTTACTAGAAAAACATTTCAAGAGAGTAGAAGACAAAATACATGGAGCTTAGAAGGGTAAAGGGGTGGGGAAAAGGGGTAGGAGGTAGATAGGATGGAGAGACGAAGGAGAGTCTGCTCAAAGTCCGGCTGGGTAGGTGACGGCCGAGGAGGAAGTCTACAGCCCAGCTCCTCTTTAGCTATCGCGTAGCTCCACCGGGCATCAGCCAAACAGCTAGGTCTCAACTCGAAAGGAGCAAAGAGGAGGGATAAATGGAGCGTAAAGGAGAAAGTGGGTGGAGTAAAGGGGTAAGAGGGAGAATACTTCAGTACAGGAATTATTAGCGAAAACGAGAAGCAGGATCCAAACAGATCAGGGAGAGTTGGGAGTCCAAAGGAAGGAGACAGCAGCGGAGGAGAAGACAAGACAAATGTCAGAAAATCGGCTGGGTAGGTGACGGCCAAAGTGGTGTGCCAGAGCCAGTCTCCCCTATAGCTGTCGGAGCAGCTCCACCGGGAATCGGCCATGTGGTTCGGACTCCACCGGCATAGGGTGATGAACAGGGGTAGGTCGAGGTTGTTGATCACTGTAGCTCTGAGGCTGGGGGTTTTCAGCCACGAGGCTTGTCCATGTGAGATCAGTGGCATCCATTTTAGGGTCAGGCGCTGAGTGTGGTGCAAGTCTTTCGTTGTTAAAAGACAGGCCAGTTCCCTGGATTGAGATTATGGTCAACCAGGAGACTACAAGATGATCCAGGGCGGAGGCCACCAGTTGGAGAGAGCCGTAAGGTCCTGCCCTAAGCAAAAGGTATGATTAACATGTAATGAGTCTGAGGTGTTCTGCTGAGAAGCTGTGTTTATTTTTACTCTGGATAATGTAGGCCTCAGTTTCAAAATGGTTGTTGCTGTCCTTCGCCATCTGTCCAATGCACACAGTTATCTTTCTGTCATTTCCACATCCTGAATCCAGTGTATACTCATGAGAACTTAACCTTGATTTGTAACAATATTTGTACTAATTATTCAAGTGTTTCATGAGCACTGGGATAAGAACTGCATTGAATGAATGTGTGGGATAGTGCTTACAAATGTGATTTTAAACAGTATCGTTCTTTCTGTAACATGATTAGATGAGATTTCCAGACCTTTAAACATCTGCACAACATGTATGACTCTTATTGGGAATTAAGGGGGAGTGGGGGGGCAAGCCGACACCAGACCACTTTATTGTGTGTGAAAAAGGCCGCTTTATTGAAACAGGTGCATATCACAATTTTAACTCCTTGGCCACTGCCTTACAAAACTAACACCTCGCTATACAATCATTTCCTGACCTCTTGTTCCTTCCCCCACCCCTACGATCCCAACATCAGTTCCCCCATCCCCCAAAATACAACATAACATTCCATAACCAACAATTAACCCAATCCTACACCATGTAGCCTTTCCCACTCCCAAACTCCCCTGACCGTAACCCCTACCTGCCTTCTGTGCAACTGTAACTATCCAACCTCTAATCTAAACTTATCCAAACTGTTTCCCCTTCCCTGTTCCTGGACCCAAACTACCAAACTTATAACAACAAACTCTAGCCAATCCCGGCCAACTGTCAACCACCCCGCCTGCACCTGTTCCAAGCGACAATACAGCCAACTGCCCCTATGCACCTGTTCCCACATATGCTGCCCACCAAGCTTCTCAAACGACATCCCACACCCCTAAAACTACGCCCCTTCACCCCAAAACATTAGGGTGGGCGGGAGGGGAAAATATTTCCTACTCCCCGCGCTCCCAGCCACCAGGTCACCAAACTTAAAATGGTGGCTGGGGGGCGCGCAACTAGCCTATATAGCCCTTGGGCTACTTTTGCCGTAATTGGGCTGCATTTGGGCTATCCCAAAATGCAGCCCAAACTCACAAAATGGCCGCTACGGCCACTCCCCCCCCCCTCCCCCTCCCAATCTGCCCGGGAGGCAGACCTCGCTGTGCTCGGCTGCCCCCCAAGCTCCCATTGGGAATTAAGGGGGGGTGGGGGGGCAAGCCGACACCAGACCACTTTATTGTGTGTGAAAAAGGCCGCTTTATTGAAACAGGTGCATATCACAATTTTAACTCCTTGGCCACTGCCTTACAAAACTAATACCTCGCTATACAATCATTTCCTGACCTCTTGTTCCTTCCCCCACCCCTACGATCCCAACATCAGTTCCCCCATCCCCCAAAATACAACATAACATTCCATAACCAACAATTAACCCAATCCTACACCATGTAGCCTTTCCCACTCCCAAACTCCCCTGACCGTAACCCCTACCTGCCTTCTGTGCAACTGTAACTATCCAACCTCTAATCTAAACTTATCCAAACTGTTTCCCCTTCCCTGTTCCTGGACCCAAACTACCAAACCTATAACAACAAACTCTAGCCAATCCCGGCCAACTGTCAACCACCCCGCCACCCAGAAACAAGGGGGGGGAGTGTAGGCGGATACGCCTCTTCCTCCCCTTTTTCTGCCCCCCCCCCAATCCCCCCGGGACCGCATGTGAACCTTAACGCATGTAAAACCCCTAGCAACCGTGCTAAAACCTCTCAAACTCCAAGCGGTACCGGGGCAATCCCCAACGCGACAAGTGTACCCCAGCGTCCCTGAACAGCACTCGCGCATCGCCGCAGATGTCCCCATGAGCCAATCGTCCTATCCCCACATAACTACCAAACCGCCCCATCTCCGTGGGTAACCTCCTCCTCACTTAATCCACTGCCCGAAGGCTTACCGCCCCCGTCCAACTCCGCCAGGGGACAAATTCCGACCCGACAATGGAAAACGCCACCCATCTCCCCCTGATCCATACCAGGTCCTTTGACATAAACCGCCTCAGTGCCAACCTGTCTCCCTTGCCCTGTCAGTCTCCCCCAACTGTAATACCAACAGAAACGGGCCCCTTCCCGCCCGTAAAATACGTTCCCCACTGGCACAAATTCCTTCCCGCTCCAAAAGGCCCTTACTCCGCCATGCCACAGAGGATAAGTCTGTCTGGACCCCCAAGCTGTCCTCAAAATAACTCTCCCGGGCCTGTACCCGCGCCCGTCTCACCAAAGAATACCCCACGATCCCGATGGCCATCTCCCTGGCGAGGGGTCCCATAACCGAACCTGAAAAGAAAACAAGAATGAAAACCAGGAAAAAACCCCAACTAAACATTATCATTATTTTTTTTATTTTTTATTTTTTTGCTGCACCCATACCGCTAATAACAATTCGATGACCACCTGCCCAACATCCTGATGTCCCTACTCTCCCAACCCCTCGCCTGTGCCCCTGATGCCGCCCCAATGTGGAAGGAATGCGTGCCAAAAACCTTTCTCCTCGATAACCCGTCTCCTCATTGCTGTATGCAGCACCGCCCGCAGTACGCAGCCTTCACGCCCCGCCCCCACCTATGTGAACAGACCAAGTCCCCCAACCCCCCGAGCAAGATTTCCGACGCAAAACCCACCGCAAAGGGCAACCGGTGGCGAACGCACCCTCATCCCAGCTCGCTTTTTGTGGTCCGTTTTCCCCTTTCAGAGCCAACTACTAAAACCCTCCGCCCCGAAAGAGACCTCCCCATAACCAGTTCCCGACGAAACCGACCCCCGCCAACTTGCCCCATCGTCACCTCGGACGGACCCTTTGCCGCCAAGGCCAATATGAACTGCAAACCGCCTCTTGTCTTGCCACCCCGGGAACCCGCCCGTTCGCCTCTGAATGGACAAACTCCTCCCATGCCGCCCGGTATGCTGACCTCGTAACCAGGGCTAAGGCGCCGAAAACCAAGTGTAGCATCCGGTGTTGCCCACTTCCCATAACCATTTCATCATTCCGGTCAGAGTCCCGTCCCGTCCTAGGCGAGCCCACCGAATCTCCCGCGTTGTGAACTAAACAAGGCATTTGCAATGTCATCGACCACGCCTAGCCCATACACCGCGTGGAACGTCATATCATGCCTCAACGCCCCTGCCCCTAAACCCTCAACCACTCGAGCACCTGCTCGTCCCGTGCCGACTTGCCTGTTGCTCCCCTGCACCACAGCCATTTTGTCACTCCTAACGTGACCTTCTTGTGATCTAACGGAAACCCCCCTACCGCGTGACAGCCACCACCCAGGAAAAGACATCCCAGACAGCCATGCTCCTGCCTCCCTCCACCCGTTCCGCGGGCCAGGGTTCTACGCACCACCTTCCCTGCCAGTACAGCCCAAATCCCCTGCTCCCTTCTGCATCTGAGAAAATCCGCACATTCCACACCAATGTCCACGTCCCTCATCAAACGCACCCCGTTAACTGGTGCCGTAAAAACTGCCAACATTCTCGAGGCTACCCTCACCCCGCTGACAGCCGAACAGGCTAGTGTGGGGGCCTCTGCCTCTCCACTGGTCTCCCCAGTCACCTCCCGAACGTCCGCCCTACTCTACCCACCCTACTGGCAAAATTGAGATGCCCAGCGACCCTTGCATGCCCCCAATCGTCACCTTCTGTCGCGTCAACACACTTGCTCGCAGTTCTTAACATGTTTCGCTTTGTATCCACCAGAAGGCATGCCTCCACCAAACGGGACCCAGATCCATGCCTAGAAAAGCCAGTACCATACTGGGTCTTCGTGTTTTCCCCAGTGCCCATGGCACACCCATCTCCCTCATGATCTCAGGGAAACTGTCCAGCCCTTCTGGCAGTCCGCGGAGTCTGAGGTGCCGACACAAAAGAAGTCATCCAAGACCCACATCGCGCCTTGGTGACCCGTCCGTTCCGTAACTAACCCTTGTAGGAACGTGCCGAAACTTCAAAAGTGCGCCAGACATGGAGCAGCCCATCGGCAATGCTTTGTCCACATACCAGTGACCGCCGAATTGTATGCCCCACAGCTCCAAGTCATCTGGATGAACTGGCAACAGCCGGAAAGCTGACTGCATGTCGCACTTTGCCATCTGCACTGTTGCGCCCGTGGTCACCACCAGTAACATAGCCACGTCAACAGAGGAGTAAAACACAGTGGCCGCACTTTCCTCAATAAATTCCGTGACCGACCCACCTTTGGGCCATGACCATTGCTGTATCAGCCAAAACTGCCCCTGCTCGGTTTTTTTTTTTTTTTTTTTCTTTTCCGGCACCACTCCAATGGGTGACCCCATCAACTTTATGCAACAGCCATTTCCTGAAAGGGGTCCGCCCTGCGGCCCTCCTGTACCTCCTTATCCATTTTCGCTTTTTCCACCTGTGGGCGCTCCTGCGCCAATTTCAACGTAACTGCCCATCTCCGCACCCTCGTACCGTCCTACACCAAACTAAACCCCACCAGAAACCCCCAACCGTAGTCACTCCGCCACTGCTTTTATATATTTTTTTTTTTTTTTTTTTTTTATATATTTATTTATTTATTTATTTTTTATTTTAAGCATGGGAATCTTGCATGATACCACTACACCAGCGGCGCTCGTCCTGTCCGGATAACCCCACAACTTCCCCACCTTAACCGTACTAAGAGCCCTGGGGCCCAGGCCCCTCAGCCCCCCTCCCACCTGCCGTGGCTGCTTTTGTGTTGCACCATTCCTGGAGGTACTGCAACACCAAGTTGATGCGTGGATTGGACAGAGCCAGCTCCTATTCCATCTCCCTGTTCCAAAAATCAAATTAATATATGGACCCCAGATAGAGGGCGCATCAGATATTAACTGGCCGTAAAAATAGTCTTCACCGACCCCGCGAGCCCCATGGTATGTTCTCCCCGCTTCGCTGCCGTATCCCACGCCATGCGCGCCCGGAATTCCTCAGCATACTGAGCCCAGGCATATCCCCCCCTTGTAATTTGCGCTTTCCGTATGACTGCCTTGTATTTACACATGGCCACTAACCTCCCTGGAAGCTCCCCACCGTACCCACTGTCAAATTGAGAAAAGCCGCTGTCCGGTTCCCTATCGTCACAGGCACCTTAAGCCTCCTTGCCCACTCGAATTCCACCTCCTCGGAACCCTCCTTTGTCCTGACTTTCCTATGCCGGAGTTTGACCATTTTCACATATTCCTCCTTCCAAACCTCGTTTTGTTACCAACATCCAATGCCCCCCAAGGGCTTCGCTACCCCCATAAACGGTAACCGTGTGCTCTTCAATTCCTCCTTTCCACTTGATTTTTTTTTTTTTTTTTTTTTTTTGTGTGAGCCCACTGTGGAGCCCGACCCACACCTTGAGCTTAAGAGTCTACATGCTCTAACTACTGAGCTAGCCGGGCCCCTCCCCTGTCCTTGCATCAGCTGCCTCTTTCTTGACCGTCCCTTCTCCGCGGTCTTACATTCGTCCCCCGTTTCTGCGCCTTCCTGGCCTACTGCCACATCCATAACGTACTCTCCCTCGTGCAACCTCCCCCCGACCCCCCCCCACCCCTCTGGAAACCATCACTGGGCGCCCGAGCAAATGTTTATTACCTGGCGCCAGTGCCTCTGTCCGCCGCTCCTCCCGGCGTCCTGTCCTGGGGGCCGAGCTGTTTCCCACCTCGATGTCCGACCCGTGGGCCGCGCCTGGCGTCGTGACACCTGCAAGAAACTAGCCACAACATTACTCGGCCCCCTGTCCCCCCTTGTCCCCCTCACGCAACTCCCCGTCTTCCATCCTGTCCCGCACCCCCAGCGCTCCCCGCTGGTGGCGCCAACTGCTGGAGTGGTCAACAAACATTCTCCGCTGCGGTGCTCCTCTGCCGATGGTCCCCGGGGCGCCGTGACCCCGTGGGTGTTGGGGCTGGCGAGCCCGTACCGGGCCTACTTATGCCAGCCGCGCCGGGATCCCTCGCCGGTACAGGATACGCCGCCCAAGGCTCCACCCTCCCTTCTCCTTGGTGCCATCGAGCCGCTCCCAGCCCTACCAAGTCTGGCACCCCACGCCGGTCAAACTGTCGGTCTCCCGCCTGGAAAGAAATGAAGTAGTCTGGTGTGCTGGGCCTACCACCCTCCCGACTCCCCTCCCAGCCTCGCTTACCGGCCCCCAACGTATTTGCTACCCACGCCCGACCCACCGCGCTCCAATCCCCCACCTCCCTCTCGTTTCCGTCCCTGTCCCCCCCCGACGCTCCAAACCCCCTACCCGACCACCCCACCCCTGTCCGCTCGCCCCCGCCCTCACCCCCGGACTTCCACCCCTCCTTCGCCACACCGCTCACGCCCCGCCCCCACCCTGCACCCCCTGTCCCCTCGTCCCCCGGCCAGACCCCCTAAACCCGGTCGCCCTCGGCCCAGAACTCCAAATTGTCCAGGCCATCCCAGTACCGACTTCCACCGCGCCTGGGTTCCCCCTTGCTGCACTCCCCGCCGTCTGCCTGATTCCCCCACCGCCGGTAGCGGGAAACCCCCTGCCCGCCGGCTCCCGACAAAACCCCCCACGCCGTGCTCCCCCCCCCACCCTCCCTGGCTGCTGCGCGCTCCACCATCGAAGCCGAGCGGCCCCACCAAGCTTTTCTTCGCGTTCCCGCCGTTTTTGCTGTAAATTCAAATGCTGAATTTACCGTCCAAATCCCCCTCTCATATCCAGCAACGGTATGCGAATCGTGAAAGTTTGCCATAATCAAATGGGGTCATGGTTCTCAAGCGCTGGGGAAGCACTCACCTAGCTGAAGCATCAGATACACAGACAAGTCACTGGGACTGTCAGCCTCACAAGACCACCCCTGTATGCGAGCGTTTTCAAAGCAGTGACTGTCTAGCTCGCTTTCTCGTCCACAGTTGCAAGCTATTGTTCGTGCCGTCTCGCGTTAGGGAACACTTCTTCCCCTCCCATGCCCCCGGAGCGGCCGTCCCCAGATGTAGCTCGTCGCCGGTTGTCACCCGGAGCTCGCCCCGCCCCCGCCCAGACGAAACCCCGCCGTCGCTAATTCCCGCTGTTTCCACCGAATTCGTTGGAATCCCAAGAAGAGGAACCACTTGAGAAAACGCGGGGCGAGTGTGTTCCGTAGTCCACCCTGCTCCCGCGTTGCATTTAACTTTTAATCGTTTCGGCAGTCCGCCGAAATGTAAATGAGTTACCGCCTCACCTTCTGCCTGCCCGTGAGAGAAAATATTTCCTACTCCCCGCGCTCCCAGCCACCAGGTCACCAAACTTAAAATGGTGGCTGGGGGGCGCGCAACTAGCCTATATAGCCCTTGGGCTACTTTTGCCGTAATTGGGCTGCATTTGGGCTATCCCAAAATGCAGCCCAAACTCACAAAATGGCCGCTACAGCCACTCCCCCCCCCTCCCCCTCCCAATCTGCCCGGGAGGCAGACCTCGCTGTGCTCGGCTGCCCCCCAAGCTCCCATTGTATTTCACCCCATAAAATGCGCCTCACGCAGAGGGTTTTGGGTTCACTCTTCAATGATATTTAAAAGGTGACACTGCCGGTCTGACCTCTGGTTTACAACTCTGATTCATTTCCTTAGAACTGGATTATGCTGGGTTCTGTTTACTCGTGTTCTGCATTTCTTCTGAGCTACCTGCTATTCCATTGAATTAAATGTATAGCAGATGATAATAGTTGCTTTTTGCCTTTTGTAATGGTTTAAGTCTTTAATAAACCTTCATGATTTTACATGTTCGTACTTATTGTGAAGCCTAATGTGCTTTTATTGAATTATGATTTTTTTTTTTTTTATGTTGAACTGCTTTGAATGGCCAGATGCAGTGAGGAGCACCAAAATCCTAAAGGGATCCCCCTCCCACCCCCGTTCAACCGTAGCACTTTAGATTGAAGACTGGGAAAAACGCGACATCACTAATATGACTATGAATTCTTCAAACCCCAAAACTATGCTCCGAGGAAATACTGCAGTCACATTTACACGTATGGTTTTTGCTTTGTTTGAACTCATTCTTTCCACTCTGTTACGTCATAGCTGCTCGTTCATCTGCAGTAAATTAAGGACATTAATGTCTCGACCGTGGAAGTGTAACCCTGAAGCAGCAAACACACGTGTAAGGCGTAGCATGAAGATCTGCAATCCTAGTGGTTTGCCTTTGAAGGGTGGTGATTTGTCTCATAAATATTCCACTTGGACAGAAACTCATCTCCAAGATCTAGATTAAACCTGTGAGACCGTCACGGCTGAAATAGAAGCTTTCCGTAACATGGGGGCCGCCATTTTCCCAAAGAAAAACACAAAGACGACATTGCAAGGTTTTTGTTTAGCAAAAAAATCCCAAAACTGCGCCCGTGTTTGGTAACATGCTCAAGAGGTGATATTCTGAAGAAGTGGTTATGAAATAAGTTCCTATGGAAACTCTTACAGTTTAACCGTACAGCTTCCGCTCATAACACAGATTTTCCCATTGATAAAAAACAGTCACGGAAGAGAGTGTTTGCATCCGACTCCTGTGGGAATAGACTATCAGAACAGGTGCGTGGGAACCGCTTCTACGATATCTATAAAAACAATGACTCATGTTAAACGTGTTGCTCAAATATTTATGTAAGCGCCGTGGCTACGACTACACGAGCCTGGGTTTCTGGGCCTGCTCCCAAGCGCGAAGGTGACCCCGATCAAGTCTTCTTGACCCCATTCTAGTAGCAGCTAAAGTTTACGGGGCTAAGGGGTGGTGGAGTCCACTATCGAGGGGGCTTTGCATGCCCTCCCATCACTTTATCACCGAGCCTCATTTCTCTGCAGACAAAATAATACCAAATTCAATTAATAAATGCTGTGAGAGAGCTGGAGGCCTAGCTGCAGGGCTGTCAGATGAGCCAAGTACTGTGATGTGAGGGAGCCAGAAAAAATGAAACAATAAGTGGATGGGGAGAACAAGCATTGGCAAAGCCAATAGGCCTGGGTTTAATGCACTAATGTAGGCTTCTCTGACAAATAGCTCGGGAGCAACAGGTAGCTCTCCAGCTTCCTCAAAGTAGCTCGCCTGAGTGCAGCCCAGCCTCATAAACTAGAAGGTTTAGCTGGGCTGTGTTAAGAAATGTATACCAAAATTGAAAAGAGTGTATTCGAAATGGAAATGTGTGTATTTTGAAAATTCATAAGCAGACGTTTGGCGAAAAATGGTTGAAATCCCAAAATACATTTGTCTGATATTGAGTGATAAATCATTTAGCGCTAGGGAGACTTATTACTATAATTATCTTGCGCCCATGTACTTTGCAGCTATGGTTGTTATGTATTACCTATACAAAGGCATTACAAATTGGCAAAGCCTGTTTTTTTACATTACTGCTGGCAACCGTGCCTGATGCACTGTCCTCTTCACTGCTGGTAAACTTGCATATGGTGGCCGCTAAAGTAATCTTGGCTGATGCGGTCACTATTACAACCATACATGCCACCTCTCCCGATTCATGCATAAACAACAGGGGTATACCCAAATAACCCTTTAATACCTGGGTATGGGAATGTAGTTTTATACAATGGAAAAATGGTATAAAGGAATCATTACTAAACAGTTCTATGAGTAGAGCACATTTAATTACCATCTCAGCAATAGTTAATATTCATAGCGAATATATAAAAATCAGTTTATAACACACACAGGCAATGGCGCCTATTCAAAGAGAACCAAATGACATATATCACAATATATATATTACATTACAATGAAAAACAAACATAAAACAAATGACAATAACCCTAAAGAAATTATTCACACTAGTGTCCCCCTTATACTTATAGGCGAACCACTTAGAGGTAGTCAAAAGTGAAACACTAAAAGGTAGTTGGCCTAGCTCTAGTGTGACACAACATAATTCCAAGAATCACTATCAATCCAGTGACTCCTCCTTCAAAGTGTCGACGTGACCACATTTCAGCCTTTTCTTCTTAGGCCTCTTCAGGACAGGGGTTATACAATAATATTCTGAAAGATCGAGGGCGCAAAATCTCTCGTGCTGAAAAAATTGCAGCGACCCAGGTGCAATACCTCCCTATCAATAGGCGAGCACACCCACTTCAAGTATTTCTTTACTGCATATCCATCCTGTATTTCACTATCAGCAAGAATCCCAATTTGAACGGCCGCGGAGAACTCCAGTGAAGTGAGGGATTGCCAGCTGATTTTTCAAGCACACATACCGTTTAAATCGGGATTCATGCTGATAGTGAAATACAGGATGGATATGCAGTAAAGAAATACTTGAAGTGGGTGTGCTCACCTATTGATAGGGAGGTATTGCACCTGGGTCGCTGCAATTTTTTCAGCGCAAGAGATTTTGCGCACTCGATCTTTCAGAATATTATTGTCTAACCCCTGTCCTGAAGAGGCCTAAGAAGAAAAGGCTGAAACGTGGTCACGTCGACACTTTGAAGGAGGAGTCACTGGATTGATAGTGATTCTTGGAATTATGTTGTGTCACACTAGAGTTAGGCCAACCAGTATATAAGCCTTTAAGTGTTTCACTTTTGACTACCTCTAAGTGGTTTGCCTACAGGTATAAGGGGGACACTAGTGTGAATAATTTCTTTAGGGTTATTGTCATTTGTTTTATGTTTGTTTTTCATTGTAATGTAATATATATTGTGATTTATGTAATTTGTTTCTCCTTGAATAGGCACCATTGCCTGTGTGTGTTATAAACTGATTTTGATATATTCGCTATGAATGTTAACTATTGCTGAGAGGGTAATTAAATGTGCTCTACTCATAAAACTGTTTAGTATTGATTCCTTTATACCATTTTTCCATTGTATAAAACTCTCCCGATTCAGTCGGGAGACTACCGATTTCAAGGTTAGCCTCCCGATTTCTGCATAGAAGACCCGATTGCTTGTGGGGGCTACGGTTGACAGGTACTGGGTTTGTGCAACTTGTAGTATGCACTTCCAGTAACCTGCTCTTGCAGGCAAATGCACATTTTTTGTCATGCTCTCTCTGCCTGCCATAGCGCTTGCTAAGTGCTCCTTCCTTACAGGTGAGGAAAAACGTATATTTGCATTTCTCATATGCGATCTTGCACTTGCAAGTCCCATGCATGCCAAAAGAGCAGATTCAGGCCTCAATAGAAGTCAATAAGAGAAATACATTCACCCGATTATTATTATTAAATCTCCCACTTTACTCTCTTATAATGTTGGCATGTATGATTATAGCCCTAAATAATTTTAGTTGCTCGGGATGATTTTCATTGTACATAAGTAGCTCTTATTACAGAAAAGGTTGGAGATCTCTGTGCAAACGCAGTCATACATAAATGCTATTTGCATGTGTAAACATAGTCACTATGGCTATGTGGATTATCGTTTTCTTTTTTTCAAAATGCTTGCCTGCAAACTACACAACCTTTCTACTCTGTTCGGTCTTCCCTTTTGTGTTCCTGCTGTTAATGGGTATATACACCTCAGACTTTTCAATTTAGAGATGTAAACATGATTATGCAGGTCAATCTTACAAACAATTTACATCAGGAGCGAGAACACAGAGGGGTATATTCACAAGAACATGTGGTAACTACTGCAAGAGTAGCTTAACGCAAATCTCAACATCGCAGCCTATCGCGGGAAAATTACACCGTGCCAACCAAATATTCACAACGTGGCGGTAGCATGCGATAGTCACCAGATAACGCATCAAATGGATGCGCAAAAATCAACGCCACGCCACAAAAATGCGAAACACGAATGGCAAAAAAGCTGTGATGAGGCCAATTGCGATACAAAAAGCCGCGAAAACCAGCGGAAGGCCAGCAAATACCACGCATCTGGCGGGAAAATGCACTATAAAAACAACAAAAACAACACACCAGAAAGAACCCAAAGTGCGTAGCAACATGGATGCACCCTGACCCAGCGCAGAGGCCAACGCGAACCCCACAAGCCCCACAAGCCCAACAGACCACCAGCAAGGAACAACGGGGTCGGGGAAGGCCAAGGAGAAGAGGGAGAGGAAGACAGGGTGCAGACCGCAGGAAAACAAGACCAGCGTCACAGAGGTGACAGAACTCTACCAGCAACTGACCCTCAATCAGACTAGCTGGAATGCAGACAGAGTGTCGAGGAGGCCAATGGAGGAGGCCAAGAGGTGCTGGCACGATGTGGAAACCTAAACCAGGCACAAACCCGCTGCCAATAGGAAGGCAGCAACGGCGACAGGAGGTGGGAGTCCTGTGCCACAGGAGGAGCTGGAGGAAATAGAGGCCAGTCATCAGTGTGGAGACGGTGCAAGGAGTTGGGAGTCCGGACACAGCTCGATAGGACCTGACACAACAACAACAGGCTGAGGATCTAAAAGGGACTGGGAGGACGGGGGGAGATGGGCACAATGGCACACATGCGCAACGATGTGTAGCACACTGCACAACCACAAATACCCAGGGACATGTCCCCCATCCCCACTGTAGCACACACACATAGCAATCATAGCACATCCCATGACAATGTGGCACAAAGTGCAACACCAACACTGCAGAACAGGGGACACAACTGGGTCCGCCCATGCGCAGAAACAGGCCAATCACATTGGACAGAGCAGGGAACTGTGAGATGCATATGTACGGGTACAACCTCAAATCCGTCATGTAGTCCAAATGTCCATTGTCCCAACTCAAATTGCCAACACAATGTCAACATGCATCTCCCCTTCACATTGCAGAGGGAAAAACAACACCTCCAGCGGGTCACACCAGACAACCCATCAGTGATGCCGGAGACGACCACCACACCATCGACACCGACGCCCTACAGCAGCCCATGGACATCCCACGCAACCCACCACCAGGGCAGACAACCCACTTAGAGGAGAACCCAACCCTTGCAACAGACCACACAGCATGAAGCACCTGCAAGCACGGCTGGCACACAACACTTTACCGTCCCACACGGCACACCAATTCCAGGTGTCAGAACGCCAAAAGGAGGTGGCCCAACAGGTGCGGGTGTGGTCCGAACCCATGGAAGGCGTAACAGAACACATACGTGGGTGTCCATTACCCTTCAGGGACTACCTACACCCCACAAAGGAGACCCCACTGCCATAGAGACACATGCAGATACACATTTCCCAGTACACAACCACACCTAGGGGCACGCACATATCAGTCATACACCCACGTTGGCTCTGCGTATGACGGCACAGTCCACTTCCCTTACAAATTGAGTGGGTGAGGACAAAGCTACATGTCCAAGCTCTAACCCGCTGCCTGCGGTGACATGTCTGCGTCCGCTGTACACAGCACAATGTAATGTCGTAGGGCCCAGGGCCCTCATGCATACAACAAGACCACATGGACACACGCAGATATGATGTTGAACTGGCAACGGGCACGTGTGCCCGTCCCCTTTATTGACAGGGCCACATGTACAGTGACGCCTGTGCTGGATGTGTGTGGGGTGGATGCAAGCCAGCAGTCAGGGAGTTGTTGGTGCTGGCAACAAATACAACAATTAACACAATGAATACGGAAACAGACAACACCAGCAATACAGGGACAACTGCGGAGCATCATGGAGGTAGCCTGAGGAAGTCCAGAGGGCACACAATGAGCAAACAGAAGTGTCCATGAGTTGCAGTGCGCTGAGTCTGGGACACCAGAGCTGAGCGCGCACATGTGAAGGGAATGTCTAGGATTCTGTCCCTTCGGGACCTACATGATGCAGGTGCAGTGGGGGGGGGGGGGTGTCGCACCTGCATCATCTTCCTCATCGACGTCCCAGGTCTCGCAGACCGCCTGAGGTGGCACTGCTGCGTGAACCCACCACGGTACATAACCAAGACAGTAATGGACGATGATTCGTGGTGCACTGAATCAGTGGCACCTGAAGTGCTGAGCATGGGATCAGGCAGAAGATGGCATCCACGGCATGTGGAGGCAACTCCGTCAGTCTGCCAGTACGACCATTTCAACACAGGCATTTTGAGGATGGAGTCGGTCCTGGCAGTGGTGGCGTGTGCCTCCAGCGGTGATGCAGCATCCAGGCCGGTCAGGACTTGATTTGATGTGTGAGCCCTGGTGGGCTGCAGTTGAAGCTGGGGGCAGCGGACAGCGCAGGGCCACAGACACATGACGTTGATGACCCCAAGACCATCGCTTCAGAGGCCATCCAATATCTCAGCAGAAGGGGTCCCGGACATGGCCAGTATAGAGTTAGTGGCCCTGAATGCACTGCGGCTGGCACAGGCACCCAGCCACGGGACGGTGACTTGCGGTGCAGTCAGATGGGCCATCCGACCTGAACGGGTCCTCATCAATGTCCGAGGTGTATGTTGCGGAGGGTTACGGAGGGAAAGTGGAAGGTGTCCGGAAGCATGATGCAGAGGGTGGAAGCTGTCCGGAAGCAGCAAATGGAGGGGTGGAATGCCACGGCCTCGTTTTCGCCACAAAGTCAGTATCACCACCATGATGACGACGACAACCCCAGGTCCATGGACTCAGTCGTCATCAAAGTCCAACCAGAAAATGTCCATGGGTCTCGGGGAATAGACATAGTGGCACCGGGGCTGAAAGGGGATGCAGTCTGCGTTGAGGCCTGTACAATGACATCAAGTCAGCCATAAATGAATCCAGGCTGAATTCAAAATTCTGTGTGACCTATTCGACCGCAGTGTAGGCCGGGGTCAGCAGTCAGCAAGGGCCCACATTCATGTGTCGTTTGGATGCTATGCACATGGTTGCTGCCACCTGACCGAAGGGAGTACAGTGAAGTAGAATCTTCCTTATTGTGCGTACACGGACAATGTATGATCAAGACTCAGTTCCAAATGTGTGACCTACTTATCCGTAGTGTAGGCCAGAAGCGGCAGTAGAGTACGTCAACGAGAAAGGACTAAAGTTGGCCTGTGTCGTGGAGGCCGTGATGGTCTGAGGAGGCTGTCAAGGTCACGGACCTCGGGCTTGGACCTTGCGCAGGCATGTGGTGGGCCCTCCTTGACACACGCCAGTGTCGGAAGGTGATCAGTGTAGCCTGGCTGCGCAGGGGCGGCCTGATGGGTTCGGGATCCAGCGGGCCGGGGTACAGCAGGCGCACAGGATCACAGGCAACTCCGCTCATGAGGATGGCATCGGCCTCGTGCATGGTGAGAGGCGCCACCCTTGCAGAGATGTTGGGCTTTCCGGAAGAGGACCACGCCCAGTGCTACGTGCTTTTCATTCACACCCCTACGCTGGCCTGGCGTATGCTGGGCCATCCAACACCGTTCACGCTTACGGGGGGGACGTAACAGGCAACATTACAGTGAACTCCCCCACTGGCTGGGGTGACATGGCTGTGTCCACTGTCCACTAGACTCCATGCACCAGAGGTGTATGTCGCCATGGATGTGGGTGTGTTCTGCATACTGCGGTCTGTCCAGCACATCTCTGCCACTCTTGGCATTGTGTACTTTCACAATCATGGTTCTCCTGCATCCTTCACACATGCCTGGTTGCCACCTCTCCCCACATTTGGCTAGTGTGTAGCTGAGGTGCCATGCCGTTGATGGCTCATGTTTACGGCTTGCCCAGGTTACCATTGTGAGTTGTTCTGTCGTGTCTGGTGGGTCGGCATGTTGTTTTGTATGTTGGTTGTGATTTTGGGACGTGTGCCAGAGTTGTGAGTTGCATGGTTGTGGAGTTTAGTCGAGTGGGGTGTTCATTTGGAACTTGCCAAGAGGCTGTGCATTTCCCTTGGTGCCATCCTGGGAACGCTGGTTACTGATAGACTGTCGGAGGATGAAGGAATCATGCACACTGGCTGGATATTTGGTGGCGACATTGGTGGAGGTTCCACGGTGTTTGGATGTTGCCAGCACATTGATGTGAGACGTGTGCTTTCTGTTGCAGTGATTGTGTGTTGTGTCACCAGGGGGCACAGGTATGACATGTGTGCTGTGAATTGTTCCCAACACGTGCGTACATCCAGCTATTGCGTATGGTCCTTGCTTGGTCTCCAGCAGATCCTGTGCATTGTGTTGGACGTATAGGGACTGGGGTACCTGGCTCATGCTGATATCCAGGACAGGTGTGAGGGACTTGGATGTGGCTGGCCGTGAGACTCCTCCGACTCTGGCAGGTGTTGTTTGGGGGGTACGAGGGGCCAACAGGTGCAGCAGAGCCAGCAGCTTTGTGTGGGGTGGGATGTTGGTTGTCCGCTGTATTGATGCCATCGGCCTGTTGGGCGATGATGGTCAGGATGCGTACGATGGTTTTCCTTTTGAGCCTGTAGTGGGCAATGACATTGTCAGGTGAGGCTGGTGCGTTTCCTGGGGGTCCGCTGTCTTTGTCTGCGCTGCCTCTGTGGTGGTCCGGGTGGGGGGGGTTCCGGTTTGGGATTGGGGTCCTGGGGTGGTGGCAGTGGGTGTTGTGACCCTCTTGGGTGTCCGAGCCGCATGACCAGTGGTTCCATGGCATCTGTTGCCTTTCCGATGTGGCTGTGGGCTGGGCTCCATTTTGTGGTGCAGGCTGTCGTCCGACTTTGCACCAGGTCTAAGCAGGTGTTAATTTCCGGGTGCTAACGCGCTTTATCGCCTGTTTTGTGTTCTTATCGATGATCTGGCTGGTTGTTGAGAATGTTGAGGTGTGGTGTTGTCACAGCTTTTTGCACGGGGACGCCTACTCTGCATCTCATTAGCGATAGTTGCGGGGGTCATCTGTGGCGATGTTTTTTGTGGCTGCTATCGCAGGTATACTGGTGCTGTGGGCTGTTAACACCAGCTTGTGAATGGGGAGGTAAATTCATCACGACTTTGGCTGCGATAATGTGCCGTTAACTCGGTGATAGATCCTTGTGAATATCCTCCATTGTTCCTAAACACAGCACACACTGCACACTGTGACAAAATGAGTTGCCAATACAGTGAACCCATAAACACTATACAACAAATGGGGTCATCAACAGCTTTTATTTAGGTTAAAAACCATTTTAAGCATAATAACATTTTACAAGTTAGCTAAATCAATATAAAATGTAGACAACCAATCACATAGTTTACAATAATTCAATCATATAAATAAATATAATAGTCTTGCCAACACTTTTCCATAAAATACTAGTAGCAATTTGAATTTCAAACCGTACTATCTAGTGCAACGGTATTATCTAAACAAATTGGTGCCCGAGAGGTGGCACAGTGTTAGCCAGCAGTACATTATGCCTATGGTGCATTCATAGGTGCAGTATTCTGAATAACTGTGCAGAATGACTGGGTCACCAATTTTAGCGCAAAAGTTGTTTAGGGTACGACCAAATGTGTTGTGTGGCATTCTCACTTGAATGAAAGCTGGAGACCGCAGCACACTGGTATTTTATCTGTATGTCTATGTGCTGGTTTGTTTTTCTTTCGTTTGTATCTCTTGAGCATTTCTGCAAAGCTGCTCTTGAGATGACCTGAGTAGAAGAGCATTCAAGGCCATTTGGTTGAAGTCTAGAATATGTGTGGATTTATGGAATATAATTGGCCAAACTTTGCAATTTGTTTTAGCAGCAGTATATTATTTTTTGTCATTGAATCGGATGTGGTGATCCAGCCATTCTGCTGACTGAACTTTGATAGTTTTGTAAGACTTTTTAGTGCAGGGTTAGGTTTTATGTGAGCGAGTGCCTTAAGGGGAGATAGATTTGCAAGTGCAGCCTATAGGCTCACCCAGGTTGTTGAAGCTTCTACGCTTAATAGAATTAATCGTAATTGGGGACATAACCATCCCTCCCATTCTCTTTAACAAATTGCAGTTTCATTAAGGAAATGTGTGGCCTTATGTCTGGCCAAAAAAATAGTATGAGAGATATATTTAAGTCCTTATAGAATTTAGAAGGAGAATTCAGAATAGAATAATGGGATGATTATCAATTTAATAGTGGTCCACCTTCCCCACCATGTTAGTTACAAAGGGTTCAACCAGGGGGCGAACTGAGGGGCATATTTACAAGGGCTTTATCTCTGCTTTTTTGGCTTACAAAGCCAAAAAAGCGGAGATAAAACCATTGCCCTATTTACAAGAGGGTGCTAACATGCATATGCGCATGTTAGCATCCTTTTTCCCAACTCCTCCCTTTGCATCTCCAATGAGATGCAAAGTGGGCGTTACTGGGCGTACCCCGGATGTACTACCTTGCAAATATCGCTGATGCTTACATCACAATATTTACAAGGCAGCCCACATGATTTTAGCAGACGTTAGATTTTGGCGAAAACGTCTGCTAAAATTCTGACTTAGCCATCCCTAATATAGGGGGTGGATTATGCTGATACGACCCTGTGGGTCATATCAGCAAGGTTATGGCCGTTTTGCAGGGAACATCGCTGGAAAACCAGCAATGTTCCCTGCAAAAGGGCGATAACCTCCCTATCTCTGGAATTTTTATCGCCCTGGAGAAACGCGTTGTTAATAACGCACTACCAGGGCGATAAATTCCAGAGATAGCCTGCGATAATATTATTATCGCTAAGCACGGCCACCCATAATTATCGCTGGCCGTTGATAATATGCCCAGTCGCATCGTTGAACGGCACGGAGTGAATGTGCTTTAGGTGGCCTGGGCAGAACGTTCCCTTAGTAGCCCTGCTTGCTGTGAACACGAGCAGCAATGAAGTGCCTGTGAGGGGCCAGTGTTTGATTAAAGATGAATGGAAGAGAGGCGCTGATAGATAAAATGTGCCCCACTAAATGCAGCCTTGTAATAGCGTTTTCCATTTAGAAATGCTAATTAAGATGTATGTGAACTGAGCATCTGTGGGATCTCCGCGGAGAGCTTAGTAGCTTTATATTGGTCTTTTGGGTGCTGCTCTGAGATGTGAGGGCAAGGGTACACTGAGTGGGAGAGACAGAGAACAGCTGCCCTCGTGATCTGGAGGTGGTACACAAGGCCCCCCCCCCACGAGCATTCTGTGCTTTCCCACTCTATCTATTGTGAGTATGGGGTGGTCCAGCCTTTGGGGAGGTAGGACTGGTGGAGATGGTTAAAGACCTGGACATCATTTAGAGGTCGCCAGGAGTCGCAGCTGCGACTCTTGACTTGTCCTTTACTACCTGTAGCACTGCCTTTGTGACCCCTGGCCTCAGTGGTGGCAAATTCAGGGCCGGGAACACATGGGCAGCTTGGACTCCGCTCTCTTTTTTTCTGGCAATTTTTTATTTCACTAATAGTGAATGAATAAATTACATTATTGATTAATAGTGTATTAAAAATGGAGTACAATAAACTGCAATATGCCCTTGCATGGCAGCTGAGGTAAGTAAAAATTTCTTTTAAATGTATGTTGTTTGCGTGCTTGCGGGTGAGAGTGTGTTTCTGTGTGAGAGAATGTATATATGTGAATTTGTGTGTATGTGTAAGTATGTGTGTGAGTAAAAGTGGAGGTCAAAGGGTGTGTGATGTCACTTCTGCTACCCCTGGCATTTCAGTGACTTGACGTTCATGGTTAAAGAGGTAAGTTTTCGTGTGTGTGTGTGTGTGAGTGCACATGAGCACACATAGGGGCATATTCACAAGAAAATGTCAGAGCTCGCCGATCTCACATTTTCAAAACGCATGGATGCGCAATATTCACAAGAATACTTTACACCCTGTCTTTTGCCTAGCGCTGGCACAAAAAAAGCTGTATAGCGCGAGCACAGGCACCCTGCACCATGTTGCAATGGTGCCTGCACTGCAGGGACAATTGTTTATATGCAGGAAGGGACACTTCCTGCACATAATTAATAATGGTGATTTGCACCTTCTATGTGTGCTGCAGAATGCAGCACACGTGGAAAGAGCAAACAACAAGAAGAAATGAATACTGTATCCTCGTTGCGCCATTCTTCCACTTGGTATTCTACGGCCTTAATTTTTGGTGCTGCCTCAGCCTTTTAAATCTGGTGCAGCGTCAAAAAGCAATGGGTGGTGCGGTGGAACGCCCACAGCAACACCCATTACACTTCCCTTTGCCTCAGAGGACTGCGGCGGAAAGTGGCATAGTTACAAGGTGGCGTTAAGCCACACAAAGTGGCTTAGTGCCACCTTGTAAATATGGAAAATGGCACTGCGCCACCAGAGCGTAACCAAAAGTGACGCTCCGGTGGCGCTGAGGGCTTGTGAATATGCCACACAGTGAGAAAGACTGAGACAGCCAGTATAACCCCAGTCTACTGCAGCCTGCCGAACATATTGCTGCTGACAGCTCTTCAGAAGTACAGCACTGGTGTGAATGAGGCACTGTATAAAGCACACTTTATCATGACTGTCTGGGTAAGTGCACTTGAGGTTGTGTATGATTCAGAAGCAGGGAGGACATGATACTCCCATCAGACATCCAATAATCTAATACCACGCCCACTCTGGCAGTGCTTCAGTAACTCGTTTGTTTCAGTGCTTCAGAAGGGCAATACTGTGGAATGAAGTAGCAGAAGCGTAGCTTGGGCAGTAAGACTGGGGAAGAGGATGTGAGTTTCAGATTTTTCAACACTGACAGTGGCATATAATATCAAAATGCATAATACGACAAGCAGGGCACATGAGGGGATAAAAGGGGCAGTGGAAGAGGAGACAAATGCAAATTGGTCTAACTGAGAGAAAACACAATATTTTGTAAAATATTATTAAAAAATTAAGACTTTCAAAGCAGAGAGGGAAAGAGTGTGTGTGTATGTTTTTGTCTGTGTTTATGTAAAAATTCCGTGTGAAATCTAACAGACACCTCACCATACCCAACTGAAAGCACCTGTACCCAACTATTTTCCAGAAAAAAACATTTATTAGGGGGTATAATACCCCCTCCCCCCAGCTATGCACCCGTGAAGTAGTATTGAAAAAACACTGTCAAAATAATTTTATCTGTATGTGTATGTACATGTGTGGTTATGTACTCTGAAAAGCTGGACATTTGTGATGCACCCGTCAGATATCCTACATGTGCTGGTTGTCTTGAGTCTTGCAGGCCGCATGGTTGGAACTCGTCTTCACCAAGAACTGCTCATTGAAAACTGAGCATAATGCAAATCCCAATAACATAGCATTCATTACATTTGCACCAGCAGCCCTAAATCCCAATGAGGTGCTTTTCTGGTAGATGCACTTTATTAAACTCTTCAGTGCCCGTGACGAGATAGTCTCGTCATGGAGCACGGTCGCGCTGTGCCCATGACGAGACTATCTCGTCATGAACCCCACCCACTAATACAACACCCGGCACAGGAGGGGGAAAGGGCGTGGCACAGAAGGGGTTAAAGGAGACCAGGGAATGGAGTGATAACCAGGAGTCATATTTTCTTTAGCTCGGCTAAAGTCCTCTTTCTGTGTAATGCAGAAAATGGTTGGAAATTACAGCACCTGATCAATACCAATACCCTAGGATGCTGAATCTTCCAGGTAGTTATAACCACCCTCTGTGTGCTCTGCATGTCAGAATAAGGCATACCATGAGTGGTCAGTGTTTAATGCACTGATTCCATTATCTGTTGTAGTTTTCCTGTACTTCTCCCCCAGTCACATTTTGCCAGTTTTTCGTAGCAGAATGTGTCCCCCGTAAATTGCGGGTGTCCAGTAATTACGAGGGTTGGTACTTACCAAACTTCTAAGAATCTCAAATCTTTGCACAAATGTCTGTTGGCACAGAAATTGGGTGTTGCTTCACCATTCATTAAAGGGTTCTATGAGTGCAGAAGATCAGATACTATTTGTTGTTTTAGGTCTGGCTTGACAGCGCAGTTTCCTGTAGAACTATTCTTACCAAACCTTTAAAATATACTTAATGTGGGCTCTGGCTTATTTCAGAGTAGTTTACTCTCTCACCACATGTTATTGGCAGGTGTGTGTATCATTACATGTATTATTAAGTTCTTATATTGCAATACACGAGGGACTATTGAAACATCACACATTCTGTTCTTTATCTCACAGATGCATTGTATACAGAACATTATCTTTTTTTTTTTCACTGTAGCAGGCTTTTATTTTAATATTTGAGTTTTCAAGAATACAAGCCAGAGCTCATGGCTTTGCCAGTGCTTGTTTTTCTTGACAGTGACTGACACGCTGTTTCAGAATACTAAAGAACGTGACCTTTCCGTAGCACAAGGACATTTGTTTGACACTGTTATTGACGCTGTGAAAAGTACTCACTGTTTCTCGAGCAAATCGCAATGTTTGAGAACTTGAATAAGCCCAGATAAGAACTTCATTAAAAATGCTGAGAGTTAGAAATATTAAGCAATGAAATGGTGATATTAGACCCGTCAGACTGGAGGCTGACGTCTATCAATCATTAATCTAAACCAACACATGTTGTGACATGCAGTTGAAGATGTTTAGATCTGTGGATTTCATCTCCCACTACCACGAGGACTATTTATTTTTCTTGCATTAGATAGAGTGTGTGAATGTATTCAATCTGACGATATGTTTTAAGATTTTGAACCAAACGCATATAATACGTAAATAAATTGAAAATATTTAATAAAGCAGATTTAGTAAATGTTTAGATCATTGACTTTGTTTGAGACGAAAGCTTCATAATGAAAGAGAGGCGTTCTAGAAGTTAGGAGTTATATACTGTGTTTAAAGTCTACTCGGTGGTCCTAAAATTCGTGTGGCACACTACCAGGTACATTTCTAAAACTGGTACCTTATTGGGTCTAAAGAAGAAAGAAAAAATGGCAAGCCAAGGCCAAGCACTTCCAGTCCATATGTACTATCAATTCGTGTGATGGTGCAATCTCTTCCCACACCCGCCGTCCAGGGGTGTCAAATGAAAGCCAAAATCAAAGAAGAAATTGGAAGGTGCACTCGTTCCGAAGTCAATGAGGCAGCGTAAGCAGTTATTCCTTACTAAAGTCCTTTTATTCAATAAATCTCTCAGAACTGGCACACAGCCAACGCGTTTCGTTCCCGATTCTTTGCCTGAGGGAACTTCGTCAGGGCTCCTATTTTGCAAAAATCCAAAATCATAGGGCATAAATTAAACCTCAATATGTAGAGTATGTAATGAACTCTCTCAAAAAATCACAAACCTTGATCATGTGCTTTATGGAACATTGTGATACACCTCCCTTTTTGTTTGATAAACCAAATTTCTCACTATTCCAATTGCAAAAGGGCATAAGCGATTCCCATAAGATAAATGGCATCAGATGTAAGTCTTAATTCTTCAATCAACAGTAATGCAGCAAATTGACACAAAAACTTAAACAGCGGAAGGAGGTGAGTTGTATAGCATAATAACCGGCAGTTGCATAAAAGGACTTTAGTATGGAATAACTGCTTACGCTGCCTCATTGACTTCAGAACGAGTGCACCTTCCAATTTCTTGTTTGATTTTACCTTATTGGGTCTGTCTACTAATTTAAATTATTTAGGCTTTACCGCTTTTGGACTAATCCCCAACCCTTGGAGCCCAATTCAGAAGTAATTGCACGTACCCTAGTAAAAACTTTTCCCTTCTTCAGGAAAGTTCCCAACTCTGAGTGAAGTAATTTTTTGTGCAGGAAATGCATTTGCAAGTCAGAAAATTCCTTACTCTGGTAGAAGCAGTGCATTTTCAAATGTAGTTTTAGGGACAGATAGGGGGTAATTTCTGGAGTGGGTTTGCGTGTAAAAGTTGGTAAACACCACAAACTCTGACATTTCTGGGTATTCAGCTTCAATTTGCAGGTGGTTTCCCACCTTATAAAAGCAATCTTGTCAAAGGCAGGAGTAAGTGTGTTTCGAAATTGGCATTGAAAGAGAACGTCCCAATATATTTAATCTGGCAAGATCCAATATATTTATTCTGGCAAAATGGTTCAGCGAGTTAAAGATTGTCACAAACATCAGCAGTTATCTGATGGTCATGAGTTGGAATACCGGAAAGGAGGACTCAGCCGTCCATTCTTCTGAGGTCGAAAAACTGAGTACAATTACACTTGTGGATTAGTAACATGTTATTTATTTACAGTGCTTGGAAGCAGCAGAAGTTGCGTACAAAGTGTGGTGCAGTGGCAGGTGTTTCGTCCAGTAAATAATACGTTTGCCTTATGAGGAAAGGACCGTTTGGTGAAAATTCTATGTGCTCAAACGTTACTCTTCCTACTAGAGTAAATTTACTACTTATTCACCAAGGGGCATATATATCAAGCCCTTTTCCTGTTCACGAACGGGAAAACGCCTTTTGGGATGTATCATTCCAAAAGGGCATCGCAAATTAGAGAATCGCAAAATTTGCGATTCTCTATTTTGCGATTGCATTTATGAAATCGCAAATTGCGCTTCCTTAAATGCAATGTATGAAGCACAGAAAAAGTGCGATTTGGTCTTAAGGAATCGTAAATTACCACCAACTTAAAGTTGGTAATTTGCGATTTCTTTGAAAAATTAGCTTTTTTTCATTTTTCAAAGTGCCATGTGGCGCACATACATGCCCTTGGGGCATGTAGGTGCCCCACATGTGCACACATACATATTTCAGGGGTGCAACAGGGTGTCCTTTTGACACCCTGGCACCCTTGAAATTGCATTCTCAATTTGCGATTCTCTAATTGCGAATCGCAAATTAAGAATAGCTTCCCATTCATTCCTATGGGCCTCCTAGCCCATAGGAATGAATGGGAAGGTATTCCTTAATTGCGATTTGCAATTTGCGAATCGCAATAAAGGAATGCCAAGGAATCGCAAAATATTTGCGAATTTATTATTACATCCTGTTTTGCGATTCTCAAATAGCAATTCTCTAAAAATCGCTATTTGAGAATCGCAATAACGGAATTTGATACATATGCCCCCATATCCTTTGTGAAACAGCCACCCACATCACTTATTCATCATTGTGCTAGAAGAATTCCACCATGTTGGTCATGTGCTTTTAAGAAACATGAATGTTTTCTTCATTTCTGGTATAAAAATAAGTTTAAATCCAAGCCTTGCCAATTCAGCCTTTCCTCAGTCTGAGGGCGCTGAATGGAGCGCATTGGATAATAGTGGCACCGGGTGGTTACAGCATTTGGAAATGCAAAACTGTATAGTAAGCCATACATAAAAACAAATCCTTCTCCTTATTATTATTGTTACTGTTATCATTATTGTTATTCTTTAATCAAGGCCATCCAATTTGCTAATTATCTGCATATTTACAGACTTGCTTGAGTGTAATACAGAAATTCAGCTTGCAGGTCATGCCCAGTTTTTTAGTGTTTGGAAGTTAAAGGTGGATGGTTGTGACATTGCAAATGTGGTCCTAGGTGAACAAAAAGTTTGTGCATGAGCTCATGTAATGTAAAATAGCACAGAGTGGACAAAACAGGAGTGTCAATCATCTTTCCGGTGTTAAAGATTTGTAGCACCAAAATGTTGACACTCCATTGGCACCAACATTTCTTTGCGCCATGAAGGGCCAACCCCCTGTTAATTCATTGAAAGTGAGCATGTATGGGTGGAGCTGCGCAAACACTCCTTGTTCATACAGTGCTCCGTTGCGTGAATGATAATACATACGCGCCTGCGATGTTTAGCACAACTGCCTACTTGCGCTTGTGGTGCATCTTTTATAGTGACTTGGCTGCCTGGCCAATCAGTATATCACATTTCCAAGCTAATTTATGCACCTATTTGCACTTTTGAGTACAACTTGCAAGCTTAATTTGTGAAATACAAACGCGTCACCTTTTGAAATCTTCCTTGCTTGATATTAACCCTGGCAAAAATCATAGTTGACCACTTCCAATTGGTTTCTACTGGCTTGAAGTGGTAGCATACAGGTTTTGGGAAATGTATTTTGCTCGTATAGAGACTTCAGTTGGTTCTAGTTGTATCTTGGAACCGGATTATTGGTTCAGAGGTTCACTTTGGGGCATATTACCAACAATCTGCGATAATTATCGCAAACCACGGGTAGCGCGTTTTTTGTTATCGCCGCATATCGCTGGATTTTCTCGCCATGTTAGCAGCGTATTATCACCGCGTTGCTCAGAGGTGATGTTAAATCCAGCGATAGCGGTGCAAACAAGCGATAACGCACAAAATCCTGCGATAAACTTCCTGTGATAATCAAATGCTTGCTGATACGCCATTGTGAACTTAGCCTAACAATCCATCTCCCATTGAAGAGATGGGTAAGTCAACTTTTATTCAGATGTTAATTTCCTGCGATACTCGCGGTTAGCGGGACTTTTCTCATCGCTACGTGGGCCCGGCGCCACGCTGGTGATACAGCGAAGTTGTGTTTGCGACGTTTATAATGAAGTGATTGTAAGGAACGCCTATTTTGCATCTGATTAGCGATATATATCGCTGGCATGGCATGCGTTAAATAACCGGCTGCTACCGCAGGATTACATGCGCTAGCGAGGCCTTGATGTTAGTGCGATAAAAAAATCGCCGCTTTACCGCCGAAAAGTGCCGCTACAGTGGCGTAAACTCGCTAGATAATATGCCCCTTTGTGTTTTGCCAACAAGAAGAACTGCTCTGTTTTTTTGGTGGACACGTATATTTCAATGATCAAAATCCATACTCCAATACTGAGTCCACCAGGAACCAATTGAACTGGAGTTTCCAGCAGGGAAGCTTTCATATATATGGTATAGCTGTTTCCTTTAACTATTCGACAACCTTTTCTGATGTGGTATTTCACCCTTGCACAATAGATCCCTGTGCTTTCATCACCCAAGGCCTGCCTGCAAACCTTAGACGCGATTGAAATAAAACTGCTGTCGCCGCAACAGGAAGTGGCAGACACCAGTAAATCTGTCGCTTTAAAAAAAAAAAATGTTTATTGATCAATTGCACCATGGGTGATATGAATTTAAGGGACCTTTAAGCATGGTTGGTTTGCATGGAGAACCTATCATTTTACATCACTCCACCAGGGGTGTAGCAACCATTGGTGCAGCAGGTACAGTGCACCATGGCTCAAAGCCCATATGGGCCAATTAAACCTGATACTTGCTGTAGTTTACTACCCCAACAGCAGTGAAATATCTCATTTTCCTTGCTTGAACCCAGACCCATGGCATCCTTTCTATGCTACTGCACTCCACTGATCGGAAATAGGCATATGCAATGTTTAAAGCGGTTGCAAAGCAGTCAGGAGCTACAAGCTGCAATATGGTGGCCATAATTTATACCACAAGCTAGTGCTAAATGTTGATGCCAAAGTGCTTAGGCAATTACTGGATAACTCCGTGCCTCCACTGGCAACATTTTGCTAGTGTAGGCTTCCCAGTAACAACCTAATGCAGCATTTTTTAACAGGGGGTCCGCAATGTCTACTCAGGATGCCCACGACTATTTAGAAAATAAAATAATGTTAGTATACTAATACATTATTCATTCATAAAATGTATACATCATAAAGCTAATTTTAATATTCAAATTTTTAATATTTTGTACATTTGAAGAAATTTGAAATTGGAGGCTAAGAATTCAGCTGGCATAATTAGCTTGAAGTGTTGATTCAGTGCATGTGCATGTCATGAAGATCAATTATGCCTGCCTGGTGGCCTCAAAAAGAGAGAATGCGCTAGGAGCAAAAAAATCAAAGCTGTATGTAAGAATGTCTCATATCTCTTCCTGTTATACAGATAAAACCACATTCTGAAAAGTTTCAAACATTTGAAGAAAGTTAAGTTTGATTTTGCATCATATTTTGTTTATGAATTAAATAAATATTTCATAATTTGTGTAGATCTTTGATGTAGCCTTGTTTCTGTGTCTTTGCGCGCTGGTTTGAGGTTCAACTTATAGAAATGAGATTGACAGGTGTCCCTGGGTTCTGGTAGTGGTTCAGCTGTAGGTTTACCACTTGGCTGTTTTTTTACCAGCATGACCAGTAATTTAATCTCACAGCTCATACAAAAATTAGGAAGATCACCTAACGCTAGTGTTTTTCCCTCTTATCAGTACACATTTAAAATATAAGCAGAAGGCACTCTAAAATGTGTTCTGAAGCCGCCTTTATGACTGGTTAAAGTAAACAAAGACAGAAAAGCCACATTAAAAATGAATAAGGCATTGCAGTTGTTGTATTCTTGGCTCATTTTCAGCTGAGCCAACTGGACTAACAAACCTGAAGACCATGATTTGTGAAAGGAAGGCCCAGGACTGGAATTTGGGGGCATATTTTCAAGGGCATTGCACCACAAGAGCGTCACTTTTTTCGACGCTCCGGTGGCGCAATACCCAGCTCCATATTTATATATTTATAACACCGCCTTGTAAATATGGGCCTGGTCGCCGCAGTTTTCTGCTGCAAAGGGGCGTGAAATAGGAGTTGCTCTGGGCGTACCCACGCTACACCCATTGCTTTTTGACACTGCCCCAGATTTACAAGGATCTGTAACTCTCAGGCAGCGCCAAATACTAATGCCTTTATAAAGGAGGCGTTAGAGTGGCACAACGAGGAGAAATATATTTTTTTCTCCTCGTTTTTTGCTCTTTCCATGTGTGCTGCATTCTGAAGCACACATAGAAGGAGCAAAATGCCATTAATGATTGTTTGTGTGCAAGAAGGTGTACCTTCCTGCACAAACATAATCATCCCTGCAACGCAGACACCCTAGCACCATGGTACAACGGTGCCTGCGCTGGCGCTGGGCAGCTTCTTCAGCGCCGGCGCAAGGGAAAACACAGGGGTGCCCCATATTCTTGTCAATACAGCGCATCCCTGTGTTTTTAGGTCGAGGACTACCGGTCTGCCGAAGGCAGAACCGGAAGTCGGAAGATTTAATGTTTCCTAGAGTGGCTATTTAGCCCGCCTCTCTTTTTGCTTCTCCTCCATTGGCTGGCTTCCTAAACGGAGGCCAGCCATTGGAGGAGAGAGCCGTCCCTCCAAATAGGCTCCGTCTTTTTCAGATTTGGGGGCGTGTTCCTTGCTGTTCTTTCCACTTTTTAGCCACGCCCTTTTAGAACAGCAGGAACACGCCCCCGAATCCGAAAAAGTTTGGAAGCTCCCATCCGCCATTTTTTATCTATCCTCTGGCTGTGAGGATCTTCTTGCTGTTGCTCTCGCGCGCTGCCCGCCTGCGTCCTCCTCGCTGCCCTGCACACCGGGTTTTCACGCTGTGCTTGTTTTTCCTCCATTGTGCGTTTTCCCTATTGTGCGAGCCATCCGATAGAACCTAACGGCTCGAATTACGAACTTCGTAAGGATCACGCACTTTGCTTGTGACAGAGGAATGAAGCCATTGTCTTGGAGACGCTCCGAGGTTTTTGTGAACCTTCTGTAACTGATGTTATCAGCAGGGCCCTAGGACGAGTTTCGAAGCTTCCATCCACCATATGTTCAATATGCACGCGCCACTTTTCACGGTGTTGCCCACCCCACCACCACCGCCCCTCGCTCCTTGTTTGATTTGTTTGATAAGCCAGGCATGTTCCAGCAACCGGGATTCCAATGAACCGGTGCTTGTCAATCAGCCAAGACACCGTTCGAGAGTTGCCTGAAGCTCCTACCCTACGTTTCCAGTCAGAATTTCCTAGCGGGAGAGATGCCGGAAATTATCCCGCTCTCCCAACTCCAGCCTCAGCCATCGATGGAGCCCTGAGCCCAGCTGCATCGAAGGTGGCTTGCGCCTTCCAGAAAAGCCTCTGCAACTGCTTGCCACCCCCCTGTATCGGCTTTCGGACGAAACAGGAAGTGTTACAACAGCGGGGCAGGAGGGGCGGCTTTCTCGCCAGCTTCGCGTTCGATCACCGAGACTGTTGTGGTCCAGAACGCGCTTCGGATTCAAACTATTGTAACCTTTCATTCACACGGAGTGCTGCGGTGCGAGCGGAGACAACATTGGCCAGTTACACTTACTTGCAGGGCATTTCACAGCTCGCACGCACGGAGTGCTGCGATGCGAGCTACAGCCGCATTTATGTTCTTTATTTTTGCACAACATTGTAACCGCATGATGTGTGAGGTAATAGTCTAGCATCTAGCCCTGTTCTCCTAGCGTTAGCACACAGAAAGCTGTGCTGCTACACGCATACGGTCTTCAAGAAGGCATACCCAGCTCTTTGTAGGAGGAAAATGAGGACGCTGGAACACAGTGTACCAGATGAGTCGCTGGCTGCCTTTGAAATGTCGCCTGCCAGCTTCCTGTTTGCCCCCCTGGGGAAGAGAGAAGTCGCCGTGCCCCCGGGGAGCCCTGGCTAATTGAGATAAAGTGTGCCGGGGCCCCGCGGCGGCGCCTAATAGCCCCAGAGGTGTGCCAGCGCGGAGAGCAGCCGGGTGGCCGTGCCGCGCCGCTCCCCTGCAGTCACCCACAGAGCCCCGGGGAGCGGACATGCCCGAAAACCTTCTTTCTCCTTCGTTTGCCTAGCTGACTTCTGTGAACCATGCTTCCCAGAATCGGCTGCCCCAGGATGCGCATCCCGTGTGCGCTCCCTCCCAGCTGTGCAGAGGGATTTTCTCCCGCCTCCCACCCCCGGGGGCGGGTGTTGGGTGTACATCGTGTTCGTTTTGGTTTAGAATAAACGCTCTCCAGGATGCTTTCCCAGCGGTTTGTCGGTGGCACGGGGCCGGGAGCTATTGTTACTCGTGCTCTAAAAATAACCCTTGAGTTTGTTATTGTCTACCAGTCTCTCTACCTCACTTCTCCACTCTATCTCACTACCTCACTATCTCACAACTTCTCTCTCTCAAAACATCACTACCTCACTCTCTAGCTCACAACTTCACTCTCTCTCACTCACTACCTCAATCACTCTCTATCTCACTACCTCACTCTTTCTATCTCACTAACTCACTTTCACTCTCTCTTTCACTACCTCACTCTCTATCACTACATCACAACATCACTATATGCTTATATATCACTACCTCACAATATCCCACTACCTCACTCTTTCACTACCTCACTCTCTCTATCTCACTACATCACTCTCTATCTCACTCTCTATTTCAATACCTCAGTCTCTATCTCACTACCTCACTCTCTCTGCTAATGCAATAGGTATCACATATGCAAAAAAAAAGCTAATGCCAATAGAAATGACAACGCCATTTATTTAGGGATACAATAATGATTAAAAAATGAGCAATTCCAATAGCTCTACCTATAATATTGCCGAGACCATTGCATTGTAAATGCTTGTTTAAATGAAGCAGCGCGGCACAGCTAAATTGCTTGCAGCTCGGCGCTGCGCCATTTAGATGTAAATATGTCCCGTGGTCTCCCCGGTGACACAGAATCACCTCATCCAGACTGGCTACCGTGGGTACCTTTTAAGCAGACGAAAGAAAACAACTAATGTAATCTGCAGTGAGTAGTTTTTTCTCTGGTGACAACAGACAGATAATTCTTTATTCTCTCTAGGGAAACCAGTGACTCAAGAGATGGGAGCTTGCACACTTCCGTAGTGATGATTGTAGTGGTTTCAGAGGAGACTGGCTATAAATATATTCCACATGACTCTCCACTCGTATGTTCATGAACACTCGCAGGAGGAAGTGGCCAGTGACCGCTTACAGCAAGTGTCAGCCACATCCGAGCTGGTTGTGTTTACGCTGCAGGCTCAGTCTACAGTAAGTGACCGGGACGGGCCGGCCCGGAATGACACATTTCTCAATCTCACCGGCAAACACCGCAGACGGTTCTTTCCATCTCATCGAACCAGTCCCATTAGCAGGTTTAATATTTATTTTCTCAGTGCTGAGAGAGGTTTGAGAACACAGCCTCGGGTTCGTGCTGCCCTGCCAACCACTCCGCGACACTGCTGGTAGTGTAAACAGAGCGCTGGGAGGGCACAGGGCATCCGAGCGCGCGCGCTTTGGATTTAGTATGTACGTGTATTTCGGGTCCAAAAAAAACGTTCTAATGACTTAAGTTCCGAAATTAGCTCTATAGCCCGATGTCCAGTGCTTTAAGGCCCCTCTATCCAATTTACAGGCCCGTGAGGCAGATGAGGGCCTGTAACGAGGGATGGGCCTATAACTGTTGAAGCCGCAGAAAGAACGGCTGCAGTGAAGTTGGATCACCTCTTCATTCCATTAGGCCAGGATTTACAATTAAATAACGCAAAGCAGCGCAGCGCAGCCTGGGAAGACGTCGTTCCGTTGTGTTGCGTGGATTGGAACGTGCAGAACAGCACAGCTGTGGAGTTGGGCTGCTCTCTCCCTGCACTGGCGCACTTTATGCTGCCATGCACCAACGGTCTTGTACTCCAGTGCAAGGGTGTCTGCATTGCCTGCAGTGCAAGGGTCTCTGCATTGTCGTCAGCATAGTTTTTGGGCAGGAAGGGATCCCTTTTCCCATAAAAACTATGCATTAAGGCAATGTCCGCTATATATGTGTGCAGCAGAAATAAATAAATAAAAACATGGTACACTTCCCAAGATCAGACCTCTTGGCTTTGCCAGTGCTTGTTCTTCCTGCCATTACGTATCACATACGTATCACATATAGGTGAAGCAGACCTGCGTTGCCATGTTCAGCAATAGGTTTGATAAGAGGGAGTCTTTTTCTGCATAACATTAACTTTGGAATATTGTGAAAATAAGGGCTGTTTAAGACCAATGGCAGAGGAACTCTAGCATAGTTCCAGGCAGCGGTGACAGAAATCCTGAACGATACTCTTACTGCAGTAAGTGAAATGCTCCTGCATTAGCAATCTTGTGAACCGTTCAGCCGTAGCCTGGTACTGATTGTAATTTTAATGTCATTTATATAGCGCTTCCTACCCCTGACGAGGCATCGAGGCGTTCTTTTGGCGAGTAGCACGCTAATCCGGAACCCAAAAAAGGTTAGGTAACAGTGGTGAAATAGTCTAGGGAGATATTAAATTAATTTGAGCAGTGGACATGTGAGTTTGTTATTTGGATTGATAAAGGATAGTGGAGGGATAGAAAAGGGAAGGGGTTGAATTTATATAGCGCTTGCTACCCCTGATATGGTGTCAAAGTGCTTTTCGGTGGGTAGCACGCTACTCCGGAACCCAAACAGGATTAGTGGTGGATTAGTATGGGGAAATATGAAATGAATTTGAGCGGTGCTCATGTTGGATTGAAAAGGATAGTGGAGGGAAAGAAGAGGTAAGGGTCTCTAGAAAGTGGTTTTATTTAAATAAATAAAAATGTATTTTGGAGCTCCTAGCAGTAGGAGGAGGAGGTTTAAGATGAGTAAAGGGGAGTTGGATAACGTATTTATTTATTTATTTATTTACTTACATTGTTATATAGCTCACTAGCACCCATGGACATTTAGGTGCTTTATATCTAACGGAGAACATTTCATACAACTGGTGCTTCTAGAAAAGTTACATCACATAGGGAGAAACATGGATGAATAGCATCGAAGTGAGAATAAGACAATTGAAAACTTTTGAGGCTTAAAAGTAGATACTTGGATGGTAAGGATGAGAAGAGAGACAGTACTTCATTGCACTTTGCCTAGGTTTGTGCTATAATTCACTTTAGCTAGGTTTACGATTTACGGTACCACATAGATACATAGAAATATTTATGGGTAGAAGGGGTAGGAAGACAATTTAATCTAGGACTTAAAGGTGAGTCTTTGTAGCTTCCTAAAAGTAATGACTGTAAAGCGTTCCCACCTTGACATGAAGCACTTGATTTCCCTTACTCCCTGGGGCACCTTGGTGTTGTAGACGGGGGTAGCAGATATTTGTGCGGCCTTTTCTATACTATGGATCACTACTGCGTGATCACAATGGATCATTCCCTCATTTGCATGTGGTCACAGTCCAAGGCAAATGAGGTAGCACTTTGCCTTTCTATATGTGATATGTTACAGACATGGGTGCAGAGTCAGTCCAAGAAGCTTTCAAGAGGAGCACTGATGTATGCCATATAGATTTTGCTCAAATTAAGTACACCCCAGAGGGCACCCCTAGGCAGTGGACCACATGAGTTCCAGGGTAGGACCCTCCAGGTATCCCATCTGCAGGCAGGTGTGGTAACAAGCTGCCTATATTAAATTCATCCCTGATTCCAGTCTCCGGTGTCCAGATCCTGACTGTGTGTGGTGACATGGAATTCGAAGGCGGTTGCGGTTTGGCAGTTGCAGTTTATAAGGTGTGAGTATTAATAGGGTAAAAACTGTTCTGGTAGTGAGTGTTGAGATTATGAGTGTATTTTTTTTCGAGTTGTTTGAGTGAGTGATAGAGGAATCGAGAAGTTTTAAGAGAAGATGTTGAGTTCAGACGAAGTTGAAAGATCTGGGGATAACAATTTTTTTTTAACTTGTTAACAGAAATGTAGATGTGGAGTGTGAGGTACCATCACTTGCATTAATAATACCATCGCTTGCATTAATAACTTGCATTAATAACACAAGGGCAAATTGTTGTGTTTGTCTAATCTTGGTTAATGTTAGTGGAACCTTATTGCGCAAATGGGGGAAACTGCATTGATCTGTGTGACTTTTCACTGGTCAAGAATCCACTTGCGAGTGCAGCAAACTCTTGAGTGGTTGTAATAATTGTTTTTTTTAGTAGAGTAAACAAGAAGTTGCTTAAAGAAGTTATTTGAAAGTTGTGTGTGAATGCAAGTAGAATTGGGAAGGAGGGTGACTTCTGTGAGGACTGAGCTTGTATGTCATAGTGTTTTGCACTAGGATTGGACAGCTGGTCTGCTTTCACACCACCATTGGCTATGTAGATTTTAGTTCAGCACTGTGTTTGAATCTCTTCAATTTGAGTACTGTCTTTGTTATGTTAGTGGATCGCATGAAAATTATAGCAGGCATTTAATTAGGTAAATAACATTTGATGTATGCAGAACAGAAATCAAAACATTCGGCTTAACACGAACCTTTGAAAATTAAATTGTCATCATGAAATGTTTTAAGGATTTTAAGAAATTTGTAAGAGGGAATGTCACTATTCCTGTACGAAAAGGTGAGGCTGCACCCCCTGAGGGTACTCCAGCATACATTATGACTACAGATCATGGGGTCATATTTACAAGAGCTTATCATCACAGGAATGTCACTTTTTTATATGTTCCTGTGGCAATAAGCCCTTCGCCTTATTTAAAAGGCGGCGTTAAGCCACTTGGCGTGGCTTAATGCTGCCATGTAAATAAGGTCCCCTTTCACGCTACACGTACCATGAAAGGGGTGTGCAATGGGCATTGCTGTGGGGGTTCTGCCGCAACACACATTGATTTTGATGCTGCTCCCTATTTACCCGGGTGGCGTAAATAGGAGGCAGCGCCAAAACTAAGACCAGGGAAAACCTGGTTTTAACATGGCGAAATGAGGAGAAATTTCTCCTCTTTTTTGCTGTTGCTATGTGTGCTGCATTGTGTCGCACACATAGAAACAGCAAATCACATGTATGATTGTGTATGCGGAGCAAGATCTCCCTTCCTGCACATAAACAATCATTGAAATATGACGATTTGCAACTTCTGTGTGTGCTGCACAATGCAGCACACATAGGAGTTACAAATCAGCATTCTGGATTGTTTATGTGCAGGAAGGGGTACCTTACTGCGCATACACAATTATTCCCCCCAACGCAGACACTTATGCACTATGGTGCAAGGGTGCCTGTGTTGGTACTAGGCAGTTAGATTTAGCGCCAGTGTTAGGAGAAACTCAGGGGTGCGCTGCATTCTTGTGAATACAGCTCATCCCTGCGTGGCATTAGCAGTTTGTGCTTAAGGACACGCTTCGCCATTCTGTTGTAAGTATGCCCCATGGTTTAAGTTCATGCTTTTGGCTTCAACAGTGGAGTAAGATTACAGAAAATGAGGATGCTTTACATTTTCCTAGATATGGGACATTTAATACCAGGATCCTAGATCATTTGAAGGGGAAATTGTACGAAATGAAGCCAATACCTCTACCTATGTAATATGAGGCTTTTAATGTTTAGGAAAACGTTGAGCGAGAGAGTGAAAAGGAGAAATATCAGAGAAGGACTGGAAGAGCAATGCAGAATTATGCAAACGCTTAATGGGATGAAGAACAGCGTAGATGGGGGAAGGGAATTATTGAAGGAGCCAGATTATATCCGGAGTTTACATCAGAAGCTGCGTGGACAGCACACTACACAAGCCCAAATGATGTCTCCTGCTCCTGTACCAAAGAGAAATCTCAGGTTTAATTCAAATCAAATGCCAATATTCAATGCAGATCAGTTTCAAAATGCTATGCCACAATTTCAAAATCAAAGTTGGAATGCTTTGACACAGTTCCCTTATTTCAAAAATGATAGATTTGATTTTGATAATTCCCAATGAAGGTGCCTGAGAGAGGAATACGAATGCGTCTTAGAGGGAGATCAGATGGCCCTTATGTAAATGCAAATGTTGATGGTCATGATGAGTCATTTTTGATCGACACAGGAGCTACCCGTTTTACTGTCAGAACAGTGAAAGTACCAAACTTACCTCTTTCTGGGAAGACAATCCAAGTAGTTGTGGTTACAAATAGACAAGTTTTAAATCTGATTTCAGAAGAAGTTCCAGTAAAAATAGGAACATATGAGGAAAAATACTAATTTGTTGTTTGTAAAACAAGTCCAGTAAATCTGTTTGGGAGATACCAGTGGTGCAAATTGAATTGTACTATAGACTGCACACAGGATGGCGTTTCTTTCCAGAACCACGATAAAGATGTAGATTTTGAAATGATCAGACAAAATGCTAAAGAAATAATGTTCCTTTTATTGACCATTTCCAAATTGCCTGAAGACCTAAGTGACTACGGGCCGATTCACAGAACTAACTTAAGACAAAATCCTAAACTTACTACTTTTGGTATTCACAGAAGTTAGGATTTTGTCTTAAGTTTGTCTTAAGACAAACTTAAGACAGACTTAAGACTGTCTTAAGACAGACTTAAGACAGTCTTAAGACAGACTTAAGACAAACTTAAGACAGACTTAAGACAGACTTAAGTTAGGATTTTATCTTAAGTGTGTCTTAAGTCTGTCTTATCTCTGTCTTAAGTCTGTCTTAAGTTTGTCTTAAGTCTGTCTTAAGTTTGTCTTAAGACAAACTTAAGATACAATCCTAACTTCTGTGAATACCAAAAGTAGTAAGTTTAGGATTTTGTCTTAAGTTAGTTCTGTGAATCGGCCCCTTAGTATTCACAGAAGTTAGGATTTTGTCTTAAGTTTGTCTTAAGACAAACTTAAGACAGACTTAAGACAGACTTAAGACAGACTTAAGACAGACTTAAGACAAACTTAAGACAAACTTAAGACATACTTAAGACAGACTTAAGACAAACTTAAGACAGACTTAAGACAGACTTAAGACAGACTTAAGACAAACTTAAGACAGACTTAAGGCAGACTTAAGACAGACTTAAGACAAACTTAAGACAAACTTAGGACAGACTTAAGACAGACTTAAGACAGACTTAAGACAAACTTAAGACAAAATCCTAACTTAAGTCTGTCTTAAGTCTGTCTTAAGTTTGTCTTAAGACAAACTTAAGACAAAATCCTAACTTCTGTGAATACCAAAAGTAGTAAGTTTAGGATTTTATCTTAAGTTAGTTCTGTGAATCTGGCCCACAGTCAGTACAGAAGTATGCGACTTCACAGGGAAAGATATTGGAGTCATAAATGGTGTAGAGCCAGTCCAAATCAAAGCAAAGCCTAATGCTGTTTACCCCAGAACACCAGCCTATCATTTGACTCCAGAGACTATTGCCAGGATAATGCCAGTGGTTGAAAACATGCTACAAAAAGGCATCTTGAGAGAGTTGATTGGAAGCCCATTATGGGCATACAGAAGCCCAACATTAAATATAGAATTGTCCAAGACTTGAAGCGAATTAATGTCATTCTAGTGCCCTGATGTCTCATGGCGCCAAATCCTGCCACTGTACTTTTCCAAATTCCCTGTACTGGAGAATGGTTCACTGTCATTGATCTATGTCAGGCTTTCTTTTCACTGCCTTTGCACAATGATAGCCAGTATTTGTTTGCTTTTACATTACAGCAGAAGACATGGTGTTGTGTCGCTCACGAGTGTCTGTCCATATTTAATCAGTTCCTAAAAAGAAATTTTGAATCCTTGCAAATGCCATGTAAATCCACCCTTGCTCAGTATATAGAAGACCTACTTGTGGCATCAGAAACGTGTGATGCTTGCACTCTTGAAGCACCTTGCAGAGAGTGGACACAGAGGGCCTCATTTACAAAACAATTATGCAGTGCGGCGCCGCAAGAGAGTTTGCTGCACCAAGCTGCGTCATTTTAAATTCACAGGGATGTGTCATATAAAACAATACCACACATCTATGTGCTTTCCCTTGTGCTGGCGCACAATTGGCTGCCATGCACCTGCAAAGGCACCCTTGCGTCAAGTTGCAAGGGAGCTTGCGTTACGGGGATGATTGTTTTTGTGCAGGAAGGGCTACCTTCCTTCACAAAAACAATCATTGATTGCATTTTCCGCTTTCTATGCACATAGAAAGGGGAAATAAAAGTATTTCTCCTTGTTGTGCCACTCCTACGCCTCCCCTGGGGAGGCGTAGGACTCTGACGCATTCTCAGCTTTCCAAAACTTTGTAAATCTGGGAATGTGTCAGGTTCCATGGATGTTGCGTTGGAACATCCACAACAACACCCATGGAACGCCTCTTTCACGCAGAATAATGCGTGAAAGGGGCCCATATTTACAAGGCCATGAAAAGTCACTCAAGGTGACTTTAAGTGGCCTTGTAAGTATGTGCCGGCACACTGCACCACTGGAGCGTCAGAAAATGTGACGCATTGGTAGCACAATGGCCTTGCAAATGAGGCCCAAAGAGACTTCAGGGAAACTGTGGTACTGTCAAAAAGAGGTTCAAAATCTGGGACACATTATTCTGAAAGGAGTTAAGAAGGTGTCACCAGAGAGAGTGGAAGCTAGCTTACAGATGACTCCACCACGAACACAAAAGGAAGTCACAATGTTTTTGTTTTGGTAATGATTGGTTACTGTAGACAGTGGATACCAAACTTTTCCTTGATGGCAAAACCTCTACTGAGGTTGACACACCAAGATTTGTCTGATCCGCTTCCATGGGACAATGAATGTACAACAGAGTTCCTAGATCTGAAAGAGAAATTGTGTCGCACTCCAGCACTAGGAATGCCTGATTATATTAGAGAGATGGATGCGCTCTCTCAGTTTTGACACAGACTCATGGCGGAGCCCGAAGACCCGGGACTTATTTTTCTACTACACTTGATCCTGTAGCATAGCTGCAGGTTTTCCTGGCTGCCTTAAAGCTGTGGCTGCGTCAGTGTTAGTCTGGAAAAGAGCAAGAACACAGTGATGGGACCCCCTTTAACTGTCATGGTCCTGCACTCTCTGGAGCTATTATCAACTAAAACAAAGACATCTTACCCATAATAGAATCACTACCTATGAGCCGAATCTATTGGCCTCTGAACATATTGTTATAAAACGATGTAATGTGTTAAACCCATCAACACTACTGCCTTCAATTGACCAAACGAGAAATGTGAATAATTTGATTATGATTGCCTAAGTGTTATAGAACTATGCACTAAACCCAGACCTGATATTAATGATGAACCACTAAATGAGCCCGACCATGTCCTATTTGTAGATGGTTCATGCCTAAGAGGACATTATGGCACATTAGGAGCAGCATATGCTGTGCGCTCTATAAATGATGTAATAGAAGCTTTCTGGCTTCAGTTTCTTTTCTCAGCACAAGTTGCCAAGTTAATTGCCCTTACCCGAGCTTGCAGTTTAACTGCACAAATGACAGTCACCATACTTACTGATTGCCAGTATGGGTTTAGTGTGGTACATGACTTCAGGCAATTATGGTCTCGGCAAGGTTTCCTTACTTCCACAGGAATTCCAATCCGGAACGGACATCATGTTAAAAATTAACTTGAAGCACTTCAGTTGCCTAGTAAAATTTATGTAGTGAAATGTTCAGGGAATCAAACTGGCAGAGGGTACGTCGCCATGGGCAACAGATACGCTGACTCAGTAGCTAGGGATTGTGCACTGTTAGCCTATACATTTAATGGAGCATTCAAATTTGAATCTGAGGAAGACGACTCTTTTGGAATGATAATGGAAATAACTGATAATTGGGAGGAATTGAAAAGAGTTCATGAAAATGTGTCTGAAACAGAACAGAATGGGTGGGTCAGATCAGGATATGTCAAGAACATAAATGACATGTAGATGTCAGCAGATTAACCCCTTCGATGCGTGTGATGGAGCGGTTCCGTCATGCGCGTCGGTCGCGCTGTGCGGATGACAGAACCGCTCTGTCACGGCCCCGCCCGCCCACGAACCATTCAGTAATCCGCGCCACGCTGAAGGGGTTAAAGGCCAGTGTTGCCTGATAGCTTGTTCTTTCCGATGACAAGGCACTATCATGGGTACACACACTTAGGAAGAGATGCCATGGTGAGAACATTTCGACAGAGTTGGTACAACCCCAGGTTCTGAATGATTGCTGATAAGATCTGCTGAAGGTGTGTTACATGTCAACAGCTAATTGCAGGCAGAAAAACACAAGTCAGAAGCATACACATAGGGAGATCAAGTAATCCCTTTAACAGAATGCAGATCGATTTTATTGAGATGCCTGTGTATAACGGGTTGAGATATATCTTGGTGATTGTTTGCATTTTCTTGAGATGGGTAGAAGCCTACCCAAGGAGTAGAAAAGACTGTCTGATTGTAGTTAAACTGTTATGAGCTTATTCCAAGATTCGGGATGCCAGTCCGTCTTGAGCCAGATAAAGTAAAACACTTCAGTGAAGTGCTGAACATGCTATTTGCTGCTCTACAAATTGAGCAAAAGCTACATTGCAGTTACATATCAGAAGCGTCTAACATAGTTGAACAAATTAATAGAACCATAAAGTCTACATTGGCAAAGGTTTGTGCTTCAATTTCCCTAAATTGGCTAGATGCTTTTCCTTTGGTGCTGATGAGAATTCAAAGTACTCCAGACAGGATGACAGGATTATCTCCGCATGAGATATTAATGGGAGGGTCTATGAGACTGCCTGCTGTACCTGCAAATGCCCTTGTGAATATCACAGACGATATGATATTGGACTACTGCAAGGCAATGGCTGACATAGTTCGTTCTAGCTCTCACCAGGTATCAGCTTCCATAGATGACGCTCACCAAGAACAGTGCCACAACCCCAATCCTGATGATTGGGTCGTAATCATGATGCACATTCAGAAGACTTGTCTTGAACCCAGATGGAAAGGCCCTTTCTGAGTCATACTTACTACGAACTCTGCTATTAAATGTGCTGGAATCCAAAACTGGATTCATGCCTCACACACCAAGAGAGTGAGCAACCCAGAAATAGTTCCCTTGGTCTATGAACCTGAAAGAAGAGCTTTAATGGTGGGCACCACCAGTCAAGAGACCACCTAGACCTGCAGCACCACCACCTTTCCAGATACAGAGAGTAAAGAGAGGAAAAGGGTGAAGATTTACATACTGAGATACAAGTACTAGTGCCTGTGGTGATGCAAAGTGATATTAAAATCTCTGACGACAACCGGGCAGAGACCGAATCACATGCTGAAAGCATCCATGAAGCAGCACAAAAAAACGTACAAGACCCTGGTGAGGAGAAGGAACAAGCTCTCGGACAAAAAGAGTCCTTTGTTGAGCAGAGTGGCCAAGAAGTCTCAGAAAGGACAGAATAAGGAGAAGCTCATCAACAGCACAAATTACAAACAAATGCATGAGGAAAGTGAAACAGAAGGCTAAGATGAGCTTGATCTGAATCATCAAATCCTAATGAGTTCTAAGATGACTCGAGCACCTTGCAGAAGATACTCAGCACCTGAATAGTCTTACTACATAAATGCATCATTGAATGTTACTTTGGAAGATCTGTACAATGTGAATCCTGAACTATTTGAACCTTCCTGAAATAGAAAGACATTAAATCTGAAAACCCCACTTTGAAAATTAGCAAACCTATTATTGTTAAAAGAACTGTGAACTGTGTTTATTAGATTGTTTTTGTTTTACAGAAGACTAACCTAGGTTGAGAAGAAAGTTACAAAAGATATGGAGATAACATTTTAGTAAAATACAGAGGAGTATTAAGGATTGTCTATTAGGGAACGGAAATAATAAGAAAAAAAACTTAGCCTCAAAGAAGATAATCTACTAATCCTCTATAGCAAGTTATTCAAACACTGACTCAGAATGATGTGTTGCATTAGAAATAAGAGTAAATGTATTATGGGTGGGGTTTTGTGATAACAGTTAGAATGATTTCAATAGTACTAATAGGGTTTTACCTAACACCTAATTCAGAGTCACAAAGCATGAATGTTACTAATACACACGCATGCAATATTAAGGATAGCGTGTTCACTAAATCATTTTTGAGTTACAAGTGAGACGAGTATTTTGCTAATGTATATTCTAGGCTAGTTCAAGAATACATAAATGCTATGGATCCTTGTCTGTGCACACTTACCTACTTCTGCGGAAGTTACATACTTTCACATACCATTGTCTTATGCAGTATCTTGCTTTCACTAGTTTATAGAAGAGGATATTTTGAATACTTTCAGTCTAATTATGATTTAGTACTATCTAGAGTGCCCTTAATAGAAAGCATGAATTTACACCTGCAAGCAAAAATGATGATCACAGCGTGTGTTATTTCTTGCCACAAACACCTGTAGATAGTGTAAAGTCTTACTTGTTTAAGGCGACCTGAAGCAAAGACATATATGATGGCTTTAGAAGGAAAACACAAGAACATGACAAAAGCTACAGACAAAAAGGGGAGACGTGTTAGAGAATGCATGGAAGAAAGAAGAAAACTAATACAAAAAGAAGATGGTTTCCCCTAAAATCAGACTAGACACAAAGGAAAGGTTTATTTTTATAAATGGAGAACTCCAAAAGAACAAGGCACCTAGTGATTAGTAGTTGTGAACACACATTTTAACTGACAGGGGGATCTTGGCACATATTACAGGGAGATGAGAATTCAATTCCATGGGGGTTTATTACATTTATGGACAAAACACTTATTTCTTACTCCCTGCGGATTGGGAAGGGACTTGGTATTTAGTTACACTAATTCCAAAGATGTACTATGTTACAAGCTTCTATGTGATAACACTAACACCAGCACATAGACAGAACGTAACACAGGGACACAGGGACTTAGTGGGAGATATATTTGGAGTATTGATACCACCTGTAGGAGTCATCCTGAATGACAAAAAGATCATAAAGTTAGCAACTCTAGATGACAAAATGGCAACCAGCAGTTCTGGAGCTTTACTTTTAATAAATACTGAACTAATTGATATAAGGTCCATGGTTTTGCAGGACCGTCTTGCTTTAGACACATTACTTGCCAAGAAGGGAGGAGTCTGCCCATGCTGAAATTAACCCACTGTTGTGCATACATACCAAACGAAAGCAAGGAAATACAAAATTGCGCCAAGAACATTTCAGGTTTAGTACCTGAATTACATGAATTGGAAACACCAAGAGGCCTATTCACAAGTAAATGCTAGAGCTCGGAGCTGTGCCAAATTTCATTTGTATGACATTTCCAAAGCGCAGGGAAGCACAATATTTACAGAAATACGGTGCACCCCCATGATTTCCCTAGCACTGACGCTAAAATTAGCTGCCTAGCGACAGTGCTGGCCCCCTTGCACAATAGTGCAAGGGTGCCTGCATTGCAGGGAATGGTTGTTTATGTGCAGGAAGGTGTCCCTTCCTGCACATAAACAATGAATAATGGTGATTTGTTACTTCTATGTGTGCTATATTCTGCAGCACACATAGAAGCAGCAAATCATCATCATTTAATGACTGTTTATTTGCAGGAAGAGATACCTTCCTGCACATAAAAATTAATTAATAGCGTTTTGCACTTTCTATGTGTGCTGCAGAATGCAGCACACAAACAAAAAGTAAAAACGAGATGAAATTAAAGTATTTCTCTTTGCTGCACCATTCTAATGCCTGCTATAGCATGGCATTAGTTTTTGGTGTTGCCTCAGATTTACACATCGTTGTAAATTTGGGGCAGTGTCATAAGCAATGGGTGTTGCGATGGCATGCCCACAGCAACACCTATTGTACGTCCCTAGCACGCTAAGTGATGCGTGTAAAGAGGCCCCATTTACAAGGCGACGTTAGCGCTGCTTTTTTAAATATGGAGAAGTGCATAAAGCCAACAGAACGTATATACCCTCAAATTTGCATGGAAATTTTGAGAAAGAACTGAGCACCATTGAAAATTGTTTTTTAACACCTGGGAAGGTTATACTGAAAGCGATATTAATGGCAATAGTAATAGTAGGGTTTTATTGAATTTTCTTTATATTTTATTACTGAGTTGTAAATGTTTCATGCGCAAATTACAGGACAATTTTGAGGAAGAAAATAAATGAGAGGGACGTGTGATTATGTGGCATTATGAATAACGACTATATGAAGTCACTAACATTTAGCGGGATCAAAAGAAAGAGACACATCCAACGATGAAAGTGCTTTCTAGAATTGAATTTGCATGTGAAACACAATTGTGTGAAGATTTAAACATCAGAAGGGAGGAATTGTGAGAAATACATTTTAAAGACAAATTTCGACTTGCACACCGTATTAGAATTTAACCTTAGAATGCATTTAAACCTTTGCAGAAATAATTTTCGCATAGACAAAAATTACATGTAGGAAAATGTGCCTGCTTTAAGCGTGTTAAAATCACTTTAGAATGCATATATACCATATTAAAACAATTCATAAGTAAATCACATGTAGGGGAAATGTGCTTGCTTTCAACGTGTATGATAAATAAAGTAAAGAAAAAGATATGTAGTAGACTATCATATTTAATGTGCTTCTGTAACTAGGCCCAAACCATTTTCTCTCGACTTTTGCTCACAGTTAAACAGACATTTATTAGAAAATCTTTGCCTGACACCAGTATCATACTAAAGAATGTGCTGACTTCAAGATTATGTTCCTTTGCTTCATCACAACATATTATATCACCCTGCCTTAACAAAGAACTTTGCTGTGGATGGATAGACTGTTAGAATAAAGAATAATTTAGATATATTTTATGTATGCCTAACTAGAGCATTATCAATAGATTTTTTTTATTGCAATAGACTAGCCCTTTGTATTCACAACGGGATATTGAATGCAGTTAATAGCTTCGGTAAAAAGGTTCTCATATGTCCCGGTGTGAATGTTTACCGTGGAAATCAGAAGAAGAAGCAGCTGATGTCGACGACACCATCGGATGAGCGGTTTCCATTGACTGAAAGAATCATACACCTACCAATTTTCGTTACATTGTTGTGCATTTTTATACTATAATTGAGTGTTCTTGGAGAGAGAGAGAGTGAAGCGTTTCTTTACAGAGAACCTTTTGACTCTACTTTGTGAGAGTCTATTTTTTTAGCCATCCTAGACCCTATTCCTTGCTCCTTTTTGCTGAAAGCTGCTGCTGACGGAGACTTTACCCTCCTTTGTCTTGACATTTCTTGATGAATGCTACTGCAACAATCATTCCTCTGTCACTGATTTATTTTAAAGGTTGCTACTGTAGCTATGGGAAACTCGGCTAACTTTTCCAAAACGCCCCTTTACAGGAAGTTCAAGACTTTATTTATGCTCCGAAAATCTTGCTCTTCTCTAGAAGGAACTCTTCATGGGTTCTCTACTTGGGTAAGTTAGCCTCCTTTAGTTAGTTTAGTAATACATTTCCTTTATGGAACACTGTTTGATTTATGCTGTTACTAATGAATCTTTTCTCAATATTTCTGTAACTTTGGAGTAACTGGAATAAAGATGACAAAACCATAATAATTCCTATATGATAAATAAAGGTCTTGGAAACGTCTTCAACTTCTTGTCATTTTCTCAAAATATAGAACCTGACAGTTGAAGATAGATATATGACCTGTTTTGTCCTTGCTCCATTTGCAACACGGTGGCAAAGGTCCATCTGACCAGTCAAGCGCCACAGGACTTCGAGGGTCCAAGCTGTAAGTTGGGTTGTCTAGTTTAGAACCTGATTTTTGCCAATCCTTGGGTGCTAGCATCCCTTTACTGCCTTTCCCTCTCATGATCTGGCTCAAAGTCTGATGATGAAAAATATGTATTATTCCCCAAGAATAAGTGCTTGTACCTATTACTTGCAATCAGCTACACAAATTTAGCACCACTCTAAGTATCATTCATCTATAAATATTTACAAGGGATTACAAAGAGGGAGCTGGGAAGAGGAGCATTTGGCCATATATATTTTGTTTAGGGTCATCAATACAGTGTGCAAGGTTTGCATGGAAGCCATACAGCATCTCACCTACAGCATGTTTTTCTTGTCTGTGATGACCACTCAAGTGGAGTGGTGGAAATGCAGGAATCTCCAAATGCAACATCAGATTGTAAGTCGGTAAGTATCAACTAGGAGATGATTCTCATCTTTGGAGATTCCTAGTAAAATAAGACAATTCAAGCTTCACTCAGTTTGTCTACATGTCTCTCAGAACCCCTTGGTGAAAGCAACCCTATCATTGACCCCGTGTAGAGCAAGGTGCGCTGGAACCAGTAGTGTGGTAGGTGCTGCAGCACCCAGAGACATGGAGTCAGATCAGAAAGACAATGGAAACCAATGAGGGCTTTCAGTCAATTTGTATTTCATTCAGCTTTAGCTGTTTATTTTAATGCATTTAAAAGCCACTGGTGATTATGGAGGGCACAGAGAGAATCTTCCTACAAACTATTACGCATTTGCTTGCCATGTATATTTAAGTTTACACTATGAGGCTTCAAAGAGATGGCATTTACTAGCAAACGTTTGTCAGTCCTGTGATGGGTCCTATCAAGAAGGAAAGAAGGATCCAAATGAAAGGTACCAATGTAAAAAAATAATTAGATGCACTCATATATGTAAGAATTCTGCATCGTAATACACCATTGAACAAAATATTCCAAAAAAGGCCTTTAACTACCACCACATCCTACCCTGCCACAAACTCATGATCCCCATTTAAAGTTATTTGTTCATTTTCTGAACGTGCTAGTTCAGTAACGTCACAGTGGTGTAACATAGGCCCCCCCAAGACCTCGCGGTGCGGGGGAGGAGGGGCTGAGCTCCAGGGGGTCCCCTCTGGCACTGTGAATAGGCAGGGGGTACCTGGCATGATAGTTCCTGACTGGGTCCAGAGCTTGGGGGACCCACTTCATGTACTTTGCATGAGGGCCCCCCTCAGATTTCATTGCGCCATTGTAACACTAGTAGATTTGTTTTAATCCGTGCATTTTATTGAGATGTTGCACCTTTCCATCATCTTTAGGCCAGAGTCACTGGCTGACATTCGGTTTTGTGTGGTGATTGGCACAGTAGGACATTGAGTGAAGATTGCATATAGAGCAACGATTTAACACCGTGTAATGCTTGTGAAAGTAGAGCCACTAACATGACATTTTAGTTACACCAGTGAATATCTCTTACTGTCAATTTTGTTGTCGTTCAGTTATAAATATGCATTGTTTTCTTGAGACTAACAAATTATGTACCACCCCAATTTCCTAGTAAAATAAGAATTCCCAACAAATATAAAGAGATCATCCCATGTTTGAAGGGGTGTCAGTCCCAGATGCACGTCTTCTCGTCTCACTGAATGCTAGCCTTGAATTCCGGAAACTGTCTCCCTTGGGCATGTTGTGATTGGATGGGGCAAGGTGTGGTCGTCTTTGCAAATAGTTTCTTGTAATCATAATCACTTTTTTATCACTTCACTTGCATTCTGAGAACACCTGCGCTTTAGAGTCCCTCAGTGTGTACAATAGCTGCTAAACCTGATTGTTTAGACCTCGCCTACAGAGAGATGTTAGCTGTCTGTTGTTGAAGACCTATTGTGAACAATGCCACTACTTACAGTGGCTTTTGAGTCAGCACATTCTTTGACGCTCTTGCTTCTATTGTTGCCCTTCTCATTTGCCTGCTTCTTATACATTCAGAGTGTGTTTTCTTTTTCTTTAAGCACTCCATGGGAGTGTGCTTGTTTTATTGCTCTATCCTCTATGCACTGCATTTCTCCTCATTTCACCACTCCTGCTTTCTCCATGTTCCTGTCCCACCCACTCAGCTTCTCCATTGCTTCCCTGGTCATGCTTGAGTTTTTTATATTTTCCCTCAAACCAGGCCCCAAATTCGCACCGTTCCTTCCTCTATCCCTCGTGCTCATCAGTTTAGCCGTGATGACTTACTCTACGAAGCTCCACCATTGTTACCTACCTCTCCCAGTCTCCTTTTTTATTTTTTTGAAGGCAGCTGCTGTTCCTAAAAAATTTTTTGCATACTTTTCGTGTTCTCAATTACTGGTCTAAGAAGGGTGTCCGCCGTTATGAGATGGCAAATTAAAAGTGGTTAAAAACACCCAAAATGATTACCATAGCATTATGATGCATCAAAAGTAAGCATGAGTTGTGATACTTGCGTGTGTATATATTATCACACTTTGGGCTCATAAACCTCAAAGGGCCCAGAACTGGAATTGGCACCACAAGGCTGGTCCAAACTCCCAGCAGTGGAGTTCAGGGATGCTGCAGATGAAGTCTTTGATGGCCCTGTGACTTCCAACAGGAGGCAAGCACACACAAGCCCCTGGAGAAACATGGATCAGCAGGATTCAGATAGCACAAGTTCTGTTCTTTCACTGCCCACAGACAGAAGCAGCAACTGCAGCCCAACCCAGCAAAGCAACACACAGCAAAGGGGCAGTACTCTTCCTGACAGCTCTTCTTCTTGGCAGAGTTTCTCAGTCCCGAAGTGTTCCTCAAAACATGGGGTTAAGGTCCAATACTTATGCACTTTTTGGCCTTTGAGGTAGGCATACTTCAAAGAGAAATCTTTGTTGTTGTCAAAGTCCTGCCTTGCCCATCCTTGGCTTCAGGCACACTATAGGGGGGCATAGACAGCATTGTGAGAAGACAGGCAAAGCCCTATTCAGGTGTCAGTAACAACTCCACCCACCACTCTAGCTCAGGAAGACCCATCAGCCTGGTGATGGGCCATCAGGTTATGTAGGGCACACCTCAGTTCCCTATGTGTGACTGTCTAGAGTGAATGCACAAACAGCCCCTGTCAGTCTAAATCAGACGTTAATTCCACAGGCAGGCTGAGACACAGAATAGTAAAGAAAGAAAAAGCACACTTTCTAAAAGTGGCATTTTCAAACACACAATTTAGAAACCAACTTCACTAGAAGTTTTGTTTTAAATCCTGAGTTCAGGGCACCCAAACACCAAATCTCTATCTCGTCCTGATTTAAAGTTACACTTGTAAGATGTTACAGGGCAGCTCCAATTATAACCTATGGGAGAGATAGTCTTTGCAATAGTGAAAAACGAAATTGGCAGTATTTCACTATCAGGACATATAAACCACACCAGGACATAGCCTACCTTTTCACATACCCTGCACCCTGCCCATCGGGGTACCTTGGGCCTGCCTTACATGTAGAGAATGGATGGTTAAGGCCTGGCAAGTGAGTTCACTTGCCAGGTCAACATGACAGTTTAACACTGCACTCACAGACACTGCAATGACAGGCCTGAGACAGGTCTACAGGGCTACTCAATTGGGTGGCACAACCAGTGCTGCAGGCCCATTAGTAGCATTTTATTTACAGGCCCTGGGCACACACAGTGCACTTTACTAGGGACTTGCCAGTAAATCAAATATGCCAATCATTGATAACTAATCAGAATCACAATTTGCACATAGAACATATGCACTTTAGCACTGATTAGCAGTGGTATGGTGCCCAGAGTCCTAAAGCCCACAAACAGGGGGTCAGAAAAGTAGGAGGCAAAAGGCAAAATACTGGGGATAAACCTACAAAAAGAGCCAATCCCAACAAAAAGCAAAATGTTAAAGATAATAATCTAATAAACAAAGAAATAAAAGTAGGAGTTTTTAGTAGAACAGATTATTAGTAGTCAATCAGATTCTGAGATAAAAAACATGTGTAGCATCACTGAATTTAGAAGCCCAGTGTCTGCAGCTGTGACTCCATGAAACTCCCTTTCATCCTTCACACGGGACCGGAGAAGCAGGATTAATTCCTTGATGGTGAATTAGTGGTGACTTATCCCCATTTGCCTTGCTCACAATGGATTTCTTTCCGGGAGTTCTGATTAATAGGAGCCTCCTGATGTAACTCGACAGAAAAGCTCTTCTGCGACGCAGTGGATACATCGGCCCTTTCCCGCTTCTGTCGTTACCCTCGAGGAGTCTGTTACCCTCTACCTTTGATGATCCTCTGACATCTCAGAATCCTGTCTTCTGACAGATAGGGTGCCCACACACCCCCCTTCCACATGCACCCCAGTCCTGATGAAGACCCCATCCCGTAAGGTCGCAATGAGTACCTACATGCCTTAAGGGGTCGAAACGTCGACACAACATCTTTGCCAATATTATCACCAGTTCAGGATGTACTGTGATTCTCTTTATATATATGGCTTTTTCAAAAAATGTCGATATTAGATTCATGATTTGATCGGAATGTAAATACGGCAGAGAGTTAATTTTGCCGACAAATTTGATTTTGTTCTTAATGCATCTAATTTTTGTATTCACTTCCTTCCAAATCCTACACTTTATCACTCACCTCCCTACCCCCATTCCTCTTTCCTGGGCACTGTTATGATATTCAAATATTGTCTGTACTATGGAGCTCAGTAATAACAAATTATTTGTGTTCAATGTGATTAAATAGGCATTTGAACCCCTTCAAAAAGGTTTCTTGGTACATTGTTTGTTTAAATGTTTTGTATTGAATGACTCTATACACTGGGACCACTGTTCTCATACTGTCCATGAAACTCATGACATCAGAATAGTTGAAAGATACTTTCAGTAATGCAAACCAGCTGCGATACCATTGGAGCACACTTTCAAACCTTGTATATGACAAAAAGCATACAACAAGTAGGCTACATTACAAAGCAAAACTCTTCCAACCATGCATAACTAATTGAGCTTGTGCCAAGGGTTGCCAGTGGTGACACCAGCACTCTTGTTTGCAGGCTGAATGTTATTTTTCATCAACAAATGTTGACCCAGTGAAAGATAGAGCAAGGCTGAAAAGGCAGAAAGGAGTAAGAGAAGGTGAGGAAAACGGTGACAAATGGACAAAGAAGGAACTAAAAGGAGCCTGCATGAGTGAGATAAGCAGACAGAAAGTGTAGGGTGATAGAACAAAGTGGCATGATGTGGAATTAAGATCAGGCAGCCTTGGTATTAACCTCAACAATCAGTAATTAAGCTGCTTAGAATACATTTGAGCCCCTGCACTTATTCATTTTTACAATTTAAGTACCAGGAAAGATCAGAGCTAGGTATGGGCTTGCCCATCTGTTTTCTGCAACATGGCAAAATTACCAAAGGCTTGGCATTAGTGTTAAAGGAACAGGGGGGATTGGTGTGGAAAGGAGAAAAGAAAAGAAAGCCCTTCCTCAGGATGCAAAGTTCTCTGCATGTCGAACACCCAGTTGTACTCCTAACCATAATAAAAGGTCTAAAGACTGAAAGCACAGCCTGAAAACATTGCACCAAGAATCCTAGAAGGCCTAGCTGGTACTAGCAAATGTACACTACGTGAACCAACCCTATAAAGGTGATGTAAATAGGGATGGAAGTCTTTGAGTAGGGCATAGCCGTACATAAAAGTGCACACATGAAAGCAGTGTTGCACAAAAGACGCCGAAGGTCTTACAAATTAACATAATTGTTTGTATTGTATATTGTAAATGCAGATTTATTGATTGTAATCCTGAATATCAACTATAACAATATTGACTTACAATAATATCAATATCAAAATATTGACTACTTAAGATCGACAACCATATATTTATTTATTTATATTTGTAAAGCACACTATCACTCAAAAGGGTATCCTAGCGCTGAGCGGGTGTGTGTTCCTAAACCTGCCCATTGAATCTTGGTTAATTGAAAAGCCAGATCTTGAGCTTCTTGCAGAATTCAAGAAGAGAGGATGAGGTTCTGATATTCAGTGGCAGTCCATTCCATGCTTTAAGAGCGATGTAAGAGTGTGGGATGTGTAGGAGTAGGAATCCTGGAGAGTAGTGGTGTCTGTTTGGTTGATAGAAACAGATGTGACTGTTCAGAAACATGGGGTCTAAGTCGTTCAGTGCCTTGAATGCGTGTGTGAGGAGTGTGAAATGAGCATGTTTGTTTATCGGAAGAAAGTGGAGCTCCCTGAGTTGAGTTCTATGTGGGAGATTGAGGATCAGTCTGGCTGACACGTTCTGGATGGTTTGTAGTCTTCTAGTGAGTTACTCGGTGATCCCGGCATTAAGAGTGTTCTCATTGTCCAACTTGCTGGTGACTAGAGGATGAGTGAGTTTTACTAGTGTTGCTTGAGAGCCAATTGAAGATCTTTTTCAACATCTTCGGGTGTGGAAGCAGAATGCAGTGATGGCGTTGATTTATGCACTCCTGTCCATTTTACTGTTGAGGATTATGCTTAGGCTCATGGCATGGGTGCTGGGATGGGGTGTGAGTCCGAGTTGGGCGGGCCACCAATTGGAGCCCCATGATGTGGTGTTTTGGCCAAAGATCACTACTTCTGTCTTGTCAATGTTCAACTTGGAACAGTTGGCTTTTATCTAGTATGTGACTTTGGTCATACATACAATTAACCTATTTCTTGCGTTGGGGGTCTTGTCCGAGAGGGAGAGTATGAGTTTTGTGTCACCGGCACAGAAAAGGAAATTGATGTCCTGTGTGTGGATGATGTTGGCCAGTGGGATCATGTATGGCTAAAAGAGCGATGAACCTTGAGGCACTCTGCAGATGAGTTTGCGGGCTTCTGAGGAGTAAGGTGCCAGACTGACAGCTTGTGTTCTATCTTTTGAGAAGGAACAGATCCAGTGAAGAGCGGGTCCTTGAATGCCATTCTTGTGCAGACACCTGATGAGTATAGGGTGGGAGACTGTGTCAAGTGCTGCGGAGAGGCACAAGAGAATAAGTTCTGCTGTGTCAGGAATCATGCAAATATCTGTGGTGACAATGAGTTCTGTTTCTGTACTGTGGTTGAACCTGAATACGGACTGCGTGGCATCGAGGAGCTGGTGATTGTTAAGGTGGTCAGTGAGGCATTGGTTGATTAGTTTGTTAAGACCTTAGCCGGGTATGGTAGGAAGGAGATGGGTCTGTAGTTGGAAAGTGTGGCTGTGTCAGCAGATGGTTTCTTGAGCAGGGTCATGAAGGTGGTATGTTTCCTGGTGTCCAGGTATGTGGCTTAGTCGATGGAGGCATTGAGGATGGGTGTTAGTGCTTTGTTGATTGGTAGGAGTACTTTGGTGAAGGCTTGGTGGGACAAAGGTCCACACCACAGTTGCACCGGCGCCTGACCTATTACGAGCTGTGCAGTCTGAAACCCAGGCATGGAGGTCCACCCAGTGGACCCACGGTGGTGCAAAATGTCAGCTGTGCATCCACGGATGCCACCAGGCCCATGCTCCATACGCTGAGTGTATAACAACTATACATTCGTACTGGCAGTCTCCCAGCAGTGCTCACCAGATGGCAGTTCTCCAACTCACCGCCTTTTTACACACATACTAATACATTACAACTGTGACCACTGGATGCTTTTGAAAACTACACACCTGATGTGCATTAGCAAGTAGACACGCCAGCAATTCACACTATAAAGCACACCCCATCCCTAACCAGCATCCTTTGCTTTACAACTGTGGGCCAGAAGACAGTCACCATCATGTGCAGCATTGTTGTTGTTTTTTTAGAATAAGGCACCCTTTTTTCGATCTTCCCCTTAATCACTCTCCACCACCTTCATATTTTTTTGGGACACAAATACACCTATTTCCCTAGTTTAAATCAAGACACATACCTACTCCCATCGTCATATTCACCATGCCAGAAAAAAAACCTTTACAGAGCAAGAGTTGATGTCATGGTGGATGAAATCATTAGAGTAGAGCCTTAAAGGTTTGGAGCCCAAGTCCAGCAGACTCCTCAGAGTAGAAAAACGGAATTGTGGGACACAATAGTCAACTGAGTGAATGCTGTTGGTACCACCCTATGCACATAGGAAGACATCAGGAAGAGGTGGAACGACCTCAGGTGCACAGCAAGTACAGCAGCCACCACCTGGAGGCACAGAGGACCGGCAGTGGCACTCTCAGTGCACCATTACCACTCCTACCCTGGGAGGAAAAGGTCTTGCCCATCCTGCATACTGAGGGTTTGACAGGAATACCTGGGGGAGTAGAGTAGGCAGGTTATGCCCAGACGTGGGTCCCTTGCTCACTTTGCCACTGGATTCAAGCTAGCCTGGCTGAAGAGGGCTGTTAGCCCGAAACCTGTCCGAGGATTCTTGTTTCCGGTCCAGGAAAGACATGACTTGGCAGTTCGGGCTGGACTGTTCCCATGAGGCACAGGGTCAAGACTGATTTGCATATAGCTGTGTCTGGCAAAGTGAGCTAATGAATGATGATGGATTCAACCCAGATCTGTGACTGGAGTGAGTGTTTGAAAAGTTTCAGCACTCCATCCATCATCTCTTTGTGTTTGCTCAGCTGCCATATGGCCATAAATCAGAAACAATTATAACAATAAGATGAGAGGCAATATAATCACAAACAGCAACAAATCTGAGTTCCAACAATTTCAGTTCACAGTTTCCAGGACAATTCTTTATTTTCTTTCACATTTAAAATTCTTATTATTCAGGCAACAGGCGCAGCCAACGAGTATCGCCCGTAAACACAGGCTTCTTCAGGGCACAATATAAGATACAAATGAAAGTTCATCAGGTTTAAACACGCTAAATTCCTGCCACAAAGCCACAGTTCCTCTTTATATTTTCACATTTCAGTTAATAGTGCGTATTGACAATTCTCCTGACTCACAGCATAATGTCCAGAATATTCTCCAGTTCACCATGATCTGGATGACCTCAAATTCCCTGAAGGTGAACCCAGACAAAACAAAATACTGGTTCTTACCTCAGGGGTCTCCCCCTGGTTCAGCCTTTTCTGGCCCCAAGAGCTGGGCGCCACCCCAATACCTGTGCCAGCCGTGAAGAGCCTGGGCATCAGGCTGGACACTGGACTGACCCTAAAGACTCAGGTGTCTGCCGTAGTGGGAAGCTGCATCGGACTGATGCGGCAACTCCGGAAATTGTCGACCCTGTTGTCAACCGCTACCATGCAGACGGTGGTGACTGCATTAATCTTATCCAGCCTTGATTACGACAATGCAGTCTACATTGGGCTCCCTGGAAAACTCTTGGGGAAACTCAAAGTGGTCATGAATGACACTGCGAGGCTGATCTACAAATTGCCTCGAAGAGCGCATGCCACCCCCCTGTTGCAGCGGCTACAATGGCTTCCCATTAAGCAAAGGGTCAGTTTCAAGGGTCTGTGCATTGCACATAAATCCCAATTTTGTGAAGCACCCAAATACATTAAAGAGCACTTGAAGCCCTATGCGCCTGGACGTTACCTTCGTTTGTCGCAGGCTAGCTTCCTCGCATGCCCACGTTTCAATAAAGCCACCTTAAGAGGCTGGGCTTTTTCAGTTACCATCCCCCAGATTTGGAACAAGTTACCGGATGGTATGCGTAAGGAAGCCAGACTACTTCCGTTCCGGAGGAGACTTAAGACGATGCTGTTCACAGAGGCGTTCGGACATGTCTACACCGCTCCGTGTTGAGTTTAGCTGCGTGAAAGGACTCTGGATTGTCTGACCTATGCTGTAGCGCTTAGAGACCTTTGGTGATTAACGCTTTACAAATGCAACTTAACATACCATAATATAATTGATCACCCTTGAGTTGCAGTAATTAAATTATTGTATTCTGGTAGTGCATGATAAAACCAAATTATTAGAAGAAAAGAGTCAGCGTAAACGAGAGAACAGTCATAATCCAAATGCCATTTGTCATAGTTTCCATTAAAGATTCCCTCACGCCATACGACCCATCCTGCTCATTGCACATCTTCCCATGGTAGTTATTGTTATAACCACCATGAGGCCTTGTCATTCCGGCTCCAAACAAATTGCTACACTCCTTTACCCCCTTTTTAGCTGTCGGACATCTCACTACTGAGCTAGACTACTCATGAAATATAAAAAGTACAGACAAAGTTCATCACAAATATACGTCTGAACATTTTGGTTGAGTGACGTCATAACAATGGAGTACCTCTAAATACATCTCAGCCATGAAAGACACACAGCTTATTTGAAATGGATGAACAATGCCACTTATACAACCAAGCTGCCTGTTTATCAGAATTTAGCAAATACAACAATATGATGGACGGAGAGCTGTAACTTTTCAATTACTCACCCCCAGTCACAGATCTGGGTTTAATCCATGCCACTGGATTCAAGCTAGCCTGGCTGATGAGGGGTAATACCGCGGAACTGGTCCCAGGATGCTTGTTTCTGGTCCAGGGATGACCTGGCTTGGCAGTTTGGGCTGAACCATTCCCATGAGGAACAGGGTCAAGACTGATTCACATATGGCTGGGTCTAAACTGGGGTGGCATGGTGAGCAAAAGAACTATGGATTTAACCCAGATCTTTTGATTGGGTCGAATGTTTGATTTGCTCTGCATTTCATCCATTATTTGTGCTTCTTTTGCTGTTTGTCAGAATTTGGCATTAATAGGCGTTGGAATGGACAGATATGCATGATGTGACTACAATGTGTGTTGCTGAGTGTTAGAGATGTCATGTCAATCCCTAAACCCAAAGTAACATTTACTGTCACATCCAGTGAGCTAATGAAATCATACACATAGAGTGACCGTCAGCTAATGCCTAGTAACCAAATAAAACTCCTTCCAAATTGCTGACTGAAGTAATCACTATCTTTTTTGCCCTTATAGGCTGTACATACCTAAATTCTACACTTGATTATGTTCTTCATTTCTCAACAGGTCAATCCACCACTGCATCTGAGCAGAGGCAGGAAAGCCAAAAGAGTCCCTCTCCAACCCAAGAAGAAGAAGCCCTCAGTGATGAAAATGCTCCTTAATAGCGGATGTCGAGGACCGTCCTGGTCCATCTTGTCAGCCTGGGTAGACGCCAACAGTTGGGCTTACTGTGCCCACAAGTACAGCTCCCACCACAGCGGCAACAACCCGGCTAACCGTAGCCCCCACAGCCAGTGTGCCTAGCACAGTCAGTTCTATCCAGTGCCCCCAGTGCTGGACTCTCAGTTGGCTACCACAACCCTAGTCAGTGAGAAGCCAGGACCCAGTGGGAAGGTGCACTCTGTGCCAAGGGTACAGGGCTGAGGGGTTAGATGTTGTGGCATGGTAAATTTGGCCCCCCAGAGGAAATCCACAGAGGACACAAACACCCAGGCTGCCATCACACAAGTCCTGGGACTCTACCAGGACTCCCAAAGAGTGTTGAGCCAGGTCTTCACAGAAGTGCAGGAAATGAAGGAGCTGCATAATATCATATAGCATGAGTTTGCCCGAATCTAGATTGAGGTAACCGGCATCTGCACAGAAATTGTGGCCCTATGCACTGAGATGGCTGGGATCCGTACCGAGGTGGCCGGCCTCTGCACCAAAGTGGCCTCCCTGGTTTGGGGGGTTGCAGGACTTAAACACCACCCTCTGAAGGGCTTTTCCACCTGCATCTACCCTTTCCTGTTGTCCTATAACACCCAGAGCATCAACATCTCCTGCAGGCACAAGAAGGGAGGCCATAACAGAGGAGGTTACCCCTGCAAGCGCCCCAGGCTCAGTAGCTCCAGATCCCACCTCTGGCAGAAAGAGGGGATGTCCATGCGTCAAGGAGTCAAGGAAGGGAAGAACACCACCACCACCGACAAGACACCTCACCCCTAATGTCTTCCTGTGTGTGCCACACATTCACTTTGTTGACTGTTGCTGTCCACTTTTCCCTATCTGATGTGAGGAGTATGTTGGACTTTAGCAATATGGGACTCAATCCACAAGGGTTTCATACACCATGACTGAAGACTGCACATTTATATTCTAACTACACTTTGTTTAAGGTGTTCTGTTTTTGCATAGTTCACGTAATTAAATAGACACGTCACCAAAACAATATCTCCTGTTGTAATTCTCACACATATGTTTTTGATGGTATTACCATGTGACGTTAGCAATGCCATAAATAAGGACTCCTCAATGTATGGATATGTAGCATGCCAAGAATGTTTAAATCTGGACCACAACCATGTCACAACAACACATACATTCAAGTGTCTGGCCTTACACCATCTTTATGCATTTGTACAAATCATAGGCTGACAATAGGTCAGGCACATAACTCAGAAGTCATGACACCATTATACAGGGTTAGTGAACGAGTTTCATCACATGTAAGGAGGGGATACATCTGTCAAGATCACACACAATAGGCAATAGATATTGGGGGGATGTCATCAGCTGGAGCCATATTGTCTACTTCACAAAAATGAATCAACATCAAATAAACAATTAAACAGCCACATGTCAGTACAACACTTTCTGACCACAGGGTCAATTCAATCCAGTGCTGTTTGCATCTGGTGGAATGTCACAAACAAATGTCAGTTTAGTGGTACTAGCACTCTGGCCTACAATCAGGAGACACAGCAAAAACTACATCCAGTTCAGAGGCAATGGTAAAATAGCCAAATGTGAGGGCTGGATAGCATGATTTGGTCACAACCCAACAAATAATTGGATCACATGATAGCACACATATTGCATTAGGACCAACACACCACAAAAAAAAAGTCCATAGGAAGCAAGGTAACTTCCATCCTATCGCTGTGCACGCTGTCGTGGTCCGGCTTTGTACACCGAAACTCTGTGACACAATCATTCCAAGGAACAGTCCATGTCCACTTTGTATGGCTGAACAGCCACATATACCTGCTGATTTCACAACTTTGAAATGTCCAAATGAAGATGACATGGTGAAGATACCTAAAACAGACCAACACAGACAGATTAGCTGTGCAAGCATACATATAATATACATCACATTATCAACTTCTAGAGAACACAGTCATATATAACATTTACATTTGAACAAAGATACACTACCAAAGCATATACCTTTCACAAGATGTTTCCAGACCTACATAGTCTGAGTTACTAGCTTAAAAAGCAGCCTCAGAACATCAGTAATAGATTCCCTAGATTGTTCTTTCATCACATCTCACACAATTCTTGCACTTAGGAGATGCAGGTCTGGATGAGATCCTGACGCAAATCTGCTGCTTCATCTTCATCACTATCAGCATCTTCAGTTGGCAATCCAGGGTCCCTACTTGGTTGGTCTTCATGGCCTGCATCCTCTGCAATGTAAGGGATGTCCTGTCGCAGGACAATGTTGTGGAGCATGCAGCAGACCATGGTGATCTGGCACACCTTCCCGGTCCGTAGAGGAGGGCTCCTCCAGTCCGGTCCAGGCATCCAAATCTGGCTTTCAGGAGCCCAAAAGCCCGCTCCACTGGCTGCTGTGTTCTTCCATGGGCCTCATTGAAGCGGACTTCCCCTGGTGTTGTAGGATTTCTCAGCAGGGCTAACAACCGTGGCCAGTTGGGATATTCTGAGTCTCCTAGTTGGGAGATGGATAGAAGTGCAGTATGTAATAACATATGATTAGATCAGACTACCTCACTTTTCCCAAAACAGAGCTTAAATACATCACATGTATCTACAAGCCAGGCTGTCTCTGGTAGTAGTTGTAACATCATCTGTGACATGCTGCTGTTCCGCAGTACGAAGCCATCATGTGCAGATCCTGGGAACTGGGCACAGACATTTGAGTTGTACAAATCTGCCAAACAGAGAACTTGCGCATTAATAGAATGGAAGTGCTTCCTGTTCAGAAAACTTGCTCCCTGTTGTGTGGTGGTATTAAGGCAATATGGGTTCCATCAATCGATCCAATTACATGTGGGATGTGACCAAATCCATAGAAATCTGCCTTTACAGTGGCTAAATCCCCATGTCTGGGGAACTGGATTTAGCTGTCCATGTTTCTCAATAGTCCTGCTAACATTTCAATGAGGATCCGGCTGAAAATAGGTTGTGACATTCCTCAGAATCAGCAACAGTGAATAGAAAACAATCTGTTGCCCAAAAACGTAAAACTGACATGAGTTTAACTAATGGTGGAATTGATTTAGGATTATTGATGTGAGGTAAAAGATCAGGCTCCAACTGATGACAGAGATCGAGTATTGTTGGCCGATTCAATCTGAACTTCCTTATGATGTGACGTTCTTCCATGGTGTGTAGGTTTGGAAATGGGCTGAACACAGGTGGCTGGTGTCTCCTCTTTTGACTGGGGAGCAGAATCGGGCTGCCTCTCGTGTCAATCTTGGCGTTCTTGGGACCAGGCAGCATGGGAGCTTATCATGGACTTCTTTCCTGAAGTCTAACTGGGCGCCAGGTTGATTACACAAGCCAAGTGCTGCTTATGGATACCGCTGCTCTCTGACTTTGAATGTTGGTTTCCTAGGGTGCACCACATATAGATACTGATCGCGAAACGATATACAGACCGATTTTGGCTAACCATAGAATGTGGAGTGCCCCGGGTTTACAACAGTGGATACACATTTGAAACTCTAGGATTCTTACGGATGGTTCTAGTGTGACGATGCTTTGGAAAAATCTACATCACATCGATTGCGAGAAAAACATCTCAAGATGTGATCTCGAGACGCATTGAGTTTCTCACTGCCTGCACATTAAATTGATAAAGATTGCTATGGCTGGAAAGCACTTGTGTTTCTTCGGATATCTACAGAGTTCTATACTTGATATGTTTATGTATGGATGTATATATAGATTGGGAGGAAATTATATTATGATTAAAGAAGCAAGAGGACATTATTAAGGCACGTAGAATTCACAAATTTCAAAGAGACAAGACAGACTACCAAACTGGTGAAATCTTTACCATCCCAAGAAGGTGTGACTCAATAAAAACACAACAGGCGGTGGAAAGTAATCAAGCCAAGCAGGATGATGGTCCATGGTCTGTTACCTCAGCGAATGAACCTGCTCTGCAGAAGAGTGAAACAGACTCCGAAGATGGAAGGGGTTACAGAGTCCAGGTTGGTTCCAATAAGCCATCTCTGGTGAAAGAACATGATTTTTTGCAGGGAGATCATCAACAAACTTTGCGTTAGTCCAGCAGTCAACCTCTCGGAGTTTTCATGAAGCGCAAGTGTGCTTCGGAAGAAATGTACGCGCAGCACACATGTGCTTCATGAAAACTCCCAGAGGTTGACTGCCGGACCAAGAACTCCTGTAGAAATCAACAAATTTATAAAATTCAGTGCGGCCAAAGGGCTCTTTGCGTCCCGAAGGAAAAATGGACACAAAGTAACATCCAAATGGGTGCACACCAAACCAGAATAGTACATATGATGCAAGAAAATAATCAGTGATAATAAGGAAGCATCACACAACGATCAAGATTACACCGTGTCATTTGCCCTGAAGATAATCCAATCCGTGAGACAGGGATTTGAATCGTGTCTGCACTTTTCTTCATTATGCCACCCCACAGATGTTAAACTTGTTCCCCATGGCGAGCAACTCTCGCAAAAGCACATTAAATAGTGCGCAATGAGAGTGCTCAGTGTATAGACATTTTCTCTATAAACTATAGACTGGTGTAATATTCAAATGGTTACAGCGATTATCAATTATTATGATTTCATGTTTTGTTTACTTTGTTGAAGCACAATTTTTTGGTGATAATAATTATTTGAAACTTTGAATGCACTTATGAAAGTTATTTTGTTAGCACTAAATAGTGTATTGTCATGTTCCAGACATTTAAAATGGTAAAAATGTCATAATAAAATATCGAAGTTAAGGTTAAAAAACTATACCAGGACCAAGGAGACTATGTGTATTGGCCCTCAGCCTGCTTAAATAAATAGCAGCAAACCAAAAAAGGTTGACTGATTGTTTTTTCTATAAAACTTGAACTTAAGCCCCATCTGGCTATCAATATAGGGCTTATCCCCTTTTTTGCTTTACACTCTCTAAAAGTGGCATTTCTAAAACACCAATATCAAAGCCAACCAAGAGGAGTAGGCCTCACAGTAGTGAAAAATGAAATAGACAGTTTGTCACTACCAGGACATTTAAAACATAACCACACATGCCCTCCATTTTACTTACATGGCACCCTGCCCTTGGAGTTACTTATATGCAATAAAAGGGGAGTTTAAGGCTTCACAAGTATTTTAAATGGCAAGTCGAAGTGGCAGTAAACTGCACACACAGGCACTGCAGTGACAGGCATAAGACAGGTTTAAAAGGCTACTTCTGTGGGGGTACAATTAACGCTGTAGCTCACTAGTATCATTTGGAGTACAGACACTGGCTATATGATATACCATTTTACAAGGGACTTACTAGTACAACAAATATGCCAATCGGTAATACACCAATGTACAGGGCCGGTGCTAGGCATGGGCAGTGTGGGCAGCTGCCCAGGGCCCCGCAGCCTTTAACTACAACGGAGCCCCCCACGAGCCCTTCATCCTGTTAAAAATGTGCCATTGTGCGTGTTCCAGGTGGGCAGCCCCCTCCCTTGGGGTACGCAGTCATGGTGAAGCGTGAAAGACCCAAGGCGGGGCACCCCCCTCTCCTGGGTCACGCTGCCATGGCTGAAAGGGCAGTATGACTCCCTCATCACTTTCAGCTGCGGCAAACTGGTCATGGCAGGGTTTCAAGCCAGGATCAGCTTTCCTTTACTGACATCTCTTTCTCGTACTCTAATCACTGCATCTGCATGATAACAGCGGTTAGGCCGATGCTTGAACTCTCCTGAGGTGTGAAGTGAGCCCTTCCCCTGCATGAAGGAAAAGCAGAGCATCCTGCAGGGCTCACAACAAAAACAAGCATTTGCAATGCAACAGGTCTCGCTTTTTTAAGATTTAGAGCTATTGGCGTTGTATAAAATAACCTGGTCAAGCCAAACATGACTGTTTAGTGCGAGTTACGCTACTTGCTGATTTACCATGTGCATGAATTTTAGAATGCATAGGGCCTTCAAGAGTGGGCGCAGAAAAGCAGCCTTAGAAGCAAGAAGGGAGCAAGTGATCGGAGATTAAAACAAGCATCTGCAATGCAATAGGTCTCGCATTACTGAAAGTTTGAGCTAATGGCGTTGCATTATTATTTGCTACGCCAATAGCTCAAACTTTCAGTAAAGCGAGACCTATTGCATTGCCGATGCTTGTTTAAAAAGTATCTATTACATGTTCTAAGTGCAAGCGATCATTTTTAAATATAAAAGGGCTTAAGAATAGTGAAGGCCCAAACAAGGTGTTTTACTCAGAAATATGGCCTGCAGCATCCCCAGCCCACGGCACGATGGGGGAGGGGTAAACTATTCCAGCCCAAAGGGCGTTGCACGCCTGTTTTGGCGCTCCTGTTAGAGAAAATCCACGCTGGAGAACGTTCGCTGATGGCTGGGTGGGATAATGTGCATCAGGGTCGCAGGGCAACGTGTTTGTACAGCATGGTTGACAAGGGCGTAGCAAGGTGTGGCCGGAGGTTCATGCTGCAAATTCGGACAAGCTCGTCAAAAGGGGCCCAAAAGACAGATTGGCTGGGGCGGTTGTCTATTAGAAGCAGGAGACAAGTGGGAGGAAGGGAGAGTGTCCAAGCGTGTCAAGTTGGATGGGGGGATGCAAGATTTGTTCTGTTTCGGTCAGTAAATCAGATGTGATGGTGAAAAGGATCTCCACTGTACTGGGTTTTCATAAGGTTAGATCAGAGAAAGGGGGAGGGGATCTGTGACAGACTTCATTGATGGCCTTGTCGTGTCGTTGTATGTTGAGTCTATGAAACAAAAACACGTAGAATCCATGCAAAGCAGAGACTATAGGAAGTCGTAGACAAAGAAACGGAATGCCAAGGTTTCATAAGAGAGGCCAAAGAGGAAGTTTTTTTAGGTGATCCCAGACCGGAAAACAGGGCATATAACATCCACAAAGGATTTATGGGCCGGAAGTGTGGATTAGCGCCATGAAACTCTTCACACTCACCAAATCGCATACATAATAGTCTGCTGAGAAGAGCCGCCAGCTTCAGGTAACGCGCTTTATACATTTCAGATAGTGAACATCGTGTAGCTAAAAAAGTAATGTGCACGGCTGCCATGAAGATCAATTGTGGTGTGCCGCTGCATAACAAAGTATCATTTCAATAAAAAATGATGTGGCGAGCCGCGTTATAAGAAAGGCGCGTGGCCGCTATTGATCCAGCTGAAACGCGGCATGCCAGTTCATTTCAAAAAGTTTTACGAGCCATGCATAACAAATCTTTTTTTAAAGGCGTGGCCGATATTCCTAAAAGTGAAGCTGGCGTGATGCGCTCCTTTACTCTGAGATTGTGCCTGTGTTGTTAATAAACAAGACAAGCCCGGCTTCTAAAGTGGTCCGGACGCGAGCGGCCGCGACGCAAAAGTGAAAGCAAATTTGTCATATGGCGTGGCGCACGCGCTTGGCGGGGGCTGGGGAGCGCATTCCAGGCGGGGGAGCGGACCCTTTGAAGTATGATGCCGAGGGCGCCAGTGGGCTGAAGCGCTTCCCCAAACGGATTGCATGGCGGCACGATGCACATGATTGTGCGCGTGCTCGCCATGCAATCCACTTTTGGGAGCCCTTTGAAATGCCCCTCTTACTAGAGTCTCGCATAGCGATTGAGTAAACGCAATAGCTAGGCGAGACCTAAAAAAGAAAGCAGGAGGGGCTGAGGGTGAGTGGAAGGAGGTGGCGGGGAGTTAGGATAGCAGGGGAGAGCATGGTGGATTATGGGAACAATAGGGAGGAATGATGGAGCTAAGGTCAAGGAAGAAAAAAATTCCATTTGACAGGAGTTGTAGATGTGTGACTTGGGCTGTGGGCAGGGAGATCAGCGCATTGGTGGGGGCAGGAGGACAACTTCAGAGGGTGGAAGGATAATGTGAGAAAGAGGAGGAGCAAGAAATAAGAGAAAGGAGGGTACAGGAGAATGGAGAAAGACCAGAGGAATAGAAGTAACAGGAGAGGTAAGGCAGGAAGAGGTGCATGGGCATTGGTGTGGAGTTATGGAGCATTATGTTTAGGAGCAGCAACACTCTTATTAGTATACAAACTGGTTGTCACTCACCGTAACTCCATGCGCCTCTACCGTGCAATAAAGCCGACGCGATCGTCTGTGAAGCACCAGAAAGCAACCATCTCTTGGGGGTTTTGCTCTCCACTTTCTCGCAGCAGGGGGGAGTTGAGGGCTGGGGCAAGGGGGCGAGGAAATAAAGTACGTTAGTCTGAGTCAGCTGAGAAAGGCCCTTCCTGTGAAGCAGGTTTAAATGAGCACTCTGCACCCTGCTTGGCTTAGTGACACATTCACAATAGGGCCCTGTAGATCCTGTTTTATTTATGACTACGGCGGCATCCTTCCCTGGGGAGGAGCATGGGTACTGTTACTGGCATCACGCTGGGCTGATTGTATACCCAGTTTAGTTGGTACTTGCCAGAACGGAACAGGCACCAATGACTCGCATGCATGAGGACTCGGCGCACTTGTCGCTCTTAGGGGTTGTAGTCCACAGGACAATTCCTCTTACTGGCAACATACCTCATTAGGACCACAATCCCCAGAGGGGCTTCTGAAGCTACTGTTACAGAGGGGATGTGCTGAACGGACGTAGTGAAGCATAGTGGTGTTAAAACTAACGAGTGGTGGTTATGCTGCTAGCAAACCGCAACATTATAGGAAATTCTGTTCTCCATGCCTATAGAATTGCCTTCCCAGTGTGTTTTTGTGTGTTGGGTGTCTGCCATTTAGTGCAGTAGTATACCTCTACTTGTACTTTGTACTCTTGTATAACATGCAGACGTCTCCTTTCCTTTGTAACGTATCGTTTGCTACCTCTTGTATTTTGTTTGCTTTTGATACTTGCACAACGGCCACCACTGCCTCATGTAACGTAACTTTTATTTTAGTGTTTTGAGTGTCTGCCATTTATTGACCTCTGTGTACTTTGTATGCTCTTGTAACCTGCACACGTCACTTTTTTCCTTTTGTAACGTATCGTTTGCTCCCTTTTGTATTTTATTTGCTCCTGATACTTGCACAAATGCCCCTATTGCCTCATGGAACGTAACGTTTGATTTTGTAACATGCTCACTTGTAATTTTTCTCCTTATGTATCATTACTGCTCCTATTGTGAAGCGCTCTGACACCTTCGGGTAAAGTCCGCACTATATAAAAACGCATTAAATAAAATAAATAAAATCAAAAAAATGGCTGCCCAAATGGTAGCCATCTCAGTGATATCCACTTCTGGCAAAGCTGCTTCAATACTGTCAGAAAATGAATGGTCAGTTGACACTTCCTATGACGTCACTCCCTTTGACATTGCATCTTATGCAAATTAGAGGGGCCTCGCATGTTCCTATCCTGCCCAATGCCCCACAAGTCCTAGGACCGGCCCTGCCAATGAAATCATATTTAGGGGAGAAGCACATGCACTTTAGCACTGGCCTGCGGTGGTAAAGAGCTCAGAGTCCTAAGCCCCACAAAGAGAATCAGCAAAAACAGGAGGTAAAAGGCAAAAGGTCTAGTGCAAAACACAATGGATTCATCATTGCTTGTTCAAGCTTTCTTTTTTTACTATTTGGTCAGTGGCCACTAGGCAGCTAATGTATCCATGTATTACCACTGATTGCATCTAAAACAAAGCACATTTCACAAATGCTCCTGCATATCATTAAGACATATATTGGCATATTTAATATGTATGGTACTATGCAGCACAAAGATATTCTTTGTTACACATATATTAATCTCAATTTATGTTAAATATATCTGGATTTTCCTGGAAAACATTAACTTAACACATTTCCACTCAAATTATTTCTCTGGACCATGTAACTGTAGGGACTGTGAATTTGCAAATGAATTCTTAATAAATGCACAAAGTGATATGGGATGTAAATTACTGCAGGACGTCTTGCACGCAAACAAGCCAATCTTAACATTGCACCTTTTATTGAATAGGATAGTTGAGGCAACTGGGCTGCCCTATATCAAGTGTCATGCAGGCGCAGGAGCAATGAATGTCTGACCTGCACCATCCTTCCTTGAGGTCACCTGACTCCGGCCCTGCATGAGAGCTTCCTTTGAACTGGGTCAGGAATAGAGCATAGCAAGGATGCTACGGGCCCACATGCAAGCAGGTAAAATGCCCCCTTTAACTGCTGTTGGGCTAGTAAAGTAACATAATTATCAGAGGCCAATGGGCCCCTCCGGTCTCTCTGCCCTAGTGCCACTGCCCCTGGTCATAAAGCATTTCTGGGAGAATATATTGTATATTTCTAAACCCCACAATAGTCCAAGACGCACAACAGTAATACAAAAGCAGTCAGCATGCATAGGTGTACAATGCCAAGTAGGATTTATAGCCCCAACACAGGCAGCCCAGCCACACAGACCACGCAGGCGATCCAGCCAGGACCTTGTAATGTAAGAGAGCACAGACCATATCCTCCTGTCTCCAGTGAAGAAACCGAAACCAAACAAGACTTCCATCTGTTGCATACTACATTATACCTCTTAGAAAGCCCACCCCCCCTCAGTTATCTCTCCCTGAGGGAGTTCTCACAGTCACTCAAGGAAGGGTGACAGCCCTTTCTGCCATGTACCACTGAGCATGGTGACCACAGAGCAGACTGCTGGATGGAGGGCACCTCCTTACAACTGAGCTTGATAGAAAAGTCTTCTGCCTGGCCTCCATTCTGGATTTTTGTGCAGACCCAATTTGGAGGACTGGTCCAAAAACCAGACCAGCCTCAACCAACTAATCCCAGACAGTCATTCAAACATATATAAAATACACGCACATTTTACTGCGGAGTCCATCTTAATTCTAAAACTAATTTACAGTCAGAGCTTACAAACTCACAGGAGACCAAAGATCTTTCTCAACCGTTTCAACATTCCACACATACCAAGGGAGAGACCTGACATTCCAGAGTGAGCAAAGTACAAAGAGTAAACCACCCTCAGAAGGGAGAGAGACTTCCATAGCTGCAGAAACGAGCAGCTCTCTAGGCACATGTGGTTTTGACATGACATGCAGTTAATGCAAAAAGGGCAAAGAAATAAATACTTTTATACAAAACAGACCACTGCAAATTGATTGAGTAATTGTGGATTCGTGAAACTTTGCCCCTGCTTAAAATCGACGCAAACCAGTCCCAAAGCAAGGGATTCACATCTGAAACTGTGTAAAACCCCAATATGCAGACCATAAACAGTATGCCAGCTTTGGATGTATCTTTCTGTGATACAGACCATCCACAAAACGCATCAACGGGCAGAGAGAAGAGGAGAAAGATAACCATCCTGCAGCAGATCACACTGTTTGATGTGGAAGCACAACAAGAACACTGATTCAAGACTGAATCAAAGACTTCAATCCAATAACCAGGCAGGGGTTCCTCTCACTGCTGCTACATGCAGTTATTGTTTTGGTTCGACTTGCCAGTGTCAGTGGGGCTATTGTCACCATACCCAATGGGACTACTGTCAGCCATGCTTATTAGAGGGGCATGGCACTCAAACTAACATGCCACACAAGCTGACCCACTGTGTGGCATATATATCTACGCCAATGCCACTTTCCTCAATTCAGGATTTATTTAGTTAGGTATTTTATTTTAGTTAGATATTTTATAAAGTTGTAATTCTTGACTCACAATAACTTTTGGTGTGGTGCATCTGACATACTTGTATAGAACATCCATTTCACTCGTGTTATGCACTGTCCATTGGCATTTGTCTAGTAATGAGAAATTAAATGAAAATACAGTTGATAGAGCACCAAAAAGCTAGGTGCTGATTACTTGATTAACAAGCATTGGCAAAGCCAAGTGGACACGACTATGCAAGAGCTATTGGCTTAGGCAATGTTTTTTAGACATGTTGTAAACCAGTGTGGCTGCTGTAGCTGAATGGCTAACAGTGAGTGGAGTGGGGTGTGGTAGATTATGGTAGGGTATATTGGAGTGTGGTGGATTGGGGTGGGTAGATTGGGGTAGGTTGGGAAAGATTGGAGTGGGGTAGATTAGGGCAGATTGGGGTGGGGTAGATCAAAGTAGATGGGGTGGGGTAGATTAGGGTAGATTGAGGTGGCAGATTGGGGTGGGGTAGATTGGGCAGATTCGGGTAGATTGTAGTGGGGTACATTGGGGTAGGCTAGGTTAGTGTGTGTAGATTGTAGTGGGGTGCATTGAGGTAGGTTGGGTGGGGTCGATTGGAGTTGGGTAGACAGTAGTGTGGTAGGTTTGAGTGGGGTAGATTGAGTAAGGTAGATTGTAGTGTGGTAAATTGGAGTAGGGTAGGTTGAGGTAGATTGTAGTGGGGTAGATTGTAGTGGGGTAGATGGGGGTTGATTGGAGGGTGGTGGATTGGGGTGGATTGGAGTGGGGTAGGTTGGGGTACATTAACGTGGGGTAGATTGTGGTACATTTGGGTGGGGTAGACTGAGGTAGGTTAAGTGTGGTAGATTTGGGTGGATTGGTGTGGGGGTAAATTGGGGTAGATTAAAGTGGGGTACATTGGAGTGGGGTGGGGTAGAATGGAGTGGGGTAGATTAGATCTGGGTAGATGGGGTAGATTGAGGCATGTGAATTAGATCGGGTGAGGTAGATTGTGTGTGGCAGATTGGGGTGCGATAGATCGGGGAAGATGGAGGTGAGGTAGATTGAGGTAGATTGGGGTGGGGTAGATTGGGGCAGATTGGGGTAGATTGGGGTGGGATAGATTGGGGTAGGATGGGTGGAATATGTTGGAGTGGCATACATTGGAATAGGGTAGATTGTGGTAGATTGGAGTGACATAGAGGGGGGAAAATTGGAGTGGGTAGTTTGAGGTCAATTGGAGTTGTTAAATTTGAGTGAGGTAGATTGGAGTAAATTTGATAGGGGTAGATTGGAGTGCAGTAGATGGTAGTGGGGTAGAGAGGGGTACAATTGAGTTGGGTAGAGAGGGGTATATTGTATTGGGGTATAGTGTGGTGGATTGAAGTGGAGCAGGTAGGGTAGACTGGAGTGGGTTAGATTGGGTGGGGTAAATTGGAGTGGGGTTGGTTAGAGTGGGTTGGGTGGGATAGATTGGGGGAGAATAGAGTGGGTTACATTAGAATTGGGTAAATTGGAGTGGAGTAGAGTGGGGGTAGGTTGGGCTAGATTGGAGTGTAGCACAATGGAGTGGGCTAGATTGGAGTGGGGTAGAGTCAAGTGGGTTATTTCGGGGTAGATTGGAGTGGGGTTGGTTGAGGTAGAATGAATTGGGGTAGATTGGGTAAATTGAAGTAAGTTGGGGTGGGATTATAGTGGGGTAGATTGAGGTAAACTGGAGTGTGGTACATTTTGGTGGGGAAGATTGGGGTAGGTTGGGCGAGGTGGATTGGCGTGGGGTAGATCGGGGCAGATTGAAGTGGGGTGGAGTAGGGTAGATTGAATTGAAGTGGAGTGCGATGAGATGAGATGAAGAAGGGGAGCAGTAGCACATAAATGGGAATGAAGAAGCAGTGCCATGAAGTTGGAGGAGCAGTAATGTGATGAAGAATGAGGGGCAGTGGTGCCATGAGGAAGTGGTGAGAGCATTATTACGATGAAGTGCACGTACCTCTCTATTATTAATAGCTGTGATGGCAATTTGTTTTGAAAAGTTAAAGAAAACACTTTTCTGGCCCAGAACACATTCATCCCATTGCAGGTAAACAGAGAAAAACCCAGCTATCCAGTTTTAAATGCTTTTGAGCTGTTTTAATTGTTGGTATTTTGTAAATGAAACATATTTATTTGTGCAATTATTGTGTGCATAAAATTTGTGTCACTCCAGGTGAACAATTGCAATATTGACAAATTCTTTTTCACTGCAAATCAGCTTTATTTCTTACTAGTCCGTATCTGCAATGTTGAGGAAGTCGTTCCAGGGTTCATTTGCATGCCCATAATGCATGGGCTCTTAATTGCCAATCTAAGCTGCTTCCTCCTTTTAATTGTCTTTTAGCCAAACCAGCAATATGTTTGAAAGTTGCTAGTAGACAGGGCAGAGTACACGGACACTGAGACCTCGTTTTTCAAAGCACCTTTACATTAAATTATTTTCAGATTAGGACTTTGTATACTGGTATGTACAATTTAGCTATAGATCACATTCTGCCTGTGTGAAAGGGAAACAATAAAAGCAATTGAGAAGGAGGGGGCTGAGTATTGGGGTAAGCAACTTGGAATACTGAGTCAGTGGCATTTGCTTGTTTCTTATTGTAAAGAAATAGGAACGGAACCTAAGTCGCAAGCGCTTGTATGGAGTTCTTAAACACAATTAAAGGGTAGCGGGGATGTAAAGAAAATACAGAAGGGGGTGAGTGACACAGAAAAGAAGCAACACTAATGGAGAAAGGAGCGAATGAAAACACAAGCACGCGTATGGAGTGCGTAAACACAATTTAAAAACTAGCACCGAGAAATGGGGGAAGTGGATGGTCACAAGTACTTGGTCCATGCTCTAGAGGAGAGCCAAACACAAGAAGAGGCATTACGCATGCATGCCATGGGAAACCGCAATGAAGGATATGAGAGCGACGTGGAAGCGTACAAATGGTAAGCTATGGGTGGGTTGTAGCCCACTAAACTGTAAACAATATGTCTCGAAGAGACAGCGCATGCGCTGTCTATGCAAGACCTAAAAATCCAGTCAAATATCAGAAGACGGCGAACCTGAGGGGGAAGGGGATAAAAGGCAGGAGAACAAGTTAATTAAAAACCTAGAAAAGCAGGGTTTTAAGTCCTTCACAGAAGAGAGACCAAGCTGTAATCCAATGAAGGGCCAAAGGCAGGCGATTCAATAATCTAGCTCCCAGAAAGGCCACAGAACTGCCATCTCCTCTAACATAACGGAATCTAGGTGGTTGCAGAATAAATGCATTCAAAGGTCTAGATGGAGTATAAATGGCAAAACTGTTCTGTAATCCGACTGGGCCAACCATGTTCACCACTCTGTGAATATGTAATAGCTTTTTAAACTGAACAGATTTTGTTAGATTTAAAAAATACTCCTGAAGACCAGGCTGTTTTAATTAGTCTATTTGTCCTGTCTCCGATAAGTGCAGCGATCCACCTTTGGGTGTGAGTCGCTGCGCTATAGCAAGTTCTAATATTATTATTATTTTTATTATTGTTATTATTATTATTGTTATTATTAACCCTTTCAGTGCTCATGATGGAATAGTTCCGTCATGAGCACCATTGCTCCTGTGATCATGACGGAACCATTCTTTTTGCCTCGGGAGGTGGGGAAGAGCTTCCACAACCTTTCGACCCGCATGGCGCGCTGACGTCATTACATTGAAAATGAAATTGAAACTTAGTTTAAATTTCATTGTTTCGGTGCTTGTGGGGCTATCTCAGCCCCCGAGCACTGAATTGCATGGGAGCGGTATCGTTGGAAAGGGGAGAATCTCCCCTTTATAATGATATCCTTCCGTAGTGGATCCGTGCTTGGAGATCCCAGGCAGGGCCTCACCACATGCCCTGAACCTGACTCCTCCGACTGATTCACACCTTGAGACTATGTCGGCTGCGGTGGCGCCATTTGGCAGAAGGCAGTTAGCAGTCCTGGGTGAACTTGGGTGTTTTGCTGAAGTGGCTTTGGTCCCATTACATTGCTGCTGAGCTGCCAGAGGAATGGAACCACTGGGTCCCAAAAGTGATCTAGGCCACAGAGTCTGGGGTGAGATATCATATTCATCCCATTCCCCGTGGAAGCTATGGGGACAGTCACGCCTAGCTCTGATTGCCAGCTCTCCTCGTACGACCATGAGACACAAGAAACTGCTGAGGAAAAGCAGGGTGGGGGACTCCCTGCAGTGAACAGTGCCTTCCCTATGGCTTTCAGCACCAAGACCTTCCCTCGTGGAACGTTTCCTGAAGCTACTATTAATGTTGGACATGATATACATATAACACAATCAAAAACCTTTTCACTAGCCGTGATAGTGATAGACCTTTTTGACGGGAAATGATTGAGGGCTCAGGACTGTTCTGGACTAAACTGTTAAACCAACACACAGATGTTTCTGAGGTCATGAGACATGATGATCCAATGCCCTCTACTACTTCTACTCTCTCCTCCTTATTGAGACAGTAGACTCCTGGTGGAAAGGGTGGATTGACTGAGGACTGCAGACTCTGGCTGGGGGAAGTGCTAGGTGGCTGATAGCTATAGATAGATCGTTTTCTCTTGTAGAATGTTCTCTGTGGTTGGCACTCTGACACTTCAAGTTTATAGTATAGGAAATTGACTTAATGGTTGAGGGGGTGAACTCGACTCAAGCAGCAACAATTCTTGTCAGGGTGAAGCACAAGCAAACCTCAAATTTACCTGTGCTCATCCCTATAGTAGCTTGGCACAAAAGCAGTCAGGCTTCACTTAGTGACAATGCGTAAAGTATTTATGCAGCACACAAACAGTAATAGAGTAACAACACAACACAAGAAAAATCACACATCAATTTAGAAACATAGAGTAAAATGTAAAAAATGATTTGACATCAAACCAACAAAAATCCAATCAGTTAAACTGGAGATATGAAATTTTAAAGATTTAGGTAAAAATATTTCCTACAAGCACAAACCGCAAACTGTGGTTATCTGGTCGGGCCAGCCCATCACAAAGTCACAAGTTCAGGCAGACCGCTATAGAGTATGGGCCAGCTACAGGGGTCAAGTTAGGCTCTCTGAACAAAGTACGTTAAATCCTGGTTTACGCAGTGTTGCGAGAGCCCACGTAGAGGCTGTGTCACGCAGGAGCGGATCCGAGGAGCTGCAGGACTGGGATATGAGGTTTGCCTCAGGGATACATCATGCAGTGGCAGTTCCAAGGAGCTGCGATGTGAAGTCCTGCGTCATAGATGTGTCACACAGCAGCATGTCGGAGCAGCTATGACGTCCTATTAGGGATGTGTCACACAGCTGCTGTTCCAATGCAGCGCCGCGAAGAGATGTATCATACTGCATCGGTTCTGTAAAAGTACACAGCTGGGCTGGCAGGGCACCTTCAGGCCTACTTTCAAGGGTGCATGACTGGGGTAGCACCACTCGAGGCAGGACTCACAGCAGGCAGAGTCCAGGTGCAGGGTTCAAGGTGGATGGAGCCTTTGTTCCTGAGGCTGTGATCAGAAGGGCAGCCAGCTAGCCCTTGGAGTCACTCTGGTGGTCCTGGGTTCAAAGTACAGATGTTGTCCTTCTCACTCAGGCAGCAGGGTAGCATTGTAGCAGGGCAGTAAATAAGCAGTCCTTCTTGCAGCAGAGCAGCACAGCAGTCCTTCTGAGTTATCCACAGGTTCAAAAGTGTACCAAAGACTTGGGCCTGTGGGTCCAATAGTTATACTTGATGCCCACTTTGAAGGGGGGAGAAGCTTAAAAAGTCTGAATCCTACAGAGGTGTCTGGAATTTCCTGCCCTCCTGCCCTGGCTCCAGCTTGTATAGGGGAACAAAAGACTAGAGTGAAACCCTTTGTGAGGGTGTTGAGGCAGAGGCTTTGTGATGTGCAAGTGTAGTAGGTGACATCTCCGCCCCCCCATCAGATTAGAGATGCCCCATCCTGCCAACACCTATTCCCCCTTTGTGGCACTATCAGGGAGTAATACATAAAGGCCGTCTGTCAGTTACACCTAGTCATGTGACGCAGGATACAGGCACCAAATCGTTAGGACAAGAAAGTGGCAACTTTTTAAAAGTGGTATTTTCAGAATAGTGACTTAAAATCTAGCTTCATCATAAGAAAGGAATCTAAATAAAAATTCTTTTAAGACCAAACTCAACTCTTCTATCTGCTCATAGTTGACTGTTATCACTTCTTAAAGGTAATAAGGTAACCCCATGTTATCCTATTGGAGAGGTAGGCCTTGCAGTAGTGAAAAACTAATTCAAGAAATTTTCACGACCAGGACATGTAAGAGTTTAAAATACATGGCTTTCTGGTACACACTGTTATCTGGCTTAATTGACTAAGAAATAGATGCAAGTTAACTGCTCATCCTTTAGCCACCTATATAGCATGCTATCTCCCAACAGGTTGTCCACCGTGTACCAAACCAATATGAGATCACCAGTTCACAAACCAATATTAGATCAACAGTTCAACGTGAAAAACAGGCCTTTCATTGCTAATGTATACATATTAATATGATATCAGTAATTAGGCTAACTTAAGTCAGTACATTATTATTTCTTTTACATCCTTGCAATACTTAAGGATGGTTTGCATTTTCCAATTAGATGCGCTTTTTAAAAAAAAATAAACAATTTGCTTCAAGAAAGCTGTCTGCACTATGATCATGCTGCATTAACACCCCATCAGCCTGCTTTGTTGCCCTTTTAACTCCATTTCACCCTCTGCTGTCACACATTAACCATCCCACTCCTAACTAACAACTTGGCACCAGTGTGAAGACAGTGGTGGCTGCTACCTGGAAGCAGCACTGGGGCGCGGTGGGGGGCAAGGAGCGGTGGTTCGGGTTAACAAAAAAAATAATCACTTACCTCTCGCCTGGCCAGCTGGCCGGCCACCGCCGCCGCCTTTCCTGCGTCCTCTTCCTGGCTTCTTGGGGGGAAACGGAAGCACCAGGACTCCCACACTTCCCGCAGCAAAGCACAACACTGCAATGCAGCTTTGTGATTGGTCTGAGTGCTGTGACATGGTGCTCAGCCAGGGGCCGGAGGAGTGGGCATGTTCTCCACGCAGGCTGTAATGCACCCTGCATGGAGAACATCCTATGAAAGGGACGGCCAATCACTCATGCTCACATAGGGAGTGCAAACCACTCCTCCCCTGCTCTGAGAGCAGCCTGCCACACAAAGACACCACAACGTGAAAAAATAAAATGATAATAACCTTATGATATTATCATTTTATGTTTCCTGTTTTTAAACTGCATAAAGCAGTGGGGCGATGCTCCTCCACCTTAGCAGAGGAGCCGTCACTGCGTGAAGAGCTAATCTGTGAGTGATTTTGGAGCATTGGGGGAGGTGCAGACATGCATATATTCAGAGGCCAGTCATAAACCTGATGTAATCAGACAGGAATTGAACACAAAAGGTGCTCCCTGTTGCCTCATTTTATTCACCTGCAGAAGGGAGGGCGCCAAATTTCTTTCCGCCCAGGGGGCTCTCAGAGCAAATGCCAACTCTGTGTATGAGAACCACCAGACAGGATCTTGGAGGATTAGATTTGGGGGACTACATTATCAGAGAGGGGATTATTGTGATAGGGAGGAGATATCGCCTAGCAGAAGACTTTGTAACTGCACAACTAGGTTCCAATCCCAGTTTTGGCTCAATAACCCGTGATTCTTGACAATCCCTCAATCTGCCAGTACCTAAACAAGCATTGGCAAAGCCAATACATATGACCTATTCAAGGGTTATTGCCTTAGACGATGTGTTCTAGCCAGATTGGCTGCTGTGCATTATAGTTAAAAGTTAGGAAAATAAGTGCTGTGATGCAGCCCGCGTTGGCTGTGTCACAGCGCTTTTTGTCTGGCAGGACACATTAGAACAGTGCTTTTGTTTGTTTTCTGCAGCAGCTGTCTGTAAAACGTTTACATTGAAGCAAACAAAATGGATTCTGCAACTGAAAATAGGATACAAATTAAACATTCATCAGTGAAAAAGCCAGTTATCAATGTCTCCCAGATTTTTATACTGTAGTCTACCATTTCCGATGAAGAGTATGCTCAATTGTGTTTACAATAGACATCTTTTGTCCATTGCAATGAAGCAATATTACACAGCATAATGTTTTAGCATAGAATAAATGATAGCTTACATTCCCCAGTCTATGGGTTTTAAGGAATATGACAAAACTGTTGATGTAGGTACAAATAATCACAGTTTTTAGTGACTGTATGTAAACAAGCATTGGCAATGCCAATCGGTCTTGCCATATTGATGAGTTTAGTGTTTCAGTTTTTAATAAAGAGCAGTATTATAATGCTAATCTATGCTAACATGCCTATTTGGTTACATTGGACTTACACCAGCTCTTTCTGCCTAGCTGTGCCCCAAAAAGCATGCAACCTTTGATAAAAACACAGTAAGTGTAAATGCAGATTAAGAGAAAAGCACCAAACTGGACTTGCCTATCAAAGAACAAACAAGCAGCAAGTTCCAGGTTCTAGCACTCTGCAGCCACATAAGTCCCAAATAAAAGCCTACACCCACTGCTTAATTTGTAAAACATAAAGTGCTGGGGCTAAAAGCAAAGCAGCAACTGCCACATTCTACTCTGCAGCACTCTGCAGCCACATAAATCCAAATAAAGGCCTACATCCAGTGCTTAATTTGTGAAACATGAAGCAAACTTTTAAAAATGCCCAAAAAACACGTCAAAAACGTGATAAAAAACTATACTCTAAATACTCCTTCTCTTGAATGAATTATTTCCAAACTATATGCAATTAAATAAAAAATGATTCCCCTTTATAGCGACACAAACACAATAAGTGTGAATTAATCAGAAGAGAAAAACCCCAAACCAGACCTGCTTATGCAAAATCAAACAAGCTGAAAGTTCCACGCTTCAATACTCTGCAGCTATACAAGTCCCAAATAAAAGCCTGAAAGCAAAATACAGGTCGGAGACATATTACTTTGGTTCTAACTAAACTTAATAAGATACTAGTTTCAGCAATTCTCAAGTATCTCGCCAAGCTACAAATCGAGTAATTCATTAAAAAATGTGTACGACTTTTGAGATAAAGACCTACCACCCCTACATATTAAAAATACCCTGAACTGAAGCACATTATATATTATTTTGGAATAGTAGTAATATAAGAGATATAAAGTGTTAATATCACAAACTAAACTACCTCATCTGTACCCCAAAAATCTACATTTAACTGAAAAGTATTTCAAATGCGCGATGGAGGTTGACTTAATTAAACAGAGATGGCTGTAAAATAAACCAGGTATGGGAAAACATGGAGAGAAATATTGCCTTTCAGCAGGAAATGGTGTAGTCCAAAGCTCTGTTTTAAATATAAAATCAGGGCCTTCAGTGGTCATATCACTGAAAATACAAGATTTGAAAAAATATTATTGTTTACGGGTGCTTGTGGAAGACAATTTCTATGGACTGGAATCTAGAGAATGCTAAAGTGATTCTAGTATTTTACTGACCTCTGCTGGTCGTTTTCTATCAAGAAAGTTAAACAGAGGCAGTTGGCAGAAAAATAAAAAAAGAAAGCCCCTAAGCAGAAAGCAATTCTGGTATTTTAATGACTTCTACTGGTCGTTTTTTATGAAGAAAGTTAAATAGAGGCAGTCGAACAGAAAAAAAAAGTCCCTAGGCAGAAGCAGACAAGTCCTAGGGTTGATCTCCAGAGCCCACAAGGTACATAGACATATAAGTATATACTAAAGTATATACAAGAGGTCTTGAATGTTCGACCTAAAAATATATTGCATTCCTCTGTGCTTTGTGATTAAACCAGCAATAGAAAGTGTTGCTAAGATAGCAACCCCTTTTGGTCAATTTGAGGAATAAGTTCATAGTCTTTCTTTGATGTGTACTGATGCGAAGGGGAAAGTCGATGCCCTGCTTTGCCGTTTATTGCTTAAGCGGCGTTGTTGTAGTATTACTGCCCCTGGAAGTCGAAAAGGTGTGTAACGTAGGGGGGCAATTGGGGTACATGGAACGGTTAAAAAAAAGAGCTATAAAATAACCAGCCCTGCTCACTTCATATAATTGTTTTTTTACTTCTGTCAGTGGTAGGGTGAGAAGAAACAGGGACGGGAAGCCGTGGGAGAAATAAACAGGATGGGGAGTTGGGGGAAATGTAAAAAAAAAAACAATGACAAACCAGTAGGTTTTGACGCTGTGAAATCTATTGGTTTGTCAATTTATTTTAGACACATGCAATTACGCTTAAAGTAGAGAAAAAAACTTTAATAAGGATTTTAACACAGCTAGTGTTGAACGCGCAAAAGTGTTTTTTTGTTTAAAAACATGTTACATAGCAGTTCATGCTGCTGTGCATTGTGTGTAAAAGTATGTGTGGGGGAAGAGGGTTGAGGGGGAACAAAACAGACGGGTGGGGGTAAAAGTGGACAGGGGTTGTAAAAGGACGGCGGGGGGAAGAAGGAGAAGAAAGTGAAACCCAATGTACAGCAGTTTAAAACACCACATAATAAAGTGCCACCATTGTGGGTTTTCTTGATATGGGTGTATGTGTGGGGCCGGGGTGTTTAGCACCACTAAAATAGGTACTGACACCAAAGGGTAATATGTCAATTTAAAAAGATCTTTAAAAATGCTTGTTTTGTGAGATCTAAGCATAACAACTGTAGAGGTGCAGGCCCCCGTGTCGCAGTTATCGCAGGGTGACAATAAAGGACACTTAGACGCTGGTTAGTTAATGGGCTACACCATAGAGACCCCGTGCGGTCTCGCCCACCTTTATTTATCCCCTCGGGGCAAGCCCGCCCCCAGGGGTGTGTGGATGCGTGTATTAGCGCAACATTGTAGTGGAGAGCCCGAGTGGCTCTCTACATCCCTCCTTTGTTTTAGCTACGTAGTCCACACAAAATTTACACTCACGGAAAAGTATATACATAGTCTTTTAGTCTCTGACTCGGCGCCGGATTGGGGCGCAGCCCGTACCTCGAGCATCTGGGATGAGGGCCAGGTGACCTTTCCCGCAGGAGAGTCCTCGACTCACCCGCCCCGATGACGTGGCTCCCCGACCCCTGAGAGACCTCCTCACCTGACTCGGATGATGGTCCACCGGCCAGGGGGGGCGCTGTTCGGGAGGTAAATGGTGGGTCCCCATCCATGGCCTCTCCACAGGCCAGATCCGGCACATCCATCTCAGGGCCCGTCGCCGGCACCGCCTTGAAACTCGACACGTTCCTTGTGATGGTCTGCTGTCCTCGATGTGCCGTGACCATGGTTCCTTGCACCCCCGTCACTGTCCACTTTTCGGGTTCATAGGGAGTTCGGAACTTCCACCCGGGGTGCCGGTCCTTGATGACCACCCAGTCTCCAACTTTGAGCTCCGTGTCCTGAGCTCGACGCGCTTCACTCGCCTTCCGGTTTGTTACTTCTCTCCTGGCCTGGATGGCAGCCCCGTCTCTCTCTGTGGGGGTCCAGGCGGGATCCGTCGTGATGCTGTCCCTCGGAGCTCTCTTGAACAGGAGGTGCGCGGGTGCACATTTGGTGGTGCTATGGGGGGTTTGCCGGTACACTCCCAAGAACTGACTCCGTAGTGCCCGGTTGAGTGTCCTCATCAGCCGTTCCACCTCTCCGTTAGCTTGTGGCCACAGTGGTGTGATTTTCCGGTGTCGGATGGCTCGACTCGTCAGGTACTCATGGAACTCCCGCCCTTGAAATGGGGGTCCGTTGTCCGACTTTATCTCCTCGGGCAATCCCATCGTTGTGAACACGCGGTCTAGCGCTCTCTTGACGTGGGGAAATGCGGTGGACGCGATGACTTCCACTATCGGGAACTTTGAAAAAGAGTCAATCAGAACCATCATGTGTCGTCCGTCCGGAAAACTTCCAAAGTCTATGCTTAGCTGCGTCCATGGCGACGTGCTCGCTTCTTCGGTGATTACCCGGGCGGGGGTCGGATCCCCTCCGGTGATGGTGCAGGCATGGCACTGCCGGACCATCTCATCGACCTTGGTGTCCATCGCCGGGAACCACACCTTGTCTCGTAGTCGTGCTTTGGTCTTGGCCGTGCCTTGGTGGCCCACGTGCGCAAGTGCTAGGACCCTCTGCTGGAGGCTCTCTGGGACCACGATCACCCGTCCCCTCAGGATGACGTCTTTGTCCCCCACGCTGAGCTCGCTCCGAATGTGCCACAGTTGCTGGCGAGCATGACTGACCTCTGGCCTCAGGGCCCGAGCCCCGTCAAGGAAACGGGTCCATCCCTCACGATCTAGAGCTCTCCGGACTAGGGTAAGAGTGGGGTCTTCTCGTGTGGCTCTGCCGATTTCTTCCAGAGTCATCGCTTTGGGACAGGCTTCTTGCGATACCATACTCACAAACGCCTCCGTGGTGCACGAGTCTTCCTGCCCCCCCACTTCGGGGCTGGGTTTCGGATGTCTGGACAGATAGTCCGCAGGGTTGTGAGCCCCTGGCCGGTAGACTACCTTGAACTGGTACCCCTGCAGTTGGACGGCCCACCTCTCGATTCGGGGCGGGGCTAACCTCGCCGATCCTGTGAACAGGGGAAGCAGAGGCTTGTGATCGGTGACCACTGTGAAGTCCTGTCCGCAGAGATACAAATGAAAGTGCTGGCATGCCCATTTGATTGCCAGCGCCTCTCTCTCAATTTGGGCATACCTCGTTTCAGTGTCTGTCAGTGCCTTGCTGGCATATGCCACCGGCTTCCATACTTCAGCATTATGCTCCTGCAGGAGGACGGCGTCCACTACTAGTTCCGTCTTCCGTCGCGGGTGGAAGTATGCCATGATTGTCTTATCGAGGAGCCCTTCCTTGATCTCTTGGAACGCTTTATGGGCCTCAGGGGTCCATTCCCATGGTCGATCTTGGCGCGTGAGGGTACGCAGCGGTTCAGACATCGCGGCCAGCCGAGGAATGAATCGCCCACAATAAGTAGCCATTCCGAGGAAGCTTCGCACTTCGGTAGGGCTCCGAGGGGTGGGTGCGGCTCTGATGGCCTCCGCTTTCTTCGGGTCTACTAGCAATCCATCGCGCGTGAACGTATATCCGAAGAAGTCCACCCTGTCTTGATAAAATGAACATTTCGCCTTGTGCAGGGTCAGCCCACATTCCTCCAGTCTCCTGAGCGTGGCTCGCAGGTGTGCATGGTGCTCCTCCAGGGTGTTGGAATAGACCAGGATGTCGTCACTGAGGTTGATCACCCCTTGCAGTCCCGACAATGTCTCTCGAATTGCGTTCTGGAACACTTCTGCCGCGGAGGAGACACCAAAACTTAGCCTTTTGTATCTGCGGAGACCTACATGCGTCGAGAAGGTGGTTATGTATCGGCTGCTGGGGTCCAATTCCAGCTGGTGGTACCCCGCGTTTAGATCCAGCTTCGAGAACCACTTGGCCCCGTTGAGGTCTGCCACTATGTCGTCCATCATGGGGGTGATGTGCCTTTCCCTCTTTACCGCGGTGTTGGGCAACCGCATGTCGACACAGAGTCGAATGGCCCCGGGCTGTTTGGGCTTGGGCGCCACGACCAGCGGGGACACCCAGGGTGTGGGGCCGGATACCTTCTCAATTACATCCAGTTCCTCGAGTTTCCGCAGTTCCTCTTCAACCTGCGGTCGCAAGTTGAACGGTACCCTCCTGTGTCGAAGGGCTATCGGCCTCACTGAGGGGTCTATGTGTAGTTTGAACCTCTTGCCCTTCATCTTGCCCAGGCCGGTGAAGAGAGCTGGGAACTCCTGGAGTATGTCCTCTGCGTGGGAGTCGTGAACTTGATTCGCAAAGAACACCAGGCCAAGGTCCTCGGCAGTGTGACAGCTGAGCAGTGTACCCTTCTTGCCCTCCGTGACATAGATTTGCGTCTGCGTGGAATACCCTCCGCTGGCGATGGTGGTGGTGATGACACCACGAAGCGGAAGGGGTTCCGTCCCTCCGTATGTGTATATTTGCGCCCTCGATGACGCCAACGGGGGTCTCGGAGATAGTCGGTCATACTGGTCCGAGTCCATGACGTTGACCGACGCGCCTGTGTCGATGAGTGCCTGGATCTCTGCGCTTCCCACGGAGACGGAGCACATGGGCGGTGGCCTCCGCCGGGAACTTATCCTGCTAACGAACGACACCACGAATACCTCGTCCTCTTCGTCCTCGTACACAGGGTCGTGCGCCTGGTTTTGAGGCCTTCCGCTCGGCAGAGGATCCTCGTGTGCGATCTGACGCACCTGTTGTTGTCCAGACTTCGGCCTCGCGGACTGCTGCCTGAAGCGTCCGCCTCTGCACACCCGGGCGTAGTGATTCATTCTCCCGCAGCGGGAGCACGTTTTGCCTTTTGCTCCGCAGACTGCCGTCGCTGGGTGATCTTCCCCGCAGTACCCACACAGGCCCGACGTCGTTGGCTTGGGCGCCGAGCGTGGCGCGGGAGGCCGCCTCTGAATCGCTTCTACTCTTTCTTCCTTGATGGGCGGGCACTTGGATCCCGGTCCTGCCGCCACGGGTGTGTGGAGGACAGCTTCCATTTCTTCCGCCCTGGCATCAGAGAGTTCATGGGACCGGGCCAGTATTAAGATGTCATCTAGCGAGATCCCTGGCTGCCGAAGGATTAGCTTACGGAGGAGCTTGGAGCGATGTCCTAAGATGATTTGATCCCGTATCTCTACCCTTTGATCCGTGAACGGGCACGTGCTGGCCAGCCGGTGCAGTCCCGCATAGAACATGTCCACGGACTCTGTTTCAGTTTGCCACGCTCTCCTGAATTTAAATTTCTCGAAGTCCGGGTTCAGTTGGGGATCAAAATGCTTGTTCAGCGCCGTGACTGGGGCATCATAATCATTCTCGTCCCCGGTGTTGGGAAGCGTTTCGAACAGTTCGTATATTTCAGCCCCTCCATGGTAGATCAGTAGCGACCTCTTCACCGCCCCGTCGGTCTCTCGGGTCCCTCTGAAGTAGTGATTTAAGCGACCTACCCATGCCTTCCATCTCGGGGCGGCGGTAGCCGGGTCAGATGCTTCGCTAAAGGGGGGTAGAGGCGCTACTGCCGTGTGGGCGACCACCGGAGGCGGCGGGCGATTGTTGGCGGCCACTGCGGCGGGCCCACTCCCCTGAGACGGCCCTGCGTCCCCTGCTGGCCTCGTGGACATCTTGTAGCTTGGGGCTGTCAATATTGTACCAGGTGTGGAATGTCACTGTGATGGGGTTCTGTGTTTTCCCCCTTTTGTTTATGCTATTGGGCCTATGCAGCACACCGTAGCCCACCTTCACCGGTATTTGGATGTGCCAAGGCTTAGTGGCAGTGTCCCGGGCCTCTCTGCCTTGGGCCGTCAGGATCCGCCCTCCAGGGAGACTTCGCGCTGCAGCTGACAGCTGGGAGCGGCACACCCGGAGATTTCCTCTCAGGCAGCGCGACGGGCAGCCCGCTGAGGCCCCCTCTCCGGAACAGAGATGGAGCCGAGCGCCGGGGAGCGCGCGTGTGATGCCACTCACCCGGCCAAGGATAGAAGCGCCACCAGCAGCTCCGGCGAGCGTTCCAGTATGCAGGTGGGCTCCGCCAACAGCAGGCTTCCTCCGGAGGCAGGCCGCCTCCTTCCCCACGCGGGTGGGCACCGCAGGTAGCAGCAACGCGATCGCGAGGTGAGAGCGCGATCAGCGCGGGTGGGCTCCGCCGGCTCTTCTCACGGCACCAGTGGCATCGCACGCACGGGTACGACCGCCCTCGTCGCCAGTGTAGAGGTGCAGGCCCCCGTGTCGCAGTTATCGCAGGGTGACAATAAAGGACACTTAGACGCTGGTTAGTTAATGGGCTACACCATAGAGACCCCGTGCGGTCTCGCCCACCTTTATTTATCCCCTCGGGGCAAGCCCGCCCCCAGGGGTGTGTGGATGCGTGTATTAGCGCAACATTGTAGTGGAGAGCCCGAGTGGCTCTCTACAACAACGAGCCTCGCTAACAGGACTGCAAGGTTGTTAAAATGGAGACAGATTTTACACAAGACGGGGGCACTATCTACCTGACAGCCCCTCCCCCCAAAAACGCACACATGCATGTTATTTTGAGAGGGAGAAGTGTCAGGAACACAGCTTATTTTGTTTTTTAGACTGCGGAGGGTTAGGAAACCAAGCAGGAGCAGAAACAAAAACAGCCAGTCACTGCAAATATTTACTCAATAGGGTGCTCTGGGTCATGGTAGTCCCCATTCTGATTGGCTGCAGGGAGGACGAGGTGCTGCTGCATCTGGGGGCTTGGTCACATCCAGCATGAGAGAGAGGGAGGGGTGAAAGGAGAGCAGCTACATACAAGAGACAAGCCACTTAACCTCATGCATGTCAGGGGGGTTACTTATAACAGCTGCACACAGTGCCACCACTGGCGGCTGGGCAAGTTTTAAACCTGAACACTAGGGACTGTGGTGACTATTTACAACTACAGAAGTGGAAGGAGCTTGCCGTAAGAAGCTCACCGTTAACAGTTTCATCAAAATTACACCAGCTCAGCAGTCCAAGTGCATTAAAACAGGCAACAATGGGACGTCAATTTTAAAAAATCCATTACTTTGAAGTCAGAGAAAGAAAATTAAACAGGTACCCTCTCAAAACAGCGTCTGACATTTCACCTCAGTCTAATGAGACAAGATTAGAACATGATTTGCAGGCCTGTTTACAGAAATGGAGCTCGGAGCAAGTGAAAACATGAGCACTTGTGTGAAGTGCTCTTAAACAAAGAAAAAAGTAGTTCCTTTAACAGTTCCTAAAATGGGAGCAGTGGATGGATAGTAGTAATAAATGGTCCATGCTCTTGGGGAGGGCTAAACAAAGGAGAAAGAATATGAGAGCGAGAATAGAGGCAGCAAATGGGAAGCCTATGGGCGGACTGAAGCCCACAACTCAATAGAGCAGTCTCTTTGAGAAAGTGCATGCGCTATCTAGCCGAAACCTAAAACAATGATTAAAGTCTGGTTCTCATGTAAACACTCTGATTCTCCCTTGGGCCTTGGTCGCGCTATATGAAACTACAAAAAAATGACCATTTGTCATGTACCAAGTGGAGGATATAAAGGGAACATTTAGTTGAGTGAAAGTCCATGAATGTTTTATGTTTTTACGAGGCATACAATTTGAAAGGTCATCAGTGATCGAAGTCCCTACTCTTTCCGTTTCAGGTTTGACTCATTGCCTGCACCCTCAGGACATTTCCACAGCATGCATGTGTATTACAAATCCCTCAAACTAAATCAAAGCTAAACAGTGACAGATTTGTGTGACAATGAGTCACCTACTCACAATGATCTAAAACGTGAAGTGTGTGCTAAAAGAAGTTCACAGGAAAACATCTTCTTTGGGTTACCCAAATGTGCAGCTATTCCCTAAAATTATCCATGCCTTGTCGACACATGGTTCTCTCCTACTTTCTTTTTTTAAACTTTTTATTTACTTTTCAGAGCAAGTCATCAAATCACAGTCCAGTTGTCCATTACACAAGAGAGTCATAGTACTTAACTCATACTGGGGCATATGTACTGGGGGATTGCACCACCGGATTGTCACTTTTTCGATGTGACGCAATACCCTGCACCATATTTACAATGCGGCATTAAGCCACTTTGCATGGCTTAATGCCTCTTTGTAAATATGGTACCCTTTTCACAGATACCTGTGCGAAAGGTGAGTGCAATGGGTATTGCTATAGGCGTTCCACCACAGCACCCATTGCTTATTGACACAGCCCCAGATTTACAAGAATGTGTAAATCTGAGGAAGCACAAATCTAACGGCATGCAAAAGCAGGCGTTAGATTAGCACAATGAGGAGAAATACCTTTATTTCTGCTTGTTTTTGCTTTTTGCTATGTGTGCTGCATTCTGTAGCATACATAGAAAGATAAAACGCCATTATTGATTGTTTATTATCCCTGCAACGCAGACACCCTTGCACTATGGCGCAAGGGTGTTTGTGTTTGTGCTAGGCAGCTATTTTTAGCGCCAGCGCTAGGTAAAATACAGGGGTGAACAGTATTCTTGTAAATACGGTGCATCTATGTGTTTTGGAAATGACGCTGCATGGCACTGCAACTTTTGCTGCTATTCCTTACACATATGCCCCCACAGTTATTTAGTATGCCTGCCTTTGGGAAACTGGATACATAGAGACCGACACATATATAAAACCCCCACTCATCTACCCAGGGCAGTCAGTGTATCCACCCCAAGTCATCTGTCTAGAGACCACAGTGTCTGCGATACTCATTCCAGCTCCCCCACACCTTTCACCGTTTTTTGGGGCACTCCATACTCTGGTAGACAACTCCTTCCATCCACTGATAACAGTCCATATCCTTCTCCTAATCGGCAATTACTGGAGGCTCCGGAGATTCCCATGTTTGTGCCACATTCCGCTTTGCCATGACATTTCCCACCAACCACAGCCTCAGGTATTTGGGCCAGGTAAGTTCCCCGTATATGTGAAGGAGGACCCATTTAGCATCTGTCAGCACCCTCATGTTTAGAACCCTAGATAGCGCCTGCGTTCCCTCTTCCCAGTATGTCTGTATAACAGGACATGTGCACAGGGTATAAATAAAGGTTACCTCCTGCCCACAGACCAAAGGGGGGAACTTTCCTTCCCAATCCCACGGAGCAATGTTCTTGTGTAAAAGGATCTATGTAGTATACGGAGCTTTACCAGCTGAAACCCTGTGTGTATTGCAGTGACCCAAGATGGCTTTTATCCTGCATCAGGTCTAGGAGAAGTCTATCTTCCAGGGGTGCCAATTTCACCACTTCCTCTCCTGTAATGCCTCAAATGTCAGGAGAGCAGACCTTCTTATTAATTGTCCAAGACAATCTATGCCCAAGAGACTCCACCTGGTGGATACTTTCAATGCCCCCATGTCCCCAAATAAGTCGCTGTTGTACAAGGGGGTCTGTTCCGTCAATTTTTCCAGCCCATCCTAGAAATTTTGTACCCTCTGTCCACAACGTGACTACCGTCCGTGTATGGGTTGGGAGTTTGTCTCTTCGCCTCCACCTGCATAGTTGCGCCGGATAGCTCCTTGGTTCAATTGCATCCCTATCAACCTGCATCACAGATTCCTATTGGTCCACATAGAACCAGTCATTTATCACTATTAATTGGGTTGCCCATTAGTATTTAAGGAGATCTGGGATGGAAAGGCCTCCATCATACACCCCCTTTTGGAGCACATGAAGAGCAATCCGGTACCCACTACCGTCCGATGGAGCAGACAGACCTCAATCAATCAAACATTTATATAGTGCAGCAAATCACCCGTGAGGGTCTCAAGGTACTGAAGCTGTTTGCTGCTGGGTCGAGGTTGATTATTTAAACAACAAGGTTGTTAGTTCTCGTCTGAATTGTTGGAGCGACTATGAGGTCCTGAGGTGTAGGGGAAGGTTGTTCCAAGCCTTGGCTGCCAGATGCGAGAAGGAGCATCCTCTGCTATTGGTTCGACAGATCTGTGGGGTGTCTGTGAGGGAAAGGGAGGCTGACCGGAGTTGTCTCATCGGTTTATGGAAGGTCATGCATTGGTTGATGCATGCTGGTTCTTTGTTGTGCAGGGCCTTGAAGGTGTGGGATAGCATCTTGAACTGGCATCTCTTCTGACTAGGGAGCCAGCGTAGTTTCTTGAGATGGGTCCTTTTGGGGAGGTCGAGTATGAGTCTTGCTTCTGAATTATGTATAGTCTGGAGTCTCTTCAGGAGACGTGCAGTAATTCCTACTTAGAGAGTGTTTCCATTGTCAAGTTTGCTGGTGATGAGGGCATGCCTGATGGTTGATCTTGTGTTTACCATGAGCCACCTGAAGATCTTGCGGAGCATGCGAAGGGTGTGGAAGCAGACGTAGGAGACTGAGTTGACGTGTTTCTTCATTGATAGGTTTCTATCTAGGTTGGTGCCAAAGTTGCTGGCGTGGTCTGTTGGGTCGAGGGGAGTACTGAGCTCCATGGCCCACCATGAGTCATTCCATGACGAGGTGTTGTTCTTAAAGCTGAGGACTTCTGTTTTATCCGAGTTTAGTTTGAAACCATTGCCCTTCATCCAATCTGCAATGTTTATCATGCATCTGTGGAAGTTAGCTTTTGTGGTGGAGGGATTTTCAGACAGTGAGAGGATACTCTATGTGGCGTTGACGTAGAAGATGAGTCAGTGTGATCTGACGGTGTTTGCCAGTGGGGTCATGTAGCTGTTGAAAAGGGTCGCCGCAGATGATCTTCTTGGGCTCTGAGGTGAACGATGGGAGATGGATCCTTTGGGTTCTGACAGTGAGGCGATTTATTTGAGAGTGTCTCCTTGAATCCTGATGTGGTAGTGTCTGTTGATCAGAATGTGGTGGGAGATGGTGTTAAACACAGTGAACAGGTCCAGGAGGATAAGGGCTGCTGTTTCTCCACAGTCCAGGAGGGCTCTGATGTCATCGGTGGCTGTGATTAGGGTCTTGTGCTGTGGTTAGCTCGAAATCCACATGGGGTGGGACAAGGAGGTTGCGGACTTCTATGTGTTGGGTGAGTTGTTTGTTGATCGCTTTCTCAAGGACTTTTGCTGGGTAGGGGAGCAGTGAGATGGACCGGTGGTTCTTCAAATTGGCTGGCTCAGAGGATGTTTTTTTCCAGAGGGGCTTCACTTTAGCATGTTTACAGTCCTCCTGGAAGGAGGCACCAGTGATGGAGGTGTTCAGGAACTTCCTGCGCTCGTTGCCGATTGCATGGGTCCATTGGTGCTCCAAAGTGCATGTATTCATGATGGAGATGGCATCTTGTGTGATAAGGAGTTCACAATAGATGAGAGAGTGTTCGGGTTCGTGTTTGTGGGTGTGAGCTGGTTGATGCTGTCTCTGGAGGAGGGTTGGTGTCAGAGGTTTTGTAGATGGCTGATATCTAGTCGTGGAAGAAGTCCACGAGGTTGTCGCACAGTTCCTGGGAGGGAGTGATGTCGTTCTTAATAGCTGCAGGATTGGTGAACTCCTTCATGATGGTATATAGATCTCTACTGTGGTTTGCGCTGACTTTGATGCAATCTGCTAGGGCGTTCTTCTTCATTTCTTTCAGGAGGCGGTGGTACTGGTTGGTCCTCTAGGTGTTGGGGTCTTCTGTTTTTCGGCTGGTGCTCCACTTCCTTTCAAGTTGTGGGCAGTTGCTTTTGGTGCATTAAAGTTCCTTGGTGGACCAGTTTGCTGTTTTGCTTTGTTCTTTGACCTCGGCTGTCTTGGCGGGGGCAATGGAGTTGCCATATTTTGTGATCCACTGGGCAAAGTTCTTTGCTGCTTGGTCAGGGTCATGTGTAGAGTGTGGGAGATGGGAGCGCATCATGTCAATTCACTGATCTTCTTATACCTTTTTCTAGTCCCTTTGCATGGATCTAAGGGGTCCGGCATCGGGGTAGTTGGGTCCTGAGATGATGAACGGACCAGGTCGGACCAGGTGAGTGGTGTGGATGTATCTGACTCTGTTGCTGGAGGTGAAGATGGGGTCGAACGTATGTCCTGCAATGTGGGTGGGGTCGGTGACAAGTTACTTGAGTCGGATATTGCCTATGCATTCCAAGAGGTCGGTGGAGTTTGCATCAATGGGCTCATCGAGGTGGAAGTAAAGGTCCCCTAGTAAGATGTAGTGCTCAGAATCAATAGCGAGCGTTGCTATGATTTTCGGGATGGTGCTGCAGAAGCTGAGGTGTGGTCTTGGTGGTCAGTAGGTGAGTGTACCCCTGATGGTGCATTTCCCATCTGTTTGGAGTTGGAAGTTGAGGTGTTCTGTTACCAGTGTTTAGTCGTTGGGGGAAGTTGTGCAGCAGATTATGTCCAGGTGGATGATGACAATTCCGTCCCCGCGCTTGTTGGTTCGGTCCCAGTGTGTTATCTTGTAACCTTCGGGGGTGTTGGTGGTGATGTCTGGTGCGAAGGTGGGGTGAAGCCAGGTTTCTTTGAGGAAGATGATGGCCGGAGTGAGGGAGGCGATTGTGGTCCAGAACTCCATGGCATGTTTACTGAGAGAACGTGCATTGAGTAGGATGGTCTGGAGTGTCATCGTGGGTGTCATCGTGTGGGTCTCAATCTATGTAGTGGGTGCGGGCGCGTTTGCTGTGTTGCTGTGATGTTGGTACCTTCGGTGCTGAAGGTGAGGCAGCAGTATCAGCAGGAGAACAGTCCTTTGGTGGTAGGTGGGGATGTGCAGCAGCAGAGATTGTTGGTGTGACTGAGTTCCAGGGCTCAGAGGTCTGCTGTGGTGTAGCTCCAGGGGGTGGAAGAGCCAGGGGCCCTTGCCTATGGTGCCTCTTTGGTGCGCCGGTCGCACAGCCACACAGCTGCCTCCATAAGTAGCCCTGGGAGGTGGGAGGGGCTCGCAGGGAGGCAGGAGGGCGGGGAGTGAAAAAAAATGGCAGGAAAACAGCAGGCAAGGGGCAGAAACCAGTCCCCAATTAAACCAATTATCTGACTAAAATAGCCAACTAAACAAAAGAAGGCTCAAACACAGAAAAGACTACCTCAGAGAAGTTGCCAGCAATTTAAAATACCTGGCGGTCAGGCAGCGGTCACCCGACAGCGGGACTGAACCAGAGGCCTCTAGGGCCAAGAACGCAGCAAAGGCTGGCGGAGCTAGGCAGCGCAGCAAGGGGAGTGGCACACAATACGAGGAGGTCAAGGGATACTCATAGTCTATGTTGCAGAAAAAGGCTCCAGATATGGGGAATGGTGTGTTTTGAAGGACATATAAGAATTGAGGCAGTACCATCCTCTTATATACTTGCCCATCAAAGAAAGTGGCAGAGACCTCCAACGGCTGACATCACAACAGAACCAAGCAAAGAGGTCATACAGGTTCCTTTTCAAAAACTCTTGACTTCCTGAGTAACATATATGCCTAAATAGGTGAAGCCCTCCAATGCTAAGGGGATGCTATTCCTCTGAGGTAAGACTGGCACTCCTCTCCCCAGTGAGAAGATGCAGGATTTATCACAGTTGATGCAGTAGCCAGAATGGTCCCCAAAAATATGGAATAGCTGTAGCACTCTGTCAAATGAGAAGGTAGGCTGCGAGAGATATAGCAGCACATCATCTGCATATAATGCCAGGGCAAAAATTCGTTGGTGAAACCAGACACCCTTGACGTGTCACCTTCTGAATTTCGAAGGACCGTGACAATGTATTGTTGACCCTCACTCTCGCCATGAGCCTAGTGTATAGGAGCCTGACCCAGCCATAGTATTTTGGGCCGAAGCCGAGATGTTCGAGGATTGCAAATAGGTAGTTCTACACTATACTATTGAATGCCATTCTCGCATCCAATAACATTACCACAACTGGGTCAGTGTCCGTGTCTTTTGTCATATGAAGCACACTGTTCAGGTATCTCAAATTGAATCTGGTCCCCTTATGCTGCATGAATCCCAATGATTCGGGTGAATCACTGTAGTGATCTCTGTACGGAGCCTAGTTGCTAAGACTTTGGCCAAGATTTTTCCTTGGCGTTAAGCAAGGAGATATGCCTGTAGGACACACAGTCGGTGTTCTAGTCCTCTTGAAGATTGCCACTATGTTTGCCATGCGTTGATCTATTGGTAATTCTCTCAGCACCTCCTGGAAAATCCCTGGAAGGTGTCTGACTATCTTACTGGCCATACAGTTATAAAGTTCGAGAAGGGACCACTGCCTTCCCTAACTGTAACCCTCACAATGCCTTAGTTTTTTCATCCACCTTGAGATCACTGTCAGGGTATGTCTTGTCTTCCTCAGACAGGGGCCAGGAGCGAATGTCTTTGAGGAATTACATGCAGTCCCTCTGTGTCATAATGGAGGTTGAGGTGTATACCTCCTCAAAGTAGTTCGCAAATGCATCAATAAATCCTGTGCCTCTTCATGTAGCTTCCCCTGAGTGACCGTATATCTGCGGTTCCCAGTTCCTGCCCAGGTCTCCTTTCTCCAACCATGCTGGCAATTTACCTACCTTGTTACCCACGTCGAATAGTTGACATTGGTTGGCCAAGGTATGTACCTAAGCCTTCTGTTCCACCACCCCCCGAAACTTCTGTGGCTTAAGGTGGGGCTGGTGTTTAAGGTTCGGGTCCTTCTGGGTGAGAAGACGGAGCTCAAGCTCGCTCTCCTGCCTTCTACATCAGGCCTTTCTGGGGTCAGCTTGAAGATTGCTTCTCTTAGGGGCTGTTCCATTCATTTCAAGGACTGGAGCGGAGAAAATGGAACTGGAAATATACTTCTAAGGGAAACTAGTGATTTGTGGGATGTTGCGTGCAAATGTTTGAGAGGGTTTATATGTAAATCATGCCGCACCCTTCCGCTGTAATATGATAGTGATTTCTAACATGAACATATTTGGGGTTTTTTCTCAACAAAGGTTACAATTCTAGTTATAGCATCCTTAAGTTTTTACAGAAAAGCAATTGTGCCTTTTCTAACTTATTTTGTATTCTTTGGACCTTTTCTGTTCATTGTACCAACTTTGTTGGGTTGCATTAACTGCAACACTACATGGGGTAAAACTTAAAGTTCACTAAAAAAGAAAAAAAATGGACATATTCAAAGACATACATTGGGTATTACACAAATCGAATTTATGGTTCAAAAGAAACTAATGTTGCTCCAAATACATCACCCACACAGGTGTGAATGTGGAGCACATGAGAAATTGATAGCTCTTGATTCACTCATCACAGTGTTCTCCAGGCATTAAGGTTTGGGATCACTTAATGCTTCAAACATATTACCCATAAGTGATGCCAGTGCAGGCACAATTGCCAGCTCTGGCCAAATTATGCAATATCACAAACACATTGGGCCCGATTCACAGAACTAACTTAAGACAAAATCCTAAACTTACTACCATTTTGGTATTCACAGAAGGCACTTACTCATTTTGGTATTCACAGAAGACACTTACTCACTTCGGTATTCACAGAAGTTAGGAGTCCTAACTTTAGGACTCCTAAATGCCTTCTGTGAATACCGAAAGTCTTAAAATTAGGATTTTTCTCAGTTTAGGAGTCCTAAAGTTAGGACTCCTAACTTTACTACCACTAAACTGAGAAACATCCTAATTTTAAGGCTTTCAGTATTCACAGAAGGCATTTAGGAGTCCTAAAGTTAGGAGTCCTAACTTTACTACTACTAAATTGAGAAAAAGCCTAATTTTAAGACTTTCGGTATTCACAGAAGGCATTTAGGAGTCCTAAAGTTAGGAGTCCTAACTACACTACTACTAAACTGCGAAAAATCCTAATTTTAAGACTTTCGGTATTCACAGAAGGCATTTAGGAGTCCTAAAGTTAGGACTCCTAACTTCTGTGAATACCGAAATGAGTAAGTTCCTTCTGTGAATACCAAAATGAGTAAGTGCCTTCTGTGAATACCAAAATGGTAGTAAGGTTGGGATTTTGTCTTAAGTTAGTTCTGTGAATCGGGCCCATTGATTGCTTAGGCCTATCTGCCCAGCTCATATAACCCTCAATGTGCCAGCCTGGCATGCATCTACATTGAGATAAGGAAACACTTTTCAACAAAACCTTTTGTTTAGTGGCTGTACTCCTAGGGAGGTTGACAAATCAAGAATGCTATCAAATGTTGTGTGTTTTCCTATGAAAATGACTGCAAAAGCTATTGCTTTTGTCAATTTATGAAAGGAATTGTGCAGAAAGATGCACCATTTTACCCCATTTTTTAAAAGGTTTCTCAAGGGAGGATGCGGACATGGGGAGAGTGGGTTGAGCTCACCATTGGTCACTGCCCTAACCTTGGATTTTCTTTTTCAACGTTTAAGGTTTTACTTGGGTATTTAAGAATCATTATTTGCCCTATGGCAAAGGTACCTTCTTATTGAAAGGAATTCTTCTTTGCTTCCTCAGTGTACTTATCCCAGTTCTTTAAATACCTGCCCATGCACTCTGCATAGATTTAGTGAGCTGGATTTTCCTTTGGCGAACCTGCCTTACCCTCAATCACAAAAAGGAAAACAAGCATTGTTAATGCATCAGTTTCGCCTATGTAATGAATAAAGAGCTTTTTTAATCAATCATTGTCCTGGAGACAGAAAGGGCTCCCAGACAGATAACACAGGAGTAGAGAGAATGTAGCGCAGCGACCAGAGCTGCTGACTCAAGAGCTGGGGATCCCGGTTCGAGTCTCGGCGCTGTTGAGCAACATTCTATGATTCTATGTAAATCACATAATCTCTCCGGGTAATACATTGTTTTATAAATATGCTGCAATAGTAAAAGGCAAAACTTTATGAAAATATAGTTCCACCAAAGCAGATGTTAACAGCATTTCGGCGGCAGGAAACTAATAAGAGAAGCAGATGACGAACATGCATTGGTAAAAGCAGGAAAATATGCTACAGCCATTAGAAATGGAGGAAAGGTAAGTATCACGCACAGGATCCAATGAGAAGCCAGGAAAGAGAGGAGGCGGTATGTAAGTCCCTTTTAAGATTATATTAAAAACAATAGATTTCTCAAGCACAGAACAAGCGATGTGCAGGTGAAACCTACAAAGCGCTTAGATCACCTACCACCTAATAATGCCGTTCTTACGCATGGAGGGAGACAGTATAGTGCAGCACCACGGATAAAGGTAATCTGTCAGCTGCTGACGGTTCGTGCCCAGGAGGAACAACAGAAGTATACATTGTGCCTGCTGACCACTGTGTTACTGTGTTGCACTGGCCCCCTTACAGCTATAAAATCTCTGGTCCCATCCCATTGGGTTTTGCAGAACCAGTTCCATAGCTCAGCGGCATTTATCCAATAGGGTTTATACTGTGTACCTAGACATATGCAAGGTCCCTCCCACCTTCTATATCCTTGGATTTCATTCACACCTCCTGCTACTCACGTCTTCTAATCTCCAGGACTCCTCTGTTCCCACCCAATCTTAACCTTTGCTTTATGTCCTACCAGATGTATGTTTCCCAAGCAATTAAGGTAAAAACAGATCCTAATTAAAATCAATAAATACAAAACACCCTAATTCAAAGTGTCAGCTCCCACCAGCCTCAGCGGCCAGTATTATTGGCTGAGGTTGTGGCTTCTTTCTACAGAGTGAACATAGGTATATTTAGTGCTATTCACTAAGCTTTGTTGTGTCATTTTGAAATGTAATTGCACTGTTGAAATTACATTTTTAAATATAGTTAATACACAAAAAAAACAGAAGAGATGATGAGGACTTAGTATAATAACTTTCTGACAGGTGATGCTACAGTATAGCCATTAACTTCTAAGCATCACTGCAGAATCCCGTGAGAATGTCAAACCGTTTATTGAGTTTTCCAATACTTTTCAGTTTCATGCCATGAAGTATGCCTTTAAAAGGTTTGTAGAGAGGCACAGTCATAAAATAGAAAGGCCATAGGAAGGGCGAGAATTTGGATACACTTTGTACAAATATGTGCATTTCTACATAAAGCAGTAGGATTTACAGCCGACTCATCCCTTACAATTAAATATCATTGGATGAATGAGGGTACTGAAGCAAAGGTGAGGTCCTACCCTGACCCACCATTGGAATCTACCTGACAGTGTCATCCCCCTCAGACTTTTTTGCTGAGCTAAACTGGTTCATTCCGAGGCTCAGGTTTGAGCAGTGAGACAGTTTGCCATAGTAGATGGGTCATACGAATAGCCGGCTTTTTTCCTACAGTCGGCTGAGGATGCCAGTAATACTAGGGAAAAGGAGATAGGAGGTTGGTCTCAGAACATAAGGTCGCACCAAGAGGATAACACCATTGGTCTCTGTGGCAGGACACTCCCCAATTTACGGGACATATGATCAAACATAGTCCATATATGACTTCTCATCTGTTGTGTTGATACTGATAAAGCTGGATTATTATCTTATTGTATCTCACCATCCCTAAGAATCCTCAGGTCGACTGGACCTTTTTACCTGCTGAATAGCGTGAAGGGAAGAAAATCCAATTTTTCAATATAGCCAATAATCCTCAATTTATACTCTAAAAATCACTGACTCCGAAGTTCACTTTTAGGGGTTTATTACAAAGTCAAAAATAATTGCACCTACAAGCACCTCATCACGAGGTTAAGGAAATAAATGGGCACTAATACAAAGAATATTCTACCCAGGAGTCTCATCCGGCTCAGAATAAGAAGAATAGTTAGCTCCAGAAGCATTAGGCAACCAATAACTGCTCCAATCTCTATATTAGAAGTCATTTACCTAAAAGGAAAAGTAATCAATCTGTCCATACACTATCTCTAAGATGACACCCCTACTTAGCATTTTCCCAGGCAAGAGAGAAAAGGTGTCAGTAGTGAAGACTTCCTTAGAAGTACTCACTTTGCATAAGTAAATATCCAAAGCTACAGAGCTCGTTCTAAGATGCTCCTTCTAGCTCCTCACCTAATCCTCGACTGCTCAACCCTCAGGGCACTGTCCCTAACTCAAAATCACAAAATAGTTGAACACGCCCTCATCACACCTCTTCGGCCAGGTCTCTCCTCCTGTATTTTTCCATCGAAACTCTTACTTCATCCAAAGGCGGTTAGATTGACCTTGGGTCCCAGGCACCTTCTCCGCTGAAAGTCTCATATCTGCATTCCAGTGTACTCCCATGCTTGCTTCTCCTACCATCCTAACTCCTAAAACAAAGGGTTAGTCTTCCTTGCACCTGCAACAGAAACATGGGAACGAGAAACTTTCCACTCTCTGAGATCTGCTGACTTTCTCGAAAACTCAGAGCCTTTCCAAGGGAAACAATTTTCGGCCTATAATATTCAGTTAACATAAGAAAGAATAGGCCTTTCTCTGAAACGTATATGCGATCAGGCCTTTACACAAATCAAACACACAATTCTATAATCACATTAATGCATTGATTTCAATATACTTCATACATGAATAAGCAAAACTACACGTGCAACTTCAATATGGTGCATTTTTAAACCTAATGCATCACATCATACGTGAACTAATTCATTATGCATCATCTAAAATACATTTTCGATTAAACACTACATTAATCTGCATAATTGACATGAATACATTTCTATTCGCACTGTTATACGCTATCTTTAGTACTACATTTCTAAACCACACGTTAATATTTTCCCTCTAAATATATGGGTGCGGACTATCGGTGATTATGATGCACGTCAGAATAACATGACGCTCTATCAGTTCCCCCCTTTGATGACTAGTGTCATCACACCATTACACAACTTCCTTGGAGAAAGAACCTACCTAAACAGAACTTGTTGCCATTCTCCCCGGACAAAGTCTCTTCATATTCTTAAGGTTCTGATATGGACTGTCCTGCAGTCTGGCCATTCTTGTCTCATTATCCCTAAGGGCTCTCTCAACTCTGTTTCCTTTATACCACTTGTAGGCTCTGACAAATCCCCACAAACAAACCACACAAACCACAATGATGATCAGTGATCTCAACACATAACCAAGGAAGCCTCTCCCCAGATTTGCGAACCAACTTCCCACCTGTTTGAATCGTTTGCCAACCTTTTCCCAAACCCCTTCTTCTGTCAAATCCTCTATCTCATGATGGATTGTAGTGATGTTACTTATATATTTCTCCAGATCTTTGCTGTTTTACCTGGTATATAAGTACAGCAGTGCAGAGGACCACCAGAATAAAAATTGCTTTCCGGTACCTTAGGCCACATTTTATCCTCACCCACACTATCTACTCTGTCCTGGCCCCTCACCCCCACTTCACCCATAGGCAGTTGGATAAAAGATCTCCGATAAAGAGCCCCTCTTAGAGGTGAGCCCGTTGGGCATTGCACCGCCTGCCCAACGTGGAGCATTGCCGATGATGAAGCATGACACTCGCAAGGGTGTGTGAGGCCATTATATCCAACAAATTGGATACCCAGGGGTTGTCCTCCATTGAGCACTAACCTTTTTTTCCTAGTGATACTTTCCTCTTTCCTTTCCTAAGGAACAGCCCAGTCATCTCTTTTTGTTGCTTTCATATAAGTACAGCACTCTTGAACTTTCAATAATTTACAGACCCCGCCCTCTTTTGCTAATAAAACAGCTAAAGCAAGGCGGTTCTGCAAAACCATAGTCCTTATCGACAACATCTCTCCATCCACAAGTAACAGAGACTTCGCTGTATTCATCGACAACTCATCAACCACAGTCGCCAATCTTCTGATTTTCACATCGTTCAAAATTACTCCCAAACATTATTGCTCCAAAACATCTCCAATCACTGCTCCTGCACTCTCAGCTCTTTTCACTCTTGAATGCTGTCCACCTTCTAAAAGCAAAACCAAAGGGGATGATGGACGGAGTGTTGAACATTGCAAGCACTCATCCCCAGTCAACTGATCTGGGTTTAATCCATCATCATTCTTTAGCTCACTCCGCCACACCAGTTCAGACATGGCCATATGCAAATCAGTCTCACCCTGTGCCTCATGGGAACAGTCCAGCCCGAACTGCCAAGCCATGTCTTCCCTGGAGCGGAAACAAGCATCCTGGAACCGGTTTCTGGCTAATCAGTCTGACCCTGTGACTCATGGGAACAGTCCAGCCCGAACTGCCAAGCCATGTCTTCCCTGGACCAGAAACAAGCATCCTGGGACTGGTTTCTGGCTAATCAGCGGTCATCAGCCAGGCTAGCTTGAATCCAGTGGCACAGTGAGCAAGGGACCCACGTCTGGGCATACCCTGCCAACTTAGGGCGAAGAAAGCATAACCAAAGGGGATTATGGACGGAGTGTTGAACATTGCAAGCAAGCACTTACCCCCAGTCAACTGATCTGGGTTTAATCCATCATCATTCTTTAGCTCACCCCAGTTCAGACATGGCCATATGCAAATCAGTCTGACCCTGTGCCTCATGGGAACAGTCCAGCCCGAACTGCCAAGTCATGTCTTCCCTGGACCGGAAACAAGCATCCTGGAACCGGTTTCTGGCTCATCACCCGTCATCAGCCAGGCTAGCTTGAATCCATTGGCAAAGTGAGCAAGGGACCCACGTCTTGGCATACCCTGCCAACTTAGGGCGAATAAAGCAAAACCAAAAGGGATGATGGATCGAGTGTTGAACATTGCAAGCACTCACCTCCAGTCAACTGATCTGGGTTTAATCCATCATCATTCTTTAGCTCACTCTGCCACCCCAGTTCAGACATGGCCATATGCAAATCGGTCTGACCCTGTGCCTCATGGGAACAGTCCAGCCCGAACTGCCAAGCCATGTCTTCGCTTGACCGGAAACAAGTATCCTGGGACCGGTTTCTGGCTAATCAGCCGTCATCAGCCAGGCTAGCTTGAATCCAGTGGCAAAGGGACTGAAACCGGTCCTAGGATGCTTGGTTCCAATCCAGAGAGGACCTGGCTTGGCATTCGGGCTGGACTGTTCCCATGAGGCACAGGGTCAAGACTGATTTGCATATGGCTGGGTTCAAACTGGAATGGCATGGTGAGCAAAAAAACGATGGATTTAGGGCCAGATCTTTGTACTGGGGTGAATGTATGACATTGTTCTGCATTCTGTCCATCAACTGTTGTTTTTGCATTTGTCACCCCGAGTGGGACGGGTATGCTCAGACGTGAGTCCCGTGCTCTCCATGCCACTGGAATCAAGCTATCCTGGATGAAGAGGGGTAAAACCCCAAAACGGGTCCTAGGATGCTTGGTTCCAGTCCAGAGAGGACCTGGCTTGGCAGTTCGGGCTGGACTGTTCCCATGAGGCACAGGGTCAAGACTGATTTGCATATGGCTGGGTTCAAACTGGAATGGCATGGTGAGCAAAAAAACGATGGATTTAGGCCCAGATCTCTGTACTGGGGTGAATGTATGACATTGTTCTGCATTCTGTCCATCAACTGTTGTTTTTGCATTTGTCACCCCAAGTGGGACGGGTATGCTCAGATGTGAGTCCCGTGCTCTCCATGCCACTGGAATCAAGCTATCCTGGCCGAAGAGGGGTGAAACCCTGAAACGGTCCTAGGATGCTTGGTTCCAGTCCAGAGAGGACCTGGCTTGGCAGTTCGGGCTGGACTGTTCCCATGAGGCACAGGGTCAAGACTGATTTGCATATGGCTGGGTTCAAACTGGAATGGCATGGTGAGCAAAAAAACTATGGATTTAGGCCCAGGTCTCTGTACTGGGGAGAATGTATGACATTGTTCTGCATTCTGTCCATCAGCTGTTGTTTTTGCTTTTGTCACCCGAGTGGGACGGTTATGCTCAGACGTGAGTCCCGTGCTCTCCATGCCACTGGAATCAAGCTATCCTGGCTGAAGAGGGGTGGAATCCCGAAACCGGTCCTAGGATGCTTGGTTCCAGTCCAGAGAGGACCTAGCTTGGCAGCTTGTGATGGACTGTTCCCATGAGGCACAGGGTCAAGACTGATTTGCATATGGCTGGGTTCAAACTGGAATGGCATGGTGAGCAAAAAAACTATGGATTTACGCCCAGATCTCTCTACTGGGGTGAATGTATGGCTTTGTTCTGCATTCTGTCCATCAACTGTTGTTTTTGCACCTTCTAAAAGCTCCAGATCCTCCACATGGTAGATCTTTGGGAAAATTATCCCCAAATAACACGTACCATACCAATTCGCGGGCAACCTAACATACACTTTCTTTCCACACACATAATATACAGTTGGTATCACTTGTATCGAACCTTGCAGAAATTTCTTAGCAGAATCTTCCATAGTGAACACGTGATCACACTTACTCTGTACCACTGGGACCTTCTCGTAATAGGTCTGATACCGTCTCACACACAACTTTCCCCTCTGCTCCTTGTCCAATGCTATAGGACCATAACTTCCTTTTGCCCTGTGAGACCTTTCTTCTTTGGTCCAATCTACTGGACTGTCTCCTGTATCTCGTGTCTGTGTTAGTTTTCTGTATCTATCTTCTACCTGATCCACATACTTTTTCTCTACGTCTGATAATGAACATGGTAAATTGTGTCCATGAGCATATGCTGTATCTAGTTCCAAAGATGGTATGAAATACTTCCTAAGCCTATCTTCTTGTTTATAGTAATCATACTTATTCAAATGCTTATAAGCTGGAACCTCAAGAAGCACTGCATCGTAATTGGAAAAGAAATACTCAAATTGACCTCTTTCATAAAATATACTGAGACACAAACTACATGAAATTCCATACGTCAGTGGAAGGTGGTGATACCTAATACCCTCATCCACTGAAGCAGGAAGCTGCATATACACGTAACAATCTTTCCCATCCATCGCATCCACCTACTCATATAGCAGCCTGGCATACGCATTAAGCTTAAAATCACCTCTAGACAAATCTATGTGAAATCTACGACTCTCTTAGATAAGTCAGCTCCTATGGTGACCTCCTTTTGGCTAGGAGTGGTGGGTGTAGGGGTCCCCTGCACCTCCACTTCCTGCTCATGTAGGACTATATACGAAACCACAACTACTATGATTATGGAAACTATCACTCCGCCTACGAATGTACCTACTACTAATTTGGATCTACGGTGAGTATCTCCAGCCTCCATGATTTCGGAAAAGTTCTCAAAAGTTCTTGGTTTTAGCAACGAACACTCAAGACTCTCTTTTCTCTTTCTCAAGTTGCTTGCGAACCGAATCGAACAACACTCCGAAAAGCTGGAAATCCCCTTTGCAAATTCAGTTCCTTAATCACACAGTCCACAAAAAGACTTCCCCAGCTCTCTTTTGATGCCTGTGCGGAAAGTCCCTAAATATATTCTTCTTCCACTCGGGCCTAGGTTATCTTCTTTGTAGACTCTTATTTACAACAAAGTTCACTCTCAGTCCAAAATAAGATCAGCTCCAAGAATCTCTAAAACATGCTGCAAAAGTTCAAGATGAAGAATTATTGGTTCATGAGTCGGCGGCTCAAATCAAACGTCGGAAAGGTCAATCTGTGCAATATCAGATGGCGAACTTTACTCAGAAGTGGGGGATTCGTAACTGTGAGAGTCAGCACTCCTTCAATTTCAAGTCCTGGAACCACCAATCCCACGCTGATTTTCACGTTAGGAATCTTGCTGACCACAGTCACTGACCTCAACCTCCCTGAGCTCACCACTTCTGGCATCAGTCACAACGTACATCCACTCCGGGGTGGCGTATCTCTGACACAGCACTCTTGTTCTCCTAGACCTTCTCGGACTTCTTTGAGCCTGTTCTCTGTCACTTGGTTCCGATTCAGACGTTTCAGAAATCGGAGCAAGGTCTCTTTCAGGGGCCAATGTCAGATTCAGTCGCCTCTGACTTGCGGGCCAAATCTCTTCTGCTCTGTCCGCACTTCTGCTCTCTCCCTGAATACTCTGTGCACCACTTCCTCCTTCTGCTGAATTTGACTCTACTCCACCCACAGCAACACCTTCATCTGAGTCGAAATCGGGGTTCTGATTGACACAACCCCCTTCAGCTTGCTCTGGTGCACAACCAGCTGGTTCAGTGACCCTTACAGCTTTACTTGCCCTCTCATGTGGCCCTGCCACATCAGCTGGATTTTCATTAACGAGAGGGGCTGTTTCTTCCAAGGGGACTGGAACTCTGCGGGTATAGGAGGTATGCATCCAGTTTAGCAATCCTCCACACTTCACTGCTGTGTTCGTTACCAGTATCACCTGGTAAGGGCCTCACCTCCGAACATCCAGGCAACTCTTCCTCACTTGCTTACGAAAAAGCACCCAGTCCCCGGGACACAGGTCATGGCATAGGTCACTCGAGGCCGGAACAGTTGCTGCTTGCACCTGCTGGGACACAGAACGGACCACGTCAGCTAGTCCTTTGCAGTAATCAAGAATTAAGTCATCAGTGATGTTAATCAACGCTGTAGCTGGTACTGCTGGCAATCGCATCGCCCTCCCCATCAGGATATCATGCAGGGACAACCCAGTTCTCCTGTCTAGAACACTATGGATGCTCATGAGCACAAGGGGCAATGCATCAGGCCACTTCAGAAACGTCGATGTGCACACTTTTGCCATCCGTGCTTTCAAAGTCCCATTAACCTGCTCCACAATCCCAGAAGCCTCTGGTCGATAGATGCAATGTAACCTCTGCCCCCACATTTAGTGCGGCACAAAGCAACTTCATGATTTCACTGTGGAAATGTGTCCCCCTATCTGATTCCAAAGAGGTCGGAAAACTGAACCTCAGGATGAGATCCCTCAATAACAGCTTAGCTACAGTGAGTGTGTCACACCTACGAGTTGGGTAAGCCTCCACCCATCGTGAGAAAACACACACCACTACCAGAATATATCTCAACCCATTACACTTAGGCATTTCAATGAAATCCAACTGCATCCTATTGAAAGGTCCTCCCGACCTCCCAACATGACTCAAAGCAACCACAGTCTTCTTTCCAGCATTCATCTGTTGACAAGTAAAACCCCTCTGACACACTGCTTCAGCAACCACACGGAATTTCGGGTTGTACCATTGCATCTCTGCCAAGATGTACTGCACCATGTATCAGTCTTGCCATTGGGCTCAATAATTTTTCTGGTAACACTGCTCGACCATCACTTGAAACCCAAACATCAATATCTCCTTTCCCGCACCCTGATCTGATCCATCCATCACATTCCTGTTCGGTAACCTCATACTGCAGTCGTTTTAGTTCCTCCCAAGTATCTGCCATGGTTAACATCATGCTGAGCTCGGTTCTTTCTTGGCTCCCTCCTGTGTAATCTCCTGTAAATATACACCCTTGCTCTGCACAGAAACGGGCAACTTCATTGGCATAATTATTACCCAAAGAGACAAAATCAGTTCCCTTCCCATGAGATAATGCCATAAATCCCCTCTGTGACCATAACTGTCCGAAGTCATGAACCACACCGAACACATACTGGCAGTCAGTGTATTTTGGGATTCGGATTTGCTCAGCGGCCAAACACTTGAGGAAACACTATCCCTATACTAGGACACAATGGTACAACACACATAAATAAAACAATCATTGATATGAAAAAGGCACCAAATATTCATTGCATTTATTATTTAAAAATATATGTGAAATTCATAAAATCAATTGTGCATTTACATAAACTTAAAAACACAAAAAACAACATATACAGATTTTCACATTAATATAATCAACAACCTGTTATGAGCCCGCATAACAGAAGATAATGGAAGACAGTACACTTTGTCATAAATTACGCATCCTGATGGGTCTTATATATAAGAATATGGTTGGTGATATGTATGCATCGTTATATCTACTAACAATCAACCACAGTTCTCCCTTGGATTGCGTTTTTTAGATGCGTCGACGCGTTTCGATGGTTTTTCTTATAATTCCATCTTTATCAAGACAGGTGAAAGGCTTCAGGTCCTCTTCTATTGTACAGGGACCTACATAAGGGAAATAAGTTCTTTTATTAGACTCATCTTTATAATTAGTTTTTACAGGGAGCTCATATGCTCTCTCTAATTAACTCTCTTAAGGAGTATATTTTAAGGTATATATCTACTTTTGTTATGGTGTACATATCCATTAAAATAAGGTTATGCTTCACCTGATTTACTCAACTCCAATACTCCGATTTCTACTCAGTTTTCACTTGTTGGTCTGCGTAGTGGAACGCTGTGGGTTTTAATTATTTTGTGCTGTAACACAGACAATGGCAACATCATCATGTTATTCAAAAGGGCATGCGGACACTCACCCCAATTGAATTCGGAAAACACTCAATATGGCTGTCTACTTACTGAATGTTTTTCCTGATTTTCCTGATTGTGGTTCTTATAATGGCGGCTGGGGGTACGTGACGTTTCTCCCTCAATGCTCCTCACCTATATTTTTTTAAAAGAAATAGAGGCGCTCATGTTAGCGCCGCTGACATTTCTCTCGTACCTAGAGCGTGGTATAACCACACCGGTGTCTATCAATGCTGACGAGGACTATTAATCTCGGCGAACATTGCAGTCTCACCTCGTGACCTTAAAAACATCGGCTTCATACGCGGTGACGGGGGTCCGTAATACTCCTCCCTCAATGTTCATCACCTATTTTTAAAACAAAGAAATAGATGCGCTCGTATTAGCGCCACTGACATATTTCTCATACCTAACGCGTGGTATGACCATCACGATATCTGTCAAATGCTGACGAAGAATATTAGCTAGCATTGCAGTCTCACCTTGTGGCCTTAAAACAATCGGCTTCGTACGCGGAAGTGCTCCTCTAGTCGCTTCCCTAATTCTTTTCTAATGTGACTGCTTATTTGTGGGTACAGACATCGACCCTGATTGGTTAGATTTTACACGTGGTCAGTAACCCATGTGATATTGATGTTACGAGCGGGATTTTTTTAAAAAGAAAACTTTATCGCTGAGTTTCTTGAGCACCCAATTTCTGGCGATATATTTCAGTACAATCGCCGTATTATATATATACTTTGCAATCAACTCTTGGTTTGCTGTTGATTACAGTTCACGATATTATTTAGGTGCATATTGGACCAACAAAACGAAATATTCTCCTTAATGGAGACATTATGATGACATTCAGTATGACAAACTAATAAATTCTTGGTTATTAACATAACTTCACATTGTCGAATATGTTATTACAATATCACCAAATAACATGAAATCATTATACTAGTATTCTGTACAATCACCTCATCTACACTTGGTCGTTTTACATATAATAAACATTGTCTCGTATGTATTTAAATATCACCAGGTCAACATAATGGTTTTGATACAATTCAAACCTTATGTAATATATTAACCTTATTATGCTTCATGTGTTGTATATCTACATAATAAACTTCACCATTTAACAGGGATAGAAAATTTCTGCAAATACAATGACAACCATCATCGTCTCAGAGATGTTGCTAGGATGCCGTTTGCTACTCTTGTGGTATCTGATTTTTTGTAAATTCTCCTTACATATACCCAAGATTTACCCAATATGTTGTACCCAATAGTATGCCACTATTAATCTGCAGTATGATTAAGGGTTATAATGATCTCTTCCTCAGGATAACACAAGAACAAATGTAATCTCAGCAGAATCTGTAGTATACTGGATCGATACAGAAAGGAAATGCTATTTACATTATCCCTATATAGATTTATATCAATTACAATTAAGAAAACACCTATCCTTTCTGGAATATCCATCTCACTATCGATGTATCGAAGTTTGTGGTATAGAAGTCATCTGAGGGAGCGATAGTGTTTATTTCTAATATTAATCCTATATCATATTCAGCATATTCCATGTGAAAGTCTACATGTGCTCTACAAGGAAAACTATACTAGTTATCTTACTTTGGTCTGCCAGTTCTTTTAAGGGCCAATGATACTCATCCAGTCCTCTTTCGAATTAAGACCTCTCTCCACAGTATTAAAAAAACATATGAACCATTGTTCCCTCTTTTTCCTCTTGATGTCCAAATCACCCACTCTTCTGTTTACTGTCACTTTTTCCAAAATGAACCACCGGATTGAATCCCAATTGTGGTTTGCTTCTAGAAAGTGATCTGTTAGGGGGGCATTGGTTTTTCTAGTTTTAATTGCAGATTTGTGCTCCAACAGGCGGATCCGTAGTTCCCTACTGGTTTCCCCCACGTACCCAAGGCCGCAGGGGCAGATTAAGAAATAAACCACATTCCTGCTCCTACAGTTGTTAAAACTGCTGGCCCAAATTGTTTTGTTGTTGTGGGTAAGGTTTTTCGCTTCAAGGCATTGGGGGCAAATGGAACAAGTTCCACATTTGTAATTGCCTTTAGCTTTATCTCCCTTCATGGTGGTTTGGGATTCTTGTTTGTTATCATATGTCCTTACCAGTGCATTTCGTAATGTTTTGTTACGTCTGAATGAGAACAATGGCTTCTCAAGTGGAGTTTCTGATCCATAGTTCAAAATCTTCCAATTTTTATTGACTATGTTTTTGATCCGGTTGCTAAGATTGGAGAATTGAGAAACGAAAACTAAACGTCCTGCTACTTTGTCATTATTTTTATTCTTATTTCTCTCCAACAAATGGTCGCGATTATAAAATCTCGCTCTTTTGAAGGAGTGTTTGATTAATTTCCTAGGGTAGCCTCTTGCAGCTAATTTTTTCTTCAAGAATTCAGAATGGTAATAAAAGTCGGAAAGAGCTGTGCAGTTGCGCCTAAGTCTTAAAAATTCCCCAAAGGGAATATTGTCCTTTTGGGAACGCGGATGGTTACTGCCATATAGAAGAAGTGTGTTTTTATAAGTGGGTTTCGGATATAATTCTACATTCAGGGCGTTTCCAACATTTTTGATTTTTATATCTAGAAACGCCACCTCAGAATGACTATAATGGCCGTGAATCTCAGATTAGGATCTCCCAGGTTAATCCATTCAAGGAAACGTTCTAAATCCTGACTGGCACCGTTCCAGACAAAGATGATATCGTCTATGTAACGGTGCCAGCAGGTAACATTTTCAAAAAACGGAGCCATCTCATTGTAGATATGTTTTAATTCAAAGTCACCAACATAGAGGCATGCCAAGCTGGGAGCACAGGCAGCCCCCATGCTGGTGCCTTTGATCTGGATGTAGGCTTCATCCTTACACAAAAAGATGTTATTTTTCAGTACCTTTTCAATACATGACATTATAAATTCCTTATTGGCTCCCTCTAAGTCTTCATGATCTAAAATGTTAGAGATAACTCTTATGGTGTCGTTCTGGGGGATATTCCTGTATAATGCCTCTATGTCGAGGGTCACCAGAATCTGGGTAACCCTGTTGAAGCTCTGACCCTCAAACACAGAGATGGCATGTGCTGTATCTTTGAGATAAGATCTCTGTTTTTGTACGATTGGTTTTAAGAAATGATCTACATATTTGCTGAGGGGCTCCAGGATGGATCCCACACTACTGACAATAGGTCTCATAGGTGGATCAGAGGTGCTTTTATGGATTTTTGGGAGTCCGTAAATGGCCGATGTCATAGGATGTAAGTTCAGAAGAAATCTATACTCATTCTCACATATCCACCCTTGTTCTCTCCCTAAGTTTAAGAGTGATATCACCTCTTTTTTAAGAACATCAATCGCTGTAAGACGGATGGGTTGATAATGTTCCCTCACGTTTAAGAGGTCCCTCATCCTTTTGTCATAATCTGTAGTGTCAAATATAACTATACCTCCGCCTTTATCGGCTGGTTTTATGGTTATAAGATTGCACTTTTGTAAGTTCTTTAATGCTTGTTTCTGATTCCAAGGGAGATTGTTGTTTTGGTATTTAGAGACCGCCTGCCTCATATTTCTAATTTCCATTTCTACCACTTTCTCAAATAACTCAACGTTTTTGTCCACTTGACCCAGATTGGGAGTAAAAGTGGACTTTGGTTTAAAACCAGATACATTGGGTGTAGGTACATAAGCTTTGTCTTCAAAAAATTTATTAAGCCTAATTTTTCTGAAAAAGCTCTTTAAGTCACTCTCTAGTTCATATGAGTTATGAGGGGCACTGGGTGCAAAACTGAAGCCTTTTTTTAAAATTTCAATTTCATTTCGGGTTAGAATCCTTTTAGACAGGTTAATAATGGGGAGTTCTTCTACCTCCAATATTGTCTGCTCCGAGTGGCTACATATTCCTGTCCCATCTGAGGTTGATGGTTTCTCGGGGGTTCTTGTCGGTTGTAACCCCTGTGTCCCCTGTGGCCCCGATTCTGGCGCCTGCCTAAAAAAGACTCACGTTCAAATGAGGGAGCTCCTCTCCCATTTCTTTCTCCATCATGTTCCTCTTCACTGCTGGAACCTGACGTTTCAGAGAAGGTAACCCGTTTGATGCCCCCTCGTGAATAAAGTGGTCTAACGTTTTGAGGTCTATCCCCTCTGTAGTCATTTTTATTGTTAAAATAGTCTTTGCTTAAATATGGATATACTATCTCTATATTGTATTTATCAACGTCTTTTCTTAATTTTTTCAATTTTTTATTGGTAAGATATTCCATATATCCTTTTGCTTCCAACTCGAGTTCATCCAATTTACTTTTAGCCTCCTCCAAGGCAGTATTCTGCTTGAGATGGACTTCTAATTCGTTAATTTGTTTTTTCTCAATATCCAATAGTTCTTGAGCTGTTTCTATAATGAGAATAAGCCAGTCTCTACTACAGCGATTGGCTATATGTGTCCATGTTTCTAGAAACTTGGGATTTTCCCCAAACAGACCAGGTTCATTTCTAACTTGCAAACCTATTGGGATGACACCCGCTTTCAAGTACTCAATTAAAAATTCTGCGTGTAATTCGGTGCGGATTAATTTCTTTTTTGCATTTAAGATCTTTATCAGTTGTTCATGACTACTATTATTAAGGACATTGGTACTGTTGCTTCGAGGATTTTGACTTATAAGTCTGTTGAATTGATCCTCAGAGAAGCCAAAGGTTTTTAGTTTATCCATTCCTTGATAGAATTACCCGCCTTTACAAAATAATAGGTCGGTTTTACATATGTTGTCACTACTAAACAACCTCTCCAGCCAACTGGCTGTGCTTATATATTTGTACAAATGATCGAGAGAGACCCCTTGTCTTTTAAAGGGAATGGGGTACTTATCACACTTGAGGAAACACTATCCCTATACTAGGACACAATGGTACAACACACATAAATAAAACAATCATTGATATGAAAAAGGCACCAAATAGGCATGAGTCAAGGCAATGATTTCGGCTACCTGTGCGAAGTGTACTCCTTCTAGACAAGCAGCTTCAACAACTCCTGTGATGGTAAATACAGCAAACGCTACTCTCAACCGACCAACACTGTCTCATAGGCATGAACCATCTACAAAGAAAATTTCAGCAGGGTCAGAAAGTGGCTCATCAATAATGTCAGGTCTCTGTTTGGTGCATAGTTCAGTCACATCGAGACAATCATGGACCTCACAATCTTCACCATCGGAATTTGGTACAGGCATCAACGTAGCAGGATTCAAGACAGAACACCTTTTCAAAGTCACATTCTCTGCGGCAAGTATCACTTGCTCGTAGCGTGTTAATCTGTTGTTCGTTAGGTGCTGTGTCTTGGTCCTTGTCATTAACAATTCAACAGAATGTGGTACGTAGACAGTCAAGGGATGCCCTATCGCAATGCTTTCACATCTCTCAACGCTGACACCTGTTGCAGCAAGGGATTTGAGACATCCGGGCAACGCAGAAGCTACTGGATCTAAAGTAGCTGAGAAATAGGCAACTGTTCTACGGACACCTGCATGACTCTGAATCAAGACTGATAATGCGCAACCTTCTCTCTCACAACAGAACAACGAGAAAGCCTTGTTATAATCAGGCATTCCCAAAGCCGGGGCACGACACATGGCCTCCGTCAGCCTTAAGAACGACATCAAACAGTTGTTGTCCCATGGCACCGGATCACTCACATCCTTGTGCGTCAGCCTCTCTAGGGGCTTCGCCTCCAAAGAGATATTGGAAATCCATTGGCTACAATAGCCAACCATCCCCAAGAACATTCTGACCTCCCGCTGAGGGGTAGGCACGGCCATATTCATAATTGCCTCAATTCGGTCTGGTGACACCTTCCTCTTTCTTTCTCAATCCTGTGGCCCAGGTACTGTACCTCGCTCAGACAGTACTGCAACTTGTTCGGAGACACCTTGTGTCCGTTCTCTGTCAAATGATTCAATAAGGCTATTGTATCAATCCTACAAGCGTCTTCCGTTTCTGAGGCAATGAGCAAGTCATCGATATATTGCACGAGAACCGAGTTCTGCGGCAATACGAGACTCTCAAGATTCTTTTTCAAGATCTGATTAAAGATCGATGGACTCTCTGTATACCCTTGAGGGATACGACACCACGTTAACACACGATTTTCGAGCCGGAAAGCAAAAAGAAATTGGCTTTCCTCATGGAGTGGTATCGAGAAGAATGCTTGCCATAAGTCAATCACTGTAAACCACTTGGCTTCACATGGGAGCTGAAACAATATCACTGATGGATTCGGTACCACTGGACAACATGGAACAACTATTGTGTTGACCTTTCACAGGTCTTGCACGATCCTGAATTTCCCGCTCGGTTTCTGTAGTCCCATGATAGGTGAATTACATGGGCTACCCATTATCTCCTTCAGAATCCCCTGCTTGATCATAGACTCAATTACAGATTTGATCCCTGCAATAGTCTCGGGTGACAAATTGTTCTGAGGCGTCTTAAGCAATTCTACATTCTGTTTGACTTGAATCTTCACTGGTTCTACCCGTTTGATCAATCCAATCTCTTCTCCGGTGAAGTCCCACACTTCATGTGACACAGAATCTCTCAGATCTAGTGGAAGCTCTTCCACTGTCAGCCCTGGGTACATCGCTATACACAAGTGCTGATTGGCAACCTAAAGGTGGCATCGTCATCTTTCGTCTGTACTTCAACCCCCTTAGGTGTGCAATAGATGGTACAATTTAACTTGCACAACAGATCTCTTCCTAACAGGCAGACTGGATTCGAGTCGCACACCACAAACTTATGCCGGTCTCAGAAAGTTCCTATTTTCACAGGGATCGGCTCTGTCAATGGGTTAGTCATTTTCTTGTTCGCTACTCCAACAACTTGGATCGATTGTCCCGAGAGGGTAGCACCAGTGTCAACCAAAAAGGTGGTATGGTGGCCGTCAACATCTGCTTCCACAAACGGTCCCCTCTGGTCTACCTCCAAGACTGCTCCAAGTGTGCAGTCCTCCTCCCCCCTCAGGCACCGTCATGCCAACGGGTCTGGGCTGTACTCATCATACCCTTCAAAAAGAGGCATCTACTGGTAGGTTTAAGTTCCCTGTGGGATCCTCGGTGGCTGGGGAACTTGTATCTGCGGACTGAATGTCCCCCCCTTTCATCGATCTTGGCCTTGTCATTGTATTGACCACTTCAGGTGTAGGCACCTGAACTACCTCTACCTCCTGCTGCACCTGATTTGCCGGGTTCAAGGGACCCTTGCGTTTCCAATGTCCAATCTGGTGACAAAGATGACACGCAGTGGTCTTCTTCAATGTCGCCACATCCATCCCTGTCTTAGGGTCTACAGATTTTCCTTTTCCCTGCCCTTGCACATTCTGATTCCCTTGAATATTCCCCTGTCTTCTCCCTAGCGTTCCTCCACTAGGTTGGACCTGAGTCGTTTGCATCTGGACGAGCATCAGTTTGTCTTTCAACTTCCAGTGCTTCGAGTCTATCTCGTCACTACAATACCTTGCATACCGCAAAATTTCATCCACTGGCTTGTTCTGTCAACAAATCAAATGTTGCTGTATCATGAGACTAACCTCTGGCCTCAATCCCAAAACAAATTTTGAAACAAACTGTCCCATATCCTTGGGTTCTAAGGTGTCTAGCCCACTGTACTGCTTGAAGGCTTGCAAAAGATGTTCGTAATATTCATGCACTGTCTCTTTTGGTTCCTGAACCGTTCGGTCTATCTCAAACCAATCAATATTTTGAGGTGAGATCTTCAACTTCAACCATGTAATCACTTGTTCGAACTTTTTCATAACTATAGGTGACGGACCATTCGTGACTGTATTCCTGTTTGGTTCAGAAGTCGGGCATTCAACAGCAACTTCACATGCTGACCATAAATCACCTGGTACTACAATGTTAAACAATGTGTTCAAATCAATCCACAATACTTTCGAGATTTTGACAAAGCGGTCAACCTGTTTTTACCATTCTACAGGTTTTTCCCTCAGCCGAGGAAAATCGTTCATAAACGCAGCCAAATCACCCCTACTCCAAGCCACATACACATATCCTCCATTCTGTACCTCTCGTAAAGGGTAATTCTCTACCCCTAACATCCCTCCACCCGGAGGTGGGGTCTGTCCTACATTCCTTTTGGAGCTCTTCTTCTTAGACCACCTTTCCTCCCATTTATCAAGCATGATCATGCACGCATCCCTACAATCAAATCTCTGATGTGTGCCCTCAATCCTATGACCCTCTTTTCTTCCAGTTCTTGATCACTATACTGCAACCTGTGGCTTCCCTGGAAAGCCTTCGGTTTGGACAAATCCACCTCGTACCTTTTTGCCAAGTCTGTCAGTTTCTCATGCGCAGTCCTCACCTTGCGAGTCACATCCTTTGCTACAAAAAGCAGCTCATCTTGTTCATAAATTTCTATTCTGTCCAAAGGCAGATTCCCGCTAATTATTTCATCTACCTCTGCTTTTAACCTCACTACGTCCAACATCCTCGCCCTCATGGCTCCTCTCAATATTTCTTGACAAGATGCACCATTCCATTCATCATACTCGCAGCTCTGATCTCAGCATCTACTCTCTTCTGCCATGTTTCTAGAAACTGGTCTGTTTCCAGACTCAACTTGCTCACTATCCCTGTTGTCCCACCATTCTGATTTCTCACAGGTGGTACCCACGTCCTCAGATCTGATCTCGACTCGGCCAAAGACCTTGGTCTCACCGGTCTCACACCCACCTATCCCCTAGAAGAGTCTGCAGTGGCTGGCAATGGCGTATTCCATAGGTCTCGGAGCCTGCGCTATTTCACTCACAGTGCCATTTCCTTCGGTATTGATTCACTCTCCTGCAGTTGACAGTGCTAGACTGCCATTTTTCTCTTGGCCTGGGTCATATACTGATACTATGGGTCCAATGGTAATCGGTACTGTTAGCGCTTCTGGTAACCTCACAATTCCCGCTGCTTCTCTACCTGCTGGAGACTGCATTTTCATGTCCTCTGTTCGTGTTGAGATTTTCCCTACTACTCTCATATTCTTTTCCCAGACGTCGTTATTTAATAAGACTTTTAAAAAATGGCAAATTTAGACAAGCCAAGGTTGCCCTGCTGTATTTACAAAGGGCAGAAGACCCATTGACCTTGGCTAGTATTACAAGTTTCTTACAAGCTGCACTCAAATTAAGAAATACCAGGGGACATCCAGGGTCAAATTAGGGCCAAGTTAAGAAATGCTGTTTTACAATAGAAACCATTTTAATTGTATTTAGAAATTATCGCCTTTCATGTCGTCAATGGTTTTTACTAATTCATATTCTAGCCCTAGCACTTGCACTTTAGGAATTGTAGTCTATTCTTCTTTTATGTATCAACAATGGAAAATGTGTGATGGAAAGTAGCAGTCCATGTGTATATGAATAGTGCCCTGTGGCCTTTTTATTACAAACCGAGTTTTTTTATCTTGGTGAAGATACTTTAAATGTACCTTTTAAAATGTTAAGTTGAATAAGTGATGAATGTACCGTATCATATTTTTTACCAATCAATGTTGCTTTTATGGTGACTTGTATTGCACCGAATAAAGCTGATTTTGAATTTGAATTTGACTGGGTCTGTAATCCACTAGTCCCTTCTACTGATGTCGAAATTTCCTTCATCAAAATCTGGATAAAATGGGGGTGATCTTTCTGACAACAGTCTCTCTACTAAACTGTCATCTGTATCACTGTCATCCACCTCTACGCTCTTCGCCTGTGTGCTTCCTGTCTTTTCTATTAACGAATATAATCTATCCCCCTCAATTGTTTCCACTCTTCACCGTTTCTCTAGTGCATACCACCTCGCATATTGGAATGCCCTGATCGACTTCTTCACCCTTTCCTGGCTCCTATCTCTTTTACTGTCATACGCTGCTCTAATCCATGCATGTAGTGCCTCAAATTGTGTCGGTCTAGGCAGAGGTCGCAAAGAAGACATCACAGATTTCAACTGGTACAACACCTCTAACCTGAAAGTACCATATCGTGGGAAAATCAATTCTCCCTCTCCCTGGGTCATTTTATGCCAATTTTCAAGCCAAATTATAGTATGCAACCCCACATTCTTTGCCATGTACTGTGCTGGAATATTCTCGGGAGGGGCTTCTTCTCCTCCCCGAGTAACCGCATGTCTGTCCCCTCAACAAAGTTCCCGTAAAACTTTAAAACATTTCATGATGAACTGATTTTCGTTCGCACACAATATTTTCGTTTACTTCCTGAAGTCAATCCACCAATACCAGCGTAACTCACACCAACTGACCTATCACAGCATGACACCGTCTGACGGCAATCTTCCTCCGCTCACAGCAGTTCCCCTCCTTCACAATTCGCTTCTCGCCCTTACTCGCGTCACATTCACACTCTGAAGTGATTATCTGTCCACAAACAGCCAGACAATCACTTCTCTGACTGTCTGTCCACAAAACGACTGGACAGTCTCTCAAAACTGTTGACCTCAAATCTGGCAACTGTCTGCCCGCGAAACGACTGGACAATCACCTCTAAATCAATCAATAGTATTCAAACTCTCGATGTTCCACACACAGCAACCTACGACCAGCGTCGGTTACTCACACACTCACACGTACGCTCCCTATCCTCCGTGGGTTGTCAACGATGTCTCATGACTCCCACAATCTTTGGTCAACAATCTCAACTCTGGGTGTCTTCTACACCACGATCTCTTATCCCCGGATATCAAAATCAAACCTCTTGGCCCGCGCGCGCTCACGGTCCAAACCTCAATCACTCCACTCTCCTTCCAACTCCGCAAGACATCACACACTCAAATCAGCACTGCAATCTAACAAACACCACCCCGTTCATACTCACACTATCACAATTTGCTACTTCCGCGGCACCGCTACTCTCTGTCGGTTTCCATCAACTGCTTTCGTCTGCTTAAAATCCAATGGATCACCATTACTCGAACTCTATGGGACTCGGTAATCTCTTATCTTGATCTAGATCTCCCCTTACTATCAGAGATAACCATCCTACTCTGCTACCAACTGATAAAGCTGGATTCTTATCTTATTGTATCTCACCATCCCTAGGAATCCTCAGGTCGACTGGACCTTTTTACCTGCTGAATAGCGTGAAGGGAAGAAAATCCAATTTTTCAATATAGCCAATAATCCTCAATTTATACTCTAAAAATCACTGACTCCAAAGTTCGCTTTTAGGGGTTTATTACAAAGCCAAAAATAATTGCACATACAAGCACCTCATCACGAGGTTCAGGAAATAAATGGGCACTAATACAAAGAATATTCTACGCAGGAATCTCATCCGGCTCAGAAAAAGAAGAATAGTTAGCTCCAGAAGCATCAGGCAACCAATAACTGCTCCAATCTCTATATTAGAAGTCATTAACCTAAAAGGGAAAGTAATCAATCTGTCCCTACACTACCTCTAAGATGACATCCCTACTTAGCATTTTCCCAGGCAAGAGAGAAACGGTGTCAGTAGTGAAGACTTCCTTAGAAGTACTCACTTTGCATAAGTAAATAGCCAAAGCTACAGAGCTCATTCTAAGATGCTCCTTCTAGTTCCTCACCTAATCCTTGACTGCTCAACCCTCAGGGCACTGTCCCTAATTCAAAATCACAAAATAGTAGAACACGCCCTCGTCACACCTCTTCGGCCAGGTCTTTCCTCCTGTATTTTCCATCAAAACTCTTACTTCATCCAAAGGTGGTTGGATTGACCTTGGGTCCCAGGCACCTTCTCCGCTGAAAGTATCATATCTGCATTCCAGTGTACTCCCATGGTTGCTTCTCCTACCATCCTAACTCCTAAAACAAAGGGTTAGTCTTCCTAGCAAGCTAGGTGTTCTTGCACCTGCAACAGAAACATGGGAACGAGAAATTTTCCACTCTCTGAGATCTGCTGACTTTCTCGAAAACTCAGAGCCTTTCCAAGGGAAGCAATTATCGGCCTACAATATTCAGCTAACATAAGAACGAATAGGCCTTTCTCTGAAACGTATATGCGATCAGGCATTTACACAAATCAAACACACAATTCTATAATCACATTAATGCATTGATTTCATTATACTTCATACATGAATAAGCAAAACTACACGTGCAACTTCAATATGGTGCACGTTTAAACCTAATGCATCACATCAAACCTGAACTAATTCATTATGCATCATCTAAAATACATTTTCGATTAAACACTACATTAATTTGCATAATTGACATGATTACATTTCTATTCGCACTGTTATACGCTATCTTTAGTACTACATTTCTAAACCACACGTTAATATTTTCCCTCTAAATATATGGGTGCGGACTATCGGTGATTATGATGCACCCCTACAATTTCAGAATAACATGCCGCTCTATCAATACCAATACCAGCTGTTACGGGAAAGAAAGAAGAGATTCCATGAGTGACTTGAGGTGAAAAGGTATGAAGAGAAACCTTACTAACAGCCGTCCATTGGAGCTGAGGTGCCACGCCCCTCACCTTATGCCCCTCAAGAACATTGTCTATCAGGCTGAGCACAGGTCAGCCTGCCAGACACTCTTCAATTTCAGGTTAGGCAGCTAGGAGCTAGACATGCGCTAAATGTGCAGGCCCCTGACTGCCTGAGCTGAACTTTGCTGGGCTGAGCATGTCACAGCTCCTGTGGGCATGACCTCCTCAGCTCATCAAAGGTCCTTGAGGCCCTCCCCCTCGGTGACAAGCTGTAGCGTCACTCATTGTCTCGGACCGGGTGCTTCAGTTTTAAACCCTTAAGCGCCCAGGGTTGAGGGTCAATCAGTGACACTTCGTCAAAGAGTGGAGTGGGGTCAGCAGTCTCGCCGCTCCCATCCCACTCTGTGTCAAGGTTGAGACTGCTGCCTTTACTCATTGGCTGATCTTAGGTCCCAAGAGGGTCGGAGCTACTGCCTTACCTAAGGTCAGCCAATGAGGGAAGGCAGCAGTCCCAACCCTCCTGGGGCCACTGAGCTTAGGACAGATGCCGATTCTCATTGGCTAACTAAGGTCAACCAATGAGGGAAGGCAGCAGAACCTATCTGGGACCTCCAAGGCAGAGCAGAAGATAAGTGTGATTCTTTTTAAAATTAATGTTTGGTGCATGCTTGTTTGAATATTTGGTAATGAGTGTTGTGAATGTATGTGTGTGCGCATGTGTGAATCTGCCCCCTCCCTCCTAAAATTATCATATGGCACTGCTCACAAACTCATTTTCCTCAAATATCTATCAGGGACATGCACAGGGAGGCCGTGTGCCACTTGTGGTAGCACACTGTCATATGGTCAGTGTTGGACTTGGCTCTTTTTGGCAGGTTCACCCCTAAACTTTTTGCCTTTTCTCTGACATGGTATTGGTGGTTTTAGGCCTCTGGGTGCTTTAGCACTGTGGTCCAGTGTAAGTGTGTGTGCTCTCTGTGTTACATTTGTAAGGTTGGCCTGCCCTCCCACAGCAATGCATTGGCGATTCCCTGATCAGTGTGTGCCTGTGGTCATTCCTGTTATGAGAGGAGCAGTGTGGTAAAGTCTGGTATGTACGAAAATGTGTGAATAAATGCTGCGCAATGGTGTGCGCAGATTTATTGTGGTTATTTTAGAAATGCCACTTTTAGAAGTTGGCATTTCTGTGTGTTATGTGTCTGCCTGCCTGATGTGAATTGCATGTCTGGCTTGTGAGTGACAGGAGCTGGGAGGTGTGTGTGGCTCGAGGAGAGGCAGGGTGAGTCAGCGCTGGGCTGAATAGGACATCTGGGCTGAGAGTAGTGGGAGGGGTAATCCCCTGACTCTGAATAGGATGATGCCTGCCCTGTACAATGCTGGCTCCGCCCCCTGTGGTGTGTCTGATCACCTAGCCCCCACCTGACAAAGGGGAAGAGGAACTCGCAAAACAAAGTGCTCCAATTCCCCCCTGAACCAGTTGCATCTGGTTCCCCCATGCCCTGCACTAAAGACAAAGAGAATCTGGGTATAAATGTAGAGGCTGTGACCCCATGAAAATGTTCAGTCTTGGTTCCGGAATCCTGCCGTGTAGTGCTGCTGCTGGGGCCCAGGGGGGGCTGCCATGTGGGCTTGCCTCCCTGGGCCCTGCATTGCCCCTTCATCCCTAACCTTTGGACTCTAGCGCTTTGCTGGTATTTTGAGAAGCGCCTTGCTTATTTGGAGGAGCGCTTTATTTTTACCCTGTGAACGCTTTTATTTTAATTTATTAGCCCTTGGAGAGGGGAATCCCCATTGTAGGGATTCCCCTGAAATTGCTGGGATCGAGCGGGTGCCCACCCCGCGTTGGGAAGTGTTTGCGGGTGACCACCCATTTTGTTTGCCTTTTTTTTTTTTTTTTTTTGTGTTCAAAATATTTTATTGAAATTTTATAATGAACAGCAACAACATAGACATACAAAAATTATCAAATTCATTCCAATAGAACAGAAAGTGGTCATATTCTTATAAACTTAAAAGGAGAGGGGGAGGGAAACTTCTAATAACAAATTATTGAGTAAACAATAATTAGAGCTACTATGACATATTAACTAGTATAAAAATCGTAAAAAGCATTACAATACATAAACATACCCCTAAGATGCAAAATAGAAATCAACAGGAATCCAAAAAGAGTGATAGGAAATAGGATTATGATTAACCCCAGACAAAGATAATTGAGCACCTCTTCTTGTAAAGATAACCCAAGACCACCAAGCATGAACTGATAACTTAGAAACATCTTTCCAACAAAAGGTAATAGATTTTAACGCAGCAGAAATCAAAAAATCAAAAAGCCTACATTCAAGAGAACTTAGAGATTGTGATAATGTAACTGATTTGCAAATTAACATTTTATATGATAAGTCTTCATGTATATTTAACAATTTCTTAAAAAAATCCCAAACTTCTGTCCAGAATTTTGCAATTAAAGGGCAATCAAAAAGCATATGTCGTAACGAACCAGGATGCAATTTACAATGCCAACAAGTGTCAGACTGAAGGAGTTTAGCCTGGAATAAACGTATTGGAGTCCATAAAGAATTAAATAAAATATAGGAATTGGTTTGATAAAGTGAGACAGGTAACCAACCAGAAATACTTCTAATCCATATATTTTCCCATGAGTCATTAGACAATGTAAGTGAAAGTTCATTATTCCAGAAGGTTGCAATCATCGTTATGTTACTTCCTAACGTATTAGATAATTTTTTATATAAAATGGAAACACCATTAGCTTTCAGCGATATAGTTTGGATATATACGGATAGATCAGCTGTAATACTAGTCGGGATAGCTTGTGGAAAGGAATCTAAAATTGAATTAATTAAATATTCATATTTAATACGATCAGATTGGGTTAAACCAAACCTTGTTTGTAGATCCTCAAACGGTATAAAGGTATTGTTGGAATAAATGTCTTTAAGATAAAAAATACCCGCTTTGATCCACGAAAACCAAAATCTAATGTTCCTATTTAGTTTAATGATATTGCTATACCATAATGATAATTCCACAGTGTTATACATGGGGTGTAGAAAAATAGAATCTAAATCATTAAAAACCAATTTAGTGGATTTGAGAACGATAGATTTATGAAAAACTGAGGAGGTGTTAGACATAGTTAACAGCGTTGGTAATGGGAACGGCTTCACCATAGATTTTTCAATTAGGAGCCAAGAAGGTGGATTATGTAAAGGGAGATGACTAAACCATATGGCACTTTGTTTTAAAATAAAAGCTTTGTGATAAAGAAAAAAATCTGGGATACCAAATCCAGCATTACATTTAGACATTTTTAATTTTTTGTAACTAATGCGAGGTGATTTGTTATTCCAAAGAAATTTGGAGAGAAGTTTATCAATATCTTTATAAAATTTTAATGGGAACTGAGAGGGAATCATGGAAAGAGTATAAAATATTTTTGGAGCAATATTCATTTTAATAGATTCCAGTCTACCCCACCATGAAAGATGCACCAATGCCCATTTAGACGTTTTATCTTTAATATAATCTAAGACAAAATTACAGTTTAAAGTCATTGTAGATTTTATAGATGAGGAAAATAAAATACCAAGATATTTTAATTTAGTCTTTTGCCAAACAATTTCATTCATAGGTATCATATCAGGAGTACAATAAATGTTTAAAGGGAAAAATTCAGTTTTATTAGTGTTTAATTTATAGCCAGACACCATAGAATATTTTGTTATAATCTCTAATAAAGAAGGAAGTGAGGATAAGGGGTCACTAATAAATAAAAGTACATCATCAGCATACGCTAAAGTTTTAATAATAATCTCATTAATAATAATTCATTTAATGTTATCACATTTTCTTATAGATGTAAGGAAAGGTTCAATGCCAATTAAAAACAGTAGCGGAGAAAGGGGACATCCTTGTCTAGTACCTCTAAAAAGGGAAAATTGATTTGAAATTTGGCCATTAATAAATAGACGAGCAGTAGGAGCACAATATAGAGCTGAAATCATACGAATAAAATTATCGCCAAAGTTAAAAGATGATAAAGCATGGAATAAAAATTGCCAATGCAATTTATCAAAGGCTTTTTCAGCATCCAGAGCCATAATTCCTGAAGGAGTAGTTAACGTAAGACCCTGTTCAATGACATGTAATAAAGTTCTTGAATTATTTGCAGAGTGTCTATTCTTCATAAAACCAGATTGATCCGAATGTATAATAGAGTCTAGTACAGGGGATAATCGTGTGGCTAATATTTTGGCATATAATTTACAGTCTTGATTAATTAAAGAGATAGGGCGATAATTAGATACAAGGGTGGGGTCTTTATCAGGTTTGGGAAGAACGATAATTAAAGCTTCAGTAAAGGATCCTGAAGTAATTCCCATAGAGCCAAATGTTGTGAAAAGTTGAAATAATAAGGGTAAAAGATGGGATTGAAACTCTTTATAAAACTCCGCCGGGATACCATCAGGACCCGGAGATTTATTTTTTTTAAGAGATTTTATAGCGGTTAAAATTTCCTACTTAGTAATTGGAGAATCAAGCCCCATTTTATCTGATGGAGAAATTTTAGGTAAACCACATGAAGATAAAAAAGAATCAACTAAAGATTCATTATGAAACTCAGGTTTATCATATAACTTAGAGTAAAAATCCAAAAATTCATTCACAATATCTTTATGAGATAAAGCAATTTTACCATTGGATCCATGAATAGAAGTAATTTGAGTTTTATCCTTTTTGATACGTAAGTAATTCGCTAACAATCTTCCAGATCTGTTTGCATTAAAACTAAATTTAGCTTTGGCCTTAGAAATCTGAACACCAGCTCTATTACTAAGAATTGTATTAAATTCATATCGAAGCTTTTGCAACTTACTTCTATATTGAGGGTCATTAGACGAAAGAAAAAGTCGTTCATATTCCGCTATTTGCTTTTCTAGCTTTTTAATATTTGCATTAAAGGTCTTATTTTCGTGAGCCATAATAGAAATAGTAACCCCTCTAATATAAGCTTTAAAAGCATCCCATCTATTAACCAATGAAGTAGTACCTTCCGGGTTAAATTGAAAAAAATCATGAATGGCAGAAAGGAGCTTTGGTTTATTAAGTTCATTGAGAGCTATACCAGAATTCATTCTCCATCTAGGCTGGTTAGTAAAGGTTGAATTTAAATTTAAAATACAAGAAAGCATAGCATGGTCAGAGACATCAATGTTGCCAATCCTGGGGTTACTAACACAATTGATCAGCTGTTTCGAAACTAATATGTAATCGATCCTAGAATGAGAATTATGTGGGTTAGAAAAAAAAGTAAAACATTTTTCTGTAGGGAAGTGTAACCGCCAAATATCAACTAACTTAGTGGTTTGAAGAAATAATTTAAAAGCAAAATAAACCTTAGGGGGGTGGAATTTAGTACGAGATATTCTATCTAATAAAGGATCAGATATGACATTAAAATCACCTGCAACAATTAAAGGTACATTACCAATGTTTACAACCTCCGTTGAAAGAGTAGCCCAAAAAACAGGGTCATCTGCAGTAGGGCCATAAACATTTAATAAAAATAAGACAGAATCATGAACTTTAACCTTAACAATTAAATATCTCCCATCCGTATCTGTAACTTTGCTCAAAACTTGGCAATGTGCTTTTTTCGCACATAATATAGCTACACCATTTTTCTTGCCATTAGCAGGAGAAGAAACAATATTATCAACCCATTTTTTCTTCATATAATTTAAAATTTTATCATCTATATGAGTTTCTTGTAAAAAACAAAAATCAGCTTTGCAACTACCCAGATAATCCAAAATTTGTGTACGTTTCACAGGATGGCGTACACCTTTAACATTCAGTGACACTACTTTAATATTAGCCATGACAAAATAAAAAGAGAGAAGGGTTAGAAAGAAGAAGGTCAGAAAAAGACACAAATGTTAAGAAGAAAGTAGCTCCAAAACACACAAAAGGGAATGGAAGAAATAAAACATAGCAAAAAAGACAAACAAAACACATAAATATGAAGATTGGGACGCACACACGCTCTACAAGCATGGCCAGGAACCGCTGGAGCCCAGAATATTATGAGTTATATAAATCTGTCAAAGAAGATCATACATGAAAGAATCAAGTGATAGGACCCTGAGTGTCCATAGTTTGCTGTACTTGCTGATCCAGAAATTGTCGTAAATCTTCAGGACGCTGAAAGGATTTTGAAAAATTATCTTTCCAAATGCGCATAGTTGAAGGGTCAAAAAGGCCATATTGGTATCCAAGGCTTCTCAATCGTGGGCGAAGATCAGTAAATCCCTTTCGTGTTGCAACAGTTTCTTTGGCAAAATCTTGATGAATAAAGATTTTGTGACCATTGACCAACAATGAAGGAATTTCTCTAGCTGCTTTTCTGATCAGAACCAAATGATGATGACGGAGAACTTTAAATATCATTTGTCTAGGCTTGGTATGTTGAGGATTGCGACGTGAAGGAATTCTATGAGCCTTATCGATTTCAAATTTTTCTGGAAATTTAACATTTAAAAGACCAGGAAGTAAGTTCTCTAAGTATAGTCGACAGTTAGATCCCTCAACTTCTTCTGGTAAATTAAATATGCGAAGGTTATATTGTCTATTGCGATTTTCCATGTCCAAAAGTTGTGAGCACAGAGGTGATATTTTCGCCACAAGTGGAGTAAAAGCGTCGACTTTAACTTTATTGTCTTGTATTTTAATTGAGTTGTCTGAGATTTTCATCGACATACTCGCCATTTCCTTTCGTACATTTTTTATTTCAGTCGCAATAGTTTCTGTATTTGCACGAAGAGCCTGAATTTCCTCCAAAATTAAAGAAAGCGAGGGTTCAGATGACTCCACCACCTTTGATTTTATTGGGGGCGGTGAAATCTGCTGTTTTCTTTTATTTTTATTATCCATTTTTGAGAAAAGATAATAAAATTTGATTAAAAATGAATAGATTATGAGTAAAAAAAAGCGAAAAGAAGCAAAGCAATCCTCCAAAATACTGGTGCAGCAGCTAAACTGGACTAGGGGTGTGGCTAGGCCCAAGCCAGGCCCTCTCCTAAAGTATGCTCCGCCCCCCTGACAGACTAACCAGGCAGTCCCTCAATGCAGAGCTCGGAGCAGGAACCAGGAAGCCATGAAAACGGCCTGAAATCGCTTCACAATGCTGGTAAGCCTGTACTGACAGCAGCGACCTCCTTTAAAACAAAATTTTGACAGAAATTCGGCGTTTTATGTCGAAAAACGGGCGAAAACGCGGAGGAGCTCACCGGGTGGCGGCCATCTTGATTTGCGCGCTCGCGCGTCTCCATTTTGTTTGCCTTTTTAGCGGGTGCCCGCCCCACGTGGCCGCTTCATGTTTATTTCTGGAGGACGGGTGCCCACCCCGCCTCGGTGTGCATTTTAAAATTGGCGGGTGCCCAACCCACATTGCTGCCCAGAGTGAAGAAATCACCGCCGCGGCCCTGATCGGCAGAACAGGAAGTCAGGCAAACCTTGTCGGGACGTGGGCGGGTCCTGCCGTCGAACAGGAAGGCGCCTCAGGCTCCGGGGGGGAAGAATGAGGAGTGCGGCGTGGTGAGAGGGGCTCCCGTGACCTGTGGGAAGCCCCGGCACCAGAAGGAGGAAGCGGAAGTCATCCGGAGCCAAGAGGAGAGGCGGACGAGGCCGCCGATGCCAGACGGGGCTCCCGTGGTGAAGAGGGAGCCCCGCAGTGCAGCAACAGAGACCGGGAAGAGCAGAGACCGTGGGGAGCAGCGCAGAGTCCCCACCAAGAGCCCGGTGAGTAGGGCTTCTCCATAGTTGGTACCGAGCGGGGCACAGCGCGAGTTCTCGGACCCTGAGTGGTCCCGCCAGGAAGCGGGACGCTCCTACAAGTGGGGGCCATTTCCTTTGCAGGGTCCTGGAGTGGGGCTTGTTGGCATTTGTGGGCACAGGTTGTTGGAGCCAGTGGAGGCCCCATGCCTTTTTGCCATGAGCAGACCCGCCGTTGCGGGCCGCTCCATTGAGGGGGCAGTTTATTTAATTATAGGCCCCAAGGGCCCCAGTGACTTGCGGGCATAGCGAGGCACATTGTCGGTGCCTGAGTGGTCCCACAGGAGAGCGGGCCACTCCATCAAGGGGGCTTCTTTGTTTTCAGAGCCCATGTGGCTCCAACGTTGGGCATGATCTTTGCGAAGGGCCCCAGTGGGGGTCCAGAGGCACAGTGGTGCCCGTGTGTTTATGCTGATTCCAGCTGCCCTGCGAGAGTGCAGGCAGCTGCAACGTTTTGCGCTGTTTTATCCTAGAGAGTCCCTGAGTGGGACAGGAGGCACATTGATGCCAGGGCCTTCACAATTCTTCACAGCTGCGCAGCACTTAGTGCCAGCTGCTTCTTTTAGGCCACAGTTCTTTGGGGGCATGTCCTGAGAGATAGGAGTGAGATGCACTCCTGCCCCAGCGCAATGGCGCACTTTGGATTCTGCTGCCTTGGCAGCAGCCCTGACATTTGGGACTTAGGGCATTTGAGCCCCTTTGAGAGGGCCAGTTGGCCAGGGGGACTGTGAGGTTTGTAGGGCACCAGGCCCTAATGTGATTTATGTGGTGCTAGGAAATGTGATTCATGTATTGTGATTTACGCACCCTGTTTTACTCCTCTAACTGTGGTTTATGTATGAGGTTATTTGCATACTGTGGTTTATGCTAGTGAGATTATTATATACTGTGAGTTATGCCCCTAATGTGAGTTATGCTTAGGAGGTTAGGGTCTAATGCGTTTAGACTTATGAGATGATTGCATAATGTGTTTATGCTGGTGAGGTTGGCGCATAATGTAATTGATGCCTAAATGTGATACTGTGCATAATATGGTTTGTGTTACAGGATAATCCTGAGTACAGTGTTTGCCATTAATTACTTGTTGTGTTCTGCGTTTATTATATGTTCTACCCCTACTAAGTTCATGTTGTGATGGTTCTGACAGTGGTCCATGAGGCCCTGTCATGTGTATATAATCCCCTGTAAATATTGCCCAGTGCCAGTTGGCACAGTGTATATTGTGTGATTACTATTCAAATGTTTTTTATGATAATACAAATGCTATATAACCTTGTGTGGAGTTCCCTTTGTGGTGTGCCTAGTATGTTGTTGCTGTGTGTGTGTTGCCCAAACGCTTTACACATTGCCTCCGGGATAAGCCTGACTGCTCGAGCCAAGCTACCAAGGGTGTGAGCGGCGGTTATCTTTGGCGTGTAACTCCCTTGCCCTGACTAGAGTGGTGGTCTCTCCCTGGCTTTGGCGCAAGCCTTAGCCAACCAGAGATCCCATTTCTAACAGTCAGTTAGGTAGAAATAAGGCTTTCTTAGAAAAATGTGTTGACCACATGACCACTCAACATATCGGATCCATAGAAAGGTTCTTCTGGTGCCTTCAACCTACATTGGGCTGATAGCTCTGATGTCGGCACTTCACATCCTTTTTGAATGAAAATTACCTCATACAATATTGTAAGAAGCTAATGCATGTTATGGGCTGTACTTCAGACCCTATCATCTCCAGGCTTGGCTCTCTCTCAAAGCAAAGACCTTATTAAAGGTGACCTCTTCATCCCTTTCAGAATCCAGATTGAGAAATGGAAGCACTCTTGGCAACAGAAAAACAAGAAAGCTAAGGTCAGAGTCCTAAGTTTCACAGACACAGCAAAATGTGACCACTTCGTATCATCATAACGTGCACCTGTTGAGGAAAAAGAAGATTTGAATGCATACATTAACTAATATCACATTTTAATGACTGCTTTTCATTATTAAAAGAAAGATGTCAAAGCAATCTACACAGGGTTCTCTGTGACAGTAAACAATGAGAGAAAAGAACTACTAGGTGATGAAAGAAAATCCCGTAAACCCAGCAGCGAATACAACTAAATGTGGGTGGTGGGGCGGGCGGGGTGGGGGGGTGTTGGAGTGTTGGGGATAGGTAAACAAAAGAAAATACATTTTCAAAAAGCACTCACCTGCAGGCTGGCTGTTGCCTCCCGGTCCTCTTCGCCTGCTTCTAGGGGCAGGAACCAGGATAAGGAAGCAGCCAGGTTTCCAGACTCCCCTAGCCAATCATAAAGCTGCTGATAGCAGTGTCGTGATTGGTCTTAGCATCGTGGTTCAGTGCTCAGGATGGGACTGGGGGCCTGGGCATGTTCTTCACCCAGGCTGTAGAAAAACCTGGGTGAAGAACATGCAAAGTACGCAGGACTGTTTGGCTGACCCTGGAGGGTCAGCCAAACAGTCCTGTGCACTTAAGTGAGTGCATACCACTCCTCTCCTATTCCTGTTAAAGCCAGCCCCGCCTCGCCCCTAGCCAGCCGAGACATGGAAAAATAAAATGATAATAACCTTTGTTATTATTATTTTATTTTCCCGTTTTCAAGTGCTCACAGAGTAGTGGGGCGACGTTCCTCCGCCTCAACGGAGGAACCGCCCCTGCCGAAACCCCCAAGTCGAGGCAACTTCATAAAGAAATAAACAGCTGAGAAAAATACCATTCAAACATCATTTACCCTAAAGTGCTTATCTCAAAGGTCTGATTGTCCAGCCAGCAAACAGCAATGAAGCTCTTCTGATTAGTAAGATATACTTCTGGACTCCTTCTCCGGAAAGAAAATCTATACTCTACAAAGAAATGTTGTAAACCACTAGATTCTTGTCTAAGAATATCCATACAATCGGAATTTACATTTCTGCCACTCACTCTCCTGAGTTGGTTTAGGCACACAATCGTAAGCCTCCAATATGTTGGCACAAATTCTCCGGAGACACTAGACACCTTGAAAACAGAACCTGATTCCATACACGCGCTCCTAGAGAAGAAGAACCACTGTTGCTCTGACCAGTATTGGCTCCAAAATCATTACTACTTCATGGAGAATTCCCCATATTGTGAAGTTAGGACCGAGCACTCACAGCTAAATCCACCAATAAATGTCCTTACTGACTTGAATTGCTACTGGCTATGCACTAGAGTGTTATTCAATACAGAAGATAATCAAAAGCTGTGTTCCCACAAACTGAAAGCATTTTTCACTGGGAACAGCTTGCTCGGACACTATCACTCAGGCTACAGAAACAGACACTACTGCCTTTTCTGTAGCTGATAATGCCTTCCACATACTGGCCAAAGAAGAGACATCTCTCATTCTCACGGATCTCTCTGCAGCCTTTGATACACAGATCACCAGACTTCTATAATCAGGATGGCATACATTGGTACTGACACTTTCAAATGACTCTACTTTTGCCTCTATAACTGTGTGCAGATGATGAAGACAAAAGACTCTGAATTACCCCAGGGTCCCACAGCCATGAAGTCCCTCGGTGAGCCGTACTTTCATTATCTCTGTTTAATAATTGCCTGTAGCCTCAAGGGGAGCACCTAACACTGACCTTTACCTCAATGTGACGAGGGGAACAAGCTATTCTTCATCTTGCTGACTGGGTAGGTAAAATCCAGAGTTGGATGTCATACTATTCCCTATATTGTGCCCCTTAAAAATCAAATACCTTCTGCAGCCTCCCCATTTAGAAATACACATTAGAATCTGGATAATCATAGCCGGTAGTGCAAAATGACAAGGTCTTGTTCCGGATAGCAAGCAGCAGCTCAACCTCTACAACAAAACATGGTAGCAGATGTACAACTGCATCTCCACTCGCTGAGGAACATAGACCATCTAATCCCAAACTCAGACTTGTGCTCAGTGGTTCACACCTTGCCATTTCTAGACTAGTATTTCGCAAGTTTATTGTGGGTCATCCAAAAACAGTTTTGGCACCATTCAACATGTCGCGAAAAAACAATAGGAGAGAAAGGGTTCAATTGCTTGGGGTACTCCTAGTCCCCTGGAGCAAAACTAGACAAACAATAGAAGGAGTACACCCTTAAAGGTAAATTAATGCCTAGGGGATGGAGAGGTGCACTGGAAAGAAAGGCTTATCCTTTCTGATAGAAGACCCCTCACTCACCAACCTAGTTGGTGACATGCTTCATCATCGGGGTCCCACCCGGATAACCGAGTGTCATCCGGGTGTGCTGCGACACCTGACTACAGTGGAGCTGTTTTTTTGTGTGGTGCAAGTGCATGAAGTGATTTAAAAGATTGGTCAGATTAAACTCATTATCAAAAATTGTTTAATCATGGAGCAACTGAACAATGTTAAAAAGGAATGGCGAGATACCGTGTAAGGTTAGATTGACCTAGGGTATCAAAAAAGTGAGTGAAGTGAAAAGGTGGTGAAATAGGTCTACATGTTTCAACCTTGAGGGTAGTTATCCATGTTTTCGTCAAGACCGATGCTAACCAGGGCGGTCTACACGCGCTAAGGTGTACCCTACCCTTGGCTAGAGTTAAAAATACCTCCTGTAATTTACAGTGGGGTAATCCTTGCTCGTAATTCTCAAGGGAAAATACCTGTTGGAAAAAAGAGAAGGAAACAATATATACATAACAAAATATGTTCTGTACTCAGCTTCGTTCCAAGCTCCTCTCAATCGTCATCCAATATTATTTGTGACGTTGTTGTATGTGACTCAACTCACCAGTCATACTGATTAGTCACATACAGTGAATATATATCACCGTGCTTCGTTGTGTCTCACGAAACGTAAACACTGAATCGGGCTTACATTCCCCCGTAATCACTCCATGTATCCAAATGAAACACACAAGTGATATTCTGCACTCACAAGGAAAATACCGGGGTGCACATAAAGAAGTGACGAGTGGTCAGGTGACTAGCACGGGTGCCATTCGTCCCACATTAGAACACACATAGCCAGTATCTGATTACTACCGACAGCGGTGTCCTAAATTACAATTATAAGTGCTCCACAGCATAGAATCACTCTCAGAGACATGCGTGCGTGAATAGAAAATCAGGGACAAAACTATGGGGAAGGTAAAAAGGGCCAGAAGGGCTAGCCTTACTCGTGTTGTGAAACAAACGTGCCTCAAAGTTGTCGAGGTCACGTTGCCAGGTCCTACCACAATCTAAAGAGGGGGAGATATGTGGTTAAGTGAAGCAGCAGGCAGGAAACGAACAAGTACTGTGGTGCCCACCCACGACTATAGAAGGAACTTACTTTGTGGAGAAAACGGGTCCGCTGTTACGCCTAAACACCGTGACCTGCAACCGCGTCTCGGCAATGGCCGAGATACAGAAGGAAACGCGGACGGGAGTCAAATACTACCGGATCGGCGGCAATAGGAAGAGGGAGAGCCAATCAGCGGTTACTTGCTCCGGAATAAGATCCAATGGCTAAGGTACATGGAAAAGGGGAAGTGACTCTTTCAAAGAGGAGCAACGTGATAGGTCGCTAGAGACGCTGCAGGATAACTAGCTGAATACGTGAGCGCCCCTAATTGAAGAGCCTGACAGATATTGTATTGCAAGCTCGATTAATTAAAAAGCGAGCGAAAGGACAATCGTTAATTACGGGCAAGGAATGTCAAAAGGGGACAGAATTCCCCTAACTGAACTATTAATGGTGGTATACAACAGGCTCCTGTTCACAGATAGCGGGCAAAGGGGCACTGCTCGGAATCGAGCCTAGAGTGTTAAAAGGGGCCATGATCCTAAAAACAAAGGGTAGAAAATAAACCCAGATCCTAGTCCCATGTGCAAAGCCCCCGTGAAGAATAGTAGAGAACAGTCAACAAAAACAAGCACTGTCATGTACTGATGGAACTCTTAGTCAAACAACGGTGTTAACAACACTCTGGATAAATGACAGACTATTTTGGAAGGACAGAATTCCATGGGATATTGTCATTTAATCCGCTTTTGTGAGTGGAAAGTCTGTATATCCAACGTTGTTCTTTTTCAAATAGTCGCTCCTGCATTCTCTCTCCTGTCTTTATTTGTTCAATAACGGTCCATTTCAGATCGTTTGTTGTATGACCTTGCGCAAGGAAATGTTCCGTGAGTTTAGTCATTGATTTTTTACACCGGATGGTGCTGCGGTGTTTACAGATTCGCTGTTTAACTTTCCTGCTTGTCATCCCCACATATTGGAGATTGCAGGGGCAGATAATCCTGTAAACCACATTTGTGCTGTTACAGTTCGTGTGTGTTCTCAAGGTCCACGTCTTTCCAGGTTCCAGTTCTAGGGTTTTTGTGTTGTCTGTAAGATGACAGACACTGCAATTACCACACTTGTAGTGTCCAGTTACTTCAGGTAGACCCCATGCGTTGAGGACAGTAGTTTGTTTTTCTTGGACCATTATTTTGGGGCGTGTATTCACTAGAGTATCCCTCAGGCTTCTGGCTTTCTTATATGAGAACAGAGGTTTTTCCCATTTAAGGTTGCCGCTGTTGAGGATAGACCAATGTTTGTTGATGGACTTAGTGACCAAATTCGATATTGTATTGTATGTGGTCACACAAGTCAATGGTGATGTAACGTCTTTATTGATTTGGTCTTCCAGTAGTTCTGTTCGTGGTTGATTTCGTGCCCGTTTCTGGCATTTGTTGAGAATTTTCTCAGGATAACCTCTTGAAGAGAGTTTGTTGGTAAGATCCAAGGCTTGCTTTTTGTAATCCTGGGTTTTACTACAATTACGCCGTAGCCTCAGGTATTGGCCGTACGGAAGATTCTCTCTCAGAGGCCTTGGGTGGAAACTTTCAAATCTCAATAGATTGTTTTTAGCTGTGGGTTTGTAATGAGTTTTTGTCTCCAGGCAATCGTTTTCCTTCGTGATCTCAACATCCAAAAAGATCCTGGTGTTTGGATCTTTGATGTGACAATATGCAACAGCTCACTTCTGTACCACAAGAGAAGCCTCTTAACCAAATCTCCACCACACACTACCATAGTCATTCTTTTGATCAGACAGGGTGTTCGGGAACAATCTGCAACCAACAAGCCACTCCTACCAGGTCTCAGAATGTGACCATATCTTCAAACTGGCCCTGATTACCCCTTGATTAACACACTGTCTACCAGCAAATTACAATTGGCGCACACTAATTCATTGAGGGCATCCCATATCTGCTATCATAAAAGATCTGCTTCCCCTTATCTTCAAAGACTTGAACTGAAGTGTCTTCAACCCTGTATAATACAACCCTTTCAACCCTAACTGGCACATTTTTCTAATGCTAATGCCTTGGAAGCTACTGCATGGATTTACACCAAATTAAGGCAGGGGACTTCTCAGAGTAAAGTTCTAGTGAAATGTCAAGTTGGTGTAATTCTGTTCAGTCATTTCTTCTGTAGCAGATACCAACATTTCCTATAGGAGTTCAAATAGACAACACTGCTCCCTGGTCTGCTCAATATGTTGCAATGCCGAACGTAAGTTGCGTTTACATTTTTTTATAAGCTTCATGTAGATTTGTCAAACAGTGGCAAAATTATGAAATTCTGACTTAAACACAACTACAGGTTTGCTGTTGTCGACTTTATGTATTGATCTTTTCTACTCTCTCGCAGGTAAATATTAATTGCTTTTATAGCCTTGGGACTTTTGACTAGTCTCTTCGTCTTTAAAATAAATTATTTCACATCTAATTGGTTTCCTATGCCCTCTTATGAAGTTAATCATAATAATTGCCCTGTTTAAAATTCATCAGAATTTCCAGAGGTTCAAGCTTTTGGATAGCCATTCTCTTACATGTATAAACTTCTTTGCATCTTAATTATGACCCTCAAGTTGCAACTTTTTAATTAGCATCTTATGAGACTCAAAATTACCCAGACTCTTCATTCATGATTTTCTCTAGTGCCTTAAATTTCAAAGATTTGTTTTCTGCATTAGGTACCTTATTATTATGTTATCCTGCTTATAAAAAAGTCTCATTTCTTAATGGTGCGTATTTGTTCAAATAGCCTTTGACGCTTTGTTCTTCTGATATAAACCTTCTTATAAGGACACTGGTAAATGTGAACCACCTAAGTGTGATATTTTTCTTTATTACATGCGTGTATTTGCCATTTCATTATATTGTATTATTCAGGCTATTTTAATTTGCTTTAGCATGTTGGACAGATATGAAATCCAATGCATGTTGTTTTGAAACAACTGTTGTTCACTTAAGGTGATTCAAAATGACTGCTCACAATCCTGTTTTTAATTGACTTTGCTCTCCTGCAAGTGAATTCAGATCTAGCATCAACAAATTCCTTTATATCTTCATCTGATTGTCTGAATTACCAATATTTGTGTCAACTTCTGCCAATTTTGTCCACTTCTAGGCAACATTTCATGATAACACTAGTTATATTTCCTTTGTTTCAATAAATTTGCTTTCCCTATCTGTTTTGTACTTCCCTGTTCCAAAACCTTGCTTGGATGGTCTTTTAAAAACCATTTCCAGGCACTATTTCGTAGTCCCTTGATCCTCAAACTTCTCCATATGGTATATTCCGCTTTATTGATGGTTGGGGAAGCTATTTGCATGTGGACATGTATTGGTTGTTGTTTTCTTTATATGGAGAACAGTTTGTGATTTTCCTTCTACATACATCTCCATATCTAGGAAAGTCACTTTTGGTGCTCGTATTACCTATGTGAGTCCTAGATTCAGATGATTCTCTTTCAGTTTCAAATAGTACTCCTTAATTTCTTCTTCACCACCTTCCCAGATGATGAAGCGGTCCTTAATATACCTCAGCCTTAAAATAGTTTTCTCAGCAACTCCCAATCAATCAATCAATCAAGGATTTATAGAGAGTAGCAAATCACCTCTGAGGGTTTCAAGACACTGGAGTTGCGAACTGCTTCGTGGTGATCTGTTTAATCAAATAGCCAGGTCTTGAGTCATTTTGTGAATTGCCGGAGCTCTAGCTGCCAGGTGTGAGAAGAGGCGTCCTATGCTGTTTCTTCAGCGGATCGAACATGTGTCTGCAAGAAAGAGGGAGGCGGATAGTTGGTGTCTGGTCGGTTTGTGGAAAGTCATGCGATTGTTGATGTATGCTTGTCCTTCGTTGTGCAGGGTTTTGTTTGCGTGGGTCAACATCATGAACTGGCATCTCTTCTGGATCAGGACCCAGTGTAGCTTTTTGAGGTGGGATGTGATGTGGGTCCATATGGGGAGGTTGGGGATGAGTCTTGCCACTGAGTTTTGTATTGTCTGTAGTCTCTTCAGGAGGTGTGCTGTGATTCCTACATAGAGTGAGTTCCCTTAGTCCAGCCTGCTTGTGACAAGGGCCTGCATTACGGTCGTTCTGGTGTTGACTGTGAGCAACCTGAAGATCTTGCGGAGCATGCACAGGGTGTGGATGCAGGTGGATGAGGCTAAGTTTACCTGTTTCTTCATAGATAGCTTGCTGTCCTATATGATGCTGAGGTTGCGGGTGTGGTCTGTGGGGGCAGGGGATGGGCTGACTTCAGAAGGCCACCATGCGCGGTTTCATGATGAGGTGTTGTCCCCAAAGATGAGGACTTCAGTCTTGTCCGTGTTGAGCTTGAGACAGTTGTTCTTCATCCAGTTGGTGACGATCCTCATACATCTGTGGGAGTTGGCTCTAGTAGGGGAGGGGTTTTCTGACAGTGGGAGGATGATCTAGGTATCGTCAGAATAGCAGATGATGTTGAGTTTGTGCGATCTGAAGATGTTGACTCTCTGATTACCGTCTCATATTCTGTTTTCCAGTAACCTGTGGCAAGGTTGACATAATTTAGTGTGAATGAACAGCCCATAATGGTCCCATAGATTTGTTGATATAAAGGATGATCAAATAAGAAATAATTTGTATTCAAGAGGATGGAAAAACATTCTTGTATGTTGCAACTAAAGAACATCAGAAAAAATTTACATCCATTCAATCCACACTCATGTGAGATCATTATACACAAACTAGTCATATCTATTGTTATAATTTTATACTCAGGAAACCATATTTTAGACGTGCATCTTTGGTGTGTTTTTCCTCTGTCTTTTTTGTTTCTGACCTCCTGTTTTTGACTGTGTGCTGCACTTCATTTTTTTTGGTTTTAGGACTCTGGGCTCCTTACCAGTGCTGACCAGTGCTAAAGCACAAGTGCTTCATATGTAAATTGTATCTGAAATTGGTTATCCATGATTGGCATATTTGATTTACTGGCAAGCCCCTAGTAAAATGCATGGTGTGTGCCCAGGGCCTGTAAATCAAATGGTACTAAGTGGGCCTCCAGCACTGTTTTTGACACCCACCAGGAATAGCCTGGAAAACATGTCTCAAACCTGCCACTGCAGTATCTGTGTGGAAAGTTTTAAACTGCCATGTTAACCTGGCAAGTGCACCCACTTTCCAGGCCCAGAGCTTCCCTTTTACTACATATAAGGTATTCCTAAGGTAGGCCCAAGGTAGCCACATGGCCAGTGTGCAGTGTATTTAAAAGGTAGGGCATGTACGGGTGTGTTTTACATGCCCTGATAGTGAAATACTGCTAATTTCATTTTTTACTAGTGCAAAGAATATCCCTCCCATAGGTTATCATTGGAGCTGCCTTGTACCCTCTTACAAGTGTAACTCCCAATTGGGAAGATATAGAGATTTGGAGCTTGAAGTCCCTGAACTCACAATTTAAAAATACATCTTTTAGTACAGTTGGTTTTCAATTGCGTGTTTGAAAATGCCACTTTTAGAAAGTGGATCTTTTCTTGCTTTAACATTCTGTGCCTCTGCCTGCCTGTGGAATCCATCTCTTAGGAAGGGTGACAGTTGGGCTGGTTGTGCATTCACTTCAGACAGTCACACAAAGAAAGCTGAGGTGTGCCCTGCATATCCTGATGGTTCACCACTAGGCTGAAGGATCCTCCTGAGCTAGAGTGGTGGGAGGAGTTGTCACTGACACCTGAATAGGGCTGTGCCTGTCTTCACACAAAGCTGTCTCCACCCCCCTGTAGTGTGTCTGGAGCTAGGTCAGGGAAATGCAGGGTCTTGCGCACTACAAAGACTTTCCTTTGAAGTTTGCCCACTTCAAAGACACGAACAGGTATACGTATTGGAGCGGTGACACCATAACTTCAGAATACTTCTGGACTAGGAGGACATTCTGCCAGGAAGAGCTGCATGCTGTAGAAGGGACTGACACTCTGTGGGTTGCTTTGTTGCACTGTCCTGCTGCTTGCTGCTTCTGTCCTGTGATTGAAAGGACTGGACTTTGCTTTCTACATCCTGCTTTACAAGGTTCTCCAAGGGCTTGTGTGGGCTTGCCTCCTATTAAGAAGTCTCAGGGCCATCAAAGATTCACCTACCAGTGCCTGGGCTCTTCTGCTGAAAGTCCTGACTTGCCAAGGGGTGCCAAATCCAGTTCCTGAGACCTTGGAAGTAGAATCTGGTAAATCTGAGAAGAAAATCCATACATCAACTCTCAGCACATGTTTTTTCTGATGCAGAACCGCTGAGCGATTGAAAAAGCAATGCATTGCAACTGTGCGGCTGAAGAATCGATGCAGCACTCATTGTCCCTGTGTGCCAAGTTCTTCACCCGCGTTGCCCAGCAGTAAGAAACCGAGGCCACGAGTCTGGAGCTCAACGCATCACCTCCCCTCACAGTAAGAAACCGACGCATCACCTTCTTTGGCAGTAATGAACCCACTCACTACCTCCCCTTGGAGTAAGGAACCAATGCATTGCTTTGCTTTTCTGGTACCTCACCTCCTATGCGCTTGTTTTCCTCCTTGATTTTGATGCATCCCTGGCACTCCGTGCTAAAAGTGATACAGCTATAATTTCCTATCGACTGAACTATTTTGAACCTTTTAACAGTGATATCTTGATTTATTTATGTTGGTATTTTGTTGTTTTGGTCTTGTCTTATTCAGATAAATATTGGTTATTTTCCTAAACTGGTGTGGTGTCCTTTTGTAGTGTTTTAATTGTGTTACTGTGTGTGTATTTACAAATGCTTTGCATATTGCTTCTGATATAAGCCTGACTGCTTGTACCAATCTACCAAGGGGGTGAGCAGGAGTTATCTTAGCTGTGGGACTCCCTTACCCTGACTAGAGTGATGGTCCCTACTTGGACAGGGTGCAAACCGCAGTCATATAGAGACCCCATTTCTAACACCGTAGAATAACTTTAATATGTTTCAGAAAATCTGTTGCATCTTGAATATATGATGGTAATTTGCTACCCAGAAGTACTGAAAAATGATCTATGTATTGTATTGTTTTTTAGGTCGAGCATTCAAGACCTCTTGTATATACTTTAGTATATACTTATTTGTGTATGTACTTTGTGGACTCAGGAGATCAGCCCTAGGACTTGTCTGCTTCCACTTAGGGACTTTTGTTTCTGTTCAACTGCCTCTATTTAACTGTCTTGCTAGAAAACGACCAGCAGAGGTCAGTAAAATACCAGAATTTCTTTCTGCTGAGGGACTTTCTTTTTTTTCTTTTTCTGGCAACTGCCTCCATTTAACTTTCTTGATAGAAAACGACCAGCAGAGAAGAGTATAATACCAGAATTGCTTTCTACTAAGGGACTTTCCCTTTTTATTCTTCTGGCAACTTCCACTATTTAACTTTCTTGATATAAAACGACCAGCAGAGGTCAGTAAAATACCAGAATCACTTTAGCATTCTCTAGATTCCAGTCCATAAAAATTGTCTTCCATGAGCACCCGCAGACAATAATATTTTTTTCAAATCTTGTATTTTCAGTGTTATGACCATTAAAGGCCCTGATTTTATATTAAAAACAGAGCTTTGGACTATATCATTTCCAGCTGAAAGGCAATATTTCTCTCCATGTGTTCCCATACCTGGCATGTCACACAGTTTGGTGCTTACTATCCCTTCATGTTGAAGAACAGTAGATGTTTCAGCACCCAGGCTAATGTGCTGCATAGCTAAATACATATAAGGTCCAAAAGGGGAGACCGATTGTATTGCAAATGCTTGTTTCTGATAGTGAGCAATCTACAAAATGATCTGTCTTGAATCTTGCAATCAGCACAACGAGTGATAGCATGATCTGTCAATAGAAAGGCTTGTTCTTCATCAATTAAAACTTTATCTATTTTTGCTGTAGCTTATCATTGCTTGTTTTTCCCCAATTCCTCAAACCTCAATTCTACTATAGGACTACGTCCATTTTCCTATATTTCGATGTATCATTTAATTGTCTCCCTGCTTCTGCAGTATATTTTTCAACCCTTCATAACACAATATTTCCTCCTGGGTCGGCTGGTTTGGTTACTATTTGTTTATCCTCTTGTATCATTGTTTTTTAACAACTTTAGTTAAAGTTTTATAGACAATAAGGGGAATTACATCGCAGTGATAATACATTAGTGACATGGTCACGCAGTTAAGCACTTAAGTAGGGTTTTATATTCAATTTTTCTCTAAGCTGCATTTGGATTTTGTACATCTCAGTAACATTTATATTTTTATACACAGTAGTTGTTGATGTAGAAACATTTATGCTAAGGTTCACCAGGCATGGCTCATTGAGACTCGACTGACACGTTCTCTCACTCACTCTTATATCAATGAAGTTTAGTGGTCACATGATTCAGTTTGGGCATCCTAATCAGATGGCTTACTTGTAGGTGAGGTTGCTCTAGCTGTGAAGCTCAATGATGGAGGCGGGTGCTATTGCATTAGTGGAGTCTGCCTTCTGTTGCATGCTTGGAAGGGTGTTCATTTCCTTTCAACTCATGCAATTTTATCTCTAATCATCTCTAATCATAGCGGTTAGTTTTTCCAAATCTTGGACCACCATAGGCTTAATGAGTAAGGGTCTAGCAGCTTCTTCTTCCCCGCATGAACAGTTCAGCCACCAATACGAGTTGTGCGATAGGTTTTCCAAGTAAGCAACGACCCTCCTCAGAACATGCTCCCCACTTTTGTCTTTTCCCTAACCCCTCTTGTCACCAAACATAACTATGACCCGTGTTGAAGTTGTGTTATTCTATGAACGTCTTTTAGGGCCAAATGGAACTCATTAGCAAATTGCTGTCAAATTTGTAAGGGTTTGAATCCTTGAAAGAAGATATCATGTTGCAAAAGGTGGTCAATGACAACAGAGAAAGCCTCTCTATTTGAACTGATATAAATTACCCTCCCGACATGGCTGTGTCTGCGTTTGATAAAATCACTATGGCAATAGCCTCTAAACAAAAGGCAGACAAAAGGATGGTTTGATCATGATTGCACCCCAGCTGATCAAGAATTAAGCCCTACATATAATTCTCAGAGCTAGGGTAGGAATTAAGTGACTTAGATTATTATACAATGAGGCAATAAAACGAAGGAAGAAAGAGGTAAAAGAGCAGGCCTGGCCCAAGTGAGATATTGATATCATAGCATCACACAATCAATGTCTGAAGAGATGTAAGGCTTATCAAGGCCTTCGTAGGTCCACTACTCATTTTGTGGTTTGGACTGAGTCGCGCAAATTGTTGTGCGATTCGTCTTTCTCCTCTTTGAGCTTTTCATCTCCTACATTCGAGTGAAGTCATTCAGGATTTATCTGCATTTGGTTGGCGATACGGAACACATCTCAGTATGCATGCAAGAACGTTTATGAGGGGTCAGATTTTGCTGGGCTCAGCTACTTCTGACCTACTACAGCTTAAACTATCAGCGGCATCTTTTTGTTTCTGCTTGCCTTGAAAATGTCCGTAGGACGAAACACGTGTCAGATGCCTTTGTGCTTGTGTTGTGCGAAAAGACTAGATAATAAACCATGTCTTAAAGAATAAAAATGACTTTGGACTTCATTTGTATAACTTCTCTTGCTACGAATCAGCATTACTGCATGGACTACTGACGTGTGCCTCTGTACTCTTTTGTGTGAACTGGTCGAAATTGAACCAGGCAGTGGATACAAGGGACTCCACACTATTTTGGAAGGTAGTAAACTCACCGATGTGGAAAGAAGAACAAGACCCGGAATTAGACACGGCTGTGTCATTGCACCCCTCCTTTTTTCATTGTATATTAACGGTACACACAAAAACCCCCAAGAGGTGAATAGTGATGCCCTGAAAGTAGGCTCCCACCCAACACCTCTCCTTCTGTATGCAGATGATGGGTTTTAGAACTGAGAACAGTCTACAACAACTGACTGAAGCTTTTGCCTCATACATGGAGCAAAGAGATCTAAATTTAAACCTGAACAAGACGTTTGTGATGGTCTGTGGACGGGGTAGGGTTAAGAAAAACATCCATGATCTGAGGGAACCTAAGCTGACTGAAGTCCAAAGTTTCTCCTATCTGGGCATTTTATTCTCCTATAATAGCAATTGGAGCCATCATATTGACCAGACAAGATTCAAACTAATTCGATCTATGGAGGCCATTTTTAGATTTTGTAATAAGATAGGTAGCAGACCTATACATGATATGCTTAAATTATATGGCAGCAAATGCTTATCAGTAGCAACCTATGGTTCTGTAGTGTGGGGCAATGCAAGTGTAAATACATTACAAATTATTTTTTATCCATATGTTGACTGTACCAAGAGCTTTATGTTTCTGGCATAACATTTGGTGACAAGAGGGAACAACGTTTACCAGGGATATACTTAAGGATTATTTAGCATTGGAACATTTTAATAAAAATCCCATTGCTAGCATATGTGGATAAGCTATTGAAAGTAATTGACAAAGATCTTTCAGTTCTAAAACCCATAGGAATACTGCAATATGGCAAAAATGAAATGAAAAATATTTATATGGTGAAACAAAGTAAAAAAAGACCTAGTCAAGAAGAGAAAAAAGTAAGTGTGTCAAGATATATGACTAGAATAACGTCTGGCCTACCCGACTAGGGGGCATATTTACAACGAGGCGATAAAAAATTATCGCCGCTTTAGCGGCCGTTTGCGGCCGAAAAGCGGCGATAATTTTATCGCTATATTAGCAAGGTCAGGCTAACGCGTGAAACCTTGCTTTAGCGTGGGGATTACTAACGCCCAGCTTTGCATCTCTAATGAGATGCAAAGTGGGCATTCCTGACCTGACATGATAGGAGAAATTTCGCTAAGCGACATTTCTCCTATCATCAAGCCCCACGCTATGAAGCATAGCGTCAGGAAAAGTAGCGATAACACCTGTTATCGCTACTTTCCTAACACCTGCTTCAGGACTGACTTAGCCATGATATCCTATGGAAGGAGGATATCATGGCTAAAATTGTGAGTCCCTATCAACAAGCTAACATGAGATTATCGCTGGGTTTCCAGCGATAATCTCACGTTAGCCAGTTAGCGCTAGGATTTTTATCGCTGATGAGATAAGCGTTGCTAATAGCACGCTATCCCAGCGATACAAATCTGCGCTAGCCGGAGATAATTATCCAAGCGCTAAGTGCGCTCAGCGATAATTATCGCCGGTTGTTGTTGATATGCCCCTAGGTAGTCAAAGTTACAAATACTCAAGATAGATTTTACTTGACTAGGCTACTAGTAGGCACAGTCCATGAACTGGTGGCATTCCTAAAACACGAACAATGGCAGAACATAATTTACAGTTGCCCATGTGATGGGAAAACCACTCAGTCCACGATGCACTTTCTGTTGTTCTGCAAGTTTTATTGAGATATTAGGCGAACATTTTTACGACCAATTTCTATGGGAAAGAAGCTCTTCTTCTATAAGAATGCCATGAATTTTATATGAACCCGTGATAATGAATTAGCATACTGAGCTGCTGCAGGATACACAATCTGGGCTATAAAAAGATGGAAGTCTCTTGTTTCTTTGGATAATTTAGTTTATGAAGATGACTGAAAGATGACCCTAGGTTAATAATAACTTTAATTCTGAGAAAAGCATGATGATTTTTACTAATGGAGTTTTAACAATATAGTGAACGAGTTTTTTAACTGTAATGTATGGTATCATGTTTTTAATATATGACGTTTTTTAATTTATGTACTTTTATGGATCGATAAAAAAAATCTGCATAAAGTTATTTGATGATGACAAGTCCTTGAGTTTTGACGGTTAGAAATGTAAGTGTGTGTTTAATGGCTTGACTCACATTTCAGAGCTTAAGAATTTAGGGGCATATTTACAAGCCCCTTGCGCCACTTTTGCGTCACTTTTCCCATGTTAAAAGTGACGCAAAAGTGGCGCAAGGGGCTTGTAAATATGCCCCTTACTTTTTTGCCATCCAACTAACCATATGCATTACGTCTCCCTCTTGTCATACTCGGCATAGCCCTACAATCTGAAACTTGGATTATGTTATCAGTTAGGCCAGTTAAAAAAAAAATCTGATCCTCTCTGGAATCACAATTCTTCAAACCTTTTGGAAATGTAAGATATAAAGGTGTAACAACAGTGGAAAGGTGAGGGCAAGCTTGAGTTATCTCACCACATTAGGTAAGACCAGCCGGCCACTTGACCATTCGAAATAACCTCCCACTCAGATATTTCACTGCCAATAATTTTGTTGGGTTTCCTTTTTAATAAGTGTTCTCTATACTAACTTTATAACAAATGGTGGGGCATATTATCAAGAACAGCGTTAAAATTACAACAGGAAACAGCTGCTAAAGCGGCAATAATGGGCTTGATAATATGCCCTTGAGAATTCCTATCGAAGCCCATGTACACACCAGAACATGGACTTCTATTGGAATTCACAAGGGCATATTATCAAGCCCATTATCGCCGCGTTAGCGACAGTTTCCTGCCATTAAGTGGCGAGAATTTTAACGCCGGTTCTTGATAATATGCCCCTTTGTCTTTGTTCTTCATCATGGAGGAGGCAGTTTATTTGCATGGTATCCATAAAGCATTGTGTAATGATGCAAAGAACACAGCAAATGTGAGTGAAAACGTAGGTTTATTTACATATGTAAGGGAGCCCACGTCCATGACCGCACGCTGGCAGGAAAGCTCCAACTGACCCACATAGGTTGAAGAGAGTTCCTTATAGCAGCGGGCTCAGTGCTAAATTTGTAAAATAAACAGTGCCGGGGCTCGCCTCAGGGGGCAGTGCTAACAGGAGAAATGTGCTGGTGCAAACTGCCTCCTGACTAGAGCCCCGGCACTGTTTAACCTGGAGAGGACTTGGCCTAATGGGTAGAGCTGCCGATTTCAGAGCTGGTAGAACCCGGTTCGAGTCTCGGCGTGGCTCAACATTCTGTGAGTCTGGGGAAAATCATGTGCATTCTAAATAAGTGTGTCCTTAACGGGTGCTATAAGCCCCGGTGCTAAGGATCAAATTAAGCACTGAGCTGGCTCCAACATGGAATTCCCGCAAATAGCAACAAGGTTGAACAAATACAAGGCTGAGCACGCAAATGCATGTCAAGGAACAGAAGTCCATGAAGATGCACTTACAAATGTGCACGCGGCCAGTTCAATACCAAAACCACATGTTACATCATCTTCCCCTCAACAAGGAAAACAAGTTCCCAGTTCCGTTTTTAGTTTCTTTGGGCATCATGGCTTTTAATCAATGTCCAGTTCATATGCCTCCTTTTCTTCAGCAGCCAGGCAAGCCATCTGTTCCTTTGAAGCAATGGGTTCGCATTTTTGAGAATTTTATCATAGCTACTGATGCTACCAAGTTTGACCTTAGGAGATAAGTGGCCTTATTATTTAGCCTTAGCTGCACCCTTGTTTTTTAACCTCACTTCCCAGGGAACGTCCTTTTTCTATTGAACTGCACTGCTGCTTAAAGGAATAGCCCCACCACCAGTTCAGGAGCGCCTGGCAAAGGGCTCCTCCTTTTGTTTTTCAAGCGAGTACATTGTCTAAAATCATTTATAACGCTTAATTGTGCCTGACTGTATGCATACTGTTTGGCTGCTGAACACTCACCGCTGATAGTGTGCTTTTCCCCGGTCCACCACCGATTTTTCGGATTGAGTGGAGGGAATCCTACGGCACAACCCGAAGGGCCTGCCCTCCTGGCACGCCCAGGCTAATCAGCTGACCAGCAGCTGACTTCTTACTTAACCGGGATGCCATACGCTTCGCGCAGCGGACGCGCGCAGCGGGCGCGCCACCGGCGCGCCAAAGGCAAGCCCATCTGTGCCGGTCCGCGACCGGACGAGGACAGGGGCCACAACCCCTACCCTTTTTCATCACGAAATCAGGAGGTATAGTGCCTTGGCCCTCCACAATCTTAATATAAAGCCAACCATTACCTGTCAACACTCGTGGAATGTAGCTGATAGGCACAATGCCTGTCCTCACTGCGGGTTCCACTTTCAAACAAAAGTGTTTTCATCTGGCCCCTCCCTAAAAAACATCCAGCGAAACATTTATCTTCTAAACTGTAGATCTCTTCCCAAGCACTCTACCGAAATTACCCTGCTTTTAGAAGAACTTAAACCTGATGTTCTCCTCTTAACAGAGACCTGGCTTAAAACGGACTCTGAACCAGATATCATCCTAGCCTTACCCCAGGGATACCACATCCACCGTGAGGACCGTAAGATAGGTAAAAGCGGAGGCCTAGCGATCATTCTTAAGGAGTCTCCTAACTGCCGCTGCTCTTCCGATCCAGTTCCAGATTGCAAAAGTCTCTCCTTCGCAATCGATTTCTCCCCTACTAATACCTTTTCTGGGATACTCATTTACCGGCCACCCGGGGCCCTAGGGCAGTTTCTTAACGCCCTTCCAACTATCACAGCCAACTTAGCCTCCATCCCAGCTAACTTCTCAGTACTAGGTAATCTTAATATTCATCTGGATGACGCCTCTGACCACAGTGCTAGGGAACTAACCGCGAGCTTGGCGGCCTTACAACTCAAACAGTTAATTTTAGAAGCCACTCATGCTAAAGGCCATCTACTCGACCCGGTCTTCAGTAACTGCATACAACTCTCAGCTGGAACCCCCCGCCCGCTCCCTTGGACAGATCACTTTCTGATCCCCCTTTCCTGGGCTATCCCTAATCTGCTGCCTCATTCCATCCCAAACACCCGTAAAGAACGTAATTGGTCCAAAATCCCTCTGGAACTCTGGCTCCCAGCCCTTGCAGCCTCCAAACCTCCTACCAACCCTGACCCCATCAAAACAAACGATGAATATAAAAGGTGGATATACAGCTCCCTAGACGCAGTGCTCCCCCTGCAATGCTCGCATGCCAAACGCAGCAGCCCATGCTCTCTCCACCTCCAAACTTCGGGAACTGAAAAGCAACTGTAAGAAGTTGGAGAGGAAATGGCGAACCGATTACTCCCCACTCAGTAAAACCATGTACAGGGAAGCAAAAAAAATATACAAGGACGAAATCAAAGCATCCAAAGCAACATTTTATGAAGATAAAATCAAAGCCGCTGCCTCTGCCCTGAAGGAAATCTATTGTATCGTTAAAACTTTGCTTAAACTTCCCCAGAAACCTCCTAACACAAAAGACGCCAAAACATATTGTATTAATTTGGCAGAATTTTTCTTACACAAAATACAAAGTATCTATATCTCCTTCCCCCTCTCTCAGTGTGTCCTGGTCCCGGCGTCCCCCACAAGCTCTGGAACAGCACTATGAGCTAACCTGGAATCCTTCCCCCCTCTTGACCCCAGCACTCTAATGTCCCTCATGCACAAGGTCAAATCCGGTTCCCTTTTGGACCCAGCTCCTCCGCGAGCCTTGCTGCCGGCTATAGATAACATTCTTCCAATCGTCTTGGATCTGCTTAATGCCTCCATCTCATCAGGCACTGTTCCCCTTTAATGGAAGCATGCTATGGTCAGGGCAATCTTAAAGAAGCCCACTCTTGACCAAAGTAATCCCAGCGACTATAGGCCAATCTCCCTGTTACCCTGGGTGAAGCACATAATGCGACACTGGTTGAATTTCTGGAGACCAACCATCTATTCGATCTTTCCCAAACAGGGTTCCGTCCGAAGCACGGTACCGAGACTGCCCTACTCGCAGTAACGGAGGAGGCCAGACGAATTCTTGACCTGGGAGGTAACGCGGCGATTATTCTTTTAGACCTATCGACTTACCAACTTAGGTGTCTCAGGAAAAGCCATTACTTGGCTTTGGTCCTTTTTAACAGATCGCTCCTTCTAGGTCTTTGAGTCCGACTCCGTTTCCTCCAGCTTCCCGCTCAGATGTGGCGTTCCCCAGGGCTCCTCCCTGAGCCCCACTCTATTCATCGTATATATGAGCCCCCTAGCTGAGATCGTCCGTCCCTTTGGCATAAAAATCATCACCTATGCCAACGACACTCAGCTAGTGGTGGCTCTCAACCAGCCAAATGCTGCATCATCTAATTTGAGAGCCTGTCTCGAGGAGGCGGCTAATTGGATGACCCGTTCCTGCTTAAAACTGAACGGAGAATAAACTGAGCTTATGCTCCTGGAACACACTCCTTCGTTCAATTCCAACTTACTATGGCCTGCCTGTCTCGGACGACCCCCAACCCCCAAAAAGCAAAATAAAAAGTCTGGGCATCTGGCAGGACCAATCACTCAACTTCAACCATCAAGCAGTAATGCTATCTGCCTCCTGCTATGGCTTGCTCAGACTATTATGCAAAATCCTTCCCCTGCTCCCATTTCAAGCTAGACAAATTATGGTCCAGGGCCTCATTATGTCCCGCTTAGATTACGGGAACACTCTATACCTGGGGGCTCCTCAATCCACTGTTCACAAGCTTCAGATCATTCAAAACTGTGCCGCCCGCACCCTTCTTCAAATTCCCCGAGGACTGAAAAACCTTCACTGGCTCCCAGTCAAGGAACGAATTCAGTTCAAGGCCCTGTGCATCGCTCACAGAACCCTCTGGAAAACCGGCCCGGACATCTGCCATTCACTGATCTCCCCCTATCAGCCTCCCAGACAGCTTCAATTAGCTACAGCCCATCTCGCCCTCGTCCCGAAAGTCAAGAGAGCTAGATGTGGCGTCCGCTCCTTTTCCCACAATTCAGCCAAGCTGTGGAACTCTCTTTCCCTCCCGCTGCGAGCGGAGTCCAATTTGCTGTCTTTTCGCAAACTCCTAAAAACCTTCCATTTCAATTAAATCTCCACACTCTGCCTTTTCCCTGCACACGTTTTGCCTACAGCGCTGGGACGTCTCAGGGTAGCTATCGCGCTCTACAAATATTATTTTCATTTCATTTCATTTCAGTCATCTTGATTGGGAAGGGCAGCAGATTTCTGACAATCTACCTATAGTTTCAGCACCCAGTGGGGAGGGTGAAGGTTGGAATTAATATTTAGAAGCAATTAGTCATTACAAAACAAGTTTGCCAAGTGTGCTCCTTGTGAGGTTTAATTTCTTTAAAGAAAACAACTCATGGATGAGTCTGTGGAGGAATTTATTTGTGCATTACGATTCCTAGCCTGTACGTGCAGTTTTGGTGCATCTTTAGATATCTAACAGAGGGATCAATTTGTTTTCACTTGTTATGCTAAGAAAATACAGGAGTGTTTGTTAATTTGCAGGGATCGTTCTTGAAGTCAATGATTAGCTAAGGCAATTGAACGATCCATGGTGGAGAGCTAATTTATGTCTGTGGATCATCCTTCTGCTTTGCAGACTAGCATGAATTTGTGTTCAGAAGACACAGCTGTATATGCTTTGTATACTAAGAAGTTTGAGAAAAATGTACAAAAAAATAGCCAAAACGTTTATTTTAGGTGTGGCTCTAAAATGCATTTGGGCAATAATACTAATTATATAGCGTTAGGTAAGTGATGTATTAAGTGTAAAAAGCTGGGTCATTTTCAGAGTGTTTGCAGAGGGGAAAACCCTATGTCAAGATCAGTAATGTTCATCTGTCTGTGAATGAATGTGCTGCAAATTTTTCTGAGGTTGTTCTCAATAGTCAAGATGATCTGCAAGGGGATGTATCTGCCATGTTTACCTCTTCAAACAAAATTGCTGGACCCTGGTCTGAGGCGTCCGTTGGAAATGTAAATATTAAGATGATGGCTAATTGGGGGGCTCCCACCACCGTAATATCTGATGTGTTATTTTTCATCACTGGGGGGAGAGTTTCACTGTAGACCAGCAGTGAAATGTAATCAGTGATGTCATCAGTGATGTCACTGACCATGTCATGAATGATGCAATATGTGACATCATCAGCAGTGCGCGCGAGTTATAGTTAGCAGAACTAACTATAACGGAGGAATTTCTATGGTTTGTACGAGAGAAATGGCCAGCTAACTATAACACCCCTGAAACCTATGGTTTTTTCTTTGAATTTCTAAGGTTTTTTAAATGCTAATTTCTAACTATAACATCTCTGGAACCTATGTTTTTTTTCAGTGAATTTCAAAGGTTTTTTTAAATGCTAATTTTTAAGTGTGATAGTAGTTATACCTATTTTTTGTACTGATTTTCTACAGTTTTTTAACTGTTTATTTATAAATATTTTGTTCATTAAATAACATTATATATTTTTCTGAAAATGTGTCTTTTGTCTCTGGTGGCCATCTTGGGAGACTTATTTGTTATGAAGTTTCCTAATTTCCTCTTTTACTACAGTCTCCTTAGTAGGAATACTTTCAGTTTTTTACTTTGATTCCATCAAGAAGGCATTCAGATGTGTCACACATTTGCCATAAATTCAGAATGTTAGCACTCTAGTTGCTCATTAGATCACTGTAGTAAAGCTACTGCTCACCAGGGAAGTCTGCTGCTGGTATTGAAAGTGCATGTTTCAGTCTGCATGGCAGAATTGTTTAATGAAATAGAAGAGGATTTGAGAAGTCACTCAAAATGTGCCCTAATTTTTCTTTCTGCAGCACTAATCATACTTTCTATGGCAAAATGAACCCCCTGTTCCTTTTTAAATTAAATGTTTTAAGAGTTACCACTTTATTCCAATCAAGATGGCTTCAGGTGTGCCATACGTTTATCATACGTAGGACTGATAGCGCTCTAGTTGTTCTTTGGAACACTCTGGGAAGCTGCAGTAGAACACAAAGGAATCAACTGACAGTCTCTGCCCTTGTTGGATGTACATGTTTTACTGAGAATGTCAGACTTCATTCTCACATGACTGAGAAAGATAATGTGAATTTACAGAAAATATGCTCTCAGGTTAGCTTATAGATCACCTTCCAACCCCCTGTGGGAAAAGCATGAGAAAATAGTTTTCTCTCAAACATGATTCATGATATCCCAGCAGAAGGCTTTTTCACATGGTAAAATCCCCTTCGAACACACCACAATTCCTAAAATGAGTATGGTACCATCAACAAATGATTTATAATGTAACTAAAGTCTTAAAACCTTCTATAAACTGCAATGCTTTTTAATGAGGTGCTATCATGTATATTGGTCCCAAGATTGCTGCCAACACTTCTTGGATGAAGTGCTGACAGCCAATCAGATCTCACGATGAGATGTGTGGTTAGGCTCCGCCCAGATATAAATGAGATTTTACTTTTGATTTTCTCAGGAACTACTGAACGGATCTACACCATTTAAGCAAAAGGCACGACTCTGAAACAAGGTCTACCTTTCTGCCAAATTTGGTGTAATTCCGTTCAGCAGTTCGGGCTGTAGCTGCGGCTAAAGGTCCTATGGGAAATTGCATGGGGAAAACACGTTTTGGGACCCCCCTTTTTTCTCAGCCCCCGCTACACGATTAATCCCGAGACTTTCAGGATAGGAGCGGACTGGAGCTGGCCCGGAGCTGGCCAAAAGTTTTGAAAATGTCGCGAAGATTCGTCAACGGGCGCCAAAGTCATTCCAAATAGAATGTTGCGAATTTCCTATGGAAAATAGGTACTAACTATAACTACCTACTGGTGACCACCAGTAGGTTATATATATATATATATTCCCCCGTTATAGTTAGTGCAGGCAACTATAACTCACGCGACCGCAATCCTCTGCTGATGCTAATACTGTATTTAGACACTTATTTGCCCATGTCTTCTTCCATACATTTTTAGCTATACATATATTACAAATATTTTTTTTTCATAAAGACACATATGTCATCAGCAGAAGATTGCGGTCGCGTGAGTTATAGTTGCCTGCACTAACTATAACGGGGGAATTTCATTGGTTTTTTATCAGTAAAATTTCCGCTAACTATAACATGTGTGAAACCTATGGTTTTTTCAGTGAATTTGCAAGGTTTTTTAAATGCTAATTCCTAACTATAACGTGTGTGAAACCTATGGTTTTTTCAGTGAATTTGTACGGTTTTTTAAATGCTAAGTTACTTTACGCCATTCGTGGCGTGCGCGCCCACTTAACGCAGTTCGTTCCGTGCGCGCACGGTGCGCTTCGCGCACCGTGCGCGCACAGTGAGCACGCGGTGCGCTTCGCGCACCGCGCGCCCACTTTACGCAGTTAGTGCCGTGCACGCTCCGTGACTATGGTATGGGTGCCATTTACCACAACAACTTGCGTTATGACATGCAAGACATTTATAGAGGAGATGGTGTGCACTTCAATGATGAAGGGAACAGAGTCTTCCTCTTGAACCTTAGACTCTGCATCGGTTTCATAAACACAACGGCTCTTTTTAGAGCCCCCTAATATCTAAACACTTAAATCTGATTTTCATTTTTTTTTTTTTTTTCTACCGTACGCTTACCGTAAGCTTACCGTACTCGTACCCCGTGATTTTTTTTTAAATCAATAAATGTTTTCTTTGTACTTTACAGTCCTTCTTTGACCCCCTCACAAATGTAAGGGGGTCTGTAACTCTCCTCATTGCCCCCTTTCCTTGTTTTCACTCTTTTTTTTCAGAGTGAAATACACAAAATGGCGGCCGCCGCTTCCTGGTTTCGGCCGATTCGAATGTTTACTAAGATCTAAGAGCCAATCAGAATCGCGCTCGCGCACGCCACCGTACGCTTACCGTAAGCGTACGGTAAGCGTACCGTAAGCGGGCTCAGATATATATATTGATTTAAAGGCTATTTTCTCAGGATCTACTGAACAGATTTACACCAAACCTACAAAAGGCACTTCCTTGACCTAGGGACTACCTCTCTGCCAAATTTTGAGTAATTCTGTTCAGCCGTTCGGGCTGTAGCTCGTTCTAAAGGTCCTATGGAAAAATGCATGGGAAAAACGCGTTTTGGGACCCCCCTTTTATCTCAGCCCCCGCTTGACGGATCCCCCCGAGACTTTCAGGGTAGGAGCGGAGCGTAGCGCCCCACCTATTTTGAGAAATTCGCGAGGATTCGTCGACCGGCGCCAAAGTTATTCAAAATAGAATGTTGAGGTTTTCCTATGGAAACGTGGTCCTAACTATAACTACCTACTGGCGACCGCCAGTAGGTAATATATATATATATATATATATATATATATATATATATATATATATATATATACACACACATATTAGATGGCAAAACAATATTCAACCCTTCATGAGAGAGTTAACAAGGACTATAAAATTGAAAGTTTTCTACCTATCAACATGCTTTAATACATTGTAATAAGCCATCTTTAAAGGCCTGTTTGTGTTAGCATAGAATTTACACAATAATTAAGTCAAGCCTAACCAAAGCTCTAGCTCTACCTCTCTTCCCACTGATTCTCAGGCTCAGGTCAACTCAGGAGACCCCTCGAGTGATATGGTTCTAACTAACCCTCCTGATTTGGAAAACATAATGTCCACTTTGTTGGCTGAAGTTAGGGAGAAATTCGCTACCTCTGAACTTAACCAACAGAAAATTCAAGGTCACTGTGAAGCTATGGAGGAGAATATTAACAGTTTGGTAACCAGAATAGGGGCTATGGAAACAGCATATTAGGACATAGCTACAAAAGTGGACTCCAATCAGGAAGAGATTCAGAAGTTGAGGAACAGTGAACGGGACCTCAGAGCAAGCTAGAATCTCTTGAAAACAACGCAAGGAGGAAGAATTTTAGGATTTTAAATGTTCCTGAAGGTCTCGAAGGAGGGGATATTAAGGCCTATGTAATTGTTCTTCTAAAAGAGTTTAACATGGATATTGATCAATCCACATTGGAAGAAGACATACAAAGAGTCCATCATGACCCTTATGTGTCCCGCCCAGGTAGGAAAACAGCAAAAAGGATTCTAGTGAACTTTAAAACCTACTCTTTAAAAGAAAGAATCCTCTACGCAGCCCTAAAGGCTGGATCATATAAGAAAAAAGATTGGTCTTTCCGTATAAGGTCTGATATCTCCCGTACTACCTTGGATAGGCAGTGGGAATTTAGCCAATTTATTCAGGAACTGAGAGAATTAGGCGCCATGGCAAATATAAGATTTCCGGCATCTCTGAGGGTCATGAGAAACAACAAGATGCATAACTTCAGGGACCCAAACGAGGTGAAGGTCTTTATAGAGCAGATTAAGGCACAATCAATATAACAGTCTCTTAATCCAACTGCCATGCCATAGGAGATCTCAAATGAGGTATTTATAGTATACCTCTAGTTAGAAGGGAAGGTTCCCTAGGGTGGGTGGGAAGGTACACAGTCAAAAAATATAATCTTAGAAAAAACAAAAAAAATAAAGTCACATTGGGTGGGGGAGCATGTGGGAGGAAACTTCTTTTTAAAAGTCCTCTTTTGTCATTATTACTCATTTTTTTTTGATACGTTGAGGCTGCCTGTTATTCATGACTGGCTGAGTTATCCAGGTCTTTTCTGGTATATAAACATCTTTTATGACTGGCTCAGGTAATCCCAGCCCACTAAAAAAAAATTCCTGTTATGTCAATGGACTTAGGGTGGCTTCAAGAAGGAGGAGGATTTTAGAGTACCTGAAGTTGAGCGATGCGGAAGTTATTCTTATTCAGGAATCCCATCTTCTGAAGGAAGAATGGACAGAAATCATAAAAAGTCAACAATGGATTGAGCACTGTATATGCACTTCGCAATTCGTCACAGTAAAAGGAATGGCAATTCTATTAAAAAAATCTTCTCAAATTACCATAGGTCAAACCTTGGCATATCCATTAAGTAGATGGGTAATTGTTAAGGCAAGAACTCAAGGCGTATGGTTCTCTTTAGTTGGTTACTATGGTCCAAATCTGGATGACCCTAAGCTCTTTATTTTCGCATTTAGTCGATTTAAATGAACCTATCATCATGTGTGGAGACTTTAAAGGCTTCCTTTATTTGGATCAGGACACAACCTCTAGGAGGGCGACGGTAGCCGCACCCAAAATGAGAATAGCCTTGAAACACTTAATCCAGGATATAGGCCTTGTTGATATTTGGAAGCTTATGGGCTCAAAGAAGGAGACAGAGGGGGGAAAATTCACCTTCCATAACAAAAAACACGAACATCGGTCTAGGATAGATTTTTTCCTGGTAAGCTCCGCCATCAGTAATAACATCAAGAGAGTCACCCATATCCCGGAACATTTATCTGACCACTCGGCAGTCTCTCTTGAGATTTCATTCAAAGATAAAGCACCGGAACGACGCTGGACTTTGAACCACTCTTTACTCTCAGAAATCTCACTAGTTGATAGCCTGTCTTAGATAGCTTATCTTAGAGGCATCTTAGCCACCCAAAGTACATCACAAAATAAAAAGGTCAAGGAAGAAATTAAATCTTTAGTAGACCCGATTAAGATATTACAATGTAATATAGGGCAGACCTTAAACATAACTACTAAGGCACGTTTAGAAGCTGAGCTGATAAAGGCAAAGACCAATATAGCTGACTATTTGGAAGTTAGGGTGAAAAGAAAATGGGAAGCTAGGAGACTTGCCAATTATGAATATGGGAAAGGATGTGGCAAGCTTTTGGCCTGGAAGACTGAAGCTAATCAGGCCAGAAATGTCATTAAAGAAGTGAAATGCCAAGTTACTAAGAACATTATCTCTGAGGATAGGGAGATTAAACTCGCTTTTGTTCAATTCTTTCAGGACTTATATTCAGAAGATATAGACCCGAGTAAGGAACAGCTAGATGCTTTTTTTGGGGACTTAGATCGCCCTTCCTTTGGTGAAGAAACTAGAGGTGAATTATCTGCCCCTATTACATTAGCAGAAGTCTACAACACAATAAGAAGCTTAAAAAAGGGCAAGGCTGCAGGTCCGGACGCTCTTCCCAATGAAATCTACTCTTTATTGAAAGAAGAGCTGACTCCAATTTTGCTTATACTTTTTAACTCAGTTCATATGTGAAATCAGGATCTTCTCCTTCTTGGGACCTAGCCACCATAATTATTTCTCTTAAACCTAATAAGAACCCGAGGGTCTGCGAATCGTATAGATCGATTTCCCTTCTTAACAGCGAATATAAGCTATACATGCAGATTCTCACGAAAAGGTTAGATCGGATGGTAGGTACACTGATTCATAGTAACCAGAAGGGCTTCATGAAGGGGAGGCAATTACATGACTTGACACATGAGTTATTAGGTACAATAGATCTGGCAACAGAATATAGAAAACCCCTGATGGTGATGACATGTGACGCTGCTAAGGCCTTTGACAGGGTCAGCTGGCCCTTTCTCCAAACCCGACTCCTTATGGCAAGTATCTATCTTTTTTATGGTCTTGTGTGAAATATCTCTATCTTTTCTATGGTCTTGTGTGAAGTCTGCACCTCTAAGAAAAAAACACCTTTTTACCATTCACAAGGCTTATTGGACACCTCAAAGGTTGGCAAAAATGGGCCCTCAAGCTGTCAGGAAATGTCCAAAATGCAGAGAAACAAATGCATATGAAGCACATATGTTCTGGCGGTGTCCTTCCATCCAAATCTTCTGGCAAAAAGTGGGTACGAACCTATCGGTAATTGCGGGCCAAGAAATTAAGGTGAGCCTGGCATTAGTTATTTTTGGGGTAATTCCAGTTGAGGAGGGTAATAATATTTTGTCTAAACCATACAAAGAGCTTATTTTTACTTTAATCCTTTTGGCGCGTAGAGAGTTGTGTATCAAATGGATTTTACATATCTCCCCCTTAGAATGTGAGTGAGTAAACTCGGAACAAAGAAAAGCCAAAATGGACAGGGCAACCCAGAACTCGAAAAGGACAACATTGTGGAGTTTGTGGGATAATTGGTTTAGAGTAACCTATTACTATTTAGATGACACTTCTGAGATTTATTCTTTTTTTCATTTTTACTTGCTTTTTATTTGCACTTTCTTTCTTTTTTCTTTTTTGGCTTCTATTTTGGTTTACATTAAGTCCAATGATTACTAATCAGAAATACAGGTTGTTTGAGATTACACGGGATTGATAGAGATTGATGGACATTCCTGTTAGGGTAAATCTGTAAGTACCTGTATAATCGGAGTAAAAGGATGGACCGAAAGGTGTCTGGGTGCCCGAGATGTGAACCATCCCATCCTTCATAGGAGTGATCGGGTAGCCCCATTTATAAAACAAAAAGAGTCCGAATTCTTCTTTACCTCCAAATATATACTGATTTGACAAATGAGGACAAAAAAAATAATAATAATTAAGTCAAGCCTACTTCATTTGCCATACATTGTCATAAGATATTAGAACTACGGCCCTTGACATAACTTTTTCCAATGAAACAATCAGACCTATAGTCTTTATCACTAGCTTGTTACCATAAGCATAAGCTTTCCCCCAAGGAAACTATTGGTATGCAGTCGTAAAATTGCAAATATGCAATAATTACAGTTTGCAAAGCAGTATAAAATGACATACAAGGATGCTCAAAGTGCACATCTTTTACCCCAAAGGTTTGTTACAAGGGATAACCAAAACCTTTACCTATTGATGTAATCTGTGAGACTCCCTATAGGAAAATACCTGTCTAGCAGCTTTAACACAGTGTGAAGACAATCCACCCGTAAAGGCCTATTGGCTTTCACATATGGTTTTCAAAATAAATAACTCAGGTGAACTACCTTTATTGCAACTTTTCATAATAAACAGATTAGGTATGTAACCTTAATTAATAGTTTGTCGTCATAACCAACTCAGTCTGGCAGTATTTAGCATAAACTTTGCCACAAAGCAAAAAGTGCCCTATTGGCATTCTTTTTCAGTAAAAACACACACCTTTTGCCCAATCAAAATCTGTACTCACCGTGATCAACACTGGGAAGCAGCCAAAGACCCTCTCTCTGTTGTTATAAAATTACAAATATGTACAAAATTTCAGTTGGGAAAACAATATACAATCCTTCCTAAAACAGCATTACAAGAATACTCAAAGTGCAAAACCTCTACACGTGCATTCTGTCACAGTAGGTAATCAACACACAAATTCTTGGCCCCTACAATACTCTGCAACATTCCCTATAACAAAAATACCGTCATCAAGATTTAACACAGTGGAATCAGTGTTATGACAATCCACTCTTACAGGCTGATTAATAAATAATGCCCAATGCCTTTAATGTAACTTCTCATAACAAACAGATAAGGTCTATAGTCTTGATCAATGGCTTGTCACTACGAGTGGGCGTAACTTGCGTAATTCAGTGTAGCATAATCATGTGGAATTATCTAAAAACTCTGCGAGATCACACTTGAATTACGCGAAAAGAGTAATTCTGTGTTTTGCTCTATTTCTTACAGCAAAAATACTCCCTTGCGTCCGAAATGGGCATGAGGATGCATTTTGTGCTAAGAAATAGTGCTAAATGCAAAAGAACATGAAAAGTGAGTGCTCAAATGTGCTATTGGGGTAGGATTTCCCCCAAACTTACAACCAGCATTTAGCTCTATTAAGTGCAAAATGCATCCTCACTTCCAAAATGGAGGTGAGGATGGATTTTGTACTAATAAGCAGCACTAAATACAGCAGAACACAAATATGAGCGCAAGCGGGCACTTGCACACACTAAATGGGCTCTCGCGCTAGGATTTTTGTCCCCCAAATCAGTATTAATTACGCAAGGGGAAGAAATTGCATAATTATCAGCAATTCTGCGTGAAAAGCTTAACGTGGAATTTCTGAAATTACTCCAATTACTGCACCGTAATTGAAATTCCGCTCAGGTCTACTCGTCACCACAATCAACTAACTCCTGTTCTGTTGAGCATAAGCTTTGCCATAAGGAAAAGTGCAATACAAGCACATTTTCAGCCCCTCTCCCAATACTGCTTCTTTGAGCTAGTATTCTGTAGATCACATAAAGTCTGGTGACCGTTGTGCTGTCAAGCCAGAACAAAAAGCATCTTTCCTCTTTATGACAATTGTATGTGTTTTGGATGTGCTGAAAGAACAAAGATTTTCCTTTCATGACAATTTTACACAGTTTGGCAACCTGATTGTACTTGTAGCTTTGATAGTATAACTATTGAAAGCAAAAGTCATTATATTTACCTGGGAACAACAAATATCTGAAGTTTAGGATGTATAAACTTAGTTTAAAGCAACCATTTGCACACATAGTTTTATCAGAAATCATTCAAAAACACATATGTCTCTGTATGTGCTACAAACTTAACATTAGCCCTCGAGCAGTAATGACAATTCCATTTTTAATATGGCAAAAACATTTACCAATTGTATCTGCTAATATGCTGGGTAATTTTTCGAATTATTATGAATTAAATTAATTGGATTCTCCTATTTCTAGTGTCCTTTAGGTGTTGACAGGGAAGACACATGAAGCTGTCACTAAGTTTAATTACCCCAGTACACAAATCTTTTAGAATGTGTCTGTACTGTAAGCATCTTATTAAATTAAAAGTATAAATGATTCATTTTTGTAACTTGGGCAAAAGCGATTGGTTCCTGGCGTGTTGCTGAACAGTTTAAACTAAAGTGTCTGCCACTGTGAGAAGACTCTGCTCTGAAGTGAGCTGTATACTTTCTATGCCCTGCAGGCACAAACCTAAACTAAATGAATACCACGTGTGACCTCTCTCTGAGGGTCAGGGCCTAGGGTTCGTACCTCGTCAAAGTTTCCACACAAAATATGTTTATGACATCAATTAAGTGTGGAATTTGGATTTTTAATACATTGAATTGTGGTATGTCTTGCCACTTTTCTTCTACATACTCAAGAAGTAATTCCACATAAAATGTCAGGAACTGAGGCCCTTTGTTTAATAGCCTGTCAGGAGACGGAGGGTATAGATTTTCACTCCCAGCCCAGTCCACCTTCTGCTAAAAACACGGTGATTGGTGTTTTCCTTGCCCTTATAACACATGGGATGTAAATCTCGTGCCTTTAAAGCCGCGTCGCATCATCTGATGTACAGATTGGATTTTGCGTTATCTTCTGCAAGACAGCAGTAAATTTCCAAGCTGGAAGGACGCACTTCAAAGGGCCAGTTCCTGCCCCTTATCAGTAAAATCTGTGCCTTTGTGTATTAGACAAGGGGTGCGAAGCGTTTGCCGCAAGAGACCCTAGTTTTTCGGTGAGTATCCCTGGCATATCTGCTGTGCTGCCATTAACGTGTGCATTTAAACATGTGATTCAGTATCACAAACGGATTGCACGCGTGCAAAACAAACGAGTGCTAATCCATTTAGCTGCTTGTTTACGACAGAGTGCAAAATATTGTATTTTTAAAGGTGTAAGCAGACTGGTTTCACACTAGTGAGCTGTCTACTTTTAAATGTTAAATATATGCCACTGAGGCATAAAAATGAGTTTGTTGCCTTTTTATTATGTAAGTTGTAAACATTGCCAAATCAATTTGCTTTTAATTGAGCAAATAGCGCTCTTTTATTGGTCCTTTTTATTTGTTTTCTGAAAATGAACGTTTTTCCTTTCCGGATGGCTGGATGGCCCCCGCCTGCTGTGGCCTAGTTTTCCGGTATAAACTCTGAAGGTCCATTAGCGTCCGCCAGAGGTAGTAGTATCTGCCCTTGTCCCCCCTTGGGTGCTCCTGGCACTGCTCTTGTCCCCCCTGCTCTCAGTGGGCATGCAGGGAATGGTGTGAAAAGAAAGTAAAGGAGAGACAAGCACCCTTGTTTATTGTCTCTGACTTCCTCTCTTTGGCCTTCATCTAGAGATTTAGCAGCAAATGCGAGACTGGGACAAGAATTAAACTTGTGATGTCATGAGGGGTCAAAGGGTGAATGATGGCATTTCTGGACAGTGACTTCCCACTGGTCTAAAAGTCAAGAATCTCTGGCTGGAACAGCCTGAGCTGGGCATCATCCGGGCTTGGCAGATCTTGAATGTATACATTCCTAGTCCTAGTTGCAAAGCAGTCAAAGCAATCGGGTCTGTTTTTAGAGCAGCGCAAAATGTGGCAAGGCATCGTTAGCAAGCGTTGGCAATGCCAATCGCCTTGGTGTTGGCATATTGAAAAGGAGCTCACGAGCTGGAGGTTTAAAATAATCAGTAGCCCATGAGTAGAAGTATCCAATGCTTCCTTGTCACATGGGGTCAATTAGCACCTGCACTGTATTCTGTAAAGATTGGCGAAAACATTATCTATACTCAAAAGCCAACCCATTTAGTACTGTTGTGGGGGGTGGGTGAGGGGGTGTTGGATTAGTGCAGGATCCAAGGTAGATGGAGCTGGAAAGCAGGCCTCTGAGACAGCGGTGGTGTGTGTGGTTTGGAGAGCGGCGTCAAGGTGAGTGTGTGGATCAGTACAGTATCCACAAGTAGAGGGGGTACGGAGAGCACAGCAGGTTCTTTGGGGGGGGGAGGGGGTGACAAAGAGCACCATAGGGTCCATCAGTGTAGGGGGCAGCACAGGTAGCACAGAGTCCCAATGGAGCAGCATAGCGCCTAAAGCTTCAGGGATCAACACAGAATGAAGGGAGTGGGTTGTCAAATATCATATGAGCCACTGACCTAGAGAGGGTCGGAGAACAGAGCAAGTCATAGAGGAAGGCAAAGAACATTGCATGGCCCAGAGAGATGGCGAAGGAAGGGAAACATGAGTTGAGGGGAGAGTAATGATGGGTCCAAAAAGTGAGGGAGTAGCCCAAACTGCAATAAAAACATACCAAAAACATCTCTGGGACACAGACAGCACCTATAAAATTGCTGCCAATGGAAGACGCATTCACATACCAAGTCAACTGCTACTCAGACAAGAGCACACATCAAAGTAGAGAAGGCCCACCACCACATGAAACAAGGAGAAAACAGGCAGTGTTTTCACACTACTGCAATTCCCCTCACAGTTGCTACGTTTCTGCATGCCATGCACTGCCCACCTGCCAGCCTTGAGCCCCAACAGAGGAACTCTCTGCACGAGTGACCCCATCATCCATGTTTGCATTTTCATCAATCAATCAATCAGGATTGTAAAGTGCGGCTGCATCACCTGTGAGGGTCTCTAAGCGCTACGGGACCGTGCTCAAGCCTATTTTTATAAGCACACCTACAGAAGAACAAAAGAAGCGTGCTCTAGAACACAGCTCAGGTGCTTTCATCAAATGTGTCTGACATCAGAAGAACTCAAATGAGTTGATATTTAATGGTTGGGTCAAATGAGGTTCCTAATTGATGTGGCCCATTAATACACACTGCTAAGGTCCATTATTAATTAGTCCTTACTGCATGTTATAATGTTTGATCATTAGTTCGTGGGGACATTAAATCTCCTCACTAGCTGTGGACTTTTAGTAGCTGGGTGTATTTAGTATTCGCTGCACCCATTGAGCGTCATTATTCAGTGGGCAATTTGAAGCTTTTTAAAACTGTTAAAAAAATACATTTTACTATTTTCTTAAATTATTTAACTTTTACTTTGAAAATATTTACATTTATTTTGTATTGTATAAAAATTTCAATGTAATTACTTTATTTCTATACATTTATATTTTATTTGTTTTGTATTATTTTTGGTTTATATTGCTTTAAAATACTATATTTGGTTACATTTTGTTTGTGTTGTTATCATATGCGAAGTGTTATTTTTAAAATTATCTAAAATTCTTTAATATTGGGGTAATTTGGTAAGTATGATCAAATTACTGGTTTTCACTTTCTATAAAATGGTTTACAATATTGAATTACATGGTTTTAATTTTTAACGCCTTCCCCAAAATGGTTTTGACTGGATTGGGAATAGTAAATATGACCCCTTCAGTGTCAAACACCTTCCCTAAAATTGTTTAGGTTGGAGTGGGTGTTGTAAATGTGACACCTTAAGTGATCCACATCTTCCCTAAACTGGTTTAGATTGGAGTGGGAATAGTACATCTGGCCCCGTCAATGTCTAACACTTTCCCAAATAGCATAGTTTAATTCAGGCAAGACCGAGGTTTTATATTGCACTACCGGGAGTGTCCCTCCTCCTTTTCCTGGAAATCTTTGGTCGTCTTTATCTACACCTACTTTGGTACCGGCTAAAGCTGTACGTAACTTGGGAGTCATGTTCGACGCCACTCTTACTTTGGAGATGCACGTCAACAAGGTGGTAGGCACATAGCTTTGTTCACAGCCGAGGCACACACATGGGGGATCCTCGGGGGGTGTGGAGGGGCGGGGGGTTTACTGACAGCTGGGAGGGTATTGAGCCTGTATGTATAGTTTATGCTGCCATTGTTAAGGTTTTGTTATGTATAATATTTGGGCCTTGCGGGTATTTTGCCTGTTCTTCACTACCTGAATGGGGCGGGAAGCACCCGCGCACAGACACGGAGCCTGGCCGAGGTACGGTTAATACCGTCACTTCTGATGAGACTGCACCGGGACTGTCAAAGAGACTGTAGATGGCTCCGCTGGGGACAGTGATCACAAATAAGCCTGATTGCATGTCATGAAGTAGTAGTTATTGATCCTGATGCGGGGTGATCCCCCACATATGTTCGCAACTCTCTGCTTACCTATTGTGTCAAATGCCAAGGAATGTTCTTGTTTAAAACAATAAAAATAGATTTCCCAAAAAAAAACAAGGTGGTAGGGACCTGTTTCTCTTTGATTAAAGCTCTGAAGAAAATGTTCCCGTTACTACCAGAGGCGGCCAGAGCATTGGTCACTGGTGCCATTATCCTCAGTAGATTAGACTACTGTAACGTTCCGTTGCTGGAAGCCCCCAAATTTTTGATTGAACACCTTCAGAAAGTACAAACTATGGCAGCTAAACTGGCTCTGATGAAACCGCGGCGTTCATCAGGCTCGTTGACCCTTGCAGAGCTTCATTGGTTACCATTAGCACAAAGGGTCCAATTTAAGTCCCTATGCTTGGTTTTTAAGGCCTTGCATGGTTTAGGACCCATACCCCTTCAAGAGACCTTTACGTGGTATACACCTATAAGGTGTCTTCGTTCTGCCACTGCCTATTTGGTGAAAGTTCCAAAGATTCGAAAAGCCAAGTCAGGGGGTAGGGCCTTTAGCTTTGCTGCAGCTAAGCTCTGGAACGGCCTCCCCTTGGAACTCAGACAATCTCATGACCTTCTGCAGTTCAGAAGAAAGCTCAAAACATGGCTGTTTCCTAGAGCTTATTAGCTCTCTTTGTTGTTCCACCTGCTCCATTTCCGTTCCCTCCGAGCCATCCGATAATGAATCATGTACTGTAGCGCCGAGATACCCGTTGGGTGATTGTTACGCTTTATAAATACCGCATACAATACAATACAATACAAAAGTTTGGAGGGAGAATAGTACATTTGATCACTTTAATGCCCAACACCTTTACCCAAAATGGTTTAGATTTGATGGGGGATAGTAAATCCAAACACTTCAGTGTCCAAACCTTCCCCAAAATGGTATGGATTAGAGTTGGAATGGTAAATATGATCCCTGTGGTGTTCAACGCCTTCCCTAAAATGGATTAGATTGGACTGGACATAGTAAATCTGCAGTACCCTACATCTTTCACAAAATGGTTAAGCTTGGAGTAGTTGCAGTAAATCTTGCCCCTTCGGTGTCCAACACCTCTACCAAAATGGTTTAGGTTAGAATGCGAATAGTATATCTGATTTCTTCAGTGTTCAACTCATTCCCAAGATGGTTTCAATTGAAGTTGTAAGACTTAATGTTACCCATTCATTTTTTAACCATTTATTTAGTATACTTTAGTTTGGGGTGGGAATAGTATGTATTATGGTTTTAATGTACATGTATTTCTAAAATATTTTGGTGTTAATAGGTCTGGTATATTTAAACTATTTAATATGTCCATTAATTGATAATGTGTTGTAGAGAGGGATAATATAAATATATACGTTTTATTGAGTTATTGTAAGTTTTGTAGTTGTGGCAGTGCTTGAGTTCTTCACATTTTAATAATAGACTTGTATAGGCTTAACATATATTGTATTTTTATGTTTATAATTTTTACATATAACTTTATTTACAAAGACCAGGAAAAAACATTGTTTCACATAGTTTTGTTGTACAATACTAGTTTTGTTGTACAATACATTTTAAACATTTATTTTTTAATGATAATACATATTGGCATGTAATTTTTTTTGTTACACATACTTATATTGTTTCATTAATACAACTTGTTTTATACAATTTATAATTTTTTATATACACCGCCACGCCACCAGCCCCGCAGTGATCTCTCACTGTTGTAGTCGGGATGCCGTGTTCCCGACAGCCGCCGCCATGGGCTTGTTGTGTGACCGCCAGTGTTGTAATCAGGCCCTTAGTCTTTTTTATTTTCATTTAGTGGCCATTTTAGTTTTACCGTTACCTATAATTTTACTCTTTTAACTTCATTTTGAGGCAATTTTGGTTCCTGACCATCGCAGTTTGTTGCTGCTGGTCTACTGACAAGGTAAGTTTACTTTTAAGTTATTATATGGGAGTGTGGGGGTAGGAATGTGCATAGGGGTAGTTAGTGTTAAATAGTGTTTTGATTAATTGTGTTAGTGCAGTTTTTAGTTAGATAGTGTTTTCTTGTTACGCAGTGAGGTGAGGCAGGCCTTAAATTAATATGTGAAATACACCTAGTTTAATTACTTATGTTTATGATGTGAGTATAGTTTAAAAAAAAAAATTATTGTGTTTTTAGGTGTTTGTGTGAGGTTGGATATGTTGTGTTTTTTACAGGTTTTTTGTCAGAGTGGACATCTTTTCTTATTTTTTAATGTGTTTTCTTAAAGAAAATTATTTTGGTTATAGTTTGAAAAGATTAGTTTTCAATTTGCATTCAATATTTAGTTATCCAGGAGCGTTTTTTAATTTTAGATTTTTTTATGGTATCCTAGACCTCTTGAAAAAACTGGTGAATTTAATTGTTGGGTGACATTTTATCTATTTTTTGGTTGATTTGTTTTTGATGGATTGCAGAAGTATCATGTTCATTAGCTACATCAGCCTCAAAACTATACATTGAATTTCATTTTTTATTGTAGGTGGTAAATGTTTGCTATTGTTGTTTTTTAGAATTATTTGTATTATTTATAAAACGAAAAAGTTACGTATTGTATATATTTTTTATTATTGTGTGTTTCATTTAATTTTTCAATACACGTGTCGTTATCTTTTTAAATGTATTTATACATTTTTTTGTGAATATTTTTTATTTTACATTCTTTTTGGATATTTATCATTACAAATTGTAAGTTAGACCGATTGATGAAAAGAATTCAAATAATATTAATAAATATAGAACATTGATTGGTTTTGTAGGTCTATGTTGGGTGTGATTTTACTGTGATTTGTTAGTTGGTTTACAGTAGTATTCTTACTGTGTTTTCTAGGTAGTGAAGGTCTTTGTTATTTATAGAGTTTTACTTTACATCGCAGCATTTCATACATTTCTTGGGTCTGTTTAGATATTTTAGGTTTAATTTGGGCTACAGATTGTTCTGTCCTTAGTTCTTGATAGCTTGATTCCTTTTTTAGTGTTTCCAGGAATTGGCATAGGGCAGGATGACTTCGGCTGAATGTTACTTGGAAGGCGTTGTGCCATCCTTCCACTGCATTGTTTGTTTTGGCTTGTTGGGCCATGGTGCTGGTATAGACGTTCCACCATAGTATTTGAACTTGGGTTGGCGTCTTTGGCCAGAATAGTGCAGTCTAGAGTGTCTTCAAAATAGTCCTTTAGGTGCTTAGTTTTGCTTGTGGGTTTGGTAATAGGGGGAATCCATAAGACGGCTGTAGTGGTTAGCTTCTTCTGTGACTGGTACATATACTAGGACTATTCTTTTCTTTAACTTCATAGATAGGCTATTTGTTGCATATTTGGTGTTCTCAGGAATTTTTAACAGATATTTTTAAAGATTTTTGCTAGAAGTTCCTGGAAGCTCGTGGCTTCCTCTCAGGTCTTGTAATACATGTCTTCCTTCTATCTCTGTTATATTTGGGGGTTGGTTGTGCTCCCTAACATTAACTACAACATTGTTTCTCATTCTTACCCTTGTATAACAAGCATTAGCTTAGTATTTAGTACATTTCGGATGTATATTCTCTGTGCTTGTGCTCTCCTGTCTGTATGTATATCCCATGTGTGATTATAATGTCTTTGCTTTCTGGGAGGTGATGTGTGTGGCTATTTCTGACATTGTACCTGGAAATACTATCAGTAAATATTTATTACATCAAGTTTAATAATGTTTGTAATTTAAATGTAACATTTTACAATACATTTTTACAGTTTAGATTTTATACTTGCGTGTATGCTGTTGTTTTAACATGCTGCTTTTTTCAGGTGGTGCTCTTTACTCTTTTGGGTAGAGAAAGTTTATTTTACTTTTAACTTTAGAAATAGTGACAGTTTTTGGGGTGTTTGTTTTTCATTTTATGTACTAATGTTAAGGGGGTTGGAGTTTATTAATATTTAATCATATTAACTTTTCATTTTGGAAGTTGTTTTTGATCAGCAGTTCTTGTTTGTAATTTAATAATGGCACTTAATGTTTGGAGATCTAAATAGAAAGATTTATTTTAATGGTTTGTATTAGGTTAAGCTTTAGGCAGTTTAGTTTAAATACATTTTTTAGTTTATTGCTTTTCAATTACTTGTCAATGTAGATGGTTGATTTTATGCAGGGTCGGTACGGAAATGTTATCGTTGAAACCGGCATAGTGTTGCTTTTCTGTAGGTGTTGCATTTATGCTGTAAGGTCTAGGTAATTTTTCTGCTCCTTTTTATAGTTTTACTTTAATTAGTTTAAGAGTTTTATTGGTTACTGTGTCTTTTGTTTGAATTGTATTGGCAGTTTCATCCTTATTTGGTGGATGCTAATTAAGGCTTATGTTTAAGTTTAATATATATTTCTATGTTCATGTTTATTCTTTTAAGTGTATATAAAGGTATATTTTATATTTTGAGGTAATATTTTATTGGTATATTATGTGTATTCATTTTACATTATGTCTATATGTTTAAATAGTTAAAAATGTTTATTATTTTTTAAAGTTGTTTATTAAATATGGGTTTAAATATAATTTTTTACATTTTCTTGTGTTTTTCTTTGGTTAACTGAATATTTTAAATAGTTTTGACTTTGTTAGGAGAATTTATGTGGGTCTAATATTGGTTATGAATTTTTCATAAGTGGTTTCAATTATATTTTAGTAGTTGATATTGTTTGATTTTATTTTATGTCTTTTATATTTTTAATGGATTAAAAATATCTAGCCATACTATATTATTGTGTTCGGAATTGTGGTATTTCAGATATTTTTAACAAACATATTTTTGTTTTCGATATTGTGCATCTCTTGTTTGTGTATAGAATGATGATAGTTTGGTAAACAATATTTTTCGGCTACATTTTGGTCAATTGTTATTTTGTTGCTCGATATTGTTCATGTACCCCTGGTGTTACACAAATGGGGTTAGGCAGACAATGTTCAGCAATTAAAAACAGATTTTCATTGCCCACCTTCTGTTGAACTCTTCTCCATTGTCAAGTATCTCTAATAGTACCTATCCAGACAGCACAATAATGGCTGTCAGGTTCTCTTTCTTTATTTCACTTTGAAGGTAGCAAATGATTTACTTATTGGTAGAGTTGTTCTCTGCTCATTAGAGCTATTCTCTGCTCATTAGAGCTATTCTCTGCTCATTCTTTTCACATCCCTTCCCTCAAAGGAAATGTCACTTCTCTTCTTTAATTCTCCTCTTCCCATCATTCCATATGAGTTGGCCCACAGCTGATGGTCGGCATTCTTAAAGTCCCCAGGGTTGTCTACTGGCCTTTAATGACCTAGGACAGGCCATTTGATTCACTGGTACCGTTTGGCCTTCTCCCTTTAATGTCTAATGTGTGCAACACTGTTAAGCTGTGGCATCACTGTGATATTTCCTAAAGTGTAGTCAATATGGTGTGTGATGGAGCGTAGTCCAGAACCTACAGAGATCATCCTTTTGATGTGAATAACCTAGTTGAATGCCGAAAAGCCTCCACGATAAGGAAGTCTTGACTGCTGGCTCTGTCAAGACCACGCAGGTGACGTGTAGGGGGGTGCCCCACTCCAGAAACTTTTATGAATTCGTCTCCTGGAGGACCAGGAAGCAATCACCGAAGTCCTGAGAAGTAAAACAAAAATACAGGCAGAAATCCCGGTGCACTACAGGCGGCGTGTCTGGGAAATCCGGGCCCGAATCCCGGCTCGCACATTGAAACCCATAGTGTGATCCTGGTCAACCACTTCCTCTCACCGAGCATTGTGTTTCAATAGGCAATAGCTTCCAGGACACATACAGGATAGTCCGCCATCGCTGTTGCTGCCGCCACTGCTCAGAGGTCCGTACGCTGCACGCCACAGCCGCGGGTCTCCCGCGATTTCTGCCTGGAGCCAAGAGCCGTGCCAAGCACAGCCCGCACAGCCTGCCGAGCTCGGCCCACCACCCGCCCGCTGTCCCGCCGAGCTCCTCCACCTGCAGTGCTCGTGGAAAACGGGCAGCGGTGAGAGCGGGGGAGCGAGGGAGTGAGTAAGTGGGTAAAGTCGAGAAGGCTGAAGGAGGTCCGGCGAGGCCAAGGGGGGAGCTCAGCCTCCAGGACTGGACTAGGACCCGGCCTCGAATCAGGTGCAGTCAGGCTCAATCCTTCATGCCAGTGCAGGGTTGGTGTTGGCATACATAACACCAGAAGGGGGGGCTGGAGCAACACGAGTTACCTGACACCGAACATCAGGAAATTGGCACGGAGGAACGTGAGCAACGCAAGGCAGATAAGGCAAACAGGCAAGTGCCAAGTGATTAAGTGATCAAGTGGCAAGAGGGGGTGCCTTTGAGCGTGAGAGCGGTCGCCTTTAGCGGCAGACGCAGAGTGAAGTGCCCAGGTGTGCACGTGGAGGTGGCCCACCTAGGTTGGGTGCGGTTTGCGGCACCCCAGCGTGCCCTGCTCGTTCGATCCCTCCTCTGCCCAGCCCTGCCTTGCCCGTGCCGTACCGGCCCCAACCGCTCCACGTCACGCCACATCACGCACAGTTGTGGGTCCTCACTGCCTCACCTTTTATTGACACACTGGGACGCGCGAAGGAGTTTCCAGTTAAACCGTGAGGGGAACGGTTCTGTCCTGTGATGCCGCCCTTGTTCTTGCTTGTCCGTGCTGGTGTCTAAGGGGTCACGAAGGAAACAGCTTTGGCCGGCTGCACCATCCTGCCTACAACCCCCAGAAGGCCTAGCGCCGCAGCGCGATTCTGAACAGCTGAGGGGAATCCCTCATAAACCCAGGACCCTCACCGCAGCGCGGGACGCGCGCGGGCAGCGCCCGGGCCAAGCCCAGGCCAAGGGCGGGCCCGTCCTTGCCCGTCACTGACCGGAGTTGGACGGGGCGGGGCTACCCCTCTAAGTCGTGCCATACCATCATCGGTCTCCTTAAGGTACTGTGGACTTTGCTTCCTAACGAATTTTTGGTACCACTCCTGGTTGTTAACCCAGTTTCCCCTGCTGATCATCTGCTGAGTACTGTGGCAGTCGGCCCCTCTACGATAGTTTGCTTCTCTTGACTCTTGCTATGCCATCTTAAGAACATAAAGACAGAGCAGCTATTGTCCATTGCCTATCTTGTTAATAAGGTCAACTTTGAGTACTTGGGATTAGCCCGGGACTAGTCTGGGTCTGGTCTGTGCCCGCCTGTGATTGGACGAGGCTGAGTTTGCCCACAATTTTTGGGCTTTTTTCTACATTTCATTGTGTTTTTCATCACTGCAGGCATCCACCTATTACTACAGTTCGGGGTTTGTCATAGGTATTGCTTGTTTCTATTTCACCCTAACATGCCTCTAAGGTCAGGTAAAGACCGTACAGTCCAACTGCAAACTTCCAAGGGAATAGTTTCTGGTCCGCTTGATGCTTTTATAACTCGAGCAACTGGGATTCTAGAAAAAGAAATAGCAATGACCGAGAAAAGGCTCTCCCTAGACTTAGTCAGTGGTAAGCGTTCCTCCATAGGTGCCCTTGCTACAATTTCTAGCCCTGCGGCTCAAGTCCCATCTAATCATCTACATTCACTAATGACAGAGGCACTAATGCATGTTGTGGGAGAAGGGGTGGATTCTCTACACTCGTCAGACAATCTTGATTTGAGCTCAGATGTCACCCAGCATAGTGGGGCCCATGTTAGTGGCATAGACAGAGTGGACACAATTAATAATTTGGTGCCGAATCCACCGGAAGCGTTTGACTCCTTCAAAAACAAAACCTGTAAAAGGGAAAATACTCAGAGCAAACATGGGGGGAGAGTACAGAAGCCGTCTAAACCAAATGTTTCTAATAATACCAGTGCAGCTGCTTCGCAGCTTCACACTGCTACACAACCCCCCTCGGTACTTCGCAACGTATTGTGCCCCACTCTAACTCCTATCGGTTCATCAGATCCTTGCCCTACTTGTTTTAACAGCGATGAAATCCTGCTGGTAAAAATGGAGGCCATGTTCAAAACCCTCCTGCTTCCCGTCTTGGAGCAAACTAGGTTGATGTCCATCAAAATTGATGCCTTGGAGTCTGTCGCGAATATGAACATGCGCCTACTCCAGAAGCTAACCGCCCCCTCCATAGTAGTGGGGGCTTCTACCTCTCAGGCAAACCCAATTAAGAATACAGATAATGTGAGCCTTGGTAAAGCAATGGGGGTTGTAACAACAAAGTCTATGGCACAGGTGGGTTTCAGGGATATAGATAGCACCGTTGGTGCAGGCACCCTGGTGCAGGAATCCAGTAAAACCACCTCTATGATAACAGCGCAACGAGCTAAAACTGGTAGGGCGGATGACAGGGCAAATGTGGTACATAGCACCCCATCCCAGCCTCCTTTAGGAAAGTCAACTACTATTCGTAACCCCACAATCCATACCGGGGGAAACATTGTTAAGGGTGCTCACCTTCGTACTGACCTACCCCCAGAAGCAAACCAATATACCATTGTGTTAACTGGGGCAGCACCCGTCAAGGAGGGCGTTACAGAGACAGACAGGGACCTGCGTAATAAAGTAGTATTCTGGCTGAATAAAAACCGCCCCCTCCCGCCATCTACTTCAACCGAAATCCTATTAGTGAGGAGAGTAGATTGGGTGGGTTTTGGGACCAAAGATTTAGAGGGTGACTGCATTTTGGTATCGTTCAAGGATCCCTGGGTGGTAGAGTCCATTCGAAGGGAAGCAAGGTTTGCAAGAATGGGGGATGTACAAACACTGGACCTTGCTTATTTTTATCCCGAAAGACATTCTAAACTCACACCAGGCCCCCATCCCAAGAGATTATTAGACAGGAGGCGTTCGATTGTGAGAACACCTTACCACTCCCAACATTTTCAACTTTTCAATCGTTACGGCCCCCTTTCTGACCTTGAGGCTGTCGATTGACTACATTTACCAAGTAAGGAGTATAGCACTGTGGAGAGTCACAGGAATGTAATATCTGGGCCCGGAAGGGTGGAATCTTCCATGGGGCATGTTGTTGAGGGGGGTCCATTGTTAAATCTTATGGGGGGGACGGTTGAAGCAACTACTGAGGATATTTTAGAGGAAATTGTGGGGGTGGATGGTGCTTGTATGACTCCTAGACTCGAGTTACGGGCTGAACCTGTGAAGGTAGTGGAGATCCCAGCCCCCACTGTGCCAATGATTCAATCATATAAAAGTAATGTAACAACTCCACACGATATTTTAAAGGTAGCTTCCTGGAATGTGGCTGGGATCAAGGGCCGGCTACACTCAGAGGAGTGGTTGGAATTTATAGATACTTTTGATATTATATTACTCCAGGAAACTTGGGCTACGGTCCCAATCCATAGGGTTGGGTTTATTAATTTTTCCAAACCTGCAATCAGTGGTAGCAAAGGGCGTGCCTCAGGGGGCCTATTGATCTGGGTGAAGCAATCCTTGGGAGTCCATCTATCTGAAATATCTCTGGAACATCAAGACCTCCTGGGTATCAAGTTGAGCAAAGCTGCCCATCGGGATCTGATTATTATTAACATCTATGCACGAGGCCTACCTGGAGGCCGCTGCCCTGGTATTGTCGATGTAGTGGATAGGTATCTTGATAGTTTAGGAAGTGATAATCTCTTTGTCCTAGCGGGCGACTTGAACTGCACCTTTGAGCCGCTCCAGGCAGTTGGGGACAGTTGGGGGTCCTCAGAGGATGCAGTCTGGAACATTCCGGACCTATCAATTGATAAAATCGCCAAAGGGACTGAGGCAGCTTTGAACTGGATGGCCCTATGTTTGAACAGGGGCTTAAGGGCAGTTAATGGCCGCTCCTTATCAGATCAATGTGCCTGCAACACCTATGATAATGGTCTAAGGAAAAGCCGTATAGATTATATTTTGCTAAAGTTGGAACTCTGGCAATATATGATCGACATGGAAGTGGTATCCCGCCCAGAAAGCGACCACAATCCCCTGTCGCTTAGTTTAAGGTTCCTGGGCTCTGATAGATTGAGGAATCCAGATACTCTTAGGACAGGAGATCTCACCTTGACCAATGACAGAAGAAGGCTGAAATGGTCTAGGTTAGTGGGTGATGCCACCCTCCTTGAAAGTATTAAAAATTTGGTCACCTACACGGTGAATGAACTCATGCCCACTGTGTCAGAGGGGGTCGGCCCCGATTATGTAACCGAGACCCACGAATGTTGTTTTGAACAGCTTAAATCTCTCTTATCCAGTCCATACTTGGAAGGCCCGTCAAAAAAACTTGGTTCCCGTCAGAAATGGTACAACGGGAAATGTAGGGAGGCCTATAGCCAATTAGTTAAGGCGGTCAAGTCTCGGGTTATGAGTGATGTCAAGTTAGCTAGGGTACAGTATAAAAAAACCCAGTGGGATGCTAAAAGAGAGTGGGAAGACAGGCATTGGTCCGATCTTCTGGATGCATCGACATCCAATAACCAGACTAAATTCTGGGAACTGGTAAAGTGGGGCAGGGACCCAGACTCGCAAATGCCTACAAATCACGTCTCCCCCGGAACTTGGGTGGATTTCTATGCTGCCCAATTTAGGTCTGAGATCTCGGAATCCTCCACTATGCTAAGTTATGAGCACACACTGTTTGATCACGGTGGGGTCCTGTTCTTCACAGAACAAGAAACAGAATTAGCTCTGGGTTTGACTGAGCGGGGGAAGGCTCCAGGGATGGACCTAATCCCTGTCGATTTGTTTAAATCCAACCAAGAACTTTGGGTACCGTATATTACCAGGTTAGCTAATGCAACTGCCCAAGGAGCCAGAATCCCAAAGAGCTGGAAGGGGGCTGAGATCCTTCCAATCCACAAACAAGGGGATCGGTCCAACCCGGGCAATTATCGCCCGATCAGCCTTATTGACTCCCTCCAAAAGGTCATTGCACGAATGATCTTAGGTAGAGTTCAGGGTTGGATGGTCTCCGAGTGCATTTTGTCTCCCATGCAAGCAGGCTTTAGATCCGGTATCAGCACCATCGACCAGGTGTTTAGATTTTGTCTAATTTACTGGAAGGTGGTGCTGTTAGGCGGGGGGAAAATTTTTGCCGCTTTTATTGATCTAAAGGCGGCTTTTGACATGGTCCCGAGGGCTAAACTGTGGTGCGTCTTGAGAGACTTGGGTTTACCCTTGGAACTTCTGGATCTAATTGTTAAACTGCATGAGGACAATTTTGCTAGGGTTCGGTGGGGCGGTCAAGGACAAGTGACGAACAGCTTCCCAGTAACACGCGGGGTTCGTCAGGGTTGTGTCCTGGCGCCCACACTCTTCCTGTTATTTATTGACCAGGTAGTAAACTTTTTCAAGACCTTCCCAACTGATGCTCCCTCCCTGGCTGGGAAGAAGTTCCCCATGCTTATCTTCGCTGACGACACTCTGCTCCTCTCTAAGACCAGAAGCGGTTTACAGCGGGCTCTGAACCGCTTTGAGGAGTTTTGTGTCATCAACGATTTGAAGGTAAACGTGGGCAAAACTAAGTTTATGGTTTTTACTAAGAACATTTCGGTTCGGAGCTCGGTAAGGATGGGTGGGGCTAATTTGGAACAAGTAGATCATATGTCCTACCTAGGGGTTACACTAGACTTTCGCCTGCGATGGAAGGAGCAGGTAGTCGAACAGCAGCTTAAACTGGCCCGCTTAACTGGCTGTCTCCTTAGGGAACAAAAGAGATCCATCACTAAACGTGTGCACCCAGCGCTAAAAATTTATGACGCAAAGATTAACGCTGCTATTTTATATGGAGCGGATCTTTGGGCGTATATGGATCTTTCTAGCCTGTTTAAAGCACAGTGTAAGTTCTTGCGGAATCTAGTGGGGCTTCCGCAATCAACTCCATCTATACCCCTTTGTTTGGACTTAGGTTGTAATCCAATTAATGAGATGGCGAGGTTCAGATTGGTTGCCTTTTGGAGACGGATTTGGTCTTCTCCTGACCTTGCCTTATTTGCTAATGAACTTGTCGAAGTTAGGTCCATTGAGGGATCCGGGAGAATTCCATGGCTACGCACGGTTAGAACCATCTTGGTTGAAATGGGTTTGGAACAACTGTGGTTGTCTCCAGGAACCAATGTGTTTCCCTCCAAACAAGAATTTAAAGCATTGTACTGGGCCTCGGTTCGACAAACCTTAGTGTCTGCTTCTAGTTCCACAAGTCTAACAGGTAGGTTCCTGGCTAACAAGCTGGATCCTTCCCGTGAGAACTACTGGGATATCATTACCAGGCCGCTAGATAAGAAACTCTACCATCAGTTTCGGGTGGGTTCTTTGCCCTTGAATACATTCACTAAAAATTGGGGTACTGGAGTAACTGAATTTTGTCAATGGTGTCCTGGTCATAAGGAGACAGAGGGTCACCTCTTATTTGCCTGCCCCACGTACCAAGACCCACGTAGAAAATGGATAAAACCTCTGTTTCAACGCCTTACCTGTAGTAGGTCCGCGGAGGCCATTCGGGCATTGAAGACCAATACCTCAGAGTTGTTTGTGGTGAGCACAGCGAAATTCCTTGGCTGGGTTTGGATCATTAGAGCCCATAAATAGTTAGAAATGATTGCTTATACGATTCGTACTTAAAACATCCTATCCAAAGATGGATATTGTATAGTATTTTAAGATGGTTTTATTTATTGATTTTATGCTTTTAAAAAACATACATAAACGGATCGTCTAAATATAAATGGGATGCTTAACAAGGATTATTTTTAATGTATAGTTTTTATCGTGTGTAAAAATATTTGTAATCTGGACAGTATATGGTGTTTGTAAAGCATGGCCCAAACTGTTTGTGTAATTTCTGCTGTCTTTTATGATTTTATTATCGAAATAAAGACATTAAAACCTGAAACCTGAATAACCTGCAGGAGTTGATCCTCAAAATTATTGTCCAACTTAATATTTACTCTGAGCACACAGGGAAAGACCCAGTCACCTGTGGCAAGTCCAGAACTAAAAGCCATCTTCCTTTTTCAGCATACTTCATCATTTTAGTCTTCACATCCTCACAAGCCTGATCAGTGATGTTGTGGCTGAGCAGAATGAAGATCTCTCTTTTAAATTGTTGTTGTCGATGGCACCCTGAGATGATTCTGTGCCATTGAGGACACTAAGTCAATAGTAGAGTGAGATCTTTGTACCCTTGAGTTTCCTTAGTCTGTGAAATAGTACAGGGAAACTGCATCGTAATCCCATATCCTGAGAAAAGGCTGTATGTTATGGCATATAAGTCCCTGAGCTGTGCAGTAACACTGCTGAGTAGATGGGGGAGGTACTTCAATCTAACAAATTGATTTCTTCCAGCTTTGTTACTTTGTACCCCATTCAACTACATCGATGCTAGTTGGTAATTAAAGCATTTATTTCAAATTCATCTTATTGAATTAAGAAGCTCATATGATGTTGCATGTTGCAACACTGTTGAGGCCTTGTGTTGTTCTACACCTGGCTCCACTGGCTCATTCTTTTTTACATCAATCTTTTATGCCTCTTGTTTTTTCTATCTTTGTTGTCTCAGCAATGACTCTTTAATCTGTTTTTGCCAGAATTCAGTTCCGAAGAGCTGCAAGGCTGCTATACTAAGTTTGGTGTCATCGCTGAGGCTTCTCGATGATGGATTCGAGGGGCTGTGCCAAGGATGTGTCACACAGTGGTGGTTCCGAAGGAGCTGTGGGCTGCCGAGGCGAATTGGGTCTTTGCGACGAGTTCAATCAACACAGCAGCGGAGATGCGTCAGTTCTGATCGGGGTTGCATCACATAGCAGTGGAGCTCCACAGCTGCTGGATCCACAGGGGCTGGCATGCACCTTAAGCCCACTTCCGAGGGTCCTAGACTGGAGTGGCACCACTTGGCAGGCTAGACTCACAGATGGCAGAGTCCAGGTGCAGGTACAGGGTTGTTGATAGCCTGTTGTGTCCCTGAGGCTTCAGATTGGGAGGCCAGCCAAATAGCCCTTGGAATCACTCTAGGTTCAACAGATGCAGGTCCAGTCCTTCTCACCCAGGCAAGAAGGCAGCCAGTCAAACCAGCCAGGTAGCAGTACCTTCAGAGCAGCAGTCCAGCAGAGTGGCAGCACTTTGAGCAGCACTGCAGCCCTTCTTTCTGGAAGAGTATCCATAGGTCCAGGACTGTACTGAAGAGTTGATGTCTGAGGTCGAGTATTTATATCCGGTTGTGACTTTGAAGTGGGTTGAAGCTTCTAGAGGTATGCATTTGTAGTGCACTGGTACCTGCATTCCTGGCCCTGGCTCCAGAACAACCTGCAGTGGGTATGCAGTCCATTTTACCACTTACTTCAAGTAGGTTTTAACACAAATGGAAAGCGGTCCCTAAGGGACTCCTTCCCCTTTGGAAATGGTAGCGAAAATATTTTTTCAAAGCAGACAGTGGTCCCATGGACCACTGCCTGCTCATCAAAAATGAAAAGAAAACTTTTAATTTTTCTTTTTTGAAAGCAACCCATTTGCCTTTAAGGAAAGCGGGCTGCATTTAAAAAGAAAATTATTGCTTTATTTAAAAGAAGTCACGGACATGGTGGTCTGCTAACTCCAGCAGGCCTCCATCCCTGTGATTTTAGTGATTCTAATGGGTCGCAAATTGCGACCCACCTCATTAAAATTCATGAGGTAGGTCAATTTGCGACCCACTAGGAATTTCTAAATGAAACTCATGGAGTTGCATGCATCAGGAATAGTGATTAGCTAACTGCTATTCGCAAAGAATCGCAATTAGGTTCTCGCTATTTCCAATAATGATATATATGGCCCCAAATGGTTACAGTAAGAAAATACCAACTTTCTAAAAGTGGCATTTTCAGAATTGCAATTTAAAAACCAACTTCACCATCAGTTGTGTTTATAAATTGTGATTCCAGAGTCACCAAATCTGGAGGTCCCATCTTTTCCCAATTGGAAATTACACTTATAAACTGTAATAAAGCAATCCCACTGTTATTCTATGAGAGAGATAGGCCTTGCAGCAGTGAAAAACATTTTTTAAAACTTTATTGATCATTTTAGCGTATCATATCAATATAATCATAGGTGCTTACTGTGTGACATTGCAATCAAAAAGATACAGTAACATAAAAATTACAATACAAAGTCTATCATGGCTTGAAGTAAGAAGGAAAACAATATCAGCCAGGTAGGTGGAATTCGAAGGATAATAAAATCTCCAAGGCCCCCCCAGGGTCTCAGCACATACCCAGTCGCAGTCTAGCAGCAGGTATCGTGGTCACACCCAGCCTCAACCCCCTCATGGGGTACCCCCGGGAAGGAGAAACCCGTCACTACAGGGCATGATACTGTGTAGGAGATCTATCTTGTGTGTAGCATTAATCGTCTAACCTACTCCTGTAGGGACTATGCCCGATGCTAACGGTGAGTCAGAGGCATTTCGAGGGACTAAACATATGTCCTATAGGAGCCCCAAATGTCCTTGGGACGGGAGGAACAGGGCATTGTACTGGAATAGACTTCACTATTGGTGTTACAATAGGCGAGACTATGCAACCAACTTTGCAAGGTGGGGGTTGTCTTAACAGCAAGCTAAGGGATACACATTTCCAAACAGTTTTGTGGAAATTTACTGTATAAGCCAAGAGTGCCACTTCCGGAGTGGGGATGAGGGATAGCTTAGTCATGTCGCCTAGCATTTTGTGTACTTGCTCCCAATATGGTTGTAAAGTTGGGCATGTCCAAGTGAGATGGGCGAAATCAGCATCTGGGGCGCAGCATTTTCGGCAGGTGTGAGGCCTACTCGGATCAAGTCTATGAGCTTTGGCAGGGGTAATGTAACTTCTGCGCAAGAACTTAAAATGTAGCAGTTTATGTCGGCCATTTAATGAGATGTCTTTCGTGACTGCACAGCACTTAGCCCATTGATTGTCTGTGATGTGGCGGCCCAGATCACCCTCCCAATCCCTACGAACTTTATCATCGGTAATCAGGATCATCTTGGAGCAAGCCTTATAGAGTTTGGATATAAGGTGCACCCCGCTCTCACTTGCAATAACAAGGGAAAGTGGGATGAACAAGTCCGGTTCCAGGGGAAACCCAGGAAGCGTTGTCCGTAAAGTGGAATACAGCCGCTTAAGTACAAAGCTATCCATGAAAGTAGCATCGTGGAAGTGGAAGCAGTCATCCTCGGTTGCCGAAAAGATATGCCCGCCGGGGTACCGGTCACCCAGCATAGAGATATTAAACTTGATCAGTGTGTATTGCACTAGCTTTTCACCTGTTATAGGAAGCCAGCGGGCATTCAGGAGAGGAAGAGCCAAAGACTATAGCACCTGAACGCCTGTGTATCGTTTAAGCTTATCCCATGCCCAGCTGGTAGTTGAAACAGTCTGTATATCTGTAGAGTCCCTGGGAATACCCTTAGGCAGGACAGGAGTCAGCCGTTCAGGAAGAACAAAATCCGCCTCTGGGTGAAAGTACGGGATCCTGGCATCAGGGTGATACCATGTAAAGGCGTAGCTACATAGAGCCACAAGATAATATAAGTGTAAATTCGAAACCCCGTACGCGCCCCTCTCATATGGTAAGGTGAGAACCTGCCAGCGGACGCGCGCCTGCTTACCCCCCCAGACTAATCTTATGAGATGTGAATGTAGCTTTAAAAAGAAACTGTTCGGAAGGGGGATGGGGATAGTATTAAAAATATATAAAAATTTGGGGAGAACGATCATCTTAATAATGGCGAGTCTGCCTGCTATGGACAGGGGGAGTCGCAGCCATCTCTCCACCTGGAACTCAAGTGTCCCAACTTCCTGCCCATAATTAAGACGGAGAACCTGGTCTGTATCTAAGTGGACGTGTATGCCCAAATATTTGACCGAGTCCGAGCACCACTCAAGAGGGAATTCACAAGTCCATTGAGTCGTACTGGGGGTCAAGGGGAAGATAACCGACTTGCGCCAGTTTATGCCCAGACCGGAATGTTGACCAAAATGAAGAATCTCACTAATGAGCGGTTCTAAGTTCAACTGGGGTTCTCGCCTGTATAAAATAGTGTCATCAGCATATAATGAAACCAGAAAGGGCCAGTGTTAAACTGAAGACCTCAATGCAGGTGTCTCTGCTGGAAATGTCGAATTAAAGGGTCCATAGCAAGAATAAATAAGAGGGGAGATAGGGGGCATCCCTGGCGCATGCCGTGGGAGAGAGGGAAAGGTCGGGCCAGCGTGCCATTCAGGCAAAGTCTCGCCGTGGGGCGGCTGTAGAGCAGTGCCGTGGTAGCTATAAATCCGACTGGCATACCCATACAGCGCATGACATACACGAAGAATGGCCACTCCAATGTGTCAAAGGCCTTCTCTGTATCGAGAAGGATCGCAGCGGCAGGAACCTCTGGGCTAATCCTGTGGAGGACCGAGAACAATGTTCTAAGTTTCCAAGAGGCCGAGCGGTGAGGGACGAAGCCGGATTTCGCAGGGGAAATAATGAATTCCATTAATTGTGATATGCGGTTGGCAATAATTTTAGCGAGTATTTTGTAATCCAAGTTGAGTAGAGACAGAGGCCTATATGACCTGCAGAGGGTCGGGTCCTTGCCAGGCTTGGGGAGAAGGATAATAAACGCTTCGCGGAGTATGGGGGGAAGCATCTGTTTCTCCAGGGCCTCAGCGTATACTTAGATCAGTTGCCGCCCCAATAGGCCGTTAAAGGCCTTGTAGAATTCCCCAGTGAAGCCATCTAGCCCAGGGGCGGAGGAACCGTGGAGAGTATTGATGGCTCCGAGGACATCAGTCTCGGAGATTGGTTCCGCCAGAAAGTCCTGCATGTCTTTTTCTAGGTAAACTAGAGCAATTTCAGAAAGATAGGCTTCCTGCTCCGTAGGATCCCGCCCCAGTTTAGAAGTGTAGAAAGAAGTAAAATAAGTCAGAAATTCGTTGTGAATGTCTGTGGTGGAGGTATGTACCATGTTTGCAGAAGAGTGTATGGTGGTGACGTATGCTTTACTGTAGAGGGGCGAAGCATCTGAGCCAGTGCTCGACCCGGACGTTCACCCTCGCCATAACGCCAAGCAGTTTGATACTTGCCCAAAAAGAGGATCTCGCGATCGGCTGCGTCTCTGTACTGTGAGGAGGGCTAGCCACCGTCCCGCCGAGGCGGAGGGTGTCGAGCCTCGTGGTAAAGGTCTGTTAGCTCCTGACCGTGCCAGTGTAGTGGGGAGAGCCTTGAGCACTCCCGCTTGTTTGGAGATGCATGCACCTCTTATGCATGTTTTAAAGCCCTCCCACAGAACTGCCCAAGTGTCAATCGAGCCGGTGTTAATAGCAAAATAGTCTTCAAGGGCCTTGCAGATCTCATGGAGGAAAAGGTCGTCATGGAGGGCGCAGTTACGATCCTGTCTGAAGACGGGTACTGCTCAGGATTCGTGCGATGCAATAAGGTGTACACCCCTTGATATCCCCAATTCCTACAATTACTGCACGGAGTGTTAGGGAGATCAAGTGAGGGAAGGATAGGAAGGGAACAGCAGGGAGTAGAATCTGAAATACAAATACGACACAATGAAATGCAAGGGCATGCAACACTACGCTCATTAAATTCTCGCTAGGAATAACAATTACCTTGAACAATGTACAACATAAGCAGACTTGTCTTCCTTCAGAAAAAACGGTATTTCATCATACCAGATACTAGGAAAGATATAACAGGTATATCAATATCAATCAACCAGGGGTACATTTCAACAACTGCTTACAACCCCTGCTAATACACCTACACACCTGTTCGGAATTGTATAGTGTTTTGTAGCTTTGGCAGATAACGAGAAGTACTTAAGTTTGTGGAGAAAAGCAATATGTAAATGTAAGTGTACTTGTAAAGCGCACTGTGACTCCATGGAGTATCCTGGCGCTGAAGACCGCTGGGGAACCCGTCCTGGTTTTCCCTGTGAGATAGTTCCCTTACTGGGTATCTCCAAGGTGAAACCAGGCATCCCCGGCGGGCCGTTGTAGAGATGAGGCAAGCTTAATGCCCAGAGTTGCCGAGTGTGTTCCTGATTAGAGTAGATACCGAGGCGAGAATTATCAAGTCCGTTTTTTGACCCTGGTCCACGACCCTGCCACGTTGGGAATTGAACCCTGGTCCCTGGCTGATTCTCTGCTTACGGGTCAGCCGCCTCTAACCAGTGAGCCACACCTCTCCACAACATTTCTTTGATTCTTAATATCCAGTAAGAGCTCTGCTCCTCTTTACGATTCTGTTCCTTCCTGTAACTGAAAGTTAATGACCACTTAAACAGCAAATCAATCCCGGCTCCTTTCTAAGAACGTGATCCAAACAATATGACTATATTGACTCCTTTCTTCAAGACTACTATCCTATACTGTGGTGGCTTGATAAGATTCTGAAAGTATCTAGGTATCACCCAGGCAAACGAATAATCAGCTCCTGTCTCGGAACAGGTTCCAATAAGAAAGCAAATGTTACACTCCTCTTTGAGTGTGGAATACAAAAGGCGGGTGATATCAACGGCTCCTAGTCTGAAAGCGTTATACCGACGGGGGAAAAACAAAGTACAGCTCCTACCTTGGAGCGCGTTGAGAAAACAGGCTGAGACGTCTCTCCTTACCGACGGGGGTTCCGGAGTGGAAGGCCTGGTCTCTGTATTCAAGGAAAGAGCAGGTTGGAAAAGCCTAAACTCGTAAACGGCTTCTCTCCTTTGCGGTTGGCAGGAAGTATGCGCCCTCAGGTCAGGACACCGTTCGTCGATCTCCACTTCAGAACACTTTCAACAACCTTTGGGAAAAACTGGTTGCACAGATGCGACAGGTTCGAATCCAAAATTACGCACGCCACACCGTGCGCGTCGTGTCCCTTTAAGGACGCCGCTCCACTTCCACCTCAGGGGGCATTCTGGGAGTTGTAGGCTATGCAGGCGCAACGTCCACCAATCATCACATGCACGACTAGGGAAGCGCCATTGCCTCTCAAACCCCTCAGGTCGTGGAACCTGGAGAAAGAGCTGGACAGGGGAATGGTCGGAGTATGTCCTAGGGAGCGTCATCAGCGAGTGATACCAGGAGGAGACACCAGGAGAGAGTTACAAGTAATCGAGTCTGGTCCATGTATTAAGTTGGCCCGAGTAATGTGTAAAGTCATTGTGGGAAGGATTACGTCTGTGCCAAATATCGAGAAGTGAAAATTGGTCGCAAAGGTCAAGAAGCGCACTGCGCTCGAGGTTTAGTGTCCGGTGAATTGGCAGTGCTATCCGATTCGGGGTTGAGAAGGAGATTAAAGTCCCCGCCTACCAGCAACAAAGTGGGCTCTAGTTTGGAGAGCTGGGCATGCAAGGAATGGAAAAATTCCGGGGAGTCAGTGTTCGGGGCATATACACACAACAAAACGACATTGTGACCCATTAAGGATCCAACTACAATAGTGTATCTACCCTCACCATCATGAACGACCGACTGGAGACTATTCTTGTGAATAATGATGGCAGTTCCTCTGGCGCAATTACTGAAATTAGCGAAATATCTGTGTGCGCCCCAACTAGAAGCAAAGCGAGCAGGGTCAGATTTGGGCAAATGGGTCTCCTGCAGGAAGGCCACGTCAACATTGTGCCGAAGTAGATAATGAACAACCTGTCATCTTTTACGGTTGTCATTAAGAACCCGGACATGAAGGACAAACTGGAGGGGCCATCAACAGTACCCGGCTGAGCCATCGAGTGTTCGTGAAACGTATGACAGAATCGTGCCCCAGTTTTGAAAAATAATCTGTGACAGTGAGCAAAGCGAAAAATAATCAACAGTTGCAATCTACCAGCAATCATCCCCCCTCTACCCTCCACCCAACCTAACTGAAATAAAGGCACGGCAAACCCATAGTTGATAACAGGCTATATAGTACCAATTGACTTTACAGAGGAACGAATAAACCTTGAAACAGTACATTAGAAAAAACATAAACAAACCCAAGGTGTACACCAAGAGGGGCGGCAATGCCACGCCAGTCGGCCAACTTTATGCAACACATTAAACTGGTGTGTAGTGAAATCCTCATAAAGATTAGTTAAAAATCAGCACAGTAGAGTCAACCAACTCTGGAACTAGAGATGAGTTCCATGCTCGCATCTGAACCACTATGCGGAGGAGAGGGCCGGCTCCTGCCCACAGCCGCCTGATTGTTGTTATGTTTGTAGGTGCGACAAAATTCCTGCACGTCGTTAGTATTGTCAAAAATACGTGCCCGGCCATGCACCTCAACCCTCAACCTGGCAGGATACAACATGCCATACTTCAGTCCCAAGTTTCTGAGGGTGGCCTCAGAAACTTATTGTATTTGCTCCGGCCTCCTGCACCATGATGGTAAAGTCTGGATATAGAGCAAGTTTGGAGCCCTGCCAGGTGGTATCCCCGCGTTCTCTGGTGAGGCGTAACGCAGTGTCTCGATCTTGAAAGTTCAAAATACGCGCAATGATAGGGAGCGGAGGGCAGCTTGCTTTGGGCCGGGGCCCCAAGGTACGATGGGCGCACTCCACCACAAAGCCGGGGGTAAAGGACTCCCTCCCAAACATATCTGACAATAGGGTCTCTACGAAGAGGTCAAGACGGCCAGTAGCGGTGGACTCCGGCACTCCTAGAATGCAGATATTGTTGCGCTGACTGCACGCTTCGAGGTCCTCGTTTTTGATAGCCACCTCTTTCAGTATGCGTTCAACCCGTTCCAGCCTTTTAACAGATTGAGCGGTGCCGTCTTCAATATTGGATATTCATGCCTCTGCTACATCTAAACGTCTGTCATGGACTTGGATTTTGGCCTCCAGTGCCTCCAGATTTTTGTCGAGAGCGTCAAATCACCCATCCAAAGCCCGGAAGCCCGCTCTCATCTCCTGGAGTAGTGCAGTTGAAGGGGCGGAGGAGGCGTCATTATGGTCCGAACCCAGTCCGCCCTCCGCCTTGGTGGAACTCTCCTCAGCGACCCTCTCAACTAGTTTCTCAAAGGGAAGGGTCTTCTGCTTGGGATCCTTCCGACCCATGCCGCAGCACAGCAAGCCGAGTAAGGCCGCAGCGACACGCCCATGGTACAGGAAGTGGTAGAGTGGTAGGCCCGAGCCAAGAATGAAGACGGCGATGGAGCTCTGGAACGAGTGTTCGGGCCTCAAAGTATAGCACAGCCAGCGTTAATTTCCCCCCTTTGCGCCCAAATGGAATGAGCACGCCAGACTCAACTCAAACTTCAGCGCAGAGCAGGCCCTTGAGATGGCGCCGATGTGCTATAGGGCCACTGCAGTGAACACGACGGGGGCCGGCAGGAGTCCACGTTGTGTTACTGCGGCATGAACCCTGAGTGTGGGCGTATCGAGTCTGCAACGCAGATGGAGCGTGGTGTTGGGGAGTATGCTTTACGAGCTGGGAGCAACAGGTAGTCCATGGGGCCAGAGAGGGCCAGAAGCACACCAAATGACAGGCGCCATCGGCTGAGCGCAGTTTCAGCCATGTCGTACCTCCATACCGTGCCTAGCGAGGGTCTGATGGCTCCGGAAGGCACCAGATTTCCTACAGCCGGAGGTGGGTTGATGTAGCGCAGGGCGGGCACAGGCTGAGTTGTTGTAGGCCTTGAGGCAGCGGAGACTCAGCGGGAGCCAAACCGGGCGGAGGGGGCAATAGGCCGCCTCCAACCCCACCTGCTACACTCCCAGGCTTACCCGCGGGCCCTGTCCCCGCAGGGCCTCAGGGAGGAGGCGGGAGCGCGAGCTATATCACGGGGGCGACCCGAGGCAGCCACACCGATATCGGGCCAATCAAGCGCAAAGGGGGGAGAGTAGGTAGGCAAGCACAACCGGCACCCGGAGCACTCACCCCGAGCAAGGGTCCCCGCACCAGGCAGGCTGCAGCCACTGGATCATGCCGCTGCTCCTCACCGCTGCAGCCGATAGGATAGGCCGCAGACACCACACACTCCGGCCCGCAGCCAATGGTCACCATATCGCTGTTATGGCGGCGCCTCTCTCTGCGATTTACACACATGACTGCGTGCAGAGGGACATCAGCGGCACAGCGGTGTTATGTTTGGGGCGATAACTGTGCAGGATGTTGGGGATAATGCGTAATAGTTGGGCCGGTAGGCGGAGCTTCAATGCCGTGTGGCCATCTTGGTCGGCGGCTCGGACACGCCTCGTGAAAAACAAATGTAAGTGTATTTCACTACCAGAACATGTCAAAGTTAAAACAACATGTCCTACTTTTAAATGCACTGCACCCTCACCATGGACTGTCCAGAGCCTACCTAAGGGATGACCTACTTGTAATAAAAAGGAAGGTTTGGGCCTGGTTCGGAGGTTAACTTGCCAGGTCAAAAAGACAGTTTAAAATTGCACATAAAGGCTTTGTAGTGGCAGGCCTGAGAAATGTTTAAAAGGCTATCCAAGTGGGTTGCACAATCAGTGCAGCAGACCCACTGGCAGCATTTGATTTACAGGCCCTGGGCACATGTACTGCACTTTACTATGGACTTAAAATATATGCTAGTTGTGGATAAACCAATGTTACCATTTTTTCAATAAAAAGCACATGCAGCTTATCACTGATAAACTGCCCAAATTTCTAAAGCCGGCAAAAATGAAGTCAGCAACAGAGTCAAAAACAGGAGGTCAGAAGGCAAAGAGTCAAGGGAAAACACACTAAGGATGACAAGTCTAACACGTGCCCCCCCCCCCCCAGCAGAAATTGGGGAGAGCTACCCAACCCCATGGGAGTTCTCTTCACTATGGCGAAAGAACCTGGAGAGACCATCTGCATTGGTGTGGTCTGTTCCAGGACAGTGTTCCACCACAAAGTCTATTCCCTGTAGGAAGATGGACGACCTCAAGAGTTTGAGATTCTCATTCCTCATTTGCATTAACCATCTGAGGGGCCTGTGGTCTGTCTGAACCTGGAAGTGAGTCCTGACAGGTATGGCCTTAGCTTCTCCAGAGCCCAGACCACATCAAATGTTTCTATTAAGCTCCACCTCTCTTCCTTGGGAAGTAACCTTCTTCTGAAGAAGGTTACAGATTGATACAGGACCTCTTCATTCAGCTGTGAGAGCACGGTCTCTATGCAGTGCTCTAAGGCTGCTGTCTGCACCACAAATTCTTGGGAGAAGTCAGGGGCCTTGAGCACGGATGCTGTGCACATGGCCTCCTTCAGGGTGTAAAAAACATTCTGACATGCCTCTGTCCAGATCACCTGATTTTGCTGCTTCTTGAAAGTAAGCTGTCAAGCGGGCAACAATAGTGTCATACCCCTTGACAAATCTCCTGTTACAGTCAGTGAGGCGTAAGGATATCATTTCTGTCTCGGTCGTGGGGGATTCCGAAGCCAGAATGTTTTTCATTTTTGGCTGAAGGGGCTGCACCCTATTTGAAGTCCCAATTTGACCACAGAACCCTGCCCTATATGGCACTTAATGTTCTTGACAGTCAGGCCTGCACTTTGGAGAACCTGGAGCACTTCCTGGATGTGGTGCAAGTGGCCCTCCCAACTAGAACTGAAGACTGCAATGTTGTCTAGGTAGGCAGCATTGATGTTCTCCAACCCAGCCAGGACCTGGTTGACCAACCTCTGGAAAGTGGAAGGGTTGTTCTTCAATCCAAACTACATGACCTGCAACTGGAAGTGCCCGTCTGGCGTTGAGAGCGCTGAAATCTCTTTGGCCCCCTTGGTCCAAGCAATCTGCCAGTGCTCAGACGTTAAGTCAAATGTATTAAGGAACTTGGCAGCTCCAAGACAAACCAATGAGCTCATCAGGTCTGGGGATGGGGTGTGTGTCAGTCTTGGTGACTGCATTGAGTCCAATGTAGTCTACACAGCACCGGAGTTCAGATGTGGCACCTGGCCGGGCAGCCTTAGTGACCGAGACTTATGGGATTGACCAAGGGCTGATTGAGGGCTCTATAACCCCTAACACCAGCATCTTAGAGACTTCATCTTTGATGCTAGCTCTCACTTTATCAGATAATCTGTAAAACAAATTCTTCAGAGGCATGCTGTCCCAGTGTCAATATCATGGGTACACCATGTAGTGACTCTGGGGTAAGAGAGAACATAGAGGCAAACTGCCCAAGCAACTGGTACCAGTCTATCTGTTGATCGAGGGTTAGTGTAGTGGAGAGGTTTACACCCTCCATGAACCCATCCTGCCCCTTGGAAGAAAGGTCGGGGAGAGGTTCACTCTCCTTTTCCATCCCATTGTCAGTAACCAAGAGCATGGTAAGCTCAGACCCTTCGAAGTGGAGCTTGAGGCAATTGACATGAAGGACCCTTAAAGGGTTCCTTGGAGTTTGAGTTCCACCAAGTAGGTGACCACTCTTGTGCTCCTTCACCTCATAAGGCTCAGACCAACGGTCTTGCAGGGCCCTGGGCCCCACGGGCTCCATCACCCACACTTTTTGACCAGACTGAAACACAACCAGAGTGGTATTCTGGTCATACCAGCATTTCATGTCCTCCTGGCTGGCTTCCATATTCTCCAGTGCTAGTTTCCATAAGTGGGCTGTCTGATTGTGGAACGCTAGCATGTGGCTAACTACTCCTGGGGTGGCTCCTTGGGAGCTTGCTCCCAGCCTTCCTTACCTAAACTGAGAGGTCCTCTCACATTGTGCCCGTACAGAAGTTCAAAACAGCTGAAGCCAACCCTCTTCTGTGGTACCTCCAACTAGGCGAAACAAAGACATGGCAGGAGGACGTCTCACATGTGCCTCATGGGTTCATTAGACCCATAATCATGCCTTTGAGGGTACAGTTGAATCTTCCAACCTATCCATTGGTTTGGGGGTGGCAAGGAGTGGTGACATTGGAGGTTAGCCCACACTCCTTCCAAATGGCCTTCATGTACTTAGACATAAAGTTGGTATCCTGGTCAGATACTACCTCCTTGGGGAACCCACACGGGTAAAGATTCCCAACTGGGCCCTTGCCATGGCGGGTGCAGTCACAGTCCTCAGAAGGATATCTGCTGGGTACTGGGTGGCATGGTCCACAAAGATCAGAATACATCTGTTGCCCTTGGCTGCCTTGGGATGCAGAGGCCACACAATGTCGATGCCAACCTGCTCAAAAGGGCTACTAACAACAGGGAAAGGTTGCAGGGGGGCCTTGCACTTGCCTTTCAGGTAGGACAATACCTGCAGAGAGCATCTGAGGACTTCCTCATTTGAGGCCAATAAAAGTGGGTGACAAGCTTGCCAAAGGTCTTGTCTTGCCCCAAATGACCTGCGAATGGCACATTATTAGCCATACCAAGTATGAAGGCCCAGAAGCTCTGGGGTACCACACATGTTGCAGAAGGCTCAGGAGTTGTAGGTTCACTATACAGATCATTCTCCCAGTAAATCAGGTGTTTGCCAGAGGCATCACCAGCTGCCTGGGTCTCAGGCTGTTGCTGAAGACCCACAAGAGTAGGAGATTTCTTCTGCACCTTACAGAACTCCTCCCTGGTGGGACCACCTTCCTGTTGCCAGTTGGACCCCTGTTTGGCCAGTTTTCGGAGCAGGTTTCCAGTGCCCCTTGCCCTTCCTTTTCTTGGTAGACACCTGGGCCATTCTTCCAGGCTCCAGGTCCTCGTTACCAACCACCCTCATGGGCTGCCATGGTCCATGTGGTCAGGCACACCCACTCAGGCAGTGCCAGCCTCTCCAAGTGTGACCTAAGCTTCACCTCCTTCCAGGCAGTATGCCCCAGGTCGTTACCAAGCAGACAATCCACAGACATGGATGGACTCACAGCCACCCTCAAGTGACCTGAACCCCCGCTCCCCACTGCACGGAACCAGAGCTACTGGGTAGTGGCTCTTGCGGTTGTCAGCAGCAACAACTTGGTGGAACACATTAGGGACTACCTGCTCCTGAAGACGCCAGATGATACTGTTAAACGGTAGCGGCAGTTTCAGTCGATAACCTTTCAAGTATTGCCCGGCGGTAATCGCCTCTTATACCAATCGATAATTTACCAATGAAAGAGGCAGGCGCCGGAGACTGGAAGGCAGGAAACAAAGTTTTATTCCGTCGGAGCAGAACACATCAGATCAGACAGCAAGGTATCGTCACGAGGTGCTCTAACTGCATCTCTGAGGCCTGGCCTCTTATACACAGGTTTATGACTTTATTGCAGGATTATCATACATGGCACATTCTTGAGATCACTTTGATGTATGAAAGAACATCCTCGGAATCCCCACTTCGAGCTCGTTCCCACACATATCTATAGTGGAAGTCCCCACCCCACCCACAGTTGGAGATGGCTATCACACAGCTGGACATTTCGCCAATTCCCGGGGGTGTGTGCAACCGGTCGGGTCTCAGGGGGTGAGGGCCTTGATCTGCTGTGATCCCTCTGATGTGGGGTGTTTTCCTTACAGCAGGGGCAATAAACTGCATCCCCAGGGCTAGGTGATGGCCTGGGATCGGTTTGGACAATGGGGCGCAGAGGAAGGGGGTTATCAAAGAGATGCATGACCATGTATGGGGTGTCGGTCAGGCGTGGGATGCGGTTCCATGGCAGGGTCGCGCAGAAGGAGAGGGTTTATGGCCCGTGTATGAGAGAGCGGGGGTGGCCGGCGCGCGGGGGAGGCTTGCAGCGCCAGGGGAACGCGCTGGCGATCGAAAATGAGCGGGGGAGACAGTGGGGTGCCTAAAATGGCGGCCGTGCGTTCGCTGTGCGTGGCACTGGGGAGAGGCAAGATGGCGCAGATAATGTTCAGTTACAAGCTAAATTTCAACAGTCCTCCCTTTTAACATATCTCGCCAGCTTGCCTGGCCGACATTCACCTTCGTTAACCCTTTAGCTATAATACCGTGAATGTTTTTCATGCATTCCTTAAAAGTACAGAGTTTTTAGGACAGGCAGGAGCAATCTGACACATTTGTACATAGTTACATACAGTTGATAAAGTAGGCGAGGAGGTAGTACATACAAAATTACATCAGCTGTGCCGCATGTCAAGCCCAGGGATAGGAGGAGGGGAGCTTGTTTGAGCACAAACATGATATTGTAAAGCAGAAAATGTTTCTGGCAAAACAAGGGATATTTCGTACATTACTTAAGGCCCAGACTTCGTGTGGATCAAAAATAGTCAGTATAGTCGTGTGCATGGCTGGTGTTGTATGAATGTCATTATACAAAGTTAGATTTTCTTAACTTCTCAGTGTACAGTCGGAAGTGACTGACGCAGCATCATGAAAACTCGATAGGAAGATAGTTAATATAAAAAGGTGGTTGGGAGAGGAATTCAACTTAACATGAGTTCTTCTTTCCAGTGTCCTATTATAAAGAGCCATCACTGGTAAGCTCTTATTGTTGTTCTTCTTTTGTTGGCACTGTTGAGCACCGGCGGTGGAGCTAAGGTCCAGCTCAAATCCAATTTCTCACGTGGTAGGGTGTGACCATTCGCTGTTCTCCGATCACAGTCCTGTTCCCTAACACAGTTCATCATAGGTACTTTGAGACGGGGTACCCGCTTTTTGTTCTTCTGTAGTTAAGTCAAATTCGAAATCCATGTAAAAGAGGGAGAGAGAGTGAGAGAAGGGGTGTGACGTGCTTCGGGATGCCGAGGGAAGAGGGGGTGGAGTGGGATCGGATCAAAAAGCGGACCAAGGGGAGCAGAATCTTCCAGCACTGGGCCCATCAATCGGGCCCGACGGGTTGGGACTTCAGGCACGCTGGTCAGTGAGCAGGGGGCCTCGAGATAGCCCTTCGTTCTATTGCTTATCATCCTGATAATGGTGCCTCGTCTCACGCCCTTTTTGCTTCGTTGCTTCCCCCTTGGTCGATGCCATAGATGTTCCATGGTCCGCAGCCAGGCTGTGCGTCACGTCCGACCCCTCTCTTCCGATGGCCGCAGGTTATCTTTGAATGAGTACAAGAAACAAAATCTTAGAGAGTTGGCAGGGAAGACATTTACACACTTCATCCTCTCCCCCAACCACCGAGTAGTTAGGGAAATGCCCTTGTCGGTCGCTGCATGATTGATGTCTATTAACTCTTAAGTCGGCGTGTGTTACTAATCTATTAATCATTGCTGTGGTGCAGGTTTCTGTGGGTGTTCCTGTTCATCGTCTGGCCTGCTAGGTGTCGATTCCTGCGCCCTATAATCGTTGCAGGAAGCCTGACATTTGTTGACTTTCTGGTTTATCAAAAATTCGAACCGGCTTCTCCGGTAGAGACTCGTTCATCTTAACACAAGTTCTGTTAATACACATTTTCCTCCGAGGACTGCTAAGTTTATGAAAAAGTGCGAGGTGCTACTGTCATGGATTCACAGATATCTATTTCGGGGAGGGACACAAGCTAAACATTTTTCTCGCTGGAGACAATAGGTAACCCTCATCAGCTTAGGCGATGTACCTTTAGAGAACAAAGTCATCAGTTGTTTTGCTCGAAATACTCTGGGACGGCTAGTACAGAGCTGGGGTGATTCTGGGAGGACGGGTGCTTAGACATTCTAATTCGGAACAATTGGGCGGGGGCAATTCTGGGCGGTGGAGATGGTGTTGTTAAAGCTCTAAAAACGAAAAACCATTGACATATAGTCCCCGTGATGAGGGCCAAATTGGGAGACATCAGTCGTCTTACCTGTCCTTTCTTTCTCAGCCAATTAAGTTCAACATTTGCAGAAAGGAGAGGTAGTAACGTGGTGAAGTACGGTTGTTTTTGTTTCTGTCAATTTGTTCGAACACCGCCGTGTTTCAGGCCAATTATACACTTACCGAAGAGGTATGTGTCGTTAATTTATTCAAAAAGAAAGAGGGCAAGAAAGCCTTCAGCGAGGGAGAGAGAGAGAGAGAGAGAGAGAGAGAGAGAGAGAGAGAGAGAGAGAGAGAGAGAGAGAGAGAGAGTGGTGCGCATCAAGTAGGCTACTTGGCATACGTACGACACAAAACGAGAGAGAGAGACATGTGTATGATAATAGGCTACTTGGTGCACACACAACATGGCGTAGCATGGGTCAGTTCTATGTAAGAAAACACAAGCGGGGGAAAGACATGAATTCGGTGATTACGTACACACAAATACCGGATAGAGCGTGACAGTACATACATCAAGCGCAGAAACTTAAGACGGAGACACAGGGTTACGTTGAGTATGGGGACCTCTCCTTTCCTGTCCTCTTTCCTATGCATGCTGCGTATTTTCAGTATTTTGTAGTTTATTCTGGGGGGGGGTGTTGGACCTTTTACTCCCCTCCCTTTGATCGATGGACGAGCACTTCAATCATACAATGACACTCTCTTCATGCGACCCAAGCATTGAAATGCATACACATTCATACCGCATAATCGTAGCACACACGCACAATCATACCATACAGTTTTTCATGTTCCCAATGGTGGTCTGCGCTTTGCGCATTATCCCACAACGTTTGTCTATGTTTTTCCCTATATTGAACACGGTGCGGTCCATGTCCACTCCATTCTTCAGTCGGAACTTCGTCGTGACCTTTAGAGAGGGAAAAGAGAGGGGGGGGATGTGCAGTATTCAAGGTACATTAGCGCACGTAGGCACGAAAAAGTTCTACTTACCATGTACCAGGCTAGCCGCAGGAGTGTGTAATACTACAGACCTATTATTCTTTTCTTCCGGGGCAAAGATGCTCTATTTCATTCATCTCCTAAATTCGGGTTCCCTGGTCGTACATGTATTTCTCAATCGGTCGTATATTATGGGGCAAGATACCATACCTTGTATTCGGCATATACCTTAAGCTATAGTTGACCATTTTCTGACAACTCTTGGAAAAAGACAGGTGTGACGGGTACAAATTCCGTTAATCAAAAAGATTCAGGTAAATGGGGTCTGCATTATCTGTTTTCTATTGCTTGGGAGTAACAATCATTTATTCAAAAGAAAACCTTTACCAACCTAGATGATTTGTCATGACACTGATTCCATAATTCCTTTAAGAAGCCCTTTATTTAAAACAATGTCAGTATACAAAATACGGGCCTACAACCGTTCAGGCCGGCCACGGTGTGAGAGGCGTCTTGACGCCATTTTGGGGCGAGGTCGGGTGGGTCCAGTGCACAGTCTAAGTCTTTCCATAACTAGCTGCTGGACCAGAATCCCTTTCGGTAGTTCGAGAACTTTTGTTAGCGTCAGCTTACGTCAGCATGACGTCACTACGATCTCGCAGCGATGCCGCGATCCATCCTCAGGGCGGGACAGCAGGCAGGTCTCGCTGTCGCCGCCTTGAATCAGTCTCTTTCATAGCATCCGGCGGAGGCAAGGTGATTGTCGCCCGGGGCAAAGAACAATGGCGGCGGCTTGCCCTCACCGGAAGTCCGCGGGAGTCGAGTGCCAATGACTCCCGCAGACTCTGCAAAGCTGAGGGGGCGTTTTGTCAAGGGTGGGGCCCACGCCCAAGCAGACAAGCTTCCGAGTCCAGAACCGTCTCACGGTGGGCTAGGCCTGGATCCGAAGAACCGACCGCCGGAGTCCAAAGGCAGCAGCAGCAGCAGCTCTTCGTTACAGCCACCGGGGTGGGTCCCTGATCATTCTGCTGCGGGGACCCACCTCACGAATCAAACGCTAATGGCAATCTTAGTGGATCTGCGCCTGAGCGGCTACCCGGCAGGCAAGACTTGAACGGCTGTCCCGTTGCAGCCGGTCGGTGAGTGCAGGGGCGCCCACTCATCCGGGCGGCGAGTGAGATGGCTGGGGGTGACTCAGCTGGCCGGTGAAAGAAACGGTTGGGGTGCAACTCAGCTGGCCGGCGAGTAAAATGGCAGGGTGCAACTCAGCTGGTCGGTGAAAGAGACGGTTGGGGTGCCCTCATCTGCTGGTGAGCCTCCACCTGGGGAGGCGGGAGAGGCCCGTCCGCGTCGCTTCCCCCCGCCAGGGCACCCTTCGTTGTTGAAGGAAGAAGAAGAGAATGGGAAGATCCGCACAACGTGGCAGACCCACCTCGGCGTTGCCAGGGTCTTGGCGCCGCATGTGGCTTCCGGACTATTCGCACAGTTGTCCGCCACTGATGTCAATGGATTTTTGCATGGCTTTTATAGCCCAAAGCTGACTAAAAGGACCGCCCAAAACAGGCCAATGTTGCAACTTCGAGGTAGGAGAGGCGAGGACGGTGTCACGCGGACGTAAATGCTTTGGGATGCAGGTCGTAGCAGATTGTCATGTAAATAGTTGTTCAAAACGTGTTTTAACTTGTTCACCCTGTCGGAATGTTGTTATACCTATAAGTTATTAAAATGTTTATACTACTTTGTTGGAGTGTTGTACATATTTGCAATCTAGTTACAGTGTAATCGGAAAATGGCATAGTCCAATTGTGCGTGATCCTAGTCCAGTTCGGTGACGTCGATGGTGGGTATCAGCAGGCTTCCGGTTGTGTTGGATTTTGTCATGTTCATTGGGCGGGGTGGGTGGTAGGGCAGACATGTTTAGGCAGCGAGAGCGACGGAGCCGAGCTACCTCGTGGCCGTCTTGACCGTGAGCTTGGCTCCTTCCCTTAGTTCCATATATCCCACAAAGGGCTATTTCCTAGCGTTACTTTAGTTTTGTAGGGTCAAAAAGGATCCCACCAGTGGCCACTGACTCTCGGGGTCCCCCTTTGTATATTTTATGCCATAGCTTGCTACAAACTACGGCGATTAGTTCGTATTTAGTGAACATGTCCTTATTAGGGGTGTCCTCCAGAGGAGCCGGATGGTTCACCTCTAATAAGCGGTCCGGGCAGAACCAACTACCAACCAGTGGGGAGAAGATAGGCATGACGGGTTTCAACGGGGACAAAAGTCAGCACTACCTACCTTTTCACTGCTTGCAAAGACTAGACAGAATATCTCTATTCCTCGTTATTTGTAAGCAGAGAATACCTCCAAAGAACCAATATCGAACAGCTAGTGTTCGGACAATCAATCAATCAATGGGGAGATAAAGATAGGCACGACGGGTTACAATGGGGACAAAAGTCTGCGTTACTTACCCTTCACTATTTGCAAAGACTAGACAGAATATTTCTATTCTACGTTATTTGCAAACAGAGAATATCTCAAAGAGCACTATTCTTCAAAACAATCAATGTTCGGACAATCAATCAGTGGGGAGATAAAGATAGGCACGGCGGGTTACAACGGGGACAAAAGTCTGCGTTACCTACCCTTCACTATCTGCAAAGGGAGAGAGAGAGAGTTTCTACTCCTCCCCGTTTGTAGACAGCGAATATCTCAAAGAGAACAATCAATAAGCAATACTAGTATTTTCAATCAATCACTCAATCGTTTCGCAATTTGTCGTGTTTCACGACCTTACCCGGACCGCGTGGACAGTTTCTCGTCTTCCGCCTCCAGCGCCCGATCGTCCTCTACTCTCCGTATTTGCCGCGGCACTCCTGATGGTTCCCAGTCAGGACCGTAGATCGCTCGAGAGAGGTCTGCTCGGAACCAGTGAAGTTTGGATGATCGGCTGCCAGACGAGGGTCTATCGGGCAGGAGCTCTCCCGATCGTTGCAGTCGTTCACTCTGTCGTCAGGACCTCTCCCACTGGATCCACGTGTCGCTGATGGGCCCCACGCTTGGGACGCCAATTGTTAAACGGTAGCGGCAGTTTCAGTCGATAACCTTTCAAGTATTGCCCGGCGGTAATCGCCTCTTATACCATTCGATAATTTACCAATGAAAGAGGCAGGCGCCGGAGACTGGAAGGCAGGAAACAAAGTTTTATTCCTTCGGAGCAGAACACATCAGATCAGACAGCAAGGTATCGTCACGAGGTGCTCTAACTGCATCTCTGAGGCCTGGCCTCTTATACACAGGTTTATGACTTTATTGAAGGATTATCATACATGGCACATTCTTGAGATCACTTTGATGTATGAAAGAACATCCTCGGAATCCCCACTTCGAGCTCGTTCCCACACATATCTATAGTGGAAGTCCCCACCCCACCCACAGTTGGAGATGGCTATCACACAGCTGGACATTTCGCCAATTTCCGGGGGTGTGTGCAACCGGTCGGGTCTCAGGGGGTGAGGGCCTTGATCTGCTGTGATCCCTCTGATGTGGGGTGTTTTCCTTACAGCAGGGGCAATAAACTGCATCCGCAGGGCTAGGTGATGGCCTGGGATCGGTTTGGACAATGGGGCGGGCGCAGAGGAAGGGGGTTATCAAAGAGATGCATGACCATGTATGGGGTGTCGGTCAGGTGTGGGATGCGGTTCCATGGCAGGGTCGCGCAGAAGGAGAGGGTTTATGGCCCGTGTATGAGAGAGCGGGGGTGGCCGGCGCGCGGGGGAGGCTTGCAGCGCCAGGGGAACGCGCTGGCGATCGAAAATGAGCGGGGGAGAGAGTGGGGTGCCTAAAATGGCGGCCGTGCGTTCGCTGTGCGTGGCGCTGGGGAGAGGCAAGATGGCGCAGATAATGTTCAGTTACAAGCTAAATTTCAACAATACTGGATGGTAGTCATGCTGGCTCCTGTGTCTCTCAGAGCCTCCACCCTTTGCTCACTAGCTGTGACCCACTACCTGTACTTCCTAATATTACTAGGCATGTGGGTTCTCTGCATCATCTCTCCATCACCAAGGACATTAGGGTAACCTCAACTCTGTCTCCACCACTACCTGGGAAAAACTGTTCCCCAAGCGCTACACTAGCCAACCCCAGTGACTGGCCACTGGTGAGGGGCTGTGCCCACTTAGGACACTTAGCATCCCCCTTTTAGTGCCATTTCTGATGATACTCATAACACTTGAGGGTGAGTTCCTCTGCAGACTTACCGTCAGTGAACCAATTTGTGTTCTTCTAAGCAGGGGAATGGGAATCCTGACCAGTGGAACTAGTTTGGGGCCCTTTAAAAACTCATTGCTTTTATTTTTGTCCCCCCCTTCTTCTGGTGAGGACCCTGCCCACCATTGTGGCGACCCCCCCCCCCCCCCCCAGATACAAAATAATCTTATTTGTGGTGAGCTATGACAAATAGATTTCAATTACAAATAAACATACGTCAATTTTCATTGTGATTTATTTTCAAAAGGTTTTGGAAAATTTCAAAAAAGTTTTTTTCTTCACTTCTTTCAAATCACAGTTTTGAAAAGGTTTAATTATATACAATCGCAATAATTCCAAACAAATAGAAAAATGATTACAATGACAACATTTTTTTTTAGAAGTACTTTCTTCCTATTCAATTCAGTCATATCATGTTCAGTCTAATCTGCCCTTGTCAGCATTATACATTTTTCAGCCAACATGTGTTTCATGGCATAACATGGCACTTCTTCATTGGCTTATTTTTATAAGATGCAAAATGGAGTGTTGCAATATGTAGTCCTTTTGCTAGTGGAGAAAGTAAGGGTGCCTATAGAGTTTCACAATTTCTTGATTCTCGCGTTCTCAAATTCTAATGCTTTTCTCTCACTCTTGAGCATGTTCTTTCCTATTCTTCTAGATTTATTTGATGGATTCAGTCACCATGCTTTAATATCGTTTCGGAACATGTACCGGTAAGAGTTGTATAGGTGCTTAAAGATCCTTTCAGTGCAAGTATTCATGTGTAGTTTAGAATTAAACAGCTACAAGTTAAAAGTTCTGTCTCCTAGCGCATTGGCCCATGCAGACACCAATTAGCCTAGTTGGTGTCAGCATGGAGAAGCTGCAATTTTAGCTGTTTAAGAAATTGGGAAACTCTATATGTACCCTTACTTGCAAAAGTAGTTTAACTGCACCTACAAGCTCTGCAGTGGCAGGACTGAGACATGTTTAAAAAGCTACTCGAGTGGGTGGCACAATCAGTGCCGCAGGCCCCCTTATAGCATTAGATTTACAGGCCCTGTGCACATGCAGTGTATTTTGCTAGGGACGTATAATTAAATCAAATATGCCAGTTGTGAATAAACCAATGTTAACATGTTTTCAGTAAAGAGCACATGCACTTTAGCACTGATTTTCAGTGGTAAAGTGCCCAGATTCCTTCAGCCAACAAAAGTCAGCAAAACAGTCAAAAACAGGAGGTCAGAAGGCAAAAAGTAAAGGGAAACCACGTCAAGGATGCCAGGTATAACACGTGTAAGCTATCTAACATGTTTTTAGGGGAGAGCACAAGCACTTTAGCACTAGTCATGGTAAAGTGTGCAGAGTCCTATGGCCAGCAAAAACAAAGTCAAAAACAACGTCAGCGAGGTTTGAAGGCAAAAAAGTATGGAGAATACCATGCCAAGGATGCCAGGTCCAACACCTACCACACCTGACACCTAACATCACCCATACCACCCTATACCCCTACTCACCACTCAACCCTAAATTATTTGTTGATATAAATACATATATAAATACGTACTTACCTTAAATATACTTACCTCATGTGATAAAGGCATGCATAATAAAGGCATCTGCTTGGTAAAGGTATCCGCATGGAATGGGCATGTGTGGTAAAGGATGTGTGGTAAAGGCTTTGGGGTATATTTACAGGAATTGCTGCTAAGCAGTTTTGACGTTGTTTAGCGTCAATTTTGTTTACCGAGGTCTATCGCCGAAATCCATCACCATGTTTGTGCCGTATCTACAATATATTGTTACATGGCGTTAGGCTTAGCTAGTGGCAGCATAAATTGCCGCTAACTCTAGCGTCATGGCGATAAAACCTTGACACTAGAGTGAAAAAAGTGATGGACGGCCAATTAGCAGCAAAAAAAATGGTAACACACGATTCTGTGACGCCGCTGAACAGGTCTGAACCTGTTTGGCATCTACTGGGTCCAGATGCTGCGGACCGGGAGTGAAGGGTCTACGGAACAAGCTTTCATTCGTGGAGCCAGTCGTAGTGGGAGGCGTAGGAGTAGCAGACCCCACAACTACAAGCCACCCCAATCTAGAGCAAGTTATACAAGAGAGGCAGAAGGCGCTGCATGCGGCGGCGGTGATGATGTGCGATTGCAAACAGAGACAGGAACCCGACACTTCCCCTGAATCCTCCCACAGCGCCAATGGCTCCAAGCGACGTGGCAATCCGGTGCGGAGTCCGACCGGTCCCCGGATGTGACTCCTCAGATGGCAGATTACCTAATTTAAGGTAGACTGGTTGTGCATATCTTCTTCTTCCACAGTTCAAGATAGCTCTGTAGAGTTTCTGGTTCCCGGTCTCCAGCTTCCTGTTGCTGATGTTCCAGTCTACCGAGGTCAGTACTTAGAGAGGATCAGGTCCACTCATCATCCAAAGGAAAGGGAGCAGTTGTTCAGGTGAGTGACTCTTGACAGGGGTGGTGGTGATGGTGGTCTACTTGGTGCTCCTAGCTTCAATGGCAGGAGGTCCATGACGTTGTTGACCTTGCCAAGGATGAATTGTGGGAGTACTTCTATCATCTAAGGGCCTCTTGAGGCCCTAGTGGCACTTTTGCACTGCTTGGATATCACTTTTTTGAAGTTTCATTGCGCAATGTGCCACTGCATATTTACAAGGCCACGTAAAGCCACTTTACGTGGCTTTCCATGGCCTTGTAAATATGTGCCCCTTTCACGCATAAAACTGCATGAAAGGGGCATTCCATGGGTGTTGCTGTGGGAGTACCCACCAAAAACCCATGGAACCTGAAGCATTCCCAGATTTACGAAAAAATGTAAACCTGGAAATGTGTCAGAATCTAACACCACCCCAAGGGTGATTTTGGGAGGCGCTACGAGGATAAATGTTTTTATTTCTCCTCTTATTTTCCTTTTTCTATGTGTGCTGCATTCTGCGCACGCACAGAAGAGGAAATTGCCTGGATTTATTGATTTTGTGCAGCAAGGTGTCCCTTCCTGCACAACATAAATCAGCTCAGGAAAGGATGTAGCCTAACGGTTAAGGCGGTCGACTTCAAATCTGGGGAACCGGGTTCAAGTCTTGGCAACGACGCTCAACATCATCTGGGCAAATCCCTTAATCTCCCAGTGCCTAACAAAAATGAATGTGTCTTCATGTAACGCAACAGGTGCTCATGTAAAGTGCTCTGATGCCTGATTTCGAGTCAAGTTTGTGTTATAAAAAAATTCAGAAAAAATAGCTCTGCAACACAAGCACCTTAGCGCAGTTTTTCTTTTTTTGCAACGTACAAGGAAACACTTGTAAATATTGTGTTGTCTGTTTTGCCGAAGTTTTTACATGGAAACGCCTACCTTGCATCTCATTTTCGGTAAGTTGCACTAACAAAAGTGCTGCTATGGAAAAATTATGTTAACGCTGAAAAAATGCCACTAACTGGACTTTGCGGCAACTTGTATATACGGTGAAAAAAAAAGCTGGTGTAACTTCCAAAAGTTGACGCTGTGGCGGCATTCAATTCTTGTAAATATGCCCCTTTGCGAGGAAAGACTGCTTGGTAAAGGCTGTTTCCCCAGTGCAAGTATGAGCCAACCACAGTCAGGTGTGGTGTCTGAGATATCTTTTATTCTCTACTCTTTCATCTTTTTATTATATATTTGTGTTTAACTTTTATTTATTTAATTGCATTGAGTTTTAGAATGTTGGCAAATTTGGCAACAATTTGGCAAATTGAGGTCAATTAAGGGTTGCACAGATGAATTCTTCAGACATAACTCCCAAGGCGAAAACAAAGATGGCTACAGACAAGTACAGAGCAAAAATCTTGTGGACAATGGTTGCTCCACGCATAGTGTCCATGTCACCGCCATTCTTGTAGAGAAGATGATGGCTGCTAAAATAAGTCATAGCTGGTGGGTGGAGTCACAACCTTGCAATGCAGTGGGACATGCAAGTTGTGGAAATCTACATCCATGTCTGGGGTTGAGTGTGTGTACACACCATGAGATGCATGCATTGTGTGGTGGGCCCCTAGCCAGTGAGACACAATATTCTCCACAGTTCACACTGCGACACAGCAGCTCACCATGTCACTGCAGTTGCACGGCAGGTAGTTTCTCCCGCACTTCTCCCTACAGGCAGCACAGATAGATCTCACAATGTATCAGACGACTGAAAAGCACAGTGAGGATGGGTGCATCCCACCTTCGTTGCCTGTTGACTAGCTCCTTATACCAGTGCCAACAAAAACAGATACACATTGATGGATGTCAGTTTCATTTTCTTTATTCCCCTCTCTTAATGACATATTACCTACTTCTGGGTAAATCTATTCTCTGCCCATGCATGTCTCATCTCTAATGCCAGGGGAAGTGATGCTTCTCACCTCTACTTCTCTTCTAGCCCTTTCCAGGTTATTTCATATTGGTGTGTGAGGGCAAGGGGTGCCTGCCCTCAGCTGGTGGCTGTCACTCTTAGGATACAGTGGGAAGGTGGGCTCATTTGTCTACCCCAGAGTGGTTGAAGCGGCCCGCTAGATGCATAAGACATACCAGATGGGCCTCCCCTGCTCTGCTGTCTCTCCTTTCCATTTTCCCCCGCTCTGATCCCTACCTTTCTCTGACATCATGCACATCTCTCATTGCGCTTGTGGCACAAAACCAAGGATGGGAGGGATCAGTTCACTTTTCACTCAGTTTGTCTGGGCAGACCTTGCAGGTCTCATAGCAAACAATGCCCATGAAAAGACCAGAAAAACACTGATCTAGTCCTGGGTTGTTTGCTCTGTCACCCCGACTAATGCCGATTTGGCAATACACATCAGCAGTGACAGATGGCAGCAATGGCTTTGCACAGGTATCCGACCAAGCAAACAAAGCCAGTTTGTCCATCCATTAACGTATTGGCTGTCACCGCCGGGCTTTCAATTATTGGTAGTCTGCACCCCCTAAGAGTAAGACCCCACAATGTGTTATGAAGGCCCTGATCTAATACCTAGCTGTGCATCTACATTTGTATAAGATAGCTATTCTACATGACCCTGAAAGTATCTGCAGTACTTGAGGAGCTTGCAATGATTTAATTGTTACAAAAACACACTCCAACACTCTGGGCCACATGTATCAAACAATGTTTTATTTGCAAACGGTACTAAATGGTAATTTCGTTCGTTTGCGAGATGTATGAAAGGCTTTGTAGTTGCAATTTTAGGTAATCGCAAAAAGTAGCGATTAATTAAAATTGCGACTAAAAATAGGGAATGGCAATTCGCGATTGCCTTAGCACATGCACCAATCATTTTCTAAATGCAAACTGTGCATTCAGGAAAATTTAATTGACTTGACTTGAAGTCGAAGGTAACCATGAGAAAATGTTGAAAAAAGCACAATATGCATTTTTCGAAGTGCCATGTAGCGGGCACGTGCCCCTAGGGCATGTGTGCGCTTTACATGTACACATTTTTATTTTTTGGAGTGCTTTAGTGGGGCCTTAATCCCCCGGGCACCCTTGGATTTGCATTACCTAATTTGCGATTACCAATTAGGTAATCGCAACGAATGAGGTAGTATTACCTAATAGCGATTACCTATTCAGCGAATTGCTTTTTGGTAATATTAAGAAATCACTACATTTTTGCCGATTACTACATATTTAGCATTTTGTGATGACCAAATAGCTATTCAGTAAAAATCGCTATTTGGTAATCACAAAATACTTTTTTGATACATGTGGCCCGTAGTTCTTCTTAATCAGGATAGTCGCTGTTTGTCGTCCAAGGCTACTCCTTTTCTCATACTTTTCGAAATTGTTTGCAAACTTATTCCACACTTCCGGCTGCCTTTCCCCTCCCTTTGCTATTCATTGGAATCCCTTCATGCACTTTCCTTCATGTGTCCTTCTCTCATCCCTGACACTATGCAGAATGCATTCCTCTCCTTTAATGAAGGTTCATAATATTTTTAGAACTAAACCTACGCACCCTGGCTTTTAAACTTACGTTTACAGTATCATTTTTTGCAAAATTTCTGAAAAAGTTTGCATTAGTAGAGTTTATTCAGAAAGGTCGTCGGAATTGCCAAACTGTGTAAGCTTGTAACCTTTGAGAAGGTCCCAAAATGTATATGACATAAGGAAAGCACAACACAGCTGACGAGCAATGTACCTTTAAATGGCTTAATTAAGGACTCTGGGCCTACTTAAAAAACAGCCCGCGGTATCAATTTTATGGTTTTAAAAAAAAAGCTAAATCATATTTGTTCTGGTTTGGAATTTTATTTTGTTCAAAAGAAATTATTCCTTTTACTTGAGGATTACCGAAAATATACCCTGCACAATATTTTCTCGGGGCACACTCTGCATGTGTGATGCATGGGAGTGTGCTTGTAAAATGAGTCTTATAAATGTTGTATAATATTAGCTCGCCCAGGGGCAGTGCTGCCTTCTAAAGTTAAAGTTCAAAAACAAAATCTGTGCACCCTCCCTGGGTAAATGTTCGGAACAAATATGCGTCTGAAGTTTGCAAAATATCAAACTTTCTAGTATTTTTATAGAAACAAGAAATAGGCAGCTGGTAGCCTCAGGCGGACGTCGTTAGACATCAAGGACGTCGCACAAAGCTCTCCCCCACACAATCTGAAGTTGTAACATAAAATAAAGTTGAAAATGCGGCAGCTGGGAGGTGTGTTTCAACCATGGAACATGTCCTTCTATTGGACTTGAAAGGATGAATAGCGGAAAATGGTTTGTCTGGCAGTAAATTCATTTTTCTCTCTCAGGTTGAAATAGGCCGTCAGAAACAAAAGAAGCACTGGTAAAACTAATTTGGTCTCGCAATCAGTGAGCCAAAGTGTGGGAGAGAAATTCTGAAAAATGAATGGAAACTTCAGAACTGCAGTAAGGGGAAAGCGAGGCCGACTATCCATGGTGTAGAACTATGTTTCATTTTCACCAAACAATTAAGACGATGCTACAGAGATCAGTGAAAATAAAACATGATTTTGTAGATAAAGTTCTAGCACCAGTGGCGTAACGAAACTTGAGGAGGCCCCCCTGCAAAGCACATGGAGGGGGCCCCCGCGCCCGGCCCACCTCCTACCACTTTGCCCTACCACCCAGAAATCTAGTATATTTTGATTTGAAACCTCCAACATATAAATGAAATGCTTCTATGTTGTCTTTCTCTAAGTTCTAATGAGAAAGTGGGAAACACTTAACATACAAGTTATGCCATTTGTAACAATACTGTCAAAAGCAGATTATTTAACTGAGGCAGCAATAAGAACAATGCCAAGGAGCGATCCTATTGTCTCAGGAACACTATGGCTGGAGAACAAAGACCAACTATGAAGGGTCTGAAATAGAATTGACAATACCTTGAAACTTTGAAAGATCAACTCAAACCTGCAATTACATAAAAACTCGACTGACAACATACATGAGAAGTACACAAGATATAAAGTATTAACTTTGATACCGTATCACAGTTTTGCAATGATTTTAAGTAATTATGCATTAAATTCATTCATTCAGACAGGCATTTCTTAATGTGGGCCCCTGGTAGAAAAGAGCGTTCATTTTTGGGTACCGTGATTTATTTTTGACTAATAGATTTTGAACAAAATCATTGGCTTCGGACTGAATGGGACCCCTGAATAGCTGGGGGCCACAGAAGGGTGACACCTTCACCCCCAGCGTAACAGGCGCTTCAGAGGCCTTCATTACAACCCTGATAGACACTTGGACACACTTCCTCTGTAAGCTATCAAGGATTGCAGTTGCTGCCATGTTTGCTCCACTGCTCATTTCATACTCTTAGGCCTACGCACACAGTGGTAAGTAGACAATCTAGTGTTACACAGGCTCAAAGAGACACACACACAGTGACACACAGGACTAAAGTGGCACACACACATGGAGGTTCACAGAGAACAAAGTGGCACACAAACACGTAGACAGATATGGGCAGAAGAACTGTCAGTGTCTACAGGGTCATACCCTTCCCACTTAGGGCGACATTTGCAAAAGAAACAATCCATCATACTTTTGCTTACCACACCACCCCAGTTTGGACCCAGCCATATGCAAATCAGTCCATCAATTGTTTCTTTTGCATATGTCACTCTAAATGGGAAGGGTATGCCCAGATGTGGGTCCTGTGCTTACTACACCACTGTATTCAAGCTAGCCTGGCTGATGAAGGGTGATGCCCTGAAACCGGTCCCAGGAAGCTTGTTTCCGGTCCAGGGAGGACCTGGCTTGGCAGTTTGGGCTGGACTGTTCCCACAAGGAACAGGGTCAAGACTGATTTGCATGTAAACTGGTAATGGCATGGATCGCAAAAAAAAAAAAAAAAAACAATGGATTTAGGCCCAGATCTCTGTACTGGGTTGAATGTTTGACATTGTTCAGCATTCTGTCCATCAACTGTTCTTTTTAGGTCTCGCTGAGTCAGCGTGCATGCGCTGCTCGGAGAGACATTTTGTAGGCGATTTTTCAAAGTGCTGCTGGCTAGCCTAGCGCTTGCGTTCACGCGGGTGTGCACACGCGCATCCGCCAGCTTTCAGCACCGCACCGCATCGCACACTACTTGCCAGCCTACTTTTACCATCGCGCGCGCGCACCACTCCCGTGGTGCGCGCGCGTGTTTACTTTAAGAGCGAGGCGCGCGCGCTTGTTAAAGTTTATCGTGGACAATCGTCAGCCTTCTCAGACAACTTGAGAAAGTGTGCCACGTCTAACTCTCTGTAAGTGCTTCGTCCACTTGGGAATTCAACTAACCCACCTTCTTTTCTTAACAACACAGCTGTCTGTTTTAGTGCCCGTTTTAGCTCCGATCCTCAGATACCGAGAATCTGCCTCGTTTTCTTTTCCATCTTAGCGATTCCTACCTCTTTGTACCAGGCGGCTCCTGTGTCTGACCGTAAGATCTCCCTAACTGCAGGCTCATATCCGTGTGTCAGTTTCTTACTTCTTCAAAGGGTAGTATATTCCAGTCTCCACCAGAAATAAACAGTGTCAGCAATAATAACACGCATAACTCCCTAATTTTCAACTCCACTGATGCGAAGACTTTGTATTTCCCCACTCCTGGGCGAGCCTTCTGGTTGGTCTGAGGCTTCACAAGTTACCGGAAATGAAAGACTGATGGGACTTGTAGTCCAGCATTCCCTTGGCTGACACGCCGTAGATACGTTTAACGACCCCCCCCACACCTATAACAGACTAAAGTCAACAGCGCGGTGGCCATCTTAAGAAATGGCATATGAAGGTAGAACACCCAACAGCGTCTCAGGAAACAGGTTCTGCTATAACTATGACGCGGAAACGCTAATAAGAATGTAATTGACAATCGTTTTGGCTTTTGCAAAATAGAAATATTTTTCCACATTTTATTTTACCACTGTTCTCTGTCTAACAAAGGTACAGAATAGGCTACAAAGGTTTCCTTTCTGACAACCTTGACAAACAGCGCGTTCTGTTGTCTTCATCGGAAGCTTTTGTGTGCGCACATCTGATGCGACATCTAGGGCCCTAGACAGGAGGTCCGAGCTGGTGGGGGAGGGGCTAGGGATGCTTCATGCCCTGCAAGTGGCCGCGCAGGCAGGACGGAGTGATGTCTGTGGGGCCTTGAGCGCACGGGACGCTGTCCTGTGAGGCCAGCTCTGATGGACCACCCAAGCAGCAGTGTCTGTCACTCGCCGTCTTCTGTCTGGTTAACTGTGCGCAGGCTCTGTCCGTCCGAGCATCCATGGTCTTCTATTGGTCTGTCCAGCCAGTCTTTGCCTGCCTGGACTGGATGATCGGCTTTCGGCCTCTCTTTTCCAGTGTCATTTCAAGGATTATTGGGGCCTGGGCAGGATATTTTTTGGGGGAGTGGGGCTGTTCCGAACAACTTTACATCTTATTATCCATTTTCTTCTATTTCAAGCCCACATGTTAAACTTGCATTAATTGGGTCATACATAAACAGTTAAAATAGGTCTTTCCAGAGGCCCCTAACATCCTTAACCTTTTACTTGGGAAAGCTAGACAGGTACAGGTATGCAGAAAGAAGAGAGCTATATAGAAATGGAAGTGAGATAGAAAAGTTCACATCACCGGAGGGAAGCGGGGTTAGGGGGTGGGGGGCTTAGAAGGTGGTCCCCAGGGCATTTGCCTGCTTTGTCCATGGCCTGAAAGTCCCTGCTCTCTTAAAATAAAAGCATTGGCATAGCCAATAGGTCTCGCCTTTGGGACCTTGGGATCTTATAAGTGTTTGGTTATCCAGCACAATATTCTTGGTGCAACAACATCAACAGTTGCATGGCTAAACACTTATAAGGTCCCAAAGGCGAGACCTATTGGCTATGCCAATGCTTGTTGCATTTGTCAGCCTGAGTGGGCGGGGTATGCCCAGATGAGGGTCCCTTGCTCTCCAAGTCACTGGAGTCAAACTAGCCTGGCTGATGAAGGGTGAAACCCCGAAACCGTTTCCGGTGCAGGGATGGCCTGGCAGTTGGGCTAGACTGTTCTAATGAGGAGCAGGGTCAAGACTGATTTGCATATGGCTGGGAGCCAAAACCCAGATCTCGGGTGAATGTAAGCATTCTGTCCATCAGCTGTTCTTTTTGCAACTGTTCTGCGAGTGCAGACAAACCCACAGCTGCCCTTTTCTCCAGGGGGATGTAAGACATATATAGTGTTTTAGTGAAGGTAAACTCCTTCTAGTTGATAGATGAGTGGCCCCATTAAGTTGACTTGCAACAGACTTAGCAGCTCACTGAGCTACCTTACTTGACTTGTGTTGCATCGTTATTGCTGTGATCCCTCGAACTGGACCTAACAGACATTTGCACATGAGAAACAGGTGCATTCAGGCAAATTCCCTGGTATCCGAGCCTGTGATGTGCAAGTTACACAGTGGGCACATCAACCCACAGTGCTATCGTATTCGGAGTCTACCTGTGGCCCACGGCTTACACAATCACATACATCTGTGTAGCAAGTTCAATAAGCCCTGAGCCTTTATTTTTATTTTTTAACTGGGCTTTCAATGTTATTTTAAGCTTAGACAAAATTCACTGCAAAAGGCGCATGAATTCTCGGAAACATATAATTTGGGACTGCAACCTTTCACCTGCCATATACATCAGTCCACTGGGCCACTTTACAGGGGTAGGAAATGTGCCCCGAACAGCTCTACAGCAAGCAGGCACCCCAATAACCAATTTCACCATTTCCCAGGATCGAAACGTGTGGCCTGCAGATGTCACAGCAATACCCACACATAAGCCCACTTGTATATTTCATTGCATTAATTCATTAAGCGAACTGGTTTTCGCCCCCCACTACCCCCGCTAAGGAAGCTTCAAATTTCGCTCATCCCCTGCCCGCCCAGGCAGAGTTTCTAGTCGGCCCTCCAAAAAATGCACCCACATCTTTGCCACACGCACCTACTAACACAAGTGCTGCGTCATGCAGGCCTGTTGGGTATGGTGGTGCAATCCCCTCTCCTCCTGCCCCCTACATGCGAATATTGAAGGGGGGGGGGGATCTCAGCAGCCCCTAAACCCCATTTATACTCCTGTTCAAACTACGAATGCACAGCCTCGTAGGCACCAGGCTTCTCATCACCATAGCCACGCCAGCATCCGGCCCTTTACATAGCACCTTATGGGAACCTAAAGGCCTCTCCGAGCATTAAGGACAAACATAAATAACATTTTGAATCCTAGGATGCAAATCCATCTGAAAAAAATGGTGTACATTAATATGATGATTTAAATGGTGCTGACACATTGAGAAAGGAAATATGTAAACTACAGTTTACCTATTAGGAACTATGTAAAAAAAAACAGAACAGAAACAGAGCGCTTTCAGTTTCCAGTAGGCAGGGGTTGCCATTACGGTTTGTGAAAAGTGCGATGAATGGGACAAGCCTGACAGCCATCGCCCTAACAATTAGACCACGAGGGTAACTACAACAGACCTGTTTTAGAAGCCACAAACATCGCTTCTCGAGCCAGTAAATATGTGGGCCTCTTATTGGCTTAAGCAGGTGGAAGAATGACGTAATTTTATAAACGTGAATATAGTGCCAAAAGAAACCCATTTCTGCAAGACCCACTGAAAAAAAAAAAACCTTGAAGATCAACCTCTTTTTTAAAGATAATAAATGTATGTTGCGTGCGCACCATTTAATTCATAAAGAGGCTTGCTTGCTCCGCTGAGTGAGGGGGCCCCTGGAGCAGGGGGCCAACCTGCAACGCGGGGGCTGCGGGGGCCTGTGTTACGCCCCTGTCTAGCACTCAAAGAACTGTGCAGCATATGAACAAGGAAGTGACGGACTTAAAGCCCCACTCCGCCACTTCCGAAATGCAGGGATGCACTGTATTTACAACAATAGGGTGCAACCCTGTATTTCACCCTGCGCTGGCGCTAAACTTAGCTGCCTAGCGCTAACGCAGGCACTCTTGCACCATTGTGCAAGGGTGCCTGCATTGCACATAAACAATCAGTAATGGTGTTTGGTAACTTCTATGTTATTCTGCAGCACACAGAAGTTTTAACTCATCATTTTTTTGAATGATTGTTTATGTGCAGAAAGGGACACCTTCCGGTACATAAAAAATCATTGGCGTTTTGCTGTTTCTATGTGTGCTGCACAAAGCAGCACACATAGAAACAGCAAAAATGAGGAGAAATAAAGCATTTCTCTTTGTTTCGCCAGGGTAAGACCAGGTTTTCCCTGGTCTTAATTTTGGCTCTGCTCCATATTTACGCCAACCTTGTAAATTTGGGGCAGCATCAAAATCAATGGGTGCTATGGCGGAACGACCACTGCAACACCCATTGCCCATCCCTTTCACGCGCAGTATAGCGTGAAAGGGGGCCTTATTTACAAGGCAGCGTTAAGCCACATTAAGAGGCTTAACGCTGCCTTGTAAAGGAGGCGAAGCCTGTATTGCCACAACGCCAAAGAAAGTGACGTTATGGTGGCGACAGGGGCTTGTAAATATGCCCCAGTATTTGCAGCGAAACAAATGCCACAATGAGAATGGAAGGTTGACATAATGGTGTCTGGATTTTAAACATTGCATAACCGGTTTCAGAAGGCTTTTTTCAGTGCTCGATTCTGGAATTAATGGCAAGTGGAGGGAACATTAACCATTTGCTCTACACAGCACAAGTGAAAATGGGTAGGCTGTGTAAGTGTTATTGTCAGTTGTTTTGTGTAATTCATTTGGAATAAGGAGGGTCAGGTCAGGGGATGTAACAGGGTGTGAATCCTGCATGGTCACTGGAGTCATTAAAAAAATCCACCCCTCGATTCTTGCGGGGCAAGATGGCGGCCGCGTGATTCCGAGTGAAGGTCGCTCCCGCTGCCGGGTCTGAACAGCAGTCTCTTGCATACATGCCTATGGGCTAAAGACAAGCCTTTCTCCGGTTTATTTCTGCGATAACTGCGATAGCTTACTTCCGACGGAGTTGCTATCTTGGCTCAGTTCGATTCTAACCCAGGAGTAAAAAAAAACCCATGCTCACCGTCCTCTGTGTTCACCAGCCCTGGCTACGGGTTGTCTCCGCCTCTCTGAGCCGCGCGCACCTGAAGGCTTGGCGGGTGTGGCTCGCGGTGGAAGGGAGGAACGAGGATTCCTTGTTTGGTAGGATGCCTACTCGCAAAAACGGAAACTCTGCTGCTGCAGCGAAACTGACAGGAGAACCGCTGATGGTTGGTTCTGGTGTCGGGGGAAAGAAAAATCCGGCTGCTGACAAAACGGATATCATCGGCAAGTCAGAGAAGAAGGGGAAGCCGGCGGGAAGGATCCCAGCGGTGAGTGCGAGTAAAGCTTCCTTGGTTAAAGGAAAGCTAGGAGACAAGGCGGACAAAGCCTTTGAGAGACCACCCTGTAATAACCCCGCTAAGGCTGTAAATCAAACAGGAACAACATCCTCTATCTTGGAAAGTTCTGCATTGGTGAAAACGCTAACGGTCCCTGGGATGTTTACCGGAAAGAGCAAGGTAGCTAAAAATCAGTCAGAGGTCTCTACAGTATCTGCTACACATACTGTAGGCTCGCTAATAGAGGGAAATGAAAGTTCTTTGGATTCGGTGACTGAAATGAATGAAGGGGATACTAAAATGGCTGAGGGACAGGTTAATATTGAATGCTCTTCGGGACTACCAAATGCTGAAGTTCCCCAAATAAGCGGTGGAGTAACCAATAGAGAGAAACATGAGGGGTTAGATGACTCTGCCGCAACTTCTCACACTTTTCAAACCCCCATAGGCGGGAGGGCAGAAAAGTACAGGGGTCCCCCGCTGGAATTGATTGATGGGGTCAGCTTCTTCTCTGTTGCAGAAGAGTCGGATTCTGAGTCTGAGGAAGGGTCGATAATTGAAAACTCAACTTCCAGTAGTGAACCTGATAGCCCCCCGAGAACGGCGAGCACCTCAAAGAAGGCCTCTACCCGGGGCAATAACCCTAAAACTGCTTTAAAGTGCGGTTTAGAGGATGAGGATACCGATGGCTCAGAAATCAGCAATAAACTTCAGTGGGACTATTCTCAAGTTGCAATGAGTTTGGCAGCTGTAGTGGAACCTAGAGCTCACAAAAAAAAAGGGGAAAAAAATAGCGAAGATCATGAGGAATCTAATTCTCCTCCTTCTAATTCTGCGATTTATGCTTTGTTAAAATCAATACAAGGGGAGGCTCGACAAGAACATAAAAGGGCTCAACTCGCTACAATGAAGATCCAGGGCGCTATTCGAAGAAACACAAAAGCATGCTCTGAGGTCATTGCTCGGACCACTGCATTGGAGGAAAGAATTGTCGATCTTGAGATAGGATTACAAAAGACTGATATCAAAACCACTTCAAATGATGATAGACTGGCTGATATAATGTGGAAACTCGAGGATTCCGAGAATAGACTTCGAAGAAATAACCTCAGACTATTGGGAATAGAAGAGAATGTTGAGGGTGTGGATATTAGAGGTTTTGTTTTAAAATTATTTAAAGCTGCCTTTCCAGAACTCTCCCAATGGTCATGGGACTCGGAGATTCAGAGAGTCCATCGATTTCCCTTAACTTTGAAAAAGAGCCCAGAACCGGGAACCAAACCAAGAGCAATTCTGATTTTTTTTGGGAATTTTTTATTGAGACAAGCTATCTTTGAGAAAGCCCGACCTGATGCCAAAAGATCTGCAGAAGGGCATACTTTTTTTGTTCGCCCTGATTTCTGCCACTCAACAGTTGAAAGGAGATGGCGACTCCGATCACTGATTACTCCTTTTCAAAAGAAAGGGTGCGAGGTGTTCTTAATGAACCCCGCACGCCTGAAGGTTATATTTTCTGGCAGAACACGGGTATTCACATCAGAAATTAAGGCTGAAGAATATCTTAAAGGACTTGGGGAAGGCTAAAGATTTCATTAATGTATTATATATGGGTTTTTTTCATTTTTTTGTCTTTATGGTATGCTGAATAGCGGATTTCAGAGGCGGGGAGCGGCCTCGGGTCACTCGGGCAAGGGAAGCCATCATATGGGTCAACTGACCTATTTTGCCTGTATTTGGGGGGGTAGGGGTGAGCTTTTGAGGGGTGAGGGGCTGCGGACAGAGAATTGTTTTGGGAGAAATCAGGAGTTGATGGTTATGATAATTCAACTAAAGTTGAGTTTGTGTAAAGGGTCGAGAAACGGCTACTGGATGTATCTTTCTTTTTTTTCTGTATGGCTAATTTAAGAATCTTATCAATAAATATTTGTGGACTTAATAATCCGTCCAAACGACGCCGGATAAGGGAAGATTTGCGCTTCCTGCGGGCAGATGTTCTCTGTCTACAGGAAACACATGTCGAGGCCAGTCAGCATAAACTTTTGGAGATTGAGGGATTTCAACTTGTGTCTTGGACTAAACTTGAGGCTAAGACCAAGGGTGTTGCAATTTTAGCTAGACGTGGAAAGGTTAATATTACTCGCTCCGCTGCGGATAGCTTAGGTCGTTGGGTAATAGTATATGGTAATTTCCAGGGCAAAAATATTACACTTTGTTCTATTTATGGTCCTGTTTTGGATGACCCTACTATAGTTAATTGGCTCAGCTTAGAGCTGATAGGCTGGCCATCCCCATTTATAATTTGCGGAGATTTGAATATCAATATAGAGTCTGGCACTCTAAATCAATTAGGGAGTGTTTATACTGGGAGGACCGTGCTTTAAAACACTTAATAGATCTGCATGGTTTAACGGATGCATGGGCTTTTTTTTATCCGGCTGACCCCGGCTTTACATATTTTTCTGCACCTCATAGAATATGCTCAAGGCTGGATTATTTTTTTGTGTCACGCGTACTACTTCAGGGCTCTGGTATTTTTAGATTTCCACGAGTAATGTCGGACCATAATCCGCTCTTGCTTGAAATAAATACAATGATCTGTAGGACTCAAATTAACGCTTGGACGTTCAACCGCGCACTACTTAAGGATATAGAATATATTGATAATATGTCTTTATGGATCACTAGGTTTTTGGAAGAAAACATCAATAGTACAGGAATACATAATGTCTGGGATACATTAAAGGCAGGGGTTAGGGGTGAAACAACACGGTTTGGCTGGGAATCTCAAAGGAAAGAAAAGGCCGAACTGCAACGATTATATACAGCACTTGCAGAAGCAGAGCAGAATCTGGTTAGTCAGATACGGATGGGTGGTGATAGCGATGCTGCTCAAAACCGGATTATTTTAGTAAAATCAGCCATAATCGAACTTTCTCAGGCTAAGGCAGCCAGTAAATTTCTAATCTGGAAATCTAAAATGTTCGAAAATAGTGAGCGAGCAGGGCACTTGTTAGCCTCAAGAATCAAGGAAAGAGAAATAGCCACGCGTATTCAAAATATTCAAGATCCAGATGTTGGTTTGGTGTCCGGGGACAAGGATATTTTGCTTGCTTTTCAAAAATGTTATCAACATTTGTATAGTGAAGATATTAGTGATAATGATATGCATCAGATGGAAATACAAGAGTATCTTCGGGAGGTTGTTGTTGACACACTACCTCCGGAAGAACGTGACGCATTAGAAGCTGAAATAAGTATGGAAGAGCTTTTGCAAGCTATAGATTGTCTCCCGGGCGGGAAAGCTGTTGGTCCAGATTATCTACCAGGAGAATTCTATAAAGTATTCCGCCTTCAATTGACTCCTGTTATGTTGGCTCTATTTAAGATAGTCCAGATGGGGGAATCTTCCCCTGAGTCCTGGCAGAAGGCCCGAATTATTACATTTCTAAAGAAAGATAAAAATCCAACGGACATGGGCTCATATCGTCCAATTACGCTTATTAACAGTGACGTTAAAATCTATGCCAAGGTTCTCGCCATGAGATTCTCTGGTGTGATCAAGTCGCTGGTCTCTGTTCATCAACACGGCTTCGTCCCAGGTCGGGAAACAATCAACCATATTCGTCGCACAATTACACTATTTGACTATACTAGGGTTTCAGGGGATCCTATGGCCTTAATCTTGCTGGATGCGGAGAAGGCGTTTGATAGGGTCTCCTGGCCCTTTTTATGGGCGGTTCTAAGATATTATGGTTTGGGAGAAAGATTCATTACTGCAATACAAATTATGTATAGACAACCCACAGCGCAAATTTCAATTATGGGCACACAGTCGGGAACTATTAATATTTCAAGAGGTACTCGACAGGGTTGCCCCTGTTCCCCTTTATTATTTGCTATTTATATAGATCCCTTAATTAAAAAAAATCTTTTGAATAACCTGATTAGTCCAGTAAGATCCAAGGGTGGTGAAACTAAAATACTGGGCTATGCAGATGATCTTGCTATCTTAACAGATTCACCCGAAATTGCTTTAGTGGAAATTCAAAAACTGACATCTCAATTTGGCAAATTATCCGGCTATCATCTAAATGAATCCAAAACCCAAATTATTTGTAATGATAAGATCTTACTGGCGGACCCCAGGGTTACTGAGACTGCTAAATATCTTGGGATTTTAATAAATTCAAATCCAGAAGTGATTGTGGAGATTAATTTGAATCCTATGTTGTGTAGGATTGAACAAGATGCCCGGAGGATGAACAACCTTCACCTAACACTCATGGGGAGATGCAATGTTATAAAGATGCTTTTTCTACCAAAGATATTGTATCTCCTCAGATCTATCCCCGTTTTATTCGACTTAATATGGTTTAAAAAAATCGAACGTATTATCTCATGGTTTCTTTGGGCAGGGAAAAGACCTAGACGAGCCTTTAAATTTATGACTCTACCAAGAGAAAGGGGTGGCTGGTCTGTTCCTAATCTTCAGATTTATTATTGGGCTATCACCTTGAGACACATCCCTGTGCTGCTTGATTGCCCTGATTTTGAGGAGCGGGAAAATTCAATATATAAACTTGTGTATGGAGAGGAAATCTCAGGGGTTTTATTTAAGCATATAGATTTTGCATATTTTAAACGTGTGAGGTTTAAAGGTCTATTTGCCGCTTTCAAAATCTGGACATCTATCCGGAAATTATTTAATATTGGTAGAATACATTTATACACTCCAGTTAATAGTAATACTCTTTTGCCTCAAATTTTTGCTGATGGATACTTTAGAGAATGGAGGGCCCACGGGGTTAATAAGCTAGGGGACTTGGTTTCGGATGATGGGGTAAGGACTTTTGAATACTTAAAACAGAAATTTAATCTTAGTAATCAACATTTTTTAAAGTTTTTACAGATCCGGGATTTTCTCTCTCGGAAGATGGTTAGTTGGACTTCTATTTCGCTACTTGAGGCTATCAAATGTGGGCATTCCACAATATCCTCAATTTATAAAATGATCAACGAAAAAAGAAAAGACGATTTGGATAAACATTTTGGCCGATGGCATACAGGATTGCATGTTGGGCAAGAGGTCTGTGAAAAATCATTACGGCTTAGTTATATCTCTACCCTATCCGCAAATCTCCAAGTCCAATGCTTTAAAACCTGGCATAATCTGTATATAACTCCACAGCGTATACATCAATGGGGGGGACTATGGGAGTTAACTGTCCCAGATGTGGTGAGCTTGCGGTTGATATTATTCATATGTTCTCTTCTTGCCCCAATTTGCTTCCTCTGTTCAACAAAGTTGAACGATGGCTGGAAATATTGTTTCACCGTACAGTTCTACTTTCATCTCAGGCAGTTATATTAGGGGTAACTGAAGTGGATATGACGCTCCACGAACAAAAGTTATTTTTTGTTTCAATGGCTGTACTTAGATTATGTTTAGCAACTGTTTGGCTAGATCCATCCCCTCCATCAGAACATGAATGGTTTAGTAAATTTCTAAATGTCGGGAAGTGGGAGCTTTTGGTTTTTAGAAGGAGAGGCCCAAGGGCCCGTAGAAATGGGGAATTGATTTGGGCTCCTTTGATTAACTGGTTGGATTGTGTAAACCATTGATTCTTCAAATTAGTGTAGTATGATAGTAATGTATAGTAATTATGTTTGTATCGTGTATATTATCTAAGTAGTTATGAATTTATTGGGATCTTTGTTTTCTTTTTTCCTTCTTTTATCTCTAGTCCTCAGCCCTCAAGGGTAGTTGGGTGGGTTCAGGGTGGGGGTGGGGGTTAATATTGCTAAAATCAGAGTCATGATACAGATAGTGTATTTGATGAAAATTTTGGTTGAGTGCTTATATATCTTGTTTTTTTTTTCTCTGAGATTTTTTTTTATTGTGATGAAGGATATCTGCATCATGTTACTCTTCAATAAATAATTTAAAAAAAAAAAAAGGAATAAGGAGGGTCAATTTGTATTTGGTTAAAGGAGTGATTGGATGTAAGAAGAGATATTTCTCATTTTAATTGTGGAATTGAACACTGAATCTTGTTTAATCCAAAATGAGGTTAATCCACTTGCTCATAGCCCTGTGCAAGTTCCATCACATTTGTTGCCAGATTGTTTTGGTTACCCTTCTCCGAAGGAATCAATTTCAAGGAATATTTCAGGGGGGTTCGAGCTATTCATGAAGCAAAACCTTTGTATTTTTAGAGGAAATGCTCTCCTTAAATTTCGGCATTCAATTTCTGTCTTGCTTCTTCAGCTCTGCTACATAGCCCCCTTCCTCAAGTGGGCCCACTTTGGTGTGCATTTATTTTCCTACCTAGATGCTAGTTCTCTGGAATGCACATGCTTTGAAGTGGCTCCTTATTTCCAACCATCCGACCAACCCTTTCCAACTCATCCTCCTGGACCTTTCGGCCGCCTCCGACACCGTCTGCCACCAAACCCTCCGCACACGCCTCCACAACTCAGGGATCCGTGACAAAGCCCTGGACTGGACCACCTCCTTCCTCACCGGCAGAACCCAAAGTGTCCGCCTCCCCCCATTCTGTTCTAAAGACACCAAGATCATCTGCGGCGTACCCTAAGGATCGTCCCTCAGCCCGACACTCTTCAACGTCTACATGGCACCGCTCGCCAACATCGTCCCATCGCACTACCTCAACATCATCTCATATGCCGACGACACCCAGCTGATCGTTTCCCTCACCAAGGCCCCCACCACCGCCAAATCCAACCTCCACAAAGGATTGAAGGCCATCGCTGAATGGATGATGAACAGCCACCTGAAACTGAACTCATAAAAGACGGAGGTCCTCATCAACGGATCCACCCCCTCAGCCTGGGACGACTCATGGTGGCCGCCCACACTGGGAGCAGCACCGACCCCACTTACCAGGCACGCAACCTCGTGGTCATCCTGCACTCAGCGTTGACAATGACCCAGCAAGTAAACGCCGTCTCCTACTCCTGCTTCAACACCCTCCGCATGCTCCGCAAGACCTACAGATGGATCCCCACCAGAACCAGAAGGACGGTCACCCAGGCCCTCGTCAGCAGCAGGCTGGACTACGGCACCGCTATCTATGCAGGAACCTCACTCAAACTCCAGAAACGCCTACAACGCATACAGAACGCCTCTGCACGCCTCATCCTTGACATCCCCCACCACAGCCACATCACAGCCCCATCTGAAAGACCTGCACTGGCTCCCCGTCAACAAGAGGATCACCTTCAAGCTCCTCACCCACGCTCACAAAGCACTCGATAACACCAGACCAGCGTACTTCAATGAACGACTCACCTTCTACACCCCGAACCGCCAGGTTCGCTCCGCTGACCTCGCTCTCGCCACCATCCCCCGCATCCGGCGAGTAACTGCCGGCGGCAGATCATTCTCCCACCTCGCCGCAAAAACCTGGAACACCCTCCCCATCCGCCTGCGACAGACACAGGACCTTCTGGCCTTCAGGAGACTCCTCAAGACCTGGTTGCTTGAGCAGTAGCAGCACCCCTGCCCCCCAGCGCCTTGAGACCCTCACGGGTGAGTAGTGCACTCTACAAATGGCTTGATTGACTGATTTAAAAAAGAACTCAAAACATACCTCTGCAGCAGAACCTTTGTATCTTCAGAGGAAATGTTATCCATAAATTCTTGTATGCAATATCTTCCTTGCTTCTTCAGATCTGCTACATATTCCCCTGCCTCAAGTGAGCCCAGCTTGGTTGGCATTAATTTTCCTACCTAGATGCTGTTCTCTGGATGTACATGCTTTGTACTGGCGGATTTTGTCTATAGCCGTCAACAAGTTTATTGGCCAATCAATCTAAGATGAAAAAAGAAAAAGAAAACTTTGTTGCGAGTCAGTGGGGAATTGGCGCCCCTGGGAATATCCACAAGCTAATAAGCCCTGTTCCAATATCAAAAGTGGTGCTGAAAGGTAGAAAGAAACACCTAGCTCCCTCAGGTGTGGCCTGGAAACTGACACACCAGACACCAGCGTGTGTCAGTCCCCAGCACACGCTGAAATAGTAGTTCACATGTATGTAAGAGTCCAAGTATAAATATCTCTTGGGACGGAATTATCACCAAAGGAGAAGTGATACCTACGAAAGATTGAACCTTGAAAAAGACAGTGTGCCCACCAGGCAACGAAACAAGTGTTGGCTAAGTGTCCCTCAGAACGACTAAAGAAAAAGAAAAAAGAAATAAAGAATAGAGAAACCAAAGAGGATTAGTTTATTGTGCACTTGGGCTCTTACATATATGTGAACTACTATTTCAGCATGTGCTGGGGACTCTGTTTTTAAAATATGAAAACTTGACAACACAACTGATTTCAGGGAAAATAATAGGTTGATAGTAAAATGGGATGCACCACTACCAGCAGGGACTCTTAAGGAAGTAAATGTACAAGACTGGTTTTGATTCTTTTGTTACATATTTTAATTATTTCATAGTTTGAGGAAGGAATTGCACATGCTCGTCAGCAGAAAAGGAGTATTTAAAATATTTCTGCATGGAGATGAAGACTCCTTCTTGAGATATGAGTTAAAAAGGTGAAATCCTGAGACAAACTAATCAAGAAGCATTTGTAGCTTAGGGGCTAATGTTACAGGTAATAGCTTATAGAGGCACTACAAAGGTCGTTCTTGTTTCATAGAAACGTCAAAATGGATAAGACCAGTCTGATGACCCCAGGCTGGTAAATCTGAAAAATTCTGTTGGTTGAAAAACTTTACAGTGTCAAAAAAACACCAGAAACAGGGGGTACCAGGTCAAGATAAATACACAAGGAAACAGGTAGGGCATAAAATGGCCAGGAGTAACGAAGATGGGAAAAGGAAAATACATTAGAGCGTAGGTAGGATAAGTATAGTAGTAGCATATAGGCAGGGTTAAAATGTAGTAGGGTATAGGTAGAAATAAATAGGCCAGGGTATATGGAGGGTTGGAAGCATTAGGAACCAGATAGGGTATTGAACCAGAATTTAATTGATAGACTATTTTCTGAGATACAATTGTGTTCTAATCTCTGTTTACAAAATGATCACCCCCTTTCGAGTTAATAAGAGAAGATCTACACTTGCAATATATGTAAACAGGCGCATCAATGAAAGATATTTACCAAGTATGTTTATCACTTTTTATCTTAAAAGTTTCCGTGTCAGAGTGGGTAGTTTGATAATTGCCTTAATTGTTGTAAATGTGTAGAATCTAGTCTTCTTGTGATCCTTCTGTGATAATCCACTGATAAAGGTAATGCTGACATGACAGATTGTTCCCCTTTCAACAAAAACTGTTTGCATAGCCGAGTATTCACTAGCTGTAAGGCAGTGTAACTTAAATTAATGAAAAAGTAAGGGCCTGATTTAGAGTTTGGCAGACAGGGTACTCTAGTGCAAATGCAACAGAGCACCCTGTCCGCAAAACCATCAGTCCACCTGCCTCATTTAGTGACGGACTGATCTTAAGTATCCTGCTGGCAGATTCCCCATTGGCTACATCAACGGAATACTTCCTCTGATGGCACATTACATGAGGGGCTATAGGAGAAAAGACATTACATCAACTGCCCTATTTAAAAAATGTTTTTTCCTGTCTATCACAACCAGTAAACACCTGGTGGTTATAGACAGGAACTCCCGCTTAGGGAGTTTATTTTAAAAAAACAAAATAAAAGTTAAAAGTTTGATGGATGGCTGTCAAAACCAACATCTGTGGTCCAACAAACGTTTAGTACATTTGAAAATAAGCACTATGACTGTGGTTCACTTCAATTTATAGAACTGACCATTGGGCTTGTAGTCATCTCTAAATTTGGCTGGTGGTTGTCCATCAGGGTGGCAGGGGTAACCTCCTCTGCCAACCTGACAGTCTGTGTCCCTAACACTAACTTAGGCCCTAAGTCTAAATTAAATCTTTGGGACAAAAGATGTAGTCAGTAGGGCAGGCTTGATGGCCAAGATGGATGTCTGACTTGCATGAGTCGTGAGGATCATGAGGATTACATCCATTTACACAGACCATACCTAACTTGACCATCCAGCTACACACACCTTCTGCATCAGTAGTGATAATACAGGTGGGAATTAAGCTGTGGAACATTATACAATTGTAAGATACCACTAAGGATTACATCTGTCTTTAAGGGCATCAACATCAAATTAAAATCTCCAGCTATTATAAGATTAGCATCAAATTAGTCTACAGAGATTTTAAAAACGACTGACTCAAGCTTTTCCAAAGTGTCTACTAAATATGTCAATATATCCTTATACATATGCAAATTTATCCTAATCCGGGTAATCACCTTTGCTGCGGTCTCATTTGAGTTTACTGCACCTATTTGTACCCAGTCCAGGAAGGACCTCAAGACCTGGATCTCCGAATGACCCCAGCACTTAGACAGATCTGCTCCCCACCTCCCCCCAGCGCCCTGAGACCCTCACGGGTGAGGAGTTTCGCTTCACCAACCCTTGAATGATTGTTTGAGTAATATTCTTTATTGGCCTTCCATGCTGCAGAGCTGAGATTTGTTGAAATAAGCATCAACAATCCCACAGACAGAGTACCACCATTCTTTATATTTCCACTTCCTAGAGCAAAAAAAGCTTTGGATGTTGGGACACTCTGGCAGCCAAGATTTTTGCAGCATTAGGATTTGCTTTTGACCCAATATGTAAAAGCCCTCTTTTTATAGTCAGTAATAACCATTAATATTTCAAATAACTATCTTGAGGCTGCAAGAGATTCTCTTATGTTATGCAACATCACCAAAAAATGAGATCAGTTGCCAATCTTTATTTTGTGCTAATGGTGGAAAGTGATTATGTGTTTCACCACTTTCTCATCAATCTCATTATTCAGTATAATTCATCAATTGGCTCATCTAGACTGTAATCAATGAGAAGCCGTTTTGTTTTCCCTTTCATTGTTATAATGTTGCTGGGTAAATCTATCTCTACAACATAAGTCCACTTGACCAGATAACAGGCCATCGTGGCATTTCAAGATTTGGCCATCTAGCTTACTGCTACTATAACTTCTATAGTTTTGATATCAAGACCGACTGCTTTTAGAGCTTCCCTAACTTTAAAGACAGAAATATTTATAAAGGAGGAATAAAAGAAAAATTGTTACTTGTCTTCCTGAATTTGATTCAACTAAGACACCAAGTATGAAATCAGATTGCTTGATGTCTTAAGTTTTGGAGCTTGCTTAAATAATGTGAGTTATTTTGATCTATTTATTTATGTGCTTTTTTGTCTTGAAATATAGTGCTCCTAGTCCTCCATCAGTTATTTGAAGATGTATTTAAACAAGAACTACTGTGATTGCCTGTCATAGCATTCTCAGTCAATGATATACTCGTATGTTGACGTACCGAATGTCAGCCCCCTCCCACTACAAGCCAGAAAGAGTTTTAAGTTCATACACTTTGAGAGACATGATTGGGAAGGGGAACAAACTATTCCTATTTGCTATCAATCCGGTCATCCCACCACAGACGCTCAACCTGTTTGTCACTGATCGAAGGCCAATTAGACATCTTGTATTTGTAGCATTGTAAGACATGTCAACCTTGGGGTGGTCTCTCCCCCACCTTTTTGCCATCCTAGGGTAGGCCCTGGACAACCCAGAGAGTGGGGTGCAATGTATTGGAAAAGTAGGATATGTACTTTTGACTTTTACATGTCCTAGTAATGAAAAACGATTGCATTTGTTTTTCACTACTGCAAGGCCTATCTGTCCCATAGAAAAACATTGGAGTTGCCTTATTACATTTTATAATTGTAATTTCCAAATGGGAAGAGATAGTAAGTTCGTTTTTGGTGTCTATGTAATCACAATTTAAAATCCTAACTCATGATGAAGTCAGATTTTATATTGCAATTATGAAAATACCACTTTTCTAAAGTTGGCATTTCCCTGCCTTATCCACATAGTGCCTGTAGCCTGTCTGTGGGCACATGACTAGGTGTATCTGACAGCTGGGCTTTGTGTATTCCTATCAGACAGCCACACACAATAGGAAGCCTAGGTGTGCCTGGATGGGCCATCACTGGTAGGATGGGTGGGAGGAGCTTGGCAAAGCCCCACCTACACCTGAATAAGATCTGTCCTACCTCCACACAAAGGGCTGTATACCTCCTGTAGTTGTCTTGAGCCAGGATAGGGAAGGCAGGATGCCTGGGTACTTCAAAGGGAAACCTCTAGAAGCTTCACTCCCACTTCAAAGGCACATCTGGGTATAAATACTGGACCTCAGACACCACCACTTCAGTACACTTCTGTTCCTGCGGATACTCTGCCAGGAAAAAAGACTGCTGTGCTGCTGAAGGACTTCCACTCTGCTGAACTGCACTATGCTAGACTACTGTCTTGCTATGCTGCTGCTTTGCTATGCTGAACTGCTGCCTGCTGCCCTCTTGCCTGAGTGAGAAAGACTGGACCTGCAGAGAACCCAGAGTGACTCCAAGGGCTAGTTGGCTGGCCTTCTGATCTGAAGCCTCAGGGGCATAACACGCTTCCAACAACCTTGCACTTACAGCTGGACTCTGCCCTCTGAGAGTCTACCCAGCCTATATGGTTCCAGAGGAACTAACGCATCTCATCTGCTGTGCTGCACAAACCCGAGCAGAACCGATGCATCGCCACTGCTGCATGAATTGGACTTGTCACAAAAACCCACATGGGGTCGCAGCTCCGTATAACCACCACATTGCCCCGACTGCACAACACATCGTTGGTGCTGGCCATCACATCCTCAGTCAAAGGCAGCCTCAACAACAACAGACTCCGCATCACAGCCTCGCAGATCTTCAAAACTGACACATCGCCACAACTGCACACCGTATCCTCAATGCCGGACTTTGCACCGCAAGTCCCATCAATGGGATCCTTGACAATGACGCAGACCCTCACATCGCAGTCGTGCCGCATCTCGGAGCAGACGCATCACTTTGGCTGCGCAACGCATCTTCGCCATAGATCTTTGCAATGCTCCACCACCCAGGATTTGTTCACCGGGCCTAACTGGGTCTTGAAGCCAGCAGGCGCTCCATCACTGTTGGCCTGAACTTATCACTTTTTCCCAGACTGACTTGCGTAACTAAATTAACAGCATTAATTACCCGTTGTCACCCTTTACACCTCTCCTCGTGGGCTCGTTTTGATACTATCAAAATGATGTTGGTTCCCATTTTTTTATACACTATATTTAAGATACCACTAAATTTCCCTTCTAAATATTTTTGAAAAATGTATTTCATCCTTTCCTCCTTTGTGTGGTACAAAAAGAAACCACGCATGTCATTGCTAAAGCAGAAACATCCCAAATGAGATGGCGGTAACATTTTCCACATTTTTATAACTATGACACAGCTTTTTTATTAAAACAAAATATTTTGTGGCTTTTAGATTCACCACAATAGGTATCATCTCTCCGTTTTCTTTCAGCGAATACTTAACATTCTCCAGAAAACTGCAGAATATTTCCACCCCTATATTTAAACATTTATATAAACTATTGCATCTCATATTGCCACTCTCTCCTATTGATGTTAATACATTTTTTCATTCCACTATTTGGCATAATAAGCTCATATTAATGGTATTCAGTCAAACTATTGAGTTGGAAATGTTGACTTACACAAATATCGAGTTTTGAATATCCTGACATAGAAATATTGACAGCAAGAATATAGTGGTCAAGAATGTTGAATTTAAGGTAAGAAATGTCGATTTAAAAAATATAGAAGTCATTAATATCATTTGCAAAAATGTAGTTGTTTAAAATATATTTTTTTTTAATTAGTGTTATGTATTTTAGTATATATTTTAAATGTATGTGATGTCATTTTTTTGTATAAGTATTGTTTATGTTTTATATTCTATGGGGCCGATTCCGATCCAGGTCGGAAGGGCACCAAACGCGATCCGGCCGGAAAAACTACGTGCCGTATGCGTGTTTTCCGCCTGACTCGTACAGCTGTACGAGCGAGAAAGTACGATGTGAGCTACGTGAAATTCACCGACCGAGTCGTTTCAAGGTCCGAACCGCTCCGTACGTCTCGGCCGTAAGCTAACCGTGGCGTGCAATGGATGCGATTTACGACTGAGCCAGTACGATGCACGCGTCAGACAGCCGGTGCGAGCCGGAGTGTCCAACTCGCAAAACGTCTGGGAAGTTGCCTTTGGGGGTCCGCTTCGGACCCCCTGACACCCGCAGCCCTTCGACTCGGACACAGGGGGAGACCCAAGGGTCGCCCAACACAGGCATGTACGGTGCGGATGGCACCGACGCATACCCACTGTAGGGGGTGCCCTTGTGCGAGACATACCCATTCAGTCAATGGGAGCCCATGTACGCGTCGTACGACCGGCTCCCATTGACTTCTGTGGGAGTCCGACCGAACCGAGTCTGGCAGCATACGGCCGCAACGTACTCGCTCGGTTGGACTGAAGGACTCCGGCTCGGTCGGAAAACACTCCGGATCCGGCTCGGTCGGAGAGCTTTCCGACCCGGATCGGAATTGGCCCCTATGTGTTACATTTTTAGGGGCCTATTACGATGTCTTTGGAAACTCTTCCGACTGAATTGGTTTCGGAATCATGTCCGACCGAATCAGGTTCTGCGAGTACGACCGACCGATTACAATGCTTCCGTACATCATTCGGTCGGAATCGAATTGACTTCAATGGGAGCCTGTGTTCCGGACGAGAACCCAGGCTCCCATTGAAACAAAGGGTGGTTGGGGAAAACCATAAACCCTATGACAGGCACCTCATGGTGCCTGCCACACTGTGCATGCGGGTAAAGAGGGGTCCCATGGGTACCCCCACAGGCCACAACTGGAGACTTCCAGGCGAAGGGGGGCCTGCTACGGGCCCCAAAAGTCAGATCCAATAGCCGTTTCGTGTCAGGCAGACCGATTTGGAACAGCTGTCAGAATCGGTCATCGTAACCGCTATGCCGGAAACCCTGTCCATGGAGCTGTATGATTTAGCTCCAAATGACTCGGGCAGTCCAAATCCTGTTCTGAACCGAATCGGACAACCCAAAAGGTTTCCTTGGATCGTAATCGGTCGTTCGGAAATCTATCTGCCTCGGATGGAAACATGGGTTCCGAATCGGATTCTCAGATTCCGAATCCCATTCAGAGTCTTTCCGAGCAACATCTATAATCGAACCCTTAGGAGCCGATTCCGATCTCGGTCGGAAGGGCACCGAATCAGGTTCGGCCGGAAAAACGACGAGCCGTACGCGTGTTTTCCGACCGACTCGTACAGCTGTACGAGCGAGCAAGTACGATGTGAGCTACATGAAATTCACCGACCGAGTCGTTTCCGGGTCCGAACCGCTCCGTACGTCCCGTCCGAAGCTAACGGTGGCGTGCAATGGATGCGATTTACAACCGAGCCAGTACGATGCACACGTCGGACAGCCTGTGCGAGCCGGAGTGCCGGCTCTCAAAAGCTCCCGGAGTCGGACTTTGGGGGTCCGCGACGGACCCCCTGACACCCGCAGACCTACGACTCGGACACAGGGGGAGACCTATGGGTCTCCCCAGCACAGGCATGTACAGTGCAGGTGGCACCGACGCGTACCCACTGTAGGGGGCGCACTTGTTCGAGACGTACCCATTCAGTCAATGGGAGCCCATGTACGCATCGTACGACTGGCTCCCATTGACTTCTATGGGAGTCCGACCGAACTGAGTCCGACAGCGTACGTGCGCATCGAACTCGCTCGGTTGGACTGTAGAGGTCCGGCTCGGTCGGAAAACATTCATGATCCGACTCGGTCGGAGTGCTTTCCGACCCGGATTGGAATCGACCCCTCTAATAATTTAATTTAATTACATTTTTAGTTTTTTAATTTAGTAGTGGGTTGTGGGTTTATAGGGGAACAGGGTAGAAAGTAATTTAATTATAATAAATTAATGAATATTTTTGATTTATTAATATTTATTTAATTGAGATTTTATCATGTTAATTGTGTTTTTAATTTTTTTGAGTACATTTCATGTGTGGGTTGTGGGGTATATAGGGGTGTACGTTGGGAAATAATTTATTTTGTATTATTTATTAATTAGCTGGTAGTTAATATTAATTAATTAAATGATAATTAATTATGGTAATTGTGTAATTAATTTTAGGTGCAGGCTGTGGAGTTTATAGGGGTAAAGGGTGGGAAGTAATTTATTTTAATTAAGTAATAGTTGATAATAAATAATAATTAATTTTTTTTTATGTTTTCTGGGGTGTGGGGTTTGGGTTTATAGGAGTAAAAGGTGGGAAGGTATTTATTTTTTATTAATTATTAATTAGTTGTTAATTACATATAAATATTATTAATTGACAATTAAATATGAAGATTTTGTAATTATTTTATTTGTGGGATGTTTAAGGGTAAAGGGTTGGAAGTAGTTTATTTTTAATTAGTTAATACTTAGTTGATCATTAATATTATCAAATGAATTGATAATTAATTAGGATAATTGTTTAATTATGTTTCTGTGTGTGGGTTGTGGGGATTACAGGGGTAAAGAGTGGGAAGTTAATACATGTTTATGTTTTTTTATTAATAATATTTATTTAGTTGATAATATGTTAATTATTCAAATACTTTTTTTTATTTTAGACGTGGGTTTTGAGTTTTGTGGTGTTATAGGATAGGAAGTAAATAAACTAGATTTATGTAATAATTAATGTTTTTGTTAATGAATAATATTTAAATAAAAATATGTATTTGTTTGAAAATCATTTTATTTAATATAATATTTGTAGGTATTTGTGATATGTATTGAACATTATAATATGTTTTTATTTTTTTACATTTTTAATATTACATATATATAAATACATATATATATATATATATATTAACTACTGGCGATCGCCAGTAGGTAGTTATAGTTAGGACCTATTTTCCATAGGAAATACGCAACATTCTATTCCCAATAGGATTGGCCAGATTCATAGAATGCAACCGTGTTGGACCTATCACTTGGGACACATGGCACAGATTCTGCATCTGCAGCACAGATATAAGGCTGGCTGGCCCCCAGGGAGCTCACTTGCCTGCACTACTTGCTACTGGACCACATCCCTGCTACCACTGCTTCTGTCTCTGCATCCTCTGGCTCCTGCTATGGCACATACTCTGGAGAGGGCCCCAGCCTTCACTGAGGAGGAGAACCAGGCACTGCTGGACGGGCTCCTTCCACAGTACAGCAAGCTCTATGGGAAACCAGGGAAGCAGGTGAGTGTGCAGTCCACTGCCTTCCTAATTATGCATGTTGTCTGACTAGCAGTACTAGCAGTGTGTACACCAGTGGCAAGCATTCTCACTGACTACTTTCATCCCCTAAGGTGTGTAGGTACATGTAATGAATAGGTGTCCTGCTGCTAAAGTGCATTAGTGCAAGCTTAAACTATCCAGGCATTGTTAATTTGTCAGACATGCATGGCATTTGTCCTTCACCATGGTTGCACTACCTGTGTAAATCATTTCCCTTTGTGATGATGACATGTCTATCCAAATGTGTGCAGCACAAAAATGGGGCATGTGTGTCAATGTACTTTTTACTTTGTCATCCTCACAGGTTGATGCCCACCAGAAGCAGGAAATATGGCTGACCATCGCCCGGGCTGTTCGTGCGGTGGGGGTCTACAAGCGCCGGATCCGCAACTGCCAGAAGAAGTGGCTGGACCTGAAGGATAGCTAGAGTCCAGCTGAAGCTGTCACCTCCACGCAGGAGGGGCGGACACCGGACCTTGACTCCCCACATGCTCCGGATACTGGTGGTGGTCTTCCAGGACCTGGATAGGCAGCTGAAGGCCAGACAGCAGCAGGAAGGGGGTAATTCCATGCCTGATCTGTGTACTATGTCTGACATGCTAATAGCAGTCTTTTGGCCTGGTCACACTTCCACATTACGTAGGTCTTGTAGTCCAATACTCAGCTCCCCCAATTGTGTGATGCACCCTCCTCATCTGTTCCACAGGTGTGGCCCCTACAGTCTGTTCCTTGTGTCACTAGGGCTCTGTGTCCCTGCAGTCAGCTATGCTTCAGCTATCGGACAGCATCTGTTTCCGTGACTCTGTTGTGGGTCTCATGTGTGGTTTACTTGTTTACACAATGCCTGAGATCTGACATGTGATCTGTGTGTGCCCTTGAGATGTGTTCCAATTGCTGGTCTGACTCGCCACATGTGGCTGGGGTGTTCCAAACAAACCCATGCAGCAGGGGACTCCAATGTAGGGGCCTCAGGAGTATGTATATCAAGTATGTCACACTTGCTTAGCCACCTGACTTCTGTCCAGGGCCAAACACTGTTTCACTTAGACCTGGCCAGTCATGCCTCCTCAAGGGCATTTAGAAACACTCTGTAATCCCACTCCTGTGTCTGAAATTGCGGGTTGTGCTTAGTGACATGTGCCCTCAGGTGTCTGCCTCTGTGTCATTAGGGTGTGGCTAGTTGTTACGTACAACTGGGGTGTCCATGATTCAGAGGGTCAGCATGACATCTGAGATGTGACTGTGTGAGACAAGACCTGTGTGACATATAGGTGTATGATCATCTGACAGCGCACAATGGTGTATGCAACTGTGTCCTTCATGCAGCTGGGTTACATGCATGGCAGACTGTGATGTGTTTATGTACAGGGATTTGTGTTTGCAGAGACTCATATGTTTTGCATGATCTGGGGTCTTCTAGGTCCTGGATATGTTGTTTGCATGGGATGGTCATCTGCAGAGTTAGCTTTACCCCAGAGCTAGGATTGTGAGTCAGTGCATATTGTTGTTGTCTGGATGCCCTGCCCCTGTGACAGGAGACAGTGTTGACTGACCTTCAGGGCATCCCAGTGCCATGGCATTTAACTTGCTATGAGTGATCCTGCATTGTGTTCAAGTGTGCACCATGCACCCCATTGTGGCATTGCCCATCAGGACATGAGAACATCATAGTGTGTGTTGCTGGCATACATCACAAGCATGTGAAATGAGTCTCTGCCCATCCCTTCATCCGGACACCTGTACTGAGTCAGTAGCAAGAGATGTGCTGTGTGTATAGTGACATACTCCTACATGTTCACTTGCATGTACAACTAATGTGTGGGTGGTGCATGTTGGCACATTGGGGTGTTTGCATCCAACATGCAACAGACATAGGTGTGAAAGTCAAGGAGGTATATGTGTGCCATGGTTGATGTTGAGAATGACAATTGGCTTATTCTAAACAGTGTTGGCACTTTGAGCTGTGTTCAGCTGATGATGCCAGGGCTTGCCCTGTGATGTGATGTACTCACTGTGGTGAGTGCAGTCAGTGCAGGTGACTGATGTTGTTCTCTTACTTCCTATTCCTATCTAGATACATCCACGACCACAGGAGGGGACAGCTCCACGGACCAGGAGGAGCCACAGAGCCTTACAGGGACAGAAGGAGAGGAGTCGGGGGGACCCAGTGGCACGGAGGGCGAGTGGAGCCACACAGAGGAGTCGTCAGCACCATCCCCCCCAGCTGAAGGCCACAGCAGCTCTGAGGATGACTCCCTTGTGGAGGCGGGTGTCAGCAGCCACCAAACCCCAGCTAGTGAGGCTGTCCCTGCCACCACCACCACTACCACCACCACCCTCACAATGGCTCCCATCCCAGCGGTCCCTGTGGGCTCCCGTGTTCGTGAGCATGTCTCCTTTGTGCCAGTTACCGCACCCCCTGCCCCTGTGTCCCCTGCTGCCCTGAGTGAGGAGTCTGTGGACTTACTTAGACAGATCCATGTAGGGCAGACGTCGATGCTGAAGGTCCTCCATGCACACACAAGTCTGTTGACACAACTGGTGTCATTCATGGAGGGCATTTCCTCGGGCATGTCTGCCCTACAGAGGACCCCTCACCCCCGCCACCACACAGCTCCAAGGCAAAGTCTTCGTCCTCCATCCCCCAGGCCACCACTCCAGAGGTTCCCCCGCCACTCCCTGCCCCGGGTTCCCCCACCCACAGATACACCATCCCCAAAATGCTAAGGCCATCCCCCCAAGCACTTGCTCCTCCACACCTGGTCAGACGGTTAGTGCCACTGATGTGGGGACCGTGTCCCCCCCTGCCCTGCCGACCTCACCTGCCCCCCATTCCGCTCCCATGGATGTAGGCACTGCAGTGGAGTCCACGCCCACCCCGTCTGACTTGGGCACTGCAGTGGTGACCCAATCCACTCCATCTGACTGCCCACTGGAGTTGTGCCGGCACTCACCCCATCTGACTTGTGCCCCACAGTTGTGACAGCACCCACCACTTCAGTCAGCTCCACTGCAGTTGCAAGTGTCTCGCCTGCATCCACCAACTCTTCACTGCCTCCTTCTGCTGCGCCCTGATCCTGTCCCTGCGGTGCCTGGCCTGCCCCCATGTATGCCCCTCTGAGGGGATGACACCGGTCCTTAGCAGTGCAGGCAAGCAAGGTATGACAGTTGTCACTCTACTTCACTCCTTGGCATTTGGACATGCACTGGCCATTGGCCTTTTGTTTGAACAGACGTGTAACTTTTAATATGCTGAATAAAGCTTTTTTCTTTATCCCTGTGAACTAGATTTAGCTGTACATTATGTTGATGATGTTTAACATGCCCTTGCACCTGTGATGCTTGGTTTCCAATGTTGAATACTGATGTGTTGCTGTGAGGTACTCCCTGTGGTCCATGAGATATGTATCCTATTCTGGTGGGTATCCATGTCATCCTTTGCAGCTACCTGGGTGTGTCAGGATCAACTATTTGTGGACATCTCTGTGAACATTTCATTTGCATGGTCACATCTCTGGCTTGCACCCATGCACATATGATGTGCTTCCCATTGTCCGATTTGTCACTTCCACAGACTTTGTGCGCATCAACACTGGACCTACAGGTGTGGGCATCATTGGTATAGGAGCAACTGGGTCCTCTGTGCAACTTGCTAGACATATGTTTTGGGTATGTGCAGATGGCTTAGGGGAGACTCACGTACCCAGGCTGTTGTGACCAGAGCCTTCATTGTGTGGTAACTGATGGCTGACTGACCAAGTGTTCTGCAGACATGAGTGAGACATGCAGTGAATATGTTTGGCACAGATGGGCTTCCACAGGAGTTGGGTCCCCTCAAGTAAGTGTGTTGTCCCGTGACATAGCCTGGGCCCATGGTGTGTGTTGTATCAGCATGTTTGTGTGTCCACATCCCTGTTCATACACAGACATGTTCCCTTGATATGTTCCTGTTGTTGATGCTTGCTGAGTGGTACTGGGTTCATCCCACTACTTTTCCAATGGGCTACCAGATGTGAGGGTGCATGACACACTACTGCTAATTGGTGTATCATCATAGGGATTTGTCAGTTCTGAGTGGTGATGATGTTGTCAGACACAGATGGGACACAGTCAGGGTTCCCCAAGGCACCTGTTTATTTGCTAAATCATGTAGTTGTCCCTAGGTGGTACCTTTCAGCGATTGAGACATTTGTATGTGTGTGTGACTCCTCCCACTTGTCGGGTTCATGGCTGCAATGCTGGCAGGTGTCAGCATGTGTGCCTTGTGGTTCTCCTTGGCTTCTGCATTGTCCTGGGGCAGTGGCAGGGATTCTGAAGGTTAAGTGAGCTTTGAAGTCATGGCCATGTACTGCATACTTTGCAGTATGTCTGTCATTCCCCAGGGTTGTAAACTGTCCTTGTGTGATGTGTCTGTACACCTTAGTTCCTCCCAACATTCCTGTGTTTGTCATGGGTGCATGTGCAATGTCACCTGTCCATGTGGGCTTCACCGATACACATTGTTGCAATTCAGGATGTATGGTGTTGAGGGTGGACTGATGTAAATGTTTGTATGGATGGTCCCCTAGCTCCCGTTTGTCCATGGATGAGGGGCCATGCTAAGTGATTTGTGCTTGTGTATGTGTGATGTACGTTTGTGGAACAGGACACATGTCTGGGTTTCCCTGTTTGTACAACATCTGCCTTTGTCATCACAGTGGAGGTACCATGCATGCTTGTGTCACCCCAATGTCTGGTCCCTGGAGGTAGTGCTGTTGTGTGTCAGTCTCTTGCTGTGTTAGTTGGTGTTCATTCCAGCTTGTGTCACATGTGTCTGTTGTGCTCCCTCTCATCTCCCAATGCCTGATTGCCCACTAAGGGTGTCCCAATGATGGTTTACTTTTGTATGGCACTTTGTCCACATCTGTGTCACTGTGGTTCAGCCCCCCTCATGTGTTGTGTAGTTGCCTGGGGATACTGTGGCACACACACACACATGCTGTGTCAGATGTGCAGTGTGAGGTTGCCTGTTTGTGTTTGTGCATCTGCACCAGTGCATTGGTATTGCTGTTGTGGGCCTTTGTCTGGATGCTGTTTCTGTGGTTTTGCCTGCTGTCCCTGTGAGTCATATCACATCATTGTGCACATTCATCCTGGTTGTTAGGTGCCATTGCTGGCATGGAATGTGAGTTTGTGAGCTGGCACCTACAGTCTAAACATGTTGTTTTGATTAGTGTGTCTATTTTCCAGATGTGTGCATGCTTGGTGATGGTCACTTCTGCTCCTGTGTCATTGTACACTGTATGCATTGTCAGCCCCCATGTGTGGTGCTTGTCTGCACATGGCTGAGAGTGTGTTATGTTTTCACAGCACTGTTAGTCTCACCATATCTCTGTGGGAATGGGACACAACCACTAGTTTGCCACAGAAGTGTTTAATGTGTTGGGAGCAGGGATCATACATGCTGTTTGTTATTTGCAGCTTTGACCATGATGACACTTACCTTTTGGTCACTGTGATGAGGGGGGGTATAGTCTCCATCACCACAATGCTCAACATCTGCTGCAGTTTGGAAGCACCCACTTAACTTCTGTTCTACACAGTGAGGGGGTGTTCTTTTTACATTTCCACAGTGCTATAGTGATGCTTGCCTTGTGTATGGCACACTCATGTGTTGGTCACACATGTGCTGTTAGTTACATTGTATGTTCGAAGTCATAATCACTGTTGTGGGCATTTTTCACAGACTACACACTGTTGTCATGATGTTAGGGGGGATGTCTTTTGCTTACATAGCTGATGTTGGAGTATGCTGGATGTGTGGCGCATCACCCATCCTATGGCTGGGGGTGGCAGGAGTGATGGGCAACATATGCCCTATGGGTGGTGGTGGCAGTAGTGATGGGCAACATAGTCCCTATGGGTGGGGGTGGCAGTAGTGATGGGCAACAGGTCCCCTATGAGTGGGGGTGGCAGTAGTGATGGGCAACAGGTCCCCTATGAGTGGGGGTGGCAGGGGTGATAGGCAACATTAGCCCTAGGGCTGGGGGTGGCAGTAGTGGTGGGCAACATAGGCCCTATGGCTGGGGGTGGCAGTAGTGATGGGCAACATAAGCCCTATGGGCTGGGGTGGCAGTAGTGATGGGCAACATAAGCCCTATGGCTGGGGGTGGCAGTAGTGATGGGCAACAAGTCCCCTATGGGTGGGGGTGGCAGGGGGGATGGGCAACATAGGCCCTACGGCTGGGGGTTGCAGTAGTGATGGGCAACATTAGCCCTGTGGCTGGGGGTGGCAGTAGTGATGGGCAACATAAGCCCTATGGCTGGGGGTGGCAGTAGTGATGGGTAACAGGTCCCCTATGGGTGGGGGTGTTAGTGGTGCTGGCCATGCAACCCCTATGGTGGGCTGTTGTTAGTGGCCAGGATGTGGATCTCCTGTGTGTGTGTGCCATTTTGCGGGTACGTGTTGTTTGTTTATGTGGTAGGTGTCTGACTTACCGCCTGCGCCGACTAATGTTTGTATGACCATACTGTACTTAATTTATCTTCAATAAAATTATAATTTTAAAATTAAAAACATACTCTACTTTTCCATCTCTGTGGTGGGCTCCTTTTGTAGTGTGTTTTCACTGTGTTACTGGTTGAAGTGTTGCACAAATACTTTACACATCGCCTCTGAGTTAAGCCTGACTGCTCTCTGCCAAGTTACCCGAGGGGTGAGCACAGGTTAATTTAGGGTTTGCTTGTTACTTCACCCTGTGATGAATTTTGGTTGCTGCTGGAGAAGGTTTTTTCCCCCCGCAACCAGTAACCCGATTTCTTATGAGCATAATATGGTCTACATAGAAGGAAATCATGTGTGGGCTCCCTGTTATTTTTAGCTGCCTCTTTTAATATATAACTAGACAAATCCAGGTAAGACTATCTGCACCAAACACCATTGTCTCAACCCGGTGAAAGAGAAAATCCCAACTTAGCATCTCATATGCTTTTTCCACATCTATTGAAGCAATAGCCAAATCCAGGCATCCCTCGAAGAGCTGTTCAGGATCTGGAAAAACCTACATACATTGGGAGAGGTGTTCCTTCTTGGGAAAACCCTATTTTGTTTTAGGTGAAATAGTTTAAGCAAGACCTACAGCAACCTCATTGCCATTCCAGGGCTAACATGGAAATAAGGCAATTGGCCATTGTGTCCCATAGGTGCTGTTGAGGCTTTGCTAAGACCACCATTACAGCTTCACTAATGTTAGGGGGGGCAAAATGTCTTTGTTACTGGCCACAAAATATATATTATGCATTCACAGGGACAATTTGAGAAAACTTTTTCTGTCATTCCCTTTGCTCAGGTACTAATTTATTTAATATCACCATTGGTATGTGTTCCTTCAGCTAGTCCTGGCCAGCAGCTGGGGGTTTTGTGTACAAGACGTTACAAACAAACATTATTTATCTCAGTTTGTGAGTGGACCAGAGCCCTGTTGTTCCCCATTAATGCCCGGTGACTTACCAGTAATTTTCATTACTCCGAGTCCATGTCTTCCACATCACGTATGAGGTCACCACCTTACATGCAGAACATAATCACAAAACTTGACTTTTCCTTCCCAATCCAATATAGCCCCCATCCAATGCAGTACAAATATATCACATCCTGTGCAGGAATTCCTGAAATAAGTAAGCTTAGAAAGAAATCAGTTGCACAACAGGGAGAGGTGGGTAGGTACTCAGGACTGTGACGAGGAGGACATGGACTCGGAGTAATGAAAATTACCGGTAAGTAAACTGGACATTACCTTCTCGTCCATCTTCCTCTCACAGTCCTTACATATGAGTACGTACCCAAGCCAAGAAAATTATTTAGAAAATAAATAGACCACCAGAATAGCGAAAACAAATGCATTTAATGCAATGGCCCCAATACATTATACTGCAGGAAGAGCCACCAAACTCAAAACAGCCTAACCAAAACAGAGAATACATCTCCCCCCAATTGCAAACGGTAATGGGTCATAAAAGTGTGAGGCAAAGCCCAAGTAGCAGCAAAGCAAATGTCACAAATCTAAGCTCCCTTAACTGCTGCCCAGGAGGCAGCACCCCTAGTAGACTGCCCAAGGAAAGATGCAAGAACAGGTCAGCAGACCAAAAAAAGGAGTGAGAAATGGCCAATTTAATCAAACAGGACAAGATAGAGAGAGAAGGTTGAAGACCCCTCTTTGCCAGACTATTGGAGACAAACAAAGCCTCAGATCTATGAAACAAAACAGTGCTTTGCAAATAAACCAAAAGTGCACGATGTACATCAAGAGAATGCAAGCGCACATCTTCATCGAACACAGGGAACAGATAAAAGGTAGGTAAAACAATATCAGAATCGAAATGAAAAGAGAAAAACACCTTTGAGAGAAAGGCTGGACTAGGATGCAGCACCACCTTGTCTGGAAAAAAAAAGGAATGGAAGGGAGGACAACAAAGCCTCAATCTCCCCCACCGTTCTCCCAGAAGAAATGGCCACTAGAAATACAACCTTGGCGTTAAAGAACTGGAAGTCAGCGGACTCCAAAGTCTCAAACGGAACATTCTGAAAACCCAGCGGAACCAGAGACAAGTCCCAAAGTGGCACCATGGAATGAACAACAAGATGCCTGAGAAAACCACTTCGCAACACGCAAGCTGACAGATGGGCAAAAGACAGAAGACGCTCTCCACGAAAACCTTGAACAGTCGCTCACTGACTATGGAGGGTAGACACATCCAAACCTAGCTGAAAAACATCCCGAAGGAACTCCAACACTGCAGTTGGATCACAAGAGGAATATGACACACCACTGTTCTGATACCAGATGGAAAAATTCCACCAATTACGGCCAGAAGCCTTCAGGGTAGATGGCCGCCAGGACTTCAATATTAGTTCTGTGACATGCAAAGAAGACCCTTATTCTAACAGGGACTGTGTCTCAAGTCTCAGACTGCAAGCCTCAATCTGCAAAGCATGTCCAGTGGAAGATGCGGCTGATGCGGTGGGGATGGATGAATCACCAAAACCCAATGAGGCCTGGCCAACAGATGGAGAAGACAAGGGAACAAAGGGCGCCGCATCCAAGCTGAGGAAAACAACAGTATCACAGCCTAGTCTTGCACCTCTGTCTGAAACACCCAAGGGAGAAGATGGATGGGCAGCAAACAATAAAGGAGACCCCTGGGCCAGGGAACAACCAAGGCATCCACTGCCCAAGCTCTCGGGATGGAACCAGACTGCAAAAATGGGAAAGGAGGGCATTTTCCTCTGCTGTAAACAAATCCAACCAAGGGTGACTGAACTGACGAAGAATGAAATTAGAAAGCATCAGATCCAGACCCATCAATGAGAATGGAAACCTCCAACTCAAAGCATCAGAGGCCTCATTCTACCTCCCCCCCCAGAGAGACTGCAGAGAGAACCAGGAGATGGGATTTCTCCGCAAGACAAATCCTCCGGGAAAGGAGAACAGAGAGGGACATAAGCCGCCTTGCCGATTCAGATAGGAGCGGACAATCTGATTGTCTGTCTGTACACACACTACAGTGTGCAGCAGCAGCAGATGAAAAAACAAAAAGGCCTTCAGAACTGCTGCCAGCTTTTTCCAATTTGAAAACTGAAGAGCTTCCATCCAATTCCAGCTCCCCTGTGCAGCAGAATCCCCTAGAGTAGCACCCCATCGCATCCCACTGACATGGTCATGAGAACCAGAACAGGAAGAAGAACCAACGAGAAATCTCTGCTCAGATGAGCTGGGTCCAACCACCAATGGAGATCTCTGAAGATCTAAGGAGTCCATGGAACCAGTGTCTCCTATTCCCAAGACGAGTTCCAATGGCTCAGGAGTTGGTGAACAAGGCAATACAGGTGCAACCTCCCCCAAGGGATAAGGGTCAACATAGATGACATCTCTCCCTGACTGCAGAGCCACGTTGTTACAGATGTCGAAGAAGGAGAGAGGACAAATAGGATTGGAGATTAACACAATGCTCCTCCAACAAAAAGACCTCCTCCAAGTCCATCCTGAAGTGGCCCCCAACAAAGAGAAGATCCTGAGAAAGCTGGACCTGGAAATTTCCTCTAATTGAACAAGAAGCCATACTCCTGCAACTGCGTGGTCTCCTGGTGAACCTTCAACTGGGCTTTGGAAAAAAGAACAAGAGGCAATTAGCCAGTCATCCGAATTATGGAAAAGTTGGACACAATTAGAATTTAAAATACCCACCGATGGTGCCAACAGCTTTGTTAAAACCCTTGGCGCTGAAGCTAGCTTGAATGGCAGAACCAGAACTGGTGCCCTGGACAGTTACCCGGAAGAATTTCTGGTGAGATGGATGTACAGAAACATGGAGGTAGAGCTCCATGAGGTTGATGGAGGTCAGAAACTCGCCCTTTCCTAAGAGAGGCAGAATCAGCTGGAGGGACGTCATCTTGAATGGCAAAGGAGGAATATACTGATTGACCCCCTTGAGGCCCAGTACAGGATGGAACACCCCTGACACCTTCTGCACCAGCAAAAGCAAGGAATACTAGCCCAGGATGAAACAAAAAGAAGGCAGCCTTCTGAAGCAGCAACTGAATCCCTTGGAGCAGCACAGCCAACTTCTCCAGAGAGGGAGGAGCAGGAGTCTAAAAAGAAATGTGAGGAAAAGTGTCTTTTGTAGCCATTTGAGACTACTTGGATGGCTCAAGAATCTGAAATGGTACAAGTGCAAATGTCCTGAAAGTACTGCAGATGAGCTCCCACTGGACTAAACCTGGAGCAGTCATACTTTCGGAGGTGTGGGTGAAGATGTTGTACCAGGAAAGGGAAGTTTCAAAAGGACTGCCTTCTGATCTGTGTCAGCCTTCCAAGAGTGCATCCAGATGTTGCGTAATGACAGCACTCGAAGCTGCTGCTGCCATACAGAGGTTTTCAAACATGATGTCTAAGCGAAACCGAACCTGTTGCTCCATCAAAGTCAATAGAGCTGATAAATCTGCACCTTCCTGAACCTTTTCTGCCAAAGAATGTAAGTCCAAAAGGAGGGACTGAATTGCTTATGTGGAGTAGGTATTCACAAGGACTGCAAAGCTCGAAGCCACATAAGAACGTTTCACCACCCCTTCCAACTTCTTGTCCACTGCGTCAAATGGTAATACATCTTATGACACCACAGCCCCCTGGGTGGACAACCCTGCCACAAGGTTGTCAATCTTCACAGGGGCTCAGAACTCCTCCCCAAATTTATCCAGACAATACTGTTTCAACAAAAAGCAAGGAAAAAACTGCCTTTCAACATCATTCTACTCATTCACAAGCACAGGACGAATGGAAGTGCGCAAGGGCAAAGATTCCGGCCTCATACACTGATTTTGCGAAAAATGTCATCATCAGCAGGTGCTAGAGCAGAAGAAGCAGATCCCAAATTGTTGCGCATATGATGCTTGATCCTAGCCAAATCAGTGCCCAACACAGAATGGCCCTTGAGTTCCTCATCATCCCCATCCCCCTCCAATGAAGAATCCATCCTAGGGACTTTAGCAAGTGGTGCCCCCTCCTGGGCCCAAAACGCAGCCTCCACAGCGGCTGCAATAATAGACTGTAGATCTGGGGTCATAGAAACTCCTGCAGAGGGCACAGCCACTGAGAGATAATCATCTGCATCACTCATCATGCAAAGGATTTGGCAACTTCAAACAGCTGTCATTACAAAAAGAAGGCAGAATCCAAATGCAGCGAGGCAGGTTTTAGAAACAACAACCAGCCCGGCACAGAAAAATATTTCCTGATAAAGTTGGCTGGTTGCCAAGGAAATGCTGCACTTGCTGTAGCACGCTCCCCAATTGCCCAGTGACAGGTGCAAGCGCAAGGACCTACTCATGGCAAGCGCTGAGGCGCCATGTTAGAGTCAGGCAGGCGTCCAGTTACTGCCGGTAACTATAATAATAAAGCGTTCAGATGTGGAAAAGTGCCCCACACCATAATACATCAAACGCAGGACCGGGGAATACTAAAAAAGAGAAATTAAATACAAAAACCTCCAGAGGCCGTCACAGGCTGTCCAATAAGCCCCAAATCATGTATGATCATGTATGCCCACCAATAAGAGCGACCACCAAAACAAAATACAGACCCCTAGGACAGGTCTACACAAAAGTAATGAAAAAATATACATTCCTGTAGTCAAGATGTTAATCACCTGCAGAAAAAAGAAACAGGAAGTCCTTCCCAAGATGTGATGTATTTGTACTCCATTGAATGAGGGCCATATTGGATTGGGAAGGAAAAGTCAAGCTTGGTGATCATGTTCTGAGGTGCCGATCACAATCCGGTAAAAAATTCCCCCGTGCGACTCGTATCGGGTCTTTTTACCGTACGAATCGTACAAGTGCCGTACGAACTGGCAATCACGATTCGCATGGTAAAAAGTCCATACGAACCGCACTGGGAATCATTCCCCACACGTCCTCGGGTCGGAAAATGTGTCCGACACGTCCTCGGACGATTTACCTTACAAACGTGAAAAGCCAAGTCCGACCGAGGAATCACGATCCATCCCGTGCGTCCGAGCGTACAACCGTATGGAAAAAACACCGTCCGCACCTAACACCCATAGCAACCATGGAGACATGTGCCCGCATACGCGCCCAACACTCCCCCGAGCCCCCGTACGTCCGACACGTACCCCCCGTGTATGTATACCCCCACCCGTCTAGGTACACCCCAGTACGTTCCAGTCGAACCCCCACCCCAGTACGTGTCATACCCCCGTCAATGTACACCCCCCCACCCCTGTACGTGTCGTACCCCCGTGTACCCCCACCCCAGTACGTTCCAGTCGTACCCCCACCCCTGGACGTGTCGTACCCCCCGTGTACCTACACCCAAGTACGTTCCAGTCGTACCCCCACCCCAGGACGTGTCGTACCACCGTCAATGTACACCCCCCCACCCCTGTACGTGTCGTACCACCGTCTATGTACACCCCAGTACATTCCAGTCGTACCCCCACCCCAGTACGTGTCATACCCCCCGTGTACCTACACCCCAGTACGTTCCAGTCGTACCCCCACCCCAGTACGTGTCGTACCACCGTCAATGTACACCCCCCACCCCTGTACGTGTCGTACCCCCCGTGTACCTACACCCCAGTACGTTCCAGTCGTACCCCCACCCCAGTACGTGTCGTACCACCGTCAATGTACACCCCCCCACCCCTGTACGTGTCGTACCCCCGTGTACCCCCACCCCAGTACGTTCGAGTCGTACCCCCACCCCAGGACGTGTCGTACCCCCCGTGTACCTACACCCAAGTACGTTCCAGTCGTACCCCCACCCCAGGACGTGTCGTACCACCGTCAATGTACACCCCCCACCCCAGTACGTGTCGTACCCCCCGTGTACCTACACCCCAGTACGTTCCAGTCGTACCCCCACCCCAGTACGTGTCGTACCCCCCGTGTACCTACACCCCAGTACGTTCCAGTCGTACCCCCACCCCAGTACGTGTCGTACCACCGTCAATGTACACCCCCCCACCCCAGTACGTGTCGTACCCCCCGTGTACCTACACCCGAGTACGTTCGAGTCGTACCCCCACCCCAGGACGTGTCGTACCCCCCCGTGTACCTACACCCAAGTACGTTCCAGTCGTACCCCCACCCCTGGACGTGTCGTACCCCCCGTGTACCTACACCCAAGTACGTTCGAGTCGTACCCCCACCCCAGGACGTGTCGTACCCCCCGTGTACCTACACCCCAGTACGTTCCAGTCGTACCCCCACCCCAGTACGTGTCGTACCACCGTCAATGTACACCCCCCACCCCTGCACGTGTCGTACCCCCCGTGTACCTACACCCCAGTACGTTCCAGTCGTACCCCCACCCCAGTACGTGTCGTACCACCGTCAATGTACACCCCCCACCCCTGTACGTGTCGTACCCCCCGTGTACCTACACCCAAGTACGTTCCAGTCGTACCCCCACCCCAGTACGTTCCTGGCGCACCCCCAACACAACCTCCTAAGTACGGAGCGCACCCCATGCCCCAACATCACAACCGCATGTACGAGTCTTACATAGCCACACACAAGGACAAAATCGTACAACCAAATGGCCCATGTACACACCGTACACACGCTCAAAACGCACGTACACAACCAGGACAAAATAAAACAACACAAGAATACACCAGTCGAAAGGCACACAGCCACTAAACATGGCCAACAACCACTTAAATAACACAATCACTGACCTGCAACTGCCAAAAACAAACAGAGGCCCAATACACCACCACTCCTTATAACACACCCACCCAAAATTCAAAAACTGCCACACCCACCCATGGACCAATAAAAAGGGCCCACACACACAAACCATGAGCCTTTCCAACAGACTCACTGCTGCCAGACACCACAGAACCAGACTACAAGCTACACCACACCTTACACTTGCACACCTTCAAACGACCACCCTCACAAACACCCTCTCATCACATTCACACACACACACAACCATCCACACCCCCCCCCCAACATCCACACCCCCCCCCACACCCACACCATCCCCACCCACACCCCTCACCATGCCCACTACCAAGAATCCAAAGTTCAGTCACCGAGAGTTGGAGGTCCTTGTTGATCAAATCCTCAGAGTCGAGCCACAGATCTTTGGAACATTGGTCAGAAGCACCAGCCAGGCAGCCAAAACAGCCATGTGGCAGACCATCGTCGATGCTGTGAATGCTGTTGCGGACACCAGGAGGACCAAGCAGGATTGCCAGAACAGGTGGTACGATCTGCGGAGGAGGGTCAGAGCCAAGAGGCAGGAGGAACACGACCAGGCCAACGCCACCGGAGGAGGGCCCTCCCGCAGAGCCGTACAGTACCATCCCTGGGAGGAGAGGGTGATGGCCATACTGCCGGTGGAGGCAGTTGAAGGAGTAGAAGGACTCCGAGACCCGGGTGAGTACACAAACAACGCACCTCACATGGGGGGAACTGCAACCACAACCAAAATCAATAACAGGCACGCAACCACCACAAGCCATCGCATTACTCAACCACACTCCATGAGCAGGCACATGCCACTGCTGCCACCATGCCCCATGCACCCAGCTGGACAATGTCAAGTCACAGGCCACAGAAGACAACAACACATGACACGGTAACCCGGATGGCGGGAGGCTGGGCACCAAGAATCACATAGTGCGACTCCAAAGCAGACAACAATGCCCTCTGCCCATATGGCCTAGGTCACAGCCAGACAAACACTGTGTCCCAACACAGGAATGACTTGCCAGCAAATGGCGGACGCCTTGCATCAACACATGGGGGTGAAGGCACTGTTTTGCACATGCCAGCAGCTAATGAACAGCCAACAGTGTGAAAGAGTGGCAGCACACACCACCACAGCAGCAGCGCACAGACACACAGCAGACATAATGGGTACTTGGAGATCAGAAACAAACTCACATCAACAGGCCAAGGGCCACTCAAAGATCTGCTAACAGTGTGTGCCCAGGAAGCTGGGCCAAGGTGACAGAGGGTGACACACGGAGGGAGGGAGAGGGGGACACAGAGGGAGGGAGAGGGGGACAGAGAGGGAGGGAGAGGGGGACTGAGAGGGAGGGAGACGGACAGAGGGAGGAGGCTGACACACGGAGGGAGGGAGAGGGGGACACAGAGGGTGGGAGAGGGGGACTGAGAGGGAGGGAGAGGGGGACAGAGGGAGGAGGCTGACACACGGAGGGAGGGAGAGGGGGACAGAGAGGGAGGGAGAGGGGGACAGAGAGGGAGGGAGAGGGGGACAGAGAGGGAGGGAGAGGGGGACAGAGAGGGAGGGAGACGGACAGAGGGAGGAGGCTGACACACGGAGGGAGGGAGAGGGGGACAGAGAGGGAGGGAGAGGGGGACAGAGAAGGAGGGAGACACAGGGAGAGCAAATCAGTCCTTTGGTGTGTGGGAATGTCTGCTCGTCAGCAGGTGGACTGCGTGCATGTAGACAAGGGTGCCCAGTGCCAGAACCCCCCCTCTTCATCATGGCAAAACGCAGGGCCATGTTACAACCTGTACACGAGCACAAGGACAGCCACCTGCATCATATGAGTGTGTGGATCCACTCCATGTGCACATGTACAGTGCTACAAGGAAGGCGCAAACGCATAGCTCGGCACACATGCACACTCCACTGCTGACTGCAGTCACACTTGACGCAGCAAGTAAGACTGTGCCACACATAGTTAAAGGGGCCAAATTGGTGCCCAAGGGACACACACATGCACAAGTGCACTGTGAGTGGAATGCAAGACAGATCCTAATTCCAAGAGGAAATGTGCCAACTTTGTAACGGATGAAACATGGATGTTGCATGGATCAAAATTAACATTGTCTCTCTCACACACAGGTCAACGTCGTGCTGCACCCCCCAACACTGGGGGGGAACACTCACAGGACCCGGATCTGCAGGAGACCGATCCCACCGGCAGCGACCACTCTCACCACTCTGCGGACGACCCCGACCGACCTGGCCCCTCTGGTGTCCAACCACCTGCAGCACCTGCGTCAGGTACAACCGTGCCAACCACCACCCCCACTCCTGCCACATCCCAGGAGACACCCAGGATCCCTGCCCCAACACCACAATGCAGCCAGGCTCGCCAGGAGGAACACGGTGTCCCGGGCACCCAGGAGGAGGCAGGCGACAACGCCAATGCCACCCCTCAGGGGTCCCGGAGACCCCATGTGCCCACAAGTGCAGGCCAGACGCAAGTGGGCAGGGGTGGTGGGAGTGGAGAGCGGCGGAGGCGCGAGCCTGAACAGTTGGCTGGGGATCCGGTATTTTCCCATGTCCGTAACATCCTGGACTCATACCGGCAGGACACCACGGGCATGGCCCAGGTTGTGTCCGTCCTCGAGGGGATCAAGGTCCAGCAGGCCCAGCAACATGCGGAGCTAATAGCCTGTCTACAGCTACACCAACGGAGGATGGAGGACAGACAGGCTCAACAAGTGACGGCGTCCCAGGGGATTCACGCTGAACTCCGTCGGATGGCCGACACCATGGCCGACCCTCCCTGTGCCAGAAGGCGGAGAACATCACCACCCACAGGGAGGGATCATGAGGAGGAGGAGGAAACATCCGACGGAGCATCCCAGACGTCGTCACGGCCTGCTGCTGAGGTTCCCCGCAGGAAGCCGGGTCGTCCACGGAAAGGACCGTGAGGGTGGCTGCTACATCACCATCTCCCAGGACACCTGGCCTGGCACCTGGCCCACTGGAGCAACAGCATCACAGCATCAAGAGACATTCTCTGCCACATGGCCCTGCTGGTCACTGGCTGACCAATGTTGACAAAGACTGTGGCATGGACTCTGAGGATTTCCAATGGCAAGGACACCAACTCCCCTACTGAACTTTGGATTCCCTAATCCCGGAAAGGCCCTCACTTGGCCCCCCCCCCCCCCAATAATAAATCACACTATTAAGAGTAGATGCCTGCTGGTAGCATTATTACCTAACATGTGTCTTGTACAGTCTAAACATGCCTGAGTCATCTGTTCACTTCAACCATCCACACCCTGGGGCCTGAGTCTGGCACAGGACACATGGGTCACAGTTTTCTAGGCAAGACAGACATGGAGCACCATACACACCCGTGATGGTCAGAACCAGCTGAGGGGGTGGCCGAACAACCGTGCTGACAGACACATTGAGTACAGCAACACTCATGCGCAGAGGTCAGGGATCCTGGCCCGTGTCCTGGGGGGCACCCAGGTACGTGTAGACAGGTGGCAGAACCATGTCCTGCAAGCTTGAGTCCGGTGGATGCAGAGAATGGGGTCATGGACAACGTTGGATGCATGGGGATGGCACATGTCACAATACCCACACAGTCATGGACATCATGCCCATTACACAGTCTCAGCACACACACACAGCTTGCATCTTGCCACTCGACACATTGACACATAGCCACAATCAGGGAATACCATGCCAGACATGCAGGATGCACCGTGCCAACACACCAGCATTGACTGAGAAGAGGCACCTTGGAGGCATAGGGACACCTTTAATAGTCATGTGTTTGGGATTGCAGAGGCAACTTGAAGTACACATGAACACATCATGTGGAGTAACATGTGGCTCCAACACTGGCACCCCCCTTCTGCAGCACAAATGCGTGATAGCCATGGAACTGGCACACAAGTGTCGGATAATAGCTAAATACCCACAGCTGCTCACGGAGAGCCTGCCATACACCATACATCCGCTGATGTGGAAGTCCCACGCCATGTCAAGACAATGTTAACCGTATGTGTCCGAGGGCAGTGTCACACACATTGATGCCTTCATCACAATCCACCATCCCATCACTGATGACTGACAACCAGGCAGCCCATCTATTCAGGTGTACCCAGCTGCATGTCGTGTCTCATGGGGATGCCACATGTCTGCAGAGGACCCAAACCCCGACCGGGGCAGTGTGCACACATCGTGAACAACTGCCACACCCAATACACCCCAGATGCATCCCTTACCCCATGGAGACTTCCAAACGTGTCCGTGCCTGTAACGCTGAGTCAGCCCACGATGCCATGTCCATGAGGAATAGCAGTGCCACAACAATGCAACCAGCAAACGGCATGCGCAGGTACCTGGGGAAGAGAGACACACAAGAAGTCAGCCACAAGAAGCACAGCCACTTGCATGTGCATTTACTCGACACATGTATGTATGACAACATGCTAGGTCACAATTATGCCTGGGGAAATACTACCATCACTGCCACCATCACTCCAGTGACACACCCACACACACCTCTGACCCACGTGCCATACATGCAGGTGGAGACACACATCACAACGCATGCCACACGGGGACCAATGCGTGCACACTCAGACCCTGGTACTCACCACTAAGCAAAGAAGTCGCGTATGAGCCGAGTCCGGATGTCCTCTTGCGGCTCCACATCCTCCACATCACTAGCCCCATTGCCAAGCCCTTCGTCCTCCACGGGTGGATGGTCCTCGTCATCTTGATCCAGGATGAGGGGCACAGCTCTTTCAACTGCCATGTTGTGCAGCATGCAGCAGACCATGAAGATCTTGCAGACCTTCGCCGGGGCATATGGGAGTGCGCCGCCGGTCTTGTGGAGGCACCGGAATCGGCTCTTCAGCATGCCAAACGTCCTCTCTATCACTCGCCTTGTCCGGCCATGGGCGGTGTTGTAGCGGAGCTGGGCCGGCGTGATGGGGTTGCGGAGAGGTGTCAGCAGCCAAGGCATGTTGGGATAGCCAGCGTCCCCTAAATGGAAAGCACATGGATATCGTTAGAACTGGCGAAGCGGTAGTGCTGCTCGGCCAAACAGAATACAGGACAGACAGACTGTACCCACCAACAACACATGCACGTTCGTTGCGCAGCTGCATCATCATATCAGGCATCCCGCTACGCCTCATGATGTAGGCATCGTGTGCTGATCCTGGAAAACGAGCACAGACATGTGAAATCACCATGTTGGACAGACACACCACAAGGGCATTGATGGAGTGGTAGTGCTTCCGATTGCGGTACGCCACCTCCCGTGCGTGTGGTGGTACCAAACCTACATGTGTCCCATCTATGGACCCAATGACATGGGGCATCCCTCCCAGGGCATAGAAACCACGCTTGACCTCAGTCATCTGTTCAGGGGTTGGGAACTTGATGAAGTCATCCAGGTGAATCAACATGGCCTCCAAGAAATCATGCAGCACACCGCTGAACATGCTCTGGGACATGCCACCAACATGAGCTATGGTATATTGGAAGGTACCCGTGGCAAGGAAATGTAGGGCAGCCATTACCTTCAGCTGGGGTGTCAGTGCCGTAGGATACCTGTGCTGCGGTTGCAGGTGTGGTGCCAGTCTCGCCGTCAGCTCCAGAATCAACGGTTGGGTGAAGCGGTAGAGCCGGATCCTGTCATTCTCCTGCATGGTGGCCAAGTCTGGAATTCTTCGGGCAACAGGAGGCGCTCTGCAGTAATTTGGAAGTGACAAGGAAGAGTGAGTGCACTACGAGAACAACTCATGTCTACTGAGCACATGTAAATCTGCCAATACACACATGCCACATAGGGAGTCAGGCATGTGCTACATGCCCAGGACACGTATGGATGCAAGGTGACACTCCTTCCAAGACCCAGCTACACACGGTGATTGAGAACCTCCCCATGCCACGCCATGGGAATAGCTGTGTCCCAGTGCAAGTGCACTGCCCGACGCAAGACAGGAGTGACATACACCCACACATCAGCAGAAGTGTGATGCTGATTGCAGAGACTGGCAGCGGAACACTTGAGCCACAGGTCACATGACATTACACTAGTCCAGCCCACACACCTTGCCATGAAGGTGCACATGTCATGACTCCCCACACATTCCTTGTGAGTTTGCTGACATGGCCTTGTCACGCTACTCCGTGTCCCTTGCATACATGTGCACCTCACATCCGGTAACACATGTGGCATGGTGTTGGGAACAGTGTGCAATGACAATCTACACACAGCCACATGTTGGTTGCTGCAACGGCTGCAGCTTTTGAGGGTGCAACAACATCAACCCGATGTAAATCCCGGACACATATATGGCATAGTCACATTGTGCACTGTGGGTAGTGATGAGTCATGTGTCATGACCCCTGTACCGGGCATCATGGGACACTTCCGTGTGTTGGTGTCCGTGCCATGCCAGTGACGCTCACCCCAAGTGCGCAGTCCCACATGCACACATGTCAAAGGAGTCAAGGGCATGCCTGGCACACATTGCACCCTCACACAGTACACATGTACACATCTCATCATACATCTGGTGCCTTCTCCACTCAGGAGGCATGTTCCACATCACAGCCTGTGACACCTGTGCCCAACACATGTGGTAATGCACAGACGATGCCTTGGTGTCCATTCCTGGACAAGTATGTCCATCCATGGACAAGTATGTCCGCCCTATTCCGACATGTGTGTCGCCTATCACCACAGTGATGTGTAAAATCCGCCGTACTGCTGCTGAGAGGGCCTGTGCATGTTCCCAAATCACTGTGGGAGTGCTGCCGTATGTGTACCCATCGTGATGGCGAGCGTAGATGCGAGTGTACGGTCCGTACCACTACGGGTACGCATACGCGTGCAGACCCATAGTGATAGTGAGCGTAGATGCGAGTGTACGGTCCGTACCACTACGGGTACGCATACGCGTGCAGACCCATAGTGATAGTGAGCGTAGATGCGAGTGTACGGTCCGTACCACTACGGGTACGCATACGCGTGCAGACCCATAGTGATAGTGAGCGTAGATGCGAGTGTACGGTCCGTACCACTACGGGTACGCATACGAGTGCAGACCCATAGTGATAGTGAGCGTAGATGCGAGTGTACGGTCCGTACCACTACGGGTACGCATACGCGTGCAGACCCATAGTGATAGTGAGCGTAGATGCGAGTGTACGGTCCGTACCACTACGGGTACGCATACGCGTGCAGACCCATAGTGATAGTGAGCGTAGATGCGAGTGTACGGTCCGTACCACTACGAGTACGCATACGCGTGCAGACCAAAAGTGATGGAGAGCGTAGGCATGCATGTACGGGCCGTTGCCATGCATTTGGGGTGCCCTAGGGCCCCCACACGCACCGTACCTGTGTGTGATGCTCCAAATTACATGGGGGACAAGTATTAAGGCCTACATGCATGCTGGTTGTCATGGAGACCAAGTTCAAAATTGGAAATTGTTCTGGAAGGTGCACAGCAGAAGTCAGTTGGGATTTGTCTACTTTGTTGCAATGTGTTTGTGGGGCTGACATCATGCAGGAGAATGAAACCGATAGAGAACCCACAGACTGCTAGGTTTGAAGGGATTGGTGGAAACATAGGATGCAAATGTGAGTGACCAATCTCTCTGTACTCCTGTGCATGAGACTGGGCAGAAGGGCACATATAAGGCAGCCAGGTCCCATGAGGGAGCATTTGCCTGCACATCTTTGCATTCGTCGACCCAGCTGCTGCTACTGATTCCCTGGAACCATGTCAAGGGCTGTGGAGAGGACACAGCCATTCACCCTGGAGGAGAACATGGCTCTGCTGGATGTGATCCTCCCACAGTACTCCATGCTGTATGGGCGACCAGGTTATCAGGTGAGTGCATAGGCCACTGCCACAGACTGTCCCTATGTGGTGACTGTGACTTCTGCCATTGCGTCCAGGTGTAACACACATGCCATGTACTGTCGGGGGGGTCCCAGGGGGGGGGGTGCCTGATGTCTCCCAGCAGTGCCCTGAGACAGGAGGGGTGGGGGCCTATCACTCACAGCAGTGCCCTGAGACAGGAGGGGTGTGTGCAGAGTCCTCCCAGCAGTGCCCTGAGACAGGAGGGGTGGGTGCAGAGTCCTCCCAGCAGTGCCCTGAGACAGGAGGGGTGGGTGTGGAGTCCTCACAGCAGTGCCCTGAGACAGGAGGGGTGGGTGTGGAGTCCTCACAGCAGTGCCCTGAGACAGGAGGGGTGGGGGCCTATCACTCACAGCAGTGCCCTGAGACAGGAGGGGTGTGTGCAGAGTCCTCCCAGCAGTGCCCTGAGACAGGAGGGGTGGGTGCAGAGTCCTCCCAGCAGTGCCCTGAGACAGGAGGGGTGGGTGTGGAGTCCTCACAGCAGTGCCCTGAGCCAGGAGGGGTGGGTGTGATGCACAGTGTGAGCCTAGATCATTGATTGTGACATTGCCATCATTCCACCTGTGTACCCACTGTGGCACGTACTGCTTTTTCCCTCACCAGGGGATGATGTCCCTATGACAAAGGTGCAATGCGTTGGCTGCATGACATGCCTTGTTGTTACCAGCTAATTTGTACCCATATGTCTCTCTGTGACATGTGGCTGGTGTATTGATGTGGTGTCACTTGTTCCTCCTCACAGGTAGGCGCCACTGCCAAGGAGCAGATCTGGCTGACCGCCGTCAGTGCCGTGAGGGGTGTGGATGGTCGGAGGCGGCGCCTGGCCCAGGTGAGGAAACGCTGGCAGGATATCCGGTGCTGGACGCGGAGGATTGCACGGCTCCTGCTGGGGGACTCACCTGAGAGCCACAAGAACCGCGGCCGCCGCCGTCTGAGCCACCTCCACAGGCGTGTGCTGCCGGTGGTCTTTCCAGACCTGGAGAGGCGCTTACAGGCGATGCAGCAGCCGGAAGGGGGTAGGTACATGTGTGTTTGTTGTGTGTCACCGGCATTTGTAAGGGCACAGTAGCATGAATCCACTGGCAGGGTTTAAAGGTGCTGTGCAGATCCTGTTTGGCCCAGTATAGCGCTGTGCCCCTGCCACCCTTCCCCTCCTTGCAATGTGTTCCCTGGTCTGTGTGTAGTCACTCCTTCCCAGGGTAATGTAGGCTGGCGCTTTGTCCACGGGAACAATGTCTGTAGCATCATGTGTGGGGGTGGTGTGTAACAGGTTGTGGGACCTTGCCTGTGCACTGTCAAGTTCACTGCATGTGGGTTCCATGTCAGTTGGCACTGATGCTGACTCCAGACATGGGAGTTGGTCTCTCATGTGTCATGCCTTACAGCGCGCATGTCCTATGTAGTGGCCTGTGACATGATGTGCATGACTGTGCGATACACATAGTGCAGGGATGGTGACGTGTGTTGCTGTCATTACCATTCAGTAGCATGTAGTTGCGTGCCCACTACTGTCCCCTGGGGCACCTTTTCCTCAGTGGTGTATGTGTCATCATGAACGTGGCCACTGTCAGTGTCTACAGCGTAAGTTGTGCTCTGTGCCATTGTCCCCTGTCACCATGTATATAGACGTGCTAATTTGTACAGGTGTCCACTGTGCAGCCTGACCTGATTGTCCTTCTTCATACTCACAGTTGCCAGTGCCTGTGTGTCTTGTTATACTCATCTGAGGATGGGCACTGGTACCTCATTATTTGTACAGGCGCACCTTGGCTGTTTGGCGTCCAATCTTGCTTTTTGCCTGCCCCTGTGTGTATCACCCAGACCATGAGATGTTGGTGCCACCTGTGTCTCCACAATTTGCCTCGTGTAGGGTCTTGTTGGGGCGGGCAATGCCTATGTGTTAAATCCTGATTACCACTTGCTGGGTCTGGGCAGTGTGTGATGTGCCTGGACACACACGCAATGTGCAGTGACCGAGTCATGTTGTGCATGTTTTCAGCATTACCTATGCAGCATGTGTCTCAAGTTCATGGATATGGTCCCTGGTCATCGGTATTTTCGCAAACGCTGTGTGGTGCAGATGCAGTGCTGGATTGTCCCCAGGACCTGGGTGCTATGTCAGACTCCTTTTCCTGTGTTTCGCTATTGTCTCATGCTCTCCATGGTATTTCAGTGGCATGGTGGCTCAACCAACTGTGTGTTGCATGCCCTACATCGGTACCCTGTTCAGTAGATGTTAGGGATCTTCCTTTTCAGGCCATGCAATGTTACCTATGTAGATTGGACTCATGTGACAGATGTGTACAGGTGTCTGAATAATTTCTGTCTCTCCACCCTGCCCACAGCATCGTCGGGGGACACAGAGGGAGACATGGACACAGACCAGGCGGAGGGACCGAGCACCAGTGCCAGCCGTGACATCGGGGCTGGCACATCGAGTGGGACAGAGGCGGAGGAGAGTGTGGCCGAGGACCTGTCGACTGGCACATCAGACTACGAAGCTGACAGGTCCGGGGACGATGTCTCCGAGTGGGCGGAGGCTGCACCAGCAGCTGACAGCGGAACAACACCTCGCACCGCCCCCTCAGTTTCCACCAGCCGCCTCCCACTTGCTCGTGTCCCTTCCCAGCGTGCCCGGTCACAGCATGTCTCCTTCCTGCCAGGCACCGCGCCCCCTGCCCCTGTCTCCACTGCTGCCGCCAATGCAGAGTCTGTGGACATCCAGCGGCAACTGCAGGTTGGTCAGGCTGCGATCCTTAATGTCCTCCATGCCCACGGCAAAACCCTCACCAACATCGAGGCTTTCTTGGAGGGCATTCATTCATCGCAGGCTGACCAACGCAACTTGCTGAGGTCCATCGACTCCACACTGACTGCAGCAGTGGGTCTCCTGCAGCGCGACCTCCCCCCACCTACCCCTGCCCCATCCACACTTCCCACTCCCATGCCTGTCACACGTACACCCAGACGTCGGCATGCACCCACATCAACGGACACGGGCACCACACCAGCAGGGAAGGTCCACCGCACTCCTCCTGACACGCACACACAGGGTGAGGTAGGCACACCCACTGGGTCGGGGGGCAAACGTGTGACACGCAGCCATAGTGGGAGTCCGCATTCCACCCAGTCCACTCCCTCCAAATCCCCTCCCCTCAGCTCTCCTGGCCACATCTCCCCCAAGGACTCCTTCATGGCCGCTCTGTCCCTGAGCCCCACAGTTACACCACCACGCAAGCGGTCACGGAGGTCCCCGGTCAGGGTGGTTGAGTCTCCCCCCCTGTCTCCACCCTCCCCCGGTGGCGCTGCGACCCATCCCTCTGACCCCCCCCCCTCCTTGGGGCCTGAGGTCCCTTCGGGTGCAGGGGACTCCCTGGATGACCTTGCAAAGGTGTGTAGTGCCATCCTGGCCTCCGCCTTTGGCACTGACCCACCCCCTGTGGTGGACTCCTCCATCCCTGCACCCACAACGCCGCCCCTTTGCCCTGATGTCCCTGCGGTGCCTGTTGCTCCCCCCCCCCTGATGCCCTCACCAGTGTGGAAGACGATGCCATTTGACTGTGCAGGCAAGGTAGGGGACACGCATCCCACTGTGTCCCCCATCCAGCTGAGAATCATTGACTGCCCTATGGGCTTTGTGAAGATTGAACTGCCTGCGATCCACGGACATTGTGCTCCTGCAGAATAAAGCTTAATTTTGTTTTCATTATCACACTACTGCTATGCTGGTATTGGTGTTGGTGGGGCTGCTACATGGTTTTGGGTGGTGTGTAAGGGTTTGGGTGTGTGGGATATGTAGTAGTGTACTGCTCATTGGTGGGACCCTGTGATCTGTGTGCCATCACAAGGTGTTGGCTAACTTTCTTTGTTCATGTAGGCAGTTACTGCATGGTGCACTTGTCCAAGGGTGTATTCCTTCCTCTGTGTACCCAGCTTTCTTCCCTGCAGGGTGTTCCCAATGTTTAGCGCAGAGCTGTGTCTACATGAGCTGTGTGTGTGACGGAGCCCTTCTACTTTGGCCATGCATGCAGGGCCATGTCTCCACCTGCGACAATCGTGGCATCCTTGGTGATCACTGTACTTGTGTGTGGAGTCTGTTGACATGAGTTCATGGGGACATGTTCCCTTGTAGCCAGTATGCATGTGGATAATTCTGGCCTCACACACATGTGTTACACCCCTCCAGTCTCAGGGCACTGCTGGGAGGACTCTGCACCCACCCCTCCTGTCTCAGGGCACTGCTGGGAGGACTCCACACCCACCCCTCCTGTGTCAGGGCACTGCTGGGAGGACTCTGCACCCACCCCTCCTGTGTCAGGGCACTGCTGGGAGGACTCTGCACCCACCCCTCCTGTGTCAGGGCACTGCTGGGAGGACTCTGCACCCACCCCTCCTGTGTCAGGGCACTGCTGGGAGGACTCTGCACCCACCCCTCCTGTGTCAGGGCACTGCTGGGAGGACTCCACACCCACCCCTCCTGTCTCAGGGCACTGCTGGGAGGACTCCACACCCACCCCTCCTGTGTCAGGGCACTGCTGGGAGGACTCTGCACCCACCCCTCCTGTGTCAGGGCACTGCTGGGAGGACTCCACACCCACCCCTCCTGTCTCAGGGCACTGCTGGGAGGACTCCACACCCACCCCTCCTGTGTCTGGGCACTGCTGGGAGGACTCTGCACCCACCCCTCCTGTGTCAGGGCACTGCTGGGAGGACTCTGCACCCACCCCTCCTGTGTCAGGGCACTGCTGGGAGGACTCTGCACCCACCCCTCCTGTGTCAGGGCACTGCTGGGAGGACTCTGCACCCACCCCTCCTGTGTCAGGGCACTGCTGGGAGGACTCCACACCCACCCCTCCTGTCTCAGGGCACTGCTGGGAGGACTCCACACCCACCCCTCCTGTGTCAGGGCACTGCTGGGAGGACTCTGCACACACCCTTCCTGTCTCTGGGCACTGCTGGGAGGACTCTGCACACACCCCTCCTGTCTCTGGGCACTGCTGGGAGTGATGGGCACCCACCCCTCCTGTCTCAGGGCACTGCTGGGAGGACTCCACACCCACCCCTCCTGTGTCAGGGCACTGCTGGGAGGACTCTGCACACACCCCTCCTGTCTCTGGGCACTGCTGGGAGGACTCTGCACACACCCCTCCTGTCTCTGGGCACTGCTGGGAGTGATGGGCACCCACCCCTCCTGTCTCAGGGCACTGCTGGGAGGACTCCACACCCACCACTCCTGTCTCAGGGCACTGCTGGGTGGACTCTGCACACACACCTCCGATTTCTGGATATGTGCGCTTGGCACATACACGGTGGGGTTACGCACACTGCATTAGAGGTGAGGGTACGAGTCTACTGACACTGGTGTGGTGGGGGTACGCTCCGTACGTCCGCGGGTGTGGGTACGGGTCGTACTTACACTGTTGGGCAGGGGGGTACGCTCCTTGCATTCGCCGGTGGGGGTACGGGTCGTACTTACACTGTTGGGCAGGGGGGTACGCTCCTTGCATTCGCGGGTGGGGGTACGGGTCGTACTTACACTGTTGGGCTGGGGGTATGCTCCGTACGTCCGCGGGTGGGGGTACGGGTCGTACTTACACTGTTGGGCTGGGGGTACGCTCCGTACGTCCGCGGGTGGGGGTACGGGTCGTACTTACACTGTTGGGCTGGGGGTACGCTCCGTACGTCCGCGGGTGTGGGTACGGGTCGTACTTACACTGTTGGGCAGGGGGGTACGCTCCTTGCATTCGCGGGTGGGGGTACGGATCGTACTTACACTGTTGGGGTGGGGGGTACGCTCCTTGCATTCGCGGGTGGGGGTACGGGTCGTACTTACACTGTTGGGCTGGGGGTACGCTCCGTACGTCCGCGGGTGGGGGTACGGGTCGTACTTACACTGTTGGGCTGGGGGTACGCTCCGTACGTCCGCGGGTGTGGGTACGGGTCGTACTTACACTGTTGGGCAGGGGGGTACGCTCCTTGCATTCGCGGGTGGGGGTACGGGTCGTACTTACACTGTTGGGGTGGGGGGTACGCTCCTTGCATTCGTGGGTGGGGGTACGGGTCGTACTTACACTGTTGGGCTGGGGGGTACGCTCCTTGCATTCGTGGGTGGGGGTTTGAGTCGTACTTACACTGTTGGCATGGGGGTACGCTCCATGCATTCGTGGGTGGGGGTACGGGTCGTACTTACACTGTTGGGCAGGGGGGTACGCTCCTTGCATACGCGGGTGGGGGTACGGGTCGTACTTTCACTGTTGGGGTGGGGGGTACGCTCCTTGCATACGGGGTGGGGGTAGGGTCCGTACATATCCGTCCCCACGCTATGTGATGTTTGTGCGGCCCGTACCCAGGCCTTTGCCACGTGGGTGCGATCCGTCCCGCCATTGTTGGGGTGACGTGTGTGGGCGTGGTCCGACTCGTACCCACGCTCTTCAGGCGTGGGTACGGGACGTACCTGTCTGGTTGTGTTGCCGGTTCGTGTGGTGACGGACTTCCGTTGTGGCGGTCGCTGGATTATCAGGACACGCCCCCACCCCCTCGTGGTGACCAGGGCATGGGAGTCAGGTATGTCCAGGCCATGTGTAGTGTGTCACTCATGTGGTTGTTTTGTGGCCTGCCCTGGTAGTGCCACCCCCACCCCACCCCACTTTCCCCCCTCCCTTAGTTATTCTGACCTTCTGCGGCGTCTGCGTCGTAACCTGTAGAGGAGGTGGACTGCTATGAGGGCAGGGATGACTCGTAGGTTCGGGTCCATGTCTGCCCGTCACGTACTGGTCCTCCTTGTTCGCGTCGTCGTCTGTCCGTCGCGTACTGGTGGTCCTTGTTCGCGTCGTCCTGATTTCCCGGCAGTTTTTGGCTGCCGCAAAATATTCACCGTGCGGGGTGACGTCGGTGCGAATCGTGATTCCTGGGTCGTGAATGGCTGGCTGCGTGCGTCCCGACGTCAGGTCGGCGCTTTCCCGGATCGCATTGGTAGGTGTTTTTTGTTCGGTCGGTCTTTTTTACGATTCGTACGGTAATGGTGTACCCGTGCGAATCGTAATTCCATGTTTGTATATTTTGACGACCGGGTACGCGTCGGACGGAGAATATGCTCCGTCCGACGGTTCGTACCCGGTTTTTACCGGATTGTGATCGGCACCTGAATGTAAGAAGATGAACTCATGCGTTAGGACTGTGAGAGAAGGCAGTCTGGCCCAGATAGGCTTATCCTCAGGGTCGTGCATGTGCTCAGAGGGGTCCACTTCTCGACAGCCCCAAGTCTAAATTACTACTATAGTACAGACTCTTGGGATGATCAAGCGGGGGAAGGAAAGGTAGGGAACTGCAGGGAAGGAGATCTGTGAACGGAGAGAGAGAGAGACTTGTAATTTTACAAGGCAATTCACAAATCCATCAACAGGATGAGAGAGGTGTTAGACATGTACTTGAGAAACAATGAGAAATCTGTAAAAGAAAATAATCAACCCTGTATCAGAGGATGCAAGGGGATGCATTCAAGATTTCAACACACATACTGCAAGGGGGAAAAAGATGTAACAGACCTGCACTCTCCCCGGCAGCTCCATTGGATCTGTCGCCGCTGCTGAGCCCCCAAGCCTGGGTGTTCGAGGATGTCCTTGCCCGCCTGCTGCATCGCAGTAACTGTTGACTGCGTTGCTGCTTCTCTTGTCCATCTTTGTTTTGCTCCTTTGCTTGTTGTTGTGCTCTGCTTTGGTGTTGGCTCTTGCCCAGCTTCGTCATGCTCTTCTGCTTATTATTGTGCTCTGCGTTATTGTTTAGCTCTTGCCCAGCTTCGTTTTGCTTCGTTTTGCTCTTTTGATTATTATTGTGCTCTGCGTTATTGTATTTCTCCTGCCCATTATTGCTGTGCTCTTGCTTATTATTGTGCATTTGTTGCCCCGTCCTCTTTTTTGTTCTTCTTCTACCCAAACTTCCACCGATCCTACTGCCCCTCCTTTCCCCTCACCATCCTCTTCTTCCTTATCCCCACCGCTCCTGACCCGCGGCCCGTCCCCTCTGCCCTCGCCCGTTTCCTGCCTCCCAGCTGAGCGTTCCTCCCCTCCCCTACAAAATGCCGACATCTGCGCGGTCACACCGAAGGCGCACCTAAGGCAAGCTCGTCTGCACCAGTCCGCGACCCAACCGCGGCCAGCGCTAGGAACCCTGGCTCCCCAGAGCCCCACCGATATGACGCCGCCACCCTCCTCGCTCTCAAAGCCAGAAGACACCCAAGCTGCCAGAACTCCTCACCGGCCACCACCTACGGACCTTTCTCCTGCAGACACTGCCATCGCTCATTCACCACCTACAGCACAGCCATGTCCGCCGCAGGCACACGGGACGCCCGGAACACCGAAGGCCTGACTTGCATCCTCCTCAACGTTTGCTCCCTCCACAGACACGCCGTAGAGATCTGGCACCTGATCGACAGCCTCATGCCCGACGTTGCCTTCTTCACGGAAACCTGGACCATCGCCACCTCCTGTCCTGACATCACCACCGCTATCCCCGACAGTTACAAGATCCGGAGAAAGGACTGCCCACACCGCCCAGGAGGCGGACTCGCCATCGCACACAAGACCTCCCTCCGACTCTCCACCTCCAACACGAGTGACCCCCACTCCAACACAGAACACCTCCACTTCCAGATCCAGACCTCCCCCAGGACCAGGCTCCTCTGCACCCTCGCTGAAAGACCCCCGGGACCCCGCTCCCCTGCCACAACAGCCGTCACTGACCTCGTTGAACCCCATGCCATCACCTCCACGGACGACATCCTACTTAGAAACCTTAATTTTCCACCTCGACAACCACAACGACCCTGACTCCACCGCCCTCCTCGACAACCTCTCCAACCTCGGACTGAAGTAGCTCATCAACACCTCCACGCACAGAGCAGGACACACCCTCAACCACATCTTCGCAGGAGGGTGAAACATCCACTTCAGCCACACCACGCAGCCCCCCTGGACCGACCACCACTGCGTACATTTCACCTTCAACACCACCACCGCACACAAACCGGCACCACGCCGCCACGAAGAAACTGGAGCACCTCATCTCCACCCTCCTCCTAGACCCCCCACCACCAATAACAATGCCAACTCTGCAGCCAAAGAACTCCATCGATGGATCTCCAGATGCACCGACAAAATTGCCCCCCTCCGAAACCCTGATAAACAACGGCCCCTGAAGGCCGCCTGGTTCACCACCAAACTCCAAGTCGACAGGCGCACCCACAGACGCCTCAAGAAAATATGGCAAAGCCAGAACACCACAGAAGACCTCAACAACCATAGGAGCGCCACCAGCTCTTAAGAGACACCAAATGGACCTTCATCAAGAACAAACTCAACACCAATGCAACGAATTCCAGAGAACTTTTCAACGTCATACAGCAATTCACCAAACCCCCCAGCGAAACAACAGACGTCACACCATCCCAGGAACTCTGCAACAAGCTCAGCACCTACTTCCATCAGAAGATCAAGACCCTCTACGACCACTTCAGCTACCAGATGCCGTACCCCACTACCCCTCACCCCTCTGCTGACCACCAGCCGACTATCACCACCTGGCCCCCGCCACGGTGGAACTCATCACCAGGACCATGATGAAAACCCGGTCTGGAGCCCCTACGGACCCCTGCCCACCTCACATCTCCCAGAAGCCCACCATCGCCCCTGAACTAGGACAGACCATCAATGCCTCCCTCCAATCCGGCACCTTCCCTGACAACTGGAAGCAGGCAGAAGTAAAGCTCCTCCTTAAGAAGCCCACAGCCGACCCTACGGACCTGAAGAACTACCGGCCCATCTCTCTGCTCCTGTTCGCCACCAAAACCGCCGAAAGAGTCGTAAACGCCCAGCTGACCGCATTCATCGAAGTGCACTCCATCCTGGATGCCTCCCAGTCCTGATTCCACAGCAACCACAACACCGAGACTGCCCTCCTTGCCACAACCGACGACATCCGCATGCTACTCGACCAGGGACACACCGCAGCCCTCATCCTACTAGACCTCTCCGTGGCCTTCACCACTGTCTCACACCACACCCTGTGAGCCAGACTGCATGACGCAGGGATACAAGGAACTGCTCTCAACTGAATCCGATCATTGCTCTCCGTCAGAACCCAGAGGATCAGACTACCTCCTTTCATCTCAGAACCCACAGAGATCAACTGCGGTGTACCACAGGGATCATCGCTCAGCCCCACGCTCTTCAACATCTACATGGCCCCCCTCACCGCCATCGTTAGACAGCATGGGCTCAACATAGTATCCTATGCCGATGACACCCAACTCATCCTCTCCTTCACGAAAGATCCCAAGGACAGCAGGCTTAGCTTCCAGGAAGGAATGAGGGACGACGCGGCATGGATGAAGAACAGCTGCCTGAAGCTCAACACTGAGAAAACTGAGGTCCTCATCCTGGACCCCTCGATCTCCACCTGGGACGACATGTGGTGGCCCTCCGGCCTCGGGAGTCCTCCCACTCCGACGGACCACACATCGGAACCTCTACATCATTCTTGACTCCTCTCTCACCATGACACGCCAGATCAAAGCCGTCGCCTCCACCAGTTTCAACTGCCTCAGCATCCTCCGAAAGACCTTCAAATGGATCCCCCAGAACACAGAAAAACCGTCACCCACGCACTCATAACCAGCAGACTGGACTACGGAAACGCCCTCTAGGCCGGCATCAACAGGACCCTCCTACACAAGCTCCAAACCATCCAGAATGCTGCAGCCAGACTCGTCCTCGGGCCCCCTCGGCACGGACGCATGACGCAACACCTTCGAGACCTACACTGGCTCCCGGTCGAGAAGAGAATAACCTACAAGCTTCTTACCCACACCTACAAATCCCTCCCAAATACCTCAACAAGAGAGTCAGTTTCCATGCTCCGATCCACTGCCCTCGCCCAAGTAGAGACACCCCGCATCCGCAGAAGCAAAACAGGAGGAAGGGCCTTCTCCTACATCGCAGCCAAAACCTGGAACGAGCTCCCGGTCAGCATCAGACACTCCCCTACCCTGCACATCTTCAGGAAAGCCATCAAGACCTTGCTCTTTGACTGAGCCGGAGCTGCCTACAACCCCACAGCACCTTGAGATCCTCACAGGTGAGTAGCGCGCTTTATAAACCCTTGATTGATTGATTGATTGATTGATTGATTGATTGATTGATTGATTGATTGAGCTGATAAGCAACTACCTCAGTGTTAAGGCATGTCAACATAAGAAACAGCAAGGAACAATTCTACAAACACACCTACCCTCATAAGTGAGGTGGGAGGAGTCACAGGGGACAGGTGAACCAGAGCTCCAACCGCACTCTACTTACCTCCTGTTAATGAACAGAAAACAAATGCATGTGCTTATTACGCTGTTATAATGCAAGTCTTTAGAAACTCAATGTAAAAGTATATCAGAAAAAGATTTGGACGTGTGAGCTCCGTGGCAGATACCTCAATCACCCCCACAGGTTAGCACTCTTCCTGGAATCCTCATAGGAGAGCACAACCCAAAGTGTCTCCTTTGAGAGTAACTGACCCTCACTGAAAGCGGAGTCGCAGGAGTTCCTTCACTCCCTCTTTACCCTGAAAGGTCCTCCGGGTTTTAGATAACTACCTCCCTCCACATGAGACAAATTATTTCGGTCTCGCCAATGGAGGAGGTAAATTTGGGTTATACAATAATGACACCCTGTATGTGTGTTATCTAGGAAACAAGCATTACGCTAAAAGTAATGCATGACAGAGACACCCTTATATGTCATGTCAGGACTGTGTGGATTCCTGCAGATGTCACACCAAGACTCAAGTAAGTGGTTTTTCAAAGCTTATTACTTTTCGTCTTCACTCCTCCGTCACTTTTGGTCCTGCCATCACTTTTTCAACGGTTTTACTGACGGTCTACTTGGCGCTTGCCCACTCTATTTAGATGTTAGTGGGTCCATGGAAGGAAGACCCCCCGACTGGCTGAATTTTCCCCTGCGTTGACGGTGTCATAGGTAGAAGTTGCTGTCAGCGGGAGTCCAGCCAAGATTACCGCTGGGTCAATCACGATGTGTCTTTCCGCCGCGGAACCTGTGGCAGGGATACCTCCTACTTTTAGTTGGTGGAATTGAAGGAAATTTGGTAGAAACATACCTTTTTTCTGTTCCAAACTTCCGCTTCTGTCTAGAACCCCATTGTCCAGGTCCTCTCTTTGCGGCTTTTACATGACCACGACGCTAATCAACTCTGTTGTTGCCGGGATCTAAGGTAAGCTTCTTGTACACTTGTCTTACTACGAATAGTGTGTTGACAATTGTTTTAGTCTCGTTTATTTTTACATTGCTCTTACATGCTTTTTTTATGTGGAATGCATTAGTGTACATTTTAAAACTTATCAAGGTAAAATGAACACACCTGTATTGACACTTAAAATAAATTATGTTGTTGTGGTGGCTGTGGGTGTTGTGCTTGTGGTGACTGTGGGTGTGCATTCAATAGTGTGTGTGTGATGTATGTGTGCTATGCAATATGTAAGTAAATGAGCATAATACATTACCTCCACATATTTTAGAAGCAAACACAACATATATGTGTGTTGACACATAAATCAGTATTACTTACCATTCTCCACTCCACCAGTACTCACTCCGTCAGCAAACTGCCGCTGGGACAACGCAAGCACAACAGGGATATCTGAATAGGTTCGGCACAAACCAGCCGACCTGACGGCAATGGAGTACTGGTAGCCAGCAGAGGAGTCTGCTGCCTCGAAGACGGTGCGCCTATCAATGACAGGAAACAGTCAGTCGGTGAGGATGGCGGTTCAGCCAGCACAATCTAAATACAGCATGCGGGATACCGTCAGCTTGGCTGAGTACTTGGATACTCCACTGCAGAGGGATGGTGGGAGCCCCGCCAAGAACTAAATCAGGCCCAAAGTAATGTACTCTAAAAAAAAGTGCGTATGAGTGACCCCTAAGGTAGGCCCTAAACATTCCATAGGGCAGGTTGCGTTATGTTTAATACGTTTGAAATGTACTTGTAGGTTTTACATTTCCTGGTAGTGGAAAACACTCAAATTAATTTTTTTTCATTACTGCAAAGCTTACCTCTCTCATAGAAATACCTTGGTTATCTTATTACATTTAATAAGTTATAACTTTTGGTTGGGAACAGGTAGGAAAGTCTGGTATCTGAGAAATTGTAACTTAAACCCCTCTTTAAGGGTGAACTTGGATTTTAAGTCACACTTCTGAAAATGCCACTTTTAAAAAGTTGCCGTTTTCTTGCCCTAACCATTTGGTGCCGGCAGTCTGTATCCAGTGTCACATGACTAGGTGTATTTAGCAGTTTCCCTTTGTGTATTTCTCCCAGACAGTATCATAATAGGGTGTCTGGGTGTTGAAAGAATGGGCCGTCCCGACATGACGTGGAGAGCTGTCACCTACCACATTTGCACTTCAAAGGCACTGGCTCAGCTCACACACAAAGGACTTCACACTAGCCTATTGTGCCCCAAGACAGACTGCAACCAGGACAGGGAAGCAGTAAATTCCCGACACCTCTGTAGGGTGAAAACTCAGGAAGCTTCTTCCACTTTAAAGAGGGCACCAGCTATAAAAATGGTTCCCTCAGACCCACTCTTCAGCACACTCATGGACGTGTGGATACTGCAGAAGAAGGCCTGCCCTACTGTCCAAGAAGGAATATTGAGAGGTACCGTTTTTCCCAAGCTATGGCTACTCCCAGAGTCAGTTGACTGACCTCTTGTTCTGAGCTTGAGGGACACAACAAGCTCCAGAAGCCTCCCTGCAACTGCCCAGCTGAGCTGTTGCACTTCAGCTACCTGGACTGGAAAGCCAACCTGCCTGAGCACTGCTGACCTCTGTAGGAGTGAGTTTCTGATCCCCCAGGAGGTGCCTCCCAGGACCTGGACCCTTGGTGAGGCATCAATTGACCTCTAGCTACAGGAAAAGGAGAAATCCTGAGGTTTTGGGCTCTTCACGACTGAGAACAGGCGCGTTTGCACCAATATCTCGCTGCCTATTCGATGACTGCCTCAATAAAGCTCCAGTGAACCCAACTCTACGCATTACAATGACCACCAATGATGACCGGCAACGCTAGGTCTTCACTTTCCGCTACGGCATTAAAAGCCCACGGCGACTACCAACACGAAGCTTCAGTAATGACCGTTTATTACATCTATCAGGATCTTTGCACAACAGCAACAGCTGTCCATGATGCATGAACTGCTCCTCACGGCCTCCTCCACCGCAAACTGCACTATTTATACTGGACTTTAAAAGATTACTTTTTCAGCTGGATTAACCTGGTCCCTGTATCCGGTCCATCACGGTCGGCCTGAACTTGTGACTTTCACCCGGTCTTGCAAGACCAGGTACCCCAAGTGGCCTTTTGTGCTTTTAGGCATTATGCTTACATTAAATCTTTGAAATTGCATATCTGCAGTTCTACTGTTTGGATTGTTGTTGTTTTGGTGTCAAATAATTGATTAAAATGAACTCTATTTTTCTAAATTAGTGTGGGATTTTTCTTGTGTTGTTTTTTCATTTTACTACTGTTTGTGTGCTGCATGAATACTTTGCATATTGCCTCTAACTTAAGCCTAAATGCTTTTCTGACAGGCAACCAGAGGGTTACGCACATTTAGTGAGTTTTGTGGTTCACCCTGACAAGGATGGTGACTGTTGCTTGAGTAGGTTTTCGCACCCAACAACCAACTTCTCAATTTCTCACACACGATATTTGAAGTTGAGACATACTCAGCACTAATGTGGTAGCGTCACGGACAATTTAATACTATGTCACACCCAAAACGATGTAAAAATGTGATAATCGAAAACAAGATGGGAAAAGTCCGGAATAAGCAGAATACATGACCTGGAGACTAGCAGGCACCGTTCTCAGTGCTGCTGGGTTTGCAGTGAGCCCACTAGGAGAGGATGTCTCAGAGGGGATCCGGGTTGCATGCATCATGTCTTTCTGCCTGTTTTGCAGATCTTCGTGCATTTTCTCAGCACAGGGGCATTGCTAAGCGAGAGGAAAACACTGGTTTCTGCTTACAACAAACAAACCATGTAATGTTAATGATTCGTGACGAACTGGGCAAAAAAAACCTGTCAAGCAGAGTCGCAACTCTTTGCTTATTTAGAGGAAACAAGATCTATCATGTTTAAGTTCCTTTAAAGGGAGTTTTTTTTAATTCTTTACATACATTCAGGTCACAAGGAGTGCCATTCAAAATCCATTTAACTACGTAATAAAATATAAATTGCGGTGTTATCGCTATAGAGTGCGATATAAAATGCTGCTTTAGCAAGCACAATCTAAAACTATATTCCATTAGACTAATGATTTCCCTGTAAAATATGTCACGCCCAGAACACAATTTCTGCGTTCTTCTTTGATGAAAGTCTAAATGCCTGAATATTTTACCGAGAGGAGGTCTGCATTATGATAAAAGTCTTTCGACATAAAAAACACCAATAATGTTATTTAATTATACAGGCTGGACTTTTTTATCCGATGAATGACATTTGCGTGAAAGACGAGTCCTTTCATACTAAGGTGCTTGCTAACACCACCAACACATTCTTGTGCAATGGTAAATAAACCTTCTTTCTCCCATCTGCAACTGCGGGCTTTCAGATGTTTGCCCACAGGGTGACAACCAGAACCAAGAGTTAACATGCCTGGTCTAGCTGTTCTGGTAGATGGGATCCCTGGCCACAGTCTTCACCCAGACCCAAGGCTGCCAGCATTCTCTGGGGCCACCTGCACCAAGACCAGTCTGTTCTCCTTGCTCTATGACCTATCATGTGTTTCTCTGAATGCAGGGCTTTAAATGGGATGAAGAAACTTGAGGGGGGGGGGGGGTGTCTCTCAAAGGGGCGTGGCCGATGTAATTAAGGGCGTGGCTTAAACACACATATGCTAAAAAACTGTGCTTAGCATAGTGTGCCGCCTGACTGGTATTTTGCTGCTTCTGTCATTGCATTCAGATACATAATACAACAAGTAACAAATACACCTACAACAAGCCAGGACTATTGGCTTTGTCAATGGTTGACTTGTTAGTTGCATAAGATAAATTAGCAACAACTGTGGCTTCATTGTATATAACTTTGAAAATGCTTCAGTTCTAACATAAAGAGACTGAAATAATCATAACAAATCTCTTTGAAGTTACATCAAAGGCCAGTGAAGGGTGGAACTGCTGCAGAGTTAAGATTTCATTTTCCACCCTGAGGGTCAGGGCAAAATTGGAGAGCCCAATAGGGACCCGTCTCAGCATCTCCTTTTTATAACTACCGTTGCTATGCACCAGCAGGACCCGGCACACTTAAAGCCCTGTCTGCATGCATTTCTTCTATATTCAACTCACCCGTTCTGCACAACAATTTTCGCTCCCGGTACACACACTGGCCCACTCCCATTGGTGTCTAATCACTCCTGCTCGAAACTTCTTAGCCTAGAACCCCATTTCCAGGTAACAGATATCAAAGCCTCTGACCGCAAGTCCAATGTGGATTGGGCAGTGGTATTGCTAGGTGTCTGTGCAACGCACAATGGTTTCTTCAATTTGATCCTTCTAGAGGGTGGGTGTGAGACTCTGCTACTCCATATCAGGACTATCACCTCCTTGGAAAATTCAAGAGACAGCTCAAAAACCTCTTCCTTAAGCGTGCTCTTCCGAACCGATAGCGGCCGCTGAAGCTCACAAGTCAGCACACCAGGCACACAACTTGAACACTACTTGACCTCCATGCTTCAAGGTGCTACATTGCGCTGAGACTTTCAAAGCGCCTTGAGCTAATATGTATACTTTTTGCTAGATTGTATGTCTCTCACATGTCGACTGTTGTAAAGCGCTCTGATACCTTCGGGTCTGGCCAGCGCTATAGAAAACTCCTAAAATATATAAACTCATCAGCAGTGTCTGGCCATGCGCTGGTTGTATTCATCGCCCGAAAACATACAGGCCTTTTGGATACCCCCGGTCCTATGAACTGTCCATCCTAGGACCACTGACTTTTACCCACTTTATTCTAGAAACCTGCTCCAGTTACTGTTCAGGAAGCCGCATGTGGCAGCTGGTATCTCTATTTGTGGTGTACAAATAGAACTGCTACTAGAGTTAGCACCCTAGTACCAATTTATACTTCCACCCTTGATTTGCCCTCTGTCCGCAATTTCTCTTGTCCGCTGTGCATCCTATGTCCAGTTTGCTCCCAGTGCCCCTGAAGCCCATGTCTTTGTGTGTTGTGTGAGATGACAGACTGGTGAGAAACTGGACCTGGGCTTCATAAGGATGGATGCTGGAAGAGAAGTACCCTCCTCCCCAATGTTGTCACATGAAAATGAAATATTCTGATAATGCAAATGTTCAATTGTAATCTGAGTTGTTGAGTTCTTTTATTTTATTGGGTATATTTCTAGGTCTGAACTACCAAACTACACAAGCTGCTTGTCTTTTCGAAAGACAAAGACCTTTTGCAAGCTTACACTGGACTTAGAGCCCGGCCACTGCTTACCATTGATTGGCTTCATTGTCACTCTTATTTTCTTGTTTTTTTATCTGTTAGCTTTTGCTAGCTTTACTTCTTCTTGTGCTTCTTTCTCCCCAGGAGCATTGCTTTATTACTAGTGTCCTTCCACTGATTACTTTTCAAGCACTACATTTTTCTTTTTCGTTTTGGTTAATCACTCCATGAGAGTGCATGTGTTTTCCAGCTGTCCCACTTGTGTACTTCTATTCACCCTCTATCAGGTTCTGTGTTGCTCTCAGTCATCAGTGTGCTTTTCCCTAGCTCTCTCCATGTTTCACTCGCCCTCGGCTGCTTCTCCCCCATTGCTTCTACACTCTTGCCCATGCGTTCCACATCGCTCTCCCTTGATTGTCATGTACTTCTTCACCTGCCCTCTGTGCTACTGCTGTCCTCTTTGTTGCTTTAGCCCCTCCCCTCTCTCCATGTTGCTCCAGCCCCTTCCCACCATCCCTGTTGCTTCTGCCCCCAACTTCCATGTTGCTTATCTCACTATACCGTCTTACACTGTCTCCACCAGATGGGTATTCTAGAAAAAGCCCTCAAGTGAATTGCTTCGTTTTTCACAGGAAGAACCCAGAGCATCCGCCTCCTGCCATACTCCTCAGTGACCAAGGACATCATCTGCGTTGTATCTCAAGGATCATCCCTAAGCCCAACTCTCTTCAACACCCATATGGCCCCCTCTACCCACCCTGGTCAGATCTAATAACATGTACATCATATCCCTCGCAGATGACACTCAACTCATCCGTTCCCTCTTCTCAGACCCCTTCAGCACTAAAGCTAACTTCAACAGTTACATGTGTGTGGTAATCCTGTATCTAATGTTCTTAACTCTGTATTCAGATTATTTATTTATTTGTTTGTTTCTGTGGTGTGGGATCTAGGACCTAGAACCTAGAATGTAGAATGTAGGATGATGTAATCTAGTGGGTTCTGTAGGCGACAGTTGCTGTTGAACTGAATGTGGCTGGGACGCTTGGATAGATGTTCTTGAAAATAAAGAAGACATCCTTCACCCTTCAACTACGTGGAAGCCTGTTTATTACAATGACGAATGTCGCCAGCTGGATGCAGAGTAAGTGCCTCAAGCTTAATACTGATAAAACCAAGGTACTCATCTTCGGAGGCACCACCTCCTCCTGGAACGGCACTTGTTGGCCAGTCGAACTTACCCCCCCATCCACAGAACACACTAAAAGCCTAGACATCATACTGACAGCAAGCTCTCAATGAGAAAACAGGTGAATGGCGTACATCCTCACCATGCTGAAGAAACGTTTTAAATGGTTCCCCACCGACACTAGAAACACCATCACCCAAGCCCTCGGCACCAGCTGCCTAGACTACGGCAACACCCTATATGTGGGGATCACTACCCAAATGCTAAACAGACAACAGACCATTCAGAACGCAACAGCAAGGCTCATCCTCTACCTTCCTTTTCAAATTCACATAACACCCCACCTAAAAGCACTCTCCTGGCTCCACATTAATAAACAATGCCAGTTCAAACTCCTCACTGACACCTACAAAGCCGTCCACTATACTGGCCCAACCTGCGTCAACCACAGAGTAAACTTTCACCGACTCACCGGACTACTATGCTCTTTATACTTGTCCCTTTATCTTGCCCAAACTCCATGCATCCACAGAAGCAGAAACAGTGGCTGCACCTTCTCCCACTTGGCTCCTAAAGACTGGAACAACCTTCACGTCCACCTCCGAACAACCCCAACCCTTCAGGAGTTCAAGAAGAAACTGAAAACCTAACTATCCAACAGATAGCCTGGAGCTGCGGAACTCTCCCCCCAGCGCCTGAATACCCCCACAGGTGAAAAGTAGCACTCTGCAAATCCACTTTGATTGATTGATTGAACTCTAAATTAATACATATTGCAGTGTGAAAAAACATTGGCGATGCCTCCTGGCCATAAGGAGAGTGTGTAAGATAATTGTGATATGCAGCCAGTAGCAGTACAACAGTGTTTTTTTCTCATGTCAGTTTTCCTGTAATTTAGTAAAAAAATTGAATTTCACCATTGCATAGCAGTAAGAAATGTGTGATTGTGATCTTATTATTGCACTTGTTATGGATATTGTGTTATTGGTCATCATTTATTTTCCTTAAAATGAGATATATACATATATATATAAACACACACACAACACACACATATATTTATTATACAGTGACGGTCGCCATTGTGTACTTATATGTGAGTCAGAGTTCCATAGGAAGAACATTTTTTGTTTTGCTAATAGCACTGTTTGACCAAACATTTTTTCATCCATCTCAGCTCCTCCCTGGAAAGTTTTGAGGTGATACGTCAAGCAGGAGCCAAGAAAAAAGGCTTTTGTGATTTCCTATAAATCTGTTTAGCCATTTTTGAGAAATTATGGTTCACAAAATACCGATATCTATTGGCACAAAACGTCTGCGGTACTCCATAGGAAAATAAAGCATTCTGATTAGCTGGTTCTGCAGGACACCCGCGAGACCAAGCAAAGCGATTGGCTGACTGTAACATGAGAAGAAATGTTCCAGCCATCAATACAGGACTCGAGGATTCGCCCTGTGTCCTTAAAAATACATGCAAGGAGGCAGGATAGAGATACCCTGACCCCCAACCCCTTGTGGGGTGTCCCTGAGGGCCCAAAACAAAATATATATATATATGTGAGAAAGGACCAGACTGTCAGAGATTTATAACAACTTTCAACTCCGAGCATAAGGAAATCAGATCAATCTTAAATAAACATTGGTATTTGGTAAGAAATGATCCGATTTTAGGCCCCAAAACAAAAAAGCATCCGGATATTACCTATAGAAAGTCCAAATCGTTGAAAGATCTGATGGTAAAAAGTGAATTTCAGGAAAGGAAAGGAGAAACTGTTACCTGGCTGCAACAAAAAATGGGTTTTAAAAAATGTCTAAAGTGTAAGGCTTGCCAACATGGACTGAATCGCACTCATTTTACGACATTTTTTAACAAAACAGTGACTGTCAGAGGTTTCCTAACGTGTAGATTGAGTTTTGTGGTTTATATTCTGCAATGCCCATGCTCAAAAATGTATATAGGAAGTACCACTCTACCTGTATACCAACGAATCTTGCAACATCGTAGAGCAATTATCAATAAGGATAGAACTTATCCTATTGCGAAACATTTTGAATTGTATCATGAGAGCAATCCCTCAAGTCTGCAGTACAGTTGTTTAGCAGAAATCCCAAAGAAAAAGAGAGGGGGGGACAGGGAGAGAGAACTCAGGAAGCTTGAAACTTATTTTATTCTAGAGTTCAATAGTAAGGAGCCTCATGGGTTAAATATTGATGAGGACCTTTATACCTGTCTCAAATAAATAATAAAGAACAAAATAGAAAGATGAAGAGTAATGCTGCACACAAGGAAACCAAGATCTTTTGTAAAATAATTGGACATTTTTTGATAGACATGGAATCATAAAGTTTGGAGATGGAGGGTTGTTGAAATTTTAATCTGACGTTAAAACAGTACAATTCATTGTTTTTTTGTTTTGAATTTGGCTAATGGGGCTATAATAATTAGGGTGGTCATGTTTCATGAACAAACAGAAGTATATTAGTGGAGACTAACTATATAAAATTTAGCTAAAGCATTTGCACTTTTTTCTTGGGTTGTAAACAAACTGACCTGAAGATTGAAAGCACTAGCGCTTTTTTATATAGTAGTACTGTAGAAATATGCACTTTAAATTAGTGCTGAAATTAAGTCGAAGATTAAAGCACAGGCACTTTATCTTGATATCTTGTACTGAAGAAAGTATGCACTGGCACTTTTTTTTGTTGAATATCCAGTACTGTAGAAATCTGCACTTTAAATCAGTGAAGGAACTGAGTTGAAGATGGAAATTTGCACTGGCACTTTCAATATGAACGTCAAAATTAATTTATGACATTTACCCTCCAATTGTGTTTCAATGGACTATTTACAATTTCAATTGTAATGGAAATGAGGATAGAAAGCTTATATAATTATGAAATAGTTTTTTTTAAATGGAGTAATGACAAAAATGAGTAAGAAATTAATTTTTCCACGAAATGTTTTATTTTACATGTGATAAAATCGTAACAAACATACTCCTTCTATATATATTGAATATGCTTTCTGGTATACTGTTTACAAAGGTTGGCCCGTGTAAATGTTTAAAGATGGCCACCAAATTCACAGTGAAAATACCATGTATTGAAATATAGTCCGTTGTTGATGTCTACTATTTGTAATGTCTATTTTAACTGTAAGCGAATGGTGTTTCTACATCGTGAACAAGGCGGCATTTAGCCGTCGAAACGCGTAGATGTAACATCACTGAAAATAAAGTTGAGTAAACCTTTATCTCTTGGAGTGTTGGAAAATTTCTGCTCAACGCGATTATTTTATGCTAATATTTAGAGACGTAGCGGACGTCTCGTCTCCGGCACCGCCGACGGTTTGGAAACACGCCAGTGAAACCGCTAACCGAGACTTGTGTGAAAAAGACAGGCGTGCCCCCCGTGTTGCTGTACCAAGAAATTGCCTGAAGCGAGTAGGAGTATTGTGGATCCGCGAGGAGGAACCCGGAACCGGTGATCGGAGGGTCACGGGAACGAGGGAGACGGCTCGCGGTGAACTCCGGTAAGCGAGGCGAACAAAGGGAAGCAACGGGAGTCGGGCTGGATATTGGCGATCTAATAAAGTGTGAACTTTTAGTTTATAAACGCCACAACTTCTGTGAGAGGGAGGACCTCGGGAATTAAACATGAGTGATGAGGAGCGTGCAGCGAGGCAAGAGGAAGCCTTAAAACTCTTAAAACTCTTCGGGGAATTATCTTTGCCAGTACTGCATGACAGAGGGGGAGCGACTCCTTCAGGGTCAAATGATCGGGACAAACAGTTATACGAATATGAGAAGCTAAAAAACGAGAGATCTCACGGTGGTGGGAAGTGGCATCGCTGCGCCAGTACCTACAGGTGGGGAGAGTCCCACGAGGGCTACGTATAATGATTACCCCCACCTATGAGAATCCAAAATCTGAGATATTATGTGAGTGGGCAGAAAATAGTGCCACAAGTTCTACGAACATGATCCATATTCTAGTGAAATACGCAGAAGTGGAAAGACAGGAAGTAATATCAAGAATAAAAGAACTGGTTGCAATTTTTGAGAAAAGTGATGAGCAGGCCAAAGTGAACAAGTTTATAAGCGAAATGAAAACCAGACTGGAAAAATACGAAAAACGTATTAAAGACAGGAAAGCTACTAAGTTCTTACACGACCGCCTTGATTATGAATCAGGGCGGATTTATACTTTTGCTAAGAAATTTGACTCTGTCAGAAGAGAGAAAATCCAGAGCGGTTTGATGTTATGTTATGTTATGTTAAATTATTTCTTCTATAGCGCTCGGCTACTCCAAGGAGCATCCCGGCGCTTTGATGAAGAATATCGGCAGGCAAAAAACAAAAACATAACAACTAAAAGACAGACAGAAAAAAAGGATCAAATTTATTTAGTAAAAATTTATTTAGTGAAAAGCCATGTTTTAAGCTCTTTTCTAAAAGTAAGGAGACTGGGAGCCTGTCTAAGAGAAAGTGGAAGTTCATTCCACTCCTTCGGGGCTAGGTAGCGGAAAGATCGACCTCCCATCCTTGCACGCCTGATAGCCGGGACTGTCATTTTGGATAGACAAGATGATCTCAAAGACCTGCTGGGTACATATCGGGAAAGACGTTTCCTTATGTACTTAGGGCCAGATCCTTGTAAAGCTTTAAAGGCAAAAGTCAGGCACTTAAAAAGAATTATTTTAGCGATCGGTAGCCAGTGTAAAGAATTCAGTAAAACCGTGGCACCTGCTCTTCTCGGGAGCCCGTAAATAGCACGGGCTGCCGAGTTCTGGACCACTTGCAAACGGGTCAAAAGATATTTTGGTAGAACCAAGAAAAGGGCGTTTGCGTAGTCCAGACGAGATCCGATCAAGGCCTGAACAATAATCTTCCTGTGCTGAAAAGACACTAGAGGAAGAAACTTCCTCAGCATCCGTAAAATGCCGAAGCATTTACCTGAGAGGCACGTTGATGGAACAACAAATAGTCTCACAAAGCGAACCGAGCTCAGATACAGGTTCAGAGCAAGAACAAGATGACCCAAGAGAAAGAAGTAACAGGGATGTAAGACTTGGGGTGACAGATGAGTATCGTTTTATGCAACTAGAGCAACAAACCGACCATCGCACAATGAGGGGCAGGGGGAGAGGAAAAAATCGAGTAAGAGGAAGCAGAGAAGAGAAGGAGAAGGCTATAGAAGGAGCATCAGAATGGCAAACAAACAGATCCATGCGCTCCCAAATAAAGAATCCGGTAAAGAAATAAATGATGCAAAAACAGTTATTAACTTGAGTACAATGATTTTAACTAAAGATGATCAATTGGTGTTAGAACTAGGGCTAAGTTACTGTGTTGAGAACAATTTTGACTATCCGAGCAGTAGAATGGACCTATACCGATTCATTAGGAAGTTAAAACTGTCAAAATTACATCTAAATCAAAATTTACGTAATTCATCCAAAACGACAACACAACCAAATGTATCAAATGACCCCTATGGCCTGACAGTGAGTGATGCGCCTGTCTTGAAAGATCTATTGACACTATCAAATAATGAAGTATGGAATACTAATGAAGCATTAGAAGGTGACGTTCCAGTTGAATCTCAAACTGACACTTTAGAAAAGGAAGATCATACCCCATTCCGACTGCCTTCAAGGTTTATACCACAAAGTGCACGTGATAATTTGGATATCTTTGGGGAGAATGTAACAAAGGAGTTGAAACAACTGTATTATAAAACTCTCCAAAAGAAGAAGAAATTTAATCCGAAGAAATCGATGTTGCACAAAACAGTGGTTAAAATACAGAAAGATGAAGGGGTAGTGGTAAAACCGTCAGATAAAGGTGGAAACGTCGTATTATGGGGACGAGAATTGTATAAAAAGGAAGCACTCAGTCAATTGGACAATTGTGAATGCTACTCAAGGATTGCCATGAGAGATTATGAAAAAATGAAGGAACAATTTTTTATGAGACTGGAAGCCTGGAAAGAAGAGGGATTACTTAGCTGGGATGAATTTAAATTCATTAAACAAGAGAAACCGGTCTTACCAGTTTTTTATATACTCCCTAAAGTGCATAAGAGCACCACAAATCCACCAGGGAGACCCATAATTTCCTCTTGTGGTAGTCTTTTTGAGAATGCTTCGAAGTACATAGATTATTTTTTAAATCCCATTGTGAGGACATTATCATCATTTATTAAGGATTCAACAGACTTTTTAAAATGTATATATGATATACGTTGGAATGTTAACAGCATGGTACTATTAACCCTCGATGTTGCTACTTTATACACCAGTATAAGACATAGGGATGGCCTAAAAGCGACAGAATACTTTTTAAATCGAAGACCCATAAGATTTGTAAAGCAGAATTTCATGATTTTGGAATTAATGGAGTGGTGCTTAACCAGAAATATATTTTTATTTGGTGATGAATTATTCCAGCAGGCACAGGGAACGGCGATGGGCACCTGCTTCGCCCCCAGCTATGCCAACTTACATCTAGGCTGGTGGGAGGAGCAGGTGCTCGGAGGCCCCCCCCTGGAACTTTGGTCAAACCATATATTATTATGGGTCAGATTTATAGACAACATTTTTGTGCTGTGGCAGGGCACAGAATGTGAAATAGAACTGTTTGTTAATGATCTGAACCAGAATAACCTCAATTTGAAGTTTGTAGGACATTATAGTCGAACTACTATAGACTTCTTGGATGTTAGAGTAACACCGCAGGGGGATAAATTGGTGACCACAGTATTCAGAAAGCCAACAGCTGGTAACACTATTCTTCACGCGCATAGCTCACACCCCACACCTTTAATTAGGATTATACCGTTCAGTGAATTTTACAGAGCGAGAAGGGCATGCAGCGATTTAATTGAATATTCAAGAATAGAGCAGGAAATGACTGAGAGATTCATCCAAAGGGGTTCTGCACCACATATCATTGATGGGGCAGCAGCAAAAGCAAGGAAGTTGGAAAGACAGAGGGTGTTATTCGAGCCATCTAAGACCCAGTTAAAAGGACCAGACTGTCAGAGATTCATAACAACTTTCAACTCCGAGCATAAGGAAATCAGATCAATTTAAATAAACATTGGTATTTGGTAAGAAACGATCCGATTTTAGGCCCCAAAACAAAAAAGCATCCGGATATTACCTATAGAAAGTCCAAATCGTTGAAAGATCTGATGGTAAAAAGCGAATTTCAGGAAAGGAAAGGAGGAACTGTTACCTGGCTGCAACAAAAAATGGGTTTTAAAACATGTCTAAAGTGTAAGGCGTGCCAACATGGACTGAATCGCACTCATTTTACGACATTTTTTAACAAAACAGTGACTGTCAGAGGTTTCCTAACGTGTAGATCGAGTTTTGTGGTTTATATTCTGCAATGCCCATGCTCAAAAATGTATATAGGAAGTACCACTCTACCTGTATACCAACAAATCTTGCAACATCGTAGAGCAATTATCAATAAGGATAGAACTTATCCTATTGCAAAACATTTTGAATTGTATCATGAGAGCAATCCCTCAAGTCTGCAGTACAGTTGTTTAGCAGAAATCCCAAGGAAAAAGAGAGGGGGGGACAGGGAGAGAGAACTCAGGAAGCTTGAAACTTATTTTATTCTAGAGTTCAATAGTAAGGAGCCTCATGGGTTAAATATTGATGAGGACCTTTATACCTGTCTCAAATAAATAATAAAGAACAAAATAGAAAGATGAAGAGTAATGCTGCACACAAGGAAACCAAGATCTTTTGTAAAATAATTGGACATTTTTTGATAGACATGGAATAACAAAGTTTGGAGATGGAGGGTTGTTGAAATTTTAATCTGACGTTAAAACAGTACAATTAATTGTTTTTTTTTGTTTTGAATTTTGCTACTGGGGCTATAATAATTAGGGTGGTCATATTTCATGAACAAACAGAAGTATATTAGTGGAGACTAACTATATAAAATTTAGCTAAAGCATTTGGACTTTTTCTTGGGTTGTAAACAAACTGACCTGAAGATTGAAAGCACTAGCACTTTTTTATATAGTAGTACTGTAGAAATATGCACTTTAAATTACGGCTGAAATTAAGTCGAAGATTAAAGCACAAGCACTTTATCTTGATATCTTGTACTGAAGAAAGTATGCACGGGCACTTTTTTTTTTAATATCCAGTACTGTAGAAATCTGCACTTTAAATCAGTGAAGGAACTGAGTTGAAGATGAATGGAAATTTGCACGGACACTTTCAATATGAACGCTAATTTATGACATTTACCCTCCAATTGAGTTTCAATGGACTATTTACGATTTCAATTGTAATGGAAATGAGGATAGAAAGCTTATATAAGTATGAAATTGTTTTTTTTTTAATGGAATAATGACAAAAATGAGTAAGAAATTAATTTTTCTGCGAAATGTTTTATTTTCCATGTGATAAAATCGTAACAAACATACTCCTTCTATATATATTGAATAGGCTTTCTGGTATACTGTTTACAAAGATTGGCCCGTGTAAATGTTTAAAGATGGCCACCAAATTCACAGTGAAAATACCATGTATTGAAATATAGTCCGTTGTTGATGTCTACTATTTGTAATGTCTATTTTAACTGTCAGCGAATGGTGTTTCTACATCGTAAACAAGGTGGCGTATAGCCGTCGAAACGCGTAGATGTAACATCACTGAAAACAAAGTCGAGTAAACCTTTACCTCTTGGAGTGCTGGAAAATTTCTGCTCAACGCGATTATTTTATGCTAAAATATATATATATATATATATATATATATATATATATATATATATATATATATATTCAATGAAAAAACCATAGGTTTCACACATGTTATAGTTAGCTGGAAATTTTACTGATAAAAAACCAATGAAATTCCCCCGTTATAGTTACTGTAGGCAACTATAACTCACGCGACCGCAATCCTCTGCTGATGCTAATACTGTATTTAGACACTTATTTGCCCATGTCTTCTTCCATTAAATTTTAGCTATACATATATTACAAATATTTTTTTTTTATAAAGACACATATGTCATCAGCAGAGGATTGCGGTCGCGTGAGTTATAGTTGCCTACAGTAACTATAACGGGGGAATTTCATTGGTTTTTTATCAGTAAAATTTCCAGCTAACTATAACATGTGTGAAACCTATGGTTTTTTCATTGAATTAGCAAGGTTTTTTAAATGCTAATTCCTAACTATAACGTGTGTGAAACCTATGGTTTTTTCAGTGAATTTGTATGGTTTTTTAAATGCTAAGTTACTTTACGCCATTCGTGGCGTGCACGCCCACTTAACGCAGTTCGTTCCGTGCGCGCAGGGTGCGCTTCGCGCACCGTGCGCGCACAGTGAGCACGCGCGCGCTTCGCGCACCGCGCGCCCACTTTACGCAGTTAGTGCCGTACACGCAAGGTGGGCACGCAGTGCGCTACGCGCACCGCGTGCCCACGTTACGCACCGTGCGCACATGGAGGACATATTATGCGCTTCCTTGTAATAGGTAATCTGTTAAATTTAATTTGTAAGTGATGACAATAATATGCACAGAGAGTGTTTTTTTTTTTTTATTAAAATTTTTAGCGTAAGCGCACCGTACGCGTACGGTAAGCGTAATCGGCGAAATTTTCAAAAAATAAAAAATTACCGTTTTTGGCCTTGGGGGATCTTTGAGGACTCAACTAACATGGCTATGTGCATGGGCGCTGTCTAAACAGCCCCTTTATATGTTTTTTGCCTTTGTTTACAGCCCCCCCCTCAGAGTGCGAGAGAGAAAATGGCGGCCGCCGCTTCCTGGTTTCGACCGATTCGAATGTTTACTTAGATGTAACAGCCAATCAGAATCGCGCTCGCGCACGCCACCGTACGCGTACGGTAAGATTACGGTAAGCGTACCGTAAGCTGGCTCAGATATATATATTGATTTAAAGGCTATTTTCTCAGAATCTACTGAACAGATTTACACCAAACCTACAAAAGGCACTTCCTTGACCTGAGGACTACCTCTCTGCCAAATTTCTAGTAATTCTGTTCAGCCGTTCGGGCTGTAGCCCTGTCTAAAGGTCCTATGGAAAAATGCATGGGAAAAACGCATTTTGGGACCCCCCTTTTATCTCAGCCCCCGCTTGACGAATCCCCCCGAGACTTTCAGGGTAGGAGCGGAGCGTAGCGCCCCACCTATTTTGAAAAATTCGCGAGGATTCGTCGACCGGCGCCAAAGTTATTCAAAATAGAATGTTGCGGATTTCCTATGGAAACAGGGTCCTAACTATAACTACCTACTGGCGACCGCCAGTAGGTAATATATATATATAACTCCGAGACCCACTCAGATACTCATGCAACCACTCAGAGACCCACTGTGACACTCAAGCACCCACTTACAGGCCCACTCAAACACTTATGCACTCACTCAGAGACCCATGCACCCACTGACAGACCCATTCAGACACTCACGCACTCACTAACAGGCCCACTCAGACACTAATGCACCCACTAGAGTACCACTTAGACACTTATGCACCCACTCATAGATCCAGTCACAGACTTGTGCACCCACTCACAGACCCAATCAGACATTGACACACCCACTCAGAGTTCCACTCAGACACTAATGCACTCACTCACAGATGCACTCAGACACTGACACACCCACTCACAGACCGATTTAAACTCATGCACCTACTCAGAGACCCACTCAGACAATCATGTTCCCACTCACAGATGCACTCAGACACTCATGCACCCACTCAAAGACCTACTCACAGACTCAAGTACCCACTCACAGATCTAGTCAGACACTTATGCACCCACTCACAGACCCAGTCAGACACTTATGCACCCACTCATTGATCCAGTCACAGACCCATGCACCCACTCATACACTTACTTAGAGACTCATGCACCCACTCACAAACCTATCAGAGACTCATGCACTCACTCACAGACCCACTCGGATACTAATGCACCCACTCAGAGACCCACTAAGACGCTCATGTACCCACTCACACAGCCAATGAGAGACTCATGCAGGTACTCAGACTGATGCACCCACTAACAGACACACTCAGAGACTCACACACCCACAAACAGATCCACTCATGCATTCACACACCCACTGACATAGCCACTCAGACATTAACGCACTTGCTCACAGATCCACTCAGACACTTACCTACCCACTCAGATACTCACGCACCCACTCAGAGATATAATGAGATACTTATGCATCTACTTACAGTCCCACTCAGACACTCACATTTCCACTCACAGACCCACTCAGACACTTATGCACCCATTCATAGATCCAGTCACAGACTATTGCACCAACTCACAGATCCACTCAGAAACTCATGCACCCACTCATACATCCACTGAAACACTGATGCACCCACTCAAAGACCCACTGGGACGCGTATGCACCTACTCCCACTCCCACTCAGAAAGTGATGTATGTACTCACAGACCCACTGAGAGACTTATGCACCTACTTACTTTAAACACACTTAGACACTCATTAATGTACTGACAGAGCCAATGTCTCGTGCATAGAGTCAAATTGAGAGTTATAAATCTTAAATATGATGTTGTTCATTGAATCCATACTTTTGCTTTGCGGATCCGTGACGGCGTTGTGACTCTGATTTTTTTTTTAAAAAGGATTTCAAATCACATTTATTTAGTGTTTGGTAATAGGGAGGCTCTCAGAAGTGCCTTTGGGTTTTTTGTGTGTAGATGATATCTACACATAAAACAGGATGCAGTCTTTCAAGTTGTTAATGAAAATCCTGTTGCCTTTCTCAGAGAAATGTACTCCATCACTTCTCTCTCTCTCTCTCTCTCTCTATATATATATATATATATATATATATATATATATATATATATATATATATATATGTATATATATATATATATATATTCACTTAAAAAACCATAGGTTTCACACATGTTATAGTTAGGTGGATATTTCACTCGTAAAAAACCAATGAATTTCCCCGTTATAGTTAGTTCAGATAACTATAACTCGCGCGCCCGCAATCCTGCTCATGACGTCACATATTACGTCACTCATGACATGGTCAGTGGCATCACTCATGACATCACTGATGACATCATCCTTGTGATAGAGTGGCGGTCGCGCGAGTTATAGTTATCTGAACTAACCATAACGGGGGAATTTCATTGGTTTTTTACGAGTGAAATATCCACCTAACTATAACATGTGTGAAACCTATGGTTTTTTAAGTGAATTTGCAAGGTTTTTTAAATGCTAATTCCTAACTATAACGTGTGTGAAACCTATGGTTTTTTCAGTGAATTTGTACGGTTTTTTAAATGCTAATTTATTTATGTATTATTTTTTTTTTTATATATTTATTTTACAATAATTTTTTTTGTTTTTGTTTTTCACCGTGCGTGCACGGTGCGCGCACCCCCGCGATTCAAAAAAAAAAAAAAAAAAATTCTGCCTTCAGGGTCCTTCAGGGACCCCCTGACAAAGGCTAGGGGGTCAGGAACTCTCTACCCTGCCCCCTTTTCACGTTCGCCACCTTCCTTTTTCACTCTCGCACTGAAAACAAACAAAATGGCGGCCGACACTTCCTGATTTCGACCGATTCGAACGTTGACTAACATGTAACCACCAATCAGAATTACCCTCGCGCACGTTAGGGTGCTCGCACGGTGCGCGCACGGTGCACGCACACTGCGCGCGTATAGATATTGATATGCTTTTAAATGCTATTTTCTCAGGAAATACTGAACAGATTTACTTCCTTGACCTTATGGCTACCTCTCTGCCAAATTTCAAGTAATTCTGTTCAGCCGTTCGGGCTGTAGCTGTGTCGAAAGCCAGTAGATAATATATATAAATATATATATATATATATATATATATATCAGTTAAAGCACCACATGAGGCCCAATACCGGAATGAAGGTATTTATTCACAGGCACAGCAACGCCAAGTATCTCATGTCCCTTACGCGTTTCGGCTTCTGCCTTGGTCACAGGGGGAGAGAGTCATTTGCACAGTGCTTTGTGCGCGCTTTTTTAAATTTTCAAAAAGTCACGTGACAGGCATACAAAATACAAACCCCATGATGCATTGCACTGGTAATTAAAGTTCGTGTAACATCAAAATAGATAGATTGTATTTTTCTTCAAGTGTCCAAATATATACAGTGCATGTTTCATTTTAGTGGGCTAAATAACTCACATTGCCACGTGAATTCCTTCTGTTTAGCATGGTGCTTGATTTCCATGTTTGTCTGCGAAAAAAGCCTTCAGATCGGCACGATCAGAGTGAGAGAGTCCCCCTCTCTCTGAATCCCTTCCTTCAGCCACAGTGTTTTTCGCCTCATGTGGTGCTTTAACTGATGGGAAATGGTCGGGCTGCTCCGTGCCCGGTGTTCTGAGGCCGCCCTGTAGGGTGTAATGCTCCTGTGCTCGGAGGCTTGTTGGAAATATATATATATATATATATATATATATATATATATATATATATATATATATATATATATATATCTCAAAAGTTCAATTCATCCAAGTGAAAAGATGACGACGCCGTGTCTTGCTGAATAACACGATTTTAATTGTCAGCTGCTGGACGCGTTTCGCCTGACCTGCAGGCTTGTTCACCAACAGTCTACAATAAAGTTCATCACCATTTTGAACACAGAAGGGTCCTGTCACATGATTGAAACTACCACAATAGTGTATTAGAAAACAGACTCGTAGTTTTCTCAAATTCAATGCTTAAATGCAACAATATAACCGATTTCAAAAATACAAATTAATTAACAAATGCATTTTGCAGGTTACACAAGTTATTGTCCTCGTTTATATTAATTAATGTAATCTAATAATCATGTGAGTGTCACAAGTAAAACGAGAAAATAATTTTTCAAATAGTTAATGACTTCACCCATTCACAAATGATTAAAGTTATAAACTTTGTTTAGCAAATCGGATGAAGACAGTAAATAACGTGTGGTGTAAAGCCCAAGTGGGCTTAATCGTAAAGGTAGTTAATTGAACATTTTATATGACCCTTCTAGTGTGTTCCACCCTGTGTAAAAAACAATCTGTGTTACATTAACATAATATTCATGTCATGCTATCGCACACATAAATAAACAAAAATGGATAAAAACTGTAAAGGGAAAAAGCTCTCATACTCTACATAATCTACAAATGTGTATGCAGCCTTAAGATCTGTAGAAAACAATGAGCTAGTGGTTGATGATATGAACCTGATGCTGGATATGTTTCATCTGCAAGAACACTCTGAATCTATTGAATTGGAAGATTCGCAGGAGAACACTAACCAAGCAACTCTCATTGCAGAAGAAGAAGGCATTAACATCATGAGTAATGATCCCACTCCATTCAGACCCACCTCTAGATTCACACCGATGTCAGGAAGAGATGCTATAGACATTTACAATGATTTAGTAATTAATGACCTTAAGCAGTTATGTACGAACACACTATCATCACATAAAAAAATTCCACAACATCAACGGGATTATTTTGCTTTGGTCAGTAAATTGTCTAAAAATTCAGATTGTATTGTCTGTAATGCTGACAAGGGAGGCAATGTAGTTTCATGGGGTAAACAGCAATATCTTCAAGAGGCTTATAAGCAATTGAGTAATCGGTTGAATTATGTAAAAATATCTGAGTCTGTATTGCTGCATAGTCATGAAATATTCAATATCAAACTAGCGGAATGGCATCTGCAAGGTCTGTTGAAAGATGAGGAATTGGCATTTTTGAAAATCAGTAATCCGGTCACTCCTGTACTATATCTAATTCCAAAAATTCATAAGGACCAAGTTAATCCTCCAGGGAGACCAATAATTTCGGCTATTAATAGTGCTTTAGCCAATACTTCTAAATTTGTTGACTCCTTCTTGTGTCCTTTAGCTAAATGTCTTCCATCTTATATACAAGATACGGGAGATTTTTTGAAACAGGTTTATGATCTACCATGGGAAGAGGATTTTGTGATGGCTTCTATTGATGTAACAACTCTTTACACTAGCATCAAACATTCAGATGGGCTAAATGCAATAAGACACTTCTTGGGCAATAGACCTGTCAAGTTTTGGGCTCATACTCAAATGTTGATTGACATGACATCCTTCTGCCTCAAGAACAACTATTTCCTCTTTAATGGTGAATTGTTTCACCAAATATGCGGTACGGCGATGGGAACCTGCTTCGCCCCCAGCTTTGCGAATCTGCATATGGGCTGGTGGGAGGAGCAGGTAGTCCAGAAGTTGTATCTCAATGAATGGCAAAACAATGTGATGCAATGGAGTAGATTCATTGATGATTTATTTGTGGTATGGAAAGGCTCAGAGGAGTCTTTAAATGAATTTATCATGAGACTACAAAACAACAATCTCAATTTAAAATTTACAAGCACAATCAGTAACTCCACTATTAACTTCCTAGATTTGTCCAGTTTTATTAAAGATGGCAAACTTGAAACAGCCCTATACCGCAAACCAACAGCAGGAAACACGTTGTTGCATGCCAAAATCTTTCATCCTGAGAACTTAATAAGAAGTATTCCCTATGGTGAGAGTCTGAGGACAATTCGCAACTGCAGTAACCAAGAAAGTTGTGATGAAGAACTTTTGAGACTACAGACTCGTTTTAAGGCAAGAGGGTACTCAGAACATTGCATTAAAGCAGCAATGTTGAAAGCAAAAAAGAGATCGAGGGAGGAAATCCTTTTTAACAAAAGCAACACCAAAAAGAAAAAGGAAATTTCTAACAGCAGTGAGTGCAGAATGATAACCACCTATAATGCCCAACATAAAATAGTGAGAAGCATCATGTCTAAACATTGGCATCTAGTACGTAGTGACCCAGTTCTGAGCAAAATCGTCCAAAAAAGACCACAGCTGACATTTAGACGAGCTACCAGTTTCAAACAAATGCTTGTTAGCAATGTTTTAAAAACTCCCCCTATTAAAACGGCAGCTACCATGTGGCTATCAAAAAGAGAAGGTTTTGTTAAATGCATGAAATGCAAAGCTTGTGTACATGGCATCAATACTGCCAAATACACAACTGGCTTGTCTGACAAGGTGTTTAAGATCAGAGGACACTATACATGCAAGACTGATCATGCTGTATATGTGTTACAATGCCCTTGTGGACTAAGATATGTGGGCAGTACGATCTTACCTGTTCACAAACGGATACTTCAACATCTGAGAGCCATCAAAAATGGCGACAAAGCCTACCCAGTAGCTCGACACTTCGAGCAATTCCATCAGAAAAATATAACTGGTCTGTCGTATTTTGTAATTGACTCTGTGAAATTCAGCATTAGAGGAGGAAATCGGGAGAAAACATTGAGAAAATTGGAATCCTCATATATAATTAAATTAAATTGCAAAGTACCATCAGGTTTAAATATGGAGGAGGATCTCCATACACATTTGTAGATTATGTAGAGTATGAGAGCTTTTTCCCTTTACAGTTTTTATCCATTTTTGTTTATTTATGTGTGCGATAGCATGACATGAATATTATGTTAATGTAACACAGATTGTTTTTTACACAGGGTGGAACACACTAGAAGGGTCATATAAAATGTTCAATTAACTACCTTTACGGTTAAGCCCACTTGGGCTTTACACCACACGTTATTTACTGTCTTCATCCGATTTGCTAAACAAAGTTTATAACTTTAATCATTTGTGAATGGGTGAAGTCATTAACTATTTGAAAAATTATTTTCTCGTTTTACTTGTGACACTCACATGATTATTAGATTACATTAATTAATATAAACGAGGACAATAACTTGTGTAACCTGCAAAATGCATTTGTTAATTAATTTGTATTTTTGAAATCGGTTATATTGTTGCATTTAAGCATTGAATTTGAGAAAACTACGAGTCTGTTTTCTAATACACTATTGTGGTAGTTTCAATCATGTGACAGGACCCTTCTGTGTTCAAAATGGTGATGAACTTTATTGTAGACTGTTGGTGAACAAGCCTGCAGGTCAGGCGAAACGCGTCCAGCAGCTGACAATTAAAATCGTGTTATTCAGCAAGACACGGCGTCGTCATCTTTTCACTTGGATGAATTGAACTTTTGAGATATTAACGGATTTTGCCTGGTTTATCCGTACGGGCGACGCGCCCTTCGTTCAGGAGCTGCGGCGGTTGGAGCTAGGCATTCAAAAATGTGCATATATATATATATATATATATATATATATATATATATATATATATATGACCAAGACCACGGACGCCAGTAGATAGTTATAGTTAGGACCTAGGAAATCCGCAACATTCTATTGGGAATAACTTTGGCGCCGGTTGATGAATCTTCGCGAAATTTTTCAAACTTTTGGCCAGCTCTGCCCCGCTCCTACCCTGAAAGTTTCGTGGTGATTCGTCAAGCGGGGGCTGAGAAAAAATGGGGGTCCCAAAACACGTTTTCCCCATGCAATTTCCCTTAGGATCTGTTGTCGCAGCTACAGCCCGAACCGCTGAACGGAATGACACCAAATTTGGCAAAGAGGTAGTCCTCAGTTCAGACTCGTGCCTTTTGCATAAATGGTGTGAATCTGTTCAGTAGTTCCTGAGAAAATTAGAGTTAAAAGCACATATATATCTATGGCCTCGGAGGATCCGCGCACCCTATGCGCACCCTGAACGCACCCTCCCCGAACCGAGCGCGCACCCTCCCGATCGCACGCTGAATGCTAATTGGCTGCCGAGTGTCTGTCTACATTCGAAACCAGTAACTGTTGGCGGCCATTTTCTGCCTCGGTAGAAGCGAGGCTGAAGAAGCAAGGGGAATAAGTGTGTAAAACATATAAAGGGGGCAGAGTGGAAATACTCTGACCCTCTAGAGGTGCTTAGGAGGTCCCAGAAGGACCCCCTGAGTCCTCCCTTTTTTTTTTTAAAAACAGCAAAATGCGCGCAGGGTGCGCGCATCCTATTGCGTTTGGTGCACGGATCCACTCGCGTTGGGTGCGCGGATCCAAGGAAAATATTTTTTGAAAAAAGACAAGAAATCATTGGTTGTATGACAACTTTCTACACTGAAAGGTAGGGTATATATTTCTGTTTTTTAAACGCATGATTCTTATAGGTTAACAAAAACTGATTGTAAGGAACATTATATATGATAAGGTGATATGTTGAAAAGTCAAGCACACTTGCTGTCTTGTTTAACAACATTGTGTGCTGAACTTGTGACCTGTGTGCTCAGTACAGTGTTCCATGACCTGTTTCTATGGTAACAGACAGAAGGCAGATTGGGGGAAGGGTTGAAATGTATTTCATTTGGAAAGGGTTGAAATGTTTAACCAATAGAAATGTGTGTTTGCTTTTGAATTTATGTGTGAAGGATTGTGATTTGATGTTTACATGTATATGTGTGGAAAATGAAAGGGAAACTTTGCCATTCTTTGTTTTTGCTGAGAGGTGCACAGTGCAGAGATTCTGTATAAGAAAATCTGGTGTGTGACTGATATCTGGTGTGTGACTGATATACTTCTTAATCTACAAAACAACTTGAAAGGTGAGTTATTTAATTGTGAGGGTATGTATGTAGACTATTTTGATTTTAATCAGACTAATGTATTTCTCCTGCTAAAGTGTAGGGAGTACTTTATTTCTCTACAATCTTATTGACAGTGTGTGTGCATGTAGAAACCATTCTGTGATAAGCATTTGTGTTTTTCATGTGTTTGCAGACAGATAACTGTGCTGTTTTTTATATTTTGGTAGAATTAGAAACCAGTCATTGTTTATGAATTTGTGAAATGAGTTATGTTTCTATACTAAAATGTAGTGCTCCTTCTCGATGAAGAAATGTGTTTTGGTATAGTGCAAGGGATAATGTTGTTTGTCTAGAATCACACAGTGAGTATGTGTGCATTTGGGAACTACTGTGAGAGAAGCATTTGGTAACATTGTGTATTTGCTGATGAGATAACTGTTTTAAAACCTGTCATGTTGTCATGTTTTAGTAGCATTAGAAGCCAGTCTTTGCTTATGCATTGATAAAATAAGTCATGCTTTGACACTAATGTGCTGTACTTTAATATGTAGATTGTGTGTAGTCTCCTTACCCCTTGCACAGTAGTGAATGAGTTTTTGTAAGCTCCTATGGATAGTGTTGCTTGTCTAGAATCACACTGTGAGTCTGTGTGCATTTGGGAACCACTGTGAGAGAAGCATTTGGTAACATTGTGTATTTTCTGACAGATAACTTTTTTAAAACCTGTCATGTTGTCAAGTTTTAGTAGCATTAGAAGCCAGTCTTTGCTTATGCGTTGATTAAATGAGTCATGCTTTGACACTAATGTGCTGTACTTAAATATGTAGATTGTGTGCAGTACCCTTACCTCTTCTAGACTAGTGAATGAGTTTTGGTAAACTCCTAGGATAATGTTGCTTGTCTGAAATCACACTGCGAGTCTGTGTGCATTTGGGAACCACTGTGAGAGAAGCATTTGGTAACATTGTGTATTTGCTGACAGATAACTGTTTTAAAACCGGTCATGTTGTCAAGTTTTAGTAGCTTTAGAAGCTATTCTTTGCTTATGGATTGGTTAAATGAGTCAGGGTTTCACACTAAAGTGCAGTACCATCTTCACTGTGCCAGAACTGAAAATGTAAAATGTTTACCCAGGCACTGTCCTAGCAGTAGTCTGATGATTTAGTCAGTTTCCAAGTACTCATGTTGTGAACCATACATTACCACATAGAATGCTTCATATGTCTATGCAGTATGCATGCAGTCTTCTAACATACTATACACTTGTCTTTCTCACCTTCAATTCCCTAGTCAGTATCCACACCAATTCCCTAGTCAGTATCCACACAGTCCAGTAAACATCCTGTCACTCCCTTTGCACTCCTCTAGTGACCCATTCAGTACCAAGTACTAATCCATTCACTGCGCCAAAAGCCAACCACTTATAAATTCACCCAGGCACTCTCCTTGCTGTACTCTAATCATTCCGTCAGTACCCAAGTACTCATGCAGTGAGCCAGGCCTTAGCACATAGACTGCTTCAAATGCCTATTCACTATGGATGCAGTCCTCTAATCACCTATACAGTTGTCTTTCACACCTTCAATTCCCCAATCAGTATTCATACACTTCTAGCAAACACCCTGTCACTCACCCAGTGTGTCTCCTTATAGTACTGTAATCATTCAGTCAGTTAGCATGTAGTCTTTTAGTGAGGTAGGCTTTAGGGCATGAACTGCTTCAAAGTAGTATGCACTATGCATGTAGTGTTTTAACCATCGTCACACTTGTGGTTCAAGGCTATAGTTTCTTAGTCAGTTTTGATATAAAATGTGTTTGTATAGTAATGGAATAGTATAAATTTGAAAGTTATTAATATACATTTATTGGTGATTCTTTTTTACAGATACTGTTTTTCAACGTAAAAATAGAGAAATCATGCCAGAAAAAAAAGAAAAAGAAAAGAAACTCAGAAAGGCGCAGGAGCAGGAGTGTTTCTCATCCGTTTGCACTCTTCTCGTGCAAGATTGTTCGGATGAAGGGTCCTTAGGTGTTTCATCATACTTGCCGTGCCGTACGAGTATTTCTTGTTAGGATCCCCTTGCGACAGAACTCTTTTGCAAATGTTGCACGTGACCAAGGTGGCATTGGTCTTTGTTTGCCCCTCGGGAAAAGTAAAAAATTTCCACAACACTGAAGAAAAACGTTGTGGGCATGGTGCCTTCTCCAAAAATGTATCCTCAGATTCGGTGAATATTTTAAAGCGGCAACAGTTACAGTTTTTGTAAGTTACACTTATAAAATTTTGTTAGCCGTAAGCATTTTATATATCTTGTGGTATTTTGCTGAGAATAGCATGTTGGGTTTTTTTAACAATCTTTCTGATATTTTTTTTTTTGCCCGTTGTTAAGTGATGAGTACGATTGTAATCACTATTTTTAGTGAAATTCAATATATTCTGAGAACAGCAAAAAAGGCAAACAAATTACTTTGTGGAATTTATGCTGTGTTGTAAAAAATGTATTATTACATGTTATATTTTTTTTTTCTTTTCTTTTGAGGAAATAAAAATGGTGTCCCCTATGTGCCCCCCGACGCTTCATGTACACATGCATGTAACCCATGCATTTCCCCTCCATGGCCTGTCTAACATGATGCTTATGCTATAACGTGGCCTGCCATCATCCAGTCTCCCATGAGAGAAACGACAAATCTGCACTGAGGCCTACACGTTTTGCATCATGTTTTCCTGCATTTTCATGAAAACCCATGTTTGTGGCTCAGCCAGAGCCAAAAGAGGTTTCAGGCCTCAGACGCTCTGAGAGCTGCAGCTGCATATCCTTGGCCTTGCACACTTGGGCCTCAGCCAAAGGGGCCCTGTCCGAGGTGCCGAGACAGTATTGAGCACGGTTATCTGCTTACTCCTACTGAACCACATTCCTGCCTGGAGAAGGAGGAATAAACACCACCCGTCTGCAAGGGAGAAAACCTAGCCTTTCTGTCTCATTTTGTGTGATTACAAAGCTCACGTTAGTGAAAAGCCCATAGCCCCCATGTAAGGCCTACGCAGTGAATGAAGAAATAGATGCCACATCGGCTCTTGGTGATGGGCAACCTATGTCACAGATCAGTCCCTGCTCCGGACTTTAGATATCAGATAATACAAGATATACTGGTCGTCCTGACACTGAAGGCCTCTCTTCCAGACTCCCCGACTGCACAAGCAGCCTTCCCCCAGTCACACGTCAATTACACGTCACACTCAAGTTGAGCACAAGTAAGGCAAAGTTCCAGTAAAGTTCCAGCTGATCACGCAACCCCCTCCAGGTATCCACCCACCTATGACATTCACCAATGATCATCACATGGACGCCCCCCTTCACGCCTACTTACACGCCCACATGCTCTTATCTCATTCTCTCTTGCTCTGCCTGAAGCGCTCCTGCTTACGTGTAATATTGAATGTATATATACTGTACTCTGAGAATCCTGATCAGATGACTCTTCCTGATCCCTTGTAGTGATGGAACTATTCTCCCTATAACTCGAGTTATTGGAATAAAGCCCTTTTGAACCTGATACCACGGACTCTGCCTCTTGCTTTAAGCATGATCATATTGATATTATAGAAATTCTGAGTGCGTAATACTTTATTTACGACATTAATGGCGCCCGAACAGGGACGAATCTCCTTCCCCACGCGCCGGAGATGAAGGTCCAGTTTTGCCCCCTTCTACAGCCGTGACGGACTTCAAGTGTACACATCGCGGGTTTTCCCGCCAACTCCCTCAGGCCAACGAAGGAGACGGACTGCGACCAGGCATCCATACGAGGCGGTGAGGATTGCGGATCGTCCCGACCCAGAGCCCACCCTGCGAGAGAGCTGTGTCCGAGGTTTCTAGAGATCCACCAGAGATACGCCATTCCCTGCGCAGCGTCAAGTGTCCGAGGCCTTCAAGTTCTGCTTCCCGGTGAGTTTTTCATGGGGGTTGCATAAAGACGGGTTCATTAAATGAACACGGTAAAGACGTGTCTCACTTGTGAGACCGGTATGTTTTCTAGTATTCAAGAGCATGCATCAAGTATTAAAGTATTAAAGTATTAAAGAATTAAAGTAATCCAAGTATTCAGGTGCACCGATTTAACTGTATGAATGTTATTTTCTTAGTCAGGTTCAGTTAGGTTTGAATGTGTCAGGTTTTTATGTAAGTTTGTTTCATTGTGATTTTTGTTTTTGGGTCATTGTGATTTTTGTTTTCGGTTACATTCCAACATGCCGTTGTTTTCGAAACTGCGTAAGATATGTACCAGAAAAGGTGTACTAGAGGAACCAGTTAACATTCTGCCTAGAGACACACCTGGACATTTCATGTACTGTAAGCATGGTTTAGATGCCGTGTTGTTTTTAGAACTATGGGTGGATTACACGAAGGATTTAGAGACAAAGTATAGATGGCCTATCACGGGAACGTGGGATGCGGAATGCATTATGAAGGTAGAGGAAGAGTTATGGAAGAGAAAATGTAGACCTGCTCAGAAGGATGCCATTGAGTTTTGGCGCAAGGAGTCACATAGAAGAACAGAGAAAGAGTTTCACAAAGCAGAGAGAAGTAAACAGGAGTCCGAAAAAGCCAAAGAAAAGAAACTACAGGAGGAGGGGGAACGGGTAAAAAGAGAGCAGACTGAAAGAGAAAGAAATACTGTTGTTGCTGGTATTTATCCCGTCCTTTCAGAGGAACTAGCAAGAGTGGCCCCAGTAGAAAGACCCATTAGAGTGCCACCGCAAGTACCCCGAAAAATAAAACCAACAGCATCCGGAAAGTTTATTAACACCTACCTAGAGGAATCCCCACCAGCATACGTGGACGGATCTTTCCCTGCACCCCCAACGCAAGCCCAGCTCCAGGAGCTCGAGGACGGCGGGGAGGGAGGATCCGGGACAACATCAGGAGGGGGGCCGACGGTAAAAGTAGACATCTCCGAATGTATATATGATCCAGATCCAGGAAAGGGCAGAATGCTCGTGTTTTCACTAAGGCTTAGACGAGCAGTTGCAGATTTGGAAAAATTACCAGATATGGATAAACATCTAAAGAAAATGTACACATTCATAAGAACAGGGGAAGGTCCTGAGTGCATAGCAGAAGCCATACAAAATAGAAAAGTAATTATTAAGAACTATATCCTTCGCTTCCTGATTAACTGTCTGATCAGGGAAAAAGACGAAGGTGACGGGGACGTAGACCGTTGTTATATTGGTTGGAGTGATCGCATAGATGCCGGTCAGCATGATAAATCAGGTCAGACAGACAACATGTTGGCCAAAATCCGAAAGGCAATAATAGCCTCACACAAAGCAGGACCGGACGAAAAAGCTGAGTCAGCCTCTGATGACGAAGCAGGGGACAAAGACAGAGTACTATATGTGGGCCATGCCCGACGGTTCGAGAGACCCAAGGGCCTCAATCACCGTAAACAGGGAACGGCTATAAAAGAAAGATATTCCCTTGAAAGTTTGTTCCAAATCACCGAAAAAGCGGTGAATAAATGGTTAGGTAACGATCAGCCCCTCACCCCGACCGAAAATGAATTAGCACGGTCAGCCACCCTGTGGGTATCCCAATACGATACATATAATAATGATATCATAGCACAGACGTTCTTGAGCCTCCTACCAAACGAACAGCGCATAGCTGGTGTTTACATGGTCCAACATTTGATTACGTTGTATGAGAGTCAATATTCTGGTCCTGGTCTATTGTATAAGTTGCTGCACGACATAATACTAGACAGGTGGGTGAACATGGGTACAGAATTGATAAATGTCATCCTGGATCAGCGACACAAATATATAGTATACGTGACTAGGTCCCTGCTTCCCGCTCCACCACAGGATAAGGGACAGTTATACGACAAGCTGAACCCCCTACGAGAGGTTCATCCTGTAAAGGATGCAAACAATGTGCTGCAACGGGTGTATGTCTACACCCCCTTGTCAAAATTAGAGATACTGGAAATGAAAAAAATGTTGCCATCCCATGATAAAGACCCGGGGGGTTTTCACCGAGAACTAAAAGACATTCTCCGCTTAGGAGAATATGCATATGCTGACATTCTAAAGTTATTAAAAGTACTATTGCCTGCTGGTATTTACGAGAAGCTTAAAGGAAAGGACTGGGAGGTGGGAGAGAAAAAGATTAGCTGGGATCTGTTGGAAAGAGAGGAAGAAGAAAGAGGCCCGGGGGTTGGTCTGCGTCCCCGAGCTAAAGACTTACCTGAACTCCTTGTACAAGTTTTGCCTAGATTATTAGTTACTAAGAAGGAAGACTGGGATGCTATTTCAGCCTGTAAACAGAAACCAGACGAGGACACTAGCGATTTTTACTCTAGGTTTGAGAAATGTTTCACTATCAATAGTGGCCTTAAGCCCGGTAGCGATTCATATCCCCATCTTTTCGTGAGCAAACTAGTGGAAAATTCCCTACCAGAGGTAAAGTATAGGGTACTGAAGGTTGAGAGCACTTGGCAAGCAAACAGCCCTTCCCAAATGTTACAGATGTTACAATATCACCAGAACAGAATTAGAGAAGAACACGACCAGGAAAAGAGACGCATGAAAGACACAAAGATGAAGATGCTGGTGGCCCAATCGACACCGGCAAACACAAACACGAACAAGAATAGCACGAAACAAACTAGTGGGACCTGTAATTATTGCAAGAAGCCAGGCCACTTCGTAAATGAATGTGCAGTCCTGAAACACAATATAGCTATGGGTAAAACAAAGCCACGTCCTTATCCTCCCAAGGAAAATAACACACATCAGACATCAGATACGTTTCCACCGCCGCCACCGCCTGTCCATGCACCTGCACCAGCCCACGCCACAGCACAAATGTATCAGCACGCTCAAACTAATTATCCAGAATACCAAGCATATTCATGAAGCAGCCTAGAGAGGGAATTCGACTTGCCCCTTATTCCTGTTCCTGTGGACCAAGAGGGTCCCTATGTACATGCACGTTTACTAGGACAAGATAAAAAGTTTTTAATTGACACTGGGGCGAGTAGAACTACCATCAGTCATTCCGAGGTTCCAGGGGCACCCCTCTCGGGCTCAAAGAACATATCCCTGGGTTTTTCAGGAAAGCCTATTATTAATGAGGTTTCAGAACCAGTCCCTTTAGGAGTTGGTCCACTAATACATACAACAGACTTACTGCTTACTAAATCATGTCCAGAAAACTTACTTGGTATAAAGACATTAAAGGAACTGGGAGCCATTATATGTTGCTCGCCAGAAGGAGTGCGACTGTATTTACGTGATTTCAAGGGACATTTTGTAATGAAAGATATTGACATCAGGCTCCGAAATGTATCACAGCACCTATGGGCACAAGGCCCGACTGACGTAGGTTTCATGAACATTACACCACACCAGGTCACCCTCAAAGAAGGAGTAGTGCTGCCACGGATTAGACAATACAAAATCCCACCTGAGGCTGAAGTAGGGTTACTGAGAATAATAGATGAACTCATTGCACAAGGGGTGGTGGTAGAGACAGATTCAAACATATGCAACTCACCTGTTCTTCCTGTTCTTAAACGAACTGATCCCAATACACCACCTGTCTATAGATTAGTTGTGGACCTGCGAGAATTAAACAAATGTGTGGTGCCACAGTACCCTGTGGTCCCGGACATTTCTTCATTATTAACTGCTATTGATGCGAAGGCTACGTTCTTTACAGTTATCGATCTGAAGAACGCATTTTTCAGTATCCCAATACATCCAGACAGCCAATAACTTTTTGGTTTCAGTTTAAAAGGCCGCAGCTTCAGATTCACAAGAGCACCACAGGGCTTCACGGAAAGCCCTAGCATCTACAGTCAGGCACTCAAACGACAACTAGACAGTATTCATATGCCTACCACTACAGCGCTGATACAGTATGTAGATGACATTCTCATCACTGCAAGATCGGAAACTGACTGTGAAGACGCATCACTCACGGTTTTACACTTCCTGGCTGACAAGGGGCACAAAGTGTCCCCTTCAAAGCTACAATTCTGTGAACAGCAAGTGGCGTACCTTGGGCACTTGCTATCCAAGGAGGGTAGGCGACTGACACCAGAACGTATTCAATTGATTTCTGGCCTTTCACAGCCCAAGACACAAAAGGAGGTACGTGCATTCATTGGCCTCACTTCATATTGCAGGCAGTGGATCCCCCAGTATGCTTACATAGCCAAGCCCCTAATACAGTTGACGACACAGGAGGCAGCTTCTACTAATGTCCTCCCTTGGACACAAGAACACACTGTGGCATTTGAAGAATTAAAAAGAGCTTTATGTCAAGCACCAGTTTTAGCAATCCCTGATTACAACAAATCTTTTATGCTTTTTGTGACAGAGCGAGATGGAACAGCACTCTCTGTCCTAACACAAGATCATGCAGGAAAACACAAGCCCTGTGCTTATTTTTCTAGTACATTGGACCCAGTAGCACAGGCTTTGCCTGCGTGCCTAAAATCTGTTGCAGCAACGGCCTTAGCCATAAGACAAAGTGACTCGATAGTGCTGGGCCACCCCTTGACAGTACAAGTACCGCACGCAGTGGAGGTTCTCTTAAACCGAACACAAACCCAACACCTGACTGTAGCAAGACTGACAGGTTATGAGCTGACGTTATTTCAACCACACATAGAGATCAGACGATGCAACATACTGAATCCTGCTACTCTTTTGCCCTCTAGCAAAGAAAACGTTTCCCCACATGACTGTGTTGAAGTGATACATACCGTGACTAAACCAAGACAAGACTTGACAGATGTTGCACTCCCAGACCCTGACCTAACACTCTATGTTGACGGCTCATGCATGAGGACGGGGGCGGGAGAATTAGTGGCAGCATATGCAGTGACCACTGCTACTGAAATCATAGAGACTAAAAGAATAGACATACTGTCAGCACAAGCTGCAGAGCTCATCGCTCTGACACAAGCATGCATAAGAGCTAAGCACCTGAGAGTAAATATATTCACCGATTCACAATACGCATTCGGGGTAGTTCATGACTTCGGAGTACTGTGGAGAGAAAGAGGTTTCTTGACCTCTCACGGGGCCAAGATACAGCATGGCCCCCTTATTCAAGCCCTTCTGGAAGCGATACATTTACCAACAGCCATAGCTATCCTAAAATGCAAAGCACATACTAAAGCCACAGATATCATTTCTCAAGGCAATGGTCTGGCAGACCGAACTGCTAAACAGACAGCTCAGACCCCACTAGACACGACAAACTCACAGATACCATCAATGACCAAAGCCATGACAGTCAGGGATCCTTCCAGGGATGTACAAGACATACAGACACATGCTACTCTGGACGAATTAAAAAAATGGTCGGAACAAGGAGGGGTACTGACTGATCAGGGTTGGATGACTAAGGGCAAAACAACATGGTTTCTTCCTGATTCGATGGTACAAGTGATCATAAATACCGCACATAGTCCTGCACACTTAGGAGATAAAGCAATGCTAGACAGCTTACAGAATATATGGTTCAACAAGCACCTGCGTGCAGCAGCAAACAAAAGGTCAGAACATGTATGATCTGTTGCCAATTCAATCCAGGTAAAGGCATTCCGATGGAACAAGGTGGATTCCATCCACCTGACCATCCTTTTGAAGTCCTCCAAATGGATTATATCCAAATGGACAGATGTAGAGGTTACAAGTATGTCCTGGTAGTAGTATGTTCACTGACAAGGTGGACAGAAGCTTATCCAGTCCCTGATTATACTGCTGTAACTACCGCCAGACAATTGGTGCGAGAGTTTTTCCCACGTTATGGATTACCGCGTGTCGTATATTCCGACAACGGTCAGCCTTTCTCCTCTGAACTCATGAAACAGGTGTCCCTTCTGTTAGGGTATACCTGGAAGTTCCATTGTGTACGACATCCTGAGGCAGCAGGCCTTGTAGAAAGACACAATCAGACCTTAAAGATAAAACTAGCAAAGATTTGTGCAAACAAAGGTGTAGATTGGATGGTAGCCCTGACGGTTGCCCTCTTTTACATGCGAATGGTAGCCCATTCTAGAACAGGCTTATCTCCCTATGAAGTGGTCTTTGGTAGACCCCCGAATATGTGGGGCACTCCGATGCCTAAAAAGATTACTGATGTTGATAGTAACATGCTGACAGATTACCTGGCTTCCTTGATGTCTGCACTACTCTCTTGTCGTTCGCAGGTTGCTGCCGCCTTCCCTGACAACACCCAGGTCAAGGAACACTCCATCGTTCCTGGGGATTTTGTCCTAATAAGGAACTTTGACAGATCAAGCCCTCTTGAGCCGAGATGGAAGGCGCCAAAGTTGGTATTGTTAACCACGAGGTCAGCCGTTAAAGTCGAGGGACGGAAAGGATGGGTGCACCTCCATCACTGCAAACGCTACTTTGGAAATAACGACTCTTTTAAAAGGGAAACTAACTTTCCAGACTTTGAGCCCCCTTTACTGGAGGAAACTCCTCAGCAGGAGTACAAAGCTAAACTTAGATCTAAAAAGTCAGAACCCGTTTGATCAATTAAGTCCACTAGGTGGTGAAGCGGTTGAACATGTATTCTGACTTGCATAAGATCTTGGACAATGATAATGATAAAAAGAGCAAGATGAAAAACAAATACTGTAAAATATTACGTGGTAGATGTATAGTGACTTTGATTTTTCTATCTCTTCTGTGCATCACGATAATATGTATCAGCTTAATACTACATGCTATTTTTCCTCCGATTGCCTCACTCTTACACTCCTCCACTAATGAAACCATAAAGCACACATTTAGTGATCTGCCATCCCATGAGCTATCATATCGACTTGCCTTACGCAACAATACCTTTATTCAGATGTTGCACCATTCACATCAGACTAGCAATGCTACAGACTGCTGGGTCTGTGGCCGACTTCCCCCGTATCAGAAGGTGAAGGGAGTGTTGCCTCTTTTCCCTTTTCCGTTCTCCCATAATGGTTCTTGCGGAGCATGGTTTGCCTTAATGACATCCATCAACGGTGATGCCAAAGAATGTCAAGACAAGGAGTGTAGGGGCGACTGGGTATGGGGTAACTTGAATAAAGTCATGAATGAAGCATGTTTCCCAGACGAAGAAGGTCTTCCCCAAAGAAAAGGTACAGATCTAGAAAATGAAGAGTATCTGCAAGGAAATGCGACCCTTGACTTCATAGTGTTGAATGTCAAGCCCATACACAATGTAGGTCCATCCTCAATTACAGTCCTGCCAGTAAAAGGGAACTTGTGTGTCAGAAAAGAAGGCTCAGTACATTTGGGGCACAGCGAGTGTAATACTATACTAGTGTTTAAAGACAAAGGAAAGTCCTATTTCAGAGCATCACGACACACCTACTTTATTTGCGGCCAGACAGCCTATGTGCAGCTGCCCTTAGACTGGGGTGGGACGTGCTACATATCATTTCTTTTACCACCCGTTTTCTTGGCCCCATCAAACTATCATCAAGATCTCCAACTAGCACTTGTCAGACACAGACGAGGGCTCGATGCCTCCGGCATTGACCAGACTGAGACAGCTTGGGAGCAATATACAGACTTCAACAAAGGATTCTTTTTCTTCATAGGTCCCGTCCAGAATAGTAAACTTATCCGCAGGCTAACAAGGATTCTAGAAACAGTTGCAAATGAGACTGCATCAGCCCTGGGGAACTTGACCCAGGAACAGTCTGCTATGAGAATGGTCGTTCTTCAGAATCGTCTTGTTCTTGACGTCATCCTGGCGGATAGGGGCGGGGCTTGTAGGGTCATCGGCTCCAGCTGTTGCGTTTTCATCCCTAATAACGCACCGTCTGTATACAAAGCAATAACAAGGCTCCACAAGATTGCCCAAAGCATACATCAAGACCCAGGCACGTGGACTTGGTCCAGTTGGCTCTGGGGAGTAATATCGGCATGGGGATGGAAAGTGTTGACCGTCTGTGGGTTAATACTACTAATGGTATTCAGTTTTTGCCTATGTCTGCAGTGTGGCCCGGCCATTTGCGGCCTGTGTGCTACTGCATGTGTTCCACATCCCCATTTACAAAGCATTGAAAATGGAAAAATAATGCTGCAAGAACAGATCGACTGTCTCATGAAAATAGATGTGACATGAAGGGTCCACTAGGGGACAAGGAGGGAATGAGGAAATAAAAATTGTGTCCCCTATGTGCCCCCCGACGCTTCATGTACACATGCATGTAACCCATGCATTTCCCCTCCATGGCCTGTCTATCATGATGCTTATGCTATAACGTGGCCTGCCATCATCCAGTCTCCCATGAGAGAAACGACAAATCTGCACTGAGGCCTACACGTTTTGCATCATGTTTTCCTGCATTTTCATGAAAACCCATGTTTGTGGCTCAGCCAGAGCCAAAAGAGGTTTCAGGCCTCAGACGCTCTGAGAGCTGCAGCTGCATATCCTTGGCCTTGCACACTTGGGCCTCAGCCAAAGGGGCCCTGTCCGAGGTGCCGAGACAGTATTGAACACGGTTATCTGCTTACTCCTACTGAACTACATTCCTGCCTGGAGAAGGAGGAATAAACACCACCCATCTGCAAGGGAGAAAGCCTAGCCTTTCTGTCTCATTTTGTGTGATTACAAAGCTCACGTTAGTGAAAAGCCCATAGCCCCCATGTAAGGCCTACGCAGTGAATGAAGAAATAGATGCCACATCGGCTCTTGGTGATGGGCAACCTATGTCACAGATCAGTCCCTGCTCCGGACTTTAGATATCAGATAATACAAGATGTACTGGTCGTCCTGACACTGAAGGCCTCTCTTCCAGACTCCCCGACTGCACAAGCAGCCTTCCCCCAGTCACACGTCAATTACACGTCACACTCAAGTTGAGCACAAGTAAGGCAAAGTTCCAGTAAAGTTCCAGCTGATCACGCAACCCCCTCCAGGTATCCACCCACCTATGACATTCACCAATGATCATCACATGGACGATCCCCTTCACGCCTACTTACACGCCCACATGCTCTTATCTCATTCTCTCTTGCTCTGCCTGAAGCGCTCCTGCTTACGTGTAATATTGAATGTATATATACTGTACTCTGAGAATCCTGATCAGATGACTCGGGATTGGTTCTAACTGACCCGTCAGTGGTGACGAAAGACAGACAGACCCAATAATAAAGGGATACTAGGGATCTGCCTGAGGTTTTTTATTTTCTAGCCCCCCCGGTCTATAAAATCTTCAAAGAGCTCTCAACATTGTGGTTGAGCCCACCCCGACTTTTAGGCGTCGGGGTGACCCGATGATGAAGCATGACACCACTAGGGTGTGTGAGGGTACCTAAATCAAAAGGAATTGCTTCCTTGCTCACCTATTGGTGGAGTTAAAATTCTCCCTCACCAGACACTTCACATCATTCCACTAACGTGCTTTGATATCGACCATGGGATGGCCAGTTGGAGTAAAACTATTTGTGTAATTGATTATATAGGGAGGTGTTACTCTGACCCAGAATCCTCTCCACCCTTAAGGCAATGAAAAATGTTCAATAGCCTACTGTGTACATATGAATTTAGATTGCAATGAAAATCTGAAAAAAATGTATACCATTTTTTATTGCTATTACTGTGAAGGTAAGTTTAACTAATTCTCAATATGCAGAATGACGAGGTCTGCAAGAAGCTACAAAGTTGAAACACGTTTGTAAAAACACTCTGTTTATACCTATTTAGTTTTGAAATCTGACCATAATCAGATATCATGTGACCTGCAAAAAAAGAGATTTGTGAGGTTCATAATATTTCCCATTGTAGCTATTGAAGGACCGCAATCATTTCAATCATTCTTCTTTGAACATCTTTGCAGACAAAACTCTGTGCTTACCTTCTATCATTCGCAAGGAATTTTAAAACCGGAAATATGTCACTTTTTGTAACATAGTTATTGCGCAAGACACTCTTTCATATTTACAAAGAGAGGAAATGGCACTCTGTGCACTTTTTATACTCCATGTAAATACAATCTCATTATGCACACCAGTTTGCGTTGAAAGGGTGTTCTATAAGTGTTGTGCATGATTGCACTGAATACTCATAGAACAAGACACATGTCTAGATTTATCAGAAATCAGAAATCTCGATATGTGTGTGAATGCTGCACCATTCTAAAATTGGTGTAGGAAAGCACAACAGGGAGAATTGTTTTCATTTCTTCACATTTTTATATCTTCAATGCATGCTACAATGCTCAGCATACATTGAAGGTGAAAAATGCCTTTACTGATTGTTTTTGTGCAGGAAGGTGTGTCTTCCTGCAACAACAATAAACAGCACATGACACAGATATCCTTGCACTATGGTGCAAGGGTGCCTGTGTCACCACATGGCTGCAGTTTAAGCAGCCATGCAGAGAGAAGCATAGATTTGCAACATATTTATGTACATATGTTGCATCCCTGTGCTTTGGAAGTACTACAGCACACTGCAGTTAAAGAGTTACTGTGTGATGCTGCACCACTTCCTCATGGTTCTGCACTTATACATTCACCATACGCTACTAATGCATTCATTCAGTCAATTACATACTACACACACAATCATCTAAACTTTCACACTCTAACAAAGAAATTTAGCTCTTTTTTTAAACCAGGAAAGTTAGTTCTTACAAGAACTTTTTTTTTTTCTTCTTTTTTTTAAATTTTTTTTGGGGGGTTTTCCAACAATTTTGTGATTTTTTGGGATTTTTTGGAAAAAAAAACAAAACAAAACAGGAGGAACCAAACAATGAACTTCAGGGAACAATAAACAAACAAAAACTAGCAAATGTGACTTTCTTGCCGGCGGCAGATCAGATCGATCGACTGCTCACCGTAACACAAAGTCGCATTGCTCTTAGTGCAGAGCACTTTTGAATATTGAAATTGAGGACGTATGTCCACGTTTTGGGCTGATGGATGCACTCTTGAAGTGCTCGGCTGCGATGAGGTGGAAGGCGCAGGAGTGTTTCTCATCCGTTTGCACTCTTCTCGTGCAAGATTGTTTGGATGAAGGGTCCTTAGGTGCTTCATCATACTAGCCGTGCCGCACGAGTATTTCTTGTTAGGATTCCCTCGCGACAGCACTCTTTTGTAAATCTTGCATGTGACCAAAGTGGCATTGGTCTTATTCTGCCCCTCGGGAAAAGTAAAAAATTTCCACACCACTGAAGAAAAACGTTGGTGGTGCCTCCTCCACAAATTCGTCCTCAGATGTATGAGGAGATGCAGTTGATGCCTGCTGCCCTGAAGCCATTTTTTGTTGAAAAAAGTTAGAGCTGAGTGTAGACTTAGTCTAAGAAATCTTCTTCTCTGCAAAGAGATGCTCCTCCAAAGAAGGTCAAAGAAGAATGATTGAATTGGGTGGGGTCTTTCAATAGTTAGAACAGGAAGTGTAATGAACCAACCAAATCTCTTTTTTGCAGGTCACATGGGATCCGCGCACCCTGCGCATACGCAGCACGCACCCAGCACGCATCCGCGAAATTGAATAAAAAAAAATTATAGGATTAGATGTAAAAATATATTAGTTTTAAGACTAGTTTAGAGTTTGTCTTCAATTAATATTCACATGAAATACATATATATATGTTTTTTTCAATGTTAAATATTATGCGGGATCCGCGCACCTACCGCGTCATAGACGCAGATGACGCATCACGGAAGCGCGTAAACGTCGCGTTACGTACATCATACGTGTCGCGTATAGGATGGGAGTCACGTACCTGTCGCATTGCGATCGCACACTAAACACGTACCCAACGCATACCATGCGCGGATGCTAACGCGTAGGGATCAAGAACGGTGTGCATAGGGTGCGCGGATCCAAAAACATGGAAAAAATATATATAAAATAAAGTTTTGAACATATAGTTAAAAAAATATTTATTAAAATATAAAAAAATATGTTTGAAAATCCCAATAAAAACAAATAATATTTTTTAATTTTTAAAAGAATTAATTAAAAAAATTAATTTAAAAAATGGTGATAAAAAAGAATTTCAAAAAAACATAATTAATGAAATTGACACACTGAATTTGAAAAATATAGAAATCCAATGAAAATCATTAAACATGATATCTTTAGAGATAAGTTATAGATAGGAATTAGCATTTAAAAAACCTTTGAAATTCACTGAAAAAACCATAGGTTTCACGCACGTTATAGTTAGGAATTGGCATTTAAAAAACCTTTGAAATTCACTGAAAGAACCAAAGGTTTCAGGGGCATTATAGTTAGGAATTGGCATTTAAAAAACCTTTGAAATTCACTGAAAAAACCAAAGGTTTCAGGGGCGTTATAGTTAGGAATTGGCATTTAAAAAACCTTAGAAATTCACAAAAAAAAACATAGGTTTCAGGGGCGTTATAGTTAGCTGGACATTTCCCTCGTACAAAACCCTAGAAATTCCCCTGTTATAGTTAGTTCAGCTAACTATAACTCGCGCCCCCGCAATGCACTGCTGATGACGTCACACATTACATCACTCATGACATGGTCAGTGACATCACTGATGACATCACTGATGACATCTCAAATTACATCACTGATGACATCCCTGATGACGTCATCCATGTGATAAATTAGTGCATCTTCTCACACCCTAATATAACCTTTGATGCACCGACTCAAAATTTCAGACGGCCATTTTGAAAACCATAGATACTCCAATACCAATAACTACACACCCATTCATTGACTCTTAGGACTACATACATCTCCACTCACTCACCTGTACAGTCACTCATACTTACAGTCACTCTGTACAGGACTATCATATGCATTTAAACATCTATATAGACACTTACACACCGCCAATCATCCATTGAGGTACTGACACATCTAGTCAGTCATGCAAATAATTAATCACAGTCCAATTTACTCACCTATACAGTTAAACACACTCAAGTTCACTTACTCATAAAAATACTAACAAATTCTGATGCTCTTATACAATTACTGATACAAGCACACACTCATCCATACAGCCACTCCCAAAATCACACACTCTCAAATATAGATAGTTATATACTCTTACACACATATACACTGCGTTTCACATATGTAGTTACTGACACATGTACAACTGAGATATACATTCAATCACTAACACACCCTTTCATACAGTCACCCAACCATACAGTCCATCACAGATGCACTCTTAAAACCATGCACCCACTGAATCACCCACTCACACATCTATGCACAGAGTCACACACATCCTACCCACACAAACACTCAGGCACCCATACAGATACTCAGACAACCAATCAATAACCCATATAGACACTCATATAGCTGTTCACAAAACCATACAGTCACTTATACACCAACACACAAACACATACAGACATTCACACAGTTTAGTCACTAGTCTGCAGTAAGATACATTTAATGACTCACTTATAGTCAGTTACGCACCTAGAAAATCACCCAGTCACACACTTATACACCCACTCATTCTTCCATAGGCCTTTCACTATAAATATATAAAACATATTTAAACTTTACAGAAACACACAGTCACTGGATGACATCATCAGTGATGTCATCAGTGATGTCATTTGGGATGTCATCAGTGATGTCATGAGTGATGTCACTGACCATGTCATGAGTGATGTAATATATGACGTCATCAGGAGTGCATTGCGGGGGCGCGAGTTATAGTTAGCTAAACTAACTATAACAGGGGAATTTCTAGGGTTTTGTACGAGGGAAATGTCCAGCTAACTATAACGCCCCTGAAACCTATGTTTTTTAGCGAATATATATATATATATATTTATATCTCTCCAAGGAATATATATATCCACTTCATTACCGCGTCTCTACCCTGAACATAGATGTTCCTTCTCCATGTTACACTTACCGGGGAGCGCTGCTTTCTGGGAGGTGTAGTTGTATCTGGGCCACATTGGGAGAAAAATCATGTGACGTGGGGTCGGAACTCACTTACCTTCCAATGAGGGCATTACAGGACACATCAAAGGCGTGGGTGGAGCTACATCGCGGATGCAGTGGCAACTGAAGAAGGCTACAATACCGAAATGCATCTTGTTCCACTGGTTTAATAAACAGCTCCCATAGCTTCCCCGAGTGGCCTCTTCTCCTTTTCATCAGAAGGGGTGTTTCGTTGTGGATTCATTTTGTACACTAGCCAGAGGTGTGCTGGAGGCCCCGTTCCACTAAATGGCAGGAGAGATGCTGGCACCAGCTGACGAAGATTTGCTTTTTCTTTCTGTGAGATCGGAACAACTTCTGCCCGCCTCAAGCGTACCTTCAGCCAGGAACTACTGCCAGGTGCAGCTCGTGACTGCACGAGGAGTCGTTATCACTGTACTTTCGTCTCATGACCCGGCTGGACTTATTACTGGGGGCTGGAATGTATAGGGGAGCTGAGGGAGCCCGTTGATTTCATTTTTCCCCACCTAACTCCACTTCATTACTGCGTCTCTACCCTGAACATAGATGTTCCTTCTCCATGTTACACTTACCGGGGAGTGCTGCTTTCTGGGAGGTGTAGTTATATCTGGGCCACACCGGGAGAACAATCATGTGACGTGGGGTCGGAACTCACTTACCTTCCGATGAGGGCATTACAGGACACATAAAAGGTGTGGGTGGAGCTACATCGCGAATGCAGTGGCAACTGATGAAGGCTACAATGCCGAAATGCATCTTGTCCCACTGGTTTAATAAACGGCTCCCATAGTTTCCCCGAGTGGCCTCTTCTCCTTTTTCGTCGGAAGGGGTGTTTCATTGTGGATTCATTTTGTACACTAGCCAGAGGTGTGCTAGAGGCCCCATTCCACTAAGCGGCAGGAGAGATGCTGGCACCAGCTGACAAAGCTTTGCTTTTTCTTTCCGAGGGATCGGAACAACTTCTGCCCCCCTCAAGCATATGTTCAGCCAGGAACTACTGCCAGGTGCAGCTCGTGACTGCACGAGGAGTCGTTGTCACTGTACTTTCGTCTCATGACCCGGCTGGACTTAATACTGGGGGCTGGAACGTATAGGGGAGCTGAGGGAGCCCGTTGATTTCATTTTTCACCCCTAACTTCACTTCATTACCGCGTCTCTACCCTGAACATAGATGTTCCTTCTCCATGTTACACTTACCGGGGAGCGCAGCTTTCTGGGAGGTGTAGTTGTATCTGGGCCACATCGGGAGGACAATCATGTGACGTGGGGTCGGAACTCACTTACCTTACAATGAGGGCATTACAGGACACATAAAAGGTGTGGGTGGAGCTACATCATGGATGCAGTGGCACTGAAGAAGGCTACAACGCCGAAATGCATCTTGTCCCACTGGTTTAATAAACGGCTCCCATAGTTTCCCCGAGTGGCCTCTTCTACTTTTTCATCGGAAGGGGTGTTTCGTTGTGGATATATATATATATATATATATGATGACGCATTATCACATGGTCAGCTTGAAAAGGAAAAGCACACCTGTGATCAAGACTCCAGAGTGAGTTGAAACGCGTAAGGGATGAATATTGCAACTGCTGCATACTCCATGTAAGAATTAAAGCACCCTTTTCCTCCAATTTGGTTGTCGGCGTCTTTTTGTGTAAGAAGATTGTGCTGGATTTTAAAGTGGGTTCTTCGTGCCCCTTTCACCGACCCGCCCTGCCAGGGTCTCGGGCTCCCTGTCAGGAAGATTTACGGACTGGATATATATATATATATATATATATATATATATATATCTCACCGGCAGATCCCAAGTGTTAGCAGCAAAGATAAACCACACGGGCACAGACTCCAATTGATGTAGATTTATTTCATAGCTACACGGTCCAACTGACGCGTTTCGGCCGCTGGCCTGCGGCCTTGATCACATGACATATATATATATATTATTGTTGTAGCTGGAGCCCATGCTGTGGTCTCTAAAGAATGCAGAAGCAGTTTTATTAACATATTTCCAAGCTTTGTCTATTTGTGGACAGAATTTGTCTGACCATTTCCATTTCAGCCTTTCGCAAATGTTGGAGTACACCAAGGCAGTGTGAGGGAAAAGTGACATTAATTGGCCAAAGGTCTCATTCATTGCGATTTCCAATCCTACCCCAGCAAGAGTGCCTAGGTCATTGCCACTACAGGGCACAATTAAGAAGTCTGGATGTTGGCAAACTGCAATGCTCTCAACCAAACGCAGCAATTGCTGTCACTTTAACACTCTCTGGCAAATCCAAGAAATGTCTCTTTCTAGCACACTCTCTGGACAAAAAACACTGCTGTGACCCACAATCCATACTTTAATAATTTTGAAGGAAGGAGAAGTAGCACACAGGAGAAGGCTGCAACTGAATGTGACAGTTGATAGAATGAAAGGTTAAAATGGAGGAGTGGACCCGGTTTAAGAAAAGGACGTATTTGATAGGGAGGTGTAATTAATTTGGTAGCTAAAAATAGGTTGTGATATAATAGGTAAGTTCTCCCTAATTGGCTTTTTTGATTTTTCCTCAAAATCATGTCTCTGGCGCTGGATCTACGAACCCAAGCATGAAATTTGAGCTGGCAAATATAGAGTTATACACTGTGGCCCAGCTCGTAGATGTCTGCAAGGAGGCTGGGCTTCATTCTAAAAGTGCCACCAAATAGGTGGAGCTGTAAAAGGCACAGAGGGTCTGGGAAAAAGCTCACTTTGTACTAACTGAAACCACGGCTGAGGATGATGGGCTGGATGATGGCCCGTTGAGGAGCCACCTGCATCAGATAAGAAGGGGGTGACCCCTGAATGGGAGGTTCCTGTCAGAGCAGGGAGCAGTGTCTCTTCCTGCAGCCTTTCCCCAGAGGAGCTGGCAGAGAGGAGAAAGGAGGGAAAATTCTAGCTGCAGATGGCTAAATTAAAAATGAAGGAGAAACTTACTTTGGAAAGATTGGCTCATGAAAAGAGCCTCAAAGAGCTGAAACTGAGGGCAAGTCACTCCGATTCCAGCAATGGTGGCAGCAAACATGCAGTACTTGAAGGAGAGAAAAGGCTTCGCATTCCCAAAGATTTGGTGCCCAGTTATGTAACGGGAGATGACATAGACAAGTGTTTTTCTTCCTTTGAAGTTGCACTGAGGGTTAACAAGGATGCTGAAGAGCACCTGGGAGTGGTCCATAGAAACACATGACTACTGTGGGGAGGGACACACTTCTGACATCAGAGGTTGGGGCCCAAACCAAGTACACCCCCATGAAAGTAATTTTACTTGCCAAATGTGGGCTTACTCCTGAGATGTATCGCCAAAGATTCAGGGCAGCCAGTTTCTCCTCAACTAATCCTGGGTAGATTTTGTGGACTACTCTAACAAGGCACTGAATGTTCAGGTGAGCGACAGCAAGGTTAAAGATTATGTTGGGTTGTACAGTTTAATCATGAGAGAGAACATGCTCAGTATCTTTTTTACAGAGTTGCGCCAGCACCTAGTGGACTGTAAGCTGACTGACCCCAGGAAGCTTGCTGAGGATGCGGACCTACAGCTAGCACCAGGGAGTGCAAGAAGGGACATGGGAGTGACCACAAGAAGGGTGGTTCATGTTCCCCCCAGCAGAGAGAGGGTGGTAAAGATGACCCAAGCAGGTACCAGAGAAAAGAGAGAGGAGGGAGGAAAGGGTTCCCACACTCCATCTGAGAAACAGAGGGCTGGTTCTAGTGGGCTGTGGCCCAGGGCTCCACATTTACAACCCTGCTGCTTGAGTGCTCCCAGTTAGGACACAAGTAGGGGGAGTCTATCCAAAGAAACCACCCACTGGTGGGACCTCTACAGGGGTGGCCACCCCTGTAGAGGTCCCACCAGTGGGTGGTTTCTTTTTCATACATTTGAGTGGGATTTTTATTGTGTTATGTTTTCGACTTTTTGAATGTTTTGGGTCTTTTAATTGCTTTACACATTTTCTTAAGTTTAGCCTGTTTTCTCTGTGCCATAGCTACAAACAATTGAACTCAGGTTTAAATCACTAAAACCTTTTCTGGACTTAACAAGAATTGACATTATTATTTGTGGTGGACTACCACCCACCACAACTACTAATCCACTTTCTCACAATCTACACCTAATAAATCAAATGTGGATAACGTTCTGATTTATAAACAGACTTTTAGTACAGGGCAAACTGCCCTGTAGCCTACAGTGTATGTACAGTATCCATTACTTAAATGGAAAAGGGGACATCATTTTTCAATTTTAAATGGACAAAGGAGGAATTGTAATTTGAACTGATTTTAAAGTTGATCAAAAATGACTATTGATCATCAAAAAGCAGAGTCGTCGTCTCAACTTTCCTGACTTTACCAGTTATATGATTTGTGGGGTATCCTTGTCTAATCTATAGATGCAAGCTATGAACATGGTGCAAGCACTTATATGGGATATGAATTAGATTAATGTTTTCTCCATTCATAGTCGACACAACACATACGTTCTCATATTGCTTAGCCTCTCTTCCATGAAAAATTCAAAAGGTAGGCCCATCTCCTGTGCATTTTGCAGCAGTATTATCTGTGGGTATAGCACTTAGCGATCATCCTCATATAATTCTATGTGAGACAGACAATTTAGTCACCAGAAAAAATCCCAGTTTACGTTATTAGGAAAACCGGAATTCCAGGGGTTTATGTCATGGGATACTGGACAGAGTGTAGACCAATTACAGCTCCTTCTCATCCCAGTGACAATGTTCAAAAGGTGACAATGTTCAAAAGAGGGAAAGCCACTAGCCCGGAAGTGAGTTAGCATCCAAAGTATTTGCACCAGGGCAGTAGATTCTAAGGCCTACATCTCACAAATGTCTGGCTGTGGTGAATCTTTTCAGATTATAAACATGTAGGGACCATGGGGCCCAACTTGATACAGTGGTCTACTGCCAAACTATAGTCTCATATTTAAAGAGAGGGTTCCATTACACATTCAAACCAGAAAATCTCCTGAACTGTACAATTCAGGAGACTGCTGTTTCAAACAACTCTAGAAAAGGTGTGACTCGCCAAAGCCAAGAAGATACACTCCGAGGGATTACAGTGAAGGAGCAGGTTTTCTACCCCTATGTCTGAAAACAGGGTGAGATCGCTACCACAAGTCAAGAGGGTCAACTTCCTTCACATTCAGCACTAGGCTCAGTCTTTTTATGGCTTAATTGGATTCTGTCTTTGAGATCTGACTGAAAACGTTTGTGTCTTCAGGGCAGGCTCCACTCATCATGTCCACCTTCTGAATTCAGGTAGGGTGGATCATGTTTGGAGGTTCGGGGGGAGGTCGTTTTAGGACTTTGCGGCGAGGTAGGAAAAGGAGTGTCCTCCACTGTTGCTTCAGGGGATGGGAGAGTGTGAGCGAGGGTGAGTAATGTGGAGCACTGGTGTCTGGGGGGTTGGTGGCTAAAGCATGCTTATCCTTGGTCTTGGAGGGCCTTCTAGGTATGTGTCAACACCTTGAATTGGCATCACTTCTGGATAGGGAAACAGTGGAGGTTCCTGAGGTGGGTTGTGATGTGTCTCGATTAGGGAAGGTCGAGATTGAGTCTGGCTCACAACTGTGCCTCGCAGTGCCCCTCAAGGGCTGTTTAACTTCAAAATTCCCAGACAAGCTTCTCCATTGGTCTCAGCTTGCTCCCAGGTTTGAGGAGAAGAAAACAGTAATTTTAATATGTCCTTGTCCCAGTAAGACACTCAACTAGAAAACACCCTTGATGTTCTCAGAAGTACAGTACAGCACAAACAATTGATCTCAAAGGGCTTGTTCCTTTCCATTTCGCTAGAGGGTAGACATAGCCAATGAAAGGTAGATCCATGTGCAGAATCTATAACTCTTTGACCACTTGAGATGAGCACCTTTTGATACATATCATTTTAGTAGAATCAAAAAGGTCTTGGCAAGCGGCAGACATACAAAAGTAAAGCCCCAAATTACCCAAGGGGTGTGAACTGCCTGGGTCACTATATCATTGAAAGTGGTTCTGACCAGTGCTTAATTTGAGCCGGGGCTTTCCGGTGCTAAGCACTGGCACTTAATTGGTTTCCGGTGCTTGGCACCGGCACCTAATTGTCAACACCGTACTTAGAACAGTCCATCACATGGTGGTGCTGCTCATCTAATTTGGAGATGAGCAGAACAAGGTAGTTTAGGAATTCAATATACACATTAAAATTGCTAATACCTGCCTCCCCAGTCTGTCCTTTAGCTTTGGGGACCTGAAATAATCTAAGCTGTTGCATTTACATGTTAGAGAGATGGTTAGTAGTTGTTTTGGCAGTGATGACAAGGGCGATGCGTGGAGCAAGCTGCAGTGGCCTTGATGAATACAGGCCCCAGCTAGGCCCGCAGGACACAAGGGTTCGCTCTCCTGTAATGGAATCTATAAGGAAGTTGGCACGGAAACTGCAAAGTACAAAGACAGAGTTTATTAACCCTTAAGGGTGGTCCTACAATCCATACAATACCCTTCAGTATTGCATAGAGTAGCACAAAGAACTTGCATACACGGTCCCCTTTTATACACAACAGAGGGGCTCATAAGTGGGAGGGCACGACATGAGACGAGGAATGTTACCTTTTATGGACATTTGCAATACAAGATCGATATGTGGGCAGAGCTGGCATACTCCTTGAGCCCGCGAAAACATGGTCAAGCAAGGACTAACTGATAACAGATGTGGTCAAGTCTGGGCATGCGCCAGACGGACAAAGGAACTATTTATAGACTGTTACTAGGCAGATTACAAGAGCAACTAACACAAAGATAAGACTCTCCTCGTGTTGAGCACGTGGAGACATGACAATGCAAAATGGAGTCCGGACTTCAGTCAACATAACAAAAGGAACATGTGTAAGCCAGGAGAATTCATGTCTTTAGTAAATGCTTAATCACATCGTAGTTGCAATTTACAACAGACGACCCTTTCAGCATTTACTGAAGACATCCGGTTTGTTAGGATAATCATCATATATATCAATTATCATCATCTCTTCTACTTCCTTAGCTAAACGTTTCTGATAAGTGACATTGGCAATAGCTTTCTTATCGGGGATACAGAATGATACACATACAGAACAGAGCAAGGGACCACACTGAACACAGATACAGCAAGAAAATAGAACTGCTATAATTATGCAGAGACCAGTCAAAACCTTCCAACCCCAAGCAGTAATCAATGCCCAAAACCATCCAGAAAAGGACCAAGTGCCGTTTTCTGTATGGATTTCAGCTGCAATTTTATGCAACCTGTTAATTGCATTGTAGACTGAAGGTGTGTGGTCAGGAATAAACACACAGCAACTACTTCCGATAATTTTACAAGCTCCACCTCGATCAGCTAACATAACATCTAACACCATACGATTCTGCAATGCAACAATTCTGGTAATCTGTAATTCTTCCGTAAGATTCCCAAGAGCAGCAGCGGTTTGGTTCGTCACAGCCTCTACCACTCGTGTTAATCTTCGAATTTTCCTACTATTTAGGGCAGCTCCAACGAAGAAAAACAATCCTAGATTGAAGTCGATATACTGCTGTAAACTGGTGTCAGTTTGATCCACATCATCAATTGATAAAGTACGTTTATACCTATTTACAGTCACATTATTCAACAACTTTAAATCCTTATGATAGGATGCAGGTGCCAGAAATACAGGAGGTAACAAAAATGTTACATAACATACTCCAGACCAACCGGCTGGTAAACGGTAATAACCTTTAGTTCCACACACAAAGTACGTATTATGAGATGCTAAAAAAGTACTGTTATTCAATCCATCGATGTTTAATATGGTAATACAATCGCTAACACCGACAGGAATATAACCCACACTTTGGACACACAGGTCCGCTTGAGCTTGTGCCACTTGAATCACAAATCTGTCTTTTCCCACAGTGTCTCTGGTGTTCGTGAAAACATATGGAATCGATTCATTGTCTGGTCGATACTCTTCCCATTCCCAAATTGTCCCATTCGCTTGCGGATATCCATCTTTATCCTGATGACATTCTTTATTGAGTCTGAAGAGTAATCGTCCCACTGTGGGTTTCCGAGTGGCAAAAAGCAAAGTGTACCATGCTCTACAAGAGCCATTATGAGAGAAAGGAAGAGGTATAAATGGCGTTCCTCCCTTCTTCTGATGAGCTGGCATCATACCACATATCCAACAGTTCGTAGCATTGGTGGCAACATGGGTATGATGTAACATCTGGATGAAAGTGTTATTCAAATAGGACTGACGATGCTTCAATTCTTGATACGGAAGGGTATAGAAATAGTGCTCCGCGGGCACTGGAGTGGTCAACACAAGCAACTCTCGGGCAGGAGTCACATTCTCCACAAACCATGTGGTTATCCCAACAATAGCTACTGTGAGCATAAAACCTATTGCACAAAGGATCTTCTTTTTCTCCATGTCAAAATAGGAAATCAATATCTTCCTGAAACTAAGGGTTTGTCAGAACTCTTCCCCTTGGGCAGCGGTCGATTTCTTCACCAACGGGCCAAGACGGGTGTCACTACACTAATGCAGGGCTGATCCCCCCCCCTTGCCTCACTGGCTCTCCGTTTCACTAACCCAAGGGCCGTTCTGACAACATGTCCCGCTACTGAAGGATTCACTTTCTTGGCCTCAGATGATATCGCCTTCCTCCAGGAGTCGCGTGGTCCGGAAAGAGCTCCTCAGCGTCGTTCGATTCCACAGCACGGCCTTTCTCTGTGGTCAGAATCTCTCGTTGATCGGTCAGTACAGCGGGCTCCACCAATCCAGGCGGTACTTTGCGGCAGTGCAGGGAATGGATCCAATTCTTTCTGTTGGAAACTCGCACAGCCGTCCTTGTTGCCAGCAAGACTTGCTCAGGGCCCACCCATCTCGGCTCCAGGCTATTCGTCCTGTCGAAGATTTTCAGCATGACATAGTCTCCAGGCCGGAGACTATGTCCTTCGCCGGTGGACCGATCAGGGAGCACCTCCCGGACCTGTTGATGAATGGAAACCAAGTTATCCGTTAACTGTGCCAGATAGTCATTCATCATCACACAAGGTACATCATACACAGTCTTGGGTTTTGGTGGACCCCAAATATTCATTGGACGTCCAAAGACAATCTCATACGGTGTAAGACCGATTCGAGAGTGCGGGACCGACCTAATTGACAACAATGCCAGCGGTAAAGCGTCTGGCCAAGTCAAAGACGTTGAAGCTTGAATTTTAGCGATCTTGAGCTTCAGTGTACCATTATACTTCTCGACTAGTCCTGCAGATTGAGGGTGGAATACTGCATGGAACTTCTGGGTGATGCCTAGACCCTTCAGAACATACTTTATAACGTCCGCTATAAAGTGGGGCCCGTTATCACTCCACAGAAGTCTACAAACGCCATATCGAGGGAAGAACTCCTTCAACAGCATCTTAGCGGTAGTCATTGCAGTATTATCTTTCGTAGGGTATGCCTCGACCCATTTACTAAAGGCACATACCACTACTAGAACATACTTCAAATTGTTACAGCGCTCAAGCTGAATGTAATCCATCTGTAACACCTCAAAGGGTGCAGTAGGCGTTACGAACCCTCCTGCTGGGGTCCGAGTCCCCTTTCCTGGGTTGTACCTCAGGCAGATCATACAGGTCTGTACCACCCTCTTTGCCGTGCTAGCAATCTCTGGATGCTCCCAAACTTGGGTAAGCAATTTTACAATTGCGGAAGCTCCAACATGTGCTAGCCCATGTGCCATCTGAACCATAGGTTGTACAAAAGCTGTGGGTAATTTCCATCGATCCATCTGCTTATTTCTCCAGCAACCCTCATCATCCAATTCTCCCTCACTGGACCATTGCTCCCGTTCTTTGTCAGAAGCGGTCCTCTGTATTTCTCGCACTTCTTCCTTCGCATCATGCTATCTTTCTACTTGTGACTTCACTACATACATGGCAGTAGCACCGGGCTGCATCGCAGTCTCCCGCGCCACTCGGTCTGCTAACGCATTCCCTTCTCCAACTTTATCGACTACTTTCCTATGGGCGCTACATTTAATGATAGCAATTTTCTTCGGATATGTCAATGCAGTTAAAAGATTATGAACTAACTCCCCATGCATTATTTGTACTCCATGCGACGTTAAGAACCCTCTTTCCTTCCAGAGCAGGCCGAAATCGTGCGCTACTCCGACGGCATAGCGGCTATCTGTATAAACATTCACACACAATCCTGTACTGAGCTCACATGCTCGTGTTAATGCTATCAGTTCCGCTGCTTGAGCTGATTTCTGTGGTATGCGTGCTGTCTCCACTATTGTTTGCAATGTGATAATCGCATACGCTGCCGAAGTCGTACCATCTGGTAGCTTCAGGCATGACCCATCCACCCACAGTTCTCCATCTACATCTGAAAAGGGCGTATCCTGGAGATCAATACGACCCTTTGTTTGTTCCTCGGTCACAAGGATACAATCATGTGCTTCTCGTGCCTCAGACCGAGTCTCGGGGTATGGCAGCAATGTGGCAGGATTTAACGTCACGCACCTCTTCAACGTGATATGAGGAGCCAAAAGCGTCAGCTCATATCCCGTTAAACGGGCACTGGTCAAATGCTGCGTCTTTGTCTGATTAAGCAGGGCATCAACAGCATGGGGAACTAATACCAACAGCTTATGAGATAACACAATTCCCTCGCTCTGGCGTATTGACACAGCTGTCGCCGCAACCGAGCGAAAACAACCAGGCAATGCTCGGGCAACAGGATCAAGTACAGCCGAAAAATATGCACAAGGGCGCTGCTTATCGCCGTGCATCTGTACTAAAACTGATAATGCACACCCATCTTTCTCATGCACATACAACGAAAAAGGCTTGGTGTAATCAGGTGTTCCTAATACTGGTGCTGAACAGAGGGCCTGTCGCAGTTTCTGAAAGGCAGTGTCACACTCATTCGTCCAAGGAAGCGGGATAGGTGTATCTTTTGTCAAAAGAGCTAACAATGGCTTGGCTATGTACGAAAACCCTAATATCCACTGCCTACAAAAAGAAACAAGACCCAAAAATGCACGCACGTCCTTCTGCGTGGACGGCGTCGGCGTGTCCAAAATTACTTGGACGCGGTCTGGTGTGAGTGCACGCCCCTCCTTAGACAAAAGGTGACCTAAATAAGTCACCTTTGGTCTACAGAATTGCAACTTCTTCCGAGAAACTTTGTGATTGTGGGAAGCCAAAAAGGAAAGCAAAGACAACGTACTCGTTTCACACAACTCCGGGGTGTCAGCCGCCAGCAAGATGTCATCGACATATTGAATGAGGGCGACACCCTCGGGCAGAACAAAAGAGTCCAATTGTCTTTTCAAGGCTTGACTGTAGATGCTAGGGCTTTCCGTATAGCCCTGGGGAATTCTACAAAATCGGTAAGACGTATGATTGAGAGTGAAACCAAAAAGGTATCGACTATCGGGATGAATGGGAATTGAAAAGAAGGCATTTTTCAAATCAATAACAGAAAACGTGGTCGCCGTAGGTGGGACCAAAGTAAGCAACGTCGTGATATCCGAAACCACTGGGTACTGGGGTATCACGATCTTGTTTACTTCTCTCAAATCAATGATAAACCGGTAGACTTTAGCATCCGTATCCTTTTTCAGAATGGGTAGAATCGGGCTATTACAAACATTATAGGGAACTTCTTCCACCACTCCCACCTTAATCAAATCCTGCACAATCTGTATAAGAGCCTCTTCCCCCTCCTGCGAAATACGATACTGTGGAAGGCGCGGTAACACCGCCCCCTCCTGGACACTAATGTGAACAGGCGGAATCACCATCTGTCCCACATCAGTATCCGAAGTGGCCCACAGAGCACGGGGGAGGGCAGCTAACACAGCATCTTCTGTAGCCACACACATCCGTTCAGACAGGGGATAATTGTCATTCAATATCACCCGCACTCCAGCAGGGGAACACCGGATCGTAGCTCTGAAGTGCTTCAGCATATCAAGGCCCATAATATTATCCGGCGTGCTCGGAGCTAACAAAAACGGACAGGGTGCAGAAAAGGAATTAACCCGAAATGCAAGGGGCTGCGAAAGAGGGCTTCGGGAGAGTGTTCCATCAAACCCTACCGATGTAACCATTAAGCCAGATGGGGGAGCCCTCGGAACCAATTGTTTAGACAGCGCACTACGAGTCGCTCCTGTGTCCACTAGAAACTGATCAGTGGAGCCCAAAACCTCAGCTGATACGTAAGGACCCCTCTGATCAACTGGCACCTCAACTGATTCTAACCCCCATCCAACGCATTCCTATGCATGCTGAGAATCATGATACCCAGACCGGTCAATCCCCGACACTTGATACTGATTTTGTCGATCAAAAACATTAGACCTATCTCGTTGCTGCCCAGCAAGGTCAAAACGAGCGTGATCATTAGAATTCCCTCTAAAATTCGAGAAACCCCCTCTACCTCTTGGGCCACTCTGAGTGTGTCCCTGACCGTGCCCCTGCCGTGAAGCATGCAACGCTGGGCATTCTCTGGCCCAGTGCCCCGATTGCTTACAATACGCACATTGATTCCTATTCAGATCAGATCGGCCCGAGGGAGGACCATAAAATCCTCCCCTACCTCTATTGACACCCCGTCGGGGCGGACCATATACTTGTGCTAACATCACCTTCGTTTTTAAATCCTTCGATTTCTTTTCCTCCTGCCCCTTCGCTTCTAGCTCCTGGCGCTCATAGTATTGAGCTATAGTCAGAAGGGCTGTCGGGGTCGTAGTGGACCAGGAACTTTCACTCGCTTTGAGGCGAGCTGCAATTGCCGGTAATAAATTCGCCACATATTTGTCAGCAAAAAGGTGCCGACCCGTATCATCCGTAAGGGACTGACCGCTAAAATCATGGAACGTTTCCTCAAAGCGCGTAAAGAAATCTGCAACTGATTCATCGGCTTTCTGCTTACACGAGGCTAGCATATTCCAGTCAATCTTTTTAGGAGGAATGATGGTCTTCAACTTAGTCAGAATAGCAGTGGGGAGGTCTAAGATAATCTGAGGTGGTTTCTGCGCGGGCTTTCTCTCCCTATCCTCATCCTCAAGTTCAGACCATCGAGCCTTAAAAGTGGCAACATCATCCACCTTCCGCACAGATCGCCACATATCTGGTGGTAGAATAAGCCCAAAGAACAAATCTATATCCGCTAAGGTCATAATACAAGAATTCAAGGCCCCCTCGACTTCTTCGTAAAAGGCCGCTGGATTCTTGCGGGGATCAGGCAACGCATTCTTTAATGCCATGACGTCAGCCCTGTGCCAGGGAGTATAAACCCAATTATACACAAAATATCCCTTAGCATCGGCGGAGGTAATATCCGAGCTAGTCCCCGCTCCTTTAGGAGGAACATACAAAGGCGCCGCCTCGCGCATTGGTTTAGCATGCACTGGATCGCTCTTATCTGATTGAGAGGTGGATGAATGGCCGCCTCCAGTACGTGAATCCGACCGCTTTTCCTCCTCAAGATGTTGGCGTGCTTTCTCTTTAAGGTCTGCTGCCGCATCCCGCAACGCAAACAGTCGCCGAACCGCCTCAGGCGCCTTAGAGGGAGAGAAAACACCATTACGCAATGCTTTAGAATCTGATACCACATCAGCAGGTTCAAAGACACTGGAATATTTCCGAAAGGCAGTAATCACTTCATCAGAAAAGTGTCCCAAGAAATACAACCTTTCCCTTTCCTGCCATGACTCCCAAGAAGCCAACAGTTCATCAAGGGATAACTTGCCCTTACATGCACGATAGGAAAACTGTCGAAGCTCACCCATTCGCTCGGCCGATAACATGGACCGCGTGTCTACCTTACTCGAACCCGATCCAGAATCTTGTGGCCTCGGGGCAGACGCGCCAACATAAGGAGGCGGAGAACGATCTAATAAATAAAAATCATCGTCATGATTATTAAGGACAGGATAAAGTGGCTGACGAACAGCATATTGACCCGAGACTTGTAACCTATGTTCTTTCTCTTGTTTCTCCGTCTGTTCTCTTTCCTCCCGACGCTTTGCTTCCTGCGCTCTCACATGATCATTCTTTCGTTGCTCTTTATCAAACAGCGCTTTCTCGCATTTCTCTCGCTCACGCACTTCCTTCACCCATAGTCGCACACATTCAAACATATCTTGCCGCGCACGCCGTTTACACATACACTGTTCCACATACTCAATCTTACGTATATCAAACGACCCATACAACGGCCACCGTAACTCAGGATCCTTTCTGGTATATTTCCTCCATACTGTGCTGTACATTATGGAGGAAAGACCATGCTTCACATACATATCCCTATTAGGAGTCCCCTCTGGGGGAGCTGGAGCAGATTCCTCGAGGTTTAACCGGTTTCCAAAACAGCAGCACCACTTACGGAGTGCGCTAAAAGCAGGCATGCTCAAAAATAATGCAGAATATGCAGTATTATCAAAAATGGCACTTAAACGTTGTGCTAGTCAAAGTTACACAGTTCCGGAGAAATATCTCCACATTACCTGCCTATATGTGTTGCAACGCATATATTCTCACAATAATCAATACAAGATATGACCGGTCATCACAAATCAAACTCAAATAGCCAACCCAGGCTTCAAGAACTCGGAGCAAGTACCGTACAACGGTTCTTACCAATCAAGAGTCCAGATTCCAACTGCCAAGCTCCGAAATTCGCCCAAACGGCTGTCACGGCAGAACCGACAGAAGAGGTCTCAGTCGAGGACCGGCGCCACCCAGATGGTCAGCTCGGAAGGGAAGGAAGAAAAACCTCGGGATGCCAGGACTAAAGTGCCTCTGGCAGTGATCACATCCCCGGCCAAATTCCTCACCTTCGTCGCGACCAATCCTTCGAGCATCCGAGTCGCCGATGAGCCCCACGTGACGGGCGCCAATTGATGAATACAGGCCCCAGCTAGGCCCGCAGGACACAAGGGTTCGCTCTCCTGTAATGGAATCTATAAGGAAGTTGGCACGGAAACTGCAAAGTACAAAGACAGAGTTTATTAACCCTTAAGGGTGGTCCTACAATCCATACAATACCCTTCAGTATTGCATAGAGTAGCACAAAGAACTTGCATACACGGTCCCCTTTTATACACAACAGAGGGGCTCATAAGTGGGAGGGCACGACATGAGACGAGGAATGTTACCTTTTATGGACATTTGCAATACAAGATCGATATGTGGGCGGAGCTGGCATACTCCTTGAGCCCGCGAAAACATGGTCAAGCAAGGACTAACTGATAACAGATGTGGTCAAGTCTGGGCATGCGCCAGACGGACAAAGGAACTATTTATAGACTGTTACTAGGCAGATTACAAGAGCAACTAACACAAAGATAAGACTCTCCTCGTGTTGAGCACGTGGAGACATGACAATGCAAAATGGAGTCCGGACTTCAGTCAACATAACAAAAGGAACATGTGTAAGCCAGGAGAATTCATGTCTTTAGTAAATGCTTAATCACATCGTAGTTGCAATTTACAACAGCCTCCTGGTCACAGCCCTGGCACTTAATATTTTACAAATTAAGCACTGGTTCTGACCACTCATATATTGTCTAGCAGGGCTCAAAATTCCACATAGATGACACATCGGTCTTTTTTTTACTTCACTTAGTAAGTTAAAATCAAGCTTTCTCTCTGAGTTGCTTCTTCAATACTGGATACAAGTCATAACAAGGCCAAAGACAGTGCGGCCACCAACACAAATTTTTCGGGGACTGCTATTTCTTTTCCTTCAACAAAATTTGATCCAGAGCAAAACAGAGAAAAACACAAAGGGGGAAAGTAGAATGAGATGAAAGATGGGAAAAACTGACAATAGGAGAAAGCAGGGACGCCTTCAGTTGTGAGATAAAAAAGCAGGGGGTGTCTGGTGGTGGATTAAAGAGGCGTGAGGTGGAATCAAGAATCCGGAGCCTTGGTTTTCAGTACCTCGACCTTCAACAGCAACTGCAGCTGGATTCCGAACAAAACTTTGGCACCTGGCATATTATCAAGCCCTTTATCGCCTGTCTTGATAATATGCCCCATTATGTGGCCGTGGTCCAAAAATTGCACAAGAAAAACTTGATGGCTGTTAGAAGATCGGTAAAAACTCAGCAGTTTGGAAAACTGTAAGCACGAGCATGTCCTGTGACAGGACTGAGTGTTGTATATAATCGAAACTTAAATTGGAAATTAAAAAGTAAAACGAGGGCTTGATATAAAGACAGAAAGCCTGTGATCCACGGCGGAGGGCTACAGTGAGTGCGGTTCATTTGGGGTGATGCGGATCAACTGAAGTTCGTCAAGTTGCAGGGATGGTTTGCCGTCATCAGTGGCTAGCCTATAGCCGGGCTGGGCTGATGCCATTTCACACCTGAAGTTCCAGGGATATGCTGAGGGCGCCCGTGCAATCACTGTCGGTTTTTCATTAGTCATTTACTCACGTATGAGTCTCAAAGATCGCCAGTTATTTTAAACTCACTGGTCCTGGAGCTTGTCAATACAGTCAGTTATTGAAGCTAACCCAGTTTATGAGCCCACCCCCTGCACAGGGGGGCTTAGAGAGGGTACCAAAACCTGTGAAGCACTTTGATGAAACCGTTCCACAGAAAGAAACAATCTCTGCAATCTCATGCATGACTAACTGTGCAATGCACCCTCCCAGCCGGCCCCATTGGAGCCCGGCAGCTCTGGAGGGCAGAGCATCCTAAGAAGCAGCCATACTCGGCCATAGTTTCAGCAGCTGGATGACAACTAACAGTTCACTGAGCAGCTAATCCAAAGGAACCAGCACTGGCTTCTTGTAGCTGACCAACACTCATAAGCCTTCTATGTTTTAACATTTAGAATTGAGTACCTTTTTTACATTTTTGCTGGCAAATGTCTCCCATTTATAGTGCCATCAGAACAACACTAATCTCATAAAAATGAAGACCGCACCCCACAAATCACTGAGGTATAGAAAGTGTGGCAGAACTGAAAGAAAGCAAAGACTCCAATACAAGGCAGTAGACAGGCCATTCAACCCCGGGGATGCTGGTATGAAATCATTCAGACAGTAGATACAAACAACAACCAGAATGCCTAATCGTCCCAAGGGACTGCTTGTTAGTAATTCAACTAGCCCTGCTCGGATTCCACATTTGTCTTTGATTTGTTTCTGGGAGTGGACTTTATGTTTTTTTTTATTTTTTACTTTTGGAGACTTCATTATGCACGCTGAGAGTGTTTTTTTAGTGTGAACAATCAAACTGCTGAAAAAAATTGTTGTTTGAAATCGATGTGACCTCCTGTGGGCATGATCAAGATTTTCAAAGTAGTTAGAGGCCAAGAATTTCAGAGTGGGGGCCACCATGGCATCTAGAAGAACGTACACAGTACGGAAGGATGCAGAAAAGGGCGCGCAAGCATGGAGGGATGGGAAATGGAAGACAGGTAAATAAATAAGAGGGGTGTTGAAGATAGCAATAAAAAGGAGGCAGGGCAAAAATTGGTATGTAAGGAGTGGCCATCTTATAAGTCAGAGGACTATGCGTTGATTGGTGCCCACTGCGCTACTGGATTTGCGTAAATAATTGAATCGTTTGGATGAACTGAGGGCCCAGACCTGCTCAAGTGAGGGTCCTGAAACGGTACCTCCTCGCAAAGCAATCAAAAATCTCGATGTGGAGCAAGAAGGCTGGCTTTTGTTCCTCATCTTCTGTTACCTGTGAACGCGGTGTAGATGGACAAACGTTGTTCCGTAATGAAAACCCAGGAACAAATGCATGTATTTCAATCCTTTTTATTCCCAACAGCTTTACAAAACAAAGCCACCCCTTCACTGGAGTTGTGCAAAGATTTGTCAAATTTCTTTGATGATAAAATTCATACTATCTATTCTAACTTTATGGAAAAAGTTTCTTCAGTAGCTTCGGTCAATTCAGAGAGCGATTCTGGCCCTATTTTATCAGTTTTTTATGATATTTTTCCAGATCAAGGAATGAAGTTAAGCAAATGCAAATCTGGTTCTCCACCTGATCCATTTGTTCCTCATATACTGAATTTAGAATCGTCATTTATTATTCATTTTTTAAGTAATATTTTGAACAATTCTTTAAAAGCTTCCACAGTACCGAAGAGCTGTAAACAAGCTCTCCTGCTACCTTTTTTTGAAGAAACCTAAGGCCAATCCTTCTATTTTGAGAAATTTTAGGCCTATTTCACTTTTACCGACTATCTCCAAGATTTTAGAAAAAAAAATCAAAATCAAAAGTAGTCCTCATTTTTAGAAGCTAATATTCTCTTACACGACTCTTAATCAGGATTTTGTCCTGGTTACATTACTGAATCCACTCCACTTGAAATTTCCGAATTTATCAAGAGCAATTTGGATCAGGGTACCCTCAGCTATGGTGGTTTTGCTGGACTTATTGGCAGCATTTGATACGGTTTCTCACCCAGGTTGGCTGGATAGAATATGCGAGATTGGCTTTCAAGAGCGGGCTTTTGCCTGCGCTGGCAGTTCACTTGCCCCTTTTTATGTCTGCTGTTAAACCACTCCGCCATGGGGGGTCCGTCAGGGTTACGCATAAAGCCCCACTTTATTTAACATCTATCTGAAACCTTTGGCCCTGAGGTTGGAAAGTGATTTCTTGTGCAGATTATACTCAACTGCTTCTATCTTTTCTAGGGGATAGTTGTTATGCATTATCAAGTTTTAAAAAGTGCCTAAGTGATGTATCAAAGTGGAGGTCCATGAATTGTCTTAAACTAAATTCAGATAAGATGGAAATTTTATTTTTGGGAACAGAGTCCACCTGAAGCTACGAAATGATGGCTAGATGAATTAGTGCCTGCTCCAGCACCTTCCAGGCTCACAAGAAATGTAGGCATTAAATTTGATACCAATCCATCATTTGCACCACAAATTCAAAACCTATCATTGGTCTGCTTTACGAAGCTTAAATCTCTAAAAATAAAAATGATTCAATTAGTTCCGGATAATACCTTGAAGATTATTGTTCACTCTGTAGTCACATCTGTGCTGGACTATGCCAACATCCTGTATTTGGGACTTCCAGCATATTTCATCAATAGACTTCAGATCATTCCAAATGCTGCTGCTAGAGTGACTTTGAGAAGTCCTTTTCGGAAATCAGTGTCTTCTTCTTTGAAACAGCTGCATTGGCTTCCAGTGGCAAGCGTATTGAATGTAAAGCTTTCGTCCTTGCTTACCGAGCTGTTTATCAAACTGGCTTGACTTATATAAGGAATGGACTTAAGGTCTATTATCAAGCTAGATCGCTCAGATCTAATAACCATCTGCTTTCTGCTTTAACAGGATCCAAGAATACATAAAGCAAGACTGGGAGGCAGATCTTTTGTTTTCCTTGCTTCAAAGCTGTGGAATAGCCTCCCTTTAGCTCCGAGGAAGGCTCAGACGTTATCCAAGTTTAAGAAGAAATTAAAAACTTTTATTTTCGAATACATTTTCTATTCTCTACCACCTGGTTATGATTCTAGCTGAGCGCCGGGATGCTTCTTGAAGTTTATTATTATCATTATTGTTAGCAGTAGTAGTATGATGGGCTAGAATCACCTTGGAATCACCTTGTGCAGTCTGTCAGTCAGAACTTTGGCTGGAATATTAATGAGTGAAATTAGTGACATTGGACTACAGCTGGGTCATTGAAGAGAATTCCTTACTGGCTTGGTGATCAGAGATCTCGAGGGGCTCTGTTGAACTCAGGTCATGTGTATACTGAAGTCTGTAGGTAGATGCAGACTGCACTGAGAATTAAGGCGAGTCCTGGTTTTTAGGTCTCGCCTGACCCAGCGCATGCGCTGGTCTGGCTAGACTTATTGAGAGGGCTCCAAAAAGTGCTACCAGGCCAGCCTGGAGCTACAGTGCATGTGAGCGGCGCGCGCGCCGCGCTTTCTAGCGATTACTTTCACTTTAGCGGCCGCACGGCCGCTCTGATGTTTGATCGTGATCACTTTTACTTTCGCGGCCGCTTTACATAGCCAATAGGTCTCGCTTTTGGGACCTTATAAGTATTTAGTTATGCAACTGTTGCATGGCTAAACACTTATAAGGTCCCAAAGGCGAGACCTATTGGCTATGCCAATGCTTGTTCTACATTGTTATTAGACCGTTTTCTCCCGGAGGAATGCCAAGGGCCATTTACTTCATGCCCTTTCCAATTTCTTCTTCCAAAATATTTTCTAGAGCCTAGATAGCCACCTCAGATAACCTTTGCATATTCAAGTATTGTATACATGCCACACCTTCATATTACATTTCAACAGTTGTTTCTTGAAACTCTATTCTGCCACTGAGTCTTTCAAGGGTTCCTGCACTTTCTATTTTAAGTATTTGGGGGCATATTTTCCAAAGGTTTTACGTCACCCTTGAACCACACAAGGGAGCGCAGGGTGACGCAAAACCTAGAATAAGATTTACCAAGACACGCAAAGCCACCAGTGCTTGGTGAATCTGGAGTAATGCAAGGAAGCGCAAGGCACTGTCTTGCATTACTCTACCCCTGGGAGGCATTCCCTGGGTGGAGTGTGGGTGTTCCCACTCATCCACCAATTCTGGAGCATTCCCAGATTTACCGTGAGTGGCATACCTAGGAGTGTGTCACAATTCTACAGCAGCACATGTAGAAAGAGGAAAAAGACTCAAAGGATTGTTTTTTGTGCAGGAAGGTGTCCGTTCCGCCACAAAAACAACCCTGTTTGCAATGTGCCACATTGGCGCTAGGCAGCACATTGTGCGCCAGCACAAGGATTGGACGGAAATGTGCCATATAATGGGGACTATGGAGCATTCCTGCCCTCTCCCTGTCACACAATGCACCGCTGCATTGCCTGACATTTTGATCAATCTGCCGCTTAATTTATATCTTTATAACTTGTTTTTTTGTTAATATTCCACCTGGAAATTGGTGCACTCTTAATTCTATATTAAAATTCTACATTGAGAAATGTAACTGCTAATCCACTTTCCGAAAATGGCAATAAAAATTAAATTGAAGAGAACCACAGATTTCATATTCCCAATGGGTATCTGTGCATTTTTTCATGGTGAGAGGCTAATTATTGCACATTTGCCTGAAATGTATAAATATGCATGAGTTGGGCACTGTTACATCTAGCATATTCAGTGATACCCATGCCGCAGACAATAAACATCTAGCAGCTGTTGCCAGGACACGTCTACACAGTGATCCCTCGGCATATCATTCGACAGGGCGATTTTTTAAAACCACTTTTCAGGTGGTTTTAGAATAAATATTTTTCATATGCACTCTTTCTTGAGCATACTTATGCCACACACTGCATAACTGGATCAGGAATGACCACAAGTGTCCAGTACCCTTTGATGTCTGCCAATCATACATAAATGACTCCTCTAAAGATTCCTCAATATGTGTAAAGATTCACTTGTGTAAAGTTACTTTATTGCAAGGGAAATTTGCATCAACACTGTAATCTGGTTTATAAAATGGGAGTCATGTGTGCAGCACCCTTTCTTTTCATTTCAGCGTGGTTATCTATTAGGCACTGTAGCTGCTATGACTTATTTTAACCTGTTTTTAGCTAGTTCCTTAGGGCATATTTAGCAAACTTTCAGACAACACAACATAGCAAGCCACCGTACGGCGCATTTTTGTCTTTTCCTTGTGCTGGCACACTTTTAGCTGCCTAGCACACATTCAGGCACCCTTGCAACATGGTGCAAGGGTGCCTGCATTGTAAGCAAGATTGTTTTTGTGTACGAAGGGACACCATCCTGCATAAAAACAATCCTGAGAGGCATTTTCCTCTTTCTATGCGGGCTGCAGAATGCTGCACACAGAAAGAGGAAAAAACGAGGAGAAATAAAGATAACTATCATCGATATGTCTCACCTGGGGAGATATAGCATTTCGATGCATTCCCAGGTCTACCACTAATGGTAAATCTAGGAATGTGCCCAAATCTGTGGGTAGATGCGTGGTAACACACCCGCTCCACCCATGGAGCGCCTTCCGGGGACAGAGTAACGGCAGGCGATGATTTGTGCTCCCTTGCGTTACTCCAGATTAATAAAGCCGCGCAGTGCCACACAAGGTGACTTTGCGTGGCTTGATAAATCTGACTTTGTTGTTGCGTCGCCAGGGCGATGCAAACAATGATAAATATGCCTCTCAGTTCCTCAGACGAAACAGTTCAAACTTTCATTAAATAGCTAAGAGAAGCCCAGGTTCGCCACAGCAAAGTCACCTGAGGTGAACCAATGAGTCTTGCCAGGGCTCAAAAGGCTCCCCATAGGCATGCATCATAAAACACCGAAGGCAGCTGTTTAAATGTGTTTGGCAGAGACACCCCGTATGCGTAGGCAGAAGAGGAAGTCACCTAAGCTGCCAACTTGAGGAATGAGATGTGGCCTAACCACCAGCGCTGCCAACCTTGGAACCAAGGTTCGAGTCCCATCATCAACTCAACATCCTGTGATTCTGAGCAAATAACTTAATCCCCCCCCCCCCCCCATGTCTTAAAGAAGAAAAAACAAAAGAAAAAAATTGACTCTGACCTTATGTGATGCCATCTGATGCTCAAGTAAAGCGCCCTAATGCCCTCGGGCCAAGTTCTCGATATATATAAATAAATAAAGTGCAGAAATAAAAAAGAGTGATAAAATTAAATTAAAAAGCAGTAAATTAAAAATGTGGGCTTGCTCATTATATGTTCCGTCTTGGCTGACCCTGTTTTTGGCACAACAGTGAACAATAAACATGACTACAATTATTTTGATGAATGAACAAGAGAATGTAGGTTTTTGAGTGCCAGACTCTACACAACCTTGAAATATGGGAGCTACAAAAGACAAAGTATGGTACTTCCTGTACGGCAGAACCAAAAATCCCTGTTTTGCAAAACTTAATCTCAATGGATTTTTCGATGGATTTTTTTGATGTTAACTTATGAGACGCTCTCACATAACCACTGCATTATCTCACCTCTTAGGGTGTCAAAAGGATAAGGTGGTTTCCTCAAAGCAGGCCATACAATACCCCGGCCATCTGCTGTTTCCGTTTACTTGCGGGTGCCACACAATGATGAACAGAACAAGTAATTAACTGTGCATTGTAATAGATATGGCACACCCTTAATGAACTCTTCAAAGGCAGCTTTGTGCTCCATGCACTTGGGAATCTGCAGGGTTGTATTCAGCAGGGATTGGGAGAACTTGGACCTGGTCCCACATTAATCTGGGAGGAGCTGAGTTAGATGTGAAGCCTCTTGGACCAAACACACGTGGGACTTCCACATTGCCAAGTATTTTGGAAAGCTCCTCAAAGCTGAAAGTTGGCCTGCATTAAGTGTACTGTCTGCTGGGTTCTGCTTTGCACTAAGGTCCAGTTCATCAGTGTGATATTTGTTTGCTCAATTTCTTTTTACAGCGTTCAGTGCTGTTTTGCAGGATGAAAATAATGTTCCTATTGTGTCCACTTTGTCAAATGTAAATATATTTAAACCTACAATCCTGCAGAGGTAAATAAAATGAATCCATGTGGACTTATCGCTCTTACTCTGTACAATTTATGTCAGTCAGTACACAGAATGAACTAAGAGAATACCAAAAGGTAACGAAGACAAAGTGGGGAAAACGTTATTAAACAAGAGTCCTATTAAAATGCATGCTGTTCGGTTTGGAAATGCACACACGAAGCAAGAACTGATTTCCACGTCTAATAATGCACTCAAAGATCAGTCAAAAATGGAGAGATCAGTAAAAATAAAAATGGAGAGATAGGAAATAATTTCAAGTTGATGCAGACCTTGAGATAAAATACTCCATAAATAGAAGTTCGTAAATATTATTTAGTGCACACTTCAAACCTCTAACCAGTTTCCAAAATGCAAATCTTTTACACTGGACGATCTACACTGCAGAAGCCTTGATGTACCGAGTAAAAAGACATGCATACTTTAGAAGCACGAGGGAAGAACAAATATCCTTCAATAAAATAGCCATGCAAGGCACACAAGCACACAAACACACAAGAGGTGGCCACTCAGCTGCAATCAGCAACATTAAGCACACAGACAAACACACGTGCAATCCAGTTGATACAGAATGCTGTTTCTCATTTGTTAAAGGATGAACTATCTACGGTACCTGGGCCTACTTGTGGGTGTCAATCCTGAGTGCAATTTCTAACTGCCTTAAATTGGTTTTAGGTCCCGGTCATGCTCAACCAGATGATCGCGGTTGGCAGGTAACACTTTTTGGTGCTATTTTCATTTAAAACCTTCAAAATTCATATCTCCGGTTCCCCTTACTAGATTTAAGAAAGGTATTCAGTCAGACACAACAAACGTTTGGCACAAGACCCTGCTGGGACTCCATCGCTGCAAGCTGACTGAAGTGCCTGGTGCTTCTTTACTGATGTGTGCACAGCCTTTGCTGGGTGCACACACGACAGGTTAATCTTTTGCATTCTGCTATTTTATTTCAGATGGTGGCCAGGGATTATGGTGACATACAGTTTCTAGGTACGTTTGGTATCCTCCGCTTGCATACCCCCCTTCCAATGTCCAAACACTCATATTCTGCAAGGGTACAACAGCGCAGACTTGCTCTTACGGGAGAGGGGCACCTTTATGTCCCTGGAGATATGTGCAAGATTATTGTAGCCTGGTGTATATTGAATAACATCGTCTCGCAACAGGGTTTACACCGAAATCCTAGTCCTGCACTATTATGATGTGGTGCAGAGGACACCAGGACCCTGCACACAAACCAAGGGAGGGGCCAGCTATCGGACACCACTTGGTTCCCCATGGTACGACAAGTGGCATCGACGTCAGCCACAGCAACGTTGTCGATAATAGATGACATATTTGCAGCATGGGGCTCTTCACAACTGAAGAAGACAGACAATGGGCCACCCTTCTGGGGAGAGGAATTTCGCAGATTCATGGCGTACCTGGGCATCCACCACAGGAAGGTAATGCCTCTGTGGCCACAAGCAAATGGCATGGTGGAAAGATTCATGGGAGACATCAAGAAAGCAGTCCAACTTGCCAAACTGGCACAGATCTCTGTGGGCCAGGCACTCTGTCAAATACTAAGAGACTACCGAAACATCCCTCACAGTTCCACGGGACGATGCCCAGCAGAACTAGTGTTGGGAAGAACAAGCAGGACGAAATTGCCCCAGCTGGAGGCAAAAGTGCCACCAGAGCACAACAGCATTGCCGCTAGATGTCAAGAGGCAAAGGGAACAAGCATTTACAATGCAACGGTCTCGGCATTGTTAAAGTTAGAGCTATTGGCATTGCTCATGACATTATTTTTGTTTATGTTTTTAAAACATTTAAAGAAACGGCATTGTTATTTACAATGTCAATAGCTTAATTACTCTCAAAAGCGAGATTTATTATGCGAGCATTATTTGGGAAGTTTGGCAAATCCATAATTATGAGGAAAAGCTGCAGCATCGCAAAATGCCAGTGGCCCAGACTAATATGCATGATTAGTATTTGGATCCCATGCCCATTCCTTCTTTGTCCTCTCTGCTGAAACTGCTGTCTGAAGTGTCAAATTTTATTAATACTAAACAAAAATCGCACTACCGTGCCAGGGCCAGACTTGGCGTTGATAATGATTGTTTGAAAAGGGAACTTTGAAAGGATACGAACTTGACCAATTCTGGTTTCAAAATATAAGAGAACACTGTAGAGGCATGCGTCTACCGACTGTTATATATAATTTGGGATATATTTCTTAATCTGTCGAGTTCAGCCACTGCATGATTATATTGTTGTCTCTTTTTGAAACTCAGGAGCAGTAACATTGTCGTGGTGTCACTAGGGCTTCAAGTGGATGCTTTTTCAATATTATATACAAGCCACAGTTACTGCTAATTTATCTTATGCAACTAACAACGATTGACAAAGCCAATAGTCCTAACTTGTTGTAGGTATCATGTTACTTGCTGTATCATTATGCCTGGATGCAATGACAAAAGAGACAGCAAAATACAAGTCGTATAGACCCCGCGCAACACCGCCCCCCACCCCCACCCATTTTTTTTTATCCCACTTAAAGCCCTGGGTAGGATACTCAACAACAGGGCCGAACTGGAACCCCAAAGTAGGCCTGGCAATTATGTCGGACCAGCTGGAGGGTCATGGGGGAGGTTGACTGTGAAGCACTTTTGCTTCAGGAAACGCCCGATGCCCGGGCAAGCCAGCCCGGCCAAGCCAGCCCGGCCCTGGCTCAACAACCCCGTTCTCTCCTGCATTTACCTGTGATCGGGCGCGCATCACCCATTGAACTCAAAGGGCTTCAGCCCCCCCCCCCGTCATGTGTGGCAGCCCGGGATGAGACCGCTTCCCGGGCAGACACAAAGCCGCGCCCGAGCACTTCACAGGTCTTTAAAAAGACCATTTGCATGTTAATGAGGCCTCGCTGTTGGTTCACCCCTTCTAAGAACCCCCGCAGCTCCACTCTGCCTAGATTCAGCCCCCCAACCCCGAAATCAGCGCCACTCTGCCTACTGTTTAAAGATTCAGCCTCCCCCGAAATTTTTGCTTAGCCCCCCCCCCCGAACATTAACTAGCAAGTCGGCAAATAGCAAAGGAAGCCAGCGCCGGGCATTTTAACACTTTGTACTATCTTACCAGCTAGGAGGTGACTCGCTGGTCTCAGGCCCCCTTAATACATCGTGCCACATCTATTACAAAAGCGAAGAGTTACGATAACGTGAGGATATCACTGCCGCTGTCCCACCAGATCTGCAGAAAATCGGCCCCTTCTAGGCTCCCCCCTGCATTGTTTACAAGATGCGACGGGTGCAAGCGGCAGCCCCCTTTCGAAAGAAGCGGAGGTCAGTAAACAAGAGCTCTGCAGTGAACACTGAGAAGCAGGGGGAAGGTAGAGGCAGCGTGGCGAAGGGGGGGTCAATGGCATGTTTCTGTGCGCTACACAGTCTTACACCGAGCTGGGCAAATGTCGACTGTCGCCCTGTCATATTTTGCTGCTTATGTTTTTGCCTACATGACTGTGACATTGGTGCTTGGCACGGAGTTAGACATAAACAAGATCTACAATCCCATAGCTGCGCCCTCCACCCCCCCCCCGTACGCATACCAACCCCTGGAGTTTGAAAGTAAGTTTAGCCAGTTTGAAAGTAAAGTTAGCCGAGGGCACCGGAAGACACCACCGCCTTTCTCCGAGGCAGAGCAGAAATGCCTCGGAGAAAGGCAGCGGCATTTTCGGATTCGGGGCGTGTTTGTCTTTTCTCTCCTCCAGCCATTGGCTGGAGGAGAGAATGAGACTTCTTGCAAAAAACACGCCCCCCGATCCGAAAAGGACGGGGCCTAATCGGAATGACTGACCTCTTCTCCAATGGCTGGCCAGCATTCAAGAGGCCAGCCAATGGAGAACAGGGGAGAAGAGGGGTGGGTTCAAGCCCCTCTTCTCCAAGTCATTAAATCTCGCGAGCGAGACTGCGCAAGCGCAGCCTTCGCTAGCCGAGACCTAAAAATGAAACATTACACAGAGGCCTGATGACATGCCATACCATCTAAGTTGGAGCAAGGGGACACAGTGCTTGTGTGTCTAACAATAATAAATGTTAAGGGGCCCATTATAACAGCTGCATCAGGCCCCTACCGGATCACCAGAAATAGCTCACATTTTTAAGGGTCTAAGGAAATCAGATGAGGACGAAATAGAGGCAGCTCTTAGGAGCAATGCAAAACATGTCAAAGAGGAAGTCATGGACAGCATGGAAGGGATGTCACACAGCGGTGAGAGAGGAGACCTAGTGGCTGGGATACCAAACGAAGGAACCAAAGTGTCGTGCCCAATGAGAGTGAGCCGAAGGCCAAAGAAACTTATTGAGGAAATATAGTGCTGGGGGCAGCAAACAAACACCAGCAGCAGCAAAGCAAACAAGGACAATGATGACAGTGTTTTCTTTCTGTCCCATGCCCTGCCAGTGTGTTTTCTTATCTCTCTCTCGCTCTCTTTTTTCTTTTCTTTTTGTTCCACAAAAGGGGGAGATAATATGATGTGGCACAGAGGACACTAGGACCCTGCACACAAACTAAGGGAGGGGCCAGCTACCGGACACCACTTCCAGTCAGGGAAGGGGATGGGGCATTCGTGGTAGACCAGGGAAAACATGACTGCGAGCACAGGTCGAAAGATACAAATAGACAAAGAGAAACCCCTACCTGTTTCCTTGTGTTCCTTGGGGTCAGGGGCACTCAGAGAGGTCACGACATGCACTACAGTCTCATCCTACTTCCAGGGATGGGCCTCTGCCCAGAGGTCAGACTCTACAAAATGTGTGTTCAACTGGAGATCTTTCATTTCACCTGAGCTGGAGTTTGGTTGCTGCATCACAGTGCTTGGACAGTGCTAAGTCAATAATGAAAAATGAACAATGCCAGCACTCAAACTTACCATCCTGAGACACCACTGCTCCACCACCTTGATGAAACAATTAAGCTTGCCCTTGGCAATGCACAATATATCTGTACACACATCACAAATTTAGTCATGTACATGTGGCATTTTCCTAGGTCATTCTATCGGGCTTGTTGTCTTCATTCTAATATTGACACCCCCTTGCCATGTGCAAACATTTACACCTAACACACGTAAATGTAGACCAACATGCCCTAAGTTTACACTTTTAAACTTAATCGCCAGTGTTTGATTTCAATATAAAGTGATGTATGGTAATACTAGGGCACCACCCATGATCAAAGGCATTATGCCCCCTTCACTCTTCTTTCAGTTTCTATGCCAACTCTATGTAGAACAATGCAGCGATGATGGAGTATTCTACCACATGCAACAAACATTACGTTGCATAGAAGAAGCGCAGAAACAGAAATTATTGAGCCATCCTTCCACCTCAACAACATCCACCTCTATCCTGTCGCTAGAATTGTCTTCAGATCTCTCAAAGTGTATGTCGAACAAAGCAAGCTGGCCTCCAACTTTGCCCAGAAGAGATTGAAGTTACCAGGGAGGGGATCCTCAAGCACTACCCTCAGGTCTGCAGGGGGGGCAATACTGCACACCTAGCATTTTGTACCACGTTTGCCCAGAGATTTGAAATGGTGGGAGTTTCCTAGAAATAAGTCAATAGTATATCAAGTGCTATTGGGATGTATGATGGAACCACTCATGCCATTACCACACATGCCTTACCAACGTGGTCTTTACCAAGCATTTAGTCTTTACAACACATCATTACCATGAAAACATATACCACGCATATACCTTTACCATGCATGCCTTTACAACGCAAATATAAGTATTCTGTAGGTAAGTATAAAGTGTTTATATATATATTCCCCCTGAAACTGTGTCTATTTAGACTGTAACGTTTGTAAGGGGGCTTCCGTTTGTGCACTTGTGGTGATCTCCGGCGGGATTTCACCAAGGGGATGTTAATATCGTTTGAAGAAAGCAATCAAAAGTTTAAGAATTGAGCAGTTACAAATTTTGTAATTTAGGATTTGCCGCTATGGAACAAGAAACAGATGCACGGAGAAGGCTGAGAGCCAAGTCAATGTTTATTAAAACAAGTGATCAGCTGCAAGTCCGGGAGAAAGAAGCTATGCCTACGTCTCTTTATCAAAAATATCAGAAATTGGAGAAATTGTTGAGGAAAGAAATTTCCAAATGGTGGGAAGCTATAACATTGGAAAAATATCAAGAAGAGGGAAGAGTCCCACGGGGGCTCCGAATCCTTATTGCTCCATCATATGAGGATCAAGACCCGGAGTTAGCAAATGAATGGGCAAGCAACTTAATGGAGTGTTCAAATCGGATGCTGTCGATATTGATAACGTTTGCTTGGAAGGAGCGTACAATTTTACTGAAATCAATTGCTGATCTAAAAGAGGAAATTCAGAAAGATGAAAACTTGGAGACATTCACAACTAAAATTGAAGAGATTGGCAAAAAGATTGAGAAGCACGAAGAAGAAATTATAGCCAAGAAAGAGAGGAAATTCTTGCGAGACAAGATTGATTATCAATTGGGTACAATCTTTACTTTCAGCCGCAGGTTCGATAATGTTAAACGTAAAGATGTACCTGACTTTGTGGAGAACACTGGAGCAAGTGATGTAAGTGAAAGTGATGTTTCCGAAGACGGTACATCACTAGTTGAAAGAATTCTACCTACGCTGACAAATTTTTGGGAGGAATTTCGACTGATGAATCAGAAACACAACCAACAGAACTGGCAGATAGACAGAGGTCGGGGAAGAGGAAGGGGCTACATCGGACAAGGCAAAGGAAGAGGAAAAATCATAGGAGAACAGACACCATCCGTAAGCAAATCAGGCGGGGCGGATGGAGGAAGAACAATAACAACCCCTGTGGGAGTGGAAACAAGGGGCCAGAAAAAACGAGGAAAATGAAGGACTGCAGAAATGTGGTAAATCTTTCTAATCGCCCTTTGAGTACTGTTGAATAAGATGTATTGCAGTTTGGTTTATCCTTTTGCCCTACTACCTCATTCTCTTATCCTAAGGAGAGGATAGATTTGTACCATTTTGTAAGGAAATTGCGATTACGCAAATAGCACAAATTAAAAATTAAAAGTTAAAAACACTCATCCTCAAAGTACCCTAGCTAGAAACGTTCCTTTTGAGGATACAATTAATGAAGTTGATACCCTGATTGCCCTAAAGGAATTGGAATGGGATAATGTTGATTCAAACCCCATCAATGCACAATCGTTAGGTTATAAAGTGGATTTGAGTTGTCCAAATGAGTTTCAACCTAAGTCGAATTTTAATGCCACTATTCCTCCATGTGGTATTAATATCTTTGAAACCCTTGTTATAGCCGATCTTAAATCTCTAGTTAAAAGAAAGCGAAAATGGCATAATGACAATTTGAGTAAAGAACAAAGAATGGCTATTAAATCCCTGCAATTAGATCAGAGTATAGTTATCCAGCAATCGGATAAAGGGGGTAATGTTGTCGTGCTAAATCTTCAGGAAGGGATGCGACAGCTAGAGATTAAGGAGTGCTATGAAATAGCAGATAAAGCCATGATTGATGAGTCTAATGCCTTATATCATAATATGCTGAAAGACTGGCAAACTCAAGGTCTTTTAGAATGGAATGAATACTCTTTCTTGTTGAACCGTACACCTAAAGTGGCTATTTTATATATATTGCCCAAGCTGCATAAGGACCCGTTGAAGCCCCCTGGGAGGCCAATTGTATCTTCAATGGGTTCCTTATTGGAAAAGACTTCCAAATATATTGATTTTTTCCTGCGACCGTATGTGGAAAGTCTGCCTTCCTATTTGAAAGATAGTAGAGATTTTCTAAATAAAATCAAAGATGTGATTTGGCAAAAAAATGTTCTATTAATCACATTGGATGTTTGCAGTCTGCTATCAAACATGATGATGGTGTTCAGGCATGCAAACATTTCCTTAATTCACGTTCTATCTCTTTTTTGCAACACAATGAGATGGTGTTGCATATGATCAGGTTCTGCCTGGATAACATTTTTTTTATCTTTAATGATGTTTTTTTCAGGCAGAAACAGGGTACTGCCATGGGCACCTGCTTTGCTACAAGTTATGCCAACCTCTTTATGGGGTGGTGGGAGCAGCAGGTGCCCAGGGTTGACTGGGGGTGAGTGCTTGCAATGTTCAACACTCCGTCCATCATTTCCTTTGGTTTTTGCTTTGTTCGCCATAAGTTGGCAGGGTATGCTCAGACGTGAGTCCCTTGCTCACTTTGCCACTGGATTCAAGCAAGCCTGGCTGAAGACGACTGAAATGCCAGAAACCGGTCCTAGGAAGCTTGTTTCCGGTCCAGGGAAGACATGGCTTGGCAGTTCGGGCTGGACTGTTCCCATGAGGCACAGGGTCAGACTGATTTGCATATGGCCATGTCTGAACTGGGGTGGCAGAGTGGGCTAAAGAATGGTGATGGATTAAACCCAGATCAGTTGACTGGGGGTGAGTGCTTGCAATGTTCAACACTCCATCCATCATTTCCTTTGGTTTTTGCTTTGTTCGCCATAAGTTGGCAGGGTATGCTCAGACGTGAGTCCCTTGCTCACTTTGCCACTGGATTCAAGAAAGCCTGGCTGAAGACGGCTGAAATGCCAGAAACCGGTCCTAGGAAGCTTGTTTCCGGTCCAGGGAAGACATGGCTTGGCAGTTCGGGCTGGACTGTTCCCATGAGGCACAGGGTCAGACTGATTTGCATATGGCCATGTCTGAACTGGGGTGGCAGAGTGGGCTAAAGAACGGTGATGGATTAAACCCAGATCAGTTGACTGGGGGTGAGTGCTTGCAATGTTCAACACTCCGTCCATCATTTCCTTTGGTTTTTGCCCAGGGTACACAGTCAATACCGTGACCATGTGAAACTTTGGTTACGGTATATTGACGACCTCTTTATCACATGGGAGGGCAGTCATGAACTTGCTAATGAATTTATCTCAGTACTTAATAAGAATAAGGTCAATTTGAATTTTGAGAGTACTATAAGCAATTCCTGTATTGAATTTTTGGACATACAAGTAGAGGTTGTTAATGATCGATTAACATCTAAACTCTATCGTAAGAAAACAGCAGGCAATACCCTGCTGCATGCTGAGAGTGGTCATTCCAAGGTTTTAATCCAGAGCATTCCTTATGGGGAGTTCCTCCGGGCTCGGAGGAACTGTAGCTCGGATATTGATTTTGAAAGGGAATGCCACAACATGAGTGAGAGATTTTTGGATAGGGGTATAACTTCAATGCTATTGAACACGCACGCATGAAAGCTGCCAAATTCAATCAGGCTGATCTGCTGATTCCTAAGGATAAACTAAATAAGGATGAAGACAAAATCATTAGATATATACCAACTTATAAATTCACAAGATGTGAGAAGATGTCTCAACAAACATTGGAGAATATTAAAAACTGAACCTACACTGGAAGGTGTAGTGAATGACTCACCCAATATTACATTTAGGAAGGCTGATTCTTTGAAAGATAGACTATGCAGGAATGAAGTTACTTCCACCAAACCCCCCAATACTAACATTCAAGGCTTCTATACTTGTATGTCTGTAAAGCTTGCAAATTTAGCTCGAATGTAAAAAATATAGAGAAACACTTGACTTGTCTATCAGACTTTGGTGTTTATGTGTCGGTCTGCCCATGTGCCAAGAAATATGTAGGCAGCACTATGTTTGCTGCCAAAAAACGTATTTTGGAGCACATGCGAGCAATACAAAACAGGGATAAGATGTCTCCAGTAGCGCGACATTTTGATGAATTTCATAAAAGTAATCGCAATTTATTGCGATTTTTTGTTATCGATCGACTTCCCCCTAGTACAAGGGGAGGAGATAGAATTCGAAGAATGCGCCAGTTGGAGTCAAATTACATTCTTGAGCTTGACACCAAGATCCCGGGTGGTCTCAACTCTGAAGAGGAGTTGTCCTGGTTTCTTGGTGAATAGGTGTATGGGATTGACTTCAGTATCATTGTATATAATAATTTCTTGACCTGGACTCACAGAGCTTCTAGCTTTGCATCTGTATGTATTTTAATGTTTTAATGCACTTCACTTTTTGCACTAGTTTTGTGAACTAGTTATCCTGGTCTTGAGCCATTATTTGTGTATTTATTTTGTTTCCCTTATTTTTAGGTGGTGAGAAAATATGAAGAAAGATACATTTTGAAGATTCAATATGACCACTGCTGTTGTAATAGTGTTATTAATTAATTAAACTGTATGTCTTTGTGGGCATTTTTGCTACATTGATTTTTGCCATTGTTGGATTAACCCACTTGGGATGAGTATTTGAATTATTTGTCCTTTTTGTTCCTTAACCCACTTGGGTTTAATATATACTACTTTGGAATGGTTAGTGGTTATTGAGCAGAGTCAGGAGGGACATGCGCTAGGGAACTAAAGGCAAAGTCTCATGTTGTTTTTGATTTATCCCACTTGGGTAATACTCGATTTGGCAAATGAGACAAAATGCTGCAATGATAGTATGCAAAAATGATAAAAAAAATGATATATAAAAAAATGACAAGAATATGAAAGCTATCGGCATATTTGAAACTTCTATGCTGTTGTAGTCCTTTGTTTATGTTTATGAAACCACGGGCAGTGGTTCGAGACTCCATGTATTCTTCATTTGATTGTAAGCACTATATTGGGAAAAACATTTGTGTTTTATTAGTTTAGGAGTTACAGATATCATTATCATGGTATGGATGTGAATAACAGGCTGAAAATAAGTTGCATCCAAAATCTGTAACCGCTGCATAAAGTCTGTGATCTAATTAAAGAATAGAATAATGCCATGTAAAATAGTAGAGATGTTGTTTATATGTGGCTGAGTGTTTGATAAATATTGGGAAACATATATTTGTTTTACCTTTAAAAGATGGCGGATACATCATTCTACCAGGATTGAGATTATGTTGTCCTCTTTTTATGTCACTTTTGTTATACGTCACGCTTTGAGCAATGTGTATATATTTTGTAACTCAAAAGCATTGTATTTACCCGTGATCAAGGCGGCGACCTGCCCTCCATCACGTTCGGCCTGAACTTTGGATTTGCACTGGTCCCTCACGACCTCAAGTAACTTTTTGACAACTAGTGACTTCTAAGCACTATTTTCACACATAATCGTTAAAATTTCATATTTCAACTTCTACATATTGGAAGTTTGTCATTTAGTTCTTGTTTTACTCAGATAAACATTCTCTATTTTTCAAAACTGGTGTGGAGTCTTTCTGTGGTGTTTTCATTGCATTACTGTAATTTAAGTGTCATACAAATACTTTACACATTGCCTCTTAAGTTAAACCTGACTGCTCTGTGCCAAGCTATCAGAGGGTGAGCACAGGTTAATTTAGGGTGTGTATCGGTCTTACCCTGACTAGAGTGGTGGTCCCTACTTGGACAGGGTGGGGTGCAAACCTCTGCCAACTATAGACCTAATTCCTAACATTGGTGGTAAGGTTAGGACTTGTGTTTGTGTAGTACCTTATAGTATTTCAGTGTTCACTGCAACTCCATATTTGAACCAATTCGAACCTTATATATATATATACATATATATATATATATATATATATATATATATATATATATATATATATATATATATATATATATATATAGTTGATAGCAGTGTAAAGACTGCAAACATCCAATGTGATTAATAGAACATGCTGAGAGGTCTTCGGAGGCCATGCCCCCTTTTTTCACAACTCGTAAACACACCTCTTGGCGTACTACAGGTTTGGGGATGAAGTCTACTTTACTCCTGAGGGTCCTTGGGGGCCAACTACCCCTCATGTTACCTACAGTAAGTCCCACATAGCTGGATTGCTAAGAGGATGTCGGAAGCCATACCCCCTTTCTCCACCACTCTGCAAATGCACCTCCTAGCACACTACTGGTTGAGGAAAGAAGTTCACTTTAGTCCTGATGCCCTCAGGAGGAAAGTGGAATTAATTCCTCAACCAGTAGTGCACAAGGAGGCGCATTTGCAAAGTGGTAGAGAAGGGGGTGGGCTCCAAAGACCCCTTGCATCAATCCCGCTGTCTGGGACTTACTGGAGTTAACAGAAGGGGTTCCTGGCCCCCAAGGACCCGCAGCATCCGAGTGAACTTCATCCCCCAACCAGCAGTGTGCCAGGATGCGCATTTGCAGAGTAGTGGAGAAAAGAGGCGTGGCCTCTGGCGAGTTTCCACACCTACATTTTATTTTTGTATTTTTTACGGGACGGGCCCCCTTCCCTCGGCCAATTTGAGCCCCAGGGACTACATCCTACAGGGTCAGGCCTTTTTTAAATGGGTTTTGGGCCGATTTCAGCTCCGGGGACCACATCCCCATGGGCCCAGTCTCTATTCTGGGTGCCCAGGTCCCATCCAGGGCACCCAGACACTTTGTCAGGACCTCGCAGGGGAAGCCTTAAGGCCCCCGCGGACCCTGCCAGATCCCAGCGTCCTGTGGGAGCCAGCATTGCTTTTGGTCAGAGGGAGCTGCTGAGCATGCAGATCCCTCTTTCCAAAACCAATTCTGCTCTGCTTCTAGTAAGCGAGAGCATTTATTCTGCGCTTGCTTACTAAAAGTGAAGCAGCATTTGCTATGGCTTGGCAGTAGCGGTAATGCTCCCGCCAAGCCATAGCAACCTGCAATGTCCCGGGGGTGGGCACCCCGGGACATTGCAGGAGTTGGCTCTCGGTTTGGCGGTCCCCAGGGTCACCTTTGGCTCCAGGAGGGTGGCCACACGGCACTCCACAATTACAGGACACAGCCCCAGGAGGTGGCAGTTCCCGGGGCTGTAGAGGGGCCAAGCGGCCCCCGACTTTCTAATTAATCATTACCCCGGGAAGGTGGCGGTCCCCAGAGTTGTGAGGGGGCTACGGACCGTGCATGCCCCCGCATTTCTATTTTTTACTGATTGCACCAAGGAGATGGTGGTCCCTTGGGCTGCGGGGGAGGCCATACAGGCCGCCACTGCACACATTCATTTTCATCAATAGCCCCGCGGAGGTGGCGATCCCTGAGACTGTGAGGGTTCCATGAAGGTACTCCTGCATCAATTTACTTGTTTGCACTGGGAGGGTGGAAGTCCCCGGGGCATTGGGGTGCTGCATGGACAACCCCCCACATTATTATAAAACATGCCCCTCAGGATTTGGCCCACCCGGGAGCTTCATATAAAAGATGCACAGGAGCCCTTGGTCTTATTTTTTCAAAGTTTGCAGCAGAATCTCGGCAGGGTCCATGTGGGGCCCCTCCACCATATCCTGGTTTTCAGGTATTCCTACCCTGCCCCCTTTTCCTTATTTTTTACTTTTTTGTGGGACTTTGCTTCAACCCGAGTCCCAAGATGTCTGCCAACACATCTCGATGGAAGTGTTGGTTCAGATTGCAGTTTTGTGCAAAAAATGAAAAATCCAAATAGACATAACATGGGGAAATCCCCTTTTTTCTCGACCCCCGCATGACAGATCACCCAGAAGCTTTCAACACAGCAGCTGAGCCAAAATGGAGACGATTCGTTATAACTACATAACTTCCTACTGGCTATATATATATATATATATATATATTACCTACTGGCGGTCGCCAGTAAGTAGTTATAGTTAGGACCTATTTTCCATAGGAAATCCTCAACATTCTATTCCCAATAAGTCTGGCGCCGGTTGACGAATCTTCACAAAATTTTCCAAACTTTTGGCCAGCTCCGGTCCGCTCCTATCCTCAAAGTTTCATGGTGATTCGTCAAGCGGGGGCTGAGAAAAAAGGGGGGGCCCAAAACACGTTTTCCCCATGCAATTTCCCATATGACCTATTGACGCAGCTACAGCCCGAACTGCTGAACGGAATTACACCAAATTTGGCAAAGAGGTAGTCCTCAGTTCAGACTCGTGCCTTTTGCATAAATGGTGTAAATCCGTTCAGTAGTTCCTGAGAAAATTAGAGTAAAAAAGATAGATATATCTATGACCTCGGAGGATCCGCGCACCCTATGCGCACCCTAAGCGCACCCTCTGCGAACCGAGCGCGCACCCTCCCGATCACGCGCTGAATGCTAATTGGCTGTCAAGTGTCTGTCTGCATTCGAAACCAGGGACTGTTGGCAGCCATTTTGTGCCTCGGTAGAAGCGAGGCTGATTAAGTAAGGGAAATAAGTGTGTGAAAGATGTAAAGGGGGCAGGGTAGAAATACTCTGACCCTCTGGTGTTGCTTAGGAGGTCCCAGAAGAAAAAAAACGGCAAATTGCGTGCAGGGTGCGCGGATCCGGCCGCAAAAAAAAACCCGAAGCGCGGGCTTCCGCGCTTCATTAATAATTAGCCCCCGGGGGGGCCAAATCCCGGGGGCAAAATCTTAAAAAATGAATGGGGGAGGGGGACTGCGTAGCCCCCCTCCTGGAGCACTTGAGGGCCATGGGGACCGCCACCCCCAGGGCCGGCTCCTACAGTGTCCTGGGGTGCCCACCCCCAGGATACTGTTGTTTGCTATGAGAGGGCCGGAGTCTCCCACCCTCCCATAGCAAACTTCATTTGAATTTTGAAAGAGAGAGCAGGGAAACCTGCTCTCTCTTTCAAAATCTAAATGATATTGCTTTTCCACACGGGGAGCTGCATGTAAGCTGCTCTCCATGTGGAAAAGCAATGCCGGCTCCCGAAGGAAGCGGGGAGCCGGCTGGGACCCAGGGGGCGTTGGGGCTCCCCCCACAGTCCCCAACATTTTTTAATAAACCCCGGGGGATGGGGTCCCCGGGGATAATAAAAATGAGTGATAGGGGCTATTTTTTTTTTTAAGGTAAAATTAGGAGTTACACATCCTAACGCATTGGGTGCACGGTTTCTCTCGCGTTGGGTGTGCGGTTCCTAACACGTTGGGTGTGCGGATCCAAGGAAAAAAATGAAATTTTTGGGAGATAAACATCAAGCTTAAGTGTTTCGTTCTTGAGTGACTCTAAAAAGAGCAGTTGTGTTCATTGAGAGTTTTTGGTACTTATTAGTAAGTACCTATACAGAGTCTAAAGTTGTTGAGCAAGACTCTGTTTCCTTCATCAGTAAAGTGTACTCCATCTCTCCAATACATCTCTTGCATATGAAAGCACAGATTGTTATTGTAAATGGACCCCATTCTATAGTCTCGGAGAAAAGCAGAAACAGATTTATTCACATGTTTCCTAGCTTTCTCAATCTGTGGACAAAAATGATTGGACCAGTTCCATTTCTGCCTTTGGCATATGTTAGAATACACAAAGGCAGTTTTGGGAAAAAGTGAAATCAATTCTGCAAAGGTGTCCTTAGTAAGCATTTCCAGACCTACCCCAGTCAAAGTGCCTAAGTCATTGCCACCACAGTGCACTATTATGAGGTCACGGTGTTGGAGATGCATAAAGGATTTTACTAATGGCATCAATTGGTGCCACTTTAACCCTCTCTGTCCAATCCATTTAATGTCTACATTTGGCAAACCTAGGTCTTTGTGAATGCCTTTGTTTTCTGCATACCTTTGGCTCCAGAAAATATAGCTGAGTCCCACAATCCACACTCTAAGCATCTTGAAGGGAGGTCTGGATGCACTCTGATGGTCTCTGTAAATGAAATGGCAGTTTGAAAAGTAAGATTTTTCTAAAATGGTGGCTAAGATGCAGTTTTGAAAAAAGACTAAGCCTGGCGTTGAACTACGCTCCGCGGAGCTTGCAAAGTTTAGGTAACTTCGCGATTCGCGTAGAGCGCGAAGTTGCAGATTGCTACGCAATCTAGCGCGTAGCGTAGTAGTTTTGCTTCCTCGCGCGCTCAATATTCATTCTCGCGCGCGCGGTAACGTCTTACCTTGATTCTGCGATCGCCAACTTGCTTTTCTGTCTGTTCGCGAGCGCCACGAGATTTGTACTATGGCTGCCCAAGCCCGCGAGAGTGTGCGACCCCGAACACGTCATTGGTGCGCGCGAGCTGACTTCCGGCGGCTGTTTTGGTAAGATCGCGATCCCGAACATGGAAAAACTGCAATCTGGCAAAGAATATCTCGCGAGCTTCATAAAACCTTCTCTAAAATGATCATTTTGCTCAGAAAACTCCTCAGATTGTGATCTTGCTGTAGTCTTTTGTGTAAGAAAGAGTCCTTTAATTTTTTTAACTCTTTTTTTTCAAGAGGAAGGAAGTGCCCCTGAGTCTACAACTTCCTGTTCCTGTCCAGCAGGCTCCTCCCACGTGCTTTGTGCATGTGTTGTTCACTTTCATTTGGATTTGGAGCTGGAAGGATCACTTTTTTTGTCTGTCTGCTGCATCATACCATTGGATTGGATTTATTTGAGGAATTTTTGATTTGAGATTTAATTTACTACAAGTAAGTTGGAGAATTGGTGTGTTTGTTTCATTGGGGCTTGTTTGTACCTACATTGTTCTGGGATTTTTATTGTTTTTAAAAATTATTGTTGTGGTGGGTGGCCTGTACTACTTTCAATAGGGGCCTAGTTGTTTTTCTCTGCAATTTCAGCCAGTAGGGTACCCATGGGTCCATGTTTTGTGGTGTCTGTAGAATTTCTACATCATGTAGGGCATGGATGGCATAGGATTGAAATGCTAAACGTGGCTGTGGTGTATTTCACTGTTGGTGTGTGTGTGTGATTTACCTTTGTTGGATGTGTGTGCTTGATGTCATTGAGCTGTAGGTTTGGAGCAGGGAGAAGCTTTTATTTGTCTGGAAAACATTTTTATGAGAGGGATTAAGTTCCACAGACACTACAACTTCCTGTTCCTGTCCTTTGCAATCACTTTTTGTTTATTATTGTGGTGGGTGGGCTGAGCATGTGTGTGGCGGCCATTTTAGGAAGGCATGCATTGTGCCTTTGCCATAGGCGTACATTGACTGTCTCCCATTTCTTGTGGTTGTTGTGGGTGTGTGGCGGCCATTTTGTGGAGCCATCCAAGCAGTGTGCTTGATTTTGCCATCCGGTTCCAAGCTTGTGGCCTAGTAGTCTTCCAGTAGGCCCAGAGGTAGTCAGCCTCCAATCTGTGGTGCGTGATTTAAATGTACAGTTGGTGTTGTCTGCCGATTTTCCTTAACTCCATGGATGGCTTTGGATTTTATTGCAAAAGGTGTGTTTGGGGTGGAATAGCATTTTTTGGGTGTGTGCTAAATAAATTGGGCTTTTTTAGCCAGTATGTAAGGCAAGGGATTCAGCTCGCGAACTTTCGGTAACTGCACAGCGCGACAACGCGGACTTACAGTTTTCGTCATTTTTGCGCTCGCAATATGCGTGTTCGCGCACGCGAGAAAGCCTTTTTGTACAGTTCGCGATCCCGAACACGCAGCTTTTGCAATCTGGCAAACAATATCTCGCGAGCAACATAGACACTTCTCGAAAAACGCTTTTTTGTGCATTTCTGCACAAAAAACTCCTCAGGCTGTCATTGAGCTGTAGGTTTGGAGCAGGGAGAAGCTTTTATTTGTCTGGAAAACATTTTTATGAGAGGGATTAAGTTCCACAGACACTACAACTTCCTGTTCCTGTCCTTTGCAATCACTTTTTGTTTATTATTGTGGTGGGTGGGCTGAGCATGTGTGTGGCGGCCATTTTAGGAAGGCATGCATTGTGCCTTTGCCATAGGCATACATTGACTGTCTCCCATTTCTTGTGGTTGTTGTGGGTGTGTGGCGGCCATTTTGTGGAGCCATCCAAGCAGTGTGCTTGCTTTTGCCATCCGGTTCCAAGCTTGTGGCCTAGTAGTCTTCCAGTAGGCCCAGAGGTAGTCAGCCTCCAATCTGTGGTGCGTGATTTAAATGTACAGTTGGTGTCGTCTGCCGATTTTCCTTTACTCCATGGATGGCTTTGGATTTTATTGCAAAAGGTGTGTTTGGGGTGGAATAGCATTTTTTGGGTGTGTGCTAAATAAATTGGGCTTTTTTAGCCAATATGTAAGGCAAGGGATTCAGCTCGCGAACTTTCGGTAACTCTGCACAGCGCGACAACGCGGACTTACAGTTTTCGTCATTTTTGCGCTCGCAATAGGCGTGTTCGCGCACGCGAGAAAGCCTTTTTGTACAGTTCGCGATCCCGAACACGCAGCTTTTGCAATCTGGCAAACAATATCTCGCGAGCAACATAGACCCTTCTCGAAAACGCTTTTTTGTGCATTTCTGCACAAAAAACTCCTCAGGCTGTCATTGAGCTGTAAGTTTGGAGCAGGGAGAAGCTTTTATTTGTCTGGAAAACATTTTTATGAGAGGGATTAAGTTCCACAGACACTACAACTTCCTGTTCCTGTCCTTTGCAATCACTTTTTGTTTATTATTGTGGTGGGTGGGCTGAGCATGTGTGTGGCGGCCATTTTAGGAAGGCATGCATTGTGCCTTTGCCATAGGCGTACATTGACTGTCTCCCATTTCTTGTGGTTGTTGTGGGTGTGTGGCGGCCATTTTGTGGAGCCATCCAAGCAGTGTGCTTGCTTTTGCCATCCGGTTCCAAGCTTGTGGCCTAGTAGTCTTCCAGTAGGCCCAGAGGTAGTCAGCCTCCAATCTGTGGTGCGTGATTTAAATGTACAGTTGGTGTTGTCTGCCGATTTTCCTTTACTCCATGGATGGTTTTGGATTTTATTGCAAAAGGTGTGTTTGGGGTGGAATAGCATTTTTTGGGTGTGTACTAAATAAATTAGGCTTTTTTAGCCAGTATGTAAGGCAAGGGATTCAGCTCGCGAACTTTCGGTAACTCTGCACAGCGCGACAACGCGGACTTACAGTTTTCGTCATTTTTGCGCTCGCAATATGTGTGTTCGCGCACGCGAGAAAGCCTTTTTGTACAGTTCGCGATCCCGAACACGCAGCTTTTGCAATCTGGCAAACAATATCTGGCGAGCAACATAGACCCTTCTCGAAAACGCTTTTTTGTGCATTTCTGCACAAAAAACTCCTCAGGCTGTCATTGAGCTGTAGGTTTCGAGCAGGGAGAAGCTTTTATTTGTCTGGAAAACATTTTTATGAGAGGGATTAAGTTCCACAGACACTACAACTTCCTGTTCCTGTCCTTTGCAATCACTTTTTGTTTATTATTGTGGTGGGTGGGTTGAGCATGTGTGTGGCGGCCATTTTAGGAAGGCATGCATTGTGCCTTTGCCATAGGCATACATTGACTGTCTCCCATTTCTTGTGGTTGTTGTGGGTGTGTGGCGGCCATTTTGTGGAGCCATCCAAGCAGTGTGCTTGCTTTTGCCATCCGGTTCCAAGCTTGTGGCCTAGTAGTCTTCCAGTAGGCCCAGAGGTAGTCAGCCTCCAATCTGTGGTGCGTGATTTAAATGTACAGTTGGTGTCGTCTGCCGATTTTCCTTTACTCCATGGATGGCTTTGGATTTTATTGCAAAAGGTGTGTTTGGGGTGGAATAGCATTTTTTGGGTGTGTACTAAATAAATTAGGCTTTTTTAGCCAGTATGTAAGGCAAGGGATTCAGCTCGCGAACTTTCGGTAACTCTGCACAACGCGACAACGCGGACTTACAGTTTTCGTCATTTTTGCGCTCGCAATATGTGTGTTCGCGCACGCGAGAAAGCCTTTTTGTACAGTTCGCGATCCCGAACACGCAGCTTTTGCAATCTGGCAAACAATATCTGGCGAGCAACATAGACCCTTCTCGAAAACGCTTTTTTGTGCATTTCTGCACAAAAAACTCCTCAGGCTGTCATTGAGCTGTAGGTTTCGAGCAGGGAGAAGCTTTTATTTGTCTGGAAAACATTTTTATGAGAGGGATTAAGTTCCACAGACACTACAACTTCCTGTTCCTGTCCTTTGCAATCACTTTTTGTTTATTATTGTGGTGGGTGGGCTGAGCATGTGTGTGGCGGCCATTTTAGGAAGGTATGCATTGTGCCTTTGCCATAGGCGTCCAAACTTGTGGCCTAGTCGTACAGTAGGCCCAGGGGTACAACTCAGCAATCATCACGGCGGGTGCATGGAATGTAAACAACTGTTTTTGTGTTGTGCATTGAATTTGAACATCATGTATGGCTTTGGATTGAATTGTAAAATGTGGCCTATACTTTTTTACGCGGTTAGATTTCACTTTTTGGGTGTTGTAAATAAATGCCTTTAGTTTTTATGTGTATATGTTTGTTGTGTTGTTGCTCCCTGATGCTGCATCCATCCCATAAGATTCACACTTTTATTTAGGTCAAACAGGCTAGACTACATTTATGTTTTTGTTCCTTGCTATTCTTCTTCCTCAGTGTACACAGTACAAATACAACAGGATCCCTGGCCTTGTCAGTCTCTTAAGAGTCTTAATGGCTGGCTATACTGGTGATGTTGTTCACTGACTTCATAAAATTTAATAATTGTGTTGACCACCCACCAGACAATAATGAGTTATATATTAAATTATGGGTCTTTTGACTGATGTTCTTCTGGCTTTTTTGCTTTTAGGTGCACAAAAGACAGAGGAGGTGTGTCATCATCATCCACTGTTGTGGTGCCAGACCGACGTCCTGCTGCTGAACACAACGTGACGTGTCAGTGACCTGACCAGGCATCTCTGCAACTTGTGCAACTGAGTGCTGTTTTGACATCTGTTGAAGATGCCCCCAAAGAAAGCAGGTAGCAGGTCCTCCGGTGCCAAGAAAGTTGCCATGGAGAAGAAGGAACAGAAGAAGAAGGAAGTGTCACTTAAGTCTGGTGTGCCTCCCAAAACCTTTTTTGGTACACCAAAAATGACGCCTGCAGCAGCGTTGTCGGGGGGCCAAGCTGTGGGCAGCACCTCCACATCAGTGGGCCCAACCCGCCAACCCATGCCCAAGCAGATGAGTGTGGAAGAGGTAGCCAGGCTTATGGTGGAAAGCAGCGATGCTGAGCCTGAACTAAACTTATCGCTATCTCAAAGTAGTACACAATCAACGCAGGAGGGAACATCATCAACACAGCAGATAAGTGGTCAACAGCCGCAGCCACCGCCCGCAATAGTAGCTGTTGTTCCTCCCGAAGTAGGGGCAGTTCAGGAAATTGAGCCTCATGCAGAGGAAGAAGAGGAAGCCACTCCTTTAGAAGTTGCATTGCCTTTTAAATCGCCAGCAAGGAAAAGGAGGGTTAGTACATCAAGTTCTTCACCAAGCCCCCCTTCTGATGATCTAGATGTCACTTGGAAGCCACAAATTGAGTCTGAGAGGGAAACACATCACAAGAGCAGGCATGGGAAAAGGAAGGTTCCAGAAAGCCTTACACTTATGGATGTTGATGTAGAAGAGCAGGATGATGAGGATGATGATGATGATGAGCCAGTCATCACAAACATCACTCCCGGGCCTGAGGAGATGGAGACCAACATTTTTACACTATCCAAAATGGATGCGAGGGATGTAGCACGCATACCTCCAACACAGGTAACACCAACACGACCTCCAGCTTCCATATTTACATTAGCAAAGGGCCGGCAGCGTCCTACATCTAGCACAACAAGCACCACCTCAGCAGAAGTAGGTAGTGGTCCTGCACAGAGTCAAATTCAACACACAACCTCCAGTTCATCCGGCATTGGGAGTGGGAGTGGCACCTCCAGCAGGAGACAAAAGTTAAGCTCCCCAGTGTGGGACTTCTTTACGGTTAGCGGAAAGGAGGAGAACATTGCTGTATGCTCCGTTTGTCATACCTCTGTTAGTCGTGGAAAGCTTGGTACAAACTATGGTACCGGAGGCCAAATGACCCATCTGAAAAAACACCACGCAATCCAGTGGGAGGAGCACCTTAGGCTCATCAAAAATGGAACCATTGGTGTTGGGCTTAAACGAGTAGAAAGTCCACTCACGGTGGAACAGGAAGAAGAGGGAGACATTCTTTGTGCTAGTGGTACACAAAGTAGCCCTGTCCCCAGCACTGCAGTGGTAACGCCCACATCCTCAGCCACATCTCATTGGCACAAGAGTAAGAGTCAGCCTGAGACACCAAGGAGCACTGCTGGCCCAAAAAGTGCGACGTTGACCACAGGAAGGAATACCATGCAGCCTACCATTCTGAGCATGTTTGGTAGGCCGGAGGGGCAGTACGAACGCAACCACCCAATAGCACGTTTGTATAATGCAAAGCTGGCAAAAATGTTAGCACTGGACCTTCTCCCTTTTTCTTTTGTTGAAGGGGTGGGTTTTCTTGAGTTTGTGACCACCATCTGCCCAAAATGGAAAGTTCCCAGCCGCTACTATTTCGCAAGAGTTGCTGTTCCAACACTACATCACGACGTGCTGGAAATGCTTGGAAAAGCCTTAAAACAGAGTGCTGTTCAGAGTATACACCTGACAACAGACATGTGGACCAGTTGCCAAGCCACTGATTACAAGTGCATCACTGCACACTGGGTCTCTTTTTCGGGTGTTAAAGATAAGATATCTGACGGTGTTGTTGACACCGCTGAGATTTTTAAAGACACTCGCAAACATGCAACTGTAGCCATGTTTGCTATGGAGAAATCTCATACTGCTTTTAACATTTTGGATGAGTTTAACAGCAAGGTGTTTGAGTGGCTGCGACCAAGAGGTCTTACCATTGGTTTTGTTGCCACGGACAATGGCAGTAATGTAGTTAGGGCCATGAAAGATGGTGGCTATTTCAGGGTGCCATGTTTGGCACACTGCATTAACATTGTTGTTAAAGACTTTCTGAAAAATGAAAGCAAAGTCAGCAGCTTACTGACCACCTGCAGAAGAATATGCACACATTTCAACCATTCTTTTAAAACCGGGAAGGAGCTGAGGGTCATTCAACGTGACCATAAAATGCCAGTCAAAGCACTCATCCAAGAGGTGCCAACACGTTGGAACTCAACGTATTACATGCTTGAGCGTCTGTTTGAGCAGTACATACCACTTAATGCTTATGTCATGAAAAGGTCAGGGGATCCTACAGTGAAAGGCATGAGAGTTGAGATGACCCAATGGGACCTTGTCAAGAGCCTGACAGAGATGCTACTTCCTTTTGAGGTCTTCACACGTGAAGTGAGCAGGGAGGACTGTACTATGGGCCAAGCTATCCCATTGTTGTACATGCTAGAGCAACAGCTGAAGGAGGTGTCAGAAATGTACGCAGGTGTGGATGACAAAGTAGACGCACATTATTTGGCAGACACCTTATCCGCTCGCTTATCTCACAATACAAGGATTCAAAATAACATTCTGTCACATCCACATTACATTACTGCCTCAATTTTGGATCCACGTTACAAATTATTGCTGCGCAGTAATGAAGTCATTCCTTTTTCAGAAGTGAATGTTGCCCAGTACAAAACTTTGATAGCTGAGGAAGCCACTGAGTTTGAAAACGAAAGGATCTCCATTAAAGGCCCGCCCCCCCAGGGCCGAAAAAGTACTGCAGGGCACCCAGAACAAAGTTCTACTTCAGAGGCCAAGAGCAGTGCGTTTGCCTCCCAGCAGTCAACAACACTGCCAGCAATAACATCAACAGCACCAACAGGATCATCAGGCACATTTACAAAAACGGCAGGTGATTGGTTTCTATGGAAAGGGTATTGCACATCCATGACTGATGCAAAGGCAAAAGAGGCCCAGGAAATCGGAGCACCCCTGAACATTGAGCGGATGGTTCAGGCCTATCTAGATAACACAACAGAGGTCTACATGGAGCAAAGCCCATTGGTGTATTGGTATGGGAAAAGAAGCCAATGGCCAGTGCTCAGCAGGCTGGCAATTAAGTATGTGGCTTGCCCTGTTGCAAGGGTCTCTTCAGAGCATGTTTTCAGTGCTGCTGGTGCCATTGTTACTGTCAAAAGGACCAGTCTCTCGCCTAAAAGTGTTGAGAGGTTAACCATGATCAAAATGAATCAACACTTTATACCACCAGAGTACAAAATACGTGAATCACAGGAGGAAGAGGAGAGCGACTTTGATGACATAAGTAGTGGGTTGTTAGACGTACTTCTGTCCGCACCACCAGAGTTTGAGGACGAGCTCCTCTTCCCTGACAACTAGGCTTTCAAATTGGTCTCCCTTCCTTTATTTGTGTGTGACTGTGTGTATCTGTTTTTCTGGTTCAAAATCTACATTCACAACAAATCCATCAACAGTCTCCTCTTTTTATTTCCCTATTGGAGTTGCACGTCTGTGCATAACTGTCCACTCCAATCCTCAGGGTCCTGCTCCATGTTCCTTACTCTCCCTAAGTACATTTCAAGCAAGTCAGACATTGGATGGAGATGGAGAATAGTACAATACAGGTTGCCTCTAACAGTCCCTCCGTAAGAAGTGAAACGTGACTCCACCTATATTCCATTTTGTTTCCAAGCCGAAAGAAACTCATCACTGACTGGCAGAAGGCTAGGCAGGCATCAGATCAGACAGCCAAAGAGAACACCAAGACAGGTAATGAGTGATTATTGTGAATGATGGTGGCATGCATTGCATTGGATGCTGGCTGACTACGAAGAATTATGCATGACATTAAGTAGAACTATACTAGTTTATCGACAAAGTAAAAGTGACTCAGGTGTGGTGACAGTTAATGTTTCCTTGTTGTTTAATAATGACCACATTGTACTCCTACCACTGCAGGTGCCGGCCAATATCCGTTGCAATTTGGTAATATGGAATATATTATAAACTTAATCAGTCACTACAGACTGGGTTGGTGTTGGAGAATACGTACCACACGGTCACCATCATGAGGATGCTGAGCATACTATCTTTGCACACAGTCAGTTGGATTGGAGAAAATTGATGGAATAACTGCGTTTCATGGGCTGACTTAAAAGGTCAAAAGTTTGAACAAGAACCACAGCAGACCTAGGCTAGATGTCCGTGTAGTGGTGTGGACTGGAGTAGAGTGTAGTGGTATGACGGACAGTGGCGCATTGATTTAGTCACTTCATTGGGAAAATTCTAGGTTGCTGCAGTGCATGTGACATTTCTCTGGCTCGGTCAAAATGTAAGTAAGGGGTAGGGTGCCTGGCCTGTGCCGCGGTTCTCCTGTTCTGTGGCTGTGCTGGCTCCTGAATCCTGTCCCGTTGTTGTTGTACCTTAATGCTGTAGAGTAGACACTATGTAGCCTATCCAAGCTGCCTCAGTCTGAAAGTGTTCTCTCCAGAGTGTTGTCTTGCACTCCACTGTAATTGAGTTTATTGTTGTAAATGCTGTAATTTTTCAATACCCCGTTTGTTTTTCCATCCTCACTTACAGGCCGGCCTTTACCCTGTGCTACAGTGGGAGAAACGACTCACACGTACCTTACCAATCCGCATCAGGAGTTTCATGGGCTGACTTAAAAGGTAAAAAGTTTGAACAAGAACCACAGCAGACCTAGGCTAGATGTCCGTGTAGTGGTGTGGACTGGAGTAGAGTGTAGTGGTATGACGGACAGTGGCGCATTGATTTAGTCACTTCATTGGGAAAATTCTAGGTTGCTGCAGTGCATATGACATTTCTCTGGCTCGGTCAAAATGTAAGTAAGGGGTAGGGTGCCTGGCCTGTGCCTTGGTTCTCCTGTTCTGTGGCTGTGCTGGCTCCTGAATCCTGTCCCATAGTTGTTGTACCTTAATGCTGTAGAGTAGACACTATGTAGCCTATCCAAGCTGCCTCAGTCTGAAAGTGTTCTCTCCAGAGTGTTGTCTTGCACTCCACTGTAATTGAGTTTATTGTTGTAAATGCTGTAATTTTTCAATACCCCGTTTGTTTTTCCATCTACACTTACAGGCCGGCCTTTACCCTGTGCTACAGTGGGAGAAACGACTCACACGTACCTTACCAATCCGCATCAGGCAGGCAGTGGTACCCAAGATTGATGTGCGGAGTGTCCATGGAAGGGAGGACCAAGAGGAATGACGAGAATGATGCAACTCCACATTTGGACCAGGATAATACAGTAACTTTAGTATCATCATTCGTCTTTACATTTATTTGCTTGCTTTTTTCTCTTCAATCATTACGACTGTGTGTTGTGGTTTGTTTGTTAATTGATCCAACTTTTTTTTTATTTCCTTAGCTAGCTTGAAAAATAAAAGTAAGCCCGGTACAGCATGTAATTGGGATCGGTCTGAGCTCTGAGGGCGGCAGACAGGCAAGGCAAATTTCTGTTTCGTCCCTGACTGTACTGTCTCATTGGGTCATAGTAGTTATAGTACAACTCATTATCATTAACCATCAAGTTATCCTCCTCAGCATGCATGCATTTGCTTTCTCTCACTTCATACTTTGATTTCTTTGATAATGGATCATGGTCGTCTTACAAGATTGTGTTTTCCTTTTGTTGTGTCCATGCATATTGTCTGTTTTTCTTTCTCAAACCTTTCCCAAAACCCCACTTCCCATCCAATCATCAATCCCTAACCCTCTTCCCCCGGGCTGTGTGATTTATATTGAGGTGTGATGTGATGACTATGTACACCAATTGATCACACGCTTGCTGGGGCAGATGTGGTGAAAGCAACACTAATTGAATTTCAACTAAGGCAGGGCAAGGATCTTCTGCTTGACCACCCATGCTGTAGTTTACTTTGTGTTCTGTTCTACTACTCCTCCCAGAGTCTCAGTCAAGTGACTTTCTCTTTCTTTTTTCAAACGCTATTGCCAGTGTCTACTACTACCACCACAATAATGGCATCTACTCCGTCAATTTGGGAAACCAACCATGCAGCCATCAGTGTGCCGAACTTCATCATCAATCACAGGTAAGATAAGTTTGGTGGGAGGTATGGACTAGGAGGAGAGACTGACAGTACTATTATGACAATTAAAAATAACTCAGTGAGGGGTACTGCATCTATCGGTTTGTGTGTTACAAAATCGGCAGATCTTTTAAATCAAACACTGGCTGTGGGCATGCAGCAGCACGGAAACAAAGTAAACAACCATGTAACTTACATTGAATTCGGAAAACTGTAACCCACCACAAAACATTAACATCGTATAAATAAATAGTAAGTATATTTTTAATATCCCCTAACAAAAATAAACTATCCCGCTCTGACCTAACCCACCCCCCTCCCTAACCCCAACGAAACGAAACGAAAGTCCAAAGTCCCAATGTCCGTAGAAATCCCCAACGCCCACAAACCCACCCACCAACAAAAGGAATTAAAAAAGGGGCAAACGGCGAGGTCCTCTATTGTCGGCGGGCCTTAAGGTGTTTGTCCACCAGGATCTTTACCCGTTCCTCCATGTTCTCCTCCAAGCGGGCCATCCGGCGGAGCAGCTGGCGGCGAAATGCCCTACAGTTACATCCAGGGTGGGGGGCAGCAGTGCTGGAAATAGAGGCGCGGCGGCGGGCGGATGCCGGACCACGGCGCCGTGAAAGTGGAGGCCGGGCCTGACTGGGGCCCGGGGCATTGGAGGAGGCTGCAGCTGCAGCCGCCTCCTCCTCCTCCTCCTCCTGAGCCACCAGCCGGCGATAATGCTCGCAGATGGCCTCCAGTTTCCGGCGCCAGGCCCTAGCGGCCAACTCCTTCCTTGATGGTTTAGTGGAAGGAGTATCATCTATATCAAGAAAGAAAAAGAACATGTTGGAGCCAATACTCTTAGCAAAACAGGAACACTAAAATCATTCAACACATAGTGTCACACTATCACTAGCAAGCACAGTTCATAACATTTGTGATTTGGTGGTGGGGTAAGTATCTCTAATCCTACTTCCTTGGACTCTAACATTTGTGACAGTTTCAGACATTATTTATAAATATAATCGTACTATGTATGTACTCCGGTACACCAGTCATGCTGTTCTTATCTGTAGTTTAGCCCAATTACATAACCTTGTTGTAGGCGGCATGCCAGCTCCATCAGCTAAGCTTGCACCCAAGAGAAACAGATATGAGCCATATGATGCAGACTCACGTTAGTTTTATTTACTACTACTGTCTGCAGGTGGGGAAGCTCATCTTTTTGTCTGACGCCTTACGGCCGTTGGCACTGGTCATACTCTGTTACATGAGGGCAAATGGCATGCACAATTTCACTTACACCCTGCCATGGGTACTACAAAAAGGCTGATTATTTATTTATCGGATCCAACGATCATTGCTTATATTCATATTATAGATGCTGCTAGTGCTAATACGATATACGACATCAGGTCGGTAGCGGTCGGTGGTGGGAGTGCTGCCGGTCGGTGACGTGGGAAGGTGCAGGGTGGGGATAGTAAACGATGGATTAAGGACATTCACAGGTAATTAAAGAATACATTTTAAAAAAAACATTGCTGCACACAGTAGCACACACTGCATCGCATTCGGCGGTGCAGTGCGCACCTTGAAAATTATTTTATTTATTTTTAAGTTGATTACCTGTATTTGGCCGTAATACACAGTTTACTCGCCAGTGCCACCCACCCGTCCCCTCCCCATGTCACCGCCCGCCAACAATCCCACCAGCAACCGCTACTGCAGAGGGTACTTTGCTTTCATTGATTGTGTAACCAATATCCATAAACAACAGATAGGCCACCCTTTGCAGGCTGGCTGCCCCAAACGAAAATACATTAATAATAATAGGTAGGGAGTGGTCCCCAGAGTGGGAGGAAGGGGTTTCTGCTTGATAATATATGACGTGCTTGCAAACTACTGCAAGTGTACTGTATGCTCATAATACTACCTTGATTCCCCTAGGCTTTGCTACTGTCGCGCAGTTTCTTTTACATTTTCTTCAAAGTAAGAATCTCCAGTGACACTTTCCACCTATACTGTCTCTTGGTGATAGTACATCCAGGCATACATCCATTAAAGTAAACGTCTATCCTTTTTTATATATCTCTTAACAAACCTTAGTTGGTTTCACCAACAAACACCCATGCTTCTGCTCCTTCCTTCCTTGCCTTGGCTTTGAGTTTGAACCAAAAACACCGCTGATTCTTGGTATCTAGTACTATCCGCCCATACTGTGTCGCCCACCCAGGCAGGCATTCTTTCACCTTCCACCCATCCTTCAACAACCCATGCATCTGATCTTATTACTATCAGCCACCTATGCATGCTTCCAACAACATATCCTTCTCTGCCAGTCAGTCATATTGTTTATCTCGCCCGTCCTTCCACCCTTAGTGCTTTCCCTCTTTGTTCAACACATCCATGAAGGTCATCTGATCTGAGTTTGTCTTCTCCATAAAACATTCACAGCTGATTTTGGAGTCAAATAGAAGAGGCCATTGGTTACTCTACTCACGCTGGTAATGCTACGTAAAGGGTGTCTTCTTCAACCGTTGTATAATAAGTCGCACAGTACAGTGAAATAGTGAACACAGTTCCATCTAGCTGTAATGTCAAGAAGTAATGAATATAACTTACCGCCGCCGGCCACTGCTGCTGGATCCCCCCTGGGCCCTGTGTCTCCTGCAGGTGCCGCCAGTTCGCCTGCCCCCTCCGGAATGGCCGCATCGCTGGCCCCGACGGCACTGGTGGATGGTAGTGTGCCTAGAAAAAAGCATCACAAATTTTTTAGATGCCTGTAAACCTCCCCCTATTTTAAGTGTTCACTTGGAACATTGAAAAAAAAGTTAATGCGATGCAACATACATCAGCACTAGACAGTAAGTACAGTCAGTAGACAGACACTAGTAGGATATGGTTCCACTTCCTAGGGTCATGTAGTCCTACTCTACACTTTTGAAAGTTAGCCTGAGCCATGAGTAACCCTTTTAGATTCATCATGTCGACTACTACTCTTTTGGTGCATGTTATACCTGCCAGCTTATTGAAATGTGCAGTAGATGCCTTTAAGGCCGCTTGACTGTTGCGTACAAGTGAAGAGGTCGAAAAAAAAACAACTTATTGACTTTGTTTAGTTTATATTGCTTAGCCATCACACATACATGTTACACTTTTTGGCATGACTGCAAAATGCTAGCATTCACCAGTATACTATCTAACGGCTAACTCGCAGCGTTTTTCTCATATATCATAGGCGGAAGATTCCCTTCTACAAACCAGAGATTTACAGAGCATATTGGATGCAAGATGATGTAACCAGTATTTCTACGTTCTACGGTGAGGGGTCTTCCAGAATTCAAAAGATCTTGGCTCTTGTTCTTGTTGTCAATCATGCACTTGTAAATGTTTACTGTTTTAATGTTAGGCTTTTTGCTGGCTTATTGACTATGGCTGTAGTAAATTTAATTTCATATTAACGATGTACAGAGTTTGATACTTGTTTCAAATAAACCTTTTGAACTTACACATAGACTCTGTGGTATTTGGTGTGGTGGAGTGGACTTACACAAGTGTGTGAGCAAAATGGTGTTTGTTATTATGTTCTGGGTTGTCTCTGTCTCAGTCATCATCAACATTGTGTATCGTCTTCGTGGGGGGGGTCGGGAGTGGGACCCTAATGTGAGACACTATAGCTAGTCGGTCAGGGGATCCTGGGTTCTTCGGACTGAGGTGTGATCAGTAAGATCCAACCTCCCATCAGCAACATCCTATTTTGTTGTGCATAGTTCTGTATGTGGCTCTGCAGAATCCTAGACAATAGTAGTGTCATGTACTACCTGATCAAAAATACTAGTCAAATATCTGGTTGGGCATTTTGTTTGTGGTAATTGTCAAAGCCTCAACATTGAGAAGACTTGAAGAGGACAACCCAAAGGACAGGACCCAGTGGCTAGAGCTATTGGTCAATCAGAGTTTTATTGTTGCAAAGAAAACCTTCTATTAAAGAGTGGGCAACTGTGCAAGCTTTGCTACACACAGAGTAATAATAGTAATAGTAGTAGTAGTATTAGTAGTACAGAGAGTCATAGCAGAGGGAGTTAGAAGCAACTTAGAGGCAGGGATAAACAGAATTAGTAAACAGATAGTCAAGGTCAAAGAAGTAAGCTTTTGTAAAAAAGAGATTCAGAAAGTGGAACCATAATTTAGAGTTTGGGAAAAAAAGATGCAGTAACATAACATTTAGGGAAATATAAATGTCAATCTAACCAATGGAGGACTTTCTGGGGCCAGCTGCAGGAGCCTCAGTAGAGGAGCGGTCCTAGGGTTCCCCCGCCGACTCCGACCCCGTCTTCTTGCCCCTGGGTGGTGCTGATGATCATGTAAAATATAATAAAGAAAGAGACCAACATTAAGGAGTGCTGTGAGAAAAATAATAAATAATTTGGAAAAATAAGTCAAAGAACATTTTAGGAAACAACAAGTGCAATAAAATTGACCTATCTAATCAGATGGATCGACTACTGGCTGCTTCCTAGTGCATTTACGGATCGTCTACTTATTTATGAACACTCCAGTGTTCCATGATCATTCTGATTCCAAATACTAACAAAGCCTAGTAAGTACCACCTGACCTACACCACCTATTCCAGACGGGCCAATTGTTCACTAAGTCTGCACTTCAATTTTTTTCAGCCATCAAATGCATAGATGAGATGGAGGACACATGCATAGTTGCATACATTAGTGCATACATACAACAAATTGTGGCTTGGTTGCATAATTCTGATCTAGTTCTGCTACTGACTGACCATGCTAAGCCTACCACTCACTAAACAAAGTACAAAAGGTTCGACGGAGGACTGGGGTAAGCAGCACTCAGTGACAGAGGATGCGTCACGCAGACCGCATAAAACAATTAGTAACTACTACTAACAAACTAAACCTAGTATCCAATATCCATCCACCACTATTTCACGGTAGGACAATGGAAGGACTAGAGTCTCTCTAGCAAATCGCATTACCTAACTTCAGTTCTGTAAAGTAAACTCTTACATAATCAGCATCAGCACAAGCTAGCGCAAACTAAGTTGCAAACAAGTAAGAGTACCACCCTGCACCTGGGTCCTTAAATCAAAGAACATTTTGCTTTTTGGAACGTAATTTACCAGCAACGCTTGGCACGCAGAAGTAATCTTGTTGTTCATCTAATTTAATATACACAATCAGTTACTCACCAAGCCCGACGACCTCGACACCTAGCAGGTCCAACAGGTCCTGCTCCCGGTCCAGGATGTCGGACCACCGGTGGGCTAGCTGGTTGTGGGTGCGCCGGATCCCAGTGCACCGGAACACGGCCCGGCGCACCTTCGCCCACCGACGGTGCCGCTCCTGGGTAGCGTACCCGGAGCCGGGCCTGCCGCCTGCTGCCAAGGTCAAGGGGAGGAGGCGCTGGATGAAGAAAACAAGAGCCGCCATCTCCTCCTCCCCAAACAGTTGCCGGGCCTGCACCCCTGCAGGACGCATTCTGCCGCAAGGCAGGCGGCGCTTCTCTGCGCCTGCAGGTCCCTTGCCCTTGGGACTTGGTGTGCCCTTGGCCATGGTTCTGGAGTGGGTGGGAGGTGGAAAAGAAAAGTCCGAAGGGGAAAAAAAGTTAGGGGGAAGAAGATAGAAAGAACTTTGTAAAAGTAACAAAAACACAGTAAAAGTAGAAATAAAATGCAAAATATAAACTGAGGCAAACAGAGAGATAGATAATAACTAAAAAAAAGTCAGGAAAAAGGCTTTAAAGACAAAGGATTGCTAAGATAAAGGGAGGATACAAAAGTAGGCCCAGAAACATGGCATAGAGTGAAAAACAAGATGGCCGCGCCCATTCGCGACCGCGTGGGTAAGTTTGCGCGATATTTCTCGCGAACATGTACTATTCATCGCGAACAAGTAAAATGCGCTCCCGAACACGCCAATGCACATCGCGAACACGCTATCCGTGACCCGGAACAGGAAATAAGGCATCGCGAGCGGGCGGGACTATAGAAAAACAAGATGGCCGCGCCCTTTGGCGACCGCATGGGTAAGATCGCGAGATATATCCCCCGAGCATGCAAACAGCTCCCCGAACATGCTTACCGCGCTCGCGAACAAGAAAAAGCCATCGCGAACAGGTTGCCACAAGCAACTACGCAAGCTCGCGAAGCTTCGCGAAGCTTCGCGAAGCTTCGCGAAGGTCGCGTAGTGCAATGACGTCTTCGCGAAGCTTCGCGAAGCGTGACTACGCGAACTACGCCCAGGGTTAAAAAAGACAAGAAATCATTGGTTGTTTGACAACCTTCTACACTGAAAGGTAGGGTGCATGTTTCTGTTTTGTAAACGCATGATTCCTTTTGGTTAACAAAAACTGAAAGGAACATTATATATGATAAGCTGATATGTTGAAAAGTCAAGCACACTTGCTGTTTTGATTAGCAACATTGTGTGCTGAGCTTGTGACCTGTGTGCTCAGTTCAGCGTTCCATGCCCTGTTTCTAGGGTAACAGGCAGATGGCAGATTGGGGGTAGGGTTCAAATTTATGTCATTTGGAAAGGGTTAAAATGTTTAACCAATAGAAATGTGTGTTAGCTTTTGAATTTATGTGGGAAGGAATGTGATTTGATGTTTACATGTACATGTATATGTGTGGAAAATGAGAGGGAAACTTTGCCATTCTTTGGTTTTGCTGACAGGTGCACAGTGCAGAGATTCTGTATAAGAAAATCTGGTGTGTGACTGATATACTTCTTAATCTACAAAACAACTTGAAAGGTGAGTTATTTAATTGTGAGGGGATGTATGTGGTCTATTTTGATTTTAATCAAACTAATGTGTTTCTCCTGCTAAAGTGCAGGGAGTACTTTCTTTTGTCTACAATCTTATTGACAGTGTGTGTGCATGTAGAAACCATTATGTGATAAGCATATGTGTTTTTCATGTGTTTGCAGACAGATAACTGTGCTGTTTTTATATTTTGGTACAATTAGAAACCAGTCATTGTTTATGAATTTGCAAAATGAGTCATGTTTCTTCACTAAAATGTAGTACTCATAGATTAAGAAATGTGTTTTGGTATAGTGCAAGGGATAGTGTTGTTTGTCTAGAATCACACAGTGAGTCTGTGTGCATTTAGGAATCATTTTGAGAGAAACATTTTGGTACTAATGTGTAGTAGAAAATGTTCTATAATGTGTGCAGTCACCTTAGATCTTGTAGACTAGTAAATGTATTTTGTACAAGGGATAGTTGGCTGTCTACAATCACACTGTGAGTCTGTGTGCATTTGGGTAAGGATTGTGAGAGACGTATTTGGTAACCTCGTGTATTTGCTGACAGATAACTGTTTTAAAACCTATCATGTTGTCAAGTTTTAGTACCATTACAAGCCAGTCTTTGCTTATGCATTGATAAAGTGAGTCAGGCTTTGACACTAAAGTGCAGTACTGAAATATGTAGATTGTGTGCAGTCCCCTTACCCCTTCCACAGTAGTGAATGAGTTTTGGTAAACTCCTAGGGATAGTGTTGCTTGTCTATAATCACACTGTGAGTCTGTGTGCATTTGGGAACCACTGTGAGAGAAGCATTTGGGTACTTCATATCTTTGCATACACATAACTGCTTAAAAACCTTTCCTGTTCTCAAGTTTTGGTAGAATTAGAAGCCAGTCATTGCTTATGTATTCACCCAGGAACTGTCCTTGTAATACTGTAAACATTCAGTTTATATCCAAGTAGTAACGGAGTGAGGCAGACCTTAGCACATGCATTGAATCAAATGCTTATCCACTATGCATGCAGTCCTCTAACCATCTACACAGTTCTCTTTCACACCTTTAATTCCACAGTCAGTATCCATACACGTCCAGCTAACACCCTGTCACTCCCCTTGTACTCCTCTAGTGACCCATTCAGCACCATGTACTAATCCATTCACTGCGCCAAAACCCAAACACTTATAAATTCAACCAGGCACTCTCCTTGCAGTACTCTAATCATTCAGTCAGTATCCAAGTACTCATGCAGCGAGCCAGGCCTTAGCACATGGACTGCTTCAAACCCCTATCCATTATGCATGCAGTCCTCTAACCACCTACACACTTGTCTTTCACACCTTCAATTCCCTAGTCAGTATCCATACACTCCAGCAAACACCCTGTCACTCCCCTTGCACTACTCCAGTAACCAATTCAGCACCATGTACTAATCCATTCACTGCACCAAAAGCCAAACACTTATAAATTCATCCAGGCACTTTCCTTGCAGTACTCAAATCATTCAGTCAGTACCCAAGTACTCATACAGTGAGCCAGGCCTTAGCACATGGACTGCTTCAAACACCTATACACTATTCATGTAGTCCTCTAACCACCTACACACTTGTCTTTCACACCTTTAATCCCCCAGTCAATATCCATACACTTCCAGGAAACACCCTGACACTGCCTTTGTACTACTCTACTGATCCATTCAGCACCATGTACTAATCCTTTCAGTGCGCCAAAACCCAAACACTTTTTAATTCACCTAGGCAGTGTCTTTGCAGTACTCTAATCATTCAGTCAGTACCCAAGTGCTCATTCAGTGACCATGCCTTAGCACATGGACTTCTTCAAACCCCTATTCACTATGCACGTAGTCCTCTAACCATTTACACACTTGTCTTTCATACCTGCGATTCAACAGTCATTATCCATACACTTCCAGCAAACATCCTGTCACTCTCCTTGCACTCCTCTAGTGACTCATTCAGCACCATGTACTAATTCATTGACTGCACCAAAACCCAACCATTTATAAATTCACCGAGGCACTCTCCTTGTAGTACTCTAATGATTCAGTTAGTACCCAGGTACTTATGTAGTGAACCCAGACTTAGCAAATGGACTACTTCAAACGTCTATCCACTATGCATGCTTGCCTCAAATCACCTATACAATTGTCTTTCACACCTTCAATTGCCCAGTCAGTATCTATATACTCTAATAAACATCCTGTCACTCCCCTTGCACACCTCCAGTGATTCATCCAGCACCCTGCACTAATCTATTCACTGCGCCAAAACCCAAAAACTTAAAAGATTCATGCAGGCACTCTCCTTGCAGTACTCTAATGATTCAGTCAGTACTCAGGTACTCATGCAGTGACCCAGGCCTTAGATAATGGACTGCTTCAAATGTCTGTCTAGTATGCATGCAGGTCTCTAACCACCTACACACTTGTCTTTCACACCTTCAATATCCCAATCAGTATTTATACAGTTTCCGCAAACACCATGTCACTCCCCTTACACTTCTCCAGTGACCCATTCAGCACCATGTACTAATCCATTTACTGCGCCAAAAGCCAAACACTTATAAATTAACTGAGGCACTCTCCTTGTACTTCTCTAATGATTCAGTCAGTACCCAGGTACTTATGTAGTGAACCCGGTTTTAGCACATGGACTACTTCAAATGGCTATCCACTATGAATGCAGGCCTCTAACCACCTACACAATTGTCTTTCACACCTTCATTTGCCCAGTCAGTATCTATATACTCCAATTAACAACCTGTCACTCCCCTTGCACACCTCCAGTGACTCATTCAGCAGAATGTACTAATCTATTCACTGCGCCAAAACCCAAAAACTTAAACGATTTATCCAGGCACTCTCCTTGCAGTACTCTAATGATTCAGTCAGTACCCAGGTACTCATGCAGTGAACTGTGCATTACCACATGGACTGCTTCAAAGATCTATCCAGTATGCATGCAGGCTTCTAACCTACTATACACTTGTCTTTAACAGCTTGAATTCTCCAGTCAGTATGCATGTACTTCCAGCAAACACCCTGTCACTCATCTAGCACTCTTCCAGTGACTTATTCAGCACCATGTAGTAATACATTCACTGCGCCAAAACTGAAACACTTATAAATTCTCCCAGGCACTCTTCCTGCAATAGTCTAATCATTCAGTCAGTACCTAAGTGCTAATGGAGTGAGGCAGGCCTTAGCACATGGATTGATTCAAACGTCTGTCCAGTATGCATGCAGTCCTCTAGTCACCTACACACTTGTCTTTCACTTCTTTAATTAACTAGTCAGTATCTATATACTTCAATAAACACTCTGTCACTCATCTTGCACTCATTCAGTGACTGATCCAGTACCATGTACTAATCTATTCACTGCGCCAAAACTGAAATACTTAAAAGTTTTACCCAGGCACTCTCCTAGCAGTAGTCTAATGATTCAGTCAGTTCCCAGGTACTCATGTAGTGATCCATGCATCACCACATGGACTGCTTCAAATGTCTATGCAGTATGCATGCAGTCTTCAGCTTGAATTCCCCAGTCAGTATCCATGTACTTCCAGCAAACACCGCCACTGTTCCAGTGACTTATTAAGTACCATGTAGTAATGCATTCACTGCGCCACAACTGAAACACTTAGAAATTCACCCAGGCACGCTTCTTGCAATAGTCTAATCATTCAGTCAGTACCTAAGTACTAATGGAGTGAGGCACGCCTTAGCACATGGATTGATTCAAACGTGTTTCCACTATGCATGGTGGTCTCTAAGTACCAACACAATTCTCTTTCAGACCTTCAATTTCCCAGTCAGTATCTATAAACTCCAATAAACACTCTGTCACTTCAATTGCACACCCCCACTGACTCATTTGGCACTAAGTACTAATCTATTCACTGCACTAGAACCCAAAAAACTTAAAAAGATTCACCCAGTCACTCTGTTTGTAGTACTCTAATGATTCAGTCAGTACTCAGGTAGTTTTGCAGTGATCCAAGTGTTACTCTACGGACTGTTTCAAACATCTATCCACTATGCATGTAGGTCTGTAGCCAGCTACACACTTGTCTTTCACACTTTCAATATCCCGGAGAGTATTCGTACAGTTTCCGCAAACACCCTGTCACTCCCCTTATACTTCTCCAGTGACTTATTCAGCACCATGTACTAATGTATTTACTGCACCAAAATACAAATACTTATAAATTCATCCTGGCACTCTCCTTGCAATACTCAAAACATTCAGTCAGTATCCAAGTACTATTGGACTGAGACAACCCTTAACATATGGATGGATTCAAACACGCATCCACTATGCATGTAGGTCTCTAATCACCTACTCACTTGTCTTTCACACCATCAATATCCAAGTCAGTATCCATACACTTCTAGCAAACACCCTGTCACTCACCCAGTGTCTCTCCTTATAGTACTGTAATCATTCAGTCAGTTAGCATGTAGTCTTTTAGTGAGGAAGGCCTTAGGGCATGAACTGCTTCAAAGTAGTATGCACTATGCATGTAGTGTTTTAACCATTGTCACACTTGTGCTTCAGGACTATAGTTTCTTAGTCAGTATTTATATAAAATGTGTTTGTACAGTAATAGAATAGTATAAATTTGAAAGTTATTAATATACATTTATTTGTGATTCTTTTTTACAGATACTGTTTTTCACCGTTCAAATAGAGAAATCATGCCAGAAAAAAAAAGAAAAAGAAAAGAACAGAGACAGGAGAAACATCAACCACAAGTATTGAATGAACAAGATAATGTGGCTAAAAAGAAAAAATCTTCTGGTAAGATCACAAAGCAATTTATTAAAAATGTTTGTAGAACCAAACAGAATGTACAGAATGCTGAAACCTCTGAGAATGCTTCAACTAGAAAAAAAACTCAAAATAAGAGGAAAAGCAAAAAAGCAAATGGACAGTCAAAGGAGACAAAGTATGGTAAAAGAAGGCAAAATCAGTATAAGGAATTAAGCAAAAAAATATTTTACAAGAGAATAGTACATAATTTGCTGAAAGATGTGAAGAAATATGAAAAGAGAGCTCTATTTTATAAAAAGAAGAAGCATATTGAAACCATTGTTGAAAAGGCTTTTGAAGTAAAAAGGAAACTATTCATTTTAGTATTAAACAGAATTCGATCACTAGATAAACCAATCCATTTAATGAAGGCCAAAAGTAGGAGGAAAAGAGTAATTAATAGAATTTTTATTTTGATTTTTCGGGGGAGAATGGAAACACAGTTCCAGTTGAGAGCCTTTCTTTAATGAAGAGAGTTATTTACAGAGCAAAATAATATTGTATGCAGTTGACACCAGTGGTCCAGGTTATGAGGTTAGAGATGGTTGTCCAATTGACAAAGAGAAAATGGTTGAAAGAAATGCAGAAGAAGTGATAGCTGATGAAGTTCTAGAGAGACGTCCTAAACACCCTGTGTACACTTGGAATTGCAGTAGTATTTGTAGTGTCCGACAAGAATCTATTGATAAATTATGTAGTTTTTTACGAGATTATAGTAAAAAAAAAGTGTTAAACAAAAGATTAAGGTGTTGCAAGGACTAGACCCTCTCAGAGTGAGAAAAAATATCGGTTTGCAAGGTCATTCTCTGGCTTGTCTTTCTAGGAAAGTTTGTCAAAGTGTTTTTCACCATTTCAGGATGTTGGCAGTACATCATACTCAAATGCGGAAGTTAGTGAGAAGATTGTATTATGCAAAAAGTCCAGCACTAAAGTTAAATGAGTTGAACAGTGCTCTTTTGCGTGGGTCAGTATCAGATGTGAAGAAGGTTTGTGATGATATTGAGTTTTGTTACTTTGGTCCTCAGCAAGAGAGTGCAGAAACTGACACATTAGTGTAAAGTACCTCAAGCTGAACTTCGGTTTCCACAGGAGCAGATGCTGGTTCTCCACTCCCCTACTCCGCTGCCGCGAACTCAAAGGCTCACGAACAGCGAGGAGGGGGAAAGGGGAATTGGACAGACAAGAGAGACTGCACTGTGTCTTCTTTCTTGACTGGACACGAACCTCCGTCTTCTAGATTCCTGTAACGAGAGTTAGTAAACAACAGCTCCACAAACTCTACCCCTAAGAATTCCAAATGTAATTATTCCACACAATACCTGTCCTGACACAGTGGGTAGCTACTCTCTATACTCATTCGGCTGGGTATCTCGTTGGGAATGAGGGGGCTGTACTGATGACATGCAGCGAACCCTGTAAAGAAAACTCACATGTAAAACCCTATATCTTCCTAAGCCCCCTGCTCCCTGACTCTCTCCCACCAACTTTATCTGTCTCCCAACAAGTGGTATTCTATATGGTAAGAAGAGCTGGGATTTGAGGTTGAGTAAGGTTAGTTCATCTTCTTGTTGAACTCTGCACTATGAAGAGATGCTGGTAGGTGAATGCTCTTAATTAAATATATATATATATATTTACTATTGCTTGGTTAAGTTCAAGCTGCGGAAGTTTTTCTTTGTCTCACAACTACTCATCCTTCTGTCTCTTAATTCAGTCTCTTTTCTTTTCTTTACTATCCACTGGAACTCAAAATTGATTCTGACTGGCGAATCTTTACTGAAGAATTACAGTTGCTGAAAGTATGTGAATCATAAGCGGACACTTAATTGCTTACTGACCCACTGAGTCTCTAGTCTCTGAAATGAAGCTCTCTGGAAGGTTGACGCTCCAAGAATGTGAGAGAAAAAAGGCGCACTTACTTCTCGAAATGCCCTGCTCTCGCGCCTAGCCTCTCACCCTCCTTACTCATGAAGAACTTGTCCTCCGTCGTGAACGAGAAGACCTCTTCTCTGTAGATTCTCCTCACAAACTCCTTCGAAGATACTGCGGAATTTCTCGAAATAGTGTCCCACTGAGGGACTGTGTGAAAGTTCTTTAAATTGGCAACTAATGAATATTAGAAGGTCAAAACTCTGACTGGAAATAACGGAGAGAGGACGGAGCTCGAGAGAACACCGCCACTCCACAAATTTTGACAGTTGAAGTGCGCCGCGTATTGGAAGCGCGCGCACAACTTCAAAATTTAAACACTGCACTGCAGCGGAGAAACTGTGGGAGGGAAGAATCGGACCGACCAGCGGCCATCTTGGAAGGAAGGGGTAGAAATGTGACTAAACTACAAATGCCCGTAGGAAGGCGGAGAGTGATCTCACAGAAACGCATCTACGCCTTCCTCGGACCAGCCTAGTCTGACCATGAGATTGTTGCCTCAACTGGGGAGAACTTGACCTTTCAGCTCCAATCCTGACAGTACCTCCCACCAAAACCCCTCTCCTCTCCTCCTTGGGTTTAGTGGGATGGGTGCGATGAAACTCCCTGAGCAAACGTGGAGCATGGATGTTGGAAGATGGCTCCCAGGATCTCTCTTCAGGACCATAACCCTTCCAATCGACTAAGTAGAAAATCTTCCCTCTTTGTAACCTAGAATCTAGAATTCTCTTCACCTCAAATTCTTCACTTCCCTGCACCAAAACTGAAGAAGGGGACCTCTTGACTCTAAAACCCTCAGGACAACGCTGGAGCAAGGAAACATGGAAAACTGGATGAATCTTTAACCTTGGGGGAAGATGAACCTTAACACTGACTGGATTCACCATCCGGTCTACTCGAAAAGGACCCACAAATCTAGGCTGAAACTTCCGGTTCCCCTTCAGACGTAAGTTTCGGGTGGAGACCCAGACCAGATCTCCCTTCTCATAGACTGGATTTGGGCGCCTCTTCTTGTCTGCCTGCTTCTTATAGGAAGTCTTAGCCTTAGACAAATTTCTGAAAGCTAACTGGTAAGCCAAATGTAATTCCTGCACTACTGTCTCCACTGCTGGAACATTGCTGATTTCTTTATCTACTAGTGTGTTAGGATGCCTTCCTGAATTCAAATAAAATGGGGAGTAACCAGTAGATGCATGAACGGCATTATTGTAAGCAAACTCGGCTGTCCATATTAGGTCAGGCCACTCTCCTTCCTGTTCCAACAAGTACATGCGCAAGTATTGCTCCAATTCTTGATTTACTCTTTCCGTCTGTCCATCCGTCTCTGGATGGAAACTGGTGGACAGACGAGAATCAACACCCAACCTCCTTAAAAAAGATCTCCAAAAACGAGAGACAAACTGAGGACCCCGATCGGAAATGACTATCTTTGGAATCCCATGTGCCCTTACTATGTGTTGCGTGAACAGTTTGGACAACTGAGTTGCGTTGGGAAGAGCCTTCAAAGGGACAAAATGACTCATTTTAGAAAAATGGTCCACCACCACCCAAATGACTGAGAGGCCTCCGCTAGACGGAAGATCCACAATGAAATCCATGGAAATGGTATGCCAAGGATGTGGGGCGGGAGGCAAAGGCTGTAAAAGACCTTGGGGAGCCCTTCTGGGAGTCTTTCCCTTGATACACAACTCACAAGTGGCTACATACTGCCGCACCTGAGCTTCTATTGCCGGCCACCAAAACTCTCTTCGAATCAACTCCAATGTTTTCTTCACCCCTTTATGTCCAGCCAGAGGCTCATCATGGAAGTGTTCGATGATCTGCCTTCGCAATTCCACACTTGATACAAACAACTTGTCTTGAAAATAGGGCCTTCCTTCTTTCACTTGGAATTCTTTTCCCCTGGCTGTCCAATTCCTCACTTCTTCTGGAGACTGTGTGTCTTGTAGTTTCTTTTCTATGTCTGTGTAAGTGAGAGTTCCGATTATTCGATCTACAGGAATTATAACTCCCTCTTCTCCAGTCTTCCCCTCTTCGTTCACATTCAGACGAGATAAGGCGTCCGCCTTTCCATTAGCTGATCCTGGCTTGTAAGTGAGAACAAAATCATAATCGGCAAAAAATAGTGACCATCTCAATTGACGGGGGGTGAGGGTGCGGGCGGATTTTAAAAACTGAAGATTTCGATGGTCCGTGAAGACGGTCACCACGTGCCGAGCACCCAATAAATAATGACGCCACTCCAAAAAAGCATCCTTGACTGCCAACAGTTCTTTATCCGCGATGGGATAATTTATCTCTGCCGCTGTTAACTTCCTGGAACGAAAGGCTACAGGATGTAATTGGCCTGTCTGCTTGTGGCGCTGCGACAAAATTCCTCCAATGGCCAAATTAGAGGCATCTGCTTCCACAAAGAACGGTTCTTCTGGATCTGGATGAAGCAACACCGGAGATGATACAAAAATGCTCTTGAGTTCATTAAAGGCTGCTTCTGTTTCCGCATTCCACTCGAACTTCGCCTTTTTCTTGAGCAACTTCGTGAGGGGACAAACTCTCTCCGAAAAGTTAATTATAAAACGCCTGTAAAAATTGGCGAAGCCGAGAAAACTCTGTACCTCCTTCACTGAGCTCGGGGAGGGCCACTCCTTGATGGCCCTAACCTTTGATTCATCCATGGAAACACCATTGGGTGACAGGACAAATCCCAAAAATTCCACTTGTATGGAGTGAAACACACACTTCTCCAGTTTGACAAAAAGTTGGTTCTCAAGCAGCTTCTTCAGAATGGACCTGACATGCTGAATATGTTCTTCTAAACTGGCAGAAAAAATGAGGATGTCGTCAAGATAAACCACTGCACATCGATCCAAACATTCTCGCAACACATCATTTACGAAGTGCTGAAAAGCGGCTGGAGCGTTGCATAAGCCGAAGGGCATTACTTGGTATTCGAACAAACCAAAACGAGTGCGAAAGGCCGTCTTCCACTCCTCTCCTTCAGCCATGCGGACCAGATGATAGGCGCCTCTCAGATCCAATTTAGTATACACCTTCGCTCCCTTTACCTGATCCAAGAGCTCAGAAATCAAGGGTAATGGATAACGATTTTTCTTGGTCACCAAATTGAGGGCGCGATAGTCTATGCAAGTTCTCAGCTGGCCATCCTTCTTCGGAATGAAGAAAAGTGGAGACGAAACTGGTGACTGTGAGGGGCAAATGAAACCATTAGCCAGATAATTATTCAGATATTCTTTTAAATGGACATTCTCCGCTTCGGTTAATGCGTAAATTCGGCTACAGGGCAGAGAGGCTCCCGGCTCCAGCTCAATGCGACAGTCGTATTCACGATGGGGAGGCAAACGATCCGCTTCTCTTTCATCAAAAACTGGAGCAAGATCTTCATATTCTTGTGGAATTTCTTGAGTATCTAAAGCACAAATGGTCTTCGGAATGCTAGCTAAGATTTGGGACTGTGAAGCTTGTGAAGCTATAGATGGTTCTGGATGGGATTGGAAACAATGTTGCAAGCAAAAATGTGAATTCATGCGAATGGATCGCTGAGCCCAGTCAATTTGAGGGTTATGCTCAGTGAGCCAGGGCAGGCCCAAAATAAATTGAAACTGCGGAGCATCGATTAAGTTGAATTGTAAAGAGCTCACGTGTTGGCCGGGTCCATACAACAAAATCTCCTCAGAATCGTAGACTATAGGCCCGGAAGACAAACTTGTTCCATCTACAGCACGTACAGGCTCCGGCCGTTCCTTCCTCAAGAAGGCGATTCCAAGAGCTCTCGCAAATCCAATGTCACAAAAATTTCCGGTGGCCCCTGAATCGATCATGACCGGCATTCCTTCCTTGATCTGTCCTCCAAACTTAATCCGAACTGACAAAATTAAATGTGGGGCCGAAGATTGCAAAGTATTAGCCGCTAATTTCGCCTCTGGAGTTGACTGTTCTTTAGCTTCCACCAGGGCAACCCCTTCTACTGGTGGAGCCGATCTTTTACCCAAGAATTGTTCTTTGGCCTCTTTGGACATTCCTTCACAAAATGGCCAGGGTTCCCACAATACATACACAGCTTTCCCAAACGTCTCTTCTCTCTTTCTTCTTTAGACAGTGGACCTCGAACGGAACCAATCTGCATTGGTTCCTCTTCTGACGACGATTCTTTCTGCTTAGATCCTTCTGTTTTCATTCTGTCAAAACGAGGAGGGATATACCTGGTTTCTTTCCGCCTCTCATTCCTCCTTTCATTTTGACGCTGATCAATCTGTAGAACTAAGTCAATTAATTCTGAAACCTCCATGGGACGTTTTGGAATCTGCGATAGACCATCTTTAATCTCATCCTTGAGACCACGATAAAAAATTGCTGCACGTTTCGCCTCAGGCCAGTTGGTTTCTACAATTAATTTATTAAATTGCGCCAAATAAGCGACTAATTCTCGATTTCCTTGCTTCAGATCTAACAACTCATTATCAGTGGATTGCGAGATGGACCGTCTGTCAAAAATTCGTAGAAATTCTTTCTTGAAGCCGTCAAATTCATATAAAATGGGATCGTTGTTGTTCACCAAAGGCATAGACCAGGCGGCGGCATCTCCACTCAGGTACGACAGCATGAACGCCACCTTCGACTGATCTTCTTTGAAAATAATTGGCCGACAGAGATAGTGTAGGGAACATTGAGTAAGAAAAATTTGGGCCTTGTTCGGATCCCCACTATATCTTTCAGGAGCAGCCAATGGAATAGTTGGCGAGATAGCGTGGATCACCTGAGTAGTGAGTTCGGCAGCAGAAGGGGCTGGGGCAAAAGAGGGAGGCTTATCTTCTTGGACGGCTGGACGGGTTCCCCCAGAAAACTCTTCAAACCTTTGGCGCAAATAACTTGCATCTAAAACTGACTTTCTAACCTCTTCTTTCAAGGACTTGTTCTCTTCCATAGTATCACTTAACTGCTTCTGGATACTATCTAGTACTGTAGCTAGGGCCTTAACATCAATCCCCTCAGCCATCGTGCTCGGGTGGAATTCAGTTTTTTGGCACTTCAATCTGTCAAGTACCTCAAGCTGAACTTCGGTTTCCACAGGAGCAGATGCTGGTTCTCCACTCCCCTACTCCGCTGCCGCGAACTCAAAGGCTCACGAACAGCGAGGAGGGGGAAAGGGGAATTGGACAGACAAGAGAGACTGCACTGTGTCTTCTTTCTTGACTGGACACGAACCTCCGTCTTCTAGATTCCTGTAACGGGAGTTAGTAAACAACAGCTCCACAAACTCTACCCCTAAGAATTCCAAATGTAATTATTCCACACAATACCTGTCCTGACACAGTGGGTAGCTACTCTCTATACTCATTCGGCTGGGTATCTCGTTGGGAATGAGGGGGCTGTACTGATGACATGCAGCGAACCCTGTAAAGAAAACTCACATGTAAAACCCTATATCTTCCTAAGCCCCCTGCTCCCTGACTCTCTCCCACCAACTTTACCTGTCTCCCAACAAGTGGTATTCTATATGGTAAGAAGAGCTGGGATTTGAGGTTGAGTAAGGTTAGCTCATCTTCTTGTTGAACTCTGCACTATGAAGAGATGCTGGTAGGTGAATGCTCTTAATTAAATATATATATATATATTTACTATTGCTTGGTTAAGTTCAAGCTGCGGAAGTTTTTCTTTGTCTCACAACTACTCATCCTTCTGTCTCTTAATTCAGTCTCTTTTCTTTTCTTTACTATCCACTGGAACTCAAAATTGATTCTGACTGGCGAATCTTTACTGAAGAATTACAGTTGCTGAAAGTATGTGAATCATAAGCGGACACTTAATTGCTTACTGACCCACTGAGTCTCTAGTCTCTGAAATGAAGCTCTCTGGAAGGTTGACGCTCCAAGAATGTGAGAGAAAAAAGGCGCACTTACTTCTCGAAATGCCCTGCTCTCGCGCCTAGCCTCTCACCCTCCTTACTCATGAAGAACTTGTCCTCCGTCGTGAACGAGAAGACCTCTTCTCTGTAGATTCTCCTCACAAACTCCTTCGAAGATACTGCGGAATTTCTCGAAATAGTGTCCCACTGAGGGACTGTGTGAAAGTTCTTTAAATTGGCAACTAATGAATATTAGAAGGTCAAAACTCTGACTGGAAATAACGGAGAGAGGACGGAGCTCGAGAGAACACCGCCACTCCACAAATTTTGACAGTTGAAGTGCGCCGCGTATTGGAAGCGCGCGCACAACTTCAAAATTTAAACACTGCACTGCAGCGGAGAAACTGTGGGAGGGAAGAATCGGACCGACCAGCGGCCATCTTGGAAGGAAGGGGTAGAAATGTGACTAAACTACAAATGCCCGTAGGAAGGCGGAGAGTGATCTCACAGAAACGCATCTACGCCTTCCTCGGACCAGCCTAGTCTGACCATGAGATTGTTGCCTCAACTGGGGAGAACTTGACCTTTCAGCTCCAATCCTGACAATTAGTAGAACAAAATGTTGAAGACCATGTAGAACCCGTGATTACAAAAACTTTTGAGGATGAAATCACAAAGTTTAAGGTAATTTCAGGTGAAAGACCAAATGTTTCTTGTATTTGTTGTCGGCGAAGTCACTATAAAAATCAGACTAGGGGTGTCAAACTACATTTAAAAAGTGAAATAGAAGATAATGATAAGTGGAAGGAATTTGCAACTTATTTGTTGGTAGAGGATTGTTTTGATTTGGGATCTGAGCAGCGTATTTGCAAATATTGTTATAACAAATTAGATGAGAATAAAATGCCTGCTAGAGCTGTTCATAATAATTTAGAGTTGGTTGCTATTCCTCCAGAGCTGATAGATTTAAATACGTATGAGTCTATTCTCATTCAATGTGTGCACCCGTTTCAGGCTATTGTTCGTATGGAGCCTAAAACAGGTAAATTACCTCCATCAGAGTTACAAAGAGGATTGAAAGGAAGAGTTGTGTATTTACCGTTAGATTTAAAGAAAAATATTGAAACTATTGGTGTAGACCATGCAGAAAATGAACCACTAGTCATTCTAGTTAATGGTGTTCCTACTAAGAATAAGAAAATCTGGCAAGAGTTAGTGGATGTTAGAAAAGTGCAAAAGGCATCATTGTATCTGATAAAAAATAATGAGTACTATAGAAATGTGTTTGTAGGAGAAGAATAAATAGATTTAGCAGAAGATACTGAAACATTAAGTGGACAAATTGAAAAAGTGGACATGTCCAGATGTGAAGAAATCTATGAACATTACAGTGTACATCCACTTCATTCCAAAGAGGTGATGGGGAATACGATTGAGTTGTTCCAAATGAAAAAAGTTAGAGGAAGTCCCATGAGTGTATGGGAAGAGAGCTTGGAAGCTCGTTGTTTCCTGCAGTTGTTTCCAACAGGAAAAGGTGGATGATATGATGAACGTCGTGTGCAGATTCCTGCATCTGAATATCGGACAACAAGATTATATGCAGAAGATCCAAGATTTATGTAGTATCCCTTATATGTTTCATCTTCTGTTTGAAAGTGACTTGTCTTGACTTTCATATGCAGTAAATCACATTTTAAAAACTGGAATGCATCTGCAAAATGTAACTGCAAAGGATTTTATGGATAAAGTGCATCAGAGAGATGATCATTTAGAATCTCAGTTGATTAATCTGATGGCATGTCAGCGTGGGACTAATGAATATTGGTATCGTCGTCATGGAGAACTGAAATGTATGTCACAGAACTTGGGAACTCCTACATGGTTTGTTACACTAAGCTGTGCTGAGTATGCTTGGGATGATTTACTTGAATTTCTTCGAGAGGCAAATTCCAATATAAAAAATATTGAATACAAGACACCTGGAGGATTGTACTCTTTGGATCCTGTTAATGTATGCAGATATTTCAATCATAGATTTGAAGCTATGATGTCTTTCATCTGCAATAAAAAGAATCCTCCTCTTGGAGAAGTTGTGATTTCTTTTGGAGAAAGGAGTATCAAGCAAGAGGTGCTCCTCATATACATATGTTGTTATGGATCAAGGACGCCTCCAAATTTGGAACAGATTCAGATGAAACTGTTTTGTCTTTCATTGAAGATTATGCCACATGTGCTGTACCCAATAGCAGACAAGATAAAAACTTAAAACAACAAGTCTTACGATTCCAAAGCCATAGGTGTGGAAAATACTGTTGACGAAAGCACAAGTCAAAGGATAAGTTCTATACCAAATGTCGTTTTGAATTTCCACGTCCTGTATTATCCAAAGGAAGAGTGAACAGTTTTATGTCAGCTATGCGACATACCATCACAAGAAAGTCTCAAAAAAATACCTACAACTTAAGAAGAAGCGAAGAATCAAAATACATAAATGACTACAATCCAGTTATTTTATCCATGTGGAACGCTAACATGGATATTCAGTATGTTGCGGACAATTCCATTGCTGTTGCTCGATATGTAACGTCCTACATTACTAAATCAGAAAAGACGGAATTGAAAGAAATGTGGGAAGAGATTTCTCACGAGAAGACTATAAGTAAGAAATTATACAGTTTCAGTTTGAAGATGTTATCGCATCGTGAAATTGGAGCATATGAATGTTCAGATCGGTTATCATCTGCAAGTCTATATTCCAAAAGTAGAAGAATCATTTGGGTGAGTCTAAGTCTTGCAGGAAGGCGAAATCGGGTACTGAAATCTGTTCAAGAAATGTAATATTTAGCAGAAAAAGAACCAGAAAGTACAGATATTTTGAAAACGAATATGTTGGACACATATTACCCAAACAGAAGTCATCATCTTGAGAACATATGTCTCTATGAAGTGCTGCAAAACTACACTTTTAAACGGAATACTACATAGAACATCAATGATGGAAAATATGCAGTGATTGGTTCCGAAGGATGTCTGGTGAAACAAAGGAAAGGAAATTTAATTAATCACAGGAAACTGAGTTGCGACACTGCTGACAAAAGGGAATTTTACTATTTAGCCCTTTTGCAAATGTTCAAACCGTGGCGTTCAGAACTGGAATTACTTGGAGATTTTCAGAGCTATGAAGATTCATTTAATGCTTGTAAAGATACCATACAATGCAGTGCTTTTGCAAATTATGTGAAAATGTTGAATGATGAAATTGATCAAGAAGCTACAATTGCAGCTGAGATTGCTAGAGACAGTTCTCAAGACAGTCAAAGTTCTGCTGCACTGAGTCAAGATCCACTAGGACATCGAATGGTTGAAAATGAAGCAGCGACTGTCATGAATGAGGTGGAAACAGCAATGTATCAAGCTCAAGAAGATGTAATACAGTTAGGAAACTTGGAAGAACAACTAAATGTTGAACAGAAACAAATATATCAACAAGTGAAAGAGCAGATTGACCATGGATTACTTCATGAAAAGAAAGGGTGCTCATGTACATCATTTCAACCTATCCGAATGTATGTAAGTGGTCAAGCTGGAACAGGAAAAAGTTTCTTAATTAAAGTAATTACAAGTTATCTGCAGAAAACAACTGAGTTGCATTTGTCTTGTGTTGTCACTGCTCCAACTGGGTTGGCAGCACATAACATTAAAGCAATTACTTTACATCGTTTACTAATGCTACCAGTAGAGCATGAGAACACATTGGAATACCACAAGCTATCTGGAGAAGCTTGTTGTGAAGTTTCAAGAGTCCTGAAGAAAATGAAACTTCTCATTATTGATGAGGTAAGCATGGTCTCAAACTTGATGCTTGCCTTTGTGCATTTAAGAATGCAGCAAATTCTTAAAACAGAGTATGACGTGTTATTTGGAGGAAAACACGTCATAGTTTTTGGATATCTACTGCAACTGACTCCGGTAAAAGGACAACCGGTATTTAAAACACTTGCACATGAAGATACCAGAAAGTCTTTTGGTAGTGTTGGTAACGTGAACATTTGGACTTATTTTGAATACAAAGAACTGACAACAAATATGCGACAGGCAAATGATGCTGAATATGGAAGTATTTTTCAAGATATAAGAATTGGAATTCTGACAGAACATGGCAAACAAGCTTTGGAGAGTCGATTACTTTGCAATTTGTTTCCAAATGAAAATGTAGTTCCTGAGAAAGTGTACATGAAAATTGCAGAAAATAAATCAGTGATCTGCTTAATGCCAACACTGCGCGAGTGTTCCATATTCAATGAAGAACTATTGAAACTGGAAAATTAAGAAATTATAAAAATGGAAGCCATCGATAAAATAGAGCATGAAGGAATCACTATTATTTTGACAGGAAAGTTGAAAACAAAACTGGATTCTTTAGAAAAAAAATATCTAAAACAGCTGGTTTAGAAAAGACACTATATGCATGTGTAAACTGTCGGGTAATTTTAAGGCGTAATTTGGATGTAGAAAAATGTTTAGTTAATGAAGCAATGGGTAAAGTGGTGGATTTTGTTAATTATCAGAAAAAAGAAGGAATTGAATTTTTAAAAATTAAATTTGATCAGATTGAAGAAGTTTAAGAAATTGGTCATTGTTCAGTTCGTTTTTTTCTTGTTAAAGATTTATATGTCCGTAGGAAACAATTTCCATTTTCTCTGGCATATGCAGTGACTATTCATAAATCTCAAGGATACTGGTGCCGATCACGATCCTGTAAAAACCGGGTACGAACCGTCGGACGGAGCATATTCTCCGTCCGACGCGTACCCGGTCGTCAAAATATACAAACATGGAATTACGATTCGCACGGAAACACCTTTTCCGTACGAATCGTACAAATCCCCGACCGACGAAAATAAACGTACAAATGTGATCCGGGAAAGCGCCGACGTGACGTCGGGACGCACGCAGCCTGCCATTCATGAACCAGGAATCACGATTCGCACCGACGTCATCCCGCACGGTGAATATTTTCCGGCAGCCAAAAACTGCCGGGAAATCAGGACGACGCGAACAAGGAGGACCTGTACGCGACGGACAGACAGGACGACGCGAACAAGGAGTACCTGTATGCGACGGACAGACATGGACCCGAACCTACGTGTCATCCCTGCCCTCATAGCAGTCGACCTCCTCCACAGGTTCGGACGCAGATGCCGCAGAAGGTCAGAACAACAAAGGGAGGGGGGAAAGGGGGGGTGGCAGGATCAGGGCAGGCCACAAAACCCCCACCCAAGTCACACAGCACACATGCCCTGGACATACCTGACCCTCAGGCCCTGGTCACTACGAGGGGGTGGGGGCATGTCCAGCTAAGCCAGCGACCGCCACAACGGAAGTTCTTGACGACGTGAACCGGCAACACAACAATACAGGTACGTCCCGTACCCACGCCTTAAGAGCGTGGGTACGAGTCGTACCACGCCCACACCTATGTCACCCCAACAATGGCGGGATGGCTTGTACCCACGTGGCAAAGGCCTGGGGACGGCCCGCACAAGCATTCCACAGCGTGGGTACGGATATGTACGGACCGTACCCCCACCCACGTACGAATGGAGCGTACCTCCACCCCAACAGTGTAAGTACGACACGTACCCACACCCGCGTACGTATGGAGCGTACCCCCCCCAACAGTGTAAGTACGACACGTACCCTCACCTGCGTATGCATGGAGCGTACCCCCCACCCCAACAGTGTAAGTACGACACGTACCCCCACCTGCGTATGCATGGAGCCTACCCCCCACCCCAACACTGTAAGTACGACACGTACCCCCACCTTCGTACGTATGGAGCGTACCCCCCCAACAGTGTAAGTACGACATGTACCCTCACCCGCGTATGCATGGAGCGTACCCCCCACCCCAACAGTGTAAGTACGACACGTACCCCCACCCGCGTATGCATGGAGCGTACCCCCCACCCCAACAGTGTAAGTACGACACGTACCCACACCCGCGTACGTATGGAGCATACCCCCCAACAGTGTAAGTACGACACGTACCCTCACCCGCGTATGCATGGAGCGTACCCCCCACCCCAACAGTGTAAGTATGACACGTACCCCCACCCGCGTATGCATGGAGCCTACCCCCCACCCCAACAGTGTAAGTACGACACGTACCCCCACCCGTGTACGTATGGAGGGTACCCCCCCAACAGTGTAAGTAAGACACGTACCCTCACCTGCGCATGCATGGAGCTTACCCCCCACCCCAACAGTGTAAGTACGACACGTACCCCCACCCGCGTATGCATGGAGCGTACCCCCACCCCAACAGTGTAAGTTCGACACGTACCCACACCCGCGTATGTATGGAGTGTACCCCCGCAACAGTGTAAGTACGACACGTACCCCCACCCGCGTACGTATGGAGGGTACCCCCCCAACAGTGTAAGTACGACACGTACCCCCACCCGCGTATGCATGGAGCCTACCCCCCACCCCAACAGTGTAAGTACGACACGTACCCCCACCCGCGTACGTATGGAGCGCACCCCCACCCCAACCGTGTATGTACGACCCGTACCCTCACCCGCGTACGAATGGAGCGTACCCCCCACCCCAACAGTGTAAGTACGACACGTACCCCCACCCACGTACGTATGGAGCGTACCCCCCCAACAGTGTAAGTACGACACGTACCCTCACCCGCGTATGCATGGAGCGTACCCCCCACCCCAACAGTGTAAGTACGACACGTACCCACACCCGCGTACGTATGGAGCGTACCCCCCCAACAGTGTAAGTACGACACGTACCCTCACCCGTGTATGCATGGAGCGTACCCCCCACCCCAACAGTGTAAGTACGACACGTACCCCCACCCGCGTATGCATGGAGCGTACCCCCCACCCCAACAGTGTAAGTACGACACGTACCCCACCCGCGTATGCATGGAGCAAACCCACACCCGTGTATGTTCTAAGCGTACATATTGTGAAATAGGAGGGGTGTGTGCAGAGTCCTCCCAGCAGTGCCCAGAGACAGGAGGGGTGTGTGCAGAGTCCTCCCAGCAGTGCCCAGAGACAGGAGGGGTGTGTGCAGAGTCCTCCCAGCAGTGCCCAGACATGAGAGGGGTGTGTGCAGAGTCCTCCCAGCAGTGCCCAGAGACAGGAGGGGTGTGTGCAGAGTCCTCCCAGCAGTGCCCAGACATGAGAGGGGTGGGTGCAGAGTCCTCCCAGCAGTGCCCAGAGACAGGAGGGGTGTGTGCAGAGTCCTCCCAGCAGTGCCCAGAGACAGGAGGGGTGTGTGCAGAGTCCTCCCAGCAGTGCCCAGACATGAGAGGGGTGGGTGCAGAGTCCTCCCAGCAGTGCCCAGAGACAGGAGGGGTGTGTGCAGAGTCCTCCCAGCAGTGCCCAGACATGAGAGGGGTGTGTGCAGAGCCCTCCCAGCAGTGCCCAGACACAGGAGGGGTGGGTGCAGAGTCCTCCCAGCAGTGCCCAGAGACAGGAGGGGTGTGTGCCGAGTCCTCCCAGCAGTGCCCAGACATGAGAGGGGTGTGTGCAGAGTCCTCCCAGCAGTGCCCAGACACAGGAGGGGTGGGTGCAGAGTCCTCCCAGCAGTGCCCAGAGACAGGAGGGGTGTGTGCAGAGTCTTCCCAGCAGTGCCCAGACACAGGAGGGGTGTGTGCAGAGTCCTCCCAGCAGTGCCCAGACATGAGAGGGGTGGGTGCAGAGTCCTCCCAGCAGTGCCCAGAGACAGGAGGGGTGTGTGCAGAGTCCTCCCAGCAGTGCCCAGAGACAGGAGGGGTGGGTGCAGAGTCCTCCCAGCAGTGCCTAGACATGAGAGGGGTGTGTGCAGAGTCCTCCCAGCAGTGCCCAGAGACAGGAGGGGTGTGTGCCTAACACTCCCAGCAGTGCCCAGAGACAGGAGGGGTGGGTGCAGAGTCCTCCCAGCAGTGCCCAGAGACAGGAGGGGTGTGTGCCTAACCCTCCCAGCAGTGCCCAGAGACAGGAGGGGTGGGTGCCTAACACTCCCAGCAGTGCCCATGGAACACAAAGGGTGGAGTAGCCACAGATACCATGCCCACAAATGTCAGTCAGGTGCACAAAGACCCTGCAGTACATGTACCACATGTGTGCGAGGCTGGGAGTATACGCATGCATAGGGCCGAAAAGAAAACATGTCCACATGAAGTCATGTCAATAGTCCACATACACAAGTACAATGACTACCAAGGATGCCACGAATGATGCAGGTGGAGACATCGCTCAGCATGCATGTGCAAAGTTGAAGGAGTCCGTCACACACCCAGCTAACGTACACACAGCTCAGCGCTAAATTTTGGGAACACCCTGCAGGGAAGATGTCAGGGTACACAGAGGAAGGAATACACCTTGGGACAATTTCACCATGCAGCAACTGCTTACATGAACAGAGAAACCTAGCTAACACCGTGTGATGGCACACAGATCCCAGGGTCCCCCCTATGAGCAGCACACTACTACATTTCCCACACACCCAACACATGAACACCACCCACAACCATGTAGCAGCCCCACCAACAGCAATACCAGCAAAGCAGTAGTGTTCCAAGGGAAAAAAATAAATTGCTTTATTCAGCATGATCCAAAAAATCTTGTTTGTAGGAAGTTCAATATTTACATAGCCCATAGGGCAGTCCAGAAGTCACAGCTGGATGGGGGACACAGTGGGATGCGTGTACCCTAGCTTGCCTGCACAGTTAGATTCCGTCGTCTTCCACAGGGGTGAGGGCATCATGTGGGGGGGAAGGACCAGGCACCGCAGAGACAGGAGGGCGAAGGGTAGATGTCGTGGGTGCAGGGAGGGAGGACTCCACCACAGGGGGTGGGGCAGGGCCAAAGGTGGAGGCCAGGATCTCGCTGCACACCTTAGCAAGGTCCTCCAGGAAATCCCCTGCACCCGAAGGAACCACAGGCCCCAAGGAGGGGGGGGTCAGAGGGATGGGTCTCAGCGCCACTGGGGGAGGGTGTAGACAGGGGGGGAACTCAACCACCCTGACCAGGGACTCCCTTGACCGCTTGCGGGGTGGTGTCACTGTGGGGCTCAGGGACAGAGCGGCCATGAAGGAGTCTTTGTGTGATATGTGGCCAGGAGAGCTGAGGGGAGGGGATTTGGAGGGAGTGGATTTGGTGGAATGCGGACTCCCACTCTGGCTGCGTGTCTTACGTTTGCCCCCCGACCCAGTGGGTGTGCCTACTTCACCCTGTGTGTGCGTGCCAGGAGGTGTGCGGGTGACCTTCCCTGCTGGTGTGGTGCCTGTGTCCGTCGTGGTGGGTGCATGCTGACGTCTGGGTGTACGTGGGACAGGCATGGGAGTGGGAAGTGTGGATGGGGCAGGGGTAGGGGTTTGGATGAAGCGCTGCAGGAGACCCACTGCTGCAGTCAGTGTCGAGTCTATCGACCTCAGCAAGCTGCGTTGGTCAGCCTGCGATGAGTGAATGCCCGCCAAGTATGCCTCCATGTTGTTGAGGACCTGGCTGTGGCCATGGAGGACATTAAGGATCGCAGCCTGACCAATCTGCAACTGCCGCTGGATGTCCACAGACTCGGCATTGGCGGCAGCAGTGGAGACAGGGGCAGAGGGTGCGGTGCCTGGCAGGAAGGAGACATGCGGTGACTGGGCACGCTGGGAAGGGACACGAGCAAGTGGGAGGCGGCTGATGGCAATGGAGGGGGTGGGGCGAGATGTTGTGCTGCTGTCAGATGGTGGTGCAGCCTCCGCCCACTCGGAGAGATCATCCTCGGACCCGTCAGCTTCATACTCTGTTGTGCCAGTCGACAGGTCCCCGGCTTCACTCTCCTCCACCTCAGTCCCACTCGATGTGCCAGCCACGAAGTCACCGCTGGCACTGGTGCTCGGTCCCTCTGCTCCGTCTGTGCCCATGTCTCCCTCCGTGTCCCCCGACGATGCTGTGGGCAGGGTGAAGAGACAGCAATTAATCATACACCTGTATACATATGTCACATGAGTCCAATCTACATAGGTTACAGTGCATAGCCTGAAACAAAAGAAGAGTTACATCTACAACACAAGGTACATATGTAGGGCATGCAAGACACAGTTGTTTGACCCACCATGCCACTGAAAAACTATGGAGAGCATGACACAATAGCAAATGAGATGAAATGGAATTTTGACTGAGGAGCAAGGCCCTGGGGACAATCCAGCACTGCATCTGCACCACACAGCGTGGCAGGAAATAGGGATGAGCAGGGACCATATCCAGGAACTAGAGGCACGTGCAGCATAGGTAATAGTGAAAACATGCCCACCCTGACTGGCTCACTGCACCTTGAGTGTATGTCCAGACAAACATCACACACTGGCCAGTCCTAGCAAGGAGATTTCAGGTTTTGACATGTAGGCCATGCCCGCACCACCCACCCCCTACATGAGACAATTCTTTGGAGACACAGGAAGCACTTACATCTCTTAGTCTGGGTGAAATACACATGGGATGCAAAAATTCAATAATGCACACAAAATACCCAAGGTGCGCCTGTCCAAATAATCATGTACAAATGGGCATCATCAGATGATTGTTACAAGACACACAGGCAATGGCCACCGTGAGTTTGAACAAGGAAAATCAGGTCAGGCTGTACAGTGGACACTTGTACTACATTTCACGTCAATATACATTGGGCCAGGGGACAATGGCACAGAGCACAACCTATGCTGTAGACACTGAGAGTGTCGACATTTTCGGATTACACACATGATACCTAGGAAAATATGCCCCTGGGGACAGTAGTGGCCACACAACTCCATGCTCCTGAATGGGAATGACTGCAACACACGCTACCATCCCTGCACTATGCGTACCGCACACTCATGCACATCATGTCACAGGCCACCACATAGGACATGCGTGCTGTAAGGCCTCACACTTGAGAGACTAACTCCCATGTCTGGACTCAGCATTAGTGCCAACTGACATGGAACCCACAAGTCCAGAACTGGACAGGGCACAGGCAAGGTCCCAAAACCTGTTACACACCACCCCCACACATGATGCTGCAGGCATTGTACACGTGGAGAAGGTGCCAGGCTACATAACCTTGTGACGGAGTGACTACACACAGACCAGGGAACACATTGCAAGGAGGGAAAGGGAGGCAGGAGAGCACTGCAATACTGTGGGTAACAGGATCTGCACAGCACCATTAAACCCTGGCAGTATATCCATGGAACGGTGCACTTACAAATGCTGGTGAAACACAACAAACACACATGTACCTACCCCCTTCCTGCTGCTGCATCTCCTGTAAGCGCCTGTCCAAGTCTGGAAATACCACCGCCAGCACACGCTTGTGGATGTGGGAGAGACGGCGGCGCCCGCGGTTCTTATGGCTCTCAGGTGAGTCCCCCAGCAGGACCCGTGCGATCCTCCGCGTCCAGCACCGGATGTCCTGCCAGCGTTTCCTCACCTGGGACAGGCGCCGCTTCCGACCATCCGCACTCCTCACGGCGCTGACGGCGGTCAGCCATATCTGCTCCTTGGCAGAGGCGCCTACCTGTGAGGATGAACAAGTGACACTACATCAATACACCTGCAACATGTCACAGAGACACATATGAGAAGAAATTAGCTGGTTACAACAAGGCATGTCATGCAGCCAACGCATTGCACCTTTGCCATAGGGACATTCTCCTCTGGGGAAGGGCAAAAGCAGTACGTGCCAGTGAAAGTACACAGGTGGAATGAGGGCAAAGACACAATCAATGATCAAGGCTCACACTGTGCATCACACCCACCCCTCCTGCGTCTGGGCACTGCTGGGAGTGTTAGGCACCCACCCCTCCTGTCTCTGGGCACTGCTGGGAGGACTCTGCACCCACCCCTCCTGTCTCTGGGCACTGCTGGGAGGACTCTGCACACACCCCTCCTGCATCTGGGCACTGCTGGGAGGACTCTGCACCCACCCCTCCTGTCTCTGGGCACTGCTGGGAGTGTTAGGCACCCACCCCTCCTGTGTCTGGGCACTGCTGTGAGGACTCTGCACCCACCCCTCCTGTCTCTGGGCACTGCTGGGAGTGTTAGGCACCCACCCCGCCTGTGTCTGGGCACTGCTGTGAGGACTCTGCACCCACCCCTCCTGCGTCTGGGCACTGCTGGGAGGACTCTGCACCCACCCCTCCTGCGTCTGGGCACTGCTGGGAGGACTCTGCACCCACCCCTCCTGTCTCTGGGCACTGCTGGGAGGACTCTGCACACACCCCTCCTGCGTCTGGGCACTGCTGGGAGGACTCTGCACCCACCCCTCCTGCGTCTGGGCACCGCTGGGAGGACTCTGCACCCACCCCTCCTGCGTCTGGGCACTGCTGGGAGGACTCTGCACACACCCCTCCTGCGTCTGGGCACTGATGGGAGGACTCTGCACCCACCCCTCCTGTCTCTGGGCACTGCTGGGAGTGTTAGGCACCCACCCCTCCTGTCTCTGGGCACTGCTGGGAGACATCAGGCATTCCCCCCTGGGACCCCCCCTACAGTACATAGCATGTGTGTCACACCTGGACACAATGGCAGAAGTCACAGTCACAAAAAAGGGACACAGTCTGTGCTAGTGGACTCTGCACTCACCTGTGAACCTGCTCGCCCATACAGCATGGGGTACTGTGGGAGGATCACATCCAGCAAAGCCAGGTTCTCCTCCAGGGTGAATGGCTGTGACCTCTCCACAGCCCTTGACATGGTTGCAGGGAATCAGTAGCAGCAGCTGGGTCGTGGAATACAAAGATGTGCAGGCAAGTGCTCCCTCATGGGACCTGGCTGCCTTATATCTGCCTTGCTGGCCTATTTCATGCACAGGAGTACAGAGTGATTGGTCACTCACATTTGCATCCTATGTTTCCTCCAATCCCTTCAAACCTAGCAGTCAGTGGGTTCTTAATGTGTTTTTTTCTTGAGCATGATGTCAACTCCAGAACCACATTGCAACAAAGTAGATTCATTCCAACTGACTTCTGCTGTGCACCTTCCTGAAAAAATTCAAACTTTAAACTTGGTCTCCATGACAACCAGCATGCATGTAGGCCTTTATACTTGTCCCTCATGTGTCCCCTATGTAATTTTGAGCTTCACACACAGGTACGGTGCGTTCCGGGGCCCTAGGGCACCCCAAATGCATAGCAACGGCCCGTACAGGCGTGTGTACGCTCGTCTCACTATGGGTGTTCTCGCGTATGCGTACTCATGGTGGTACGGACCGTACACACGCCTGTACGCTCACTATCACTATGAGTACGCATACGCGAGAACACCCATAGTGGTACGGAGCGTACACACGCGTGTACGCTCCGTCTCACTATGGGTGTTCTCGCGTATGCGTACTCATAGTGATAGTAAGCGTACAGGCGTGTGTACGGTCCGTACCACCATGAGTACGCATACGTGAGAACACCCATAGTGATAGTGAGCATACAGGCGTGTGTACGCTCCGTCTCACTATGGGTGTTCTCGCGTATGCGTACTCATAGTGATAGTGAGCGTACAGGCGTGTGTACGGTCCGTACCACCATGAGTACGCATACGCGAGAACACCCATAGTGATAGTGAGCGTACAGGCGTGTGTACGCTCCGTACCACTATGGGTGTTCTCGCGTATGCGTACTCATAGTGATAGTGAGCGTACAGGCGTGTGTACGGTCCGTACCACCATGCGTACGCATACGCGAGAACACCCATAGTGATAGTGAGCGTACAGGCGTGTGTACGCTCCGTACCACTATGGGTGTTCTCGCGTATGCGTACTCATAGTGATAGTGAGCGTACAGGCGTGTGTACGGTCCGTACCACCATGAGTACGCATATGCGAGAACACCCATAGTGGTACAGAGCGTACACACGCCTGTACGCTCACTATCACTATGGGTGTTCTTGCGTATGCGTACTCATGGTGGTACGGACCGTACACACGCCTGTACGCTCACTATGACTATGAGTACGCATACGCGAGAACACCCATAGTGGTACGGAGCGTACACGCGTGCGTACGCTCACTATCCCTAGGGGTACACATACGGCAGCACTCCCATAGTGATACGGGAACGTACACAGGCCCTTTTTGCGAAAGTACGGTGCTTTTCACACATCACAGTGGTGACAGGCAGCACACAGGAAGGAATAGGGCTGACATACTTGTCCATGGATGGACATCAGGGCATTGTCTGTGCAGTACTACATGTGTGGGGCACAGGTGTGGAAGGCTGTGATGTGGCACATTACTCCTGAGTCGAGAAGGCACCAGATGTATGATGAGATGTGTACACATGTAATGTGTGACGGTGCAATGTGTGCCAGGCATGCCCTTGACTCCTTTGACATGTGTGCATGTCGTACTGCACACTTGGGTTGAGCGTCACTGGCATGGCACGGACAACAACACACGCAAGTGTCCCCTGAGGCCCGGTACAGGGGTTACCACACCTGACATGTCACTACCCACGGTGCACGATGTGACTATGTCATGTATGTGTGGGGGGTTCCCATTAGGTTGATGTTGGAGCTCCCTCAAAAGCAGCAGCTGTTGCAGCAACCAACATGTGTCTGTGTGTAGATTGACATGGCACACTGTTCCGCACACCATGCCACATGTGGTATTGGATGGGAGGTGCGTATGTATGCATGGGACATGGAGTAGCCTAACAAGGACATGTCTTCATCCTGCCCATGAATGTGTGGTGAGTCATGACATGTACACCTTCATGGCAAGGTGTGTGTGCTGTCCTAGTGTAATGTCATGTGACCTGTGGCTCTAGTGTTCCGCTACCAGTCTCTGCAATCGACATCCTACTTCTGCTGATGTGTGGATGTATGTCACTCCTGTGTTGCGTCTGGCTGTTCACTTACACTGGGACACAGCTAATCCCATGCCATGGCATGTGGAGGTTCACAATCTCCGTGTGTGGCTGGGTCTTGGTAGGGGTGTCACCTGGCAGCCATACGTGTCCAGGGCATGTGGCACATACCTGACTCCGTATGTAGCATATGTGTATTGACAGATTAACATGTGCTCAGTACAAATAAATTGCTGTTGTGGTGAACTCACTCTTCCTTGTCACTTCCAAATTACTGCAGAGCGCCGCCTCTTCCCCGACCAATTCCGGACTTGGCTGACATGCGGGAGAATGACTGTATCCGGTGCTACCGCTTCCCCCAACGGTTGATTCTGGAGTTGACAGCGAGACTGGCACCACACCTGCAACCGCTGCACAGGTATCCTACGGCACTGACACCCAAGCTGAAGGTAATGGCAGCCCTACATTTTCTTGCCACGGGTACCTTTCAAGATACCATAGCTCATGTTGGTGGCATGTCCCAGAGCATGTTCTGCCGTGTGCTGCATGATTTCTTAGAGGCCATGTTGATTCACCTGGATGACTTCATCCATTTCCCAACCCCTGCAATGTTGACTGGGGTCAAGCGAAGATTCTATGCCCTGGGAGGGATGCCCCATGTCATTGGGTCCATAGATGGGACACATGTGGCTTTGGTACCACCACAGGCACAGGAGGTAGCGTACAGGAATCGCAAACACTACCACTCCATCAATGCCCTTGTGGTGTGTCTGTCCAACATGGTGATTTCACATGTCTGTGCTCGTTTTCCAGGATCAGCACACGATGCCTACATCATGAGGCGTAGCAGGATGCCTGAAATGATGACGCAGCTGCGCAACGAACGAGCATGTGTTGTTGGTGGGTACAGTCTGTCTGTCCTGTATTTTGCGTAGACTTCCAGCATGACCGCTTCTCCTGTCCTACTTATGTCCATGTGGTTTCCATGTAGGGGACGCTGGCTATCCCAACATGCCATGGCTGATCACACCTCTCCGCAACCCCATCACACCGGCCCAGCTCCGCTACAACACCGCCCATGGCTGGACAAGGCGAGTGATAGAGAGGACGTTTGGCCTCCTGAAGAGCCGATTCCGATGCCTCCACAAGACCGGCGGCGCGCTCCCATATGCCCCGGCGAAGGTCTGCAAAATCTTCATGGTCTGCTGCATGCTGCACAACATGGCAGTTGAGAAAGCTGTGCCACTCATCCTGGATCAAGATGATCAGGACCATCCACCCGTGGAGGACGAAGGGCTTGGCAATGGGGCTAGTGATGTGGAGGACGTGGTTCCGCAAGAGGACATCCGGACTCGGCTCATACGCGACTTCTTTGCTTAGTGGTGAGTACCAGTGTCTGTGTGTGCACGCATTGGTCCCCGTGTGACATGTGTTGCGATGTGTGTGTCCATCTGCATGTATGCCACGTGAGTCAGAGGTGTGTGTGGATGTGTCACTGGAGTGATGGTGCCAGTGATGAGTGTATTTCCACAGTCATAATTGTGACCTGGCATGTTGTCATCCTTACATGTGTCGAGTACATGCACATGCAAGTGGCTGTGCTTTTTGTGGCTGACTTCTTGTGTGTCTCTCATCCCCAGGTACTTGCGCATGCCATCTGCTGGTTGCATTGTTGTGGCACTGCTATTCCTCATGGACACGTCATTGTGTGCTGACTCAGCGTTACACGCACGGACAAGTTTGGAAGTCTCCTTAGGGTAAGGGATGCATCAGGGGTGTATTGGGTGTGGCAGTTGTTCACGATGTATGCACACTGCCCCTGTCGATGTTTGGTTCCTCTGCAGACATGTCGTATCACCATGGAACACATTACATGCAGCTGGGTACACCTGAATAGATGGTCAGACTTGTTGACAGTCATCAGTCATGGGATTGTGGAATGTGATGATGGCATCAATGTGTGTTACACTGCCCTCGGACACATACGGTTTGCCTTGGCTTGACATGCTGTGGGACTTCCACATCAGCGGATCAATGGTGTATGGCAGTCTCTCCGTGAGCAGCAGGGGGTGTTTAGCTGTTAGCCGACACTTGTGTGCCAGTTCCATGGCTATCAGGCATTTGTGCTGCAGAAGGGGGGTTCCAGTGTTGGACCCACATGTTACTCCACATGACCCCTTCATGTGTACTCCGAGTTGCCTCTGCAATCCCGAATACATGACTAATAAAGGTGTCCCTATGCCTCCAAGGTGCCTCTTCTCAGTCAATGCTGGTGTGTTGCCACGGTGCATCCGGCATGTCTGGCATGGTTTTCCGTGATAGTGGCTATGTGTCTATGTGTCAAGTAGCAAGATGCAAGCTGTTTGTGTGGGATTAGACTGTGTATTGTGCATGTAGTCAATGACTGTGTGGGTATTGTGACATGTGCCATCCCCATGCATCCAACGTTGGCCAGGCCACCATTCTCTGCATCCACCTGACTCAAGCTTGCAGGACATGGTTCTGCCACCTGTCCACACATACCTGGGTGCCCCCCAGGACACTCCACATGATCCCTGACCTCTGTGCATGGCTGTCGCTGTACTCAATATGTCTGTCGGCACGGTTGTGCGGCCACCCCCTCAGCTGGTTGGGCCCATCACAGGTGTGTATGGTGCTCCTTGTCTGTCTTGCCTAATACAATGTGACCCATGTGTGTCCTGTGCCAGACTCAGGCCCCAGGGTGTGGATGGTTGAAGTCAAATGAGAACTCAGGCATGGTTAGACTTTACAAGACACATGTAAGGTAATAATGCACTCAGTAGGCATCTTCTCTTTATGGTGTGACTTTTTATTTTGGTTGGGGTAGGGGGGGGTTTGACATGAGGGGCTTTCCGGGTGTGTGGAATCCAAAGTTCACTAGGGGAGTTGGTGTCCTTGCCATTGTAAATCCTCAGAGTCCATGCCACAGTCTTTGTCAACATTGGTCAGACAGTGACCAGCAAGTCCATGTGGCAGAGAATGTCTTTTGCTGCTGTGCTGCTGTTGCTCCAGTGGGCCAGGTGCCAGGCCAGGTGTCCTGGGAGATGGTGCTGTTGCGCCGACCCTCACGGTCTTTTCCGTGGACGACCCGCCCTCCTGCGGGGACCCTCAGAAGCAGGCCGTGACGATGTTTGGGATGCTCCGTCGGATGTCTCCTCCTCCTCCTCATCCCTCCCTGTGGGTGGTGATGTTCTACGCCTGCTGGCACAGGGAGGGTTGCCCATGTTGTCGGCCATCCGACGGAGTGTACTGTGAATTCCCGTGAACACCGTCACAAGCTCAGCCTGTCTGTCCTCCATCCTCCGTTGGTGTTGCAGTAGACAGGCATGTTGCTCCGCATGTTGCTGGGCCTGCTGGGTCTTGATCCCCTCGAGGATGGACACAACCTGGGCCATGCCCGTGGTGTCCTGCCGGTATGTGTCCAGGATGTTTCAGACATGGGAATATACCGGTTCCGCAGCCAACTGGTCAGGCTTGCGCCTCCGCCGTCCTCCACTCCCACCACCCCTGCCCACTTGCACCTGGCCTGCCGTTGTGGGCACATCGGGTCTCCGGGACCCCTGAGGGGTGGCATTTGCGTTGCCGCCTGCCTCCTCCTGGGTGCCCGGGACACCGTGTCCCTCCTGGCCAGCCTGGCTGCATTGTGGTAGTGGGGCAGGGATCCTGGGTGTCTCCTGGGATGTGGCAAGAGTGGGGGTGGTGGTTGGCCCAGTTGTACCTGACACAGGTGCTGCAGGTCGTTGGACACCAGAGGGGCCAGGTTGGTCGGGGGCAGGTTCGTCCACAGAGTGGTGAGAGTCGTCGCTGGCGGTGGCTCCGTCATCCTGCCGAGCCGGGTCCTATGAGTCTTCCCCCCCAGTGTTAATTTTTTTTCATGCAACATCCATGTTTCATTGGTTTGTAAGTTGGCACATTTCCTCTGGGAATTTGGATATGTCTTGCATTCCACTCACAGTGCACTTGTACATGGGTAGGTCCCTTGGCCACAGCTTTTGCGACTTTACCTATGTGTGGCACAGTCTTAGTTACTGCGTCAATTGTGACTGCAGTCAGCAGTGGAGTGGGCAGGTGTGGCGAGCCATGCATTGGCGCCTTCCGTGTTGCACTGTACGTGGGCACATGGAGTGGTTCCACACACTTAGATAATGCAGGTAGCTGTCCTTGTGCTCGTGCACAGGTTGTGACATGGCCCTGTGTTTTGCCATGGAGAAGAGGGGGGGTCCTGGCACTGGCCACCCTTGTCTACATGCACGCAGTCTACCTGCTGATTAGCAGACATTCCCACACCCCACAAGGCTGATTTGCTCTCCCTGTGTGTCCCTTTCTCGCTCCCTCTCTGTCCCCCTCTCCCTCCCTCTGTGTGTCGGCCTCCTCCCTCTGTCCATCTCCCTGTGTCTCCCTCCCTCTATGTCCCCCTCTCCCTCCCTCCCTGTGTCAGCCTCCTCCCTCTGTCCGTCTCCCTGTCTCTCCCTCCCTCTATGTCCCCCTCTCCCTCCCTCCCTGTGTCAGCCTCCTCCCTCTGTCCGTCTCCCTTTCTCCCTCCCTCTGTCAGCCTCCTCCCTCTGTCCGTCTCCCTCTGTCAACCTCCTCCCTCTGTCCGTCTCCCTCTGTCTCCCTTTCTCCCTCCCTCTGTCAGCCTCCTCCCTCTGTCCGTCTCCCTCTGTCAACCTCCCCCCTCTGTCCGTCTCCCTCTGTCTCCCTTTCTCCCTCCCTCTGTCACCCTCCTCCCTCCCTCTGTCTGTCTCCCTGTGTCCACCTCTGTCTCCCTCCCTCTCTGTCCCCCTCTCCCTCCCTCTGTGTGTCACCCTCTGTCACCTCAGCCCAGCTTCCTGGGCACACACTGTTAGCAGATCTTTGAATGGCCCTTGGATTGTTGATGTGAGTTTGTTTCTGGTCTCCAGGCACCCATTGGGTGTAGTGTGTGTGTCTGCACTGCTGCTGTGGTGGTGTGTGCTGCCACTCTTTCACAGTGTTGGCTGTTCATTGGCTGCTGTCATGTGCAAGAACGTGCCGTCACCCCCATGTGTTGATGCAAGGCATCCGCCATTTGCTGGCGAGTCTTTCCTGTGTGGGGACACACTGTTTGTCTGACTGTGACCTAGGCCATATGGGCAGAGGGCATTGTTGTCTGCTTCTGATTTGCACTATGTGATTTTTTTGGCCCACACTCCCGCCATCTGGCTTACCGTGTCATGTGTTGGTGTTTTCTGTGGCCTGTGACTTGACATTGTCCAGCTGGGTGCATGGGGCATGGTGGCGCCAGTGGCATGTGCGTGTTCATGGAGTGTGGTTGAGTCATGCGATAGCTTGGGGTGGTTGCGTGCCTGTTTGTGAGTTTGGTTGTGGATGACGTTCCCCCCATGTGAGGTGAGTTGTTTGTGTACTCACCCGGGTCTCGGAGTCCTTCTAATCCGTCGACTGCCACCACCGGCAGTATGGCCATCACCCTCTCCTCCCAGGGATGGTATTCTACGCGTCTGCGGGGCGGCCCTCCTCCAGTGACGTTGGCCTGGTTGTGGTCGTCGGTCATTTTGGCTCGGACCCTCCTCCGCAGATCGTACCACCTGGCTTGGCATTCATGCCTGGTCCTTCTGGTGTCCGCAACAGCATTCACAGCATCGACGATGGTCTGCCACATGGCTGTTTTTTCTGAAATGCTGGTCTGTCTGACCAATGTTCCAAAGAGGTGTGGCTCAACTCTGAGGATTTCATCGACAAGGACCTCCAACTCTCGGCTAGTGAACTTTGGATTCTTGTTAGTGGGCATGGTGAGGGGTGTGGGTGTGGATGGTGGGGGGGGTGGTGTGGATGGTTGAGGGTGTGTGGGTGTGGTTGTTTGGGTGTGTGTGTGAATGTGATGGGGGGGTGTTTGTGAAGGTGTGTGTGTGAAGGTGTGCAAGTGTAAGGTGTGGTGAAGCTTCTAGTATGGTGCTGTAGGTTGTCTGTGGGGTCTGGCAGCAGTGAGTCTGTTGCAAAGGCTCATGGTTTGTGTGTGTGGTCCCTTTTTATTGGTCCATTGGTGGGTGTGGCTGTGTTTGAACTTTGGGTGGGTGTGTTATAAGGAGTGGTTGTGTTTTGGGCCTCTGCTTTGGATTTTGGCAGTTGCAGGTCAGTGATTGTGTTGTTTTTGAGCTTGTTGGACATGTTTAGTGGCTTTGTGCCATTCGAATGGTGTATTCTTGTGTTGTTTTGCTTTGTCCTGGTTGTGTACATGCGTTTTTAACGTGTGTATGGTGTGTACTTCGGGCATTTTGTTGTACAGTGCTGTCCTTGTGTCTGGCTTGGTACGACTCGTACATGCGCGATGTTGTGTGAAGGTGCTGGTGTTGGGGCCCGGGGTACGCTCCATACGTCCGCGGGTGAGGGTACGGTTCTTACATACACGGGGGGTACGACACATACACGGGTGGGGGTACGACTCGAACGTACACGGGTGTACATACACGGGGGGTTCGACACATACACGGGTGTACATACAAGGGTGGGGGTACGACTCGAACGTACACGGGTGTACATACACAGGGGGTATGACACGTACACGGGTGTACATACACGGGTGGGGGTACGACACGTACACGGGTGTACATACACGGGTGGGGGTACGACTCGAACGTACACGGGTGTACATACACGGGTGGGGGTATGACACGTACACGGGTGTACATACACGGGTGGGGGTACGACTCGAACGTACACGGGTGTACATACACGGGGGGTACGACACGAACACGGGTGTACATACACGGGGGGTTCGACACGTACACGGGTGTACATACACGGGGGGTCCGACACGTACATGGGTGTACATACACGGGTGGAGGTACGACTCGAACGTACACGGGTGTACATACACGGGGGGGTTCGACACGTGCACGGGTGTACATGCACGTGGGGGTTCGACACATACACGGGTGTACATACACGGGTGGGGGTACGACTCGAACGTACACGGGTGTACATACACGGGGGGTACGACACGTACACGGGTGTACATACACGGGTGGGGGTACAACACGTACACGGGTGTACATACACGGGTGGGGGTACGACTCGAACGTACACGGGTGTACATACACGGGTGGGGGTACGACACATACACGGGTGTACATACACGGGTGGGGGTACGACTCGAACGTACACGGGTGTACATACATGGGTGGGGGTACGACACGTACACGGGTGTACATACACGGGTGGGGGTACGACTCGAATGTACACGGGTGTACATACACGGGGGGTTCAACACGTACACGGGTGTACATACACGGGGGGTTTGACACATACACGGGTGTACATACAGGGGTGGGGGTACGACTCGAACGTACACGGGTGTACATACACGGGGGGTTCGACACGTACACGGGTGTACATACACGGGTGGGGGTACGACACGTACACGGGTGTACATACACAGGTGGGGGTACGACTCGAACGTACACGGGTGTACATACACGGGTGGGGGTACAACACGTACACGGGTGTACATACACGGGGCTTCGACACTTACACGGGTGTACATACACGGGTGGGGGTACGAATCGAACGTACACGGGTGTACATACACGGGGGGTTCGACACGTACACGGGTGCACATGCACGTGGGGGTTCGACACATACACGGGTGTACATACACGGGTGGGGGTACGACTCGAACGTACACGGGTGTACATACACGGGGGGGTACGACACGTACACGGGTGTACATACACGGATGCGGGTACGACACGTACACGGGTGTACATACACGGGTGGGGGTACGGCTCGAACGTACACGGGTGTACATACACGGGTGGGGGTACGACACGTACACGGGTGTACATACACGGGTGGGGGTACGACTCGAACGTACACGGGTGTACATACACGGGTGGGGGTAGGACTCGAACGTACGGGGCTGGGGGGGTGTTGGGCGCGTATGCGGGCACATGTCGGCATGGTTGCTATGGGAGTTCGGTGTGGACGGTGTTTTTTCCATACGGTTGTAAGATCGGACGCCCGGGATGGATCGTGATTCCGCTGTCGGACTCCACTTTTCACATTTGTATGGTAAATCGTCCGGGGACGTGTCGGACACGTTTTCCGACCCGAGGACATGTGGGGAATTATTCCCAATGCGATTCGTATGGTCTTTTTCCCATGCGAATCGTAATTGGCAGTTTGTACGGCACTTGTACAATTCGTACGGTAAAAAGACCGGATACGAGTCTTACGGCCCATTTTTTTACCGGATCGTAATTGGCACCTAAGTGTAGACAGTGCATTGGTGAACATTGGATCTACCGTATTTAAAGAGGGTATGGCATATGTTGCTTTGTCGCGAGTCAGAACATTATCTGGTTTGTTTTTGATTGATTTTGATGAGACAAAGGTTACTGAAGATGCAAACTGTGTAAAATAGTATAATAGGTTAAGAAGGGTGTATGCTCCAAATTTAGGTCAATATCCTGTATTTGAAAAGCATGTGGTTGGTCGAAAAAGGTTTGAGAATATCTGTACTGAAGGTGTAGAGAAGGGAAAAGAACAAGATAATGTTGTGATTGCAAGTAAAAAGAAAAAGGACACTATTGAAGAGATTGTTGGTTATCAGTTTGAAAATAGTTCAGGTGTCAACTGCTATGCTAATCTAGTGGTCAATGTTGTTTTTTATCTTGAAGGTTTGCAAGAACAAATTATGCAGAATCGGAAAAAAAGATTTTGTTCTCTGTTGCATTCTGTTTATGAAAAATTGACAACAGATACAAGTAAAATACAATCTGCTTCAGATGTTCGTCATCTTTTGGCTGTATGTTCTGGTTCTACACAATTTACACAAAATATCCAACAAGATGCTCAGGAATTTTTAATGTATATGCTTTCCATTTTTGAAAATGAAGGTGTAGATATAGAAAATATTTTTGGCCTTTCTTACAAATGGGAACATCATTGTGAAAATTGAATGTATACATGTACCACTAATGTAGACACTGAAAGATTTCTGTATTTAACATTACCAGACTGTAAATCAGTGTCTTTCAATAAATTAGTTAAAGGTGCAAATCAAAACATGGAGTGTAGCCAATGTAAATCAGAAATGTTATCCACATTATTTTTAACAAAATATGGACAATACATAATTTTAATGATGCAACGTTGTACAGCTGATGGAAGAAAATTGGAGACTTTAATAAAGCAATTTGTAGCAACACATCTATCAATATCAGGAAGGACTTTTGTAGCAATTGCAATAATTTTCCATGATGGTCCTTCCACAACATCTGGACATTACACTGCCTATCTCAAATGTGACAAAGGCTGGACACTTTGTAATGATTCCCAGTTGGTTTTCAAACAACGTTTGCCTAGGGAATTACCAAATTCCTACCTAATATTTTTAAAGTCAAAGTTTTAGGAAGATAATTCACTCTCTGAGGAATTTATTATTATAATTTAATAGGATTACCATTGGACAATTTACATAAAAAGGAGTGCAACAATACCATATGGCCTCAAGGAAAGGTATATGGTTGAATTATGGACTTTTTCGTGCTCATTGACTCGGTGAATATTTTAAGGCGACAACATTTACAGTTTTTATAAGTTAAAGCTATAAAATTTTGTTAGCCATAAGCATTTAATATATGTGTGATTTGTATTTTCTGGTATTTTACTGAGAATAGCATGTTGGGTTTTTTTAAACAATCTTTTTGATTGTTTTTTTTTTGCCCGCTGTTAAGTGATGAAGAGTACGATTGAAATCACTATTTCTAGTGAAATTCAATATATTCTGAGAACAGCAAAAAAGGTAAACAAATTACTTTGTAGAAATTATGCTGTGTTGTAAAAAATGTATTATTACATGTTATAACTATTTTTTCTTTTCTTTCACAGATCCTAATTCTAAAATAAGAAATTTACCTCAATTTACATTACAAAAAAACATCTGAAAAAAATGTGTACCATTTTTAATTTCTATTACTGTGAAGGTAAGTTTAACTAAGTATTAATATGCAGAATGGGCAGATCTGCAAGAAGCTACAAAGTTTGAACACGTTTTTAAAAACATTCTGTTTATACCTATGTAGTTTTGAAATCTCTCTGTTATCGGATATCATGTGACCTCCAAAAAAATAGATTTGAGTGGTTCATAATATTTCCCATTGTCCCTTTTGAAGGACCGCAATCATTTCAATCATTCTTCTTTGAGCATCTTTGCAGACAAAACTCTGTGCTTACCTTCTATCATACGCAAGCAATTTTAAAAATAGAAATATGTCACTTTTTGTAACATAGTTATTGCCCAAGACACTCTTTCATATTTACAAAGAGAGGAAAAGGCACTCTGTGTACTTTTTCTACTCCATGTAAATACAACCTCATCATACACACCACTTTGCGTTGAAAGGGTATTCTATAAGTGTTGTTGTGCATGATTGCACTGAATACTCATAGAACAAGACACATCTCCAGATTTATCAGAAATCATAAATCTCGATATGTGTGTGAATGCTGCACCATTCTCCAATTGGTGTAGGAAAGCACAACAAGGAGAATTGTTTTAATTTCTCCTCATTTTTAAATCTTCAATGCATGCTAAAATGTTCAGCATACACTGAAGGAGAAAAATGCGTTTTATGATTGTTTTTCTGCAGGAAGGTGTGTCTTCCTGCACAAAAAGAAACGGCACATGACACAGATATCCTTGCACCATTGTGCAAGGGTGCCTGTGTCACCACATTGTTAAATAGGGGTCAAACCCAATAAACCCTTGAGGGCTTGGGCAGAGAGATATGAGAAGGTCAATGTGCCAACAAGGGATTTGTTTTAAAGTGATCAATTATTTATGAATTTCAACGATTTGAATCAATAAGCATGTTAAAATAAAATAACATCAATGTGAAATCAATTTCATGAACTGGACATCATAGATATATAATGATAACAACGCACACGGGGATTTCTTTTGTGATTCAAACACATTAGTTTATATAGTTTCATCCAGAGTAAAAAGAGTACAAAAGAGACATAAATTGAAGCAATATATCGTGAAAATAGGGGACGGAATTAAGTCCTCATTTCATCTATATATACACATCTATTCCTGATTGGTTTGAACAGAGATGAACCTTTTCTTAAATATACAATCTGCTGTACATAACGAATAAATTGGAATTAGATGGTAAAGTCGACGTTTCGGTCTTGGGTGGTGTCAATCCGTCAGACCATCTTCAGGACAATGATTGCTCAAAAAAGGACTCTTAGAGGTCTCAGTAGCGTTCTCACGTAACTTTATTTAAAATCATGTGGGTATTTACACATGTGGAACTTTGGCATCAGCAACTGCCAGATCGTGATAGTGCGGAAATCAATCCTGCCGAGATTTTATTTATTTCTGTCGTTAGTCTTCAGAATGTGAAAATGATCCGTCTGAATCAGGATAGCCTGATAATACACTGCGATGTCAAGTGCTTTTAGAGAAAGGCTGTGGTTATAAATCAGCACAGCTAAGAGTTTTCTGGCGTCAGTCTTCAGAGAATCAATGGGGGTCTGCCTGTATCAGTACAGCCTGTACTGTACTGTACTGATACAGGCAGACCCCCATTGATTCTCTGAAGACTGACGCCAGAAAACTCTTAGCTGTGCTGATTTATAACCACAGCCTTTCTCTAAAAGCACTTGACATCGCAGTGTATTATCAGGCTATCCTGATTCAGACGGATCATTTTCACATTCTGAAGACTAACGACAGAAATAAATAAAATCTCGGCAGGATTGATTCCCGCACTATCACGATCTGGCAGTTGCTGATGCCAAAGTTCCACATGTGTAAATACCCACATGATTTTAAATAAAGTTACGTGAGAACGCTACTGAGACCTCTAAGAGTCCTTTTTTGAGCAATCATTGTCCTGAAGATGGTCTGACGGATTGACACCACCCAAGACCGAAACGTCGACTTTACCATCTAATTCCAATTTATTCGTTATGTACAGCAGATTGTATATTTAAGAAAAGGTTCATCTCTGTTCAAACCAATCAGGAATAGATGTGTATATATAGATGAAATGAGGACTTAATTCCGTCCCCTATTTTCACGATATATTGCTTCAATTTATGTCTCTTTTGTACTCTTTTTACTCTGGATGAAACTATATAAACTAATGTGTTTGAATCACAAAAGAAATCCCCGTGTGCGTTGTTATCATTATATATCTATGATGTCCAGTTCATGAAATTGATTTCACATTGATGTTATTTTATTTTAACATGCTTATTGATTCAAATCGTTGAAATTCATAAATAATTGATCACTTTAAAACAAATCCCTTGTTGGCACATTGACCTTCTCATGTGTCACCACATGGCTGCAATTTAAGCAGCCATGCAGAGAGAAGCATAGATTTGCAACATATTTTTGTACATATGTTGCATCCCTGTGCTTCGGAAGTACTACAGCACACTGCAGTTAAAGAGATTACTGTGTGATGCTGCAGCACTTCCTCATATTTCTGCATTTATACATTCACCATTCGCTACTAATGCATTCATTCAGTCAATTACATACTACACATACATTCATCTAAACTTTCACACACTAACAAACAAATATAGCTCTTTTTTTAAACCAGGAAAGTTAGTTCTTAGAAGAACTTTTTTTTTCCTCTTTTTTCTTTTATATTTTTGGGGGGGGTTGAACAATTTTTAATTTTTGGGGGTTTTTCTTTTTTAAAAAAAAGGAAAAAACAGAACTGAAGAAACAAAACAATGAACTTCAGGGGGGAAAAAAAAAACTAGCAATGATGACTTTCTTGCTTTCGGCAGATAAGATCGATTGACTGCTCTCCATAGCATAAAACAGCATTGCATTTTATGCAGAGCACTTTCTAGTTTTGAAACTGTGGACGGATGTCCAAAATTTGCACAGAAGGATCCACCCTTGAAGTGCTTGGCTGGGATGGATCTGATGGAGCAGGAACAACTCTCATTCTGCGGCATTCCTCCCGAGCAAGGTTCACCGGATGGAGGATCCTCAGATGCTTCATCATACTTGCTGTTCTACAGGAAAACATTTTTAGGATCCCCACGGGACAGCACTCTCTGGCAGATCTTGCAGGTTACTAAGGTGGCATTGTTTTTCGTTTGCCCCTCAGGAAAGGTGAAAAATTTCCACACCACAGATGGTGGGCGTGATGGTTCTTCCAAAAAATCATCTTCAGATGAATGAGGAGATCCTGGAGATGCCTGCTGCCCTGAAGCCATTGTTTGTAAAAAAAAAGTTTGAGCTAAGTGTAAACTTAGTCCAAAAAAGCTTCTTCTCTGCAAAGAGATGCTCCTCCAAAGAAGGTCAAAGAAGAATGATTGAAATGGGTGGGGTCTTTCAATAGTTAGAACAGGAAGTGTAATGAACCAATCAAATCTCTTTTTTTCAGGTCACATGGGATCCACGCATAGGCAGCATGCACCCAGCGCGCATCCGCGAAATTGAATTTAAAAGGAATATAGGATTAGAAGTAAAAATATATGACTTTTATGAGTAGTTTAGAGTTTGTCTTCAATTAATATTCACATGAAATACATATATATATGTTTTTTTAAATGTAAAATATTTCGCGGGATTCGCGCACCCACCGCGTCATACACGCACATGACGTATCGCGGAAGCGCGCAAGCGTCGCATAACGTGCATCGTACGTGTCGCGTATAGGCTTGGAGTCGCGTACCGGTTGCATTGCAGTCGCGCACCAAACACGTACCCAACGCATACCGTACGCGGATGCTTTCGCGCAGGGATAGAGAACGGTGCGCATAGGGTGCGCGAATCCCCAAAAATATATATATAATAATGTATTGAAAATATAGTTAAAAAAATATTTTAACAAATATAAAAAAATATTTAAAAAAATAATTACAATTTTTTTTTTAAACCATTAAAAACAAATAATATTTATTAATTTTTAAAAGAATTAATTGAAAAAATAAGTAAAAAAAATGGTGATAAAAAAGTATTAAAAAAACATAATTAAAGGAAATGACACACTGAAATAGAAAAATTTAGAAATCCAATGAAAATCATTAAACATCATAGCTTTAGAGATAAGTTATAGATAGGAATTAGCATTTAAAAAACCTTTGAAATTCACTGAAAAAAACGTAGGTTTCATGCACGTTATAGTTAGGAATTGGCATTTAAAAAACCTTAGAAATTCACTGAAAAAACCATAGGTTTCAGGGGCGTTATAGTTAGCTGGACATTTCCCTCGTACAAAACCCTAGAAATTCCCCCGTTATAATTAGTTCAGCTAACTATAACTCGTGCCCCCGCAATGCACTGCTGATGACGTCACATATTACATCACACATGTCATGGTCAGTGACATCACTGATGACATCTCAAATGGCATCCCTCATGACATCATCCATGTGATAAATTAGTGCATCTTCTCACACCCTAATATAACTTTGATACACCCACTCAAAATTTCAGACGGCCATTAGGTCTACACACACATCCACCTGTACAGTCACTCATACTTACAGTCACTCAGTACAGGACTATCATATGCATTTATACACCTATATAGACACTCACACACCGCCAATCATCCATAGAGGTACTCACACACCTAGTCAGTCATGCAAATAATTAATCACACTCCCATTTACTCACCTATACAGTTATACACACACAAGTTCACTTACTCATAAAACTACTACCACATTCTTACGCTCTTATACAATCACTGATACAAGCACACACTCATCCATACAGCCGCTCTCACAATCACACACTCTCACATATAGCCAGTTATATGCTCTTACACACATATATACTGCCTTTCACATATGTAGTAACTCACACATGTACCACTGAGATATACATTCAATCACTAACACACCCATACATACACTCACCCAACCATACAGTCCCTCACAGATGCACTCTTAAAACCATGCACCCATAGAATCACCCACTCACACATCTATGCACAGAGTCACACACACCCCACCCACACAAACACTCAGGCACCCATACAGATACTCAGACAACCAATCAATAACCCATATAGACACTCATATAGCTATTCACAAAACCATGCAGCCACTTATACACCAACAGACAGACAGATACAGACATTCACACAGTTTAGTCACTAGTCTGCAGTAAGATACGTTTAATGACTCACTTATTGTCACTCACGCACCTACTAAATCATCCATTCACACACTTATACACCCACTCATTCTTCCATAGGCCTTTCCCTATATATATTAAACATATTTAAACTTTACAGAAACACACACTCACTGGATGACGTCATCAGTGATGTCATCAGTGATGTCATTTGAGATGTCATCAGTGATGTCATCAGTGATGTCACTGACCATGTCATGAGTGATGTAATATGTGACGTCATCAGAAGTGCATGGCGGGGGCGCGAGTTATAGTTAGCTGAACTAACTATATAGGGTTTTGTACGAGGGAAATGTCCAGCTAACTATAACGCCCCTGAAACCTATGTTTTTTTCAGTGAATATATATATATATATATATCCAAAACAAAACCGCCCAGCTCCCTTGCTCTCAACAGTGTGGGTGCGCCGATTGCGCAGGCGATGTCGCAATCAAATATTCCAAAGACACCACGTCTCCAACAAAGACAACGTGCGGCGCACTCAAGGCTCGATCAAAAAAAAATTCCTTTATTGGTTGTTTTCCGTGAAAGCTAACACACGCGTTCCGGCACCCTGGCCTTCGTCAGTGTTAGTTTGTTCATTAGATAGCCACATTGAAATAACAAATTCTCTCATTGGACGGCAGGGCTGGTAAGCAAAATTGACAGAGGACTTGCCGTGTAACTTACAAAAATCAACGTTACCACAGCGGCCATTTTAGCCTGCTTATTGAACAAAAGATCGTAATGATATCGATTTATAAAAAATAACAAGTTATATCGTGTCAACTGAGCATATGAATTATGAAACATGTAAAGTCAAAAAACATGAAATATGTATGTTACAGTTTCCCAGGGATAAATATATCCATTCAATTGGATGTGTTTTCATATTCAGCTATCTAGACCAATTCATTAGAGACACTACTATATTGGTAGCATTTATTGTGAATATATACAAAAAAAAATTGGGAATACTCTTACTAAGGTCATTGTAGCTCAATTCATTGACACAAATCTATACTGGGAATGAACTCTACATGAATAAATTCGTTCAACAGGTTCACATGATTGGCTGCTGGATTTCATTCTTAGAAAATTAAGCCCTCCAATGGGCTAATGTCCAGCAAAAATTAAAATGCAGGCCACACCATCGTGAAATATTTCATAAAAAAACATACGTACAGATAATAAATGAAAAGATGACATATAAAACAAATGTGCCCACCAAAATCGTGTATAGAGAAAAGGAGGAAGGTTCACCAAATCCGCACGTTTCCATATTTATATTACTCTTGCTAGATCCTACCGCATACAAAATATCATTCAGGGTTAAACTTGACTCAGCCGATGAAGGACCACAATTCTTCCTCCATATTCAGTCCCCCAGGGGTACGTGTTTGGAGTTCAATGATGAAACGTGCCTCCAATTGACGCAACTCCTTGACCCTATCTCCTCCTCTTTCAGTAATGGGGACATGGTCTAAACAAAAGTAGCTGAGTCTGTCACTACGGGATTCGTGTTTTTCAGCAAAGTGCCTCGCTACAGGGTAGGTTGTGTCGTGGTTTGTGATTGCCCGTGTGTGCTCCAATACTCGTTTTTTGGAGGGATGAATGGTGCTCCCGATGTATTGGAGACCACACGGGCATGTCAGACAATAAATGACGAAGCTTGTGTTGCAGTTCATAAACCTGTTGATTGTGCCTGTCCCCTTCCTGCCAGGAACAACATACTCTTTTACTTTTTTACTGTTCTTGCACGCCTTGCACGAGGCGCACGGGTAAAAACCAACCAGAGTGTTTTTGGGAGCACTGTCAGAGAAGTGGCTACGTACCAATAAATCTTTTAGTGACTTACTTTTACTGTATGTTACCTCAGGCTTTTCAGAAATGGTTTTACCGATAATATTGTCAGTCTGCAGTATTTTCCAGTTCCTCTCTACTAGCCTCCTAATGGTTCCAGCTTTTGTAGAGAAACCTAGAATAGGAAATCCGCAATTCAGGGGAATTTCGCGAGGATTCGTCAATCGGCGCCAAAGTTATTCCAAATAGAATGTTGCGGATTTCCTATGGAAACACGGTCCTAACTATAACTATCTACTGGCGACCGCCAGTAGATAATGTATATAAAGGCTTTATACTTAACTGCAAACTACTTACATTTGCTTTGTAAAGGCATGCATGGTAAAGGTGAATGCTTGGTAATGGTCGCAGTGTAAAGGCTGTTTCCGGTGTTTCCGGTGCTATTGTGTCAAGTCTGTTTCTGTTACTTGGGAAGTGGTCCATAGCGTTGTCGGGTGAAGATGTAATGCATCTTGCAGCCAAATCCCCAACAAACAATCAAATGTCCTGTGATGACGAGTGCATACATTGATGCCACACTTCATGTAACTTTCTTTAAAATCCTCAAATATGTGTGTGTGTGTGTGTGTGTGTGTGCGTGTGTGTGCGTGTGTGTGTGTTTGTATGTGTACCAAGAATACAGCTTTGGTGAGACAAGTTTCAAGCTTAAACAGTGTAACCATTGCAATGAGAGGTGTATCTGTACTTTGTAGCCTAACATGACCTTATGCATGAGGCTATGTAAAATGCGCCTTTCCATGTATATACCATGGTATACAGTGAAAATATTACATCTCAAAATCTTTTTAGTACATGATGTTGATATTTTAATCCTATAACGGCATTGAAGAATGTAATCATGCTCACCTCAAGTTCTCACCAGTGACAAGTCTTGCAAGCAGTCAGATCTACCTAAGATGTATTTGGGATCCAGGAGTTGCACCAGTAATTAGATGGCTTTTATATGTGGAATCAGGCGGAAATGTCTGAATAACATGGCTTGAGTATGTGGAGTCTTCTCATAATAGAACTGTATCTAATCAAACCACAATGATTTCAAATCATGTTACCAATGCAGTATGGGGTGAAGTAGAAAGTGCTACAGCAGATTCTTCACTGATCTTGGTGATACCACAAAAAGGTGCTTTTGTCCATGCCTTTTGCATAGTACAAGAGAGGAATCATGGTGATCATGGAAGTGTAGCTCAGTGTACCACAGATGATGTAAAGTGATATGTTGATCAGTAAAAATTAAGAAGTGATCTAATGTTTCTCCATAAGTCAACCTCTATCTCCTCCTTCCTTTGCGGCATGCAACCAAGAACAAGGGGGAGGGGGACCAATAGGACATGGGACAAAGGCAACACCATATCTCAGCTGCAGAAGAAAGAATTGGAAGAATCAATAAACTCAAAGAGTGTGCCCACCTGGAGATGTACAAAGGCTCAGACCAAGAGGCTCTGGTAGGAAAAGCAAGAGCAGACGGGTCTAGTGAAATTGGGCACAACGTGCAAGAGAAGCCAGAGGAAAACTCCTTCTGGCTCAAAAGAACAACATGAGGTGTCTGATTAAAAAAAACTCAGATATCGGAGCCTGGTGTCACCCTGTAGTACTGGGAGTAGAATGTGGTTGCTGTTGTCTTCTTGGCATCATTCTCTCTCAGGGATTCGGGTGTTTCTATGGAATGAGGTCAGGTTGTGGAATGTAATGGTTTGAAGGACGGGCGGGTTTGAGTTGGCTGAGGAGGTCCCTGTCTACAGTGTAGCTACAAATAAACATCTTCAACTTGCTGGTGCCGTTATTACCACAATTTTATTGGTGACAAACTGGCTACACAGCAACATCGCGACCCCACACGTGCGAAGACCTTTAAGCTGCTGCTGTTTTACCTCGTCTTGCCGGTGGAGTTTCGAGCTGTTATGCCTCGTCTTACCTCTAAGTCCGGAGACTCCTCCTGCTGCTTGACAAACCCTGTTCTAAATGTCTTCATTGCTAATGTCCAGTCCCTCCTGCAGTGCAGCAGTTGCGGAGGTGTGCAGATTTCAGCAAGCTGTGTGCTCCACTTTTACCGTGCACCGCAGTGAGTTCCTTTTTCCTAATGGTTTCCCTGCGCTGATCTTCCTTGGGCTGAGAACTTGGTAGATTAATTTGGCGTATTTTCTAGATTTCCAGGCTTCCACAGCGATGACATCAAGTCGTACTTGTCGCGCAGACACTGTTATCAAGGCAACCGCATGCTGTGTAAGGCTCTGGGGCATGTCAAGAGTTACACAAAGGCTGCACAGCGCTCTTACTTGCAAAGGATAATCAAACATTCATTTGGAAATACGTTTGTCAACACAGTCTGCTTACTGAAGTGCACCATCTGTCTCCACATCCTTCATTTCCAAGCGGATTCTCACACCTGTTTAATTTTCTCTTCTCCCAAGATTATTGTTACCTTCCTCCACTTTCTGCAGTGTGGATCACGGTGAATCACACACATTTCTCTTTAAGTCTTGTGTCAGTATTGGGTTCAAATGTTTAAAGATAAATATTAACCGATGGTATTATACATGTTTTACCTGTTATCTACATTTTGCTAGAAACATCCAATATATTTAATATAACTGCTGTAAGAGTGAACACCTATATATTTTTCTCTTTCTCTTAAAGCATTTATTTGTAGACTGATGATTCACCTGATGTGCACCAATCAAGCTGTCACACCTCCCCCTTCATTTTTATATAATCTTAGTGAGCCACCTGTTAGTTGGGAGGTGTGATTTGATGCATTTGAAACGTATCTAGGTGCTGTAGGTGCTTTGAGATTCGGTGCTGAATGGAAAAAGCACTTACTTCTTCATTCCTTGGGGTTTGAGGGAGGTCTATATTCAAACATTTAGCAGAATTGACGCATGAGGAGGGTAGAAATGGTGATGAATATCCTGTTCTCAAGCTCAAGAATAGATTTGATAAACAACCGAGTCTCATGGTCTTAAGACACAAGTTTTTCAAGAGAAAACAATTGGAGAGTGAGGATGTGGACTCGTATATATCTGTGTTGCGGAGACTGGCATTTGTTTGCTTAGCCAAGAACTTTACAGACCAACTTATCAGGGATCAGTTTGTATGCCAGTGCAAGGACAAGCAAATTAGACAAAAACTGTTAGCGATGAGAATCCCTCATGGAAGGAAACCATGAATGTGGCTAAAAGCATTGAGGTCTCCCAGGTCTCCTTGAAGGAGTTAGATGACAAATCCATTGAAGCTATCAAAGCTATAGGGAATGATCTAGACTAAGGAACGTTCTCAACAACAATGTTATTGATAGCGAAGCCAAGAGTAATAATGTGAATTCCACCTCCAACAGCATGTGTTTACGGTGTGGAAATGCTCCACATCCTAAAGGGGAGATGCCCAGCTGCCAATCTGGTGTGCAATGTTTGCAGGAAAACAGAACATTTTGACAAAGTGTGCTAAAAACAAGGTAAGAGAAAACTGTGGCGTGTGTGGTTGAACCTTATGAGGTGTCAGATTCAGAAGTCATTTTTGTAGTCATGGATCTGCAGATGGTCACCTCATCTGAGGAAAGTGAATCTGTTGTGGGTAATCCTTCATGCTGTGTTGACCCTACTTGTTATTATCCTCTTGGACATCTGACTTGTCTTAGCAAAACCTATTTAACTCACCTGCTGTCTTTGTCAGCCCCCTTTCATCTTTCAGCACTGGACCTCAATCACTCGAGTATGATTCACAATCTCAGGAGGTATCAGGATAAGCCCAAAATACATACTATGCCTGTGACGGAAAAGGTTCTCAAGGTAAACCTGGACATGAACATTTAGGATAATATGCTGAGGTAGGGTAATGTCTTTCTATTTATTTTGAGCTATTCGATCTTCATGTAATCATGGATTCTGATTTGGTACATTTAGATTTCTTTTTCAACTGGATGTGAGTGTGATGATATTAGGGTACTTAGCACATGAAGAAAAACGCCCACATGTTACTTTATAGTTGTATATTACTCCCATCTTTGGACACAGGTACACATAAGCTGAAACCCAACAGAAAGTATGTGCCAAAGGTGTTTACCTCTTAAGAGGGTACAGGAAAGGTATCAAAACACAGTATAGCTGTGGATGATTTAAAATGTGATATATGTAATATAAATGGGACAACAAATGGTGATTGGGCTGTTCATAAGAGGTGGTGGTGGTTGTGCAACACTGCACAGCAACTACTTTGGGTTGAGGATTAGGTTGTGAACTGGTGGCAGGTGACAAAGTCAGGTTAGTAAGCCTGGTAGGTAGTTGCTGAATATGAGATGTCTGAAATGCCTGACTTGGTGCTCCAGCATGAGATGGGCCCCTGTAAGTGTAGACAGGTATGAGCGGCATTACCTCTGTATGTTTCATGGCATTCTCCACTCTTGAGACCTGGAGCTGTTCCTGGGGCAATTCAGTAAGGGCCTGGATTCTATCTAGGTTCTCTAAGGAGATGGTTCTTTCCATCAACCTTGGGAGGACATGCTGATGGGTGTCAATGTTTCCTTGGTGGGTGTAGAAGGTGTGCATGACACCCCCTCCCCCATTTAATGGACCTCATATCTGACAAAGGCCTGTTTCCCAAAAACACATCTTCCCAGAGGCCAGCTGTTCCCCATGCTAACCTTCCATTACATGGCTGTCTCAGATGTCAACTTGCTGTCCGTTAAATTGAGACTCAATACTAGGCGTGGGTGGAATTTGCAAAATTCACTTTCGCAAACTATCGCGAAAATGTTAAAAATCTCCGCAAACACGCGGAAATATCGCGAAGACGCGGAAGTTTTTTTCCCGCCCGTTCGCAGTATTTTCTGCTTGATCGCGGCTCGCCAACTTACCCATGCGGTTGCTCACGGGCGCGAGATCTCAATCATCTCATACTCTCGTGGTGCATGATCACGAGAAGAAAGACGTGATCACGCGATGAATGACGTGATCGCGTGACAAATGACGTTAATGCGGGCGCGAACTGTCGCGAGACAGCGCAAATGGCGACCAACAATCCAACTTCTCGTGGAGAACGCGACTGGATCGGGAAAACTTGTCGGCGAACGCGGGGATTCAGGTAAGGCGATCGCACGCACGCGAGAATGTATTTTCTTACAGCGCGAGCAAGAAAAAAAATTCCGGTAAGTTGCGGATTGCTCCCCGCGGAACGCGAAAATGTCAAATTATCGCAATTTCCGTGGGCGGAACGGAATTTTAGCCCAGGCCTACTCAATACCTGTTGAGTGGGATCTCATCTTTGTGATGTGATGGACAGGACACAGGGATTTCACCTCGATGTGATGGTGGAGTAGGGAAATTAACCTATGTACCTGCAATGTGGGCACAGGTGAGTTCTGCATAGCTGGGTATAAGATCCATGACCTAGGTACTTGTACTTGAAACTTGCAACCAAGAAATTGCTCATGGATAGACATACCTCATCCTAAGGTTTATCATCTCTAGCTGCACAATTAAAAAAGAAATGACAGTTGAGCTTTGACATTTGTTAGAATGGGGAAGCATACTGTAAAGCTGCAAGACAGGACTCTTTGAGAGAGACAGATAGGACATACAATTGCCTCATATGGTAAGCTAGTGTTTGGAATGGTGGCATGAGCATGAGACCCAGCATATTGTGTACCTTAGTAGATGGGCTAGGACCACAGATTGAACTGAGCAACTGATGGCAGGGTGCTAAATTGCTACTTAAAGGATGTCCCCTTATGGGGACCAATGCATGGGCTGTAGTATGGTTTCCAGGTGGTATGGGTTACTACAGCTGTTGTGAGAGACAAATACACAGAATTGGAATATCATAGCAGATTCAGTATGTGGGTGTGGGAATCTGTAGGTTATTGAACATCCACAGGGTAGTGTCCTTGGTGACAGCTATTGGAAAAATGGGGCAGTTTGAGGCATGCATTTATGTGGCATGAGACAGTGGTAGGTACAGTGACAAAACACATATCACTCTATGACTGCCTGCAATGGGGACATGGGTACAGTGCATGGGTTAAATGTGCCACATACATATGCTTACCAATTATGTTGCTTATTTGCATGTCAAGCATTCTACGGACCTCATTATAGAAATGGGTCCCTCGGTCTAACTCCTGAGAAACTGGGAATCCAAACCGCAGTATGAATTCACATAACAGCAGTTTAACTGTAGTGAGATTGTCATTTCTCCATGTTTGGTATGCCTCCACCCATAGGGAGAAATGCAAACCGTAACCAGGACACACATCAGCCCATTGCAAAGGGGCATTTCGATAAAGTCCACCTGCATCCTTTTAGAGAGTCCCCTGATCTTTCAATGTGGCTAAGTGCTACAGGGGTTCTCCGGCTCACATTCATCTGCTGACATATCATGCACCTATGGCATAGCTGTTCAGTTTAACTCTGAATCGAGGATGAAACCAATTCTGTCTAAACAGTCTAACCATGGCATCCCTTATAATTTGTGCAAGACCATGGAAATGTCGTGTCATGGGAAACAATAAACTGTCAGGCAACATTAGCCTTCCATCTGCTGAAACCCAAATGTAATTTGCATTTTTAACACATCTTACTCTGATCCGCCCTTGCTGTTCTACCTCTGAAACTTCTTTTTGCAATATCCTAATTTCTTCCCACGTATTAGCTACTGACAACAACTTTAGAAAATCTCTGTTAAATGCATGCACAAGTGACCAATACTTGCAAATTCATCAGCATATCGATTTGTAATGGTGACATAGCAATTGTCACTTCTTTGAACTTCACATCTAGTTACAGCAATCTCTTGGGGAAACTGCAAAGCTTCCAATAATTCCATTACATATTTACCTTTTCTAATAGGGGAACTTGATGATGTCAGAAATTTCTTTTGTGACCACAGCTGCTCAAAATCATGGAGCACGCCAAAGCCATATTGCCTATCTGTAAATATAGTCACTCTCAATTGAGCTGAAAGACAGCAAGCTCTTGCAAGGGCAATACATTCCACGTGTGAAGAGGTAACAGCTCAAAGCCAGAAGGCTTCTACCAATTTTTGAATTGTGCAGACAGCATAAGCTGCTCTCAACATTCCTTCATTGTCTCTTAGACATGAGTCATCCACAAAGATTAAATAGTCTGGCTCACCGAGAGGTTCATCCTTAATATCAAGTCTAGGCTTGGTGCATACATTTGTAACATCCAGGCAGTCATGTTCAATTTCATACCCATCAATTTCATTCTCAGGCAACGGTAACAATGTAGCTGGATTGAGTGTCTGACATCTTTTCGAAATAACATTTTCTGAGGCAAGTATTTGTGTTTCATACTTTGTAAGTCTGCTGTTTGTCAAATACTGTGTTTTTATACGGGTGGACAATATCTCCACCGAGTGAGGAACCATCGCTGTAAAAGAGTGTCCCATCACTATACTCTCACATCTCTCAATACTGGCACCAACTGCCAAAACCGCTTTAAGGCAGTCGGGCAGTCCTATGGCAATAGGGTCAAGTATAGTAAAGAAATATGCTACAGATCTTCGAGAGTCTCCTTGCAACTGAGTAAGCACTGAGAGAGCACAGCCCTCCCTCTCACTGTATAACAATGATAGTATTTTATTGTAAACAGGCATTCCTAGTGCTGGGGCATGACCGAGACTCTCTCTCAGTGCTAGGAATGCTTTCAAGCAATCGTTGTCCCATGGAAGTGGATCAGGCACGTCTTTGTGCGTCATCCTCAGTAAAGGTTTACTGAGGATGGCGCACACAGCCAACCATTCCCAGAAACATTCTAACTTCTATCTGAGTTTTGTGTGGACTCATCTTCAGAATTGTTTCTATTATATCTTGTGAAACCTTTCTCATTCTTTTCTCAATGAGATGTCCCAAACACAGCACATCTTTTTATCAGTGTTGTAATTTGCTCATGGGCACCTTGTGTCTGTTCTCAGCCAAATGATTTAGAAGAGACATTGTGTCCTGTTTACAATATTCTTTCATACGTAATGTCACATGCAAGTCATCAATGTACTGCACAGTAACTGAATTGCAACTCATCTGCAGAGTCTCAAATTTCTTCTTCAAGATCTGATTAAAGATTGATAGGGTCTCTCTGTATACCCCATGTGGAACTTGCCACCATGCTAAAACACTATCTCTAAATACAAATTAGAACAGGAATTGACTGCCCTCACGCAGTGTAATGGAGATCAAAGCTTGTCAGAGAGCCACAACGGTAAACCATTCTGTCGTGCAGGGAATTTAAAAAGTGTTTTTGCTGGATTCAGTACCACGGGACAACTATGTTGTTAATTTTTTAAAGATCCTGAACAATTCAATACTTGCCATTGGGCTTCTGAAACGAACAATTGGCGAATTGTATGGACTTCCGACAATTTTCTTTAAAATCCCTTGATTTAGCATTGTTTCAATCACTGGTGTTATCCCACTCAATGTCTCTGACATTAGATTAAAAGGTAGTATTCTCAGGAAAACTGCATTTTGTTATATCGTACTTCAGATTGTTTCTATACCTTTGATTAGTCCAATGTCTTTCCCTGGAAAATCCAGTACTTATGATTTTACAGTATCTCTCAAATCAGGAGGTAAATCCATTACTGTTATTCCAGGATACAATCCTACAGCTGTTCCTTGTTGGGCCATTTTAAATCAAAAATCCTAAACATGCATTTAAAATTCAATACCATCCTCTTCTCAACGTATCTACAGGACTTGAATGACATACCACATACTGATGGTCTTCCACAAATGAACCTATTCTTATAGGCACTTTCTTTGGAACACGATTAGTTACTTGTTGATTTGTAATACCTGCAACTTGGATATTCTTTCCTGAGAGGTATAGGTCTGGGAGGTCTACTGTTCTAACAGTGTAAATGGTAGCTCCTGTGTCGATGAGAAATTAAACTTCTACCAATGGTAAACTTTGGTCTACCTCTAAGACTGCACCAAATGCGCAATCTTCCTCCCCCCTCAGACACAGTCCTTGGAAATTGTTAGGGTCAAAGCTCTCATTCTCCAACATGGGGAACTGATGAAATGGGTCTTGATTTTGCAATGTATTTGAATTTGTTCCCAAAACTTGACTCATATTAAATCTGGGATTTCCCATATTTTGTGGGGGCATCGTAGTTTGTGGGACCCGCATCATAGAAATTGGTGAATGCGTTGGCTCCTGTATTCGATGGACTGGAACCTGAACTGGAGCATTTTGCATTTACATTTGATTTACCCCATCATTTGCCCATCACTGCTCACTCGATTTGAATTCGGTCTACACTCTCTTTTGGAACACCCGGACAATTACAATAGTGACAAGTAGGTGTTTTCTTCTTAATTGCAGTACAGGAGTCATTGAAGGAAATGGTAATATAGTTTGAAATGAACATGTGGTAGAAATTCAATCTTACCCATGATCTGTGGATTATCCTTGATTCTGTACAAATGTATAGCTAATGTATAAGCGACCCCTTGCTGCTTTGGTGATGAATTAAGAGTTTTATATAGGTGGGTTTCCCATTGTATACTTTAGCAGGTTTTTACTGTGTATTAACTGTTGGGACAAATCATATTTTAATTGTTTGTAATGTGCTACTTTTTATGGCTAGATATGCCAAATAAAAATATAACCAACAACAACAGGTGTTTTCTTCATCATGGCAATGGCTATTCCTGCATTTGGAAAAAACGAAACACTTCGACCTCTACCTTGTGAAACATCAACTCCGCATTGTGCATTGACCTCCAAATTGAAAACCAACACCTTGAATTCCACCAACATTTTTTCCATGCGATTGATTCCAAAATCCTTTATGAGCCAGCTTAGTTTGTGCAAGCATAAACTTCTCTTTAAGTCTCTTGTGCTCCATTTCCTGCTCATCACTACAATATTTTGCATGCCTCAGGATCTCACCTAAAGGTTTTGTCTGCCAATAAATCACGCTCCGATGTATATGCATGCTAATCTCTGGTCACAACCCAACTTGACACAAAACTCCCCCATATACACCTGCAACAATCATTCACAGTAAGCATGAATGGATTTTTCAGCCTCTTGGGTGGTTCTATTGACATTTAACCAATCAATGTCTCTCACTTGAACTTTTCCCTTCAAAAAGGTGCACGAGTACAGCATCTCTTGGAGGCCATTGCACAGCTATCTTGTGCTCAGCCCACAGATCACTCGGTACCACAATATCAAAGAAAGTATTCAAGCTTGTCCACAAACCCTTTTAAATCTTTACAAATCTGTCAACTTGTGTATACCACTGAACCGGATTCTCGTTCAACTTTGGAGGTTGTCCCCAAATGTTATGAGATCATCTCTACTTCTGGGCACATGAACATACCCTCTGCCTGGAATTTTCCTCATAGGAAAAGTTAAAGCCTCATCTTCATCTGGGGGGTTGGTGGTGGCTTACCATTCACTTCTTCAGCATCTGATTGTTTCTTTTACTTTCCCTGTTTCTTTGCCCTCTTACTCTATAACCTGTCAAAATCTCTCCATTTGCGGATGCACTTCACCATTTTCACAATGTGGGTAACTCATCCCTGAAGATCGCATTGTCACAATAGACTTATCATCTAACTGCACCTGAAGCTTTTCTGGAAAGGAACACTCTTGGAGAGATCCACCTCATATTTTCCTGCCAATTCAGTTAGGTTGTCATGTGTGGCAGCCGCACGACTTTTGATCTCTTTACTCAGATATCACAATTCATGTTCCTGGTATTGATTAAAATGTGAAATATCGAGACATCCCCTGATAATCTCTTCTAATTCCACCTTCAGTTTTGGTAAATCTAAGTGTCTCGCTCTTTCCTGGCTAGTAGATCGTTTCTCAGTATCTCCCACCCTTTTATTTTCCAGAGTTTCTGGAAAAAATCTCATCCTCAAATTATCCTGTCTTTCCCTGTGCAATTGGTGTCACAAAGACAATTCTTCTCCCTTCTCTCATTGATTGAACATTTTGTGGTGGTGTCGAGGCAACAATATGTGAATTCTGCGATGTCGAGATAAACCCTGTCCAGTGCTTAAGTTGTGCCGGTGTTTTCAGGTGCTTAGCACCGGCACTAATTTATCAGGACCAGGTCTACACTGCCAACTCACATCATAAAGCGTGACTGCACACCCTGCACGTCATCATATATGTCAAAGTAAATTTACTTGACTTACTGCAGTGCTATTCAAACTCTATTACAGTCTTCCGAGTCCCATTGGTAAAAAAGAGTGTTGCTGTGCTGAGAGCCGCTAATCCATGCAAATATGCCTTCCGTTCAGGGGGAACGCTAGGTGGCGCGCTAGCGAATGGACGCCTTCTCGTAGGGCTCCCGCAGTCCGGTGCTATTACTCCGGTAATTTATCCTTTTTGCGGGCACACCTGGGTGCCGTTATTGCCTTCGAAGGTCCAGGAAGCTGGCGAGAGTGTGTGGACGGGAGTAGAAGGTCCTAGCTGCTGGGAGACCGCCGAGAGAGAAATCGAAAGTTGCGGCGGATGCGACGCCGGACGCTGCCGTGTGGAGGCCCCGGATCGGGCTGGTAGGCGAGGCCGTGGCTGGCAACGAGGTGGAAGGCCGCGAACGGCGGAGACGAATTGGAAGGCCCCCCGGACCCGTGGAGACCTGGATGGCCGGCGGGAGCGGACCTGACGGCCAGAGTGACGGGTGAGAGCGAGCGGGGGTGAATCCTCCCCCCCCCCTCTAGTCCCCCGGAGTGATCGCAGGGTCAGAGCACCCGAGCCTGACCTGGCGCTGGCTGGTGTTGCGTGAAGGACCCCTGAGGCGAGAATATTCTTGGCAGCGTGGACGGCAGGGGTGCCGATCCCTTTCCCCCCCCCTCCCCCCCCTCCCGGTCACTGGGAGAGAAATAGCACGCAGTGCCTCGGATGCAGCAGGGGCAATATTGGATGGGCAGTGGGCCTGGCTGGGGGAAGACCGGGCAGTGATCGATATCACCGGTGTTGGTGTACTGCCCCCCCAGGTCTGAAGATTACGGCTTGTGCCCCCTGGTCGTGTGGATGCGAAGTTGGATCACACGTGGCCTGCGACACGAAAGTGAAACTGGTGCAGTAGCGAGGGCGATTCACTCGAGGCCTGGGCGCGACAGGCATTGCCAGCATAGAGGGACGTGCACGGAGACCCCCAGGACTTTCGGACCGGCGATTTGAACACTCACGAAGGATCGCAGGGGAGTGTTGCGGGGCCTGAGTTGGTGGTGTTGGTAGCCTCTGTCCTGGGACAAAGATGGGCAAGACGGACATTAGACAGCCCAAACTCACGTTTGCGGCGAGTAAGAAAGTGATAGCGCCTGAAGAGAAGTCGCGCCCCCCCGGATGAGACGGCTGAAGCATCGGGGAGCGCTGCGGATGCGGCGATGAATTTACAAGCAGTACTTTGCGAGGTGCGCCAAGGGTTCGCGACCATCGCGGACAAGGTAGACCGGCTCTCGTCGCGTATGGATGCGGTAGTGCATAAGTTGGATGCGCACGAGGATCGCTTGAAAGAGGCGGAACAGCGCATATCGGACTCAGAGGATGTGGTAACCCAACACTCGTCGCAGTTGTCCAGAATGGATAACCTCCTACGTGTCATCGCAGCTAAAAATGAGGATTTGGAAGCGAGGAGTAGGCGAAACAATGTACGCATCGTAGGTATTCCGGAAACGACAAATGTGGGCAAAATGGAGGAGTACGTCGAGAAGATGTTGGTGGCGGCGATGGGCTCAGAGGTATTCTCTACACACTTCATAGTGGAGCGGGCGCATCGGGCCCTGGGACCCAGACCGAAGCCGGGGGCGACGCCTAGGCCGATTATAGCCCGGATGCTAAATTACCAGGATCGGGACGCGGCCTTAAGGGCGGCACGAAGTGCGAGGTCATTGTCATATGAAGGCAACTCCTTCACGCTGTATCCGGACTTCACCCCACTTGTTCAAGAGGAACGTAGGAAATTCCTGGCAGTCAAGAATAAACTGCGCACCCTGCAAATAGACTATGCTTTGCTTTACCCTGCACGCTTGCGGGTCACGCACCAAGGGAGGCAGAAATTCTTTACCAACCCACAGCAGGTGGAGGATTTTCTCAAGCAGCTCAAACGGAATCGGAGGCTGGAAGCAGGAGCGGACGATGATCTGGTCCCTAGTCGGGAGCCGCTGGCAGATGGGGAACCGTGATTGGCCAGTACTGTATCTGCATATAGACTCATAGGTGAGCATGGAACGCTGCTTCAGAGCTGCGATTGGAACCTATAGTTGATGGACATTGTAATGATCTCCGGGTGGGTATGTTTGAGGTGGGGGACAGGGGGTTAGTATGCTAGACGTTGTTTCCGGGGTCCCTATGGTAGGGGGTCCCTCGTAGTATGTGATGCAGGACCATATTTCGGTAACAGGTATAAGGATATCATTAGGGGTTGACGGTATTCCTCAGGTTGCCTCTGATTATAGCGCCGGACGCCCCCTCCTGGTTGCTGGGCTGGGCTACACGTGATGTGGTTCGGGCGGGCTGTCATGGGGGGGATCATAGTGGTGCCGCCTAGATACGTTACCCGATGGGAAGTACCCTAGCATATGTTTTTGAGGTTGACGGTTGTTTTAGCCCTAGTTATTGGGGGATCTGTGGGAGGGATGGGGAGGGAACGCTGCTGGCAGGTTGGGGATTGCTTCAGTGGGAGGGGGGTGGGTACAAGGGTAGTAGTGGATGTCTGTATGATTGGAACTTGCAAACTGAGAGTAGTGCAACTAAATGGTACGGTGTTGGTCGGCTATGGAGTGGGAAAAAGCTAGAAATGTACAGCGCTGACGCTGCGGGGGCTCCTGTGGCCGCATTGGCTGGATGTAGCTGGGGTGATGCGTGGTATGGCTGTTCCCCATGGCGGAAGATGAGGTTGAGATGGGGTGGCGGGCTGGATCATGAGTGGCTGACCGAGGATGACTGAACAAAGTCATAACTCTAGACTAACGGTTATGTCCTGGAATGTCCGTGGGCTGAATGATGCGAGAAAATGTCGGAGAGTGGTGGCCTATTTGGACCAGCATCAGGTGCAGGTCGCCCTGTTGCAGGAAACGCATCTTAGCCCCCGGTCTACCCACACTTTCGCGAATAGGTGGGCGGCAGTGCGTTGTTTCTCCTCATATTCTGGGTACGCCGGAGGTACCGCGATCCTGATTAAAAAAACGGTGCCGTTCGTACGGTTGGGTGAACGCATGGATGATGAGGGGCGATATGTATTGTTGTGGGGAAGACTGGGTACTGATACGATTATAATTGTCAACTGTTATGGGCCTAATGTGGACTCGCCTGCATTTTACACCAAATTGTGGGGTGAAATACTGAATACTGGATCCATGCATATCATATGGGGTGGGGATTTTAACATCACATTATCGCCTGGGCTGGATAGATCGGATGGTAGTCCCCAATATAACAGAAACGCGAGAGATGCGGTGGCGGGTATAATGATGGAAGGCGACCTAATCGATAGTTGGAGGTTTGCGCATGCTGGAGTCCGTGAGGGAACGCATTTCACGGTGTATGCCAACACTTGGTCTAGACTCGACTACTGCTTACTGTCCCGTGGACTGGCGGTTGATTTGGGCAGGGTGACGCATTTGCCACGGTCCTACTCGGACCATTGCCCGGTGCTGGTGCAGGTAGCTATCCCGGGGTACAGCAGGGCAGCGCCGCAGTGGCGTTTGCAACCCACGGCACTCTTGGATCCACTATTTCAGACGGAATTGGGGGAGGAGATTGCCGAATTTTTTCCACGTAATAAGGGGTCAGTGGCCAGTGTTGAGACCATCTGGGAGGCGTTTAAGGTCACGATTCGTGGTTTTTACATCTCCAAGAGCTTTGGAGTCTTGAAGTCGATACGCAGCACGCTTACCCAGCTGGAGGCCGAACTTAAGGAGCTGGAGTCAGCCATGGCCCGAGGGCCGATGGGCCCATTCCACAAGGAGTTTAGGGACAAGCTGTCGCAATACGAGCGAGAGGCGGAAAGAGAGGCCAATTTCAGGGGGAAGCACTGGCAGGCCCGTCGATATTGTGAGGGGGAGAGACCTGGACGGGCGTTAGCGGGCATCACTAGGCACTTACGGGGCGCCTCGCACATATTAGAGATACGCGCGCAGAGCGGAGCTCTATATCAAGACACAAAGGGGATATTACGCCAATTCACTGAGCATTACAAGGGATTATACACAGCCCGTGACGTTGGAGAGGTCCAGTTTGGGGACGTCTTAGACGATATAGCTTTATGCTGGTTGAGTGATGAACACAGGCAATTTCTGGGAGCCCCATTTGAGCTCGATGAGATACGGGAAGCGATCATGTCTTTGAGTAATGGCAAGGCGCCTGGGCTGGATGGCTTGCCGGCGGAATTTTATAAATGCTATATTGACATAATGGCCCCTGTGCTTCGAGAGGTCTATGAGGACTCTCTGGAGGCAGGCGTGTTGCCGGGATCGATGAGAGAGGTGGTGATCACCTCCCTGTTGAAACCTGATAAGGCGGCGGAGGATTGTGACTCCTATAGACCACTGTCCCTGATAAATTGTGATGCCAAGATTCTGGCGAAGGTGCTGGCCACGCGACTCTCATTGTTAATGACTAAAATTGCCCTTCCTGATCAGGCAGGGTTTGTCCCGGGTAGATCTACCGCTAGTAACTTGCAAACGCTTTTCTCCTTGATTCAAACGATCGCGCCGGAACTGCCTGTCGCGGCTATATTCCTTGACGCCACTAAGGCGTTCGACTCAGTTGAGTGGAATTATTTATTCGCTATTCTATACCGAATGGGTTTTCCCAAAATCTTTGTCGCTTGGATAAAATTGCTATATACTGACCCCACGGCTAGAGTGTTGATCAATGGGGAGTTGTCGAGTCCGATTCCATTAACTAGGGGGACCAGACAAGGGTGCCCGCTGTCCCCGCTGTTGTTCGCTATAGCAATTGAACCTCTGGCATGTCGTATCCGACAACTCCACAAGCATAGTGCCTTCAAATGCTGTCAAAGGCAGATTGATGTGTCCTTATATGCTGATGATATAACGCTCTATGTGGTAGATCCGCAGAATAACCTGAATTCGCTGCTCCGCGAATTTGTGGTGTTTGGGCGATTGTCTGGGATCCACATTAACTGGAGGAAGTCGCAATTTTTTCCCCTGACGGCTGCGGTTGGCCGACATGCATTAGATTACCCGCTGGAGTGGTGTGACTCGGATCTCCGATATCTGGGGGTTCGAGTCTCGACGAACCGGGAAGAGACTCTGCGTCTGAATTATGGCACAGCCGTGAGCAAACTGGCGGAGGATGTGTCGCGCTGGATCTCGTTGCCGTTGACCATGGCTGGTAGGGCTTCATTGATTAAAATGGTGGTGCTGCCTCGTTTTCTGTACTTCTTCCAGAACATTCCTTATTACCCAGGCGCGTTCTTCTTCCGGACGCTGCGCTCTGAGTTTCTGCGATTGTTCTGGGCTGGTAAACAGCCCCAACTGGCCTGGTCGACTATCATCCTGCCATACAGTAAGGGGGGATTTGACGTTCCCGATTTTCAGGTATATTATCTGAGCGCGCAGGCACACTTTGCATATCATTGGATTACCCCTACGCCCTGCATGCCGCAGCTGGTGGTTGAGGACTGGGTGGCTCGTCCTCTGCCGTTACAGGGACTCATTCATGGTCCCGTCACTGCGATCGAGACACTGCTTACCACCGTGACGTGCACGATTGATGCTTGGCAGCGCATATTGCGCAGGCTGAAAGCCGGTCTGCTGTATGCCCCGCGGTTGCCGTTGGTTTATCATCCAAGCCTCTCTCTGTTGCAAGAAGGCGGGTTCCGCGTGTTGTGTGCTAAGATAAAGATCCGATATTGGGGAGATCTTTTCGAGAATGGTCAGTTTAGGAGGAAGGAACAATTTTTCGCGGGACATCAGCCTAATCCACTAGAGGTTTTTTATTATCTCCGGCTGCGGCAAGGGATGAGACTGGTGATGCCGCATTATCCGATGGAGCCCGAGGTGGTGAAGCCGTTGCAGGTTCTGCTCGCTTCTACGGATGGTCGGCATCTGGTCTCTCAGTTATATGGCAGTATTCGAGAGGGTGGTGGGACTGCAGGATGTAAAGCGCTTCACGGATGGACTGTTGAGTTGGGTAGGGCCATTACGGAGGCGCAATGGGCGTATTGCTGTGAGCTCACTTCCCAGATCTCCTCCAGCTGCAGACTGCGTATTATCCATTATAAGTTTCTGCAGCGCTGGTATTACACTCCTGTTCGGAAGTATCGATTTCGTTTGTCAGATTCTGATCGATGTGAGAGGTGCCGCTCGGAGGGGGCTGATTTTCTGCATCTGGCTTGGATGTGTGCAGGGGTGGCTGACTACTGGCAGCAGGTCCACACTGCGCTTACGGCCATGGTGGGGGCGGTGGTTGAGCTTGACCCGCTAGTGATGCTGCTGGGTTACACGGTGTCAGTGCCTAAGGAGCATCGTAAATTTGTTAACATTGTACTGTTGCTGGCGAAACGGCGTGTTGCATGTAGGTGGGGTAGGGGTCGCGCACCAAAGTTCAAGGAGTGGTTAGAGGATGTTCTGTACTGTCAGGACCAGAATGCGATATATGCCGAAACGCAGCTTCTGAAGAGTAGGGCAAAGGACATATGGGATCCGTTTCGAGCATATCTAGCGGCGCAGACTAGCTCCACTGAAGGAGACAGCTAGGTGCCGAGGAGTGTAGTGCGGACGGGTGTGACGTCCGGCTAGTGGGGGCTCATGATGGCATGGACGTTAGGAGAAGAGAAGAGTGGAGATGTGGGTGGCGGGGTGCACTGCTTGCCTGCCCTGAGTGACTGGTACTGGTGTGACCCTTGATGGACTGTGTGGATATGTTGTGCCCCATGATTGGGGTATGTTGGCGGTACATGATCCAAGTGGGCCTAATGGACATTCCCTTGTTATGCGACCTGCGGCTGCTCTGCATTACACAACATTGACGTACAGAGGGGTATATATAAACGTGCTGCCGGGCCCCCGGGTTGTCGGCAGATTGGCTGTGTAAACGAGGATTGAAATCTCAATGCAATATCTACTGTAGCCGGCCGGCGAGGTTGTAGGCGAATGACTGTATGGTTGCTGAAAGTTGAAATAAAGGTTTTTGAAACTTTAAAAAAAATATATATATATGCCTTCCGTTCAGACTTGCATGTGGGCGGGCCAGTGATTTGGCTGCATGTGGTTCTGTGGGGGCAGGGGCTGCGGCAGCCTGCGTAACCTTTTATTCAAATTAAATTCCATGCCTCAGCACACACGCAACACGAGTCACGGCCAGTGCAGCATGACGTTGAGGTGGGCACTATCATGATTTGCAGCAGCAGGCCTCTTAATACAGGCAGTGCCACCAGTAAAAACCAGTAAGTAACAAACCAAACCAACGCTGCTTTTTCTGGAGCGTGGTGATGGTCACCATGGGGCAGTTAAACAGAGTTGGAATGAACCGAGTCCAAGACCCGAGCAATCATACCACAGGCGCAGGGCGGGGCACCATGTGCAGGAGCTCTGGTCAGGTTAGGAGACTGGAAGGGCAGCAGGGCCTTGCCCGTAACCCTTTTTATCTAATAATATTTGACTTACTTTTACTTGACTTAAATTAAATGAAGTGCTGTTTTTTAATGAAATGAAATACTGTTTTTCCACGCATTTCAGTTCTTTCAGAATCCAGATATTTCTATCCTACGTCATCCAGCCTCGTCGCTTAGGTTTCTTGTGCATGCAGTGGTGGTTCTTGTGTGGGGTACGGACGTGTTAGGCCACTTTATATTCACGTAGTTTAAGGGTGATGTTTGGCTGCATCCTGAGTTAGTTTAACTTTAATTTGAGTTCCATTGCCATTCAATCAAACATCTCCAGCCTTGCTTGTGCACGTTCAGCTTCACTGATGTTTTCATGCAGCTGGGGCTCTTTCCATGTTTGTCTGTGCTTGCTGGATGTCCCGAGGCCCCGGAGCCCTCGCTCTGTGCAGAGTTAGCAGAGTTGGTGACCTTCATTTAACTTATATCTTCAGTGCTATGGGTCCTGGGGGCGCGCAAGAGTTGTCGATTTGCATTTTGTAGTTAGTAACTGACTTCCAGGTTCCAACCCCAGTGAGTTAATTCCGCATAACAAGTGACTCGAGGGAAAAACGCACCTCATATTACACATATTGTTCCTATACAGTGCTACCCTCTGCCAATCAATACCTAATGTATAAAGGTATAGTAAACAATATGGAATTCATTTTTATTTCTGTATTCCTCACATTTGTCATGCTAGTGGCCCTCGTGGGATCGAATGAAAGGGACGGGATTGTGTCTATATATGTACAGAATAAGAACAGATAATCTCACGGATAGTTTATGTTAGGTAGTCTATGTATCATGAATCTAACTTCAAGATGCAGTGGCACTTATTACATAACATTTTTATATCTGCAGCAGCATTCCAAATGTGAGGTTCTGCAGGAGGTCTGGTTAAAATCTGATTACAAAGAAACATAATGTGAGATAATGTTTTATATTCTACATATTATTACAAAATATATATATTATCTACTGGCGGTAGCCAGTAGATAGTTATAGTTAGGATCGTGTTTCCATAGGAAATCCGCAACATTCTATTTGGAATAACTTTGGCGCCGATTGACGAATCCTCGCAAAATTTTCAAAATAGGTGGGGCGCTCCGCTCCGCTCCACTCCTTCCCTGAAAGTCTCGGGGGGATTCGTCAAGCGGGGGCTGAGAAAAGGGGGGGGTCCTAAAACGCGTTTTCCCCATGCATTTTTCCATAGGACCTTTAGTCCAAGCTACAGCCCGAACGGCTGAACAGAATTACTTGAAATTTGGCAGAGAGGTAGTCCTCAGGACAGGGATGTGCCTTTTGCAGGTCTGGTGTAAATCTGTTTAGTAGTTCCTGAGAAAATAGCATTTAAAAGCATATATATATCTATAAGCGCGCACCGTGCGCGTACGGTAAAACTTACCGTACACGCACGCTGCCGTGCGCGAGCGCGATTCTAATTGGTTGTTATATCTTAGTAAACATTCGAATCGGTCGAAACCAGGAAGTGTCGGCCGCCATTTTGTCTCTCGCAGTCTGAGGGGGTGAAAAACAAAGGTGGACAACGTGAAAAGGGGGCAGGGTGGACAGTTCTTGACCCCCTAGCATTAATCAGGGGGTCCCAGAAGGACCCCCAAGGGCCAAAATTTCCTTTAATTTTTTTGCGAAAAATCGCGGAGTACGCGTAGCGTGCGCGTACGGTAGAAACGGAAAAATTCCGCGAACTGCGTAATGTGGGCGCGCGGTGCGCGAAGCGCACCGCGCGCCCACGTTACGCACACGCGCACGGTGAAAAACCTTAAAAAAAATAATAAAATAAATACATAACTTAGCATTTAAAAAAACGTACAAATTCACTGAAAAAACCATAGGTTTCACACACGTTATAGTTAGGAATTAGCATTTAAAAAACCTCGCAAATTCACTTAAAAAACCATAGGTTTCACACATGTTATAGTTAGCTGGACATTTCACTCGTGAAAAACCATTGAAATTCCCCCGTTATAGTTAGTGCAGGCAACTATAACTCACGCGACCGCAATCCTCTGCTGATGACGTCAGATATTACATCACTGATGACATATGTGTCTTTCTGAACAAAAAATATTTGTAATATATGTATAGCTAAAAATTAATGGAAGAAGACATGGGTAAATAAGTGTCTAAATACAGTGATGTAATATCTGACGTCATCAGCAGAGGATTGCGGTCGCGTGAGTTATAGTTGCCTGCACTAACTATAACGGGGGAATTTCAATGGTTTTTCACGAGTGAAATGTCCAGCTAACTATAACATGTGTGAAACCTATGGTTTTTTAAGTGACGAAAAGTTAGCAAGATGGGTCTCTCCGGGACCATTGTCGTGAGGCCGCCCTGAAGGGTCTGGGGCTCCTGTGCCTGGAGGTTTTTCGTGTGGATATTAATCTGGAGCTCGACTCACGCAGCACCAGGAACCTAACCCAGGCAACGCTACTTAGCAAATCCATGGTGCTGATGGAAGGGATTCGGAGCTGGGTGACCCCCGCCTCGATCGTGCCGGAGGATAGACATTGCTGCAGGTACCACAAACAAACAGAGCACTGAGCACGACAAAATCAACATGGACAGTTCGGAAAAGTATACCCACTAATTGTGATGCCAGTATGTTTAACAAACTTTTAATATGAAGGCAGATGGAGTTCATAACATTCCCTGCAGTAAACATTCAATGAAATGCATCATGAGAATTGAAGTGCATATCAAACTGTCACGTGACTTTTAACTCAAAAAGCGCGCACGAATGCATTTTGCACATACAGACTCCAACCTGTGATCAAGGCGAAAGGTCGCTGAAACGCGTAAGGGGAGAGGAGATGAAATTTCTTTGCGCTGCTGTACCTGCAAATTAATGAGCTAACTCCGGTATTGGGCCTCACTTTCCTTTGTGACGAAAAGTTAGCAAGATGGGTCTCTCCGGGACCATTGTCGTGAGGCCGCCCTGAAGGGTCTGGGGCTCCTGTGCCTGGAGGTTTTTCGTGTGGATATTAATCTGGAGCTCGACTCACGCAGCACCAGGAACCTAACCCAGGCAACGCTACTTAGCAAATCCATGGTGCTGATGGAAGGGATTCGGAGCTGGGTGACCCCCGCCTCGATCGTGCCGGAGGATAGACATTGCTGCAGGGACCACAAACAAACAGAGCACTGAGCACGACAAAATCAACATGGACAGTTCGGAAAAGTATACCCACTAATTGTGATGCCAGTATGTTTAACAAACTTTTAATATGAAGGCAGATGGAGTTCATAACATTCCCTGCAGTAAACATTCAATGAAATGCATCATGGGAATTGAAGTGCATATCAAACTGTCACGTGACTTTTAACTCAAAAAGCGCGCACGAATGCATTTTGCACATACAGACTCCAACCTGTGATCAAGGCGAAAGGTCGCTGAAACGCGTAAGGGGAGAGGAGATGAAATTTCTTTGCGCTGCTGTACCTGCAAATAAATGAGCTAACTCCGGTATTGGGCCTCACTTTCCTTTGTGACGAAAAGTTAGCAAGATGGGTCTCTCCGGGACCATTGTCGTGAGGCCGCCCTGAAGGGTCTGGGGCTCCTGTGCCTGGAGGTTTTTCGTGTGGATATTAATCTGGAGCTCGACTCACGCAGCACCAGGAACCTAACCCAGGCAACGCTACTTAGCAAATCCATGGTGCTGATGGAAGGGATTCGGAGCTGGGTGACCCCCGCCTCGATCGTGCCGGAGGATAGACATTGCTGCAGGTACCACAAACAAACAGAGCACTGAGCACGACAAAATCAACATGGACAGTTCGGAAAAGTATACCCACTAATTGTGATGCCAGTATGTTTAACAAACTTTTAATATGAAGGCAGATGGAGTTCATAACATTCCCTGCAGTAAACATTCAATGAAATGCATCATGGGAATTGAAGTGCATATCAAACTGTCACGTGACTTTTAACTCAAAAAGCGCGCACGAATGCATTTTGCACATACAGACTCCAACCTGTGATCAAGGCGAAAGGTCGCTGAAACGCGTAAGGGGAGAGGAGATGAAATTTCTTTGCGCTGCTGTACCTGCAAATAAATGAGCTAACTCCGGTATTGGGCCTCACTTTCCTTTGTGACGAAAAGTTAGCAAGATGGGTCTCTCCGGGACCATTGTCGTGAGGCCGCCCTGAAGGGTCTGGGGCTCCTGTGCCTGGAGGTTTTTCGTGTGGATATTAATCTGGAGCTCGACTCACGCAGCACCAGGAACCTAACCCAGGCAACGCTACTTAGCAAATCCATGGTGCTGATGGAAGGGATTCGGAGCTGGGTGACCCCCGCCTCGATCGTGCCGGAGGATAGACATTGCTGCAGGTACCACAAACAAACAGAGCACTGAGCACGACAAAATCAACATGGACAGTTCGGAAAAGTATACCCACTAATTGTGATGCCAGTATGTTTAACAAACTTTTAATATGAAGGCAGATGGAGTTCATAACATTCCCTGCAGTAAACATTCAATGAAATGCATCATGGGAATTGAAGTGCATATCAAACTGTCACGTGACTTTTAACTCAAAAAGCGCGCACGAATGCATTTTGCACATACAGACTCCAACCTGTGATCAAGGCGAAAGGTCGCTGAAACGCGTAAGGGGAGAGGAGATGAAATTTCTTTGCGCTGCTGTACCTGCAAATAAATGAGCTAACTCCGGTATTGGGCCTCACTTTCCTTTGTGACGAAAAGTTAGCAAGATGGGTCTCTCCGGGACCATTGTCGTGAGGCCGCCCTGAAGGGTCTGGGGCTCCTGTGCCTGGAGGTTTTTCGTGTGGATATTAATCTGGAGCTCGACTCACGCAGCACCAGGAACCTAACCCAGGCAACGCTACTTAGCAAATCCATGGTGCTGATGGAAGGGATTCGGAGCTGGGTGACCCCCGCCTCGATCGTGCCGGAGGATAGACATTGCTGCAGGTACCACAAACAAACAGAGCACTGAGCACGACAAAATCAACATGGACAGTTCGGAAAAGTATACCCACTAATTGTGATGCCAGTATGTTTAACAAACTTTTAATATGAAGGCAGATGGAGTTCATAACATTCCCTGCAGTAAACATTCAATGAAATGCATCATGGGAATTGAAGTGCATATCAAACTGTCACGTGACTTTTAACTCAAAAAGCGCGCACGAATGCATTTTGCACATACAGACTCCAACCTGTGATCAAGGCGAAAGGTCGCTGAAACGCGTAAGGGGAGAGGAGATGACATTTCTTTGCGCTGCTGTACCTGCAAATAAATGAGCTAACTCCGGTATTGGGCCTCACTTTCCTTTGTGACGAAAAGTTAGCAAGATGGGTCTCTCCGGGACCATTGTCGTGAGGCCGCCCTGAAGGGTCTGGGGCTCCTGTGCCTGGAGGTTTTTCGTGTGGATATTAATCTGGAGCTCGACTCACGCAGCACCAGGAACCTAACCCAGGCAACGCTACTTAGCAAATCCATGGTGCTGATGGAAGGGATTCGGAGCTGGGTGACCCCCGCCTCGATCGTGCCGGAGGATAGACATTGCTGCAGGTACCACAAACAAACAGAGCACTGAGCACGACAAAATCAACATGGACAGTTCGGAAAAGTATACCCACTAATTGTGATGCCAGTATGTTTAACAAACTTTTAATATGAAGGCAGATGGAGTTCATAACATTCCCTGCAGTAAACATTCAATGAAATGCATCATGGGAATTGAAGTGCATATCAAACTGTCACGTGACTTTTAACTCAAAAAGCGCGCACGAATGCATTTTGCACATACAGACTCCAACCTGTGATCAAGGCGAAAGGTCGCTGAAACGCGTAAGGGGAGAGGAGATGAAATTTCTTTGCGCTGCTGTACCTGCAAATAAATGAGCTAACTCCGGTATTGGGCCTCACTTTCCTTTGTGACGAAAAGTTAGCAAGATGGGTCTCTCCGGGACCATTGTCGTGAGGCCGCCCTGAAGGGTCTGGGGCTCCTGTGCCTGGAGGTTTTTCGTGTGGATATATATATGTGTATATATATATATATATATATATATATATATATATATATATATATATATATATATATATATACACACATATATATATATATATATATATATATATATATATATATATATATATATATATATATATATATATATATATATATATATATATTCTCTGGTTACTGAGTTTACAACCCCACTTTGGAGGGGGAGGGGGCCTGCTCTCTCCTCAGTTGAGACTATTATTGGGAGGTCCCACCACAGCTGACAAATTTTTTTACCTCAAGTGTTAGACCTCAGACACACTTGGACAACAAGACAGTAGCAGGCACACAGAACATCACTTACAGGATTTGTTTGAAAGTCACCAAAAATACACCCTGCATAAACAGTGCATGAGAAGAAACACATTTGACAAAAACAAACTATATACATACTAAGTACAGGAACACAACAACATGCAGGTAAGAGCAAGGTTACAAAACGTTGCTGTGCCGGCCATTGGGAAGCCCCAACCATCAGACCACAGTCTCCTTGCTCTTGCCAAGCAGTATAAAACTGGCATGCACATCCTAACAAAACCCTAAGGCGTTGGTGATGAATGTTCCATCCAAAACCAATGTTGTGTAATATAATATAAAATCCTAAAACGTTTGCTGATTTCTGCATTAGGGTATCATTCACATCATCAGCCAAGGTGTCGAAAGTGAGCCTGCAATATGTGATATTTAGTATTTGTTCTCTCAATAGCTTGTATCTGGAGAACAGAAAAATGTGGGCATGGCATCATAAACTATACCACCATTGTGATTTCACCATTGTCTTTTTTGTAAGTCTATTATGATTATGATTAGGATTATTCTAGCTGATTGAATGCTTAGATAGTTCCACTCAAACTAACCACAGGTCACCTAAAGCTACAGGAAAGAACACTTGCTTAAATAAACTTTCTTTGTACACTAAAGCACCCTGATTAAAGGTTTCAGGTCAATGATATGCTATACCCTAAGAATGCCAAATGGGATTCTCTTTTATATTTCAGAAAAATATGTTTCATGCAGTGCTTAATTTGAAAAAATCTAAGTGCCAATGCCCATCTCAGGAGCTCACCTTAGCCTGCACCACCCATTGCCCCTGTCAGCTCTGCCAATGATAGTACCAACAGAAATACTTACCATCTTACTCCTACCAGCGTGACAATTCAGACTATTGCTGGCCATCCAAATCTATAAGAATGGCGTGGACGGCAGGTATTGTTCAATTTTAATGTATATTGACATATTAAACATTGTGGCTGTGCTCATCTCAAAATTAGACAGACAGCTCCGCCATGTGGTGGACTGTCATTAGTGTCGATGTTGAGAATTAAGGGCCACTGCTGAGCATTAGATACCACCGCCTCAAAGTTAGCACCGGTTTCATGTAGTTTGTAGAAAGCATCACATGATTACAGTCATGCATGATGTAGTTAATTTTAGAGTATAAAATAAAAGTGGGGCTTTGTGCCTCAGGGGCAGAAATCATGTTTGTTATAGCTGCACATTCAAAGAACAATCTATAGAACACGCAAACAGGTAATCAGCTATTAGCACTTGCCCCTTCTTTGCATGCGACCATTAGTGTTGAAGCTTGCATAGGAGATCAGTGAGCACTGCTGTGATTGTAGAGAAATAGGTGAGGGCACACACTAGCAATCACATTGGAGCAAGTGTGGAACATCTTTGATGTGGCATGTTTTGGGTCGCACTGAAGTCACTTGACATGAGAGGATAATAAATATCTAATCCAGGTAGCATTTAGGCCATTTTCCCCTATGAAACCCATGTAAGGATGCAGAAGAGCAGTAGAAGGGCAACTGAATACAAGCCCTTGTCTCTCTTGCTCTCTCTCTTGCTCTCTTTCTTGCAAATACACATTAACCACAGTGCCTCTGGTTTATATGAGACATGTTAATTCAACAAAGACACGTTTATGGTTAGATGTCCCTGCTTGCAATTCAAGTTATGTGGTTGCATTGCATAGCTTAGATAAGAAGAAGTGCGGCAACTATAACAGCACTCATTAGAAAGTGTCCACAAGCGCATTTAAGTACTACAGTGTTAGCCACCTGCATCACTGGCCCAGTTATTGCCCAATGTAAGAATCAAGGTAGGCTGGCAGGAAGGCAGAGCACCAGTGCAGCAAGCAATTATTTCTTTAACAGCAACTGACTGCTGCTAACTTACTTCCCTCTTGTCAGAGAAAGGAAAGGGATCTTTTAAAGTCAGATAATATTTTGACATGGAAATGATGGAGTGCCTGTACAACAAAGAGAAGGGGGGGACCGGGAGCTAGTTATGGTCCAGTGTCTGTGCTCCGTGTGTCGTCTATAATACTCAAATGGAGACACGGTTCCTAAAGAGGGAAAGGGCAAAAGAGACCAATTCGGAAAGAAATATGGAAGAGTAAAGTCCTAGGCTAGTATTAGGCCCAAAAAAACTAGATCAAGGGGGAGGGCATACCTTAGTTTCTCTTGTTGCCCTCACACAAAAAAAAGTATATACGAGAGCTCAGACTAGATTTGGAATCATTACTAGTAAGGTTTACTAGTAGTTGCCTGTTATTTATTCCTTCTTTACAGTACTAGAAGGTGTGTACGCTCGTCCCCTAATCTATGGAGCATTATTCTCCCCGTTTTTAGGTGAGTGTTGTAACATACTGTTGTAATAGCCCTAACGCTATGGACCGACTCACTGTATACCGTATGAGGACTTGTACATCTGTTTTGATCTCTTCCACGGTTAGTGTCTGGACTAATGGGCGACTCCGATCGGTGACGGGTTGTCTTCATTCCAGGTAACTTTCCCTGGTCCAGGCGCCCGGTAGCTTATCGTTGAGACCCCATCACGCCACCACCCGTGAGTGGAGGTGATATCCCTTTTGAATGATTTTACTATGTACTCGTTTTGGAATCCCTTGGACAGGTGAACATACTTTAATACGCAGGATGTTCTCCTTTCTCTTTCTTTTTATGTTTACCTAGGCTTTTATCCTGGAGCGACTTGACTCTTACACAGAGAGCAGGGCTATCTTGACCTGTACGCCCGGATAGTAACTGTGGGTAGTATCCCTCAGTCCACATTCACTATTATTCTTTTTGGTCCTGAGGAAGCGCCAAGGATCCTTTTTTGGACCATTGGGGCGCGAAACATGTCGACCACATGACCACACACTAGTTACCTAATGGCACATTATTTCCAATAAGGTAACACCTAACCTACGGGTTTTTTAGTATGTCAAGGGTGCTATTTTCATTAAACCGTATTACCTCAGTAACCCTTAGACATTTTTAGGCTATCACGTCACTGACACACCCCCATCACCACATGTCTTTTTATTAGGACCCAAACCACACACCCGCATGCACCCAACGGCGTTTTCTCTAAAAGATCTCCGCTAAAGTGACCCTTCGGGGGACCCGTAGGGCATTGCAGCGCCGGCCCGACGAGGAGCAAAACGCCCAATGATGAAGCATGACATCCTTCGGGGTGTGTGAGGGCAACAAGAGAAACTAAGGTATGCCCTCCCCCTTGATCTAGTTTTTTTGGGCCTAATACTAGCCTAGGACTTTACTCTTCCATATTTCTTTCCGAATTGGTCTCTTTTGCCCTTTCCCTCTTTAGGAACAGTGTCTCCATTTGAGTATTAATGATGGAGTGCCACCATCACTATTGTTACAAAATGCTATCTTAAACCAACCCACACACTCACAAAGATAGTGTCTTGATTTTTTTGTGGTGAAAGAGAGCTGGTGGACCAATGTGTGGGGATGGAGAAGATGTCTGGGCACTGTCTCATCTTCAGCAGCATGGCACCTCTACATTGCCAGAGAATGAGCTATGGAGTTCCATTCAAATCACTTCTTCCATTTTTAACCAATCAACACTTACTACCTACATCCACCCACCCACCACAATCATGTAGATAGATGATATTAGAGAGAATTCAGGGACAAGTGCTGAGCCACTATTAGCACTAACTAGCAAAAGGCAGGAGACACTGCACTCTGGCCAGCAAAGCACAGTATTTTGCTATTGTACTCCACACTTGTGTGTTGGCACATTCCACATATGTTAATTTTTAATATGTTCGCTCTGCCTTTAGCTGTGTGTGGGTGTGTGCATGAGAGAGACAGTGAGGGTGGAGGATGGGTAACGCTCAATATGGAATGGTTTAGGTTTTTGTCTGTTTGTATGTGAAGGGCACATATTTTGATTCTATGTAAGTCTCAGTTGCCATTTCATTTCTGTCCTTGGTCTTTGCCACTGAGTTTGTGCAACACCTTTTTATTGGTATGTTTTTGCACTCTGCTTGAGCCCTCTACAATCCACAAATGTAATATGTCTTTTAGTGCACATGTACCTGCATACCTACAGTTGTCCTTGTGTGTGTCTGTGTTTGCATGTCTCGGCTTTGTTCAGCCAACTCAACAAACATCACAGACCAAGATATTTGATGGCCTTGTGGCCATGGATGGGTTGTGCTTGATCTTAGGTGTGATGTTTGGATTTTTCACAATCTTCTGACTTCAGTGATATGTAAAAGTTGTATCTTTGAACTCATGACACAATTAGACTCTGTTAAAAACGGCATAGCCCAGTATTGTCCTTCCCCCAAATCAGCACTGGAATATTTCATGTGTCCCTTTTCAATGCATTAGTCATTTTAGCTAATTTATTCCAAAATTGTGCTGTAAATGTACTTTTGATTTACTCTTTTTCAAAATTATTACAGGGCAGGGGAACCTCCTATCAAAACCTTACTTGGAGGAAGGCTCCCTTGCTGGAATTCAGATTAGGTATTACATCTGACTTTCAGCAGTGTCAGTTGAGGATGTGGGTGGAGCCAATAGAGCAAGTGGGTGGAGCAAGTGGAGGAAGTGGGAGGGGTCGGGGGAAAGTGGGTGTGGTCTCCGACAAACATTTTAGCACCTGGACTTCATATTTTACAAATTAAGCACTGACCCTGTTGCAGTTCACCTCCTACAGCACCTTGAACAACAGCATTCAGAACAATATTTATTGGTGTAGTTGCCACAACAGGCATGGCCAATGTGTGGGCGTACACAACTTGTGACAATGGTGCAGGAACAATCACAGTAGAAGCACTGACACCCGGAGCAATTACAGTATGGACTGCTTCAACAGGTGCAGGTGCAATCAGAAGTGCTGGAAGTGGTCTTTTAATCTGTGTTCCATTTGGATCAGGAGTGGCAGTAGCCACTGTAGCACTAGTTGTTGTAACACCCTCTGTATTTGTTGTGGGGGCCACATATAGCGGTGGACGCAAGGACAACAAGGCATCTAAAATGTCATCCCCTGAATCGCTATCAGTGTCTTTTACTTGCAACTTCCTCATCATCATTTCCCTGCTTTCGATTCTTTTAGCTTTATCTGTTGTTATTGCTGGGTACATTCTAGGTCTCTGAACTATACAATTTCTCCACCTTTGCGGTCCTTCATCTCATTGAGCATCAGCGTAATTTCACACTGCTCTCTTTGTTCTATTCTCATATTTTTCTTTCTCTTTGGCATGAGCTTCTTGCTCCCAAACATTCAATGCTTCAAACTGTGCAGGTCTAGGAGGTGACTTCATTTCATATAACCTTACTCTTAAATGCTCAATAATCTTTAGGTCAAAGGTACCATATTGTGAACATTTTAATGGGCCTTCATTTTCAGTGATCTTGCACCATTGACTACGCCACAAACAAGTATGAAGCCCTACTGTTGTTGTCAAATAATAAGCTGATGTATTTTTTTATTTTATTTTAAAGGTTTTATATAGCGCTGGCTAGACCCGGAGGTATCAGAGCGCTTTACATGAGTATAGGATGATAGTTGCAGGTTACATCGTTACAAAGGTTACACAGTTATTATAGCATGGCAACATAGTTACTTGTATGGTCGAGATAAACAATGAGCACATATACGTAAGGGAAAAAGTAGGCAAGGGGAGAGATTCAGGGGAGGGGGTAAGGAGCAGGGGAAGTAGACAGAGAATGAAGGAGGGAAAGAGGATGGGAGGGGGAGAGACACAGCATGGAAAGAGGGGGGGGGGCGATGGGGACACAAACCGGAAGACGAGTCAAAGCTGCATCCAGAGTCCAGTAAGCTGTGATCATAGGGAAAGTGGTATCATTTCCCCATCTCTGTTGCGAGAGGCTCCCTTTACGCAGTGGACTCTCTCAGAGGGGTCTCTGAGACTCCAGGGTCTACATACATGATCCATTCCCCAAAAAGTGGAGAGGGAGTGCTTTGGCAAGGGGGGCCATACCATACCTCAGTTGTGAGTGGCTCCCTTGGCGCTGTGGACTCTCTCAGCGGGTTCGCTGAGACTCCAGAGTATAAATATTGTATCTTTCCCCAACAAGGGAAGAAGGAGTGCTTAGTCAAAGGGCACAAAGGACAGGGGGCTAGGCGGTGTAGCAGGTAAGGGGAGAGATTCGGGGGAGAGGGGATAGGAGCAAGCGTTTTACATGAGGAACACTAATGTTACAATTTTACAACAGTGACAAGTTACATAAGTATCACGAAAAGCATTTAAAGAACATAGGGGACAAGGTTAATGGAGCAAGGAAGGGTAAGGGCACAGGGTAAATGGGTAGGAGGAAGAAAGGACGTAGAGACGAGACGAGCAGCGCAGGGCAGGACTGGCACCGCAGGCCGCACCCCTTGCAGCGCACCCAGCATCGTGCAGCGGGGGCTAGTTAGGGCACAAAAGTTCACAAGTGTCAGCAGGAGTTTCCGCATCCCAAGTAGCCGGCCAGACCTGCTAATTATGTGGCCATACAGGAAGCCCCGAGTCGGGAAGGCGCGGGGGCCGAGGCAGCCAGCAGCGCGCAGGCATGGGACGAAGCAATCAAGCTCGCGGGCAGGGAAGACAACCAGTAGTTTGTGCAGCACAGGGCAATGTCGACACCACAATTAGCGCTCAGTGCAGTTGGCGATGTTCAGCACATTGGTGGAGGTGTTATACTGCGGGGGCCCAGCATTACTTGTAGGGGTTCACTCCTGTAGTCCAGCCAACCTCGGTACTCGGTGAGATTTGCCAGCATTGACAAGACACCTGCTCCTTTGAACGAGTAGTAACATCTTCTTTGTGTGTACTGTTGTCGGTGGGGCTATTTGTTGTCAGCTTGGGAATTTGGAGCCCTGGCCGGCCATCTTTGTGGTTGGCACCGGAGAGGCACAGCACCTAGAGAGGTCGGTCTTGGCATGCAGGGTTTTCGCGCTGCATCAGATTCAATTTTGGTTATTTCCACAAGTGTGCAAAGGAAGGGGGCACTTCGGCGTAGTTGGGATCGAGACTGAGCGTTTTTTTAGGGTGCCGATTTTGAGGCCATGGCGGCCATCATGGAGTCAGGCACAGGACAGACAGTCCTTGGGGCCGGCCTCTCCTTTGTGCCCTGTGCAACGTACCCGGCAGGTCCTAGGCCCAGCGGCTCCCGGACCGCGGGACCAGTCCGCGCCGGAAGGGAGAGAAGATGGCGGGCGCTCTAAAAATCTGCCGTGCTCCCCTGCAAGTCTACGGTCGTGCTGGGGGCCAACCGCTGCGCCGGGTAAATAATCGCCCAGTCCATCTGTTTCCAGGCCCCAGTGGGGGCGTGATGACAGGTCCCGGACCAGGTGCTCCCCGGAGCGCGATCCCGGCCGGGACCGGGAAGGAGACAAGATGGTGGGTGGTCTGCGGAGGCCCAGCCAGGAGATCGCCAAGTCCTCGCGTCAGGCAGCGTTCCTTCAGCCACAGGCCCTCTCACGCCCTGCGGACCATGTACCAGCCGTGCAAGGGCTCGGGGGCCCGCCCCACCTCCCTCCCACACTGATACTCGCACATCACCCCTCATCAATTCTCCATGGACTTTAAAACATTTCATGATTGCAAGAATTCAACAATAAATGAACAGTAATCAATTCAGAAAATGTCAATGTTTTTATTCAATTCACAATTTCGTATACATCAATACTTTCCCCCAATCCTGTCACAATTTTCTTTTCACAAGTCTACCAAAGCTTAGTACTTGAAGACTTGTCAACCAACCTCAGTGTGGCTCTTCACACCAACTGACCTATCCCAGCGCAGCACACTCTGACGCAGTTCTTCACTTCTTGCAGCGGTTCACCCTTACTTTCAATCTTCTTTTACAGCAATTCTGCAACTCTAAGCAAGCACAAAAAACAAATAACTTTTGTTTGCTCCACTAAACAATTCAAAGTAGTTTGTTCATATGAGAAACAAATCAGAATGAAAGTTTTAACACTTTCCTACACACATACACAAGTCAATGAAATCTCAACCAGTGGGAAATCCCCCTGACTGATATAGTTTCCTCCTTGCACAACAGGCTCCACTAACACCAATCAATATTAGTCCGCTCACAACAAATTGTTATAGTCCCAATCTCAATTGTGCAGTTGATGGTACCGCACAAATCAGCAATACAAAACCTTAGCAGGCTAATAACACCACAATTTACGCTTACTTGTCTATCCCAGGATCTTTGACTGCTTCAAGTCTAATAACAACTTCAACTTCTCAACAGCTAGGCATAAACACAACTATTCTATCAACTCTACCATAACTCAAATTACACAACTTCAACACAATGACAGACTCTTAATCTGATGATTGTGATGCATAACCCGATTAATACTCACACCTCCACCACTGCAACCGCCTATGAAACTGCACACTCCATCACTCTTCAAGTTCAAGCTATGGACTTAAGGGACACATGGGCAATTATAAACTTTTTCAGCTCCTTTCTCCGGTGACATAAACTGTCCTCTCACTACCACTTGAGTGTGCAGGGTTTTCTATATCTCAATATTCAAGTGTAATCAATAAGTAACCCCGCCACCAGTAATATGGACCATTGTTCGTTGACAAGGAGAAGTAAGGAGCAATTATCTATATAGCAATAAATCATTATGACTTTAAGTCCAGTCAATAAAGAGAATTAGTGTGAAATTAAGGGCTTTATTTTCAATTCTATTAGTATTTAGTTATTTATTAATTTAGTAAAAGACTTAGATCTCAGCATTAAAAGTTAATATAATCCATCAATCGATATTTGATTATAAAATAGTATACTGTATTAGCTATAATCAAAGTCAATACTGAAATAATACAACACATGTGTTCCATAAAGGAAGATCCCTAATTCCAGACTAAATTGGAATAAATGAGAGAAAAAAGTGTCAGTTCGGAAATCCAATTAAGAGTTCTGATGAGAGAATCAAGGCACGAGCATGAAGCCTTTGCATCTCAGACTGGAAAAATTATTTACTGTCACAAACCAGCAGATTTCTGCATGAACTGACGCAAGAGTTAATTTGTGCCATTTATCTTGCTACTACTTGTCTTATAGGATCCATTTAGCGGTTGTTACGCTTGACGCAAGAAAGGCATTTGATAGGGTAAACTGGTCCTTCTTACCAAGATAGGAGAGAAGTCTGAGTTTAAAATTTTGAGGGGGACGAGGAAGGGTGGCTCTCTGTCTCCCCTGCTTTTTAATCTACAGCTTGAGACTTTGGCTAGGAAAATCAGGGAGGAAATAAAGAAAGTCCTATTTAGGTATGACCTTTGGGGGAAAAAAGCAGTCGCGGCCAGCAATATTTGTGTGTGAGGGGATAGGGGGTTGCGTGGGGAGGAGGCAGTCGGGCGGGGTTTTTAAGTTATTGATAAATTAATAAAAAATGTACCTGTCCGCAGGCCAGGTGCTGTGTCTTCTCGACTGCTGCTCCTGCTCTCCTGCCTCCAGCAGGAACAGGAAGCAGGCAGCTCCCCTCCCCTCCCCTCCCCTGAGCAAATCACAATGCTGCAATGGCAGTGTTGTGATTGGTGGGGACGCTGCCCAGCCATGGGCATACAGGGAGGCCATGTTCTCCATGCAGGCTGCATTGCAGCCTGCATGGAGAAAGGGCAAAGTGTGCATGACTGGTATGGGTGACCCCAGAGGGCCGACCAAACAGTCATTGCACCCTCAGGAGTGGGCACATCACTCCTCCTCTGCTTGCAGAGCAGCCCTGCCCACCTGCCCGCCCGCAACTCAACATAAAATGGTAATAACGGGAAATTATTACCATTTTATGTTTGTGCTTCTGGCACTGCGAGAAAGCAGTGGGGTGATACTCCTCTCCCCTAGTGGAGGAGCCGCCCCTGGAAAAAAGGTCTCTCTGTATGCTGATGACTTGAAGGTATGCACAGCGGACCTACAAGTGACATTGCCAGCTGTGGAACATGTGGTCCAGGACTTTGGGATGCTATTGGGCTATGCAGCATATACCTCCAAGACAGAGATTATGATTTGAAATATGGGGGGGCACTTATCAAGAAAGAAATTAAATATCTGGGCATCAAAATTATACAGGTTGTAGATAAAATACTGGAATTTAATTTTAAAAACGTGATAAAGGAGGTACAGGCTCTCTTGTTAAGCTGGTCTCATCTGCCTGTAATGATCTTTGGTAGGGCTAATCTGATCAAAATGACTATTATGCCAAACTGTACCTCCCTCTTTAACTCAGTTTCTTTATATTTCTAAAAAGAGTGGCATGGGAGGATCCAGGGTACTATTAGTTCATTTATCTGTGCATCAAAGGGTCCGCGTATCTCCTGGAAGAAACTCCAAAGGAGGCGTGAGAAGGGAGGGATTGTGCTACTGGATTTGCAGGTGTACATTTTGGCCTTTCGGCTGAAGAAGTGCAAATACTAACCTAAAGAAACTGTGGCAAGTGGGAGCACCTATAAGTCGATGTCAGAGGGGGTGAATCTCACTTCCTGTATAAGTTTGAAGATGTAACATTTTAACAAAAAAGTAAGGTTAAAAATGTGCTTCAAGCAATGGCTTATCTATGGGCACAGATACGGGGAGTGAAAAGTCTAGCATACTAATGTAAGTATGCACCAGTTTGGGAATCTCCTGGAACACCCGAAAGCTTCGCGGATAAATTATCAACACTTATTAGAGAGGCAGGTATAGCATGGTGGTAGCAGTTATTGCAAGATGGAGAGTTAATCCCATACAAAGCTATTCAGAGGGCAACTTGGGGCAAAATTACAGCCTATAAGATCTGGCAGCTAAAAGGGTGGGCCCGAAACCGGAGTGATGAGGTAGGGAACTCAAATGAACTAGATAAACAGGTATGGAGGGGGAGAAGCGAAAGAGAGAGGTCTCATGTTGGTATAGCCTGATTCTGGATAGTGTAGATGGAGACTTTGTGCTTCCAGAGGAGTTGTGTGGATGAAGTTTAATGCAGCTAGCAAAGCATGACTTATGGCAAGTATCTATGCGTTTACTTTATTCTACAGTAAAACCTGCATACCTGAGGAGAAATCCTCTTTTTTCCCTATTTAGAGCTTTTTGGTCCCCGAATAAACTCTCAAAATTGGGGAAATCGAGTCCTGTAAGCTGCACAAAATGTGGGTTACGAAAGGCCGACGGCATCCATCTTTCCATGGAATGCCCAGAGATCCAGCAGTTCAGGGAGTAAGTAAGCAAAATCATCAGTCAGATATACCAGGTAGAAATAAAGGTAAGCCATGGGCTAATAATTTTTGGTGAAGCAGACCCACAGGTTAGGCTTAAGGAAAGGAATACCAAGCTAGTGTTGTATTTCACTTTGTTGGCAAGGCGAGAGCTCTGCAGGAAATGGTTATCAAAGGAGGCTCCCACCACTGTCAAATGGTTTAATTCTGTTAAATTTGTTTCAAATATGGACACATCCCAAGGTCTTCTAGAGAATCACAGATTTGGGGGCCTTTAGTCGTGTGGTTGGAGGGGAACATGTTGGAATCATAAAGCCTAATGTCCCATGATTGCACCATACTTCGAATTACAGATTCGTTCGCAAAAGGTTGATATACTTTACTAGGCTGGAAAGCCCAGGGCTCCCCCAAGACCGTCAAAACTGGGTAACGATATGGGGGGTGTAGGTTCGAGGCTGGAAGAAATAAGGTGAATGAGGACAAAAAATACCAAAATAACCAATGTGGAGAGTGAGAGAGAGAGAGAGGGAGAGTTGACTTAACTTGGCGCTATTTAAGCTTTCCCAATTTGGTAGATAATTGGCACGCGGGTAAAGTGATTTGCCAAGGAGCACCTACTTTGCTCTTGGAAGAAAGCTAAGATTTGGGCTCAAGTCTCCCAGTTCTAATGTTGAATCAGGGGCATCCAGAATCCACCACCACCCTCTAATTCTAGCATACACTAAAGTCTTCCTTTGGTTGTAAACAGAAGACTTCTGACCTAACTTTGCTTTTGACCCACCACGTGTGCAAATCCTCCTTAACCTTGAGATTAGCCCAGGTTGCTGTTCTCTTTTAGCTGTTAAGTAAGGGGGGAGCTACCTCCTTTAACCAAGTAACAACATGGGGATGCAGCTATTTTGTGTTTTTAATGTTGTTCATCATCCACCTTTACTTTAATAACTGAAAACTGCTCCTTGTATTTAAAATGCTGCCACTTAAAGTATTTCTTAAACTTAAAAAAAAAACTATTTTACCCATTAAAAATAGAGAAATTATTTTGAAAAAGTACAATTGAAATCAAAATTAATTTTCACATTTCGATTTGTGATTATATTTGATCTTTTTGTAAAGGGCTCTTGCAATCAGGGAGTTACTTCAGATCGCTGATAAAATATAACCCGATCAGTATGATCACCAGCCTTACATTGGGGCCTATGTATAAGGAAATGGCGAAGAGTGGCGCTGTGGCAGATTTTGCAGGGCCATGCTGCGTCATTTCCAAAATGCAGGGAGGCTCCCTATTTACAAGAATATGGCGCACCCCTATGTTTTTCCTAGCCCTGGCGCTAAAAATAGCTGCCATGGGCCAACACAGACACCCTTGCACCATAAAGCAGGGTGCCTGCATTGACGGGATGATGGTTTATGTGCAGGAAGGTATCCCTTCCTGCACAAAAACTATCATTAATGGCATTCTTCAAAAGCTAAAACGAGGTGAAATAAAAGTATATCTCTTCTTTGTGCCAATCTTAGCTCTGCCTCAGATTTAACATGCTTGTATCTCTCAGGTAGTGTCAAAAAGTAATGGATGTTGCAGTGGAACGCCCACAGCAACACCCATTGCACGTCCCTTTCCCGCAGATACATGCATGAAAGGGTACAATATTTACAAAGCGGCGTGAGGCCACGCAAAGTTGCTTAATGCCACTTTGTAAAAATGGTTCACAGCACTACACCACCAGAACGTCGCAAAAAGCGACATTCCGGTGACGCTATCCCCTTGTATATATGCTCCATTGTATCAAATTAATGATACAAACTGCCTCTGAATTCAAATGTTATTAAATATGCTACTTAATCACCCCATCACCTGAAGTCTACTATTTAATACAACATGGGCTTTCAGGACAACGTTTGGCATTGAATTAACCCGTGTGTTCCCGTGTATCTCTTTTTAGCACACAAGGGGAAGGTTTGTCAGCTTCCACTCTGTTACACTCTGGGTCGGAAATGCCAAGCAGGTAATTTAAAACAAGCATTGGCAAATCCAATAGGTTTCGCCTATGCAGAATCTATTGGCTTTCTAAGTGTTTTTTTTACATGTTTCATGGCAGTTGAGCTTCTGTACAACATGGCTTAGAGTAAGTCAATGCTGGCTGTGTCATAGCGCTTTTTTTTTTACTTCAAGCCGTGTTGCACAGACGCCCAACTGCTATGCAACATGTCAAAAAAATGTTTTAAAAGCCAATAGATTTTGCAAAGATGAAACCTACTGGCTTTGCCAATGCTTGTTAATATTCTGCTTGAGTCTTGGCCTTACCTTTGGGACTCTTTCCACCATGAGGCATGGCTCCTCTTTTATGATGTCTGCAGTCAAAACCTAAGGCTCCCTGTCAAAAAATCGGTGCTTTGTAAAGCCATGATGTGAAGGTGCTACAAAATGTTTTTTATTCATAAAGGCTTCTGGTAAGAGGATGGCTGTGGATTGAAAAATATAACTTTCTCTTTAAAAAAACAAATATAAAGTGGCTGCCAGTTGCTTACTACACTCTATCATACAGGAGGGGTTTCATAAGCTTCAAAATAAATCGATCACTAATGTCCAAACACAAATTCCCATATTAGTCTTACAAAAATTATGCATTTCCTGTTAAACGTGATTTTGGAAGTGCAGGACAATTTGCCCATGTGCAGTAATTCTGCATGAAACTTTACTGGTTGAGATTCTGCGCCCAGTAATTTTGATTCCTTGGACCAGGAAATAGCACGTAATAGCATCTCCCAGGCAAGGATTTACTCAGAATTTGTATCACTGGGTACGGATTTACCACACCCGATAATAAAATAACTGATTATGAGGACCTATAAATTGATTGCTATTGCACAGTGCAAGTAAGGCATGTAGGTTAAATGTCAAATTTTATAGTTACTATTGAACATCGGGGAACCACAATAAAAAGCAAATGGGGAAAAGGACCTTGTAATTTCCTATATTATTGGGATGCAGGGAACAAATTCCACCCTACGAAAAATGTTTTCCACATGGAGAAAAAAACTTACAAAATGCATTTGCAGCATGACGGAAAGGAGCGCAACTGGGAAATTATGAAAGTTGTCAGTTTAAAGAAGTTTGCCACATTCCTCATTTTTTTAGAATTTGAGTGGTTAAAACAATGTGGCAATATGGCTCAGCGAGTTAATGCTCACAACTGAAGTTCAAACACTAGGGGGGTGGCGATCCGCCTGCTATCCCGACCTAAATTACCCCCGCCAGAATATAATGGCAGGGGGTATCATGGCGCATGGGAAGTGCGTCTGCCGCTTTTCCGCCGGTCGGCAATCGTTCTGATTGCCGGCCGGGCGGAGCTGAGGCACAATATGGTGGCAGTGCCTAGAAGGTACCGCCATCCATAGTATGATACATGGTTTTAAAGGCCTTTCCATGGCAGCGATAACGACCTGGAAAGGCTAGCAGGGATGTGCTTTGGGGGCCCGTTGCAAGCCCCCAGGGGATGTGGGGGGTGCACTTGGGGGGTACCCATGGTACCGCCCTGCAGTTCCATGCACAAGGTGGCAGGCACCGCGCGGTGCCTGCCACGTCGTGCATGGGAATGCGCAACATGTTAATTTGGCATTGCGGCGGGTGCTGCTTACAGCAGCACCCGCTGCAATGTCAAATATGTGGAATGCGACCGCCAGGGTGACGGGCGCATCCTAATTAGCTGTGCGGGACCGCCACACGTCCGGTTGCCGGTCCCAGCACCGCAAGGATGGCGGGCAGACTAAAGTCCGCCCGCCATCCGAATAGGCCCCTAGGTAGGCCGTGTCAGCCTCCTGTCCTTCCAAGGCAGGCAAACTGAGTACCATTAAATTGGTTAACAGCCGCATCTGTCATTTGAACCCATTTTTGTTTTGCCCTTGGAAAGAGCAGGATTATGGTATGAAGCACTGTGTGAATATACAAACTATTATTAAAGCTGCTGAAAAATAAAATCTTCTATATGCAAGTTTTTCCCGCACACTGCTTTCTTTTATTCAAACGAGACATCATAAGGCCGTTTGTTCATTTATCTCTCTAGACTGCCATTCATCCTGAACACAGACAGAATAAATAGCAGATGAAACAGAGTGCACGCTCAGATCACGCGCGTGCTGCCCGGCTCACATGATTTTGTCAATTCTATCACAGGCTCACAAAGATCGCAGAGCTTCAGAGAGATTCTTACAGACAACCACCCGTGCAAAAAAATTCTAGCGCGTCAACATCGCCTTCCCGCAAAATATGGGCCCTTTCAGGTCCCGTAGAAGGTCAGGAGGAAATTACTGGCAGTGGTGTTGCCCCTTGCCTGGGAGCCGAGCTGCTCAACCAGTGTGTTCACTTTAGCTCAAAACATCCGCACAATTTGGAAACAGGAAGTTTCCACCACATCAATGAATGATGGAAGAACTACACACGTCTTCCCAACCAAGTTCACCAAACTTGTCAAGTCTTAGTAGGTCAATGTTATATTTTCTCCTGTATTTCCTTAACAGCTAAGCTGTGTTTTGGAACCTGTTGCACAAAGCGGATTTGCATATTAGTCACTTATAATGCAATAATGCGGCTCGTTAATTCCTGAACAAGGGAGACAGTGCGCTTCTTGTGTTTGAAAGGCAGCTCCAGCCGAGACATGTTTTTCATTACTTGACAGACATCCCTAATAGCTCATGCCTGGCAGGTGGAGTGCAAGTTTCTGCCTGTTGCGAGACTCAGAAGTTTGAGGCTAAAAGCCAACTTCACCTTCATGGAAGACGCCTGAACACACAGTTGCATTTTTATGGGGCTTTGAGAGCAAACAGCCTTCAGATTCAATGTTGTTCCCTTTAAGCATCTTCTTTAAAAAAAAAAAAAAAGTACTTTTCTGGCACGTACTCTGGCCATTTTAGGTCTGTATTTTACTAATGTTTAGATTCTTTTTTTTAGCTTGTAAGTTGATAATGATGATGCTGGTAACCCTTCAGGCAGGAACGTCGAATCATGTACATTCACGCAAGTTCCACAGTTTATCTCTTAGCACTACTCAAAACGAGGAAATTCAATACCATTACATAAGGAAAGAAAATAGTCCTGTACTGTTTTCACAAAAAATTGGGAAAGCGATTCTTTTTGCTGTAAAAAACAGCCGCCCGTGTAAGAATTCCGCTGGATCATAGATTGTCGACTTCTTTGTGATTATTACATACATCTTGGTATTAGTGATTTATAAGCCATATGCAATAGTACAAGAACCTTGTGTGAAAGTGAGAGGCTTTTTGGAGGCAGCGATGGCAATTCAAGGTCGAAAGAAAGAGGTCTGAAAGTTATCAGTTAATCCCAGGGTGCCACTAATGTTTACTGTAATATGAAAGTCGGAGACATGATCAGTTACGTTTTTCACAGGTACGACCCCTGGCTGTTAGTCATTTCCCTGATGCACAAAATGGCTTCCAGTTTTCCTACAAATCCGCTTGAAGCTGGAAGCAATTATGGTATGCCCTCGCGGACCAGTTGATGTGTCCTGTTGCTGGTGCAGTCTACCTCCAAACTCTCTGAGATTCTGGATATAACAGTTCAATACAAAATTAAGGTATATTCAGAAGATATTAAAAAACTCTGAAGCTAAATGAACAGTTGGCACAGCATCTCTGTCCTCAGTGCTGTGCTCTCTGTCTCTGTGCTGTAGCACACTTCAGTGCTCACTTGTACAGATTGGTTGCGCTCTTTAACCCTAACATCTTTTTCAACGTTGCCTAACTCTGGACTACAATGTGACGTATGGTTCAAATGTTCCCCATAATGCCTGCCCGTGTAAATTGCTCCCATTTAAATTCATTGAACATACATTTATCTCAAGTACATATCTTGCAACTCTCACCTGGATCATCCATAACTACCAACTATGAACAAGCTTGATCTATTGCATCTGGCATTCAAGCAGTAGCAGCTATATATATATATATATATTCACTAAAAAACCATAGGTTTCAGGGACGTTATAGTTAGTTGGACATTTGACTCATGTAAAACCAAGAAATTCCCCCGTTATAGTTAGTTGTGTTAACTATAACTCGCGTGAGAAGTCATAAGTGATGTCATGAGTGATGTCACTGACCATGTCATGAGTGATGTAATATGTGACGTCATCAGCAGTGCATTGCGGACGTGCAAGTTATAGTTAGCTCAAATAACTATTATGGTTTTATATGAGTCAAATGTCCAACTAACTGCAACGTCCCTGAAACCAATGTTTTTTTAGTGAATTTCAAAGGTTTTTTTAAATGCTAATTCCTAACTATAACGTCTGTAAAACCTATGGTTTTTTTCAGTGAATTTCGAAAGTTTTTTAAATGTTAATTTCATATTTTAATATTTGTAAAACCTATATTTTTCTATTTTTTTTGTAATATTGTGGAACTCTATTATCCTTTTTTTTTAATTTAAAAATTATGTAATTTTTTATATCTTCAAAAAAAAGTATGCATATCTTTTTTTTTTTTTCTTTTAGAAAACTGGACTCCCGTACCGGTAGTGTACCAAGCTCCATCAGCACGCGAATCCTATCCGCCATATTGCTAAACTCGTAAAGGATGCGCATTTTGTATCCGACGTCTTCATGGCACCGCGTCCCGCATGACATTATATACGTATAAGGTCGCGCCAGCTGCTAGTTTGGTATGCGACGGGTGTGCGGTACCAAGCCGCGCGTTATGTCATATACGTATGGGGTCGCGCCGGGTACGCCATTACCTCTTTTTTTTTTTATGTCTCAAAACTATATCTAAATAAGTTTAAAGTGTATATGAGAGCAAGCGATAATCTTAAATATTTTAAACATTTATATATTTCTAACTGTAATAAACTTATATTATGGTAAATATATTTTCTCAAAATCACGTCTGGTGCGGCCTCCTTGCGCGCTCGGTGCGCGATTGCCATGTGACCTTAAAAAAAAGCATTTGATTGGTTCATAACATTTCCCATTGTAACAGTTGGAGGACCCCACCCATTTTAGTAATTCTCTCTACAGCGTTTGATGAGGGACACCTCTTCTGCTTAGAGAGCTTTTTTGAAAAGTTTTTTGCTGTGTACACATATCTTATAGTACACACAACATGCAACGATCATCTTGATCAATATTCATGCTCTGTACAGTAGTCTTCCACGTGTGATAGCCATGCATCTGAAACGTTACATCAAAAAACAAATGTGTGTTACACAATGACCCTGGTGTGTGTGTGTGTGCGCATTATTGTGCTGCCTTTCGGCCTGGGTATTGGTGGCTCGAAGGGGTATCATCAGCCACGGGCAGAGTGCACACCCTAGATCACATGTGACAAACAGCAAAGAGTAATGTGTAGATTTGTGTTGCAGTATGCTCTGTTGTCAGGCTTTACCAGTATAGTAGTGTGTCATATGTGAGACTCTCAGATTCACTTTTGACATGCATTGCTTGACTGTAATGAGCGTTATCACTGTGTGTGACATAGCCTCACTGCTGATCCTCCCTCCATCCGAGCACATTTACATGTGTGCGCTTTGCGATAGCAACACTTTCAATAATACCGCACACCATTGACATGCGTGTCTGCGCATATCCACAAGCTTAACAACGACATGTAATGCTGTCCATTCAATCTTTTCGAACAGCATCTCATCAGCGATAGTTGCCGCCCTCCCGGTACATGCTACATTAATGTAAATTGCGGATTGTGTGACGTCAAAACTGCAACAGGGACACACACATAAGTACACTTCCTGCCCAGGCAGGAACTGAACAACGCCCAGGTCCCCAGAATAATTATTTACACCCCAACGCTGGTCTGGCGTACACAAGTCCAGCCCACTTTGCGTACGTATAAATAGGATAACAACGACGCCACATGTTCCAGTTTTTCCACACTGCCTCAGGTGATATGGCGCATCCACCTCGCATATTACAATGCGCAATAAAAAAAAGGGACCCATGAGGTGTACACCATCCTGGCAATCAAAATTACATCTGAATTGTGAACCCTGCTGGCCGTCGTGTTTGGACACACACCAATGACAGCAGGTGAGCAGTGGGGCCTGGGTGCACAGAGGCTGCAATTGAGCACGGTGCAGTGGGACGGGTGGGGTGAATCAGCCTGGGTGCGCGGGTGCGAACAAGCAATGTTGCCGTGCGTAATGATGTGATCTCTGACCTCATTCAGTCACATCTCTGTCTCATTTTAAGGACCTGCTGGACCGTACTGTAGGCCTGAGCCAGCGGGCAGCGCTGCCCTACAGACACGAGGCGTTGGCTTTTGGGGCACTGTAGTGAGCTGATTACTAAGTGTACATGCACACAGGCTTGCGCCACTGCATTGCACACGCACATTTTGCTTCTAGCATGCGCTCTGTTCCTTTGTATGTGAGCGTTGGAATAACATATTATTATTTAACCTTGTGTATTCTCGTGCGCACCAACTCCTCTTTGAACTGCCATTACCACTAACAGTTGGTAAATCGTACTTCAAGAAGGAAGGATGCACTCAACTTGTGTTCTCTATTAACCTTGAAATAAACCCTCATTTACCTCAAGACGTTTCCAGCATTATATTATTTCTCCCTTTTCAGATACTGGGTTAGTGGCACCAAAATCGGCGGAGCGGATGCTCAGCCCGTGATGAGGCCCTGGGCATTCTGATGCCTTCCATCGTGGTATCAAGACACCGTCCCCGACTGGAGACCTGCTGTGCCACCCTGTGAGAGGCACCCCGGAGTTGGAGCTCACACCAGCACATCGTTGGACACACCGGTTGTGGCAGGTGAGCAGTGAAGCCTCGGTGTGCAGTAGTTGCAATTGAGCACAGTGCGGGGGAAGGGGCTGGAGTGCAGCAGCCTGGGTGCACAGGTGCAGGCAAACGATGTTGCCGTGGATAATAATGTAATCTCTGGCCTCATTCATAGCTCTATTTCATTTTAAAGACTTGCTGGATTGCACTCTTTCTCGCGGACCGCAGAGTCCCAGACACACGGATGACGGGAGGTGAACAGTGAGGGCTGGGTGCAGTAGGCCGACGCTCTGTCTCCTCCTCCCTCTGTTCTTTTGACTCTCCCTCCCCTTCTCCCTTTCACCCATCCGCATTCGCTCTCTGTCCCATTCTCACTTTCTTCCTTTCATGCTGACTACCTTTCTTTTTCTCTTGGACATGGCACACATACTTATGTTTTTTTTTTCTCTTGCAGGTTTTGTACACTGCTTCCGGAGGAGTCTCACCCACTTATTTAATGTTTTACTGTTGTTTGTTCGAATAAAGTTGCATTTCCATTTATTTGTGTTGTTTTAATAAAAGTTTTTTTTTTTACCAATAAATAAGTGAGTGTATGGGTCTTCTTTTTCTGACAACACTTGTCTGTAGTTTATTGTGAAAATCGGCGGTTGATAGGAGGTTATGAGGGAAAACATTTGTAATTTTGCGGTGCACCTACCAAATATAAACCAACAGACTTTTACATAAATGAAGCCTAGGTAATTCTACAACTGCAAGGGTTCTATGAGTGTATCACTTTATAACACCATGAGTACTGCCCTTGTGATTACAGAACCAATAAGGCACTGCCTACGGCCACCAAGGCTTCAGGGACTGGTGACGCCCACCCTGCATATTTAAGTAAAGTCCCGGAGGGTGGCGATCCCCGGACTTGAGTTGGCCTCAATGCCCCCCGAACAATTACTAAACAATACCCGGGGAGGTGGCGATCCCCTAGGCTGAGAAACGTCTCTGTGCCCTCCCGCACCTAATTTACATGTGAAATTAAGGTCCCCAGTGCTGCAGAGACCCCGCAATATAATAATAGGATTGGCCCCGGAACATTACCCACCAGGGGGTTCATTTAAATGAACGGGTGAGACCCCGCTTAATTTTTTTTTCTTCCATTTTTACCATCCGGATCTGCTTTATTGAAGCAATACGAGGTTTTCCTCCTCTCGCTTCAACGAGGCAAACAAGGATTTGCTATCACAGGGTGGAAGCCATGCTCCCGCCCTGTAATAGCAAACATAAATGTCCCACGGATGCACACCCCGGGACATAGTATGAGCTGCGCCTGGGAGGTGGCGCTCCATAGGGCCATGATGCATTGGTTACTGCATAACTACAAAATTAGTATAAACGCATACCAACACTACTTTCACACGTGTTGTACAGCGACCAGAGTGTAGTGAAGAGGCAGAGGAAGCCCAAAATCCAAAAATTTAAATCCTACCAGAGGTCGAATGACATAGTTAGATGAGCCGACGACCCTAGGATGAGTAGAAACAGCTTCACAAAGAAAACAGGTCTTCAGCAGAACGCAAGGAAGCTCAAAATATTGGTGAGTGTTGCATTCTTTTTACCATCTGCCGCTCGTCGCCACATTTATGTAGTGAAGAGGAAGACAGCAGTGGATCCGATAAGTAGATTTATTGCAGGAAAAGAAGACAGCTTAAACAGCCACCAACAGGAACAGACAGCAAGGCAACCATCTTCTCCAGCACCGTGTACAAACTCACCAAGATTCCCCTAATGACAGCCCTACATTCTAACATTACATACTTACATTCTACTAGCATTACATACTAACATTCTACTATGACTTACATTGGAATACTACACAGAGCACATGACTTTACAGCAATGAGCTCATGGTTTCATCCACGAGTCTTGAGACCGGTAGGGGTGAGTAGTTTGCTTCCCACTCCCTGTATTGTATAAATGCAAACTAACTACTTCCACAGGTATGCTACAGCACCCAGAGCACATTACTTTACAGCAATGAGCTCACGGTTTAGTCCCCGAGTCTTCAGACCAGTAGGGGTGAGTAGTTCGCTTCCCACTCCCTGTATAGTATAAACGCATACTACACAGTTATACTATCGCGGCCAGTATGTTAGAGTGCCCAGAGCCCATCACTTTACAGCAATCAGCTCGGTTTGATCCCCGAGTCTTCACACCGGTAGGCGTGAGTACTTCGCTTCCCACTTCCGGTATAGTATAAACGCATGGTAGAGGTCAGTAGTTCGCTTCCCACTCCCTGTATGGTATAAACGCCTACTAACACGTCTTGCCACAAAGACCAGAGCACATCACTTTACACAATGAGCTCACGGTTTAGGCTCTCGGATTCATACCCGAGTGTAGCAGCATCTCATCTCAGCACCATGTCACTCTGAGCAACACTGCACTTTCAGACCGGTAGGAGTGACTACTTCACTTCGCACTCCCCCACAGAGGTTACAACGCTCCTATCCTCCTGTTTCCTACTCTTTTTGCTCTTTTTTCCCCTTACTCATTTCAACGGAATCACAAAATGGCTGCCAACACTTCCTACTTGCAACAGCTTGCAGCCAATAAGCAGCAAGCTCGTGCTCGTAACGCATCAGCCAATCAGATGGCAGAATTCCCAAATATCGATATCTGCAAATTTCGATATTTCTCCAAAACTACTGAATGGATTTACTCCAAATAAACAAAAGCGTGCTTTCTAGACCAAGACCCTTATCCCTGCCAAATCTGGGGTAATACCTTTCACCCGTTCGACCTGTAGTCTTGTCTAAAGTTTCCTATAGAAATTGCATGGAGAAAACACATTTTGGGACCCCCTTTTTTCTCTGCCCCCATTCGATGAATCACCCCCAAACTTTCAACATAGGAGCTGATATGAACAAAGAATTAGTTTGGATAATTTCATGACGATTCAAAGTTTTAAGCAAAACAAAAAATGCTCTTCTATGGAAACATGGCCCTAACTATAACTACCTACTGGCGACCGCCAGTCGGTAATATAGGCCTCAAAGTCGTGGTATAAAAATCAGTAAAGATCTTCTTTCTTCAAAAAATTGTCTTTGCAACTGTTGAACTCTTTAAATACAATCAGATATATTTGGATCTTTTTGATTATGGAATGTGTGGTAAAGCCTTTCTGTACCTTTGATCTAACAAGAGGTGAATATTTTGGCTGGTGTGTTTTCTTATACTGTATAAAAGTAAATTGATTTTGGATGCATAACCCAGTGTAGTTATCTTAGTAGATCAGACTAAGACCAAAAAGAGTATTTGCACTAATCATCCCCATTACCGCACAGTTAGGCAAAATGATGCAGCGCACCGCTAAATGGCATTTGTGCTGCAAAAGGCCACTTTTCTAGCATGAAACACCTTTTGGACTGAATAGAAAACACTGCATGAGTTTGCATCACTTTGGTCAACTTAGGGCCCCATTACGATGTCAGGCAGAAGGCCATTCGACAGCTCATCAGTGGCATTCGCCCGACATCTGAGGCATCAGTATGACCGTCGTATTAGGATACAGGCAGTCCGACCAATGCTTGCAGGAGGAATCTGCTCTGCCTCTGACAGGTTCACAGATCTTGTCAGGGCGGGGGCCGGAGGGCGGATCATAATCCCCAAAATAGTGGCGGTGTCTACTCAGGCACTGCCCTGAGGATTACGATGCACCTTTCCGGCAGCCTTACCACCATAGAAAGGCTGTCGAAAACAGACTTTGGGGCCCCTTGCAGGGCCCCGTCCCCCTGCGGCCTCCGCTTGAGGCATGGGGGGAGGCACGGCATGGTGCCTGCCACACGGTGAATGGATGTTTATAAAGTGTAATTTTCCTAATGCAGCTTGTGCAGCAGCCCGCAGCACAAACCGCAATAGGAAATATGCACTTTCCGACTGCCATGAAGACGGTAGCATCCTAATTAGGGAAGCAGGACTACCGACTCCTTGTCGGGCGACCCCGTTTCCGACATGATGCTGGTCGGATGCTCATCCAACTGGCAATATAATGAAGCCCTTTGTGTTTCTTTTCCTCGGCATATCACCTTAGCACATTCTGAAAGGGTTTTCCTATTCCAAGCTCATTTTTTTTAATGTTGGCACTTCTAGTATTAATTCTTTAATTTGATGAACAAGACTACAAGTACAAATGGACTGAATAGGCTATTCATGCATGGTCTTGTTCTGTGCTGTACTTGTAGATGGTGAGGATGGGTTTGTTGTGCAGTTTAAACCTGGTAATAGATGCTGCACAGCTTATATAGCACATGCATGACTCAAACAATCAATCAACATTTGTAGAGTGCTACACTGTCACCCCTGTGGGTATCTTGGCACCGCTTTGCGAGATCTATTGAGGTATTGAATTTCTTTGTGAAGTCTTCCTGGGATAGTGCTGTTCGGAGGGGGAGAGGCAGTTCTTGGAGGTCATGTAGGAGAAGGAGCGGTCCTCGTTGCGGCTGCGATGGATGCAACTATCCCATCCTGTGACTAACTCATCCAGTCCAGTTCTTTTTCTCTGCATTCTGGTACTTGCAGTGCTGAAGGCATGCATACCAGGATGAAGAGGATTACACAAGCTAAATGCTGAAGGCATGCATACCAGGATAAAGAGGATTACACAAACTAAATGCACCGGCCCGCATTGAATAAACTACCTATGTGTAAAACTGGGAAGCTCTATTGTTTTGGGGATTGGATGCCCTTTATTTTCTTTCCCTGCCCCACCTTAGTGGGAGGTGCTAGGGATGTATCTCTTCACTGTTTTAACCTAGTTTCTCAAGTTTGTTCGTGGTTGTTTTCTAAAGTGTCCTATTCACGACACTTAATCATTTACAAATAAATCTCCTCACCAGGACGTGTAAAAAAAGACCAGTCACTGTGATCATGTTTGCAGGTATGAGATGTGTATGATATTTTGTAGTTATATTATTTATACTTCCAGGGTAAGTCAGTCCTGAACTTTCCATGTTGAGCACCTTGACTTGTTTCACCTTAGAACTCCATGGGGCATATCATCAAGGGCTGGTGACATAATTATCACCGCTTTAGCGTCAGTTTTTGCGGGCGAAAAGCGGCGATAATTATATCGCATTATTTGCAAGGACACGCTAGCGCGTGTTTACTTGATTCAGCTCCTGTTTTGTTCACAGCTCGCTTTGCATCTCTAATGAGATGCAAAGGAGGTGTGCCTGACAAAACACCATGGGAAAATATTGCTACCCCAGCTTCGTGATATCATCAACGAGGGGTAGCGATATATTAAATCCCGTTAACTCTGCCTTAACGTAGGAATTTAACATCTGTTACATTTCTCACTAAGGCATAGCTAACATGGGAGGTGGATTATGGTGATACAACCACAGTGTCGTATCACCAAGGCTATCTCCATTTTGGGTGCAACATCGCTGGTTTTCCATTGATGTTGGCCCATTTCCCTGGATATCGCTGGAATATTATCGCCCTGGAGTAATGCGTTGTTGATAACGTGTGATACAGCCGGATTCTTGCCTACCTTACAATCGCCAAAAATCCTTTCAGGTCGCCAGGATCTTTTTATCTACTAAATAGTGTATAGGGGAGGAAATTCAATTCTTGATACATAATCGACAGAATCAAATCTCAGTTCAAAAGGACTACTGACTCCGAATCTAAAATTTTAAGATTTTATTACAACCAAGAATAACTGCACATACAAACACCTCAATACAAGGTGAAGAAAATAAATGGGCACTAATACAAAGGAAAGTCTACGCAAGAGTCTCATTCGACTCAGAATAAGAAGAATAATCAATTCAAATAGCATCAGAAATGTGATAGTTAGTCCAATCTCTACATTAGAAGTCATTAGCCTGAAAGGAAAAACAGTTAGTCTATCCCTACTCTATCTCTAAGGTGACATCCCTACTTAGCATTTCCCTTCCAGGCAAGAGAGTAAAAAGGTGTCAGAAGTGAAGACTTCCTTAGAAGTGCACTCACTTAGTCAGAGCTCATTCTAAGATGCTCCTTCTAGCTTCCCATCTAAACCTCAACTGTTCCACCCTCGGGGCACTGTCCCTAATACAAAATCCCAAAAACATAGAACACGCCCTTCGGCACACCTCTTCAGCCAGGTCTTCTTCCAGTACTTTTCCAGCGAAACTTGTACTTCATCCAACGACGGTTAGCTTGACCTTGGGTCCCAGGCACCCTCTCTGCTGAAAGTATCATCCGTAAATTCCAATGTACTCCCCTGTTGGCTTCTCGTACCATCCTTCCTCCTAAAACAAAGACCTAGTCTCTCTAACGAGCTAAATGTCCTTGCACCTGCAACAGAAACATGGGAACGTAAAACTTTTCACTTCTCTAAGGTTTTCCATCCTCCTGAAACCCAAAGGGCCCGATTCACAGAACTAACTTAAGACAAAATCCTAAACTTACTACCATTTTGGTATTCATAGAAGGCACTTACTCATTTTGGTATTCACAGAAGGCACTTACTCATTTCGGTATTCACAGAAGTTAGGAGTCCTAACTTTAGGACTCCTAAATGCCTTCTGTGAATACCGAAAGTCTTAAAATTAGGATTTTTCTCAGTTTAGTAGTAGTATAGTTAGGACTCCTAACTTTAGGACTCCTAAATGCCTTCTTTTTCTCAATTTAGTAGTCCTAAATCTAAACTTAGGACTACTAAATTGAGAAAAATCCTAATTTTAAGACTTTCGGTATTCACAGAAGGCATTTAGGAGTCCTAAAGTTAGGAGTCCTAACTATACTACTACTAAACTGAGAAAAATCCTAATTTTAAGGCTTTTGGTATTCACAGAAGGCATTTAGGAGTCCTAAAGTTAGGAGTCCTAAATTTAGGACTACTAAATTGAGAAAAATCCTAATTTTAAGACTTTCGGAATTCACAGAAGGCATTTAGGAGTCCTAAAGTTAGGAGTCCTAACTATACTACTACTAAACTGAGAAAAATCCTAATTTTAAGACTTTCGGTATTCACAGAAGGCATTTAGGAGTCCTAAAGTTAGGACTCCTAACTTCTGTGAATACCGAAATGAGTAAGTGCCTTCTGTGAATACCAAAATGAGTAAGTGCCTTCTGTGAATACCTAAATGGTAGTAAGTTTAGGATTTTGTCTTAAGTTAGTTCTGTGAATCGGGCCCACAGCCTTTTCCAAGGGAAATCATTTTCGGCCTACAACATTTAGCTAACATAAGAATTGTACCATCTTTTCTCTTTAAACGTATATGCGATCAGGCCTTTACACTGTTAAACACACTCCTAAAATTACACTATAAGCATTAATTCATTACTCTTTTATAAAGTGGATAAGCAGACGGTACGTGCAATGTTAATATGGTGCACATTTAAACCTAATACATTGCATTACATAAAAACCAAACACTATGCATTTACTAAGAATACATTGGTCTACGATATTATTCTTCATGAAAAGCATGGTTACATTTCTAATCACACTTATGTTAAACGCTAGTAATACATTTCTATGTCACACTTCGATTAATATGTGGGTGCGGACTAACAGTGAATATGATGCACCCCTACAAATTTCAGAATAACGTGGCGCTCTATCACGTGCTAACCGGGCGATAAATTCCAGCGATAGACGGCGATGAATATGAAAGCGCTAAGCGCGCTTTGCAATATTTATCACCGTCTGTTGCTGATATGCCCCTTCAACACTTAATTAAGACATGCCACCTAACCCACATTGATGGAAATGCTAGAAATAATTTTCAGGTTTATGTTTATTAGGTTTGACAGAGTTGTGCACTAAAATGATCCACAGAAAGCTTTTGAACGCATTAATATTTTTGATTCCAAAGCACAGCTTTGTTGCTTCATGCAATAGTAAATGATTTGACCATAGACATAGAAGACAGAGTAAAGAAACACAGTTCTCCAGGAAATCTCGGCCACAGTTACAGTGGATTTCATTTTCGAACATTTTCGAACATTTATTCTAAGTTAATAATAATGTGATTGGGAGGAAATTCAATTCTTCAGCCAATGTAACAGAAAATACTATTTCTTGAAGTAAATGTTAAAAAAAGGAAACACTGTGCAAGAAGAGTTATCGCTGGGTAATATTCGGTATTAATATATTAGCAGGTGTGCCCGACATGTTAAGTGTTGTTCACTGTTTCATAAGTGAATAGGCACAATTCCAAAGTGACGCCACAATTGCTAAGCGTTCTAGACCTTTTTTCACTTTTTTTGATGTTTATAATTTTAAAGCCAGACACACAGGTGACAATTTTGCATAATCTTTTTATGTCTAGCCAAAACAGATTAACTGTCTCGCAGAGCTGTTACAATTTATACGGAGATAGGTAATTGGTCAGCCATCCCAGCCACTGTTTATCGGTTTTTATCTAAGTGTATGACTTTCTTCTCTCATCCTCTTTCCAAGAGCTTTCCAAGGACTTCTATTTCTGTTCATCTACTTTGTCCTGTGTTCATCCTCCTCGTTTTGCCACAGTACCCATGATCACTCTTGATGTTTCTCTATTCCTTCTCTATCCTTGTCACAACAGCACCCCTCTACTCTTCTAGCAAAAATAGTGAGTGAGAAAGAGGCCTGGATTCTGAAAAGAATACTAACAAGACACCGGAATGGGGGCATGAAGAACTGCAAAACTAGATGAAAATTTGAAATCGTAATTGGTCACAATTTGAACTACCTCATCAATATTCATGAGGTAGGTGGTAAATTGCAACTCACTACAGTTGATCCCATCACAAAGATGGTAGCCTGCTGGGATCAGAGGACCACCAAGTCTGTAAATACATCTTAAGTAAAGTCTTTTTTTTTTTAATGCAGCCTATGTTCTGTAAAAGAAACGGTACTGAATGTAAAAAATATATTTTTGGGTGTGTTTGAGAGGTGGCAGTGATCCTGTCCAATTTGCGAATGGGCTAGCACCTCCTTTGAGATATCAGTAAAATAAAAAAATTTAGCAATCTCATTTGAGTCTCAAGTAATTGATACTATTTGGAAGATACGGCCAAAATATGCCCCTTATAAACAGCTATTTACTATGGGTTTCTAAAACCATTTTGTGATCTGGTAACATGTTATGGAAACAAAAAATGGGTTAAGTACATAACAGAAACACATTTTTTGCGGTTGCAAATACTGTTATTTTGGTAATTGAAGGCTCTGTGATTGCAAAACAGATTTGTACATCAGGCCCCTTGTTCCCATTTCTGAAGCATACTTCACTTCAGCGCCACATACTGAGGGTCAAAACACGCTGACCACCCACGGATGACCAGACCCAGATATACAGACTGTATTGTGCACATATTCCCATTGCAGGATGGTTAGCAGAGAGAAGCACTGTAACATATGGGACTCTGGCAAGGTGGGTAATTTGTCAAAAATAAGTGACTGGGGCTCTCGTCAGGAGGCAGCTCGCACCAGCCCATTTCTCCTGTTAGCACCACCTAAAACAGAACCAACTACTAACCATGAAAGTGGGGAGAGGATGTGGCGTAACAGCCAGAGCTGCCGTCTTCGGAGCTGAGGACACAGGTTTGAGTCTTGGTATCGGCTAAACATCCTGTGATGATTCTGGGCAAATCACTTCATCTCCCTGTAAATTAATGTGTCCTTAACTGGTGCTCATGAAAAACGCCGGAGTTGATGATTAAGTGCCTTGAGCACTGGAAACCACTGGCACAATTTAAGCACTGCTCTGGCATTTCTGAACATGGCTTATAAACATTATTTTGCAGCTCAGTGGAACAACTCCCTCAAAAGTACAAATCCCTTTGTATGTCCCTATGTAAATAACAGGGACTGGGTTGATTCTAGCAGGGGTGCTGCTTTGATCTTGCCCATTGTACACAAGAATTCATTTGAATATTGTTGGTGATGGTTTTTCACATACATGCACCGCTACTACATATAATGGTTATTACAAAAGTACTTACATTTTGACTTAGGTGACAGTGAATTACTCAAAGCTATTCCCTCGCTGATTTCTATTGTTCTTAATGTGACTGCTTGTGTCTGTGTGCCCTGCCAAATATTTGTGATGTCAAAACGAGTGCACCTAAATCAGCTCAGAAGTCCAGGTGGAGTGTGCATAAAGCAAAATAGCAAACCTGGCTAGCACTCCCAACCTTGAGAAAGCCTGCACTAGTAGTGACAGTAATGTGCCTAAAAGGTATGTACACAGAGGATCACAGTCTGAATGCTCACAGTCTGGTGCTTATTACTGCGGCAAACGTTTCTCAAAAACCGTATATATAAGCATTAATACGCGCGGCGTCAGGTGTGCCCGACATGTTAAATGTTGTTAATTGTTTCATAAGTGAATAGGCACGAGTCCAAAGTGACGCCACAATTGCGAAGCGTTCTAGCCCTTCTTTCACTTTTTTGATCTTTTGTAATTTTACAGCCAGTCACCGAGGTTACCATTTTGCATAATCTTCTTTTTATGTCTAGCCAAAACAGATTAACTGTCTCGCACAGCAGGTACATTTTATATCTAGAGAGAGGTAATTGGTCAGCCCTCTCAGCCACTGTTTGTCTCTCTGTTCTTGGCATTCTCTCTGATACTGGCTAAAAGTCAGTTTAAGATTACAAAAGAGTACAAACATGCGTCATTATAGGTAAAGCTAAACATATTTAATAATGTATCGCTTTAGTTGTAATTCATGCTCAAACGATTGCAGAGAAAATTACAGTAACTGAAACAATGTGCATGACAATTGTGTTGGTCCGGCAGGCCCCTTTGAGATGTACAAAAACTAAAAAAGACTGCCATTGCCAATGCTTATTCTAGCAGTAATGTGAGATTAGGTGGGTACCTGCCTGAGCATGTCTTGTGAGTTGCACGTCTCACAAAAAATTTAGGGCTGGTTTGACAGCGCAGCTATCTTCAAAATATGTATAGGTTGGGCTTTGGGAAACTGGTTGCTAGTACTATTTCACTTCGTGCTATTGGCTGCTTGGTGTATTATTCCACCCTCAAAGAAGTACCTCCTTCAGGGGGACTATTTTACATCTAAATACTCCACTCAATCATCTTTGTCATGTTCACTTCTTTAACTCCTGCATGCACTCAATACAAAGAGCAATCTTACTATGCTCTGTATCCCTAACATTTGTAATACAATAGGTCTGTCTTTTACTGTTTAAGCTGCTGATTCTTCATCCCCCACTTCTGTCAGTTGTACGCTTTTGTCATGTTTAGAGCACACCACCTTAAGCCTTAGTATTTGTTTTCCACAAAAGGCTTCTAAGCCAAATTTCCATTACTTTTTTCACATGTTGGCTATTCTAAAGGTACCCAGGGCTTGTGGATTCCCCAGTAGGGAACAGACAAAATAAGGAAAAAATGACAAAAGCTCTGTTCAAATAAGCATAATTATTTTCCTAAAATCACATCAAAAAAGGTTTGATGTGATAAGATCACCATCTTCCCAACCTTAAGGAACAGGCAGCATTATTTCACTATTTTTGTAGTTTCCACCCACTTGCAGTTTGTGGCGGAAACAGGTGTGAAATCCATAGGTGAATCTAGAAAGCTATGCATTTCGGTAAATGTAGACACATTTCTGAATTCAGCAAGGGTCATTCATCTGGAGTCTAGGAACAGTGCTTATTTATTGAACTCAGAACTTGGGGTTACACATACTTCATGTGATTCTGAGGGTATTTTCAAAATGTGTTCCTTCTTGCACTCTGGTTTACATTTGAAAGCCAAAAATGAATAGAAGTTCAATTGATAACAAATGTACTACTATTCTATATTCCCACAATTCTCCCAACAAAAATGGTACCCCACTTGTGTGACTTGGCCTAGCACATGCAACATGATGATAGGCCCCAAAATGTAAGGTGGAAACATCTCAATTTTTACCATGAGAACAGACCCCTTTTGCCGAGGAGAGTTGCAGGAGTGTTAGGGCCCAGGCTCAGTTGCCACTCATGGAAACCAGGTATTTCTGATAAATAGGCATCCAGAGAAATGCAGCGTGGTGTGACCTGCATGGACCTTAATTTGTTTTCCACAGAAAATGCCCTGCAAACCACAAAAGTTGGCTAAGATCTCACATTTTCCACACATTTCTGTGAGGAAAAGTTCCATAATCTGGAGGCAGCCAAAAATTTGATCCCACGCAGCATCCCACACTCCTCCGAATAAAAATGGTACTCCACTTCTGGGGCTGGATCTAGTGCAATAAGCACCAAAACGCAATGTGGAGACAAGTCATTTTCACCATGACAATTGACCCATTTCGTAGATGTTGGCAGCAATCGGTATTTGGGCCTGTGTTCAGCTGCGACCCAAGGAAAACTAAAAATCTCAGACATTTCAGAAAACTAGACTCCCAGGGGAACCCAGGGTGTTTTTTCTTGCACGAACCAAACTCCATTTTCGTACCCAGAGTGCACTGCAAACTTCAAACTTTTACTAAAATCATAATTTTCCTCACATTTCTGTGTGGGAAAGTTTGGAATCCATGGGACTCTACAAAATAACTACCAACTAGCATTCCCACACTTTTTGCAATAAAAAAGATACACTAACTGTGTGGCTGGGCCTAGTGGCAGCAACACGGCCCCAAATCACAACATTGAGCCATCTCGTTTTCACCTTGAAAATTAACTCATTTTTCCAATGAGGGTAACCGGGAAATTTGGGTACAGCTTGGCTGCCGAGTAGGGAAAACTTACTAAACTCAGACACATCTGAGAAACTAGACACCCAGAATAGTCCAAGTTGTTGTTACTTGCATGGACCCCAGTTCATTTTCTTTCCCAAAATGCTCTGAAAACCTCAAACTTTGGTTTTGGTTTAAAATCACACATTTCTCTCACATTTCTGTGATGGAAAATTCAGAATCTGCAGGGATCCATAACATTATGACAACCTAGCCTTCCCACCCTTTTCCTGATAAAACAGGTACCCCACTTGTGTGGCTAGACCAAGCGCCCACAACATGATAAGCCCCAAAATTTAACATGGAGATATCTCACTTTCACCATGAAAAGTGACCCATTTTTGATGATAAGGGTAATAGAGGTATTTGACCCAGACTTGGCCACTAATCTGGGAAACTTCCTAAACGCAGACATTTCTAAAAAGTAGACATCCAGGGGAGTCCATGGTGGCATGACATGCGTTGATCCCACCCCATGTTCTTACCAAGAATGCTTCGCAAACCTCACACTTTAGTTTATATTGCACATTTCCTCACATTTCAGTGAGGGAAATATCCAGAATCTGAGAGGATTCATAAAATTCCTACAACCAGCACTTTCACATTTCTCCCAACAAAAATGATACTTCACTGTTGTGCCTGGGTCTAGCACCTGTGACACGATAGGCTCCATATGCAACTTGGAGATATCTTGTTTTCACCATGAAAATGGACCCGTTTTGGATATGTGGATAGCTATGGTATTTAGGCCCTGGATTCAGCCACCACTCAAAGAAACCTACTAAACTCAGACATTTCTGAAAACTAGACTCCAAGGTAGTGTCACTCTATTTTCTTATGCAGAATGTGCCACAAACCATAAACTTTGACTCTATTCACACATTTTCCTCCCATTTCTGGGAAGTTCCTGAATCTGCAGGTTCCCACATGTCTGCAAGGAAAGGGTTGGACTCCCTGGGGATCCACAAACCTTCAACCACCTAGCATTCCCACACTTTACCCAATAAAAAGGATATCCCACTGAGGCGTGGCCTGCAGCAAGATGTGCAATGCTCCGGCCCAAACCCACCTCACATGGCCTATAACACCAGCATATGCTCTGAAATGGGCTACAATTAGAGGGCAGACAACAGGAATTACCCATGATGCAGCTCCATGGCCCTGAAGAACAATGCAACACAACAAAAACCTGCGTAGCAGTAGCCACAGTGAGGAGATGCAGCATGCCCAGATTGTGGCCTCTGTGAGTAGCACAGGCTTGGGAACATGGCCACGCTTGCATATGCATTACACCCGGCGAGACTCACTTGGAACGCGGAGGTCTTGGTAGCGTACCATGACCCAGAATTAGTACAAGTGGCGGTAATGACAGGTCTCGCCGGGGACTCCAGGGCACTTCATTGCACTCCTTGAACACAGCGGTATCATTGAATAGCAGTGGGAGAGCACTAATTAACTACCAGACAGCAAACTGCCTGAGGCAAAAATAGGCTCCTGCTGCCTTCTGTGCCCCTCCACAGCGCACAAATGGAAAAGATGGCAGTAGAGCACAAGACATAAATAAACGCAGGCACAAGACATCTTGGATATGTGTAGCATATAAACTGCCTGCAACAACAGTTTTGTCCCAGATTGTGATAGTTTTGCATAGCGTGGCACCCACCTTCTGAGAGAGGAGCACACAGTGAGGAAGACACAGTGTAAGCTTTCACCTTACAGTAGCCTTTGCAGGATTGCACTCTCTTAAATGCATCACCCCATCAAATGGTGTTGCAAGCATAAGCGAGAAAGGCTTCTGAAGAGAGCGGGCGTACTGCTAACAAATACACTGGAGATTGATTGATTGAAGTTAGAGTAAGTGACCGGCTGTAGGAAGCTAGCTCTCTATATCCTATACCAAAAAGAGGTATAGTGTGCAGAGACTCCAGTGGATCCCTAGAGGCTTTACAGAGGCTAACGTAGATAATACTAATGCTCTCTTTTGTGGTAGTGCGAGGAAACAGACTTAGCAGAGGGCAGTGCTAAGCATCTGTTTTACAAACAGTGGCAATAAATGAGACACACATTCAATGAATAAATCCAAGACCAATTTATAAAAATAATACATGGTTATATTTATTTTGTAGAGCTGCAGAACTCTATTGAAGAAAAATAAGTTTCCAATAGAAATACTTTCAATATCAAAAGGGGACACTAAGGGGCTGATTCCGATCCGGGTTGGAAGGGCACCGAACGTGATCTGGCCGGAAAAACTACGAGCCGTACGTGTGTTTTCCAGCCGACTCGTACAGCTGTACGAGCGAGCAAGTACGATGCGAGCTACATGAAATTCAGCGACCGAGTCGTTTCCGGGTCCAAACCGCTCCGTACGTCTCGGTCGTAAGCTAACCGTAGCGTGCAATGGATGCGATTCATGACCGAGCCAGTACAATGCAGGCGTCGGACAGCCTGTGCGAGCCGGAGTGTCCGGCTCACAAATCGTCCAGGTGGTTGCCTTTGGGGGTCCGTGTCGGACCCCCGTCACCCGCAGCCCTACGACTCGGACACCGGGTGAGACCCATGGGTCTCCCCAACACAGGCATGTACAGTGCGGATGGCACCGACACGTACCCACTGTAGGGGGCGCTCTTGTCCGCGACTTACCCATTAAGTCAATGGGAGCCCATGTACGCATCGTACGACCGGCTCCCATTGACTTCTATGGGAGTCCAACCGAACCGAGTCCGGCAGCATACGGCCGCATCGTACTCGCTCGGTCGGACTGCAGGACTCCGGCTCGGTCGGAAAACACTCCGGATCCAGATCGGAATCGGCCCCTTAGTGTAATTTTCAGACTTTGCAATATTAACCTATGGGAGGAAGAAAACATTCAGGATACCAATAGGTAACATCAAATAAAAACACCAGTCTTCGGGAGTTAAGATCAGTATTGGGCAAGGTTCAGTTCAGCACCAACAGTACACCACCAGCGGCACAGGTGCGGCTGGGTGCAGGGTGCAAATACTGTGTCAGGCGCCCAATACAACTCAATGAAGAATGGGGCAATCAATTCAATTGTTGTCTTTATTCGATCTTCCAAAGGAGGATCATAAAAGATACACACAATAAAAATAAACAAACTACATAGTGTGCACACATGTTAAAAAGTTACAACCACATAGTTTAAAAAGATATAGTACATTGTGCAAATTTACGGTTATTAGAGCAACAGTCCATGAATAAAATTCCAGGTGGGTCAAGTCTGTAAATTACAGACGACCACATTTTTGCAAGGCTAAATTGTTATGTTGATTTGCATTGAATAAAGTGACAGTGGAGAAATTCTAATTCCAGGGGCATCATAGCTGGTGTAACAAAGTGCCAAATGAATCAAATTTGAGAGCAGTAATATACACTTAAAAATGCAAGATCAATAATTATTTTTACAAGAGAATATGGAGGTTATTTGATCAAAACAGCAAACTTAAGTGCACTTAAAACTAGCAACTGCATAGCGAACCTTACAATCATTAAGTTACAATAAATAGGGGCAATCAAACAGGGGCTGCTTACAGGTGAGTAGCAGCGGCTGGGGGACCAGTCTCCTGGGTTTGAAGCAAGCACTGGGCAGGTTCCAAAGCAGCACCAACAGTACACTGCCAGCGACACAGAGTAGCCAGGTGCAGGGTGCCAACAAAGCATTGGGTTCCCAATGTTAAGCAATGGAGAAAGGACAAATCAGAAAAAGGCTGCAGGCTCAGGCCAGTAGGCCGGTCGGAGGAAACCAACAGCTGGAGAGGTAAGTGGCGATACTCAGGGATGTAGGGACACCTTTGGTCTTTTTCACAAAGGCCTAGGGCGGAAAGGTGTAGGGGTTCTTTTGTGTCAGAAATGGCTTACCGGAGCAGTTTGCAGTGGAGGGGGTCTCCATGCAGAGGCTGCAGGCGATGTCGAGGAGTCCGGGAGGGGTCACCATACGCAGAACTTTGGCTTTGGCGCACTGGGGAACCTCACTGGAGTCAGTGGGCTACTTAGACTCAGGCTGAAGGCTGTTCTCACGAGATCTTGATGTTTGCCGAAGGCAGGCAGCCCTCCCAGGGTTTTTGGAGGTCGCTGGGCTGCAGGACGAGTCGTCTTTGGCACAGGATCATCGAGGGCTGCAGACAGGCCGGTAGAGCTCCCAAAATCAGTAGTTCTCTGCAGTCCTCTCTGCTGCTATGGCTCTGTGGTGTCTGGCTCTCCTTAGTTGGTCAGGAACTGAAGTTCAGGGCTCAATTTATGGGCATTTAAAGGGAGATCCAGGTAGTAGCTAATGGGATACTTACCTTAATGGTGACTGCACCCTGTAAATTCTTACCCCACGTGGGGAGTGGCATATCCCTGATTGACTAGTTTCCCTCAATTCAAGATGGAGGGAAGTGAAACGGGAGGTCCACTCCAGCTCAGAGCACCTTAGTGGTGGCACAGGCTAGGAGTGGACACACCTCATGTTCTCATTATTTTTCCTGCCTTTCTTACTGCCAAAAGGTGGGGCATGGACAAGGGGTGGGCAATTCAATTCATGAAACATACTGTCCTGTAGCTGCAGATCTTTCCCTGTATCAAAATAATGAAAAATAGTAATCCACCAAAAATGGGAAAATATTTGTTAATAGGCCAATAAAAATGCAAAAATGAAACAAACCCAATAGAAATCCCCCATAGCAATCCAAAGTATCTAGGGACCACAAAAATCAGTAAAGGTTTCCTAAAAAATAAACGCTCAAGGAAAACCAAAAAAAAGGAAATCAAAGTAAAAAGCATTGGTTTATTATAAGCCAAAAAATTATTTCCTTAAAACCCACCCACTAAATACATGACACTCCTAAAAATACATATACATAACAGTTAACCTTCATGATATAACTATGATAACTTAATTTAACATAACATAGCGATACATTACTAAAATAGCATACAAAAATGCTAAACTACAAACTAGTGAAAACAACAAACAACACTAACAACCTTCCAGACCTCCCCCCTAAACACCCTCCTGCCCTCAAAAGCCGTTAATAATATTTAAAAAAGGACTTACCTGTTCTGATGAAAAACAGCACCTTACCATGACTTGATTCCAGGAAAATAGACAAAAAATAGCACAAATAGATTACAAAATAGAAGGGAGTGGTTAAAAAAAATGAGTGAAAAAGGCTATCTTCCCACAGCAATGAGTCGGAAATATTGTAAAAATGTTAAATAAATGCATAAAAATAGTTACAAAATATTAAACATGTAAAACATGTAACAAAAATGTTGTGATACAATACATTTTTTTCAAAGTATAAAGTAAATTATAGTATTAAATATTTACATTTATTTAAAATATAATGAAAAAACGTTAAAATAATGATGAAAATGTGTATATAAAAAGTAAAAAATATTAGCAAACTATTAAAACAATGGAAAATAAATGTTGAAGATTCACAACATATAATACTTTGTAAATATAATTTACATGCTTTATTAACTAAAAATGAAAATATATGTTTTGTTTACTCAACTTTATAGGAATGTTTGTTAGATGAAATATATATAATTATAAATGTCAAAATATACAATAAATAAAGTTTGGAAACAAATAACATGAGGCAAATGTGTGACATGTCTATTATACAAAACAATGTAACTAATAATATTATTGCTTACAAACATTCAACTAACTATTTCTTTATTATGTTTCTAATTGCGGACAATGCTAAAAAAATAACAAAGTATTTGCAATACATACAAATAAAGATAAAAGATTTTAGAATAACAATATAAAATTAAATAATCACACTCCAACATAAAACATTTAAAACAATTATTAGTCACTAAAGAGTTGACATCTCCGACTCCTATACCAGTTTAGAAAAAGTGTGGGACACTAAGGGGGTAACATTTACTATTCCCACTCCAATCCAACCATACTGGGGAAGGAGTTGGACACTAAAGGGGTGACATTTACTATTCCCCCTCCAATCTACCAATTTGGCGAAGGCGAGGAAACTAAAGGGGTGGCATTTACTATTCCCACTCCAATCTATTCCATTTTGAGGAAGGTGTTGAACCTTAATGGGGTGGTATTTACTATTCAGACTCCAATGCAACCATATTGGGGAAGGTGTTGAACACTAAAGGGATGACATTTACTATTTCCATACCAATTTGTAAAGGTGATGGACATTAAATGGGTGAAATGTACTATTCCTACTCCAATCTATACCAATCCGGGGATGGTTTAGGACACTAACTGGGTGACATTTACTATTCCCACTCCAATATATACCAATTTGAGGAAGGTGTTAGGCAATAAAGGGGTTATATTTACTATTCCCACTCCACTCCAATCTATACCAATTTGGGGAAGGTGTTGGGTGCTAAAGGGGTGACATTTGTTATTCCTACTCCAATCTATCCTAATTTGAGGAAGATGTTGGACACTAAAGGGATTACATTGACTATTCCCACTCAAATCTATACCAATTTGAGGAAGGGGTTGGACACTAAAGGGGTGACATTTACTATTTCCACTACAATCCATACCAATTTTTGGAAGGTGTTGGGCACTAAAGGAGTGACATTTACCACTCCCACTCTAATCATACAATTTAGTGGCTGGTGTTGGACTCTAAAGGGGGGACATTTAATATTCCCACTCCAATCTATCCCAATTTTGGGAAGATTTTGGACACTAAGGCTCCAATTACAAGTCTGGCTGTCCACGGACCGCCAGGACCATGGGGACTCAGTGGTGGCAGTCCTCCCACCACCCTATTATGAGATGGGCGGTGGGACCAACCTGGGACAGCGGCAGCCACCAGGCAACCTCCATTCCCTGGTGGTGCTGCGGCAGTCAGGAGGCTGCAATATGCTTGGCGGGACCGCCGCATCCTGCCAAGCATATTTATGAGTTTACTCTCCGCCAAGACTTACATGGAGGTTCTTACTTCATGTAAAACCTGGCAGAGAGGAAACAAAGGGGGCCTTACAGAGCCCTGAGTGCCTCCTCAGCCTGTGGATGCACACAAGGGGGCACAAAATGAGCCCCCTGTATGCATGCACACCAGTTCCTGCACGGGATGGACTTTTCAGTCTATGCTCTGTAGGAACTGTTTTTGGCATTCCCATTGCGGTGCCTGTTTTCCAAGGCACTGCCGTGGGAACGCCAAAGAAAGCCTGCCAGGCACGAGTTACACTCTTAATCTTACGGGCGGCCTCACCACGTATTTGGCTGTGCAGCGGTGGGGCGGACCCAACGCTACATCGCCAAACTCGCAATTTGGCCCTAAAGAGGTGTATTCCCACTCCAATCTAAAGTAATTTGTGGAAAGTGTTGGGCACTAGAGGGGCGACATTTACGATTCCTACTCTAGTCTAAAACAATTTGGGGAAGGCATTGGACACTATTCCCACTCCTATCTAATTATATTGGGTGAAGGTGTTGGATACTAAAAGGGTAACATTTAGTAATCCCACTCCAATCTAGAGCTATTTGAAAAAGGACGCTAAAGAGGTGAAATTTATAATACCCACTTCAAGATAAAACTTTTCAAACAAGGTAATGCAATTTAACAATTAAAATATGCAATCAATACTCCATACTCATCAACATGCTTTTAACTATAAAATCAAATAATTTTTATTATAAAAGCAAAGTAACCTAAACTTCAACCTGTATTTACAAATTAAAATATTAACATAGAAAAAAACATTTATATTACTATTACTAGTTAACGTTTTTCTGATTTTTTATACCATTCAAAATATAAAAAACTTCATGACAATATTTTTCAATATATTATTTTATAATTGTATTTGCTATATGTTTTAATTTGTTATTATTTTATTTCATGCATTAGTATATATGTTTATTAAAATACAAATACAGTACGTCTAGAAATTCTTTTTTTATTTGCATATCGTCAAAATTATTAACATAAATTTTGATTTAAAATATATATTTAAAAAAAATCTCTCTACCCTTATGCCAATATCTCACTAATAACAAAATGTATTAAATGATTATTTACATACATTAATACAACTTAGGGCCCGATTACGATGCGGGCAGGAAGGGCTCTGACCGTCGGTCGGAGCCCTCCTGCCCGCATCGTAATCACCGATTCGGATTCCCTTCCGACCGAGCCATTTCGATGGGCTTGGTCGGAAGGGAATCCAAATCAGTCTTTCGAATGGCTTATGACGGAGGCGGAAAGCCCGTCCGCCATTTGGACGGCCCACAGTTATCCCCCGGCCAGCTCTTTCTGGCCAAGGGATTACAATGGCAGTTTCCCTCTTCCTTTTTGTGCCGGGCTTTCTGGACCAAAAAGGCAGTGGGAAACAACTTTGGGGGCCCCCAGCAGGGCCCCCATGGGTGCAAGGCCGCCACATGGTGGCCTATGGGGCACCTATGGTGCCCCTGTTGATCTCTGCACCCCGTGGCAGGCACCATTCGGAATGCATGCTCTCATAACAATGTATAGGATTGCGACTGAACAGGTTTCGGTCGCATCCTAATTTCTGGGCTGGAACTGATGAATGGAGGTCGTTCGGTTCCAGTTCCAGAATGAGGCCGGACGGACTGGGGTCCATACGGCATCGTAATCGGCCCCTAAGTATATAAATTGCAACAATTTCATAACTAAAAGATTATCTGAATGAAAACACATATCAAAACAAATATAAACAGATACAATAAAAAAGTACAATAAATTACATACTAATTAACACTTACAAACAATATTAAATGCAACAATATTTTCTACATTGATATTTTTAACAATGGTATTAAAAACAACACCAATAACAATATTTTTACCTTTGATATCCCTGTTGATGATATTTTTGATGTCCCAATATGCTTGAGACAAACTTTTTGTATCACAATATTTTTCTTCCGATATTTTGTCCAAACATCCTATTCCGAGGTGGATGGGGGAGCTTGAAGGTTGTAACATGATTCACGATTTTGTATGGGAGTATCTATCCACACCTCAGGAGGGGTGCTATCCTGTGTAGTACGTGAGGAGGGGTTAGCCCATGTTCTAGGGCTGATTGAAAACAAACCCCAGAAGTCATACAGCGATTTCAAGAATCCATACAGAGGACCAAAGATTACCACTCTGATCATACAATCACACAGAACTTGAACATCTTTGATGCTCAAAATATTATCATGGAATATCTGGTGACTACATTCTCCAGTTAAAAGACACATGGCAAGGAGGGAGATCAGAGAGATCAGTCCGGACATCATTTGCTTACAAGGAACCCTCTTGAGAATGTCAGATACTCACTCTCATGAAACAAATTTTACCCTACACTCTTTTTCCCTCACAACAGCTCAAAAAGGGAGGATCCAACTAGACAATCAAATCATAGCTAGGGATGGACAAGAGGGCAAGTGTCAGGAAGGATACTTTCATCTCCTAAACATATACGCCCGAACACAGCACAAGAGAGTTTCATAGAACTTCTTCTTACTAAAATAGAAGTATACAATCCGACGGATCTACTGTGGGTGGGAGATTTTAATATTGTCCCTAATGCAGAACAAGAAAGACACTCACAGGAACGTTTGCACCAGGGAGCAATGTCAACTCACTTACTGGAAAAACTGAGAAATGCAGGGCTGCTCGGAATATGGAGCGATAGGTTCCACGCGAAAAAGGAGCACTCCATCTCCCAAGTGCACAGGTCCTACCCGAGGACAGACTTGGGGACATATGTACAAAGAAGTGGCGGAGTGAGGCACCAGCCGTCATGGCTTAAAGCCTCACTCAGCCACATCAGAAATGCAAGGCTGCACCATATTTACAAGGATGTGGTGCAGCCCTGCATTTCCCACTGCACTGGCGCTACACTAAGCAGTGTAGCGCCAACGCAGGCACCCTTGCACCATAGTGCAAGGGTGTCTGTGTGCAGGGGAAGGTTGTTTATGTGCAGGAAGGTCCCCCTTCCTGCATATAAACAGTCTTGAAATGCCACTTTATCACTTCTATGTGTGCAGCTTAATGCAGCACACATGGAAGTTACAAAATGTTATTTTTTATTAAGTATTGTTTATGTACAGGAAGGTCATCTTCCTGGACATAAACAATCCACAGCGTTTTGATTTTTCCATGTGTGCTGCACAAGGCAGCACACATGGAAAAAGCAAAAACAAGGAGAAATAAAGCATTTCTCCTTGTTTTGCCAAGTTAAGACCAGGTTTTCCCTGATCTTAATTTTGGCTCTGCCTCCTATTTACGCTGCCCTGGTAAATAGGGGACAGCATCAAAATCAATGGGTGCTGCGGTGGAACACCCACTGCAACACCCACTGCCAACCCCTTTCACGCTAAGCATAGCATGATAGGGGGCCTTATTTACAAGGCAGCATTAAGCCACGTTATGTGGCTTAACGCTACCTTGTAAATAAGGCGAAGCTCCTATCGCCACAGAAACATCACAAAAAGTGACGTTCCTATGGCGAGTGGGGCCTTGTACATATGCCCCTTGGCGTGGAGTACACGGGCATGGGTGGAACAGACAAGAGACATAACAGGAGGTGACCAAAGCAAGAGGGGAACTGAATTTACTTCTTACCGACAAAACAGAAAAGGATTTGTTATTTCTAAAAAAGAAGACATGAAAAAGAAAAGAAAATAAAAGTCCTTGTTAGCTAATAGACTGAGAGGAGTGAGAGTGGCTACCCGCATTCCGACACTGACAGGCCCACAGGGGAGAGTGTGATAGGGTGAGAAGGCGAAAAAGAATGCATTTTTGAACAATTATGCAATCCTCTTTAAATCAGAAGGGTCAGATATGATGGAAATAGACACCTTTGTAGAGGCCACTGCCTTAAAATAATTGACGACTGCAAACAGTAAAGCATTAGAAATGTTGATGACCCCTGAGCAATTGGGGACCTTCAACCTAACAAATCTCCAGGACCTGATGGGTTAACAAATTCTTTATTTAAACATTATAGCTTATGTATGCTGAAACTTGTACAAGTATTTCCTCCAGTCTGGTGGTGTGACTCCAACTATGAGGGAAGCCAGTGTTTCCCTAATTCACAAAGCGGGGAAACCTGCAGAAAGGTGTGGCTCTTACTGTCCTCTATCGTTATTGAATTTGGATGTAAAGATTTACACCAAGGTGTTAAAAAATCGCTTAGCCCCACACATACCTTCCTGATACACCCCGATCGGTCTTCGTATATTTGCAAGGTCCTGCACTTGATAGAAAAGTCCAGCTTTCAGAAGATCCCGTATTTGCTCCTATCAATAGATGCTGAAAAAGCATTCGATAAGGTGAGCTGTTCTTTTCTGTATAGGGTACTGGAAGAAATAGGCTTGAGAGCCAACATGTGAAAATGGATAACAGAGAACGAAGGTGAGACTTCTGGGCAGCGGTGACTGCTCAGATCTTTTTGATTTGACTCGGGAAACACGTCATGGATGTCCTGTAGCCGCGGCATTAATAATACTGAAAACTCAAAAAATAAATAAATACTGACTGTGGAGACGTTGCCAGCACATATTAGACAATACCCAGGGATAGAGGGCTGAGATTCAGTGGAGAAGCCCACATGATTCATTTATATGCCGCTGATATCCTATTAACATTGATGGACCCGTGTGCCTCTCTGGCAGAAGCCTTAAGCCTCCTCAATTTTTTTGGCGCCTTGTCAGGATTGAAAATCAATCTTTCAAAAACAGGGGATGGGGATTGGCTTGACCTCTCATGTGAGGGATCAGCTAACAAAAACTTTACAACTAAAAACTATAGAAATTAGGTGGGCGAACAATCAAATAAAATACCTGGGAGTATATATTACATCAACAATACATACAGTATATAGGGCAAATTATCCTAGGATTATTAACAACATAAAGGTAGACCTTGGAAATTTGCAGCATCTATATATCTCCTGGCTAGGCAGAGTGGCGTCAATCAAAATTATATGTCCTACCTAGACCTCTGTACCTATTCCAGGCACTCCCTGTGAAAATTCCTGATGTAGACTTGAAAGACCTACAGACAGCAATTGATGCTTTCATCTGGGTTGGTAAAAAACCGAGGTTCACAAGAGCAGCCCTACTGGCACACAGAAAATTGGGAGGGCTGAGTGTACCAGATATCAAACAATATTATAAAGCCTCACAACTTAGGGCCTTATTATGAGTTTGGTGGTCCGATGGACCACCAAACTCAATGTGGCGGCGCGGCTACTGCCGCACCGGTGGTCCAACCACCTTATTACGAGCAGGGCTGCCGGACCACCACAGGACCGCTGCTGCCACCAGAGATCCACGATCCCTGGAGGTCTTGCAGCGGTCTTGAGGCCGCAATATGCAGTGGCCCCACCAAGCATATTACAAGTTTGCTTCCCCCCTCACTTTTCGTGACAGTGAGCCTGCCGTGAACTGTTTGGCAGTAAGGAAACAAACGGGGCCCTACAGGCTCCTTGTGCCTCTGGGGATGTGTGCAGGAACTTGCGTTGAAGTTCCGATTGAGGTGCCTTTCTTATAGTCACCGCTGAGGGATCACCAAAGAACCGCCCGCCGGTGACAAAAAAAGTCACATTCGGTGCGCACACCGGTTTGGCGGTGCGCAAGCGGGCGGTCCTGTGGTCTAAGTGAAAATCATAGAGACACTGGATCCACATGGATGCGGCTGTAGTGGGGAGAGCCCCCTGAGATCTACTCTGGTTCGCAAAAACCATCAGTCTTTTATTTATTTGAGATCCTCTGTCCAATGATGGCAATACGGAAAGGGTCACTAAAAATGTTCCTGTCCTCCTTCAGCCCATTATGGAGAAATCCTAATGTCACTCTGGAAATGTTAAGGGATAATGATAAACCACAGACAGAGGGAGGGTGTTGTATGCCCGAAGACCTCTTTGAAAAGAGGGAGAGCAAAACCTTCGAGCAATGCAAAAACAAGCATTTGCAATGCAATAGGTCTCACATTTGCGAGAGTTTCAGCTATTGGCATTGTAAATGACAATGCCTTTTATTCATATATATTTAAAATCTGCAAGCGTGTGTAAATAAGTAGTTTATATTTATAGTCCTTGCTTACTAGAAGCAAGGCTTGCAGTAAAACAGGTGCAGTTACTGCCAGCTTTGCTTTTTGTAAGCAACAACTATAACTACAAAGTGCGTGTTTATACACCGCTTGCAGGTTTTCAAAACACATAGATAAAAGGCATTGTCATTTACAATGCCTGTAGCTCAAACCCTCACAAATGCAGGCCTCTGTGGCCCGGGGGGGTGCAGTTCTGCGGGGTGGCAATGTGAGAGCTGTGATGGGGCACGGGCTGAGCCTCTCCGCAGGATGGACATCCAGGAGAGACCTTAAAAAGAGACCGCCAGGAGCACAGGTAGGGAAACCGGGGGGGACAGGGAGAGAACAGAGTAGTGGAGGGCGGGGAGGGGGAGAGCGGTGAGAGGAGGGGAGAGCAGATAACTCAGGAGAAAGAGGATAGGACAGAGGTAAGGGACAGAGAGAAGAAGAGAACGGAAAATGGAGAAAATAGATAAAGGGGAGAAAGAAAACAGTGAGTGAAAAAAGTGAGGCAGGGTAAAGGAGTAGAAACGGGGGAATCGAGAGGGAAAGAAGAGATGCCGAGGCAGAAGGAAGGGAGAGAGGAAGATGTGAAACAGGGGGAGACGGAGAGACAAAGGGAAGAGAGACTGCAGCAGAAAAGACGGGAAAGAATAGAGAGGTGGAGCTATGGAGGCCGTGGCACACCGGGAGGGATATAAGTTCATGTATTAAATAAAAAGTGAGTGAGGGAAGGGGCGAGTGAAACAAGGAAGAGAAGAACGTGAGAGGTGGGGGACAAAGGTACAGCACACTGATATTTCCCACTTATACGTTAGTGAGCTAACTATAACTTGTGACCCCAAAATGCACTGCTTATTACTGCCCCTAACTGTAATGCCATTACCATAACCTTTGTTTTAGACTGCTCATTGGCTAAAGCTGTGTGTAAGCCAGATCTAGAAAAAAACAGATGCCTTTATTTACTGCACGGGGTTACCCAGGCCCCAGAGACCTCACCTGTTAATGGTGCCACAATAACGGCAATGGGAGAAAGGTCAGAGTATCAGAATAACAATTTCAAAGCAATCAGGACCGGAAACGGACCTGTAACCACAGAGAAGGTGATACAAAGCCGGTGCTGGGAGGAAAGCATGGCCCACTCAGGCCCCGGCACGGTGGTGAGGCTCATGTTCGCCTTCACGCAGGCAGGTAACAGCCAGAGTTGTTAAGAGGGAGGGCTGGGGTGTGACTGTCTCACCTGTGCCAGCGGTGCCCACGTGTCGGCAGTGCCCAGCGGCCCCCGCACAGGTCACACTTCTAATAGCAAGAGTTACCAGTATCAGGAGTGTTAATGCAGGCCCCAGGGAAGGGGGGGAGGACAGGCAAGCCTCTGTTGCCCGGGGGGGGGCAGTTCTGCTGGGTGGCAATGAGAGAGTCGTGATGGGGCACGGGCTGAGCCTTTCTGGAGGAAGGACGTCCAGGGGAGACCTTAAAAAGAGACCGCCAGGAGCACAGGTAGAGAAACCAGGGGGACAGGGAGAGAACAGAGGAGTGGAGGGCGGGGAGGTGGAGAGCGGTGAGAGGAGGGGAGAGCGGATAACTCAGGAGAAAGAGGATAGGACAGAGGTAAGGGACAGAGAGAAGAAGAGAACGGAAAACTGAGAAAATAGATAAAGGGGAGAAAGAAAACAGTGAGACGGAAAGTAGAGTGAAAAGAGTGAGGCAGGGTAAAGGAGGAGAAACGGGGGAATTGAGAGAGAAAGAAGAGATGCCGAGGCAGAGGAAAGGGGGAGAGAAAGATGTGAAACGGTGGGAGAGGGAGAGACAAATGGAAGAGAGACTGCAGCAGAAAAGATGGGAAAGAAGAGAGAGGTGGAGCTATGGCACACCGGGAGGGATATAAGTTTGTGCATTCAATAACAAGCACAAGAGCCAGAGCATGCACGTGAGTCTCCCCACGCACTAGAAGAGCAAGGGCAGGTGTAAGAACAAGTGCATGTCCTGGGGAAAGCACAGGAGACAGAGCAAGAATTGAAGGAGAAAGATATTGAATCCAAGAAAATAAATCACGAAAACTAGAGTACGCACCAAGACACGAACAAAATGCTCCTAGCACGTCTCCACGCTGGAAAGTAAATCCACGCCATGGACGTGCTGTGTTGAAACGCTGCGTGCATAGTGAAAGCACACCAGGCACGCGCCTCCACGCTGGAAAGTGAAAGCGTGCCATGCGCGTGCTGTGTTGAAATGCCGCATTCAAAGTGAAAGTGCGCCAGGTGCGCGCTGTGATGAAACGCCTCGTGCACATTACCTGTCCGTACGCTGTCCGTACGCGTGTACATCTCCTGTCTCCTTTCCGAAAAGAAATCGACGACAATAGATCTCACTAAGGCGAGCAGCGCCTGCGCTGCGTCGCTAGGCGAGACCTAAAAAGAGTATGGTTTGAGGGAACAAGATAGAATGTGGTACTCGCGATTGAGGCATTGGGGCACTTTACCTGGATAATAAGGTGGCAGGCACCAGGGACCTGACAGAATAGGACAAATTATTCCCAATTTAACCTTCACAGAAGGGTGTCATCTCTAAAATCTATTGAGTCCTCATGGCCATAGGTTTTACAGACGTTATAGATAGGAATTAGCATTTAAAACTCATATAAAACCAGAGAAAGTTGCCTGTTATAGTTAGTTGAGCTAACTATAACTCGCGTGCCCGCAATGCTTTGCTGATGATGTCACATATTACATCACTCAAGACATGGTCAGTGACGTCACTGATGACATCACTGATGACATCTCAAATGACATCACTGATGACATCACTCATGACATCATCCAGTGAATGTGTGTTTCTATAAAATGTAAAAATGTTTTATATATATGTGCCATGGTGTATTGAAGAATGAATGCATTTACAAGTGCCTAAAGGAATTATTTTGTATGTATGTGACTGACTGTATAAGTGAATTATTGACCGTGTCTTACTGAATGCATGGGTTACTGACTAAACTGTGTAAAAGTCTGTATTAGTCTCTCCATTGGTGTGCAAGCAACTGCATGGGTTGTTGAACACCTACATGAGTGTCTATATAGGTTATTGATTTGTTGTCTGAGTATCTGTATGGGTCCCTGAGTGTCTGTGTGGGTGGGTGGGTGTATGGGTCTGTGCATAGATGTCTGAGTGGGTGATTCAGTGGTTGTATGGATTAAAAAGTGCATCTGGAAAGGGCTGTATGGGTGAGTTAGTGTGTCTATGGGTGTGGTGGTGATTGAATAAATGTCTCAGTGGTATATCTGTGACTAACTACATATGTTTTAAGCCACTATATGTGAGTGTTGGAGTATATAAATGAGTATACGTGAGACTAAGGGGGTCATTAGTATGGCGAGCGGACTTTGTCCGCCCGCCATACCCCCGGGAATCAGGACTGGCCCATAATGCCAGCGGCGGTCCCGCACCCTCTATGAGGATGCGCCCGCCACAAAGGCGCGCGCATCGCGGCGGGCAGTGCTGAAAGCATCGCCCGCCGCAATACCACAAAGGTATCACAAACATACTTTTCCACAAAATGAATGTGCACCCTACTTTTAAAAAACAATGCTTTTCATCTCCCAATCAGGTACCATTTTGAATGTGAAAAGAAACTAGTTCCCAGTCTTTAAACATATCTCTTATTCTACGAAGGAACTGCATGAGCTACAGACATCTTTCCATACCTTCCAGCCATACCTTCAAAATGCTAGTGTGGATCGTAGGACATAGCTATGTTTTCTGGTGCAAGAGGTATGCAGAACAGAGACGTATTGACTTAGACCTAGGTTTACAAAATGTGGACATTAAATGGTTTGGACAGAGAGGATTGAAGTGGCACCAATTGTTGCCTTTGGTTAAAACCTGTTTGCATCTCCAACACCCTGAAAAAAGTCAACAAAGCTGTCTCTGCATACCTCAGAGACCACAAAATGGGGTCCATATACAACAACAACATACATTTTGATATTGCGGATATATACAGAAGTGATGGAGTACACTTCACAGATCAGGGAAACTGAATTTTCCTGAATAACTTGAAGCTGTGCATCCGCACTTATATGTAGCTCCAACTAATGAACACAAGGGCTCTTTTTTAGAGTCACCCTATAACTTACAACTTAGACCCCCTATTTTAGGGCCATATAACGCCAACTCCCGCACCCTTGCCAAAATGTATTCTCCACACAGCTGTGGCGCAGCGGCCAGACCATCTCACTTTGCAGCACAGACCTCTCGCTTTGATCCCCAGCTCTACTCACCCATAGGGGTGAGTAGTTTGCGCTCTACAAATACCATATTGATTTACCTTCGCACTCCCTATACAACACCACCTAAGCACCATACACAAGCTACAAAGTTCTAAACAAAAGTTCATCCAAGTACCTATAACTACATGCTGACACTACTTGCAAAGATGTGGCAAAGCGGCCAGAGCACATGACGTCACAGCATATGACACACAGTTTGGGCTCACGCTTTAATCCCCGACTCCGGCAGCAGCTCAGTTTAGCAAGATGAGACTCTCGACAATAGCTCACATATATTCCGTAGCTCAGGACTTTCATACCAGTACGGGTCAGTAGTTCATCCTAGTAGTTATAAACACATCCGGACACTACTTCCACAACTGTAGTGCAGCGGCCACGGCACATGACTTCACAGCATAAGACACACAATTTGGGCTCACGCTTTAATCCCCGAGTCCCGCACCAGCTCACCTTACCCGCATCAGACTCTACCCAATATCTCACTTAATTTCCGTAGCCCACCACTTACACACTGGTAGGGGTAAATACTTCGCTTCGCACCCCCTCTATAGAACACCCTAAACACCCCAAAGAGGTTACAGTGCTCCTACCCTCCTATTTCCCACTTTTGTCCCCCTTTTTTCACCTTACTTGCTTCAACAGAATCACAAAATGGCGGCCAACACTTCCTAGTTGCAACCGCTCGCACCGCTCGCAGCCAATCAGCAACAAGCTCGTGCTCGTAATGCCTCAACCAATCAGATGGCAGAATTCCCAAATATCGATATCTGTAAGTTTTGATAGTTCTCAAAAACTACTGAACGAATTTACACCAAATAAACAAAAGCGTGCTTTCTATACCAAGACCCTTCTCCCTGCCAAATTTGGCGTAATTCCGTTCACCCGTTCGACCTGTAGCCTTGTCTAAAGTTTCCTATGGAAATTAACATGGAGAAAACACGTTTAGGGGCCCCCCTTTTTTCTCGGCCTCCCTTGATGAATCAGCCCCAAACTTTCAACATAGGAGCTGATCTCAACAACTAATTAGTTTTGAAAATTTCACGAAGGTTCGTCAATCGGCGCCAAAGTTATTGCGAATAGAATGTTGCTATTTTCCTATAGTAACTAGGTCCTAAGTATAACTACCTACTGGCGACTGCCAGTAGGTTAGGTAATATATATATATATATATATATATATATATATATATATATATATATATATATATATATATATATATATATATATATCCAACGACAATCGCTATTCCAAACCTCCTGGCCGGCGAGAGGAAAGCACACAAACCCACAGATATGTTGGCAGAGATGTTTTATTCTTCCAAAGACCTCATTCGTGACGCGTTTCGAGCAACAAGTGCCCTTGATCTCACGATAACATATATATAAAGTATATATATATGTGCACAGTTCAAAACCAACCTCGCCTTCAACCATCAGATCTTTGCAATGCGAAAAGCATCAACTTCCTACAATAATGCGTAGGTGGTTCTGCCCTATCCCTTCTGACGTGTTGTGATGTACTATAGATCGACGAAGGATGGAAGGACGAAAGGAACAATCAAACGAAGGGAGGAGGGGAAATTGGAGGGAATAAAGGAAGCCATTGAGTTACTCTTTCTCAGAGTGACAGTCATGGGCAGCTTTAAAAAGGGCAATGGGTCACTGCACCACACATTCTATAGGGAGACACTGCATAGTTGAAGGTGTTTAACTGAGGGGTGAAAGATAGAGTTATATGAGATATAGGCATGCCAATCAATTCTTTATTGTTTAAGTTAATTAAAACCATAACAATGTCACAATGCAAATAAGGTATCAATAGTTTAAAAACATATAAATGATTTAAGATATAAAAAAGATAAGAAGAAAAGAGCATGTTACTTATTTTATCCTAAAAGCTGGAAATAATGTCCCTATCATGAGACCTGTTAAAATTAGTTCGTGATTCTGTATCGTAAAATTGTTGTCAGGATTACGGTTTAATCAAACATTAACATAAAAACTTTTTAATATTTAAAAATTGCAATAGAGATACTAAACATTACTGGGTTGGCAGTGCCTGCTTCCATCAGCCATATAATGTTTTTCATAAAATAATACAAATGTCATCATTTTACAGATCAGCTGAGGGTCTGTTGTACCAAGTCCTCTAATGATGGCCGATCTACAAGTTTGGATCCCTTTGGATCCCTTTTGGGCAGACACACATGAGATGGATAAAATCTTGCCATGCTGCACCACATAAGCTGCATGTTTTGACGCCTTTATACTTCCATGCAGGTTGATCAGCCAGTCTTGGTAATACCCCAAATCTAATTGCCATTAACTTTCATTTCAAGTGGGGTGAATATGTTGTACCGAGGTATTCCGCCGGTCGAAGTGATGTATAAGATTGAAGAAACACCCAGGCATGGGATCTTTTGGCTAAGGTACATTTGTCTTCTAGTGATGATTGTAGCTTAGCTGCTTTGTTTGTTATGCTACGGAAGACTTGGAAGAAAGGGTTCTGCGCCCAAAGTTCGGTTGTCTCGGTTTCATTCAATGCCATTTTCAGGAATTTGCCTTAACTTGAGCTTGGATCGTCTACCTGGGCTCGCCACAAGGCGTCATTTAAGGTATTAGATCGGTTCTGCCAGAGTTTGTACCAAATTTTAATTGCGGCGTATTTCCTCCCTATCTCCTTTTTGATGAGGCCGAATTCCAGTCGGACCTGAGCCGGGGAAGCTGTCTGAGGCAGACTAAAGATTTTTTTATAGGCCTTTGTTTACAGAGAGTCTAGAAGTTTCCCGTCTTTGCCATTTAACACTATGCTTGCATAGGTTACTGCAGGGAGTAGTTTAACGGCCATCACTGCTATTAGTGGCGTAAAGGAGGGACCATATAGTTTTTTTGCAAGGACACAGAAAGCATGAATAATGCAGTTTCCTTTTTTTCCCAGATATTGTTTCTGAAATTGAAAATGTAATCTATTGTCAATATATACCCCCAGGTACTGATAAGTACTGACTATTCCAAGGCTCATCTCTCCCAGCTTGAATTGATACTGATGTCACGTACAGTTCGTGAATGACATATTTTTTGTTTTGGTGTTGTTAATTTCCAAGGCGTTGATGTTAGCAAACATCAATAGCTCATTAAGTGCTCTCTATAGGCCTATTCTGGTAAGACTAAGCAAGACTATATCGTCTGCATATGGGAGGTGCATTATGGGCAATGTTGCCAGGGGCGGAGGAAGTGTATTTGCCTGATCCAATCGGGGTGAGAGATCTGCCATAAAGAGGTTAAATAAATGGGGGGCTAGTACACAGCCTTGTTCTAGTCCGATCTCTGTTTGTATCTTCCTGGAAAATTTTGTGCCATTTGCTATTTTCACACTGACCCATGTACACGTATACAGTTGTATAATGGGTCGTAACATTGTTTCCGGGAGACCCAGGTTCTGTAGTTTACTCCATAACAGACCGCGGTTCACACGGTCGAACGCAGCTTTGAAGTCTGTAAAACACAGTTGCAGTGGTCTATGCAGGCGTTTGCACTTATCAGCTATTGTGGCAAGGGCTAAAATATTTGTTGTTGTGCCACATCCTTTGCGGAACCCTGTTCGGTTGAATGGAATCAGCCCTTTTATGTTGGACCATTCTACCAAGTCCTCCAGGATTAATGAGGCAAAATATTTTGCTTCCACATCAATAAGTGCGATTAGCCTGTAATTTGCCGAGTCTGCCCTGTCACCTCCTTCGAAGATCGGGTTAATGATTGACCCTTTCCAGCTTCGGGGGAGGGTATTTGTTAGACCGATATCGTTGTAGAGACCTGTTAGTGATTTTGCCCAATAGTCGGGATCACCCCTGAAGATGGCCTGTGGGATGCCATTTGGGTCTGGGGCCCCTTCGTTACGACCCTGTTTTATGATTCTGGAGATATCTTTTATGGTGTAATGTTGACTTTCCAGGGCTTGTGGTGGGGCTAGGGTGGTACCAAGGTCTTGTGGTCCAAGGTGTTTCTTCCCAGAAAGGTTAGGGTCCAGAGATTTGAAGTTACTGTTTGTTACGCTTTTCGGGAATATTGTGAGATCTTCAAATATTTTACTTAAATGAACTACCCAACCAGTCTGTTACAGAGGCATTATTTATTACTTCTATTGATCTTTTTGTGACATTTACTAATTCCCAGAAGAGCCTGTTGTTTGTTTGTTTAGCACAAGAAAGTAACTTTGTCCAGAATGTCTCCTGTTGTGCTTTCTGGTCCTTCCAGATTTGATTTTTGTAGTTCTTCTTGATGATCTTTATTTTCTCCCAGGCGTGATTTGGGACTTTCTGTAAGTTATTTTTCCTCACCGCCTTTCTCAGTTCTTTTCTTAGAGAGTAAACCTTGGTTGAAATATTTGTATTGGGCTTAAACCTTCTGTTCTGTGTGTCATTAATTTTTAGGTGCTTGAATTAATAATTTGTTCGTGAAGGTGAACCAGTTCTCTACTGAGTTGTTGCCGGATGGGATCTTTGTTTCAATTATTTCTTTTGCTAACATTATTAGTTCTGGCAGAGTTTCTACTGACCATCGAATACGTTTCAGGTTAGTTGTAGTCAGGTGGCCCATCTCAGTGAGCAGGACGATGTTTTAGATAGGCTGTTTGCAATTCGAGTACCTGACATGAATGGTCACTTCGGGTTGAGTACTTGATGTTTCACCACACGGGCCAGTAAAGCAAGCGTTACAATTGTATAGTCTAAAATTGACTGGGAGTGGGCACCCTGATAGGTCCATCGCGGAGGAGTGTCATCTTTTGTTCTACCATTTAAGACTCGCAAGCCAAGATGTTCTAGTGCCAGAACCAGCTTTTGCCCATTCAAATCGTGTCTCTTTATTGTAGAGGATGATTGTGAGGGAACAGACCATAGCTCGTTATCCGCTGTTAGTTGCTCATCATCATCTGGTGTATAAATTAAATATGAATTGAAATCGCCAGTTATTATTATCTCCCAAACAGGTTTGTCAAATCTGATTGAGGTGATTGTTGACATCAGTTTTTCAGACTGTGCCTCTTTTTTCCTGGCGTTCGGGTGAAAATAGAGGTTAATTAATATTGCTGTTGTTGTCTGATTTTTAGGCCCTTGGACCATTTTAATTACTTGTAGTTCTAATGTTGTACTAGGTAGCTGTTCAGTTTTGATGTTTAGAGCCGTTGATATATATATTGCTAATATAAACCAAACTTAGACGGCCACATTAAATGACTGTCTGACACGGTAATGTCTGGCACCTCACTGGTTTTTTAAGAAAACCCTCATACACCAACCTGGTTGGTGTCATGATTCATCATTGGGTCCCAGCTGAGTAGCCGGATGCTACTCAGCTGTGCTACAACACCTGTATACAGTGGAGCAGGTTTGAGGTGTAAGTGAATGTGATGAAATGAGTGTGAATATAAAAATACCTCCTGGATTCTACCTGTTAGTTTATTCTTGGTGATCCGAGGTATGTTTAAAAACAAGAGAGTGGATAAAGGATACTATGTGTAGCCAATTATTATCCTATGATGGTCAACATGTTTCAGCCCGCTATAAAAATAAATGGGGCTTTCTTCAGGACCTCTCAATTGACATGAGTGAAAGTGAAAGTGTGTGGTAAAAAATAATGACCACGTGTTAGGGCATTTTCAGTGCACACGCTAGGGAGCACTATGTATGCCAAAAAGGACTGACCATGATCTGGGTCCTCTCAATGGCTATTACACTAATCGTTTTGATGGCTCACGTATCTGTTTCTGGGAGGGCGGAGTCTTTAAATCACAAATTGTAGTGGAGGTCTCTCCTGCCGAGTAACCTAAATGCCGGCTCCCCAAACTCGTCAAAGATGCAATAAGTGATGCAGCCTAAATCCCATCTGGTTGTTGACCAGGGCCTGAGTCTGAACCCGTCTAGCCCGTCCCCTGCCCCTCAGGGTTCTCCCAGGTCGACAGCACTTCTCTCCACTGGCCTGCAATGGGGCGCTTCCTCATACTTTAGATTCCTCCCAGTAGTGCTCTACCTTCGGCCGCAGCTCACACAATGACATCTCTGTGCCAGGTCTCGAATTGTGGTCCCCTATTAGATTTCCATTCCATAGCAATGAGGCGTTTTGCTAATCCCAGCGCCAGTCTATGATCTTATTCCCTACCTTACGCTTTGGCGGCCTGGGAAACAGACCCAGAATGCACATCTGTAGTGTGAAAGATAATTCTCTGCCCAGCACTGCTGCTCGCATACCAAGCACCGCCTCCCAATAAGGCCACAGAACTCCACAATATCAGACCATATGGCCGAAATCCGCGTCCGGGTGGGGGAATCCGGGACAGGAATGAACCTGCCCTCCATATGTCACATTAAGACGATGTGGAGTCATGTAAGCCATATGTGTGTAGTTAAACTGTATATATTTAAGACGTGAATTACGAGAGATTTTCTTAGGGTAGTGCAAAACCCTCCGTTATTCCGCGTCTGTTAAAACCCTGCCACCAGTCTCATCCCATTTGGCACACAGCGGAACCAAGGGACGCTCAAAAGCCTCCTGAAGGGCCACATAAAACCACTTCATTAGATGCCCCTTTTGTCCCAAGCGAGAACAAGGCATGGAGCGCCGGGTGTGTCTCCGGCTCGTTTCTACCGGTTCCCCACAACTGCGCAAAAGCACAAGTCAGGGCCTCATAATGTAGGAATTGGCCCGGGTGCAGACCTCAATCCTCCATAAGGTTGTCATATGGGAGTAGGGACTTGTCTAGGAAATAGTCCCCAACAGTATTCAGCCCTGCATCCGACCAGGGGGCAAGCTGCTCATTTGTGAAGACAGACTGGGGGTTGCCATGTGGCAGACCCACAAGGGGCAACATCAGGGTGTAACTTGCGGCCTGCCGTCCTTTACCCTGGCTTTTCCCCAGGCTCGAAAGGCTGTACGCTGCAGCAAGGAACAGTACAGGGTGGGCGTCTTTGGTGTCAGCAATCGTGCCATTACTAAGCGGGGGCGAGAGTCTGGTAATGATAAGAACGTACCGTCCTCGTTCACCTCCTCTATCCATAGCGCCAGCCACTGCAGTTGACCAGCCAACATGTAATATTCAAAGTTCAGCACTCCCAACCTGCCCTCAGCAACTGGATGCTGTAACGTTGTAAGGGACAACCTAGGACGTCCACCACCCCACACCAGATCCCGTAACAGAGCATTCAGGGGGCAAAACCAACCGCTAGGCATAAGGACCGGGAGGTTGAAGAAGAAGTACAACAAGCATGGGAGCATAACCATTTTAGATAGGGAAATCTGGGACATTACCGGCAATTGCAATGTATGCCAAAAATGAACACAAGCACGTAACGAGCGCACCACTCTACCAAGCTTACCTTCTTTCAAATCATCAAGCGAATGGAAAATATGTATACCCAGGTACTTGAACTAATTCAGGGCCCATATGATGTCAGCCATCAGAGAGTCCGGTTTAGGGAGAGGGCCCGCCACCAGGAACAGATACATCTTTGCTCTGTTAACCTGCAAACCCGATAAGCCTGCAAAGTCGTCCAGTATTTGCAAGGCCGTCGGGGTGCCTACTACGGCGTCCGACAGGTTTAACAAAAGGTCATCCGCATAGAGGGAAACATGATATGTCCGCCCTCCAGAGTCCATTCCAATCCCATCGCGCCCCGGCGAAGTCACTCAGCAAGGGGCTCAATCGCCAGGGCGAAGAGGACGGGTGAAAGAAAGCACCCCTGCAGGGTCCCCCGAAACACCCCATACTCCCTGGATATTATTCTGCCCGTTCGTACCCTCGCAGTGTGCGCCGCATATAAAAGCAGCACCCAACGTATCCATTCATCTCCCAACCCCATACGCCTCATCACCTCAACCACGTATCCCCACCCCACCGTATCAAAAGCCTTTTCCAGGTCAACGGAAAGCACCACAGCCTAGAGATGAAGCGGGGCCTCGGCGTGAAAAAGAATGGAGTAGAGCCTACGAAGATTGTATGAGGTGTTACGGGTGGGGATAAACCCATTCTGATCTGGGTGTATTAACGCCTTCATATGCGGGACCAACCTACCGGCCAGCACCTTGCTCAGGATCTTAAAATCCAGATTAAGCATGGAGAGAAGCCTACAATCCTTAACCCCCACCCTTGGCGACTTGATTTTCGGGAGGGGGATTACCAGGGCGCTCCGAGTGGTGCCAGGCAATTCCCCAGCCTCATAGGCGCCCGCGTACAACCAGACCAGATATGGCGCAAGGAGGTCAGGGAAACACTGGTCAAATTCAGTCAGGAGGCTGTCCCGTCCCGGCGTCTTACCAGGTGCCAACGCATGGCGGCCTTAATTTCCTGCAGAGAGATAGGGTCCCCCAATTCCGCCCGGTCCTCGTCCTCCAACACTCGAAGAAGCAATTGTTCCAAAAACTGCCTCACCACTGACCAAGGGGCCAACGTCGGGGCCGCATATAGGCGTTCGTAAAATGTTAAGAAGGAGTCGTTAACCGCCTCAGGGCTATACAATACCTCACCAGAATCCAATCCAAGGTGTGTGGTGGGGGAGCCACCCAGTTCAGGCTTAATTATCCTAGCCAAAAGACGGTCGCCTTTCCTTCCTCTCTCTGCACCCTATCAAGGTACTCATAGTTGTAACAACGCAACTGCCCATGGGTCTCATTATACTTTGCTCGTGCCTCCTGTAATGCCAAGCGAGCCCTCGATGTTATCTAAACTGTGGATGCTCCCTTCTAGGTCAAGCAGTTTCTGACAGAGCTCCCTATAAGCGCCGGTCGCCTGTCCCAGGGAGTGGCCCCGCACCACAACTTTGAATGCCTCCCATTCCACCCGGACAGAGGATGCAGTATTGGTATTAATAGGGAAATATGTTTGTAAAAGTGTATGCAGCAAGGTACAAAAAGGGTCGTCATCCAGCATTGCCCGGTTAACCCTCCAAGTGGGGACTGGGGGATACCGCCCTCAGGGTTGATGAATCATTTTTAACGGGCTATGGTCCGATAGTGTACGGCCCAGGTACTCCGTATGCGCAATGGTGCTATTAAAGGCAGGGGAACACAAGAACATATCAAGACGCGTATGCACTTGGTGCACCGATGAAAAGAATGAGAATTCCCTGGGGCCATCATGTTGCAGTCTCCAGGTGTCTTCGAGTCCCCAATGTGCGATCCAAGCGCAAAACCCCAAAGTAGTGCGGTGTGTCGGGGACCCCATTAGAGGTGGATGTGACTGATCCGCAGCAACATCCGCAACGCAATTAAAGTCCTCCCCCCCCCAAGGACCAGATTGCCCGGCAGGCCACCCGCCAAGACAGCAGAAAAGGAATCCAAGAAGCCAACCTGGTCCTGGTTAGGAGCATAAATATTACCAAGGTTAACCTTGCGCCCCGCCAATCTCCCAGTAACTAGAACATATCGGCCCCGCTCATCCAGCCACGATCTCTCAACTGCAAAAAGGACCCCTTGCTTCACCCAGATCAACACCCCCTTTGGCAACGGCTGAACAGGTCGTCGCAAAAACCTGGCCACTCCAACGTCGTTTTAGTTTCCCAGCTTCCTCACTGTTTAAGTGGGTTGCCTGCAAGAACGCTATATGGATGTCCCTGCTCCACAAGTAGGAGTAGATATTGTGACGTTTAGCCATGGACCCCATCCCCCTAATATTCCACGTTAGAAACCGTAAAACACTCTGAGCCCCTGCCATTCCTGCTGTACCATACTATGTAACATTCCTAAAAGCAGGCCCACCACCACACCCTCCCTTTGCACATAACGCCCACCCCTCTGCAAACATACCAGGTCATAAAAACAACAACAAAAGGACCCTTATGGTGGTCAACTCCCTGACCCCAGGGCAGTCCAAAAATGGTCAGCCGCCCAAACATCCTGTGAAACAGTGCGTACTAAGTGAGGCCTTAACCCTGTTCAGCACTCAACGGGGGTTAGCTAGGCAAGGAAAAGCAAACGAAAAAGAAGGGGAGTGCACCAGCCCCCCATAGGGAGAGGCAACTCGGGGCCAAAAACGGGCAACATTCAGACGGTGGCCCTCTAACAGCTTACCAGTCACATCAAATGATATTGTCCGCAGTGTTCGGCGTTACTACTGGCAACTTCGCACTATCACTGTGGGTGGTGTTTCTTTTAGTTGCCGTCTGTCTCCTTGGTAGAACTGGCCACTACCTCCGGAGCCGAAATTCTGACTCCGCATTCGTTCCGCCACTGCCTGCAGCGCCTCGGCCCTCTCCCTTTCGGTCTGTATTGGGGACCGTTTCTTGGAGGACCTTCTACGGGGGCGCCGTCTCAGTCGTTTTCCAAGTTCCATGGGCCTCCGACCGGTACCCCCAGAGCCACCGCCCCAGAAGTCCCGCCTTTGTAGGTCTCCAACCAATCCCATGTCTCTCTAGGGCAATCAAAATAATGAGTGGTCCCCTCCAGCAGGATACGGAGCCGGAAACATCAGAGAGTATTGGAGACCCTCATCTCTCAAAGCCCTCTTGACCTCCAAATAGGATGCCAGTTTTCTCTGTACCTCCAGCGTGTAGTCTGGAAAGAGAGAGACCTTACTATTATCCACAGCGAAGGGGCCATCCGCTTGCGCCTTTTGCAGAAGAAGATCTCTGTCACGGAAGTGGAGATGACGAGCCACCACTGGACGCGTGGGTCTCCCAGGGGCCAACGGCCTGGCCGGCACTCTATGGGCTCTTTCTAACGTGTAAAAGGAGGAGAGGCCCACCGGTGCTACTCCAGTCCTAAGCCAGTTTTCCAGGAAGGACACCATGTCGCTACCATCCGTCCCTTTCAGAAGGCCCAGGATATGGATGTTGTTCCTCCTGTTGCGCTCTTCGGCATCCTCTGCACTGTGCTCCAACTGGCTCACTCTATCCGTGAGAGCCCCCATCTGCTGCACCAACGCCTTCTGGGCCGGTGCCAGCTCCGCCACATTAGACTCAGTCTCTTTGACCCTCGCCGATAACTTTTTATGTTCCTCCCGCAGCAGGCCAAGTCCAACTGCAACAGTGCTGATATCCTGGGGTGAGTTGCTTTTGTATCCACTATGGCCTCCAAGATTTTATTGAGTTGCTGCTGGACTGGGTTGTCTGGGCCAGATTGTGGCTGCTCCTGAGCACTGTATTCCGGCTCTGGAGGGGCACCGGTCTGGCGACTTCCAGGCTTGCCCATGATGGCAATAAATCCCTAGGCAGGAGCAGGGCCCCCCACTGTCTATGGTTGTGGAAATCTGAGATAGCAAGGGCGGCCCTCCACAACGGAACTTGCACCTCAGTCAATAGAGCCGGCTCACTCTGCTCCCCCGTGGATAAAGTCCCCAGGCCTCCAAGCTATCGAAGGGTTGTGCCACGTGTCTCAGGCCCAGTCTGTCTCCCACCCACCAGGCTCATGGATCCATGAATTGGCTGCTCAGGTGACCAAGGCCAGACAGAGTCCACCCCCACAATCCCACAATCCAGGGAGGTCTCGCCAGGGCGACTGGCCCAGCACTGAGAGGGTTTTCCATGCACGCGCTGGTATCGGGACAGGTGCGCCAATCCTGAGTGCCGAAAACGTCAGGGGTCGCCCGACAGCGTCCCACCGACCATCCAGGCACTTCTCCAACATACTCCCAGTCCAGCCCACGGTGGCAATGCAGCGCTCCACCAGGCAGACCCACACACACAGTGCTCCAGCAGGGGGCAAAACCACAGAAGAATTGGGGGTACAGCTATTTGTCCCGCACCGGGGGGGTCACTGCTACACCCTCGCCTGGGTACCCATAAGTTGTGCCACTCGACGTTGCTCAGGATCCAATACCAGCACACAAAGGGCAGGACTCGCCGGCGGATCAGCAGTTCCGATTTCAGGCCCGGGGCCGGGGATCACCACCCGCTAGGCCAGTGTTGTGTCCAAATAACTTTGTGGAGCCTCAAAACCATCCCGCAAAGGCTCCCCGGCGCAGTCCGCACCGGCAAAGGGTGCCGCTCCAGTCAGAAGCCAGCAGGAGGAAGCCGCGGCCCCCGCAGTGCAGGCCCGCTCCAGCACCGACCAGCAGACCACAGGATCACCCCATGCACCTCAGGGAATGTCGATGCACCACCAGTGCAGGCCGCTTCACCAATGCGGGTCCCGGTAGGCCCACTGACGCACTTTACGCGATGCAGCCAATGCCGCCGTGTGGGAGCAGAAGTTTGCGCACCTCAGGATCAGCCAGGGAGCTCTCAACACAGGTGATGGCCCAGTGTCTCCGCTGTACTCCGCAACTCGTCTGCGCTGCCTTTTAACCGACCCCCTCCAGTGGCAATGCAGCTCCTCTGCTTCCCCTCAAGCGGGCCGCAACCTCCTCTGGCACAGCTCCCTCCTCTGTCGTAGGGAGCCCCCCTCCAAGCCACAATCCTTCCGAGACAGGTCGCGGGGGCTCGAGCGCCCACTCGATCCGGGTAGTGATGGAACCAGGCCTGCAGGGATTTACACAGCCATCATGACACCGGCCGTGTCTATGCACCTACGTGGCTGGCGAGTTGCCATGCTGATCGCTTGTGCCGTCAAGCCCCAAAGTTCGTCACAGGGTGCCCCACAGAACTTGGGACCCCCAGGGACCACCAAAGTCTTTGCCTCGGCCCCAGCTTCACAATCCCAGAGGATAAAATGCAGGCTGGTGTGGAGCTCTCAGCTCACACGTCCGCCATGTTCCGCTGCCAAGCCACACCCCCCATATAGAAACATTAATAATATTAATTCTGCTATCTAAGTCCGGGGACCAACTAGAAAAATAATTCAAGTACTGTTTTTAATATTTAATAAAAGCTCAACTCAATGGTGGAGTCTGGTTTTAATAAATATTAAGGAAAAGTACTTTTAGAAAGTTACCTTTTTCCTACTTAAAGCTCCTAGAGACTTATTTCTCTTGGCCCCAACTGTCCCCCAGCAAGTGAATGGCCCTGATGAAGTGTGAAAACTGCTTCCAGAGCACAGGCAATGACCTGGGTGTGGGGAGGTGTTTTGTTCCTCTGGCAAGAAGACCATTTGAGTAGTGCCCAAGAACTTAATTTACTCCAAAAGAGCCTAGAGTGTCATAAGCAGTTCTAAGATGACACCTGAACGGGCCCCTTCTTTGTCCTACCAGTCAGGCAGACATGAACCCCAGTTGGGAGAACGCTGCCCCCAGAGCTGATATAGAGGGACCAAGGAGGAGGGGACTCCTCATTACCCTGGCCACACCACTAGGTGGGCACGCAGGTTCTGTACAAGGGGAACATGGTATCTTCATCTTGAATTTAGTGAATTAAGGGCACTGTGGGGTTGTTTGCAATAGGTTGCCAGGAACTGCTGCAAAACTGGGTTTGGGTCCCCCAGGGAACTTCTGCCCTATTTGTTAGGGGGGCCAGGAGTCCCAATCCCCCAGAAGCTAGTGTGAGGCATAAATAGTATACCCTAAGACACCTTCTCCAAAACACTACCGAACCTGTGGAAGAACTGAAGGACTGCACCTATTGTTTGAGACTTGCGATGAGACCTAAAAGGCTGAATCTGCTCCCATCTCTACTCAAGACAAAGAAGTGGATTCCAAGGGTCACTTGACTGACCTCTTGTGGAAGCTAAAGAGCCACAATAAGCTGCAAGAGGGATTTTCCTGCAGTGCCCAGTGGACCAGTACCAACTGGACTTGACCTGAACCCTGCTGGTGGCATCTGCTAGATTGACCCTCAAGTGCTATTCCTGAAGTCTTGGGTCCCTTGGCTGTGTCTATGTGGGCTTCTCCTACCATCCTTGAAAACCTGGGAATTCGAAAATGTTTACAACTTCGAGACTTTGTGGATAAACCTGCCAAGCCGATCTGCCTGAGGCGTATTGCGGTTGGGCTGAAGAAACAGGTTTCCCTTGCTTCTCAGCTTCACAGCAGGAAATCTGATTCAGCTGGGCCTTGCCGAGAAGGTATTTGACCTGATGGAGCCCTCTTCATACACAGCCCCCAGCCTTGCCCCATCGGAGGATTCCGAGCTCTGATAATGAAACTAAGTCTGAAGGTAAAAAGCTTTATGTGGTGAAGTTGACAAAAAGTATTAGACCGGCAAGAGCACTTTCCTGGGTACAATATTCTAATTTTTCAGCTCTGAGCCTTTCCACCAAAATCAACTGCTTCACAGTGACCTTTACTGGGACCTTCACTGGGATATCTGAAGTTGTGGAGCCTTCCTCAGAAACAGCCTGCTGCCTTGCCCTGCTAAAGGATTTTGACTACCCGAAAAATGACTAGGTCCCAAGATAAAACCTCTGACCAGGTCGAACTTGGTGATGATAATGATGATGAACTTTGTGGTGTATCCAACCTGCACTCCATCACGGTCATTCTGAAACAGTGCCTAGGTACAGGTCTGCCGCAACCAGTTGATCTGCATTGGCAGTTGGTTATTTTTGGCACTATTTTCATTTAAAACTTTAGAAATCTATATCTCTGGTTCCCCTTTATGGATTTTTGTCATTTTGTTAATTAAATTATTCTCTATCTTTATAAACTGGAGTGGGATTTCTATTGTGTTGTATAACGTTGTAACTGTTTTGGTAATTCTGAATGCTTTACACATTTTCAGTTAACCCTCTCTGCTCTGTTCCATAGCTACCAGGGGTTGAGCTCAAATGTACATTACTAAAACCTTTAGCTCAACCTAACAAGATAGGGATAATTCATTTTCTCACACATACCACTAACCGAAATACAATATATACTTTGTGAAAAGATCAATAATGTTTGAAGGAGATGAGGATCCATTCCATTCCTTACATAGCTTAGAATAGAAATGTTAAAAAAACATATGTTGATACTCCTTCGAGGTTATGTGAAACAGTACTTTAAGCTACTCAAGTTTGTTTCCAAAATACAATGAAATTCCTGCAAATACTTTTCTGTAGTCAGTTTTGACCTCAAACACACTTATAAATAGAAAACAATATCTTCAAGGTTTTTACAAGGTCTGGTAACAAGGTCCTGGTTGCAGCAACAAAGTATCTTGCAGGGGCACTATGGATAATGTTGAAACATATGCTCAATATCTACAAAATAGCTGCCCAATCATTGTGAGACTTATTTGACTTCATAGGAAATGTAATTCCAAAATTTACATTCATCCACCTAAACTCTAGTGTGGCTTCCAGAGACAAACAGACTTTTGCTAAGCAGTGCCAAAGTTAGGGAGCACTGCCAGTGCTGCTTTCGTCATATTTAGGTTTAGAAGCCAGATAAGTATGGAAATGTGAATCTATGCCACAGATCATGACAATGGGTTTCTGCCCTGCCAGTCTTGTTAACTCTTCAGAGCATACATCATGGTTTGCTGTATATTGCCTATTCTTTAGGATTGCTTCATGCCACTCCTGGGTGGACTCCACAGAGCATCTATAGTGGCTGGCTATATATTGTCCATTCCAAAGATTACTCTTCCACTACTCCTAAGTGGACACAGAGGATATGCTATGGCTGTTTGTACAATGCCAATTCCTCCTGTTAGTTTCTCCTTTGCTGCTCCTAGGTGGACACAGAGCATTTGCCTTGGCTGGTTGTACAGTGGCCATTACTATTGGTTTTAATCTTCTACTCTTAGGTGAAACCTACAGAGAATATACTATTGCTGCTGGAAGATTGGTCCTCCCACAGGTGGTACTGTTCAGCTCAGGGTAGTTTTGTTTGTTATAATTTGAGGTTTAAACTATATTATACAGACACCGTTCCATGATGTTATTCATCTGCATAAGCAGCTGTGGATATTCTCACTTCCAACACCAATGGTCAGATGCAGCTACATGTTCATTCCAATACCATGGGACCTATTTAGAAACTGCATGTTGTAGTACTTAAGGTAATACTACAGTAATGCTACTCACATATTACACAGTGCTATTCACAAGCCCTTGCTCTACTTCATCTATTGTTTCCGTGCAGAGATCTCCACCCCTGTGGGGGAGGTATCCTTATATATACGTTTCAGTAGTAAATGTGAGAGAGGCAAGGGGGAGGGGCTTGAAAATGGGCAGACGTTCTACAAATGGGAGGGGTATAGTAAAATTTCAGAATGGGCTTAGAAAAGGAATTTTTAATACAAAAACACCCACAAAAGAGTAAGGCCATTCCAATTCACAAATTATGCTTCTAAATTTACTATAGCCTAGGATGTCAAAACAAGTGTCAATGTACTCCAGCCCAGCCTAAAAGTAAGTCAACCACCACACATGGAAACTCACAGGTATCTGCTACTGCAACACACCCCCAGAGAAAAGAATGGAGGCAGGGAAATGAACTAACACTCCAAAAGGACTAATGATAATCTGTTGTTTTTAAAACATTTGTATTATGTATGCAAGTGTGCAGAGTGCGATATTCTCTTTATTATTGTTGAGTGCTGGGATTGGTCATGACTTATTTGAAGTGAAGAGCTGATTGGGTAATGATGCCCCTCCCCTCCCTCTACAATGGTATTAAACAGCATGGTACTATCTGTTCATCTGCATGTATGGTTTATACTATGGCATTTGTCATATGTATTTGTTTAAAAAATGTATATATACTTCACCACATCTAGTAGCCAAGGTGTTCTATTTGTGCAGCAAAGTAAAATCACAGCGAAGAGGCCTCATGACTATTAGGAGAGTTCTCTCCATGTGTGAAATAATTGTAACTTGCAATCTGGAAGACAGTATTTTTCTCATGTCAATTCCTCTCCACTGTGGTAATAAGGAATTTGACCTTTGAGCTGCAGTAACACATGTATGGATGTTAATTTATTAGCACAATTGTTATAGATAACGTGTTATTTGGCAACATTTATTTCCACTAATATATATGATTTTTGTATTAATAGTTAAATGTTTAATGTCATTTTTTTTTAATTATGTTTATTAGCTTTGAAAATAATAACATAATTAACATATGTGAACATGTTTTTGCGCAAGCGGAATAGCATCGATTTAGTTATGGTTAATCAGAGTTTCCAGAGGAAAGACATTTTTTATTTTCTTAATAACTTTGGTTACATGTGATGTATCTGCACAAAACTTTAAAAAAAAATACATCCACTTTGGATTCGTAATAGCAGGTTTGTGCAGATTTGTTAAGTGGGGGTCATGAAAATGCAAAGGGGTGGTCCTAAATGTGCAATATTCAACTTTTTATCCCATATGCCAACATGTCAGTGGCCAGCCAAAACGTGTAGTGCAGGGGTCTCCAACCTTTTCTGCAATGAGAGCTACTTATGTTCAATGAAAATCATCCATAGCTACTAATATAAGTGTCTTAAAAGCAGCCACATGGACAAGATAATATCAGTGGTCATGATATGCAAGATTACAAGCAATGATTGCTGCTGACAACCCTGCACCAAGGTGATGGAAAAAGGATTTGTCAATTTAGAATGCCTCAATGTGGGAAATATATATCATCCATAGCAGTGATGCCCTGGCACCAAGGTAATATTACCGGCAATAAGTCACCCCAAATGCTGCATGATTTATTACTCAAATATCAGCTTTAAATGTATTTTGTAAATCCAATCATTTTTCTCCAAACATCAGATCATGAGTTCTGACATTTTTGTCTTGAATACATATTTTTCAATTTTGATATACATATAATAATTCAACCAAGCAAAAGATTCTACTTTATGAGAGCTACTTCCAAGAGGGTGGAGAGCTACCAGTAGCTCGCGAGCTACTCGTTAAAGAAGCCTAGTGTAGTGCATGGCTTTTCTCAATAAGCAGAAGGGGAGTTGGCCATGGATAAGTTGGGTGCAGAGGTTGACTGGAGGCCCACTCTCCAACAATCTCTCTCTCTCGCTTCACATATATGTGTATATATGCATATGATTTGTGAATCCTGAAGCCCAGGACGGTCCACGGGATCCAAGGAAGGACTTGGATCTACAAATGCAACAGGGGATTCGCAAATCCCGCAATAAGAATCTGTTTGGGGATTTTTATTTTAATACCGCGGGGTTCGTTTGGCCCCCCACCCACCTTTGCGTCTGGGGGTTGGGGTAAGTTGAACCTGCCCCCTTACCCTTATGCCTTTTTTTTTCTTTTCCTTTTCCTAACACGGTGCACAGTGCCCCATGTTGGATAATGGCAGCCACAAAAGAAATGTTTCTGTGACAGCCAGCCAATCAAAATGCATTGTATTCACAAATCTGGAGCTGAATATGCAAATCCGCAAAGCGCCGAGGGGTAAAGAGCTCTTTAGTCCAATAGTCTGCCTTAATTATTTGATATGGAGTTGTGGATCCTCTGTGGATTTGCAAAATTAGTATTGCTCAATTAAATAAATAGAGTTAAATTAATTAATTATTGAATTCACAGTTTGTTTGATGAGCTAATGGTCTGTAACTTTTATTTTATTAATTCTAGGTTAAAAATAAATATTTAAAATGAATTTACATTTATGTTATTCATCAATTATTATTTTTTAGAATGATAAACCTAATAATTTTCACTGTAGTTTCCTGTAGGTAGATCTCTGCAATGGCGGTGAAGATTGTCACCTACTTGTGTAAAGTTACCGGTAGTAACTTTACACTCATAGATCCAGTTGGTAGAAGCACCACCTCTTGAATTGAGAGGGCGAAGACATGTAAGTCTATACCTAAGTCAAAGTCTACACTCTTAAATGGGAGAATTGAATAGCAAAACAAGAGTAGAGGTACATCTAGGTGCAGCAGTAAATATACACGTGGGTATATACACATGTCCATATTTACCTTTTCGACTAGGCCCCCATTTGGGCAGACTATATATACAACACCAGAAATCTTTCCACAAATGCCACACTGCACACATGCACTTTCTAGTCATCTATACACTATCATCTAATGCTGCAGAGGACTATCTTGCACTCCTTTTTGCTTCAGTACACCAAGATGCAGCAACAGAAACACAATAAGGGCACACCTGTGGTCCTCACGCACAAAACTCATAAAAGCTGCGCTACTAAAATGGCCAACTATGTAAAGACTAGTATTCTATGTTGGAACGTCAATGGCTTAAGAACACAAAAGCGGAGAAAAACTATATTCGAATATCTTAAAAACTCGGCATGCGAAATTTTAATTTAGCAAGAAACTCATTTGTTAAAGCAAGAATGGGAAGCTTTTACTAAAAATTTAAGATGGATAGATACTTCAATTTGCACAAACCAGACATGCAACATTAAAGGCGTGGCAATTATTTTTTAAAAATCCTTGAACACTAGGATAATTACCTCAAAGGTAGATCACAAGGGAAGATGGGCAATAGTAGAAGTAGTCCTACACCAAAAACCATTCACTATAGTGGGATAGTATGGCCCTAACTTAGATGACCCTGAACCTCTCCAGAGTCTGTACACACAGTTACTTGATGTTACATCACCCATAATCTGGGGGGGAGACTTTAACATCACTATTGATCCGAAAATGGACAGAACCCCAGTCAGAAAAGGCATTTCTCTCCCGAAAATGAGAGATTGGTTGAGAATATCAATGAAAGACCTAGGGCTCAGGGATATTTGGAGCCTTAAAGGGGATCAATCAATAAGGTTCACTTTTCAAAATAAAAGATTGGGCCACTCCTCTAGAATTGACTTTTTCCTCCTTGATAACACTCTAGCCGCAAAGGTAGAAAAAGTGGAACATTTACCGGCACATCTCTCGGATCATTCAGCAGTTAGAATGGATTTGAAGTTAGAACAATTACCCATCCATAAGAGATGGACGATTGATAGATCACTTTTTTTAGATCAAGCCTTTATAAACCATCTAAAGCTAGAAACTACCCATTTCTTTGATCAGAATAGCCAAGGAGTGAGCAGTCAGGTAGTATGGGATACATACAAGGCTGTGATGAGGGGTACCATTAAGAGTTTTGCTGCCTATAAAAACAAAACTGCGAGACATTCCCTAAATAAATTAGAAGGAGAAATAAGAGCGATTGACATACAGCTCCATAGGACCAACCCTGATTCAATAGCTAGGTCCCTTAACCAGGAGAGGAAGGAGAAAGAAACATCCTTAAGAGATTCTTTGGAGGCGAGGGTAAAAGAAAAGTGGGAGACAAGTAAACTCGCCCACTATGAATATGGTGAAGGATGTGGTAAGCTACTCGCGTGGAAAATAAAATCGGATCAATCCAGAAATAAAATTAAAGAACTATTAGTAGGAAACCCCCCAAAAAAAACCTTAGATGAAACAACCATTAAGGAGGAATTTGGGCAATTCTTTGGGGCCCTCTATTCAGAAGACTGCTCTCCCACAAAAGCACAGATTGACAATTATCTAGATAATCTGAGCCTCCCGAGTATTACTTTAGCCCAGAACATAGAGCTAAACGATAAATCTCTGAAGAGGAAGTCACCCAAGTATTAAAAGATCTTAAAAAAGCAAAAGCTGCAGGCCCAGATTCCATCCCAAATGAATTTTACATAGCTCTCCAGGAATCCCTATTACCCCACCTAACATCCCTCTTTAATGATATCTTTGTGGACAAAAAAAAAACAACCAGCCTCTTGGAATGAAGCAACAATAACATTAATCTTAAAACCAGATAAAAATTCTAGTAAATGCGAATCTTACAGACCCATATCACTCTTAAACTGTGATTATAAAATCTATACTCAGATTCTCATGAAGAGGTTGAGTAAATGCGCAGAGAGTATCATTCACGAAGACCAAAAAGGTTTCATAAAAGATAGACAGCTACAAGATCTCACTCACCAACTCATTGGAGCAATAGATATCTCAGTCCAGCTAAAGGTGCCCTTTTCTATTATAACACTAGATGCGGCTAAAGCCTTTGACAGAGTCAACTGGGTTTTTCTACATGATGTCCTAGAGAAATTTAAACTAGGGGTCAACTTCCTGGAGGCTATAAGAAACATCTATAGCTCCCCTTCAGCCAAAATCTTAGTAAATAACAGCCTGTCTGAAAAAATTTCCATTAAAAGAGGCACTAGACAAGGTTGTCCGCTCTCTCCCCTCCTCTTCAACTTATACATAGAACCCCTCGCTTTATCCATTAGAAATAACCCAATGATAAAACCATTTTGCTACAAAAACTGGACAAAAAAAGTTGCACTGTATGCCGACGATCTAATGATTTTTACTGACAACTTCGCTAAAGCAAGCCCCGAAATCGAACAAATGATAAAAGACTTCGGAAATATTTCAGGCTATCAAATAAACCAATCTAAATCAGAAATTATGGAGTGGAACACTAGGAGTAACTCACAGTTGGTGAAATTAAAGATCAGATATCTTGGGCTGGATATAGTTAAGGATTTAGATGTACTTCCACAAATAAATTTTAATCGAGTCGCAACAGAAGTAAGGAAACTCTTGAGAACATGGAGTGGACTTCCCTTAACATTTCTTGGTAGATCCAACATAATCAAGATGGCTATTCTGCCAAAACTCACCTTTATATTTAGTGCAATTCCCCTAGAATTTAACAAACCTTCCATACTTAAACTACAGGGAGAACTAAACAGCTTTATATGGAACTCCAAATGCCCGAGAATAGCTTGGAAAAAACTTAGAAGAACAAAAATGCAAGGTAGCATAGCAAGTCCAGACATACTAGAATATTGTAAGGCCTTCCAATTTAAGCATACTAGGATACTTTTACAAAATTATGAGGTATATCCTCCACATCTACAAGCAATGGTAGATACAGGGGGACATTTTCTATATAAATTTGGCCACCAAAATTTTTTCAAAAAGATCAAACTGAAAATCCTCCTGTCGGCAGCTAAGCTAAGGCTGCAAATCAGGAAAACCATAAAAATCCCCTATTATAGTCAATATGCCCCACTTTGGGACTCCCCCGGGACTCCGGATTGCCTCAAAGATCAATTGGCCTTACCGTTAAAGAGAGCAGGGATCCTGAACTGGGGGGAACTAATCCTAAATGGCACACTAATCGGCTGGGACTTGTTGACGGAAATTACAGAAGCTCACCTATCAAAGTTCAAATATTATCAACTTTCAAGCTGGATAAACTCAATAACAGAACCACTTAAGGGTAACCAGCAACTGGAGCTCAAAATGCTCGGAGTTGGTCCCCAGAAAAAAGAAGTTGCATTGTGGTACTGGTCGTTAATAGCAGCGGGAGAAGAAAACTTCATGACTCCAGATTCGACCTGGGGAACCTCACTGCCGTCTACAGATCTTTTGAACATATGGCAAGTAACAATGGGGAAATGTTGAGGTATTATCCAGTCCGCCGCATTAAGGAGAAATCACATTTTCACCATTCACAGAGCCTATTGGACTCCAAAGAAACTCTCAAAGTTCAAAAGCCAACAACAAGGGAAAAAATGTCCAAAATGCGGTGAAGACAAGACGGACGACATCCATATGTTCTGGCAGTGCCCCCAGCTCGAAGACTTCTGGATAAAAGTTGGTAAGACACTGACGGATCTCCTCGGCCAACAACTTCTTGTAAGTATGGAACTGGTGTTTTTTGGGATTCATAAAACAGAGGTAAATACAAGCATCTTAGGCTTAAAACAAGAGAATTTACTTTTTGTACTAATCCTTTTGGCACGTAGAGAAATATGTATAAATTGGGTTTGCGCCACACCACCCAACCATTTAGACTGGTGGAAATCAATTGGTAGAGTGAATAAATTGGATAGAAGTGGAAGACCTAGAAAAAAATATAACTTTTGGGAAATATGGGAACATTTTCTTAATTCTCGTGACCAAAATTAAGTCCAATGATTTTACTCCTGGCAATACTCTAAATGACTAAGGGCTATCGGTCTCCCCCATTGTGCCTAGGCGATAAACAGGTTTCCAGTTGCAAGGAAAAAACTCTCTGTCGGAAAAACCCTGAGTGGTTGGCCTAGAAAAATCGAATGGCTGCACTGGTCTCCTATATCAAAACCTGACACAAGTATTGCAAAATGAGGACAAAAAAAAAAAAAAAAAAAAAAAAAAAAAAAAAAGCTGCGCTACTGACACACTTTTCCATCCAAGCACATCCACACAGAAACGGGCTACATGTCCACAAATACGTTTTGGCACCCCATCAGAGATATGAAGAGCAATATCACTGTTCATTCACTACACTGCTTGATTTTCAATCACTATGTCTGTGGTAGATCTCACCTTGTCACATGAGTTGTGGTTTTTGACCTATGCATATGCTTCTGACTCTATGACTACAGACACCTTGATAGACCCTGCCTTGGATCCCGGTTCCTGGGAGCCAGCACATGACTGCAGGATGGTTTCCTTTCATTTAAGTGGTGAGTAGTCAAGCATTCTTAAATACGATGGGATGAACTTTGGCCAGTCTGGTAAGGCCAACCTACAACCCCTTTTTCATCTATAGAAAATCTAGAGACGTTCATTTAAAGCTGGCTTCAAACCGTAGATAGACGCTGTGGTCAAGTCTTGCTGCTACCCTCTTATGTGAATGTTACCTGCGAAACACCATCCACAAGGAAATACCATCCACTGGGATTAGGTTCCTTGATGTCTTCTTCTTTTCTTTGACTCCTAGATTATATCTTGTGCAGCTTACTTTTATAGAATGTCTTAAGACACTTCATATTGCAAATGAACCAACCAAAGAGGATTCCAAACAGGGCATGGCTGCCCACTGACACTTGCCACTCAGACAATATTAAACCTGTGTTTAAGAAATAAATGAATTCAGTTTGAGTCTTTGACTGAGGCCCAAAAAGCTTAGTACAGCCTCTTTGAGTATTCTATCACTCCTGAATTAACATTTTCTTTCTGCAGTCTTTCTTTTCCCATATGTAAAACCTGGAAATTGATTTAGGTGATACACGACCTGCAGTTTGCTGCAATCTGCCCAACTACCAGCGTGGCAGAGGCACCATGTGCCCCACAAAGGCCGAGGATGCAACACCAAATTTCAAATGCCGCTCCAGTGCGGACGTTTCTTTTCTCACCAGAAGTGGCTCCTACTGGTGTGATGGGAGTAGCTTTTTGGGCACATTGACAGTGCAACATCTCTACGATGCTATAGAGACATGGTGGATACTTGAAATGTATTACCCAAAAGTACAGGTAGGTTTCCAGTAGTGAACTTTAAAGACTGTCCCTGAACTGCTGGGAGTTTTTGCTAGCTTGTCAGCGATTTTTCCAGCAGTTTATTCGAAAGACCACCATGGTTTACATCATGGTCTTATACAGAAGCAACACAATCTGAAATTAAGATGGACAAGTCACCCTATTATGGGGGAACTCTCCAATGCCTTTTCTGTATCTGTCACAGCCACCAAGTGGGTGTTCCTGATGGCAATACTGATGGCATCTTCACCATTAAGAAGATTTCCTTCCACCGCACTCAAAATGGGGCAGCAGAACGTAGAGGACGCGGACATGACACATGCTTAATTGTGGAACCTAGTCATTGTCCATTGAATGATGCTCAAAATCTTTTCCTTTATAATCATCAAACACATTCTCAGGAACTTCATCAGACAAAAAATCTTCTCTTTTCATGAAGCAATGAAATCTATTCTCAGTAGAAGATCTGTAATGGACTATCCCTGCAGTTAGATTTTTACTACTATACAAGCATCAAGAAGCTACGTGTGGTGACCAAGCGATGAATAGAATTACATAACCTAGTGCACAGCATTTGTAGGGAGGCTTGGAAGGCAAAGCATGGTGCTGCCTCTTAACCAAGATGGTGACGTAAAAAGTTGAGCTGCAGATGAAAATTGACACAAGGGAGACTCAGATTCATGCAAAAATGACATTTAAATATTCGCGTAACTAGAATCTGTAGGGTACAGCAGGAGGAAGAAAGGGCAAATCACAAAGGCATGGAAGTTTTTAGCAGCCATCATTATTAGATCTAAGTTTTTACAGCACAGCTATCAAACAAACCTATTATTCCAAATGAACCAACTCACGAGTCAGTCCTATTGAACTATTGGCTTTTTTAAACAGCCTTTAGAGTCACACCTTGTCAATCACAACTTGGCTTAGACCAAAAGAGTATTTCTCACTCAGCTCCTGCTTTTGGGTGTTGAGTGTATCCCGTCACCTCCATTAGAGTGCTTGCACTGCAGTGTAAGAGAGAATATTTTACAATTACAGGTCTCTCCATCTATCTGCCCTTCCTTGCTCCTTCCACCCTTCCCGCTTTCCCCTATACGTTGGACAGTCACTGCTCTGAGACACCCCATCTTAGCTCCCTCCCACCCCTCTCTCATATTGCTCCCTTCCACACCTCAATAATTTTCTGGTGAGAGGCTCCCAGCAGCTCCTCCTCAGTACCCCTATTGCAGGGTACCTTTTCTTTGTCTAGTTGATGGCTAAGATGCCTTTTTTTAAATTCCTCCCCTATGAAATAAGCGAGGGAGCGTCTATGATGTTCCTTCAATGGAAAGAAATGCAGGACTATAATGAAGCTCGTTCTTGTTTCTTGCCCTGAAATGCGTCTTCAGGGCAGCAGTGGGAGCGGTGGACACTGGCAGGTCAAATTTACTATTCTAACTCCTACAATATTTGAGCAAATAGCAACTTTCCCCAAATAATTCCAGCTAGAGTATTTACTTTTCCAACTCCAATCCTGAAATATTTTAGGGAAAGTTATACATTTCCCAAGTATTTTTTTAGGAAGTGTTGAAAAGTAGTAATTTTGAATAGCAGAACGTGCTATCCTGAGGGCGTAGCTCAGGGCAAAAAACGAAGAATAGCTATAATAAAGGTCATCCCATTTTAATCTTTCATAGAAACAAAAACCCTTTCTATATTGAAGAGTCCTTTGTTTTTATTTCTATGTGAAGTTCGGGTGGCAAAGGATCCTTGAGCCTTTGTTTCTTTCTGCGCCATAAAAACCCAAGAAAAACTTTAATGAAGGCTCACTTGTTAGCCGGCCTTGATTTGACATAAAAACAAATAGGACTGTAATAAAACCAAGGTAGCTTTAAATACAGTTCGGCTCCCGTGTCTTACATGGTTGTGTGTGCATTAGCACATTATACACAGACCTATTGGCTTTGTCGATGCTTATTATGTTTTCATAAAGGGCCACTTCTACGTAAAGGGACAGTCAGGAGGTCAGTTAGTAATCTACCAGCAAGGGGCATCAGATTGCGCCTACAAGTAGAAACTGAGGTCCCACTGCCACACAGGGGCAGTAATACCACAACACTTCACCTAATGCAACAACAATTCGTGCCAGCCATGTTCATTTATGAGAAAATGCCATGGATGTTTTCTCTTTTTTTAATTCATAGAGATCAGCTCTGGGAGATCTGGGTAAATCCTATATATTTCCAGCATATGAGGTCTCAAACCATAGTGCTAAATGCCTTTCTAGCTCTATCAAATGGTACAAGATTAATAAAGGTGTACATTTGGACCCTTCTTTGACATCCCCTTGGACAGGGTTCTTCATATGGGAACGTGTGATACTAGCCTCTGAGGGTTCTACTCTCTCTCCCCATTCTCTCCCCATCCTCCAAAGCTCTAGTTTGCAAACATGTATGTTAGTAGACCTGCTGAAGTGCAGCACTGTCTCTCCCTCTTGAAAGAAGACACTCTAAATTACTTCAGATAGTTCCAGGTCATCTGGCGTGGAGCTGACCACCTTGAATGCTTTTGCAACAGCTTTAGGTGGAGCAACCAAGGGCATAATGAGATGAGTAGCACTAATGCAATTGTGCACCAACATATGCACATTTTGAAAAGTGCAAAAATAATATATTTCCACCAAGTGGCCAGGCGTTGGTGCAAATGGTGCAAAATTGCAACTGCATCAGCGTAAAATATTTAATTTGGAAAACCTGATGCACAACTGTGCCCACCTGCACAAAGTAATTTTTTTCTGCATAATATACTGATCTGAAACAGATTGCAGTGTGTACTTATTTATACACAGTTTAATCTTGTTAAGCAGATATGTGTTTTTTTATTATATTATGACGACTTCAATTTGCAAGGCAGTGCTTCGGAAAAGATACGGGGATGCCAGGGGACGAATGAGGGTACTTTTGTTGAAGTTCAAGTCACTCCCACAGCTCCAGAGTACTTGAATCTAAAGGGAGTCTCCCAGTGTAGGGAGCCGAAAAAGCAGGTGCAGTGCAGGAAAGTAAACAAGAGTTTGCTATTTATGTTGGTGTCTATTAGGGTGAAGTTTGGGATTTCACTGTGATCCCATTTTAGCTGCTTTCCAGACCGATCAATAGCATTTGTAGAGCCCGGGTCAGAAATTTCTGCGGGCCCTTCTCTGGTTTTCCTGCAACTCAAGCAGGAAAGACCGTGTACATCTGGAGACAGTTTCTGCATGTGCAGCTACCTGCCTTGACCCGCACCTTTATGAGTATATCATTGAAACTGACAGAGCCTGTCTTTGCGGAATATAAATGATGCAGCAACATGAAAAGTGCAGGGTGTAGGAAGCAGGCTCTGCATATACTATACCAAAGTAAGGTATAGTGTGCACAGAGTCCAGTGGAACCCTAAAGGTAGGCAGAGCTAAAAGTAGATAATACCTTACTCTCTATTTGTAGTACTATGGGCGAGCAGTAAGGTTTTATCAGAGAGTAGTGGTAAGCATTTATTGTACACACTCAAGCAAGAAATGATGCCACACACTCAAAGAATGAACTCAGACCAATTTGTTTGTATAAAAATATACTGGGACATTTCCTAGCAAAAAAAGGTAAGTAATTCAGTTTTCACACTTATGCAGTTTCTTAGGGTCTTCATACAAACCATCCCCACACATAAAAGATTTTTCACAAAAAAGCAGTTAAGGCAGTCCTATGGGAGAAAACAGTATTATCAGTTTATCGTTAAGTACTTAGGTTTTGGAGATGGTATTTTGGGTTAGAACCAGGGTTCCCCCAGGGTCGAGGATGCATTCTTGAAGCGCCCTCAGCGGCACGAGGGCGGCTGGGTGCAGAGTGCTGAGGCCCAATGTTATTCAATGAAGGAAAGGGAGCCTCCGGTTGGGGAATGCTCACGAGCAAGCCACAAGGATGAGGGAGCACAGCTCCTGGACTTAAGCTCAGGGCGAAGGAGGGATCTGGTTTAGCACCCAAGGTGCATCCACAGCGGCACTTGGGCAGCCGGGTGCAGCGTGCTGGTTTGGCGTCAGGTGCCCTGTTACTTTCAATGGGGATTCTCCGGTTTGCAAAAGCACTGCAGGCTCAGGGACGATGATCTTCTGGAGGCGTCTACTGCTTGGAGAGGTAAGTTGGGATGTTGGGTGTTGCCTGGACACTATTGGTTGGGCCCCCCCAAGGCTGTGGGGCGTAGGGTGCAGGGGTGTCCTTTGGCATCAGGTTTTCTTACCAGCATCTAGTCGTGGTCGTGGCGACATTCCGGACTGAGGCTGCAGGTGTCGGGTGGAGGCTTGAAGCAGGTCGGGGGTCACTGGTTCTCAGAGCGGGATCACCAGGCAGACCTTCTTAGGATGTTGGGTCCCTCGAACTCAGGCCGTGGCATCAGGTGCAGAGTGGTGCAGACTGGTGGATCCGGCTGGACCCAGAGTCTGTGGGTGAGCAAATCCGGTGCTCACGGGTGAGATAAAGTCTGGTTTGGGAAGGCAGGGCAGATCCTCTGGGTTCTTGGGGGCTGCAGGACGCACACTGGGATTTAGCTGTGGTCGGTCGAGGTCGAGACAAGCCGGTGGGGCTTGGGCCAAGTCAGTTGGTGTCCTCCTCTACTTCCTCAGCACGGCTCTTGGGTCCTTCTTCTTCTTGTTTCTTCTTGTCTGAGGAGGCTAGGTTCAGGGCTGCCCCTAAATCCTACATTTAGGGGCGTTACAGGTATGTACAGGTTGGGACCAATGGTTCCCTTCCTTGGGGTGGGTACACCCCCTATTATGCCACCCTCCAGTGGGAGGGGGCATAAGCCTCACTCTGGTTGGCTCTGTCCCCCCATCTACAAGATGGCGGGGACTGAGAATTGTGCTTCACCTCGCCTCCCCCACCTGAGGGGCGGGGTTGGCAAAGGTGGGCACACCTCTGCTCCTAACTCGGTTTTACCACTGATTCTCCGCCACAATGTGGGGGTTAGAACCGGTGGGGGCAAGTTGCTGGGAGGAGCAAATGGCAGGGGTAGCTCACAAAGGCGGTAATTTTTTGAAGCTTCCCCTTCGTGGACCCTGCTCATCCTGGGGGAGAAGGCTTGGCACCTCATCCCAGGATGTGCATTGTTTCAGGACCCAGAGAAAGGCAGGCTCTCAACCGAGGGGTCCAGAAACTTGTCTGGTGGTGGCAGCTGGCGAGCAGCCACTCAGCCAGAACACTAGATTTAGTTCATTTTTTAGGGGGCATCTCTAAGATGCCCTCTAAGTGCATGTTTCATTAAATCCCACACTGGTATCAGTGTGGATTTAATGGGCTGAGAAGTTTGATACCAAACTTCCCAGTTTTCGGTAAAGCCATTATGGTGCTGTGGAGTTCTTAATGATAAACTCCCGGACCATATACTCTTTATGGCATTACTGCACTAACAATGTCTAAGAAAATTACTTAGACACTGTAGGGCTACAGGGCTCATGCACCTGTACCCTCACCACTGGTATAGTGCACCCAGCTAGAGGGGTGGCTTGCCTATGCCAGTTCAGTGGATTGTAGGCCTGGCACACAGGGATGTGTGCCATGTCGACTCTTCACTTTGTTCTGCATCAAAACAGGCAGCCTGCAATGGCAGTGTGTGTCTGTAAAGTTGCAGTGCCTCTAAGGGTGGCACAATAAGTGCTGAAGCCCTTAGTGGCCTTCCCTTGTCACAGTGCCCTTGGTACGTGTATTACCGTTTACAAGGGACTTACATGTGGCCAGAGAGTTGCCAATTGGGTTTTGCAACAGTACAGTTTGGGGAAAGAATATAGGCCATGTGTACTTGGTTGGCAGGAACCCAGGGCACACTCAGTCAAAGTACATCAACATTAGGCAAAAAGTGGGGGGAGCTATGCAAAAAGGGGGACTTTCCTACACAGGGTCTGTGGCAAAAAACCCTGGCTGTCTTCCTTTGTGTGATTTGGAAACGGCAAGCCACACCTAGGGGCCTTTTAATTACAAAGTAACACAGCTGCACTGTGTTACAGGGAAAGGGCAGGAATGTGCCGTATTTAACACAATATGGCGCATTTCTGCCTTTTCCCTAGTGCTGGTGCACAATGGGCTGCCTAGCACCAACACAGGCACCCTTGCAAGGGTGCCTGCATTGCATGCAGGATTGTTTTTGTGCAAGTGGCACCTTCCTGCACAAAAACAATCCCCTGAGGCATTTTCCTCTTTCTATGTTTGCTGCACACAGAGACAAAGGAAGTAACAAGGAGATTGGAGAAATATCCTTATTTCTCCTCATTATGCCACACCAGGGAAGATGTAACATTTTTCGAATTCCCACGTCCACCAGCAATGGAAAATTTGGGAATGCGGCAAAATGCATTAGGGGAACACCCACACAACTCCCATGGAACATCTTCCCAGAGCAGAGTAATGTAACGGAGCGTATTGTGCTCCGTTAGGTTACTCTTGATTTATCAAGCCACTCAGGGTCACACAAAGTAGCCTTGCAAGGCTTGATAAATTGTATTTGGGGGTTGCCTTGAACATGCACCACGCTGTGTGTGCAAACGCGATGCTACCTCCTTCATAAATTGGGCCCCCAGGCTTTTGTGGGTTCCCAAGAGTCAGCAGAGAGGCATAGTGAGTCATCCTTCAGTAAGGTTGAGGTGGTACAGCCTATGGTGGATGGGGTGCCGAGAGAGCTAGGCAGCATGGAAGTCTTAGGGTGGACCTACCACAGCATTGTAGGTAGGAGCTCTTTTTAGGATACAATTGCACTTGAGGCAGGATGTGGCAACTTCGTGCGTTTCACAGACTTACCGCTTGCTGCCCAAGTTTATTCAACAGCTCCGCATCCCTCACCTTTCTTGTATTCTTCTTTATAGGTTTCCTAGACTTTTGACCTTCTTGCCATGTGTTTTGGTTTGTCATTTTTGATTTTGTTTTAGCTATATCTTTGGCTCTGGTTGTGCTTTTTACCCACCACTTTGCTTCCAGGTTTGCTACCGTACATGGGCTTACTCCATCCGTATGCACCGGCTTCATTCTCCAGTCTGTGGCGTAGGTTACCAGCAGCCTGATATTTTAGAATCCATGTACTCCTATTGCTTCAAAATGCCAGTCTGTGACATTCCCACTCAGACGCGAAAAATGCAACATACGAAAGTCCCGGTTGTCTCTCATTTATCTCTGTACCAGGGGTCTTCAATCTGAAGGGCGGGACCCCCTAAGAGGGCCACAAGTGATCCTAGGGGGTGCACCAGACTCTAGCAAAAAAAAGCATTTTGCTGATAACAGTACTTTTTTAAATGGAAAAAAAAGTGAGTTGTAGTGAGTCACTCTGTAATATTTAAATAAATCTAGATATATTTAAACGTTGCCAAGTTAATAAATAATTCTGAAAAATTCTGAGTGGTGCCCCATGGGGGTGAGGGGTGGTGGGCGCAGCATTATGAAGTTTGAAGACCACTGGTCTATACCATTTCCATCCTCTCTTCAGTATTTTGTTCTGCCTACAGTGTTTGAATATGCACTGGGAGAACCAAGTTCTGGCAACTGGGGGCGGGTTGTCATCACACTCTGCCAGATATTGTGCTCACAGCTTGGCAGTTTCCCAGGACATTTACTTTTGGCCTAAGTTCTGATCCCAATGCACTACAGGCTATTGTTCATGACTAAATCCACGGGGATTTCAAACCAGCTAGAAATGAGGATGCCTATTTATTAGATCACTTTAATCAGATCCGTCAAGTTGCAGGCGAACTCAGTACTTCTACCAAAGGGTTATCCTCTGCTGGTAAAACTATAAAACTCCCACCTGCCCATCAATCTTATTGTTCTTGGACTATACCCTCTGGAATGGCTCCACTGGGAATGTTTGCTTGAGAGCCTCAAAATTTTCAGTTCATTTTGGCACAATTCACTTTATGTTTTTGTCATGTCATATGCAATTCCCTAATGATACTTCTAAAGTCTCCTTTGTTCTGTCCTATCTCACAATGGACACCCTACTAGCAACTCCATTAATTTTAAATCAGAGACCTGGTTGAAGCAATATAATGTGTTTACTGAGAGGTTCAAGGCAGTTTTTGGCCAGTGACAAACTGCTCAAGCAGTACACGCTAGTCTTTTGACTTAATGTCATGGGTCAATAGATATTGTTTCGTATATCAGTCGTTTTAGTCAATCAAAGGCAGAAGTAGCCGGAAGTGATGAGGACCCAGCTGCGACATTTCACCAGAGGCTGAGGGAGGATTTTACGGATGCACTTTAACTGGTGGCCAATCACCACAATACTACAATAGACCACCAGAAGAAAGAAAGTCGTTTTGAGAGACAGACTCTTTGTTGGAGCCTTAGCAGTTTTTTAGAAGCTACTCCAACTACACTCCGTAGTAGGCCATTCAAATTTGGAATGTTCGCAAACCTCTTATCTAATGCAGGCCAAGCAAGAGCTCCAGTGCATTCCCTTGTCTTGGGCTGCGACCACCAGCCAAGGCATCCGCCCACACAGAGGGCAGAGTTCCAGGTGTTCCGTCAGAACTGATGGGTTCCTCTAGGGTGAAAGTCCTATAGATACCTAAGGTAGGGCCCAAAACACCTCCAAAGTGGATCCTCTGGACTTGGGCTCCAGTCCTCACCCTCTGTACACGCCGCACTAAGACCCCAGCACAAGATGCCCCACAAGTACTTTAAGGCTTCAAGCTCTTACCAGTTCCTCAGTCAGAGCTCAATTTGGCATGCCTCAATGACCAGGCAATTGGTTTGAGGCAGTCACTCTACCCCAAATAAACCCAGAGAGAAACATCTTATAGAACATATGTAGGGTTGTCCAGCAACCAGACAATGGATATACAAGAATTGGTTGGGCATCCTGCTTGTCTTCCTTGCAAGCTTACCTCCATTGTTATATGTAAAGACAGAGACAGCCATCTGGTAGGGCTAAGCAGGGTTTGATAGCAACCAAACAGTGGATACTCAAGAATTTTCTTGCCATCCTGTTCTCTGCCTTACAATTGCGGCCCAAAGTGTCATATATAAACCCAAACCCAGCAGACCTGTCAAGGAGGGTTTGACACACAAGCAGGAATTGACACTGTAATGTCAAAAAGGATGCTCACAGCCCCCTCCCTGCACATTTGGTGAGGTTCAGAGGAGTCATCTCTGTCCATCCAGGTCAGTCTATTGTTTCCTACTGGGAAGTTCATCACTCCTTTTCCTTCCCTATTCAATGTAGGTCTTGGTGGGTTTTATTTTGACAGGTCGAATTGTATTTGTTACCCTGCTACAGTCAGGCTACACTGGTAGGCCCGAAGACAAGTGTGTGCTAGCACTACAGTGGGTAGCACAACAGGTGCTGCTGTCTACTGGTGGCATTTACCTTATAGTTCCTAGGTACACTTTGTACCATAAACTATGGACTCATAGGTATTTTAAATATGCCAGTCAGATGTATAACAATTTCATCATGTTGAAAAGGGGAGCACAGCCACTTTACACTTGAAGAGAGAAGGGTGCACAGAGTTCTATACCCAAAAAAAGAGCTAAAGCAAAAATCTTGAGGTACACCATGCAAAAGATGGTCATTTCCTTCAACACCTTTCACTTATTCTATTCTGTCCAGGATGGCACCTGTGGCTACTGAGAGGAGTCACCCATTCATTGGGCAATAAAGAAGGGAGTCAACAGACCTTCTCCACATCCAGTTCTTGACACTGGGTACCTCCTCAAGCTATACCTGTTTCAGGGTTGCTTCAAAACCAGTTACTCAGGGAGACTCCCCGGGCACAGCTAGAGCTGTAATAGAACACTCAAATTCATTAGTCCTCCCAAGTTCAGACCATTGTTGCCAGTGCATAAATGAATAAATGAAACAATGTTTGTAGAGCACAGCTGGTGCTTCAAAAGAAGCGTTCTGGTGTTAGAAAAGTCAGATAGGAATGGAATTGCAGCTCACCAAACAGCACTGTCTTCAGCTGAGCTTTGAACAGTCTTTCACTGTAAACAGATTGCAAGAAAGGTGGAAGGATGTTCCAGAAACTGGGAGCTAGAACGGAGTAAGACCTGCCCCCAGATCTGGCTTTGCGATATTTAGGGATACATAGGAGGAGAAGATTAGAGGAACAGAGAGAGCCCTTGAGGAGACTAGAGTTTGCGCATGTTTTGCATATAGCTGGAACCCTTCAGGTGTAGTACTCTGTGAGTGATCATGAGTGTTTGAAATTTGATCCTAGATTTAACCGTAAGCCAGTGGAGCTCTTTTAGCCCTACTATGATCAATTGATGCTTGCAAATGTTCAAGATAAGCCTGGCTGTGGCATTCTGAACACTATGAAGTCGAGTATATGGGCATAATCCAGCCTGGAGGTGATTAGGGTGTGAACAATTCCCTTACACGTTTCTAAGGGAAGATATTTATATTTTAGAACCTTCCTTAGGGATTTTAGCAAACCGAAGCAAGTGCCATCAGTAGTGATTGTGATTGTGACTGTGATTGCTGGCCGGAGTTCTCAGCGCCAGGAAGCCGCGTGGCCACAGTGCGCTTTATTAAATACTTTTTTCATTCATTCATTTCATTCATTCATTCATTCATTCATTCAGTAGTCTTAAAGTGGGGTTCGAAGGAAAAACGTTGCAGCCTGAAAACCCCAATAACAGAATCATTGAGCTGATGAAAGGCTAGCATGAGCTGAGCATCGTCAGCATATGAGATGATGTCCATACCCCAACTCTGTGTAGTCAAAGCCAAATGGGCTTGTAAATATTAAAGAGGGTTGGGCTTAGTGATGAGCCCTGAGGAATGCCACAGCTACTGGCTATCAACTGAGATATGAAACGAGAGAGGAATAGCACTTGTTATCTATCGGCTAGATTGGAGCAGGGCCATTTCAGAGAGTGGCCCATGATTTCGGCATTCTCCAGCCTTTGTAGAAGAATCTTGGGTGACACAGTCACAAAAGCAGTGGAAAGATCTAATAAGATGACCAACGCTTTCTGTCCTGAGTTAAGATTGCCTCTAATAAATTCTGTGACTCCTTGCAGGGCTAACTCAGTGCTGAAGGCAGCATGGAAGCACAACTGGGTGGGATGGGGAATCATGTTCTGTTCCGCATACCTGGTGATCTGATGGTTCACCAGGGAGTCTAGCATCTTACCAAGGTGAGGGAGGAGAGATATAGGCCTATAGTTGCTCAGGGTGTGTGGTCGGCGTTAGTCTTTTTTAGGAGACGGATTACCAGTGTCTTTTTCCAAGTTAAAAAGGGCATTGATGAGGATTGATGGCAGGGCTGCTTTGGCAAGCAAGGAGGGGGTACAGGGGTCGTGTGAAGAGCCCGAATTTATTTTATGGTTTATGTGCCCTGAGTCAGCAAACGAGATGGGCCCGAATGACTCAAGCTAATGCAATGTCTTGTCAGGAGAAGCGGAGGCATTGATGTAATGGGAGGGATTGTCGGATTGGTTATTGAAGTTGGAAAAGATTTTATCCACTTTAGTGTGGAAAAATAGAATAAGGTCCTCAGCCAGTGACTGAGGATGAGGGAACATACAGTTTGAGGGCCGCAGGCTGCAAAAATGTTTTGACAATTTTGAAAAACGTTCAAGGGGCATTAGTGGTTGCAATTTGCACAGAGAAGAATGCAATTTTAGCCTTTCTTTATGTTTCTTCTGAACTGTTTGAGGGCCGTTCTATAAGTCCACTTGTCCTCAGTGTGATAGTTCCTTCACCACTTTCTTTTCAGATGTTTGCATTTAAGTTTTTTTTCCTGTAGAATCTGTGTAACCACTTTGCTGAAGGTGCAGCGCGATTACTGGGTTATGTTTTGGAGGGGGACAGATTATCAAAGCCTTGCACTAGGGATGTATTGAAGGAAGTGATTGCGCTCTCCATTTCCTCAGATGTGTCCACCATAATCTGAGGGAACATGGATAATAGCCTAGACTCTGGAATATTCCACCAAGGTCTGGAGGTACTTTTTGACTTTGCAGAGCCCGGTCCGGCAGTAGAGAGGGATACTTGGAAAGGCACAAGGAAGTGATCTGTCCAAACTAGTGAAAGGTGGGAGCCAACCGTGAGGAGGGGGTGGTTAGAAGAAATCAGATCCAAGGTATGTCCATCACTATGGCTAGCACTTACTACTGATTGAGGTAGGTTAAGATCACACATAGGCTCTCGAAACTGCTCTGCTAGTCTGCAGATTGGGTCATCCAAGCACTACATAATTTGAGTATTCAAAGTAGAAAGGGGTGAGAGCATTGATAAGTGCATCAAGGGCAGAGGAGAGGGTTTTGGGAGGATGGTAGATCAAAGCATCTGAGAGGGAGAGGTTGGGAGTACCTGGAGGGAATAGATCGATCCCTCCATAAGGTCTATATCCTCAAACTTCGAGAAGGTGCAGCCGAATGTGGAGCAACAGATGACAGCAATCCCACCGCCCACTCAGGTGGAGCGATCAATGTGGGTGATCGAATAATCCTCGGGGATTAAGCCAGGTTTCCATTAGGAAGAAAACCTCTCAGTTATTGTCTTTTAACAGGTCCCATATTTCGTTCTTGTGTTTGGGGAGTGGTCTAACATTTAGTAGACCAATGTGTAGTTTACCTTGGTCAGGTAGGGAGGTCCACCTCTTGCCGTTCTTGACTTGAGATATTAAACTGGGGCTCAGGGCATCACAAGGGAATATGCAGGGAGTAAACCAATGGTGCTTGCAAGTGGGGCAGGTAGATAAATGGCTGGCCTTCTGTAGGCAGAAAAGAAATGTGCCAGAGGGCTGGTGACGGAAGGCCAGAAAAGATTCCTTATCATAGTGGAGTCTCAGGGGCTGGGCTAAAAAGGGCATAGTGGTTGGCGCTGGATGCGTTCTGGATGCAGACAGTGGCGCGCCCGCTGCATCTGTCCGCAGCGCATCAGCACTGTGTACTTCCTTAAATGGGCCAGGAGAGCCCTAGTAGCCTCGCCCAGCCACTAAGACTAGAGTGCTTACTGAAGCGTGACTTAGAGTTGATTGATTCCCAACACAAAAAGGAATTTCCCTCATAAAATCAAAGTGCTCTTGCCAACAATAAAAGCAGTATTTAAAATGAGGAATAAAAGAAAAGCCAAGAGTTTTATTTAGCAGCAACAAGAATTAAATTAATTTGGCAGCGTTCTTACTTCGCTGCGAGTCCACGCCTTGTCCTTACCACATCCTCCCACTCCTATCACAGATTTAGGGACTCATTTATGAGGCCCCAGGCGCCATTGGAACATCACTTCTTGTGTCGTTCTGGGGCACGGGAGCCTGCTCCATATTTACGAGGCACCACTAAGCCACTTTTTTTGGCATAATGCTGCCTTGTAAATATTGTCCCATTACAGGGACATGTAATGGGTGTTGCTGGGGGCGTTCCCATCAACATCCATGGCATTTTGACACTGCCCCAGATTTATGAGAAATCGTAAATCTGAGGCAGTGCCAGAGGCGTAAGGTAGGCACAGCGCAGCAGGCCTTCCTGCTGCACTGACCTACAGCAAAAGAAAAGGGCAGGAATGCGCCATTTCTATGAGATATGGCGCAATCCTGTCCTTTTCACCTGTGCCGGTGCACAATAGGCTGCTGTGCGCCAAGGCAGGCACCTTTGCAACATGATGCAAGGGTGCCTGCGTTGAGGGACGATTGTTTTTGTGCAGGAAGGGAAACCTTCCTGTACAAAAACAATCACAAGAGCCTTTTTTTTTTCCTTTTTCTATGTGTGCTGCATTCCGCACACATAGAAAAAGGAAAACGTTGGAGAAATAAAGACATTTCTCCTCATTGCCCGACAGCAAAAACACATAAATGAAGCCCTTAATCTGCCGTCATGCCTGACCTTTAACTCACCAGGAGTGCAGAATTCCTGTCCATCCCAGAGTCAAACAGAAAGGTACCTGGCAGTGTGCAAGGCCTGGCACCAATTCAGGATGCCCTCCTGTACACCAGGCACAGTTCCACAACCCCTTAGTAAGCGTATCATTGTTGGCAACATTTTATATTTAAGATAATACCTGAAAAATCCACATTTTGCCTGACCATATGCCCGTTAGCATTTTCCAAAGTTTACAAAGTTAATTACACACACTCTTAGGGCCTCATTATGACTTTGACGGTCTTCGGCTGAAACCACAACCACCCTGGTCCCTTGAGGACCGCCAAGGCCGTGGTGAACCCGCCTTCCAGATTACAACTTTAATCCAGGGCCCGCAGGCGGTGCTGTGGCACTCTCATGGTAGTGGTATGTTAGGCAACACAGAGAGCCTAACAAGCATACCGCAGGTGTCAGAGAGCCTGCAGCATGTTACTGCACGGTGTGGAATGCACCATGCCATGCATGTCACACCTTGCAGGAACCAGGGTGCAATTCCATGAGGGCCAAATTGTGACCACCCGCATGCACTTCAAGGCCCAGTTCTGGCTGAAAAGGGTGGTGGTTATTTAGGGGCCCATTAGGATCTCGGGTGGATTGCCACCGCCCGCATGGCGGTGGCGATCCACCCGAGATCCGTCCCCGCCCGCCACCCATTTTTCCCTGCCATATTACTATGGCGGGGGACCGCGGCGGACGGAAAGACCATCCGCCGCTTTTCCGCCCGGTCAACAAGTCGACCGGGCGGAAAAGAGTTTAATATGGTGGCGATGTCTGTGAGACACCGCCAGCCATATTAATAGGGGCGCGGAAACATGCCTTTCTGTGGCAGCATTGCCGCCACGGAAAGGCATGCGGGAATTGCGGGTGGTGGTGGTTGGACCACAAATACGGCAGTCCCAGGGCCACGGTACTTGTAATAAGGCCCTTAGTATTGATGTATATGAATGCTCAGAGTATTCAATTGTACATTTAGTGCACACCTTTTCTAGTCATTTACAAGAGACTAATAGGAAAGGCATTTCAATGTTGACGATCGTATGTTATTTTCAAAAGTGGTCAAAAATATATTTCTTATCCGTGTACGCAGATACCTGATTTTTAAGGAAAGGGCTAGTGCCTTATCTAGAAGGCTAGCTGTGTCATCAGAAGATATGAGTGTGCCAAATGCCATCAGGCAAAGGCCCGGATGCTGCACCGGTGCCACAAGAAACTGCGGGATGAGCCTAAAATGGCACTGGCAGTCTCATCAGAAGCCAATTTTAATGTATAAATTCAAACTAGGAACACAAGGGATGTGCCCAAGCTAGAAAGGTGAATGAATGGAAATGTTGGGTGGTGCAACTGCCCCTTTAAAAAAACACAGGGAAATAGAAATACGAAGGAAGACATTTTCAGGACAATTGGATGTAAAATGCTTCTTTGTTTATTGAAAAGGTCATGTTTTGTGTTCAGTCTGCCAAGAGACTGTACTTGCGTACAAAGAATATAATCTCCGGGGAAATTGCATAACAAAACAGTAGAATGAATATGATTCTTTAGTTGGCAGCGATGAGAGGAGGCAGGTAAAAAAAAATCTCTGTCAGTGCAAGAGACTGCCCTAGGGGAAATGACTTGCATGGCACCACTGGATTGCATTATGGATAAATGTACTTTTCTAACACAGAGCCTGGTTTGATTTCCCAGAATGCCTCATTTTGTTTAGGTCACTAGCAAGCTTCTGTTTTGAGACAGCACCTCTCTTACAAAAACTATTTTATTGTATCTATAAGCATTTTCAGCTCTAGGAAATGCCTGCAGGTTTTAGAAAAGACCATTTCAGACTGACACTCAAGAACTGCTGCCGCTTTGGCAAAAGTAAAAGTGCACTTGTATTGTATTAGTATTTATGAGGCTCTTTCTTACACATTAAAAGGCCCAAAGCGCTTCTATAATGACCACACTGTATTCCTCTGGATCACTTCTACACAGTATTTATTGTATAACAGTAGGCATCTCAATATACATACTCTCAGAATTAATCCAGCTCTTACATGAATAAAAAGCATTTTCCAAGACAATTTCATTTATAACTTCAACACATAGCACAAATTCAATTATAAGGTAATATATTGCCTTGGGCTGAAAGTCAGACCTGATAGCTTTAAAATTTTGTTGGGCCAGGTAAAACAATTTTAAATCAATACAAGTCAATACAAAACTGTAGTAGGTATAACATACATAACAGATAACTGTGTAATATAGGCCTCTATTGCATTTAAGGACTTCTGGTAACATTTGCAAATCACAAGGTTGAAAGCTAAGTGGTAAATGTCATGTGAGTCCTGAGATGGCAATATAGGACCTTATAACAAATGTTGTTATATATTTTTTATATTACATGATCTATTAATTAATTTAAGCATTTTAATAAATATTTACATCATTTGGCCATCATTTATTTAGTATTCACTCTTGCCTTGTTATTGTTATTGTTATTCTGATTAACAATATCTAGAATCCCATTAATGAAATACACAGATATTATTTGTGAAAATCATGAAATGTGGCAATACATGGCTAGATATTGTCAATAGGAATAACAAATTTGTTTATCTAAATACTGTTTCTTAATAATGAAGTGTATATATATATTAATTGTGATATACCATGCATTGAAAATCAAGATATATGCCGATATACGGCAAGACATTGTTAATCGGAATAACAATTATGTTATTTATTGCAATTAATAGGTTTTATTAAGCTCGAAATATGAGCACTGAAAAAAGCCACATATGGAAATGCTTAGATTTTTGAGCATACAAATGTATGCCTATTGAGGGCTCTAGAATGTATTGCAGGCAAAATTATGCCAAGATGGCGGCTTCTGTTCACATTGCGCTGATGTCTGTTCTCAATGTTGATGATTTCACGTGATTGATTTAAAAATGACCGCTTACGGTGTGGCAGACAACATCGACTAAGGCGTTAGCCGAGACACGTCTGTTGCATTGTGATTAAAAATAATCATTGCAACCGCTCCCACAAGTGCTTTTTTCTTTTGAGAAGAAGGAAAGGAGCTTATATATATATATATATATATATATGTGTGCTCCTTTTGCCGTTCCCCTTCGATTGAGAGCACTCAAACACAGGCCAAGGTGGCAAGCCTTTTAATTCAGGGTATGAGCAAGACGTAGCAGGCAGTTACAATCAGACACTCATGCACGCGATACGCCTGACGCGTTTCGAGGGTCATCCCTCTTTCTCAAAGGCAGTCGCGTTTGTGAATACGTGCTCCGGTCTCGGTCCATTGAGGCCTGTATACGCCCCCAGATGGGCGGGTCAGTTGGCCCAAGGCATCATGGTACTCAGAGTCCCGTAATTATTCCCTGTATGGTGCACTAATTTCTGTCCCAATAAAAAACCGTAGATGGGCCACTGTCCGCTGTATCCGCTCTCATCCCAGGTCTGTGATCCACTTGTCGGCTCCAGGCATATCGCCCGCCATGTGGCCCCCTCACTTCGCGGGGTGGTGCTGCTCGACGGCCAGGTCGCCGCCAGATATGTGTGCTCCTTTTGCCATTCCCCTTCGATTGAGAGCACTCAAACACAGACCAAGGTGGCAAGCCTTTTAATTCAGGGTATGAGCAAGACGTAGCAGGCAGTTACAATCAGACAGTCATGCACGCGATACGCCTGACGCGTTTCGAGGGTCATCCCTCTTTCTCAAAGGCAGTCGCGTTTGTGAATACGTGCTCCGGTCTCGGTCCATTGAGGCCTGTATATGCCCCCTGATGGGCGGGTCAGTTGGCCCAAGGCATCATGGTACTCAGAGTCCCGTAATTATTCCCTGTATGGTGCACTAATTTCTGTCCCAATAAAAAACCGTAGATGGGCCACTATCCGCTGTATCCGCTCTCATCCCAGGTCTGTGATCCACTTGTCGGCTCCAGGCATATCGCCCGCCATGTGGCCCCCTCACTTCGCGGGGTGGTGCTGCTCGACGGCCAGGTCGCCGCCAGATATGTGTGCTCCTTTTGCCGTTCCCCTTCGATTGAGAGCACTCAAACACAGACCAAGGTGGCAAGCCTTTTAATTCAGGGTATGAGCAAGACGTAGCAGGCAGTTACAATCAGACAGTCATGCACGCGATACGCCTGACGCGTTTCGAGGGTCATCCCTCTTTCTCAAAGGCAGTCGCGTTTGTGAATACGTGCTCCGGTCTCGGTCCATTGAGGCCTGTATACGCCCCCAGATGGGCGGGTCAGTTGGCCCAAGGCATCATGGTACTCAGAGTCCCGTAATTATTCCCTGTATGGTGCACTAATTTCTGTCCCAATAAAAAACCGTAGATGGGCCACTGTCCGCTGTATCCACTCTCATCCCAGGTCTGTGATCCACTTGTTGGCTCCAGGCATATCGCCCGCCATGTGGCCCCCTCACTTCGCGGGGAGGTGCTGCTCGACGGCCAGGTCGCCGCCAGATATGTGTGCTCCTTTTGCCGTTCCCCTTCGATTGAGAGCACTCAAACACAGACCAAGGTGACAAGCCTTTTAATTCAGGGTATGAGCAAGACGTAGCAGGCAGTTACAATCAGACAGTCATGCACGCGATACGCCTGACGCGTTTCGAGGGTCATCCCTCTTTCTCAAAGGCAGTCGCGTTTGTGAATACGTGCTCCGGTCTCGGTCCATTGAGGCCTGTATACGCCCCCAGATGGGCGGGTCAGTTGGCCCAAGGCATCATGGTACTCAGAGTCCCGTAATTATTCCCTGTATGGTGCACTAATTTCTGTCCCAATAAAAAACCGTAGATGGGCCACTGTCCGCTGTATCCGCTCTCATCCCAGGTCTGTGATCCACTTGTCGGCTCCAGGCATATCGCCCGCCATGTGGCCCCCTCACTTCGCGGGGTGGTGCTGCTCGACGGCCAGGTCGCCGCCAGATATGTGTGCTCCTTTTGCCGTTCCCCTTCGATTGAGAGCACTCAAACACAGACCAAGGTGGCAAGCCTTTTAATTCAGGGTATGAGCAAGACGTAGCAGGCAGTTACAATCAGACAGTCATGCACGCGATACGCCTGACGCGTTTCAAGTGTCATCCCTCTTTCTCAAAGGCAGTCGCGTTTGTGAATACGTGCTCCGGTCTCGGTCCATTGAGGCCTGTATACGCCCCCAGATGGGCGGGTCAGTTGGCCCAAGGCATCATGGTACTCAGAGTCCCGTAATTATTCCCTGTATGGTGCACTAATTTCTGTCCCAATAAAAAACCGTAGATGGGCCACTGTCCGCTGTATCCGCTCTCATCCCAGGTCTGTGATCCACTTGTCGGCTCCAGGCATATCGCCGGCCATGTGGCCCCCTCACTTCGCGGGGTGGTGCTGCTCGACGGCCAGGTCGCCGCCAGATATGTGTGCTCCTTTTGCCGTTCCCCTTCGATTGAGAGCACTCAAACACAGACCAAGGTGGCAAGCCTTTTAATTCAGGGTATGAGCAAGACGTAGCAGGCAGCTACAATCAGACAGTCATGCACGCGATACGCCTGACGCGTTTTGAGGGTCATCCCTCTTTCTCAAAGGCAGTCGCGTTTGTGAATACGTGCTCCGGTCTCGGTCCATTGAGGCCTGTATACGCCCCCAGATGGGCGGGTCAGTTGGCCCAAGGCATCATGGTACTCAGAGTCCCGTAATTATTCCCTGTATGGTGCACTAATTTCTGTCCCAATAAAAAACCGTAGATGGGCCACTGTCCGCTGTATCCGCTCTCATCCCAGGTCTGTGATCCACTTGTCGGCTCCAGGCATATCGCCGGCCATGTGGCCCCCTCACTTCGCGGGGTGGTGCTGCTCGACGGCCAGGTCGCCGCCAGATATGTGTGCTCCTTTTGCCGTTCCCCTTCGATTGAGAGCACTCAAACACAGACCAAGGTGGCAAGCCTTTTAATTCAGGGTATGAGCAAGACGTAGCAGGCAGCTACAATCAGACAGTCATGCACGCGATACGCCTGACGCGTTTTGAGGGTCATCCCTCTTTCTCAAAGGCAGTCGCGTTTGTGAATACGTGCTCTGGTCTCGGTCCATTGAGGCCTGTATACGCCCCCAGATGGGCGGGTCAGTTGGCCCAAGGCATCATGGTACTCAGAGTCCCGTAATTATTCCCTGTATGGTGCACTAATTTCTGTCCCAATAAAAAACCGTAGATGGGCCACTGTCCGCTGTATCCGCTCTCATCCCAGGTCTGTGATCCACTTGTCGGCTCCAGGCATATCGCCCGCCATGTGGCCCCCTCACTTCGCGGGGTGGTGCTGCTCGACGGCCAGGTCGCCGCCAGATATGTGTGCTCCTTTTGCCGTTCCCCTTCGATTGAGAGCACTCAAACACAGACCAAGGTGGCAAGCCTTTTAATTCAGGGTATGAGCAAGACGTAGCAGGCAGTTACAATCAGACAGTCATGCACGCGATACGCCTGACGCGTTTCGAGGGTCATCCCTCTTTCTCAAAGGCAGTCGCGTTTGTGAATACGTGCTCCGGTCTCGGTCCATTGAGGCCTGTATACGCCCCTAGATGGGCGGGTCAGTTGGCCCAAGGCATCATGGTACTCAGAGTCCCGTAATTATTCCCTGTATGGTGCACTAATTTCTGTCCCAATAAAAAACCGTAGATGGGCCACTGTCCGCTGTATCCGCTCTCATCCCAGGTCTGTGATCCACTTGTCGGCTCCAGGCATATCGCCCGCCATGTGGCCCCCTCACTTCGCGGGGTGGTGCTGCTCGACGGCCAGGTTGCCGCCAGATATGTGTGCTCCTTTTGCCGTTCCCCTTCGATTGAGAGCACTCAAACACAGACCAAGGTGGCAAGCCTTTTAATTCAGGGTATGAGCAAGACGTAGCAGGCAATAGGGAATAATTACGGGACTTCGAGTACCATGATGCCTTGGGCCGACTGACCCGCCCATCTGGGGGCGTATACAGGCCTCAATGGACCGAGACCGGAGCACGTATTCACAAACGCGACTGCCTTTGAGAAAGAGGGATGACCCTCGAAACGCATCAGGCGTATCGCGTGCATGACTGTCTGATTTTAACTGCCTGCTACGTCTTGCTCATACCCTGAATTAAAAGGCTTGCCACCTTGGTCTGTGTTTGAGTGCTCTCAATCGAAGGGGAACGGCAAAAGGAGCACACATATCTGGCGGCGACCTGGCCGTCGAGCAGCACCACCCCGCGAAGTGAGGGGGCCACATGGCGGGCGATATGCCTGGAGCCGACAAGTGGATCACAGACCTGGGATGAGAGCGGATACAGCGGACAGTGGCCCATCTACGGTTTTTTATTGGGACAGAAATTAGTGCACATACAGGGAATAATTACGGGACTCTGAGTACCATCATGCCTTGGGCCAACTGACCCGCCCATCTGGGGGCGTATACAGGCCTCAATGGACCGAGACCGGAGCACGTATTCACAAACGCGACTGCCTTTGAGAAAGAGGGATGACCCTCGAAACGCGTCAGGCGTATCGCGTGCATGACTGTCTGATTGTAACTGCCTGCTACGTCTTGCTCATACCCTGAATTAAAAGGCTTGCCACCGTGGTCTGTGTTTGAGTGCTCTCAATCGAAGGGGAACGGCAAAAGGAGCACACATATCTGGCGGCGACCTGGCCGTCGAGCAGCACCACCCCGCGAAGTGAGGGGGCCACATGGCGGGCGATATGCCTGGAGCCAACAAGTGGTTCACAGACCTGGGATGAGAGCGGATACAGCGGACAGTGGCCCATCTACGGTTTTTTATTGGGACAGAAATTAGTGCACCATACAGGGAATAATTACTGGACTCTGAGTACCATGATGCCTTGGGCCAACTGACCCGCCGATCTGGGGCGTATACAGGCCTCAATGGACCGAGACCGGAGCATGTATTCACAAACGCGACTGCCTTTGAGAAAGAGGGATGACCCTCGAAACGCGTCAGGCGTATCGCGTGCATGACTGTCTGATTGTAACTGCCTGCTACGTCTTGCTCATACCCTGAATTAAAAGGCTTGCCACCTTGGTCTGTGTTTGAGTGCTCTCAATCGAAGGGGAACGGCAAAAGGAGCACACATATCTGGCGGCGACCTGGCCGTCGAGCAGCACCACCCCGCGAAGTGAGGGGGCCACATGGCGGGCGATATGCCTGGAGCCGACAAGTGGATCACAGACCTGGGATGAGAGCGGATACAGCGGACAGTGGCCCATCTACGGTTTTTTATTGGGACAGAAATTAGTGCACCATACAGGGAATAATTACGGGACTCTGAGTACCATGATGCCTTTGGCCAACTGACCCGCCCATCTGGGGGCGTATACAGGCCAAAATGGACCGAGACCGGAGCACGTATTCACAAACGCGACTGCCTTTGAGAAAGAGGGATGACCCTCAAAACGCATCAGGCGTATCGCGTGCATGACTGTCTGATTGTAACTGCCTGCTATGTCTTGCTCATACCCTGAATTAAAAGGCTTGCCACCTTGGTCTGTGTTTGAGTGCTCTCAATCGAAGGGGAACGGCAAAAGGAGCACACATATCTGGCGGCGACCTGGCCGTCGAGCAGCACCACCCCGCGAAGTGAGGGGGCCACATGGCGGGCGATATGCCTGGAGCTGACAAGTGGATCACAGACCTGGGATGAGAGCGGATATAGCGGACAGTGGCCCATCTACGGTTTTTTATTGGGACAGAAATTAGTGCACCATACAGGGAATAATTACGGGACTCTGAGTACCATGATGCCTTGGGCCAACTGACCCGCCCATCTGGGGGCGTATACAGGCCTCAATGGACCGAGACCGGAGCACGTATTCACAAACGCGACTGCCTTTGAGAAAGAGGGATGACCCTCGAAACGCGTCAGGCGTATCGCGTGCATGACTGTCTGATTGTAACTGCCTGCTACGTCTTGCTCATACCCTTAATTAAAAGGCTTGCCACCTTGGTCTGTGTTTGAGTGCTCTCAATCGAAGGGGAACGGCAAAAGGAGCACACATATATATATATATATATATATATATTCACTGAAAAAAACATAGGTTTCAGGCACGTTATAGTTAGAAATTAGCATTTAAAAGACCTTTGAAATTCACTGAAAAAACCATAGGTTTTAGGGAAAGTTATAGTTAGTTGGACATTTCACCCGTACAAAACCATAGAAATTCCCCCGTTATAGTTAGTTCAGCTAGCTATAACTCGCGCCCCCGCAATGCACTGCTGATGACGTCACATATTACATCACTCATGACATGGTCAGTGACATCACTGATGACATCACTAATGACATCTCAAATGACATCACTGAAGACATCATCCATGTGATAATTTGATGCATCTTCTCACACCCTAATATAACCTTTGATACACCCACTCTAAATTACAGACTGCCATTCTCAAAACCATAGACACTCCAACACCAATAACTACATACCCACTCACTGATTCTTAGGTTTACACACACATCCACTCACTCACCCGTACAGTCACTCATACTTATGGTCACTCAGTACAGGACTATCATATGCACTCAAACACCTATATAGAAACTCACACACCGCCACTCATCCATTGAGGTACTCACACACCTAGTCAGTCATGCAAATAATTAATCACACTGCCATTTACTCACCTATACAGTTATACACACACCAGCTCACTTACTCATACAAATATTAGCACATACTTACGCTCTTATACAATCACTGATACAAGCACAGACTCGTCCATACAGCCACTCTCACAATCACACACTCTCACTTATAGCCATTTATATCCTCCAACACACATATATACTGCCTCTCACATATGTAGTTACTCACACATATACAACTGAGATATACATTCACTCACTAACACACTCATACACACACTCACCCACCCATACAGTCCATCACAGATGCACTCTTGAAACCATGCACCCAGTGAATCACCCACTCACAAATCTATGTACAAAGTCACACACACCCCACCCACACAAACACTCAGGCACCCATACAGATACTTAGACAACCAATCAATAACCCATATAGACACTCATTTAGCAATTTGCAAACCCATGCAGCTGCTTACACACCAACAGACAGACGGATACAGACATTCACACAGTTTACTCACTAACCTATGCATTCAGTAAGATAAGTTTAATCACTCACTTATAGAGTCAGTCACGCACCTACTAAATCATCTATTCAGACACTTATACACCCACTCATTCTTCAATACGCCTTTCCCTATATATATTAAACATATTTAAACTTTACAGAAACACACAGTCACTGGATGATGTCATCAGTGATGTCATCAGTGATGTCATTTGAGATGTCATGAGTGATGTCACTGACCATGTCATGAGTGATGTAATATGTGAAGTCATCAGCAGTGCAATGTGGGGGCACCTCTCTGCAACGCAGGCCTGTGGCGCTTACTGGAGGTACCTGGTGGCCTAGTTGGCCCCCAGGTGCCCTCAGGATTAAAGGGGACTTAATTCCCCAACTTAAAACGTGCCACAGGGCGTATTCTCTGAGAACTTTGGTTTGCCAGTAGGTAGTAATAGTTAGGACCTTGTTTCTATTCAAAAAGCGTTTTTTGTTTTCCCAATAACTTTGGCACCCGTTGACGAATCTTTGCGAAATTTTCAAAACATATGGCCCGCTCCGGTCAGCTCCTATCTTGAAAGTTTCGGGGTGATTTGGCAAGCGGGGGCCGAGAAAAAAGGGTGTCCGAAAACGTGTTTTCTCCATGTTAATTCCCATAGTAAAATTTAGACACGACTACAGCCCGAACTGCTGAACGGAATTACACCAAATTTGGCAAGAAGGTAGCCCTTGGTTCAGAAAGAGACCTTTCTTTTAAATGGTGTAATCCATTCAGTAGTTTCTGAGAAATTCAAAAAATAGAGGTCGGAAAATAATTTTTCCCATAGGAAACTTTAGACACGGTTACAGCCGAAACTGCTGAACGGAATTACACCAAATTTGGCAAAACGGTAGTGCTTGCTTCAGAAAGAGACCTTTTTTAAAATGGTGTAAATCTGTTCAATAGTTGCTGAGAAAATAAAAAAATAAAAGTTTTGGTTTCTATGGCCGCGGTGGATCCACGCACCCTCCCGATCACTAGCTGCATTATGGTAATGTAGGATTTATCCAAGTCCAGATTGTATATCTGAATCTATGATGCATTATGGGACATGTATTTTTGAATTACCAGTCAGGTGATCGGAAGTTTAAAGGCACGCATTAGACGCACTGTTCCAATTGAAATGGTTTCCACCTGTGAACAAGGCCGATAGAGACGCCGAAATGCGTAAGAACTTTTGGAAACATATGCGTTGCTGGGCCCGTGAATAAAAGCCAAGTCTCCTGTATTGGGCCTCACTATGTGTTTTCTTATGTGATTTTGACGGGCTGCTCCGTGCCCGTTTACTGAGGCCGCCCTGTAGGGTTGGGGGTTCCTGTACTCGGAGAACTTTGTGTGATGTTTAATTGGGAGCATGACCCACTCACGTTCACCTGCCTATCAAGGAATGCTAACCAGCGAAGTGGTGACCGCGAAGGAAGGGATTCGCAGAGGTATGACTTTCCTATTTGATCGTGCCGGAGGACAGGCTTTTTTGAAGGGCAATCGTAGTATGAGAGCACTACGCACGAAATGAAGCCACTTGACTGTACGAACAATATTTTACTTACCATGATGCATATTCGAAAGACATTATTTTGAACTGAACTGGTAATGTAGGATTTATCCAAGTCCAGATTGTATATCGGAATCTATGATGCATTATGGGACATGTATTTTTTAATTACCAGTCAGGTGATCGGCAGTTCAGAGGCACGCATTAGATGCACTGTGCCAATTGAAATAGTTTCCACCTGTGAACAAGGCCGATAGAGACGCCGAAACGTGTAAGGACTTTTGGAAACATATGCGTTGCTGGGCATGCGAATAAAAGCCATGTCTCCGGTATTGGGCCTCACTGTGTGCTTTTATATATATATATTCACTGAAAAAACCAAAGGTTTCAGGGGCGTTATAGTTAGTAATTGGCATTTAAAAAACCTTAGAAATTCACTAAATAAACCATAGATTTCAGGGGCGTTATAGTTAGCTGGAGATTTCCCTAGAAACCCTAGAAATTCCCCTGTTATAGTTAGTTCAGCAATGCACTGCTGATGACGTCACATATTACATCACTCATGACATGGTCAGTGACATCACTGATGACATCACTGATGACATCAGAAATGACACTAAAAGACTACATGCTAACTGACTGAATGATTACAGTACTATAAGGAGACACACTGGGTGAGTAACAGGGTGTTTGCTAGAAGTGTATGAATACTGCCTGGGGAATTGAAGGTGTGAAAGACAACTGTGTAGGTGGTTAGAGGCCTGCATGCATAGTGATTAGGCATTTGAAGCAGTCTATGTGCTAAGGCCTGGCTCACTGCATGAGTACTTGGGAACTGATGGAATGATTAGAGTACAGCAAGGAGAGTGCCTGGGTGAATTTATAAGTGGTTGGCTTTTGACACAGTGAATGGATTAGTACTTGGTGCTGAATGGGTCACTAGAGGAGCGCAAAGGGAGTGACAGGATGTTTGCTGGACTGTATGGATACTGACTAGGGAATTGAAGGTGTGAAATACAAGTGTATAGTATGTTAGAAGACTGCATGCATACTGCATAGACATTTGAAGCAGTCTATGTGGTAATGTATGGTTCACAACATAAATCATCAGACTACTGCTAGGACAGTGCCTGGGTAAAACTTTTAAGTTTTCAGTTCTGGCACAGTGAAGAGAATAGTACATGGTACTGCACTTTAGTGTCAAACCCTGACTCATTTTATCAATGCATAAGCAAAGAATAGCTTCTAAAGCTACTAAAACTTGACAACATGACCGGTTTTAAAACAGTTATCTGTCAGCAAATACACGATGTTACCAAATGCTTCTATCACAATCCTTACCCAAATGCACACAGACTCACAGTGTGATTTTAGACAAGCAACACTATCCTAGGAGTTTACCAAAACTCATTCACTAGTCTAGAGGAGGTAAGGGTACTGCACACAATCTACATATTTAAGTACAGCACATTAGTGTCAAAGCATGACTCATTTTATTAATGCATAAGCAAAGACTGGCTTCTAAAGCTACTAAAACTTGACAACATGACCGGTTTTAAAACAGTTATCTGTCAGCAAATACACGATGTTACCAAATGGTTCTATCACAATCCTTACCCAAATGCACACAGACTCACAGTGTGATTTCAGACAAGCAACACTATCCTAGGAGTTTACCAAAACTCATTCACTAGTCTTGAAGAGGTAAGGGTACTGCACACAATCTACATATTTAAGTACAGCACATTAGTGTCAAAGCATGACTCATTTAATCAACGCATAAGCAAAGACTGGCTTCTAATGCTACTAAAACTTGACAACATGACAGGTTTTAAAAGAGTTATCTGCCAGAAAATACACGATGTTACCAAATGCTTCTCTCACAGTGGTTCCCAAATGCACACAGACTCACAGTGTGATTCTATACAAGCAACACTATCCCTAGCAGCTTACAAAAACTCATTCACTACTGTGCAAGGGGTAAGGAGACTACACACAATCTACATATTAAAGTACAGCACATTAGTGTCAAAGCATGACTTATTTTATCAATGCATAAGCAAAGACTGGCTTCTAATGCTACTAAAACTTGACAACATGACAGGTTTTAAAACATTTATCTGCCAGCAAATACACAATGTTACCAAATGCTTCTCTCACAGTGGTTCTCAAATGCACACATACTCACTGTGTGATTCTTGACAAACAACACTATCCCTTGCACTATACCAAAACACATTTCTTCATCTAGAAGGAGTACTACATTTTAGTATAGAAACATAACTCATTTCACAAATTCATAAACAATGACTGGTTTCTAATTCTACCAAAATATAAAAACAGCACAGTTATCTGTCTGCAAACACATGAAAAACACAAATGCTTATCACAGAATGATATCTACCTGCACACACACTGTCAATAAGATTGTAGAGAAAAAATGTACTCCCTACACTTTAGCAGGAGAAATACATTAGTCTGATTAAAATCAAAATAGTCTACATACATCCCCTCACAATTAAATAACTCACCTTTCAAGTTGTTTTGTAGATTAAGAAGTATATCAGTCACACACCAGATATCAGTCACACACCAGATTTTCTTATACAGAATCTCTGCACTGTGCACCTCTCAGCACAAACAAAGAATGGCAAAGTTTCCCTTTCATTTTCCACACATATACATGTAAACATCAAATCACAATCCTTCACACATAAATTCAAAAGCAAACACACATTTCTATTGGTTAAACATTTCAACCCTTTCCAAATGAAATACATTTCAACCCTTCCCCCAATCTGCCTTCTGCCTGTTACCATAGAAACAGGTCATGGAACACTGCACTGAGCACACAGGTCACAAGTTCAGCACACAATGTTGCTAAACAAGACAGCAAGTGTGCTTGACTTTTCAACATATCAGCTTATCATATATAATGTTCCTTACAATCAGTTTTTGTTAACCAATAAGAATCATGCATTTAAAAAACAGAAATATACACCCAACCTTTCAGTGTAGAAAGTTGTCATACAACCAATGATTTCTTGTCTTTTTTCAATTTTTTTTCCCTTGGATCCGCGCACCCAACGTGAGAGGATCTGTGCACCAAACGCGATAGGATGCGCGCATACTGCGCGCATTTCGCGTTTTTTTTTTTTTAAAGTGGGCCCCACCTCTAGAGGGTCAGAGTATTTACACTCTGCCCCCTTTACATGTTTTACACACTTATTCCCCTTGCTTCTTCAGCCTCGCTTCTACCGAGGCAGAAAATGCCCGCCAACAGTTCCTAGTTTCGAATGTAAACAGACAATTGACAGCCAATTAGCATTCAGCGCACGATCGGAAGGGTGCGCGCTTGATTCGGGGAGGGTGCGCTTACAGTGCGGGTAGGGTCCGCGGATCCTCCCCGGCCATAGATATCACTAACTTGTTTACCCTAATTTTCTCAGGAACTAATGAACAGATTCACACCATTTATGCAAAAGGCACAAGTCTGAACTGAGGACTACCTCTTTGCCAAATTTGATGTCATTCCGTTCAGCGGTTCGGGCTGTAGCTGCGACAACAGATCCTATGGGAAATTGCATGGGAAAACCGCGTTTTGGGACCCCCCTTTTTTCTCGGCCCCCGCTTTACGAATCACCATGAAACTTTCAGGGTAGGAGCGGAGCGGCGCTGGCCAAAAGTTTGGAAAATTTCGCGAGGATTCATCAACCGGCACCAGACTTATTGGGAATAGAATGTTGCGGATTTCCTATGGAAAATAGGTCCTAACTATAACTATCTACTGGCGACCGCCAGTAGGTAATATATATATATTGAGGCGGACCCTCGTCTGATGAATTAAAAAAGGATTGGAAACTTTGAAATCGCTTGTGGTGCATTCTTTGGAAGGCAACATTGACCGTGGTCCGTACCTGTCTCAAAACCCCTCTGTGGAATCGGAGGGTCAGGACTTTGTGCTTATATATATATATATTCACTGAAAAAAACATAGGTTTCACACACGTTATAGTTAGGAATTAGCATTTAAAAAACCTTGCAAATTCACTTAAAAAACCATAGGTTTCACACATGTTATAGTTAGGTGGATATTTCACTCGTAAAAAACTAATGAAATTCCCCTGTTATAGTTAGTTCAGATAACTATAACTCGCGCGCCCGCAATCCACTGCTCATGACGTCACATATTACATCACTCATGACATGGTCAGTGGCATCACTCATGACATCACTGATGACATCATCCTTGTGACAGAGTGGCGGTCGCGCGAGTTATAGTTAGCTGAACTAACTATAACGGGGGAATTTCATTGGTTTTTTACGAGTGAAATATTTTTTAAATGCTAATTCCTAACTATAACGTGTGTGAAACCTATGGTTTTTTCAGTGAATTTGTACGGTTTTTTAAATGCTAATTTATTTATGTATTATTATTTTTTTTATATATTTATTTTACAATAAACTACGTATTAAAAATTATATATTTATTTTGGTATTTCACCGTGCGCGGGGCCTTCGGGGTCCTTCAGGGACCCCCTGACAAAGGCTAGGGGGTCAGGAACTCTCTACCCTGCCCCCTTTTCACGTTCGCCACCTTCCTTTTTCACTCTCGCACTGAAAACAAACAAAATGGCGGCAGACACTTCCTGATTTCGACCGATTCGAACGTTGACTAACATGTAACCACCAATCAGAATTACGCTCGCGCACGTTAGTGTGCTCGCACGGTGCGCTCACGGTGCACGCACGGTGTGCGCTTATAGATATTTATATGCTTTTAAATGCTATTTTCTCAGTAACTACTGAACAGATTGACACCAGACCTGCAAAAGGCACTTCCCTGACCTGAGGACTACCTCTCTGCCAAATTTCAAGTAATTCTGTTCAGCCGTTCGGGCTGTACCTCCGACTAAAGGTCCTATGGAAAAATGCATGGGGAAAACGCGTTTTGGGACCCCCCTTTTTTCTCGACCCCCGCTTGACGAATCACCCCGAGACTTTCAGGGTAGGAGCTGAACGGAGCGCCCCATTAGTTTTGAAAATTTCGCGAGGGTTAGTCAACCGGCGCCAAAGTTATTCAAAATAGAATTTTCAGATTTCCTATGGAAACTCTGTCCTAACTATAACTATCTACTGGCGACCGCCAGTAGATAATATATATATATGTATATATATATATATATATATATATATATATATAAAGTCACTCCACTCACACCGAAGTCTCGCACTCACGAACGGGTGCTGTACGGCGGGGGTGCTCCCGCCAATATTCACGCTACACGCCTCCGCTACACTCCAGAAAAGACACAGCACTCACGGGGGAGAGTCAATAGATTTATTTTGACCCTCAACACACCAGACGCGTTTCGGCAGTCGCTTTCCTCGATGGTATGAGTGCGCGCCTGAAACGGCCATGTTTTATGTTTACTTGTGGCCACATTTCCTGTTACCAACATAGAAAAAGGACTAATCTATTTGCACAACATCACCAGCATCACCAGCCACACCACACACAGCACCACCACCACCTCCAAACCAGCACAACTAACCCCCCTGCACAACACACACCATACACAGCACAACCACAACCACCACTCACACCCCTGCACCCACAATCACTTTGCACACCACACACCATGACCACACAGAAAATGCCCAAATTCACTGAGAGTGAGTTGAAGGTCATGGTAGATGAAATAATCAGAGTGGAACCACAGCTTTTTGGTACCCTGGTCCAACAGACACCATTAGCCACAAGGACACAAATGTGGGCTAGGATAGTCCAAAGGGTCAATGCAGTAGGGACCACCCCAAGATCAAAAATGGACTGGCAGTGGCCCTCCCATTCCACAAAAAACATTCACACAATGGGAGAAGGTGCTTGCCATACTGCATCCAGAGAGTCTCACAGGAGTAGCCAGGGGAGTGGAGGCTGGTAAGTACAAACAAATGACTACCACCACTCTGCTATGTACTGCCTTGCACAACTACAAAGCTACACCACCTAGGACACACACCATCCATCTGCACCACACACTCACAAAAACATGGCTCACAGATCCAACATTCACCCACTCCCATTCACCACAAACATAGCTAACAACATAACCATGGGGCCATGTGTACAGGCAGACAGCACTACAACAACCACCAGGCCTCTGGCCCACACCTGAGCAGGATGGACCCCTCCCCCACCCCACCCAGGAGCAGTTGCAAGCCATTGCAGTACACCAAACAAACTTACAGGTAGGTAGCCATCTTCACAATGAGGGTGTTTGTGTCTGGGAGGGCTGCACTACTACTCCCACCATGCCCCCTGTCCCACAGCCTAGCAAGATGGATCCCTCCCACCACCCCACCCAGAAGCATGTGTCAGCTATTACACAACCCTCATTAAACTTACAGGTAGGTAGCCATCTTCCCTTGGAGGGTGTTTGTGGCTGGGAGTGCTGCACCATCACTCCCAACATTCCCTGTGTCCCACACCTCAGCAGGATGGAGTCCTCCCCACCCCACCCAGGAGCAGTTGGAAGCCATTGCAGTACACCAAACAAACTTACAGGTAGGTAGCCATCTTCACAATGAGGGTGTTTGTGTCAGGGAGGGCTGCACTACTACTCCCACCATGCCCCCTGTCCCACACCTGAGCAGGATGGATCCCTCTCCCACCCCACCCAGGAGCAGTTGGAAGCCATTGCAGTACAACAAACAAACTTACAAGTAGGTAGCCATCTTTACAATGAGGGTGTCTGGGGGTTGGGGGTTTGCACTACTACTCCCACCATGCCCCCTGTCCCACACCTGAGCAGGATGGATCCCTCCCACCACCCCACCCAGAAGCATGTGTCAGCCATTACACAACCCTCATCAAACTTACAGGTAGGTAGCCATCTTCACAATGAGGGTGTCTGGGGGTGGGGGGCCTGCACCACTACTCCCACCATGCCCCCTTTCCCACAGCCTAGCAAGATGGAGCCCTCCCCCACCCCACCCAGGAGCAGTTGGAAGCCATTGCAGTACACCAAACAAACTTACAGGTAGGTAGCCAGTACGTGCACCCACCCATTTTTCCCAAATTAAATGGTGACAAATGACAACACCAGCCCTCGCATTGCAAAAAGAGCCATACCTACCCCATTGCCAAGCACAGTGTGCACACAGGTAAGCCAAGGAAACTGTCACAACCACCAAAGTGCGACACACCAATGCACAAGTAGAAGAAAGCCTGGGCACATGTATGCACAGCAACTAGTTACATGTGCATCGCCATGGGTCAAGTGCAATAAGGACCAATCTCAAATATGAAAGCATGTGTGGTGGCACAAATCAAGATATGCACATGACAGGACAAAGGGATGCAGGAGATGACAATGGCCAGTCCATGGCCAGATGTGACGTCTGCTAGGTCAGGCAACTAAACCATTAGTCCACAATGAAACACATGTTGTGCCGGGCCCTAGATGGCAACAAGTCCCAGTAAACCTCAATTGGACACAGTTCGCATGGTATGCCCTGACACCTCGCACCATGGACAAGTAATGCCTGTACCACTGTATCATGTCAGGGAGCACAGTACTGCACACAGTCAACAATGTGATGATATGTCAATTGTGCAGTGTACAAAATGTGAATGACACACAGCTAACCCAAAGCTTGCCGGGTGCACTGCAATGACCATTTCCCATCTGACCCACAGGTGACCAAGAACTCACTGCAGAGGACAACACCAGCAACCTGCAGAGCCAGGACTTTCGGATGTTAACTCCCAGGATTCCGTGGACGATGAGCTCGAGGTCGGCCCATCTGGTGTGCCAGGGAGCAACAGGTCCCAGAACCCCAGCGTCCCCCCACCACATCTGCAGCAACAACAACTCCACAGCAGACCCCTGCTGTCATGGCCTGTGCGGCCACCGCCACCACCACCAGTGCTGCCTGCAACACCCTCCCTGTCCCAGAGGATGCCCTGCACACACCACCCATGGAGGAGGGCAGGGAGAGGATGCGGGTGCCCACAGTGGTGAGGCAACAGGTCCGTGGCAGCAGGGCAGGTGGGAGGGGCAGGGTCACCCAGGGACACCAGGAGGCTGGGACCCACTCTCTGGAACACATCACCAGAGTCCTGGGCGCATACGAACAGGCCCAGGGACAAACGGGCCGGTCGGACGATCTGTTGCACGAGCTCATCCTGCTGATGAGGTCCATCAACAGATGCATGGGACAAATCATGGACCTCTTGGGCCAGCAAGTGGCGGTACTGAGGGACAGGCATGCGCCTCAGACAACACCTCCGCCTCCCTCTGATGGCTGCACAATGGCAGTTCACCATCCTCCCCTGCGCCCACAGAGAGGGGTGAATCCTCAGACCCCACTGTCCCTGCAGCAGGGCCCCCCTGCCAAACGACAAAGGGGCCGTCCCAAGAAGACCCTGGGAGTATCTGGAGGCAAAGCACCTGCCAGACGCAAGTCACGGAGACAGCCATGATGGCAACCCTCTCCACCACTGCATCGACTCTTTGGACTGTCCTACCCCACACTGCCTTGTGAATGGCATCTGCCTGTTGAACTGGGTCACCACAGCAATGTGGTGACTACTCGACCATCTCATCTACCACGACTGTCAACTCACTCCCCCCCAATGGAAATGTACACCCCCTTGCATCTCACCATAGTAAATAAAATATCACATGTTGTTGTGTCTGCTCTGTCTTTATTGCAGGGTGAACAGTCTTCAACATGATCACAATGTATCAGGACCACGGGCTGTATGTAGGCAAGGAGAAGTCGAAGGCACCTAGGGAAACACAACAGAACAACTGTCACTAGTCTGGGTGTGGCATCACAGACATCACACAAGCCCTAACACCAGGATAACCCAACATGCACATGTCATAATGGCCCCCAAGTGTCAACAAACACGTCCCGTTGATGTCTCCAAATGACATGTCCTAGAAACATTTCCAACCACCACTGAGTCTACAACTAGCGGATGCTACAATTCTCACATGCCCCTTCACGACAACAGCAATCTCATCAGACAATGGTTATGTTGCATATTGCCACCCACCGTCAAGTGAAGTAGCGGGTGATGAGCTGTTCACGCAGGTCAACACCTTTCTCCTCTCCACTGTCCTCATCACTGGACATGGCTTGGTTTGCAGGCTGAGGCCTTGGGTCCTCACCATCATCCAGGAGCAGGGGAATCTCCCTGCGAATGGCTAGGTTGTGGAGCATGCAGCATGCAACAACAATCTGACACACCTTCCCGGGCGAGTATGCCAGTGCACCTCCGGTCTTGTCCAGGCACCGGAAACGTTACTTGAGCAGGCCAAAAGTGCGCTCCACCACACGACGTGTCCTCCCATGGGCCTCATTGTAGCGGACTTCAGCCGGGGACCTGGGATTCCGCAGTGGGCTCAGCAACCAGGGACGGTTGAGATATGCAGAGTCACCTAGGTAGACATTGCAATGTCGCAGAGTCTCAGGGGAGCAGGTCACACACAGCACGCCACACGACACGGCATACTCACCCACAATCCATGCACGCTCTGGAAGAAGATTAGCCATCAGCTGGGGCACTACTTAGGATGTGGGAGTCGTGGGCCGAGCCTGGGAAATTTGGCACACACCTGCGAGATGGTCATATCTGCCAGGCTCACCACCTGCACATTGATGGAGTGGTAATGCTTGCGATTGCGGTAAATGTGCTCACTTGCCTGTGGTGGCACAAGAGCGACATGGGTGCAATCAATGGACCCAACAACATTGGGGATGTGTCCAAGGGGATAGAAGTCTCCCTTCATAGCTGGCAATTCAGCACCCCTGGGGAAATGGATGTATCTGTCCTTGTATAGCATCATGGCGGACAGTACATCACGCATGCTGAACATCGGTTGTGACATCCCACCGGCGCTGGCCTCAGTCTCCTGGAATGCTCCTATGGCAAAAAAATGCAGGGCTGCCATCACCTTATAAGTAGGGGTGAAAGCTGTTGGATATGTCCTGGGTGGCTGCAGTTGGGGCTTCAACAGATCACAAAGGGTCTTCAGGGTGGCTCTGTCCAGACGGCATTTGCGTATGATTGCAACATCCTCCATGTCCTCCAGCACCGTCAAGTGACGAATCAAATTTGGCCTCCTCCTATTGGAGTTGATAGTGGACACATGTCAATACAATACACCAAGAGATGTGCACAGCATATCACGTTCTGGATGACACAACGACAACAATGACTGACATCTAGAGTGACTAACAGACCAGCTTACATGGAGGGACATCTTCAGCTACACAAAGGGCACATGTGTCAACTTACACAAGACAAGTACCTCAAACACCACCTTTGGCTCTGTGAATGCACATAGGGATATGGCCACAGTACACATGTGCACGCCTGGGAGAATAGCATCCAGCATATGTGTAACTAATCAAAACCACTGTCTCCTACCTAGCTGCTGTACCGGTCACACCTTGATGCGTTATTACAAACTGGCACACATCCACCACACAATGACCACAGTCGGCGCTGAAATGATGAATGTGTTCATGAGCAGACATGAGAGGCAATGCTAATTAGATCAACATACATCGAAACGAGCATTGCTGTGATTGTCACTGGACCTCAACACATTGACATGTGTACACATTGTACAGTCCAGGACTACACTGTCCTGCCTACGCCAACATCAAATCCTCAAGTGACATGTGAGTGGGTACAGACAAATTTATGTTACACACACACAAACATGGCATGTGTAGCCATCAGTGGAGTAAATTGAACATTGGCATCGTGTGCACAATGATGTGCCATTGAACATGTTGGCACTATGCACTGTTGATGTGTGACAGATGGCCATCGCCATTGCATGGCACCCATATTGCGGTAGCTACCACCTGGCACCGGCGGTGAGTCCCCAGCACCCCCATTCACACCAGTGCAGTAGTCATAGGCATGGAGACATGTGGAAATGGCGGTTGGCATGCTCCGCCGCCAGAATGGCGGTGCCTCGTGTCAATGCATGGCACCCATATCGAGGTAGCTACCACCTGGCACCGGTGGTGTGTCCCCAGCACCCCCATTCACACCAGTGCAGTAGTCATAGGCATGGAGACATGTGGAAATGGCGGTTGGCCATCTCCGTCGCCAGAATGGCGGTGCCTCGTGTCAATGCATGGCACCCATATCGTGGTAGCTACCGCCTGGCACCGGCGGTGTCTCACCAGCACCCCCATTCACACCAGTGCAGTAGTCATAGGCATGGAGACATGTGGAAATGGCAGTTGGCATGCTCCGCCACTAAAATCGCGGTAGCGCACCCCGGGCCCCAGCGGTGTTACACCGCCGTGGATCTCGCCCTAGAGCCAGTGGGAAGCTTGATAGCGGTGGCATGATGCAATTTTGAAGGTCGCGGTAGGCGTGCTCCGCCACCGCGGAGGCGATCATTGGCTGCATTTGAAAGCTGCACCATCGCGGTAGCGCACCCCGGGCCCCAGCGGTGTTACACCACCATGGAGCTCGCCCTAGAGCCAATGCGAAGCTCGATAGCGGTGGCATGATGCAATTTTGAAGGTCGCAGTAGGCGTGCTCCGCCACCGCGGAGGCGGTCATTGGATGCATTTGAAAGAGGCAGACATGGACCACCAATTGCTGCAGCTTGGCACCTTTGAAACGACCCCAGGGGGCTATATATGTGGGAGTGAGCCTCACATTGCTACTGCTCACAGAGCCTGCTGCCTGAGACCCATCACCTGCTGCTGCCTCCAGGAACTGCTGCCTGACACCTCTCACCTGCTGCTGCCTCCAGGGACTGCTCCCTGACACCGCTCACCTGCTGCTGCCTACAGGGACTGCTGCATGACACCCCTCACCTGCTGCTGCCTCCAGGGACTGCTGCCTGGGGACCCTCGCCACCAAAATCCCCTGCTGTTGTCTCACGTCCACAGTGATGGCAAGGACAGAGAAGATCCGTGCCAGTCCCTTCACGAGCGAGGAGCTGGAGGTCCTGGTGGACAAGGTGCTCACACAGTACCCAAGGCTATATGGTGCTCCAAATGCTGTGGTGAGCCTTAAACAGTGTTGTGGTAGGGCAGGGGGGGCACACATGTAGTGTACTGATGCAGTATGTGCCTGGGAGTGTGGGGTAATGTAATGCACTGTCTGACATGCTGTCTCCAGTGGGAGGGTGTGTGTACCCAATGCCTCAGCTTTCCTTCCCTGCACATGTAAGTATGAGTGACCTGTGTTGTGTTGTCAGCCATACAGTGACACAGAAGGTTGTTCATGCTGTAGTCAGGACAGTGATTGCTTGGCTGGATGGCTGTGTGTGCCCCTGTACTCCATCTCAGTGTGAGCCCAGCTGGACAGCACAGTCCCTGTCTACAAAGACAAGGACACATCACTTCACTTACAGAGTATGACATCAGTCTTTTCACATTGCACTCCAGCTATGGCCCATCTCAGCACTGTAGATTGCACAAAACCGCCCTTGTGAAGGGCATTTTGTATTTTTGAGATCATGTCCCTCAATGTGACATCCATGACACAGTTATCTATTCACAGGGCAGGGACATTGAGGGCTGCGCAGTCTAGGACGCAGTGGGTCACCCCCCAAACACAGGTTGATATGTGATGTATGTGTTGCTCAAAGCAACAATTGACTGGAGAAGTGGGCAGGCAGGTTTCAGTGCTGGCATCCTGCATGTGTGTGAGATGTGCAGGGACTGTGTTCCCCCTCACACCTGCATGCTTTAACATCAGCTTTTCCGATGCAGGGGTCACATGTGGGCTGTACTATAGTCTCTGATTAATCTATCGTTGGATATGTGATTTGGTTGTATCTTGCTGCTATACTGATAGATGTCGGTACATGGCACTGTGTACCTGATCATTTCTCCCTCTTGTCTCCCATGCCTGCAGCTCAAGGTACACCAGCGTAAGGCCATGTGGAGGGCCATTGCAGCGAAGGTGCGAACCCTGGGGGTCTCAAACCGACGGCGCACCCACTGCCACAAGAGATGGGATGACATCAGCTGGCTGGCAAAGAATGTGGCGGAGATGACCCTGGGGCTGCTTCCTCGCACTGGGCGTCTGGCACGGCACAGCATGACACCACTAATGGGGCGCATCTTGGTGGTGACACAGCCTGAGCTGGATGCACGTTTGAAGGAGCATCAGCAGCAAGCCAGGGGTGAGCATTTGGGGAGTCTGACTTTGGATGGGAGTGGCTGCATGTGTACAGAGCCTGTGCCAGCGCTGGCCTCTGTGATGTTGGTAGTGTGATGCTGTGGCATGTAAGTGGCTGCTGGCCTGGGTGCCTGTGGCATGCATTTGCCCTACCTGTACTTACAAAGTTGATTTGGAAGCTGTGCCTTCACATTACATTCTGAGTTGTGCTCTTCAGGTTTCTTCTGCATTGGTGTAGTCTTGGGAATCCCATGGGAGGGAACAGCAGTGTGCCCAATCTGACTGCGCGGACATCAATGAGTCCATTGCATGCAACCATATTGGGGAGGGCTAGATATCTAACAGCAATGGGCAGCATTCTATTGTCCCCAAGGTACGACATGGTGGGTGGCATGGACTAATGTCCATTGTGGACTGTCATGTTGTAGTCTGGGTCTGTGTTGTCCCCTCCTGTTACATCCAGTTCTGTCATTGGCAACAAGTTGTGTGCCCCCATCATGTCCCTAGGTGGGCTCAGAACTAGTTGTGTGTCTGTTTGAACAGAGCCACAAGCAGGGTGTTGTGCTGTGTGGTCATCACATGGCTCACTCATGCCTGAGTTTCCAGTTTCCATGCACTGCTTGAGTCTATGTAGTGAGTTGGCACAATGTTGAATGCACAGGGTGGTGTGCAACATGTAGATTTGCTCAACTTTTGTCATGCATTGCTTGCATATGTTTGTTCTGTTTTTGCCACTGACCTGACCCTACATCTCTCTCTCCCATGCAGCATCACCTGTGGTTACGGAGGGACAGGAGACGGACACCAGTGGGGGTGAAACTAGCACCACAGCTGCCCAGGAGCCCAGTGACACAGATGTCACCAGCGCATCAGAGGGGCACAGGAGTCTGCTGGAGGAGTCCCAGATGCAAAACACCACATCATCTGAAGCCAGCGGGGATGCATCCAAGTTGGAGGGCACAGGGAACAGGGACTCTGCATCGACTTCCACCACACAGCGGCCATTGCCCACCCTCCCAGTCACTTCCTCTGGTGCTGCCAATGTCCACCTCAGTGAGAGGGGAAGAGTGTCCTTCACCCCTGGCACCGCTGCCCCTGCCCCTGTCCCCCCTGCTGCCATCAGTGCTAAGTCTGTGGACCTTTTGCGCCAGCTGTGTGTAGGTCAGACAGCTCTCCTAAATGCCTTCATTGACCACGACAAGAAATTGGCCCAGGTGGTTGCTTTCATGGAGGGCATACATTCCGACGTGGGTGAGCTGCACCGGACAGTCCAGGCTTTGTCATCAACAGTGACGTCCGCCCTGCAACAGGTACATTCTCACAGTCCAGCTCCAGTCCCTTTGTCCACCACCCAGGCAGTGGCCACGTCTGACGATAGTGACCACGGTCCACATACATCAAAGTCACAATACAGCACACGGAGCACACAGCAGCAGCAACCCAAGCGGTCCTGTGCACATACAGCATCCCCACAGAAGACCAAAGTCACCCCAGAGCGCAGGGAGAAAAGCCCGTCAGGCGACACCAGGGGACAATTAGCAAAGCAGCAGACCTCAGGCACACATGCCTCAGTGGCATCCCCATCCAAGGACTCTCCTGCCCCTAAGGCATCGCGCAAAGATAATCGTACAGTGTCTGTGCCCACCAAGGAGGTGGTGCATGCGAAGGGTACCCCTGGGAAGGGCTCAAAGGCAGTATCACCAACCACCACGACTCCCATTCCAAGCCCAGTGAAGCAGGGGCCGGAGGGGACTGTAGGGGTGACACCTAGTAAACAGGGGAATGGGGGGGCAGAGGCGATGCAAGGCAAAGCATTCAGCTGGGTCCAGCACATCACCAGAGGGGCTGTCAGTGCCTGCATCTGCTGCAGCAGTGGTGGTGAGTGTGTCTGTTGTGCCCACACCACTTCCCATTGATCCACAGTCAGTCAAGCCATTTAGGATCCCCAAGAAGTGGAAGGGCACCCCTCTACAATCTCCCAGCCACACCGTGACTCCCGTCTGCATGACTCCACCTCCACGTGCCACTACACCACCTGGTCCAAGCAGCCCTCCAGCCTGCCAAGACACTGATCGCTCTACCTCAGCTGTTTCGCTCTCTCCCCCTTTAAGTGCCCCGACAGTCCCCGAGGCACAGCCAGGTCCCAGTCCGCCTGACAGCCAAGTCTGAGTGGTAGTCACCCTCACACACCTGTGTCTCACACAGGAGGGCCTGTTCTGCACATTGTTGCCCTCTGACTGTGTTGCTGGCCATGGAAAGGTACAGTCGCAGACATTCCCTGTGCAGCTTCTCATGGACATACTCTGCACTCTGCCCTGGCCACTGGCCTGTTGTTCACTGCTGTTTTGCAAAAGCCTGTGCAGCTTCTCATGGACATACTCTGCACTCTGCCCTGGCCCCTGGCCTGTTGTTCACTGCTGTGTTGGACCCTTGCCTGTGCAGCTTCTCATGGACATACTCTGCACTCTGCCCTGGCCACTGGCCTTGCTGTTTTGCCCTTGCCTGTGCAGCTTCTCATGGACATACTCTGCACTCTGCCCTGGCCACTGGCCTTGTTGTTCACTGTTGTTTTGCCCTTACCTGTGCAGCTTCTCATGGACATGCTCTGCATTTTGTGCCTTACTCTTCTCTTCTCATGGTGCCTATCTGTGCAATTTGTGAATAAAGACAGTTGCTCCAGTTGTCTATTTTGTCAGTGTCCTTACTGAATAAAGTTATTTTGCTGTGTGTAAATGGTTTACTGTGCCACGTGGTCTGTGTAGCACTTCAACATGTTCAATGTTTGGGCTCACTTGCTCTCTTTTTTTCAGGGGTGACAGGGTCTTCAGTTCTTCTTGGCCCAGATACTTGTGGTGGCAATGGTGTCAATTTCGAATGTTTAGCAGTAGTCATTTACTTGATTAGTTCATGTTGGCTCTATTGTACACATGTCAGGTTGGGGGGCATTGCTAGCACAGGGTGGGTTTCTGCACACAGTATTGCAGGCAGGCTGTCCAGGGTCATCATATGTGTGTTCTTCCTATATGTGTGCCCAGTGGTGTATGTGTGTGGTCATCTTGTGATGGCCAGTCATCCTAGTCCCATAGCTTACTTTCCATGTGTGCTCTTGGATGGCCAGGTATTGTGCAGTGTGAAGGGGGTGAGTTTGTGGGGAGTGTTGATGTGTGCATGCCTCTGCAATGTCAACTACACACATGTGTCACCCAGGAGTTGTGTGCCTGTTGTTTTGATTGTTCATCCCTGTGGATGTGGTTGTATGCCCATGTGTGAGTTGTATGTTGTGCACTGTGCGGTGTGTTGGTGTGTCCTTGCAGTTCTGTCTGACTCCTACTTGTTGTTTTTGTCACTTGTGAGTATGCAGAGTGTGTTACTGGCAATTCAGTGTTGTGTTTTGTTGCACATCCCTGTGTCTGGTGGCTGTTTGTGGGGTCTGTGCAGACCTGCTGCTCCACACTGCCATTGTGGTTGTGTTTTCTCATGCCTTGCTGTCCCATGGTGCCTTCTTGCCTCCAGTGTGGCATGTTGTGTGTGTTGTCATGCCATCCCCTATCTGTGCTTCAGCTGCCTACCCATTGTGGGTCTGCACTCCCTCTCTTTGTGTATGGTACACTCCTGCCATGTCCCCTACTGACATGCAGTACACTTCACTTTGGTGTGAACTGTACCCTTGGTTTGTATGTGTGTGTGCCTCCCAATGACTTCATTTGTGCCACTGTGCTTTGTGGTACAGTTCTTTGTCCAGAGTCAATGTGTCACTCAGTGCATTTCCCCAATGGGTCATGTGTGATGTTCTGGTGCTGTTTGTCAGTCATGGTTGCTGCTATGCAGTTCAACTGTGTGTGCTGCTCAGTCCTGTGGTCAAGTTGTTTCCACCTTTGTGTCCCAGACTTGTGCATCTATTGGGTGTTGTGTTGGATGTATGTGTGTTGTTTGTGTTATTGCTTCACTTCCTGGGTGTGCTGTTGTCTTTATGCTATGCTGTATGGTGTTGTGTGGGTTGCTGTTCTGTCACTGATGTCTGTGTGTGTCTGGTATGCTTGGTGTGCACACACATCTTGTTGTGCTTGCTGTGCTGTGTGTATGTTGCCTTGTTATTGCCTGTTGTGCATCCCCTGATGTTGTGATATGTTTGCTATGTGATTGTTCTGCCTGTGCATCTGTTGTTTGTTTGCTGTGGCTGTGTTGTTCTGTGATGGTGCACTTCTTGTGTGTGTTGTGGAATGTTGTCTGTGCATTGTTCCTGAGTGATGAGGTTGTGCACTCCTGTTGTGTCTGTGCTCCCATTGTCTTTCCCCAGTTTAGCTGCACAGGGCATGTCTGTTGTTGTTGTTGTGGCTCTGTGTGTGTTTCAGTTGGGTTATGTGTTTGTCTGTTGTATTTGTTTCCACATTTGTGGTGGCATCCCTGTGTGTGTGTGTGATGTTTGTGGCTGAGCCCAGGGTGTGTGGTTGTTTGTGTGTGTATTGCCTGTCAAGTATTGCCAGTGTTCAGTGTGTTTGGCACTGGTGTTGTGTGCTGCTGGTGTGAGGGGGGTATGTGTGTAGATTCTTACTGGTGTTTGTCAGTCCTGAGGTGTGTAGATGGTCCCTGTGTGTAGTGCTGCTTGTGTACTCCTGTGAAGTAGTTGTATGTATGTGTGGCTGTTCCCAGTTTGACTTCGGGGCCTTTCTTTCATCCTTTCATCCTTGTGCCTATACATGGTTTGCCTTGCTGTCTCCCTGTGTGGTTGCACTGAGCTGTCTGTGGTTTGATTTCACTGACTGTGCCAGCCATGTGTGCTTTGATGGTGTGAGGGTGTTGTGCTCTGTTCCTTGTGTTGATGTGATGTACACATGCTTGTTGTGTGTCTCCATGGCCTTCCATTTGTGTGCAGCCCACTTTGGTTTCCCTATTTGTTGTGCTCCATTGCTGTTGGCATGTGGGGTGTGTATGTGTGTGTGTGTCAGTCTGTGATATGTATGTGTGACTGTGCAGGCTGTGTGTCCATTTGGATGTTGATTCCTTGTGTGTGTTCATTTGTTGCTTGTCCTCATTGCTTTTTCCCTGAGTGTGGTGTAGTGTGTGTTTCCCTGGCCCTGTGCTACTGTGCTGTGTGTTGGGTGTTCCTGTGCAGCCACTCCTGCATTGTGTGTCTCCATGATTGTTTGTTGTGTGGTGCAGGGTATGTATTGCCCTGGCTTGTTGTTGTGCATGGGGTGCACAGGGGGGGGGGGCACATGGCATGTGCCTTCATGGGGTGTGCTAGTGTGTGGGTGTGGCCCTGTGGTCTTTGTGCCCTGCCCATGCCTGGCCCTGCCTTCTGCATTGCGCATGTATTTGCTTGTGTTCGCCACTGCGGTGACGTGACCGGGACATTGCTGCATGGTGGCGGTAGCTGTGTGTCCAGGATGCAGCGGGGTGCATTTGTGGCAGGTGGGTGATATGTGGGTGCCCTTTGGGATGTGTCCCTATCCCCCCTAGGGTGTCTGATGTGGATTTGGACCCTGTGTCAGACCGTGGGTTGTGTGTTGTGTGTTGTGTTATTGCGTACCTGCGGCAGCGTCCGCGGCGGTCCATGAGTTCCTGGTGATGTAGCAAGTACAGCACCAGAAAGACGTGTAGAGCTGGGTCCATTGCGGTCATGTCCGGGTGGTGTGGACCGGGACTCTGGTTTCGCACTCCCCTGTCGAGTTTCCGCCGTCTCTGGTTGGGCGGTGTCTCTGCTGCGGTGCGTCTGCTTGCTTAAGTCATCCTAATTTGTGGACCGGGGCGGACGTCATTCCGCACGGCGGAGGGTCCCCATTGGCTCCCACCACTGTGGTGGCGGGCGCACTTTGATGGCAGTGCGCATCGCGGCGGTCGGGAATTGGCCTATTTTTCTGCACCGCCAGCGCGGCGGTGGTCCCACAGCCCTACATCCTAATGGACCCCAAAGTTTCAGGCAGCTACCATGCAGCCCGGGGCCATTGGACATTGAAGTAACTATCTACTGTGTTTACCGCTGCCAAGACTTGTTGGTCATCAGTTGGCACTGCACATAGAGGACACTCCACAAAACCTTCACCCGATGTCAGTCGTGTCATGTTTATCGAGATTTTGCACCTCGTTTCCCTTAAGCACAGTGAAAGAGGTAAAAGCAGCTCTCCTGCAGCTCCAATTCAGCACCTGGTACAGCTGTCTGTCACTCCACATTTTCCCATTGACCGCAAGCAAAACTTCTGAAGTTTTGAATTGCTGTGATTTATGTTCTCTGCTAAAATCCATAACTCCAGTTATATATATCTGATCACGTTCGTTTTGGTGTCAAATTTAATATAAAAATCTGCTTTATTTCTATCAATTGCTGTCAGATTTCTTTCGAGTCGTGTCAATTACTTATTGTCCATGTTGGTATTCTTTAATGCTTAGCACATGTTCCTCTAGTAAAGACTGACTGCTCTTTTTCACATTACCATTTAACCACCCAACATTAAATTATTAAAGCATATTCAAAAAAGATATTCTATTATTATATTATATACTATTTGTTTCTAGTAATAAATGAAATAAAATGTAAAATACATTTACAAACGTAATTCAACAAATAAAAAATACACAACAAACACAGCCCCCAATAAATTATAATACACCATCAATAAAACAATAATAGCATTGATATATTAATTAAATAAACCAATTAAAATTAAAACCAATAATAAATGTACAATATTTTTACTCGTTTTATTATTAAGTACACCTATAATTCAATTAACAATTCATCAAAAAAAAAATTACATAACAAATAATCAAATAAAAATGTACATAGTTAACAAATTAAATATTGAAGTAACATAAAAATCAAATTCTTACAAAATATACATTTTAAATAACTTCCCACCCTATTCCTCTACAAACCCAACAAGCCACAACGAAATGTAAATTACTAATTTAACTATACAAAAATAAAATGTACAATAAAAATCACAAAGGAAACATATAGTTAAGCAACAATTAATCAATGCACATAATTAGTCACAAAGTAAATTCCTAATTAGCATACAAAATGAATGAAAATAAAAAACAATATATTATTTTAAATCAGTTTTCACACTATACCCTTATCCAACATCCCACTAATAAATGATAAATTACTAATTCAATATAAAAAAGTGTTTAGTTACACAAGACAAATTACAAACTGAGAACAGTTTCATTAATAATATTATCATCTACAATTAGTATAATAATATGCATTAAAATAATGATAGAAACGCTATTATATACATAAAAATGACATTCGTACTTTCTATATTCTATATGTTCCTTGTTTTTTTTCAGTAACATTATTTTTGACACAATATTCATGCCACACTATATTTTTGATGCAATGTTTTTCTCATTCACCATGGAAAGTAAACGGTGTGATTGAGTATATGTCCCCTCCTCTTCTTCCCCCAACAGATAAATATATGTTAGCTTCTTGTTATGAAGTATTTGAGATTCAGTAATACCGGTGGTCTCAACAGCAAAGGGCACACAGGAAAAGGTCGTGTTAGACATGAACAATGAAGCTGAGGAAATAATTCAACCTCAGTGAAACTCTAAAGGATTTGCGAACTAAGCACAGGAACATTTGAAAGGACAAGTTCAAGAGAGGCCAAAAAAGGAACACAGGAATCCAAAGAAGAGAATACCCATATCTTCAGGTGAGTAAACAGTCCAAATCAATTGGCCAGGTGTATCAGGAGATATGTTGTGAAAGAAAGGGAGGGGAGGAAGAGGGGAAATTAACCGGTGGTGATTCGGAGGAGGGCACACTAAAGAGGACTGAGGTGATTTAGGAGGTAAACTAACCTTCAGGGACAATCTGAAAAACATGGCAGTTTGAGCACAGAGTCCTCAAGAAACGGCAGTAGAATGAGAAAGTAAGGCAGCAGAGAACTGGTCTTTGGTTAGGCAAAAATGAAACAGATCTGCTAAAAAACAGCAGCGAAATGGGTCTACATGCTAGAAGACGCTCAGTCAGCAATCAAGCTATCCTACAGGAAAGACTCCTGGTGCTAGGCTGAAGATTCTTTCATCATGTTCTAGTGTGCATCAATACAGGAATGCAGTCTGACTCTGGCAGTTCTGCTTGCTCCTATGCCACTGGACCTTGGACAGGTTCTGCTTTAACTGAACAGAGCAGGGGGCCACAATCACCAAATGGTTGGTCTGAAGCAAGTGCTTGACGTGACCATGACAGGTGACCTTAAACTAATACAACTGCAACTTTGCCTCAGTCAACTGAATGTTAGCAACAAAAAAAGGCTATGGCAAAATGCATGAAAATAGCCCAGCTGTCAGAATCAAATAGTGCAAGGATCAATGGAGGTCTCTTTGACAGATGCTGAGACTGTAATTAAAACAAGGCAATGTCCTGAAGAACTGGAGGGTTAGCAAATGTTTTGAGTTGGATGGACTGTGGTAATATATGTATATGATATGTTTATTAGTAGAATGGGTTAAGTATACCCAAAACATTATCGTTGGGAAATGAGTAAGTGCATGGGCAAGGTTAGGCAGGGTGAAAGATACCCAGTACAGGAGCCACTGGAATTTTAAGAGTTTTTGTGTCAGGATGTTTGCCCCTGGTGAACAGACATCCCCAGCACTGGCAAGGCAGCAATGTATGATCTGGTCAACTGAGGATAGACAATCTTGACAAAGTCTAGATCAAACTACACTCTTACAATCGCAGAAGTTGTTTTTTGACAGCGACAATATATTAGTTCTTCACCAAGGCCTTGCTCCATTTAGATATTAAGGACAGATTTATTAAGGGCTTGCACTGCTCTTGCAGCACGCAAAGTGACACAAGTCAACGCATGCCCTTAAGTCAGATTTATTATGCCACACAGAGCCACGTAGCTTGATTCTGCGTGGCATAGTAAATCTGGAATAGTAAATTCAAATCAGCACAAGTTGCTGCTGTGCGTTAGTCTGCAGTGGTAAGGTGTTCCATGGGTGAAGTGTGGGTGTTCCCACACATCCATCCATGATTTTTGGAGCATTCCCAGATTTAATAAAATTAGTCAACTTGAAAATCTGTCAAAATGCTACACCTTCCCGGGGGTGCAGGGACAAAATATCAATATATATATATCGATTTGCACAAATATCGAGGTAAAAATATCGTGGGTCAGAAATATCAACAGAAAAAATATCATGGTCAAGAATATTGATTTTAGGTAAGTAATATTGTGTGTTAAATATCGTAGTAAAAATGTAGTTGTTGAAAATATCGATTTTGTATTAATTTTATGTATTTTAGTATATATTTTATATGTGTGTGTAATGTTTGTTTTTTGTATAACAATTGTTTGTATTTTTTATTATATGTGTTAAACTTTTAGGTGCCGATTCCGATCCTGTAAAACCCGGGTACGAATGGTCGTATGGAGCGAATTCTCCGTCCAACTCGTACCCGGGAAAACCACCTTACAAACCTGCAAGTACGATTCGTACAGAAATACCATTTCCGTACGAGTCGTACAAAACACCGACCGGCTAAAAAATACCCACAATTCCGATCCGGGACATCGCGTATGTGACGTCCGGACAGAGTCAGGCAGCGTTTTACGGACCAGCAAGTACGATCCGTGCCCACGTCACTCTGCACCGCTCATTTTTTATGGCAGCCAAAAACTCCTGGGAAATTGAGGACGACGCGAAGAAGGAGCACCGGTACGCGACGGACAGCCATGGCCCCATCCTACGTGTCATCCCGGCCCTCCGAGCATACGACCTGGTGCACAGAAACCGACGCAGACGCCGCAGAAGTTCAGAACAACACCCAGGGGCAACGAGGGGGGGGGGGGCAGGGGCAGGAAATGTAACCCCCACCCAATGTAAAACATATATATCCTGCACATAAATTACCTCCATGGTCTGGTCACTTCGGGGGGCGTGTCCACCAATCCCACGTACCGCCACAACCGAAGTGGACATGGACGCGTACCCGTCACCGCTACAATGGTGGTACAGCCCGTACCCACGCCCCCCAGAGCGTGTGTACGGTCCGTACCACCATTGTTGTGGTGACGTAGGGGTACGCGTGGTACAGACCGTACCCACGCCCCCCAGAGCGTGGGTACGGTCCGTACCACCATTGTAGTGGTGACGTAGGGGTACGCGTGGTACAGACCGTACCCACGCTCTGAGGGCATGGGTACGGGCAGCACCACGCGTACCCCTACGTCACCACTACAATGGTGGTACGGACCGTACTCACGCACTGGGGGCATGGGTACGGGCCGTACCACCATTGTAGTGGTGACGTAGGGGTACGCGTGGTACGGACCGTACCCACGCCCCCGAGAGCGTGGGTACGGTCCGTACCACCATTGTAGTGGTGACATAGGGGTATGTGTGGTACGGACCGTACCCACGCCCCCCAGAGCGTGGGTACGGTCCGTACCACCATTGTAGTGGTGACGTAGGGGTACACGTGGTACGGACCGTACCCACGCCCCCCAGAGCATGGGTATGGTCCGTACCACCATTGTCGTGGTGATGTAGGGGCACCGTGGTACGGACCGTACACACCCTATGAATGCAGGGGTACCATCCGTCTCACCCGTACCCCTACGGCACCAGTACATTATGGATACAAGGCGTACACATGCCACAAATGTCGGACTACGGCCTAGTGCAGCAAATTAGCTGTAAATTTGGGGGGGATGTATGCCCAGGACAGCAGTGTACTGCACCAAGGGGGTGGGTGGGTGGGTGACTGCAGAGGACTCCCAGCAGTGTCCAGACATATGAGGGGTGGGTGCAGAGGACTCCCAGCAGTGTCCAGACATATGAGGGATGGGTGCAGAGGACTCCCAGCAGTGTCCAGACATATGAGGAGTGGGTGCATATCACTCCCAGCAGTGCCCAGACATATGAGGGGTGGGTGCATATCACTCCCAGCAGTGCCCAGACATAAGAGGGGTGGGTGCAGAGGACTCCCAGCAGTGTCCAGACATATGAGGAATGGGTGCATATCACTACCAGAAGTGGACAGAGACATATGAGGGGTGGGTGCAGAGTATTCCCAGCAGTGGACAGACATATGAGGGGTGGGTGCATATCACTCCCAGCAGTGCCCAGACATATGAGGGGTAGGTGCATATCACTCCCAGCAGTGCCCAGACATATGAGGGGTGGGTGCATATCACAACCAGCAGTGCCCAGACATATGAGGGGTGGGTGCAGAGGACTACCAGCAGTGTCCAGACATATGAGGGGTGGGTGCATATCAGTTCCAGCAGTGCCCAGACATATGAGGGTTGGGTGCAGAGGACTCCCAGCAGTGTCCAGACATATGAGGAGTGGGTGCATATCACTACCAGCAGTGGACAGAGACGTATGAGGGGTGGGTGCAGAGTATTCCCAGCAGTGGACAGACATATGAGGGGTGGGTGCATATCACTCCCAGAAGTGCCCAGACATATGAGGGGTGGGTGCATATCACTCCCAGCAGTGCCCAGACATATGAGGGGTGGGTGCATATCACTCCCAGCAGTGCCCAGACATATGAGGGGTGGGTGCATATCACAACCAGCAGTGCCCAGACATATGAGGGGTGGGTGCAGAGGACTACCAGCAGTGCCCAGACATATGAGGGGTGGGTGCATATCACTCCCAGCAGTGCCCAGGCATATGAGGGGTGGGTGCATATCACAACCAGCAGTGCCCAGACATATGAGGGGTGGGTGCAGAGGACTATCAGCAGTGTCCAGACATATGAGGGGTGGGTGCATATCACTCCCAGCAGTGCCCAGACATATGAGGGGTGGGTGCATATCACTCCCAGCAGTGCCCAGACATATGAGGGGTGGGTGCAGAGGACTACCAGCAGTGTCCAGACATATGAGGGGTGGGTGCAGAGGACTCCCAGCAGTGGACATACATATGAGGAGTGGGTGCATAGCACTACCAGCAGTGGACAGAGACATGGGGGTGTGTACATCATCCTCTGATGACCACAACTCCATGGGTGTATGAACGCATCCCCAATGTGCGACTATGTTGAGAGTGCCATAACAACACATCACTGACAGCAGTGTCCCACTCCCATGAGGATGGATGTCTTTCCCCCACTGCATGACACACCACATGTGGGTGTGAGGACAAATGACACATGCATACCCACCCCTGGCGGATGCAGCACAATACACACTCTGAGATCATGTCACAAGACTTTATAGTTATGTTAAAGCCTACTAAACAAAGAGAGCCAAAGGGAACACACACTGTCACGCACATTCCAGGACAGATAGGAATGTACAGGTGCTGGGACAGCCACCAAGTTGTTGTCTCCCATGGAAGGAATAGGGAGGACTTCCCACAGATACAATGCCCACAATTGGGAGTCAGGTGAACAAATACCCTGCAGAACAAGTACCATATGTGTGCCAGGCTGGGAGTACACACATGCATAGTGCGGAAAAGGGACAATTTCGACATGAAGGCATGGCAACATACTCTATACACAAGTACAGTGACTACCAAGGATGGCACAGACGATGCAGCCGGAGACATTGATGAGCAGGCATGGCCATAGTTGAAGGGATCCGTCACCCACAAAGGAAATGTAGACACAGGTTCAGCACAACAATTGTGCAACTCCCTGCAGGGAAGATGTCAGGTGCCACAGAGGAAGGAACACTCCTTGGGACAATGTCTCCAAACACAAAGAGCATACACGACCAAAGATCCTTTTCTGATACCTTGTGATGGCACGCAGATACCAGGGTCCACCCCATGAGCAGCAGACTACAACATTTCCCAGACACCTAAAACATGATCACCACCCCAGCTCATGGAGCATCAGCACCAACATCAATACCTGAAAACCAATCGTGGTCAAAAGAAAAACAAAATGCTTTATTCAGCATTAAATTAAAAGGTATAAAAGGACAATATTTACAGGCCATAGGCCAGTCCAGATGCGAAGTCCTGGGGGGGGGGACACATGTCCACGCGTCTCCCCGAGCTTGCCTGCACATACTATACCACTGGTTCAGCCACTGGGGGGTGGGGGCATCATGTGGAGAAGGACCAGGCACCGCAGGGACGGAGGGGGAAGGGTAGGTGTTGTGGGTGCAGGGACGGACGACTCCACCACAGGGTGTGGGTCAGCGTCAAAGGTGGCGGTTAGCATGGTGCTGCACACGTCCGCAAGCTCGTCCAGCGTCTCCCCTGCACCCGAAGGAACCACAGGCCCCAAGGAGGGGGGGGGTCGGAGGGATGGGTTGCAGCGCTACTGGGGGAGGTGGTGGACAGGGGGTGGGGACTCAACTCCCCTACCCGTGGAGTGCCTTGCCCGTTTGCGTGATGGTGAACCAGTGGGGCTGAGGCCCAGCACAGCCAAGTATGTCTCCTTCTCAGACTGTGGGGCAGGGGAGCCGAGGGGAGTGACATTGGAGGGACTGGGGAGTGAGGCATGCGGACTTGGACTGTGGCTGCGTGTCTGCCTGTGTGCCCTAGACCCAGTGGGTGTGCCTTCTTCCCCCTGAGTGTGGGTGACAGGAGGTGTGCGCTTGCCATTCCCTGTTGGTGTGCTGCCTGTGTCTGGTGGGGTGCGTGGCTGGAAATGTCTGTGTGTGCTTGGGACAGGCATGGGAGTGGGAAGTGTGGATGGTGCAGGGGTGCGGGGGGATGAAGCGCTGCAGGAGACTCACTGCTGCCGTCAGTGACGAGTCCATGGACCTCAGCAACATCCGTTGGTCAGACATCGCTGATGACATGCCCTCCATGTACGACACCGTCTGTGTCAGCAGTCTGGTGTGGCCATGGAGGACAGTCAGGATCGATGTCTGCCCAACCTGCAACTGCCGCTGAATGTCCACAGACTCGGCAGTGAGGGCAGCAGGGGAGACAGGGGCAGGGGGTGCGGTGCCTGGCACGAAGGAGACACATTGTTGCCCTACACGGACAGAAGGGACCCGAGCAAGTGGGAGGGCGGTGATGGGAATGGAGGGGGCGGTGACAGTTGTAGTGCTGCTGCCAGCTGTTGGAGCAGCCTCCGCCCCCTCAGGGAGCTCAGCCTCGGACCCGTCAGCGCCGTAGTCGGTGTTGGTACTAGACAGGTCCTCCGCCTGACTCCCATCGCCCTCCGTGCCACTTGTATACGCCGACTCCCCAGCAGTGGTGGCACCGGTGCTCGATCCCTCCTCCTGGTCCGTGCAGGTGTCTCCCTCAGTGTCCCCCGATGATGCTGTGTGCAAGGTGAAGAGACATGAAATTATCAGTCACCTGTGTACATCTGACACATGAGTCCAAACAAAATAGGTCACAGTGCATATCAGGAAATGCATCATGAGTAAAATCTAGAATAGTCCGCACATATGTAAGCCATGCACTCCCCAGTTGGTTCACCCACCATGCCACCTGAAAAAATGAACATCAGGACACAACAGCAAATAACTCGATATCCAATTATACTGAGAAGCTAGTGTCTGTGAACAGTGGAGCACAGCCAGACTATAAAGGCATGCCACCTCTTGTTCACTGTGAAAGAAACAGTATTGGTGCACCCAAGGCCAAATAACAGACGCCAATGCTGAAGGTGTCCCCACACTCAGAGACCTGTGAGTACTTTGTAAACCCTAAAGAAATACATTGTGATCCCTTGAGAATCACAACACTTTACACAATCGACATGTTTGGAATGTGTGAATGTGCCACTTTTGGAACAGAACACACATGTGCCTGGATAACAGAAGTCCCACAAGGAGGTGTACACAAAGCTACTTTTACACAGTCATTGTATGAGCTGCCAGCCTAATGCAAATAAGCCACTGTTAAGAAGAAATGTGGTATCAGGAAGTACATATACATGGCACCACGGTGGTCTGGATGACTTGACACCCGTAAGTTGGTATCAGCAATAACCGAGGACTAACCCAAATGCAACCACACTATGGGGACATGTATATGTATAATCTCTAATCAATTTCATTACAGAACTGTGCCTTTGTTTTAAATGTGCCAGAGTGTCCCCTAAAAGTGTAAAGGTGGTTTCTTGTGCACTTCCTTGGGAGACATCTGTCATGCAGGCACATTATTGTCCTTCACAACAAAATATCAAAGTCAAGCATATAAACTAGTGGGACATGTTGACAAGTGTAGTCAGTGCCAAGGTACAAGACATCTTGACTAACATCTTGAATCATGCCACCTGTCACATGGCCATCCGTACCATGATGACACAGTTGGCAACACATCTGACCCACTACCTGTCATGTGGAGTGGCTCACATGTCCAGACACAGGACAATGCATTAGCTAATGGCCCTGCAATTGTGTCGGAATAAGGAGCACCTGCACTGATGAGACACCCTCATGGGAACCAAGAATGTCCACACAGATGTCAGCACACACAGACCAAACTACGTAGCATCTGGAGCACACACCGGTGCCAAAAATAGATGAGCAGGAAACATGTCTTTTAACTATTGACACATGCTGCAAAGCACAAACATTACCCCCTGCACAACATGCCTAGGTCACTGCACGTTGAGTGTCTGTCCAGACAATTATCACACACAGGTCAGACCTGGCAAGGAGACATAAGGTTTGGACATGTAGGCCTTGCCTGCACAAACCCCCCCTACCTGAGACAATGTGATTGAGACAGAGCAAGTAGTTACACCTCTTAATCTGGGATTAACAAAATGTGCATCAAGAACTCCTAAATGTACTCAACATCACCTCGTGAGGCTGACCACACATATTTGTGACAAACGACCATCAACAGATAGTTGTACATAGACACACAGGCACTGCCCAGTGTGAGGATGCACAAGCCTAATGGGGTCACCATGGACAGTGGAGACATGTAGCACACTTTACGTAAATACAAATGAGGCCATGGAACAATGCCACAGAGGCCAACCTATGCTGAACACACAGTGAATGGGCACAGTGTTTGATGCCACACATGATTCCTGGGAAAAGGTGTCTCAGGGGACTGGAGTGGGCACACTGCTCCATGGTCCTGGAATGATCTGACTGTAACAGGAGCAACCGTCCCGGCACTATGCATATCTCCCACTCATGCACATCATGTCTGAGGCCACTACATCGGTCATGCATGCTGCAAGTCTGTTAATTTGAAACCTCACAATCCTATGTTGAGACTCAGGACAGTGCCAACAATTATGGACCCCCAAATGAGTGAACAGGGCAGGGCACAGGCAAGGTACCAACACATGTCACAGACCACCCCCACCCATGATGCTGAAAGCAGTGTGCACCTTGATTAACTTGCAGCCTAGATGACCATGTGCAATAGTGATTACACACAGACCAGGGAACACATGTCAAGGAGGGGAAGGGAGGAAGAACAGCACCGGTTGACTTGGGGGAACAGGATATGCACTGCACATATAAACCCTGGCAGTGTATCCAGGCGAATGAGCACTTCCAACAGCTGGTGACACACAACAAACACACATGTACCTACCCCCTTCCTGCTGCTGTCTCTCCTGTAACCGCCTATCTGTCTCAGGGAAGACCACCGCCAGGACACGCTTCATTTGGTGGGTACGGCGCCGGCGCCCGCCGTGGGGGCATGGTGATGAGTCCTCCAGCAGGACCCGGGCGATCCTCCTGGTCCAGCACCGGATGTCCTGCCAGCGTTTCCTCACTTTAGGCAGGCGCCGACTGCGACCCTCGACCCTCCACCGTATTCACGGCCCTGACGGCCCTCTTCCAAATTCTCCCCTTCTGGTAGGCGGTTACCTGTGAGGATGACAAAGTGAGACTACATCACTACACCTGCTCCATGTCACAGAGACACACATTTTAACATCATTGATTTGTTGAACAGGGCATAGTATGCTGCCAACTAATAGCACCTTTGTCATAGGGACATTCACCTCTGTGTAAGCGCCAATGCACTACATGTCATTGAAAGTACACAGGTGGCATGAGGGGTTCGACACACTCCTTGATCATGGCACACACTGTGCATCACAAGCAACACAAGGCTGATGGACAGCACCTCCAAGCAATCACATGCCCCAGGCCACTGACGCAACCTCAGCAGAGTACACAGACACACACAGGCACAGATCTTTCACCTGCCATTGGCAACAGCGGATCCAAACCTGACTCTGCACATGTGCCACTTTCCTGGGGGGTGTCACAGGCGTGGGGCTAGCCCAGCAAGTCAGACACACAGCACGGCTTCCTTCTCACATCAGATGGGTAGAGTTTATGCCTCCTCCATGCAGCTGTGTTGCAACACTCCACATAGACACTCACCCACATGACAAGGAACATTCACACACATCAATGTCCAGCGGGCGTACACATCATTTGGACACTCTCACCACAGCTCCATTCAACTCACACACATCTGTGGGTACAGTCACCTGTCACACCGGGGGGACCACAGAATCACATCAGGACTATAGAACAAAAATGCCCCAATGGATTAGCCAGGCTGAATGTGCCATGCACCATGCAGTGATTGTCACAGTAAGCACAATGCAAGTGAGGAGTGCAGACATGAACTACATCATGCTCTGCATGGGAGACATAAGGCACTCCCCCCCCCTGGGACCCACTCTAAACAACATTGCATGTCTGTCACACCTGGACACAATGCCAGAAGTGACAGTCACAAAAAAGGGGCACAGTCAAAGCTAGTGGAGTCAGCACTCACCTGCTCCCCTGGTCTCCCATACAGGCTGGGGTACTGTGGGAGGATGACGTCCAGCAATGCCTCATTCTCCTCCTGGGTTAATGGCTGGGCCCTCTCCACAGACCTGGACATGGTGACAGAGGAAGCAATGACAGCAGCAGTGGTGTCCAATGACGTGTTGTGCAGGCAAGTGCCCTCTCATGGGTGGTTCTGGCTGACTTATATCTGCCTTGCTGGCCATTTACAGGAGTACAGAGTGATTGGTCAGACTCATTTGCATCCTACGTTTCCTCCAATCCCTTTAAACATACACCAGTGACAGCATTAGCATCTTTCAAATTTGCAGCAGCATGTCAAGTCAACAACCACTTTGCAACAATGTATAATGTGTCCAACTGCTTTTTCCAGCCCACATGATGGAAAATGTTGATCTTGAAACTCGGTATCCATGACAACCATCATGCATTTAGGCCCTAATACTTGTCCCTTATGTGTTCCCATTGTAATTTTCAAATCCCCACACAGGTACGGTGCGTTTCACACGTTCCTCCTAGGGCACCACTACTATAGTGATACGGCCCGTACATGCGTGTGTAGGGGTCGTATCCCTATAGTAGTGTTGCCGTAGGTGTACACCATAGTGATACGACCCGTACACGCGCGTGTAGGGGTCGCATCCCTATAGTAGTGTTGGCGTAGGTGTATGCCATAGTGATACGACCCGTACACGCGCGTGTAGGGGTCGCATCCCTATAGTAGTGTTGGCACAGGTGTACGCCATAGTGATATGACCCGTACACGCGCGTGTAGGGGTCGGTTCCATATAGTTGTGTTGGCGTAGGTGTACGCCATAGTGATACGACCCGTACACGCGCGTGTAGGGGTCGCTTCCCTATAGTAGTGTTGGCGCAGGTGTACGCCATAGTGATATGACCCGTACACGCGCGTGTAGGGGTCGTATCCATATAGTAGTGTTGCCGTAGGTGTACGCCATAGTGATACAACCCGTACACGCGCGTGTAGGGGTCGTATCCCTATAGTAGTGTTGGCGTAGGTGTACGCCATAGTGAAACGACCCGAACACGCACGTATAGGGGTCGCATCCCTATAGTAGTGTTGGTGTAGGTGTACACCATAGTGATACGACCCGTACATGTGCGTGTAGGGGTCGCATCCCCATAGTAGTGTTGGCGTAGGTGTACGCCATAGTGATACGACCCGAACACGCACGTGTAGGGGTCGCATCCCCATAGTAGTGTTGGTGTAGGTGTACGCCATAGTGATACGACCTGTACACGCGCGTGTAGGGGTCATATCCCCATAGTAGTGTTGGCGTAGGTGTACACCATAGTGATATGACCCGTACACACGCGTGTACGGCCCGTATCACTATGGCGTACACCTACGGCAACACTACTATGGGGATAGGACCAGTGTGTACACGTACGTGTACGACCAGTGTGTACACCTAGGTGTACACACTGGTCGTACACATACGTGTACTACCGTAGTACACGTACGTGTACATACTGGTCGTACACGTACTTGTGTACGGTCCGTACACACACGCGTACTCCTACCCAAACCCAATATAGTGATACGACCGTACACACGCCCTCAGAGCGTGTGTACGGTGCTTTTCACAGCTTACACTGGTGATAGGAGGCGCACATGAAAGGACTGGAGGTGTCAGACTCACACAAGGCTGTACATCAAGTCATTGTCAGTGCAGTCCTTCATGTCCAGGGCCTAGGTGTGTCAGGCAGTGATGTGGCACATGTCTCCTCATGTTTTAGCACAATAGATGTGTGGTGACCTGTGTACACATGTCATGTGTGATGGGGCACTATGTTGCACACTTCCCCTTTACACTTTGCACATGTCTGCATGTAGTAGAAACGTGTCAAGCACTGCATCACTGGTATGGCACAGTCCCCAACACCCGCAACTGTCCCCTGATGCCAGGTACACGGTTAATTACACCTGACATCTAACTACCATCGTGCCACGATGTGACTATGTCATGTGTGTGTCATGTGTTCCCATGAGCTTGCTGTTGGTGTTCCGTCAACTGCATCTGCTGTTGCTGCATCCAACATGTGTCTGTGTGTAGTTGGGCATAGCACACAATTACGCACACCATGCAACATGTGGAATCCCACGTAACGTGTGTCTGTATGCATCGAACATGGTATTTCGACCTGAGGACATATCTGCGTTGTCTCAATGTCTGTGTTATCAGTTTCGACATGTACCCCTTCATGACAATGTGTGTGATCTGTACTTTTTAAATGACATGTGACCTGTGCGTCTAGCTTGCCGCAAGCTGTCTGAATGAGATAACATCCTTCTAATGCAGATATGTGGATGTATGTCACTCCTGTAATGTGTCTGGCTGTTCACTTACACTGTGCCACAGCTAGTTTCATGGCATGTCATGTAGACCTTGACAATCAACGTTTGTAGCTGGCTCTTAGTAGGAGTATCACCTGGCTGGCATACGTGTCCTGGATGTATTGCACAGACCAGACTCTGTATTTAGCAGATGTGTATTAGCTGTTGAACATGTGCTCAGTTCATTGACATTGGTGTTGTAATGTACTCAATCTTCGTTATTCCTTCCAAATTTCTGCAGGGCACCGCCTCTCCCCCGACCAATGCCAGACTTGGGTGCCATGAGAGAACGTGACTGCATACGCCGTTACAGATTCACCCAACAGTTAATTGAGGACCTGACAAACAGGCTGGCACCACACCTCCAACCGCGACACAGTTATCTTACTGCGCTGACCACCAAGATGAAGGTGATGGCAGACCTACATTTTTTCGCCACAGGTACGTTTCAATGCACCATAGCTGATGTGGGTGGCATGTCCCAGACCATGTTCAGCCGTGTCTTGCATGATGTTTTAGAAGCCATGTTGGAGCACCTGGATGAATTCATCCATTTTCCAACTCGTGAGCAGTTGACAGGTATCAAGGGTGAGTTCTATGCCCTGGGAGGGATGCCCCATGTAATTGGGTCCATTGATGGGACACATGTGGCTTTGGTACCACCACAGGCACAGGAGGTAGCCTATCGAAACCGAAAACATTATCACTCCATTAATGCCCTTGTGGTGTGTCTACCTAACATGCTGATTTCCCATGTCTGTGCACGTTTTCCAGGGTCAGCACACGATGCCTACATCATGAGGCATAGCAGGGTGCCAGAAATGATGCTGCGGCTGCACAATGAATGAGCATGTCTTGTTGATGGGTATACTCTGTTTGTCCTGTATTTAGCGGTATCTTTGTATGTTACGGCATCTCCTGACCCACTTCTTTACATGATGTTTCCATGTAGGGGACTCTGGCTATCCCAACATGCCATGGCTGGTGACGCCTCTCCGCAACCCCAGAACAGCTGCAGATCACCGTTACAACAACGCCCATGGGCAGACCAGGCGAGTGATTGAGAGGACGTTTGGCCTCCTGAAGAGCCGATTCCGGTGCCTCCACAAGACAGGCGGGTCCCTCCCATATGCACCGGTGAAGGTCTGCAAAATCTTCCTCGTGTGCTGCATGCTGCACAAAATGGCAGTGGAGAAAGCTGTGCCACTCATCCTGGATCCGGATGAGCAGGAACATCCACCCGTGGAGGATGAAGGCCTTGGTCACGAGGCAAGTGAGGAGGAGGAAGAGGAGGACATCCGGAGTCAGCTCATACGCAACTTCTTCTCATAATGGTGAGTCCCTGGGTCTGAGTGTGCATACTTGGAGCCTTGTGTGGCATGTGTTGCAATGTGTGTGTCCAGCTGACTGTATGCTAAGTGACTTAGAGGTGTGTTCTGATGTGTCACTCGAGTGATGATGTCATTCCACACATTTTAGCTGACACACTCAATTTTCAACTAGCATGGTGTCAACCTTATTCATGTAGAGTACATGACCATGCATGCGGATGACTATCTTTTTCCTGACTTCTTGTGTGTCTGTCATCCCAGGTAGTTGCGCATGCTGTCTGCTCGTGGCATCGTTGTGCTCCTGCTATTCCTCATGAGTATTGCAACGTGTGCTGAATCAGCGTTACATGCACGGACATGGTGAAAAGTCTCCTTTGGGTAAGGATTGCAGCAAGGCATTTTGGGTGTGGTAGTTGTTTGAAATGTGTGGGCACTGCTCCTGTGTAGGTTTTGTTACTATGCATACATGTCGACTCACCATGGGGCACATGACATGTAGCATGACTCACATGAATTGATAGTCACACTTCGTGACAGTCATCTGTAATGGGATTGTGGATTGTGATGAAGGCATCAATGTGTGTAAAACTTCCCTCTGAAACATACAGGATGCTACGGGTGGACATAGTGTGGGACATCCCCATAAGAGGCTCAATGGGGAATTGCAGCCTCTCTGTGTGCAGCAGGGGGTGTTTGGCTCACCCCCTTCACTTGTGTGCCAGTCCAATGGATTTACAGCATCTGTGGTGCGAAGGGGGTGTCCAGTGTAGGTCCCACATGTTCATCCAAAAGACCTGTGAGTCTGTTCATATTGATGAATTTCCATAGGTGTTAGCCTGAGTAATAAAGGTGTTTCTCACCCTCCAAGGTGCATCATCTCTGTCAATGCAGGTCTCTTGCCACTGTGCATGTGGCATCTCTGGCATAGTTGTCAAAGATTGTGCATATGAGTCTATGTGTAGATTAGCAACATGCATGCTGTTCTTCATGTATTTGATTCTCTATTGTGCATGAAGTCCATGGCTGTGTATGTGTTTTGGCATGTTGGTCCCCACAACGGGCCATCAACACCTGCTGAGGGTGTGTTTCCTGTGCGCAGCTCGGCCTTCAGTTTCATGATCCGGTGTCAGTCATCTTTGGTGATTGTGCATCCTTTGTCTCTGGGTGTGCCATGGAAAACCGGACACTCCTTCCTTTACATACACCGGTTGCAGTTGTCCTTTCTGACATCCTAGTCTTTGTGTGGAACTTGTGACATAGTTTCCAGGACATGCCGCCTGCTGTTGCAGCCCCTGCAGCAAGGGCACACGAAGTTTCCGGATTTGGCAACACACACACATCAAAGATGCTCCTCCCTTCCTCCCTCAACCCATTCATATGGCTGTCATCAGCTTGTCTGTGCTACTGTTGCGGCCACGCGGTGCCAAAGGCTGGACCGTCTGCACATGCAACGTGCACATTGCACGACCCTCAGGTCCTTGCATGACCCACATCACACTACAGACTGATGTTGCAGACACCCTCCAAGCAATGTCCATCTACAAATCTACCGCCTGCTCTCAGGCATACACTAAGCGCACACACAACACCTTTGCATGATGAGTGTGCAACTCCAACTGCCTACACAGCGCTGCCACGCCTTCCAGGCCCTGTCATACCAACCAGGTCATGTCCCTCCTACTCCCCACCGGCTCTGTACCCCAGCAAGGCCATGGGAGTGGGACTCAAGGCTTCTGCATGTAGTATGGTGTCATCGTCAGGCACATGGCACAGGTATCATCTCTCAGCATGTCAATCTACAATGTGTCCAGGACCCCGCTCTCCACCATCACATGCGCACAGCACCTCATCATCCGCTCGTATGCCATTGACAGCCAGGTGCACCTCACCCTCACCAAGGACGCAGACATTGCCAGGTCTAATATTCAAGAATGCATGACATCCATTGATGAATGGCTGAACATCAGCCACCTGAGGCTGGACTTGTACAGGACTGAGGTCAACATCTGAGGATTGTCCCCTTACAGCTGGGTCAACTGCTTGTGTCCCACCCACAAGAGCCTTGCACAAGCACCCAGTGTCCACGCACACAAGATGGTGTGCATCATGGATTGCTTGCTCACATTTGCCATGGTAATCACCAGCATCTGTGCCTCAGACTGCAACACCCTCTGCATTATGCACATGATCCCCAGATAGATCCACTCCAAGGAAAGACGGACCATCTCCCAGGTCCACGACAACATCCGTGTCAAATACTGCCCTGCCCTCTACGGAGGAGCCACATCCAAACTCCCGGGAAACTTGTCCACATCCAGGGTGCATCTGCACACCTCAGCTTCAACATCCCGCGCCCCAGCCACATCACTGTCCAGCAGAGATAGCTGCAATGGATCACTGTGTGCTGCAGGATGACCTTCAGACTCCCCACCCACACTCAGGAGGCAGGCCACAATTCGACCCAAAACCAACCTTGTACCACTGTCATCCAAGACCCCGTTGTGCCATCTCCGTGCATCCAACCTTGACCTGGCCACCATTCTTCACATCCACCGTACTCCAGCATGTAGGACATAGATCTCCCACCTGGGAACACATACCTGGGACTCACTCCCCGGGAACCTCCGAATGAAGCATGACCTCTACGCCTTAATGATACTCTTCCAAATAGGTCTGTCCGCACAGTATTGCAAGCCCCGCCCTCAGCAGCTTGAGGCCATCACAGGTGAGTATTGTGCTCCATGTCTGCATTGAATGATACATTGTGACCCATGTGTGTCCTGTACCAGACTCAGATCCCAGGGTATGGATGGGTGGAGTTAGTTCAACACTCAGGCATAGTTTGACATTTACACACACATATGTTGTGGACTAATGCAAAATGACAGCAACATCTCATGAAAAAATAACGTTTTTATTTACGGTGGGGTACGTGTTTTGGTAGATAAACTAAGGTGTTCTACCGGGTGCATAGAATCCAAAGTTCACAGGGGGAGATGGGATCCTTTGCTTTGGAAGTCATCAGAGTCCAGACCACAGTGTTGGTCATCATTGGTCAGACTGTGACCAGCAAGTCCATGTGGCAGAGAATGTCATTGGATGAGGTGCTGCTGTTGCTCCAGAGGGCCAGGTGCCAGGCCAGGTGACCTGGGAGATGTGGATGGTCCGCTGACTCTCACGGTCTTTTCGTGGACGACCTATCTTCCTGGGGGGACCCTCAGATGCAGGCCTTGACGATGTCTGTGATGCTCCGTTGGACGTATCCTCCTCCTCCTCCCTCCCTGTGGCTGGTGGTGGTCTTCGCCTGGTGGCACAGGGAGGGTTGCCCATCCTGTCGGCGATCCGACGGAGTGAACGGCTCATGTCCGTTTGCAACGCCAGGAGCTCAGTTAGTCTTGCCTCCATCCGTCCTTGGTGTTGTTGTTGACTGGCATGTTGCTCGGCCTGCAGGTTCTTCATCTAGTCGAGGGTCCCCTTCATCTCTGTGAGGCTCGCCACTACCTGGCTGATGCCCCTGGTGTCACGCCGGTATGTGTCCAGGATGTGGCGTATGTGTGACATACCGGTTCCCTCAGCTGGCTGGTCAGGTTCGCGCCTCCGCCTGCCTCTACTCCCACCACCCCTGCCCACACGAGCCTGGCCTGCCGTTGTGGGCACATCGGGTCTACGGGACCCCTGAAGGATGGCATTTGCGGGGTTGTCTGCCTCCTCCTGGGTGCCCGGAGAACCTTGTCTCTCCTGGTCAGACTGGCGGTGTTGTTCAGTGCGAGCAGGGCTCCTGGGTGTCTCCTGGGATGTGGCAGGAATGGGGGTGGGAGTAGGCACAGATGTACCTGACGCAGGTGCTGCAGGGTCTTGGGCACCAGAGGGGCCAGGTTGGTCGGGGTCATCCACGGAGTGGTGAGAGTCGTCGCTGCCGGTGGGATCATCTTCACGCTGAGCCTGGGACTGTGATTGTTCCCCCCATTGTTGGGGGGAGGTCCATGACGTTGCCCTGTGTGTGAGAGAGAGACAATGTTAATGCTGTTTCATGCCACATCCATGTTTCATACATATTCAAGTTGTCACAGTTCCTCCAGGTAGTTGGATGTGCCTAGCATTGCTCTCAATGTACACTTGGGGATGGGTATGTTGCGGGGGACAGATTGATATGTTCTCCTGAGTGTTTGACCAGTAGAATTTTGGCTAGGATGCGTATTTGGCTATGGATTGGTCTTGTTGTGTCACATGTCCATTGTGAGTGTGGGTAAATCCGTTGCCTGCCCCGGGGTGTGTGCTTGTGGAAGGGGGGGGGGGGGGGGTGTGACCGGGCCTGCTGTTGGGTGTAGTGTGATTTGTCACTGGGTCTCCCAGGTGATATGTCTGTCCCCTCATGGTGCATGCTGACATGACAGTGAGTGTGAGTTCCTGTGCTAGATATCTGAGCTTGTGGAGTTGGTGTTTGAGTGTACAGTGGTCACAGGAGGGGCTTGTGCTGCATACAGCAGGGCCAAGTGTCAGCTACCTTGTCAGTACTTTTCCAGTCCCTGTGCATTGGGCATGGTGCATGGGTATGTACCTAGGCCATATGGGCTGAGGGCATTGGTGTCTGCTTCTGAGTTGCACAATGTGTTGGGTGAGCCCCACCCTCCCAGCATCCCGGACATCCAGTCTTGGGTTTGTGGTTGGTGTGGCCTGGGACATGGCATTGCCTTTATTTGTGAATGGGGCATGGAGACGTTAGTGGCATGAGCGTGGTTTTTGAGTGTGGTTGTGTGCGGTGAGGGCTTGGGGGAATTTGCTTGCATTTGGTGTATTTGTGGTGTGGGTGCCATTCCCTCCATGTTACGTGAGTTGTTTGTGTACTCACCAGGCTCTGCGACTCCTTCGACTCCGTGTACTCCCACCGGCGGAAGCATGGCCATCACCTTCTCCTCCCAGGGATGGTAATGTACGGGTCTGCGGGGCAGCCCACCTCCAGTGATGTTACTCTGGGCGTATTCCTCGTTCATTTTCCTCTTGACTGCCCTGCGCAGATCGTACCACCTGGCTTGGCATTCATGCCTGGTCCTTCGGATGGGTGCAACAGCATTCACCTTATCGACGATCCTCTGCCACAGGCTAGTTTTTTGGGCTATGCTGGTCTGTCTGACCAATGTTCCAAACAGCTGTGGCTCAACTCTGATGAGTTCGTTGACAAGGAGGTCCAGCTCCGCCCTTGTGAACTTTGGATTCTTGTCTGTGGGCATGGTGTGGGGTGTGGGTGTGGATGGTTGTGGGTGTGTGGGTGTGAATGTGACGGTGTGTGTGTGAATGTGGAGAGGGGGTGTTTGTGAAGGAGGTTGTGTGAAGGTGTGTAAGTTAAGGTGTAGTTAAGGTGTAAGTAAGGTGCAGTTGTTTGTCTGTGGGGTTCGTCAGCAGTGGGTCTGTTGCAAAGGCTCATGGGTTGTGTGTGTGGGCCCTTTTTATTGGTCCATTTGTGGGTGTGGCGGGTTTGAAATTTAGGTGGGTGTGTTATAAGAGGTGGTTGTGATTTTGGGCCTCTGTTTGGATGTCCCAGGTCAGTCATTGAGATGTATTTTGTCATGTAGACGTGGTTTGTGGTGTTGTGCGAGTCAAATTGACCCTCCTTGTGCTGTTTTACAGTGTCCTGGTTCTGTACGAGTCTTTTTCGCGTAGGTGAGGTCCGTACATATGCAATGCTGGGTGAGGGTGCTGGGGTACGGTGTTGTGGTGCGACGTGTACAGGTGCGGGCTGGGGTATGTGCCTGGGGTGCGGCGTGTACATGCACAGGGCTGGGGTACGGGCCTGGGGTGCGGTGCGTACAGGTACGGGGCTGGGTTACGGGCCTGGGGTACGGTGCATACAGGTACGGGGCTGGGGTACGGGCCTGGGGTGCAGTGCCTACAGGTACAGGGCTGGGGTACGGGCCAGGGGTGCGGCGTGTACAGGTGCGGGGCTGGGGTACGGGCCTGGGGTACGGTGCGTACAGGTACGGGGCTGGGGTACGGGCCTGTGGTGCGGCGCGTACAGGTGCGGGGCTGGTGTACGGGCCTGGGGTACGGTGCGTACAGGTACGGGGCTGGGGTACGGGCCTGGGGTACGGTGCGTACAGGTGTGGGGCTGGGGTACGGGCCTGGGGTATGGTGCGTACAGGTACGGGGCTGGGGTACGGGCCTGGGGTGCGGCGCGTACAGGCACTACGGGCCTGGGGTACGGTGCGTACAGGTATGGGGCTGGGATACGGGCATGGGGTGTGGCGCGTACAGGTGCGGGGCTGGGGTACAGTGCGGACAGGGGGGGTACGGTGCTGACATACGGGGGTACGGTGTTGACATATGCGGGGGGAGGAGGGGCTGTACGACTCGTATCCGGGCACAAGTTTACCCGTGTACATGTGTGCTACTGCGTTCGCTCCGTACGGGGCCTTTTACATGCGGTTGTGTATTCGGACGGGCGGTACGGATCGTACTTGCGCACTCAGACTTCTGTTTTACGGTTTGCACGTAAAAATGTCCGGCTCCCTCTCGTACACTTTTCCCGACGCTATTCGGACGTAAAAATGTCGGCTTTCTCTCGTACCCTTTTCCCGACGCAATTCGTATGTATTTTTCACGTACGAATCGTACTTCACCGTTTGTACGGTACTTGTACGATTAGTGCGTGAAAATATACGGATACGAGTCGTACGCAAATTTATTTTACCGGATCGGAATCGGCACCTTAGTAGTTAATAATATTTTTTTAATTCATATTAGCGTTTTTAGTTCCGTAGTGGGTTGTGGGTTTTTTGGGGAATAGGGTGGAAAGTAATTTAATTATATACATTTTATTGATTATTTATAGTAGTTATTAGAAAAAAATTAATTGATTTTTGCATTATTAGTTCCTTAGCAGGTTGTAGGTTTATAAGGGAATAGGGTGGGAAGTAATTTAATTATATATATTTTATTGATTATTTATAGTAGTTATTAATTTTGTTTTCATTGAATTTTGCATTTTTAGTTCCGTAGAGGGTTGTGGGTTTATAGGGGAATGGGTTGGGAAGTAATTTAATTATATAAAATGTATTGAATAATTTGTATTTATTCATATTGAATAATTTTGATGGTATAGTGTTAAATGGGTAAATTAATTTATGAATAATTGTTTGATAATTAGTTGTTAATTAATTTAAATTAATTAATTAGTAATTAATTATGGTAATTGTGTAATTAATTGAGGTGTGTGTTGTGGTGTTTATAGGTGTTAATGGTGGGAAGTGTGAGAAGTAATTTAAATTTTATTGATCAATTATTAATTATTTGTTAATTAATTTATATTAAATAATTAGTAATTATTAATCGTAATTGTGTAATTAATTTTAGGTTTATGTTGTGCATATTAGAGTGTTAAAGAATGTGTAATCAATGAATGTTTATTATTGTTTTAATAATAACATATTTTAAATGTAATATTAATTATGTTGATCATGGAAATACATTTTAATAAAAATGTTGATGTCTTCTTTTATTGGTGTGTTGTTGTAGGGCAGGAAATAAAATAAATACATTTATGTTTTAAATAATTTGTTTGTTTGGCAATATTTGTTTCTTTTAAATGAATATTGTTTATAAATGTATTCATTATTTTCTTAATATCATATTTGTAGGTCCTTATTATATGTAATTAAAGTTATAATTAGTGTTATTTTTATATGTTTAATGGTATATTTTTAAAATATTGTTTATTTATTTTTAAAAATATATATTTTTTTAATTGTTTAAATGTTATTAGTAATTTTTGTTTTTCTGCTATCCAATACATTCCCTACTGTTGCACTCACTGGAGTGGGAATAGTAAATGTACCCCTTTGCTATCCAGCACTTTCCTTACTGGTGCACTGACTGGAGTGAGAATAGTAATTTTATCCCGCCGTTATCCAATACTTTCCCAACGGTTGCACTCACTGGAGTGGGAATAGTAATTTTTACCCCTCCTCTATCCAACATTTTCCCCACTGTAGTACGTTTCATTTTTATTTTAATAGTTTAATGTTTTAATTAATTATAGAATGTTTTTTTATTTTAAATTATTGATATATGTATATATTTTATTTTGATATAATTTAAAAGTTTAGAAATTAATAGTTAATAAATTATTTTAAAGTAAATATATTATATGTATGAATTATTATGTTTGTGGGTTTATATTTTGTGTATTAAGTTTATTTTTAATATTTAGTTAAATTGTATATTAAATTAAATAACTTTTGTTAAAGATAATATTAATATTTTATATTTTTAATATATATTATTTTATTTTATTTCTATTTTTAAATTGCTATTTTTTACATCTATATTTTTAACTTCGATATTTTTGATTTGATATTTTTGTACTTACCTATTTAAGTATAGGCAGTCGGTAATTTTACTATCTATGTAGGATATTATCAAGAACGTGTGATATTTATCGCAAAATTAGCTTAACGCAACTTTGCACATTGCAGTCTATTGCGGGAAAAAAACACTGTGTTAACGTTGTATTCTCAACACGGCGGCACCATGCGATAGTCTCACGATAACGCGCCAAATGAGCGTATTAAAATTAATGCGATGCCGAAAAAATGCGAAACACGAAAAAAGTTGCGTTGCCACAAATCGCGATACAAAAATCAGCGATAACTACCGACAGGCCTGCAATTCCCATGCGTCATGCGGGAAAATGCACTATAAAAGCAGAAGAAAAAAAAAGGCAAAAAAAAAAAACTGCGTAGCACCATGGATGCACCCGGACCGAGTGCAGAGGACAATGCGAACCCCACAAGCCCCACAGACGACCAGCAAGGAACCTCAGGGTCGGGGAAGGCCAAGGAGAAGAGGAAGAGGAAGACGCGGTTCAGTCTGCAGGAAAACAGGATCATCGTTACGGAGGTGATAGAACACTACCAACAACTGTTCGTCACCTCCAACGTGTCATTGGCAACAAAGACGCAAATATGGCAGACTATCTTGGACCATGTGAATGCAGTTGCAGTGTTGAGGAGGAAAATGGAAGAAGTCAAGAGGCGCTGGAATAATGTGAAGGGCAAAACCAAGAAGAAACTCGATGCCAACATGAAAGCAGCAACGCAGATTGGAGGTGGGGGTCCAGAAGCACACCAGGAGCTGGATGACATGGAGAAAATGGTGGCCACAGTCATCAGTCGGGATACGGTGCCAGGAGTTGTGGATCCAGACACTGCTCAACATGACCTGACAAAACATCAACAGGGTGAGTACTGACCAGGGACTGGGGGGACGGGGGAGATGGGCACAATGGCACACATGCACAATTAAGTAGCGCGCACTGCACACCCACAATGACTCTGGATCATGTCCCTGATCCCCATGACACACTGCAGGACACATACAAACACCAAGTAGGCGCCCGTCCACCATGTACCCAAATGGGTCCCACCCCACACATCACCAATCTCATAACCAAAACATGCACACGTGCGAAACCCAGCAAAGATGCGTATTTGTGAGCCACACTGACAATGCAAGTGACACTACATGACGATTAGAATGGCTGCAGTCCAATCATCATGACATTGTGCACACCACAACACTGAGGTGGCTGAGTGTGGACCACATCCGGAAAGAAGCAGGTCACACTCTGACACATCCAGGTGCACAAACAACCCCTGAGGTCAACAACACATCTGAGGATAAACCATGCCCAAGAGTCCAAAATGTGAACAAGAGCCAAAAGTAGCCAAGTCTGCAACATCTCAGCACTGTAGAAGCACAGAAGTCAAAGGCACACCTCCTCAAAGGGATAAGGGGCATCAAAATCATAGCTGCAGGGGCGACTCTCCCACAATGCAGCACACACACATAGCAATAACAGCACATCCACATTGACGACAATGTGGTACAAAGTGCAACACTTTCATCACAGAACAGAGGACACAACTGGTTCTGCTTGTGCGTAGAAACTGGCCAATCACATCTGGCATAGCAGGAAACTGTGAGATGAAAATGTACGTGTACAACCTCACATCCGTGATGTAGTTCAAATGTCCACTGTCCCACATCAAATAGTCAGCTCCTCCCAAAAAGTCACAATGTACATTGTCATGCAGTCTGTATGTAAACTTGAACAATGCGTCAACATACATGTCAACACAATGTTAAAATGTATCTCCCCTTCACATTGCAGAGGGACAATCAACACATCCTGCAGAGCAGACCAGACAACTCATCAGTGATGATGAAGAAGACCTCCACACCTTCGACACCGACGCCCTACAACAGCTCATGGACATCTTAGGCAACCCACCTCCAGGAGCAGGGCAGCCCAGCTGCATAGGGGAGACCCCACCCCCTGCACAGACCACACAGCAGAAAGCACCCACCACCACGGCTGGCTCCCAGCACCTCACCGAAGCACACATCGCATTCCAAGGCCAGGTGTTAGACTGCCAGAAGGAGTTGGCTGAACCGGTTCGGGTGGGGTTTGAGTTCATGGCAGCCAAACTAGATCACATACGTGGGTGTCTAATCCCCATCAGGGACCACGTGCACTCCCCAACGGACACCCACACTGCGACAGAGACACACGCATTTGCACATTTCCAGTACTGAACCACGCCCAGAGCCCCGGGATAATCATTCACACCCCTACGCTGGACTTGCGTATGCCGGCCCAGTCCACTCCTCTTACGTATAAAGTGGGGGATGACAAAGCTACATGTCCAAGGTCTTACCCACAGCCTGAGGTGACATGGTTGCGTCCACTGTACACAGCACAATGTAATGTGGTAGGGCCCAGGGCCATCATGCATACGTAATGAGCATACGGACACACTTTGATAGTTAGTTGAACTGGCTACGGGCACATGCGCACTGCCACTTTTTATTAACAGGGTCACCTGACCAGTGACGCCTTTGCTGGATGGGTGTGGGGTGAGTGTGAGCCAGCCCTCAGGGAGTGGTTGGTGCTGGCAACAACTTGAAAAGTGATCACTATTGAAGCGGAAACAGAAATCACCAACATAACACAAACAACTGTGAAGCATCATGGTGGTAGCCGGAGCAAGTACAGAGGTCACCCAATATGCAATCAGAAGGGTCCATGAGTTGCAGTGCACTGGGGTAGGGGCACCAGAGCTGAGCATGCTCCTGTGAAGGAATTGTCTAGGATTGTGTCCCTTCAGGATATTCCTGCTGCAGCTGCAGTGGGGTGTGTTACACCTGCCTCATCTTCCTCATCATCGTCCCAGATCTTCCCCACTGCCTGAGGTGACATTGTTGTGTGAGCTGTCCACAGCACAAAACTCAATCAGGAAGGGTCTATGAGTTGTGGTGCACTGAGTTAGTGGCACCTGAAGAGCAGAGCAGGGTATCAAGCTGATGATGGCATCCAAGACAGGTGTGAGAAACTCTGATAGTCTGACTGTAAGACTCTTTCGACTAGCATTTGTTGGTTGGAGGTGGTCCTGGCAGTGGTGGCCGGTGCAGCCAGCGGTGATGCGTCATCCGGGCAGGCCAGGACTCGATTTGATGTGTGAGCCCTTGGTGGACCGCAGTTGAGGCCAGAGGAAGCGGTTAGCGCAGGGCCACAGACACATGGCGTTGATGACCCCCCAGGCCATCGACTCAGAGGCCATCCAATATTCAATCAGACAGGGTCTATGACTTGAGCTGCCAGAGTTAGTGGCCTCGGATGTACTGCGGCCGGCACAGGCACACCGCCACGGGACGGTGACTTGCGGTGCACTGAGGTAGGGCCAGGAGAGCTGAGCGGGTCCTCGTCGATGTCCAAGGTGAATGTCACAGAGTGTTTCAGGGGACAGTGGAAGGTGTTCTTCCAGGGCATGATGCAGAGGGCAGAACCAAGCAGACGCAGGCAATATGGAGAAGATTAATGCTACAGACTCATTTTTAACGCATCAGCTACATGATGATGAAGACAACACCCAGGCCATAGACTCAGACGCCACCAAAGTTCAACCAGAGAGTGTCCATGAATTTCGGGGAACAGAGTTAGTGGCACCACAGCTGAAAGGGGATGCAGTCTGCGATGAGGCCTGTACAATGGTATAAACTCTGCCATAAAGGAATCAAGACTCAGTTCAAATGTGTGACCTACTTGACCGCAGTGTAGGCCGGAGGCAGCGGTCAGCAGGGGCCCACAGCCTCGTGTTGTTGGCTTGCGATGCACAGAGTTAGTGGCACCAGAGCAGTTGTTGGTAGTGTTCGATCACCTCCATAATGATGATCCTGTTTTCCTCCGGACTGAACCGCGTCTTCCTCTTACTCCTCTCCTTGCGTACAATGATATGAACTCTGCCATAAAAAATCAATACTCAGTTCCAAATGTGTGACCTACTTGATCGTAGTGTAGGCCGGAGTCAGCGGTGAAGTCCGCCAACGAGAAAGGAGTGCTGGGGGCCTGTGTCGGGGAGGCCAGCGATGGTCTGAGGAGGCTGTCAAGGTCACGGGCCTCAGGCTTGGAGCTTGCACCGGCATGTGGTGGGCCCTCTTTGACGCATGCTGGTGTTGGCAGGTGAGCAATGAGGCCTGGGTGCGCAGGGGCGGCGATGACGGGTCTGGGGACCAGCGGCCTGGGGTGCAGCAGGCGCACAGGATCGCAGGCACTACCGCTCACCGTGTCGGCCTCATGGCGGGGTGAGAGGCACCGCCCTGGCAGACATGTTGGCCATTCCGGAAGAGAACCATGCCCAGAGCAACGTGCTTTTTATTCACACACCTATGCTGGCCTGGCGTACGCCGGGTCAGCCCACTCCGCTCACGCTTACAGGGGGGACGTAACAAGCTACATTTCCGTGATCTTCCCCACTGGCTGAGGTAACATGGTTGCGTCCACTGTCCACTACACTCCACACACCAACAGTGTATGTCGACATGGAAATGTCTGTGGTCTGCATACTCAAGTATGTCTAGCACATACACACCACACTTGGTTTTAGTGTACATTCTCATTAATGAGTCACTTGCCTCCTTCGCACATGCCTGGTTCCCACCTCTCCCCACATTCTGCTATTGTGTGGCTGACGTGCCATGCCATTGATGGCTTGTGTGCATGGCTAGCCCAGGTTACCACAGTAAGTTGTGTTGTCGTGTCTGGTATGTGGGCATGTTGTTTGTCATGTTGTATGTGATTTTGTTACATGTGCATTCCCAGAGTTGTGAGTTATATGTTGGTGGAGTTGAGGTGTGTGGTGTGTTCAGTTGATGCTTACCGACGAGCATGGCATTTGCATAGATGCCAGCCTCAAAGCGCTGGTTGATGATGGACCGTTTGAAGATGAAGGAATCATGCACACTGCCTGGGTAGTTGGCGACGGCATTGGTGAAGAGTCCCCGGTGGGCCACTATTGCCTGCACATTGATGAAATGCGTGTGCTTCCTGTTGAGGTAATTGTGTGCAGTGGCGGCAGGGGCACGAGGAGTACATGTGTGCAGTCGATTGCCCCCAACATGTGTGGGAAGCCAGCTATGGAGTAGTTCCCTTGCTTGGTCTCCAGCTGTTCCTGTGCAGTGCGTGGGGAGTAAAGGTGCTGGTGTACCAAGCTGATGATGGCATCCAAGACAGATGTGAGGAACTTGGATAGGGCTGACTGTGAGACTCCTACGACTCTGGCAGTTGTTGGTCGGAAGGTCCCAGAGGCCAACAGGTGCAGCCCAGCCAGCAGCTTAGTCTGCGGAGGGATGTTGGCTGTCCGCCTTGTTGGTACCGTCAGCCTGTGGGCAATGTGGGTGAGGATGCGGAGGATGATTCTCTTTTTGAGCCTGTAGTGGGCAATGACATCCTCTGGTGTTAAGTCTGTAAGGCTGGTGTGTTTTCTGAAGGTCCGCTGTCTTTGTCTGCGCTGCCTCTGTGGTAGTCCTGGGGGGGTCCGGAGGGATGGCGGGCCTGGGGGTGGTGACTGTGGGTGTTGTGGCCCTCTTGGGGCTCCGAGCTGCATGATCAGTGGCTCCATGGCATCTGTTTTTCTTCAGGTGTGGCTCTGGGCTGGGCTCCCTTTTATGGTGCAGGTTGTCGTCCTACTTAACACCAGGTATGAGCAGGTGTTAAATCCCTGCTCCTAACGCGCCTTATCGCCTGTTTTGGGATCTTATCGCCGATCTGGCTGGTCATTAATAATATTGCAAAGTGGTATTATCGTGGCTTTTTGCACGGGAACGCCTACTCTGCATCTCATTAGAGTTAGTTGCCGGTGTCGTCCGTGGCGATGTATTTTGCGGCTGCTATCTCAGGAAAACTGACAATATCAGCTGTTAGCACTAGCTTGTGAATAGGGCGATAAATCTATCGCCACTTTGGCTGCGATAAAGTGCCGCTAACTTGGCGATGAGACCTTGAGAATATGCCCCTATATTTTTACTTCGATATTTTTATTAATGCGATTTTTTCTATCGATATTCTATCAGAGAACCCTTCCTAGGTGAGGCGTAATGAGAATAAATATCTGTATTTTGCCTTGTTACTTCCTCTCTCTATGTGTGCTGCATTTTGCAACATACATAGAAATAAAAAAAATTGCCTCAGAGGATTGTCTCTAATGCAGGCACCCTGGCACCATGACGCAAGTGTGCTTGCATTGGAGCTAGGCTGCACTCCGTTCCCCGGTACAACAGTTGATGGACAGAATGCAGAACAATGACATACATTCACCCCAGTACAGAGATCTGGGCCTAAATCTATTATTTTTTTGCTCACCTCGCAGTTCCAGTTTGAACTCAGCCATATGCAAATCAGTCTTGACCCTGTGCCTCATGGGTACAGTCCAGCCCGAACTGCCATGCCAGGTCTTCCCTGGATTGGAAAAAAAGCATCCTAGGACCGGTTTCGGGGTTGCACCCCTCTTCAGCCAAGATAGCTTGATTCCAGTGGCATGGAGAGCACGGGACCCACGTCTGGGCATACCCTTCCCACTCAGGGTGACAAATGTAAAAACAACAGTTGATGGACAGAATGCAGAACAATGTTATACATTCACCCCAGTACAGAGATCTGGGCCTAAATCAAGAGGGAGAGCAGGAATGATTTACATCTTAGTAGATATGGCACATTTCTGTTCTCTCCCTGTAACGCAACGCAGCACAGCAAGGTGTCTAGCTGCATTGCGTTGCATGACTTTTTAGTAAATCTGGCCCTTGTTTGGTGTAAGTGTATTGTAATGTGTGGGCATGGGCTTTTATAAGGCTGAAGAGGATGCTGTTCTTGTGACAAGGAGTCTACCATCGGTGGCGATGGTTTCCCAGCCAGTCCTGGGTGCTGATGGGGCGGTGAAGCTATCGCAGGCCACCATGTCATTTGGTAGCACCAATGATTATCTACAGGGTTGGGGTCACCATCACTAAGAGGTCTAGGGTATGATTGTGGATGTCGGGGGTGAAAGGCTAATACTGTAAAAGCACAGCCTTTTGATCAGATTAAAGAGAGGGTATGTCTGAATAAAGAATTATAAACACAAGGCATACTGATACCGAGCGGTCTCGGCAAAAAGGGTTAGATATTAAAAGACTCACATTACCAAATTAGATAACATAAACAGATATCAGAACAGGCTGTCCTCTTAGCAACAGATATATTTGTAGTAATTAAGACGGGTCATTAATGTAACTCTAATAAACAATTTGTGTTGCTTTGTAAAGTTATTTGTATAGCGCTTCAAACCCCCTGATGAGGCCTCAAAGATCAGTATTGGGTGGTAAGCTCACTGAACTATGGGGGAGTGCTTGGTTGTAAGGGTGTTGGACTAAACAATAGAATCTGTGAGTTATTTACAGTTTGGTGGATACAGGACATCTACCAAAAAATGGCGGATGTTGTGTTTTCCTATTTAGACTATATAGCCAGGCATGCACTCTAAAGATGACGGACGGGATATCTGCCAATCTTTGCCAGCTGTCCCTCCTCTGTCAAACTCAGAATAACACCCTCTGACTCTTTTTTCCTAGATTGGAATAAAGGAGGTTGGTGGCGGCCCAGTTGCATTAAGGGGACAAGGGGTAAGAGGAGTGTCAATTACTGAAACATGTTGGTTTCAAATCCTGCACCAATGAGCAGCCGAGCTCCAGAAACCTCCCTTCCCGCCTCAGCATAATGCACACTTTTACTGAGGACTGCCCACTTCCTAAGTTTCAACGTCTGAAGGATGCAATTTAACATCATTTGGTTTTCTATGTCTATCATTCTTAACTATGTTGAAACAACGACAATTGTATTGTATTGTAATTGTATTTATATTGCGCTTACTACCCCGGTCAAAAAATTAGGCGAGTAGAATGTGGAAATGTATGTGGACTCCAACTTATTACCGCTTGATTGCAAGGAGCTGCACCAGTCAGGGGCGTAGCTACAATTACCGGTATATTCACAAGAACGTGTGATAACTACCGCAAGAGTAGCTTAACGCAACTCTCAACATCGCAGCCTATCACGAGAAAATTACGCCGTGCCAACCAAGTATTCACAACGCGGTGGTAGCATGCGATAGTCACCAGATAACGCGTCAAATGGCTGCGCAAAAATCAACGCCACGCCGCAAAAATGCGAACGCAAAAAATCATGCAATGAGGCCAATCGCGGTACAAAAAGTAGCAAAAACCAGCCACAGGCTTGCAAATTCCACACGTCTGGCGGGAAAATGCACCATAAAAACCACAGAAACAACACACCAGAAACAAGCCAAAGCACGTAGCAACATGGATGCACCCTGACCGAGCGCAGAGGCCAACGCGAACCCCACAGCCTCCATAGACCACCAGCAAGGAACAACGGGGACGGTGACGGCCAAGGAGAGGAGGGAGAGGAAGACGGGGTGCAGTCCGCAGCCAAACCAGATCAGCGTCACGTAGGTGACAGAACACTACCAGCAACTGACCCACATGTAGACCACCTAGAATGCAGTCAGAGTGCCGAGGAGGCCAATCGAGGAGGCCAAGAGGCGCTGGCATCATGTGACAACCTAAACCAGGCACAAACCCGCTGCCAACAGGAAGGCTGCAACAGCGACAGGAGGTGGCAGTCCTGCACCACAGGAGGAGGAAACCGAGGCCACAGTCATCAGTGTGGAGACGGTGCAAGGAGTAGGGAGTACGGACACAGCTCGAGAGGACCTGACACAACATCAACAGGGTGAGTAATGACCAGCGACTGCGGGGATGGGGGGAGATGGGTACAATGGCACACATGCAAAACGAGGTGTAGCACACTGCACACCCACAATTACCCTGGATCATGTCCCTCATCGCCTTGGCACACTGCAGCACACACACATATCAAGAACAGCACACCCACATTGACGACAACGTGGTACAATGTGCAAATCCGACACAGCAGAACAGAGGACACAACTGGCTCCGCACATTCACAGAAACATGCCTACTACATCTGACAGAGCATGAAACTGTGAAATGGAAATGTACGCGTATGACCTCACATTGTCATGTAGTCCAAATGTACATTGTCCCGCAGCAGTAGTCAGCTTCTCCCAAACAGTCACAATGTACATTGTCATACAGTCTGCATGTAGACCAGAGCAATGCGCCAACATACATGTCAACACAATGTCAACATGCATCTCCCCTTCACATTGCAGAGGGGCACACAACACCTCCAGCAGAGCACAGAAGACAACACATCTGTGATGCCGGCGAGGACCACCACACCTTCGACACTGACGCCCTACAACAGCCCATGGACATCCCACATAACCCACCACCAGGAACCGGGCAGTCAAGCTACTTAGAGGAGAACACAGAGCCAGCAACACACCACACAGCAGGAAGCACCCGCAAGCACAGCTGGCTCACAACACTTCAATCACCCACACATGGCACCCCAATGCCATGAGTCAGCACGCCAAAAGGAGGTGGCCGAACAGGTGTGGGTGGGGTCCCAACCCATGGAAGGCGAACTAGATCACATACGTTGGAGTCTATTACCCTTCGGGGACCACCTACACCCCACAAAGGAGACCCACACTGCCATAGAGACACATGTAGATGCACATTCACAGTACACAACCACGCCCAGGGGCATGCACATATCAGTCACACACCCACGTTGGTCCTGCGTACGATGGCCCAGGCCACTCCCCTTATGAATTGAGTGGGTGACGACAAAGCTACATGTCCAAGCTCAAATCCGATACCTGCGGTGACATGCCTGCATCCGTTGTACACAGCACAATGTAATGTCGTAGGGCCCTGGGCCTTCATGCATACAACCAGACCACAGGGACACACGCAGATATTATGTTGAACTGGCTACAGGCACGTGCCCCCGGCCACTTTATTGGCAAGGCCACATGTACAGTGTCGCCTGTGCTGGATGTGTGTGGGGTGGGTGCAAGCCAGCCCTCAGGGAGTTGTTGGTGCTGGCAACAAATACAACAGTTAACACAATTAATACGTAAACAGACAACACCAGCATCATGGGGACAACTGTGGAGCATCATGGAGGGAACCTGAGGAAGTCCAGAGGGCACACAATGAGCAAGCAAAAGTGTCTGTGAGTTGCAGTGCACTGAGGTTGGGCCATTACAGCTGAGCGCGCCCATGTGAAGAAAAAGTCTTGGGGCCCGATTCACAGAACTAACTTAAGACAAAATCCTAAACTTACTACCATTTTGGTATTCACAGAAGGCACTTACTCATTTTGGTATTCACAGAAGACACTTACTCACTTCGGTATTCACAGAAGTTAGGAGTCCTAACTTTAGGACTCCTAAATACCTTCTGTGAATACCGAAAGTCTTAAAATTAGGATTTTTCTCAGTTTAGGAGTCCTAAAGTTAGGACTCCTAACTTTACTACCACTATACAGAGAAAAATCCTAATTTTAAGGCTTTCAGTATTCACAGAAGGCATTTAGGAGTCCTAAAGTTAAGAGTCCTAACTTTACTACTACTAAATTGAGAAAAAGCCTAATTTTAAGACTTTCGATATTCACAGAAGGCATTTAGGAGTCCTAAAGTTAGGAGTCCTAACTATACTACTACTGAACTGCGAAAAACCCTAATTTTAAGACTTTCGGTATTCACAGAAGGCATTTAGGAGTCCTAAAGTTAGGACTCCTAACTTCTGTGAATACCGAAATGAGTAAGTTCCTTCTGTGAATACCAAAATGAGTAAGTGCCTTCTGTGAATACCAAAATGGTAGTAAGTTTAGGATTTTGTCTTAAGTTAGTTCTGTGAATCGGGCCCTTGGATTGTTTCCCTTCGAGACATTCCTGATGCAGATGCAGTGGGGTGTGTCAGACTTGCATCATCTTCCTCATCAACGTCCCAGGTCTCCCACACTGCTTGAGGTGACATTGATGCGCAAACTCTCAACAACACAAAACTCAATCAGTAGCGGACGATGGCTTGTGGTGCACTGAGTCAATGGCACCTGGAGTGCCGAGCAGGGTATCAGTCTGATGATTGCATCCACGACAAGTGTGAGCAACTCCGTCAGTCTGTCAGGACCACTCTGGCAGATGGAGGTTGGAGGTGGTCCTGGCAGTGGTGGAGTGGGCCTCCTGCGGTGATGCGACGTCCGGGCCGGTCAGGACTCGATTTGATGTGTGGGCCCTGGTGGACCGCAGTTGAGGCCGGAGGCAGCGGACAGCGCAGGGCCACAGACACATGGCGTTGATGACCCTAAGGCCATCCCCTCAGAGGTCATCCAATATCTCAGAAGAAGGGGTCCCGGACCTGACCAGCACAGAGTTAGTGGCCCCGGATGCACAGCAGCTGGCACAGGCACACTGCCACGGGACAGTGACTTTCGGTGCACTGAGGTAGGTCCACGCACAGTGAGCAGGTCATCATCGATGTCGAAGGTGAATATAGCGGAGTCTTGCAGGGGACAGAGGAGGGTGTCCTCCAGGGCATGATGCGAAGGTCAGATGTTATCCGGAAGCAGCAAATGGTGGAGTGGAAAGCGACAGCCTCATTTTCACCACCAATTCGGTACCAGCTACATGAGGATGAAAACTAGCCCCTAGTCCATAGACTCAGACGCCACCAATGTACGACCAGAGAGTGTCCATGAATGTCGGGGAACAGACTTAGTGGCACCGGTGCTGAGAGGGGATGCAGTCTGTGATGATGCCGGTACACTGATATGAACTCTGCCATTGCTAAATCAAGACTCTGTGACCTACTGGACCGCAGTGTAGGCCGGAGGCAGCGGTCAGCAGTGGCCCACACCCAATCAATCAATCAATCAATCAATAAATTTGTAAAGCGCGCTACTCACCCGGAGGGTCTCAAGGCACTGGGGGAAGGGGGGTCCGCTACTGCTCGAACAGCCAGGTCTTGAGATGCTTCCTGAAGGAGAGGTGGTCTTGGGTGAGGCGGAGGTGGATGGGGAGGGAGTTCCATGTCTTGGTTGCCAGGTAGGAGAACGATCTTCCTCCCATGGTGGCTCTTTGAATGCATGGAACGGCGGCGAGGGCGTGGCTGGCCGATCGTAGCTGGCGGGTGGGAGTGTAGAAGGTCAGGCGGTTGTTGAGGTACCTGGGGCCCAGGTTGTGGAGGGCTTTGTGTGCGTGGGTGAGGAGTCGGAACGTGATTCTCTTGCTGATGGGGAGCCAGTGAAGGTCTTTCAGGTGTCCGGAGATGTGGCTGTGTCAGGGGGTGTCTAGGATGAGTCATGCGGAGGCGTTCTGGATGCGTTGGAGTCTTTTCTGTAGTTTGGCTGTGGTTCCGGTGTAGAGGGTGTTGCCGTAGTCCAAACGGCTGGTGATGAGTGCCTGGGTGACCGTCTTCCTGGTTTCGGTGGGGATCCATCAGAAGATCTTTCGGAGCATGGGTAGGATGTTGAAGCATGATGATGAGACGGCGTTGACTTGTCTGGTCATCGAGAGGGAGGAGTCCAGGATGAAGCCCAGGTTGCGTGCGTGGTCCGTTGGTTTGGGGGCGCTGCCCAGGGCAGGGGGCCACCAGGAGTCGTCCCAGGCAGAGGGTGATGGTCCGAGGATGAGGACTTCCGTTTTGTCGGAGTTAAGTTTCAGGCGGCTGTTTGTCATCCACTCGGCTACGTCTTTCATCCCTTCGTGTAGGTTGGTTCTGGCGGTGGCTGGGTCATTGGTGAGGGAGAGGATCAGCTGGGTGTCGTCGGCATAGGAGATGATGTTGAGGTTGTGTCGGCGTGCGATGGCTGCGAGGGAGCTCATGTAGACGTTGAAGAGGGTGGGGTTGAGTGATGATCCTTGTGGTACGCCGCAGATGACTTCGATGGCCTCGGATCTGAATGGGGGGAGGCGAACTCTCTGGGTTCTTCCGGCGAGGAATTAGATAATCCACTCCAGGGCCTTCTCTTGGATTCCGATGTTGCGGAGGCGCTGCACCAGGGTGCGGTGGCAGACAGTATCGAATGCTGCGGAGAGGTCTAGGAGGATGAGGGCTGCTGTTTCCCCGTTGTCGAGCAGGGTTCGGATGTCGATGAGGGCGGTCTCGTGCTGTGGTTGGCTCTGAAGCCGGACTGCGAGTGGTCGAGGGATCCGTTCGTCTCGAGGAAGGTGGCGAGCTGTTTGTTGACTGTCTTCTCGATGACTTTGGCAGGGAACGGGAGGAGTGAGATGGGGCGGTAGTTCTTGAGGTCGGTGGGGTCTGCTGATGGTTTCTTCAGGAGGGCGCTGAGTTCGGCATGCTTCCAGCTCTCCAGGAAGGTGGCGGTGTTGAAGGAGCAGTTGATGATGTCCCGGAGTTGGGGTGCGATGACGGAGTCAGCCTTGTTGAAGATGTGGTGGGGGCATGGGTCGGTTGGAGAGCCGGAGTGGATTGTGTTCATCGTGCGGATGGTGTCTTCGGTGCTGACCGGGGTTCAGGCACGGAGGGTGATGGTGGGGGGCGTCGGTTCAGTGGTTGGGTGCGTGGTCTGTGCGCCGAAGCTGTTGTGTATGTCGGCGATCTTGCGGTGAAAGAACGATGCCAGTGAGTTGCAGAGGTCTTGTGAGGGAGTGATGTCGTTGTTTTCGGCGCTGAGGTTGGAGAGCTCTTTGACGATGTTGAAGAGTTCCTTGCTGTTGTGTGCGTTGTTGTCTAGTCGTACCTTGAATGCTGTCCTCTTGGTGGTGTGGATCACCTGGTGGTGTTTGCGGGAGGCGTGCTTGAGGGTGTTCATGTTGTCCGTAGTCGGGTTTTTTCGCCAGGCTTTCTCGAGGGTGCGGCAGTTCTTCTTGGAGTTCTTGAGGTCGTCGTTGAACCAGGGGGCTGTCTTGCTTTTGGTCCTGTTGGGATGGTTTTTCAGGGGTGCGAGGTCATTGGCGCAGTTGGTGATCCACTGTGAGAGGTTGTTGGCTGCTTGGTTGAGGTCCGTTGAGCTGGCGGGGGGGTTCTGGCTCAGTGCTGTGGAGAGCTGGTCAGAGGTGATCTTGTTCCAGCTCCTGCGGGGAGCCTGTTGCTGGTGGTGGTGAGTCGTGGTTTTTCTGAAGCTGAAGTGGACGCAGCTGTGGTCTGTCCAGTGGAGTCTGGTGGAGTGGCTGAAGGAGATGTGTTGCTGGAGGAGAAGACTGGGTCAAGCGTGTGTCCAGCGTAATGTGTGGGGGTGTTCACCAGTTGCTTGAGTCCGAGGTTGGCGAGGTTGTCCAGCAGGGTGGTGGTGTTGTTGTCGCTGTTGTTCTCCAGGTGGAAGTTGAGGTCCCCTAGGAGGATGTAGTCAGCGGATGGTAGGGTGTGTGGGCTGATGAAGTCAGCGATGTCTTCACTGAATTGTGTGTGGGGTCCTGGGAGTCTGTAGATGAGGGTGCCTCTGAGTGTGGTCTTGGGGTCGGTGTGGATCTGGAAGTGAAGATGTTCGGCGGCTGTGAGGGTGTCGTCGGAGTTGGTCGTGATGCGGATGGTGTTCTTGTGGACGATGGCGATGCCTCCTCCAGTCTGGTTTATGCGGTCCCTCCGGGTGATCTTGTATCCATCCGGGATGGCGATGGCGATGTCGGGCGCTGAGTAGGCGTTCATCCATGTTTCCGTGAGGAAGGCGACGTCTGGAGATGTGGTGTCGATCAGGTTCCAGAGTTCCACAGCGTGTCTGTGGACGGAGCGGGTGTTGAGCAGGATGCACTTCAGGTGGTTGCTGCTGGTACTTGGCTTGGCGGGTGTAGTGCGGGTCCGGATGCAGGAGAATTTGCAGGACTGGCAGGTGAAGGGTCCGTGGGTGCGTCTTGGGGCGGCGCGGAAGCAGCCGGGGATTCGGCCGGTGTTGAGTGCGATGAGAGTGGCGGCGTTGTAGGTCTGGCGGGTGGGCTGGCATCTGCGGGGGCCAGGGGGTCTGGCGCTGGGCGCGGTCCAGGCGCGGACGGGCGCAGACGGGCTTGCCTTAGGCGCGCCTTCGGCGCGCCAGCGGCGCACCCGCTGCGCACGTCCGCTGCGCGGCCTCCATATGAGTGGGATGTTATGCACATGGTTGCTGCCACCTGACCAAAGGGAGTACAGTGACGTTGAATCTTCCTTTTTGTGCGTACACGGACAATGTATGATCAAGACTCAGTTCCAAATGTGTGACATACTTGTCCGTAGTGTAGGCCGAAGGCAGTAGTCAGCAGTGGCCCACACCCACCTGTCGTTAGCTCGCGATGCATAGAGTTAGTGACACCAGGGCAGTTGTCGGTAGTGTTCGATCAACTCCGCAACGATAATCCTATTAACCTCCGGACTGCAACGCGTCATCCTCTTACGCCTCTCCTTGCGTGCGATGATATGTATTCTGCCTTTGAATAATCGATGTTCAGTTCCAATTCTGTGACCTACTCTTGCGCAGCGTTGGCCGAGGGCAGTAGTCTGCGTAGGACCACAGACACGTGTGGTTGTAATGCTATGCACAGACTTGGTGGCACCACATCGAAGGGAGTATAGTGATTTGAACTCTGCCTTAAATAATGTTCACTGCCATGGTGTAATCAAGACTCAGTTCCAAATCTGTGACCTACTTGACCGTGGTGTAGGCCTGAGTCGGCAGTAGAGTACGTCAACGAGAAAGGAGTAAAGCGGGCCTGTGTCGTGGAGGCTGTGATGGTCTGAGAGGCTGCCAAGGTCGCGGGCCTCGGGTTTGGAGCTTGCGCTGGCACGTGGTGGGCCCTCCTTGACACACGCCGGTGTCGGAAGGTGATCAGTGTGGCCTGGCTGCGCAGGAGCGGGCCTGACGGGTTTGGGGTCCAACGGGCCGGGGTACGGCAGGAGCACAGGATCGCAGGCAACTCTGCTCATGAGGACAGCGTCGGCCTTGTGTGGTGAGAGGCGCCGCCCTGGCAGAGACGTTGGGCTTTCCGGAAGAGGACCACGCCCAGGGATACGTGCTTTTTATTCACACCTCTACGCTGGCCTGGCGTACGCCGGGCCATCCCACTTCGCTCACGCTTACGGGGGGACGTAACAGGAAACATTTCCGCAAACTCCCCCACTGGCTGGGGTGACGGTTGCATCCACTGTCTACTACACTCCATACACCAGAGGTGTATGTCGCCATGGATATGGGTGTGTTCTGCATACTGTGGTCTGTCCAGCACATCTCCGCCACTCTTGGCATTGTGTACTTTCCCAATCATGGTTCTCCTGCATCCTTCACACATGCCTGGTTGCCATCCCTCCCACATTCGGCTAGTGTGTGGCTGAGGTGCCATGACCTTGATGGCTCATGTTCACGGCTTGCCCAGGCTACCATTGTGAGTTGTTCTGTCGTGTCTGGTGGGTGGGCATGTTGTTCTGCATCTTGGTTGTGATTCTGTGACGTGTGCATTGCCAGTGTTGTGAGTTGCATGGCTGTGGAGTTGAGGTGAGTGGGGTGATCATTTGGAACTTGCCACGGGCCTGTGCATTTCCCTTGGTGCCATCCTGGAAACGCTGGTTGTTTGTGGACTGTCGGAGGATGAAGGGACCATGCACACTGGCTGGGTATTTGGAGGCGAGATTGATGGAGGTTCCACGGTGTTCGGATGTTGCCTGCACATTGATGTGAGACGTGTGCTTTCTGTTGCGGTGATTGTGTGCTGTGTCACCAGGGGGCACAGGTAGGACATGTGTGCTGTGGATTGCCCCCAACACGTGCGTGCATCCAGCTATGGCGTATGGTCCTTTGCGTGGTCTCCAGCGGATCCTGTGCATTGTGTTGGACGTATAGGGACTGGGGTACCAAACTGATGGTGATGTCCAGGACAGGTGTGAGGGACTTGGATGTGGCTGGCTGTGTGACTTCTCCAACTCTGGCAGGTGTTGGTTGGGGGGTACCAGGGGCCAGCAGGTGCAGCACAGCCAGCAGCTTTGTGTGGGGTGGGTTGTTAGTTGTCCACTGTGTTGTTGTCATCGGCCTGTTGGGCGATGTTGGTCAGGATGCGTAGGATGGTTGTCCTTTTGTGCCTGTAGTGGGCAATGACATTGTCAGGTGTTGGGTCTGTGAGGCTGGTGCGTTTCCTGGGGGTCCGCTGTCTTTGTCTGCGCAGCCTCTGTGGTGGTCCAGGGGGGAGGGGTTATGGGTGGGTGTTTGGGTCCTGGGGTGGTGGCAGTGGGTATTGTGGCCTTCTTGGGTGTCCGAGCCGCATGACCAGTGGCTCTGTGGCATCTGTTGCCCTTCCGATGTGGCTGTGGGCTGGGCTCCCTTTTGCGGTGCAGGCTGTGGTCCGACTTTGCACCAGGTCAGAGCAGGTGTTATTTTCCTGCTGCTAACGTGCCTTATCGCCTGTTTTGTGTTCTTATCGCAGTTCTGGCTTGTCGTTGTGAAAGTTGTGGAGTGGTGTTGACGCGTCTTTTTGCACGGGAACGCCTACTCTGCATCTCATTAGCGATAGTTACGGGGTCATCTATGGCGATGTTTTTTGCGGCTGCTATCGCGGGTAAACTGGTGCTGTGGGCTGTTAACACCAGCTTGTGATTGGGGCGATGAGTTTATCGCAACTTTGGCTGCGATAATGTGCCGGCGATAGATCCTTGTGAATATCCCCTTTAGGTGCAGTGATGCCAGGACACAGAGCCCTGGCGGGCCCATTGAACTGTGACAATGCTATGTGTTACTACCCCAACTGCATTTAAAGGTGTCATTTTCCTTGCTGGCAACAGAGCCCATGGTTTCCTTGCGACACTACTAGCTCCAGTGGAATAAGGCAAAGGAAGAGTCCCCCTCAAACTTTGCTGAGGGGCCCCTAAAATGTCAGTCAAGCTTACTACCTCAGAGATATACATAAGTATTTGGCCAAGTGGGCGTCCCTGAGAGGTGGCTGCACCAGGGGGCCCCAGTGACGTAGCGAAACTTGAGGGGGCGCCCTGCAAAGTACATGCAGGGTGCTCCCCACGCTCCAGACCCAGTCCAGAGCTCTCAGGCCAGGGACCTACCAGTGCCAGAGAGGACCCTCCCCCACCCCCGGCACCGCTGGGGCTGTGGGGGCTTTTGTTACGCCACTTATGGGGTCGTAAAGCTGCACTCGATGCCCCAGAGCTGCGGTATATCTCACAGAATTGTAATTGTATTTAGATAGCGCTTACAACCCCCGATAAAGCGTTGAAGCTCTTTGCATAAGGTGCAACCCAAACGGTCAAACCAACAACCTCTCAAGCTTGGAGGGGATAAAACAGGACAGCATTTGAGCTATTTGGATAATTTTTTAACAATATGGGGCTACCTTATTTATATCTTCATTACGTGCAGTTTTATGAGCAAGACTTCTTTTGTCTGCAGCAACGTGTTTAGGTACACGGTTAATCTGGTTGCCATCTCCTGAGACTGTATTGTAGTTCTGCAGCATGGCATTTTGCCAACACTGCTCCGTCCAGGTAGGTTTCTCCCACTTTCCATGATGCTTTTCTTTTCTCGCAGACATGTTTAGACAGCTGCGGTTACCTGTGACTAACGCCTACTGAAGAGTAGGTGCGCTGCAGCCGCTCCCTTGTCTGTCTTTACACACCTCACCTCACCTGTAAGCAACCGTCGGGACTGGAACAGGAACACGCGATGGTCTAAAGGTTGTCACATCCGGCAACAAGAGCGCGCTCCCCAAGAGCATTGTTTTTGTACTCATGAATCACAGCTTATTCACTACATTTTATTATCACCCACCTTTAGAGGCGAGTGCTTATCAGGGCAGATAATCAGTGCAATAACGCAAGGAGAACAACCGGAAACGAAGAAAGCATGCTGGTGCACGAATGTGAGTCGTGCGTGGCACTTTCAGGTGATTGCCCTGTAAACCGCAGCAAGCGTCTTTGAGGAAGGGAAGGTGGGACAAGAGAAAGAAGCCGACTGTTTTCTGTCAGTCTCCACAAGCGCTGGAGGAAGAAGTAAACTTTACTAGGCTTACCTCTGCTGTTTTGATAAAGTTATTTTCTTTTGCAGAGGTTCTCAAAAATACCTGGGTGCACGCATCTAAATAAAATCAAAGAATGCATTTCTTCGCGTGCGCCTACATCCAAAGTTCCAGATATTCCTCCTGTGATTTTTTTTCGCAGTCTGGAATATAGTTATGAGAGTGGAGAAATCCTTTCCTCTATGCTTCCAGAACAAATTGGGTGTTTTTCAAAACGTATTTGCAGGGTTACTGCAGCTTATTTTGCCTCTAAGTGCAGGTGCACATATTGGTGTGAGGGAACAATGGGAAAATCTGTGCATGCCCACAATGATAGAACGTTTGGGGTGTTCACCATCTCCCCAGAGGCATCTGCCATGCTTCTCCCTTGACAACAGCCATGTTCTAACACTAAACCTATGACTTCAGGAAACCCACAACACTTCCTGATTTTCTACAATCATAAGATACACCCGCAAGCACAAATGTCTGCAGATCCTGCTCTGGTGTGGAGAATTGGGACTCGGGCTTTAAGTAACAAGGCCTGAGAATCAAGCTTCTTGTGAAACACACTCAGCAGGATCAGCCATTAGGGTGCAGCTTTTGGTTGGCAGAGGTCATACAACAGCATGGATGGTATGGACACTACCACAATACACATTCCTTACTGTCTGAATCGTGTGTGTCAACATTACTGAAAGCTTCTAATAGAAGAGACTTCAGTAAATTACATCCAATCCAAATGACAACAAGCACTGGCAATGCCAACATGTCTGGCTTATGAATGAAAGTGCCTTTTGTGTCATTAATGGATGTATACACTCAAGGAGTCATCATATATGCATTTTGTTAGTTAACTTTGCACTCATGCACTCCAGTTTACCTCTTTATAAAATTAGGACTATAGTTTATAGGCTGCAGAGAAGAAGTTTGGACCAGATGAACTACCAATGCAAAGACCTGAGAAAATTACTCAAATAACTTCAAAATCTTGCTGCAGCAGGGGCAAAGAACGCATTATTGTTTCAGTCCAAACCCACTGAAACTATTCCCACAAATAGTACTAGGCTCTGCTTCCCAGATGCAATGCCAAGATAAACATGTATCCCAAGATTGTGTAGGAAAGAAGCTGAAAATAGTACAATACCATGTTAATATACCAAAAGATGAGAAGTGTAAAAAGACTATGGCCTCAATCTCCAGTTTGGGTAAATACTCTGTGGTAATACATAGATGTAAGAGTGGGTTGGATGTGTGAGATCTTATGGGGATTTATGTACCATCGACCAACAATAGTATATTAGTCTCCTCATAAAATTGTTTGTAGGGCATACTGACCATCCAGAATCAGTGTTACTTTGTAGAACAACTAGAGAAGAAAAAACCACCCTGTCTGCGGAAAGAATGCAGTCTGCCACCTGTCTCTAGAACATCGAAAGAGTGTGTTCCTCCTATTGACTTGACTTTCAGTGCCCAGGACTTTCTTCCAGAATTGGAAGAGACTGTTTTTTGTCTTGACCACGTGGATATTTGGGCCTTTCGCTGTTGGGAGGGTAGCTGTCTTCATGGACTTCTGTATGCTGGAGTTCAAAAAAGGTTGCAGACTCAGAAAGATGTGCTGACCTGAGAAATCCCAAACTGAGTAGAAGAGACATAAGACATCTGTACTGAAGCACTACACCACAATTTGTGTTTGATAAAAATGACACTATCTTTCCTTCAAATTCCAACCATACCCCAAATATTCAAAGAACATGCGCTAAAAGTGACTTTGCAAAACCATCTGCCAGGGGCAGCAGGAAAGCGAGTCCAGAATATTGAACCTCGAAGTAACCTGTAGACCTGTTCATATACTTTATTCTCTGAAAATGTTTCTATGTCCTAGTGGTGTTCTTCTGATTGAGGTAAAACTTCTTTTTGAAGTTAGCCGAGGTGTGCACTCATGGACTTTTCTTACTTTTGACTTTGTGCCTCTTGTAGTGTTTTTAAACCAGATAGCTGTTTCTCACTGATGTCTCCCACCAAACACATAGATGAGTGTGGGGAGGGGTCATGCATCACGAGAGAAGCCTTCAGTGGGTACATCTGCCCAACCCCTCCCTAAATAATGGAAATAAATAGCATATTACTCTCTGTGCATCGGTATGTATGCTATTCCATGCTGTTTTTATAAAAAAAAGAATTCTAAATGTGTTGGCTTATTGTGTGAAGTACAGAAGAAAATGAGTGGAGTGATGCACACTCTCTCCTGTACTGTAGTAACAAGGGATATGACCTTTGACCTATACTGATAGATTCTGGACGCTGTGTTTATTACTAATCGTGCTACAAAAACATTCCCCTCCCCTCTATCAACAATGATATTAAATAGCATACTATACTCTGTACAGCTGTATATGTGGTTTTTGTCATGGCATGTGTATTTGGTTAAAAAAAATTAAGTTAATGAAAACCAGGATGCAAGCAGTTAAATGTATGCAACAAGGTAAAATTGTGATGGACTAGTCTGGAGAGTTGTTTTCCAGGGTAAAAGTTGTTGTAACACTCAGGGGCAGATTAACTACCATTTGGCACTGGGTTTGTGTCACAAAAGTGGTTAAAACGTACGCAAAATGTTTATTTGGAATTTACTTTGCAGCACAAAACTTGTTTTGCACTAGAAAATTGACTAAAGGTAATGCAAAGCAGCACATTACTTTCCGTCAGAGGCATTCCATAGGTGGTGCATGGGCGATCTATGTGACCACACTTGGGAGCCGATTAGGATGGCTGAAGGGCCACCACTGCAGGGCCGGCGGTGGCAACCGTCAGCCCTGCAGTGGTGGTCCTTCTGCCATCACACAGCGATTTACCCACCGCCCAATTAGGATGGCGGTGGGTACCGCTGCGGATGCACAGTCCGTCCGCCACTTCACCGCCAACGGCAATCGTTCTGATTGCCTGGCGGATGGTGCAGGGTGCCTAAAATGGTGGCGGTGCCTAGCAGGCACCGTCCACCAAATTACGATGTTGGTAAAAAACGGCCTTTCAAATGGCGGCGATCCCGCCATGGAAAGGCATGTGGGGATTGGTTACGGGGGCCCAATGCGGGGTCCCCTTGTGTCAGGGGGAGGTGGGGTGCACTTGGGGGGTACCCCCCTACATTTCACTGCACCAAGTGGCTACTGCCATGTAGTGCAGTGAAATGCAAAACATGTGATATTGACATTGCGGCGGGTGCTGCTCTCAGCAGCACCCGCCACAATGTTAAAATGAAGAATGCGACTGCCATGGTGACGGTCGCATCCTAATTTGTGTTGCGGGACCACCGCAAGCATGGTGGGCGGTCCTGGTTTACAACAGGATGGCGAACGGACTCCATTCCGTCTGCCATCCTAATGAGCCCCATGGTTTTTTACAGAAAGCTCTATATACTAACAATAGTAGACAGGGTTTCGTGCCAAAAAATAAACCCTCTCTGAGATTTGTGTTAACATGGAGAAATGCTTTTATTTCTCCAAACGTTTCTGACTTTGCTTGTGTGCTTCACTGTACAGCACACATTCAAAGTGGGGAAAGTTTTGAAGTTTATCTAGGCATAGTATGTTGCACTGGAAGGTTACCCTTCCGGTACAAGGTCTGTGCTAGACATTACGCAGGAATCTTTGCACTATGGTGATCTTTGATCTTTGCATTGTAGTATCAGTATGCTACTCTCAGCAGATTTACATGCGTACTTTAAATTTTAAACTTTTTCATGTTTTTGTGGTATATATACATATATAATTTAACTTTTCTAATAATTAATAATTAATAAAGTATTTTGTCTTTTGATAGCCAGAGAAGACCTGTGCACAAAACACATGTACCTTTTGGGAGGGAGGGGTGCACTTCAAACACTGACCACTTTTGTGTGTGAAAAAGGCTGCTTCATTGCAACAAGTGCACATTACATTTCCTGGCCAACTAAGCTCATACTACCAGCCACAGGTCACCTGAACATAAAATGGTGGTTGGTTCCCCAAAATAACCCCCTGAATATACGCTGAGCTACCTTTGGGCTATAATGTAGCCCAACACAAAATGGCAGTCATTGGACTGCACCACCCTCCCAATTTGTCGGGAGGGCAGACTTCGTTCAGCTGCCCTCAAACTCCCCTTGTAGTCACTGCTTACATTGAACTTATGCACACTCATGTGCTCTCCAACCTTAAAGCAAATCTGGGTGTCAAAAAAATATGTAAGGACGGTCCTTCAACTGAAGAACATACCAAAAAGCTGAAGAGAAGACTTGAAAGCTAGCTTGCACACTAAATGTGTGCTATCTTTTAAACGGTAAACAATATTTCCACAACATCGAATTGGCTACCCCCTTAGCAGGACATGAGGGTTATTCCAATAAATATACTCGTAAATCTGGAGTTTATTGAGATAACACATGAACCTTGGTGGCTTATTGTGTGATGGAGATGATACTGGTTCAGCCCTCTGTGCACGTCACAGAAGCCACAGATGTCCATTGCTGCTCATTTATTCAGTGCTATCTGATCCCCAGTGCCAGCACAGAGACCTCACGCAGCACATTATTGAAATGAAAAGATCTAGTTCTGAGCAGCCTTGGTTAACAAGCCCTAAAAGAAGGACCAAACCTCCAAGGCTAGTTTACCACCGCCCACCCTCTGTAACCTTAGCTGGGGAATCCTCCCGGTGAGTTACGTCACGCTTTAGTCAGACGTGTCCCTCCTCCCAGCGCTACTGCAGAGCAGACGGCGTGGGTGTCCTTCAAACTGCGTCATCGCCTCGGCCCCAAGGGCGCAGTTGAGTCAACGCGTAACCCACAGGCTACGGCGGCTCAAGGCCGGAAACCACAGAGATTTGTCAAAAACTGAGACGACGTTGTGCTCTTGCTGGCACGCTATCAGAAGGTGCTGTGGTATCAAAGGGTTTTGCTTAGAACGTAATCTCTTTTCCCGCCATCTGCTTTTTTCTCCCTATGTATCTGAATGAAAATAGCACTGAGCAGAAAGCAGCCGGGTTCCTCCTAGATTCCGTTTTATTGCAGTTATAAGGGATGCAAAAGAATGATTAAAATAAATGACAATCATACCAAGTAAATGCCAGTACAACATTGAAGTATTTAATGGGCACGATATTCCTTCATGATGCCGAGAATTTCTGCTCACGAGGGATCACCTTCACTAACGACATTTTTCATCACCCTCTTTAAAGAAGTTTTCCCATACGGATTACCCAGGTTTTTTCTTCTGGGAAATATGCCATATGCCCAGTAAATCCTGGAAAACTTGCATTTATGCTTGATTAGCAAACTTGCATTTGCGCCTGATTCCACATTTTGATGGGGTTCAGCATTAATTACTGTTGAAATATTTTTCATATTTCTCTAATAGAAGATCTGAAATTAGCTTCTCTATACAAAGCATGAACACAAATCTCAGCTGTTGAACCCTCCACTCACAAAAAATGTTTTATGACACACCTTTTTGAACTTGGGGAGTCCTATGGCCACAGCGCAGTGCCATGACACCTGGCGCTAAGCTTAGGGATGCAATTTTCCCATGCGCTCCTAAAGCAAGCACTGTTGGGCGTCCCAATGGCGCGTGCTTTTAGAGTGCATGCCTAACAGGAGCACCCCAAGCTAGGCGCCCACCCGTGAAGGTGTGTAAGTACTGCACATACCTGTTGTCACCCCTGGTTAATGCTTCTACACACCTGAGCACTAGCTCTGTTTTCTCCCTCCTGTCCCTGGTGCTGTCATGGCGGCAGAAAGCAGCAGAAGCCGCTTAAGCAGTGTATGAAGCAGGAAGACTTGGGGAAAAGTATCGGCTGAGCTTCCTGGCACCAGATGAGGCACTGATCTCAGCTATTGCAGAGCTAGATTGCAGCAATATGAGAAACGTCACACTTTCGTTCACACATTCAGGCTGTGAGTATTGGGCTAGGCCTGGTGTGAAATTTTAATTATGCTGGAGTAATCTGAGTAATCTTGGTAATTTCACATTACTCTTTGGTGCAAAATTACAGAAAATGACGCGATTATGCCAGTTTGCATAATTATGAGTAATTCGGCACAAAATTCCTACTGCAGGAGCACAGGAGCAACAGACGGAGCAATCGTGAGAAGATGCTGGCTGCTGCCGTTCTTATTCTGTTGCATCCTCAAGTATGCTACTAGTAGGCCAGCAGCACTTATTGTGGCACCCACGTAAGTTCCCTTTTAAAACATGTTTCAATCAATCAGTCAATCAAGTAGTACTTGTATAGCACAGCTTCTCACCCGAAAGGGTATCCAGGTGCTGTATTGTAGGTATCCGTCGAAGGACCAGGTCTTACGCCCCTTTCTGAAGTGGGTCAGGAAGGGTGTGGTGTCTAGGTGGAGGGGAAGGGCATTCCAGACTTTGACGGCAAGGTGGGAGAAGGAGCGACCTCTGAAGCGGCATTGGCGGAAGCGTGGTATCTGTGCGAGGGCAAGGTGTGAAGAGCGGAGATTCTTGGGAGGTCGGTGGAAGTACAGGCGGGGATTCATGTAGGTGGGTCCTTGGTCATGGAGTGCTTTGCAGGTGTGGGTCAGAAGCTTGAAATGGCACCTCTTCTACAGGTGCTGGGTGATGTGGGTCCTCTTGGGCAGGTTGAGGATCAGTCTGGCGGCTGCGTTCTAGATCATTCGGAGTCTTTGCATGAGTTGGTGGTGGTGCCTGCATAAAGTGTGTTGCCATAGTCCAGTCAGCTGGTGATGAGGGCCTGCCTCACCGTTTTGCTGGTGCAGATGTTGAGCCACTTGAACATTTTGCGGAAAATTAAGAAGCAGGCTGAGGAGACAGTGTTGACCTAACATTTTATGGAGAGTTTGCAATCCAGGAAGATACCAAGGTTGCGGACGAGGTCTTTCAGCGTGGGGGTGGGTTCGAGCTCCACTGGCCACCAGGAGTCATTCCAGAGGGCGGTGTGTTTGCCAAAGATTAGAACTTCAGTTTTGTTTGTGTTGAGCTTCAGACAGTTGTCCTTCATTCAGGCTGAGATGTTCTTCATACACATGTGGAAGTTGGTCTTCATTGATGTTTGGTCCGCTGAGAGCGAGGCGACAAGCTGGGTATCATCACAGAATGAGATGATGTTGATGTTGTGCAATCTCACGATGTCTGTGAGTGGAATCATGTAGATGTTAAAAAGGGTTGAACTGAAGGAGGAGCCTTGGGGTACGCCGCAGATGGTGTTCTTGGGTTGTGAGGTGAAGGGAAGGCTGCAGACTTTCTGGGTGCGACCCGTGAGAAAGGATGCAATGCATCTTAGTGCATTGTCTGTGATTCCAATCTGGCATAGTCGATTGATGAGTGTGTGGTGGGAGACAGTGTCGAAGGCTGCGGAGCGGTCAAGCAGGATCAGGGCAGCTGATTCTCCTCTGTCGAGTGGGGTGTGGATGTTGGCTGTTGCGGCAATCAGGGCTTCCTCTGTGTTATGGTTGGCTCTGAAGCCTGATTGGGAAGGGTCCAGTATGCTGTTTCTCTCCAGGTAGTCGGTGAGTTGGAGGTTGATGGCCTTCTCCAGGACTTTGGCGAGGAACAGGAGCAGAGAGACGGGAAGGTAGTTCTGGAGCTTGCTGGGGTCTGTTGAAGGTTTCTTAAGGAGGGGTATCTCCTCTGCATGTTTTCCAGGCTTCAGGAAAGGTGGCTGTAGTTATGGAGGCAGTGAGGATGGTGATCAGTTGGTGGCTGATCTCCTCTCTTCCGAGGTTGAAAAGCCAGTGGGGCGTGCATCAGTGGGTGATCCAGAGTGGATGAAGTTCATAACAGTGGTTGTGTTTGGTGTGCTGAGTTGTTCCCAACTTTCAGGCCTGCCATTGCATCCTGTGTGTGCAGTTTTAAAACTGCTATTTAGACCTGGGAAAATAAACCTTTTGCCAGGCCTAAATGTTGTTTTAATACATGAAAGTAATCGCTAAGGTAGGCCCTAAACAGCCCATGGGGCAGGATACATTGTATAAAAAAAACAGAGACATGTTCTTTTAAGTTTTACATGTCCGGATAGTGAAATACTCTCATAACTGTTTCAACTAATACAAAGCTTACCTCACCAAGATGATAACATTAGGTTACCTTATTACATTTAATAAGTGCTAACTTTTGTTTAGGACCAGGTAGGAATGTCATGTTTGGTATCGGAGAAACTGCAATATAAAACCCTCTTTAAAGGTAAAGTCAAATTTTAAATCATAATTCTGAAAATGCCACTTTTAGAAAGTTGTCATTTTCTCACCCTAACCATTTGGTTCCTGCAGCCTGTTCCTTGGTCACATGACTAGGTGTAGTTGGCAGTTTGTCTTTGTGCATTCGTCCCAGACAGCCACATAATAAAGGGTCTGGGTGTTTGCAGGATGGGCCATTCTGACTTGACGAGGCGGGCGGAGCTGTCACCTGTCACACTTGCACATCAAAGACAATGCCTCAGCTCACACACAAAGGACTGCTCACAAGCCTTTTGTGCCTCCAGACAGGCTGGGACCAGGACAGGGAGACAGGAAATTCCAGACACCTCCGTAGGGGGAAGACTCCAGGAGTTTTTCCCACTTTAAAGGGGGTCCAGGTATAAAATGAGGACCCTCAGATCCACTCTTCAGTACACTCCTGGAGTTGTGGATACTACAGAAAAAGGACAGCCCTGCTACCAGAGGGCTGCCCTACTGCTTGAGGACCTTCTTGCTGAAGGAATGCTGGACCTGCACTCTTCATCCCAGGATAACTGAGTGACTCCAAGGGCTAGTTATCTGTTCTACTGTTATGAGCTACAGGGACCCAACAAGCTCCAAAGACCTCTCTGCAACTGCCTAGCTGACCTGCTGTACTGAACCTGCAGCAGTGCCTGCTTGAGCCCTGATGGCGTCTGCTGGAGTGAGTTCCTGACCCCCAAAATGTGCCCCCCAGGTCCTGAACACTTAGTGTAGCATCAGTTGAGCTCCTCTTGAAAGAAAATGAGAAATCCTATGTGAAAGACTCTCTGGTGTTGATTGGAATCCATCTGAAAACTATGCGGAGCATACAAAGGGTGTGGGTGCAAGAGGAGGCAACTGTGTTGACTTGTAGTTTCAAGCTCAGTTGGCTGTTGAGGATGAGCCCAGGTTGTGTGCGTGGTCTATCGTTGTGTGTGTTGGTCTGAGTTCTGCTGGCCACCAGCTATGGTCCCAAATGGAGGCGTTCTTCCTGAAAATCAGTACTTCTGTTTTGTCGGAGTTGAGTTTGATGTAGTTGTTGCTCATCGAATTGGTTACGTTGGTCATGGCATTGCAGAAGTTGGTTTTGGCATTGGCGGGGTCCTCAGTGAGCGATAGGATAAGTTGAGTGTCGTCTGCGTCAGAGATAGGTTGGGTCTGTGGGATCTGATGACAACTGAGAGGGGGGTCATGTAGATGTTGAACATGTGGGGCTGAGGGATGATCCTTGGGGTACACTGCATATGACGTCCTTGGGTGCAGAGGTGAAGGGGGCAGCTGGGTGCTCTGAGTGCGTCCTGTGAGAAAAGATGTGATCCACTTGAGGGCGCTTTGCTGTATGCTGATGTTGGGAGATATTGATAGACACAGCAAAGAGGAGGATCAGGGCCCACAGTTTCTCCTCAGTCAAGAAGAGTTCTGATGACGCCTGTGGCAGCAATCAGCACTTTAATGGGCTGTGGTTAGCCCGGAATCCAGATTGTGAGTCTTAGAGTCGGTGGTTTTGAATCAGGTATTTGGTGAGCTGTTGGTTAAAGGCTTTCTTGAGTACTTTGGCTGGGTAGGGGAGCAGGGGGATCGGTCGGTAATTTTTGAGGCCGCTGGGGTTGACAGAGGGTTTCTTTAGGAGGGCCTGACCTCTGCATGTTTCCATCTGTCCGGGAATGTTGCTGTGAAGATGGATGTATTGAGAATGCTTGTGAGTTCCGTGCTGATTAGGTTGGTTCTGAGGTTGAAGAGATGGCGCGGGCAGAGGTCGGTGGGTGCCCCTGAGTGGATGGATGACATGATGGCTGTGGTTGTCTGAGTGGTGAGTGGAGACCAGGTGGTAATTGTTTGGCTGGTGTTCCGTGAATGGTCTAGGTTGTCAAACCTGAGCGTGGTGGGTTGGTGGTCAAAGTTGTTGTAGATGATGGCAATCTTGTTGTGGAAGTGGTCCGAGAGGGTATCACAGAGTTCCTGTGAGGGGTGGATGGTGTTCTCTGTGGCTGCCGGGTTGGAGAATTCTTGACTATTTTGAAGAGTTCCTTTGCGGACACGGTGTCAATGCATGTGGTAGTTGCTGAGGGCTGCTTTGTGGGCCGTTCTGTCGAAGGAGTCCTTGGTAATGCGTCATCACTTCTCGAGTCAGTAGAAGTTGCAATTTGTGGCTCTGAGCTCTGGGTTTTACCAGCTGGCTTTTTTCTGGTTTCAGCGGAGCAACTCTGTCAGCACACTGGGTGATCCAGGTGGAGAAGTTGTGGATGGCCTTGTCAACATCTGCTAAAGTTTCGGGTTGTGTGGAGCCGAGGGCATGTGTCCATTGTGTCTCGGTTACCTTGCCCCAGCTGCAGTGGGAGGTGCTGTGGTGCTTGGTTATGGTATGCTGGGTGTCGGAGATGGTGAAGTGAACAATGGCGTGGTCTGTCCAGGTGGGTTTTGTCATGTGGGAGAATCTGATTCTGTCACTGGAGGTGAAGATAGCGTCGAGTGTGTGTCCGGCTTTGTGCATGGGTTTGGTGACCAGTTGGGTGAGGCCCATGTGATTCAGGTTCTCCAAAAGGATGGTGGAGTTGGCGTTGTTGGGGTCGTTGACGTGGAAATTCAGGTTGCCGAGAAGGACGTAGCTGTGGGAGTCGAGGCTATGGGGGTGATGAGATTGGCAATGGTGTCACAGAAGGCTGGTTGTGGCCCCGGGGGTCTGTAGGAGGGGATGCCTCTTATCGTGGTCTTAGGGTCAGTCTGTAGTCGGAAGTTGCAGTGTTCCATGAGAGGCATTGGGTTGTCGTTGGTGACGGTGCATCAGACGGTTTCTTGGAAGATGATGGTGATGCCCACGCTGTGTTTGTTGGTGTGGTCATGGTGTAACATCTTGTAGCCGTCGGGTGGTGGTGGCAATGTCGGGGTTCGAGGAGGAGTTGAGCTAGGTTTCGGTGATCAAGGCCATGTCAGGGGAGAGGGTGGTGATGGTGTCTCAGATTTCTGTGGAGTGCTTGCAGAGGGAGCTGGCATTGAGTAGGATGCATTGAAGTGGTTCTGGATTGTTCGGGGTCTTCTGAGCAGAAGCGTTGCAGGATTTTTCAAGGGCTGTGTTGCAGGAGATGTGGCAGTGAAGGCAGGTGAAGGGTCCTTTGGCAGATCATAGGGAGGATGTGACACAGCTGTTATTTTGTGTTTACAGTCCAGGACCTCCTTGGCTGGTGCTGGGCGTGATCCAGGCACAGGCGGGCTTGCCTTTGGTACACCTTCAGCATGCGCACACCAGCGTAAAGGCCTTCATACGTAGTCCTGGGAGGCAGGAGGGCGGGAACCAGTGGGAAGAAGGAGCGGGAATAAAATGGCAGGAGTCGAACAACCGGCAGGGATGAGCAAAGGTTTAAGCCAAGGAGTTCAATTGACCAATCCAGCAATGTACTGCTACAGATTACTTACAGGATAATTAACAACAGTGCCAAAACCGTGCCAAATTCCCCAGAATTACCAGAGTAAAATTAAATTACCAGAAATGCCAGAATTACGTAAAAAACAGGCTGGCCAAGCAGCAGCCACGCAGCACAATCTCGTTGAGCTAGGCAGCAGTAGTGGGGAGAGCAGTAACTAGACAAGGGGTCAATAGCTACTCACAGGGGCCATGCAGCGGCCTCCATAAGTAGTTTTGGGAGGTGGGAGGGACTGGCAGGGAGGTGGGAGGGCAGGAACCAACAGGAGCGGGAAGAAAACTGCGGACAAACTGGTGGTGATGAATAAGTGTCAAAGCTGTGGAGGTCAAAGCCGGGGCGAGTGGCAAATAGACCAGGGGTCAATGGCTACTCACTGGGGGCCGCGCAGTAGCCTCCATAAGTAGTCCTGGGTGGTGGGAGGGCCTGGCAAGGAGGATGGGTACATGCGTGGAGCGGGGAGAAAACGGCAGAAAAACTGGCGGTGATGAACAAAGGTCAAAGCCAAGGAGATCAATTGACCACTCCAGCAATGTACTACTGCAAACTGATTAGAGGATAATTAACAACAGTCCCAAAACCGTGCCAAATTCACTAGAATTACCAGAGTAAAATTAAATGACCATAAATGCCAGAATTAGGTTAAAACCAGTTTGGCCTGACAAGGGGAAAAAACAGGTTGCATCGAGGACAGTGCACATAGTCCCATTGAGCTGGAGAGAGAGTGGCGACTCGGCAAGGGCTACTCCGTAAACCTCTGAAATATTAGGTTCTATTGATTGGATTCAAATAATTTAATAAAATGTACTCTATTTTTCTAAATTGGTGTGGGATTTTTCGTGTGTTGTGTTTTCACTTTATTACTATTTAAGTGCTGCATAAATACTTTAAACAGTGCCTCTAAGTTAAGCCTGACTGCTTTCGTGCCGTGCTACCAAAGGGTAAAGCCCAGGTTATTTATCAACTTTTTTGTGGTTCACCCTGACAAGGACTGTGGTTGCTGCTTGAGAAGGGCTCACACCCTCCCTCAACCAACAACCCATTTTCTCATGTGCTGTAATTTCACGTAATTACCCGACAGCAAATTATGCAAGTTACGGCCACCAATTCACTGGAGCAGTTACAGGAAAGCTGCACTGTGTACAGTCTGCAAGAGCAGCTTTTGGGTTTGTGCACGGTTCACTGTAGCAGACGTCCTATCTACCTGTCACACAATGAACTTCAACTTTATTCATACACACTCCTGCAAATCAAACTCCATAACACTTCCCTTCCAAATACTTTCCTCTTCACACAAGAATGTAATTAGCTTGCTCTTTTGAGGTTAAGATGATGTTGGCATGACATATATTTCATATAAATCAAATAAATAATGTAAAAGATTATTTTGTTTCCAATAAAGAACATTTCAATCCAAAAATGAATGTACCTGTGATCTCCAGACTTGTTATATCACTGAGGCATCGCTATCCAACACTATCAAAATAATGCTCAGAGATTCCCTTATATCAGACGATAATAACCCTAAAGAGAAACAATGCTCCAGGACCAGATGGATTTACAAGTAACTTCCAAAAGATCTATGAGCATCTCCTGACACCCAAACTCACATACCTCATTAACCACTTAGCTGAGCATGGTGTGGTTAAACTATTATGGGTGAGGCAAACATGGACGAGAGCCATGACTCTGTATCTCATACTGGTCTATACATCTTGTTAATATTGATGCTAATACCTTTTCTAAGATCCTGGACAAGATTTTACCTGGCTTGATCAGTGCAGATTACACAGGTGCCACCACCACTAGAGAGATTCACAACACCACCACTAGACAGACTCACAACATCTGATGTACACTCCATCTGTTTGAGAAAGCCCATAAAAAGATATTATAGTGGTACTGGTGTCCCAAGATGTTGAGAAACCTTTCAACCGTGTGGACTGGACTTTTTTAATGGAAGCAATAGGGTTAGAGACACTCCATGGTAATGGTTACATATGATTAGTCACCAGACAAATATCACTTAACGGCCATCAATCTCACTCCCTCTTAATGACAAGTGGCACACATCAGGAATGGGCTATGTCCCCGCTATTGTTTGCCCTAAGCATTGAACTGTTTGCTGTGCACATTTGACGCTCAGGGATAAGTTGGAGAATAAATTTTGGGTTGGGGGACTATAAAATGACTCTCTACACAGATGATGATGTTCTTCTGGGGTTCCCCAGGCTGCTCCTCTTCTGGACAGAGTTGTCCATGATGCACCAAGAGGCTTAGCCCTGCACTTTGACTCAGGAATATTTGTATTAGGACTGAGGCCAAATGGATATAGAGGCACGGTGAAATCTGATTGGGACTTTGCATTGCAGTGTCTGGGGCAACAATGCTGGCAATTGCATTGTAATGGAAGAAAGCAGAGCCACCATCCCCCATTCAGTGGTTTCATAGACTGGGGAAGATTTTGGCCACAGAGAGACTCTCCTGTCATTTTGAACTGGCACATGCCTCAGTAAAGGTATCAATGTGCTATTGCAGCCCAATAGATGCAGAGCCCTAGGGTTTGTTTCCTGAGAGTCAAAGGGAGGAGTTAATTAGGTAAACAACAGTTGGGACCATGGGTGAGTAACTTGTACATAATTGTTCCTGGACTGTAAAGGTTTTTGTTAATTAGAGACTTGATGGAGTGGGAAGGGGCAATCTTGTTGGATGTTCAAAAGGTTTGATTTAGATCCCTATGTGTTATACGTCAATAAATAAAGAAATGTTTGCAAATGATCATGCTGTTACTTTATGTAAGCTTTATCCTATTTCTCTTCCTATTTCCACTGTTTTTGACTTCCTTGATAATGTCAGATTGCCTTATTCTCTGCTAATGTTCCCCTTATTTTGCTTGTTGACTTCTTAGTATTCTATGTGACTATTCTAATTTATTTTTAAATGAAGTATAAATGGCATAAAGATACATTTTGTACCAACTTCATTATTTTACTTCAATATACTTATATCCAAGTTGACAAAATTGATTAGGCATTATATTTTAATACCCCTATTCGTTTAATCTTCATAACTCTGCCTCTCTTTTGTTGCTCCTCCACAACCTTTTCTCTATTCTAGCATTTCTACAAATTTCGCATCTTCTTACATTGTATGTACAATTTACCCTTTATCTGCTGTTGTACCTCCTTCTCCTCCAAGCACATTTTCATCGAGATTTTGCAACTGCTGTTGGTGAAACCAGAAGCGGAGTCTACATTTGTGCTAATTTAATTTCACTTTGATCTATGGCTCTGAAATTATCAACTGTAATGCTAGAGTAGTTTCCAGAGGCTCTCGTTTTCCTTTTCTGCCAGCTTTTCTTCTATCACTGTCTATTCTTTACTCCTACCTTATCTTGGTACACTTTTCGCTGTCATTCAATATGTTTACCTGTTCCATTCAAATGTGATACGATTATTCCACTGTTAAAAAAACTTACCTGGATCCTTAACTTCCTTCTATTATCCCATTTCTCTATTGACATACATGTCTAAAATCATTACATTTGTTTTGTCTGGGAAAGCGCCTCTTTTTGCACTCCCATCTTGTGTTGATGGATGTTACTGTTTTTTTAACACTGCTTTCATGTCCACACTGCATGTGCTGTGACCCATAAAACATGGTAAAATTGGCTAATCCTAAATTGCCATCCCTAACTTTCCAGTAAGACCACAGTGTATGGTGTGAGGAAGTACATCAAGGATATAGAAATGTCACCTGTGGGCTGCAGCACTTAATGTTCCATTCACTAGGGCACCAAGGAAAATTCAGCTTGAGGCCTAAATTTGTAACCTGACTCCTGCAGCTTTGAAACCTGCAGGCGGACCTGTTAAAATATACCTTTTGGCATACCCCGGGACAGATTTCCAAGCCCCTTGCGACACATTTGCGCCGCCGTTGCTTCACTTCTGTGACGCAGCGGCGCCGTAAATTATGTGCCATGTTGAAGCAGGCGTAAGAAGTGACGCACCGGGAGGAGCCTAGCGCTTGACCAAGATGGCCGCGTGAGCTCTGAGCTCCCGAGACCCTCGTGCCCTCCGTCGACTATCCTGTCTCTAATCCTGTCGGTATGCATGGCATCATGTGGATGACCTGTCAGGGAGGCGATTGATGCTACCCGCGGTCGGATCGCCCACCGGGAACCGGACTTATGCCTGGCGGAAGATTGCGGCCTATCTCCGAGGGATGCCAGGCGCTAGAGTTGGCAGGATGCCCGACTTCTAGTTGAACAACAACGGCCAGGCGAGGTGTGAACAGTCGGACGGAGGTCCCCGTCCTTTCACTTTCGCTTTCTCTCCCTTTGTCAGCCCTGCCCCTGGAGAGCTCTTGGTGGCTTTATTACCCTATGGACGCTCTGCAGGCTACTCTGGTGGCCCACTGCAGAACTGATCACCCCTGATTCCTTTCATTGAGAGGGACCCGTCTTATCTGAACCGACCTGCTTGGTATCAACCATGTCGGGCAAAGCAGAGGTGGATCGGCTGAAGGCTAAGTCTACCAGGCGGGGAGCCTATACCCAAGTCAATAGTATGGACCGCTATGCTCTGCAGAAGGGATCACCGAGTGGGTCGAGCCAGTCGCCGGATACCCAAAAGGAGGCCTCGCCTTTGGCCCCGGAGCTCTCACTACAGGATGTCATGGGCGCGCTCGAAGGGATGCAGACCTCGATTGGGAGACAGTTCGATGCCCTGGCGCATAAGGTGGATGCCATCTTGGTGGATGTTAACCTGATCCGTGCGGACTTGGGCAAAACGAATGAACGGGTTAGGACCCTGGACCTCAAGACCACGGGCCTCACCGAGGATGTCACGGAACTGCAGATCGAGGTTCGTAAGCTGAGGACCGAGAGTGATCTCGCCGCCCGCCGGCTGGAGGATTTTGAGAGCCGGGCCAGGCGCAACAACGTGCGCGTCATCGGGGTCCCGGAGTCCTCGGGTGAGGCTTCGGTTGACCTGCTTGTCGAGGACTTGGTGCTTAATCATCTGAAGCCCAAGGGTCTTGGAAAGTTCTTTGCGGTTGAAAGGGCCCATAGAGTGCCGGGTGGGAGGCCCAAGGTGGGTGCCCCACCGAGGCCGATTGTCGCTCGGCTCTTTCATTTTCGAGATCGGGACGCTATCCTGCAAGCATCGAGGGTGACGGGCCCGGTCCCCTTCCAGAACGCGTCGGTGAATGTCTACCCGGACTTCACCCAGCAGGTGCAGAGGCAGAGACAGGGCTTTCTGGGGGTGAAGAGGCGGCTTCGGGAGAGGGATCTGAAGTATGCCATGCTCTTCCCTGCCAGACTACGTGTGGTGCACGAAGATCGGACATTTTTCTTTGACTCTCCTGTTATGGCCGATGAATGGCTGGACGCTTTGCCCCGACGACGGACGGGGGAGGACATTGCCGAGGATAGGGACAGTGGCCGGGATGGGCAGGGCTGATTTTTCGGAGCCGGTCTGACTCGATTTGGCTATATTTGAAGACTTGAATAGAGTGCAGTCAATGCGGAGGGCGGCGGGAGGACGAGGGGTGCTCTTTTCCTCCCTTAGGGTACTTTTTGTAGATTTTTGGGGGTTTTTGTAGGGCGACAGGCACACTGCAAGTTGGGGGGGCTTTGTAAGCTGCCGCAGGGGTGCAGGGTGGGGGGGGTTCCTGGGATTTTGGGTTTGTTGTTGGGGGGTTTATTTCTGCAAGGCATGATGATTCTTTCCAGGACTGTTCCATGGTGGCTCTTCGGGAGTGGGGTGGGCCTCTTTACGTTTGAGGATGGGGGGTAGGGGTTTAAGTGTTATAAGCTGGAATGTTAATGGTTTGGGGGATCGCATTAAGCGTGGGATTGTTTTGCAATTCTTGAAACGGTCAATGCCGGATGTTGCCTTGCTGCAGGAGACGCACCTTATTGGTAATACGTGCTATGCTCTGAATAGGAAGGGTTATAAATTCATAGCACATTCGGGATTCTCCTCTGGGTCCAGGGGTGTGGGCATCCTAGTCAGAGCCTCGCTACCATTTGAGGTGGACTCCACCATTGTTGATGATAGGGGGAGGTTTGTAGCGGTGGCGGGGCGGTGGGAAGGAAGAACTTTGGTTTTAGTTTCGGTTTATGTCCCGCCGGCCCTGCAGGCCTCCACGTTCACAGATCTGGGTAGGGCCCTGCTGGATCTCCCGGGGGGTATGCTTGTGGTGGGAGGTGATTTCAACGCTGTTGGCTCTGGCCTGCTGGATAGATACCCGCCCAGAGACACAGGGGGGGCTCAGAGGTGGCTCCCAGACTTCCTAAACACGCTTGGCCTGATAGACTGCTGGAGGCTCCGGCACCCCACACAGAGCCAATACACGTTCCACTCCGGGGCACATGGTAGTCTCTCCAGGATTGATTACCTACTCACTCTGGCTGCGCATGCCTCATTGGTCTCCGAGGCGAGGCACATGGCGCGTGGTATATCTGACCATTCGCCAGTGTGGATCCGGCTGGATCTAGGTCGGGAGGGAGGAGGAAGGGTGGCCCCTATTAACCCGTGGTATTTCCGAGACCCCAAGATGCGCAGCGCGCTGGTAAAGAAAGTAGATAATTTTTTCAAGGATAATCAGGGATCCGTGGACTCGGCAGTGTCGCTGTGGGAAGCATTTAAGACCGTGCTCCGAGGGGAAGCCCTCTCCCTGGTAGTAGCTGCCAAGCGGCGGAGAGATGGCGAGGTTCTGCAGGTTGAGGAGGAGATCGCGGCTCTGGAGGGAGCGCTGGAGGAGGAGGTTACAGAGTCCTCACTGCATGAGCTTTGCTTGAAGCAAGCTGAGTATAAGGACCTGGTGACGAACGCCGCTAAGACCCTCAGCAGGGAGCAGCAGGGCCGATTGTATGATGTTGGGGACAAGGCAGGGAAACTCCTGGCTTGGCTGGACAAAAAAGAACGGGTCAATAGAGTTGTGCCAGAGTTGACGGGAGAGAGGGGAGAGGCGATTGTGGAACCTGAGAGGATTGTACAGTGTTTCTCGGACTATTTCTGTAGGGTTTATGCCTCAGTGTCGGATAGGCCGCCCGAGGACTCGTCTGACCTCCTCCGTGATATCGAGTTGCCCTGTCTCTCCGACATAGATAGGGACGATCTAGATGGTGACATAACGGTTGACGAGGTGGCGGGGGCTATCCGCGCGTTAAACTCGGGTAAGGCCTCGGGACCGAACGGTTTGCCGGTCGATTTGTACAAGCTATTTCCGGATAGGGTCGCCCCTCACCTGCGCGCCATGTTTATGGAGGCGCGGGGGAGTGGGACCCTCCCGTTGGACCAGCGACTGGCGACGATCGTGGTTATACACAAAGAGGGCAAACCCCGAGATAAGTGCGCCTCATATAGGCCTATCTCACTTCTTAACGCAGAGCCGAAAATTCTGGCTAAAATCCTGGCGACCCGATTGATTAGGGTACTCGGTGACTTGGTCCACCCGGATCAATCCGGCTTCATCCCGCACCGAAACACGGCGTTAAATCTTCGGCGCCTTCATGGTGTAATCGCCAGGGCGGACACACTGCGTGAACCAGCTATTGTGGCGTCTCTTGACGCCACGATGGCATTCGACACGGTGGAATGGGCATATTTGTGGGCCGTGCTGATCAAGTTTGGCTTTGGCCACGGTTTTGTGAGTTGGGTGAGGTTGCTGTATGAGGGGCCACTTGCGAGTGTGGTGGTGAATGGTCGGGCGTCGACTCCGTTTCAGCTTGGGAGGGGTACCCGGCAGGGTTGTCCCCTGTCGCCTTTGTTGTTCGCCCTCGCCCTTGAGCCGCTGGCTGCGTGGATACGTTGGCACCCGGATATACGGGGCCTTAGATGGTCGCCTGAACACGAGGACCGTATTTCGCTTTATGCCGATGATATCCTGCTGTATCTTGCCTCACCCAAGAAATCACTTATAGTGGTCTGTGACGTACTCACATCTTTTGGTAGGAACTCGGGCCTTGTTATCAACTGGAGTAAATCATATTTGTATGTTCTTAGTGGCGAGGTTCCCCCGATCCCTAGAACATGTTCGATACAGGTCGCTCAGCAGGGCTTCGTGTATTTGGGGATTTTTATCTCCATGGACTCTGCTGTGCGATATGAGAAGAACCTGCTCCCCCCCCTGGCACGCCTGAGGCGGGATGTTGAAGGCTGGCGGAGGCTGCCGCTCTCCCTCGTTGGGCGTGCGGCCCTGTTCAAAATGATGTTGCTTCCCCGCTTCCTCTACGCACTGCAGAATACTTTGGACTGGGTTCCGGCCAAATACTTTCGGGAGGTCGAAGGCCTCCAACGAACGTTGCTTTGGGATGGGCGGCCGCGAATAGCTATCGCAAAGTTGACGCTTCCATGGTACGACGGGGGCATTGCGCTCCCAGACATCCGTCGGTACTATTGGGCCACCCAGCTGAGTGCGATCAATCATGGGTTTTATGGCCCTGCCCTCAGCCCTGGGTATGCCATGGACAGGTGGTTGCTGCGTGGTGGTAACTATTACAGGGCGTTGTATTCGCGGTCATTGGACTCGTCCCTCACGGGGCCCACTGCGGTGGCGGTGCGAGTATGGAAGATGGCAACTGACTCGCTGGGCTGGAAGGATAGGCTCACCCTCGCTACCCCGCTATTTGAATCTGAAAGACTGGGTAGGCTTTGGCACACAAAAGGCTTTGACAAAGGGGACTTGATCGGCATCTCCAGGGTCGGAGATGTCCTGATTAAGGGGAGGGTGAAGTCCTTTGAAGAGTTGCAGAAGGAGTATGAACTGGGGCCATCTGAGTCTTTCCGCTATATTCAGGTGCGTCACGCCCTCCGATCAGTCCTCATAGAGGGTGAGAAGGTGCCTGAGTCCTCTCCTTTGGAGGACCGGGTCCTTGATGGCCATATTCCCGAGAGCACGATCTCGCTCATCTATAAGAAACTGATCAACGTCCGGGCGGATATGCCTCTGGGGTTGAGGGACCAGTGGGCTAGGGATGGCCTCGAGTTGGATGACGAGGATTGGCAGTCTGCTGTTTCCTCTCCTAAGGAGGTTGCGATCCCGTCGCGTCTGAGGCTGGTGCAGCTTAAAATACTGCATCGAGTGTATGTGACGGGGCCAAGGCTGGTTCACATGGGATTCTCGGAGGACGGCCTATGCAGGAGGGGTTGTGGTATGGTGGGTACTTTCATGCATATCATTTGGGAATGTGGTGTCATCACGGAATTTTGGAGGAGAGTCCATGCAGTGATGGGGGAGGTGACGGGCATTGCTATGCAGCCGGAAGCGCGGTGTTGTTTACTGAATGTCTGGGGGCCCACTGATCATAATGCGGCGCAGACCCAATGGGTGACTCTGGGCAACATGGTCGCTAAGAGAGATATCGCGCGATTGTGGGGCTCTGCGGGGCCCCCCACATTGACCGCGTGGAAAGAAAATATGGACTGGAGTATGTTAAGGGAAAAGACGGTCTATTGCGCTAGAGGCCGCCCCCGGAAGTGGCACGCCATATGGGGGCGGTGGAATCAATACAGGGGGGGAATATGTCTTGCCCCGGATCTGGATCCTCCCGAGGAACAGCTTTCCTCCTAACCTTCTTTCCAGCTCAGTATGGTTTATGGACTTTTTGGCCTCTACAGTCCCTCTTCTTCCTCTTTACTTTGTACTGTAACTGTTAGATGAGTGGGGTCCGGCCTCCCCTGGGGGACTCATCATGGGCTTTCAGTGTTCTTGCCTTGCTGGGGTTTGTTGTGCGTTTTTGTGTTTAATTAAAATTGAACCTTTGCACTTCTCGTTTCATGGTATTGGGGACGCATCTCTGTTTCTATATATCGATGCTGCCGAACCTCCGGGTTGTCGGCTGAATAGCTGTGTCCTGACTTTTGAAAATAAAGGTTTTTAAAAAAAAAAAAAAAAAAAAAAAGAAGTGACGCACCACGTTAAGAATGGGCGGCCCCTGTGCATCGCTAGTATTGCATCGCGCTTGCGACACAACTCCAGCAGTGCGCCACCCTTACGCCACAAGATGCGACACGCATCTGCCTATCCTTGTGCCACGGTGCGCCGCATTGTAAATGCGACGCATCCGTGGTGGCGCAAGGGGAGAATTGCATGTCGCATCTATTCTGGCGCATCCCTGCTGATTTGCAGTGATGCACCAGATATTGTAAATATGACCCCCTGTGTTTAAATATTAACTAAGTCACCTCTAAGTACGCCTATTCGGGTGGCTTACATTTAAAGGTGAAACATGTAAGAATTTTATGTTTGCATGTTCCTACACTGACAAGAGTCCAAAAGATATGTTTACAGTTAGGGATATATAGCTCTTTCTACGAAGAAAAAGCTGAAGATAATTAATGTGTTAATCCCTTAAGTAGGGTTTGGATTATAACACCTTATCTGGTGTATGGAATAAGCTACAGAGACTGTTCAACAGCTGTTTTTAATATTTAATAAAAATCCAATTCAGTAGTGACATTTGATTTTTGATGCTTTCAAATGATGTGAAATGCTGCTGTCAGACCGAGATAATGGCTTGGGCTTAGCAGGGTGGGTCGGAGTGGGCGTTTGGAGGAATGCGACCCATTTTACCCTATACAGGTCAGTTTAGGCATGTCCAGGACCTTCACTAACTTAAAAAAGACCCGGCGACAATCTGTACTTTTATAGTTTAGTGATAAGAGAAGTCTGCACCTTAAACACACCCCTAGGTGTACAGCAAGTTCTCTACATACCCTGAAAGATTTTTCCATGTTGGAGTTTACAGACTATGGTGCACTGTGGGATAATTTATAGTAAAGTTGACAATAAGTGCAGTAAAAGTGGAGAAGGTTCACCCATAAGAACTTTTTAACATTGGTCAGAGTGTGTCCAGGAGTCACCCACACCCACTGGTTGGTGAATTGAACAACAGTAGCTACTCACCCCAGCACCTCAGAACTCTTTCTGGACCTGTTGCAGAACAGAAGAAGCCTGGACATGCTATCTATAACTTGTCAGGAGAACTAAATGGCTGGATCTGCTCCCACTTGTACCCATGATTTAGAAGTGGACTGTGCTGTGTTGTTACAGGGACATAAACTGCAAGAGGCATTTGCCTGGGATGACCAATGGACCAGATACAACTGGAACTTGACTGGATCTTGCTAGTGGCCCTGCTGGAGGGTGTTCTGATACCTAAGAGCTGTCTCTGAGGCTCTGGGAGCCTCAGACGTGGCTAAGAGGAATAGAACGTCTAAACAGTCATAACTTTGAAAAACTTTGTACTTCCAAGATCTCTGGGAACTCCCGGCACAGTTGTCTGACTTCAATGCGACTTTGTCAGATACAGACAGCTTCCAATTTGCCTCGCTGGAGGATTTTTAACTCAATAAAAACACTGAGTCTTAAGGCAGAAATCGTGCCTACTCGCAGCATTTCCTCCCAAAACCAAATGTTTCATCAGGACCTGGTCCGGCAGCTTTCCGGCTTCCAGAGGACTTCTGTGGATGCAATCTTGCCCCACTGAAAGATTTCTAGGTTCATAAAAAAGATTCAGTCAGAGAGTAAAAACTTTGATTGGATCGAACCGCTTGGTGTATCCTACCTGTGCTCCAATGTTTCCAGCCTGAAATTGCACCTAGGTCCCGCTCGACAGCAAACAGTGATTTCTGGATGGTGCTTTCTTTTATTTTGGTGAATTTTGCCTTAAAACTTTAAATATTCACATCTCTGGTTCTAGTTAAGTCTGTTTGCTCTGTGCCATAGCTATCAGGGTTTGAGGCCAGTTAAGTCTGTTTGCTCTGTGTCATAGTTATCACAGTAGGAGCCCAGTTTTAAATGACTGAAACTGAGCATTTCACTCGAAAGGATTTTGGGACTGCTTACTTGGGTAAGACTCACAACCTCCCCAATTAGTAAAGCCTCTCACATTTAAAAGCAATTATCTCAATATCTTACCTCTTGCAGTCTTTTCTTTGTCCTTCAGAAGGGTTTTCTCCTCGGTCACACTACCAAGACCCCAGCTCTTTTCATTATAAACATTCTTTAAACTCGGGACCTTTGGTTCCTTCTGCTACTTTGATAATATCAACCACTCTATTGTTGTTACTTCTCTTCATAAATTTAGGTTCAGCTCTTCTTGTGTTTTTTCAGTGTCCTGGAGAGGTTCTAGATCGTCTGCTGCAGGAATGTATACTGCATCTAAAGGGTCAGTACTTTCTCCCCTAATCTTTATTCAATATCTCATCTTTGATTTTCATGGGCATTGCAATGCAGACAACAACTTTACTGATTCCATTCATGCTAACTTCTCTGCTAATGGTGCATTTTCATTTTCTCAGGTTAAACCCTTCAAAAGCTGAAATTCTACCTTTTCCAGCATGTTAGACCCCCCCACTTTTTCATTCCCCCGCCATGTATCATGCCTCCCACTTCTGCCCTAACCTAGGCCTTAGCCTTGACTCCGCTCTTCTCTTTCAAAAGTAGTTATCCCGCACATTTTGTTTTCAACTGTACAATATCAAGAAGATTCAGTCTTTTACCTCTTAGTCTGCTGCTAAACTCCTCTTTTAAACTCTTTTTCTAACTTGCGTGGGCTATTGCTGTTCAATAGATGTCAGGGGCAGTGGGGGCTGATGTTACACCACTGCTTTTCCCCTTCCATCTAATCTTTACTCTTCTGTTCGCACCCAAGTCGGTCACGGCAATTCTGTTCCTACTACACCTTACTTCTCTCCTCATCGTTGATAGCGTAGTCAATATTGTTTCTAATTTCATTACTTATTTATTTTTTCAATATTTACTGAATGTCTTACCCACTCATACTGTGCCGATTTGCCTGGCCTGTTCCACTTTGCTCGTAACGTACACTGATCAGAAATAAAATATATCTTTGTATACCTTGACTTGAAATGAAAGTATCCAACACTGAATGTTCTTCTGACTGTGCTGCTATAATTAGGGCCTTTTTCCGACTTTGGCGGTCTTCCAATAGGACCACCACCACTGCAGTCCCAGGAAGACCACCAAGGCCGCAGTGAGTCCACCCGCCTGATTATGAGTTTAAACCACGGTGGGCGGTGTGACAGCAGTATCATTGCGGCAGCTGTGTTACACTCATAGGAGAGCCTTCACAGCATACTGCCACCGTGAGAGTGCCTGCAGCTTGTTCCTGCACGGTGTGGCATGCACCATGTCGTGCATGCGACACAGTGCAGAAAAGAGGGTGCAATTCCCACGCATGCACCCCCAGGCATAGATTTGGCCAGGGCCGTTAGGGCCCCGAACCTGCCTGTCCACCACCCTTTTCATGGCAGGGTCTCCACCTTGAAAAGGGTGGTGGATATGCAGGTCATAATTTACTCGGCTGTTCCGGCTACGTCACCGCCAGGATATTCAGGCCGTTTGAAGACCACCGCTGCAGCGGGATCCTTGACCGCCACACTCATAATACGGCGGGCGGACCAGGGTGGTTGCGCTCGGACCACCATCGTGAGTACCGCTGTCCCAGGACCGCCATACTCATTATATGGCCCTTTGAATCTTTGTAATCACCCATGTACCTGTACATGTTAATTGATAGTAAAATGGAAATGTTGTGGCCCGCCCACAACTGTAAAATCTTTTGTTGCATTAATTAGTACTAGAATGGTCATGCTATAAACAACATTTGATTTATTTTTATTTATCTAGGCTGTCTTAACACATCAGGACCCACTATTATTAGCTTCTATACATGATTTGCTTCCTTGCATAACTAGACATAAAGGTGCCGATTAGGATCCTGGAAAAAATTTCCCCAACCGAATTGAATCTGGACTTTTTTCCGTACAAATGGTAAAAGCGCCGTACAAACTGCCAATTACGATTCGTATGGGAAAAAGTCCATACAAATCGCATTGGGAAAATTCCCCCACACGTCCTCGGGTCGGGAAAAGTCTCCGACATGTCCCCGGACATTTTTACGTACAAATGGGAAAACTGAAGTCCCAATGCGCAATTACGATCCGTCCCATCCGTCCGATTGTACAACTGTATGGAAAAAAGACCGTCCGGAGCGAACTCCCCTAGCAACCATGGAGATGTCCAAACAAGTGCCTGGTACGCGCCGTACCCCTCCCCGCCCCCCATATGTTCGCGCCGTACCCCCTGCCCCCCCCGCGGATGGGCGCGCCGTACCCCCAGCCCCCCGTATGTACGGAGCATACCCCCACCCCCATATGTACGGAGCGTACCCCCCAGCCCCCCGTATGTACGGAGCGTACCCCCACCCCCATATGTACGGTGCGGACCCCCAGCGCGTACGGGGGGCTGGGGGGTACGGGGGTACGCTCCGTACATACGGGGGGGTACGGGGGTATGCTCCGTACATACGGGGGGCTGGGGGGTACGGGGGTACGCTCCATACATACGGGGGGTACGGGGGTATGCTCCGTACATACGGGGGCTGGGGGGTACGGGGGTACGCTCTGTACATACGGGGGGCTGGGGGGTACGGGGGTACGCTCCATACATACGGGGGGTACGGGGGTATGCTCCGTACATACGGGGGGCTGGGGGGTACGGGGGTACGCTCTGTACATACGGGGGGCTGGGGGGTAAGGGGGTACACTCCGTACATATGGGGGGCTGGGGGGTACGCTCCGTACATATGGGGGGCTGGGGGGTACGGGGGTACGCTCCGTACATATGGGGGGCTGGGGGGTACGCTCCATACATATGGGGGTGGGGGTACGCTCCGTACATATGAGGGTGGGGGTACGCTCCGTACATACGGGGGTGGGGGGGGGGTACGGCGCGTACCGGGCCCCCTAATCAGCTCGCATCGCTGCGTACTTAGCTTTTCCGGCACTTTTTAGGTGCCGTCAAGATTTTCCCATCCGGACTGCAGTCGGTGCGAATCGTAATTGCTGGTACGTAAAAACATGCCTAACTCCGTCCGGACGTCACGTCCGCGGTGTCCCAGATCACATTTGTATGTATTTTTCTGTCGGTTGGTCTTTTTTCCGAATCGTACGGGAATGGTGTTTCCGAACGAATCGTAATTGCATGTTTGTAAAGTTTTACAACCCGGTACGAGTCGGACGGAGAAAAAGCTCCAACCCACGGTTTGTACCGGGTTTTTCCAGGATCGTAATCGGCCCCAAAGTGTATATATACTATGCATTGTTCACCTGAAACCTTGCACACATTTACCCATCGTTAATTATTCCATTGTTATTTTGTGTTTGAATATTGTGTCCAAAATATTATTTGACCATCATAATGTGGTAAAAATATTGTGATTGTAAAAACATTGTAGGTAATACGATCGAAGATAAGTATATTGCTTTTTGTTGTAAATAATACTGATGTGTTTCCTTAATTTGAGGTATAACAAAAAATAACATAACGTGCATTTGTATATTGCACATTCTCTCAGTAGGGTATCGTGGGGCTGAATAACAGAGGCTTATTGTTTCCCAACTCAATGGTACTCATTTAATCAATTTTAGTGGTATAAAAGGCTAGATGTAGCTGCCAAGATTTGAACCTGTGACCACAAGGTCAAACACAAGTCCCTGCAGTGGACCAGATCTAGCATGAATGGAGTGTTTAATGTCATTGTATGGGTTGTGGGCTTTTTGGGGGGGCTGGGAAGGTATTGTTTAATTTTAAAGTTATTGAAATTATTAAGAAATTATTGATAATAAAATCTAATTGCATTTAGTTTTATGTACTATTAGATTTGTGGTTTTTAGAAATAGTTTGGAATGTGTTGGGTGGTTTATTGTGAGTAGTGTTTTGTCATTAGGCAGATTAATCTAAAACAGATGTAGTAAAATCACTACACCGTCGGTCTTCACATCTTGTTGCTGCAGCATGATCTGGTGATCGTGCGTGGGGAGATTTTGAGGATACTTGATATTTTAGCTCACACTATTTGCTTAATAAATTGACATGGGAGTCAAAATTATACTATGAATACATTGATAGCAATATTTCTACTGTGAAAAGCTATGACTTACAAATATATTAAATATAAAGCCCTGATGAAGTTTCTGTGAAAGAGCCTTCATAAACACGTTTCTAGAATTGTTTTGCCGAAACAAAGAAAATAAAAGAACTGCTCATGAACACTTCATGCAAGACTCGCCATGTGTTCTTTAAGAGTGCTCACAGTGAATGAATAGGTTGTGGAACTGGAGCTAGAATAGTAAAGATGACTCACCCCAATATATCTCATTTCCCCAATGTTTGTGAGTTTGGAGTTAGAATTGTGAGTACAACCCCCAACACACAATTTTGCACTTTCACCTATGTTTGTGGGATTTGAGTTATAATAATAAATCTACCCCCAATATATGCATTGTCCCCAATGTTTTCAGGATTGTAACTACAATAATCAATCTGCCCCTCAAAATTTGTGAAATTTGTTAACTGTTCGTTGGATTGGAGTAAGAATAGTAAATCTGACCCCCCACCTCTGCCAAGAAATGATCTCTTCCCAATACTTGTTGGATTGGAGTTAAAATAGTAAATCCACCCCCAATATGTACACTTTCCCTATTGTTTGTGGGATAGTAGTTAGAATAGCTAATATGACACACCACTAGCTAGAACTTATTTTGCTAAGGGGACTCCATCCCCATAAACCGTCTGCCCCAGGATCTCTGAAGGAGGAGATCTCAGCACTAACAGGACATGCCTGGGCCAAGAGCGGGCCCCTCTGCGCTCATCAGTGTCAGAAAGGGGTAGGGCTAGGACCACCCCAGCCCACCCTCTTTAATTTTGTTCCAAGTCTCCTGTTTGATGATTAACTCTCTCGCTGGTGCAAATTAGTTTACTTTTTTCCATTTTAGTTCTAATTTTATGGAAACCTGTTTTGCCGCTTTTCTACGGATTGGGTTTTATTTCTTAATTTGCATGCATCTATATATTGTCTCCTCATGCAAATAATTTAAACAATGGGGAAGCGGAAAGCGTTGGAATCAAATAAAGTCCCAACTAACTCCAACAATCACGGAAAAGTGACAGAGCGAATTGTACTTTAGATGATATTGACCACCTAATCGAGGAAGTCCAGTCAATTCCAAAAGCCAGATGCAAACCTAGCAGACAAAACTGGCTGTGTGACTATGCCCAACAGAAAACACGGAATGACACTAACTGCAGCACGAAAGGAGGCTTTTACAAATTTACTCTGGGTTCAAATACCCGTGAGGGTAATGCGGTTTCTTACTGTGCCTCATCTCCCAAATGTGTTCCACTTTTCCCTGAAATTATTGTTTTCCCTTATATTCCTTGTCACAACAGGTTTACCCAGCTGGACACTCATACCCCATGCTCCCAGCCAAACCCTCCAACCACCATACAGACTCATGCTTTGGCCAGTGCTGCACCAACTGATGCAACTACTACAGGACCGGTGGTGCGTCGCTGATGATGGCGATTTGAATTTCCTAAGATGCGAGTTCATTAGGTCCTCAAAGGAGTGCCTTATGTATGCACCAACACTCGGATAACAATAATCCACTTGAGAACCCCAAAAGACTAAGGGGCATATTATCAAGGACGGTGTTAAAATTATCGCCGCTTTAGCGGCAGGAAACTACGCTAAAAGCGGCAATAATGGGCTTGATAATATGCCGCAGAGAATTCCAATAGAAGCCCATGTTCTGGTGTGAACATGGGCTTCTATTGGAATTCTCTGCGGCATATTATCAAGCCCATTATCGCCGCTTTAGCGGCAGTTTCCTGCCTCTAAAGAGGCGATAATTTTAACGCCGTCCTTGATAATATGCCCCTAATTGTTCGTCCATCTCGTCTGAGCCCTCTTCTCAGTTACTGATATGACTGGATCGGCATACGTTACCAAGCAACTCAAACCACGTTGCCTTCCCTCCCACCCCTTTGTTGAACTGCCACTTTGACTGGCCCTGGCCTTAATCCTGGAAGGGTAGTCTACTAGACCCAGTTCCAAAACTTGACCCTGGGACTCATGAATACCCAAATTAAAAAGGTCATACACTGGATCAGATCCAAACGTCATTGTCTGTCACAAATAAGACCTGATATTGTGCATGCTAAACGCTATTTCAGGGTTCTACAAAATCAGATTACATTCTTGTGAAATTGACCAATAAGGTATTGGTGGATGAACCTATTAACCTTGAATTATGCACTTCCAATCTAGAAGGGTCTACACACTTTGTCATTAGATTGAGACTTTATCTGCCAATTAAATGTGAAGGTTTTAATAAGTCTGGAGCTTCCAACAAATATTAACCACTGGTATCAGGAAGAAGCATGGGAATGAAGGTCTAGAATCTAAATTTAAACGACTGAGTTGACAAACTCCTATTACTTGGGTGTGCAGGAAATAGAACCATTGACCGGGCAAGCCCATTGTTTGAGTGTGAAAGTACTGATCTTATGACATTTGGGGGAGGGTGGACCTCAACTTAGGCTCCTTGGGCAGGCGTGGAATGAGATTGTGTACAGGAAATTTGCAGATTGAGCAAAGGATAGGAGTTATCCCGCAAAAAGCTAGTACCCCTGCAAAAGCAGGCCTTTCGGTGATATCTTGGTATTTGGCAGGCATAAGATCAGAATTATGTGACACTGAGTGGGGCTCCTATATAGGTGAATTTGATATTTGTGCATTCCAAAATACCTGGGCAGTGGACAAGGTGTATGTCAATGGCTTCAGTTCTTACAATGAGGAAGCCAGGCCAACTGGGATATTTAGGTGGACTGTAGGAGGATTATTGATTCTTGTAAAAATTCTGTTCCCTGCACCCACACATCACTGAAGGTTGACTCAGTAGATGTAATGAGGATCAGTCTTAAGTTTCCTTCTTGTTTGGAAATATTCCTATTCAACGCATATGAGAGATGTGCACCTGGTAATACTGACTGATCTGTCCTGGTACTTCTTGATGAGCTCAATGAACTGCACAAAAAACAGGCTAAAGTCATTGTGACTGGAGACTTTAATGTCCCTAATGACCCGTCACCGTATATTAGTGCTTTGACTAGGAAGGAGGACGAACAGTGGAGCATACTGCTTTTGACGGGTAAACCATTGAGGGGCATATTTACAAGCCCCTATCGCCACCACAATGCCACTTTTAAAGACGTTGTGGTTGCGATACAGGCTTCACCTTATTTACAAGGCAGTGTTAAACCACTTTATGTGGCTTAATGCTGCCTTGTAAATAAGGCACCCTTATGCTTAACATGAAAGGGGACGGGCAATGGGTGTTGCTGTGGGCGTTCCACCGCAACACCCATTGATATTGACGCTGCCCCATATTTACAAGGGTAGCGTAAATTTGAGGCAGTGCCAAAATTAAGACCAGGGACAACCTGGTCTTACCATGGTAAAATAAGGAGAAAGGGTTAATTTCTCCTCGTTTTTGCTGTTTCCATGTGTTTTGCATTGTTCAGCACATATGGAAACAGCAAAACGCCTTTGATTGTTTATGTGCAGGAAGGTGCATGACCCTTCCTGCACAGGAATAATCATTAAAAACAAATCACGTTTTGAAACTTCTATGTGTGCTGCATTAAACAGCACACATAGAAGTTTCAAATCACCATTTTAAATTGTTTGTGTTGATAACGCCGGATTCTTATCTTATCTTACCATCTCTTACCACTCTTAAGAATCCTCGGCCGACTGGACCTTTTTAACTGCTGTGGAGTGTAAAGGGGAGAGAACCAACCCATCAGAATTAGATCAATGACCAAACAATTCCAACGCTAAAGAATCACTAACTCCGAGTTAAGTTTTAGGGGGTTTATTACAAAGCCAAAAATAACTGGACATAAAAGCATCTCATGACGAGGTTAAGAAAATACATGGGCACTAATACAAAGTTTAATCTATCCAGCAACCTAATTCAATGAAGCATAAAAACGATAATGAACTCAAAAAAATCAAACAAAAGATAACTGCTCCAATATCTAAATCAGTCTTCATTGATACCCACAAGAAATTGAATAGTCTGTCCCTACTCTACCACTAAAGTGACATCCCTACTTAGCATTTCCCAAGGCAAGATCGGAAAAGGTGTCAGCTCGTAAAGACTTCCTAAGAAGTACACTCATGTTGAAGGAGTCAGTAGCCAAAGCCAACAAACTTGTTCTAAGTCTCCTTCCTCAATATCAATCTCTTCCTTCTACCCTCATCTGCTCCTTCTCTGATGCTCCTCCCTCGGGGCACTCTCCCTAATACAAAATACACAACATGGAAAACACGCCTCCGTTCACCTCTTCTGGCTGGACACCTCCTGGAGGTAAATTTCCATTGAAACCTGTACTTTGTCCAATAACGGTTGAAACGTCCTTTAGTCCCAGGCTCCCTCAGCGCGGAAAGTAGCATCTTCCAATTATCAGCATTCCTGGGGACTCTTGTAGCAAATGCTCCTCCATACCTAACTTCTAAAACAAAAGGTTAGTCTCAGCTAACGAGGACGATGTCCTTGCACAAGCAACAGAAGCCTGAGAACAGAAAATCCTTCCCTGTACATGAAATTCGCTGACTCACTCCAAATGAGAGCCTTCCCAGGCAAATTACATCTCGGCCTGCACAATTCAGCTAACATAAGAAATGCGAGTAGGCCTTTCATAATAAAACATAGACATTCAGTTAGGCCTCTATACATCAAAAACAATACACTTTAATAAAAGTTGCATCTGTGAGCACAATATTTCATTACATTCAGTATATAAGTAATCATTCCTCCACGTGCAGACTTTAATATTGTGCACGTTTAAATCTAACGCATTACATTACACATGAGCAATTCATTAGACACTTTGCAATAGGCAGTTACATTTAAAAGTCATTTTACGGGGGGCGTGGCCTAGATGGTGGCTCGGTAGGATGCGAATCTCCGTCCCTCCAACCTCGCTGTCACGAAGCGTTGTATTAGCCCCATCCCTCGGCTCTCAAATCGCCGGACACGGAACGGAACCGACTTGTGCCTCCTCCGGTGCTAGCAGGGAGGAGCTCCTGGACGACGGTGCTGGAGAGATCACGGCGGCGGCAATACAGGTGCACCCGAGGAGGCATGCCTGAACACTGCATGGGCACCAATTGACTCAGCGACAGGCACTGACCCCGACTGGAGGCCCGGCCAAGGCCTGCAGGAGGTGAGCTACCTTGCCACATAGCGGCGCGGTACCAGGCCGCAGAGAGGCCTGCTCGCCACCTGCCATCTTGCATCCCCCCATGTGGCCCGGCCGGGAGCGCTGGAAGCTGCCGCACCCGGAGCCTTGCGACACCACCGGCGGGCCCTGCATGAACACCCGGCCCGGCGCCCTGCTCTGCCTGGACTCCAGCTTACGGCCTGGCATGAAATGGGGTGGTAGCATCCATCCATCGAGAGGCCAGCCTCCCATCCGCCCTCTTGTCTTCTCTCCCGACCCTGCCAGATCGCAGCACCACTGACAGATCACCCAGGAGTCTGGGGTCTCCTGGCCGTGGAGCCTAGCCGAGGAGCTGCCCCATCAGCCTCTTCTATTCGGTGCAAAGTTCGGCACCCGATAACGCCGAGGCCCGCCCGCAGAGCACCACTCCTCTGGTGAGTGCGACCTTCCCCTCCTTGTGCACCTGCCTGCACCCACCTGGCACCAACACGCCTCTGCAATGGCTACCACAGAGGACTGTGGTCACGAAGTGACAACACTGGCACACGCCACCCTCTCTCCCTCCGCAGGGCTCCGCTGCAGTTTGGGGATAAAGACTGGGAGGTGCGTCTGTCCCTTCTCCAGACCTGCCCTTTGAACGCTACGGGTGGGATTAGCCCTGCCCGCTACGATTGGCCTAAGATCCACCCGGCCTGCACGAGTGTTGGCGCCTCTGTCTTCTGCCCACAGCGGCCCAGGGCTCCCGCCTGCCACGTGGACGCTGGAACACGAGGACTGGGGGATCCACCCCGGAATCACAAAGCTTGACTGACCACGACTGGTAAGTCTGGAGGTATACCCACTACATCCCGCTGACCCCCGGCAACGTTCCGACGACCTGGTGGCCCTTTGGCGCGAACTACGGCCCGCGCCACAACTCTGTCAGACTCCTGACCTCAGCGAGCGGCTGGGCATCATCCTAGCGGCCCCTCTGTAGCTCTTTCCGTGTTCCCCCTGAGCACTCCGAGTACGCACACAGGGATGGCCACCTTGGAGTGAGGTCAGAGGGGCACCTGGGACGATTATTATTCTTCGCCCTTCTACAGTTCTTGGTTCTCCAGGTACTCTGTTCGACAGTCTGCCACCAGGCCTCCTCTGACGTTACCTGGCAGACTGACCTATGTCTACTGTCCCCCTGTGGGATTGTGTTATTTTGGTCTATTTTTCAACGCTTATTTGTTGGTACTCTCCACGTTCTTTCTTCCTGTGCTGGCCCTTTTTGGGTTTGTGTTCTATAACCTGAGATGATTCATTCTTGGTTGTTGTTGAGGTGGTTTCTTTTCTTCTGAGTTATGGAGGGTTCTCTCCCCAGTGAGCTCTTTTTCCCCCGCACCTACTTTTGTCCAGTGATGTCTGTCTCCTTCCTCCCTGGGGCTTCTCCTATAGTCCGACCCTCCAGCTCACTATTAAACTTGTTGCGACGGGAGCGCTAATCGCCAAAGCAGCTTATGAAAATAATATCAGCCAGTCCAAGCGCACAGACCTAGAAGCTAAAGTCAGGGAACTGGAAGCTATTCACAAACGCACTGGCGCTCCCAATATTTGGTGGCAGTTGAAAAAAGAGCACCTCCAGCTTCGGCGGCTAGACCTTGACCGGGCTGAGCACGCGGTCGTCCAACTCAAACACAAATATTATGTGGGCTCCAAAAAAGGGGGACCAATGCTGGCTCACTGCCTATGCAGTCAGCAAGTGGCACAAACCATTAAAGCGATACGGGGAGAGGGCGGTTCGGAGTACATAGATGGCACCCGAATACTGTCGGCCTTCCGCTCTTTTTATAAAAATCTCTATGCTGCTGATCACTCCCTGCTGCCCGATCCCACTGAGTTCCTGCAGGGAGCAGCGATCACTCCTCTCCCTATGAACGAGGCAGAGTCTCTGGAGGCCCCCATAAGTATTGAGGAGGTGATCTCTGCTATCGCTCGACGGAAGACCATGAAGGCGCCAGGCCTTTATGGCTTTAGTGCTCTTTTTTATAAAACTTTCTGTGCCGAACTTGCCCTGCTGCTTACCCGCTTGTTCAACTCCTTCGCAGATACAGGGTCCCTCACAGCCTCAATGTTACAGGCCTCTATCTCGGTCATCCCTAAACCGGGGAAAGACCCGGAGTTTTGCAGTTCCTACCGCCCGATCTTGCTGCTGAATATTGATGCGAAACTGTTCTCCAGCATTCTGGCCTCCCGGTTGAACACTCACATGCTGGGTCTGGATAACCCGGACCAATCAGGTTTCATCCTGGGTAGGCAATGTGGGGACAATATCAAACGACTCTGCCACCTAATTGGTAATGTACAACGGTCCAAAGAAGAAGCCTTACTACTAACGGTGAACGCGGAAAAGGCTTTCGACCGTGTGCACTGGCCTTATTTATTTGCTCGCCACCCGCCATCTTGCATCTTGCATCTCCCCCATGTGGCCCGGCCGGGCGCGCTGGAAGCTGCCACACCCGGAGCCTTGCGACACCACCGGTGGGCCCTGCATGAACACCCGGCCTGTCGCCCCGCTCTGCCTGGACTCCAGCTTACGGCATGGCACGAAATGGGGTGGTAGCATCCATCCATCGGGAGGCCGGCCTTCCACTCGCCATCTTGTCTTCTCTCCCGACCCTGCCGGGCCGCAGCACCACTGACGGACAACCCAGGAGTCTGGGGTCACCTGGCCACGGAGCCTAGCCGAGGAGTTGCCTCATCAGCCTCTCCCATTCGGTGCAAAGTTCGGCACCCGATAACACCGGGGTCCGCCCGCAGAGCACCACTCCAACCCCCCGGACCTCTGGTGAGTGAGGCCTTCCCCTCCTTGTGCACCTGCCTGCACCCACTTGGCACCAACACGCCTCTGCAACAGCTACCACAGAGGACTGTGGTCACGAAGTAACAACACTGCCACACGCCGCCCTCTCTCCCTCCCCGTGGCTCCACTACAGTTTGGGGATAAAGACTGGGAGCTGCGTATGTCCCTTCTCCAGACCTGCCCTTTGAACGCTATGGGTGGTATTAGCCCTGCCCGCTACGACTGGCCTAAGATCCACCCGGCCTGCATGAGTGTTGGCGCCTCTGCCTTCTGCCCACAGCGGCCCAGGGCTCCAGCCCACCACGTGGACGCTGGAACACGAGGACTGGGAGATTCACCCCGAAATCACAAAGCTTGACTGACCACAACTGGTAAGTCTGGAGGTATACCCACTACGTCCTGCTGACCCCCGGCGATGTTCCGACGACCTGGTGGCCCTTTGGCACGAACAACGGCCCGCGCCACAACTCTGTCAGACTCCTGACCTCAGCGAGCGGCTGGGCATCATCCTAGCGGCCCCTCTGTAGCCCTTTCCAGTGTCCCACACATAGCATCATGGCGTCAGCCCGGGCGCAGAGGGAGAAGACCCTCAAGGAAATGTTACTGAAGCAGACATCTGGCCCAGACTCAGCGACCATAACACCCCGGGACTAGCGACACCCGGAGCAACTAGAGGGAGCGGATGGGCCTGCCACGAAGGCCTTCATGATGGAACTCTTCTCCAAGATTAAAGAGGACATAATGGATCTGAGGGGGCAGCTCTTGGCTGACCTCAAGGAAGGCCGGCGCGACGTGGATGAAGTAGGAGAGAGAATGGCCGTTCTTGAGGAACGTGAGCTGCGTCGTGAAGAAGTCCTGCACCGGCTCCAACAAGAGATGCTCTGGCTGCAGGAGCAAAACTTAGATCTCCAGGCTCATGCGGAGGATCTGGAGATCCGCTCACGAAGGGACAATATCCGCATCTGAGCGATTCCATGGCGAGCTGTGGGAGACAACCTACGAGCCTACGTCCTGGCTCTCTTCCGGCAGATCCTGGGAGACAACGGCCAGCAAGAAATTCAAATGGACACGGTGCCCCGCGTGGGCCTGCCCAGGGGTGAGAAGGCCCCCCTCCAGATGTGCTCATCTGTGTGCACGATTTTCAGCTCAAGGAGCAGATCCTCCGCAGGGCTCGAGCGGCCCAGACGATCCAGTTCCAGGGGCACTCCCCAGCCCTCTTTCAAGATCTCGCTGTGTCCACGCTTGCCAAACGGAGAGACTTCCGAATGGTCACCTCTCACCTCCGGGGCAAAGGCATTCCCTATTCGTGGGGACATCCATTCCGCCTCATATTTAAGCATTAGGGAAAACTGCGCCAGATCCACTCCCTTGCTGAGGCTCTTGATCTGCTGGGGCTGGACAATTCGGCGGATGCTGGGCGGAGGGAGAGCCCCAGGGACCGATCCACACGTAGAGTCTCACAATGGCACACTGTTGGGAAACCGAAGGCCCCTGCGAAATCTGATCCGGAGGAGATAGCGAAGGAACGGGAAGCAGTGATCTCCTCTCTTTCACAGCCCCATGTCCATCCGTGTTCCCCCTGAGCACCCCAAGCACGCACACAGGGATGGTCACCTTGGAGTGAGGTCAGAGGGGCTCCTGGGACGATTATTATTCTTTGCTCAGTGAAATGCCCTTCTGCAGTTCTTGGTTCTCCAGATACTCTGTTCGACAGTCTGCCACCAGGGACCAGGCCTCCTCTGATGTTACCTGGCGGACGGACCTATGTCTACTGTCCCCCTGTGGGATTTTGTTATTTTGGTCTATTTTTCAACTCTTATTTGTTGGTACTCTCCACGTTCTTTCTTCCTGTGCTGGCCCTTTTTGGGTTTGTGTTCTATGACCTGAGATGATTCATTCTTGGTTGTTGTTGAGGTGGTTTCTTTTCTTCTGGGTTAGGGAGGGTTCTCTCCCCAGTGTGCTCTTTTTCCCCCGCACCTACTTTTGTCCAGTGATGTCTGTCTCCTTCCTCCCTGGGGCTTCTCCTATAGTCCGGCCCTCCAGCTCACTATTCGGGGCCTCAACACTCAGGCTAGTTGGCCTGTCCCTTTCACATGGAACTTAAGATAGTTAGCCTCAATGCCCGGGGACTTAATTACCCCGTCAAACGCAAAGCGGTTCTTTCTCTGCTTGAACACGCTGATGGAGATGTCTGTCTCCTTCAAGAAACCCACCTACTTCACAGTAACACACACCGCATGCGCCATAGCCACTTCCCCTCACAATTCTGGTCCTCTGAGAATAGTAAGCGGGGTGGGGTAGCTATCCTAATCTCCAGACGCTTTAGGGGCTCGGTAGGGGGTCCCATCGCAGAGATCAAAGGACACCTCCTTGCGCTGCGCCTTAGCATACAGCATTCTCACTTCACCGTAGCTTCTATTTACTCCCCAAACGAGCGACTGGAGATATTCGTAATAGATGCATATGCTGATGTCCTGCCCACACTCGACCCAATAGTGGTAGTTGGGGTGTGACCTCAACTTAGTGATGGATGTCGGAATGGACCGTTCAGGCTTGCGAACCAGCGGGGCAGGGGCTCTGTTGAAGGGAGGTGGTGACTGGCTGCGCGACGCAGGGATTCGAGATGCTTGGCGCTGCCTCCACCCAGACAAACAGGACTTTTCATACTACTCGGCGGTGCACAAGACCTATGTCCGCCTAGATCACTTCCTTGTTACCCCAGCCGTTTGTGCCTGCGTTACAGATTCCACCATTGAAGCCCGCTCCCTGTCTGATCATGCACACATCACCTTGACCATGCGTCTTCCCTCTGTAAGATCTCCGCCTGCCTCCCACTGGCGCCTGCAAGATTCACTGCCCCGATCCCCGGCAGTAGTGGATGACATCAAGCGTTGCCTGACTGACTATTTAGCGATTAACGAAGTGGGACATTCGCCACTATCCTCGGTATGGGAGGCACTTAAACTCGTTGCGACGGGAGCGCTAACTGCAAAGCAGCTTATGAAAATAAAATCAGCCAGTCCAAGTGCACAAACCTAGAAACTAAAGTCAGGGAACTGGAAGATATTCACAAACACACTGGCGCTCCCAGAATTTGGTGGCAGTTGGAAAAAGAGCGCCTCCAGCGTCGGCGGCTAGACCTTGACAGGGCTGAGCACGCGGTCGTCCGACTCAAACACAAATATTATGTGGGCTCCAATAAAGGGGGACGAATGCTGGCTCACTGCCTACACAGTCAGCAAGTGGCACAAACTATTAAAACGATACGGGGAGAGGGCGGTTCGGAGTTCATAGATGGCACCACCGGAATACTGTCGGCCTTCCGCTCTTTTTATAAAAAATCTCTATGCTGCTGATCACTCCCTGCTGCCCGATCCCACTGAGTTCCTGCAGGGAGCAACGATCACTCCTCTCCCTACGAACGAGGCAGAGTCTCTGGAGGCCCCCATAAGTATTGAGGAGGTGATCTCTGCTATCGCTCGACTGAAGACCATGAAGGCACCAGGCCTTTATGGCTTTAGTGCTCTTGTTTATAAAACTTTCTGTGCCGAACTTGTCCTGCTGCTTACCCCCTTGTTCAACTCCTTCGCAGATACAGGGTCCCTCACAGCCTCAATGTTACAGGCCTCTATCTCGGTCATTCCTAAACCGGGGAAAGATCCGGAGCTTTGCAGTTCCTACCGCCCGATCTCGCTGCTGAATATTGATGCGAAACTGTTCTCCAGCATTCTAGCCTCCCGGTTGAACACTTACATGCTGGGTCTGGTTGACCCGGACCAATCAGGTTTCATCCTGGGTAGGCAATGTGGGGACAATACCAAACGACTCTGCCACCTAATTGATAAAGTACAGCGGTCCAAAGAAGAAGCCTTACTACTAGCGGTGAACGAGGAAAAGGCTTTCGACCGTGTGCACTGGCCTTATTTATTTGCTACTCTTGAGCGATTTGGACTGGGGCCCAGATTCCGACAGTGGATTGCGAGCATTTATAGTTCTCCAACAGCAGCAGTGCGAGTCAACGGCTTGCTTTCTGATAGCTTTGCAGTGGAGAGGGGAACGCAGCGAGGCTGCCCCCTCTCTCCCCTGCTCTTCGTTCTTTATATGGAGCCCTTCGCCCAACGGCTTCAGGACAAACCCAAGGCGCAGGGTGTCCCATTCAGCTTAGACCACCATCTTATCAGCCTCTACGCTGATGACGTCATCTTTTCGGTGGCTCATCCCATGACCTCCCTACCGGCTATTGTGGAGGACCTACAGACCTTCAGCTAGAATTCTGGCTTTAAAATTAATATGCAGGAATCTCAGGTACTCAACCTCACCGCTGCCCAGCCAACGGTTGATGCACTACGGGCAAACTTCGCCTTTGACTGGGTGTCGGACGGTATCACATATCTCAGACTGGTCCTCTACAAGAGTCTCGCAAAAACAGCGGAGGTGAACTAAACAGCCCTTCTAGCTCTCATCTGAGCAGACCTGGCCCGCTGGCGGCGCCTGCCTTTGTCATGGTTTGGTAGGCTGTCCGCTGTCAAAATGAACGTACTACTGCAGGCCCTATATTTGTTTCAAACGCTCCCTTTGGAGCCCCCACCGCAGTCACTCTGTCATATTCAGACCGCGATCGAGCATTTTGTATGGGGTCCGATCCCCCTCGCTTGCAGAGGACCTTGCTACAAAGCCCTAAGAAAAAGCGTGGCCTCGCCTTCCCTAATATTACCAACTACTACCAAGCTTCTCTACTATGGTACCTGGTGGAGTGGAACCGCCCTATGACTGAAAAATACTGGGTCTTCATGGATCAGATGGTGGCAGGCCACCACATCTGGCGCGAAGCCTGGCTGCCGCGACACGCTCGCGCCTGGGGGCTTTATTGCTCGCCAGTCACCCGCCCCACAATGTTAGTCTGGGATAGGGTCTCTCTGCGGGCTAACCAAACTACGTTGCCCTCGCCAATGACCCTGATTTTTTCCAATCCTGCCTTCCCACCTGACATGGACCAAAAGGTAGCAATGCGCTGGTTAGAGGGAGGCTGCAAACGCCTAGGGCATCTGTTCGACATTCAGGGCCTCATCCCCTTTAAGGACCTGCAGGAGGGCTACGGCCTACGCAGATCTGCTCTCTTCCTCCACCCCAGATGACGCACTGGATCTCGGGAGCCACGACACGCCCTCTGGCGCACTGACCGATACGACCGTTTGAGAAGTGGCTCACTCGTAAAAAGGACGATCGTGGGCTTATATCTGAAATATACTCCTTTCTCACGTTAGGCACCCAAACACCTCGCTCAGCAGGACAGAGACGCTGGGAGGTGGAACTGGGACGCACATTGTCCGATAAGGAATGGGAAGATATTTTCTATAGATCACACCACACAGCACACTCCATGGGTCATACGGAAACTGCTTTTAAGATTACGTCCTATGGATACTACACCCCAGCCCGACGCGCTAAATGGCACTCTCTTTGTGACGGCCTTTGCTGGCGAGGGTGTGGTAGCCCTGGTACCCTCTTCCACTTATTATAGCACTGCCCAAAAGCTCAGGCGATACTGGGAGAGGATACTAGACGACATTGATAAGGCCTTCCGCACTACTATTCCCAGGCTCCCGGCTTACACTCTACTAGGCCTACCCAACGCGCTGACCTTCTCCCTGCGCTCTATTAGAGGGAGACAGATGGCACTTGCGTGAACGCCGCACACCAAGTGATTCTGGCTGGGTGGAAATCAGATAGAATCTCGGATCATACGCAATGGTTGCATCAACTCTGGTATCTCTTGGGTATGGAAAGACTCTCGATGGCTACCCTAGGGAACTATGCAGATTATGCCAAGATTTGGGCCCCATTCATAGCTATCCTCTCCACTGAATTTTGGGAACTGACATGTCCCAGCTTTCTTCGGCTCCTGAAACTGATCCCTGGGGACAATTCCCCCACCTAGTATGGTGGCTCCTCGTTGGACCCACAAACACCTCAGACTAATGGAGGTTACACTCCCTACAATGCCTACAGGCTGGACCCCTTCCTTTTGTTTTGTTTCCTGCTCACTGGGGAGGGTGTGGGAAGGGGAGTTGACTGTGTTTTTCTTCGTTTTCCTTGCCTCTTGTGAAAAGCAGAACCACTATGAAGCTCCGACCCGTCACAGGCTGCCAGCAATCACTGCTCATATGCCTGGCAGCACACTGGACCATATGGATACCCTCCTCTCCTTTTTACCACGCGGCCGGCCCTCTTTGGGTTGTAGGCGACATGCTGTGTTAACTACCAGTCACTATACTCTCGTCCATTGTATTGTTGCCATGATCTGATCAGCTTTTAGCCGGCCCGCTGGGTTGTAGGCGCCATTGTTCTGTTTTACCTTGCTTCTTGTTCTGCCAATAAAATTGATTTAATACTAAAAGTAATTTTACTCTTTCGACTAACACGAATTACATTCCTAACATTACACTCACATTATTCATTATTATATTTACTCTTCTAATGATCATCTGTTAATACAACGTAAGAGTATATGTGGATGCGAGCTATGCGTGATTATAATGCACCCCTACAAATTTCAAAACCTCATGGCGCTCTATCAATGTGCAGGAAGGGACACTTTCTTGCACATAAACACTCCACTCAACACAGATACTCTTGCACTATGGTGCAAAGGGGCCTGCGTTGGTGCTAGTCTGCTAAATTTAGTGCCTGCGCAGGGGGAAACGCAGGGCTGCACGATATTCTTGTAAATATGATGTAGCCCTGCGTTTCTAAAGTAACGGAACGTGTCGTTAGCCTTCTTAGCTTAACAACACGCTTCACCATTTTCTTTGTGAATATGTCCCTGAATTACTTCTCAAATATAACCCTCCAGTTAGCCTCAATTGTAGTCGGTCAGGACTTAAGAGCCTGTAATGGCCGTACTTGCTCCGACTAAGAAATGGAACCTACCTTCATAAGGGGCTCATATAAGAGTATTATGTGCTCGTTGATGTAAGGTTATGGCCAATTATTGACGATATGAAGCTTGTCTATCATGCGGATAGTGATCACAATTCATTGACAACATTTGTACATGGGGATGCTTTTGTTGTAGTTTCACGCCAAGAGATTGAAGTTCATGATTATAAAGTATATGGCACTTGCGAAAGCCAAGAATGATTGGGATGAAATAAGTTGGTATGATTTGTTATGTGCTGCTGAGTCAAATAATAACAAAGCTTTTTGGGCAAATAATCACACATGGTAGCTTAGATAGTATAAAATCTTTTCATCATCATGTTCAGCCTGAAAATTGGGTTTCACATTTTTCATCTCTGTATGCCCCGGCTGACCAGGATTGTGCCGCTGTGTCCAAGTTCCAGAACTTCTATTATAGTTTTCACTAAAGTAAATATACAAGACGCCAGTAGAGTTAGCTTCAGTTTATCTGACACCCTCACCGCTATCAACTGTCTTAAACTAGCTAAGGCACCTGGCTGTGACACGTTATCTGGAGACATGTACAAATCTGAGCCCCAAATTTGACCCCGTTACATTAATCTTCTATCAAATGCCATTGCGGCTGGAAGGGAAATCCCTGGATCCTGGAGAGGAGCCGAAATTATTCCAATTTATAAGAAGGCAGACCCTGGCAATTCATCGAATTACAGGCATATTAGGCTTATAAATAACCTGCAGAAAGTTTTTGCCAGGCAGGTCCTTGACAAACTGTTAAATTGGGTAGAGAAACATCATAAATTGTCACCTCTCCAAGCTGGTTTTCATGAAAAACCAGCACAATTGATCAGCTTTTCAGATTCACAATCGTGTATGGAAATTCATGTTGCTTAAAAAGCTAAATCTGTATGTAGCCTTTGTAGAACGACGCGTTGCATTTGATTTGGTTCTGCGGAACGAACTATGGAGTGTGTTAGGTAAAATTGGTGTCCCTGTAAACTTGGTTAATCTTAATGCCTGACTGCATTAATACAATTATGCACAGGTCCGTTGGGGAGAAAAGGGAGTACTCACTGACGACACCCCAATATTGCACGGTGTTCGACAGGGGTACGTTTTAGCACCTACTTTTCTCTCTCTTTACATAAACGATGTGGCCAAAGATATATTGCTATGTCTGAAAGATTCAAAAACTTTAAACAGAAATAACATTCCAATCTTATTATTTGTCGATGATTCACTACTTATTTCAAGACACCTGTGGATCTCCAAAACTTAATTGACAAATTGATTGGGTTTTGTGATTTAAGAGCCTTTGAACTGAATGCATCAAAAACAAAGTTTATGGGGTTTGGGGCCAGACGAACAAGAAATTGTGATGTGAGGGTGGGTCTTGAGGTCCTGGAATGGGCCCATAGCTTTGATTATCTGGGGGTAAAATTATCTGAGAAGTTTAAGTGTGGCCCCCAACTTAACAAGAGTCTACTACTCATTCAACATAGGTCCAAAGCTATTGCATGAATGCACTCTAAATCCATCTCTCGCTCCATCTGTCCTGCCCTTTAAGTCTATTGTGCTAATGTGCAGAATGCTGCTCTCTGTGGATTGTTGGTAATGAAGATGTGCATACGCTAATTGTTGCTGAGAACAATTTTATAAGAACTCTCATTTCAGTCCCTTCTAGTACTCATCTTGTTCAATTTATGTTTTGATACTGGTCTGAAAAGAATCCCTGATCTGGCGAAATTGAAAGCTTTGGTTTATTGGGTATGACTATGGTCTTTTCCAGACCTAATCAGTTATAGGGATTCTCTAAAGGGACTATTGAACAAGATACATTCTTTGCAAGTCCCCTGGCTGAAGTTTGTAACAAGTTGGTTTGCCAAGCTGGGTTTAGCCAAATTGTACAAACAACCAGGAAGTATTCATGAAGCTGAAGCCGCAGTTTTAAAGGCTTGTTACTGGGCATTTGTCCTTGAAAATTATGTTCTCGATTGGAATAATGGACATTTAACCAACCAGTACCTTAAGACCAAGATCACTCTGCAATTTGAATCGTTTTTAGATACCATTGCACCTCCCCTTGCTAAAAGCTTGCATGTCCACTTTAGACTGGGTAATTTACCATTGAAAGCACTCACTAAGAGGTGGAGTAATGGACTGACCTCAAGTTTGTGCCCTGCTTGCGGCATGGATTCAGAAACGGCATGTTTTGTTCTTCTGTTCAGCGTACCTTGGTATCCGTCACAAATGGATACGTCTGGTATATTAAGAGCATTTTAAACTAGGAAAAATAGAAATGGATTAAGTGATAACAAAAATAAAGTTGTTTCTTTACAAAATATACAACGTTAGATATAGAAAAAATTAAGGATTTTCCAAAAGCCTATAAATATTATTATAGTTAGATACATTCTAAATAAGTACAAGGAAGACACTTTTTGAATAGTTTTAATAATACGTAATGTAGATGTAAGGCCTATTCAACAGTCTTGATCTTTCCCTTCTCTGCCAAGCTAACAATTAGAAGGTACTTTTCCGAAATGTAAAGAGCATCAATCATTAAAAATGGAACTCTATAATCTAAGCCCTCACACTGGATAGACCTCCATCAGTTGACTCCACTGAATTTATAAAGCAATACAATGATAAAATATCACCCACATTGAATAGCCTTGTTCCAATCAAAGTAAGTGCAATTATTCAAAAGATCGTCACACTTGTCTAACAAGGAAGTTAGCAAACAGAGGAATATCCTATATGTTCAAGAGAGGAAATGGAGAAAATCACTCTTTCTTCCAAATTCATACCTCTACAAAAGGAAAGAAATCTAATAAAGGCTTCACTTAAAAAAGCCATTGTAAAAGCACTGAAACTTTACCCTACTTTGTGGACCCACTGTCAACTTTCCTTGCCATGGAACAGGCAGATGGTATCCTGCCAGTATGGATAGAAATCATGGGGCCCGACTCACAGAACTAACTTAAGAGAAAATCCTAAACTTACTACCATTTTGGTATTCACAGAAGTCACTTACTCATTTTGGTATTCACAGAAGGCACTTACTCATTTCGGTATTCACAGAAGTTAGGAGTCCTAACTTTAGGACTCCTAAATGCCTTCTGTGAATACCGAAAGTCTTAAAATTAGAATTTTTCTCAGTTTAGTAGTAGTATAGTTAGGACTCCTAACTTTAGGACTCCTAAATGCCTTCTGTGAATACCGAAAGTCTTAAAATTTGGATTTTTCTCAGTTTAGTAGTCCTAAATTTAGGACTCCTAACTTTAGGACTCCTAAATGCCTTCTGTGAATACCAAAAGCCTTAAAATTAGGATTTTTCTCAGTTTAGTAGTAGTATAGTTAGGACTCCTAACTTTAGGACTCCTAAATGCCTTCTGTGAATACCGAAAGTCTTAAAATTAGGATTTTTCTCAATTTAGTAGTCCTAAATTTAGACTTAGGACTACTAAATTGAGAAAAATCCTAACCACAGTACCCCGCCCGCGATGCTGGCAGAGATCTCTCAGCGGTATTGAGATTCGTGGTGCTGCATCTCTCTCTCTTTCTTCAGCCCTTCCGGGCCAGCCTGCATTTGAAGTGCCCTCTGACTGGTATGAAGTGTGCACGATCCCCAATGCCCTCTCCTACCTCGTGGCCTGGTGGCGACTCATAGCAAGGTTGCAAGTTTCACCCTTATTTACAGCTGCACGCATCTTGTATGATAAGTACCTAAGGATATTTGGTAGGGCCAGAAAGCAACCAGAACAAGACATTTAAACAGGGACTAAACAGTAAAGAGGACTGGGAGAAACTAATCTGAGTAGACCTGTGTCCCAAGGTCTTGTGACACTTCCCCGTATTTTCAGTGGAGCATGTTTTTGACAAGGGTACCATTTAAGGCCACTATCCCTTTACTATAGATCAAATTGAGGCTTGAATATAATTATGGCACACGCTGAGGTGGCTCTTGCAATTACAACGACCAGGGAACCAGCACTCCGATCTGTAAAAACTCCATCTCAGGCATTGAAAACCTTAAAAGATGAACATTTTAGCCCCCACGTGTTTCATCAATAATTCACCTATAATAAATTCTGATCAGAAACGAATAGTTTTTGATAATTATTAAACACTTTTGCCGTTCCAAGATGGCCGCATATACACAGAGAAAATTATTAACTATATCTATAGCAATA